>NC_054830.1:104772090-109669590 GCF_018345385.1 Vulpes lagopus | reverse complement strand
TTAGGATGCTAGCACCATTCAATTTTGAGATATATATATCTGATAGACATAGTATATTTATCCTTTATGTTTCTCTTTTCAGTGGTTTGTTCTTTGCCTATTTCTAAAGTGGTGACATAGGATAGTTGATATAGGAGTTTGTTTCTGTTTTCTCTATATTCCTCTTATTAATCATGAGTTTTTCTCATGTCATTAATTTTATTTTATGAATTTTTTTTATTTTACCAAGGCTGGTATAATAATGCTCACTGAGATTATTTTGAATTAAAAATAAAATATAATTCAGAAAAGTGAATGAAATAAATGTGCAATCTATTAAATAATTATAAACCAATATCCATGTATCCATTACCAAGGATAAGAAATACAACATGTATCTCCAGAAGCCCTCCATATCCCTTCTCTAACTCAGCTCTCTACTACCCCAGATAAAACCACTCCTGACTTTTATACTCATAATTTCTTTGTATTTTTTTTTATAGTTTTACACTTGTGTTCACATCTGGAAAAAGAATTGTTTAGATTTATATCTTTTTTAACATTACCTGAATAAGTCACATATTCTTTTGTATCTCTGTTGATTATTGTTTGAGACTCATCTGTGTTGCTTACAACAGTTTATTTTCATTGGTGAATGCTATTCTGTGGTATAAATTATACCACTGTTTATCCATTCTACTGAGGTAGGTGTTTGGGTTAACTTTTTGGCTATTGTGAACATTTTTATATATGTGTCATAGTATACATGTGCATGAGTTTCCCTAAGGTGTATGTCTAGGAGTGAGATTATATGGTCGTAGAATAAACATAGCTTCATTTTTTTAAAGATTTTATTTGTTTGTATGAGAGAGAATGAGTGGGAAGGGTAAAGGGAGAGGGAGAAGCAGATTTCTGCTGAGCAGGGAGCCCGGTGGAAAGCTTGATCTCCGGGGATCATGACCCAAACCGAAGGGAGACACTTAACTGATTGAACCCAGGTGCGCCCCCCCCTTTTTAAATTTATTTATTTGACGGAGAGAGTGAGTGTGAGCACATGAGCAGGGGGAGGGACAGAGGGAGAAGAATAGAGACTCTAGTAGGCTCCCTGTTGAGTGCAGAGCTCAAAATGGGGCTCCATCCCAGGAACCTGAGATCTTGGCCTGAGCTAAAATCAGGAGTCACTCACTCAACCGACTGAGCCACCCAAGAACCCCAACATACCTTCATTTTTACTGTGTAATCCCAAATGCTTTCCAAAGAGGGCATACTAATTGTACTCCAGTGAATAGTGTGAGACTTGTGTTGCTCCATACCCTTCCCAATATTTGGTATTGCCAGTCCTTTTTCATTTTGTTAATTGGTTATACATGTTAGACCAGTACTGTTGTGCTTTTAATCTGTATTTCTCTGATGACTAGTGAGGTTGAACATCTCTTCGTATGTTTATTGGTCATTCGGATTTCTTCTTTTCTGAAATATGTTAAAAATCTTTTGCTTTTTTTCCTGTTGTAGGAGGTTTTTGTTGTTCTAAAATACTCTGGTTGTTTGTCATTTGTATGAATGGCACGTATATTCTCTTACTCTGTGGCTTGTCTTGTCACTCTGTAATAATACTTCTGGTGAACAAAGACTTATGAAAGAAGAAATATTTCTCAGTTCATGTTATGTATTTAGAAGAAAGTAGATATTAAAGCCTGACAAGGGCAGTATGAGAGAAGAAAATAAAGTCTATAATTAATCTCAACATAAAAGTTATTATACTGAATCCAAAAGTATATAAAGAAAATAACTATGAACTAGTTAGATTTATTCCAGGAATGGATGGTTGATTTAACATTAGAAAATAAATCTGTTTAGGGGTGCCTCGGTGGTTCAAGTTGGTTAAGCGCCTGCCTTCGGCTCTGATCGTGATCCTAGGGTCCTGGGATCGAATTCCGCATCTGGATTCCTGCTTTGCAGGGTGGTGTGTGTCTGTCTGCTTCTCTGTCCTGCCCCTCCTCTTGCTTGTGCTCTCTTTCAAATGAAGAAATAAAATCTTTAAAAAAAAAAATCAGTGTAATTCTTTATTAATAAGATTCAAGGTGTGCTCGCCTCAGCAGCACATATACTAAAATTGGAATAAGATTCAAGGAGAAAAGTCATGGTTATCTAAGTAGATTTAGAAAAAGCTTTTTTTTTATTAACTTCAAAATATATTCATGTTTAAAAGTTCTTAGTGTACGTGAATAGAAAAGTGTTTCACAAACTGATTATAAAATTAGAAATGCAAGGGCATAAAGAATCTTAAAGAACAAGAGAGGAGGGCTACTAGATATTAAAACTTGTCATACAATTGTAGGAATTAAATGTGGTTTTAGTAAGGATAGACAAATAGATCAGTGGAACCATATCAAGAGCCCAGAGACAGATCCCCACGTACATGGTCATTTAATAAAAGACAGCGTAATTAGTGGGAAAAAGTTCTTTCAATAAGAAGTACTTGGTGGGGGAGGCACCTGGGTGGCTCAGTCGATTAAAAGTCATACTTGATATCAGTTCAGGTCTTGATCTCAGGGTTCTGAGTTCAAGCTCAGTGTGGAGCCTACTTTAAAAGAAAAAAGTAGGGATCCCTGGGTGGCGCAGCGGTTTGGCGCCTGCCTTTGGCCCAGGGCGCGATCCTGGAGACCCGGGATCGAATCCCACGTCGGGCTCCCGGTGCATGGAGCCTGCTTCTCCCTCTGCCTGTGTCTCTGCCTCTCTCTCTCTCTCTCTGTGACTATCATAAATAAATAAAAAAATAAAAAAAAATTAAAAGAAAAAAGTGGTACTGGGGACATTTGCTACCATATAATGAAGTAGGATCACCTACCTCATTCTGTCCAAAAATCAGATTAAAGACCAAATTCAGGGATGCGTGGGTGGCTCAGTGGTTTAGTGTCTGCCTTCTGCTCAGGGTGTGATCCTGGAGTCCCAGGATGGAGTCCCACATTGGGCTTCCTGCATGGAGTCTGCTTTTCCCTCTGTCTGCCTCTGCCCCGCTCTCTTTCTCTCATGAATAAATAAATAAAATCTTTAAAAAAATAAAGACCAAACTCGATAGCATAATTGTAAACTATTTAGAAGTCTGTACTAGAGGGCAGCCCGGGTGGCTCAGCAGTTTAGCGCTGCCTTCAGCCCAGGGCGTGATCCTGGAGACCCGGGATCGAGTCCCATGTCGGGCTCCCTGCCTGGAGTCTGCTTCTCCCTCTGCCTGTGTCTCTGCCTCTCTCTCTCTCTCTCTGTCTCTCATGAATAAATAAATAAAAACTAAAACAAAACAAAGATTTTAGAAGTCTGTACTAGAAAATGTCTTCTTTACTTCTGGATGGCTTCATCAAATCTGGAAAGTGTAAAATGTACCAAATTTAAAGGGGGAGAAAAAAAGACTGAATTGATTGCTTTCAAATTATTTTTTTAAGATTTTTATTTATTTATTCATAGAGACACAGAGAGAGAGGCAGAGACATAGGCAGAGGGAGAAGCAGGCTCCATGCAGGCAGCCTGATGTGGAACTTGATCCTGGGCCTCCAGGATCACACCCCAGGCCGCAGGCGGCACTAAACCGCCGTGCCACAGGGGCTGCCCAGAATTTTTTTTTTCTTATGAGATAACACACATAGGGATGAAATGCAAGCCTTTGGGGGTTTTATTTTTAATTTTTTTATTTTTAAAGATTTATCTATTTATTCATGAGAGACACAGACTGAGATAAAGAGACAGAGACACAGGCAGAGGTAGAAGTAGGCTCCCCACAGGGAGCCAATGCAGGACTCCATCCTGGATCCCAGGATCACAACCTGAGCTGAAGGCAGGCACCCAACCACTGAGCCACCCAGGCGTCCCATGCTGGGGTTTTAAACATTATATATTAAATTATCGTACAGAATGTTAATATTTTCTTTTTTTTTTTTTTTAAGATTTTATTTATTTATTCATGACAGAGAGAGAGGCAGAGGCAGAAACAAGCTCCATGCAAGGAGCCCAATGTAGGACTCAATCCCAGGACTCCAGGATTATGCCTTGAGCCAAAGGCAGGCACTAAACCGCTGAGCCACCCAGGGATCTCCAGAATGTTACTGTTTTCATAAATTTCTTCACGTGTTAAATTTTACCTCTCAAACTTTGTCATTTGTATGATATGTCTACTTTTTCTTGGCCAAATTGCCAAATACTTAATAATATTTGCAATTAGTTATAGGATTACATTTTCAACTTATTTCCAAGGTGATTATTAATGTAAAAGTTAAGTTGACCCTTGGAAGTTTCTTACCTAAAAAGTAAAATGCAAGTCTTTAAATGTATTTTATTATTTTTTTTTTTTGAGAGACAGTGTGTGTATGTGAGCAGGTATGGGAAGGGGCAGAGGGAAAGAGAATCTTAAGCAGGCTCCATGCTCAACACAGAGCCTGTCGTGGAGCTTGATCCCACTATTCTGAGATCATAACCTGAGCTGAAATCAAGAATTGGACACTTAACTGACTGAGCCACCCAGGCGCCCTCTTTAATTGTATTTTAAATGTGAATTTAAAGCACAAATAGATAATGTTTCTTTTTCTCTTTTTTGGTAGGTCTAGATCCAAAGAGAAAACAGATAGTGGGGAAAGTTCTAAAGAGAAGAAAAAGGACAAAGATGACAAGGAGGATGAAAAAGAAAAAGATGCTGGCGTATGTTTACTAACATGAATAATTGTATAGTATCAAATTTGTTTCTGTGATCACAAACTGTTGGGGTTTTATTATTGCTATTGATTTTATTATTTTATTTTATTTTGTTTCTTTTTTTTTTAAGTAGGCCCTGCATCCAGCATAGGGCTTGAGCTCACAACCCTGAGATTAAGAGCCATATGTTCTACCACCTGAGCCAGTTAGGTGCCCCTATATATTTTTATTTTTATTTAATTTATTTTTTCTTAAAAGATTTTATTCTTTTATTTGAGAGAGAATGAGAGAACACAGCAAGGGGAGCAGCAGAGGAGGAGGGAGAAGCAGACTCCCTGCTGAGCAGGGAGCACAACGGGGGCTCCATCCCAGGACCTCAGGATAATGACCTGAGCCAAAGACAGATGTTTAACTGACTAAGCCATCTAGGTGCCCCTATTTTTATTTTTAAATAAACGATAACTTATAAAGAAAGAAACAGGTTAAGGAAAGAACAGTGAAAGCTGTTCCCAGTAGAAATTTTTTTTCTCAAAAATCTTTCATGTCTATATACATTATCTGTTTTTACTTAACAAAATGTGACCGTAACATATATACTATGTTATACCTTGCTTTTGTTCTGTTTGTTTGTTTGTTTGTTTGTTTTAAATTAAAAAATCTCTACTGATGTAGGGCTCAAACTCAACCCCCAGATTAAGATTTGAGGCTCCACTAACCCAGCTAGGTGCCCTGCTTTTGTTTATTTTTAAATTACGCATTATTTTATCAACACATAAGGTCTGAAGAAGAATAAACAGCAGTAGACCCACTATCCAACTTAAATAGATTGCCACGCTGTTTTATTTATTATATATTGGAGGTCTGTCCTCTGTAACTGCATAAATGATATAGCTCAATGTTTTTAATGTCTGCATAGTGTTCTATTGAAACAATGTAGAGAAATCACCTTTGATGGGAAGGATATTTAGGTTGTTTCCAGGCTTCGTTATGAATAGTGGTACGTGAATCCTTTTACGCATGTCTTTTGTGAATATAGTATAGGTAAATTGATATCAGTGAAATGGCTTTATCAGTGTGTTGCATTTAATGTTTTAAAAAATAGCATCAATTACCCTCTAAAAGATTTGTATACTTTTAAAGAGTTTATTTATTTATTTATTTTAAATTTTATTTATTAATGAGAGACACAGAGAGAGAGAGGCAGAGACACAGGCAGAGGGAACAGCAGGCTCCATATAGGGGGGCTGATGTGGGACTCGATCCCGGGACTCCGGGATCATGCCCTGAGCTAAAGGCAGGCACTCAACTGCTGAGCCACCCAGGCGTCCCTTAAAGTTTGTTTATTTAAGTAATCTCTACACGCAACGTGGGGACATTCAATGTGGGGCTAGGCTACTCTTGCCACCTCAAGATCAAGAGTCATGTGTTCTGACTGAGCCAGCCAGGTGCCTTAAGTTGTTTTTTTTTTTTTTTTAAATTAAGTTGGAAATTTTAATTCCAGGGTACTTAACATCCAATGTTATATTAGTTCCAAATCACCATTAAAATTGTGTGGTAGTGGGGATCCCTGGGTGGCTCAGCGGTTTGGTGCCTGCCTTTGGCCCAGGATGAGTCCCGGGATCTTGTCCCATGTCGGGCTCCGACATGGAGCCTGCTTCTCCCTCTGCCTGTGTCTCTGCCTCTTTCTTTCTCTCTCTCTATGTCTATCATGAATAAATAAATAAAATCTTAAAAAAAAAAAAACAACTCAGGGGAAGAGCTTTAAAAAAAAAATTGTGTGGTAGTG
This sequence comes from Vulpes lagopus, assembly GCF_018345385.1. Lineage (NCBI taxonomy): Eukaryota > Metazoa > Chordata > Mammalia > Carnivora > Canidae > Vulpes > Vulpes lagopus. The sequence continues at coordinate 109,663,148 of NC_054830.1, read as the reverse complement.
GATGCCTGGGTGGATCGGTGGTTTAGTGCCTGCCTTTGGCCCGGGGTGTGATCCTGGAGTCCTGGGATTGAGTCCCACATAGGGCTTCTAACATGGAGGCTTCTTCTCCCTCTACCTCTGTCTCTGCTTCTCTTTCTCTCTCTCTGTGCCTCTCATGAATAAATAAATAAAATCTTTAAAAAATAAAATTGTGAAAAAAAAATTGTGTGGTAAATTTTCCTGTTTTTTGATATATATAGTTTCATATCTGTCTATAAATTATTGCATATGTAAATTATTTTTTAAAAATTTTATTTACTTGAGAGAGAGCAGAAGCTGGGGGGGGGGCAGAGGGAGAGGGACAAGTAGACTCCCCGTTGAGCACTGAGCCTGAAGCAGGGCTTGATCCCAGTACCTCAAGATCATGACCTGAATTGAAATCAGACACTTAACTGATCTAGCCACCCAGGTGCGCCAGCATATGTCAACATTTTTTATTTCTATGATGCTTAATCATTAAGTTCCTGCTTATGGCTGTGAAAATGGTTTGTTGTCACCTTTTCAGAGTATTATTAATCATCTTGATAATGTCTTTAGAATGGCTGTTTTTAGGAAACCTAGACCTAAAGACTAAAAGACCAAAACTTTTTAATCATGTTAATAAATCGCTTTTACTGACTCACTTATTTGTAATAGAAGATTTCTTTTTCATGGAGGAAATTTTGGAGTTTAGAGGATTTAAAGTTGAGAATAATAATTGGAATTTTGCTTGTTAATTTATCTAGTGTCTAGTTTGAAAAAAAGTGAATTCATGTGTGTATCTAGCTTTTACTTAAAATGTGATTAGTTTATTGTCTTTGAAGTCTGTCTGCTTTCTTAGTTGTAGATGCCTTTTTAAAAAGATTTTATCTATCTATCTATCTATCTATCTATCTATCTATCTATCTATCTATCTATGAGAGACACAAAGAGAGAGAGGCAGTGACACAGGCAGAGAGAGAAGCAGGCTCCATGCAGGGAGCCTGATGTGGGACTTGATGTGGGACTCGATCCCAGAACTCCAGGATCAATCCCTGAGCTGAAGGCAGTCATCCCTGTTGTAGATGCTTTTTATTGTGATTTCATTTTGCTGGTATATTTTAAAAGATGTGTGATCTAAATCTGTTCTAATTTGAGGAATTTGTAAAAACGTCTGTTTTCCCTTTTCCTTTTTTATAATTTGGACAATTTATTTGGAATTTCCCTGGAATAAAGTTAATCTTTTTTTCTCTGTATCTCTCATTTCTCCCCAAGAATTTTGATCAGAATAAGTTGGAAGAAGAAATGAGAAAGCGAAAAGAAAGAGTTGAAAAGTGGCGAGAAGAGCAACGTAAAAAGGCCATGGAAAACATAGGAGAACTGAAAAAGGAAATTGAAGAGATGAAACAAGGGAAAAAATGGAGTTTAGAAGATGATGATGGTATATTCATTTGTTAGACTAGTAGCCTATATAACAATTCATGTAGAATATTCTAGAAATATGAGTCATATTTCATGCTGGGAATTTTTAGGCCATTTTTTACTGTGGAAAAATATAACATTTTAACCATTTTTAAACTTTATTTATTTATTTTTAAAGATTTTGTTTATTTATTCATGAGAGACACAGAGAATGAGGCAGAGACATGGAGGGAGAAGCAGGCTTCCGGCAAGGAGCCTGATGCAGGACTCAATCCTGGGATCACGCCCCGAGCTGAAGGCAGACGCCCAACCACTGAGCCACTCAGGTTTCCCTAACCATTTTTTATTTTTATTTATTTTTTTTTAAATTTTTTATTTATTTATGATAGTCACAGAGAGAGAGAGAGAGAGAGAGAGGGGCAGAGACACACGCAGAGGGAGAAGCAGGCTCCATGCACCGGGAGCCTGATGTGGGATTCGATCCCGGGTCTCCAGGATCGCGCCCTGGGCCAAAGGCAGGCGCCAAACCGCTGCGCCACCCAGGGATCCCCCTAACCATTTTTTAAAAAATATTTTATTTATTTGAGATAAGAGCATGAGCAAGGGGGTGGAGCAGAGGGAGAGGGACAACAGAACTCCCTATTAAGCAAGGAGCCTGATGTAGGGCTTGATCCTAGGGCCCTGAGATCATGACTTGAGCTGAAACCAAGAGTCAGAAACTCAACCAATTTAGTGGTGCCCAGATTTTAACCACTGTTAAGTGTATAATTTTGTGGCATTAAGTATATTCATGTTTTTTTCATCATCCATCACCACTGTCCATTTCCAGAACTTTTTTGTTATTCCAAACAGAAACTCTGTACCCAATAAAGATTTTTCTTTACTTTTTTTAAGATTGTACTTAAAAAAAAAAAAAAAAGATTTTATTTATTTATTCATGAGAGACACAGAGAGAGAGAGAGAGAGGCAGAGACACAGGCAGAGGGAGAAGCAGGCTCCATGCAGGGAGCCCAGTGCGGGACCCGATACTGGGACTCCAGGATCACACCCTGAGCCAGTGGTAGACACCAAACCACCAAGCCATCCAGGGATCCCTCAAGATTTAAAAAAAAATTTTTTTTTTTTATTAAAATATTTTTTTTTAATTTTTTTTATTTATTTATGATAGTCACAGAGAGAGAGAGAGAGGCAGAGACACAGGCGGAGGGAGAAGCAGGCTCCATGCACCGGGAGCCTGATGTGGGATTCGATCCCGGGTCTCCAGGATCGCGCCCTGGGCCAAAGGCAGGCGCCAAACCGCTGCGCCACCCAGGGATCCCTAAAAAAAATTTTTAAGTAATCTCTATATCTGATGTGGAGCTTGAACCTACAACCCTGATACCAAGAATCACATGCTCCACTGACTGAACCAGCCAGGTGTCTCTGTACCCAATAAAAATCAATTCCACATCTTGCCCTTCTCTCTACTTCCTATCTCTGGTAATATCTATTCTGTGAATTTGCCTATTCCAGGTACCTCACATAAGTGTAGTCATACATTATTTCTGCTTTTGCATATGGGCTTATTTTATTCACTGTTATGTCCTCAAGGTTCTTCCATGTTGTAGCATGTATCAGCCTCTCATTCCTTCTTTATGGCTGAATCATAGTCCATTGTGTGTATAATACTACATTATGTATACCTTTTTTTCTGTTGGATATGTGGGTGGTTTCACCTTTTGACTATTGTGAATAATGCTGCTATGAATATAGTGCAAATATCTCTTTGAATACCTGCTTTTGGTTCTTTTGGATATATACCTAGAAGTAGAATTACTGGATTCATATTGAGCTATTAAATCTCTTGTAATATTTATTAATATGTAAATTGTAGGTCAATGTTCAATTTTTTTTAAGATTTTATTTATTTATTCATGAGAGACACAGAGAGAGAGAGAGAGAGAGAGGCCGAGACACAGGCAGAGGGAGAAACAAGCTCCATGCAGGGAGCCTGACATGGGACTCGATCCTGGGATTCCAGGATCACGCCCTAGGCTGAAGGCAGGTGCTAAACCGCTGAGCCACCCAGGCTGCCCCTAGGGCAATGTTCAATAAGGAATTACTGATTTTACTTTAGAATGGAGAGTTGGGTTCTTATGGGCATAGTCAATAAATAGCTTTTTAATTTTTTACTACAAGTAAGTATGTTAGTAATGAAGGTAAATTAAGGGTATGTTTTTAGGTCCTTCCTGATTTTTCATAACTTGGAAGTATTTCCCTATCATATCTGATTTTGATTTTTAGGTTTTAGTGAAGTAGGCAAGTATGAAATTTTTTTTAAGTATGAAATTTTATAGGAAAATGGAAATTTGCTTCATTTTTCTGTGCAAAATACAGTGAATTTTTCAATTTTTGTGAAAATTTCACAGAGTGGTTTAAATAGATGAAGGAATTGTATTCTTTTTTTTTTTTTTTTTTAATTTTATTTATTTATGATAGTCACAGAGAGAGAGAGAGAGGCAGAGACATAGACGGAGGGAGAAGCAGGCCCCATGCACCGGGAGCCCGACGTGGGATTCGATCCCGGGTCTCCAGGATCACGCCCCCGGCCAAAGGCAGGCGCTAAACCACTGCGCCACCCAGGGATCCCCAGGAATTGTATTCTTAAGGGACAATGATGTCTTAGTTATGTGAAAAAAAGATTATCTTGAAATTAAAATGTGCTATTTTTTCCTATGATTTTAAAAATAGGTAATTGAAAGAAAAGAAACCTATAATTTAGGAGTTTTTAGTCTTTTTTTCAGTTTACCTTATATTTTATTATTACTACTGAACACTGATATATGTTTTATTTAGAAAGTCATAAATGTATTTGCACTGCAGTGTACCTGGGTTGATTGGAAGGGAGGTTGTGCAGTGAGAGAATTGGTAGTGGTGGGATGCAACCTGAGTATGAAGTATTTCCTTTGAAAACGTGTATAGAAAAGTGATTCTGCCATTTTAGATGATGAAGATGATCCTGCAGAAGCTGAAAAGGAAGGAAATGAAATGGAAGGTGAGGAGTTAGATCCATTAGATGCTTACATGGAAGAAGTAAAAGAAGAAGTAAAGAAGTTTAATATGAGAAGTGTGAAAGGTGGTGGGGGAAACGAAAAGGTAGGTCATTTTCTTATTTTTATTTTATTTTTTATTTTTTATTATTTTTTAAAGATTTTATTTATTTATTCATGAGAGAGACACACACACACACAGAGGCAGAGACACAGGCAGAGGGAGAAGCAGGCTTCATGCAGGGAGCCCGACGTGGGACCCGATCCCAGGTCTCCAGGATCATACCCCGGGCTGCAGGCGGCACTAAACCGCTGCGCCACCAGGGCTGCCCTTCTCTTATTTTTAAAGATTTATTCCTTTTTTTTTTTTTTTAATTTTTATTTATTTATGATAGTCACAGAGAGAGAGAGAGAGAGGCAGAGACACAGGCAGAGGGAGAAGCAGGCTCCATGCACTGGGAGCCTGATGTGGGATTCGATCCCGGGTCTCCAGGATCGCGCCCTGGGCCAAAGGCAGGCGCCAAACCGCTGCGCCACCCAGGGATCCCTAAAGATTTATTCCTAATTGGGTAACTTGAATTATTGTAGTGACCTACTAGGGCTGGCTTGCCTAACTTTAGGAAATTATTTCCTCTTCCATCTCAAGAATGCCAGTACTTTTTCTCAGTACTGCAGATACTTGAGAGTTTTAGCTATAAGCATTCTTTGAGAATTAATTTTTTTTTTTAAGGATTTTATTTATGAGAGACAGAGAGAGAAAGCATGTATTGGTGGGGAGGGCCGGAAGGAGAGAGACAGGCAGATTTCCTGCTGAGGAGAGTCAGATATGAGGCTTAATCCAAGGACCCCAAGATCATGACCTGGGCTGAAGGCCAAGGCTTAACTTACTGAGCCACCCAGGCACCCCTGAAAAGTCAGTCTTAACACCATCATCTTTATTTGGTATCTATGCTTGCTGTTGACTTCTCAGTAGGTCCTCTCCACATTTTTTCTTTTTTTTTTTTTTAAGATTTTATTTATTCATTCATGAGAGACACACAGAGAGAGAGGGAAGCAAAGACACAGGCAGAGGGAGAAGCAGGCTCTATGCAGGGAGCCCGATGTGGGGCTTGATCCTGGGACTCCAGGACCAGTGGCTCAAACGCTGAGCCACCCAGGCGCCCCTAGTAGTAGTTTTTTTTTTTTTTTTTTTTCCCAACTTATTCATTAGAGACACACAGAGAGAGGCAAAGCCGTAGACAGAGGGAGAAGCAGGCTCCATGCAGGGATCCCGATTTAGGACTGAATCCTAGGACTTCGGGATCACACCCTGGGCCAAAGGCAGGTGCCAAACTGCTGAGCCACCCAGGCGTCCCCCTAGTAGTATTTTTTAAATGAACTATGTTACATAATTAGATTTTATATAAAATGATAAAAAACTATATTACACAGTATTAAAAACTATATGCTATATAATGCAGTTCCATTGCATTTTAAAATTTAAACAAATTCATAAAGAGAAAGCAGACTCCTTTTGTCTTTTTTTTTTAAGATTTTGCTTATTCATGAGAGAGAGAGAGAGAGGTAGAGACACAGGCAGAGGGAGAAGCAGGCTCCATGCAGGGAGCCTGATGTGGGACTCAATCCCGAGTCTCCAGAATCATGCCATGGGCTGAAGGCAGCGCTAAACTGCTGAGCCACCCGGGTTGCCCTCCTTTTGTCTTTTTTGTCACTTAAGTTTTCAGTAGTAATTAAGTTAATTCAAATTATAAATTGTGACAGTTGTTACTGTATTTCATTTCCACACAATTTGTTTTTCATTTTTACAAATATTTTATATATTCCTCTTTCCTTTTAGAAGTCTGGGCCTACAGTCACCAAAGTTGTCACTGTTGTAACAACCAAAAAAGCAGTGGTAGATTCTGATAAGAAGAAAGGTGAACTGATGGAGAATGACCAGGATGCCATGGAGGTAATTCTTCATTAATTTTGACTTTGTTCATACTATACTAGAAGTTATTTATTAGAAAGCATTGATGGAGATGTACTTTCTAGTTACAGAAACTTCTGTTAAGAGGAATTCTTGCTATTCTCAACTGTTTTGTTGCTGAATATCCAGTGGATAGAACATTCTAGTATCTGACCTTTTTCTGTATGCCCACTTTTTGCTTCCTCTCTGCCCCTCATCAGCTCACCTCAGGCATATAGGGTGGGAGAAAAAATAAAGTGACAGAATGAATTGAATTTCTTCCTATTAACCTGCATTGTAAAGATTTGTGTGGAGAGAACTATATCAAAACTTCCTTAAAGCCATATTAGAAATATTTTGTCATTTTAGCTTTATGCTGTCATTAGGAGTTTCTGTGAGGGCCAAGAAAAAAGAATAAGTGAAGAATTCAGAATGTAAATTAGTAAAAGCCAAAGAATATTTTCTAGGACAGGATAATTTCCTTTATTTATTTATTTAAATTGTTTTTAAGAGATGAAGATTTTAAAATCTAGGAATATTGCCTCCCATAAGGTGAAATTAGTAATGGATTTAGCTTTTTACTTTTTTTTTTAAATAGTATTCTTCAGAGGAGGAAGAAGTTGATCTTCAGACGGCTCTTACAGGCTATCAGACAAAACAGAGAAAGCTTCTAGAACCAGTGGACCATGGAAAAATTGAATATGAACCATTCAGAAAAAACTTTTATGTTGAAGTTCCAGAATTAGCAAAAATGTCTCAAGAAGGTAAAATCTTTTTATTAATGTATTGGCTGTTGTGGAATAGAGAGGGATATGCTTTGCTTTGCTCAGGAGGACTATGGATAGGTGTGTGTTGATGAACTTGCAGAGTTATTTGCATAGCTTACCTGAAGAAGTGAGAGAGGAAACTAGATCTCAAGAGGTCATTCTAGAGAGTATGAGCATCATCTCCAAAGATTCAGACCAGTCAGGAATCAGTGTAGCTTTGAAGTTATTTTAAAAAATGAGAGTAATTAGTTTGGGTCATGTAGTTGAGATATTTAGGGTTCAGAGTACTTTTCATTTGAAGTTACCAAATGAATTATTGTTAGTGTTTAACCTTCTAGGATATGAACATTAGGAACCAATGTGAATCTGTATAATACTGGTAGAATAAGGATAATCTGGGCAATTCTTGCTTGGAGAAAAACTATATTACCTGCCAATCATTGTTTGTTATTGATGTTGCAATATAAGACATAATAAAAGCCATATTATAGAAATTGGAGTATTTCTTTTTGTTCCCAGTTAGTGTAGCACTGATTGTATTAACCCTCCCTGAGCTGATCAATACTTGGTCCTGTAGCTTTCTGCAGAGTTAATCTTCAGTAGCACTAAAAAAAAGAATTGAAGATTCTTAATCTTACCATGCCTGATTGAAAAGTAGGAGGCATTAATGGAACAATATTTAACAGTTTATAATCTGGATTTTGTTTTGTAGAGGTAAATGTATTTCGGTTGGAAATGGAGGGCATCACTGTCAAAGGAAAAGGTTGTCCCAAACCAATTAAATCTTGGGTCCAGTGTGGAATTTCCATGAAGATCTTAAATTCTCTCAAAAAGTAAGTGGTTAGCAATTATATACACATTTGTCTTTCTTTCCTTTCTTCCTTCCTTCTTTCCTTCCAGATTTTATTATTTATTTGAGAGATCACAAGAGGGAGCTCAAGAATGCGGGGAGGGGCTAAGGGAAAGGGTGAAGTAGACTTCCAGCTGAGCAGGGAGCCCAACATGAGGCTCAGTCCCAGGACTCTTGATCCAAGCTGAAGGTAGGCATTTAACCAACTAAGCAACTCAAGCACCCCATCTACATTTTTCTTTTTTTTTTTTTAAGGTTTTATTAATTAATTAATTAATTAATTAAAGTCACAGAGAGAGAGAGAGAGAGGCAGAGACACAGGCAGAGGGAGAAGCAGGCTTCATGCACCGGGAGCCCGATGTGGGATTCGATCCTGGGTTTCCAGGATCGCGCCCTTGGCCAAAGGCAAGGCGCTAAACCACTGCGCCACCCAGGGATCCCTCATCTACATTTTTCAATGTCTTAGTATTTATAGTGGCTCTTTTATACAGTTAACTGCATTACATTTTTATTCTTATAGGAAAACTTACTATTTTTTTTTTTTAAGATTTTATTTACTTATTCATGAGAGACACAGAAAGAGAGGCAGGCTCCCAGTGGGGAGCCCAATGCAGGACTCGATCCCTGGACCTCGGGATCATGACTCGAGCCAAAAGCAGATGTTCAACCACTGAGCCACCCAGGCGTCCCTTACTATTTTTTTTCTTCAGTACCTTTATTGAGGTAGCATTTACCATGTTATGAAGTATACTCTCTTAATGTACAGTCCGATGATTTTTAGTATACCTACGGAGTTACACAGTTATCAACATAATCTAATATTAGAAAATTTCCTTATCCCAAAAAGAGGCCTATATCCATTCACTTCTCCCTTCTCTTTCCTAAGCAGCCACTAATCTACTGTCTCTAGATTTGTCTATTCTGGACGTTTCCTATAAATGTCTTTTGTCACCAGCTTCTTTATTTTTTTTTTTTTAAGATTTTATTTACTTATGCATGAAAGACACAGACAGAGAGAGAGAGAGAGAGAGAGAGGGAGAGAGAGAGGCAGAGACAGGCAGAGGGAGAAGTAGGCTCCATGCAGGAAGCCCGATGTAGGACTTGATCCCGGGTCTCCAGGATCACGCCATGGGCTGAAGGAGGTGCTAAACTGCTGAGCCACCTTGGCTGCCCAGTCACCAGCGTCTTTAACTTAGCATAACATTTTCAGTGTCTATCCGTGATGTAGAATGCCTTAATGCTTTATTCCTTTTTGGCAAACAATATTTCATTGTTATGAATATACCACATTTTGGACAACTTTATTTTGGGACTTTGGGAGATCCAGAGATCTCACTTTTTATCTTGTCTTCCTTTGGTTTGCTTTATAAGGCATGGCTATGAAAAGCCCACACCAATTCAGACCCAGGCGATTCCTGCTATAATGTCCGGACGAGATTTGATTGGTATTGCCAAGACAGGAAGTGGAAAGACCATTGCTTTTCTGTTACCCATGTTTAGACACATCATGGATCAGAGGTCATTAGAAGAAGGAGAGGGGCCAATAGGTAAAATTCTTTTCATTAAACTATTTCTTCAGGTAACAACTTTGTTGTCAGTTAATCAGAAAGACCTGATACTTTATAATGTTCTATTATATCAATAAAGATGTCTTTATGTACATTTCCTTTATAAATTTGGCACTTTGGGGCTGATTTCCCCTTACCAGCAGGTGGAGTGAGAATCTTCAGAGCTCTGGAGTGACATCTCAGAAGTACAAAAACAGCCTCTCCTGGCACAGCTCAATTTTTAAACTCTGACTCGGCAGGTAGACTCCTCGTGCATCTATCTGTTTATTTATATTGAGGTTTGTGCTTAGCGAGTATCATGGATCAATGAACTCAACATAGAAGACTGTAGCGAAATATATTTTCTTTTTATTTTTGGTCTTAAAAGGCTATATAGTGCCAGCATTTCATTCCGGATTAGGTCTTCAGATTCATTTCTTCATTCATTTGGTAGAGATCTGTTTTGCAAATTCAAGTAGGGTTTTGGAAATTTGTTCAGGTCCTCTCTTGGAAAAAGAGGGCACAATATATTCCTACTCTGTCTGTGCCCCTCAGACCAAGGTTGTTTCCAGAAGCCATGGTATGGCTCTGCAGCACAGTGAGTCACTTGATTATCTTTGCTCTGTGATTTGCAGTTGAGAATGATTTGCATTCTTTTCAACCAAGTATTTTCCTGATGACTGAGTGAGGCATTTAACTCTCATTTATCTTTTCTATAGCATGTTTTTAAAATCTACTTAAAATTATCATACACCACAATTTCTACTATTATAAAGCTTTTGAAATAGTTTTCAGAGGTCCATAAAACAAGTGAAAACAAAAACAAACATTAGACTAAGAAATCTGAATGTTATTGCAGAGGTTAAATTTAACACTTTAAAGCATAGCTTGTAGAATTTTGGTGGTTAGGCTTTTGACATATTTATCTTTTCAGCTGTCATCATGACTCCAACTCGAGAACTGGCTTTACAAATTACTAAAGAATGTAAGAAGTTTTCGAAGACCCTGGGACTTAGAGTGGTTTGTGTTTATGGAGGAACAGGAATCAGTGAGCAGGTAGTTATAAAAGGAACATTTGGTTTTTTCATTATTTAATAATGTAAATGTGATTTGTTTTAGTGTTTTGTATAGTCCTTTTATTTATTTATTCATTCATTCATTTATTTTATATTTTGCAGAGAGAATTGGGGAGGGGCAGAGGGAAAGGGAGAGAGAGAATCTTAAGCAGGCTCCATGCTCAGGATGGAGCGTTCTGCGGGCCTCCATCTCATGACCCTGAGATCAAGACCTCAGCCAAAATCATGAGTTGGTTGCTTAATTGAGTAAGCCATGCAGGCACTCCCTCTGTATAGTGATTGCTTTTATTTGTTTATTTTTGTTTATTAATTTTTTAAAGGATTTTATATATTCATGAGAGAAGCAGAGATACAGGGAGAAGGGAAAGCAGGCTCCATGCAGGGAGCCTGATGTGGGACTCAATCCTGGTACTCTGGGATGATGCCCTGAGTCAAAGGCTCAGCCACTAAGCCACCCAGGTGTTCCATATACTGATTGCTTTTAAAATCTTAAAAAATATGAGGTAGGAAAATAATAGGATGAATTATGCTAATGTTATATTTTAGGATCTTGAGTCTTTCTTTAAAAATATTTATTTTTTAAAAATATTTAGTTTAGAGAGAGAAAGTTCAGGTGGGGAGGGGCAGAAAGAGAGGGAGAATCTTTCATTTTTTTTTTTTTTTAAGATTTATTTATTTATTTATGATAGACGGAGAGAGAGGCAGAGACACAGGAGGAGGGAGAAGCAGGCTCCACGCCGGGAGCCTGATGCGGGACTTGATCCCGGGACTCCAGGATCGCGCCCTGGGCCAAAGGCAGGCGCCAAACCTCCAAGCCACCCAGGGATCCCTGAGAGGGAGAATCTTAAACAGACTCTGCACTGAGCTCAGCGCCCACCGTGGGGCTCCATCTCATTTTCCTGAGATCATGACCTGGGCCGAAACCAAGTGTTGGACACTTAACTGATTGTGCCACCCAGGCGCCCAGGATTTTGAGTCTTTTATTTTTTTTTTTTTCAGGTTTTCTTTCTTTATTCATGAGAGACACACAGAGAGAAGTAGAGATATAGACAGAGGGAGAAGCAGGCTTCCTGTGGGGAGTCTGATGTTGGTACTCGATCCCAGGACCCCGGGATCATACCCTGGGCTGAAGGCAGATGCTGAACTACTGAGCCATCCAGGTGTCCCTTGTGTCATTTTTTTTTTTCCTTGAGTCATTTTTATACCTTGTTTTTTCTGTTACTCTTTGTCTTTCTTTGCTCAAGGAAGGCTGATCTTTTTTTCATTTTACAGATAAAGAAAAGGCCAGAAAGGTTAGGTACATTGATCAAAGGTTTTAGGTTAACAAATTAGTTTGTTCTGGACCCTAGGCCTTCTACATTCTAGACCAGCATTTATTTTCTCTAATTCACGTGACATCTTCAAAACGTAGTGATGAGGGCAGCCCTGGTGGCGCAGCAGTTTAGCGCCGCCTGCAGCCTGGGGTGTGATCCTGGAGACCCGGAATCGAGTCCCGTGTCGGGCTTCCTGCATGGGGCCTGCTTCTCCCTCTGCCTATGTCTCTGCCTCTCTCTCTCTGTGTGTGTCTCTATGAATAAATAAACAAAATCTTAAAAAACAAAAAAATGTAGTGATGAGTGCTTTATGTTATATTAGTTTTATCTGTATCCTTAAATAATTTCAGCCAGAATTATTTAATCAGACATTCGTTTACTCTCTTTACTTTGACATTTATCTGTTTTTTTAAAATTTATTTTTAATTTTTTATTTATTCATTTAAGAGAGAGATTGATAGTATGAGTGGGAGTGGAGGAGGGGCAAAAAGAGAGGGAGATGCAGACTCCCCGTTTGGTGGAGAGCTCAGTCCCAGGACCCTGAGATCATGACCGTAGCCCAAGGCAGGCACTTAACTGAATGAGCCACTCAGGTTCCCCTCTCCAAGTGTTTTCTTTTCTTTTCTTTTCTTTTCTTTTCTTTTCTTTTCTTTTCTTTTCTTTTCTTTTCTTTTCTTTTCTAAGATTTTATTTATTTATTTATTTATGAGGGAGAGAGAGAGGCAGAGACAGGCAGAGGGAGAAGCAGGCTCCATGCAGGGAGCCCCATGTGGGACTCGATCCCGAGTCTCCAGGATCACTCCCTGGGCTGAAGGCAGCGCTAAACCACTGAACCACCCAGGCTGCCCCTCCAAGTGTTTTCTAAAGAATGATAGTCATTAGATACTTTGCTATAACTAGAAGGAGGAAAAAAACCAGGTTCTATGATCAAGTAAATTTTGGAAATGTCATATTATGCAGTGTTAAAGTAGACTTTTTATTCTGCAGGACTTCTTAGTCTTTAATAATGAGTATGTTCTGTGATACTAGAAGAATGGGATAAATTAAGTGATATATATATATTTTTAAGATTTTATTTATTTATTCATGAGAGACACAGAGAGAAAGAGGCAGAGACATAGGCATAGGGAGAAGCAGGCTCCTTGCAGGGAACCTGATGAATAATTCGATCCCAGGACCCCAGGATCATGCCCTGAGCCAGAGGCAGACACTCAACCACTGCGCCACTCGGGGTCCCTAAGTGATATTTTGCTGAACTTATTTAAACACAAAATCCTTTCTGAGGAATATTTGCTGCTGTTAAGCACTTTATGTTTTCTAAGTCATCTTCCTTGGTTGTTTTGATGACATTGTAAGAAATAATATTTACAAAAATAACTTGATACATGCATGAATATTATATTTATATAGAAGCCAAACAAAGTTTTATGATCTCTAACACATTCTCTTCTTTCCATTCTATTTCATTTTTAAAACCCTGGTTGTGACTTATATAATAATTCACTAGTGGAAGCAGCTCTCTACTTGAAAATCATTGGTCTATATAATCGCTTTAAATACAGCTCTCTCATGTTCCTTTCTTGATTTTGAGGAATCATGTCAAATTAAAATTGGTAAAATTATCTGGTTTACATGGAGTTGAAAGGTACAGCCCTGTGTGCTCATGTTGCCGCTTCCTCTTCCTTCAGTAGTGCTCCAGCATTCCAAAGAACTGAGCAGGAAGCTTTGGGGTCTTTTAATCAGTCCTCACTGTCTTTACCTTATGGAGCTATACAAGGATCCTGGGCAGTATTTTCAGATCTGTTTAAATAAGAATTAGTGATAAATAGACTGTAATATTTAATCTTTTTCATTAGATTGCTGAGCTGAAAAGAGGTGCTGAAATTATTGTTTGCACACCTGGTCGAATGATTGACATGTTAGCAGCTAACAGTGGTAAGTCACGAGTGTTTTTTTTGTTCTCATTTCTCCTTTTTGAATTTTGTACATTTTTTGTTAAATCAAAGCAGATACAAGAAATCACTAAAGTGGTTTTATATTTCTTCTTAAAGCTGTAATATCTTAAAATTTGTATTGCAACACATTTGTTGTGAGCGTTCATATTGGAATTTAATTTACAACTTCTTTTGGGAACTAACTCCATCTGATCTTTTAGCTCTTTAACATGGATTCTCAATCAAATTTTGGCCTAGCTTTGCTTTTAACAGGGGAGGGGTTTGGACATTTTTTTTTTTTTTTCAATTCTGAACTTTAGACTTTTTCCCCCATAGGAGCTAGTATTTTCTTATAATACTGGATAAATTAAGGTATTGCAGCTTCAAGAAATTTTATCTTTTATAAATATTGCATGTTTTTTAGCTCGTATGTTGTGCTTTGTTAAATTATTCCCTATCAAAACTGTTACTAAACTGTTGACATTATTTAACTTCTGTGGAGAAAGGCCCTTCAAGATTTATAGAACTGGGCTTCCGAGACGTAAGCCATCCAAGGTAGGTCATTTAATGCTGTTCCCAACCTTGCAGAACTAATGGGGGCTGCAGATGTTAGTGTGGAATACTTAAGTATTAGCATTTATTTTCGCTTCATTTCTTATTTTTTTTGAAGAAAATGCTTTCAAAGGTTTCCATTGCAGTATTCAGTATGTACATAATAGAGTATTAAAAACTGTGAGTAATGCATGTTTTTCATAGCATTCTGCTTGAATTTCTGTATACATTTACTTCTAATTCTCCGTGAAGTTGGCGAAGTGACATTGAAGTTGTTTGATAAAATCAGTGTGCCTGTACAGTCTACAAAAAGTTTTGGGTTGAATGCTGATAAAATAATCCCTCGTTTTTTTCTCAATGCTGCATTGATTAAGTCTCCTGAAATTCATCTTGATTAATTTTACCTTTTTCCTTTATCTGTCTTTTGGTTTATATTGAATAACTATTTTATACGTGTTTTTGCCAGGTGATTGATTCATCATTTGATAGAAATGCTTGTGTTAATCCTTTAGAAAGGCTTTTCTGTGTATGTATTTAGTAGTTTTCACTGGCTAAGAAACACTTTGCATATTTTTAAACCAGTGGAAGCATTTAATAAAATTGAATTTGTTATCTTTATATAGAAAAATGTATGTATGCAATACATTTGGTATTTAAAGTTTTTGTGTAGTACTTTAGTTACCTAATGATGTTGAATAGCTTCTCATTAATATCTTGACATGCCCTTTAGAAGCTTCTAACTGTATGGAAGTAGTTTATAAATTAATATAAAAAGGAGGTTTTCTGCATCTAAAATAGTTAGCACTGGAACTTGCTTTCCACACATACGCTGTAATCTCTAATATGTTTTTTCCTAGGTGATGCTGTCAGATAATGGCTGATGTGGCTCGATGCTTCATCTCAGTCTTAGTTTTATGATGTGTTTTGGAGAGGGCTGTTTTCTGAATTTTACAGGTCCTTCAGGCCCTATGATGGTATGCAAGAGACGAGTTTGACAAAATAAAGGGCCTCATATACCCATTGTCAGAAAGTACTTGCCATTAGATTAAGATCTTGTAGACCAAAGTTTCGTTTCTCTGTTTAAACATACCTAACTTACCCCTCTGGTTAAGTCAGGCATTTTAGTTCCCTTTACAGTTTTTTAAAGTTGTTGGTAGTCATAAAATGAATTGTGACTGATTTTTAGTTTTCCTTTTGTCTTTATTTTTTTCCTCATTTTAGGTCGTGTCACGAATCTTCGAAGAGTGACATATGTTGTTTTAGATGAAGCAGACAGAATGTTTGACATGGGTTTTGAACCACAGGTAATCATTAAACGTCTTAGTGTTTTGAACTGTAAAATAAACCTTGTAACTGCCATGAGAATGAAATGTTCATATGGTGTTTGAGAACATATTGAATTGAAATAGATTTTTATGTTTTGAATTCATCTTAAAACTGGTTCAGAAAGTATTTGTGCAGGCTTTGCTTATTAGTCTTTTAAAGGTATCCATGGTAAAATTAAAATTGGAGTGCCAATAGTAGAAGCTTAAGCTTTCATATTTTATAGTTTTTATTAATGCTTTTAAATAAATTCCTTCAATTCATTCTTTTAATTTTCAGTATAGTACATGCTGTTTACATTCTCCAGATGTAAAAACAAGGACCCAAGAGCATTTGTCTCTTTAGGTTTTCATATTCCTCATGCATTCTTTGCTCAGATACAAAATTTCAAGATATAAACTTAGAGGGACTCGTTAAGAGGTGGTATTTTTATTAATGAGATAAGGAATGTGATTTATCAGTGTGCTATGGATGCCCCTCAAAATTTACTTTAAATCACAAACTGCATTAATTGAAATATGGGATATTAGAAAGGGACACAATTAAAGTGATCTTTAGTCTTTTCAGTTTGTTTGGTCTCCAGAAATGCATTGCCTGTCACATAGTGACTGTATAGTGTTTAGATTTAGGAATAATCTAAATGAGAGATCTGGAGAGCACATAAGAGTAAAGAAGAGTGTAATGACCCCTGAACCACGTGAGAAATAGTTAAGGAAATGAGGAATAATTAAGCTTGGAGTATAGGACTTAATAGCATCCTTTAACCCTTTGGTAAAAGTCTGTCACATGAAAGAATCATTGAGGAGTGGACCTAGGACCCGTTTGGGAAATTGTATGAAGCTGGGTCTGAGTATAATGTGAATAAGGGCTGGATAAACATTTGGACGTGAAGCAGGGTACATTGTAGAAGGAGGGCAGATGCTGAGTATGCTTTTCATCCATGAATTCAGATAGAGAGGCAGGGTGATCCATTTGTGGAAAGAAAGTAGAGGGACTTGATGAATTTGATGGTAGATGGGATCAGATCCCTTTAGTGTCTTTCCCAATCCCAGGAAATCTTAGACTTTATGGTAATATTTGCAGTAGGTGTAAAAAAAAAAAAAGTAGGTGTAGTAGTGATCGGGCCTTTATGGTCGATCAATTAAGTTTTGCCAGAGGGAGGTCAAAACAACATTTCCCATTGATACGCAGAGTGAATCATCCTTTGCCATTAGTGCTTACATTTCTTTAAGTACTCGAGGGAGAAATGCTGAGTAGTAGTTTATTTGTTGATCACTAAAAACCATGAGAAGAAATTTTAGAGTAAGTTAATGATTATTTTGTGAGCTTGTAGTGTAGATTTAAAAAATGCTGGGTTTGGGTTCATTTCCACTATTTGAGTGTAAAGCAAGCAAGTAAAGGCACTCCCGTTTGAATCAAAGCTGGTTCTAATGAATGCACATGTGCATAATGGTCTCTATCTAAAGAAGAGTGGGCAGGCAGTATGTCTTCAGACATGATTTTGTACTGAAGAAAATAATGAAATTTGGGAACTAAATTAAATACATTCGCTGAATGTATATCTTTCTGAGGTCACTGTTCAGTAAGTGTACATGTTGTGCAATGATATAGCAGAAGGTACAGGACTCTACTTTTCTGTATTGATGTATGTAGGCTGGCAGGTCAAAAGACTTGAAGAAATCTTTATGTGTTGTTTTATTTTTTTATTATTTTTTTATTTTGGGATCCCTGGGTGGCGCAGCGGTTTGGCGCCTGCCTTTGGCCCAGGGCGCGATCCTGGAGACCCGGGATCGAGTCCCATGTGGGGGCTCCCGGTGCATGGAGCCTGCTTCTCCCTCTGCCTGTGTCTCTGCCCCCGCCCCTCTCTTACTATCATAAAAAAAAAAAAAAAAAAAAAATTATTATTTTATTTTATTTTATTTTTTGTGTATTGTTTTAAATTTAACACTTTCAAGCACCAAAACAAGAGTTTTTAGCATAAAGGATAAAAGGATAAGATGATAGGATTTCTCAGGAACACCACAAGTGGTACACAAGTTTACATCTATTTTAAACCTTATTATTTTTTTTAACTTACTAAAGAAAAACTTGTACTATCTAGTGGACATCTTCCAAAGGGCAGCAACAGAATGTGAAGAACTCCTTTCGGGTAAAAAAAACCAAACAAACAAAAAGCCTTCTTTTGGAACCAAAGACAGTAGAAGAGTAGATTGGGAATCTATTTGTTCTTGTATCTGAAATTGAAATCTATTAAAACTTAGCATCTGATAGGATATTAAAAAGTGTTTTTTTTTTTTTTAAGATTTTATATTTGTATTCATGAGAGACACATGACAGAGAGAGACATAGACAGAAGGAGAGGAAGGCTCCCTGTGGGGAGTCTGATGTGAGGCTTGATCCTAGGGCCCTGGGATCACAACCTGAGCCAAAGGCAGACTCTCAACCATTGAGCCACCCAGGCATTCTTAAAAAGTGGTTTTCCATGAGAAATTGCCCACAGTTTCTGGGTTTGTTCGTTTAATTTAGTAGAAATAAAGAGTAAGAGAAGAAATTGATTAGATACAGAAGTTAATTGTTAGCTCAAGTTAGCCATAATGGGAGCTAGATATACATGATTTGGTGAAAGTATGTAAATAATATTCCTTTTAGTTATAAAATGTTATTATTGACATGTTCTATTTTTATTGAGAAAGACAAGAATGTTTTAGTTGGCCTAAATTTATTCATGCCTATGCCTAATACAAAGTGAAGGGAGCTAAAGATCCTGACGATATTTACTCTAGGTTTTTACTTTCTTTTTTCTTTTTTTAAATTTATTTATTTGAGAGAGAGAGCTCGTGTATGCAGGAACAGGGCAGGAAGGGCAGAGGGAAAGAATCCCAAGCAAACTCCCTGCTGAGCACAGAGCCTGACTCAGGGCTCTATCCCACGACCCTAACATCATGACCTGACCTGAAACCAAGAGTCAGAGGCCCAATCAACCAAGCCACCCAAGTGTCCCACCGAGTTTTCACTTTCTTAAAAATACCAATCACATAGTAAAGTGAGACTGTAAATGTGCTTGTCAGTTGTACACTGCAAAGCACCATGTTTGCGTAAGTCATTTTGAGGAGCTCACTGTCTCAGAGATTATTGTAAGTTTGAAGCTTTCTTCAAATTAACATAAAAAATAAGTCACTAGATAGATGATAAGACACTTCAGTGTCTGAGTCCTCTTTCTTCAGGCCACCAGTGAAGGATTCGGTGCATAAGCAGTTACTGATGAATAAAATGGCTGCTCCTTAAGGAAATTGAGGCACTAAAAAAAGACAGAGTTTTGAAAGCTTATTGTTGAGTCTAATGTAATACTTAACATTAGAGGAAACATTCAGGGACATAATGACAGTTGACTACTCTCCCCCCAACACACACCAAGTTTTATTCCTATTTCATACTATAGTCCAGGGTAATTTTTACCAAACTACATATCAACATCTCAGGGACCCTATTCGTGATTTTAAAACTGGGATTGAGGGGCACCTGGGTGGCTCAGTGGTTGAGCGTCTGTGTTCGGCTAAATTCGTGATCCCGAAGTCGTGGAATAGAGTCCTGCATGAGGTTTTCTGCAGGGAACCTGCTTTTCCCTCTTGCCTATGTCTCTGCCTCTCTCTCTCTCTGTGTCTCTCATGAATAAATACATAAAACCTTAAAAAAAAATAAAAATAAAAACTGGGATTGGGATATTTACATTGATGAGTAAATAAATCATTCACTTGGTAGCAAATTATTTTCTTGATGGTAAAGAAAAGCATTGCAGATCGTCAGGAGAAATAGAAGACATAATGTGTTAAGCTTTTAGAACATCTCTAAAAGGAGCATATGCCAACAATCGAATTGAATTAGCAAAAAGTGAGAAAACTGCTACTTGGTAAACATAGTGACTTATTGGACTAATGAATTTAATTTTAGCTTATAAGTGTGAAAGGGGAAGTTTATGGACTTGGCAAATCACAGCTGACTTGAAGTATCTGTAGTATGAGAGAAGGAACATATTGAAAAGTTTCAGGAACAGCTTTTAATCAGTAGCTCCCAATCTGATAGCCAAGGCAATCAAAATGTATACCAGTCATCACTGAAAAAGTGCATAATCATTAGAGTCATTCTACAGACATCTTCATGACCCTAAGCAGTAATAGATACTCAAAAGGTAAATCTAAGCTCCCATGTACAGTACATTGTTATAGGAAGCACAGGATTTGTAGCTTCCATTCAGGAAGGTTTCTCTGCACTATGACAAGAGGAGAGTTAGGTTTGCTTCTCCAGAAAACTTTAATCCTTTGATAGTGTCTTTCTGCATATAGTGAAAATTAAAGGTTATTTGTGAATATTCTAGGAAGGCAGGATGTGTATTACTCTTTGAAGAGATTTTCAAGGCCACAATGGGGCTTTAATATGAATTGTCTGTCTGGTCCTTGTTTCTACATCTATAAAATGAGAAGCTGAGGGACACCTAGGTGGCTAAGTCAGGCTGGGCATCTGCCTTTAGCTCGAGTCATGATCTCAGGGTTCTGGGAATGAGCACTACATCATGCTTTCGAGTCTGCTTCTCTCCCTGCTCCTTCCCCCACTTGTGCTTGTGCTCTTTCTGTCTCTCAAATAAATAAAATCTTTTTTTAAAAAATGAGAGGCTGAGACTAAATGAGCAGTCCTTTGACTTGTTTAGATAAGATACCTGAAAGTCACGATGCTTTGTAATGTCTTAAAAGATGGACACATTCAATACTATTATGTGAATTTGCAATGATGCTACTGCCAAGTTCATATTATCAGACCAGGCATGGTTAATGATTCCTATTTTCTTCAGTAATATACTTTAGTCATTCTGAAAGGAATGTCATTTTATGTAGGAAATTAAAGAAAGGCATTGCTGATAAGATGACATAAGAACTAAGACCTCAGTAAAGTGAGAGGTTGAGCCAGGTAGGTATTTGGGAGAAAAGTGTTATAGGCAAAGAACCAGTACAAATGCCCTGACTTGGGAGCTTGCTTGGCCAGTGTCCCTGCAGTAGAGTAAAGGAGCGGGATTTTGGTAGGAAGAGAGTAGAAAATAAGTACAGAGAGATGTGCTGATGGTGTGGTGAACATGTAAGACCCTATATGGCTGGGCTAGGAATTTGGATTTTATTTTATTTTATTTTATTTATTTTTTATTTTTATTTTTTTTTGGAATTTGGATTTTAATTTGATGTGATGAGTTGCTATATTGGAAGGTTTTTTTTTTTTTTTTTGATTTGAACACACCACCCTGAGATCAAGACCTGAGCTGAGATCAAGAGTTGAATGCTCAACTGACTAAGCTATTCAAGCTTTTCTATATTGGAGGGTTTTGAGCAGAGGAATCTGTCATGTAATTTTTTTACATTTTTAGTTTTCACAATTACATGTGCACATAGGTTAAATGGTGTCCCTCTGCTCCCTTCTCTTTAATCTCTTAGCTGATTTTTTTGGTATTCTACTTCTCTAAATGGTGTGCTTCTGTTTCTCCTTTTTATTTTTCTGTTTTTGGTATCACTTACTGATTACCCATAGGGGAACATAATTTCTGTTTTCCTTCTTCCTGTCACATTCTTGCATCATTTCTTCCCTTATTTTTCCAGTAGATTTTTGTTGCTGTCTTAATTGGATCAGTATATAACTTATGACAATCTAAATGTTATTCAGAGCTGGGCAGTGTAGTAAACAAATTATTTTTAATTTCCTCTATAACTTTGTTTTCTCTAGAGATAATCATCTTTTTATGTTTGTTGCCTAGATTTCTTATATACTTAAAATTAATTAAATGCCAAACTCTGTTATATAAATCTATCAAGTAGTTGAAACACACCAAGTTTTCTGTTTATTTCATCTTCCTTAAGGAATTTCTTTCTTTTTTTTTTTTTTTTTTTAAGATTTTATTAATTTATTCATGACAGACACACAGAGAGAGAGAGGCAGAGACACAGGCTGAGGGAGAAGCAGGCTCCATGCAGGGAGCCTGACGTGGGACTCGATTCCGGGTCTCCAGGATCAGGCCATGGGCTGAAGGCGGCGCTAACCCGCTAAGCCACCGGGACTGCCCAAGGAATTTCTTCAGAACCTCTTGACTTGCTCCAGTCATTCATGGTTTATTGTTCTTTTTTTTTTTAATGATAGTCATACAGAGAGAGAGATAGGCAGAGACATAGGCAGAGGGAGAAGCAGGCTCCATGCACCGGGAGCCTGACGTGGGATTCGATCCCAGGTCTCCAGGATCGCGCCCTGGACCAAAGGCAGGCGCCAAACTGCTGCGCCACCCAGGGATCCCTGGTTTATTGTTCTTTATGCTTGACATACATCTGCCATCCTGGAATCCATCATTCTGAGGCTCCCCTTTGTTTCTCACTTGGTTAGGATCCCCAAAGTTCTGTAATACAAGAGTAAATCTTTTATTAATTAATTTTTTTAAATGGAACGCTTCATGAATTTCTGTGTCATTCTGTATCATTCCAATTTCTTTTTAGTATGTGTATTAACTGAAGCAAGCGCTTAAGTGATTCATTTTTGTTTTTTAAATTTATTTTTATTCAAGTATAATTAGCATACAGGGTTATATTAGTTTCAGTACTCACTGTTCAGTACAATATTCAGCAATTCTATACATCACTCAGTACTCATCATGGTAAGTGTATTCTTAATCCTCTTCATGTATTTCACCCATCCCCACACCCATGTACCCTCTAGTAACCACCAGTTTGTTTTCTGTATTTAAGTCTGCTTTTTTTTTTTTTTTTTTTTTTTTTTTTTACTTTTTTTCTTTGTTCGTTTGTTTTGTTTCTTAAATTCCACATGTAAATGAAATCCTAGGTTATTTGTCTTTCTCTGGCTGACTTCTTTCACTTAGCATTATTATACCCTGTAGGTTCATCCATGGTGTTTTTTTTTTTTTTAAGATTTTATTTATCTATTCGTGAGAGACAACAGAGAGAGAGGCAGAGACACAGGCAGAGAGAAGCAGGCTCCATGCAGGGAGCCCGATGCGGACCTGAATCCCGGGACTCCAGGATCACACCCTGGGCCAAAAGCACAAGCTAAAGCACTGAGCTACCCAGGTGTCCCGGTTTATCCATGTTGTTGCATATGGCAAGATTTCATTTTTTATTTTTATTTTTTTTTAAACATTTTTTTTTTAATCTTTATTTATTTATGATAGTCACAGAGAGAGAGAGAGAGAGAGAGAGAGAGAGAGAGAGAGGCAGAGACACAGGCAGAGGGAGAAGCAGGCTCCATGCACCGGGAGCCCGATGTGGGATTCGATCCCCGGTCTCCAGGATCGCGCCCTGGGCCAAAGGCAGGCTCCAAACCGCTGCGCCACCCAGGGATCCCCTAAATGGCTCATTTCTAAAGATTGCCTTCTACCGACATAGGATTTGTGTCCTCCAAATTGATTTTCTATTTGCTTTGGTTTCTGTATTCAGATCAGAGGCATTCTGTAGATGTCTGGGAATCTGTAGTTACCTACTTACCTTTAAGAGGTGGAGAAAAGGCAGCTTAAAATTCAAAGCTCTCTCTGCCAGAGCAGAACATACTGACTACCTAAGTTTCACTGTTGTGATCTGGCTGAGTCTTTCTTTTGGTTGGGGACTATCTTCTTCCTGTCTTCTTGGGCTGAGCAGACTGTCCCTGGAGAAATATTGGCTAGTCTCCGGCTAGAAATGTGAAGGCCTGTCTCTCGTTATGGGTTGAGAAAGAGGACTTGAGGGAGAGACGGGAGCCTCAGCATCAAACATTATGTATTTACTAAATGCTTTTCTTCTTGGGATCTTATCCTTGCCTCATCCAGTCATGCTTTTTTGTTTTATTCTCTCCAGAAGCTAAACCTTTAGGTTTTTTGGCTAGGATGAGAGAAGGGCCCATTGCCTGGCTGAGTAGCAGTTACATAGAGGCTGGGTGATTTGATTGCTTCTTAAGCAGGTTTTGTATCAATTCTCCTTATTTTGAGACCCCACCTTTCATCTCCATGTAGGGAAAACAGCTTTGTTCTCAACTTTTCTTCACTGCTAACGTGGGGCTCTGCTTCCTTGAGCTTGATTTATCTTTTACTGTCTTCATGATTTTGTTGCTTTTTGCTTTTTTTTTTTTTTTTTTTTAAGATTTTGTGTATTAGAAAGCATGCCTATGAATGAGGAGAGAGGCAGAGGTGGAAGAAGAGAATCTTAAGCAGACTCCCTGCTGAGTGCAGAGCCCTGATGCAGGGCTCCACCTTACAATCTTGAGCTCATGACTTGAGCTGAAATCAATAATTGGACGCTTAACCACCTGAGCCACCCAAGCACCCCTCCCATCTTGCTTTTATCTTTCTTTGTATGCCAGTACATTTGACAGCTTTAAATTAAACAGACTCAAAAATAAGAACAGTGCAATAGTCTTACATTCATTCTAGAACTCAATTTTTAATTTTCCCCCAAGGAAACCACCAGTTCTGTTTCTTTTTTTTTTTTTTTTAAGATTTATTTATTTATTTATGATAGAGAGAAAGAGAGAGGCAGAGACACAGGAGGAAGGAGAACAGTTCCTGTTTCTTATTAGCAAGTTCTACCAAATATTCTAGGAATGAATAATTTTGTTCCTAATTATATTTTATCTCAAAGTATGAAGAAGGGTTAATATTCAACAATTAAAAAATATTCAACAATTTATAAGATCATTGTAATCTTTTAAAAAACACTTTCTTTTTTTAAGATTTTATTTATTTGAGAAAGAGAGAGAGCCTTGTGAGAAAGCACAAATAAGGGGGGAGGGGCGGAAAGAGAGGAAAAAGCAGAGTACTTGCTGAGCAGGGAGCCAGATGTGGATACCGGGCTCAATCCCAAGACCCTGGGAACATGATCTAAGCAGAAGGCAGACTAGACTGACTGAGCCACCCAGGTGCTCCTCATTGTAATTTTTTATTTTTAAAGGGGCTCTCAGTCCTCATTCTGTACCATAAAATTCTCCTATCTTAAATGTATAATGCAGTGGTTTTTGGTATACATACACATCTGTTCAGCTGTCACCACAATCCGGTTTTAGAACATTGCCATCACCAGAAAGATACCTTATACCTATTTGTACTCATTTCCGGTTGTACCCCAGCCTGAGGCAGCTGCTGATCTGATTTCTGGCTTCATAGATTTGCCTTTTCTGGGCTTTTCTTTTCTTTTCTTTTCTTTTCTTTTCTTTTCTTTTCTTTTCTTTTCTTTTCTTTTCTTTTCTTTTCTTTTCTTTTCTTTTCTTTTCTTTCTTTCTTTCTTTCTTTCTTTTTCTTTCTTTCTTCTTTCTTTTTTTTTTTTTAAGATTTTATTATTTATTTATTCATGAAAGATGCAGAGACACAGGCAGAGGCAGAAGCAGGCTCCATGCAGGGAGCCTGACGTGGGACCTGATCCCAGGACTCCAGGATCAGGCCCTGGGCTGAAGGCGGCGCTAAACCACTGAGCCACCCGGGCTACCTGCCTTTTCTGGACGTTTCATATAAAATTCATGTAGTATACATCTAGCTTATTTTACTCAGCATACTGTATTTGAGGTTTGTCCATGTTATAGCATGTCTTTCATTCCTTTTGTGCTGAGTGGTTAGTATTCTGTCATATAGAAACATATCATATATTTATTCATGAAACATATTGGATTATTTCTGCCTTTTGGCTTTTACGAGTGGTGCTGCTGTGAACATTTGCATAAGACGTATATGCCTTTATTTCTATTGCATAGATACCAAGGGGTAGGATTTCTTTCATTTTTTTTATAAGTTCCTTTTTTAAAATTTTTTTTAAAGACTTTATTTGAGGGGATCCCTGGGTGGCTCAGCAGTCTAGCGCCTGCCTTTGGCCCAAGGTGTGATCCTAGAGTTCCGGGATTGAGCCCCACATCAGGCTCCCTGCATGGAGCCTGCTTCTCCCTCTGCCTGTGTCTCTGCCTGTTTCTCTGTGTCCCTCATGAATAAATAAGTAAAATCGTAAAAAAAAAAAAAAAAAAAAAGACTTTATTTGAGAGGTGGAAAGAATGTGAAGGGGTAGGGAGGCACAGGGGGAGAGAGAAAGAGAGAGAGAGAGAGAAAATCAGACTCCCTGATGAGCAGAGAACATGATGTGAGGCTCAATCCCAGCACCCTGGGATCATGACCTGAAGTGAAGGCAGATGCTTAACTGACTAAGCCACCCAGGTTCCGCATAAGGGCTAGGATTTCTGGGTTGTGTGGCAATTTATGTTTGACTTTGTAAGGAACTGTCAGACTTTTCCATAGTGGCTATTTGATTTTATAGGCTAGTATAATATTGGTATCAAAATAAAAAAGTTAAGGTAGTTTCATGTACAATGATACAGAAGCCTAAAAATTATATCGCCCAATAGAGTAATGCTTAAACAATAAACCATACTGAAGTTGGTGTTCTTTTTTTTTTTTTTTTTTTTTTAATGATAGTCACACAGAGAGAGAGAGAGAGAGAGGCAGAGACACAGGCAGAGGGAGAAGCAGGCTCCATGCACCGGGAGCCCGACGTGGGATTCGATCCCGGGTCTCCAGGATTGCGCCCTGGGCCAAAGGCAGGCGCCAAACTGCTGCGCCACCCAGGGATCCCTGAAGTTGGTGTTCTTTAGATGTAAGGCTAGTTTAAGATTAGAAAAATCAAGTAAGGGACGCCTGGGTGGCTCCGTCATTTAAGCGTCTGACTCTTGGTTTTGGCTCAGGTCATGATCTCGTGGGCCCTGAGATTGAGTGTTTCATTGAGAGTCTGCTTGAAGATTCTCTCCTTCTGACCCTTCCCTCAGTTGTATGCACTCTCTATGCCTAAGATACATAAGTACATCTTTTCTTTAAACAAAGAAAAATTAAGTAATATAATCCATCCTCTCAGAAGAGAGGAAAAAGCCATACATTATCTAAAATGTGGAAAAGGTGTTGATAACATTTTATGATTTAAAAACTCAACATAGACTAGTGAGGAACCTCCTTCCCTAATAAAATGTATCTACAAAAAACTCTGTAGTGAATGTTATACTTAGCGGTAGAAGTTTTAACTGTTAACATGAAAAAAGAAAGTAAGGGAGTACTTGGGTGGCTCAGTTGATTAAGCATCTGCTTTTCGTTCAGGTGACGATTCCAGGGTCCTGGGACTGAGTCCAGCATCAGCCTCCATGCTCAGCAGGGAGCCCGCTTCTCCCTTTCCCTCTGTCTACCACTCCGCCAGCTCTTGCTCTCTTGTTCTCTTGCTCTCTCTGTCAAATAAATAAAATCTTTAAAAAAAAAAAAAAAGTAAAGTAGTTAACACCCATTCAACATTTTACTAGAACAGAAAGAGTATAATGTTTAGAAAGGAAGTAGCAAGTGTGATTTATAGATGCTGGGACTATTTTTGTAGAAGATTTAAAACAATCTACAGATAAGAATACTGTAAAGTTTCTGGGTACCAATACAGTAAACAAAAGTCATTTACATTTCTTTTTTCAGCAGTTAGAAAATGTACTTTAAAAATAATTTACAGAAGCATGAAAAAATAAACCTGACAAAATATATCTAAGATCTTTTGTAGAAAATTATGAAGATTTACTGGAAAACAGGGATCCCTGGGTGGCGCAGCGGTTTGGCGCCTGCCTTTGGCCCAGGGCGCGATCCTGGAGACCCGGGATCGAATCCCACGTCAGGCTCCCGGTGCATGGAGCCTGCTTCTCCCTCTGCCTATGTCTCTGCCTCTCTCTCTCTCTCTCTGTATGACTACATAAATAAATAATAAAAAATAATTAAAAAAAAAAAAAGAAAAAAAGAAAACATTACAGAGGGTTTGCAAAGTTATGTAAAGACCAAGCAGTGAAGAGTAACCCTCTTGTGGAAGAGAAACAGGATAGTGTGCTTCTTAAAAATCTAGTTAATTCTTATTTTAGAATTATGTTTTCTTGGGTCTGGGTACCATTTAGTCAGAATGTTGTTATCATCTCCTATCTTATTTTCTTACTGTCTTCGTTGGTTTGTGCAATTTTTAAAAACAATCCCCGTACTGTTACTTTTTACAGCGTTTCTCAGGGGAATTGAAATAAATGTACATGGTCAGCCAATAGTCTTTAACTGAGAGTACTGACACAAAGCCATCATTTTGGTTGCTGGATAGAGAATAGCTTGGGTAGGAGTAAAAGCCGGGAGATAGTTGGAATTAGCCAGCTCAGAGATGGTTGATGTTTAGGCCAAGAACCCAGATTTCCAAGTGCATTTGGTAGGACTGTTTCATAGATTTCACATCGTTGATTGGAGTGAAGATCTGGTCTTAGAATTCTGTATATTCCTGGGAAGACCTTCACCTTTCCCATTTTCCAGCCACTCACCACTATCATCTACCTTGAAATCATTATTGGGGCAGCCCGGGTGGCTTGGCGGTTTAGCACTGCCTTCAGCCCAGAGCCTGATTCTGGAGACCTGGGATCGAATCCCACATCGGGCTTCCTGTGTGGAGCCTGCTTCTCCCTCTGCCTGTGTCTCTGCCTCTCTCTCTCTCTCCCTCTCTGTGTTCTTATGAATAAATAAAATCTTAAAAAAAAAGAAAGGAAATCATCATTATTAATGATTATTCGTTATTTCTATTTTTCTTGTTTATTCCAGTCATAATAAGACTCCTAGAATTTCTCCAGGGATCTATAGAGGTACCTATATCCTACTCCCTTAACAATGTGTTCGCTTTAATTGTTCTCTGTTTCTGTTGCTCCTATCAACCTCTGACACATAATATATATCTGTCTCTCTTCCTTAGAATAGAAACTCCCCGAAGACAAATTTTTATTTCTTTTTATTGAATATTCCAAGCACTTAGAGTGATGCTTGACACATAATAGTTGCTCAACAAAAATATGTTGAATAAGTGAAGGAACAGTGATACAAAGAGAAAATAGTTGTATTCCAGATAAAATTTTAAGATTTGAATATTGAATTTGTGAATTAGGGGTGAGATGAGTGAAAGAGAGTAGTGACAGGTGGCTCTTCCATCTTTGCCCTAAATTTGTGGGTAACTCTAGATGCCATTCTTAGGAGGGGGAGACTGAGTGGAACAATGAAAGGTAACAAGTTTCAAAGTCACTGAATGGATGTTCTCAAATTTTCCTTTTACTTGGTTTTGACATTGTATGGTTTTTGGAGACTATACTCACCATATTTATTTGCAAATATGTTCTCAGGTCATGCGCATTGTGGATAATGTCCGTCCTGATCGACAGACAGTTATGTTTTCAGCTACTTTTCCCAGAGCTATGGAGGCTTTGGCTCGCAGAATCCTGAGTAAACCCATTGAAGTGCAGGTTGGAGGCAGGAGTGTGGTTTGCTCAGATGTAGAGCAACAAGTGGTAGGTACAGTCTTTAGGAAATCCTCAATTCCCTGTGTGTTGTTTAGACAATATATAATCCTTTGGGGATCATTGTGATGAAGGCACATAATTTCTAATGTTAAATAGGATACAGTTACTGCCATTAATATTTTATCCGATAAACTTGAATATGCTGTTACTTGGAACTGTGTGTTTAAAATACTCTTTTTAGTTCCTCCCACCAGAAGAGGTGGGGCTAGTGGATGGAAATGTTATATACCAATCTTACTCTTTAGTTAATAGGATATATGGTCAAGAGGCAAGAGAGAACTAGATGATCGTTTGCCCACATTTGCAAGCCCCTTCTCTCAAAGTTAGAAATTTTTTTTGGTCTAACTGGTCTATCAGCTAAAATCAGTATTTTCCTACCCATCCCTAAGGATATAGCAAGGTATTCTCAGCCATTTGCCACAAATAAAATGAATATTTTTGTTTTAGAGATGTATTTGCATTTTTACTCCCTTAACATGGTGCAATTTGATATTTTCAGATTGTGATTGAAGAAGAAAAGAAATTCTTGAAGTTGCTTGAGCTTCTTGGCCATTATCAAGAATCAGGATCTGTTATTATATTTGTGGATAAGCAAGAACATGCTGATGGTCTTCTGAAAGATTTAATGAGAGCATCTTATCCTTGCATGTCTCTTCATGGAGGTAACGTTTAGTGAAATACCTGTTGAGTACTTAATTTGGCCAAGCACTATTGTGTTCTGATAATATTTACTGTGTGCTGTAATGGAGAACCAGATTTTGTATCATCTTTCTTAGTTTTTACTCACAACAACTCTTTGGGAAGGGTAAGCATTATTGTTCCATCTTAGAGATAAAGAAAATAGACAAAGGTACATTAGTTTGATTAAATCATACAGCCATTAATCAGTTGGGGAGAAAATGAACTTAAAATTTTCTGTTTTATGTTAAATTGTTTCCATTGTGTCATGCTACTTAGATGTTTTCATGATTGGCATTAGATCTTTAATTGAAAGTAACGTTTCATTTTGGTGTAACATCCCCATTGTTACGTGTATGTGGGACTTATAATAGAACACTAAACATATGAAATAGAGACGATTTGAATCACCCTCATTAACTAAGTGTTCTGGCGGTCTGTGACTTTGTAATAAACTACCCCAAAATTTAGTGGCAACTGTCATTTATTTATAAATCTGTACTTTGGATGGAGCTCAGCACGTACTGTCTAGTTGCTGTTTCATGCTCTTATCTACTGGGATGGCTTAATTGAGACTGGGGATCTATTTCTAACTTGCCTTAACTTATATGGCTGGCAAGTTGGTTCTGGCTTTTGACTGAGCTCTGTCAGGCTGTCGGCCAGGGGTCATGGCTCTTTCCTTTGCGAACCTCTCTGTGGACTGCTTGGCTAGAAGGTAAGAATGAAAAGCTGACAGACCAGTTAAGGATGATACTGGGAATTGGCAGAACTTTCATTTTCACCATACTCTGTAGGTCAGAATAGTCCCAAGAGTGGCCCAGATTCAAGGGAATAGATGGATAGACTCCAGTTCTTGATGGGAGGGTCAGACCCTTTATAGAAGAGAATGTAGAATAGGCCATGCTTTTGCTGTCATCTTTGGGAAATAAAGTCTACCTTACCATGTGCCATTGTGGATGTAATTAAAAGGGCTTTGAGCATATGTATTTGGTTAGCTTTTATTTTTTTTTTTATTTTTATTTTTTATTTTATTTTTTTTTTGGTTAGCTTTTAATGTTTGAAAATGCCTCATATTTTCCCCCTTTTTTTTGGTTATTGGAATAAAATATACATTACATAAAATTTACCATTTTAGCTGTTTTAAAGTGTATAATTTGGTGGCATTAAGTATATTCACCATGCTGTGTAATACTACCACTCTCTACTTCCGGAAGTTTTTATCATCCCAAACACATACTCTACCTATTAAGTGATACTTCATCTCCAACCCCACCCCCTAACCTAGGCAGGGAACCTGTATTCTACTTTTTCCATTTATGAATTTCCCTGTTGTAGGTACTTCACACAAATGGAATCATACAGTATTTGTCTTTATATGCCTGTTTTTTTCACTTAGCATAATTGTCTTTGAGGCTTATCAGTGTTTTATCATGTATCAGAATTTTCAATTTTTTTAAATAAGTATTTTAATTCTAGCATAGTTAACATAAATTGCTATATTACTTTTAGTTGTACAATATAGTGACATAGCAATTCTGTACATCACTCAGTGCTGGTCCTAAGTGTACTCTTAATCCCCATTACCTATTTCATCCATCCCTCTACCCACCTTTCCTCTGGTAACCCTCCGTTTGTTCTTTGTAGTTAAGAGCCTATTTCTTGGTTTGTTTATCTCCTTTTTTTTTTTTTTCCTTTGTCCATTTGATTTGTTTCTCAAATTCCACGGGAGTAAAATCATATGGTATTTCTTTTTCTGAGTTATTTCATTTAGCATTTTACTTTCTGGGTTCATCCATGTTGTTGCAAACGGCAAGATATTCTTTTTTTGTGGCTGAACAATATTCCATTCCAATCACACCACATCTTTATCCGTTCATGTATTGATAGATACTTGTGCTCTCTTCTAGGATTTTTCTGGTTTCAAGTCTCACATGTAGGTCTTTAATCCATTTTGAGTTTATTTTTAAGTATGGTGTAAGAAGATACTCTTTTTTTTTTTTTAACATTAAAAAATACTCCATTGCATGCATATACCACATTTCTTTTATTCATTCATCTCTTGATGGACTCTTGAGTTGTTCCTGCCTATTCGCTGCTGTGAATAATGCTATTTTGAACACTGGGTATATAAGTATATGTTGAATTTCTTTGGGTATATACCTGCAAGTATTGCTTGGTCATATGGTAAGTCTATTTTTAACTTTTTTTTTTTTTTTTTTTAAGATTTTATCTATTTATTCATGAGAGACAGAAAGAGAGAGAGGGGGGGGGGCAGAGACACAGGCAGAGGGAGAAGCAGGCTCCATGTAGGGAGCTCAACATGGAACTCGATCCCGGGACTCCAGGGTCACGCCCTGGCCTGGGCCAAAGGCAGGCACTAAACCACTGAGCCACCCAGGGATCCTCTATTTTTAACTTTTTAAGGAACCACCATACTGTTCTTTACAGTAGTTGTACCATTTTGCATTTTCACTAGCAGTGCAGTAAGATTCCAGTTTATTCACGACCTGGCTAGCACTCATTGTTTTCTCTTATTTTGCTAGTTGATGTGAAGTAGTCTGTCATTGTGGTTTTGATTTGCATTTCCCTAATGACTGAGATTGAACATCTTTTTATGTGCTTATTTGGCTTTTGTATATATTCTTTGGAAAAATGTCTGTCCTAGGCTTTTGCCCATTTTTAATCAGCTTTTTTTTTTTTTTTTTTTCATTTCATTGCTGAGTTGTAGGATTTCTTTATTCTGGATAGCAGTCCCTTATCAGATGTACAATTTGCTTGTATTTTCTCATATTCAGTGGGTTGTGGTTGTCCTTTCACCCTTTGGATAGTGTCCTTTGATGCACAAAAGTTTAAATTTTGAAGTTCAATTTATATATTTTTTCTTGGAGATGCCTGGGTGGCTCATCAGTTAAGCGTCTGACTTTGGCTTAGAGCGTGATCCTGGAGTCCTGGGATTGAGTTCCGCATCGGGCTTTCTGCATGGAGCCTGCTTTTCCCTCTGCCTATGTCTTCTCTCTTCTCTGTGTTTCTCGTGAGTTTAAAAATAAAACCTTTAATATATATATATTATGTATATTTTCTTTTATGCCTCTCTTTTTTTTTATTTTTAAGATTTTATTTGAGAGAGAAAAAGAGATAGCAGGGGATAGGCAAAAGGAGAGGGAATCTCAGGCAAACTGCATGCTGAATGATGAGCCCATTGCAAGGCTCACAGTCTCATGACCCTGAGATCATGGCCTGAGCCAAAATCAAGAGTCAGATACTTAACCGACTTAGCCACCCAGGCGCCCCTGTTGCATGTTCTTTTGGTGTTATATCCAAAAGACCAAAACCATTGCCAATTCCAAGGTTATGAAAGTTTTCCCTATTGTTTTCTTCTGTGAGTTCTAACATTATAGCTGTTTAGTTAATTCATTTTGAGGTAATTTTTATGATGTATATAGGTCCAGCTGCATTCTTTTTCATGTTTGTATTCAGTATGTCAGCCCCTTTTGGTAAAAAGACTGTCTTTTTACCCATTGTAGAATCTTGGCACCTTCATCAAAATCATCTGACCATTTATCTGAGGGTTTATTTCTAAGCTCTCTATTTGATTATGTTGGTCTGTATGTTTGTCTTTTTTTTTTTTTTTTTTGGTAAGATTTTATTTATTCATGAGAGACCCAGGGAGAGAGAGAGAGATTGAGAGGCAGAGGGTGAAGCAGGCTCCACACAGGGAGCCTGATGCAGGACTCAATCCCGCGACTCCAGGATCATGCCCTGGGCCGAAGGCAGGTGCTAAACCGCTGAGCCACCTAGGGATCCCATGTATATTTGTCTTACACCAATATCATTTCATTTTAGTTTTGATCTTTTTACATTTATTTTATTCATTTTTTATTTTTTAATAAACTTTATTCCCAATGTGGGGCTTGAACTCATGACCCAGAGATCAAGAGTTGACTCGGTGGGGAGCCTGCTTCTCCCTCCCCTGCTCCCCTTCTTGTGCTTTCTCTCTCTCTCTCTGTGAAATAAATAAAATCTTTTTTAAAAAAGTTGACTGTTCTACTGAAGGAGCTAGCCAGGCACCTGTTTACATTTCTTCTTTTTTTTTTTTTAAGATTTTTATTTATTCATGAGAGACACAGAGAGAGGCAGAGGCATAGGTAGAGGGAGAAGCAGGCTCCCCACAGGCAGCTCAATGTGGGACTCAGTCCCAGTACCCTGGGATCACAACCTGAGCCAAAGGCAGTTGCCCCATGTGCCCCTACATTTCTTTTTTTAATAAACTTTTTTGAGAGCAGTTTTAGGTTCACAGCAAAATTGAGCAGAAGTTAGAGTTCCTATATATCCCTTGCCCTACACATGCAAAACTTCTCTTCTGTTGCTATCCCACACCACAGAGGTACATTTCTTAAAATTGTTCAGACATAATTGTCACCCAAAGTCCATAGTTTACATTAGGATTCACTTTTTTTTTTTTTTGTAAGATTTTATTTTTGAGGGACGCCTTGAGTGGCTCAGTGGTTGAGCGTCTGTCTGCCTTTGGCTCAGAGAGTGATCCCGGAATCCTGGGATTAAGTCCTACATTGGGCTCCCCTTTAGAGAGTCTGCTTCTCCCTCTGCCTATGTCTCTGCCTCTGTCTGTCTCTAATAAATAAATAAATAAATAAATAAATAAATAAATAAATAAATAAAGTCTTTAGGAAAAAAAAGATTTTATTTTTGAGTAATCTCTACACCTGATGGGGGGCTCAAACTCAGGTGGATAACCCCAAGATCAAGAGTTGGATAGTCTACTGACTGAGCTAGCCATGGGCCCCATTAGGATTCATTCTTGGTGTTATGAATTTTGTGGATTTGGACAAATTTATAATGACCTATATCTAGGAGTATAGTATCATAATGTATTATTACTCACATAGAAAATACTACCATAAAAATCCTCTGTGCTCTGCCTGTTTATCCCTCTCTCTCCCTGTCCCTTGGCTGCCACTAATCTTTTTACTTTCTCTACATTTTTGCCTTTTCTAGAATGTCCACATTTACATTTAGTCATTAGGATAAATAGGCAGTACTGACATACATTGATGTTTTATTTTAGCCCTGTTAATGTCATCATCCTGGAAATGTTTGGGTTGCCATTAGCTGCAAAGCTTTTAGTCTAGAACTTTGTCGTCCTCATTTGGAACATTGGGCTTGGCTTTCTTTCCCTGGATGATTTCTCCTCTGCCCTATGTTTAGTGGGGTTTTTTTGTTTTTGTTTTTGTTTTTTTGTACTTTTAAATTTAAATGTTTTTATTAACACAGGTATGTCTATGTAGATCTTGTGGCTAAAAGCAAATACTTCTGTTTATTGTGCATGTAAGATTTATGTTTTAGCTTAGACTTTTTTTTTTCCAGTTAGTTTGTAGTGGAACAGTGCCTGACAACCACTGATATGTTCTCATAAGAATATTTGTAAATGTAGGTCATACATTATGCACTTGTTTTTTTTTTTTGTTTGTTTGTTTTTTTTACTCAATGTGATGACTTTGATGTCCACTGAAGTTATTGGACTATTTATTTTTATTGCCCAGCACTGTTTATTATGGATATACCAGTGTTTGTGTCCCTTCGTTTGCTGAAGGCTCATTTGGGTTTTTCCCAGTTTAAAAATTTTTTTAAATTTTATTTATTTTTAAAGGTCTTATTTATTTATTTGAGCGAGAGCACGAGCAGGGAGAGAGACAGAGGGAGGGGTGAGAGAGAATCTTGGAGCAGACTCCCTGCCAAGTACAGAGCTGGACACGGGGTCAAGTTGAGGACCCCACCATCATGACCTTAGCCAAAAACAAGAATTGGCCACTCAGCTAACAGCCACCTAGGCACACCCTGGGTTATTCCTCGTTTTTGCTAATAGGAATAGAGCTGCTACTGAATGTGCAACTACAGGTTTTTGTGTGAACATAGTTTTCATCGCTGTAGGGTAGATAACCAGGAATGGGATTGCTGGGTAAGTATGGTAAGTGTTTATCTAGAGGGGATCCCTGGGTGGTGGCTCGGCGGTTTCGCGCCTGCCTTTGGCCCAGGGCGCGATCCTGGAGTCCCAGGATCGAGTCCTGCGTCGGGCTTCCGGCATGGAGCCTGCTTCTCCCTCTGCCTGTATCTCTGCCTCTCTCTATCTCTCTCTGTGTGTCTATCATAAATAAATAAAAAAATAAATCTTTAAAAAAAAAAGTGGTTATCTAGGTATGGTTTTCTTTGTTTTTATTCTACTCATGGTTCACTGAGCTTGTAGATTCTGTAAAATTTATGTTTTTAGGACATGTTTGGGAAAATCTTGACTATAATTTCTTAAGGTTTTTTTTTTTTTTTCCTGTGCTATTTTTCTTTCCTTTTGAGACTCCATTATGTGTATGTTCAGCCCTTTAATACTGTCACATCTTTGATCCTTTATTCACTTTTGGTTTTTCTTTCTTTTTTTTTTTTTTTTTTAAAGATTTTATTCATTAATTCATGAGAAACAGAGAGGCAGAGACACAGGCAGAAAGAGAAGCAGGCTCCCTACAGGGAGCCCTTTATGGGACTCGATCTCAGGACTCCAGGATCATGCCCTGAGCCAAAGGCAGGCGCTAAACTGCTGAGCCACCCATGCATCCCTTCATGTTGGTTTTTCAACCCTTTTTTCTCCCCTCCTTAATTAAGGTTGGATTGTTTCTTTGACTCCAATCTTCAAGTTCACTGTTTTCTTTTTGCCATCTGCTGTTAAGTCTATCCAACTCTCTCTCTTGTATTTTCCTGTTTCTCTAATTAGATTTCCTAGCCATCTATTTAAGTTTGACTTCCCTCCTTGGCTTTCTAGGGCCTTTCCTCAAGCAAAATCTTTAAAATAAATAAATCAAATCCTTTAAACTCAGCGAGTGCCATTATTATTCTATATTATCAAAAATTCCAATTTCTGCTTATTTTTAGTCACTCTCTTGTACCTTCAGTTATTGGTTTTTTGTTTTTGTTTTAATACTTTTGTTAGAATTTATAGTTTTTATCTGTAGGTGGGTTGGTCCAATAAATAGCTTTTCCTACATTGAGGGAAATGTATGTTTTTTTTTTTTTTTTTTTCTTTTTTTAAGATTTTATTCATTGATTTGGGAGAGAGAACAGGCATGAATGGGGGGAGGAGCAGAGGGAGAAGCGGGCTCCCCCGCTGAGTGAGAAGCCCAACCCAGGGCTTGATCCCAGGACCCTGAGATCATGACTTGAGCCGAAGGGGATGCTTAACCGATTGAGCCACCCAAGCACCCCAAAAATGTGATGTGCTGTTTTTATAAGTAAGGACATCCCCCCCGCAAATAATCCCTTGTCTGTACTTCTCTTCTCTTTGGTCAGAATTACATCACATGCTTATGCCTAAATCATTTGTAAACAAGTAGAATGACTAAGGTACTCAAAGTGTTGTACTGGGACTCCTGAAAGTCTCTGAGAACTTCAGGAGTTAATGAGATCACAAGTATTTGTGTAATAACTTCACTATGTGGTTTGCCTTTTCTACTTTAGTTCTGTTAGGAATGTATAGTGTTTTAAAAGCTTCATGGCATATTATATTTACACCAGACTGGATGCAGAGATATGACATGCCAGCTATCCTCTACTAAGCCAGACATTAAAGAGATTTACAAAAATGTGAAACATCTTAATAAATTACTATTATGGAAGGGTTATTTTTCACGAAATTTTTAAAATTTATAATATGTGCTTTATTTTTATTTTTAAATAGGTTAAAAATACCTTAAATTATTTTCATTCTAGTTTCTTTTTTATAGGATTTATTTATTTATTCATTCATTCATTTGACAGAGAGCACAAGCAGGGGGACAGGGACAGGGAAAAACAAACTTCCCCACTGAGAGTGGAGCCTGACATAGGGCTTGATCCCAGGACCCTGAGATCATGAACTGAGCCAAAGCCAGATGCTTAACTGACTGAGCTACCCAGGTGCCCCAGTTCTAGTTTCTAATAAATTAAATATTGATAGAGATACTTATGTAGAGCTCTCGGGTTTAATCCTAATTAATTTTAAGACTTGAAAGGCATCCTTAGCACAGAAAGTTTGGGAGGGGTTCATTCACCTCCTAAAATGGAGACGCTCTTCTCTGGTTTGATATACATTGACCATGTGTTGGGTGAATTTTTGAACAAACTTGAGGTTATGTTTATTTATTTTTTATTTTTTTTTATAAAGATTTTATTTATTTATTCATGAAATACACGAGAGAGAGAGGCAGAGACACAGGCAGAGGGAGAAGCAGGCTCCATGCAGGGAACCCGATGCGGGACTCGATCCGGGTCTCCAGGATCATACCCTGGGCCGAAGGCAGGCACCAAACTGCTGAGCCACCCAGGGATTCCCGAGGTTATGTTTAAAAGGAAGAGGGTTAATTGCTGCTAGGCAAGTATCCCATATACTTAGCATATCATATTCATTTCACGTAATAAAGCATATGCAGTTGACTTAGGTAGTCAAGATACATTAATCTAAAGTAAAAGTTTTTGTACTTTATAAATTTAATTTATATTAATACTGATTCCATTTTTCCTTCAAGACTTTTGGGTTCAGTGTTGGATTCCACTTGTTTTGATATTAGATCCAAATATTTTCTTTAATTCGGTCTCTGAAGAGTACATTTAAATTTTAGGTAATAATATTAATTAACATTGATGCATATTTAGATGCTAAGTTATTCTCTGTGTTTTAAACTCAGATCTTAAAAATAAATAAATAAATAAATAAACTCAGATCTTATGTGAACCCTTAGAGTATCTCCTGCTGCAGAAATGAATTTCAAGGTTTGAGAATTTACCCCATTCTGGTTTTTTTTTAAGATTTTACTTATTTATTCATGAGAGACATAGAGCGAGAGGCAGAGATACAGGTAGAGGGAGAGAAGCAGGTTCCCTGCAGGGAACCTAATGTGGGACTTAATCCTAGGACCCTGGGATCATGATGTGAGCCAATGGCAGTAGCTCAACCAGAGTCACCCAGGTGCCCCTCCCCATTCCATTTTGTAATTACTAGAAATTTGCCGTCATAAAATCAATTTGTGATCTGAGTATCTTGTCATAGAACATTTTAGCATTTTATCACTCATCTGGAGGCTCTATGGATACCATACTTAAAAGAGATCCAATTGGGTGTTTTTTAACCAGTGGGTTTCAAACTGTATTTAAAAGGAATGTATAATCACCTAAGTATCTTAAAGTGCAGAACCGGATTCAGTAGTTTGGTTAGGATCAAGTTCTACATTTTAACAACATGCCATGTGATGCTGCTCTGGTCCTCGGACAGAAATAGTTAGTAAGGCTCTAATAACCCATAGGAGGAGAAGGATGTGAATCCTGTTAGTGTAGGCTAAGTATACCTGCCTTTTCTTCTTTTACCTCTTAAACAGGTATAGGTTAATGAATCAGAGATGGGGCTTCTGCAGTTACAACCCGTATACACAAGAAAGGGGGCAAAACAAGGGCAGATTTAGAAGATTCATAAATTAAATGAGTTAAAAGCAGTAGCCTTTGATCTTGCCATTAAATTCCCTTAATATTTTATTTTCTCTGTTGAGTTGGTGGACTTATGGGCAGTATAAGTTGGATTTATTCTCTACTGTACATTTTTACTTATTTCTGTGTCAGAGGAAATGAAAAATTTAATTTCATTGTGTGGTTTTATAACTTTTTAAAAATTTTCTTGCAGGCATTGATCAATATGACAGAGATAGCATCATAAATGACTTTAAGAATGGGACGTGCAAACTTCTCGTAGCTACTTCTGTTGCTGCCCGAGGTCTAGATGTGAAACATCTGATTCTTGTAGTAAATTACAGCTGCCCCAACCATTATGAGGATTATGTGCACAGAGCAGGACGGACTGGAAGAGCAGGCAATAAAGTAAAAATAATTTTTTAAAGTTGATTTCCATTACATTAAAATATAGTTTTTTTTTTTTTTTTTTTTTTTTAAGATTTTTAAGGAGTAGATAATAGGAGTTACAGGAACATTTTGAAAATGCTCAGTCATCAGAGTATGGGGACTAATTGATGTTCATCATTTCTATGTATAGTATTATTAAAATTATCAGATAACTAGCCATTCTGTTTTGGCAGATAGTGTTATGTCTTCTTTTAGGATTTTTTATTTTACACTACCTAAAAATTTCTGCCTACACACGTACATGTATATAGTTTGGGATCTTTCATTACTATTTTTAAAATGTGGGATCATAAAATATACTCCTCCCCGAAACTGTCACCCTTTTTTTCATTACTTCCCTGTCCCACTCTGTACACTATATATATTACTTGCTGTTTTAACTCACTTATGGTCTGGTAAGTATATATAGTCTAACTCACTCTTTTTGAAGGTAGCAGAATATTCTGTTGTTGGAATCACTGATGATGATATATTTGATATTCCAACCCTGAACATTCATACTGAAGCAATAATATTAATAATAATAGGATATACTTATGGTTTATTGAATGCTAGATGCTGTTCCCTGTGATATACATATATTGTCTCACTTTATCCTCATAATTTCCATTTGAGGTAAATGATATTACCCCATTTAATAGATGAGAAAAGCTAAGGCACATGGAAATTAAATTAGTTGCCCAAGCTTGCATAGCTAATAAGTAGTGATGGCTTTTATTCTTTTAACCTGAGTTATTTTGTAGATTTAAGGAAGTGTATAAAGGGGCATGCAGTAAAAATTAAAGCCTTTTTGGTCCACATACAGTCTTTGTCATATGGGTATGGGTGGGTGTGTGGGCGTGTGGGTGGGTGGTGTGCAAACCTCAAAGAAGAAGTGATACCAGTCTTAGCTCATGGACAGTACAGAATCAGGCCATGGGTCAAATGTGATAATTAGATATTCCTGAAAATATTAAGCCATGTTTTAAAATTTGTAGCACTTCTCTGATAGAGGCAGAGTATATTGTAGAGATGACTGATTGTGGTGTGCTCCCCTACTCCCAACTCTAGCTTTTGTCTTGCCTGAACCAAAAAGCTCCTGGAGACATGTGAAACCTTTAACTTTGGAGAACCCCAGGGAGATGATGTAGCTGACTTCATTTCTGTATATAAAAAATTTTTGTATGTGTGTATATATGTATATGTGTATATATATGTGTGTGTGAGTGTATGTATACATACATATATGCACACACACAAATGTTTTTATATCTTTTATTGGTCTTAAAAACTATGTGGAGGAAAAATTATGTGGAAAGATACATCCCTGAAAATAAGTAGAAGTTAGTTGGGGTAGAGTGGTGTTGTAGGTAGTGTAGGAAAGGAGTGCAAACAAAGGGGAAAAATAATGTATTATATTAAAATTTATTTCTATGACAATGCAGTTTTGCATTTATGTAAAATCATGTATTTCTACTTAGACATAAAGAAATTAGAAATTTTCTGGTTTCACATATATTTAGACATTAAACTTGGACATTTCACTCTGAGGGGTTAAAGAATTTTTAGTAGGACTCTTCTGTTGTTTAAAATTATTTAATAATGAAGCCAGTCTTAAGAGGATTTATTAGGTGGGTCAGATTCTATCTTGTGATCTAAATTAGGGTCATGTTGTTAGTGTCTGATCTACTTTTCATCCTTCATTAGGGTTATGCATATACTTTTATCACAGAAGATCAAGCTCGCTATGCCGGTGACATAATTAAAGCGCTTGAATTATCAGGAACTGCAGTGCCTCCGGATCTGGAGAAACTTTGGAGTGATTTCAAAGATCAACAGAAAGCTGTAAGTTTTTTTAACTCCCATTATTTTTATGCAGCTCATTATTGTGTTCTAAACTTCGAATATTTAATACTTGTAAACTTTGATAGAATTATTTTATCTCTTTAGGGAGGTGGGAAAAGGAGTGAAAACAAAATTCTCTTTCTTCAACTCAGTGTTTGTATAATCTACATAGAGTTCTTTTGTTGTTGTTCACACACTAGATGAAGTGTTTTTTGTTATATTGGTGTGCACTACCTTGAAAAATATTTAATGACTCCTAAATTCCTGAACACTGAGGTTTTGTAGTATGAAATTAACTTTTTTGTTTTTCCTTGAAAGGAAGGGAAAATAATTAAAAAGAGTAGTGGGTTCTCTGGTAAGGGATTCAAGTTTGATGAAACAGAACAAGCTTTGGCTAACGAGAGGAAGAAGTTGCAAAAAGCGGCTCTTGGTCTGCAAGACTCAGATGATGAGGATGCTGCAGTTGATGTAAGTGTCGTTTTTCTAAGCCCCATTCTTCCCAGTTGAAGCATTTGTTGCTTTCGTTCTGGAGGTCTTCACATTTGCTTGTTGAGAAAGCCAGTTCTTGCAAGCCTTTCTGGTGTGTGCCCTTCCCAACATTTTCTTTCTCTCTCTCACTCTCTCCCTTTTCTGTCTCTCTGTATATTCACGTATGCTCTACCCTATTTATGTATTTTCATAAAATGAAGCCATACTTGCCTTATAACCTTTACAACAGTCTTAAGTTGAAATCTACTCATTTTAGTAAATTCATTCTTGCTTTTTTTTTAATACATTTTATTTTTAAAGATGTATGTATTTGAGAGAGCAAGCAAATAGGAATGGCAGGAGAGGCAGGAGAGAATCTCCAGCATACCCCCTGTTGAGCACAGAGTCCAATGCAGGGCTTAATCTCACGACCCTGAAATCGTCCATGATCTGAACTGACTGAGCCACCTAGGTACTCCTAATTCTTACATTATTCTTTGATGGTTATATAATATTTTGTTATATGAATGTCCCACAGTTTAATGAATCTGACCCCTAATTTTCAATATGTGGGTCATTTCTACATATTCATATTTAGAATATAAATATACTTTATTATCATAAACTGTACTTCAGTGCTTATCCTACATTTAATTTTGCACATTCATTCAGATTAAGTTTTGAGGTTAAGTGTGTAAATGGTATTGCTAGTCTAAAAGGTGTATCTGATTTGGTTCTCAAACATTGTTAGATTGTCCTCCAGCAAAGTGAATACCAGTCTGCATCCCCTCTAGTTGTATGAAGAGTACCTGGCTCCCCATGTCTTTTTTTTTTCCCCCGTGTCTTTAATAACATTAGTACTAATATATATTTTTTAAATTTTATTTATGTTTCATGAGAGACACAGAGAGAGAGGCAGGGACGTATGCAGAGAGAGAAACAGGCTCCCCATATGGAGCCCAATACTCTGAGATCATGCCCTGAACCGAAGGCAGATGCTTAACCACTGAGCCATAATATTTTTATTTTTTAAAACTTAATCATTATAGAATATCCTCATTTACAGTAATACTCAGTGGGGCTCCTGGGTGGCTCAGTAGGTAGAGCATATGACTCTTGATCTTGGAATTGTGATTGCAAGCCCCACCCACATTGGGTGTCATAGAGCTTACTTAAAAAATAAAGAGCAATAATTGTTAGCATTTTTTGATTGTTACTAAGTGCCATGCATTGTGTCAAATGCTTTACAGGGATTATTTCATTTACTTCTGCACATTATCCATAGAAAGTAGATACTCAAGAGTATTCTCATGTTATAATTGAGGAGACTAAGACTTAGGAGTATTAGTCTTTTCAGGTATACAAAGCAATTAATGG
Source organism: Vulpes lagopus (assembly GCF_018345385.1). Taxonomy (NCBI): domain Eukaryota; kingdom Metazoa; phylum Chordata; class Mammalia; order Carnivora; family Canidae; genus Vulpes; species Vulpes lagopus. Next base: position 109,619,733 of record NC_054830.1, on the reverse strand, counting down.
GATGAGCTGGGCCCTATACCTAATCCATTCTTATTTTAGAGCCCTTGTTCTTAGCTAATGGCATTATTTGTGACCCAGTGAAGAGGGACCCTGAGGATTCAGCAAATTCAGTGTTTCACAGAGTATTCTTTGGAACCCAAAGAAGCTTGAGCTTTAGCAAAGGATGTTTTCATTATAAAATAATTTTGGAAAATCTTCCTAGTGTATACCACTGGTAGTGATATAAGCATATCAAAGTATATGTAAAGTCCTCAATTCAAGAAACTTGTTTAACTTTGTTTAACTCAGAAGTCCTGGCGATCCCTGGGTGGCTTAGCGGTTTGGTGCCTGCCTTTGGCCCAGGGCGCGATCCTGGAGTCCCGGGATTGAGTCCCACGTCGGGCTCCCGGCATGGAGCCTGCTTCTCCCTCCTCTTGTGTCTCTGCGCCTCTCTCTCTCTCTCTCTCTCTCTAGGTCTATCATAAATAAATAAATTAATTAAAAAAAAAACCTCAGAAGTCCTCCACATTTGATCATTGATCATAGTTGTGGTTTTGTGTTGTTTTTTGTTTGTTTTTTTAAGACTTTATTTATTCATGAGAGACACACAGAGAGAGAGAGAGAGAGAGAGAGAGAGAGAGAGAGAGAGAGGCAGAGACACAAGCAGAGGGAGAAGCAGGCCCCATGCAGGGAGCCTGACGTGGGACTCGATTCCGGGTCTCCAGGATCACACCTGGGCCGAAGGTGGCGCTAAGCCGCTGAGCTACTGGGGCTTCACTGCTTTTTGTTTCTGTTTTTGTTTTTTACATATTCTATTAAACCTTAGCTCAGGACACAATTTTAGAATCAGGAATTCAATCTGATCTAGTCATTTGAGGAATTTGAGGCCCAGAAAAGGTATTTGGTCTACAACCACATTGGCTGTTAGGTACAAACAGCAGCAGACCCCAGATCTCTCACTAACCCTATGCCACTTCTTTCTAGTATACCATACTGGCATAAAATTTAATTAGGTCAATGTTTTAGTTATTGGTTATGGTGTAACAAATCAATCCAAAACCTAGTAGTTTAAGACAAAAAACATTTATTTTCTTACATTTCCTTTAGGGTAGAAAAATCAGGAGCAGTTTAGCCTGGTAGTTCTGGCTTAGGGTCTCATTGAGGTTGCAGTAAAGCTATTGTCCCAGGCCGTGGTCATCTGAGGGCTTGACTGATAGAGGATCATCTTCTTTTGAGATGGCTCACTCACTGTGCTGTTGGCAGAATACCTCTGTTCTTTCCTCTGCCTGTGTGTCCTCACAATATGGCAACTGGCTTCTCCCAAGGTGAGTCAGCTAAGAGAAGGGGCAAAGAGGAAGCCTTTAAGGCCTTTTATGACTAATTTCTGGAGTCACACTGGAGTTAATACTTTATTCTGTCTCTTAGAAATATATCACTAAGTCCAGCCTACATTCAAGGAAAGGCTCCACGTTTTGAAGGGGAAGAGTATTAAAGAATTTATGAACTTGCTTTGAAATACCTCAGGTTTTTGAGGGGAGGAGGAGCAGAGGGAGGAAAGAGAGAATCTTAAGCATGATGCACACCCAGTGCACAACCTGACTCAGAGCTCGATCTCACAATCCTGAGGTGCATGATGCAAACAGAAATTAAGAGATGCTTTAACCGACTGAGCCCCCAAGCACCCCCAAAAATCCACCTCAGTTTTTTTTTTAAATTTTTTTTTTTTAAATTTATGATAGTCACAGAGAGAGAGAGAGAGAGAGAGGGAGAGACATAGGCAGAGGGAGAAGCAAGCTCCATGCACCGGGAGCCCGATGTGGGATTCGATCCCGGGTCTCCAGGATCGCGCCCTGGGCCAAAGGCAGGCGCCGAACCGCTGCGCCACCCAGGGATCCCCCACCACCTCAGTTTTTTAATGTTACTTTGAACATTATTTCAAATCTCATTGTATGAAATATATCACTTCTTTCTCTGGTTAATTTTTTTAATATATATTTATTTATTTTAGAGCATACGCATGAGTGGGGAGAAGGGCAGAGGGAGAGGTAGAGAAAGAATCTCAAATAGAATCAGCACTGGGCATGGAGCCCTATGTGGGGCTCAATCTCATGACCCTGAGATCATGACCTGAGCTGAAATCAAGAATCAGATGCTTGGACTAAGCCACCCAGGCACCCCATCTAATTAATTTTTAAAACCCTAAACAAGCTCTTCTCTGCATTTGAGATTTAGTAGATAAGTCCTTATAGCCTAATTTAAGTATATAAAGGGATTTGCATCTCTTTAGTTGGCATTGTCAATAGTCACTGTTGGGCAAAAGGCGTCCTTAAAAGATGCTTATAGATAGATATGTCCAGCCTCAAGATGACCCGGTGGCACTTGGACTGAAGAGCTGAGGTATTCACGCTTTGTTTTTGCTTTGATGGATAAACCAAACCTTAACTTGTTTTCCTTTTTTGGCTCAAAGGAATAGTGCAATAAAGCCTTCTTTTCTGGGGGATCCCTGGGTGGCTCCGTGTTTTGGTGCCTGCCTTTGGCCCAGGCGTGATCCTGGAGTCCCAGGATTGGGTCCCGCATTGGGCTCTCTGCGTGGAGCCTGCTTCTCCCTCTGACTATGTCTCTACCTCTCTGTGTGTGTCTCTTATGAATAAATAAATAAAATCTTAAAAAAAAAAAAAACAAACTTCTTTCCTGATTCTGTTACCCAATTTTTTATTTGAGAGAGAGAGAGAGAGCATGAGTGAGGATGCACAGAGGGAGAGGGAGAAGACGACTCCCCATTGATCAGAGAACCGGATGTGGGGCTGGATCCCAGAATTGCGGGATCATGACCTTAGCTAAAGGCAGAGACTTAACGGACTAAGCCACCCCGGTGCCCTGTTACCCTATTTTTAAGGCAAATCCATTTACACTTTAGAAGTTGGAAAGGATTTTGGGAGCCCCATCTTAGGATCATATACCATTCCCCCTCAGAGCTTATTGACTATATTTTTAGTTGCCCACTGGCCTTTAGTTACTGCCCTTCTTCCAGCCTCTTTCACGGCAGTTTAATTTTGCCTCAAAGCTTGAGCCCTGAAGCATCTCAGCTGCATTATGTTGGGTACTCTGTCTTTTTTTTTTTTTTTTTTTTAATTTTTTACTTATTTATGATAGTCACACAGAGAGAGAGAGAGGCAGAGACACAGGCAGAGGGAGAAGCAGGCTCCATGCACTGGGAGCCTGATGTGGGATTCGATCCCGGGTCTCCAGGATCGCGCCCTGGGCCAAAGGCAGGCGCTAAACCGCTGCGCCACCCAGGGATCCCGGGTACTCTGTCTTGACAGCACATGGTCCTCAATTGCTGAACTGGCATGTATATTCTGGACCACTTAGGACTGTGTTCAGTAGATTCATGTGGCATTGTATCTCTGTTTTTTCTCTCTTTCTCTTTCTTTATCCTGCCATAGATACCTGATTTTTTAAAGTGTGCCATCCTCAATAATTACCTGGTCTATTTTCCCATTGATATGTGTGTTTGAATTAACATAAATACAACTGTCTAAATCCAGTCATTTGGTAGAAATATTCTTTATTAGTTTCTGTGGATATATCTAAATTGGTATTTTTAATCCAATTTTTATTAATCCTTTTTTTTTCTTGTTTAGATTGATGAACAAATTGAAAGCATGTTTAATTCAAAGAAGAGAGTTAAAGATATGGCTGCTCCTGGAACATCTAGTGTCCCTGCTCCAACTGCAGGAAATGCTGAGAAATTAGAAATTGCTAAGAGATTGGCTCTTAGAATCAATGCTCAGAAGAATTTGGGCATTGAGTCTCAGGTATTAAGTAATTTGTTCCGAGTTTTAGTCAGTAGTTTTGTCAGCACAAGTGAACAGGTTGTTCTAGATGTTGAGTTAGCAGGAATTTAACATTAATCTAAATACAGAATTATTTAATTATTGCATGTGGATGATTCCTCTAGTATGGTTAATGGAGATCTTTTTTGTTGTTGTTGTTTTTGTTTTTGTTTAACTGAAATCTTAATGCTTATTTTAGAATGCCTAACTGAAGCATGTTAGCTGTAGATAACTTTTATAAAATAATATTCTGATTGATCTTACCAAAATCTTAAGTAAATAACTCCCTTTTCCTTTTTTTAAAAGACTTTATTAATTAATTAATTCATTTATTAGAGCATGAACAGTGGGGAAGGACAGAAGGAGAGGGAGAAACAGACTCCCAGCTGAGCAGGGAGCCTGATTCAGGGTCAATCCCAGGACCCTTGGATCATGACCTGAGTTAGAAGCAGAAGTTTAACTGACTTACCCACCCAGGCACCCCTGCCTTTTTCTTTCTTGATTTTGTTTTTTTTAAAGATTTTATTTATTTATGTGAGAGAGAGAGAGAGAGAGAGAGAGAGAGGCGGAGACACGGGCAGAGGGAGAAGCAGGCTCTATGCAGGGAGCCCCATGTAGAACTCGATCCTGGGTCTCCAGGATCAGACCCTGGGCTAAAAGCGGCGCTAAACCACTGAGTCACCAGAGCTGCTCCCCCACCCCCCTTTTTAAAGATTTTATTTATTCATGAGAGACACAGACAAGGCAGAGGGAGGAGCAAGCTCCCTGATGGGACTTGATCCCAGGACCCCAAGATCACTTCTTGAGCCAAAGGCAGACGCACAGCCACTGAGCCACCAGGCATCCCGCCATCTTTCTCTTGAGAGCTTTTTTATTAAGTTAATTTTTAACAAATTATTATCAGTTAATTTTTAACTAAGAGTAAACTTTCTAGCATTCCCAAATAATAGTTTGTTAATTTTAACAGTGTTTTGGAGATTTTGAGTGTTTGTGGATTTATAGGGCCCTCTCTCCAGTAGGCTGGATAGCTTCGGGAATAGCTGGAAGATCCAAGCTAGATACTAGTACGTTTGACTCAGTGAGGCAGCCACAATCAAGGCTTAGAGTCTCGGGTTTCTGTGTTGTTTAGCCAGTGAGAATCATGTGTCTGCTATACTCAGGCCTGCACTTTCTCTGGAAACAGGGATTAATGCACCTAATATAATATTCCCTGGGATTATTACTGCTAGTAACTCCTTATTTGTGACATCAAATAGCCCTACCTTCTCATTGTTAAAAAACCTTGAGGTTTGAGTCCTGTATTACCTACAAAATTCTGTCCACATTAGGCATATAGTCAAATTAAGTCCAAATTAGAAAGGTTTGAGTGTAAAATAAAATTAGAATGTCAGTCATTTACCATAATTTAATGAATATTGCCTTGGGCTATGGGGAAGGAGGAGCTCAATGGTGGTAGTGGACAAAGATTCTAATTTAGAGGAAACTCTTAGGAGCCACAAAGTTATATAAATGATTTTAGATATATTTTTTAAAGATTTTATTTATTCATGAGAGACACAGAGAGAGAGAGGCAGAGACACAGGCAGAGGGGGAAGCAGGCTCCACGCAGGGAGCCCAATGTGGGGCTCGATCCCAGGTCTCCAGGATCACGCCCTGGGCTGAAGGCGGCACTAAACCGCTGAGCCACCCGGGCTGCCCGATTTTAGATATATTTTACTATATTTGCTATCAACAGTTACCTAATTTTCTATGATCCAGTAGAATTTTTAATGATAGAGTTGAGTGTTCTTTAAGTGTTCTTTATTTTCCCATCAAAGTAAGGAAGATAGATTTATTATTAAACTATTAATATGTACTGCTAAATTGCACATGAGTAGGACTCTGTATTAGAAAGGTGGTTCTAGTTAGTGGCTTTCCAGAGAATAATTTGTGGTAGGATCGTTGATCTTGTCTCTGCCCTCATTTGAGATTTGACTGTAGGTCTTCTTTAACTGCAGGATGTGATGCAACAGGCTACCAATGCAATTCTCAGAGGTGGCACCATCCTGGCTCCCACTGTGTCTGCCAAAACCATTGCAGAGCAACTTGCTGAAAAGATCAATGCCAAGCTCAATTATGTGCCTTTGGAGAAACAAGAAGAGGAAAGACAGGATGGTGGACAAAATGAGTCTTTTAAGAGATATGAGGAAGAATTAGAGATCAATGACTTCCCACAGGCAAGTAACAGTTTTAAACCTTTTTAAAATCATGGAGTAGAAACTCTTGCTTCTTTAGGAACAAAAATTTCTTCTTAAAAATCCATGAACATATATTTTTTTAAGATTTTATTTATTCATGAGACACACAGAAAGAAAGAGGCAGAGGGAGAAGCAGGCTCCATGCAGGGAGCCTGATGTGGGACTTGACTCAATCGTGATATGGGACTCAATCACAGTACTCCAGGATCATGCCCTGAGCCAAAGACATACACACTTAACCCCTGAGCCACCCAGGCATCCCTCCACGAACATTTTAATAGCTACTCTTTATCTAGATGAGGAAGACAACAATAGAAGTTGTATTTCTATGAATATATTCTAGGTGCATTAGGATCTAAATGATTTTATGTGAAGGTATCAATTATATTCTTAATATTGACCGTAATATTATTTAGCCAACCTATTCTGTCAGTACACCAGGGATTTGTTCTATTGTAAAGTGATTTTTCCCCCCCCACCCTTTCTTTCATAGACTGCTAGATGGAAAGTTACTTCTAAGGAAGCTCTGCAAAGAATCAGTGAATATTCTGAAGCTGCAATTACAATCAGAGGAACGTATTTCCCACCTGGCAAAGAACCGAAGGAAGGAGAGCGGAAAATTTACTTGGCAATTGAAAGTATGTATTATTGGTTCTGTTGCCGCCTTGAATTAGGTCAGAGTTGATACAGATGTAATAGAAATGGAGAGAATGTAAAGTCATTTCTAGAGAGGATAAAAATAACATGTATAAGAAAATAGTTCCATATATCATTTAAGGTCTTTATTTAGAAATTCAGGATATATAGAAAGGTGAATGATCTTTATATAGAACTCTTTCAGTCTTGAAAATTCAGTCACATTAGAAAATCACTCTAAAAGAAAACATGTATTTTAAGGACTAATATGTTTATTATTCTAATAAGAATATTCTGGCCAGAGTTTAGGTTAGAAAGTAAATCAGTAAAAAAAAAAAAAAAAAGTAAATCAGTATATTAGTTCACTTAATGAATATTTATCCAAGCAAGTATTCTCTGTGAAATTATGCCCATAAAAGTTCTTGCATATCTTTAAAAAAAATGAGAGGACAAAGAATACCATAAGACAAAGTGTATAAGATATGTATTACCTAAGACTGATCAGATTTGCACTTTTTTTTCCACCCAGATTTATCTTAGAGACTGTGTGTGAGAAAGTGTGTGCAAGTAGGGAGAGTGGCAGAGGGAGCAGAAAAGGGAGAGAAACTCAAGCAGACTCCTTGCTGAGTGTGGAGCCTGACATGGGGCTTGATTTCATGACCCTGACTGAGATTATGACCTGAACCTAAACCAAGAGTCGGACACATAACTGAGCCACCCAGGCACCCCAATCAGATGTGCTTTATAACTTTATTTCACACATTCATGAATGAGTTTAACAGTTTCCTTTTTGATTTTCCCCCTAATGTAATATTCTCCTGCATAGTAGGACAACTTGAGATCAGTGACTTTCCTTCATTTATATTTAATCTGAATATCTTTGTAATAGACTTAAAAGTGTAGACCAGCCGCATCCTCTTCATCTATTTAATGAACTAAATATTTTTTGGATACTGTTTTTGGAGCTGTGGAGAGGTTGATTCTGTGTGTTCTGTACATTCAAAGTCTGCATACATGGTGCTTTAAATGGTTTTGATGGCTGCCGAGAAGCCGCTCTCATATCATGTATTACCTCAGGCACTGGCCTAGTTACTTTGAGGTGCATACATCACTTCTGACAAAGAAGCCTTACTTCATCCCTCTTCAGCACTCTGTAGCTCTTTACCTATTTGTTTTTCTTCACAAGTACTCATCACATAGAAATTGTAGTATATTTTTATTTGTCTATGTCCCCCCTACTAGAGTTATAGGAATGTAGTGACTTTGTCGTCTGTTCTCTTCCCAAAGCAAATGGTTAAACACTTGATAAATTTTCTGAGTAATACATCTAATTAAGCCCTATAATCACTTGTCTTCAGAATACAAAGTATTATTTGACAGGCATATCCTCTATTTGATCTATTTAGAGCTGTACTGTCCAGGAGAATGCTCTGTGATGGCTATGGAGCACTCAAAATATGGCCAGTGTGACTAAAATTTGTAAATTTAATTTTTTATTAATTAAAATTTTTGTAAAGGAATTCATTTTTTATTTTTTTTAAAGTAATTTCTACATCCATCATGGGGCTCAAACTCCTGATGGCAAGATCAAGAGTTGCATGCTCCACTGACTCAGCCAGCCAGGACCCCCAATTTTTATTAATTTAAGTAGCCACATGCTTGGCTAGTGGCTACTGTAATGAATAGCTTTCCTCTAAAGTTTGTGGTTGGAAAGATCATTGGAAGGTATTTAGATCCATTGAAAGTGTATTGTAAATAAGATTTGTCTCTTAGTGACACAGTTCTTGTTATATTTTGGCATTTATTTAAATTTGTGAAGACTTTATAATTTTACGGAAGTTCTTTACTGAATATAACCTACAGATGATTTACTTACGTGTTAGGATTTGATTCTTTCCAGGCCAAAACAAGGAATCCCACAGACATGACTAAAAATTGATTAGTGCTGTGCCTGTTTAGTCACTTTCCTTTGAATCGGTGACCTCAGTTGTTTTTGTGTGGCATCTTAGCATAAAAACACAAGAAGAGAAACACATGTGCAATGTATCCCATCTACCCCTAGGTAGAAATTGTTTCCTGGCCCAAAGTGCGAGATGGGGTCAGAGTATATTAAAGCACTGAAAAGTGCTGTTGCCAAGATTCTGCTGGTTGGGATGGTTTTTGCTTTTTCTTTAATCATTTTCTTTTCTTTTCTTTTCTTTTCTTTTCTTTTCTTTTCTTTTCTTTTCTTTTCTTTTCTTTTCTTTTCTTTCTTTCTTTTCTTTCTTTCCTTTCTTTCTTTCTTCTTTCCTTTCCTTTCCTTTCCTTCCTTTCCTTTCCTTTCCTTTCCTTTCCTTTCTTTCCTTTCCTTTCTTTCCTTTTCTTTCTTTCCTTTCTTTCTTTCTTTTCTTTCTTTTCTTTTCTTTTCTTTTCTTTTCTTTTCTTTTCTTTCTTCTTTCCTTTTTCTTTTTTCTTTAGTTTTTGCCTAATTGCTATAAACTTTTGATTAGCTTTTATAGTTCTCATACAGTTGATTTCAGGTTTTTGCAAGTTTATTCACTTTTTGTCAAAGAACAGGCTTTTGGAGTTCCAGGCTTCCATTTTCACTGATGCCCTCTCACTATTGGACTTCTTAGGTTAATGATGAATTGTAGCAATGGGGAAATTCAGATGTACCCTTTGTATGTTCCATTTTATTCCCATTCTGCCATTATTTTATGCATATTTAAAAATTCATGCATATTTAAGATTTATGTATATTTTTAAATGGTATACAAAAGATGTAGAGCTGGAACTGAGCAAATTGTCTATTTTTGTTTGTGATTGTGACTTTAAGTCAGGTTTTTAAATGCGTCCTTTTATGTGTCCTGAAAGACTTTTATTCTGCCAATGACTGTGTGTTTCTAAATCATATGATACTCTTCCTTATTGTGTAGTACAATGAGGATCGCTGGTACCTAGTTCTTTAAGGAGAAAAAATTACGCTGACATCTTTCTGTGCTTGGAACTGGACAGGTCTTTCCTATTCCAGTGTTCTTTAGGAGGACGTACAGGATGGAGGAGACACAGTGTCATCCAGTGGAATCTGATGATAAAACCCTTGGTATACATGCAATCATACTTTTATTTTCGGCTTAAATATCATGGGTGTCATTTAAGCAAAGCCAATACTTTTTTAAATGCCTGCCTTACAAAGAGCTGAATCAGAGAGAGATATGATTGTTTGCTTTGAAAAAGGATCCTTTATGTAGTTTTTGAATTTAAAGGTAATTATGTTTAGTATAGTATAAATATATCAGAGTTCATCTTACATATAATTTTATCAGAACTTATCTCCTCTACTGCCAAGTGAAGTGAGAAGCCCATAGCTTCTGCTTAACTTTTGCAGTCACTTCGAATGCTGGTCATTTCTTTCCATTGTCAGTTTGTACTTAGGAAATAACCTCTAATTTTTATGATCTAAGCCAGCTTTTTTCTCCCCCTCTGTAACAAGACAATCTTGTCAAAAATGAATCTTTAGAATTCTAGAGCCATAGTGATGCTAAAAAGTGGAGATTAGTAATTAAAATGATCCAAAGCTTGGAGATTTTCATAGATGATTAGTTTTTTAAAGGATTTTTTTTTTTCTTAGTTTTTGAAATGCCAGCCAAATCAACTGAACTCTAATAGGATGAAAACAGGTGTTGGAAGGAGCCTAGTGTCATCTGTTTCTAGTTCTGTAATTGGAGGGACCCTACTCCCTGGCTCCTTGGAGGCTCTGTGTGGCTCAGCGGTTTCAGGCCTCCCACCAGGCAGCGAGAAGGAGAACAGGAAGGACTTATGTGCCTAGCCATCCTGTATAATTTATGGCCTGTTTTGTGACCCTCTCTTTTTACTAGTGGAGAATCCCTTAAAAGCAGCCAGAGTTGTTTTAGGACCAATGAAAGGAAATGCCTCTTTTCCATGGCAGCTTATAAACATATGTAACCTATTACCTAAAGAAGCTTTATAAGTCAAAACTTTAAACTGGTCCAAATGGTCAGGCACTAACTTAAGTAGGAAAATTACTTTTCTACTTGAATTTAGGTGAGAGTGTCATTTTCTTTCTTTTTAAAACAGCACAGAATATCAGCAAGCTTCACACCAGTTCATTCCAAGTGTAGCATATTTTCCTCCTGAATTTCATTTTCTTTGTAATTTTTAGTCTGGCTTTGCTCTTGATTCTACTCTTTTGTTTACTTTCATCCACCTCTCTTCTCTTCCAGCACCCACAGCTTTAGAATATGTGGTTGCTGGCTGGTGGAGGTGTAGGATTTAGATTAGATATGTTGCTATGTCTTCACCCATATTCCCGACTCTTTCCTTCCTATTGTTAAACTGTTTCTTCTTTCTCCTCCCCTTTCTCTCCTTCTCCCTTCCTTTCCTCTCTCTAGGGTCAAAAAAGGTCATTCACCTCTAATAAGGGGAATTCTTGTAGCTTGTTTTCCTCTTTTGGTTTTCTTACATAGAATGATAAATATATAGTTCTCTACATTGCATCCCTAGTTCTCCTTATATTCTTTAACATTTCACTCCTCATCCTTTAATTTCTAATCTATTGGTCCAGCTCTTTCATTTTTATGTGTGCACAGTGCTACCTATTGTTTTTATTTTTATTTTGTTTATTCACTTTTTTGGGAGAGAAAATTTTAAGCAGACTCCACGCCAACGCAGAACCTGACATGGGGCTCAGTATTATAACCCTGAGATCATGATCCATGCCGAAATCAAGTTGGACAATTAACCGACTGAGCCACCCAACTGCCCTCCCTTTTTAAAAAACTTTCATTTCTTTGTTTTTATTATTATTTTGTGTGTGTGCTACCTACCTAGACTTAAACCTGCTCCCTGGCCTTGTCCCTTGGCTTCAGATCCCTTCACATGACCACCCTTCATAGCTCTCTTGTGTCCATGTCTCCTTTACTTCTGGTTCATATTTCCATTGGCCTTACTGATATTTCCAATTAGATGTCACATGAGCACCTCAATTACAGCAAAATCAGAAGTGAATTTCATCCACCATTACTGCTGATAATACCTGTTTTTGGATTTGGTATCTTCCTTATTACTTTATTTATCTCTCAACTCTTAGTCACTTAACTCTGCCTAGAGAAGTGAGGGAGAAGTTTTTGTAAGAGTGATATTTAAAAGTCTTTTTTTTTTTAAAGTCGTTCTAACAGACTATTTCCTATCTTCTCATTATGTTGTAATATCTTTACAAGTTTGTTTTTCTCATAGTCTGCAATATCATAAAGAGCATGAATCAGTTCTTTGTATAATGAATCTCTAACACTGTATCATATATGATAGGTGCTTAATGTTTCTTGAATTTAATAACTATGGATGAATGTGTCCAGAGTGCTTCATCCTCTTGGCTATCTTACTAATGTTCTTTTACACTCTTTTCCAACCGCACTATACTTCTCTTCAGGAATTAAGCATGCCTTTTTTTTTTTTTTTCTTTTAAAGGTTTATTTATTTATTTGAGAGTGAGAGAGGATGAGAGGGAGAAGGGAAAGTAGGGAAGGGGAGGGAGAAGCAGACTTCCCGCTGAGTGGGAGACCTGATGCAGGCTCAATCCCAGGACCCTGATAATCATGACTTGAGCCAAAGGCAAACACTTAACTGACTGAGCCACTCAGGCACATATAAGCATGCCTTTCATTAATTTGTACTGCTGCACGTGGGATTCCCTTTGCAAAATATTCCGTGGCATAACTTCTTCAATGTGGCTAGTTCTCCATCTTAAGGAATATAATAAATGCCCAATAAATATTTGTTAAATAAATGAACCAAGGAATTTATATATGTATTTTTATAATTATATTTATTCATGAGAGACAAGGAGAGAGGCAGAGACATAGGTAGAGGGAGAAGCAGGCTCCCTATGGGGAGCCTGATGCAGGACTCAATCCCAGGACCTGGGATCATGCCCTGAGCCAAAGACAAACACTCAGCTACTCAGGCACCCAGGCATCCCAAGGAGTTTATATTTCTCTTCAACTTTTTCTTAGTCTCTTTTAGACAAAGTGCTAATCATCTTTTCTTTGGTCTTTTTTTTTTTTTTTTTTAAGATTTTATTTATTCATGATAGATATATAGAGAGAGAGGGGGAGAGACAGAGACACAGGCAGAGGGAGAAGCAGGCTCCATGCAGGGAGCCCGACGTGGGACTCGATCCCGGGTCTCCAGGATCAGGCCCTGGGCCAAAGGCAAGCACTCAACCGCTGAACCACCCAGGGATCCCTTCTTTGGTCTTTTTAATCATACCAAGAACTCTTTTTTTTTTTTTTTTTTTAAGATTGATTTATTTATTTGAGAGAGAGAGAATCTCAAGTGGACTCCACCCTGAGCTTAGAGCAGGATGGGGGGCTCAATCTCACGACCCTGATACCATGACCTGAATCGAAACAAGAGTCGATCGCTTAAGTGACTATGCCACCCAGGTGCCCTATACCAAGAATTCTTAACACTACATGTAATGTGATCTCACTGGTTACATTTGAAACTCTACAAGTAATTGGAATAATAATGTGGATGACATTCTACCAAGTTCTGAAAGGCTATCTTGCCAGGTAGTACAGTGTTTCTAAAAGTCATCTACAGTATTTCCTACTGGATCTCCATGACATGGATAAACATTCAGTGTAATTCTAGTAATACGAATAATGTTTTCTTCTTACTCACCAGGTGCCAATGAACTGGCTGTGCAGAAAGCAAAGGCAGAAATCACCAGGCTTATAAAAGAAGAACTGATTCGGCTGGTGAGTGAAAACCTCAAGGACTTATTTATTTGTTTTAGTAAATATTTTATTGAACTATAATATAAATTCAAAAAAGTACACAATTCTAGAACATACAGGTTGATGAATTTTCACAAAGGATGCACCATGATGTGATAACTACCCAGATCAAGTAACATGGTACAATACCAGCATTCCAAAAACCTGGTACAATACCAGCATTCCAAAAACCTGTCTCATGCTCTTCCTGTCACTGTTCCTTTCCCCCAAATGTAATGGTATTCTGACTTTTAACCTGGTAGATTAGTTGCACCTATTTTTGAACTCCATATAAGTGAGATACATTACTGTATACTCTTTTGTATCTAGTTTCTTTTTCTTTTTTTATAATAAATTTATTTTTTATTGGTGTTCAATTTGCCAACTCACAGAATAACACCCAGTGCTCATCCCGTCAAGTGCCCCCCTCAGTGGTATCTAGTTTCTTTGACTCAGCATTACTTGGAGGAACTCCATATTGTTGCTTGTAGCAGTAGTTCATTGTCTTTCACAGCTGTGTAGTATTTAATTTGTGAATATACCCACAATTTTTGTATTGACTTTGGGGCTATTTTGCTTTTTTGTTTTTATGAGTAACACTTCTGTGAGCGTTCGTTAAAAAAAAAAAAAAAAAAAAAAGATTTATTTATTTATTTAAGAGCGAGAGAGGGTGCCGGTGACAGGGGCAGAGGGAAAGGGAGAGATAGTCTTAAGCTGACTCATGCTGTGCATGGAACGAAATGGGGCATGATCTCACAACCCTGAGATCACGGCATGAGCTAAAATCAAGAGTCAGATGCTTAACCAACTGAGCCACCCAGGGTTCTCTTTTCTGAGAATTCTTTCATGTCTCCTTTGTACATACAAGTATGCTTTTCTCTTGGTTATATGCCTTGGAATAGAATTGCTAATTATAGGTGAATATAGTTAGCTTTACATAAATTTTGCTAAATAATTTTCCAAAGTTGTTATGACTTGGAAAAGACATTGTTTTATAGACCACCATGCCAAAGAAAGTGAACACATTCCAGTGTCTTTTTTTTTTTTTTAAAGGCTTATTTATTTACCTTAGAGAGAGAGAGTACACTAGCAAGGGAAGGGGCAGAGGGAGATAAGCAGATTCCCAGCTGAGTGTGAAGCCTGCCGAGGGGCTTGATCCCACAATCCTGAGATCATGACCTGAGCCAAAATCAAGAATCCAGCTGATTAACCAACTGAGCTGAGCCTCCCAGTAACTTGCCCCCAACCCTGTGTCTTTAGTGCCAGTCGAAGCTTGTAAACTTCCTATAATATGTGTTTTGGGTGAGGACCCTTTGAAAGGAGGCTTTGTCCTTTCTCTACAAATGTTTTTTGTTTTTTGTTTTTTTCTTCAGAAATTCCCCTTACGGAACTTCCCTTGAGGGGATAAAAAGTTTAAAGAATAAAAGATACACAAAACAGAAAGGAAGAAGAAAAACCTTTTTTCCCCCTTTTCTTTTGAAAAACAGTCTTTTAATCAAGTTCTTTTTAGTCTGTCTCACCAAGGAGTGATAGAAAAAGAACCTTGATGCTACCACCATTAATTGATTCAAAGCTATTGTACAAGAGTAGTCACGTGAACACAAAGATGATTGATTATTAAAGAATTTTTTCTTCCTTGGTATAATAATACTAACATTTTCTGTTCTAAATATCTGATAATGCTAGGCATTTGGAAAAGAAGTTTATTTGACATGTGTTCCTTTTTTTTCCTTTGCTTTTTCTGACCATGTATCTTTTTTTTCTGTTGCAGCAAAATTCATACCAACCAACAAATAAAGGAAGATACAAAGTCTTATAAAACATCTGGAAAAAACTTTTTACCTGTGCTGGTCTGTGATACATGTGGCATTTGTTGTCTCCAGTTTACAATGTATTGTATATTATCATTTTTAAAATTCTGTCTTGCTGATTTTTTTAAATACATGAAACCAGTATTTGCTAAAGAAATCTTCTTTCAGTAAGTACCACCAGAATTATCAAACTGTATTTAAAACAGGCCTGTTTTCAGAGTATGATATCCTTTAATGTAAGCTTTAAATATCAATATTTTAAATATCTGGATAATATTCCAGAAGTTTAAAAAAATGGAAATATTTGGACTTTCTTATTGACAGTAATAAAGTACACAAGTCACTAAGGAGCTCTTCACCTTATCCTCTTGAAATGAAATTCTGATCATCTTCTCAAAAAAAGGTAAAATTCTCTAATTTGTGTCCCCCCCTTGAGCTTAAATTGTACTTGACTCAGTGGAACAATATGAACTGGATATAAGAATGTTATAATAGAATTTTTACAAAATATTTCAGTTTTTGTTTCAATTTTAATCATCATAAATGGGCAATAGTTGGACTGCTTTTTGGTTTTGTAACATTAAAGATTTGTAGTATAAGAGTTTTTGCATTTCTTTACACTGCAAAGAGCTTTAGTATTTACTCCTTTTAGGTTCCCCTCACAACCTCTAGCTCTGTGTCTAGCTACTGACTCTTTTTTAATCTTCCCTAAAAGAAAGTGATTTATAGCCTATAAATATTAATGTTTCCTCTCTCCTCTGAAGCGTTTGTTTATACATCTGTACATAAATAGACACTGCTAATTTTAATCCACATTTTCTCCAGGATTATTGAGTAGGTCATGAACTTTCTTTCTTAAAAATTTTCAAGCATAATGGTACCTGTGTTGTAGACTTAGATTTAAAGCATCTCTCGGTGAAATCTAGTTCACAAGGAGTCATAAATTATATCTTTGACCCCCTCAGATATATTTCCTGAATATTCTAATTTAAATTGTTATAATTGGATCACCCAGTATTCTTTTCAAGACTGCTGGTGTATTAGAACTTTGTATTGTTGTCATTTCTTGAAAAAATAAAATTTCTAGGAATTAAATAGATATTTCTTAAATTAAGAGATATAGAAGTTTCTGAATATTCTTAGAATTTTAAAAAAAAATAAAGCTTACTAAAATATTAATTGTACAATAAGTGGTTAAAATGACAAGGGGTATCAATCATTATTTCTTCAATATAGTTATTCTTATTGAAAAACTAAGATGAATATAACTGGGAAATACTCTTGGATCCCTTCCATATCTACTTTCTTTCTTAGGAGAAGAAAACAGACAAAACACAACAAGAGAACCAAATAAACCGTTTACTCTAAAGTGCAGGCATCTTGGGTTCCTTTCTCCCCCTTCCCCCAGTTTATTTATTTGCTTATTTTTATTACCTCTGGATAGTTTGGTTCTTTTGATAGAATATGTGGCAGTCTCACATTGGTGACAATTGGTGCTCCCTTTAGCCTCTGGATCACTTTGAGATTCAGAGTTTTACATCATTTTAGCATTACTACCTTTATGTTTGTATATCTAGTTGTAATAAACCACTGATAGTATTTTGTCCTGAAGTGAAACACATTTCTCTGTTACTACATTTTTTAGTGTCACACTGACTCTTTGATTTTTAAAATTTGAATGATGTACAGACTCATTTCTTTTTTTAATACAGTATCAATATTTGCTCATGTTTTCTAAATTCCTTATAAAATAAAGTTAATTCAAACTACACTTTCTTGAAATCATCTCTGCTGAAATGTTTTATGCTGTTTTCTCTAATTTGGTTTACATTGGTAGGCATGTGAGAGAAGTACTGTACTCTCCGTATCTTTATTTAAAAATTTGAACAACCTTACCACCGAGAATTTACAGTTCTATCCAAAAATATCTTTCTGAAGAAGGCTTGTAGTCTTAGATTATGTTCGTGTTTGGCATAATACAGGCAATAGGTAAAATAATAGTTCATGTGACAGTTGGCACTTCACCACAGTGCACTCATTTTACAAAATGGAAGTATAGAATTTACCAAAGATGGCTAAGTTCCTTCCAAGTCCTTGTAGACGCTTTATTATTTGATATGTTTCATTTCTTCTTAGCTTTGTCAGTGTACAAATGGTGGTCAGCTAGTAGCACTGTACACCAGAGACTGCAGTCCTTCTTCTGAGGCAGGCAGCCCCTACATGTGAAGTGTTTGGTTTGTTTGAGCAGAACCAGCCCTTTAGTACCTGGTGTTTATAAATCCTATAAAGCCAGTTGTGAGATCGGCTTCTAAATAGCATATCAGCACTTTAAGGATCACAAGCTAGAAAGCAAAGACTCCAAAATTGTAATTTAGCTTAACCTATGATGCCTTCCTTTTCTTCATTAAACCAGCTAAGATTCTTTAGTGACAGATAACATAGTGCTTAAGATAGGAACTAGGGGGAAAATGGCATTTGAATTCTAGAGCAAAAAGCTACATTTGGTTTAGTAAAATGTTCTCTTGGTGTTTTATTGATGATGGATGCTAAGCTCTTATAGCAGGCAAGAGTTCTAAGTAACTAGCCCAGTGTGATCCTTGAGATCAGATGCTTCCTCTTAAGATTTGAGTCTGGAGCTACTAGTTCTTTACAGTTTGGTACATAGTTTTTTTTTAAGAATTGGAATTGGTTGGCATTTTTTTATGCCTTCTGCTTCTGGCATGAAAAGCTTAAGATGGCTGTGTAAATATAAAGACAAAGAGTAAATGAATATGTGTAGAGGGGATGTCTTAGCTTTTTATTCAGTTTAGGTGATGTAATCTTCAGAAAACCTTAATAAAATCTCACTTGAGTGGGCTGTTTGGTTTAGGAATATAATCAACAGCTTACTGTTTAATGTTAGGCAAGCTCTCCAGAGCTAAAGATGGCTACATTTCCCTCCCTAGTTAAAGATTCCCTAGTGTTCTCAATTGCAAGTATTTGGAGGTCTTTTTTTTTTTTTTCCTCCCTCCTATATCAACGTATACTTTTCCTGAGGCAGGAATCCAAGTAGAAATGTGAAGAAAAACTGTAAACAATTTCTTTGCAAAATCCTTGCAGAATCAGTGATCTCACCTTTATGGTACGTTCTGGCTTAGCTGGTATTTATGTATTTGTAAGTGCATACTATCAAATCTTACATGACTGGAGAGGAATTTTTTTCTCTTTTTAAGATTTTATTTTTAAATTATCTCTTCACTCAGTGTGGGGCTTGAATTCACAACCCAAAGATCAAGAGTTGTATGCTCCACTGACTGAGCCAGCCAGGCGCCCCAAGGAATTTACTTTTGATTATTTTTCTTGACCTTATTCTTCTCCTAATACGGCTTTGGCTTATAGTTGTTCATGATTTTGAAGCTCTAGCCTTTAAAAAGAAATTCTAGCTTTGCTTTACCTTGGGAGGGATAAAAAGTGAAATAAAAAAAGAAAGTTTTAACAACCCTTTGGAAATCTGGAGCTCAGTATTATCCTTTCAGATATTATTACGATTACTGTAGAAGCTAGAGTTTCAGAATGAAAAAAATTCCTAACCATTTTTGATATATGGAAATACCTGATAGTCCATGTTTTGAATATTAGACTCTTTTCACAGTTCTAGCTATTATGGAATAAAGAATATGTGAGGATTCAGTATGAAAAATGGGCTTTGTCCATAGAAAAAGCATATCATTTTAACTTGGCACTTGCTAGTAGATAGATTAATAGTCTGTCAACTCTTCTTAGCACTCAGCAGCCTTGGATTTAAAGTGTCCATGGCCTTTATTTCTGAATTCCTAGTAATCTATTAGGTCCCTGGGTCCAGCAGTTCAAGTATCTTTAAAGGCAGTATTTTCTCTCTGTGCTTTTGCCTGTGGAAGTCTTCTGGAAGCTGAGACCCCCAGAACTATACTGTTGACTTTTGCAAAAAGAGTCCTTTCTATTTCCCAAGTCGGCCCAGGGCCCAAGTTACCAATTTGGAAAGCTTGATGGAAGGAGCAGAGGAGTGAATGCCTAGGAGCTTCAAAGAGAACACGGGTTCCTTTATTTAAGGGTGTTCTGGGGTCTTTATGATTCTGTGATACACGTTCAAGTTGAAAACTAATTACTTTCTTTTGTTCTTGGGTTTTGACTGCCTGCTATCTACCTCAGTGGTCTCCAAAGTGGGGCACATGTGTTGTAAGCCATTTGGAAAGCAGGAAAAATATACTAGAACTATTTATGTTACTTTTTTTTTTAAAGATTTTATTTATTTATTCATGAGAGACAGAGAGAGAGAGAAGCAGAGACATAGGCAGAGGGAGAAGCAGGCCCCATGCAGGGAGCCTGATGTGGGACTCGATCCCAGGTCTCCAGGATCACGCCCTGGGCTGAAGGCGGCACTAAACCACTAAGCCACCTGGGCTGCCCTATTTATGTTACTTTTTAAATCTCATCCTTTAAGATACTTATTTGAGAAGACGAGAGAGCTCCTGTGAGGTAGGTGTGGGAGGGGCAGAGGGAAAGGGAGGAGAATCCTCAAGCCAACTCCCCAGTGAGTACAGAGCTGATCACAGGATCCTGAGATCAAGAGCCAGTCCCCATGTGACTGAGCTACCCAGACACCCCATCCTTTAAATTTTTTTCAGTAGCTTTTATAATATGTTGTTTTATGACATAATGTGTTTATATTGGTTACAATAGTGGTAAAATAGTTTATGCACATAATTTTAAATAAATTTTTCTATATTGGGGATACTTGAACAACCTTAGGCAGGTTGCTTAAATGCTTTAAAATGTTTGCTTTTAAAGCATGTAAAGATAGGGCCTGGCATATGGTAAGCATCCAGAAAGTGTCAGTACTATTATCATTACAGTGGGTTTGGGTTTCTTTTTTTTTTTTTTTTTTTTTTTTTAAATTTTTTATTTATTTATGATAGTCACAGAGAGAGAGAGAGGCAGAGACACAGGCAGAGGGAGAAGCAGGCTCCATGCACCGGGAGCCTGATGTGGGATTCGATCCCGGGTCTCCAGGATCGCGCCCTGGGCCAAAGGCAGGCGCCAAACCGCTGCGCCACCCAGGGATCCCTGGTTTGGGTTTCTTTATGCTGTCTTTCAGCATTGCTGTTACTTTCAGTATTGCTATAAGCTGTATACCTAGCAAGGACAGTCCATGGCTACTGATAAACTAAATCTAGAAAGTGAGATTCATTTTTTCTATGTCTATCTTTCAGTTCAAGTGAAAGTGTTTAGGAATACTTGTTGCCTCAGTTCAAAGGTCTTTAGAGGCAGCCAGCTCCCAGCTCTAGACAAATACTCCTTTTATAGCCTTCCTTTTGCATGTGTACAATCACCATTTATCATTCAAAAACTTAGTAGCTGGTGGTCTGTCCATCTGATCTGGCCTGCCCTGAGCCAGGCTGAAGCTGTTGTAGAAGGAATGAAGAATGTTGGATCAAGTCCAAATTATATTTCTTGGGTATACCTTTCCGAGGAAGAAATGTTGGTTGATAAGTCAAAGAGTGTGACATTTAAAAGTGTGCTCTTGTTGCCCATAAAGTGATAATAAACGGCTCTGCTCTTGAAAAAAAACTCAACATTCAGGACTAGCTTTATGTTTTGCATGTACTATAGTATCTCATTAAAGCCAACCTGAGATAATTCTCAGAAAACAACAGATTACTGTATTTAACACTATATTCTAACTATCAACTTGATTTTTTTGTCTGCCTCACCCGAATGTAAACTCCCTGAGGTCAGGGACCATGTTAGTCCTGTATCCTCAGGACTTTGCATTCAGTAAATACAGGTTGAATTGATTAGTTGCTTGTCCAGTCATATAGCTAAGTGGTAGAACTGGATTTAAATCCACCTCTGTCTTTACCCATTAGCTCATTTAATTTCTTATCCCTGCAAGGAGGACTTTGTCTTCATTTCACACATACAGAAACTTCTGGAAAGAGCAATGACTTGCCCAAGGAACCACAGGAGACAAATGGCAGAGAGGCATTCAAACCCAAGATGTCTAACTTCATCTGTTATTCTGGCTACCTCTCTACTGGGCCAGCAAATCATTTGACCTTTGACCAAAAACAAAAGTTTTTGGGTTTGGTTTTTTTTTTTTTTTATGATTTTATTTATCTATGAAAGACAGAGAGGCAGAGACACAGGCAGAGGAAGAAGCAGGCTCCCTGCAGGAAGCCTGATGTGGGACTCTATCCCAGGATCTCAGGATCACAATCTGAGCCAAAGGCAGACACTCAACCACAAAGCCACCCAGGTGCCCCAAAAGTTTCTGTTTCTAAAATGGTTTTATGTACAAATGCCATTTCAGAGAAAAATACAGAGTTACGGATCTGGAATAGTCATAGTATGGAAGTGTTACACTGCATTCTCAAATTCCACTTCAAGAATAAAAAAGAGGACTTGAGTAGAGAAAACCAATTTTAATGTTTTTTTGGAAGGCTCTTTAACATGTCCTCACATCCGTGTACATATTTTAGCTGTCTTCTACATTTTCCTTCTGTATATGCACAGTATGGTATAATCAGTCCCATTTTGTAATATTTTATGGAAGTAATGAATCAGATTATTTAAAATCTTGTTAGGAAACTGCCTGCCAGAAAATGAACAGGCTAGGTTTTTTTTGTTTTTGTTTTGTTTTGAAAGGTTTTATTTATTTATTCATGAGAGACAGAGGCAGAGAGACAAACAGGTCCCTTGCCAGAACCTGATGCGGGACTCCATCCCAGAACCTCGGGAACATGACCTGAGTCAAAGGCAGACGCTCAACCACTGAGCCAACCAGGTGCCCCGGGGCTGGCCTGGCCTGTATTTGGTTTTGTTTTCCTGTTGCTCCTCCTGTCTTTCCTACTGGCAGCAGTGCCTGGACAAATGCTGTGCTCAAGGCAGAAATCAGTGCTAAGAATTACCGCCCCCCCCCCCCCCCCAGTCTTCATTGCATAGGCAAAAAGGAGAAACACTGTCCCTAGCCTCTTCGCACTAATAAAGTGTTTTCCCCTGGACTGCCTTCCCAATTCTGGCTCCTACCCTTTCTAGCATATTCGAATTCACAGGGGGAAGACCTGGGGAAACCGATCCCCTTCTGCTAAATGGCTTGTATGGGGTGACTGAGATGCTAGAAATTTCACAATAAACTACATAAAGGGGGGGGGGTTGTAAGTAAACTACTTCTAGTCCCATCCCTTCTTGTGATGGTGTCATGAAGAATATGGCAATTCTTAGGTTTATAGGTATAAAAACTTTAAAAGTTATACTATGTTCTACAAAATGCGGCCTTTCATTAACACTGATCCTAGGCCCGAGGGTCCAAATGCCTTATATTTGAATATTCCCCATCTTGTTAGCAGGTGGAGGTCTCCTCCTACCTATCCATAACCAGTAAAAGGCAGAACCTGAGTCCTTCTAACATGCTTTGGACACTACATGACACAATTAGGCATTAATTTACCAACAGCGATCAAAGGCACACTTTCTGGAACAAGACAGCTGGATTCAAATCCTGACTCCATCATTTATTAGTCTTGTAATCTGAGAAGTGGGGTCAAGTAGGAGTTCCGACATCACAGAATCGAGCTAAAAATCAATCCTGTAAAGAAGTTACTTCCGCTTCCGGTGGGTCTCCGGCCCTTCCGCGGCGCCGGGTCTGCCCCGCCGCGCGAGCCGCCCCGGCCCAGGTCCAGGCCCAGGCCCAGGCCCCGCCCCCTGCCCGGCCCCGCCACGCGCAAGCGCAGTCGCGCTCCGCCAGCCACCCCTCCCAAGGCTTGCGTGCTGGTCGTCGGCGGGAGATTGGGTCTCGCGATGTGCGTCTGCGTGTGCGTGCGCGGTCCTTGCGAGCTCGCGCACGCCTCCCCTCGCAGTCCTGGGCTGTGGCGGCCTCTTCCTCCTGCGTTTGGGGCAGGACCCTGAGAGGTGGCCGCGGCGAGAGCTGAGAGTCAGCGTCCAGTTCGCCGCCAGCGGCCTCGCTGCCTGCCCCTCTGACTTGGGCTCTTCGCGCAGTGCCGAGGCGGCGGGCTGTGGGAAGGGAGCGGGGCCGGCGGGAGCTTCCCAGCTGATGGGCAACCCCTGGGCGCGCTGAGGGGCCGAGCTACGAGCGGCTGAGGTAGGTGGGCGCGCGGGGTTTTGTCAGTCTGGCTCCGAGCGGAGTCGGGGCGGCGGGAGCTCGTGGAGAAAGGCGAGGAGGCGGCCAGGACGGGAGTGGCCCGGCCCGCCGGTGCGGAGAGGTCTCCGACCCACGTCTGAGGAGGGGCTCTGGCCCAGCCCGCAGCGGGAGGAGGGGCCCCGGACGTAGCCTGCTCGTCCCTCGGCGTGGAGCCATTATTGGGGGGAAATGCCTCCTGCGGCGGGGGGGAGGGGTCACCCTTTCTTTTCTTCGAGAGGTCTAAATTAGCCGTCCTCCGTGCTCCCCGTGTTAAATTAAAGCCTGCCGGCTTCGAGATAGACGTCTAGATTGAGTGGCCTGTGGACTTCTGCAGCTTGCACAACTCCCAAGTGCACGGATAGCGGGCTCTGAATTTTGCTTCTTGGAGATTACACGACTCTTTCTCTAGTGTGGGCGTGTATCTTCTGCAAAGTTTTTATTGCTAATACATTAATAATCTCTTTCGGTTACAACAGGTAATGCATTTCCAAACGGCTCTCGTCAAATAAGGATTCTGGCCCCGGGGAAACTGCGCGTGGGGCACAATTAAGGGGTAGAAAGAAGACAAAGAAGGCCGTTATTTATGATCTGTCCTGGTATCAAAACTTTCCGTGGTGGGACAGGATGCGTAGTTTCTGGCATTCGTCTTGGCCTTTGCTGAATAGGCTTTGAGTGATGTGGGTCACAAATGGACTTTGGTTTAGAATTACAAAAAAAAAAAAAAAAAAAAAAGGTTCTATGTAATCGTTACAACCCAAACCAACCTGAAAAAAATCTTTGAGAATTACGTGATGTTTGGATCTTTGGAAGAGAGCAAAACTTGGATTTCTTGAAAGGAAGATTTCCTGCATGTTTAGAAAGCTTCAGGAATGCTTTGTGAAGTTACTAAAAATAGTTTTAGTTCTTTATGTTGGCAGTAATGAGTGCCACATTCAAGAGAAGAGAGGAATTGCTTCATAAAGAATGGCTCACCCAAGGACTTTTGGGTTTAAACGCAGTAAAAGAGCTTTGAGCATTGCAAGTTTTTGTGTGTGTGTGTGTGTTAAGGTTTATTTATTTTAGCGGATGGGGGAGGCTCTGGGAGCAGCCGAGGGCAGGAGGAGAGAGAATCCCAAACGGACTCCCCGCTGAGCTTGGAGCCGGACGCGGGGGCTCAATCCCACGACCCAAGCGGAAATCAAGAGCCAGTCTCAACCCACTGAGCCACGCAGGCGCCCCCGTGTGTGGTTTAAAAATCCTGATTTAGTCTTAGTTAAAATATGTCGAAGCTCTTAGTTGACTCCCTTATATTCAGTGAACCATCTTTAAGGTAATTAATCTTTGAGAGTCTACGCTTTGTTACGTAACTCTTGGCTTTCTTTCAGTCCAAACTTTATAGAAGTGTATTCATTCTGACTCTCTTAAGAAATGTGGCCTGCATACTTTGAACTCTGTACTGTATTGTGGGAAGTCTTACAAAGAAGGAACAGTAGGCTGACAAGCCCTGAAGTAGGAGTAGGAGACATTATTAAAAGTAGGATTAATTAATGCCTGTGTATGTAAATAGTACTTACAGACATTCATATCCTGTGTGTGTGTGTTGTGTGTGTGCAGATGATGATGCACACAAGGATCTAGTGGTGTTGATTCCCATCTTAAAAGGTTGGAATTTGAATATAGAAAGGATTGGTTTTTTTTTTTTTTTTTAAATTTTTTATTTATTAATTTATTTATGATAGGCACACAGTGAGAGAGAGGGGCAGAGACACAGGCAGAGGGAGAAGCAGGCTCCATGCACCGGGAGCCTGACGTGGGATTCGATCCCGGGTCTCCAGGATCGCGCCCTGGGCCAAAGGCAGGCGCCAAACCGCTGCGCCACCCAGGGATCCCAGAAAGGATTGGTTTTAGTTAGCTCTGTTTTCTTATTAACTACAGAAGTGACTGTCATGGTGAATTTCTTTTCCAACTCTTTTTTGTTTAAGAGAGAGCTGGCTCACCAGATACATGGTGAGCAGAGTAGGGAGGGACAGAGGGAAAGAGAATCTTAAGTTCCACATTAGTGTGGAGCCCCACTTGGGGCTCAGTCTCGCCCCTGTGGTCATGACCCTAGTGAAATCAAGAGTTGGACACTTTAACCAGCTGAGCCACCCAGGTGCCCCTCTTTTCTAGCCTTTTTTTTTTTTTTTTAAGATTTTATTTATTCACGAGAGACACAGAGAGAGAGGCAGAGACATAGGCAGAGGGAGAAGCAGGCTCCATGCAGGGAGCCCCATATGGGACTCCATGCAGGACTTGATCTCCGGACTCCAGGATCACGCCCTGAGCCCAAGGCAGGGAGCCACGCAGACGTCCCTCTTTTCTGGCTTCTTACTTAATCAGTTATTGAGTAAACAAAATGCTGATTTTTTTGCCAGCAGGGAAGGAAAACACAAAATATAGATAGAAGACTAGCCCTTAGCAATGATCTTTAAGTCAGTGTATCATTGTTTTTCCATTGGAATAAACAACTTTACTCCTGTTTTGTGTTCTAGAGCTTAGAATAGTGTTTTGCATGGAGTTGGCTCTCGATAAATGTGAGCTGTGTCAGAAGTAAATTAACATAATACAAACCAAATGCCTAAATTCCTAGAGAAGATTAAAGGAATTGGTGGGAGGGGCTTTTTTTTTTTTTTCCAAGTTACAGGTCTACTTTTTATTTATTTTTTAAAGCTTTATTTATTCATAGGCAGAGACACAGGCAGAGGGAGAAGCAGGGTCCATGCGGGGAGCCTGACGCGGGACTCTATCCTGGCTCTCTGGGATCACACCCTGGACTGAAGGCGACGCTAAACCGCTGAGCCACCCGGGCTGCCCTACAAGTCTACTTTTTAAGTAGTGTATTTTTTTTTTCAGTGTTTGTTCGTATCTGAGTAGAAGATACATGGCAGCATCTTGCCTTTAAAAGCCTAATGTAATATAAACTGAGACTCGGTATCTCTGTATTAGCTGAGTGCTAATGTATCGTGAATGTTCTGCTACACTAAGAGAAGGTAAAGTTAAGGGAAGTAAGGTCCAGAAGAAAGGTTTAGTAAATTAATGATAGGAACTGAAAAAGCATGAAATGTAAAGCACTGAAATAGACTGTAGGAAGAAATGTTTTCTTCCTTTACTGTCAGTGCTACTTGTGGAAGGGAACTTGTACCTTTCTACCTCTTTTTTACTAGAGCTTTCTTTGCAGCAGAGGAATTTGTGAATAATAAAATTGAAAAGGGCATCACTTTTTCTCTTAAAATCTTCTCAGAGGTCTGTTTCTTTTTTTTATTTTTTATTTTTTTGCATGTTGTCTCTAGTTCAACCTTATTGGCCATAAACTAATATTTTGATTCCTGCCTAATTCCTGTTTATATTTCTGAATTAGTTTATAACTTGAAGGGGGAAAGGAATGTGGTTAGTTCCTTCACAAATTCCAACATTAGCTTTTCTTGAATATGAAAAACAAAGCTGTTTGACTTTGTAGATATTATCAGCAGAAAGGTTTTGTGGATTTTTGGAGAGAGGAGCTAAAGACATGAATAAAAACTTAAACAGGAATTTTTTTTTTTAAGATTTTATTTATTTATTCATGAGAGACAGAATGAGAGGCAGAGACACAGGCAGAGGGAGAAGCAGGCTCCTCGCGGGGATACCGATGCGGGACTCATCCCAGGTCTCCAGGGTCACGCCCCGGGCTGAAGGTGGTGCTAAACCTCTGACCCACCTGGGCTGCCCAGAATTTTTTTTTTTTTTAAGATTTTATTTATTTATTCATGAGAGACACACAGAGAGAGGCAGGCTCCATGCAGGGAGCCCTATGTGGAACTCGATCCTGGGACTACAGGATCACGTCCTGGGCTAAAGGCAGACAACTCAACCACTGAGCCACCCAGCATCCCTAAACAGGAATATTTTAAAATGGGTCTTATGTTTTCATTTTAGTAGACCTGGGTGATTCTCATGGTAGGGGTTGAGTTTTGCCCTCCAGGAGATATTTAGCAACATATGGAGAAACTTTAGATTGTCAAATTGGGAGGGAGAAGAAGAGAATGTAGCTACTGACATCTAGTGGGTAGAAGCTAGGGATGTTCATAAGCATCTTAAAATACACCAGACACCCACCTCCCCCCCCCACCAAGAATTGTTTGACTCAAATGATAATGCTATTATTGAGAAACCCTGATGTATTTGTAGATTACATTGAAATTGTTGATCTGATGTCAGGTTACCTGAATTCCTTTTTGGCTTTACCACTTCCTAATGAGTGCCATTGTCAGGTTGCTAAAAATCTCTCAGTTTCTGTAAAATAGGTCTAATAATAGTATGTTCCTTATAGAGTTGTGTGGATTAAGTCAGATAATATGCAAAGTCCCAAGCTTATTACCTGGCACATAGTAAATGTTCAAAGACTTAACTTTCAGCTCATATTACTACATGGTGGAACACATTTTGATGATCTCTCTTAATTTCTGAGCTGAAATTAGAATTTGAGCTGGTGAAGTGATGATTAATAACCTATTTCTTATTATATCCTTAGGGACTGAGTGAAGAATTGCTCCTTTTAATATTTGTGTTTAACTCAATCTTGTTTTACAAGACTTCAGCCATAAACAAGTAGCTTTTTATTATAGATATTCTTTCTTTATAGTTAAGACTTTTTTTTTTTTTAAGATTTTATTTATTTATTCATGAGAGACCACAGAGAGGCAGAGACACAGGCAGAGGGAAAAGCAGGCTCCCTGTGGGGAGCCTGATCCGGGACTTGATCCTGGACCCAGGATCATGCCATGAGCCGAAGGCAGACACTCAGCCACCGAGCCACTCGGGCATCCCTATAGTTAAGATCTTTTTTTTTTTTAAGTTTATTTTATTTTTTTTTTAATTTTTATTTATTTATGATAGTCACACAGAGAGAGAGAGAGAGGCAGAGACACAGGCAGAGGGAGAAGCAGGCTCCATGCACCAAGAGCCCGACGTGGGATTCGATCCAGGGTCTCCAGGATCGCGCCCTGGGCCAAAGGCAGGCGCTAAACCGCTGCGCCACCCAGGGATCCCCCTATAGTTAAGATCTTAAGATAGTTGGCAAGTAGCTTTGTATGTGTTGATTTTCAGGAATTATTTAGTAATTTAACAATTCAATTCTATGACTTGATTCTCATTTCCTTTTACCTTTATAACAGGTTTTGGTGCAATTTTACATATAGTATAGGCAAACATTAACAACTTGGGGGCTAGATCTTACTATATACATCTGTGACTTTTTCTAAAACTGAATTAGAACCTGTATCTTTATACCTTATTGAAATATAATACTGTAGTGTCACCAAACTCATTCTCTATGTGTCTAGATAATATGGCTGTTTAGGGCTGGCTTGTTTTGGTGGTGATTATAATACATACTTTATAAAGAGAAAAAAATCATAGGGATGTCTTCACAGACAAAACAGAGACTGGTCTGTTCATTAGTCACAGGGCTCTTTTAAGGGAAGAAAATCCACAATGTTTATAATCAAGGAGGAAGCAGTATTGTACATTCAACTTTCTGTCTTGATAACCATACCTTCAAAATAGGAAGTATTTTATTATAATTGTTACCCATATTTTTGTAGTATAATTCTCACTTGTATAAGAACTCATTTTAGCTAATGGAAACCTCTGTTCACCCTTTATATTAGTACTTCCTCCTATTTAGATAGATTGGGGTTTTTTGTTTTTTGTTTTGACTGATTAGTTAATTTTTTAAAAAAAGATTTTCTGTATTCATGACAGATGTAGAGGCAGAGACACAGGCAGAGGGAGAAGCAGGCTCCCTGTGGAGATCCTGATACAGAACTCAATCCCAGGACCATGGGATCACGACCTGAGCCAAAGGTAGACGCTCAACCACTGAGTCCCCCAGGTGCCCCTGATTGGTTAATTTAAAGGGAGTCAGTACCTTGAGAGATTGTGTTCTTTGCTTGGCACATTCAGTGCTTTATAAAGTGTAGTACACTGAGAATTCTTTTTTTTTTTTTAAAGATTTATTTAATTTAGAGGAAGCATGCATGTGTGCGAGTTTAGGAAGGGGCAGAGGAAAAGAATCTTCAAGCCGACTCCCTCCTGAGTGCAGTGATAGAACCCATGAGATCATGACTTTAGCCACAACTAAGAGTACGATCCTTAACTGACTGAGTCACTTAGGTGTCCCTTTACTAAAGATTCCATATTAATAATAAATTATAAGGGCAGCCCAGGTGGTTCAGCGGTTTAGCGCCACCTTCAGCCCAGGGAGTGATCCTGGAGACCCAGGATCGAGTCCCACGTTGGGCTCCCTGCATGGAGCCTGCTCCTCCCTCTGCCTGTGTCTCTACCTCTCTCTCTCCGTGTCTCTCATGAATTAATAAATAAAATCTTTAAAAATAATAATAATTATAATAATAAGTTATAATAAGGAGGAAGTGTCCACCTTGTGGCAGCTGTGGCCAGATCAGAAGTGTATGTATGTAAGAAATAGGGGATCCCTGGGTGGCACAGCGGTTTAGCGCCTGCCTTTGGCCCAAGTCGCGATCCTGGAGACCCGGGATCGAATCCCACGTCGGGCTCCTGGTGCATGGAGCCTGCTTCTCCCTCTGCCTGTGTCTCTGCCTCTCTCTCTCTCTGTGTGACTATCATAAAAAAAAATATATATATTGTTACTAAGAGTTCTTGTGTTTGTTGTTATCCTTTTAAGGTTTCATGATCTAGAAGAGCCTATAAAATGTAACAGATTTATTCTGTACTTTATCCACTTTTCCAGTTCCTAAGCAGAAAACATGGCTACTAATGTAGTATTACAGTTGAGGTATCTTGTGTGAAGTAAGTCCATATCCTTGATTAAGTTGAGGAAAACAAGTATCTCTGAATCTGTTGATGTGTGTTTGTTTATAAGTGGTCTAGAGTCTTGCCTGTCAGCATAATTTTTTTTTTCTGTCTGTTATTTTAGATAGCCTGTATAGCTTTCGGAAGATGGGCTATTTTCCCACTGAATGCTGTCATACAGGTATATATTTGTATATGTGTGTTTATGGATATTCGTCTTTTATTTTTGGTAGAAAATGATGCATCCTGTTGCCAGCAGTAATCCGGCTTTCTGTGGCCCTGGCAAGCCTTCCTGCCTCAATGAAGATGCCATGAGAGCTGCTGATCAGTTTGACATATATTCCTCCCAGCAAAGCAAATATAGCCACACAGTCAGCCACAAACCAATGGCTTGTCAGAGGCAAGACCCGTTAAATGAAACACACTTGCAGACTACAAGTGGCAGAAGTCTAGAGATAAAAGATGAACTAAAGAAAAAGAAAAATCTCAACCGATCTGGAAAACGTGGCCGACCTTCAGGAACCACCAAATCTGCAGGGTACCGTACCAGCACAGGCCGACCCCTGGGAACCACCAAAGCAGCTGGATTTAAGACAAGTCCAGGCAGACCTTTGGGTACAACTAAAGCTGCGGGATACAAAGTAAGCCCAGGGAGACCTCCAGGTAGCATTAAAGCTCTGTCCCGTCTTGCTGATCTTGGTTATGGCTGTGGCACCGCTGCTTTTCCTTACCCTATGATGCACAGCAGAGCAGTTCATGGGGTAGAGGAAACCAGCAGCGAAGTCAAACCACCCAATGAGTGAATGAGGCAGGAAAGGAGGGCCAGGTTTAGAAGGAAGATTGTGAATAATCCCAAAGCTTCTCAGATTTATTTTGACATACATAATTTTATGGCCTGGGCTTTCCAAATTGTTTCCCCATTTGATTTGTTTTCTTCCTTTTGCTCAGAAACTGCCATATGCTGACAGATGCACTCAGGGCATAAGCAGTGGCATTGTATTTGTATATAGGTTCAAGTGTAATACCTAACTAAATCATTTTTGCTTTTCTTTTAGAGTTCTGGTTGTGTCTCATATTTCATTACTCCTTTGGGCCATTCTAAATAGATGCTTTATGTACTAAACAACTGAAACCATTATTCCTATTAGTTTGTGAAGTAAACCTACAGTATAATAAAGGTAATATCCAAGGTATTTTTAACTGATGGAACAAAGCAAACTAATGATTCAGGATTACTTGAGGTAATGGCTGTGAGTTTTTATAACATTTATTTTCATGAGACAAGACTCAGATATTTGTATGCTTTGGCATTTACATAGAACTTCAGATGTTAAAAATCTTACTTTTATTGTTCTAGGTTTAAGCAGCAGAATCTTATTTATTTTATTTTATTGATTTACATGGTGTTAATTGATTTAACCCTTATTCCTAAAAACTCTTTAGTGTTTGCCTTTAAACAATGATATGTTGTGTATTTCTTAATTGCCTAAGAGCATATATACCAAACACTACAAACAATTCATATTCACAGAAAAATTCAGCTTTTTAATAAAAACTGCATATTACATTTTTGATGAAATATGCATTCTGAGAATAGCATACTTAATAGAAAAAGAAACATTCTTAAGGTCTGCATGTAGCTGTAGTCACTACAATTTGCCTTTCATTTATTTAGTTTTAAAGCATTATGCTTAAGACATTTATTAATGTTCATTTATTAAAAATGTTTTTTAGTTTTTTCCCTGAGAAATTGTCCCATTACATTAGCACTTACTGTGGTTTCAGGTTTATATCTGCCAAAGGACGCAAATCAAGTGGTAGAGTCTAAAACTGTTATAAATAAACTGCAATTGTCTGTCAGAACCCAAATATTAAGGAATACATAGGAATACCATCTATGCATGCATCATGTAAAAAAAAAATATGTTGATAAGTTTCATTGAAATTTAATTGTGGCTCCAGTGAGACCACTTCATCTAAAAGAAAATTTTTCCAACGTTTGCTTTAGAAGCAATATAGAAAAAAAAGGTATTGGGTAGATATGGATGGTAGGGACAGAGAAAAATCACTCTTCTCCCCTTTCTGAAAGTAATAGTCTTTGTTAATAGACATTTTATTTATTCTGAGTTTGTTCTAAATAAAATAAACTATTACAAACTTCGGATTTGAAAAACAATTCCAGTCAAATCGTGGAATTTTAAATGCCTTTGAGATTATAGTATAGATTTGCAGGACCCAAAAACTTTTAAAATAATTAAAATTTTAAAAGGGCACACAATGTGTTGTTGGGCTTGCTCTCAGTTAATGCAAACTCTGATTGCAAATGGATGTCATGTTTCGTACCTTTTTTATTAGGAAAAAAGCAGCAAGCCTTCAGGTGTTCCAGTGATGCCTGACACAATGAGCTGGACTTATGCTGCTCTTTACAGTTAGAGGTGTTGCATTGTATGTGGGGACTGTGTGTGCACTGGCATCTAAGACAGTGACCTCAACAATTTTAGCTTTGCACAAACCATAGAGAACAATATTGGATGACTATATAATCAGTTGTTAACATTCTGGCAGCTAAATTGCTACAAGAGTTTCTCCTTGCAGAAGCTCAAAATACAAAACTTTGAATAATTTACTCAGAACAGTATAACTTCTGACACACACAAATGCTTACATCTTTATTCATATATTCGTGTATCCACTTTTAATATTTATGTGTCATTTAGTTGTTTCTCAAGATGATGTTCAGCAGTTGGCTACTTAGAAATATACTTAGAAGTCTTCTTCTGAGTTCCTGAAAACAGTTGTTTAATTAAATGTTATACTGCAAGGTAATATAACTGTCAAGGATTTGGTTTCCTGTTGTTTTTATACTGTGTCCATTTGACATTTCCTTTCAGTTTATTTTCATTCCTGATTTTGTTGTACATACCCTTCCCTTTCTCTCTTCCCTTTGCTTCATTTATTCCCTTCCTCTTTCCCCATCCTCCAGCACATCTACTCAGTGGTGCTGTGCTGTGTGTCAGAAGATAAAGCAGGTGTATTATTGTATAATGAATTTTGTATACATGTTACTGAAATGGTGAAATCAGCTAAAGGAATTCTGTTCATAACCGTGTTTATTAATATCAGGAGCTATGTCCCAGGATAAAAAAAGGGGGACAAATGGCTACAGTTGTGAATGGTTAACAATGTTTAGAAAGCTGAATTTTCTGTTCATGTAAGTGTTTACCTGGAGTATTAGATCTGTATGGTGGTGAGCATCTCCTGATTCCACTTCCTTTTCTCCTTGTGAACAGTTTATTGGTGCCATGCTGAAGAGAAAGACATCTAAGTGATAACATGAAGTCTTAAAATATAAAATATTTTTACTTCTCTATAAAGACTACATTGTGCATCTTTTGTAACACTGTCTCGTCATGATAAACACTGAAATAGCATGTTAAAAAATTGCCTATACTTTAATATAATCAGTTGGGGAAAACTGGCCTTTTCCTCCAATTGTATGATTGTTTCTTAAAAAGTAAATTGCTAATTTTATATGGTAGAATTCTGTTCTTCACATAATAGGTCTCACTATTCTGTATTAAAACTTGGTCAGAAAATGATCTATTCAAGTAAGTTTGCTTTACTTTTTTTCTTTGAAAACTATTTTAACATGCCTTATTTATTATCATGTTAACAAATAAGCAGTAATACAAATGAAATTTTCATTTTTTGACAGATAAAACCTTGCATAACTAATCTTTGGTATGGGATGATTTTGATACTATCTTTGGAGTTTTGCACTGGATATTAAAAAAATACTGGCACAATGTATTGGAAGAAAACAAGTATCTGATTAATTTTTAATATTTGGGGACATTTTTAAAATCAGTGTTCAGTTAGACTGAAATATTCTTTATATTTTTTATTTACTTTTTAAAGGAAACATCTGTTGAAGTAATAAAAGTAATCTTCATTCCAGACTGATGTTTGTGTGAATTTACATGTATATTTTCATGAAGTAATAGAGTTTCTTTGAGTCAAGGAGGAAAAAACAATTATCTGGACCCATTTGTTAGGTTAAAGGTGATCCATCCAGTGTAAGAAAAACCAGTGTATGAGCTAAAAAAGAAAAAAAAACAAACAAAACCCCTTCTCCTTTATATTCTAAGAAGCTTTAAAAGAATAATTCAGGGGATGTTGGCAATACCTGCTGCTCTGTCAGTCATTGTCTCTATATGCAGTAAAATTTTATCCCTCTATAACATAAACCTTCACAACAGTTCAAAATGTTTTTTTCCTTGGACATAAAATATTTAGATGCTATTATATTTTTGTTTTATTATGGCTTAACTATATGCTATTAAACTCTAGGATGTATCTAAATCTTTCCTTTGCTTTTCCCTCCACCTCCTCCCAAGTAGGTAAATCTGTACTATCACAATGTATTTAATTTTTGGGAAATTTAATGCTGTAGTAAATCAAGTGTGTGATTTATAGTAATCAGACCACTTTGATTCTTTAAGTTTCACAATTTCCTTTTTCCACAGATAATTACAGAGAAAATAATTACCAAGTAACTGATATAAGCACGCTGTCCTCTGCTGTAAAAAGTCCAAATAGATACTGTGTATGTTTTTATGTCCATGAACTTGAGCTACTCGTGTGCAATTATGTGTATGGGAATGGAGTAGTGTTCATGATTTGTATCTACATCATCATATGGATGTATATTTATTAATAAAGTCATTACTTTAAAACCAACAATGTTTACTGCTTTATTAGCACAATATTTGTGAAGTAGAGGAATGGCAAGTAGTAAACCTTTATCATGACTGGATCTTGTATTTTCTTGGCTTTCTGAAATCTCCCCTGTAGTTTGTTTTTCTTAAAATATTTACATAACTGCAGTTTAAAATCCTAACTTATAAACAAATCTCACGTTGTTTGCTTTTTCTTCCCATTATTAAAATGCAGCAGGCTACTAGTTCTGCCAAAGGCTTATATTTAAATTTGAGTATGGTTGATCTTTTTAGTTTAAAATTTTCAGGTATTGGGGCCCCTGGGTGGCTCACTCTTGGTTTCCACTCAGGTCATGATCTCAGGGTCATGGAATTGAGGCCCCTGTTGGGCTCTGCCCTCAGCTCAGAGTCTGCTTGTCCCTCTCCCAATGCTTCCCCCTCCTGCCCCCACTCACTCGCTTGTGCACTCTCTCAAATAAGTAAATAAAATATTTCCCAACAAATTCAGGCATTAAACATGGCTAATTTGTTGTTTTAATGTGGGTTTGTTTTTGTGTTTTGGTAGAGAAGCTTGCACAGGGAGCAGAGGAATGGGGTGGGTAAGGGTAGAGGAAGAGGGAGAAAGAGAATCTCAGCAGGCTGCATGCCCAATGTTGGGCTCATCTTATGACCCTGAGATCATGCCCTGAGCCATAGTCACTTAACTGACTGAGCCACCATCCAGGCACCCCTGTTTTAATGTTAACCTTAGGAAGAACAGCATGTGCATAATTGTAGTTGTTAAATATTGGAGCTATAAAAGGAAAACACTTTCCCCTAATTTTTTGAACATAATTTTTTGAACCTTTTTTATTTTCTCCAAAGCCTGTGCAGGTCACCTAGACAGAGGTTTGCAAACTAAGGCCCACTGTCTATTCTTGTAATTAAAGTTTTACGGAAATAGCCATTCTCATTTATTAAAGATTGTCTATGGCTGCTTTTTTGGCAGAGCTGAGAAGTTCTGACATAAGATCAGCAAGGCATAAAATACTTAATAATGATTCCCTTATGGGAAAGTTTACTGACCTCTCATTTAGAAGGATAAATTGGAGTAGGAAACAGAATCAAAACCTGAAAAAATATGGTTTTTATGCTTTTGAATAGTTGTAAATATTCTTCAGACTATACCTAAAAGCATTTTTATGCGTCTTTTCCTCAAATTATTGAAGTACTTTGGCTTCTATGTGAGAATGTGCTGTTGATTATAGGTTTCCTGTTCCTAATC
The DNA here is from genome assembly GCF_018345385.1 of Vulpes lagopus. Classification (NCBI taxonomy): domain Eukaryota; kingdom Metazoa; phylum Chordata; class Mammalia; order Carnivora; family Canidae; genus Vulpes; species Vulpes lagopus. The sequence continues at coordinate 109,583,490 of NC_054830.1, read as the reverse complement.
TAAGGATGAGATCTATACTGTCATAGTACCAGACCATTCTCTGTGGCTCAAAGGATTAGTTATTTACAATGTCTACCACATTTTCTGTAGGTTTTTACATAGAGTTTTATAATAAAAACTTATTCATTATAATTAAACTTGCCAAAATTCTCACTCTCTGGCAATTGTCAGAGAGCAAATCAGTATCCTGTTTGGTTGAAAAGCCAGCCAATTGAAGATTTGTAGGTTAAAAAGAAGGCAATCTCCATTTACCACCTAGAATTCATGCATTGAATATTATTGACATACTTGTGGTTTTGATCCCATTAGTCACCAGTGGTGTGTGAGAATCACGAACAACTTTTGGGAATATAAATGAATTGACACTTGATAGTTTTATGACAACAGAAAAGCATGAATTTTGGAATACATAGAATGTTATACCTTTCGGTGAGAATGTCCTACTAGAATGAAAGTAGGTCTGCACAGGCCACCTGGGTGGCTTAGTGTTTGAGTGTCTGTCTTTGGCTCAGGTGGTGATCCCTGGGTCCTGGGATCAAGTTTAGCATTGGACTCCCCGCAGGGAGCCTGCCTCTCCCTCTGCCTGTGTCTTTCATGAATGAATAAATGATAGGTTACCAAAAAAAAAGGTCTGCTGCTACCATACATTTTCCTTTCTCAGCACCCAGATGTCTTTGTTCTGAGTTGATGAGAATTTCATTCTCAGTATCAGTAGTTTCAAGATGTGCATCATGGGCATCTCATCAAGTACATGGGAATTTTAGTGCCTGATTTTTGCAAGAGCATTAGAGTAGTAGAGGTGAAGTAACACACAAATGCTTGGGGTAAGCTGTTCGCAAACATAGAATACACTACAACGTGGCCTTTTTGGTGATAACCATTATAAAAAGTCACCCTTAAACTTGTTGCTTCAAAATTAATGCCAACCATAAATCCTTTCTGAAAATGAAAACGCAAAACCCCCATTGGAATGAAAGTATAATAGGGTACAGTGGTAATGGCATAAATAAACACTTTACATGTTTTCATTAAGTCACTGCAGTTTTGGGATGCCTGGGTGGCCCAGCGGTTGAGCGCCTGCCTTCTGCTCAGGATGTTATCCTGGAGTCGCGGGATCCAGTCCCGCATTGGACTCTCTACAAGGAGCCTGCTCCTCCCTCTGCCTGTGTCTTTATCTCTGTGTGTCTCTCATGAAAAACTAAAACCTTAAAAAAAAAAAAAAATCACTGCAGTTTTATTGAATGGTATCAAAGGAATACCCCTTTTCCTGGTAGGAAAACTTGAATCCCATGGAAGAAAAGTTTACCCAGAATTACACACCCAGTAAGTGGTAGTCAGCTCTTAACCACTATCTTCTACTCCCCATTGGAAAAAAAATTTTAATGGGGTTCTGCTTTTAGTAGGTATTTTTGTTACCGGCCCTGAGACCAATGTCACTTTGCAAAATTAATATATTCATTTTGTCTTCATGCCAGTGGCTCTTCTGAGAACCTAGGGACTCTGAAGTAGCTTCTAAGCAAGGAGAGTGAAAAAGTTAGACTTTCTTTTTCTCTAATTTGTCTTTTTCATTACTCTTAAAATCTTTAGTCTTTTCTGTTAGTTGTTTATTGCCATTTGAGGTAGGCATGGTTTTGAAAGTATAGTCTGTCCATTTTGTTTTTGAGCTTCCTGGTACTGGTTAGTGATTGCTAAGAAGTTAGTCTATTCCTTTACAGTTAGGCTAGCTTTTCTGGGGTAAGAAGTTGTGTGTAGAGGCGCCTGACTGGCTCAGTTGGTTGAGCATGTGACTTAGTCTCAGGATCGTGATTTCAAGCCCCATGTTGGACATGGAGCCTACTTTAAAAAAAATTACAGAGTAGCAGTCATACCTGTTGCTGCCTTTCAGCTCCTTGTGATCTGTCACAACAGTTTCTTTTCCCTTGTCATTTTTTGTGTTGATTTTATTTGCTAACTTTAATATGCCTCAAATAACATTTCAATCCTTTCTCATCAAAGAAAAAAATATATTTTAAAGATTTTATTTATTTGACAGAGTTCACAAGCAGGCCAAGAGGTAGAAGCAGGCTCCCTGCTGAGCAAGGAGGTCATGGGATCATGACCTGAGCCAAAGGCAGATGCTTAACTGACCGAGACATCCAGGTGCCCCTCAAGGAAAATATTTTTAATTAGTTTTGAAAAATCCTAGTTTATATATTTGTATGACCCTTGGTTCATAATAATGCTGTTTTTGATACTGGAAATTTTAATCTTTATTAGGTTAATGTCTTTCTGAATATCTGAAGTTTCCCATTCCATTTGCCTATCTGCATGTATCCTATGTATCAGGGTTCACAGTGATAGTTTTTTTTTAAGACTGTTTACTTTTTTAAGGATTTTTTTTTTTTTTTTAAGATTTTATTTATTCATGAGAGACAGAGAGAGAGAGAGGCAGAGACTCAGGTAGAGGGAGAAGCAGGCCCCACTCAGGGAGCCTGACCTGGGACTCGATCCCTGGTCTCCAGGATCACGCCCCGGGCTGAAGGCGGCGCTAAACCGCTGAGCCACCTGGGCTGCCAAGGATTTTTTTTTAAGCTCAACTCCATACCCATTATGGGGCTTGAATTTCACAACCCCAAGATCAAGAGTCATGTGTTCTTTTGACTGAGCCAGCCAGGCACCCCTCCAGTAATGATAGTTGTAACAGGGAGCCCAAAATCCAGTGGTTCTGATAAAGGTAGCGTACTCCTCACCACATAAATGTCTTGTGCAGTCTTTCAAAGACCTGGTCTCCAAGTGACTTTTGCCATTTTCAGAAGATGGTTTCCAAGATTACTCTTTATTTTAGCTGGCCTGAAGGGAAGGGCCCTTTAGGTAAGTTGTGTTACTTCTCATTCTTTGACTAAAGGTTGGTCACATGACTGCCTGTGGCTTGCAAGAGGCACTGAGAAGTCTAGTTCACCCTTGGGCAGCCACAATCAGTTACAGATGGAGAGAACGGTTTTAGTGGCAATCTTTACCATGTCCCTCTGGGTAAGGGTTGTGGGCTCCCGTTGGAGTAGAATGAAGAAGCAAAATCCTACAGATTACATGAAACCATACGAATGTTTCTGACGCTAATTTAAATCATTGCCTAGGTGTTTTTTTTTTTTTTTTTAACAATTGTTACTCATTAAAGATTCTGAGTGTCATCTTTGGGCCAAACACTATTATGAGTGCGCTAGATGACTGGTTTGCAGTCTAATGGAAGGTTCAGTCAAGTAAACAGACAATTACACAATATAATTAACGCTATTTCTGGAGTAAATGAGGGAGGAGGCTATAAGAATATCCCAAACAAAATGACATTTAAGCTAATAAGCACTGAAAGGTGAGGCAGATTGATGTGTGGAAGAGGGGAGAGCATTGGAGATGGAAAGAAAACACAAAAGCCTGGAAAGCATGATATTCAACAACAAATAATTATATGGTGAGTGATGGTGGTGAACAAGGGTTGAGAAGGGGAAATGGAATGGACCTGATTATAGAAGGGTCTACAAAATCATTTTAAAGAGTTTCTATTTTGAGGACAGTGGTGAGCCATTGGAAGGTTTTCAAGTAAAGGAATGATTTATATTTGTGGTTTAGGTTGGCTTGGAGGAGAGATGAGAGGCAGGCACAGTGGTAAAGTCTCATTTGGGTGAGATGCTAAGATAAGGATTGGGCAGTGGGGAAGAGAGAGAGGACAGATAATGATCTGAGACACAGTTGATAAAACCTAGTGTCAGTATTAAGGGAAAAGGAGGAATCAAAGATAATGGTGGGGAGGAGTACCTGGTTGGCTCAGTCAGTGGATTATGTGACTCTTAATCTCAGGCTAGCAAATTCAAACCCTATATTGGGCATAAAGATGTGATTTAAAACAAAATATTTTTAAAATAAAGATAGTATTAACTAGACTAGGAACATGGGAGTGTGCGCACATTGGGGAGAGGTTGTTAGATGGAAGCTACCCAAGCCAAGTATGACGATTAAGATGGCCTCTGCCTACATCAAAGGGTTGTTATTTCTTTTTTTTTTTTTTTTTTTTTATGATAGTCACAGAGAGAGAGAGGCAGAGACACAGGCGGAGGAAGAAGCAGGTTCCATGCACCGGGAGCCTGATGTGGGATTCGATCCCGGGTCTCCAGGATCGCGCCCTGGGCCAAAGGCAGGCGCCAAACCGCTGCGCCACCCAGGGATCCCCCAAGGGTTGTTATTTCTAGAATAACCCCAAATCTACCCCTCTGTGGATGAAATTAAATACTGGTTTTATAGCTGATGGAGGGTGTGAAGCAAAAAGGAACTTCTTTTTTTTAATTGAGGCATATTGACATACATTATATTAGTCTCAGGTGAACAACATGATTCAATATTTGTAAATATTGCAAAATGATCTCTATAAGTCTAGTTAACACCTGTCACCATACATAGTTACATGATTTTTCTTGGGATGAGAACTTTTAAAATCTCTCTTAGCAAGTTTCAAATATGCAACATAGGGATCCCTGGGTGGCTCAGAGGTTTAGTGCCTGCCTTGGGCCCAAGGCATAATCCTGGAGTCCCGGGATCGAGTCCCACATCAGGCTCCCTGCATGGGGCCTGCTTCTCCCTCTGCCTGTGTCTCTGTGTCTCCCGTGAATAAATAAATAAAATCTTTTTTAAAAACCCCAAATATGCAAAACAGTAGTAACTATAGTCCCCGTGTTGTACATTACATCCCTATGATTGATTGATTGATTTTTGTAACTGATCCTTTTCACCCATTTTGCCCACTTCCCGCCTGCCTCTGGCAACCAATGATCTATTCTCTGTATCTATGAGTTTATTTTTTTCTTGTTTTAGATTCTGTATATAAGTTAAATCATATGGTATTTGTATTCCTCTGTCTGACTTGTTTCACATAGCATAATGCGCTCAAGTTCCATCCATCTTGTCAAAAATGGCAAGATTTACTTTTTTTTTTTTTTTTACTTTTTTATGACTTAAAAATATTCCTCTGCGCGCATGTGCGCGTGTACACGTACATGTGTGTGCAAACTATATTTTCTTTATCTGTTCATCCACTGATGGCCTCTTGGATTGCTTTCATATCCTTATTATTGTAATTAATGTTGCAATGAGCACGGGGGTGCATATGCCTTTCTGTATTAGTGTTAATCATTTCCTTTGATAATTACCCAGAAGTAGAATTGTTGCATCCTTTTTTTAAAAAGGAAACTTTTTTTTAAAGATTTTATTTATTTATTCATGAGAGACACACAGAGAGAGAGAGAGAGAGGCAGAGACACAGGCAGAGGGAGAAGCAAGCTCCATGCAGGGAGCCTGACGTGGGACTCGATCCTGGGTCTCCAGGATCACGCCCTGGACTGAAGGTGGCACTAGACCACTGAGCCACCTGGGCTGCCCAAATTGTTGAATCCTATAGTAGTTCTAAGTTTAATTTTTTGAGGAATCCCTGCACTGTTTTCCATAGGGTCTGCACCAATTTATATAATCACCAATAGTGCACAAGGGTTTCCTTTTCTCCACATCTTCACCAAACACTTGTTATTTCTTATCTTTTTTGATAATAGCCAACTGTTAGATAATTCTGACAGTTGTGGGAACTAGAACATAGAAAATTTGTTAATATTTTAGGTAAGACAAAAAAATTTTTTTAAAGATTTATTTATTAATGAAAGGCACAGACTGAGAGAGAGGCAGAGACACAAGCAGAAGGAGAAGCAGGCTCCCTGCAGGGAACCCAGTGCGGGACTCGATCTCTGAGCTGAAGGCAGGCGCTCGCCTCTCGATCGCCTGAGCTGAAGGCAGGCGCTCAACTGCTGAGCCACCCAGGCATCCTAAGACAAATATTTTATTAGTTGTTTTCTCTGGCTTAATAAATTCAGTAAATCTTAGTAACTATTGAGCATCTCTGTAGTGTGGCAGCTCACATACTGAACAAATCCCCACCCTTAAGGAGCTCATAGTAGAAAACATATGCCTTACTATGTAGAACATAATTAAGCCATGCGATGGCAATTTTATTCATCCCAAACTGATATTTTAACATGCTTTATCTCTCATGTTAGCTAGTTGATTTTAGTACAAAGACAGTGAAATGACAGCCCATTTGCCTAGTCCTAAGCTTTAGGCTAGTTTCTAGATGAATTTCACAAAAGAAAACTGAGAGTGACTGGCCGACTTTGTCTGTAGAGCATGTGACTCTTGATCTTGGGGTTGGGCATTCAAGCCTCATATTGGGAGTAGAGATTACTTTTTTCTTTATAAAGATTTTATTTATTTATTCATGAGATAGAGAGGCAGACATAGAGGAAGAAGCAGGCTTCCTGCAGGGAGCCTGATGTGGCATCAGGACCCCAGGACCCTGGGATCATAATCTGAGCCAAAGGCAGACACTCAACCACTGAGCCACCCATGCGCCCAAGTCGTGAGATCAAGCCCCACATTGGCTCTGTGCTGGCATGGAGCCTGCTTAAGAGTCTCTCTCTCCCTTTCCATCTGCCCCTGCACCAGCTCGTGCTCTATCTCTCAAAATAATAAATGAATAAATCAAATCTTTTGAAAAAAGAAAACTACTTATAAGCTTGTGATGATGTTGGCTTTATATAATGTTGGGAGTTACTTATGTAACTATTGTGCTCCCTCTGTCATACAAAGAAGTAAGAACTATAAAGTGTTATGCATCCTCAGTAAGCCAGGTACAAAGTTAGCTGATGACTGAAACTGATTATGGTGTTTTGGAGTAACCAACTGAACTACCATCACAAAAACACTAAAAGTCATTATAAACATTTTGTGTAAAAATTTTTATTTCGGAAATTTCAAACATAAAATTAAGCAAAAAGAGAGTATATAGGGGCACCTGGGTGGTTCAGTCAGTTAAGCATCTGCCTTCGGTTCAGGTCATGAGCTCAGGGTCCTGGGATCAAGCCTCACATTGGGCTCCCTGCTCCGCGGGAAGCCTGCTTCTCCCTCTCCTCCCTGCTGCTCCCCCTGCTTGTGTTCTATGTCAAATGATTGTATAAAATCTTAAAAACAACAACAAAGGGACACCTGGGTGGCTCAGTGGTTGAGCATCTGCCTTCGGCTCAGGACGTGATCCCGGAGTTCCCGGATCGAGTCCCATGTTGGGCTTCTGCATGGAGCCTGCGTCTCACTCTGCCTATGTCTCTGCCTCTCTCTCTTTCTCTCTCTCTCTGTATATATCTCATGAATAAATAAATAAATAATCTTAAAAAAAAAAAAACAAAACTAAACAAACAAAAAACCAACAACAAAGTGAATATACAGCCCCTCAATGTGACCACCATCAAGTTTTAGTAATTGAAAATGAAAGCCCCTGGGGCATTTGAATGGCTCAGTTGATTCAATGTCCAATTCTTGGTTTCAGCTCAGGTCATGATCTCAGAGTCATGAGATTGAGCCCCGTGTCCGGCTCTGTGCTGTGCCCAGTGTAGAGTCTGCTGGAGATTATCTTCCTCTGCTCCTCTACTGCTTATGCTCTCTCTAAAATAAAAATAAATAAAATCTTTTAAAAAGCATCCCATGCAAAAAATAAAATTAAAAAACAAGAAATAAACTCAAATAAATAAAAACAGCACAGGCTATTCCTTTTTTTTTTTTTTTTTTAAATAATCTCTACACCCAGTGTGGGGCTTGAATGCACAACCTGGAGATCAAAAGTAGTATGCTTTACCAACTGAGCCAGCCAAGCAGCCCTGCAACTCCTGAGAAGAAGGATATAAATAATTTAGAACAAAAGGGTGGAGGTAGGGCAAATCTGTGGTTTTTTTTTTTTTTTTTTTTTTTTTTGCTTGAGGCAGGGCATCCATCTTCTCTTATCCTCAGACTTCAGTGCTTTTAGTTCTGATACTTGAACTTGCATCATTCGTCCTCCAGTTCTTGGGTCTTTCAACTGGGATTTACACCATTGGCTCCCCTGGTTCTCAGGCTGTATGGACTCAGACTGAATTCTATCACCAACTTTTCTGGTTCTCTGGCTTGCAGATGGCAGATCTTGGGATTTCTAGGCCTCCTTAATCTCATGAGCCATTCCTATAATAAGTCTTCTCTCTTTTCTTTTTTTTTTTAAGTTTTTATTTATTTATGAGGGGCATACAGAGAGAGGCAGAGACATAAGCAGAGGGAGCAGCAGGTGGAGATTATCCACTGTGGGACTGTGGGGAGCCCACTGTGGGACTTGATCCCAGGACTCTGGGATCATGACCTGAGCCAAAGGCAGATGCTCAACCACTGAGTCACCCTGTCCCTCTTCTCTCTTTTTTAAATATTTTATTTATTTATTCATGAGAGAGAGAGAGAGAGAGAGAGAGAGAGAGGCAGAGACAGGAGGAGGGAGAAGCAGGCTCCATGCGGGGAGCCCGATGCAGGACTCAATCCTGGGACTCCAGGACTGCGCCCTGAGCCAAAGGCAGGCGCTAAACCGCTGAGCCACCCAGGGATCTCTATCTCTTTTCTATTGGTTCTATTTCTCTGGAGAACCTTGACTAATACAGCTACCATAATCATTCATTAAGTGAAAAGCTGAAGAGGAATTTTATTTTATTTTATTTTTTATTTTTTTTAAGAGGAATTTTAAAATGGATGAATCAGGCAAAGGACACCTGAATCCACAGACCAATTTTAATACCATAGCAAGAGACAACTAGTTATTATGGGCAAACTAATATGATGCAGTAGGAAATACAAAATATCACCTAAACTGACTAAAACATCAAATTGGAATTTCCTCACACCTGTAGATCTCATTACCAGTTTACAGAAAATACAGTTTAGAGAATTTAAAATAACACCATGTGGATACAATCAACAAAAAACAAAAGTTAGGGGGAAATGACCTAGTTTCAACAAATAAATTACAAGGAGTAAGAAAGGGAAGAGGAACCCACAAGAGAGACTTAAGAGACACATCAACTGAATGCAACTGGGGGCCTTATTTTGATGTTGATTCCAACATTTATGTGACAAAAAGTCATAAAATATTAGCAAACCAAATCTAGCAATATACAAAGGGAATTCTGTACCATAACAATCCTGGGTTTATTTCAGAAATGCAAGACTAGTTTAGCATTTAAAAATCTATTTATGTGGGGCTCCTGGGTGGCTCAGTTGGTTAAGCACCTGCCTGCGGCTCAGGTTATGATCCCAAGGTGGTGGGATCCAGCCCTGCATGGGGCTCCCTGCTCTGCGGGGAGTCTGCTTCTCCCTCTCCCACTGTCCCTGCATGTGCTCTCCTTCCCTCCTTTTCTCTCTCTCTCTCTCTCTGTCAAATAAGTAAATAAATCTTTTAAAAAATCTATTAATGTGGGACGCCTGGGTGGCTCAATGGTTGAGCGTCTGCCTTCGGCTTGGGACATGATCCCAGAGTTCTGGGATTGAGTCCCGCATCGGGTTCCTATATGGAGCCTGCTCTCCTCCCTCTGCCTGTATCTCTGCCTCTCTCTGTGTCTCTTATGAGTAAATAAATAAAATCTTTTAAAAAATCTGTTAATGTGATATACCACATTTACAGAATAAAGTAGAATAAACCATTTATACAGTAATGTCAAATAAGTCATATCAGTAAGTACAGAAAAAGCATTTTACAAAAATCCAATGCCCATTCATGATTTTAAGTTCTCAAAAAAGTGAGAAAAGAGAACCTTCTTAATCTGTAAAAGGCCATGAGGTTTATGTATCATAAACATACAGCTGACATCATACTTAATGATGAAGACTAACAGAATGTTTCCCCCCCCAACATCAGGAACAAGGCAATAATGTCCATTCAGACTATTTCTATCCAATAATATATGGAAAGTTCTACCAGTGCAGTCAGCAATAAAATGAAATTCAAAGTATATAGTTTGGAAGAAAAGAACAACTGTCTTTTTTCACAGATAATATGATCTCAAATGCAGAAAATCTTACGGAAGCCACCCAAAAAACTTCCCAAAATAAGTGAGTTTAGCAAGCTTGCAAGATACAAGATCAAAATGGATTTGGGGGCAGCCCTGGTGGCCCAGCGGTTTAGCACTGCCTTCGGCCCGGGGTGTGATCCTGGAGACCCGGGATCGAGTCCCACATCGGGCTCCCTGCATAGAGCCTGCTTCTCCCTCTGCCTCTCTCTCTCTTTCTGTCATGAATAAATAAATAAAATCTTTTAAAAAATGGATTTTGATGGACTGTGTTTCTATATACTGGCAACGAAACAATACTAAAATGAGATAAAGAAAGCAATACCATCTATAATATCATCAAAAACAATAACATAGGGGCACCTGTGTGGCTCAGTGGGTTAAGTTTCTGCCTTTGGCTCAGGAAATGATCCTAGGGGGGCCTGGGATCGAGCCCTGCATTGGGACTTACTCATCAAGGAGTCTGCTTCTCCCCCTGCCTCTTCCCCTGCTCTCACTCATCCTCTCTCTCCCTCTCTCAAATAAATATATAAAATATTTAACAAATAAACTAAAACCCTAATAACATAACTAGGAATAAATTCAACCGAAGTAGTTTAGGTTCTGTACACTGAAAACTATAAAACAATGCTGAGAGAAATCAAGGAAAACCTAAATATATAGACAAATATACCATGTTCTTGGATTAAAATATTGTTATGATTGCACATCTTTCCAAACAGATGAATACATATAGGGGTGCCTGGGTGGCTCAGTCCGTTAAGCAAAGGGAGGAGAATTCGAAGCAGACTCCGCACTGAGCTTGAGGCTCAACATGGGGCTGGATTCCACTACCCTGAGATTAGGACATGAGCTTAAACAAAGAGTAGGATGCTTAACCAACTGCACCACCCAGGCAACCCTTGGTTTGGATTTCTTTATTTTTATTTTATTATTTTTAAAAGATTTTATTTATTTATTTGACAGAAGGAGAGAGTGAACACAAGCAGCGGGAGCGGCAGCCACAGGGAGAGGGAGAAGCAGGCTCCCCATGGAGCAGGGAGCCTGATGCAGGGCTCAATCCCAGGACCTCAGGATCATGATCTCAGCCGAGGGAAGACATTTAACCAACTGAGCCACCCAGGTGCCCCAAATTTCTTTTTTCTTTTCTTTTTTATTTTTAAAGATTTTATTTATTCATTCATGAGAGACACAGAGAGAGAGAGAGGCAGAGACACAGGCAGAGGGAGAGCAGGCTCTTTGCAGGGAGCCCGATGTCGGACTGGATCCCAGGTCTCCAGGATCACACCCTGGGTTGAAGGCGGCGCTAAACCGCTGAGCCACCCAGGCTGCCCATCTCTGGTTATAGTAAGTTTTGAAATCAGGTAGTAATGTCTTCTTACTTTGTTTTACTTTTCTTTCTTTCTTTCTTTCTTTCTTTTTTTTTTTTTTAAAGTAAGCTCTACATGCAACATGGGGCTTGAATTCAGGACCCTGAGATAAAAAGTCACATGTTCCACAACTGAGGCAGCCAAGTTATTTTTCTTGCTTTGTTTTTCTTCCTCAAAATTGTTTTGGATATTTTGGCTTTCATGTTTCCATACAGAATTTAGAATAAGTTTGTCAGTTTGTACCAATTCCTATGATTTTATTAGGGGTTGTATTATATCTATAGATCAATTTTTTTAAAAAAAGATTTTATGTATTTACTCATGCGACACACACACACACACACACAGAGAGAGAGAGAGAGAGAGAGAGAGAGAGAGAGAGGCAGAGACACAGGCAGAGGGAGAAGCAGGCTCCATGCAGGGAGCCCGACGTGGGACTCCATCCCGGGTCTCCAGGATCACTCCCTGGGCTGAAGGCTGCGCTAAACCGCTGAGCCACCCAGGCTGCCCTATAGATCAAATTTTTTTATTTTTTTTATTTTTTATTTATTTTTTTTAAATTTTATTTATTTATGATAATCACAGAGAGAGAGAGAGAGGGAGAGAGAGAGGCAGAGACACAGGCAGAGGGAGAAGCAGGCTCCATGCACCGGGAGCCCGATGTGGGATTTGATCCCGGATCTCCAGGATCGTGCCCTGGGCCAAAGGCAGGCGCCAAACCGCTGCGCCACCCAGGGATCCCTAGATCAAATTTTTTTAAAAAAGATTTTATTTATTTATTTTAGAGTGAGAGAAAGAGAAGGAAGGCAAGCCAGGGGAGGGGCAGAGGGAGAGGGCAGAGAATCTCAAGCAGACTCTGCCTCATGGTGTGGAGCCTGACATGGGGTTCGATCTCATGATGTCACTTTTAATATTGTGAAGGCAGGATTAGTGACTCAGTTTCTCCAAATACTACATTGGATACACTATCAAACACAGTAAGGTGAATTACAGTTTAAGGATTTATAGCTTGAGGGTTTGGTATTTCCTAAACAGAACTTCACAAATCTGTTATAAGCTCAAGTACTTCTCAAAATTAGATTCAGTGAATTGAGAAGAGAAGGAAGACTATATTGATCATTAGGTGATGGCTTGGATAGGTATTTTTTATGTTCCTTTCATATTATTTATAACAGTATTTTTTTCAGTTACTACTTTTTATTTTTTATTCTTTTTTTTTTTAAAGATTTTATTTATTTATTTATGAGAGACACAGAGCAGAGAGAGAGAGTCAGAGACACAGGCAGAGGGAGAAGCGGCTTCAATAGGGAGCCCGACATGGGACTTGATCCTGGGTCTCCAGGATCACGCCCTGGGCTGAAGGCGACGCTAAACCGCTGAGCCACCTGGGATGCCCCAATCACTACTTTTTAAAAGTTTTTTATTAACACAATATTACGTATAACATCTTCAAGTGTTAATACTATAGGAATCCAAATATTATTACTCACTGTGGTAAGCCAGCCTCCAATATAGCTCCCAATGATCCTTATCTCCTGGTATTTATGTCCTTGTATAGCCTCCTCCTACATTAAATGTGGTGACATGTGTAACTAATGGGATACTGCACGAACGGTGGTGTGTGATTTCTGAGGCTAGGACATAAAAGGTACTGCAGCTTTAGCGCTGCTCTCTTATGTCGCTTGGTCGGAGGAAAGCCATCTGTCATGTCATGAGAACAAAATGTCCTACAGAGAGATCCACGTGTTTAAGCACTGAGCTCTCCTGCCATCAGTTGCCAGCAACTTGTCATCTTGGAAGCGTATCTTCCATTCCCAATCAAGTATTCATTTATTTTAAAGATTTTATTTTATTATTTATTCACGAGAGACACAGAGAGAGAGGCAGAGACACAGGCAGAGGGAGAAGTCCCTCATGGAGCCTGATGCGGGACTCGATCCCAGGACTCCAGGATCACGCCCTGGGCTGAAGGCAGGCACTAAACTGCAGAGCCACCCAGGGATCCCCCCAATCAAGTATTCAGATAACTGTAGCACTACCCACCATCCTGAATGTAATCTCATTTGAGATTCTCAGCCAGGAACACCCAGCTAAGCCAGGGATATTGCCAATGCCTGAGTTCCTAACCCGTATAAATGGTGTAAGATAATGATAATTACTGTTTTAAGACACCAAGTTTTGGGTAATTTGTTATGTAGCAATAGACAACTATGCACTGATTATAAATAATTGTTATAATATTTGTTATATCAAGTATTCATATAACTAAGGAATGAATGGCCAACTCATGAAATTTCCCTTTCAGGATAATGTTAAGATTCAACTAGGCTCATGAATCACTGTATTATACACCCGAAACTAACATCACACTCTATGTTAACTATACTGGAATTAAAGGAAAAAAATTTTAAAAATATTTTATTTAGGGATCCCTGGGTGGCGCAGCGGTTTGGCGCCTGCCTTTGGCCCAGGGCACGATCCTGGAGACCCGGGATCGAATCCCACGTCGGGCTCCCGGTGCATGGAGCCTGCTTCTCCCTCTGCCTGTGTCTCTGCCTCTCTCTCTCTCTCTCTGTGTGTGACTATCATAAATAAATAAATTAATTAAAAAAATATTTTATTTATTCATGAGAGACACAGGGAGAGAGAGGCAGAGACACAGGCAGAGGGAGAAGCAGGCTCCATGCAGGGAGCCCGATGCAGGATCCAATCCCCAGATGGGGATCACACCCTAAGCTGAAGGCAGGCACTAAACTGCTGAGCCACCCAGGCATCCCAAAAACACTAGTTTTTTTTTTTTTATCTCTGCATCTGTGGGTCAGGTCATTTCTGGCTGTGGTCTCTTAGGCAGTAGGAGTTCAGGGATAGCTGAAGGCGGAGCAGAGTATTAGTGGGATCAGGGAGTGATGGTGGACATTCCTCAGTAGTGTCTGGGCTTCTCTGGGCAAGCTGGTTTGAACTTCATCAGAACATGGCAGCTTAAGACAGTTCAACTACTTTGTGTCTCAGTTTAGTGCCTCCATGCAAATCTTCCAGCGAAGAGGGTAAAACTGTGTAGCCTCAGAAGTTACATAGGATCTCTTCACGTACTGTTACATTTTCCTGGCTCCTTGTGAATCACAGGCCCAGCCAGATTCAAGGAAAGGGGAATTTGATTCTACCTGTTGACTGGGCAGGGGCATAATTATTTTAAAGAACAGCATGTGGGAGGAGGGATATTATTGTGGCAATCTTTGGAAAATGTACTTTGCTATAGTGATCTAAAGGAAAGTAAATACTCATTTGTTCATGAGAGAGAAAAACACCGAGAAGGAGTAGTTCTCATGACTCATTAGATTCAAAACAAATTAGGCAAAAAACAAAAACAAAAACAAAAACAAATTAGGCAAACCTATGAAGAGGGACAAACTAAACACTAGGTATGTGGGCGTGTATTTATGCATAACAATTACAATTATTATCAAATTATTATCATTCACAAGAATGAACAATCCCAGGCCAAATGGTGTTGGTACACAGAGTTCATTTAAGCCAAAGGAAGAAGATGATGTCAACTTTTTCACCCCTCAGAAATGAAAATAAAATGGGAGTTTCAAGATAAACCTGAAGGCAATTTTCTTGCTGAAAATAAATGCAAGTGCCCCCTGGTGGTGAGACAGTCAAATATGGATTCTGTCCTGTTGACAGCATTTCCTGCAATGTCATTAGAAGACTGTATACACAGTATTTAACCAAAGACAATTCTAACATCTGCAGAATATCTGTCCCAATAGCTAAAGCACAAACACGGGGTGGGGGGGGGGAAGGACATAATAAAAAGGAGATAGTAAACACAGAGCATTCACTTCGGAGTGTCTAGACAAATCAAATCACTCTCCTTTTTGTAAGTCTTAAACTCCCTTAATCCTCTGTCCTATTGGCTTTTATGCATCTTTGAATTAGGTATGAAGGGTATGGGAAAGAAGAAGTGAAAGAAAATAAGGTTTGGGGCACCTGGCTGGTGCAGTTATTAAGTTGCTGACCAACCATATACTCTTACAAATGTTGGAGTTGGGTGACACCTGGATGTCACCCAGGTGGTTCAGTGGTTGAGCATCTGCCTTTGGCTCAGCTTGTGATCCCTAGGTACTGGAAACAAATCCCGCATCCGGCTCCCCCAGGGAGCCTGCTTCTTCCTTTGCTTATGTCTCTGCCTGACTCTGTGTTTCTCATGAAAAACTAAATAAAATCTTTAAAAAAAATGTTGGAAGTTGGGATTCACCACGTGGCCAAAAAAAAGCCTAGGTCCCTCTCAAAGTTGGGGTGTCAGGTTTAGTCAAAAGTACCCACAGGGGGGCCATTGAGCCTGGTGGTGAGAAGAGAGAGGCTCCCCAACCAGAGTGGGGCTTCGATCTCCTCTCGGGTTTCGGCACCAAATGTCAGGTTTAATCCGATCGGTAGTGAAATGGAAAGGCCAGGCAAAAGTTGGTCGAAACAAGCTTTTAATGGGACACGCTCTCCAGCGAGGTTCCGCGGCCCCCAGGGGAGAGAGAGAGCAGGGAAGTCGCGCCCAGGCAGGTCGCAGGAGGGTTTATAAGGAGTTTTTGGCAGGAGGGTTGGTAGGGAAATATGGGGTGAGGTTTCCTTATTTGGTGATGTTTTTCAGGTTTTCGGTCTTTTCCGGGTCTTTTTTTTTTTTTTTTTTTTTTTGGTTAGGGCAAAGGTTACGGGTTTCCTAAGCTAAGTTAGGGTAGGGCAGCAAGGTGGCGTTGGCGGGAAGATGGGGGTAGGGCGGTGTTATTGGGGGATTGCTGGCCTCGGGTAGGCCATTTTGAGGTCCCCAGACTCGCCAGCCCAACAGTAACTACCAAGGATTTGATGTAAGTTCTTTAACATTTATTTCTGTGTTTTTAACCTCACTTAATGCAAGTCTGAAAGCTGCACTGATGTAGCACTGCAGGATGCCCAAAACTTGCTTTACTGACTTTAGGAGGCCTTTCCCCCTAACTGCTGACCTGGAGAGTCATTGTTTTCATCTCAGCATGCTCTCTTAGGTCCCTCCTCCCTCCCCCCAGCTCTGGAATGCGGAGCCCTGTTCCTCTGCTACCCAGCTCCCCTCCTCATCCGGGCTGTGTGCTTAGAGGTGGCCCAACCTCCAGGGGACGGGGCTTGAGGGGAGGGTCCGGGAGTCGGAGACTGCCCTGCGAGTGGGTTAGTTACACCAACCAACAAACAAAAACTGCCTGCCCTGGGTTCACAGGAGGTAGGATTACGGTTATCAGACTCCTCAAATACAATTACAGGACGAAGAAAGCTACATGGAAAATCCGGGTTGAGCATCTGCCTTCCGCTCAGAGCGTGATCCCGGGGTTCTGGGATCCAGTCCCGCAT
This sequence comes from Vulpes lagopus, assembly GCF_018345385.1. NCBI lineage: Eukaryota > Metazoa > Chordata > Mammalia > Carnivora > Canidae > Vulpes > Vulpes lagopus. The sequence goes on along the minus strand of NC_054830.1, from coordinate 109,566,833 downwards.
CGGGCTCCCCGCGGGGAGTCTATGTCTCGGTGTCTCCTTGTACACTCTTACAAATTAAAAAGAAAAAAAAAAAGAAAGAAAGAAAATCTGTATGTTTCTGAGCGCCTAGGCGGGGCAGTCGGTTAAGCTTCTGCCTTAGGCCGAGGTCATGATCTCACTGCCCACTCCTCGCTCAGCAGGGAACCTGCTTCTTCCTCTATCACCTCCCCCTGCTTATGATCTTTTAAAATCCTAAAAAAAAAAAAGAAAAAGAAAAAGAAAAAAAAGAAAATCCATATGTTTCTTAGAGTGAAATAAAAACCTATTTGCTGTTTCTGCGAAACTCAAATTTAGCTGGGCACCCTGTAATCCGCGCGGCCCCGGCAGGCTGGGCAGGCAGGGCAGGCAGGGCAGGCAGGGCAGGCAGGGCAGGGCCGAGGGGAAAGGCGGAGATTCCGGGCACTCGGCGGAGGCCTCGGAGCCTCTCCCGCCCCGGAACGCGGCGCCGTGCAGACGCAGCGCCTACTGCCGGCAGCCAGAGCGCCTTCCGCGCGAAGAAGGCGGGCTGCGGGTCTGTGTTGGAACCCCGTCCCGGGCTTGCGGGTCGGGAAAGCTCGAGACGACCGGAGGTGTCTAGCTCTGGGATCCTGAACCGCAGCGGACGCCAAGGACTAGAGGCCACAAGCCAGAGGCAGGCCGCCCGACTCCAAGATGGCGCTCGCGGCCGCCGCCAGCTTCCAAGATGGCGGCACGGGCTCGCGCTCGTGCTCGCGCTTGCGGCTCCCCTCCCCCAGGAAGCCAGGAGCGCGCCGCGCCGCGCCTCGCCGAGCGCCCGTTGCCCTGCGGCTCGGGCAGTGGTCCCGAACGCTTCCAGCCCCGCGCCATGCGGCTCCTCGGCTGGTGGCAGGTCCTGCTGTGGGTGCTGGGGTCTCCCGCCCGCGGCCTGGAGGGTGAGTGCGGGCTGGGGCCGTGGCCGTGGCCGGCGGGGGGGTGGGGCGGCAGGCGGCGGCGAGCGAAATGACGGCGCGTGGAGGTGGGCTCGGGCGGCGCTCTTTCACCTGCGCGGGGTCCGCGGCGCGCCCCTCGGCTCCTCGTGGCGCCGGCCCGCGCGCCCAGCCCCGCGACGTCCCGACCCCTTTCCGCGGGGGTCGTGTGGGGCGGCGGGGAGCCCGTGCAGGCCCCGCCGCAGGCGTCCGTCAGTCGCGAGAGGCAGCGTGTGGGCGCCTACGGAGGCGCGCCCGTTATTAGGGGCGACACGAATCCGCGAGGAGCCGACCTTCCCGGCGCCCGACGCACCCACCTAGGAGACCGGCTGCGGGAGTAGCTCCGTGTCCGGGCGGGGCCGCCTCCCCGGGGCCTGTCACAGCCTGCCTTTCCGCCTGCAGGGCCCACGCTTTATTTTGCACTTTGACCGATCACTTTTTTTTAAGAAGGCCGCTCTCGGTCAGCTGCCTGTAGGCCGGACAGACCGACGTACCTGGAGGAGGCTGCCCGCGTAAGCCGCTGCTAGCCACGGCACGCTCTCCGGGCACCCCGGGGGGAGGGGCCACGCTGCAGGCCCGGCCCGACCCGCGCCCAAGGCTGCGGCCTTACCCCTGCAGCGCCGGGTCGTCCCGCTCCTCACACGTTGTGCAGGTCCCGACCGTTTGGCCTGCTATTTTTTTTTTTTAAGATTTTATTTATTCATGAGAGAGAGAGAGAGGGAGAGGCAGAGACACAGCAGAGGGGAGAAGCAGGCTCCATGCAGCGAGCCCGACGTGGGACTCGATCCCGGGACTCCAGGATCATGCCCTGGGCCGAAGGCGGCGCTAAACCGCTGAGCCACCCGGGCTGCCCACCTAAAAAATATAGATATTTTTAAAGATTTTATTTATGATAGACACAGAGAGAGGCAGAGACACAGGCAGAGGGAGAGGCAGGCTCCATGCCGGGAGCCCGACGCGGGACTCGATCCCGGGTCTCTAGGATCGCGCCCCGGGCCGAAGGCAGGTACTAAACCGCTGAGCCACCCAGGTGCCCCCCTAAAGTATTTTTTTCTTGTGACGAGAACTTTTAAGATTTACTCTCAGTAACTTTCATATATGCAACGCAGTATTATCAGTATTATTAACTAGAGTCACCATACTGTGAATCTACATTCTCATGACTTATTTTGTACCTGAAAGTTTGTACTTTCTGACCATCTATACTCTCTTTCTTTCTTTTTTTTTCTTTTTCTTTTTTTTTTTTTTTTCTTTTTTTAAAAGATTTTTATTTATTCATGAGATACCCAGAGGGAGAGAGAGGCAGAGGGAGAAGCAGGCTCCATGCAGGGAGCCCGACATGGGACTCGATCCCGGGACTCCAGGATCACGCCCTGGGCCGAAGGCAAGCGCTAAACCGCTGAGCCACCCAGGGACCCCCCCCCCCCCCTTTTTTAAAGACTATTTATTTGACAGAGGGCACAGAAGCAGGGGGAGGAGCAGAGGGAGAGGAGGAAGCAGGCTCTCTGCTGAGCAGGTTGCCTAATGCAGGGATCAATGTGTGGCTCCATCCCAGGACCCTGGGATCATGACCTGAGCCAAAGGCAGATGCTTCACTGACCAGTCATCCAGGCGCCCCCATCTTCACCCACTTCACCCCCTTCCACCACCACCTCTCATAGCCACCAGTCTGTTCTCTGTATCTCTGAGCTAGTTATTTATTTATTTATGAAGATTCCACATGTAAGTGAGAGCATAGGGGAATCTGTTTTTCTGGGATTCATCTCAATTTAGCATAATGATCTATGCATGTTGTTGCAAATGGCAAGGTTTCCTTTTTTGTGGCTGAATAATGATATCGTGTGTATAGATTCTATGTTCTTTATCCTTCCTTTGGTAGACACCTAAATTGCTTCTGTGGCTTTTGTAAATAAGGCTGCAATGAACATGGATGCATATATTTTTCAAATTAGTGTTTTTGTTCCACCTGGAAGTGGAATTGCTGGATCATATGGTAATTATAGTTTTAATTTTTTAAGGAACCTCTATACTGTTTTACACAACAGCTGCCCCAATTTACATTACTTCCAAGAGCACATGAAAGTTTCCTTTTCTCTCCATATCCGCAGCACTTGTTATTTCTTGTCTTTTTGATAAAAGGTGTGAGGTGAGATCTCTGTGGTTTTGATTTGCATTTTGATGTGGGTCTTTTATATCTTATGTCTCTATACCTGCTTAACTTTCTGAACATAGTAATAGAGTTATAATTACTGTTTTAATATCCTCATCTCCTAATTCTGACATCTGCAAGCTTTGGGTCAGTTTTAATTGGTTAATTCTTGTTCTCATTATGGATCTTATTTTCCTGCTTTTTGGAATGCCTGGTAACTTTTGATTGGATGCCGGACATAAGTTTGATCTTATTGAGTGCTAGATATTTTAGTGTTTGTCTAAATATTCATGAGTTTTGTCCTGGGGTACAGTTAAGTTAGCTGAGCTTGGTTTGAGCCTTGCTTTTAAGGTTTGCTAGATGGGTGCACAGCTGTATTTACTGTAGGATTAATTGTGCACAACTACTTTTGCATCCTCTCTCCGGTGCTCTGTGAATTGTGAGGTTTTCTAGTCTAGCTGGTGAGAACAGGTACTCCTCCCAGCTCCCTGTGAGTGGTGGGTACTTACTATTGCCTCTGATCCTTTTGGGTGGTTCTTTGCTTTGCTTTGGGAGCTTACTCCCATGTAAATGTTGACCAGTGTGTTTGTCTCTGCAGGTCTCTGGGTCCTCTCTCTGCAGCTTGCCCATCTCCACTATTCTGTCCTGCAAACTCTAGATTTCTTGGTCCCTCTGAACCCTCAGTAGCATCTCCTCAATTGGAGGAGTCTGCTGGACTTGTCCTGCTCCCCGCCTTCCTGAGCTGTGGCAGGCACTCCCTCAGGTGGTAAGCTAGAGCCCCTGTAGGGCTCTCCTCTGTTTCTCTTCCTTTTCTGCAGGGATCCCTATCCTTCCTTGCGGGCTAACTAGTCTCCTGAAACTTTTGCACATTTTTGGCCTTTTGGGGGTTGTTTCACTAGGGAGGGTAAATCTGGTCTCTCTTCCTCCAACTTAGCCAGAAGCAGGATTCTGAGAGAATGTTTTTCAATGGCTGAATGAATCTGCAAATCTCTATGGGGATATTCTTTGAGCTCTTACACTAAGTGTGCATACCTTAGGAAGCTCCCAGACCTCTCCCCAACTTTAAAGTCAGTTGGTTATTCACACTTGGGTGACATGCTGTTGACAGGGCACAGCCCATTACATGGCTGGTGGTTTCCTAGCCGCAAGGCGAGCTTGTCTGAGTACAGCTGGGCTCATTTGTTTCTGCTGCCCTGTGGTTGGCACTGAGTCTGGCTGCTTTTATTGAGTTAAGGGGAGTTGGAAGGCAGGAGTCACTGTTAAAAAAGGTGAGTGGAGATTGCTCAGTGAATGAGACTTCCCTAGGGTCTTCCCTTGCCCAAAACATTTTGCCCACTCCCTGTCTAGTGGCTCCAAAAGTGGGAGGAAAGTCCTCCTTACCTCTGCTGTTGCCTTGGCACTGTGGGGTGTACCTCCTGGCACTCCCAAGGGTGGCAAGCAGGAGAGAGGCCACCTCATGCAGGAGCTGCTGTATGGCTGGAGTAGTGTTATCAGGTTGGGAGGCACAGCGCTCCCTGAGGTATTATGGGGGCAGGGTAAGGCCTGATCTGGAGTAGCAGTCAGAAGACTTCACTCAGAGACCTGGCTCTGCTGCTTACTAGCTTGCGTGGGTTGGGCCTTATGCTGCTTCTCTGTGCCTCGGCTTGGTCATCCGTTAAGTGGGGATGGTGACCCTTGTCCTGCTGGGCTCTCAGAGCTGTTATAATGTGTGCAAGGTTGCCTTGCTATAGTAGAATCTTCTATAAAGGCATCATTGTTTTGTTGGATATTTTCATCAAGCATATGAAATTGTTGAAGTATTTGTGTTATATTTTCCTAATCGGATATTTGCAGTGGAATGTTCTTGCTTATAATCGACAGGACAAATAGCAGGTATCACATGAAGGCATGTAGTTGTTCATTTGGTATCTGACATTTATTAACCTGGTACCTTTTTCTTCATGATCTGGAGAATGATGGGTGGCCCTCTGATAGTTTTATGGGGAGATTACCTTTTTTCTTGGTAGGGGAAAATTTCTTGTTTGAGGAGAACTGTAATTCTTTGGAGGGTGCGTGTACTTTGAAGTGACTTACACCTGGGAACATGCTGGCATGTTTTAGTTGCTGAGGAAGGCAGTCACTTGCAGTCGGAGGAGCAGCCTGCTCATGCTCTGCTGGCCGGAGTCGTGTCCACAAGTGAGGAAGAGCACCCACGCGGCCCTGGGGGCCAGGACAGGTCAGCGGGAGAGGCAGGCACAGTCCTGGGGCTTGACGCGGATGGCGACCATGTGCTGATGCTGTCCGTGATCCCCGGGGAGACAGACGACAAGCTGAGTTCCGAGCCCAGTGGCGGCACCTGTGGGGCCCAAGGGGAGGAGGACTCGCGGTGCAGCCTCCGAGAGCACCTCTTCTCTCTGGACGGCACGGGGGCCAGCTTCCAGGACAGAGAGGAGGAGTATTACTCAGAGCCCGAGGTGGGCGAATCGGACCCGGCCCCACACGAGGACTCCAATAGCACGGAAAGTCTGAAATCTCCCAAGGTGAACTGCGAGGAGAGAAATGTGACCGGCTTAGAAAACTTTACTCTCAAAGTTTTAAATATGTCACAGGTAAGAAAGGATGGCTTAGTTTCTTCCTCCTTTTCTGCATACTGATTTTCCTATTTAATATTCTATCAGCTATCAAACGGAGGGTCGGGATCTTTATTATTTTCTGACGGCTGCATCAGTGAAAATTGACTTTGCTCTCATGTTTGTAGGGAGAGGAGAGGAGGCAATAGAACTAGTGTCAGTTATCAATTATGCTTTGTAGGCCGCATAAGCCTAGTCACCCTTGGGGTCTTCTCTCCACCAAGCCTCATGATGGAGATCCCAGGGGCATGTGGGTGGCTCAGTTGGTTTAGTTTGAGTCTTGGTTTCAGCTCAGGTGGTGGTCTCAGGGTCGTGAGTTAGAGCCCCGTGTTGGGCTCTGCGCTCAGCCCAGAGTCTGCTTGAGATTCTCTCTCTCCCTCCGTTCCAACCCCCCACTCATGCTCTCTCTGTCTCAAATAAATGAAGAAATCTTAAAAAAAAAAAATCCCATTGGACAGATAGGCACTTAGCATCAGAATCCTAGCATTTTTCTTCTTCCAAATGAGCTATTTATTACAGAGGTAAGTTAAAAATATCTGAATTACTAAGATTGTGATTAGCAGTGTTTAGACTGGTGATACCCCTGGGAAGCAGGTTATATTAATGAAAAGTTTCTTCAAAGACTATGATTCCAGTGTTTTCTCCGGAGTGAGTTGTCCCCAATGCAGCCACGCTTTTCCAGCCCGTTGGATAAATAATAATTCCAAAGAGAACACTAGGATAATGTCTGACTAGTGGGATTGTTGAGTCAGGTAGCAGGATGAGTTAAGGCTGCTTATGTAATATGAGAAGAAATCCTAGCTCTGCACGCTATGACTGCTTATTTTAAATGAGGGTAAATGGTATATGGAGTGTCCATGGCCCCTTGAAGTACAGGGGTCTGCGCTGGCCTCACACCCTCCCCTTAGTGCCTGGTGAACAGTGTGCCTCAGCCCTGCTGGACTGTTTCTTGAGTGTCACACACTTGACCAGGAGAGAGCAGTTTCAGCAGTCTGAGTTAGGGTGGTGGCAGGGATGATGCACCCTGTCATTGAACTAGCCTTTGGGCAAATATATTGATTTGACTGCTTGCAGATCTGGATCTACTGTTCAGTGCTTTAATAATGCCATTAGAATGTGTGAAAGGCACAGGTCAGAGGTGGGGACAATGGCTTGTGCCTTGTGGGTACTTGGTATTTGAATTGACGAATCCCGAAAGATACTGAAATTGCTATATAGTACTATCAAGAAAGCCTACAGGAAAGTTTATGATTTGTTATTTGCCAATACTTTGCTGCTGATTCATGCATTCCTATGGTTCAAAACCCAAAAGGTTCTTTATTTTTTATTTTTATTATTCATGAGAGACAGAGAGAAGCAGAGAAATAGGCAGAAGGAGAAGCAGGCTTCTCGCAGGGAGCCGGATGGGAGACTCGATCCCAGGACCCCTGGATCACGACCTGAGTGGAAGACATACTCTCAACCACTGAGCCACCCAGGTGCCCCCAAACCCAAAAGGTTCTTAAGGGGATATCCTGTAGTCTCCCTATCGTGTCCCTGCCTCCTCTCCTTGGAGGCAGCAGTGTTTCCACTTTCTTGGGCATCCTTCCAGAAGAATGTACATGAACATTTACTGCTGACTTTAACACTTGTTTTTTTTTACTACAGGACCTTATGGATTTTCTGAATCCAAATGGTAGTGACTGCACGCTGGTCCTGTTTTATACCCCATGGTGCCGATTTTCTGCCAGTTTGGCCCCTCATTTTAATTCTCTGCCCCGGGCATTTCCAGCTCTTCATTTTTTGGCACTCGATGCTTCTCAGCACAGCAGGTATGTTCCCTGAATAGAGCTTACATGTCATCCTTCTGGATGATGGTTACAGTTATTTGGAGGTAGTCATTTAAATTCAAAGCTGAGAATGTAGGTGTGAGCATGGAAAGTGGACTAGCAGGAGGGATGGGCAAGGGTGAGTGGTAAAGACTCCTCAGGGAGCTGAGACTCACTTTCTGGAGGCCCCTGAAGAGAAGGGACTGTTGTCTGCATGGTGGAATTTGCCTTTTTTTTTTTAATTTATATATTCATGAGAGACCCAGAGAGAGAGGCAGAGACACAGGCAGAGGGAGAAGCAGGCTCCCCATAAGGAACTCGATGTGGGACTCGATCCCGGAACCCCGGGATCACACCCTGAGCCAAAGGCAGATGCTCAATCACTGAGCCACCCAGGCTTCCCTATCTATCTTTATGTTAATTACATCTGTTGTTTATGGAGGGCCTACCATGTGCTAGATATTGGGGAAAGTACTTTTCTTTTTTTTATTTTTTTTATTTATTTTTATTTATTTATGATAGTCACAGAGAGATAGAGAGAGAGGCAGAGACACAGGCAGAGGGAGAAGCAGGCTCCATGCACCGGGAGCCCGACGTGGGATTCGATCCCGGGTCTCCAGGATCGCGCCCTGGGCCAAAGGCAGGCGCCAAACCGCTGCGCCACCCAGGGATCCTAGTACTTTTCATTTGTATCTCATTTTGTCCTCAAAACGGGTATAGTGAATATGTACTATAATTTCCCCCCAATTTTGCACAGAAGTATGTAACTAGCCCTGGGTTGTATTATATAAATGAGTGAATTACTATGACTAAGTTAATAATTTTTAAAAAAATTTAAATTCAATTTGGTTAACATATACTGTATTATTAGATTCAGGGGTAGGCTTTAGTGATTCATCAATTTCAAGTAACACCCAGTTCTTTTTTTTTTTTTTCTTTTTACACCCAGTTCTCATTACATCACATACCCTCCTTAATGCCCATCACCTATTTACTCATTCCCCCCATCTCTCCTTCAGCAACTCACTTTGTTTCCTAGCATTAAGTCTCTTAAGGTTTGCTTACTTCTCTGTTTTTTTTTTTTTTTTTTTAATATTTTATTTATTTATTCATGAGAGACACAGAGGGAGAGAGAGGCAGAGGCACAGGCAGAGGGAGAAGCAGGCTCCATGCAGGGAGCCCGATGTGGGACTCGATCCCGGGTCTCCAGGATCAGGCCCTGGGCTGCAAGGCGGTGGCCAAACTGCTGAGCCGCCCAGGCTGCCCTACTTCTCTGTTTTTACCTTATTTTTCCTTCCCTTCCCCTACATTTCTCTGTTTTGTTTCTTAAATTCCATATATGAGTGAAATCATATGGTATTTTTCTCTGCCTTATTTCACTTAACTATACTACTCTCTAGTTCCATTGACATCAATGTAAATGGCAAGATTCATTCTTATTTTTTTTTTATATATTTATTCATGAGAGATGCAGAGAGAGAGAGGGGCAGAGACACAGGCAGAGGGAGGAGCAGGCTCCATGCAGGGAGACCGATGTGGACTGGATCCCGGGTCTCCAGGATCACACCCTGGACCGAAGGCGGCGCTAAACCGCTGAGCCACCGGGGCTGCCCAGATTTCATTCTTATTAATGGCTGAGTAATATTCGATTTTATATATATACTATATCTTCTTTATCCATTCATCTGTCAGTGGATATCTGGGCTCTTCCCACAGTTTGGCTCTTGTGGACATTGTTGCTATAAACATTGGGCTGCAGGTGCCCCTTTGAGTCACTATGTTTGTATCCTTTTTTTTTTTTTTTTTTAAATTTTTTAATTTATTTATGATAGTCACACACAGAGAGAGAGAGAGAGAGAGAGGCAGAGACACAGGCAGAGGGAGAAGCAGGCTCCATGCACCGGGAGCCCAACGTGGGATTCGATCCCGGGTCTCCAGGATCGCGCCCTGGGCCAAAGGCAGGCGCCAAACCGCTGCGCCACCCAGGGATCCCGATGTTTGTATCCTTTGGATAAACAACCAGTTGTGCAATTGCTGGGTGGTGGGGTAGCTCTATTTTTAACTTTTTGAGGAACTTCCATACTGTTTTCCAGAGTGCCTGCACCAGTTTGCATTAAGGATGGAATTTAGGGATCCCTGAGTGGCGCAGCGGTTTGGTGCCTGCCTTTGGCCCAGGGCGCGATCCTGGAGATCCGGGATTGAATCCCACGTCAGGCTCCCGATGCATGGAGCCTGCTTCTCCCTCTGCCTGTGTCTCTGCCTCTCTCTCTCCTTCTCTCTGTGTGTGTGACTATCATAAATAAATAAAAATTAAAAAAAAAAAAAAAAAAGGATGCAATTTAAAGGTGGGTCTGCTTGATGGTAGTGGAGGGGCCAGAGGACTCTTCAGGGTTTTGGTCTGCCTGAATTAGCAAGATTAGTGTCACATGTGGAACCCTCCTGAGACTCATCTGCAGTTTAAGTTTCTCCCCTTGGTAGCTGATTCAGCACCCTGTTGTGTGTCTGCTCAGGATTTCTTTCTTTCCTTCCTTTCCTTCCTTTCCCTCCCCCTTTTTTCTTTCCTCTTATTTACATTTATTGTATGCATGTTCCTTAGTGGACAGTCAATAAATTGATTGAATGAATTAATGTAGCCCTTTAAAATGGTGTTTACTGGGCAGCCCGGGTAGCTCTGTGGTTTAGTGCCGCCTTCATCCCAGGGTGTGATCCTGGAGACCTAGGATCGAGTCCCATGTCGGGCTCCCTGTGTGGAGCCTGCTTCTCCCTCTGCCTGTGTCTCTGCCTCTCTCTCTCTGTGTCTCTCATGAATAAATAAGTAAAATCTTTTAAAAAATAAAATAAATAAAATGGTGTTTATTTTTGTTTTATGTTATTCAGTGGGCTTTTGTCTTTTTTATATGTTGAGTGCGATAAGGTATAAAGAGCTTTGTTCAGATGTGTATTTCCCCCAAGGGCTGTGACTGTGCGAGGGTTTTATTTATTTATTTTTATTTATTTTTTAAAGATTTTATTTACTTATTCATAGAGACACACACAGAGAGAGGCAGACACAAGCAGAGGGAGAAGCAGGCTCCACGCAGGGAGCCGGATGTGGGACTCGATCCCAGGTCTCCAGGATCACACCCCGGGCTGCAGGCGGTGCCAAACCGCTGTGCCACCAGGGCTGCCCTATTTATTTTTTAAGAAATATTTATTTATTTTTGTGTGTGAGAGAAAAAGCTTGAGCATGAACATGAGTTGAGGGAGAGGAAGAGGGAAAGCAGACTCTCCACAGAGCAGGGATTCCGATGTGGGGCTTTATCCCAGGACCCCGAGGTCCTGACCTGAGTCAAAGGCAGACGTTTAACCCACTGAGCCACCCAGGCGCCCCGTGCATGGGTTTTAAAGTGTGTCCCTCCTCCTCTGCCTCACATGCCCTTTAGCAGGTTACAGGAGGTGGTGGGTGGATCACTTTGGAAAGTCTGGAACATGGTCAAATTGGTAAAAATGAAGTTGAGTAAAAAAAAAAATTTTTTTTTGAAGATTTTATTTATTTTTTCATGAGAGACAGAGAGAGAGAGAGAGAGAGAGAGAAGTAGAGACACAGGCAGAGGGGGAAGCAGGCTTCATGCAGGGAGCCCAATGTGGGACTTGATCCCTGTACTCCCGGATCATGCCCTGAGCTGAAGGCAGACGCTCAACCACAGAGCCACCCAAGTGTCCCCTCAGACTTTTTAAAATATTTTAATTATTTATTTGAGAGAGAGAGAGAGAGAGAGAGAGACCAAGTGAGCAGAGGGAGACGGAGAGAGAGGGAGAAGCACACTCCCCATTGAGCGCAGAGCCCAACTTGGGGCTCAATCCCAAGAGCCTGAGATCATGGCCTGCGCCTAAATCAAGTCGATGCTTAATCAACTGAGCCACCCAGGCACCCTTCAAGTAAAAATTTTTATTTTATTTTATTTTATTTATGATAGTCACAGAGAGAGAGAGAGAGAGGGGCAGAGACACAGGCAGAGGGAGAAGCAGGCTCCATGCACCGGGAGCCCGACGTGGGATTCGATCCTGGGTCTCCAGGATCGCGCCCTGGGCCAAAGGCAGGCGCCAAACCACTGCGCCACCCAGGGATCCCCCAAGTAAAAATTTTGAGTAAAAATTTGCACTCCACTGATCTTCCATGTGGGTAATGTAACTGCCAACATTTACCTAAACTTGTTTAGGGAGAAAGAAATTGCAGCAAATTAGTAATTCTCACAAGGGCTTCAGGGAAATATCTAGGTGGCCTGGCCCAAGGTAAGAGACTGGTGGAAAGGACAGTCTAGGTCAGTGTCAGACTTGGACTGGGCTCCCCCCACCCCACTGGCAGGGCTGGCCCCTAGCACCAGCTTAAAGCTCTAGGTTTGGGTCTCACCCTGCCGTTTTCTGCTGGCCTTTATCATCTGCTTTCTTCTGTCATCTCCATGCATGCCTCTCAGTGTCTGCTGATCATGGAGAGTAGAGACTTGTTATAAGGCCGGGGCATGTGTTTGCCTCATATGTTAATATTTAAGGTACACCATGTTTACAAAAGAAATAAATCCTGATTTTCCAATACTATCATTTTACTAATGGGGGAAACTGAGGCTTAAAGAGGTTAAATAGTCTGCCTGAAGCTCACACAACTGGTTCAGTGACAGACCTGAGGCTTGAACCCGAGTGTTTTGACTCCAGAGCTTGTAGGACCTACTGTATTATGTAAAGGTGAAGCAGTACCACTCAGATCATGTTATGTCCTGCTCCAGTGGTGAACTTCCTGGTGTGTCTGCTAGACCATAGATCCACGGGTCCTGACTTAACCAAACTAACTGCTCACCCTAAGTTGAATCTCGTATATGAAGGATGGAGATGGGCATTCTGGAGAGTCTGAAATTTCTTTTGTCAAAAAAATTGACATAGTATGCTTTGTCCATGAACTAGAATTTTCTGGTCTGACCACTTTCGGCAGTTAGCAACTTAAATAGTGGAATCACTAGGGGAAGCTTGGTTGACTCAGTGGAGTGTGCACTTCTTGATCTTGAGGTTGTGAGTTCCAGCCTTACGTTGGGGGTAGAGTTTACTTTAAAAAAAAAAAAAGTGGAATAACTGTGTGAAGAATAGTGCCTTATTGTAATAGAAAGCAACTCAGCATAATAGGAATGCCCCCAAATTTAACCCATAAGGAAAAAGATCAGAAAGGGGGACACCTGGGTGGCTCAGTGATTGAGTGTCTGCCTTTGGCCCAGGGCGTGATCCTGGATCCTGGGATCGAGTCCCACATCCCGCTCCCCATAGGGAGTCTGCTTCTCCCTCTCCTGTGTCTCTGCCTCTCTCTCTGTCTCTCATGAATAAATAAAATCTTAAAAAAAAAAAAAGAAAGAAAGAAAAAGGTCAGAAAGAGCTATAAGCATAGAGTTTGAGTATCAGAAACCTCTCTAGGTCACAGGAAACTGATACTGATAAACAGATTAAAAAAATGGATTTATGGCCATCCATTCTGATATGGTAACTGCGTGAGAAAACCTGCTGTTGGTTCTGGTTTTCTGACTGACTTCTTTCTGTGATGATAGCCTTTCTACCAGGTTTGGCACCGTAGCTGTTCCCAACATCTTGTTATTTCAAGGAGCTAAACCAATGGCTAGATTTAATCATACGGACCGAACATTGGAAACACTGAAAGTCTTCATTTTTAACCAGACGGGTATGTAGAAATAATATGCCATTCAAGGGATTTTATTTTACTCAGGTATATGAATTCTGTGGGTTCCTGTCTGCTCTTATTAAGTGAAAGATTCAAGATTGGTTTTCAGATGCAAACCTTCTTTTCTGGTGAACTGCTATGGTTCTATTAAAAGTTTTTCAATCAGTGGCAAGCTTCACATGAATAGGTAATTTTAATGATTATCAATACCTTTATTTTTTATTTTTTAAAAAATTTTTATTTATTTATGATAGAGAGAGAGAGAGAGAGAGAGAGAGAGGCAGAGACATAGGCAGAGGGAGAAGCAGGCTCCATGCACCGGGAGCCTGATGTGGGACTGGATCCCGGGTCCCCAGGATCGCACCCTGGGCCGAAGGCAGGCGCCAAACTGCTGCGCCACCCAGGGATCCCTATCAACACCTTTAAAAAAAACAGTTTTATTATTCTATAATTCACATACCATACACCTGTAGATAATTTCTTTTTTTTTTTAAACATTTACATTTCTTTCTTTTTCTTTAAGATTTTGTTTATTTATTCATAGACAGAGAGAGAGGCAGAGACACAGGCAGAGGGAGAAGCAGGCTCCATGCAGGGAGCCTGATGTGGGACTCGATCCCCGGTCTCCAGGATCACCACCCAGGCTGCAGGCGGTGCCAAACTGCTGCGCCACTGGGGCTGCCCCTTGTAGATAATTTCTTACATACATTTTTCATTAATGTGTAATATTTACCCAAATGTATGCATTAATTATTGGTGTGCTGGGTGATAAATTTTCACAATATGAACACCTCGAGTAACCAGGATTCAGACCCAGAGAGAATGTGACCAGTCCACCCTCAGCACTCCTGCCCACAAAGATAACTACCACCTTGACTCCTGACACAATGGGCTAGTGTTATCTGTTTTTGAACTTTATATTAATGGAGACATCCAGAATGGATTCCTTTGTGCTGGCTTATTTCAGTCACCATTGTGTTTTTGTGAGATTCATCTGCGTTGGTGGGTACAGTTGTATTTTCTTCATTTTTGTTGCTGTGTTGTTCCATTTATTCACCCATATGCAGATGCTATTTTAGTCCCTTAATATTTGCCAAAACATGTAGCCTAATTTTTTTATTCTGTAGAAGTTTGAACACTAAATATTGAAGAAATTTTTTTCTTTGCAGAAGTTTGCTCTTCAAAAGCTTGAATGTCTTAATTATGAGCACCCCACTTTTTCCTGAAGTATATTTACTGGGAATAAAAATAAGTTAAAACATACCTTACATATATATGAAATATACTTATATCTCACAGTAAAGAACAAAAAGCTGAGTTACCTCATATGAGTGAAAGGGTTGTTGGTGGGTAGTTAGCTATTCCAAGTCTTAGAGTTCCATACCCCTGCTTATCAATCAGACGGATATGGAAAGAAGGTGCCATTTTGCTCAACGTTCTAGGAAAACCTAGAACCCAAAAGAAATCAAGGAGTCATAGCATCTTTGGTAATGGCGTATCTTAGTGGTGGTTAGTTCTAACAATGTTTTCAGTAAATGATTTAAAGGCATTTTGAATTTAGCATTCATTCACCTGTGAAAACATTCTGTAGATTCCTGAGACTAGCTTTAGTAGTTACTTGTTGAATTTTGGTGTCACAGAGAACAAAAGACAACTCTTACCCTGCACTAAGACCCTTCTGAGGAGTTCATAAAAATTTTAGCATTTAGGCTTTGAACAGCTGAATGGGTTCCTGCTCCTTTGATGTGGTGGGGGAGAGGCAAACACAGATTATACCAACAGACAAGTGAAACCTGTCCCAGATACACCAGTGTATTTATTTTAAGACTACATATCTTTTTGCATACCACACAAAATGCTTGAGAAAGATCTTTAGCGGATATGTTTTCTGTCTGATTTGAAACAGCTGATTTCTTTTTCAGGCATAGAAGCCAAGAAAAATGTGGTGGTAACGCAAGCTGATCAAATAGGCCCTCTTCCCAGCACTCTGATCAAAAGTGTGGACTGGCTGCTTGTATTTTCTCTGTTCTTTTTAATTAGCTTTATTATGTATGCTACCATTAGAACTGAGAGCATTCGGTGGCTAATTCCAGGACAAGAGCAGGAACATGTGGAATAGTGACGGGCTGAAAGAAGTCGGAACGAGGAATTTCAGAAATCAGTGCTGCCTTTTCTTACATCTTCTCCAGTGAAGTATAGACTTACAACTTCAGTTAGATTAAAAGAATCATGTATTTGTTGAACTGTTATATGTGTTAAAAATTATAAATTGGTGTTTTAATTAGTACTGCAATAAGCAAATGCAAAAATATTCAGTGGCGCTCACCATTCTTGTTTTGACTAATCCAATGTTTTAAGGGAGTAATCCAGTTTCAAATGTGGAGCTGTGTTCAGGTGGAATAGTGGATAGTGACAGTTTGCTTCATAGAAGGAAGAAATAGGAGTTTCACATTATAGTTTTAGGAAACTCTTGATTCCTTATATATGTGTAAGAAGATTGGTTTCTGTTCATTTGCAGTTTTTCTCTCCGTGCAGGAGAGTGTTCTGTTGCGGAAGAATAACTAGAATTGGTAAGTGTGACCTTCTTGAGTAACTGATGGGAAAATAAAAGAGTCAAGTACTTTGGTGTTTGTAATGTTTAATTTCATTGAAAGAACTTGAAGTGGTTTAAGTTGTTTCTGGATAGGACAGATGTTAGGAGAAAGTAAATATTATCATCAAACTAAAGCTTATTTATTACCAGATCTAGGCAAAAGCATCACTCAAATTTTAGTCACAGTTACCTACCCAGCATGCACTGATTCAGCCTTTTTATAATAATTTTTTTAAAATTTTTATTTATTTATGATAGTCACACACACACGCAGAGAGAGGCAGAGACATAGGCAGAGGGAGAAGCAGGCTCCATGCACCAGCAGCCCGACATGGGATTCGATCTCGGGTCTCCAGGATCGAGCCCTGGGCCAAAGGCAGGCGCTAAACCGCTGCGCCACCTAGGGATCCCTTTTTTTATTTTATTTTTTATAATTTTTTTTTTTTTGCACTGATTCAGCCTTAAGAGGTTCTTAGCACTGTGTGAGTTTCAGTGAGAGCCAAAAGAAGTATGTAACACTGTGTTCTTGCCCACAGTTGATTCTAGTCTAATTTAGGACACATGTAGAAAAGAGACAACATGAAATTTATACCAGATTTTTGAAAAGCTGTTTCTAAGATCCTTTAAACTCAGATACGACATCTGACCACAGAAAAACTTTTTTAAAAAAATTTTATTTGACACAGAGAGAGAACACCAAGTAGGGGGAGCAGGGGCTGGCAGAGCAAGGAGCTGGATGTGGAGCTTGATCCCAGGAGACTGGGATCATGACCTGAGCCAGAAGCAGACATTTAGCTGACTGAGCCACCCAGGCCCCTGCTAAGTAACTTTTAGATTGATTGTTTCCAGTGTTCCAGATAGAGTAGTTCATTTCATAATGCACCTTAAATTCTATGGAAATAGAACTTTAGTTGAGTCACCTTCTCAGAATGTTATGTTGGGCAGGAGTTTATGGCTTTATGTTGTGGACAGCTATGGCTGGGGTGGTTACTGGCGGGAAGGGACAGTGGTTCAGAACGGTACTATTATTATTTTCCCTTTACAAATGAGCAAATGGAGGCATGGAGAGAGGTTAAGTAACTTGCCCAGGTCACACACAGTAAATAGATGAAGCTGGGATTTGAACCTTTACATGTATGTGTGTGTGTGTGTGTGTATACCTACAGAAGAGACAAAGCAAGATCAGTTCCAGGAGTGTGCGTTGGTCCCTCATGGCCAGTGAGTAGATCCTCCCCAGCAGCCAAAGGCCAGAGGGCCCCTAGTGCCTTAGCACAAGTTGACCCCCACCCAGCAGAGTCTCTAATACTGAAAGGGGAGGGCATGCCCCAGGACGATCTGACTTACATGCTTAAGACGAATAAGGGAGTATATACTGAGTCTGGATCAGGGCCTTCCCTGATTCCCACACAAGGTGCTAAGCCTCGAACAGGCTGCATGGGCTCTTTATCACTATCGGTAAGGAAGTGTTCTAGGCCCAAGGCCCATTCTTACATGGGTGAACAGGGCTTAAAAGATCTGTGAGCAGGAGACCGCCTTTCCTAAGAGTATCCACTATAAAGAAGTTGCTCAGTAAATCTTTACTTAAGGAACTTAAATCCTACTAATTAGAGACTTTCGTGTGAAGCCAGAGTATTCACAGCCCCTACTGGTGCACCTCACTTCCCTGGGGCCCTACTAGTGTGCTACTGCTGCTGCTTTTCATAACTAGAGCTGAGATGCCAGTTTCCTACAGTGGATATAGGGAAAGAAAACAATCAGGAGTTTTGTTTTTTCCAAAAATTTATTTATTCATGAGAGACACAGAGAGGCAGAGACACAGGCAGAGGGAGGAGTAGGCTCCTCGCAGGGAGCCTGATGTGGGGATTCGATCCTAGAACCCTGGGATCATGACCCGAGCCAAAGGCAGGCACCCAACTGTTGAGCCACCCAGGTCTCCTGATCAGGAATCTATTGTTACCTCACACCCACCAGTTCATTTTGCAGTTCTCACTTCAATAAGCAAGTTTGCAGAGTATTCTTCATAACTGTATACACCCAATTAAGTACTGGAAATGAAACTTTTAATCCTGTCTCCAGTCTCTGCCCACTTGAGGCACCAAAGGAAACTAGAATGTCTTAGATGAATGCTTTGAGATCAGTGACATGTGATCAGGGTCTGCAGAGAGATTCCTCCATTAAGTTTTTGTGAAGTGGGCAAAGGTAAGAATATGGATTGAGCCATAAGTCTGAATTTTAGGATATTTTAAGGCAAAAACGCTTATCCCCCAATCGATACGTGGATAAAAAAATTAACTGCTAGCACCTAAGTTGAACTTAAATGGGTACGCCTAGAAAAAATTCTCTAGTATATGACTAAATCTTACGCAAAATGGATTATATTATAGAACCCTGGGCGGCTCAGCGCATGATCCCAGGGCCCTGGCATTGAATCCCACATCGGGCTTCCTGCAGGAGCCTGCTTCTCCCTCCGCCTAGGTCTCCGCTTCTCTCTGTGTCTCTCATGAATAAATCATCTTTTTAAAAAATCGGCTGTATTATTTGCTTAAACTAGTAAAAGATCCAAGTGAAGATACTAAAAGACGGTAAACTACACTCCAATGGGTGAATTTTATGGTATGTGGCGTCCCATCGCAAAAAAAGGCAAGAAAAAAGGAGTAAGAATAAAGTATTAGTGAATACATAAAAGACCCCCGTCCCCTTTTACTACCGTAAATAATCTGCGTACGCCCCTCTGCGGAGCGCGCCCCGGGCGCTTCCCCTCGGGGAGCACGGAGCGCCGGGTTTCCCGACTCCCGGGCGGGCACGGCGGAGCGCGCAGCCGCGCCCCGGGCCGGTCCACGGCGGCTCTGGCCCTCCGCGGGCGGGGACACGGGCCGACCCACGCCCGGCGCCCACCGCCCGCCGCCTCGCGCCCCGGCCCGCGGAGTCCTCCCACCCCCCGGGCGGGAGCCCCGCGCCCACCGTCCTCGCAGCCCGCGGCGCCAGCCCGCCAGGCCCGCTCCCGGCCCGGCTGGAGGGGGCCTGCGGGGCCTGCGGGGGCCGCCCGCCCGCCTGCCGCCCGCCTGCCGCCCGCGCGGTCGGCGGCCCTGCGGCGCCCGGGCCCTTCCGGGGCGGGCCGCGCGGGCGCCCGCAGGACGGCGCGGCCGGCGGCTGGAGGCCGTTCGCAGGGCCCCGCGGCTCCCGGCCCGCCCGGTGGGCGCCTGCGGGCGGCAGGCAGGCAGCGCGCGGGGCAGCCCTCGGCCGGCGGCCATGGCGGCGGCGCGGGGGACGTCGCGGCTCGTGGTGGCGACCCTGCGGGGCCGGGGCGCGAGCTTGTCGGCCACGGTGAGTGCCGGGGGGAAGGAGAGCGCGGCGGGAGGAGGGCGAGGCCCCGCGGCGGGGGCGGGGGCGGGGGCGGGGGCGGGCCCGGGCGGGCCTCCGGCCTCGGACCGCGGGAGCCGCGTGGGGCGCGGGGCACCTGCCGGACCCCCGGGCTTCCGTGTCCCGTCGCGGTCTACGAAGCCGCCCGCCAGAACAAAACCGAGGACGATTTTGGCTTTAAAAAAAAAGAAAGAAAGAAGAGCAGGAATAGTAGCCGTAAAGCTGTCTTGAGTGAGCCCGGGCGCTGTGCTCGCTGGTGCGCCGGCTGAGAGCCCGCCGCAGGCCGCCGGCTCGGCGCGGATGAGCTGCTGTAGGAGGGTCATTAGTGACGCTTACCCATTTTAGGGGCACATCTATTCTTTCCTCTTCCGCAGAGCGTCCCGTCACTTTACCGGCCTTGGAAATTAATGTATTGAGATAAATGAACCTGAGGGAAAGTTTGGACACGCAGCACCACCTAGTGGGGAAATGTCGCATTAAACTTCCCATTTCACCCTCAGTCGCTTGCTAGAGCCCCCTGGGCACTTGGGAAGTTGTTTAACGGGATTCGTTGAAGGTAGCTTGACGACGGGGGCACCTGGGCGGCTCAGCGTCTGCCTTTGGCCCAGGTCGTGATCCCGGGGTCCTGGGATCGAGTCTCGCGTCAGGTTCCCCCAGGGAGCCTGCTTCTCCCTCTGCCTCTCTCTGGCTCTCTCATGAATAAATAAATAAAATCTAAAAAAAAAAAAAAAAAAAAGATTTTAATGATGATGATGGACTCTGTTTCGTGACCAGTAAGGTGAGAGCACGAGTTGAGTGCTTACTGACACCTAAACGTGTCCCAAGGCATACCTCTACCCAAGGTGCTGATAATCCAGTAACATTACAGGGTTCAGAGGAATGAATAAACGACATGATTTGAGTGGCTGCCACCATGCATGGTGGCTCTATGCTAGGTGTCTACATTCAAGATCTCTTTAACCCTTTCAAAAAAGTTTGACAGGTAGATGTTGTGATACCCCCACCATAGACATAGACAGAGACATGAGGATACTGGTATTGAGAGAAGCTAAGTGATTTGTTCAGTGTCACCGCACCTGAAAGTGACAAAGCTAGGCCTTGAATCAAGTTCATTCTCTCCAGACCCTATGTTCTTCCCTATCCCTGTCCCCATCTCCCACAGAAAAAAAATTAAGCCGATCGTAAAGGGTTCTGCAGAAGGTGTGTCTGCAAGGGGACCATTTGTGCTAGGTAGGTGAAGTGGCTCCATTTCACAGTCCTGGACTCAGTCCCTGTTCTTGGGCAGACACCTGTGGTAAGTACCGAGCACATACCATTGCCCTCATTGGGGATGTGCATGGTGGAGAATGTGGAGATCAGCTCAGCGGGCGTGTTTTGCTCACTCCAGGTGACTGCTGCATTACCCACAGCATGGTTAATGGTTTTCTTGGCAGCTACTCAGCGTGGACACAGATAATTTAAATTCTTTTACATAGTTTTTGGGGTTGAATTAACATATTTAAGTGACTAATAAGAATTTTAGATTATTTCCTATAGTGGGTCACTATAAAACTAATGAATAGGTGTTTTGGATTTTTTTTTAAAGATTTTATTTATTTATTCATGAGAGACACACAGAGAGAGAGGCAGAGATATAGGCAGAGGGAGAAGCAGGCTCCCTATAGGGAGCCCGCTGTGGGACTTGATCCCGGAGCCCCAGGATCACACCCTGAGCCAAAGGCAGGCTCAACCACTGAGCCACCCAGGTGCCCAAAATAAGTTGTCTTAATTTCACTGATTCTGCTCTCTTAATTACATTAATGTCAGTGATAAAAGGTTTCAGGATTTCTAAAATGGGAACGAGTTGTACTTTCACAGTGGAGGATCCAGCTCAGCCTCCAGTTGGCATTTCGTGAGGACGCCTTATAATACGTTTTGTGTTTCTGGGTGACAGTCCCTCTCTCACCTGAGCCTTCAATAGCTCCGAAAATAGATATGGTTGGAAGTATTGGTTGGCATTTATGCTGGAGAGCTCAGCTCTTTTGACTTCTCCTACAGTATCCTTCTTTCTCTAGCCGTGATGTTTAGATTTCTTTCCTTAAAAAACAAATAGCTTGGATGTGTGGGCCTGTTAACCAACAGAACTCTGGGTTTGTGAATTTCATCACCAGGGTGAGTGTAGGAACAGAGTGGACAGTGCTCTGGCCGAACTGGAGGGATTTGTCTTCCTGGTGTCCTGGAAAAAACCTCACTTTACTAAGGGCCTTTTTTAGGCAAGGGCCTTTTGCTTGTGGTCCAGAGGATCTGTGGACTCCTAGAAGTTATTATCCCAAATCCTGAGTTAAGTGGACATTTGTTTTTCTCCCCCCTCTCTGGAGCTTAGTTTTCATCAGACCTGAAAGGGGATAGTATGCCCAGAGAGTTGAGACCCATATGAATAAGCAGTGAAGTCTACCAAGATGTGTGGGAGCCTCCACAAAGAGCAGTGGACCATGAATATAGAGCCCTGAATTCTAATTCTCATGACAGTGGACTTGCAGGGTTTCCTTGCATGAGTGTGCTTACCATGTTTCCCACATCCCGGAATGCTGGCCATTGGTAAGATGACCAGTGGTCATGGTTAATGGTTGTACTTGTATTAAACCAGAGGCACAGAAATGTGAAGTTTGAGGCAACAGTAAGGTGCATGAGACAATATTCCATGGAGGCAGCTTATTTTGTACAGAGCTAGCCTTGTTTTTGTATATTTTTTGAGAACCAAGGAACCAAAAATAGTGATAAATTGTTGCCCTTAAGATATTTTTTGCATCTGTCTGTAAGGTAAAGGATTATGTGTTTGAGTTTAACCGAACTTCTACATATCAGATATGAAATGTGTTCTTTTCATAGGCAGCAGATGCTCGTGGTTTGACAAAAGAAGAGAGGAACCAAGTTATCCGTGACCTGAAAGCAGCAGGATGGTCAGAATTACATGAGAGAGATGCCATCTACAAAGAGTTTTCCTTTAAAAATTTTAATCAGGTAATTATTACATATTCTTGCTAGTGCCATGATCTGTTTGTGTCACTGTAGGCTGCAGGTCTTTTTAACACTACCGGTTGTCTGGTCCCATGTGGATTGTTAAGAATTCATTGACAGTTGCTCTGTCCTCGTTGACAGGTGCTACTATCCAACTGGATGATTCTCAGCTGTAGGGGAAGGGAGTGGTTTTTGTCATTTGGAAAATCAGATTTTGAAACCACTGGTTTGGTGTTCGTTAGGATATTTAGTTTCCCTTCAAAATTTAAGTAACATTAAAAGGGAGTATGAGTTTTTTATGTTTATCAGAAGAGGGCCTGAGTAAAAGCAGTTGAGAAAAATACACCTGCTGGACTAATTTCCCCTACTTTTCTTGGACCCTGGTCAAGTTTTCTTTCTCCCTGTACATGTATTTCAGTCTCTAAATCTGCCCTCAAGCTTCACCCTGTCCTCTGATTGGCTCATTTCCCGCAGCCCGGGAGCCAGCCCTTGCAGCTTTTTTAAAGGGCTGACCTCTCCCCTTGGGGACTCAGCCTTCACAAGGTAACTGTTCCATTAGGGCCCCACCCTGCTTAGAGAGTCATCTCCCATGACTTGCCCTTTAGCACTTACTCTACTGCATTTATATAAAGTTGGTGCTTTTGACTATTTCATGTTTGTTCAGTTAGTTTGGTAATCCTCTGGACAGATTTATTGTTTTTATTTATATTAGGTGTCAGCATCTAGAAGGCAGAGACCATGTTTGCTTCAATAACTCTCTATTGTACCTAACACAGTTCTGGGTATAAACAGGCATTTGATAAATGCAGACATTGATTACAGTGTTTGCTGGTTTCTGGAAGGGTGTGTGAGGACCAGGTTTCCACCAAAGAAACCTTCAACATGTTTTCCTAGTAAATGCCGTTGGCTCCACTGAGCTGCATGCCCTATTCTGCTCTCCATCCATCTGGCTGCCAGCCTTCTGCTTTGAGTCTCCCAACTCCTGAGGAGACCTGGACCAAGGCGATTCCATGTCCCTGCTGCCCCATGTGCTCGACAGCTCTTGTCAGGGGCTTAGCACTCTGTGGCTGGTGGCAGGGAATCCCATTGGTACAGTAAGCTCGTGTATAAGCTCTAGGTAGCATTTTCCAGGCTTATTAAAATTCTTACATGCGTACAGCCTGACTTCTTTAAGCCTGGGCTAATTTAT
Source organism: Vulpes lagopus (assembly GCF_018345385.1). Classification (NCBI taxonomy): domain Eukaryota; kingdom Metazoa; phylum Chordata; class Mammalia; order Carnivora; family Canidae; genus Vulpes; species Vulpes lagopus. Next base: position 109,543,471 of record NC_054830.1, on the reverse strand, counting down.
TAGGCTTGAACATGTGGCTTAAAGTACTTGAGTGGTGTTGCCTCAGGCTCTGCCCAAGAGTCAGTTGTCCAGCCCACCCTAACCCTGTGCTTGGGGTGGCTTTCAGAAATGGGAGGGTAAGGAAGCTGTGTAGGGCATCCTTGATTAATTGTAACAGTATTCATCAGGACATTTTTTTTTTTTAAACTTTTATTTATTCATGATAGTCACAGAGAGAGAGAGAGGCAGAGACACAGGCAGAGGGAGAAACAGGCTCCATGCACCGGGAGCCCGATGTGGGATTCGATCCCGGGTCTCCAGGATCGCGCCCTGGGCCAAAGGCAGGCGCCAAACCGCTGCTCCACCCAGGGATCCCCATCAGGACATTTTATTAATTTGACTTTTTAAAAAAAATTTCTTTCACTCAGCTTTTAGGAGAAGGAGGCAGATAACAAAATCAGCCAATGTCAGGGAATGTATTCAGAGAACCAGTGCTGAGATTATATCTTGGGGTCAGTTTTCCAGCCAGGTCTCTTACGACTTCTGCATGTACAGTGGCCTATAATTGCATCTGATGTCATGATACCTGTCGATGCCCACCAGCCAGGACCGCCAGGGACCCATCTGGGCTTAGTTGAGCACAGTGGTACTTGTTTCCGTGAGGGAGAATGCACACCACAGGGAGCTGTGGGGCCTCTCAGGAAGATGGTGCTGGAAGGATAGTTTGGTCTGGATTGGATGCTGTCAGAAAATGGGCAGTTCTCTGATTCAGTATTTTAATACCTCTTCCCAGTAAGGAGAGTAGACTGCAGTGGGTTAAAGCTGAAATGGGCAAAGAAGCAGTACTCACTAGCTGGGAGAGGGAGTGTTCGGTACTTTGTATTGTGGACAATGTTCATGTTTTCTCTGTGTTCATGTAACCTTGCAGTGTGATCATGTTTTTGTTTGAATCCATCCTGGTCATGGAGTGGCCTTATCTGGTATTGATGTTCAGGTTTAATCCCAGACCTCCATGGGAGTGCCAGGTTGGTTCTGGGCTGTCAGGAGTTGCCCTTCTCTGTTTCACAACCTATGTTTAGAGTCATGATTCTCTAGCACTGATAGAGTCTCACTAACCTCTTGTTTAGGGCAGAAAAGATACTGTTTTTTATTATAAAACAGAGGAAATGCTGAAATAGGACGTTATAAATTTATTTTTTTATTTTTTTTTATTTTTTGGATGTTATAAATTAAGAACAATTACTATTGCAACTTCTTTCATCTAGTGTTCATTTCTTTTCTAGTCTTTCTCCAGTGGTAGAGTTTATTCACAATGTATCAGTTGTTCATGCAGTTACAGTCTTAAAAATCAGCTTTTTTTTTTTTTTTTGTACATGTAGTATTTATGAACTCAACACATATTTATTAAGATCTTCTCTCTGGCAGGCACAATTCTAAGCTCAGGTAGTGCCTGTTTTTTTTTTTTTTTTTTTTAAAGATTTTATTTATTTATTCATGATAGACATAGAGAGGGGGGAGGGGGCAGAGGCAGAGGGAAAAGCAGGCTCCATGCCAGGAGCCCAACACAGGACTTGATCCCGGGACTCCAGGATTGCACCCTGGACCAAAGGCAGGTGCCAAACTGCTGAGCCACCCAGGGATCCCAACGTAGCTCCTGTTCTAATGGAGAAGATAGACAATATGCAAATAATGAGTAGATGATATAATTTCTGTGTGTCTCTCATGAATAAATAAATAAAATCTTAAAAAAAAAATCCAATAATTTCAGGTAGAGATAAGTGCCACGGAAAGACCAAAGTAGGATACTGGAATGGAGGCTGATGGAGGGGTGTGCACACTGCTTAAGATGGGGTGGTCTGGCAGGCCCTGTTCAGGGAGGGGACGTCCGAGGCCTGAATCATGTGAAGGAGCTCAGCACATGAAGACCCAAAGGAAGAACATTCTTGAAGGAGAGGAAAGCAGGTATAAAATTCCTGAAGCAGGAATGATCTTGGCCTGACTGAGGAAGAGCCAAAAGGCCTGTGTTCTGGAGTGAACAGAAAGGAGAGACTGGTAGGAGATGGGGCTGAGGAGAGGGAGAGGCCAGAGCCCTGGAGCCTTGCCTGTATGGTGAAAAATTTAGATTTTATTCTGTGTAAGAAAGCTGTTGGGATTTCAAGCATAGAAGTGCCATGATTTAGTTATGTTCTAAAAAGATTGCCCTCGCTGGTCAGCCAGGCTGATCAATAGGAGGGTCAGAGGGGAAATAGGCAGACTATCTAGGGTGCCATCTGGCAGGCTAGGTAAGAGGTGTTGGGGGATTATGGAGGTAGCAGTGGAATGGAGAGAAATGTAGGGTTCCTCATATATTTTGAAGAGAGAACAATCCTGACTTGCCGTTAGATTGGATATGAGGGAAGAGCAGAGTCAAGGATGATACCAAGGTTTTGGCTTGAGGTATAGGCTATACTGTTGGTGTCATTTACTGAGTTGAGGAAGATGGGGGCAGGGTAGAGAGTTGAGAATCCTGTTTTGGATGTGGCAGGTGTGAGATACTTACTAGTCACTCAGGTGGTGGTAGCAGGTCAGCTCTTGGATGTGTGAGGTAGGAGGTGAGAATGGAGATACTGGTTTGGGAATCATCAGAAGAGATAATTGTGAGAGCACGTGGTTGGCAAGAGAGCACAGGATGGAATGAACAAGTAGTAGCACAGGGCACCCGGTGTATCCACTGTCATTGGAAAGAAGGCAGAAAATATAAATGTAGATGAAGGTTGGTTGCTACGTTTGTCCTGGGAAGTAGAGATAATTCTCTTTGATGGTTTCTATTTTTTTAGGGAGGTTATTAATTGAGAATGAGCCGGAATGGGAGGGAGGAATGTTGGAGATCTGGGAAAATTGGAAAAAGAGTAGAATAGGCATCTTGGAGGCTAGGACAGTCCACTAATTAGGGGGTTGTGGTTATTGTCTAGGCAGTTTTCAGTGTCACTGGAGATTTATGGTCATAAGTTCAGCTGTTTGGGCACTGGGATTCAAGTAGTTGAAGAGTTGGGTTTAATAAAAGCTGTACTTTTTTTTTTTTTTCTTTAGCTTTTATCCATTTATTTGAAAGCAAGAGTGAGAGCACAAGCAGAGGGAACAGCAGAAGGAGAAGCAGACCCCCTGCTGAGCAGGGAGCCCAATCCGAGGCTCTATCCCAGGACTCTGGGATCATGACCCGAACTGAAGGCAGATGCTTAACCAACTGAGCCACTCAGGTGCCCCAAGGCTGTACTTTTTGCTAAGCGAGTCCACTGGAGGAACTGAGGGGCAAGGGAAGTAAGGGCATGTACAGGACAGGAATTAAAACATTGGGGCTTGGAATCTAGCTGGGGGGGGGGTGCAGCTGTGATGTGGGAGGAGATGGGGGTGTCAGTGGGGTATCACCTTTTTAGAGGGCAGTTGAGGAGTGTGTGTATCAGCTTTTAAAATGCACATACCTTTTGTCCTAATCTAGAAGTTTATCTTCTAGATACTATCTGTGTGTACAGAACGGATATATGAGGACATTGGCCTTGAATTTTCTGTCGTGAGCCGGCACTTCCGTGTGCCTAGGCACACCTCCCTGAGGCGATGTTACCCTGGCTGCAGCCCTGCCCTTAACAAGAGTCTGGGAGGCCCCTGTGCTCCTGGCAGTGGCAGCACCTGTCCTGGCCTTGACTCTGTAAACTGGAGGGAGCCACTGTCAGAACAGATCCCCTCTCTCCCTTGGCAGAGTTCAGCCCACCCTGGGTGTTAGCATATGCTTTAAATAGTCTCAGCTGAACATACAGGTAAAAATTACATTCTTCTTTATCCTCTTTATAGATTATGAACATTTTTCAGTTTTCTACATAGTGTTTTTACCTACAATAAATCTTCAGGAGGAAGGTTACACTTGTTGGGCGTTACAGTCTTTAAATGGTTTGCTAACAGTGTGTGAAGTGGTGTCACAATTCGCTGTAGAATTCATTCCTCTTATTGCTATAAAAAATGAACCATACCTTTTATTTTTTTTAAAGATTTTATTTATTTATTTGTTAGAGACACACACACACACACACACACACACACATACACACATACACAGAGAGGGGCAGAGAGGCAGAGACACAGGCAGGGGGAGAAGCAGGCTCCATGCAGGGAGCCCGACATGGGACTCCATCCTGGGTCTCCAGGATCACGTCCTGGGCCGAAGGTGGCACTAAACCGCTGAGCCACCTGGGCTGCCCTGAACCATACCTTTTAGAAAAGTTTTTAGTGACCCTGGGTAAAAGCTCCTCAAAGCTTTGGGTTTATTCTAGGTTTTCCTCTAATAATAAGTAGCCAGCAAAATACATTGGAACTTTTTTTTCTTAGTGGCTTTACTCCAGCATATGGTTAGTTCCAAAAAGTCCACATTCATTTGATAGCTCAGATGGGTGTAAATATTTAGAGACCGTAAAAGCAGGATTCCCAGGGGGTCCTTACAGTGTTGGTGGGTGGCCAGGCTATAGGTTTTTATCACCAGAGCTGTGGTGTCTCTCTGGGAAGGACCAGTACTGAGCTGAGAGCTGCTGGGCAGTGTGATGGGCACGGTGAGCATCCATGAAGTGTCCGGGCACAGCGCTGCTGGGACTTGGAGCTGCAGGTCTCCACGCTCTGAGTGCTGGGACTCCCACACGGTGGGCTCCACACGTTTATAAGGGAGTTTTGCCTTCTTTTTACGTAGACTTGGGGAGAGAGCGGTTCCTCAGTGACAGATAAACTGATTCTTAGGTGTTTAGCAACTGTAGGGCGACTACATAAAAAAAAAATTCAGTTAGAAATGTGGGTGTGTCTCATAAGGTCCGTTTTGTTAGGTATTGTCATGTGTGGGGCCAAGTGGGGAGCCTACAAAATCAGATGCAGTTTGAAGCTTTGGAAGTGGGTGCAGCAGGTGAGGGTTTGGAACCCAGTAAACAGCTCTTCCGGATGCCAGCAGGTGGAGCCCTCCAGGGCAGGATCCTGGACTGACCTTCGGGCAGCATAGCCCCCTGGGAGGGCTCCCCCATTATGTTATTTGGGGATGCTAGAGCCACCCTTGTTGAGCATGGCAAGAAGTTAGTATCGGGAATAGGTAAGCTGTGGCGCTGGGATACCTCACCTGGTTTGGTATCTTTTGGGTGAATGAAGAATTCCAGGAGAAGGATACAAGGAGTTTCCAGTTGGTAATAGAGAACACTTTTGACTCAGGAGAAAGGGACTGAACTTTCGGAGAAAGACCTGGGATTCCCTGAATTCCTGGAGGAGCTCCCGTTCCTTGTATGTGCTTCCTCCAGTGGACCAGCCCTCAAGGCATTCGATTTTGTTAGAGTGAATCACATGAACTCGTTAACACTTAGCCCATTTTGACCCTACAAAAATGGCCCTTTTCAGCTTCACAGCATGTCATGGATAGAGCTTGCAGGCAAGGTCCAAGCTTCATTTGTTGGACTTTTTATTTATCATATTGTGGTTGGTATAACTGTTGCCATCGAGAGGGTGGGGAGCGGGGAGGGGCCTTCTGAGTGGCTGGGGTCATTAGGGTGGTGGTGCCAGGGAACCCCGTTTTGTGTGTCCAGCAGCAGTAGCACCATATGTGAGTTGGGGTTTGTAAAATGTTTCCCTTCCTGTGCCCTGGAGCTCCTGCTGTAGAGCCGTTGAAAGTTACTGTTGCTGACTTACTTTATAAAAATGTTTTATTGAGGAATCTGATAATAGGCTTATGGTTAACATTTTGAAACACTTAGTGAAGTCAAAACCTTGATGATACCAGAAGACAACTGTTAATGAAAATCTTAACAGTCCTCAGTGGGACACGACTCTCAACAGTTCTCTTTGTGAAAGAATTAATTCAGGTTTCATTGTTCATTGTTGTAAGCCAAAACTTGGTGCACGTCAAAGTTATGAGTCAGCAGTGCAATAATAGAAATGTCACATCTGAGCACTCTTGAAAGTGGAAACTCACTCTGCCTGTTGAAGGTAGGGGAACACTCCCAGGAGGATGTTCCCAAGGCTGATTCATCATGTAGCTTAGAAAGTGTCCTCTGCTGTTAACATAGGCTCATGTCTCTGTCTGGGAGCCAGATCAAGTGAAAACCTGTATGCTCACCACGCACGGTGGCTTCTGCTCCACTTGTGCCCACTGATGGGTTCTGTAGCCTCTGCCAACTTGAAACTCAAGAAAGCTTCCTCCACTGTCACTGGAATGGAGAGTAGAGAGATACATTTGAGCAAACTTGACCTAACATTTGAGGAGCTAATTAAACTATCTGTGTGGTGTATTCGTGGTGATGTTCGCTTTGGAGTTTCCCCTGGGGCTCCAGGGAGCCCTGGGCAGGATGCTGCTCGTGTTGTCAGGTGGTGGCTGGGACAGCAGTGTTGGTGACCTACAGGGTAGGGAAACTAGAGCCTAGAATGGTATCATTTGGCGTCTTGCTTCTGCTGTGTATCTCATAAAATAGGTTTAGAGCTGATGTGTATTTGTGAAAACTCATGTAATGGACGAACAAGGGGAAATGTAAAACAGGTGTCAAAAATGCAAATATGGCGCCACGGTGTAGTGTGAAAATGCTGTGGCCATCACACGGGCCTTTCATAAAAATGGACTTTTAACTGCATCGCTTTTTCTTAGTCATGTAGTAAATCTTCTGTTTACAGAACTTAGCCTGAGTATTTTGTGAAAGTCAAACAGCCAAGAAATATAATTTCCTCAGCAGTCTTTGTCTTGCCCTTTTACAGATGGCGTCAAATCAGGTGTGTAAAAAATAAAAAGCAGTTTGAGCTGACGTGAAAGGCATTTCAGATTTATGCTTTGCAGATGATATTGGTATGATTAATGCATTCATTGCTTTTTTTTATTGCTTTTCACAGATAATGTACATGATGCATGGAAAATGTTGTGGGTTTAAATCTTTGCCAGCTTTAGACTGTGAATATCAACAGATGTTATCATATACGTACTGCAGTTATTATAAAATAAAAAATTTTTCATGAAATGCATTGACATAAATTTCATTTATGTAAATTGCTTTCATTAGTACAAAACTTTAGTGTAGCTGTTAGGGGTTGCGAAGCACTTTAGATGAGATTAACTTGGTATAATGTGATCAGAAATGGGTTGCTTTAAATTTAACTGACAAGAAAATAACACTCAAAAGTTAGGAAATTACGGAGGCATTTGTTTTCTGCCTGCATTGCTGGGACTGCTTAAATAGGTTGAATAGGAATTAATAACAATGGACTGCCAGCTCAGTAATTACAGAAAATAATTTAAAAGAGACCTCAAATAATAACTTCAATGTATTTTAGTCTTATTCTTTTCTGGTCTGTATTTCTTGAGTGTACCAGCCCTTTGCTTCAGTACAGCCATTAAAAACAGTGTTCAGATTTGCAAAGCAAGAGTTTTGTCAGTACAGTTTGGGTGCATTAGGGCATAGAAACTTAAATTCAGCTCTTTCAAAATATGGATCTTGGGATGTGAAGCAGTGACCTCAACAGCTGATATCTCTTCCTACAGTGGTATGCTACCATTTCTGGGGCTGGGCATGACCAGGTGCCCTCTGCGCCCGGGAGGGATCCAGCCCACCACTGTGGATACGTGGGTGAGGGGCTTTTCCATATCTTGGAGCTCTTTGTGTTCTGCTCTTTCCCCTACATTCTTGTCAACAAAACAGAATAGCACGTCATCTCCCCCATCTTGCAGATAATTTACCATCCTGATACCCTTCTGATCTAGGCTGGAATGGGCCATTTTGACTAATTCATGGGCTTTCACAGGACACCAAACTAGACCGAAACCTTGGGATTGCTTGTGGTCACACTGGGTCATGTCACAGTGGGTATCAGACTCCCATCTCTGATTCCTACAGCAAGATTTTTAGATCCTACTACGATGCAGAAAATTGTTTTGTTTTTACATTTATTTTTTTCCAGGGGATAATCTTTTTTCCAAGGGCTATCTGTTGGATTACTTTCCACCTTAAATGGGTTTGACAACACTTCCCTGAGAAAGGCACTATTCACCAGCTAAAACAAACAAAGCTCCACTTGTTTAAGAGTAACCCAGGTATCACTGTTGAGCAATCAGAGGTCATTTAATTGTATCCTTAAAATCAATCCTATCAAAACAGCAAAGGCCACTAATGAATCTGTTTGCTCCTGTGCTCTCAGCCAGCAAGATAGGATTGTGGCCTTCTACCGTATTGTTCATCAAACTGATTTCAAATGCCCTGTCCTCACCATTGCAACTCTGGCCGTGGACACATACCAGGCATCTGGAACAGACCCAGTCATGGCTGGGCAGGGAGCCACATGGTCTTCCTGCTGAGAGCCACAGAGCCTGCCTCTGGTGGAATCAGTGAATGTAGTGAGGTCTTTGAGCTGGCAACCACTGAGGGACTAGCTGCACTCTGAGTGTGGAAGGGCAGTGTAAAAAAAGTACAAGATTCCATTTCTGCCCAGACCTTCCGATTAAAAAAATATATATTTTATTTTTGTTTTTAGATTAAAAAAATTTTTTAAAGATCTTATTTATCTATTTGAGAGAGAGAGAGAGAAAGAGGGAGAGAGAAAGAACATGAGAGAGCATGAATGGGGTAAGGGGCAGAGGGAGAAGCAGATTCCCTGCTGAGCAGGGAGTCCATTGTGGGTCTTGATCATCGATCATGACCTGAGCTGAAGGCAGATCTTAACTGACTGAGCCACCCAGGTGCTCCTATTTTATTTTTTAAAGATTTAATTTAGAAAGTGAGAGAGCACAGAGGGAAGAGGCAGAGGGAAAGGAAGAGAGAGAGTCTTAAGCAGTCTCTGTACTTGGTGCAGAGCCCAATGCAGGGCTGAGTCTCATAACCCTGAGCTGAAACCAAGAGTTGAACACTCCACTGAGTGCACCATCCAGGTGCTCCAGATTTTATTTTATTTTTTTATTTTTTATTTTTTTTCCGATTTTATTTTTAAGTAATTTCTACACAATATGGGGGTTGAACTCAAAACTCCGAGATCAAGAGTCCCATGCTCTACTGACTAAGCCACCTAGGTGCACCAGGACCTTCCAGTTTTTTTGGGGAGGTGGCACATCCGAATTGTACAGGATAGTTGATTTTTAAAATTTCCATGTTGGTCAGACACTAAAATGTGAGGTAATAATAAACTGAAGGAGGTGTACTCTAGAGTGTGGCTGCCTTGAGAAGGAGAGTTTTGAGTTGGTCCTTAAAGGTTGGCATAGCCTCTAGAAAACAATATGGAGGGGTGCCTGGGTGGCTTAGTTGGTTAAGCATCTGCCTTCACTCAGGTCATGATCCCAGGGTTCTGGGATTGAGCCCTGCATCAGCCTCCCTGCTCAGCAGAGAGGGTAGCAGAGATAAATGAATAAAATCTTTAAAAATATATGGAGGGTCCTCAAAAAATTAAAAATAGAGCTACCATATGTTCCATTAACTTATATATTCTGGGAATATATCCAAAGGAAATGAAAACAGTAACTCAAGAAGGCATCTGCATTCCTATGTTCATGGCACCATTATTTACATGACTAAGACATGGAAGCTACTTAAGTGTCCATTGATGAATGAATAGGTACAGAAGTTGTGGCATATATTATACATAGAAAACCCTGAAGATTTCACCAAAAAACTACTAGAATGGACAAATTAATTCAGTACGGTCACAGGATACAGAATCAGTGTAAAGAAAATTAATAATGAAGCAATAGAAAGAGATTAAGGAAGCAATCCAGTGTGCATTTACACCAAAAATAATAAAATACCCTAGGAATAAACTTAGCCAAGAAGGGGTCTATCAAAAGACCAGCAGTATTAGGATGTGTGGCTGGCTCAGTTGATAGAACATGTAACTCTTTTTTTTTTTTTTTTAGAACATGTAACTCTTGACCTCAGCCTTGTGAGTTCAAGCCCGACATTGGGTGTAGAGATTACTTCAGCAACAACAACATTGTTTTAAAGAGAACTAGAACAAATAGTTCTAAAATTGTATGGAACCATAACAGGCCCTGAGTAGTCAAAACAATCTGGAAAAATAAAAGGCTAGAGGTATCACAATTCTAGATTTCAAGTTATATTACAAAGTTCTCGTAATCAAAACAGTATGCATTGGCACAAAAATAGACACATAGATCAATGGAACAGGATAGAAAGCCCAGAAACAAACATGAGTATATGGTCAACTCATCTTTGACAAAAGCAGCAAGAATATGCAATCGAAAAAAGACAGTCTCGGGATGCCTGAGTGGTTCAGTGTTTGGCGCCTGCCTTTGGCTCAGGGTGTGATCCTGAAGTCCTGGGATCAAGTCCCACATCCGGCTCCCTGCATGGAGCCTGCTTCTCCCTCTGCCTATGTCTCTGCCTCTCTCTCTCTCTGTGTCTCTCATGAATAAATAAATAAATTTAAAAAAAAAAAGGAAAAAAGACAGCCTCTTCAACAAATAGTATTGGGAAAACTGAACAGCAACGTGCAAAAGAAGGACACTGGATCACTTTCTTAGACCATACACAAAAATTAATTCAAAATGAATTAAAGACCTAACTTTGAGACCGGAAACCATTAAAATCCTAGAAGAGAGCATAGGCAGTAATTTCTCTGACATCAGCCAAAGCAACATTTTTCTAGATGGGTCTCCTGAGGCAAAGGATATAAAAGCAAAAATAAACTATTGGGATTACATCAAAATAAAAAGGTTCTGCACAGTGAAGGAAACAGCAAAACTAAAAGCCTACAGAATGGGAGAAGATATTTGCAAATGACTACCCTACAGAGGGTTAGTATCCAAAATACATAAAGACCTCATAAAACTCAACACCCAAAAACAAATAGCCCAATTAAAAAATGGGCAGAAGACATGAACATACATTTCTCCAAAGAAAATATTCAGACATTCAGATGGCCAACAGTCATATGAAAAGATGCTCAACATCACCCATCATCAGGGAAATCAAATCAAAACTATAATGAGATATTACCTCACACCTGTCAGAATGGTTAAATTCAACAACACAAGAAACAACAGGTGTTGGTGAGGATGGGGAGAAAGGGGAACCCTCTTACTTTTGATGGGAATGCAAACTGGTGCAGCCACTCTAGAGAACAGTATGGAGTTTCCTCAAAAAATTAAAAATAGAACTACTCTACAGTTTAGTAATTGTATTATTGTATTATTGTAAATACTGAGTATTTACCCCAGTTTAGTAATTGTATTATTGTATTATTGTAAATACTGAGTATTTACCCCAAGAGTACAAAAACACTAATTTGAAAGGATATCTGCACCTCTATATTTATTTATTTAAAAGATTTTTAACTTATTTATTCATGAGAGGCAGACACACAGGCAGAGGAGAAGCAGGCTCCCTGCAAGGAGCCTGATGTGGGACTCGATCCCAGACTCCAGGATCATGCCTTGAGCCGAAGGCAGGCACTCAACCGCTGAGCCACCCAGGCATCCCTATTGCAGCATTATTTAAAATCGCCAAATTATGGAAGCAGCCTAAGTTCCATTGATAGATGAACGGGTAAAGAAGAAGATGTATGTGCGCGCACACACACACACAGTGGGGTCGTATTCACCCATAATTTTGCCATTTGCAACAACATAGGTAGCACTAAGAAGTAGAACATTAAGTGAAATCAGTCAGAGAAAGACAAATATCATATGATTTCACTCATGTGGAATTTCAAAAACTAAATGAACAAAGGAAAAAAAGAGGAACACCAACCAAAAAACAGACTCTTAACTCTAGAGAAAAAACAGATGGTTACCAGAGGGAGAGTAGGAGATGAGTAGAATAGGTGAAGAGAATTAAGAGTAAGTATACTTACTGTGATGAGCACTGTGAGTGATGTATAGAATTTTAAAAAAATATTTTATTTATTTTAGAGAGCACACTGGAGCAGGGGGAGGGGCAGAAGGAGAGGGTGAGACTCTTAAGCAGACTCCTTGCTGAGGGTGGAGCCCGACCTCCATCACACATCCCTGAGATCATGACCTGAGCTGAAACAAAGAGTCAGCCACTTAACTGAGCAACCCAGGCACTCCTAGAATTGTTGAATCACTATATTATACATCTGAAACTAAGCACCATATGTTAAATGTACAGGAATTAAAATAACATAAAAAAGATGTGGTAATATTACAATGGAATATTATTCAATCATAAAAAATGAGGAAGTCCTACCATGTGAGGACATTATCCTAAGTGAAATAAGTCAGAGAAAGACAAATACTGTATGATCTCACTTATATGTGGAATCTGAAAAACAAAAGGACTTACAGAAAAAGAGATCAGACTTGTGGTTACCAGGGGTGGAAAGTGGGGGAAGAGGGAATTGGAGAAAGGTTGATAATAGGTACAAAAAAAAAAAAAAAGAAAAATAAAGGTCTGATAGGTTGTTTTGAGGGTAGGAGCTAAGGAAGGATATAGGAAAGGGGGGCACATTTTATTTGTAATGTGTTGGGAAGTGTGGGCTCTAGGTGTGGTTCAGTGAGCTGGACTAAACATTGGAAAGGCAGGTCCTTGTGGTGCGGCTCTCCTGGGTTTGGCATCTCAGGTTTAGAGTATCTGAGAGCAAAGTCTTCGCTTTCTTTCCTCCAACTTGCTTGTTGCTTTCAGCAGTACCACCATTCTGTTGAGCACCTAGACCTAAAACTGAAGAATTATCTTGGTTATCAGTTCCTAAGAACCCAGTGTCTTTCACCAAGACTGTGCTGGGGTCTGGGTTCACCTCATCTCCCCCTTGAGCTCCTGTACAAGCTTTCTCACAGCCTTTTACCTCCCTGTGTTTGGTGGGCTACATATAGCTTTGTTGTGACCAAGCTGGTCTTTGCTCAGAAAATCACATTTCCTTCCTATTTTATCTTACAAGACACCATCTTTTCAGAGGTTTCTTTTCTTTCCTTTCCTTTTTTGTTTTAATGATTCTTTTATTTGGGGGGGGGGAGAGAATATGGGGTGGGGGAATGGGCAGAAGGAGAGGGAGAGAGAATCTGAAGTAGACTCCCCACTGATTGCAGAGCTCGATGCTAGCTCAACCTCATGACCCTGAGATTCTGACCTGAGCCAAAACCAAGAGTCAGGTGCTTAACCGCCTGTGCCACCCAGGCACCCCTTCTCAGAAGTTTTCAGAGCTTCCCACAGGCTGGCCCTTAACCCTACCTTTTGTTATTTCTCTGCCAGAGGCCTCTTAAAGTCTCTTAGAAATTAAAACTAAGAGGTCATTTATTTTTATTTTTATTTGTTTTTAATTTATTTTTTTATTATATTTCTCATTAAGAGGTCATTTAGTCATCCCCTTCACTGAAGCAATGGGGAAACTGAGGTTTATTTTTAAAATTTTTTTAGAGATTTTATTTATTTATTCATGAGAGACACAAGAGAGAGAGAGAGAGAGAGAGAGAGAGAGAGAGAGATTGGCAGAGACACAGGCAGGAGAAGCAGGCTCGATGCAGGGAGCCCAACGCGGGACTCGATTCTGGGTCTCCAGGATCAGGCCCTAGGCAGAAGGCGGTGCTAAACCGCTGAGCCACCTGGGCTGCCCATGGGAAACCGAGGTTTAGATGGAGCATGAAATAGTGGCCATGCTGGAGCTGGAGCCAAGACCCCCGGCATCTTGGTTCAATGCTATTCTTCCTTTAAGCCATTATTCACCTTCTTTGTTCCATTCCACCTATCTTAGGCCAATATGTCCACATCTCACCCACTTCTAGAAAGTTTTTCCTAGCACTTATGCACTTAGCACTAATAAACTGTGACTGCACTTACTGTAGGCAAGGTACTAAGCTAGACACTGGAGGTGCGGTGATGAGCAAAACAGATATTGTCCCCATTTTCATGGAGCTCACTAGATCTAGGAGTGGAGGGAGAGCATAAACAAATAAAGCAATGACTATATAATTGTAAATTATGAGGGGATCCCTGGGTGGCGCAGCGGTTTGGCGCCTGCCTTTGGAAAAAAAAAATAATTGTAAATTATGATAAGTGCCATGGAGGAAAATCCTACTAGCTAATGCTTAATGAACACTTAACCTTGGGCCAAGCACTATATTGTAAAGATGCTGCATGTATTTATTCACTTAATCTTCACAAAATGGTGTGAAGTGGAGTAGAGACTATTTTCCTCATTTTACAGATTGGAAACTGAGGTTTAGATTAAGCTAGTAAGCAGTGGAGTTGGGGTTTGACTTCAGGCGGATCCCAACCATTTCTCAGGAACTGAGAAGGTGATGCATCCCCCCCATTTGTCCCTTGAGGCATTTTATTTGCACATATGTATTACATTCCTGGGAAAAGACTCCCAAGATTTTCCTTCCTGTGTTTTCTTCTTGATTCTTAGTGGTCCATGATGCCAGCTTAGATTGTCAGTACAATGAAATCAAAGGGATGGAAGCAGGTCTGTCTGTCTGCCTGTCTCCCTCCCTCCCTCCCTCCCTCCCTCCTCCCTTCCTTCCTTTGTAGGCTCCACACCAAGTATGGATCTCAGCATCGGGCTTGAGCTTGAGCTCACGATCCTGAGATCCAGACCTGAGCTGAGATCAAAAGTTGAGGTTTAGTTGAGCCACTCAGGAGCCCCTATTCAGCCATTTTTCTAGATCTTTGAGTTGCATATCAGATCTAGGGCTGATCACCCCTTGTCCATTTGACCTGCCCGTAAGGTTCACGATTTTCTGACTGATGTAGTTATCCATGACATCAAATTCATCAACATAACTATGCTTCATCTTCAGTTAGGAACCTGACAGTGACTTTGGAGCACAGTCTAGTAAGAAAGTGGCGTTTGCTTCTCCTTTTGGCATTGCTGATGCTCTTGAAAGCGTCTCAGAGGACACACACGGGCACGAGGATAGTGGGATGGATGCAAAGAGGGGCCATTGTGAGGTATTATGGGAAACAGGAGGGGTATCTCGAGACTTTTGGCATGGGGGGAAGGACTTCGTAGTTGAAGGAGGTGGGGGAGGATGAAGGACTGATGCTTTTTTCTACCAAGACCAGTTAGAGGACTTAAAGGATGGAGTGGAAGGGAGCGGGAGACAAAGGCCACATGGGGGGATAGGAAGGAGGCTGTGTGTCCATCCAGGTGAGACCTCATCATTAGGGTAGGCCCAGCAGGGGATTTGGGACTGTGGCAGTGACACAGGCCAAGCAGAGAGCTGGAGGGGTTGGAGCTGTATTTCGGAGCTTACATGAGCAGAAGCCAGTGGTGCCACACATAATTTTTATAAATGGAAAATCTAAGATTCTCTGACTAGGGAGGAGTGGTGATAGGTGATGAGGAAGATGAGTGGGGGATGTTAAAAATGACTTCCAGAGGGTCTGGGTGGTCAGAAGTGGCCTTTATTAAGCTGGGGAAGTATGGGAGGGGAACATGATGGGGGTGCTGTGATCAAGACTTCTGGTTTGAACATTGTTATGTGTGAGTTGCCAGGAGATGTCCAGATGTCAACTTCAAGAAGACAGTTTTATGTCTGAGTTCGGGACTTAGAGTAGAGGTGTGGGTTGTGGGTAACTGGGGAGTCTTAGGTATGTGTGGAAAAAAGCCAAGGTAATAGAGGAGACGACTCAGGCAGAAAGCGTAATGCAAGGAGAGAAGGGGGCTTAGGACTTAGTACGTTTAGGGGTTGGAAGGAAGAGGAGGAGCAGAAGACTGAGAAAGACTTAGTGATATGATACAGGAAGAAAGTCAGGTTGCTGTTGTATCACAGAATCCCAAAGAGAATGGTGTTTTAAAAGACAGAGGGGGGGAAAAAAGGCAGAGAGGATTTTTTTTTCTGCTGAGACTCCAAGAGATACCAAAGGATGACCGCTGTATTAAGTGCCACAGATGCCATCAAGGCCATGGTGAGGATGGCTTGGATGATATGGTTGTACAGGCCAGCCTGGAAAGGAGGGAGCCCGTGTGTTATAGACAGTAGTCTTATTTTTTCTTGCATTTTGAATTCAGCCCCTGGGTTACCTTGTTTGTGGTGTTCTATCAGCATCGTTTTGATGATGAGTTCATGAACATTAGACCGAGAAGGGATGAGGCAACCAAGGCCTAGGGGCAAAGTGGTTTGCCCACATTAACAATGAACCAGTGACAGAATTACGATGTGACTAAGTTCAGATTAGATCATGCAACAGGGGGAGGTAGCTACTCACCTTTGTCTCTTCCCACCTAAGATACAAGCGCGTTGAGGCCCGAGACTCAGGTCGTGCTTATGTACATTACCACAGTACCCAGCCCCGGGTTACCTAGGTGGGTTGTTTTGTTTTGTTTTCTTTTTAAATTTAGATAGACCTAGGTATATTTTGAATACATGAGGTCCCTTGATTGGGTTCAGCATAGATGATCTTAGCCAGTGCCCTTAGCTCCCCAGGGAGTTGTATTTTTCATCTGTTTGTCTCCTACAGGTTATTACCTAAAATCCTTTCTCACTAGGGACTTTCCCCCCTCCCTCATTTCCTTGCTCTTGGACACAGATGGTTCCTAATGGTGACTGGTATTTTTGGCCGCTAAGTAGTTGTGTATGAGGGATGATCTGTGATGCCATGGTGCACTTCCCAAAAGAACAGCATTGATTGTCTTTGTTCAGCTTGCAGTTTTGAAGTATCAGAGAAGGAAATGGGCCACTTGTGGCATCTGTAATAAATTGCATCAATAATGAGAGGCTGAAGTTAACACTTAGGATTTTGGCTTCACAGCTTCGGCTACCCACAATTTTGTCTTTTGTGAATTTTGGTATCCTGAGAGCCCATGGCAGATTCTTCCAAGCTTCCAGAAAGTGTAATGCTGGGAGACTAGCACAGACCTGTTTACCGCTATCAATTAGGCGCTCATTTCTGTTTTAATCCCAGGTCCTTTTTTTTGTTTTTCCTTTTTCTATGACCACTGGTCTAGCACTCTTGGCCAACTTTAAAAAAAAAATAACTTCCTGGTGTTCTAGGTAGAAAAGTTTATAAATTCATTGAATACATTTTTTGGGAATTATTTATACAAATATTGATTAAGTGAAAAATGTTACTTTAAGGTCATTCTGTATACAGATAACTTTTTCTAAAAGATTTTATTTACTTGAGAGAGGGAGAGAGAGCATGAGCAGAGGGAGGGATATAGGGAGGGGGATAAGAAGAATGATGATGCAAATGATGGATGATGCGACACGGGGCTCAATCCCAGGACCCGGAAATCATGACCTGAGGCAGAGGTCAGATGCTTAACTGTTGGAGCCACCTAGGTGCCCCTGTATATAGGTAACTCTTAATGTTGCATTATTTACTTGAAATGTAGCCAAATCATTTGTTTCTGTGAGTTTGGAGAATCACAAAAGTTTTTGTGAACCAAGGAGTGTTTGAGCATCCAGTAGGTGATAGTAGGTCTCTCTTGGGGTCCTGGGAGGTAATATAGGCAAGTTTGGTTATGGTGGAAACAGGGAAGTTAAGGAACCTGTTCAGACTTGACTGAGGAAGGAGGCAGTAGTCTCCTTCCCAGGCCAGGCTTCCTGCCCTAAGGCCAAAGCTCTTGTCTGACACGGATCTGTATTTCGAAGGGTTGTGGAATAATTCAAGATGTGGATGGGCTTCCTGTTTCAGAATATCTCAGACTTTTGAATGACCAACTCTGCTGTTGAGTTCAAAATCAAGTCTGTTTCTTCATTTAGGATAAAATGCCTATTTTGGAGGGCCTAAAGGAGGCTACATGTTCTTTGTGTATTTTGAAGAAAAGAGAAGCCAGGTATTGTTTGGATTTTGACCTGTAAATTACTGTATGGTTCTCCATGCCTTGCCCTGATAACAGTCATTTATAATACTTGATCATTCAGTTATTGGCCCTAGTCGACTGAAGTCGACTACAGCTTGGAAGGGGGAAGTCATTTCCAGAAAGAAGGTCTATAGAGTTAAAGCTAGAAACTTTACTTGGCAAATTAGAACTCTGTGTAAGAGGATAAACTTGTCCTGCATTGAGAGACGCCAGCTTTCTGAGCCACTGACCGTACAGCCGTGGATAGAGATGTGTAGAAGAGAGGGCATTTGTAATTCTGGATGTCTTAAAGTGTGGTTCTGCTATGTAAGCTCGAGAACAAGTTTCTTCAGTCTTCCTATTTATTTACAACTGCAAGGTTTCAGTTGAAGGGTTTAACATGTATGCATTACTTGCATACCCCATGGACCTCAGCCAGGCCTTTCTCATTCCTCTGGGAATGACAGCACCCTGTTACATCTGTGTAGTATGTTTAATTTGTTAATAAACTACAACTTTTTTTTTTCTGATGGCATAGTATGTTTTATAATTTGGAAAGCACAAAAAAAGTACAAAGAAGAAGAATGTACCTGTAATCTTTCTGCTTGCTTAAAAAGCTGTATGTGTGAATCTATAACTTCTATGTATGTATGTATGTATGTATGTATGTATGTATCTATATAGGTTTGGGGTCATAGTGTAGATGTATTTTGCTCACTTTTTTTCCTTCATGTATAGTGAACATTTTTCTCTGTCAAAAAATATTTTACTTCATGACTTTTATTGATGGGATATATATATGTGTGTGTGTGTGTGTGTGTGTATATAGTGGGATGTATGTTTATACATATTTTTTCTTTGTCTCTCTTTCTCTCTCTATTCCATTGGATGGAAAGGCCATATGTAATTTAACCAGTATTTTTCTGCAGTAACCCACCATTTCACAGATGAGGCTTTGTGACCCTACCTTTTCTAAATGATCCATATTCATGCTGCCAGTTGATTACAAAAGTATCAGGGAGTCTTACCAGGTTGTTCTTAGGTTAAAGATATTCAGGGTCTTGATGCCCTTGGAGATCAGGCATAGATCCAATTACTTTTTTTTTTTTTTTAAAGTAAATAGAAATCATCACCTAGATTGATCTCCTGAAGCTAAAAAATCAAGCCCTTTCAAGTTACTTGAGAAGGTCAGAAGGAAAATGTTATGTTACAGGGCTTTGTAGCTACCATTCTCACAGTTCAGTGGAATGATGTAGGGAATATTTTCATAGAAATGTTTCTCTTTTAGAGATGTTTTTCAGATAAAGAAGGCTTGTTTAATTCAGGAAGAGTTATTCCATAGGAAATTAAATCTTTGTAAATCCTTTATCACATTTCCACACTTGCCAGTTCTCTAGCAAATGATGGCTTTCAAATGGTTCAGGAATAGTTTCTTAAAAGGAAACAATTCCATGTTTTATACATACTCATTTTTTAATTTTTGAGTTGGTTAGGTAAGAGAAACTTGTGCTTTTCTCCCTGTCGTTGTCTATGGGTGATATTAGCAGTTTTAAAACTCAGAATGGTAAATACTTGTAGTGGTTTTTTTTTTTTTTAATTTCACCTGATGAGAATGTTTTCTTGGGTGTGATGAATGACTCCAAAGAACTTTAAAAACACAGCCAGTGATGTTGGCCAGGTGCTGGAGAGTTGCTGCTGCATAGAGATCAGTAATTGTTACATCTTGGTTTGGTATGCCTCGTGGTGTCTAATCATGTTGTGTTCTTGGGAACCATGAAAGAATTTTCTTTTCAAGTCTTCGTGCATCATTTTTCTGACATTGATCAAAGTTTGGAAAACCAGTATTATGTATGTAGCCAGGGCATTCATAACTGTCTTACATTCTTAATCTTTTGGCTATTTGGTTGAAATATATCTATGCTTTTTAGATATTGAAAGCATAATATCCTTTAACCTACAACTGCAGAGTTAAAATGAATTTTATGTGAAATATTTAGTTGTGGACCACATCTTCAGCTTTTTATATGCCACAGTGGTCTTGTTTTTTTCCCTTCCATTGTCTGATAGTGAGGTCATTTTCAGTCCTCTGAGAAATTCTATTCCCAGCCAGATGCGGCTCATATATTAAAAGTAGCACCTGTGGCTAATATCACAGCAGCTTACCATAAATTTACATGGTAACTAGGATTATATCTGTCAAGACTGTTAAAAAACATCTAGATTTAATTTGATTTCCAGTATTGTAGGAGCTATCCAACATTTTGCTTCATAACTATATTTTAAAAGTTAAAAATCACTCCATTGTTAAGTTTTATGGCACTCCTAGTGCCCATTAAGTTGATTTGTTCAATGGAGGTCAGAGTAAAGCAACTTGGCTACATTAAGATCGGAAACCAACCCATTTGTGACAAATTTAGCCCTTTCGTGTGAATCTTCTCAACGTCTCTGCATTGATTGGATTCAGGTGTAGCTTATGTCAGTAGCATTTAACCTCAAAAGAATGAGCAGTGTGATTGGGTTGTTGTAAATTATGGAGCATTTTGCCTTCCCTTGTTTGAACGTAACTGTTGACTCTGCTGCCCATGCCTGACTGCTCCACCGCATCTGCCTAGAAATGAGTAGTTTGGTTTTACAGACATCTTGGAAAATTGGGGTGCATGCCCTCACCCCTTTCCCTCCTTTATGTGACCCTTCTAAGCTGTTTTATTCCCCATTATCCTTTGAGTCATCTCCCACATGTTATGATTTGTACACCTGCAGTTCTAAAATTATTTTGGGGTGTCGTTATATCATGTTGTTCACCAACTTTCCAGCATTTATGGATACAATAATGATTCACTGTAAATCAAAATAATTTACAAGTTACAGATAATCTACTCCTACAAATAAGAATTGAATGATTAATTTCTTTGGCATCCTCCCATTTGAACGTGAGTCCTTAAAAAGAAACCAGTAACATATTTCTCTGGATTCGTGAAAACTAACTTATAGTCCAGAACTGAATGAAAGCATAAGTTCAGCTTTCTGGACATTCTGTATTTTGACATGTAAACAAATATAAGCTAATTAAGATATAATCAGCGTCTCTGAGCAGTCATCTTGCTCCTGAGAGAGTCCTTAGGGTTGATCCCGTGGGTGAGGCAGCCTGCAGGACCTCAGGACTGGGTTCATAACCCTGAGTGGGCATACCCACGTTAGGTTGGAGCTCAGTGTGGAGGCATCTCTGCCTTGCTGACCATCCTTCTGGAGGGACCTTTGCAAGCTTCTTTGAGCCTGAGCCTCACCAAAGGGAATGGTAGCCTAGAATAAGGTGGTAGTGCATGGAAGAAATAATTTGGAGTGAGGCTAAAATTACATACATTGAGTGTGTTACCTGGTGTAATTAATCACTTAACAGTATAAAAAATTTCCGTAATGAGCAGTTTGGAGCCTTGTAAAATATTTTGTTGGTAAATCATGACATCATTGTCCACTTCTAGGTTAACTTGGGCAGCTGCCCTCTCCCCCCCTCTGCCCTTGTGACCCTGGATTGCCAGTGCAGTGTCCACTCAGAGATATGTGGAAAAGAGGGGTGAAGATGGAAGATGGGTATGCCCAGCACCAGTTTCTGACCCATACTTTCTCAGTTGTTTACTCTTCTACCTCCTTTCTTACCAGGTCTTCACAGTTGGCCTTTCTCTCCTCTCCTACCACACTGTGGGCTCCTAGGGGGACAGGGACAGTGTCACGGGGCCCAGAGTCCGGAAAGGTGCTTGGTACAGAGCAGCAGATTGGTATACATGCATATCCTGTATTTTCAGGGACACACTGTTCAGGAGATGCCAAATATTTCTGTTATGTTAAAGGTTTCAGATCCTGTACAGAAAGTGGAAACATGAGAGATTTTGCTGGCCACAATTAGTTTTTCTCCTCCATCTTCCATTGCGGTTAGAAGCATATGTGTGGTTTTGTTTTTAAACGTATCAGTTGAGGACAGCCCCGGTGGCACAGTGGTTTAGCACCGCCTGAAGCCCGGGGTGTGATCCTGGAGACCCGGGATCGAGTCCCACGTCAGACTCCCTGCATGGAGTCTGCTTCTCCCTCTGCCTGTGTCTCTGCCTCTCTCTCTAAAAAAAAAAAAAAAAAAAAAAAAAAAATGTGTCAGTTGATGTTCTGGAGGAGATAGGAATCATGAGAGTGCTGGCCATGCAATGGATCTGCCTTGCCACATAGCCTTTTTCAGGATCCCAAGGTTTAGCCTACAGAGGGCCCAGCAGCTGCATCTGTCCAGCTACCAAAGACACAGCCTTAGAAGGTTGATTTTGAGAACAAAAATAAAATGTATTTTAGAAGACCTGCTTATTTTCAAAGAGAAGTATTATTTCCCCTTAACTCAGAAATGAGTTAAATCCTAAATAATCACTGAAGTGCCCAGTGCCAGCTTTTATCACTCATTAATACTCTGTTACTGTAATTGGTTTAGATATGGTAGAAATGGCTAATTTAAAGTCAAATGGGCCAACTTTTATAGCACAAAATATGTATAAAGCACTTTTGCATGCACTGGCTCATAAAACATGTTTACTTTGGTTCTTTCATGAATAACATCTCACATTGAGAACTGAAAACTGTGGTACTTAACTGAATTTTAGAATTTTGTTTTAAGCCATGCAAAACAGCATTGTATAATTGTTTTTTCAGATGATAGTATATATGAGTATATATGAATAAAGTTTATTATATTTCTAGTAATGAAATCCTCACTTGGCAAATTTTGACTGTTGCTATATAGTTGGTGTTGGATGAACAAACAGATTTTACGTGAAACATTTTTTTATTCATTATATAAGCAAACATTTTTTTTAACTGCATGCAACTTTTCCTTCACCAAATTCTTAAAAAGTAAGTTTATTTTTAAAAATCCAAAACTTTGTTGTAATGAGTCTATGTTATATACATCTAATATTGTAATACTCTGGGTCTGTAATTAAGAATGGGCTCTGCTGACCAGTGTTGGGAAAAGGCACAGAAGAAAGTTACAATACCTTGCCTATTTACAAATTAACCATTACCTGCCAAAAGCACATCAGACCCACACAGCGGACATCCGCTAATCCAGTGGTTAGCCGTTCCGGGCTCTAATGCACACTGTTTTACACGTTAACGGTTTTGAAGTTCCAGGCCAGAGCTGACCTTTCACATGTGCTCCGTTCACAGTAGGAATCTCCACTCACTGCTTCCTGTCAGACTGGATTATGGTGACACAGCCCAGGGCTCACTTTGGCTGCAATTAAGTTTTTGATCAGAATTATTTCGTTCACAAACAATCACATTTGGTAAAATGTTACATCTGCCCTGAAAACCACTGGCAGCCTCTCAGTTTATCAGTGTGATGTGACTGTAATTCTTCATTTGTTTTTCATAAAATGGCAAACCATCTTCTACATGGTTTTTTTTTTTTTCTTTTGCCAGTTTTTGCCTTTCATTTCTTTGGGCTTGGAAGGAAACTATATCTTGAAATAAGTATAGATCTACCCGTAGACTTTGGGAATTTGAATGGAATTGTCTTTGGTGCAGAACAAAATTATCCAATTGAGCCAAGATTCAAACATTATTTCCGAAAATTGTTAGTGGTGGTTCTGTTTCTCACACAAGGAAACGTTTTAGCTTTGGGAGTGTGGGGATTCGAGGTTTTGCTTCTTGGTCTGCAGTTCTGTAGCCTCTCTGCCTACCGTGTTGCTGCCTTGCAGTATTTATCGTCATGCGCATGTCGGGCTTTGTCACTGTGGTCACTGCCTTGGGTACCAGATATGAAACCGGCTGCGGCTCTGTTATCGCCCCCCATGTGGTGCTTTGACTAGCTTCTAAAAGTGATTTTCTCACTGAGAAGTGGCAGCAGAGGTACTCTGAGGTCGCTTTTTCACTGGCTAACTACGTAGCCTCTGTAATATGGTGTGGCTCTCAGCGACATTGAGTTTCAGAGCCGATTTTCACTGTTGAGTGTCATCACCCTTTGGAGCAGAGACCGTTACATGGTGGTTTTGTGGGTTGGGTGGGACACTTGAGGAGCACAGGGTTGGAGTTTGGATTGGAGTTTGGGTAAAGGAAATGAACCTCTGACTTAATTTTGTGCAAATAGAGGCTGGGAAGCTGGTGCCGAGGTGGTGCTGTGCAGGGGAAGGGATAGAGTTAGCAGGTTGTGAAGTTAGGAATGCTTGAATGCTGTCTGAAATTCAAGCATTAGGTTTAGAAAGTTCAATTACTTTTAATGTATATGTAGAATGCTATTAAAGGAACTTATTACCAGGTTTTAAGTTATTGAGTTAAAACCCAAATCATTTCCCATTTGCTTTGGTGGGACCAGACTTACTCATTACTAACTCATAAACTTACAAGTGGCAACAGAAAGGTGTTGCATCAAAAAAATCTGTTTACCTTTAATTTTTTAAGATTCTCAATGAAGTAGGGTCTATATATACTTGTGAAAGCCCAAGACTTTATTTAAAGGGACTGTAAATATTAGATATATTCATGTAACCATCATCTTCTCTATTGTCAGTGGTGAGCGGATTTTTTTAAAGCTAATCCATTTTTTTTTTTTTTTTTAATAGAGGACCAGGGGAAGGGAGGAGAGAAAGAAAGAGAGACCCAGGCTCCATGCCCAGTGCAGAGCCTGATGTGGGGGCCCGGTTTCACAACCCTGAGATCATGACCTGAGCTGCAATCAAGAGTTCGGTATACAAAGGACTGAGACATGCATGCACCTCAGGTTAAATCCATTCTTACAGTGTTAGTCTTTAAAAAAACACCATATTTGAAATATATCTGACCATATTTACTGTTTAAAGGAAATACATTTAAAGAAAGTGCTGAATAGTACTGAATTTCGAGGGAAAACACCAACCTAGAATCTTCTCTTTTAGTTATCATTGGTCAGTAATACTCTGCCTTCTTAGAATGTGGTATACAAACAGACAGTGGCCAGACAGGATTTCTAACTTAATTACAAGCTTATGTTAATAACGGTCATTGATTTTCTTATTTTCAACTTTTTCGTCTGAGATTGTGGAATTTTTAGAACTTTATATCCATAACCTGTTATGCCCATGTAATAATGTGTGTGGGTCATCTGCTGAGTTAAAGGAAGCTTCATCATCTTTGAAGGAGGTTTTAACTGAAATTTGAGGCAGTCAGGAGAAAGTAATGCAAAGTGCCTCACCTCAGTCTATGCTAAAAAAGCAGTGACTGCAGAAATCCTCTGCAGCACCCACCATGTGTGGACATGATCTCCAGCCCAAAGCCTTCACTGCATCTAAGGAAGGCAACAGATGAAACACTTAAGAAGGTTCAAAAGTGCTCTTTCTGGAAAGGCTGGGACAGATAATTGTGACTTGGTGTCCGCTCTCCTAGTATATGAAACTGAAAGATAAATGGGATACTTAACTACCTTAAAGTTTTACTAGCTCATATAAAAACACTTCTGAGATCCAAAGTAGGTCATTTATGCCAGACAAAGAACTCTAGACTGTCTCCTAAGTACCATGAAAAAAAACAAACCCTTACTTCCTAAATAGTATGATTACTGGCTGAAGGAGACTCCAAGTCTATGCTCTGAGAAGAATCTTAATAATCTTCTTCTTCTTATCATCATCATCATCGAACACAGAACTTATCTCTGTATTGTGGTCATCACATCACCCAGCAGGAGGAACCCTGCCATCATTGGTCTTCTCCCTTACTGTTGCGGTGGGGAAGTCAAGGCTGGCAGGGAGGAATAAGTATACAAGGTGGGAGTGCTAAGCCTTACCTCGAGCACACGTTCCCCTTTTCTGTTTCTGGACTTTGTGTATCACAGGACCATTTAGGCACTTTTCCATAACATTCTGTTTGGGCTCAGAAGGATTTAAAGTTAAAGCAGAACATCTCTTTAGATGTTTAGTAGAGAAAATTCAAACTAAAAATTGCAAGGCATGCTTTTCTGAGCCTTGAGGGTTTGGGCCAGTTAAGTGCTGCAGTCCCTGCCAGCCCCAACCCCGTTGGTCTCATAAAACATGGCACTCTGGATCATACATGTCTTTCAGAACCTCCCCCGAATTTATTTCTGACCTCATTCCCACTCTCCACAATCACAGCTCAGCATATTTTTTGTATTTGAATTTGTAATTGCTCATAATTCTCAAGGTTTTGATGAAGAATATATCTCAGGGCAGGCAGGGCCCCCAAGTTTCCACTTGGTGCCTGAGGAAGATTAGGTGGAGCAAGACAATAATGGAGACTTTAACCTCATTATGGTCTACCAGTGTCATCATTTTGAAAGCCTAAGATGGAGATCATTTGATATCTGTTGTACTCTTTTCTCTAAGCACTGAAGTCAGAGCTACATAATAGCAGTTTTGCTTCCTGACTGCTTGGCCTTTTCACAGCTGCTCAGCCAGTGGTTCTTTCCTGGAGAAACCAGAGCTGAGCGTGAGGGGTGAGTGGCAAGCCCCAGTCACACATGTGGCTGGAAGAAATATTTGACAATAAGAACCTTGGTCTCAGAGAAGTCTACGCTGGGGATCTTTCCACAGCGTACTCTCCCTGCATGTTGGAGGATTTGACGACAATGTCCCTGTTGTTTGAAGTTTGTTGGGTGGAGTGTTTGTTTTTACAGGTTCAATTGTCATGGTTTTGGCACAGTACTTGTGCTAATTGGTTGCTTTAATAGGTGCTCAGCTAAAGAGGACTTTATCATATTATCTAATGTTTTTACTGCATGTTGAAAAAAAGATTTAAAGAAAGATGTCTCATTTATTCCATAGACCTCAAATTATACAGTTGGTCTTCTAGTTTTGCCCCTAAAACTCCACAATGTATTGATAGAGAATTCAAAGAGTCTTAATGTTCAGAAGGCTTGACTTAGAAAGACATATTTGGTATCCATGTCTCCAACGTGCTTGAATTGTGTACATGAAATAGTTTCTCAAAGAGAAGATGACGCATTCTCTCTGAGATTGTGTGGCTTCTAAAAAGAAGTAAAGAAGACCATGGAACTAACTGAAAAATGAGTAAGATGTTTTCATGTTCAGGGTACACAGTAAATGAATAGTACTATGACAGTTAAGGGGAAAGGCATAGGAAAAATTTTATGAAAGTCCTTCCTTTTTCTGAAGTTTTTGTTCTAATTTTTCTCTTGTAATTAAACTTTGAAAGGGATGCCTGGGTGGCTCAGCGGTTGAGCATCTGCCTTTGGCTCAGGACATGATCCCACAGTCCCGGGATCGAGTCTCACATCAGGCTCCCTGCATGGAGCCAGCTTCTCCCTCTGCCTCTGTCTCTTGCCTCTCTCTGTGTGTCTCTCATGAATAAATAAATAAAATCTTTTTAAAAAAAAAATAAACTTTGAAAGTAAAAACTATAGGAAACTTATTTTTGCTATCATTAACTTTTAGGTAAAGGAAATAAATGGAAAAAGTATAACCTGATATCAGGGATTTGTCCTAGATATACATGTGGGGGGCTTTGGAGTTGGGCATACTTGGATTCGAATCCTAGCTTCGCCTTTGATGAGGTGTGTGATTCTGGACACATGACTTAGACTCTGTAAAATAAAAATGATCAACCTGCTAGATGGTGATGTGCTATCATTATTAGCTGCTGTTCTTTTTAATTGAACATTTCTGTGTGTGTGAAGGGACTGTGCTATGTGATTGGTACACATCACCTCCTGTAGTGTCTGTAGGGAGTCTTAACCCAGCCAAGTGTTGTAGCTTGCTCAAGGTATAAGTATAGAATCCAGGTTTTGGATTCCTAGACTAATACTCTTCTATCTGCTTCTCACATAGTACTTTGTTTTTAAATGTTCTATTCCTCTGAAAATGAAATACAATTGTAAATAAATTAACCAAGTTTATCCATTCCCCCTGTTGATGGGCATTTATTTATTTATTTAAAGATTTGATTGATTGATTGATTCATTAGAGAGAGAGAGAGGCAGAGACACAGGCAGAGGGAGAAGCAGGCTACCTGCGGGGAGCCTGATGCAGGACTCTATTCCAGGACCCTGGAATCACAACCTGAGCCAAAGGCAGATGCTCAACCACTGAGCCAGGTGCCCCTATTGATGGACATTTAGGTTCTTGGCACTGCTCATTATTACTGTCAGTTCTGTAACAAGCATCCTTATGTCTCCTTATGTACAGATGTGAGAGTTTCCTTAGGTATAGATCTAAAAATGTAATTGCTAGGATAACTCTTTGGCATACAGATTAAAAAAAATGAAGATGCAGGATTGTGACAAGTCAAGGCTTGAGGACAGTCACATTGTAGCTCATTGGATAAGGCTCTTCATCAGAGAACCGCATAGTGACCTAGGTCCTCATGATTTCAGAGCATGGTGAGCTGATTTTGAAGTGGTTCTAGAGGTGTGGGAAGATGTATAAACATAATGAAAACAAGAATTAGCTGGTGGGGTCTCAGTCCAAGGTGTGAGTGCTTTAAGGCAAAAGACCTACTTTTACCAGAACTTATTATTGATAGCACTAATTTGTAATGTCGCCAGTAATATTGCTTGTTAATAATCTGTCACCTTAAATTTAAAAAAAAAATGCAGAATGTTAAATTCAAACCCATTATGGAATGTCTGTTGTCTGAAAAAAGATACTTTCTGTTTGATTTCACAAGATTTATTTTCCATTTAATTTCACAAATCAGAGGGCTCCAGGTTGTGACACAAACTGTATCTGCTGTGTTCATTCCTGTACACATCTTAGTGAAAAACTGTGCTGGTCAGGTTGGCTCAGGTTCTGCACATTCTGGAACTGGTGGAACTGGGTTAGGACGTTGCAGTGGCCACTCCAGTGGAGCTGGGGTGGAGGACCCACATGCCTGGTGTCTGCTAATCCATCTCATCCCCTTATATTTCATTTCATTTCATTTCATTTCATTTCATTTCATTTCATTTCATTTCATTTCATTTCATTTCATTTCATAGAATGCACAAGAGAGCACACAAGCAGGGGAAGGGGCAGAGGAAGAAGGAGAAGCAGGCTCCTCACTGAACAGGGAGCCCAATGCTGGACTTGATCCCAGGACCCTGGGTTCATGATTTGAACTGAAGGCAGACACTTAACCGAATGAGCCACCCAGGTGCCCCCATCCCATTGTCTTTTAATCATCTCACTGCTTTCAGTGGAGGAATCCTATTGTACACCCGTCTTGATAGGCAGAGGTAATTATATATATTTGCTTGGGTAAGCAAATCGATAAACTTGCAATAAAGTGTATCAGACCATTTCTTTGGCAGGACCAACAAGAACAGCTTGTGAAGCAGAGCCGTTTCCAATGGAGCATGAAAAGCTTTGGAAATTCTCAGTAATAGCAGAGAGCAGCATTTGAAACCATCCTTAAACAATTGTTTGTTTTCCTCTTCCGCAACCACATTTATAAAAATTCAGTCAGACAGGCGTTTTGTTTTGTTTTAAAATATTTTCAGTGAATTGTTATCTGCCGAATGCACATGTGTTCCTGCACTTTTTCTTTCACGATTGAAACTTTAAACCCTTCCCTTAAGTCCCCCTGAAAAACCTTGCTCTGCCCAGTAAGGTTTGCATATGTGAGAAGGGCTGAAGGGATTTGGACCCTGGAGAAACCTCCCAATTTGAAATCTGTCCTATGTAGTTGTGCACCAGAAATGGCCATGGTCAGTGCCCCAGGGGCTCTTTGTCTTTATCTTCTACCAAGATTACTCACCTCCAAAAAGATCTTGGTTAATTTGGGTGTTTCAGTTTAGTTAGTCAGATCAGGAGTGCTTGTGAACATAGCAAGAGGCATGATTGAAGCATTTATAAAAATATGGCTCATAGTAAGCACCATAATTTGTTGGAAAGAATTACCTCTTCAGTGATGTTAAAAAAAAAAAAAAAGACCCCAAAGATTGTGGTTTATAACACCACACCTGGTCCAGATTGTACTGGACGAATCCATATTTGCTTCGCTGTAAATGATTTTGAGGGTGGAATTCCTGGGTTGTTTTCTGTCTTGTAAGCCCTTGACATTGTACTGGTACCTGTGTGCACACAAACCTCCTGACATGGGAAAGGCCAGCTCAGCCTCCCACTGAAATCCAGGTTGGCTGCATTTATTCTGCATGTTCCTAGAATGAGGAAATGATATGACAATAAACAGAAATGCCCTTGCTGAGGAGAGAAGGGAAGCTGGTGTTTATCTGGTCAGGTGGTTTAGATTAGCCATGATGCGGCTCTGTATTATGTTACTTTAAATCTTTGTGTCCCAACAGGACATAAATTATGAAGATTGTTACAGTATGTTTCATCCTCTGTAAGATCAACAAATTGGAATAATTTTTTTTATAGGAAAATCACAGTGCTTTTGGCAAGGCTATTGAAGCCTTTAATTTGACTTGAGTTTTTCTCGAATATTATGGCCCGATGGAGAAAGTAGGATTTGCATAAGGTATGCAATAATAAACTTTGGAAAAACAAAAGGGAAGCATTTCTCTTGAGGAATTGGATCAAGTGGCAGAGTACTCCCTCTCCAGCAACATCTCTGTGTCTTCTTTGTGCCGGTGTGTGAGAGCCAGTGGTGTTCTTCTCCGGTGGGGTTGCAGGCAAGCTGTGCAGGTCTTGGTGTGGAGATGGAGCTTCATCGGGTGCTGCTGGCCCGTCAGCCCTCACGTGCACAGAGAAGGCAGCTGCTCCGTGGTGGGACTGGATGGGAGCCTGCTTGAAAGAGGGAAAGCCAACTTTCCCATTTATATACTTCCAGGAAAACAGACTGTTTTTCCCCCTCAGGATATTATGAATGA
Source organism: Vulpes lagopus (assembly GCF_018345385.1). Taxonomy (NCBI): domain Eukaryota; kingdom Metazoa; phylum Chordata; class Mammalia; order Carnivora; family Canidae; genus Vulpes; species Vulpes lagopus. Next base: position 109,512,987 of record NC_054830.1, on the reverse strand, counting down.
TTAAAAAAAATACCCCAAACCCTAAAACCCAACGTGATCAACAATTGAAGCTAAGGTAATTTATATAGGAGTACTGTAGAAAGAATTGACCTAAGTAAGCATTTGTTCTTTTAAAGATTTCTTCTGTCCATTACTATTTCCTGAATTGTTAGCCTTACTTGTGAATTTTTATCATAGAGACTTAATTTTTTCCTTCGTATCCAGGATGCAACCAAGTTTACTTGGCCACACAGAGCAACTTTTCTAGGGAGGAAAAAAATGGCATAAAATTACTTTGTGTAGGATTCAAGCAGATTGGAACCTTTGCAGTATTGCCCAGTAACATGTTTTCTGTGCAAAGCACTCTGCATGTTTTTATGAGAACACCTTGCACAGTGAAGCTAAGTAGTAGAGCTTCTGATTTACAGGGACGGGGAGAGGTGAGTGAGGTTTAGGATTCGTTCAAGGCCAGAGAATGAGACAGAGCTGGGATTAGAACTTTTCAGGATGAGATGACACCATCCACCAGACCCTCTGAGTCTTTTGATACCAAAAGCAGGGTAAGTGCTAAGTCTGTTTTACTCTCTCTGTGTGTCCAGCCCTGAGATTTTTCTTCAATTCTTTAGTAATACTGTTTAAAACAGAAACAAAAAAGTCCCTAGTTTCAATCTTTTAACTATCCGAAGGTCTCTCCTTAAGCCTCATCATAACAGGTTGAGGATAAATTCTGAATATATTTGTGGTTTGCTTTAGCTCAGTGTCTGAAGACTCTGACAGGTTCAGGGACCTTTCCAAGTTCACAACCTCTGTGTGCACTTTGAAACAAATAAATACAGACGACTTAAGAGATGGTCTCCTTCTTCACCAGGCTTCTTCTGGATTGGCAGTGTTTTCTGAGAAGTGGGTCTGGCAGGCTGTTTGCTTGCAGTGATGCATTGCAGCCGTCTATCGCTGGAGGTCCTCTGCTGAATTATCTGGAGGTCTGATCGGGCTTGAATGTTTCAGTGGTATATTTTTCTCACAGAAGATATTGGCAAATGTCATCAAAATTGTACTTAAAAACCCTTAAAAGGAAAATTGATCCAATATAGAAATAAGCAAAGACTAAGTATGAATTTGTTGATGGTGGGATAGACCTTTTTATACAGTCACAGATTTTGTGATGTGAGATGAGACTCTCTTTTGCAAAATGTGTACTGCTCATAGAAAATGTATTTTCTGGACAGGTAAGCCAAATAGGTATTGCTTTGTTTCTTTAAAGTATTTTTTGAGTCCCATCTCTCCCTACCCCATGCTGTGAGAGTAGGTGTTCTTTCTGCTCTGAGCCTTTGTTCTATTCCTTCAACTCTTTTGGTTTTATTGTTGGAGGATCTTGACTTTCAGTTTAATTTAAAATACTCCAACTGGAGCAGAAGCTTTTTTGCCTTCTCTCTATTTAAACTTAGGTACAATAATAGGGCAGGACAGTTTCATGTCAGATAATATATTGGAATCACATAGTGTAGGTAGTAGTAGCATCTCTTTAAAAGGAGCCAGTTGATTATAAAGAAGAAAAGGTCAGGAGTAGACTGCCATTTTGCCTGTTATTTGATTTTTTAAAAATGTATTTGGCCAGATATTCCATATATCTTAGTGATCTGGATGCATAAAGTTGAAGCCTAAGGATATTTTTTTATATAAATTTGAATTTTTATAAATTGTATAATGGTGACAATGACAAGGAGCCTGAATTCTAATTCTTGAAGGATTTAATTCATGAATTCTAATTTGACTAAAAAGCAAAAAATATTTGGAAGTCTTTGCCATACCTCTTATTTCATGAGACTCCTGAAAGATAAACAGGGATTATCAGCTGATTAGGAAAGACAACTTCCAATGAGGCTTTTCCCAAGCAGCTAACTGGTGGTCATAAGCAGCCTCAGAGAGAACAGGGAGGCATGAGAAGTTACTTGATATTAGAGAACTCCAAGTAAATGGCTTCTCTAGTGGATTCCTGTTGGGATGATTTTGAAACCCATATTTTCACTTTGCTTTAGAGGGAAATGATGGATAGGAAACTGGTGAAGTGTGCTGATTCCAAGAGAGCAAAACTGAAGGATTGTGAGAAATTTCAGAAGAAGCTAATCAGACAGAGCTGTTGATATGCCCCATAGTAGCTGATGATGATGTGGGGAAATGTAATTTATTTTATTATTTTATTTTTAAAATTTATTTATGATAGTCACAGAGAGAGAGAAAGAGAGAGAGAGAGAGAGAGAGGCAGAGACACGGGCAGAGGGAGAAGCAGGCTCCATGCACCAGGAGCCTGATGTGGGATTCGATCCTGGGTCTCCAAGATCGCGTCCCGGGCCAAAGGCAGGCGCCAAACCGCTGCGCCACCCAGGGATCCCTGGGGAAATGTAATTTAAACTTATATGCAGAGGAATTTGGAAATTAGTCATGTCTTTTTAGGGAAAAGATTCTCAGCTTGTGATCCTCTTGTCCATAATGCTTCTTTGGCTCACATCAGATATGTGGTATTTGTCTAGTTAGAGGACTTTCCTTAAAAACAGAACAGAAATGATGGGCTCTTAGGTATAATTGTGGGTAGAGGTGTTGATGTTGGTTCAACTCTGCTGCCTGGAGAAGCGTGGATACTAGTAGACCTCTGTCAAAGAGTAGTCATCTAGCCTAGGAATTCAGGAGGAATTTACTAATGTAATTATAAATCCTAGTTCTGCAAAAGAAAACTGTTTTGTACCTTGCTTCATTTAACAGTATATTTTTGAAGATAGTATCATATAATTAGCTAAAAGCTATCTTATTTTTCCACATGGCTGTTTGGGATACTACGGTAATTGCCAAAAATGAAGACTTAAGAACTTTTTTGTAAGGCTCTGGAATGTTATGGTTCTGTGAGCACAGCTTTTGAGGGTAATGTTTAGAAGTGAGCATGCTACCTCACAGGTTGTGTATTTATTACCAACAGCTAAAGGGGCACTAATTTAGCCTACAGTACAGTAGAGCCAGCTGCTCATTTGGTACCTTGTGGGCATTGTCTCAGGTGCCTCGGAGAAGCCAGTTTTAAGAGAAAAGTGGGATAGTCTTGGCATGAATTATTGGAGATAATTCTCTACAGTGGATCAATTAGAAGGCAGGTAGAGTAGTGGCCTGGGATTGGTGGGGGTTGTGTCTGTCCCCAGACACCCATACTAAACTGCTTAGGTGTTGGTCCTCAGGTAAGGTCTTTAGTCTGGCTCTTCAAGGACACAGGAATCACCTCCTTGCCTCATATGCTCACCAACAGATTGCCATTTCCACTGGAAATCTTTCTATGAGGATACTTACTTAGAGAAACAGTTTTCAGTAGGTTTCTGATTTTTCATCCTTGTGAGGGTGAATTTCTTTGGTCTTCAGTGGTTCTTCTCATAGGTTTGGAAAGGATCTTCCTGTCTAGGCCCCAGACATTGTAAAGTTAAAGTGTTGGTGATGATAATAACCAGTAGCATTCACTGAGCGTCTCATAGAATGCCTGGCACATACTCCATTTTTACATAATAGGAAACTGAGGATCACTTCAAATATTAAGTGATTTCTCTGAAATCAGATAGCTAGTGAATAGCAGCACTAGGATTTCTTTCTTTCTTTTTTCTTTCTTTCTTTCTTTCTTTCTTTCTTTCTTTCTTTCTTTCTTTCTTTCTTTCTTTCTTTTCTTTCCTCCCTTTCCTTTCCTTTCCTTTCCTTTCCTTTCCTTTCCTTTCCTTTCCTTTCCTTTCCTTTTCTTTTCTTTTCTTTTCTTTTCTTTTCTTTTCTTTTCTTTTTTTTCTATTAGCACTAGGATTTCAATCTAGGTCTCTGACCCTAACATTTCTGCACTAGACCAACATGCTCAAAATATGAATGACACTTCGGAGAAAAAAAGCATGGATCAAATACATCTTTGGTTGGGTCTGTTCCTCACAATTCTCATGTTGCTAGTCCAGAGTATTCTTCTGTTGCCGGCAAATTAGTATCTGATGTTCCCTTTGCAGTGGCTAGAACAGTTAACAGTGTTTCCATGAGAAAGTCATGGTGAGTCATGTAATATTCTGGGGCAAAGAATGCCTTTTCTTGGTGCACCAGGCAGTGTTTATGTGGTTGATCAGTCACACCACCATGGGAAGGTCCCGTCCTGTGACATGTGCGTGCTTGGCAATGATCTTGCCGTGCATTTTGCTTAATAATTTTCATTATTTTTAATTAAAGTTGAAGAAGTGCAGACTCTAGCTGAAATTAAGGTAGGTTGTATTGCCGGAATCTGGTAATTACCTTAATTGATCACAAGATAGTTTCCTTGATCACCAATTAGACTAAATTGCCGATCATGTTTCAAGACGTGAAGAAATGCCCAAACTGATTTATGTAATAGTGTTTTCATTTCTAATCAGACGTAAATATCCTTTCCTTCCATAGCAATTGTGTTTTCTAAAAGAAGAGTTGTAGGCCTACAAACATAAAGGTGATTCATAAACAATAGAGTTCTAATTCATTGAATTAGTAAAGGAAGTATTTAGAGGCTTAATGGAGATTGTACTGGGGAAATTACTTTGGAGTCGCTGGTGCTCATTTTCTTAGTGGGAGATATGTTCTTTTTTAGGGCATAATTACAATAGTCTATAATCAAAATATAAAAGGCAGCAGATTTAAAGAACATCTATCAAAGAGAATTGCTCTGGGTAATGAAAGATTTGTATTGTAAATATGTGCTAGAAGTTAAGTCTTAGAACTTTAATAAATTGTACATGTTACTTGGGCTGAAGCTGCGTTTTACATTCAGGGTACTTCTGTTAAACATTTCACAGATTGATACAGGGTTTTTGTTTTGGTTTTGTGCATCTGATAGTCTTTCATATTTTCATGGAATAAAATGGAACAAAAGGAACTTTAAGAAAAATTAAAGTTCCCTAGGAATACTTGATTTGGGGTTCATGGAAAAATCTTTTAATTGCTGATGGTTTGGAGATTTCCAAATGACAAACTTCATTGGGCCCAATTTACTGTGATTGTTGTGCTTACATTCCTTAATATGGCAGAGTGACTTAAAAAGTCATACTTCATCATGCATTCATTGACTTGTTCATAAAATGTTTGTAATTTGCAAAAGAGGAAAGACTGAAACTATTATCAGCCATTATATGTTATTTGTTGGCCATATGTTTGTTTGAAATGGCCATAGCTCAATAGAATATGGCTCATGGATAAACTATGTTGTAAATTGGCACTAAAAACCCACCCAAACAGGTAGGCATATGTTAAGAAGCTAACATGAGCCAAAATATTTTAATATGAACCAGGTTACATATGTTGCACTATCTCAGTTCCCTTTCGAGTGAGATCTTCATTTGCATGACGTCTTCAGTTTTCCCCAAACTAATTTTTAAAAGTAGACCAGGTATCTATGTGGCACAAATTCAGAGGCACCAAAGACATAGTAAGTCTTTTCTGGTCCCTTCTCCTCAGCCACCCAGTTTCCCCTCTCCACCGCTGTCATTCACAGTTACCAATCTCTCATGTATGGTTGCAGAGGTATTCATGCATATAGTTTCCTCTCCTTTGTACAATTCACAGACTATTGTTATGCATTTGGTTTTCATGTAGTAATGTATCTTGGAGGTTTTTCTATGTCAACAGATAGTTTCTTCATTCCTCTTAATGGCTGCATAGTATTCCTGTGTGTAAATGGACCATCCTATATATAATCAGTTTCTTGCTGATGGACCTTTAGCTTTTTAAAACCTGTAACTTGGGATCCCTGGGTGGCGCAGCGGTTTGGCGCCTGCCTTTGGCCCAGGGCGCGATCCTGGAGACCCGGGATCGAATCCCACGTCGGGCTCCCGGTGCATGGAGCCTGCTTCTCCCTCCGCCTGTGTCTCTGCCTCTCTCTCTCTCTCTGTGACTATCATAAATAAATAAAAAAAATTAAAAAAAAAATAAAAAATAAAAAAAAATTTTAAAACCTGTAACTCTTACAGGCTGTGCTGCAGTGACCATTACCCCCCCCCCCTTTTTTAAGCCATTTATTTATTTTAGAGAGAGACAGAGTGGGAGGAGAGGCAGAGAGAGAGGGAGAGGCAGAGAATCCCAGGCAGACCCTGTGCTGAGCATGGAGCCCCACATGGAGCTTGATCTCAGGACCCTGAGATCATGACCTGAGATGAAACCAAGAGTTGGAGGCTGAACCAACTGTGCCACCCTGGCGCCCTGCAGTTACAATTCTTCCAAGTTATATATAAGTGTTCCTGCAGGATTAATTCCTAGAAGTGCAGTTATTTAGCTGAAAGGCATAGGCATTTTTAATTTTGGTGGATATTGTCAGATTCTCTTCCAGAGTGATGATATATTAGTTAATATTCACCAGCATCGTGTGAGTGCCTTTTCTCCTGTATGCTCATCAACAGAATTTTTTTTTTTAGATTTTATTTATTTATTCATGAGAGGCAGAGACATAGGCAGAGGGAGAAGTAGGTTTCCTGCAGGGAGCCTGATGCAGGACTCAGTCCCAGAACCCCAGGATCACGCCCTGAGACAAAGGCAGACGCTTAACCACTGAGCCATCCAGGCCTCCCTCATCAACAGAATATTATCATACATTTTGATCTTTATCAAACTGGTAAGTTTAACTTAGTTCCCACCCCCTGCAGCTTTACTGAGATATAGTTGATGTAAAAGTTAGTATTAATTTGTGCTTCTCTGAACATGTATGAGTCTGAACAGTTTTTATGTTTAGGAACCATTTGCTTCCTTTGTTACCTGTTATGTCCTTTGCTTATTTAAAAAACTGGTGGTTAATCTTTTTCTCATTAATTTGTAGGAGTTCTTTTTTTTTTTTTTGTAGGAGTTTTTTATATGCTAAGGAAATATGTACTGCAAACCTGGCTTGTTTATCTTTTAATTTCATTTGTTGGTTTTTATTGCCATATAGAAAAAAAATTTTTAATGTAGTAAGATTTACCTGTTTTTTTTAGGAATGGTTTAAAGTTTTCTGCCAATAGAATTCATATATTTCTTGTTAAGTTTACTCCTAGGTGATTTTTGGTGCCACTTTAGATGGGATCTTTTCTTCCAATATATTTTCTAGTTGTTTGTATAAAAGATCTTTTTTTTGGCTTGTTTTATTCTTGACTTTAATGGGAATCTTTTAGTGTTTTTCCATTTAAGAATAATATAACCTTTTAGACCAAGAACATAGTCTATTAAAGAAGGGTCCAATTTGGGTTCTTCCTAACTGCTGCTATTATGAACAAACAGTGATACATTATCCATGTAGCCAATTTTGGTATATATATTTTGATGCTGTGGTTACATGCTCCTATATACCCTTCAAATATAAAGCAATTTTTGTACTCATTACTTGTTATAAATAAAACCATTGATAACCACAAAAAGAGAGGCCCATATATTCTTAATTCATTAAGAATTTTAATACATAAGAAATACTGAATTTATCAAATATCTTTTCATAATTTATGGAAATCACATGATTTCCCTCTACATTTATTAATATGGTAAATTATATGAGTATATTCCTTATATTGAACGTTCCTTGCATTCTTAGAATAAATCCCATTTGCTCATGGTTCTTTGTTCTTTTAGTATATTGCTAGGTTTTATTTATTAAGATTTCACTTAATATCAGATCAACTTGTACTTTCATTGTTATATGCTATCTTTGTGAGAATTTGGGCATAGTATTATGGTGGTTTATAAAACTAATTTGAAAATGTCCTTCTTCTGTGCTCTGAAACAGTTTAATTAGTATTAGAGTTAACTCTGCCTTCAACGTTTTATAGAATGTCTCTGTGAAATGGCTAGAACTGTCATTTTTTGGTGTTATTCTTGTTTATATGTTTTTTTTCTTCTGGGGTCAGTTTTGATATTTTTTGGGGGTAATTTTTATTGGAGAACTGTTTTACCTATGTTTTCTAATTTCTTTGTATAAATACTTGAATTTGTTTAAAATTTATTTTTTTGTATGTTTTGAAATTTCCTTTATCTGTAGTTACTTCTCTATTCTCATTTCCCTTTTTTTTTTTTTTAGATTTTATTTATTTATTCATGAATGAGAGAAACAGAGAGAGAGAGAGAGAGACAGAGAGAGAGACAGAGACACAGGCAGAGGGAGAAGCAGGCCACATGCAGGGAGCCTGACATGGGACTCCATCCTGTGTCTCCAGGATCATGCCCTGGGCTGAGGGTAGTGCTAAACCACTGAGCCACCCGGCTGCCCCTGTTTTATTTATCTATACTTTTTCTCCATATCTTTTTGTTTGTCTTTAAATGAAGTAGCCAGTTTTCTAATACATAATTGTTTCAGCTTTTGGATTTATAAGTTCTGCCATTTTTTTCTTTGCTGTTCATTTACATTTGCTGCTCTCTTTATTTTATTTTATTTTTTAAAGATTTATTTATTTATTTATGATAGACATAGAGAGAAGAGAGAGAGAGAGAGAGGCAGAGACACAGGAGGAGGGAGAAGCAGGCTCCATGCCGAGAGCCCGACGCGGGACTCGATCCCGGGACTCCAGGATCACGCCCTGGGCCAAAGGCAGGCGCCAAACCGCTGCGCCACCCAGGGATCCCCTGCTCTCTTTATTTATATTCATTCTTGTTTTCCTCCCCAAGTTTATTTTTTAAATTTATTTTCTTATAAGTTCTTAATTTAAATATTTAAAGGTGTTTATTCTGATTACTGTTTTACTTGTGTCCTATATATAGTGCATACATTAATAATTTCTATTAAGTTTCTGTTTTGATTTCTTCTCTGAATCAAGACTTTATTTTTTTAATTTTTATTTTTTTTAATTTTTATTTATTTATGATAGTCACAGAGAGAGAGAGAGAGAGGCAGAGACACAGGCAGAGGGAGAAGCAGGCTCCATGCACCAGGAGCCCGATGTGGGATTCGATCCCAGGTCTCCAGGATTGTGCCCTGGGCCAAAGGCAGGCGCCAAACCGCTGGGCCACCCAGGGATCCCTGAATCAAGACTTTAAAAGAATTTAAAAACATTTCCAGATAGTACTTATGCTACTTCTGCCTTCTCATTTTGTTTTTAATTTTATCAGAGAATGTTGTCAGCACTATTTCTACTTTTTGGAATTGATTGAGATTTCCTTTGTGGAACAGTGTATGTTCAATTTATGTGAATTATTTTTTAAAGATTCTATTTATTTATTCATGAGAGAGAGGCAGAGACATAGGCAGAGGGAGAAGCAGGCTTTCTGGACGGAGCCTGATGGATCCTAGATCCCAGGATCACGCCCTGAGCTGAAGGCAGATGCTTAACCACTGAGCCACCCAAGCATCCCAATTTCTGTGAATGTTAAGTAGATATTTTAAAAGATATATTCTCATTGTTTAGAGTTGAAAGTATACTGTTTAGATCTACTTTATTTTTTATTTATTTTTATTTTTTTGTGGACTAGATCTACTTTTTAAATGATATATTTGGAAGTAGTTCATCTTCCTTTTGTTTGGTTATTGTGCTGTGGGTTAGGAAATAGTAAGTAAAGTTTCCGCTACAGATGTTTCTGTTTGTCTTGTATTTCTTGCCATTTCTGCCTCATTGATTTTGATGCTGTGTTACTTGTAGTATAGCATCACAATTTTTCAATCTTCAGGGCAGCCCGGTGGCTCAACAGTTTAGCACTGCTTTCAGCCCAGGGCGTGATCCCAGATCTCCCCTGGATCAAGTCCCATGTCAGGCTCCCTGCATGGAACCTGCTTCTCCCTCTGCCTGTGTCTCTGCCTCTGTCTCTCTCTCTCTCTCTCTCTCTCTCTCCTCTGTGTGTGTGTGTGTGTGTCTCTCATGCATAAATAAATAAAATCTTTTTAAAAAATTATTCAAGGGCAGCCCCGGTGGCACAGCGGTTTAGCGCCGCCTGCAGCCCAGGGCGTGATCCTGGAGACCCTGGATCGAGTCCCACGTCGGGCTCTCTGCATGGAGCCTGCTTCTTTCTCTGCCTGTGTCTCTGCTACTCTCTCTCTCTGCATCTCTATGAATGAATAAATAAATAAAATCTTAAAAAAATTATTCAATCTTCATTGTGGATATACTTCATCATAAGTTAAGCATTTTTTTTTACATTTTTAAAAAGATTTTATTTACTTATGCATGAGAGACATAGAGAGAGAGAGAGAGGCAGAGACACAGGCAGAGGGAGAAGCAGGCTCCACACAGGGAGCCCGACGTGGGACTCGATCCTGGGTCTCTAGGATCAGGCCCTAGGCTGAACGTGGCACTAAACCATTGAGCCAGCCAGGTGCCCCAAGTTTTCTGTTTTTTAATTAGTTGTATTATGGCTCTTTACATTTATTGGTTGGAAAGATGTTTGGTCTTATAAAATATGATGCAACCAATATACTTTTTTTTGCCATTAATTAATTATTTAATTTTTAAAGATTTTATTTATTTATTCATGAGAGACGCAGAGAGAGGCAGAGACATAGGCAGAGGGCTTGCTACAGGGAGCCTGATGCAGGTCTCAGTTCCGGGGTCCCTGAATCACACCCTGAGCGAAAGGCAGACATCTGTTCAACCACTGAACTACTCAGGCATCCCTTTTGCCCTTAATTTAAATCATAATATGGATTGTATTTTCTTTGCTTCGTTTTACTTGTGTTTTCTTTCACTTAATTGTGAATTTTTCCATTACTATTTTTATTCTTATGGATACTGTTATACCTATGATTTTATTTTATTTTATTTTTTTAAAAGATTTTATTTATTTTTTCATGACAGATGCACAGAGAGAGAGGCAGAGACACAGGCAGAGGGAGAAGCAGGCCCCATGCAGGGAGCCCGATGTGGGACTCGATCCCGGGACTCCAGGATCGTGCTCTGGGCCAAAGGCAGGAGCTAAACCGCTGAGCCACCCAGGGATCCCCTACCTATAATTTTTTTTTTTTCCCTACCTATAATTTTAAATAGCGGACATAATCCTCTACTTCTTTAGATAGCATTTATTTATTATTTATTTTTATTTTTTAAAAGATTTTATTTGGGATGCCTGAGTGGCTCAGTGGTTGAGCATCTGCCTTCGGCTCAGGCGTGTGATCCTGGAGTTTTGGAGTTCTGGGATTGAGTTCTACAATGGGCTCCTGCAAGGAGCCTGTTTATCCCTCTGCCTATGTCTCTGCTTCTCTCTCTGTGGTTCTCATGAACCACAGGGTGGGGAGAGTGCACATATACAAGCAAGGGGACTAGCAGGCAGACGGAGAGGGAGAAGCAGGCTCCCCACTGAGCAAGGAGCCCAATGATGGGACTTGATCCCAGGACCCTGGGATTATGACCTGAGCTGTAGATAGATGCTTAACCAACCTAGCCACCCAGTCTCCCCATATATAGCATTTCTCTAGATAGTGGTCTCCCCACTAAGCAGTATCAAAACTAAACTTCTCCTTTCTCCTACTTTCCCTTCACCATGCAGTTTTGTTACATTTTATTTTTAGTTCTAGTGCTTAGTTTTATACCTTGAAATATGCTTGTGATCTCTCAGCTTTCAGGCTTTTTACACTTTCATCTGTCTTCCCTATTTCTTCTCTTTTTTCTCCATATCTTTTAACAGCTTATAACATTTGCATTCCATTCCATGACTACAATCCCCACAGTTGTTTTAAATATATTCCTAGAGCTGAGTGAATTAGTTGCTCACTGCTGATGTGACTCTTCAAATTCACTAACCTAAATAGGATATCTAGAAATGGTTAAATTTTTGCAATCTATAGGTTTAAATCTTTTATTTCTGGAAAATTTTTTAGAATTACATCTCTCATTTCTTTCCGTGTTTATAGTTCTCTTTTTTACAATCAAAAAAATATTTATTCATGAGAGACACACAGAGGCAGAGATACAGGCAAAGGGAGAAGCAGGCTCCCTGTGGAGAACTCAATGTGGGATTTGATCACAGGATCACAACCTGAGCTGAAGGCAAATGCTCAACCACTGAGCCACCCAGGAGGCCCTTTTTCACAAAATTTATCTATATGTTAGATCTACTTTGTCTTCTGTACTTATTTTCTAATTCTTATAAACTCTTGCTGACTTCAGTTTCATTTTTTCCACTTTTTTAGTCCTGTCATCTAAGCTTCTTATTGGGTTGTTATTGGTATATATTCTGCCTTGGGCTTTTTGCAGTTTTTATTGGTGGAATGGTTTTAGAAAGCCTAGACTTTTAGCTAGCTCAAGGCCTGTAGGTTCCAACTGGCATCCTGGGAACAAGTAGCTAGGGCTTTAAAAAGAAATTCTAGAAAAAAAAGGACAGATGCTTTTCACCATCTGCCAGTTTAGCTGTTTAGTCATATTCCTTCTTTATTAATAACAGATAATCAAAATTCCCTTTTGAGGTTCTGCTTTTTTTCTTCTCTCCACTCATTTCACTTCCTTGCAGAAATCCTTTTACTTTAATTTGAATGTGTATTGTTGTGAATGTTTTTAATTTATGGATTTAAAAATATAAATATTTGGGGGATTATTTGGTTCTGTTACATGGAAGAAGGATTTTGAAATTGTCTCCTTGCTCCTGGAGCAGGAGCAAGTGTTCTTTCCCTAGGGAAAAATTAGGAGTAGATCCTGTTTATCAGGCTTTGTGTTATTTTATTAAATGCAAATATTAGGTGATAGTTGAAGGGAAACACATAAAGCTGAGGAATACACAAATTTGGAAGATCGTTGGAAGTGTCTTTTTTTTTTCTTTTCACATTGTATGTAGATATGGTAGAAAGTTTTTCTTTGATCAATGTACTTCTTAGAATCTGGGTGTTCTCTCTCTCTCTATCTCTGTCTCTCTTTTTTTTAAGTAGGCTCCACTCGTGTGGAGCCCATTGTGAAGCTCAAAGTCAGGACTGAGAAATTGAGACCTGAGCTGAGATCAGAAGTTGGATGTTTAACTGACTGAGCCACCAGGTGCCCCAATGAGCTTTTTCTTTGAAGTCATTTCTGTGCTAAAATAGATTGTGCTACCATGCTGATGGCATGCTGGTAATCAAAGATTTGAGGAGCACTTCTATGTTCAAATCATCCCTTGATCCACTTGGTTCTTGGAAGTTCTTAGGGATGCTAAACATCACTTTGGACCTTAAAGATAATAGTTCAAAGAAATGATGGCCACAGGGCTAAGAAGTTGAATGGTGACTGACTTTATCCAACTAGTATCTTGTCATTAGGCTGTTTTCCCTGGTCAGTGTGCATCAGGGGATTACCCTATAGTGTGTTATCTATTTCCTTGTGTGTGGGTTACAGTCTCTATTTATGGCATGTGGGAAAAGGAAAGCGCTATTCTTCTGGGAGACAACAACTGAAATCTTAGATTCTTAAGGCCGTGGGAGGGCTTTTCACCTATCATTACATTTTATAAAGTTTATCATGTGCAGTTTGGCCAGAGCAGTCTGGGGTAGCAGTATCTGCCATTATTGATCTCTTGCCCAGTGCCAAGTGCTGTGCTAGGTACTTTTATATCCTATATCTCATTTTTATTTTTAAAAAGATTTTATTTATTTATTCATGAGAGATAGAGAGAGAGGCAGAGACACAGGCAGAGGGAGAAGCAGGCTTCACACAAGGAGCCCGACGCGGGACTCCATCCCGGGTCTCCAGGATCAGGCCCCGGGCTGAAGGTGGTGCTAAACTGCTGAGCCATCCGGGCTGCCTGTATCTCATTTTTAATTAGGGTGATTATGTGAGCTTTTTATTATTATCTTCAATTTACTGATTAGAGAACTGAGGCTCACATGACAGGTTGTAGAGATGGAATTTAAATTCAGGTCTCCCTGGCTCAAAAGCCTATTGCCTTTTTTTTTTTTAAAGATTGATTGATTTATTTAATTATTATTTATGATAGACACAGAGAGAGAGAGAGGGAGAGAGAGGCAGAGACACAGGAGGAGGGAGAAGCAGGCTCCATGCCGGGAGCCCGATGCGGGACTCGATCCCGGGACTCCAGGATCGCGCCCTGGGCCAAAGGCAGGCGCCAAACCGCTGAGCCACCCAGGGATTCGCAAAAGCCTGTGCCCTTAATGACTGTGTTACTATTTCTCAGGGATTGTGGTTAACTTTTTTGAAAGTTTTTTTGTGTGTGTATGTGGACATATTTTAATTTTATTTAAATTCATTTAATTAACATATAATGTATTATTGGTTTTAGAGGTAGAGTTCAGTGATGCATCAGCCTTATATAACACTGAAGGCTCATGTGCCTTCAATGTCCATCACCCAGTTACCCGATCCCCCTTTACCCTCCTTCCCTCCAGTGACCCTCAGTTTGTTTCCTACGATTAGGAGTTTCTTATGGTTTGTCTCCTCTCTTATTTTGTCTTGTTTTGTTTTTCCCTCCCTTCCTCTATGATCCTCTGTTGTGTTTCTTAAATTTCACATGAGTGAGATCATATGATAATTGTCTATCTCTGATTGACTTATTTTGCTTAGCATGATATCCTCTACTTCCATCCACATCATTGCATATGGCAAGATTTCATTTTTTTGAAGGCTGAGTATAGTATTCCTCTGTATATATATACTGCATCTTCTTTGTCCATTCATCTGCTGATGGACATCTGGGCCCTTTCCATAGTTTGCTTTGCTGCTGTAAGTGTTGGGGTGCAGGTGCCCCTTTGGATCCCTCGTTTGTATCCTTTAGGTAAATCCTAGTGGTGCAATCTGGTTCATAGAATAGCTCTATTTTTAACTTTTTGAGGAATCTCTATACTGTTTCTAGAGTGGCTGTACCAACTTGCATTTCCACCAGCAGTATACGAGGGTTCCCTTTCTCTATGTCCTTTCTAACATTTTTGTTTCTTGACTTGTTCATTTTAGCCATTCTGACGGGTATGAGGTGGTATATCACTATGGTTTTGATTTCTATTCCCCTGATGTTGAGTGAAGTTGAGCATTTTTTTCATGTGTCTCTTAACCATTTGTAGTCTTCTTTGGCTCGTGTCTTCTGGCTCATTTTTGATTGGATTATTTGTTCTTTGGGTGTTGAGTTTGATAAGTTCTTTATAGATTTGGATACTAACCCTTAATCTGATATGTCATTTGCAAATATCTTCTCCCATCCTGTTGGTTGTCTTTTGGTTTTGTTGACTGTTTCCTTTGCTGTGCAAAATCTTTTATCTTGATGAGGTCCCAATAGTTCATTTTTGCTTTTGTTTCCCTTGCCTTTGGAGATGTGTCTAGTAAGAAATTGCTGCGGCTGAGATCACAAAAGTTACTGCCTGTGCAAAATCCTCTAGGGATTTGATAAATTCTTGTCTCACATTTATGTCTTTCATCCATTTTAAGTCTATTTTTATGTATGGTGTGAGGAAATGGTCCAGTTTCATTTTTCTGTGTGTGGCTGTCCAGTTTTCCCAACACCATTTGTTGAAGAGGCTGTTTTTTTTTTGTTGTTGTTGTTGTTTGTTTGTTTGTTTGTTTGTTTTGCCATTAGATATTCTTTCCTGCTTTGTTGAAGATTAGTTGACCATTGAGTTGAGGGTCCATTTCTGGGTTCTCTTTTCTGTTCTGTTGATCTATGTGTCTGTTTTTGTGCTAGTATGAAAGTCTTTTAAAGCTAAATAAGAATAATGCTTTATAGGCAAACAGACTAAAAAATTCTCGTACATCATTTAACGCAGGTTAACTCTGTATTTGGATAATTAAAACAGACTTTGCACATTTGACAGAATCTGGAGAATCAGATTATGAGATTAAGAGGTAGGAGAGTGAATATTTTTTTTCCACTGATAATTCCATGAGTGATTAGATGGATTTTGCTTGAATTTTCTTCCTGACAGGGAAAACCTTCAGGTCTTCAATTAAAGGCCAAAATGGAAGCCTTTATCTGGAATACAATTGTTCTGACATAGGAACCATTTTGAGTAACATAGAATGGTTTAAAATAGCATCTTCCATACTTCGCACATTTACTTGGAAATGTGCTCTTAATGTCAATTTGGTGATCCAAAAAGCATAGCTCAGCTAGCATCAGATCAGTTTTTCTGGATTGGGGTAATGTAGTTAAATATTTATTTATGTGGCTACAATGAGTACTGCCCTGTGAATTCCACTGTAAATTTGTAGTTAATATACCATTACCTTAGAGTCTTACCAAATATTTCTGCCTTTGGACACATTAGAGACAGACTCTCCTATTGTTTGCATTTGCCTTCATAAAAACTGGAAAGCAAGCAAAAGAAAAGTTTTTTGTCCTTTCAGGACAAGTTTACCTTCTGCTTAGCAAAATTAGGTTTGCACTTTCCCTGTGGAACAAAGACAGAGCCCTACAGGGCCACTGTTACTCATGTGCCTAAATCTGCCATCCTCTGCCCTGAGGAAGAACGTGTTCTGTTCCACATGGCATTGCTGAGCAATCACAAGAAGACCCAGAGCAGGCAAGCCAGACTTCCCTGTCTCACTTTACATGTCAAAAAAAGTCTTTTATCCCATCCTGCCCTGTCTGGGAGATAGGATGGGGAAGGTGTTCAGTTCTGCCAGCGCTTTTACTGAAGACAAACTTGGAAGATATTTTTCCATAGTTTTGGGATTGATGCCTTAGTTAGCAACCTATTTCACCAAACACAATGGAGTTGTGACCCAAGAAAAGTAGCCCCGAAGCTTTGGGGCCAGGTAGTGAGATCCAGGGTACTTGGTTGAAGGGAAATTACTCCTGTGCTATTTTGGCGAGTCTTGTCCTGAGGACAATTAAATAGTCCAGACAGGTCACTGGGTGAGACCAATTTCCTGGTTTGTTTATTTGAGCCTGATTGTTTTTCAACATTGAGCCAGCAGGTCATGTTCCTGCTACACTGTTACCCCAACTCTGTGGAGAGCAATCCCTTTCATTTCTGATTTCTGTAGGCTTCCCTAAGGATCCTAGCCTTGTCTTTATCGGGCTGGATTGCTCTGGTCTCGCTCGGGCAGGTCCAGAGTAGAAGGCAGTGCCACTAATCAGTTTCAGCTTCATTTTATGCAGGCATTTGGCTTTATGTCCCGAGTCGCCTTGCAAGCAGAGAAGATGAATCATCACCCGGAATGGTTCAATGTGTACAACAAGGTAACTGAATTGCCTTATTTGGGGATCACCTTCACTGTGAAGTTTAAGAAATTTCATTCTTCCTTGTTATCCTGTGCAATGATGTGTCAAGTGTCATTGTGCTTAGGAAAGCATTCTTTTATTCTTTTGCTGTGAATCCCTGTGTATTATTGCAAATTAGTAACAAATTCTCAGATCTACTCAAGAGAGCAGTGACAAAACTCTTTTATTTTCATGCTTGTCTTCTACTGAAACTAATGTGAGTGAGTTCAGCCAAATAAGGCTTCTGAATTAAAGTTGAAAATCAGCCATGCAGATACATTTTAAACTCTCCTAAGGTAAATATTTGAATGTAATGTAGCAAATAAGAGAGATATGGCCTTATTATCTTACTGAAATAACTACTCAAGAACTGTGCTTTAAAAATAACCGTTAAATTCTACATTCTAAGTGGGAACTGACCTTTATTAGACAAAGAGCAGGCTAAAAAGAAAGATTTTAAGTAGTTTTGAAGGGGACTCAAAGTAAGAACAGTCATGCCCCCCCACCCCCATGTCCTTGCCTTTATGGTCATGCCATTTGAAGTATCTTATCTAGACTTCTGCATGATTCTCTTTTCTCTCTCTTTGAAAGAAAGAACATTTTCTGATGTACTTGTGATTTATTGGAATAATTCAGAATACGCAGGTACCATGATAAACCTTTCTTACCTAGTTGCCTCTCTCTGCCCATAATTTTACTTTTGCTTTTTAATTGATTTTTCAAGAGGCCACAGTCTGTTCCTCCACCCCCACCCCCATTTCCCTAATTTGGAAATGGGCTTTTCTGACCATTTTCTGTAGTTCCTAAGATACTACATTTAATACTTTGGTTTTTCTCAGTGGCCTTAAAATAGTTGTGTAATTAAAGTAATGGGAGTCAAAATGGAACCGTAGTCTGTCTCTTTTTTTTGAGGGACAAGATTACAGATCCCGGCAACTGGATTGCCCTTCACGTGAAAGGACTTTTTTTTTTATCTGTGGGCAGCTGCTGGGCCCAGCCTGAAGCCCACGGTGCCCCTGCAGGAGACTTGGTTTTGGAAATGCTGCACTTATTCATAATGTAGTGTTTTGTAAATTATTTAATCTCTGCACTGTGTGTTAGATGTGAATGTTGAATAATAAAATGACTTGTGAACCACCAAAAATGAGTAGCTCTAGCTTTTTAAAACTGCTTCTGTGTTTCTTAGGTGCAGATAACCCTAACCTCGCACGACTGTGGCGGACTGACCAAGAGAGATGTGAAACTGGCCACGTTTATTGACAAAGCAGCTGCTTCTGTGTGATTTCTTGGAAAATGCAAACCCTGTGTGCCTCTTAGCCATCATGTATTTGAAAGGCAGTTGACATAAACGAACTCGGTTGTCAATTTAACTTCACCTTTTGAACAGTCTTTTGTACAATCAGTGCTTAATTACAACATGATTAAACTTGGGCCTGAGGATTTCTCATTATTTCTAATCATATACATGAGGTAAACCAACTCAGGTAATTATTTTCACAATATTCACAGAGAGAAATAACATCCTTTAAAAAATTTTTTAATTTATTTAGTTTTTTAAAAAACATTTTATTTATTTATTTGATAGAGAGGGAGAGAGCGCATAAGCAGGGGGAGCAGCAGGCAAAGGGAGAGGGAGAAGCAGGCTCCTTGACTTGATACCAGGGTGCTGGGGTCATGACCTGAGCTGAAGGCAGACACTTAACCAACTGAGCCACCCAGGTGCCCAAGAAGTAACATTCTTAAAGACTGGAAATTGTGATGTGAGAGTATACACACATTTTATAACCCAGAAGTTTAAGTGATTATGGTGACTTTACCAAGGCATTATGATGGAGAATAATTAGAAGAATGGTGAACTCTGTAGATAAAGGGTTGTAACCATATATAACAATCTTATGGTGCCGAAGTTGATTTGGATTGTAGCTATTTTAGTTACATAATTAGATTACAAAAGCCACAGAAATTGGGTAACAATACCTTGTGTTATATCCTGTTCAGAGAGGGAGTTGAAGGAGAAGACTAAGTGTCTTATCCATGGCCTCTGGCAACTTGGGGCATTATAAGGATTCACCGTCACAGTGACCAACTTGGCAGTTCATTATTTGACTTACTGCCTTAAGGGGGAACTAAGTGTCAGGGCACATGGATGGCTCAGTTGGTTAAGCCTCTGCCTGTGGCTCAGGTCATGATCCCAGGGTCCTGCGATAGGGCCCACATTGGGCTCCCCACTCAACCCAGAGCCTGCTTCTCCCTCTCCCCTGTCTATTCCTCCCCGTGCTTGTGCTCTCTCTCTCAAATAAATAAGTAAGATTTTTTTAAAGGTCTTATTTATATATTTATGAGAGACACAGAGAGAGAGGCTGAGACATAGGCAGAGGGAGAAGCAGTCTCCCTGCAGGGATCCCAGTGCAGGACTCAATTCTGGGACCTCAGATCACGACCTGAGCCAAAGGCAGATACTCAACCACTGAGCCACCCAGGTGCCCCAGATCTTTTTTTTTTTTTTTTTTTTTTCTTTTTTTAAGGAGGAACTAAGGGTGGCTCAGCAGTTGAGCATCTGCATCAGGCTCCTGGTATGGAGCCTGCTTCTCTCTCTGCCTATGTCTCTGCGTCTCCTACTGTGTCTCTCGTGAATAAACAAATAAAATCTTTTTTTTTTTTAAAGAGGAACTAAAGGTCATTTTTTTTTTTTTTTTTCTAAAGGTCATTTTTGAAAATCATCTGTAGTTTGTGACTCCTGAACTAAGGGTCTGTTACTACCAAGTTAGAAGCTACTGAGCTTTTTTTTTTTTTTTTTAAATTTTTATTTATTTATGATAGTCACAGAGAGAGGCAGAGAGAGAAGCGGGCTCCATGCACCGGGAGCCCAATGTGGGATTCGATCCCGGGTCTCCAGGATCGCGCCCTGGGCCAAAGGCAGGCGCCAAACCGCTGCGCCACCCAGGGATCCCCGCTACTGAGCTTTTATACAGGATTGAACTCTGTTTATTCTGTGTGTCATAGATAGGAGTAAAAATGGAATGCAAAGTTGTCTATTTAATGAATACCCAGCATTTGCTTCAATGTGGATGAAACTGGAGGGTATTATGCTGAATGAAGTAAGTCAGTCGGAGGAGGACAAACAATATATGGTTTTATTCATTCAGGGAATATAAAAAATAGTGAAAGGGATTAAAGGGAAAAGGAGAGAAAATGAATGGAAAATATCAGAAAGGGAGACAGAACATGAGAGACTCCTAACTCTAGGAAACGAACAAAGGGAAGGGGAGGTGGGTGGGGGGATGGGGTGACTGGGTGATGGGCACTGAGGGGGGCACTTGTTGGGATGAGCACTGGGTGTTATGCTATATATGTTGGCAAATATAACCCCAATAAAAAATAAACAAAAAAGTTGTCTATTTAAAAATTACAGTTACGGTGTTCTTTGAAGGAACTCATGAATGTACTTATTATTTTTTAACAATTTTATTTATCAGAAAGAGGAAGAGGGAGACAGAGAATCTGAAGCAGACTCCGCACTGAATGCGGAACCTGATGTGGGGTTTGATCTCCCAACTGCAAGATCATGATCTGAGCTGGAATCAAGAGTCTGACACTCAGCCAACTGAGTCACCCAGGCACCCTAGGAATGTACTTATTTTTTTTAATGTATTTTAATTTTTTAAAAGTTTATTTATTTATTTGAATGGGAGAGAGAGCATGAGATGGAGGGAGGGGCAGAGAGAGAAAGAGAAACAGGCTCCCACTGAGCAGGGAGCCCGATGCGGGACTCATGACCTGAGCCAAAGGCAGATGCTTAACCAACTGAGCCACCTAAATCCTGCATTGTGGTAGCAGGATTTAATAGGGATCATCTTTGTAACCCACCTTGTTTCAGAGACCAGAAAAATCTGTATGTTACAACAAGTAAACCTTCCCCTCCCTACCCAACCTTGGTCTTAGTCCGAGAAACCATATGGAAACAGGACAAGGAGGCTGAGCTCTCGGAAGCCGGTTCTTGATTGAGTCTGTTGGCTTGGGGGAGACAGTACCACTCTCAGGTACTGTCAGTGGTAAACTGACAGTACCTGAGAGAAGAGAGACAAAAGACACCCAGGTTCTTTAGCTATTGGGAGATCCAGAATTATTGCCTCTTAGAAATTTACTTTAGAGGAAAAGGCATATCTTTTTTTTTTTTTAAGATCTTATTTTTTAAGTAATCTCTATCCTCAACTTGGAGCTTGAACTCACAACTCTGAGACCAAAAGTCACATGTTCTTCGTGTTTTTATAAACTCTTTACTATATTATAGATTTTGGAACTTTTATACATTTTATTACCAAAGATTTTTAGCTCAGTTAATTTTTTCACATGAATTTTTTAAACATGAGCAAGTTTAAGCATATTTAAAAATAAATGAAGGGATCACTGGGTGGCTCAGTGCTTTAGCGCCTGCCTTTGGCCCAGGGCATGATCCTGGAGTCCTGGGATTGAGTCCCGCATCGGGCTCCCAGCATGGAGCCTGCTTCTCCCTCCTCCTGTGTCTCTGCCTCTCTCTCTCTCTCTCTCTCTCTGTCTATCATGAATAAATAAATAAAATTCTTAAAAGAAAATCGAATGAATAGTACATCGAATCCTTGTGCACTGAGATTTAACAGTTACCAAGATTTTATACCAGTTACTTCATAGAATTCTTCATTTTTCTTTGCTAAAGCATTTAAAAGCTTTAAAATAGCTTTAAAATATAAAAATCCCTAATAGCATGTCATTTTACCCTTATATCCTTCAGTAAATATCTCTAGATAATACAGTCATTTTCCTGTATAAACCATAATGCCATTATTACACCTAATAAAATAAACCACGATTCTTTGGTATCACTTAACACCCAGGCAAAATAAGATTTCCCTGAAGGTCAGGAATGCCTTTGGACAGTGATTTTGCTCTAATCATGAAATTCACCCATCACATTTGGTCTCTGTCATTTCGATCTACAATGAGCAAGCTCCCCCCTTTGCTCCCTTTTCCGCATGTCATTGACTTATTGTAAAAATGGGATCATTTGTTGTTCTGTGGAGTATCCGACTTTCTGAATTTGTTTGCTCCTTTTGGTGTCATTTGACTTGTTTCACTGTACCCTGAATGGAAACTTCCCCTTATCTTGAATGTAGGCGTGAGAGGCTCACCTTGTTGGCTGTTAACCTATACCACACATTAGCACGGTGGAGAGAGCAGGATAGAGCTTGTGACTGCAGTGGTGAAGACCTGAGAGTGCATCTACTAATTAGCAGCTCCATGAAGGTTTGATGTAAGGTCTTGTTAAGGGTTGTTGCATCTTTTGGAACTCACAGACTTTAGAGAATCAGCGATCCCATAGTAAAAGGCTGTGGAAGTACTCACTAGGGTAAATGGCAATAAAACGAATCTCCAGACTGTTCAAGTAACTGACATTTCAGCTCAGAAGACACTTGTCAAAGTTGGAGACTCCTGGGTTCCCTTCTATTCCACATCCTTGTGCGATGGCAGTGTTTTTTCTGATTCAGTAAGCTTCCAATTTCCCTCCATTTTCTTTGTAAATGATCTCTGGCGTAGAGAGGAGTTACAAAGACATGAACTATGACCCCTTGTATGACCTCCACAGGTAACAAAACAGGTGGCGGATGTTTGACAGTTCCCTTTTCTAAACTGAATGTTATGAAAATAATGGTTACTTTCTGGCATCGATAGGAGTTAGGAAATCTTTGGATAAACAGAATAAGGATGGTTCTTTATGTTTTTGCTCTAGAGAAAGAAGCAGTATGTATATTGTGTTTGGACACAAACCTGACTCCCATTAATGTCCTGCAGGACTAGTTTAATTATGCAACAGTCTATATGCTTTCTCATCCAGTGTTCAAAAAGACACTGGTTAAACTCTATCACTTTCAATTTTGTGGAATTTCCTGCAAAACACCAAGAGCTGGAATAGGGTTTGGCTATAAAATGTGAGCTTTTTGTTTCATTGCCAGTTCTTGAGACAAGTAAAGGAATGACACTTGGCCCCGGGACTTGAGCCACCAAGCTGCCAGGCCTGCGTGCTTGACTGCCGACTTCCCCAGCTGTGTGTGGCTGGGGTGGTGATGCAGAAGTCAGGCACGATGTGAGTTGCTGCTGGAAGGACAGAAGCGATAGATGGCCCTTTGGCTTCTTGTCCAGGGTATCTGTTGTGCCCACCTCTTCATGAGAAAATATGGATGATTTCACTTGGCCCTGGAGAAGCTTTTCACTTCTGATTCTACTCACCAGCTGAAGTTCCATTCCCAGACTAGCTATCTTCCTCAGTGACTTCAGAGACCACATTCAATTGTGCTTAGCTGTGCTGATGTAGACTAACAACAATTGGACTTTGCGCTTCCAGCTGGCCATCTTTTCTCACCCCTCCAAGCATCTTGAAAGAATTCTTTATATTCTTAATCTCCTCTCAATTTCTCTCCAAAAGTGTGCTTTTGATGCTTAAAGAGGGAAGGTATGGAAGTATACCATTGGGGTTCCTGGAGATGGACTCCCACCATGCTCACTCAGGTGCTTGAGTGAGCATAAGGACCCCTGATGTCATTCATTTGTATATTCATACAGCATACATGTACCAAGGGCCTTCTCTGTGTCCCAACTTGAATAGGCATATTGATGTATGGGGCAGGTGGAAACAGACTCGGGTGGAGTACTGAGTCAGGCTGTTTCCCAGCAGCTGCTTCAGAGGGCTGTTGTGGGGATGTTGGGCATTAGCTAAGAAGGCCTTAGGGGGCATATGACCCCCTAAGGAGGCAGTAGGAGGTATAGGAGGAGCTGAATAAATATGTTATTTCCCAGTTCAGTATATTGGTTGTTGACAAGAGTATTTTCCTACCAAGAATAGTTATATACACTTGTTTCAGAATGCCTGGGACTACAGAGATATTGTGGTGGTCATTTGCTTGTTCTGTGGTTCAAGAAGTTATGTTTTTACGACTATGATCAATTTAGCCACTGAAGATTTAATACAACAAAGGGTTACCCCGATTGCTCTGTCTAGATTTGCAGGAGATTAAAGGAAGGAAAGCAAGGAAAATATACTGATCCCAAGAATTGAACAGAGCAGAAACACTATTGCTCCTGTACTTAAAATATCTCTGACCCACAGGCTCATGAGCTCCTACGCTCTATCTAGGAGAGTCATATGTGCACATTACATGCCCCGCCCCCTGCCCGCCCCATAACCTAGTGCTGGGCATGACTAACCTCTGTTCCTTTCCTCCCACTTCTTGTGTTCTAGCCCCAGATCCATAGAAATCTTTTCTGTCCATCCTGCTGTTTCCAGTCCTGTGCCCTGGATGTATGCTCTTAGCTCTTAGAGCCCCAGAGAACTTTGCTCTTCCCTTTTATATGACCCTTAACTTACTCTAACACATCATTAAGAGGATGTGGATGGTAGAGATCAGCCAGGGAGTATTTGACTCTGGGGGCCTCCAGGCTAGTAAGGTACTAGAATGTTCAAGAATGACCTCATAAACAAAGTGTTCCCTTCCTGGGCTTTGCTCTCTGGCTTCTTAGGATCTAGATGCCAAGGAAATCCCTAAGCAGAGGTTTTTTTGTTAGATAATCAAGGAATAAAAATTGGAAATTTGGAAAATGTCTCAACAGTTTCATTACCAGAATGATACAAGAGTCATTTCCAGCTCACTGTTGGATAATCCATCACTGGTGTTCTGTGCAAGATTCGGGAAATTTCAGTAAATATTCTTTATTTCTATTGTTTGTTTAAGAAATGTGCAGATGGCAGCTTAGGGGAGCAGGATGCCAGTGTTCTCTTAGCTTTTTCACAAACATACTCTTCCGCTGCCTAAAACGAGGTATGTGCCCTTGAGGAATGGCCTTCTGTGACTGGTAAGGTTGGTGAAGGCTCAGCCAGACATTTTGCTTCTTTGGCTTTAATACCATGACTGGCTAGTTAAGTCAGCTTCAGTCACTCTCTCATTTGACCCATATACTGCATTTGACTCAGTTTAGCCCTTTTTATCTTTTTGTCCTTCTTACTTTCCTTTTATTAGCTACTATGTTAGAAAATTTGAAGGTTTTTTGGAGGTAATAGACCTCAAATCAGACAAAATTATACATCCTGTTTTTATAGATTATAAAAGTATATACATTCTGTATTTATTTACTTTTAGGAGAGTGTGTTAATTTGTTGCATATAGTGTGGGGGGGGGGAAGTAATACATGATTTTGAGAAAAATTGGAAAGCACAGGTAAATATTAATAACCAAAAAAAAAGTATTACCTGTAAGCTCACCATCCACAGGCAGGCACTATCAACATTTTGGTGTGTTTCCTGCTCAGTTTTTTCTACTTGTTTTTGCACAGTTGAGATAATATTGAGTAGAGAATTGTGTATCTTGTTTTGTTTTTATCCTTTGCCACCCAGTGGATCATAAACATCTTTTTAAAACATAGAAAGTGCATAGGCATATTTTAGTATTTATATAATATTCCATGAGATGGATATGCCATAATGTACTTAACCAGTCTTTTTTGTTAGACTTTTAAAGTGTTTCCAAGTTCTCACTACTTAAATAATGGTGGGATGAACATGTTTGGCCAAAGCCACTTTATTCCAGATTGCATTCTCTTGGGATATAGGTTCCTTGGATCAAAGGATACAAACAGTACTAAGGCTTTTCAGAAGAGTTGGCCAATTTACATGCCCCCAGGCAGTTTATGAGACTGCCTCATCACAGTAACTACTGAGAGCATTAGATACTATTATGTTTAAGTCTTTGCTAATTTCTTTTTTTTTTTTTTAAAGATTTTATTTATTTATTCATGAGAGACATAGAGAGAGAGAGGCAGGCAGAGACACAGGCAGAGGGAGAAGAAGGCTCCATGCAGGGAGCCCAATGTGGGACTCGATCCCGGGTCTCCAGGATCACGCCCTGGGCCGAAGGTGGCGCTGAACCGCTGAGCCATCCAGGGAGCCCCAAGTCTTTGCTAATTTCATAAGCAAAAACAATCGTACCTAATTTGCATTTCCCTGGTTAGTAATGCTACTAAACATTTTGGGGGAAGTTCATTACCATTTGTATTTATTTCATGAATTGACTGTGTGTTTGCCCATTTTTTTCTTAGGGTGTCCAGTTTCTTAATCATTGATGGGTGAGCACTTGTATGGGTGATGATTTGATTATTACCAGTTTTTCCTACTAGACTGACAATATTTAGTTTTGTTCACCTTGTATCCACAGTGCCTGCTGTCTGCTGTCTTGCTTGGCATTTGTAATCACTCAGTAAAAATTTGTTGAATGAGTAAATGAAGATAATGTTTTGTTTTGCTTAAGAAGAACTGGTAACCTCTCCCCCGCACCACCCCAGAGGTCTAAAGAAAAGGAACTAAGTAACTAAGTGGGAACAGATCAACTCAGGAGTCATCATACATATTTTATTGGTCATTCAATTAGCATTGTGTTACAATTTTAAAAATGCATTTATTTAAGTAATCTCGGTACTCAGTGTGGGGCTCAAACTCATGACCTGGAGATCAAGAGTCACTTGCTCTACTGACTGAACCCACCAGATGCCCTGCATTGTGTTGCAATTTAAAAATATATTTAAATTTATAGTGACAGAGGGGATAAAGCAGACCCTAGTCTCTGCAAAAAGTGTGTAATGTTTGGGATCTAGTTTTATTGTAAGATAATCACACCTCTTATTCAACTTTTTGACAGGAGGAAAGATACCCAATGTCAGGCATTTGTGAAGAGAGTCATAATGAGTCGTCTCTTTAAGATAATGATGATTAGCATCGTCTCACTGAATGCCTTTTTTGTAGTCTTGTGGACTGATTATAACACGAAATACAACTTGTTCAGACTTTTTGAGGTAAGCAGACAAAATGGGTTAACTTTCTTCTGTTTCATCCTTTTTATTGGTGAAAACATTAAAAAAATTTTAAGACATTTTGTTCAAGAAAATTTTCCATAGAAAAAACTCTCAAGGACTTGAAAAATATAGTCTAAAATCTAGGAACATGATAGCAATAGTAGCAGTGATGTCATGGTTTTTCAGTCTCTCTGAATTTCCTCTTAAAAAAAAAAAAAGCATCACTTCTCGGCCTTTTGGCTAAGATCAAGTGTAGTAAAAAAAAAAAAAAGCAACTTGGAGGGTCTCTGGATGGCTCAGTGGGTTAAGCATCCAATTTTTGGTATTGGCTCAGGTCATGATATCAGGGTTGTGACACTGAGCCCTGTGTCAGGCTCTACACTCAGCAGTCAGTGTGAGATATTATATACATATATCTTTTTAAAAAATGAGCAACTTGGGAGCAAAACCAAAAACCCATGGGCAGCATCGAAATCAAAACTAGTTAAAAAGGTATCCTTACTCTGAGCCACAGCTGCACAGTATTAGTCTCTGAGAAGAAGCAGAGGACATTAAAAAAAAATAGTAATTGGAAAATATGGGCTGATATGAGAACAGCATTTTTTATTAACATATACTGTATTATTAGTTTTTTTCTTAAAGATTTTGTTTACTTATTCATGAGAGACAGAGAGAGAGAGAGAGAGAGAGAGAGGCAGAGACACAGGCAGAGGGAGAAGCAGGCTCCATGCAGGGAGCCCGATGTGGGACTTGATCTTGGGACTCCAGGATCACACCCTGAGCCAAAGGCAGATGCTCAACTGCTGAGCCACCCAGGTGTCCCTATATTGTATTATTAGTATATAATGTAGAACTTAAGTAATCTTAAATTACTTAATTTAAGGTAGAATTTAGTGATTCCTCAGTTGCATATAACACTCAGTGCTACTTATATCATGCCCTCCTTAATGATGTCCATCTCCCAATTACCCTTTCCCCCAATCCATCTCCCCTCCAACCACCCTCAGTTTGTTTCCTATGATTAAGAGTCTCTTATGGTTTATTTCCCTCCCTGTTTTTGTCTTATTTGTCCTTCCCTTCCCCTATGTTCATCTGTTTTGTTTCTTAAATTCCACAAATGAGTGAAATTGTACAGTATTTGTCTTTCACTGACTGACTTATTTCACTTACCATGATACCCTCTAGTTCCATCTACCTTGTTGCAAATGGAAAGCTTTCATTCTTTTTGATGGTTGAGTAATATTCCAGTGTGTGTATATGTGTGTGTGTGTGTGTGTGTGTATACACATCTCATCTTCTTATCCATTCATCTATTGATGTACAGCATTTGATATTGGGAAGAGTCTTGTTCAGTCCAGTACTGGGTTAGTACAAGAGGTTCATAGTAATTTCTGAAGGGCCTAGAACAGTCTAAACCTTGTGAACTTTGAAGACTGACCAGTTAGGGCTCCCTTCAGGGACATACCCCTGCTCTCCACCCACTTAGGAGAAATAGTGGGAGTGGAATAAAAATTGAGCAGGGTAGAGACCCAGAGCTGAAGGAAGAGAAGGCCCAGATAAAATTGGAGGAGGGGAATGGAACAAAGAAACCTTAAAAATCAAGCTAGCACATCTTAAAACACACCACCAAAACAGAAGAGTTATGTGAAGTTAGAGCCATAGCATCTAAAAGTTCAGGAAAACTAATGTCATATAAAAAAGTATACTAGAAAGAGATTGAGGTAAAATCCCATACAGAATTATGAAACGAGAAAAGAGAATGAAGTACAGAATAATATCCATGTAGACAGTAGAAGCCCACCACAAAGACATGTCCAAAAAAACAGATAAAAACTGTAGCATGTTATTTCAAAACAAGGTAAATGTTTAAGAACACGAGACAAGGGGTGCCTGGTTGGCTCAGTTAAGTGTCTGCCTTTCAGGTCAGTTGATGATCTCAGAGTCCTGGGATTGAGCCCCACGTTGGGCTCCCTGCTTGGTGGGGAGTCTGTTTCTCCCTCTCCCTTGGCCTCTCCCCCTGCTTGTGCTTGCTCTCTCTGTCAAATAAATAAATAAAATCTTTTTAAAAAGAAGGAAAGAAAATGATATGAGATAGGAAAGAACAGAGGTGAGGTAACAAAACTCAGGAAAGAATTAGAAATAAAAGTCACTTCAAAAATGAAGATGAGGGGATCCCTGGGTGGCGCAGCGGTTTGGCACCTGCCTTTGGCCCAGGGCGCGATCCTGGAGACCCGGGATCGAATCCTACGTCGGGCTCCCGGTGCATGGAGCCTGCTTCTCCCTCTGCCTATGTCTCTGCCTCTCTCTCTCTCTCTCTCTCTCTCTCTCTCTGTGTGACTATCATAAATAAATAGTTAAAAAAATTAAAAAAAAAATGAAGATGAAACTAAGTGATTAAACAAAATGGGTAAGCTTAGAAGTATTGGATTAATGGAGATTTTTTTAAAGATTTATTCATTCATTCATTCATTCATTCATTCATTCATTCATTCATGAGAGAGAGAGAGAGAGAGACACAGGCAGAGGGAGAAGCAGGCTCCATGCCAGAAACCCGGCGCGGGACTTGATCCCGGGACTCCAGGATCGCGCCCTGGGCCAAAGGCTGGCGCTAAACAGCTGAGCCACCCAGGGATCCCCAATGGGGGAGATTTTTAAAACTCAATCAGAAATGAAGAAATAGGGGATCCCTGGGTGGCTCAGCGGTTTAGCACCTGCCTTCGGCCCAGGGTGTGATACTGGAGTCCCGGGATCGAGTCCCACGTTGGGTTCCTGGCATGGAGCCTGCTTCTCCTTCTGCCTGTGTATCTGCCTCTCTCCTTCTCTCTGTGTATCTCATGAATAAAGAAATAAAATCTTAAAAAAAAAAAGAAATGAAGAAATAAAAAGGATTCAAGAGAAAATGATGAATATGGAAAATGAGGGAAGGGGCACCTGGCTGGCTCCCCAGTTAGTGGAGCATGCAGCTCTTAATCTTGGGGTCGTGAGTTTGACCCCCCATGTTGGGCTTAGATTACTTTAAAGTTAAAAAAGAAAAAGAAAAAAAGATTAAAAAGAAAAAGAAAACGGGGGGAAGAAAAGATCCAACATAAGGATAGTAAGAGTCGCTGAATTTGAAACAAAAAGTAAAGGGATGGGGCAAACAAATCTATAAGAAATGCTACCTGAAATAAAAGAATTGAAATTCTTTATTGAAAGAGCACGTGTTGCACCCCTGAGTATATGGATTTAGAACAACTAACACCAAGACATTCTAGTAAAAAATTGGATGGAGGAAATTGTGAGCATCTGGGCAAAGGGGCTGATATGGAAAGGGAAAGTATTGGCAGGCTTTGCCGTGATAATGCTGTATGGTAAAAGAAAATAGTAACGTGTTTAAGATACTTAAGGGAAGAAAGTGTAAACCAAGAATTCTAGATCCATTATAATCGACTTTCAGATCACACACACACACACACACACACACACACACAGAAACTGTCAATAATCATGAAAACACTTGGGTGATAGTGTTCCCTTAAGCCCTTACTTCGGAATCTGGCAAAGAATAAGTTGCATCCAACCAAAATGACTAGAGACACATCAATATTAGGATGGGTGGTGAATGCTAATTACAATTATTGGTAGAACTAATCATAATTGTGGGTTAACAAGAAGAAAGCATATAATGAATCTATCCCATGACAGTGAAGATACAGTATGACTCAAAACTGAAGGAGAATGGGGAGAGTTAAAGCAAAACAAATTTTAAACCATTTTTAGAAGTCAATTTAGTGGAGACATTAGTAGTAGTGCCATTTTGAAACTGTTGTGTCTATAATATGGGATAAAGCAGGTGGGTAAATATGTGGCAGTTTAGTTCTATTATCTTCAGTGCTCTTGAGAAATAGGATACTCATGGAAGAAAGGACAAACAGATAAAGACAAAGATAACTAAAAACTTTCTTTTGACATTTAAGTTGGAAATGTCAGGATAAATTACTAAAGTATTTTATCCTTAACCATGAAAAACCGAGAACATTGCCACTCAGTAATTATGCATCTTCAGTGCCCATAATGTGATGTTGAAATGCTGTTTCTCTAAGGGATTCTTAGAGAAATGATTGACTGCCAGTCAAGGCAAAATGTATACCAGATGAATCAGGAATATCTTGTCATCCACATAACAAGGAAGCTATCAAAGATTATGGGAGTCCTATCAAAAGGACTTAGGAGACTACTTGAAGAGACTCCAACTTGCAAAAGATGGGACACTTTGAGCTTCAATAAGGATAATAATTACAATGGATTGAAACTCATCAAACAATCCATAAGTTTATAATGAAACCAGAAAACTAATGTTGCTTTTGGAGAGTAAAAAAGAACTAATCCTTTATTTAAAAAACTATTAAATTAAGATAAAGAATCAACCATTACTGACCTTACACGAACCATATTACTGAGTGACCATATAATCAGTAAGGAAAACTCTATAGAAGTATCCCAATTAATAAATGAAAAAATGGTAGAATTAAAATATCACTGTTTTCAACCCCTGGTGAAGTAATGAATCTAGGCAATGAGTATGAGTGGCTGCTACCATATGTCATAAAAGGAGAGACAAGCAGACATATGCCTGCTATGAAAGAACAGAGCCTAAAATTTTGCCAAAGAGATGAAGCATGAATCTGATCTTGCCTTTGGATCCAATTACCTACTTCTGGGAAACAGAGGACAGAGGAGCATACTGAGCTGCACCATGAGTGTGTAGTCAGCAAAATCCAGACTGAAATTCTACCAAACTGCTTGGATTCATCAACAAGTAAACTGAAAGGAAAAAAGGAATGGAAGACTTAAAAGACTTAACAAATTTTTTAAAATTTTAAAGGAGAAGACTAAAGTATTAGTTCCAGGGATCTA
This sequence comes from Vulpes lagopus, assembly GCF_018345385.1. Lineage (NCBI taxonomy): Eukaryota > Metazoa > Chordata > Mammalia > Carnivora > Canidae > Vulpes > Vulpes lagopus. The sequence goes on along the minus strand of NC_054830.1, from coordinate 109,481,175 downwards.
CAGGGGTACCTATCTATAGAGAAATGCAAGAGAGTGATTACTATGAAAATCAGGATAGTGGTCACTTTGGGGGAAAGGAAGGAAGTTGTAATTGGAATGGGGCACATGGAAGGACTTTTGGGATGGCTGGTGAACAAAGTTACTTTCCTTGACCTAGGTGATAGTTACCGGGGTATTGGTCTTGTAACAGTCTATTAAGCTATATATTTGTTTATTTGGTTCTATATGTATGTTTTGTTGTAAAATAAAATGGTTAAAAATATACTCTGTCTTTATTTATGGTAAATAACAAATTTCTTTCTTGGTGGTAAAAATGGCCTGCATCAACATAATGTGGGGTCAGAAATCATGGAGGTGATGGAATACCCTAATCAACACCTGAAATGTGAGGATTAATGTTCATTTGGTACTGCTGTGAGCTTGTTGGTATGGGAGTGCATCCACACCAGTATTCTATAGTGTTTGGTAATGGACTGTAGAACATCATGTTAGGTATAGGACTTGATAGGAGTCAGGGAAAAAGCTGAGTTGAGGAATCTGAATCTTTGATTGCCTTCCAGAGGCCATATGGGTCACAAAACATACATCCTGTAGGGCCCTGGTTTGCAAGCCTCAGGGATGTTCTGTGCTGTGGAAGGGATGCAGACAGATTTCAGTGTCATATGAATTGAGGTTTTTGGCAAGTTACTTAATCTCGAAATTGTTCAGCTTCAACATTTGTAAAGCACTGTTATTAATACACACAGGATGGCTGTGAGGTCATTGGAAATAACATGCATGAAAAACCTTGATTAGCTATGAAACTCTGAGAAATTATTACTGTTTTGGAAGATCTCAATGAAGGCATCAGGAAAGTTCTGAGAAGACCCTGATCTCTCACCTTTGGAAAATCTTGAGACTCTGCAAGCAGAAAATGAAGGCTGAGACAGAGATGTAAACTGCTAGAACATTAAATATATGCCCCAACACTCAGAGCCTCATAGAAAAGGCTCAGAGACTTAGTGGGTCCTAACATTTATAGAAACATCTATCCATTTATTAGCAGGCCATTAAGTTAGCTATGGAGACTTTGTTCACGTATGATAAAGAATACAGACTTCACAAAAGTACTTCTGGAAAGTCCCTTTAAAAGGGGGGGGGGCACCTGGGTGGCTTAGTTGATTGAATATCTGTCTTTGGCATGGGTCATGACCTCAGGGATCATGACCTGGGTCATGGGATTGAGCCCTGCATCAGGCTCCCTGCTTGGTGGGGAGCCTGCTTTTCTCTTTCCCTCTACTCTTCCTCATGTTTTTTTTTTTTTTCTCTCTCTCAAATAAATAAAATCTTAAAAAAAAAAAAAAAGGAATGGCAACAGTAAAATTCTAAGGAGAGGGCAGCATCTAATTTTCAGGGTTCCAATTTTCTATAATTTAAAATGTCCACTTTCCAACAACAACAAAATCATGAAACATGCAAAGAAACCAGAATGTATGGCCTCCACACAAGTAAATAAAAGTACACTCAGTAGAAGCTGTCTCCAAGGAAGCCCATCTCTTGGGCTTACTTAAGCAAAGATTTTTTAAATTAGCTATTGTAAATATGTTCAGAGGACTAAAGAAAAATCATATCTAAAGAACTAAAAGTATGAGAGGAATGTCTCATCAAATAGAGAATATAGGGAAATTATTAAAAAGAGCCAAATAGAAATTCCTTAGTTGAGAAGTGCAATAATTGAAAATTTCACTAGAGGAAGTCAATAGTAGATTTGAGCTAGTAGAGGAAGAAATTGAAAAACAGAAAAATGGATTAATTGATATTCTCCAGTGTGAGGAACAGAAAGAAAAAATGGGGATCCCTGGGTGGCGCAGTGGTTTAGCGCCTGCCTTTGGCCCAGGGTGCGATCCTGGAGGCCCGGGATCGAATCCCACGTCGGGCTCCCGGTGCATGGAGCCTGCTTCTCCCTCTGCCTGTATCTCTGCCTCTCTCTCTCTCTCTCTCTCTCTCTCTCTCACTGTGTGCCTATCATAAATAAATAAAAATTAAAAAAAATGAAAGAATGAAAATGAGCAGAGACCTGTGGAACACCATCAAATATGGTATCCCAGAAGGAGAGGAGAGAAAGGACAGAAAAAATACAAAGAAACAATGGCCCCAAATTCCCCAAATTTGATGAAAAAACATTAATCTGCACATCCAAAAATATTAGTAAACTCTAAGATTCAGAAATTCATCTAGACACATCATGAACAAACTGTTGTAAGTCAAAGAATTTGAGAGTACCAGTGGAGAAGTGATTCATCACATACAAAGTATCCTCAATAAAATTAATGCTTATTTATCCCAAGAAACTACAGTGGCCAGAAGGCAGTGGAGTGTTGTTTTCAAAGTATTGAAAGAAAAATACTGTCAACCAAGAATTCTACATCCAGAAAACCCATCCTTCAAAAATGAAGGAGTGATATCAGTGAAAATGGTAGAGTAGGTAGCTCTAAGGGGTCCATCTACCCACAAAGAAATACCTGAAAAGAGGCAATAACTGTCAGAATTATGAAAAATAGTCAAAGGTTTATAGCAAATGAGTAAACTGTGAATCAAGAAAGAGTCAACTTTTATTTACTTTTTAATTTTATTTTAAGAAAATATTTATTTTAGTGAGAAAGTGTGAGTGTTGGGGGAAGAGGCAGAGGGAGAAGGAGAGAGAATCCTAAGCAGACTCCCTGCTGAGCATGGAGCATGACCCAGGGCTTGTTGCAGGGCTTGATCTCATGACTGAGCTCATGAGCTCAACTAAAACCAAGAGTTGGACACTTAACCAACTACATCACCCAGGCGCCCCAAGAAAGAGTCAACCTTTAAAAGAGAAGAAAACCTTGCAACATTTTTATAAGCCCCTGACCCACTCCCCTTTTCAGCATGGTGATAGTCCTAAAGATGGCAGCTTGAGTTCTCACTGTGGGACTCTGGTCTCCTTGGGTCCAGAAGCAGTAGAGCAGACTTTGTTCTTAAAGAATTGTGTTGTCTACTTTAATCTATCCCTTCCTTCCTTCCTTCCTTCCTTCCTTCCTTCCTTCCTTCCTTCCTTCCTTCTCTTGTTCCTTCTTCCCTCCCTCCTTTTCTTCTTTTCACTTGAAGCATTTAAGAAAATCTCTCTTTAAACACTAGCTAAAGGAAGAGACATCAAATACCACATATGACAAAGAATACAGTTTTAAAAATATTTTAAGATTTTATCTTTAAGTAATCTCTGTACTTAATGTGGGGCTTTGAATTCACAACCCTGAGATCAAAAGTCATATTCTCTACTGGCTGAGCCAGCCAGGCACCCTGCAAAGAATACAATTTTACAAAAACAACTACTACCCAGAAAAAGTAACAGACTCTGAGGAAAGGGAAGAATATGATTTTTAGAGTTACTACATTGTAGGGGCACCTGGGTGGCTCAGTCAATTGGGCATCTGCCTCTGGCTCCGTTCATGACCTTAGGATTCTGGGATGGAGATCTCTGTTCAGCAAGGAGCCTGCTTCTCTCTTTCCCTCTGCTCCTGCTCATTCTCTCTCTCTCTCTCTCTCTCTCTAATAACTAAAATCTTAGTTACTACCTTATATTTAAAATGTCTAGTTCAAAAAAATTAAGTGTGCAAATAAACAAATAGGTATTGCTTTTATATAGGAGAAATGAATAGAAACTGTCCCTGAGAAAGCATAGACATTGGAATTGCTAGACAAAGACTTTAATAAGTCCACTGTGTAAAATATGCTCTGGATATTAAAAAAAAAAGAATATAGGGGATCCCTGGGTGGCACAGCGGTTTAGCGCCTGCCTTTGGCCCAGGGCGTGATCCTGGAGACCCGGGATTGAGTCCCACATTGGGCTCCCGGTGCATGGAGCCTGCTTCTCCCTCTGCCTATGTCTCTGCCTCTCTCTATCTCACTGTGTGCCTATCATAAGTAAATATTTTAAAAAATTAAATATGCTCTGGGAGCTAAAAGAAACCTTGGGCAAAGAGCTAAAGGTAAACAGAAAAGTGTCTCAAGAAAGAGAATGTCAATAAAGAGATAAAAATTAGAACCAAAGAGAACCAAACAAATTCTGGAGCTGAAAAGTACAATAACAGAAAAATTCACTGGAGAATTCAAGAGCATACTTGAGTAGGTAGAAGAAATAATCAGTGAACTTGAAGACAAATCTATTGAGCTTAGTCTGAGGAACAGAAAGAATAAAGAATGAAGATAAATCAACAACAAAAAAAGAACAAAAAAAGAAAGAAAGAAAGATAAATGAACAGAGTTTAAGAGACCTGTGGGACACAATAAAACATATCAACATATACATATTGGAAGTTCCAGAAAGAGAGGTGAGAGAGGGAAAGAGGCAGAAAGAATATTTAACAAAAATGGTAGCTAGAAATTTCCCAAATTTGGTAAAGGATATATGCATCCAAGAATCTGTAAACTCCAAGGACAAACATAAAGAGATCCACACTGAGACACATAATTGAGCTGTCAAAAACCAAAGACAAAGAGAATCTTAGGATCTTGAACTCTCAAGAGAGAAGCAATTTGTCACATATAAGGAATTATCTGTAAGATTAGCAGCTGGTTTCTCAGAAACTGTGGAGGACAGAAAAAAGTGACAGAACATATTTCAAGCACTGGGAGAAAAATATTGTTGACCAAGAATTCTATATCCAGCAAAACTGTCTTTCAAAAAATGAAGGAGAGGGGTACCTGGGTGGCTCAGTCAGTTAGCATCTGACTCTTGATTTCAGCTCCGATCTTGATCTTAGGGTCATGAGTTCAAGCCCTGCATTGGGCTTCACATCCAGCATGAAGCCTACTTAAAAAAAAGAGAGAGAAAATAAGACATTTCCAGATATGCAAAAGCTGAGAGAGTTTGATGGTAGAAGCTCTACACAAAATGCTAAAGGTAGTCTTTTAGGTGGAAATGAAGTTAGACAATAACTGGGATGCCCGGGTGGCTCAGTGGATGAGTGTCTGCCTTTGGCTCAGGTTGTGATCCCAGGGTCCTGGGATTGAGTCCCACATTGAGCTTCCCACAGGGAGCCTGCTTCTCCCTCTGCCTCCCTCTCCCTATGCCTTTCTCTTTGTCTCTCATGAATAAATAAATAAAATCTTCAAAAAGAAGGTTAAAAAAGAAAAGAAACTAGACAGTAACTTGAAGCCACTTATAGAAATAATTACATAGGTAAATATAAAAGGTCAGTATTATATTTTTAATTTGTAACTATATATGTGTGTGTATGTGTATGTGTGTGAATACACACACTATGTGTGTATATATGGTTTAAAATAAAAATGCATAAAACTAATTATAGTTAATGGGTGCATAATGTATAAAGATGTGTTTTGTGACAACAAAACGTGAAAGGGGGAGATGAAATTCTAAGGAAATAATTGTTATATACTATTGAAGCTAAGGTTGTATTAAAAATGGATTGTTAGAAGTTTAAGAGCTTAAATGTAATCATGAAAGTAACCACCAAGAAAAGAACTAAAAAATATATAGAAGAAGAAAAGAGAAAGGAATCCAAGTGGTACACAAAGAATCAAGCATGAAAAAGAGTTGTGATAGAAAAATTGAGGTACAAAAGAGATGTGACACATATAAAAAATTATAAAATGCCAGAGGTATTTCTTCTTTATCAAAAATTATTTTAGGGGAGTCCCAGTGGCTTAGCGGCTTGGTCCTGTCTTCAGCCCAGGGCATGATCCTGGAGACCCGGGATCAAGTCCCACATCAGGCTCCCTGTATGGAGCCTGCTTCTCCCTTTGCCTGTGTCCGTCTGTCTGTCTGTCTGTCTGTCTCTCTCTCTGTGTTTCTCATAAATAAATAAAATCTTTAAAAAAAAGAATGGAGAAAATTATTCCATGCAAGTAGAAATGAAAAGAGAGCTCAGATGGGTTTAAAATATCAGCCAAAATAGACGTTAAGGGAAAAATTGTTACAAGAGACAAGGATATTGTATTTTGACAAAAGGGTCAATTCGCCAAGAAAATACAATGATTTTTCTCAAATGCAGATGGAGCATTCTCCAGGATAGACCATATGTTAGGCCATAGACAAGGTGTAATAAATTAAAAAATATGAAATCATACAAAGTATTTTTTCTGACAAAAATGGAATGAAACTGGAAATCAGTAATAGCAGGAAAACTGGAAAAATGTTCAAATATATGGAAATAAACTTAAATAACCAGTAGGTCAAAGAAAAAAATCACAAGGTAGGTTAGAAAGTAAGGTAAATGAAAATGAGCACACAGCATAACACATAAGGATTATAGTCAATAATATTGTAATAACTTTGATGACACATAGTACCTACCCTTACTGTGGTGAGCATTGCATAATGTATATAAGTGTCAAATCACTGTTGTACACCTGAAACTAATATAAAATTGTATTTCAATATACTTCAATTAAAAAAAAACAATAAAACTTATGCAGCAAAAGCAGTGCTCAGAGGAAATACATACCTGTAGATGCCTGCATTAGGAAAGAAAAAGATCGTACCTTAGTAACCTAACTTTATACCTTAAGGAACTAGAAAAAGAAGGGCAAACCAAACTGAAAGCTAGCAGAAAGAAGGAAATAAAAATTTTTAGAGTGAGATAAACATATAGAGAAGAGATAAAACCAAAAATTTCCTTTTTTTTTTTTTTTTAAAGATTGACAAAATTGACAGTATTAGCTAGATTGGCTAAAGAAAAGGGAAGACTCTAATTACTAATAATAGAAATGAAAGTTGGGACTTTACTACTGACCTTATAGGAAAAAAGGGTTAGAGAAGAATAAACAATTGGATGCCAACAAATTAAACAACCTAGATGAAATGGACAAATTACAAGAAACATACTAACTGCAAAACTAACTCAAGAGAAAAATAGAAGACTGACATGTTGGATCAGACTTATATTAAGTAAAGAGGCTACATTACTAATCAAAAGCCTCCTAACAAAGGAATACCCACATTCATATGGATGTGCAAAGAGCCCTGAATAGCCAAAACGATATTATTGAATACAAAGTACAGAGTTGGAGGACTTGTACTTTCTGACTTCAAAACTTTAGACTACAGAGATATAATAAAAAACAGTGTGGTATTGGCATAAGGATAAACATAGACCTTTGGAATACAATTGAAATTCTAGAGATAAAACCAAATTAAGTAGGCTAATTGATTTTCGACAAGAACACCAAGACTGTTTAGTTGGGGCAAGAACCTTCGGGCAGCCCAGGTGGCTCAAGCGGTTTAGTGCCGCCTTCAGTCCAGGGCCTGATCCTGGAGACCCTGGATTGAGTCCCACATCGAGCTCCTGGCATGGAGCCTGCTTCTTCCTCTGCCTTTGTCTCTCCCTCCCTGTCTCTCTTTCTCTGTGTGTGTGTCTCTCATGAATAAATAAATAAAATCTTAAAAAAAAATAGTCTCTTCGTCAGGTTCTAGGACAGCCTGATATCCACATTCAAAGAATAAAGTCAGACCCCTACCTCACACTGTATTAAAAAATTAACTGTATAAAAGCTAGAATTCTTAGAATTCTAGGGGTAAATGTTTATGGCCTTGAATTTGACAATAGATTCTTAGAGATGATACCAAAAGCATAGGCCACAAAAGGAAAAGTAGATAAATTAGACTTCATTAAATAAAAACATTTGTGAGTCTAAGAGCACTATCAAGAGAGTGAGAAGATAAGCCACAGAAAGGGAGAAAGTATTTGCATATCCTGAATCCGATAAAGGGTTAACATGCAGACTATATAAATAACTCCCACAACTTGACAGTAATAACAATAACAACATATGAACAACCCAATTAAAAAATGCCCAAAGGAGATGAGCACTGAGTGTTATGCTATATGTTGGTAAATTCAATTTAAATTTAAAAAAAAGCCCAAAGGACTTGAATAGTCATTTCTTCAAAGAAGATAGTAAATGACCAATAAGCACATTAAAAGATGTTCAGAATCACTAGTCATCCCTTTAGAATGGGAGATGCAAATCAAAACCACAATTAGATACAACTTCACACCCTAATTATTACAACTATTATGAAAACAAAAACTGCAAAATGGAAAAGAACAAGTGTTAGTGATGTAGACATGAAGAAATTAGGACATTTATGCATTGCTGGTGGGAATGTTAAATCATGTAAAAGCTCTAGAGAACATCTTCTCAAAAAGTTAAACATAGAATTGCCGTATGATCCAGCAATTCCACTTCTAAGTATATATTCAAAAGAATTGGAAACAGAAACTCAGATACTTGTACACCAGTGTTTATAGCACCATTGTTCACAGTAGCCAAAAGGTGGAAGCAAATCATGTGGACACATGAATTGCCACATGACACATGATTGACAAATGAATAGATAAAGAAAATGTGGTCTATATGTAAAGTGGAATATTATTCAGCTTTTATAAAGAATGAAATTGTGATACATGCATGCTACAATGTGGATGAACCTCGAACACATTATGCCAAGTGAAATAAACCAGGTATAAAATGGCAAATATTGTGTGGTTTCACTTATATAAAGTACCTAAAACAGGAAAATTCACACAGACATAAAGAATGGAGTTTTCTGGGGGCTGGGGAAGAGGGGAATGTGAAGGTACTGCTTATTGGGTACAGAGCTTCTGCTTGAGAAAATGAAATAGTTCTGGAAATGGATGGTAGTGATGGTTGTACCATATTGTGAATGCACTACTTCCACAGAACTGATCGTACACCTACAAATGGTTAAATGTGTACTTATCATGTTATATATATATATTTTACCCTAATCAAAAACAAAGGTTATGAGTACTCAAAAGTTAAACCCCTCTTACTGAATTTTACTTTTTAAAATGATGAATTTTATGGTACATGAATTATACCTCAATTTAAAAAATTAATGAGCTGACCTTTTGGAAAAGAGCAACCGAATAAAATCAAAAAGAAGGAAAAAGGAAGGAAAAATAGAAGAAAAGAAGGAAAGTAGAAAAAAGGAAATAATAAAGATAAGAGGAAAAATTAATGAAATAGAAAGCAAAGGGGCAGCCCGGGTGGCTCAGCGGTTTAGTGCCGTTTTCAGCCCAGGGCATGTGTGATCCTGGAGACCCGGGATTGAGTCCCACATTCAGGCTCCCCGCATGCAGCCTGCTTCTCCCTCTACCTGTCTCTGCCTCTCTATCTCTCTCTCTGCGTCTCGTGAATAAATAATAAATCTTTTTTTTTTAAGAAAAGCAAAGATTCAATAGTATTAATAAAGCCAAGGTTTGATCTTAGAAAACGATGATAAAATAACTTACTTCATGAGACAATCAAAACAAATGGCAGCCCTGAATCATGTTAGGATTTTTTTTTTTTTAGATTTTTTATTCATTTGAGAGAGAGCAAGAGTATAAGCAGAGGGGAGGGTCAGAGGGAGAGGGAGAAGCACAGTCTCTGCTGAGCAGGGAACCTAATGTGGGGCTTGATCCCAGGACCCCAGGATCATGACCTGACCTGAAGGCAGATGGCTGATCAACTGAGCCATGCAGTCGCCCCTAGGCTTGCGTTTTATTTTATTTATTTATTTAAAAAATTATTTAAGTTCAGTTTGCCAACAAATAGTATAACCCCCAGTGCTCATCCCATCACGTGCCCTCCTTAGTGCTCCTCACCCAGTTTCCCCACGCCCCCTTCCCTCCTCCCCTTCTGTAATCCTTATTTGTTTCCCAGAGTTAGGAGTCTCTCATGATTTGTCTTCCTCCAATTTTTCCCACTCAGTTCCCCTCCTTTCCCTTAAAAGCCCTTTCACTATTTCTTATATTCCACACATGAGTGAAACCATATAATTGTCTTTCTCTGATCAACTTATTTCACTCAGCATATCTTCATGTAAGTATTTTATTTTATTTTAAAAATATTTTATTTATTCATGAGAGACACAGAGACAGGCAGAGGGAGAAGCAGGCTTCCTGCGGAGAGTCTGATGCAGGACTCGATTCCAGGACCCTGGGATCATGATCTGAGCCAAAGGCAGGTGCTCAACCACTGAGCCACCCATGTACCCTCATGTTAGCTAGCTTGTTTTCTTGCTTGCTTGCTTGATTATGTATGTATGTATGTATGTATGTATGTATGTTAGCGTTTTAAAATTAAAATAACAGATACAGTAGATGTCAGAAATCTAATAATTTTATGTCAATAAATTTGAAAACCTAGCTGAGATAAGATAATTTTCTAGAAAAAAATTGACAAAACTGACTTTCAACAAAAAAGCAAAAAACTGAGATAATTTTTATATGTCCTTATATTTCTTTTAATGGGTATAAAGCGTTGAATTAGTTGCTAAAACTTTATCCCCAACACCTACAAACTAATCTGTACTAGATGGTTTTACATTCGTGGAAGATATAATTTCAAACATAAAATGCTTGCAAGTGATCAGATAAATGAGTATACCTGCCCTGCCCACATATAGTTCATCTTGTAAGGCTGACATAATCTTCATGCCAAAACTAGACAAGGACAGTATGAGAAAGAAAATCACACCCAATTACATGAACATTAACACAAAAATCCCATGGGGATCTGTGGGTGGCTCAGCTGTTTGGTACCTGCCTTCGGCTCAGGCTGTGATCCTGGAGTCCCGGGATCAAGTCCCACATCAGGCTCCCTGCATGGAGCCTGCTTCTCCCTCTGCCTGTGTCTCTGCCTCTCTCTCTCTCTCTCTCTCTCTCTCTCAGTCTCTCATGATTAAATAAAGAAAATCTTAAAAAAATAAAAAAAAAATACAAAATCCCAAACAGAACATTAGGAAACTGAATTAGAAAATGAATGAAAAAGAGTATATGTTATTGCCAGGTTTGTTTTTTTCAGGAATGCAAGTATTAGAAAAATCTACATATTTTATTAACCAGCTTAAAATATTAAGGAGAAAAAAGATAATTTCAAAAGATGCAGAAAAAAGTTTATCATGAATATCCTTTAAGATAAAAACTTAGCAAACTAGGAATAGAAAGGGCTTATTTTTAACCCAATTAAGGGTACTTTGTAAAACTTGGATCAAAATTCACACTCAGTGGTGAAACTTTAGCAGTATTCTCTTTTAAGGATTAGAAAAATACTGTCATTTTTGCATAGAACTCTCAAAAGAATCTGAATAAAATTGTTAATAAAGTTAATACTAAGTCCAATAAGTTTGCTGGATATATGATTAATAAATAAAATTAATTACATTTAGTATATTAACTGTAAAACAGCACTTCAAATAGCAAGATATGCAAAGTATTTAGACAAAAGATGTAATAAAATTTAATAGATCTCATAAAAGATTTGTGATCTTTTAAAAAAGATTTTATTTATTTGAGAGAGAGTGATCAGGAGCATGAGTAGTGGGGGAAGAGCAGAGGGAGAAGCAGGCTCCCCACTGAGCAGGGATCCCAGCCTGGAACTCTATCCCAGGACCCTGAGATCATGACCCGAGCACCTGAGTGGCTCAGGAACTGACTGAGCCACTCAGGTGCCCCTAGATTTATGTGATCCTTAAGGAGAAAACAATATTCAAATACATAAAGGTCATTAAAGAAGACAAAGAAATGTAAAGATCTATCAGACCATGGTTAGAAAAGCTCAATTTCTTAGAGATGCAATCTCCCCAAATTAATCTGTAAAATCAGTGCAATTCCAATAAGAAATAAAGGCAGTGTGTTTTTCATGGGTTGCCAAAAGTTGATGCTAAAATTTAGAGAAACAAAGAGAATCTCTCTATGTCTATCATAAATAATAAATAAATAAATAAATAAATAAATAAATAAATAAATAAATAAATAAAAATAAAGAAATCTTTAAAAAAAGTGGGGAAAAAAAAGCAGGGGGGTGGTGGGGATACTTGGGTGGCTCAGTGGTTTAGCACCTGCCTTTGGCCAGGGCGCGATCCTGGAGTCCCGGGATCAAGTCCCGCGTCAGGCTCCCGGCATGGAGCCTGCTTCTCCCTCTGTGTCTCTGCCTCTGTCTCTCTCTCTCTCTATCATAAATAAATAAATAAATAAATAAATAAATAAATAAATAAATCTTAAAAAAAAAAAGAATTAAAGAGAAAAAGCAAATAAGATGACTTTGAAAATTAAAAGGGGGAGAAAAGGGTAGACTTAACCAGATAAAATTTTGTTTCTTTTTCTTTTTTTTTTTTTTTTTTTTCAGATAAAATTTTGTGTAGAGCTTTAGTAATGAAGGCGAGAGTGATGACGTAGTAGACAAAGAAGCCAGTGCAACAGGTAAGAGTGCTGGGAAACAGACCCTGGCCCATACAGAGACCTGGTACCTGTCAGGGGGCGCTGTAGGTGAGGGGCAAAAGGGTACCTACTGCTAGAAACAGTACTAGGACCATAGGGTGTGTGTGTGGGAAAAACATGTAACTGGATCTCTGCCTCACAGCGTACACAACAGGGTTAAAGACCCAATGTGAAAAGGGACACTTCAGAATGTTTAGAATAGAATATTTATAATAATCTCAGGAGGGGAAGTTTTCCTTTTTTTTTTTTTTTTTTACAGATTTTTTATTATTATTATTTTTTTATTCATGAGAGACAGAGAGAGAGGCAGAGACACAGGAAGAGGAAGAAGCAGGCTTCTTGCTGAGTCCCCTGATGTGGGATTCAATCCCAGGACCCTGGAATCACACCCTGAGCCAAAGGCAGCCGCTCAATCACTGAGCCCCCAGGTGCCCCAGGAAGCTTCCTTAAAGCTTGTATTTTGTATAATACAAAATATATGTCATGAAAAAACAGTTTGGTTCTTTTGATTCCATTAAGATTTTAAATTTTTGTTTATCAAAAGATCATTGAAAAGGTGAAAACATAAGTCAGTGTAGGAGAAGATATTTTCAGTACATATAACGGGTAAAGAATCAGGATTCAGAATATCTGAAAAAGTGATCATTTGGTAGGCCAATAAGAAAAAACCAAAAACAGTCCAGCAGGCAATTTGGCAAAAGATAAGAAACAGGTGGTTTACAATTTAAGTATATAAAGAGACATCCAACTTCATTAATTAGAGAAATGACAAATATTCATCAGTCTGACAAAAATGAAGAAGCTCAGCCGTGGGAAGCGTTGGTTAGCAGGGAAGACAGTGGGAACATTGCTGGTATTAAATTGGTACAATAGCTTCAGAAAATACATCTCACTATCCAGTGAAGTTGCAGTTACTCATATCCTACAACTTGCTAATTCTACCCCGAGGTATATAACTGAGAGAAGCTTTACACACATACAAGAATTTACTCACCCTTTTTGTACTCTTAGGTTGTTTGCAATAGTAAAAATTACCAACAAGCCAAATATCACCCAATGGGTAATGGGTTAAATAAATTACAGTATTTTCATGAGTGGTGTTGCTACATAGTAGTAGAACTATAAACTACATTTACACATACCAACATAGATGAATCTCGTAGTTTTATTTATTTTAAAAAAGATTTATCCATTTTGGAGAGACAGAGCACACGTGTGTGCATGTGCATGCTGGTGGGAGGAGGGACAGAAGGAGAGGGAGACCCTCCCGCAGACTCCCCGCCAAGCACAGAGCCCAATGGGCATGGGGCTCAATCTCATGACCCTGAGAACATGACCTGAAATCAAGAGTTGGATGCTTAACTGACTGAGCCACCCAGGCGCCTGAATGTAATTTTAAATGAAAAACAAAACAAAACAAATTGCCAAAGAATACTTCAGGGTCTATGCTGTTTCCATAATGTATAAAAATGCAAAAAAATGCCATGTACTTTTGGGGTACCTTTGTGGTAAGAGTATAAAATACATGAGCATGACCTGCTGCCGACTTACAGTAGGGTTACTTTTGTGAGAGGGAAGGGACTTGGTCAGTGGAGACTACCTACAATGGTAATAATATTTTATTTCTTAAAGCTGGGTGGTAGTATATGGTTCATTATATTATTCTTTATGCCTTTTTGTGTATCTTAAATATTACATAGTCATTAAAAAATAGAAAGGTATGTAAATGGTTGCCAAGTAGGGGGCCACAGACACAAGTATGCAGGACAAATAAAAACACCAGCTGCCTTCATGTTATCTAAGTGGGTAGCTATGGCTTGAGTTACATTTTCCAGTGGTAGTGTCTGACATGTATTGAAAAGGTGACATATCTCACAAACTTTTCTGTTTCCCTCCAGAATCTCTCTCTAGCCCACTTCAGCCCACCCCAAACTCATCTCCGGGAAAGCATCACCGCTGACCCTTCTGTCTGAAGCACTAAAGTCTTCCTTGGCCTCTTGCCTTTCCTGAACACCCCAACTCTGGCAGCCAAGTCCTGACATGGTAGCCTCCAAAACACACACTCTCCTCTTCCCTTCGATGCCAACCATCCCCCAGTCTAATCATTTGCCTGCCACCTGCCTCTTCCTCTGTAAGTCCCCCCACCCCACTAGTCGTCAGTCTTGCCAGTCTTCCCACCAGTCTCTTTTCCACGGAGGTCTCTTAAACATGCCAATCAGTTCCTATCACTCCCTTGCTCAGAATCCTCCAAGGTGGGGGTTAAACTTCAAAGCTCTCACCAGGCCTAGAAGGGCTTCCCTATCTGGCCTGCCCCTCCAACGGCATTTCCTGCTCTGCTCTCCCCTTTCTCTTCTAGTATGCTAACTTCTCTGTTCTTTGAACCAATCTTTGCTCACCTGAAGGCTCTCATACTTGCCACTGGGGAACTTCATCCCAGTTTTTATTATGGCTCCATTCTAAGGCTTCCACTCCCCACCTTTTCTAAAATACCTGCTGGGCGCCTCCCTCCCTCCCTGGCCTGCCCAGTCCTATCTCCTTTGGCTGTTTCCTTTTCTCCCCTTCCTTCCTACCTGATGTTATGTTATCTGTGTATTTGTTTGAGCATTCATTTCTGTCTCCCCCCTACTAGATCATAAGCTTCCTGGGCACTGAACACTTTTGGTCTTATTCATGGTTGCATTTTTCCATGCTAAAACAGTTCTTGCTTGGCTCATGCAGGCCATGCTTAATCAAAGCTCATGCTTAATCAGAGCTGCTTCACTCAGTGAATGCACTGATAATAAGGAAAAAGTAAGATGACTCAGGAAGTACCTTTTGGGAAAATGTCCCTGGAGTTGTAGATGCATGAAAATTTGAATATGATTAGATTATTTCATCAAGTGTAAAAGTGGGAAAAAAGCAGAATGTTCATCAGAAGTAGTTAACTGATTTTCGGTATTGTGATGAACATTACTAATATATATTAGTAGATATTTGAGTATTTCATCTCTATTCCTGAATATTCAGGTGGGCCAGAAAACTCTTGGGATCTTCTCTTTGGGAAAGCTTACATTCAGGTCACCTGATATGTTGAGTTGCCTTATACTGGGGTCTAGATGGTCATTCTGTTTTCTGGTCAGTCCGTCGTTCTTGAGCACCCTGGGTGTGATCTGGGTGTGATCCCCAGGGCTGAGGGCTGCAGGGAGGGGAGATGCAGAAGGGGAAGAGAATCAGGCACAATACTGTGTTGTCTACTGTGTGCCTGGGTTTCCCTCACACACAGTGGACCTAGGATTACACTCTCCCCAAGATGCACACAGCCAATTGGGTGCCCCAGGTAGGGAGAGGACAGAACTATGGGGTGCTGCAGCTTGGCCTGACCATCTAACCCTTGACATCCCTGCAGGTCTCAGAGCTGGTCTTTGTGTCCATCTATAGCTCCGAGTTCTGCATGAAGCTCTATGTGGACCCCATCAACTACTGGAAAGATGGCTACAACCTGCTGGATGTAATCATCATCATCACAATCTTCATCCCCTACGGTCTCCGAAGATTCAAGGGCAAGCACTACCCCTACCTCAACATTGCTGATGGCATGCAATCCCTGCGCATCCTCAAACTTATCACCTATAGCCGTGGCATCCGGGTGAGTGACCTAGGGGTGCCATGTCTGCCCACTAGCCCCTGATGAAGTCATCATTCTACCACCATCATCCAGTTGCTGAATCCTACTGTATGGCAGGTTGATCTTTACCAATGGTACCTCACCTAATCTTAATGAGGAAAAGTGTCATCATCTCTGTTTTACAGATGGAGAAATTGAGACTCACAGTCCCTCAGCAGTTAGATGACACAGCTGAGATTTGAGAGGTGTGGCTGGCTCCAGTGGCCACACAAACCTTTCCTCTCTCCCATGCTACATGGTGCAAGGCCTTTAAACTATGTTCCCAGGGGTCTCTTGCTTTTTGGTGGCACTGGTCACTTTCAGTTATATGCTTTCCCCATACAGCTAAAAATCTGCTGCTTCTCTGGATGAGAATAATCTCATTACTTTGTTCAGGCAGCTCTAGAGATGGTGCTCCCGCTGAGAGGTCGTGAGGTGACTAGTTTTTCTTTGCTCAGAAGGTATCAGAAAAAACTTCATCGCTGACCCAACCTGCCATTGAGCATTCACCTCGGGGACAGTATGTTTCCCTGGCACTGTGCCCTGTGTCCACGCTTCTCCGGAAAGGGGCTGCTTTGGACTCATTTGACCAGCTAGGGTGTGTGTCAGCCTGTTCCGCTGAGAGATTGCCCCCAGCCAGGCCTGGGCTTCTGTCTAGGACCTGCGACCTACACTTAGCAGTCCCAGGCCTGGGGGACAAGATGAGGAGAATGTTAAAGAGCCTCCCCTACCACAGATCCCCATTGACTCATTTCATGCTCTCATGTAGTGCCATGGCTGTGTGTCCTCTCCCAAACTCAGGCCAGGCCTCCTCTCCTCTCCTTCCGTTGCATCCTGGGAAGATGTGTCTGTAACTCCTAGTCCCTGCTTCCTCACTGGTCATTTGTGCCCTGGCTTCTTCCCTCCAAAGGAACTAGCCTCTCTGAGGTTGTCAGCAATCTCTTTGTTGCCAAGTCCACTGGCCAGTTCCATTGTCCTGTCACTGCCTCTTTTTGCTGTTCCTCCAGCCTCATGAGCACTTCTTGGGTACCTGCTTGCTTTGCCTGGTCTATATGTGCTGTTTTCTCAGGACTATACCCTAAGTTCTTTTCGCTGCTCCCCTAACTCTGCATATCCTCTTTGGGTGATCTTTTCCACATTTCAGGGATCTTCACCTGCCCATGGCTCTCTCTGACCTTCAGACTCACAGCCTCCTGGACAACTCACATGCTCCTCAAACCCATCCTGTCTAAGCTGGAAGTCATCGCTCTCCCCCAATCATATCCCCAGACCCTGGCCCCTCCTTCTGTATTATATCTTTTTGTGAAGGCTGTGCCCCATCCCCATTCAACTGCCAGGTCATAAATTTGAGTGTCAGCATTGACGCCTCTGTCTCAAAGTCCTGTTGCACGGCCTCCTACGTGGTTAGTGACCTGTCCACATCTTTTTACCTCCTCCCACCCCACCCTGCCCCCACTGGCCATCATCTTTTCACCATTCTCCCCCACCTTCATCAGGATTCCTGCACTGGCTTCCCATACTCCTGCGAGAGCCCTGGGGCAGAAATGCCCCTGCAGCTGGGGAGAATCTCTAAAGGGTACATCAAATCATGGCAGCCTTCCTTTCAAACCTGAGAGTGGCTCCCATTGTTTGTAGGCCAGAGATGGACCCTATAATGTGTCCTAGAAGCAGGGGAGGGATGTGTCAGAGGTGCCGGGCATTGGAGTCCACGTGGACAGGAAAAAAGACTGGAGGTCCTTGGGAGGCGGATACTGGGTGATAGATACCTCAGATTGAGGGCACAATCAGGTGATTGGAAATGTAGTCTGCTTAGTGCAGGTGTTGGACAGACACCAAGATAGTGGAGGCCTAACTTGGTGCAAAGGTCACTGGAGATGAAGGAGTTGAGGGACAAAGAGGCCTGGGGGATGGTTGATATTCCATAGGGATACTGAAGGCCTCGAGGATGACAGCAGCATGTTGTGGATCCTGCAGGCAGAGATTCCAAGACATGAAGGGGAATGTTTACCTAGAAGGCTGGCTCTTTCTAGAAGCAGGGGCTTCACCAATGGAGATAGGGTCTCTGAGAGAGAGGCAAGGGTGGCCTCCTGAATCAGGCTGGGAAGAATAGGCAGCCTCCCTTGAGAGGGCTGCTAAGGAATGATGTCCTGCCAAGGAAAGGGTTTTCAGGTGAGGCCAGGAGAGAAGTCAGCACAGAATGAAAGTGGCAGAAACTGGTGGGAAACATGTGAGGAAGAAGGTGATGGCTGTGAGCTGAGGGAAAGGAAGCCCAGGGCTGCGTGAGGAGGAGGGAACCATATAGGACTGAGGTCTGGGGCAGGGACAGTGACCCAGACTGACTCCTTGTGAAGCTGAGGGCATGAGCTGTCTGCCAAATGCATCATCTTAGCTATGTTGTGGCAGCCTTGTTAGAGGCTAAGGCCTGAGGTTTACAGCGTGGCAGGGATAACCCTTATTTGCAGGGCAGGGATCTAGTAAGGAGAGGACAGCCCTTCCTGCTGGCCAACATCTATCCCAAAGCTCAGCCTGGCTTGCTTGGTGACCACAGCCTTTGGTTCTTGTAGACATGAACAGAGACCCACGGGCGTGCAGATAGAATATTCACATAGACATATGGCCCATGTTTGACCTCAGGGGTTTCTATCATTAAGCAGAGCCTCGTATCCTAAAGTTGTTCCCTGTGGCTCATCAGGCCACTTGGCTGTGGCTCACCTATGGCCTTTGGAATATCATAGGACCCCAGATTCCTAGGAGCACAGAAGTGACTCTAGATTACACATCCTCTGTACACTGGCCAGGTGGAGCTGGAGGTGGGGACCTGTACCTCTGTGCTAATTTATATTCCTTGAAGTCTAAATGATGCTTTAACAGAGTCATAGCCTCCAAGCCCACAGAGCTGGTACTCTGGCCAATTCTTGGCTCCTGTCCTCTGATTAATTAAAATGACATTCTGTCTCCCCCACCCTGCCCTCATGACAATAAACCTGGACAATGAGGAAATAGTTCCTTGTTATTTTGCACACAAAGAGGTTCTGTTGGCTGGGTACCAGGAGGCCACACTACCCCTGTTCATCTGTATTTAGGCCCAAAGAACAACCATCAGATGCTGGGCTCCTACTTCTTGGAGCTCATCACTTTCCACACATCTAAGCAGCGGCACAGAAGGGCCCTCTCAGAGTGGCCAGGCCTGGACACCTGCCATGCCTCAAGATCTTCTCCTTACCCTGAATGCCCCAGGGCCAGGAGGGCAGCTGTGGCTTAACCTAGAGCTTTGGATGGATGAGCTAGCGGCTAGGAATTGCTTCCCCCAGAGAATTTGGAAATTCAGAATCAGGCACTTATGGGAACCAGGTCATAGCTTTGAAAGCCCAGGACTTCCATGGGGAGGAGTCATCAGCCTGTGGGGTTCTGGGCAGTCATCCACTGGGACTGGATTTCTGTACCTCTGGACTGCAGACTAATGGAGCCCGCCTGGACTGTGTTTGAAGGACGTTGTCAGGGCCAGCTGTCAGGAGTCCCACATGTCAGGCCTTCTGGTGAGCGTGACCTCTTCTCTACTGTTGTTCTCGAGGCTGCTCAGCTTTGGCCTCAGGTTGCACTGGGCCTCTCACGCTGGCCTGGAAGTGCAGCCCCCAGCCAGGGCCAGTCCTCCACTCTCCTGTCCCTGGTGCTCTAGGTTCTCTGGCTCAGGGCTGCCCCTTCCAGGCCCACCTGGGCAGACGTCATCCATACTGTATGCCTGTGTAGCATTTTCTCATGGCCACTTCCTTCTTTACCTGCAGTAGTTCTTGTGAAAGAAGTTCTGTCTCTGTGTCACAGGGAGGGAGGCAATTTTGTACATCTCACCTCTTGATTTTCTTCTCCCAAAGAGAGGAAATGTTCACCTCTGTGGGCAGCTGTCAAGCCAGTCCACACGTAGGGTAATGCCGGGGCTCTCAGCTTGTCTTTCTGATTCCCACATTATCCCAAACTGTCATCACTTCCCTGTCTTGGGGCCCAGCTCTCTCGAGTGCTTCTTTTCATAGTGTGAAGCCAATAAATGGTTTCTGGACCTGGAAAATGAGGCTTTAATGGTTGAAGTTGGAGGCACAAGGCAAAGGGCTCAGGAGTTGGTTCTAGCTCTGCCACTATATTGGAATGTGATGCTGGCCAAGGCTCTTTGCTTTTCCGAGCCTCTGCTTCCTCATCTTGAAATGTGACAAATGATAATGGTCACCTGCCTTGAAATCATGTCTGTGGCAGCATCTAGGTAGGTGACCATGTCTTAAGCACCTATTGTGTGGAGTGTAGAGAGTGAACAATGAGGAGGCATCCGCTGTGTGGAGGCAAGCCAAATGCCCATTTTCTAGGGCATCTGAAACAGGATCCAGAAAGAATGGGAAGTCATATTCCTCTCAGCCTTCGTCATTGCCACTCCCAGGGTAGCTCCCCTACTCCTCCTGGGCTTGGCGGAGCATTCAGGGCTGGCCCTCAGCTGAGAGGCAGGAGCAGGACACCTTGGGATGACCACAAAGGCAGGCCAGGGCTCAAGTGGAGTGGCCAGTGGTGCTGCTGGAAAGACACCCAGGCCTGAGGCAACCAGCACCATCTGCCCATGAGTGACAGAGGATAGAGGCCAGGCACCAATCAACCACTATTGGATTGGTCCAGCCTTCAGTTTGGACACAGTTCACAATCATCCATTCATCCATCCATCCATCCATCCAATCCTTTATAGAACATCTACTGTGTGCCAGGCCTGGCACTGGATACTGGGGACAGTTGGGGTCTGGGCAGACTGGACCTGTCCGCTGAGCCCCACCCAGCCTGGCTATCTGGCCTAGCCCCAGTACCTCTGCCTTGCAGACACTCATCACTGCCGTGGGGCAGACAGCCTACATCGTGGCCTCCGTGCTCATCCTGCTCTTCCTCCTCATGTACATCTTCGCTATCTTGGGCTTCTGCCTGTTTGGAGTTCCAGACAAGGGTGACCCGAATAACTGGGGGAACCTGGCTGTGGCCTTCTTTACCCTCTTCAGCTTGGCCACGGTACTGTGTTTGGGAACAGTGGTGGGGGCAGAGGCCTTACAAAGGGAGAGCCAGCTGGGTGTGTGGACAGGCTGGGCCTCACATGGGGTCCTCCTCATGTTCAGATACTTAGCTGGGTTGGGGAAGTGGAAGGCTGGCCTCTCAGGAGAGGCCAGGGCCCTGGCCAGGGGTCCATTTCTCTCTCTAATCTTGTGACTCCCTAGAGCATTCCCATTTGTCCCACAGAGTTGTAAAACTTTAAAAGAGTTCTCAAAAGAGAACGCTTTTGGATTAAGTTTACTTTAGAAATGAAGCCCATGTCACATAGGCTTTTTGGGACTAGGCTATCACAAATCCACCTAGAATCAAGCTGCAAAGCCCAAGTCTAGAAGGGTAGACTCTGAGATCTTTCCAAAGGAGGGCCTTGCAGAGAGACAATATAGTTCTTGGAAGGATGGGAGGCCTTTTATTTTTATTTTTATTTTTTTAAAATTTTTATTTATTTATGATAGTCACAGAGAGAGAGAGAGAGGCAGAGACACAGGCAGAGGGAGAAGCAGGCTCCATGCACCGGGAGCCCGATGTGGGATTGGATCCCGGGTCTCCAGGATCGTGCCCTGAGCCAAAGGCAGGCGCTAAACCGCTGCGCCACCCAGGGATCCCGATGGGAGGCCTTTTAGAGAAGAGCCTCCAGGGCACCTTGGCCAGTAGTGTCTATATCCAGTGGCGCCTTGCATCCCCAGCCCCCATGTATGGACTGGAGTCCTTGGACAGTGGGTGAGGGGCTGATGTGAAGGCAGAGCCAGCTGCCTCCTCAGTGGGGCTGGGGCTGCTGTAGCACAGGTGAGGAGGAGGCCTGCCCCACTGAGCCTTGGCACTTGGCCCTGGGCACACCCTGCCTTGCCCAAGCAGGTTGATGGCTGGACAGACCTGCAGGAGCAGTTGGACAGTCGGAACTTGCCTCTCAGCCGGACGTTCACCATCACCTTCATCTTGCTTGCCTCCTTCGTCTTCCTCAGTATGTTCGTGGGTGTAATGATCATTCACACTGAGGTGAGGCTGCCCTTGTAAGGCTAGGGGGTCAGCTTAGGTGTGGCAGGCAGAGCCATAGGCCAAGTGTCCAGGACGGGGTGGGGAGGTGGTCAGGTGGGCCCTCCTGTCCCCAGCCCTGCTCTTCTTCCTGAGCCAGTGCATTTTCCTGTCTCATGATGGCAGTCAGCAGGACAGGGGCTTGGGGAGTCACTGCAACTGCAGATGGCAGCTTGAGCTGAGGCTGAAATGGGGTGGGGCTCCTCCTGCTG
The DNA here is from genome assembly GCF_018345385.1 of Vulpes lagopus. Taxonomy (NCBI): domain Eukaryota; kingdom Metazoa; phylum Chordata; class Mammalia; order Carnivora; family Canidae; genus Vulpes; species Vulpes lagopus. Next base: position 109,458,964 of record NC_054830.1, on the reverse strand, counting down.
AGGAGCAATGCAAGGCTAGGGAAGAAGAAAGATGGGGGTAGGTGGGTGGGGAGGCAGTGAAAGCCTGTGTCTTACCTCCATCTTTCCACTCTCTAGGACTCCATTAAAAAGTTTGAGCGGGAGCTGATGCTGGAGAGACATGTGACGCTCATGGAAGAGAAGCAGGTGATTGTAAGGCGGCAGCAGGAAGAGGTCAGCAAGCTGATGCAGATGCAGGTAGGCCATTTCCAGGCACATGGACCATCAGACCTGAAGGAGTGACCACAGAGAGGCCCTTGGGGCCAGTGTAGACAGAAGGTGGTGTTGGGCATCTCTGGTCGTAGGCTGGGCAGGTTCCAATGCTCTGTGTTTTCCACAGTTTGGCTTTATTCTCTATATTTTTGTATTTCTCTGGACCTCTTAGAGAGTTGAGAACTATAGTTATGGTTTCTCCCTTCTCCTTGGGCACAACTCCACTGCCAGGCCCACTGCCTAGAATGCTTTTGTGACTGAGGCTCCTTGATCACCAGGCAGCCCATAGGCCCCATTCACGGAGTTGAATGAGGTCATGGAGGTCCTGATAGGTGCTCCTGGTTTTTCTAAAGTGGAGTGAGGATAAGCACACCAGGCTGGTGGTCTCCTGTCAAGCATGATACACCTGTGAAAGCTTGGGGAGGGAACATTCTTTTTTCAGCCTAAGCTCTCTGAGCTCCTCTTGCAGAGCCCTGGGTTCTCTGCTGGGGGGTCCTGAATCCCCACCCTTCCTCCCCTGTGATGCAGTCAGTGCATCACTCCTCAGACTCTTCTCTGAGCTAGAGACATCTGTCTGGACCATGCCCATTTGTCCAGGGCACAGTGAGAACGCCCAGCCACACTTGGGCTCTCCCTGGCTCTTTTCCATGTCAGCTGTACTCACTTCAGTGATGGTGGCTTATGAGGCTATGGTGGTCAGGGGGATCGAGGCTTGGAAGGAGTCAGGGCGAACCCAAAAGTCAGCTCAGGCCTTTGCCTGGGCCCCTTGTGAAGGGTCTGCAGGTCTTTCTGCATCTTGGCTATTGCTTCTTTGTCTCTATTGCCCTCTTTATGCTCCCCTCTCTAGAAAAATGCTGACTACAAAAGTTTTAGTGAGCTGGTGGAGAACTTCAAGAAGACCCTGCGACACACAGACCCCATGGTCTTGGATGATTTTGGCACCAGCCTGCCCTTCATCGATGTCTATTTGTCCACTCTGGACAACCAGGACACCACAGTCTACAAGTCAGTACCCACCCCGCTGCCCCTGGTCCCTTGGAAATCAGGCCTTTCCTAGTCCCGAGGCTTCCTTCAGGGTGGGGCCAAGGCAGGTGGTCTGGGAGAGCCAGGGGGCGGTGGCTGATGTGCAGGGTGGGTGAAGCGAGGTCCTTCTTGGGGGTGCAGGACTCTGTGTACACAGGGACAGCACTGCCATATGGACAGGCCTGTGACCCAGAGGCATCTGTCCCCCTGCCCCTCCCCTGGTATCAAGGTGCTGGTCCCTTGGACTCTTCCAGCTCCTTTCTCACTGCCCCCTTTTGAGAAGTCAGAGGAAAGAGTGCTGCGTGGCAGGGCAGGAGCTGAGGCTCCTGGCCTGGTTCTGACACAACCTTCTTTTGGGACTCTGGGGAGGTCTCTGCCCCTTTCCCATCTGCCACATGGGGGCTTTGAGTGGAGTGTGTGGAGCTTTGAGTTGGCTGGGCTCAAGGCTATGCTACATGTGCATCAGCTGGAGTTATACCTGGGCCATTACTGAACAGGAAGGGGAGGGGCATGAGCACAAGGAGTCACAGTGAGCTCTTGATGAAGGGAGGGAGAATGTGAGCAGGGTGGCTTCGTGACAACAGCCCCCTGGAGAGCTTCACAGGCTGGAGGAACTCCAAGGAGGGGGTCAGGGAACATCCACTTGTGGCCTAAGAGTGGGGCCAGGCAGTGTCTGGTCACCTTCACACTATCTCCAACCCCACACATGGGTTAAAATCACTTACTCTGGGGGCCACAGGCAGAGTAGCAGACCCGGATTTTAGCTGATCTGATCCAGTTCTACAGTCCTTGCTCTTCCCTGAACCCATACCTACCAGGTGTGGTGAATCCACAGGTGCAAGCATGTGGGGGGTGGGGCTGTGGCGGCATGGAGTCCCTGCCCCGAGCTCAGGCCCCCTCTCCTCTGGCTCCTCTTCCAGGCTTCAGGAGCTGTACTACGAGATTGTACACGTGTTGAGCCTGATGCTTGAAGACCTGCCACAGAAGAAGCAGTCCCAGTCCTCCGAAAAGGCTGATGAGAAGTAGAGGGGGCGTGGACAGCCAGGCACTGAGGTGCCTCGCAGGTCGAGCCAGTCTCTTGTTCAACACAGGCTTTCTGAATTGCCCTCTCTGCAGTTACTTGGGATCATGGTATTTGCCTGCCACTAGGGGTTGGGCCCGGGTAGGCACCCATGAAGTCTGATTGCTCCCCATTCCACATGATGCAGTCAGGCCTGGGGAGTGGAGAGAGGGATACTCAAGACTTGCCCTTGGCTAGAGGCCACATCCAAGGGTCATACTGGCTGTCTCATCCCTTGACCCCAGCAGCGAGGACTCACTGGGTTCCTGGAGGACCCCAGACCAAGAAAGGCCTCCAGCAACCCCATAAGTGTGTATGGCTTCTTTGGGCTGGTATAACCACACTAATCTTGGAACCTCTTAAAGCTGGGCTCCTCTTTGTGGGTGCCTCACACCAGGGAGAGCAATATTTCTATGTACCTACTCCCATGGGGACCCCTCTTTGGAAGTTGACTTTGCTGTTTCTTTAGGCTCACAGTGGTAATGATGCTGCAATGGGTGTGGTCATGACCAGTAGGACTGTATTGTGTGGGCATGGAGCTCACAGTAGCCTGGCCTGGGGCAGTGGCCCACCAGCAGTGCTGGGGCATCTCATATGGTGTCCACGGAGCAGCAGTATCAGGCCCTTTGGGCTGTTGCCCCTCCTATGGTTAGTTAGGACTCTTTACTTAAAAGGTGACATTTTCTGTGTCATTCCTGGCCACGTGACTAGCAGGGTTGCCCCTGTCCTGGCACTACCTCGATCCAGCCATGATGGAATCTTCTGAAGGCATAGGAAGGGCAGGATTGGTTGAAATGACACCCCTGGTTCCTGACCGGCCAGGCCAGAGGCCCTGCACTGCCCCTCTGTTGCCATTTCTGGGGGCTGTTCTGGAGGTTCATCACTTTAGCAGTGCCCTGTCTGACAGTGGGAGGAGTATGTTCTGGGTGGAGCTGGGGTAGGACACTGGCATCTATAGTTGAGGGGAACAAAGCCCCAGATCCACACTGGGGAGTCAGGTCAGCAGAAAACACATGGGGTAAGACAGAGCAGCTGGACGAAGAATCCCTGTGTGGACCCATGGTCTCCCACTATGGGTGACAGCGCCTTCAAGGCCTTGGGACAAGGGCACATGGAAACCTTTCCTCATGGTTTTGTTCATGTTCCTCCTCCTTACTGAGCTGTGCTGGGTCCTGGGAGTACTGTAATGAGAAACCCACAGTCCAGTTCTGGTTCTCTTGGGGCCCTCGGTTATGCGGAGGAAGCAGTAATCCAGCCAGACTGGAGGAGAGATTTTCCCTGAGGAAGTGACGGTTGTTTGAATGCAGAGAGCACATGTCTTCTAAGATACTCAAGTCATTGGCATTTGCAAATGTTCACACTCTCAGGGCCAAATTGAAAATTGAAAATCGTGTAAAAGCGCGAAGAAGGCTTGCTCTGGAGGGTGAGAAACATCACCATGCTATAGGGGAGCCCTCTGAGGGCAGGGGCTGTAGCCTCGCTGTTTCCTGAGGCACAGAAGACCTTATGCCGGTGCGTTGGAGGGCTCTGGTTCAGGCCTGAGGCAAAGCAGACATTGCCGCTGCCTGCACTGCTGTGCACACTGTTGGCATGCTGTGTGCCTACATTGCTCAGGAGAATATGAAAACACATTCCCCTGCTCTCACCAGGAATCCTGAGAATCGCCCTAGGTCCCTGGATGTGAACAAAAGATTAAAAAATCAGCCTCAGGGAGGTAAGTCAGAAAGTGCCACGGTTCTGGAATGTAGAGGTCAGGATTCTGTAATTGGGTGACCTCAGGCAAGGTGCCAGATCTTCTGAAAATTCAGCTATTTCCTCTGAGAAATGGGCTGATAAAATGGACCCACTTCTAAGATCAAATGAAACATGTGTGAGGCTGTGAGGAAAGCTGTGGTCAGCTGTGGCCGGTGCTGCTTCGCTGTCAGCTCTGCCTCTGCTGGGTGGCCAGCTGCAGTGGGCCGTGCTGGTCAGGGGCAGAGAAGCACGGGGCCAACACCAGGGTGGCGCCCAGAGCAGGAAGCAGAGGTCAGGAACCTGTGTTGGGGGTGGGCGGTGAAGGGGTCTCTACGGGGAGCTGGCATGGAATGGGCAGATGGCGCGGGACCTGGAAGGCCTGTGTCCCCGCAGGGGAGTCCCAGGCACAGGACTCTGGCTGCGGTGTGCCGGCGCGAGCCGCCTTTAAGGGCACAAGTAGAAGGCAGTCACAGAGCAGAGAGCCGGGAGAGGGTGACGTGTGGAGGGCTGGCCCAGCACCGCTGCCAGAACAAGCCAGCGGATATTTGGCGCAAAGTCCCAAAGCAGCATTTCTGTTTGGCTCTATTCGTCTGCAGAGCAAACACTGGCAGATTGGAATTCCCACTTGGGTCCTCACCAATTCAAACAGGCTTGGCCACGACTTTCAATCGATTTGCTTGGGGCAGAAGTGCTCTGCCTGCCCAGGCCTGGCAGTGGAAAGCAGGACCCTCCTCACCAACCCCCAGCCTTCGGAACCAGCAGAGCTGTCCCCAGATGGCTCGTTCATCTGCATTCTGCCAGCCTGGCGGTTTGGTAGCTGCCTTGGGATGCTGGGGACCTGGGGCTTGAGTCTTTTGGTCACACTCAGGCCCTCCCCTAGCTCCTGTGGGAAGGATCTGGAATCCAAGGCAGGAGGTGTTTGGAAGGTGGCCGGATTTTTTTTTTTTTTTTAACTGCTTGTTGATTCCACAGCAGGAAGCAGTCCCTATATTATGGAGATCCGGGCAGTGAGTGAGAATATAAACTCTCTTCTATTTATTCCAACAGCCCCTAGAAATCTTATGTAGATGCTAGAAACTGCACACCTTGTGTTTTCTTCAAATGTGGATGAGATAGGACCCCTCCTAATTTAAAAGGCCCTTTACCCAGTCACACTCCACTCTCAGTGGTCTCTCTCCCTGCTTTGGTGTCTGTGCCTGGCCCCAGGTTGTCTAGGCCTGTTCGCTTGGTTCACAGGCTCTCAAGAGAGAGGATGGCTCTGAATTTCTAAGTAGGCTACCCAGAAGGGAGAGCGATGACTGCTAGTTCTAGTCCAAGGGCTTGGGAAATGATGAGAAAGGGGACGCCATGTGACCGAGACAGATTTATCCACATGTGACTGCCCCGCTCTTCCCCACGTTCTGCTACCCGGTCAGCCCCACCCCTCACCGTTGTTGAGTTCTGTCTGTGACTTTACTATAGACTCTAGGTGACAAAGTGCTGGGGGGTTGGGGGAGAGCCAGGACTAGACAGGGAAGGGAAGAGAATTGTTGAGCTTGAATGCTTTCTTAATTGGTGCTTTCTAGGTCTCTTCTCCGTGATGGAGAATCAGGGTAAAGGGTGAACAGAGAGCAGGTGAAGAGACCAGTCAGATACAGTGGATCTACACCAACAGGAACTGGGACAGGGAGGGAAGAAGAAAGCAAAAGTCGAGGACCAAGAGTCAGAGACTTTTAAGCAGAGGTTCTGACCCAGCTGGAGTGTGAGGCTTGCAAAGGGGAGAAATGGACATGACAGGTGTCCTTGGAGGGGGTGGGAACTGGATCCTCACTGATGTCCTCTGAGAGAGGCAGCTCATGCTTGGGATCATTCTAGGATGATTTTTGGTTGCTAACTGTGCCCTTTACAAATGGAACCCCCTGAATAGATTTGACCATGTGGAATCTGGATTATATTTGGCCAAAAGATCATTCTGTCTAATAGAGACCTCTCAAGCTAAAATTGGGAAATGTTAAAGAGGGCTTTGCAAACCACTGCCTGAATCCCCAGCTGGGCTCAGAAGCCTCTAGGTGAAGTGGCCCTGGGGGTGGTGGTACCACATGTGGCTGGATTTTTGCAAAGTGAAACCAAAGTCTGAAAACAAAGTGTGGAAGAAGCCAAAGAGATATGAAGAGTCCATTCTAGAACCCTTGGGAAACTGGACTGACCCTAGCCTCTGTAAACCAGTGACGGGACAATGATGTTCTCACAACAGAGGCACCCCATTGCCCCACAGTTCAGCACATATAGCCCTTGACTCCCTCCTTCCCCAGCAGGACCTTGATGCCTACCTAGATTGGTAGTTTGGGATAAAAAGTCCTCTTCATAAAAAGGCCTCCAGAGGAGGAGGCATCCAATCAGGCTTCAGGCCCAGGCTCTGAAGGTATAGCCCATTCTCTTTGTTGACAGTGGAAACAACGCCTTCTATTCTGTTTTTTCGGCATTTGTGTTTACAAGATACTTTCACATACATGATTTGAGACTTGTTGCAACACTTAGGTATTTTTGTTATTCCCATTAAACTGGTAAAACTGAGGTTCAGAAAGGTGATGGAAACCACTCCCTGCCCCAAGTCTGTACAACTACAGAGGAATAACCAGGATTCACAGCCATGCAAGTCTGGCGCGTGTGCCCTTCTCCTATGAAGCTGTGCACCAATCTTCTAAGGAACTGTTAGCTCCATTTTATAAGTGGGTAAGCAGGCACTCACAGGGACCATCACTTGGCCAGGATTGTCATTAAAGGGCAAAATGCAGGCTACACACATACCCTCTGCTCTACAGCCTCACAGTGCCTTGATCTTTCTTTTCAAAGCTATTTTTTGAATTTTAAGATTCAAGCCATGATTGCCTTCAGAGCAGGGCCCAATTCTGAAGTTTGCTGGCCCAGTGTCCCCTGGCCCTGGGAGCCTCAGAGTTGGAGAGGAAGGCAAGAAGCAGTCGGTGTGCATGAAAGGGTTGTGACTATTGCGCCTAATCAGGAAATTACAGCCTGGACAGCAGAGGGTTTGGCTTAGAAGTCACCGTTCCCTGGGTTTCAGTGAAGTCTGCCCACACGGAGGCTTGGCCAGCAGAGGGGATGTGCCGAGCAGGAGTGAACTTGGCGGGTGGGATGAGCCAGCCTTGTCAGTGCTTTGTAGAGCAGCCCCAGCCGTTTCTGTACCCAGAAGGTTGGCCTTGGGTGGTGACCTTGAGGTCTGTTTTTTTCTGGCTCTCTGCCTGCCCCTGCACCCACAGATAATTCATGAGCAAGGGTAGAAGCTGTCGGCACCCAAAGGGGGCACTTTGTGAGTCTCTTGGCTCGAGTAGGTGGCTTTGCCCATGACCCTTGAATGAGTGTGCAGAAAAGGAATGAAAGTTGGCAGGTGGGAAAAGCCAGTCACAGAACTGTACATACATGACACCATCTGTATTTTGTTTTGAAAAGGAGAAATAAAACCACATATACAAAGTGGCAATGCAATATTTGTTCTCTTCCAGGTGGCAAAGATAATACACAAAACCTAGCATTGGCCAGTATATGGAGAATGAGCCCCCTTGTCCACTTCTGGCCATGCCCATAGGTGTGGCTTTCTCCTAAGGCAACGCAGGTTGGATTTTATGTGCGTGTTCCCATGGCTCAACAGTTCTGCTCTTGAAATTACCCCAAGGTGCCAAATGACTAGTGCACAGAGATGCATGGATAAGGATGTTACTGTGGCCTGTTATAATAGAGAGACAGTGGAAGAAAAGAAGTTGGGGTGCCTGGGTGGTTCAGTGGTTGAGATTCTGCCTTTGGCTCCAGGGGTGATCCTGGGATCAAGTTCCTCATCAAGTTCCCTGCGGGGAGCCTGCTTCTCTTTCTGCCTATGTCTCTGCCTCTCTCTGTGTCTCTCATGAATAAATAAATAAAACCTTAAAAAAAAAAAAAGAAAGGAAAATAGGAAGTTACTTAAATGCCCACTGGTGAGGATGCTGGTTAAGTTCTTATGAATCTGTATATGTGGCTCTTAAAAATAGTGATTTTTTTTTTATAAGAATAGATGTTCTTGATCTCATACTGAGTGAAAAAAGTGGCTTCTTGAGTAACGCATGACAGGACATCCTGTATGTAACAGTGTGTGCACATATATGATGTATTTGTACCTACACACATATGTAGATAGAGGGATATCTGGGAGGACATTGTTCATGGTGGTTTAGTTTGTCCTCACACTGTTCTGAACTTTAAAAAAAAATTAAAAATATTTTATTTAGGGGATCCCTGGGTGGCTCAGCAGTTTGGTGCTTGCCTTTGGCCCAGGGTGTGATCCTGGGGTCCTGGGATTGAGTCCCACATCGGGCTCCCTATATGGAGCCTGCTTCTTCTTCTGCCTGTGTCTCTGCCTCTCTCTGTCTATCATGAATAAATAAATAAAATCCTTTAAAAATATATTTTATTTATTATTTGGGAGAGAGAGAGAGCAAAAGAGCATGTGAGCCAGGGGAGGGGCAGAGGCAGAGGGAGAGGGAAAAGCAGACTCCCTGCTCAGCATGACGTGGGGCTCGATCCCAGGACCCCGAAATCATGACCTGAGCCGAAGGTAGATGCTCAACTGACTGAGCCACCTAGGTGCCCCAGAACTTTAAGAATCTTAAAAATGAATATGTATGCTATAATCAGGGAAAATCACACAATTTTCATCTTGAACGAAATGTTAAACTGGGTGGGGAGGGTGTGCGCATGTACCCACACCTGTGACATGTAGAAGGGCATTCCATGCAGAAGGAACCCCATGCATGAAGGAATGATGGTAGAGCTATAGAGGGCTTAGCAAATGTGACCACAGTATATGGGGTGTGGGGGTGGTGGTGTTGTGGGACTGGGGAAGTAGTTTGGAGCCAGATCCTGAGGAACTTGAGTGTTCAGCTTGGCAACGTGGAAGCAGGGCAGTAACCTGGCCAGATTGGATTCCTGCCACCCAGGAGAGGCCTCACTCCCCTCGCTTGGCACGTAGGACTTCCCCACTCTCTCTCCCCCTTCCTCTCCCCAAACCTCCCATGCTCCCTTTGCCAGGACTCAGTCTGTACTCCTCCACTCCTGCACTCCAGTCCTATTTGTCCTTTGAGGCTCAGGGCCAGGCTCTCTCTCACAGGAAGCCCTCCCAGATTGCTCTCACCGTTGGCCTTTTGTACCTGACCTTCAACTCAGACCCACAGATACTTCTTCTCTCAGTCCCAGTGGGTGGGGGCGGTGGCCTGGGAGTCTTGCCCTAACACCTGGATGCCAGTGATGGATTGCCTGAGTTATGCCAGCTTTCGAGTCCTGGGGGATAGAGGAGGAGTGGGCAGTACAGAACTAGGAGCGAGCTGAAGCTGGTGTCACAGGCATGATGCCAAACAAACACTCTGCCTTTTCATCACTCTCCCCATTTTGCAGGTGAGGAGAGGGGGCTTGGAGAGGCGGATGTGGCACTAGAGTGGCGGTGCTGAGACTTGAACCTGTCTCACTCCAGAGCCCATACTCTCAATCTCTGTGATGTGCTTGTGTTGGGCCCTCACACTCCCTGGACGTCAGCTGAGCTGAGGCAGAGGAAGGGCCATCCTGTGCCCGGCCACCCCAGGCCCAGTGGACATGGACATCAGGGTGGAAAGGCGATGCCATGTCACTCAGGTGATAGCTCCTGACCCAGTGGAGGATCTGGGGTGTTGCAGTAGCCCTCCTAAGGCCTCATGGGTGTTGTCATCCCCAGTGAAATAAAGCAGGCTGCTTCCTTTAGGGCTGGCTGGCAGGGCCACCATGGTGGAGGACAGGGTGGAGGGGCGGGAGACCGAGCTGGTGGAGAGTCTCCAACCATAGGTGGTCAGTGAGAGGAGAGAGCCTACCCCAGAACCTTCCATACTGGTTACATCCAGGGTCTCTTCAAACCCTGACATCAAAGCCCACGAGGCAAGCAGGCAGGCCCAGAGCCTGTTTGACAGAGGGGGACACTCAGGGTCCATTGAAGGGAAGGCCAGGCCCCAGAGAGGAGAAAAGCCCAGTCCAGGGGCTGGAAGTCGGGGTGCCCAGGCCTCCCCCAGGCACCCGGACCAGCTGCAGGTCTGCTAGTATCCTTCTCTTGTTGGGCTGGGCGAGTCTCTGTGGCCCTGGGGTGGGGGTGGCCAGGGGTGACCTCAGCAGCCCCACCCTGGGGTCCGGACTGTGGGAGAGTCAAGCAGCTTTGGAAGTGTCGGCATGAAGCTCTGGAGAAGCTAGGCGTTCACCATGGATGGTGTATGCCTTGGTGACTCCAAAGGAGTGGCAGCTTTGGGGATGGAGGAGGGGTCCTGGGCTGCACTGTGTGTATGTGTGTGTGTGTGTGTGGGGGGGTGTTTCATGTAAATCTATCCTTTATTAGATTGCGTTTATCCGCCGGGACAGAGAGGTATGTGCATGAAAAGGCTGGAGTAAGGGTGGGGATAAGCATCCATCACAGTGTGTCCTGGAAGGTTCCCAGATAGGCCACAGGCGGGAACAGTTTGGGGAAACCCTCACTGGGCCCTGCCACAGCCTGGCAAGCAGCAAAGTGGCCGGCTGCTTTGTGGCTACAGTGTCTTGGAGAGTTTGCCAAGCACTTTCCGTGAAGTCACTGGGACGTTAAGCCCTTGGTTCAATTAAATGGGTTAATATGCTTTGTCTGATTCTGATGGATCATAATAATATAATGTGATAATAGCAATAATGGTGCTATTAGCTGTGGTTACTACACGTGCCCGCACTGTCCCAGGCACGAGGGGAAGGTGCAGCACACATTCCCGCACACTCAGGCCTCATTTTCCTCTCGTAAAACCCCATTCTTCAAAGCTTCCCCCGCCCCACTCCCTATATCCATTTTCAGGACAAATTACCAACACTTAAAAAAAATTGGCCCATTTTGTGTGAAAGCCAAGTCCAAATTACTGTTACTCTCCCCCTTTCTGTTTTGAAATTTAAAAATGAGGAGGGGGCAGGGAGCTGAGGGAGCTGAGAGAGGTGGAGAGGAGGGAGAAGGGGAAAGGGGGGAAAATGTATGAACAGAGAAGAAAAAAACAAGCCTTCTTGTTTCAGTAAAAATGTATTTCTGGAATGATGTTTCAGTTTACTCAGGCAGAAAAATTAGAAATGGTGTGCTTATTAAGCAGGCTAAGTAAGCATGACTATTTTTAGTAGTGTAGTAAAACCTTGGTAATTTGGACCTCTTTAATAAAGATTCCATGATCATGCTGGCTGGCAGGCACACCCTGTGTGCATATGTGTGCGTGTGTGTGTGTGTGCAGTCAAGGTAGGAGTGCACAGAGGTTGCTGAGTTGGAGAACCTGTGGTGGGGGACCAAGGGGGGCACAAGGGACACATGGGACAAGGATGGACTCCCTGACTACAATAGCCATTTTAAAACCCTGACCCCCCTCTTTTGCTTAGCCCCCCCCAAAAAAAAGAGAGAGAGAGTTACAAATTATTATTCTCTCCAAACATTCCTCTTGGCACCTATTAATTTGGCCTCCATTTAAAGAAGAATGTATTTGAAAGCAAAAATTTCATTTCTGTAAAAATCTGACAGCAAAGGTTTACCTGATACTTCTCACACTGGCCCCCAAATGAGGCTGAATCCTGAGGATTGACATGTCATTCCAGGCCAGTGATGACTGACCCCATTGGAGTGAGGACAGGGACCCATGGGCATGTCACTCCCTGTCCTGCAGATCACAGGTCTTTGTATTTTTAAAGTAATCTTCATTGTTTCATGTCACATTACAAAAGTAACACATGCTTAGTGCAAGATGCTTGGAAAGGACAAATGAAAAAAAAAATCCCTCATTTCCCACCACCTCAAAGTGGCTAGTGTTAACATTTTCTGCACATCCAGGAATTTCCCTCTACATATATAAGAGCAAAAACGATAGGTGCTTATATACTGTTTTATAGCCTGTCTTGTTTAGCTTTCTTTCTTTTGTTTTAAGATTTTATTTATTTATTCATGAGAGACACACTGAGAGAGGCAGAGACACAGGCAGAGGGAGAAGCAGGCTCCACTCAGGGAGCCTGATGCGGGACTTGATCCCAGGACTCCAGGATCACAACCTGAGCTGAAGGCAGACGTTTAACTGACTGAGGCCACCTAGGCGTCCCTCTGTTTTAACCTTTTAAAAGTATATTGTTCAGTGGCGTTAACTACATTCACACTGTTGTGCAACCATCACCACTATCCATCTGCAGAACACTTCATTATCCCAAAATGAAGCTCTGTACCCATTAAGCCATGACCATTCCACCTCCCTGGTCACCGTCTTCCTATTTTCTGTCTGCATAAATTTGCCTTCTCCAGGTATCTCAGATAAGCAGAATCACAGTAGTTGTCCTTTTGTGTCTGGCTTATTTCACTTTAGGATAATGTTTTCAGGGTTCGTCCATGTTGTAGCAGGTGTCAGAATATCTTGTCTTAAGGCTTAATAGTATTCCATTGTATGCATAGACCCCATTTTGTTTATTCATCATCTGATGGACAGGTTGGGTGGCTCCCACGTTTTGGGACTGTGAATAATGCTTCAGTGAGCGTGGGTGTACAAGTTTTTTTTTTTTTTTTTTTTTTTAGTTTTTGCTTTTGTTTCTTTTGGGTAAATACCCAGAAGTAGAATCGCTAGATCATATGATAATTCTATGTCTAATTTTTTGAGGAATCTCCATACTGTTTTCTAGGGCACCTGTACCATTTATGTTCCTACCGTGGGTGCATAAGAGTTCCAGTTTTTCTACATTCTTGCCAACACTTGATATTTTGTTTTATTCCTAATGGATGTGTGGCAGTATCTCACTGTGGTTTTGATTTGCATTTACCTAATGAGTAGTGATGCTGAGCATCTTTTCATGTGTTTATTGGCCATGTGTCTGTCTTCTTTGGGGAGATGTCCATTCAAATCCTTTGCCCATTTTTGAATTGGGTGGTTTGTTTTTTGTCGATTCACTTTTTTTTTTTTTTAAAAAAAAGGTTTATTTATTTGAGAGAGAGAGAGAAAGCAGGAGGAGGGTCAGAGAGAGGGAAAGAGAAAATCCCAAGCAGACAGCATGCTGAGTGCAGAGCCCCTTGCAGGGCTCGATGCGGGGCTCCATCTGAGGGCACCAAGATCGGGACCTGAGCTGCAACCAAGATTCAGATGCTTAACCAGCTGCACCACCCAGGTGCCCCTGTTGATTCACCTTTAAAAGCAGTGCCCAGAGCTGCCTGTGCTGAGAGCAAGGAGTAAGTGTGTGTGGAGGAAGGAAAGAAGCAAGAGAGAGGCTAGGAAGGAGCAGGGGGAGGGAGAAAGGGCTGAGATACGTTTTGTGGAGTGAGGGGGAAGGGAAGGCAGGCCCTCAGTTCCTTTATTCAGCAGGTGTTTATCCAGTGTGACTGGGTGCAGACACTTCTCCAGGTGCCGTTGTGCACACCTGTCCGCCTCTGCGTGCTGACTCTCCATGACTGCAGCCTCCCCGCCTAGCTGCCAGTGCCCTGCCTCTGGGAGGCTGTGTCCACACTAGACAGGGATATTGGTTCTGTGGTCAGGCTGGGACCTGCGTCTCTGAAAGCTGTGTGCCCTTGGACAGGTTACATGACGTGCCTGAGCCTCAGCGTCCTCATCTATAAAATGAGACATAAGAGAAATAGGAGCGCCTGGTGGCTCAGTCAGTTAAGCAGCTACTTTCCGCTCAGGGTCTTGGGATTGAGCCCTGCATCCATCGGGCTCTCTGCTCAGTGGGGAGTTTGCTTCTCTCTCTCCCTCTGCCCCTCCCTCCCTCTCGTTCTCTCTCTCTCTCAAAGAAATAAAATCTTTTTTAAAAAAAAAGAGAGAGAAAATATGTATGGTGCACAGCAGGGGCTAGTGCAGAGTGAGATGTGGCCACATGATGGAGACAGCCAGAGCCAGCTCCCCCACCCCAATCGCTTTTGACCTGTTCCTCTGCCCCAGGTCACAGCACCCCCACCCCCCACCAGCCTGGCTGGGCTCTGGTGGCTGAGTCTCTTGAAGTTCCTATAGCAACACAGTAGGTAGATACCTGCTCTGGGCAACACCAGCTACACAGGAGTGTGAGGAGTGGGGTTTTGTGGTGAGGGGGCAAGGAGGCAGGCCAGCAAGGGCTGGGTGGAAGCCTGGTAGGGCTTCCTGAGGAAGGCCAACTGGAAGCATGCATCTAGGGAATGAGAGGTTTGTAGTACTGAAGGAGACAGGAGTTTGGATTTGATGGTTGATACTCCAGCCTTTGCCAGCCAGAGAGTTTCCTTGTGCCCTCACCTGCCCACACCGTTCTGCTGCCCTCATCCCAGGGCTGTCTCAGGCTCCCTGTCACCTGTGCCCTCTGTTGCCCTCCCTCCAGAGCCAAGTGAGCTTAGTGGAGGCAAATGCTGGGGGCCTGGTGCCTTTCTTTCTCTCCCAGAACACACCTGAGCCCAGCTTTTTATTAGGAATTGAAATGGATTATAACTGTTTACCCTTCCCCTGATCCCCTGCTGCCCAGTACAAATGTCAAGAGAGTGTACAGTGCAGTGGAGGGGACTGTGGACCTGGATCAGAGGGCTGGATTGTGGGTCCCACCTGTGTCTCATTCAGTGTGGCATCACAGGCGAGCTGTTGCTTCTCTCTGAGCCTCAGTGTCTCTCCCTGTGAGGAGAAGGAGCCCCTCCCTCCCCTGAGGAGTGAGCCTGTAATTGTTATCTAGTGCTTCGTGGGGCCTGGACTCAGGGCCTGATGTTAGCTCTCAGTAAGACGATAGAGCACAAATGAAGCATCCAGGCCTCTCTGTCCCATGTTGCAGGGACCCCTTAGTGGAGAATTCTGGGCTGAAGGCCCCCTCTGCTCCCCTGGCTCATCTCTCAAGAGTCCTGACTGCCTGTGTGCCTCTCCTCAGGCCCAGTGGACAGCAGGGATTGGGCCCTGTTCCTCCAGGCCTTCCAGTCCCTGGCTAGGGGACAATGGGCTGGGTTCCTGAGGGTCCAAGGCCAGGATGGGTCCCTGGGTAGGATGTGGTGGGAAAGGCATTTGTGGTTCACATCCACGACACCAAGCAAAGCTGGAGGGAAAAACGGAGTGGGGCTCCATATGACATTTTCCCTGTTGAGACACTTAGAGAAGCCCTGTTAGTGTGGAAAGTGGGGAACTGGGCCCTCAGGGGGAGAGGCAAGATGTGTTGCTCTAATAACACTGCCACCACTACCAGTAATAACCATATGCCAGCCCCACAACGAGTGTCTTATGTGTTATCTCCCTCAATCCTTTAAACAACTATGTGAAGTGATTTTTATTCCCTTTTATGGAAGAGGAAACAGGCTCAGAGACATTGTCTCTTGTCCAAGGCGACTCAGAGGGGGAGCCGGGACTCAGACCCTTGCTCCCAAAGACCACAGCAAAGCTTCCTAGGGATACCAGGGCCAAGTAACTGGCCCAGAAGATGGGGAGGTTGGTGGGCATGAGCCACCCTTACTGTCGTCTCCCCCATTGGCTCCCAGGGACTGGGACAGGCACCCTGCTGGTGTCTGCTGCATTCTCCCAGGGCAGCAGCAGGCTCGGGCATGTGGAGCTAGAGGACGACACAAGCCACCTCCAGGGCCTAGATTCGCTGGGCAGTGCCTCCTCCCGGGCGGATCTTCCGGCTGTGACTTCCCTGCCCTTCTAGATGATTCTGGCAGCTGTACGAAGGGATGCCATGGCACCGAGGGAGGCCTACAGCCTGGCTGGGGCCATAAAGCTAGGGGAGGTACCTGGGTTTCTCTCAATGACTGGGCACTCTGGTGGTTGTGCACTTTGCCTCGATACCCCACTGTGCCTGCAGAAAAGTGCTGGGCACCAGCCTCTGACCCACCTGTTTCCAATTCACAACTCGAAACCTGCGGCAGCCCTTTGGGGTGCTCAGCACCAAGCAAGGACCAGATCTGCTTTTCTCCTTCCTGGGGTTCATCATGTGTGGCCAGTGGAAGTCATGATCCCTTCAAGGTCACATTCCTCTCCCTTCCTGCCATGTTGCCCATGGTGCATGGCAGGCGGCAGCCCAGTGCAGGAGGCAGAGTGGGCACTGCCTGGGCTGGAACCCACTCTATCACTTCCCGCTGGGGACCTCCAGCAAGTGACCTGGCCTCATCAGGGAAAGGCGATGGTGGAACTCTTCCTCCTCGTGTCATTGTGCAGGTAAAAGTGTTGACCCACAAGGAGGATATACTCAGCACTGGGCCCTGGACCCTGAACTGGCTCCAGAGATGATAGCGCTCAAGACAGAGACAGAGCCCCGCCTCTGCGGAACAGCTTGAACACCCTGTTCCAGGCAGACCACTCCTTTCCCCTGTTCTTTTTCTTCAAAAGCACTCAGCCCAGTTTGTAATTATACACGTGTTTGTTTACTTGTCCATGAGAGCAGGGACTGTTTTCCAGCACTCGATCCTGAGCACCAAGGGCAGGAAGACAGTAAATGTTGCGTGAATGAATGACACCCCCTTCCCAATTTTCCTCAGGTAGATGAGGACCAGAACTTTTTGCCTTTTTTTTTTTTTTTTTTTTTTTTTTTTTTTTTTGAGGACTGGGCTTTCAGAGCCCCATATATTCCTCAGGCTTCCTTCGGAGATGATCCTGTAGCAGGTACAGCTGGGAAGTGCTGGATACTGCTATCTGCAGCCCCAGAAGAGCTGGGTCAGAAGAGCTGGGTGGAGCCCAAGATAGGGTCTCACACTGCCCTTGGTGGGTGATGGGGTCATTCTGGGACTGCTTGTTCCCCTGCCACCCATATCTGCAGCTGTCTGGTTTGTGGCCCCAAAGCCACTCTGGAGACTCCACCAGAGCCCCTTATTGGCCACAGTCACCTGAGGCTGGGCCTGACTTTTAGGAGAGGCCTCTCTGTCTCTGTTTTTCCTCGGGTCCCATCTCCTAGGTCTCTCCTGCCTTTTGCCCTCCACTGAGACCAGGGCCCCCCTGGCCTTAGCAGATGTGTGACGCTGGGGGAGGCACTCTGAGTCCAGATGTGATTGTGTTTATGTTTCCAGAGAGTAAGGGGTCGGAGCTCTGGACTGGAGCTGTTGGGGGAGGGGTGGTCTGGCTCCAGCCCCCTGCCCCAGCCTTCCCTCCTCCCTCCTCTGGCCTGCCTCAGACCCTACACTATAAGTCAGTCCTACAGCATTAGGTTGGGTCGTTCTCCAGGAAGGACGCTTCCTCACTCATCTAAATGTGGGAAGACCGTGGAAAGATGCTTTGGAATCTAAAGATGGTTGACTCCCTGTGACTTTGGCCCTGTTGCAAAGCATGGTGAAGTCTCAGTTCCATCATGTATATAATAGGGACAACACTCCTGACCTCAGAGGCAGTGTTGACCTGGTTTGAGAACGTGGGCACAGGGCCCCTCCAGCTATTAGCTCATGATTAAGCCTATGGTTGTGCCCTATTTCCGACTAGGGCTAGCCTGGGTCCAGCTCCAGGGCAGTGCCAATCCCAGTCACAAGGTGATTCTGCAGCCGAATACCAACCCCTCCTTCCTCCCCCGCTGCAGCTGCAAACATTTTGTTTTGCCATTGGAAGTGACTTACTTAAGGGAAGCAGAATTTTACAGGCAGTTTAAAAGCTGGTCTTGTTCAGTAGTTTCCAAAGCCTGGGGAGGGTGGAAGCACCATCAGCCTCCTTCCGCTAAGTTGGGGTGGAAGGGAAGTGAGACGTTAATTCTGTGCAATGATCACTTTCTCCAGCACAGGGTTGCTCTGGAGGCCCCAGAGTGGGATTTCTACGAGAAAAGGCTGAGGGAGGCCCTGACTAGACACTGGGGGATCCTGGACACTCCGTCCTCCTGGAACAGCTAGGGCAGGGCCCACAGGGGAAAACGCAACCTCAGGACTTAAAGGAGCTCTCAGCGGCCCTCACGGCACTGTCTGGGCGGTCAAGGGCCACAAAGCACCCTGAGGGCTTCGGGGTCCGCCAACACAGCTGGGGAAGAAAGTCTGCAGTGTCCGTGGGGGTGCTGGCTAGGGCTGAGCGGTGCATCGGCCTGAGCCGGCGGGCAGAGGGAGCTCGGAGCAGGGCCCTGGCGGAGGCTGGCTGAGCAGGGCAGGAGTTGCAGTGGTTAGAGAGAGCACCTCGGACTCCACCAGGAGGCGGCGGCCGCAGGGCTCCTCTCCCCTACCCACGGGCCGCGGTGGCGCATTCCCTTTCTACCCGCCTCCCTCCTCAGTTCAACGAAGCAGTCGGGGCTCGGCAGTGGTTAGCACGCTTGTACTATGGTTTTAATAGACGTACATGGACAAGTCGATATAGACAGATTTATAATTCTATACAGTCAGTCCGACATACACAGGGACGCTGTAAACAGGGGCGCGGGCCGGAGAGCAGGGTGTGCAAAGTGGGCGCGGCGCGGTGGGGAGGGGGTGTCCCGGCCGCGCCCCGGGCTCTCCCGGCTCGACTCTTGCACGGCGGGCGGTGAGGAGGGGGCTCTGCGCCCGGCCGAGGCGGCCGCCTCCTAGCCCGAGAGCGGAGCGGAGGGTCCGGGCCTGCGGCGGGGCGGGGGGCGCTCGGAGCCGAGCCCGCCCCATTCGCCCGCCACCTCCTCCGCGCCGCCGGCTGGGGCTCCGTAAGCCTCAACCGGACTCCGGTGCTCGGGCTGCCGAGGGCTCCGGGCGGCGCGCCGTGGCCGCGCGTGCCCTCCACAGCGAGTCCCCGACCCGGGCCGCGCACCGCCTCCCCGACCCAGCGCCCGCTCCAACTCGGATCCGAATCGAGCTAAGGTGCGCTCGGCCGGGCCCAGCTTGGAGGGGGCGCCCCGGTTCCGCCGGGGCGGGGCCGGCCTGCGCGGGCTCCGCACGTCCAGTTCGCAGGCGCGGCCGCGCGCTCGGGGGCCAGCGCGGCGGGGACGCGGGCTGCCAGGGCGTCCTCCCCGGACCGCCGGCCTCCCGCGCCGCGTCCCCTCCGCGCAACCGCCCGCCGGGCCCGAGGGAGCGAACACGCACGCCACCCGCGCCATCCCGAGGGAAATTGCAACTCATCCGTTTTTTTTTGTTGTTTTTTTTTGTTTTTTGTTTTTTGTTTTTTTTTTCCGCAGCACTTTTCTCCGACGTCTTTTTGTTTCGTCCCGTTTGGGAGGGCAGAGTGGGGTCCGGAAAAGCAAACACACAACCAGCCCGGAGGTGGGGAGGTGGGGAGGAGAGGGCGGCGCGGGCGCGGGGGGCGCGGGGCGCGCGCGCGGCTGCAGGTCCTCCGCGCCGCCCCGCCCCGCCCGGGCGCCGAGCCGGCCGCGGAGCCCGCGGGGCCTGGCGGGGCGGTCAGCTGTTGTACTGGCACGCGTTGAGGCCCGAGGCCGGGCCCTGCAGGCCGCCGTAGCCGAACGACGAGTGCTGCTTGGACTTGAGCCGCAGGCTGGCCAGGCTCGAGTTGCACGTGTCCCGGTAGACGCTGTAGGGCGAGGCGGGCGTGCCGTAGGGGCAGGCGCCCGGCGACATGGCCGAGTTGAGCGAGGAGCCGGTGAGGTTGTTGATGTTGTTGAGGCCCGAGTTGGGCATGCCGGGCACGGCGCCCGGGCCCATGCTCGACGGCATGGTCATGGAGGAGATGGAGCTGGGCGCCGAGAACATGGACTGCGACGACAGCGGGCTCATGGAGTTGAAGAAGGTGAAGCTCTTGGTGGAGAGCGGCGCCGGCGCCAAGCTCTTGGCGGCCCAGTTGTTGTAGGAGTAGCCGGCGGCGTACACGTCCTCGTAGGGCTGCACCAGGCCGCTGAACTGCGGCACGTAGCCGCCCTTGCACAGGTCCAGCTGCTGGTTGCGCTCCCGCTTCCGCCACTTGGCTCGCCGGTTCTTGAACCAGACCTGGGGGGAGGGTGCAGGAGAAAGGTCAGGGCTGCCGAGGGCGGGAAGGTCCCTCCACCCCCCACCCCCACCCCTCCACCCCCTCCACCCGGAGCCCTCCGCCGCCGCTGCCTTCTCTCCGAATTTCGTCTCTTTTCTTCGTGATTTCCGCCCCTGCCGCTGCGCTCCTGTTAAGGGTTCCTTTCCTGTACCCAGGTGCCCAGAAAAGTTTTCGTCTGTCCCCTTTTCTGACCTATGTCCTCTCCCCCGAGTTAAATCTTATGTCTTCTCCTAATACGGATCGATCCTCTTTTATTTTAGCAAATATTCGTTTGCTTTCTTCCTTCTCCGGCCTTCTCCCCTAAAGGGATCCCGGTCGATCTCCTGAATATTTCCATTCTTCTTCTTCTCCCTCTAATACAAAAGGTATTTTTCTTCCCTGAAACACAGGCTCTCCTGACTCCTTTCATTCTTCATCTACCTTTTCATTCCTCGAATAGTCTGTATCCATCTTAATTGGGAATCTTTGATATTCTCACTTTTGCCCCAGATGTTTATTTTCTTTTGGTCCACCCCGCTATCTGAACTGCTTTCTTTTCCCTCCAGTCCCCTTTCTCCGTTATCCCTCACTTTTGATCCTTTTGATTCTTCCCCAAATATTTAGTTTTCCCTGTCTTTCCAAATATCTGACCGTCACCGTTTCTCTTAAATAGGTAATTCTTTATTTTTCTCAAATATTTGATCCTTTCACCCTCCCTTATTTAATTTCTTTCCTGCCGCCTCCATATATGCCAAATACGTTTCTCTGCAAATATTTAATTTCCTTTCAGTTCTTAGTAGTTTCTCTCTAATCCCCCCTCCGCTTTCTCCCACAAAATTTAGTAAGAACCTGTTCTTTGCCCACTCCTGGTCCCTGCCCATCCTCCCATTCTCATTCTGTGTGCCCTCTATCTTCCGTGGCCCTCCTCCAGCACTGGGCTGAGTTTCCTGAGCTAGCCTGCCGGACCCCTGCATCTCAGCGTTTGCCAATCCTCCCCGCACTGACATTGCCTGATTCCACCCCCACACCACCCCTACCACCATAAACCCGGGCAGGATTAGTGAGTACAGGATTACTGAGTGCTGTCTTCACTCGTGTCCCACTGGGCTGGCCAGCCTGATGGGAGGGGGGCAAGAACTGGGGTTATAGCAGGGAGTCAGTAGGCCAGGTAGCACTTTGGGCAGGCTTGGGACGTCCTCCCAGTTATCTGATTAAATATTTGCGCACTCAGAGAAGAAATGATACTCTTGTGGCTCTGGCAAGAGAACCTCTATTCTCTTGCTTTTACTGGAAACCAAAAAGAGCAAGGAGAGGGAGGGTGCAGTCTGGTCACGGGTCAGAGATCTTACATCTCCAAAGGGACTGGACCTGAGGGTCACTCTTCCACCAGAGCTGCTCCTCCTTCACCTGACCCCAGCCCTAGAGGAAAGGGCAACAGGGAAAGGGTCCAGCTACTCACTGGCTGACTGGCTGGAGACCAGTCAGGTGGGGACTGTGCTGAGCTTCTGCAGAAGCAGGCTATGATTGGGACCACTGCCCCAGGAGGTTCTGAGACCTGCAAGCCTAGGTACCCTTCAGGCCTCTGCCAGGTTGCCAGGCAAGACCTGCCTTTCCCTTTCGTTTTTGGGGGAAGGCGGCCCGCAGCTCCGAGGGCCCCCTTGGCGGGGAATCCTCCGTGCAGTCTAGGGTGGTAACATCCGCATGGGGTCTGGGCCCTGCAGGGCAGGGGAAATTCCCCTGGGGCCACAGATCTTGGGGTGAGGCTGCAGTAGAGCCTGAGGGTCACTAGGATAGGCCAGGCGACAGCCGCCGAAGGCTCTAACCACCAAAGGGCACAGCAGGAGCCGCCGGAACACCCGGGCCTAAAGCTGAATCCTCCTCTCCGGTGGAGAGTGGTGGGACGGAGACAAAGTCTGAGCGCGGGTCTAACGCTTTTGGAGGGCTGCGGCAGAGCCGGCCAGGAGCGGTCCGCACGGGTCCCCTTGGGCGCGCACGCTGGGCTCACCCTCACGCGCGGCTCGGTGAGGTTGGTCCACACAGCGATCTCCTCCCGCATGCTCATGTCGGGGTAGCGGTTCCTCTGGAACGTGGCCTCCAGCTCTTGCAACTGCTGGCTTGTGAAGTGCGTGCGTTGCCGCCGTTGCTTCTTTTTCTTGGCGGGGTCCTCCGCGCCACCGCAGCCTGCGCCTCCCGCACCGCTGTCCTCCGGCCCCTTGACTTCCCCGCCGCGCTCCTTCTCTGAATCGGGCAGGACAGGCCCTAGTCACCTTGGGTTTATGCCCTTTTGCACCCCGTCCCGGCTCCACCGAAGCGCCAGCCATCAGCGCTGGCGGCCCTTCCTCCCGCCAGGAGCCCTAGAATTGTTCCCGCTGGAAAGAGCCTGTCGGGTGCCTGATCCTCACTAGTCACCTTTGGTCGGCGGCCCCGAAGCGCGCCAGGGAACCCGAGGCTCGGGCCTAGGTTCCCCACTGGGCAGGGCCGGCCCTTGCAGCTCGGCTCAGGCTCCAGCCCTACTGCCTATGTCGCCCGCAAATGTATGAAATTTTGAGGGCTTTTAGACATTTAAATCTGGGGGTGTCTCTGCTCTTCTGAACTAATATCAAATCTGGCTAGCCTGAAGCCAGTGGGTCCGTGGAGCAGGAGCCAGGCGGTAACCTGCAGCCCCTCTACTTTCTTCTCCCCAGGGCTGTGTGGGAGCCACATTGGGCAGGCACAACACAGCCGTGCTCTCAGCCTTAGCTCCAGGCCTCAAGTCCAGAGGCCCAGAAAACCCCTCAGGCGGCAGCCCAGACCCACACACTCTGTCTAGGTGACCCGGGGCTCTAGGCTCTCGCTCTCTCAGGGTACACAAAACACATTCAGTCATAGACACTTTGAAACAAACAAAAAAAATTAAAAACAAAATACAGAAGCCCAGATAAACTCAATTCTATCCCAACACCATGGAAAGGCTCACAAACTATTAAAAATAGGCAGGTAGGAACACAGAGCAAATGCAAATTAAGAAGCCAGAAACCTCAGTGCAAACAGACCCCTAACTAAATACAGTGCTGTACCGGTATAAACTCCAGGCAGACGCGGGCATTTATTTCTCCCGGATTAAAAAAAAAAAAACAAAACTTAATGTACTGTTGTGGATAGATTTTTTTTTTAACCGCTTCCTAATAATGCCCTTCTAGGGACAGTCTTTAAGTCGCAGGGAAATACAACACTATAGTTAGATAAATTACCAAACTAACACTGCTGCAAATGGATTTTGAAAAAAAAAATCCCGGAGAAACGCGCCATTTTGGATTGACTTTTAAAAATCTCCAAGAATAATGCTGCATGTGGATGTTTTAAATTCCAGAGAAATATGCCTCGCGTAGTGATTCTTTCTATATCGAAAAACACAGTTAAAAAAATGTAATATATCCTCACGGATTTGGTTTTAAAAAGCAATCGCTCGCTGTATATTTCTCCAGATTTTAAAAAGTAAAAACCAACCAAAGGCCACGCTTCCAACTTTTGAAAACAAAAGTACAGTCCAGCGTGGATTGCTTTTTTTTTTTTTAGCCAAGCAAACAGAACCTCTCAGAGAAAGTCACTTAGAGATGCAAAACAGAAACAAATAGAGATTAAAAACGCGTAGAGAAACACTCAGCGGTGGATTAGGAAAAAAGCACAGCGGAGGCGCCCACGACCCGGGGAGCAGGGCGCCGGGCGGGACGGAGAGCGCGGGACCCGAGCGGGAGACCCAGGATCAGCCGCGCCGCCGCCCGCACCGCCCACCCGCCGGCCCCGCTCGCCGCCCGCTCGCGGGGGATAAGCCCGAGTTCGGGGGCAAAACGGCGGCGCGGAGGGAGACGCGCCCCAGCCGAGCCGGGGCCCTGGCTCCCGGGTCCCGCGGCGCAAGTGGGGCCCGCCCGGTCCACGAGGGGTCCTGCCCGCCGGCGG
The DNA here is from genome assembly GCF_018345385.1 of Vulpes lagopus. Taxonomy (NCBI): domain Eukaryota; kingdom Metazoa; phylum Chordata; class Mammalia; order Carnivora; family Canidae; genus Vulpes; species Vulpes lagopus. Next base: position 109,435,171 of record NC_054830.1, on the reverse strand, counting down.
AGCCGCACCTCGCTGCCCTCTTTTTTTTACTCGCGGTGGTCCCGCTTCCCCGCGGTCTTCTCTGACTTTTCCCGCCGCCCCTTCTCTCGGATTTCTCCCTCTCCGTCCGTCGGCCCCGCCTGCCGGGGGTGCGACCCCGTCTCCCTGGGCAGCGTCTCTCGCCCGCCGCCCGCTCCTCTCTCCATCCACCGTCCCGCGGTCTGAGCCGCCCCCTGGGCCCTCGCCGCGCAAACCGCACTTTTTTTCTTCCCGTCCCGTCTGCTCCCGATCAAGGCGGCTGTCGGGCCGACCCTCCCGTGGTCGGTGCCCGCACGTGCCGGTGTCTGGGCGCAGAGCACGGCATTCCGTGTCACCCAGCGCGCAGATCTCCGCGTTCCCGTGCGACGGAGGACGGGAAAAGAGCAGGTCCCGGAGCCCGCGGGGCCCGGGGAGCCGAGCGTGCGGCGCGGGCGCCAGGCCCCGCTCCGCGCCAGCCCCGCTCCGCGCCAGCCCCGCTCCGCGCCAGCCCCGCTCCGCGCCAGCCCCGCCCCCGCTCCGCGCCAGCCCCGCGCCCCGCTCCGCGCCCCGCTCCGCGCTTACCTGGCAGCTCCGTGTCGGACGACTCGCTGGCGGAGTTCTCGAGCGGCTCGCGGGGGTCGGCGGCGCGCGCCAGGTGGAAGGCCGGCCCCATGTCGTGCGGCGGCGGCGGCGGCCGGAGCCCCTCCGGCAGCCGCTCCAGGCTCATGCCCCCCTTGAAGGCGTCCATGGAGGCGGGGACCGCGGCGGGCGCGGCCGGGGCCGGGGCCGGGGCCGGGGCCGGGGCCGGGGCCGGGGCCGGGCGCGCCCGGCCGCCCTGGCTGCGACCTGCGGGGACAAGAGCACAGCGCCTAAGCGGCTGCCCCCCAGGGCTGCCCGGGCCCGCAGCGACGCCGCGCCCGCCCCATGGACCGCCCGGGGCTGCGGGGCCGGGCGGGCGGCGGCGGCAGCGGTTTCTCGCGCCCGGGCCCCGGCTTCGCGCTCCGCGCTGCGCTCCCGCCGCTCGGGCCTCTGCCGCCCGCCCGGCCCCGGCTCCGGCTCCCGATCCGGGGCCGGTTTCTAAGGCTCCGTACGGCGCCGGCAGAGGCTGTCTTAAAGCGACAGCGCGCACCGCCAGGTTCCAGCAGTCCCTGCGCCAGGGGTGGTGGGTGGGGTGGGCCCGGGTGGGAGGGGGCTGGGGAGGGAGGGAGCCGGCGAGCGAGGGAGCGCGGGCGGAATCCGGCCCCGAGCCGCCCGCCCTCCCCGGGCCGTGCCCTCCCCTCCCCTCCCCTCCCCTCCCCTCCCCTCCCCTCCCCTCCCCTCCCCCTCCCCCGCCGCAGCCACCTTCCCGCCGCCTCCCCGCCCCCTCCCCCCACCCCCCGCGGCCTCGCCGCGCCGCTCCCTCCTTCCCCGTTGACACACCGACTTCTCCCTCGGCCGCACAAAAGAAACGCATCTGGTCTCCAAGTCCCGCGCGGCTCGTGCCCACCTCCAGCCCCAGATGACTTGTTTTGCGCAGAATCAACTCCTGTCTGGGCCGCCCCAAGTCCTCAGCCCCCGGCGAGAACAGCCCAGGACGAGAGAACGTTCCCGGGGCAGGATCGCACGGAGCGGGCGCCTCCGAGCCAGCGCCAGGGCGGGGGCAGAGCCCGGGCCCGGTCCGGCAGCTCCCGGCGGCGTCCCCGTCGAGGGGCCGCTGGCCCCTCCTTCCTCGGCCTCTTCTCCCGGGACCTGAGCCCGGCTGAGTGACAGCAGCCTGCGTTCTAATGGGCCCCCGGATGCTGCCTCCTAATTAGCTTGGACCCTGTCGTCCAAGGCTGCTTCTCTGGCCTCCCCCTCTGCACCGCAGTCAATTTTCCGGGATTGGGATTGAACTGATGGCTTCTAATCAGACGAAACGTTTCTGTTGGCTCCAGGCCTCTGGCGAGTGCAGCAGGAGACCCCGAGAGCCCCGCCAGGCCCCACAGCCTCTTCTGCAGGGCTCTCTTCCCTTGTTTTGCACCAGTCCAGCGGAATCAGCCAGGCCCCGGCCTTGGCAGCCAGGGGGTTGGCTTCTGCCCCCTTCAGGGCAGGTTTGTAGCGATCTGGGGCCTCCTCTGGGCTTTCCAGAGCTGCAGGCACCTGGCCTCCCGAGCAGGCCAGGTGCCTGCAGTTTCCCAGCCCGGAGTCCGCAGTCCAGGAAGCCTACCGCCTTTGAGCTTCTCTCTCTCATACAGCAGTAGCTGAGCGGCAGCACCGCCGAGGCCTCCTGGGGGGCAGACACCGCCGGGCCCCTCCCCACCTCTGAGAATTGATCCCCTTCCGGAGTCCTCCTATGACAGTGAAGTTTGTTGAAGGATTTTGCCGAACAATTGTTAACCAGCCCCGAGACCTCAGAGTCTTGAATAAATAGACGGCAGCTAGGGTGGTAGGGTGCGACCCTGACCCGTGCCTCTGGCCACAGCTAGACCCCAGGCTGCCCTCTGCCCCTCAATTGCTGACCAACTCCCCCAGATAGGAGTAGCGCTGGGCAGGACAGTAACCCGGAGGAGAAGCACTGCTCTACTCTCCAGGTGCAGCGCCTCACCACAGGGCCCAGTGCATCCCCATCTCTTCCAGGGGCTGAGGGAGTGTCTCTGCTTGGGGGTGAGGATCTGGGGTGTTCTTCAGGTACTGCCTTCTAGCCCTCACCCTGGTTCATCAGGAGATCCAGAGCCTCAGGCTGAGTTACTCGGTGTGGATGTGGGGGAGGGTGTGCAGGGTGGCAACAGGCCTGCCTCTCACCCCTCCTCGTTAGCCTGAGACCCCCCCAGCTCTGGGTCCTGGGAGAAAGCAGAGCTCCTTAGGGGTGGCACACTCCCTCTGGGTGCCTCTGACTGTAGGGTCAGGGTCCGGGTCTGAGGCCAGAGGATGTATCTCAGGGGTTTGGGTTAGGGAGGCTCAGCGACTCCAGCCCTTTCCTCCCAGAGGGGAATTTCTCTGCGTGGAGACACCCCCCCCTCCATGAAGGTAATCTTAGATGTGTGTTGGGGGGAGGGTGGCAGGAGGGGGACATGGGAAGTAGGGTTGCCCAGCATTTGCCCTCAACCTCATCTTTTACCATATTTCTTGGCTGAGTCTCTTGCTGTAGCAGGTAACTCTTTTCAAGGACAGTGTGTGTGACCCAGCCTGCCTGGGCACAGACAGGACCCAGGAGCATGCATAGACACATATGTAGTACCTACCCACATAGGTGTGCTGCATACACAGATGCACCCGTATTCACTACACCCACCCATGGGGTGCTGGGTGTAGTCACATAAGTGCACACACAGCTGTCCTCTGGGTTCCAGAACACTGCTCAGCGCAAAATCGGGCTGGTAGGGTGCAGGAGGGCACGTCCTAAGCCTGCCAAGTGTCAGGCCAGTGTGGGAAGCACAGTACCCTCCTGGGTGGGGACATGGAATCAATGGTGTGCCTATGGGCGTTCGGAGGCTGAGTCCCAGCCTTTCGCTGTCCACGGGGTGTAAGAGTCAGATCTTCCACAGATGGAGACTGTTCGTGACTCTGCAGCTCTCTACCTGTTCCCTCTGAGGGGTTTGCCTCTCTCACTGTTGATGCATTTCATGCAGTTATTGAGCACCTGCTGTGTGCTCCTCTGGACCCGAGCCTCTGGCAGTGTTCTAGGCAGTTGCAATGGTCCCTCTATTTGGAAATCTTGATGCCTGCTGTGTGGATATGGAAAGGCCCTTAGACTACTGTGGGTGAAGCTCCGTGTCCCCGGGCCCGGAGCCCCACAGAGCGACTGAGACTAGTAGGGACAGCCCAGGGCAGTCTGTTCTGCTGGGCTCAGGCAGTGCTGAATGAGCAAGGGGTGAGGAAGGGATTGACGGAGAGGACGCCCTGGCCTGCTAGAGTGCTGGCTGGAGAAGGGCCCTGGGCACTTTGTCCTCTTCCTCAGCCTCACCCTCTGCTAGGCACTATCCCAGGCAGGGAAGGGGCTTCATGCAGACTCACAGACATAGGTCACACACACAGGACAGGAGGGAGCTCCCTTTCAGAAATAAAAGCAGGGGTTCATTGTTCTCCCAGCTTTGCTGTGTGACCTTGGGCAAGGCTTGGCCTGCCATGTGCCCCCGTTTCCATGTCTGACCTGGGACTCAGCAGTTCCTACCAGCTCACTTGGCGATGAGGATAGGAGGAGAGGAGGGAAGGGGGCTTACTGGAGATGGAACCATGTGCCCTATTCCCCATCCCTCCAGGCCACGCAGAGCTAGCAATGATTCTATGACTTTCAGGAAATTTGGAGGCTTAGAGTCCTAGCTGGGTTGAGCAGAGGAGCCTGGCCTGTTGTGGGGCTTGAAGTAGTCACCATAGGGACCTTTCCTGAGGCCAGGCTCACTCAAAACAGATTCTGTACCCAAGAATGGTTTAGCAATTTTACTTGGGAAGAGTGGTTGGAGGATCTTCCTGGAAGACATCCTTCCACCCACCTTTCGGGGGGTACCCTGCCCTAATCTTTGCACTAGAATCAAGGGATTTTAGGAAAAGGAAGGAATGTGCTGTGGCTTGCCCTCGAGGCCATCCATGACTCTCTGGGACATTCCAACCCTAAGCCTCTTAGGCCGTGGAGAAGTTCAAACTAGAAAACCCAGTTTTGGGAGTGCATCTGGGACCACCTACCTCCTTCAGTCTGGTCTACTCCCCCCCTCCAATAAAAGCTCTTGTTTCTTTGAATACAAGCAATTACTGGGTGAGGGGGGAAAGGGGTGCTCAGGTAGGGGCTAGGAACCATCTCTCCGGATTCTCTAGGCTTCCAAAGTCCCTAGCCCGAGCCTTCCTGTTCTCTGGGGTTCCCCCAGCCTCTCCTGGTGTGGAGACCTGGGATGCACTCAGGCAGGATGGCTGAACGCGGTGCCCGCGGGAGCATGGAACTTAGAACTCTGTCAGCAGCTGGCAGGGCTGGCCTCATGGCTCACCCGCGTCCACTCACTGGTCATTCTCTGGTTCCTGAGAATGGCTGAGCGGAGGGGCAGAGAAGCCTGGGCAAGTGGCAGAGGCTGGTGGGGAACTTACAGCTTATGCTGTTACCACAGCCTCCTCTTCCCAGGAGCTGCTTTCCTGAGAGAAGGGCACTCTGAGCCTGGCTGGATAAGCAACAAATGCTGCCTCTGCACCCTAGAGTCCTGGCAGCCTGGTCTCCATGCCCCCATCCACCTCTTTTCCTTTTCGAGCAGAGATGAAGAGCTCAAGCAGTATGAGGATAGGGGAGGGAGCCGCCAGGTCCCCCTCGCCCGCTGCCTCTGCTGCCTGTAGCTTTAGCCAGTACCCTAGACCTGCGGTCTTTGGCCAAGTGGACAGCAACCTGGGATTGCCTTCCTCCGGCCCGATGGCTGTCAGAGGCCACTGGGATGCCAATAGAATACGCAAGCCTTAGTTTCTCAGAAAAGCGTGCTCAAATATTTTTAGATTCAAGGGATTCCTAAATCAGAAAACCTTGGAACCAGGATTCCAGCCCGGGGTTCCCATTTCTGCGATCCTGGCCCCAGGGCCCGCGCTTGACCACCGCCGAGGCGGCTCCGGTTTAGGAGGCTGGTCAATCTCAGACTTCCAAGACCCGGTTCTAGAGAAGCGGCTGTGTGCTCGGGAGCCCCGCGTCAGCAACCGTACCCCGGAGAAGCCGCGGGAATGTCTTTATTGGATGTTTGCGAAGAGCATTTGGGGTTTCTGTCTGGGTAAGGCAAAGCCCGACCCTCGCGGGCGAGGGCAGGCCGCCGTGGGCTGGGGGGCCTCGGAGCTCGGCGGCGGGGCGGCGGGGTCCTCGGCGAAGAGGGCCGGGGCTCCGGCCGACGTCTGTGGCTTTTCTGCGGCGTGGCTGCCCGAAGGAACCAACGAACCAACGAATGAAGCGGTATCGTTTAGGAAAAAAATACCCTCTTGACGCGAAGCCGCGGCTGAAGTCCCCGGGCGTGCAGAGGGGCCAGCGCCTGGGCTCGTGCGGGGGCCCCGTCCCGCGGCGCGGCGGGAGGCGGCGGGCGGCCCTCCCGCCAGCGCCTTCTCCTGGAGGTCCCCGGAGGCCTGCGCCTCCCCGGGGGGCTGCGAAGGGCGGCCCGGGCCGTGCCCCGCGCCGGGCTGGGGCCCGCGCCCCCGGGGTCCCCGGGGTCCCCGAGGCCGAGGCGCGGGGTGGGACACCGAGTAGGTGAGGCAGCGCTCGCTGGGCGACGGCGGCTGGGGCGGTGCGCTGGGCGCAGGGACCAGCTCCTCGCGCTGCCTCGATGGCGCCCGGCCTTGCGCGCGGTGCGCTCGCTGCCGCGCCCCCGCCGCGCCCCACGAGCGCCCGCAGCGCACCGTGCGGAATCCGCCACCGCCTCCCCGCGTGCGCCCCGACCCCGCGGCGACCAGCGCCCCCAGCCCAACGACTCTTACCCACGCGCGCTGCGCTGCCTGCGCGGCTCGTCGGCTCCGGGCTCGCTCGCCACCGGCTCCCGCGGGGGCTTCGACTCCGGCGGGGGCCCCGGATCCAGCTGCGTCTCCGGCTGTGCGCGCAGCTCCGGTCCCCGCTGGTTCGCTACATCGCACCGCGCAAGGTCCGGGCTGCCTCGGCTCGGCCCGCTCCTCCCGCCGCCGCCGCCGCCGCCCGTCGCCCGCGGGGAAGGCGGGGACACGGGCCGGGGAGGCGGGAAGGGGGGAGGGGAAGCGAGGCGCTCGCCGGGACCAGCGGGGAGGGGCGGCGCGCGGTCCTGCGGGCTGGGGGTCCGGGCCTCCCTCGGGGCGCAGGCGGAGGTCGGCGCGGGTCGCCGCCGGGGTCCGAGGCCGGGGAACGCGCCCCGGGACTGCGCCCGCGCGCGGAAGGGGGTCCCGGCCTCGGCGCCCCGCTCCTCGCTGAGCTCAGTTTCCCACCTGGCACGCCGGGGGCCCAGCCCGACCTCGGTTTAGTTGGGGTCTGGTCGGAGTTTCCCCAGGTCCTGCCTGCGGCCGGTCAAGCCGGGGGTTTTAAGATTCGACCTTTCCCCTTTTCTGCTCAGCCTGCGGGAGGAAGCTGCTCCTGCATTTTGGCAGGGAGCGTCCGCAGCGCACGTTTTGGCAGCCCAGGAGGTTTGAAGACCCACCCCAGAAATTTCTGTGTGTGTGTTGGGGGGCGCAGTTACTGGGGAGGGGCAAAGCCCGACCTCTGCCCTGCCTGCAGGGTCCCCCCTCCCCACCTCTCCTCCTCTGGGGCTGGGCTGATGAGCCCAGAGAAGATCCCCGCCGCGGAGCACAGACGCTTCTGCGGCCACTCGCCCCGTCCCTCGCCTGCGCACCCTCCAGCGGTGGCCCTGCTCGGCCCTGCCTAAGGGAGGACCGCGTCCATGTGGCCCCGCTGGCCCTCCCTGGGAGATGGGCAGGACTAATGGGAGCTGGGTTCCACCCGGTGGTGCCCATGGCCAGACAACCCCTCACGGAGGCTGGACGGGAAAGCCAGTTGGCGGCCGGGGCTCCTGCTCTCCAAGCCGCCAGTATGAGACTGCTGCTGCTGGGGCCCCGATGGGACAGGGGGTCGGGCGCCCTGGGGGCCGGGAGCAGCTGAGCGGCTCGCCCTTGGCCACGGGGGTCCGGGCTGCCGCTTGGGCTCCAGGTGCCGGGAGATGGCAGTGCGGCGGCCGGGCATCAATGTTTCATGAGGTGCCGTCACCAGCGGCGCCTCCCTGCCCGGTTCCGGCCGACAGCTGCCGCGGGAGACGCCGGCCGCGCCCGCTCTGCCGCTCTGCTGGCCCGAGTCTCCGGGGCCACCTGGCCCGGAACGCAGAGACAGGAACCCCTTTCCAACTCGCAAAGCCTGCCCGACCCGAGCCCGCAGATCCCACACGTTCAGGCCCCGGGAAGTGGCCCCTGCCCTCTCTCTGGCTGTTGGGGGACTCCAAGCCTCCCCTCCACTGTCAACAGCAGAAATGGCTCTCTGGTGGGTGCCTGTGGCTCCGGTGCACACAGGATCCTGAGGGTTAAGAGCCGAGTCCCCTGCACCCCGCAGGATTCCAGACCTGGAGCTGGAGGTGGCCTCGCAGATGTGCAGCCTTCCAGCTTGGGCCCTCAACTTTGGGAATTCTAGCTTCTGCTTCTCTGCTGCCATGATACTGGCTTTTATGTGTGAAACTGGTCTGCTGGCGGATCTGCTAAGCTGAGACACTTCGGACCTTGGGGCAGCCTTCCCACAGACCCAGGATGGCCCCTAGCATCTCTAGGAATAAATGCAACTGCTGCGTCCTTACTCTGCATGGAGGGTGCGACAGCTGCCTTGCTGGGCTGCCTTCCATTCTGGCATCTGCCCTGGGAAATCAGACCTTCCTATCCCTGCATACTAGCAGTTTTCCGGGTTTTGTTCCCAGCAACCACAGGGCATGTGTGTGTGATCCTCTGTGTGTCCTTGTTTCCAGGCAGAGCCTGTGGTGCCATAATGCTGCCTCTGAGACCAGAGGGCGAGGGCAAGAGTAGGAATCTTGTCTGCATCTTTTACTAGCCGTGTGGACTTGGGCAAATCACAGAACCTCTTGCAGCTTCAGTGTTCTTATCTGAGAAATGGGAATGATAAGAGTTTTCATTTCACTGAGATATCTGTGGGATGATGGAGAGAGCTGTGGCCCCCTTTGGGGAGATGGGCAGCTGGGCCGAATGTTAATGGTGAAACCTGCCCGGTTGCTTTGCTCTTTAAAATAGTTTGCTCTCATTTTTGTTTCCTTCTTTGTGGTCTTGTTGTTTGAGTCAGGCAGGAGCAGGTCCTTTCTCTGATTTCGTAAACCTGCCCCCTTATGCCCTGCTCAGCTTCTAGGAAGTTCAGACCAGGGAGACTAGGTGGGTGGGTGGAGGTGGAACCAAGGCCCAAAGGCTTGGAAGCTCTTGGTGAACTGGGTGGGTCAAAACATATTTTTTATGATGTTCTTTTCACTTCTTCCAAAAAGAAATTTCCACAATTTTTCTTTAGGTTCTGACATCTTGGGGCACACACGTTTCCTCTTTGAAGGCAGAGGGATGCACCATCAGAGAGAGGAAGGTTGGAGCTGGGTCGACCAGGAACAGAAGTAACACAGTCCTTGTATCAAGTATCACCTTAGCTGTGAGCTGTGAGCTTCCAGGGACCTAGTCAAAAAAGATCAGCAGAGATGCTGATGCATTTGCTTTGTTTTTCCTTCCAAACTGATATATTTCCTCTAATCAGAAGTTTTTCTCCCTAGTAGAAAACTCTGAGATGAATTTGTCACATGAGTTCATATTAAACATAAATGGCAAATGTCTTCAGCCACATATATGCAGAAAGGCATGTAAATTCTTCAAGTAGTTTTTTTTTAGAAGACTTTATTTATTTATTTATTTATTTATTTATTTATTTATTTATTTATTCATGAGAGACACACACACACACACACACAGAGAGAGAGAGAGAGAGAGAGAGAGGCAGAGACACAGGCAGAGGGAGAAGCAGGCTCCATGCAGGGAGCCTGATGTGGGACTCATCCGAGTCTCCAGGATCACGCCCTGGGCTAAAGGCAGGTGCTAAACCACTGAGCCACCCAGGGATCCCCCTTCAAGTAGTTTCTTATCTCAATATCCAATAAAAGTAGGGAGAGTCTTTTCCTAGTGCTTATTTAAGTAGTATTGATGTCAATATCTGTGTAAAGATTGGTTAAAACCTCTTGCCCCTACTATTTGTAAGCTCCGTAAAACAGGGCTGAGTCTCTCTTTGCCAACCACAGGACCCTCCCTAGGGTGGGCAAAGGGATTTGGCTGTGCTGATTGGTTGGGTGCAGCTCACATGCCCAAAGCTGAGCCAATACTTTGTGTGGAAGAGTGGCTCTGGGCTGTGGTTGGCTAGGCTAGGGTCACAGGATCCACCCCAGAAGGGGTGGGAGCCCCTCCATCTTCAGGAATACTCACTGCACTACCCCAAGAGTACTGGCTGCTGTCCCGGAACGAGTTCTCTGAGCTCCTTGTGGTGGAGAATGGATTGGTTTTCAAAGAAGTCTCTGCCCTGTGAAGGTTCTCAGAGGGCTGCTGATGGTGTTGGTAGGGCGTCCATTGCAATGGGATCGGGAGACATTGGCTCTGTTGGGACAGTCTGAAGTCCCTCAGGACTGTTCCTGCACTCATCTGTAGAAAGAGTTGGAGGGCTACCAGAAAGTCTGAGGGGGTGGAGCTCGGTGTCTATTGACTCATACATAGGGATGGATCTGCAGAGCAAGAGAGGGATCTATTTGTACTCTTCTTCATCTGTGAGGAGGGAATTAAAGGCTCTAGAGGTAGAGAGGAACCCCTATGATCAGATACCACATTAATTTATTTGAGCATAATTATATTGCACTCTGAGCTTCCTGGCAGACAAAGCAAAAATAGAAACCATTTGGACATTTTAAGTATTTTCTTTCATTGCAGACCTATCAGTATCTGCATAGAATAGTGAAAAGAGCCCTGATCTTGGGACCTTCCTGGGCTGGCCTCTATCAGGTCAGTAAGGTTAGAGAGCACATATTCTGTGCCTGCGATTGCAGAGGTACAGGGATGGATGGCTCCTGCTTATTTGGGCTGGAGGCAGACACACCAACCCATCACCGTATTTGGAGCACAGTGCTGGAGAGGAAATCTATTGCCTGCTGCTGAGGGGTTTTGAGTGCTTTACAGGTCTTGAGTTTGCCTGGAACAGTTTCTCCACCCCCTGAGAACAGCACTGGGACAGGTGGGAAGACATGGAATGGGGAAAGAGGAAGCTGGAGAATTAAGAAGGAGCCAGATACCACCAGGCTTCAAAATCCTTTTTTAAAAAAAATATTTATTTATTTATTTATTTATTTATTTATTTATTCATTCATTCATTCATTCATTCATTCATTTATTTATTTATGATAGACAGAGAGAGAGAGAGAGAGAGAGAGAGAGAGGCAGAAGCAGGCTCCATGCCGGGAGCCCGACGCGGAACTCGATTCTGGGACTCCAGGATTGCGCCATTGGCCTGGGCCAATGTTCCCCATTTTGTGCATTCCTTGCAGTGACTCTTTGGGCGCTAAACCGCTGAGTCACCCAGGGGTCCCCGGGCTTCAAAATCCTTGGGAGTGTGGGATGCTATCCTGAAGGCAAAGAGGAGCAGAAGGAAGGTTTAACCAGTGGGAGATCTGGTCCCATTTCTACTTTACAAAGATCTTTACAAAGATCACTATGCCTGGAGAGTGGAGGATAGGTTTGAGATGAGGTAAGGGGGAGTATTGTGATGTTACCACTCTCCTGCTCTGTCCATCCTTTTATGTGTCCATCAGTCCATCCATTCACCATGGACACGGGAGGACACAGTCTGGCCTGTGAGTTGTGGTGACCCCTGCCTGCCTGCAGCTGTCACTTGAAGCCCTCAGATCATCCTCTGCAGGCCTGGGCTGTCTGTCCCATCCTCAGGGGCTTCGTGGCCAGGGCTTCAGCAGCCCTCTGGATGGTGTCTTGCTGCATGGGGAGATGGGGTGCCAGGGCCCAAGGGGGCATAGCCATTGCTGGAGACAGGGAATCCGGGGAGCCAGCTCAGGGAACAGCCCTGTAGGAAGCTTTTAAAATAATTACCCTGGCTTGCTTTGGCTGACTGGCTGATGGCGACCTATTAGCTCTGAGTTGGAAATTCTGAATTGTTTCATGACAATTGAAAATATGATTGGAGGCCAGAAGGGAGCTGTGCATGAAATATTGATGTTTCTCAGTGTTGTGGGGCTGCTCCCCCTTGTTCCTCGGCAGGGGAACCTTGAGTGCACAGGACTGGTTGCTGCAGATCGACTGCCCCCCCACCCCCCCACTCCTCAGCTGACTGCTCCAAGGGGAGACAGGAGTGTATTTTTGTGCTAAGTTGTGACGGTGGTTTGGGGACCTGTACCTCTAATGCCTCACTCCAAGCTGTAGCCCCCAGCACTCTAGTTTCACTACCAGTGCCAAGCAGGATAGAACTTGGGGACTTGAGAGCTGTGTGTCTGGCCTAGATTCTCCTTGGCGCTCAAGGTTCATCTAGATTCAGAATGAGGGGGACCCCAGCTCTGCCTCCTGGTATTGTGAGCTTCACTTTCTTGGCCTTTCCATGGGGGAAACCAAGAGTTACTACCTCGCTGGGCTGTGAGGTATAGGGAGATGCTGGTGTGCCGGGCCTGGCCTCAGCCACAGGCTCCCGAGCTCATGGCCCTAAGTACGTGCTGGGGTCACTCCAGGGCCAGCTAGAGGAGTCCTTGCTGGATCCCCAGGGCTTCATGGCTCTTCTCCTGGGCAGAGTGCTTTGAAGTCCTTTGTGTTTTCCCTTCTCTGTCCATTATAAATACCTAGTGCTGGGAAGGTATGTGCTGGCCTGGCAGGTACCTCTCATGGATGAATTGCCCTGGGATCTTGGTGAAGGACCCGACAATGCCCAGCCCAGGCCTTTGCTTCTGGAGGTGAGGCTCTGCCCTGGCAGAGGAACCTGGTGGGCAGTGGCCGCCTGGCTGCCTGCCCTTGGAACCTGCCTGGGACGTCAGGACAAGGGCCCCTGCCTTTTTGAGCCGTTGATCTGCCAGGCACGGTACATGGTTCACTTTTCTCATCCTGACGGGTGGTATTTACCCATTTTATAGATGAGGACAATGGAGGCCATGGTTCTTTCATTCCTTCCACAGACTATACTTAAGTACTTCCCCTATGTGCTGGAACTGAGGGACACAGGGGTCATGGACAGCCCCAGTGCAAGCCTTCATGAGGGACTGGATCTAAAGATGAATCTGTCTTGAGAAATGGTGCAGGTCAGGAGCCATGGGACACAGAACAGCAGCAGCAAGCTTTACCCAGGATCACGGAAGACTCTGGAGGAAGTGACCTTCCCACTGAGCTGTGGGGGTAGCAGGAGTTTGCCCTGGGGCTAGGGTGAAGCAGGGTAGTGACAAAACCAGTGAAGGGTGCTCTCTGGATGTTCTTATCCATCTGACGATGGGCACAGCCCTTACATCCCACCTGCCCAGGCTGTCACAGTGGTAGCCTGGAGAGATACCAAGAAGGGCCCCGCAACTCCAAGGTGCTGGGTTCTTTTCCTGTGGGCCTCTCTGGGCTTCATTTTCTTTCCGGTTTTGTTTTGTTTTGTTTTTTAGAGAAAGAGAGAGAGACAGAGGTGGGACAGGGGCAGAGGGAGAGGGAGAAGGAGAAAGAGAACCTTAAGCAGGCTCTGCACCCCACACTAGCCCATTGCTGGACTTGATCTCATGACCCTGAGATCCTGATCTGAGCTGAAATCAAGTCAGATCTTAACTGACAGGCGCCCCCTAGGCTTTATTTTTGTCATTTGAAAAACAGGAGGTTGGATTAGTTTTAGCCGCAGGGCACATTTTCCAAATATACCTTTAAAGGGCTCCCTAGATCAATGTAGCACTGCTGTGGCTGAAGGTGGATATACGTGTGGGGTCAGGTCCCCCCCCCCTCCCATATCCCCATCTAGCCCTGCGGCCACCCTGAGGAGCCCCAGGGCTCCCTGGACCACAGTGCGTAAGCGTCAGGGTAAGGAGCCTCCCCACGGGGCTGTCCAGTACTGGTCTCCTGGACCCTGGAGGTGGCCAGGAAGCTCCCTCTTCAGTCCCACTGGCAGGCCCCCCACGGGCCTGTTGTTCCTTGCTCCTTTTTAGTTTCCTGATAGCCATGTGTGATTCAAGTCAGCAAGCATCTATTAAATACCTACTGGATGTGTGCCCAGGGACTAATGTTTCTGAGCACCGGCTGTGTGCTCAGGTCCATGAGGGGCTCTTCATATCGAGTCATTTCCTCATCACAGCCAGCTGTCAGCCTGTTTTATAGCTCAGGGAGAAGAGACCTGGGGCAGGCTCGGTGACTTGCCCACGATCACGAATCACAGTGACATTAGCACCAGCTCCCGTGGCTTAAGCACCTGGTGTATGTGCCAGGCCTTTGCAGCTCTGTTCCTGTGCATTAGCAACTTCATCTCTCAGAGCAAATCTGTAAAGCAGGCGGTGTTTCCATCTCCAAGGATCAAGCCCACACTGGGGTAGGAGATCCTCCTGGGCCCCTTGCCTCTGCCTGCCCAGCCTTTCCCCTTGCCCTGTGCTTGGGGGTCTGAGGGAGCTTACATGTGTGTCTTCAGGTGGGTGAGCTCCCTCCCATTTCTGTTACCACTGTGCATATAGGGAAACTGAGGCCCAAAGACTCCTTTCCCTCGGAACATCTGTGCCCTCGGGAGCCTTCATCTGGCACGGGCCTCTATCTGTCTGCTCCCTGGCAGTGACTATGATTTCCAAGTCTGGCTTCTCTGCAGAGTACCTGGCTTTCTGGGGGCAGTCTGCCCATCTGTCAGGATTGGTCAGGGCACACTGACCTTCGTTGGCTGGGTGTCACCCTTCTGAGGAATTCAGGACATGTAAAGGGAGAGCTGGGGCTGGGAGAGCCAGTGGCGGCTGCTCTTGCCTCCCCATCCCTGTCCTTCCTGTCCTTCTTTTGGGTTCTAGCTCATGCTCAGTACCCCAGCCACAAAGCTTGAGTCCTTGCAATCTGCCCTCCCTCCCCTCTCTGGACACCTCAAACTCATTGCCATTTACGTGGGTCTATCCCTGGGACAGGGCCTGCTTGTGATTTTTGCCTTGAGGGGAAATGCATGATACTGAGGACTAGGTGGGATTTCATGTCGGGTGGAGGGAGGCTGGACTTCTGGTGGATGGAGAGACACCCACCCTGCTGTACCTGGAGGTGGGGCCCCAGAGGATGGAGCTCCCTCTGAGCCTTAGGGGCAAAGCTTGTCTGTGCACAGAGCCCAGATCTCTGCCGAGTAGACAAACACACAGTGAGGGGACGAGTCTTGACAAATGTTTGTCAAGTCCCTGTCTCACTTGGAAGTCAGGAGTGAGCTTGTTTGGCAGAACAAAGGGGAGAGGAGTCTGCGGAGGGCCATAAATAGTGAGGAAGGAGGAGCAGCCAGGCCTGAAGGCTCCGTGGGACCTTGTCCTAGGCTGGTGTCTTCTGCTGCAGGATGTCCCCGTCCTCTCCCAGAGCTTTGGACTGGCTGGCTGCAGCTGGGACCATGCTGGTGGCAGCCTTTCCACCCCTTGAGCCTCATCTCCCTGGGAACCCTTGGGTGCTGGGTCACCTGCTGGCAGGTGAGAGTGACCTGCACGTCCCAAGGTCCCTTTCCTCTAGGGACCAGGAAGTTTGGCTATAGTTTTTCCAAGAAGAGTCAGTCTGGCACTAGACCCTGGGAGCTGGTGATGCCTGGATGTACTCAGGCTGAAGGGGCCCAACCCCCTCACTACTCTGGAAGGGTACAAGGTGACCTTCTTCTCTCCACCCATGGTCCAGACAGATATGGCCACCCAGTTCTTCAAGCAGGGCAGAACAGAAGAGGTGGAGGGTGGAGGGTGGAGGGCAAGATACTCTACTTGGGTCTCAAGTATGCTCGGCTCAATGTGAGATCCATCTCCTTGGCTGGCCCCTAGCCCCCAGTTTACCATGGGCATCAGGTGAAGGTCAGCAGGCCTGGGGATAGAAAGAGACAAGATTTCCTCCAGAGCAGAGGGGGAGGCTGGGTAGGAGAGTGCACGGAATAGGGGAGCACACGGGAAATGAGGAATGTGGGGTGTGTATGGGAATCTGTAAGCTTAGTGTAGTTCGGGGTCACCAAGTGCAGAGGATGGTGGGGACAGGACAGAGGATCCCTTGGGGAAATGGGGAGCCACGGAGGGTAACAGCTGAGAAGTGGTCTGAGTGGGGCTCTGCTCTCCGATGTGAGGAGAGGGTAAGAGACAGGTGAGGCAGGCCTGCATGGGAGGCCAGAGGTGGGCTTCAGGGGGCTCCTGGCCTTTCCCTCTGGGCTGGGGAAGAAGGTCCTGGAATGAGTGCAGGTGGGGATGGGGGAAGCCTGATTGCGACGGGGCCCATCACTCAAGGGCCAGGCTCCCTTCTTCCTGAGTAGCGGTGGCACAGAGCCCCGAGTTCCCAGATTCCTGGGCCCCACACCAGGGAGCTGGCTGGAACTTCCAGTGCCTCAGACTGACTTCCCGCGCTTGCGCATTGATTCTGCTTCCTCTGTACCCCACATTCTCCAAGGAGCCTGCTCCAGGGGTCTCTAGGAAGGGGAGTGGTGGCCTGGAGGTCTGGTAGACAAAGTCCAGGTGCTCTTCCCTTCCGGGGCCTGTCACAGGTCCACCTGGAGTTACTGGCCGAGCTTCCCTGGCTGTGCACCTGGCTGTGGCGGTGGGGCCGGGGGGCCTCAGGGCCTGAGAGGGGAGGTCATACACACTCCCGCTCGGCTGGGGGTCCATCGAGGGCAACGGTGGGGCCATGGAGGAGCCCTCTTCGGCCTTCAAGGAGGGGCAGGAAGGGACTTGGGCAGCAGTTGGTTTGCACAGTGTGGTGCAAGCTGCTTCAGGGCAAGGGGCATAGGCCGCCCAGAAGGCTAGTGGCTCGCCCTGTTGGGGGGACAGAGAAATGCAGGATTCTGGCTTTTGTGGGGCTCGGTTCTGGGTCCCTGTGTCTGCTGGGCTCCTGCTGCCCACTCACCACTCTGGTGGCCAGCGGTGCGCCGGGTGGTAGGAAGGTGGGAAGAGGGAAGCACGGAAGAGGGATGGTGGAATAGGGATGTGGTGGAAGAGGGATGCTAAGTGTCTTGAGTTCCATCTCGATTCCTCAACCCAATTTGATTTTTTTGGGGGTAGTTTTATTTTATGTACCTAAAAAAAAAAAAGGCCATCTCTAAGATCAGGTTGATGAGCAGTTCAGTATCTTGAGTTTGGTGGTGATCGCATGAGTCTACACAAGTGATGAGATGACAACACACTACACATCCTTTATAGCGGTGTTGGCTTCCAGGGGCTGGTGTTGTACTACAGGAATATGAGATGTAGCCATCAGGGGACTTGAAGGGAGGGTCCACTGGCCTGTTTTTGTACTGTCTTGGCAACTTCCTGGGAATCTACATCATTTTAAAATAAAATGCTAAAGGGGTGCCTGGGGGGCTCAGTGGTTGAGCGTCTGCCTTCGGCTCAGGTCATGATCCCGGGATCCTGGGATCGAGTCCCACATCAGGCTCCCCATAGGGAGCCTGCTTCTCCCTCTGACTATGTCTCTGCCTCTCTCTCTGTCTCTCTCATGAATAAATAAATAAAATCTTAAGAATAATAAAATGTTAAAAAGCCAGTTTGGGGTTTGGCTTGAGGGTCAAGAGCATGTCCCCACAGGGAGCACAGTAGGAAGCTGTTAGAAAGGAAGGAGATGGAGGGCCAGGGAGACAGAAGGGGAGATGGAGAGTCACTGGCACCAGGCGCTAAGAGTAAGGTCTTACTGGGGCTGAGCCCATCCAGGGCTGTGGCTGGTGGGACTCACAGAGCTCTCATGGCCGTCAGCACCACCCGAGGGGAGTGGAGGGCAGCTTGGCTGTGTAGTTGTACCTCCAAAGGCACCTCAAGAGTGGGGGCCCTGGGTATCATCCAGTGGAGGAGAGGAACATGTGGGGTGTTTGCACCTTTACGTGCCTGGGTTGCCCAGTGGCAGGTGTCTGTGTCCAGGCCCGAGGGCACAGGTGTCAGAGCCCCCCCAATTCTGGGTGCCTAGCTCTGGCCTCCCCATTGCCCTCGAGAAGCAGGGCTATTCGAGAAAATGTAGGCGGTGAATGCAATCCTCTGGCCATGTACAGGCTCTCTGGTCTCATACAGTTGACACTCCAGACAGCTGGAATGAGCCAGATTCCAGGCCATTCCTCTTGTTGCAGCTGCTGCTTTGTCAAACCTCCCCTGACCCTGCCTTACCTGGCATCTTCCACTGTGATCCAAGAGCGGTGCCCTCAAAGCACTCTAAACTGATGTTGCCACCTTGGCCCACACCCTTTGCCTGGCCTACACCCCATGTTCAGCATGTTCAGCGTCAGGCTGGGGCTGCCCAGGCTGCAGGAGAGGCTCTTGCTAATTGGATGCCAGTCTACCATGTGCTCTCCACCCCTGCTGCCTGTGTCCGGCCTCCATCTCCCCTCCAAGGGGCTCAGCAGCCCCCCAGCACCAGCCACTAACTGACTGCAGGCAAGGGCGTCCTTTCCTCTTACTTTTGGCAAACTGCTACTCCCAAACAGCTACTCACAAACCGCCCAGAGACGTCTCTTTCGAGTAGCTTCTCCAGCCCCCTCCCTGGGCCATGCTTGTATCTACTACCCCGCTCCCTTTGCACAATCCCTGGGTTTTGCTTTTAGCATATCCTGTATTTGTAGGTTTCTTTTTGGCTTCAGGCTCTGGGCTCCCTAGGGGTCAGGACTACGCTTTTCTCCATTTCTGTAATCTTTTCCCTTACCCCCAAGCACACTGGCCCACATTAGGAGCTCAGTAAGGTATGCCACACACGTGGGATGGGGAGTAGGGCCCCCATCCTTCTGGCGAGGCTGCTGTGAAGGTTTCAGGCTTCCAGGGCATGACCAGTCTGGGAAAATAAGCAGCGAATACTGGCATCTTGGCTACTTTTGCCGGTGGGAGACCTGGTCACCCAATATGAAGACTGCTCCTATTTGTTGAGCTCCTTCAGAGGGTCCCATCAGGCAAGGTCAGGGACTGCTTACGTGGGCCATTTTACAGATGAGAAAACTGAGGCCCAGAGGGAGTTCCGGCCCCAGATAGCAAGGGGAGGAGCTGGGATCCAGATCTAGGTTGCTTGATGGGGGAGCTCCCCATTCCCCAATTTTTTGGCATTACATAATCCTGGCATGTTTCGGGGGGGGGGGGGGAGGTGAGGATGGAGGAATCCCAGGTCCAGCCTTGTGGACTGTTGAGAGGCTGTCATGCCCCAGGCCCAGTGGGAAGCACCGGGTTATGCCTGGAGAGGAGCCCAAGACTCCCTGCCTGAGTTCAGTGGGTTTTGGGACCAGGGATCCAAAGTGTCCTGATGTGGCGTGCTTACTGGTGTCAGGAGAACGTGAGTCCCAGTCCCAGCCTTAGCCCCATCCCCATCCTCATGGGCCTGCAGCCCAGTCAGGACTGCCAAGAGGGCCTGGCTCTGCAAATTTACTGCCGTGCTCAGGAATTCCTGTCCACTCCAGATCAGGGTGTCTGGGGCACAGCCGCCCGACTGGGAGGAAAGCTGGGGTTATCTTGATCTCCAGATGAGGTGGTATCTGCTTGTGGGGTTGCTGGGGAAGACTCTTTGCCTTGGATCTTGCTCACTCTCTCCTTCCGGCTCCTGATAAAGAGTCGCAAACATAGGGCTGTAAAGGTGGCCATAAAAACAGAGAAGAAATGCTGGCACAGCTGGCTTATCAAAGCGCACCTCAGACACCAGTCAGCTCTCCTACTTCAAGTTTATTTCTCCTCCTCTGCTTTCTCTCAGAAGGTGTCTCGTAAACAGCTAAGAGGGTCATTTATAAATGTCTCTGCCTTCTCCTCTGAGCACTGGGCCTGTGGCTTTGCTCTCTCTGTTCCTCCAGGCACAGAGCTGGTGTGGGCACTCCCTTCTCCCAGGTGCCAGCAGAGATGAGAATTGGAAGCCAGAGCGGTCCCACTCTCCCCAGACGGGTGTGAGGCTCCCTAAGGTGAGTGATGATGACATCCTTGGCTTTGGCCCTGTCAGCATCCTCCCCCCCCCAACTGCCGTGATCTTCATGAGGGTGGGAGCTCTGGGCATGGAGGGGGGGCACCCTGCCCTAGGCTGGCCTCTGAGGCTGACCCACGTCACAGAGTGACTCCTATGGCATTAGAACTGAAAGGGCTCTAGAGGCGGCTTTGTCCAATTCTCTTCTGATCCTGTGGAGCCCGGGAACGGCAGGGGGCAGGTGGGAGGTGGAGCCAGGAACAGACTATGGAGGAAACACAGCCTTCTGACCCTAATGGCAATAATCCCTCCTGCTTCTGGAGCGTGTCTTAAGATGGGAAGGGCTTCAATGTTCCCCATTTTGTGCGCTCCTTGCAGTGACTCTTTGGGCAGAGAATATTATTCCCATTTTACAGATAGTGGAGCATGGAGCTCCCAGGTGCTAGGCGGCTGGCTTGCCTGGGGGCTCTCTTAACCAAGACACAGCTCTGTTCTCTCTTTACCCATTTAATCCCTCACAGAGCTTTACTTGTTGAGTTTCTTCTCAATAAGAGATGTTCATAGGAGGTCACCTAATCACAGCCCTCAACACCCCAGCCCTCTGGTTCTAGCTTCCTGGCCTGTCAGGCCCTCAGGTGCAGAGCTACCAATGAAGCAGAGTGAGTAGTAGTCTCCTGGGTCTTTCCTCCTTCTTCCCCTGGGGTGTTTGGATTCCTGTTAGCTGGGAGGCTTGTGGATGTGGTTGGGCAAATCCTCACAAACGGTGAGAGGCAGAGAGCACTCTGGGTTGTAGCTGAGAGGGCCCCAAGATTTCCAAGTTGGGTGGGTGGGTGGGGATGGTCCCAGTGGGTGTCAGAGAGGCCCTGGCCACTCCCACTCCACCTTGTTGGAGTTTCTATCTCCCTGGTGGCAGCCTAGGGCTTGGCATACAGCAGGAAATGCTAATTGCACAAATTAGTTCAGCCTTGGGTGGCCAGAGTAATTGCACTTACTTTGACTCCAGAGTGGCCTCTGCTATATCTCTTTCTCTTAAAAGGGATGTATTATATTATGTCTATATTATATCTATCCAGAACCCACCCACCCTAGTCAGGTGGGAGAGTTTCCACACTGGTTGCTCCTCAGCCCCCCAAGACTTGGAGGCTTTCTCTGCCTGCTGGAGCAGAGTTCACCCCTTGCAGGGGGCCAGGAGCTCATCCCTTGTTTCTGCACTTCTTGGGCGGTCACACAGCTGATTCCTTCCTGCGGCCGGACGTGCTGTGTGGACAGTCCTCTAGAAATCAGTATTCCGTGTTTCAGGAGAAAAGGCACTGTCTTCATTTGGGAGGAAATGCAGTCTTCCCTGGGGTGTGGGGGGAGGCAGGCGACTTTGCTGGGGCGAGGGGCACAGAGGGCTGGTGGCAGAGAATCCTGGCCTTAAGGGTTGCTTCTTGCCCCTTGTATCTTGTGCTTTCCCGGTGAAACCTGCTGAGTGGTTAGGGGAGTGTGCGGCCTGCAGGCTTGCGAGCCATGCGGGGGAGGCCTGGGAGCGCGGCGGGGAGGCCCCGTGTCTGCCCACTGTCCGTAATATATTTGAATTATCTCTGCAGATGAGCCCTGATTTAGCAGACAGTCTAGAGTAAACCTTAGCTTGAAGACAAATACAATTGACACTGGGCTTGAGTGGTTCAAAGGTTATTGGCACAAAACTGTCGGCTTTGTTTAGCCGACGGGCTGTATTTATGACGGCGCTACGGCAGTGCCATCTATAACTGGTCGGCGGCGAGGCTGATGTGGGTCCAGAGACAGCCTATTTACACTCAGCCTGGAGTTGAGTTTCTCTGCTGGGAAGTGAAAAGGCAATTCTATTCTTGGCCAAGTCGCTTTATGGGCTGCTGGCTTACTTTGGGTCCTCGGTTGAGCTCGTCGGGGATGGACCATGGGGAATGGCTGCCTGGGTGTGTGCAGGGGGTGAGCTGGGGTTGGGGGAGGTCCTCAGGGCCACCTGGAAGGACCTGGTCAGTGTGTTTCACTTGGACCCCTGAGTGAGGGCTCACATGCACAGAGCTGGGAAGTCTGGGTCCCTGGGCCCGGGGCCTTGATTTCTTCCTGTGTCTCTTGGCCGCCCTGGTTCGTTCAGGAGAAAGCAGCGGTGGGTGGGTGAGCGCTGTGCTGGAGAAAGGCGTTTGTCTGCAGGGGCCAGGCATGTGGTAAAGGCCCAGAATTCCTTTGGAGAGAAAGTATCCCATGGAAAGAGCCGTAGCCAGAGCCGGTGGAGGTACGTGTGGGGCGGCTTTCTGGAAAAGAGGATGCAGTCTGTCTTGAGGGCCTTGACATGTGCTTCTCTCGTGACCCATTCATTCCCCTGCTGGGAATCCAGCCTGAGAAGGTGGTCATAGATGTGGACCTAGGTGTTCGCTGCAGTGTTATTTATAATAGCACAAGAGCAGAGGAGCTGTAGGTAGATCTAAATGGATTCATACGAAGGATTTCAAATGATTTGTCAGGATGATTCTAAGTAGAGGAAGGGACGGCTTGACAGACCGTGAAGTGTGTTTTCTGTTGTGTAAAACAAAGGAGAGGAATACAATAGAATGTAAGTGGAAATTAGTTCAGAGAAGGGGGATGATGATTTTTAAATTCTCTTATATCTTCATATAAATGTCTGCTAGGGGCGTGTATTGCTTTTTATTCCTAGGGACACTGACTCTGTGAATAAACAAAAATACAAGTTCCTACCCCTCTTGTGGTCTCTGCTGTTCTCTGGGTCTCAGTTTCCCTGGCATAAAAGGGGGCTCTGGGCTGCTCCCATTCTGCCCTGGCCCAAGTCCTGAGCAGGGACGAATGACCCTCCAGGCAGCTTTGGTAGACTGCCCATGGTCACCGTGTCCTGGGTCTCATGGGTCACCTAATTTTAGTGCCTGCTGGGGCAGCTGCCTAAGTGTGGCCCCAGCCACTGGGCAGACAGTCAGGGTGGTGTCCACAGCATTGCCAGCATCTCTGCCAGTTGCTGAGGTCAGAGCACAGCTCGGGACCCAGGCTGGTTAGATCACAGAGCCTCAGGGGGATTCTCAAGTGTCCATAACACAGAACATCACAACCGCGTTTGGTAAGAAATCTACCGAGTGGAAGGTAAGGGGTAGGGGTAGGGTCCCCCTTGGAGGGGTGAGGGAGAGGAAAGGGCTGCTGGCCCTAAGTGCCAGAGAGTCAGTTCCCTGGAATTCCAGAAGCCAGTCTGCCATGAGGGGCTTCCAATGTATGTCTAGAACTTGGCTCTTGGCCCAGTTCCGTCTGTTGGTTGGGGACTTGCACGGAGTTGGGAACATTTCCCCCAAAGGTCTTGACTTTGTCTGATAGCAGGCAGCTGTGGGCACCATGTCCTTGGCTGGAATAGCTGGGAATGTGGGGTCTTTGCAGGGTGTGAAGTTGAGTACATGTCTAGGAGGAAGAGAGGTCAAGGGCAAATGGAGAGTGGGGCTCAGTTGACGAGGGAAGACAGGCCGCCATGGCCTCCTACCAGGTCTGCTGCCTTTAGTCCTGTGTCACCTGTCATGTTTTCTAAACCCAGCTCTTGTCACTCTCCTTCTGACTTGGCCCTGCAGAGCCTATGAATAGAGCCAAGAACCCTTAGTATGGCATTCAAACCTTTCTCCAACTTGGCCTCAACCTGTTTCCTGCTTTTATGCCCACTGACTTGCTGCTCTAGCGAATCTATGTTCTATCCCTTCTCTGTTCTTGAATACACCAGAAAACCCCAAGTCCTTGGGTTGGAATGCCAACCAACTTCTACTCTGCCTCATTTAGTCACTACCTATTTATGGAACACCTGCTATGGGCTGGGTCAGATTCACCTGATAAGCTCCTATTCAACCCTCAAAACCCAGATGTCTTCTGGTCTGATATGCCTTCACCAGCATAACCCTCCAGGTCACTCTTTCTCCATGGTTGATGACGTCTTGTATCTTGTATTCTCAGAGTGTTGTATCTGCTTTTCCCACCGGGCCTTGGTAACTTTCCTCTGCGCTCCTGGCACAAGGCATAATTCTCTGTAAATAGCTGCTGGGTGCTGTCATACAGAGAAGAGCCATTAGTGAATGCCAACAAAGCAAGTGGAGGATCTATTCCCTGGAGTTCTAAGGACATGGGGCAATGATAGCAAATAGTATTAGCTTACACTTACCAAGCATGTACCATGTGCCAGGCACTGTACTGAGTACTTTCCATGTATCAGCCCATTGAATAGAACCACAATCCAAGAGATTGCCATGGTTACCTTCTCATTTTACAGGTGAGGAAACTGAGGCACACTTTTCTGTGTGGGATTTGAACCTATACAGACTCTTAAGCTCACACACTATTGCTTCTTCCTCACCAGGTATTGAGGTGACGCTTTTCCCCTGGGAAGTGAAGGGCAGCCCCATACTGGGTGAGTCCTGGTGCCAATGTCTGCTGGCAACCTTGCACAGATGCATGGCTTGTGGGGGGATGCCCTCGGAGGATGGAGGATTTTCCCCAAATCTGGACATGTCTTTTTTTTTTTTCAAGGATTTTATTTATTTATTCATGAGAAACATACAGAGAGAAGCAGAGACATAGGGAGAGGGAGGAGAAGCAAGCTCCATGCAGGGAGCCCGATGCGGGACTCAGTCCCGGGACTCCGGGATCACACCCTGAGCCAAAGGCAGACGCTCAACCGCTGAGCCACCCAGGCATCCCATGGACATGCCTTTACATCTCTTTTCTCCACCCTTGCTATCTGTCATGTGGGGCCCAGCGGTACCTCATCCTTTGCCTCTCCTTCAGGAAATGGATTCAGGAAATGCTTTCATTTTGTACTTGTTTATGAAGCTTCTACTGCCTGTCAATCCCTTATCAGGCCTTGGGGGTAGAGCAGTCCCTGCCCCGATGGAGCATGGTCAAGTCAACTGGCGTGGCTATCACGTGTGGTCCAATGTTGTGGGCCTGGCGCAAATCCCTGGTGGTGCCCGCCTCTCCTGGAACCCTGGGGTAGCCTGGGCGTTCCTGAGGACTCCATGCTTTCCTCACCATCCACCTGTTTCCGGCTCTGTTTGCTCAGTGTGTGGACAGACCGAGCAGGAGGCTGCCCTTTGGGCCGAGTGACACACTCAATCTTACATCTCTGGAGAGCAGACTTTAATACCATGGCGGAGGGCCTGGTGGTGACGGCAATTCTCTAATGAGTTAGGGTGGGTACTTGGGAGCCCGTTGGTGAGAGGAGGGACCTGTCTGCTTGAGCCACAGTGGAGGTGCCTTGGTTGAAGGATTGCAGGTGGCCATAGACTTGGTATTGGTGTCCTGGGGCTGTCCTAAAAATGTACTTCAGACAGAGTGGCATAAAACAACAGTGATTCACTCTCTCACCTTTCAGGAGGCTGGAAGTCTGAAAGCAGGGCCTCACCAGGGTTGGCTCATTTCAGAGGCTCTGAGGGAAACTCTTTCCTGTGCCTTTGTCTTAACTTCTGGTGACAACTGGTGGTCCTTGGCCTTCTGTGGCCTGTAGATGCATTGTGCTGCTCTGCCGTTCATCTTCCCCTGGCATGCTCCTTGTGCATCTGTATCTGAATATCCCTCTCCTTCTAAGGCCACCAGTCCTGTTGCATCAAGGGCGTACCCTATTCCAGTATGACCTCGTGTTAACTAATTATGTCTGCAATGACCCTATTTCCAAATGAGGTCATGTTCTGAGGTACCAGGGAGTCAGGGCTTCAGCGTGTCTTTTTGGGGAACACAATTCAATTCACCCCAGACCCCCTGAGGGAACTATTTGAAGACTGCTTTGTGGAACTCCCAGACTCGGGCCATTGCCCATGTCTCCTGGGGGGGTGGTGCTCTAAAGAGTCAGCTGCCAGCCTTTTTGGGTCCTGAGTAGGCAGGGTTGGTCTGAAGCCCCTGAAGCCCACCCGGGGCCTCAGCTGGAAGGGATTCCCTGCAGGCTTGGGAAAGCCTTGGGAGAGACAAGATGATCAAAGATGACAGAGCGGGTGGGGAAGCCTTTCCTCTTAGAAATGCAAATGGCATCTGTGGAGGAAGGGGATGAAAGCAGTTTTTAAAAAGACATTAATCTCCTCACTCATTTCCTTCTGATGGCTGGAGATGAGTGACAAAGCCTCGTAATTGAAGATGGTGGGGCTGATAATTCAGTGGTAGCCTGGGGAGGGATGTCTTGGGCTGTGAATCATGGTGCATTACACAGATCGGGGTATCTCCCTGATGGTATCTCCCGGGCTCTCCGGCTCTCGGAGCCTCTTGCTGGCGCAGGAAGGCACACACGCGTGTGAAGGCTTGAGCTGAGCTGGTTGTCACGCTGCCCAGATGCAGCTTCCTGGCCCAGGGAAATTTTCTGGGGGAGCAGCTGCTGCAGCAGGCAGGAGGTGGGTGCCTACTGTGTGCAGGCATCCTGCAAGGGTCAGGGAGAGAGTACTCGGGGCTCAGGGTAGGATCCTCAATGCTCAGACCCAACCCATGTGAGGCCCCCAGTGCTTTCCTCATCCCTCCCCCAGTGGCTTAGAGGGCGCAAGCAAGTCTGAGCCCACGGAGTCCCCACTGCCCAGGATGATGCTGGCTTGGTGTGGGTACTCAGGGGCAACTTGACCTTTCTATTGTAGAAGCCCTCAGCCCTCTGCCTGTATAAGTACACTGTGATCCCCTACCCTCGGCCAGACCCATGGGCTGCAAGGATAGGCAGGCAATGGCAGGCAGAGAGGAAGCTGGGGTAGGGGGGTGCAGACAGATAGGAGGGGCCCCCACCCTTATACCCTCTCCATTGCCTCTGTTGGTGGGCACATAGTCGGTGTTGCTAGCACCTCGGACAGGTCCAGCCCTGAGCCAGGCAGAGTCTGAGTACTGGAGACAAATGAGCGCCCTCTTCCCCAGCTCCTTCCCTGGAACATCTGCAGTGTGGGTGTTGAGGGATGCCCCCAGCCCCCGAGATAGCAGCTCTTGGCTCTTGGGTGTGTGCTATGGACAGTGTGCTGAGGGCTGGACAGGAGATTTGGGGCCACTCTGTGTGTGTGTGTGTGTGTGTGTGTGTCTGGTAGGTAAGTAGGTAGGTAGTGAGTATTCAGTAATTCATTCACTCATTCTCCAATTATCCATTCATGAGTGCCCATCACATGTGTGATTCTGGGTTCCAAGGTAGGAACAAAACCGACATGGTCTCCACTCACATGGAACTCACAGCCCGTAGAGGGGGACAGATGTGACACTAGCAGTCACATTGGTAGACACAGATGTTCTGATGCCAGGTGGGTGGGTGGGGGGGAATCTGCTTAGTTTGATTGCTGATTTGTGACGTTTCACTTCGTGCCAGAATATTCACACTTCTTATTTTTCTGAAGGTCCTTTTGTCAAAGTGATTCCTTGTGTCTATGACAGCAGAGCGGCTGATGTGGGGTGTTCTGGATCTCTGTTCACTTGCCTTCCAAACTGTTTCCTCCCCCAACCCCCGAGGCTGCAGCATTGTGGGGAACAGTTTGGACATCACTGCCCTGGGGGTTGGGGAGCTGGTTGGAGTCTTGCAGCAGGGCAGGGAGATGGTGGGAGTGCTGTAGCAGGAAGATGCATGGGGCAGGGTGGTCTGAGCCTGCCGACCCCTGCAGGTGGAGCAGCCCTGTGCCAGCTATGAGGGGTCCAAGCTGGCTGATGAGCGGGAGCAATGGCCTGCCAAGGGGACCCTGGCTACCTGTGTGCTTGGACACCTCTGAGCACAGACTCTAGCCCTTCTGCAGAGCGCAGGCTGCCTTGGGCACAGGCTGAGCCTCTTAAGCAGTAGCCCCCCCCCCCCCAGGCCCTTCTGTCCAGAGCCTGAGGAGGTGGAGCCACGGTGGCAAGGGCTCTGGGGTGGTGTTAGGTTTCTGTCGCTGCTGGAACAAATTACAATAGGTTTAGGGGCTTAAAATAGTGCACATTTGTCATTTTACAATTCTGTGAGTCAGAAGTTGACAAGGTCTCACTGGGTTACCATCAAGGTGTCCTCGGCAGGCCTGCATTCCATCTGGAGGCTCTGGGAGAGAATCTTTTCTTGTCTTGTCCAGCTTCTCGAGGCCGCCTGCATTTCTTGGCTCGCGGCTCCTTCTTCCGTCTTCAAAGCCAGCAGCATTGTGTTTCTCTGGCTCTCCTTGCCCTGGCGCTTCTCTCTGACTACAGCTGGGAAATGTTCTCGCTTTTAAGGACTCACAAGGTTAGATTGGCCCACCCAGGCAATCCCGGGTCATGTCCCCATTTCTGGACCCTTAAATTAACCATGTGTAGAAGCCCTGCTTTGTTATGTAAATCACACAGTGGCAGGTTCTGGGGATTGGGAAATGGGCATTTTTTTAAAAAAATAAATATTTTATTTATCTGCTCATGAGAGACACACAGAGAGAGGCAGAGACACAGGCAGAGGGAGAAGGAGACTCGCTGTGGGGAGCCCAGTGCGGGACTCGATCCCACGGCCCCAGGATCATGCCCTGAGCCAAAGACAGACACTCAGCCACTGAGCCACCCAACTACCCCGGACATGGGCATTTTGGATGGGGCCTCTTGTGCCCCCACCCCAGAGACTCAGGGGGAGCCACAGTCGGAAGCAAGGAAGCCTGTGACTTCTCTTTGGCTTCTAGGGTGGGAGCCCTTCCCAGATCCACAACCATAGAAATCCTCCAAGCACAGTGAATGTGGAGGACCCTTACTTAGATGGCTACCTTACTATACCTCACCTGCCTTCTCTTCCATGCCTGCACCCCATTATCTGCAGTTCCCCAAGCGTGCCAGCTTCCTTCTTGCTGCTGCACCTTGCATGTGTTTGCTCTGCCTGGAACAGCCTCCTCCTTCCACCTTACTCTTAACCCAAACTGGTGAAAACCGCTTGCCTCTGGCTGACCCCCCAGACAGCTGCCCTGCCCTCCTTGCCTTCTTGCCTCTGCTTCAGGCTGGATTGGGGAGCTCCCCTGCCTCCTTGCTGAGTTGTCGAGGCCCACGCCTGTCTTCACCTCTTCCTGTGAGTTTCTGAAGGTGGAGCAGGACTCTTCCCTCTCTGGAGCCAGTCTGGGCCCAGCCCCGAGTGTGGGACCAATGAGCTTTGTGAAATCAATGAGTAAAAGAATGAATCAGCTGAGGGAATAGAAGGCCTGGAATGGGGCCGGGGTGTTAGGAATGATGATGGGGGGAGGTGGGTGGGTCCCCCCCACTCTCCAGGATGGGGACCTGGCTGGTTCTCAGGTGTGCATGCATAGGTGGGGCTGGAGGAGGGATGGGGCTGGGAGGTCTCTGGGGGGCCGGTGTCCCTGTGGCCTCAGTCACGTGGTATGGATGCTGAGGGGCTTTGGGCAACTGGGACATGGCCTTACACTCAAGGGAGGCATCCTGGCTGTGAGTGCTGCCCATCCTTGGCTTATTCTACACCCGAGGTGGGTTTTTCTTCAGGCTTTCCCTGCAGCATGTCTGAGCTTGGGGCTGGATGCATGGTCAGGGAGGGAGCTGAAATGATGCAGGCCCATGAGTAACAGGGGATGGTGGCTTCTGAGCACCTAGTCTGGGAACCCATTTCTTTTTTTTTTTTTTTTTTTTTTTTTTTTTAAATTTTTATTTATTTATGATAGTCACAGAGAGATAGAGAGAGAGGCAGAGACACAGGCAGAGGGAGAAGCAGGCTCCATGCACCGGGAGCCCGACGTGGGATTCGATCCCGGGTCTCCAGGATCGCGCCCTGGGCCAAAGGCAGGCGCCAAACCGCTGCGCCACCCAGGGATCCCTGGGAACCCATTTCTGAGATGGGAAAAAGGCACAGCTGCTCCAGAGTCCATCTTTCCCCCTGTCCTACCCCTGCTGCTGACCCCTGGATACTTCCCTCAGGGGCTGGCAATGACCTTCTCTCTGTGTCCTCATGCAGAGAGACATTGCTTTCGCGTGATGGAGTCCCCCCAAATGCAGACAATGGGCTGGGGGAGCACCCCTGGTCTCAATGGCCTTCCTAGCAGCACTACTGTGTTGGGTCATAACAGAGCCTGAGGCATTGGAAAAACCAGTAACATGGGGCCTTTACTTAAAATTTTGGTATTTTATTCATCGTGGACTTTGCCCTAGTTTCGATTTTACAAAATATTGCACGGAAGTACTTCTTATCTTGACTACTAGGTTTTTTGGTGCTTCCTTACATTTTGTGCCGTCCTCCCCTCCCTCTGATCCTGGCCTTGCTTCCAGGAGAGGGCCCTGGGATTCTTCATACCTACAGGAGCTCTCCCGCCGGCGTCTGGTCCTCTCTCCTAAGGAAGGAGAAGGGCAGTGTTCCTTGGGTGCCCAGGACAGGAGGGGCTGGTGACATGGCCACCTTGGCCTTTCTTAGGACCTGCCATGGCCGCCAGCAGGCATGAGTGAGGGCTGAGCTGAGGAGGCCCCTAATGGCAAGGGTTACTCTTGGGTAGGTCCAATCTAGCACCAGGCGAGTCCTCCCACTCCTTCTGGGGTTGGAGGCCCAGCCTCTGGCACACCTCGAAGCCCAGACCAAAGACGTCTTCCTCTTGGGGTGTGCAGGAGGCCCAGGCACGTGAGCTTCTAAGGCTGGGCGTGGGAGAGGAGGCTCTTGGAGGCTGGGGCCCGAGCAGCCATTCCCGGCAGCCAGGGGTGCCTCTTGGTTGCAGAGGAGCCCTGTTGTGTCGGCTGTCTGACGGCAAGCCGTGTTGGCAGGGCCTGGGCTCCCGGGCCTGAGGCTCAGCACACTGTCAGCGCCCAGCAAATAATAAATAATAATAACATCTCTGGCATGTTAAGGGAGCCAGAGGAAGGAGACAACTCAGAAAACATGTGTTGTATCTCGTGGCGGGTGCCAGGAGGCTGAAATCTGTTCCGCGCCTCTCTCTGGGCGGGGTCTGGGGAGCCGTCCCGCTCCCCCGCGGCTTGGCATGGGAGGAGGATGAGCGAGCAGCCGGGGCCTGTGCTGGGAACTGAGGCTCAGGGAGAGTTGTTGGGGGTTGCCCTGGACTGTCATTTTTTAAAAAAAAGCTCAAACTACCCTGAGATGTCTTCTGGCGTTTGGGGATTATTGGATGTGGGTTTACACCCTGAATCTACCCCTTCAGACAAGCCACTTGGCCCCCGAGGGCCTGTTCCCTCACCTCTAAGATGGGAAGTTTACGGTGGCTGGTAGGCCGGGGTAGACGAGGGGCTGGCGCCGTGGCTCCATCAGCAGTGTCTTGGGTCCTCAGCGTGAGGCCTGAGTTTGGCCCTGCGCGGGGAGGTGCAAGGGGCTGGGTGCCTGGGCGGCTGGCACTAGCCCTGGGGCTGGGGAGGGCTCTGCAGGCCCTCTGTGGGGGCACTTCACCCTCCGTGTGCTGGTACCTGGTGCTGTTTGTCCAGGGACCCCGGAGCTCTCGGGGTGCAGGGATGGAGGTTGTAGTACTTGGAGTGGGAGCCCGCTGGGGACTTAGCAGTGTGGGTGGCGTCCCCTTGGCGGCCCCTACACGTGACGCCTTGTGTGGGACCTGCTGCCTGGCCGCCCCCATGGCCCCATCCTGCCCTGGCCTGCCTGCTCGCGAGTGGAGGAGCCCGGGCAGGAGCGTGGGGAGCCCAGGCCCCTGGGGGAGGGCACCTGGCCGCGGCAGGGTCTCCCAGCCTCCTTGTTTCCAGAGCCTTTATGGCTCCTGTCCTCCCACTGCCCGCGTCTCCCGGGGGGGCCGCTGTCCCGCTGGCCCCGTGGAGGGGCTCTCCCCGGCTGCATGTGTGGGTGAGGCCCACTTGCCGTCCCCTGGCCTGGCTCGGCGTGGTGCCACTGGGCATGGGCCACTTGTCGAATGTTGCTGTTTAATTGGCCTCGCCCAGCCTCTGCTTGTTCCGACACCCTGTGATGATGACACGGGGGTTAGCGAGCGCCGGGGCTGTAATTACCGGGGCTGAGAGACAAGAGTCTCCTGGTGCTGCAGCAGCTGCGGGCAGGAGCCCCGCCTGCTGTGTCCCCAGAGAGGAGCTGCTCCGTCCCACTCGGCCCGAAGAGCCGCGGGGCTGCCCTCGCCTGCGTGGGTTTCTGGCCGCGGCCTCACGGGCATCTCCCTGCGGAGGGTCCGCGCGCCTCTCTCGCTGCAGCCGTGACTCGGTGGCCGCCGGAGGGCCGGGGCAGGACAGGCACCCTGGGTGGTCTTGCCGGCCGGCCCAGGCGCCAGCTTGCGACCGCAGGGGTGCCCAGGAGGCCGGGGCGGGCCACGGCCAGTGCGTGGGGCTTTTCCCAGGATAAGTGCAGTGTTAGTGAAGCTGCCCGTGAATCCTGTCTGTGGGGAGACAGACCAGGCTCAGCAGCAGGGATTCTGGCTTCGCGGCCGGAGTCGGAGTCACCTTGTCTCAGGCAGTGATGGCTCGATAAACGGGATGAAGGCTGCCTCCAAATGCACCAATAGACATTTAGCATCTTGGTTGGGTGAGGGGACAGCATGTCCTCGGGGGTGGGTGCCTCACTGGGAGAGGTGTGGGCAGCCTGCTGCCATGGGGATGCTTGGGGACCGGGCAATGGCCTGGGAAGGGATGCTCACCTTTGTCCAGGTATGTGAAGGGCATGTGTAAGGAGGAGGCGGCGGGTGACAGGTTTTGTATGGATGCATATGGATCGTCACAGCTGCTGATAATTAGACGACCTAGAATGGAGAGGACTGGGCTGCAGGGACTCAGGCCCCAGTGCTCAGGGTCCCTGGGAGGCAGAGGTGGGGCAGGTGCTGGTGACACATGGAGAGAACAGTTTTCACCTGGGGAGGGGCTCAGGTTTTTGTGCCTCGACACAGCACCCCTAGCCCCAAGGCTAGTCTCGGCTCTACCACTAACTGTCACCTACCCTCTGGGTGGGTCTGTCTCCTTCACTGTGCCTCTAGCCTTACTGCCTGGGACAGGGTGTGAGGCCCGGCTGCCTTTCTGATTTTGTCCCGTGGGTGGTATAAAAGGGACATGGGGACTGGGGTGCAGATGGGGGCTCTGGGAACTGTCTGTGGGCACAGGGTGCAGGTATTGGGCCAGAGTGCCACAGGGTCCCTGAGATCAGTGTTGGTAGATGAGACCCTTTCTCATAGGACTTCAGGTTCCCCAATGAGACTTTGGGACCCTCTGGCCTTGGGAATGTGACATCCCAGTGTGTGTCTGTATCCCTGGGGCTGCCCTAGGGATCTGGGACTATGAAAACTCCCTGAGGCTGCAGGGCTGGGTGGGGGTGGCAAGCCCTCCTCAGGTCTTCTTCTGGCTAGCTCCTGTGAGCAGTGGCATGGGCCATGCACACAGTAGGCTCTTCCTCGGTCAGTGCACCCACTGGGCCCAGCTAATGGCATAGCCCTGGCTGCGGATGGGTGAGCCTAATCTGTGGGAGCCAAAGATGAGCTTTTTGAGGGTCCCCTGGCCTTCTGGGCTTGCTCTGGGGCAAAGGGATGGGGTCCGGGCAGGGAAGAGGAACTAGAGCTCATAGGGGAGCATCAAAGGGCTGGTGCGAGGTTTATTGGGGCCTTTACTGCTCTAGTTTTCATTATTTACACCCTGTTGATTCTAGGAGCTCCCGTTAAACGTGTAATAAATATAAAAATATTTTACAGGCCAGTGAAAATTCCACAGCAAAAATAACTCTATAAAGAGGGATTTCGTCCCTCTCTGCCCGCTGCCGAGTTCTGTGTGGCATTGCTCTGAGCCTGGTGGCTGGCAGCAGGGCAATGAGGTGGCTGGGTTCCTGGGTCACGGGGGGCGTGGGCTGGGGGTTTAATTAGCCCCTTTACCAGCCCGTGAATGAAGTTGCTCCTCCCAGGCCAGGCCTGCCGGCTCTCGCAGGTGGTGGTGGGCGAGAGCTGCCCAAGAGCAGCCGCTGGAGGGCTGGGCCGTGGAAGCAAGGGGAGCACGGGAGGCGGGCCCTCCTGGACAGCTTGACATGGGGTCCTGGGCGGGGGCAGAGAGGGTGGGGCTGAGGAGACAGCATGGAGCAGGGACTTGGAGCCTGGGCTCTGTGTCCACACTGCTTGGTTCCAATCCCACCTCTACCCCCTGGTAGCTGTGTGACCTTGGACAGATGACAACCTCTCTGTGCCTCGTTTCCTCCTTTGTAAAATCCCCCCCTCCCACCACGACGGTTGTGAAGTACGTGCCTGACCCATAGGAACGACTGAGAGATTATCTTATACTCCATAATTATTTTTGTTTTTTAATAAAAAGCAAGACAGTCACAGTTCCAGGCTTGTCAAACTAGGTACAGGGAGAAGGTATAGGGAGAAGGACTCCTGCCACTTCTGTGAGAGCCGGACTATCCAATGCAGGAGCCACTAGCCACAGGATGGCTGTTGAGAGCTGGAAGGATAGCTGGTCCCAACTGAGGTGTGCTGTGAGACATACCCAGGATTTCAAAAGCTCAGTATGAAAAAAATGCTCTAAAATATCTCATTAATAGTTTTTTAATATTGCTTGCATGTTGAAATGATATTTCTATTATTTTGGATTAAATAAAATGTATCATTACTTTTAATTTCATGTTTCTTTTTTTTTTAAAGAGTTTATTTATTTATTCATGAGAGATGCAGAGAGAGAGAGGCAGAGACACAGGCAGAGGGAGAAGCAGGCTTCATTCAGGGAGTCCGATGTGGGACTCGATCCCAGGACCCTGGGATCACAACTGGAGTCAAAGGCAGATGCTCAACCACTAAGCCACCCAGTTCTCCTACTTTTTTTTTTTTAATGTGGCTTTTAGGAAATTTAAAATTAAGTATGTGGTATGCATTGATGGCCTGTGTCATACGTCAGCTGGACAGCTCCTCTGTTCTCTCAGAAGGACAGGCAGGCCAGAAGCCCTTGGACTCTCCTGCCCTGGCTGGTTCAGCCAGCACAGTTTTATAGGAAAGGACACCCAGGCACAAGAGGACAGCGGCCTCCCTGAAACCTCACAGTTGTTGGTGGCAAAGCTGTACTACACCTGCAGACCCTTGCCTCTTTGCATCCCAGAGACACAGTGACACTTGGCATTCCTTCTTCCCTCCTTTGGTTGTGGAGAAGATTGGATCCGGAGACTTAATGACCACTGTGTGCTTGCAGGCTTGTTAAATGAGGCCTGTGGCATTCAGTAAATTTCCTGACGTGTTAGGGATAGGTCGCTTCCACATGGGTATTGCAGGTGGCTCGTCTGGCCTGATGGAGCACAGACTAGTGCTGCCTCTCAGAGATGTGGTGAGAAGGGACCTGTGCCTCCCTGTGGGCCCTATTGCTGCTTGGGCACGAGGTGGGATGGTCACAGAGAAGTTTCACGAATGCCGGTAAAACCTTGTATTTACTGTTGACAATTACCCGGCTTGCAACGTGCTCTGAACCTCACAGTGGCCCCAAAGAGCTCGGGACTAGAGCATCTGTACTTCAGAGGTGAGGAAATGGAGCCTCAGTGTGGTTAGTAGATGGCAGACCTGAGACTTGAACCCAGGTCTGCTTAGTTTCAAGGCCTGCGATTGGAATTCAGCTCATGATACATTGCTGTGTGCCTCGCACGCTCCCCTGCTGTCGGCCCCTTGTTCTCCCTGGTCTTTGTGGCTGCAGTGAGGGCAGGGCTGGACTGGATGCTGTCCTGGCGTCTTGGTGCAGACGCTGGAGTCAGTGGCTTTACTGCTTTTGCTGTGTGAGTGAGTCACAGTAATAAGTCACTTGACCTCTCTGAGCCTTGTCTTCCTTCTCTGTAAAATGAGGAAAGTAATAATGTATGCCTTCCAGAGCCAGGTAAATGAAATGCTGTGCTCCTGGCACATGGTGGGCACTCAGAAAAGAAATGATCATGGCACGGTGATGATGCTGATGAGGTTAGTGATTTGGTGAGAACCATCAAGCATGGACATACACCACTTTTCAAAAGTAGTCTTCAGAGTGAAGAGAGATGAGGATGTTCCTTGAACCCATTTTGGAAGTGTGTCTCGTGTTTGCTCTTCTCCCATCGGGTGGAGGGCCCATGTGGTCCAGAGTCACCCTCGGGTAGCTGGCCAGTGGGGCCTGAGGGTTGCTTTTGAGTACAGCTGTGGCCTCCTGGTGCCTACTGGGCTTTGGCTCTAAATACCTCAAATGGTGCTCACTCTCTTCCCCTCCCTTGTTTCTCTGCTGGGCTCCTGTGCTCATTGTGTCCTGCTTGAAGAGGGAGGGTGGGGGTCAGGACTGGACCACCCTCCCCACCCAGCACTGCTCAGGGGGCTGGCCTCCATGGGAGCCCAGGCCAACAATGGCTGCAGAGGAGTGGCCCTGCAGTCAGGGAGCTGGCCAGATGTGTCTCAAGGCGTTTGCCACTTGTCACCTCCTTTGGTATGATCTACTGTCCTGATGGAGGAGATTAAGAGGGCCTGTTGTCCCTTTTTGTAAATGAGGAAACTGAGGCTGAGGGTATATTCAGGGAGGAGTCTTCATTAGAAAACTCAGGACAGCTGCTTCCTGGCTGGGCAGAGAACCAGGACTTGCCTGGATGCTTCCCTAATTCAGGATGACCCCACCTTGGGACTCTGGACCCTCTTCCTATAGGCTTTGGCCCATTCTGTTTGGACCTCCAGACCCCTGAACCTGTTCCCATTTGGAGGGGGACAATTTTTGGACTCTCCCAGGCCTGCCCTCTTTGCTTTCCCTGTCTCTGCCCATCCTATCTCTCAAAGGAGCCCTGGGTGGGAGCTATTTGTGGAAACTGGGAATGGGGTGGTGAAGAGCAGTGGGGGCATCTTCATCCCTACCTGACAGTGGGGCCAACTCCCAGGCCCAAGTGTGCAGGGGAGAGAGGGTGGCGATGCCAGGCTTCCCATGGCCACCGCCTGAGACCAGCTGCCCGGCACAGGCCCTTTGGTGTTTGCAGCAGCAGTGACAGTGTTGGGGGGCTGGTGGGCAGCAGTACTCGGGGCTGGGCAGGAGCTGGGCTCTGGGCCGCCGCCTTTGCACACTGCTGCTCTTTGTATAAACTCCGAGAGGTGGGTGCTATTGTGATTCCCATTTTAGAGATGAGAACTCTGCGGCAGGGGAGTGGCAAGGAAGCAGTACCACTGCAGTTTGAAGCCCGGGTGGTCCGAGCCCAAACCAGGGTCCCTGTGCCAGGTGGCTCTGCCTGCCCCCGGGGTGCTGGGTGCTGGGTGCTCTGCCTGCCCCTGGGTTGCTGGGTGCTGGGTGCTCTGCCTGCCCCTGGGTTGCTGGGTGCTGGGTGCTCTGCCTGCCCCTGGGTTGCTGGGTGCTGGGTGCTCTGCCTGCTCCTGGGGTGCCGGGGGCTGCAGCAGGCCTCATCGTGTAGCTTCGGAGCTGCTTTCCCGGCACTCTGCCCTCCCCAGCACACCCAGCCACCTGCCGTCTCTGCTCCCTTGATGCCCCTGCCTTCCCTTTGCCACACAGGAAAACGCATTGGGAAGCCAGTGATTAAAGGGATGCTGCTACAGGAACTTCCTTAAATCTGCTCCAAATCTATAGAAATGGTAAATTGTTCCCAAATTTTGGTACTTAGATTTAGCCACAGACTGGAGATGCAGATATGAGAATCAGAGCCTGCTAATAAGGAGCCCCAGGGTGAAAGCCACGTGTGTGTTTTGAGCCGTGTGATGCACACTCCACTGTAACACCTCCTCTTTTCCCTTTGAGCAGAGTTTACAGAAGGGACCATTTCACAGATGGGGACACTGAGGCCCCGAGGAGGTTATTTTATTGCTGTTGTTATGGTGGATGGAACGATGCTCCTCCACACTGTCCTGTGAATGGAGCTAATTCAGTGGTTCTAGACCACAGGCAAGTGGCTGCCAGCCCAGAGCTCCTGTCCCTGCTGTGTCGTCTGCCAGAAGGGTCAGCTCTGGGGACACCGGTTTCTGGGGGAATGACTATTTTTTTTTTTTAAATTTTATTATTTATTTATTTATTTATTTAATTATTTATTTATTTATTCATGAGAGATGCAGAGAGAGAGGCAGAGACACAGGCAGAGGGAGAAACAGGCTTCATGCAGGGAGCCCGACAGTGGGACTCGATCTCAGGACTCCAGGATCACACCTTGGGCTGAGGGCAGGCGCTAAACTGCTGAGCCACCCAGGGATCCCCTGAGAAGTACTGGTTTTGGGCCCTGGCAGGTCCCTGCCCCCGACCACAGTGACAGACAGCACAGATGCAGTGCTGAGACCTCAGCAGGGCTAGGAATGCAGAGCAGAGAGCCAGTGTCTCCAGGCTGCTGAGTTGGCCTGCACATCAAAGGCAGCGTGGACAAGGGCCTCAAGTAGGGCTTAGGGGCTGAGGGGTGTAGCCCCCTCAACGTGGGGGTTCTCCTTGCTTTGGGGACCTGGCTGCTGGTCCAGGGGCCCCTTGCTCAGACCTGCAGTGCAGGCTCTGCTGCTGTCGATCCTTTGGGCTGGTGGGTGGCAGGCCGACCGCGTTTGCTGGTGGGTGGGGAGGGATGTATGTCTGACCCTGTGTCTTCCTGTTCTCCTGCCTCCTGCTGCTTCTTGGCGGGGCAGGGGCAAGGCTGGGAGACCCCTCCCTTTGGCACATCGCAGTTCCTACTGGTCTGACCTGCTTTGCTTCCTCCCCTCTGCTAATGCATTGGAACCACCCATCTCGGTTTGAGGGATTGTGCTTCTTTGGCTGCTGTGAGTCTTAGCCTCAAGTCCCTAACTCCCCACCTGGGCCAGATCCTGGGTGGGTGGCATCCCCACCTTTCCCTCTAGGCACATGGGCTGGGACTGGGGGCCATTCTCAAGCACGGGGGTGAAATCGCTTACACAGGATGCTCCGTCCACAGTAACAGGAGCCTTTGCCGGCTTGTCTACCTGGGGGCACGCACCTTGGCAGGGGGATGCTCAGGAGGGGAAGCACGTGAGCTGCCCTGGGTTCCCTGAGGCTTGCTGTCCACTGTCTTTGGGACTTGACCGTAAGGTTTTCCAGATGTGGTTTGGGAGGCCCACACCCACCCACAGCAAGGAGTTGGAGGTATGGGTTACAGTAGGAGCCATGCCCCTTGGGCTGTGTCTCCCCCACAGGGGCCCAGTGAGCCCATTTTGGCTCTGCCTTCCCCATCACAGCTGGTGGCTTACTCTGCCCACATGACTTAGTCTTGGCTGCAGAGAGGATGGCAGCTGAAGTATATGGCCATCTTTTGGGGTCATGACCACCAAGCAAGAAGGCCCGAACTGAGGAAGAGAGTGGCCGGTGCTGGGGCTACTCAGAAGCCTGGTGCCTTCTGTGCTAGAAGGCTGTCCTGGTCATGAGGTATTGTGGAAGTAGACTCAGAGTCTTACACGGATTGTGGCTGTTGAATAGCTGTCCATCTCCTCCTCCTCTTGGGGCCACACTCAGCTCTGGCCTCTCCGCTTTTGGGATGCAGATTTGGCCTCCTTGGCCTGTGGCAGGCAGTGCTTAATCTCTCCTTCGTGTCGTCACAGGCTGGGGTGAGAGCTCACGGGAGAGGAGGGTACCTAGGTGATGTAATTAAGCTGCACACTTGGCACAGATACCTGACTTTAATGTGTGTATCCCATTTGTTGACCGTTCTAGGCTGTTGTTCCCAGCCCCGGCCCAGGGACTCATTACAGGTGTGGGCTCTGGGGTGGTTCAGGGGCCTGGCTGGGCTGGGTTGTGCCTGCCTCTGGCCTCCATAATGGCTCCGCTGTGACAGGCAGGTCAGAGGCCTGGGGACTGCCCTGCAGAGGGGCCTGGCAGCCCGCGTGAGGGGCCCCTCGCTGGAGGAGGTGTCTGGGTTCTCCCACATGCTACTGGTTGGCCTGGTGCATGGAGGAGAGGCAAAGATGGAGCTGGGAGAGAGCTCCTGCCAGGGCTCTCTGGAGGACGTGAGGAAGAGCATTCTGGAGCTGTGGGCCCTGCGGTGTGGTCCCCAGAAGTGGCTGTGAAGCTCTT
The DNA here is from genome assembly GCF_018345385.1 of Vulpes lagopus. Taxonomy (NCBI): domain Eukaryota; kingdom Metazoa; phylum Chordata; class Mammalia; order Carnivora; family Canidae; genus Vulpes; species Vulpes lagopus. The sequence continues at coordinate 109,395,904 of NC_054830.1, read as the reverse complement.
GGTGTCTGGTGCATCTGACTGTCTCCGTTTGGGGCTTTGTGTCCTGGTCCTTTGTTTGCGGAGGGGAGTCCGTTCCTCCCCAGAGGCCGATGCAGACGGGCTTGGCCATCACACTTGACAGTGTATCATAGAGGAAGAGCCTACCTGGCTCTGGTCAGGGTGAATGTCAGGAGCAGACGTGGACTCTGGCTGGACAGACAGGCGTGGATGGAGTGTCCACACGCATGTCCACGGGCAGCCCAGCAACCCTGAGGGCACACAGCGCACCAAGGAAAGCTCCTCTTGCTCCCAGAGTTGGTTTTGGATGAATATATTCACTGTGACTTGTATTACATTCTACCCCCCTTACTGTTTGACTCGCCTTAGATTTTATAATAGATTTGAGGGATGGCTTGCCTGATGAATGAATTTGTTTTTTCCTCCAGGAGCTTCCTCTCCTACCCCCCCCCCCCAAAAAAAATCCCAAGAAGTTTCCAGCATTGTTTCTGTTAGCCCCCACGTGCTCCTGGAGTGGAGGATAGGAAATACTACTTGGAGAGGCCAGGGTAGCCTCTGCACTGGCACTGCCCCTCCAGAAAAGCGCTGGAGCAAATAACGGCTAACATTACTGAGAGCCAGACTGTGCTAGAATCTCCTGGACCCTCAATGTTCACTATTTTAATCCTTAGACAACCTCTTGGGTTATGGGCTATTAGGAAAGCTATTTATGGGTGAGGAGGCTGAGGCACGGAGTGGGTAAGTGACATCTTCAGATCATACAGTGAGCAGGTGACAGTCTGGGATTGGGCGGTGGGCTGTCAGCTGTCAGACACTCTCTGCAAGCAAGGGCTCACCACATCCTCACCTGGCTTATCCTGGCTATCTGAGCTGCACAGGGAGTGCCTCAGGGCCAGACTTTGGTGGTGTCTACTAGGATGGTTTTGGTGGAAGGCCCAAGTGGACCCCTGCTTGGTCTCTACAACTTACCCTGCGATGTGCCTGATGGCCAGGCCCAGCTCTCCTGTTCCAATCAACTCCTGGCTCCGTGTCTCAGGTAGATTCAGGCACAGTAGGATAGTTATCTATTCTGAGAAAGGCATTAGTGTAGAAACTAACTCTGCCTTAAAAATATGAACCCACATCTGTGAATGAACCTATAAAAATATGGGCCTGCATCCATGAATGCCTCAGCTGGGGTGGGCAGGCTCTGGGTTGGGACCTGGGATCCTGGAGCCAAGCGGAGGGTCTTATTCAGTCCATCTGCTCCACTGGACCCAGCCCAGAGCTGCTTTTGGTCTCCATAAACACTTGTTTCTAGATGTTTATTTTGGGGTTTAATGAAAAACAAACTGGATAATTCCTGCACCTGTACAGGGGTCACATTCTCAGGGTCCTTTGGTGGGCAGGTCCCCTTCATCCTCACAGTGGTCCGCTGAGAATGTCCCCACCCACACATCCCTCACCAGCCCATGCTGCTCACCTGGTTTCTACCTTTGCACATGCTGTTCACCCTGTGCCTGGACTGGCCTCCCTTCCCCCTCCTCCTTGGGCCTGGCCTGGCTAACACCTACTTGGTCGTCCAGGCTCACCTGGGATGTCTCCTTTTCTAGGGCTGTTCCCAGATCCCCACTAAGTTGGGCAGGGGCCCTCCCCAGGGCCTTCCAGGAATCAGTGATCACTGTGCACAGCAAGCGACTGGGCAGTTCCATCTCCCTTGGTGACAGGACTGTCTTTGCTTCCCTGCTGGATCCCCAGCATGTCATAGGATCATAATAATGAGCAGCTGTAACAATAATACTGATAATAAGCACTTCGGGAACGCCATTTCCATGCCAGGCGCCGTTGTTGGCATTTGACAGGTGTTTACTGATTGACTGCTCACATCAGCCCTGGGAGGCAGGTCCTCTTCTCTCTAGTTGGCACCTAAGCAAATGGGCACAACTGTCTACCTGACCCATGGTTATACAACTAGTAAGGACCTGAGCTGGGATCCTCACCCGGAAGTCTGCTGTGGGGGCCACTCTTAAGCCCCATGCCAGGCTTTCTCCCATGGGTAGCATCAATGCTGGATCAATATCTAGTCACTCATCAATAGTTTTGTCCTCCTCTCCAGATATAGACTGAAGCTACAGAGGGAAGGGGTATGGCTAAGGCTATGTGTTGGCAGTGACCAGCGGGGCCACTCCAGCCCACGCTACACCACGTATTCCTTGAGGATGGGGACTTGGACCACTTTGTCCTTGCACGTGTCACCACCTTCTAGCTTGGAGCCAGGGGTGTAGAAGGTGTTCATCTCTGAGAATGACATCCTGTGAGTCTTCTGCACCTATCATTTATACCCCCAATCCCAGTACTGGGATGTGGGCCTCTCGACCAGGAGCCCTTGTGAATCGCAATTTGGGGTGATGGCTGTTGGATGGCTGTGGCATAGCAGGCAGGCAAGGGCAGTGGTGTGGGGGTAGGAGGCCAAGGGAGGGCCTACGCTCCTGCTTCCGGCCTTGTGGGGGGGCTTTCCTTCTGCCTGGCGGAGTTCACTCTTGTCTGGGAGCAGGGCTGTCTGGGAGTGCCTCCCCGCAGGGATCTGGGATGGAGACTCCCAGAGTCCCCCCTGCGCGGGAAAGGAAGGTAAAGTTTTGTTTCCCATGAGCTCCTTGTGGGCCCGGAGGCCCCTCCTGCCAGTGGTGAGCAAACACGGGCACTGCAGGTAGAAGCAGTGGCGTTGCCTTTTGTTGGGCACACCTGGCTCAAACATCTCCCTAGATGGGAGTGACTCTGTCCGTCCCTCCCCCCTGCATAGCAGCACGGAGTCGGTTCAGACATTCTCATTTGGGCTCTGACAGCTGTGTCAGCTTCTGGCCTCACTCAGAGGCAAAAGGCACGTCGGAGATGAGGTTTAAACCTGTTGCCAGCCGCCTCCCTGCCTGTCCGAGTTCTCCTGCCCTGGCCCTAGCTGCAAGTCTGTTCTGCTTGCCTTAGCGCCGGGGTCCAGGCCCGGCTCATCACGTGTTTCTCGATAGCCCCTAGACACAGAATAACCTCCCGTGTCATGCACCCTTTTCTCCAGAGAAGTCCAGAGCTTCTTTAAATAGGTGTTGAGAAATTAGTGTCCCTGGATTAAGTTATTATACTAAGTGCCCGGTAGGGGACACTGACCGCGGCTAGCTTGCATTTCCTCATTGTTTGTGGTGAGGTCAGCAGCAAGCCAGAAAAAGGGCAGATCAAAGGTTGTTCTTGCTGGTCCTTGAGCCTGGAATTGAGAAATCCATCATTAGGCTGTTCGGTAAAATTATTTTCAATAATTCTCTTTTGTACTAATAAGTCACGTCACCTGCTGAAAACTCAAGCTTTGCTCACCTTAGGCTTGTTACTACAATAATAATTAGAGGTATCTCGTCCTCTTTGTAAACTAGCAGCACAATGGCTGTTAAATAAAAAAGGGAGCTATAATTTATTTTAAGATTCAGGGATTTTGTATGTGCAAGTAGGCAGCAATTATGGAACAAATACTATAATTATAATCACTTTGGCGAAGTCAACGAGGTGGTAACTAGCTGAGATGTGTTTTCTGGTTAGAAAATACATTATCTCAGTTCTGAGCAAAGTGTATTAGCCCTCCTGTCCCTGGATTCTTGGGAGCTGAATCAGAAAACGAATAAAAGCTTGGAAAAGCTCTATCTCCACCTGATTTGCCCAGGGAGGAATGGGGCTGACTCTTCTGCAGATGAGCAGGGGTGTTCCTTCAAATGTCAGGCAGGTGAGGGGCTCAGGCTGAAAGACACCCTTCCTGTGCCGCACGAGAGAGGCAGTTGTGAAGCCTGCCCCTACCCCCTTGAACAAGCTGAATTCTGTCCCCGAGTGTCTAGAGCTGTCCTGAGTTGGAGCCTCCTTTGGGACCTGCCAGACCAGAGCTTCTGCTGGTGATACATGCCTAGGAGAGCACGGCACCCCTTTCTTGTCTCGCCTATTATAGGAACATACCCTGGAACCCACAGTTAGATCCCACAAATGAACTCATCTTTATCTGCTGATGTGTTTTTCTAAGAGATAGTTTTTAACTCTTGAGCACAGCTTTCTTGAGAGCATCGCTGAAACATCTCAGAACTTGCTAGATGTTTTGAGACCTCTCTGGATTCTTGGTAGGTGGTCTGATGCTCCAAGTTTCCCCACAGCTGGATGGTAAGGAGTTCAGAAATGTTGAAGATAGGCTGACATCTGACCTCTCTGGAGTAACTCGGGGACAGAAGATAGGACCCCATGTTGTAATTTGTAGGTCACTTTTCTCAGTCTAGAACTAACTTTAGGATCATGTGGCCCTTTTGATAGATACATTGATTGGAGCCACAGTTTACATTTTTGAGAAAAATCAGACTCTTGACAAAAGTGTGCAGTTAAAAGGATTTTACCACCTTGACTGGGAAACAGATCAGCAAAAGCAAAATCCCTTACTAAAAGCCATAATTGATGCACCTGGATGGCTCGGTCAGTTGCATGTCTGACTCTTGGTTTCGGCTCAGGTCACGATCTCAGGGTTGTGGGACAGGGCCTTGCTTTGGGCTCCACGCTCAGTGGGAGTCTGCTTGCAATTCTCTGCCTCTCCTTCTCCCTCTGCCTGTCACCCTGCCTGCATAAGTGTGCTTGCTCTCTCTCTCAAATAGATTAAAAAAAAAATATATATATATATATATAAAAGTGAGTTCCATGAGGTTAAGGATATGCCTGTTCTGTTTTGTTCCTTGCTGCTTCTCTAACTACTGAAACAGCATTTAGATCATGTAGATGTTTACTAACTAAGAATGAATCTCCTCAAGAATAATTGGGCTTAGGATGCCTGGTTGGCTCAGTGGTTGAGCGTCTGCCATTGACTTGGCGTGATCCTGGGATCTGGGATCGAGTCCCACATTGGGCTCCTACAGGGAGCCTGCTTCTCCCTCTGCCTGTGTCTCTGCCTCTCTCTCTCTCAATCTCTCTCTCTATGTCTCAAATAAATAAATAAATATTTAAAAAGTTAAAAGAAAAGAATAATTGGACTTGCTTAAGTCTTTCCCGTCAGAATGAGACATGGATGTATCTTTATGGTTATGGTCCAAGCTCTCCTGGAAAATACTTCCCTTTTGGGGACAGAGAAAAGATCAATGGACCTGTTCTCCCAAGGAGACCTACCTAGTCTTGTTGCTCAGGAACTCACGGAAGCAACAAGTGTTGATTTTTAAGGGTGTTGATTTACTAAGAGCTGTGTTGTAGATTTTTGTTAACACTTTCCAGTCTGTTTGGGTAGCATTAACTTTAGCCAGATTTTGTACATTAGTCATGTGTGTGTGTCTGTATTTATTTATGTGCCTAAATAGCAAAGATCAATATATACTGAGAATTTAAGGCGTAAAGTGTATAAGTATCATAGTGGGATGTATTATACTGTTTGCTCATCTGAGCTCATGTCAAATATGTAACTAAGTAAATGTACCTCATTTTCAGGGACACAGATGGGGCTTGCCTGGTGTTTATTGCCATGTAAAATCAAAGGCTCTGAATCATACTCCTGAATCCAGGGTATGGTGGGTGCGTGCCGCTGAATCTGTCTTGTCCCTTGGGATCAGTGCTCTGAGGCTGCAAGTGGGTATGTGTGCATTTTTCTTTTTTTTCAGTGGATGTCTAGAAAAGAATTCCTGTTTGATGGTTAAGTAACTGGCTTGGAGGGCAGCTTGCCGCTAGTTGGTAGCTGCTGACCTTCCAGCTTTGGTTGGGTTGATCCGATTAAAATAAAACCTAACACATCCCCTTGGTCACTGGGGCCCTATTCCTTTCCCTTTAAATGCTCAGGGTTGCATCCTTATGGATATGGCTGTTGTGGGTCTGATCTAAGGGAAAGAGGTGGCCACAGGCCGGAAGGCCCTGTGGTGACAGACGCTGCCTGCAGCAGGCCCAGCTCGGGTGGTGTGTACACAGCAGGGGTTAGGGCCCAGGTGAGTCAGCGCCAGCCTGGGAAATGCACGGGTGATGATGGATGGCCGTGGTGCTCGGATGCACCCCTGACACTATTTGCACAAACAGGGAACTCAAAAGAATGGGGTTTTCATGAGCTTATATAAGTGAGTTGGCAGTGCACGGCACCCCAGCTGTGTGGCATGACAGGACAGAGCTTTGCGTTCCTGTTCCGAAACAGGTGACTTTAAGAACCAGTTTGCCTATGTCAGGACTTGAAATGGTTTACTCTGCTGTCGTTAACCCTCCCCCACTTTTCTCTTTGCCTTTCTCTTTGTAAAAACTTTCTTTGCAAAGGGATTCTTACAACGGGGACAGTAGGGCTACTGTTGCTTTCCGCAGCCGCCCAAGGGGTTTGCTTTTCTTTGGGACTCTGACTTCCTTGAAAGATGCATCAGGGAGGGGAGAGCAGGTGTGTATGGCTGAGTAGAGGGTGAAGAGTGGGGGGTGGGCGCAGGGGTAGGGGTGGGGTTGGTTGAAAACCCACCTCAGCACATTCCTGGGGGCATCTCCAGATTTTTGTCTTAGCTCTGTGAGAGTCAGGCACCAACTCAACGAGGAATGACCTCACACTCACATGTACTATACCAGTTTGCTCCTTTTGTTGGCCCTATTGTGAGGTAGCTAGGACAGGAGTTATCATCATCTATAAAAGATAATAGCATTGGGGTGCCTAAGTGGCTCAGCTGGTTGAGCCTCTGACTTTTAATTTTGGCTCGGGTCATGATCTCTGGGTCATGAGATCGACCTCCGCAGCAGGGAGTCTGCTTCTTTCCTCCTCCGTCTCTCTCTGTCCCTCCCCCTGCTCATGCTACTCTCTCTCTCTCTCTCTCTCTCTCTCTCTCTCTCTCTCTCTCATAAGTGAATCTTAAAGAAAAAAGATAGGGGCACCCGGGTGGCTCAGTCGGTTAAGCATCTGCCTTTGACTCAGGTCATGATCTCAGGGTCCTGTGATCGAGCCCCACATTGAGCTCTGTTCAGCGAGGAGCCTGCTCTCCCTCCCCCTCTGGCCCTCTCCTCTGCTCATGCATAAGCTCGCTCTCTGTCTCTCTCTCAAATAAATAAATAAAATCTTAAAAAAAAAGATAATAGCATCAGAGAGGGGATGTGGCCCTTGCAAGGTGTCCCCCCACCCCCGCCCCGCCACATGCCAGAATAAGGCTAGCCTGCAACCTTGATACGGTGGCTTTGGTGCCATGCTCTGCTGCCATGTTCCCAGGCAGGGGTTAGCCCCCTGACCTTCTGGCCTCCTGCAGGCTTGAGGGCACAGGAAGACAGAGACTCTTGAGATGGGGAGCCTGTATTTCAAGACCGCATCAAAATGTGGGCACTACCCTTTGTCAAAGGTGGGGCACCATTCCTTTTTTCAGTGCTGGGGGGACATCCTGGGAGCGTTACAGCCTCACTGCTTCCCATGATGGAGTCATTTCATCACTACTGAGATTATGGAGGCTGTGAGTTTTATACAGAGGGAAGCATCTCCTGTAAACCTTTGCTCTAGCTTTAGCATTTATTTATAAGACTAAAGTTCTTGTCCTTATTCGAAAGCAGTACATGATTATGATAGAAAGATAATACAAAGGAAAAATGTTTAATAATATCACCATCTTGATACAAAACACATAATTGGATCATGCTGACTATACGTTTTTGTGACAAAGATTTTCCTCTTACTGTATTGTGCACATGCATGGATCTTGGTGGGTATAACTGAACATCTTCCCAGGGGCTGCGGCTCCTGTGCACCTTGGTTGGAACCGTACTTTGTAGATGGATATGTAGGCTGCTTCTTCCTTTCTTCTCGCTCCATGTGGGTGAACATCATCAGGGGATCTCTGCTCATACGTATTATTCAATAAATACTGGTAGAGAGCAAGGCACGTTTTTCTTGGGATAAATTCTTAGAAGTGGATTTTCTGGCTTGAATCATGTGGGTGCTTTTCAAGTTACCACACTCATGGTTAAAGTTTAAAGAGTGCGGGAAGGAATATAGTAAAAATGTGAAGACCATCAACCTTGGCTCTAAAATAACCTCTGTTAATAGTTCTTAGGGACTCCTCCAGAAGTTGTGTGTGTGCATATGTGTGCCTTTTAAACAGAATTATTTGTAACTTTCTTTTTTTTTAAGATTTTGTTTATTTTTGTATTTACTTGAGGGGGTGTGGATGAGTGGAGGGGAAGGGGAGAGGGAGAGGAAGAAGCAGACTCCCCGCTGAGCTAGGAGCCTGATGCAGGGCTGGATCCCAGGACCCTGAGATCATGACCTAAGTGGAAGGCAGATGCTTAACTGACTGAGCCACCCAGCGCCTCTGATTCATGACTTTCATAACAGCGTGAACAGTGATTATTCTTCTTAATAGAGTGTTCTGGGCAGCTTCCTACATCAGCATGACACAACTTCATTGTAGAGCTGTATCATGCTTTAAAAAAAGTGGCAGAAAATGCTGTAGTGAACATCCTTATGTTTTGATTCAGTTGTACAGGTGTCACTGTAGGAAACGCTTGGAATAGAATCGCTGAGTTGGAGAGTTCTGCCCATTGAAAATGTTTACAGCTTTTGCTAAGTCAGTGTGGGTGTTTGAATGGTCACACGTTTTACTGATTATTTTACAGAAAGGCTCTGTTTACACTCTTAACAGCAGTGGTTGAGAATGTCTGCTTCCTGACCTCTTCTACTCACTTTGTGGATTATCAATTTTAAAAGTGTCTATTTATTTGGTAAAATAAAAAAGAAGGGATTCAGTATGTATACATTAATTTACATTCCTCTGTTATTAGTATGGAGTCCTCCCACTAGTTGGGATAGTGCTTTGGAGCTGACATTTATTATTATTATTATTATTATTATTTTATTTTATTTTTTTAGAGGCTGAATTCATTTCCTAATTGGGTAACGGTGGGCAAGTTAGATCGAACCCTAGAATACTTATCTGCAAAATGAGGATAATAATACCTATCTCTCTGAATTGTGGAGCCTTTCTGACCAGCCTTGTCTCTCTTTGGAGATTGCCTTTTGCAGGCCAAGGAAGTATCCCCACTTCCTCGTGTGTGCCTGTGGAAGGCTGTTCTGGTAAGAGCCCTCTGCCTTTCTGGTAAGGGACCTTCTGGTGTATTTTTACCCAAAATTGCCATCCTTTCAAGTTGTCAGCTCCTCTACTCACTCCCACACCTTCCCTGACCACTCTACTCCTCTTGTGCCTGAGGCCACAGGGTAGCTTCTGCTCTGGCTGGTTTTGAAGGAGGTGTGGGTGTGAGCTGTCCTGCTAGAAGGCAGATCTTAGGACCCCTCTCTAAACCTTGGTTAGGGATTGGTTGAGCACCTACCGGCACCAGACACTGTGTTGGCTACTTCGCATGACTCATTCCAATGAATTTGCCAGTGGGCATCATTATCCTGGCTTGACGAGGGTTAGAGTGGCTCAAGGCCCTTCCCCAAGTCAGACAGTGTCAGCAGCAGAGCCCAGAGCTGGCTGACTCGCCCTGGCCTGTGTTCTTGTTGTCATTTCATGCTGCTGAAGACTGGGGGTTCCCTAACCCATACCTATTAGGAGTTTGGAACCTTATCTCCAAGTGAAGCTCTGTTAGTGAAGATTGGAAGGGTGCTTGGGGCTCCATGCAGGCTGCAAGAGATGGCTTTCAGGCACCAGAGAACATCCTCACTTCATGTGGCAGTGACTGTCACACTGGCCTCACTAGATTCAGGCCAGCTGGGTCCCTCTCCTGGTCCTGGCCAAATGTCACAAAGAGTCTCTAGTGTGTAGTCACATTGTACCAGGGAGATTGAGAGTCCTGCCTCCATAGAGCTGACTGTAGGGCTTGTGCTATTTATTATTGAGTGTGGCTAAGGCTCCCAGCTCAGGAAGTGGGAGAAGGATCTCCCTGCAGGTTCCCAACTTCCTGGGCAGTCCATTTGTAGCCTGGGTTGATTGCCTTACACATCCTTCTATATCCTCTGGGTGACATTTTATTTCTAAAAGTGAAAACAAGTTTTAATAAACCATTTAAGTATTTATTTTTCTTATTTCTTTTTAATACATTAAATTTTTAAAAATTTATTCATAATAGACACACACACACACACACACACACAGAGGCAGAGACGCAGGCAGAGGGAGAAGCAGGCTCCATGCCAGGAGCCTGACGCAGGACTCAATCCCAGATTCCAGTACCATGCCCTGGACCAAAGTCAGGCACCAAACCACTGAGCCACCCAGGGATCCCCTCTTTTAAATACATTTTTAAAAAGGTTTATTTTTATTTATTTTAGAGGGAGGTCAGGGTGGGGACAGAAGGAAAGGAAGAGAGAGTCCTAAGTAGACTGTATGCTGAGCATGGAGCCAGGGGGGGGGGGGGTTCTTATTTTTTCTTGTTTCTAAGTCCTTGTTTATTTTCTGCTGATTCTTACGATTAGAGTCCAACTACTACAGTACATACCATATTCAGGTGCTTAATAAGTATTTGAATAACAAATGAATGTAATATAGGAAATGTCAATGCCTTGATCTATCTTCCAGAAATAAATATAATAGCTGGCTAAATGAAGCTTCACCATTCTCTCTCTCTCTCTCTCTCTCTCACACACACACACACACACACTTGTTACTTACAGAAATGGTCCCATATGATATATATTGTATTGCGTTCATTTAATAACATGTCTTGGACATCTTTCCACATCATCAGCACACAAAGCTCTACCTCCTTTCAGACATCTGCTTTGTGTTCCATTGTATGGATAGTCTGCAATTTATTTAAGTCCTTTATTGATGAACATTTGGGATGTTTCCAGTTTTTCATTTTTTCAAATACTGTTTGCAAGTAGTATATTTTGAAAGGCCTCTTTGAGATGAGTAGAAAAATTCTGGAGCATGTAACTCTATACGAGAAATTATTGATCACCTGCTTTTCAGAAGGCTTTGCCAACCTAGCTGCTCAGAATTCAGTACTTTCCCCTGGGTCCTCCTGCCCATGACCTGCTTTGCTATCCTCCACTTGCTCCTCAGCCTGGCATGGATGGGTTTCTTGCCTGCTGGTTTTGAGCTCTTGACAAGTGGCAAGCACACAGCTTTCTCTGGCTTTTCTTTCCCCATTTTTAGTGCAGGGGGCAATTTTTCATTTTAAATTTATTTTCACTTGTCACCGAAGTTATATATTAGCATGAAAGATTAAATACTTACATAACACTTATTATGAAAAGAACCCCCTCTTCTGCCTAATATACTCATTTGTCCTCAGCTTCATGTCCCAGAATCAGCCACTTTCAACCCTTTTAGCTGGTCTTTTTCAGAATCTATTTCCATAGTTTTATAAAACGTGTCTGTATGGCTACTTTTTAATGTTTTATTTCTAAGCACTATCGACTGACTTCTCACTACGGAAAGTGAACATCCAGCTTCTTTTTGTACTTCTTGTCCACTTGTTACACACACACACACACACACACACACACACACACACACACACGCTGTCATACTATGCCCCCATGCTCCTAGAGGGAGTTATATTACATGTTTTGATAGATCAGTATTCAGTGTTTATATTATTTGGCCTATGCCCTATGAAATAGTGAATATATTCCTTTGGCTACAGAACCTTGTGTTAAGCCACAATCAATAATTGTTATTTGCTTAATTTTACTAATAGTTGCAACTATCACTATTTTGCATCTATTGTTATTTATATGGATTTATTAGTAATGAATTTTATTAATTAATGCATCTATCACTATTTTGTTTCCACATTATCCCCTGGTTGTGCAGATCTCCTCTCAATATATTCAGCAGATGAGTATTTTACTAGGTTTATCTTCCTGAGAAAGCCTCTCTTGGAACCTTCTGACTTGCCCTGGTCTGGACTGGTTGCCCTCTGTTCTGGATATAGATCTATATTCTTGAGCTTTTCCTTCACCCTCATCCTGGGAATTGGCTTCCCTTTTCTTCTGAGTAGGATTTCCTGTTCCCTGTGTCCCATGCCATTGTGCTTTTTGGTTTACCCTCTCTTTTGGCTTCACATTCTCCATGGATTCCCAAGAAAGCGTGCACTGGAACTGAAGTTTTTAAGCCTTGTTTATGTTGCAGACTCTTACTTTTCTTTTTTTTTTTCAATACTACTTTTTTTTAAAGATTTTATTTATTTATTTTTTATTTATTCATGAGAGACTTTTTTTTTAATACTACTACTTTTTAAAAAAGATTTTATTTATTTATTTTTTATTTGTTCATGAGAGACACACACACACACACACACAGAGGCAGAGACACAGGCAGAGGGAGAAGCAGGCTCCATGCGGGGAGCCCGATGCGGAACTCGATCCCAGGTCTCCAGGATCATGCCCTGGGCTGAAGGCGGCGCTAAACCGCTGAGCCACTGTGGCTGCCCAAACTCTTACTTTTCCTGTCACTTTTAATGTGATAGTTTGGCTGGGTATGGAATTCTAATTTACAAGTATTTTCCTTAAGAATTTTGAAGACTTTGTCCATTGTCTTTTAGCTTTTGAAGTTTCTATTGAAAATTTGGATGCCATTTTGATTCTCCAAATTTTGTATGAATCCTGTTATTTTTTTCTCCAGAGCCTTGCAGGAACTTCTTTATGTTCCCAGTGATCTAAAATTGATATTTGGTATGATTTATGGTATGGTTTTATTTACTTTTGTTTGCTAAGCACTCAGTGGGCTATGCAGTCTAGAAAATGATGTCCTTTAGTTTTAGGAAGTGTATTGGAATTATTTTATTTATTTATTTTGGAATTACTTATTTTATATCTTTCTATCCTTTCTATTTTCTGTCTTAAAAAAAACCTCTTACATGTCTGATTGCAAAAATAGTCTCTTCTTTGTATCCATATCCTTTGCCTGTAACACTGTGGTTCCCTCCTTCTCTGACTCTGGGCTGAGACATGTGGCTTGCTTTGGGCCTATGGGATGTTGTAATCATGGTACAGGTGAAGGTCTGAAAGTCACTTGCGTGATGGAGTTTGCTTGCTTTTGCTTGCTGTCATCACCACGAGAAGAACACACCCAGGTTAGCCTACTGTTTCCAGGAGAAAGATGAGAGACACGTGGAGTAGAGCCAGCTCCCTCCCCAAGCCAAGATCAGCAACCATCCTAAATGCATAGCAGTACATGCTTATTGATGTATGCCACTGAGATGTTGCAGTTGTTTATTATTTAGCATTGCTGGGCTAACAACTAATATATTTGATTATTTAGATGTTGATCCTTGTAGCATTGCTCTTTTGCTTTCTTTTTACTGTTCTTTCTGGAGATTCTCTCAATACTATTTCATCCCTTTTACTGAATTTTTCATTGCTATTGTCATGTTTTTAATTTCCAAGAACTCTTAGGTTCTTTACATGTCATTGTTGCTCTGTAGCATCCTATTGGAGTTTCATGGAAGCATGTAATTTGATTACATTAACTATTATTCTTTAAAGTTTTACTCTCCTTGCTTTGTCTCTTTCCTTTTATATTTTGTACTCTATCTTTCTTACTAGAAAGTTTCTTCTAATGTCTGATAATGCCTACCTGTTTATTCATATTCACTAAAAAGTGGGTTGGAAGGTGTGTGTGTGTGTGTGTGTGTGTGTGTGTGTTGTGCACAGAATAGCAGTCCTTTTGGAGAACTAATACTTCTTTTTTTCTAGGGCTGGCTAGGTGATCCAGAGAAGCCTCTTCCATTCTGCAGCTTTGAGGACATTTACTGGGCTACCAGTATTCTGAGAATCTGATGGGGGAAGCCAGCAAGCAGGGGGTCTTAACATTCAGAGTGTAAACTTACACTTAATTCCCTTATTTGCAGTATGGTATCCCTGCTTTCAACTGTGCTTGGTGTTCCCAAACCAGAGCCCTTCTGCTTAACCCTTCAGAAAAAATAATCCTCTTGTCTTCTGCCAGCAAGGTGAGGGGTAGCCACCTGGCTGTCAGGAGCTGGAGAGGGATCTGTACACCTAAAAGCTGATCACAAGGGCTTTCAGCTGGCCCTCCTTCTCCACACCCCACCTCTCCTGGGTCCCTGGTGCCTCTAATTCCTAAGGCTTTATATGATTCTCGGGTGAACATTGGGTGGCTTTTTGGCTTTCCTCACTGCTGACTTGGATTTAGATTGCTTAGGTCTGTTAAGTCAGCTACTCTTATCTCCTGCTTCCTAGTTCTCCACATTTTGTTGCTCTTGTTTCCTCTCCTGTTCTTTCTTTCTTTTTTTAGAGTTTGTATTTTAATTCCAGTTAGTCAACATATAGTGTTGTATTAGTTTTAGGTGTACAGTATAGTGAGTCTGCACTTCCATACACTGCCTGATGCTCATCACAGGTGCGCTCCTTCATCCCCATTACCTATTTCCCCCATACCCATCCCCCTCTCCTTGGCAGCTGTCAGTTTGTCCTCTGTAGTTAACAGTCTGTTTCTCAGTGTTCCCCTCTGTCTTTTGTTCCCCCTTTGCTCCTTTGTTTTGTTTCTTAGATTCTACATATGAGTGAAATCATATGGTATTTGTCTTTCCCTGACTGACTTATTTTGCTTAGCATTATACTCTCTAGCTCCATCCATGTCATTGAAAATGGCAAGATTTCATTCTTTTTTTTTTATGGCTGAGTAATATCCCAGTGTGTGTGTGTGTGTGTGTGTGTGTGTGTGTGTGTCACAACTTCTTTATTCATTTATCAGTCAGTGGACACTTGGGCTGCTTACGTATCTTGATTGTAGACTATGTTGCTATAAACATTGGGGTGAGTGTATCCCTTTGAATTAGTGTTCTTGTGTTCTTTGGGTAAATACCCAGTCATGAGATTGCTAGATTGTAAGGTAATTCTATTTTTAACTTTTTGAGGAACCTCCATACTGTTTTCCACAGTGGGTGTACCAGTTTGCATTTCCACCAGTGGTACACTAGGGTTCCTTTTTCTCTATATCCTTGCCAACACCTGTTGTTTCCTGTGTTGTTGATTTTAGCCATTCTGACAGGTGTGAAGTGATAGCTCATTGTAGTTTTGATTTGCATTTCCCTGATGATAAGTGATGATGAGCATCTTTTCATGTGTCTGTTGGCCATCTGGGTGCCTTCTTTGAAGAAATGTCTGATCTTTTCCTATTCTTTCTATCTTTGTGTATTTAGGCCTGTTTTTTCTTACCTAATGCTTTATTTTAATGGGATATCTTCATTACTTCTTTGAAAAACATGATTCTTATAAAAAATTACAACTGTCCAAGGTAAGCAAACCTCCCTCAGAATCTACCTCTTCATCCAGAACTAATCAACCATTTGTCTTTCCACATAGTTTTGCCTTTATGAATTATATGCCTCTGTAGGTTGAAATATTCATACTTGTAAGCCCTTGCCCCTACACTTTGTGAATATACCTGAGATCATACTATCCTAGCATATACTATACCATATCATCCTCTAACTGGTCACATTCCCCCAACACTTGGACAAAGATCATGGGCATCTTTCAATCATAAATTAGGAGTTACTGCTTTCTTTTTAACATGCTTCACAGTGTTCTCGTATGCTATAATTTATGTATCAAACATTTAGGATGTTTCCAATTTTTTGTTCCTGTAAGGAGTGCTACTCTGAATCCAGTGTACCCACATCTTTGCACACCTGTCATTTTGTCTCCTTATATATCTCCTTGGAGTAGAATTGCCAGATGAGGGCAGCCTGGGTGGCTCAGCGGTTTAGCACTGACTTCAGCCCAGGGTGTGATCCTGGAGACCTGGGATCAAGTCCCACGTCGGGCTCCCTGCATGGAGCCTGCTTCTCCCTCTACCTGTGTCTCTGCCTCTCTCTCTCTGTGTCTCTCATGAATAACTAAATAAAATCTTAAAAAAAAAAAAAAAAAAGGAATTGCCAGATGGGTGTGTACAGCTCAGACATTGGCAGATAGTCCTAATTGCCAAAGATAGGCGTTCACTTTATACTCTGCTCCTTGGTTCGTGAGAGGGCTTTTTGCCTTGCCTCTTTGCTTACCCCTGTCTTATCGTTCTTAGCAATTGTTGCTAGTAGGTTGGATGAAAATGGTATCTCATTGCTGCTTTAATTTGCACATCTATGAGTAGTAAGGCTGAGCCCTTCTGTGTGTCCTGGCCATCATGTGAACTGCTTGTCCTCTGTATGGTTTTTCTCTCTCTTCCAAAAAGAGTTTTCAGACCCTAGTTCATGCCCAGCTTTCCTACCAGGGTATTGTGGGCTCTGGTGTCCAGATGCTGGCAGGCTGTGTGGGTGGTTTAGAAGAGGCATCATGCTGGTGAGTGGTATCTAGAGAGCAGTACATACTCTCCCATTTCTCCCTTTACTCCCACAAAGGCCTTTAATTGGGGATTGGCATGGCCTTCTCCCTGGTAAGTACGAGCCTGGAGCTGACCGGCCCTGGGCACAGAGTGGGCTGCTGGGGTGCTTGGCTCATGGGGCTGCTCTGTACTTGGCCCTGTTGGTGTCTGAGTCCTGGGTGATGACTCTGGCACTGGCCTGAGTTTTGGCATTCACCGGGGTTTACATTCCACAGAGACGGTTGCCTTTTTTTTTCATCTTAAAAAAATTGTGAAATACAACACATATAGAAATGTTCAGTTTAACAAATTATTATAAAGCAAACACCCATGTAACCACCTCCCTGGGAGACAGTTGACTTTTAACAATACTGTGGCAACTGGAGCTGGCACCTTGCCTTGACTCTTGGGCTCCGTTGTTCTCTGGCAGCCCACCGAGGGCTCTGGGCTAGGGAGGGGCAACCCCTTAGTCATTGAAGGATAATTTCAGGTGTGGCAGCTGTGGGTTAGGGTGCTGGGGTCCGGTGTGTGGCACGCATGGGGGATTGAGTCTGTGATTTCCGTTTCACCCTTTTGCTGACCTGTGTTCTGACAGACTTGGGACATTCTGACCCCAGGAATTTGGGTGAAAACCCAGGTACTAGGGAAAGTCCAGGAATCTAGAGTGTGAAGCTCTGGACAGACCAGCAGGCCAGGTCTGATTGGCTTGGATTTGGGGCTAGCCACAAAGCACTCACCCTCCACAGCAGAGCTTGGGTCCTAGCCTGTCTGGGAGTGAGGCCATGTCATGTGGGTGCAGCCTCCCTCTCACTGAAGAGGATTTGAGGAGGGCCATCCTCTGTGTCGGAGATTTTCTTCATGGGTTGGCTGGGATGTGAGCAGCTGCGAGGAGGTCAGGACTGTGGCTCTTCACTCTGGGTTGGGACAGCTGAAAAACATTCCTGTTCCTGGTGGCTCATTTCCCTCTGCTGTACCAGCCCTTGGTGCTTCTCCAGATGGGATGTCTTCCCCAGTGACCAGCCCCCAAATGGAATGCCCACATCCATTACGGCGCAGTGCCTGCACACAGGAGATGGACCTCAGCCCATTTGCCCATTTCTACTTTCTTCCCTCTCAGCTGCCCCTTCACTTGTTCAGCCCACATGGAGCTTGCCCATGCATGCCGGGCCTGGGTGACAGTAGAGGGGCAGGCAGACTCAGTCCCTGCCCTCATGGAACTTATGGTCTAGAGTGTCCGATGGAGTTTTCTGTGGTGATGGAATGTTCCATCTATACTGGACAGTGTAGGGAGGGACATGGAGAGACAAGTAACTGGGAACTGAGCGCTTGGCATGAAGCAGTGATGGCCAGGGAAGGCCTCTTGCCTGAGCTAGTCCTGAAGGAAGGAGAGGTGGAGCCAGGCAAAGGGGTTAAGACTGGGGGAGTAGCATGTGCAAAGGCCTGCTGAGGAGAGGAGGTGTGCATGTTCAGGAGGAAGAAAGGGTGGCATGGCTGAGGATGAGTGGATAAGGGAGGAGTCAGGGGAACTGGGATGGCAGGGGTCAGAATCGCAGAACCTGGGAGCATATGTGGATTCACCCAGATGGGTATTTGGGGACAGTCCTGATGTGGGGCAGCTTTGCATTTTAAGACATTTGCCCTGGTGCTGTGTGGAAGGAGAAGGGTCCGGGAGGTGAGACCAGCTGAAGCGGTGGCGGCATTGGGATGGAGAGAACTGGAGAGACAATTGGAGGGGTAGATGCTGAGGGAGAGAGGGCAGGGCTCCCTAGGGACCCTACACTTCCTGCTTGGGAAATGGGGTGGCAGTGGAGCCACGCTGGAGGTGGGGAATGCTGGTGGAGGGGCTGGTCTGGAGGGAAAGAGGCAGGTTCTGTTTGGTAAGCTGTATTTGAGATGCCTGAGCATCTGGTTGGAGGAGCCTGCTACGAGTGAAGAGGTCGGAGCTGGGGACAGAGGTGCGGGAGTCCCTGGCAGGAGGTCCACCTGCGTAGGCCTACTTGTCGCTCATTCTCCCACTAAACTGTCACTCTTGAGTGGTGCAGGTGCAGCCGAGCCAAGGGAAAGGGTATCCTGACCAGGCTGTGGCCGGGGCTATGCCATCTCTACCTGTGCACACATGTGTGCAGTGGAGCTTTGTCTATCTCCAGCCTGTAGTTAGGGTGAGGTGGTACTGGGGGCAGAGGAGGGAGGAGCACGAGGGGGCAAAGTGGGACCTGAAAGACGGATTTTACCGTGTGGGGTTAGCCTCACCTCATGGACAATAGCTGATCCTGGAGACTCTGGCCACTGGCTGGAGGGAGGAGAGCTATGCGGGGCCCTAAACTCTGCCTCCCATCTGCATTGTGTGACAGACTCATTTCTCTTGAGATTTTGATCTGACCGCTAGCCTGTGGATTGCCTAATTACACCAGTGTCACCTGGAGGGACTAGGACTTTGGAGTACAAGCTGAAACCACTACATGCCAAATCCAGTTGAGGCTGTTTAGGTATGGGTGGTGTTCTAGGGTCTCACTGGATGCATGCCAGCTTAGCTGTCCCTGCTTCATACCCCCCTTCCCCCACTGCTAGCCCCTACTCCTTGCCAGTCTGTCACAATATGGACTTGGCTCCAGCTTTTTGTAGGGAGTGAAGCCATTTGGCATTCAGGGGTACAAAAACTTGCCATGTTAAGCCATGTGATGCCTGCATAGCACGTTCTATTGATTCTCTTGGATGGGGCTCTGGGCTACGATTTCAGGTTCATTTTGTGCTTACCTCTAGCAGTGCTGGCTGGGACAATCCACTGTGCCAGCGAGGATCCAGCCTACTGGAGGGGGAGCCATAGAGGGATCAGCAATCTTGGTCTGTGGCCTTATTCTGGGCCACCATTCATGGCTCCTGACTTGGCCAGTTATGTGGTTGGGCCTGCTCAGTAAGCATCGCTGTCTTGGGAGGCCCAGCTCCAGAACCAGGTTTGCTTAGGACGTATGTGCACCTGTCTGTGCGCCTGTCAGCCAACCCGACAGACTCTGATTTTGCACTGTCTCCTAAACGTGTCGTCTTCTCTGCACCTGAGTCCCTGCCCCTGCTCTGGTTTAAGCCTTCATCCTGTCTCCTGTCTCTCACAAACCTTCCTGCCTCTGGGATCCACCTGCTCCTCCTGGGCAGTCAGACTTGATCCTGTGATCCTTATCTTTGACCTCTTTGCAGATTCTGTTTCTTTTACTTAGAATGTTCCCATCCCATTACCCACCTTCCCCATTGCATGGCCAGTTTGTAGGCGTTCAGTATCCGGCACATAGTATTTGTATATTTTTCAAATGAATAAATGTAAAGTTAATGTACGGTGAGTCTTTCTGATGTCAATGAATTGTTGCTTCATAAGAAAGGAACAAGGAAGGAACAAAGAAAATCTTTCCTTGCTCTCCTTCTTATTTCATGTTTTGCCTATGCTCTGTAAATGTAAGTACATGTTCATCAGGCTTAGCAAATACTGTTGCATTAGATCATGTAGCATTATCTTTCCATACTGAAAAAAGTCACCGAAGCTCTATTAGAGCCTTCTGATCAGACATGTTTCCTGATACTCTATGAGAATCATGGATGAGATCTTATCTCTTGGTTTCCAGCCTCTGGCTTCCTGGAGAAGGTGGCTTTTGTGTGAACCTTGGACGATGGTCCAATGAGGATAAGGTAGAGAACGTCTCTTCGGGCAGAGAAAGGCCAGAGCTGTGTGTTTTTCTTCCACTCAACCCATTGGTCACCATCCCAGGAGCCAGATTAGTGGCTCTGCATTGTCAATAGTCTGTGAACTTCTTTCCTGGGGTCGGGTACCTCTGAATCTGATCTTGTCTTGCTACCCATCTTCATTTTCCATTACTTCTCACCCCTGAGACTTTGTTCTGGCTGTTGTCCCTGCCCAGGACACCATTTCTTAGGAGACATGTCCTAGAAGCCCCTGCTTCTCTACCTTCACTGCACCTGTGATAGCAGGTGCATAGTACATTTTGCATCTTTCTTAGTGTTCCTCCTCAACTGCATGTAGTTTGCTATTCAAGAGACCTCAAACATCATCTATCCATACAATGTTCTTCAGTTTGTTTACTTGTGTGTCTACTGTGTGCTTGTTGCTGTCGGAGTCGATGGAAGAATCAAGCACATAAGACATGGCATCTACCCCCGTGAGTTTCATGGTCTACTGAGGAGTCAAGACATAAGAGAACTGGCTCCTCATATGAGGTGTTATGATACAGGTCAGGAGAGGGAGCAGTCAATCATTGCTTCCAGCTGGGAGCATCAGGCAAGACATCATGGAAGAGGAAGCCTGTGGGTTTAGTTTTGCCATGTGAGGGAGGGATTTGGTCCTACAAAGTTGGGACAGAGAAGAAAGGTGGGACAGTCTTGAGCAAATTTAAGACAGGATACTGGGGACTTATAAGGAGGCTGGAGGCTGTTCAGATGATGCATGGAAGTGAAACAGGAGACTATGTCTGGAAAAGTAGGTAGGGCCTGGGTCTTAGAGGGATGGAAGGACTCCCTTCTGGAGATGGAGAAGTGGATTGCCTGGATTGAGCAGTGATGTGTACTGCTACTTTTGATAAGGCAACATAAAAAATGAAAGAAATGTGATAAGGTGCCATATAAGATGATTTGGAGTAGAGAGAGGTGAGGTAGTTGTGAGGGGCCAGGCAGACATGTTTTCATGTTGAGGAGAGTGGTACTGAGGGCCAGCTAGCCCCTGGTGACCACTGACTAGGTTCAGTAATGGCAGGTGGAAGGGAATTGTGCAAGCTGTACTCAGGGACTTCAGTGAGCCAGTAGAATGCTGCTGGCCATGGATTCTCCTGAGAAGAAGGGACAATGCTGCCCATCTGCCCACAGTACCCATGTTGGGATCGGGCTTTCCTGTTTTATACACTTTGGTTTCATTTGAAATTCTTACAAAAATACAGGCTGCTATTTAAAATGATAAACTTTTTAAAAAATGCAAAACAAAAGAGAGTATGTCTGAAGTAAGTCTGAAGTAATCTGGGTGCTGATGAGCTCTGGGGGCAGAGCTCCACAAAGTGGTTCTGAATCGTAGCAGGTCAGAGGTATGTGGATGCAGCACGAGTTGAGGTATCTTAAAATCCCCAGGGTGGCTCAGTGGTTGAGTGTCTACCTTTGGCTCAGGGCGTGATCTCGGGGTCCTGGGATCGAGTTTTGCACCCGGCTGCCTGCATGGAGCCTGCTTCTCCCTCTGCCTATGTCTCTGCCTCTCTCGGTATCTTTCATAAATAAATAAATAAAATCTTAAAAAAAAGAGAGACATCTGTGGCACCAGTCAACACCTGGTTGGGAAGAGTATGTCAGGATATGAAAAAGACAAACTGTCACTGCAGATTAAAATGCTTCTGCGATCCAAGGGTGGTAGTCATTTCTTGGAACAGTTGCTTATCTTTTACAATTTTTTTTAAAGATTTTATTTATTTATTCATGAGAGACACACACACACAGAGGCAGAGATACAGGCAGAGAGAGAAGCAGGCTCCTCGCAGGGAGCCTGACGTGGGACTCGATCCCAGGACCCCAGGATCACGCCCTGGGCCAAAGGCAGGTGCTCAACCGCTGAGCCACCCAGTCATCCCATCTTTTACAATTTTAAAACAAACATGAAACAAATCAACTGCTTGAGCCTGGCTTCTTAAATGTTGGGTCTTCATATATGTATTCACGTGACTGATATTTAAGTGATTTGTTGAACTGATCCATTGATGCTAACCTCACGGGACATACACCAGAAGGCAAGGTGAAGAAGGTGGGCTCCCAAGAAGATGGGAGTGAGAAAGTGTTCACTTTTCACCCTCATGGGCATTAAGTTACTATACTTCCTGGAAGTAGGAAAAGCAAATTGAAGTGTGGGTTTATTATACTTACTATTGTCAGATTAATGTGAAAAATAGTGAAAAATGCTGCCAGGGAAGGAAAAGTCACAGGTGTGCAGTATTTTGTGGGGGACCCACAGGCTGCATGTTTTGGGAGGCGGGATGGAAGGAGAACAAAGATGAGAAGTGGGAGGGCCGGGAGGAAACCAGGGTGTTGGCCCAGGGAAGTGGGTCACACTGATGCCACTGTAAAATTCTGGGTGCCAGAATTAATATTGTGAAAATGTCAATGTTACCCAGGGCAATTTACACGTTTAATGCAATCCCTATCAAAATACCATGGACTTTCTTCAGAGAGTTATAACAAATTATTTTAAGATTTGTGTGGAATCAGAAAAGACCCCGAATAGCCAGGGGAATTTTAAAAAAGAAAACCATAGCTGGGGGCATCACAATGCCAGATTTCAGGTTGTACTACAATGCTGTGGTCATCAAGACAGTGTGGTACTGGCACAAAAACAGACACATAGATCAGTGGAACAGAATAGAGAATCCAGAAGTGGACCTTCAACTTTATGGTCAACTAATATTCGATAAAGGAGGAAAGACTATCCATTGGAAGAAAGACAGTCTCTTCAATAAATGGTGCTGGGAAAATTGGACATCCACATGCAGAAGAATGAAACTAGACCACTCCCTTGCACCATACACAAAGATAAACTCAAAATGGATGGAAGACCTAAATGTGAGACAAGATTCCATCAAAATCCTAGAGGAGAACACAGGCAACATCCTTTTTGAGCTTGGCCACAGTAACTTCTTGCAAGATACATCCACGAAGGCAAAGGAAACAAAAGCGAAAATGAACTATTGGGACTTCATCAAGATAAGAAGCTTTTGCACAGCAAAGGATACAGTCAACAAAACTAAAAGACAACCTACAGAATGGGAGAAGATATTTGCAAATGACCTATCAGATAAAGGGCTAGTTTCCAAGATCTATAAAGAACTTATTAAACTCAACACCAAAGAAACAAACAATCCAATCATGAAATGGGCAAAAGACATGAAGAGAAATCTCACAGAGGAAGACAGACATGGCCAACACGCACCTGAGAAAATGCTCTGCATCACTTGCCATCCGGGAAATACAAATCAAAACCACAATGAGATCCCACCTCACACCAGTGAGAATGGGGAAAATTAACAAGGCAGGAAACCACAAATGTTGGAGAGGATGCGGAGAAAAGGGAACCCTCTTACACTGTTAGTGGGAATGTGAACTGGTGCAGCCACTCTGGAAAACTGTGTGGAGGTTCCTCAAAGAGTTAAAAATAGATCTGCCCTACGACCCAGCAATTGCACTGCTGGGGATTTACCCCAAAGATACAGATGCAGTGAAACGCCGGGACACCTGCACCCCGATGTTTCTAGCAGCAATGTCCACAATAGCCAAACTGTGGAAGGAGCCTCGGTGTCCATCGAAAGATGAATGGATAAAGAAGATGTGGTTTATGTATACAATGGAATATTACTCAGCAATTAGAAATGATAAATACCCACCATTTGCTTCAACGTGGATGGAACTGGAGGGTATTATGCTGAGTGAAGTAAGTCAATCGGAGAAGGACAAACATTATATGTTCTCATTCATTTGGGGAATATAAATAATAGTGAAAGGGAATAGAAAGGAAGGGAGAAGAAATGTGTGGAAAATATCAGAAAGGGAGACAGAACATGAGACTCCTAACTCTGGGAAATGAACTAGGGGTGATGGAAGGGGAGGAGGGCGGGGGGTGGGGGTGACTGGGTGACGGGCACTGAGGGGGACACTTGACGGGATGAGCACTGGGTGTTATTCTGTATGTTGGCAAATTGAACACCAATAAAAAATAAATTTATTATTAAAAAAATTCTGGGTGCCAGCTAAGCATGCAGGTTTGAGGAATATAGAAATTCCTCTAGAAGTCTGGTCTGGACCCCTGCAGCCCGGAGATTTCACCAGTTGTCTACCTCACCTGGAGATGTGAGCCCCAGTCTTGCATTTTCCAAAGATGACTACTGAGGGGCATCTGTTTCAGGGCCACATTGGATCCATCCACTTGGGGTAGAACTTCCAGGCCCCAGCATTTAATCCCACAGCCATCCCCTCTGCCCAGTGTGTCCTAGGTATCGAGTTCCAGAGGCCTAGCTCTCCAAGGTTGTCAGGCTGGTGGGGCTCAGACAGCAGGCTATGGACATGGTGTGGACTCTGTGGGACAGAATAGCTCTTAGAGGGGGAGGTCTTGAAGTGTTGGGAAAATTCTGGGAGCCAAGAAGTACTGAGCGGGGAGGCGGAGAGACTGTTCTAAGTTCCTGATGGGTGGCGGAGGCTCTACCACTCCAGCTGTGGGCTCCAGACTCTGGGGGGGAGTAGGTAGGTCTGTGTGTCCACACACCTACCAGCTTACTTTCATGCCAGACCTTGACCAAGGGGCATGTCAGGAGTTTCTGATACTTGTCAGAGAGCAAGTGCTGGTGCGAGTGTTGCTGAGTGTTAGGAAATGGCTTTTCTAGCCATCTCACTTTGCAGGGGTGGTAAACCAAGGCTCAGAGAGGAGAGATGATTTAAGGGGAAGGAAGATGAGGATGAGCTGAGCAGTCAGACAGAAATGGGCTCTTCTCCACCTCTGTCAGCCCAGCTAGCTGGAGGACCTTGAACAGATGATGTGGCCTCCGGGTGCCTCACTCTGCTCATCCGTGAGATGAGGATGATGATACCTGGACCTTAGGGTTGTTAGGAGCGCCAGCACGACTTTGTGCAGAGCCTGGCGCTCAGGAGGCCCCACTATTGTTGATGCCTAGAGTTTGGGTCTGTGTAGTGGTAGACCAGAGCTGCCAAGCTGCTTGGGCTCCAGTCCAGCCTTCTGGTCCATGCCTTGCTGCTGCTAGGACCCTCGGATGCTCTTCAGCCTGGTCAGGGTTGCTCCAGCAGGGACAGTTGGGATTGGGGTGTGGGACAGTGAGCGGGTTCTGTTTGCTAACTTTGTATATTGCTTAATAAGGAAAACATGGCTCATCCTGGCAAACAGTGGATCCGGCCATATATGGGGAAAAGGAATAACTTGGATACGGTCAAGGACAGAATTCTGAGCTCTTCTTATTTAAAACAAAATCAAAGACAATATGGGGTTGCCTCTTCTTTGTCCAGTTTGGTTATAGAGGAATTTCTGGTTATAAATAGGCAACATCTTGCAATGTGAGCTTTAGAAATAGCTGTGAACTGTTTGGGGAGCAAATCCTTTCTGCACTTGAAAGAACTTGGCATTGAGCAGGAGTCCCAATGGATGGAGAGAAAGCAAATGTTTTGCAGCCATGCAGAGCAGACCAAGGCCTGCTGTGGCTTAGCCATTCCCAGACTGAACACTACATCTGTGGGCTGGGAAGGGCAGGTCACACCCCAAATCTGGAGCCCTCCTGTTCTCTCTGCAGTGGGGCACTGCTGATCACACACCTGCTCTTTCCTGCAGCTGTCTGCTTCATGGCGTCCACATCACCCCCTGTCCTTAGCCTTCACTGACTCATTAATTCATTGGCTTACTCCACCACTTCCTGAGCACTATCCCAGCAAGGTAGTGCTCCTGATTTTCTCTTGCTCCTCATCCCTCCTCACTGGTGGCCTCATCTCCTCTTCCTACTCTTTGTTCATGGCTAGCACCCTAGGCTCTGTTGTTGGCCTTTTTTTCTCTCTCTGCACATTATCCCATCTTTTCTTGGCCTGGTTTCCATAGCAGAGTGATTAAGTGGGGCCACTTTGCCTGGGTTGGTTCTGGCTCTCTGACTTCTAGCTGTGTGACCTTTGGCAGGTTTCTCAACCTCTCTGTGACATGATTTCCTCATCGGTAAATGGGGGATAATAATAGTGCCTACCTCTCTGGTGGTTATGAGGATTGACTGAATTAATCTCTGTAAAGCTGCTAGAATGAGGACAGCACTCAGACAGCAGGTCAGCACTCACAAAGCTTTGTGTTTGCTGATATCAGTTCCTTTTTTCACTAGCTGCTCTCTCCTCCCTGACCTCCTGAGAAGGACCTCCAACTGCCCGCTGGGATCCTCCATTCAATCAGTTCAGGCCAACTCCTGCGCTGTGGCATCAATGTGCATGGCATGCAGTCAGGGCGAATGGTGTTGAGGAAGGCCCAGTCCTGGGTGTGAGGTGTTGGAGGTTGGTGACCAAGCACTGCACTGTGTGTCCTGCCAGATAGGGGGCACTCTCCGGGTCACACTCAAGCTAATGGCCTTTGTCCACATCCCCGTCCCGGGTCTGCTGCTTCTCCCGTGGACAGCTGTCCCTAAGGGACCAGTTAGGCCAAGGGCATGAGAAAGAGGCAAGAAAGGTCCAGGTTTCCAGCCTGAGTGGCGGATGGTGCCACCCATTCTGATGCTGTAGCGTTTCTTGATGCTGTCTCCTCTCTAGGGTCTTGGCCGCTGCCTGAGTCTGGCCTCACCACCACTTCTTCACCCAGATGGTCTCCCTGTAAAACCTCTTCCACTTCCTCTTCCTCATCCTCTGCCCTCTCACTTGGCCAGAGTCAGGACAGACCCATGTATAGCTCCTCAGAGGGTCTCTGTCACCTGCTGCCAGGGTTTTTTGTGTGTTGGGACCCTGTACTCCTGCAGCCTTGTCCTCCTGTGCCTGAGGCTGGCCCAGACACTGCCCTGTGGGTGTTGACTTCTTCTCCTCCTCCTGTTTGCTGAGCGCCCAGCCCCACGAGGTCCTGCCTAGTTGGGAAAGGAAGGCTGGCGAGCACATGGTCTGCCACAGGAGCATGGGCCTGAGTGATTGAGTGTATTCCAGCCCTGGTTTTTTTCTAGTCAAAGCAGAACTGTTAAGTGATTAGCTCAAGGCCTTGGAGGCTCCCCAGGGATCCCTGCTACCTCTCTCACGCTCCCTCCCATCACTCCTCCTGCTCTGGCCAGAGCAGACTCAGCTATCCCCTGGCAGGGACCTCTTCTTGGGTTTGTCCTGTGTGTGGTTCTTCACTGGATTCTGCAGTTGACTTTGCCTCTTTCCCAGATTGGACCTTCAGATCTTCCTGAACTGTCTGCATTCCTGTCCCAGGAGCCACTCTGACCTCCAGGTGGCCAACATGAGCACTCATTCCTCTGCCCTACATTTGTCAAGTCCCTTTTCCCCACCTGACTGCATGCTTCTGGAAAGCAGGACTTTGCCTCCTCCTCACCCCCTCTCACAGAGGAACAAGCACAGAGCTTTCTATCGCACAATAGATCCTCTGCCCCCACGCCTTCCGTCCATATGAGTGCCTCCACGGGGTGACATGTGTGTTTTCTACCTGGGGTTCCATTTTAACCTTTGTTCGAGCAGAAGTTTCTGTGCTAAGACTTTCTTCCAGAGAAGGCCTGAGAACCCCTTGGGTAGTGAAACTGATTTTCTAAACTCTCTTACCATATTCTTCTGTGTCCTGACTTCTTTCTTGCCCCACCTTCTCCTTACATTGTGGCCCTTGGTGTTGAGGCCTGGTGACCCAAGTCCATCTGACTGTCAATGGTGGGTTCTGAACCAAAGCTTGGACCCAGGTGGCCTGTAGATCACAGGTGAGGCTAATGTAGCAGGTGGACTCTGTGTGTGTCTGGGGCAGAGTATATGTAGTGGCTTAAGAACATTGCCCAGGGGTTGGCCTGGCTCCTGAGTTACTGTATCTGTGCCCAGATGCTGGGCCCTCAGTGCCTACTCATTAATCTGGGATCTTCCTGTCTGAGATGTTGGAGCAAAGCCATAGTACAGCCACCCTCTCTTCTCCCCACCCTATGGAGATCGAGGTGGCCAAGGTGTAATTCAGAAACCTCTTGCCCTCCATCACAGAGCATGGAGGTTGTCCTCTGTGCATGTGTGCAACCTCTTCTCTGGATTGGATCCCCAGGGCTCAGTGGATGCCTCCCCCATCACCTCATCCCTCACACAGTGGGCAAAGTTGAGTGGTTCTATTGTTTTCCAAGGGTCGTGCTCAAACATGCCCTCCCCTCTCAGATTGCATCCTGCTGACACTCTTGTGACATCCACTGATGGAGCCTTGGGCTTCCCACCTCTCTGGCTGGTTTAGGCAGTAACAGGATGTTTTCTGAATATCATAACTTACTTGGCAGGTCTTCCCTTCGTGCATATTTAGGTTGTTTCCAATTTTTCTTTATCATAAACAAACTGCAGTGAACATCATTGTAGATATATCTCTTTATAGGGTCAAAATATCTGGACATGTACCATTTCAATGCATAATGCCAAATTCTCACCCTCAAAGGGCACTCACACAGCATGAAGATACATTTTTCCACACCCTAGCCAGCCTGGGTTTTGTTAATATTTTTATTCTTTGTTAGTATGGTAGTGGAAAAAATTATATATTGGATCTGTTTGCATTGATTTGGTTCTTAGGGGCCATTTCCATATTTCTTATTTTACAAATTGCCTATTGACATTCTTTGCTCATTTTTCTACTGGGGGCTTTTTTAGAACTGAGGGAAGTTTAAGAACAGAATAGTGAGAGCTCTTTGAATGTTAGGAATGCGGTAACGAGTACTCACTAGATCCTTCGTAAATGTTTGTTGATGAGTAATTTTGTTTTATGTCTTGCAAAAATTTCATTTAACCATAAATTTAAGTGAGAAGTTTTAGGTTTTTATGTTGTTAAATTTTCATTCTTAATGGCTTCTTCTTCATCTTTTTTTAATGACACACTGAAAAAGGATCCCTTTCTCCTGTAGGATTTTAAAACTATTCACCTGTGTTTATCCTCTAGAACTTGTAAGTTTTTGTGGTTTATATTCGAATCTCTGCTCTATCTAGAATTTCTTATAATCTAAAGACAAAGGCTTGGATATAGCTATTCCTTCCCTTGCCCTTGCCACCAACAAAAAGTAGCAATCAGGTATCCTGGGACACCATTTGTTAAAAAATTTCATTTCAGTGCCACTGAGTAGAAATGCTACCCATATCATATACTAAATTCCCATAGGTATTTGCATCTGTTTATGGATTTTTCTCTTCTTCCATTGGTTTGCTTGTATCCTGGTTATAAAAGTGCTTTGGTTAATAACTACTGAACATTGAGTTCCTACTATGTTTCAGGTACTTTATATAGTTTATCTCAAAAGTTTGCCAACATTGTATAGGGCATAGGCCCAATGTTCCCAATGTCAACAAGGCTTGCAGGATAAGTGACCCAGCCAAGGTCAGAAAGGTAGTGAATGGGATCAGTCAGGAATCAAACCCAGGAATACGTGGCTCTGAGTCTGGCCCTTCTCACTGCTCTGACCTGTCCCATGTGACCCCTCTCTACACTCTCCATGGCACACGGGAGATGGGGCTGGAAGAATGCCAGCTGGAAGGCAACTGGCCCTTACTTCCCATCATTGAAAATGGAGGCCATGAGGAGTAGAGGCTTGCCCCAAACACAGTATGTTTAGAGGACAGCCAAGTCTAGGACTGACTCTCTGTTCACTGACCTTGTATCCCCAAACCAGTGTCATAAGAGAGCTGGCCTGTTGGCATGGTGATGGGATTATCTGTGCCCTGTCTCAGTGCTGTTACACAAGATTCTGCTGCGGATAGGGCTGGCTGGCGGTCTCCCTCCTAGAAATAAGTGGGTCAGGCTGGTGCTTGGATATACTCTTGCCCCAGTGTGGAGTAGATGGGAATTATAGGATTCATTTAGGTCTTAGAGCTATAGGAGAGACAGGTCCTTATTGGTCACACAGTCACCTTCTGCCACATTTAGATCAAGAAGCTGATGCCCAGAGCAGGGATGAAACTTGCTCAAAGCCCCCTGTGCCATGATGATCTTGGGCACACTCTGAAATCCACACCCCATAATGAGCCCTGTTGAGTAAGCTCTGAAGCTGAAACAGCCCCTGGCTTCCAGGGACAATGGTAGGAAGGTATTAGGTAAAACCCCAGCCTAATCTTCTGCAACCCTGGGACAGCCTTTAGGATAGGCCTTGCTAAATAGCTGTAGGAAATGTAGGGAGGATGGCGTGCTGAAGCTCCTTATCTAGGCCTTTCCTGTTTCAATGGTCTTCATGGTTGACACCTTGGGAATTTTAGAAGAATGTGATAAGCATTGCTGTTGAGATTGACACTTCGTGGTAGCACTTTCAAGTATTGCCTGCTGGCTGATTCCCATAGGAGAAGTGGCCCGGCCTCTGATATGAATAATCACTGGCCAGGAAGGCAGTGTGTGTGATGTATGTGTCCTCGTGCATGCACACACATACACACATGTGTATGTGGCGCTGTCAGTCTTTGGGATGGCCATATCCCCACGGTGCTGTCTGGGCCAAATCACAGAGTCACTCGGCCAGGATCTGTGGGACCAATTTTGCATTCGAGTCTTGGGGGTCTTATCTCTCGGGCTTTTGCCTGGGTTCTTCTGCCCAGCTGTGCTGACATCTCCCTTTCCTTTGCCTATCACAGTTCTGGCTCATCTCAAGGCTCAGCTTGAATCTTCTTCTGGCTCTGCTGAGAAGTCTTTTCTCCCTGGCCCAATCCAAAGGTCTGGTGTCGTCCCTCTTTTGAATGCCAATAGCTTCTTCTGTGTCAGTACCATGGTATTTTAGCACGTACTCAAACGTTTCCTGATAGTTTGTATTGTTAACATTTTTCATGAGGTGAAATCTCGTTGATTGAAGGAGGCAGTGTACTTGTATTCACACCATTGTCTATCCCCATCAGTGGCGGGTGCATAGTAGGCCTTGGGGAAAGGTTGGTTGCCTGGTGGGTCTGGAGTAAGCCAGTAAACGCTGACTCCAACACTGTCAAGCCTCGGAGGGCATTGGGGGCCGGTTGCCCTTCAGAGGGGGAAGGCGGGCTCGTTCAGCCCTGCAGGAAGTTATGATTGGAGACGGCCATGGTGGGATGTGCCAGAGGGAAATAGAGAATGAGGGGTTGGCGAGCCCCTAGGGCCCTGGTGCTGAGAGCCTGGCTGTGCCTTATCTGCTGTGCAGGGGGAGAGGGCGCTTGGTTGGTGGGTCAGAGGAGGGGCTGTGTCAGAACTTAACTGCTCTCTCCTCCTAGAAGTCTCCTGGACAAATAGAGGTGAGCAGTTTGGAATTAGGCAGCGGGATGTAGTTCCTTTTCACTATCTTTGGGCCCAGATCTTTGCCCTAGTCAGTCCTGGGAGCTCCCAGAAGACTATACCAGAAGTGGGACATGTTTTCCCTTTAATTTTAAAGGGCTTCTGCCTGCTAACTGGGGGTCATTTTTGAGAGAGAGAGAGGGGGCTCATATATATATATGGCACTTGCCTCTTGTTTTGTTTGCTTGCCTGTTCATTCTGTGCTTGACCTGATGCCGTGAGGCTGGTCTGCCCAGTGGTCTAAGCTGGGGTCACCTGAGTGCCGCGCTGAAGCAGCTGGTGACTGTCTCTGGGACGGGGGTGGGGAGGGAGGTTTATGTTCTGCTCTCAGCCTTCCAGGATAACACTCAGGCTCCCAAGGGTGGCATGCAGTCGCCTCCCTTCCCAGGCTTTCCAGGCTATTCCAGCTTTGTGTTCTCCAGAACTTCCTCCCGCCTTACCATACCTCTTCTTTTTCCCAAATGCACTGGCTGACCCTGCCGCCATACTTTTGTCCATGCTTGTCCCTCTGCTTGTACCATCCCTGCCTCCTCCACCATCAGTATACCGATCCCCTGTCATCCTGATTAGACACCCCAGTAGAATCCTGGGGGGTAGCAGAAATAGCATGGGCTTTGGGGCCAGCTAGTCGTGGGTTCAATCCTGCCTTCACTACCTCAGGGCTCTGCACATTTCTTCTCTGGGTCTGTTTCAAATACACATTAGCATTGACCTCACAGGGCTGATGGGAGGGGTAAAATGAAGGAGGATGTGCCTGCCCTCTCTTCTCTCCTGCTGCCATTCTTAGTGTTAGGCCAACAGGTGCCCTGTCCCTTGGTTGTCTCAGCGGCCCTCTCATTCAACAAATGTTTACTGAGCACCTACTATGTGACAAGTGCTGGGCACTGGGAATGACTTTTGTTTGGGTGTCTGCCTCCAAGGGTTGTGAGACCAACACCAAACTTTTGTTTGGGTGTCTGCTACCAAGTCATGCATACTCAGTTCTGTGAGGGATTGATGCTCACACTAAGCTCTGGTGGCTGAGAGATCAGAGGTCCTGATGTGGAAGACAGGAAGGAAGAAAGTTCTAGGCAGAGGATGAGTGGGACCCAATCAGGCATGAGCTGTGTTAACATAATTATCCTAAGAGTTAGTAGGAAGGATTCTCTGTGAATATGAGACATGGTCACATTTGCACCCCCAAAAGCAGACAACAGACTGAGAAAGACCAGGAGGACGCTGGGAGACCAGTTGAGCAAGGGAGAGCCTTGGCCAGTTGGTGTGGGGGTTATAGTCATGGAAACATTCTGGATGTCGTGAACCCATATTCATGTGCTGTGGCTGGGACATGGGCATCTAGAGAGAGGAGGGAAGAAAACCATGCCTCCTCCAGATTTTTGGCTCCTGTGAGAGGATGCTGTGTGGATGCATGGAGAGCGGGTTGGGGGCCAAGAGAAGACCAGCGCTGTTAGCTCCTGGCCCTCAGATTCCAGGGCTGTCCTATAGCCCCTTAGGGCCCAAGAGGATTCCAGAAGACTTGTTCCTGGTTGAGGTGAGAAAATTAGCCCCTAGTCATTTGTCAGTTAGCACACTCAACTGTGGACATATCCCACTGGACACCATGGCTCTCTGTGTTGGTGAGATGGCCTCTGGCCCTGTCTCCTGGAGGAGGCCCACCTTCTCCTGAGAGCTCCATGCTGGGGCCTGTGTGCTCAGGCTCCTGGGTCTCAGGCAGAGCCAGCTAGGACAGGGGCTCCCACACCTCACTGAGGTACCTAGGCCTAGGGTCTGCCTCTCTCCCGGCTGTACTATATCCAGAGGGAAACATTTAGAATATGTGAATGTAAGTGGCTGCTGGAGACAAATCTACAGTTTCTCTAGTATTGGGAAAGAGTGAGGCTACCAGAGGCTACCAGATGTTCTGTGTCATATAATGTATGTTTTATGGCAAATGAAAATATATATAAAATCTGTACCCAGAGAGCTCCCTGCTTGCTTAAAGGGAGCCGGATCCTTCTTTTTACTCTTACCCTTTCATATTTTCTATAAGAATTCCCTTCCGGGCAATGAACTTATCTGCCAAATTGAGGCCCAGAGGGAACCCTAATGGGGGGCTTGTAAACCCCGTCTTTTGAGGAAATCTTGGGGCCGAGGCCATGTTCAGCCCCACATGTTTACACAATCGTCTCTCTCAGCTCGGAGGGGCCATTAGAGTTAATTGGGTGAATAATCTGTGTTTAAAAAGTCCCCAAATACGTATTTACATAATCCATGCTTTGCCCAAGCCTGTTCAAGCCTATTTGTGGGATCTGGAGTGGATCCTGGGCTTTAACATCTTATTCCCATGCCTTCAGAGCAGCTTCTTCTCTTGGTGACTGTCCTTTGGTGGGTATGGGGGCAGGCAGGTTTGCCTTCTGCCTGATGTTGTGGCAGGGCCTGTTGGCCATGTGATCTTCCTGAGCCTTTGCCAGACATATTTTATGGCTTGCTGGTCGTGGCAGATATTATATGGGAGAAAGATTCTATGGTCTAATGAGTTTTTGGGAAATGCTGCCTCTTATCTTGGCTCTTGGAGATTCCTCAAGGACATTATTATACCAAGACTCCACAGAGTCATGCAGTAGAGAAACTGAGCTGGCTTCGTCTCGTCCAGCTTCCATCAGAGGCATTGGAGCATCTCTCCCCCACAATCCTGATGAATATCCTACAGAAATGGTGTTTTATAGGAAAGGACCTGGGAAACAACAATCCCACTCCCATTTATTTTATTTTATTTTTATTTTTTTGCAGGGAACACCTTGGGTTTTGGCCACCACCCAAACACTGTGTTTGCTGACTTTAGCCAATGCCAGTATGTGCAGTCATGTCAGGTATGAACACATGACCCCCAAGAATGCTTTTCAGATGACCACAGTCTTATCTGGTTCTTGGAGCAGGGAAGAATCTGAGTATTTGAAGTAGGCATGTGGGGGTTGCATGGAGACACAACACTATCGGTCAGGGAGCCCTCACAGTCTTGTGCCCCACTGCTGGCTGGAATTTCTTCTCCAGCATGGTCTCCATGGGTCACTCCAGCCCCAGTGATTTGCCTGACCTGGAACTTGGGGCATTAGGAAGCATGCGTCAGAGTGTGTTCGGAGGCCAGATCCTGCTTGGAACACAAGCTGAGTGCTCACACTCTTGCTCTGCTGCTACTTTGAATCATCCCCCTCCCCAGTCATTCCATGGCTCTCCATCTTGGCTGCACATGAGAACCCCCTTGAGAGATTTCAGAAATAGTCCTGATGCTCAGCCAGCAACCTGGATGTGTTAAATCACAATCTAGGTGGATGAGAAACTCGCTGTGAATAGACATTCAAGCTCCACAGGTGATGCCAGTGTGCAGCCACGGAGGAGGTGGAGAACAGTCTCTTGAGAAGAAAGGGGTGGGAAGGAGGAGCAGGAGTTCGTGGTTACGCTCAGGGCTTCACAACAACCTCATCTGTTTGCCCTTGAGAATCAAGTAAGCCCACAGTCCTGTGCAGGCCACCATCGGCGATGTGGCATGCTCCTTGGGTGAGGAAGGGGACGTGTCATGCTGTGTTGACCTCAGAGGTGCCTTTGCCAGGTGGGTGATGGGGAGGGTGACTGCCAACATTATCGAGTATTTACTGGGTGCCAGACACTGTGCCACACATCACTTCAATTAACCCACGGCTCCCCAAGACCTAGGATTTCCATGTATAGGAGCAGAAGCTCAGGAGCACCATAGTTATGGAATGTTCTCAAGTCATAGAGGCATTCTCCAGCAAGGTAGCAGGGATATGAATCATCTGAGGTGAAGATTCTTGGTGTGGTGCTAGTGCAAAGCCATCTTGTTCACTTGGGCAGATCCTTGTGTGCATGGGCGCTGGGTGAAGAGGACCAGAACCAGCAGGGTGTTGGAGCCAGCTCCCACACAGCTATGTATACTCCTTCACAACTGACTTCAGTGACATCCCCCCCTAGGAAGCTTGGAGTCAGCCCCAGTGTGAGTATTTACACCACAGAAATTGGCAAACACTACAAATCAGGCTTTTATTTATTTTCTCAGAGAGCTGGCTGTTAAATATTTGCCAGCACATCACTGGACAGAACCCAACATCCTAGGCCTGGCTCTTTCGGATTAAGGACAGAGAAGAAGGAGAAGCTAGAGCCTAAGGAGTTTTGTGCAGTGGAGTAAATAGCTGCATCAAGGGAAATGGAAGGAGAAGGCTGGGGGCTGAGCTTCTGTGACTTAGGGCAACGTTCAGGGAGAGACATGGTTAATGCTGAGTAAATGTTGATTTCTCCTAAAATTGGGGTAATTGCAACAACAACAACAAAATAGCTAGAGATGAGGGAAGGGCAGGGACCTTTCTGCAAAGATCTGCGGACCCATATGGAAGTCGTGCCCCACTACGGCAGGCGAGGAACTCACAGAATCATGTTGCAGCTGCACATACTGGGCCAGAAAGCCACGTGTGCGTCCACATCCCGAGTCTGTCTTTCGGAGGGGTGTGGATAGGGACTCCAGCGGCGAGATGGTTAAATCAGAATAACAAGGGGTGATTTAGCTCGCAGCCCTAACATTCCCTTGCTCACCGCTCTGGCTGGCCCCGCTAATGCTCCCGGGTTGCAAATCTACCTATTTGTCAAGCCTCTCTCCACCGCCTGGCTCTCTGTGGCTGCTTGCATGCTTTATTAAAGAGGCGTTTGCTACCTGTCATCTCAAACGGCCTCTTTTATCCAAAACAGAATAATAGAGATATCTCCCTCCAGGGACTCCGGATGCAAATGCCCGAGGACAGGTTGCCAATTTGCTGCGTGTATTAGGAGAAGGAAGCTGTCAAGGGAAACGGCCGGGATCCAGGCTCTTCTAACAAGCTCATTTCTGGGTTGAGGGGAGACCCGGGCCGCTCGAGTTTAGATTACGTGGGCACGAGCCTCTGCTTTCCTACGGACAGCTGTCAGCAGCCATCTCGTTTCTCCCTGGGAAACAAAATTGGCTTTTCTTCCTTCTTCCCCTCCCCCAGCCCATCCTTGGGTAATAGAGGTCCTGCCAATAACTGTCAAGAAGCCCCTGCGCGGAGCAGAGCAGTGGGCTGCGGGCTCTCTGCCACGTGGGGCTTGGGCTGTGCTTTGAAGCCTGAGAATGTAGGTCCTGGCAGGTACAGCCTTGTTTGTTCGGGGTTCGGGGAGAGAGCACATCTCCTCCTCTGAGGGAACCTAATCAAAGCAAGAACACTGTCCTGGTGGCCCCTGGGCAAAGATGCTCCTCCTGGCCCTCATTCCAGAGGGAGGCACCGTCTTCATCTCAGCCCAGAAATCTCCCCACGCTTAGTGCCCACTATTAGAGACCCTACATAAGGATCCTTGGTTTGACTCTTGCTCACCCTGTAAAGGAGAATCCAAGCTCTGGGACCATTCAGCATGACACTCTGGATCCAAGGACTTTCTATCCCCAGGAAGACTTTGGACAATGGAGGATTCCAGTGCAGGAGAGAGGTCCTGCTGCACCCACCAGGGGATCCCTTTAGCTCCTCTGTTCCTCCTAAGAACCATGTGTGCCCCTCTCCCACCAATTTCACAGATGAAGAAGCTGTGATCCAAGGCCTTACGGGCAGCCGACAAGTGTCAGACTTCGGATGTAAACCTGGGACAGGACTGTTCCATGTCTTGTGTGGCTGTGCCTAGTGTCACAGGGGCCATGCTTTGCAGGGGGTTCACAGGGCAGGGAGAAACTGGCTTGCACCTCCTCTGGGTGATTCCACAGTGTCACGTCCTTGTGGGTTCAAGGCTGTGCATCCACCCTGGGGGGCCTACAGAGACTCCTGAGTGGGGAGTGGTAGTCTTGCTTGGTTGGGTGTGTATGTGAGGCTTTCTGGGTCTCTTAGTTTTCTTGATTAGCAGGTGCTCATTACCATGTTCTCACCTCCATTCCTTCCCCAGTGCAGCCTCAGGACTGAGAACCCAGGGCAGGGCCTCGAGTGAACAGAAGTGTTCTGTGAGCATGGCAGGGGTTTGTATTGGGGAAGGGGACACCTTCCTTGTGAAGGAAGTAGGGGCAAAGCGTGTGCAGGGCTAGACCTGAAGGTCTACATAAGGTAACCCAGTATGTAGAGATACCTTCTGGGTCTGTGCGATAGCCTGGAAGCAAGAAATGGCCAAGGAAAGCAGGGCCCTTCTTGACTGGGAGCCAGACAGTGCCCTGGGGTCATGGAAATGAACCTTAGGGTAGTCTCCTGGACCCTGTGGGGCAGGCTAGCCATACAGCTGTGGCAGGGAGGCCCCACTGAGCTGTAGGTACCACAGGGCTGGATGTTGCTCTGCACACATTTGGCTGCTCCCTTGTCATCTCACGTAGTTTTGGTAGGGGCCCAATCAATGCTCGTTGCTACTCTGTCTCACATCCTTCTCTCCCTTGGTGGTGGTTTCACCCCTTTCTTTTAGTCCTCTGCCAGCACCAATGGTGCACCAAATGTGTGGCATACAATCTTTACTGGCAGGTCTAGCCCTGCACATGCTTTGCCCCTACTTCCTTCACAAGGAAGGTGTCCTAGCTTTCTTGAACATTTGTTGCAGCCTGCCCGCTCCCAGCTCGTCTCCAAGGTGGGCTACTTGGCTTATCCAACCCCAGTGCCCTGTCAGTATCCCCATTTTTTTTCTTTAAAGATTTTATTTACTTATTCATGAGAGAGACACAGAGAGGGAGAGACATAGCAGAGGGAGAACTAGGCTCCCTGTGGGGAGCTGGATGTGGGACTTGATCCTGGGACCCTGGGATCACCACCTGAGCCAGAGGCAGATGCTCAACTGCTGAGCTACCCAGGTGCCCCTCCCATTTGTTTTTAAAGATTTATTTATTTGAGAGAGAAAATGTGAGTGGTGGGGGCGGGGGTCAGAAGGGGAGGGAGAGAGAGAATCTCCAGTGGACTGCCTGCTGAGCACGATTTCACAACCCTGACATCAAGACCTGAGCCAAAATCAAGAATCTGCCACTTAACCAACTGAGTCACCCAGGCACCCCTCAGTAACCCCACTTTACACACGAGGGAACAGAATCTCATTGAGGTTAAGATCAGAGCAGAATTTGAAGCAAGACATTCTGACCCCAAAGTCTGTGGTCCTTCTCCCAGCAGGGATGCATGTTGCAGGTAGCAGAGGTTTGGGCTCAGGGGTGGGAACTCCATAGGATAGAACAAACTCGAGAGGCCACATCATGTGATTGTTCTGGGTGTTGGTTCTTTTGTGAGGAGGGTCTAAGATGGGCCCTCAGCTCCGGGCTGACTGGTAGGACAGACTACTATGTGGATGGGGAAGAGGAGGAGGAGAATCTGCAGAGCAGAGCCCGGAGGGCTCAGATCTTTTAGGGCTGGGCTCGCTGCTTTGTCCTCAGCCTGTAGGGATGCTGGCTGGGGCTGGGTTTTCCTGCTGACGGGACCTTGAGCTGTGGCCTTGAGCCAGCCCGTAAGGCCACCAGCCCTGGCTATAAGATGTCTTGCAAGGGCTCTGCCAGTGTTGTCCAGATGGCCCTAAGACAGACCTGACATGGGTCCCTCTGCACTCTGTGGCCGGATAGCCACCTCACAGCCAGCCCACTACAGCTGGCCACAGAGTCCAGCTGAGGCCAGAGAGCCCACAGGCATCTGTCCAGAGTTCTTTGTACATAGTCCACGCTTCCTAGAATACGATGTCAAAAAGGTAGGCTCTAGGATGAACGATGACAAACCCAGAAAGAAAAAAATGGAGTATTTGGAATTCTACCCATGAATGACAGTGGTACGCTTGAAGTGATACTTCAACTTGAAATGCGACCCTGGGGCACCACACTCATTTTACCTGAGCCCCGGCCATCTCATCCAGTGTCTGGTACATGGTGAGCAGTCACAGAATAGTTGAGGCGATAAAATGGGAGTGACCCTAGTTCTGATCTGAGACTTGTGGGGGATGGAACGAGATGAAAGCCCCCTATGCAGTAGGCACTAAAGTGGGTGCTTGTAACTCTTCTTTCTGTAGGTGGGGCCGGGGAGCTTGGATGCATGGTGCTTCTAACTTGTTCTACCTTCCTCTTCTCCCCTGCTTTCCCTCTGCTCTGGGATTTGGAGGCCTCACTGTAGAATAGAGACATGCTGTAATTTCTCCAGGGGAGATTTCCCAGGAGCAAACATCCTGGGAGTCTTTGAGTAGATAGATGTGTGAATGCCAGGGCTAGAAAGGCCCCCGGAGGCATCGTGGAGCCGCATCTCCTCCCAGCACTACCACCTGCCAGCTGTGTGGCCGGGGCAGCCTGCCTCTTCTTTGTCCGAGGGACCTAGTGTGTTGGAGCCTGGGACTACCTGGAGGTACTCCCCTTCCAGACCCTCTAGAGGTAAAAAAACCCCTGCCTCCTATCCTGCTGCCTTTCCCAGGGCCTGGAAAGCCCAGGCCAGCAGACGTGCTCTGTCAGGGCCTACAGAGCCAGGCTTGGCTTAGGGAGAAGAGACGTCGTGGGTTTGTGCATTAGGGGAAAATCAACCCCAAATAACTCCCAGATTCAGGTCCAAGCAGTGCAGGTGAAGGCAGGTAGGAAATTACAGCCACTTGAGGCTTTCTCTCCCAGGGACTTGATTAAAGCTGAGGAGTGTTGGAGCCAAAATAGTTGGGAAAAGTGCCCTTTGATATGCTCATTTGGTTTTAATTTTGGGGGGCACAGGGCAGCCCCAGCTTGTTTTATTTCTGCTTCCTTTTAGCGGCTTTCACTTGGTTCCTATCCCCCACTGCCACCCCTCCCCTGCCGGAGTTTGTGAATTTCAAGGTCAGCTGAAAGTCAAACTTTACCACGTTGGTGATGAAATGCAAGCAGATGTGGCTGGTGGGGCTGATGGTGGCCACACCCTGAGAGCCGTGCTCAGTCCTGTGGGTGATGCCTGGCAAAATTAACAAAGTCTGATCGCTTACAACCCAGGGTTTCCATCTCAGAGATTCAGATTTCAAAGCGAATGCCAATCAAGCTTGTGTTTACGTAGAGGGGTAGAGAGTAGTGATGCCACTAGGGGAAGGTGTGGCTGCCCCGTCCTGTGTGCTAGGGACAGCAGCGGGCAGATAGGTAGATAGGTGCCTGTGTTTGGTGTTGGCCTTTGTCACGTGGTGCTGGTTCTGCTGGGACGTTGTGCACTGGCCCTTCTGGCTGGCGGAGGGGACTTGTGGATCTTCTAATGCTGGTGACATCACGGGCCCATCCCGTTGCCCTCACCCCCTTCGAGGTGGGTTAAGCCATTGGCGAATGCTTGCCACGTGACTAGCACCATGTCAGCAGTGACCTCAGGGAGAAGGTCAATTTTCAGCTCCGCTTCCCGGCGTCACCCACACCCCTCTCTCTGCGTGACTCAGAAAGTGGCCCAGCCGGCTGCCTCCTGCTCCAGCACTCTGGCAGATACGGTCGAGTGGTGCCGAGAGGAGTGGTTTCCCGATGTCCCAGCTGCTTCTGGCACGACCCCAGACTCTGCCCCTCAGGGTCCGGGAAAGGCCTCATACTGCTCCCTGACCGGGGGTCTGTTAAAGGACTGTGGCAGCTTTGTGCATGGCACCCCTGGGATCCACCTCCCAGCCACATGCCGGGACCGGCTTATGCAGCAAGCAGGGACAGTCCGCAGACTTAGGTTTCTTTTTCTGGGCTCACCAGTTCCGCCCAGCCCAGTTCCCTGCACCCACTGCTTCCCAGAGCCCCACCGCAGGGTGGAGCAGATGCATGCACAGCCCGAAAGGCAGGGCGGCTGAGGGACAGGCACTTGGGAGTGAGCACCGTGTGGAAACCCAGCTCCATGAGTGGCCAGCTGTGGGACCTGGGCGCCCTCCTCAGCTCCTCCAGGCCTGTTTCTTTGTTGTGAGGGGGGTAATGGTGCCCTCCTTAGAACTGCCCCAAGCAGGAGATGAAATGGTGCATGTAAAGTACCTGGCACAGGGCCTGCTGCCTGACGCTTGGTAATGCCCGCTGTTAGAGCTATTGTCCAAATCCGCGAGAGCCGCTGGAGAAGGCGGGGGTTGGGGGGGGGGTGGAACCTGCCCGTGTTCCCCTGTGGCCTGCTGGGATTTCCTGGCTGTAGAGCCCAATTACCCGGCCTTTCCCTCCGTCCAGGAGTGCTGTCTCTTCCCCAGGGTCCTTGCCCCAGCTCGGCGGGGAGTGGAGGCAGATGTGGATGGGGAGTTAACCCCAAATCACCCTTTCCACCCGGGGTCTTTGAGTGGCAGCCTCATGCAGAGAAGTGATGTATAGAAAGTGTCCTTTAAATTGAGGAGTTGTCCAAAAACGGGGTTAGCTTTCACAGCACATCTTTTTGGGTAAGAAATCCTGAAATAAGAAAATTCTGAACGCAGAACAAAGCAGGAGAGCCTGCCACAGCAGCACATGTGAGTCAACCCGGAGCGTCTCGCAAACAGCCTGCCTTGTTAAAAATCAGTCCCTTGGTGCGGGGGGATTAGCGCTCTGCAAACTTCCCATCCCAGGCCTGCCTGCATTTTTACTTTACCTGCTCTACATCTCTTGCTCCCCCTTCACATCCAGGGGGAATTCTCCCCGCACATAATGGGGACCACTCCCATCGCTAAAATGATGGAGAATTTTTTCATTGCTTTGGGCAGAAAAAATAGTCACTTGCGCTGGAAATAGAGAGGCAGAGACAAGGCCTGGAACAGCTCCCCCACTGCTTTGTCCCCGGCTCAGGCTCTGTGGGAAGGTTCAGGGAGGCGTGAGTGAAGGTGGCCTGACAGGTCTCAAGGTCACTGTGTAGGAGTTCTAAGGGTCATTCCTTTCCTCTTCCTCTAGGAAGTCTTGCCTGGTTTATTTACACATCAGATTTGGGGCCTCCCATCTGGGGTTCACAGACATAACTGTTCACTCATGGCCCCCCAGGGGTTGTGCAACATGTAGTACCCACAGGACCTGCCAAGTGCCCCCTGTCCAGGTCACTACCTGCTAGTATGGCTCATGTGCTATTAGAAGTATGTCCAAGACAGAGCAGCAGGCCATACCCTGGAGAAGGTTCCATGCCTCCTTGCCTCCACTGCTTCCCTGCCACTCTAGGCTGGTTGGAGCAAGGCTGTCCGGTTAGCCTGGGTTCTGGGGCATAGGCCCTTCACCTCGTCCTGTTTGCTGAGCTTCCCCAAGCTTTGGCAGCTCATTATTTCTCCACTGGCGGGTGAGTGGGAGAGGCTGAGCCAAAGGGAGGGCCAATTACCAGGGCCTTCCGCCACGCACAGCCTTGGATGCATTTTCTCAAATGGTGAAGCCCTCTTCGGGGAGAGGCAATTTGTGGGGAGCTCAGGGCAGCATAATTTATGGGCCCCCCCCTT
This sequence comes from Vulpes lagopus, assembly GCF_018345385.1. Lineage (NCBI taxonomy): Eukaryota > Metazoa > Chordata > Mammalia > Carnivora > Canidae > Vulpes > Vulpes lagopus. The sequence goes on along the minus strand of NC_054830.1, from coordinate 109,353,403 downwards.
GCTCCCAGTTAGGAATGAGGTGGCTGTGGCTTAATTTAATTAGCTGGGTTTAGCTGAGCACATGACCAGGATGGGCCCGGAATCCTGGTAAACGAGGCGCATTTCTCTTCTGAGTAAAGCACGGCTGAAGAAGAAAAGGTCTAAAGTTACTTGATTCATTTGGATCCTTTGGGTAGAGATGTCTTCCAGTTTGAAATATAAAGCCACTTACTTTTCTTAACAAGAATCCAGCCCACCAGCTACAGTGTTCTGCTCATGCATTTAATAGGAATAATTGCATGGAGCTCAAATTATCATAACCTAATGCTCTTCATGCAGATCTAGCCTTGTCACATTTTTCCCACAGGGAAGTGAGTGTGTTATGCAGGGCGGGGAGAAGCCGCCAGCCTTGTGTGCTGCCTTCTTTGCCTGGCTCTGCTCTGCACTGACTTGTTAGTTGACTTGCTGGGGGTGCAGGCCTGAGGGCATAGAGGGGCTTCTAGAAGGAGGGGCCTGGGTAGCAGGTGTTCCCTATAGGTGATACATAGTTCTCAGTTGGGCATGGCTCTCTGTCATTTCAAAGGATGGTCATGGTAAGAGAAAACTAGGTTTGCAAGGGATCAGGAAGTGCTAATATTTCTGGTAAAAGCAATGGTCCTAATGATGATTATGACACCAGGGGTGCTGAGAGGCTTTAAGATGAGCTGCTCGTTATAGACCCTGGGCCGGTTTTTTGGACTTCCCAAAGCGCAGAGGGACTTGATGCAATTCATAGGCACAGACTGGAGAGGGCCATGAGCTACTTGATCTCAGCTTCCATATCCACGTCTGTAAAATGGGGATATCAACACCTGCCCTGAGTCCCTCATAGAAATGGTTTAGGATGCCTGTGAGAGAAAGAGTCCAGGTGTGAAGGCTCAGCAAAGTGCTGCCAGGTTGTTTGAATCATCACACACACACCCCTCCCCGGCCCGAGTGCTATTACCTGCACAGGGAGAAGCTTCCTGACTCAAGCCAGGCCTCCCTTTGAGCTTAAAATGACCTGAAGGGTCAGAATTGCCAGAAGCAGGGGTCGGCTGCTGACTAAGGATGGCCTGGATTTGAGTCCTGGGCTTTCTCCAAATGCGGCCCTCACGCAGATCTTGTGTGGCAAGCCGAGGGTGCTGTGTTTCTGAGCTGTCCCCTCAGTGGTTCTTGACTTTGTGGGTCCATGGAGGCAGGCCTTCAGGTGAACCACCTGTGGGAGGCACCCGGCGATGTGAACAGAGGACCAGAGGACCGGCTTTTCCAGCCAGTGTGGCACACATGGGCCCTATGTGAGTCCTCCATGACCTACCTCCTTTTGTTTCTCTCTTTGTCTCTTTCTTTCTAGAGCCTCAGGTAAAGTCATCCGGAAACCCAGGCTGGGTTTGGCCATGGTTGCTGGAGCCTCAGCCTTACCTTGTTGGGGCAAGTGGTGGCATGTGCCAGGCACACTGGGAATTCTTCTGTCCTCACAGGGCCAGGCTCGGAGGCTCAGGGCATCTGCCCGGTGCCATCAGAGAGACCGTGCTGGTCCTCTGTCTGAAGATAAAATGATCACCAAGGCGGTGCAAGTGTTGTAGGAGGCCATTGTGGTTCCTCTCCACAAGAAGATTGCTTGTTATCTTTTTGTTCACAAAGCAAATGGTGCCTTCCTTCGCCTTCCATCACAAACTGTGTTGTCCGCCACTTCAAAAAAGCGGAGTGAATATTATTCCAATATTTATCTTAGCACAAAACTAACATTTCAGGGCCTGTGCCCATAACTCAAATGTTGATGGGGAACACATTGTGTGAATGTGGTGCAAATATATACAAGGGGGAAGTTGCTTATATTTAATAGCGAAACAAGAAGTAAACATTTTTGAATAAAAATGGCAAAGCCTTGGGTTCTACGCATTGCAGTTTCTCAGTTGCACATATTTAACTGGCACCTCTTAGGAGCTGTCATGTGGTCTGAGAGTTCAGCAGGGTTGAGGTAAATTCGTATTGCCAAGGATGCCTCTCAGAACCTGGACCCTCGATTTCACATTCCTGGCATTGCTGGGCTCTAGCTGACCTAGAAGCTGGTTCTGGCTCTGGGATGTTCACAGCCACTTCTGTGTCTCCACGTGTTTGTTTCACGCAGATGCTCACAAGTGGCAGGAGCTCCTATAAAGGCACAAGGGAAGTGGGGAGAGCCCTGTTTTTCAGGACAGTTATAATCAGGCCACTCTGCGAAAGTACCCCTCAACCCAAAGCCTGATCCTCCCTGTGGCATCCCCTGGATGGAAAAGACAGGTATGGGCCCCCGTGATCTTGCTCTAGGAATTCTTGAGCAATGGAAACCGTGGCTGCCACTGGCATCTTGCATCATGCAAAGAAAGGCTTGCATGTACAAGTGTGTACAAATGTGGGGCCTTGACACTGGCAGGCTCTGTTTCTGTTACTACTGTGGGGTGTGGACATGTGGGCACTCGCAGGTCCTTCTGGAATTCTCCAGCCTGTGTGCCGAGTTGGGGAAGCCTTTGTGGAGAGGTGGCACCTGCATAGCCCCAGCCCCATGCCCCTGTGACGATTTGTCAGGTGATAGGTCTGGAGAAGTGGAGGGGCTCTGTGTTGCCACACTGGTTCCTGGGGCCTTAGTTTCAGTTCTAAATGTGTTTTTCCTGCATGGAGATGGCCACGTGACTTCTCCAAGTGAGGCAAGGACACTTCAGATTTGTCCCCGTGGCTCTGTTCATGATCACTGCCTTGTTTCCCAAAGTTTCATTTCCTCTCTGGCCGTGCTTTGTGTTTTTATGGGCTTCCTGAGATGGCAAAGCCTTATAAACCCTGATACCCTACTTTGCAAGGACACCCAGAAGTTCACGGGTGTGGGGAGAATGGGAGCCTCTCTGGGCTGGTTCCGCAAACACTGTCCAGCACAGCTGTGGCTCTGAGCTGTGTGATGTGCTGGGAAGGGTGGCGGGGCAGAGAGGCAGGGAAGGAGGTGCAGTTAGGTCAGTTGTGGTTCTTAGGTACCCTGTGAGAAGGACAGAAGTTAGGATTTTACATGGCAGATGCAGGAGCTCTGCTCTGGGAACTAAAAGTAAGAATAAATTGAAAAGTAAAAAAAATCATGGGGCTAATGCAGTGTTTATAAATAAGCTAGAAACTCTTCTAGGTACTTTATGGGAATTAATTCCTTTAAGCCTCACAGGTTGGTGAGGTGAATGTTATCAGATGTATTTTACAGATGTGGGTACTAGTATTTTGTTGGGGTCAAACAGCTAGAGTGCTAGAGCTGCCCTCTGATCCCGGGCAGTACCCGGGCATGTGCCTTTAGCCACTACGGTAGGTTCACACCAGCACTTGCCTCTTTTTTCTTTTTTCTTTTTTCTTTTTTCTTTTTTCTTTTTTCTTTTTTCTTTTTTCTTTTTTCTTTTTTCTTTTTTCTTTTCTTTTTCTTTTTCTTTTTCTTTTTCTCTTTTTCTTTCCTTTCCTTTCCTTTCCTTTCCTTTCCTTTCCTTTCCTTTCCTTTCCTTTCCTTCTTTCGATTTTATTTATTTATTCATGAGAGACACACAGAGAGAGGCAGAAACACGGGCAGAGGGAGAAGCAGGATCCCTGCAGGGAGCCCGATGTGGGACTTGATCCCAGGGCCCTGGGATCACGACTGAGCCAAAGGCAGATGCTCAACCACTGAGCCACCCAGGTGCCCCCAGCACCTGCCTCCTGATACTATTTGTGCTACAGCCCTTTCCCTGGGGACTTGGGGTTTTGCTGAAGACCCCAACCTGGACTTTTCCCCCTCTGTGTCCACGGATGGACAGGATGGTGCTGGGTGCTCGGAGGAGAGAACACGTCAGGATGTGGCTGCTCAGTGCCCACACCCAGGGCCGAGCAGGCTTTTGTTTCTGGCAGGGAAGGGACTGGAGGCGGTGCTGTGGTGTGGGTCCAGCTTGCTGTTGGAGGAGAACATGGTGTCAGCTCTGCCCAGTCCAAGCTAGGAGGCTTGTTCCAAGGTGGGATGTAGAGCTGGAGCAAGAGTTATGTGACTGAATTGAGGCCACACCATACCTTTCCTCTGGCAGTTTCCAGGAAGTGGATACCATAGAATATTCTTCCCCAGCTTACTCATAGTGCCCTCAAACATGTCAAGGCCTTCACACGCATGAAGCTCTTACCTGCTGCCCCCCCGCCCCCCATTATTATCTGCTCCTAGCTAAAAAGCAGACAGCAATATGGCTAGCTCATGCCTGAGAAGCAGCTTGTTGAAAGCCCTTTGGACATGCTGGGTGTACGTTGGTGTGAGAGCCTGGTGAGGAAGAGGCAGGATGTGCCTCCAGCCTCAGGCTGGAGCATAGCAGGAGGGGAGCTGGCTGCAGAGCGATGTGGTGGGGAGCAAGTGGTGGTGCTGATGTTGGAATGTGATGCCAGTTGTGAGAGCAATTTCTGACTTAGGGCATCGTCAAGGATGTTTCTGGATCTTTAGGCATGTGACTTGGACACTTGGCCAAAATGGAGGGATTTCTTCACTACGTGAGTTGTGGGGGAGCATTCAGTGTGGGGGTCGGGGGCTGTGGGAATAGTTTTTGGGGAAAATTGAGTCCTTGTGAGAAGGGCTTCATGGAGAGCTCAGGGAATAGGCTTTTGCCAAGCATGTGGATAGGAACAGGTGTCGAAGCTGAAGAATGAAACTATGCATAGGACCATCAGTGTGTCCACGAATGGTGAAAAACTATAAAGCTTGTTACAGAATACCACTGGCCTCTGAAAGCACTTTTCCTTCCAGTGAAAGCATGTTCCTCATCTTCTTGACAGGGTTAGGTGTCCTCCAGGGCAGCCTAGCCGTGGGCCGTGTGCTACCCAAGGGATGACCTGAGGGCTACCTAGAGCAGATTCTGAGCCAGGAAAGAGTGGAAGGGGGCAGAAAGCAGGCATATTTGCCACAGTGTCCAATTTCTTCTTTTTCTCGAAGCAGACCCATTGATGTTCTTGTTTTGGTGCTGGGGAAGGACAGAGGTAGTGCCTCTCATGGTGTGAACTCTCACGGTGTAAAGTGACTCTGTGTCCCAGCATTGGGGGCAGAGAGGTCTGCTTGGGTGATATGACTGGTCTTCAAGTCTTGACAGACCTGGACAGAGGATAGGCAGCAGTACCTCATTTTAGGTGAGCTTTTAGAGAGAAAAAAACCAGTTCTTTGTCTACCTAGAGAACCATCTCTGTTGCCATGGAAACAGCCAGAGGGGAGGGGTGCTGGTGGTGGGATTTGCTCTAGGAGGGTGCCAGGGCAGAGGCTGCAGGGTGGCCCCATAGCCTCTGCCCCTCTGTGTTCCTTCTGGACCCAGCTAATCCCCTGCAAGGCTGTCATGGTGCAGAACACAGTGGATGTGGAGTTAAAGTGCTTCAAGGGTCTGTCTCCTGAGCTGCTAGTCCAAGCCCCTGCTGCCTTTGCCTCCTTAGTGCTTTCCCTGCTCTCACTGCCCAGGTGGCCCTGGGTCCCCGAGTATCAGGCTATCATCCACATAGTGCCAGAGTGATGGGGATCCTGCCATGGTGGGGGACCCTCTGGAACCTTCTTGTCCTACTCAAGCCTCTCCTCTTCAGGGCAGGGTTTCCCAGAGTGTGGTCCATGCATAACCAGTAGGGACCTATGATGACTCCAGAAGGCCCCCCGGAAAACCTTTTTAGAAGTTGTGTTTGACGTGTATCAGAAGATGTTAATCAGCATGTGAGATTTCAGGTGTTAGGACCAAGATGAGACCCTGAGTCTGTGGGTGGCCGCAGAGTGTGGTGGGAAGGGCAGGGCTCTGGGGCTGGACTGCCTGCTTCCAGTCCTGGCCCTGCCGTGGACTGACGGACGGGGAGACATTGGGCTCCTTGCTTACTCTTCCTGTCTAATCGGGGTTTATAAAAGCCGCTCTCTCTCGGCTTCTTGTAAGAATGAAGTGAGTTCGTGTGAGTAAAGCATTTAGAAAGCGCTGGGCGCATGTAATAGCTCTCTGTTGGGGTCAATGACTATTACCGTTGGTGCCTGTTGTTGAAGTAAAATGTGGAGCAAACCATAGTGAGAGTGGTGTGCCAGCGGCCGCCCTGACACGTCGTGCTCTGCGCGCGGACCATCCCGGGTTCCTGTTTGAGCCCTGCGCTGGATCTCTGTGCGTCCCTGGGAAGATACCTTAGCCGTCAACCTCCTCAGCTTACGTCTCTACGGCAGGGGAACGGCATGCTGACTTGGCAGATGTGTGAGCTCAAAGGTATGAGAGCCACGTGGCATGGAGCCTGGCACGAGGGAGGCCCGGGTGGCGGCTGCTGTGTGTCATTGGCCGTGGTGGTGCTGCCACAGCCGAGCTCCTGAGGGAGGCGGCTGTGCTATGGTTGTCTTGGGGGCTGGACGCGCCCGGTGGGGGAAGATGCAGAGCACGTGCAAAGGGGAACTGTTTTGGGCTGAGGGACGGTGCCTTCCGGTGAGGCGCAGGCGGGCAGGGCTGCTTCGGCGAGGCCGGCAGCCTGCTGCAGGGCCACCCCCGAGGACGGCGGGGAGGCGGCTACGCTGGGGCTTTAGGCTGCCTGGAGTCTCAAACCGCCTGTCTGGGGCACATGTGGGAAGAAACAAGGCAAGGTGGGTGTTTGAGCCTGAGTCCTGTACTCAGCCCTCCTGGGCCGTGAAGGCTGTGACATGCCCTCCCAGGGTCTGGTGAAGACTGATCTGGGCATCGGAGTTGATATGCACAGGGTCTGCCTCCCCATCGTGCTCTGGGCTCCATGGCTGAGCCCTCTGGTCCGAGGGGTGGGGGGGGCGGCTGACCTCTGCCTCCTTCAGTCACTGGAGCCACCTGGGCTGTGATGGCCCACAAGAGGAGCCTTCAGGAGGCTGGCACTGTGGCCAGCAGGGCTGCTTTCGAGAAGGCTGGAAGGAGAGGCTTCTACAGGCCTCATGTGGGAAAACCTAACAGGTGTCCTGACACTTGGACTGAGGGAACGTGGCTGAGGGATTGGCAGTGCTGAAGGGGACAGTTATAATATGGTGTCCCAGGGCTGGCAGCCTGGACACCGTAGTGACCTGGGAGGGTGCAGAGGCTCCTTATGAGTGGCCTGGAGCCCCCTCCCAGAGAGAGGAACTTAGGATTCTGATATCTGCCCTTGACACTGTTGTTGGGGGAGGTCTTTGGTTGGTTGTGTGTGGGGGGGAAGCACAGCAAGGGGTGAGGCCCCAGAGGGCCAGTCATGAGCTCCGGAGCTCCGCAGGGGCCATGGGCTGCTTTTGTGAAATTATCTCATATTTTGCTTTGAGGGAGGGTTTTTTATTTTATTTTTATTTTTTTTAAAGATTTTATTTATTCATAAGAGACACACAGAGAGAGGCAGAGGCACAGGCAGAGGGAGAAGCAGGCTCCCTGCGGGGAACCTGATGTGGGACTCGATCCTGATCCTGGGACTCCAGGGTCATGCCCTGAGCCGAAGGCAGATGCTCAACCACTGAGCCACCCAGGCATCTCTGAGGGAGGGTATTTTATTTTTTTATTTTATTTTATTTTATTTTTTTGAGGGAGGGTATTTTAGTCTGTAGTTCTTGATCCTTTGTTTTCAATTAAGGGGTCTCCGAATTTATCTTGTAGCTGTGTCTATCTTCAGGGGACAGAGAGGGGCCATCTGTGTGTGGGAATTGTCATAATAATCAAAAGATGGCATTGCCAGTTCTATCACTACTGCTGTTAAGTTGACATTGGCTCTCTATCCTTCTGTGCTTCACATGCTGCCTGTGAGCCCCAGGAAGTAGATGTTAGCTCCATCTTACTGATAAGGAAACTGAGTTTTTGAAATCCTGACTACCCTGGGATTAAAATTAAAAAAAAAAAAAAAGAAATCCTGACTGGCTTTTGTTATTACTAGTTGTTAATATTGTTTAAAGTAACATACATAATACATAGCTTAGTAAGTGTACTCAAACTCAGGACTTCTTTTTTAAAAATTCAGGTATAATTAGCATACAGTGTTGTATTATTTTCAGGTGTACAATAAAATGATCCAACAATTCTATATATCACTTGGCGCCCATTATGGTAAATGCACTCTTAATCCCCTTCATCTATTTCATCCACCCCTCTGCCCCGTGACTTTCCCCTGGCAACCACCAGTGCTCTCTGTGTTCAACAATCTTTTTCGTCTCTTTTTTCTTTGTTTTTTTTTCCTTGAATTCCACGTATATGTGAAATCATATGGTATTTGTCTTATTTCACCTAGCATTACAGTCTCTAGATCCATCCATGTTGTTGCAAAGGGCAGGAGTTCATTCTTTTTTTTTATGGCTGAATAATATTCCATTGTGTATGTACACACTTTATCATCTGTAACTCATGACTTTGTGATTTTGAAGTTCATACTCTTAATCTCTTAATAGCTTCTATATTCCCTTGGTCTGGTCAGATCATACTAAAACAAGGGCAAGGGAGGGTATAATTTCATCTTTATCCTGGACCTCATTGCTCTCTGAGCAAAGATTGTGTGTTGGGATGATTCTGGGGCTTATCCCTCCCTCTCGGGTCAGTGGCCACAAACCCTTTCCATCCTCATGGACCATATTAAATGCAGCCAGTTGGCTGATCAGGGCCCCATCGAAGATGTTGTGTGAAGTACTTATGACTCTAGAAAGCTTTCCGTCTGCTGGCAGGACCCGGTGATGATGAAGCCCTATGTGGAGCCTGGCCTGGGTCTGTGATACTTACAGAAGGGCTGCTGAGGAGGCAGTGGGCACACAGGGCTCTCTCCCTGGCCAGCAGATATATGGCCTGCCTCTGACTCCCGTGGCACCTTCCTGAGAGATCCCAGACATCCTCTGGGGGAGATGGCTGATTTTTGTCCTTTTCAGGCCAACTCTGAATCCTGTTCAGTCATCAAGTCAGAAAGGACGTGACGGATATGATAAGTGGGATTTATAAGACCTGATTTTCCTTTTTCTTTAGCCCCAAACCTGCTGTGTGAGCCTGAACAGGCCACCATCCATCTCCTGGCCTCTGCTTCTTTCTCTGTAAAGTGGGGATGGCCATGCCTGTCCAGCCACTGACACGGCATTGCTTTGAGGACTTCTGAGATGAGTTAGTGAAGGGCTTGTCTGTTCTAAACCTAAGTGGTTAAGGGCTGCCTTTAGCCATCTTCTGGGAAGCCTGTCTTAATTTTCACTGGGTGAGAGGCTATATATCCACAACCCCCTGAGTCCTCTGAGTTGTCATCACACTGTAGCAAAATGGCTAGTCTATGAGGTTGTGTTCCTCCCATTCTGAGAGCTCTTGAGGGAAGGGACTGTGCCTTGACCACCGTTGATGGCACAGCATTGACACTCAGCAAATATTTGTTGAATCCATAGATGATAAAATGAATCAATTTCCAACCCTGGGAACAGGCTAGATGTGCTTGGAGGAAGGTCTCTTCTGATTTCTAAATCAGCAAAAGACTTTGTCAGAGAAATGTTACAAATGGGAGGGATCACACAGGATTCTCTGAGTAGTCTGTGGGTAGCACCAGGTATGGCTTGATCCAGTGCCCAGACTGGCTCCATGACAGGGCATATTTCTCTCCATTCCTTGACTCCTTTAAGCGAAGTTCTGTTCATAAGCCCATCTGCCTTAAAGGATGGCTACAGTAGCTCTCTTCCCACATCCTCCTCTGTTTGGTCCCACAGGACAGATGGAGAATCTTTGTTCCAACATATCTAGTGGAGATCTTGGGGCTTGCTCTGATTGGACAGCTTTGGTCCTGTGTCCTCTGAACCAATTACTTACAGGAGGGCCATGTGCTTAGATATGGGACATGTGCTCCACCCCATGTGGAATGAGAGTATGGGAGGGATGGATCCTCCAATAAAACTAACCCCTTTGCTGGGAGAAGGGGGGACATGAATATTAGGGAAATACAAGGTATTTTCATTCCAGATAGCACCTTACTTTTTTCTTTTTCTTTTTTTTTTTTTTTTTTTAAATCTGTGCATCATTTCTGGGCCCCTTCAAAGTCAGAAGGTGTTTTCCTCTTCAGTTACCAACACCAGCTTCAGCAGTCCTGGGGTGCATATCTAGCCTGGGCCACATCACCCTGCAGATGCTAGCTCCCTGGCTTAACTGGGGACTATCTGTTGGTGCTGGGCTCTTCAGTGCTTCCTGGCTTAAACATTTCTCCATCTGCCCACCTCACTTGGGAACATCAGCTGTGTGAAGTCCTAGATGTCTTTTGTCTCAGATGAGAGAACCAAAGCCCAGAAAGGCAAAGGCTTTTCCCTGATGGCACAGCTAGTCAGGGTCAAAGCCAGGACTGGAACCAGGCTCCCACCATTACACCAGTGCAGTTTCTACTTTGCAAAGTGGTCTAAGAGCTATAGACAAAGGCAGGAGAGACTCCTTGCAGGAGGCTAAAGGACTCATTATGGGAGCTCAAGCACCAGAATGATGTTCCGTAGATGAGCCCAGGCTCCAGATGTCACCCTGAGCTTCCCTGCCCTTGGGTGCCCAACCCAGGCACCCAGGTGCAGCAGGCTTCCACCTCCAGAAAGTCAGCAGTTAGGTGAGCCAGCCTTTGCATTTCTCTGAGCTGAGTGATTAGGGTCTCTAAGAGTAACCATTATCTATGTGTCTTGGGAATGCATGTTTTTCACACATGCAGCCCTTCCAGAAAGATTTAGCCTGGGGATGAAGCGGACGGGCTCTATATTGAGGGCAGATACCAATCATTTTTACAATTGTTTGCAACAGGAGAGGAAACATGAGCTTAACAGTTCTGTTGTGGATAGATTTGGGGGAGAAACAGGAATGAACTGTCAACAGGATGGCTTCTGCTTTTATCCCGGGATCTGCTGCTGTTGCCTGCAATCTGGCTGCCCTGTGCAGAGCCCTGGGATTTACAGACATTCTTGCAGGTGCGGGCCTCATTGTGCGGAGCTGTCTCAGGGGCCAGGCCGGCATGTGTGGAAGAGAATCTGTCAGGTGTGTTAGGGGAGGGAGCACACTCCTCGGAGGGGAATTATGAGCAGCCCCCACACTTCTCTTACTTGGGGGGAGGAACCCAAGCCAGGAGCGCAGACCTGAATGAGCACCCACTGGCTTCTTGATTTTGACTAAGCCGCTCTCATGTTTTCAAAAGCGCTAGACAGCAGTAACCAAGAGGAATAGACTTTTCAGCCTCTCACCAAGGGGGAAAAAAAAAGCTCCCGCTCGAAATCCATTTGCGGGAAGTTTGAAGTTTGAAGCCCTCCAGCTGCAGACTGGCGGCCTGGGTGGTCGAATGGGTGGGACGGGTGTCCTTGAGTGGAAGGAGAGCGGAGCCTGGGGCAGCTGGGGAGTAAGGCAGGAGGGTAGCAGACGTCTTTCCCAACAGCCGTGCATTTGCCATCCTGCAGACCTGGGTGCAAGTGTTGCCTCTTGTTTTGAGCCAGCTGCAAGATCTTGGGCAAGTTCCTTGGTGTCTCACAGCCTCCGTTTACTTGCCTATAGAATGGGGATAATACCTAATTGGTTGTTAAGAGAATTAAATGAGATGATGCATGTAAACCTTTTGGCATTGAGCTTGGTCTTTTGGTGGTTGCTATTAACAAGATTGGTGCCAAGGGTGCTCCCCAACCCCAGTCTTCAACACCACCTCCAAAGATAGTTGAAATAAATACATAAGCCATGCAAAAACAGCATGTTTCTAGACAAGTTGCTAGCCTGTTTTCTAAGTAGGTGGCCACCTTTATGCCCCTGTTTTGTAGAAATTCTAGAGCCATCACTGATTAATATTGGTACAGGAAAAATTTCAAAGTGATTTGCCACTTTCTAAATAATAGGCAGTTATGGGTGGGGAAAGCACTCTGGACCCAATTTGCATGATTCCTCGTTCAGGGAAGATACAGGTGGGAGCTGGTTACGCATACATGGGCTGCTAAAACGTGGGGCAGACATTGGGGCCCAGGTTGGTTTCTCATACTCTCCACTCTTATAATAATCTGAGAAGGAAGCCCAGAGAAAAGAGGTCAGGGGTTTTTGTGCCTGCATCCTGGCATCCATCTCCTGGCGCCTGCTCCTCACAGAGTTTTACTCCATCTAACAGAAAAAGGGGTATAATTTATCCTGGATTTCATAGCTAGGAAGGAGCAGAGCTGAGGCTCAGACCAGGCCTGTACCTCACCCTCCCCAAATAAGCTTTTCCAAAAACATGTATTTCTCAGTTTCTAGAAGCACAAAGTGGAATGTGGAGCATTACATCTTGACACTGAGGCATGGCAAGACCCAAAGACAGCTGGGAATGGGGAGTTGGTAGTCTCAGAAAGTCACCAGGGTATAGAAAAGTACCTGGGGGGTTTGGGGTTCCAGATGCTCTGGGCATCGAAGGACCCCATGAGTCATTTCATGCCTGTTGCCCCTCATGCAACAGAGCAGGGTCCTGGAGCACAGCTTCTGCAGGAAATCCGCTCCAGCCAGCGCCTGGGCCCATCTGGTGGATGGCAGCCCTGCTGGCATCCGTGTTAGCAGAACCCAGGGAGTATGGGGTTGGGATAAGCCACCCTGGGAGGCACACGGGGAAGGTGGCAAGCTCCAGCTCATGCAGTGTCTAGGTCACTAGCTTCCCAGTGGGGGTTATGCTCTACTCTCCTTGTCTTACCTTTCTGGGCATCTTTGTCACCCTTGCTGTGTTTGCAATTCAGTTTTTAATTGGTTAGTTGGTTAACAGTACTCCCGGCATCAGGATGTAAGCACCACCAGGCAAGGACCTGTGTTGAGTTTGCTCAGTATAATTTCCCTAAAACCCAGCATCATACTTGATATTCAGTATTTTATTCATTCTTTTATTGACTTGATGTACATTTATTGAGCAACCTGGGTTGTCGTTTGATGCTAGGACTGGGGTGCAGCCGTGAACACTATGGTTGAGTCTCCCTCTCCCGGAGCTTCTAGTCTAGGACTGTGCACTGGGAGCTCCGCATGCAGCAGAACAAATGACGGTGTGAATGGTCTGGGCCAACGGTTCCCGGCCCCCTGAGCATCTCTGGCCAGTGCGCGGCCGGGCTGCAGGCCTTCCCTCCTGAACGTGGTCAAATCCGGAGCTCTGCTCTCCTGTGATGAAAGGCGTTGGCGGGAAGCCCAGGGCTCGCCTGCCCAACCTGTGAGGATTTCAGATTTGTTCCATCTGAGCAGTCAATTAATTAGTAATTGGAGCGACCCATCATCCTGGGCTCTTGTGTGAGTTGCCAGGTGCCCCTCCTTCCTCCTTTCCATTCGCTCAAACTGAGCAGCCCAGTTCTGTGATATCATTTGAAACTGGGCCAAGAAGCAATTAATGTGCTGTTTGCTGACAAGGATTTGCTGCTGCTCCAGGAGCAGGGGCCGGGGCCGGGAAGGCCGGTGCAGGGGAGAGGAGATGAGAGGGCAAACAAAGGTGCGGAGGGGGGCTGCTACCGGGCTTCCCGCAGTGCTAGTGCCAAGGCTGGGCGGAAGTGGCCTGCTCTCCTCAGACCTTCTCTCCCCACTCCCTGCTCAGATCTGGGTGCTGCAAGGGGGTGGCAGGGGATGGATTTCCCGGGAATTCAGATGGCAGCCATCAGTTGCTGAGCTCTCGTCTGTGCTAACTGCACTGGCTTCATGAGTCCATTCACCCCTCATGGCAACTCAGAGCAGTGCCATGAGCCCATTTGACAGGCAAGGAGACCGAGGCACCAGAAACAAAAGGGTTGGCCCCATATGATCCAGACAATAAGTGGTAGGGTAGCTACTAAGCCTCTGAAAGAGCTTGCCTGTTTAGGCGGGTGCCCAGGAGGGATAGAAGGGTCAGTCCCGGGCCCACCGCCAGGTCACAGTGACTTGCTAGGGGACAGGCTTGATAGATGATGGCATTTCGTAATCGGCATCCGCCTCTGGAAGGTGGTTAGGTGGAGTCCGGTAGAATGGGCTGGCCCAGCCCAGGTGATGGAGCAGAGGCCTGAGACAGAGTGAAGGGCCAGCCTGGGGTGCAGCTGAGAAACGGGGACCCACGTCCCCATCCTGGGTGCCTGTGCCAGGGCCTGGGGATCATTACTGCAGCAGCCACCGCCGAAGGCCTGTTGTGAGGGGGGCTGGGTGGGCCTCTCTCAGCGGCAGGGGCACCCAGTGTTCTGCCTTCTACCCTTCTTGGCAGCTTCAGGGCCAGCCCCTGGGGAGTCCTGTCTGCCTTGCTGTTGACTCATCCTGGGTGGAATTATGTACAGAAGTTAGTCAACAGAGGCCACTGCCAGGACCACAGGCAGCTCTCTGCAGGCACTGTGCAGGCCCCTGGTGGTCTTTCCAGGACACAGAGCACTGGCCTTCACAAGTATGCTTTCTGGGCATGGGGGCTGCTCACTGCAGAACAACAGAACTGGAGGCTGGAGACCTTCACCCATGTGCTCTGGCTGTGAGCATGAGCTCTGGCCTCTGCCAGCTTGCCAGGGGGAAAGGGAGACCCTGGACCTGAAAGTTCTGGTGCCTTCCCTTCCAGACACTTGCGAGGCACCCCATGGGCCAGGCATAGGGCTGGGCGCTGAGGATTTGGTGAAAATAGCACAGGTGTACAGTTGCCAGTGTCCTCTTGAGGTAGGGACAGACAGATGTCAGCATGGGAAGCACTGTCCCATGAGAGTTCTTTGTCGATGTCTTTAAGGAGGTGTGATTGCCACATGGTGACGCTCTGGTTGGGTAGATGGTACTCAAGGTGACAACTGCATCCACACTTCCCTCCCGGGGGCAGCCACCATTTCCAGGGGTCCCCTGTGTGCCTCCCAGAGATGTACTCAGTCCAGAAGACAGGCGTCAGTGCTTGTCCATATGTTTGATACCTCCAACCTTTTTCTTTATGTGAATAGCCGCCTTCTCTTCATGCCAAGCTTCTCCGTTGCTTTTTTCCTTTTAGTGCTTGGCAGATTCTTGGCACCCATTCCATATCAACTCAGGCAGAGTTTGTCTCCTTGTTTTTACTGGCTGCATATTACTCCATTATATAGCTGGACCATACAATTTTTGGTTTTTTTTTTTGACTAGAGTCCTATTAATGGGCTTTGTAGTTGCTTTCTGTCTTGGCTGTAATAAGCCATACTGTTGTGAGTGTCTTAGTGAACACACTGGCCTGCAGGAACCGTTTCTGCAAAGAGAAATGCTGATTGAAGTGTATATACATTTTTAAAAAGGATTTTATTTATTTAGAGAGAGCGAGCACAAGCACCCAAACTGGAGGAGTGACAGAGGGAGAGGGAGAAAAGCAAGCTCCCCGTGGAGCAGGGAGTCTGACGTGGGGCTCGATCCCAGGATCCTGGGATCATGAACTGAGCCGAAGCCAGACGCTCAACCGACTGAGCCACCCAGGTGCCCCAAAGTGTATATGCATTTTTAACTTTTGTCGATTCTGCTATATTGCCCTGTCAGGAGGTAATACCCATTTCCTCTCTGAGCAATGGGGCGTAAGGGATGTACTTGGCCACATCTCCACCCATTCAGAGCATTATCAAACGTGCTGATCTTTGCCTGTCTGACTGGTGAGAAATGGTATCTTCCTGCAGTTTTGTTTGGTGTTGACATGGTTGTGTGTGGTTGAGCTCTTGTCCGTATGTTAAAAGCCAGGTGTGGCTCCCGAGGCAGGTTGAAGCAGAGTGCTCTGTGAGTGGCGGTGTGGCCTTCCCTCTGCAGGCAGGTTTGCTATCTCTAGAAGCCTCTACCCAGTGCTTGTTCAGTTACAAATGCTGATTGAAAAGGGACAAAGAGCTGGGTTGGGCTTGGTAGGGCCACTCTTCCAAGGGCTGGATGAGGAGGGGGATGCCAGTCTGCAGTGCTGGGGAGGGCATTGCTGTGTCTCAGTACAGAAATGGAGTAGCCTTTAGACCAAGGGAAGGCTGCAGTGCAGCCTTCTCCCTCCTAGGCCTGGTGGGCCATCCTACCTGGAGGCACAGAGATAGGTGTCCTATTGGCTGTCAGAGCTGTTTCACACTTAGGACTTAGAGAGCTAAGGTAACTGCTCCGGGGCACCCTGGTCCTCACTGCCAGGCTCCAACCCAGCATATCCTCACTGCCCAGAGCTTGCTCTGCTGTGTGCCTGTGTGGTAGGGGACCCCCACATGTGCCCTTAGGATGCATACATCTGCTCCCCAGCTTCCCTGCCCTTATGAACTATCAGTTGTTAAGGCCTGTTCACCATGTACCGCCGCCTTCTCCTCCACTCCCCAGGCCCTAGTGCAAAGGGTATCCTTTGGCCCTACTCCCACTGACCTCCTGACTCCAGTCTCTTCCCACCCTCCTGACCACCATGGCTCCTTAGTAAGCCTTCACCTAATGGTGGTTCTGGCTGTGGCATTGCATGCCTAGAAGCCTCGTGGACAGAGAGCAAAATCTATCTCTGTGACTGGCCCCTGCGTCTAGCTCTTGTCTACAGACTCCATCTCTATTTGAATCTGCCAGGCCACCCTCCCCAGACTTACTTTCTACTTTTTGGCTTCATTTAGTCCACTCTGCTGGCCTGGGATATTGCTCTTACTCTACTTCACACCCACACCCCTTGATACTAAAGGCAAGGGCTCCATCAAGGAGTTATTTGCCTGCCACACTGACTTCTCTTTGCTCAGGGGTCCCTCTGGGGTCAGTTTCCAAGGTCCAAGGGACCAGTAGTGGCAGTGCTAGTTGTACAAATCACAGCTAACACATGCAGCAAGTGGCAGACTTGACTTGTGAGATCTATGTAGCCAGTGTCCTTAGATGCTTAAGGTCTCACCTTACACTGGGGAGCAAGAAATACTTACTGAGCTAGGACAGAAACTTTGGTGTCTTGACTCCAGCACATGACGAGTGCTCCCTAGCTGGTGAATGAATGGGTGAGGGGAAGATGAGAACCAACGAGGCTTTTGTTATTTTAATAATTAATTAATTATTTAAAAATATTTTATTTTATTTATTCATGAGAGACAGAGAGTGAGGCAGAGACATAGGCAGAAGAAGCAGCAGACTCCATGCAGGGAGCCCGATGTGGGACTCAATCCTGGGACTCTAGGATCATAACCTGAGCTGAAGTCAGATGCTTAACCGCTGAGCCACCCAGACAGCCCTTTATTTTTTTAATTAATTACTTAATTTTTAAGAGAGAACATGAGCAAGCATGGAGGTGGAAGGGGCAGAGAGAGAGAGAGAGAGAGAAAGAGAGAAGCAGACTCCACACCCAGCGCAGAGCCCAGTGTGTGGATTGATCTCACGACCCTGAGATCATGACCTGAACTGATATCACTTGACTGACTGAGCCACCCAGGTACCCCAAGAGCCACTGAAGGTTTTTTGAGTGGGTGAGTGACATGATTGGAGAGTCACCTGATCACATGTGGGTAGACAAGAAAAGAGGAGGCTATTCACAATGCTGATAGAGCCTCTGAGGTGGTGAGGGCCTGGGTCAGGTAGGTGGGGGTGGGGGTGGTGAGCAAGAGGGACTCCTGTGTCTGGTACCTTCTAGGCCTCTCTGCTGGGCAGGCCTGGGATGGCTGCTTCCCCTTCACCGTCCCCTGCATGGCCCCGTATACACGGCTGATACACAGTAGGTGCTCAGTGGGGAGGTGCTGGCTGGGGTTGGACCTGGACCCTGACTTTGGATAAAATCTGGGTAGAAAGGGCTTCCCAGTGGGCTGTGTGTCACATTTTGTTCTTTTCAAATAGAAGTGAGAAAAAAAAAAAAACCAAAACAAACAAACAAACAAAAAAACAGAAGTGAGAGCCACAGAGAGCATGATGTACATGATGTGGTCTGGTTCTCCTTCTCAAGTGCTGACCAAGGCAAGTTGTTGACCTGGTTAATATGATCATGTTGATTGGAGTTACCGTAAGCATCACTCCAAGCCCTGTCTGTAGAGAGCCTAGCCCAGGACCTAGGGCACAGTAGGTGCTCTGCTCATAGGAGACACTGTGCTGGTGGTGAGAGACTCATGCAGAAACCAGCTTGGGTTTTGGAACTCCACAGGAGTCAGATGGTGGTGAGGGTGATACTCCGGATTTGCTGCCAGAGCACCCACTTTTCCCAGCCCCTTCGGGGCCTGCTGTGTGAGCACAGCAGAAGATGGGCCATGCTGCAGTGTTTGTGGCTTGTCATGGATGGAGCTAGCAGGACGTGGTCAGGATGATTGTTTATGTCGTGCTGGTCTGTTTGACTAGATGACCATGTCACAGACTTACCTGCCCCTCAAGACCACCCTGATCCCTGGTGGCTCTGGTTTGGCCTGAGGCTGGCATGTGGGGGCAGAGGAAGGGAAGTCATCAACAATCTCAGTACCTGCACTCAGCCCCATGCCAGGCTGATGTCACCAGGCGTGAGTCCTGTTATCAGACACAGGGATGGTGAGCGGGCGGGAATGTCTTGGGAGGCCGGGCAGCCATTGTCAGCTGGCTTATCTGGATTAGGCTTTTCATGTGAAGGGAAGAAAGGAATCTGCTTTGTCGCAACTAGGGCATCAGGCTAGAAGCACAGTTGGTGTTTCTGGCAATCCCCAGCACTCTCCAAAGCTTATTTGTTTCTTTTCCGAGACACATCCAGGTGCTCTCTGTTATGATAACAAGTGGTGACACAGAGTTAGCTTGAAATGGGATAAACAAACAGACTAAAAATAACTGGATTGGGGGCGGCTTGGCACTGAATCTAGCGTGCAGGCTGTCACTGCTCAGCTGAGGGGTAAAAGGTAGGCACCATCAAAGACACCCCTACCCCTGGAGCGATGGAGGTGTTGGAGTTGGGTGTGGCCAAGTCCCTCTCCCTCATTCCCACTTCCATCACTGCATAACTGGGCTGCCCAAGGGTGGAGGTGCCAGATGGTGCCTGAGGTCCGGAGGAGGGGTGTGGTGGGCCCGGATGTGAGCGAGGCAGTTTATGTCTGTTTGGAGGAAGCCGGGCCAATGTTTGGACATCTTTATGGTTTTGGAAGTTTCTTGGCCTCGCCCAGAGGAGCCATGGTTGCATCAGAAGTTGAGATCGTGTCCTTGGTGGCCCATGTAGAGGGAGAGAAGAGCAACAGGAGCAAATCCAGAGTCTCTAGGGAAGAGTGGGAGAAACAAGACGTCTTTCTACTTCCATGATGCATTTGGAGGCCTGTCTAGGCAAGCGAGAGAGCTAGGGGGAATGGGTCTGACATGTGCAGGGCCCCTTAGGTGGGGTACTCATGATTGGGTCTACATCACGGCAAAAGGCTTAGTCAGAGGAAGGGTTCACTGCGGAGCAGAACGAAAAGAGATGCATGGTTGTGCACCTCACTTCCCATCGCCAAACTGAGTCTTTGTTTTCATTAGGGACATTGGTACCTGACAGTCCGTGTCGATGCTCTTCCTGACCACAGGCCACTTTTACCACCCATCCCAAGACCCCATGCATTTGCTCTGGCATTCCCAAGTCCTGCCTCCCTTCGGGTTCTCCTCCTGGCCATATAGTAGGACTGTACTTCTGTGTTCCCTTGATGTTACATGTGGCCATATAAAAACCCAGCATGTGATGTGCCTTACTTTCTCTTTCCGTCTGGCACAGAATTCCAGTTGATCTGTCTGCTTAGTCCCCAGAGTGAAGTCAAGGCAGCGGAGAGACCCCAGCTGGCCTGTGGTGGGTGTGTAGTATACAAGAGGAGGAGCCCTATATGGATTCAAGGCATTGAAATTTTGGGGTGGTTTGTTGCTGCAGCATAATCCAGTCCATCCTGATAGCACAAGAAGGGAGAAAATGGGGAGACAAAACCATGTGTCCAGCCTAGAATCAAAACCTAAGAGCTTATAAAAGCAGAGGATGTTTTTTTGTTGTTTTTTTCTTGCTCATTAAGCACCAATTATACTGGCTTTCTGTTATTTGAATAAGCCATTATCTCCCCCATCTCAGGCCCTTTGTGCTTCCTGTTTTGTCTGCTTAAGGCATTATTTCCCCAGATTTTTCCCTGAGACACCTCCTTCTCATTCAGGTTTCAGCTTAAACGTTATATCTCAGAGCACTTCCCCACTGCCCTTCCCGCACACCCCATCCTCTATCACTTAATTACCTTACCATACTCATCTCTATAGCAGTTAACCTGTTTGTTTGGTTGCTTGTTGTCTTTCTGCTCCCTGGGAAAGTCAGCTTCATGAAGGCTGGGACCCTGATCATCAGGTACATATTTAGCCAGTGTGTTCAACAGTGCTGGCCCAATATGGGACAAGTATACATACTGGATGAGGATGTAGACAGGAAGGTGAAGGGCACAGGGATTTATTGCGGGGACTGAAGGCTGGAGCCTTTTAAATATACTCCTTCAGTGCTGACAGTGGAGTGGGGGCTTAATAAGTATTTGTTGAGTGAGTGAGTTCTGGGAGGGAAGGGGGGTGGTGGCAGCACCATTGAAGAGTCTGGGAGAAGACTGAGATCTCCAATGCAGGAACCATGCTGTCCCATCTCTCCACTCCCAGCCTGTACATGCCAGGAGCAGAGAAAGTGCCATGGCTTCTGTAGGGAGGGGGAAAGTTACTAGGGTGGTGATTTGGGCCATCCTCTGGCACGCCATCTCAATTTACTTGGTCACAGAGTGTAGAGAGCCCCAGGGCAGAGGCATGACTGGCTGGAGAAACCTCCTAGGCTGCAAGGTACAGTCCTATAACCGTTCTAGCAGATGATACTGATGGATTGAGAGAGAGTCTGTGTGTATGAGAAGGAATAATGGGTGGATGGAAGGATGAATGAATGAATGAATGGGGGCATGCTAGACACCACCTGGACCAGCTTTACAAGCTCTCTACCACCAGAGGGTCTCTTGCTGATTAGGACACTGGGAGAAACCACATGTCCTGGAGGTGGGGTGAGGAATTTACAGCATGTGACTCAGTCTGGGTGTAAATAGGGGAAGAGGCTCCCCAGCCTGTCTTGTTCTGACCCTGGTCTTTGTCTTTCTCAGAATCTACCAACACTGGGCCTTGCTGGATCCCTGGTCTTGTCTGTGCCTGACTGTTCTTCCCCAGGCACTGAGTTACCCCAGTGATGTCAGGTGCATTCCAGCACAGTCTCCGATGTGAAGAATTCTTTGACCTCTGAAAGCTGGTGACACCGTCCTGTGTGCTCCCATAGTTCTCGACTCACCCTTGTGGAGTGCTTTTCTCTCTGACCTGAGCTACTTCTGGCTCTCTTCCTCTCTCATCAGATGGCAGGGCTGAGCTCTTCTCTCTGCCTCCTCACTTACCACCCAACACGTGGCCTCTTTCCTGTCAATGATTATTGATGATAAGGAATATGGCATCTTCAGGTCCCTGGAGGGCTGTCAGCCAGAAGTGGAGGCCATCTGATCATGTGCCTTCAAGGGGCAGGACCCAGGCTGTCCCATGGAAAATATGGACAGACCATTGTCAGCTCACTATCAAAGTGGCCTTCTAGGGACCGAGCCACTTGCTATCTCTGGGGGTATGTGAGCAGAGGGAGCATGAACGCCCACTTCTTACCATTCCAGGAAGCAGATGGAAGCCTGAGATTTTTCAGCCCCTATCAGAGGTTTACTGGGGGGTCCTTGCAGACTGGGGTTGGAACAGCTGTGATGTGAGGTAACTGCCAAGGGGCTGAGTTGAACTGTTAGGGACCCAGGTAATGATAGGATCTAGTCTGGAGGTGCCAGGCATTTGATGGGTGTCCATGCCTGATCTCACTAAAAGGGGAGGCTGAGCAGCTTTGTCAAATGCCCCAAGCACTGGAGATGGGAGGGGATGGGTACCTGACCCACACTGGGTGTACAAACTCTGGTCGCATGTGCTCTGTAACAAGCTGGGCAGCATGGACGGGCCGTGCCATGCGCCCTTTAGAGTCTCAACTCTCCTGTGTCCTGCTTGGCTTTTCTGAAGGAAGCAGCCACCCCATTGCGCGCCCTCCCCTGCCGCGGCAGATGGATGACACCCTGCAATCATATACCTGGCTCTGTGTTTCTAGGTGGCCCTAAGGCAGGAGGAGGAAGAGGCATCCCCAGATGGCAGGTTGTCAGTATTGTGAATATTAATTAAGGGCAACCTCCCTAAAAAGGGGCCAGGAGGTCGGGCAGGGGGAGCTGTCAAGCCCTACCACCCACTGTAAACTGCAGACCCAGCAGGAAGAGATGGAGCCTGCAGGTGGATACTACTTGACTGCCCCAGAAGGAGGAAGAAGGGCTTCCCTCGGGGGTAACAACAGCCCAGCCCATGAGAGACCATCCAGCTCAGCCAACGAGAAGCCACTGTACTTCTAGTTCCTGGTTTATTCTGATGGACTTTGTGTTTCCGACTTCCCCCTTTCCTCTGTAAAGGAGTGCACCTGTCCTCTGTTCTCCAGACTTGCCCACACTTCTGCCGTATATTCTCTGTCCTGGATTCCAGTTCTTTCCTAGTTCCAGATAAATCCATTTTTTGGTGGTAAAATTCCTGACAGTTTTATTTTTAAGATTCACAGTATGTAAGGGAAGCACTACTGGGCCAGGGGCTCCAGGATCTCCATCTCCTTAACCCTGCAGTCTGGCCTCCCCTGCCCCTATCGCTGTCTGCTCTTCCACCTGTTGTGGCTCTTGCTCTCTCACCGCATGTTTGCAGCAAACTTTTGCTGTGTATGACTTCTCATAGGTGGAGGATGTGTGCCCAAAGAAGGCACGGGTCTTCTTTGCCCGTGATGACGGGTCGTCATCTGCCCTCTAATGGCAGGGCTGGTACTGCTTTGTCCTCCTGCCAGTTGAGCTGCTCCGCCCAGGGCTGGGCACATACCCTGGTCCAGGCAAACCCAGCTGGTCCTGCAGGGGGTGAGAGGTGGGTGGGGCAGGACTTCTCCTTCAGGACAGGCTGCACACCAGTTGACCTGATGCCAGCCTCGCTCTTCCACTATTGACTCAGCTGCTAGATGGGGTTAGTGGGTCTGACCTGTCACTCCAGTTGCTAGGGAGTGATGGGCTGAGGGACAGTCTGAGCTGGTTATTGAGGATGAGAGGCGCAGTCCTAGCATGGACATAAATGGAGAGGCATGGCATGAGTCCCTTGTCGTCATTGGGTGTTAATATTTCCTTGTGCCCCCACATGTGGGATGGGTGTGTTTGGGGGAGGGGCTGTGCAGCACTTGGAGCATCTCCTGAGTTCTGCTTAGCTCCTTCAGCCACTCAGAGCACCTGCTGTGTGCTGGTCACTGGGTAGGACAAATGAGGTCCTGGCCCTTCTGGGTGGGGGGGGCGTCATACGATTCACTCTGAGGAAGGGTGGGAGGATTGGGTGGGAGGAGTATAATCTGTCTCTGGGTTGTGTCCGCAGAAGTTACCCCTGATAATGAAGTGGTAGCAGCAAAGCCCCGGAGAGTCCAGCAGATTCTGTGAGGCTGCCTGAGCTTTGGGATCTTGCTTATAATTCAGTGAGTGCAGCTGTGCTGGAGGATAACACCATATCGTACACCACACCTAATAACAATGGATAATTCTTAATATATTAATGTAGTATAATATTATAGTAGACATATTTTCTAGCTCCATGGAGGTCACATATGTGAACTGGTCTGATTCTAATTTTTTTTAAAAAGACTTCATTTATGAGTGACACAGAGAGAGGCAGAGACATAGGCAGAGGGAGAAGCAGGCTCCCCATAGGGGAGCTGTAGGACTCGATCCCAGGACACTGGGATCATGATCTGATCCAAAAGCAAGTGCTCAACCACTGAGCCACCTGGACATTCCTGATTCTAATTCCTGGTCTGAATTAGCACCTCCCCTCCACTGCAACCCACACTAACCCTAGCTCCCTGTCTTATTGCTTCCATGACACCCTGAATTATTGGAAATGTAAGTTCATTCATTGGTTACTAGAAAGGAAGCTGTGAGGGCATGGATTTTGTCATTCAGTGTCTTACCTTCTGTGCCCAGAACTGGTCTGGCATGGGGTAGAGACTCAACAGGTATTTATTCAATGATTAAATGAATGGATAGAATACAAGTTGGATTTTTACATTAGCCAGTTGAATTGGGTGTTATTGCCATCCCATATTCCAGAGGAGACAGATAAGGCTTGGTGAGAGGGGGTGATCTGCCCATATTACTCAGCTGGTGGGGTGCCAGGGGTGGCATTTGGACCCACACACATGCATGGGTCAGGTGGATATGGGTATCCCCTAGTTGTGGTGTGTGGGGGTAGATCCTGGCACGCGTAATGGCCATTGTTCAGGCAGCAGTCACTTTATTGCACGTGGCACGTCTAGATGGAAAGGCTTTGCAGGAATTTTGCTTTATAGGCACATAAAGGCCTTTATTACCCATAATGTGGACATGAGTCCAAAGAGGATTCTACTCTGCTTACTACCAAGGGGTTTGTGTGTTGAAGGCCCCTGTGGAGGCCCAGGGTCTTGGCCCTGCTCTGAGGCTGGACCCCAGGATGGGGAACATTCTGGCTGTTGGCAGGGCTTGGGACCCTGGGCAGCTTGATATCTAGGGGTGGGATGGAACAGCAGCATCCCCGGAGTGAAATGCAGGTTTAAGCTGCCTCAGTGGGAAATGTGACGTTATGTGGCTTGTTAAATTCTACAGGGGCATGAAAGAGAGCTGCTTCTAATTATCAGGATGGAAATTAATGGAATTAAACCCCTAGCCAGGCTGCCCAATGGTGGAGCAGGGAAAGCTTTGGGTTTGTGGTGTTGATTGGCCAGCAAGTGTTGGGGCGATCACACACACGCAAGCCAAGGGAGGAAGCACAAACTGTCTGTAAATGATCAGGCTACGGGCCAGGGGGTCCTTGCTAATCCTCACAGCTTTGCCCGCTTGGCCAAGACCAGGAAGGGAAGTGTGGCTGAATAGGAAGCTGGACAAGGCTTGGTTTGCAGAGACTTGAGAGACAGGAGAGACATGGTGCTATGGGCAGCCTTTAGGGATTTGGTCTCTTGAAGAGGTGATGTGGAACTGTGCGCTGCCAGGGAGCTTCAGACCTAGGGCAAAACTGGTATGGAACCTGGGCTTGCTTTTGAGCATTTGGATGAAGATCTTGTCCTCAGGTAACTTCATGTGGCTCAGGTGCCTTGAACATGAGGGGGAAGCCCCTAGTGGGCTTGATTCTTCTCTTTACCGTGGGTCCTGAGGACCATGTGGGGTACCGTGGTTGAATGGATCAGATCCGTGATTACACCAATCATCCTCTGCTACTACTTCTGTTTAAAAAAAAAAAAGTGGTGTTGGCTTGAGCTGAGAGCCATAGGCTGAGTCCTGGCCCTTTGGGTGGATCAGAGCCTATTGCTTGTGTGTAGGAGCAGGTCTGGTTCATGTCTGCCTTCTGCCCAGCCTCATGTTGGGACTCATTCTCAAAATGTTGCCTGAGTACCACCTGCCATCATCTATCCAGTGTGCACTCAAGAGAAAGGGTCATTCAGGCAGGTACACAGTCTGCTCAGGTGATCTCACCTAGCTGTCCTCAGTTTAGGAGAGTAAATACTCAGTATGTGTTAAGTATTAGTCACAACCTAGGGGATTGATACCATATCCTTACTGGTTAGATGCTGGGGCTCAGAGAGGTGAGGTGACTTGTCCAAGGACACATAGCCAGGAGAGGGTGGATAGGAACTGGGTGTTGCTTATGTCAGAGCCGCAGGGTTCTGAGGCACAGCCTTCTACTACCTTCTTAGGTGGATGAACCACCTTTCCTCCTATGACTCTCAAGCCTTCCTCTGTAGCATTTCTGGACTTCTCACATCATTCTTTGCGGGTAGGGAGGGTCAGGCATTATCAGCGCACTATGCCCATGAGGCAACTAAAAGACTGAGTGGCTTGCATGACTCACACATGAACTAATTTATACCTGTCTGTGGAACATGGTGCTGGGATGATGGCTATATTTTAGTTGAAGTAGGTGAGGTCCTTGGATGCCAGTAGTTTATCATGGGGGCTCTTGCCTGGAGCTCCCTTGGTCTTGGGGAACTGGCCATCTGTGTCTGGAACCCAGGGAGACATTAGTGATCCCCTGGGCTCATGGCTCCCTGGGCGGGGAGCTTCTCTTTCCTGGGGGCTGCTCATGCTGGCGGACCCCCCGGGGTGTTGCCTGATGGGGTCTCATGGGTTAGTGCACGCATCCCTGGATAGAGTGGGCAGTGGGATGCTTGGGCTCATTTGGCTGTACTGGACTGTTGGATTGTTGCGTTATATTTATTCTCACTAATCTACTTCTCTTGCCTGTTTATACATTGCAGAGATCCAATAAAATGTATCTGAGGTCAGAGCAAATGAGGAACGTTTTTGGAAAGGAATATAAGAGGAACGCTATCTTGGAGTACCTAGCTGATATGAGTGGCTGTTGGCTCTGAGGTCCTGCCTTCAGAGGCATCACCTCTCCTCCCCTTCCCTGTAAAAGTGAGAGTGACACAGGGCGATGGCTGCCTCTAGGTGGGGTTTGCACAGGGACCGCTGGAGGGCAGGAGCCTCTTCCCGTCGGGGAGCCTGGCATTGTGGCTCTTCCATCTAAGGATCCCTGAGGGAACATGGGCTGACTTTGCCGCTTACGTGCCAGGACCCCGGATGCCGAGGCAGGGGAATGCTGCAATCTAAACATTTACATTCTGAAAAATGGGAAAGCATCCGCTTAGATATAAATTAGCCAGGGCCTGACGGGTTTATTACACCCTGGAATGCTTTCATGAGGCTTTCAGAGGGGTCCACATTGCAGGCCCAGGTCTCCAGCTGGCCTTGTCTGTGGCACACTCCGAGGGGGACCCTGCGAATACTTGGGCTGGGTCTACTTGTCCTTCTGTTCCCATGGGGCCATAAGTCGTTGTTCATTGGTGACACAGGGACAGGGAGACATGGTCCCTCACCCTGAGCAGGGCGCCTGAGCCAGGAGCATCTTGACGCTGTGACAGGGCAAGGTTTGTTGTAGAAAAGGGGAGAGAGGAACCAGATGTGGAGGCTGCAGATGGAGGTGGAACAGAAGAAATGCACTCTGCCATTCCATGGCATGGGAGGCAAGGCTTGTGTTGAGCAGGAAGGGGGCAAGCAGGGGAATAGCTCACGGACCAGCTGGCAAAAACACAGCTTGTTAAAATGATATGTGCATATGTTCACGAGCTTCTTTATATTTCCCCTTGAATCTTATATACACTTGCATATCTGTAGGTATATGTAAATGTACATGGAGCAGGTACTGAATAAATGATTTTGGAGCAGTTTGATATCCTAATAATGAGTCATTTAGGACATCAGTTTTATGTGTGGGTTTTTTTTTTTCTGAATCAGAGGAATAAGCCTGCTTTGTACAGAGTTTGTGGGCGGGTTTTTGTCCAGAGCAGTGATTCTCAAACCGTCTTGCTTCCGAATCACCTGCAGAGCTTGTTAAGACAGATTTCCAGCTCCCACCCACCTTCAGAATTTCTGATTTATTAGGTCTGGGGTGGGTCTTGGAAATGCACATTTTTAACAAGTTCATAGGTGATGCTGCAGCTGTTGATTGGGGGACCACACTTGACAAGTGATGGTCTAGAGAGAGCAGCACATGGGCTTTGGTGATTGAGAGATCACCAAATGAGAGATTATTTATAGAACTCCCTTGGGTCTGAGAACTGACCATTCATGCCTTTGGTAGAGTGAAAGAAGACTCATGGGGGTGAGTCTGGGCATCCATGGAACCACTTCCTTGCTTAAGAAGCTAGAACCTTTTACAATGTGGACAGAGCCTGCTTGCTGCCACACAGAGCCTTGCAGGTTTGCATATTCATTCAGCAGGGATCCACCAGTGTCCACTCCATGCCCAGCCCTGTAAGTGGCTTGTGTTCAGCATCAGGAAAGGCTCTTGGGATGTTTCTAGCACAGTTCAATCTTTTTAATTTATTTTTTATTTTTCTATTTTTTTAAAGATTTTATTTATTCATGAGAGACACAGAGAAAGAGAGAGAGAGAGAGAGAGAGAGAGAGAGAGAGAGGGAGCTAGAGACACAGAGGGAGAAGGAGGCTCAATCCAGGGAGCCTGACATGGGACTTGATCCCGGGTCTCTAGGATCACACCCTGGGCTGAAGGTGGTACTGAGCCACCTGGGCTGCCCTCAATCTTTTTTAAAAATTATTTTTATTCTTTAAAATTTTACTTAAATTCAATTAATTAACATATAATGTATTATTGGTTTCAGAGGAAGAGGTCAGTGATTCATCAGTCTTCTATAACACCCAGGGCTCATTACATTGCATGCCCTCAATGTCCATCACCCAGTTACTCCCTCCCCCAACCCCCTCCCCTCCAGGGACCCTCAGTTTGTTTCCTATAATTAAGAGTCTCGTCATTTGTTTCCCTCTCTGATTTTGTCTTATTTTTCCCGCTCTTCCCCTATTATCCTCTGTTTTGATGCTTAAATTCCACATAGGAGTGAGATCATATGATAATTATCTTTCTCTGATTGACTCATTTTGCTTAGCATAATACCCTCTGGTTCCATCCACATTGTTGAAAATGGCAAGGTTTTTTTTGATGGCTAAGTAGTATTCCACTATGTATTTATACCAAATCTTCATTACCCATTCATCTGTCGATGGACATCTGGGCTCTTTCCATAGTTTGTCTCTAGTGGACATTGCTGCTATAAACATTGGGATGCAGGTGCCCATTTGGATCACTCTTTAGGGTAAATATCCAGGAGTGCAATTGCTGGGTCATAGGGTATCTCTATTTTCAACTTTTTGAGGAATCTCCACACTGTTTTCCAGAGTGGTTGCACCAGCCTGCATTCCCACCAACAGTGCAAGAGGGTTCCCCTTTCTCTGCATCTTTGCCAACATTTGTCATTTTCTGATTTACTCATTTTAGCCATTCTGACTGGTGTGAGGTGGTATCTCATTATAGTTTTGATTAGACAGTTCAATCTAACAGATGTTAAAGGGACACTTCATTGTACAGCTGGGCTGGCTTGTATGGGAGCTTGGAGGATAAATGATGTAATAATTGCCACAGGGATGCTGTTCACATTCTATGTGCTCCCCATGTCCTGGCTCCACTTGGGTCCTCAGGAATAGCTCTGGGGCTCTCTGGAAAGCCAAGTATTTCCCTTAAAGCCTATGGGTCACTTTGGCATCTTGGTGTGTCTTTGTCCTCTTGGGCTTCCCAGGAACAGACTTCCCAAGCCTGAGTGTGTTGGCACCTGGACCTGAGCCATGCCCCCCTGCAACTAAACCCCACTATGGTGGGACTCTCCTCTCTACTGGAGCCAAGCACCAAGTATTATGGTGTCTGTTGGTGTCCATTCTCCACTGTTGTCACTGAAGAGTAAGCTCACAGCTGGACTTTGGAGACCAATGAATGGTTCTTCATTCTTACAAATGGGCCAACCCCAAAGCATGAATGAGGGCAAGGAAAAGAGCTACCTGGGGTGGAGCCGAAGGGATGCCCTAAGGTGAATCAGGCTACTTGGTTGCCTGCTTTGTGATTTGAGACAGTCCCCTTCTTCTCCCTGTCTAAGCTTCCTCGTCTCCCAGGTGAAGTGTGATAATGCTTGTCACGCCTCCTTTTCTGCTGCAGTGATGCTGCAGTGGTACGTGTCAGCTTTCTCTCTTAAACATATGCGAGTAATTGAGGGTATCTGGGATGACGGACAGACATGTAAAAGTCTCCTGATGGGAGCAGGTGACCCTGAGGTTTGGGGAATGAGGGTGTGGAAGCCATATGGAAAGGGGCTACAGCTAGTGTGGAAGAGCAGTGTGGGTTTGAGAGATGCACTGAGCATCTGGATTCACATCTCAGCTCTGCAGCTAAGGAGCCCGGGGAGTAGGCCCAGCCTTAGCCTGTCTGAGCATTGTCTCATCTGGAACAAGGAGGGGAATGATGGCTCCTGGCTTTCATGGCTGATACAGTGCTTATGGCTTATGAGTCACCTCCTGGGAGCCAGACCCTGTACTAGTATCCAGTGACTGGTGATGACAATGACAGGGCTCATTGGGGTAGCTTCCGTATCCGCCACAGGAGAGGTGGGTAACACATGTGGATGGCGGGACCCGAACTTCTTGTACCCCACCCCCGCCCCCCGCAATGATGCCAGGCTGGCCACTCACAACTGACCCCATAGTTAAGGGGTAGAGGCAAATAAAAATTCAAGGAATGTTTATTAGAGGCTGAGACTGTGAGGAGGGAATTTGGCTCTTTGGGTGCCTGGATGGTTTTTAATTTAACTTTTATTTTTATCAAAGGAATACATATTCATAGCCAAGTGGTAATAAGCTTATAATGAAAAGCAGCCTCTACTGCCACATGCCTCCCACCCATGCTTTCTGCTTCCTGGAGGTGACTGGTCTCAGTCTTCCAGTTGTCTGGTTCAGTATTAACCACATTTCTGGATGATATGCTTATACTACCTTTTTCTTGATTTTTCAGTTGTCATTATTTTTTGACTTTCAGTTATGAGACACGGGGGATCCAGGTTTCCTAGATCTCTTCTCTCGTGATTTAAAGAGATAAGAATAGCCTCGGCTTTCCCAGTCTTTGCCAGCCTTGCCAGAGCATGGCAGCGCCTGGGTTCTCACTGTGTAAACACCCACAGTGAGGTCACCATCCATGTAGCACCCTGTGATCACTTTTTTTTCTGATAGACTTTTTGTTTTCCCTGGAATTAGGTACGTAGCAACCAACTTGCTTTTCATTTGGCGCAGTTTTCTATTGCTATTTATCCTCCAGTACTCTCACTAAACCAGAAATATTTCCTGAATGTGTTCAAAGGCATCAGGTAGTATTCTGTTTCTTTCTCCCCCAGTCTGGATGGTTGATCCCTGGGCACTGCCACTACACTGAGTCCCCGCTTCACCATTGCCCTGCTGGATCACCTCCTTCCTGAGTTCCACGCCTCACTCTTTCTATGTTGAATCTCACCTTCCAGGAGCGTACCTTCCTGAGAAAGGGCTTATGGGATGCAAAAATTTTGACATACACCACAGATGAAAATATCTCTGTTAGACTTTCATACTTTATTGATATTTGGGCTGAATATTGAAGTCTGGGTTGAAATTGATTTCCCTTGCAAATTTGGAGAACGTGCTTTTCCCTTAGAAACTTGTCCATTACCTGACAGGTCAGATGCCATTCTGTGTCCCAGTCCTCAGAATGTGACTGTTTCCTCACACTCCTTGCTTCTGCCCACCTTCTCTTCACTGCCCAGAAGACTTGAGGATCATCCCTTTGTCTCTGGAGTACCAAAATGTCACATTTCCATTGCTTAATATGAATTTTTAAAAAACGCATTGTTTCTGGCACTTGGTGGTACTTATATTTAACTCTAGGGATTTGCCTTACATTATGAATCTGATAAAAATTTCCACCTTCCATTCATTTTTTCCTTTCTGGAATTGCTTTTTTTTTTTTTTTTGGCTGATCCTCCTGAATGGATCCTCTAACCTTTTCTCCTAATTTCCATCCTTTTTGTTGCTTTTCTTTCTGGTGTAGCAGTCCTCAGACCTTTTGGTCTCAGGTCCCTTTCTAGCCTCAGGATCTATTCACACCCTTAAAGATAATTGAGAATTTCAAGGAGCCTTTGTCGATGTAGATGATACCTGTTGCAATTCACCATATTAGAAATTAAAAACAGAGATTTAAAGAATAAATCATGAAAAATAACAAACCCACTCCATGTGAACATATATAGCATAATTTACGAACGTATATATATTTTCAAAGCAAAAATTTAGTGAAAAATGTGACAGTGTTTTATATTTTTGCTACTCTTTATAATGCGCAGATTCATAGGGATGGCTATATTCTCACCTTTTTCTGCACATGATCTGTTTTGATGCGCTGTTTTGATTGAAGTCTATGAAGAGAATCTAGTTTGCTTCAGATGTGTAGTTGGAAAAAGGAAGAGTATTTTTACTGCCCTTTTATACAGTCATGGGTTCTCTGCTTTGATGTTATACCAGAACTCTACAATGGTAAATTCTTAATGATTAGTTTCAGTGTGGAATCTGAAACTTGATCAGTGAACTTTTTGTTCTTGGTTAGATTAAAAGCCATTGGTTTGTCTTATGCTTTGAGTGGATTTTACCTCTGCCTGATTTTGTAACATCACTGCTTGATCTTTGGCAAATATTGGTTCATTGCGTTATACAAATCTGTTCAATATTGATATGTTTCTTTATATTATATCAAACATTTAGATGGGTAAATAGCACTACCATTCTGAATAGAAAAGTATGTTCTCAGGCTGAGGACAGTGGGTAAATTACCTAAAATTCTAATTTTGCTTGAGAGCTCAAATTTTGTTAGGATGGAATGTTACTGGTTGTTTTCCTTGCACTGCGAGGCTGACTTTCTTCATTTTCGAGAAACAATTTCTCCATATTTATTTTTACTTGTGGGGACATCGTGCTGAAGAATATAGTGACTCCTGGTACACTTTGCTGCCACGGCCTTGCCTTTTGTTATGGCATTAAGACCTGTGCCCACGGTTGCCGTAGCACCATCAGCACAAATGTCAATGCTGTGGAGGAGGCAAGTAATGGCTTAGTATTATTGTAAAAACAATTCTGGCTTCATGGACCTTCTGAAAAGGGTCTCCGGAGGCCTTAGATATCTGAGGACCATACTTTTGGAACTGCTATTCCAGAATATGTTTGTGACTTTATCCTACAAACTTCTATTGAAGTTTTCAACTCTTACTTTCCAGTTTTTTATTTCTTTTTTTTTTTAGTTTTTTTTTTTTTAGTTTTTTTTTTAGTTTTTTATTTCTTAGGGCTCTTTTCTGTTCTTTGTTTCTCTTTGGACTTTTCCTTTTTTTTTTTTTTTTTTAAAGATTTTATTTATTTATTCATGAAGACACACACACAGAGGGAGAGAGAGAGAGAGAGAGACAGAGACACAGGCAGAGGGAGAAGCAGGCTCCATGCAGAGAGCCTGACGTGGGACTTGATCCCGAGACTGTGGGATCATGCCCTGGGCTGAAGGCAGCACTAAACTGCTGAGCCACCTGGGCTGCCCCCCTCCTTTTTTTTTTTTTCAGATTTTACTTATTCATCAGAGATATATATAGAGAGAGGCAGAGACACAGGCAGAGGGAGAAGCAGGCTCCATGCAGGGAGCCTGATGTGGGACTCGATCCCAGGACCCTGGGATCATGACCTGAGATGAAGGCCAGGCGGCCCCTTCTTTGCACTTTTCAATTCCTATTTTACACATTCTTTGTGTTGTCTTATCTCATTGAAGGTATTATAGTTTTGCCTGGACTTTTCCTTCTCTGTATTGTGTCTTTTCCCTGGATTATTTTTGTTTCCTCTTGGTTATATTCCTGTTTTTGTATGTTGGAGGCTCTTATCAATGTCTGGTGCTTCTTGGTTTATACTTACAGTAGGGCACTGACATCCTGGTTGAAAGTTCTCTGGATATGGGTGGGACTTGTTGACAAATGGGCTTCCCTGTAGTGTGATTGGATAAGAGCCACCTGGGGACCCTCAAATAATGGTATCTTGAGGAGTGTTTTCAGGAGCTGGGTAGTTTCAGGGAGGAATGTTCCAGCATGGCACCTATAACTCTCGGAGCCACAAGGCGGAAAGGGATGGGGGGGATTTTGCTGTTGAATATATCAATTTTCATAGAATGGCACCCCACCACTTCTGAATTTTGCTTTGTTGTCCTTGAGTCCAGAGGAGAGACCTACTGTCTCCTGCAAGTTTGGGAGAGAAATAATAATGGATGATGAGGATTAGTGAAAACATCCAGGGGTGGAGGTCTCACCCACTCCTTTTGAAGACTCTCTTCATGAAGGTCTGTTTTCCATCCCAGCTGTACCTCTGCTTTCAGAGGCACCATTGCCTCTAATTTGCTTGAACTTCTGAGCTGGAACACAGCAGCTTGCTTCTTGAAGGCTGGCCCAGTGCAGGCTTAGCAGACTGCAAAATGCTGGAGCCTAAGTCTGCGTCTCTCATCCATTTACTTGCTGGCTTGCAAAACAGTGTTGACATCTCTCATCTACTATTGTTTTCTTTGCCTCTCTCTTGGTCATTTTTGACTTATGAAGGAAATAATTCTAATTTATGCAAATAAAAAATTCTTTACTTTGTGTTTGGGGACACTATAAGTTGACCCCCCAGTGATTCTTTCCTCCTTGTACTTGTGCCCTTTTATAATTCCCTCCTGTCTTGAGTATGCAGGACCTGTGACATCCTTCCAACTAATGGAATGTGGCAGAGGTGATATCGCTTCCACGATGCCTTATGTGAGATTGTGAACGTCAGCTTTGCTAGAAGCTCTCTTCCTGGCTGGTTTGGATGAAGATATGAGGAAGGCCCACATGGCAAGAAACTGAGAGCAGTCTCCAGTCAACTAGCTAGGAACTGAGAATGGCTTCTGGCTGAATGCCAGCAAGAAACCCCCATTTCGGCAGGCTGCAAGTAACTGAATTATGCCAACAACCACATAAGATGGGAAGAGCTCAATTTTTCCCATTAGAGCTTTGACATGAGGTTGTAATTCCAACAAACACCTTTTTTGCAGCTTTGGAATGTTGTCATGTGCCAGTAGATAACTAATTTAGGCAGTATTCGAGCTGCTATGTTCATCTGGAAGTCTAGCTCTTGTGCTTTGGCCTCATGGGCTAATCACCACGTGTAGCTGAATATTTGGCCCCTGGGGCAGGAGCTCCAGGTCAGGAATCTGTTGCTTAGAGTCCATTTACCTTTGCTACTGGGGGTTACAGAATTCAGAACACTGGACTGAATTCTTATAGGTTCTTGAGGGAGTCCCCATGAGGAGCCATTCTTCTTGCTTTGTGGGTTGCTGAGGTCTGGACATCTTTGCACCCAGCCCTTGGACTTTGCATCCCCAATTGTCATGCTTGGCAGGGGTCTGCAGCCAGCTATCATCTATTGGGTCATTTGGGGGATGCTTTGCAAAATTTAACTTGAAACACTGGAATTTAAACTTTATTTTTTAAAAAATATTTTATTTACTTATTCATAGAGACAGAGGCAGAGACACAGGCAGATGGAGAAGCAGGCATCATACAGAGAGAGAGCCTGATGTGGGACTCAATCCAGGGTCTCCAGGATCACGCCCTGGGCTGCAGGCAGCGCTAAACCGCTGCACCACCAGGGCTGCCCTGGAATTTAAACTTTAAATGTAGATAGTAATTCCAGAAGGAAAGAAGGGTTTTTTGTTAATTAATGTTGTTGACTGGGACTGAGGGAAGCGATATGTATCTGTGACAGGTACCATTAGCCAGGAGCCTGGAATTGGCTGCTCCTCTGTTTTGTCCTTACTACTTGGGGCACCTTGAATAGGTAACTCAACTTTTTTGCCCTCAGTTTCTTTGCTATTAATTCTTTTTTTTAAATATTTTTTTGCTATTAATTCTTTCAATCATTTATCCAATATTTAATGGGGATGTGTTGTGTGCCAGGCCCTGTGCTAGGTGCTGGGGCTATGGAGATGAACATGATGCAGTTCTTACTCTCAGAGCTTGATTTGAAGTGGGATAAAGGGGCACAGGATCAGGCGGGTCCAGGGCAGCAGAACTTGCACATGGGTCATATGAGTGCCTGCAGACATGTTTGTTTGGTTCATCCTGTGTTGTAAATTACTGGAATTAGTTGCTGATATTTAAAAGTTGGCATATTTGACTGAAACTTTGAAATTCTGACTTGTATGGAGAAATAGGGAAATTTGGCCAAGTCCCCAGGAACTCCCTTCTTTAAATGGGCAGACTTATTTATCTATATATTTATTTATTGTATATAATTCAGAGCCTTTTATTATATTCACAGAATTATGCACCCATTACCACAATCAGTTTTAAAACATTTCCATTACCTCTGAGGAAAACCCCACATCCCTTAGTCATCCATCCCTACTGCCCCGGCCAGCCCTAGGCAGCCTCTGATCGCTGCTGTCTACAGCTTTGCCTCTTTCCATGAAGTCACGCATTATGCACTCTTTTGTAACTGAACTCTTCTCTCCTAGCATGATGCTTTCCAGATTCATCCACGTTGCAGCTTGTGTCAGAAGGTGGTTCCTTTCTTACGGCTGAATGCTTTTCCAGTGTAAGAATACCCCACGTATTCTGGATATGTATTCACGTATTCACGTATTCATATCTTTATAAAAGAGAGAACAACCGGTAGTCTTGCGGGTGGGGACTGCATTTTCAGGAAAAGGAGAATATGTGCAGGTAGGACCTGTCTTTTGTTGAGGTGTACCCTGGGAGCTTCCCTTTCTGCGTCCCTGCCCCCCAGGATGCAGTGCTGCCTGGGGCCATGGCATCCAGAGGACAAAGGACATGCTCTGTGTCTAGGTTATAGGTGTCCCCTTTGCTTCTTAGGGTTGTTGTAAAGAGCAGAGGGGCTGGCCAACATGAATGGAAGCTTCTGTGCCCTATATGACAGGCCAGACACTTGACCGGTGAATCCCTGTGCATCACTATCTATGTCCTGGCACAGTTCCTTGCATACAGGAATTTTGTTTGAGCGTGACCAGAATCTTGGTTTTGCAATGGATTGGGGAGCACTGGCCTTTACACTCTGCATGCTCTGGGGGAGCAGTGGGCTTAGGCAGTCCTGGCTGTGGCCGTGGGCACAAGCTGGAAGACCTTGCGATTCTAGCTGTTGGAAGTCACCAGAGTGACAGAGGAACTGCTGTCTTGTTCAGGGAATCCCCACTTGGTCAGTCTCTGAGGAGCCTTTGCCTTGAAATGGATATTGGATCCAGGTGGCCAACGGTTGGTCTTCCTTGCTCAAACCTCCTGGCCAAAAGATATTTCTCTTCAAGATCTGCAGTCTTTCCCCTCCTCTTCTGCTGCTATGGCTGTCACCATCTTATAACTCCAGGGGCCTCATTGTCCTGTGGGGGCCATGGAGATCTGGCTCTTTGTGGAGGGTCCTGTCAAGCGATCCTTTTAGGAATGGCATCCTGGTGGGCTTGAACTGAGTGCCCCCACCCTAGATTGCCTGAGGCAGTTCTGGGGAGGGCTGGGGAGTCTGGCTACTTATCTCACACCATTAGGCTTATGGCAGTGCTGCTAGCAGACAAAGGCTCGAAGGGGATTAGGGGTAATTACCGGGCCAGCTCTTTATTCTCAAGGTTTAATGGGCCCAGCCACTGTAATTGTACCTGCTAGTGTCAGGCTGTTCCCTCCCATCCAAAGGCCAGGCCCTGGGCTGGGGTATGGGTATCAGAAGCCAGGGCCTACTGCTTTCCCACCTGCCCCCTTATTGCTGAGTGGCAACTGGAATGTCCAGCGGCCTTTGGTGAGTTCATTGTGGTATGGCAACCTGGTGAAGATGGGTAGCTGAATTTATCATGGAGAAAACGGGGAGCCCATTGTGTGCTAACGACCTTTTGATGGGGGATAAAAGGTCTGCCCTACCTTGTCAAGGCCTGAGCTGCTCTGGGAATCTCTGTCTTTGTTGTGGCTTATGGGTCTGTCCATAAGGGCAGTGGAGTATCCTTCTCAGTTTTGTAAGGTGGGACCTGTCTTAGGGATGAAGGGGGGTTGTCGCTTTGGCCCGGAATGGTTTCGCAATGGATTGGAGAGCACTGGCCTTTACACTGTGCATGCTCTGGGGGAGCAGTGGGCTCAGGCAGTCCTGGCTGTGGCCATGGACACAAGCTGGAGGACTTTGTGATTCTAGCTGTTGGAAGTCACCAGAGTGACGGAGGAACTGCTGTCTTATTCGGGGAATCCCCACTTGGTCACTCTCTGAGGAGCCTTTGCCTCGAAAAAACTCCAGAAGAGTTCAGCAGAGGGCATTTGAAAATTCAGACTATGCATCCTTTTAATCCTTTTGGGGAGCCTGTAAGGTGATATGTTGGTGATGTTTTTATTTCTTAGAATTATTTTTCCAGCCATTCACATGAACTCAGAGTGCCATATCGGTTTTCCACCTTAAGTAAGAGGATTAAAAACGTTGCATAATGTAGGACCTGAGTTAAGTGCTCCGGCCCCCTCATCTTGTCACATCGTGTAATTGGGAGTAATTGCTGGTGTGGGGTTAGAGAAAGGCGCCCATGGCGGGGGGCTTTGTTGAACCCTTGTAACAGGACGGCAGATTAAGCTGGGGGAGTGGGCTCCTTCATGCAGACAGGAGGGGTGTGTCTTGAGCATCTTTGCCTGAACATCATCAGAGGGGAAGGTGGGGTTGCTCTGAGGGTGCTGCAGATGTCGGTGAGCATGGGGGCAAGGCTGACTCTGGGGGTAGCAAGGGGTGGTGTCACAGGCGTCTTGGGTTCTTTTACTCCCTGGCTGCTTCTGCTTCACTCTGGAGATGGGAGGCTGACCCTCTGAGCTGCCTCCTATGCCAGCTTTGCTCCTATGAGATTGAGGTGATCTTGATCAGGAGATGGGAGCAGTAGATAGGGTGACAGGGCTCCCCATCCATGTGGCATTGGTCTTCCAATGCAGCATTCCTCTATTTCAAATCAAACGGTGCTCTGGATCTTGTGCAACACAGCTTCCTTGCCACAGTGCATGGATGCCCTTCAGGTCAGAGTGTTACTCCTTGTGGGGGGCCTGAGGTGGAGGGTGGGAGACCCTCAGCCCTCCAGGAAGTGACTGAGTCACATGGATGTGGAAGTGTTTTTGTGAACAGTGTGTTGGGGCCATTGAACTGGCTGTGCCCCGCCTTTGCCCTGTGCAGTCACCATCTAGCCCTAGATGTTACTGGCTTTCTCCAGGTTTTGATGCCTCCTACCTGGGGTGTGTGGTTTGATGTGGGAAAGTGAGAAGGAACTCAGCTCTGTATCAAGAGTTCCTAGGCTGAGTGGTTTGTGGAGGCTTCAGGAGGTGTGGGGGGAGCAGGAGAGGGGAGAGAGATGAAACACAGGTGGGAGCAGGGATTTTGTCTGCGCTGCTCCAGGATCCTCTGTGTTCCCAGCAGTGGGCTGAGAAGGGAGAAGGTGGTCCTGACCTCTCCCAAGGCCTTTAGAAGTCCTGCCTTGTCCCACATGGTCACCATGGGAGAGAGGAGGGAGTCAGCAACCTCCACTGTAGCCATGACCCTCTGTCCATCCACACTCATTTACAGTCAAGGGTCCTCCTGGGGAGTTGTTGGTGAGGATAGACAGGAAGGAGAGGCTGAGGATGTCACCTGTCTGTTACACTTTGAAGCAGATCTCAAGTGCCTGGCCAAGGCCCACCTGGGCCAAGCCCTGTGTGGCTCCCTCTGTGAGTTAGCTTCTACAGGAGGCTATCTTTAGCCTAGCCACATATGCTTGCCCAGCAGATGTTGTGCATGTAGACTTGGGCTCCTCCTAAGGGACTCAGAGATGGGTGAGACTCCCCTTTGCTCTTGAGGAGTTTGCTCGTGGGGCGGAGAGGACAGATGTACTGGCGTGCTCTCCTCAGGCTGAGTGGACTGAAGGTGTTGTGCAGCCCCTATAATAGTTCCCTTACAGATGGGCCACCTGCAACATAGGGCACAGCCAGGTTGCCACAGGCCACACAGCCACTGACACAGTCTAGACCTGATCCCAGGTCATAGCTACCAGGTAGATGTCCCAGGGTGTCCAGTGTGATGGTGTGGCTGACTAGGGGCCAAAGACCACTCATGGATCATCCCATCTGGGTATATTGCTAAGGATAAACGGAGAGAGACTGTGTGTGTGTGTGTGTGTGTGTGTGTGTGTGTGTGTGTATTTCCCAAGCCATCTGCCAATACCATTTACATTCTGCACCCATGATCATATTTTTTCCAGGCCCAAGAGGATTAGGGAAGAAAGAAGGGAACCTTGATTTCCAAGGCTCCAAGTTAGATGGATTCTGGTCCTCCAACTTCTTCCAATCCTTTGGACTGTCTCTCTCTAGTGGAAAGTTGGCAGTAAGAAAGCTGCTTTGGTAAGGTGGAGGACGGAGTTGGAGGCTTATCCCTCTTCTCTTTCTGCCTCCTTTGGTAGCTCCCAAGGTACCACCGTACAGGTCTAGGGCTCATTGTCAAATGGTTTATAAACCACTTTCCTAGGCCAGGTCCTTTCTGTGTGAAGGTGTGGAGATGGAAATTAGGGGCTATAAGATCAGGCTGCCTGGATTCAGTTCCTGGATCTGCCACTTGCTAGCTATTGTGACCTTTGGGCATGTTTCTTAATCTAAGTCCGCTTTCCTCATTGGTAATGTGGGCTTAAGTATACCTAAGTCATAGATTGTGGTGAGGATTAAATCAATTAATCTGTGTAGAGTGTTTAAAACCATGACTAGTGCATGTGCTCAAAATGTTGGTTATTAAAAGGGAACTCCTGAGCTTCATGGAGTCTCTGGCATCTGAAGAAATTCACTCTAGTAGTGAGAACTGAAGCCATGAGAAGTGTTGGGAAAGAGATTTTAGGGTGGAGAGAGGGCCTTCCTTCTCTCTTAGGGTCACCTCCAGGTCATACCAGGACTAGTCTCGTGGGTAGTGACCTTGTTTGTAGGTGAGTCATGGTGGAGACCTGCCTCTTCCCCCCAGCTCTTTGCTTGCATTGAGGTTGAGCAGGATTAATTGGGGTGTTGAGGTGTCTTTCTTCTGCCTCTGCCTGGGGCAGGAGGGATAACTAGCTCACAGTTCTGGGGAGAGCAGGAGTGGGCCTACACTGTTAACCTATCCTAGCCTGGAAACCTGTTTAGAGCAGCTAGGCCCTGGCAAGACTTGAGGACAGATTTGAGGACCTTTCCTAAGGAGAGGACCCTGGCCCGTGGCTCCCCCACCCTTCCTCTGCAGGAGGAAGCTGAACAATTATGATAAAAGGCATCACTTTTGGTATTAGAGCAAGGGGCCCTCCTTTTACTGGCTCTTGGAGATACTCTTTTTATCCCCATTCTACAGATGGGCCAGTTGAGGCCCCGAGAGTTGAAGCTGCACACATGGCTGATTTGGGATCAGAGTCTGTGGTCTCCAGACCATGCTCAGAGGTGTTGGCAAGTATTCCTTAGGTCAGCCTCACAGGGAGTCATGGCTGTGATGGAAGGCAGGGCCGGAGCCCTGGAGGTGGGCACATCCTGAGAGACTTTTGAGAATTACACCCTCAGGACTTCGATTTGTTTCATTTCCAGGGGAAAGGCTTCTACGTATCCCCAGTGCACTGGGAGAGCATCTATCCCATGCTTGCTGCTTAGTGGGCACTCAAGAGAAGCTCTGGAGCAAGTGAACGCCACTTGAAGGTATTTGTGAAACATGACTGACCTGCTCAGTGTACACAGGATCGGAATCATGACTTGTGCTGTAAAACCGGTAGAGCTGCCACAGTATAAAAATGGCCAAATTTTTATCAGGTAGAAAATAGATAAGTATTGCCAGTGCTACATTCAAATATTATACACCAGTCCTAAAAGATCTCACCCTTGTACATGATCATCTTTTTTTTTTAAGGATTTAATTTATTTATTTGACACAGGGTGCACAAGCAGGGGGAGTGGCAGACGGAGGGGGAGAAGCAGACTCCCACTGAGCAGAGAGCCTGCTACAGGACTTGATTCTAGGACCCCGGGATCATGACCTGAGCTGAAGGTAGATGCTTAACCAACTGAGCCACCCGGGTGCACTGTCATCTTTAATTTCTCTATCCCAGGAAAGAAATCCTCACCTGGAAAACAAGTCTTCCAGAATGTTCTTCACTACAACTGTATAGCAGAACACAGCTGCCTTTTTTTTTTCTTCTATGGGCATTGTTGGTGTCAGCCTGGTGTTCAAGGTTTGATGGGGTTGTGGGGATGTGCCCTCTGAAGTACTTTCCAGATCAAAGGGTCTGTGGCCCCAGCTCTATCCTTTCCATACATTTTTCAATATGCTCTTCTGTGGTCTATGGGAGCTTTCACAGTACCAGCTCCTTATAGTACAAAAGAAAGCCACCGAAGTTTCTTTGGATCCTCGTCCCCAGGCCCTTCATTGACTTGTTTTATGTGTATAGATCCAGGTCATGGGCCAAAGCTGCATGCTTTGTAGAGTTTACAGGTTTTCCCTAACAACAGTTTTGTTTAACTGGTGGAGCTTATCAGAGGGCGGAAATTATGGGCTTATTTCATCTCAGAGGGAAACTGAGGTACTGGGCACTTGGATGACTTTGAGAATTACAGTGTCAGGACTTAAAGAGCAGCACATACTCGTCAGACACTACTGTGTGCCAGGCACTGGCTGGATGATGGAAATCTGGGGCGTGAGCTGCCTTGTCTGTGACCCCATGAGTACTGCCTCCAGCTGGCAGTGTTTTCTCAGGGCAGATCCCCACAGTGTGCCAGTTCCCACCCTGTGACAGGCCATAGAGTAGGGTTCACAGAGCCAGCCCCCAAGGTCATGAGGATAGGGGGTACTGATTACCACACCCTGTGCCAGTATTCATGGTGTCAACTCATCCAAAGCAGATGTGGGTTTTATCTTATGGAAATTTCAAAATTGAACAAGATTTCAAAATATTTATCTTACAGATGTTTCAAAATTTAGAAGACCCAAAACCCTCTACTGTCAAGCTCTCCTGGCCTTGGCTAGGCAAGACACTACTTTGGTTCTTCATCCTCTCCTCAGTGTCTTGCTACAGCTCTGTGGGATTGGGCTCCAGGGATGAAATCTTGCCTGATCTTGGGAAGGAATCACTGGCTCTGCAGAATAGCATGTCATGAGAAAGAGCCCAGGGCATATTGGTGTAGCATCCTTTGGTGGTGACTGGGATACTGGTTTTGGAGCCGAGCGTTGGGCAGTGGTCCCTACTTGGCTAACTGCTCTTAGAGAAGTCCCTCTCACTGCAGGCTGCAGTATCCCTACTTGAACAACCGTGATGTTGGTGGCTTATACCAGGATGCTGCCCTCAGCCTGTGGTTCAAGGCTGAATGTCCTCATTCTGTACTGTGCTTGTTCTTAATTTGTGGTTCACGAAGCCATTACTCTTTCTAGATTCCTCCCAGCTAAGCTGGAGCAAACCCAGCTTCACCACGAAGCCTGCCTACCTTGTCCATTCCAGGATATAGTACTTTCCCTTCCTTTAGGTTCCCATTGACCCATTCACCGGGAATATGCCCTACCTTGTGCTACAATCTGTGTGTGTGTGTGTGTGTGTGTGTGTGTGCGCGCGCGCGCTTTCCCTATCTAGACAGCTCACTAGGAATAAATCCCAACTGTTTCCATTCTATATCTTTCCCATTTCCTTGGCCAGGGTTTTTGGACATTTTTGGATACCACAAAATGACCAACAGTTTAGCAGAATCTCTGTGGCCTATGGAGTGAAATATCCTGTGGATCAGATATTTTCTTTGAGTTCTAACAGGTTTCCTTGAGACCCAGCATGAAGGGAATGTCAGGAATCTTTATTGTGCTCTGGCAATTGGACAGTCTTCCTGCCACCCGCGCCCGCCCCCGCCCCACCATGGACTGTCCTGGTGTAGCTGTCCTCTGTCCTGAGGTCCCCTGGCACTAGTGAAGGAAGGGATAGGGATGGAGGCTATTGGGAACCCACTGCATAGATTGACATCATGCCTATTATTCCCAGTCTTTCCTGGGAAGACAATCAGGGTGGGTCCAGAGGTGGTGGGGGAACAGCTCAGCCAATGTGATTTTAGCCTGCCAGTAGGGGCCATGTACATGCAGATTATGGAGATGTGGCCCCTTTCTTTCTGTGCTGGAAATGAGCCTCAGAAAGCCACCGCCAGCCTCTTCTGTCAGGAGGGCAGGAGGAAGCATGCAGTGTAGATTCTGTGAAGTCTGCAGGTTTCACTCAGTTGGGATTTGTCATCTGGCAAATGGTCAAGTATCTGCCATACCTGCCCGTGTCAGCTACAGCCTCCATGGCCAATCCGCATGATGAAGTATCTAGTCAAGTTTTGGCAATTCCGAAGGTGTGGCAATCTTGGTTCTTACAAGGGGCCAGTGGGTAGCATTGCGACAGAGGCCCATGTGCCGGGCCTGCAGGATGTCCTAGAAGGGAGGTGGAGGGTGGAGGGCACCCTTGACAGTTGACATCTGTGTCAACAGCGCCCAGTGACACACCGGGGGAGGACGAGCCTGCGCTTGGCAGACCAACAATGGGCTGATTGATTAAATGAACTTTCCCCTCAAAGGCGCCACCATTGCCAGGGGTGCCTGGGCTGACAGGGGTCTGTGTGCTGTCCCCTGGGGACTCCCTTGGCATGCTCAAAGCAGGGAACAGGGGTGGGCTTTGGTCGCTGATGGGGTCACGACTTATCCATGATCCTCTGGGAGCCTGTAGTGGGGTGAGAGGTGGGCTGGTGGCTCCATGGCATGCGAGAACAAAGGCCTGGAAGGCTGGGGGTGATGAATGCTGTATGGGTGAGAGTGGCTGGGCCCTGGGTGGGTGATGTATCCACTGCAGCTCCATCTGGCCTGAGGTGAGGTGCTCTACAAGTATGTTTGTCCTCCCACAAAATGTAGCTCAGTTGATGGGGGTTGCAAATGCTCCCCTAAGACCTTGGCCACACTGCTCTTGGGAGCTCAGTTCAACATCGAGGATGAAAATCCTGGCTCTTCTTTTTCTTGCCCTATCCCTTCTCCTACACATGCATACATGTGCATACACACACATACTCTGTCTTGCTTGCTGAGGACTCATGACTCAAGTCAGCTGGGAGCTCAGACTGCCTGAGGCCATGATGCTATCAGTTTTCTCTCTACAAATGTGAACAGGAGGCCTAGTGGGCCTCAGGCAATGGGACCCCCTCATTGACTGTCAGTAGGGCCTGCCCCATCTACTTTTTTTCCTGTGTTGTGTTCTCAGATGAAATGAGCCCAGAGAGACTTAAGTTACTCAACAGGTCTTTCAGCACAGGCCACTGCCTCTCTCATGTACTCAGCGAGGCTGATAGTTTTAGCTCAGTGTGGCTTTCAGGATGGTGGTGTGAATTCCCAGCCAGAGGGTCAAGGGAGAAAGGGTCTGTCATTCAGAGCTGAGCCAAAGACCAGAATGATCCTCCAAAACCCAAGTCTATTTATTTCAACTTCTATTTAAAATCCTTCTATGGTAACTTTAAGTAGTTTCCTGGACAGAGACCAAAATGCTTCTCAGAATCTAGCTTCTACTCTTCTTGGTTCTTTAATGTTGTCCCATACCTTGC
This sequence comes from Vulpes lagopus, assembly GCF_018345385.1. Lineage (NCBI taxonomy): Eukaryota > Metazoa > Chordata > Mammalia > Carnivora > Canidae > Vulpes > Vulpes lagopus. The sequence goes on along the minus strand of NC_054830.1, from coordinate 109,308,523 downwards.
CCCTTGTTCTCTGCCCCCCAGCCATGCCAGCCTCTTACCACAATGTCTGACATACAGTGGCCTTGTGGTGGGCTAGAGCGTGGAGCTTCTGAGCTCTTTCATTGGGAATGCCTTTCCTCTCATATCCCATCTCTTTCACCCTTTCCATCTGGTTAGCTTCTGTCAATCCTTCAGTTCTTTGAGCACTTATCCCTGAAGATATTTTCCATCTTGTTTTTTACTGTTTTCTATATACTGTAAACACAGTTGTTTTATAGATTGTGAAAGGATTCTGTTGTCTGAAATGTTTGTAAGTTTGTTTCATGATGTCTTACTTCCTTATGTGCCTGGTTATTTTTGACTATGTCCTGGGCATTAATTTTGAAAATTTATTTTAGGAACAATTCTTTCAGAGATTTTTGTTGGCTTCTGCTGGGATGTGGTGGTACTACCAGTTATTCAAACCTGAGATTCCTAGAGCTCTCAGGTTATTTGAATATGATCCACAGGTCCACAAGAAGGCCTCTTTATTTCTGGTTCCTCCTCCATCTCACTGTGAAGTCCTTTAGAGGCTCAGCCCACTGTATGTGCAGAATGTTAAACTACCCACCTTGGGTGTGACCTAGGTTTTGACTTTGGTCCCTTTCACCCTAGGAGGTCATCATAACTGTAGTTCAACTATGATAATGTTTCTACTGGATCAGAAAATGACCTCAGGGCAAAAGTAGCTTTCAATGCTTGTCTTGTCTTTCTGTGTCCTTGCATTTTTGTGGATTTTGGCCTGGTAATTCTTCACTATCTTACTAGCTTTCTGATTTTTTTTTTTAGAAAATTAAAAAAATAATTCATTAAGGGTTTTTAAGGTGCCAACTGTGAGATGTCAATTCAAATTAACTCCTCTTAGGAAGGCAGAAGTCTCCTGGTATTGTTGTAAGTTTCCCAAGGTAGCTTCTCTGATTTTCTGCATAGGTCTGAGTCCCCCATTATATCCTCTATGGTACAATAAGCTTCTTCCCTTACCAGTTCTCATAATGGCTATACTTAGGAGTTTATTTGACTAACATCATCAGTACTTAGAGTAGTATCTGATAGGATTGTGATGACCTCTACTTGCTTCACTTGGTCCACCGAATTTGTTTTTTGTGGAACTTTTAGACATTACTTTTCACATGCAAATCAGTTATCCTATACCTTTATATTTTGGATTCCTTTAGGACTAGAGTGACCCTAATATGCATGCAGTGATTGAGAACATGAGCGAGCTTGCTTGCTTGCTTGCTTGCTTGCTTGCTTGATTTATTTATTTATTTATTTATTTATTTATTTAAGAGAGAATGAGCAGGAAGGTCAGAGGGAGAGGGAGAATCTCAAGCAGACTTGTGCTTAGCATAGAGCCCGATGAGGGGTTCCATCCCATGATCCTGAGATTGTGATGTGAGCCAAAATCAAGAGTCAGATGCTTAACCAGCCATGCCACTCAGGTGCTCCAAGACCATGAGCTTTAAATTCAGAAAGTCTTGAGTTTTATTTCTGTTCCTTCCTAACTCTATGGTCCCCTGTGAGTCTCTTAACTGTTCCTTCCTAACTCTATGGTCCCCTGTGAGTCTCTTAACTATTCTGAGCCTCAATTTCCTCATCTGTAAATTGGAAATAATATTTTTGTCTCTTTAATTGGATTACCATGAAGATTAAATGAATGATACTTAGCATAATGGGTGACTGGTTAGTGAAGTGGATTGGCATTAGGTAACCATTCCAACCTCCTTCTAGTGTACCTTGCTGTATACAAATGCTAATAAGGCAAAAACTTTGTCTCATATTCCCTTAGAGCTAAACTAGTTGTAAGTAGATGCAAGTAGATCCTATGAGTTAGCTGTCTTTCTGCAAGATCTGGAAGGCAGAAATGAGGTATAGATTATCTTCTTGTTGGCTTGACAACAAGCATGGTAACAGCAAGCATGGCCATGATGCTGTTGTCTTTTTCATGTTGAGTTCAAGTGTCTGATCACAAGTTTTGTGGGTATTAAGCAATTGTGGCAGTGGCAGCATTTTTAAAAATTTTTATTTATTTTTATTTTATTTAAATTCAGTTTGCCAACATTTAGTAAAACAGTGAGTGTCCATCTCATTGTGTGAGTGGCAGCACTTTTATATCACTGGATTGCAATTTTATTTTCTTAATATAAGAATGCTTCAGGGTGCATGGGGGCAAGGGGTAGGGACAGAGGGAAAGGGAGAGAAACAATCCCAAGCTGGATGTGGAGCCTGATGTGTGGGGCTTGCATTCACTACCAAGATCATGACATGAGCCAAAAATCAAGAGTTGGATGCTCAGCTGACTGAACTGCCCAGGCACCCCTATGGCAGAGCATTCTTGAAGTCAATTCCAATGGCTGCTTCTCAATTCTCCCTGAATCAACTGTGAGTGAGGCTCTGGGCATAATCCATCCTGAAGCACAATTCCATTTTACCTATGAGCCTGTGGAATTAAATAAACAAGTTTTCTGCTTCAAAAATACAATGGTGGAGCAGGCACAGGATAACAGGTTAAAGAAATTTCTATTCAAAGAGAGAGAAAATAAAAAGGAAAGAAGCTTCTGGTCCCAAGCAATTTTGAAATCCAGCAGGGCAAACTCCATTTGGTTTTAAGGCCTCTCCTGTGACTCTTGGCTCTATCCTGCAAGTTCAAAGCTCCACCCTCTGAGTCATCCTTCCTTTTTTGTTAAGGGTAGAATGGTTTGCAGCTGAGGGGTTTTATCGACCTGCTTCTTGCCTATAGAACTGTGAAGGCCATACAGCTTTCTTTCACTTTTTCCCCTCTGCTCCTTTCATTACAAACTGGCAGTATTGCTATTGGTATGAAATTCTCAAGATGAGAGATAATCTCATCTCTTGGCTTCTGCTGAGATACTCAGGGGACCTATGAGTCACACACTTAATCTTTTCAAAGAGCCTCTTGTGTGACTGAATGCTCTGACCTTTTGATCTTTCTGAGGTACTAAAAAAAGATTGTCCAGCCATGCTTTCAGTTTTTACCGTAAAACATGCTTTCCTGACAGTGAAGCTTTTAATTGTCATGCCTTTGGCAGTCTGGATAGGCTGAGAATTTCCCGAATCATCCAAGTTCCTTCATGTTTACCACTTCTTCAGTTTGTCACTTTCCTTTTGCATTTTACCATAAGCAGCAAGAATAAACCTGGCCACACACACCTTCAACACTCCTTGGAGCTCTGCACAGGTAAATATCCAAGATCATCACTTGCAAGTTCTGCTTTCCACATAACTGCAGGGCACAATTCCACTAAGTTTTTTGCTGCTCCATAACAAGGATCCTCTTTCTTCCAGTTTCCACTAACATTTCCTCATTTCCTCCTGAGCCTTCATTGGCAGCACCTTTAACATCCATATTTATACGAACAGTTTGTTCACAACAATTCAAGGATTCTCTAAGGTGATTTAGGTTTTCTCTACCATGTTCCTCGCTCTTTCTGAGTCCTTCCTTACTAGTTGAGCTGTTATAATCCACATGTCTACTAATAGTCTGTTCAAGGCAATCTAGGCTTTTTCTAGCACATTCCTCAGTTCTCCCAGGCTCTACCATTGCCAGATTCTACAGTTACCTCTACTCTTTAAGATATTTGTTAGAAGGCCCCTCCCTCCCCAACCAACGTATTTTTAAATTTGTTACAGCAGCCATAGAAAACTGGGAAATTATTAATTATCTTGTAGTTCAGTAGGTTAAAAATCTAGGATAGATCCCAGGGGGCTAAAGTCAGGGTGTCAGCAGGGTTTCATTCCTTTCTGGAGTCTCTAGGGGAAAATGCATTTTCTTGTCTTTTCCAGCTTCTGGAAGCTCACATCCCTTGGCTCATGGGCACTTCCATCTTCAAAGCTAACAGTAGCTGGTTGTGTCTTTCTTATATAGTATCATTCTGGCATGGACCCTTCTTCCTCTGTCACATTTAAGGGCCCTTAAGATTTCATTGGGCCCATTCAGATAATCCAGACTATCTTGCTATTTTAAAGTCCTCTAATTTGCAACCTTATGTTCATCTGTTACTGTAATTCCCCCTTGCCACAGAAAGTGAAGTATTCATTCACAGGTTCTATGGTTGAAGACCTGGATATTCTTGGGAGGCCATTATTCTGCTGTCCACACCTCCATTTAAATTGGCAAGTAGACTCAGTGAAGTTCTAGAAGACTTTCTGGGGGCCCCTCTATGATTATTTCCCCCCCCCCTCTTTTGAGTAATTTTGTAAGCAAACACTATTCTATGAGAAAATTTCTTATCTTCTTAGGGTTTCCATTTCTCTATCTGAAAAAACAAAACAAAACAGGGGAGCAGCATCACAGTTTTGAAGTGGCAGTGGAAAGCAAAGAGAATGTAGATCCATCTCCCAATCCTGAGGGAGGCATGCTGTGTGGACTGTGGGAGCAGCTGCTCCCCAAGAGAGCTTCCAGGAAGTAGCATGAGTAGTGACAGGTTGTAGGTGTGACTAGAAGGTATGGAAGGGGTGAAGGGTATTGAACACCTGCAATATATTAGGCGCTATGCTGGCCTCTTTCCTTATGTCAATTATATTAATTCATCTATGATGAAAGAAATGTTCTATTTTGTGCTGTCCAGTATGGTAGCCACCAGCTGTGTGGTTTGTGAGCATTTAAAATGTGGCTAGTGTGACTGAGGAACTAAACATTTGGTTTTATTTAATTTTAATTAATATTCATTTAAATGTGACTAGCAGCTACTGTGTGGGACAGACAGCTCTAACAGGGTAAGTTGTCCGAGGTCTGACCATGGCAGAACTAGTCAAGAATGGGGGAGGGGTCTGGAGTTGGGCAGTCCTGTTTCACCAGTATTTCTGTGACTGACTTTTGTGGGTGCTGCTCCCTGACTCTGGCCCAGCCTTGAACATTTCAGCTCCCTCTGCTGTCTGGCTATTGGTTAAGACCACTTGCATAAGGCTTTTCTGTAGCTACTCCATGGCCAACCCCCCAACCACCACCACCCAGAGCTGGGCTCCACTATAGTCCATGATTTTCAGGGAGCCAGTGAGAGACTGGGGTATGCATGAAGTAGCAGGAGCCTGCACGGCACAGGCTGGCTCCTCTTGGACACAGCCTCTGGATGCTGCCACCTGAGTTGCTATTGTAGCACCTTTGCCCCACGTGGGTTTGGCATGATCCTGGAACCTTCTTCCCCAGGTGCCACCAAATATCACTTTTCATTTCAGTGCCACCAGCGTTTTCCCTCTTAGGGTCTTCTTTTCTGCTATGCCTGCATAATCACTTTTCTTGGCACAGGTAAGAGCAGGTGTTGTCACAGGGCTAGAGGTTGGCAGGGCTGTGCAGTGGGGACTTGTGGCATTGGGGATGCCAGGCCCCCCTGAAGCAGGCTGCTCATCTCTGAGCCCCATGACAGCCCTGTGGTGGCTTGGCAGAGCTGAGGAGCTCTGTGTGATGGGGAACAATCTGTGGTCGGTAAGGGTAGGGATCCCGGTGGAGGCTGGCCAAACATTTGCCCAGGTAGAGGTTTCAAGCGTATGGTTTAGGGGATGTGCCTGAACTAATCCTGTTATTAGCTGGATTATCTCTTCAAACTGAGAACCAGCTTCTGTGGGTCCCCTGTGAAACGCTCAGTCGGGAGCCAGGGTGACGGGCTCCACCTGGGGTGTGTGCCTGGTGTCAGCGCGCCTGTAGCCTGCGTGGCAGCCACACTGACTGCTGCTCCTGTTTCATGTGCTAGATTATTCATTCACTCATGCATCCATCTGGCAGTCCCTGGGTGCCAGCTGGGCAGCAGGCCTAGAGCTGGAGCCTAGGGACTTGCAGGTGAACTGAACTAGGTAGGGTCTCTCACAGAGACAGGCACAAATGTACAACAGCAAAGTGGAGCTAGGTACGGAGAAATCGGGATGTTTGGGATGAAGGGCTGAGGTGGGATTGGACAGGTGGCCATGTAAAGGACTTGGAGAGCCTGCTGAGGTCAGCCTCCAGCTAGAAGTGAAGTGGGCTTCCAACCAGGGTTAGGAGAGGGTAGGGTGATTGGATCTGGCAGTGAGGAAGGTCCGATGAGAGGATGCTGATGGGTGTCACAGTGAGACACCCCCTTCCCCCAAGGAGGCTGTTCATTCAGTCATTCATTTATCACTCAGCCAATATTTCATGTCCCACTACTTGCTGGCCCCTGTGCCGGAGGCTAGGGATGTGTCCTTGAATGAAAGAGGCAAAAGCCTCTATCCTCCAGGAGCCTGTGTTCTAAGAGAGAGCGATAGAGGGGGGAGAGGGGAAGGTTAGGGAGGAGGTGAAAGGGGAGGAGGAGGGGATGAGAATACAGAACTATAATAAGTGAATGATGTAGCATGTCAGAAGGCAGGAAATGCTAGAGAGAGAGGGGGAGAGAGGAAGGGAAGAGGGAAGGAAGGGAAGGGGGAAAGAGTGGAGGGAAGAGGAAAGGAGAAGGGAAGGGAGGGAAGAAAGAGAGGTAGGGAAGGGAGGAGGCGAGTGAGGGAGGGAGGAAATGGAGCAGGACTAGAGGTATGGAAAATGCTAGTGGTGATGGGGCTACCTCCCCTGAGCAGCTAAGTTATCAGCAGAGACGAGGAGGATCTGAAGACGTTCCCACTCAGATAGGAGCGGACTATGGGCAAGGACAGAGGCGGTGTGGTGGAAACAGCAGGAGGCTCGTGTGCCTGCAGGGAAGTGGTGATTTGAGGGCAGGGGGCAGGGCAGAGGGAAGGGGGCTGCCTGTCATGAGGAGCTGAGGTTTTGTCCCACAACCTTGGATCTCCAGAGGCAACTCTGAGCTTGGGGAAAGTTACCTCCATGTTCTTACGGACCTTTAGCTCAATTTCAGTGCACCTTTCAGTTGTGATTGTAGACAAAACCCCCATAGGAGTAAAGAGCCAACAAGGACTATATCAACGATGGAAATTACAGACATTTTTATTACATACTAAACCTAGATCAGGTATCTTGAAATATTCTTCTCATCACCAGTTTGAAAGGACAGGAGCCATAGGATCTTAGGATTTAATGCACATATATCACTTTATCACAGGGTTAAAAATTATGTCAATGTGACTGGTTTCATTTGTAATACTACAGAATTTTAATGCAGGCAAGACATTTCTCTAAGACAAAGTCCTTTGGCTTCCCCGGCTGCTGGGGGTCTATGGCACAAGGTGGTGAAGAAGACCCCGTGTGGAGTGTAGGAACCTGCCCTGAGAACTTGGACTCTGGAGTGGGGAGCCATTGCAGGATGTGGGGCACAGATGCGGGATGTGACTTACATTGAAAAGGGCAGTTGAGGCTGTGCTGTTGTCCCAAGACCTGCAGGGGTCAAGGCGAAGGCAGTTAATAGTGGTTTGAGTGGGAGATGGTAAAGGCTCAGACCAGTGAAGTGGCTGCAGAGAAGGGGGTGAATGTGGATGTATTTTGAAGTGAGGGCCAAGGGGGGTTGCTGCTGGATGGATGTGGGATGTGAGAAGGAAGCCTCAAGGATGGCTGGCTGTGGGGGTCTCATGGCTCTGTGAGATGAGGCAGGCATGCTCAGGAAGGTTTCCCGGGGAGGGGGGACCCCGGAGCTGTACTTAGAAGGTGATTGGTTGGCCATGTTGTAGCCCTGGAAGCTTGCCTAGGACCCATTGTGGGTCCTCATGATAAATCATTGCAAAGCTGAAGGGCAGATGGATGATCTGTGGGGCTCATGGGCCTTGTGGCTTGGGTGCTGGGAGGGATGGCTTTGCCACAACAAAGTCCTGCAAGACATTCAGTAGTGAGTGAACTCCCAGGCTAGAAAGGCTCAGCCTTGGCTGCTGTGGGAAGGATGCTTGTTTTAGTCTCTGTGTAGCTGGGTGGGGAGGTGGCGGGGGGCACTGATTGATGGTCTTGGATTTAATAACTCGATAAACCAAGGCTACTCCATGCAGGATGAATTTGGTCAAGATATAAATATTTTATATCAGAGTATTAACTGCTTATTAAAAGTGTATTGAGATTTATATGTTATGTGGATGTAATTATAGTCATCACAGAGAGGTCATTGGCTTGCTGGAAGCATCTCTAACAGAACTTTTAATCTGGAAATGTGTGTCCTACAGTCAGCTGGCCTTTAGGTAGAGTGTTTTATGTGTCTTACTAAGCAGAAATTAAACACAGGTATAAATGTGTGCTGCACACACAGCTCCATTTTCTGGACTTACCACATGCAGATCACATGGAATCACCAAGCGCTGACTTGACTCCTCTGAGGTGAAAGTGTTCTGTGACCAGAAGGTCTTTGCAGCTTGCAGTGACAGGGGCACCCAAGGGAGAGGTGGGGCCATTTCTGTCCTCCTCCTAAGCCCAGATTCTGACTGGCCAGGTGTGGGGCAGGCAGAGGCCTGCTGCTGACAGCCACGTACCTTGTGGTCTTGGCTGGGGAGTGCTTTGCTGTGTTGGCCCCTTCTTCCTGTGGCTTGGGGAGAGAGGGAAGACACTGGGAGCAGTTTGGAACCGTATATGGGTAAATGATATGAATGTGTAGTTTTTTTGAGCTGAATGCCTAGATGTTCTCTGTATGGAAAATGTGATTGGGCAAATCTTGGCATGATCCATGGGGAAACATACTTCTTGAATGTTCAAAGGGTGTTGAATTTAGGGGGAGGCTTGGAATTCACCCATCCATCCATCCATCCATCCATCCATCCATCCATCCATCCAGTGTGCTGAGCACCAGGCACTGAAATCTAATAGTGAGCAAAATAAACTCCTGCCTACATGGAGCTTCTATTCCCCTGAGGAAGTCAAATATCAGCCAAATACATAGTGTATCCAGAGCTCAGGCTGCACACAAGAATAAGTGTTATCAACCAAATTTAAACGATTGCTGTATCCTTTTATGTTTTTTTAAAAAATTTTTGCTATTTGTTTTAAAATATGTGTCACAGTATCCCTGACGGTCATATCTTTGTTTTCTGGAAAACAGGCAAATCCTAGCTATTCAGATAGCTCACAGCTTCCTTTTACTGTTCTTCATGGAAATCTTTCATATTGTTTTATTGTGACTTAGAAGGCCAGAGAGTACATGAGATGAATTTGCACAGTAACTCAGGTCATTGTCATGCCTGGGCTGTGGTTTGGGGGTGCCTGTGAAGGGTGGGGCATGCTCTTTGCCCTGCTCTAATGGTCCTAGGGCTCTCCTTTTTGAGCCTCTTAGTCTGCTTTTTTTTTTTTTTTTTTAATATAGTATCTTCTCCACTTCCGGCTGGCAGTCTGGCCCACCTACCTTGTGGTTGGTCCTCCTCTCTGCCTATCCAGAGAAACATACTTCCAGCATGCACATAGAAATATTCAAATGTTGGCTCATGTCTCAAAGAAGAGAATAGTTGGCAAGTTGATAAACATCTTCATCATTTTTGCTTTGACGTTCCAATAATTATTTGTGAGCCAAGTCTTCGGCTGTGAAGAAAGGCATATCCATTTAGAGAGTTGAGGGACCTCTCCTGGCCAGGGAAGCTGTAAAATTGGCACAGTGTGTGGCTCAGGAGATGTTTTCTGGGCCAGAGCTGGGGAAACAGGAGGTCCAGCAGGAATAGATGATCTACACCAAGCCCTCCCGGGGATTGTCTATCTCGGGTGCTGCTATAGTCCACACCCTATAGAAGTGTCCCATTTCTGCTGTGATGGGGCCCCTGGGCATAGAGTCATCTCAAAGTCTCATTTTCCTGGGATCCCTAAACCTGGACTACCAAGACAGTAGCCACTGGCTGAGTGAGGCTTTTGAACACTTATTATGTGACTAGAAGGACTGAGGAGCAAAATTTTCAATACTTAGAAGTTTTAATTAATTTAAATGTAGTAATAATAATAATAATAATAAAGTGTAGCTTGCCAGCAGAGAAGAGAAAGTAAAGTGTAAAAAGCAGACCCAAGGACTCAAAAAATTATCATTAAACTTTGATGTATGTTTGGAGCAACTTAGGTATGTGAATATACGTGTACAACTGTAAATTTTAGGAGATATGAATACTCGTCAAGTATTTCTGAAAAAAATCTAGCCTCTGAACTGACATGTGCAGTATAAAATATGAGTTCAAAGACATAGTATGAAAAAATGTAAAATAGCCCATTAATAATTTCTTGTATTTGTTACATATTAAAGTGATAATATTTGGGGTATATTGGGTTAAAGAAAATGTATTAAGGTTAATCTCACCTTTTGGCTGTATTTTTAAAAAAGTGGATTCTGGAAAATTAACAATACATGTGACTCGTGTTGTATTTCTATCGAACAGTGCTGATCTAGAGCCTTCGGTGAGCCTTCTTCAGGTCTGAGGTGGTTACATAATTTGATGGGGCTGTCTCTTATTGGATACTTACACAGGCCACACTCTGTGCTAAGATCTTGATGTGTTTCCTGTTCTCTGAAGAGTCCTGTGATGTAGATGCTTATTATTCCATTTAAAATATAAGGAGTTTGAATATCCAAGTGGGGAAGTAACTTGCTCAAGGTCACACAGCTAAAATGGAGTAGAGGTGAGATTCTAGAATTGGACAGGTTGGGTTAAAGCCTTCTTCATGACCACTATCCCACATTGTCCTATTCCAGCTGTGAGTTCTGTACCCATCTGGGCGCTCAGTACTCCAGAGCTAGGTCAGCAAGTGACCATAAGGACCATAAGAATCCATGGGGGATCATGTCCTTGGGTGTCTCCCTGGGGCACACTTTGGCGAGCAAGTGAGCCCTGGGTGTACCTGGGGTGTACCACCACCCTGGTCTGAGGGCATGGTCTCCAGTTCCAGCAGCATAACTGAAGGCTACATCCCAGCTGTGACCTTGTCCCATTTTATGGCAGTGTGTTTTCACAAACATCATGAGCTGGCAGCCCCAATAGGATCGTCCTCTGCATTTCATGAATGAGGAAACCAAGCATCACATGAGCAGAATGGCTTCCCTGAGATCCCAATCAGAGCTGGTACTAGAACCCAGGGTTGTGGTTACAAATTTAGAATTCTTTCCTCTACCTAACTCTGGCTCCAAGCAAAGATAAGGTAAGTTCTGATAGGATTTGTCGTTTGGGGGACATTTCCAGAATATCACCATTGTCCATGATGGTGCTAGAAGTGCTTCTATTAGGATATGACTTCTCTTGGCTAAGTCAGCCTCCCAGCGAGTGAGTTCTAAGAAAGACTCTTCCTGGAAGGGCAGCGGGCAGTGGCATTGTGGCAGGGCAGGGATCACGGCAGGCTGGTGAGTGGGTGAGATAGGGCTGCTCGGGACTAGATAGGATGCAGGTGAGTGAGTCACCAGCAGACCCATGTGTGGCTCTCACTGTATTGTCCCTGAGGCAGGAAACCTTTTTCTTGGTGTTTCTCTGGACACCTGAGAACAGATAGCCCCAGGTAGGAGTTTCTAAGAGAAAGTGGGTCCTGGGCTTACCTGGATCTTATCTCTCAGCTCACTTGTAGCTTTTGGAGAACTGAGCCTTATCTTCAAACTCCCATTTACTACCTCTGTGTTCTAGGGCACACCGCCTCTCCTCTCCAAACTTCAGTTTTCTTATCTGTAAAGGGGGGGCTTTACCTTGCAGGATGAGGGGATCAGCATAGAGCAGATGAAACACCTGGCATCTGGCGGTACAGTAGACATGGGCTCAGTCATTTTTTGGGTACTCTCCTTGTCCCTCCAAGGCCAACTGGAGTACCAGCAAAAAAGCTGCTGCCGGGGGTCCCCAGCCTGCAGAGCAGGAAATAGGACTGTGGATTCTCTCTGGGTACAAATTGCCCTTCTGGTCCCGTCGCTAGAGTTTTCTCACCAGAAAATCAGGTAGCACTCCCAGGATACTACAAAGGGGGTTAGCAGGGCTGCTGGAGTTCCACGTATTCAAGAGATTGCTCCTGCTGAGTTGGGGAAGAGATCCCCATGGGAAAGTATATGCCTAACATCACCTTCATGCAAAATTATTTTCTCAAGGGATTGGCTAGTGATAGGAGATATTTTTTTTTTTAAAAAGTATCAGCCAAGCCAAAGGGTGTGGTTCCCACCCCACCCCTCAAATCCTTAAGGCAACCGAATGGCCCAGAAGAGATTACAAATTATGGGTTATATAAACACGCTTTGTCCAGGAAGCATCTCTCTCCAGGTAGAGAGCCTGGTCACCCCGCCAGACAAGGCCCCAGGGCCAGCCCCTGAGGCTCAGAGTGGCCTGAGCCTGTGTCCCCCTCACCCCCCGAATTCCTAGCCAGCCTTGCAGAGAAAGCCAGGGTTGCTGATCATCACTTGTGCCTGGTTGATGCTGAACACTGTTTGTAAATCTTTGCCTCCCTCCTCCTCCCTGTCCTTCCCCACTTTGCCCTGGTCACTGGCTATCTGAAGTCCATTCCTAGAAGAGACCAGGGGTCTACTTGGGCAGAAGATCATAACAGAGCCAATATGAGCCCTCTCCTCCTCCTCTGGCCAGGGTTGTTGCTGCATTAAGTTAGGGCCCATCTTGAGAGTGAAGCTGTACCCAGCCACCAAGCAGAAAGGCCCTGTCTCCCGTCCCAGGGCCCACGTTAGAAGGAGGGTGGGCAGACCACATGCTGATGATGCTGGGCTCTTGGCCCTTTAAGACTCTGGCTTCCCGGGCTGGTGTGGGAATGGACACCTGGGCAGCTCCTTGACGCTGCTGATGGTCACTGGATGATAAGTGGTAAAGCCTGGCTCCTTCTTCCTTTGAACTGAGAGCTCTGTCTCTTTCCCGCCTGGGAGCCGTTTTTGAACTGTCAGTTCCTGGGGATTAGATGCATGTTTAGGCTGGATGAACTCATGAATGAAAATATTTTGCTTAGTGGTTTCGGCAACAGAGTCCTGCACGGTGGGCCCCCTTTGCTCTCCTCTCCCTCTCCTAGCACCACCCACCCAGGCCCACCCTAATAGCAGGGGCCCAGCCTCTGAGAGCAGCACCCAAGGTGCCCCAGGATAGCTTGGACAGGGCTACTATGCTGTGATGAAACCAGGCGGCCGGCAGCTTTTGGACCAGGTGAGCACTTTCTTGAAATTTTTTTTCCCTGCTCCATGATACTATCTTGAGCACAAGATGGTGGTGGGGCAGCCCCAGGCTCTTCCGTCTTGTGAGCAAGGGCAGCACTGGCAGAGAGGGATTGGCCTTGGGTTTGTATACTTCAATAAGCTTTGATTCCAGTGCCATGGGCTTCTTTAGTTCTGGCAATGGAGGTCATGTGGTTGGGGAACAGAGGCCTGTCGTCTGGGAAGTGGTATCACAGAAGAGGCAGGAAGATCAGAGTTCACATTTCAACTCAACGTCTTAGTTGTGTGATCTTGAGAAAGTCCCATAATTGCTTCATGTCCCCAGATCACAGATCAGAGTGTGGGGGTTCCCATATCTCCTTGCCACATTGCCCAGAGAGTGGTTAGTGTGTGAGGTGTAACCAGTGTGGCATGGAATCACCATTGCATTGCCCTCTGATCCCTGCCTGTGGCTGGACTTGGCTGGGTCAGGAGCCGAGGTCAACACCCACTCTATGACCCCCCCTGCCCTACACTACAAGAATGAGGAAGACCGAAGGGAAGGGCTTACTCGGCCACTTTGTGATAGATGAAGTCATCGGCTAAGTGAATTGATGCAACAATTAATAGATGGGTGCCATTACTGCCTGGGTTACACTCATGGCTGTTTCCACAATATCATCTTTATTGTCATGTGGCTCTGGGGCTTCTTGGACACCTGATGTCAGCAGCCATTGTCCAGAGGACAGCTGTCTGCTAATACCTCCTATAAGAGTTTGCTGAGGACTCCCTGTAAGGGACATAGGTTGGTGGCTGTAAGGAATCTGTTCAGGGATGCAATGGGTTATATTGCTCGATTAATAGATACAGTTAAGTTCAAAAGAAGCCTTGGGCTGGTGGGTGGTGGCTGGTGACCTAGCCTGGCTGAGTGGGGAAGTGTAAGTGCATGCATAGAGCTAGGTTGTGCTGGATGCCAACTGTGTGATGGGGGAGTGGGGTAGAGGTGGGGCTGGGAATATTATTGAGCGTTTCCTGACCTTGACTCCTGGTTAGTGGCTCTCTCGGGGAACCTTTGATGTTAGAGTAATATTCTTTGTAAGTAGTATATGAACAGGAACAAATAGAATAGAGGTAACCCCTTTTAACGTTTTAGAGACTTCTAGTCTTTTTGTATTCTGTGTATATGTATTTCTTTTTCTTATAAAACTGTATGACCCGTTTTTATAACTTGTTCTCTCTTAGCAACCTATAGTGGTACATATTGCTATGCATACCTCAGTATGTCATGGTAGCCTTTAACATTGTGGTCCATCATTGATGAGGGCTGTATGGTGGCCCTGGTATAAATGTGCTCCAGTTCTCAGAAGTTCACTTACATTTGGTTCTGTGGGTTATTTCTCCATGTCTGCCCTCATCAACACATTGTGGGTGGTAAGCATCTTTGTATAAGCATCACTCATACAATTGTTTCCTTAAGATAACTGCTTAGAAGTTAAATTTATGAAAAAGGTATCTGAGTTTTTTGAGCTTCTGATACCTTTTGCTAAGTTGCCTTTCAGAAAGTTTGTCCTAATTGTCATTCCTACCAATAGTGTTTAAGAATATTTACTTCCCTTTACTCTCTCCAACATTAGGTATCAAATGTTTAAAGTTTAAATCTCTCTTCTGTTTTATGAGAGAAAAAAATGAATATTTTATTGTTTTAATTTGAATTTTTTTATTACCTGAGAGGCTAAATATATTTTTTTATAGTTCCTGGCCACTTATATTTATTACTGTCTGAATTTGCTATCTGCACGATTTTCTCCTTTCTCATTAAATGTTTTTCCTATTAATGATTTATATGAGCTCTTTATATATTAAAGATCATAGGTGGTTCATATATTTTTTGGATATTTGAATGTTAAGTATTTATTTCACATCTGCTCCCTCATTCATCTACTTAGAATTTTTTTTTAATTCCAGATTTTAGGGGATCCCTGGGTGGCTCAGCAGTTTAGCGCCTGCCTTTGGCCCAGGGCGCGACCCTGAAGTCCCGGGATCGAGTCCCACGTTGGGCTCCCGACATGGAGCCTGCTTCTCCCTCCTCCTGTGTCTCTGCCTCTCTCTCTCTCTCTCTCTCTCTCTCTCTCTGTCATCAATCAATCCTATCTTAAAAAAAAAATTCAAAAAAAAATAAAAATAAAATAAAAAAATAAAATTCCAGATTTTATTAGGAGTGGTTATGTACTGGAGTATTAGCCCTTAGATGTCCCCCATTTCAGAGGAGCTTACAACTTGTGGGATGATGAAGTATGACTCTAACCAGGTGAGCTGGGAGAAGTTGTACCCAGTCCTGATTGGAAATGGGTAAGGAAAGGCTGGTGTGGACAGGTCAGAGCATTAGGGCACCCTGGAAGTGGCATTGGAAATTGGATCTTGAAAAAGGTATAGTCTACAGATAATGGGTGGGGAGGGCACTGGAGGTGAGAGAGAGCAAGTGAGCAAGCATCTGAAACTTAAAGGTGGGACTGAGCATAGCTTATGAATAGGCTGGGGTTGTAAATGACCAAACATGTATTTATTCAGCGCTAGCTGTTGGGGGTATAGCACCCCTGGTGAGGGGCGGGTGATGATGTGGGGAGGAGGGTCTCCCATTTTCCTGCTGGGTCCAGGTAGGACTTTGTTTTCCAAGTAGAAGGAACATTGTCCTTTGCTCCTTCTGCCTACCTCCCCCTGCTGCAGCCTGGCTAGATGTCTCTAGAGGAGCTTTCCTACCATGGCAGGAGCCACCAGGGATGCTCTCCTGAGTCCAAAGACCCTTCCTATTCCCGTCAAGTCCACGAGGGTATTGAATCCTGTTGACAGAAATGAATTGAGGTCTGAGAAGGCAAAGGGACCATGTGTGTCAGGCTGAGGGGGGCCTAGGAAGTGTGACATAGCAGAGCCGAGGTCATCCAGGATGTGAGGGAGCCAGCTGTCCTGCCTCTGGGCTATGGCAACAGCCAGGTGACAACCGGCCATGCAGCCAGAGGCTCATCCTGTAAAATCAGGGCAGGAGCAGCCCTGGATCTTGGCCCCTGGCCATGCTTCCTCCTCAGGGCTTGGCCCCCTCCCTGGGCGTTCAGTCAGATGGACATGAGCAGGGGCTGTCCAGGGTGGGGTACACGCATAGCGTGGGGACTCAGAATTGTAATCTTTAGTGAGTTTTCCATGTAGGTAAAGCACTGTCAAGGCGCAGGCGAGCACCAGGGGAGCAGGAGATGCTGGGCCTCATGCCTAGGGGCTCATGGTCTAATTGGGAGATGGGTTGGGGCCCCTTCAGTCCTGAGGTCAGGATGTGGGGGCAGTGGGGTTGTTGCTTCAGCTGTTGTTGATCAAGCACAGACTATGGCCCAGGCCAGAGCTGGGGACACAGCCTGGGTGAAGAGGCTATACCAGCCTCCGCTCTTGGGGTCATGGTCCCGTGACGATGGCCAGCCAGAAGTGGGGAGTGGTGAATTGCTGACCCCTTTGACCGTGGTGGCACTGGAAGCTGTGGGAGTTGTGGAGAGTGCTCCTGAAGGGGGAACGTCTGGGTTGAGGCCTGAAAGGGAAGTAGTGGGTAGGCAGGGGTCAGAAGGGAGAACATATGTAAGGGCCCCGGGGGATGTCCGAGGTAGACAGGATGGGTGACCACTTGCAGTCCTGGGAGGCTCCCCAGTAAGGCTCAGGCTTTTGGTAGATTCTTGAGGGGGAGGAGCACCCCAGTGTGGAGCCAGGTGAGGGAGCACTGAGGATGAGGCGTCGCCCCACCCGCAGGAGTGGCAGATGGGGGGTAGGACCTCACACCCACTGTCTCCACTCTGAAATATACCATCTCGATCTACTCTGAGACGAGTCCCTTGGAAGTCTGGAAGGAACATTTCCTGGACTCAGAAGGTCATGCTGTGCACCCCACCCTCCCAGGAGGACCTGGGGGCTCTGGGTGACAGGGAGCCAGAGGTGCCCTTGCTGCACAGGGAGGGATTCTTTAGCTGGGGGAGGATGCAGGTCCCTGCCCAGCGCTGCTCACTCCTGGAGCCTGCTTGGTGACATCGACACCCCACCACCTCTACAGGGGCAGCCTGACTTCTCACCCAGACCCACAGGCCCTCTGAAGTCTCCTTTTGCCAGCTGCGTGCTCCTTAAATGCTACTTTCTCACCTCAACACCTTTGCCTGCCCTGCTTTTTCTACCAAATCCCCATCCTGTTTATTGATGCCCTCATCATCCTTCCATGTGGACCAAGATTGCCTCCTCCCAGAAGCCTCCCTAGGTTTCCTAGCCCTCTTGGGTGGTGCACCGGCCATCCTGGCTTAGGGTCCGGGTGGTTGTTACTACCCCGCTGCTGCCCTTGTGTTTGAACTGGTTCTGTCCTTGCAGAACTAGTAGAAAAAGGGTTCGTCCAGCCACCCTGCCCCTCCTCCATGTGTCCTCACAGGGCCCAGCCCCCTTGCACTCTGGGGGCTTAGGTGCCTGTTTGCAGGGGGAAGGAAGGTGGGTTCTGGAGGTCATGTTTCTTCCTTAAAAGTGGGCAGGAGTTGCTCAGTGGGCACCTCACCGCCTCCAGTCAGAGAGTAAAGCAATCATGACTGAGGAGCAAGCTGCCGTGGGGGCCCAGGCTCAGACAGCTGCTCTGGAAGGCCTGGCACCCCTCTCACTTGCTGTGTGACCCCAGGAAGATGATTCAACCTTGCTGAACCTCCATCTCCCCATGGTTTTCATGGAGACAAACGTCTGCCTGAGGCATTATGAGCATTGAAAGGGACAGTGGGTGTGCAGGCCTCATTTTCTCAGGGCCCCACATGCGGTCCCCATGCCATGATGAAGCCCGAGACAATGAGAAAGCTGTCCCTTGATTGTCCTTCGAAGGGAAGTTGAAGGTCTCAGAGTCCCTGTCCTCTGTCCCCGGTGGGTCTCCCTGACCTCCAGCTTTGCCTTGCCTCCGTGTGTAGCGCACCCCGCCCCAAGCTTGTGATGATCAGATGAGCCCACCCTCCAAAGGAGTCTCTCCGGTTTCATCCTTCCTTCCTCCTGCCCACCCAGCTTCTGGGCAGGGGCAGGCTGGAGGCTGTAGATCTCCCTTGAGGTGGGTGTGGGGAGGGAGGGGTACATACATGCAGGTGGGTAAGCTGTCACAGATGTGCATGCTTCTGGCCCATCGTTAGCGCTCCGTAGACAAAGGCTCACAATCAATCCAATAACTGGTCACAGGCTCCGTGTCACAGTCCAGGCACCACGGTCGGTTTTTATCTCAACTCTGAGTAGGTGGTGTAGCCACTCGTCAGCTGAGAAGGGTGAAGCTCAGAGCACACGCACTGCCACAGTTTGTAGAGCTCCCAAGTGTCCGAGCGTCTGTCACTCCCAGGATGGTGGTGGAGTGTCGGTGGGGTCCCAGGCTGGCCGGGGAGCCCCCCACAGCTCCGACCTTGCTCCTGAGGCTGGCAGACCATCTGGGTGAGGAGAGAAGGGGGTGCAGGCAGGTGATGGGCAGGTTCTCAATGCATAGGACTAAATATTTACATTAGGTAGAGATGAGGGTTAAGTGGCTCAGAGGCAGGCGAGGGAGAAGAGGGAATTGCTGCTGGGGCGGCCCCGGCTCTGAGAGCTTCTGGAGGACTGCGGGACAGGGACCCTCTCTGGGGGCTCAGGGGAACCAGCGAGAGGCTGGGGCCAGAGCACGAGTCCGGGGCTGCATCTCCTGGGAGCTGTGTGAGAATATGTGGTGGCCCAGGAATGTGGGAGCCACATACTTTTGTGTAATTAGGTTGGCTCCTCTGCAGCGGCTGCAATTAGCTGCAGGCGGGTGACGGGACTTCCTGCAGCCAAGGTCACTGCTGCACCTGGGGCGGCTTACCTGGGCTCCTGCTGTCCCGGGGCGGGCTGGGCTATTTCCGGCAGGGGTGGCCAACAGGCAAGTGGGGTTGTGGGGACTCCAAGGTCATAGCTCCCACCTCGCAGGGGGAGGATAGAATTGTCCTGGCCCCCCTCCTGCTGCTGCTCAGCCTTATGTACCTCTTCTCCGAGGCCCAGCTGGATGGGGGTCTAAGGCTCCCTCCTGTCACCTCTCTGGTGGCTATTGCTGAGCTTTCCTCACTCTTTTTGCCTGTGAGTAGCACTGTCAGCATCCTGGAAGTGATCAGCACCCATGATGGGTCACTGACGGTCTTGTATGCCTCCTTCCATGAGGAACTCAGTGGTAGGAATATTCTGAGAATTTGGATTTTCCTTTTGAGGAGTTCAACCTATCCTGCCTTAGTGGAAAAATGTTTAAAAAAATGACATGGTTAATGCCACCCCTTTGTTTCTCTTTAACATCCAGGGAGTACTACTTTATTCACTTAATTTCATCAACAGCAATGAATACCAGTCACTGTCTTTGTGCTCTTTGTACTGGCCCTCCTTGTGTATCTCTTAAAATTGTGAGATTGTACAGATGAAGAGCTGGATGCAGCAGAGTGATTACTTCCATTTTGCATTACAAATGGGAAAACCCAGAGGTTAGAGAAGTGAGAGGTTTGCTCAGGGCCACATGGGGAAGCTGGTAGTGGTCCAGGGCCACCTGTGTACTGAGTGGCACCATCCTTAGGCTTTTACATCTCAGCAAGGGGGTGGGGTGGAGGCTGAGATGTGGTCCTCAGGTGGGTATCTGGGCTCTTCCACAAAGCCAGGCTGAGGAGCAGGAGGCAAGTTACCTGGTGGCTAGCGCACAAAGCAAGTGAAGTCAGTATGGTGTCTGCTATGGAGAGGCAGTGCTGCCCTGTGGTGGGCTGGGCTGGGTCTCGGTGCTGGTAGCTTAGGGACAGGTTAACTGCTCTCTCAGGCCACTGTCTCAAGGCTGGGCTGAGTCCCTGGTCCTTCCATCCTCTGCTGTACACCCCAGAGTTAAAAAATGGTCTAAAATTCCTTGGAGCGATGGCCTTTCCCCGGCACACCAGCCTTCTCCTTGGAGGAACCCAGGGCAGTGAGGAGGTACAGACAACTTTCTATAAAAGTACAAGTTCTGTTAGGTGTGAGGCTCATAACCACCCAGGCTTCACAGGGCACAAGAAGATGAGATGAAGTGCCCTGTGATACATGTGAAGTCACTAGTGTATGCCTGGCCCCCAGCAAGCATTCACTTGGTGTGAGTAGCCATTATTACTATTCTTAACACTGCTGTTAAAAAAGACAGGGTTCCATAGGGTGACAGGGAGCTGACTTGGTCTGGGAAGTAACTAGCTGACACCAGCTCTTGGCCCCATACCACCTTTCAACTTGCATTACCCAATAGGCTTAAGCCACCTTTGGTAGGAATAAAACCCGAGCTGATGGTCATTATTCATGGCAGTTTATGTTCTAGAAAGTCACCACAACCCTGAAATAACAAATGCTGAGTGCTCTCCTAAGGAAATACAGGCCTCGGTTCCTGTGAGCCTCCGGTCCCAACAAATTCACCAGCTGATCAGTGTATAATCCTTTTTATGTAGGTTTTTGTTTAAAGACACCTTCTTTAAAAGGGGTGTGTGGTACATGTGTGTGTAAGGTATATGTGGTCAAGTATCCTATATTTGACCGATGTATGTATTTGATCAATTAACCTTAAACTCATGGGTATGGTCTCTGAAAGTGAGCCTTCTTTTTTTTTTTTTTTTTTTTTTTTTAAATTTTTTATTTATTTATGATAGTCACAGAGAGAGAGAGAGAGGCAGAGACATAGGCAGAGGGAGAAGCAGGCTCCATGCACCGGGAGCCTGATGTGGGATTCGATCCCGGGTCTCCAGGATCGCGCCCTGGGCCAAAGGCAAGCGCCAAACCACTGCGCCACCCAGGGATCCCTGAAAGTGAGCCTTCTTGTACTTAGGAGAGCTAGACAGCACTTGAACACTCTACTTAGGGGTTGTCTGAAACCACAAATCACCAATAAAAAGCACAAATAAAGTGGAAAGCATGGCACTACAGAGACGGCGAGAAGGACACAGGTTTACTCCATGAAGGCTGAAACCAGAGGCAGAGGGTCGTCTTGTTTATCCTCAGCTGCCTATCAGCTGGCTTGACGTTTGCACGGCTCTGCCTGTCCACACAGGCTGATGAACATGCTATAGGTATTGATACTTGGGGTGACACGTTTTAGCCAGTAAGCAATCGGCACGTATGCAATCTGTGAATAAGGAGGGTCAGCCATAACCCAAACTTCTAGGCCAGCTCAGCGGTACGGACAGTGCTCCAGATTTGGGAGATGGTGGCAGAGCCCCGAGTCACGTGGAACACGGAGAGCAGGGAGGTCCTCAACGGATAGCAGAGCCAGAGGCTGGCCCAGCTCCGAACAGAGAGAGGCCCCGGGGCTGAGCTGCAGGGCTAGGTGCGAGCTGTCCTGATGGCTTCTCCACCTGTAGTACTTCAGCTGTTTACAGCAGCGGGTAGAAGGGGTATATTTATTTTTACTCTTTGGACATATTTGGAACCTATAGATGAGAAGAAACTTATCTTGGCAGGATCTTCACCTTGTACCCCTCCCCCTTCTGTATCCCCACACTCACTGGTCCCATAGAGCAACTGGCTGAGGTGGAAGCATCACTGGGGGTGGTTGTTCAGTTGGGAGTCTGAGCATCTGTGCAGGTAGAAGGGAAGAAGGCAGTGAGTATGGCTTGCACAGTAGAGAATCCCCCCAGGTTTGGATTCAGGGGGAAGGTGCTGGACGGCTGGGCAGGAGCAGCACAGGTCACCTCATGCAACACTCCAATCTCACAATCCTCCCAGCAAACTGAGGTGCACTCCATTCATCTTCCACAGGCTGAACTTGAGACCATGGAGGGTCCCTGGGCTCCCGTCATCTTCAGGTCTAGGTGGTGGTGAGGCCCAAAGAGAGGCGGTGTGTCACTGATCACCGCAGAGCAGAGGTATGGTGAGAGCCCAGGCTTCTAGACTCTCAGACCAGTGCTCTCTCCATATCAGGGCAGTGCCACTGCTGTGTCTTCTCACAAAGGCACTTTCCATATGGCAGGTGGGTTTGCTTTGTGAAGGACTGTGGAGAGGTGAGGAACTTGGGCTTTGGAGTTAGACTGTCAATGTTAGAACCTTGTCTTAGTCACTTGCTGTGTGACCTGGGGCAAGTAACTGAACCTCTCTGTGCCTCAGTGTGTTCATTTTTGATTAAGGATAGTCATACTTGTGATTCAAGGTTGCATTGAGGATTTAATTAATCAGTTAATATTTCTAAAACATTTAAAACACCTCCTGGCGCAAGATGAGGGTTATGTGTTTGTTAAATATATAAGAATTATAAAAACACTGGGATCTGAGGCCACTTACCTTACTGAGCCTCAGTTTTATTATTTGGAAAATAGGGATAGATCATAATACAGAGGGTGGTTGTGATGACTCATGGTGGTGAATAACAAATTTATCGTACTTGGTATGGAGTAAGTTTTTATGAGCTCTCATGGGCTGTTATTGTTTCTTTTCCTTTCTTTCTTTTCTTCCTTTTTTTTTTTTTTTGTCTATTCACTCATGGGAGGGTCAGAGAGAGGGGGGCAGAAACATAGGCAGAGGGAGAAGCAGGCTCTCTGTGGGGAGCTGTTGTGGGACTCGATCCCAGGACTCAGGATCATGCCCTGAGCCAAAGGCAGATGCTCAACCACTGAGCTATCATTGGTTTTCCTATCACTGGGTACCCTCATTTCCACTCAAGTGGTATTTGTCCACCCGCCAGCAGATAAGGGGAAGGAAGACCAAACATAAAAGATGGGCCAGGAGAAAGGGAAGTGCTGAGATCACACAGATGAAGCCAGGGATGACTTTGGGCCTCCTGTTGGCAAAGACCCCCGTGACCAGCTGGGTGAAAGGTGCCCAGAAACGAGTGTGGAGATGTTGACTGTTCTCCAAGCCACACCCTGCAGGGCCAGCCTGCCCCCTCTCCTGGCTCCCAGGGACTCGAGGAACCTGCCCTGGTAGGCTGTGGTTCCTCCCAGGAGCCTCATACCCTGGGCTTTTGTTTCTTGGGGGTGTGGGGTGGGTGGTGGGTGGGGTGGGGTGGGTGGGCAGGCCCTCCCCCTGCCCAGGCATCTGAGTGGTGAGTGCCGTTTGGAGGAAGTGGGTGCATGCAGGCAACTCCCCCCAGAGTTTCTCTGGAGGGCTAAGGATACACTTCACAGGAAGCGTCAGCACGATTTTCTAATCAAGTTGAAGTCCGTGGCCCGTAGTTAGAAACAATAAATGAAATGCAACTTGAGCCGGCACTTTGCCTGAGTCCCCCATTTCTGGAAGTGGGTGTGGGTGAGACGCTTGTCTTTCTGAGGGAAGAACTTGACCCCCCAACCCCCGACCCTGACCATTTAGCCCCCAGCCCCACCATCGGCTTGCAGGGACCGGGGCCGGCAGGCGGGGGGTGGGGGGTGGTGGTGGCGTGAACCCTAAGACTTTATTTTAGGTAATCATTCCAAATCCTGATTTTGATCTGTCAGGTCAAAGTCCACACTTTTCTATAAATCAATGCAACTATTTAGCTGACGCTTTGTTTTTTCTCCTTCCAGCTCCTTCTACCTACCATGCTCAGAGTTTAGTCTCGGAGGTCATTGTTTAATCAATATTAAACCATTCACGTAGTTTAAGTGTTTACTTATGTGCTTTGAATCATAGCTTGCAGTAAGAACAAGTGATGCCCCTAATCTGCCTTCACTGCACTCCCCAATACCCTAATTATGTAATTTAGAAAAGAACATTTCCTGACAGCAGTTTCTCCGTGCACAGCAACAAACGCCGACTGGGGACGGGACCAAACAACCTGGTAATAGCTAGCACATGGACACGGCTGCCTTGGTCCAGGCAGCCAGGGCTTGGGGCGGCCGCCCGTCCCTTTGGGTTAAGGCTTTCAAATGATGGCGTATTAGTGCCAGGAGAAGTAATTCCACATGAAAAGAGCTGTAGCTAATAGCCCATCTCCAGTCTCTCCTAGTTTGTGGAATAGGCCCTCACTGCAAATTGTTACTGACTCAGACAGTCGGGAACGAATTCCTGACCCAGACCGAGAGACTGACGCGGCCAAAGACGTGTCCAAG
This sequence comes from Vulpes lagopus, assembly GCF_018345385.1. NCBI lineage: Eukaryota > Metazoa > Chordata > Mammalia > Carnivora > Canidae > Vulpes > Vulpes lagopus. Next base: position 109,284,516 of record NC_054830.1, on the reverse strand, counting down.
AGGCCAACGTTTAGACTGCGTTGTTCTTTGCATCCTTGCCAACCCCCACATCTATGGTCCAGAGGCTGGGCCTGAGCCTTCCTATTATTTCCTTATTGTTTTTGCTGGGGGCGGGGGGAGTCAAGGGACTGGCCTGTCCACTCCATCAAGCTGAGTAGGCCTTTGAGGAGCTGTGGGTGTCAACTTGTGTGGTTGGAAGAAACCACAGTTTTGGGACACATCTGCACTTTAGTACCATCTAGTGAGTGTAGCCACTTCAGGGAGAAGTGGCCCCGAGTGCCTTTTTCCTCCCCAGCCTGCTGGTGTCCACGGCAGAGCACCTCAAGCCCAGTGCCCCTTGTGAGAAGAGCCTAGGGTGGCTTTCTCTGGCCTTGTGAGCCTAAATAAATGCTTGCTGACCAAACTGTAACCATGACAGGGATGCAAGACTATCCTCCTGTTTGTCCTCACCCTTTGGAGACCTCATTCCAACAGATATTCTGTGGCTGTCAGAACCCAGCAGATGCTGTGGAGGGGTTCACCTGTCTTGGCATTTGCGACATTGATGCCTAGCTCATCCTTTGAGAAATCCAGTAGCTGTAGGCCTGCGTTGCTATGTAGTCCATCCAGCTGCCCTTGGACCTGAGCTCTTGAAGGTTCCAGAGGAGGGGCAGGGGACGAGCGAGGAGCGAACCTAGCTGTGGACATGTTAATTTGGCTGTGAGTCCCAAACCAGTGCATTAGCCTTTCTAGAAGCGCTGGTTGCTATAGTGATGGAAAGCGGTGCCAATCGCAGGAGTTGTTTTTGTGGTTAGGGTGTCTGTCTTAGACAAAGACAGTGAGGCCAAGCCGACAGCCTTGAGTCCTTCCTGCCTTCCAAGGATTGGATATTGTCAAGACCTGGCCTTGGGAAGAGGGGTGACAGCCCCCCAGACCGGTCTTTTTTGCCCTCGAATTATGGTGAGGGTCCAGTGGCTTTGCCAGAAAGGAGTGATCACCTAGCATTCCGAGAGAGAACCCACAGGTGGGTTTACCAGCGACGGAAGAGGGGCTGTTCTGTTGTGGCAGAAACTAGAGTTGAAAGAAATTCCTCTCCTGGGGCAAATTCACGGTGGAGTGTTTTTTATGAAATCATCTGCCACTCGGAGTCTGGCCATGGGCCCGTTGGGGGGTCTGCTTCTTCAGGCCACATTTTGGTTTGAGCTTGAAACATTAGCTCCCCTGAAAATTTTCCTAAGTGACAGAATGGAGGCCTTTTCTGTAGCTGGGGTGCTTGTGTAGCTCGTTAACTCTCCAAGTGTCTTACAAATATTTATCCACCTTAGGTCATTTGCAAACCTAACCCCTGTCATCTCACCTCAAGGCTGTCCCTTCTAGCCAGGTTGCCCAAAATGAAGTCAGAAGCCTTGGACTGGGAATTCCACGTTGGCGGATTTTGAAAAGCTGGTCTGAACGGTTTGTTTATTTCTCTAGTCTGCCCTTCTTAGAGAGTTCCAGAATGTGTCAGGACTTCCCAGTCCAGACATGCAAAGCCCTTTGCCCTCCCTGCCAGAGGTGAGAATATTTTATTTATGAATTCATCTTAAGTCACTTCTAAAATCACTTTTAATTAATACTCTTTCTCTGAGATTATGTCAAAGCATCAAAATAAAGAGGGCATTAGGTAGCAGGGAGGGATTTTGGGACAGGTAACCAACCAGTTCCCTTTGACTGGCTTTCCCAGCTGGCATGGACGAGCAGAGAAAGCCTATTTCGTTTTGTTCTCTGAGATCTCCGAAGTCGATCTATTTCCTTGTAAAGAGGAAGGCCCCTGGGATTTGGAGGCGGGGGGGGGGGGGGGGGGGGCTTCCCTGGGGCAACTGCATGCTGCATGTCAGTGATATTTCCCCCAGGACCCACCCAGATGATTCCTGGGGCTTCCTTGCCCCTCCCTGTCTACTCAGCAACCCGCTGCCCTTAGTTACATCAGGGGTGCTGGCCTCAAAGTGGCCAAACCTGAATGTGCCTCTGCCCTGGGTCTCAGAAGTTCTAACTAATGAAGGCTGACCCCTGGTGAATTTTCAGAAGCCACGGCTTTGCCTGCACCAAGCCTGTTCTGTTGATAAGATAGGCTTTTGTGTATAGCAGGCAGGAGGGTAGCACCATATCAAGGTGTTACTAATCCTTCTGCTGGCTAATGTTTGCCAAATAAATAGCCTCATTAGGAAGGGCTATAAAAGTCTGATAAGATTCTTCTAATTATCCCCCAAAGCACAAATACTTGGGGTTTCAGTTTAGTATAACAGGAGACATCGAGAAAAGAGGGGAGAATGTGTGAGAGGGAATGTATTTTTTAACAATGGCTTTTCCCCCTGCCAACCCTAACACCAGCACATCTAGCATTTCATATTTTGCCTTTGCACAAAAGCAACAAATTGCTGGAACAGAAAAAAAAAAGGGGGGGGGGGACAATGACATATTTTAGGTTACTACTTCACCTTTGCGAATCAATATACAAGCCATTAAAACTACATTTTTCCATTAATGATAAGTGTAATTACCTCTCTCGCCATAAAAACTTGTCCTTATTAAATGTAAATATTTAAAAATGATTGAAATATATTTGAAGGGCACTTTATAGCTTGATTTTATATGCTGACATCTGGGTTGCCTTTCCTAAAACACTCTATTTCTTGGAGAGTTATTAAATTAGTATTTTGAAAGGACTAACACTAGACTTGTTCCTTGTTTCAATTTTAATTTCATACATATTTAGATTTACTGAGAACTCAGAGAGGGTTTACATTTAGGTAATACGTCGTTATGTTTGCGGGGCTTGTACGCATAGAAGCTGTGATAGTGTTTGCAGAGGGAATCTTTAAACATGTGGAAACTCCCATCTCCACATTGATTTGTACTCCTGCAAAGTATAAGGAGGAGAACTGAGATTTCAAGATTCCTGGCTGTGAATGTTTAATTTCCCAGTTTGTCCTCAGAGCACGAAGATGGTTTTTAAATATTTACTTTTAATTGTGCATCATTTTCGATAGCGAAACCCAATCATTTTTTTTTTAAGAGATCTGTCGGAGGCTACTTAGTTTCGCTCCAAGAAAGAGACAACAGTGTGATAATTTTTTTCAGCTTCCCTCCTTGGAATAGATTACTTTTTCTTTAAAAGTTCTCATTTTTAGCTGTCTCGTTCCCCCCTTTATTTTTGGAAAGGTGAGATTGTTCAGCTCCCTGCTGGAAGAGGGTTTCAGAGAAGGATAGAAAATCTAATATTGAAAAATACAAGCTACAGAAAAATACCTAATTCCAGATGGCAAAAAGACCTTGCCCAAAAATGTGAAAGAATTCAATATTTGGTGGCTCAAAGATTTTTTTCACGATAAACAAATATTTCTGGGATGGATGTATCCCTGAGCTCTGCATAGGAAGGCAGCCATCCATGCAAGCCGCGCCGGGCTGCCCTTTAAAACCTCTCTGCTTTTTTCCCTTTCACTGTGCTAAATCCTTGAGATGTGTAAAGATGTTATGATAGGCAGCGGGTCAAGTAATCTGCACATGTAGCTTTTTATAAATTTTTCTTTGCGAAGGAAAATTTTTCTTCAAATAAATCCCCCCAAATAAATGGTTTGTAAAAACAAAAGTCTGTTTGTTTTGAAATAGCACACAAGAAACCGTGTTATAACAATCTCTCTCTTTATTTGAGTCCTGCCTGAGAAAAGCAATGTACCTCTTGTCAGCAATTTCACTCATGATAAGCCTTTAAAAAATAAAGTTGTCTCTTGGGAGAAAATAAACATCAAGGAAGCGTAGGTATTGGTAACAAGGTGGCCTGGATTCACTTGTCCGCTGGAAGTGTTCTACCTTTGTTTCCTGTCTTCTCCTCTCTGCGACCTTTTTCCATTCTCTAAAGTTATGTTCGTGCAAATTTCGGAAGCATAAGCACTTTGGAAATTTGTTACTTCTGAGCACACAGATGCTTCTGGAATGAGCCAACGTGTCATTTTCTCCCACCCTGGAAGTGGAAATCTTAGATGAGTTTTGAAATCCGTCTTTTGCCGAACCTCCTGGTGGAAGGTCTGGGCTTCGGGGGTGTTTTCATGGCACCGCCGAAGGTGAGCAGACGAACGAAGGGGGGTGGGACACGCGGTGTGCACCAGTCAATGACTTGGGAAGTTTTCAGGAGGCACTATTTTCTTCCATTAATGCCTTTGTCGATTCTACCAACGCTCAGACATCAAAGAGCGTGCAATTAATAATGGGCATCTGGAGGGCCGATCACATGCTTCCGATGTTAAAGTGGTGAAGGAACGGCAGGAAAAATCAGCCGTGGCCAGGTATTAGCTCTAATTGTAATCATTTCTAAACAGCAGCGCTGAAGGCTTCTCTTTTGTGCCTTTGCTCTCAGAAACGCAAGGGTTCACATATCAAAAGTCCTCATAGATGGCTTTCCCTCTGGTGGGGGAGGAAATAATCATTGATGTGTCGACCTACGTTGTCAGTGTCGATTCCGATCACCTTCATTTCTTCAATAAATGCAAACTCAATTTCATGTGAACTTTTCCCCTTAAAGTCCAACGTGGGCGCGGGGCGACAGACAGCTGGTTGCATGATTTGAGTCTTTGCTTAATCCCCACGGGTTTGCCTCTTTATTTGTTTGCATTTTCCAAAATACATGCGGAGTTTCTCGCGCGTGAGGATAATAGTCACTTTCTGCTCGCTGGGACCGAAGGCGTCTTCACTGGTTCTTTATTTCCTCTCTTTTATGGTAGCCTGTTTATCTTTTCCAAAGTGATATGTGTTCCCCAACCCTGAGCACTGTAAGATAGGCAGGCAGGTAAGGCTGCACTTAAACTCCACAAAACTGCTCCAGAGAAATATGGCGCTTTGGGCTCTAAACACTCGAGCAGGTATAAAAACCTGCAACTATTTAACAATAATTCTCATTTGAGTAGGTCACAGATAATAAAGGAACGCTTGTTTCTGGGAAATTAAAAAAATGACATGGGGGGGAAATATTTATTTGCTCTCTACATTGGTCAAATGACTGGTGGATATTAAAACTTGTAAACAGACAGATGCAACCAATTCTCTTTCATTAACGAATTGCAATTTCACAATAAAGTAAATGCGTTTAAAAAAACGTCTGCACTTCTGAGAAGCTGAAACTGTCAGAGTTGGAGCCTGCTTTAAATGTTATTTAAACATTTAATATTCTAATATGATATAGTCTAATCAGTGTGTGTGGGGGGGAAAAGTTTACTTGTAAATCTTTAAAGAACCAACTTGAAGGTTAACAAGGCTCCTCTGGTCGTTCAGGTAGCTAAAGGACCGATCGACTTTGTGTGCTTTTCTCTACATTTGCCCCTTGCCTAAATCTACCCAGTCGCCAGCTTTGTTTCCCTTCTAAGGACAAGCCATATCAGCAGCTCGTTTTAAAATTAATTTGAAGCAGGGTCTGTATTGCCATCGGCAGATAACGTTATAAGCTTATTATTTAATAGTGATTCCCAGGTGACGCCATCATCTTTCTAAACCGAAATATAAAAGCTGAAAACGTATTTGTTAAATCTGTCATTTCGGATTTGCGGTCCAGATTGTTTTCCCGAGCGTGCTGGGCCCGAGGCTCAAATGCAGCTCCCAGCTGCAGGCACCCCGAGCCCAGCAAAGCTGTTCGTGGCCGGTAGCTGAGACGCTCCAGCCTCCAGCCGCCCAAACCGCCTGCTTCCCCCAAACAGAGCTCCACAGCCCAGCCCGCTCATGGCTTTTCCACATTGTAAAATCATTTGATTTATTTGTTTGGTTTGGTTTGGTTTTTTAGAAGCACTGCAGAAATTATTTCCTACTGGCAGAGAGGGCACTCGGTGTTACACTACATTAGTTTCACATCATTAGTTTAGGGTTCTCAAACTTAAAATTGTAAAGTATATGGGAGGCTTCTAGAGACCTCAGCTCTGACCAGAGCAGAACCAATTAAACCTGATGGATTCCTTTCACTGTCTGTAACGTGTGAGGCCGTACATAACAAAATGCTGTGGCATTGCTGCGGGGGGGTTCCCTCTGTTAGCTTTGGAATTTGGTGGTAGGAAATGTTACAGTTATTTCTAAAGAGGAAGAATTCCTCTCTTGCCATTCCAGTTCTCAAAAAATGTAATTGTATCATCACCGCTTATAGCAAGAAGTAAGATGGGGTGCTGATGACTGCCACAACCCCCCTATCTCTGGGCTGTCTCTCTCCATCAGCTACTTCCCCCTCTGGATCCTTGATCTTTACAAGGGATTCGAAACCTGTGTGTGGATGGGGGATGAGCTTGGCCTGGACTGGCCCTGGCCCCTGGTCTGTCCCTGGGGGACTGCCGGGGGTGGGGTGGGTACTGCAGGTGCTTGGGGGAACCTTCTCCCCGAGGCGGGGAGCCCCTAGGCCCAGGCCCCTGGGGGGGGTCTGCACCAAGCGAGGTTGGCCCTCCGGTGGGGAGATGCAGGGCTCCAGTCCTAGAATGCCTTCTCTGCGCCAGGCCCCCCAGGACACCCCTGGCCACATGGCTCCCCCGCAGCCGCTCTGCTCGCTCCCTCCTGCTCTGGGTCCCCCAGTGCTGGAGCTACACCTTATTCTCAGGCCGCGCTGGGACCAGCCAAGGCCCTCAGGTGAGTGCTTCCCAAAGCTCTCCTGCCACCTGTTGGCCGCCGGCGGTGGTGACGCTGGGAGAAGCCGCTGGCTAGTGGGACCCACCAGGCCTGGCTTCCACACTCAGTGTAGAATTGTGAGTAACTTGCCTGCTATGGCGCTCCCTGACCTGGCCAAGGCCCGCAGGCTAGCAGATGTGCAGCTGTCTCCTGAAGCTTCCTAAGGCTGGTCCCCTATGTTCCCTGGGCCCCCGTCTGGCCAGGCCGCTACAAATGAAGTCACCTGCCCAGGAATATGATGTCCCTGGGCCCTGCTGGGGTGCCTCCTGTCCTGACCTTGCCCTGCCTCTCGGGCAGCTGTGGGGCCAATCAAGGGTTGAAGGTGTTGCTGAGAAAAGAAGCCTGTGTGCCTTGGATCCTCACACCGCAGCGGTGTCTGGGGAAGCCTTGGTGTGTGCTGTGTAAGAGGCACGGTGGGAGAATTGACCAGGTGCCCTGATGTGGTTCCCTTGCTCTGCCATGAGATGATGGAACAGAGGCTCCGGGTCAGCCTGTCCTACTTGGTTCTCTTGCCCCTGGGCAGAGGGGTCTGCTCAGGCCTCTCCCATTTCTTTTCTCATAGGGGTGTGGATGGGCTGGCCAGCACAAGACACCTCAGCCCACCGTCAGAAGCCAAGGTGAGGGAGCTTTAGGGCTTAGAGTAAGTTACCTTCTTGTTGGAAGTCCTGGGCTTTTCAGTGCACGACGACCATCCCCAATACCGTAGGTGAGCAGTTCTTAGAGGGTGGATTCTTAGGCCCGCATGTTGGGAACCCACCACCAACAGTGGGCTCTCACTTGCCAAGAGTTCTGTAAGGCAGTCTTTAACAAAGTGGAGCTCTGGTTTGGTGGCTGTTTGGGGGCATTTTGGGTACAAAGCAGTGTAGCTATTGCATTTCTGAATCATGTGGGGGCAAAAGTAAACCTCTTTCGAGGTCCTGAATGGACCAAGTCTTAGGAATCGATCTGGCCTGGCTTTGGAAATGTCAGTGTGGTTCAGCCTCACCAAAGGCTGAGGCCGTGTGTGGCGGGGCTGTTCCTATTTTGGGGAGGGACCTAGAGCCCTGGCTTTCCCCTAGGCCCTGCTGGAGGGGGCCAAGAGTCACAGCTGCTGTTGGCCTCTAGACTGGCCCATGGCCCAGTTGGAGATGTGATGCTTTCTTTTTTCATTCCGTGGTAGTTTTATACACAAAGCCTGCATCACCCTCAACCCCACTTGCCTGCAGCCTGCATGAGCATTAAGCACAGCATCTGAGTCCCAGCGGGGCATCCATGCTTGACTCTGCTCAAAGGCATGGCAGGACCCCTCTGGCCTCCTTGTCTTGCCAACACAGGTCAAGGTTGTTTCCATCTGGCTGACTTGTGTCTACCCCAACACCCTTTCACCACTCTGTTCTTGAAAGCCAAGGGCGTCTATTTTCAGGTGATTGTCTCTTGGCTCACCTAAGGCCCAAACATTCTTACCTCCGGGTCTCTGAAATCGTGGAGAGGGACTCTGGTATTTGGTCAAATGGCTTCTGAGAACCCAGCCCTGAAAGTTATTTTCTTAGTCAAGGGGCTCATGTGAACCTTGGACTAGGGGTGATTTAGTTGTGTTTTTTCAGCTCACCTCATAATTTAATGTAGAAGAAATTCTTTGGCATGTTTCCTCCTGGGTGCCGACTGCCTTTGGAGCAGTTCTGTATGGAGCGATACCCTATAGTCAGAAATCTCGTTACGCCAGCTCTGGGCTTTCGGTAACTGCCGAGTGGCTCACCGTAATCGCTCAGATTGGCCAGCTAAGGGAGGGACAGAAATCCTCCTTAGCTTGGACTCACATTTTTATGGAGAAGCAGGAATGCCGGAGAAGTACGTAAACCTCCAGTACTCCCAGCCCTGCGAACATGAAGAAAAGAGGAAAAAAAAAATCCTAGCCAGCTGGTTATTTACCCCCAGCACAAAAGCAGCCTCCCTCCCATCCCACCTCCCTTTCATTTCTAGCCACCCTGACAGAAATACATTACTGGCTGAATACACCTTCCCACAATACTGTCCATCACCCAGGTACTGGCGGACCAAAGGTAAGATGAACTTTAAACACACCTGGCACCGCTGGCTCCTGCCTTTGTGCTTGGAATGGCCGCTAGCCAGCTGGCTGCCCTGTCCCCCATTCACAATCTCTCCAGAGGAATTCTGACAGACTGACTTCTTTCTGTGGCCACACAGTGTTCTAAAATCAGGGCATGCAGCTTGCTGCTTTGGGAGAACTAGGGCAACCTGTCCGGTAAGCAGCCTTATTGGACCCTCAAAGCTTGAAGCTGCTTCGCCAAGAGAATTGTTTGGGGCTGAGTGTGGAGGGGACTCTGGGATTCTGGACTCTCACCCTCAGCCACAGGCAGCGAAGGTTTTTTTCAGGCCCCCAGGGGACCCCTACCACTGACCCGCTGGCAGTTACTAACTGTGCCAATGCCTTTCTTCTAGCCTCCGTTGGTGTGTCAGAAGGGGCAGCAGGTGACTGAGCTGTGGACCATTTCCCCAGTTTTAGGCATCTGGAATTTTCAGCCTTTCTTCAGAGTTGTGGCAAACAGAAAATAGTTTATCATCAGGAATTCTCTACCGTCACTGAGCTGAGACGGCGGCTGCCCTCCCTCATCCTAGGCAGCCTTAGGGTGCAGCTAGCTTCCGACTTTTGCTGCCACTGGGTAGGAAATGACCCTGTCTGGAGCGAAGTAGAATGACGCCTGAGTTACTCTGTCTTCCTCCCCAGCTGCTATAAGTTCATTGGTTTTCACTTGCACTCTCCTGAGATAACATGTTCCAGAGGCTGGTGAAAAAAAATGTGGTGTGTGGAAAAGTCTTTTAAGTGGGAGCATTCTTGGGTAGGGAAACTGAGCTGTTCAGGAAGACATGCATGCTTCCCCCGTTCACAAAGGCAGAGAGGTGGTGAGGCTGTCGTGGCACTTTGGATTTGGGGCTGATAAGACTGGTTTTTGTAGAACACCGCAATATCTGGGATTATCAGTTGGCAAATGCATCGTAGTATCCTTCTATAAGGGAAGGAGAAGATGAAAATGGGCTTTGAGACAGTTGGGTTGCTTGTGGTCAAGCCATCACTTAGTATTTGTTCTGGCTGTCGAGTGTCAGTGCTATTAGCTGCTTAATTCCTGGGAGGGGCTGTGCTTTGGGTCACCCACATCTTCAAGATAAAATTCAGCCTCGCTTTTCTACTCTGTGTGATGTCGTCATAGGCAACGGAGCATTGCTTGGACTCCAGTAGGTGGACCTCTTCAACCGGGGTCCTTGTTACCAGCCCGAACCCACACTGCATGTTGAGCTCAAATGAGGTTCAAGAGCACAGGAACAAATGCTTTTGGAACATTGGAAGAATTCAAGGGGATGACAGCTATCATCATACTTCTCAGGCTCCTCTCCCTGAATTTCCATGCCCCCTCTACTCCCTCTCTCCCTCACCCCTGCATGCCCCATTGGAATCCCTTGGTATTCACCTGGCTGTGGGAGAGAATGTTGTGAAATTCTGGAATTGCTGCAGCAACTCGAAGACATGGAAAATGCACTCTCCTTGCTTGGTCGGCCCTGTTTTCTGCCAATACAATCTCATGGAGCTGTGGGCATGCTGATGCCAGATATAATCCAACTAAATAAATCTCTAAGAACATAAAACAAAAGCACTCTCACATTTTTCTTTTGTTTTCTGCACAAAAGCCATTCTTGGTATATGAGTGGTGTCAGATGCAATAATCCAGAATAAATCTCCAGGAAGAAAAATGCAACTAACTGCGAATGATCACTCATTTCCCATTTCCCCTCCCTCTCTCTGTATGTGTATTGGGTGAGTCACTGGGGTGGCTGCTGACAGCTCCTGTTGGCTGGTCACGATTGGGGGGATGATCACAGGGACTTGCTGAGGCCAGAACTACACAGGGTAATTGAGCTCTAGCTGCAGAGAGTTTTGAGTTTTTGCCTTTTGGGCCATGTCCAAAGAAGAAGAGTATACCCATACTCTCATAATGGCCTGGGCTTCTCCAGGGGGTCCTATGGCTGTTCTTGCCAAGTGCCTCCCATGTTGAAGACTAGGCACATTTAAGTAATATGTGCGCTTTGGGCAGATTGAAGTTGACGAGTCTAGGGCTGGCCCCTGCAGGCGCTGGATGACTGCCCTCCCTGGAACACCTGCTTATTCATTAGTGAAGGTGACATGGCTGTCGGGAAGAACATGTTGGGGCATTTGCTCAAGATTTCAAGAGGCCCCTTCAGAACTGGAAACTCCTGCCATTGAATAGTTAAGCCTCCCTCCCATACGGTGCCTATTCCAGATTTTTCCTTTCAGTGCAGGACCCAGTCCAGGATCACATACTGCATTTACCTGTCAGGTTTCTTTCTTTCTTTCTTTCCTTTTTTTTTTTGTCAGGTCTCTTTCTTAATCAACGTTTAATTTGGAACAGTTCTTCAGCCTTTGCCTTTCAGGACACTGATGCTTTGTTGAGCAACAGATCAGAATGTAGGCTGTTCCTCAGATTGGGTTTGTCAGATGCTTTCTCATGACTAGATTCAGACTGTACATCCCTGGCTGGTCTGTTGTGTTTCTTCAAGACACACTCTGTGTCTACCTCTCACTGGGGATCTTTAGTTGGATTTCTTGGGCAAGATGTCTGGTTACTACCCTGTCTAGTTTACCTTCCCCTTTGTAATTAATCAGTTATCCGTGGGGACATTTTGATGGGCAAATATCTTCCTCCTCATCAAAATGCACACCTCTCCTCCCTGCAGATCAGTACCCATGGATAATTCTTGCCCCAGCCAGTCTTCGTGTTGGTCAGATGATGGGTGATTTTCCAGTTCCACTACTTTGTCCACATTTACTGGAGGGGATTCTCCTTTGATGAAGAGTGAGCCCTCCCTCCCCGCCCTTACTCCCTCCTTCCTTCCTTTCCTTTCCCTCTTCCTTCTCTCCTTTTTCTGCTTCTACTTTGTTGCTTCTGTTGCTTCATCCATATGGTCTCATAGATTCCTATTGTACCCCACAGGTTCTAATCTTACTGCCAGTATTTATTTTGATGCTTAAATTGTCTTCCATGTAGCCAGTGAGATACCCTTCAAGCTTAGCTCCTCCTGTGTCCTTTTGACATGCCATCATCGTGACTTTTGAGTTTCCTTTCTGATGCTAACTAGATGTTCTGGGCTTGCCTTGTATACCTTTCCTGCCCTAGTCTTGCAATTAGGCATTGTTGCTAGGGAACCCTGGTTGCTTTTACTGGGGAATGGTATTTAAAACCCCAAATCTAACACTGGGGTGCCCAGTGCTACCAGAGGGCCTTGCTTCTAGACCTCCTCAAGTCTAAGACCTATATATTATATGCATACACACACTCATCCATCCTAGGTTTTAAATATGCACACATATACATATTTGAAATTTTATCTATATGTATGTGTATGTATATATATCTGTATATCTATATTTTTTTATGATTTCATACTGCTACCCTTAGATTAATTCCATCCCATATATTCCTAATCGCCTCTCCTTTCCCTATATTCGAGTCTCTCTTCTTCCATAGTGAGAACCCCAGCTCCCAGCAATATCACACATCTACGTATATCCTGCAGTATATATGATGTAATTGCAAATTGCTATACCCATACCTCTATGGAAAACAAACTTGATTAAGATAGTTCATGATTAATCTGCAGCTCATTTCTCTTCTAGCTGAAGGCATATGGTCAAGGTACTGTGTTCCATAATAATTTTGATTAACTCTTTTCTTCTCCAGCCTGGTTCTCAGTTGGGGTTTGTTAGATGGTTTCTCATAATTAGATTTATTTGAAATACAGTTTAGTCAGTTTAGTCATTTCTTCCATTGTAGTTTCTTTCCCCTTATCCTTGATAGTCCTAGTTTTGATTATATAGAATATGAAGATGCTTCCAAAGTCAAAGTTATAGAAAAGTGTACTCAGAGAAGTGTCATCCCTTCTCATACCCCTTTTATTGTCTTTTGCCCTATCCTTCACAGGGAACTTATTTTTTTTGCCTTCCTGTGTTTCTTCTTTGCAAAAGTCAGCAAGCCTGTGCAAATTATCCTATATTCCCTTCTTCCTTGTGCAGAAGGCAGCATATGAAATATATTCTTTGGCATCTTGTGTTTTATACCTTATATATTCTAGATCTAGAAATAATTCCATATCTGTTCATAGAGATTTTTCCCATACTTTTACAGCAGCATATCCTCCATTGTATGTATGTATGAGTTTCTTTTCAACTAGTATTCTCTGTTTGAGAATTTAGGTAGTTTCCAGTATTATGCAGCAATGAATATGTTTTATGTGTGTATATTTTTATTGGTAGTGGTGTATCATTAGGGTAATTTCTTGGAAGTAGGATTGCTGAGTCAAGGTAAATAAATACTGCAGTTTTGTTAGTATTGCCAAATTCCTTGGTAGGGGTCCTGTAATGTGCATTCCTACCAGTAGTATATGAGACTACTTGTTTCCTTACAGCTTTGCCAACAGAGTGTATCACAAATTTTTGAATTTTTGCCAATTTTTCATCTGATAAGTGAAAAATTGTGTGTCAGTGAAGTCTTAATTTGCATCTCTCTGATAATGTGTAAGGTGGAACATTTTTTTGTAAGTTTCAGAAGCATTTTAAGGTCTTTTTGGTTAATTGACTGTTAATGTCTTTACTCCCTTTACTACTGGATTTTGGGATCTTTTAAAGATATGTTGGCTCTTAATCTGTGATCGATGTTGTAATTTTTTCTGCCGGTTTGATGTTTGCCTTTTGATTTTGCTTGTGGTGTTTTTGTTTGTTTGTTTGTATATTTGTTTGCTTGCATTTTTTTTTTGCCATACAAAACTTAAAAAATATTTTGTGGTCAAGATTAAGATTTTTTTATTTGACTTCATCAGAATTTTGACTCATAATTAGAAGGCTTTGCTACAATCAAGTGACAGAATTCACTCATATTTTCTTTTCATACTAGTATGATTCAGTTTTTCATACTTAAATCTCTAGTCCATTTAGAATTTATTTTTGTATGTGATGTAAGGAATGGATCTAATTTTTATATTCTTACAAATATCTATCTAGTGTGCCAATACCGTTTATTATAACATCCATCTTTGAGTGATTCGTGACGTCATCTTTATGGTACACTAAATTTCCACATGTAGTTTGGCTTATTTCTGGACTTTGTAGTTGATTCCATTAGTCTATCTCTTTATGTGCCATTACCACACTGTTTTGATGATTGAGACTTTGTAATATTTATGAATATATATGGCAGGGCTAGTTCCTTTTTCACTATTTGCCTACCTATTTGTACACATTAGTTTATCAGTGGGAACCTTAGTATCAACTTAAGGATACTAAGCTGTAGGAGAAAATCTTTAAATTTTTATCAGGAGGGACTCCTGGGTGGCTCAGTTGATTGAGCATCTGACTCCTGCTTTTCACTCAGGTCTTGATCTCAGGATCATGAGATTGAGCCCTGCATTGGGCTTCATGCTCAGCAAGGAGACTGCTTGGGATTCTCTCTCTCCCTCTTCCTCTGCCCCTCCCCCTGCTCATGCTTGCTCATTTGCTCTTGCTCAAATAGCTAAATTGGAAAAAAAAATTTAGGATAATAGTAAGTTTATAAATGAACTTAGGGAGAGGTGACACATTAATGATATTGAGACATCCCAACCATGAACAAATGGTATCTTTTCCATTTGTTCAAGTCTACTTTTGTGCTTTTCAAGAGTGCATTAGGATTTTCTTCATATTGGCTTTCAACATGCCTTTTTAGGATTATTTGTAAGTAATTTATTTTTGCTGCTGCTATTGTAAATGAAGCATTTCTCTTTTGTTGTATCTTATACTTGATTATTATTTGTGCCTATGAAGGCTGTTGACCCTTGCTGTTAATTTTGCATCCTGTGACTGCACTGTTATTTTCTTATTGGAGTTAATTCAATGGCTCTCACTATGTGGTAGGAGTTCCTTTGGGGTTCCTGAGACCCATTTAATGGATTCACAAGGTCAAAACCATTTTCATAATAATACTAAGACATAATTTTCCCTTTTAACTTTCTCTCCTGAGTGTACAGTGGAGTTTTCCAGAATCTACATAATGTGTGATTTTGTAACAGATTGAATGCAGAAGCAGAATGAAAACCCAGCTGTTTCTGGCAGGCTCAACAATGAAGAGGTGTGTAAAAATGTAAAGCAATGTCCTTATCACTGAAAGTTTTTGTTTATGCTTAGTTTTTAAAAGTGGTATTTGTGTTAACATGGTCATTACTGTTGCTTACACGTAAATTGATAAATATCTAAAATTTCCTCAGCTTTAATCTCTAATCCAGTAAATACCAATAGATATAACCCACATAAACACAAGCTCTTTCAGGTCCTTAAAATTTTTAAGAGTGTAGAGGGGTTCTGATTTATCAATGATTCTGAGAAATTCTGAGTTGGTTTTATCATTTCATCTCTGATTCTCTAGGTATACTATCATGTCCTTCGCAGTAAAGTTTGCTTTATTTACTTTCCAATTCTCAAGCCTCTTACTATTGTTCTCCTATCTGATTGCATTAGCTAATGTTTGCAGCACGATGTTAGTAGTGGAAAAGTGGGTACCTGGGTCTTGTTCCTTCCTGCATGGGGAGTGCCTCTGGTGTTTCTGCATTAAGGAATGTGCTGGATTCCTTAGGGCTGGCATAGAACTGTGTGTATTCTAT
Organism: Vulpes lagopus; assembly: GCF_018345385.1. NCBI lineage: Eukaryota > Metazoa > Chordata > Mammalia > Carnivora > Canidae > Vulpes > Vulpes lagopus. The sequence goes on along the minus strand of NC_054830.1, from coordinate 109,269,171 downwards.
TGATTGAGTTCTCGACTGAGTTTAATGTATTTTCATCATTGTTTAAAAATTACTTTGGTATTTAGAAAAGTTTGTAGTTTTGATCTAGTGGTTACCTTTGTATTTATACCTTTTATGTTGCCCTTAATCCCTCCTTTTCTTAAGTGTCTACTATCTGGATTGTCCATTTTGAGTGGTGCCCTTTGACCCCGACCAGTAACTGAAACAACATCACTGGCCATAGTTTTCTTTCCCCTTTTTAGCATTTTTAAGGTTATATTTTTTACTCATTGTCAGAATATATAATGTTTACACACTTTTCTGTTACTTTGGCCCATGCTTTTTTTTGTTCTGTAATTACATAAAATGATCACCATCATCCTTTTGCTGAAGCTCCCCCAGTTATCTCTTGGTAGGATAAAGCTTGGTTGGATGAAGACTGGATGAACAATCCTTGTCTTGAACTCTGTTTCCTTATATCTTGAAAATTCTGCCACACTCCTGCCCTGTTCTCTGTGTTGTTCTTAGGAAGTCTTATGCCAGCCTACATTTCCTACCTGAATAAGTATTTGATGATTTTGCCTAGAGGTCCTGAGGATTTTGTTCTTTGTCATTAGAGTTTAGTAGTCTTACTAAGATACATGTGAGAGGTGATAATTTCAGATCATTTTTCGAAGGCACACACACAGTAGGCCTCTTCAGTATGTTGATTTAAGATATTTCTGGAAATTTTTTTGGATTATATCTCTAAATATTATTTCTGTTCCATTGTTTTGCTTTTCTGCTTCATGGACTCCAATTATACATATGTTGGACCTTCTTTGCCTGCCTTCCATTTCATCTCCTTTCTCGCCGATCCTTTTCCCTTTTTTTTTTTTTTTTTAATTTTTTATTTATTTATGATAGTCACAGAGAGATAGAGAGAGGCAGAGATAAAGGCAGAGGGAGAAGCAGGCTCCATGCACCGGGAGCCCGACGTGGGATTTGATCCCGGGTCTCCAGGATCGCGCCCTGGGCCCTTTTTAAACTCATTTTCATCTTGTTTTATTTCATCTTTGTTTTACTACCTTTCCTCCATGTCTTTTATTAGATTTTCATTTGGATCTACTCCCTCTTGGGCACCTTGTAATTTATTCTTTATTCCTGAAATAGTTTTGACTTTTTCTTCAAAAATTTTTCCCTGAGCTTGACAAACCCTCATTGAATTTCTTCTTGATTTTCTAGGTCCTCTTCTATTCATAGATTTTATATGTGAATGTAGGGTTTTTTGTTTGTTTTTTAAATCTTCACATGCTTGTTTTATAATAGTAAATTCAGTTTGAAATGTTACTTTATAGTTCTGCTTCATGGTTGATTTTGTTGGGGGTATAATTTTCATTAGCTGAAATGTTTTATGTTTTACCTTTTCTTCATATAGGAACTTAGTATGAAATTAGTCTGATTTTTTTTTTTTTTCTCTCACCCCAGCCCTAGGCATTATTGTGGAGAAAGTTTCTGTTTCAAGGGTGCCCTCTTCTGTCGATATAGTGAATTGCAGTTTATGAATGAGTAGTTCTGGGAGTAGGGAGAGGGAGGGCTTGGTGTATTTTTTTTTTTTTTTCTGGAGGATTCTTGGTTTTCCCCTTTGCATTCTTTTTCTTGACTGCCACATGTCTAAGGAGTGACACCTCTTGTTCATTTATTTCCTTCTCCTCTGAGAAGCCATACTTCTCTGACTACCACCTCCAACCCTACTCACTTTCAGGTATCTTCCCTGCATCCAGGATTGTAACCTGTTAAGTTGCAGACTTAAGTTCATTATTTTGCACCGGGCGGTGGTGGTTTTTAGCTTTGTTGGGATATAATTGAGAATTATTTTGTGTTTAGGTTGTACTTTCCCTTTCTGGGATGAATATGTGTTTCAACTATGTTCTCTACTCCCCTCTCCTTTTTTCCTTTTTTTTTTTTTTAAGATTTTATTTATTAGAGAGAGAGAGAAAGGGAGTACAAGCAAGGAGAATAGCAGGCAGAGGGAGAAGCAGGGTCCCAGCTGAGCAGGGAGCCTGATGTGGGGCTGATCCCAGGACTCTGGGATCATGACCTGAGCCAAAGGCAGATACTTAATCAACTGAGCCACCCAGGCAGCCCTTCTCCTTTTGTTCTTAAGACTCCCTTTTTCTGCTGTCTGTATCCACAGAACTACAGCAATGGTAGGTGCTCTTTTGGAACTTGGTACTCATCTTTCTGCTTACATATTACTTGAAATTCATAGTATTATCCAACTAGTAATGCTGAACATGTAGGACATGTATAGATGTTTTGTGTATGTGGCTTGTTTTTTCCCTGTCTTGATTGCAGCATTTTTCCCCTTTGGTTTTTAGGCATGAGGAGTTATTTGGATTAAGGAGGTGACCATTACCTTACACTCTTATTGCTGACTTAACAGTGAAAATAATGATTTTCTTTTCTTTTTTTTAAAGATTTTGTTTATTTATTCATGAGAGACAGAGAGAGAGAGAAAGAGAGAGAGAGGCAGAGACACAGGCAGAGAGAGAAGCAGGTTCCATGCAGGAACTCGTGGGATCAAGTCCCACGTCAGGCTCTCTTCATGGTGCCTGTTTCTCCCTCTGCCTGTGTCTCTGCCTCTCTCTCTGTGTGTCTCTCTGAATAAAATAAAGTCTTTAAAAAAAAAGAATAGAATGGATAGGGGGTACCTGGGTGGCTCAGTGGTTGAGCATCTACCTTAGGCTCAGGTCATGATCCTGGAGTCCTGGGATCGAGTCCCACATCAGGCTCCCCACAGGGAACCTGCCTCTCCCTCTGCCTATGTCTCTGCCTCTCTCTCTGTGTCTCTCATGAGTAAATAAATTTTAAAAATAATATTTTTAAAAAGAATAGAATGGATAAATTAATTGCAATATATATATATGTATTATGTATGTGTGGGTGTGTATGTGTCTATATATACATTTTCCACACAGTGGAATACTAAGCTGCAATGAAAATGAATAGTATACAACTCTCTGTGATAATATAGAATGAAGCTCACAAACATAAAATCACATTTCAGTAAAAAGTTAAAGTAGAAAAAAAAAAAAACCCAGAATACTAGTCTGAGCAAAATCCTAAAGCTCATGCTCAGTGGGAAGTATTCTTGTAGCTGTATGTAATCACGAGATCCTCCACATGTAGGACAGGTTGGCAGGGACATCCAGGGCTGGTCAAGCCCCTAACCCAGTGAAGGGACCAGTGCAGCCACCTGGCCAGCCTCTAAGCCATGTGACTAGGACAAATGGCAGGGGGAAAAGCCTTGATCTGGGCCCAAACTAAAAACAAGGACAGTCTCCTCACCCTCAAAATCCTAGCTTTGAGAATTCCTTTGTTTTAAATTAATTTTAAAAAATTCAGGCAATACAGAAATATAGTTTTTCTAAAATTTCACAGATGGTATGATGTCCTGGATTTGCTTTAAAACAGTAAAGGGTGTGGAGTGTCTGGGGCCATAGATGAAACCACATTGGTCAGGGCCTGGCTGTCGACACTGAGTAATTGGATACCTGGAATCTTGTTAAGAGTATTTTCTCCATTTTTTTATATGCTTGAAACTTCCTCCAGTAAGGACTAAGCACACCGTATGTAATTACCAAAAAGGTTAAAGTCATGGTAGATCACTAAGCCTCAGATGCTCTCCCTCTCTCTTCCTATCCCCGCCCCCCCTCCACCACTGACCACTGTTACCAGTTTGGCTTTTATCTTAGGAGAAAACAGATGGCACATTCTAACTAGGGTAATTTGAGGAGGCTTTAATAGAGGAAAAATATGTAGGTTATGGGGAACCCACAAAGCATAGTACGACACCCCAGGGCTCGCTATAGCAAGAGGCGTTTCTCAACTTTAGGCCCCAGAACCTGGGAGAAGAGAGTGGTACACCTTGAAAAAAGCTATGATCTATGGTTGAGGGATATGGCCAGTTTTTGGAGATTTCATAGGTGAGAGCTAGAAGAATTCATAGTTTAGTGTTGTCCTCTTCCATTCCTATAATCTTCTGCTGGTACTCGCCATTGGCTGGGAGACATGGCAAATCAGTAATGCCATCCATACGGCTGGCCTCCCAGGGCACAGAACATGGTAGAGAGTAGATCTGCAATGGGTATGTGGGAGATAATTGATAGACTGTGGATCTTGCCAGATGTCTTCTGATACATTTGCATATGTGTTTATGAATCCAGAGACAATATGTGGTTTTGTTTTCAATGCTTTTTTAAAAATATGCATGGGATCATATATCATGCCTCACTCAGCAGCTCATGGTTTTCACCCATCAGGGTCCTGGTGTTCTTTCCATGCCAGGACCTCAAGATCAACCTCATGCTTCTCTTGCGGCTAATGGTATGCCACAGTGTGGGCATATTATAGTTTATCTTGCCATTCCCTCTTGACGAAAACTTAAGTTGCTTCCATCTTAAAGATGTTGTCTTCATCCTGGAAACTCTCTTGCCATCTTGGCAACATCTGGGAAGTTGCCATATGCAATATGTCATTTGCTCCCACGGGGGTCTCATGCTCCGTTGAAAGTTTTTCTGGGTTGAAGAACATATTTAGCCATCCAAACACCCTGGTTTTTGGCAGCTGTGGGGAAAGAAGTCCATGAGGACAGAATCAGGAAGGCCATGAGGATAGAATCAGGCATTGGAAGATAGATTTGAGTTCTAGGTTTGCCTGTGCCTTGCTGTGTGACCTTGGATAATCACTTAGCCTCTCTGATCCTCAATATTTTTCCTTTGCAAACTGCAGATGACCCTCTTACCCTTTCACATGCCCCACAGGGTAGCTGTGAGTGTGTCATGAAATGAAAGGTGGGAAAGTGCTTGAGACAGAAGCCAGGGACAGTCTCCTGTCATAGTACAAGGCTTAAGCTTTTCTCCTCCGGGCACCCCCTTGTAGTTAGAACAAGGCATTGCTGCCAATAAGCTGCTGTCTCCCTGCACCCCTCACCTTTTGTCCTGACCCTCTTGTCCTGAGCTGTGGCTCAGACTCAGTTTCCCTGAGTGACAGAGCTTCCTTAGACCAAGGCCTGTCTGGCTCTGTGTTTTTGGGTAGTCTTCTCCACGAGGCTAATTTGCTATGGGATTTTGGACTCTTGGAAGACTGAACAGCTCTTAGAAGTGGATTCAAAGCCCAGTCTCTCCGGCAGCAAGGGCTACAAGTGTGGACACCCTGCCATGCCTGAGGGCACTCTCAGTTTGATTTCTCAGGGTTGTTTGTGCTTTGACCTATAGTAGTTCCTGTGCATGTGTGCCTTGTTCCTTGGAACTAGTGACCGTGTTTCTTTTTTTTTTTTTTCTCCCCAGAGTGACTGGGACGGAGCTGTGCATACAGTAGGAGCCCAGCAAATCCAATTTCTTGTAAAAACCTCCCTGGGGCACTGTTGGCAGGCCCAGCATACCAAAAAAGGCGGGTTGGCCCTTTATGGAAGTTATCAGGAAGATGAATAAGGCTTGAAAAGCGAGACTCTGGCAGGGTTGACTCAGACCTCACAGAATGGCTCAACCAGCCTTTGAAGAGCAGAGAGCTATTTACATCCTACTAATGGACCTCACTGGCTGCAAGCAGTCAGAGCTGCTTATAAATACCCTGGCTTAAGGCCCCAGCGGGAGTAAGGACAGAGAGAGGGCCAGGGAGAGCCTCTCCTCCTCCTCATCCCCTCCTCAGTATGGCATTCATGGGCGTGCGAAGCTCTGGAGGCGATGGTTCTAGTTTCATGGGAAGCCGCATGCAGCAGGCCTCTGCGTGGTAGCAGAATGGGTTTTAGTTGGCAGCGTGGTGTATGGAAGACGCTCCCTGCATGAGGTTCTTTGCATAAATAAATGATGACCAGCTGTTAGTCTTCCTTTTAGCATGAACATCCATCATGGCTTGTTTCAACTCTAAGTCTGGGAAGGAGAAGTTCAGACTCCCATGAAAGGCAAATGTTACTGTGATAGTCCAGCCCAGTCTGGCACACATCTGCCACATTTCTCTAAAATGCACAAACGGGAAGCACTGGCTGGGATCTATGCTTGCGGGTGAGGTGGAGGGTCTCGTGTTCTAAGTGCCCTGTACCTATAGAGCTCAACCTGTGGAGCTCAATTCGGCCCTGTGAGCTGAGCTGTATTTTTGTTTGTCTGTTATTTTTCAGTAGGAACACACAAGACCAGGCTCCTGTTGAGGGCCTGTTTGGTGGAGCCAACCTAGTGCCAATGGCTCCTTCCTTCTTATTGATGCCCGTTGCATCCCCTGCCGCTAACCTTGACTTACAGCAGACTTTGAGAAGGGACAGGTTGGTTGGGAAGGAGAAGGTCTCCCTCCTTAGGGCTTAGCCTCCAGGCTGCACATGATGGCCTTGGCCCACTGGCTGTGTGAATGCCCTGACTGGGGAGTAGCTGGTGACGAGCAAGGCAGAATGTGGCCATCAGTCTGGCAGACCCTCCAGGGCCATTCTCTGTCTGCCATATGTGCAAAGCCCCCATGATAGCCTTGTCAGCCCTCAGCCAGGCTCCTGGAGGGAGGCAGGGACCTGTCCTGCCTGTACCCCACCCCTCTCACAATCATGGAATGCTGTCACTCTCCTCATTCATTTCGGATTATTATTAACATTGCTTTTCTGTCTTTTTCTCTGTGAACTCATTCACTCATTCAGCCACCACTTCTAAACAGATTTAATTTGTATCTGCAGTGTGCTGGGTCCCAGGAACACAGGGGTAAGCAGAACAGCAGTGGTCCTGATTCACTGGACCTGACATTTCACTGGAGGGGGGAGCACAGTCAGACAAAACACAAGAGAGTGAAAGAACAGCATATGCAAAGGCCCTGAGGTAGTGTAGAGCTTGGCTCTCTTGTCGCATGAAAACCATCAGTGTGGCTGGCAGTGTAGTGAGTAAAGGCAAGCTGAGCCCGTTCATGTGGGGTGGCCAGTCCTGAGGCAGGCTGGTGAGGAGAGAAGCTTCATGGGTTCAACTGAAGCAAGGATATTTAACAGGAGTTGAGGATGTGGTGTACCGAGAATGTTGCTTTATGAATATCTGGTACCTTTGTTATAAGCATTTATTGGGAGCCTAGCGTTTGCCAGGCATTGCGTTGAGTGTTGAGGCAGAGTAAACTTAGTTGGGATCCATCTCCTGGAGGCAAAGAGGAACCCACAGGGCTCTTTACCTTTAGGTAACGTGGTGCGACCTGGAAGCGGAGCAGCAGTCATGCCCGTGCCTTCTGTGAATTCTCTGTGAGATGCTTTCCCAGAAAGCACCACTCCTCTCCACCAAACCCCATTCCACCTGTCAGCCTGAGCCTTGGGCTTGTTTGGGTTCTTGCTGCAGATGTGGCTAGTGCTTTGCATACAGTTGGCACATGGTTCACCCAGTCTCCGGGGAGTGGAAGCCATAAGGACCCTGTCCTTGGCAGGGGTGGGGGGGTGGGGGGGGAGGTCTGCATTAAGGCATGAAAAGTATGGGGGCCTCAGCCCAACCTGCAGGTGAAGGAGACAAAGCAGCCCTTCCCAAAGCTGTAACGCACTGGGCACCTGGCACCGAGCAGCCTCTGTGTGGCTAGAGAAATGGAGTCCCGGAGAGGACATGACCGAGCTTCTGGGCTCGCTGGTAATTATGTTTTCAATTTCACGTTTGAGAAGTACTTAAAGAAATTGGTGCCTTTATGTGCACAGCTCAGATAGCTGCTGTTGGTGCTGTGAGCGTGGCTGGCTGTTCCCTAGGGAGCGGCTGGCAGCCACGTCCAGGTGAACCCTCGGTATGTGTATCCCATGTCCTCTATTCCCGAGGAAGGGAGGCATCTCTGGCTGGAGAGGCTCTGCACCCTCATATTTTAGAAGGGATCACTTCATTTTTTATTCTTTTTGCTATCCTTGCAGGTTTGTGGGAAGCATTTATGGCTCCTAGCCTCTGGTTGGCCCCGTGGAGATCGCTCCAATCCTACCTTCACTTCTGGCTGTGTGCTTTCAGTGGGAGACAGTGGGGTGCAGTGGGAGGGCTGTGGCCTCCAGAGCCATGGTGCCTGGCTTCTAACTGTTTGACTTTGGGCAATTGGCTTGACCTCTCTGGGCCTTGGGTCATTAGGGGAGAAGGGAGAGAGCTGGACAGGAAATTGCTTGCCAGGTGCTGATGCTTAAGCAGCTTTCCTGCATCAGTGGGTGATTCTTAAACTAGTGTGTGCATCACAACCACTTGGAGAGGGGAGCAAACACAGATGGCTGAGCTCTGCTTCTGGAGGATCCCATTCAGTAGGTTTGGGATGGGGCCTGAGAATCTGCATTTCTACCACATCCCCAGGTGATGCTCGATGCTGCAGGTCCCAGGTCTACACTTGGAGAATGACTGCATAGAGCTCGTCGTGTTCACTCATCACGATGACCCCCTAAACTTGGTATGAATGTAATTGTCACATTGTGGATAAGGAAATTAAGGATTAGGGGATGCAGTAACTGGCCCAGGGTCATACAAGCCCTATGTGGTGAAGCTGGAATTGGAATCCAGGTCTGTGCTTTGCAAAGCCACTGTTCTTAGAGTCTATGTGAAGGTGTGTGTGAGCTCTGACATGGTGCCTTCCTGGCAGGGGTGAGACACCCAGTCAGTGCTGCCTCTTGGCCCTGTACCTCTTTAGAACAAAATTGGGCCTTTAGCCAAGATGACAGTTGACACTAACTGGTTTTTGTTATTGTTTTGTGATAAAACAGAACCAAATACTACTTAGAAAACTTGGATGGAAAATCCAGGCTCGAAATGCTGGGGAGCCACGCAGGTGCTGAACCATCAGACCCTAGTTGTCCTGCAGGGCTCAGAGCAGCTGCAGACTCATTCGAGTAGCCTCTACTTAGTGCCCTGCAGGACCTACAGCAAGGGGCCTCCCAGCCCAGGCCATGCAACTTCCAGGTCTCTTGAGCTCACTCCCTCCTCTGACCTTGGCACAGTGAGAAAGGGTTTCCTTTTTAAAGATTTTATTTATTTTAGGGGGGGTAGGTATGATGTGGGGGTGGGGGGAGGAGCAGAGGGAGAGAGAGAAGCAGGTTCCCCGCTGAGCAGGGAGCCCAATGTGGGACTCCATTCCAGGACCATGGGATCATGAGCTGAGCTGAAGGCAGATGCTTGACCAGCAGAGTCACCCTGGAGCCCCAAGAACTTCCTTTATAAAGTGGAGGCTGGCCTGATGAAGGCAGCCCAGGTAGCAGAGAGAAGTCACAGCCTTCCAATTTCTCTGCCTCTTCTGATGCCCCTGAAGACAAATGGGCTTTGCTCTGAGCCCCAGAAACCTGTACAGACAGCATGGGTGCTGTCATGGGAGACTGAACTCTGGGGAAGCAGTGGAAAGCTCAAAGCTGGGCCATCTAGGGAGGGAGCCTGACAGTGGAGAGGAGGCAGGGCAGGCCTGGCAGTAGGGCAGTCGGGGGTGGGGGAGTATAGCAGGGGCAAAGGTTCTGGGGGTGGAGATGCACTTGGCATGCTTGAGGCACAGTGTTAAGCTTCTTCCTACAATCCCGTCCTATCTTCCCAGCATTGTTTCCCAATGGAAACTTATCTTCTCCCCTGGCCATATGGTAGGCAGCTTGCCTGTGGAGCTGAGGCATTAGGATTGGCTCCTGTTAGAGAAGGGGCCAGGGCTACAGTGTTCCAGGAGGAGCCGGGGCCCTCCCCAGCCTCAGCCATGCTTGGGGCTTCCATGGGGCCTGTTGGCTTTCTTCTTCAATTCTTAATCCAACCATTTGTGCCAGCTTTCCATGTGAATTCTCTGAAAGTCAAGTTATCATGGGGACTTCAGCCGGAGAGTCCCTTTTTTGCCTGCCCCATGCCCCCCACCCCTTTATTTTCTTGCTGGCAAGAAGGAGTACATTTTGGAGAGCCATTGTCTGCATTCCAGCTCCCCCAGCCTGGAGCAGGCCAGCTTGAGCTGGTACCTTCATCTCAGTGAGCTCAACCCTAAAGTCTCTGGGTCTTAGCTGGATTAAGGGCCTAGATTGTTGCTGAGGAGGAAGGAGGTACCTCCATAATTGCTGGCTAAATCTACCTAACAATAGCCACATGTGGAGTCAGATTTGAGGGTTATTAAATATGAGCGCCATTCGCCATTCGTCCCCCAAAGATGCCTTTGTTTGCATAGCTGTGCAGAGTGGGGAGGGGGAGATACCAGAGCTGCAGAGTCCAAAGGGGGCTGAGGAGGCCCTGTCTCCAGGAAGGAACAGATGTTTGGTTCATGGAGAAGTGAAATGACCAGTCTCCTGGACCTGGCCTGAGTGAGTCTCTTTCTGGGGGCCCTAGACTCACAGTGCACAGACCTTCTCTGACTATAAGCTCCAAGGTCCCTGCAGAGACAGGGGCTCCAGCTGAACTAGTCCCTGCTGCTGTCTTAGATCATCTTGTCTCCCTACAGCAGCCATCTGGAGTCTTGGGTGTGATGTGGAGGGAAGGATGGGGTACAGGGCAAGGATGCCCCTGTGCTGGTCCCTCTGCATCTATTTGGGTACATGGCTACATACTGCTCAGTGTTTTCCTGGTGCCTGTTACAGTGGAGGGTCAAGGGCAAAAAACGTGTTTCAAGGGCATGCCATTGGCACTCAGCTCTTGCAGGGAAAGCTGGGATGTTCTGATCCCTGCCCCACATTACGTGGCCTGTGAGCGGGTTTTGGGTGGCATGGGCTCATTTTGGCCAATTGCTGTTTTGGAGCCTTGAGGTGGGCACATGTGGCTGTGTGTATCTGTGTGATAGGGAAAGGCCTGGAATAAGAGTGGAAGCTGCCTCTTGAGGGGGTGTAATCGCAAGAAGGGTATTGCTGGGTTGCTGTGCGGCTCTCTCCTTTGGCTGTCCCCTAAGGCTCGGAGCTCTGGAAGCACAGGTCCAGCGGCGCCAGCTGGCTCTTGGGCCCTGGATGCAGGGCAGCGGGTGCTGGCTGAGGCAAAGGCCCCATGAACTCTGGCGCTCTGGGAGGGCTCACCCTCACCAGCTACCACTCTGGGTGAGCCCCAGAGCCCAGGGCAGACCTGCTTCCCTTCGGAGGGCCCCTCTCCTGTCGCACCCCAGACAGGGTAACATTGTCAGCCATGGAATGCAGAATGTAAAGTCCAGCAAAGCCACATCTTCGATCCTTTGATTTTTGCTTTAAATTGTGGGTTTAAGCAACTCTGTAAACTAGGTTACTAAAGTTGAATTTCTAGAAAGAAACCTAAAGTAGAAAGACAAACAGGGAAGTTACATATGTATCATATGCCAGATCACAAACATATGTAAGTTTTTACAAATCAGTACAAATTTCTTTTTTTATGAGGGTGGAGGTGTTAGCAACCCTCCCATAATGCTGGGTGCAAATGACTGCAGCGCTTGGGCAAACATTGAAATATGTTTTCTTTAAAAGAGGTACAATGCTTTATCCTTTGTCTGTTTCTACACGGCTCTGTTTCTTACAATGTTTTTCCCCCCATTTTTTTTTCCTCTGAGAAAGCCGCAAATTTTCCTTCTCTAGGCAGTTGTCTAATATATTTGTTACAACTTATATTTGTGTATTTATACTATAATTGGTACTGAAATGCTGTTATGCATGGTCTGTACCCTGCCTGGAGCCTGTGTCACTAACGTTTCCAAGAACACTCTGACACCAGCTGTTCTCAGATGGAATTAAGGGCATAAGAGAGGGGCGAGGGTGGGGGCAATGGGCGAAATAGGTGAAGGGGACCAAGGGGTACAGACTTATAAGATAAATAAATCATGGGGATGTAAAGCACAGCAGAGGGAGTATAGTCAGTAATGTTAACTTTGTGTAGTGATGGATGATCACTGCGAGCCCTGAGTAATGTATATAAATGTCCCATCAGGATGTTGTGATTCATCTGAAACGGATACAGTGTTGTGTGTCCACTGTACTTGAGGAAAACAAAAAAGGAGTAGGGATGGGGTAAGAGGTGAGGGAGAGAAAAGTATGGGCTTTGGTGTTGGTCGATGGTTGAAATCCCAGCAGAGCACTCTTCTCCCTGTGTTACCTGTGTTCTTCAGGTTACCTAACCTCTCTGAGCCTCCCCTTCACCCGGGGCTACCGCTCTCCAGCTCTGTGCTGGCACAGGAGGGGTTCTTGGTGACTGGAGCAATTGTAACTGGGGGGCGTGGGGTTCCTGTGGCTGGGGCTTAGTCACCTGGGCCCAGGGAGCTTCAGTGGTCAATTGAGTCCAATCCCTGCTTCTTGACTGGCCTGCCTTCCAGGCATCCCCTTAAAACAGCACCCAATACCACCGTCCCCCCCCCCCCCCCCCCCCCCCCCCCCCCCCCCCCCCGCCAATCTCCGGGACCTCAGGGGAGAGAGAGCCCAGACTCCTGCTTACTAATGCATTCCAGCATCAAACCCTCAGAGCCAGGAAGTCCTCCCGTGCATCTACACTTAATCCCCCTCACCAGATTCGAAGCTTATTTTCTCTTGCTGTTTCCTTAGGGGAAAAAGACAGAGATTTTGTTCATGCAAGATGTCGGACTTCCGTGGCCAGCAGCTCTAGGTTGCAATCTCCCTGGGAAATCAGTGTGTGAGGAGATCTAGGAGGAGGCCACGAGAAGGGCTGAGGAGAGAGGCATAACATCCCGGGCCTTGTCTTTCCCAGCCCTTGGAGAAGACCATACTGCTGTAGTGCTCACGTCTTACCTTGGGACCTGTGTAACTCAGCTGCGAGCTCCCTCTCTGCATGAGGCTCGCTCACAGGGATCCAAGATGTACTCTGATTGAGCCACGCCAGCACACCCACCTTGCACTTCCTCCAGGGTCTATGTCAGGGAACGTATCTCTGTCCATCCATTCACACAGCTGGATCCCTGGGAGGTGTCTTGGCACACCCTGTCTCTAGCCCCCTGGGGGATCCAGCCCTAAGGCTTGTTGATTGGTTGTCTCACTGCCCTTGATGCCCGCCATCCATCACTTCTGCTCATCTTCACAGTTGCCACTGAGGGCACTTGTCTTGGCCCTTCCCCCCTCACCTGCACAGCTGCAGCAGCATTCTGGTTGCCTGTCCACTTTGATCTTGCCCTCCTGGTCCGTTCTCCACGTAGCACCTAGAGCCAGCTCCGAGAATCATAAGCAAACCTTGCATTCACCTGTGTGAGCCTTCTGATGGCATCCCATCGTCTTTTGTATAAAGACCAACTCCTCTGTGTGACCTTTGAGCCCTGACCTGTGGCCATGCTGCTCCGCTTGCTCTCTGCTCTCCAGCCACTTTGGCCACCTTGTCCCATTTCCTTAGATCATGCCATGTTCTTTCCTATCCCAGGGCCCTGACATGTGGTCTCCCCTCTTCCTGGACTACCTTGTGCTCTGCCTGAGTCTGCCTGGTTAACTGTCACGTTAGATGTCACGTCAGTAGTGACTTCTGGCAAAGCCCTCCCTGGCCGTTGGGCTAGCTCCCATGCCTTTAGGAAAAGCTCTCCTAGACCAGAATTCCTTTCCCTCAGAGTTCCTAGCTGAGTTTACAGTTAGGCATTCATGAGCATGGCTGTTTGATTGATAGCTGTCTTGATAACCCCCCTATACTCCCCATGCCTAATTTTCTTAGCATCCTTTCTGTGGTCATGGTCCTTTCATAAGCTCAGTTCTTTTTGGGGTAGGTTTGGGGTTTAGACCAGACTTGAGCCGTTCATCTGGTGCTTTATGCAGAGCAGTTGTCAAGTCTTGAGTTACAGTAGCTTTATGCTTCTGTGTGGCTGCTGTGCCATTCGTGTACAGTTTTTGTGAATGGGATCATACTCAAACGCTAGTAGAAGGGCTCTTGTTGTTTATAGGAGCCCTGTGGTAAAGAAAACACAATCCTTTGGTATAGCAAATAATTACCAGCTAATTTGTCCCTTCTGTGACTTCTGTTTATTCTATGTACTGAAAGAACTTTGTTGACCACTTATTAGAGAAACAAGTGGCATCAACTGGCCAGGAGGTCCTTGTGGGAGTAACATCAAGGGGCCCTGGTGGTGATGGTGTCTTCTCAGTCAGCTAGCACTACTTCCAAGCCTCAGCATTGATAGAAAGGGCATTTAGTGCTTCCCACAAGGAAATTGTCAGAATGAATTCTCTGTGTCTTTTCCCACTACCCCCAGACCCCCTGTCAGACATAAAATGCCCCCTGCAGCTCTGTGTTGTCAGTATGGATGGGGAAAGATACCAGCTTGATAGGGCAGGTGGTTTCACAGGAAGCTTGGCCTGGGTTTTCATCCTGGTTCTGTCGCTAGATCTCCATGTAAGCTGGAATATGACTTCAGCTCCTGAGCTCTGTCTTCTGCCTAATACATCTCTTACAGACATGCGGGTTCATTCGAAGGTAGTATTCAAATCCAGGTAACCCTGAGGATTGAAATAGACCACTCAGCAAATTCTAATCTAGTATGATGATTTTTAAACGCCTGATCTTCTGTCCTAATGTGTAATCTTCTTGTATAGGTCCACCTTATTTCCCCGGAGCCTCAGTTTTCACATCTGTGAAACAAGATGGGTTGATTCTGGATTGGCACATAGGAGAACTAAATGCTGTCTCTATCCGTCCTTCCACAGCAAAGGCAGATGTCACTACTGAGCTCCAAGAATGTGGTCCTCTGCAGCAGAGCCATCGGATACCCAGCCGGGACTAAGCTCTCCAGGTCTCGGCCAGTCATGGAGACTAAATCCTCACAAATCATCTGGGAGGTGTGGACGAGAGAAGCAAGGCCCAGGGAAGCTGACTCACCCAAGACTTGGGAGGTAAGTGCATCTGTGAACTGACAGCTGGCTCTGGAAAGGTTGTTTGGGTGGATTCTTATGTCGGGAACGCACTGAGCCTTTCCAACTCTAGGCCAAAATGGGCCACTCATGTGTTTCAAAGGCAGCAGCTTTCTTTTTTTTTTTTTTTTTTAAATTATTTATTTATTTATTTTTAAAAATTTATTTATGATAGTCACACAGAGAGAGAGAGAGAGAGAGAGAGGCAGAGACACAGGCAGAGGGAGAAGCAGGCTCCATGCACCAGGAACCCGATGTGGGATTCGATCCCAGGTCTCCAGGATCACCCTGGGCCAAAGGCAGGCGCTAAACTGCTGCGCCACCCAGGGATCCCAAAGGCAGCAGCTTTCTTTGCTGCACACCTCCTAGGGGGCACTTGACTTTGTCCTCTGATGCAGGTCACTGTGCTGGTATTCCTTTGCCTGTCTGCCTGCCTTCCCTCCTGGGGTGAACACAGCAGACCTCGAAAAGGATCCTGCCAATCCCCACCAAAGCAAGTCCATGGTCATGGCCATGTCCCTTCCTGAGGCCTGGATCCTGAGTACTCTCTCTAGAATAAGTATTTGGGGCTGTGTGCCCTATGAGATGTCATTCTTTAGAAGAAAGCTCGTCTCTCATCTTTGGAGGAAATTTTCTACTCAGAGGTCCTCCAGACAGAGACTTGGAGACAGAGTTATTTGGTGGGAAAAGGACGTGGGGAGAACATGCTGCCTGCCTGTGTGCATCCAAAAGCTTATGTGGCTCTGAGCTCCCTTTCCTTCACTTCCTTCAATGTTAGGTGGTCAGGAAGAAAGGGCCTGCCATGTGGGGCCTGAGCTGAGATCTCGAGTGGGGAGCCAAGTGGGCAGTGTAGCATTGGGTTTGGGCTCCCAGGGCAGCAGGCCCAGCTGAGATACCTGGCTGTGCAGAGTAGGGGTTAGGGTCCGTAGAGGCCTGGTTGCTGGGGCTCCTCCTCCGTATCCAGACCCCGACGGTCAGAGGCACATCTGTGGGAGAGGCCAAAGTCCTCTCTGGTATCTGTACTTCGGATCCACTTCTCTAGTTTATTCTTTCAAGTTTACTTAAGAAATTGATGTAATGAAGACATTATGTGGCCAAGATGGTCAGACCCCACCTGTGACCTCCACACCCCAGATCCAGACTCCCCTCCCCCACTCCTCAGGCATGTCCCCAGAGCCACATGCCCCTGCTTGTGAATCTGGGCATCTCAAACAGACACTTCGCTCTGACCTGGTTATTTAACAAATTCATTTGGGGGCGAGCTCAGAGATGAGGATCGGAGGAGAGAGAGAATTGTCTTTTCTTAACTGTCCCCAGGACGCTTTGAGCAGGCTTGGAGGATTCTCGCTAATCTAATCCCTGTCAGAAAAGGAACGATAAAACAATTCAGGCTTTAGAAGCCAAATCCCCTTCCTGCACTCACACTGTTTCTAGATCTCTCCCTTTTCGTCTCCCCCCTGTTCACGCTGAAGCCGAGTGAGGGCTTCAGTGGATAAAGGATTTCATACTCCGCTCTTCCATTTTTCATATTTAAATTTGCTTTCCTCTCCGGTTTGACTTTCCACTGACCCTTGAAGAATTGGCGTATTTCAAGGAGGGGTGGTGGGGGGTGGGGGAGGGGGAAGCGATCTCATTATAGGATATGAGAAAAATGGAGCAGAGTTTTAAAACTTTTAATGACTAAAACGCAGTGTTCCAAGTCGGTATTGCGTTGGAGTTGAAGTCACTGTTTGGTTACAAGTGTTTTAGGCCTAAACGGGGTTGATGACATCTGTTTAATTTTAGATGTCTGGAATACATTCTGAAAATAATGAAATCCAAATGTATGACCAAATTAGAGAACAATTTTATCTGCGACAAAGAAGGTTTTAAAATAAGAGCAAACATTTCGACCAAACAAAGCTTTCAAAGACCCATCAAACCTTTGGTCATCGTGCCTTGACTTTTCCCAGTGCGTCTCCATGGTTGAGAGAACTTTCCTTTCCTTTGTGTGTGAATCAGATGTTATTATGTAATTTCATACCCATTTTCCTGTCCTTTCCCTGGGTGCGCACACTGCTCTGTGCTGCCAACCCTGGAGAAGACTGTATTTAGGGGAGCAAGGCCTCTTCACAGGAAAGCTCTGTTGGTGAAGCACAGGGCTCACGTCACAGACACTTAGGGGCCACTTGTCAGCTATCACATAATGGACTGAGCCATCTAGCAGGGGACCCAGAGAAAACTAACAAGTGCAAAGGCCTCGGGAATGGGACAGGGGCCTACACTGGTCATGCGCTGTGTGACTGCAGCAGGCCCTGACTCTCTCTGGGCCTCAATTTTCTAGCCATATGAGCAGCTCGGGGATTCTGGGAGGCTTGTCATGGCAGCTTCTCTGCTGGCAGATGCTATTGTGGTTAGAACCCCCACTACTGGGAGGTGAAACGGATAGTTCTTCTTCTCTTTCCTAGAAGCCTAGCATCTAGGGTGATAGAGAGACTCTGTCCGTGTGCGTCTTTACTGTCCTCATCCTGGGAAGTCCTTTGAGGGTAGTCCTTTGGCAGACAGCCATCCCTGTGTCCACCCTGTGCTGCTGGAGTAGACCTAATGTCCAGCATGCCCCCTCATATACAGACAGAAAGTGAATTATGGTCCCAGTTCTCCCTCACATCTGAAAACACTTGGCTACTGGGCAAGGTGAATCCTGCCCTTCCTGGGTGTTTACACCTTCCAAACATCTGTGGACTCTTCCTTCCCTGCCTTGTCCCATTCCTCCAAGGTCGGCTCCAGCCCTCCCCTGAGAGCCAGCCCCATCTGCTGAGGGCCTCCAGTGCCAGGCCTAGTGCTGTTTGGAAGGCTCAGCCAGCCCAGGGTCCACTTCTGGGACCATGGCCCCCTGGACCATTGTCTGCATGTTTCATTCCTGGCTTGGGCTTGGGTGCTGGATATCCCAGAGACCAGAAATGGTTTCCCAAGTGTTTGCTCTTGACCAATGACCACAGACAGGCCTGGAAATGGGGGTTATAAGCATGCAGTGCTTGAGCTGAAATGCCTGGGGTGAAGCTTGGGCTTGGTGAAGCCTCCAGGCCACTGGCCTCTGCAGAAACGAGCAGGTTGAGATGTTGGTTGTTGTGGACAGATGCCAGATGGATGGATAATGCTGAGCTGAGCCCAGGCCTGTCCAGAACTCTGGGCTGGGTCTGTATATTTTATCTGTTAGCCCCTCACTTGTGCCATCTGGCTCCTTCCTGGGACTTTGGTGGTCAGCAGACCCCAGCCCTTCCGTTGGGAGGCATCATTGGCTGTGCTCTGCGCGGGGTTGGAGGATGATGTGATGGCTGCACTGTCTAGCAGGTATATTCAGGTACTTTTGTGGGAACTCCCAGAGGCCCCATGGTCAATGGGCATAGACTGTGCTACCTTAAGGATAGTGGGCTGCAGTCAGCAAGAAGGAGGTCTGGAGGCAGGGGCAGAGTCACCCCTCCAACAAGAGGTAAGGAATGCAAGGTGGGAATTTCACTTAGTCTGAGGGCTGCGGGATGGAGAGAGTGGAGCAGCTGGGCTGGGAGTCAAGAGATATGGCCCTTGCTCCATGTGACTTTGAGTGAACCAGGGACCTTGCTGGGTCTCTATAAAACGTGGAGGTCAAAACCAACCTGACAGGCTCATGGGGAAGCCCAGATAATAAATTGAAATTAAAAACAGTTATAAAGAAGGCATTTTGTGAAGGCTTGGACCAGTATAGGAAGTTTGCATTTTGTTGGTACTAACAGAGATTTCCAAGGAGTAGTGATGATAGTAGTAAGTTCATCCTTCCTGTGGTGTTTCCCAACCCATTCAGGACAGTGGGGTTGAAAGAAAATGAAATTAGGAGCCAGGCCTTTGGATTTCCAGGTTTCTTGTATCTAACTCTCTGTGTGTGGCCTTTGGTAAGTCCGGCCTGTTTTTGGGTCCTAGTGTCCCCATTGGTAAAAAGAGAACCGCAGTGCCCACTCTGCTTTCCTCATCCAGCTGCTCAGAAGGTGGTGGGGTGGTGTGAGTCAGTGTTTTTGCAAATGAGAAGCACTGTGGGGATGGGTTGGGCTGATGTTAATGGCACTGGTTGCTGGAAAGGGTGTTCAGGCCAAAGTAAATTGATGGAACTCCAAGGGCCAGTGGCCTCTGGGGGACTATTCAGAGCTGGATGTTCTCCTGTGGCAGGTGCCCACTATCAGGTTCCCAGGCTAAGGGGCTCAGTCCCTAACTTTTTGTGTGGAGTGAGGGGCTGAGTCATCCAGAGCTTTGTCAGTGTGGCCATAATTCCAGCCCATACTCTGCAGGCATCAAGTAGACCTTAATGTTCTCAGTATGGTGCAGTGAGTTCACAGCATCAGGGTTGCAACTAGCTACTTGGGGGGACCGTAAGCACAAAGAGGCATAGGCATGTTTTGCCAGATGTGTTGCCAGAAGGGAACCCTGGGGGCCAGGCTTGGTGCTGTTTTGCTTTAATAGTCTTTAGTTTTCTGACCAGTTTCACTTATTTATTTTGAGAGATTTTATTTACCTGTTTGAGAGATAGCGAGTGCATGCGAGTGTACAAGCAGGGGGAGCGAAAGGGAGAAGCAGACTCTCCGCTGAGCAGGGAGCCCCGATGTGGGGTTCGACCCCAGGATCTTGGGATCAGACCTGAGCTGAAGACAGACGCTTAACTGACCACCCAGGAGCCCCTTCTGAGCAGTTTTAGACACACATCAAAATTGAAGGGAAGATACAGAGAGTTCCTGCACACCACCCGAGCCCCATCCTGGCATGGTCTCTCCCCTGTCATCAACATCCCTGGCCAGAGTGGGACCTTGTTATAGTTGATGAACCTGCTGTGACGTGTCATTATCACCCAAAGCCCACAGTTTACATTCAGGTTCACTCTGGGTGTTGTACATTGTATGGGTTTGGATGAGTGTATGGCGACATGTATCCCCCATTATCATGTCACATGGAGTACTTTAAACACCCTAAAAAAAATCTCTGTGCTATTTATCCCACCCTCCCCATCCTCCCTTCAACTGATATTTTTACCGTCTTCAGAAGAAATGTTCTCAGAGATGTGAAAGTCCCTTGGCCATAAGGTATGAGCCCTGCCCAGGTGACTCCTGAGCATAAGGCTGTGGCTTAGTAGGTGGTCCCCAGGCCCAGCACAGGCCTGGCCCATGGCAGCTTGGGCACTGGAGGTGGGGTAGGGGGTGGGGTGGAGTGGTGGCCAGCCAGCAAGCCAAGGCTGGTATTCCTACTCCCCTTTGCCACCAACCCTAAGCTCTGACATAATCAGGACATTGATCGCCACCCTGTGGATATTGGATTTCATGGGACAGGCCAGGGTCTTGGGGGAGGTTGGGTGGGTGGTAGGAGGAGGGATGAGGAGATGGGAGGAAGAAGTCATTCACATCATGGTGACTGAGCATCACATCTGTGCTGGGCACTGTGCTAAATGCTGAAGATACAACATGAAGCGTGACAGATGACCTCCCTGCCTCCTGGAGCTCATATTCTGGTGAGGGACACATCCAGTATGCACGGATATAAAGAAATATGAGAGTTATCAGCTGTGACAAGTACACTGTAGAGCATTAAAATTGGGTGATGTGGAGAACTCTTTAAAACTGGGTGGTCAGGGACATTGTCTCTGAAGAGATCCATGTGACAAGGAGTCAGCTGTGAGAAAATCAGGGGGAAGTATTGCAGGCAGATAAAACCACAGGTGCAAAGGTCCTGGGGTTCAATAGGCCCTGTTGAGGATGCAGAATGGACAGTGCAGATGGATTTAGGAATCAAGAAGAGAGTGGTAAATGAGGATATGGGTGAGGTAGAGTATAGACTGTGTGGGGCTATACAGGACAAGATCTAGGAGTTTGGATATAATTCTGAATATAATGGGAAGCCGGGGTGGTGAAACATGATGGGGTTTGTGTTCTAAAATGATCCCTTTGACCATGGAATGGACAGTGGATTGGTTGTAGAGAGCAAAGATGGAGGACAAGAGGTCAATTAGGCTAGTAAAGGAGTGTTGGTGCAAAATGGTGGTGGCGTAGACTGACAGGGCACAGAGAGGCAGAGAAGTGGGTGGATCCACATGTGTTTTGGAGGTAGAGTCACTAGGGTTTTCTGATGAGTTGGCACTCTGCCCACACAGTTGGCCAAGCCAACGATCACACACAACTTCCCTTCTTTCCTCAGCCCCACAGCCATTGCTGAGATGGGGAGAGGAAGAAGAGCAGACTTGGGCGAGAGGCAGTCAGGGGTGCAACTTGGGACTTATTAAGTTTGAGGGGCCTATCAGGCATATAAGTGACGACGTGAAGGAGGCTGTCACACGCAGAGAGCTGCAAGGAGAGTAGACCTGGGTCTCAACACTTGATGTCACTGGTGTGGTGGTGGCATTTGACAGCCACGGAGTGGGAAGAGGCAGTGGGCACTGGAGAGGACAGAGGAGGGCTTGTAGAGTGAGCTCTTGGGCTGTGCGGCCTTTATGTATGGGGAAGCCAGCCAGTGAGGGCGCGGGGAAGGCATGGCTGGGGGCGTGAGCATCCTGCAAGCAGGAGGAGGGAAGGGCTTGGCGGGGAGGCAGTGGTGAAGCCTGCCTGGGCAGGGCCAACTGGGTGCCGTGGGTGAAGGCGTGCGGATCTGTCCACGCACGGGACCCACGTAACTCTCCAGGTGTTTTGCCAAAGTAGGAAGCAGAGACATGGGGTGGCAGCTTGAGGGAGACGGGGCGGGGGTGTGTGTGTGTCAATGTAGGGGTTTCTGGATATGGGAGATATTACAGCAAATTTGTCTGCTGGTGTGAATGATGCAGATGGGAGTTACTAGTCCCTAGGTAGAGGGGATGCCGACAGGACGCACGTCTCTGCTGGGGCCGGGGAGGTGGGCCTTGGTGTACAAGGCAAGAGTGGGCCTGGAATAAGAGCGGGGATACTTTCTTTAGGTCTGTGCACTGTAGGGGAGGCAGACACAGTGGACTTGGCCGAGAGATGCCTACAGTTCTCCGACCCCAGATGTCTGTCCCCAGACCAGACCTCTGTCCCCATCCTTCAGATTCCCCATCTGCCTCCTGATGTCTCCAGCCTTGTGCTTCTGAGTATACTTGTCCTTTCCCACTTAAGCACCTCACTCTTCCCCCTTCTACGGCCTTCCATGTCTCAGCCCATTCTTCCCCAGCCTCTTATCTCCTTCCTTCAAGGAGTCTTCTGGGATTTCCTCAGGCCACAGAGCTCTCTCTCCAACTGGGCTGCTGGGGCCCTGATGATGCAGGACCCAGACAGGTGCCTGGTCACTAGGCTTTCAGGGCCAGTGGGAGTGATGCTGTCTTGTCATACCTTGTATGCCAGTGTTGTGAAGTCCTCTGCAGCCAGGTAGCAGGCCTGTAGTTTGTGGAGAGAGAAAAGATAGAGAGCTTGGGTTGTGGGTCTCACTTGCCTGGGTTCAAGTCAGAGGTCCTTACTAGTTATATGACCTTTGGCAGCTTTTAATTTAATTTGATTTTTTATTTAATTTTTAAACTTTTTTTTTTTTTTTTAGATTTTATTTATTCATGAGAGACACAGTGAGAGGCAGAGACAGAGGCAGAGGGAGAAGCAGGCTCCCTGCGGGGACCCCAGTGTAAGACTTGATCCCAGGACCCCAGGATCACGCCCTAAGCCAAAGGCAGATGCTCAACCATTGAGCCACCCAGGTGTCCCCTCATGGCATCTTTTTTAGAAGCCTCTCTTGTTTGCCCCTCTGTGAAGTCAGGTTAATAGGATTTACCTCACTAGCATTTGCTGTGGTTTAAATGAGCTAATGCACATAAACTGCACCTGCTACATTATTAGTGCTCAATAAATATCATCATCATCATAATTATTAAGGTTTTTTTTGTTTTGTTTTTTAACCTACCATTTCTTCAGTGGGACCTTAGGAAAGTCGCTTGACCTTTCCATGCCTGGTTCCTCTTTGGAAAACTGCAGCTGGTAACAGTGTCCTCCATAGGGGGCTGCGGACTCTAATGAGCCAAAATGTGTGAGGAGTGGAGTCTGAAAGTGGGCACACAGTAGGTGTTCAAGAAGAGGAGCTCCCTGCTGGTGATGATGACTGATGGTGGTGGTCATTGTCTCTGCATTTTGGTTTCCTCTGCTGAACCCCCCACTGATGCTGGTGGGGGGTCGCCTGGGGATCCCGCCCCCTCTGCTGAGCTCTGGCTAACGTGCCCCCCATCCCCACTCCCGCTGCCCCCAGGCTCAGCTCTTCACACTTGGCTTCTCACCCTGCCCCATGAACCCATTCATCTCTGGTTGTGAGGCTCCAAGGCTTTGAAAATTACTCTTAAAAAATTGCACTCTTCTGACCCTTTAAACTTCACATCCAGCCCTCTTGGTACACTAATGAAGCCCAGCCCGGGCTGTCTTAGGCATTTCAGAGAAGTGTGGCTGACAGTGCCTTTGTAATTTACATAGAAACATAGGGACACACATGGACCCAAATATGTATCTGTATAATTAAGGATAAAAATCATAATCCCCTAAGCAAGCTGTGCTAGTGAGCATCAGGTTTAATAGGGATTATGAGGAGGAATTAAAGTCGCCCAAGGGGTACACCAAGAGACTTCAAACACCTTTCAGAAAACAAATTAACGTGGTTTTCAGAAATCATTTTCTCAGGGCAGCAGAGGGTTTTCCTCGGGCTTCCCTGCTTTCTTTTGAGATGTATTTTTAACACTTGTATAAACAGTTTGGGCCCTTGATATGGGGCTTCCTGTGCTCCTTTCATTAGCTGGTGTCTCAGCGAGAATTCGGCTCATTATCCGGGCATTTTGATTTCCCTGGCTGCTGCTACTGCTGCTGGGCCCGGCCTGGGGCCATTCTATTTTCTTTGCTGTTGCCTAGTGGTGTGGAACCAGTTGGTGTGTGGCTGGGCCTGTTTCCATGTCTTTCCACCCAAGCCTGGCCTCCCAGAGGTGCTTTCAATTCCCTGGAGGACGGGACTTCTCAGGCATGGGGCAGTGGCTGGGAGCTTGGGGACTGGCCCTCCCTCAGGATTGTCTGAGAAGGTGGCAGTTGCAGTCTACATCACCCAGGCTACACTGCCCTCTTTTTTTATTTACTCTGCTCCTGCCTTCAGGTGCACCTGCAGGGGAATGTGTGGGCTCGACAAGTACTGAGTTCCCCATCACTGGAGGTATTCAAGCAGTGATCTGGCCTAGGTTTTGTGGGAATCTGTGCCCAGCTATAGAGCAGACCTGGATGGTCGTTAAAGTCCCTTGTAATCCTGAGGTTCTGCAATTGATGCTTTACAAAGTGGAGTCTGGGCAAGGCCTTGCTGACCTTTACAGCTATAGGGATACCTCTGATAGAAGATGCAGCACTGGGGCTTTAGACAATCACTATTAGTGACCTCTGCTCTGCGGTCCACGCTTGGGCCCAAGGAGATGGTGCTCTCTTCTCTGGAAGTTTCAGACCTATGCTCACTCAGGATTTTCTTTAAAGACTTGATCCTGTAGGGACTCAGAACAAAAATTCCAAGTTGTGTCTACCTAGGTTCCCTTTGGAAACTCACTTTCTTCCTTTGGAAAACGGGGGTAATAATAATTGCTAATTAAGCGCTTAGTGTATGCCTCACACTGTTTGAAGCTCTCGTTTCTGATCTACTTAAGCAGAGCTGTTAATGCTCCCTCTATAGAGGAGGAAACTGAGGCCCAGGGAGGTTAAGTAACTTAGTCAAGGCCACAACTAGGGAGTGATGGATGACAGCGAATATTAACCAGCTACCAGGCATCTGCTGAGTGCATCATAGAAGAGTGGAGCTACTGCCTTGATCTACCCTGAGTAGGAAGCCAGGTGAGCACAGCCGAGGTGTGGGTCTTGACCTCTTGAGAAGGCTCAGTGACATTAATGCCTCCCCCCTTGGTCAGCACCTTGGCCAGGCCTGGCAGGGGCCAAGTGGTGAGTGTGATGTTGCCTTAGCCATAGCAGGCAGAGCTCCTGTGAGCTGGCCAACTGGCAGCATCCAGATTGGGCCAATGGGCGTGTATCTTTTAGAGATTTTCCTCACCTTTGCAAATGGGCCGGCAGTGGGAGGGGAGTTCCGTGAAGCTGATTCACTCTGAGTTTGCGTGAGGCCATGTGTCCGAAGTCACTTCTACTTCCTGCTCCTGTTGGTCAAGTGCCTATAAGGCAGGAAGGGGGCAGCTACCTTATCTCGAGGAAGGGGCTCTCAGAAAGGGAGGGAGCATGAATTTCCCTGAGTTGGAGGTGAGGACACGGATAAGCCCCAGCTGGAGCGGTCACGTAATCCTGGTTCCCACTGGAACTGTGTGCAGATCAAGAGTTCCCACTCCCGTGCCTCCCCAGCTGCCAGCTCTGACCTTACAGGGGTCTCATGTCAGAGAGCTGTGGTCAGGGGCAGCTGAAAGGCAACAGAAGAGCTCTACTGTTTCCAAGTCTGGCTTCACCAAGGAAGTGGGATTTAGGTTGAACTTTGAGGTGCCTGTGGATTTCTCTCAGCAGAGAAGGGGGCGCTGTTGTTTCTGAGAGCATCCCTGGAGCATGCAGGATACTGAGTTTGCAGTCCCCATGCTCTTAGTTCATGCTTGTGACAGTCCAGGGCTGCTTTCTGCCTTTTATAGGTGATGGGACAGAGAGGGGATAGGACTTGCCAAGGTCACACAGCTGAATCTGGACAGAAGCGTGCCCCCTCTCTCTCTCCTGGCAGCTGGAGGAAAGTGCAAGCGATGGCAAGGAGGCTTGGAAGGACCGGGGGGGGGGGGGGTTTCGGGAAATAGCTGGAGGGGAAGATGAGAGGGGGTGGCAGGGTATGAGGCTGGAGTTGCTGTTGGTGATGGCTCTGTCTGCCCAGAATGTCAAAACCTCCGTGGTATACCAGTAAGCGCTTAACAACCTGCTCTCCCAGGGGGAAAATTTAAAAAAAGATAAAGGAAAGGAAAAACAAAAAGGTCCTGATGTGAGGTGTTGATGATGTCCATGGTGTAAATGTTTCTGCCTTGGCCAGCTTGACATTACCAGTGTGATGGCAGTGAACAATACGTTGTCCTGAGCCATTGTGGGCTGCACTCCAGGGGTACACTCCAGGGTCTCTCTGGCTCTGGTGTTTGGGGTTTATCCAGGAGACAGTCAGAGGGGAGATGACTCTGTCAGGGGTATTCATCACAGTGCAGCCCTTGGGTTGTCTGGCGGTGGGAAAAGAGCTGGAGAAGGTGGCCACCTGGGAGGCCAGGGTGACCCTTGGAGCCAGAGGGGTGGGGGCCTGGGGCAGACAGGGTGGGTGGGATCCTTGGAAGAGAAGGGCCGTATCCCAGGTATCTGGTGCAGCCAATGTCTCTCCCTCTGTCAGAAACCTCTTGGGTCTCTTGCTCTAAAAATGCACGTCTCCATGGGAGGCTTCTGGATGCAGTGGGACTTCAGCACACGGTCTCCCTTTTCCCCTCTGAGGTCATTCTGGGCTTCAAGCAGTTTCACATGGGAGGGGCCGCCTTCTGCACAATTCAGTCCAGGGATTTGACAGCAGTAGCAGCAACAGCAACATACATTCCCTCCCAAAAAATGACCTGGGAATTTTCATTTGGGAAAAAAAGATCATCTTGGAACTAGAACTAGTCGGGGAGCTGAGGGCAGAAGGGCACATCAGAGTGTGTGCTCAGCTGTTATAGAGGCCTGCCGAGCTGCCAGGACATCCTTGGGACTGGCGAGAGTTCCTCCGGGGCCTCCTGCCCTGACCCAGTGTGGGCAAGAGGACCGGGGCCGGGGGAGTGTGGCCAGATGCACAGAGCAGGGCTGGCCCAGAACCCACAGTCAAGGCTTCCTGAGGGAGGGTTGTTCTAGCTGAACTTGGAAGTGTGGACAGCATCTGGAAGTGAAGGGGTCCCTCGCGGTGTCTGAGGGTGTGTATGTGGCAGTTGTCTGCCTCTTAGCTCTCAGATCCCTTCCCAGCCTGGGTCGGTAGCACAGGAGCTGGCCCCACACATTACAATTCCCAGACCTCCTCACCAGCACAGTGGGTTTGGTTCATGGGAAGCAGTGACAGGAGGAGGGGACAGGAAGGGGCATTTCTTCTCAGGTCTCTGGCTTGGGTCTCTGGCAACAGTGTCTCCTCTGTGGCTCTGATGTCACTCATCAGCCTGTCTCCTCAATGCCTGGGCTCCCTCAGCCTGAGGAGGCTCTGGTATGATTTTTAGCTCCTCCTGGATGGTCCTGGCTTCTAGGCTCTGGAAGAACCTCCCCTGCTTTTCTTCTAGCCCAAGGTCTGAGGGTTGGTTCTGGCTTTCTCTTGCTAATGCTGATCTCATCACCTCACTGTAATTAGGTAATTAGGTCACCATGATGGCTTATGGGGCCTTGGCTATGGGCTTTGCTTTCTTGACTGGATCCGGACTCATCTGTGGGAAGGGGCGAGGGGCAGAAGTTTCCTGGCGGGTGGGTGGTGTCTCTTCCCCCTCATCTTGCTCTTGGGCCAGACAGCCAGATCTGATGCCTAGCAACCTTCCAGCGTAGCCCCTGCCTGCCTGGGCCCCAGACTCCCAAGATTTCAGTGACTTCCTAAACCTGATTCCAAGGCCCTTGTCTGTCACCCCGCCGGAGCTATCTGCTGGAGGCCTGGTAGTGGGCAGATGTAGAGGCCTGTTATCAGGGGGTTCCCTCATTCACGAGGTCAGAGCTGGCCCCCGAGGCACTGTACACTCACTGCTGACTTTCACTGTCGCCTGGCTCCCCTTGCTCACCCTGCCCTCACCTGCTCAGGTAGGAGGGGCCACAGACTTCTGGTCCAGGCCTCCCATTCCATTGCTCCTTAAAAGCCCTTATCTTAGTGGGAAGAAAGGGTGAGGCTGGGATTCTGCTCATGAAGGGGAGCCACCTGCCCAGGGTTATGCACCAGGGACAGGAGGCTCAGCTGTGGTACTTCCAGGCCACAGTGTGGCTGGCCACAGGGCTTCCAGGAGCAAAGCTGGGAAATCCCAGACTAGTTGAATGTCAGGTGAAGATACAGTGGCCTGAGAGGAACAAGGACTTTCCTAGAGTCACTGTGAGCCAGTGGTAATGCGGTTGCTCAGGCAGTGGTATCCCTTCCCAGCACCTGGCAGGCCTGCCTCCATGTCCTTGGCTTCCGGAAGCACATGGGTGGGATGGGCTGGATGAGGGTATGGTGGGGAAGGCAGCCCTGTTGGGAGGCCACTCTGATGCCAGAAGATGCCTCAGCTAGCCCAGGGTGCTTGCTCCCCCAAATCCCAGGAGGTCAGTAGAGCCCAGGGCTGCCAGGCCACCATCCTGCAGGTGCCACGCTTGTATGGACGCCTGCCCCAGGTGCGGCCTTGGAGAAATCCCCAAGTACACACCAAAAAGCCAAGTTGTGCAAGAACTGTGTGGCAGCCATGGTACTGGAAAGGCTTCATACGGGGATGGAGAGGGCAGTGTGGTCCTGGGAGAGGAGCCGGCAATGGTGACTCAGCAGCGCCAGGCTCCCTGGGGGAGCTGCCAGGGGAGGCCAACATGGTGGGGATGCCACACTGGGGCACAGGCAGTCTGTGACAGCCTCTTGGGAGTGCCCTCTGCCTAGGTCGGTGACTTCCTCTGCACATACCCAGTCCCCTCCCATCCCCACCCCTGGCTCTAAGGCTGCCTGACCCAGGCACAGGCCTCCCCAGGCTGGAGAGCTCCCTGAAATCTTCAACACACTCAGCTGCTCTGGGCAGCAGACTCAAACTCATGGGGACCTAGAGACAGACCAAGCAAGGAGTTCAGTGGCTAGTCTCATCGGATTGGGAGATAGGGTGTGTGTAGAAAAGAGTCCCCAAAAGATGTCTAGGGAGGTTGCCTCCTAATCACAGAAGGCCTTTAATGATTGGCCTGCCTAGACTCTAGTCTGTGAAAATAGGGAACCGTGGAAGGTACTGGAGCAGGTAGGTGATGATGCTAGAGATGTGCTTTAGGAAGGTGCGGCAGGAACGGATGGAAAGTGTGCAAGAACTTCCACCAGGATGGGGCAGGCCAGGGTGGAGCCAAACAGTTTCTAACAGGCTTCGGGGGAGGGCTGGTTCGGGGTGGTGACCACAGGGAGGGAGCCAGGCTCAGTGTGTCTCCCTCAGCTGCCCAAGGTCTGAGGAGGAGCTGCTCGCCTCATGGCAGGAAGGGCTGGGTTCAGGAGCATGGAGTGGCTTCAGACCACCCTGCCACATGCTAACTGGCTCCTTGAGCAAGTGGCTTAATAAGCCATTAAGTCGCTAAATTATTAAGTACACTGAGACCCAGCTCTGGGCCTCATTTATCTTATCTGCTGATTGAGGGTGATCTATCCCTCCTCGCCTTGTGAGGACTCGAGGTATGAGGAAGGCTCAGCAGGGTACCTACCCCGTGGAAGGTGCTTGGTACCAGGCAGACAGGAGGTAACCAGTCCATATACCACTTGGTGATTCCTGTAAAGTCCAATTCAATACCCCACCTCACAGATGTTCCCCAACGCGCTTCCATCCAAGGCCCCTCTCTGAGGTGTGTGAGGGGGTCAGGTGGGTGATGCCGAAGCTCCACCCCTCCGGAGTGCATCTTTGCCTGTCACTGTGGCTATGGCTTGGATGAGGCAGGGACGAGCCTGCCCTTTCTACCTGCTGATGTCAGGGGTGGGGGGGTCACAGCTGGTAATGCCTTGCCCTTGCCCTCAGGCTCGTGTGGCTGGGCCCCTGGGCGGCTCCCCTGGGCCTTCTGCCTGGGAGCTGGTGGAGATTTGCCATGGGGTGGGCTGCCTGGCCAGGCTGCTTACACTTGTCACTTCTATGTACCCCTTCTTGTAACAGCTGTCATTGTCAAGCAGTTTTCTTAGAGAAAGCCTTTTCAGTAGAGATGTGGGGAAAAGAATGTACCCATTAACTGGAATGTGTTTCTGGGAAGGCCCTGGGTTCTCCTCCATCAAGAATGGGGCTAGGCTGGTAGGGGATAGGGACCAGCCCCTCTTCCTCTAGGGACTCCTGCCTCCTTTCTAGGGTACTGAGCTGAATATTAGGGCCTGCTTATAGGCCTGCTGGGGGCCTTGGCAACATGGAAGAGGAAAGAAGCCTTCTTGAAGTTAGATGAGGTGTAGGTGGTTAGGGAGCCAAGTCTTGGGGGTCCCTGGAAGGGGTGTCTCCCCACAGATGCCACGTGCAGGGGCTGACCTGGGTGCTGCCCCTAGCTTGGAGGCTGCCTGGCCTTTGTCTCCATTGGTTCCTGGCTTCACCCTCACCCCTGGGCTGTGAGCAGAGGTGACTAACACAGAGCAATACTTTCTTGGCAAACAGGACACTCCCTCCTTCTTTTGGAGACCATCCGGGCAGGAGGCTACATTCACCAGGGCAAGGCCGTGTGTGTGGGGAGGAGTGTGTGAGAGGGAGGCCTTCAGGAGGGCCACAGGGCTGGCTGTCGGGTTCCATGGACAGCAGCCTGAGCTGCGCTTTTCTAGCTGGTGCCTTGGAGAGATTCTGTGAGAGCTGCTTCTTCCAGCATGGGTGACAGGGGTACAGGCTGAGGAGAGATCTTCCTCCCTGGACAGTGTCTGCACTGAAAAACATCTTCAACATTTGGAGACACCCCAAGTGATGGAAGGCCTGCATGAGGAGATGGCTTGTTTTTGTGTGAGACTGATGCCCCAGGGAAGCTCCGTCTTAGGAGAATTCTTCCATGGCCCATGGTAGCATTGGGGGCCTGCATGCAGGCAGATCAAGACAAACTAACCCACTGGCCGGCTGACCCTGGGGTCTGACCTCAAGCGGGTGCTGGTCTTGGCACCCACCCCAAAGATGGGTGTCAGTTCAGGAGGGGCATTAGGGCAGGGTGCCAGGGTCTGGCCCCATTGCAGAAAGCCTCCCCCTGCAGGTAGCCACCCAGCTGTGCAGCCTGGGACATCGAGATGGCCCATAAAACAGTCATGGTGCTTTTGTCCACACTGGCAGTGGAAACAAAACCCAAACTGGAAAGAGTGGATATAATGTTCTCAGGTATAAGTTTTTCTCTCATAATTTTTTTTTAAGATTTTATTTATTTATTCATGAGAGAGACAGAGAGAGAGAGGCAGAGACATAGGCAGAGGGAAAAGCAGGCTCCATGCAGGGAGCCCAACATGGGACTTGATCCCGGGTCTCCAGGATCACCCCCTGGGCAGAAGGTGGTGCTAAACTGCTGAGCCACCCAGGATGACCTCTGATAAACTTTTGATTAAATGTTTGGTACCCGTGATGTCTTCATCCCTGGAAAGCCCTTGCAGATGCCAAAGTTATGGAACCACTTCAGAACACGTGAATCCAGGGATTTGATGTGAAGTTCCACATGGGCACTGTTGAGATGGGACCCTTAACAGTTCCCTGGTGACTTCATAGCTGCATTTTCAGATCATGCCCGATGTGCGGGCTGGAATTCAGTGTGTTTGTGCTCTGCTAGTCCCCCTCCCTGATGGGGACTTGGTGACATGTGCCCAGATCCTTGAATAGGCCAAGAGATCAGTGGCTCGAGACCCTGTGTCTTAATTCTCAAACATGTGCCTTTCTATTTGGATGAATATCCTTTAGAATTCAGACGATCTTATCTCTATCATCTGGGTATCCACCTTGTAACCCGGTACTGCCAGGTAATCAAAAGAATGCTTTGCCAGTCTTTGTGATGGTGTCGGTATGTTTGATTGCTTCTCTTTGCTCCAGGGGAGGGCCAAATACAACCATGGCCCACCATACAAAGGAAGTTTAGTTTGGTTGCATTTGTTCAGATAGACACGGAGGGAGGAACACAGCATGTGTCAGCAGGCCGTGCCAGAGTTTGCGGCACTCACTGGCCTGTGTCAAAGTCACGTGGCAAATGGATCCCAGCTTGGCGTGTGGCAACTTGCAGGATCTAGTTCATTGACAGTAACTGTATTGGGAAAATAAATGAGGAAGAAATCTCTAGAATGAGGATGAGGGGGTTAAGAGTTTACTTAGGGCAGAGTTTAGCACCACCGTCAGGCTAACGTGGCTTCAAGTAAACAGGACAGCTCTGCAGAGTTATCACTCGATCCCTCGTTAACATTGGGGCTGCAGACTTATGGGCAGCACCATGGCTCGTAGGAAGCTGGTCATCCTTGCAAACAAACCTTGAAGTTAACAGTGCCACTTCGCACACATCTGTTTGCAGATGTTCACTCTCTGCGTTGGTATTAATTGAATCAAAAGACAGAGACAGAACTGGCCCAAGGTAACCTCTTTCATTAAACCTGTTCTTGGCAATTTGACTTTATCAAAAAACCTCACCTGATTTTTTTTTTAAGTTTTGTTTGCATTTAGTTTCCAAATTTGCTTTGACTTTTTACATACTTAGGAGTGATAAATAGGAGGAATGGATAGTCCTGATGTTTGTTTCTATGTATGCATTCATTCACAAGAAGTATATCCTTGAGCTTCTATGTTGACTGTGTTCAAGGGATGTTCTAGGCACTGAGAGTACAGCAGTGAACAAAGCAGATGAAATTCCTGTTTTCATGGAGCTGATAATCTAGAGAGGGAGAGAGACAAAACAAACAAACAACAAAAAAAAGCCAAACCAATAAAAATTCTGCAAAACCAAACCTAGAAACCACTCACAATAAATGAATTTACAATCTAATATTATTAAGTGAGGATGAAGTAAAAGCCAAGAATGTAGAAGGATAGAGCCCATGAGGAGTGGCCCTTAGATCCGACAGTGAGGACAGACCTCTCTGGATAGGTAACGCTGCTCAGACACCTGAGTGCAGGCCACCAATCGGGAGAAGGGAGTTTCAGCTTAGGAGGCAGCAGGGGCAAAGACCCCTGAGATGGGGATGTGGTCAGTGTGTGTGGAGAATATTATCTTAATTATGATATGAATAAAAATTTGATATTCATCAGCACAGTGAGAATGGATACTTGGGCCTTGAGGTCCCGCAGCAAGGAGTAGAGTAGCCTCTCAGCCCCCTGAGGGTATGGGGGCCCAGGAAGACACCAGGCCCAAGCACAGGAGCATCTTGCGGGGTCAGGAGGGTTCCCTGAGGCTTGCTTGCTGAGAGGTGGTACAGTACATGGGGCCCAAGGAGAGCAGAGGCACTGATGGCACTCTGTCCCCCAATCTTGTCCCCCAACAGCGTGGCTATCCAGAGTGCTGGTTCTGCAACCTCAGCTGCATCAGAATCACCTAGGGGACTTGTGAAAACTTAGGCTGCTGGGCCCCAGCTCAGATTTTTGATCAAGGAAGTCTGGCCTGGGGCCTGGCAACCTGTTTCATCCAAGTCCCAGGTGCTTCCACTGCAGCTGGTCCAGGGACCTCACCTTGAGAGCCTCCCTCTAGATCAGATAGAAAACCATGCTGGCCTCTGTCCAGAGTGACTGTGGAGAGAGAACAAGAATCAAAGCTTGAGAAAAGGACCTGGCCTGGTCACACAGGATGGTTGTCTGGCCCAGTAGTCTCTCCTAGAGGGTACCAGCCATCATTCTGGTGCCTCCAGCAGCCTGGCCGGTGTTAGGTAAGGGAAGGCGGGGGGGGGTCCCTTGCTGAATGTGGGGGTATGTGTGACAGACCTGGCCAGTGCCTCTGTGAGTCCGTGTTGGCTGCTCTGGTCACCAAGGTTGGGAGCCTCACAGGTCGGGGCCTACAGCTGAGATGAGTGAGGGGATACACATCCCTGGCCCAAGGCCCTGGGCAGCACACCCTCAGGAAGCAGGTGCTGACTCTGAGAGGCAGTAGCACTGTGGTCCCCATTTAGAGGGTTCTAATTTCTGCCCTGTGATTCCAGGGTCCAGCAGCTCTTCTGTCCTCTTCCCCTCCCCACATGCAGATGTGTGTGGGCTCTCTGCACGTGGTTTGGTGTTCCAGAAACATGAGCTGGTGCTGTTGGAGTTGGACCCTGGGCACCTGGCTTGGTTTTCCTGAGTGAGGCCTTCTGTTCTCACAGGTAGAGCTCCGGCTGTGGGGTTTAGCCTCTGGGGAGAAGGGAGGCAGCCGGCTCTGCTTGGTGGCCTAGAAGCCTGGAGGGAGCTGATGGGAAACATCTGAGCCAGTGGCTCTGTGCACTCAGAAAATAAATCCTGGCTTCCGAAGAAGCTGCAGAAAATTGATTTTTCGCAGCTTCAGTGGTCATCCTGAAGGATTTGGTAGGTGGAAACTAGGCCCATTTCTCATCTCAGTGATCTGTGCTGCCGGCACAGGTGTTGGACAGGCTTTTCTTGGAGGCAGAGAGGCCTGGGTCAGCCACCATCACCCATTCTGTACCTTGTACCACCCTGTGCATATGGGAAGGGGCAGAGGGCCCATCTCCCTCAGCTTGCCCTTGGCGTCCAGCTGTTTCATGCCTGCTGCTTGCTTTGTGGGCCTGCTGCCATAAACGTGAAAGGTGCGTGTGTTCATGCAGCTGAGCTGGGATTAAGGCATTTGTACACGGGTGCAGCTGTGGGTCTTCGGTATCTGGGCATGGTGCAACAGTGGGTTCCTCGGGGAGCTCAGGCTCTCTCTGTTTTGTCCCTCAATGAGTGCTGCTTTTGGCTGCTGGGGTCTGATTTGGCCATCATTGTGGGCACCAGGCAGGCTGGCTGGGGGCAGGCCTTGTCTGGAGAGAAGGATCAGATTTTGGTGCACTTCCTCTGCATGTGTGCATTATGCACTGAGCCCAGGCCCGAGGGGGCTGGAGATTCCCACAGCCAGGAAGGGAGCTGCAGCTATAGCTTAATGGCTCCCAGAGCTCCTGTTGGCTTTGGATGATTTTATGGAAAACTTGGCTAGGGCATTGTGAGGCACAGCTATGGCCCCTTGGCCCAAGCAAGCCCAAGGAGTGGCTCAGCCTTCTAGAGACATGCAGTGTGGTCTACTACATCTGTCCCCTGGCCCAGAGTCCGGGGCATGGAGGACTCGGCTCTGGCCCAGCTCTGCCCCCAAGCAATAGCCTCCCTGGGCACATCTCTGTGTCTCTCTGGCCCTCAGCCTGCTTCTCAGCTCTCGGGAGGGACTCACCCCTGCCTCGCTGGGCTGTTGGGAATATCCACTGAGACTGGACTGCAACTCAAATGCCCACCCTTTGCCCAGGTGTAGAGGTAGAAAATCAGGTACAGAAGGAGTCCAGCTCTCTGTTGAGGTCTCTGGTTGCTGTTGCCGAGGGTTGGGATCTAGAAATGGATCATCTTCCCTGGCGGTCTCTGCTGGTGTGGTATATCAGTGCCTTTCCTTCTGAGCAGCAGTGGCTCATATCTCTTGCACATTTCCCTCTTTCTAGACTTGTTGGAAGGAGCTGTAAGTGAATGCACTGCCAAAAGATATCAAGTTCCTTAGGGAGTGTTGATGCTAAAACTCCTGAAAAGTGGCAAGCATTTCTGTGTTCTTGTTCCTTATTTGTAGTGGCACGTGTCAGATGCCCACACCTGGCAGCCCTGGTGCTGGAGCTTGGGGTTGTGGTGGGGACATGGGTGTGGAGGAGGAGGCAAGGGAAGGGGAGTTTGGGCAGTTTATCAAGATAGAAAACAAAGATATTTCCTTTAGGTAAAAAGTGAAATGGGAGCCCCATTGAAAATAATGATATGGCATGTGACAATGTAATGAAGATCATTATTTTCCTCCAACTTTGGCCTGTTCAGGACTTATATGCACAGCATTTTATGTATATAACCTTTAATAACATATAGGTAAATCAGAATTCTTTTTAAAATAAAATATTTTATTTATTCATTCATGAGAGAGAAAGAGGCAGAGACACAGGCAGAGGGAGAAGCAGGCTCCCTGAGGGGAGCCCAACGTGGGACTTGATCCTGGGACCCTGGGGTCACACCTTGAGTTGAAGGCAAGCACTCAATCACTGAGCCTCCCAGGTGCTCCAATAATCAGAATTCTTACAGAGTAGCTAATTATTACCAGACTTTCATTTACAGATACTGCAAAGTGCTGAACACTTTATGTGTTATTTCATGTAATTACGTCAAGAACCCTATGGGTAATAATTATTTCCGTGTCTAAGTTGGGGAAAAAGAAGCTGAGAGGTTGAATATCTTATCTAAGATGCACTGCAGCAGAGCAGGGGAGCCAGCAACTTGGGGCTGGAACTCAGACCCTGGGTTTACCCCAAGGATATCACTTGACGGGGGTTCGGTTGTGTCAGTACATGGCAGATAAGTGGGAGCGTGAATGCGCTATAATGGTGGAATGATCCAGTTAGCAAAGGAGAGCTCTGGAGCTGGACTCCCTGAGTCTGAATTCCTGTCCAATTGCCTGCCAGCTGGTGGGAGGATCCTGTGTCTCAGTTTCCTCATCTGTACCTACCTCAGGGGTTGTTAGGAGTTTCAAACAGGGTCCAGATGGATGCTGTTACTATCTGCTGACTGTTGCTCCATCACTGTCACCCTTGCACAGTCTCCCAGGTCCACACTTGTGATGTGATCCATGGCTTAGAGCAGTGAGACTGGCAGGTGCGTGAAGTGGGTGTGAAATATTCACTGCATGAAGGAATGGAACTTACTGAGTGGCTTGGAGGTCTCCTGCAGTAATGAATCTTCTCATAAAAGGATCCTCCCCATTGTCTCCCCTTGCCTGAGCCCAACCCACAAATGGGGCTGGACTTGCCTCTCATCCACACTGGCCAGCACAAGTCCCCTAGGTTGGCTTGGTGGGATGGTCATGGTCCTCAAGGACCCTAGTCCCTGCCCAAGGCACAGGCCTGTTGGGAGGCAGGTGAGAGCAGACACCAGCTCTCTAGCCTGCAGGGTTGTGGATCAGGGAGGCTGGCTGTTCTCTGAAGAGAGGGGGCTGCTCTGTGTGGGTGTGTGAGCTCTGGAGCCGGAGCCCTCCCCCGAGCCTGACGGGGCTGCTGGCAGAGAGCGGGGGCCATCCAGCGCAGGAGGCTGCCGAACCTGTCAAGGTTAACGGATAGGCCTTGGCCCTCCCTTAGGAAGCCATTCAACTTCTCCCCTGACTCAGGCCTCATTGTTTCAAAGCATGTGGTATAAACTACTAACCACTGGGGAATTGCTTGAATTAACAAACTCGTTTTTCCCGAGACCTGAGGTTGAACTTGAGTGAGGAGTTCAGGGCTTTTTCCAGAAATCCAATAGATCATGAGAACTCATGTTACACCATGTTTTCAACCTTGATCAAATGCACATTTTGCGTGGTGGGGCCTTCTCCACGCCTGCACACTTCCAGCTGCACCCGATTGCTCAGAACCGTGGCAGACCAGGGTAGTAGCTGGCACTGGGACCAGGCTTCGGGGGAGCTGGTCTCCTGCCTGGGTTGGAAGGCGCTTTGGGATGGTTCTTCTCTTTTCTTTTCTTCTCCCTGAAATTGCTGCCTCTCCCACACCTACCCTTCTGAGTACCATTACTAAGAAGAGGTATAAAGGTTTTGCCAGAATGATCCTGGGCTCTGGGCTGACTCATGGGCTCAAGATGAGTTCTCTCATGTGTCTTATTGCTGCCTGTGAAGACCTGCTGGGCCTGCCTTCCTCCACCAGAATGTCTGGCCCAGGGGTCACCACAGACCCAAAAGGTCAAGAGGAGTTGGTCTCTCTATTCCTACCAGCCCTACCCACACAGCCATGTCTGGGCCTGAGCCTGAGCTTCCAGCAGGAGCTCAGTGGAGGTCCAGAGATGGCTCTGAGTCTTGGAGGACACATGTGTGTCCACTAGGCCAGGAGCTCCCCAGGGACAAGGATTTCCTGTGTGGTGCAGGCTGAAAACCACACAGAACATTGGATGTCAGGGTGTGGAGAAGATGGAGCTCAAGGAATAGTTCCTATAAGAAGGATGGGCTTCCTGGAGGAGATGGGGTGGAATTTGAAGGCCTGAGAACAGGTTTTGCCAGACTGATGAGGAACTTCCCTGAAACAACATTGCTCCCCAAATGTTATCCTTTGCCATCTGAATACCAGGATTTTGGTTTTCTTGAGGCAAAGAGTGTGTGACCCAAACTAGTGGTCCCTAAATCTGGCTCACATCCTGACACCCAAGAACTTTGCAACACTTTAGC
Organism: Vulpes lagopus; assembly: GCF_018345385.1. Taxonomy (NCBI): domain Eukaryota; kingdom Metazoa; phylum Chordata; class Mammalia; order Carnivora; family Canidae; genus Vulpes; species Vulpes lagopus. The sequence continues at coordinate 109,231,521 of NC_054830.1, read as the reverse complement.
TGCAACTAACACTTTAGCTCTTGCCCCAGACAAACCCAGGTGGTGGCCACAGATGAGGTCTAGACATCTGCATTTCCAAAGCATCCCAGGGGGTTCAGTGCTGGGGCTCCTGTTTCCTTCCCTGCTGGTGGCTCTTTGGGGTTCAAGGACAATCAGTGGAGAGACTTTTGATGGAATCTCCATGAGTTTCTCACTGTATCTGTGGCCCAAAAGCAAACTCCCAACTCAGCTCAGGCTGTAGGAGCAGGCTCTGGATCACTCTGGATCAGGCTCTGGGCCCCAGGGGTAGGGGATTGTGGCTCAGTATCTCCCCACTGCCGGCCTCTCTCCACCTGATGGGGAAGGGCTCTCACACTCTCCTCTGACCCCTTGCTTTCTCCCTCTCCAGCCTAGGGAGAGCCACAGGCTTCCAGTTTGGGAAAATGTTAAGATTTTTCAGCTGTATCTGCTGCTGCTCTTGAGTTCCAGGGCAGGGAATCAGATTGGCCTGACTCCTAGGTCAGAAGTAGCTTCTATGGATTGTTGCCTCGGGACCAGGTGGGAGGGCAGAGAGTACAAAATGTAGCTGTCGTTGGGCCAAGGGTAGGGCAGGCAGGTAGGTACCAGCCCTGACCACAGCGGGTCTCTGTGTGTTGAGGGCAAGTCTTCTGGGAAAGAGAAGTTTGATAGAAGCCTCTCTACCAGGGAGAGCTGGGCAGATAGCCCTGGTCTTCCTTTCCAGGCAAGACAGCTAGAAAGGGTAACCCACTGGAACACTGACAAGCCGGAATTGTCTCCTTTATTTCCAGTGTGAAGAAATCAGAGTCTCCAGAGGGGCGTGGTGAGGGTCCTGGGTCTTCTCATGGCCACAGATATGGCTCCTCCTGTGTGCTTTCCAAAGCATAGGGTGTTGGAGCGCAATGGTTGGCTGGGGTCACTTGGCTGCCTTGGTCATCTTCTTGTGTTGGGAAACTCATGACAGAATTTCTTTATCTGAGCTCTCCTGTGATGTGGGATGAAAAGTGTTGTGTGAACTTCTCTGGGGAGAGGCTCCATACCTCTCTTAGATTGTCCCAGGGATCCCTGGACTCAGCCATGTGAAAAATCAGAGCTTCCACGAACTTTGTAGTTAAACCAGTTGCTTATGTCTTCCACTTTAGTGGGAGCTGTAAAGCAAATGACCTTACTTTGTTTCACCAGAGGAACTCAGACTTGTCCTCAGCATCTTTGTCTTCCCTGGTTACTTTCCTGGTGGCTGCTACTACCATAGGCACGCTCCTGGGAGGTTGTCACCCAGGAGAGGGTGTGCAGGCTGAGTGCACAGGGGCTGTGTTGTGTGTTTCCTTCTGCTGGGGTTGGCATCTGGGTTGGTAGAGCACTTAGATTTGGGTCCAGGAACATTGTTTTATTTTACCTTCTTCCCTCATTTTTCCAAAAGAGCTCCCCAGGAACCAGGAAGCCATGGGTGCCTCTTGGAGTGCATGCTCATAGGGATAAAGAAACTCCTTCAGTTCTATGCTGCTTTGGGGGTCATCACGGCTCAAGGCAGCTTAGGTCCAAGACTAGAGTGTTCCCTGCTTGGCTTCCTGTCTAGGTCAGCCCCAAATCTCCTGGCTTTAGGGGGTTTTCTTAGAAGGTCAGAGTCAGCATGGAATGCTGCGGCAGCCTCTCCTGAGCACAGGGTATTACTCATGTGCCAGAAAGGTTCTGACAGAGACACACCAATGCCCCTGGTAGAAATGCCGGGAAACATTCATCTGGTGAGAGTGTGGGTGTTGTCACCCTCCCGCAGCTGTGTTTCACATAGACGTGTGCACTATTTATGAAGCTCATAGGCTTCCTTATTGAGGGTGGTGTTTCCATGCTATAGAAAGTCCATTAACGAAGCTTCTCTAGAAATCATGGGACCTAATCGGCAGGTGTCATGGAATGAGCTAGAAATCCAAGGGACCTTTGGAGGCTCAATGAAAAGGTGGGTAAATGAACGCACGAGGTGTGTGAGAGCGAGAGCATGCTATCGTTGGGCCAAACATTTGTCTCGTAAGGCTTGTGAACTACAGTTAGGCTATTTTTAGATGAGTCTTCAGTAAGCTTTTGTTTTGACTGCCAAGTGGCACAGTCAAAATTCTCTCTGATAACAAGGCAACTTTGTTATTTTTGAAGATCAAAGTGTTTTTAAAATACCATTCCCTATTTTTAAATCAACTGTTCAGACAGCATTTTTGTTTTTGCTCTTTGGCTAAAGACTTCACCAGGTTGAGGATCAGTAGGAGCTGAACTTTTCCTGGTGCTACATTCTAAGCCTGAGCTTATGCTTGTCTCTGCAGGCAGGCAAGGGCCCTTTGGCTCTGCTGGGTCCCTCTCCTGCCATGCAGAGGTCACCCAAGTCCCTGAGCCAGAGATAGGCACCAGGTTTGTTTGGAGCAGGGCCTCTGCTGCTCTTTCTGGGCCGTGGCAAAACTAGGGTGACTCAAAGAACGTGTGGTCCAAAAGCTTTCCCTGAGCTTCCGCTCCCATGGTTTCAGACCCCCCGGAGAGTGTCCACCTTGTACTTCTTGGAACTCATACCTGAGAATAATCAAACTGTGAATTCCCAGAAGCCAGGCATAGACCTCTCTTTCTGGGGGCCTTTTTCCAACTTATTGCTGGATAGGCACACTGATTGAGTATCTAACGGCATTGTCCCAAACAGCACAAATGTGAGGTGGTGGGAAGCCATAAAATGACACCTTTGATCCTGGGAGGCAGATGCCGCAGAAAAAAACAAACTTCAGAACTCGAGGATCCTGAGCTTGAATCCTGGCTCTTCCACTCACTAACCACAAGGGACCTGATTCTTCTGAGTGCCAATTTGCTTACCTATAATATGGGGATGATGATAGCCATATCTCATGGGTTCTTTTGAGGGCTTTGTAAAAATAATGGTCATTACGTTGTTGTGTTTAATGTAGATATGTGAGAGCAAACTTAGAACAGCTGGATTTGAATCCTGATACCACCACTCACTCTCAGCCTTAAGCTCAGAGAGACCAAGTGACTTGCAGGTTTCCTCCATAAACAGTGTGCTGTCACCTCCCTCCTAGTGATGTCCCATGTCCCACTCGCTGGGCTGAGCCTGTCAGTGGTGATGGTCTTGTGATCAGTCCTCTCCACCTGCCAGTTGAGTGGACTGCCCCATGGGCTGCGGATGCTGCCTGGCTCCTGGCTGCATGGTGAGGCTGTAGTGACTTCATGATCATCCTCCCAGTCTGGGTTTGGGGAATTTGAAGCAGAAGGACCATAGCAAGCTTTCCCTGATCCTGGGCAGGCCCAGGAGCTCACCCTGCCTCTTGATTGCTAGCAGGCCTCTGGACTGGCTGGGCTGTGGCCCCCTGCCCAGCCCTGACCTTGGAGCCCCGAGCCCCCCGTGGCGCCCTGCTTGTCATCCACAGCCTGGTCGGGGCCGGCTCGTCGCGCCCAGGGGCTGCCCTGCGTTCCTCGGAGTCCCCAGCCGAGCACACCGCGTTATGTAATGCTGCTGAGCCAACATTTATGAGTCGCAGCCAATTTGCTGGCCTGGAGTTACATTGTGCAGATGCTCTGCGTTACGGTTGGCTTTTGTCTCGGAGGCCGTAAGCAGATAGCATAACTCCGCTTACCATTAGACGTTCCGCAAATCATCTGGGCTCGAGCGTGCTGCAGCCAGACATTTCATTTATGCTGCGAATGGTATGATTTGTAAAGTAATAAATTTCCCGTCTCTCTGCCAGCAATAAAGTACAGCGAGCAGGCGAAGCCAAAGCCCTCCAAAAATACACTGGCTCCCAGTGAGACCTGGAAGAGAGTTCGGTCAGATTCTGTCTCTCTCTGTTCCTGCCTTCATTGGATTCTGGGAAATCAGGTTTGGACCATAAATCCCCTCTACCATCTGGGTGACTCTGGGCCCCGGCACGGACTGGTTATTAGCATGTGTAATTGGCCCCTACCATGACACATTTGTCACTTCCTGGGCCCCTGTCTGGTCTGGCGTTAAAGGAGACCAGAGGGATGGAAAGCCCCCCCCCGTCCCACGCCCCTCGGTGTGCCTGGGGCAGGGGCAAGGCTTTTGTCCTGGGAAGTTAGTGGCCAATAGTCAGGGTGGTGGGCGGGTGGGTGCTGGTGGGAGCTTCCTTCAGCCTCCCCAGAAAGTGTTTGAGGGTGTTGTGTCACCCACTTCTCATTGTGAAGGTGGCTGCTTGGACTAGAAGGTCAAGGACAGAATTGGAATGAGTTTAAGGATGTCTGAGTAGCCCTTTCCTACATGGTGACTGTTTTGCTGTATTTCCTTTGGGCTGAGACTTCCATGCTGGCCTTGGTGGCCCTGAAAGGAACAGTGTCCTTCCGTCAGGGCAGCTCTGCTGCCACCCGCAGACACTCTGAATGATCACGGGGTCCTTTGTCTCGTTTTGGGTGGGGGCATATGGGAAGGGCCCGAGAAAGGAAAGTTTGCTCTTGGTAAAGCTGCTTCCCAAAGTCAGAGGCCAGTCTGGGAGGTGAGTCGTGGAGGTGTAGGAAGGAGGTGTGGCCGGGCCTCAGGAATGGCGTTACCCTGAGGTTGGCCACCAAGGCCTTGCTGGTTTTGTTGTCTACACCACAGCCCTTCTACTAATGGGCCTACTCTTTTATCTCCTTCCGACCCAAGTTACACCTAATGGCCCTCATGCACTGCATGGCATGATGGCCTTGGGCCATTTGTCTCTCTGAGGCTGAGTTTGCCCTGAGGTGGGGGTTGTCATTGGGGATTAAGGAAAGGATACCTGGTACACAGGTTTCAGCAAATGCTGACCAATAGTGCAGATGCCGCACCTGCTTTGGGCTCCTCCATCCCTCGTTCCAGTGTGTGTGAACCCCTCCTGTCCCTGCCCCAGCTGGGCATTCACTGTGCAGCCTGTGCCCTGGAGGTGACAGCTTGGAAAGGTGATGTTTCCAGCCTGAGACTGAAACCGGAGAGTCTGAGAGAGAAGTTTGTTGAAAAGCGGGGCGGGGGGTGAAGGGGCAGCATAAGCATCAAGTGGAAGCCTCCAGTCCTTGGACCTTGTTCTGGGGGAGAGTGAACCAGGTTTGTGATGACCCGGGTCATGTGGAGGAAGCTACTTTTTGCAGCCTTTGTCCCTTTGGAGGGAGGCGAGGGATGTAGGCAGGGAATGTGGTCAGAGTCTGCTGGCTGAAAGACCTGAGAAGAGAGGCTGCAGTGGAAGGATGCTGAGGCTGAAGCTGGGGGTGGGGTGGGGGGCTGGGAGGGCAGGAGCCCCAGGGTTGGGGAGACCCAGGACAGGGCTACTCTCCAGCCAGAGCTATTGCCAGGCTGCTGACACACAGCCCCAGGGGACAAGCCTGGTGGCCAGATACTAGGTTGTCTGGATGCAGCCAGAGGGGCCAATAGGGATAGGGAGAGGGCCCTGTGGTTTCGGTAGGATGTTACAGATCACTTCTCTCCTTCCAGAGACATGGCAGATGCCTGCTGGGCTGGTGAGACATGCCAGGCACGGTGTGAGGGACCCAGTGTACACAAGCTCTTTCTGCCATCCTTCCAGCAGCTCTGTGAGGAGGCATTAGAATAGCGAAACTGAGGTTACCCATATCTTCCCAGCTAGGAGAGGAGTAGAAACAGGGTTCCAGTCACTTCAGAAACCTGCCCTGGACCTCAAGCCTGCTCCCTGCCGGCGGGCCGGCGTACAGCAGTGTGTGGCCCACAGCAGGACTGAGGGAGCCAGCCAGTGAGCAGGCGGGGCCAGGCCTGCGTGGTTGTGCGGTGGCCCTGGGCCCTGAGGCTCTGCCTGGAGGCTCCCTCTGCCCCATGGCAGCCCTCCTGCCTGGCCTGGGGAGTTCCACATGCTGGCGAGGTGACCTCGGGTTGACAGCACTTTCCCCCCAGCGCTTTAGACCCCATGAGGTCCTGAAGAAGCTTTTGAGTCACAGGTTTTCCTTGGGTTTTGATGATTCGTGATTCATGTTTGTGAGGCAGGCAAGAGAGTGACTCATGCTGATTTAATAAACCCATGAATATTTTCAAGAAGCGGCTGATACATCGCCGGCTGGCAGCCCACTCCCCCGTGGCTGCCAGCACCAAGTGCGCAGAAATCAGCAAGTTAAACAAGTCTGCAGAAAATTCAATCTCCACAGCATTATTTTCCTTATTTGAGCTAATAGCGTGAGGCGCCTTTCTTCTGGCACTGCGAGGTACACCAGGGGGCCCGTGGAGAAGGGAAGCAAATGCTTTACGTTCAGCAAGTTCCTGAAAGTTCGATGGTGATAAGAGGTGCTAGGACCTCCCAGAGCTTAGCTTGTGCCCTTGGAACCAGCCAGCTCAGCCTCCTGGGGAGCCAGCCCCGCGGCCCAGCACCTAAGTGATGGAGTAATATGAGTAAGCCTCCTTCTCCACAGAGTAATGAGAACAAGGCTGACAGTGGTCATCCTGGCCTCTCTGGGCCATGTCAGGACTAACATACCTTGGTCAGGCCCGCTGATCTCAGGTTATGTGTGATAAATGAGTGAAGGAGAAGTGTGGTGGCCCAGGGGAGCAGGCCAAGGTGGCGGGGTGTGTGGTGGTCAGGTTGACTGTGAGGATCCCTGACATCTAGTAGATTGTGACCGCAAGGTTCATCCTGATGCTGGCTGTCTGTGTACCTCTGCTGTAGGGTGCTTGGGCGCACAGGCTGGGGAGAACCCCCCAAGATATGGCAGGTCAGCATCTTGGTGAGGGTCCCGTTACCTTTGGCAGCCTGTCATTAGGGAGCGCTGGATCCTTCCTGAAGCTCCTGCAGTCCAAGGGAGGGCATGGGGTTGGTAGGCCATGGAATGGGGACCTCATTCAGATGGAAGAGACTTCCTAGATCTTGTCTCCTTTCCAAAAGTTCTTTAGTATTCCCTCCCCAGATTACTGAGCCCCTAATGTTTAGTTAAGCTCAGGGCCGAGTCCAACAGGAGAAGCAAGGATTCTGTCCTCCTGACTCCGGTGTTTCATTAGAGTGCAGCCTCTCCTCCCTTCCTGTCCTCCCTCTTTGTATCCATCCATCCACTTATCCATCCACTAAGTATTGACTGAATGTGATAATGGATGTAAAACATTTAGCATCATGTGTGGCTCAATAAATATTAGTTTTAGCTAGGCAGAGAAGGTGAGAAATGGTACAAACTGGTCAACGTCTAATGTGAGAGCTAGTCATCAACCAGCCTAGCCTTACCCCTTGCTGCAGATGGGCATACAGAGACCTAGAGAGATACGAGACAGATTAAGAGGGGAGGGTCTTATAGCAAGCACATGCCTTAGCCAAACCTAGGACCCAGGCCTCCCCCTGCCGTGGCATGTGGCTGCCACGCTGGGTTGAGTGGTCTAAGAACACTTCCTAGAACAGGTGGGTTTGAGGTGAACCTTGGAATGAGACCAGCAGGAAGTGGGGTAAGTGCATGGTGTAGAGGAGGGTGCTACCAGTGGAGAAGGGCCTGGGAAGGGGGAGGGGGACCACAGCCAACTCTGTAGCCTCATCTGAGGAGTCCTGAGGAGGCTTCATGGTCCCCAGCTCATTCTCTGTGTCCCTACCAGCAGATGCTTCTTTCTGGTACATGCAAATCAGATACAGTGGCAATAGTGCTCAAGGCTTGGTCTGCTGGCCTGACTCTCTGCGCCTGCTCCACAGGGACCCCTGGATGCCACAGACCGGGAGTGGATGTTAATGCATCTCCTTGGGGAGAGGAACCCTTTCATACATAATTTGCTATTAACCCCTTGCATTTGTTTCCTAGGGCTGCTATAACAAATAACCACAACCCTAGTGGCTTAAAACAACAGAAACATATTCTTTCACAGTCGGGGAGGCCAGAAGTTCAAAATCCAGGTGTTGGCAGCATTGTTTCCTTCCGGAGCCTCTGAGGGGATATCTGTTCCACACCTCCCTTGTGGTTTCTGGTGGCTGCTGGCCACCCTGGGCTCTGCCCAACTTGAAGCTCTATGACTCCCATTCCTGCTTCCACCTCCATGATGCCCTCTCCTCTTTTGTCTGTATCTCCTTTTCTTATAAAGACCCCTGTCGTTGATTTAGGGCCCATGAATTAATACAGCATTTTTTCTTAATTACATCAGCAAAGATCCTTTTTCCAACTCAGTTCATGTTCACAGATTTCAGGTGGACATGCTGAGGAGGGCCACTGTTCCATCCAGTGGGGCCTTAGAGCAGTATGAGTCTATGGCTCAAGAGAGAGGTTCCAAGGTAACTTGTGAGGGCACAAGGAGATAAATCTGGTCGGGATACTGCACTGGGGGGCAGTAGGAAATTTCCCAGAAGTGTTTGGGCCTTGGATTTATAATTTTTTACCCCTGAGACTGTAGACTCAGGGCCCAGCTTTGAAGTGATGATCAGGGGCATATGGGCATTCATCTGGGCCTAGAAACAGAGCCCACCATGTTGGTGATGGACCACTGTGACCACCACCTGCCCCTGGAATGGTCCAGAGCAGTGCTGTCCAGTAGCATTTACTGTGATGATAGAAATATTCTTTAGTATTGAAGCTGTCGGGCATGGTACCTATTTGTATCTGCTGAGGTTTTGAAAAGAGCTCATGCAACTGAACACCTCCATTTTTACTTCTACTTAATTCTATTTAATTTTAATTAGTTTAAACTTAAGTAAGCCTCTGTGGCTGGTGGCCACTGCATTTGCCAGCACAGCTCTGAAATGTCTCGATCTGACCCTTTCCCCTGGTCTGTTCTTCATTTCACTATCAAAAATAAATTTCATCATAAAGAGCTTAAATTGCTTTTTTGCTTTTTTTTTTTTTTTATGTGTGTAATGCTTAAAGTTTTAACTTTTGGCTGAGAGACAGAGGCCAGATGGAGTTGACTTGTTTTAGACCTAATACAAGAAAGTGTGGCTTACTCTTGGAAGAAAATGGAAAGGAGGAGTGTTTTCCTATTGACACTTTGTGGCTGACAGTTGCCTGGTAGTTAAGCTGGAAGAGTAGTGAGAGAGGCCACAGTGAAATCCGTCCCTACTGGCGGTGAGGAGGTTGTCTGGCAAGGTTTCTCAGAGCCAGAAGGAAGTGGTAAGAGCCCATAGACCATGTCTACTCCTCTGGCCCGTTTTGGGGGTCTGTGAGTTGGAGGTTCTTTGCTTTTTTCCTGTGGCTTCTAGAGAGCCACAGATACAGTTTAGATCTCATAGAGCTCTTTACCCCAAGCTACTCCTTGTTCTCCTGTTTCCCCCAGATGGATGCTGTATACTGTCTTGCTTTAGAGTAAAGATATTTATTTTTGCACACTGTTTAGACATGATCTTAAGCAACACTTCATTTATTTACACATTTGCATGTTTTTGACTCTTCTGGATGAAAAATCAAGTGTTTTCCTGCAGGCAGAAAATCTCAAAGGAGTCGGTGATGGTGTCTGCATCAGCTGGACATATGTGGGCTCTCAGCTCATCTTTCCCCTTTCTCCTTGCTTCTTCCTGGTATGTGCTAATCCGACGTCGTGGCTCTGGGGCATGAAACTCAGTGCATTAGCCTGCCTCTGTGCCCATGCTCAATGGGAGTCCGGGACTTGAGGCTGGAAGTCGCAGACCAGCACAGCCGAAGGTTCGGTAATGCAGGCAGATGAGCCTCTTTCAGGTGGGGTGGAGGAGAGGGCTCAGGGTCACGCTCACACGGCGCTGTGTATGTGTCAGACACAAATGAGGGATTTAGATGCGAGGAGGCTGATGAGTGTTGCTAGGCAACCTTTCCTCTGGGTCTGGAGGTAACATAATCTCTGGGAGCAGCCTGGTCGGAGGGCCTCCTCGGGACAGAGCTGAACTTCTGCTCCTGTCTCCGCTGGCCTGTGTCTAGGAGGGAGCAGGAAAGGTCCGCAGAGCCACATTGTTATAGGAGCTGCTTGGATGCCAGATGCATTCATAGATTCTGTATTTTTTCTATGCTCTTTTTCTTAAATTGATGTGTACCTTGCCTTACACAAAAAAGGATCTGAGGTGCTTTCAGAAACACAGATGCAGCAGCAGGATAAACATGAAATCAGGGTAGAAGCTATGTAAAGGGAGAAGAAGGGTGAGGACAGGGATGTGACTGGTCAGGCAGCAAGCAATTCCTTAGTATTGGCCATGCGTCTGGCTCTGTGGATATAGCAGGAGCCCAACTGCCATCAGCCCTGGGGTTCCTGCTTTCCTGGAGCTAGCGGTGTTGCAGGAGATGTGTTTGTTTTTGTTTTTGTTTTTTAAAACCCACAGGTCCAGTGGCTCTTCTTAGCTGTAGACTACAGATTAGACTCTGAGCCTCCTTAGTGTCCACAAGTGGGGACGTGGGTGGAAATGATGAGGGTCTGGGCATATGCTCAGTGTTGCTTTGGTTACAGTAGAGCAGCAATACTGAGCTTCATCCTGCTGTTGTGGGCATGCACCCCACAGCACAGGCCCCCCGACCCCTTTGTGGAGACCCCCTGGCCCCCCATACTACTGCTGCCTCATTGTAGGTACAGCCTCCTGGATGGGTTCAGAGTCAGCCCATGTGTCCTGGCCAGCTGCCCACAGTGAAGGACTGGACTACTTGGTGCTCAGGGTTCTAGAGCTCTCCCCCACATCTTCCCCTGTCGTGTCTTAGGCTAGACTGTCCCCTCTCCCTGGAACAGCTTCTTCTCTGTTACCATGACTCACCTGTTGGGGGCTCTCCCTAGATTTTAACCGTCCTCCCTACTGGCAGCATGTCATTTGCCCCTGGGAGCCAGCTGTGGTTTTAGTCCGCGTACGACCAAAGGAAGCAGAAACACAGAGGCATAGGCAGTTTGAGGTCCCACAGCTTCGTGACTCTGAACCCTATCCTTGGTTGGCTCTGATTTGGTATTTATCCTCATGATTTCCGTAGTAGGAGCTGGCTTGCTCCTAGACCCTGGAGGAGCCTAATCTGCCAGCCTCTGGGATCTCTTTGGGAGGCAGGCAGCACTTTATCACCCCGCTTCCATTGGCGGGACAGCATCTCCCTTCATCCCATGGAGGGATGTGTTGGACAGTATTGGCATCTGGGAATCTGTCCTCCCAAGGCAGTCGCTTTGTTTGTCTTCATTCATTCATTCATTAAATATTTCTTAAGCATGCTAGGCAGATACTGTTAACCACCCATCATCCCTGCCTCCAAGGGGGTCAAAATTCATTTGAGGGAGAAGCATCAGTATGGGTGCAATTAGGGGCAGGGTGAGAAAGGCAGGAGTATAGCTTAGGATAAATGCTAATCATCAGGCTAAATTTGTCCTGACTGTATAATGAGGTCATATGTTGTGGTCCCAGAGCTCCCCTCATCCTGTGCACCTTCCATGTGGCTCTCTCTATCTGGGCAGAGTTCACTGTAATGTGCAAGGGTTCAGAATGCAACACACTTTCTAGAAGTTAGCCATATAGAAGCAAGAAGAGCCTCACCTCCCTTGTTCTTGGAAGTAATATTTCTATTAATGCAACCTTTGTAGCAGCATAGTGTTATAAGATAGAGCCTACAAGTAAGCCTGTGATAACAGCCTCTTGTACAAACAGTACCAAGTATTTGGAGTTATGGGGCCACTTCTTCCTAAGATATGGCAAAGGAATCTTTCCTATGGGTGAGAGGGCCAGTTCCTTGTGTGTACCCCATTATTAACTGTGGCTCACTCTCAGTGTACACAGCAGTGCTCTGAGTGTGGATTTCAACATTTTGATCCCTCTTTCAAGAAAGAAACCGCAGCTATTCCACTTATGAATTCTGAAATACCCTTTTGCCGCCATCGGGATGAGGGATGATTGCTATCATTCCATGCATCTTCTTGAGACAGAGACCTGCATAAGTAAAACCATACTTCTGTTTTCCAAGATATCCAAGCTACCAATCCCAGGGCCTGTCAGTCGGGATCAGGGGGCAGCACGTGGGTAACATTCTCAGACTTGGTAAGTGGCTGGCCTCCTGATAGAGGAGATTAAAGTGCTTTTGATCTCTTTGCCCCTAATGGCAATATCTCTAGTTTTTAAAGTGACTGGGGAAAGTCTTCCTTTGAACAGCCAGGAGATTGCTTCAGGAAGAGCAAGGCCTGTTCTAAACAGCTTGTCTGGGGAGCGAGGCTGCTGAACTATAAATGTGGTTATACGAATTTTTCCTTCCGTTTGTTTAAGATCAAGGATGTGGCCTGTAGATCCACCAGTTGACAACTCACAGTGTCCTGAGACTCCTCACTCCTCTGCCCAAGTCAGACTGTGTGTGGAGGCCCCCAGTACATTAGGGGCCTTGGAACAGTCTTAGAACAGTCAGATTCTTCTCTCTGCATTTGTCCCAGAACTCATCCACAGGCTGGTCCTGCTAGGGACTCTGCTCTGCTGCCACAGTCTGAAACTAGCCTGAGTCCTCATCCAGTTATGTTGGGTGGGTAGATGAGAGGAAGGCACTCTTGAAGGTGGTAAGGTGATATAAGGGATCCTGATGAGATGAAGTGTGGGAGTAGCACTTCCTTGTGGAAGATTGGTGTGAAAAAAAGTGTGTGTGTGTGTTGCTCTGGCCCTGGATGTATGGAGAGCTATAAGAATTAGAACTCAGACATCAGACCATCAAGCAAGTTTAAGTTAACATTTAGTCCCTTACTCACTTCTTTATGAAATGGAGATAGCAAGTGTAGACTATAGAATCTAGAGAGCTTGGGTTCAAGTTCTGGTTCTCTAGTTAGCTCTGTGGCCTTGGTTGAGTCATTATGTTTCCCTGAACATGAATTTCCTCAACTGCCAAACAATATCTAGTTCACTGAGTCATGACAAGTGAAGTAACACATATAAAAGCTACTGCTGGGCAGCCCAGGAGGCTCAGCGGTTTGGCGCTGCCTTCGGCCCAGGGTGTGGTCCTGGAGACCTGGGATTGAGTTCCACGTCATCCGGCTCCCCTGCATGGAGCCTGCTTCTCCCTCTGCCTGTGTCTCTGCCTCTCTCTCTCTCTCTCTCTCTGTGTCTTTCATGAATAAATAAATAAAATCTTAAAAAAAAAAAAAGAAGAAGAAGAAGAAGGTGAAGGTGTAGGAGATAAGGGATCTTTAAAAAAAAAAAAAAAACAACAACTCCTGCCTGCTTTACCTGTTGTGTACTCAACACATGTGGTGGCTATGATTATTCTGTTATTCATTCTTTCACTGATTGTGCACAAATTCTTTACCTTATTACCCTTCATTAGGTGTGTGTACAAGGAGCTATGAGACTAAGGAGGAAATTCAGATTTCATTTTAATTTCATTACAAAAGAATAAATGCACAAAAAGTAAAATTGTGTCTAAAATCATAGAAATACATACCAAAAGAAAGAGTTTGGTAGTTGTTAATACTTAGATGTAATGAGAGCTTCCATCTAGGATGTGAATAGTTGCAAGAAAAAAATTGCTCTCACCTTAACAATAAGACCAAGCCAGACATTTTATAAGATCATGTATTTTTAAGTCTGTCCGAGAGCTGAGGACACAAGGTAACCTAATAAATAAAAATCCAAAGGGTGGCAGCCCCTCCAAGGAGATGGATCACATGATTGTTCCACCATGGGTGGAGCAGCACAAAGAGAAGGTAGACATCGCAGAAGCAAGTAATGAGGAAATAGCTGAGATTGTAATGAATTTTTAAGAGCCCAGTATGGGCTGCTTACTCACTTTTGTCCATGGGCCTCCACTGAGAGCTGACAAAAAGGATTAGGGGTAGGACAGAAGAACAGAGAGAGAACTCTCTTTGGTACAGGTATGAAGGACCTGCCTGAGTCTGTAGTTAAAGCAAGAAAAACAATAGAAACCCTTAATTGCTCCTGACCTTTCAAGAGTAAGAGGTAGAGGTTATCTGCTGGGGGAGGAAAGGAACACTGACACCCTCCCTGCCCCACACATGAGGGGCAGAGGTGCACAAGGCCTGTCTAGAGCTGAGCCTGGAGTAGGAGAACCAAGAGAAACCTTTTTGTGCTGAGAAGCCCTCTTGAACCCTGAATGGGAAGGAGTCATTGGTTACGGGCTCCTGGGGAAGGGCCAGAAACCTGCCCAAGCTCTGGATTCTGCACTGAGTATGAGATAGTGGTCATCTCAGTCCTAGGAAATGGCAGGGGAGCTGAGAGTGATTGTCTGAGCACAGGTATGTACGGCTGCCTGAATAAGTTCTCCTGATCACCGGCCCTTGTGCTGAGCCCCTGGCAGCAGTGTACCACTAGGAGAGGAGCAGGAATGCTTCTGCAGTGCAAAGCCTGCTGAAAGCCTAGGGAGTATAGGGGCATTTAGAATAACTCTATTATCTTAGCTATATCCTAAGTATGGGGTACCACTAACTACGGACAGCCTCAGTATAGGGTATAATAGCGCACCACTAAGAAACTTTGAAGCGTATATACACAAAATATTACTGAAAACGTAACAACTTCTAAATCCAGCTCAGCTACAGACCAGATACTAACTCAATTTCCCACAATAACAGCCTGATAGAAGAAGAGAATTCTCCATTTGGGGGAGTATTTACTTCAGTCTGTACTATATACTATACACAAGTTGTGGCATTCATTTTAAAGTTATGACACATACACACACACAACCCAAACAATGATAAACTGCTTGTTAAGAGACAAAATAATCAATAGAACAAGATTAGAGTTGGCCCAAATGTTGGAATTATCAGATAGTTCTTGTAAAATAACTATGAGAAGTATGCTAAAGGATCTAGTGGAAGAGATGGGCAACAAGTATGAACACATGGAGAATTTCTTTTTTTTTTTAATAGATTTTATTTATTTATCCATGAGAGACAGAGAGAGATGCAGAGAAACAGACGGAGACACAAGCAGAGGGAGAAACAGGCCTCATGCAGGGAGCCCGACATGGGACTCAATCCCGGGTCTCTAGGATCACGACCCGGGCCGAAGGCAGGCACTAAACCACCGAGCCACCCAGGCTGTCCAACACATGGAGAATTTCACCTGAGGAAAGGATACTATAAAGAAAGATATACATGGAAATGTTACACATGAAAAACAGGCTGTTAGGCATGAAAAATTCTGTTGATGGGCTTTTTAGGAGACGGTATATGACAGAGAGAAGACTCAACAAACTTGAAGGCATGTCAATAGAAATGATCTACCATGAAACAAAGGGGAAAAAGAGTAAAAACATGAAACAGAGCACCTGAGGTCTATCGGGCTTTGCTGAAAAGTCTAACCTATGTGGAATTGAAGGCCTAGAAGCAGATGGGGCAGAAAAAATATTTGAAGAGAGAAGAATCAAATGCTTTTCAAAAAAAAGCATTGAGAAAAAAAATCATAGCTCCAAGAAGTACAGAGAACCCCAAGCAGGATCATAGTCAAATTGCTAAAAGCAAAGAACAAAGAAAAAATCTTGAAAGCAATTCAAGAGAAAAGAGAAATCCCACAAAGAAGAACAATGTTAAGAATGACCATTGAAAGACACAAAGAGATGGAAAAATATTCCATGCTCATGGATTGGCAGAATTAATATTGTGAAGATGTCAATGTTACCCAGGGCAATTTACATGTTTAATGCAATCCCTATCAAAATATCATGGACTTTCTTCAGAGAGTTGGAACAAATTATTTTAAGGTTTGTGTGGAATCAGAAAAGACCCCGAATAGCCCAGGGAATTTTAAAAAAGAAAACCATGGCTGGGGGCATCACAATGCCAGATTTCAGGTTGTTCTACAAAGCTGTGGTCATCAAGACAGTGTGGTACTGGCACAAAAACAGACACATAGATCAATGGAACAGAATAGAGAACCCAGAAGTGGACCCTCAACTTTATGGTCAACTAATATTCGATAAAGGAGGAAAGACTATCCACTGGAAGAAAGTCTCTTCAATAAATGGTGCTGGGAAAATTGGACATCCACATGCAGAAGAATGAAACTAGACCACTCCCTTGCACCATACACAAAGATAAACTCAAAATGGATGGAAGATCTAAATGTGAGACAAGATTCCATCAAAATCCTAGAGGAGAACACAGGCAACACCCTTTTTGAACTCAGCCACAGTAACTTCTTGCAAGATACATCCACGAAGGCAAACAAACAAACAAACAAACAAACAAACAAAAAAACCAAAAGCAAAAATGAACTATTGGGACTTCATCAAGATAAGAAGCTTTTGCACAGCAAAGGATACAGTCAACAAAACTAAAAGACAACCTACAGAATGGGAGAAGATATTTGCAAATGACGTATCAGATAAAGGGCTAGTTTCCAACATCTATAAAGAACTTAGGAAACTCAACAGCAAAGAAACAAACAATCCAATCATGAAATGGGCCAAAGACATGAACAGAAATCTCACAGAGGAAGACATAGACATGGCCAACACGCACGTGAGAAAATGCTCTGCATCACTTGCCATCAGGGAAATACAAATCAAAACCACAATGAGATACCACCTCACACCAGTGAGAATGGGGAAAATTAACAAGGCAGGAAACAACAAATGTTGGAGAGGATGCGGAGAAAAGGGAACCCTCTTACACTGTTGGTGGGAATGTGAACTGGTGCAGCCACTCTGGAAAACTGTGTGGAGGTTCCTCAAAGAGTTAAAAATAGACCTGCCCTATGACCCAGCAATTGCACTGCTGGGGATTTACCTCAAAGATGCAGATGCAATGAAATGCTGGGACACCTGTACCCCGATGTTTCTAGCAGCAATGTCCGCAATAGCCAAACTGTGGAAGGAGCCTCGGTGTCCATCGAAAGATGAATGGATAAAGAAGTTGTGGTTTATGTATACAATGGAATATTACTTAGCCATTAGAAACGACAAATACCCACCATTTGCTTCGACGTGGATGGAACTGGAGGGTATTATGCTGAGTGAAATAAGTCAATCGGAGAAGGACAAACATTATATGTTCTCATTCATTTGGGGAATATAAATAATAGTGAAAGGGAATAGAAGGGAAGGGAGAAGAAATGGGTAGGAAATATCAGGGAGACAGAACATAAAGACTCTTAACACTGGGAAATGAACTAGAGGTGGTAGAAGGGGAGGAGGGCGGGGGGTGGGGGTGACTGGGTGACGGGCACTGAGGGGGGCACTTGACGGGATGAGCACAGGGTGTTATTCTGTATGTTAGCAAATTGAACACCAATAAAAAATAAATTTATTATTTTAAAAAAATGACCATTGACTTCTCATTTACCATCTCTATGGTAGCATAGAGATCTGAAGACAGTAATGTCATTGTCACAGTGCTGCAAGGAGCAACAGATTAAAACTCCAGCCAACCTAGAATTCTATATCCAGTGACAATATATTTTGGGATGCTGGCATGGCTCAGTCCGTTAAGCAACTGCTTTTGCTCAGGTCATGATCTGAGGGTCCTGGGATCAAGCCTCGTATCATCTTCCCTGCTCAGTGTGGTGTCTGCCTCTCCCTCTATGTCTGCCCCTCACTCTGCTCATTCTTTCTCTCTCTCCCTCACTCTCAAATAAATAAATAGATATATAGATAGATAAATCTTTTTTTAAATTAACTTTTATTGGTGTTCAATTTACCAACATACAGAAAAACACCCAGTGCTCATCCCGTCAAGTGTCCACCTCAGTGCCCGTCACCCATTCCCCTCCATCACCCGCCCTCCTCCCCTTCCACCACCCCTAGTTCATTTCCCCGAGTTAGGAGTCTTTATGTTCTGTCTCCCTTCCTGATATTTCCCAACATTTCTTTTCCCTTCCTTTATATTCCCTTTCACTATTATTCATATTCCCCAAATGAATGAGAACATACACTGTTTGTCCTTCTCCGATTGACTTATTTCACTCAGCATAATACCCTCCAGTTCCATCCACGTTGAAGCAAATGGTGGGTATTTGTCGTTTCTAATTGCTGAGTAATATTCCATTGTATACATAAACCACATCTTCTTTATCCATTCGTCTTTCGATGGACACCGAGGCTCCTTCCACAGTTTGGCTATTGTGGCCATTGCTGATAGAAACATCGGGGTGCAGGTGTCCCGACGTTTCATTGCATCTGAATCTTTGGGGTAAATCCCCAACAGTGCAATTGCTGGGTCATAGGGCAGGTCTATTTTTAACTCTTTGAGGAACCTCCACACAGTTTTCCAGAGTGGCTGCACCAGTTCACATTCCCACCAACAGTGTAAGAGGGTTCCCTTTTCTCCGCATCCTCTCCAACATTTGTTGTTTCCTGCCTTGTTAATTTTCCCCATTCTCACTGGTGTGAGGTGGTATCTCATTGTGGTTTTGATTTGTATTTCCCTGATGGCAAGTGATGCAGAGCATTTTCTCATGTGCTTGTTGGCCATGTCCATGTCTTCCTCTGTGAGATTTCTCTTCATGTCTTTGGCCCATTTCATGATTGGATTGTTTGTTTCTTTGGTGTTGAGTTTAATAAGTTCTTTATAGATTTTGGAAACTAGCCCTTTATCTGATATGTCATTTGCAAATATCTTCTCCCATTCTGTAGGTTGTCTTTTAGTTTTGTTGACTGTATCCTTTGCTGTGCAAAAGCTTCTTATCTTGATGAAGTCCCAATAGTTCATTTTTGCTTTTGTTTCTTTTGCCTTTGTGGATGTATCTTGCAAGAAGTTACTGTGGCCAAGTTCAAAAAGGGTGTTGCCTGTGTTCTCCTCTAGGATTTTGATGGACTCTTGTCTCACATTTAGATCTTTCATCCATTTTGAGTTTATCTTTGTGTATGGTGAAAGAGAGTGGTCCAGTTTCATTCTTCTGCAGGTGGATGTCCAATTTTCCCAGCACCATTTATTGAAGAGACTGTCTTTCTTCCAATGGATAGTCTTTCCTCCTTTATCAAATATTAGATGACCGTACATTTCAGGGTCCACTTCTGGGTTCTCTATTCTGTTCCATTGATCTATGTGTCTGTTTTTGTGCCAGTACCACACTGTCTTGATGACCACAGCTTTGTAGTACAACCTGAAATCTGGCATTGTGATGCCCCCAGCTATGGTTTTCTTTTTTAAAATTCCCCTGGCTATTCGGGGTCTTTTCTGATTCCACACAAATCTTAAAATAATTTGTTATAACTCTCTGAAGAAAGTCCATGGTATTTTGATAGGGATTGCATTAAACGTGTAAATTGCCCTGGGTAACATTGACATTTTCACAGTATTAATTCTCCCAATCCATGAGCATGGAATATTTTTCCATCTCTTTGTGTCTTCCTCAATTTCTTTCAGAAGTGTTCTATAGTTTTTAGGGTATAGATCTTTTACCTCTTTGGTTAGGTTTATTCCTAGGTATCTTATGCTTTTGGGTGCAATTGTAAATGGGATTGACTCCTTAATTTCTCTTTCTTCAGTCTCATTGTTAGTGTATAGAAATGCCATTGATTTCTGGGCATTGATTTTGTATCCTGCCACGCTACCAAATTGCTGTATGAGTTCTAGCAATCTTGGGGTGGAGGCTTTTGGGTTTTCTATGTAGAGTATCATGTCATCGGCGAAGAGGGAGAGTTTGACTTCTTCTTTGCCAATTTGAATGCCTTTAATGTCTTTTTGTTGTCTGATTGCTGAGGCGAGGACTTCCAGAACTATGTTGAACAGCAGTGGTGAGAGTGGACATCCCTGTCTTGTTCCTGATCTTAGGGGAAAGGCTCCCAGTGCTTCCCCATTGAGAATGATATTTGCTGTGGGCTTTTCGTAAATGGCTTTTAAGATGTCGAGGAAAGTTCCCTCTATCCCAACACTCTGAAGGGTTTTGATCAGGAATGGATGCTGTATTTTGTCAAATGCTTTCTCTGCATCTAATGAGAGTATCATATGGTTCTTGGTTTTTCTCTTGCTGATATGATGAATCACATTGATGGTTTTACGAGTGTTGAACCAGCCTTGTGTCCCAGGGATAAATCCTACTTGGTCATGGTGAATAATTTTCTTAATGTGTTGTTGGATCCTATTGGCTAGTATCTTGTTGAGAATTTTTGCATCCATGTTCATCAGGGATATTGGTCTGTAATTCTCCTTTTTGGTGGGGTCTTTGTCTGGTTTCGGAATTAAGGTGATGCTGGCCTCATAGAACGAATTTGGAAGTATTCCATCTCTTTCTATCTTTCCAAACAGCTTTAGTAGAATAGGTATGATTTCTTCTTTAAACGTTTGATAGAATTCCCCTGGGAAGCCATCTGGCCCTGGACTCTTGTGTCTTGGGAGGTTTTTGATGACTGCTTCAATTTCCTCCCTGGTTATTGGCCTGTTCAGGTTTTCTATTTCTTCCTGCTCCAGTTTTGGTAGTTTGTGGCTTTCCAGGAATGCGTCCATTTCTTCTAGATTTCCTAATTTATTGGCGTACAGCTGTTCATAATATGTTTTTAAAATCGTTTGTATTTCCTTGGTGTTGGTAGTGATGTCCCCTTTCTCATTCATGATTTTATTAATTTGAGTCTTCTCTCTCTTCTTTTTAATAAGGTTGGCTAATGGTTTATCTATCTTATTAATTCTTTCAAAGAACCAACTCCTGGTTCTGTTGATCTGTTCCACAGTTCTTTTGGTCTCGATATCATTGAGTTCTGCTCGAATTTTAATTAACTGTCTTCTTCTGCTGGGGGTGGGGTCTATTTGTTGCTTTTTCTCTAGTTCCTTTATGTGTAAGGTGAGCTTTTGAATTTGAGATCTTTCCAGTTTTTGAATGGATGCTTGTATTGCGATGTATTTCCCCCTCAGGACTGCTTTTGCTGCATCCCAAAGATTTTGAACGGTTGTATCTTCATTCTCATTAGTTTCCATGAATCTTTTTAATTCTTCCTTAATTTCCTGGTTGACCTTTTCATCTTTTAGCAGGATGGTCCTTAACCTCCACGTGTTTGTGGTCCTTCCATACTTCTTGTTGTGATTAAGTTCTAATTTCAAGGCATTATGGTCGGAGAATATACAGGGGACTATCCCGATCTTTTGGTATCGGTTCAGACCCGATTTGTGACCCAGTATGTGGCCTATTCTGGAGAAAGTTCCATGTGCACTTGAGAAGAATGTGTATTCAGTTGAGTTTGGATGTAAAGTTCTGTAGATATCTGTGAAATCCATCTGGTCCAGTGTATCATTTAAAGCTCTCGTTTCTTTGGAGATGTTGTGCTTAGAAGACCTATCCAGGGTAGAAAGAGCTAGATTGAAGTCACCAAGTATAAGTGTATTATTATCAAGGTATTTCTTGAGTTTGGTTATTAATTGGTTTAAATATTTGGCAGCTCCCACATTCGGGGCATATATATTGAGGATTGTTAAGTCCTGTTGTTGGATAGATCCTTTGAGTATGAGATAGTGTCCCTCTTCATCTCTCACTATAGTCTTTGGGGTAAATTTTAATTTATCTGATATAAGGATGGCAACCCCTGCTTTCTTTTGAGGACCATTTGAATGGTAAATGGTTCTCCAACCTTTTATTTTCAGGTTGTAGGTGTCCTTCTGTCTAAAATGAGTCTCTTGTAGACAGCAAATAGATGGGTCCTGCTTTTTTATCCAGTCTGAAACTCTGCGCCTTTTGATGGGGTCATTAAGCCCGTTCACGTTCAGAGTTACTATTGATAGATATGAGTTTAGTGTCATCATATCTATTCAGTCCTTGTTTTTGTGGATTGTTCCACTGAACTTCTTCTTAAAGGGGAATTTTAAGAGTCCCCCTTAAAATTTCTTGCAGAGCTGGTTTGGAGGTTACATATTCTTTCAGTTCCTGCCTGTCTTGGAAGCTCTTTATCTCTCCTTCCATTTTGAATGAAAGCCTTGCTGGGTAAAGTATTCTTGGTTGCATGTTCTTTTCATTTAGGACCCTGAATATATCCTGCCAGCCCTTTCTGGCCTGCCAGGTCTCTGTGGAGAGGTCTGCTTTAACCCTAATATTCCTCCCCATAAAAGTCAGGGACTTTTTTTTCTCTTGCTGCTTTAAGGATCTCCTTATCTTTGGAATTTGCAAGCTTCACTATTAAATGTCGAGGTGTTGAACGGTTTTTGTTGATTTTAGGGGGGGATCTCTCCATTTCCTGGATCTGAATGCCTGTTTCCCTTCCCAGATTTGGAAAGTTTTCAGCTAGGATTTGTTCAAATACATATTCTGGCCCTCTGTCCCTTTCCGCGCCCTCAGGAACCCCAATTAAACATAGGTTTTTCTTCCTCAGGCTGTCATTTATTTCCCTTAATCTATCCTCATGATCTTTTAATTGCTTGTCTCTTTTTTCCTCAGTTTCCCTCTTTGCCATCAACTTGTCTTCTATGTCACTCACTCGTTCTTCCACCTCGTTAACCCTTGTCGTTAGGACTTCTAGCTTGGATTGCATCTCATTTAATTGATTTTTAATTTCTGCCTGATTGGATCTAAATTCTGCAGTCATGAAGTCTCTTGAGTCCTTTATGGTTTTTTCTAGAGCCACCAGTAGCTGTAAAATAGTGCTTCTGAATTGGCTTTCTGACATTGAATTGTAATCCATATTTTGTAACTCTGTGGGAGAGTGGGCTGTTTCTGATTCTTTTTTTTTTTTGAGGTGAGGTTTTCCTTCTAGTCATTTTGCTCAGTGCAGAGTGGCCAAAAACAAGTTGTATTGGGAAAAGGAGAAAAAGAGAGAGAAGGAAAGAAAAGAGAAAAAGAAAAAAGAGAAAGAAGAAAAAAAGGGGAAAAAGAGAAGAAAAAGAAAGAAAAAGAAAGGAGAAAAAAGAAAAAAAAGGGGGGGTGGGGGAAGCAATCAGAAATCAAGAAGAAAGAAAAAAAAAGCACAAAACAAAACAAAATAAAACAAAACAAAACAAAAAAAAACACGGGGGAGTATCTTCCGATTCTGTGTACTTTAAGTCCCTTGACTTCCCTTGGAACTGGTCCGTGTCGCTGGTCTTCTGGGGCAGGGGCCTGCTGTGCTGATTCTCAGGTGTTAGCACTTGGGGGAGCTGCTCTGCTCCTGCCTGGTGCAGGGCTCAGTGGGGGTTGTTCACCCCGTGAGGCCCGGGAGGAAGCCACAGTGGGGCGGCAGCTCTGGGACCCTGGAGTCAGCTCCCGCAGTAGCTCCGGGGCTCTCCGTCTGCAGGGCCTGGAGGCTCCGGGGCGGGGCCGCTGATCTGCTCAGTTCCAGGCAGGAGCGTCCTTGCTGTCCTGGGCCCTCCCGGCCTCTGCCTGTCCCGGGGGGAGGCCGGATCCTGGGCTGTGTCCTGGCGCCCTGTGCTCCGGGGCCTGCGCTGTTGGATTCGCGCTCCCGCCCCGCAGCCCCCTCCGTGGAGCCACCGCCCGAGCCCCTCCGAGCTGTTCCCGGAGCCCCGCAGCCCCCTCCGCGGAGCCGCCGCCCGAGCCCCTCCGAGCTGCTCCCGGAGCCCCGCAGCCCCCTCCGCGGAGCCGCCGCCCGAGCCCCTCCGAGCTGCTCCGGGTCCCGCCGAGCGCTGCAGCCCTTAGGGAGCTCGGCGCACCTCCCGGGGCGCAGTTCCTCTGTTACTGTCCCAGGGAGCCCGAGGGCGTCCCCGCCTTTCTGGGGATCCTGCTCCAATTCCCCGGGAGGCCTTTCCGCGGGAAGGTTGGTGCAGCTCCTGCTCCTCCGGGACGGGGCTCTCCTGTCCTGGGGACACTCGCCCCGGCCTCAGCCCGGCTCCTCGCGGGGCCCCTCCCCCTTGGAGGCCTTTTGTGTCTTTATTTCTTTTTCCCCGTCTTCCTACCTTGATAGAAGCGCGAACTCTTCTCACTGTAGCGTTCCAGCTGGTCTCTCTTTAAATCTCAGGCCGAATTCGTAGGTTTTCAGGATGATTGGATGGTTTTCTAGGTAATTTGTTGAGGACAGGTGACCTGGGGACCCTACTCTGCCGCCATCTTGCCCCTCCCCCCCTAGATAGATAAATCTTTTAAAAATATACTTCACAAATGAAGATGAAGTATGGACATTTTCATTACTGAAAAAAATCAATCTCCTGGAGAGCAGAAAATGCTAAATGGAGTTCTCTGATTTAAGAGAAAATGATTTCAGATGGAAACCTGGTCCTACAGGAAGGACTTGTATGAATGAAGAATACCAGAAAGAGTGAACAGCTCTTTAAAAAGTACTTTTAAGGGATCCCTGGGTGGTGCAGCGGTTTGGCGCCTGCCTTTGGCCCAGGGCGCGATCCTGGAGACCCAGGATCAAATCCCACGTCGGGCTCCTGGTGCATGGAGCCTGCTTCTCCCTCTGCCTGTGTCTCTGCCTCTCTCTCTCTCTCACTGAATGACTATCATAAATAGAAAATTTAAAAAAATAAAAAGTACTTTTAAGACCCTAAAGGTAATTGGTCATTTAAGTAAAAGTAATAACAGAGGAACATGGGAGTTTATAGTTTTTTAGACTAAAACTTTTGGCAACAAGAACACAAACAGTGAAAGGGTTGTGATTGGAAATATATTGTCATTGTCATTGAGTTCTTACATTGTTCATGAAGTAATTTTTTTGAAAGTTAACTGTGATGAATTAAAGATAAACATGTAATTCCTAGAAAGCTCTTGGAAAATAAAATACAAGTAGGCATGCCTAAAGTGTTAATAAGAGATGAAATGAAATGCAAAAATACTTATTTTATCCCAGAAATCCAGGATGGGAGTAATAGAAAAGCAAAGATCATAAAGGACAAATATCAGGCCCAAATTTGGTGTGTTCAAAATCAAAATATATAAATAATGGAATTAAATCTAAATGGATTAACCTTCCCAATTAAAATGTTTAGAGATTGTCATACTGGATAAAAGTGGAAGACTTTTACAGAAAGTATAACATAAACATAAAGTCACAAACATGTTGAAAGTAACAGCTTTGGAAAAGGTACCGTGCAAATGCTATGCATAGGAAAACAGGCTATACTATACTAATTTCAGAATGAGTAGACTTGAAGATGATAAAAAGATAAAAGGGGCATTTTACAAACCCATTAAGGGTTAATTAATCAAAAGGACCTAAAAATATAAACTATATTTGTACCTAATAACAAAACTTCAATATACATAAAGCAAAAATTGACAGAATCAAAGCTGAATCCTAGCTGAAGAATTTAAGACCCGTATTTCAGTAATAGTCTGATAGATTATTAGTATACAAAAGATCTGAACACTGCCAATGACCTGATGTACTTGACATTTGTAGAACACCTACCCAACAACAGAAGCTCAAGTACACATGCTTCTCAAGTGGGCCTGGAGCATCCCCGCAACATAGATCACAAACTAGACCATAAAACAAGTCTAAATAAATTTCTGAAGATTTCTAAAGGTTGAATTTCTTTCTTTGTTTTTTTTTTTTTTTAAGATTTTATTTATTCATGAGAGAGAGAAAGAGAAAGAGAGAGGCAGAGACACAGGCAGAGGGAAAAGCAGGATCCATGCAGGGAGCCTGATATAGGACTCGATCCTGGGTCTCCAGGATCACACTGCCCAGGCTGAAGGTGGCACTAAACCACTGAGCCACCCGGGCTGCCCTAAAGGTTGAATTTCTAAGTATGTTCTTTAAACAAAATGGAATTAAAGTAGAAATCAATGACAGGTTATCTGCAAAATTCCTCAAATCTTTGGAAATTAACCCATGAGTCAAAGAAGAAATCACAAGGGAAATTAGAAAATACTTTAAAGATAGTGAAAATGTGACACTGATATTTTTGAGTGCACAAATTTTAAAGGGAAATGTAAAATTTTACATGCTTATATTAGAAAATAAAAGCACAAAATCAGTGATATTTGTTTCCATCTTAAGCTCAAAGGGTTGAGCTAATTAAACCATAAAAGAGTGGAAACCAGTGAAATAGAAAATTAATAGAGCATATCAGCAAAGACTGAAGATAATTTGTTAAAAAGATCAATAGAATTGATAAATGCTTAGAAAAATTTACTGTTTAATAGAGAGTCTCAGCTTTCCAAGGTAAAAAGCTCTGGAGATGGGTTACACAACAATGTAAATATATTTAATTGAACTGCAGACTTAGATATAGTTACAAGGATAAATTTTATATATTTCCTAACCATAATAATAATAATTATAAAAAAGTAAAAAGACACAAATTACTAACATGAGGAATAAAAAAGAGGACAGCACTAAAGTTATTTTAAGGATAATGAAGTGATATTACGAACAACTTTACACCAGTAAATTTCAGTGACCTGTATGAAAGGGACAAATGATTTGAAAAACATAACTTAAAAACCAACAAGAAGAAATAGAAAAATTTAAACCTTTCTTTCATATTCATGAAAGAAATTGAGTTTGTTATTAAATAGCTTCACACACACAAACAAAAGTCCAGGTCCAGAGGATTTTTCTCATGAATTCTTTAATGTATTTAAGGAAAAAATATAATACCAATTCTACACAAACTTTTTCAGAAAGAGTATTAAGGAACACTTCTCCACTTTTTATGAGTCAAGCATTACTTTGATACCAAAACCAGATGAGGATACTGTAAGAAAAATAAATTACAGATCAAAATTCCTGCTTAATATAAGTAAAAAAAATCCTTAAAAGAATATTAGCAAAAAAGAAAAATCAATGATATATAGGAGATGGTAAAGTAGAGTTTATTCTAGGGATGAAAAAAGTTGGTATAATATTTAAAAACCAACCTATATCATTTGCCAATATATATTCATCAATGTAATTAAGGGAAAAAATTAGATTTCTATAGATGAAGAAAAAGCAGTGGACACATTTCAACATCTTTTCATGGTAAAAACTCAGCAAACTGGGATTAGAAAGGGAGCTTTCTCAACCTCACAGATAGCTTCTACAAAAAACCTACAGCTAACATACTTATTGGTGACTGAATGCTTTCCTCCAGAGATTGAAGACCAAGTGAAGATGTCACTCAAAATTTTCATTGAACATTTTATTAGAAGTCTTAGATAAGGCAATAATATAAGAAAAAGAAATGAAGAACATACAAATTGGAAAGGGAGAAGTAAAACTGTCCTTTGCTTATGTGTGACATGATTTTGTACAAAAAAACTCCTAAGACCTATTTTAAAAATTACTAGAACTAATAATTTATTGTGTAATACTAGAAGTTATAACCAAGTTTACATTCCATATTCTAGCAATGAACAATTAACAATGAAGTTTTAAAAATAATATTTCTTATAGTATAAAAATCAAATACATAGGGATAAATTTAATGAAAGATGCTTAAGACTGAAATTATAAAATGTTGCTGACAGAAATTTAAGAATATCTAAATAATGAAGAGATATACCATGTTTATGGATTGGAAAGCTCAATATTGTTATAGTGTCAATTTCCCCAAAATGATTGATCTCCATTGAAAGCCTAACAAGCTTCTTTTCTTTAACAAAATGATTTTAAAATTTATATGGGAAGGCAAAGGGCTTGAAATAACCAAAAGAATATTGAAAAAATAGAACAAATTTGGAATACTTACCCTACCTTATAACAAGACTGACTCCATAGTTGCAGTAATCAAGACAGTGTGGTATTGATGAAAAGATGGATAAATGGATAAATGGAACATAATAGAGGGAGGGTATATATAGATCCACAGATACATGGTCCAATGAATTTTGGTCCAAGAATGTCAAGGAAATTCAATTGGGAAAGAAAATCTCTTCAACAAATGGTATGGAAACAATTGGATATTCATTAGGAAAAAAAAGAATCTTGGCTTCTACCTCTAAGTATATATAAAAATTGATTCAATATAGGTCATTGACCTAAGCATAAAAGCTAAAGCAATAGAATTACTAGAAAAAACATAGAATATCTTTGCAACCTTGGGCCACATTGGGAAAGATTCCTTGGAGGGATCCCAGAAACCATGGGCCATAAAAATAAAACTTGATAAACTGGATTATATCAAAATTAAAAATCTCTGTCAGAAGACACTGTTGAGAAAATGAGTAGGTTAACACATACTCTAACCTATTGCTAAGCCATGACTTTGACAGAAGTGTTGGATCCAGAATATATAAAAACTCCTACAGTTCATTAATAAAAAAACAAACAATCTAATAAAAAATGAGCAACAATTATTTGGGTAGAAATTTCCTTAGGAAGACACACAAATGGCCAGTAACATGTGAAAAAATGTTCCACATCGTTAGGCATCCAGGAAATACAAATTAAAATTATGATGAGTCATTTGCCAGAGTTAACCACCGGAAGTTATCCACCAGAAGGTTTGAAGTGAAAATGATTGACAAAGTGAATTGTGAGAGGGGTTGTGAAGGAACTAGAATTCTCATACATTGCTGGAGGGAGTGTGAAATGGTATAACCACTTTGGAAAACTGGTACTTATTTAAAAAGCTTAAAAGTACATTAACCCTCTGACCCTACAAAGATCATTCTTGGGTATTTTCTTTGGAGAAATGAAATGTATTTTTATAAAAGTTCATATGTAAGAATGCTCGTAACAGCCTTATTCATAAAATTCTGAAACTGTAAAATAGCCCACGTGTCCATCAGTGAAGGATGAATGGATAAATACACAGAGGTGTAGTCACACAATAGATACTGAGCCACAGAAAGGACTGAACTATTAACTCATATAGTATCATGGATGAATGTCAGAAATGTGAGGAGTGAATGAAGATATAAAAATGTGCATGCTATTTGGTCCATTTATGAGACATTCTAGAATAGGAAAAGCTAACTTACAGATAGAAGTCAAATTAGTGGTTGATTCTGGGGGTGGAAAATTGAGAAGAGGTGTGGGGAACTTTTTGGGTGAGAGAAATGGCCTGTCTTTATGTATATTCACCAAAACTATTAGAACAGAACACTTAAGATCTAAGCATTTTGCTCTATGTAAATTATCCCCCAATTTTTATTTTTTTATTTTTTTTTTATTTTTATTTTTTAAATTTTTTATTTATTTATGATAGTCACACACAGAGAGAGAGAGAGAGGCAGAGATACAGGCAGAGGGAGAAGCAGGCTCCATGCACCGGGAGCCTGACGTGGGATTCGATCCCGGGTCTCCAGGATCGCGCCCTGGGCCAAAGGCAGGCGCCAAACCGCTGCGCCACCCAGGGATCCCTATCCCCCAATTTTTAGAATGTGAAATAAAAAAATCATTTTTTATGCCAAAATTGCAGTTAACAGATTTGAAGGTACTGTATTTAAAACAATCCATTGATATAACTATTATATTATGATGGAAAAAATGACATGATTGAATTATTGGAAACCTAATTTACAATATTTAATAAGAGCTACATACTTTGATTCTCAAATCCCAAATCTGCCCATTCAGCCCAAACTTCAGGGAAGGCAAGGGGGCAGATAGAATGTGTCCCTGCCTGCCTTGTGGTTAGATGCAGAGGGTCCTCAGATAGGATCTTCAGCGGGATCTGTTAATTATCCATTTCTGATTCTGGAGTTTATGAAATGCTCTTCACCAGATCTCAAAAGCCGGACAGTCATCTTGGTTATCTCTTTGAGGGGCCCTGTTTATCCCTCCTTCCCAGCCCATGACATCAAAGACTTGGTTTCATTGCAAAATTGTCTGGCACAATGGCGTCAGGCTGGCTCTCCTTGGAAAGAGTTTTGAAAACAGCGATGACTCAGAGCTCCTGGAAGGAGCCTCTTACCCACCTCTTTCCTCCACATGCCTCAGACCAGGGTGGCCAGGGAGACCTGGTTCCCATGGGAATGAGGACCAGCAGGCTTGCTGATAGGGAAGTGGGGCTCTGCCAAGATATGGGGCTAAGTCCTCCAGCCTGGCTGTGGGAAAAAAACTTCTCAACCTAGGCTGGGGAAGGGAGGGATTTTTTTTGCATGCTCATCCCCCCGACTTTTTTTTTTTTTTTCCTTTCCCTGGTGTTTTTGTCAGTCATAGTTTTCATGAGTAGAGAGTAAAACTGTATTCCTCTCCCAAACTGACAGAGCATGACTGGTACAGGTCAGCTTGGAGTCTGGTCTTTTCCTTTTTCCATCCTCTGATTTGAGTATGAGGAAGACATGACTGAACAGCCCTCTCTGGCTCTTAGGTGAGAGTCTTTTTCAGTTTGTTCTGCTTCCCTTGCTAAAATAAATTTTGTTTTTCTAAAATAACATAAATATTGTATACACTTTTTTTTTTTTTTTTAAACGAAGGACATTCGTTGAATTTATTTGTGGATACAGATGAAACGAAAGCTTGTTTCCCTACTGGTTTCTCTCCTCCCTAATATTAATTGTGGAAGTTAAAAATCTGGGTTGTTGCTTCCTGTGGTAACATTTCCTATCTCACTAAATCATGCCACAGATGCAAAGTTTCAGTTTAATTTGGTTTCTGATATTATGCTTCCAGAGGTAAATGAAGACCCCGGATTCGTAAATCTTTTTTTTGTTTTGTTTTGTTTTGTTTTTCCACTTTTATTTTTAAATGTATTTAGACCCAAAGTTTATGTCCATTTAGCTGACCTTTTCAATAGTAAGAGCTGTTTTATAAGGCAGCAGAAGTGAAAGTTATCAGCAAGGTTGGGTAATGTAAAGTATTTATGAATGAGCGTGCAAAAATCAGTCTGGGGTGTAAAATGTGGGGCTGTAGTTAGACAGAACTGCTTGTGACTTGAGCCTTCTTTGCAGTAAAGCATAATTCATGCTGCTGTTAGCCCTTAAAACAGGAAATAATATACCCATTTAACTTAATCACAATTTATATTACATGTGCATATTTCTAAACAAATGTTGTAGATGGAGAGTTTGGTAGCAATAATATTTATGAATTACACTTTTAGTTAGCAAAGGAAATGTGTGACCTCTTACATTTGGTTTGACATTTGAATTTGGTGTTCAGTATATTTGACAGGGGTGATGGATTCTCATTAGCTCAATGTATAAACAGGAAATGCTTCCTCGGTGAACAGTTATTAATGTGGGACATCCCTGAATTTGAATGTTTAGTTGTTTTTTCTGCTCTAGATCATGAAACTTACTTCAGGTCTCTCTTGGGGGAAAAAAAAAAGAAGAAGAAGAAAGAAAAAAAAGGAAAAAGCAAGATTTCAATTTTGTGTCTTGCAAACCTGCACAGCCTATGAATACCAAGCTCTGAGAGGCAGAAACTGGTTGACAGACTGGTGGCAAGGAGCCACCCTGGCGGCAGATGCCCCCCCTTCCCCCCCGTGGATTTTGCTTGCCTTAATTTCTAAATAAGATAACCTATAGGAATTAGAACACGACGTGGGGGCAGATTTGAGTAAGCTCGTACTTAACCTTGACCTATAGCAGGATTACAGCAGTTCGTGCAAAACGGGAATCAGAACAAATTTGTGATGTGGCTTAAGGCCGCAATTTCATGGTGAGTGTTTAGCACTAGCTTGGCATTCTGCAATGATACCATGATATAGAAGCTGGAGGGAAGGGTGCAGGAAAGCTAGCAGAGACATCTGACCTCTGATGGGAATGAGGAGAAGCCAGGCCTGTGGGCCGGTGTCCGCCGTGGGCTGGGGGCCTGTGCTCAGCCCCTTCTGAGGAATGCTTAGAATCTAATTAGAAGTCAGTGAGAAATCCGGAAAGTGAAGCTGGCAGGCCCTTAATCTGAATTTCAGGTCTTCAGAGGGAGAAAAGTAGCGTTTTTATTGTTGGAGGTCAAAGTTTAAATTTAGTTTATATCAGATTACCAAAATATGCTTTCGGTAAGGTTAGATTCTCATGCTCGGAGAGTCGGACTGTAATGAAAGCAAACAGGGCCAGAGATAATCCCATTACAGATGAACTCTTCACTCGAAGCTCAGCCATTTGGGAACCGTAATAACACCATCTCAGCAAGAAGATAAAGGCCGAGCGGGCAGGGCTGAGAAGGAACCTTGCTGACCACCCTGTTGAACGTAGCCCCTTCCCCTCCCGGCATGCCCTGCCCTCGCTTTAGCTTACAGCACGTCCCTAAATGACTCCACTTTTCTTCTGTGCCCCCCTACTAACCTTTAAGTCCCCCAAGGGTAGAGACTTCTGCCTCTTTTGTTCACTGCTCTGTACTCACCATGCGGATCACAGCCTGCCTCCTAAGAAGCACTCCCTACATACTTGTTGATTGAATGAGTATGAAGACACCCCAGTTCCTTCGAGCAGAAAGCAAAGATTTTTAAAGTCAAAGATTTTGAAACTAAGGTAGGGGACCAGCCCCTTTGGATTTTAGGAGTAGCAGTGATTGCCCCGGAAGGAGGAAGGTGTCATCATTCCTGTGGGTTCTGGAAGGTAAGTTCCACATTGGGGGGCCACCAGCTTGGTTCATGAGGTCAGGAGCCATACCTGCCCTGGGGCTCAAGATCTTGCACCTATCTGTGGATGCTCAATAACTAGGTATCAAGGTAGACAGAATTAATGAGGAGTTGTGTTGGAAGAACCCAGAAGCTACTGTGTATCTTCCGCCCACCCTCTCAGGACCACAGCTCAGTATAGGCTGAGGCCGACCAACTGAACACCTCCAGGGGCTGACTGGAAATGGGTGGGGGGCGTGATTCTCCTGAGCATTGACAGGAGCTGCACCAAGTGGGTCCCTGACGTGCTGGCTGGGGATAGACCACTGAGGGCTTGACAGAAGGGACTGGCAGGAAGGGACATGTCTGTCCTCAGAGCTGGCCTTGCTATTCCTGACCAATTTAGGAGAAGTCTCATCAAGACATTCCTGGGTTTGAAATAAATAAAGTGTCACCCTTTTTGACTAAGGATGTATGTGTGGGAAAACCACCCTCCTTCCTTACTCTCCTCCTTTACAAATCATGGGAAATAGACCAACTGCTTGTGCGTCTAACGAAAATAATTTGCAGACTATCCTGTTTCCTCCTTCCCCCGTAGAAAACAATCCACACACTGTCCTCTTCTGATCAAATACTTCCTTAAGAATGTTGATGTGGGCCGCTATGTTCTTTTGGTCTCTCAGAACTTCACATTGTCGACTGGTCTCATAAGCCCCAGATCCCAACTCTTAGCTCCCAGACCTGGTGGTATTCTCGCTCTGCCAGACAGCACGGCGGGGAGCAGGGCTTCTGAGCAAAGACCAGCTCTGTGAACCAACACTGATCGTCACTGACTCACTGAGCACCCCTCTGGCCCTGTACCCGCCATAGAAGCATGGACCCGTCAGGTCTGGTCGCTGCGCTCAGCAGCTTAGGTCCCAGCTGGGAAGATGGTGGCTGTCTGGGGGCTTGTGTGTGTGTGTGTGTGTGTGTGTGTGTGTGTGTGGTGGGGGGGTGCTGGCATGAGGTGGGGGGCTGTGGAGCAACCTGGGTTGGGCTGGGCGTGAACACAACTCAGTGACCCCAGAAGCCAGCCTCACAGACCTGTGATCCCTGGGAGGGGGGCTCCCAGACTTCTGGGTGCCTGCCGTCGGCTCAGCACTGGGCAGAGAGCAGTCTGGCTGTGAATCACTCCCCAGAGAAGCGGTGGTGTGAAGGGAAACCGAAACCGTCCATCGCACAGGCGGTGTGACACCGATGTGCAGACTCTCGTTTAGGGGCGCCACCGTGTGAGGCATGAGAGGGGCAGCCGCCGGGGCCTTGGGGGGCTTGCTGGGCACCACGGTGTGGCGGGCCCTTTCCCGGCCCGGCCTGTCGGGACCAGGCTGCGGCTCGGCCAGGGCCCTATTGTTCATGCTGCTGCTCGCTTGGTTCCCCTAATCCTCCCTTCATCCAAGTCCTTCCGTTCTCAGTTTGCAAAGCCCGGGGGAGCCTCCACCGTGAAGCCTCTGCTGAACACCCAGATCCTGCCTGCCTCTGAATCCCTGTGGATTTTTAAATCATTTTTTCAGGGCTTTGTGTATTTGGTCTTCCCCACCTGTCCGAGAGCTCCCGGGGTGCAGGGGCAGTGCCACTTCTCTGCCACCCTGTAGTGTTAGTGCTCTCCATACTGTTTATGAGCATGTGAAAGTTCAGCTTCCACCTCCCCACTACCAGTGAATTTTGTTTTTTGGAATGATTAAAACTTTCCTGTTTAAAAAATTTTATAATACTAATATATTTGTTCTAAAAAGCCAAACAATATAGAGGGATATAAAGAAAAAGTAAAATAGTTTGTGGGCCTCCCTTCCAGGCTTGTCCCCCCTGAGGATACCAGTATTCACAATACAGGGTAATTTCATGTACATCTCTTTCTACAGACAAACCACCTTAAATTAAAATGTATACACACATATTGGGTTTTACTTTTTCCCACTTATTTATAAAATGAAATGTGGCTCACACTCTGCCATCTTCACATTGTTTTACAATTAAGTATCACATCATGGTATTACATTAGCTAGTAAATTTGTGAAAGAAAGAAAGAAAAAGAAAAGAAAGAAAAAAAGCCTCCCCTATCAGTAAGGGTATAGGCAAAATGAACCTTCTGACATGTATAAATACCCTTTAAAAATATTAACTCATATAAAAGAAAAATAAAAAGAGATAGACTCATTAACAAGACAAGCAGTGTTAAAGGAGGATGCATTATAATATGTGAATAATTAAAAATAAAAAAATTTGTCATGGCTTTTCTTCTGCCAGTAAAGGTAAGTTGTTATTTATTCCTTTTCCCCTAATACCTGCATAATTTATACTCAGTGATATATGCATAACATCAACTTATTGAATACTTCAATGGATAGACATTTGTTTTGATTTTAATTTTTAACCCTAACGAACTGTGCTGCAATAAACATTCCCGCAGGTATGGCCTGCAGGACGTACTCTTGAAAGTGAGGCTTGGGGCCTTTTAAGTGTTTAGAGATGCTACAGAGAACTTTGCTAAGAGTAGGAACAGTTCATAGTGCCTGCCCGCCCCACATCCTCACCAGCACTGGCCCTGACTCATTGGCTTTCATTTTGTCAATTTGATGGGTCACATTTGATATTTTAATTTGTATTTCCCCAGCTACAGTGAAGTGGCCTATCTTTTCATTGTTTGCTGGCAACTTCATTTCTTCTTTATATTGAATTTTCATAAGCTTTGCCTCTTCCTCTGCCATGTTTTCTTTTTCTTGTTAATTTATAAGAGTCTTTTATTAAGACAACATTTAAACCCTTTGCCATATGTGACAAAACTGGCTACCTAAAATTCAAAACTGTGTTGCCATATATCAAAACTTTCTCTTTCTTAGGGCTTCTGGTTTTTTGGGTTTGTGTGTGTGTGTGTGTGTGTGTGTGTGTTTAAAGATTTTAATTATTTGAGAAGGAGAGAGAGCAAGAGTGGAGGGGAAGGGTGTAGAGGGAGAAGGAAAAGCAATCTCCTTGCTGAGCAGGGAGCCAATGATGCAGGGCTCAATCCCAGGACCCTGGGATCATGACCTGAGCTGAAGATAGACCCTTAACCGACTGAGCCACCCAGGTGCCCTAAGGGCATCTGATTTTTAGGACCTATTTAAGAAGACCACCCCACTCTAAATTTACTTATATATTCTCTTAATTTTTCTTCTGATATTTTTTATAGTTTAAAAAAATTAGATCATGAATCTGCCAGGAAGCCCTATATGTATATGATATGTAGAAGCATCTAACTTTATTTAGTAGTTGATATTGGACTATCTACCAGGGGAACAAACCAAAACAACTTCCTTTTAGCACTGACTACACCTGTGTCATACATGGAGTTACTGTACCCTTATGATAGAGGAGGTTCCCAGGCCTTACTTTCAGAATCTTCCCTTTTACCTTTGGGGTAGAAGACAGCACCCATTTGTGCCCACAGTGTACAAAGAATCCACATGAGCCCCGGCTCCCCGCCCAGGGAAATCTCTTTGCTTGACATTTAGCTGTCATCAGAGAAAAGGGAGGATTTAGATTACACACTCTCAAACTCAGGCCTATGCAAAGCTCTCAAAGCAGCAAATATCCCTTCTTTTGGCTTGAAAAAGAAAAAAAAAAACCACCAAATTTTGAATTATGGCAACCCCAAGCGATGCCCTAAATCACCAGGTTTCTTACATGCTGGTGACAACAGAGCCCCGGTGTAAGGGGTCCTGGTCAGAGGCACCCTTGTCCTCGAGAGGTTTGGGGGCGGTGTCTGTCTGGCTTTATTTTCAGTATCTACTCCTGGGCTGAGATTTTCTTTAGGCCAAGTTTCAGCCTGGAGCAAATTTTTTATGGCTGTGAGCTAATCCCCTAGCAAACCCTGGTTTATATAGAAATGCTGACACAGTGCTAGTTCTGGTGATTCAACTGGGGCGGCTGGGCTATTTATGGTTCCCTGATGCCAATCGGGGATAATTCTCATTTAATAGAATTGGTTTCTGTTGAGAAAAAGGGATCCCACTTTTTCTCCCCAGGGGGATGGTGGAACTTCTTGCCCTGAGACATGAGCAAGCGGGTGGCTGCCCATGGGGAGACCTGCCTGGGAAGCAGCTCGAGCTGCAGTAAGTTACAACCAAGGTGGGCTTTTCATCCCGGGATTGTAAGAGCCTTAGAAACAAATAAATATTTTCATCTCCTATTTTGTCTCTGGGCATTGGGCCTAAAAAGTGTCTTGATTCTTCTCAGCTCAACTTGGGGGAGAAGAGCTGAAGATGACTTAATTCCTCTTTCCTCTTTCCCTTGCGGCACTTCTTCTTTGTTTTGAGGGTTTGGAGCAGGAGGTCCTGAGCAGCCACTGTTTGTGGGCAGGAGCCAGTGGAGCTGGACTCTGGGGCCTCTAGGGGTGCGAGGCAGTGTGTGTGGCGGAGCCCTCCGGGACACCTCTGGCCTGTGCCCAGTGTATGCAGCCTCCAGATGGGACCAATGGGGCCGATGGGGCCATGGGGTGGATTTGGGGCTGGCAGGAGGGCCAGTTCTTGGGCTGGGCTTCATTTCCACTATCAGTAGATAAGAATCTTGGGTTTTAAGTTTGAACCCTTGGGAGAGCTAGAAAGTACTTTGTTTCTATTTCTCGATTGTCTCTTTTTTTTTTTCTTTTTTAAAGATTTGTTTATTCATGAAAGACACAGGCAGAGACACAGGCAGAGGGAGAAGCAGACTCCTCACAAGGAGCCTGATGTGGGACTTGATCCCAGGAACTCCAGATCATGCCCTGAGCCAAAGGCAGATGCTCAGCCGCTGAGACACCCAGGCATCCCTCAATTGTCTCCTTTATCTGAGGGCCAAACTTTAAAAAAAAAAAATTGTAGTGAACTATTCATAACATAAAATTTAACCATTTTGAGATACACAGTTCAGTGGCGTTTAAATAAATTGGCACTATTGTGTAACCATAACTATTGTCCATCTCCAGAGCTCTGCTTCTGCCCCAACTGACACTCATTGAACACTAACTCATTGAACACTAACTCTCCACTGCCTGGGGGGGCAGGCTTTAGCTGCTGTATATTGGATGAGGGTGTTTGGAGTCCCTGAGCTCTCAAGGGTCTGGGGTAGGTAGAGGTGCGAATTGAGCCTACATGTGTCCACATGGCCTGGGTCCTTGCTGTACTGCTTTTTCTTCAGGGTCATCTGCCAAATTCAGTTGTCACTGTTCCCCAGGGCCCTGTGAGGATGGCTCACTGGGGCCCCAAGGAGCAGCCATCTCCGTACAGAGGGAGTCCTTTTCACATGTCAAGCCTGTCCCAGAAACACTGTAGGACTAGACAGGCAGGCAAATCTCGTGATCCCCTTTTGTCAGAGAAGATGCTGAGAACAAGGCAAGCCACCTGCCCAGTTACCAAGTGGCCAAGCTGGGACTTGAACTGGGGACACTTGCCCCCACACCCTGTGCCCTAACCACTCTTGTGTATTTATTGACAGGGTCTGGGCTCTCGGAATGATTCCCCAGACCAACAGGGTCATCCCAGGAGCACTGAGCTTTGCCCTTCACTCAGTAAGGCATCCAGAGCAGCCCCACCTAATTCGCTGCCTTTGAAGTCAGCCATGTCAGGAGCAGCCACATCTTTTACCAGCTTTTATGGGGCCTGTCAGGGGGATGGAAGCACTTAGAGATGGCAGGCAGATAAAGGATGGGCCGGGCCTGCCTTGATAAGGTGGCCCAAGATGGGATTGGGGCGGGGGGAGTTGGACACTGAAGCCGCTGGGGCTGTGGTTTCTGCATGGGAGTGTGATTTCTGCCAGAGCCAGAGAAGCTGTGAAGACAGGCTGGCGGCCACGGGATTTAGTGGTTTAGTTTTGTTGAAATCCTCAACTTCAAGGACTTCCCCTGGTGACTGAGTTTTGTTAGGCTAATTAAGAGCAAGCCCTGTGGTGTGACTGGCTAGCTGAGAAAGAGGGAGAGAAAGGGAGGGTGAGGGATGGCTGGCTGGCTGGGAAGGAAGGAGCTGGTCTCACTCCTGATGGGTGAGGACCCATCCACGCCCAGCAAGACAGATGGTGAGAAAAATCTTGGGGTGAGGGCCCATTTTACCTTTCACAGCTCCTCTTCCAAGGATTCCCCTTCCCTGCCGGGCCAAGGAACCCACTTGGGGCTGGGAGCAGTGGGGACCTTAAGCCTGGGGGTGCTTCGGCATCCTTGGATTCAGGGTCATCATCTTGCCCCTATGGATAAGCTTGGCTGGAGACTAAAACTTGGGACATGTCTTGTGAGGGATCATAGGCTTAGAATGGAGGGAGAAGTCTGAGCACGGCTGGGAGCAGCAGGGGGGGCAGCTCCTGGAGAAAGGGTTTCTCAGGGCTTTCCAGGTGCTGGATCTATAATGCAGGTGCTAATGAGAGTACTTGCCCAGTTCTGAGTACAGCACTGGTTCAGAAAATAGGAGGGGTCTTGCCAACCAGTTTAACCCTCCCCCAAGCCTGTGTATTGTGAAATGGGTATTACCATCATCCCTGTTTTACAGCTGAGGAAATCTAGCTTCAGAGAGTTTGACAAATTTGTCTAGTGTCACACAGAGTGTATTTGAACCCATGTCTGATTCTAGAGCCTCGTAAGTGCTGGTTATAGAGCTGGCGTAAGTACCTGTCTTGGCCCTCTGCCCTTAGATGGACGGGAATCAGGTCCAGCTCACCTGTGGCCTGACTTTCCTTCCTCACCTTAAGAGGCTGCCTGTGTACAAGCTGTGTCTGTCAGCCTGGCTTGTGACAGGTGGACTTAAAGGACGCCTGCTGGGCCCCCTGGGGACAGTTCTCCCCTAGTCTGGAGGGCTCGAGGGGCCCATTGCCTGCTGCTCAGTGCTGGGAACAAAATGGAGGAAGCCTTGGAAGGCAGGACTGTGTGGGGAATCCATGCTCACACCCTAAGGAGCTGAAAAACAAGACAAGCACTTGTTGCTATGGCTAATGGAGCAAGAGCAAAGGCAGAGCCAGATAAGGGATGAGAGGTAAGGGAGGGAAGTCTGGGAGCTGGGAGCTCTTGCCTGGGGTGGAAAGCAGGAAGCTGGGTCTGGGAAAATGAGCATGAGTTGGAAGGTAGCCCCAGATAGGAATAGTATTACTCCTAGGCAGAAGGGTCTGATGGTCTTTGGGAGTTAAAATCCTGGCTCTGCTCTGTGGCCTTGAGCATCTTAACATCTCTGCGCCTTCCCTTATCTCTGGGGATACTACTACACGTGATGTGTAGTTGTTTCGAAGACCAGATAAATTAATGAAGATAGAAAGCTAGGTTTATACTCAGCTGTGGAGTAACTGCTGGAGCTGTGGGCTGCTATTAGCTCCTGACTGAGAAACACCAATAGCCAGAGCATTGAAGCAAGGGTGGAAGAAGGGGGCCAGCTTCTTGGCCCAGGAGTGGGTAGGCCACCGTTGTCTTCCTGGCCCACCTCTTGGCCTTCTCCTATCTTACATGGGTTTTCCCAAATGACAGTCAAATACTGTCCAAAAAGATTTCCCAGGATTGATAGTGTTGCTCTAACCTGACTAGGAGTTGAATTTATAGGGGGAGCACCATCCCAAGTAGTAGTGAGGCTTGCACACATTTTTTTGAGTGGTCTTCATTCTTCCCATGAAAGGCATTGAGCCAGGCCCTGGGAAGACAAGCCAGCCATGGTTTTTGCCCCCAAGGAGCTCATAATCAAGTGAGAAGATGTTTGTTCATTTATTTATTTACTCAGCCACCATTTCCTAAGTCCTACTTTGTGCCAGGGGCCTTTCTAGACACAGAGAACCCAATGAAGAAAGAACAGGACAGTCAGCTCCTGCCAACGTACTACACTGGTGGTTTATATTTCCACAATGGCATCAAGATGCATATGGTCTGGGGTGACCAACCTGATCCTTGGTCCCCACTCTGTGCCAGGTCCTGGGAATCAAATAGTAGATGGTGTGGCAGAGTGGTTAGTAACTGGGTCTCTGGGGTCAGACAACCAGGGTACATATCCCATCTCTCCTGTTTCCTGGCTCTGAGAGGCAAGGGACTTGACCTCTCTGCACTTGTTCTTTGTCTGTAAAATGGGGATACTAATGGAGTTTCCTCAAAAGATTATGGGAAGGACAACATGAGATGGTGTATGAAGAGTGCTCAGCGGTGGCACTTGGCAGCTCTCAGAGTGCCTACCTGTTAGGACCACTGCTGTTCTTATCTCTCTTCCTGCTTGTTAGGTGCTCACAAGACATCCTGGAAGGATTCACCTCTCTTTCTAGTTGATGATAGGATTTAACATCAGGTACCATTAGAGAAACCAGGTGCATAATTCTGGTTCAAAGTTAACTGATTTCTTTTCCATATAACTGACCTTAAACAGTCGATCAGAA
Organism: Vulpes lagopus; assembly: GCF_018345385.1. Lineage (NCBI taxonomy): Eukaryota > Metazoa > Chordata > Mammalia > Carnivora > Canidae > Vulpes > Vulpes lagopus. Next base: position 109,191,077 of record NC_054830.1, on the reverse strand, counting down.
AGAAAGCAGAAAACCTGATGGAAAGACAAAGACCCAGGCAAGCTGTCCACAGGACAGGAGATACAGAAAGCAAATAGAAGCCCCATCTTACTTAGATTTTTTTAAATGTCCATTAACACAGCAAGATATAATATTCACCCTACAGGCTGGTGAAGGCTTATGCATTTGCTGATAACTTTTTTTGGACAGGGTGTGGGGAAGAGGCACAGTCCCACATGGTGGGCAGAGTGGGGACTGGTGTAAGGGTCTCAGTTCTCGAACATCTTAGTCGAACCCTCAAAGTTTTTTTTTTTGTTTTTTTTGTTTTTTTTTTTTTTTTTCATGGTCTCAACTCTTGTATTTATCTAAATATTTCCATAATACAATCATTTTTTTTTTTTGAGAGTACAGGCCACATTGTCTTATAAAATCCCATCACACTGTGCTCAAAGGACTGAGGGTTCTCTGTGGAGAGGATCACCCTCTCCCTTTCCATCACAGGAACCATCTGAACCATGGATGACAGTTTGGGAAATGTGTTACAAACGCACCAGCCTTTTGACTTAGCAATTCCACATACAGGGATTTATCTTACTGGTATGTGTATAAATGAATGCAGTCATCTGCATTTGAACACATTGTTTACATCCCCTTTTATTATAGAGAAAAAACAACTATACATCCGATAGAGGACTGGTTAAGGTACAGCTGTGTAATGGAATCCCCTGCAGCTGTTAGAGCACGGTGTTTCTCTACCGTATTTTGGAGACCTTCATATATCACCCCAGACATGTTAAGTGAGTACAGAATGAGGAGAGTGCAGAGCAGTAGGCACAGAGTATTCTTATTTGGTTAAAATACAAGGTATATGCCAATGCACATGCTTATGTGTATAGAAGTATATCCCAAGGAATACATCAGAAACTTTTCACAGTGATTTGATTTTCATTAAAGCTACTAGGAGCTGGAAAAGGGTGGAGACTGACTCTTGATCCTCCCTTTTCGGACTGTCAGAAGTTTTAAATTATTTGCATGAATACTTTTATCATTTTAAAGGGGGAAAAAAGCAATTGAAGCTACTTCTTTGTAGTTAAAACATTTGTAGCTAGAGATGAAATCTTGTTTCTAAGTTGTGTGTGGGGGTGTGTGTGTTTGGATGATTAAAATGTGTTTCTCCTGAAATCCTACTAACTGTCCAAGAAGTGGCTTTCCAGCATGGTCACTGTGTGAATGGTTCAAGGCTAAACCAGAGTCCTGTTTTGCTTTGATTGAAGTGAAGCAAAAGCTCACCCCTGAGCTTTCAGGGGTGGGGTCAGAGTTAGCTGGTGGGCTGGGGAGCCCTGTCCTGTCCAGGTGCTTAAAGAGTTGGTAGTCTGGTCTTGTGTCCTAGTCTCCCTATAGAAATAGGGAGACAAAAGCCCATGGGGCAAGGCCTGGGGTTCTTAATGCACCCTTAGAACCAACCTCACTCCTGTGCTGGTGCAAGTGTTCTCCCAGAGACCGAGTACACAGGCAGGTGCTCCTGGGTGGGTATGACTAAAATGAGTCTTAGTGAATCTGTGTATGTCCTGGATGGGCCATGAGGACAGCCTTTGTGTGTGTGGAATTTGGGGTGCATGCTATGCTCTGTTCTTGGATCCTTGGTAGCTAGAAGGGATTCCTGCCAGGAAGGAGTCAGAGAAGTGGGGGCCTTGGGAAGAAGCAGCAGCACAGATGACCTGTGGCCTCTGTAATGAACCCTTGGGAATCAAAACAACCCTGTCTTTTTCTTCTTCTTTCTCTTACTTTTTCCTCCTCCTTGTTTTTTTCCATTTAGAGTTTTTTGTTCATTTTTTGCTTTAAATTTTATTTTAAAATAAAAGTTAGATTTGCCCATAGTTGAGGAAGTCAAATAGTTCTAGAAGGCTTATTGCAAACACACACACACACACACACACACACACACACACACACACACATCTATCCTGAATTTGTCCTTCCCCTGCATTTTCTACTTTCCAGGGGCAACTACTTTTAGTAATTTAGCTGGTTCTTATGATACTTACCTCTGTATCTATAAATAATGTGCTCATATTTATGTTACTTGAATTTTTCATTTTTGGTATTGTCCTTTGGCTTCTTTTTTTTTTTTTTTAAACTAAAGACCTCTATGCCAACCTGCCCCAACTGAAGAGTTTATTTATTTATTTATTTATTTATTTATTTATTTATTTATTTATTTTATTTATTTATGATAGTCACAGAGAGAGAGAGAGGCAGAGACACAGACAGAGGGAGAAGCAGGCTCCATGCACCGGGAGCCTGATGTGGGATTCGATCCCAGGTCTCCAGGATCGCGCCCTGGGCCAAAGGCAGGCGCCAAACCGCTGCGCCACCCAGGGATCCCCGCTTTGGCTTCTTTCTATGGAAGATGAGGATTCAACTCTTTTTCATCACTACCCACATGTCCCATCTCCCATCTTTCCAAAATAGTTATAGCATAATTTTATTATTCAGTATTCAGTGATTAAATGATTTTTACCCTGAAAATACAATTCCTGGGTGAGCTGCAATGACTTGCATTTTTTTCCTCTCTTATCAACATTTCCTCTCTGGAGTGAATTATCTTTCTTTTTTTTTCTCTGCCCAATGTTTTGTTTTATGTCACTAAATCAGCACCAATCCTCCAGTTGAATAAATTAGTCTCAAAGCTGTTTTCACAATCCCTATCCTATTAATGTCATCTTCTTGAGGAAAACTCTCATCCAACCTTCTGAACTGGGTTGGGTGCCTTCCAGATCTGCTCTACAGCATCTGTTTGGGGTTTCTTCACTCATATCTTGGTGATCCTTTTGGTGTTCTTTTCCTGATGGATCTTCTATTTCCTGGATCCTCTTCTTTCTTGGGTTTTCTCATTTTGGCAGAGTACATTTCTCCCCCCACGAATTTACAAGGAAGTGATCAGTTATATTTGTGTGACCTTAAGTGCCTGAAAATGCCTTTATTCTAGCCTCATGTTTAGTTGATAGTTTGGCTAGGTATAGAATTCTGGTTGGAAGCAATTATCTCTCAGAACTATTATGGTCTTGCACCACTGCCTGTAAGCTCCCATTTCTGCTAAGAAGACCATGATATGAATCAGTCAGCCTCCCTCCCTCCTCCATAATGGGCACTTTTCTTTGTTCCTGTCGTTTAGAAATGTTATGATCCAGTTCCTTGGTGTAGATGTATTTTTACTCATTATGGAGGTCACTGAGGGGAATTTCCTCTATCTTGAAGCTCATATCCTTCAATTCTAGTTATTACTTGTGAAAGTTATTTCCTTCACTATTTCCTGTGTAATTCCCATCCCCTCTTTAGAACTCCTGTTGCTTAGATAGTGGACCCCCTGAACTGTTTCCTCAATATTCTTATTTTTCTTCCCTTTTCCTACCTTTTTGTCTCCTCTGTCATTTCTGTAACTTGGATTTTGAAGTTTTTATGCATTTTGTATCTGCCATCATTTTAAAGAAGTTTCCAAAGGCTCATTTGTTGTTCTTTTATGAACATTCCATCTTAGGGAAACATCTTGTTCCTGCTTCATAGATGTAATATCTTCTCTGAGAATATTATTAGTTACAGGCAGTTATTCTCCTCCTTCCCTATGTGTTTTGGTCTCTTTTTCATACTACATAATCACTACACATTCCTGGTGGTTCTTGATTGTCTGCTTACATTTATGGATAGAGGTAATTAAAAAGCTGATTTGAAAGCTCTACATGCTTAGGTGGGGCTATTTAAACTATGAATTTCAGGCAGCGCAGGTGGCTCAGCATTTTAGCATTGCCTTTGGCTCAGAGCTTGATCCTGGCGACCTGGGATCGAGTCCCATGTCAGTCTCCCTGCATGGAGCCTGCTTCTCCCTCTGCTGTGTCTGTCTGTCTGTCTCTCTCTCTCTTCCTCTGTCTCTCATGAATAAATAAACAAAATCTTAAAAAAAACAACAACTATGAATTTCATGCTGCATAAACCTAGCTGTGCTATTTTTATAGGGAATTCTCAATGTTGGTATCTTTTGGACTTTTCTCTTAGACTAATCTGATTGCTTAGAGAAATTGTCTTCAGTCTCCTGCCTGGAAGGTGTATGTTTAGCTACCAGCATTCTGGGAGCTTAAGAGGGGAAGAAGGCTAACAGTCTCCTTACTAGGTATATGTATCTCTAGGGTGCTCAGGCTGTTATGGTGAAACACCACAGACTGGGTGGGTTAAGCAGCAAGAATTAATTTGCTCACAATTGTGGAGGCTGGAGGTCCAGGATCAAGGTACGAGCTGAGTTAGTTTATGGGGAGGCTTTCAGAAGACTGCCTTCTTCCTATGTCTTCACATGGTCTTCCTTCCATATATATGGAGAAAGCAAACACTCTGCTATTTTCTTTTCCTCTCTTGTGGATGCCAGTCCTATTGGACTAGAACTCCCACCTCATGACCTCATTTAGCCTTATTTATGTCCTCACAGTTCCTTGTCTCCAAATACAGTCACATTGGGGGTTGATGCTTCAACATGTGAATTTGAGGGGGACATTCACTTCACAGCACTTTGTGGAATTTCACTTAATATTTCTGTTTCATTATGATACTGTTGCCTTTAGCTATGCTTGGTGATCTCAAGACTATTTCATCCTGTCCTGAACAATTCTTTTGTTTTTAAGTCTTCTGCTAGAATGGTGACAAGGATGTCACCTGGCTACCTACAGTGGAGATGGACATCTGAAGGCTTGGGGGTTTCTTACACAGATTATAAATCAATCCTCCTTTCAAAAAATGGACACTCACCTCCACTTCCAGAGGTAATGTTGCTGCCAATTCCTGAGTGCTTGACTTTTGGTTTTCATTACTGTTGACTTACAACTCTGTTTTTCAGATCCACTAACTTGGTTATTGCTTATCTAACTTCCAAAATGTTCTCTCCTGTTTTCCTTTTTTAAAATATTTTATTTATTTGAGAGAGAGCACGGGGGTGGGGCAGGGAAGGGAGAAGCAGGCTCCTCACAGAGCAGGAAGCCCAAGGACGCTGGGATCATGATCTGAGCTGGAGTCAGATTCTTAACTGACTGGGCCCCACCCGGGGAACCCCTGTTTTCTTTATTATACCATAAAACATCTTTGTGTTATCAATTAGTTGTGTTTCCACAGAGAGTAAAGTGTAGGTCTTTTACTGGATGCCATATCTCTCCTTCCCTCAAAAGCCAATGGAAGCCCATCTGATGAGTTAGCTTAGATTCCCATTCCATCTCTCCCTCAAATCTAGTGTTTCCACAAAATGTCTACATTGTATCCAGCCAGATGTGTTTGATTTTGTAGCATTGATTGATTTTTGAGGACTGATAGTCTGACATCACTTGACCAACACATAGGGAATGCCCCTGGCTCATCACAAATACACGAATCTTTTTAATAAACTCAGAAAATGATTTGTGTTTTGAGTTGAACAAAGCCTCCACATTTTTCTGAGCACCAATACCTTACATTTAAAAAATACTTGATCTATTTTCAGGAGAATCTAATCCATATGTGCTTGGCTTTTTTGTTTTGTTTTGAGGTTTTGTGTTTTTTTGTTGTTGTTTTGTTTTGCTTTTAGTACATCATTATATTTCTTCATAAAGCACTAGTTAAGTCCACATTCTTTATTAACTTTTTTTAAGTAAGCCTTTTTCATTAATTTTTATTTAGAACCATTTTTTTCCCCAAAAACTTCCCAACCACGACTAAACTTCCAAAGATCTGAGTTTCATTTGAAATTTTGACTTTTGTTGTGTTCTAATTAGGGCAAACTAATGTTCTCTAAAATCTTGTGGGTTTCATCTGTGTTGCCCAGGTGAGCAAATCTGCACCAGAACCCACTCCACAAAGCACCTTATTCCCTGGTACTTTGGGCCAGAAAGAAAGCACATATCTGCAGCACATCTCTTGTTATGGTCATCTACTGCGCCTTTGCAGAGACCAGAGTAGGGGGTATGCTCCTGCCTTGGGGAGCTCACATCTAGTTAGAAAGTTTAGGAAAGAAGGAGAAGTTGTGTCATTTCTTCACTACATACTATGTGCCAGGTGATGGAGTTGGCACTTTGCCATTCTTGCCCAATTTAAACCTAAGGATAAGCATGTATTTCATCTAAAATTAATACCCACAGTAAGCCTTCAGGATAGGTACAGTTGTTCCTCATTTACAGACAAAGGGTACTGAGACTCAAAAGGTTCCTTAACTTGCCCAAGATTGCACAACTAGTAAGTGGCAGAGAGGCTGGTTTACAATGCAGGCAGAACTCCAACCCATGGAAAGCAGGGAAATGCTTAGGTACGTGGCATGGAGTGAGTTTTCAATAACGATGTAGAATTGACGTAACGGAACCAGCGATGCAGCATGTGAGATTGCGAGGAGACAGATGAAGGCTGCCACCATGAGGGAAGATGTGCTCGGGGTGACTGTTGTTCCGTATCTGTCTCGGGCTGGCTGCAGCCACGTCCATCCATGTCACTCACGTCTGTTCCTGGGATACCCCTAGAGCCTGCCAGCTGCCCTCGCCCTCACCTTCCTGCTCTCTTAACTGTCCATTCACCACACAGCAGCCAGAATGATCTTTTTTAAGTTCCAGGTAGAAGTTACCTACAGTGAAATGCACATAACTCAAGTGTGTAAGCTGATGAAATTTTGACAAATGTATACTCTTGTGTAACCAACGCCGCAGTCAAAACATAGAATATTTTCATCACCCCAGAAAGTTCCCTCATGTCCCCTTGGGGTCATTCCTACCTCTGATAGGCAACTATTCTTATTACTACAACCATAGATTAGGGTTGCATGTTCTTGAGTTTCATACAAATGAAATCACACAGTGTATACTCATTTGTGTCTGGTTTCTTTCACTCGGCATAATGTTTTACGATTTACCCAAGCTGCTGTGTGAGTTACTACTAGTTCACTTTTTAAATTGTTGAATAGCATTTCCATTGTATAAAAATACCACAGTTTATTAATTTTCTTGTTGAAGAAGCTGTTGGGTTCTTAAAGTTTGGGGCTTTTATAAATGAATGTGTTACAAACATTCTTGCATGAGAGATTTTTGTGGACGTACATTCATTTTTAGTCTTTTGGAAGAGGAAGAATAGAGCTACTGGTTATAAATAAATCTATGTTTAGCAGTTTAAGGAAAAGTAAAAAAATTTTCAAAGTCATTTTGCTATTTTATACTGCCACCAGCAACATATGGGCTCTGCTTGTTTCTCTCCTCACTAGACACTAAAATAGGTAAAAATGAAAAAGATTGACGACACCCAGCATTGGGGAGACAGAGGAGCTGGAATAATTGGATACCGATAAGGGATTATAAAGCTTGACCCTATTATCTATTTCAAATGAATATTTGAAAATAGGAGATGATGTAAGAGTCAAAGTTAATTTCCCTTCTATCATTATTCAGTTCTAGCATCATTATCATCATCATCTGGTACTGATTTCAGAGAAGACTTTCCTTTTTCATTTGAACTGCCTTGGGTCTTTTGTCAAAAATTGTATATGTGATCATCTATTTCTGGGTTAACCATTCTATTCCATTGATTTTATGATCATTATGCCATTGCTATGCTATCTTAATTAAAAATTTTTTGAGGTATAATTGACATAACATTATATTAGTTGAAACTAATATACATAGGCATACAACCTAATGATTTGACATCTGTGTATATTGCAAAATGATCATAATAAATCCAGTTATGTTAATTTATCACAATCTATAATTACAATTTTTTTTCTCAGGGTGGGAACTTTCAAGATCTGCTCTCCTAGTTACTTTCAAATATGCAATACAGTATTCTGAACTATAGTTACCATGCTGTACATTGTATCTCCAGGACTTAATATTTTATAGCTAGAAATTTGTATCTTCTGGCATTTGACCATTTCACCTTGACCCATTTCACCCTTCCCACTCTGCAAACTCAGGCAACCAACATTCTGTTCTCTATATCCATGAGACCAGATTTTTCTTTTTTTCTTTCTTTTTTTTTTTTAGATTCTTCATATAAGTGAGATCATATGATATTTGTCTTTCTTTGCCTGACTTAATTTTTTTTAAGCCACCTTTAATTTCTCTCATATCCTGTAGTCTTCAGGGTAGGGTTCTTCTGGATCTTTTTAAAAAATGTATTGCTGGTCTTACATATCTTTTATTCAATTTATTCCTAAATATATTGTGTTTTATGATGCAACTGTAAATGATGTTGTGTTTTAAATACTATTTTTCATTGTTTGGAACCAGGATATGCAATGCAAGTAATATTTGTGTTTTGACTTTTATCCTGTGATCTTTCAGAATTCCCATTAGTTCTAGTAGTGTAGTCTTGGGGGTTTATATTCCTTATAATTCACCACATAAACAATTCTGTCATCAGAAGAGAGACTGTCCTATTTCTTTCTGACTGATCTTCATGGACTATTTGTTTAGCTTTATGTGCTAAAAAAAGATCTCCAGTGCAGGGCTGAGTGGTACTAATGACAATATCTATCCTCTGCTTGTTCTCTGTCTTAGGGAAGAAAGCTTTCAATATCTCACTATTAAATATAATATTAATGCTGTTAGCTGTCATTTTTTCTATAGGTACCTGTAGTAGGCAGTCTCTATGATGGTTTCCAAAGATCCTTACTTTTAATAACACCCTTGTGCAACCTCCTTGAGTGGGCTTATTGACTTGCTTCTAATGCACAGACCTGCAGAAGCGATGAGATGTCACTTTAAAGTTTAGGTCCTAAAAAGACAGACCATGCAGAAGCAATGAGATGTCACTTTAAAGTTTAGGTCCTAAAAAGACTGCCTTTCATCTCTGGGTTCACTCTTTCTTGCTGGTTTGCCCTGAGGGAAGCCACATGCCATGCTGGGAGCTGTCCCATGGAGAGGCCCATATGGCATAAGGGTGGCTTCCAGCCAACAGTGAAGACCTGAGGTCCTCTTTCCAAAAGCCCATGATGAACTGAACCCTGTCAATAGCTACATGAGTGACCTTGAAAGTGTCTGCTCTTCCAGTGGCATCTTCAGAGCAGACTGAGGCCCCAGATGACAGTCTTAAGAATACTCTTATGAGAGCTCTTGAGCCATAGGTGCTCAGTAAAGCCACACCCAGATTCCTGACCCCAGGAACTGCGAGATGACAAATGTTTGTTGTCCCCTCTCACTCCTGGTTTACTAAGAATTTTCATTGTAAAAAAAAAAAAAAAAAAGAATGTTCATTGTGAATTGGCACTGAATATTGTTAAATGCTTTTTTGGAACCAGTTGGGATGATTGGATGGTTTTTATTTTTTATTCTGTTAATATGGTGCATTACATTGCTTTTCAAGTAAGCCCCACATGCTTATAATATATTATCCTAATTACATCTTGTTAGATTCAATTGGTTAATATTTCCTTTAGGATTTTTGTATCTATGTTTGTGGGAGATGTTGGTCTGCACTATTCTTTTTACTATTGAAGTCTAATTCACATACCATTAAATTCTCTATTTCTACATTGATGTACAATTCAGTGGGTTTTTGTATATTCACAAGGTGTACAAACGTCAATACATCTAATTCCACAATATTTTTATAAGCCCCAAAAGAAATCCTGAACTCCCCATTCAGCTCTTATCCAAGCCCCTGGTAACCACTAATCAACTTCTGTCTCTGTGGACTTTCCTCTTCTGGACACTTCGTATAAATGAAATCATATAGTCTGTGGCCTTTTGTGTCTGGCTTCTTTTATTTAGCATGCCATTCTTAAGATTCATTCATGTTGCACCATATGTCAGTACTTCATTCCTTTCTACGGCTGAATAACATTCCATGGTATGTATCCACCACATTTTGTTTATCCTTGGTCATTTGTCGACATTTGGATTGTCGTCACTGTTTGGCTGTTACGAAAATTGCTGTGAACATGTGAACGAGTTTTGATGTGGACATATATTTTCAATGCTCCTGGAGAGATATCTGAGAGGAAAATTTCCGGGTCACCTGGGTAGGTCTATGTTTAAGTTTTTAAAGAACTACCAAACACTTTCCACAGTTTCCCACCATTTTAAATTCCCATCAGCAATGTATAAGGGTTCCAGTTTTTCCATATCCTCACTAACACTTGCTATTACCATCGTCTTGATTATAGCCATCCTCATGGGCATATAGTGTTGCCTTATTGTGTGTGTTTATTTATTTGAGAGAGTGAGGGGGAGGGCCTGATGCAGGGCTCAATCTCACCACCCTAAGATCACAAACCCAAAACAGAGTCAGATGCTTACCTGACTGAGCCAACCAGGTGTCCCCTCATTGTGGTTTTGATTTGCATTTTTCTTTCTTTCTTTAAAGATTTTATTTATTTATTCTTGTCAGAGAGAGGCAGAGACACAGGGAGAGGGAGAAGCAGGCTCCATGCAGGGAGCCCGATGTGGGATTTGATCTTGGGACTCCAGGATCAGGCCCTGGGCCAAAGGCAGGTGCTAAACTGCTGAGCCGCCCAGGCTGCCCTGATTTGCATTTTTCCAATGCATAATGATGTTGAGCATCCTTTCATGTACTTATTGCCATTTGAATATCTTCTTTGGAGAACTGTCTACTCAGCTCCATTGTCCATTTTTTAAAAGTTTGGGTTATCTTTTCATTATTGTGGTATAATAGTTCTTATAGATTCTAGATACGTCTTTTATCAGATACATTATTTGTAAAAATTTCCTCACATTGTGTGCATTTTATTTTCACTTTCTTGTTGATTTTCTTTGAGGGATAGATGTATTTAATTTTGATGATGCCTAGCTTATTTTTAAATTTTTGTTTCTGTTTAGTCATAGCTAAGAAACCAGTACCTTATCCAAAGTTTTTTTCCTAAGGACTTTATAGGTTTTGCTCTTACATTTAGGTCTTTGATGCATTTCTTTTTTTTTTTTTCCTTTTTATTTATTTGAGAGAGAGAGTGAGTGAGAGAGAGCATGAGTGGGGGGAGGAGCAGAGGTAGAAGGAGAAGCAGATTCCCCATCAAGCAGGGAAGCAGGGAGCCTGATGTGGGGCTTGATCCTAGGACCCTGGCATTATGATCTGAGCCAAAGATGCTTAACCAGGTGAGCCACCCATGTGTCCCCTTTGATGTATTTCAAGTTAATTTTTAAATAGAGTGTAAAGAATCCAAAGTCATCTTATGCCTGTAGATACCCTATTTTCCTAGCATCATTTGTTGAAAGGACTACTCTTTCTTGCATTGACTTAACACCTCTTGTCAAAATTCAGTTGGCTGGGGCCTCTGGGTGGCTCAGTTGGTTGAGGGTCCAACTCTTGATTTCAGCTCCGGTCATGATCTCACAGTTGTGAGATGGAGCCCTGTGTAGGGTTCTGTGCTCAGCAGGGAGTCTGCTTGAGATTCTCTCTCTCTCTCCCCCCTCTCCCTCTTCTCCTCCCCCCCCAACCCCCTGCTCACACATACTCTCTCTCAAATTCATTAAAAAAATCAATTGGCCATAGAGAGATGAGTTTTGTTTTTATGGAATCTCAGTTCTATTTAATTAGTGTATAGGTCTATCCTTCTGCTAGTACCACAGTTTCTTAATTACTGTAGCTTTGTAGTAAGTTTTAAAATTGGAAAGCGGGAGTCTTCCAACTTTATTATCCCTGTTCAGGATTGTTTTGGCTCTTTTCAGTTTCTTGAATTTTTATATGAATTTTAAGATTAGCTTGTCAATTTCTGCAAAAAGGCAGCTGGAATTTTTATAGGGATGTGTTCAATCTGTAGATTAACTTAGAGTGTTGCTGTTTTAACAATATCAAGTCTGCTGACTCATAAACGTGGGATGACTTTCAATTTATTTAGCTCTTCTTTAATTTCATTCAACAATGTTTTGAGTTTCTGGTTTTCTTGCATAGACTTTGTTTTTTTGTGTGTGTGTGAGGGTAATGCTGGCTTCATAGTATTAGTTGGAAACTGTTCCCTCCTTTTCTAAGTTCTGAAATACTAGTATAGGATTGGTATTCTTTTCCTTATGTGTTTGTTTTAAATCACCTTTAAAGCCATCCAGTCCTGAGGTTTGGAGGATATTTTAAATTTTGAATTCAGTATATTTAAAGGATAAAAATAACTGTGTATGAAAATAGGTTTACAGTGGGTTAAGTTAGGAAATAAAATAATACAGAGCTTTTCAGATTTTTTGTTTCTTTTTGAGTCATTTCTGGCAGTTAGCATCTTTCAAGAAACTTCTCCATTTCCTTTTAATTGCTAAATTTATTGGCCGAGAGTTATTTATAGAATTCTCTTATTACCATTTTAATGTTTCTAGGATCTATAGTGATGTCTTTGTTTTTATTCCTGGAGTAATTTGTATCTTTTCTCCTTTTCTTTAAAAATCTAACTAAGTTAACTTTGGTATTTTTAGATTGTCTATTTATGGTTTCATTGATTTTCTGCTTTTTGTTTTCTATTTCACTAATCTTTGTTCTTACATTTATTATCTTGTTCTTTTTAATTATTTGGGTTTACTTTGCTCCTTTTTTTTTAAGCTCCCAAAGGAAGAAACCTCAGTCTTTATTTTAGACCATTCTTCTTTTCTAATATTAGCATTTAAAGCTATAAATTTCCCTTTAAAGCATGCAGCATTACACAAACTTAAATATGATGTGATTTTATTTTGATTAAATTCAAAATATTTTCTAGCTTCATGTATTTTAACTTATGTTATTTGGTGCATCCATATTTAGGATTATGTCTTTCAATAAATTGATCCCTTTAGGAGCACCTGGGTAGCTCAGTCAGTTAAGTGTCTGACTCTTGATTTAGGCTCAGGCCGTTTTCTCAGGTTCTTGGGAATGAGCGCAGTGTCCCTCTGCTTTTGCTCCTCCTTCCGGCTCTCTCGTCCACTCACTATCTCTCTCTCTCTCAAATAAATAAAGTCTTAAAAAATAATAAATATACCCCCCTTATCATTATGAAATATCTCTTTTTATGTGACATTATTCCTCAACCTAGATTTTACTTTGTTTCTTATTAATATAGTCATTTCAATTTCCTCAAGATTACAGTCTGTGTGATATATCTTTATATGTATTTTACTTTTAATATTTGTGTCTTATTTCAAAGTGGCTTGTATAATTGTGCTTTGTTATTTTATCTAGGTTGAGACTCCGCCCTTTATTGTACTTTTTAGAATTAAAATTTTATTTTGTAATTAAATGTAATCATGGATATGATTGGATTGAAGTGTACCATCCTGCTGTTTTTCTCTTTGTTTCTGTTTTTATATATTTTTAAAAGGATTTTCTCCTGCCTTTCTAGAGTAAGTGAGTTTTTTAATGATTGCATTTAAATGAGTTAATTCCACTCATGGCTTCTTAGTTTCACCTTCATTTTACTGTGTTTTGTTTTTCATTTTTATTTTTAGTGGTTGCTTTAAGTTTTAAAATGTGCATCTTAAAAAAATAAAATGTGCATCTTTTATTCAATATTTTTTAAATATTTTCAATATTTTATTCTGGTGTCACATTCTATCTTTAAATAATTTTATGCCACTTCATTTATAACATGAGAACTTTACTATAGTACAGTTCTATTTACCCCTTCTTATCCCTTGTGTGATTTTAAAGTTTAATTTTACTTCTACGTAGGTCATAATACCATATCTATCTATCTATGTTTGCATTAGATAGTTAAATATCTCTTAAAGGAAATTTTGAAACTTTCTATTTTGTAATAATTTGAAACGTACAGAAAAGTTGCAAAATCCCTAGCGTTCCTATATATTCTTCACCTGGCTTCCCCTAATGTGAACTAGCATCTTGTATAACTGTAGTACACTTATTAAAAGTAAGAAACTAATATTGATACAAAGTGTTAACTAGACATTATTCAGATTTCACCAGGTTTCTACAGATGTCATTTTTCTATCCTAGGAGCCTGTCCAAGTTCCTTCCTTGCAGTTGATTGTCACCCTCTTCTTAATCTCCATCAATCTGTGACAATTCCTCATCTTTATTTATCTTTGATATTCTTGATAATTTTGAAGCAATTTTTATGGAATATCCCTCAGTCTAATGTTTTCTACTGATTAGGTTGAGGTGGTGGCGTTTTTGGCAAAGATACCCAGAAGTGGAGTGCCCTTCTCCATGATCTTAACAGTGGGCGTATGATATATCTTATTACTGGTGGGGTTAGGAGCACCTGGGTGACTCGGTTAAGTGTCTGCCTTTGGCTCAGGCCATGAACTCAGGGTCCTGGCATCAAGCCCCACATCAGGCTCCCTACTCAGTGGGGAATCTGCTCCTCTCTTTCCTTCTCCCTGCCACTCCCCCTGCTAGTACTCTCTTCTCTCTGTCAAATAAATAAAAACATTAAAATTAAAAAAAAATGTTACTGATGGGATTACCATTGATCAGGCAATGTTTTCCAGAAGTATCTACTGAAAGTTACTGTTTTTCTTTTTTCTTAATTTAAATTCAATTAGCTAGCATAGAGTACAACATTAGCTTTAGATGTAATGTTCAGTAATTTATCAGTTGCATATAGCACCCAGTGCTCATGTGGAAAGACCTGAAGAGTTACTATTTTCTACTAACAAATATCTTGGAAGAAATACTTTGATACTACACAAATATCCTATTTCTCCTCAAACTTTCTATTACTAATTTTAGCAGCCAGCAGTGGATCTTGTTTGCAACAATTGCTGTGATGGTTTTTTGTTTTTTTTTGTTGTTGTTGTTGTTGTTTTTTTTTTGCTGTGATGTTCTAATGGTAATTTTCTATTTCCCTTATCCATTCTGTCTGTATTAATTGGAATTCTTCTGTAAGGAAGAGCAGGCCCTTCCCACTCCCTCTCCCCACCCTCTTTCTTTTTTCCCTCTCAATATTGACCCAGGCATACTTATTTTATGCTATAGGTTACTCTCTCATGCATCCTGTTGCTCATATTGCTCCAGCTTTGGGTATTGGGAGCTCCTTGAAATTGGTTCCTGAACTTTTCATATGTCCTCATCTTTTTTTGAGCACTTCTGTACCTTCTGGTACCCATGGTGCTCTCAGATCCTCTTGCATTTTTCTGTACCAGCTTTGGCCTTAAGCAGTGTATCTAAGGAATCCTGGTTGTACTGGTGGTGGCTTTTGTTTTGCGTTTGTTTTCTAATTGAGGGATGCTACTTAGAAGCTGAGATCTAGGTAGTAAATATACCCATTGTTACTGGAATGTCATTGTTTCTAAGTTCTACTGGTGCAACAACTTGGAGATATATATAAGTGTGTATATAATATATATATATATATATATACACACTAATCCATGCATGCATTCATTTATATTTGCTTTTGTAACTGTCTCAATATATTTTAAAAACTACAGTTCTATTTACCCCCTCTTATCCCTTGTGCAATTTTAAAATTTAAATTTATTTCTACATAGATCATAATACTATATATATATATATATACTATATATATATAGGCATGTGTATATTTTTGCATTAGATAGTTAAATATCTCTTAAAGGAAATTTTGGGTTTTTAAAAAATATTTTATTTATTCATGAAAGAGAGAGGCAGAGAATCAGAGGAAGAAGCAGGCTCCATGCAGGAAGCCCAATGTGGGACTTGATCCCAGGACTAGAGTTCTCGAGTCTACTTTATCTAATATTAATATAGCCGCTCTGGTTTTCTTTTGATTGGTGTTTATATTAAGTCTTTTTTCATCCTTTTACTTTTAACCTGTGCATGTTTTCACATTTGAAGTAGATTTCTTGACTATAGCATACAGTGGACTATTTCTAAAAATCCAATCTCATAATCTCTATTTTAATTGATGTATTTAGGTCATTAGTCAATGTAATTATAAATATTTACACACAGGTCAACCATTTTATTGTTTTTCGATTTGTGTCCCCTCTTTTGGTTCCTTTTTATCTTGTTGCCTGCCTTTTTGGGATTAACTGAATATATTTTAATATCCTATTTTCATTCATCTGTTGGCTTTTTGACTACATATTTTCAGGTGTATTTTTTTAGTGATCACTCTAGCGTTTATACAATACAAACCTAAATTTTTAATCTATTTAGAGTTCTTGTTTTACTGTTTCAAGAAAAATGGAAAAGCCTCAAAACCATAAAGATACCCATTACGTTTATGTTATAGTTATTATAGGTATTTTATGTTTTAGTTATTATAACATAAACACTTTATGTTATAGCTATTATAGGTATTATATAAAGGTACATTGGGTCCCTCTTTCAAGGTTCTGCCAATTAGCATTTTTTTCTTTCAACAATCATGTGTGTTTTTAAAAACTTAAAAGGAAAAAAAAATAGTCTCATATATTTACCCTTCCTGCTTCTCTTCCTTCATTCCTGATTATCCAGGTTTCCTTCTGGGATCATTGTCCTTCAGTCCGGGAAACCTCCTTTAGCATTTATTTTGGCACCAGTCTACTGGCGACACATTCTCTTAGATTCCTTCATTTGAGAATGTCATTATTTTGCTTTCATTTCAGAAGATTTTCACTAGATATGGTTGGTCTTCCTTTTCTTTCAGCGCTTGAATGATGTTGTTTCACTGTCCTCTGGCCTCCATTGTTCTGATATAAATCTGTAGTATTTCAAATGATTGTTCCCCTATACACATAATGTGTTGTTTTCTCTAGCTGCTTTCAAGATTTTTGCTTTATCTTTGGGGTCTTTGCAGGTTGATTTTGATGTGTTTTGGGTATGCTGTTCTTTTACAATGGTTAGGCTTACAGGTGTACCTTATTTTATCGTGCTGCCCTGTATTACATTTTGCAGACACTGCACAATTTTTACGGATTGAAAGTTTGTGGCAACCCTGCCCTGAGCAAGTCTGTTGGTACCATTTTTGCAACAGCGTTTGCTCACTTTGGGTCTCTGAGTCACATTTGGTAATGTTCACAATGTTTCACAATAGACTTTTTCACTATTATATTTGTAATGGTGATCTGTGATCATTGATCTTTGATGTCACCATTGTAATTGTGTGGGGGTGCCAGTGAGCTTAACTGATAAATGTGTGTGTTCTAACTGCTCCAGGCACTGGTTTTCCTCTATCTCTGTGTCCTTGAGTATGGACTGTGGATAAGAGTATCCATCATAGTAGCTGGTTTACACCCAGGAACTGTTATGCTGGGCATTTTGACAGGCTAATTCAGTGGTGTCATTCAGAAGCATGACATGCTCACTTGGCTGTTTGGACACAGAAACACTTTGATATGGTCTAAAGAAAAACATTTTAAAAATAAAATTAGAGCTTAGAGTGTTTATAACCTAATGAGGTGAACAATAGATGTCCTTGACTTTACCTCCCATTGCCAGAGTATGAGGGTGTGAAATGGAGGAGACTCTGGGTTGAGGTGGGGTTGAGAAAAGTGTGATTGCATCTTTTAAAACTTTTTATTACTTGGTGATAAGGCAGAAATTAAGACTTGGCCAAATTCTTTTTGGATAACACATGAAATACCCCATAGCTTTATGAATGGTCACTGTTCACTGGGCATCCAAAGGGCAGGCCTGGGAGTCCAGGCATGAGTGGGAAGCAAGACCAGAGTAGTCCCTGACCCACCAGAATGGAGGGCTTCAGATCCTCACAGAACTTGCTTGACCCCTCTTGCCCCATCCCTCCTTGTGCCACAATCTCTGCTGCCTCTCACATTGTGGGCTTGCCCATGAGAGCACTCATGGCATGGTGTGGTATGTGGTCACAGACACTGTGCTTTTTCTTAAAATTACTTTTTTTGGTGTCTCAAGGTTTTGATTGCTCATTTTTGGCTTTTCTTGGGGCATTTGCTGCATTGGTAAAATCAGAAGCTCAGATCGGAAGGCTGTCTTAAATCCCAGCTTTATTAGCAGGAGATGTTATCTATGGAAAACATGAGCTTTCACGTCAGGCCAACAGGGGTTTAGCCTAGCTCCTACCACTTAATTGAGAGGTGAACTTCTCTGAATCTTGGTGCTATGGACTGAATCATGTCCCCACATTCATACATTTGGGCCCTAACCCCCAGTGTAATTGTACTTGAGGTAGGGCCTTAAAGAAGTAATTAGGTTTCAGTGTGGTCCTGAGGGTGGGGTCCTCATGATGGGATCAGTGCCCTTCTATGAAAAGACACCAGAGAGCTTGATCATGTGCTCACCCACCACCCCTGTCCTCCACCCTGCCATGTGAGGACATGATGAAAAGGCAGTTTGCAAGCCAGGGCATGACAGTGCCAGGACCCAATCTTGGACTTTCTGGACTCTAGACCTGTGAGAAATTCAACTGGTTGTTTAATTCCACGAGGCTACTGCATTTTGTTATGGCATCCTGAGCAGACTAAGATGCTTGCTTTCCTCTCCTATAAAACACAGGTTATGATACTGACTTTATAGGCTTTAAAGAATTTGTACTGATTTTATATCACTGACTAGTAATCCTCATATTACCAGGCATTTACTTCATTAATATCATTACAATCATCATCATGATAATTATAAATAACAATAATTTCATTTTAGGAAATGAGATGTTCCACTGAAATGAATTATCAGAATTAACACGGGTTTATTTCTTAGGTGACAAATTCTAAACCAAATATATTTCTGTAATAAACCATGTATATTGCATACTTTCCTGCCTTCTTAAACAGTATCATAAAGAGAGTACCTCATAGTGTGTAACACTGGTAAGGGTATGGTTTTATGAATTTGTTTCATGGATTTGTATCCGGGATGTTGAGCATTTTTCATGTGCTTATTTGCCATCTGTATATCTTCTTTGGTGAGGTGTCCTGGTCTTTTACACGTTTTTATTAGGTTGTTTTCTTTTTGTTGAGTTTTAAGAATTATCCCAGTCTGTGGGCTTTCTTTTTATTTTTCTATGTCTTTGGCAGAGCAGAACTTTTAAATTTTATTAAAGTTTAACCTGTCAAATTTTCCTTTCATGGATATACTTTTGGTATTGCATCTAAAGATTCATTGCTCTATACCAGTAAAAGTAATTGAATTTGTTTTTAAAAACCTACAACACAAGGAAAACTCCAGGCCCAGGTGGTTTCACTGGTGATTTCTATCAAAGCCTTAAAGAATAAATAATAGGAATTTGATACTAACTCCTTCAGAAAATCCAAGAAGAAGAAATACTTGACAATTTGTTTCTGAGGACAACATGACCTTGATAACAAAACATGATAAAGAAGTAAACTATCGATCAATATCTTTCTTTTTCTTTTCTAATTTTAAATTCAATTTGCCAACATATAGTATAACACCCAGTGCTCATCTCATCATGTGCCCTCCTCAGTGCCTGTCACCCAGTTACCCTATCACTACACCCATCTCCCCTTCTACAGCCCTTTGTTTCCCAGAGTTAGGAGTCTCTCATGGTTTGCAGATCAATACCTTTCTTGAACAGGAGGACACATGAGATATATTATAGAGACAAAAATCCTTCATGTAACTGTATCAAAACAAATCTAGCAATACAAAAAAGGATAATACATCCTGACTAAACAGTGTTTATTCTAGGAATGCAAAGTTGATTAAATATTTGAAAATCAGTCAATATAACCCACATTAACAGAGTAAAGGAGGAAAACCATGTGATTATCTTAAAGACATAGGAAAAGCATTTGAGAAAATTCAATAGCCATAATAATAATAAAAGTGCAGTGAATTAGGAAGAGAAGGGAACCTTCAATCCAATAAAAGACATTTACCAAAAACCTACAATTTATTTCAGGTCTACTGCTGAAACATTACATACTTTCTTCCTAAGATTAAAAATAAGATAGCCGGGATCCCTGGGTGGCGCAGCGGTTTAGCACCTGCCTTTGGCCCAGGGCGCGATCCTGGAGACCCGGGATCGAATCCCACGTTGGGCTCCCGGTGCATGGAGCCTGCTTCTCCCTCTGCCTGTGTCTTTGCCTCTCTCTCTCTCTGTGACTATCATAAATAAATAAAAAATTAAAAAAAAAAAAAAGGAATGGCATTAAAAAAAAAAAAAAAAAAGATAGCCTTTTCCACTCTGGTCACTTCCCATCAGCATTGGAAAGCACTGGAAATCCTAGCCAGGGCCGAAAGTGAAGTAAAAGAAATGAGGCATACAGATAGGGATGCAATAATTAAAATCATTTTCACTTTTGGGCAATATGATCATATATTTAGAAAAATCCTAAGGAACCTATTGAAAAAGCATTTAGAATTGAAACATAAATTTAGCAAATTCAGAGGATACAGTGTCATTTTTTTTTTTTTTGCAAATGGATTGTAATCCATGTTTTTCTATATACTAGGAGCTAACAATTAGAAAATGAACTTCAAGAGAGAATTCTACTTGTATTAGTTATAAAAACCCATAAAAAATGTAAGGGGAAATTTAATGGAATGTTTGCAAGACCTCTACACTGAAAACCACAAAACATTACTGAGGATATTAAAAGAGACTTAAATAAATTGAGAGAGGTGCCATGTTCATGGATTGGAACACTCAATATAGTTAAGATGTCAGTCCTCCCCCAATTAGTGCAATTCAAATCTGTCATGGTGAATTTTTTTTGTAGAAATTAACAACTTGATTCTAAAATTCCTATGGAAACACAAAGTCCCTAGAATATCCAAAGTAATCTTGAACAAGAAAAACAGATTTGGAGAATTTAAACTACCTGATTTCAAAACTTACTCTAAAAATACCACAATTTCTGGTATGAAGATTAAAAGACAAGTAGTAAAATCAATTATATCTATAAAAAGTGAAGCAATACACGAAATTTAAAAATGTAAAATATGGTGTTACATACCTAAAATATGGAGGGTGAAGTAAAAATGTAGTGCTTTTAGAATGTGTTAGAACTTAACCATTAGCTTTATAAAGACAGCTATTTATGTAGGGTGTTATATATGAATCTCATGGTAACCACAAACAAAAAAACTTACAATACATACACAAAAAATAAAGAGAAAGGAACCCACACATAACAGTAGAGAAAGTTATCAAATCACAAGGGAAGAGAGCAAGAGAAAAAGAAAGGAACAGAGACAAACTACAAAACAACCAGAAAACAAGGAACAAATGGCAATAAGTAAATACTTATCAATAGCTATGTTAAATGTAAATGGACTAAATGTTCCAACTGGAAGACAGGGTGACTGAATGAATGAAAACCAAAGCAAAATCCATCTTTGTGCTACCTATAAGAGACTCATTTCAGACCTAACGGCACATATAGGCTGAGAAGGGATGGAAAAAGATATTCCAGACAAATGGAAGGACTAGAAAAGCTGGGAGAGCAGTACTTACATCAGAAAAAAAATAGAATTTATTTATTATACTTTATTTTATTCTTTAAAAAAAAGATTTTATTTACTTATTCATGAGAGACAGGCAGAAACAAAGGCAGAGGGAGAAGCAGGCTCCCTATAGGGAGCCTGATGCAGGACTCGATCCTAGTACCCTCAGGGATCAAGCACTGAGCCACCTAGGTGTCCTATTTTATTCATTTATGTGTGCTCCATGCTGGGCAGTGAGGGACTTGAACTCATGTCCCTAAGACATGAGCAGAGATCAAGAGCTGGATACCTAACTGACTGAGCCACCCGGGCACTTCTAGAAAAAATAGACCTTTATTATTATTATTATTATTATTAATGAGAGACAGAGGCAGAGACACAGGCAGAGGGAGAAACAGGCTCCATGCAGGGAGCCCGATGTGGGACCCAATCCCGGGACTCCGGGATCACGCCCCGGGCCAAAGGCAGGTGCCAAACTACTGAGCCACCCAGGGATCCCCTAGAAAAAATAGACTTTAAAACAAAGACTGGATCAAGAGAAAAGGAAGGACATTACATAATGATAAAGGGATCAATCCAATAAGAGGATACAATAATTGTAAATATCTGTGTGCCCAACATCGGAGCACCTAAATACATAATGCCAGTATTAACAGACGTAAAGGGAAAATGGACAGTAATGCAATAATAGTAGGGGACTTTAACCCCCCACTTACATCAGTGGATGGATAATCTTGGCAGAAAACCAAAAAGGAAACATTGTCTTTGAATGACACATTAGACCAGATGGACTTAACAAACATACAGAACATTCCATCCAAGTACAGCAGAATAAGCATTCTTTCTAAAGACACATGCAACATCTCTAGGATGGATCACATGATAGGAGACAAAAGAAGTCTCAATAAATATAAGAAGATTGAAATCATATCAGGTATCTTTTCCAAGCACAGCAGTGTGAAACTACAATTCACTTACAAGGAAAAAATTGGGAGGAAAAAAAGACAAAAATGCATGGAAGCTAAACAGCATGCCACCCAACAACTAATTGGGTTATCAAGGAAAAAAATACCTAGAGACAAATGAAAATGGAAACAGAATGGTTCAAAATCTTGGGGACGGAGCAAAAGTAATTCTAGGAGGGAAGCTTATAGCAATATAGGCCTGCCTCAAGAAACAAGAAAAATCTCAGACATCTAACCTTATCCCTTTTAGATCTAGAAAAAGAACAGAATTCAGAGTTAGTAGATGGGAGGAAATAAATTAGAGACTTAAAAGATTGATGAAACTGAGAGCTGGTCCTACGCTTATCCTGGTGAGCACTGAGTAATATATGGGATTGTTGAATCACTATGTTGTAAGCCTGAAACTAATACAACATTGTATGTCAACTACAGTTCAATTAAAAAAAAAAAAAGAAGATACTGTAGTTTAAGAATTTCTGAAATAGCATTTTCTTGTCCCTGAGGAATCCAGTGGCATGTTCTTATATTCAAGTCAGCGTGTAATATCCATCCAGTAAAGATTATCATAGATTTTGCTGTCATTCCCACTAAAATGTCTGAAGCATTGCATTAATCTTCTGAGGAGACATCAGATGAACCATGAGTGGTCCTAAAACAAAGAGCTGGTTCTTTACAAGTAGAAACAAAATTGATAAACCTTTAGCCAGACTAGACTCATCAAGAAAAAAGTGGACTGGAATAAATAAAATCATAAATGAAGGAAAATATGTTACAACCAACACTACAGAAATACAAAGGATTGTAAGTGCTACAAAAGAGTATATGCCAACAAATTGGACAACGTGGAAGAAATGGATAAATTTCTGGAAGCATACAATCTGCCAAGACTGAGTCGGGAAGAAAGAGAAGATCTCAGCAGACCAATCACTAGTGATGAAATTGAATCACAGATAAAAAATAACAACAACAACAACAACAAAAAACACTCCGCAAACAAAAGTCCGGGACCAGATGGCTTCACGGGTGAATTCTACTAAACATTTAGAGAAAAGCTAATACCGATCTTTCTCAAACTATTGCAAATAATAGAAGAGGAAGGAATGCAAATCAGTGGTGGCTGAGTATTCATGTTCAGGGGAGAGGCCCCTACAGCACAGGGACTCAGTGGGGGATAGAATTTTGGAGATGGACACGCTCTGTTTCTTGATTGTGGTTGCGATTATAGGACTATATGTAATCAACAGAGTTAATCACACTGTATCCTTAACATAGATGAGCATTATGGACTGTGATTTATACCTCAGTAAATCTGCAGAAAGCTGACATTTCCAAGTGCTAGCAAGGATGAAGATTAACTCTCACATATTGCTGAAGTGTAGAATTGTACGGCTTCTCTGGGAAACAGGTTGGCGGTTTCTTTTAAACTCACATTCCCATTCAACTGTCTTCCATTCCTAGGTATTTATTCCAGGGAAATGAAAACATATGTCCATCACAAGCCTTTTATATGAATATTAAAGGCAGTTTCATTCATAAAAGCCCCCCACACTAGAAAGAACTCAAATGCTCATCAGCCATGAATAGATAAACAAATTGTGGTACATTCCTACAATGATAAAATGAAATACTGCTCCACAATAAGAAATAAGTTGCTGATATACAGGCTGTCCTGGAGGAGTCTCAAACACAGTATGCTGAGCCCACAGAGAAGCACATCTTCCATGATTCCATCCCCATGAAATTTTACAACAAGCAAAACTGTGGTGATAGAAGCCACATGCATCATTGGCTGGAGGTGAAGAGAATTGAGTGCAGAAAGTATAAGGAGATTTTAGGGGGTCATGGCGATATTTGAGATATTGACTGTTGTGCTGAACACGTGTGCGTGTGTGAAAATTCAGCAAAGTACACAAAATGGATGCATTTACTTCATATGGATTGTGTTTCACCAAAGTTAGAAAAAAAAGATGCCGACAAGACCTATAGCCCATGGGAAGTCACACTGGGTTCCTCAAATTGTAGCCTAATTTGGATATTCTGATTACGATCCTGCAGCCTGATCTAAGATATTCTTAGTTAAAAGCAGAAGAAAAAACTAATTTTTTTTTTTTTTAAGGAAAGGGTAATTGGGAAGGTAAAGTCAGCTCTTTAGGACTTTCCTTGCTACCATTTAAGTCCACATCATGCTTTTTGCTAAGACAAGGTTGTCCTTTCGATTTCTGGAAATATGACCAGGGGCTGGCTTTTCCAAGAGGGCTGCTAAGTCCCTTGTTTATCTGTTCATATCTATTGCACACACAAGAAACTTGAGGCTATTTAGATAATTTCCATGGGGAAAAAACCTTGTTATTTCAACTACCTAGTGACAGTCATTTAAAATATTTATTTTATCTAGATAATTGATCCACTGGCCCACTTTAGGGGAGGCATAGATCTGCACAGCTCAATGCTTCTTGAGCATCCTGTTTAATTTCACCCCCGCCAGGGGCGCCTCGGGCGGCCGCCGTCACCTCCACCCTTCACCTTCACCTGTGGCTCAAGGTCCCTGTGGGTGAGCAGTGCTTATAAATTGGGAAACAGGATTCAAGCTTGGGACCTTACTGATGCCCAAGACCTTGATCCTTCTGCAATACCTCGCTATGGAAAAGAACAATGATGATCCAAAGCCAGCCAAAGAAACAGTCCCCCTTTTATTCTATCTAAAATGCCATCTTGCTTCATTTGCCAGCCCCCCCTCCCCAACCCACCCCCTCCAATTACTAGCATGCTCCACGTGTCTGTGGCTGAGAATCATGGCAAGGGACAGGCCCCTGCCACATTGCCATCCTGCAGCAGCCAGCATGATCTGTCTCTGAAGTCCTGGAGAGTCTGGCCCAGTCTGGTCCCTGCCCGCCCCCCCCATTTTTGTAGAATGTGTGCCTCCCAACCTCTCAGCCCACCTGGAAGATCCCTCAATTTTCTTGTGAAAAGACCAACCGAAAGTTCTCAGGATTTCGAGAGCTTGTGTTACCCCCTCCTCTACCAAGCCCATTTTACACTGGATTGAATTTCTCCTCTTTATGCAGGAATTCAGCCCTGTGCACAAGAATACCACCAGAGTCATAAATATTAAGAAGAAATTTTTCTTTCATTTTTTTTCTCCTGCTGCCCCAGCCATGGTCCAGGCAGCAGAACCAGGCAGGTGTGTGATTCTGCATGGATCACATCAGTTCTGTGGCCTTCCGTGGGCAGGGCATGCTGGACTGCGTGGCACTTGCATTGCCGAGGCAGGAGAAATGCTTTTGTGTGTGTTTGGAGACTGGGGGAAGGTTCATGGCCAGGTCAGTGCGCCAGCATTCTTTTCTCGGCCACAGCAGCCACGATGGGCCCCAACGGGAGAAGCCCGGGCAGGGGGGCACGGGTCTTGGGAAGCAGAGCTACAGCTGCTGTGTTTGGTTTCCCTTTGGTCCCAGGGATTTAGATAAAAGGGCTGCTTTTATTGATTGGGGAGACTGGAGGAGGGAGGAGGCCCTAGAAGTCAGCCTTTGCCCTTTTGTTTTTCTAAGCAAACATTTATTGAGCATTTACTGTGTGCCGGGCATCATGCTAAATGCTTTTCATGCGTTATCAGTTTGAACACACATGACGTCCTGCTGCTGGAGTCTTCTTTTGACTGAGGTGGAGACTGCAGCTCAGAAAGGTTAAGTACCTGGCCCAAGGTCACACAGCTTATAAATGGGAGACCAGTGTGGGCCCTGGAGCCCTCTGTCACCTGGACTATTACAGTGGTCTCCTTTCTGCTCTCCCCTCACCAGTCGACCTGCTACTATGTCACCAGAGTGGTCTTTCTGGGACTCAACCCCACTCTGCAATCATCAGTGGTTTGCCTTTATGTAGGTGCGAATTCACACTGTGATGTGAGCTCCACTTACCCTCCCACCAGGAGTCCAGCATGAGCTGGGGCCTTCCCATCCTAGGCTTCTGTCCCTTGTACCTAGCCGCCCAAGAACACCTGAGTCCAGCCCTCCCGCCTGGCTCTCAGAAGCCCCTCCTCTAAGGGCACTTCCTCCCCACGGACCGCAGCTCCTCTGTCAGCCCCTTTGGGTCCCTGATATGTGTGGCCTGGGGTGAGATGGGGTTCCGGAGGGTAGGAGGTGTATGTCTTTCTGCCCTACTCCCTGCACAGGGACTGGCATGTAGTGAGTGTCCTGCTCATACTTTTCATGTGATCTTGTGTGGGAGGACTTAATTTTTGTCTCTCTGTCCTCAGCATCCATGGTACTTCATGGTCTCAGGGCTCTTTCAGATCCCTTCCCCAGCGGGCATGGGCCCCGTCCCTGCCTAGTTATAAAGGTACAAGAAGAAATTGACCAGTGATGGGAGATGAAGTTGCTGCCTCCGGATGGGCAAGTTGTCTGAGGCAGGCAGAAAAAGATGATGATCCAAGAGCTGACCATCCAGAAGGTAGAATGGGGCTGGACCCACATGCTGAGGGTCTGGCTGGCTCTGGACAGACATGGGAAGTGCTGGGATAAGATATGGGGATGGCCAGGGGTGGACCTCAGTTTCACACAGGGGCCCAATGAGAGGGCAGATAAGGGGCCTCTGGAAGCGCAGGTGTTACCTGGTGAACAGGAAACCAGAGGGGCAAGGGATTATCCAATTTAAGATCACAGAGACAGAACCTCACAGAGACAGATGCCATTTGCTGAAATGAATTAGGACCCCAGCTGGGTATTTGAGTTGCAAAAAAAAAAAAAAAAGAAAGAAAGAAAGAAAGAAAAGAAACAAGCCCTCAAAGAGGTATTAGTGGGGGATCAGCATTACCCACTCTAGTTAATGAGCTAATAATGCTTCCTGGGAACATTTTCACTGAGTCCTAAAGGCAAGTCTCCTGGATTTTGGTTTCCTCTTCTGTGGCATGAGGCCCCCCCACAGCAGCCCTCCTGCCACACTGGTGGTGGTGTCCGAGAGACGGACTTTTCCAGCCGGTGCTGCTGACGGTGATGGAGATACTGCCCCAGTACGCGGCATTCCCGAACCCTCAGCATCTGCACTCACTCTGCAGGGTGGGATAGAACTTGACCGTCCTGCCTCGTTGCTTTCACATGGTAACAATTCATTACAGGTTGCATCAATTCTGAGTCTTTGCTTTTTTAAAAGATTTTATTTATTCATGAGAAACACACAGAGAGAGGCCAGAGACACAGGCAGAGGGAGAAGCAGGCTCCATGCAGGGAGCCCGGTGCAGACTGGATCCTGGGACTCTAGGATTAAATCCTGGGCCGAAGGCAGATGCTCAATCCCTGAGCCACCCAGGCATCCCCCTTCTGAGTCTTAATAAGAGTTTCTGAGTTGGGGGGCAATTCTCTTGCCATGCCTAACCTAGCATGTAGGAGTCTGGTTGATCCATCTTGTTTCTAACAACCTTTAGAGCTGGGCAGGGATGGGGGTTGACATTCTCATTTGTGAAACAGAGCTGATGTGGCTCAGGCAGAGCAGGTCACATAGGTGAGTGGCAGAGGTCGGGGACAAGTCAGGCCTGGTTTGCTTGAGCCTCATTCTGGGCTGTTCTACCGTCCGTGTCCTGACCAGCTCAGCCGTCTGTCCTGTTTCCCTGGCTCTTCCAAAGCACGCTGATCACAAGATGAACCACCCAGGTGTTTTGGCATCCACCCCTCGGGGAGAGCTGGTAGATTGTGGCTGGGACAGGCCCCTCTCGTCCTGAACTGATGGCCTGTGTGCGACTGGCGGCCCTGCCCTCTGGCACCCGCACTCTGGAAGGCTCCTGGTGGAGGCAGCTTACAGCAGCACGGCTTTGTTTATAGTTAGTTCCCAAGCTTGGTGGGTCAGAGGAAAACAAAAGAGAATGATGGTTTTGGTGATGACACTGGCTTGCAGGTGTCTTTTGCTGCTGACAGGACACTGTCACACCCATGGTTATGCTAGAGGGGCCCACAGGCTGACTTCTTCACTGAAGGACGCCGGAAGGTCAGCCAGTGACCAGAGGCTGTGGTTTGCGGGCCACTGCTGTGGGAGTGCCAAGGGGGCAGGACTGGAGCATAGCTAAGAGTTCATGCCTCTGTGTCACCAGGCCCAAGTTGACTCTGGATTTTGCTACTCTCTGGTATGTGAGCCTGAGCAGGCTGCTCAGGCTCCATGCCCTGGGCTGCGAAGCAGGGGTGGTGATGCCCTCACGGGGCCGGTGGGTCACACAGAGCAGCCCCTAAGTGCTGCAGGTGGTTGTGGGGTGCTGTGATGGGCCTGCTAGAACGGAGTCCTCCCAGCCCCCTCCAGCTCCCGGGGAGGAGGCCACCTGGCCTGCTGACCCCGCAGGACAGGTTCCTCTGCAAGGTGGGCCCTGCGCCTGCCCAGAGCCCCTTCTGCACAGGAGACACATGGAGATCCTGTTAAGGCCCTGGCGTCCATTGTTCAATCAATCAGGCTAATCTGCGCGGCCCTCGATAAGGGCAGGGATCAGGTTTCAGGGAGATTTTCCTGGGATTACTTCTAGTAGCCGCTCAGTCTAGACGGGCCTCTCAGTTACAGGCGCACAGACAAAGGCGAGGCCCGGGAGTGCCCGGTCTAAGGCTGCCCGGAGCCCTGCCGTGGGCCTGTCCCTCCCTCCCAGCCCCTGCTGCCTTCCTGGGGGGCCAGGGCAGGGGAGAAACCAGCTCACTGACCTGGTTACTGGAAGTAAAGGTCCTGAGCCCCTGCGGTGTGCCCAGCTGGGCCCCACGGCACGGAGTGATGCGAGGGGCTGATGTCTGTGGCGTAGTCACGTGCTGGGTGCCGTGAAGGGCGCAGCGCACCTCTACCTTCTTCAGTGATCTTATGACCTGGTCACTCTTGTGCCCATTTTATGGATGAGGCTGCGCAGGCAAGGAATGGAAAGCCCCAGCCAGACAGTGGCGAAGCTGGGCTGTGAACATAGGCCTGCAGTGGGGGTTTCTCTGGGAATTCGGGGCAGGGATTGGTTAGTGAGAGAAGGCTGCCCGGTGCTCACGGGATGGGCAATGAAGTCAGCCTGCCTGCCTCGCTTCTGGGTTCTCAACCTGCTTTTGCTGTTTGTTCTAGGACCTGGGTAGGTCGCTTTTAGATATCAGTTTGCTCACCTATAAAATGGGCATGATACCATGGCAGACAGGGACTGCCCAGAGAAGTTGTGCGAAGTGGTTTTGGGAATGGCAAAGTACCCTGCTGCTGCCAGTCACTGGTTCCTGGCTTGCTGTCCAGCCCTGAACGAATGAGTAGATGAATCTAAATAACCTTCCTTGTATGGTAGACTCAATGAATCTTGTTTGCTCCCCTTTTCTACCTCCCTAACTCCCACCTATCCTCAGAAATGTGGGGAGAGCTCTGGAGGCCGGGTGCTGTCGGTGGAAACACGGGGGACAGCTCAAAGGCCACAGGGACAGGGTGCTGCAGGCATGATACTCCTCTCTGCTTTTCCTGGAAGATGAGCCAGAGGCATGTCCCACCCTCCTGGGGACATGCACCTGTGCCCTCTCCCACTCAGATATTGCTGTGTCCAGATGGGGGTGGGTGCATGCCCTTTTCAAGCTTTTAGAACAGAGCCTAGAGAGGGAACTTAAGGAAATATCCTTTGGGGGCTGGAATATAAACTTTGCTCATGTCTGTATGATCCAGGGCGAGGGCGACAGCCCAGCAGTAGGCAGGTATAGCTCTTCATTTTATGACTCATCTACCTTGCATTTGAAAGGCTCTATGCGGGGCACCTGGGGTCTCCCTTGGTTAAGCACCTGCCTTTGGCTCAGGTCATGATCCTGGAGTCCAGGATTGAGCCCCATGTCCTGCTCACTCAGCAGGGAGCCTGCTTCTCCCTCTCCCTCTGCCGTTCCCACTGCTTGTGCTCTGTCTCTTTCTCCCTCTCTCTTCAAATAAATAAAAAAAAATTAAAATCTTTTTTTTTTTTTTTAAAAGGCTCTACGTTGCTTTCTGGTTCTCTGTATCTTTCCCCTATGCCCTCCCACAAAATTAAAGACCTGACTCAAGAGAATAATGTGTCACTCATTTAATGGATTAGCTTTTCTCAGAGCAGCAAAACCAAAAATCAAAACATCATAAAGAATATTAAGAGCAAAATTTAGAAGTTCATTGAGACCCTCAGGCATTGCTCTTCTATACACATGGCTTCTATGTCCAAGCGTTTTTTTTCTTTTTTAAAGGCCTCAAATCAGGGGTGCCTGGGTGGCTCAGTAAGGTAAGCATCTGCCTTCAGCTCAGGTCATGGTCCCAGGGTCCTGGGATTGAGTCCCATATTGGACTCCCTGCTCAATGGGGAGCCTACTTCTCCCTCCCCATCTGCCTCTCCCTCTTCTCCTGCTCATGCTCTTTTGCTCGCTCACTCTCTCAAATAAATAAAATCTTTTAAAAAATAATGAGTGAAAATATCAGAGAGGGAGACAGAACATGAGAGACTCCTAATTCTGGGACACGAACAAGGGGTAGTGGAAGGGGAGGCGGGCGGGGGGATGGGGAGACTGGGTGACAGGCACTGGGGGGAGCACTTGATGGGATGAGCACTGGGTGATATACTATATGTTGGCAAATCGAACTCCAATTTAAAAAAATCTTTTAAAAAAATAAAAAACACTTGAAAGGCTTTAAACCATATATTGACCTTGTATGTGAACCTGGGAGGGCAGAGGTAGCCTTGGGTGGGCTGATGTGCACACCCCCTTCCCCTGTACTGTACAGTTATCCAGCATGTACACTGTGTGTATATGATCAAGAGGGCATAGTGAAGAGGGAAGAGAAGGTTTGTGCGCAAGAGACACTGGAGAGAAGCATGATGAGCTCATGGAATTTTGAGTCTCAGTGACCTGAGTTTGAGGCCTGGATCCATCATTTTACCAGCTGTGTGACTTAGGCAGATCGCTTAACTTCTCTAAGCCTCTACTTTCTCATCTGTGAAACAAAAATGATGAGACTTAGGTTGTCAGGCCGTCGTGAAGATGGGTCTGAAATGGATAGACATGAAACGGCTGTGTGAACAGGAGAATGGTTCTTCAGAAGGCCTTGCCCTTGGGAGGATGAGTGTGGAGAGCCTTTGGCACAGCTGTGAATCCAGTGGTTGAGCCTTCGTGGTGGGCTCTGGGGGTGTTTAACTTGCCCTGTGTAATGGACCTTGGGTGCCTCGACTCATTTCCGTTTTCACAGATGCATTACAAATGCCACTGGGCTCAGAACAAATGCCAATTTAACTATGTAATAGAGTCTTAAGCTTGCACTGAGCCATGCATGGCTGCTCCCAGCAAGATGAGCAGAATTACAATGAAATCAGCATGTGTTCATGGATGTTGACTGTGTTATTAGCGTTTCTGGATTTGATGAACCCTCGTCTTCTCTGCAGTCCTTGAGCGATTAATGTCAGTGAAAGAGAGGTGGGAAAGGTGCCCCTGGGTGGAAACCAGAGCTATGCCCTACAGAAATGGGAAAATGGTGGCATTTCTGTCACCTTCTCTCTGTAGAGTCTTGAGTTGAATCACTTGACAGCTCTGGGCCTTTTCCTAAAAGTTTCCTTAATCGATCAGATGGGATCATCCCTGTTCTGTCTACCCACTGGCCTTTTGACCACATGAAAGTATGTGCTGAAAAGATGTCTGAAAGCATAGAATCTTGTCCAGGGTAGCATTGTTATGGATGGAAGCACATGGTGTGTGGATAACTGCTGGCAACAGATGAATTGTCAGGTTTTGCAGTTCCATTTTTGGTTTCTAAGATCTATGAGTGACTTGGAAAACAGGCCAACTAAGCAAGTTGTTTATGTTTCTAGATATCCACACTATGTATTTTTTATGATTAATTGTACATTTGTCCATTTTCTCAAATAGAGCAGCACAGACAAAACGGTAGCTCTTAGAGGCCAAGCCCTGCATATGCGTCTTATCTGTGTCACCTTATTTTGTTCTCATCACAAACCCAGGACACGTATCTTATTATTTTTCTGTTTATAGTCAGAATACTGAGGCTTAGGCGAGTGAGACAGTGTACCTCACATCACATAGTTAAGAAGAGGCATAGTGTATGAGCCCCTGAAATATCTGGGCCTCTAATACCACTAGTAAGTCAACTAAAAATAGTTGATCTTCCCTCCCTCCCTCTTTTCTTCCTTTTTTTCCTCCCTTCTTTAATAACTCAGTGAAAAAGTCATTGGGTGTTGGTCTGGTGGAGTGAGAAATTCCTCTCTCCCCAAGACAGTGATAAAAGTAGACAAAAATGTCAAAAGCAACCATTTAAGAATCCAAGAAATTTACCAAAATCATACTTTTCTGACAAGAATGTAAAATGGTATAGCCAGCTTGAAAACCAACATAGATTTTCAGTTCTTTACACTAAAATATCCCAGTTTTTAAAAAGTTAAACGTACTATCCAATCCAGTATCCACTTTTAGGTATCTGCCTGTATAAATCTTCTTCAACTTACGTTGCATAATCCCATCATAAATTGACAGTAACGTAAGTGGCAAGTGCATTTAATATGCCTAACCTACCAATCATTGTAGTGTAGCCAAGCCGACCATAAATGTGCTCAGAACGCTAATATAAGCTTTTGGTTGAGCAAAATCATATAACACAAAGTGTTGAACATCTCATGTTACATATGGATACTGTACTGAAAGTGAAAAACACAATGGTTCTTGGGGATGGGATGATTATAAGTTATTGGTGGTTTATCCTCAAGATTGCACGGCTGACAGGAAGCTGCAGCTTCTCCCCCAGCCAGCATTGAGAGAGAGAGAGAGAGAGTATTGTACTACATGTCGCTAGCCCAGGAAGAGTAGAATACAGAATCTGAAATGCAGTTTCTAGTGACAGCATATTGCTTTTGCACCATCACAAAATTGAAAAATTGTAACGTGAACCATCTTACATCGGGAACCATCTGTATTGGTTTTCTGTTATTGCTGTAACAAATCACTACAAACAGTGGCTGAAAACAACACAAATGCATTCTCTGATGGCTTTGGAGGTTAGAAGTCCAACAGGAGTCTCACTGGGCTAAAACCAGGGTGTCGGCAGGGTTACATTCCTTCTGGCAGCCTCTCAAGGAGAAACTTCCCACCTTCTAGAGGCTACCCACTATCCCTTGGTTCATGGTCTCCTTCTTGCATCTTCAAAGGTAGCAACGGTGGGCTGTGTACTTCTCAGAGTATCACTCTGACTTCTTTTGTCTCTTCTTCTTTGGAAGGACCCTTGTGAGTACACTGGGCCTACCCAGGGTATCCAGGGTCATCTTGCTTTCTTAACACCAGCTGATTATCACCCTTAGGTTCATCTGCAACCTTAATTCCACTTTGCTATGTAACTTAACGTATTCACAGGTTCTGGGGATTGGGACATGGACTTAATATAAAATAATCCTGGATAATCTTGCTTTCTGAAAGTTGGCTGATTAGTAAATCAGACACTTTTGGAAGCCATTAATCTGCCTACCACACTACTAACAGTAATAGAAAATATGTGTCTACACAAAGACTTGCACATGAGCATTCACAGCAGCATTATGCATAATAGCCCCAAACTGGTAGCAGTCTAAATGTCCAACAACTAGTCAAGGGATAACAAAGTATGAAATATCTATAAAATGGAATATGATGCACCAGTAAAAAGGAAGTAACGATACATGTTACATCACAGATGTACTTCAAAAACATGATGATAAGTGAGACAAACCAGATGCAAAAACTACATAATTCTTTGTACATGGAAATTCTAGAAGAGGCAAATTTACAAAGAGAGAAAACAGGTTGGTGGGTGCCTAGGGCTGGGGAAAGAGGCCCGGCTGAAATGGCCACTGGGAAGTTCACTGGAATGATGGAAGTGTGCTAAAACCAAATTGTAGCGATGGTTACACAGTCGTGTGAATTTACTAAAAACATCATTGATTTGTATACTTAAGATGAGTTAATTTTTATGGTAATTTATAATTCACTAAAGCTCTTTGAAAAAAAGGAGGCATTTATGCAGACCTGATAGGGAATGCAACCTGGGAAAAGTTGAAGGCCTCATGAGTAAGGTGGCTCAGTGTGGTGGCCGCCTACTGGATTCAAGAATTTGATTATACACACTGAGATTGGGTGGATAAGTGAATACATTGAGAGTAAAGGAGGCTGGCTAGTTTCCCTGCTGTTAGAGGAGGGAGTTACAGATCAGGAAAGGGGTGAGAATGAACACAATTATATTGGACTGTAATTGGAGGTATTTGTGTAAACTTGTGGTTTCCAAAATAAGTAAATGTAGAAATTAACACATATGTGAATATTACATATATATCCTTGCATATACAAATACTGATGAGCTCTTTCCACTAAGAGGGCTTACCAACCAGGACTAAGAGGACATCTGGTTGCTCAGGTAATGGTCTCCAATCCCGTTCCACTAACAGGCACTAGGAATCCTTGGAGAAATGACTGATACCAGGGCCCGGGGCAGAAAAAATACACGATGTCCATGCTAAAAATATTTTCTGCCAGAAAGTCAGGACATAGGGCAGCCTGGGTGGCTCAGTGGTTTAGTGCCGCCTTTAGCCCAGGGCCTGATCCTGGAGACCCGGGATTGAGGCCTATGTCGGGCTCCTTGCATGGAGCCTGCTTCTCCCTCTGCCTGTGTCTCTGCCTCTCTCTCTCTCTGTCTCTGTCTTCTGTCTCTGATGGATAAATGAATAAAATCTTAAAAAAAAAAAAAAAGTCAGGACATGGTTACAGAATGATGCAGGCATGTTCACAGAACATGAAGCCATCTTGAAGGGACTCCCCCTGGTGCAATCTTGGATATTGGAGCATCAAAATATATCATGATAGTAATAGTTTTAAACCTATGAAATGGTAATCTGTGAGCCCAAACTGGTATAAAGGATGAAGTGTAGAAGGAGAGAAAGCTCCACATCACAGGGGAATGCCAACTGACTAATGTCAAAGGAATAACAGAGTTAGGAAAATGTCCATTCAGCAGTCATCATCATCATAATAATTCAGGCAAATTAAAAATTTAAAAAGCACATCTGCACGTGGTGACATGCCAGGTCTTGTTCTTGGCTATAATTCAGAACTTACCCAAATGTAAGGCACTGTTTGTTTCTGCCCTGAATGGTCACAGGCTACCTTTTTTTTCCAAGCTGTGGCCTATTTCTGGGCTCTGAAAATATTCTGAAGAGAGGAGATTGCCTGAGGGTTGACTATACATTGTGGCCACTTTGGGTTGGGGAGATATCTGGTTTCTTTGCTTCCAGCAGGGTTAGCTGACAGGTCAGCATGAGAATGAGCATGCTCTGGTCATCACTGCAGCCCCCAGAGGTTGCCGGATATTAGTAGACTGGCCAACGCCACCTGAAGAGTGAAGTATCCATTGACAGCTGCTTGTGACAGTGACTTCAGGGGTGCCATCCAGGGAAACACCAGCCAATGACTCTTTGTTTTTATGAGCTTAGTAACGGCCTGTCACACCTCCAGGCCCAGACTGTTTTTGCCATTTCTTCACTTGCCAGTCTGCACATTCCACAAGACTCTTCATTTGCACATTGGCTGGGTCACTTTGAGGCCG
This sequence comes from Vulpes lagopus, assembly GCF_018345385.1. NCBI lineage: Eukaryota > Metazoa > Chordata > Mammalia > Carnivora > Canidae > Vulpes > Vulpes lagopus. Next base: position 109,155,321 of record NC_054830.1, on the reverse strand, counting down.
AGAAGTATGTCTCTTTCCTTCTTGGATCCTGGGAGGGAAGTAGTTGTGGAAGCAGATCCACAAGACAGCTGTCATCTCTGGGGACCGCACTGCTGGTGGCACCTTTGGGCTTGGGGTTATGGGCAGCAGGACAGATGGCCCTGGGCTCTGGGAAGCTATCCCAGGAAGTTTGGTTTACCACACACAAATAGATGTTCATCATCCTGGAGCTGAAAATTTGGTTTCTGGACTCATTTTTATGTGCTGTTTATGTTGGCCACTGTCCTTGGAACAACCTTGGCCAGCTGAGGGTTGAGGGAAATCATGCCTTGTCCACTTGGAGAGGGTCATTCAAAAAGGGATGGAGTGGCTGGCCAGGGACTTTTCTGATAGAGTCTGGCATGCCCCTGCTTGACAGGGCTTGGTTTTGATTTGGGCTGAGTACTCTCTTGGGAATGGTAGCAGGAGTATTCCCTGCCAGGAGAGGCCCTAGGAGCCTACTTGCATCCTGTGGAAGGCATTTTTTTTTCCCAAGGCACAACCATAATGAACCAAGGAGGTCTGCCTATGTGGCCTGTGCATCAAAGCCTTTGGGCAGCTCTCTTTGCATCTTCTAGGCCCTGTCATGTGGATTTGAGAAGCACGTGCTCTCTGTGTACACCCCTGTACCAGGCCCAGGCGCATTCAGCCCTCTGTGATAGAAAACACAGGCTGGGAGGTAGCGCTTTGGCCTCAAATCTCATGTCTGCCAAGAGAATGAGACAGTGTATGCAGCTGTTTTGCTTTTCCCTCTTAGAACCCAGTGTCCTTATCTGTCATCAAGGGGGCCAGACTGGGGGCCCTTGAGGTTCCCTTCCAGATGACATAATACCTGAATAGCCACCTACCTGGCGATTCTCCTCAGTAAATGGTAGAAGTATTTGTTGCTGTATGAAGAGCCCTAGACATGGAGCTCATGCAGGGCAAGGGATAGATTGCATCCATGCTGGGCAATGTGGAAGATCTTTCCCTTGTTTTTGGTGTTGTGCAGTTTCACTGTAATATGTCTACATGTGAATTTATTTTTATCCTACTTGGGATATCCTGGGCTTTGTAAAGCTGAGGCTTAACACATTTTTACCAATTTTGGAAAAGCGTCTGTTGTTATTTCTTCTCTCCCGTTTAGGAAATCTGATGAGATATATCAGGTATATGTTCTTTTAGCTCATAGATTAGTGTCTTGGTGCTGGTGGCTCTGCTCCATGCTAAGGATCCGTTTCAGATCTGATTCACATGGCATTTGTCTCAGGACCCAAGCAGAAGGGGCAGCAAGTAGCTGGGTGGATTCTCAGGCATGCAAGAGGCCAAGACAGACCACATCAGCCCCTTTAACCTATGTCATGTCTACTCACATTCCACCCAGCCTAAAAGAGTGGGTGGAAACTCTACTTTACTCGAGGAGGAGGTTGAGAAGAGATGATTATTTGCTGAATGCTAATGCACTCTACTACAAATTCTCCTCTCTCCTCTCTCTCTCTCTCTCTCTCTCTCTCTCTCTCTCTCTCTCTCAGATTTATTATTTGAGAGAAAGGGAGGGAGAGAGCACAAGTGAAGGGGCTGGGCAGAGACAGAAGGAGAAGGAGAACCAGACTCCCCGCTGAGCAGGGAACCCGATGCAGGACTCGATCCCAGGACTCTGGGATCATGACCTGAGCCAAAGGCAGACCCTCAGCCAACTGAGCCATCCAGGTGCCCCCGTATTCTGTCCTTAGTCACAAATATTCACTTTAAGACTCAAGCAAAATACACTGCCTCCTTCCCCAAGATGATGCAAAAGTTTCATCTGGCTCTCACGACAGGCTCAGGATCTTGTAATCCACCACATTTCTCTTGGTCCAGAGGCCTCTGAAATAAAGAGACAAATATTTGCACTCCCTACCCCTCAAAAAATCCTCTACACAATATGCAGTTGAAATGCAGGGAAAATCATCATTCAATTATCACTGAAAAGACGAGGAATGAGAGGCACATAGCAGTGGTCTGGGATAGTCTTCGTCCTGGGAAAACACTGTGAGACCCCCCTGTGGTGGGGTTGGGTGCTGGTTCTGCTCTCTGGATGCATCACCCACATCCACAGCAAAAATAGCCGCCAGCTCTGGGGGCTGATAGCTCCAGGGGCTGATGTCATGAACATTTTGTACTCAGGGATCTGCAAGTCTTCTGTGTGCTCAACCTGCGGGTCAGGTTCAGGTGGCTGTCCTTGCGGGGCTCCGGGTTGAAGAGCATCTGCTGTCTCGGGCACGCTTCTCTGGTGGCCTGTCCCAGAGCGTGTGCTCCAGCTTGTAATTCTGGAAGCGTTTCTCTCATGGTCCTGCCCCCTGCCCCATCCTGTCTCTGGGCCACTTGGTGCGGTCTTCCTTTACGTTCTTGCCAGTTAATTAATTCTCAGGCCAGCTGTCTTTATTCACTGGGCTTCTGATTTCACTTTTTGTTTCTAAAAATTCTAGTTGATCCCTTTTCGAGTATGCCTGGTCAGTTTTGAAATTTTCTTTGTCCGTTGTGTTTAAGCTGATAGGCCCTATTTCATATGCATAATCTGGCCCTTGGGGATCAATTATGCTGCCCTTCCTGCTGACTCTCACTCATAGTGGCTTCTTTCCTTGGATATTTGGTAATTTTCCGTGGTGAGCTCATACTTAACTGACTGTAATCTGCAAGATTCCTGGGGGCCTGGGCTGAGCAGGCATTCTTTCAGAGACATTTCATGAATGATTTCTGTTGGTGTCCAGTGATGCCCCCTACCTGAAATCTTTTGAAGTCTACCTATCTACTTGGAGCTCCCCAGACTGAGCAGGTGGTGTAAGTTCACCCGAGTGAAGGCAGGCTTGCTCCCATGGGACACTCCCTGGGTATTTCTCCCTCAGAGCCAAGGCTGGAGATGGCCATGTTTCCTGGTGGTCTCCTTTTCCACTGAGTGCACTGGAGGAGGTATAACTTCCAGAGTCCTAGGCCCAGATAGAGGTACCTCCTTAGATCTCCCCCCTGTTTTGTAAGCCAAAGATTTTCTTCTTTTCTTTTCTTTTCTTTTCTTTTCTTTTCTTTTCTTTTCTTTTCTTTTCTTTTCTTTTCTTTTCTTTCTTCTCTTTTCTCTTTTCTTTTTTCTTTTTTCCTTTTTCTCTTTTCTTCTCTTTCCTCTTTTCTTTCTCTCAGGGCAGCTGTGGTTTCAGTACTCACAGGGAGCATCTTCAGCTTGAGTTTTTAGCACTGTAGATTTCTCACACCTGTTCCTCCTCCTCTTCCTTCCATCCCTGAATAGCCTTTGCATTTAAATTTGTTTTTTTTAAGATTTTATTTATTTATTCATGAGAGAGAGAGAGAGAGAGAGAGAGAGAGAGGCAGAGACACAGGCAGAGGGAGAAGCAGGGTCCATGCAGGAAGCCCTATGTGGGACTCGATCCCGGGTCTCCAGGATCAGGCCCTGGGCTTAAGGCGGCGCTAAACCGCTGAGCCCCCTGGGCTGCCCGCATTTAAATTTCTATTTATTGTGTCTTACGCAGCATTCTGGATGTTTATGGTGGGAGGGTGGCCTGGTGCGTTACCAGGAGCTGGAGGCCTCCCTCTGCAGTACGGTTATGTCAGTCCCCCCTGGATGTACAGCAGGCCCCGTTTCTTTAGAGCCTAGGGGCTCAGCCCTGGACTCGGCCCTGGACTCCTTCCTTCCAGGGGAAGGAAAAGACCCAATTTCTCTGTATGAGGTTCTTGTCAGAGGGAGGACAGGGCACACAGACACAAGGAGGTAAAGAGGAAATGACCACCATGCACTTATTGAGCACCTACTGTGTGCAAGATCCTGTGTCAGTGCCATGTCTCTGTACTTATCATCTTATTTGATCCTCATGGCAACATTTCAAAAGGCTCAGAAGGGTCTAGCGATGTACCAAGATCTTACATCAAGCTGGCAGACTGGGCTGAGAAGCCAAGTCTGCCCTCTTCTCCCTGTCCTGTGCTGCTTTAGAAGACAAGGCACAGGTGGGCCTGACTGTCTGGGCAGGTGCATGAGAAACTGTGTGATCCTTCACAAACCACTCTGCACGCCTATTTCTCGGAGCATGTGTGTCGAACCCGATGGTGGGCACCAGTGAGTAGGGGCTTAGAGTGGATTTCCCCTTCCATTTTCATGATGGCATTAGAAATTCCAAAGGAATAGACAAGTAAACCTCTTAAATGGTGTGTGGGGAGGCTGTACTGTATGTGAGAGGAGGGGGCTGTGGTGTGGTTGGGGCCGGAGAGGCACAGTCTTTTCTGGAGCCACTGGGGATCCAAGCATGGATGCTTTGGGTTGAGAGACAGGAGGGTGTGTGTGGATGGGCATTTGGCCATGGGGCTGTGCTCCAGACTCCTCACAGATCTAGCTGCTATGGTGTTGGGTCTACTCCAAATACTCACCTGCCAGGACCCACTGGACCCAGGACTCCTGGTTGTTTGTGTTTTTAATGAAGATTCGTTCCCAAGGATGGCAACAGCTTCAGCATACAGGTCTAAACTTAAGTCTTCTCTCCCAACCCAGTCGTGTTTGTTTATACCTTTCCCATTGAGAAGATCCATCCCCCTCTGGGTCTTCACCCTGGCACTGCCCCCAGCCCACAGCCCCCAGCCCCCAGCTCCCGTGCAGTTACTGAGCGGTAAGGCTCTAGCCAATGCTGGGGGCAGAGCAGAAAAAAGCCACTCCTCGGGGCACACGGCAGCCCTGTGCTGTGTCCCCGCCGCTGTCCCTGTCAGTGGGGGCAGGGGCTGTTGTGCAGGAGGGTGCTCCGGGACAGCTCAGCTGCCTTGTGCAGATCCTGCAGTGATCATGGGCTCCTGAAGGCTTCCTGGCCGAGCTGCCTGCAAGCTGGAACCTCTGTGGTGGGTGGGGGTGGGTGTTCTGGAATGAGAGGGGAACCCCAGATCAGGGCGGGGAGCAGAGTGATTAGGCAAGTGGACACTGGAGTGAGATAGATCTGGATTCAAGTCCTGGCTCTGTCACTTGCTTGTGACCTCGGGAAAGTTCCTTAACTTCTCAAAGCCTCAGTTTACCCACCTGTGAGAATGTAAGTAACAACAGTGTGTACCTTTGTGTTGCTGCCGAGGGCCTTCCACACGGGGCCTGATGTGTGGTGAGCAGTCAGGAAATGCTACCTGTGGTCTTCACCGCCATCCATGTTGAAGGGACCTTGGAGTCCATGGCACGGGGTTGTGTTGGCTCTGGTCTGAGTGATGAGAGGAGAGACCAGGTGAAAGAGCCCAATAATTGAGAGTTTTGGTGTAGGAGCTGAGTGGCCAGTTTTGGTGTGATTGTGGCCCTCTAGCCCTGGGAGGAGGCCATCTAAGCTGGGGAGCCTGACCTGGGGGTTAAATGAGAATGGTGCCTCCCTGCAGCTCCCTCTGAAAACCTAGCAAGTGAAACTCATTGCTCCCCACTCATATGGAGTATACTCTGTCCTGACCCCATCCTCAGAGACTCAGCCAGGGAGGCTGTGGTCAGGTACCCGTGCCTCAACGTCACTTGGGTTTGCAGTCCCTCGCTCTTCAGCAGATTTCTGAAGATTTCTCCCCACAGACAGCCCGATGCAGGACTAGATCCCAGGACCCTGGGATCACACCCTGAGCCAAAGGCATCTAGATGCTTAACCACTGAGCCACCCAGGTGCCCCTGTAGCAGATTTTCTCCATGGGCTTCCTGCCTCTTCCCTTGCTACCATCTGGTGCTTTGGGAAGGATTGTCTTCACGAGCATGCACTTCTTTCGGGGTTACATCTGACAGCACATAAAGAGCAAAGAGAATGGAGGGTAATCATGACTGGCATGGAATGGTCTCCTTCTTTCCTCCGGAGTCATGACTGAGCTTTGTGACGACACTTTTTTCCCCTCTGTTGCTTTCTTCAATCCTCTCTGGTTCCATGTCTGTGTTCCAGAGAGCAAAAGCTCCCAGAAAGGTGAATGCCAGCCAAGAGAGGAGTTTTGAATGCTGTTAGGGAATGTGGAGACCTCATTCCACATTCATGACTGTATAGAAAGCCCCAAATGGTCGTGGGATCTGTGAGCTTTTTTCAGAAATTCCTTTGGCTTTGGTGTGCTCAGGATAAGCACTAAACCACCATCTTCACTGCAGCTTACGGAGGTGAACCTACAACTGGCCTTGGGCTTTGTTGAGAGGAACTGTCAGGTTCTGGGGATGGATGAGGGTGGAAGTAGACGGCTTTGGGGTTTTGCTTTCTGTAAGGCCTCAGGAGTCTTCCATGGACAGGCCAGCCTTTGCCCATAGAGGGCCTCCTCCTGGGACCTGATGATCTGCACATCCCTGGACTTTCTAACAACTTAGGAAAACAAATGAGCTCTTTATCCGAAGAGAAATTTGGCACAGTTACCCTGGGATTTAGGCACTTCACGGCTGTTATAAAGGAGGTTGAGGTAAAGATAAGGCGGCAGACAGACCAAGACAATGCTGCTTAATTCTCTGGAGCAGAGCCTCTACACCTAGGCCTTATCTGCTTTCCCTATCTGATACCTCCACATTCCCCGTGGGTCCATCCACTTCTGATTCATACCATTGTTGGATTCCAGGCTTGAACATTGCTCCAGGCCCAAGCTTTGCATGACTTTACACTGAGGAGTCCTCGATCCACTCAGAAACAAAGAGAAAGTATAATGTGAATAATTGAGAGAAATTCTCTTAGAAAGTTAAGGATTCCACAAAGGTGGTGAGCAGAGAGTCCTCAGAATTTGCAGGGAGATACCACCTGTCCAGATAATTCCATACCAGGATGTGGCAGAGGATGAGAACCCTTTGAAGCAGATGCCAGGCAGCCTTGGCTCCCTGCGGTCCCTCCCCGCCCCAGCCCTCCCTGAGCGCACAGCCAGAGGGCTCCCATCCACCTGGCCTCCACGGGCTGGCGTGCTACAGGGACTGGCTCCTCAGAAACCACAATTAATAACCGCCCCTGCACTGAGGGCTTGGTCTCCTGCAGCAGATAATAAATTGGCCCCATGCACTGAACCAATTCCCCGAAGCACTGCAAGCATTGTAATACTACCTACCGCCTCTCTGCTATCACTAACTTGAAGGAAGAAACAACACTCAACCATGGTGCTGGAATTAAAGTAATTCCTTTGTAAATGGGCTAAGTACAAAATTCTAGGTAGACTTCTTGACTCTTAAGGTTTTCTCACTGACCCAGGGGCCTGCTTTCCCCCTGGGCCTGCAGTGCTTTGCATTCCAGTGTTGTTGTTTATGGCCTGGAGTCTAAAAGAGCCTTTCTGCGTATCCCACGGGCCACTGGGAGTGGCCATGGGGAGTGAACCCTAGCTCTGAGTCTCTGTCTCTCTGAGTCTCTGTCTCCCATGTGACCTTGAGTATGTCATTTAACTTTCTCATTTCCCTTGTTCTCAGAAAGGAGAGAACGGGATCTTCCCCGTAGAGCTGATAGGTCACTAAGGTACCTTTATTGAGTATTTGCTGTATGTAGGGCATATGGACTGGGTCATTTAATATTTTTGGTAGCCTCGTGGTGGGAGGAGATGTGTAAGGGGTTGTGTTGTCCCTATTTTATAGATAAGTTGTAGGCTCAGAGAAGCCAAGTGACACACCTGGGACCGCAGCTGATAAGCAGCACAGCTGGGACTCGAATTCAGAAGTTGACTCGAATGTCCTCTCTCCTAACCCCTGAGGTAATGCCTGCCCTTAGTAGGGCTTGCACCCCGTAGGTACTCAGTCAGTCCAAATGAAGGAACAAAGAGAAGAGAGCTGCGTGTGTTGACTGTGTAGCAGGCTCCGAGGAGCGTGTCGGGCCTCAGGCACGAACCCTGGATTTGTGTGAACTGGACTTGACGGTGGGCAGGCAGGCGGCCCTGGGGACTGTCCGGGGCGAGGCTGGGCAGGAGAAGGTCCTCGGGGTGCCCGAGCAGTCTCTTCCTCCTCCTCCTGGGCGGGCAGGCATCTCTGGAGTCTGAGCCCAGATCCTGGATCCTGGGGGCGGCGCAGAGTCGCTATAGATTTTAAGGAGTCCGTTCAAAGCAAAAAGGAAGCTCTCTCCAGAATGAAGGGCAGCGTGAGTGTCGGGGCCAAAGGAGGACGGTGGAGAATTCCCAGTAAAACTTTACAGCTTCCGTGTTTCTGCTCCTCTAAGTCTTCCCATGAAAAGCGCGCATCTGGGGGGCCGTCTCGGGGGAGCGAGGGCAGGAGCCACCGGTAGCCCAGCCGGCCGCGCTTTCCGGAGTCATTAGTGCCCCTGCGGCCTGCGAGGGGGGCCAGGCTGCTGCGGAGGAGCGGCCTTGCCCGCGCTGGGGGGGGGGTGCCCCGACACTGCCCGCAGGCCGCCGCCTGCATCTGGGCAGGGGAAGCTCCGCTCTTGTCCTTTTTATGCGTATTGACTTAGTGGAGTGCAAACATGTTAAAAGTTCACTTTCTCCTTTATAGGAGTCTATAAAAAAGGCTCTTAAACGGGAGTCCTAGGGCTTGAGCGAGACAAGTGTGGGACCGGGCCTTGGGAGGGCGCAGTCCATCCCCCTGCCTTGAGCCCAGAGGTGTGAGCCTGTTGCGGATGTTGCTTCAGCTTGAAGTCTGGGAGCCCCGGCTTGGCTGGGCCCCCGCGGTGCGTCACGCCAGAGGCAGAGGGCTCCGGACGTGGGAGCTGCCCGCGCCTTCTGCTTCGGTGAGTCCCTGGTGAAGGCCGGCTGGCCTGCGTGGCCCTCTGCGGTGTGAGAGCAAGGGACTCGGCCCTGTGCAGGGCTTGTGGGGGCGCCTGAGATCCTGGGGTCTCTAAGCAAGCACGGGAGAGGAGATGTCCCAGGTCCCCAGGGTCTGGCTAACTGAGCTTTGTGATAGGCGTCCCCGTGGCTTAGACCCAGGGATGGCCTGCGGGGGAGAGGGAGAGGGTGGAGGAGTCAGACCTCTGGTGCCCTTGTGTGGCCTTTGGGGCTGCAGAGCCCACAGCACCCCCTGTCCGTGTAAAATGCTCCTTTTATTTATTTATTTTTAAGATTTATTTTTTTCATGAGAGACAGAGAGTTAGAGACACAGGCAGAGGGAGAAGCAGGTCTACGCAGGGAGCCCAATGTGGGACTCGATCCCGGGCCTTCAGGATCACACCCTGGGTCAAAGGCAGGTGCCAAACTACTGAGCCACTCAGGGATCCCCTAAAATGCTCCCTTTAAAGAGTGACTAGGTAATCAGGTGATGAGTCCAGGGGTCAAGCCTTGGGAGGCAGCTTGCGGGCTTTGGGAAATTGCTTTTGCTGCTCAGCCCTTAGTTTCTCCATCTGTCAAGTTAGAGGCTGGTCCCTACCCCACCTGCCTGCCTCTCGGGGTTGTCACCAAACTGCAGGATAAGAGAGGCACTGGGGAATGGTGGAAGAGCTGCTTTGTGGCCCAGGGGGGCCTGACCTGTAGAAGGTGACCCTGGCACCGAGTTCAGCACCTGGCATTCCTTTGTTCAGTGAGTGACTAACAGGTTAGTGAATGAACATGCTGGTGCTCATTCCAAGGGCCAGGCCCATCACTCTGTCCCGCTCACTGTGTCTAAGTGTAACCCATAGCTGTGGCTTCAGGCAGGAACATGTGAGCTGGTCCTGCTTGCTCACAAGCACACTCCCTGGGGCGTCCCACTGATACCTGCTGTCCCTTTTGGCTCCACTGACCTGACACCTGCATAGGACTGTGCTCTCTGAAGGGAGTTTGGCAGCACAGCTGGGATCGCCATCCACTATCTCCCACATGGTTCCTAGGCCCAGTGAGCAGGTCCCTCTGGGCACTGGGGGTAGTAGTTGGGGTGAGGGCCACCCCCGTGTCCAGCAGGAGCCTTCGCAGGCCTGTCCTGCATAAGCAGTTCCACACAGCAACCAAGGACGAGAGTGAGCCTCAGCCCAGCCTTGAACAGATCTGAGCTTTCCTGAGAGCAGGAAGTGTTCAAAGCTAAGGTAAGGGCAGAAGGGGGACAGATAAATTCTGGAAAGAACAGTCAACCCTCTGGATGCAAATCTAGTTGAAGCGTAGGAGAAGGTTCACATGGGTTCTGCACCTGAGGGGCAGGCTGGCTTTGAAGCTGAGCTGGGCCGGCCTCTACCTTGCTTTAATTCTTTAGTCTCCCTGACTCCATTTTGTCATGAGTAAGGTAGGGACATGCCACCAACTGTAGAGTATTTGGGGGGAATTCAATTAACATGAGGCAGCCAGTGCAGTGCCTGGAACACAGAAATATTCAGTGCATGAATAGTACTGTTTCTACCACCATGATTATCAGTCACTGTATCACAGTCGGTAGCCTGGAACCACTTGCTGGTGGAGATGTCCCCGCCATGGTGTTTGCTCCATATGCTAAATTAAATGATATGAAAAGCTTGGAGTGTCGCTCTGGAGAGCTCCACGGAGATACTAAAGAACAGTGTTGATCAAAACAGTAGCCACTAACCACATGTGCCTACAGAGCACTTAAAATGTGACGAGTGAAAACGAGGAACTGAATTTTCAATGTTACTTAATTTAAATGGCGCTGTGTGGTTAATAGCTATCCTATTGGACAGCACAGTTCTAGAAGGTTCCCTGCAAACCAGACATTGCCTGACTCCTCCCTGAGCTATGTTAGCTCCAGATGGAGAAGGGTTTGTCAATAATTCCAGCATCTTCAGCTATATACCATAAAGGTTGGGTTAGAATTGCACGTGGTATTGATATGCACCTGGCCGGGTTCCCTTGAAACTTGGCGTGCGTAGAGATGAGCTGGCCGACTCTCCAACGATGACCACGGTCAGAATCTGGATTTGAGCCGTGGCAGGTACGCGGCTTCTCACCTTTATGGGAATCGGAGCGCTAGAAAGAAAGGGTTCACATTTCTTAAAATATTTGTCCCTGACACTGTACTGGTGACTCTGTTTTACAGACAAGGAGACCACACCCTCAAGAGATGGGGTGACCTGCCTAGCCCCTCATCCCCTCCGCATGCCTCAGACCACAGAGCCAGAGAACCTGCCAGGTTTCGAGCGGACAAGATGCCAAGGTACAGCTCAAGGGCGCGGGCTCCAGAGCAGTGTTTCCCAGCCGGGCCCGGAACGCCTGCCCATTTTATAGCTGTGAGAATGGAGGCTCGGAGGGGCCGGGGAAGCTGCCCAGATCCCACAGCGAGCTGGTCAGTCTTTTGGGGTTGGGGGCAGAGCAGGACGGGGCTCGGGGCATGGGGCCCTGGGCCTGCCTCTCCCGTCGCCAGAGTCCTCCCTGCGGCCGCTGCCCAAGTGGACGGGCCACACCGAGGGCCTCGTCCACGCGACCTGGAGCTCGGGCCGGCCCGAGTGGGGTGGTCCCGCCACGGCGGGCCGGGGGTGCGGCGGCAGGGGGCTGCGGGCCGGTGGCCTTAATGGGCGCATTGTCCCCCCAGGGCCGAGAGCGCCGCCCGGCCACTTCCTCACCCGCGGCGCTGGATGAGCTCATGTCTGCGGCTGCGGGCGGCGCGGGGCGGCCGGGCGGGCGGCGGGAGGCAGCGGAGCGCGGGCTGGGGCCGCGGGGCCTGAAGCAGAACCTTGTAATGAGCGACGCCGGCTGGATTTATGGGGCTGCGCACGTGCGCCTGCCTTCCTGCGAGGGCCTCCGCGTGAGAACAAAAACAAGCCCTGGCCCAGGCCCGGCGCGACTGGGTCTTAGCAAGAGCCCACTAATTACGGGAAGGCCCGGCCAGGTCCCCGGCCTGCGGAGGAGCAGAGGCCCAGCGGGAGGCCGAGGCCGCCTCCTCGCTGCTCCCCATCTGTGAAACGGGGGCAGGGCACCCTCTGGGCCACCACCAACAGGAGCTGATGTCACAGGTACCTGCTCCTGCTTCTGTCTCCTGGTTCTTTTTTTTTTTTCTTTAAATGTTTTGTTTATTTATTCATGAGAGACACAGGCAGAGGGAGTTGCAGGCTCCATGCAGGGAGCTGGATGTGGGACTCGATCCCGGGACCCCGGCATCACACCCTGGGCCGAAGGCAGATGCTCAACCACTGAGCCACCCAGACGCCTGTGCATCCTGGTTCTGACAGGTTCTGCTGAGTGGCCTGGCCAAGTAACTCCACCTCTCTGAGCCTCACTGCCTCCCTCACCTTAGAAAGTGGGGTGATAATGTTCATTTTGCAGGATCTTGAGAAGGATTTGACAGGAGAATGCACATCAACCCCCTCGTGTGCCACGTACCCACACCGTTGCCACCCCTCAGTGCACAGTCCTGCCTGGCTGTGTGGCTCCTGTTGTCTTCCTACCCAAGCATGGAAGTGGCAGACGGGTTCTTGAAGGCCCCGTGTCGTTATGATTCTGCACCTGTGCTGTGCGGGCAGCTGAGGGCCAGACACACACCGTGTCAGGGGCACGTTGAAGACACACGGGGGTCCACGTGTCCCTTGTCGTCTTTGTGCTGGTAGAAGAGGCTGACAGTACCAGAAGCTGGGCCTGGGACTGAACGAGTGGCAGGACTTGGCCTTCCTGTCCTGGGGCTGGGTCTGCGAGAAGAGGATTCCTGACTCAGGCTTGTGCGCTGGGCCATCAGGAAATGACACCTGCCCTGTGGCCAGTACCCTTGCCTGGAACCTTTGTGCGTCCAGGCTCCCTGGCATGCAGGCAAGGAGCTCTCCACTGCAATACCTCAGAGGTCTCTCCTGGAAGCATTTTCTACCATTTTCCCTGTTTATTGATATCGTGGATTTAGCATCTAGCCAGAAAGTTCCCATGACCACTCCCTTTTCAAATCAAGAGCCAAAGAAAGCAGAAACACCAGATACCATGAGATCCAGGCTGTGGTTAGCAGTGCAGCAAGAGGGTGCTGAGCTGGGGCCTGGTGCCAACGTCAGGCTTCACTCTGAAGCCACCGTGTGCCCACATGAAGCGAGAGATCCAGCAAGGTGGTGCCCCTGGCTGAAGTGTGTTGGGCTGGAGGGTCCGCAGCAATCACACCCTCCCCAGTCTTCCCACTGCCTTCTCTGAGTCGGGCACTCTGCCTGGTGAGTAGCCTTTGTGGTCCTGGTGGACTCAGCTGGAGCGGTGATCCACGTAACCACCGAGGAGGTGCCCCTTCCTGCCCTCAGCCCTCAGGGTGAGGCCTGAGGGTGCCGTGAAATGCAAAGGCATTTGGTTGAGCATCTGCCTCCTGGCCTCACGGAGGGCAGGATTTCCTTCGCTCACTCACTGCTGCATGCTCAGGGCCATGGATAGTGCTGGGCCCAGAGCACGCAGGGGTTCTGTGCAAATGAGTGATACTCCTTGTGTGATGGGGAGACAGCTCTGTCAGTGCAGGACAGCGTCTAGTCGGCACAGGGCTGTGGCTGGTGGGTGTGCAGAGTGCACCGAGAGAGGGCACCTTGCCCAGACAGTGATGGAGTCCAGGAAAGCTTCCCGGAGGAGGCAGCACAGAGGTCGAAGAGCTGAGACCTGAAGGGTTGAGCAGAATTACAGGTGAAAGGTAGCAGTGGCGTGTTCCAGGCTGTGGAGGTGGCGTGCATGAAGTCCTGAGAGCGAGATAAGAGTAGCATAAACAGAATCTGTACCAGTGGAAAGGGGCGGAGGTGGGAAGGTGAGGCGGTGGAGGCTGAGCAGCCTCCCTCGGAGCCCAGGCCCATGTCACCTTCACGGGGCAGCTTCTAAACTTCCATGGGTCCCTCTTTTCCTATCCGTTCTGCAGCTGGAGGTGCTGTGCTGTCACCCCGGGGCGTGGCGAGGGCTGAGGGGGCCGGGCGTGGGTTGTGTCTTGCAGGCTGTGGAGGGGCCGAGGGGGTGATGGTTTGGGGTGCTGCCCTCCTCACAGCCCTGCGCTGCCGGCTGGGGCCGCTTGAGGCCAAGGAGGCTTCAGGCCAGGGCCCCCTGCCAAGCGGGGTCCCTGGGGTGTCCATCACCCCAAGGGCAGTTGTGGCATCGCCCCGCTCGCTGGTGTCCACCCTCATTGGCGGCCGCTGACAGCCGGGAGGGGTTCCTCACTGTCAGCTGCGCCCTGGCCAGATGTGCGGCGGCCGGGTGCTCTCCCTCCTGGGCTCCGGGGGCGCCCCGAGGTGGGTGCTGCGGGCAGGGCCTCCGGGGGGCCCTAATGAGGGCTGCTGGGTCCAATTAGGCGCGGCCGGCGCCGGTGACTGACAGCTCGTTACCCTGCTGCCACGTGGGGAGCGGAGAGTTGGGGCCCCACCACAGCTGGCCTGCCCGGTCTCCCTCGATGTATTCCCTGAGGCTGCGGGCGCCTGCCTGGGGCGCAGGAGGGGTGGGGCGCAGGGGGTGCCGAGCCGGCAGCCGGCCCAGTCGCGTGTGGGGCTGGACCCGAGTCCCCTGCCAGGGCTGGTGGCCGGGAGGTGCCCTCTCGGGCTGGGCCACCTGGTGCTGTGGCCCTGGGTCTGGCTCCCAGGCGTTGGACAAGATTTGGAGGGTGTCGCTGTGGGCCTCTGATCTCTCCGCGCTCAGTGAAGCCACGGCAGTGACCTTGGCCTTGTGACATTGGCACAGTTTCTGGGGTAATGTGAGGCCTCTTCCCCTGGGGTACACTCCCTGTGGCACGTGCTCTGGGGCCCGTCACAGCCCCCCATCCTCTTTGGGTGCAGGGCCCCAGCAGACCTCGGGGGTGCCCCCTGTAAGCACGCTCAATGGGGCTGTTAGCAAAGGTCTGCGTTTACACAGCGAAACCGGCTTCTTGGAGGAGAAATTTCAGCAGCTTTGTGGGAGACAGAGTCCGGGATGCTTCACGATGGGTGTTTACCTGCACGCCCCGCAATTCTGCACTCCGCTGACGGGGCTCCAGAGTCTCATGGATGTGTGTGGGCGACAGTGTGTGGGTGTCAGGAGTGGGGGGCGCAGGCCGTGAGGAGGATAGCGCCGTCCGTGGAGAGAGCATTCGTGAAGCACTCTCTTTCTGGAGTTTGACAAAGCAAAGTTGATTTTTAGGGGTCAGGGAAAGGCCAATCTATTTACACACCTTTGCTAAGGAGCCTGGCAGGGCAGTGATGAGGGCCGGGATTAATGAACAGTTTTATTACCTCCCTGTCAGGAGGGTCATGGGATATTATTTTGATATCAGGGGGCCCCCAGAAGCAAACACAACAGGTTGGGTTCCAAACAGAAGAAATGCCAGAGGAAAGGGGGCCTCACCCCTGGCCATTGAGCGTTTCCCTTTCTTCTCGGCCGGGGCTGGGCCCAGGACCCTCCTCCCACCCCAGCACTTTCAGGGGGATCCCTCTGAGGGCCGCACCAAAGCCAGCTGCCAAGATAACGTTGGCTGGTGGTGGCGCCAGGCCAGGAAGATCAAACATCGGGTTGCTAGTGAAGGAGGCAGCCCCGCTGTCCCCCTGCCACCCTGCCTCCCACGGAGGGAGAGCCGGCCTACTCGGGGGACTGACGGCGCGGCCTGAGTGACAGCCAGGAAACTGCCTGATGACTGCCTGTCCCGGCGCCGACTGGCCCCCCTGAGTCGTCACCCTCCGGCCTTGGGAGGGGAGTGGGACGAGGAGGGCGCACCTGGACAAGAGGCGCAAATGGCTGCACATCTCTCGTTTTCTTGTCTCCGCTTCTCGCCTCTTCTGTGACCACACCCGGCCTCCGGACCCGGAGCGGGAAGGAGGAGTTCTGACAGATAAACCCAGGCCCTGACCGACGGCTCCGCAGGCCAGGGATGGGGCCGAGCAGAGGCCAGGGCTGAGGTGCTGGCCTGCTGGCCGGTGGGGTCCAGGCCTGGGCTTGCAGACCCCAGCAGACGCCGTAGCTCCCCTCGTTGGGGCTGCCGTGCCTGTGTGCCATCTGGCCACTGCCACCTATCGCCTGGAAGATGGCAGCCTGTCCTCTGAAGTCCAGGTCTGTGTCACCTGCACACGCCCCTCCCTGCACACGAGCCGTGAGCACAGCTCTGTCCTGAATCCCTGCCCGGCTAGCAAGCAAGGCTCCGGGTCTCCCGGCCTGCTGGACGGGGGCACTGTCCCATCTGCCTTTGCAAGAGGCCTAGTAAGTTCCCAGGAAATCTCACCGGCCCCTGGGTTGCTGTGAATAGCTGTCCTCCAACACGTTCTGCTGCCAGGGCTGGCCACACGGGGCCTATCAGCGAACAGGCAAGACGGCCTGGCTAACGAGCAAAAATTAGGGGTGCGTACCAAAGGAGAGGCTACCTCTGGGGGCTCGGATAACAGAATAGGGGAGCCAACCAAAGACTTTGGGGGCTACATCTCACCTAGAGAGGAGAGTTGTACTTTTGTCATCTGTAAGATAGGACAAGCATCAGCATCACAAGGTTGTGGTGGGAAGTAGCTGGTGTGGAGGACCAGCGCGTGTGTGCGTGTGGGCACGCGCGGCAGTGACTGCGGCCACTTTGGCGCCACGTGCGATCTCAGATGGAGGAGGCAGAGGGAGCCGGCTACAGGACGCAGGGCCGAGGCCAGCTGCCGAGGGCAAGTTGGAGGCTGACGTCTGCCTGGTGCCACCACCAGCCCACAGGGCTGCACGGCCCCCAGGGTATGGAATCAGTTCACTTTTGGCCAACCTCACGGACTGCCAGCCAGTCTTTGGAATAGAGGCACGTGTACATTCCTAGTTTCCCTCGCAGTTGCACCAACTTTTCTTTAAAGTAATAAGCTGTTTTCTTTTTCCCCTGTAAACATGAGGCTGACATCAGAGAACAATTTTTGATCCTGGTTTTAAAAGCTAACTGGGTGGTTTAGACATGATGGGAATCCCAGGCAGTTGGCTGGCTTGCTTTCCTCCGTTCCACTGAAAAGAATTTCTTCAATGAGCCCACATCTCAGGGGCGAGATGCACTTTGGATTAGTGAAAGTTTAGAAACATTTAGGTGATTATGGTAAATAATTCACACAAATCCTGACAAATGCAACTTACTCTTTTGTGCAGAGGGAAGAGCAGAAACCAGCCCCCCTTCCTCTATCTGCTTCCCAGTCCCTTTAGCACCATCTAGTGGACGACCCCTGCTAAACGCGGGATTTGCTTCTGTGGTCCCTTCTCATGGTTGAGCAAACGCAATTCACCTAGAAGCCCTTTTTTTATTATTGAAGTTCAATTTGCCAACATAACCCAGTACTCATCCCATCAAGTGCCCGTCACCCAGTCACCCCATCCTCCCGCCCACCTCCCCTCCCACCACCCCTTGTTCGTTTCCCAGAGTTAGGAGTCTTCATGTTCTCTCTCCCTCTCTAATTTTTTCCCATTCATTTCCCCTTCTTCCCCCTATAATCCCTTTCACTATTTCTTCTATTCCCCAAATGAATGAAACCATATGATATTGTCCTTCTCGACTGACTTACTTCACTCAGCATAATAGCCTCCAGTTCCATCCAGCTCAAAGCAAATGGTGGGAATTCATCCTTGCTGATGGCTAGAAGCCTTTTAACCCTGGTTTCGTTCTGTGTTTTGGTCTCCGAGTTAGAAATAACCACCATGGCGACCTGGATTCTCTTTTGCTGCTGATTAGAGTGAGCCCTGAATCTCAGTAGTCAGCATCTCTGCACTTGAATCTGGTTGTCCTTCCTAGCTGTGAGATCACTGGCAAGTCGCATAGTTTCTCCCAGCCTCAGTGTTCTCAGCTGTAAAATGGCTCTGATAACAGGGACTACCCCTAGAACCATCCCTAGGACAGAATGGAAGGATGTCTCTGTAGGGGCTCAAGACAGTGCGTGGCTCATAGTAAAGGCCGCTCTTTCCAGCTACCAGTAGCGCTGCTCATCACCCTGCACGCTGCGGATTCTACCTGTAGAAACAACGTTCTTGGGTGAATGGCTTTGTCTGTCCACGCAAACAATGTGAAGGTCTTACTTACAAAGTGATGACTTTTTAAGATACATCTTCTTGAATACACCATGATAAATTACAGACATTACTATTATTGTTGCTAAATTCTCATCAAGAAGTAGGAAATGTAGACTCTGTAGAAATCTTGGGGAAGAAAGCTAAAAGCTTTAATAACACCCTACTTTTAGGAGAAACTTGGGGAAAATCATCTGTCAGGATTTGGTGAGAAGTAGTTGCCTTTTCATTGAAAAGCGTGTTTGTGTGATGGCTTTGGATGTCTATTTTGATTTCATTAGGCACAGCTTGGAGAGGAAAAATGATCCTTTACAGTCATCTGCGATATGCAGTGCACTGCATATTTTCTCCTGGCTGAAGTCTGTTTTAGAAGCAGGCACGTTTCTTTTTAAAGACAGAGAAAGTCTTCTGTGCGTTGTAGGCACATTTGGATAAAGGCAAAAGTGCCTTTTAAAGCAAGCAGTGTCTGTGTTTTGTGAACTGAATTCAGGTAACGAAAAGTGTAGCCACTCTGGTCCAGCTGAGCCCTAACTACAGCTGACCCTTGAACAAGATGGGTTTGAACTCTGCGGGTCCACTTAGGTGAGGATTTTTTTCAATAAATACAGTGCAGTACTGTAAGTGTAGTTTCTCTTCTCTCTGCTTTTCTTAGTAACATTTTTTCTGGAGCTTTCTTTATTATAGTAATCCAGTATATCGTATAGGTAATGTACAGATTATGTTCATCGGCTGTGTTACCAGCAAGGCTTCCTGTCAACAGTAGGCTACTGGGAGTTAAGTTTTAGGGAACTTGTAAGTATGTAGATTTTCGACTGTGTGGGGGTTGGCACCCCTAACCCCCATGTTGTTCAAGGATCAGCTGTAACGTGCATCACTAAACCCCACCCGCAGCCTCCAGAAAGCGTGCAAGAGCTAGCAGCACACCTTGAGGACCTTATTAGTGGTGCCTTGCCCTTGGAAAGTTCTTAGCAGCAGGAACCCTGTCCTGTAGGAACAAAGGGCCCAACATAGCCCTCGCAGAGGGCTCCAGGCTTCTGCAGCTCCATTTGGCAAGTGGCCCAGGGACACTGGGTCCATCCAGGAGCTGGAGAGAGCATCCATCAGGAGAGGGCAAATGGCAGCAGAGAGCTGGGCTCCACGTCTAAAGACCCGGACTGGAATATCAGTCTGCCACTTGCCACCTGCACGGCTTTCAGCATGTCTGCTTCCTCATCCATGCAATGGGGAGAATGACTTTGCCCAAGTGTCACAAGGATGGAAAGAGGGACTTCACATGAACTCCCCCTACCAGCTGTTAGGGACCGAAGATGCCCCTGTGTCCAGGCAGCAGTGGCCCTGGGGTGCTTCCAGGGAGGTGCGGGGGGAGGGGGGCAGGACCGGGTGCAGCAGCCACACCTAGTCCCCCACCCTGTGAGGAGAGAAGCCCACCCAGGGCTCATGGCACAGTAACTTGAAACACACCAGTCACAAGAGCAGTTTAACATTTTACTAAATCAATTCACACAAATTCCAAATTGCAAATATAATTAAGGACAACAGATTCTGTTCTGCCTTTTTAAATCTTTCATTTTCAAATCCATCATTAAGACAAAAAGTAAACAAAAAATTAAGTCTGCAAATTCATGATTTTTCTTCTTGAGGAAAAAAAAGGAACATTATAGTAAAAAGAACGCCACTGGGTGTACAATAAAGCACCACAACACACGGTTACAAAACAGGCTTCCTGGATTCGGCCACACGTAGAAGACACTGCTCTCCCCGCTGTTCTGCGTCAAGCAGGATTTCATTAAAATAAAACTATAAAATCTCCTAGGTTACACTAAAGTCAGACACGGTCTGGAACACAGTGCTTAACAACAGTAATGCCAACTATCAGTGCTAACGTAAAAACATTTTAGAAGGTCAAAAACAATTAAACTGGAAACCAAAACCTTATTTTCCCTAGATGAGCAAAATTGGAAATGAAAGGGTCCCGCCTCCCAACAGGAGTGAAGGGGATTTTTCTTTCTTTCTTGCAAGGTGGAGGCAGGGGCATGGTGCAGGCTGGCTCTGTAGTTCCTCAGCCTAGTTGGCGTCCAGCTTGGCCATTTCCTGTACGTAGATGCCTATACTCTCGCTGTCAAAGAGCACGAAATACACCGTTTTGATGGAAGAGGACATTGTTGACACGAAGTAACTGGAGATGGCCTTCAGAATCAGCTGCGCTGCCGTCTGCTTTGGAAAACCATTCCTGCGGGAGAGAAAGGTGCTCAGCTGCCAGAGAGACCGCTGGGCCGTGGCCCTGCCCGTCTCCCTCCCCGAGGCTCTGAGGCGAGTGTTGTGCTTTGTCTGTGTTGCCTCAGTGCCCACGGGGGGGGGGGGGGGCGTGGGGTCCTGTGGCCGCCCATGCACAGGCATGAAAGAGACCAACGCCTGCCACACGGGATGGACAAGTGGGCGGAGAGCTGGGACCTGCAGGACAAGGTCCTCTGTGCCCTCGGAGGAAGGGGACACGGCGGATTTTCGGAAAGCAACCAGCAGACACGCAGGATCTGCGTTTTGGGCATTAAGTCTCCCCAGGGTAGCTCCAGCTCCTGTGTTTCCTCTCCCAGCATCACTGTGACTCGCACTGGGCTTGACCCTCAGCTCTGGGGCTCACTCTATGGGACGACTGGAGGCGGGAGCTTCCCCGAGAGGGAGCTGTTCTGCATGCACACAGGTAGGATGGTTACACCCTTCACTTCGTAGGTGCTGGAGCTGCGGGCCCGGGATGCATCCCAGAGCACCCTAGCTTGCACCACCCGAAGGCCAGGGCATAGGAGAGCTGGGGGTATGGGGAACAACTCTTGGCCCGGGGACCCCTTCACCTCAAGAGACAACATCCAAGACTCAAGGCCAAATGGCTGTGAATTCATGCGTACTTCCACTTAAATGTCAGGTGGCAATTTCAAGGATAGGTGCACAGAATTCTTAAGAATCTCAAATGAGGCCTAGAACAATTGACACCACTTGCTCCTCAGTGCCTGAGACCGACCCTGGTCAATCCCGCAGGTACAGGACTCAGGTGACCCAGGACAGTGGCAGGAACATAGCAGCTTGCCTAGTCCAGCAGGAATGACGTGAGCTTTGGAGCCAGTGGCCCTGGGTTCAGATCCTACTGGCCCCGTGTACAGTTAAGGATACTCGGGTGTGAGGCTGGGGCCAATTTTCATGGGGATCTCTTTCTTCATTGGCAGGTCTACAGTCTTTGAACTGCCCTGAGCCTGGGGACTATTGGTAGCCAAAGTGCTGAGCCAACCTGCCAGTTTTGACTCCACCTCTCCTCCAGATGGGGTACCTGCCACAAGGTGAGAGGTTTTCAAATGTCTTCGAACACTCTGAGCCTTGCTCACTAAGTGCCTGTAAGTTGTGAAGTACCTTGGCTGGCTCCCCTGGAGAGCCACACTTACTCTGTGGACTCTTACACTTACTCTCAGGACTCAGAGCACCTTAGAGTTACAGGTGAAAACAGTCTGAGGACTTGCTTTCCATCACACAGGGCTTTGCCCAGCTTGAAGATGGATCCCTAGTAACTTCTGGATGCTACAGAAGTGAAGCTAATCCTTAGCAGACAAGGGACGTCACCAAGGGCACGCTTCCATGCAGAGTGGCCCATGGTCGATAGTGGGGTGCAAAGGATCCTTCGCTCAGGCGGATCCTCATCAGCCACATGGCACACCCCCAAAGCAGCCAGCACACACAGGACTGTCCATGAAGAGCTGCAGAGCTGTGCCAGCTAGCAAGGTGCCATGAGGCCCACATTCCTCTGGAGCAGATCCTGGGCGCTACGTCTACCACCAGAGTAGGAAGGGTGACCAGGAGGCAGGCAGGATGGAGGGTGGTGGACACCATGTGGAACAAAGGGTTTTGCTGTGTGGGGGGGGAGAAGTGGGACACACGAGGCAAGTCATTCCCCTCCGCCCCTTTCCCTAGCAGACTTGGGAAGGAGCTTTGGGAAGCAACTGTTCTCCCCACGCCTGGCCGTCATCTCCTGCCCTGACAATTTTCACAGCATAGGTTGTCCAGAACAAGGCACGTGTTGGCAAGTGCTTGAGGACATGAACTCGACCTTCCATTTTAGGGGTGCATCTCTAGTGAGCATGTTCCCAGGGGCATGTGTGTATGTGAGTGTTGTGGGGAGTCCGTGGGTGCAGAGGGGCTGCCCTTCACTCAGTCCTGCTCCTGAGAGTGGGATGAAGGCCAGCTTTTGGGGAGGGCTGTGCAGATACAGGATCATGGGGTCACTGGAATAAGGCCCCCTTTTAAGTATCTCCCAAAGAGCAAATATTTACTTTCCTGCTGTAAATTCAGCTGCTGCCCAAAGGACTTGCCAGATTACAGCCCCTCATTTCATTCCTGGTGAGTAAGCCCCAGGGAGGCAGCAGCCAGTGGCCTGACCTGCAGGAGTGGGGAGCTCCTGGGAGCTGCAGCAGGACGGGAAGCCTGGACCATCACTGGGAGTAGCTGGGGCTCCTGCCAAGGGAACTCAGCTTCCAGTCCAGGCAGAGCATCATGTGTGGACATGGCCTTGCCGCTGGGGCTGAGCAGGGCTGTGAGGAATTGATCTCGGCCCTGGAAGCCCAAGACCATGCCCTCAGCTCCCACAGTAAGGGTGCCTTTCTGACCTCTGCATCATGCCCACAGGGGTAACTGGGCTCAGGTGAGGGCCTGTAGACTGACTCTCCCTGCCGTCTGTCGAGGTGCCTGCCTGATGGCCGCAGCCCCCCTCCTCTGGTGGTTTGTTTCACCAGCCTGCTGCCCTCACCCATGCTATGGCTGGGGTGCCCGAGCTGGGGGAGACGTAGTGCCCTGCTGACCAAAGGCATGCCTGGTGCTCCTGCCAGACTCCAGCACTTGCTGACTCAGACTGTCGCCGGTAGCTTTTCATTCCTGCCCCCCTCTTCGGACTCTGGAAAAGTCACTGTCAGTGAGGGAATGTTCTGTCCTGCTCCTGTGTGTTGATGGTTCTCAGTTGTTGCCTCTTCCAGGATCAGAGAGGGCTTGTCCAAGTGCAGAGTCCTGGGCTCCACCAGGTGTAGGGAATACCCATGAGAACCACTGTTCTGCACGCAGCCACATGGACTTTGTAATCTGCACTCATAGGGTGGGCCCCATGGGTAGGAACCTGTCAGTGGGGGAGCAAGGTGGGAACCGAAGGTTTTACACCTGCAGTATCCGTACCTTGCAGGCCCTACTGCTCAGAGCATGAAAAAGTATCTTTTAGGATCGTGGCCGGGTACACGTGAGTTTCATTTGTTTCTCCAAACATCTCCTGTTGACAAACCCCTCCCTCTGTCCTAGGCCCCCCACAGGCTCAGGAAGTCCAGCTATGGGACTGGCTGCTGCAGACCACACAGGCCGCCAGGAAGGACTAGGGAAGGTAAGAGCTTTCCTTAGATTGTCAGGGCTGCAAAGTGTATCTCGGAGCCACAGTTAGAAGGGTTTGCGGCAAAATGGAACGTACAAGTAGATGGTGTCCCAGGACTTCTTTACACAGCAGGCCCAGTACACTCAAGTCAGGGGCAACTGTGGCACACATAGTGGCCTGGGCAGTCCTCCCACTCTCCAGGGGCTCAGGCCACAGAGCCACACAGTTGAGTCTAGGCCCTGCCTCTGTGGCTCGCTGCCCATCCAGGGGAGCAGGTGGGTAATTCACGCATCTGCTATCTCAGGAGGCCGTGAGTGGTGAACAAGATAAACTGCAGGATTTCCTACAGCAGGCAGTCTTGCAGGGTCTTCGTAAAGGCTCATGTGGTGCAAAACCGCCTTCCTCCCAGCCCCATGACAGCATTCGTCACTGCACCTTCCCTATGCTGTGTTGGCCTCAGGCCCCCAGAAAGCTGTTGGCAGGTCTGTGATGCCTAGCTGTCGGCCACAACTGCTGGCACACACCACGTGGCCAGGTGACACAGGGGCCCTGGTGCAGCATGAGCCAGCTTCAGGAGCTCAGTGGCCTGATATCTTGCTCTGCTCCTGGCTTCCTGGCTGCTTGGGTTTTCCCTTGCTGCAGCCACCCTGAATGGCCATCCCTGCTTGGCCAAGTCTTTGGGCCCACTGCCCCCTGATAGCATTTTGTCCATCTTCTGGAAAAGACCACATACCCACCGTTCCCAAGACACAGTAAAGCAAATGGGGATACAGGCTTCTGTTCTAGTGGGGATCTGGGGTTGAATCCCAGCTGCCCTAGGGCTGGGGCATTAACCTCTCCAAGTGTTAGTGTCCATGCCTGGACAATGGCACCTTATGGATACACAGGCTGATACCAGGGATGCTGATGTCCCCAAGAGGTGTGTGTCCCTCCTCTTCCCACTTGGGCCCCCACAGAGACTGTGAGAACAGCATGTGCCTTAAGTTACCCTGCAGCCACTCTCTTCGACCTTGAGCAGACTAAGGGGATGTCTAAGCTTCCCCTGATGTCAGTCCAGTTGTCTTGAACAGCCCTTCTCCAGTGTCCTAGGCCTCAGCTTCCCTAGACCAGTACAAGGGACCACACAGGCTTTCTTTATCTAGTGTTTTTGGGTCAGCCTGGTCAGTGATAGCTGGGAACTACATCTTGGTTGGTTGTTTCCATTCCACCTGGATGACAGGGATTCTTGGTTCGCAAAGGCCACATCACAGATGACGCTGAAGTTCCCCCAGTGCTCCTGAGCCCCCACATAATGGATGGGGCATCACCAGGCATCCCCATTACCGGTGAGCTCCCCTGTAGGGCTGGCTCTGGCAGGGACATAGGACTATGGGCCCAGAGCAGTGTTGAAAAAGGCTGATCGGGGACACTGGAGAATCCTGTGGGGAGAAGCTATGTCCTGGGAGGGAGGCCAGGCAGATTTCAGGAGCTTGCCTGTGAAGTCAGGGTAGGATTAAAGGTGGATTCTAGATGGACGCTGGTGTCTGAGGTGGACTGGTCCACCTATCTAATGGTCCTGGCAGTCTGGGAGAGTGTAGAGCTGAATGGCTTGGAAGGCTGCGTGACACTGGAAAAGTGTGCTCCTGGGAGTCACGTTTCTGCTAGGATAAGGGTCTCTCTCACACTGTGCTCCTGGGGCATTGCACTTTTTTTTTTTTTTTTTTTTTTAATGATAGTCACACACACACAGAGAGAGAGAGAGAGGCAGAGACACAGGCAGAGGGAGAAGCAGGCTCCATGCACCGGGAGCCCGACGTGGGATTCGATCCCGGGTCTCTAGGATCGCGCCCTGGGCCAAAGGCAGGCACCAAACCGCTGCGCCACCCAGGGATCCCTGGGGCATTGCACTTTCCCATGTTCTGTGTAGCTTGGAGAAACTGCCTTGGTCAAGTTGCCCCACCTGAAGGCCACTCCTTTCGGAGGTAAAGACCAGGCTGCCAGCTGAGAGCAGTGGGCTACAGTTCTGGAGGGTATAGGCACAGCCCACTGTGACCTCTTCTCTTGCTCCAGGGTGTTTTTAGGCTAATAACTAATCCTCCCCCTTCAGGTTGGTTCCATCCTATTTCTCTTCAATGGCCAATTCTCAGGGTGGAGGGAGGCTGAGGGCTAGGCCTAGGCAGGTCAGAGCATTCCAGGGTGCAGTTTCCTTTCCAAGGTTCCCTAGAATCCACTCCTATAGAGTACACTCAGGTAGTGAGGTGATCATCCAGTGGAGGGCAAAAGGGGTCTGTTGACCAATTGAGACAGGAGGAAGAGGTTCCATGTGCCCTCATCTCCCCAACACTGATGCCAAGGACTTCCAGTCAAATTCTGGCTCTACCCAGTCCAAGCTCTGTCATGTCGAGTAAGGTAACCCTTTTCATCGTTTGGGCTGTTTTTGCTTTGAGTGGAATTAATGACAGTGCTCACCTGGTGGTGGTGTTGAGAGATAATGCAGATTGAGGGTTTAGCACAGTACATGGGACTGAAGCAAAACCCATAAATGGTAGCTTGAAAAACACAAACTGGCTGGTCTTTTAAGCTCATAAATCTAAGGAGAGTTTAATCAAAACCCCAAACTTCCTATTCCCTTTATACCACCCCTCCAGAGACAGGCCGTCCCTGAATGTCAAACTGAGCTGAGAGAGTGTAGGTATCCATAAATACCGTGACCGCAGTGACCAAGGACAGGATATCCAGAGGCTAGAGGTGGTTTCCCCGAGGCCAGGGTTTCACCTTTAGGGGGCTTGACGGTTGGCCCTGGGGCCAGTGGGCCAGCAGAGGGGGCGTGAGGCTGCAGTCATTCTCCACATGCTGGGCCTTGGCTGAGAGAAAGTGTTCCCACTGCTCTTTACCAACATGTTTGCATTTATATTGTTTTAATTCCAACATGACTTTTATGCCGGAGACACTGGATGCCACAAACAAGCTGTTTTATTTCCCCTCCTAAAACCCACTGTGATTTACAGGCTGGCTCTGGTGTAATCCCAATCTTTACTCATGAAAGACAGGGCAGCTGTTTACATGGCTCTGTGGGGCAAGGTCTGCCTGACAGATGTGGGGATGGTGGCTGGTGCACATGTGCTTGCCTTTGGCACTCTGCCCTCTTAAAAGCTTTCAATTGATTGTTTTTAAAAAACTTTTTACTCCATGAAAAACGTAGAGAATTACTTTTATGCTTCAATTAAAAGTTTCCCAATAGCCATATGAAATTATTACCTCCAATAAAGGCTCCTATTGCTTCTTTCTTCGGAAGCACCTTTCATCAGAGCAGATCAAAGTGCATCCGAAGCACTAATTGAGCCTCGGAGCCATCTGTGAGGAAGGGCAGTCCCCAGAGCCTCGCTCACTGATAAGGCAGGACAGAGAGGCTAACCTGGTTAGCTGGGGTCACACAGCAGCACAGTGCCAAAGGGGAGATGGGGGAAGCAGGAAGCTGGCTACTTACGCTCTGGTTCACAAGCACTTTGTCCAAAATGGTTTTGAATGGACTCTGGCACCTATTACTTCTGGGGGAAAGTGTAAGCCGGGCGGTGCTTGCTGGGTTGCTTCTTTGCCATGTGTCCTGACAGGATAAGGAGCCAACCAAGGAGCTTCCAATGCTCTATCTCCTTTCACTTTTAAGAGGCATTTAAATAGTGTTTTAAAGTTACATTCCACATCGGCCTTTGGCAAAAGAACAGAATGTGAAACCGTAGTGACTGGAAGCACAGATGACACTCCAAACCAATGGGTGGGCATCCCTCACTTTGGCAGTAAAGTGGCACTCGGCATACAGGGCAGGGAGAGCGTAGGCATGCGTGAGGGAGGGGTGCTGGCATGAGCTTTCCTCGTGGGTTCTTCTCCTCCCACACATATGTGGGAATGTGGCAGCTGCCTTTTGCTAGTAAGGCAGAGGACAGAGCTCACTGTACTGGCACCGAGGACTGTAAAAGTAGGACCCGGTACTGGATGGCTTGGCTGCTCAAAACTACAGGAGGGGGAAGGGGAGACACCCACCGCCTGGGAGCATCTGCCGCTGATAGAGGTGGCCAGTGACAGAGGCTCTAGCCACAGCTCTTCCCCCTTTCAGTCCTCTGGTAAGTCCTGGCAGCACTACACAATGTCTGCAGGCCACAGAAAGCCCTGGGGCCCAGTGGCCATGCCTGTGGGAAAGGCCTCCTGGGTGCAGTGTCAAAGCTCTGCTTGAGCAGACCCCCCACCCTCCCCGGGTCATAGGACAGGAAGCCTGCCCAGGGCCAGCTCTGTGACTGCAGGTGTGGAAACTCAGTGACAGCAGCGTTCTGGAAGGCAGTTACAAAGCTTGGCCAAGATGGTAAGAGCAAGCTCCACTCTCTATCTTCCCCATGGGTTCAGAAGGGAAGTGCTTTGAAAAGAGGAGCTTGCTATAAATGCAAGGAAGGGGTTTGAGGATTGATCCTCAGGCTCACTGGGTGCAGCTTGTGGTGTCAAGGAAAGTCACTGTGCTGTCACCTAAAGCCCGGCCTAATCCTGAGGGATTGACCCAAGGAGCCGCGTGCTCTGGATGGGATGCCCCAGGTACAGCCACGGCCAGTACAGAGAGCCCCAGGTTGTGGCCATTCTCAAGCCCAAGATATCCCCACTGCAGCCTCTGCAGGCCAGTTTCCCATCACCTCAGGGCCCAATCCAGACTGCGAGCCTTCTGGAGGTATGCAGCAGGGAGGACCCTGTGATGGGAGGAGCAGTGGGTCACAGCCTCTTCCACATGCCATGGAGCTCCCAAGGCCCTCTCCTCTCTCCGAGCATACACCCAGAGGGGGCTGGGCCCAGCCCTGTTTGGTACTTAAGTGCCTGCTCAGGCCCATCCCTCACAGTGAAACAGCAGGACAGAGAGGCAGAGAGCACAGGTGTGGGGAAAGTGAAGGATGCCTGGGAAAACAAAGGGAAGAGGCAGAGGGCTTTGCTCAGAGAATGCTGGGGTTCGGGGGGGGGGCGCCTCTTGTGACAAGCATCCCCGCATTCATACCTCCCCTATCCTCCCCACTCACCCCACACCTGTGTCTCACTATCTAAGCCAGTATCTCTGATGGTCCTAGTACACCCCGAGGTCACTTTCGGACATTCGTGTTTGTATTATTCCTTATCTCTGGCTTTGGGTCTTCTCGACTAAAGCAAGGGGGTTGGAAGCAACCTCCAGACCTCCACGACAATGGGCTCAATATGCCACTGAGCACATCCACTAATGACACCACAGGCCGTGTGCACTTACCTTCCACTGCCAATGGATGGAAACGCGATGGACTTGAGCTTCTTGTCATCTGCCAGGGCCAAGCAGTTCTTCACCGTCTTTTCCAGAAGTTCCTCACACTTGTCTGCACCCCACACCGGACTGTTACAGTGGATCACAAACTTGGCAGGCAGGCCATGACCTGCACTGACAGCAGCTGGAGGGGACGAGACAGGAATAGTGAGTTCTGTCCCTCTGCAAGGCACAGGGCCCCAGATGCCCAATGCAGACCCCTCCAGCTGTAGCACATCTCCTGGGCTCCCCCTGTATCTTGCACCTGCCTGCTGGTTGTGCTTCTGAGGTCAGCTCCAAGTGCAAATTGTTGCTCCATGGCTAGTCTTCTCAGGGGAAACACCGGGCCAAGACCCAGCGCTTGGAGAGCTGGCATGAGGACACATCACTGACAGGAACTTTAGCCACGATTATAGGGATCCCCCTCTGTATCCTCCTGGAGGCAGACCCTTTGCACCCTCAGATTTACCTTTTGGGATCTCCAAGCCCCATTTCTCCAGTGGACTCCTGTACAGATAGTTCCTAATTATCTCCATTTAATGAACCTTGAAGCAACAAGGCTGGCAGCTCCTCTTCTCCTTCACTGATTCCCCCTTAGCATAGACAGAAATAAACCGTTCTTCCACAATACGCTTATTTCTGGTCTTGAAGAGCTGCTTGGTCCAGCTACACATGCCCACGCCGCCTCAGGTGTGCTGCCTTCCTACCACCATCCCTCCATCCCCCGGGGCAAGGGTAACAGGTCAACTCAGGGTCTTCCGGAACATGTTCTACAACTCCCTTCCCCAAAGATGCACCGCAAAGCTGGCGGTTCCGGGTCACTGGGTCTGGGAAGGGCTGCGTGCTCTATTTCTGTAAAAGACCACACTGAGGTCTCCATACCACCACTGTGGTTTGGTGAAGAACCGCCCTCAGGGGGAGGGCTTCAAAGTAGGTTTTGACCATAGCAGATACTGATTGGGCAGAAGGGCTGACCCGCAGGCAATGGGAGGTTGCAGGGTTTACACACTGGTCTGTCCTCAGGAGAAGTCACTGCTCAACGATGCGTGGGAAAGGACGGGAAAGAACCACCCCAACAGGGATCATACACCTGCGCACAGTGCAGCAGGGCTATGTTACTACCTTTGCATGTTTAAAAATATTTTAAAACAATCTTGTGAAACAGATCTTAATATCAAGAATGAAATAAATTATGAAAACAGGTGCACAGGTCTTGAGCCATGCTAACTGTCATGAGTCTGCCTCAGCCATGGCTCAGTGTCACCAGCTGAGTTTGGAACATGGCAGCACCAGTGTGCCTCTTGTCACATCTCCATCTGGGGGTCACCCCAAAGGAAGGACCTCTGGGCTGGCACAGAGAGGTGCCAGGAAGGAACTGAGGAAAGGCCAGGAGCCCCTGGCTGGGTAGTTAATGACACAAGGGTCCTACCTTGTTCCATATGGGACTTTGGTGGAAATGCCTAGAAGGGCTTGGAAACATAACTTGCCCTGATACCCCTTCGTAGCCAAGCTTGGCTACGGGGTTGGGCAGGGCAGAGATCAAAGGCACAGATCAGCAGAGGGAATGCTACCCTACTCTCCACCCCAGGCTCTGTGCCTAGCAAAGGATGATTGGGGAAAGAGGGTCACTGATGTGCCCTCTGAGAGGGATTGTGTAGCAGTCACATAGTAACTGTTGACACCTGTAGTTAATATTCATTTTAAAAATAGGATCTACAAGAGAGAATGGGCATTGGGGGCGGGGGCACCCAGGTGGCTCAGTGGTTGAGCATTTGCCTTCAGCTCAGGGCATGATCCTGGGATCCTGGAATTGAGTCCCACATCAGGTTCCTTGTGTGGAGCCCACTTCTCCCTCTGCCTATGTCTCTGCCTCTCTCTGTATCTCTCATGAATAAATAAAATATTAAAAAAAGAAAAAAGAATGGGTAGTGGGGACCATCAAGCATGAAGAGAAGCTGGGGCCCCAAGCAAGGACAAGTTTGGCTTGTCCTCACACAGCTGGTGGAATGAACCGGGCCTCACCCCACTAGACATCCAGGCCCTGGAGGAGGCCATCTGTCCTGCACATCCTACTGACCACCTCAGATTTCAAAATCCAGGCCAGCAGCAGAAAGAAGGATCTACCTCCAGCTCTTTGCAATCCTTCTCCCTATACCAGGTTACAAGTCGTTTTCTTACCCCTGGTATCAGGAAAGGTGTGATGGGCAAATGAAAAATGTCTATTTTTATTTTTCCCATGGAAAACACAGATGGCTGAATGAAAATGATTAATTTGCATTTCTCCCCAGCACTTCCACAGATGGCTCAGTATCACTATCTACAATTCTCGGCTCTTAGCTTTGCCAAAGTGGGCTGCTGTAATTCCTTAAAATTAGAGGTCTAGACATCAAACATTTAAAAGCTATTTTGAGCAATAAAGAAAAAAATTGGAAAGGCGGTTTTCACAACCCTTAGGCTTCCCGCCGACAACTTGCATGTGGCAAGTCCAAGTTGTAAAGCTGACAGGAGTCCCTGGGGCTCCAGCTAGGGAGACAGGTTTGCATGACCTGCACCTCTGAATCCCAAGAGGTCTCAGAACCTGGTTCTCCTGATGCTGCACAAACCAGATAAGCAGGGTGCTTCCCCAGCTCACCTCCAGCTACTTCCAAGGGCCCGTTCTTTTTTCGGAGTTCCAGAACAGCCTCCACAAACTCCTTGCCACCTTTCTTCTCCAGCGTGTTTCCTAGACAAGGACAGGGTGAGGTCAGATTGCCCTTCTTGTGTCTTGGGGCACACACAGACACTTAGCATGTCAGGTGATTACATACTTCAAATGATCTGACCAACTAAATTTCCATACGGCTGCAAAACAGGAACCAAGCTTTGGTTAAATTGTAAAAAGTGGTATTTACAAAGGACCCACCAGTGGCCAATTACCACTGAGCCGTCTCTTCTGTCTCACTTTTGGGAGTGGCTCAGGGTAATCCTGGGTATGCCAGAGATGTGAGGGACATGGGACATGCCTATTCATTGCAAGCATGCCTTTCTGCATGTTATTTGTTGCCCTGAGAAACCAGATGGTGTTGGCTTCTGAGCTCATGCTTCCCCTAGATGTTCTTCTCTGTCTCTGGGGAGAACCCCCAAATAAGGAGGCTTTGGGGGAAGGATACCATGCTCCCATCAGGGAGCCAGGTCTCCCCTGACAGCAGGCCCAGAAGAAAGCATTCACATTTGGCCACCTCTGGACCAGCACTATTAGTGTGCTTCGTTCCTATTTTGCAGCTTTGCCATCATATGTGAATACAAAAAAATAAAAAAAATAAAAACAAAAAAAAATGGCTTTAGACAGTATTTCCTTCATCACACTAATGACTGAGAATCACTTTAGGTAAAGGAAGGCAACCTCAGAAGCAGAGCTTAAAGGCGACCTTGTACCATGTGAAAGGAAGGTGATTGAACTGTTCAGGGCCAGATCTTCAAGATTAAATCCAGTGAGGTAGGCAGCACACCTTTTTTGGAATTAGCAATCTCACTCAGTATTCCGTTCCTGCTATGAAAGCCGAGGGCCCACACGACCTTACCAAGCCCTCTGACATCTGCTGACTCAGTGCCTCATGTGGCACAGCAAGCAGCGCTCAAACCGAGTGAAAACATCATCCTCTTAGGTTTGGCCAGAATGGGGTCTCAGTCTTCCTTAAGCTCTGATTCATCAGTTTTGCACATTTTAAAGTACTTTTCCTCACAAGAGGATAAAATACTCCCCTTAAGATTCACCATTTATCTTGGAATATTCTACATTGCACTTAGCACCTGGTAGTATGTGTCAGGGCACATCAGAGTGCGCCAGCCCAAATTCTCTTTGGAGTCACCCTTCCGGGACGAGGTCTGAGGAGGTGTGCACTAACCCCAGGAAGTATTGAGGAGGAAGAGGAGCGCATGGTAGGGGCACAGTCACAAATCAGCACCTCGGTAACGGCAGGCCCTGACCTGTGTGCCAGCCCGCTGCAGGGAGTTTGGGGTGCGTGAACAAACCTCACCAGCAGGCCGTCACCCCTGCAGAGCTCTAAGTGAAGGCCGGGCTTTTGGGGAGAGATTAGCGTGGGATGCTAGGGGTGGGGTCCAGCATCCCTCATTAGCCGAGACCACCTTCATGCCTTTACCTGTCTCAGAAAGCAGCCACAGGTGCTTTACATGGCAGAGGAGTCAGGAGAGAAAAGACCTCCACTCCAGAGACTTCTAACCGCTGGGACAGCTGTAGTACATTTCTGACAAAGACCAGCATCAGGGAGGTGGCTGGAGTGGGCATCAGGGAGCAGGGTCAGGCCTCACGGGCACCTCCATCTTGCAGGGAGTGCACACTTGGAGGATACAACCCGGAGGAGTGAGGCCCAATTACAGGCTCACTCAAAATAGCATGCAACTGAGAAAAATGGATCTTAAGTCTGAACCTGCAGGGTCCCAAACACTACCGCCCACCATGCCTTGCCTCCTGACCTGTTCTCAGGCCTGAGGCAGGGAAGCATAGCTGCTCTTCTCAGAGCTATCTTAGGGCTGAGTTCTCTATTGTACATACGCTTGGGGGGCAGGGGAGGGGGCACTAAGAAATTTGGAAGATAAAAGAAAATCAGTATTGTACTGGTACTACCAACTCCTCTCTCAAGTCTACTGTATTAAGAAAATGGGCTGATTTATAATTAAAGGTGTTTTATCTTAGGAAGAGTGTTTACTTTAAAATTCTTACTTATAATTAAATCTTGCTTTAATTAGAAGTGAAAATTTGCACGTTAAAATACACTCAATGCATTTCCCGAACTTAAAAACTGAGCCCTAGGTTGCAGGCAATCACCCCCATCAGGACTGGACCCCTACACACACATATGTATGCACATGTTCATGTAGACACACGTGTACTTTGTAACAAGAAACAGGCCCATTTCAACCGTATTGTCAACACTCATAAGGTAAGACTCTGGCATTTTAGGCTTCACTTCAGGGTTAATCATAAAGCAATTGGCTTCTTTGCCCCCAAGCATAAACATGTGTTACTCCCATGAGAACAAGAACATTATTTCATGCTTAGAAAGCAGGCATAAGTATCAGTGTTCAAAACAGCCTGAGCGAGAATTTAGGCTTGGACAAACGTCAGGCTAAGCCTGTGGTCTATTTCACTGTTAGAAAGAACTGTGATGGGTAAGAGTTAATCATGGGGCTAAGCATTCCTGCACTGGCATTCCTTCTTCCAGCAGTCTCGGGGCTCAGGAATTCACACCCAATGGGGGAGATGGAGTGGTCATGTCCTAGCTTCCTCTTTTCCCCTCTCACACACCAGAGTGGGAGCTGGAACCAATTGAGACCACGTCTGAGTCTGGTTTGTCATTGTTTTGGTATCATAAAAGATTAGTGGGTTCAGTACTAGTCTGGACTGGTTCACGGAGAAAAAGCACGGAGGTGGGCTTTGGAAGACCTGGGTTCTGACAGTCATTTAGGGTCCTCCTAGGCCACTCAAGCCATCCGGACCCTGCTGAGCTTCTTGTCCATCTGTGACAGTGTCTGTGAGCAACGGCGATGTGACCTCAGGCAAACTCTCAGAGCCAGATTACTGACATGTCACCGAGCTACTGGTGCCTGCCCTGTACATCTAAGTGGGGGGAGGGCAGGCCCATCTCAGGGGTAAGTATTAGCACTGTCACGATTCCAAGGAGACTCCTGGGAAGGGCAGGTTCTTTGCCTGTTACCCCAAAACTGGCTCCTGCTCCCATCTCAAAGCCTCTAGCTCTACCTCCTGGTGTTGCTAATCCTGCTGAACACATGCCTTCCCCAGCAAAGAAAGGTGGGCTTTCTCTTCTCCTTGGGCATGGGGAAGATAGTTTTGCACTGGAAGTTTGCTAGTTTCCATTTCACCCCAAATCCTGGATGGCAGGATGACCCCAGGCCTTAGTGGCTCCTGGCAGGAAGATAAGCCCTTAGCTGTTCTGTTTATTTTCCTCCAAATAAGTACTTCCCTCCCATCAAGCTTTCATTTGGTTAAGAAAGGGAGTATCTTTCTCTTAAGCTGCCTGATTTAGGAGCTCTTAAACTCCTCCAAAATCTTGTGAAAGTGGAGTTTATTTTAATTGCCTACAGCCCGTTCTCATTTTGGCCTGGGAGACTTAGCGAATCCGGACTTCCCGTCCAGTTTGTCTTTCTCATCCCCGTCTGAGATCCAAAATGCCCAGGAGAGCAATCAGCCCAAACAGCAGTGGCTAGGGCAGACTGCGAACAGCAGACTTTGCTAGTGACACTAAACAGGACTGGACAGCCTCGGAGATTGCTAAACTTTTTGTACTTCCAGTGTCTGGGACGCTCAGGAAAATCCTGGTAGCCTCACCCTTCAGGATGACTTCACTTTTGCCCCTATTAGAAAGGGCACCACTTGAGAAAGTGACATTCAAATCTACAGCCAGCGTGCTGTTCTTGGGACGAGCTCATCTACCATAGATGCCAGACAAATCATAGATGCCAGACAGGAAGGACTGACCATGGGGCAGGCACAAGACAAGGTGCTTTGTCTACTTGAACATCATGCTCATCGTGATCACTCTTTCATAGGTAGGAAAACTGAGGCCCTGAGGAGTTAAGTAACTTACGCAGCCCCCATAACCAGTAACGGCAAGGCTGGGATTTAAGCTCCTTCCAACTAGCTCCAACCTTGTGCCTTTTCGCCAAAACATCAGGATGCCCCCTCCTCACATGAGCACCACAGCATCTTTGTAAAGCAGGGCACTCTCTGACACTCTGCAGCAAGTCTGCAGCTGCACTGCTCAGCCCCAGCCTGGCCCTCTCTCTCCCTCACTGAACCCTCAGCTGGTGAGTGCCACAAGCCAAATGAGGATGCATGTCAGCTGCAGGGAACAGGAAGGGGCTTTCTGGGTCTAGGAGAGTGTGTCTCGAGAAGTCTGGGGGCCCCACATCAGCATGAGGTAATATTCATGCAGTTAAGGTCTGAGAACCCCAGTGTGTTCCCTGAGGCTTTAAGACCATCTTGAAGAAAGCATGCCTCTGACACCAAAGTGGGGGTGGGGGTGGAGGTGGGGGCAGGGCAGAGACCCATGCAGACAGCACCAAAGTGGTCTGGGAAGCCACTCAGCCCACCTGGCTGCATCCCCCGTGCAGCGGAAATCATGGGTGAACCCAGTCTCCAACAAAGCTGTGCCTCGTGAAGCAAATGCTGAAATGATGTTGCTGAACCAGTTTCCAAACCAGAAGTGTGCCCATCTGGGAGCTGCATGATGCACCCTGGCTGACAGCTAGCTGTAGTTTCTCGTGGTCACAGCCCAGGGATGGGAGACCGTGGGGAGGTCAGGACAGCTGGAAGTGTGAAATGAATGCAGCCCTGCATAGCTGTCAAAGGATCAAGCTGTCTGCGGCGGCCGACTGACCATGCACACACACACTCTCGGCAGCACCCGGCTAGGCATTACCTACTTCACCACCGGTGTAGAAGTCAGTGTTTGTCGGGTGAACGACAGCATCACTGTCGATCGAGGCAATGTCAGCCTGTACAACTTGCAACTATAACAGGTAAACAAATGTATATCAACTGTGTTGGACCGAGACCCACGCACAGGCACATTTACTAATGCCCCAATGGCAGGGCTGGCCTACCTGGTCGATTCCAACATATGAGCCCAAGGGGCAATCAGTCCACGAAGTGTGCGCACATGTGGATGGGGGTGAGGAGGAGGAGGAGGAGGAGGAGGAATATCAAATGTGACATGTTTAAATCAAACATTCGAATGACATGTCCAAAAAAAGAGAAACACACACATGAGATCATTTCCAAAGATTAAAAGAAATAACAAAACAACGAATGCCCCATTTCACTTCGCAAAAACCTATAAAACTGGCACCCCACTGAGAAGACTACTAAAACATGGCATCTGTTTTAAAAAAAATGTGGACCATCAGGCCAACCACAACAACAAGTTTCTCCATTTTGTCGGCAGCAACTTTCAGAGCTGGAGTTTTATTCTCAGGACATTCACCGTTTTGTCTGCCTTCAAGGGACATCTCTTAAAAACCAAGAAAACAGTATGTGTGCATAGAGAATTGCCTTTATATTCCCCCTCAGCGTGTCACAGTTTTTCCAGGTCTACCATTTATTCTCGTCAATCTTATTTTCATGTATTTTATGTACAAAATATACTTTGGATAGGATCCCTGCTTTTTCTAGCTTGTGGCTTTTTTTTCTTTTTTAAAGAAAACATCTGTATAAAGAAAGTATATGGTTGGAAAATGAGTTCACGCAATTGCATTCTTGAGACCTGGTTCCCATGTTTCCAGCCCACTATCATACCCAGTCTGTGTGGGTCGGGCCTGGACTCTAGAAGGAGCATCTCTGCTGGTAAAAGAATCTGCCACCTGACAAAGGTAGCAAAAGGGGATCAAAAGGCTTTAAAAAAAACATACATAGGGCAGCATTGGGCAGGAGGCTCCATCCGTGGGCATCTGTTAGTCTGCTGCCCCCAGCGAGGCTCAAAACTAAGAGGACAGGAGCCTTCCCTGAGCTGCCAGTTCATCTGTACCAAGATCAAGCCACAGAACGGGACACCTGATGGGTACACCCCGAGCTTGCCCTGAGCCGTGGAGACAGCATGGCTCTGGGGCAGAGTTTTCCCCCCATAGGAACTCACTCAGAAAGAGAGGCTGTCCTGTTTATCATCATCCTCTAATCAAACAATTCATGAAGTTGGCATGCAGTCATATACTGTTTTCAGTTTGTAGGGAAAACTGAGGAAATGACAGTAGATGGTCAATTTGGGGGAAACCAATTTGCTGGTGGATTAAAGACAACGATATACTGATGCAGTTTAATTGTCTTCCTTTTCAAGTGCGTTCATGCTTTGTCATTTCTGATTAAGGCTTAAATGGAGAAACTATCATTTTGTAGCAACCTGAGATTTTTCAGTTCTAAAAAAAAAACCAAACACATTTTTAAAAAAATCCCTCCCAAGTAACCAGCAGTCAGTATGATCATTATGGAAGAGAATTTAGATGGCGATGTATTGACAATCAAGGGGAAAGTAGCCAATTGCACTTAGTAAGACGTCATCAGATCATTTCCATTTGAAATGGCTTGGAGCAAGTAAACATTCAGGATTTATCCTCATGTGATCATCTTGGATTTGGGAATTTGCCTTGTCCACCTGATGTTTGAGAAGATGAAGAGCCTAAATTCTGGGTTCCATAACTTTTCATCTGACAGCTGGCGGTGCCAAACCCCATCCCCAATTACCTAGGTCATCTTTAAGGTCAATGTCAGCATTGGTAGGATTGATTATGGCCTCCACCTCAAAGCCGGCTAAATTACTGATTTCACTGTGAATAAGGTTCAGCTGAAAAGAAAAGCATGAGGTGGGAAATAACAGGACAGCCGGGAAGTCACAGAGAAGTGAGCCTTGGGATACAGATGAAGGGCAGTGGACACTCCAGGTGCACTGGGTGCATAGGGGAAGGGGGCGTCATTGGCTAAAACAAATCCATTTCAAACAAGACTTGAGTGCTGCTCAGGATGCTGGAAGGAAGCTAGGCTGAGGGTCCAGGACTTCCTGGGGGATACCTGGGGCAGGGCAAAAAGGAGGCATAAGCCATGTGGACTGGTGGATCCACTTCCCTTTGAAGACAACCAAGTATAGCAGCTGTCAGGCCCCAGCATCCAAGGACTCACTGCCGGAGTGGGGACATTATGTGTGACCCTTTCTTTGAGCCCCAGGATGGTACACAAGTCCTCGACGGTTTGGGAAAGTCCCAGTAGCTCTGCCATTCTCCAAGTGGCTGTGGGTCTTTAAAGCTCTCCCTATCACCCTGACTACTGGCTGGCTGGCTCCCTGCCCTGCTCAGAGGTGGTAAGGAGCGAGATGGTCTGTTGCTTAGTAACATCTAATTTTACATGCCTATTAGTCAGGGAATGCTCAAGTTCTGGTGAAAGCCAAGAAGAGAAACAGCAGCTCTCTACGAGACAGGGTGTATCTTCGAGTGTTTCACTCTACTGAGGCCTGCTTGGGTTGAGGATTCCCCCCAGTTTCATGAGCATGAAACCAACTGGTTCTTTTTGAAGAGCCACTGGATGTCCTCCCTCCCCACAGTTATCCTGTTGCTGTAGCAACCTTCTGGCTAAAAGGAGCCCTGAATTCTAGATTCAGCTGTCAAAGGGGCAAGAGGAATTAGCTGACCCAGGACTACTATCCCAGGCCCTACCCTTTCCCTTCCTGTTCTTAGGAAGCAAAGTGTGCTCTAAGATGCCTAGCATTCAGTGACATGGATTCCTAACGGCTGCACCAAAGAGCAATGCCTCAGCAGTCCCCAGAGGAGCTGGCGCCCGGGACCAACTATGAGCTAGGCTGAAAGAGCCGCCTGCAGACACAGGGCCCAGCAGGGCCGGAGCCTTTGTCTGCACTCACACTCTGGTGAGGGGGCCGTGTGCAGACTCTTGGCAGGGAGGCTCATGGCAACCTGGCCAAGGCACTGAGTTTCTGGGGCTAAATGTTTTGTTGAAAAACCAAACCAACAGAAAACCTGATACTCTATAAGCACCAAAAACATAAACCCACATTTCTCATTCCCAGAAACACATAGATTCTCAAAAAAAAAAAAAAAAAAGGACCCGCTTCAACCCAAACTCATCCCTTTTGAGAAAGCACTTGTGGAAATCAGCCTGGTCACATGGCTGGGGAAAGACTGGGCTAGGCCCCTGGCACAGGGCAGTGCGCTCCCTTTCCAGGTAGTAAGATGGAAGAGGAACAAGTTTTCTCCATGGGGACTCCCTGGGGAATGGTTCCCAGCACTGCTGGGAGCCACCAACATCCCTAGGAAGCCCCCTGGAGGTGACCTCACACAGTGGAGCTCTTAGTAGTGCAGGCTCTGTGGCCGGGACAGAGGCAGAGAAGGGACCAGCATCAGGGCTAGGGTGCTCAGGGCTGTGGTCAGGGAGAAGAGGTGTGGGTGTGGGTGGGTGGGGCGGGGGGTACTCAGGAAGGCAAGTGAAAGTCGGGATTCAGGACAAGGTGAAGAGTTTGATTATGGTATCACATAAGTATCCCATCTTTGCATCTATAAGCAAATGCTGTTTATAAAAATTCAGATTAAGCTAATACTCCCTGCCTCTCCCCTCCCCCAACCAAAAAAAACCCCACACCTCAAAACCCTACCCTATGAAGTAGTGGGAGATTGTTGAGGGAGGACGGGAAAGGAGAAAAAAAAGAGAAAGCAACACTTCACTTAGTGTGGTATGAGTCAGTATACTTTTAAGGTATCTCTGACTTTCTTATTTAAAAATATCCATGTTCAAATCTCTCAAATTCACACTATTTTTTTCCAATGGTATAGATGCTTCTGAATTCCTATTTGCGAGCACAATGGAAAATCAGCTATTTCCCTGGGCTTTGATTCAGCTAGCAGAGAAGACCCCAGGAGACTGCCTCTGCCTGGGGAATGGGCTCTCTGGAGAAACCGGGTGGGTGGGGGTGGGCAGTGGAGCAGGTGGGGAGCTTCAGGGCTGTACTGAAGCTAGAGAGTGGTTGCCAATAGAACAAATTCCTTGGAGAACTCCAAGTTTGCTCTGGACTCCTCACCTTCCTGACAAGAGATGCCCCACTGTTGGAAGCACAGAATGTTGCACCATAGGGAGCCACTACCACCAGCAAAGAGAATTCCTAGCTAACGTCTCCCTCGCCCCACGTCTGAGCCTTGCTTTTCTGACTGTGTGCTCACTAGAGTGAGGGCCTGAGCCGTGGAACAGTTTTGCCACTGTTAAATACCTGGAAGTATTTTTTAAAAACCACCTCTGGACTGGACTATAAAGCATGTGTCTGGGGTGGCGGGAGTCCGTGTGTGCATGTCTGGGAAAGAATGTGTGGGGAGGGCAGAGGACAACTGCTGCAGGCACTTCGGAAAGAGAAAAGGGCACCAGCTCAGCTGGGGCAGGCAGGTGAGTGGACAGAAGCCAACAGTGAAATGATCAAGGACAAAGGGCGTAGCTCCCCTGGACAGGAGAAAAGAACCCGTGAGCGCGAGGTACAAACAGGCCATGTGTGCAGGTGTCTGACCAGGATCCTGTCTGTTGTCCGGTGGACACATGCAAACAGGCCTAGTGGGACGAGGGAAGATGGCCAGTCCTAGAAATCCCAGCCCTTCCTCCCCGCAAGGGCCCCGTGGCCCATTTGCAGCACATGGCAGAGCAGGGGGGTGGGGGCAAGTAAGATTTCTGGGCAACTGTGAATATTCTCGTATTTAGTCTAATTCTCTGGGAGGTGGGAGGATCATTAATGATTTCAGAATCTGGTCAAGGTGACCACTTCTTTGTCTTCTCACTGGAACGATGGAGAAAGACATATTAAACCACAGTATGGGGAACTAAAAGTCTCTACCAATGGTTAGCCACTGTAGAGACTGACCAGGGGTGCTGCCAGTTACAGAGCAGAAGGGGTCCTACCTGGCTGCAGGCGGGAGAAGGGGACTTAGCCAAGCAAGGGTCCTGCAAGCGTCTCCCACTTCTGGGCCCTGATTAACCTTACTGGCTCTACTGGAGCCCATCTTTCTACTATACCCACATCTTCCCTCTAGTGGTTATTATGTCTGCACTAGTCCTTGTTCTCTCCGTGTGAGTGAACTCATTAGCAGAAGCTCCTGGAAGGTATAGTGGGTTGTCTCTTGACACTGAGTGCCACCCAATGCCTGAGACGGTGCTCGGGTTGCTACAGGCACACAGAGTTGGAAGTGAATCTCAAACGTCCTGACGACTCTGTGGTGAGATGAACATCTCCCTTCTCTTAAAGTAGGGCTAATAGAAATGCCAGAGCTCAGGAATAGGGCCCTTGGCCTCGCTTGGACCTGAGGGGGCTCAGAGCCAACCTGGTTGTGCTGGAAGGAAGGCTGGCCCCCACCACTTATTGCAGCTCGGGAGGTGGCCTGCCAATGGCAGGAAAGGAGCCGTGGCTTAGAACTACTAGACAGACATGTGGGCTGTGCCTTGACATGACCTACTTGGCTACAGGAATCTCTTATTATCTTACATACTGTTAAAAATTCAATTTTAGGAAATAAAACTAACTGATGAATGGTATCCAAGTGACATGCTGGATCTAGCCTGTAATTTTGGTATCTTTCATGCCCTAATAATGGACAAGGAAGGGAGAAGATGGACCAGTCCTATTTCCTTGTGCTAC
Source organism: Vulpes lagopus (assembly GCF_018345385.1). Classification (NCBI taxonomy): domain Eukaryota; kingdom Metazoa; phylum Chordata; class Mammalia; order Carnivora; family Canidae; genus Vulpes; species Vulpes lagopus. The sequence continues at coordinate 109,113,752 of NC_054830.1, read as the reverse complement.
CCTAGAAAATGCAACTCTCTTCCTGTCATAAGTCCACTTCAACCAAAGTAGATGGAAAGAGTGAGGTTTTCCATAAAACTGTTTGTAGGGGATCCCTGGGTGGCTCAGTGGTTTAGCACCTGCCTTTGGCCCAGGGCGCAATCCTGGAGTCCCGGGATCAGGTCCCACGTCAGGCTCCCGGCATGGAGCCTGCTTCTCCCTCCTCCTGTGTCTCCGCCTCTCTCTTTCTATGTGTATCATTCATAAATAAATAAATAGATAGATAGATAAATAAATAAATCTTAAAACAAAACAAAACAAAACTGTTTGTAGCCTCTGATGGGAGAACCACATTTGCTCTGTAGCCCCCTCCTGCCCTGCCTCTGGGATGAAGGGGCTCCTTTATCTGAGCTCTGGCACCTACCCTGCACATATCCCCAGCTTCAGTTCTCACCAAAGCCTCAGGTCTGGTGGTGGCATCTGGTGGGTTTCAGCCTAGAGCCTGTCACACAAAGACAAGGACAGATGTGGGCATTGCCAGAGGCCCGGGAGCTAAGGCAGCACTGTTCATGGTGTCTCAGATACCAATCGTCAACTGGAGGGTAGAAAGAGAGCATCGACCCTTCCCTCTTTACTACTGCCTTACTCACTCCCTCTCTCCTTCCAGTTTTCCAGCCCTTGGGAATTGGGTGTGTGTGTATGCAAGGGAGAAAACCCACATACCCTGACCCTGCCTTCAGCGGCCTACAGAACTGTGGTTACAATGCGGACAGCCTGGGACTCACTCATAGCCTCGTCATGCAGCCTCCTCTACCACCTCAAATAAATCCTCTCCCTACAAAGAAAGCCTTAAATCATTTACTGCCACTGACCCAGATTTGTAGAGTCCACATTGGAAGAATCTGGGGGGGAAATAAAACTGTCAGGTTTTTCAATCTCTGAAAGGAAGCTGCGAATCTCTGTTGAACCACCAAGCAAAAACATTTGATGAAGGCACGTTCACAGCGCTGTCTTCTTTTGGAAAATAACTCAACAATGTGTGTGAACGCTGGGTAACAGTGGAGTAACAAGGATGACGACTCCTGAGACTTGAGTATGTGAAACACGCCAGCAGCCACAGTAATGAGATCCCAGACTCCTAAGCCTTGGGCTGGCTTCTCCTGTGAGTAGCTTAGCAACTGGGCCTGGTAGGGCTGTGCAGGGCACAGTGTCACCTTTCTCTACCATCACTAGCTTGCAAGATCCAAGCATAGGTTTCACTGTACAGATGGGAAAAAAAAAAAAAAAGATGCAGAGAGTACAGGGTACTACACACTCTTCATTCTCAAGTACTCCCTTTAGGACATTTCCAGAACTCTGAGCCTAAACTGTCATCTGTGATAATGCCATTTTAAAATGTGCTTTGTGTGAAAATTCACATCAGTTTTAGGATTCTTGCTCCTTTTGCATTACATGCTATGACTTTCACGGCCATAACCAATAAAGGGCCAGGAAGTACTGTCTGCAAATGATGCTCCCGATGACAAACACTTGCTCCATGTCACACCTCAGGGGCCCAGGGTTCCAGAAAAGGTTGATAACACACTTTCTGACACTGAGGTCCAGGCTGGCTTGAAATGCTGCCTTATCCCGCCACCACATCTGGGGAGACATAGCTCACACTGCTCAAGGGCACGTGCAGTACTGAATTGGGGGGTCCCTCATCCTGGATGTGGGAAATCTCAGGTCATTAACCTGGAGGCACAGCCTCACGGTAGTTAAGGTGCGAAAGAAGGTGGGCAGTCCACCTGGTTCTGCACTCAACTCCCTCTCTGACAGCTGGCTGTTTTACACTGGGTTGGGCTCAATCAATCCTTTCAGAATCTCCCTTCCAAAGTCAGGACATCCAACAGCACATAAGTTTCTCTGTCAAGTTTACTCCTTCCCTTTTCCTGTTTCTTAAATGACATTAAATGACACCCCTGTAGATTACTATGAAGTATCGATACTTCTCTACAGCTTTTTGGTCTCCCCAGCCCTGAACAGTCCGTATTTGCTTTGTACCTTCTAGGACTGTTATGCCTGTGGCACCCAGCCCTGAGGCTGAAGACCAAGGTGTGCCCTGAATGGTGGAGAGGACAGCACTGCTTGGTGGCAGCAGAACTAGCAAGCTGTCTGCAGCCTGAGCCACCTCCTTTCTAGGGCTCACAGAGTGCAGAGCTCAGACAAGACCCCAATCCCAAGATCAAAAGGGCATCCATCCATACGTGGACATTTGTGTGTCTGAGTGCCACTATTGTGCAAATACATGACTTTGTCCAGGAAGAAGAGGTAAGGAGTTCTGATGGGAGGCTGGCTTTGGGGTAGATGGCAGGAGGCAGCAAGAAGATCACAGGGAAGGGAGAGGCCAGCGTCAGGGTACTCAAAGGTAGGATGGAGCAAAGAGTGAGGGACCGTGGGGAGGGGGAGGGACAGAACTGTTCTACCTACTTCGCAGGCTTGCAAGCCCAGCTAATGGTCTGCACCAAGGTTCTGAAGCACACGGGAGCTGCTCCTAAACCGCAGAGAGTATTCACACTTAAGTTCAAACCACGGCAACTGGGATGACGGTTCACATTAACGTCCAATATATTCCCCAAAGGACATGTTAAAGGGTGTGAAAGTAGACCCAGGTGGTGGCCTCCACTGCTGAGTTGAAATTTTTTAAGTAAATCAAAAATACCTTAAACGAAAACTTTCAAAGCCCCAGACCTTAAGATGACAAGTGCTGCTTATTTTTTTCCTTTGAAAAATGCATACAAAAATACAGATAATGGTTATAAAATGTCAGCTGCAATGGTTATTTGCTGGAACACAGGGTCCACCACAGGAATTGCATCATGAGAGCCTGAGTGCAACCAGGACAGGAAGGGGGGTGGGGGAGGAGGAAGAGCACTTGCAAGGCAGGAGCAGGAGGGCTGTGTCACTTGAGATGCGAAAGAAAATTGACAGTGAGGTTGTAAAAATGATGCAGCTTCAGAACCAAGTTGTTGGCCACAGCGCAATTTACATGGAAGGTCAAATTCATGCCTTTAATTTTCTTTCATGTAGGATTTAAAAAATAAAAGAAGCGGAATTCCCTCTCTCTCCAGCCCCTCCCCTCCTTTTTTGGTGTTAATAGAGAAATATCAATTAACTCTCACTCTCAGGTCTTAAAAGCCTTTGCATCATTTTTATTTTCAGCAAAAGTGAATCATCTTTTACAAAACCATGGCGTCCTGGCAAAGCTGCATCACTGGGATGGCTGAAAATACAGTGCCCACGGTTAAAACAAACAAAAGATTGGTTTGAGGAGTCGAGAGGTGGCTCAGTGTACCCGTTACCTAAGGAAGTCTAAAACAATCCCGCCCCCAGATCAGAGGCTCTGCCTGCAGTGCCCACCGGAGTGAGTGGGCTGTCTGCTAGACCTTTCCTTTGCCAAACCCAGCCTTGACTTTGGGCTTTTTCTCTGGCCAGGGCTATGTAATAGCCAGTTTATCCCACATTAGCAGCTCCTTCTGCAGACTAAGCCCAGGCTGTCCTGAATGACCCCCCACCCAACCCACCCCACACCACCACAGGAATAGCCTTCTCTCTTTTCACCACTATCTCCTCTTCCCACCTGCCCGGACAGACTCCCCCAGCGTTCCCCCAGCATTCCTGCCGCGGCCCTCCCTGAGGCCACCCTCTCCTCCACCCACACCTACGAGGCCACGAGTAGCCTCCGGGAATCCCCAGGCCTTCCTGCAGCAGAGGTGGCCTCCACCCGTCTGTCCCAGGGCCGCGAGCAGACTGAGGCTGCACATCTGCCTACCTTCTGGCCAAGGAAGAGGCTCTTGGTGGAGAGGACTGTGAAGCCATCGGCCGGTGTTCCCTCAGTGGTGCTATCCGCGCTGGCTGCCTTGCTGACTTCCCCCTGCTTCTTCTTGCACAAAGATAAGAGTCATCATGAGGCTACACAGGCAGAGACCAAAGGGATCTGGGCTTTTCTAACAGGGAGGTGGCTCCTAGGCCCTGCCCATGGTCCTGGAGGAAATAGGAAACTAAAGCACAACCAGTTTTTGGCCTTTTTCAAAGTGGGAGCCGCAAGCTCTGTGAAGTCCGGGAGTTCAATGAAGAGCATTAGTTGTATTTTTATCACTTTGTAATACATAAAAAATATATAATATTTTTACAAAATAAATTTTTTGTGTATTAAAAATATACTTGAAGGCAAAATTTTACTGCAGAGTGACAATCTACAACAACATTTTCATAAATTTAGACCAACTAAATATCTCTTAATTAGGGTCTTTGCTTTCTAGATGTCTGTTCACTATTCAAGTTTGAGGGGGAAAAGCAAACTTCCTGATCACAAGTTCTCAAAGAGCCAAAAATCAGACGAAACTCCATAACCCTCTAACCTTCCCCCAGCCCAGGAGTTAGATGGTACCCAGCTGTTCTTCAAGAAAACCAGCCTTGGAGAAAGAAGGATCCCTATGGTGGCTGTTGGCAAGCCCTGCTGCCCCTGGGGACTCCCCACCCTCCTGGTGGGATGGTTATCAGCGTGCTCATTGGCCTCTTCCCAGTACCAACCAGATTCAAGTATGTATACCCTGGGGTTCCTAAGAGTCCTGCAAGGTATGTTGTCCAGAGAGTTTTAATTAATTTCCAATCCCCAACTTTTAATATACTTTTCCTGAAACTGATCTACCCTGAGTGATGGTCTCATGCCACATATCCTTGCACTACCACCCGTGTCCCACTTCTCATTACTGGGATGTCACTCCCCCTCTCCCACCACGGGAATAGGGATACAGGGCTTTCTCAGTCTTTCATGCATTTCTCTTAAGTATAAGGATGGTATGAGAAATGGGTATTTTTGCTCATGTGGGGATGTTCTGTATTCACATATATCATAGACTAAAGATAGTGGAAACAATGGTAGTTTGTGTTTAGACACTTCCCCTTTTCTCTTCCCTCCAGTTTTTATCAAAAAGTACATCACTCTTGAGGGATGTTCCAGTGGGAGCAAACCAAGAAAGCAGGGGTGAGAGGTATTCCAGATGGCCACGTCTTTTAAGGAAGGCTCTGGACCACCAACTCAAGGCAAGGTCTACATGTCTGTTTAGGGATTCAAATTCATTAACATTAACATTTTTGCTTACATTGAAAAAAAAAATTCTAGTTTTACTGAGTGCATTAACAAGCAGGACTACTTTTACAATTAAGTTCAATGGCAAACCTGGAATATTTTCTGTAAATTAAATGAGCCAAATCTGAAGCTTCAAGGTTTTGATATAAGTGCTAAGACAAAAAGCATTTTATCAAGAAACAGGGCATTAGCAAAGATAGGTTAAAATGGTCACTATTATGGTTTTCCTAATTCTTTCAGTATACCAGATATGACAAGTGAAAGAGAACCCCAAAAGTGAAAGGTATAACCTACAGTTACATGGCAAGTCTTAGTAAGCCTTTTTTTATATACTTTCCAGGAAACAAGAAAGGGAAAGGCTGGGTGACAAATCCTTTCACTACTCAGATGTTTCTAATTCTGTGCTTTCAACAAAATGGGAGAAATATCAAATTGACTTAACACCTGAGAGATCATTATAAAAACAGATTGATGGACTTAATAGTAATGTACCAATGCCAGTTTCTTAGTTGCAACAAATATACCAGGGTGATGGAAGATGTTACAATGGGGAAACTGGTGAGGAGTATTCAGGAACTCTCTTACTATCTCTAACTTTGTCAATCTAAAACAATTGTAAAATAAAGCATGTATTAAAACAAACTGATGACAGATTACTAAGTGACTATTGGAACTTAAGAGTTCAGAGGATTGAATGATGTTGCTTTAACAAAATCCTTTCCATTCCCACTTATTTTTTGTGACCAAGACATTCCAGGTACTTTTACCTGTAAATATACAAAAACAGGATGCTGAACCCGGTTTCATTTCAGAAATAAGTAACTACTTTACCAGTTATTGCAAAAACTGTATCTCAATATATCCTATTGTAAGAATACAGTTCCAAGACTATTGTTTTCCTTAGTAATTATTAAATTGTAAAATATTCACTGGTTTGATCAACTGTGTGTTTTTAGGTGTAATAACCAGCCAATCCTGTAAAATCCATAACATTTAGTGCCTTTATGATCACAGGAAATTTTCAAGTAAATTTAAATTTATATACATTATTTTTTTGTGAAGATCAGTAAAGTACTACCACCAGCAATAAAATATCTGACATTAAGAAAAAAAATCTGTGGGACAAGTGAAAGGGACATAATGGCTCAAGGAGAAAAGTAATGTTCCATTTGTTAAAAAAGAGCTTGTCCGTATATTTTTAAAAGATGATGATATTCCAAATCAACACAGTATTTAGATTTCTTTGTATACATTTAAATAATGAAATAGTTTTTGTATATCAGAAATTATACCCTACATGTGTATATTTATTATCAAAAGCTTAGCTGTCAAATTTTAAATCTGTGTGATTCAAAGATTTTCAAAATTGTTTTGGGAGGTAGGCAAGCAAAAAAGTTTGAGAACCACTACTCTATCCAGTGAACACCATGCATACAGGAAGTACTCAGTAAATGCTTGGGAACAGGATACAGTTAATAAGTAGGTAAAGACAGAGAGAGTGCTTCTGCCCAAAAATACTTCACTTTTTTTTTTAGAGGTGAGAAAGCCTTAACTGACAGAATTTCAGGCATTCAAGAAACAGCTGGTTGTATTGGGAAGAGGGGGCCGTGACAGCTTCCCTGTGCCCCTGGTATGAGTCAGCAGCTGAATATGAAGCTAAGTTATAAGGCTTATTAGCCTATGATAATTAATACTAGTGATTCTCAAAAATTATTTATTTGCTCATGGCCTCTTTCATTTTAAAGCTGTTGCCCACACTGTAAACTGGCATGACCACTATGGAAAACAGTATGAAACTTCCTCAAAGATTTAAAAGTAGAACTACCAAATGATCCAGCAATTCTGTTTCTGGGAATATAAGCAAAGGAAACAAAAACACTATGTCAAAGAGGTAACTGCACCTTATGATCACAGCAGCATTACTTATGACAGCTCACACAAAGAAACAATCTAAGGGTCCATAGACAGATGAATGGAGAAAAAACTGTAGTGTATATATATATATAATGGAACATTCAGCCATAAAAAAAGAAGGAAATCCTGACAGGAAACCAAGAGAGTTCCAAAAAAGATGACCTCAGAGAGACCCACAGCACAACACATTATAATTAAAATGTAAAAGTTAAAGACAAAGAGAGACTCTTAAAAGTGGCAAGAGAAAAACAACTTACAACATACAAGGGAACCCCCGTGGGACTCTCAGATTTGTCAGCAGAAATTTGCAGGCCACAAGAGAGTGGCACAATATATTCAAAGTGCTGAAAGTAAAAAACTTCCAACCAAGAATACCTGGCAAAGTGTCCTTTGAAATTGAGAAAGAAATGATTTTCTAGACAAGCAAAAAGCAAAAGGAGTTCACTACCACTAAACTGGCCATTCTAGAAATGTTATAGGGACTTGTTTAAGCTGAAAAGAAATGGTGCTATTTAGTAACAGGAAAACATATCCAAGTTTAACTTTCACTAGTAAAGGTAAGTACTAAAGGTAGTGACTTAATCCCTTATAAAGCTACTCTGAAGGTTAAAATTAAAAGGTAGTAAAAATAGTACAATAATTAAGGGATACATGAGATTAAAAGAAAGTATGACACCAATAACATAAAATGTAGGGAGGGTAAAAATTCAGTTTTAGAATGTGTTCAAACTTACATTAGCAAGTTAAAAAAGACTGTCAAGAGGTTGTTATATATCAACCTCATGCTGAACACAAAGCAAAGCCTACAGTAGATACACAAAAGATAAAGAAACCACTGAAGGCAATCATCAAATCACAAAGGCAGAGAGCAAGAGAAGTAGTAAAGAGAAGAATTACAAAACAGCCAGAAAACTATTAACAAAATGACAAGTATATACCTGTCAATAATTACTTTAAATATTTCTCCAAACAAAAGACATACAGTGACTGGATAAAAACAGAAGATTCACAATATGCTGCCTACAAGAGACACATTTTACAAGAAGGGCAAGACACAATGAAAGTGAAGTGACAGAGAAAGATTTTTCATGCAAATGGAAACCAAGAGAAAGCAGGGATAGCTATACTTAGGTCAGACAAAATATTCTTTAAAACAAAGACTACGGTAACAGATAATGAAGGGTATTACATAATGGTAAATGTGCCAAGCCAACAAGAGAATATCTGTATATATTTTATAAATATTGTAAACATTTATGCTCTTAATCTAAGAGCACATAAATGTATAAAGCCTACAGTAACAGACCTAAAGGGAGAAACAGATAGCAATACAATAATAACAGGGGACATTATCTCCCACTTTCATCAGTAGATAGATCAAGCAAGCAGAAAATCAATAAACACTGGCCTTTTTAAATGATACATGAGACCAGGTGGACTTAACATATATTCAGAACTTTTCACCCAAAAGTAAAAGAATACACATTCCTTTCATATGTACATGGAACATTCTGCAGGACAGATCATATTTTAGACCACAAAACATGTCTTAATAAATTTAAGAAGGCTGAAATCATATCAATCATCTTTTCTGATCACAGTTATGAGGAGAAAAAAACCTGGAAAATTCAAATATGTGGAGATTAGACTACACACTATTCAACAACCAATAGATCAAAGAAGAAATCAAAAGAGAAATTAAGAAATACTCTGATATAAATGGAAATAAACATACTAAAACTTATGAGATGCAGCAAAAGCAGTTGTAAGAGGCAAGTTTATAGCAATATAGGCCTACTTCAAAAAACAAGAGAAATCTCTAACACCCAACACCAAAAAAAACCAGAGGGGGGGAAAAAAGAACAAATGAAGCCCAAAGTTAGCTGAAAGAAGGAAATAATACAGATCAGAGTGGAAACAGACTAAAAACAGAAAGGATCAATAAACCTAATAGCTCTTTGAAAAGATAACAAAAATCAACAAATCTTTGGTTAGACTCACCAAGAAAAAAAAAGGGTTTCAAATAAGTAACATCAGAAATGAAAGAGATGGGGATCCCTGGATGGCTCAGTGGTTTAGCACCTGCCTTCGGCCCAGGGCGCGATCCTGGAGTCCTGGGTTCGAGTCCCACATCAAGCTCCCTGCATGGAGCCTGCTTCTCCCTCTGCCCCCCCCCTCTGTCTCTCGTGAATAAATAAAATCTTTTAAAAAAAAAAGAAATGAAAGAGATGTTACAAATGACACCACAGAAATAGAAAGGATAAGAGACTACTATGAAAAACTATATACCAAAAAAATTGGACAACCGAGAAGAAATGAACCAAATCATAGCAATAGATAACCTACTAGGACTGAATCAAAGAAAAATAAAAATCTCAACAGATAGATTACTAGTAAAGGCATAGAATCAGTCATGAAAAACTTCTCAATAAACAAAAGTCCAGGTCAAGGTTTCACAGGTTAGTTCTACCAAACATTTAAAGAAGAATTAAATATGAGTCTTTGAAAATATAAAAGAGGAGGACATTTCCAAACTCACTTTTTAAGGCCAGCATTACCTTGATACCCAAACTGGACCAGGATGCCTTACGAAAAGTAAATTACAGGCCAATATCCCGGATGAACACAGATGCAAGGCCCTCAGCAAAATACTAACAAACTGAAATCAACAATATATTAAATGATCATATACCATGATCCAGTGGGATTTATTCCAAGGATGTAAGGGTGGTTTAATATCCCACAAATCCAGCAAAGTGATATACTATATTAACAAATGAAATATAAAAAGCATATATATGATCACCTCAACAAATTCAGAAAAGGCATTTGACAAAATTCAACATCCATTTATGATACAAAGCTCTCAAAATGGGTACAGAAGAAACATACCTCAACATAATAAAGGTCATAAATGCCAAGCTGAGAGCTGGCATCATACTCATTAGTGAAAAGCTCAAAGCTTTTCCTCTAAGATCAGTAACAAGACAATAATATCCATTCTTGCCACTTTTATTCAATATTAGTATAGAAAAAGTATTGAAGTCCTAGCGAGAGCAATTAGGCAAGAAAAAGAAATAAGAGGCATCAAAATCAGAAGGGAAGTAAAGCTGTCACTATTTGCAAACAGCATGATATCATATACACAAAACCCTAAAGACTCCACAAAAAAATGGTTAGAATAAATGAATTCAGTAAAGTAACAGGATACCAGATTAATATACAGGAATCCATTGGATTTGTATATGCTAATAACAAATTATCAGAAAGAAAAACAAAACAATCCCATTTACAACTGCATCAAAGAAATAAAATACTTAGCAATTTAACCCAAAATGCAAAAAAGTATACACTGAAAACTACATATTGTACACTGAAAACTATAATACATTAATGAAAGAAATTGAAGAAGACACAAATAAATGGAGAGAGATTTGGTGCTCATGGACTGAAAGGATTAATATGGTTAAAATGTCCATACTAATCAAATCAATCTACAGATTCAGTGCAATCTCTATCAAAATTCCAATGGCATTTCTCACAGAAACAGAGCAATCTTAAGATTTATATGAAATCACAAAGACTCTGAAAGCCAAAGCAATCTTGACAAAGAATAAAACAAAAGGTATTATCATGCTCCCTGATTTCAAATCATATTACAAAGATATAATAATCAAAACAATATGTTACCAATATGAAAACAGATACATACACCAATGGAACAGAATAGAGAACCCAGAAATAAACTCACATGTATTATTAATTCATGACAAAAGAGCTAAGAGTATACAATGAAGAACAGTCTCTTCAATTAAACTGTATTGGGAAAATGAGACAGCCACGTGCAAAAGAATGAAACTGTACCAATATTTTACATCATACACAAAAATTAACTCAAAATGGATTAAATACTTAATTAAGTCCTGAACCAAGAAACTCGTAGGAAACAGATGGTAAGCTCCTTGATATTGGCCTTGGTGATGATTTTTTGGATATGGTATCCCAAGCAAAAGCAGTGAAAGCAAAACAGTGGGACTACACCAAACCGAAAAGATTCTGCAAAGCAACCATCAAAATAAAAAGTCAACCTTTAGAGAAATTTACAAATCATATACAGACAGTCCCTGACATCCAATGGTTTGATTTTAAATTTTTCAGCTTTACAATGGTACAAAAGCAATACACATTCAATAGAAACTATACTTTGAATTTAAATTTTGATTTTTTTCCTAGGATAGCAACATGCAGTACTATACACTCTAGTGATGCTAGGCAACAACAGCTAGCCACAGGGCCCAGTCAGCCACACAATCATGAGGGTAAATCACTAATACACTTACAAAATCATTCTGTACCCACAGAACTATTATATTTTTCACTTTCAGTATAGTATTCAATAAATTACATGACATATCTCACACTTTCTTATAAAACAGGCTTTGTGTAAGATGATTTTGTCCAACTGTAAGTGAATCTAAGTGTTCTGAGTACATTTACATAGGCAAGGCTAAGCAATGATGTTTGGTAGGTTAGGTGTATTAAATGCATTTTCAACTTAACATTATTTTCAACCTACAGTGGGTTTACAAGACACAGCTCCATCAGAACTCAAGGAAGATCTGTATCTGATAAGGGCTTAATATCCAAAATATATGAAGAATTCCTACTACTCAATAGCAAAAAGGAAATAAATGTTTAAAAAGTGGTCAGAGATCTAAATGTGAGACCTCAAACCATAAAAGTCCTAGAAAAGAACACAGGCAGTAACTTCTTTGACATCAGTCATAGTAACTTCTTTCTAGATATGTATCCTGAGGCAAGGGAGATAAAATCAAATATAAACTATTGGGACTACACCAAAAAAGCCTCTGCAAAGGGAAGGAAACAGTCCACAAAACTAAAATGCAACCTACAGAATGGGAGAAGATATTTGCAAATGGCATAGCTGATAAAGAGTTTCCCAAATATATAAAGAACTTACCAAACACCCAAAAAACAAATAATCTAATTTAAAAATTGGCAGAAGACACGAATATTTTTCTAAAGATGACATACAGATCATAACAGACACATGAAAAGATGCTTATCTTTACTGATCATCAAAGAAATGCAAATCAAAACTACAATGAGTTATCACTTCACAACAGTCAAAACGGTTGAAATCAACAACACAAGAAACAACAGGCGTTGGCAAGGATAGGGAGGCAGGGGAACCCTCTTGTACTGTTGGTGGGAAGGCAAACTGGTGCAACCACTCTGGAAAACAGTATGGAGGTTCCTCAGAAAGTTAAAAATGGAACTACTCTATGATCCAGCAATGGCACTGCTGGGTATTTACCCAAAGAATACAAAAATACTAATTCAAAGGAATACATGCATCCCAATGTTTATAGCAGCATTATCTACAATAGCTAAATTATGGGAATAGCCCCAGTATCCACTGACTGATGAAATGACAAAGATGTATATGTACACAATGGAATATTACTTGACCATAAAAAAGAATGAAATCTTGCCATTTGCAAAGACTTGGATGGGGCTAGGAAAATTATGTTTAGTGAAATAAATCAGAGAAAGAAAAAGAACATGATTTCACACATACGTGGAATTTAAAAAATAAATGAGCAAATGGAACAAAAGAGAGGGAGGTAAACCAAGAAACAGTCTCTTAACTCTACAGAACTGACAGTTACCAGAGGGGAGGTTGCTGGGGGGGATGGGTGAAATTGGTGATAGAGATTAAGGAGGGCACTTGTGATGAGCCCTGGGTGTTGTATCAAAGTGTTAGGTCACTACAGTGCACACCTGAAAGGAATATTATACTGCATGTTAACTAACTGGAATTTAAATAAAAACTTAAAGTGGTCAGAATCTGAGTAGACATTTTTCCAAAGACGACATACAGATGGCAAACAAATACCTGAAAAGGTGCTCCACATCACAAATCATCAGGTAAATGCAAATCCAAACCCCAGTAAGATATCACCTCACACCTATTAAGCTGCTATCAAAAAGACATGGAGACATGGAGAAGGGGAATTCCCTGTGCACTGTTGGTGGAAATGTAAATTGGTGCAGCCACCATGGAAAACAGTACAGAAGTTCCTCAGAAAATTAAAAATAGAACTACCATATGATGCAGCAATTTTTACTTCTGAAGAAGACAAAAACACTACCTCAAAAGATATGTGCACCCCCATGTTAACTACAGCATTATTTATGTATTAATAGCCCAGTAATGAAAAGAACCTAAGTATCCATCAATGGAAACATGGAATAAAGAATATGTGAAAATTTGATAAAGGTGTTTACCTATTATATACACTAACATGTTTTATATTCTAATATATATGTCCTTATATATTTAATATGTCATATTATTTTTATTATATATCTTATAATACATATCTTCTAAATCATTTTATATATACATCTACACACACACACACATACATAGAACACAATGCTATTAAGCCATAAAAAGACAGATGTGACCTTGAGGGCATTATACTAAGTGAAATAAATCACAGAGAAAGACAAATAACTGTATGTTCTCACTTATAGGTGGAATTACAGGAAAAAAAAAAAAACCCAAGTTCCTAGATACAGAGAACAGACTGATGGTTGACACAGGCAGTGGGGTATGTGTATGTGTGTGTAACTGGTGAAGCAGGTCAAAAGGTACAAAGTTGGGCAGCCCAGGTGGCTTAGCGGTTCAGCGCTGTCTTCGGCCCAGGGTGTGATCCTGGAGACCCGGGATCCAGTCCCACGTGGGGCTCCCTGTATGGAGCCTGATTCTCCCTCTGCCTGTGTCTCTGCCTCTCTCTCTGTGTCTCTCATGAATAAATACATTTTTTAAAAAAGGTACAAAGTTCCAGTTATAAAAGAAAGAAGTCATGGGGAGGCAATATACAGAATGGTGACTATAGTTAGTAAAACTGTATTGCATATTTGAAAGCTGTTAATAAAGTAGACCTAAAAGTTCTCATCCTAAGAAAACTAACTTGGTGATTATGTATGCTGGTAGAGGTTACCTGGACATACTATGGTGATCATTCACAATATGTACACAAATATCAAATCGTCATGTTGTACACCTGAAATTACTGTCATATTAAATGCCAATTACATCTCAATAAAAAAAGAATCCATATCCATAATATAAAAGGAAGTCATTTAAAATCGATAGCTAATCCTAATTTTTAAAACAGCACAAAACACTAGCACAAAAGGAATTATCCAAAGGGCCAAAATTTATTTGAGCATATGTTAAAGCTAACTGGTCATCAAGACTATGCACACCCACCAGGATGGCTAAAATTTAACTCTCAAATTAGCCTGCCTTGGCAAGCCTGCCTCATTTGCTGCATTGGGACTCCATACTTTTATACCACTTGGGAAAACTATTTGGCACTCTCTACTAAAGCTGAACATATGAATACCCTATGATATCACAATTCTTAAAGGTATTCTCCCAAGACAACATAACATGTGTGCAACAAAAGGCATGTACTTTGTAGCAGGAATCTTGGTAGGAGCCTCAAATTGGAAACAACTTAAATATCTCCAGAGCAGAATGTATCATCCCGTGGTGGTAAATTCCAATCTGAAATGCACAGACTCAGTGCTAACTGCTACATACAATAACCCAAATGAATCCAACACAATCTTAACAAAAATCGAGAAAAAAAATAAATTCCCCAATGAAGTAAATGTACTACGAAGATAAAGAAAGGTCCCTTAACTTGCTCAAATTCCATCTAAGGCCCTCTACCTCATTTTTGACTTACTGTTGTGTATTTGTGGGGGACTTGGATGTCAGTGGTCAAAAGACACCAGCTTTTACCTAGAGTTCCAGTCTAAGATGGTGATGTGAGCAGACCCTGAACTCACCTCCACCATAGACACACTAAATCTACTCCGACTGATATAGCAATTCCTTCTGAAGAGCAGAGGGCTGACTGAATAGCTTCTACATAACAAAAGATAAAGAGACCACATAGAGAAAAACAGCAAAAGAGATGGAAGCATGATAACGAAGGCAACCCCCACCATTGCTGCAGTGAACTGCAATAAGGAGGAATAGTAATGAAGCACTGGAAGCAGATCTATCTACTCTAGGGCACTGAAAAAAAACAGCCTTTGCTTAAGAGAGAGGCTACTACGTAACGTAAAAGATCCAGCCCTAGAACTCCCAAATGGCAGAGGAGCTGCTGGAATTCTCTCCAGGTCAGGAAGACTGGTTAATGCCATGGTTTACATTCCCCCTACATGTTGGGAGCATGGGTGGATGGGGAGCAGGGTCCCAGTGTCCTAGATCCAATATCCTTAATAAACACAGATTTTAAAAAATCCTTAACAAAATATTAGGCAACTGCATTCAAGAATACATTAAAAAGATCATTCACCATGATCGAGTGGGATTTATTCTGGGGATGTAGGGATGGTTCAATATTTGCTAATGACTCAATGTGATGCACCACATCAACACAATGAACGATAAAAATCACATGATCATCAATAGATGCCCCCCCCAAAAAGCATGAGAATATTCAACATCCATTCATGATGAAAACTCTATCAATAAAGTGGGTTTAGAGGAAATATACTTCAATGTAATAAAGGCCATGTGTGAAAAACAGCTAACATCATATTCTATGGGGAAAAACTGATAGCTTTTCCCTATCAGGAACAACACAAGGATGTCCACTCTCACCACTTGTATTCAACAAAGTAATGGAAGTCCTAGCTGCAGCCGTCAAAAAAGAAAAAAATATGTATATAAGGGATCCAAATTGTTAAGGAAGATATTAAACTGTCATTGTTTGCAGATGATATAATACTATACAGGAAAACCCTAAAGATTCCATCAAAAAACCCCTAGAATTAACAAATTCAGTAAAGTTGCAGGATACAAAATTAATACACAGAAATCGGTTGTGTTTCTATACAGTAATGATGAACTAGCAAAAAGAGAAATTAAGACAATCCCATTTATAATTGCACAAAAAAAGAATAAAACACCTAGGAATACATTTAACCAAGGAGGAGAAAGACCTGTACTCTGAACAGTCTAAGACAATGATGAAAGAAATGAAAGACAACACAAATGAAAAGATATTACATGCACACAGATTGGAATATTGTTAAAATATCCATTCCACCAAAAGCAATGTACAGATTCAACATAATCTCTTCCAAAATACCCATAGCACTTTTCATAGAACTAGAACAAGAAAACTAAAACTCATATAGAATCATAAAAGACCCCAAATAACCGAAGCAACCTTGAGAAAGAAGAACAAACTAGAGGTATCACAGTCCCAGGTTTCAAGATATACTACAAAAGCTGTAGTCATCAAAACAGTATGGTACTGGCACAAAAAGAGACACACAGATCAATGAAGAGAATAGATAACCCAGAAATGAGCCCATGCTTACTTATATGGTTCAACAAGAAAGGCAAAAATACATAATGGGGAAAAGACAGTCTCTTCAGTAAATGATGCTGGGAAACGGGCAGCTACAAGCAAATGAATGAAACTAGACCACTTCCTTATACTCTCCACAAAAATAAACTCAAAATGGATTGAAGACCTAAATGTGAGACATGAAACCATAAAACCAGAAGTAAACATGGCAGTAATTTCTCCGATATTGACCTTAGCAACATTCTTCTAGATATATCTCCCTAAGCAAGGGAAACAAAAACAAAAACAAACTACTGGGACTACATCAAACTAAAAAACTTCTGCACAGCTAAGGAAACCATCAAGAAAATAAAAAGGCAACTTACTGAATAGGAAAAGATTTGCCATGATATATCCAATATGGGGTTAATATCTAAAGTATATGAAGAACTTCTACAACTCAATATCAAAATAAAAGGCAATTAAAAAATGGGCAGAGAACATGAGTAGACAGTTTTCCAAGGATGACATAGTTGGCCAACAGACATGTGAAAAGATGCAAAACATAACCGATCATCAGGGAAATGCCAATCAAAACCACAATGAAAAAAAAAAACCCACAATGAGTTATCACCTCACACCTACCAAAATGTCTAATATCAAAAGGATGTGAAAAAACAAGTGTTGGCGAGGATGTGAAGAAAAAAGAACCCCTGTGCACCGTTGGTGGGAGTATATACTGGTGTAGCCACTGTGGAAAACAATATGGAGGTTCCTCAAAAAAAATAAGAAAGACAGTTACTATATGATCCAGTAATTCCATCACTTGTTATTTACCCAAAGAAACAGAAAACACTATTTTGGAAAGATATATGCACTCCTATGTTTATTGCAATATTATTTACAATACCCAAGATAGAAAAGCAACTCAAATGTCCATCAACAGGTGAATGCACAAAGAAGTGGCATATACATATATCATACACATACACACACAATAGAATATTACTCTATCTTGCTATTTGAACAACAAGGGTGGACCTAGAGAATGTTATGCTACATAAATCAGAGAAAGGTAAGTAACATAGGATACTACTTACATATGCAATCTAAAAATCAAAAGAGATGAATAAAAAAAAAGAGATGAATAAAACAAAAAGCAGAAACAGAATCATAAATACAGAGAAGTGATGGCTGCCAGGGGAGAAGTGGGTAGGGTGATGGGCAAATGGGTGAAAAAGGGCGTAAGAGGTACAAGCTTCTAGTTACAGAATAAGCCACAAGGATAGAAGGTGTAGCATAGAGAATTAAGTCAATGATATTATAATAATGTTACAGGGTGACAGATGGTAGCTACACTCGCAGTGAGCACAATAAAACATACAGAGAAGACAGATCACTACACTATATGCCCGAAACTAATTTAACATTGTAGTTCAACCATATTTCTTTTCTTAAATATTACCCAAAAAGGCACAAACTTCTAGTTATGAGGTAAAGAAGTACAGGGGGTGTAATGCACAGCATGACAACTATAGTTAATCATGCTGCATGGTGTTTTTGAAAGTTATTAAGACAGTAAATCCTAAGAGTTGTCATCACAAAAACGAACACTTTTGCTTTTTTTGAATCTACAGGAGACAGCAGCTAGCATTTAAACTTATGTGGTAAAAAAAATAAAAAATAAAAATAAACTTATGTGGTAACCATTTCACAATATACATAAGTCAAGTCCTTACATGTATGAGGTGCTGTATGTCAAGCATATCTTCATAAAACTGGAAAACAGTGCCATAGAGGACAAGTGGTGGAAATTTTAAGCAGAATATATACATCATGAATGTGCAAATATATTCAGCTAGAGTCCAGAGTGTGGTATTGAAAAAAAAAAATTCAAGTAGTCGCCCCACTTGCCCTACAATGGATGTCAGCCCTCCACCTACAGAACAGAGGGGCTTCTCCCAAGGGAACCAAGTGGTCCATGGTCACAGGACACACAGGTGACATGAAGTTTGGGCTCTGAAATTCTGCATCTGATATCTGGTTCTACTAGTGATGTAACCTAGAGCAAATTGCTTAACTTTCCTCTGCCTTTGATTCCTCATGGGAAAAATGAGTCTAAGGTGGGAGAACTGATAAACCAGTGGCCTTGAGAGAAAGCTGCCAAACCCTGTCTGTGTAGGACGGGCCGTTCCATCCCAGTTCTCTGTAGTCTGGCTACTTGGCAGATAGCCCATGTCTCTTCTGTGCCAGATTCCCAGCCCACGACAGGACGACAGGGTAGTTTAGGTGCACTCAGGTGCCTCATGAGATGTCACTGCATTCAAATCATAGTAACTGTTCCCCTCTTAGCTTTACATAGAGGCTATAGTTGGGATTACTTCCCTTCCCAGCCTTTTCAGATGAAAATGCCATTTTCTTTTATGAAATGGTGATAGTTGGTGGTAGATGTTTTTTTCCCAGGAGGAGGAGAAAAAGGAGGAGGGGAAAAAGCTAGCAAGCAATACTCTTTGTCAACCTCTAACATAATTGACGTTGGAGAATTTAATATTGTTCTACAAATCCAAACATCTCATGTATGGGACCTGCACGCTGCACTGTTTTCAACAGTGCAAACCTATTCAGTCAGAGTCAGGGGGAGACCTATTTAAGAACACGTAGGGTTGAGTGTCCAAAGAGCCTTATGTGAAATCATCAACCCAAGATTACCTATACCCGGTCTCTTTCGCCCTCATGTCTGACTTGCTAGAAAGCTCATTAAAAAAAAATAAATAAATAAAAAATTAAAAATAAATAAAAATAAAATAAAAAAGAAAGCTCATTAAAAGGTCACCAATATTTTGCAAGGATGGCAGCTTCTCACAAGAACCAGTCATCCCCTACCCAGACACGGATCACTCGATTTCCAGTTTAAATATTTCTCAGAAAACAAAAAGGTGCTCTACCAAATTCATCATGGGCTTTCTGCCAAGCAGTGAGGACCAGGCATACCTTCATGATCCAGGGGGTGATTTCCACATGAGGGGTGTAGTTTAGTTGGGGGTGGTAGTCCGGTTTATCTTTGAAAAGTCCCAGGTGAGGTTGAATCACTACAATGTACAGTTGAGACTAATAGGATGCTGCATGGTAACTAACTTGAATTAAAATAAAAACTAAAAAGAAATAAGAAAAACCCTAGGTGAGAGATTTTTTAATCCAGAATTTTGGCAAAAACAATCTTCTTGGAGATCCCCTAAAGGTTATCCTACGGTTCTCAGTAAACATTCTGACGAGCAGTCTTAGACTGCTTTCAGCATAAACAGCTTCCTTTGAAGCTTTAGTATTTTCTGCATTTGAAAACCGTTATCATAAGAAGCTCTCCTAGGCTTCTCCAACTGCCAGAAGTGTGCAAGTCTTGGAAACATGGAGAACCAGCCCTGCCGAGCCCCCTCTGGGAGGGGACAGGCACGTTTGCTGGTCCTCTGCCACAAGTGCTCTCCCGCCCGTCATTTGAACATCTAGACACCTTATATCTCGCATCTCTGCTCCAAGGTCACCTTACCAGAGAGGCCTGACCCGACTGCCTCCACAAAGCAACAACCCCTCTGCTGTCACTCTGTTGTACTCCTGTCACAGTGCCCACTGCCCCCTACACCCTTTATATAACGACTCTGCTGCCCTCACCAGACCAACGCTTAGTGAGTCCCCCCAGAGGCCAAGGGCCTTTGTTCACTGCTGGACCCTCAGCAGCAGGAATGAGAATTTGCACATGCACATCCAATGACTACTGACCAAAGGAATGCATCTTCTTGCAACAACTTTGGTGTTAAATGTTAAAAGGAGGAGGCAGCGTTTCAAATTTCTGAACGGAGTAAGATGCTGTGTGTGTGAGCAACAGCCATCAGAAGTGTCTGCCTCAGCAACCGCACATCAGGGACTCTGTCCTACAGATGCGTGAGCATGGACACCCACACACCATCAGGATCACTGTGGCACTACTGGGCAGAATGCTCAGAACTGCAAGTTCACTCACAGAGAACAGGTTAGAGGGGTTTTGCCTACAGTCTAGGTCACTAGAACCACACCACAAAATATTCCAGAGCCAGCTCTATGTTCAGAGTGGTGGAAGAACAAGGGAGTAAGAGCAACAGCAAACGTGTGCACCAGGCATTGTGAAAAGGACCTGACACCGTGCTCTCCTGAGCCTTCCAACCACCCTGTGTTCCAGCTCCATTTCACAGGTGAGGAAACGGAGATACCAGAGAAATTCAGTCACTTCCTAAAGTCACACAGCCAGGAAATGGCAGAATTAGAACACAAAACCAAGTGAGCGGGCCCCCTTAACCACTGTGCCACCCTGCCAAAACAGTGGGTAACAGCATTTTTATATATATTTAAAGACAGGTATGGGGGGGCGCCTGGGTAGCTCAGTCGGTTAAGTGTCTCTCAATTTTTTTTCTTTTTTTTTTTTTTTTTATTTATGATAGTCACAGAGAGAGAGAGAGAGGCAGAGACATAGGCAGAGGGAGAAGCAGGCTCCATGCACCGGGAGCCCGGTGTGGGATTCGATCCCGGGTCTCCAGGATCGTGCCCTGGGCCAAAGGCAGGCGCCAAACCGCTGCACCACCCAGGGATCCCCTGACTCTCAATTTCAACTCAGGTTGTGATCTCAGCATCATGGAATCAAGCCCTGCATCAGGTTCCACCTTCGGCATGGTGTCTGCTTCAGAGTCTCTCTCCTCCTCCTCCTTCTGCCCCTCCCCACTCGTGCTCGCACATAGTTTGTCTCTCAAATAAATAAAATCTTTAAAAATAAAGACAGGGATGACAAGGAGAGCTTTACAGGTCTCCATGCTTTTATATGCATAGACTCTCTGCAAGGTACATAAACACTCATTACAGAGACTGCTCTGGGGAGGCTTGGGGGCACTGTGGTGAGAGTGAGATCTTACAGCATCCTTCCTTGCACTATCCCCACTCTCACACATATTATCTAATAAGAAACAATGGTGTAAATATTCAGTCATTGAAATATAAGGCTGGAATGGACCTCATCATTTTATGGGAGGGCGGTAAACTGAGGCATAGACTTTCCCAAGGCCACCCAAGTAGGAAGGAGGAGCCCTAAGGCACCATCCGGGCTCTGGGCTCCCAGCCCCAGTGGGTTCTGCTGCCTCCTCTAACTGGTTCCATGATAGCTGACTCAGCTGTCACAACTGGAGATTTTCAAAACCTCCCAATTATATCGAATTGGGGGGAAAATTATGATTTGGAATTCAAGTGTTGACACTTGAAAAATACCAACTCCCTTTTACTCCAAGTGCTTTAGCATGTTCCTAAGGCTTTTTCTGCGTGTCTCTGGAAAGGTTATTTTCAGAACATTCCACTTAAACCTGGAGATGCAGGTTCTCTGCTGTTTCTGGGAGCTGACACCACAATTTACATTAAACAAATGTTTTGAAAATTAGCTGTTCACGGTTCCAATTTCAGCTTCCCCCAGGGTTTAATGTTAGCCAAATACTGGTACAGTAAGCAGACAATGTGTTTTATTGTGTGGAAGAAAAACAGACCACCATAACAGACTTCCTGCTTTTGTAATCAAGGGGAAAGCTGAGTGTTTGAGTGATTATTGGCATATGGTTATTAGAAACAGTAAGTTCCAAATATAGCTACCAGGAGCTAAAGACACATACACACACACACACGCACACACACACACCCTTCATTTTAAGTCCAAAAAGAAAGAAACAGAGTTCCTAGTGTTTAGTAAAGTGGGAAGGCCAGAAAGATGTCAGGCAAAAAAGTACCAGGAGGACATAAGGGGTGACACAAGCAGGGTTCAGCCCAGGGTTGCCCGAGGCACACAGCTGGAGGGGCTGCTCAGATGTCAATAAGCAAGGAGTCTACGTGAACAAGGGCCATACTCGGGCCACAGCTCAAGGAAGGCTAAGCCAAAGCCCAAGGGCCCTGCCCTGGGGGCAGCCAGTTCCCTAGGACCCATGATCTAGACATGAGGGACTTGACATTTTGCTCTTCTAACATTTAGGAAGGCTTGCACAGGCCTCTTCTCCTGCTCCTCCCCACAAACGCAAATCTTGAAAGGGGAGGAAGACACAGTTCAATCTGCTAATTTCACAGTTGGCAGGTATCAGTAAGGCAGCATTCTGCGAACTCGTGTAGAACTTGTGAGCAAGGTGGAGTACAAGTGCCTGGAAAGAACATGTAGGAGATTCTTCAGTAACGGGTTTCTCTCTCAGAGACCTGGGAGGGAATCTCAGCCAGGTGGCAGCCTGGTGGTGGCCAGGGTGGTGGTCTGTTGGCAAGACCAATCCAGATTTTGTTGTTTTCAGGGCAGCATTTGTCTGCACCCAGACGGGTATGCAAAAGGTGCAGCTTCTTCCACCTCAACTACCAAAGGTTGGCAAATTGTATAGGTAGGGAGTCAGAGGCCAGGGGACTGGGTCAGAGGAGGGGACGTGCTGGGAGCGCGGGCAGCAGCATGGCTGAGGGGCAGTGCTCCTGCAGCCTCGCCTTGGGAAGAGGTCTTCACCATCCCATGTAGTCAAAGGCTTTGGGTTCTGGTAGGAAGAATATGCTGACACTGCATCTGACCCACAATGCTTTTTCCAGGAGGTACTACTGAGAGTCTCAAAGAATAGGCAGGTCCCTGCCAGGTGAAACTTTCTCCTAGGTCTGGCCAGAGACCACAAGGATCACACCTAAGGAGGTGCCCCAGGGCAAGGCAAAGAAGGACAGCTGAAGATTCCATTTTATTAATGATGACCTTTCACTGCACTGTCCCTAATTTGTTGGCCCTTGAGGCTGTGACAATAGCTCACAGGCAGGGTCCAATGAGGAAGGAACACAGAGCATGTGTTCCAGTTGCTTCGGAGCCTCCCACCGATGCTCAGACAAGTGAACACAACCACCCACAGGCCCAGACCTCCTGAGAATGAGCAGCTGCACCTCCATTGTGAGGATCAGGGCAGGGGATTAGCCAGCCTGCCCCACTCAAGAAGACATCAGATCATACTAATGACAAGGCTTCACTTGACCACAAAACAATCAGCACCTAGAACCTCATCTCCGTCCAAGCTCGGTCTGGCAAGAGCATCTGAATAACACATCTGTTTTCTCCCTTAACAAGGCAACTATTCTTAAGAGCAAACTGTCTGAACCATCCTTCCTCGAAGATGCTCAGAGGAGGACATGCAGGCATGGCAACACACTGATAGTTCTGAGGGTGTCAGGGGCAGCTGGCAGCCAGCACCTTTAGGCAGGACCCAATGGCAGCCACCCCTAGCACAGGAAAGCTCCTGCAGACACAGATCCCTTCCCCGAGGTGTGAGCATCTCCCTGGCAGGCCAGGAATGGGGTCCTTCCAGCCTGGGTCTCCCAACCTCCCCACCACCAACCCCATGCCTGCAGGAATGCAGGTTTTTTTCTCAGATTCTGGCCACTTGAACAAGCAGCTCCCACATGTTCCTCCTCAGTCCTTGGATAAGCCCTCAGCATGGGGGGAGCCACTCAGGACCTCACCTATGCACATCTGCCCTGCCCCAACCCCCATACCCCTACCAAATCACATACCTTGGATTTCCGGGCCCCTTTCTTGCCTCCTGCTTTCTTAGACACGGGCTTCTTCTGGGATGGAGACTTGGCCTTTTTGGCCGGGGGTGGCGTGATAATGGCTTCCAACTTCCCTTTGGATCCTCGTTTCTTTGCTAGCAACTCCGGGTGGATGTTTGGTAACACTCCCCCACTGGCTATGGTGACTCCTTTTAGCAGCTTGCAGGAAAATCAAAGTAGCAGATGGTTAGCCTGTCCACCCTGCTTCTGACCTAGAAGAAGTCTGCCCTGCCCATTCATTCTTGCTTAGTTGGTAGAGCTCCTTCCTCCATGGCACCTCCAAGGATGCTGACGGGACCCAGGCTAAATTTACAGAAAGCAAGTCCTCAGAGTCCCTCACTGCAGTGGGACTCCACTGTCTTCCCTCCAGGGAGAGCCAAATGCCTCATTTCATTTCCTCCTGTCCCCAAATAAAGCCTCGAGGAAAAACTGTCATGGGTGTCAGAGATGTCCAAAATGCAGTGTGCACCTCTGACAGCCAGCCAAACACCAACCTCCCTGTGCCCCTTGGGCAGTAGGACTGTGGACCCAAGTTTTTGGGGCAGGAGGCAAAGGAGAGCCCCATACCTGATTGAGCTCTTCGTCATTGGCCACAGCCAGCAGGATGTGCCGGGGTGTGACCCGTCCCTTCTTGTTGTCTCTTGCTGCATTGCCAGCCAGTTCCAGAATCTCCGCTGTGGGGAGCAGGGGGAAAGAGCAGCCGGTCATGTTAGTGTCAGAGGATCTCAGGCATCCTCCCAATCTCCCTGTTCATGGTGCTGGGAATGGGCATGGGCAGCAGCCTCAGGAAGCAGCTACCTCAAGGTATGAAGCTGCAGGCGCTCTGCCCTGCCAACTTCAAGCCAAGTCGCAGACGTGCTGAGCGGGATCAGGAGGCCCCCAGTCCATCCCCTTTGTTTTGGAGACAAAAAGCCAGAGACTCAGAGAGAAGGGACCACCAGCTAAAGGTCCCTCAGTAGGAAGTGGTTGAGCAGACTCATGAACCTGTTTCCCAGAATGGGTTGCCTGTAATCGGCCCTCCACACAGCCCTGTGCAGAGCCATCAGTGTGGCCCTGGGAGCAAGCAGGGCATCGGGAGCGAGCGGGGCATCATGAGCAGCAGGTCATGCCTGTGCTGTGGGCCGGCAGGGCCGGGGCCCATCTCTGTTAACAAGAGCAACATGGAGCACCTACACATTCAGACTCAAAACTAGAAGGATATGAAGGGACACCACCATGTCAACATCCTAAAAACATAAACCAGAAGAGGTAGGATGCAGAACAGGTTAATGACACAAAACAATAAAACACAACATACCAAGCCTATTAATGCTTGATGGAATACTGATTACCAAAAATAAAGTTATAAAAGTTTTTCTGGAGAAAACAGATCTAGTCATAGATTGGGTATTAGGTCCTAAAGGATTATTAATTTTCTTGGGTGTGACCGTAGTGTCACTATCCTGCAGAGAACACTGTTCACAAGAGATACATGCCCAAGTACTTAGAGGTAAAGGATCTTGACATCTGAAGTTTACTCTCAAATAATTCTGACAAATTCCATGGAGTAAAGCCAATGTGGTGATATGCTAAGTGCTATTAAATCTAGGTATGCAGGGGTACCTGCGTAGCTCAGTGGTTGAGTGTCTGCCTTCTGCTCAGGTCGTGATACTCAGATCCTCGGATCGAGTCCTGCATCGGGCTCCCTACGGGGAGCTGCCTTCTCCTTCTGCCTCTGTCTCTTTCCTCTCTCTCTCACGAATAAATAAAATCTTAAAAAAAAAAAATCTAGGTGTGTGGTCTTTTAGCATTCTGTATGCTGGATACTGTAAAACAGTTTAAAAACTAGACAGCTAGGAGCCCGGCCCATAGGTGGTGCTAGGGTTCGTTTACCCATCCTTCAGGGCAGGCCCTCACTGGACAAGACAATGGCTCTTCCACAGCACCAAAGATGGGGCAAAATAGTAGGTATCCTTTGGCAAGAGTTTTTTCTCCCCAGCAACATAGTTCTCTTGGTAAATAACATCACTTCCTCATTTTCTTAACCCAGATGGAGCCAAAAATACATCTTATAGCCCCCCTCCCCATGCCTGCAATTCTGCCCATGTCACGGTCTTGCCTATGACCACTCTCATGGGCCCAGCTCAAGTGTGACCTCCTCCTGGACTAAGGAATTTCTAGTATTCTGGGTTATGTTGTCAATATTAGAGGTCTCCAGCAAAGTCCAAACTCAGAATCACTATAAAATAAGCAGGGAAAAGATCATAGCTACCTGAAAATCCTGTATTTAGAATTTACAATATTACATGGTATACATAATGGAGTTCTAGCTGCTGAATCCAACGCAGTAACTATGGCATAGGACGCTGAAGAATGAATGGGTGGATGCTCATGCAAACTCTCCTATTGACAGTGGAAAACCAGTCACACCTGGGGCAGGTTTCTACGATGTATCTGAGGCAGGAATTCATTTACTCAATAATCACATCATTGATGATGCGCTACTACTGGGGCACTCTGAGGTGTGTGCCACCTTGATGCTCCCAGGCCAGAGACCCTGACCTTGAATTTCCCATTTGAGAATGGCTAGAGTGAGGCCCCATGAGGACAGGATGAGAGCCAGCCCATTTCCCACCCTTAACAGTTAGTCCCAAGAGGACTGCTCCCCATGCAGCCTGAGTGCAGCCGGAGGGGCAGAAAGCCCACCTACCAATTTCACTGAAGCTTCCCTGTAAGTGACAATGGCAAGGTGTTCCAATGCCCAGCAGAGATGGACCTATCTCAGCCAAGCAGAAAAGGGTGTTTGGGATGCTGGAGTGACCCTAGGGCCCAGGTGCCATGATAGAGAAATGGGCCCAGCTTGGGCTTCTCCATCCTTCATTCATGGAGGAGGCACCATACTGCAACACTACTGTCCTGCCCATGGCTGGTGAGGAAGCCACAGTAGGAGCCTCGCCTGAGGTGAGCAGACTCTAGGAGTAAAGGCAGAGAAGAAAGAGCTAGCTGTGGGCTCTCCTTGGGCTCTGTGCTGGGTCCCAAGTGGCAACAAGGCCAGAGAGGAGCAGCTGGTCCCACAGAGTTGTAGCCTACCTAGCATTCTTCCTGGCCTCCACCATCCCCTCACTGTTCCTGGTTTTCTGAGACTACGGGAAACAAGGAGCCAACAGTATCTGCAGAGCTGGAACATACAGAGGAAGGTGGGTGGATTACAGCCTTTTCCCCATTATGTGCTAAGTAAGCTTCACCTGGCCTTCATTAGACCCACAGTAGTGCCCTCAGCACCCTCTCTGGCAAGATCGTGTGAAATTACAGCTTCTCAGGGAGGCAGACACAGATTTACTTGAAAGGCTCACGCCCAGAGAGGGTACAGTGGCCACTGTGGGGAAGGTCTGTGGTCTTACTTCAGGCACTGCTCATTTAGCTTGTCCTGTGTGCACCAAAGCCAACGTGGTGGTGATAAGGATGCAAAAACCCGAGGGGGAGGGGGAGAGGTGGGGTCACCACAACTAAGTGGCCTTGGGCCACTAATTTGGGTGGGAGGCAGGCAGCACGTAATACGAGGGTGGCCTGGCCTGGAAGGAACACCCATGGCTCAGAAATCTGGAGCTCAATCCTCCAGGAATTCCCCTCACTTCCATGGGATTTCCTTCCCCACCCCACTCTTACTCTGTGGCTGAAATTTCAATGGCCTGTGTTTCTCCACTTGGGAAAACTCAAGGACTGTGCTCACCTACTGCTGACTCAGCCCCAAGCCACCGGGGAGTGATACTAAGGATAGGTGTCTCAAGGGATGAGGAGCACTGCAGCTCCTTGCAAAGAGAGGGCAGGGGTCTCATTCCTCTGCCTTCACCAAGGAGCAGGAATATCTACCACTCCTTTCTTGCTGCAAACCTGAGCTCGCCTTCAATCTGCGATCTGCGAATGCCAAGATGACTGGCCCTCCCACGCTCTACTGCCACAGGGCAGGCCCTTGGCTCAGCCTGGGAGGAGAGAGAGGAAGGGTGCCAAGTGAGGATAATACAGAGGGGCACAGATTCACACTCCAGTTAGTTGAGCAAAGCTTTATCTTCTGTTTACTCCTGCATGTTTTCCAAAGGGTAGTTACCATAGCAACTCCTTTGTCAAGGGACGGACACACACACACACACACACACACACACACACAGCACCTTGGAGGCACACCTTTTATGAGAAGCACGTTCCATGCCCATCTGCCCAGTCCACTGCTGCTGGCAGAGAGCTGGTGCAGTATAAGCAGCCAGGGAAAAAGATGTACAAAGGCCGCATCTGACAGCTAACAAAGGTGGGAACTTAGAGCATGAATGAGCTCAGGCCTCGCCAGGTCTTCATCAATGCCCACCCTCTGGTCCTCAGGCCAGTTTCAGCATCAGCCATCACAAGGGCCTTGCCTGAGCAGGAGAGGGCTGCCTGCTGCAGGGGGGGAGAGGGTGCTGGCTGTGAGGGACTGTGGCAAGGCATGTGCCACCAAAGGAGAGTCCCTCGTTCACTTTCCTTCTTAGTAACTGACCATCACCTTTGCAAATGAGCAATGGCAGGGTCACAGAAGCCCTAGGCTTGGGGCTGCATGTGGTTCCTGCCACTGCCCCTACCCAGTGAGAAGGGCCCACAAGCAAGAGGGCAGCCTCCTGGGGCAGCCAAAGCCAGCTTCAGCTCCACCTCAACTTGCATGAAACCCTGCCTTCCTGCAAGGGAGGATTTCCTGCACCTGATTCATCTTGTGTCTTGTACATCTCTAAATTTGCCTACCTGGATTAAAGGAAAAGGATTCTGGGAAAGAGAATCAGGGAAAGCACCACATCTACAGACCCAGGTCCTTTTCACGGTTTCCAGAGCTCAATGCTTGGATCCCCCCTTGGAGAGAGTTTTCAGGAGCCACAGCCATGGTGGCTATAACTGAAACAAATTGAATCTACAAGAAACCACAGAAGGAAAGCGGGCAAGAACACTTAGGAAGAGAAGAAACAGACCCTGAACCGGGTTCTCCACCTGCTCAAGTCACATCTTTCTGGCCAGTGAATGACCAGCAATGGACAGGTCTGGGGCCAGTTCTGGAGAGGACTTTAAGTGTGGTCAGGTTCCCAATGATAAACGTTGCATGAGGACAAGTTGAATGAGGAGCAACACTGGCCAGCTTATGAGTTTTTTTAAAGATCTGTTTGTTTTAAGATCAAACTTGCAAAACACCCAAATATCTCTGGTTCCCATTCCTAGCCAGGGCCAGTCTGGCAAACTGTGAGCCACCAGATCCATCATTTGTAGTGCCAGGACCAGCAATGTGACCTTATTCTCTTCTCAGAGCAGCAAGTGCTACGGAGGCCCCCTGGGCCCACCATTGCCCAGCCCCACTGAGCATGACTGTTTTAAGGCCACTTGACACAATTCCCACAGCCGTGAATAATGGCATTATTTGGCAGCCTTTTCAGCTACGACCAGCTGTCTGAACGTGAATACCTTTGACAGGTCTACTTTCCAAGTTCATCCAGAGACCAAAGGCTTAGAGTCTTCCCCCTACCCCATCCCCCAAACATCTTGAACTAAACTGTATCTGCTGTATTGAAGCATTCTGTCTCTCTTCCTTTAGGGAGATGAAGTCATGGCTTACAGAATTAGACCCCTAACAGCTAACAGGTGATGTGTGGAGGCTGCGCCAAACTCTAAACACAAACCTTGCAAAAGCAAGAGTCAGAGGCTCTACAGAGCTTTTTGAAGCATCTCTGCTAACAAAAGAAATATTGAAAACAACCACCAGAAATCAAAGGAAAGCAAATGTTCACGTAATCCCAAGGAGAAAACAGATATTTGCTACAAAGCCAACAACATGACGAGCAATCTGTTTATTGTATTTCTTTCAATTCATCGGGCTTCCATCAGCAGTTCACTGAGTTCAGAACTGTTTTACACCATTCTGGAAAGCCTTAACCCAATCAACCCCAATCGGGGAGTGATTGCTATGAGTTTCCTGCATCCTGACTGCACCACACTTTCCTCCAATTCTCCCGGGGGTCCAGAATCCACCGGCCTGCATCTCACCTTTTCAGGAGATGAGTGGCAGAGTCTGAAGCCTGCTGAGCTGTCAACCCAAGGCTCCTGGGACCTCATTCATGGGCCACAGAAAAGCTCTCCAGTCTGCCTGTCCTGGGGCCTCAAAGGAACCAGGAATTCCACAGAGAAAATAAAACCTACAGCAGTAACAGAAAGTAGCATTTGTGTGTGTGTGTACAGGATACAAAGTATTTTGTAACAATGAGCCATTCTGTGGCTTCTCTGCAGATGTTTGGAGTCCAACACACACTTGTCCCTTGCTGTTAAGCCCACGTTATAGACCCCCCCCTAAGAGCCCATGAGCATCTGGTCCAGTTTCCCCACCTTCCCCAAGTCTCGCAGTAAGAATAGAAACACAGCCTAATTTGGAAGTTTCTCTAGTAACCTGCTTTTCATATTTCAAAGTTAAAAACTAAGTAATTCTGCATTATGCCCATTAACGAACAGAGACAGGATTCTTGACAGACACTACCTTCCTCTGCCCCACCAACCCAGCCCAAGGAATGAATACCTCCAGTGCTTCTGTGTTAGCTCACCTCAGTGGTCTGTGTTCAGCGGGGTGCAGCAGCCACAAGGGGCACTGTGCTGGGGCTGGGGTCTGCTGTCAGTGCAGGCGTGAATCCCAGCTCCCGCACTTGGTTGTAGCAATGCCAACACACACCTGAGGCTTGCTTTCCCTTTCTAGAGAATGGGGACAATCATTAGGTCACCTTCAGGGCTAATGAATTCAGTGAGGATTCATGAATCAAGTTATATGCTTACAACAGTTGGTAGGTATCAGCTACTGCTTCTGAGGCTACAACCACACACTTCGTCTTTTACAGAGTAAGCTTGATTTCTAGGGGAAGAAAACCATTCTTTCTTCTCCTTGGGTTCCTCTGTCAAAACAACGGGCTGGCTACGTGGACAGAGGCTGTCACGTGTGTGAGAGCTGGGAGGAGAAGGAAAAGAGCAATACAGAAAACCTGGTGTTTCCTCGCCCGACAGTTTATTCTTCGCTGTTACACTTAACAGTTTACATATGTTTGAAAAATGCACTTGAACCCGATTAACCTTGGGGCTGCCAGACTTACCTTGATAGAACGCAGCACCCAGGGCAGCCCCACGGGAGGTCTCTGCCTCAGGATGGGGCCTGGGGCTGGTGTCTGACCCCACAGGGTGTGGGCCAGGGCAGAGGCAGAGCCTTAGCCAGCTGCTGACACAGCACAAGTCAACGCCCAGGGAGGAAGATGGAAGGGCTCGGAGCCTGGGGCAGGCCAGAGAAACCTGTTCCCACCCAGGGTCTGGCAGACAGGCAGGGCCCTCTGCCTGCTGCTCACTCCCCTCACTCCCCATCAAGGACTCTGAGTTAATCTACAAGGAAATGGCTGATATGCGTGTTTGGATATGGAAAATCACAGCCATTGGTTCTTAAATTTATCTCAGGAAGGTATGAACACTCAGAGAAGTCTGCCGAAATGAGATGATGTGAAGATTATCACGTAAAGAGAAGCTTCATTTAAAGAGCCCTGACAGGGTGCTATTTCCCCGGTGAAATAGGGAAATGAGGAGGATGGCGTGGGCATCGTGGGCTGCCCTGGTGCCTGGGCCAAGGCTGAGGCGACGCCTGTCCTCCACCCTCATAGGCGCATTCACCAGCATGTGGAGCCCTGCTGCTGCCTCCTCTGAGTGGAACTGGGGACACCATCAGAGGGAGACACTTTACCTTCTTTTGTGCTATATAGCTTGTGCCCAATTTATCTTTTCAAAATGTAAGAAATGAAAATGCAGTGTAAACAAGAGGCAACTATGGTATACACCTGC
Organism: Vulpes lagopus; assembly: GCF_018345385.1. NCBI lineage: Eukaryota > Metazoa > Chordata > Mammalia > Carnivora > Canidae > Vulpes > Vulpes lagopus. Next base: position 109,081,865 of record NC_054830.1, on the reverse strand, counting down.
CCCCCCCCCCCACCTCCGGGACTACGTGTCACAAGGTATTTTCCTATAAGAAACCTCTCAATGAACATCCATATAGAACACTGCCCCCCAACAACTTCAGGACAAACTTTCTTTACAAGCATTCTGTAGTTTCTAAACAAACATTAGAAGACTGAAATCCTGCAAAGAATGTTATCTGATAACATTCTGGCCTGACATCTGTCCCAGCCTACTTACTTAATCCCACTCCTCACAAGATTTCTGAGCATTTGGACTTTTCAGGTTCTTCTCCTGACTGTTTTTAAAGCACTATGAGTGTGCCATAGTTTGGGGAGGCTCTGGGCTTGTCTGCCCAAGCAGATTCCTGGTACGGAGGGCCACTAGTCCAATTTAAGCTGTTTCACCCAGGATTGTACCCCCTCTTCCCTGAAGGGACGTTGGGCAAAAAGCTCCTGGCCCTCCAGTCTACCCTCAGTGCCACTGGGCTATACGATCCCCTCACCAAGGGCAGGGCACGACCCTCCCCTCTCCAAGGACTCTGTGGTTCCTCTTTCTCCCCAGAACCTCACTTGTGTAGCTGCTGCTGCCACAGCCAGCACCTCCCATACTGACCAGACTGCCCCTTCTCCATAACCCAGCATGTGTCCTGCCAACAACCACCAGCCCTCCTATGTTAAACCCATCTCCTTCCTGCCAGTGACTCTTTGTCCCTCCAGGCTCATCCCTGCAGGACCTGTGTCCCCTCTGCCCATGCCAGACCATAAGATCATCTCCAGCCCTTGCACATTACCTGCAACTGCTCAGAGCCTGCCCCTGTGGATCCACTGGGTATCTAAGTCAGGCTTAGAGGACTGGGCATATACCATCCTCCTGCAATCAAAGTCCACTAAAGACACAGAAGATGCTAGAGACCCCCACCCAGCTCTCCTGATAACTGCTAAGGTCCATACTCTTGAGAAGAGCCTGCAAGAGACACTCTTCAAAGATGGGTTACTCTTCCAGTGGCCTCACAGAGGTTACTTGGACTCTAAGCACAAGGGGCAGTTTAAGGATCCTGTGAGCTACCAAATGTAAAGCACTGAGCCAGTGTCTGGCACGTAGTGTTCACTATAAGGCTGTTGTTTCATTACTTACATGGCTCTGCCTCTGCCTAGCACTCAAAGCACGAACATTGCCGCAAACCACAATCTCAATCTGGAATAGGGGGCTTCCAGGGCCTGGGGTGGAGGTGGGAGGGCAGGGAAACTGATGCTCCTCAACCTAAGTACCCTTTTTCTGATGCTGACTTTTAGCAGCCAATCCCCAGATTTATAGAGGCAGCAGATCCATGTTTACCAGTGACAACGTCGGTTACCAGTTACCACAATGAGCATCAATCAGGATAGCCATGGCAAGGAAGCCTATGATTAGGCCTTTTCCAGAGACCTTGGATTCCCACATGGTTCCCACAGTCCTGCAGGCAAAAGATGTGAGCTATGGCAGAGAAAGAGCCTCCTTCTGATGCGGACAACATTGATAAATGTCTTCTGTAGAGGCCACTCTGCACAGGTCTCCCGTGTACATGGGGATGACAGGCTATCCCTCGAGAGGACACCTCTGCATCAGGCACCACCACAGCCCTCTGAAGTACCAGGGAGCACCTGCTTCCTGGCCATCAGATGGAAGGCACCTGCCTGAAAAGGAAGGTGAGGGGTAAAATGAAGGAGTAAAGACATAAAGGAAGGGAAGGTGGGAGCCAGGGTCAGAGCTGCAGGCTGGCTGAGCAGCCTGGCAAGTCCAATGTGAGTTTATGTTATCTTCTTGGCAACCAGAACTGGAGGGGGCGGTGGGGAGAGACAGAGACACGGAGGGAGGCTGACTGTGGCTAATACCCTTTGGATCTGTCTTCCTGCTACAATGTATTTATAGCTCTGAGGAGTGGCTTTTTGCTCTCACAATGTTTTATTCTGGGTTGACTAGACATAGAAGCCTTCAGGCAAGCAAAGAAAGGGGACTATAAATATGTTTCATTAGTGGCTGATATTTTAACAGAAAGGTATCAGGAGAGAAGCTATTTCTAGAATTCTTACCACTTCCTTCTCCTCCCAGTAAGTAGTTCTTTAAAGCCATTCTCTATGGTCCTCTATAGAGAGACGCTGGGGTACTTCTAGCACCCCTCCTGGGATGCTATTTAAATCAGGTAGGCAGCTCCTGCCTTCCTCTGCTTTTCAAGGTATAGCTGGAGATACCCTCAGTGGATTTTGTAACAGAAGTGAGAGATCAGCCGTTGATAAACTGTCCACACCCTCCCGTCTGCCACTCACAGGTGCCATGCTGCTTGGCTCTCCTCCAGCTGGTCTGGCCCACCATACCCTGGTGTCGTTAGCATAACCCTAATTATGCTTCATTTTAAAATCCAGGGGCCTAATTCAGCTCCCATCTCATCAATTTCCTGGCAGCACCTGACATTAGCAATATTCCATCCTCCTGAAATTCATCATCCTCTAACTGGTCTTCTCATCCTTGAGTAAAAAGCTATTTAGGAAGCAGCTGCAGAACGTGAGCCCCAGCATCCGTAGCTGAGCACACAGTGATGAGGGACAGGTAGGGAAGGTGCGTTCTCAGCCCTGGGGTCATGAATGTGGCCTTTGATAGGTCTGACCCAGCACACTCACTACAAACTGTTGAAATGAACACTGATTTTTTTGACCCTCAGCACCCAGCTTGGCACTTGCACCTCCTCAGAGCTTGGTAACCCTTTCACAAATAGGTCATTACAGATGGATTACTAAACAAGTAAACCAAACACTGCAGCATTCAGACCGTGATTCAGGATAGAAGTGCAGGGATGTTCTCCAAGGCGCTGGCCCGGTTTCATGTATTAGAGCCAATACTCAGGATCCATGGCAGGCAGTGTGAACTATAAAGCAGTGATCCCAGGGGAAAGCAGCCCCATGATGGCCCAGGGTCCAGGCAGGCCTCACCTCACAGTCTCAAGGCAGGTCTTAGGGTTGGCTGAGGGGTCTAGGAGTGCTTGGGGAGATGTTAGGGGCAGATCAGCAACTCTCAGATTCTCCCAACCAAGATTCTGGCTCAAATATAAATGTCAGCCTCTGCATATCACATGTACCCATTATCCTGATTATTTCTTGGCATTTCATTTTTTAGATTTTGAAATGAAAAAGGAAAAGTATCTTTAGAAAGATACAGAAAAAAGAACAACAACAAAAAAGAAAGATACAGAACAAAAAAAAATACAAAATATACATAATAAAGTGATAACACTATCTTTTGGGAGGAAAACGGGGTAGGGGAAAAAAGCAGGAAGAGAAATGCATGTCTCACTGTACGTCCTGTAGAAACATGTGAATTTTATCATTGGTATATATAACCTACTAAAAAAAAATTGAAGAAAGTGAAAGACCCACCAGATATGAAAAACAAAGTATGTAACTAGACAGTCCAAGGAAAGAAACAAAGTCCAAAAATTGCCCTAAGTAATCTAGAAATATCAAGTACGGTAAAGGAAGCATCTCAGAACACCAAGAAAAAGATGGGATATTCAACCAGTTGTGTTGAGGTACCTAACTGGGTAACCATCTGGAATAAAATTATGTCAATCCCTATCTCACACAATGTATCAGAATAAATTTTAAATGGATCAAAGGAAAAATGTAAAAAATTAAACCATAAAAATACTAAGCAAAAGCATGAGGGAATTCCTTTCTAATCTTGTAGAACAGTAGGTTTTCTGAATGATGACTCAAAATCTAGCAGAAATAGATGTATAAAGACTACCATCACTAGGATTTTTCAGATAAACTTGGTAATTATTCCACAATGTGTATGGATATCAAATCATCAAGTTGTACACTTTATACAATTATATGTACCACTTTTTCCTTAAACTGGAAAGAACAAGTTATTTGAATAAATACATTATTATGTATAATATAGTTTTAAAAACTTTAAAAATGAAGAGGAAACAAGATATTATAAAGAATGACCAAGAAGATTTAAAAAAAAAAAAAACCAATGGGACTTTTAGAAATCTAAGTTTCAAAGCTGAAATAAAAAAATTCATGGACTGGGGGCACCTGGGTGACTCAGTTGGTTAAGTGTCTGACTTTTGATTTTTGGCCCAGGTCATGATCTCAGGGTTGTTGAGATTGAGCCCCACATTGGGCTCCATTCTGGGAGTGGAAACTGCTCATGACCCACTCTCCCCCTTTCCCTCTGCCTCTCCCTGCCCTCACTCAGGTGCATGTGCAAAGCTCTCAAAAAAAAAAAAAAGTGACTGAATTAAATAGTAGATAAGACACAGCTGAAGAGAGAATTAATAAACAGGGAGATAGTTCTATGAGACTGCAAAAATATCCACAAATAAGTTCTGCAAGACAGAAATGAAAACTATGAATGAAATAAACAGACACGGAGAAAGAATGAGACAATAACATATATTTGATTTCTGTTGAGACACTGAAGAAACAACAGCTAAAAACTATACATGTGATAGAAGCATGTTCAGAGGCACCTGGGTGGCTCGGTCCATTAAGCATTTGCCTTCGGCTCAGGTCATGTCCTGGGGTCCTGGAATCGAGCCCTACCTCCAGCTCCCTGCTCAGTGGGGTGCCTGCTTCTCCCTCTCCCTCTGCCCCTCCCCTGCTTGTGCTCTCTCTCTCTGATAAATAAAAGATAAATAAAATCTTTAAAAAAAAAAAAAAAAAGAAACCATGTTCAAAACTATAGCCTGAGAAAGTTTATCACCAAAAAACCTCACGAAATGAAATCCTAAACGATGTACTCTATGACAAGTAAAGTGATCCGAGGTGGAAGGCCTGGGATGAGAGAGGCACACTTAGTTTTGGGCACACCATTTTCCTTGCCTGAATCCAGGAACAAGTTTGGTCTTTCTATGGGCTTTTCCATTGCCTCTGGGAAAACAGAACCCTTGCTAGGGAACTTGTCTTTGCATCTGCAGGCCCCAGTGGCAGAAATGAAAGTGGCATGTTACCCTTCACCGGGAAATTATGAAGCAACAGTTGAGCCTCCTTGACCACTGAGTTTCCCAGGCAATGCATCTCATCCTCAAGAAAACGGAGAGATTGGAACAACTGGACATCCACATGTAAAGAAGTCAATCTAGACACAGACCTCACATTTTACAAAAATTAACTTAAAATGGATCACACACCTAAATGGAAAACACTAAACTATAAAACTCCTAGAAGATAACATAGGAGAAAATCTGCACAACCTCGGGTTTGGTGACGATTTTTTAGCTACAACCCCAAAAGTGCAAAACATGAAAAAGGAAACAATACACTAGACTTGCTTAAAATCACAAACTTCAGCTCTGTGAAAGACACTGTGAAGAGAATAAGAAGACCAGTCACAGACTAGGAGAAAAATGACTGCAGAAGAAAGCAATGAGGACTTTCCCTTCTCTGATCCCAGTGATACAGTCCAAGCCCCGGCCCCGAGAAAGCAGAAATGGAGCCACTGTTTCATGAAGTGGGCCCAGGTCACACTGACACTCTCGTGGACCACTTTGTGGACTCTCTGGAAGGACTGGGTGGTGGATAGGCCAAAGTCAGTGTTTGAGCTCCTCGGCAGATTCCTGTGCCTCTGGGAGAAGCGTGCTATCAAGCCGTGCTGCCACCTTCACATCATGGGTCAGGTAGCAAAGCTCTGGGAGTGCCACCTCTCGAGCCCTGAGGCCTGCCCCACCTGGGTGTGCTAACTGGCTGGCCATCCAACACCACATGACAATACCACATAACAAGGGAAGTGTCAAAGGTGCATTGTGATAAACTGCTTCTTCAAGCACTCCTCCAAGGTCTCCCCACGACAAAATCATCTATTCCCCAGGAGGTAGACGGAGGCCTGCCAGTGCAGCAAAGCGGGGAGCACCTCCCGAAATACCTCGCAACTTGCTTTGCAAGATTGTGTATAGTGGTGAGTTTCTGCAACTGGGTATCAGTGAAGATCATCAACAACAGATATTAATAAAAACAAATAATTAGGCTAAAATCTAACTCCCTTTCATGCACGGGCACACAAAAGGCATTCAGTGCCAGCAGCTACCTCCAGGTGGTGGAATTATGAATGACTTTTAGCTACTTGTGTTTTTAAACACAAACTGCTTGTATAACCTGAAATGAGATTACGCATTTAAATTCTGTCGGCACACACTAGGTATCCAGCATGCTAGTTTCAACTTCAGTGTTTCCAACTTTTTCCTAGTTGCAGCCCTCTGTCTCATTAAAATCCCTAGTCCTCCTTTTCGTGTGTGTGTGTGTGTGTGTGTGTGTGTGTGTGTGTGTGGTTTGCTCAGGAATATGAAGACAGTAGAGGGCTTTGCAGAAGTGAGCACTGTGGGGTACTGTGAGCTCCAGGGCAGCGTGAATGCCCAAGGTGCCAGCGAGAGTTAGGTGGGTCCTGGCTGAAGTGTTCGTCTAAGGTAGGGGTGGTCAGGCAAATAAGCAAGAGACTCAGGAGGACCTCAGGGAGCCTCGGAGCATCAAGGAGTCAGTCTGACTGTCCTCTTCTTCCTGCCCTATTTTTAGCTGGGTGAGTACAGGACACACTCAGGTGTCCTGGATAGGAAAGTGGTAAAGAGGCCAGGTAAGTGACAGTGCCAAATGCAGGCTCCGCCTTACCCATCTGCCAAGCCTGTCCGGTCCTTTTTTTCTCAGCCCAGAAAAGTCACACAATGATGGCTGTTTGCTGAAATGAGTGTATCTGTGTAACAGGATGCAGGGCCAACACAGAGGGCTCCCCCTACTGCACTTAGGGCAGCATCACAGTGCAGCCCCACCCGATACCAAAGGGATGTGCAAAGTCTGACACAGTTAGGGATCAGAAACCAAGCAAGCTGAACCTCAGGATGAGGATGATCATTTTGTCAGCCAAACCAGACAGCAAGGTCTATTCCTAAGAGTCATCCCTTTTCCTTGCCTTTTATTGTAGGACTCAGTCAGGCATAAGGGCCAGGCATCACTTAGTCTACAAAGTGGCCAGAAAGTCCACCCAGGGAACCCTGCTTATTTCCCGGGTCAGGAACCTGCCCCGTAAAGTTCACCACGGCAGCTTCCCATTAGAGCATCCACCGCAAGAGGGTGCCAGGTGCCGGTTAGCAGAGGGGGAGGCTCTGCTCCCAGACAAAAGACAGGAGAAGGATATCCAGGTCTCATCCAGGGGCAGTGGGAGGGGCAGGACTTGGCAACATGGAAGGAGTGGGGATCAAGAGATGCCTTGTGATAAATATAACAATTCAGCTTTGAGTGTTTTCCATACTCCTTAATGTTGAGAAACCCTCTGAGAGTGGATTGGATTTTTGCAAAAAAGCTTAAGTATAGGAGGTAACTTGGTAGAATAAGATTTGTGATCAGGCTACACGACAGGATTTCTGGACTAAAATTAAAAAAAGGAAGAAAGAAGATGTTACTGCACATCTTTTTGGATTTGATGAACAGGAGCCAGGCCTGTTCTCTCAGGGGTATGGTAGGCTGTCCCCAAGTTAATACCTGAGCAACTCAGCTTAGTAAAATAAGTGCTAAGGGCTTCCTAAGACACCACTCACCTAGCAAACGTTGAGGCACCTTCTCTGCACTGGGCCCCTCTGAAGACAAGCTTTGTGCCTCGATGCGACAACAAACCAAAGTTTGCTCTTTGTGGTAGCTTTCAATCTTGTGTCTTCACTTAGCCTTCCTCAGAGTGCTGTTTCTCATGGGTTTAAGCCACACCAGTGTCTTCTACACTGTGCTGTGCAGGGTTTTTTAAGGTGTTCCTTGAAAGACTTTTGTGATCAAAGTTTTGGGAACCACTACCTACCATAGTTCCCTCCCATGGGGATTCACAATGACACCAATATGTAAAAGGCTCTGAAGAGTCTTGCAGTAAACAAAGCTCTCTCTTGGTGGTTCCCAAACTGAAACAAATTCCTTCACTGAGAAACTCGTCTGAGGTTATTCATATATCCATCTCAAAGAGGGATGTGAATCTAGCCGTCTTCTGAGCTCAGCCATGGAGCCATGTTTTTTTTGGTGGAATACCTCTTCAATTTCATCAAACACTTAGGTTCTGCTAAACACAGTTTGAGCAACACTGACCCACAGTTCCTTGACCCATGACTTCAGACCAACAAATCACGGCACCTGGGAGGCTCAGTTGGTTAAGCATCCTTCTCTTGATTTTGACTCAGATCATGCTCCTGGCTCGGGTCATGATCTCAGGGTCCTGAGATCAAGTCCTGCATTAGGCTCCACGTTCAGCATGGAGTCTGCTTAAGATTCTTTCGCCCTCTCTCTCCCTCACCTTCTGCTCCTCCCTCACATTTGTGCTCTCTTGCTCTCTAAAATATATAAATGAAATCTTAAAATAAAATAAAATAAAAGATCAACAAATCACAAGGGTGCTTGCTCTTTGCTCTTCCACACACTTTTCAGTTACAACGCCTCCCCGCCAACTGCAAGACTCAAGTACCTTTCACTTACCCCTTTGTTTGCCCTATTCCTTTACTGGTCTCTGGGCTTGTGTGTCCCCAACATTAATGGAAATTTCACTGGGGCAAAAGCCATGCCACATGTTTCTCATTTCTCATCTTACATCTTCTTTACCTTCCAGCAGTGGTGTGCTGGGCACAAGGGAGAGATTCCAAAGGCTTTCAAACTGACTCAAGTCAAGTTTCCTTTTCCCTTAAATGATATTTAAATCATGGAAGGGGTAAGTACCACAGTCCCAAGGGGGCAAAGATGACAGCTGGGCAGGGGCTGCCCTGACTGCCTCAGTTTCCATGCGATAACACTGCCTTCCACCATTTATTGAGTGGTTAGGATGAGAGCTGGCTAAATGCTTTAGATACAGTGTCAATCCTCACAGCAGCCCCGACAGCTTGGGCTGCTGTGCTGCTCGTCTGCAGAATGAAGCAAGGCCTACATCGTCCAGGGCACTGAGAAGACAGACAGCATCACATTCCTTGGGAAGAGCTCCGGGGAGAGTCTGGGAGGGAAGCAGAGGCAGGAGCACACAGATTTGGGGAAGAAGCTGTCTGGCCTCCAGGCCTCAGCTTGTTCCAGATGTTGCCTTTTCCTTTTAAGTAAGACAGATGATTGGGCTCTGGACCCAAGCGGAGAACTGGAGGCCAACTTCATATTTCAGAGCAAGACCCAAGGCTATGACCTCCTCCCCGTATCTACCTGAGCCCAGAGCAGACCATAAGGAGGAGAACTCGTGTGGTCCCTCACCCCTGGAAACATGCTTTACACAGGGTGTGTCACTGGGCTCTGATGGTCTCTGCCCAGAATGGCCACTGCTGGTTCAGACACTCTGCTGGTGTGGCCTCAGCTCTGGCATGCTCAGCTCCTGGTTAACTGAAAAATCCTTCAGGAAGATGTCTGTGCACATGCCAGGTGCTCAGGACAGAAGGGGCTTCCAACATGAGACAGACATCTTGATGCTGAGGCTGGTATAGGCTTTAAGAGGAAGACTTAGGTATCGCTTAAAACAAACCAGGGAGAGGAGGCACTGAAGCTGCCTAGGCATTCTGCACACACCTGGTAAGGCTAGAGGCTCGATGGGTTCTAGGCAATGGGAGGACAACACACACAGGACAGTCCCACACCATCCCTAAGGAATGTGATCAGCCAGAGCAGTGGTACAGGGACTTCCTCCTCTCTCTGCCTACCCCCAGTGCTAAGGGTTAGCTTTGGGCACTTACACTGTGTGGGCATAGGAGGAGCATGTCCCCTGGATCCCCTCACTGCAGCCTCTATAACCATAGGAGACAGTCACCATAGCCCCATTGTACAGATAATCAACTCACAGCCTAGAAATGTGAGTGACCTGCCTGAGGCCACAATTAGGAAATGGCACCTTCAGACACCCAAGTCCACATCTTAACCGTACAGCTCTCCTGCCTCTACCTGACGTCCACTGAACACGGTGGCATCCCATCTGGTCCTCAGGGCTGGCCACCGTGGAGACCTCAGCTCCCTGCTCCACAGCTACCTGGTCCCAGCCTGACCCTGGTAGCTCAGCAGTCCTATTAACCACCTCATCCAGACCCCTCAACTCTCTACTGGGGGCTGCTGAAGGCAGGAGGCCTGGCCCAGCCATGTCGAAGGGTGCCATGTGGCACACCTCCATCACCATGCCTGCAACTGTGTATACCACAGTCTGCAAGAGTCTGGGCCACGAAGAGAACACAATCTTTCTACATGGCCCTTCAGGTGATGACCAGATAGCTCACCTGATAGCTCCCAAGTGGGATAGCTTTGGTTAACAAACTACAAACAAACCTACACACCACCCTTTTCTTGCCTGTGCCTGCCTCTGAACAGAAGGCTCTCTGGGGTGAGGAAAGGTCTTGCTCTGACTTCTATCCCAGGACTAGATGCATGTTCAGTGAGGACCTGCTGAAAGGGTGATCCTTCCCTCACAGACTCATGTCAGAGCACGATGTCTGGGTCACATCCCTGTCGAGGCTCCTAAGCTGCTCAAGGGCTGGTACTGGGGCTTCTCTCTCTTCCAGCTTGGGGATAAGATGTAGCTGGCACCCAGCAGGCACATGGAATGCAAGGGAGGGGGTGGCACAGCCCCACTCCCAGCTCTCACAGGGCTGAGTGGGCCCCACCTCCTTCTCCAGGCCTCAGCTGAGATCTCCTCCTCACAGAAGCCTTCCTGAGCCCATTCCTCTCCAGGCACCCAGGCCCTGCTTTGGCCTGCTTACACTCTCCACGGCATCTCTCACAGGCAGTAACCATCTGGGCTGGTTGGTTCTTTCTCCCGGACTAGACCATGAGCGGCACAGAACAGAGATCACTTCTGCCCCAATCATTCCTGTGTTCGCAGACAGAGCCTAGTCTGGTGCCTGATACACAGCAGGTGCTCAATAAGTGTGTGTAATGAATGAGAAAGTGTCTTCAGGGAAAACCAAATCAAGGAGCAGAGCAGAAAGAGGGCTTGTCCACCTTCTCTTCTCACTCCTGGAATAAAACCAAAGTTCTGAGCAGGCAAACACTCAGAACTTCCAAATCCTCACACGTGGCCACATCCCAGGCCAACACACTCAGAGAAGGCATGTGGCACTGTTCTGAGGGGTGCAACAGGGCAGTGTTTTCACTGGATGTGGCTGCAGAGCTCGGCTACTTCCCCAACTGGCAACAGGGCACACGTGACCACACAGTGCCTGAGCACCGCACTCATGTCTCAGGATGTCTCCCAAAGTGTCTTTCCTGTAGGCCAGGCACCATGGTGGGGGCAGGAGTAGGGCAATGGCAAGCCAGTGACTCAGCACTGCAGGCAGGCAGAAAACATGGCTCAGATTCAGCTAACTATAGCTCTCCTGGAAGGACTTGGTGAAACTTAAAAATATGTATTCTTAACATACAGGGGTTAACATGGCTGATACCTGAGTAAAAATTCACCTTGACCTACCATCTAGTATGAGTGACAAGCTACCCTGACCATTCCCACTGCCTTTTGTGACCACTACCACCCAACCGTGAGAGTTGGGGATGGGTACAATGGGCATGGGTACAAAAAAGACTCAGGGTCTCTGGTCCCATGAGAATGGACCTGCTGACCTCAAACTCATGAGCGCTGTGCTCAGTTCCAGAGCCTGCCAGGCACAGACAAGGAAAACATTCAGATTTTCCATGTAGCACATAATAACTACCTCAGATATGTTGGAACAATGGTATCTCCCACCCTCACCCTACAAACTAAAAAATAGAAACCTGATGGAAGAAATGAAACTGATGTGATACTTGACCTAATGATAGTGGTCTGTGGACATCCCAATGACAGGGACATCATGACATTCGGGAACCAGGAGTCGTGGCCTGTATGCACAGCCCTTCCCCATTATGCTCAAACAAAGCCCTTTGGCTGTCAAGCAGCCTGGAGTTGGTGGAGCATAGGCTGTTGTCAACATTTGAGTTGTATGGAAATTGGGGTCCAGAGAGTTTAAGTGAATCACTCTAGGTGACATAGTATGTAAACTGCCAAGCCAGAACTAAAAAATGTCCTCTGCTTCCTATCTAGTAACTTCTCCCAATGTAACTGCCAATGTTCTACACGGCTTTCCTGGTGTATCACAAGCTCTGGGCCTCTGGTTCCTCATCTACAGAATGAGAAGAATCATACCTAGCTCGTGCTACCAGGCATGCCACCTCTAAGAGTCTCTGAGAAGCAGTTTTAAATGTCCCAGAAGTACAAATGCCTCCCAACTATAACACACCAAAGACATTTTGTGCCTAGGTGCTTTTGAAAGAACACAAAAACGTTATATACCTCATGACCATGTTCTTCATGGTGGAACCCTTGGTCCTGCCTTACTGAGAGACTTAGAAGAGCAAGAAGTTATCCAGCTCTCCTGCTGCCTATTACCACTTTGGAAGGGCACCTTGTTTCGCTAAGTCTCCTTGTCTGGCTGTAGGACAGGTGGCTGAAAGAATCAAGGGTGCCCTTTCTGCCATATAACCTAATTGTGCATGGAGCAGTAAGTGGTAAAAGTGTTACAACAGGCCAACAGGATCTGGGTCCCTTCCCAACTCCATATTGGCTATATGCAGCCCCAGGCAGGTTCTCTTAAGCTTTGATGCTGGCTTTATCATCACTAAAAGTGGGGATGTTATCCTTGCCCAGCTGGCTTCCCACAATTGCCATGAAGCCACCAGTGAGACAAAGATTATTTCTGGGAAAAGGACCACCCCCCGCCCTCCCCGAGAATTAGCTGATTCCAGGATTGAGACTGGAAAATTCAAGGTGTGACTAGAACATCTCATGTGAGAAAGTAAGATGGCCTCTTCCATGTCTAAGAATGGAAGAGGCCATCACAAAGGACACCAGAACCAGCCTGAATGTCAAATGTGAAGCAATCTGAGCACCATACTGAGTAATGATACGATTGTGTATAGTGTTGGGCGTCTGCCTTCAGCTCAGGTTGTGATCTTGGGATTGAGTCCTGCATTGGGCTCCCCGCAGGGAGCTTGCTTCTCCCTCTGCCTGTGTCTCTGCCTCTCTCTGTTTCTTATGAATAAATTTTTTTAAATCTTAAAAAAAAAAAAAAAAAAAAGACTAAAAGAAATGTATGATCCTAAAATGGATCCTGGATCAGGAAAGAAAACCAAACAAAACTATAAAGGCTACTACTGGGGCCATTAAAGAAATTTCCAAGTGGACTGTATAAAAGCCAAAAATGGGGGATCCCTGGGTGGCTCAGCGGTTCAGCGCCTGCTTTGGCCCAGGGTGTGATCCTGGAGTCCTGGGATCGAGTCCCACATTAGGCTCCCGGCATGGAGCCTGCTTCTCCCTCTGCCTGTGTCTCTGCCTCTCTCTCTCTCTCTCTCATGGATAAATAAATAAACTCTTTTAAAAAAAAAAAAGCCAAAAATGAATGTATAGATGTGCACAAGTATGCATATGCACGCACACACACACGCGCAGTGTGGGGAGAGAGAGCAAAGGGGGCAGAATGTGAACAACTGGGGCACCCAGATGAAAACGTTCACCATCCAACTCTCGTAACTTCTCTGCAGGTTTGAAAAATTTCAAAATAAAATAAACTGAACTGGTCCCATGACACGTGTCAGAAGCGCTGCCATGGGCACGCGGCGGGGGGCGGACACACTCACCGGTCAGGTACTCCAGGACAGCGGCCATGTACACAGGCGCCCCCACACCGATCCTGTACTTGGGGTGGCCCTTCTTGATGTAGCGCAGCATCCGCCCCACAGGGAAGATGACTCCTGCCTTGGCGGACCGCGAGGTCTTGGTGGACTTCTTCTTTCCGCCCCGGCTCGACATGGCGGTGGCCCTGACGTGGATCAGTCAGTAAGCACACTGTGGAGGCAAGAGGCACGGGTGTGAGGTCATGGACATGACGCATCCCCCCTTCCCCTTCCCCATGCGCTTAGGCACCAGGGAGACACACCACTGCCTGCAGCCACTGAGCCCCTCGAGCCCAGTTAGGCACTCCACTGGAGCACTCTGGCCCCTAGAAAAAGACAACAGCGATGCTTTTCACATTTTATACCCTAACATCGATTTAATTGGTCACTTACATTTAAAGGTTACTCCAACAACAAGTGCTCTCAAGTCTCTTGCCTTTCTGCCACATGATGTGAAAGAAATGGGATTTCTTGGCTATGTCCTACACACTTGTTTAATAATTGAATTTGTAGACCCTGGAGACCAGAGTGGACAAATATGTGGAAGCCTTCGTGAAAGAAGAGAAAATGATGTCACCCACCTCTAGAATGAACATGTAACACCTGACACCTAGGCCCTCTGGTGAAAGCAGAGGCTCTACCTCTAGGATCCTGTACCTGTAAGGGGCAAGAACGACTCACAGGAGCCCAGCAGATAGCCAGGTTGCCCTCATCGGCCCTCAGCACACTTTCAGTCTACCAGCAGGGCCTGTCTGCAGAGGATGGAAAAGTGCTCATCTTTCCCTGCTCTTCCTCCCCATCCCCATCCAAAATGCCACTCAGGCCAGAGGATGCTCCATCTTCAACAACTCTTGGAAGGCCTCTCCTCTCCACCCTGACCATGACTGAATCCAGATCATCTCTAATCAAGTGATCACAAATATGTGAAGAGGTCTTCCCACCACAGGCCCTACTCTCCAATCCACCTGCCCTCCGAGGGTAGTACATACGGATCTGAATACTCAATGGCCCTAGTCTGTAAGCTTTCTGTAGCTGCCATAGTTCCCAAGGTACAATCCAGACCCATGGCCTGTCACGCAATGTTCTAGAAATCTAGGCCTTGCACATCCATCCAGCTTCACCCCATACCTCCAGCAGTCCAAACTTGGGACATGGTGGGGGGGGGGGGGTTCACACACTGTTCCCTGCAAATGCCAGCCCCTGCAGTGGCTATGCCCTTTGGCCAGGACTTCCACTATCTCTCACACTTGTTCTCTGCCCTCTGCCAACTCTTCCCTGAGTGCTCAGATACAGCCACTCCATCCTCTTGGCTCCCCTGCACTTCACGCCACAATGATGTCCACATACGCCCATCTCTCCCATCATAGTGCAGGCTCTCAGAGCGCTGCCCCTACCTGTACTCCGAGCAAGCACCACTAAGGTCTACATGTTGGCTAAGAGCATTCTAGGTCTCAAATGTTTGCTAAAAGCATTTAGGTCATTTACACATCTACTTCAAGAACTCTGCTGGGAACAGAGAGAGAAGGGCCCAAGGCAGATGTGGTCCCTGTTCTTCCAGAGCTGGTGGAGAAGAAATAACCCTAGTCATTTAAATGATCATCATGAAAGGCAGTGAACACTTCCCCTCCTTCAGCAGGAGAGGCCTACGGTCAGTGATGATTCATGCAGCTCAGCCTTGTTCTTCCTGGAGCCCAGGCTTCAGCTCCCATCTCCAGGCAGACCTATCTGAGTATGTTTGGGGCTGTCTCTGTGGGAATCAGGCAATGTCCGGCCCCAGAGAGGAGCCATTAGCATTCAGGGACCCTAGAGGCCCTAGAAATGCTCATTCCTTAAAAGTGATGCTCCTGGTCTTTGCATGGACGTGCTGGTGACTCTCAGGTGCATACCTGGCTGCGGGGCCCCATAGCTCTGTTCTGCCTGCCTGTGGCAAGGACCCACTTGAAAGTCCCACGGGCACCTGGAACTCCCTCCTCTGGGTTTCTCAGCAGTGACAACCTCATGCATCAAGCCACCAAGCAGCAGTCAACCTGAGCCCTACTTCTCTGCCCACCTTCACAGGGCCCAGCCATGAGCCTAGCTCTCTGTTGAACCCACCTCATAACATCTCGAGCCTTTTCCCTTCCCTTTACCCACTCTGCCCTAGTTCAGCTCTCCGCACCCACTGTCCTCAGCTCCAGACCCTCTCCATGGAGGCCAGAGGATCTAGGTCCCCTTGCTGATTCCCCATGACCCTGAGCCAGCCACAAACAGCTACTTCCACGGCACTGTTTCCTGTCACCCCGGCCTGGGGCCGATGCCCCTCTCTAGGTCACCCCTGACTCCCTGCGCTGCGAGGAGCATGGCTTTACACATGCTGTCTCTCCTGCCACTGACACCCTTCGTCCTCTGGTCAATCTGCTGAACTGACACTCATGAGATGCCTGTCCTCAAATGGACCATGGACTGGAGTCACTCACTGCTCCATGTTGCCAAGCACATATCATGGCACATACATGTGTGCCTGCCTCTCTAGCTTATCTGAACTGCAAGCTACTTGATGCCAGGCCCTGTGATCCGCTCATTCCTAAGTCCCTGGGTCCCTGGCAGGACCTTAACTTTCATGGATCCTCAAGTGCCATTCTGCTGAAAGGAGAACTTAATTTTCAGTCAGACTCCCAACAAAGCAGCCCCTCTCCTAGGGTTTGTCCTGCAGCTCCTGTTCCTCACCCCTTCGCATGTTCTTCCTGCACTTCTAACTAGAGGTGCCCAAGCGGCGGCTGCAGCTTTGAGAGCCTTCTGACGAAGCCATGCAGCCTCATGACATCCAGGAATGTGTGTGCTGACTTTAAAAATATCTTTCAGAAAACCATCTTGTAGCTGGGCAGTCTCCAGGTAAACCCAAGAATGTGCCAGGTCCATTCCCCTCATCAGGGGTCTCTGGAGCCATGGACAGCCATGGCTAGGCACCCACATGGGGAGAGAGCGGCTGTGATGAATGTGGCTGTGGGACACCAGGGTTCATGACTCAAATGCCAAAGTCAGACTGGCCTCCTTCAGGTTGTGCCTCTGCCACTAGCGTGGCCTATGTCCTTGGGCATGTGATAGAATATTACCCTCAGAGCTGATTTTATGCTCTGTCAAGTAGGGATGAAGCCAGAATGGAACCCGAACAGTTAGTGGGAGAACTGAATGAAAACATGCATTACAAGGCCTGACAAGCACTCACTGAGTGTGCACTCAAGAAAGTCGATAAAAATAACAACAGCATGTACAATTTGAAAAGAGGTCACCTCCTTGAAAACTGCCATTGGATGTTTGTACTGGCAAGGACAGCCCTGGCTGCTATAACAAACAGGCCCCTATGGCTGATTTCTCCCTTGTGGAAAGTCCCAAGTGTGTTTCCGTGATGGGCTGGTGCTTCTTCACATGATTCTAGGATCCAGACCCCTCCCATCCCTCAGTGGAGGAAAACACATGGAGGCCTTCAGGGGCCAGGCCTAGAGGTGGGGCCTACCACTACTGACCGTGATTCACCTACTAGAACTTCGTCACATGGCCACGCCTAATTGCAAGAGGCGTTGAGAAATGTCCTTTACCTATTTGTGCAGAGAAGAAAACAGCCAGTTTCTGTCACATAACAAACCAGGTTGAAAATGGACCTATGAAGCCAGGGTGTGAGCAACCAGCCAAAGCTTGTTGGGCCCTGTTTGACCCATGCCCCACATCCAGCCTCTTCTGAGAAATGGACAGTCCTACGTCACAGAAAAAGTGGCTTCTAACACACTCGGCTTCTCTTCAAGGCACTGACGTTGCTCAGAAGAGAAATAGCTATACTGTCTCGTCAAACTGACAAAGCAGTGTCCTTCCTTCCTGGACTAACCATCCAGGAGAGCACTGCATTCAATAAACCACAAGTCCTCATCCCTAGAGCGGGCCCCACGAGTTTGAAGACAGTGACATGACTTTAGGCTAACTTGGCATCCATTCATCATTGTACCTTAGCTTAGCTGGGTTTTTGACTGTTATCAGGCCAGGAAATAGAGATTCTGTGGTTGATCCTGAAGGGATCTCTGTGGTCTTTACTTCTGCAACTCCTCCGGCTATAAATCAATCACAACAGACATGAACCTTGCCTGCAGAAACCCAAAGCTTACCCAGAGACACACTGAGAGGGGCTGTATGGAGAAGTGAGCAGGCTTGAGTGAGAGGTAAGTCTCTGACCACAGGCCTCCCAACAACCGAGATGTGACCAACGCACATGGTCTGTCCTCAGGGCACAAGACTAGCAAGAAGCCTGGCTATGAGGATCCCATGAATAAGACAGACCTGAGAATGACAAGCCCTCTACTACCAGGAAGGGCAACAAAGGTAAAAGGGGCAGAAGGCTGTCCTACCTACGACCACACTGTTCCACTCCTCCCCAACAGGGCACCCTAACAGGCTCCTCGCTGCATTGCCAACCGCCTTCACTCCTACCTTGATTCTTGGGCACATGCCCCAAACTCAGTCTACAATGCCCTCTCCAGCCCTGTCTGGAGATCCTACCTAGTGGTCTGCTGATTCAGATCTATCACATGGCCCCCTCCTCTGTGTTTCTGCTGTGGCCATGCCTTGTGCCCTCCCTGGTCACAGGCTAATTGGGGGCAGCCTGGTGCCCAGATTCCAACCTTGCATACAAGGCCCCACTGACCTCCAGCTCATCTCCCCCTATTTCCAGCAACAAGGGCTTGACCAGGCTGGACTGCTCCCTGTTTCCTCAGTCAACACTCCTGCTCTGGCCCCCGAGCCCAGCTATAAATCCCTCATAATGTTCCTTAGCCTGCCACTACTCTTTAACATGTTCAACTACTGGGGCACCTGGGTGGCCTGATCAGTTAAGCATCTGCCTTCTGCTCAGGTCACGGTCCCAAGGTCCTGGGACCCAGCCCCTCATCGGACTCGCTGCTCAGTGGGGAGTCTGCTTCTCCCTCTCCCTCTGCCTCTCTCCTCCATTCATGCTCACTTGCTCTCAAATAAATAAAAACAAAGTGCTCTGCAAATGCAATTTCCAGTTCTTTCTTTTAAACTGACTGCTACTCTAGATCCAATTTATATAAATATCCTGAAGCCAACCTCCCCAACCTTAGCAGATGCTATGTTGTATCATCACTGCCAATTTCCTTGTCTGTCTTCATGATGGGATACACCAGTTGGCACTGTTCACCAGTGTATCTCTGGGATCCCACCACCCTGCCTGTTACCTGGTAGGCTCTCAAATGCTGGCTGACTGGTGACTGATTAGTTGGTATTTACAGTGGATGGGGTTCTCTTGACAAAGATGAGAGAAGCATTTCCAAAGGCCAGAGGCCACAGGATTCAGAGATGTGGCAAGTGAGACACAAGTCAGGGACTCTCAGTGAGACCACTTGTGGACACATTCCTCACCAATCCCTGTGGGAACCCAGACCCTCAAACTTCAAGGAGCTTGTGGAACCACCTTAGGGATTCCCAGGAAGGGAATACACAAATGCCCTGGTAACTGAGATGGGAGCCGTGTAGAGGAGGCCTTCCTGCTCCCTGATAATTCTATGGCTCCAGCCACCTCTCTTTTGCCGTGAGGCTAGCTCAGTAAAAGATAAAAGAGAACAGGGAGAAATGCTTACCTTCCTCACATCTGTAAGCCACAGACCTCTGCTAAGGCTACAGCATAGAAAACTCTTAATCAGGTTGCTTATGAAACCACTGCAACTGGTGATTGTGAGGTCTTTTATTATCTAAGCAATGAATTCATGCATATCGATCCCAAATGAAATATTGACCAGAACTGCCAGGGAGCTGCTAGTTGGACAGCCCTATCTCCATCACCCGAGGATGGCGGGGGGGCGGGGGGAATCTGAGCGATGTTTAAGTCACTGCTGATGAGGGAGGACTACACCATCCACTCCCTGCAGCTGGATAAATGCCCATGTGTCCACATGCATTTGTCACCTTCCCCTCAACTCCAATCATGACAGCAAACCTGAGACACTTAATTCTGAACCATGGGACACTAATCCTGTTTACAGCATTCTCTCCCATTCACTGCTATCATACCAGATGATTAACGGTGTCACTGCTGTCACGTCCCCAGAGGCATGATGATCTACTACACAACTATCACTCACAGAGCTGGGGTTCAGAAACAGCACTCTGATTGGCTGAGAACAGAGACTTGTTCTGTGTACTCCAGCCAATCATGAAAAACATCTCTCTCCATTCATAAAACACTACATCATGAAGTGAGCCAGATGATTAAAGAACTTACAGTCTACCTTCTGTGAACCAGGGGATTACAAACAAGGAGAGGAGGACAAATTAAGATAATAAATAAATCCTAAACCGCAAATTTTGTCCCAGCGCACATTTCTTCCTCACGTGTTAGGTTTTTAGTGGTGGGGAGAAAACAGAAGCCAAACACAAGTGTTATTCAGGAAAGAGTTTACAGGAGGCTAGTCTGGGATTAAAATTTCACCTCTGTAAACCCACAAGCTTGTGAGCTACACTACAGGAATCAGCGCTACATTTCAATAGCAAGGCACGGTCTTCCTGCTTCAAGAGGAAACTTTCCTTCATACCTCCTCTCTCTTTTAAAGGTTATGCCAAACTCTAAGATAGCCATTTCGATGGAAGGCTATCAAAGGAAAAGTTTAAATGTGAACTTCAATAGAGGAGAACCCTGGTTGGTTGGGCTTGGCATCTAGAAGCCATTCAGTATTTGTTGAAGAGATGAAGCATTCCCAGTAAGAATAAAAAACATCCGGCCATGTCTCTCTCCTGCTCAGAGCCTTCAGAAGAAGCCTACAAAAGGCTTCTTGTAGCTTCACCTGACTCCCTCCAGGATTCAGCCATACTGAGCCTCTGGCAGTTACCCCATATGACCTCTACTCTCACTGTTCTAAGACTCAACGTGTGGGACTCCCTAGGTCTCAAACACTTGTCCCCATCTGCCCTCATTTGCCCAGCCAAACTCCTACTTGGCCTTTCTATACCCAGAAAGAGCTTGCTCCTGCTCATGTCACTGTTCTAGGGGTACCCTGGGAGCTACTGCGACCTTTTGCACCAACCTCACAACAGCCACTTGCCTGTCTTCTCCTTGCATCACTTTCCCAAGAAGGAGGACTGGGCATTTCTTGATCATGCTTCTGTCCCCAGTGCCTGACTCAGAACTGATTCTCAGGAATTATTTATTGAATGACTATAAGACACCAATCTAGCAGGCTTGATCCAGGCAAACAAGCTATACAACTCTTTGGGACCCACTTGGGCTCACTCAAAAGAGCTGGGGTGGCCCCCAATGTACTTCTAAAACTGTAGAATGAGGGGAGGACCTACCTACAGGGCAGGTGTGGGGTCCCCCTTGCCCCTGCTCCTTCCCAGCCTATATGCCAAGAACGGGGCTCTAAAAAACCTAACACAAATCCCAAGGCATAATCCAACAAAAAGTAGAAGCTACTGTAATTCTGATCAACAGCACATATAATAGGTTCTTACTGTGTTTCGCTAGCTTGAGGTTTGCACTTTTATTTAAATAAATCACCTTTAGATGACTGGGGGCAGCATTAGCTCTGAAGGTATTAGAGGCAGGTCCCAGAATACACGTATTCCAAGACTTTCTATGGGAAAAAGGAGAAGGGCTGTTGGAGATCTGCTGTCGCCGAACTAGAAGAAATGGCAGAATGAGATGGACACTTCCTGTGCCTGGCCCCTTTGGTACAGACCACACCAGTGACTTAGGGCTGTGTGTTATAGTCTTACAAGTGATGTCCCAGACCACTCCTCATTCTAAAGGCCCTACCTCAAATAATTTTCACTTAAATTCTTCCGTCCTTCCTAATGCCTTTATCTAGTGATCAAGCATTAACAACGGCGACAGGTTAAAACAAAATAACAGAATGAAGAGATTTCCCACTCTCCTAAAACTAGAACAGGGGAAGAATGTTTAAGATTGAGGGTTTTTGGTTAGGGTGTTTTTTTTTTTTTTCTTTCTTAAGAAAAAAAAATAATAAGGTTTGAAAACGTATTTATCCCCACTGGAGAGGCTCTTGTGCAAGACTGGAATGACACTGCCCAACTTTGTTCAGTTGTGTGTGTACAAGAGGTATAAATTCCAGCTGCAAGCGTGAGGTGGCCATTTCAGAGCCAATAACTCCTCTGAAGGCAGAATGATACACTAAAGGTGGCCCGCAGTAGGGAGAGTCCACCTGACTTACAACTAGAGTCTCCCATTCAAACCTAAACCTGCCTGAAATTCCCCTAGTCCGCCGAGAAAGGAGCCTGGGACAAAGTACTTCTGCCCTTCTTTAAGGCAAAACCTCAAACCGCAAAGGTGGAAGAAAAGGAGAAGTTAGCAGGAATGCCCCTCTAATTGTCTACTTTTATATGCTGTTTATTGGATCATTAAAACCTCACAAGGATTTCACGGGCAATTGCAATTGTTGGATTCAAAGTTTGTCTTAGCTGTTTGTACAGACGTTTCTGGCTTTGGAACTCAAACAATACTCCCCCTAACCTCTTGTCCAAAACAACCTTCCGATCAACTGACCAGATCCTTGAGGGACCCGCGGTTCCCGCAGCAGCGGAGGCGGGGCGCGCCACCCCACACACCTGTTGTCAGGTGACACCGCCGGCAGCATCCAGCGCGCTCACCTCCCCGCTCCGCTCCGCTCCACCCCACCCCCCGCGAGGCCCTTCTCTCCAGGCCTTCTCCACCCTGGGAGCCTACAGCCTTCCCGAGTTACCTAAAAAAAAAAAAAAAAAAAAAAAAAAAAAAAAAAAACTCCCAGCCACAAAGCAAACAAAAGGCCGAGCAGAAGATGAACGAGGGCAACGGGGGCTCCCGCGCCCCCCCTGCGGCCAGCCCCTGGACAGCCCCTCCCGGCCCGCCGGGCCCCAAGCCCACGAGTGGCCCCCGGCCGCCGACCCTCCCCCCTCCGCGGGGCCGCCGCCGCCGCCGCCGCCGCCGCCGCCGGGCTCTCGGGCCGACTCATTGTGCGGGGCCTCACCAGCTCCACACGGCGCCCCGCCGCCCCGGGCCTCCCCGGGGGGCCTCCGGCTCGGCCCGCGCGCCCCCGAAGGTCGCCTCCCCACAAAAGCGCCCAGGCGCGGGCCGGAGGACGCGGTTGGGAGGGAAGTTGGCTTCCGGGTTCGCTGTGGGAACAAAACCAGAGAGAATCCCGCGCGGCCGGCCCGGGGCCTGGGAGGGCGCCGAGCGCGCGCCGGAGGCCCCGCGTGGGCCACACGCCGAGCGCGGCCCCCCCGAGCCCGGCCGAGCGCCGCCCGCGCGCGCCAGGCCCCGGCCGCCCCCGGGGGCCCCCGCGGCCGGAAGAGCGCGGCCCCCGACCCGGACCCGGACCCGGACCCGGACCCGGACCCGGACGGCGGGGACCCGGCGCGCCGCGAGGGCGCCGCGCGGCACTTACGGGGCGGCTCGGCGGCGGCGGCGGCAGCAGCTAGGTGTCCGGCCCGGCGCCCTCTCGGCCGCTCGCGCCTTTTCTCTCCGCGCTCGTCGCTGGCCCGCCCGCCCGCCTCCTCGCTTCCCGCCCGCGCGCCGCGCGCTCGCCCCCTCCGCCCGGCTCCGCTGCCGAGTGAACTGGAACCAGTCGCCGCGGCCCCGGGATTCCCACAATGCACAGCGCGCCGCTCGTCACATCCCCTGCCGGCCCCGCGCGTCCGGCCGCCCCCCGCCCCCCCCGCCCCGCCCGCCCCGCGCCGCCGCGCGCCGCCCGGGCGCCCCGGCCTTGACCCCAGCCGCGCGGCTGCGCGCGCCCCTCCGCGCCCCCCCGCGCCCGGCCCTGCCCGCGGGCACCCCCGCCTCCGGGCTGGACGCCGCACGCGCACCGTCGGGCCCGAGCCCCCCCGCCCCCCCCCCCCCCCCCCCCCCCGCCCCCGGCGCGTCCTCAGCCAAGCGCTCCGGGGGGCTCGGGTCCCGGGCCGGGGCTCTGCTCGCGCGCCTCCCCGCCTGCGTCCCCCGCGACCCTTCTCGAGCGCCTCCTGTGTGCCTGGCACGGAGCACGGGGCTGCAGAGCCGCCGCCGCCCTCCCCTCGAGGCGACCTTCGCGCTCTCCGGGGCGGGGGAGCCCGAACTGCCCCTACCTCCGAGCGAGCCGAGCCGAGCGCGCTCAGCCGCGCGTCGCCTTTCTCAGACGCCCGGGCCGCCCCGCTCCGCTCCTGCTCCATGACCCCCCCGGGCGTCCTCCGTGGCCCGCGTACGCCCGGACCTGCTTTGTCCGTGGAAGCGGTCACCTGCGTTGACTTCGCCAACGTTCACGGTTGGACCCAAGCTGCGATTCACGAACATCAAAAGTGATTATCACACACAGTTTCTTTTTTCCTTTTTGTTTTGTTTTTAAACCGCAGACAAGCAGAAAGAGAAGGAGCCACTACAAAGCCCGTCTCTATATTCCTAGATTGATTTTTTTTTTTTTTTTTTTTTTTTTTTTTTTGCCCCAAAGCGTTAGTGCCCCATCCAGGGTACCTAGATAGGGGCCTTCTCTCGACGGCCTTCCCTTTCCTGGCCAAATTGCCAACAGGGAGGCTATCTCAGCACCCAGGTGTGGACCAGATTTAAATAAGAATACACGCCCCCGCCCCCACCCCCACCCCCACCCCCCGGAAGAATTGTGAAGTTTCCTGTGCCTTGCTGGAGGTGGTGCGGCGAGATTATGGAAGTAATCAAAACCGCTCCCAGCTCTCAGGCTGCCCCTATAGCAGCGGGGTAGGTAACCTCCTCCCCTCCCCATGCTTTAACACTTTAACACTTCAAAAGTTTGCAAAGCAGGGCTCCCTGGGCAGCTAAGTCAATTAAGCCTCCAACTCCTGATTTGGGCTCAGGTCATAATTTCAGGATGGTGAGATCCAGCGGGGCTTCCCGGTCTCTGCGCTGGGCATGGAGCCTGTTTAGGAATCTCTCCCTCTACTTCTGCCACCCACTCCGGCTCTTGCACTCAGACTCTCTCTCTTTATCTTAAAACAAAAATTGAGATATAAGCTGACATATAACAATGGGTAAATTTAAGGAATGGGTTGACTTTTAAGATTTTACTTACTTATTCATGAGAGACACACAGAAAGAGGCAGAGACATAGGCAGAGGGAGAAGCAGGCTCCCTTTGGAGCCAGTTGGGGGACTAGATCCTAGGACCCCGGGATCACGCCCTGGGCCCGAGGCAGACCCTCAACCGCTGAGCCAACCAGGTGTCCCTAATTACTTCTTTTTGCAGTAAGAACACTTTGACTATTCCTTGACCACCTCAGAGACACTTCTGTCTCAGGGACTTTGCATTTGCTGTTCCTCATCTTGGAACACTCCCCCCCCGCCCCCACTCCCCGGGCCTCATCCACATAACTTGCTCCTTCAATTCCTTCATGTCTTTATTTAAATATCACCTTCTCAGGGAGGCCTTCTCTAAAATTTGAAACCTCACCCCGTCTTACACTGTCCCCTGCCTTATTCTTCTCCACAGTATTTACCTTATACTTATATACGTCAGATAAGACGTGTCAACTCTTAGGCTCTTTATTTCTCTACTGGTTCTCTACTGGACTTCAAACTCCTAGAGGGCAAGAATTTTTGCCCATTTTGTTCACTGCTTAATCTTTATCACCCACACTGGTGTATGACACAAACTATGACCTCAGTACTTAATTGGAATAATGAATACATGAATGGCCTGTATTGGACAGTGCTTGGCAAACTTTTTTTCCCCATTCTTTATTTTTCAATCCTGAGATCATGACTTGAGCTGAAATCAGGAGCCAGACACCTAATCGACTGAGCCACGTAGGCGCCCCATATCTCAATTAAAAAAAAAAAAAAGGAACAGTGAGTGTAAGGTTGGAGTGAAATGAGTGAAGAAGAAAGCAATAGATGAAACTGGAGAAATGGTGATTCTTTGGGTCCCCGGTGAAAGCATTAAGGATGTGTGAGGCTTCCCCCAGAGAAGCTACAGAGGGGTGTCAGGAAAGGTGCAGAGACTACCTGCCTTGTTGCTTTGTCCTTCCCTGGGTCCTTGGGCAGTTCCCTTAGTTTTGCAGGGGTCAGCCACCAGGTGAAGTTTCCATGGACCACAGCAAGCCAGAGGAATGCCAGACTTTATTTATTCAATCAACAAACACAGAGCAACTGCTTTGTGCCAGGCCGGTGCAAAGCTCCTTCCCAAAGAAAGAAGCCTTCTAGGTGTGTTGCCACGCTATCCAGGCCCTGGTCCAAAATGTAGGAGGTACTCCTGGAAACCTTAACGAAAGACAACATCTGGGGCTGAAGAGAAGGCCAGGTCTGTGTGGAGAGAGGGAGGCTCCTGCAGCCTGCTGGTGTCCTGGCAGCAGAGAGACCTGAGACTTCACTGAGACTACATCCTCAGTGGTGGCCAAGGCTAGACGCAGAGGATGACTGTCAAACAAATCCCAATCTGCAACCCTAGAAGCCAAGAAGAAACTCATTCATGTCCACCCCAGCATTTGTCTGTCTCAGTGAAGATCACGTATACCCCATAATTTCACCCTCATCGCAGGCAGGCTGTTTCTCATAGATTTCTATTCCCAAGGACACTATAGACTCAAGAAGCCAAGAAATTCGCCTGAGATCACAGACAGAGCTGGCACTGGGGTTCAAACCCAGGTTCACCCAAGACCCGAGCTTTTATGACTCACGCCTGAAGGACCTCTTCTGGGGTTTGGGTTTCCTCTATGTGCCCATCCAGCCTTCCCTGTCCCCCAGTGCAGAGTGGGTCTTTTTTCCCCAATCTGTCCCACCCCACCATCCGTGGATTAGAGTCCATACCCCCCAAGAGGTGATCTCAGTGCCACCCCACTGCCTATACTGCTCTACAGTGTGCTGTTCTGGGAGAGTTCACTACCAATATTGTCCCCCACCGTTTTTCAGGCAGAGGCCCTCTCTCTTCCTCTCTCCAGAAAGCTCCACCTTTTCTCTCTCCTTTCTCCTCCTTATTTTGTATGCCCTGTTCTTTCACCTCCTTGGTGACCTGTCCCCTCACTTAATCTGGCTCAGGGAGTTCACCAGCTTTTTCCACTCCAATTGCAAAATGAATGCACGTCTGCTGTATGGAACTTGGAAAATAAAAATGCATAATATGTTAAAAACCACCTTTAGTACACCACTAGGAGAGAACCACCACTTCTCTTCCAGCTTTTGTATCCATACCTACTTAATATTAAATATATTTAGGTTTTTACTGCATTTACTGCTTGTCACCTGCTTTTCAAGCTTTAATGGTCTTTTATGAACATTTTACCAGGTAGTTATTCTACGATAGCAGTTCTCAAATTATTTGGATTCAAAACACTTTTATCCTCTTAAATTTTTTTTAAGATTTTATTTATTTATTCATGAGAGACACATATAGAGAGGCAGAGACACAGACAGAGGGAGAAGCAGACTCCCTGCAGGGAACCCCAGGGTCACAACCTGAGCTGAAGGCAGATGCTCAACCACTGAGCTACCCAGGTGCCCCATGTCCTCTTAAGAATTAATGAGGACTTCGAAGAGCTTTTGTTTATGTAGGTTACATCTATCAAAATTTGCTTTATTAGAAATTAAAACAATAAATTTAAATATTTATTAAAGTATTCATTTTTAAAATATATAAAACATAGAGAAATAATGTATTTGTATGAAAAGCAATTATATCCCCTAAACAAAAAAAGAGGAATAAGAGTGGCAATATTTTGCAATTTTGCACATTTCTTTAATGTCTGATTTGATAGACAATAGATAGCTAGATTCTGATAGCCCCTGTATCCAATCAGCTGCTACATGTCTTGAAGTCTACACACACACACACACACACAAAATCCAGCCACACACAGATACATATTTGGGGAGAAAATAGAGGATTTTAATAACCCCCTCAGTTTCTTGTGCATGTTCATCTCTGATATTATGCCAAAATTCAAGAAATAGTAATTTCTTAAAGGTTAATTGCAATGTAGAATTTGAAACTGATCAATAAACTTTTTGAACTTGGTAACATAAAAGTCCATTCATTTATCTTATACCTTGAATGGATATTTTAGCCGTGCATGAATTGGTAAAATCATACATTGGACATTTGGAAAATAATTGTTTCAACAGAGTTTTTTTTTATTTTTTTTTAATTTTTATTTATTTATGATAGTCATACAGAGAGAGAGAGAGAGAGAGGCAGAGACACAGGCAGAGGGAGAAGCAGGCTCCATGCACCGGGAGCCTGATGTGGGATTCGATCCCGGGTCTCCAGGATCGCGCCCTGGGCCAAAGGCAGGCGCCAAACCGCTGCGCCACCCAGGGATCCCTCAACAGAGTTATATAGCTCTTCTAATCTTCCAAATATGAGCACCTTTCATTGTACAATATTGGAAAATCACATTCCTTAATATGGCACTGAGATCATCAAAAGACTTTTAAGTATTGTTAATTTGTAAAGCTTATGGCAGCAAAATTATAAGTATCCCAAAACTATAATTTTTGCTTGAAAGTTCAAATTTATCATTGGCCACATAATGTTAGATATTTTCCTTGACATGACAGGTTCATTTCATGCCTGTCACTTACACAAGAAAATGCCTACCACATGCACAAAACTGCATTATCACCTCTGTGGGCCTTAGGCATTTTGCATTCATTGGTCTCTTCCTCCATTAAAACAAAACCAGGGCAGCCCAGGTGGCTCAGCGGTTTAGCTGCCTTCAGTCCAGGGCCTGATCCTAGAGACCTGGGATAGAGTTCTGCGTCGTCGGGCTCCCTGCATGGAACCTGCTCTCCCTCTGCCTGTGTCTCTGCCTCTCTGTCTCTCTCATGAATAAATAAATAAAACTTTAAATAAATAAATAAAATATTTATTAAAAATTTAAAAAATAAAACAAAACAAAAAAACCAATCTGCATTGATATAAGGACAAATATATTAACATTAGATATTAAAATTGTACCTTATGGAGAATTCAGGCTTGCACATAACCAGGTCTGAACAACCAAAGTTTGTCAGTCATTCAGACCCAGCGACTCCATCAAGAACATTTCTGAGGCTCACAAGATTTTATGGGTCCACAGAAACGTTTTCTTTTAAAATCAGAAAAAATGCAAGTTAATTTTTTTAGATAGAAGAAAATATTTTGATATGTAATATTCATATATCTATCTTCATACCAATGCAGTCATAAAAATGAAATTTTTACATCTTTTTACAGAGAAAAGGATTCACAAAGGCAAAAGTGCTCCAGGCCCATGAAAGTATTAATGAGGCCCTGTGGTCAGCCATTGTTTCAACTACAAGTGGTGTTTGGTGCAAAAAACACTTAGGTTAGCTTACAGCTCAATCACACAAATGCTTTTCCTCAAGGCAATCGTCTTAGTTTGTAATATGGTGGAAGTGCTCTATCCATGCTTCTCATTTGGTCACCTAGAATGTTTAGAAATGTGTCCTAAAGGATCGAGATTCAATTAATAATTTTTATTGCCTCATCTTAAGTAGAACATTTATTTTTCCTGCAAGTGCTTGGCAATAAAGATCAAAATGATAATCAGTGCAGTTGGGTGCCTTTGCTGGTCTGTACTAAGTCACCACAGTTCTACCCACTATTGTGTTTGCATCATTGGTGCAAAGATCAAGATAATGAAATGTCTAAATAATGTCTTAGTATTATCATGAGAAGCTTTGACCTTGGGGGGGGGGCTCCTGGAAAGGGTCTCGGTGACTTTTGGGGCTCTGCAGACCCCATTTTCTGAACCACTGTTCCAAACATCCTGGAGCTGTCCCATCATTGGTTTTAACCATTTCCATACTGTTCTTTCAGACTGTTTCCCACTCTACTATAAAGACACAGTGAATCCCCCTAGAGATGCATCTTTGTGCACATCTGACTATTGAGGATAAGTCTTACGGGTGGGACTGCTGCATCAAAGAGCCACAGCTTGAAGCTTTAACACAGGTAGCCAAATGGCCCTCCAGAGAAGGCAGGACAGGGTGCACCAGTTGGCAAGCCTGAACATTCCTGCATTCCCCAGCACCTCTGTACCCTGCCCTGAAATGTTCTCTAAGACCTCTGATGATCTCAAGAGTCAAACAGTGGGGTGTCACTCCTTCCCTTGGTTTACCTTGATCTTGTTTGTGGGTCTCTGGTTAATTCCAAAGCTTTTGATCCACACATATCACACTAAGAGTGTGTATACTCGAGGGAGTGTTGGGGGGGAGGGTCCCAGGAAAGAAAATTTCTGTCTGGTAAACCTCTCCCCCACCATTGTCTGCCCCTATAAATGGACAGATGTACTCTTATCCACTGAACAGGTGTATTTGTCATCTCTGCTGGCCAGAGCCTTTCTTCCTTGCTTGATTACTTCACAGATAAGTTCTCTCTTTGATCTGCAATTGGCGGCAACATCTGACACTTTCCCTAGTTTTCAACCACCCAAACCCCATCTCATCTTTATTAAGCATTTAATGCCTTCTCCAAGGGGAGTACAGGTGAATATTTATTTACCCTCAGTGAGGCATAACAAAGGGTCAGAGGAAAACCATCCTAGGGTGTATGTCAGAAGGAAGAAGGGCTGTATGCCCTCTTTCTGGGCATCTCTAGATTTAATATCTTTTCACTGAAGTTAGTGCTGGATTGCAAATGCACCGTGAAGGATTTAGACAACCTGTAGAGCAGTGCTCTTCAAAGTGTGGCTCACAGACCACTGCGGGGTACTGAGACACTTTAACAGGGTCTGTGCATTGAAGGTACTTTCATGCTGGTACAGCCAATCTGGAAAACAGTGTGGAGATTCCTCAAGAAGTTAAAAATAGAGCTACCCTACAACCCACCAATTGTGCTCCTGGGTATTTACCTCAAAGATACAGATGTAGTGAAATGAAGAGGCAGCAATGTTCACAGCAGCAACATCCACAGTAGCCAAACTGGAAGGAGCCAAGATGTCCACTGACAGATGAATGGATAAAGAAGATGTGGTCTATATATACAATGGAATATTACTCAGCCATCAGAAAGGACAAATACCCGCCATTTACATTGATGTGGATGGAACTGGAGGAATTATGCTGAGTGAAGTAAGTCAATCAGAGAAAGACAATTATGGTTTCATTAATATGCAGAATATAAGAAATAGTGCAGAGGACTATAAGGGAAGGGGGGGAAACTGAACAGGAAAAAATCAGAGAGGAAGACAAACCATGAGAGACTCTTAACTCTGGGAAACAGAGGGTTGCTGGAGGGGAGGTGGGTGAGGGGATGGGATGATTGGGTGATGAGCACTGAGGAGGGCACTTGATGGGATGAGCACTGGGTGTTATATGCATCTGATGAATTATTGAAAACTACATCTGAAACTAATGATGTACCAAATGTTGGATAATTGAATTTAAATTTAAAAAAATACTTTCATAATGATGCTAAGGCCTTACTTGCCTTTTCCACCATGTTGATATTTGCACTGATGATACAAAAGCACTGGTAGGTAAACTGTTGGCACCTCAGGATGCATTAACACAGTGACTCCAAACTGCTAGCAGTCATGGGATTCTTCAACACACACACACACACACACACACACACACATACAGAGCTAATTTCACTTAATTAAAAATGTCCTGAATGAAGCAGATTTAAGCATTTTTGTATGTGCCACCATGATTTGACAGCTTCCCCAAACCTAAAAACTTTCTGATAAGATTGGCAATGATATTAACACATATGAGTTTTTGATTTTGTATAATAAAACCTGCCAACATTTGGAAAAGTCTTACATATCTTAGTGATATATGAGAGTACAACTTCGTGAACTAGTATTTTCCAAGTAACTAACGTATGATTCTACAGCACTATAAGTAGGTTTTAAAAAATCCACTCAAAGTGCAAGAGAAACCAATGAATTTAATGTCACAGAGTTTGAAAAGTTCACTGATATGTTGTAATAATCTATGTAACTTTAAGAATCTACCACTTGTCTAATTTCAGTATAGAACCATAAAACAGGAATGCCTGGGTATCTCAATAGTTGAGCGTCTGCCTTCAACTCAGGGTGTGATCCTGGGTCCGGGGATTGAGTCCCACATTGGGCTCCCTGCGAGGAGTCTGCTTCTCTCTCTCTTTGTCTCTGCCTCTCTCTGTGTCTCTTGTGAATAATAATAATAATAATAAAGAAACAGAAAACAGGGCACGTGGGTGACTCAATCGGTTAAGCATCTGCCTTTGGCTCAGGTCATAATCCTGGAGTCCTGGGATAGGGTATTACATGGGGCTCCCTGCTCAGCAGGGAGTCTGCTTCTCCCTCTGCCCCTCCCCCTGCTGTGATTTTTCTCTCACTCTTTCAAATAAATAAAATCGTAAAAATAAATAAATAAATCTTTTTAAAAAAAGGAATCAGAGAACAATATCGACAATTATTTGAAAAGGTTATTATAATATTTCTCCCTTGACTGAATAAAAAATAAAATAAAACTTTTGCATGGAAAAAAATCCGACATAAGAAAAGGCAAAGACAAATGACAGATTGGAAAAAAAATATTGGAAAAATTTAACACAGGTAAAAAAGTATTGTCCCTGTCTTAGTCTGCTTGGGCTGCCATAACAAAATACCATAGACTGCGTGGCTTAAAAAACAGAATTTTCTCTGAACTCTAGAGGCTGTCAAATCCAAGATCAAGGTTCTGGTTCGGTTCAGTTTCTCTTCCAAAGCCAAGCCACTTGCTCTCACATGACCTTTCCTCTGTGTGTCTGTGTATGGGCCTGGGTGTGTGGATGGGGTTTGGGAATACTCTCAGTGTCCTATTGGATTAGGGCCCCATCCTTCTGGGGCCCTCTCCCTCTAGGGCCTCTCCCCCTCTCTCAAATATATAAATGTTTCAAAAACTAGCACACTTAAAATATGAAAATATGTTCAACTTTACTCACAAGGAAAGTGGTAATAAAACTATACATAGATATCCTATCTACTTAATCAGACCGGCAAAAGTTCAAAAGCTGGAAACTGTGCTGTATTAGCAGAGCTATAGGAAACAGACTCTCATACATTACTGGTGGGAATGCAAACTGCTATAGCCCTACTGAGAGGGCTTTCACAGTATTTGATAAAGCTATCTGTGCATTTACCCCTAACCAAGCAATTCTGCTTATAGGTTTTTCCCTGAAAATGCACCACAATGACAGGAAAATATAAACCCACAAGATTTTTCATTGCTTCATTATTTGTAATTGCAAAATATTACAGACACTTAAATATCCAAGTGTAGAAGATTGGTTGAATAAATTAAGATATGTACACACAGTAAGTACTATACACTGTAAAAATGAGTGATGAAGAGCTCTGTGAACTGACTATGGAGTGATTTCCGAGAGATAGCATTATGTGAAAAACGCAGAGGACAGGTGAGCGCATACAGGATGCTCTGTTTTGTGTAAGAATGTAGGGAAAATAAGGAAAACATACGTATTATCTCTATAGAAGGCAAGCAATGGGGATAAACCAGAAAACACTGAAGATAGTTACCTATAAAGAGTGAGGGACCAAAAGAAAAAGACACAGTGATATTTCTCTGAGTATATTGTTTTGTATAATTTTGGGTTTTGGAAGCATGCTAAGTACTCTACATATTCAAAACCTAGCCTTGCATCTATAATAATGGACAGGGAGAAAATTTCTAAAACTGAAATCAAACTGAAACCAATGAACCCAAGCATATCTCAAGTGAATGTTATAATCCTACTGAAGGGGAGGAGAAAGAAATAATCCACTTTATTTATGAACATAATATGTGATACTTTCAATGTGTGGTGAGAAAGGGCAACAGGAAAGAATCACAAACAAATCCTGAACCACTTTTCCTGACTTTGTTTTTTGTACCAGCATGGGAAAATCAATTCTAAGACAACTTTGGATCTATTACAGGTTTTAGCAAATGGGTAAATGTGTTGTTATTGGGGGCAGGGTTCTCACGGGGTGGGGAACACATATAAATATGGAATGGAGGAATTGAGCCCCTGAGTGGCTCAATAGTTGAGCAACCAACATGGTTTTGGCTAGGATCATGGTCTTGGGGTCATGGATCAAGCCTCCTGCTGGGCTCCATGCTCAGCTGGAAATCTGCCTGGGATTCTCTCCCTCTCCCTCTATCTCCCTCTCTCTCTCTAAAATAAATAAATAAATCTTAAAAAAATAAGGCAAGAAGGAGCCCTGTGAGAATGAATTGAGATTGGAGGTATCGGTATGAACTCACTTCTAAAATATACATAAGTATGGGGCACGTGTGTGGCTCAATTGATTAAGGATCTGACTCTTGGTTTCAGCTCAGGTCATGATCTCAGGGTCCTGAGATTGAGCGTGTCAGGCTCCTTGCTCAGTGCAGATCTTATTATGCCAGAAAGTAAGGAGGTACACACACACACACACACACACACACACACACATACACCCAAAAGCACATGCACATGTGCACACAGGCACACACACACACAATGGGGGAAAGTCACAAGAGCAAAGCAGCCAGTTTGGAAAGTCCCATGAACCAAATCTAGGACAATGTGAAGGGTTCTTCAGTTCATACTGAGAATAAAAAGATCTCATAATATATATGTATTTATATATAATATATATTTTAATATGTATTTATAAAGATGAGAGGAAGGAGTTCTCTTCAGTAGAATATTAAAACAACTAGAAAATGTTGAGGGAAAGCTGGAGTTGGAAAATCAGCGTTTTACAACCATGATAATAAAGATTAGCTTTGGCAAACATCCTGAGTGGATACTTTATTTGTTTCTGATTCCTGTTACAACAAATTGCCACACATATTACAAGATGTGCCCTTGACATTTTACCAAGAAATTGTTTTTTCTATCTTCCCAATAATAACACGACCCTAGAATATTTTCACCTGGAGTATAACTCTCCAGAGAAAGATAACTCTCTCAACTTTTCATTATTCTCACGAATCTTCTTTTTTTTTTTTTAATTTTTATTTATTTGTGATAGTCACACACACAGAGAGAGAGAGAGAGAGAGAGGCAGAGGGAGAAGCAGGCTCTATGCACCGGGAGCCCCACGTGGGATTTGATCCCAGGTCTCCAGGATCGCGCCCTGGGCCAAAGGCAGGCGCCAAACCGCTGCGCCACCCAGGAATCCCTCTCGCGAATCTTCTACATATATTTTAAACTCCACTACGTTCCTAGGGTTATTTTGTCCAGTTCCATTTGTCTACATATACCCGCATATTTACCTTTCCTGATGCTCTTCATTCTCCCCTGCATATCTATGTTGCCATGCGGATCATTTTCATTTTTCCTGAAAACACTACCATTAATGCTTGCAACTATTTTCTGTTTTTTCTTCTTTAAATAAGTCTCAAAACTTCTTTATTTCACCTTCATTAACAAGAAATTCTATTATGGAAAAATTCAAACATTTACAAAGTAAAGAGGACAGTGTAACAAATTGCCGTGAACTCATCACCTAGTGACAATTATCAAATTTGGCCATTCTCACATCTTCTCCCTATCACACCTCAACTTGATGGTCCTGATGATAATGATTTTTTTAATGAATTTTGCACAATGGTCTTTAATGTTTTTTTCTTTAAAAAATGAGAAAAGGGATGCCTGGGTGGCTCAGCGGTTGAGTGCTTGCCTTTGGCCCAGGGCATGATCCTGGGGTCCTGGGATCGAGTCCCACATCGGGCTCCCTGCATGGAGCCTGCTTCTCCCTCTGCCTGTGTGTGTGTGTCTCTCTCCCTGTGTCTCTCATGACATGAGAGTAAATAAATGAGTAAATAAATATGAGTAAATAAATAAAATCTTTAAAAAAAATAAAAATAAAAAATGAGAAAAGAGAGGCTCCTGGGTGGCTCAGTTGGTTAAGCCAAAGGCAGATGCTCAACCACTGAGCCACTCAGGCCGCTCCTAAGTGCCTGACTCTTGATTTCAGCTCAGGTCATGATCTCAGGGTTGTGTGATGGAGCCCATGTGAGACTTGCACTCAGCCCAGATTCTGCTTGTCCCTTTCCCTGCACCAAATAAATAAATAAATAAATATTCAAAATAAATCTTTAAAAAAGGTGAGAAAAGAGAAGGATATGCAAGCCATTTCAGTGTTATCAACTACATTATAAAGTCTATTTTATATGTATAAAGCAAAAGATAAATGAAAGAAAAGATTTTGTGGCTATAGAGAAAACAGTATTAAAGGAAATGTAAAGGAGAGAAAATTTTCATAAATCATGGAAAGCATCAGCCTGACAGTTTGATTTGTCAGTGTTTCTCAGAAGATGGACTGTAAACCAGAATGACCATTTTGTCTAGATTGGTTGGAAAATCAGGCGCAGGCCATCTGACACTTCGGTATCTAGCACACAAAATCAAACACGGAAGAATCAAGACCTCTAAAATTAAGTATCTGAGTATGTAGAAAGGCAAGTGCTTTGACAAGTAAAAAGGGTTTTATGTCAGTGAAATTAGTTATTTTTTCTAAGCTACTTCTTTTGGGTGTAGACTAAATTGTTTCCTGAGGATGGAAGTTAGGAGGGTACAATTTCAACTGTTCTGAAAAATTCTCTACTGTGCTCTGATGTAATCTAATAACTCATAGCTTTTGAATTGAAGTTTTGGTCAGTGTGGATGCCCAGTTTATACCGATTTTTAAAAGATGGGAAGTGGGGTGTGGCCTGACCAATAGAAATGATGATGATGATAATTTCAACAGGTTTTATTATTATTATTATTCATGAGAGACACAGGGCGAGAGGCAGAGACACAGGCAGAGGGAGAAGCAGGCTCCATGCAGGGAGCCCGACGCAGGACTTGATCCCGGGTCTCCAGGATCATGCCCTGAGCTGAAAGCAGATGCTCAACCCCTGAGCCACCCAGGCGTCCCTTTAACAGTTCTTTTAAGGTAAAATGTACATACATGGAGGTGAAATATTTTAGCTGTGTCACTGTGACAAATGGGTACCCACTTGATCGTCTCTTTATCACAATAGTAACATTCGTCTCTTTATCACAATCGTAATATTTTTATCACCTTAGAAAGTACCCTTGAAAGGAGAAAAAATAAGTGGGAAATATCAGAAACAGAACATGAAAGACTCCTAACTCTGGGAAACGAACTAGGGGTGGTGGAAGGGGAGGAGGGCGGGCGGTGGGGGTGACTGGGTGGCGGGCACTGAGGGGGGCACTTGACGGGATGAGCACTGGGTGTTATTCTGTACGTTGGCAAATTGAACACCAATAAAAAAATAAATTTATTATTAAAAAAAAAAAAGAAAGTACCCTCGAGTCCCTTCCCTGTGAATCTCTACCCTCAGAGGGAACTAACGTTTGGTGTTTTTCACCTCAGATTGATTTTGCATGTTTCATGAAGTTTTAGAACTTCATAAAAATGGAATTATGGAATTATGTAGTACATATCTCTTTCATCTTCCATTGTTTTTGTTCAGGGAATCAATACATTTTGCTGTGTGGACTAATAGCTCATGAATTTTTACTGTTGAATAGCATTACATTGTATAAAAATATCATGACTTGCTTATTCATTCTGCTATTGATGGATATTTGGTTTGAGGGGGGATTTTTGTGAGTAAAGGTGTGATGAACATTCTTTAATAAGTTGGTTCACAAACATATGTTTGTTTCCTGAATAAACACCTCAGATTGGATTGTTGGGTCAAAGTGTAAGCGTACATTTAACTCATGAAGAAATTGGCAGAGTTTCTCCAAAATAGTCGTACCCTTTTATGTTCCTACCAGCAACAGAAGAATGTTGATTGCTCTACATCCTTGCCACTTTCCATTCAAATATTTTCCTTTGAGAAATGTCTGTCAAGTCTTCTGCTTATTTTTATGGGATTGTTTGTTCTTTTAACTATTAAATTGTAAGTGTTTTTATATATTCTGGACACTAAGTATTTCTTATACATCTTGCAAATATTTTCTTTCAACCTGTGGCTTGCCTGTTTATTTTCTTTACAGGCTTTTGATGAACAGATGGTTTTACTTTCAATAAATACCATTTTATCAATGATTTCTTTTATAGTTTCGTCTTTGCAGTTTTATCTAAGATCTCTTTGGCCTCAGATCATGAGGATATTTTCCTGAATATCTTTATAGTTTTAGCTTTTACATTTAAGTCTATGATCCATGGCAAATTAAATTTTGTGTATAGTGTGAAGCAAGGAAGTCAAGCTTTGTTTTCCCTCATTTCAACCTTCAATTGTTCCAGCATCAGAAAAAAATTCATTAGGTTCATTTTGGCATCTTTATTGAAAATGAATTGACCATATACACATCTTTTGAAAGGAATGTGTATTCTGCAGTCGTCTGAGTAAAAGTCTCTCCTCAGTGAAATTTACGTCCTATAAGTTCCATTGTCTCCGTAGTCCTCTGATGCTTTGGAATGTATGATTTTTTTTAAAAAGATTTTATTTATTCATGAGAGGTACCGAGAGAGAGGAGAGACACAGGCAGAGGGAGAAGCAGGCTCCCTACTGGGAGCCTGATTCAGGACTCAATCCCAGGATCCCGGAATCACAACCTGAGCCAAAGGCAGATGCTTAACCACAGAGACACTCAGGTGCTCCCTTGAATGTATGATTTTTGTAAGTTTTCTGATGTTTCTGGGTTTCCTCAGCGGGGGCTCTGTCTTGCCACAAATTACTTCGTTTACCTGGAAGAGGGACTCTTTGAGTTGAATTTGCTGTTGTTATTCTGACTTCCTGGAGAGAGATGATCTTTTCTTTTTTTCTCTTACATGAATTCCGGGGTATAAATTTCCCTCTAAGCCCAGGCTGACCATACGTATCCCACAATATCTCAGCCAGCTCGGGCAGCTATAAAAAAATTCCATAGATGTGGGTGGCTTAAACAGCAAACACTTCTCAGAGTTCTGGAAGCTGGGAATTCCAAGATCAAGGTGCTAGGTGAGGACCCTTTTCCTAGTCTGCATGCAGCCACCTTCTTGCTGGATCCTCCCATGGTGGAGAGAGAGGGAGGGAGGAGTCTGGTCCCTTTCTCTTCTCCTAAAGGCACTATTTTCACCGTGGGGATCCCACCAGTGTTACCCTCACTAAACCTAATGACATTCGAAAGGTTCCCCCCTTCCATATGCCATCACATTGGAGATTATGTTTCCACATAGGAATTTTGGGGAGACGCAAGCCCTCCGTTTCAGAGCACAAGTTTTAGTGCACTATGTCTTCATTGTTATTCAGTAGGTTTCTCCTCTCTATTGAGATTTCTTCATTGATCCATGACTTATTTAGAAATATATCACTTAATCTCTGAACATTCAAGTAATTTCACTTGTAATTTTTCCTAGTAATTTTACTGTTACTGATTTCAAGCTTAATCCCACTGTGGTTAGAGAATATCTTCTGTATGATTCCAGTTCTTTGAAATTTGTTGGAATTTGCCTTATGGCTCCACGTGTGTTCAATTTGGGCCAATGGTCATGTGCACTTGAAAAGAATGTATATGCATTCTCTCACTGTTGGGAGGTAGTAGTCTATGTGTGTTAGTTTGGTCAACATTTTTTATTGTATAGTTTGATTCTTTTCATTCCTTACTGATTTTTTTCTGCTTCTTCTGTTACCAAGAGATATGTATCAATGCCTCCCACTGTAGTCATATGTTTGTCTTCTTCCCTCTTAGTCCTTTCAAATTTTGCCTTTTATATTTTGAGCCTCTGCTATGAAGTACCTACAAATTTGGAATTGTTACATATTTCTGGTAGATTGACCCTTTTAATATATATTATCCCCCTTTATCTCTAATAATGCCTTGTTTCAAAGTCCATTGATCTACACCAGCTTCCTTTTGGTTGCTGTGTAAATTGAATGTCTCTTCCATCCCATTACTTTTTTTCCCCAGATTTTTAATTTATTTTATTTTTTAAATTTTCAGTAGGCTCCACACCCAACATGGGGCTTGAACTCATGATGCCAAGACCAAGAGTCACACACTCTACCAATTGAGGCAGGTCTGTACTCCCCCTTCCCATTAATTTTAATAATTCTGTATCCTTATAGTTAAAGTATGTTTAAAGTAGCATTTGGTTAATATTGTTGCTTCTAAATACACTCTTAGACTTTTAATTGGAACATTTTTATCATTTATATTTAATGTTACAGCTGATATTTGGGGTTAAGCATTGCATCTTACTATTTATTTTCTATTTGTCCCACCTCTTTTTTGTTTTGATTTTTAAAGATTTTATTTATTTATTCATGAGAGACACAGAGAGAGACTGAGACATAGGCAGAGGGAGGAGAAGCAGGCCCGCCCAGGGACCCTGATGCGGGACTTGATCCCAGGACCCCAGGATCATGCCCTGAGCTGAAGGCAGATGCTCAACCGCTGAGCCACCCAGGCTTCCCACCATAAGACATTATTATGGGTGTTTTGAAAATGAAAAATCATTCGGTTTAAACTGCTTGTTTACCCTCTTTTTTGAATAAATTTAGTTGTTAGTTTTAGGTTGACAGAAAAGTTGCAGAGATAGTGAAGAAAGTTCCACATACCTTGCACCCACTTTCCCCTATTACTAACGGTTTATATTACCGTGGGGCATTCACAATTAAAGAGCCAACGTTGGTACATGACTATTGCCTAAACTCTGTCCTTTATTTGGATTTCATTAGTTTTTCCCTAACATACTTTTTCTGTTCCAGGATCCCACTTCGTATTT
The DNA here is from genome assembly GCF_018345385.1 of Vulpes lagopus. Lineage (NCBI taxonomy): Eukaryota > Metazoa > Chordata > Mammalia > Carnivora > Canidae > Vulpes > Vulpes lagopus. The sequence goes on along the minus strand of NC_054830.1, from coordinate 109,041,574 downwards.
GGGCATCACGTTTCCTCCTGCTCCAGTCTGTTATGGGATCGGATTTCCTCTGATTCTGATGAGCGTGCTGAGGAGTACTGGTATTTCTGTGGCTTTCAGAGTGCCCTCCCTTGCACATGTTCCTCCTTCTGCTCTGCCTCACTTCCCTTTGTTCCTCACTCCAGCCTCCCTGCAAGTGCATTTCTTAGTAAAGTGTCAGCATGCAAGCTTTTTGCTCTGGCTCTTTCTTCTAGGAAATCCATGGTGAGAATCTTATCCTAGGTTATCAATCTTTGGGATCCCAACTGAAAACCTGAGTGGCTCATCACACCCTTTCCTGATTGGCAGGTCTCAAACTCTAGCTCTTGCTCCTGCAAACTGATGAGAGGCTGGCAGAAATTCTCCTCAGCTTCTCAGCTGCCACTTTCTGATAGCTTTTCATCCAAAAAGTTTGAGTTGGCTAATATCTCAAGGAGAAGAAGAACACCAAATATCAGGCTCAGATTCCTGGGCTGCTCTTCTCTCTAACACCTTGCTTCTAGAAATCCTGCATTCCTCTTTTCTGCTGTCAACCGTTTAAAAGATATATATTTCTGTCTTTTTTCCCCCCCTCTTAGTTATTTTCAGCTAGAAGCTTGATCTAGACAAAAGCTAGTTCTCCATTCCAGGAAGCAGAACTCACAACCCTGGGTTTTCATAGGAAACCACAGGATGCCGCTAGAAAAACTGCTGTTTCCTTACAGAGTCTGGCAGGCCCCAGGCCCGGGAGAGAACAGAATGGGCTCTCCCCCTCACATGCTTCTCTTTTTATTTCTGTTTTTCCTCAGTGCCTTTATTTTCTAACTGTTTTCCACATCTGAGTCTGTTGGTGGAAGGTAGCTTTAGTACAATTTTTCTTGCCACATGCAGTAGGATCTTTCAGCTGGAGATTTTTTTTTTTTTGCTATTGTGTATCTTCCTAGAAAATTGTCAAGGTTTTGAAAAATTCTGAATTAGGATCATACATAATATTTACTTATAATTTTATTTTTTTACTAAGTTTTAAATTTTAATTCCAGTATAGTTAACATACAATGCTGTATTAGTTTCAGGTGAACAATATAGTAATTCAATCCTTCCATACATCACCCAGTGCTTTTTACAAGGATCCTCCTTAATCGCTATCACCTATCTCACCCATCCCCACCACCCCCTCCTCTGGTAACCATCTGTTTGTTCTCTAGAATTAAGAGTCTGTTTCTTGTTTTCTCTCTCTCTTTCTCTTTCTTTCTTTCTCTCTCTCTCTTTCTCCCTCTCTCTCACTGCTTGTTTGTTTTGTTTCTTAAATTCCATATATAAGTGAAATCATTTGGCAGTCTGGAGAATTTTAATAGATGCAGGAAAAATAGAGAGCTAGTCCTTGGAACAGCAGCAAGGGAGAAAGAAGTGGGGGGTGTGCATCTCAAAGATGCGTTCCTCTCTGTCCCCATTCCATCACCCAGGGACCTTCCCACAATCCTGGTGTCTGCCTTCTGCTCCTCTCCATAGATGTTGACTCCAAAAAAAAAAAAATGCTCAGGGGGAACCTTGGTGGCTCAATGGCTGGGCAGCCCACTCTTGATTTAAGCTCAGGTCATGATCCAGGGTCCTGGGAGGGACCCTGTCATGGGCTCCAAACTCAGCAGGCAGTCTGTTCAGGATTCTCTCTCTCTTCCTCCCTTTGCCTCTGCCCATCCCTCCCCCCCCCCCCCCGATCACATGAGCTCGCTCTCTCTCTCAAATATAAATAAATAAACTTTTTTTAAAATGTGGACTCTGATCCTCCCTTTCATGATGATTCAGTTATCATCATGTGCACCAGCTATTATATAGTATTGCCCTCTGGTGGTACAGAGCTGTTAGCCCCTGTATAGAATGGGTCTAGAATGCTGCCATTTTGAACATTGTCAGCAACCGAGGAGAAAGAACGATTAAACGAAAAACAGGACTGCCAACTGTCACATCTTGTTACAATGAGTCTTTTCCCCTTGATCTCTTCCCCTAACTCACTGGGGCACTGGACTGCTGAATTGTACCTGTTACAATTGCTTCTGAATTAAAAATCAATAAGTAGGAGGCAAAACTCCACTTTGGCCTCTCAGATTTTAAAAAATACCCTGGGGCTGGCTCAAGGTTGAGGAGGTAGGCATGATTTGGAGAATAGGATTTGCTGAATTTCAAGATGATTATTGTATTTTTCAGGGTAGGCTACGTGCTGGAACAAATACGCTGCCCATTTCACTACACAATAAAGCTGCACCTTTGCTACACAATGAAGTTTATTTCTTGCTTGTGCAGTGTCCCATCAGAGGTTTCCTGATCAGAGGCCCCACCCATATGGCTCTCCTCCACCTGATGTCACAGGAACTCATTTTCCTTCTGTCTTATGACTCTACCCTCTTCTAGGGCCTCAGAGAACTCTCTAATTAGCCAGTAGCTAGCTAGGAAATGGTAGTCAAGGGTTGCCATGGGAAAGTTTATGGGCCAGACTTGGAATTTGTAACTATCACTTATACCTACTTTGGGCATTTCATTTTTCAGGATCCAGTCAAATGGCTACCAACCTGCAAAGGAGGCTGGGAAGCATAGCCTAGGGATTGTCTGGGAGTAATAGGTAAGTGGTTGCGAATAGCTATCAAGTCTCTGCGACGGGTCCCATTTGTGTGCATGTTTCTGCCTTCCAGAGGAAAAGTGAAAAGAGCCCCCAAACCTTCTTGGATCATTCATCTTCCTAGTTTATTCAAATCCTGAGTTGACAGCAATACTGGATAAGATTTTTTCAGCCTCTAAAGACCAGAAAGAAGTTGCTTTTCAATTAAAACATGGACTATTTTCCTGGTTCTGGGGGAGATCTAATTGGCCAATATTTTTTTTTTTTAAAGGGTTTTACTGTTTTACTGGGTTGTGGGCAGTTTTCTAAGGATGGCCAATATTATTTTTAAGTAAGGTTTTTATTGAAGATTGACATAATATAGAAAAATGCAAAAAAATATAACATAAGTAAACTGCTCAATGAATTTTCACATAGTCATGTGACTATCACCCACATCATTACCACTCTCTTAGAAGCCAACAAGTAAGGGTGGGCAGGGAGTTCTTGGTGAGGAGAGAGGATATTCTAGGACTACTGAGTTATTAGTACATCATTTGGGTTGTCTTTTATTTATTTTTAAAAAATATTTTATTTATTTATTCATGAGAGATGCAGAGAGAGGCAGAGACCCAGGCAGAGAAAGAAGCAGGGTCCTTGCAGGGAGCCTGATGTGGGACTCGATCCTGGGACCCCAGGATCACAACCTGAGCTGAAGGTAGACACTCACCACTGAGCCACCCAGGTGCTCCTGGATTGTCCTTTAAATGTTAGCTCCAAACTTGAGGAGACACTAAAGCAGCCTGGGATTTGCCCTCTCCTTAATTCCAGCCATCTGAATTACCTTTGGCAGGTTACTTCCTCTTTTAGAATCTCTGTTTCTCCATGTGTACAGGGGGAGGTTTGGATCAGCAAGCCTCTAAGGTTTCTCAACTTGGAACAACTTGGATTTAGGACTTGCCCCAAATCCTACAGGATGGGGTGTAGTGGGAAGAGTGCATAACAGGCCTGGAAAGAGTCTCTGGTGTAGAGAGATGTCCTAGCCCAGGCCCAGGTCTGTCTTTACTGAGTTCTCCAGATCGGGGTTCTGGGTGTTGTTCACCAATACTGCACCACAAGTAGTGTTTACCTAACTGGCGGTCCATTGGCTTGGCTTACTCCAGTTCTGTGTGTGCTGGGAGGGGCTCCCAGAACTTGTAGAGTCTACGAGGCATACGTGCAGCCGGGGGCTAAGGTTGTAGAATAAGGATTTGGACAGACTTGAGTGCCAATTCTGACTTTATCACAGGCTGGCTGTGTGACCTCGGGTGAGCCACTTAATCTCTCTGACTCAGTCTCCACATCTATGAAATTCAAAGGAGACAATCACCTACCTTATAATTGTGCGGACAAAATGTGCTAATCCTTAGTGCTGGGCATCTACGTGTCAGTGAGTAGTCCTGAGTATTGCCCTTCCACGCTAAGCCTTCAACGGTGCTGGGAAGCTCTCCAGGTAGCCTGTGGCTGCCAACCACTTGTAGCCTGGAACAAGGACCTAGGGGAGAATAAGTTTGCCCTTCAGCTAAGGCCAGATTAGTACCATTTATTTTTCTTTCACACGTGCCTTCTTTATCCTGTCCCCTGGAACTGAAACAGTTCATTTCTCACAATTGCCAGTGTCACTGTCTTTGTACAATTTCGAGTACTCTCTTGGCAATTTAATCTGAGATCGAATATTATCCCTCAGTGTCATTATAATCAATACCGATACTTAGAATATGTGTTTTTTCTAATTACCCAGAAATCAGTGGGTAAGAATAGACTTCACAGTCCTGCAAACTTGAGTTCAAGTAATAGCTCCGCTACCCACTAGCTGTGTGACCACGTATGAGTGATTTAACCTGTCGGGAGGGCATCTGAACAATGTGGCCGTGAGGCACTTTTCCTCTCAATTCCACCCTCCTCCCTCTGGAAGCTCTGAGAACTCCCCAGACTCCCTTGCAGCTGGAGTTCTGGATGGTAAGTAAGTTCTACTGGTTGATGGTGCTCACGGGATGTTTGGAAGGTGGAGCTGACCAAGGCCTTTCTCCTCCTGCCAGGGTTGCTGGCCAGCTTGGCAGTGCTGAGTACAGGAGTGGACAAGGATGAGGCGTGGTCACCAGCCTCGGGCTGGGAGAGGTAGTTGTGGCAGCAGCTGTAGCAGCCTCCTGCAATCTCAGCTACGTGATGGCTCATTGTATGGGACAGCTGGTTGTCACCCCCTTCTTGCATATACCCTCCAGCCCTTACCAGAGTCTTGTAAGCATTTGCTTCCTGGTACAAGAAGCTCCTTTTGCTAGAAACACCTAGAACAACTTCTGTTCCTTGCACAGAACCACACTGACACAGGATGATGATACCGCTAATTGTTAGAATCACGGGATTAGGCAAGCTATTAAATATAAAATACTTGTCACGGAAGCAGCATGCAGTCAACGATAGTCACTAATGAGCGCAATAAGACTGTTTAACTGTTTGAAACTCGGGAAAACCAGTCCTGTAAATTGCATCTTGCCGCCCACCGGGGCTAGCAGGATTTTTTTTTCCCACTTTGGTTTTTCCAAGCAGTCAGCAGGCATCTATAACAAGAGGAAAATGATCCTTGGCTAATGTTGCTTTCCCCTTATGTTCTCGCCAACAATTCATGTTGCCTTAAGAGATTAGGCCTTTTTATTGCTTGCCTCATTGCCCTGCTGTCTGCACCAAAGTTATGTCTTGGCTGGCTGGGCGTGTCCTTCTGATGGAGTCCAGGCCTGTTGCACAGAGAGCAAGAGGGTTATTTGATCTCTTGACTGTGGCTCTTACAAGTCCCATTGAGAGTGTGCTTACCCACAGAGCTCTGCTATGCTAATTGGCCCGGGGTTGCCGAAGAAGCAAAATTCCACCTAAAGCAGTGAGTGTTTCTTCTGGCAGGATTTGACATTTGGGAGAAGGCAGCCTCTACAGGGGCCCAGGGGTCAGCCCTGGGTCCCACCCAACCCTTCCCAGACACTCAGCTAATGGGCAGCCGTTTGTTGATCAGGGTGACCAAGGGTCATAAGGGGCACTCCCTGCCTCTGGAGAGATTTTCACTCAGCCCGGACTTAAGTCTTGGAATGCAAGAAAACCCCTCTGATTGTTTGACCCAAAGCCCGGTACCTCACCCACCTCACTCCACACTGTTGGGGAGAGGGTGGGGAAGTTAGTCTCCCCACCCCTGACTCACGTGGCTTTTTATTAAAAGCTGCATGGCACTTTTCCCTCTGTGCCTTCTCATTGCATCTCTTCCTAAAAGGCAGAGTGATCCTACAAAGCCAACAAATAAAATCACTGGACCCCGGAGAGAGGTTCAGATTCAATCCCTTTCCCCTGACAAAAGCTTAATGAGAGCGGATCCCCAGTAGTAAGCTTCCACAGCTCCACTGTCACCAACCCCGTGGCTCTGTCACACTCACCTGGTCGGTCTTTCCAGGATTAGCCACCACCCCGGAAACCCCCAAACCCTTCAAATTCTCTTCAGGACTATGAGGTGCTCTTGATTGGGCCACTGAACCGAACTCTGCACTAGGAAACAGTGTTTGTTTACAAAAGAAGAAAACTCATCCTTTGAAAAGTGACCCAAAGCCCCTTTTTTTATTGTGAGTCCCTGGCTTTCTCTATTGAATGCTCTGTCTTCTTTGTGTATAGCAGAATCACCTGAAGGGAAACCACAGTGAGGCACTGTGTCATACCTACCAGGATGGTTATAATAAAAAACATGGGAAATAACAAGCATGAGTGGGGCACATGGCTGGCTCAGTTGGTTCAGCATCCAACTCGTGGTTTCAGCTCAGGTCATGAAATCAGTCCTGGGATCAAGCCCTGCATCAGGCTCTGTGCTCAGCAGGGAATCTGCTTGAGGATTTTTCTCCCTCTTCATCTGCCCCTCTCCCTACTAGCAGTCTCTCTCTTTCTCTCTCTTTCTCTCTCAAATAAAGAAATAAATTTAGGGGTGCCTGGGTGGCTCAGCAGTTTAGCACCTGCCTTTGGCCAGGGCATGATCCTGGAGACCTGGGATCGAGTCCTACATCAGGCTCCCTGCATGGAGCCTGCTTCTCTCTCTGCCTGTGTCTCTGCCTCTCTCTCTCTCTCTCTGTCTCTCATTAATAAATAAATAAAAATCTTTTTTAAAAAATAGCAAGCATTAGTGAGAATGAGGATGGAATCCTCTTGTGTGCAGTTGATGGAGTTGTAAGATGGTACAGCTTCTGGGGGAAATAGTTAGGGATCCCTTGAAAAGTCAACCATAGAATTATAATGTGGCCCAGCATTTCCACTCCTAAGTACCTTTACCAAAAAAATGGAAAGCAGGGGCTGGAGCTGATATCAGTACAGCAATGTGCATGGCAGCATCATTCACAACAGCCAAGAGGTGGAAAAACCCCGAGTGTCTATTGACAGATGAATGGGTACACAAAACGAGGTACATCCATGTAATGGAATAGTTTTCAGCCATAAGAAGGAATGGAATTCTGATACACACCACAACATGGGTAAAGCTTGAGAATATTTATGCGAAGTGATGCAAGTCAGACACAAAAGTGTGATTCCACTTACACGTCGTATCTAAAATAGGCATAGTCATAGAGGCAGAAAGTGGATAGGGGCTACCAGAGACTTGGGAGAGAGTTACTGGTTATTGGGTGCAGAGCTTCTGTTTGGGCTGATGGAAAGTGTGGAAAGCAGTGGGGAGGATTACACAACAGTGTTCAGGCCTGCCACTGAACTGAACCACGTGGGAACATGGCTAAAACAGCATATCTTAACATTGTATATATTTTACCACAATCAAAAACAAAATTACTGGAAGAGCTTGCTGCAGTGAGGACTCCAAGGACCCACTCCCAAACTTGTTAAATGGGGGAGGGCCAGGTGGGACTCTTTTCCAGCCAGCTTGCCGAGGCACTCCCATGCGGATAATCCAAAGGCCTCCTCTAGAAGGCCGATATGCGCTCAGCCCTGTCCCTGCCTCTTTTGAGAAACACGGGAAGTGAAAGAGGAGGACCCAGTGCTTTGCTGAAGCAGGATGCCCACACTTTATGCATTGGCACTGGGTCGGGGGAAGGTAGGCCCCTCCGGGCACTTGCTGAGGGAGGACCCACACACTGTCTCTGCAGGCTGCATCTGCGGGTGGCAGGCTTGGGAGCAGAGGACTGACAAGGACACTGCAGCAAAGCTCTGAGATCCGGGGCCTTGTGGTGGGATCTACCCATCTCTGTGCCAACCCTTGGAGCCCTATCCTGCACCTTCCCAGTCAAGCTTCTCTGCTGGCTCTGATCAAGACCAGAAGCAGGAGACGGCTTGGGAGAAGGCCACTTCTGGAGATGGGCATGCTGTCTTCTTTCTCCCTCATTCTCCCAGTACCAGGGTCAGGTGTGCTCTTCTTTCATCAGCGGTACATGACGTCACTTCTGGCATTCTCCTCCCAGTGACCAGTGCGATTAACTATATTTATTAACTGTGTCTTTCCTTGCATGGATTTATCAGTTGTTGGTAAAGAGAATGACTCTGAGCAATTAATTATAAAACATCTCTGGGCTAATATTTGAGTTTGTGCTTGTGTCCTCCCGTTGCCTGGAAACTCAGGTATTCTTTGAGATTGGTTTATACTTCTCCTCTGAGTTCCTAAGACTCATTTTCAGAAACAATTTCAATCATGTCCCATCTAGGGAAAAGCAGAAAAGAAACCCAGACTGGAAACTCAAATGTGAGTACTGTTCATCTTAAGGAGGGAAAGAGGGAAAAAGAAAGAGGCTCACTCGTTCACTCCCCTGACTTCGAATGAATCCCGGCCAAGTGCTGGGTCTGCAGCAGTCTCGGAAGGTGGGAGTGAGCAAGACACAGCTCTCCCCTCCAGGGAGCAGGGGGAGTGTGGGATGGGGAACACATGGCAACTGGCCACTATGAAATAGTTGACTGGTGGACAGGCAGGGGCAGAGGGAGAAGGCAGGGACAGAGGGGCAGAGGGAGGGCTGGAGGCTTGGCCTGAGGGGTCAGAAAACGAAGGACTTGGGAAGGTTCAGAGATGAGGGGACATGTTGAAGAAACTCTTGGAAAATGGGTATGGTTTTGTAGGCAGAGAGGATGGGGTTGGACTCTGAGCTCTCTAAGCAGTGAAGAGGATCATCTGTAAATGTAGGGACAGATGTGGGGATAGGAGGCTGTAGAGGGGAAAGTAGCCTGACCCCTCGGGCTGGTATGACACATTCACAAGTCCGGACCGGATCCTCTAAGCAGCAAAGAATACTGGAATATTCTGAGCAGGAGAGTACTGTAGTTATATTTGTGGGGTTTTTTGAATGTATGAACAATTCCATAAAAAGTGGAGAGAAGAGTATAGCGAACCTCTATGAGCTCATACTTAAACTGAACAATTATTAATGTTTTTACAAATTTTCTTAATGTATTTCTTCTTTGCTAAAACTTTTAAAAAGATTTTACTTGTGTATTCATGAGAGACACACAGAGAGAGAGGCAGAGACACAGGCAGAGAGAGAAGCAGGTTCCATGCAGGGAGCCTGATATGGGACTCTATCCCCAGACCCCAGGATCAGGACCTGAGCTGAAGGCAGATGCTCAACTACTGAGCCACCCAGGTGCTCCTTTGCTAAAATATTTTAAGACAAATCAATTCACCTTCTTTAGAAACTTCAGTGTACAACCTTTAAAAATTACGTTTTTTTAAATACAACAACTCTATCATTATCATCCCTCATATAATTAACAGGAATTTCTTAACATCTATTACCAAGTGCATAACCAAATGGCCCACATTGTCCTCAAAATGTGTTTGCTTCAAGGTTGATTTGTATGAATCAGTATTCAAAGCCAGTCTACATGTTGCAGTCATGATTTTTATTTTAGAAAGCTCACCCAGGAAAGGTGAAATATGGAAGTTTCAAGTTCCAGAAAGAGGCCAAGTTACATCGCTTCCACTGGAAACATGGGTCTGGAGTTCAGGAGAGCAGATGGGGCTGGAATTACCTCTGCCCCCGAGTGAGAAAGGGTGGCATCTGAGCCCTGGGAGGATGGGTCCTGAGAGGTGGTGGGCTTAGGAGTCTTTGGCAATCTTCTAAGAGAGGTTGGGAGTTTACTGGTGACAGATGTAGCTGAGGGTTGGGTGCCCTGGGCATTGAAAATCCACCTTGAGGGACACCTTGGTGGCTCAGTGGTTGAGCATCTGCCTTTGGCTCAGGTCGTGATCCCGGGGTCCTGGGATCGAGTCCAACATCGGGCTCCTCACAGGGAGCCTGCTTCTCCCTATTCCTGTGTCTCTGTGTCTCTCATGAATAAATAAATAAAATCTTAAAAAAAGAAAAGAAAAGAAAAGAAAGAAAAGAAAAGAAAAGAAAAGAAAAGAAAAGAAAAGAAAAGAAAAGAAAAGAAAAGAAGAAAAAGAAAGAAAGGCCACCTTGACATTTGGTTCAAGGGGATCTGTAGCCCTCTGAGGAAAGCCTCAGTGCAGTGGTGAGGGTCAGAGGCTTCTGTGGTGCCCTGAGTGGTGGACAGGCACAAGGGCGAAGGTGGGGAGAGGGACATGGACTGCTTCCTCAGGAAGCTTTAAGAGAAAGTGGATGAGCCACAGTAAGAGAGGGTGGGCATTTTTTTAAAGATTTTATTTATTTATTCATGAGAGATACAGGGAGAGAGAGAGACAGAGACAGAGACAGAGATACAGGCAGAGGGAGAAGCAGGCTCCATGCAGGAAGCCCGATGTGGGACTCGGTCCTGGGTCTCCAGGATCAGGCCCTGGGCTGAAGGCAGTGCTAAACCGCTGAGCCACCCGGGCTGCCCAAAGAGGGGCATCTTTAGGTATGGTAGGTCTGTGAGCTTCTAAAAGACTAAACGTCTCTAGTTTGCCACTAGACACATGGAGGAAGGGTGAGTGGTGAGTGTAAACTGAGGCCACTTTTGGGAGGATAGCCCAGAAGCACATATCAAGCTCTTTCCAGTGGCCATAGCATTGAGCTTGCCCATAGAAACTGATGCTGAGGAGGTAGAGATGCACACAATGATTAATCTAGGAGGCGTGTTGTTGCTTTATTCGTGATAGGAAAAGCTGAGAGTAGCTTGTAGGTATAATAGGTAAGACTATGGTTACACAGGGATTATCAGCCTCAGCGTTGACACTTAAGGTCAGACAATTCTTTGTTGTGGAAGCTATGGGATGTTTAGCAGCATCTCTGAAGTCTACCCACTAGATGCCAGGAGCCACCACCCCACCGCCAACTTGTGACAACCAAAAATGTCTCCAGACATTGCAAAATACCCCCCTGAGGGAGCGGCAAATCCAACTGTGTTTGGGAACCCTTAGGTTAAAGCAGGATGTGCCCATATAGTGACATATTGCAGGGTCCTAAAGATGGCTTTGGGGAGTGATTAAGAATGCACACAAGAATCCTTATGATATAATATTAAGGAAAATAGTTGTACATATAGTTTTTTATAGAAGAATAATGCTAAATGTATAAGTAAGCAAGCATCATACCTGGGAAAAGGTGAGGAGGAAAAATACTGAAATATTAAAGGAATTAACTCTGGATGGTAAGTGATCTGTTTCCAAGCTTTCATTTTTTAGAGAAAAAAAAAACCCACCACATTTTCTACCTTGATTATGAGTCTCTTACACCTATTTACTTGCAAACACAGTGTTGCCACAGACCCACTAATTTATCTTAAGGGAATTTATTATTGATATAACGTACATGCAGAAAAGTTTATGGGCGCATATAGCTCTGTGGAGCTTCACTAAGTGAATGTACTTGTGTAACCCAGCACTCAGATTAAGGAAACAGAACATCAATAGGCCTCCTAGAAGTCTCCCTGTGTCCCCTTCCAGTCACTCCCACCCCTGGAGTGGCCCATTTCCTGATTTAAACACCACAGATTCCATTTGCCTATTTTAAAGCTTTGTGTAGATGGAATCACACATGCAGTGTGAACTCCTTTGGCTCTACATTGTTGGTGAGATTCACTTATGTTATGAATGTGTGTAGTTGTAGTATATTATAATGAGCATGTATTATTTTTAAAATCATAAAGCTATTTTTAAAGATGGCAGATGGCGGCCATTAAAAAGCTGGGATGCTTTCCACTTCCCAGGGAACGTTCTGCAGTCATCTGCTAGGGAGCCAGTCATGGCCTCCAGCCCCTGGCTGGTTGCCCTAGAGGTTGTTTCTCAAGGTCTAGGAAGGATTTGTGCTAATCTCCCCCATCCCCTGGCTCACCTGCCCCCACCAGTGATGCATACTGGTATTTGACCCCCTCCATAAGGAGACCAAGCAGATAAGATGGAGAGGGGGGCCTGTGTGTCTTGCACACAGCTGAGCAGGAAGTGGGGCCTGGGGTGTCCAGAATGTGGCCAGGTGCCCTTGAAGAGAGGGTCTTAATCTCTATTCCCCTGGTGACTGTCACTGATATGCCACTGGGAGAGAATCACAGAAGTTGCCTCATCTGGTCCCCTGGCTTGCCACATTTCTCAGAGTAAAGCACCTCCTGGACACTCCTTGGTTCTTCACAATCTTACAGAGGAGGGGCTGTCACGATTTGCCAGTGGAGGCACCAGGGGACCCATGCTGGGGGAAGGAACTGTTAAGAGGGTGCACGCTGAGCTACAAGCCCAGGCCTGTGTGACCTCAGGGTTGCCTCTCAAGGTCATCCTCCGGCTCCTCCCATCACTGGCTGAGATCAGGGGGACCGCGGACGGGACTCCATCCGTGTGGTCAAGCAAGTCATTATCTCAGACACCGCATCAATTGGTTTGACCATAACATGGGCACGATTCCTCTCTTCTTGCCCCAAGCCCCCTGCTCTCGCCGGCAGGAACTGCTGGAAAAATATTCTGGAAAAACGGAGGCATTTTTACGACTCTCTCCTCACCTAAACCTGCTGGGCCAGGACAGAGCGCAGACCCTCGGGCTCTGACCGTTATCCTACACTTTGGACCCAGGCGCCTCTGGCTTTGATGTCGTCTTGGTAAATGTCCCCAAGTCACCGGCGGGCTCTGATCTCCCCGGCACCTAATAATTCAAAAACCCCGGGGCACTGAGCCGCTAATCAGCTGGGCAGCCTCTGCAGCTGCAGAGTGAGGTTGAGGGGGGCCAGGGGGGCCGTTCATCCGTAGGGTCTCATTCCACACCCTGAGGGCCAAGGCCCACGCCACCGTCCCCGGCCCAGGGGGAGGAGAATTCCTGCAGGGACCGAGAGCGGGCATCTGCCCGGCCAGGCGGCCCGTTGCACCGTTTGAATCCCGGCCGTCCTGGCCAGGCCATCGGGTGGGAATTAAAATTTAATTTAGAGAGTCCTGTCTCTGCGGCCCTGGTGGCCGTCGTCTAGGTGATTGACTGGCTGGTTTCTTTCACCTTTGCACGCCTTGGGTTTTTACTGGCGGAGGAAATGAAGGCTGAACTGGGGCAGGAAATTCCATGTACACAGGTGTTTCTGGTTAGCCCCGTGCACCTCGCCCGGGGGCACCACTGGGGGCCAGGGAGGCCTGTGGGCCTGGGGGCTCCTGCGGCCCGGCAGCCGCAGTGGCTCTGCCTGCAGGGACGGCTGGCCAGGGCGCCTAGGCCACTACGAGGCCGACAGGGGCACGAGCCGAAGGTCCCGTGGCTGGTCCCAGGGGCCCCAGGACTGCCTGCCGCTGTCACAGGATCACACGGGCGGCCTGGTGGGGGGCGCCCCGGCCTCTGTGCCTACAGTGGGCGCCTGGTGGCACCAGGGCCTGACCTGAAAGATTAGCAGCGCCCCGAGGTGGTGTTTGCACGTTGTAGCCAGCACTTCATGTGGCTGACCTGGCCCCATTTGCACATCTTCTGAAGGGCTTAGAGATCCACAAAGCACGCCCTCCCTCACTTACAGGGTCTCTGGAGGGGCTGGGGAGGCAGCCTTGGGCTTGGTCTGAGACAAGCCATTGGCAGGGCTTGTGCCGAGGCTGAAGCAGCAGCTTCCCCCATCCCATAATGTCTCCATGCCACCTATGGGGCATATCCAGCATCGGTCACTCACTGCACGAGTAAAGGCACTTGGGGCTCCTGCTCTACCCACAGTGTACCTGGAGGGAGGGGCGCTCTGAGAAATGGCACAGGGAGACACACGGGGTGGCTCTGGGCAAATGCTCACCCTCCACCCCACCCACCTCAATTTTCTAATGGGCATCAGAGGAACGAACTCCGCTGTGTTGGCATGCAGATTCAAGAGATACTCACCGTCTGTGATGAGCACACACATAATCTTCCTACAGCTCTCAACTGAGTATCCAGCTCCTTTGCTCCTTAGGAATATCCCCAAGGGAGTCACTCCAAAGGCAAATTGTCTTTTGTACAGTTTAGAGTATTACTTTAGACACAGAAAAAAAATCATAATGAATGAAAATGCCCATCGATTTGTTGTAGACTGAGGTGTGTCATTGATGTAATAACAAACAGCCAATGACATCACTATGACAAGCATGAAGACATGTGAAATGCCGAGGAAACAACTGAAGGAAACAAGTCTGTGCACCCCAATTGCAACAGTCAGAAAATGTGTGCCTTGAGGGAGACTGGAGGATGATGCAAGTAATGGTTTATGGAAATATATTTAAGTCATTCAATATTTAAATGCAAAATTTTAAATGAAAATGAAATGAGAACAGAGATAGATATGACTGCGTGTCAGTTATCAAGTTCCTATGTTGAGTAGGGTGTCCTGAGCATACTGGTGAAATGGGGCGAAGTCTCTATGAGGACCCCACCTACTGCCGTGGGCCCCTGAAGAGGGTGGGGAGGATCCTCAAGGTTGTCCTCCAGGGTCTGACCCCACACGGCTGCCCCTCGCTGTAAAGGTGAGAGGAATGTGTTTTCATGGCGGATAGGAGCTCTAAGGTTAGGCACTATAGACGAGACCTCTTGTTCTTAGTGAAGCACAAATGAATGAGTGTCACCAGTGGCTGTGTGGCCTTGAGGGCTAACCTGAGACCACTGAGAGCCGGCCACCTTGTCCGGGTATTCCAGCCCAGTGTACTACAAGGCACGGAGGGTGGCCTTCTCTCTCTCTCTCTCTCTCTCTCTCTCTCTCTCTTCATTCTCTCTCTTTTTAAAGATTTTATTTTATTTGAAAGAGAGGGAGGGAGAAGCAGACTCCCCACTAAGCAGGGAGCCTGGCACCAGGCTCGATCCCAGGATCCTGAGAACATGATCTGAGCTAAAGGCAGATGCTAAATAGACTGAGCCACCCAGATACCCTTGCTCAACATAATTCCCATCATTCAAGGCATAGCTCCATCCTTCTCCTCCCAGGAGCCTCCTCAGCCCTTGTCAGTTGAGGCTCAGAGTGGTTCTAGAATATGGATATGGTCCTGAGTCACTGGAGGGCAGAGGCCAGGCCTCACCCTTTCCCAGAAGCACCGCCCTCTCCCCCCGAGACTTCCTGAATGGCCCTCCGTTCCTTCTTATGGAGTTGCCACAGATGCAAACTAATAGTTGGAATAGCAGCAATGACCTGTGAATTTCGATTCCTCTTCTCAAACCACTTGCAGATATTTCTGACACTTTCCCCCACTCAGCCATCCTGCTTCTTCCTTCCCCTCCCAAAACAGGAGTCATGAAACAGCAATTCACACCCCCTCCCTTCGCATCTCCTGCTCCCCCCCCACACCGTGGTTATCACTATGGCTACTTCAGAGATAAGCCTGATTTGACCCACCTTCCGGCACCCTAGTCCCCGCAAGAACCATCATGCAGGGAGAGGGCTGGTCATCTTGGAGAGAACACCAAAGAAAGATAACTTTCAAACACTGAGCACTCATTTAAGTCAAACACTGTGCTCAGCACCCTGCATCCATCATCCCTTTTCATTCTCCCAAACCCCCCACGAGATAGGCAGTACTCCTCCTTACAGATGGGAGACACTGAGGCTGGGAGGGGTTGGTCTCTTGCCCAAGGTCATGGAGTTATAAGGAGTAGATCCAGACTTCAGCTGTCTGATTCCAAAGTCTAGGCTTTTCTTTGCTCTAAATCCCTCCACTCAACCTCCTCTTTTGTCTGCAGAATTCTAGGAAGTGTTTGT
Source organism: Vulpes lagopus (assembly GCF_018345385.1). Lineage (NCBI taxonomy): Eukaryota > Metazoa > Chordata > Mammalia > Carnivora > Canidae > Vulpes > Vulpes lagopus. Next base: position 109,025,904 of record NC_054830.1, on the reverse strand, counting down.
TCTGTTTCTCATCAGCAGGGCCCCATGCTCCCTGTGGAGCAGGGTCTCTGGGCATTTGCACATCATCCCTACAGGCAAATGTTGGGTGTGCAGAGCCTCATCTCCAGGTCTAGGATGTCCAGAACCAGCTGGAATCAGAGGCATTCTGGCCCTTTTCCTTGCCACATGGAAATGTCATTTGCAATCAGCCGGCTGTAGTTGGAGAGCTGCCTTTTAGGTACAGTGAGTAAAAGGACCACATGGAAACACTCAATGCCTGAGCCAGCCCTGGAGAAGCCCTGGCTCATAGCCACGAATGGCGGCAGGTCCAATAATGTTGAGCTCCATGCATGCGTGTTGCCAAGAAACCAGAGGGGTTTTGGAGACTGACCAGTTCCTCCAGCAAGCGAAAAGGCTGAGCATGATGTCGGGCGTATGCGTGCTTGAGATGTAGGTCCCTGTTGTGTGACAGAGGGGCCATGGTCCTGTGGGCTGAGTGCCTCGGTGATGAAATCTTCCATGCCATGGCTGGGGTGGGTGGAGGGCGGTCTAAATCAGGGGACCATGGGCTTCTGAAGTTGTATGCAAGTTTATGCATGTTTCTGTGTCCAACAAGTAGCTATAGCTTTCTTGGCCATTTCCAGGGGGTATACAAGACCCACAAAAGGCCAAAGACCCTACTATCCAAGAGACTGCAGTGGAGACCAAGGGATCAAGTCATTCAGCACGTTCAACTCCACCATCACCCCCGGAACTACTGCTGGGGGGAGACGTGCCAGACTGGTGTAAGTATGTGAGGATGGGGATTGGGTATCCAGGTCAGGCTGACCCTCTGAGTGGAATGGAGCTCCTTCTGACTCCCTTCTCAACTCTGACCACATGGGCTGCAGAGAGCAAGCCCCACCCCCACCCCCAGGCCTTTAGGGAGGATGGCCTCCCCGGCCATCTGTGAGCCTCATCTCCAAGTTTAGAGCTTCCTCCCCAGGTGGGGTTGCCCTCTCTCTGAGCTCCAATTTCCCCATCAGCCTGGGGCCGTATATCTTCTCTTCTTTTCTCCTGGCTGCTTTATAGCTGGCTGGAAACACCTTCCCTTAGCACTTCGAAATGTATCACTTGAAAGCATCTTAACGTTAACCAATGTGATTCTTTTTTAATTTGAAGGGGCTTATTTCTCTGAACGGCTTTCCTGATCATATAGGAGGGCATGCTCCCTAATATTAAACTTTTTCTTTAAAAAGAGCAAAAAAATGACTCACATCTGTTTGATATTTAATTCAAATTGAATGGCAGGACAGGAACAGAATTACACTGCAAACGGCCATAAAGCGCCAAGCATACCAAACCTCCATGCCAGAAAATTTGAAATGACAAAGGATTGAAGAGATGTAGCCTGGACAATGAGGTGTTTCCTACCCAGAAGCCAGAGCTATAGTACACAAGCCGGGAAGAGGTGGGAGGTGGGAGAAGGGCTAACTTTGCACCAGAAGATTTTGTAGGGGACTGGTTCCCCACCACATGTGCATTTAAGTCTGGGATCCAAGCCTCAAACAAGGGTCCTGATCTCATCTGGAATCCAATGCCAGTTGCTCTGGGTTGGGAGGGTGGCCTGTCTGGACTCCCCAAAGGGCTGCCAGGTAAATGCTTGCACACAGTCTGGGTGGCCAATCAGGTACCACCCTGCTCTCCATGTCCTGGAGGCCTCTGGGTTTGGCTATATAGCTCAGAGACTGAGCTGAAAGTCTCTCTGCTCCTAGCTGATCAATTTACCAGAGACTTCAACATCCGGTGTCTAAGGGGGTAGGGAGATGAGGTGGGACCCAGAGAGATGTTTTTCCTTCAGAAAAAGAAGGTGGCCTCAAAATACCAGGTGACCTATAATTTCCCTGAGCTCTAAGAGAGAGATCCCAGGAAAGAAGTGAGCACAGCCTCTTTGCTAATACCTGATGGCACATTTTGAAGCCAGGGGATGGATTTCAGGTCCTGGCACAGATGTCTGGTGACATCTGCTAGGCAGGCATTGACAGTGGGGCTCTACAACCCAGTGTCAGCAGAGCCTGTGGGCCACCCCTCACCAGGTGTGTGTGGGTGGAGGGGTGAGGAGAAGAGCGACAATCCACCAGCTCTGTGGATTCGGGCACCATTCCCCTCCGTGAATCTTAGTTTCCTCGTCTGTAACAAGGAATCCCCTTAAGATTATTTTAAATAACGTTAAATATTTTATGTATTTTGAATAACGTAAATATAAACATGTTCACTTTTAAATGGCAAAACATTGCACGGTTTTTTTAGGAGGCTCACTCTGATTTCTCCAACACTTCTGTGTAGTCACCATTTCAAGGCATTTTCACACTGATTTTTCATTCCTCTGGCCCACCCTTCTCAGGGGCTGCAATTTTCTCTGTATGATTGTGCGGGAGCTGCCTCAAACTGTCTTATAAGAGCTGACTGTTAAATAGCCACTCTGGAGGACAGTATGGAGCCTCCTCAAAAAGTTGAAAATAGAGCTACCCTGTGACCTAGCAATCGCCTACTGGTTGTTTATCCAAAGGACACAAACGTAGTGATCCGAAAGGGTATCTGCACCCCAATGTTTATAGCAGCAAAGTCCACAATAGCCAAACTACGGAAAGAGCCCAGATGTCCATCGGCAGATGAATGGATAAAGAAGATGAGGGATGTATACACAATGGATATTACTCAGCCATCAAAAAGAATGAAATCTTACCATGTGCGATGATGTGGATGGAACTAGAAGGTATTATGCTAAGTGAAATAAGTCAATCAGAGAAAGACAATTATCATATGATCTCACTTTTATGTGGAATTTAAGAAACAAAATGGAGGAACATAGGGGAAGGGAAAAGAAATAAAATAAGATCAACCAGAGAAGGAGGCAAACCATGAGAGACTCTTAACCATAGGAAACAAACAGGGTTGCTGGAGGGGAAAGAGGTGGAGGGAATGGGGAAACCGGGTGACGGGCATTAAGGGGGTCATGGGATGTAATGAGCCCTGAGTGTTGTATAAGACTGATGAACCATTGACCTCTACCTCTGAAACCAATAATACACTATATGTTAATTAATTGAAGTTAAATAAAAAAAGAAGCTATTATTAAAAATTAAATCACATGAACTTACAGTTCCATAAATTATATTAAATACAGCTAATAAATAATAATCATTGTTTTGTAATCATTTGCCACATTTTGTTATTTCTATGCTCTTGAGGTATTTACACATATTGTATCTGGGAGCTCACTGTACGTCTCTTTCCAGCTCCAGGTTCAGTGATGTCATCCTGATACTTTGAAACTGGCCGCAGTGCGAGACTTTCCATTATGGAAATGAGGAAACGTCCCACACTATAATCAGAGCTCCCCCATCACCCAGAGGGCCTGTGGTCAACCATCTACCAGCACACACCTGACCGTAGAGATTGGCAAAGTGAGGGCTGCAGAGCCTTCGGTGACTTTCTCAGTAACTTTCGGCCACACTGAATGGAAGCTCTCGACCCCCTGCTTTCTCCATCAGACTCAGCTGTGCCAGTACTCCTGGGGCCTCGTGGCCAGGGTGGAGGGCATTTCTTTGCTCAGAACAATCTGGGCTCCTCCGAATGCCCCCATCCTTCTTATAATGAGGTCTCTCCTCGGCTTCTGTTTCCACCCCCCTGAGCTGAGCCAAAACATCGCCCCCCTCTCCCTGGTTTTGTAAAGCCTGCTGAGAATCTCAACTGGAGGTATTTTCTCTTTCTTTAACGGAGAAGCAAAGCTCACCGCTGATAATTGCCCCGCGGATTTCTAACCAACACTTTCCCCAGGGTGCTTGACAGAGACCAGAGGCAGGCATGTGCGTGAGTCTGTGTGTGTGCTGGGAGGGGTGGAGGGTGGAATGGGGAAGAAGTCAAACCACATGAGGCTTTCCTGACGTTTCAACTTGAAATCTGCACAGCAACCGCAGGCCCAGGGGAAGAGGAACGTAAAAGTGAAAGATGGAGCCCCCTGATGATTAGCTTCCCTCGTTGGTCTCCAACGTGTGTCCACAGGGGACCACGTATGCCTCAGTAATGAGGCCCAGGGCTGATTCTGGAAGCCTCCGACATCAAGCATCCAGCCTGCTTGTTTCCAGGGCTCCCCGGGGCAGAGGTTCAAGTCTGGGAGCTTTGCACCTAACATGTGTGTTTCTGGATGGTGGTAGGCTGGGCACCTGTGTCGAACCATGGAGATAGGACTCATCTGGAAACAGGAAAACCCATTGGCGGAGAGCAGAAGAATCAGGGGTACGCCCTGCATGGCCTGGCTGGGATTTGTCCTTGCTTTAGGGCTCAGGGTCCTAGAGATACAGCAAGTCTGTTCACTCAGCAAACCACTCACCCTGGCCTTGTCCCCTCCTGAGTAATTAGTTGTTTTACGTGCATTTTAACCTGTTCAACCAGCAGGTTTGGCGTGAGTTGAGGTTCTTCTCAAAGCCTCATTCCTTAAGTCTGCCTTTACCCCACCCACATTCTTTCTTGCAGCTGGCTTGTCTTTCAGTCAGCAGGGCCCTTACTAAGGATGCACTGCGTGCCAGGGGGCTGTTCCATCCACACTCTGAGCCTTGCCTGGGGCGATGCTCCGGCATGGTGCAGAGTTCACGGCAAGTACACGTATTCCCAGCTGAGGAAACACCTCTGGCGGTTGATACCGTGGATCGCTGCCTGAAAACCCCTCTGAGCGTCCCCACATGGGCTTGGAGCTTGGAGGGAGAGGGTTCCCTTGTGGAAAAAAGCAGGAGGGCTTTCTGGAGGAAGAAACTTTCGGGGAGAGCTGGTAGTGAACATTAACTGCTGGCACTCGTTGAGCACGTCCATGGTGCGTGTGCTAAGTCCCCTTATCCATGTACATGTGTTACATGTGTTTCAGCCTCCACAGAGGGGAGGCAAGGACTGATAGAATCTCCATTTTATACATGAGGATCAGCTGCTTGGGGGATGAAGGAAGTTTTAGAGTCAGTAAGTGGAGAGCAGTGGGGGTTTGGACTCTGCTCTGCTGCCCTGCCTCTGGGGTGGGAAGAGATGGGGTGTCAAGGCAGGCACCCCGGCCGGATTGCATGGGCCAGGCAAGGACGGCCACGCCTAGCAATTCTCTGGACCTCGTTTTATGGTTCCTGTCCTCCCGTGCCCTCCTCTTGCCTTTCTTATATAGATGCTAAAGGTTATGTAGTTGGGGTGACCAGTAGGAGGGGCCTCTGTGTTTGCCTTTTGCCTCCAGGTGGCCCTCTATGCTGGGCCCCCTATGCTGGGCCCCCTTTCCTCTCCCTTTTCTTTCCTCTCTCTTTCTTTCCTCCCCCTTTCTGGTGGCCCAGGGCCCTAGGTAGGGGCTGAGGCACCCTGCAATGGCCATAGTCCCTGTGCTGGCCTTAGCCGTTGACCCTCAGACCCATCATTCTCCCTTCTCTCCTCCGCTTTGTACTGCAGGGGTCCACCCCACGGGGTGCATTCCCCAGGCTTGCTCATCAGCTGCCTTCTGCTGCCTTCAGGGCTGGGCTCCGGGAGAAGCCAGGGTATATCACCCTTTCCCTCAGCACCTGGCCTTGGCAGGGGGGAGTCAAACAGCAGGTGCATCTCCTCTTCGGCTCCAGCTCCCTCCGGATGACCTCCGCAGGGAAAATTCACAGTAGTTCTAGCTCCGTGCTGGGCAGTGCACGCTCTGGCTCTGGCAACAACCACCTCTCTCCGTTTCCTCGTAGCTCCAGGAGTGGGAGCGAGCCAGGCAGGCAACACCTGCTTTGGCTGGTTTCTTTTCTTTCTTTCTCTCTTTCTTTCTCCTTTTCTTTTCTTTTCTTTTCTTTTCTTTTCTTTTCTTTCTTTCCTTTTCTTTCCTTTTCTTTTCTTTTCTTTTCTTTCCTTTCCTTTTCTTCTTTTCTTTTCTTTTCTTTTTTTTAAGATATTTATTTTATTTACTCATGAGAGAGAGAGAGAGAGGAAGAGACACAGAGGGAGAAGGAGGCTCCATGCAGGGAGCCTGATGCGGAACTCGATCCTAGGACTCCGGGGTCACGACCCAAGCCAAAGACAGGCGCTCAACTGCTGAGCCACCCAGGTGTCCCACTTCTGAGGTACATCGCCTCTGTACTCCCTTCCCTGAGTTACATTTTTAAAATACTTCAAGTGGTTTTTGTTTTCTTGACTGGACCCTGATATGCACCCTCTTCCACCCCGCACCCTCCCTTCCCCCAAGCAAGGTGACCTAATAGGATCCATCTTCTCGGCCTGTGCGCAGTGAGCCGCAGACGAATGGAAGAATGATATCACGGCGCCCCGAGCCCTCAAAGAAGCAATTATTGGAAGCCCACGGCTGGCTGCCTGACCGAGCCCTCCCTTGGAAGGGCCCTGCCTCTGCTTTACTGTGAAGATTCCCCACCCCCTACCCCCTGCCTCTGCAGCTTTAAAGGCAAGCAGGGCAGATGTCTCAGCTGGGGCCCCTTCCAGCAGTTAGGACGCTTGGCTCAGCGCCTGGGCGTCGTGATGGTTTTGCTCGGTACCTGCTCTGTGTCATTTCTCTGTTAGGTAATGCAGAGGATCAGAGAAATAACAGAGGAGGACAGAAAACCCCCTTTAGAACTCCAGACTCCACGAGTCTCTCCCTCCTCCCAGGACGGTGATTTGATCTCTATTCCAATCTGCCCTTTCTCAGACTCCTTCCTGGTTCCCAAAGGCCTGGAGCCGGGGACGTGGCCGCCAGCAGCCCTTGTAAAGGTAGGCATGGTGAAGAGAGAGAGACCGCGTGGCCCCGGAAAGAGGAGGCAGACAATAGTAAGAGCTTGGGCAGTGCTGGGCTCATTGGAGGGGTGCACATTTTTGTGGAGCAAGCGCCCTACCAGACGGCACTATAAAGCCTTTTCAACGCACGCGCTTAAAGAAGAAAATAATTAAACTCTTCTGTCGGGGATCACCTCGCTTCCCACATCCCTTCACTTAGGATCTTAGGATGTTTTGTTCCCACTGGAGCGTGTGATTGGAAAACAAAGGTAAATGAGAGCAATTTCTTCCCGGATCATTTTTTCCCCCAGCAGGATTAAAGCTGCCTCAGCCATAAAGAGTTTACAAACTCTAAAGAAAAATAATAACTTCCCTTCTAGCAGCCCGGTCATGGGGAGGTAATGCATGTTTCCAATCAGCTGAGAATGTAACTCAAATGGTAGGCTTTAGTTCACTTTAATCCGCCTGTGAGTTCATGTTCAAGGTAAAAGGGATCACAGCCCTGCCATGTGAATAGAGTTCATTTACTTGGCATGTCGTCTGGGAGGCGGAGGAGCTGGGTCCATTTGCTCTTCTCCCGAAGACTGGTACAGGGCTCGGGCCTCAAGAGCTGGCCAGCGGCCGGAGCACCAAGAGGCGGGCAGGGCTGCTGCGGCAACAGAACGCTGGGGGGTCCGGCTTGGGGACCAGCTAGCCCGATGGCAACATTTACCAGGGGTCACGGGGTGGAAGCTGACGGAGAAGACCCAAGCTCACACAGTAGATTAAGTCGGAGGCAGGTCTCCCCTCCACAGCTCAGTTTGGGGGTGCAGGTGGGCGTCCTAGAGGTGGTGATGAACCATCCACACCGCATGGGATTTACTTGCTTCTGCACACGTCTTTGCTGACAGCAGCCTGGCCCCTCATTGGGCTGTTAGGCAGAAAATCCGTTCTTAGCTCTGTTAGAATCCTGCCTTAGCTTTGTTTAGTCACAGGGAGACCTTGAGCCAGCCCTTTGACTATGTCCTGCTTTATACATTTATGAAATGACTGTCGATTTTTAAAAAGATTTTATTTATTTGTGAGACACACACAGAGGGGCAGAGACGTAGGCAGAGGGAGAAGCAGGCTCCTGGATTGCGACCTGAGCCAAAGGCAGATGCTCAACTGCTGAGTCACCCTGGCATCCAGAAATGACTGTCGATTTTGAGGGGAAAGGGAAATGTTTCCTTTCTTGGCCTACTGTGAGACCTTTAATGCTACTCTTTCTACAAAGAAGCACACTCCTTCAGGAAGACATCACCCACTCTAATCCTTTCTGTGAAAATGCAGATGCCTCCAGCAGTGTGGCATCTTAGCTGCGCTACCAGGGGCAATCGCTTTACAGGATGGCTCCGATCTGTGCAGGCGGGGCATTGGCTTAGGGAGGCAGTGTGTTCCTAGCGTGTGTTTGGGGGAGGAGGTTCTATGGAGGTGGCCCCCATTGCACAGGGTGGAGCAGAGGGGTCAAACCAGATCCTAGGGAGATGTGGTGAGCCTTAGGCCCAGTTTCAATCCTGCCAGCCCAACTCATGACTGCTAGGGCTTGGAGCCCTCCCAGGATCTCCTGGGGCCATCTCTGTGCCTCTGCTTAGGGCAGGAAGTGTTGCCTGAGACCTATCCTCAGTGACTTAAGGACCTGTCAGACCTGTCAACCTTCCCCAGCAGTTGTCCCACAGAATTTCAAAAACCCAGATTTCTGGTGGGACTGCAGAGGCAAAAGCACCAACAGAAGCAGCAGCCCTATTCCATCCCAGCTAGCGGATCTGAGGTCCCCTCACCAGGGCCTGGAGTGGGCAAAGACTTACCACCTGCCCACGGCTTCTAGGCCTTGTTGCCCCAGCGGGCCACCCCATCTCTCTTGTCCACCACTGCCAGGCTTGGCCGGGCCCTCACCTGCCTGGCTCATGGCTTCACACAGCCCAGGTGACTGCTTCCTTGCCCATCCACCTGTCCATCCATTCTCCAGCCAGCTCCCTAATGGCCACCAGAAACACAACAGCAAACAACCCATGGTCCTCCTCTGTATGGAGCTCAAGGTCTCACAGGGCAACAGACACAGCAACTACAGCTACAGCATCCTGATGTCCTGTGTGGGTCTGCTGCTGTCCAGCTGTGGCCTTCCTTGCTCTAGGCCCCAGCCAGAGCTGTGCCATCTGATGTGTCTGCCATCACATCCTCATGGTGCTTGTTCATGCCTCAGAGCCCCGTGCAGTTATGGGGAGTTTTCAGGTCTCCCTCGAGATGGGGCTCAAGGGGATGCGGTGTCTCACTTACAAACAGGTTGGAAGACTCCCTCTTAGTAAAGCAGAGGATTGGGAGAGTTAAAATACCTTATAGGGCACAGGGGATGATTTCTAGATCTCTAGACTGTGGTCTCAGAGAGCTGTAGTGCTCTAGGGTGTGTCTGAATGGAACTAATGTAGCTCTTTGTAGCAGATGTGTAGGTGTGCGTAAGCCCTCTATGTATCTACTTGCATTTGACTTATTCCCTTGAACTGGTTGAATTGGACAAGAAAAGCTAACTAGTGAGCACTTACTATGTGCTAGGGACTACACTAGATGCTTTAAATACTGTACTTCATTTGACCACCACAGCCAGCCTTTACCCTTTGGGTTTTCCAGAAGAAGAAACTTTAGGAACAGGGAAATTCAGTCACTTGTCCAGGATCACAGAACCAGTATGTGGTGGAGCATGAATTCCAACCCAGGCAGCCCCCCCATCCACCCCCCCTCCCGCCGCTTGCAGAGTCCCACCTGGGAGCCGCCACGGCAGGCATGTATGTCTCGTGACAGTGTGTGTGTGCACACGCATCCCCCCCCCCACCCGCGTGCACTGCCCTGTGCGTGGGGCTGAGAGAATGCAGCTGTGAGGGTCTCTCCAATCTGCTCAAGCTGTCTATGCAGGCCAAGGAACGTGGTATCCGGTGTGAAAATGGGAGTGGCTTCAGGGACTTGGTGACTTAAATTGTTCTCTTCTCCAGAAAAATGGAATCTAGCATGGAGCAGAGCTTTGCTGCCCTGAAACCTGGTATGAGCAGGGGATTCTGCAAGGAGAGTTGGGAATCAACAGAGTCTGAAACAAGTGGGACGTGTCCTGGCTCCTTTCGGCCTGCCCTGCACTTCATCCTGTGGTCCCAGAGGGACTCCCCAACACTTGACTCTGAGTCTCAGACTCCTCATGGGGGAGGCAGCTTATTTCCTCTCATAGACCTTGCATCTGGGAGGGTTTGCTTCTTCCTGGAAGGGAGAGGACCCCTCTCAGTGGCAGAGGTTCCCTGGAGGAGCGGGGCAGTTGTCCCGCTGGAACTCTGGGGTGCATGTCCCCAGCCAACTTCCTCTCTTCTGCCTTTGAAGTTCAGATGCAGTCTCCCCTGTGTGTTCCCCTTTCTACAGTTACACTGCTGCTCCCTAGCATAGTCTTGGGAACATTTTGGTCTCTGGAGGGATCATCGCTGCATTTAGAATCTGTGTATGAAATTTAAAGGTGCTTTCAAAATGGTGGGCTTCATGAAACCACCTAGCACATGGCTTCTTCTGCTTGCCAGTCTTGACATCAAGGTGTCTCATATTCTACAAACTGAATATTGGGCCTTCTGGAGGCAAGCAAAGCCACCCCCTGACTGCCCGTCAGGTCTACAGCAAAGACAAAATCCTTTCTCAGGTGGTCACAGAGTGCAGATGAGCTCTTGGGCTCTGTAGCCAGTTTACCAGGCTTCCAACCTTCTCTAGCTCCATATATGCATCCTAGGTGAGCCCGTGGATATGGACTTGTTATGTTCCCTCTCTCAGGTCTTACAGTGGTAGGTATCTAACTTTTACTAAGTGCCTACTGTGTGATAGATGCTTCTCTCCGAGCTTTACATATGCCACCTCCTACGACCATCATAACACCACCATGGATGGGTACTATTATCTTATGCCTTTTCTGAGGGATAAATGGAGACAAGAGCAGGCTAAGTCACTTGCCCAAGATCACAGGGCTAGTGAGTGGCATGAATTTGGGCAAGATACTCCTTCTAAGTCTCAATTTCCTCATCTGTGCAATGTATTAATACCATCATCTTTCTTAGTGTTTTTAGGATTCAGCTGGGCAGGGCACATAGCACGTAGCAGAGTCCTGAGCACACAGTAAGCGCTCATCAGACATGGCCACTTAATGGTACAGCTTAATGGCCACTAAGGCCATTAAGGCCACTTAATGTCAACCCCAGCTTGAAGAGAGAGAAAACACAATATTTTTAGCAGCAATAACAGTGGTGATCAAATGATGAAGTGATTTGCTCCTCAACAGGTGTCTTCATGAGCCTGCACAAGCTCTCTGAGGGCAGAGACTTTGTCAGCCTCGTTCACTGCAGGTTCCCAGGGCTTTGCATTGCATCTGGTGAAAGTTTGTTGAATGACTGAGTGAAGGACCACTTGGGGACCCCCCCCAGGGCCATTCATAATATTGGATGGCCCCCTTTCCTCACAGCCCTTGCCCTCCTGTGCCTTGTGGCTGTGATATGAGTGCACTTGCATTATTCCCTATTAGAAAGGAAGCCTCCCAGGCTAGAAGAGGCCTGGGTCCTCCCCACTGCTATCTTCCCCAAGGGGGCGGGGGATGCTCAGGGAGGACCTTGCAGTGCAGCTGAATCTCCTTGCAGCCCGCGTTGGGTGCAAAGGGGCTTTTCTTCTTGGGTGGGAAGTAGTGTTGAAAGCCTTGTTGGACGTTGTTATAGGCCTGAAGATGTGAGCCAGCCAGTAGGCGGCATCATGGCCTCAGTGTCTCAGATATTCTATAGTACAGTCTGGGATGATGACGACAACCTGAATTTGTGGGTCCCTCCCTTCTTTACACAGTGAACATTGTTTCTAAATGGCACTTCCAAACCCCCACTGCTCCTAGGATGACATGGACAGGGGCTGCCTATGCCCAACTCCCCTGTTCATTGATAAAGTTGTCCCACCCTTGGCCTGCCTGGCTCACTACTTGTCCCTTATTTTTGAAAGGCCACCCTCATAGGTACATGACCCACTTTGAGTAAAATAACTGCTGAGCTGAATTCTATCACAACCTCCCTCCCCACCCTGTCATAGAATGAGCCCTGAATGAGCCCACTGCTCTGGGAAGCCACCTTTCCCTAAAGACTTTGCCCTCTTATCAACCAAGGCTTTGATCCAGAAATGACACAGTGAGGGAACGTGAGGATGACCCTGATGATGAATTTCCAGGCAGGCCCAGCCCCCAGCTCCCCACCGCCAGGAGACCCTGAGCTCTGCCCGCATCCTTTCCAGAAATGTGAGCCCCCACCTTTCCAATTTCCTCTTACACCTCTTCTGTGTTTCCCGCCCCCGCCTCTGCGTGACAACGTGGCGTGCATGCAGCCCATCTGGGGATCGGGGAATCCTATTGGGTATGCCAGCTTAATGAAATACTTGCAGTTTATTAAACACAGGCTTCCCTAAGCCCCAAGTGCCTGTGGGTATTTGAAAGCCCAAGGTAACCCCGAGCTACCACAAACGTAATTGTTACATGTGTCCATACATTCCTCTCCCAACCTCAAACTCCAGCTCTTAAGCAGCTCACGAAATTAGCAACATAAAGTAACTCCTAGGCAGACCAGAGGAGAAACGTGGGGAGAAGCTTGAGCGAGGCTCTCAGACCCCTCAGGGCCTCTAAAAGTATATGAAGTTCCCATTACCTTGCATAGCTGTAACTGGGGACGCTGCTCCCCCACCCCAGGCTGTTCATGTTTGCAAAATCAGTTCATCATTACAGGTCAGGTCTTGCTTGTCGACCTCGCCCAGTGTCGCTTCAAGGGTTGAAGTCCTATGACAGGCAATGCTTGCCCTGGGCAGCTGAGGGGACTAGCAGGGTACCCTGTCCGAGGGCTCCTTCTGGAGCTGTGTTTCTGTTCCTCCTTCGGGGCTTGCCGGGGAAGGGCCGTGGAGCAGCCCCGGGTGCTCTGGAGCCTGCAGCCGTGGGCTTGGAGGAGGCTGCTCCTGGGAGGTGCTTTCCCATTCATCAGTCTCCTCAGCCTGGGGCCTGTGAATCAGGGGCGAAGGGCTGAGATGGAAGCAGCAGGCAAAAGCCTCCAGGGAAGTTCCTCCCTCTACACGGACCACCATCTGGATGCCGCAGAAGGAGACCCTGTTGACCACGCTCAGGGGAACCTGCTCCAGGAACCTCAGAGTCAGCCCATTGACCCACACGCAGCCCTTGCGGCTTAGGGCCTTTAGGCAGAAGGTCAGCAGGGTGCTGCCCTCCTCCCGGTAGGGCTCCAGCGACAGGTGCCGGCGGGAGAGGTGGGGGAGCAGCAGCCGGAGGTGGGCATCCGGGCCCCGCCCCACCAGCAGAGGGCTGGTGTCATGCTGCAGCTGCGCCGGGACTTTGGCAAAGGCGTCCGGGTCCCGTGTGGGGTGATGCAGGCTCACATGCAGGACTGTGAGGGCCCTCTCCATGGCCGGGAGCCTGGGAACGCTGGAACAAGAGACACGTGGTTGGAGCCGGACACTGCTGTGACTCCCTGAGCTAGACATGCTTGCCCAGCTTAGGGGCTCTAAACCACATCCAGCAAAACAGAGCAGAGCACGGAGGGTGGGTATGGTCATTCTGTCCAAGTTGGGATGGCGCCAAGGCCGGAGTTGGTGTGGAAGGTCAGCCCCACTGGGTGTAGCCTCAGCTTCATCTCTAGATGCTCTGTGAGTAGGACTTAACACTCATCCGCTCTGAGCTTTAGCTTTCTTTTCTGTAATATAAGTATGCCCGTCCTTGTCTTTGCAAGGTATAAGGCATTCCAGCTTGCATGGTGTGGTTTTGGTGGCCTACTGTCATTTGGAGACAATCTGGCCCTGCTTCGTGGGAAGGGAAGGGCAGGCAGACAGGATACACCTTCCTCGTATCCAACAGTCAACACACAAAAACCCCTGCTGAGCCCTCGTCTGGGCCAGGCCCTGATCAACTGCTGGGAATGAGCCCAAGCAACAGGAGAACAAGCCCTTGGTCTCCAAAACACCCAGCTGGTGGAGGAGAGAGGTGCTTCTAGCAGCAGGGGTTATGGACAGACAGACTGGGGAAGCCCAGCTGGCTCCTGGGGGACCAGAGAAAGAACAAAACCAGCTAGCATGTTCTGAGTGCTTCTATGGGCCTGGCACTATACCAAGTACATTTTGGACATGGATGTCTCACTAGATGGGCAGGAGATAGATCCTGATGAAGAAGGTGGAGAGCATGGAGAGATCTCACTCAAGAACTGACAGGGGCTCTGCAGGGCCTCGTAACAAGGCTGCCACGGTGTGAAAAGCACACATCCTTTGTCCCAGTAATTTCACCTCTGGTAATTTGTCTTTTTGAAATCTCATGGGCACGTGCAGTAAGGCTACTTACAATAGCTGGCTTTGCTCCTGCATGGATTTGAGGAATATAAACTCTCTGGCACATCCCCCAACCCCATATGGTCCAGAACCTGCCATCTCCTTCAGTGGGAACCAAGAGATGCATGGATTTGAATAACTAATTGTGTACTTTCCCAGCACCAGGCTTTGGCCTGCAGTATTGTCTCTGCTAAGAATGCATCTTCCATCCAAACTCTGCCCAAATACAGCTCATCTTTAAAGAACTAGTTCAAATGTGGCCTCTTTTATGAAGCTCTCTTCTTCTCTCTGGCCTCCAGTCTCCTCTGGACACCCCCCATTCAGCTTATCTTCTCATTACACATCAGAGTTATGTGGGTCCTTGTCCTGTCTTCCCTGAGCTCTGCTCCTCCTGCTGTCTCTGAGGCCCCTGGGGCAGGCTGTGGTCTGAGCTGTCCTGTGTCCCACTGCCCTGTGCAAACGAGGCCTGGCCACAGTATCTGTCTGGGGGTATATTTGCCAAATGGTTAAATGAGGAGATGCTCACACACATGAAAATCCTGTGAAATCAGATGTTGGGATGCTGCAAATAAGAGCCGGGTCCTGTCACAGGCAGTCTGAGTCCCAGGCCCTCTGCCCCTTCTACCTTTTGGGTTAAGTAGGCTCATGGTGAGGACCTTACACTCTGACAGTGAGGGACAGACCCCTCAGGACCCCCCCCCCACTTCCCTAAAGCACAGACATACATGTGTCTCCATCCCACATCCCATCTCCTCCCGAGGTACAAAAGGTGAACTGGGCCTGGGACAGCTGAGCAGGTATCTAGGTCCTCAAGCCTGGCCAGAAACTCAGAGTTCACTTCTGGGGCCTGACCCCATGCCACAGGGACCTTGAGAGAATCCTCCAGAAATAAGTGTTCTCTGCTGCTCATGAGCTGTTACTCTCTGCTCCACTGAGCACCCCAGCACTGACAGAAATCCCCCACCAGGGCAGAGCCCCTGACGAGGCCCTCTCATGTCTAGAGGACCCCACTCCCCCAGTTTTTCTGGGAAGCAGAAAGCAGCCCTCCCAGGGATGTTTCTGAGATGAGACGATAGGAAGATACTGAGACGGGCGCCTGGTGAAGAGCCTGCAGGGTCTCTTCTCCTTGTCCCACCAGGCCCTCTACCCTGGCTGTGGCTCCAGTCCCCCCGACCTTCACCTACCTTGCCAGGGGTGTGCCAGGGGCACACCTGCATCTGCTACTCCAGCTGTGAGCTCTCAGGGGCAAGTGGGTCTGGGCCGGGGTGTGTCTGGGGTTGGCAGTCACGGCTGCGGTGCAGGGATGTGATGTGTCACACCATTCATTGGTTTTGTTGTTCTCTTTTTCCCTTTAGGAAAGAAAATGGAAGTACAATTTCCCATTGCAGAAGTGCAACCCCAAAGCTGAGAGGTTGAGAAACCTCAGCCTGGGATCCTTATTAGCAGAGGCCCCTGGTGGGGGGAGGGGGGTTCCCTGCTGGGTTTCAGTGCTGCCCATGTCAGTAGCCAGTCCCCAGGGTCCTTGAGAGCAGTGTCTGGTAGCTGGTAGCTGGTAGCTGCCAGCTGGTCTAGAGTTCCTCTTCTCCCCTGCCCATAGGGTGGGGTGAAGGAATCCCAGGCCTATTAGAAACTAGAAGCTTTTTGAATAGAGAGCCAATGAGGGCAACCCACATACATGGGAGACTGTGAGGACAGCATTCTGGCTGGACCAGGAGTGACCAAGGGAGCTATGAGTGGGCAACAGAGCAGGCCATTGAGTGTGTCAGAAAGGGCAGGGCCTCAGGGGATGGGAGTAATGGCTGCTCACAGTGGGCAGCCTCTCTTCCAAGACAGCAGAAAGGCCATCTTTTCTACCCCGCCCCCTTCCTGGGCTCTGCTGGCCTTCCAGGGCAGCCTTGGAGAGACCAAGATGGATGCTTGCCCAGCACTGTGGGCCCTCACCACCCTGGAAGTGACCCAGGGTCACCATGGTGTAACCCTTCATGTGGCACAAGTCTGCATCGTCCATCAGTGTTCATACTGTCCTCACTGCATCCACAGAGCTGGCAAGAGACATGTGCCCATCTTATATAGGGGGCAGTCGAGGCCCTAAGAGGGGGAGTGCCAGGCCCAAGGCGCCAGAACAAATTAGCTTACAATCCTTTCTCTTTTTTCCATCAAACCCAGACTATCCTGGGGACTCTTGGAGGATATATAGGTGGCACAGCATGTAGGTACCCCAATCTCCCTCACTGTCCCAGACCCGCTGCCTACCCACTCCTCATGGGTGACCCTTGTAGCCACAGAGATCTCAGCAGGCCACACCCTGGGGGCTCAGCCCCTCTAGGCACTCCTCAGCGCCTAGCCCGCTTTCTCTCTTCTGAGCATTCAGACTCTAGTTGGCTGCTTAGTAACTAAGAAGGACAATAGGAAAATCTGGAAACAGTCAAGTATCCCTATGTGTCCCAGCCAGTGTGACACCACATCTGGGGTTCCCCCCAGGAAACCAGCTCCCCAGAGCCGAGACATGTGTGTGCCCCTGGAGGGAACCAAGCGTCAGCCTCAGACTGCCTCCCCGTAGTCTGTCTTCTCCACTGTGTGTCTAAGCCCCAGCATGCACAGGGCTGGGCCAGGTAAGTGGGGGAGGCCTGTTCCCATCGGGATCCACACAGGATGTCAGCATCCCTGTTGGGAACCCAAGATAGTGGACCACAGGCAGAAGCCGGGCCACAGGCAGAAGCCTGGCATGTGACCTTGGGTGAGTCCTAGCCCCTCTTTGGACCTTAGTTTTCCTCCCTTGGAGATGGGACACTGCGTCGCCGCTGCACCCTGCAATCATGTTTCATTGAGAGCTGGGCCATGTCCACGCTCGCAGCCCTGGCATGGGAGAGGAGGTGGGCAGAAGAGATGCGTTCATGATTTCAGTGCCCTCAGTAAACTGGTTCAGATCAGTTTCCAGGAAAAGAGAACTGAAACAGCCAGGGTCCAGGACGAGGAAGTCCTGCTCCATCTGCAGCTTCTGAAAGTGACCTGGAAGTCCTGCCAAAGTCCTGCCAGTCCCTGGCTGGCAGTCCCCTGAGGGGAGAATGAGAGCAGCGGGAGTGGGGGTGCTGGTTTCACTCTTCCTGGCCCCCTTAGCTGGAAGGGCCTTCCCTAGTTGTTGTTGGGACCTTGAGGAGTGTCCATCAGTGAACAAATGTCCCTGTCATGTGCTGCTTGGAGAATGCAGGGCCAGAACAGCTTCCAGAGCTTTCTATGATGGTGGGCAGGTGAGGATTCTGGTGTCAGACAGAGTCTGGCGTGAGGCTTGGTTCCTTCTTACAGCAAGTGCATGACCACAAACCAGTAACTCGGCCTCTCTGAACCTTATTCCTACCTGTGAAATCGGGATAGTTGGTTGTTGTGCGATGGCTAAATGTGATGTGCACCAAGTGCCAAAAACGGGGTAGGCAACTGGTGCACGAGAGCCGCTTGGGGTAGCAGCCTTAACAGCAGAGGAGCGTGAGACAGCTCTGGTGAGAGGGGCTTCCGAATTCTCGAATTCTCGAATTCTCAGAAGGCACCACCTCTCGCTTAACAGGAACAGAATGTGGAGTTGAATACCTCATTTGCATGAATTTAACATAAATTCCTTTTTAAATGATAATGAAGTTAAAGGGGTGCTCTAGGAAGACCCTGCAGGTTAGGGCCCCAACACAGGAGGACAAGGCTGCCTCTTCCACAGACAAGGAAGCTGAGGCTCACAGGGATCAGTCGCCCAGCCCAAGGTCTCGAATGTGACACGCAGCAGAACTAGGACTCGCACCCCCTCGGCGGCGCCCTGGGGCCTAATCGGAGCTGCAGAGCCTCCTAGGCGTCATTCTCTGGAGTCCAGATGGCCTGCCTTCTGCAGGTGTGCTCCAGCTGGCCGGCTGGCAGTGCGCTCTTCGGAGAGGGGGGCCAGCTTCCAGCCAGCCAAGCCTGTGTGCAGCCACCCCCTGGGTCGTGGTGGCCCGTGACCACCAGGTGGCGGCACCCGTGGAACCAGCGGCCTGCTCCCCAGGGGGAACGGGAGGGTGGTGAAAGGGTGGAGGCGTCATTCATGGGGCCGCTGGGGAGGAGGGCATGAGGGAGGCCCGGTGGCAAGGGGAGACAGCCCTTGCTTCTCCCACTCAAAACTCCCTGCAGTGGCCCAAGGTGAATCAGCAGCAAAGGCCGCCAGAGGACAACTCCCTGAGGGCGGAGATAGAGCAGGAAGCCCAGCCCGAGGCCTGCGGAGCAGTGCTTGCAGGACGGCTGCGGGGCAGGCGGGCTCCTAAGGGTTGGGGCCTGCTCCAGAGCACGGACTTGGCGCCCAGCACAGCAGGGATGAGGAGCCAGGCTTCCTGACCGGAAACTGGAGTGACACTGCAGCCAGGGGAGTGGGAATCCGACAGAGGCAATGCAGGCCACGGGCACAGCCCAGGACCCCGTGTGCGCATGGCAGGGGAAATGTGGATGGAGTACTATGTTTGTAGTGACTGGTACTCTGCACATAGCATACACGTAGTAGGTCATTCCCACCGTCATGACTGCTGCTGACTGAGCTCTCAGGTAGGAAAAAGAACACCTGTAACTCATCGAGGTGGGTGCTGCGAGAAGGGACGCACAGAACCATGTATGCCAGGAGGGGAGTCTAACCTGCGGGGGGAAGGGGACTCCAGGGAAGGCCTCCTGGAGGAGGGGAGCTTCTGCTGACCCTACACTGGGGGATCTGAGATGATGCCTGCAGAGGAAAGTGGGAGTCAGTACCCAGTTTCTACAAATGACTTTGCCCCCGCCTCCCCCAAGCTCTGGGCTAATAAAATGATAACTGCAAGGTAATGGTGGGTCTGACAGGTTAACCATTTAGGGAGTCCTCTCCGAGTGATCTTGCAGGGTTTGGCCAGCTCTACTAGTCTCCTGGCCCGAGCCCTGGTGGGAAGCAAGTGGCTCTCAGGGGTGCCCTGGCCACTTGCTCTCCACCCAGAGTGCTGGCTGGGCCTCCACATGGAGGCTGGGCTGGCCACTCGAGGCAGGGAGGCCTCCATCTTCAGAGGAGAGGGAAATGGTGAGAAGCAGCAGCTCAGGAGCTGCCGCCATTCCGGCCCACACTCCCTCTCTACTCCAGGGGTCACTGCTAAGCCTAATTTCATAATTGTGCTAAATGCTTAATATATGTTGATTTTACTTATTGCTAAACCCGATAATAAGGATTTACTTAGGGGCTAAATCCTGGAGCCCTGACCAATGCCTGAGGCAGGCCTGGGGTCAAGTGCCTGGGTATTCTGAGTCCTTCTTGGATCTTACCGTTGGATAAGGTGGTCAGGCCACACAGAGCCGGCACTAGTAAGCCCAGAAGTTATCTTGTACTTTTGACCTTTTTCTACATTGAGCTAAACGGCCATCCCTTGGGTCACTAGGGGAAGGAGGCGGTGGCCTGGGTCTTGGCCAGCCTTCGCTCCCTCCACCTTCACCTCACAGCATCCAGAGCAGCAGAGGGCCAACGGGCAGGAAGGGAGCCCTGATTGGGAGCCAGCCTTGGCTTTGCTGTGGACACACTCAGGGGCAAGTCACCTTCCCTTCCCCTCCCCTCCCCTCCCCTCCCTTCCCCCCTTCTCTCTTCCCCCCTTCTCTCTTCCCCTTCCCTTCCTTTCTTTTCCCTTCCTTTCTGGGACTCAGTGTCCTCATCTAGAGAATGGAGATTATCATGCGTGCCCTCTAGCCATCATCTTCATTTAAACTTTAAGAGGGGGCAACTTATGTTTGATCAGAAAGATTTGCCTGGGGCTGCTTTCTGTTTCAGTCAAGAACTGTATGGGGGCACCTGGGTGGCTCAGTGGTTGAGCATTCGCCTTTGGCTCAGGTTGTGATCCTGGGATCCTGAGATGGACTCCTGGGTCGGGCCCCCTGTAGGGAGCCTGCTTCTCCCTCTGCCTGTGTCTCTGCCTCTCTCTCTCTTTCTCTGTCTCTCATGAATAAATAAATTATAAAAATCTAAAAAAAAAAAAAAAAAAAAAAGAACCCGAATGGAACACAGCTTGCTCTTATTTAGAGGATGCATCTGGCTAGCAAAGACGGCCTCAAACACAGCATAACACACATCAAACATGGGCTTTTTGTTTTTAATTAAGTGAGGTAAAAGCCTAGCATAAATACTTTTAACTAACGTTAAGGAATAAAGTGTATTTTGAAATTAGCGTGTCTTCAAAGGCAGACTTTTAACATGCCATGAAAAAAACCTCTGTGTGGGAATTTAGGTGGTTCCTGGTGCCTAGAAATACTCTGTTCAGATCTGATAGCAACAGGAGGGAGAAGAAAACAGCTCTCCCTCTGCAAATAGTTATCTGTCTTTAAATTGTGGTAAAACGTACAATATATAAAATTTACCATTTTAATCATGTTAAATGCACAGTTCATCGTGTTAAGTATATTCACATTGTTGTGCAACTAATCTCAGAACCTTTTCATCTTGCAGAACTGAAACTCTCTAAACCAATGAAAAGCCTCCCCCACATCCCCTTCTTTTCAGCCCCTGGCAACCAACCACCATTCTACTTGTTTCTATGACTATTCTAGATGCCTCGTTAAGTGGAGTCAGACAGTATTTGCCCTTTGGTCACTGGTTTATTTCCTTTAACAGAGTTCATCCATGTTGTAGTAGGTATCCGAATGTCATTCCTTTTTAAGGCTGAACAATACTCCATTGTATATACCACATTCTGTTTATCCATTCTGTCAATGGACACTTGCGTTTCTTCCTTCCACCTTCTGGCTATTGTGAATAATGCTACTGTGAATATGCTGTAGAAATATCTATTTGATCCCTCGTTTTCAGTTCCTTTGGATATATTCTCAGAAGTGGACTTGCTGGGTTGTATGGTAAGTTTTTGTTTAATATTTTGAGCAACCACTATAGTGGCCATAGTGGCTGCACCATTGTACACCCTTCCCCGACAACACACAAGATTCCGATTTCTCCATATTGTTGGTTGCCAACATTTGTCATTTTCTGATTTTTTTTAACAGTAGCCATCCTAATGAATGTGAGGTGATAATATCCTTGTGGTTTTGATTTGCATTTCCCTGATAATGAGTGAAGTTGAATATCTTTTCATGTGCTGTTGAACATTTGTATATCTTCTCTAAAAAAAAATGTCTATTAAGTCTTTTGCCCATTTTTAAGTTGAGTTGTTTTCCTGTTATTAAGTTGTAGGTATTCTTTTTAAAAATATTTTATTTATTTAATCGTGAGAGACACAGAGAGAGAGGCAGAGACAGAGGCAGAGGGAGAAGCAGGCTCCATGCAAGGTGCCTGATGTGGGATTTGATCCCAGGACCCTGGGGTCATGCCCTGAGCTGAAGGCAGCTGCTCAACCCCTGAGCTGCCCAGGTGTCCAGTTGTAGGCATTCTTTACATATTCTGGATACTAACCCCTCATTAGATAGAGGATTTACAAATACTCTCTCCCATTCCATGAGGTTGCCTTTTCTCTCTGTTGACTGATCCTTTGATGCAGGGTTTTAAATTTTGATGTAATCCAGTGTACCTATTCTTACCTCTTGCCTGTGTTTTTAGTGTCATACCTAAATCATTATTGCAAAATCCAGTATCAGAATGCTTTTCCTCTAAGAGTCGTGGAGTTTTAGGTCTTACATTTAGGTCTTTAACCCATTTTGAGATAGTTTTCGTATACCATCTAAGGTCAGGGTCCAAATTCTTGTGAATTTGCAGTTTTCCTACAAAGAGTTATTTAAAGATAAGATTCCTGATTAATGGTGACAATGTACCATATTTGACCATATCAGGTGGAATAAAATACCACAACGTTTATATACCTTGATAACACAAAACAAAAAGCACTCAAACTGACCTTGGAGTTTTTGTTAGTTCTGTGTTCTCATCTTTATATCATTGAGTAGAAATACTCCTCCTTTGAAATAACACAGCACACTGTCAGCAGTACAGGATTTT
The DNA here is from genome assembly GCF_018345385.1 of Vulpes lagopus. NCBI lineage: Eukaryota > Metazoa > Chordata > Mammalia > Carnivora > Canidae > Vulpes > Vulpes lagopus. The sequence goes on along the minus strand of NC_054830.1, from coordinate 109,003,862 downwards.
TCCTGACGATATGAATCTCATGGAGGTGTTAGTGGGAAGATCGATGAATCATCCAGGCTGTGAGTTGCCAGGCACCCGAGTCCATCATTTCCTGCCTGTAAACTGGATCCTATGCCCTTGCTCTCTGTTCTTTCCTGATTATCCTGGCGTCACAGATTTTAAGGGCAAGGGTTAGTGTTAGTGCTATGATTTTGTTACCATGAGTTTCTAAACAAAGCTGTAGCCAGACAGCCTCCACTGTGCACTAGTTTTTATGGGTTTGGGCCCCAGATTCAGAGCCCATGAGCCAAATTCTGAGCCCTCAGTACAGTAGACACACTAAACCTAGAGGTTCAAAGCATTGCAAAACTTTTCCATTTGGTCATAATTTAAAATTCTTCCTAGAAGGTTGATTCTTTCAACTGTTGGCCAATACCCACAAGGAAAATTGATCCCCACTGTGTGGACTGCCACCAGAAGTGGGAATTCAAGGGCCCTGTGCTGCCCACACTGGGTGTCCACTCGCCCCTACCACCTCTACCACCTCAAGTCACCTCCCGCTTTTGGAATAGTCATCGTGAGCTGGAGGAGGACTCAAATTTCCTGGGAAGAATGCTATATCATGGAGGCTTCTGGGGCCAAGAAAAATAACCCGGCCCAGCTCTGAAGCTGTGAGCCTCAGATGCCACCTCAGGAAGCTGCCATCACCATGGGTAGTGCAATCTGGCTTGATTTTGTCAAAACAAAGGAAAGGGCCTCTAGCAATTTCTGTGGATTTGTTTTGCAAAATTAAATTGTCTGCTTTTAATTCTCCTTTACCAGTTTAATACCTATTGGAATTTCAAAACCAGTGACATTCAGAAAACCCACCCTGGAGTAGGTGACAGATCCCACATGACCTGCATTTCAATCTGGGACCAAAAAAAATGAGACCATGGAAACTTCCAAAAAGTGAGGGCCTTGGCAGTAGTCTCCCCAGACTTTGGAGCTCCTGGACCACCCCCATGTGTACATGTGCTCTTTGCCCATAGGGACTAATAGCTGTCTCTACACACAGAACAGAACAGAAGCTTCGCAGACTTGCTCGCTTTAGGACCCTGACCATGGCATGGTTCCAGAGCCAAGTTCCAGATTGTTTGTGTTTCCAAGTGGGGATTCTGGACCTCTTCCCAAGGAAGAGGCTGGGCCCAGGGTGAACCGGCCTCCTCTGCACCCAGCCTTGGGTGGGCTTCGCACTAGCCAAGCACAGGAGACAACCCCCACCTCATGGATACCCAGGTTAGCGCAGGAGACAGACCCTCAGACAAGTTCCAGCCAGGGAGACCCAGAAGGGAAGCATGAAGACCTTCCCTTGTTGGAGTTCCAACAAGGTCCAAGACCAGCCTGGAGGGTATAAGGAGGGCTTCCTTAAGCGGATGATGCCAAGAATGGGTCTTGGAGAAACAGCAGGAGTTGGCGAAGTTAATAAGGAGGCTCAGATGTCCCAAGAGGGTGCTGCGCACAAGCAAAAGCTCACTTAGAAGTTTGAAAGAGCCGGATGTCAGGAGAACCACAAGAGAATGAGAAGGCTGCTACTTCCTCAGCCCTCCGCATAAGCTCTTGGGGTACTGCTCTCATCATGGCTCACAGCTCCTCCTGGCTCTGCCCCTCCAATTCTCTCCCTTGACCCTGTCAAAGCCCCCAAGGCTGGTTGATGTGACATGTTGGCCTTTGTCACTTAGCTTGTTTTCCTGTCTCTGCTGTCCTGTTGAATGTCCTATTTATGAGGGTCCAACCACGGCCTCTCATAAAGCACATGCAGTCAGTGCCCCTGGGACCATCAGAGAAAGGGGCTGCAGCATCCAGCTGTAAAATCTGGATAGTTCCAAACCCAGAGGTCTTGCTCAGGTTCACGGCGAGAGGGAGGTGGTTTAGATTCTGAGACTTTTTTTCCAGACAAAATATGCAATATTTCTCCAAATGTTCTAGTTCTGTTCTGAGATGCAGGCTCACAAAGTGAAAGGCTTTTTGTTTGTCTTGTTTTCATGTAATGTTTTGAAAAAGCAGTGGATTCACAGAGTTCACACAGTTTTTGAAAAGATAAATGGAGGCTGAGTTGAAAAGTCTGTCTCAGACTCCCGTCAGGTAACTGCTGTAATGAGTGGCCTGTACACACCTCCAGATATTCTTTATGCAGGTACAAGCAAACAGGAATATACAGCCTCACCATGCCCTCCTCCTTCCTAAGCACTGTCTGGTGCCTTGCTTTGTGAAGGTGTCCTTAAGACCAGCAGCTCACGTTCTCCCCAGGGGCTTCTCACTCTTAAAATTATTCTCCCTGTCCTATGATATTTCACAAAACTAGCCCCAGCCATGACAACAGATATTTCATACCCTTCACGCATGACATTTTTCACATATGCTTTGCAAATGTGCGTCTTCGTTCTGAACCGAATGTTGTGGGAAATATGTCTTTTCCACATGGCCACTAATATAATATAAAAAGCATGTTCCCTTTCCCTTGGCCCCAGGGGGGCACTATATCATGAAAATGGAAAAGTGATGAGAAAATGAGAAATCCTGCCAACAGAGCTCTCTCTCCAAGTGGTTTTCCAGAGGCTCCCTGGGACCGTGTCACCTCATGAAGCGTAAATCACCAACGAGGCCTGGTGAAGTTGTCACCCAGTGGCCTAGTACACGGCTCTTTCTGTTTGGTGGCCATTGACTCAGAGCATCCACGCCATCGGTGTTGGCCTCTGCCGGCCACCGGCAGACCCATCCCTGGGAGGGGCACATACTCCCCTCTGGGCCCCTCAGCACAAAGACCCGGGTTTCCACTTGAGGCCCAGGACCACTGTGATTCAGCCATTCAGAGGCAAACCTCAGTGCTGACGGGCTTCCTGTAGACCATGGGATGCCTCCAACACCTTTAAATAAAGCCCAGGGGCTGTCCGTTCCACCTTGGCAGGCCTTTGTGAGTGTTTAGTACGAGCCAGGATCTGACCTGCCTGGAAACCTGGGAACCTGACTAACATAACAGGGCCCTGGCTTGGCAAATGCCAGCCCCAACCTGCCTTTCCGTCCCTCCCTCCCCCGTTCCTCTAACCCCCTTATGCACAGATTATGGGTAAGCATGGCTCACAGAAGCAAGACTTCCCCCAGCCTTTTCCTCTTGGATACTTAACCTACATGCCCAACTCTAAGAAAGTTTATAGTTTGTGGGTGCTAGGGGGCACTGTTGGGCAACTTTTGTGTATTCCAAAGGTCTCTTGCCTGTGTGTATTTGTTTCATGGACTTGAATTTTTTTTTAAGATTTATTTATTCATTTATTCATGAGAGACACACAAAGAGAGGCAGAGACATAAGCAGAGGGAGAAGTAGACTCCCTATGGGGAGCCCGAGACCCCAGGATCATGCACTGAGGCAAAGGCAGATGTTCAACCACTGAGCCACCCAGGTGCCCTGGACTTAAATTTTTAGAATAGTTTTAGGTTCACAGCAAAATTAAGCAGAAAGTTCAGAGTTCCCACATACCGCCTGCCTTACCCCGACACACAGCTTCCTCCACCATCAACATCCTGCACCAGAGTGGTACACGGATTATCATCTCTAAATGTGCACTGACACATTATCACTCAAAGCCCATAGTTCACATAGGGTCCACTCTTGGTGTTGCACATCCTATGGGTTTGGACAAATGTATGATGGCAGGTATCACCATTATAGTATATAGAACAGTTTCACTGCCCTAAGACTTCTCTGTGCTCTGCCAGTTTATGTCTCTGTCCCCTGCAAACCCTGGCAACCATGCATCTTTTTACTGTCTGTCTAGTTTTGCCTTTTCCAGAATGTCATATGGTTGGAATCACATGGTAGGTAGCTTTTCTGATTGGCTTCTTTCACTTAGTAATATGCATTTAAGTTTCCTCTATGTTTTCTCATGGCTTGATGGCTCAGGTCCTATCACTGCTGAGCAACATTCCATTACCTGAATGGACCACAGCTTATTTAACTACTCATCCACTCAAGAGCATCTTGGTTGCTTCCAATTTTGGCAATTATGAGTAGAGCTGCTAGGGACCTCCATGAGCAGGTTTTTGTGTGGACATGTTTTCAACTTAGAGTAAATAGCAAGAAGCAAGATCACTGGATTCCTGACCTTATGTCCGGAGGGCAGGTTGTTCAGTGGGGAAGGCTCACTGGGACCTTAGCAGACCCAGACTCTGTCAGGGCCAGAACTCCCCCTACCTCATCTCTTCAGAGTCCACTTCCTGTCCCTCTTGGTGGCATTAACTCAGTCTGTCTTCATGTGGTTGGAGAGGTGCCTGAGAGATGTGAGTGAGCAGAGCTGCATCTTGCCCACCTCCCTTCCCCTCCCTTTCATCTTGTATTCCACAAGTTCAAGGGCCTGTAGGATGTTTTGGTATGAACTGAATTTTTTCCCCCAATGCCAGCATTTTTAAAAATCAAGAACACAATGTTTCATTCATTTCTGGTATTCTCTGTCATCACTGGAATGACTGTCAGGGCTCTTATTTAAATTTTGCAAACACGCAGCTGTATCAGCAAACTGGTTATGGTGATTTACTGGGGGTGGGGGGTTGATTGAATTCCCCCGTGGAGCCCTAGGAGGGCTGTCCTCACTTTCAAACACCTGTGATGCTATGTGGCAGAAATGCTGGGAGCACTTGACACACACTGATTAATTTTATTTCTTCAATAGGCCTATAGAGCAGGGGCCACAATTGTCCTCATTTTACCGATGGAGAAGACTTAAGAACAGGAGTTAAGTCACTCACCTGATGTCACACCAATAGTCCATATGATGTCTTTAAAGTCTGTGACCTGGGATCCCTGGGTGGCGCAGCGATTTAGCGCCTGCCTTTGGCCCAGGGCACGATCCTGGAGACCCGGGATCGAATCCCACGTCGGGCTCCCAGTGCATGGAGCCTGCTTCTCCCTCTGCCTGTGTCTCTGCCTCTCTCTCTCTCTCTGTGTGACTATCATAAAAAAAAAAAAAGTCTGTGACCTTAACTACCCCACACCCTGCCTCCTGATAAAGATGCTCTGGGGGCTAGATGAGACCCCTCAGGAAAGCAAGACCGGCCCTTGGGAGTGGAGGGGAGCTTCACTGGGTCTCCTCAGGAGTCCAGGCAGGAAATGGGGGGATGCTTATTGGGACTCAGATCAGGTGTCTCTCAGGGAAAACCGTGGAGGGAAACTGACTGCTGGCTGGGTGCAGGCCTTCAAGCCCCCATCCCCTGTTTTGCCCTCAGAGCAGGCAAAGCCACCTTTCCACCTGCCTATGTACTTCATCCCAGTCTCAAATGCTATGAAGTGCTGCCACTTACTGAGGGTTTACTACATGCTAAGTCCTCTACATTCATTGTCTCATTTACCCCTCTTGATGACTATATTATGTCAATCTGTCATCCCCATTTTATGGAGGAAGAAACTGAGGTTTGGAGAGGTTCCCTCATTGCCTAAAGTCACAGAGCTCAATATCCGTAGAGCAGGCTGTGAACACAGTCAACGACTGAGATGCTCAGACCCCCACCACTTCTCTCTCCAAAGTGTGCTCCTTGCCTCTTGCATTCTGCTCCCCTCCCCGCTTTGTTCTGATTCCTGGCCTGGTGTCATCCTCAGCTCCCAAGCAGCCCTGCAGCCTCTCCTCACCTCTCTAAACCTTGGCCTGATTTCAGCCTTTCATCTCCATTCATTCATTTATCAGACCCAGCTTCTAATAGTGACATTCAAGTCTACCATCTTTTTCATTTGCCATTTGACCCATCCATTTTTGAGAGGAACAATATAATCTCCTACCATGCTTATATTCTCATACCTTTCCCTTCTTGATCCTTTTAATTTAGTCAAATTTTGCTTTATCAATTTTGAGATCATGCTACTGGGTGCCTACACAATCCCCAGTGGTGTTCCTCTGCCTCACTATCTACTCTGCTCATAATGTCTGTCCTTTGGTCAATGCTTGCCTGCTTCACTTTTTTTTTTTTTCTATCTCATTAATTTTTCTGAGAGTTTGGTTTAGGTGAAGTTTCTTTCATTCAGTGATTTAACACATAGTGATTGAGGACCTGCTATACGTTGGGCACTGGGTTTGTCCCTGAGGATTCAACCATCAACTGGTGGGTGGGAACACTCACTTATTAGGGCTTTTGCAACAGAGCACCGACTCTGAGCCCATGCTGTTCTGGAAGCCAGAAGTCTGAAATCAGTATTACTGGGTTGAAAAGTGTCAGCAGAGCCGTATTCTCTCCTTTCCCTCCTCTACAAAATGGAGCCAAAATGATGACCACCTTCCAGCATTCTTTTGAAGATTTAAAGAGCTAAAACAGGCAAAGGGCTTACAGCAGAGTCTCAGACTAGGAAACACGAAATAAATAAATGTTAACTGTTGTTATTTGATTTTCAGTTTTTACAGGAGACAACTTTGAGAGCAAGCTATTGCTTTGTTTTCTGAAAAGGGGGGAAAATAACCAACGGGACATTTGGTTTTACATGGAAAAGGCCAAGATGCTTTTTTGGGATGGAGAGCTTCCAGGCAACAAAATAAAAATCTTGAGAGTTTTGTATAATCATGTGAAAGGTAGTCTTCGTTCAGGGTAGAGCTGTGTCTCTGGCCGTTTTGCTTGCAGGAATAAAAAGGAAGCAATTCTCTCAGGGACTCAGAAAGCCGGATGTTTCTGGTACTGGGAGAGCACAGCATGACCGGGCTCTCCCTCGTGGAGGAGGTGCTAGCCAGGGGTTCCAGAGAGAGTGGGTCAAGAGGAGCCTGAGGCCAGGCTGGCTTTAGGACTTTGAGCCAGATCACTCCTAGGAGGTAGTTAGGGAGTTTCCAGCATGCTCTGTGGTTAATATTCTTTCAGGCAAGTCTGGTCCTTTTGGGTTTGGGGGAGTGTTGGGGGAGCACTCCTGGCCACATTTGGAGTAATGAGGTTCGGGCAGTGGCAGGACCTGGGCAAATTTGTTACAAGGTGGCAAGAAGTCACCAGAGAAAGGAGAGGGAGGAGCGTGAGTCAGGAAGGGGAACAAAGAAACAGCAGCAGCCAGGATTCAAGGGAAAGGCAAATTCAACCTGCAGACCCCCCAGAAACACTGGGGCTGGGAACCCGATAAAAAGCTGACCATCCTACGACCAAGGAGGGCAAAAGCTGGGTCTCTTGCGCTATTTGGGCAAGAAAGAGAAGCCTGACCCTTGAGAACAATGGATATCTGGGCATCTGGGTTACAGATTTGATTTTCTTCTTCGCAGTAACCCTATGATCATGGAGCTTCTTTTTAAGGTGGGGAGAGCGAGGCACAGAGAAAGTAAGTCCCATGCCCTGGTCCCACAGCTAGTAAGTTAGCAGAGCTGGGTGGGTCTGACCCCAAAGCCTGCTGGTCTCCCAGGGAGCAGGCCCTTGCCTCAGTGCTGCAGCGCCAGTAGTCGGCCTTCCACGGAGGAGGGTTTCTTGGTAACTCCTGGCCTGGAGAGGCTGGTGGAAGAGAAGCCCTTCCGGGATATTCCCAATGCAATCTCGGACTTCCTACTCACTCCCGGGCCTTGCTTTTCTTTACTCAATGAGGCGACCACACCTGCTAGTGACGGCGAGGTGGCGTGTTTGTAGGTGGGCTCAGGAGGAGCGCCCAGAATCCCGCTTGATATCACAGCCTTGGGGCGGCCCTGCAGGTGCCGGGGTCCCCCGCCGGGTCAGCGGCTTCCTGCCAGGCTGAGAAGCTGCCTGTAGATGGCGCTCGGACCCCGCTTCCCGCTCTATGGTCCGCTAGGCCGCGCCGCAGGCTGCAGGTCCCAGGTCCCCCCTGCGGGTCCCAGAGTCAACCAGGGTCTCCAGCCTTAGGAGGACGAGCTGCCTCTTCACTCTTCTCCTGCTCCTCCTCCTCCTCCTCCTCCTCCCCCATCTCCTCCTCCCCCACCTCCTCCTCGTCCTTCTCCTCCCCCTCCCCCTCCTTCTGCTTCTGCTTCTGCTTCTTCTAAGATTTTATTTATTTATTCATGAGATACACACACACACACAGAGGCAGAGACACAGGCAGAGGGAGAAGCAGGCTCCATGCAGGGACCCCGACGAGGGACTCAATCCGGGGACCCTAGGATCATGCCTTGGGCCAAAGGCAGGCGCTCAACCGCTGAACCACCCAAGTGCCCCTATTCTTCTTTTAACTGACACTTATGTGACACCTGCTGAGTATCAGGGCCTGTGCTGTGTGCTCAGTGTTCAGCGTTCATGGTCCAATGAGGAGGACAGAAAAGGCCATATTACTTCAGGGTGACCACGACCAGGATAGTAGAGTCCTGGGCAGGAACTTGAGAGTCCAGGGAACATTGAATTCCTGGGCTAAGTGGCCTTGCACCATCTGGGGGAGAAGGCTGGAGTTAGTGTTCTCATGGGCTGTGCCTGAGGGACTATTTGGGACCAGGTGCCACCAGGCACACAGTCGGTGCTCATCTGCACAGTCGGCGCAGATGAGGACGTTCTGGAGGCTGTGTGGCACGGCAGTAGCACCAGCAATGCCAATAACAGCAGTGTGATCATTTCCTGGGGGCTTTTTGGCTCCTTAGAGTTTCACTATGGCGTTCTGGGCACCTTCTCTGAAGCTGCTGTGCCCCTAGGGCTTTGAGCTGCTCCTGGCCTTGAAAAGAGTCTGAGCAAAACATGAGAGACACCTAACTCTGGGAAATGAACAAGGGTAGTGGAAGGGAAGGTGGGCAGGGGATTGGGGTGACTGGATGATGGGCACTGAGGGGGTCACTTGGTGGGATGAGCACTGGGTGTTATGCTATATGTTGGCAAATTGAACTCCAATAAAAAATTTTTAAAAAAATAAAAAAAGGAAAAGAGTCTGAGCTGCTAGGCAGCTGGGGCAGCAGCCTGCAGAGGGAAGCAGAACAGAAGGGAGAGAGTGGAGGGGCTTGGGTCAATAGAAGAGGGCATAGTATCCTACATTCAGCACGTCTCCTGTGACCGGCACTGTACTAGGCCCTCTATCCTGTATTATCCTCACAGCAAGCCTTTCTGGAGATGCTATCTTTTCTGCTAGGCACATAGGACTCCGGAGGTTCAGGGAAGGACAGTCTCAGGTCCAGATGTACTCAGGCTGAGTGGCAGATGAGAAGATGTGCCACTGTGATGGGGAGTGGGGTATCTGGGGGACACTAGGCCTGGTCCCTCTTTGTCAGTGATGGAGATGGGGCTTGTTATTGAGCATATCCATGCAGAGCTGGCCAGTGCCTCTTCCTGAGTCAGGCTAGCTCCTGACCACATACCCCAGGCCAGCTCTGTTTGTCCCCTGGCTGCTTGGCCCCAGCGGCACACTGTGTCTAGGGGCCACTGGACACAAAGTCCAGAGAGTAGGTGGGGGGTGGCGGGGAAAGGTCCGGCAGATGCATCCTCTGCAAACCCTTCTTTCCCCATCTGGGACCCGGGTCACCTGGCCCACCTTGAGCAGCTCTCAGCCTTTCACTGGCCCGGCTCTGGTGTCTGGTCAAAGTCTGTTTATAGACTGCTTCTGTGCCAGAGTCAACCAATAATGACCACAACCCACACCGTCTCTAACCCCCACTCCCAAGCGACTTCTCAAAACCAACCCCTTGAATACCCTCCCAGCCGTGCCTGATCCCCAGTCTCTCGCTTTTTTCTTCCTTCAAATAGTTCATTATTTTGCACGGAGATTTTGCTTTTCTTTGACTTTTTTTTCTTCATATATAACCCAATAAAAGAGCTCCCGTTATTCCAGAATATATTCTAGGACCTATTTTGTGCTCAATTACACACCATCTATAGTTGATTTTCATGAAATTTAAATAACAAAGAGGGATGCTTATGTCATTTCTTCCTTATAAAAATACACCCTTGAAATCCTCTCTCACTGGAAAGCTGCAGCGTGTCCACAGTTTAACAGCTTGTGTGTGTGCGTGCGTGTATGTGCTGCCTCATTAGAAGTGCACACAGAGTGAGGTGTGTCCTGGTAACAAGAGCTAAATTTGCACTCAGTGTCCCAAAGTGGAAACAGACTGCCCGGAACGCTAGGACTCAGCAGCATCTGCCACTCTCTGCAACAGTTTCAGGCCAGGGCCGCTGGACAGAAAAGTCAGAGCATCCATCCCGGGGCTAGAGATCTAAGGAGAGTGTGTGTTGGCAGGGACCAGAGGCACTGCCCATTCACCGGGCAGGATTTTTCAGTGGCAAGATGCTCAATGCCCAAACTGGACTTCCCAAACCTCATGGGCCCCAGGTGGCAGCTGGCAGCGTGGAGGTCTGCATGCCTCACAGCCCAGGCAGAGTGAGGCCTTGAATCCTTGAGACCTTGACCAAAGTCCTAGAGCTGAAGGTGGTGGCTAAGAAACAAGAGGGCTTGTTTTTACCATGGGACCCTGGTAATGGGGCTATTCTGTTGAGCCATGAGATAATGATATTTGAAATTCAATTTTAAATTTCCCTCTTCTGGATTGAACTCTTCATGTTAAGGCCCAGCAGAGAGAAGCAAGAGAAAATGAGTCCCTGGGTAGGGAAGGGGGCTGCCAAGAGCCAGAGACAATTGAAGTATCTAGACTTGTAGGAGAGGGGGTTTGGCCCCAGATCTAAGCCCTCATTCCTCATGTGCCAAAGCCCACTGCCTGTGGCCCTCTAGGAGGGACTCTTCACAGAGAAACTAAGGTGCTTTGCTCTACATTGTGATCCCAGGGCTCTCCCCTTGGGAGAGGGACCTGCTCCCCACAGGCTCCACTTGAGTAGGAAGACTTGGTTCAGTGGACATGGGGACTGACTCCAGGTCTCCCCTCAAGGAAGCTGAGGCAGGAGCAGAAGGGCACCCCCTACAACGAGAACCCTTCTGGGTGATACTTGGCAATCTGGAGATGACCTCCTCTGGCCCAGCCTACCATCCTGACAGCTTGGAGGAGTGGGCCTTCACCTGGGCCTGAAATGGCCCAATGCTTGAGAGAACAGATGAGGGGTGGTCTACGTGGAGGAACAGCACCACAAAGACCAGGAGCAGGACAAGTTTGGAAGGAGGGAAGAACATTTGGAGCTGCTAAGTGTTCAAAAGGTAGTTGGGAAGTGTCCCAGAAATGTAAATCAGGATGAAAATATATATTATTATGGGATTAGGATAAAAACATAAAACTGTGTCCAGAAGCCCCACGCTACCTGGGCCCGCACCTGAATGAGAGTTGCAACAATACTTAAAGGTCCAGACACCAGGAAATCAACAACAATGAAGCAAATCCTAAAAAGAGAAACGAATGAAACTAATCAATATTTCCAGTGAATGACATAACCATGCTGAAGGAAGAAAAAGAAAACTAACCCATGTAACTTTTGAACACAGTACTTTGACCATATACCCTCAGTTTAAGGCAAAAATGCAAAACTTAAACTCTACTTAGAATGTGTTTTTCACAGTTATATGAGTACAGCAATTTTCTGTGTATTGTAGGAATAAGTAATATAGGAGTAAATATATACATAATGTTGAGAGTCATATTCTCACTGTTGGGGAAGGGAATAAAAAATATGAAATAGAGGAAGCTGGAAAGAATTCCATGAGTTGGATTAGAACCATACAATCAGAGGTATCAGAACATACAATATATATAATATATACATATATGAACAAATATGCATATATACACACATACATACATTTGTCAGCTTTGTACGGTGAAAACTTCTAGAAGCAAAGGCTGAACCTCAGTTCCAATGAGCACACTTAATATCTAAGTTCTGGTTTCTAAATACCATTCTTTTTTTTTTTTTTAATTTTTTTTTTAAATTTTTTTTTATTTATGATAGTCACAGAGAGAGAGAGAGAGGCAGAGACACAGGCGGAAGGAGAAGCAGGCTCCATGCACCGGGAGCCTGATGTGGGATTCGATCCCGGGTCTCCAGGATTGCGCCCTGGGCCAAAGGCAGGCGCCAAACCGCTGCGCCACCCAGGGATCCCCTCTAAATACCATTCTTTACTAAAAAAAGAACCAGGGCTCATTGGAGGATGGCTGGGGCAGGAAAAGTACATGATGAACATGAGACATCTGTTTATGCCAGAAAGAACAATGGGGATAAATCCAAATGTCTAGAAGCCAGCTGGAAATTTGACAATTTGGATGTCAAAACAAAAAATGGTAGTAAAAAATTATATAACCCATTGAATACAAATTGAACACCAATAAAAAATAAATTTATTATAAAAAAAACCCCATTGAATAAAATAAGAATCCACGAGTCCAAAATAGTATAAATGAATGCATGAATGAATGAATCAATAGGTGAATGGGTAAATGAGGGGGAAGAAAAACATTTCCTTATAGTACAATGCCAATTTATGAATGGAGAAGGAATGAATTGAGTTAGAAAACATTAGGTAATAATTGATAAAGGCAAACATCAACAATGGATGCTAAAGCTGTCCGTGAAAGTTTGAGGCAAATCAGGATATTGAGAATCTCAAGGAATCTTCCCACAAATCACTTACGAATCATAAAAATAGTAACTATAGAGTGGAGAGTCCTAACCTTTAACCCCTGCTTGAAGTTAACATCACCAACATTGGGATAATTCAATACCAAGTGCCTCCTCATCTGATGCATTGAGAAGAATCACCTCTCACTTTTCACATCACTTCTATGGTATTCCTGTCAAAATGTTCAACCTGAATCTGATGATGAGGAAATGTCAGAAAAGTCCATTTTGAGGGACATTATACAAAATAATTGGCCTATACTCCCCCAAAATATCAAGGTCATGAAAAATAAAGGCTGAAAATCCCTTCCAGATTAAAAGAGATTAAGGAGATATACAACCAGAAGCAGTATGTGATTCTAGATTGGATCTTGATCTGCAGGGAAATAAGTAAAGAGGACATTATTGGGACAATTGGAGGAATTTGAATACAGACTGAACATTAGGTATTAGTATATGTCAATGTTAAATTTCCCAATTTTGATAATTAACCTGAGATTAAATTTTTAAATGTTCTTTTTCTTAGGAAACACACGCTGAAGTAGTTAGGGTAAAGAGCATCTCTAGTCTGTGGTTCTCAAAGTGTATTCAAAGAACCCTGGGGTGGGAGGTCCCTGAGATCCTCACATGGAGTCTGCAAAGTTTTTGTTTTCAAGCCACATAATTATGTGAGATTGCATTTTCATATAGTTCAAAAACATGGCTGGCCAACTTGAGAATGCAGGAGCAGATATGTAAGTCTAAGTTGTCTTCTATTAAGCCAGATATTAAAGAGATTTGCAAACATGTAAAGCAACATCACCCTTCTCACTAATTATTGTTCCAAAAAACAAAGCTCTTTTTCATTAAAAATGTTATACGTTAACATGAAATGAGATTATTATTTCATTCATTTATTTAATTTCAGCTTTACTGAAGCATAACTGACAAATCAAATTGTAATATATTTAAGGTGTACAATGTGATGATTAGATAAACATATACATTGTGAAAGACTTCCCACCCTCCAGTTTACTAACACATCCTTCACTTCACATATTTACTTTTTTTCCCCCCTTTATATTCTTTTTTGTTAAGAACAATTACATTCTGCTCTCCTGGTGAATTTTAATTATATAATATGGAATTATCAGCTCTACTGTATACTTATACTACTGTATAAGTTATACTTTGGATCCCTCGACATTAGTCATCTTATAAATGAAAGCTTGTACCCCTTTTTTAAAAAGATTTTATTTATTTATTCATGAGACACAGAGAGAGAGAGACAGAGACAGAGACACAGGCAGAGGGAGAAACAGGCTTCATGCAGGGAGCCTAACGTGGGACTCGATCCTGGGTCTCTAGGATCACGCTAAACCGCTGAGCCACCCGGGCTGCCCAAGCTTGTACCCTTTTAACAACCTCTTTTATTTCTCCCACCCCTCAGCCCCTGGCAACCACCATTCTACCATTCTACTCTGTTTCTATGAGTTTAACTTTTTCTCTCTCTCTCTCTCTCTCTTTTTTTTTTTTTTTTTTTAGATTTCACAGATAAGTGATATCATGCAGTATTTGTCTTTCTCTGTCTGGCTTATGGCTTATTTCACTCAGCATAATCTTCTCTGCCTCCTTTCTTTTTTGAGGCTGAATAATATTCCAGTGTGTGTGTGTGTGTGTGTGTGTGTGTGTGTGTGTGTGTGTGTGAGACATTTTCTTTATTCATTCATTTGTTGAAGGGCACTTAGGTTGTTTTCTTACCTTGGCTATTATTAATAATGTTGCAGCAAACATGGGAGTATAGGTATCTCTTCCAGATAGTGATTTATTTTCCTTTGCATATATACCCTGAAGTGGGATTGCTAGATCATATGGTAGTTCTATTTTTAATTTCTTGAGAAACCTCCACACTGTTTTTCATAGTGGCTGCACCAGTGTACATTCCTACCTATAGTGCACAAGTGTTCCGTTTTCTCCACATTCTTGCCAGCATTATCTCTTATCTTTTTGATAATATATAACCTAGCAGATATGAAGTGACATTTCTGTGGTTTTGATTTGCATTTCCCTGATTAGTGATATTGACAGTCTTTTCATGTACCTATTGGCCATGTGTATGTCTTCCCTGGAAAAATATCTATTTGGGTCCTTTGCCCATTTTTAAAGTTGGGTTATTTGGCTTTTTGCTGTTGAGTTGTAGGAGTACCTTGTATGTTTTGGGTATTAACCCTTATCAGATGTGTGGTTTGCTTCCATTCCATAAGTTGCCTTTTCTTTCTTTTTTTTTTTTTTTCATAAGTTGCCTTTTCATTTGTTAATGATTCCTTTTGCTGGGCAGAAGCTTTTTTGTTTGATGTAGTCTCCCTTGTTTATTTTTGCTTTTGTCCTCTTTGCTCTCAGTGTCAAATCCAAAGAATCATTGCCAGGACTGATATTGAGGAGCTTTCTCCCTATATTTTCTTCTAAGAGTTTTTATGGTTTCAGGTCTCATGTTCAAGGTCATTTGTTCAAGACCTTAATGTTTAATCCAGTTTGAGTTTTTGTGTATGGTGTCGGTTAGTGGTCCAGTTTCATTCTTTTGTGTGTGGCTGTCCAGTTTTCCCAACACCACTGATTGAAGAGACTAACCTTTCTCTGTTATATATTCTTGATTCCTCTGTTGAAAATTCTTTTTAAAATATTTTATTTATTTATTCATGAGAGACACACACAGAAAGAGAGGCAGAGACACAGGCAGAGGGAGAAACAGGCTCCATGCAGGGAGCCCAACGTGGGACTCGATCCCAGGACCCCAGGATCATACCCTGGGCTGAAGGCAAACGCTCAACCACTAGCCACCCAGGCGTCCCTCCTCTGTTGAAAATTAAGTGACCACCTATGCATGGGATGGTTTCTGGGCTTTATTTTTGGTCCTCTTGATCTATGTGTTTGCTTTTATGCCGCTATACTGTCTTGATTACTATAGATTTAAAATATAGTTTGAAGTCAGAACATTGGTGCTTCCAGCTTTGTTCTTCTCTTTCAAGATTGCTTTGACTATAAGGGGGTCTTTGAGGTTGTGCAAGCTGCCTACTTTATTCTTTTGTGGATCCCAGTAGTTAAGGGTGTGCCAAGACCAATCAGTGTCCCAAAGGGGAGTATCACAGTCAGCCCATGGTTGCAGGCTGGTTAGAAGGTAGACCCTCAGACAGTGGCTTGTAAATATGTAGTCAAACCTCTGTTAGGAAGAGATGCACAGATAGATGATTTTGCCCATTTCCAGGCCTGGAGAGAGAGAGTCCGGATGATGAGACACTGGGATTTCTGAACTATGCAAAAGGTTCAAAGAAATGACATATAGAATAGAGTACTTGAAACCAGGGTCATCCTAGGAATTCAGGGATGAGTGGTCACCAACTTTTTCAAACTATTCCCATGCCCACTACAGGGATTTGGGAAAGGGGAAGACTTATATGTCCACGGGAGACATATTGGGAGTTCTCAAGAAGACAGTCATGGAAGTACAGATAATGCATTTCAGTTCTGGCTTCGTTAATTAACCAGATAGCATCAGGTGATGACTAACTAGGAAATCCCTGAATCTTAGAGCACTTGGTTAGTAAGGGTTGTAAAAATTAAGTCCAAGCATCTACTACTTTATCTAAACACACATGAGAATAATTATAAACACAACCAAAAGCTCCCAACAGCTGGATCACTATCACACCTTCAGTGTTAGCTGGCAAGAGAAAGGGCCTGGGGGAGCAGGACTTGATGGAGACCTGACCCAAATGCAACGGGATACCCAGACCAGTTCCAATAACCAGCTAACCCCAGGGCTTGGATCACACACAGTTTTAATCCAGAGCAAACTAGAGCACCTGCAGCCTGAATTCAATATGAATCCAAACATCGGTTGCCTAACGCTATTAGATATCATCATCAACATAGCCTTTAAACTGCACCTTCCTTGGGACGCCTGGGTGGCGCAGCGGTTAAGCACCTGCCTTTGGCTCAGGACATGATCCTGGAGTCCCAAGATCGAGTCCTGCATTGGGCCCCCTGCATGGAGCCTGCTTCTCTCTCTGCCTCTCTCTGGGTCTCTCATGAATAAATAAATAAAATCTTAAAAAAATAAATAAACTGCATCTTCCTAGGAAGTTTCCAGACTTGGAGTGAAAAGAAAAACAAACAAAATTAAATACAGGATTATTGTGTGATCCAACATTTCAGCTTCCAAAAAGAAGCAGGGATTCAAGGAGATACTTGTACAGTCAGGCATAGCAGCATTATTCCTAGTAGCCCAAAGTGGAACTGCTCTGAGTGGTTGGGCTGAGTGTCCATTGACAGATGAATGGCCTGAATGAAACAAAATGTGGCACATACAGGTAACAGAATATTATTCAGCCTTTAAAAAGGAAGGAAGTTCTGACATGTGCTACAATAGGGATGAATCTTGAAGACATTATATTAAATGAAATAAGCCAATCAGAAAGGACAAGCACTTATGATTTCATCTATATGAGGTGCCTGAAAAGGCAAATTCATAGTGACACAAAGTAGAATGGTGGTTGCCAGGGGCTGGGGAGCGGGGACATGGGGAGTCATTGTTTAATGCCTAGAGAGCTTCATTTGGGGATGATGAAAAAGTTCTGGAGATGGATGGTGGTGATGGTGGCACAACAACGTGATGTACTTAGTATCACTCAACTGTACACTTTAAAGTGGTACGTTTTATATGTATTCCATCACGATTAAATGAACACGAGGAGCATTAGGAGGGTTCTCAATCTGTATAGGTTCTCGGTGAAGGTGGGACTGAGCTTCGGAGTGCTTGGCCTAGAGGGGTCCCCATGACCCAGGCTTAGAAGGAAGCCTTCTGGGCTGTTCCATGATTCTGAAGGGACAGTCAGCAGAAACCCAACAACAGGTTTCTCCAGAACTCGGGCTTTCTTTCACCTCCTTGGGCGAAGTTGCCACCTCCCAGATCAGAGACCAAAGAGCAGAGAGGAACCAAAGCGGGGAAGGCATCTTTAAGGTGCCCTGATCCCGTTGCGTCCTCCCAGGGGCAGCGTGTCCTGTTGCCCTGGGCTCTCCCCCCTTTTCTGCCAGGTACCACTGATCATAAATAGGCATAGATAAAGGAAGCCCCAGCCCTGTCCCAGTTCTCCAGCGGGCCCCTCTGTCCGGGGAAGAGGCAGGTCCTCCAAGGCGTCAAGCAGAACTCACGTTTCCAGCTGCGCAAGAACCTCCCCGCAGGCGGCGTCATTACCGCGTGCAGAAGGGGGTCTTATCACGTAACAAATTTCTCACCCCTAGGAGGGCAGGAGGGATGCGAGGCGGAGGGGATGCGGGGGGGGGGGGGGGGTGGCGCTTACAGCCACAGGGACGTGTCTCCCTCCCTTATGTTCCAAACAGGGCGGTAGAAAAATTGAGGTTTGCTGATGAGTAACTACTCAAGATGTGCGTCCGCAGAGCCTCACCAAGCCCAGAACGAAGACACTCCTCTCGCCCCTTCTCTTTCCGGGGAACCTTCCAGCCTTCCCTCAAGACGGAAGAAAAAAAGGGAGAAGCAGGGCCCTAAGTAACCTTCCCTGCATACCAGCTCTCCTTGCAGCCCCACCGCGCAGCAACTCTTGGATTAATCTTTCTTTTTTTTTTTTCTTTTCTTTTCTTTTCTTTTCTTTTCTTTTCTTTTCTTTTCTTTTCTTTTCTTTTCTGTTCTTTCTTTTCTTTTCTTTTCTTTTTTTCCTTTTTCTGCTCAATGGATTGTGGTCAAGGCCATTGTAACGTGAGCAGTGCCTCGGAGGGGATTGGCCGAGGGGGCTGCGAGGGGCCCCTTTCACAGAGGGCTAATTGCGTTTCAGACCACCAGTATTCGGGAGCTACAGATGTCTTCCTTCATTGGCCTCGGCAGCACAATTGAACCCATCTGTTGCATTTATTCCGCTGGCTCCCCCCACCCAGCCCGCCCCCACCCCTCGCCCCCACCCCCTCCCTTCCCTTGTCTGCTGTGCCTAAATTGAAAACTCATCAAAATGTAATCCAAGAGCAGTTTGGCTGCCAGGCGGCCGAGAAGGGGCTCAGTGGGAATAAAGGCCCCCCGCCACTTTACACACGGGCCAGAGCCTGGGGAGCCGGGTCACAGGCAGCCTTAGGGGGGAAAGTGAGAAGTTAGCCGGCAGATGGGCTGCTCCACGCGGCCCTATAACCCGATGCCTCCGAACAGGGGCCCTAGCAACGGGTAGGCCCAGGCGGGAGGATGCTGCTGCCCCAGAGGTGGCGACCCCACCTCGCAGGCCTCGCCCCTGGCCGAGGATGCTTCGATTTCAAACGGGGCTGGGGCCAGGGCTCATCACTCTCTGACCCCCATCTGCCCTCTCGAGCTCAAAGGGATTTCCAAGGCAGAGAGGGCAGGGCCGGCGTGGCCTCACAAGGGCTGGGGAATGTGGCATGGGGAAGGCAGCCTGCCCGCCAGCCCCCACCGCCTGCATGGCCCAGGCTCCCTGTTGTCCCTTCCTCCCTCAGCTCTGCCTCCTTGGGATGCACTTAGGCTCTTTCCTGCACCTGCTTCTCCTTCTCCCAAGCAGGCAGTGATCTCGGGAAGGTGTGGATGCAACTGCTGACCCTTTCATGTTGCTCAAAGCTTCGAGGTCAGCAGGGAGGCTGGCCTGGGGGCTCTGTGCTGGATGTCAGTATAAGCCCCAGCTCGGGTCTCTTTTGAGGTCCTTTTCCCACTACCTGCTTATCCTGGTCCAGAAATGGGGCCATTTCCTTGCAGAGCAGCTGGCGGCTACACCCTCCCACCTGTCTGCTGACGACTTCTGGGGGAAGGCAGGCTGCCAGGGGGCATGATGTTTTTGGATCGGTAGACCTGAAGAAACGGCTATGGTAAGGTTTCGCTGGCAGGCACATCTGTGAACTGTGTGCCTAGAGCTTTGTAGAGGGCATGCACAGCTCTTTGTTGTTGAAGAGTGGGCATGGGGGTTCCAAACAGTTATCTTTGATGAAACCCATAGTAAATACATACATACATATATATATATATATATATATATATATACTTTTTCATAGCAGTCTAATATACACACAGGTAAATAACTAAAGCAAAAGTTTATTTTCACAAAATAATACTTCCTCCAAGTCTATGAGATGCCCTCTGATATTTCCTATTCTAATATTCCATTGCATTGTTTAAAATGCCAGTCGTGGGACGCCCGGGTGGCTCAGCAGTTGAGCATCTGCCTTCAGCTCGGGGTGTGATCCCAGGGTCCACAGACCCAGTCCGCATTGGCCTTCCTGCGTGGAGCCTGCTTCTCCCTCTGCTTGTGTCTCTGCCTTTCTGTGTCTCTCGTGAATAAATAAGTGGAATCTTTAAAAAATAAAATAAAATAAGATGCGAGTCGTGTTGATTCCCTACACTGCTTTTACAACCTACCAGAGTAGTAGTTCTCAAATACTCACAGCCATTCGGATCCCCCTGCAGTCCCCAACCTCTATAAAATTCCAGGCCCCTGGGCCCATCTCTGAGAGATGCTGGGTGCATCTGGTGCTGGTATGGGGCGCATGAATAGATACTTTTGGCAAGGCTCTCTCCCTTTGAAAGGGAGTTCCGCTGTACCTTGACAAACTCAGCTGCTTCCAGTGGGCTCTGTGGTCTCAATCCCATGGTCTGAGCTGGAAACAATAGGTTGACCAAGATGGGCAGCTCAAGGTGAGGCCTTCTGAGGTTGCCACCTCCCTACCACGTCTTAATTAAATCCTCACCCAGTGAGAGTGTGGATGTCAGGTCTGGCTTGGCTGGCTTTTAATTGAAGTGTTAATTTGTTGCTGCAGAGTGAGGGCCCTGCAGTCCCTGAGCCTTCATTTACTGCCATCCTAAGCTGATTAGCTGTGCTGGGGGGGAGAGAGGGGCACAAGCCATCAGCAGGGGAGCTAGCTGGGCCGGAATCAGGCCTTGGAGCTGCCGTTGTGGAGAGGGGGCAGGCCAAGGCCAAAGCCTTCTGCACCTGCCTCATCCTGCCCACCAGCCGCCAGGCAAGCACCTGCCCCAATGGGCCTCCAAGGAATCGACCTAGTTTCTGCTCCCCTCCCCCACACCCCCCAAGTCCATCTCGATGACAAAGAGGCACCTTTGTCCTGTAAGTCGCACACCATTGTCTATAGGATAAACAGCTCTTTAGCTTGATGCTCAAGGCCTCCCAGAAACCGGCCCCCAGAGCATCTCCCAGTGTCCCCCTCTCATGCCCTCCCTTCACCCTAGCCGAGCCAGGCTGCTCTCAATCGCCACTCAGGCTGTGCACTTCCATTCTGATCTTTAGCCCTTTGATCCGAGGTGCCTCCACCCGAATACCCTTGCTGACTTGCCCATTCCTCAAAGCTCAGCATTACTGGTACCTCCTCCGGGAAGCCTTCTGTTCTTTTTTTTTTTTTTTTTTAAAGATTTTATTTACTTATGAGAGACACACAGAGAGGTAGAGACACAGGCTGCATGCAGGGAGCCCGATGTGGGACTTGATCCTGGGTCTCTAGGATCACGCCCAGGGCTGAAGGCGGCGCTAAACCGCTGAGCGGTTAGCGCGCCCCCCCCCCCCCCCCCCGGGCTGCCCAAGCCTTCTGTTCTGATGGGCTGTCAGGAGCAGGACTTACTGCAGAATCAGACGGGCCAGGGAGAGAAGGAATGGGAAGGATACACTGACCTGGGCACACAGGAATGCTGGAGAATCACGCCTGGGGAAGGACAGGATGGGCATCTCTGGCTTGGGCCTGGTCCTTCTATCCCTGAGTCCTTTCCCTTTTGGCCTCTCTGTCCATCCTTGGATATCTGCCTCTTGTTGCTGGAGTGAATCTGGGTCTGTGGTTGTTGGCTCTAGAAGGAGGTAGTCTGGGCTCAAAGCCTGCCCTGGCTACTCACCAGCTAAGTGACTCTGGGTGAGTGATTTCACCTTCCCAGACTTCACCTCCTAGTCTCTCCTGCCTTCTCCTCCTTCCTCATCTTCCTGTGGGTCACAGGTTCTGGCCCAGGTCCTCATCTCTTAGACTTGTTCTTTTTTTTTTTTTTTTTTTGGTGAACGTCTCCAGTTTCTTCCCTGGAGAAGCCACTGCAGCAACATCAACATCTGCCCTCTGGGGACTTTACAGCCCACCCAATAAAATGAGGAATCGGAGACCCTGCAAACAAGCCCCACAGCTCAGCCTTGCCACCCGCCCACACCAATACCCCAGGATAGCCTCAGTCCCTAGCGAGAGCAGCGCTCATGGATTGGACTCTTATCCTGAGCCCTCCACTATGCTAAGTACTTTACAGAGCTCGTGGCCAGGAAGAGAGCCATTACTAGTTAGAAGAGCAGAAACCCAAGGTTTAGGGTGTGTGACTTGGTCAGGCTGCATACCTACATTGTCTGAAGCCAGAATGATCTTTTGAAAATACGAATGGATCTTGGGAGCCCCCGTCTCACCTTCTTTCCCTCAGTGGCTCTCCATAGCTCTGGTCCCCGCTGACCTCTCCTGCCTACCCTCTCACCTTACACTGCCTCATATTTTCTGCACTAAGGACACATTGCCCTTCTTTTTAGCCCCTAGTATGTAACACTCTTCCCATAACCACAGGGCCTTAGCTCATACCATTCCTACTGAGTAGAACATCTTTTGGCCTCTCTGCCAAAATGAGCTCCCATACATCCTTCCTCCAAGTAGCCCGTTCCCCCTCAACTGGGTCAGAGTTCCCCCACCCATAGCAGTCTCAGCCCTTGTACCTTTCCTCTGTGGCCCTTGTACTGATAAGACATTACCCCTCCAAAACCCTCAGATGTCCAGCAAGGGATCCACCACACTGAGCCTCCCCAATGGAGGCATAATTCCCAACCTCCAAAATCTACACGAACATTTTGTACAAGAGCTCTCTCCCTGCCACATTCTAAGCAAAATGAGGGCATGGCCTTTATTGTTTTTTCTCACTGCTTTATAACTTCAGGTCTTATCATAGTGCCTGGCACAGAGTAGATAGCCAGTTATTGCATGCAGAATAAAGGATGTAGGAATTGAACCCAAAATGGGGCTCTCCACCTGGTCACGCTGGGCTTCCCAGGAAGGCATGTTATGGGATCAGCAGTTTGAGGCTTCCTGGCATTCAGGGGTCATCATCATGTTGGAGCTGCAGGTGGCCTGGGGGTGGAGGCAGTAGACGCTGCCACTGACACAGTGGGATGAAAGCATCTAGGTGTTGGGGAAGGGCCACCTCAGGCTGATCCTGCAAGAAAAAGGCTAATGGAAGTCTGTGGAGGAGTTCCCACCAGCCCCTACCGGCCCCATGCCCTCACAGGGCTGCCTGCACACAGGAAAGCCCTGCGCTCAGAGCCAATCCCAACACCAGCCTGGTTCCCAATGCCCAGCAGGCAGCCTGAGCAGCATGAGCAGAGCGAGCCACTCCTGGCAAGACCAGGTCTTTCTTCTTGAGCAGTGAGGTCACGGCAGCAATGTAGTGGCCTCCAGAGAGCCTCTCATCCCCCAACAAAGGGCGTAGCCCTGGGGTTAAGAGCTGGGGTTATGACCCCATTGCGGAGGCCCCAGTGTGGTGGATCCCTTGCTGGACATCTGAGGCCATGTCACTCATAGGATGGGTGACGCTGCCTTACTGCCAACCACGCCAACCTTGCTCTGGGGGCTTCAGATGCCCTCTGACCCTGGGGATATGCGGACTGGAGGCTCATCTTTTGGAGGCTGGATGATGGTCAGCAGGCTTGAATGAGAGGGAGAGTGTGCAGCCCATCAGCTCAGGCCCAGCATAGACAGATTCGAGGTCCAAGGAGACTTGGGACCCCTGGTGCTACCTTCAGGTTCCCTTCTGAACCACAGAGCTATTCCCTCAGCCAAGGCAGCTTGTTCTAGCTGCTGGGACTGGTGTGCCACACAGAGGGACTACCCAAAGTCCTCTCCAACCTCTTCTTCTGCTATTTTTCCCTGCATATGTGTGACTTGTGAGATTGAACCAGCAGTAGGAAGGGAAGATTGTAAACAGGTGAGGGACCCCCTCCTGACCTGTATGCCCACTGCCAACAGGTAACCAGCACCCCGAGCCAGTTAAGGGCCACTTACTATCTCTATGATTTTAGTCTACACTGAAAGCTCTATGTGCCTCAGTTTCCTCAGCTATAAAAAGGGACTAATAATAGTACCAATCCCATTGGAATGTTGTGAGAGTAAAATGAGATAAAACACGTGGAGCTCTCAGAATAGTGCATTTATTGCACTCCAAAAGCATGTACATAAATGCTATGTTTAGTAACAAGTGCTTGTGCGTGTGACTTCCAGAAAATTTCATGTAAATCCAAGCAAATGTGCATGTAAATGTGTGTATCCATCCTTAGAAATAATACACTTATTGGGAAATATGCACACTATTCTACACCTCACCTTTTTCACTTAATAATATAGCCTGAGTGTCTTTCCATGTGGGCAAAGACAGAGCCCTCTGTGATGGCAGCATCGGCCCATTATGTACAAAGACTTCCATTTATATAAGGAAGTGCTGCCATGGGTACTTAGATAGTGCCATGTTTTTGCTATTAAATCAACACTGCCATGAACCTCCTTGTTTATCATAGTGATGAGTGCATTTTCATCTGCAAATGATAGAAACCAAATGCAAACTGGCTTCATTGAAAAGGAGAATTTATTAGTTCATGTGGCATACGTATGGCTTCAACAAGATCAACACAATTCTGGTGCTCCTGTGATGGCTTCAGCTATCTCTATCTCTATCTCTATCTCTATCTCTATCTCTATCTCTATCTCTATCTCTCCCTCCCTCTCTGTCTCCTTCATTTCTTGGCTTTGCTCCTGTCTGGCTTTGTTCTCAGGCTCTCCCTACAGAAGGCAAGATCTATTCCAGGCTCACATCCCACCAGCTAAACCTATGAACTAAGCCAAAGGGCAATGTTAATTTCTTGTTAACATCAATTTTCTTGTTAATTCCAACAAAAGTCCAGGAATAGAGTCTGATTGTCCTGGCTTGAGTCACTTATACTTTCAACTTTGTACACACATGACAGTAGACCTAGAACATATTTTATTAAAAGTGCAATGATGGGCCAAAGGGAAGGGTCATTTGCCACATATTAAATCTTCTCTGCCAATACCTGGGCATCACAGAAGCCCTTGACTTCATGGAAGAGGAGGAGGTAAGGGAAACTCTGGCCAGTTTGTGGCAGGGACAACAAGGCAACTATCCAGTGATGGCTCTCATAGTCCTCATAGTGCCCAGGTGGCTGCCAGAAGCAGCAGACTCCTGGCCTGGCAATCAATCATTCCTGGGTGCCTCACCCAGTACCAGCTGACTTTACCAGCCTCATATCATATCATATCATATCATATCATATCACTCCCTTGAAATATGGCAGGTGCCATGTGTATGCATGTACATGCATGTGTGTGCGTGCGTGTGTGTGTGCATACATGCACCCATGTTGCCAGGCAGCAGTGTCAAGAGCTGATGCTAGAAAGTCAGGCAAATCTCAAGTTTTGTGCCCTGTGCACCTGACAAAGGAATTTGGTTTTATCCCCAAGTGTACTGTATAGTCTAAACTGCACTAAAGAGTAGTTCAGTTTCTAAACTGAAATATTCAGAAAGTCAAATCTGCAAGAGAACATGAAGCAGGGAAGTGAGGGGAGGGCCTCTTTGGTCCTTAAGCTGGGTGATTTGTGGATGGAGGAGGACCAGGAGGGAAGGAGAGGAGAAGTTCCCTTTCTTGAGATTGAGGAAGTTGGCCAGGGGTGAGGAGAGCACTTGGGGTGGAGGAAAGACTGAGGATCAGAGGGTCTAAGAACTGGACAGAGAGGAGAAGGCCAGAGACTGAGTTGAGAGGGTTGTAGGGGTGTAAGTGTGAGTGCGAATGTATATGTGAGGTTTCAGAGATGGAGGGAGCAGTGGTGAATGATGACCACATCTAGAGTGTGGTTATGAGAGGAGTAGCTCAAGTGGCAAGAGGTGAGGGTCACTGGTGGGCCTGGAGGTGAGAATGTCCCACCAAGCATGCAAATCTTGAGGTAAGGCCTAGTGGAAAAGAAGATGGAGCCTGGAGCTAAACGTTGCTCAAGAACTAATTACTCTCTTAGTGTGACTATTATCATCATTGATGTCCTTGTTGGTCAGCTAGGGTGAGGGATGTGTGATATCTGGGGGTGTGGAAAGCTGTTGCTTCATGTGTTTGCTCCTGGGTATGGAAACTCATCCCTGGGCAAATCAAGAAGAGGAGGCAGGCCTGAGCCAGGCCATAGTCAAGAACTGTGGGTCAAGGTGCCAGCGCCTGCAGTTCGGTGGGGTTTGGGTCGCTAGGAAACCAGGCAGGCCTCTGCCCGGCGGAAAGCTCCCTGTGTGGAGGGCCCAGCACCGGGGCCTGTTCTCCCAGTGCCCCAGGGATAATAAGGACTTCAGAAAGGACAGCCCTGAGTCAGGGCTGAAAGAGGCTTTAGTTCCTTGTTTGGCGGCTTAAAAAAGGCAAACAGAAGCTTTTCTCCTTTGGGGATCAATGTGAATCCCAGAAAATCCCATTATTTCCCTTTGAGATCAGTGGCCTGCTCTTGAGGGCTTTCTCTTCCCCAAGGCAACAGCCCTCTCCTCGCTCTGTGTGAGCATCCTGCCCCTGCGTGGCCCCAGAATGGGCTGAAGGAAGGGGTTGGGGGTCAGGGGGGCACTGGGGCACAGGTGAGCCCCACATTACAGCTGTTTCCTCCTGCTGACTACTTATCCCTTATTCCCATCTGATCCTTCCCTGCGCCTAAGAGCAAGGAAGGGGGGTAGGCCAACGAAGCCAGCAGGAAAGTGTTTTTCAATGGTCTCCTCTTCCAGGAAGCCTTTTTTTGAGCCCTGAGAGGGCTTGCTTATCTAGAGGTCTTGTCCCATGCAGAGGGTTTGCATCTGGGTGGTTATTTCCTTTTAGCATTATAGTGGGTGAGATGCATATCATCATGGAAAAATGATCATGATGCTGATAGAAGACATTTATTGAGCTCGGCACTGGGCTAAACTCCCTTAATGGATCTAAAGACAACATTATTACCCCATTTTACAGATGAGGAGACTAAGGCATGGAGAGGCCAAATATACTAGTCAACTAAGGCTGCTGTAACAAAACACCAGAGACTGGAGAGCGCAAACAACAGAAGTGCATTTTCTCACAGTGCTGGAGGCTGGAGGCCCACCCAAGATCAGGATGCTGCCGTGGCCGGGTTCTGGTGAGAGCTCTCTTTTCCTGGCTTGCAGATGGTTACCTTCTTGCCATGTCATCCTGTGGCAGAGAGGGAGATAGAGGTTCCTCTCTGCTCCTTTTTTTATAAGGCCACCAATCCGGTTGGTTTACCCTTGCTTCCAAAATCCCTACCTCCAATCACAGTCACCCTAGAGGTTAGAGCTTTAACATATGAAAAGGGGAGGGGTGGGGTCCTCCGGTCCTTAGGTCCTTAGCACCAAATCACTGACCCACGGACACACCTGGTGAGTTGTAGAGGCCTGGCTGATTCTGAGGGAAATGAGGAATCTACCCTGTATACCCTCAGATGTTCTGGGAAGTTGCCGCTCTTGAGCCTTCTGTGCAGATGAAAAATCACAGATCAGCTTTTCTGAAAAGGAAATCTATGGTGCGTGTCTGAGCTTCTATCCAAATGATCACCAGGTGCCAGCCACATGTCCTATACGTGTACCCAGGGGCCTCCTTTCCGGAGTCTTCAACCAAACCTGCCCATCCTGGGTTCTTCCCGAGTGTTCAGCACTGAGCTAGGGACCAAAGCAAGATTCACCACAGTGGACACTCCTCCTTGAGGGGTTGCTGGCTTGCTGGCTTGCTGTGTGCAGACCCTGTGCTAAAACGTTTTTCAGAGAATCTGGCCTCAACCTGAATTCTCACCATGTGACAGACACTCTCAGTCTCAGAGCACAGTTAGGTCCTCTGCCTTGTGAGTACAGAGCCAAGACAGGAATCCGGGGCTCACACTGTGATCCACTGGGGCCCCAGGCAGAGCTAAGTGACATCTTCTGGGCAGCACGGATGTTTTTTCCCTGGCTGGCTGCCTGATGCGCCGTGATGCTCTGGGAAAGGGCAGGTTTCTTTGATGTGATTTCTAAATAGGTGAGATGTTGGTGACATGTCCCATCACATCGCAAGCTGACAGGGTGGACAGTGAGCCCCAGGCCTTTTCTGGAGCGCCTCTTTGACTCTTGGACACTCACACAGAAAGGCTACAAGGAGGTCTTTTGGAGATGTGCTCTAATGAGCAGAGAAGAGGGGTCTTTCATTAGCATTACAAGAGTTTGCAATGAAATAGGTACTCCAGAGAGCACTTGAAAGCTGTTTGTTCTTTCAAGCAGGCTGAAGTCCCCTCTAGCTCCAAGCTCTCCTCCAGAAGCCTGCTCTAGATAGGGCTCCCCCCCCACCCCCCACCACCCTGAGTCCTGGGAACATTTGCACATCCCAGGCATGGGCTTTGGGCCAGGGAATGTGGACAGAGGGGCCCTCGTGGGAGCCAGGAACTGGGCCTACCCCATCTCTTCCCTCTTACAGCAATTATCCTGCCAAGCAGCAACCTCAGTCCCTCTGGGATTCCCTTCACTGGGGCAAGGCTGATCGGCTTAAGGGGGCTCTGTCCTTGCTGGGCCTTTGGCCTCTCTGTCCCCTCAGGTGGCCTCTGCACAGACTGATGCTGGATTTGCACTCACTTAGCCTGGGAGATGGAGTTGGGGCCAAGAGGGTACTGATGGCCAGAGAGCAAAGGTTAAGAGGGGTTAAGCTTTCACCCCAGAAGGTCACTCATCAGCCCTGAGACAAGTACCTCACAGGTATTTTCCTAAACCCTAGAGCAGAGGTAGGCTTGCAGGGAATGTCCATTCATTTACTAAGGAAACACCATCTTCCTGGTTTGGACACTCCTTCACCACAGTTTCTTATTACTAAACTGGCTCTGATTTGGGAGCAAGTCACTGCCTCTTTGGGCCTCTGTTTCCCCATCTTTCCAGCAAGGAGCTTGGACTTAACAGTCAATGGCAGATGGCTGGTTGTCTTGGCCTAACTGAGCCCATAACCATATTTCTGTTCTTGGGTAGGGAGAGGAATTTAGTCTGGACAAGGTGGTTAACATGGAAGATGGTCGGCAAGCCTCCCTGCAGGGGCTGTAAGGTGTTTTTCCCGTGGGAATGCTGGGGATCAGAGCAGATCCTGCCAGTCTCTGATGGAGCAGTGAGTGGGGATGAGCCTTAAGCTTTGCCACAGCTCCTCCCATTTGCCCATCTGAATGGCTCTAATTCAGAGGGCCTGGCACCCAGCAGGCCCCACCAGTGGGGTGAGATCAAACCTGACCACCCAGCAGGGTCCCCTCAGAGGGATTGGGGTAGTCTTCCACCTTCTGCCTCTGACCAATTAGGTATGGTGCCAAGGCCTAACTCTCAGGATGGTGGCATCCCTGCCAGCTATGCAGCCTGGGAGCTCAGGCCTCACATGGAAGGGCCATAGTGAGTGTTGTGGGTGGCTGTAGGAAGCATATCAGAGGCTGCTCCTTTGATGAGCATGATGGAGCTCACAGTGAAGAAAGAAAGGGTGAGGGGGACTAAGTGCTCAGCTTTTCTTTCCCCCACAGGGGGCTTTCTGTTCTCATTCAGGAGAGTGCTCCAACCTCCTCTGCAGGAAGTTGGAGTCAAGGCCACAGGCTCCTCTGGGACTTCCCAGAATTTCTCATCTTGGTGGGTAAGAGAGAGGCAGCTGGTCTGAGGAAAGGACACCAGATGTGGACACAGGACTGCCCAGAGGCCTACTGGGGCTTCAGAGCGTGGGTCTGGGACCAGGAGGTATGAGGAGCTATCCAAACTCCATTACTGGCTGTGAAATTTGGGCAGGTCATCATAGCACCTTTCTATGCTTCTGGACGGGCTCTCCAACCATATACTGGGGCAGTTATGCACTGCTGATGAGGGAAGCATGTGAACACCCTGAGAGGGTGTTTGTGCCATGATGAGTGCTCAGTAAATGACAAGCACAGTGAAGTTAACAAGAAGAAAGGATCAGATATTGTGCTTGGTGCTCGAAGCTCTCAGAGAAGCCTCTTTCCAGCTCCAGGTGGAGAGGAGATGCGAGTCCTGCCAGCGGATAATAATCGTTCCTGACATCTGTGGAGTGGTTACTCCAGTGCAGGTACCAACTGTTTCTACTGTTTATGGCATTTATTCCTATCAAATCCCTGTGGAGGAGTTCTGATCCCCATTTTACAAATGAGCCCAATAAGGCTCTGACGGGGGCTGGGTTTAAGCCACATATTGGATTCAGAGCCTGAGTTTTTAAACAAAAGCTCCCATGACTGTGAGCTGGGCCCCCTATAATCTCTCTTGAGCTGTTTCAGAAAGTGATATGGGGTTGGGCAGAGAAGAGGGAAACAGCAGTCCCACCAACACCCTGGTCCTATGGGGAGAGTACAGAGAGGGTAGCCCACCCTTCCTTCTCCCAGAGAAGGGGCACTGAGACTTCTCCAATCTCTGGTCCTGGGGCAGCAGCCTCGGGTTGCCCTGGCCATGATGCTCCACGCGAGTCAAAAGGCTGTGGCCTCACCTCCTTATTACATTCTTCTGTGAAGAAGAGTAGGGGAGGGGTGAGGAAAGCCTGTATCCTCAGGATAGAAAATAGGAGATGTGAAAATAGAAGATTTTTAAAAGATTCAATTTATTTATTTATTTTAGTGAGAGAGGGAGAGAGAGAGAGAGAGAGAGAGAAGGGGGAGGGGAGAGGGACAAGCAGATTCCACACTGAGTGCAGTGCCCCAGGCTCTGGGCTCTGGAAGAGAGTCCAAAGCTCAAACCACTAAGCCACCCAGGTGATTCCTGTGAAAATAGAAGATTTTAAAGTCAAAGGAGATGTTGTTCTGACAGCCTGGTTCCTGGTTGCATTTGGCCAGAACAGAGAGTGGATCCCTAAGACTCAGCAAGTCAGCAAGGCCCAGACATGGACCAGAGAAAGTGGATTGAATGGCCATATTGAGCAGCTTCTCTGATGGTTTTAAAAATGAGTATGGGGGGGGGTGGGGAGCAGGCCCTACAATCTTTGCTTTCCCAGTGAAAAGCGCTCATCAACCCCCTCCCAGCAGAGATGAATATGGCAGTGAGGGACAGATGGCAGTCCCCAGAGAGGCAAATGGGAAGAGGAAAACCTCTGCTTCGTGGAAGGAGGTAGGTCAGGGTTTGAGCAAAGCTTAGCAACACAGAGTTCCCTCTGTGGCATTTCTTTCATTGGGGACCTTGCCCCAGAGATCTCCTAGAACAGTCTGGGGGCCCCAGGAAGGTTGCTCTGCCAAGAGAGACAGGAAAAATGGTGTGCACCAGATGGGGTGGGTGGGCAGGCAGGGGGTGGGGGGCAGAACTGTCTCACCCTGGCTAACCCCAGGTAAGCCTTCTGTCGGTGCCTCTAAAATGAAGCTAATGCCACTGCCAGGCCTCCTTAGGCCCACAGACATCCAAAGGGCCTCAGTCAGGCCAGGGCTGGGCCTTTTTTGTCCACTTCTCTGCCCATTCACTGCCCACAGAGCTTTTCAGAAATCTCTTACTATTATCATGGGGATGCTAAGGCCCAGAAAAGGGAAGAGAATTTTTTTTTCCTGAAGAGATTTTTCTTACTGTGATTTTTGACCATGGAAATATCTAGTCGCTGTAGACCTCATATCAGGAATTGAAGGACGGGTATCAGGATGGCTGATCTGTGTGTCAGGGGGTGGATGGGAGGTGCTCTCTTTCCCTTGGAGAATTTGATAACACAGGGACTGGATGACTGAGACTGGATGACGCATGGTTTAGGTGAGGTAGGTGCTGGGGTAGTCCTAGACCTACAGCAGAAGAAAAACCTCTCCGATTGGCTCTGAAATTAGCGAGTTACTGAAAGCTGTCTCCCTAGTGGCAGTGCTCCAGGGTCCACACCAGTCTCTCCTACCCCTCTAAGAGCCCACTGGTCTTCTCTTGGTACTTCAGAGACAGTCTCTGGGAAGGCCCCCTCTTCCTGGATCCTGATACCCCTGAGAACTAGCCTCTCTGGGCCCCTCTCCTTCCCATTGCCCATCCTCTCAGGGGCCAGAAACTCCGAACTGGGAAAGACAGACAGACTTCGCCAGGCAGAAACCGCAAGCCCATCACTGCATGGTCTTTGACAGGCTGAGTGACCAGAAAATCCTTGCCTTGCTTCCCATCTCAGGGTCTCCGGCTCACTAAAGGGGGCTGTGTCAGTTTGCCTGAGAGGGTGGGGGTAGGGGTGAGGTGGGTGCAAGGCAGGGAGGGCCAGGGACCCCAATGAACCAGTCACAGAATAACTGAGGACCTACCTACCTACCTACCTACCTACCTACCTACCTACCTACCTGCCAGCTTTGGATTCCATGTTCCTGGCTCCCATTTGAGGTTTACCAAGAAAATTTTAAGCCTTTAAAAACTTCCCAAGGGATCCCTGGGTGGCGCAGCGGTTTGGCGCCTGCCTTTGGCCCAGGGCGCGATCCTGGAGACCCGGGATCGAATCCCACGTCGGGCTCCCGGTGCATGGAGCCTGCTTCTCCCTCTGCCTGTGTCTCTGCCTCTCTCTCTCTCTCTCTCTGTGACTATCATAAATAAATAGAAAAAAAAAAAAACAAAAAAACTTCCCAAGTCCGACCCCATATCATATCACGATATGAGAATGTCTCCGGATCCCATTATTAAATTTAAATTTTTTCTGCAACTACATAAGTTGAGTTGATTTACACTTGACTCATTAAGGATGCTATATTACAGACATTTAATTAAATGAGTATTAATTTTAATTTTGCTGCAGTTTTGTCGTTTAGAGCTAGAAAAAATTTTTTTTTCAAGTTTCAAACATTTCCTTAGGGCCCGTCATCAAGCCGGAGGCTTTGTGCTTCTGTTTTGTGGGGTTGTGGCTGCAAGGAGGTGGGGGTGGGGGTGGGGGTGGGGGTGGGGGTGGGGGTGGGGGAGACGGCCCGTCCCCCTCCGCCAGCCTCCGCGGGCCCTTCGGGAGGCGCCAGATTGTGTGGGCGGCGTCGCCTGGGGATGGTGGGATGTGGCTCCCACCCGGCCGAGGGCAGGGGAGTCTCACCGGCTCGCCGGGAAGCCCGGCCCGAGCGGCCCGGCCCCCTCCCCCAGGCCGAGGAGGGGGCCGCCGAAAGCTCTCCAATTGGACAGCCTTTCATCTCTTTGTTTTTACAGTGATTAACCCGTCCGAGCGCGCTGCGAGCGTGGCCGCGGGCAGCGCCGGGGAGGGAGCGGAGGGCAGGCCCGGGAGGGGGGGCGCTCTGCGCTTTGTCGCTTTCAGGGTATCCGCTGCCATAGCAATGGGCCTTTCTAAGGCCTGACTTTCATTCGATTCCATTAAAAAGCCTGTGTGCTGGGTCTCGCGAGTTGGAGAGGGCGTTCCGGCTTCCCCAGCCTCGCCCCGTGCCCCTCGCCCTTGGGGAGGGGCGCGCGCAGACCCGGCTGGGTCGCGGGACCGGAGGGGGCGGGGAGGAGCCGAGGACTTGATTTTGGGCACACGGCACCCTTCTCTCGCGTCGCCCAAGGTGGGAGGCCAGCCTAGACGGCCTGCGCCCCCCCCGCCCCCGGGAGCCCCTTCCTCTCCAGGGGCGTTGGGGCTGGAAGGAGGCAAGCAGTTCAGCCCCTGTCCGGCCAGAGGGAGGCCAGGGCACCTGCCGGTCGCTCCACCTCTGCATGCATTTCACACTTTCTATCCTGTTAGGCGTCCGCACCCCTATGCCTATGCGGACTTTTTCCCCTCTGGTTTTTATGTCATGTGGATTTAATCTAGTTAGACGATTTTCTGCTTAAAATTGCATTGTTAACAGCAATTGTTTAAAAGTGGACCGAGGGCCCGGGCGCCCAATCTTTGAACCGGGCGGGCTTTGCATGCCTCTGCTCGGCGCCCGAATCGGCCAGCGGAGATCCGAGCGGGGAGGGGGAGGGCGACGCAGAACAATCCTCGGGCTTTCTTGCCGCCGAGCCTCAGGGCCTTTTCCCCAAGCGCAAACAGATGCAAATGTCTCTGCAAACATTGCACAAAGCTATAAAGAGAGAGGCGGCGGCTCCCGGCCTCAATAGCCCTTTAAATCCAGTCCAATTGCCCCTAAGTAGAGGTAAAGGGTCTGCACGCATTTTTTCACTTTGGCTGGAAGGGGTGCTTGAGAGGCGAGGGCTTGCGGGAGCGGGGGCTGCGGGCTCCCCCGGCGCAATGGTTTGCGCCATCTACCCCAGCTGCGGCGCACAGAAGACCGGCTGAAGGTGCGGTGGCTCTGGGGACGCAGCGCCTCAGGCCGGACGGGGACTGCGATGCCACCGAAGCTGGTGCCGCGGGAAGGAGCGCCCGGCGAGGCCGTCGGTCCTTTCAGGCCCACAAAGGCCGCGCTAAATCGCAGCGCGCACAATAGCATGAAAGAGCGCGCTCAGGCCGTTCAGGAACAAAGTGGGATCACACTGCTCCGAGGGGACTAATAAGCTTTTAACTAGTAGGCACGACGGCGTCGCCGCGCCCTTTGTGCGTGCCGCACCGCGGTGACACCGGGTGTGTCCCCTCCCGGCCCCTGGGGGTACAGAGACTCTGCCTTTCCGCGTCCCTCGGAGATCCAGGAGCAGCCGGTGGGCCTAGGACCAGGCATTTGCTTCTCATTTCTCGAGCAGGGGCTCTGGGGGCGGTTCTGAGCGCCCCCCAAAGTCCTGCGTGACTGCGGGCGCGCGTGGGCCTCGCGACCCCAGAGGCTCCGGCACTTCTGCACCCTCCCCAGCCCCTCGGAAGACCCTGTGGAGACTCTGAGATCCTAGACCAGAGGAGGAAGTAGCTCCAGCAGAAGATGCCAGCGTAGGTGCGGACTCTGCTGGTCCCCAGCAGGAGGCCAAGCTGCCACCGTCTCCAGCCCCAGGCCTTCCCTCTGTACACCGCTGGCGAAGTGTGCCCAGGGTACCCTGGGCCGTGGAGCCCCAGCACAACACGCCAGGAGTGGTCCCTGACCCCTTCACCCTCTTCCTTGCCTGTGTGACCTAACACACCATCCATATCTATTGAGGCCAGGGGGTGGGGGTGGGGGTGGAGGAAGTGTGGTCCTATTATCACCGACCTTCTGCCCTGGTGGTCTCAGGGATGAAAATCAAATTATACATTAGGTGTAGCCCCCCAGGGAGCCACCAACTCTTCACACCCCAGCGGGAGTGGGTTTAATCCGATTGCTGGGGGTAGGAAGAAATGATTCCCCCTCCACCCCCACCACCAGGTATGCACTTATCTCTGATATGGCTCAGTCCCTAAACTTTACCTTGAGGGCAAGGATGTGGACCATGAGGATGTTCCCGGGCAGTCTGTGAAACAAATGAATGAGTTGCTGAGTGGAGGTGTTCTGGACAGAGAAGTCTCCCAATCGCCCAATGGTGGCTCACTCCGAACCTCGAGTGCCAGGGAAGACGCCTTCCCTTGATGGCATCCCAGAACCCTCTCACAAACTAGCCTTCTCTGCTCCCAGGGCTCTTTTCCCCCTGCCATGGTGTCACTTTCACTTGTTACCATCTGTTATGTCAGAGCCCCAGTCGGTCATTTTCTGGAAGTGGTAGATCCCAGCTCCAGATGCAATCCAGTCTTTTCTTAAAGCTGGAGTTGTGTGTGTGCCCAACAGCACTTTCCTCCACCTCAAATGCCTTGGGACACCCTTACTGCCCCAAAGGCATGGTTGGCAGCGTATGCTAACTAGATCCTAGCCTGGCTAATGTTGGCCATCATTATTTTTTGATTTTTTTATTCAAATTCAATTTGCCAACATATAGTATAACACCCAGTGCTCATCCCATCACGTGCCCTCCTTAGTGCCCATCACCCAGTCACCCCATCCCCCACCCACCTTCCCTTCTGCAACCCTTTGTTTCTCAGAGTTAGGAGTCTCATGTTTTGTCTCCTTTTCTCATTTCCCCCTACTCAGTTTCCCTCCTTTCCCTTATAATCCCTTTCACAATTTCTTATATTCCACACGAGTGAAACCATATGACGATTGTCGGATCGACTTATCTCACTCAGCATAGTACCCTCCAGTTCCATCCACGTGGAAGCAAATGGTGGGTATTCGCCCTTTCTGATTGGCCATCATTATTTACAGAAGCTTTTTTGTGCAAATGTCAACGGTGCCAACCCACTGAAGCGGTGTGTATCCCCGTGGTACAGGTGAGAACATCCAGGCGCAGAGTTGGTATCACTTGGCAACAGAGGCAGGGTCCCCATCGGAACCTTGGCGGTTGGTTCCAAAGCCCAGGTTCTGTTCCGTGTTTGTCAGCAGCCGAGCTTCTTTCTTCTCTAACTCCACCCCCGCCGCGGTACTGGAGACCATTTCTGCAGGCTGGGGGGACGCAGCCTGCCTCCCAAGAGGCGCGTCCCGGTCGCCCCGGGCAGGTGCAGGGCCAAGGCGGGCGCGTAGGGCGGGGCGGGGGCGTTATCTCCTGACCGATGGAGGCCTGCACATCTGTTTATCCCTGAAGCGGCGCTGGATTGGATTTCTCGATGTTTATCTCCCTCGGAGGAGCAGTGCGCTGGGGCCCGGAGCGCGCAGCTGCGAATCCCACCGTGATTGACAGGTCAGGAGCCAGGCCTCCCGCCCCTACCGGGTGTGGGGTGTGGGTGCCGGCTGCTCCTCTGCCCACTGCTCGCCCAGATCCGCAAGAGCGCTGCAGGTGAGCGTGCCCGCAGCCAGGTGCCTCCGGGTCCCCCAGTCTGTCGGCACACACGCTAGGCCTTTCCCTCGTAGAGGACCACCTAGCCGAGCCAGAGAGACAATGTTGATTTAGCGATGCAGATGGGGACCACAGTTGGGTTTGAAGGGCAGTGGGCAGTGAATAGATGGATGAAATCCTAATGAGTCCATTCCTGACCTGTCAGGTATGTAGTGTCAGGGAACTGAGGGAAGGTCCTCGAAAGTGTCCTCTGCTCCTAAGATTGCCTGGAGTGAAGAGGGGGGCCCCTTTTGGGAGAGAAGACTGTGAGGCCATAAGTATTTCCAACTGGGGTCACTTCAGGAGGCTGCAAAGATCAGGGAAACTAAAATTTGATAGTTTAACTACCTTTCCTGGCCATTCCCTCACCCATTCAGGTCACCTCTCTTGGTCTTTTGTCACTGCAGCTTATGCTTATGTATGTACTCACGGTGTGGTGATGTGACTGATGAGGGCAGGGGCTGGGTCAGTGCTGAGGCACCCTGGCTTATTACAGTGTCAGTATATGGGCTTCAGTCCCCCTGTCCCAGTGACTGCCTAATAGATGTGATTGGTTCCTCTAAATCTTTCATGCCAATTCCCTCACTTCACCCACCTCCAAGCTCCCCATTTTCACTTTCCAGTCTCCTTTAGAGAGAGATTACTCTGTGTTCCTGATGTTAGGGACAGATTAGTGCATTTATCACAGCCCATACCCATCCCTTACAGTGGCCGTCTGGGGACCTTGAGCAACAGGAGTTAGGACACTCAGTGTGGGCAGTGCATGCTCCACTCAGTCCACTTGCTAAGGGCTACAAGTCTACAGAGAGAGCATTGGTTGGTCTTACTGGCTTTGTGGGTGGCCCTTGTATCTTTGGTGATGACATGCAAGGACCTGGATTTATCATTTCACCGACACTACATTGAGCTGGCTAGTGGGAATAACCCCAAAATAAATTGAAGTGTTGTTTTGATGGGGAAATGGCTACTGGGTGGCTCCATGTGGGACAAATGTCCACTTCCTCTGGCAGAACAGGGACTGACTCTCTAGGCTAGAGGGCCAATGCATTGTTAGAATACCAATAAATAGAGATATGACTGTTGTTAACAACTTCAGTTGCCCTTCTAGCCCTGCACTGGAATAGCTGTCTAATGGCATGTAGGGTGGGAGTGGTCCTCAAATGCTGTCATATTGGTTTCCTCACCTTTATGCTGATTCTGTGGAAGCAGACCACAGTTCTTCTGAACACTTACTGAATCAGAAACCACAACTTCCAAGGAGAGCTACCAGGAACAGAAAACCAGGCCTCATACAGTGAGGGATGAGATGACCCAAGACTATGAGTGCATTTCTATTGAGTGTTTGCCTCTCTTTTCTATAAGCCAGCTGAGACTCAGACCGGGTTCTCTATAGCCAGGAGCTCTGCTGGGAGATCTGAAGAGCAAGGAAGGCCTCACCTGTGCTCTCTGGTCATGGAGTCAGACCATGTTTTAACCTTTGTTTTGTTATAAAACAAAGCCTGTTTTGAGACATGGCTAGCTGTGGCTGATTCAGGCTTCCAGATAGGGATTTTGTGTTCCTTTTGTGAGTTAGCATGGCCCCTGTGAATGGTCACCCTTAAAGTTGGCATCCACCATGACAGAGGCCAAGACAGGCAGAGGGAGAGGGGTGCCTTATCCTCCCAATTACCTGGGACAGGTGGAACTTAATCCATTCTTTTTGAAACAAATTGTTATGTCCCCGAAGAAACCCTAATGGCCTCTTATCACGAGGAGGCTTAAAAGGTTTTCCCTTTAAGAGCCAGGTCATGAACATCTTGAGGTGAAGAGTCAGGAATGGGAGGAATTTAGCCATCCTGAACTGCTGATGGGGAGGGTCCTGGAGCCTTGTTTGGACAGATTCTATGGGTGGCTTAGCTGAAGAAAGGAGAGCAGCTGAGTGGCTGGAAAGAGGGTATTGGGAAAGGACTGAAGAGTGGGCACAGAGCCCTCTCTGCACTCTGGAGCCTTGAGAATATTTGCTTCTAGAGGAAGATGTTTGGAAATTGTCCTGGGTACCACGCCTAGACCTATGGAGAGCTGAAGGCAGGACTTATGGTGGCATGTGTAAAGCCTCCTTATGGGTGTCTTGGAGAATCTGAGCAGAGCTTCCCTCATTCTGGTTGCTGGTTCAGCTCTCCCCACACCTCTGGGTCACCTCCATCATATAGGCCACAGCATTGGTCTGGCTGCCTCTGCTCCTTGTCCTCCTCCCCACGCTGCCCCCATTGTAACAGACTCTTCATCTGACCAGGTCCTTCCAGTAGGAGAAAAGAGACAAAGTTTCTCCTTTCTAACTTTAAGGAAGGGTCTTCTCTTTTCTAACTATTTACCCTGCTGCCCTGATGAATCATTCAGATCCTTTGGTGTGCCTCCCCCCTTACCCCACCCCACCCCGCCCCGCCACTCCACAGGCACAATCCACTCCCCCATCTCACTGTGCTTGACATGGCCTGTGGTTGAGGCCTCCCTGCCTGGCCCTTTAGGACACGGGGCTGGAGCAGCCCCTCTGTCCCACACAGAGACCCCAGAGGCCTGCCTCAGACCTGGGAATGGTGGCCTGGGGGAAGCAGCAGGCCATTTGCATTGGTTGACTTGAGATACTGGGGAGGTCTCTCTGCTGAGAGCCTGGGCAGGCCACTGGCTGGGAGAGCTCAAGAAGTGTCCTCAACAGTGAAGCCTTATTATTTTTTTCTTATGTGGTCAAGGGGTCATTGAAGTTTGAGGTGAAAGTTCTCTAAGCATCTCAGAGTACATGATATGTGCTGGGCCTGGCTTTTCTTTCAAGGTCCTCAGAACCTAGGCTCAGCGTGACACATAAAATGCTGAGAAACAACCAGAAGAATTATGGAGCAGCTATAGGAATGAGGAATAAGAAAAGAGAGAGACCACTTTACAGAGTTTTATTACCTGGGTCTCTGACATGTCCTCGGTAGGTTGTAGCTTTTTGTGTCTGTAGAAGACATTTTCTGGAAAACTTTGCACAAATCAGATTGTTGTAAATTGAAACCTTGGAGTTATCCTAGATTCCTAGAAACTGGGTAAGGGGTGGGAAGGTCCTTATCTGAGTGGCCTCTGGGAAGTAATTAGGCCATAAGGGTGGAGCCCTCATGAATGGGATTAGTGCCCTTGTAAAAGAGACCCCAGAGAGCTCCCTCAATCCCTCCACCATGTGAGGACACAGTAAGAAGTTGCAACTCAGAAAGAGTGCCCTCACCAGAGCCAGACCGTGCTGGCACCCCAGTCTCAGACTTCTAGCCTCCAGAGCCGTGAGGGTTAAATATCTGTTGTTTACTATCCACCCAGCCAATGGTTTTTGGAGGAGGTCATAAAGAGGATGTGACTGTCAGGTGACTCTTGAGCTGGACCTGGGCAATCAGAGGCTCCTTATCTCCTACCCTGGCCTTGGAATGTACATTCTCCTCACCCACCATTCCGTTCTAGGGGCTACTTTAAGGACACAGGCTTGAGAGAGTAATGTAGTATTGAGACAAGCTTGGACTGAACCCCATTAAGGCCTTGTAGATGAACTCTCAGGATTCTGGCAGGAGGGTGCCTACATTTACTGTTCTTCAGCCCCCAAGACAAGCCTCCTATGTAAATTCCCTTGCTTATTAAAATCGCCCACCATCTACCAATCTCAAGCCACCTGCCTCTTTCTTCTGGCTCTCCTTGCCCTCCTTGCACCAGTTTCAAGTTTCACACCACAGAGCTCTGGAGGTTTCTGACCAATAGTAGTATCTCCGTATAGCCGCCAGAGCGGACTATGACAAACATGCAGGCCGGATGTCATTTGAAGGGATGACTGGAGTTGGATGGTGTGCTCTCAGGATGGCTCCCTCCCGAGTCTGGCAGGTCAGTGCAGGGTGCTGGCAAGGGCCTCATTTCTTCTCTGTATTGACCTCCTCACTGGGCTGCTTGGGTGTCCTCAAAATATGGCAGCTGGGGGATCCCTGGGTGGCGCAGCGGTTTAGCGCCTGCCTTTGGCCCAGGGCGCGATCCTGGAGACCCGGGATTGAATCCCACGTCGGGCTCCCGGTGCATGGAGCCTGCTTCTCCCTCTGCCTATGTCTCTGCCTCTCTCTCTCTCTCTCTCTCTCTCTCTCACTGTGTGCCTATCATAAATAAAAAAATAAATAAAAATAAAAGATTTAAAAAAAAGCAAAATATGGCAGCTGGCTTCCCCCAAAGCAACTGTTTCAAGAGAGACCAAGGAAAAGCTTCAGTGTCTTTCCCGCCCTCGCCTCAAGCCATATACCACCATTCCATAACACTGGGGGTACTCCTCAAGGCATGAGTGACAGGAGGTGAGGGTGATTGGGTGTCCTCTTGGAGGGTGACTCTCATACCTTCTAATATGGCATATACCTTCTTGTTAATCACATGCAATCATCATCCTTCTTTCTCCATTAGCTCTTGGAGAGCAGGGCTCTTTGTCCCTCCAGTTTCTCACACGTCCATGTGTCCACATGCCTGCCACATACAAGGCACTCAATAGATATTTATTAAATTGTAGTTCATTTGAATTGAATTATTTTCCCAGGGCCTGACGGGGGTGAGGGAGGTGGTAGACAGTGCCCTGACTTATGTTTGTAAAACAGAAAATCTACTGCCACTCACAGTCACTTGTTAAATAAGCTGAATATTGGCTCTGTGGGTGTCTTCGTTTTAAGTAAGGCCGACCTGTATTTCAAGGGATCTAGTGAGGAAAAGTTATAGAAACATGAGTCTGTTCTTCCAAATTCCACAGGAACCAGAATAAAAGGAAGCTTCTTAATCTCCCTATGCCATAGCTTTCCCTCATCTGAAAAGAAAAAAAGGAATATTGCTGAGTATTTTTAAGGATTCAGTGAGACAGTGAATGTGAAGTACATCTTAAGCAGTGAGCTCCCCCTGGGGGAGAGGCAGATTGGTGGGCTAGTCATCCTGGTAGTGCGACAGTGTGGTGTAGAAATAAGTTCTAGCGGCTGGGGGGACGAGGGGGAGTTCAGAGACAGCCTTATAGAGGAGGTAATATACCCAGAGCTTTGGGGGCTGACTGGCAGTTGGGGGTGTGAAGGACGTGAGGTGAGGCAAGATAATGTTTCCAGTAGAGGAAACAAACAAAAGCCTGAAGTCGCAGAAAGCATGATTTGGGGAGCCATGTGGGATTTGGGGAGCCATGTGGAGGCATAAAGAGGGGTGAGGCTGGAGAGGCAGAAGATGTGAATAGTCTGGAATTTTATCCTGCAGGGATTTCATGTTTGTGGCCCTAGAAAGACTTAAAGAATGAGATTGTCAAAACTGTGGTTCTTTTTTTCTTTTTTTAAGATTTATTTATTTATTTTGAGGGGGGAGGAACAGACCGAGAGAGTCTTAAGGAGACTCTGCTCAGCACAGAGCCCAATGTGGGGCTCGATCTCATGACCTGAGCCAAAAGCAAGACTTGGAAGATTAATGGACTGGCCCAACCAGGGACCCCTCAGACTTGTTTTAAGACCCCGTGGTGGTCTTCTGGAGGAGAGAATAAGTAAGACCTGAGGCAGGGAGATGGGAGAGGACACTGTGCAGGGACCTTGAAGCCAAGGGTAGGAATCACAGTGGCCAGGACTCCACAGGGCTGGCCTAGGGACCTCCGGTCTGATCTGGAAGGAGAGTCTTAAGTCCCCTCCCTGGGGTCTGCTTAGGGGGGAGGCTTCAGGGAACCACACCACTACATGGTAGCAGAGAAGAAGAGGTGGGGGATTTGATCTGCTTCTCTTTTTACTCTGTACCTGCTTTCTTCTCCTGGAAGAGAGGTGCCTTGTTTCAAAAGAGCTCCACCAAAAAAAAAAAAAAAGAGCTCCAGAGTTCCACTACCTCTCTTTCTCCTTTTCTCCCACTGGAAATGACCTGAAGGCCTTTCAGTGACCCTCCATGTGCTCCCAGCGCTTCTGCTATGCCTAGCTCAGTGGACACTTGGGACAAAGACAGTGATAGCATGGCTTTATTTCCTCTAAAGATCAGAG
The DNA here is from genome assembly GCF_018345385.1 of Vulpes lagopus. NCBI lineage: Eukaryota > Metazoa > Chordata > Mammalia > Carnivora > Canidae > Vulpes > Vulpes lagopus. Next base: position 108,961,727 of record NC_054830.1, on the reverse strand, counting down.
CCTGCCTGCCATCTTTGCTTCCTCAACAACTTGTAGTACAGGGTCTGGCCCTGTTAGTGGGGCCCCAGTAAGTACATGATGTTGGCAAATAGATTCAAGCATTGTTTGTTGTTGTTTTAAAGATTTTATTTATTTACTTGAGAGAGCGAGCACAGAGGGGGAGGGAGAAGCAGACCTCCGCTGAGCAGGGAGCCCAATGTGGGGCTTGATCCCAGGACCCCAGGGTCGTGACCCGGGCTGAAGGCAGATGCTTAACTGACTGAGCCACCCAGGCACCCCCCCCCAAGCATTGTTTTATTTATTTTATTTTATTTATTTCCAAGCATTTTTTTTTAAAGATTTTATTTAGTTAGTTATGAAAGATACAGAGAGAGAGACAGAGAGAGAAAGAGAGAGAGAGAGGCACAGGCAAAGGGAGAAGCAGGCTCCATGCAGGGAGCCTGACGTGGGACTCGATCCCGGGTCTCCAGGATCAGGCCCTGGGCCGAAGGTGGCGCTAAACTGCTGAGCCACTGGGGCTGCCCACCAAGCATTGTTTTAAAGCCCTTTCTGCAGAGTCCTTTCTTGTGCATGTGCCCGCACGCAAACACACACGTCTACTCACATGTGCGTGCCCCCACCTCACAGAGCCATCTTCCAGAATGGGATTTATCAGATCCGAATCCACTCCATTCCCTCCCCACCCCAGGTTCACATCAGGGGCGCGAAAGATGAACCCGGTGCTTTTTCTTTTGAGCTAAAAGACTGTGATCTCAATTAAAAGGAGCCACATCTGTCATGCCCGGCCCTGGGGACTCTGAGGCAGGTCTCTGGGGGCAGCCTAAAGTGTCTTGAACCAGCTCTCTCCATTTGAGGGTGGTAGGCAACCCTCCAGCCGACCATGGAAGGTCCTTGTGGTCTCCTGCCCCTTTTCCCTTCATCCTTGACCCCCATGTGGCCCCATGCCTGGCTCTGGGCTCTCCCCTTTGGGATCCTTGCCACCCACCCTTGTGTGTGAGGCAGCGGGGGAGGAAAAGTGTCAGGTTCTTGTGGAGGAGAAAATCTGGCTTCCCTGAATTTATTCCTGAATCAACCATCTGCTGAGAGTATTTTCCAGGATTATGATACATTTTTTGAGGGGGTGAGGGAGAGGAAATGGTGATTCCTTCTTGACGTCTCCCCTGCTCTTCTCAGAGCCCTGGGAGGCTGGGCATCAGACCCAGCATCAGGTTTGGCTCTGCCACTTGCTTGACCCTTGCTTGCCCTTTTGTTTGTTCCCTTCTGTGAAATGGAGACAAACAGATGCACTCTGTTGCTTACCTGAGGACCCAATGAGCCACTGTATGTGAAAAGTTTTATGAACTATAGATCCTGCCATTCTTCCATGCTGTTGAGGAGCAGGCATTCGATGAGGGTGGGTTCTCTGCTGCCTAGGGACTTTGGTCCAAGGTGTCATGGCAGCTTTCCCTGTCTAGCTTTCATGGCAGGGGAGCTGGGATACTGCGTGGGAAGCTGACCTGTGGTTAGCAATTAATTAAAACCCACTGACTGCTGGAGAGCATGGGGAAGACAAGGAGTGAAGGCAGCACCTGCTCCAATGGAGTGAGCATGCTCCCCTTCCCCAACTCCAGCATCCTGGCTTGGCCTCAGGCTCTGAAAAATGGCTTTTCTCATAGGAAGATGTAGGAAGGGGGCATGGCCTGAAGCTGGGCCCCTAGAAGGAAGTTCATGGTTGAATCAGATGACCTAGGCTTCTCTTTCCTGCCACTTTGTAAGTACTTCAGATCCCAGAAGAGAGGATTTCCCCCCAGGAAGGTTGATCTGCTGTCCTGGTTTGTCCCAGACTGAGCAGTTTCCCAGGGTGTGGGACTTCCAGTGCTCACACGGGGATAGTCCCAGGCAAACCAGAATAAGTGTCTCCTGAGAGTTTATTCCTCTTGAATCCATCCCCCATGACTATAGGAGTGGCAACATCACCCCCACCCTGCGCCCAGGAAGGAGGAGAGGGAGGAAACTTGATTTTATCATAGACTTCTGCATTGCTAGCACTGTGGTTGGTGTAAACTGGACAAGGAGTGGGTCACAGTCTTTAGATGAGTGACTTTCTGATTAATTTAAGGTTATCTACACAGGTCGTGGTGAGAGGGTTGGAAGACAAGAGGATCATGAAATGCATAATTCATGTGAGGATGGCGAGATCAAACAACATTCATCTAGCTTTGTCTAAAGAGAAATCTAAAATAGAAGATAAAGCAGGTATATGTTTACCTTTTTTGTCTAGAGCTGTAAGTGGTAACATCAGGTATTTAGAGGTTAACAAGCTTGAAGTAAGCAGAGGTGACCTGAGGTATTAGGGTGGGAAAGGTATAGACTTTGCAAATTGACCCTCACCTGGGTCCTTGCCCTGTCTCTTATTTGCTATGTTACCTCAGGCAAGCATTTGACTGCTCCCAGCCTCACTGTTTTTTTCTTGTTGTTGTTGTTTTGTTTTGTTTTTGAGACAGCACAAGCCAAGGGAGAGACAGAGAGACAAGCGGACTCCTCACTGAGCAAGGAGTCCCACGTGGGGCTTGATCCCTGGACCCTTGATCATGCATGACCTGAGCTGAAGTCAGACACTAAACTGACTGAGCCACCCAGGCACCCCCTAGCCTCTGTGTTCTTGTCCACAAAATGAGTAACTTATATCATAGGGTTGCTTTGAGGGTCATATGTCACATCATCTAGAAAGTGCTTAGCATGATCCCTGGCACATAGTAGGTATTCAATACCTGTGAAATTCCTCAAACCTCTCAGTGATCTTAAGGGGCTTGGGGAATGTTTGCTTTGCTTACATATGCTTTTTAAAGTTCCTTTTTTCCTCACCATGTTTTGTAATGTTTACTTCATGCAATAGAACACATGTAAGGCATATATAAATTATGACACAAAATTTAAAAGAATTTAAAAGAAGAGTACTCAGAAACTCATCCTTCAACTGAAGGTCTAGAGCATCTCTGTATTTGTTTCCTAGGCTTGCTGCAACAAATTAGCACTGGCGAGGTAGCTTAAAACAACAGAAATTTATTCTCACATAGTTTTGGAGGCTAGAAGTTCAAATGCAAGGTGTGAGCAGGGCCACATCCCTTCTGAAGGCTCTAGCAGGGAGCTCTGTCCTTGCCTCTTCCAGCTTCTGGTGGCTGCTAATGTTCCTTGGCTTATGCTAGCATAATTCCAGTCTCCCCTCTGTCTTCCCATGGCCTTATTTCCTGTGTCTGTGCCTCAGATATGCCTATCATTTCTCTAAGAAAGACACAAGTCATCGGATTTAAGGCCCAATCTAAACCTGGAGTGATCTCAGCCCAAAATCCTTAACTTAATTACACCTGCAAAGTCCCTATTTCTTTTCTTTAAAAAAAAAAAAAAAAAGATTTTATTTATTTATTCATGAGAGACACAGAGAGGCAGAAACATAGGCAGAAGGAGACGCAGGCTCCCAGTAGGGAACCCGATGCGGGACTGGATCTCAGGACCCCAGGATCACAACCTGCGCCAAAGGCAGATGCTCAACCACTGAGGTACCTAGGTGCCCCTGACCCTATTTACAAATAAGGTCATATTCACAGAAACTAGGGATTAGGACTTGGACATAATTTTTTTTGGGGGGGGGGGAAGGGGGAATACCGTACAACACACTGCCATCACCTTATCAGCACATCTACTCATGTGTCCCTCTGTGTCTCATCCCTCTGCCCTTGACCACCATCCTGAAGTTAGTATTTTCTTTTGCTTTATAAAAAGGGTATTACATAGTTTATATTGTCTTTTTTCCTTCAATATTATATTTCTAAGACCCACTCAGGTTGGTGTATGTAGTTGTCATTCATTCGTGCTTAATACTCTATTGTGCACTTGTACCATAGGATATTTACCTGTTCTTCTGAAAATGGATATCCAATTTATTGTTTCCACTTTGGGGCAATTAAATGGTGCTTTTTAAAAACCCATCTCCTGGTGTGCAAGTGCAAAAGTTTCCCTAGAATATGTGACTAGGGGTTGAATTGCTGAGCCCCAGGTGATGGGCAGATAGCATTTTACAAAATAAAGTCAATTGTTTTCCAAAGCGAATGTCCCAGTTTGTATTCTCATAGGCCAAGTACATGATGTTCTCCATTCTCAATGTGATTTTTTAGTGTAGGAAATGTAAAAATCTCAGGATTTATCTTTTCTGGGGTGAAAAAAGTAAATGATGAAATCTCATCTTCCCCCCCGATTTTCCTCCACAAAAGATGGTTTCTGGTGGGTCTCTGCCCTCAGAGAGAAAGTGCCAGACCTGCAGTCCCACCTGCTGCTGGCTGCGTGGTCTGCGCTCTCTACAAATCCACCTTAATGGGTCATTAGAGGTGCCTGGAGACTGTAATTATGGTATAGCGTTTCATGGGTTTGCAATTGCAGGCTGTGTTTTCTAGACGCCTGAATCAAGTCTACTGTGGAATGATGCCTCTCAGAAAGTTTGCATATGACATTGTGACTAATGAATAAAAAGAGATGCTCACCTTTAGCTCAAGGGACCACTTACTCCAAGGTGAGTGAACTAGGTTGCCTAGTTTAATATGAATTAATTTAATTAATATTGTTTAGTAATTTAGCATAGTTTAATTAATATATAGTTTAGCTAATATGCAGCTGGTTTAATATATATTAAAACTGTTGGAGTGGAAGGCACACTGCTGACCCATGAGAACGCGTGCATAACGGTGTATTCTGGGGTTCTTTTTCTGTAGATGGAGGGGGACAAAGCATCGTTTGTCCCAGTTAGATCACAGAGTCTCCAGTAGAGGTAATGCCATATGAGTATGGCAAAGGCATATGAGACTGCATGCATGTGGGACTGAAGCCCAGGGAAAAGACATGACCAGCTGCTGCTTTCTGTGGAGGCCTTGGAGGTACCTGCTTCTTTTCTGGAAAGCCTAGTTAACTGCCCTAGGTTGCCTTCCCTGAAAGCAGAGTCTGAATCAGGGATTCTCAAACCAGTGATTTATTGAATGAGTGTTCCCAGGATGCATAGGGATGAAGGACATGCGACAGACCAGAGGAAGAAGTTAGGCCAAGGTGTGGGTTCAGGTGCCAAAGGGAGTCAAACACAGTACAATGGGGGCATCTGGGTGGCTCCATTGGTTAAGCATCTGCCTTCAGCTCAGGTCCCGGGATTGAGCCCCAAGTTGAGATTCCTGCTCAGTGGGGAGTCTGCTTCTACTTCTGTCTCTCCCCTCTGCTCCTGGTCTCTCTCTGTCTCAAATAAATAAATAAAATATTTTTTAAAATGGTACGATGATTTTGGAAAATGGTTTGGTACTTTCTTATAAAGTTAAATATGCCCTTATTATATGGAACAGCTACTCCACTCTTAGGGATCTCCCCAAGAGAAATGAAAATATATGTCCCCTCAAAGACTTGTGCATGAATGTTTATAGCAGCCATTTTTGCCATAGGCCAAAACCAGAAACAACCCAGATGTCCTTCAACAGGTGAACATATAAACACATATGCAGTGGAATATCATTCAGCTGGTAGAATAGTTTGAATCACTGATATACATAATAACATGACTAAATGTCAAAAACACAAAACAGTTCATATTATATGGTTCTATTTAGATGGAATTCTAGAACTGGCAAAACTTACCTGAAGTGTTGGAAAGCAAATTGGTGATTGTCTGGGGGTCAGAGAAGGAAGACAATTGATTACTAGAAGGGGACATGAGGGAATTTTGTGAGGCACTAGAAATGTTCTGTATCTTGATTGAGATGATAGTTAAAGAGATGTATCCATGTGTCAATACTCAACAAACTGTACACATGTTCATGACTTGTACACATGTGCATGTTGCATTACCTGTATATTATACCTCAAAGTTATTTTGATGAGAAGAGAAATGTGTTTACTTTGGGGTGCTGGAAGTAAAGATTTAAAAAAAATTTTTCATCTTAATAGGTCTCTGTGTTTCTAAATTTTCTACAGTAATAGTCTCATCACTTTCCTTTTCAAAAATATACTGTCACTGTAAAAAACGTTCTCTCCATCTCTGAAGCTTCAGCTCAGATGACTAAATGTCAGCTCTCCCCTCCAGGAATCTTTACCTAGTGCCTCTGTCAGAATTAACTATCCCCTCTCCTCAATCCCCACTGACACATTGGTTCTACTTGCCAAGCATTTGCATTCTATCCTGGGCTAGTGTGCCTGTGTGTATACTCACTTCCTTGCCCTGTGGATGCCCAGACGTAGGAGGCTTGTGCTAGTACAGAGCCTCACATGTGGTTGGCCAAATTACACTGGGATTTGTGAGACTGGGGAGAAGTTTCTGGGGGGAGTTCAGAGCTGTTATCACACTCCATATGCACTCACTGTAAAGGGCGGTGAAACTAAAGCAGAACCCAGCTCAGTTGAGAACTTGACTTTAAGGTTAACCAGTTGCTAGCTGGCTAACCTCCTTTGACAAACCCCTTGAGCCTCAGTGTCCTTTCTGCAAAGTGGGGACAATGACATCTCCCTGTTTGTTGTGAGGCCTAAGTAACACAATGCTTGGCACACAGTAAATGCTCCATTAGCGCTGGCTGCTATTGTCATTACTGTCTTTATAACAAATAATAGTGATAATATAATGTAAGGGGACTGCCCAGATGGGAAAGTACTAAGAAATATACAGGTAAATGGGGTAAGGATTTTCCTCCTGGTAAAAGGCTTCTGCTTTGATTAGTGGTATGTAACATCAGTCTTTAAAAGCCAATCAAAAATTAATTTTCTTCCACTTTGATGGTTTTTTTGAGAAAATCAAAACCATTTCCCATAGAAACAGACATCCCGAAAGGAGTTTGGATTTTGCTGGCTCTGCTCTTCATTCAGGTATCAGGTGGCAACCAAGGCCCAGCCTGGAGGAGGCTGGCTTTCTCTGGAGTGTTTGCTGGAGCCGGGCTGACACAGATCTGATAGAGGTTGTCAGATCTCCAAAGAACAATCGAATTTCTAAGCAAAGCCCCTTCCCTGAGCTGCGCGGTGCTGCGTTACATTTGTGAATGCCAGCGCGCTGCTAAGCACGTCCCGGTGAATAGAAGTGTTTTGATGTTTTGTTTTTGGTCGGAGATTGAAGTCCAGTGTCTTGGGACCCAGTGACTTCGGCTGACCTTCCTGCTACATGGACAGGACTAAATTTCAACCCCTGGAGGCTTCTGCACACAAAACCTCGTGCCTCGCAATGGCAGGTGCAAGGAGACCCAGCGGAAATCTGAAATCTTCACTGCTTCAGAGCCCGGAGCTCGCTTCTGTCAGAGGAATTAGGTTTCACAAGCCCTTTTTTATGTAGAAAGCATATCATTAGGGGAATCTGGACAGGGCGACTTATTAAAACTGCTGCCTGTAGCTGAGAGCCGTAAATGCCTAAGGACATTTAAAAGCTAATGGTGTGCATTTTTATTACTATTAAATCTTGTAGTATCCATCCAAGTGAATCACTTGGCCAAAGTAATCATTTGGCTTCTAGAAATAATTTTAAGTCTTGATAGTTCTGGAAAACCTGTTTTCCTCAAAACTTGCCTTCCAGTTTGGAAATCGGTTTTCATTCATAATTTTTAATTGAGTAAGCAACCTTGTAAAATTGTAACTTTACCTTCTCACCACTTGTGAACTTCTTTCGACAGTTCTAATTCCTCCCATCTTGATTTTTTTACCCATAGCTAGTTTTTGCACCATTTTGGTCAATGGATGTGTGAAGTTTGTGGTCTATTTCCCATTAACATCATATTTAAGCTTTATGTGCCTACACAGTATTAACAGCCATTTCTATGGCACCATCCTGCTCTGTTTACTGAGTTGCCCTGGGTTTGAGTATTTAGAAGTTTGCTATGGTGGTGGTTGTTATCGATGGATTATTTGCAACTTTGGCCACCGAGTGTTGACTTTTGAAAAATATTTCCTTGGGGCGGCCTGGGTGGCTCAGTGGTTTAGCACCGCCTTCAGCCCAGGGCGTGATCCTGGAGACCCAGGATCGAGTCCCATGTCCAGCTCCCTGCGTGGAGCCTGCTTCTCCCTCTGCCTGTGTCTCTGCTTCTGTGTGTGTGTGTGTGTGTGTGTGTCTCATGAATAAGAAAAAAAAGGAACTCGATAAATAAAAATTTCCTTTAACTGCATTAGAAAAGGTGGCTCTGGGAGGTGCTTTGACATTTGCAAGGGTCCCCCAAATCTTCTAACCCAACCCTTACCCTTCCTTTAAAAACTCCAGGCTTGGGACACCGAGGTAGCTCAGTGGTTGAGCATCTGCCTTTGGCTCAGCTCATGATCCCGGGGTCCTGGGTTTGAGTCCCACATTGGGTTCCTTGCATGGAGCCTGCTTCTCTCTCTGCCTGTGTCTCTGCCTCTCTCTCTCTGTGTCTCTCATGAATAAACAAAATCTTTTTAAAAATACCCATTTTCTGGAGATTTGTGCTACCTAAGTTATTTGGGTTTTTTGGTTTTATTTTTTGTTTTTGTTTTTCTCCAGCAAGTGATCACCTTATAGACAGAGATGCTGAGGCAAAATTACTTCATGGTCCAGGATCGAGCATCTTCTTCAGTGTGACAATCCTGGCCATTGTGGCTGATGGGTTCTGGTTGAAAATGTTCAGTCATGACCACTGGCATTTTGACAGGAAACATCCTCGGAGCTTCATTAGGACCCACAGGATCTGGTCTCTCTTTCTGATGTAGTCTCTACTACCTCCCTGTTTGGCAGAACTCCATCCATACTGGTCCCATCACTGACCTGGGAGCACATCAATCTTATTGCCCCTGCTTGGAGGGCTCATCCCCCTGATCTGAAGAGGGCTGATTCTCATCACTCAGCAATCAGCTGAGAGGTTCCTTCTTCTAAACAGCCTCCCCAGACCACCACTGTTAAAGTGGTTTCCACTCACTCAATTAGCACATTTTCCTCTTTAAGTCTTTGCAGAACTTTTTGTCACTATCTGGTGCTTTGTGTGTTGACTGTCTCTCCCATCAGTCAGTGAACCTGATGAGAGCAGAAATCCTGTCTGACTCATATTCCCAAATCCTAGAATAGAGCCAGGCACATAGTAGGTACTCAATAAGTATTTGTTGAATAGCTGAGTAAACCTTCCTTCTTCAAACACTTACAAAGAGTTTCTAGGGAGACACTGTGGCATTCAAAAAATTGGAGCCAGATACACAGTTAACTCTTAGTGAATACTGGTGTCGATGTGGCTCTTTTGGAGACCAGTGGTGAGCCCAGGGAGAATGGACCCACACTCCTGGCTATTTGCTTGCAGCATTTTCTCTCTGGGAGTGGCAGCCATGGCTCCTGATAAATGTTATTAGAATATATTTTTTTAAGATTTTATTTACTTATTCATGAGAGACACAGTGAGAGGCAGAGACAAGAGAAGCAGGCTGCATGCAAGGAGCCCGATATGGGACTCGATCCCGGGACTCCGGGATCATGCCCCGAGCCAAAGGCAGATGCTCAACCGCTGAGCCACCCAGATGTCCCTGTTATTAGAATATGTAAGACACAGTTCCCGTACAAAAGGAGGGCTCATTACATGCATTCATTCATTTGGCCAGCACTTGCATAGTACCATCAAGAGCTCTGAGTTTGATTGTGTCCTATGCAAGTTAACAAGTTAGCCTGCCCCAGTTTCATGCTGGTAGAAGATACGAAACTCATGGGTCAGAAACAAAGGATAGTTTCTCACTCACAGCAGTAGCAGTAACCGGAGTATTAGCATCTTTATGATGGCTCCCCAAGCCCTGATATCCAATCGGTGATGCAAAGAACAAAGAAGGTCAGCTCACACCTGCACACACTATGGATTACAGAAAAGGAACCCTGAGCTTTGGGAACCTGATTCTCTTATCCTGGACAGTCTGTCTGCCCTTTGCCCCAGAGGGAGACACAAACTCTATCTTCCAAGGCTGTTTGATATACAAATATTTTTGAAAAGATAACCTGGAAAAAAGAGTAGCCACTGCCTCTTCTCACCAGATGTTTCAAAATGCTTTGAGACTCATGGAGAACTGTCTTACAACAAGAACCATAGTAGGTCCTCAAATTTATTGAACAAATGAATGAGTGAATAGCAAGTGTTGCATGCAGCACTGCATAGTCAAATAACCCTGGTTTCTTTCATTAGTGGCTTATGTCCTCCTGCTAGGGAAATAAATGGTAGAGCAATACAGAGGTTAGGTCCTTGTGCTCTGGGCCCAGATGCCTGCATTTAAATCCTGCCCCCATCACTCATTAGTTTTGCAACCTTGGTCTCAGAATCCTCATCTCTAAAGTGGAGATCATAGAACTTTTGTGAGTAGATAAGCCACAATGCAATTGTAAAGTGCTTGCCTTAGTGGCAAGTATCCAAGTAAGTGTTAGCTATTAGGTTGAACCATATGCAATTGTCATTTCTGTAGTTCAAATATCAGCAATTTTATGTAGTTCAACCTAATCATGTCACCTTTATTATTCGTCTTTTGCTTGGTTACAATTCATGGTGTAGAAATGACTGTGGAGTGGAGGTGTGCCCTGGGTCAGGTGAAGCAGGCCTACAGAGGCAGAAAAGTATCTGGGAAAAAGAAATGGGCCCAGAACCAGATGCGGCTCTGAGCCCCACCTTCTCCTCTCATTAACCCTGTGACCTTGGGTGAACCACTTAACCTCTGAGCCCCTTGTCTCATCTGTGCAATAGATACAATAATCCCTTCTACCTCACTGGACATCGTGAGGCTAATATCAGATGATGGATGTGAAATTGCTTTGTAAACTGGAAGGCACTGTACTCATGCTCAATATGAAGAGGTCTTAAAGGCTGTGAGATTTGCGTCTGGCTTCAACCAGACCATCACTAGGTATAATTTAATATCCCTCCTAAGTACTCTAATCACAGTTTTACATTTGAAGTATAGCATTGGCCCCTAGACTCAAATTGCTGCATTAGAATCAAGTTACACTAGTCAGGTTTGTATCTAAGGCCTACAGCCTTCAAGCACCACAGGGACCATCTGGTGACCAAAGAAAGAGATCATCTCATTACAAAGGATAATTGGCTTGCAGCTAAATCAGTCAATAGCTAACATTTATCAAGCTCCTTTAATGAGCCAGGCACAGTTTTAGCTCTTTATGTGAATGACTTCTCACTGAAACCTTGAAAAATTCTATGACAGAGATGGGTAATAATGTGCTTAGTCTCCATTTTACAGATGACAAGACTGAGGCAACATGAGGAGAACAATTAGGATTTGGCAGTACTGGAATTAGGAGTTGACAAGTTACATTGCCCGAGCACCCTCAATAATGGTCAGAAGTACCCATTCCCAGTATGTTGGCCCGGTAAGGGGGAGGCCCGAGAGCCATCCCTCTGGGGCAGCTGTGGTTGTTCAGGTGCCTCTGTGGTCCTAGGAGCCCTGCCCCTCCCACCACCGAGCCTGGGAAAGCCAAGTCCTGCTGCGCACTTGCAGGGTGTTAGAATGGTTCCACATCTTTGCTGTCAGCCCGCCTATACCGTGCCGAAGATGTGAGGACTTCAGCTCTTACCTCCTCACTTCTGTGGGGACTTTCTGTGGTGGGAAAACTAAGACTCATCGTGTTTGCTTTCCCATATATTTTGAGCCTGTGCTTTCCCGTATATTTTGTTTCTAGCTTTTTGTGGGACTAAGGCATTAGCTGGGAGTCCGTAGGTAGTATATACCCTTGTGGTGATCCCAGAGACACACAATGATATCGCGGCTTAAAGAACACAGGTTTTTTGTTTGTTTGTTTGTTCGTTAAAGATTTTATTTATTTATTTGACAAAGAGAGAGCTAGAGCACAAGCAGGGGGAGCAGCAGGCAGAGGGCAAGGGAGAAGCAAACTTCCCATTGAGCAGGAAGCCCGATGTGGGGCTCCATCCCAGGATGCCGGGATCATGGCCTGAGCTGAAGGCAGATGCTTAACTGACTGAGCCACCCGGGGACCCCTTAAAGAACAAAGTTTATTTCTCATTCACTTAATGGTCCAAGAGGAGCATTCTAGGTGGCCAGGTGGCTCTGCTTCATGCAATCATTCTGACACGCAGAGTCTTCCAAGTTACTTTACGCTTCCTTATGGCAGAGCTTCTCAAACTATAAGTGGTAAAGGGCCCATTTTCTTTTCTTTCTTTCCTTCCTCTTTTTTTTAAAAAAAACATTTTCGATCCATTTCAGATCAGAGTTTTTGTGAAAAAAAATTAAAAGGAATTACTAGAACAATCAAGGGAGCAACTTCCCAAAGACCTACAAAACAGAAGCCTGAAGTATTTTACTATTAGATATAATAGGCTTAAGTTTATATAAATGTTACTAAATATCCCCTTTTCCATTTCTGTACATATCTCACCAGGGACTGGTGCTGGAAACCCTTAAAGGACTTTAAGGGGTATTGTCATTGGCCTCGTAGCTGAAATTGGGTTGCATCATATCCAGGTGACAGTTTTGGGAACTCCACCACATTCCCTGATCATTTTTTGTCAGTCTTATTGAGATATAATTTGCATAATATAAAATTTTCCTTTTGAAGTTGTACAGTTGTATGAGTATTGACAAACTGTGCAACTGTCATCAGAATCATGATACAGAATGTTTCCAACACTCTTCAAAGAACTCTCTTGCTCTATTTCTATTTAATCTTCCCCACTTGCCCCTGGAAATCCTAATCTAATTTTTACTCCTACCCTTTTTCTTTTTTTCTGAATGCATATAAATGGAATAATAAAATATTTAGCCTTTATTATTTAAAAAAATTTTTTTGTAGCCTTTATTTTTTAAAAAAAGATTTATTTATTTGGGAGGGTGAGAGAGCAGGGGGAGGAGCAGAGGGAGAGAGAGAGAGAGAATATAAAGCAGCTTTCCCACTGAGAACAGAGCCTGACATCAGGCTGGATCTCACAGTCCAAGGTCATGACCTGAGCAGAAACCAAGAGTCAGATGCTCAGCCAACTGAGCCACCTAGACATCCCAATATAAGCCTTTAAGTTTGGCTTTTTTCCCCCTACCCAGCATTACAGTTTTGCGATTCATTTATATTCTCTAGCATATATCCATTCACTACTTTCAGTTGGATAAGCAATAGTTTCTTTATCCATTTTCCTGTTGATGGCCACCTGGGCTCTTTTTAGTTTTGGAGAATATAAAGTTAATATAAACATTTGCATAAAGGTGTTTGTGTAAGCATGTGGTTTCATTTCTCTTAGGTCAATATCTAGGTGTGGGGTTGCTGAGTCATATAGTAAATGATTTATTTATTCATTAGAGAGAGAGAGAGAGAATGAGAACAAAAGTGGAGAGAGAAGCAGAAGGAGAGGGAGAGAGAGAATCCTCAAGCAGACTCCCCATTGAGCACCAAGCTCAATGCTGGGCTGGGCCCCAGGACTGTGAGATCATGACCTGAGCTGAAATCAAGAGATGGCCGCTTAACTGACTGAGCCACCCAGGCTCCCCATGAGTTTATCCTAATAGAACCAAATAGTATATTATCAAGGGCTAAGTGACATTCTTTAGGTAGAGCAAAGATCAAATCTGAGGTGACAAAGAAGTCTCAATGACTTGATACCACCTTGGCATAAGCTGGGTACACATTGTCCATCATTCTCGAGGCTGGAAAAAGATGTGTTGGTCAATGGCACAGTGGTCTTTGCCTGAACAAGAGAATGACTTCAACCAGGACTGGTGTCTAATTGCTTCCAGAAAGGAAGGCATAAGCTCAGCCATGTGAAACCCCAACATCCAATTTTTGCATCCTGCCTCGAGGGTTGCCTGGCTCCCAGACACCAGCCTGTAGGCAGTAGGTAAGCTCAGGGCTAGAGCTGTTTGTTCTGAACTGTCCCCAGGAAGTGACAGCTCCTAAAGTTATGAATACCGTGGACTTTGGCTTATGGATCATACAGGCAATTGGTACAAGTTGGCAGGAGCACCTTCCAGGCTCTAGTCTTCACCATTATGCTCTTTGGTATAGAACTCTGAAGCCTGGATTCCCTGTTTGGCCTACGTTGGAGCAATCCTAGAAATATTTTCTAAAGGAAGGCTAGGCCTTGGTGAGATGTAAAGGGACTTTCTAGCCAGATATAAATGAGGAAAAAACTGATTCTTCACAGGAGGTTCTATGCTCTGCTGGTTTTGGAAACTGAAGCAGTGATACCCCAGGTCCTTGCCAGAAAACACCTCGCACACACACACAGTCTCTACTTAAGTCAGAAAAAGGCGCATTCAGGTGCCCATCCTTGCCTCTAGGGCTACTAGATAAGCTCGTATGGATTGTGCCTTGTGCACATCCCTCACGAGAGGGGCGAAGGAGACTCTGTACCCCACTCTGCACCCTGGCACAGGCCTGGCACCAGGAGGGGTGGGAGGAGCAGCACTTTTCCTCATTCAGTCAAAGGCCTTATATGGCAGGTGCAGCCCCAACTGTAGCTTGGTTAAGCTTACCCCTGGATCATTCTGGGCCTCAGAAAGCTTAACTTGTGGCCCATGATGTTTTCATTTGCGTTCCTTCAGAGACAACCTAACAAAGCAGCAGATTCGCTGGAGCCAGATTGCCAGGGTTCAAACCCTAGCTTCACAACTACTTACTAGCTCCGTGGTCCCAGGAAAGTTATTTGACTTCTCTGTGCCTAGAGTTCCCTCATCTGTATAATGGAGATCATGCTATTATTGACCTCCCGAGTTGTGAGAATTAAATGGAACATGTGTCATGTGTTTAGAAAATACCTGAAACACAGAAAAAGCGCTGTGTGAGTGTTAGCTGGGATGGTGATGTGTACGATGATGATGACATTGAGGACGTTGTCCATGTCATCAGGAGTCCCTCTCCCTTACCCCATTGTGAGTTTTCTCTGAGGCATTATTTTTAGGCTCTGAACCCAGAAAAAGTTATGGTTCTTCTGAGCAACCATCTTTCTATAACCTTATGGACACTGCAACTCATGTTTCCATCTTTGCTTTGGGTGCTAAATGAGTAGTTTCCACAAAATTAACCACTTGTAAAGGGCTTTTAGGGATAGGTTCTGTGTGTTCATGGCTCCTGACCCAAGTCCATGAAGACCTCCTTGATTTCTTCCTTTCATAACCTAAAACAAATCCTGTTGTTGGCTACTCCAGAAGTCGTCCTGGTTCTGGCCACTCTTCACCCCTTCTACCACTGCAAGCCCCCTTTCAGGATGAATGTACAGAGGCTTAGTTGGGTTCCCTGTTTCTGTCCTGGTCCCTGAAGCCTGGCAATCCCTGTAACAACCAGCGTGGCTTTAAAAAATGTAAGTCAACTTATATCACTCCTCTGCTTTCAACCTTTCAATTACCTTGGGGGAACAAAAATTATGATGTGCACTGCCTCCTGTCTGTCTCCATCCTTGCCCCCGCCCCACCCCCCACCCCCCATTATGCCTTCTGTGCCTGTCACATCAGCTTCTTCATTGTCCCTCTCTGCACTGTGCATGGCCAGGGCTTTCTCCTCATGGTGTTTTCTCCTGGAGACATTTCCCTCTGATTAATGCTATGGTTTGCTCCATTCCTCTCTCACCTGAGCCTTGCACAGATGTCATCTCATTAAAAGCCCTTCCCTGACCATCTTTTCTTTGTTTTTTATGTTCTTTTAATTTTTAAGCAGTCTCTATGCCCAGTGTGGAGCCCGATATGGGGCTTGAACTCATGACCCTGAGATTGAGACTGAAGCTGAGATCAAGAATTGGATGCTTAACTGACTGAACCACCCAGGCGCCCTCCTAACCATTTTTTTAAAAAGAGCAAACTCCCTTGGACCCTGGCATTCCATATTCCCCTTATTTTACTTGATTGTATATTCTTCTCTTCAGCATTTACCACCATCTCTCAGGAATTTGATTTGTCTTTCCCTGTGAGACTCTAAGCTCCTTCCGGTGAGCCTCTTTTTGAGGTGTCTTGGCCCCCACAGTGCCTAGAATGGTGCTCAACACACAGCAGGGGCTTGACAAAGAGTGATTAAAGCTAAGAGGGAAATCCTTTATTTCCTGTGCATCCCAGTCTTTCCTGGCCTGGTTTCCCAAAGGCTTGGAAGCAGTGTGTGTACAAATACACATTACACCAGGACAGAAACAAATAGAGAGATCAAGGTAGAGAACAAATATGTCTTTCTAGGTGCCTGCTGATTCCTCGGTGGTGGAAGATTCTGTTGAAGAAGTGAATCATGGCTGTCAGCAGGGAGTTCTATGCTCCATAATTGAGTACAATATTTTAGTAACCTCCAGCCTGCCTTCACAGATGCCTGTGGATGAATGAGAGCTTGCTGCAGGAAGAAAGAGGCCCCTGAGCTAGGAATAAGCATTTTAAGCCACCTCCTTTTCTCTTATTTGATAGCTCCAAGGACTGTACATATACACTTTCTTCCTTGGAAGAACGGTCTTTTTTCGTATTAACTGGTTGGGGTGGAGATGCCCCCCGCCCCCCCCGAAGCAACTGATGTTGCAAAACATGTTTCTTTAGATGGAAGGTGTTCTGGAACCTGTACCATAAGTTATGAGCCTATTTTGGCAACCAAGTTGAGAATATGGTTTGCTCTTCTGCAGTATTGGGGGTAGTGATGTTTTCTGATTTTGGTGCTGCTGTGTACCATTTTAGGACACAAAGGTTCTATTGCAGCTGTGAGCTCCAGGTTGCCTGGGGGATTTCGGGGTGTTTGCTGGCTGCTCGTTTTCCCAAGGATTTTGGACAATGATAAACATAATTAGCTGTTCTCTTCCTCTGGTCCAGATATGTGTACCAACACCCTGGCGGAGCAGAGTCTCCATAGGGGACCTGCCCTTCTTGCAGTCCAGATCTGAAAGGAGTTACTTCCAAACATCCTATGCACAGGAAAGCAGAAAATCTGATGCAGACCATTTGTGTCTTTTGCTATAGGAAAATGCAAAGCTAGTAGAGTGAATTAATTCTGAAACAGACAATAGAGTGGGGCCCCAGGCAGGGTCATTCAAGAGACACAACTTCTTCCTTAGAGCTTTTAGCAGAAACAACTCCATTCTCAGCCCTCACAACTTCTGAAGCTTTTCTTGGAGGATCCTTTGTCTGCTCTGAGGGCAGTTAGAGAAGGCATCCAACTTTCCAGAACCTTCTGTAAAGGAGCCTTTTTATCTGAAAGAGGGCTCCTGGCTGGTGGCTGGGCTTAGTGACGCCTGCTGGAGATGTGGCTTATGAGTCTGTGGATCCAAGTCATCAGGACATACGTCCTGAGGAGGGAAAACTCTTGCACGGGGAAAATGCTATTACTGGCTTTACTTTTGACCCTCTGTTTCTATGTACCTCCTAAACAGATATGATTTCTTTAACATGAGAGTATACTATTTTCCTGAACTCCTGCTTCTAAATAATTAAGTTCATGGAAAGGAGTAACTCAGTGGGGGTAAAAAATTGGCCTTCATGTGTGGTAACTTGTGAGCTGGGGAAACAGCAAAGCATTTTAGGAAGCATCTTTTTAATCATCCGCATTCTGAAATTTAAAACAAAAGCTGCTAGTGGCCAATGCTGTTAGCTACTTGTCAGACAACAAACACACTGCAGTCAGAAAATTCCCCACTGAGTTTGGGCGGCTGATTTCTCTGGCAGCAAATGAAAGCTTTGGCTGTTGCCCTTGAAGACTGGCTGAGCAAGCCAGGACGGAGCCCACCGAATGTCTCCCTATTCACCACCCACCGCCCCTGCCCCCGCCTCACTGTGGGCACAGCATGTGTGTGTGGGGGTGTATATATGGGGTGTGTGTGTGTGTGTGTGTGCGCGCGCGCGCGCAGGCACCCTAACTCACAATTTTAGGCAGGTGCACATCCCATCTAGGGATGCCACACCAGCCTAATTCATTCCACACCTCACAGCCAGGGTGATCTTAGCCTCAATGGACAACAATTTGGAGGCATTGTTTACAAATCAATTTCTCCCTCTAAATAGGCTGTTAGAAGAGTGGACCCTTCTGCTTGCCCAGGCTGGGCCCACCTGTCACTGGGACTTCCTAGCCACTGGTCACACTGTATTGATCTTTTTAATCCCCTCTCTTTGAAACACAGAGCCAGCTGATGTGGAGTTCCTCAAAAGAAAGAGTCTCCTACCGCCCCTACCTCTACAGGTAGCTGCGTATCCGGGCTAATTCCCCACTAAAAAGTCTTAATTGGCTTATGGGGAGCTTGAAAGATCTCCCTTGTGTTTATAAGGTGAAAGGGAAATGATGAATCCCAAATGCCCTGGTCTGTCTATCCCGTTCCTTGGTGGAAATCGGGTGCGTTTTATTTTTTTAAATTGTTTTTGAAAAGGGACTGGAAGGTTTGGAGGTGGGTAAGGATAGTGTTTCACTTTGGTGGTTGAGTCGCCAGGGAAAGGGAAAAAAGCCTCAGTGAGACATCAACATTAGGCGAGAAACTTGGTGACTTATTATTTTTTTTACTTAGTTTTTATTTACACGAAACATCTGCAGTACAAAAATGTAAACTTTGATAGCGCATAATAATAGAATAAAATCTTTATATACAAAAATACATTTTCATATGAAAGAAGTATCTTGAATAAATTAAAGTACTTTCCAGCCCAGTCGGTGCCTGAATAGCTACGCAAGTCTCAAGTCTCTGGGTTCTTCCTAGAGCAAGCCTGCAGTGGTGGGGGTCGGGATCCATAATGCATGAAGCCCACTCCTTGTCTCTCCTTTTTAAGCCTTTTCATTGTATTGTCAGCCGGCTCAAACCGAATTTTCATGCTCGTTTTTCTTCATTAGAGTTCTACAAATTGTAAAATTGACTTTTCACCTCGTCTTCAGGGGCTGATCTGTCCCTTTTCTAAATCACACTGAAGTGGTGGCTGGGGTCAGCTCTGAGCCAGCCACAAAGGAGGTTTTGTGAAGTTCAGAAAGTGCAAAAGGAAAGGCCGTCTAAGGGCGGGCAGGAGGGGCCGTGGGCTGAGGGCTGGAGAAACAGACCAGGGGGCAGCCTCGGCGAGGGTGCAGCGACCTAACAAGCGGCTCAGGTATCTCCCACCCCTTGAAAGCTCCTGCTCCCTCCCTCCGCCGGGCTGGGGCTCCATCTACTGCCTGTTGCCTGAGGGCGGGGGAAGATAACGGTGTCCCTAAGGGGCCTAGTGGTACGGGATGAAACAGGGCGTCGTGTGGAGCAAGTCTTTGGGCAGGCCGGGGAAGGAGAAAAGGGGGTCGCCGGGGCCGTAGGCGAAATCTTCCGAGGCGGCGGGGCTACTGGGGTCAGACAGTGGCGAGGCGGCGGTGGCGCAAGGGGAGGCGGCGGCCCCGGAGCCCCAGGACTCGGCGTCGCTGGAAGGGCTCGGGGGCCCCGGCAGGCAGGGGGCGCACTGCGGCGGCAGGAGGCGCTCCCGGGCACCGCCCCCGGGCAGTCCCTGGTCGGCGAGGCGCAGAGTCTCCGCCAGAGCCCAGATGTAGTTATAGGCGAAGCGCAGCGTCTCGATCTTGGTGAGCTTGGTGTCGTCGGGGAAGGAGGGCAGGACGCTGCGCAGCGCGTCCAGCGCCGCGTTCAAGTTGTGCATGCGGTTGCGCTCGCGGTCATTGGCCTTGACGCGCCGGCTCCTGCGCAGCGAATGCAGCAGCGCCTCGGAGCGCACACGCGCCCGGCCCCGGCGCCGCCGCCGCTCCTGCTCGTCGTCCTGCGCCCGGGGAGTATCGGGCGCTGCAGGAACCCCGGGCACGGCCCTGCGGACTGGCACGGGCGTCCCCGACGCAGGAGCTGGTGTTTGGAGCCGGGCACAGTCCTCCTCGTCGGTGAGGAAGCCGGATAGGTCGCTGCTGCTGCTGCTGCTGCTGCTGCTGCTGCTGCTGGCGCAGTCGAGGTCCGAGAGGCAGGTCTCCAGGGGGGCTGGCATCGTTGCGCGGCGCAGGACCGACGGGCAGGTGAGGGCGCGCCTGGAGGACTGGAGCCCGGGGTTGAGGGCAGGGTCGCCGGGGCGCACTTACGTTACAAATGGCCCGGGCCTACCCTGTGGCTGCTGCGGGCGCGAAGGCCTGGAAAGGCGCGGGGGCGCACCTGGAGCTTGGCTTCGCCTCCTCGCCTCGTCTGCAGGGGCCACGCTCCTGGCCGGTCTCCCGAGTGATCTCGCCGGCGAGCAGATCAGCTCGTGTGAGCACCGAGTGTGGCACACGACCGGCCTCAGGACCCCTTAAGTACCCGCCCCAACAATGGGCGCCCCCCTCCCTTGCCACCTCCGCCCCCGCGGCAGCCCCCGAGAATGCAGCGAGGCGGCAGGTCGGCCCCGTGCGGCGCCCGGGTATTTGCATAATTTATGCTCGCGGGGGGCCGCCCGGCCCCTCCCCCCTCCCGGAGCGTGCCCGTAATTACCGCGGGCCAATCGGCGGCGGCGGCGCGGGGCCCCGGGAGCCGGCTCCCGGCTAAGCCGGCGGGGGCGTCTCCGGGCGGTGCAGCGGAGGCGGGGGCGTCCGGCGATTAGCGGCCGAGGCACGCTCCTCTGGGGGCGGGCCCGGCGCCCCTCGCCGGGGTGGGATGAGGAGGCGGGGCGCGGGCTGGAGAGTGCGGCCCGCGCAGCAAGTTGCGGAAGCCCGGAGCCGGCTGGAAGCTGGGTTCGCTTCCTCTCTCCCGCTGCTCACTGGCCCTGTGACTTCGGGCCAGTGATTTGACCTCACTTTCCCCATCTGTAAATGGGGCACAAGTCTGTCCTGTTGAGGATGATGTGAAATGATGTTCGAGGGACAGTTGATTTCGGGCCAGTGATTTGACCTCACTTTCCCCATCTGTAAATGGGGCACAAGTCTGTCCTGTTGAGGATGATGTGAAATGATGTTCGAGGGACAGTTGGCACGGCGCTTTTGTACGGCAGCGCCCGACAAATGGTGGGGAGAGGCAGCGCCCTCAGAACTGCGGGAAAACCCCCACCCAACGACGGAGGGGGGGCGAGTGAGGGTCATGGAGCAGAGGGCAGAGATACGTGCTTCTGTTCCTTCCGGATTGAAGAAACAGGGCAATGCCTCTTCGACTCCTCACCTAGGGGCGGAGGATGGAGGAGGTGGAAGAGAAGTTTGGAAAGTAAAGGAATAGATGGTTTTTCAAGTTGAGTGCAATTTTGGCCGAACACCCCTAGCATCTCACTAGTCCCTCAGCCTTCCTACCCCAACACTTTCCAGTGACTTTTAAAATAACAGAACCATGCGAATCCCCCCCCCCCCCCGCCCCCCTCCGAGAGCCCCGCCCCCTGACTCTGCCTCTCTGGACGGGCAGGCGGCCTCTGAGGCTCCCTGGAGTGTGAGCACCCCCTACCCAAGTAGACCTGGCTTTCCTGGCCCAGGAGAGACGGTAGCAAGCACCTAGTGGAGCCACTGCCACAACCCCCTATTCCTTTCTCTCCCTCAGTGATATGAATGCACCTGTTATAGCAGAAGGTTTACACTCTGCCTGTCAGCAGTCACTTTTCTCTGGTCACCAGGGCCCACTTTGGAGCAGTAGAACCCAGACACCCCCAACTTTGTACTTAGGGAGAAATAGTCACTAAGGAACACACCAGATTATGGGAGCGGGGAGGTTAAAAACAAAATGAACAGGGCAGCCCCAGTGGCGCAGCGGTTTGGCGCCGCCTGCAGCCAGGGGTGTGATCCTGGAGACCCAGGATCGAGTCCCACGTCGGGCTCCCTGCGTGGAGCCTGCTTCTCCCTCTGCCTGTCTCTTTCTCTCCTTCTCTCTCTCTGTGTCTCTATGAATAAGTAAATAAAATCTTAAAAAAACAAAATGAACACCTTTTAGCAAAGTTTCAGTCTCCTCCCCATGATATCTGGGTGATAGCCTCAGGTGTGGTCCCTGGCCTGTTGTCCTCAGAGCTGTCCTTGCCGGAGACACTGTCACCTTTCTGCTGTGCTGTTGTCTAGAGGCAGGTGGCCTGCCTTGGCTTGTGGTCCAGTGCTGGTCTTCTGGCTTCATGGACTCTGCTCAGCTCCTCCTTCCCCTCTGCCCTGCCTTACATTTTACTCCCCACCTGGAGAGAAGGCTGTACATGCTCATATAGAAGAGCTTTAGATTTGTTAGAAGTCACAAAAAATGGATTTAATCTGGTGAAGCAAGAAAGGGAAATTGTTGGCTGGTAATAGGCATTTCAAGGGACACAAAGGTGCTGGTATTTGTGAGTCTGCTGGAGCTGAGGTGTCCTCACTCTGCTTCCATGAGGCTCCAGGGCACTCCCACCAGCCTTGATTTGACATTGCTCGGTGCCTCTATGATATTCCTGAGACTGGGGTACTCAATCACCACAAAGTAGGGGCCTTAAAACAGCAGACTTTTATTCTTCAGGAGGCTGGGTGTATGAAATCAAGGCATCAGCAGGGTTGGCTCTTTGGAGGTTCCGAGGGAGATTGTGTTCTGTGCCTCTCCTAGCTTCTGGGGGCTCCTGGTAATCCTTGGCCTCTTTGATTTGTAGCTGCACCACTTCAGTCTCTGCCACCTCCTTCTCTGTCTTAAAGGGACACTGGATTTAGGGCTTATAAAGACACTCGTCGTCATTGGATTCAGGGCCCAGCCTAATCCAGGACGATTTTGCCTTGAAATCCTTACCTTAATTCCAGCCATAAAGAACCTTATTCCAAATAAGTTCACATTCTGAGGTTCTGGTGGACACATCATTTGGGGAGCCACTATTCAACATACTACTCCAACATACTAGCTCCTTTTCTAAATTCTTGGGAGAGAGGATCTGTCTGTTTAGGAGAACAGGGTCACTGGAGTGTCATTTCTTGGCTGCCTTACACCTGAAGAGCTTTCCTGTGGAGGAATTTGAATGTATGGGCTCCTCCCTCTGCATCCTTGGCAATTGGGGTATGGCCATGTGACTTAAATGGGGTCAGTTTCTTGCCCCACTTGGAACTTAGGCTCTGAGCTAGTGACAGCTCAGAGTATACATGTTTTGTGGAAACAACCTGGATGGGCTAGTGGCCAGTGGTAAAAGGTATGGCCAGGAACCAGTGGGTATCCTGCCCTAGCCTTCTGGTGGGCCTGTCTTTAGTTGTGGTTCTGCTACCCATCCCCCATTCCCCCCTATATTCCAAGCCAGGTTCTCTAGTCTTTTTATTGACTGCACAAGAAACCCCATAGTAAGACTTTTCTTAGTAGGGCCCTTTTGCTTGGGTTGGCTAGGTTTGATGTCTGTGGTTTGCTACATAAAACCCCAAGTTAAATGCTCCATTGCCAAAGCATGGAGACTGAGGCAACCCATATACCATATTGCTTGCCTATTCTGGGCCAAGCACTGTGCTAGATACTGGGTTAACAGGGGTGAAAACCCGACTGATGGGGGTGATGGGCATGGAGCCTCCTAAGCTTAGGGTTCACCACTGGCAGAACCCTTGGAGGTTATTCATCTGCGCACTGCACCTCATGCCTAGGAAGCAGGTGGATGATTGAGGGGTCTTTTCTCCTGGTTACCCCAGGGATCGCTGGTGGTCAAACTAGTGCCAGACTTAGGAGTCCTTTTAGCCCCAATTCCAGATTTTTCCATCACAGTTAATCAGTAAGTACACAGTGAGCACTTCTTGCATGCTGCCCGGTGCCAGATGCTCTGTGTCGAGTCAGACAGACTTGTAGTCATGGAGCAGGGGAGATGTGGCCAGCCGGGGAGAAGTGGTCACAGAAGGGTGACCTGCCAGTGGCTGTGAGAAGTACTGAGGGTCCATAGAGGCGGCAGACCTGGAGAGCATTGTGCATCTCCCAAAGGGAAGGGGGTCATCAAGAAAGGTTTCCTGGAAGAGGAGGACTTGAGAAGACCTTGAAGGACGGATGGGATATGAACAGACAGTTTAAATAGAAGGGGATTATGGGGATGACTGTGGTGGCCAGTCTGGATGGGACCTCTATGGGGTCCCAGTGGGAAGAAGGTAGGAGACAGTTGTGATGGGCTTCAAATGGCCATGGTAGCCTTTTTTCTTCCTCTTTGTCTCATTCTCCTCTTGCTTTTTCTGAGCAGGGCTATCACAGTTGGTCCAGTGGTTCACTGCACAAGAGCATCCAGTGCAAGTGGAGGCTAAATTCCAACCTCTCTACCATGTGCCAAGCCATGTACCGTGATGTGGGATTGCATCTTCCCAGAGAGGTGTCCTACTTAAATGTCCCCAAAGGTACCTTGTGAGCTAGCAGTGGCTCTGTGCTCTCTCCTGCATGTGTCCCACTCCTCTGCCTGAGCCTTAGTTACCTGACTGGGCAGGCATCTGAGCCTTCCCCTGCCTGCTTCTGGCTCTTGGGCAGTACACCTCCTCCCTGGACATTAGTGCTTGCCCACTTTGCTTTTCATAAGTGCATCTGAGGCTTGGGTGGATGAGTGGGGCTGTCCTGCAGGTGACCCACTGAGGATGGCACTGAGCCCTGGGAGAATGAGAATGAGATCTTGGCTTAGGTTCCCATGTGTTCCCTTTAAGGCTCAGAGCTCTCCCTTCCAAAGTAAGTCTGAGAAGCTTCTCCTGCCCACCAACTCCCTTGGAGGCTAAAGGGATGTACAGAGCACATCTGTGGAAGCCCTCATTCCCAGAGCACACTAGGATGCTATCTGGGCAGGCAATAAATCTGGCCCCAGCAGGCACCGAGGTGGCAAGGGCTGCACCAGGTGTTCTGGCTGCCTGATGTGTAACCCATCCAGCTGCCAGTCTGGGTGGGGAGATAGATGTTCCAAGGGACTGGATGTGGTCCCTGAGGTGGTAAGGATGATGGTGGACCCTCGCCCAGATGTTCTCATCAGACTCTGGAAATATGGATCAGATGCTGAAGTGGTGATTGATACTTAGAGCCTCAGTTTGCCCCTCATATTGGAATAAATGCCTTGCTTTAGCATCCACCCTCCTATCCTGTGCTGACCTAAGCCCATGAGGCTGAGCAACATGCATCTGTGACAGCTCCAAGTGATGCCAAGACTGGGGCTTCTCTGGTTTTGCTTGGCTGTGTGACCACTGGGGGTGTAGAGGGGAGACGAGGATCTCTGGGAGGGATGCTGGGGCTGGAAAGGGCATGCCTCTTCCAGGCAGCTCTGGAAGTCTACCTCGAGGCCACTGTGGAACCAACAGGGAGGTGACTTCAGTCCCTTACTGAGAAGACCTTTCTGATGTCAACACCCAATGAAGGAACCAGCCTGCTGGAGACATGGGAGGAGAGGCTTTCAGGGTTGAGCAAGGCATCTGATGTTTCCAGGATCTTTTGAGATTCTTGGTGGGGTTTTTTGCTTGTTTTAAGCAAAGAAAGGCCAAAATAGGAGAAAACAGTGGCCAATTATAAAGGTTTATCTGCAATAAATTAATGTGGTCAGCATACACAAATACAAAGCTGTCTGTGCTCTTCACCAAGACAATTTCAGAATTTTAAAACATTTTTATTTTTAAAGCAATCTCTACACCTATCATGGAAGCTCAAACTCATGACCCCGAGATCAAGAGTTACATGATCTAGTAACTGAGCCAGCCAGGCCCCCAGACTATTTCAGAATTTTAAAAAGACCATCAAGTAATCACGTGTGTAGGCATGGAAATGCAGGGATAGGAGCAGATTTAAATTTGTGGGGGCACATCTTCTTCCTGTAGCTTTGTCAGTGATTCAGTGACCATGCATGTGACTTCATTTGGAGTTAGTACCCACAGCCTTTGGCCCTTTTGTGGACATGAAGCTGAGCCAGATGGCTTTCTTGCCACCCTCCCTTTCAGTTTTCAGAAACACAGATGCCTGACATTGAACAAACTATCTTTTGGAGAAGCTGCTTCAGGAACGAGGCTGAGGGGTTAGTGTCCTGTAATTCCAAGTGCTGGTATGATCATCTGAATGTGTTGGATGGGGCGGGAGGGAGGAAGTTTCAGTTGAGATTTATCATCCCCCATCCATACCAATTGTTAGACAGAATATTAATTTCAAGAGTGCTGTGGCATCTACATGTAGATCTGGATTTTGTTACAGGTGATCTTCTTCTTTTTCTTCTTCTTCTTCTCCTTCTCCTTCTTCACAGTATACATGAACTGTCAGATGCCATTTAGGGTAAGAGAGGTGAAGGGTGTTGGTGCCTTAGCCACTCATCCATCCGGGTCTTGGACACCAGGCCGTGCAGTGCACCGAGTTTATAAGGCAGATTTTTTGCACAAAGCAAAGCTGTTCGAGGGACACCCTTTCCAAACCATCCCAACTATCATCATCTAGTTCTTTCTGGAGCTACCTGTGGGGAGGGATGGCATTGGTTTGCTGGGTGGCATTTTAAAAAGAAAACACTGTAATTTTTTTTTTTTTTTTTTAGAAAAAAGGAAGACAAGGGTGCAGTTACTCCCAAGGAAGCAACGAAGGATGATGTTGGACAGAGAGGCACACAGTAAATCCTTTCACTCTGTTAAATACACCGGCAGATATGCGTTTCCATCTAAGAGAAGCAGGGTCGGGGTGGGGAGTGGAAAGGAGAAACAATTCCCTGTTTTCTTTACTGATGACCCATGACAGTTGTGGAAGGGGGGGCAGGAGGGAGGGGGGAAACGAGGCAGGAGGGGGGAACAGAGGCGTCTTTCAGTGACAGAGCAAGGAAAATGGGAAATTATCCATGCTTTCCAGAAATCCGTGGAGGCCCCCTCGGCCCCTGCCCTGCTAAATACAGTGCCGGCTGTATGCATTTCCCACCTCAGAGATGTCTGCTTGAATATTCTGTGGCATTGTATACTGATGTGTTCGGTTGTGTACAATCTGCCTACTTGGGGAATAAATGTTGGCCTCCAGGGGAAGTCCTGGTGCAGATCAACTTCATTCTAGTGCTGTATAAGACATGCCTTCCAAAAAACACATTGGTCAGTTATGCAGCCAGATAAATTCTTTCTATGAGAAATTTTCAAATTCGATTGGCGTTCCCAAGCCTGGTGGTGGGGGACAATCTGTGCTTGGGCTCGCCTAAGGTTTGAAGGGCGTTTGTGGTTTGGGCCAGTCTTGGGTGAAACAATGTCCTTTTTGTGCCCAAAGTACAGTCGGGGGAGGCTAATGGGGTGTGCACACTTGTACAGGGTTGGCCCATAGGGGTGCGGGGCTCTGGACTCAAGACGGTTTAGGCATTAGGTGCTCAGCCCCCGTCAGGCGTGAGGCCTGGAATCATATTCACATCACCTGCATGAGGCTAGAATCAATCCAGAACCTCCTTCAAAATCTCTGAGTTTTGCCTTCATAGATTTCTTGAACTCTTCTGGGCTCAGATTTAGAGACAAAACAGAACAGAGGCCCTGATGTTGCTGTCACCAGATTCAGCTCCCCATATCCAGGCCCCACCTGCCATGGGATATTGCTAAAGCCAAGGTTCATTTTTGTCTGTTTCATGTTTTCAAATCCTTAAGAACATCTTCAGGGGAGATCAAAAACACCCGCTTCACTCTAAGGTGCTTGTGGGTCAAGTGTGGGAAAAATGTGTGAGGATGTTTTCTTCTGTGCCTACAAAAGAAGCCACAGTGAAATTTATCCTAATGGAATTTCACTATCGTTTTAGGGGAGAGAATTCTGAAATAAACAGAATAGAGAAATAGCTGAAGGGTTTCCCTTTTGCTTTTTCTCTTCCTTAATGCTGCGGGCTACATATATTCATGTTGGGTTGGAACACAAATGCATTTTGTTTGTAGTAATTAAAATGTTTTAATGAGACAACCATAAAATCCACCATTAATTATTTTATTTCAAACACTCCTGCCTTCTTTTGAACCAGGTCTATTTAGAAATAGTTTAGAGAGTAGCCTGCAGTTTTATTCTTTCCTCTGCATTATACACAGGAGTGGAGAAGTCATTTATAAATAATTACACAATGTTTTGGGTCTTTGGGCTTGTATAATATATCAAAGCGATTAGTACACTTATTGTTCCATTGTAAATGCTTTTTTTCTCCTTTCAGTTTCACTTGCCTTGTCTTCTGGCTAAACCTTTTTCTGGAAATCTTTTGTCTTCTTCATTCTTTTTGCTTGTTACAGTCCGGGAGCATTCTTCTTATTCAAACACTCGCAGCAGGGGCACAGAATGAGACTTCAGCCGCATCTTAAGTTTTACCGTAACTTTCTGGCATTTTCTTTTCTTCTAGTTTTCCCAGACTACCTAGGGGCAATGAAGAATTATAACATACATGAATTATTGGTACTCCCCTTGAGTTAAAGGGTGGGGGTAGAGGGTAGAGGGTGCTTCATTTTCAATGCCCCCCCACCGCCCCCCCCGCCCGGGTCTGAGCGAGCGGGCGGCCGCGAAACAATGTATTTATCACAACGCCCTTCTGTGGGCCGCGCCCGCGCGCCCCCTCCCGCGCTGCCGCCGCCGCCGCTCCCTTCGCCGAGCCTCGGATACAGGCTCCCAGGCCGGGGCCGGGGTCTCCGTCCGGGCGGCGCGGCCGAGGGGAGCGGCAGGGCCGGGGCCGGGGTGCAGCGGGGCGGGCCGCGTGCGGGGATTAGGGCCGCACGAGAGGAGACTGCGCCGCGGCCTCCAGCCACGTGAGGACGGACGGGGCTTCAAAGGTGCCCCCCAGCTAATCCTTGTTATCCGGCGGCGCGCCCGAGCTCCGGCCTGCTGCTCGGCTTGGGCTCCCCCCGCGCGCCCCCGGAGCCCGCCGGCCGGTGGGGCAGCCCGGGGCCAGCCGGCGGGGTTGCACGGCGGGGCGGGGCGGGGGGCGCGAGGTCCTCGAGGCCTCCCCGGGCCAGGGTGCCGTGGCGGGGGAGGCGGGGGGGGGCTCGGCGCGCGCGGGTGGCGGCGCGCACCGGGCGCTCTCGGGAACAAGTAGCTGGAGGGCAGAACAGGCCCGGGGGCGCCCCCGCCGCCCGCGCCGCCCGCGCCTCCCGCGCCTCCCGGGGGCGTATCTGAGGCCGGCGCGCGCTCGGCCCCGCCCCGCGCCCCGCCCCCCGCGCCCCGCCCCGCGCCCCGCGCCCCGCCCCCCGCGCCCCGCGCCCCGCGCCCCCCGCCGCCCGAGCGGCCGCGCCGCGCAATCTGTCAGGCCCTCGGCCCGTTTCCATATGAAGGGCGCGCCGGGCGCCTTGGGAGCGCTGAAAGGCCGCTCGCGGTCGGGCGGGCGCGCACGCCCCGCGGCCCCGGCTGGATTTGGCCGCATTTGCATAGCAGGTGCTGATGCTTGTCCATTCTTACTTAAAGAAGTTTTAATATGGGATAAATTACCAGGAATTAGGAGCAGGCGTGGGCGGGAATAAAGGGACCGTGTCGCCCGTCTTACCGCCGCCTGGCGCGGGGGAGCAGAGAAATATTAAGTGAGATTCGACTTTAGAAGTCGTCTCCTTAACAAGCTACAATCCAACACCCCCTCCCGCCACCGCCACCAAAGAGCCAAGAGAAAACAGGAGGCAACTTGAAGCAATTTGATTTTAGAATCTGTTCTGCAACCAGTAAAGCAATAATCCCAGGGACAGTAATACGATTAGCGATCGAAGATCTTTGAGTCAGAAAGTCCGCTTGAGTTGAAAATGTTAATCCTGACCCTAATCCTCCCTGTTGGCGGAGTAGAGTGCAGTGCCCTGGAGCGTGTGTTTCCTTCCTCTACTCTTAAAGGACCATCAGGTGAGGCCCACGTTGGCCTATTTCTTGATGACAAAGAGGGCACACCGATTTGCCCAAGGCCAGAAGCCCCACCATCTCTGGCCAGGGGTGCTGGGCTTCCCTTTCCCCCTAGGAACCAGCCCCATGTGGCTGTGCTGGCTCCTGTGACTCATTCCATCTGTTTGGACTCTTGCGAAGGCTTAGAGCAAAGTGGATTTTTGAAGAGATGGGATTTTGAAGGAATAGGGTTGGGACAGCTCATCCACCCAGCCTGGTCTCCTAGCCTCCTTTAAGTCAGACCCTGGGGTGTCCTCTTCAAATGGATGGCTGGTTTTCAGGTTGTTGGGGACTAGAGAACGGTTGTGGCTGCCTCACACTCTATCCTGCCAGATTGTGGGTCTGCTTATCATATTTGTGGGGGAAATGCCTGGGGTCTGGGACCCTAGTGGGATATCCACATACTTGGGGGACTGAGTAGGGGTCACAGTGAAGAATGGGTAGATCAAGCATGAGCACTGCCACCTCAGGACTCTCCACACCAGGATTCAGCCAGCCAGACATGCTATCCTAGGTCTGGGACAGCAGGCTGCCTTCTATGTCAGGGACAAATGTTAAGGTTCTTCTCTCCTTTGCCTTTCTTCTGCCCTCTCAGGGCCACACACTGCTTTGTAGAATTCAGCCTCTGATCTCTGGCAAGTTTCTCTCTCCTGGCCCCGACTGATCTCACTCTGGGGCAGGATCACACCTGGGATCTTGCAGGCAGGCCTTTGGCTTGCCCCAAGCACTTCCCGACATGCCTGCTTTTCCTGGAAGGCAGTGTGAGATGCCCAAACGGACCATATGGTTTGGAGTGAGAGCCTCGGAGCCCACAGACAATAGGGGAAGTGAGAGGCCCAGGTCAGTGGCAGAGCTCGCGCCGCTGCAAACCTCTCTTTCAGCCTAATGAAGCTGTTGTCTGGGGGTAATGATGCAAATGCCCCGGCCCTTTCTCGCCGCCACGATAGTCTAGAACGTGATTTGTCATACAATCTGAATCTTTGGGAGGACTTTAGACGGAACCTCCCCCAAAGATGGAGATGAGCCATATGTGCACTTTGCATCTGAAGTGGGGGTGGGGGCAGAAGGAGGGAAGACAGAGCCCACTCTGACTTCTCAGAGCCTGCCTGACCCCAAGGGGCTCATGAGTGGGTGCAGCGCCCTAGTGTCTAATGACAGATCAGCAGTGTGTGTTGGAAAAACGATGCAGAGGATCTGGATATTCCGAGTATAGTGGTCCCTGTGTCCCTCATTCCTTTTTCCCATGCTCTGTGATGACGAAGACAGGCAAGGGGCAGTTCTGGATGAAATGCTCATGTAATGCCTAGATTTTGCTGTGTTGAGTGCCCCGGGCTGATGTTATTTGCAGCCAGGGTGGACCCTTCAGTATTTCTGAAGCAGAAATAGTAAAAGAGAAGCAGGCACCAGGTGATAGGCATCCTGAGCCTGGGGCAGATGGGAAAGGAGGCACAAACCAGAGTGAGAAAGATAAGCAGGAAGAGTGTGAAAATCAGCTCCCCGCTGTGTGTGTGTGTGTGTGTGTGTGTGTGTGTGTGCTCTGAAGGAGAAGGTAGTGATTGCTCTTTGCCAGAAGGGAGGCAGCTTCTCATTGCCTCTGCAGCTCAGGCGCTGTGGGTGCCGGCAAAGTCTGGGCACAGAAATATATTACTCATTATCAATCAAAGTAAAGCAGACTGTGTGGAAGGCACTGATCTAATGCCCCTTGTTTGCTGGACGCAGTAGAGAAGCACCAGAGCCCAGTATGACCTCAGTAATAGCAGTAACAATGGGGGGGGGAGGGGGATCTGTGGGATGGAGTCTGCCCTAGAAAGGGAGCAGGAGAAGCCGAGATGACAAAGTCACATCCGCCTGCCAGTAGGTAAGGCCTTCCTTTCTGCCCTATCCTCTTTGTGCCCCCAGGCAAAGTGCCTGGCTCAGCATACAGGGTGCTCAGAGGGTATTTGTGGAGAGAAGGGTTTTATGTGTGGGCACTGGGTGTTCATGTATATGTGTCTGCCCAGGTGTGGTTGACTTGCATGTACACATGTGTGCGCATACACAGCCCTTCCTCACCTTTACAGCAAGGAGTTGGGTTGCATCTCCTCTCGGGAATTACCCCACCTCTGTAACCTGAGAGTTGGCCCACAACTAGGCACCACAGCCCCAGGCTCTGCTGGGTGCTCGGTGCCTGGCTGGCAGAGGGCTTGCTGGGTGGGTATCTGTTCACTCATTCTGTGGTGGTGTAACTTTAGGAGTTAAAATGGGATGGGGTGTGTAATGGAGGACTACGTATGATCTGAGGAGAGGTCCCTAATTACCCCTGCTGTCTGTAGGGGTCAGGCAAGGGCAAAGTGAAACCCTGGGCACGCCTTTACTGCCAATCATACCCATGGCCACAGGGAAGTTGTAGCCAAGCTCTGCCAAAGCCCAGGCCACATGATACTCTTTCTGCTCCCTCAGATGCCCCCTGCCTCCTGTCTGGACACTGTAGGAGAGAGGGTAGGGGAGTTACTGTGGTGACAACACCAGCACTCAAAGCCCTGGCCACAAGCTGCTCACCGCAGCACCTGGACACCTGTTACCACTGAGGGGTGTGTCCCAGAGTGGGGGCTGGGAGGTGGCTCTCCTGGAGTCTGGGGTGGATTGGGGGTGGGATGCTGGGAAGCCAGCGGGACTAGACTTTCTGCTCTTTTGCAGGCTCTGCAGATATCTTTCCAAAGCATCCCTATTTCCTTTCCTGCTTTAACAAATATGTTTCAGCATGAGCCCTGGGAACACCCAGGGTAGAGATGCTCAGTAGAAGTCCTCTTTACTGCGTGATGCCACCATCATCATCAACATTTGCACCGACATAAATAGTTTCTGAACAGTATTTTTATGGAGAGGCTTTGAACTTCATCCTCAATATGAATAATTTTATTAAACTTGTAAGCCTGTGCATTGTACATTTTAATCTGCCTTTCAAATATGAGGAGACTGTGGCCCAAAGAAGTTAACGTACATGACCAAGGTCATGGGGCTGTCAGACAGTAGAGCCAGAATTGGAGCCCAGGGCTGTCTGGCTTCAGCACCCATGACATTGACCATTCACCTTCTCCCTTTCTCAGTTTATGTGAACACCACTCTGTGGCCAGCTCCACAGAGAGGCTGGGGACATGGGATGGAAACCACAGCTCTACTTTGTGGGGGAGGGCAGCTGTGGCAGATGCAGGTGGCAGAGAAGATCTATTCTTGTGTGTTGGCTGGTTGCTCTTGTGGAAGAGGGCATACAGGAGACATTGTTTGGGTTTGAAGTCCGCTTCTGTCCTTGTTTTCTTGGAAGGAATTGAGAGGTCTGAGTTCCCTTTACTACCTTGAGAAAATCCTTCTCTCACTTTCTGAATCTCAAAAAAGAATGATGGGGGGGTGGGTAGGAGATGGATGGGTGTTAGGTGTCCTCAGAGGCTTGCAGTCTGGGGGGAGACTTCCAGGCTCCAGTAGTGCCCTCATCTGAGATCTTGGGGAGTCACCTGGATATGGGACATTAAATGTTTCCCTCTTCTCTCTGGTCTCCCTGTCTGCTTGGTGAGCAGAGCTTAGGAGGTGCCGGAGACCTGGGGAGCTGAAGCCAGTAAACTCTCTGAGTGGTGAAGGGGATGCTCTCTGTTCTCTGTCTGGTGTGGAGTTCATGGTTCTAGAGTTTGTGGGCTGTCCTGGGCTTCTTGTCCTCCTGTCCCTGAAAAACTCAGCATGATCTCATCACTGAGAGACTCTAAGTGACTCACATTCATTGATTCTGTAGTTGTTCATTCAGTTCATTTGTTCACTCATTCATTCATTACTAAGATGTTAAGTCAACTTCTGAGTAGAGAAGATCATTTAATTATCCTGCTTAAAACCCTTCAGAGATTTCCCATAGCACTCGGTATAAAATACCCATGTCTTTTAATTTTTTAAAAAAGATTTTGTTTATTTATTAATGAGAAACACACAAGCAGAGAGAGAGAGAGAGGCAGAGACACAGGCAGAGGGAGAAGCAGGCTCCATGCAGGGAGCCCTGCATGGGACTCGATCCTGAGTCTCCAGGATCAGGCCCTGGGCTGAAGGCGGCGCTAAACCGCTGAGCCACCCAGGCTGTGCCATGTCTTTTAATTTTAACTCCAGTTAACAAGGCTGTGTGCGATCTGCCCCCTGCAGACTTGGGGATCTCTTGTGGGGTATCTCAGCCTCATGGTGGAGGGCCAGTTCCTTTGCCCTCTGCACACGGGTCTATATTCGGGACCTTTGAATGCTCTTCAGGGCTTTGTACCTGTTATGCCTGGAGTGCTCTCCCCATCCTGGCTCCTTCTCAGAGGAGGACCTCCTGCTGATCCTGACCAAAGCCACCTTCCATGACCCCAGAGGTCACTCTTCATCACAGCACTGACTCTACTAGCCTGTTAATGTGTGGTTAGTCTGCATATCTATTTGCTTGCTGTTCCTTGTCTCTGTCTGTCACTAAACTGAAAGTTCCATGTGGGGCAGTAACCTCTGTCCCCCAATGACTAGAACAGTGTTGGCTATGTATGTTTGGTGATTGAATGTGAACCTGGATTTGGATATATTTTAAATGGTGAAGTGCGTGTGCCTTCCTTTTGTAGATGTCTCTACCTCCTCAGCTCCAGGAAAATCTGGGCTAAAGAAAAAGTATGTCATGTATGAGTGATTTAGCTTTTACAGAGAGGGAAGCTGGGTGCTTCTGACTGGAGTGTGTCCAAGATGGGCGTTTCTCTCAGCATGGGGACATTTTCTGACTTGGCTGGACATAGCACATTTTTTCCTTGGGCCTGACTCCCCATACAATAATTTTGTATCTTGCTTGAATCCATGGGACTCCCTGAATCACACTCTTTATGGCCAGAGGAGATTGCTGTATTTGCTAGGGTAAGAGATGTTTCTTCTCTTTATAAGAGAGATATGTGGGCATGCCTCTCTAAGCAGTGTGGGATTGGACATGGGCAGGCTTTCCTGTCGAAAATGGAGTATGGACGACCAACCCTGGAATGCTCATGAGTTGTAGGGAAGAGGAGGATCCCCCTCAGCGCCAAGTAGGGACTACGTGGTTGCTGGGGGCAAGGTATACCTGGCCGGATGACCATCAGCAGGAAGACAGCTGGGACTGGTTCTAAGGAAAGCATCTCTGTCGCTTCCAGGAATCCACACATGCTGGTATGTTTAGGGTGGGAATGTCCCTACCCTCCAACAAGCCCTGAGCAGCTCTCTCCTGTTGCTCCCTTCCTTCCCCCAAGTCCTGGCTCTGTCCACTGAGTACTGGCATCTAGCTGAGGGCTACGTGTGGGAGAAGACACCATTCCTGCCCTCAAAGACTGGGCAGTCTGCCTGGGAATCAGAATATGGGTGTGCAAAGCAGCCAGTGGACAGAGTTCAAAACTCAAACATAACTCTGCCTATGTGCTCTCATCCACTCAGTCAGTCATCCACCTGTCATTTATGGGATACCTACTGGGTGCAGGATACTTCCTGGCTGCAGTGCTGGAAAACTTGAGGAAGATGAAGCTGCCCTTCTGGAATCTACATTCCAACAGAAAGAGAGACCACAGTCACAAAAATGAATCCACACCTAGGATAGCAGGTGGTAACAGGTGCTAAATAAATAGGGTGCTACTGTGGGGCAAAACAAGAGATAGCTACTCTAGCTGAGATGCCAGGGAGATCTCTGGGGAGGCGACTCAGAAGCTGAGATCTAAAGGATGAGAAGGAACCAGCCAAGGAGGGATCGAGGGGGAGAGTATTGCAGGCAGAGGCCCTAGCAAGTGTGGACTTTGGGGCAGGAACAAGCTTGTGGTGTGTGAAGAACTGATGGAGACCGGCGTATGCTGAGAAGTGTTCCCAAGCGAGGTGCAACATTTGGACAGGCAGGGCATGTCTGTGTAGCATTTAGCCTGTACCTCACACATACACTGTAAACCTTGTATGTTACACCTGGTTTAATCCTCCCACCAGCTCGGTGAGGTGTGTACTGCTGTCCTCTTGTCCTGCAGAGGAGGTGGTGGAAGCTTGGACAGGTGAAGCCAGTTGCCAAAGGCCACGCGACAGGGCACGTGGTGGAGTCAGATTTTGAACATGAGTGTGATTCTAAAGCCCAAGTTTGTACCAACTAAGTGATTTCGTCTCGCAGTGTGCAGGAGAGCACACCAACTGCACGTATCTGCAACCTGGAAAGGGACGGAGAAGGGAGAAACCAGAGGAAACTGTAGTCATGGCCTGAGGCTGTTGGAGGATCACGTGGAGAGGTTTGTGGGTAATCGCAGGGCTCAAAAGTCCTCATTTACTCTCAGAGTCGATTGCTTTTGTAGGAGTTGGCTTCCTATGGAGTGCCTGAGCTGTCCAGAGGCAGGAAGCAGCTCCACCTGTTGGTGAAAGAGGGTGACGGTCGTCCGAGCCAAGAGGACCCATGGATCCATGGTAGTGTTTGTCAGCCCCTGGGTGCAGGCCTGGATGGGGTGGGTGGTTAAGGGTGTGCAGGAGAACCTGGAGTCCCAGCTCTGCCTCCAGCACAGAGTGCCCAGTTGAGAGGTCCAGCTGCCTGCTCCGCCTCTCCTCACGGGTACCGGTGGATCTCAGAAAATAAATGGAAGCAGCATGTGACAGAGGTGAAGGATCTGGACAGGCTTGAGGAACATAGAGAGGCTCTGGCAAAGCAGCAAACCTGAGCAAGCACATGTTTTTGCATAAGCTGTTCACTGCAGTATTGTTTGAAATACAAAAGGTGGAAATGACCCATGTTAGAGGAGCCTGAAATGAAGTATGTTGCATCCATATAAAAGGATACTGTGTAGCTGTAAGAAAATAATTTAAAAAACCTTTCTAGGTACCCATGTAGAAAAGTATCCAAGGTATATTAAGAGAGGAAGACAAGGGGCGCCTGGATGGCATAGTCAGTTAAGTGGCTTCCTTTGGCGCAGGTCATGATCCTGGGGTCCTAGGATCAAGGCCCACATTGGGCTCCCTGCTGCTCAGGGAGCCTGCTTCTCCCTCTCCCTCTGCCTGCTGCTCCCTCTGCTTGTGATGTTCTCTCTCTTTCTCTGTCAAACAAATAAATAAAATATTTTTTTTAAAAAAAAGAGAAAAAATAAGGGCAGACTAACAGTATATATAGTATGCAATTACATGTATATATATATGTATAAATGTATATAAGTATATTGTTTTATAATATATATAAAATAAATAAATATTCATCTTGCTTGGCTAAACCTAAGAAGACTCTGAGGCATGCTTGGAAAACTGTTAACACAGTGGTTGCCTGAGTGAGCGTGTGGAGATAGGAATGGGAGGGAGACCATCTGTCTTAAAATGTACCTTTGGAATATTTTTTAATTTTCAAGTTAAGTATATTATTACATATTCAACTTAGTGGTTTTAAAAAAGGAAAGCTAGAAATAAGCAAAAATAAGTTGGAATTCTGATTCCATTGCAGCTCTGCACTGCTTCTCCTCCCCTGGGCCTTTGCAGCCTTGGGTTTAGAGCTGATAAACCTTGGTGGGTCAAGTGGGGTTCAGAGTTCTAGAATCTGAGAACTTTTATGGGAAGATTACCCACTGAATTGGAAGCACTGTAAACCTTGTATGTGTAAGATAACTTGTTTCTCAAAGGATTCTTGTTAGGCTTTGTTACTCCATATTTTTTGATGTTTTGATATCAAGATTCACCAAGTTGCATTCATAAGCTTTTTGTACTTTGTTGTAATTAGTGATGAGTCCAGGTAGTTATTTAACTGGTGTCAGATATTTACTGAGCACCTATTAGGTTTGGATACTGTGCTTATTCCTGGGACTGTGCTTATTCCCAGAGAAGCCTTGGTCTTAGGTTCCACCCTTGGGGGCTCACTATCTAGAAGGAGAGCAGGGAGCTGTTGGGTGGCCCCCAGTTAAGGAGACACTCAAGCCTACCTGACAGAATTAGGAAGGCTTCAGGGAAGGGGGAGTCCTTACATGGAGACTCAAAGCATGAGTGGTGGTAAGCAAACGTTCCTCCAACATATGTTTTGATCCAACATAGAGCGCCAATGAGAAATGGCTGAGTTGGTTTTTTATTGTCAGAGCAAGTGTGTTTTATTTTTCAAGCGCTCTATGTTCATTTCAAAAAAGAAACACATGGCTTCTGCTTCTTTTTTCTTAGCTTCCATTAAAATTACTGTAAGAACTACTTTCTCTATACTCTGGTTGCAAATAGGTGGTTTTTGCTTCCAGTTTACAGGTCATAATGCAGCTGGCAAAGCCTCTGATCTTTCCGCCCTGCCCTGCCCTGCCCTGCGGCTCCCTGCCTGCATCCTAGGCCTGGCTCTGTCCACCACAGCAGCTAAGACACACTGTACCATGACTAGTGCCAGCGCCTTGGTCACTGGGGACTCAGCTTCTTATTGTTATGCAGTGTGTAGTAGGGGAGACTCCGAGGGTACTAGGGTATTGATCCCCTGCCAAGGCCTCATAACTAGGCTGTGTTCCCTTTGTGACCTCAGTTTACCTGTTTCTGAAATATGAGGGTTGGACAAGGGGACTTGCTGAGGCCTTCTAGATCTTACCCCCTAGAACCATGATGCTGAACACATGGGAAAACTCATGACATATCCCAGGTAATGGGGTCCAGTATACTCAGGTGTGCATGGCCTCCCTCCATCTTTCTGTCACAATAAAGACAATCTTTCATCTTTACTGAGCTCAGTCAGGGACAGTGTGGCTCCTTGAAAGAACATTTGAGAGGAAGCTGGGGACAGATCTGGGTCTAGGTTGAGGCCTTTCCCCTTTCAGGCCTCAGTCTCTTCTCTTGGGTCACCAAAAGGCCGATGGATGAGGCCCTTTCTAGGTCCAGCTTTATCAGAAACATCCCTGGCCCTTCAGTGGCAGGTGTAGAGACTGGGTCCTTTAGATCTGTCCTCCCTACCCCGGAATCCTGATATGCTTTTCTGAACATCTCGTGGGAATGAATTGAAGCTGTATATATATTATATATATCTTTAAAAAAACCCTGCCAAAATCTTAGAGGTCCCATAATTAAATTTCATGTCATGTTTAACAGAGATTCAAAGCATTCACTTATTTTTTTTTTTAAAGATTTTGTTTATTTATTCATGAGAGACATAGAGAAGCAGAGACACAGGCAGAGGGAGAAGTGGGCACCCTGCGGGGAGCCCGATGCGGGACTCGATCCCAGGACCCCCAGGATCACGACCTGAGCCGAAGGCAGATGCTCAACTGCTGAGCCACCCAGGTGCCCCTTAAAGCATTCACTTATTAAACGTAGCTCAGAGGTGCCGTAGCATTCTGTTTTGGTATTTTGTCCTGTTGAAGGCCTCGGTTTGGCTTTTAGGAGCCGACTTGTGGCCATGGTCCCTGGTGGGACCTGGGCTAGCCTTCACAGGAGCGACTTTTCCTCCTAAGGCACAGTGTTGAAAGGGTGAGGCAGAGGAGGAGAAGGTGTCCGTGAACTTGTGGGTGAAGCCTGTATTTGGAGCATTTCCCAGCTGTTGGGCTCACTCTGGGACTCCCGCGTCACCTCGCGGGTGCTGTGTGAGCAGCCACAAGGTGGAGCTCGGCTCCCGTCTCCCAGAGGCATCTGCTGGCTCTGGGAAGCCTTTTCCAGACTCCAGGCCTGGGAGGTGGTGCAAAGGACTTGGAAAGAAAAGTGCTGAGAAGCATCCCCCCAGCCCCACCCGAGTCCCCTGATGGGGATGACAAAATCTCTGCCTTGAAGGAAATCCTCTCTCCTTGGCACCCGAACCAGCCCATTTGGCCCAGCCGTGTTAGGGGCTGTTTCCTTCCACCACAGGCCAGGGGACAGAAGCTGGGGGCGGGGGTGCCCAGTTCCCAGAGGCAATCTGGGGCAGAGTCCGGCTCCCAAGTTCACGTTTTCCCGGGTGCAGGTCCTCCTTGTATCATGGGGCTGTCTGTGCTTTCCCTGTTAGTTGTGGTGTTGCCTCATTCCAGCAGGTGTCAGCAAACGGTGCTCCCTGAGATCATGCACTGTGGCGGCCCCGTCACTGTCCCACCAGATGTGTAAAGAGGGAAAGAAAAGTATTGCTGTTAAAAAAAAAAAACAAAACACCTCTCTTCTTTTGAAAGAGGTAATATATGCACAGAAATAAAAGTCAAACAGTATGGAGGAGAGTCTGATGAAAAGAAAATCTCCCTCTGCTGACCCAGTTGCGAGCGTCCTTCCCTAGAGGCAGCCTCTGCTACCAGTTACTTGGGGGTTCTTCCAGAAATACATATATGTACTTGTGTGGGGAGGGAGAGAGAGAGAGAACGTGTGTATGTGTGTTTAATAGCTGGTGGTGTATTGTTTTGGATACAGTGCGCCGCAAATCCACTTGCTACCTTTCATTCCTCTACCGGCTGCCCCAGAAGCTAATCATTCTAGGCTTCATGGGGATGGAGGAGGCTCCCATGCTGCCTTCTTTCAGCTGGGCTCTATCAGTGGCAGGCAGCAGCTGGAGGTGGTTGGTGGGAAGGGGGTGGGATTGGAGTATTTTTTCCCCCTATCTTGTGCCCTACTGGATTTCCTGTCTCAAAGGCTCTGTCCCATGATCCTCACCTTCAGCTACAGTCTGGATTGCTCCTTCAGGGCTGGGCTGCTGATGGCTCCCACTGCTGCTAACCCCAGAGGACTGCATTATCCTACCCGACTTCCCTTAACTTTGCCCACATTTTTACAAATTTTCTTCCAGGGGTGTGCTGACAAAGGTTTAATAACACACACACACACACACACACTCTCTCTCTCTTTCTCGGAAAAACCAAACCCTGATTTGTAACATTTCCTGATTTCTGTGGTGTAAATTCTCCCACCACGGCTGGTTCCAGGTTCACTGACAATGTAGTTACTGGCTCATAAACATTCTGAAAAAGTCCCCATTGGCTCCCATGCACATCACTGCCTTTCCTTTATTGTTATCTTTAATTGCCCCATTTGAGTATGGGTCAGATATTTTGTAGGGTGCCCAAAATGGATGGTTTTGGTAATAATATTCTATCAAACTTCTCTCCAAAACAGCTGAACCATTGCCACCTTTTGATCCCAGGATCCTTGAGCATGGTTTTTGCATATAGTTGGTTGATTAGGGTTATAAAGAAGAGATAGTCTGGAGTACTGTTTTTTTTTCCGGGGAAGGAGGGCAGAGAACATTTGTTTGGAAACAGTGTGTGTGGGTACATCAAAGAGGAGGAGGAAAGTTTCCCACCTTGGCATCACTGTCTAAGCTCCGAGTCTGTAGATCTTCTCTTCAGTGGGGCACAGGGTTTGGAGAGGAGTAGGGTTGTGGGGGGTTGAGGCTGAAAGAACTTGGACCAGAGTCCAACGAATTTGGCTTCACTGGGCTTTGCCACTTGCTGGCTGTGTCATTCTTTAGAGTTCCTGAGTTTTGGGTGTCACATTTGCCCAATGGGGGTGAGCATTCCTCTTCTCCAGAAAGTTTGACTATTCCATAGAAGAAAGCATGTCACATGTCTCAGGGAGGAGGGCCCTGCACATTTCAGCTGCTCTACAAGTGAGAGTTTTTGTGGCGGTGGTGATGATGATGATTGGCCCATAATAGAGTTTGGGGCCCAGAGAAGGCAAGAGGTCTTGCCTTTAGAAGTTGTTTATTCTTCACAGAGCTGGTTTAGCCCTTCTACCTGGAAGGGTGTGTTTGGAGAACCCAGGCACCTAAATCTGTCTTTGGCTTTTATTCCCCTCCACTCAGGATGTGTATGCTCTTTAAGGACAAGCACATTCAGCCAGCTTCCACCGAGTGGCTTCTTCAGAAACCTGCCTGGCACCTTATATTGAAGGAATGCAGTTGAGGCTTGTTTGTGAAACTATAACATATGTATTTCATTGTATTTAGAAACTTGATACATATATATATATTTGAATGTATTAATGTTTTTCAGAAATGAAGGTTTCAAGGTTCTGAAAACCAAACTGGTTCTAACAGAGTGGGGTAGAAAGTGTGGACTGCGCAACTCCTGAAAATCTTCCACTGACAGTTCGTGAACTTGCAAGAATGGTGTTGAGATGTGGAGGAGAAAAGGGATCCAACATTTCTTCCGGGGATTAAAAGTGAGTCCAGAATTGCAAGGACTCGGGAGAAAAAGGCTCTTGTTGAGCAACCCTTTGAATAACCGAGCCCCTTTCTCTCTGAGCGCTAAGTGTTGAGATGCAGCGTCCTTACTGCCTAGAAACCCAACAAAGACTGGCTTGGTGGTTGCTTTGAGGTTTCTGTTCTATGTAGAATTTTAACCATGAAAAGACACAAAGATTGGTTTCTTCTGAGTCCTTAAC
Source organism: Vulpes lagopus (assembly GCF_018345385.1). Lineage (NCBI taxonomy): Eukaryota > Metazoa > Chordata > Mammalia > Carnivora > Canidae > Vulpes > Vulpes lagopus. Next base: position 108,919,917 of record NC_054830.1, on the reverse strand, counting down.
TGAACACCACAAAGAAGGACAATTAGCGGGGAGCTGGGCTGCTGTCTCCCACCAGCTATGCTGCTGCCGTCCGGAACCCCTCCAGGAGCCACGTGAAGTACGCCACCCAGCCCCTCTCTGCCTCTAGTGTTTGGAAATGTGCCACAGACTCAACCGTCCAGGTATGGAGATTGCTGGGCTCCAGAAAGGCCATGTGCTGTGGTGTCGAGAGAATGGGTCTTTATCTGTAGCCTTGTTGTGTCACTTGCTGCAAGTCCTAATCTGTAAAATGGGATAATCCTGGATTGAAGGCCTGCTCTGAGAATGAGGTGAGAGATGGTGGATAGTGTTGGCTTGGAGTAAGGGCCCTATAATGGTAGTCATTTATTTAGTATTGTCATTCTCCCTATTCCAGGCGCTATGGCACACCTGTCCTTCTGCCTGACTTTCAGAGCCCTCCAGACCATTCCCAGCTCCTTATCGTCTGCTGTACCCAAGCAGGTCTCCATGATTTTTCCTGTTCGTCTTCTTGTTACACATGTGGATAAGAGGCCATGCCTTTGACCAGGAACAAACGTCTGCATCTCTCTGAACTCAGCTTTTGCAGAAATGAAGGTGTAGTGAGCTCTCTCCCCAGGGATTACTACGAGAGTTAATGTAGACAGTGGAAACAAAGGACCTGGCTCAGTGTCTGACCTCTGGCAGATGCTGATAAAGGCCCTTTCCTTGGCCTCCACCTGGAACCTGAGCTGGAAAGAACAGAGTCCTTCCCACAGAGGCCATGTGCTGACTATACACATAACTCAGGTGACTTTCTCGTTGCCTCACCTGGTTCATGGAAAGTAGCATAGTGAGCATGTGTGTGGACTTTGTGTCAGGACTCCTGGATTCAAATCCTTTGTCACTTCCACCAAAAGGTATAAATTTCTCCAAACCTTGGATTACACATTTATAGAAGGATTTATAAAGAAGTCCATAACATTTAAATTGCTCCAGGGTGAAATGATGTAAAGGATGTAAAATGTATAACGCACAATAAGGATTCGGTAAATTATTGCTGGTATTCAGCAAGTGTTTGAGTAAATATTCCTTTTCTTTCTTTCTTTCTTTCTTTCTTTCTTTCTTTCTTTCTTTCTTTCTTTCTAGAGAGTGAGAGAGCAGGCGAGTGGGAGAGGGGCAGGGGGTAGAGAGAGAGAGAATCTTTTTTTTTTTTTTTTTTTGAGAGAGAGAATCCTAAGCAGGCTCCATGCTCAGATGTGGGGCTCAACCTCAAGATCATGATATCATGACCTGAGCCAAAATCAAGAGTCTGATGCCTAACTGACTGGGCCACCCAGGTGCCCCTGAATAGATATTTCTGCCCTTGGTGTATGAATAGGTTGCCTGGTTATGCATGTGTAATAACATTCAATTGTATCCTAATCTTTTGAGTTTGTTTATTGATTTATTTACGCCTGTTGTAAATAATGCTGCAGTGAACATCTCCATGTGAGCCTTATTTTCCTTGATTGGAATTCTTTTCTTGGGATGGACTCCTAGAAATGGTTTTGCTGGCTGAAAGGGTTTATCCAGCAGTTCCTGAGGATATTTCTGTATTGCCATGCAGGCTGCAAAGAGAGCTTTGACAGTAAAAAATACTCAGTAAAAGTTCTATTATACTCAGCAACCACTTCTTTTTGACACTTTGGTGGAGATCTTCCCCGCTCACCTTGTATTTTAATCTGTTAGCGATCCACGGCTTTAAGATTTATTATGTCTGTAATTATTTCATTTGAATTTAATAGAGCTGGCATTAGTAGTTTTGCTTTCAAAAGCCTTATTGTAGAGTTAACGTAAGCATCATTTATTTTGTGCAACTGGGCTTAATTCTTTTTTTCTCTTTTACTTTTATTGATGTGTAATGTCTCTTGATGACAAGTGACAGAGACCTGACTCTTGCTTCAGAAAAACAGAACGAGTTGGCTCCCGTATGGGAGGAGAGAGTGGTTGCAAGTTCAGGCAGAGTTTGATCCAGGGGCTAACCATGTAGCTTGTAGTCCCGGCACTCCATTTCTCTGCTCTGGTTCCTTCTGTGTCTGTCTGCTTTGTGCTCGGGCAGGTTTTCTTTGAACGACCCCAAACATGACCCGCGGCGCCCTGAGTCCGCATCCTCATAGCTCCTGACGGGAGAAGTGAGAAGCCTCTTTCTCTGGCTTCTCCTAGTACATCTTGTCCAGTCCCTGATTGGCTTTCTTGGGTCAGGTGTCCGCGTCTTGGCCAATCAGCGTGTTGGGGGTGGGCGATGCTGGGCTCTGATTGGTCACCCTGGATCGGGGGGCCGACGCTGCTGCGGTGGGTCACGTGCTCGCGGACGTCGTGGTCCACAGCCCCCCAGGCTTCACCCGCTGAGGAAGGGGCCTCCAGAGGGAAGAGAGAGAGGCCGGGAGGTGTTACCGCGGACGGGGCGAGTTAGGCCTGCAAGCTGCGAAGTCACCACCAGATGGCGCGCCCGCCCTTTCTCCTTCACGTGAGCGCCGGGTCTTCCCTGGGTCTTTTCTTCCCGCCTGTTAACCCACGACGGGGACTTTAGGGGCGCTCCTGCCTGATGGTTCCCAGAAGCATTGAGACCTCGCAGCCCGGAGTAAGAGGAGCAGGCCACGGTGGGGCTTGGGTGCCACGAGGGGGGCGTGCATGGAAACGTGGCGCTGCGTGGACGGAACTGGTTCCGCGCACGGACGGTGGTGTTCCCTCACCGTCTTAAGCCTCTTCCCCTCGGCCTGATTCCTCGGTCTGAAAGCTCCGTGAGTTCGGTCCAGACCCCTTTCTTGAAAAAGGAGTGTCTGAGTGTGGTCAGGAATGTTTGAGGAAAATCCAAGCCAGAGGCTTCTCGAACCTTCTCTGTGCCACCCCTGAGGGGGCCGTGCTGAGGAGGCCGCTGAGGGGCGGCACCCTGGGAGAGTCCCCCCCCACACACACCCCAGTGGGCTCAGGTGGACGGTGGTGTGAGAGGGATACAAACGCCACTCTGTGGGGTCAGGTTCCAACGACGTGGGTGAATGGGTGTCACGGTGTTCGCGCCAGCACGATCCTGACGGCCGGGGACACGGCACCTTCTGGTCATGAGTGGACGAAGGGGGGGGTCCTCATGTTCCATAGGGTAGAATAAGTGCTCCAAAGGAACTTGAACTTCAGGGCTCGGCTACGTGACCCCTTTCCTTGCTGTCCTTTTAGTCATAAAACATGTGCTCTGCGCCAGGCACTCGCCCAGGGGCTGGGAATTCAGAGATGAAACCTATTCACGATTATCAGAGATCCCACAGCTCAGGTGGAGGGACAGACATGTCTAGGAAAAGATGCCACTCAGTGTGGAAAATAGTGGGGCTCTGACAAGGCCTGGGTCAAAACCCTGACTGGGCTCTTCGGTACCTGGATGACCTTTCTACAAGTGACTGACTCTTCATCAGGCTCAGTTGTGTTTTGTTTTTAAAGATTTTATTTTATTTATTTATTTTTTTAAGAGAGTATTTTTATTTATTTATTTTATTTATTTATGATAGTCACACAGAGAGAGAGCGAGAGAGGCAGAGACACAGGCAGAGGGAGAAGCAGGCTCCATGCAGGGAGCTCCACGTGGGACTCAATCCCAGATCCCAGGATCACGCCCTGAGCCAAAGGCAGATAGATGCTCAACCGCTGAGCCACCCAGGCATCCCTGTTTTGTTTTATAGAACAGGGATGATAGTAGAGATGTCAGTGCCTAGTTCATAGAGTTGATGTGAACATTTAATGAGAACACGTGTAAGGCACTTTGCCCCGAGCTTCACACGGGGAGATGTGTAAGTCTTATTGATCGCCTTACCTTGGATGGGATTTGCAAGTGTCTCAAGGCTGAGAGACAGAATTAATACAACTAGGTGACAGGATGTGAACTCCAAAGATTCCCGAAAGGTTTAGAGTGTCAGGGAAGAAATCAGTGAGACTAAATATAATTGGGATAGATGTACGGTGGCGAGCTTAGGTTTAAAAGATCAGTTGGTCAAACACAAGGTTGGAGTGGGAGTGTGTGGGGCACAAAACTCTGCTCTTGCATGATGACACCTTGGGGAGTGGTTAAATGCCTGCCTAATGGATGTGATGAGGTGGCTAAGAACTGTAGCTTGGACTTAGGAGGCATTATTAAAAGCACAATGTACCAGATAAAGGAAAGGAGCTGCACCCGTGCCAGGAGGTGGTTTGGGCAGGGCGACCTGGATGGCAAATGGCCTGGAAGCCATCACCTGGAATAGCTGAGAGGATGCACAGGTTTAGCCCGGAGAGGGTCAGGCATGTCACAGCATGGGTCTGCCTTCTGCAAATGTTAAGATTTGGTACCTGAAAAAGGTATCATGCTACTACTGTTTTGCTCCAAAGATAAAACTCAGGAAGCATCCTTTAGTATCCTGGTTCAAGAAAGGATTGTACAACCTTTTAGCACTGTTCCAACCACAGAGTGAGCTGCTTTATCAGTTGTGGGGTCCTGGTAGCAGAAGCACTCAGGCAGCCGCTGGATGTGTCATCTGGGATGGTCTAAGGCAGGGATTACCCACATAGAATATAAGGAATCATAAGGATGCCTTTCGGGAATCCTAGAATCTCCTGAAATCGTTTGTAAAATTGTGCATTTTTTTTAAAGATTTTATTTATTTATTCATGATAGACATAGAGAGAGAGAGGCAGAGACACAGGCAGAGGGAGAAGCAGGCTCCATGCAGGGAGCCTGACATGGGACTCGATCCGGGACTCCAGGATCACACCCTGGGCCAAAGGCAGGTGCTGAACTGCTGAGCTACCCAGGGATCCCCCTTTTTTTTTTTCAGGTGACTTTTTGTAACATGTTATAGCTTGAGACACATTAAGTTAGAAAATAGTTTCTGGGCCCCGATCCCCTGACCCAGTCCTGGTTCCCTGGGAGCAGAGACTGAGCTGAACAGAGAGGAGGAGGCATGGCCCGACTCTGGGTTGACCCTATAGGTCCCCACTTCTCCAACCTTGGCTGTTGGTGTGCCTGCAACAGTCTACCCTGGACAAGCCTCTTGGAGAAGCCAGTGTGCAAGGTCCCTGGACAAACACAGGCATAGCTTTCTTGATGAGAAAAGTCATTTTTAGGGGCGCCTGCGTGGCTCAGTTGGTTGAGCGGCTGCTGTCGACTCAGGTCACAATCCCAGGGTCCTGGGATGGAGCCCTCCATGGGGCTTCCTGCTCAGTTGGGGGTCTGCTTCTCCCTCTGCCCCTCATCCTGCTTGTGCATGTGTGCTCTCTCTCAAATAAAATCTTCGGAGGCTTTGTCTCTGCATTTCAAGGAGAACATTTCCAAAAAAGCCTCTGGATTCCTCCTCATTAGGATGGAAAAAATGTGGCACCTTAAGGTCCAAATTGCTGGGAGACAGTTAACAAAATTCTAGACCAGCCTCCTCTTGCCAGGGAAGCATGTTCTTTGTATAGAGAGTGAGCTCCAGACGCATATAGCATTTTTCTCCTAAGAGACTCTGCAACCCCTCTTGAGACATGGGGTTCCCAGACTCCATGAGGCATGGCATTAATTAACGTTTCTGGGGCAGGAGGGGGGGGCAGCATTGAAAAGCAGTTTAAAAATACATAACATAAAAAAAAATACATAACATAATAATAAAATAATAAAAATAAAATAATAAAAAAGAAACAAAAAAATAATAATAAAAGAAATTTAGCTACTGTGTGCAAGGTGGGACTAGATTTTAAGGTGTTTTTTCCCCCCAGATGTAAGTCTTTGCTGAATTGTTAAATATATTCTTGTATCATGAAATTATTGTTATTTATTATTAGCTGTCAACTTACTGTATGCCTATTATTACCAAAGAGAGTTCTACATATTTACTTGAATTATTTCATCTGTTTTAAGAAAATTCTTTGAGATTAAGCATTATTATTATTCCTATTTTATAAGTGATGAACTGAGGTGTGGAAATTCACACCAAGTTCCAACTTCTTTTCTTGGTAGATATGTGCCCCCACATCTGACCTTTTTATGCCAAGTAAATGTCATGTTATGTTGGAAATTTTAAAGGTAGGATGGTAGTAACCATGTATTGGCTTTTTACTTTCTGTGTTGAGACATCTCATTTAATGCTCACTATAGGGCAGCCCCGGTGGCGCAGCGGTTAGCGCCGCCTGCAGCCCAGGGCGTGATCTGGAGACCCTGGATTGAGTCCCACGTCAGGCTCTCTGCATGGAGCCTGCTTCTCCCTCTGCCTGTGTCTCTGCCTCTCTCTCTCTCTCTCTCTCTTTCTGCATCTGTATGAATAAATAAATAAAATCTTAAAAAAAAACCCTCAAACTTAAAAAAAAAATGCTCACTATAGCCCTATAAAGTTGGGCTTGGGGAGGAATTAAGTCACTTGCTCATGGTCACTCAGCTTTTAAGGAGAGGAGCCAGGATTTGAATGGGCCCATCTGGCTCACAGCCTGCATTCTCAGCTCTGCAGACACTTTGGGCTGGGACACAGAGTGGGGGCTCAGGCCCCTTCTGTGTATTTATCCCTCGAGGGACTGTTTGAATAGATGGGGGAGAGGTACAGAAAACCCCCTAAGGATCTGTGGCCAGGCATAGTAGGCAGAGCAGCAGCTGGACATACCCTGAAGCCTCAGGAGCGGGATGCCAGCCCAAGGGCTAAATGTGGAGAGGACAGCTGAGTCAGTGAGCCTGAAGGACTCACGTGCCCCCCGCCCCCAGCTGCCATAGCTCCAGGTGGCTCAGCAAAGTGAGGTTCAGCATACCCTGTGTCTTGGGGCTGTGCCCTCTCTCTCACTGCAGCTCCTTCCAGGCTCAGAGAAGGAAGCAGGTCAGCAGCCTCTGGCAGGAAAGCACTCCAGAGGGCAGTTGGAGGGGAGATGTGTTCTGAACTGATGTGGTGGGAGGGACTGCACCTTCAGGTCTGCAGGGTTTCCTCAATCTTCCTGATGGGCTTTAGCCCTCCCCAGGATCCCTGAATCAGAAGGATCGGAATAAGATGTCCAAGGCCTATATCCCATTACCTACTCCACTGGAGTAGCTAATCCCCCACTTAGTGTATGCCAACCAAATTGTCAAGGAGTGATTTTCCTCAGTCCTTTGGGAAGTACAGCTGCTTGGCTGATTTGCCTCTCTGAAACCAGAATCTGATCCTCCCAATTGTCTGGAGTCTCATGGGAATAGACACAGAGAGGAGGATAGGGGTTTTGATTTGTGTCTTCATTGAACAGATGGGTCTCCAGAGTACTGTGTGCCTGCTTCCCACTGAACAGTCCGTGGACATAGGCTCCAATTTTTATTTAGCACAGAAATCAGACCAGGGTGGAACAGGAGGAACTGGGAGATTGTCCAGGAAGATCCTATAGGGTGCTCTTTAGGGTTAAAGAGGCACCATTACTTCCAAAGGGCCCACACTTGCTTAGGAGTAGGTTTCTCAAGGGGTAAACTGACTAAACATTTCTCAGATAACCACATAATCCCCTACCCTATGTGCTCTCCTGCCAAGCCCTGTAAGTAGAGCAATCACAATTTATCAGTCACACCAGTCTCTCTTTTAAGAGAGAGAAAGGAAACACTCTTCATAATTACACTGGGACGGCCATTATACACTGGGCTTGTCCCAGGAAAACTGGGATATATGGTCACCCTACCTGGAAGTGTCCAAAGATTTAACACTGCCCAAGACCATCTATAAAATGGGACTATTAACAGAATTTGTTGAGAAAGCAGTCAATAAATATTGTGATGGTGTTTACAGTTTTTATTAAACTTTGTTGCCCCTCAAAGTGTGGGGAATCAGAAGGGTTGATATCTTAGCAGCTATCAAGGAATTGATGGTTATTCTTTCTCTCATCAGTCTCTCGGTTTATAATTTTTTTTTGACTGTACTAATGGAAGTACTTAACTCCAATCTGTCTTTGCAGACCATTATTTCAAGAGGACAAAAGCCTTTGTAATTTAGAAATGATTCTTGTTTGAGGGCTGCCTTTAACAAAACAATGAGCTGAAAGAAAGAGCCTGTTGCTTCACCTTCCCTTTTGCTCTGGGGAATAACTTTGAATATGAGATGAGAGTCTCATTTGCATCCAATTAGACATGCCTACTACTCATCCCACAATGTCAGCTCTCATTATGAAGTGGGACTGATTTTTTCAAATCCAGCTTTGAATTAATTTTTTAAAACCCAAAATGGTTTCACCTTGTTTCTAGCTTAAGACGTTGTGTTGAATTGGATGCTGCCACAGTCCTCTTGCTTCTTCAAGATGTTTGGTGGTTGTGGGAGAAGTCTCTGGCTGCTGCTTCTCAAGCAGAATTTGTGTGTACCACATGTGGGTGCGAGTAGCGATTGCACAGTTGTTGGGCTCGCTTTGGTGGGTCAGCGGGGGAAGCCCCGAAGGAACACTTGGGGGTTGCAGTCTTCTGCCTCCAAAAGACAAATGAGGTACACTCAAGACAACCCTGGCCAAGGCTGGCTCTCTGTGTGGCCCGTGTTAACTGGATGATTAATATCTATTCAGTGAACAGGAGTTAAGCCCCTGGTGAGGGCACAGCAGTCACCTGTGGGCTGGGGTCAACAGCAACTGTGAAACAGCATCTCTGCCACACACAGCTGAGTTCGAATCCTGTGTCTGCCGCCTAGTAGCTTCGTGAATGTGGGCAGTGTATTCACCTCACTGAGCCCCGGTTTTCTTATCCATAAAGTGCAGCTGACGGTAGAACCCCCTGCTATGGTTGTTAGCAGGATTCAGTGGGATAAGGTGCGTTAGGTCGTCAGCATGGGGTCTGGCTCACAGGCCACTCTGACCGGACCAGTTCACTGCTGTCACGCAGCCTCAGGCAACTTGGGGAGAGCCCTGGGCTGGGCGCACCCACTCTTTGCTGCCCTCTGGTGGCACATGTCAGAGTGGTCTGGCTGGGAGGAGGCTGGGAGAGGTTACCTTAAAAGTAAGAAAATTTGGGTTTTATTGCTTTCTCGATGACCCCTGAGAATATCTATTCAACTTTTCAAAAAGAGGAGGAGAGGAAAGTACCCTGAGGTTCCTAAAAACAGGATGATGTCTTCCTTTATAGGAAGTTACTCAGGAAAGCTGTGGTCGGCTTCCTTGCCCATGAGGTTGGGGAGGCTAGCCCCAGCCAGATGGCAGGCAAAGATAAAGGAGAGGAAGAGACACGCATGAAACGGGGGGTAGAGGTTGGAGCTGTGGCTGGTTTCCCTGGACATTTGTTCATCTAGGGTGTGGCTGATCTTCCGGATGCCCCTCTGAATTCCCTGAGCCTTCCCCACTTTTCCAGCAGTGGTACTCCCTGTCTTTGCAGGTCTGTCTCATTGCCAGTGGACGCAGGAACCATAGGCCACGTGAGAGCAAGGACGGCATCAGCACTTCCTATTGTTGCCTGACAACAACTTGCCATTTGCCATGAGTCCTCTCCAAGCTGAGAAACGTCTTGGTCAGGGGTTGCTTCCTCCGAGCCTAGGTGAGGTACCTCTTTGGAGTGGCCCTGGAGCCTGCAGCACAGCTCCCTAGCATCGTGTGCTTAGACCGGTGGCCAATTACTGCTGAGTCTGTATCTCCCTTGTAGACTGGGAGTTTCTGGAGACATCATTCCTAGCAATTGGCACAGTATGCTATGCATAGTGAAAGCTTCCTGATAAGAAAGTGGCTGGGCAGATGAACAGTGGACTCTGCCCTTGAGGACAAGACAGTACTACACCAAGCCTTTGTTCCCCATGGTGCTCCATGCTTGGCACAGGCCTCTGTACGTAGTGATGGCTCAGTAAGTGGGTGCAGAGAGTGTGTTCTTGGGTGCTTGGCACTAAGGTTAATTCACAGTGTTTGAGTACCTCACAAATACTGTCATAGGTTTTGGTAGATTTTTACAAACAAGTGTAAGAGATTGTCCCTGGCTTCTAGGAGCATAATCTTGTTAGATGTCTTAGTTAAAATAAAACTATTACATTGTAGTACCAGTTAAATAACTCAAGGCTGAGATGTGCTGTCTGGGTGGGTGTTAGAGTTGCTACCCGAGGTAGAGGGCTGGCTTCATAGTCTTGAGGCATGTGAGTTGCACAGACCCCTGTACTGAGGTTTGATGCTTTGCTCTTGCCATTTTGACATGGTTAGTTTTTGCATGAGGGCCCTGCATCTTTATTTTGCCCCAGGCCTTGTAGTTATGTAGCTGGTCCTGGGCCAGGATCCAAGCTGACCGGGCTCAGTGATAGAGGGTTTGGCTGGGCAGAGAAGATGAGCAGCACAGCTAGGCCAGAGCCCTTCTAGCACATGGCCATCCTGGCATCAAGCCTGCATCAAGCCTGGTGCAGTGCTGTGGTCCTCTCAGGATGTGCCTTTTGGAATAGTGGGGCAGGGAAGGGTCAGAGGTGTGGCATTTGGATCCTAAAGCATACCCATCTGTGAGGAAGTGGTGACTCTGAAGATGAAGCCTAGTGGGGGCTTGGGCTGCCTGTGTGCCCCTGCATGCCTCCACAGACAGGCCTGGGACAGCCACTTGGAAAGATGGCCTGGCCTTGCTTTGCTGCAGTAGAATTACTGTCCCTTCTGGATTGTGGCGGATATACCCCTCATCCGGCTGCTGGGAAGCCCTGAGGAGAAAAATGACGAGCAGCAGCTCTGTAAGTGGGAAAAAGGGTATCTTCCCTGTAGCTGAGCATGGTTTCTGGTGCCAGAGGGCCCTCGTTTGGTGTTTAGTGAATTGTTGGGGCTGAGAGCCTAACCTTAGTGGTCCACCTAATACTTGCCTATTGGAGGACAGGGCCGAAGTCATACAGGAAGCATAGCCCAGTCTTCGTTCTCCAGAGATACACAGTCTCTGTAGGAGATGAGACATTTACACACACTCTCTCCTCCTTCTGCTCCCTGACAGACGGGGTCGAGAAGTCCACTCTTCCCCCTACTGACTGTGTCTCCTAAATGAATTTCTTAACTTGTCTGGGCACCTGCAGTACAACATGGTTGGTAGGGTGGAGGTTGGGCATGCAGGGCAAGTGCCCAGGTCAGTCCCTGGCATACTGTAAGGGGGCATTGTTACTGTTCCTAAGAATCCCTTCTGTGCCTTGGGAGGTCAGAGAACCCTGGGGGGACACATGGGCAAGCGGGGCTGGAGAGGAGGTGCTGGTCCTGGAACCACAGATGAGAATGAGAGAGCAAGGGGAGGACATGTGTGTGGTGAGCTTAGAATGAGCAGAAGGTGAAGGCTGAAACTCAGGGAGCAACACAGAGAACCCAGTGCCCCATGGCCCCATGCTCTCATGCCTTAGAGTTGTCAGGCTGGAGGTGTGTGTATGGGGGTCTTTCAGCCGACCTCCTTACAGTGACCCTCCCTTGTGAGGCCCCATGGTGTGCTGATCTGGGGCCAGGCAGGGTTCAGGGCTCCCAGGGAGAGGCCTGGCCTCTGGTCTCCCCTGCCTTGGTATGTGCCCTCCTACTGGGGCCCTCCTGCTCTGTTCTGTCGTTTAGTGTCTGGGCTTCCGTATCCAGTCTTCCTTCTTTCTCCATAATGAAGGGAAAGGTGGGACCAAGCCCCGGCATTCACAGTGGCCCTGGCCCACTCTGTCCTGCTTCTCTCAGCAGAAAGACTGGCAGGCTTTGCTACTGGAGCAGTGTGATGAGTGACCTTGGGCAACTTTCTTAACCTCTCTGGTCCTCAGTTTCCTCAGGAATACATTTGGTATAACTTGGCATTGCTAGGAGAGGAGGCCATGATGTAAAGGGTCTATTGCAGCATTCTGCTGAGGACATGCTAGGGCAGAGTACTTGCTATGCGTCCCTGTAAGTGTTGGTAGAGGCAACAGAGGTAAGTGCACGTCAGGAAACCATCCTCAGAAGTGAAGTGCATGTGGGCGCCTGACTTCTGGTCCCTGGTGTAGTGCATAAGAAGTGTGGACAGGTGGAGGCTGTCCCTTTAGTCAGTCCTTTGGAGTGTGGGGGACACAGGTGGGCACATAGAGGCCTATTTTAAGGCCTGGCTGACTTGAATCCAGTGGGCTGTGGGGCTGTGGGTGGTTTGCGCAAACTACGTTGTGGCCTGGTCTTGTGAATACTAAGGGTACTGACATTTACCAAGTGTTCATCATGCCCTATTATCCTGAGTGCCTTATGTGTATTGCCTCCTGCAGTCCCCAGAAGTGCATGACGTATGCGTTCATCACCTTCATCTTGCAGAAGCCGAAAGAGAGCCTCAACATTTCTGTGACTGTGGCTCCCTGACAGCCTGGCTCCAGAGCCCCTCAGCCCCGCAGCGGGTACTTTCCACCTCTCCCTGAACCCCACTGGTATCATGGGGCCCTGGACTGTATAGATCTTGCCTGGTCCCCCATCTACCATCTTCCCTAAATGGGGATCCTAGTGTGACCCTTTAGTTCCATATGTATGGACCTGGTTATTCTGATGAACCAGCCCTGAGACTTTAAGACCACGCGTTCTGGCTGTAGGGCTGTAATGGCATTCCACAAAGGTGATGATATTAACAGGTATTTGGGAAACACCAGTTTTCCTTCCTTTCCACTGCATTGGTCCCTGTTTATTTACAATGTGGTAAACATTTGATTGTTATTCTGGCCTCACTGAATAGAAAAAAGTCAGTAGTCTAGAATTTGGTACATTTCAAATATATTTTATTACTTTTCTTTTTGTCTTAGAAAGAACATGAAACCTGCATGCAACGCTAATGGTTTCTGACATGTGCGTAGCATATGACACAGCAGTACAACGAGGCATATACTGAAGGGGCAGTGTGTGGAGGGGGCTTTCTTCAGAGTATATTTACAAAGGAAAGGGCATGTGGTCATCTCAGCTTTCAATAGAGGACTGCGCTATTTAACATTGAATTACACGGGGGAATCGCAGATAGAATACTTCTTCTGTACTGCCTATTCTGTTGCAAGGAGAGAAAGAGACATGCTTTGAAGGTTCTCCATCATCAATAGAAGGTGTGTCTGTAGCTGTGGGATTGTGCATGTATCAGTTTTCTTGTATTTCTTGTATTAAGTTTTCTTGTAAGGTTTTGCTAACAGTGTTGGGAACTTCACATGCTTCCAGAGTATTAAATACTGAAGCAGTGAACCTTTCACAAGAAGACGACCCAACCCCTTCCTTAAGGACCTTATGCTTTGCCATCCCAGAATCTTGGAAATGTTTCCTAGAGTATGCAAAAATAAACCAGGAGATGGGGGTGGGAATGAAGCACATTTCTCTGGCAGCCAACCTCAGGTTCCTCAAAGAACAGATGCCGAGAGATTGGCTTCTGCTTGCCCCGTGACAGGGGCCACTGTGGAGTCCCCCTGAGGTTGTGACCAACCATGAGCCCAGGAGAGCCCGTGGCAGCTGTGTTGAGGCGCCAGGACCTCTGAGCGGAAGCTTCTTGCATTAGCAACGGAGCAATGCTGCTATGAAATGTTTCAACCAAGCTCTGTGTTCCTCCCAGGCGCTTATAAAGCTCAGATGTAGTGATGTCTGGACAAATACAAAAAAAGCATTTTTTTCTTTTTCTTTTTCTTTTTTTTTTTTTACAAAGGAAAGGCATGAGTTTCCCCCTTTTCGGTAAAAAGCAGTGTGTGATAAAGTCTGGAGCACAAGAGAGAAGGGTCTCACATCTGGAAGCCTTCCTTCTGCACACAACTATAAAATGTAAAAACTGACCCTTGGTAAAAAGTGCTTTGTAACAATATATAATTTGTGTCTTATGCCTGTGAGAAAGAAAAGGTTTGTTTTTTTATCTGCAGAGTCCTTTGCTTGTTTCCCAGCTGGTGTGAAGTTTTCCCATGTGGGATATTTCACCCTACTCTTCGTAGACCCTAGGAAGAGAAAATACCCGTGTAAGTGGCTCAGGATATGATGCAGGTGATCCACAGGACAGTGGCTAAACTGCTTCATCCTTGTCTTTAGGAGTACCCCTTCCAGGAACGCCAGTTTGGGAGAAGCAGGGGTGGGAGTGGGGAACGTCTCAGAGGAGGTCATCGCATGGACCACAAAGCTTACCCAAATCTGGCTTTGTGCATTCTCAACAGCTTCCACCTCTGCAATCCTCAAAGCCCTATGGAGCAGACCCTCTCTATATGTGAGAAAACTGAGGCACAAGGGACTTCAGATTTGCCCAATGAACACTGAATGTCAGTGGTGGTAATGAGGTCTGTCTCTAGCACAAGCAGGGATGCAACAGGGGAGGATAGGCACTCCCTCCTTCAATTTAGGATGGTATCTTTCTTTCTATTTTGCCCAGAGAATGCATGTCCTCCAGAAAAATGCTAGTTCTAGAAGCTCCTGACCAAAGATGAAGGATGGTAGTAGTTAGGCTGGCCTGGGGCTGTCTTGTAGGCCTGTGGCTCAAGGTCACCTCCTCTAGTGGTTGTGGGGCCTGTGTGCATTCCCAAGCTGACCTTTCCCCCTCATCTTCCAGGCTGTCTCTCTTTAGTTACTTAAATCCCTTCTCTTCTGCCCCATGGCTGTTCCAAGGCCATGCTTCATGTTCAGACAGCCAACTGATTTCTCTGCCTCATTCCTGATTTGAGTTAAGACCACCTAATTGTGCTCTGATGATGCTGCTGCTTCCCATGGCAGCTGGAAGCTCACAGCTCTGAGATATGGAGCTGCTAGTCTGGCTCCAAGGCCTGGGCTGCCTGGCTGGCTTCTCCTCCCTCTATGCTATGTTTATGATTCTCTTGCTGTCTCTACAAAGAGGATTTCCAGATAGTTCATTTCTTTCCATTGTACATTCATGGAGACATTTTCAACCTCTTATAGGGGGCATGGGGGGGGGGGGCAAGGGATTGCCCCCTTCCTCTCCCAGGATGGCTCAGCTTCCCTGGAAAGAAGACAAGCTCATTTTAAAATGAAGTCATGGGAGGCCTGGTAACAGAGATGCTCTCATCATTGGAAATTGCAGAAATAAGAAGAGGAGAGTTCATTGTCCCAGGCCTGCCTCCACTTTATCAGAGCTATGGCCCAGGTGGAGAGCTGAGGGACAAAGTATGCAAACTGCCTGAGTGCCAGCAGTCCGGTGGAGATGTTCTCAACCACTTCCATGGACTGGCCCTGAAGTTAGCCTCATTCCACTTTGATGATGCAGGGCCTGGAGACTGACAGTGGATAGGGCAGGTCCTGCTTTTGTCACATGAGCCACCTGTCCTGACCAGAAAGAGGGCTTCATTCCCATCAGATTTATAGAAAATAATCTCTCGCTCTCAACAGTTTCTATTTCAAGCAGCTGCAGACGAGGCAGTTTTGGAGGCAGCACAAAAGGCGCAGGTACTGGGGTTGGACCCTAGTGTCAGCTGTGGGAGAGCTGGTCATGGGCTGAGCTTAGAGTGGAAGAGCTGCATGGGACCATGGGAAGGTGGTTCAGGCACCTGCTCTGTACAGGGTGAAGGTGACCCTGGGAGGCCTGGCTTCCTGCCCTGTGCTCCCTGGGAAGTCACTTCCCATCTCCACTTAGCCTTGGTTCCCCCCTCTGCAGGATGAGGTGCTGGCACCGGCACCTGAGGAAGTCCCCTCTGCGTGTGTACGTGCATGCAGTTCCCCAGACATGCTATGTAGGTACAGGTGTAGACAGGCCCTGAGTGTATGAGGAGTAGCTGTGTTCTGGGACAGGTTCACCTGCATGCCATATGAGGAAACCAGAAACTCACCAGACACAGGACCCCAGGATATTAGAAATGGAAAGTCACCTTCTGATTATGGGGACACAGAACCCAGAGAGGACAGGGATCTGGTTCACAGCTCTGGTCATCTCATCACTACTGCCCTCCCAGATTAAGCATGGCTCTGATTTTATTTATTTATTTAGTATGTATGTATGTATGTATGTATGTATTTTTATGGCTCTGATTTTAAAGGGTCAAGCCCAAGGTCCCTCCCTGCATCTGCATAGGAAGGAGTCTGTCAGCTTTGTCATGAGCACCTGGAGGGGAGGGAGTATTGTTGGCAGGGCACTGTTCTCACCATCTTGTGGTGTTGTACCCAGTGTTACAGTTAACTAATAAAACCATTACTTGCCATGTTTTACTTACACAGGAATCACAGAGAGCCATACCAGGTGCTTGCTCATTCATTTGACAGAGGGAAACTGGGGATCTGAGAATTTAAGTTACTTTAAAAAGAAGAGGAATTAAGACTACAACTTAAAAAGTTAACATGGTGCAAACTTTAGTTCACAAAGGGATACATTTTTGATGCTTAGAATTGTCCAAGAGAGCAATAGCCTGCTTTGTGAAATTGTGAATGGGGTTCTGCAAGCCGGGTTATGGCTACTGTGGGGGGTGTTCACCTATCAGATAGGGGCTCAATGAGCTAGATGGGCGTCTAGGATCTGGAGCTGGTGGGAAGGTGGGAAGGAAGGTGTGAGGAGGTGGGGCATACCTGCGCTTCTCGTTCCAGGCGTTGTACCACTTGATGAACCGCTTGGTGCTCTGCAGCTTGGGGTGTAGGCAGTGCTCCTGACCCCGGTACCTGGACACGCTCTTGGTGGTGATGCTGAAATGAAGCAGCATGAGGTGGAGGATTGAGGAGCTTGAATGACAGGCGTGGTGTGGCCTGTGGGTGGCCCTAGTCGGTTCCAATCAGGACACAGAAAGACTGTGGCCTCCTCCTTCCTTTCAAGGGAGTGTGTCCATGTGCTCACTGCCTGGCTGGCTCTTTGGAAGTTTCTGGGTGTCCCCTTAATCTCTGATTTCACATTAGGGGCTAACCCTGTATGGAGTTATTGGCTTTCACTTTTCCCCTGGTACCTTAGAGTCTGGGATAGTCTCCCTACCCTTGTCCCTACCCCCATGAGGCTACTGTTAACAGGGCTCATGCCTCATTGGAGAACAAAGCTCAGGGGATTCTTCCAGCTGCTCTGAGAGGTGGAGAGGGCTAATGACAGCAAGGTGCACATGCTGAGACCTCTTTCCTTGGATGCGAGGAGCTCAAGACAGGACAGACATGCTTTGCGCATGTGGTGGTCTCTGACCTTTCAAACCCCAGTTCCACTTTATCTTCTGAGACTGTCCCATGGTTAGGCATTGTGGATCTTGAAGTTAAGTCTTGCTGGCCTTGAAACCCATTTTTATTCCTGAGCATGAAGTCCCAATTTGTCTCAGCTTCCAGCAAGAAAATAAGGCCTCCCTTCAGGCCTCTGTCAGCCAGTGTCCCAATCCAGTGGAGGCCTTAGCCATGTGGCAGAGAAGCAGGTGGCATTCATTGTACAGAGTATAAGGCCTGGGTGTGAATCCCAGACCTGTCTGTGGACCTTGGTTAATCTCTCTTAATGATTTTGCCCATTTGTAAAATGGGTCTAATAATAGGACCTACCTCTTAGGGTTATTGGGTGATTAGAGGATTTAATCTATGCAGAATAAATTAGCACCTGGTAGATGCACAGTGAAGAGTGTCACTGTAATGACAATACTGTCATTAGTATTTGTCATGGAAGATGGGGTGGATGAGGAGAAAGAGAAGCCTTAGTGTAAGAGCTCCAACCTGGCTGGGGATGCAAGACTGCTGCTCAAAACTGCTAGGCCCCTCTCAGCCAGGGCTGGGTCAAGGCAGCAGGATTTAGGAGGAACCTTCTGGATGGGGGAGGAAGGGTGGTGTTTTAGAATGAGAGACCATCTAGGGGACCTGAAAAACTGGAGGTGAGAGGGGGCCCCTCCATGAGAGGTCATAGCACAAGCAAGGGATGATGGTGGACTGGGCGCTGGGGAATGAGCTGAGGGCCAAAGAGGGGTGCCTGGAGGCTAGGATGGGAAGAGCAAGAAGGGAAGGAGAGAGGTCAGCTAGGGCCCTGTAGGTTCCTAAAGATAAAGTGTCACAGGGCACATGAGCCATATTCTAGATGGGAGTAGGGCCTCTATGAACTGAGTCTACCAGTTGACAGGGAAGAAAAAAAATCAAATCTTGCCACCAGTATGGAGATAGGAAATTTGGGGGCAACTTGTTCTCTTCCTTCTCTGTGCTCTGAATGTCAAGGCCCCCACCACAGCCTCAGCTTCCTAGAGCAGGAGTAGTTCTGCTAATGCCTATGGACTGGGCTCTGCCTTCACTGGTCCTCCCTGAGACCAGTTGCTCCCTTCGTCCTTTCCCTTCTTCTCAGTCTCAAGCATGGGCCAGCTTCAGCGGGGAGTGTGCTCAAACTCCTTCCTGTGGTACCTGGTTGCTCTGTGGGAATTTACCCCTCTGTTCTCTCTGCCTACACTGCCGATTTTGCACGTGGAATGGAAGGATTTGGTGAAGCCTGATGAAAATCCATTCCTCAGTTAGATCACTGTAAAGGCTTAGGATCCACAGTCCTGAAGGGAGGGACAACACGGGAGGACACTCAACCGGCCCACCACAGTCCTCACATGCTTGTCACAAAACTAGGACTGTGAAAATTGGTTATAGGGTGAAGACATTAGGGTTTCTGTTCCCAACAATTACTCAGAAATTCTGGGTCCTGCATCCCCTCTCCTCAGCGGTTCTGGGTGCCGAGGGTTTTGGCAAGAGCTCAGTGGACACAGGACACAAATTGCCCTTTATAAAATTTGGAGTCTTCTGATGCAAGAACTCCCACTTGCAAAGCAGACTGCCCTCCCCACGCCACCCCACCCCCAGCCTCATCAGAGATTTCTGGGTGACTCAGGGTGAGCTGGAAAACTTGCTTTTGTTCAGCTTTTGTGGCTGAAAACCTGCTTTGGCAAAAAGTGCTGGCCCCTTGTCTAGAGACTCTTAGCTTGAGACAGGAGAGGACGTTTAGACTTTCAGGGATGGGGGACCTGGGTGTGGATGAACATTTAGGAGATGCTTACTGTGTTTGGACCTCCAGAGGCCCCTGCAAGTTTTCACAGGGCTGCGTAACTCTTGCACCTGCCCACTGCTGTCAGTTTTTTCTCAATTCTGACAAGTTTAGCCAGGAAAAAGTAAGCTTGTTTATTGAGGGTTCTGTCTTTTGAGATGGCTCTGCACCCCATACCCTGCTTCTCTTTCCCTGCAAGGTCTTGGCACCTCGTCTTGGGGTGGTTTTCAGCACTTAGAGGAGTGCAGACTTAATTTGTGGTGCCCCTGCCATCTTCAGCCCCCACGCTGGGAACCAAGGGGTCTTGTAGCTCCTCTCTCAGCTTGTGGGAACTCTGGCCCTCACCAAAAAGGAGTTTCCAGCAGGTCTTCTGGGCTTGAGTTTGCAAGGCAGGGGGGGCAGGGACAGGAGGTTAACTTAGGTGCCTGGGCAGGAAGACAGTGGGGTTCAGCTCAAGCCTCATGGCTTTGCAAATTCCCTTAACTTCTTCCAGACTCTGTAGCCCCCAGGTGGCAGTGGGGGGTGGGAACTGCCTTTGCATGCACTCTTGTGGAGGCCTTTGGGCCAGCCGGTCCAGCAGACAGAAAGTACTTGCCCAGACTGAGAATAAAGTGTGTCCTGTTGCTGGGGGAGGGGAAGAGGGGCCAATGGTCCATGGCAGATATTTGGTAGCTGCTTTGCCAAGGGCTTCTTTCCTGGCCAAGTGCGTATTGATGGGGAAACAGTGGTGCTGGA
This sequence comes from Vulpes lagopus, assembly GCF_018345385.1. Lineage (NCBI taxonomy): Eukaryota > Metazoa > Chordata > Mammalia > Carnivora > Canidae > Vulpes > Vulpes lagopus. The sequence goes on along the minus strand of NC_054830.1, from coordinate 108,900,434 downwards.
CTCAAGTGGTTAATTGGGAAGGCAGAGGAGCAAGGAAACTCAGTGTTCTCTCACTCTGCCCCAGTTTTTAAAATATTCCTCGCATCCCCACCAAGCAGGGCTCCAGCTGCATGGCACGTTAACCCCACCAGAACACTTTGCACAGCACTGCTCGGCTCAAGGACCCACAAACCAGTGGTGGAAGATGGAGGATCAGTCTCAAAATGAAATCTCTAGGAGCCAAAAATGGGCCCTCTGTGGTCTCCTCATCCAAAAAAGGCTCTGAAAGGAGGGTCTGAGGACTTAAAGACATTTGTTCTAATTCTCTCTCCAATAACAGGAAGGCAGCACGTGTGCCTCCCGGTTTGGGTACAGATTCTAGTTCTGGGTGTGTTTTGAGTGCCTTCAGTCTGGAAGTTCTAAAGTTGGCACAACGGAAGCCATTTACCCCTTGACCACCCCAGAAAGGTGGGCAGTGCAAGCAGCTAGGCTGCCCCTTTGAATCTTAGCAAGGGTGAACCCCGAGAGGCTGTTTCCAGAGCACGGGACAGTGACCCTCCTTCCAAACTCTTTCAGACTGTCGTGCCAGCGTCCCAAGGACTCGCTGGGCAATTACAAAGGCTGGTCCAAGGCCTTGCCAGAGGCACAGAGGAATGCTTGTTAGCCCGCCCGACCCAGCCCCAAGCTGCGCCCCAGCACCGGGTTAAGAGCAGCGCGCACACGCTCACGGTGAGGAGCCAGAACTCACATAACCATCTTCTCCTCGCAGTGCGGGTACTTTGGCTTCATTTCCAGCTTCTTCACGTCGCTGTAGCGAATCTTGGGCCCCTTTCGGGAGCACTTGCACTTGGATCCTGCGAGAGAGAGCGCAGGGTGCCGTTCAACTGCGGGCGGGGTCTCCTGTCCCCGACCTCCCTCGGTGCCCACCCAGACCCTGCAGGGTCCCAGGAAGCCCAGCCGTTGGCGCCTGGGTGCCCCGGGACCGGACGGCACGGCACGGCACGGCAACGAGGGACCTCCCGGCACTCACCGTCCACGCGTGCGGCGCAGAGCGCCAGGAGCAGCAGGAGCAGCGCGGCTGGCAGGAGCCTCATGCTGGCCGGAGGGGCGCGGCGCGGGAGCAGGGACTGGGGAGGGCGCCGGCCGCTCGGCTCGGCTCGGCTCGGCTCTGTGTGCCCGGAGCGCGCCTCCCGGCTCCGCTCGCTCCCGCTGCGCCGTCGGTGGTGCCGGGGCCGCCGCGCCGCGCTCTGCGCTCCGCTCCGCTCCGCTCTCCGCAGCCTCCCTCCGCCCGCGGGGCCTCTTTTAAATCCGCGCCTGCCCTCGCCGCGGCGAGCTCATTAATATGCAGAACCACTCGGTGACTCACTGAGATTTCTCAACGAGGTGGGGGAGGAGACCTTCCCCGCCCCGGGACCGTGGTCGCAGCGGCGCTCGGTCGGAGCCACGCGCGCACACGCAGGCTCACACCCGCTGCCCTCTCACTTCCACACACACTTGCACACCCAGACTCCGGCCCGCGCACACCGCTGGTGCCCGGGCTGTACCCGAACACTTGGGAGGCTGCTTCAGGGCACTGCTGCTCTCTTCGCGGGGCTCCTTCTGGCCGGACGGGCTTGCTGTCCCGAGCCGCCGAGGGACCCAGGCCCGCGGCCCAGATCTCCTGAGAACAGAAAGGGTTTTGGAGCAGGTGCCAGGTGTGGTTGCCAGCAGGCCTGACTCGGAGGGCGTGAGTTGCCCTTGTTGGGCCAGCGGCCTTGGTGGCCGGAGCACAGGGCCAGGTCTGCAGGGAGGTTGCCGTCTGCTGTATGGCAGCAAAGCTACTGCCTGTGGTCCCCGGGGCTGCCTCAAAGGGTGTGTGAGGGAGATTTGGCCACCCTGAGAGGAAGGCTTCTTACAGTGGTTTGTGGCTGTGGGAGCTGTCTGCTGAATGGGGGAGAACCAGCCGGGGGTTCCCCACTGTCATACGTTCTCTAAAGCCTCTGCCCAGTAGGGAAACGTGGCAATGGTAACCATCTGGACAAGGTCGGTATTCCACACGTATGCCAAGCTCTGTGGTATAGTGGTGTGGGCCAAGGCATGGCAATAGAAATTCCTGCTCCATTACTTACCAGTGGAAGTGATTTAACTACTCTGAGCCTTCATTTTGTTTTCTGTAAGGCAGGAGTGTCACAGCGCCCTGCCCGTCATAGGGCGGCTGTGAGAACTATATGTAAGATCAGACGTGTAAAGTGTTCAGCAGGCTGCCTGACCCATAATTGGTGCCCAGGAAATATTACTCATTGGTATCATTATAGTATGTATTTTGATATATATTATTTTGATTTTTATAAATCGTCTTCCAAGTTGGTGTTTTAATTCTTTATTTGATGGTCGTGGAAACAGACTCAGAAGAAATAACTTGCTTGAGATCACGTGGCCAGGAAGCCGGTGGCTAGGCCAGGAGGGGCCCTGGTGTCTATGGGTGCAGAACTGGGGCTCCAGTCTCTGGGCTGTTCTGCCTCCCTCAGGCACTTGGTGAAGTGCTTCCTTCTTAGACCCAGCGACAGGGGATGGAGTGTCTCGGGCTCCAAGGGTCCCTGGGCTTGGCTCCCAGGCCAGAGCTGAAGCCAGGGCAGAAGCTGCCAGGTTCTTCTAGCTAGCAAAGCTCTGTGCTGTCAGCCTGATAACTCTCTGGCGGTACAGATACCCAGAGAGGGTCCTGGGTGGATGGGGAGGGCAGGCTGCTAGGGGCAGAGTAGGAAAATGTGTATTGTCTCTTCCTAGTTTGAGACCTTGGCTGCCTTGAGAGGATGCTTGGCCACGAAGAGCCTGTAGAACTTGATCTGGCTTCAGGCCATTTCCTGAGTCCTATGCATGTAGTCGTATCTATATGTAAACTAATGTCAACAGCTGGACATTTGGGTTTATGCAGATGAGTACAATGGAGTGATTTTTGGCATTAACATTAATTACAAAAATTTTTAATCTTTTGAAGTTTTTTTCTTAGTACAAAACCAAAACATTTGTTACAGAACTATCAGAAAACATAAGCAGAAGAAAACATAAAAAAACACACCTCCATCCACTCAGAGGTCTACACCAAGATGCTAACAGTGTTATCTTTTTAAACCCTTTTGTCTTTGCTTGCATGCATTTGCACAAATGTGATCAGTGTGTGTGTGTCCTGTTTAATAACCCACTTGTTTTACCTATCATTGTATCATCAGCATTCTCCCACGTGACTGGTTTTGCTTCTCCAGTCTCTCTTTTAATAGTGTTATATGAGGGGTGCCTGGGTGGCTCAGTTGGTTAAGTGTCTGCCTTCAGCTTCTGGCCTTCTGCCTTCAGCTTAGGTCACGATCCTGGGATCCTGGGATCGAGCCCCGTGTTGAGTTCTCTGCTTTGTGGGAGCCTGCTTCTCCCTCTGCCCCTCTTCTCCTGCTTGTGTGCTCTCTCTCTCTGTCAAATAAACAAATAAAATATTTTTTAAAAAATAGCATCATATGAGGTCATAGAGCATTGTGCCTGAGAGCTTGGTGTCTCTATGTCAGACTGCCTGGATGTGAATCCTACTACTAGCTGTGTGATCTGGGGCAAATGACTTAACTGTTTTTGATACTGATTTTCTAATCTGTGAGATGGCAATAATAATGATAGCTACAGCTTAGGGTGAATTAAATGAGGTGGTACCTTTAAAGCTTTTAATATGGTCCTGTCACAGAGTAAGTGCTCAATAAGTTCTGTGTATTGTTCATATTTTGGATGCAGCATATTCCATTGTACAGATGTGACATAATTACTTTTAAGTAATTACTCTCTGCTAGACATGTCGATTGTTTTCCACCATATTATCTCAGAAGCAATGCTGCGAGGCAGATATTCTTGTAACTTAATTTTGGGGTAGCCCTTTAAAAATTGATCATGTCTCAGAATCACTGGGCCATGGGTCATGCCTATTTTAAGGCTTTTAATACAAGTTGGTCTTTAAAAACTAAAATGCATTTTATTCTGCAAAAAATTTCTTACCTTACAAAGCTTTCTCAGAGCATATGGAATAGATTTTTTTTTTAAATTAACAGTGCCGATTAGTTAAGTGGGATCTAAGAGCATCAGGGATCACAGGCACTGAGCTTTTATAGGAAAAAGTGGTTGGCCCTAAAAATATGGGCCAATTTCCCAACTTCCAGGGCCAGACCAGAAGTCATACAGTCCAATGTATCATTCCTAGTTGTATTCCTTAGTCTATGTATGCTTATCTTTGAAACTGAAATATAGCAATGTGTGGTTTTTTTTTTTTTTTTAAGATTTATTTGAGAGAACGAGAGAGCATGCACACGATGCATGCTGTGGGGAAAGGGAGAGGGAGAGTCTTAAGCAGACTCTGCACTGAGTATGGGGCCCAACGCAGGGCTGGATCTCAAGGCCCTGAGATCATGTTGTGAGCTAAAACCCAGAGTCAGATGCTTAGCCAAATGTGCCACTGGGACGCCTGGGTGGTTTAGTGGTTGAGCGTCTGCCTTCAACTCAGGGCGTGATCCCGGAGACTGGAGATCGAGTCCCACATCAGGCTCCCTGCGTGAAGCCTGCTTCTCTCTCTGCTTGTGTCTCTGCTTCTCTCTCTCTGTGTCTCTCATGAATAAATAAATAAAATCTTAAAAACAAAAAAACAAATGTGCCACCCAGGTGCCCCCAAATACAACCATGTGTTTTTGTAAGCAGAGCTCACTCCTATTTGTGTGAGCTCTTCCAGGGTCACTGTTATAGAAGAGGATGAGGGCCTCCTGCTGCCAGCCTGTCTGTGGATGATGCTGCTCAACTGGGAGAGAGAGGATGTCTTGACCTTTGACTTGCCTTTAGGGTGTAGATTCTCTACTGAGCTCATGTTGGGGGGGAGGGGTCTTTGGGCAGGTGGATGAGGCAGGGTGAGGTGGATATAAGTAAGAGAGTTTTGTGCACAGCAGCACTGCCTAATTGAAGGGGATCCCTGGGGTGCAGTGAAAGACCAAACACATATCCTGCTCTCTGGAACACAGTCTCTCTCTCTCTCTCTCTCTCTCTCTCTCTCTGTGTGTGTGTGTGTGTGTGTGTGTGTGTGTGTGTGTGTGTAGGTACCTACAGGTATTTATGGTCATGCTGGCTTCTGTGGAAGGGGTACAAGCAAGCTGTGGGGGGTACAAGCAAGTTGTGGGGGGTACAAAGATGGAAGGAAATAGAAGCAGAAAATCGCTCCTTGAGGGAGTGGAAAAATTGGCAGAGATGCTACAAATTTGCATATTCGTTCTGTTTACAGTGATTGAGCACCCATTGTGTGCCAGACTCTGTGCAAGGTGCTGGGGATATAAGGTGAACAGAGGAGGGGTGTACCTGTTCCCAAGGAGTCTAGTGGGGGAAGACAGACATTACTCAGACAACCAGAGATGCACATCAAATTATTACAGAGCTAGATGTATTGAAGGGAAACTGATGCTGTGGGGCTCACCAGGGGATCCGACCAGGTAGGGAGGTGGGGGTGGCTTCCCACAAGGAAATGCCCACTGGATTGCAGTCTGAAGGATGAGAAGGAGTTAACCAGGTGACAGTGGGAGGAGAGCACTCCTACCCCCTTATAGTCTTTGCTCTTCACATGGTGATCTCCTGGGGGTAAACCCCTGCTCAGTGCCTACTGGCTCCTGATCTCACCCAGAGGCAAAGCCGGTCCCCTAGTGCCCAGCATCCACCTCTCTCCCCATGGGCATGCTCCATCAGAGTGCCTTGTCTTCTTCCTCAGACATGCAGAGCCTGACCCTATCTTGGGATCTTTGTCCTTGCTGGCCCCTCTGCCCAAACTGCTGCTGCCCACATGTTGGCAGGTGGCCCTCTTCTTCCGTGTAGTCAGTCCCATTGTCACCCTCCTCCTCCCTGTGCCTGCAGTCACTCTCTGTGCCCTTGACCTATTTTACTTTTTACATTGTATGTGCAATGACCTCACATTGTACAATGTGCATGTTTCTTTGGGAGTATATTGTGGGTCATCTTCTGATCTGCTGGTTCTGTGAAGGTAGGGTCTGTGTCTTTCTTGCTCATCCTCAGTGCCAATTGCAGTGATTTACCACATTTTTGATAAATAAAAGTGTGTTTCAGGCAAAAGACCAGGGGTATGATAGAGCAGAGCTGAAACCAGGCTGTGTAGACTACAAGATTAGGTGAGAGAGGGAAAGGGCATGCGAGAAAGAAGGGAATAGGGGAGGGGAGAGAGAGAGAGAGAGAGAGTGTTGGGGGTGGGTGAATGTGGCCACTGGCAAGACCATGTCCCAGGAAAGCCAGTTCTTCCCAGTGCATTTGTTTCAGAAAAGTGTTTGCTAGGAGGAGGAGAAGGTGAATGAGTAGGAGTGTGGTTTTCAAGGAAACCCTGCAGGTATCTGGCTACCACCTCATAGGTCTGCTGAGCCAGTGGATCTTGACTGGTCAAGGCTGGTTTCCTGCCCAGGGAGCCAAGAAACAGCACTTCCCCATGGTGGAGGTCTGTGTGCCTTTCTCTGTCACCCACAATCTGTGGGACCCTGGGCAGCCAATGGCCTCCTCTTTGCTGGCTTTCCTTCAGCACAGTTCTGCATACTGACCCTCTCCCCAGGACCTTACTCTGGAGGAGAGAAGGATGTAGGCTGAGGTTTCCTCAGGACAACTGTTGGGTTTCATTCTTTATTCTTAGAATGTTTAGGGAGCCTGAGCAATTAAGCGTAGAAGAAGTAGTGCAAGGGGGTAGCGAAACAGTGTCTAATTAGGCTTCAGGCAGCCTTGAGGAGTAGAGTGGCTCTGCCACTCAGGTGGGTAACTGAGGATGCTTGTGTGTTCCCCCAAACATGCGACAGGATGCTTGCAGTAAAGATAACAGACTCACTGTTAGTATTTATCTTGCCACTTACTTATTCAACACCACCTCACTGCAGACAAGCATCTTTACTATATCAAGAACCCAAGCAAAGATATTTTCAAAGGAGGCCCTAACAAACAAATGAGCAAAGGACATCGAAGGGCAATTCAGGGGGAAAACAGAAAGAAAAGCAATTATTAACCAACTCATGAAAGAATGTGCGTCTTCATTAGCAATCAAGGAAACCCACATTAATGCTGTAGTATTATGGCATCTTGGTTTGGATCTTACCTGATGATGAATATTTATTTTAAAGAGTAATATCTGAAGCGGACAATGGGAAAGGGCAGAAACATCACTCAGGTATCACTGGTGGACTTATAAATTGGTACAAGATTTGGGGAAGTTGTATTTATAGTATCTATCCAGACTGTTTGAAATAAGCTGCTTCACCCTATTAATACACTTCAGATCTATTTAAACAGTTGATAAGGGAGAAATCCCATGTGCAAATAAGGAGTTAACTAAATGTCCAACAATGGGATGTTGGTTAAGTAAACAGTGAAGGCTCTGAATGAAATATTATACTGGTATGAAGACTCCTGATTACAGAATCTGTGGAATTTCATGGAGGAAATACTTATGCAGTGAGGAGAGACAATACAAGGTCGTGTAAACAGCATGATTGCAAGTATATAAGACAGCAACCGCTATATAAAGCATGGCAAAGTAAGAGATACAAACATCATTCTCTTTGAGTGGCAGGGCTTTGGGCATTTGTAAAAGGTTTTCTCCTTGCTTTCTGGTTTATTAGGATGTTCTTATTATAAAAGGAACTCAAGACCATTCAGTTGAAACAGTGAGGCCTGGGTCACCTTAATCCCACTTTGTAGGGTGGTAGGCACTCCTATCCTGCAGTTGGCACCACAGAAGCAGCACAGAGAGTTCTTGGTGCTGAAGGTGAGCCCTCTGATGAGGACCTGGACCTTGTCATCACAGCTGTCTATACTTTCCGCAGCACAGCTCATGTAGGCCCTACCTGCCTAGCGTTACTCTGCCTCCTTCTGCTGCCAGTCCTGGTTCACACTCACAGCAGGGTCCTGGCCTCTGTCCCTCACTGGCCTGTACTGCAGGGGTGTCCCCACCTTCTCCAGCCACACTCTCTATTTTTCAGTTCCTTGAAAACTGCCAGCTCAAGCTCCTTTGATGGCTACCTGTTCATCTGAAGGCTTCTCCCCTGCCCCTTGGCCAGGCTGGTTGCTGCTTTACCTTCTTACTCTGCAAAGATATCATTTAACAGGGAGGCCTTCTGTGATCATGCACATCTGCCCCTTTCCCTTCCTCTTCCTGTCCTAGTCTGGAAGAGACCACTGCTGTCAGTCTGTGTGGTCTATAGACCCATTTTCTCTTTAGTATCACTCATACCTGCAAAGACTCCTTCAAGATCTTCCCCATCAGTCCAGGAGCTTCAGAGGATGTTCTTGTTGACTCCAGTGTCCTGGCAGGAACCCAGGGCCTAGCATACAGCAAGTGCTTAATGAGTGAATGAATGAATGAATGAGTGATGAATGAATTAATATGGATCACAGTTTACCTACCACACAGTCTAGTGAGTTAGAGTCAGACTTCTTGGTTTAGAATCGTTGTCTATCATGGGCTGCCTCTCTGTGCCTCTACTTCCTCATCTGTAAAAAGAAGATAGTAAAAATAACAGTAGGGCTATGGTGGGGATTAAATAAGCTAATACAGGACAAGCATGCGGCACAACGCAATGTCTTATCACATAGCAAGTGCTCCACAGATGTCTGTTCTTGTTTTATTTTACTATTATTTTTAAAATCTCCTCAGCTACCCCCATTATCTCTGGGTTTGCTTGACTAATTCCTTTTGCTTTGTATTTGTGAAAGGCTTATATAACACTTACTTTGTGTCAAGGATTGTTCTGAGTGCTATACAAATATTTATTTATTCAGTCATCATAAACATCTAGGATGGGTGACCCCCATCTGTAAAATGGCACAAGGACAAAGATAAGGTAAGTAACTCGCCCAACATAACTGGCTGGTGGCAGAGCTGATCTTTACCTCCAAGCAGTGTGGCTACAGAACTGTGCTCAGAACAGCCATATGCCAGCCCCCCAGGAGGAAAGAGCAGGGCAACATAGCCTATCTTTTTGCCCAGGTCTCCCCGCTGCTTCCCTTGCCCGGTGCTGCTGGCATGTGATCTTCAGCTCCTGCCCCTGGGGGGTGTCCCAGAGCTCCCATTCAGTTAGGGTTGCCAGATTTGGCACACACAAATACACGAAGCCCAGGCAATGTGTGGGGACACACTTACACTAAAAATTTATTCTTTGTGTGGAATTCATATGTGGAGTGTAAGAAACAAGACAGAGGAGCCTTAGGGGAAGGGAGGGAAAAATAAAATAAGACAAAATCAGACAGGGAGACAAACCATAAGAGCCTCTTAGCCATAGGAAACAAACGGAGAGTTGCTGGAGGGGAGGGTAGTGGGAGGATGGGTGACAGGCATTAAGGAGGGCAAGGGATGTAACCAGCCACTGAGTGTTCTTTGCAAGTGATGAATCACTGACTTCTACCTCTGAAACTAATAATACACTATATGTTAATTAATTGAATTTAAATAAAAAACAAAGTTAAAAAAATAATAAAAGTTAACTGAAGTTCCTGTATTTTAAATGGCCACCCTACATTTAGCATCAGAGGCTGTAATGTGGTTTCTGCCAGCCTCCTTCAAGTGGTGGTCTCAGACACAGACATGGGAGCCCCCTCAGATATGCCTTGTGCAGGGCTGGGGAGGAGAAGGATAGGTACACTTGTGAGCTCTGGGCATTTAGGCTCCTGCGGGGGAGGAGGAGGCAGTCTGAAAAGGCAGGCATCAAGCAGGACATTCCTGGTGGAGGCAACAGCTTAAGTAAGTGCTCAGGAAAGGGGGAGGTCTGGGGGGAACTAGTCAGTAGACCACTGTGAAGGTAGGGCAGGGATCTGGTGGGGGTGGGGGAGTGGGGTTGGCCGGGAGGGCTGGATCTGTGAATGAGGGCCATACTGCCCATGGCCTTGGGCTTCACCACCTAAGTGATAAGGACCTCTTGAGGCCCAAAAGTGGGAGGATCCAGTAATCAGGTTTTACTTGTTGGGAAGACCCTTCTGGGTGTTGGTGAAGGAGGAGTGACAAAGAGGGAGTTGGGAGGCAAGAGAAGCCTTGGCCAAGGGAAGTCCTAGACCAAAGGGCAGGGAATAAACACTTCGTCTTCTTATTCCCCAAATTCTTTGTCTTCTCCTGAAAAAATGTAATGGAGAGATGGAAAATGAAAGATGGTTCAGTCCCCTTTGTTAAGGAGAGGTAGGCATTTGCAGTGCTGGTATTTCTTTCTACCAAGCCTTCTATCAAAGAGTCTCTAGCACCCAGAGAAAGGAGCACAGCAAAAGGAGGAAATGATTGGGTTTGGAGTGGGGATGTTTCTAATTTGCTTCTAAATCAGTGTCTCAGCCATGTGTAAGACGACCAGGTCAAAGGCATTGCTCAGAGGATTTACCTGCCAGGTGAACATTAGCCTTAATTAATCTTGTATGAAGAAAACTTTTCAACCAACTGTTTGAGATACATTGTACATTTCTGTCTTAGCAACTAGTCATTGCTTCTGAACACGACCAGGTTCCTAATGGTGAATGATTTAGGGCTGTAAAAGAATTGTCATAAACAGCTCCCTGGAGCCAAGAGCACAGCCTAGATTTTAAGCACATAATGGAATCATATCAAAAGCAAGGAGGGGCAGCAGGACCCATAAATCCTTGAAGTGCAGAATCTGTCCATTGTGAAACTTGTGAGGAAGGGAAACCAGATGTGGATGCTGGAGAGGAGCAGGCGGGAGGGGGCAGGCAGGAGAGGGGGTATGCAGGGGGGGCAGACAGGAGGGGGGGGGCGTGAGGGGCTGGTGGGAGGGAGGTTGTGCAGGTAGGAGGGCCAGGTGGAGGGAAGGTGGGGGGTAGGTGGGAGCAAGGATGTGCAGATGGGGGCAGGCAGGAGGGAGGGTGAGCTGATATGGGGGCAGACAGGAGGGAAGGGGTTAAAAGGAAGCAGGTGAGGGACAGGCAGTAGTGGGGGGCAGGCAGGGAGAGGGGATGGAGGGAGGAGGTGGGCTAGAGGGTGAGGTGGTTCAGGCCACAGAAAGAGGGCAGGCTTGCCCCTCTTGGTGGCTGGGAGGTTCAGCTTCAGAGGGAAGAGGCCTAGACTGAAGAGTTACCTTTCTTGTTGCTGCCTTTTCAGCTGTACTAACAAAAGTATTTATAAGCTTTCCCTGAATTTTTGTCTTTGAAGACAACATTTGAAGTAGTTCTTTAATAGTATATTTGAAATACCACGAAAAGACTAACTTTGTTTATCCTGTGGAGGAAAAGAGTAACACATGTGGAAATCCCCTTGGATTGGGGTGAAAAGTATGTTTGCCTAAGTGGCCCTCCTTGGCTTAAAATGGAAGATTCATTTTATTCTGATGTGCATAGTCCTTTGAAAACATCAAGGTGAACCCTTGCTGAGCACTGCATCTTTGCCAGGGAGCACAGGCTGCAAAGATGCGGGCAGCTTTGTGATGTGTCTGTGGTAGAGGGGACCAAAGGCCAGCAGTCTGGGAAGATTTCTTTAAATGGGTTCCAGACATGAATTCCGGGATTTCAGAGAGTGGCTACTGGCAGCCCCTCCAGCGAGGGGTCAGGGGAGGTCTTGTGGAGCAGGTAGGCTTGAAGCAAACCTTGAAGGATGAGAAGTATTCCCTCAGGTAGAAAAGGGGGAGGGAAGGGAGAGCCATAGGTACTGAAGAGCAGAAAGCCTATGGTGAGTCAGGGAGTCGCTGGTTCCATGAAGAGGTAGATGGGGGCTGTGTGGAAGTCTGCATGGGACAGCAGGACTGGCTCTTGGCAGGGTGGATGGTTCCATGGTAAATTTTCTTCTTTTCAGTTGCTCCTGTACTATTTCAGGATAAGAAAGCTGTATTATATTGTTGTGGGGGGAGGTGGTTGCATATATATATATTTTTTTTTTTAAAGAAATGAGTGTTGCAATGGCATCAAACAGACCTAAGCAAATTGAATTTTCCAGTAAGTTGATTACAACTTCTCGACTTTCACAAAATTACAGTTATACTGTATGATCCATGTATACTTGTCTTTCTTTGGTACACATTATTTTATGACTCCTCTCTTTGCTCCATTTAATCCCTATGTTAAATGGTCTAGGGAGGCTTAAAAGGACCCTGGGGTAAAATACAGACTTTCTGATATATGAAGATATGATATATGATATATATGATATATGAAGACTTTCTGATATATGAAGATATGATATATGATATATATTTATATGATATATGAAGCAAATTTCCAGCTTATGGTTTGATTTTGGGTTCTCCAGAAGTTTCTCTAGTTCATACCGTCGGAGGTTGGAGAGCCCTTTGGGCTGGCTCCCCCATTTCACTCAGCCACATGCTCCTATAGTACCAGAAAAAGTGAGCTCGTGTTACTGTGCCCAGGTTCCTGGCAGGCCACTGGGGTGACAAATGCCATACAGCAGGACAGGAATTCATGGCAGAGCTTTGGGATGACCTCTTCCATCTGCCAGGCACTGGGTTTGGTCTGTTAGGGGCCCCAGGTCAATCCTCTGAAAGTCAATATGCTGAAGGACCAAGGTACTGAAATGTTAGTTTATCAGAATTTGGTTTCTGTTCACTACTAGTGACATTTGTTTTTTTAATTAAGGTTTTATTCATTTGAGAGAGAGAGAGAGTAGAGAGGGAGAGGCAGAGTCCCTGCTGAGCAGGGAGCTTGAGGCAAGGCTGGATCCTAGAATCCTGAGATCATGGGCTGAGCTGAAGGCAGACACTTAACCAACTGAACCACCCAGGTCCCCATGGGCATTTGGTTCTTGCCCACAGATGTTTAGTGAGACCTGAGAGGGACTGCATTTTTTGGGGGAGTGCCTGGAGAGGAGGGATTTAAGGGTGTTCTCACCCAGGGCTTGTATGTACCCATTCCATATCCGCAAGCAAGACAAAGTGCGTTTAAGGAAAGGCTATCCCTGAGATACAAGGCCCCTAACACAGAAGAGCTGCATGAACCCGACTTTCATTGAGCTGGACCTCTCACCCTCCTTTCTTCCCTCACATCTGCAGTAGGGCCAGCCTGGAAGTCTGCCATTAGAGACCAGTGAAGAGCTGGAGGAGGGGCCTTTCCTGCCCTGTTCCATCGCTGCCTATGGCCTGGGCCCCTGCCAGCCTAGTGGGTGTAGGAACTGTTCTCTGTCCCTGAATGCCTTTGCTCTGTGTCTGAGTCTGTAAAACTGCTTGGAGCCCCCAAGAATGTACCACACTCCCCTTACAAAGTCATCCTTTATTTGTAGAATTTTTTTTTTTTTTTAATGAAGGCACCTGGTTCCCTTAAGCTCAGGGCTTCTCGGAGGGCCCAGGGTCTGAGCTAGTGGAGGGGAACACAGCCCCTGCCGTGGGACTGTAAAGCTTGAGCACTTCCAGAGCTGCTGCTGGCCCACCCCACCCCCACCCCAGCACCTGCGCTGGGGCCCCCACACTCTTCCATCCTGTGATGGAGGGTGGAAAGCTTTGCAGGAAAGACATTAGCCTGGATTGGGGGGGAACTCTGCAGATTCAGACATTCTCTGGCCCTCAGGTTGGGGCAGCCAGCAGAGGGCATTTGTTGCAGGCCTGCTATGTGCTAGTTCTTGTGTACTGGTTCTTCACAGATACTGTGTCTTCACATTATCACCCAAGCCCAATATGCAGCCCACTCCCCATTGTGAGAATAAATGAAGTCACCCAGCTTTTGGGCAGACCTGGGCTATGAGCTTACATCTCAATTCCAAGGCCCTGGCCCCCTCCACAGGTTTTATCCTGCACCCCTCCCCCAACTCGAGGTGGGGAGCCTCCACAATGTCTGGGAGACAAGGACTGTCTTGTCTCCAGAGTTGTTCCCTGCCTATAAGGTACCTGTAATTTTGCTGTTAGACTGTACTTTTCTGGACAAAGGCATGGCCTCACCTGGCAATGATATAAGTGCAGAGCATTGGAGACTCATACACTGCCCTGCATCCATTTTTGTGCCTACTGTAAGGCAAGCATTCTGATTCCCCTTTGGGGGATAGAGAAACTGAGGCCCAGAGCAGAGACAGGACAGCTTCTGCTCAGGAGTGGGGTTGTTCTCAGATGTTTGCCTGATGCCTAGCATACTACCTGGCATGTCAGTATTCTTAAGGTGGTCCTTCTGTGGAATGGAAGGTGACTAAGGCCCACATGCCTGTCGTAGCTGCCTCCCTCGGCCTGCCTCTTATTTCAGTGGCAGCTGTGTTGGGCAGTTCCAACTCACCTGTCCCTGCCCTGTCTCAAGTGTTCCACACATCGTATTGCTTTCTTCCCCAGAGCCTTCTCCAAGCCTATATAGGAGCTCTTGTTGCCTTTACACCAGGACACCAGGACACCAGAAACATGGAGGAGTAAGTGGCCACTTAATGCCTCTGAGGGCAAATCCCAGCCAATGGGGAGTGGGAGCTGGTGGACCAATACTTGGCTCTGCCTTTCAAGGGGATAGTTCTGTGGGGCATTGGCTACATTTTCAGAGACCCTGGCAGAATGGAGCCCCTATTACCTGTATTTGTGACCTTGATAGCACACCTTACAGTGACTTTTCTCCTCCTGTCTCACTCTTGCTCCCTTTTCTTGCTTCCTGAGACTATTTCTAAAGAAGCCACTCACACTCATATCCCCATGTCAGGCTCTGTGACCAAGATGCCTCCCCACCCCTGGTCAACCCTGTCCCACTTTTTAGGGCCAGGGGAATCTTCTGGGATGAGGGACTTACAATATGTAGAGTGCCTGGAAACCACCCAGGCCTGCTTGTGTTACAGCAGAAACTAAGGCCCAGCCCTTTAGACCTGTGGTGGGGTCTCATTAAGGGTTATGTAGCTAAGCCTAGGCGACCAGGAACAGACATTGTCTGTGGCTCTAGGAATACTCTTTCACTCCTAAATACCTTTGATTTTGTCCTGTCCTGGTATGTAGTAAGTCTCATCAAATCCATGCTGAGACATTGTGACTCCAGAATGGATCTGTCATGGATGTCCACACCCCATCCTAGACAGGGGTGTGTTAGGGGCTCAGCCAGAAAGGCCAGAGGAATGAGACATGGGAAGAAACGGACATGGAAGTGGAATTTGAGAAGCAGTAATGGGAAAGGGATGGGCCGTGGAGAGGGAAGCTGTAGGGTGTGATATGCTGTGAGAGGAAGAGAAAGGCAAGGAGGGAATGATGGAGTGAGTGAGCGTGTATGAGGGTGAGCATATGTGAGTGCGTATGCAAGTGTTTATGGGTGTGCCTTGAGTGTGTGAGCATATATGAGTGTGAGAGAGTGTGTGGATTGTAAGTGTGTACAAGTGTGAGGATCTTTGTATATGAGAGTGAGTGCATGAGTGTATGTGGGTTTTGAGTGTGTATGAGTGTGAGGGTTTATGTGAATATCTGGGTTGTTGTGACTGTATGTGAGTGAGTGTGTGTGAGAGAGACAACACATAATGTGCCCTGAAATGGTCTAGCCATGGGCCTGGGAAGCAGGAAGGTAGAATGAGGGCACTGGGAGTTTGGGGAGGAGTTGGTTCCCACACATGTACTGGAGAGTTAAGGGTAGATGTTTTGGGTTTCTAGAAATTCTGAAAGTACCAAAACTGCCAGTACCTGTAGCAGAATACTCCGAGAGAGAGCACAGTGGGGTTAGGGTGGGAGGGAGAGACCTGGTGTAAACATTCTCCTCCTGAAAGAGATGGAGGCAATGGACCATCACTTGGTCCATTGCCCAAGGTCCTGAAACTCCAGGACCAGCCAGGGACCATCCCCCCACAGAACTTAGTAGGTCTCTAGGTGAGTGCTCAGCTCCAAGGGCTCAGAGTGCTGCCAACTAGGCTCTCAACTCTGCTCTACAGAAAGAGCCACTTCACCCAGTTCTGATGGTCTCTTTTTCTTCCTCCTCTTATCCTCTAGTTCCCTCCTTTTCTGGTCACAGCTGATGTAGTCCTCACTGTCCTCCATTCCTGGGGCAGAAGCCAGGATGTCTCCATCTTGGAATACACAGGGTCAAGCACACAGTGGGCCCTTAGTGAGAGCCTTGTCAACCAGTGTGCCTGATTGCTTTGTTCCTGTGGTGGAACATCAGCTGGCTTCCTGTGCTGTGACTAAGTGTCAACCTCCATCACAAACCTATGTGTGTTAACCTCAAGTCAACACGCAACAGGTATGTATGTTATTTCTAATCCCATCCAGAACAGAAAATGAAAAGGGGCTTTGATGGGCCTAGGGAAGCATTTGTACTTAATTAAGCAGCATCTGCAATTTCTGGCACAATAGACAAAGTTCCAAGGGTTTCTTCCAAGAAAAAGATGGAGGATAGCATCTTGAGGGACTTACTGATGAGCTAAAGTCATCCCAATGGCCCATTTCTGTGGGAATATGACACCCAGGGCTTTGATAGGTAGTCCTCACTCCAAATATTCTGTCCCTGTTTTATATATTGGTCTGATCTTGTACCCAGATTTTGGGGCTGAGAGATGTTATACACATGACTTTGAAGTCTGATCATAGCTGCAGTGACTCAGGCCCCACTTTCAAACAGTCTGGTGAGACAAATGGAGTCCTCCATCATTAGGCAGTGCCATTCTGGTGGATCCTCTCATTCCCTCCCTCAGGTCCACCCTGTATAGTCCCTGTCACCTCTTTCATTTGGAGATGATTGGATGGGCAGGGCTGGGTATTGCCTATATCTTCTGGGCCCTATTTCCATTCTATGCCATCTGGAGTTGTGTGACATGGAAAACCTGCTCAACCACATGGATCCTGGAGATCAGAATCACTAGCAGTTCTACACTGAATGGGAAGGCTACCGCTGGATGGACAGTGCTGACCAGAAACATGGAACTACCAGTGGATGGACACTATTGACCAGGGACACAGATACCACTGATTAGGGACCTAGAGATACCAATAGATAGACATGGTTGACCGTGGATTCCAATGGTTGAATGCTTCTGGTGGTCAGGAGCATCTTCCCATCAGGGTCACCCATCTAGGGAGCTCCCTCCTAGAAAATTAGGAATGCTGTTGTGCTCTTCACCTTGAAAATTTCAGTTTTGTTGGGTAGTCATGACATTTGTGGGCCTGTTATATGTTGGCAGCAGAGGAGAGGGTAGAGAGGACAGGGTCTTTAGACTGAGACAGACCGGGGCATATATCCTGCTTCTACCTCTTTTTGCTACATGACCTCCCTTAGCCTCTGTTTCCTCATCTATAAATTTGGCATAATGACAATTATATCTAGCTCCTAGTGCTGTAGTGAGGACTACATGAAATACCGGTAAAGTGCATAACAATGACCGGCACAGAGTACACTCTGCATAAATGTTAGCTTTCATCATTCATTTATTCTTTCATTCAACACAGTCACATCTATTTACACGGGCTGTTCAACATAAGGCCCCAGACAGGCAAAATCACTAAGCACAAGGACTGAATGATCACTTACATGAATGATCCCTCTGAACATCGGTCACCTCCAACCTTGATCCCCCGAGAGTGAACATTGTCAGGCGCTGGACACTGTTTCCTGGGCAACCCCCACCTGTCACTCAGCCAAGCCCTTACCCTCACCAGACCTGCCTCTCTTAGGAGATCTGATGTGCTCATTGCAGGTTAGGGCTGAAAAAGCAAACTGCAACAATTCTTGAATTATTATTTATAGCCATATGGTTACCCAATTTTATCTATTTTTGTGTGTAGAGACATTTTGTATAAAAAAAATCTTAAAAGGTTCTCTGAACATTCTGTATACTTGATTTCCATGATTGGAGCCCTAGGGGTATTTTCCAAGAATATTTTATGTAAAAGAGACAAGTGATAACTGTTTATACTCAGCCAGTAACCATAGAGATGAAACTTCACCAGATCAAAGTATGAAGGTAATTAACTCTCTGCAAATTATAGTTGTTAGACTTATGCACAGAGACACATGACTTCACTGATGGGCTAAGCAGCCAAGGAAAAATCTCTCAGGGGAAGAAAAGGATTAGCAAGAGCTCATCTGCAAAGCTGTGTCCTTTGTCCCTGTCCAGAGGGAAAGCATATGACAAGCCTTAGTTTTGGCCTAACGGGTCAGCCTCTGTAGCCCTCAAAATCAAATACTTTGATTCTCTTTCCCTCACTTCACTATCCAAGTGGTCTCTTTTTTGGCTCTACTAGGCCAGACTTTGCAGATGTGGGGAATGAAATGACCCAACAAGCTAACTTGTGAAGTTTCTGGGGAGTGAGTGGTTGTCAGAATTTTCTTGCTGGTGTCAGTTGCTAAGCAAGCAGAGCTTTATGCCCCACTTTTAATCAGGTTGACCCACCAGAGTGTCCTCCCTTATCCCGCCATCATTTTTAAAGAGTGCCCATCCAGTGAGCTTCCCCTTCTCTCTCCTGCTGTTCTGCCCCTCCCCCAGCCTAATGGAGGCTGGAAAAGACATGTTCACAGGGCAGCTTCTGGGAGGTAGTGTAACAGTCTGCTCCCCTATAATCCCTGTAGTGCAGGGGTTGGAGATGCACATGGCAGTGGGCTGAAATCTGGCTCTGGCCCTTACTAGCTGTGTGACCTATTGTGAATTGCTTATATCTCTATGACTCAGTCCTCTTTTGAAAAAAAAAAAAAAGAAAGCTAATAGTAGGTCTGTCATTAGAGGCTAATGCATGTCAAAGCCCAGCACACTGCCTTGTGTAACGTATCAGGGCTGACCTGGTACGTCAAGGGGAGATTGAATATAGGGAATGAGGTCCTGCAACTCTATTGGGAGGACTGGAAGAGCAGGTCACTGATGAGCCCCTAGAAGGATTCCCAGGATAGTTCAGAACTGATCTTCCAGGGTGGGGCTGCCTGCCTCTGCACTGCCCCTGACACTGGAGTTCAGAGCTCAGGACTCATGCTTGCTGCTGGGATCCAGGTACCAGGAAGCCACTGCTGCTTCGGGTGTCACCACACTCAGCTCTTAGTACCTGGGAAGCTGCAGAAGGAACCCTGGAACCTGCCTCCAAGAAACCCCACATCTCCAGGACCCTGCTTGCCACTAGTAATAGCTGAAGGACATGGGAGGATGGCCTTCACCTTACTTCTGCTTTCCAGATCTGGTGTGAGTGTATCTGACTGATGGAATATAGTTCACATCCTAGACCTTAGCCACAGGAGTCTGAGAAATGTGTTTATCTTTCCAACCTCCCAGCTAGGAGAATGGAATGGAGGTTGAGAGAACCAATCCCCAGAATCCAGTACAAAGTGCTCATTAGTATTAATGCAAGTGCTCAAAATATTTGATATTATTATTATTACTGTTGATATCATTATAATTATTTTCCTGGCCTTCTTAGGCAGCCTGGATTGGTGCCTAATAAACAGTGCTAAGGTTCAACTTCTTCTTTTGGGGCCTCCCTTACAGAGAGGTTTTCTGTGACGTAGCGTCTCATTTCATGGTGTCATCACACCATCTTCTGCCATATTTGTCTATGCCAAGAACTTGGACCACTCTGGCTTATTCTTCCCCCTCACTGCTGACCTTCTTGCCCCAACCAGCCACCAAGCCTTGTAAGGCACCTACATGTCATACATGTCCCTTCACCCATTGCCACAGTCCTTTGCCAAGTCTTCATCACAGTCTCTGAGCTGGACAATGTGACTGCCTTCTTTGTGGCCTCCTGGATTCCAGACTTGCCTCCCAGGCCATTGTCTGCCTGACAGCCTTGCACAGCTTTCTTAAACATAAATCTTTCCACCCTCTCACCTATTTTGAGCTCCTGAGTGGCTCCCAGCCTCCAGGTGGCCATGCTCAGGGCCTGGCCCTGGGACATCTAATCTTAGGGCCTCCTGGATTCCTTTGCCCCTACCACACTTGGCTCAGCCTTCCAGCCCCTGTGGCTGTGCAAATACACCATGTACTCTCACTTATGCAAGCTTCTGTACTCTTTGTTCCCTTGTCTGGAATGCTTTTCCTGCCTCTGCCCCTGGGATTTCTGGATCACCCCTCAGGACTCTCTCAAGGCTGCCTCCTAGTGACATCCTCTCTGGTATTCAATATGCGTTTCCCATTCCTTCCCCTCTGCAGAGCTCCTCTGCTCTTTTAACATCAAACATGTTAGGTCCTCCACCATGAAAGAGGGTTGATCAGTTACAAGACAAGAACTTTCTCATCTTTTTTTTTTTTCTTTTTAAAGATTTTATTCATGAGAGAGAAAGAGAGAGAGAGAGAGAGAGAGAGAGAGAGAGAGGCAGAGACACAGGCAGAGGGAGAAGCAGGCTCCATGTAGGGAGCCCGACGTGGGACCCAACCCCAGGACTCCAGGATGGCGCCCTGGGCTGAAGGCAGGCGCTAAACCACTGAGCCACCCAGGGATCTCCAAGAACTTTCTTTTTTTTTTTTTTTTTCCAAGAACTTTCTCATCTTCATCTACCATCATCATCTCCCCAGTCTTTCGCCGACTCAAGGTCAATTAAGAAACCCCTTCCCTGACCTTTGCTCCATCTGGGTGGCTTCTCCAGTCATCTTTTGAGCAGTGCAGCAATGGCCTCAGGCACCATTCTCCCTAGGCTCTGGTAGGGCTGCCAGTGATGTACCTCTAGGTGAAGTCAAGGTCTGTCCTCTGGGGATGTACAGCCTGGGTAGGGGGGAGGACAAGTCCCAGTGACAATAAGAGATAAAGGGGCAAATTCAGTGCCAAAGGCAAAGACTGGAAGGTGCCACAGGGCCCACTGTAGGTGGGTGAGTGGGGAAGGCATGTGGAATAGGAGACTTAGTGGGCCCTCCTCAGAGCTGGTCCTTCTCAGTGGGGGATGCCCACTGTGTTCTTCCTGCTGGCCAGTGACCTGCACTGAGTGTGGTCCCACCCTTCTGAACACTTCTACCTCCTGGTCTAGCCTTTTCTCAGTGATTGTCTTGTCAGCAGTATTTGAGCTTTCCTGAGTTTTTTGTTGTGTTTTTTTTTTTTTTTGAAGATTTATTTATTTGAGAGAGAGAGCATGTGCAAGTATGGGGAGGGGGAGGGAGAGTAGGGTGAGAGGGAGAGAAAATCCCAAGCAGCCTCCATGCCTTGTACAGAGCCTGACACAGCTCTCAATCTCATGATCCTGAGATCATGACCTGAGTTGAAACTAAGTGTCAGACACTTAACCGACTGAGCCGGCCATGTGCTCCTGGTTTCCCTGAGTTATTAATGAAAGAGCTGTTCCTTTGACATGGAGACCTCAAAGACAAGTAAGTGTTCATTCCAGTGTTGCTTTCACTTTGGTGGGAGGAGAGAGGGCACTAGGTTGGGAGAAGGTGGAGAAATAGATGGAAGGAGAGTTGTGTCTTCTTTGGTTTCCTGATGAGTGAGCAGGAACTAAGCATGTTTGAGGGAAGGAGACAGAGGGAAAGGGAGACTGGGAGACTGGCAAGAGGCAGGGCTGATGGAAGAGACCCCTACCCCCCAGCAGTGGGGAGAGAGGGACCCAGAGCCCAGGGGTAGAACTAGCCTTGGGCTAGGAAGGGCCACAGAGATTGGGGGCAAGATGGCCCTGAGGAGGCCACAGTACCATGTGGCGCCTTCCCTGGTGGCAGGCATGAGGGGCACACCTGTCTATGAGTTTCTGTCCTCACTTTTAATACTTTCCCTTAGCACTTGTCACATACTATTTGCTTTGTTCATCTTTTTAATTGTTTGATTCCCCCCAGTTGGCTGTAAGCTGCTAGGATAAGGATTTGTATCTGTGGTGTTCACTGCTATAGCACCAGTGCCGATAGTAAGCCACACACATTTGGGATATTGAATCAGTAACTGCTGAATGAAATATGGGATTCTTTATGATGTCAGGATGAATCTGCAGCTGGCAAGAAGGGGGTAGTGATGTGAGGAGGTCTGAGAGAATGAAAAGAGCTACTGTATGGAGTTTTGACATAGAGGACTGTGTCAGGATCACAGGCACCTCATGTGAGGCTGTGGAGACTCAGCAGTGGGGCTCTGTGGTAGAGTCCAGGTCAGGGGTGGCTCCAGGGTCAGGGCTTCCCAGGAAGATGAAGTGTCCTGAAGGCTGGGGGCCTGGAGGCTGTGGTCAATAGGTGGGGTGTCTGAGTTGGTCATCTGGAAGATGGAGTGAGTCTGGGGGATGACAGGGTGCAGTGTATGACTCTGGGTGTGAGTACCTAGGCTAGGGTGTGGGCAAGGTCCACAGGCAACAAGGAAGTCAAGCACTGACGGCATTCCCCAGAGCCTGAGGTCACCCGGATGGGCTAGGGGGAGGACAGTTGGCCCACGCACAGGTCTGCAGTGAGTGAGGGGGTGTGAAGGAAGTGGATGGTAGATGACCACTGCAGGGAGAGGAGGACCAGACCACAAAGCTTCATATAGGAGCTTCGGGTGCTGGCAGAGGAGTGTGAGCTGGAAGCAGCTCCAGGGAGTGAGGACAGCTTGGAGCCACTTACCAATGCAAAAGGAAGGAGTAGCTTCCCTACGAGTGCCATGGAGCAGCAGTGCCCTCAAGGCAAAGCTATCTACTCATGAGGCCTTGGGCAGAGAGAAGGAGAAGATGTGGTGGAGATGCTATAACCATTACTATCAATTTAGCTCCTAGAACCATGGTTCCAAAGGGACCATGAACTTGGGAAGATCCTTCTTGGACAGTGATGGCCAGGAGGGCTTCCACCTGGACGATCATGCTTACTTCTCATTTTGGGGACCATTATGATTATATGTCTGTACACATCCTTCCTGGGCTACCTGACTGATTGGACTCCTAGACCTGATGGTTAGTAAGGGTGTCCCCCTTCTGGTGGGGAGTTTCTGGGGATTTGCTATAATTAAGCCACTTATTGCTCTCCTTTCTTCTTCTTCACCATGCACAGGCAGGGTTGCTATTGTGCTGGGTCCAGGTCGCAGGTACCCTTGCCATTTATCACCCTTGAAGGTTCAGAGCAGCTGGAGGCAGGATAGGCTGCTGGGGGAAACTGAGGCTGGGAAGACACAGTCAATATTGCTGGTATTAATTGTGCTCTTGCCATTCTAGTTGTAAAGAGCACAGACCAGTCCGATAAGTTGCTTGTCATCCCTTCCTCCTGGCATTCATACTCTCATTAATTTTACCCAGATAATATTTCTTCTTGCCACTTTTGGGCTAACTCTGTGCAAGGAGCTAGAAGTCAGTAGGCACAGCCTCAGTTCTGGCTTCCAGCATTCACAGGCTTGCCCAGGATGGGGCTGCCTCTCCAGGCAACTTTGGGGAAGTCAGTACATGGCAGTGACTTTGGGAAGAGGAGTCTGTTCCTGTTTGTCCATGCCATAGCATATCGAAGAAGGAATCCATTTGTATTTCTACATACTCCTCTTGGGGCTCAATATATCAGTCAGCACTTGTGCCGTGTTAGAGTTGTCAAGGCTACATCTGTTGACCTCATTATATTATAGCTTCTCATGCCAGGAACTGTATCTTTGGGTGTGGTCTTTGGTTGATTAAAAGCAGGCTAAAATAATAAGGTAGATGAGGCATTTCAGGGCCTTTATGCTCTGGTGCCTGGTTGTTGATGGCCAGGACATTCCAAGTGGAACAGCTTGGGGAATTGAGTAATGTGACTTCCTTCTCTATATGGGCATGGTTGCCCTTCTTGCCTTCACTGCTATCCAGTATCTAAGCCCTACAGATGTTAGTTTGTTGATTTGACAACCCTTCGGCTTAGGGACGGTGGTGCACTGGTCCTCTGAGGAGGTGCACCTGGCACCCAGCTCCAGTGGCCAGATGCGAAGGCACACCTCTTTTCTTCTCAAAGTCCTGCACAAAGTCATGTCCATAGGTCATCTCCCTGACTAACCTTCCACTCACTCCTACCCCTTTGTAGCCCCTACTTCTGTGCTCCTTACCTGGAATCTTTGTCTGGGATGTCTTTTCCTGAAGGGACCGTGTGTTCAGTGTCATATCCCAGCACCAAACACGGTGCCTGGCATATAGTAGGCACTCAAGTGTCTGTTGACTGGCTGGCTGACTGGATGAATGAACAAATTACCGCTCCCCTGGCCTCACAAAGTTGGTCACAGAAGTGGGAAGTCACAAACCCAACTACAGAAGAAGAGACTGGAGAGCAAAGGGCTGGCTTGGGGGAGCAGGGAGGGAGTGGCCTGGAGAAGTTCTGACCACTGGCTAGGGCCACCCATCCTGAGGTGGCTAAGTCATTTATGGCTTTGGTTACCATGGTCTCCAGTTACAACTTTGGCCACTTACTGTCCTTGCAGGGATCTGGTGGGGACCTCATCAGAAATCTGCCGGCTGTTTTTTGGACCTGTGAGAGGCTGTCACAGGTGAGGGCTGCCTCCTCCCACAGCCACCTCCTGCTGCTATGCTGGGGGAGTCTGGCTCTTCCTCAATCTCCACCTTCCTGGGCATGCCTAGGAAGCTTCCATGGAAGAGTTCTTCTATCCTTGAGCTGGTCATGTGTGTTTGAAGTGTTTGTCTCTACCTTGTCTACACTCTTAGGAGAAAGTGTGGTTCTTCTTCCCTTCTTGACCTGAACCCAAAGGTCTACAGTATTTGAAGAAGCTGCCCTCTCTCCCTAAGCTCTTTGCTTCCTCACAGCTCCCTCCAGTGGGCTCCCACCCCTTTGCTGCCCCTACCCTATTGGGCCCTTGCCATCTCCCACTGGATGGTGAGGGCAGTGGGCTGCCCAGCCAGACCTGCCCCGGCTTCCGCCCTCTCCTATCTGTCTATCCCTCACATGGCTGCCACATGAAGACTCAGCTGGACCAAAGGGAAGCTCCATTATTGAATTCCTGGGAATGCCATGTGTGCAGGCTTTGACCTGAGTTTGAATCCAGCAGTGTGCTTGCTCAGTGACCCTGGGGAGTTATGTAATGTTTCTGGGCCTTGGTTTCTTCTTTTTGTAAATCTGGGTTAACAACGTCTACTCGCCGAGTTTATTGTGAGGAGTGACTTCAGTGTCAGTCACCTTGCCCTGTGCCTGCCACTTAGCAGAGAGCAGAGGATTAGTGCTCGTCTCAGAGCACATGGCAGGCACCAATCCATAAACGGCCTCTTACTTTTTGTAGAGACCGTATACAAAGCTAGGGCTCACTGCCAACAAAGTGAGCCTCACATGGCAAGAATCATCGCTGTTGGACAGAGTGGGGTTATTGATGTCTATCTAGCTCCTTGTGTGCTAAAATGTGCAACTAAGAGGATCAGGAAGGCTCAATGAGACTAAGTGTTTCCCCCACAATTGTGTTCACTAACATGCCTTCCATAAACCATTACAAAGGAAGGAGCCAAGCATTCCTTGATCTCAGCTACCCTGAATTCTGGATGAGCATGTTTTGACTTAGTGAGATTTTTTTTGTAGGCGTGTGGGCTTTTGCAGACCTGGGGGTGGATCCAGCTTCCAGATTCTCTCCCCATGCCCCAGTTTCAGAAGGGTATTTATATAAAAGGGTTTGGCCACTGGCATCTCTACTCTCTGGGGCTTTTGAATTATGAGTTTAGGATTCAATTTTAGCTGATACATAGATTTTTTTTTTCTTGTTGCAAAAGATTGCTCATTCTCATCTGGGCTTTGTAGCCTTGCATGAAGTTTTCTGAGTAAGAACCATTCCACTCAGATGGATAAGTCTTTCTGTCTCTCAGTTGGCCGGTTACACAGAATCACCCTGGCAGACAGGAGGCTACTGCTGTGGGGAGCAAACAGCTGTAGAAACTGAACCTGTGGGATCTGTGGGAATGTGCCTGGGCATACCTGTTTCCTGGGTCAGATCTGCACTGACCAAGTCAGATAGGCTCAGAGGGAAACCAGAAAAGACCTTCCGGGCCTCCAGTTCAGACCCAGATCTTGACTTGGGACTAGGTTGAGAAGTCCCCCTTTTTGCCCTTCTTGGGTATAGATTTAGCTGGTTAGCTCTGCCCCCAAGATTCCTGAGACCATGCTGTAGGCCTCTTAGGAATTGTGGTTACCAGCACCCCAAGCCTCCACCTGTACTCTCCAGCCCCACAGCTGCTTTGGGATTTTCTTCTGAAGACACTTTTGGGAGGTTGAGGGTGAATGACTTCAAGCAGATGATTAGCCTAATTAAGCTTAATGCCTCCTGCAATTACCATGCTGGCTTTGAGGAGTGTCCCATTCCTCCCTTTCAGCCTAAGGGCTGAGTGGAAATACTGAAGAAGCAGGCCTGCCTCCCAGCAGGCCTGGCTCTGCCTCCAGATTGCCCCTCCCTGGAGCTGGGGAATGGGGGTACTGTCTTTGAGGGGCACATCAGCTCAGAGTCCTGGGGAGCCTTATCACTGGATGGTGACAGGCAGTTTCCTGCATAAATCACTTAGGAACCTAGGACGGGCTTTCACAACAGGCATTCCAGCCCCAGGGGCAGGACCAAGCTCCTCAGAAGTGTTTTCCTTTCAAGGAGAAGGTGATTCCTTTAGAAGTAAGATGCTAATGGTCCTCTGGGGTGCTGGAAGCCTTCACAGCTCCAGTAGTACTTTCAGAGGGTGGCCAGGTACACTGGTCAGGTCCCCTGAACCGTGAAATGGAAAAGGGAAGTGGAGGGCGACCAGGTCTCTAACCCCCCTACCCCCCACCCTCCACTCAATTCTGGTTGCTTGAGGGTTCTCATGTCACAGACTCAGGCCTAGTTGGTAGTTCCCCTGCCTCTTTCCTGGGCTTCATCTTGACAGGGAAACAAATGAAATGAATATGGGGGGAAAGCAGAGAATGTAGAAAATGAGGGAAGAAGTAGTAAGAAGGACCATTAGGGAGTCCCTACTAGATGCTAAATTCCTTGACATACATTATCTCATCTGATCCTCATGGTGACCTGCATGGTGGATACCATTATTATGCCTGTTACACAAATGAGCCAACAAAGTTCAGAGAGGGTAAGAAACTTGCTCCAAATCCCACAGCTAGGAAATGGCAGGGCTGGGAGTTGGACCTAGCTTGCCTAACTGCAGGGTCTGTCCTTCCCATACCAGTGGATGAGTGGATATCCATGCAAATCAATAGGTAAATTAAAAACAAAAACAGGGATCCCTGGGTGGCGCAGTGGTTTGGCGCCTGCCTTTGGCCCAGGGCGCGATCCTGGAGACCCGGGATCGAATCCCACATCAGGCTCCCGGCGCATGGAGCCTGCTTCTCCCTCTGCCTGTGTCTCTGCCTCTCTCTCTTTCTCTCTGTATGACTATCATAAATAAATAAAATTAAAAAAAAAAAACAAAAACAAAAACAAAAACAAAAACAAAAACAAACCAACAGCAACAAAAAAAGAGCACTGCACTTTACCCAGCCCTGGGGCCAGCTTGGGCCCGGTACTTCAGGTTCCTCAAGCTGTCTCCTTAAGTCTCATCAACATCCCATCAGGCGATGAAAGTGCCTGACAGTGCCAGTGTTAGCGATAGAAAGTGAAGCTCAGCAAGATTAGGCAACCTACTGGAGCATGAACAAGTGGAGAAACAGCCGGGGCGTGGGGGGCCAAGGGCCAAACAGATAATGCTCTGGTAACAGGCATTTCTTTGGCTGTGTTGTCCCTCTTTGCTATACACAGCTTGTAGTCAACAGTTGAGGCAGCCGATATTCGCGATCCTTTTCCTACAATCAAAAAACTCAAAGAACCGAAAGGACTTTGGCTAGAAGGGACTTTGAGGTTTAAATGTGGCACTGCTCCAATCACAGGAGAACAGATTGGAATATTATTAAGTCATAAAAAGTTATGTTTCTAAAGGCTGCAGACACAGTGCAGCATGGTGGTAAAGGGCAGAGCTTTGGAGTTAGACAGCCGGGTGTGAACTCCAGTTCTGCTACTTGCCTGCTCTGTGATCCTTCAGGATCCCCAGCTGCAAATAAGGATAATAATAATACTCACCTCCTAGGCCTGCTGTGAGGATTAATGCTTGCTTGTGAGGCACTTAGAACAGTTTCTGGTGCAGAGTAAAGGCTATGTGGGTGTTCATGAAATATAAATAATATAATAATATAAATAAATATAAATGAATGCCATTAGAAAATGCTTTTAAGTAATTTTAGGTGAGAACTGTGGGATGTAAAAATTATGTATGTTATGCTTCTAATTATATGTATAGATATATATACACATGCATACATATATGCATTTAAAGAAATGTTAATAATGATTATGTTATGAAAATTTAGATGGTTTCTATTGTCTTCTTTATATTCTGTATTCCCTCTATTTTGAGCAATGATTATGAATTACTTTATAATTAAAGAAATCCTATTGAAGAATGTAAAACAAAGACTGCTCTTTCATGCCAGGATCCAGCCCTCCCATCCTTCACTCTCCTTAAAGGGTGGGTTCTAAATGATGAGGAGTGTATGCCTCTGAAAGGTTGGGGGTTCTTGATTGGAAACATCAGAGGCTTCGTATCTAGATCTGAATGTGAAGGTCCCAATGGTTAGGAGGGTTTGGGAATTGGGCAGTTGGTCTTCTTCAGGTTAGTGTGTCTAGCGGGAAACACGAGGTGGGGCCTGCCTTCTCCAGGACCTCATCTTCCTGAATGACCTGTCTCCTACAGAAATGCTGTATCCATGGAGATGGTAGATACTCTTGGTTGAATTTACCTTGGGTACTCGCTTTCTAGAAACATGAACATTTAACATTTAACATCTTCACTGCCATTGCCCGACTTCCTTGCCTGAAAGACATACCTTTGGAAGTGGCAATGAATTTGCACTTGAAAATTTGTCTTAAGTTTGGCACCAATGGAAAGTCTCGGATTGAGACTCTTCTGCATGGTCTTGACTGCTCCTTGGGAATGCTGATTTTACCATAGCACCAGAAGTGAACAGAGAAAAATCTGTGTTGTGACAGAAGGTGCAAGTTTTGGGAGGTCGACACCTGGCCTGGAACGGTATTGTCAAAGAGAAGTTGGCCGTTTGAAGCCAGGGTTTCACAAATTAGCATATTATTTTGGGATTTCAGATTAAGTTTAAGAAACATGTATTGAATACCTAAAATGAGCTAGGTTCTCTCCTAAGTAATGTTATTGCAGAGAGCTATGAGAATAATTTCAGCCCTAGGGGAGAGAAAAAAATCTGGCCTTTTAGCAAGTGTAGATTGGTTCAGCCTCACATGTTGTTAAGTTAAGGCCCAGACCTGTGTCTGGACTGAGACCTGTTGTTTGTGCTGGCTCCCA
The DNA here is from genome assembly GCF_018345385.1 of Vulpes lagopus. Lineage (NCBI taxonomy): Eukaryota > Metazoa > Chordata > Mammalia > Carnivora > Canidae > Vulpes > Vulpes lagopus. The sequence continues at coordinate 108,871,394 of NC_054830.1, read as the reverse complement.
CTCTACCAGCCTTACATTTTTATTCCACATAAAATGCCCACGTTTTCAGTTCTGAGGGTGATCGTCTGAGCTATAGATCCATCTTGACAAATCTGGGGAATATGTTAATTTGGGTTACACTCAAAGTTAATGTGAGACCCTAGAAATGGTAAGTTGCTAAGATCTGACTTTGTTATTCAATTCTTCGTTTAAAATATTTAAGGGACACCTGGGTGACTCAGTTGGTTAGGTATCTGACTCTTGGTTTTGGCTCAGGTCATGATCTCAGAGTTACGGGATTGAGCTCTGTGTTGGGCTCTGCACCCAGCATGGAGTCTGCTTGGGATTCTCTCCCTCCTCTTCTCCCTCCTCTCCTCTAGTGCTACACCACCACCACCCCCCAAAATCTTTAAGGTATTTGAGAAACATTTATCTGCAGACAAACTATGTGATTTTTTTTAATCCTTAAATAGACAAATGACACCACTGCCCCATGTGCAGAGCACTTAGCACTTCAGGGTCACCAGGTGGCCACCTGTGTTTATGGCAGGTTTTTTGCATCCTCACCATGCCTGTGATCCAGCAGCAGTGTCAGAGTGGTTTAACAGGTTAGAAGCCAAGCCTTGGAGAAGTTAAATGGCTTGGCTGAGGGTCCTGTCTAATGAGTGGCAGACCCTGAACTGTAGGTCAGCTCTTTTTGACTCCTAAACACCCAGGGTTCCACTGTCTTCCCTGCTGTATAGGTCATGTTCTCTCTCAGGGCAAGTGAAACTTCACTGAGGTGTATACTCAACACAGGATGGTTAAGGGAGTTCCTTGGAAGAATAACATCACCATCCAGGGTGGCTTTGTTTATGTGGTCTCTGAACAAACTTCCCCAGACATAAAGGAGAGATTTTCCAGGCCTGGAGAAGCTGCCTTAATGTGTATTTGGTTTGCTTTTATAGTTCAGAGGAACAATAAAATGGATGAAATTACCACTGTGGCTCGTGAGAGTGAATTAGAATTCCTTGCTGGTGAAGTCCAAAATTCTTTTCAGTTCTCCCATGTTTCCTGCCTCCTGCCCTGATAATGTGTCCTGCCTTGACCACTCCCATACTTGGCCTAGACCCCAGGACCTCTAAGTGTCCTCTGAGTCAGCTAGTCTGTTTCTCTCTTACCCTCTGGCTGCCTTCAAAGCTGCTACTTATCAGAAGCTCAGGTTCCTGTGTTCACTATTTTCAATGGTTTGGGCTAGGATGTTCTCCAATGCCTTTCCTTCCCTTGTTTTCTTGCACAATAGTGCTTGAATTATCAGTGGGGAAGAAGTGAACTTCAAAGGTCAAACTTAACTGTAACCTACTTAATCACATTCTGATAAATCTGTAAATATAGCTAATCTCCCGTCAAAGGAGACCAACTCATTTCCAAGCAGGCATGCATATGTCCATGCATGTACCTGTCTGTACGTGTGCTCCCTCATCCATGGACTCAGCCATCCTTCCGTCCATCATCCACCCATTCACGGACTTTGAGTCTCTGCTCATGCCAGACCTCATGTCAAGAGGTAGAGCATAATAGTGATGAAGACAGCCCTGATTCTCACTTCTAGGAGGAAAGACCCAGCCCCTGCCACACTACAGAATGAGATATACTATGATCACAGAAATACAGGTTACATTACATATTCTGTTACCTTTGGAAGAGGAATATACAAGCATCTCTGAGTGTATATGTTTCCCTGATTCTATAATGAAATAAGTTAAACCCACTGGAAATTGTATTAGATCAAAAAACAATTTCTTTAGCTCAGGATTTCTTACTGAATAGTGACTTGTTAGTTTCTAGTGGATGCTCATATTGTGACTTCAAAAAGGGCCCTTTTCTACTTTGATCATTATGTAAGTCAGCGATAGCAGACAGTGGAGAAAGGATGTGGAATTGGTTTATTCACTGGACTGTAGTCAGGGAATTCGAGTCCAACTCCCATCTCTGCCTCTAACTTCTGTGGGATCTTGGCCATTCCTTTACTTACCATGTCTCTGTCTTTGCTTTTAATGGGGGATTATACTTGTTTTTATAAAACAAGTTCACGAAAGTATTATGTGGATGTGAAATGCTTGGGAATAGTTTTATAAATGCCAGGCAGTGGAGGATGTGGAGCTGGGGGAGTCCTTTGGAAGGTGAGCCAAGCTCAGAGATGTGTTCAGGGCCATTAGAAACAGCAGACTTGTTGCCATAGTTAGGGTGAAATATGCCAGGTTTGCTTGGAACAGTCCTGGTTTGTACCTGAAATCCTGGCATAGGTATTAAGGGTACCCTTTTATTTTTATGACTATCTTGGTTTGGAAGTGAAGTCTTATGGCTTCTTTATCCATAGAGGATGTAAACCACGTGGAACACTAACGTCTGTCTAAATGACAAAGTTCTGCTATTATCTTTTAGGCTCATCTAATGGTGGTGGTCACCATTCTTAGACTCTGTCTAAGACCAACCATGAAAATCAGTGCTTGATTCAAATCAGAAGGGAGCCAGCTGCTGTCTAGGGCAATGGCTCTTTTCTCACCAGGAGGGAGAACTCTGCAGTTGGCCTGGAATATCTGCAAATGGGCCACCTAGTGAGGCAGTTCCCAGAAAACCTGGCCCATTTGAGGAAGAGCAGATTTCCACTTGGGTGCATGTACCCCTTCTCCCCTCTCTGATCTTGGCTATGCAGCTACAGGGCACATGCTGAAGCATGCAGGTCTGTGATGACAGGAGGTGCAGCATGTGAGGGGACTGCTCCATGGTGGATAGCAAACTGATCAATGGAAGTGGGTGGGCTAGGTCAGAGGTGGAGGGTGTCTTCTTCTTCCCAGGCTGGCTACACAAGTATGAGAGGAAATTCCTGGGGTTTCCTGGTACCCCAAATCCCTGGCAGCTTTCATATGTAAAGAAGATAGTTTGTGTCCTTTCAGGCACTAGGAGTTTGAAGGATTTCGTCCTCTTATCTGTGGATATTTGTAAAGTTAGGATCCTACTTAAAAACAAGGACTGGGGGGATCCCTGGGTGGCGCAGCGGTTCGGCGCGTGCCTTTGGCCCAGGGCGCGATCCTGGAGACCCGGGATCGAATCCCACATCGGGCTCCCGGTGCATGGAGCCTGCTTCTCCCTCTGCCTGTGTCTCTGCCTCTCTCTCTCTCTCTCTCTGTGACTATCATAAGTAAATAATAATTAAAAAAAATATTTAAAAAAAAAAAACAAGGACTGGGGACGCCTGGGTGGCTCAGTGGTTGAGTGTCCGCCTTTGGCTCAGGGCGTGATCCTGGAGTACTGGGATGGAGTCCCACATCGGGCTTCCTGCATGGAGCTTCTTCCTCTGCCTGTGTCTCTGCTTCCCTCTTTTTCTCTGTGTCTCTCATGAATAAATAAATAAAATCTTAAAAAAACAAAACAAAACAAAACCAAGGACTGGCATTTGGAAGCTGAGATTTGATCAGTACAAATTGGCATTTTCTACAGGTAGAAAAGGCATGGTTCTTGAATCACCGTGAGTTGTAATTTTGTTCTGTCACTCACCCTTTGTGTGGCCTCAGATGAGTTGTACTTCCTCTCCAAACCTCTCCAAACTTCCTGTTTTCTCATCAGTAAATTGGGGTTAATTCTTATCTCCATGATCTCATACTGCCTCATCTATCCCTCACACAGGAAACAAAGGAGCTCTGTAAATTCACAATGTTACTTTATTTTCTTACCCAGTATACATAGAGCACCTGTCATGGGCAGTGTGTGGTGGGCACCAGGAGAGTGACAGTGTTGGAGCGGTTGTGGTCTTGGCACCTCATGGAGGTGCCATTTCATGGGACCAGTGAATAAATGGGCAAATAAAGTAGTTAAATACCCCGTTAAATGGTATGAAGAAAACATACAAGGTTCTGAGAGAAGACTATATCTGGGTGGGGGCAGAAGGTATATCTTAGATAAGGTGACCCAAGAGGGCATGTCGCTGAGGGTGACCTTTTAGGTGAGACCTGAGCCTGAGGGGAAACTGCTGCGTAGAGTTGCAGAAATCTGTTCTAGGCATACAGAGAGTCCCCTTGCCACTCCTGTACATGGTTTATAAATTACCTTTCCTTGCAAGGATTGGGGGAGGGAGTCTGAGCCAATATTGGGTTAAGAATTAACTCCATCTCCAAGATAGACAATTCGATGGAAAAAGCAAGATGCAGAACAAGGTATCTAACTTACTATCATCTGTTTAATGGGGTGTGTATTTATTCATGTATGCTTGTACATTTGCAGAAATCTCTAGAAGAGTACACTAAAAATTGGTGGTAGTGCCTGAGATGGGAGATTGGGGGTAAAAGAGAGACTCACTTGTATCTACTTGTACTGTTTAATTTTTGTTTTAGGCACATGTATATATTAGTTTTCAATGCAAAAACCCAGTTGTTTAAAAATATCTATGCTTACTTAAAGGAAATGTTTGTAGACCATTTGGCAATAAAAGTAAGAATGGTATATGAGAGAGAGATGTGGAATCTTCCAGTGCCAGGAAAACAAGCCAGGTTTGGGACTGATGATGGGCCTGGGCCGGCTCTAGCCTGGAGGGCCCAGGAGAGGGAGGTGACCAGCCCCAGGCATCCATTCCCACAGGCTCAGACCATTCTCTGTGGATGTCACTGCATGTGGCAGGGGTACCTGTTTCCTTTCTCTGACATTCCTACCTGAAGGGACTGTTTCTTTGAGCCTGAAAATTGCAGCCCCAACCCTCATGCATTTACTGACTCTTACTGTTATCATTTGTGTGCATATTCGGTTCTCTTTCAGGATTATGTCCCCTGAGAGTTGCTAGCATACATAGAGCTTCATACAGTGTCAGTACTTTAGTAAGCATAGAAGATATATACATAACAAGATTCAGTTGCCCCAGTAGATTTTTTTTTAATCATTCCTGCTCCATGCTCTTTCCATGGTAGGAAGACCACTGATAACAATAATTTTCATCATGTAACTTTCATCATAGGATGAAATCTTACAATCATTTTATAGATAGCCTCTTGATTGATTGTAGAATGAGATGTTTAAGTTAATTTTCTGTTTTACTGTTTGCTTTACTCCCATTTTATTATTGAAGTTCTTTTTTTTTAATTTTTTTTAAATTTTAATTTATTTATGATAGTCACAGAGAGAGAGAGAGGCAGAGACACAGGCAGAGGGAGAAGCAGGCTCCATGCACCGGGAGCCCGATGTGGGATTCGATCCTGGGTCTCCAGGATCACGCCCTGGGCTAAAGGCAGGCGCCAAACCGCTGCGCCACCCAGGGATCCCTATTATTGAAGTTCTTAAAGCATGTTTATGTTTACTTTCTTGCCTATAAAGGTAATAATGCTTCCCCTATTTGAAATCCTCTCTGCTCTGGAGCTGAGCTGACAAACACTGAATACAGGGAGAAGTTTAATAACAGACAAAATGGCCCAAGGTTTATTTGTAATAATACTCTAACTCATAAAGAAATTGCTTTCTCAGAGCTTATTCTCAATTTATATATAGCTTTAAGAAGTAGAGTTTTCTAATTTAGACATCTACAAAAATTTATGGTAAAGGGGAATAGTTAGAGATGCATGCCTTGACATCAGCGGAAAATGACAACTTAATAGCACAGAAAAGAAACCTAAAAAGCAGAGCCCTGATTTTAAGAAACATAGCATCAGGTGAAATATTCTTATAGAGGCAAGAACCTTTGTATGCCCCAAAACATTAAAGTAATGGATATGCAATCAGTGATTCTGAATCTTCAAGACAAATTATGCTCTGAATCTTTCATTTAAAGAAGACAAGTCAAAGTAAAATAAATAAAGAAGACAAGTCAATAAATTTTAGAAAGATTTTTATCAGAAATAATTAACATTTAAAAATGCTATGATGTGAAGAATGTTTAACAGGATAAAGAATATTTGTCTAAACTAAAATCCAACTTTGTAGAAAATAAGGAAACAGTAGAGACATACTCATTAAAACCAGCAATATGATAAGAATGGCCTCTCATACCTGACATTTAATATTGCTCATTCAATAAGATATGGAACCAGAAAACAAAAGGTATAGTTATTGAAGAGAAGAAACAAAGTGATCATTTTTTTTTTAAATTTTTATTTATTTATGATAGGCACACAGTGAGAGAGAGAGAGAGGCAGAGACAGAGGCAGAGGGAGAAGCAGGCTCCATGCACCAGGAGCCCGATGTGGGATTCGATCCCGGGTCTCTAGGATCGCGCCCTGGGCCAAAGGCAGGCATCAAACCGCTGCGCCACCCAGGGATCCCAGTGATCATTATTTTAAAATTGTATAATTACCTTCCTAGAAAACTTAAGAGCATTAAAAGAAGTATTATTAGCATTAATAAGAATTCAGTAAGATGTCCAGGCTGCATAGATACTTTGTATGCTGTAGTTTTCCCAAGTATTAACAATAACTAGCAGAAAGAGTTTTTAGTGCAAAATATCTTATTTTAATTTTTTAAGCATATAAAGTATCTAGGAATAAGCAAGCAATATATTGAACCTTAGTACATTACTCGGAGTAATAATTAAAGATGGATTGAGTCAATGGAGAAGTACACCATGTTCATGAATTGGAAGACTTGGTACTTTGGAGGTATGTGAGACACTGCTTCATGAAGACTATGTGAAAAAGCTTATAGTTAAATTGCCCTGATTCAAGCACCTGCTTTACTACTTACTGAATATGTAGTCCTAGCCAAATTACTAAATATTTCTGGGCCTAAGTTTTCTCATCTCTGAAATGGTGACAATAATAACAATTTCCTCATAAGATCGTTGTGAGTTGTTACATGGCAAGAGTGTAGAGCAGTGCCTGGTACATAGGAATGGTTCAATAAATATGAGCTATTATTTTATACTAATCCCTCTAAATTAAGTTTTCAATTTATGAGAATATCAAACAAAAATCTAAAAGATGTTAGACCCAAGTGGATATAGGAATTTCATTTATTATTCAGTATTTCACAACAATTGGTAAGGAAGAGTTATTCATTCAATAAATAAGCTGGGGCAATTCACCCATTACCAAAAATGTTAACCTCTTACTCTGTATCAATGTTTTCAGAGTGTGGCAGCAGCCATCAGAATTCCTCAGAGCACTCTTAAAAATGCAGATTGTTTTTAGAGGGTTGGGGAGGGAGAAGGTGAGAGAAAAAAAATCTCATGCAGGCTCTGTCATGCAGAGCCTGACATGGGGCTTGACTGAGATCATGACCTGAACCCAAATCAAAGGTCACATGCTTAACCAACTGAGCCATCCAGGAGTCCCTTAAAATGCAGATTTTTAAGCTTTACACTGAGCTTCACATTAAATGTGGGAACCACTATCATATACCACACATCAAAATACATTCCAGATAAACTACTGGGATAAATGTCAACATTGCCATCTAAAGCCAGAAGACAGGATGAAGAGATATTTACATTATCTTCCATATTTTCAATATAAGATCTTTTACAGTTCAGTAAGAAAAATAGAAATGCACAAGAGTTAAAAGGGCAAACTTCACTAACACTCAAAAAATGCACATTAAAACAACGTATCATTTTTCATATTTCAGGAGAGAGAGTACATTAAAAATTATAAGATCCAGGGATCCCTGGGTGGCGCAGTGGTTTGGCGCCTGCCTTTGGCCCAGGGCGCGATCCTGGAGACCCGGGATCGAATCCCACGTCGGGCTCCCGGTGCATGGAGCCTGCTTCTCCCTCTGCCTGTGTCTCTGCCTCTCTCTCTCTGTGACTATCATAAATAAATAAAAAATTAAAAAAAATTATAAGATCCAGTGATGTTTAAGGATGCAGTGAAATGGGCATTTTGATATTCAGGTGAGGGTGGGGATGCTAAAGCAGCTTTCTGAAATGCTTTGTGTGGAAAGCCTGAAAAATATCTATACCTAGGGGCCAACCTATTCATTTTCCATGAATTTATCTTGGAGGAGAATCAGAGATTCATATACAGACTTATGTATGCAGGTATCTGACATAGTATTATTTTAATAGAAAAAATTGGAAACAGCTGAAATATCCAAACAATATGGTAACAGTTAACTCAATCATGGCTCATCCATGAGACGAATACTCTGTGGTCATTAGAAGTCATTTTTTGAAGGATCCTGTCATTAAATTACTTGAGAAAATGCTTATAATGTATTAAATGAAAACATCAGGATATAGGCTATATATAGAATGATTCTTTTTTTTTAATTTAAAATAATCACAGACCTAGATAAAAGATGGGAAGAAGGAAAGAAACTATGCCAACATGTTAATGGTGCTTACATCTGGGTGGTTGGATTTGAGCAATTTTTATGTTCTTTGTACTTTTCAGATTTTCCAGTTTTGTGCAATGCACACGTATTTGTAATGAGAAAAAATGTTAGTTGAAATATAATCAAACAGGTGAGACTGGATGAGAGATTTTGAAAATGAGTTGTATCTTAAAAATGGTAATGAAACGATGGTGGTCCTGGATTTAATAGAATAAATCGATGAAGCAGGATGGATACATCAGAATCTGAATGTTTTGGAGAGGCAGTGTAGCATGAGGGTAGACAAGCAGGCTGCGGGCAGAGTGTATGGGGCCCTGCAGGGTGCCACAGCTTCTCAGGGAGACTGAACTCCCTTGGAGTAACCCCCCATCCCGTCAACTACCCTGACCAGGTGCAAATGAAGTTGGCATCCTAGAGGATTCACTGCAGTATAGTTGGTGCATCCAAAGAGGCTGCTTGGGCATGTGTGTCCAGTACTCTCATTTTATTTAATTTTTAAAAAGATTTTATTTATTTTAAAAAGAGAGAGAGTGTGTGTACATGCAGGGGGAGGGACAGAGGGAGAGAGAGAGAGAGAGACTCTCAAGCAGACTCCACACGAGTACAAAGCCTGATGTGGGGCTTGGTCAGGACCTGAGCCAACACCAAGAGTCGGACACTTAACAAACTGAGCCATCCAGGCACTCCCCAATTCTCCTTTTGACTCTGCTACTTTGAAAGGAAAAGATCTCTGGTATAAAGAGTTTACTCTTGGGAAGCCCCGAGGTTGCCAATACAGTTCTCGGGCTGAGCTTTCTCTCCTCTTACTCCCATCTTGCATCCAGCCTAGCCTCAGGACCTTGGCTGCTTGCTGGCCTTGAACAGTGGATGGGACATTCTGGAGACAAGTGTTTCCCCACAGGCATGGTACTCAAGGCCTGAGAGAGCATAGTGACACCTGAGGGCACCAGGATGGTTGGGAAGGTCTCTCTCAGGTAGGTTTGGAGGAGCAGCAAAGGTATGGAAGCCCTTTACACTGGCTGTGAACTCCTGCTATGGGAACTCAGAGAAGCTGCATGATTGTGGGTGTAACCATGTCCCTTCACTTCAGTGGTCAGCCTCAGGCTCCCTCTTTATAAGTAAGTTCCTTATTGGTAATAAGTACCTTGAGGGGCCATGTGAGCCTTAAGTAGGCAAATGTATGCAAAGCATTTCTCTTGGCGCACAATGCAGTGAGAGGTGCTCCGTAAATCACAGTCATAATGACTTTGGCCTTTCTGTGTCCCCTCAGCTAGGCAGCATGCGGTGCATGTGCCAGGTGCTGATAAAATGCCCCTGGCATCTGTGCAATAAGACTTCAGGGGCTGCAGGCTATCATTATTACTGTTGCTGCTGCAGTTGTTGCTCCGGCCTCTGCCCCTGGGCACTTTGTGAGGAGGTTGACTCCAGGCCCTCACCTACAACAGGGCCTGCAGCTCTTAGGTCTTTGTGAGAACAGGCTTCCTGCTGGGTCTCTTGTCTGCCCAGCTGCTCAGGGGATGGAAAGCAAGTGGGTGGGAGCCTGAGTGGGTGTGGTTATTCCCTGAAATGAGTACAAAGCCTGGATTTGCCCTCTGTCTTCCGCTTTCCAGTGTTTGCAAACTCTGCTCACAGTAACCTCCTTAACTGGGCCCTCAGGAGCTGCTGGGCAGGGTCAGTGAGTCACCCAGAAGCCCGGGAGCCGGGCACTGTAACCGCTGTGCCAGGTCCCTGATCAGGTGGAGCAGAGTGTTGACATTTTGGTCTGCAGCGTCAAAAGACAGGCATAGCAGACAGAGGCCACCCCCAAGGTGGCCATGCTCATGACCTGAGTGGGAAACAAAAAGGTTTTAAGCAGGTTTTTGGAAATGTTAGTCATTTTGTGTTTGGTTTAGTAGATATTAGGAAAAATAAAATGCATTGAATGAGAAAAGCTAAGTTGGAATAAAAGTCGTTTTAATGTTATTATGAAGAAAAAGATAAAATTAATAACACAGATGGTAAATGGATGATGGCAAAAATTGTGAACATGGTGGGGATAAACTTTTGAGAAATGTTATTCCAGGGAAACTGAAATTCCATACTATCTTTTGTCAAGTGAGTAGGCCCTATTGATTCATTCATTTTTTGTGGGTTATCTTAAATGAATAGTGGCAAGGAAGGGGATCCTTTAAATTTGGCCAAACCTAAGGGAAGCTTTATCAGAAGTTACCAACTTGGTGCTTGTTTGAAGCTTGTTTGAGTCTGTAGATACATGGAAAACACAGAATGCATTTTTGGCTGCTATGGTTGGCTTAGAATTTTCTTGGCTGGATCAGATAATAGAGGAGATTTCTGTTCCCTTTATGTCTGTGGCTAACAGGTCAGATATGTGGAACAGAATTATCCACCCAAATCAGGTGGGGAAGTATGGCTGATGACACGTTCCTGAGCCCTGTCCCTGCTGAGTTCCCTGTCCATTGAGGGTGAAGAACCTGGGTAGGTGAGGGTGAGACAGGAAGTGGTGGTTGACCTGGTCCTTGAAGAGAAGATGGGGAAGAGCCTTATGGGAGGAGGAGAGTCATGGGCAAAGGTACAGAGACTGTCAGCCTAAAAGGACCCAGGCTGTAGTCAGGAAGATTGAAGAGCCATGAGAGCCAGGTGAGGGGAGTGTGGTAGGGAGAGTAGGAGATAAGGCTTATGGGGCTGTGTCAACTGGATCCAGGAGACCACAATTCCCTCTTGAGAGATAAACTTGTTTCTAGGGCATTACCTGGGTTCTGGTTGATCAGGGTCCTTCTTACCCAGCTTAGGTGGCTGCTTACCCTAAGACTTGGTAGGACATTATGAGGCCCTCCAGAATGGGGGCCCTGACAGGTACTGCCCATCCCTTCCATCTCAACTGGGGCATTCTGTATGTCAGGTTTAGTTCCCTGTCAGTGTGCATCTGATCCCAAGATATCTGATGGCAGATGGGCATTTGAAGGCCTTTTGGGGTGCCCCCAGGTAGAATAGGGGAAAAGCATCATTGAGGGGAAGGCAAGAATATGAGAGACAGACAGATCTCTCCAGACTCCCTGTCTTTCCTGAGCTGACTGTAACAACTGCCTGGCAGGTAACCATCAGAGTCTCATGGGTCAGCCTTTACATCCTGGTGAGGGGCAGGGGCTGCCAGACTCTGAACATGTGTGTGGTTCAGTAACACTCCCCTGACCATCAAGAGGGTGGATCTTCCCAGGCCCCAACAATGGCTTTGTCTATTTGAGCTGAGCTGCCACCCCTGACCTTCAAGTTTCTAACTCCTCATCTCTTGTGGGCTTAGACACAACCTCAGGGTCCCCCAAGGTCAATGGTAGACCCTAAAAACAAGGCTAAACCTTGATGTGGAAAACTTCAAGAAAGTTGAGATGGGATGGTAATAAGACTACTTGGAATTGTAAGGCTGAACTTCAGGATCCAGGGTTTACCTGCCCTTGTCAGTCCTTCCCCATTTCTCTGATGAAAGTTTGGACAAGATGGGTGGTACTGAGTTTATTTAACATGTCAGATTCATGAGACATATACTTGAGTATAAACAAAGCTTTTAAATCCCCAGCTGTTTCTCTGCAAAGTGGGATTTCTTCCATATTTTCCTGTAAACATTCATGAGCACATGAGCTCTGCTTAAATGTCAGAGTTGGTTCTTCTTGGCATTACTGGTCCCTGGCTTCTAGATTTTGACATGTGTTTGCAGTGAACAGTGGCTTTTCAATGTTAGAATATTGGGCCCTTAAGCCAAGCATTGCCTTATCAAGGGGAAAGCTAAGGTCAATTTTAAGAAGAACTTTGGGAAAATGCCCAGAGAGTTCCAGCATGTGCAAGAATATATGTGTGAGTATGCGTGTATGCATGTGTATGTGTGTGTGTTTCTGCAGAGCAGGCTTCCTAATTCCTAACCTCTTGTGGGTCAAACCTCTGGTGGTTCTTATCAGAATGAATTAGAGGGTGGTGGCCAAATCATGCCTTAGAGGCATCCTAAAGCCCTGAGAGGCCAGGTTAACCTTATGGTCCTGAGAGAGTTGAACTTTATGGGCCCACTGGGATGGGGACTCCTTGCAAATGGGGTGAGGGAGCTGGGCAGTTCTGAGTTCCCCTGGGCCCATAACCAAGCTTGGGTGATTCCCTTTGTCTGTACTGCCCCTAATCCTGACTGGCCAGGCCAGACCTGCTTGCCAGGGCTCTTTGATCAGGGATTGATCAAGGTCCAGCCAGCCTCTCTCCCTGGCCTGGTTTGTTGTCCTCTTGGAGCAGACTCAGAGAAGCAGCCCCCATTGATGGCCTGGTTTGGCATGGCCATGAAAGGAACACAGGCAGAAAGGAGAACTCAGATCCATGGCAGAGAGGTGACAGATGCTTGTTAGGGATAAAGCAAAAGAAGCTCTTGGACCATTGCTCTCAGATCCATTTCACCCACTGCTCCAGCTGGCATCACAGGAGCAGCCAGGTGCTCAGGTGGCATTTCTCAGGCTCCCTTACCCTCTGGCTTCAGGCTGTGTTTGGCCAATGGGAGTTACCAGTGGAAAGCTGGAGGGCAAGAAAGAGGCAGAAGCCAGGGTATGTCTCTTGCTGTCTGTTTAGGGCAGTGCCTAGGGAAGTGGCTCATCTCCTCTGTGGTTACATTAGCCACAGACAACCTGGCCCTCTGTGGTCGCAGTCTGACTGGCGGCCTTGGCTCCTGGGCTCTGGTAATGCTGTCTCTGTCTTATGACCCTCCAGCAGAGTCTAGCTATGGATGATGTTTAGATTGCCTCATTGTTCCCTGTCCTTGGCCACTCCAACTTTCTTGTACTAAAACCCTCTGTGAAAGTACTTCCTGTTTTTTAACTAGTCCCTGGATGATTAAGGACTCTCTGTCCCTCTTCCTTGTTACTTACTCTTTCTTCCTTTCTTTGGCCGTCTCCATTTTGCTGAGGAGTCATCCAAAGAAGTGATATCATATGGGGAAGGGGAATGTCATCTGCCCCATACTTTCTTTTTGTCACTCTTGTCAGAGTGACCTGAAAAGTTATTCCTTTGCCCATGTTCTTCCTCTAACATTTATTAAGCACCTTTTTGCAGGAAGAAGACTCTATGCTGATGCTGGGGGTGGGAATTAGGGCCTGAAATGAGAGGCAGGCCTACCTGCCAGAAGCCCGCTGTACACTGAGAATGTGGGGCTTACATACAAGTGAGGGTAACATGGAGCACCACTCAAAGAGGGAAGTGCAAGGAGGTCTGGAGCATGGGAGGCCTCCTATGGCACAAGGAATCAGGGAGGACTTTCAAAAGGAGGTGGCATTTGGCTGGGTTTTGAAGGATGGGTAAGATATGTGGAGATGATTAGAGGGAGACATCCAGAGGTTAAAGGTGAAGTGTAAATCTTCTAATTCCTCTGAAAAACTGAAAAGCCCTCAATAGACAATCTGTGCCTTAGTGAAGACTCCTCACTCTTTCCATGGAGATACTGCAGCCACAGAGGGATTGATGCACACCCAGAGGAGCTTGAGGACAATCCCTAACATGTTTTAGACAAGTGTAGAATTTCCAAAGTGCCTCTTTAGGGTTAGGTTATCCTCTGTTGGAGAAGTCCGCTTGGTATTTAGTTTGCTTTCCTTATATCTGCTTGGAGAGAGAGCACAAAGTAAATTGTTGGAGGGGAGGAGAATGAAAGAGTAGTAAAGCAAGGTTTGGGCCCCAGGGGTAACCTGGGAAGGACATCTCAATGGGCGTGGACTAGCTTAAGACAACCTGAGGGTACTAGGACCAAAGGGAGGTAAGATTGGACAGATTTAAATCAGTCATTGGTTGACAGTCCTTTGGGCTGTGAGTCTTGCATGAGACCTGTCTCAGAGGGTGGATATCCCCTTATTGTTCCCAGGGATATGGCAGAGGAGAGGTGGGTACATGTAGACAGAGAAAAACAACCTCTCTCCCTCTTTCACTCCCTCCCACCATCCCTCTCTCCTACTTTGGAGGGTTGTCAGAGGCGTCATTATGAGATAGAGGGTAGGGTCTGAAATATATCATGGATTTAATAATGGAGATTTGTGGGATTTCATCTTGCATGCCTCAGCCCCCTGAGGCCACCCCATGTCCAGATGAGCATATGTGTGAAGACAAGGATATATGTCTGCAGGCTGAGGCCAGGAGGCTGCAGCTGGTGCTAGGTTAATTTCCAAAATTAGGCTGTGGTCTCTTTTCATAAAATCCCCAATAATTATAACAACTGTTAAACTATGACTTCCTAAGGAGGGGGGGATATCATTATGTTTCCAGTTCTGCCTTGTGGACTATTGCACAGAAATTCAGCATTGGAGTGAACCTAAAGGGGCATTCAGTGCCAGAATCCCTGGTGTTATAGCCTCTTTAAAGGAGCCTTAGCTTAAAGAAAAAAAAAACTTCCCTGCCTTTGGATATACAGCCAAACACCTGGGTTGGAATACAACTGCATAAAACAGGCATAGAATGCAGGAATGCAGCACCTGTGGATAAGCTGTTGACTCAGAGGCTAGTGTGGTCTCTGAAGAGGGACTCTCCAGTGCCCCTCTTTGCTATCTGCCTCTGGGGGACAGCTGCCTATGGAGGGGATGGGGGTGATTGTCAGCTTGGTGTTATGGAAAGATCTGGGGTTTTGGAGTCAGTTGCATAGATCTGGCTTCTAATCCCAAGGGACACTGGACAGTGCAGAGTAGGGAGAGAGGAAGTAAGATCAAGAAGGAAAAGAAGCCAACAGAGGATCCAGTGAGTGGATTCAGTTACTCTGTGAGTGACTGAAGGTGCATCAGACTCAGGAACTCTGGGAGACAGTGCAGAATGTGCTCAGAGTTATCACAGCCAAAGAGTGAGAGGGCTGGGGTACTGGTCCTACAACTTCCATCTATCAGGGGTTGAGGGCTGCTGTCGGTAGTGAGAGGTATTGACTTCCTAGTACTCAGGCTTGCTCTGTACATGGGCTGAGCAGCCTCCACTGTCTGAAGAAAGCCCCCAGCACCAAGACTTTTAGGACTTTGTGGTTGGAAGCCATGCAGTTAACATGCTAATGGTGGAGGTGGTAACTGCAAGGCACCAGCAGCGACTGTGGCAGGTACCCAGACCCCAGAGATTCATGATCTGATCATTTCATCCTCATGAACCTGCTGGGAACCTGCTGGGGTATTTATTCTTCCCCAGGACTTGAAAAAGATCATTCTCATGCCAGGAAATGAATGACTAGGGTAGAATATGGCAGGTGGTGAGAGTTTGGGGCTGGCAGGCTACAGTCACCTTTCTGCAGTGATCTTCCTGCCATTGAAGTGCTGTCTGGATCAGGTGGTGCTCTTATGTTTAGGCAGCTTTTGGACACACGGGCATGTAGCTTCCTCCCGTCTCTGCTGTAGTCCCATGAGGTCTCCTGGAAAGATTTCTTCTGTGGCTCTTTCTAATGTAAAATCTCTTCCATGGCCCTGAGAACTGAGCTTCTGGCCCCATAGGAAAGTTTGGAGAATATTGTCATAGCCACGTTCCTCATCCTGGCATAATGAGACCAAGGCTCTAGTGAAGATCTCAGGGGGCCTAAGGGCCTCAGGGTGGAGCCAGTTGATGAAGTTTTAGACATTAAACATCTATCTCCCTCCTCAGGCTGAGGGTGGAAGGGGATGGCTGAGCACCATTCTTATGCAACAATGCTTGGAGGTAGGGCTGGCCCAAAGGGGGCAGTACCATCTCTGCCCTGCTGCCCTGCTTGCCCCAGAAGAAGGCCAAGATAGAAGATAGGGCTTGTGGGAGGATCCTGAACCCTTCCCTTCCTCACTGACTCTGGAGCTCAGCATGAAGCCTCTAGGTAGAAGCATGTGTGTTTTTCATTTGGAGAAATGAAAACAGTTTTGAGGCAGGATGATCAGAGGCCTGCCATGCGGAGCGTAGGGCTTTCCAGGTGGAATTTGGGACATGATTTGGTTGAAAGAGTTTCCTCATGGAAATTGAGAGGAAAATAGACAGAAGAGTCTCAGCTCCCTTGTAGTGGGGTTTCCATTCATGAGCTGATGAATTTCAGGGGAAGCAGGCTCAGGTTATGCTGTGACTTCTGTGTCCAAGGTATGGAGATGGAGCCGTGCCTTGTGCCTTTGAGATGCATACAACCTTTCATCTCTACATGGTTCCCATCTGTTTGGCAGCTCAAGAATGGCTCTGTATGACTGCCACTTAAGTGGTTCTCATTTTAGAAAGATTTCAGGCTGACTTAATGCTCCAGGAGACCAAATTCAAAGGCAAAAACTCAAGGGTGACCCCCAAAATGCCTGATTTTCCAGAGCTAATTTGTCCTCCTTGACTTGTCTCCTCACCTCTCCTCAGATCAGCACAGCCATCAAACTCATTCTCATGTTGTGTAAAATGACAGCTGTAATCACAGATGAATGATATGGATCACTCTAGAGAGGAAAATCTGCTTGGAGGATGAGTCATTTAAAACATCTTGTAAGGTTGCTTTGAGCTTTATTCCCCTGCGAAGAACAGCCATATGATTTAAAGAGCTTCTCAATCCAATCATTAGTATTGATTTTATTTTTTATTTTTTATTTTTTTTTTTTTTTAATTTTTATTTATTTATGACAGTCACACAGAGAGAGAGGGGCAGAGACACAGGCAGAGGGAGAAGCAGGCTCCATGCACCGGGAGCCCGACGTGGGACTCGATCCCGGGTCTCCAGGATCGCGCCCTGGGCCAAAGGCAGGCGCCAAACCGCTGCGCCACCCAGGGATCCCGATTTTAAATGGGCATTACTACTAATAATAATGAATATGACTTTTGAAATATCATGATCTCCTGTTCCACCCATTTTTACAATTTTATAACATAAATTTTAAACAAAACGTTAAATAATTAATAGTCATAAACATGATTTTGTCATAAGGCAATTTTTCTGCCATAGGTTCGTCAGCTCTTCTTAAAAGGTAAACATAAGAAAATCGGCCACTTTTATTAAATAAGATAGCAGAGTAACTTAACTCACAATTATAGTTCTATACTTTTAAGATTTTTTATTTATTTGAGAGAATGAGAGAGAGCATGAGTGGGGGCAGAGGGAGAGGGAGACACAGACTCCCTGCTGAGCAGGAAGCCAGATGTGGGTCTCAATCCCTGGACTCCCAGATCATCACCAGAGTGGAAGGCAGGCATTTAACCAACTGAACCACCCAGGCGCCCCAGTTCTATGCATTTTTTTAATGTGTTGTCTGTCTGTCCTTCTCTTGGTTGTTAAGCAAAAACAGTAGCAAAATATTAAAGGCAAACAATGGAAATCAGAAAAAAAATAAATGGGCATTACCTCTCATAGGGTATTTTTGCTCTTTATCTAAACCACAGTCTGACTTTGAAGTCAGACCCAGGGAAGGGAGAGGTCTTTGAAATGATGCCAACCTTCTCCCTGCTATGATTTAGATGCCTTCTGCCTATAAACAAGGGCCTACATGTTGTATTTCTTAAGATGCTCTCTACCTGTGTGGTTCTTGTCCCTCAAGGGTTATGATGAAAGACTAACCTGAGTGTGACATGTCTTGTGGTTGGATAGTCTTTTCCAGTGACCTCTGGAGACCTGGTCCATGGGGACATCATGAGTTATCAGGGTGACCAGGTCACAGAAGGCCTCATATGTCATACTGTAATGTGTAGGCTTTACCCTGAAGGCCATGGGGAGCTACTAAAAGGTTTCATGCAGGAAAGTGGCAAAGAAGCTTAGTGTCATAGAAGGATGGCTCAGGTTTCCGTGTGGTGGATGGATGACAGAAGAGAACCAAGGGGCATCGAGACTTCATGGGAGGCAGATGTGTACCCAGGTGAGAGAAGACATTGTGGCTTGGACTTAAGCAGGGGTAGAAGGAGTGTAGAAGAGAGGCACATTCAAGAATATCTAGAAGATAGACTTTGAAGTCCATAGGGTAGACTGTGAGGTACTGAAGGAGGAAAAGTCTGGTTCCTGCCCTGGAAATAATGATGTACAAAGTCACGGTTAACTTCGGCCTCTCATTCTTGGGAGCATGTTACTGAACACAAGGGTCTCTAAGCCACTGGGAGGGGAATCTTGTGAAAAAAACAGAGAAGAGCCTGAGCAGAAAGAATAGTGGGAAGGAAATTCAAACCAATATTTTGAACTTTTTTTTTTTAATCATCATTTCTCAGACAATGTCATTATCCTAATTTGAAAGAGAGCGATTCAATTCATTTTCTATTTGTGGTTGCCAGCTCCATGAATACTTGATGGTTTTGGATTACAAAGCTTCCAGCAGTGGCTCTCATGTGGTCAATAGAATGGAGGGCAAGGAGAGGCCTGCGTTGAGGTATTGATAGGCTGTGTACCTCCTCATGTGTCTCCTGCTTCAATAGCATCTATTTTGAGCCAAGTTCTTTCTGAAGCTCTGGCAGGGTGAGGAAAATGAGCATTCTTCCTGCTTCCAGGGCTGGCTGTCAGAGTTCTGGAAATGATCTGTTGTGACAAACGGCAATGGCTTCAGGTTATGTGGGAGGATTGCAACCCTCAGATGGGTAATTATCTCTGTGGTTTAATGGTGATTGTGAGGGGTGGGGGAACTGATCCGAGTAATGGGAACATGACAGACTAGATGAAGTTAGGTTTTTTCTTTTTTGTTTTGTTTTGTTTGGGGCGGGGGTTTCTTTAGGTTTCTTGTAAGACAGTGGGTTGTATTAATCAGAGACATGCCTTCTGTGAGAAAGATGAGTGGTCTGGAAGAACTTGGAGATGTAGCAAAACTTGTCACAGCCATGGGTATAGACTGGATTGTGCAGCCCTCACATTCATAATCCCCCAATGTGACTGCACTTGGAGATAGGGCTTTTAGGAGGTAATTAAGGTTAAATCAGGTCATAAGGGAGAGGTCCTATTCTTATACGGTTGGTGGCCTTAAAAGAAGAGGAAGAGTGGGAAAGAGAGTTCCCTCCATGCACACACACTGAGGAAAGGCCATGTGAGGACACAGCAAGAAGGTGGCCATCTGCAAGCCAGGAAGAGGGCTCTCACCAGAACCCGACCATGCTGGTACCCTGATCTCTAGCTTCCAACCTCCAGAACTGTGAAAAAATAAATTGCTGTTGCTTAAGCCACCCAGTCTGTGGTGTTTTTTTAATGGCAGCCCAAGCAGACTGAGACAGACATGTAGATGTGAGGATGATTCAATCATAGTATTGATTTGAACAAAACAAATCAGCTCTCATGATGCTAAGATTGGAATCGGCAATAAAAACTGATTCTCCTGGATTTAGATTTTTGTACAATGAAGTAGCGAGTATCTTGTTCAGTTTTGGAATCTGCATTAACATTGTGAGATCTAAAAAAAATTTTAAACTTAATTTAAGTCTGAAGTTGGCAAATGGCTGACATATTCCCCATATGACTTCTGAATTCTCCCAGGGAAAGTACCCATTTCTCTCCAAGTTTGAGTTCTTTTCTGAGATCAAGTAAGAATTGGGGAAGGCCAAGTGCTTCATGCTATTTTTGTTTCTGTTCTGCGGAGGTACTTTGCCCATGACTGTCTTTTACTCAGTTCAATTTTCTCTTCAAGAACAAAGTAGGAAGGCAGGGCCAACTCTGTGACACCTGCATCATGAGGGAGTGCTGGATGTGCTTAGCCTGTGGGCTCTGCTGCCCCCTCATTAGGGATGTGGCTACCATTTCTATTACCCTCTGGAGAGACATTGCTGGCATAGAATCCAGTCTGCAACCCAGTGTACCTGCAAAGGCATAGAACAAGAGAAGCGATAAAAAGAGAGAGAGAGATGGAATATCTTCTAGAGCTGATCTATGATCCAGTTATTGGTGATCCTAGCCAGTGACCAATGATCATGGGACCGTGAGACTCCTGATGTTGAGCTAGATACCACAGAAGGACACTAAAGAAAGAGGAAGCTTGGGTTCTGCCATTAAGGAGTTCATGATCTCCTTGAAGAAACAAGACCCATAGGAAGCCAAGACAAGTCCACGTAGGGGTCTTCATGGGCTAACTTGCACTGGGGGAGTTTTTGAGAAGAGAAAGGAGTGATTTAGGGTTCAGTCCAGGATTGGTGGCATGCTTAATATCTGGGTCAGAGAAGGCCTTCTAGAGGAGATGGTTCTATTTCAGTCCTCTGAAAGAGATGTAGCCTGAAAGACTCAAGGCTGAGAGTGGTTGCTCATTCAAGAGAATACTTTTTAAGTCACAACTGCAAGTCAGGCCTATGTTGTGTGTCATGGAAAGGAGAAAGCTAATGGCCACATGTGCCTGAGGGATTTCTCTGTCTGTTGGGGCTTTGAGGACCAAGAGAGCTGAAGGCAGATGAATTTCTTATTCATGGGAGGAAGCCAAGCATCCCATGCACTGAGTGCTGCCATTGCTGCAGCTTTTGTTTTGTGACAACTGCTAACTTCATCTGTATCTCCTATGACTCCAGTAGCCGTTCTTCCCTCCTGGTGGCTCCTGGTGACTCTGTAGCTCATGAGGATGGGATCCCTGGGGCAGACCTCAGAAAGCACACACTGTCTGCAGGAAAATGCTAGTGGCTGTGACCCTGCTCTTCAGCCTCTGCCTGTTCATAGAGTCCAGGGCTGCTCCACATCTATGGTGGAGCTTGGGAAAAACTCTCATGCTGTAAAGCAGGACATTATTCCAAGCAGGACTCTGAGCAGGCTGCCTGTCAGGTGATGAATCTGTGTAAATTGAGCTGGGATCCAGTGGTGTTAGTGTTGGGGAAGCAGACCTCTTGCTAAGTCCATATAAGTTTAAACAGGTATACGGGTGAGGTAACCAGGCCTGGGAACCTTGGTGATGGGGCTAACAATGATGACAAGCATCCTAAGTGTGAGGTCTCTTCAGATGGGACAAGAGATGCTTCAAATAACTTGGTGCTGGTGGAGGCCTGAAAGGTTATCTTGCCAACTATGTTTCCGTGCAGGATTTCATATATGAATATCCTCAGTATCAGTCATTGAACCTTTAATCGGTGGTATGCTGATAAATGTTTAACAACTGGCTCTCTGGGGAAAATTTAAAAGTCTTGGTTTGTACTTAGTGTAAATACTCCCACCATGGCTGATTTCAAGCTATCAAGAACAACATATTTGAACCCAAAGCTGGGAAGATACTTACAGGCAGCTTTCTCAAGGAAGTACAAACCGGACCCTGCACATCATTGCCTTTAATGAAATACCTCTTGTGACAGGAAACTCATTACCTCTTGATTTTGCTTATTCCATTCATCTTTCCTTCTGTCTCGGGTCTTACAGATATCATCCTTCTGTGAGGCCAAAACAAATCCATCCTTAAGCAAATATTAGAAAATTATGTCAAACCCAAATCTGTTATTCTTTCATATTAACCAGTACACCCTCCCTACCCCACCAACTCTAATTTCTGGTTCCTATTTCTACAGATATTTAAGAAGCAAGCTGGATTTTAGGACTAGAGGTGAATGGTTCTAGTAAAGAATAATTGTTACTCACTGGTCTTGGATAACGACCTTCTGCTGACTTGCTGATTGTCCCCCTACAGGTTACCTCATATCTAGCACATTATGTTTCTAATTTATTTCATTCAACAAACACAATAGAGAATCTCTTTGGTACCACGCCTTGTGCTGGGCACTGTAGGGAAGTAATGAATGAGACAGCCTCTTCTTTGAGGTGCTGAGTGTTCAATAAGAGAGAGAAACCAGTCAGTCAGAACTCTCAAGTGCTTTGTTCTGATGAGGGGCAGGAATGTGCTCTGGGGCTTTCTGGTTATAGAAAGGTCACTTTTGACTCGATGGTCAAAGAAGATGACATTAAATTTTAAGTCTCAATGGCAGTCATCTGTGAATTGCTGTAGGGCTTGTGGTTTGCTGTTTCTGGTGTCCATATTATGGAAAGGGACCAATTAGTATGGCTGACTTCTTTAGGGCAGAGAGCACTTTCCTATGGGAAGCTTTGGGCAACTTCTGTCACACACAGTCTGTAGGAATCTTTCCATGTTTCAGTGACAGACAGGAAATTTAACAGTGCCATTGTTAATCTGATCAATAGCTCAGCATGTGGAATGGAACAAACCCATAGTTCTTGTATTAGAAACATCCTCTGTAGCAACTGCACGCACAGTAGCCAACAGTCTTTAGATGTTGGACTCTGGTGCCAAGTTTCAACTTCCATTACCCTTGAGGTTGAGCAATACCATATTCACATACCAGGAAACATGTGGGCTGTTACTAGTCAAGCCAGACCATGTTGTACATCTCTGTTGAAGTGTGGTCTGCTTCCCATGGGATGGAGGAAGAATTTTCCAAGTTCTGTACTGCCTCAGTGTAGAGAGAAAGAGAGTGAGGAAGAGTGAGCATCCATTGGGACTAGGAGCGAAAAATAGGAAAGACAACTTTTAAGAGCCATCTCCTCTTAACAGACATAGTTACTCATGTATCTTTATTGACTGGTGATGTTTTCATGCCAAAGATCAGCCCCGTGGATTTGGAGTTGATACAGGGTGAGTTGAACTGATCCCATCTCTGACCTTGAGAATTTGTAATTTATCATCAGTGTGGTCAACCCAAATAACCAAGAAGTAAACTTTCTATCACATGCTGGTTATGAGCTGGCAAAGTAACCAATACAACCCAAATGTTTGGCTTAGTTCTGCCCATATGAAACCATATCCTCCTGTTGGAGTTGAAATAGCAAAGAAAGCTATGTGAAGAAGCAAATGCTATAGGATTCTCAGGGCTCCAGATAAATTCATTCCCTCTCCCTCCCTCCCTCTCCTCCACTCTTCCCCTTTCCTTCTCTTATTGCCTTCTCCTGCCACTTTTTGAAAAGGAAAACTTACCAAGCACATGGGGACCCAAAGAAGAACTTAAGGACCTCAAGCCTCTGCAACCATTTAGGGATAGTTGGGTGAAAAAATTTTGAGGAGTTCTCTTACTCATGGTTCCTAACTCATTAATTTTTTCATGCCAAAGATCAGGGTAAGGAGTACAGCAATTTGATTTAATCCAGGAGGAGTCTCTTTTGGCAAAAGTGTTTTTTCATCACGTTTCTCCATCAGGAGAGAAATGTGAGTGCTGACAAGTCTGGTATGCAGCAAAGCAAAGAGAATTCCTTTCACAAGCAATAGAAACTGTGATTATAAAGTGGGTGAGAGGTCTCAACTCCCTGTCCTTAGTTAAAGCAGCATCCTCAACCTCCTGTCAATTTTAGAGAAACCACTTGTAGACTGTCTACTGAATAGGTAGGTCACAATGACAGGGACTGCAAAGGATATTTTGATTGTATTTGGTGTTGTAACCAAGTACCTTGATTTCTAGTTCCAGAAAAGCCTAAATCTACATAAAGAATGAATATATTTTTCATCACTTGCTCCATTTCATCAATTTTAAGGTGCACATTTTCTCTGTTTTTCATATTTTAATTTTTTCATATTTTAATTTCTCTGAAATTAATGGCATGGTGTAGTTTCTGTCAGCCAGAGAGCAGTCATGACATGTCATCATCTATACATGTAAAAACTTAGTCTTAGCTGTTCATATTTTCACTTCATTGAGTTATGAAGTTATATACATTTTGGTGCTACATATGAAGTTTCATTGGCATTTAGAATGCTTTTTTTTAAAGATTACATTATGCTTTGGTATCAAAACAAACAAACCCAAAAGAGCAGAGGTATGTAAATTTGCTCTAAGTGAAGCAAATACCAGTCATTGGAGAAATGACCAAAATTCCATATTTCTTGCAGAATAACCAAGTACTTTATGAAAATACTTATTAACTTTTAATGTGCAAACAAATCATGTGAGAATCTTAAGATTAGTTGCTAGATCTAGGGTGGAGCTTGAGGGTCTTCTTCTGTAACTAGTACTCAGGTGGTGTGTTATTACAGGTTCAGACCATACACTGAGTAACAAGGCTTTAACCAAAGCTATAAAGGAAGTTAATTACAAATAAATGTAGCTGTGCTCATTTTGTTACTGGATTGTATACAATGGATTGTGTATCATGTGCTGAGTCATGCTACTGGAGGCATAAATACCAAGTCCCCAGGAATAGGACGAAAGATATTTTTTAAAAAGATTTTATTTATTTATGCATGAGAGGCATAGAGAGAGAGAGAGAGAGGCAGAGATACAGGCAGAGGGAGAAGCAGGCTCCATGCAGGGAGCCTGATGTGGGACTCGATCCCTGGTCTCCAGGGTCAGGCCCTGGGCTGAAGGCAGCACTAAACCGCTGAGCCACCTGGGCTCCCCATGTCAGTGAAAAATTCCCTGAATTGGATTAATATTAGATCAGAGACTCCAGAAGAAAGGGTCAGTGAACTGGAAGAGAGAACAAAAATGATTCAATCTGAAGAATAGAAGAAAGACTGTGCAAACTGACAGAAACTTGCTTACCTATGGAATAAAAGTAAACTGTTTAATGTAAGGGTAATTGGAGACCTATAAAGGTATGATAGAGAGAATGGGACAGAAAAATACTTTAAGAAATAATGACCAGAAATATCCTAGGTTTATTGGAAGTCATCAACTTCAGATCCAAGAAGTTCAGCATTCTCCAAGCACAATTAACTTTTTTAAAAAAAGGTTATTATTTACTTATTTATTTATTTGAGGGAAGGAGGGAGAGAGAGAGAGAGAGAGAGAGAGAGAGAGAGAGAGAGAGAGAGAGAATGAGCAGAAATTTGAAAGAAATTGAAGTCATTTATGTTTAAGATTGTGTTCTTCTGTTTGGTGTGTTCAATATCTGGTATCTAGCAAAATTATCCTTAAAAAATAAGGGTGGAATAAAGAAACTTCTGGATAAACAAAAGCTGAGAGAAAAGGTTAATATGCAGGTAAGCATAAAAGACTTTCTTTCCTTTTTTCTTTTAAAATATTTAAACTATACTTGACTAGTTAAAAGAAAAATGATAACATTCAGTTGTAAGATTTTATAATATATGTAGAAGGAAAATACATGACAAAAGTAGCCCAAAGAATGGGAAGTAAGATGATATTTTTATGGGGCTCTTATGTTTTGTAATATAGTAAAATATTAATTTTAAGTAGACTCTAATGAGTGAAGATGCATTTCCCCCCAGCTTTCTTGAGAAATAATTGACATCACTGTTTAAGGTACTGATGATTCAGTTTACATATATGAAATGATTACCATATTTGAAATGATTCTAAATGACTGCCAGTAGATTTAGTTAACATCCAACATCTCATATAGATATGATGCATACTGTAATCTCTACAGCAATCATTAAAACATAATACAAAAGATAAAAATTTAATTAAGGATATAAAACTGAAAGCTAAAAGATATTTGATTAGCTCAAAATAAGCCAGAAGTGGAGAAGCAGAGGCATAATAAAACAATGAGAATAAACAGAAGGGACAAATTGAAAACAAGTTGCAAAATGGTAGGCTTACACCTACATATATAAAGAATTATACTTCATGAAAGTAGACTAAAAGGCAGAGATGATCAGATTGAATAGAAAAGCAAAACCAAACTATATGCTGTGTATAGCAGATGCATTTTAAATATAAAGGCACAGATAAATTGAAAGTAAAGGATAGAAAAGATACCATGAAAACAACAAGTAGAAGAAAGCTGGTGTGGTTCTACCAACTTTAGGCAAAATGGACTTCATGGTAAAGGAGTATTATCAGGCATGGTAGGGATGTTTCAAAAATCATAGAAATATTAATTCACAAGGGAGACATACAGTTATAAATGAATATGCTTCTTATAATCAAATTTCAAAATATTTGAGGCAAAACTGACAGAACTAAAAAGAAAAATGGAGAAATTCACAAATCAGTAGGGATATGGAAGACTTGGACAGGGTCAACCAACTTAATTGACACAAAACTACACTCAAGAGTTGAAGAATTAACATTCTTTTCAAATGCACATGGAATGTTGAAAAGTTAGACCATTTGAAGACCCATATAATAATTTTAAAATACTGAATTTCAAAGGACTAAAATTATAGAGTATGTTCTCTAAAAAAACATTAGAAATCAATAGTAGTAAAATATCTAGGAAACCCCAAACAATAGACTTTTAGAACTATGTTCTAAAAGATAGTTTTGAACCCATTTCCAGGGTGAAACTCCTTGGGAAATTAGAGATATTTCTCTTTTTCTGGAAATTAGAAATACCTAAAATGAAATTATAATGAAAACAGCATATTAAATTTTTTGGGATACAGTTAATGCAGTAGTGGAAAAATTATACCTTTAAATGTTTATAAGAAAAGTTTAAAATCATTGACAAAAACTTCCACCTCAAGAAGCTGGGAAAAGGTGAGCAATTTAAACACAAAGTAAATACAAGGAAAGACACAATAAAGGTAAGAAAAGAAATCAATGCAAAAGAAAACAGTAGCATAACAACAGAAAATTAACAAAGCTCAAAGTTGGCACCATAGAAAGATTTTTAAATGTGATAAACTTCTGGAAAGATTGAATAAGAAAAAAAGGAAAAGACACAAATTACCACTATCAGGAATGAAAGAACAAGCCCACTATATATCCTACATTTATTGAAAGCATAACAAGGGAACATAACTTTATGCCAATGACAGTGTAGATACAATGTACTGGTTTCTTGCAAAACACAACTTATTAAATGAACTAAAAAAGAAATCGAAAATCTAAGCAGTTTTATATCCATTAAAGAAATTAAATTCATAATAAAAAAACATTCTACTAACAAAACTGTTGGTCAGGTAGCTTCACAGGTGAATTCAATCAAACATTCAGCAAAGATGTAATACTGATGTAACACTATTTCAGCAAATAGGGGAGGAAATGTTCCCAACTTGTTTTATAGAGCCAACATAACTTTGATACTAAAACATGACAAAATGTCATGAAAGAGGAAACTAAAGATTAATATTTTTCTGACATAGCCAAACAGAAAAAAACCTTAACAAAAATAAGGAAATTGAATCCAGAAATAAATACAAAGTAATTATATATTATGACCAATTGAGATTTATTTCAGGAATTTAAGCTTTGTTTAGCATTTAGAAATTGATTGTTGTAACTTAGTATATTAAAAGAACTAAGGACAAAAACCATATGATCATTTCAATAAATATAGCAAGAGAATTTGACAAAAATTTAACACCCATTTTTAATCAAAATTCTCAGAAAACTAGGCATAGAAAGGAACTTTTTCAACCTGATAAATAGCATCTGTGAAAAACCTATAGGTTACATCATATTCTCTCATTAAAGACTGAATACTTTTCTCTTAAAATCAGAACAAGACAGGGATGTCCATTCTCATCACTTCTGTTCAACATCGTACTGGAGCTTCTAGCCAGTGAGATAATGCAAAAAAAAAAAAAAAAGAAAGACATAAAAATTTTTTTAAAAAGAACTAGAACTATCTTTGTTTACAAATAACATGATCTTGTATGTAGAAAACCCTAAAAAACCTATGGGGAAAATATTAGAATTAAAAAATGATTTTTTCAACATAATGGAGCACAAGGTCCATATATAAAATCAGTTGATCAGAAACTTACTTTGAGACATATTAAATTTGAGATGTCAAGTTGACAGTTGAATTTAAAATCTAGGATTCAAGGAAGAGGCCTGTCATGGAGATATAAATTTAGAAATGTTTTATAAGATATTTAAAACATTTGGATGAATGATAGAGGAAAAAAAGAGGGAAGTAAAGAAGTCCGAGGACTGAGGGTCCTTTGTAAGGGAACTTCCCTGAGTATCATATGCTTGCTCTTGCTCTAAGTCCTGATTTAAAGAGTGGGGGTTCTGCTGGGTGAGAGTCAATAGAGAGCAATATTTCCCCCAAGTCACTTTCACTTGAACAATAATAGGCTCCCCATGGGTGCTGGAACTCTTGCCCACACAGTAGTTTTCCATCAGTACCAATTGACTCTCTAGTTGGTATTTGGGATGACCTCACTGAGAAGCCCTAGGACACCCAGATGCTTGTGCCCAGAGAGCACTGGTCCTTTCTGGGATGGAAGAGGGATCAGCTGAACCATTAAGAGTATAAATCTTGTTTCCATTGATTGCCCAAGAGACACATTTCTGTGATAAACTCCAGGGCTGTTTCTTCCTTTGGCTTTTTATGCTTTGGCATCTCATCTAGTTCATGTGCAGTGTTTGGCTCTGGGGCTCTGTAGAGACAGGAATGCTCCAGTACATCACCGTCATCACCATCCTGCCAGCCTCAGAGCTCTCATGTTGATGTCTCACTTCTGTTCCACCCCCAGATCTGGGAAGATGAAAACTTCAGGCATTTCACATGGCTTCAGGCTATTGACGACTATAAATATGGAGCCAGATGGATTTACATTTTTTTTTTTTGAAAACAAAACATAGCTTGTCTCTGCTAAGATCTTATCTATTTAATGAGCGGAGGCAGTATAATTAAGGCCTTTCTCTAGTGCTGTGGATATGCCAAACCTACTGGAAAGTTTGCTTAGTGTTCATAAATCAAATTGATTTGGACTTTCACACACTTGGGGGTTAGTTTTGACATCCATTAATAGAGGCTGTCACCGTGGCTTTTATTTTTTCTTCTCACCAGCCAGTCACCTTTGTTTAGAGGGAAACTTCTTGATGGTGCTGCTGACTCTGGCCAGATGGCCATTTTCAAGACAAAGGCATGAGATGAAGGAAGTTGCTCTCAAGCAGGAGGTGTGAGAGGTAGCAGGATTCTCAGAGTGAGCCTTTGGCACCGATCAAGTTCTCCTGATGCAGGAGAACCCCAAAGTAACTAGTGTTAGGCAGTCCCTGACCAGCAAGCAGGGCCAAACCACTTAAGGTGACTTTCTTGGCTCTGCTGGCTATAAAAGGTCTTCAGCATGGTTCTCCAGAGTGCCTGGTAGAATTAAATATATTTGCAATTTGCATTCTAAACAAGCTGTTTGGAATAAATATACTGGCCACATTGTTTTCTTGGCTCTTATTCATTGGTTAATAATGTGTTATTTTTTTGGAAACTTTTCTTTCTCTGTTGGCTTGGAAGAGGAACCCAAGAGAAATATTGTTTTGGATTCTATGCTAATCTTTCAAAACAACACGTGTGCAAGCATGGTTTGGCCAAACCTGGCTATATCCATAGCAAGTGGATCTGGACATAAGAAGGGCTGAGGATGGGATGAAAACTCTATTGGCAAGTCCTGATGATGCAGATATAGCATCTGATGTGCACTTGCTCAAGAGTAAAGAGAAAAGAGCAGGGAGCACAGATGGCATCCACATCTTTTATGACCTCTGCGATGGCATTGAGAGACTGCCTCACATGCAGACTCCATTGGAGGGATCCAGGGCCATGGGAGCTAGAGGGAATGGCATATCAAGTCCTGAACCCATGACACACAGGCAAGGAAGTGGACAGAGAGCAGTGTGGGGGTACACAGCATGGACTCATCTATCACATGAATTAGCTGTTCCATCACAGGCTTGTAACACATACTTGCTGGACACAATGTATTGTTCCGAAGCAGGTTCTTTTTACAGCCACAGCTGCTCAATTATATTTCTGTGTTGTTTCCCGACGGGCAGTGGGGAAAAGCCAAGAACAGCTGCAGCCTCCATGAGAATGAAACCCAGTTCCTTGGTCATTTATGGCCCTGCCCGATGTGGGGCTAAACACAGAGGCCCTTGAGGAGGTGACCAAGCTGAATTTCTAGCTTCTTTTACAATGACCACTTCAGAATGTCTCTCACCTGCTCCTACATGAAGAACCTTCAAGCTAGAAGTGGGACTGGAACAAGAGTGGATTCTTCCTGGCTGTGGAAGGCAGAGGGTGATACTGGAGAGAACTTTCAGGATGCTGATGGGGCAAAGGGTGCTTCACTATAGAGGAGGGCACCTCCCATTACAACCTGCCTCCCATGGGCATCATTCTGCTGCACTGCTGATGAAGGGCTGTCTTGCCCTCTGTCCCCATTTAGCACTATGTAGAGGGGTCAGGACAGATGTGGTCTCAGCCTTCAAAGGGTTAGCTCTCCCAAGGGAAATCCTATTCAGCCAACATTCATGAAGCATCTGCTCATTCCAGGAACCATGTTTTTTTTTCTGTGGAGGTGATCTAGTTCTTGGCCTTGGAGAGCTTCCAGGCTGGTGAGCCAGTGAACTGATTTACTCACACAGGTTTTCAGAGTAGCGAGCAACATTTCTGTACTAATATATGTGCCAGGTACCTTCACCTGCATAAAAATGTTTAATGCTTCCAGCAACAATGTGTTTGGTGTCATGACTAACCTCTCATTTTACAGATGAGAAGACTGAGGTTTTGAGCATTAAGTAACTTGACTAAAGCCACTCATAATAAATGGAAGAGCCCATACTCTACTAGAGCCAGAGGACTGGTATCAGAGAGCCTTTAGGATAAGCAATTGATAGTACACATAAGACAGTGCTGTGGAAGGCCAAGGTGGTTGTTCTAACAAGAGACTAAGGAAGGCTTTTCAGGGAAGACCATTCATGACACAGATTTTGGAAGACACATGGAATTTCAACAAGGGCAGATGGTGAAAAAAAAAAAATCCCAAGCACAGGACCAGCCTTAGTAAAGGGTTTCACGGTGTCCCAGCTAAGCAGGGCATGCTCAGGAGAAGTCTGATGTGGTAGGAACCTGGCATTTGTGGTAGAAGGTGGTAGAAGATGACACAGGCAGCTAAGATTCTAAGTCTCACTTTGCAAAGCAGATAATTTGAGCTGTGGGAATTAGGGACAGTGCTGTATCTGATCCAAGTGCAGATTTGGAGTTGATAGTGATATCTCATGAATGTCGGGTATACAGGTGGCTAGTCTTCCAGAGGCAGTGTCACCTGCTACTATTCTTGAAAAAGCTAGCATTTGTTCTACATAGCTACCACAATACTGGAGGCTTTTTATTCATTATCTCTAGAATTTACCTTGCCCTGCAATGCAGATGAGGAAACTAAGGCTCAGAGAGGTTAAGTCACCTCCTCAAGGCCACCCAGCTAATGGATGATGGAACTCTGAGTCAGACTCAGGTCTGTGTGATTTGAAAGCCATGCTCTTTGCACAACACATGAGGCATTTCCCAGGAGACCAGAGGGTGAAATGAAGACCATTTTCCTGCTCATCCTGACTCCTGGGAGGCCACCTTTGCAGGTGTGAGTCAATGATGAGGCCGTCACCCAGTGCTGATTTCACTTGCGGGGAGGTGGCTTTCACCAGGGTCTTTCCTTGCCATCACTGTTAACAGAAAGGGCTGGAATACCCACAGGGGAAGATATTCCCTCACCAGAGTGCAGCTTCTGCAGGGGGAGTGTATTTGGGGGCTATGGGAATAAGTTTCCTGTCTCCTACTCTGTCACCATCCAGAAACAGCCAAAGTCTCGGCAAGGCCTCCTCTGTACTGCTCAGGTGCACTCCAGTTTTGAATGAAACCAGCTCTTGGCCAATTAAGTGATGTACGGGAGCTTCAATATAATTCCAAGGGCAAAGACTTGTGGACAGTTTTTCCTTCGGCTGTTTGCTTTTTTAACATTGTGTTTTGAGTTTACAGATGTTAAACCACAGCTGGTTTCCTCCTTTCCATAAGGGCCCTTTGATAGCCAGTCAACTGAGTTTTCCA
Source organism: Vulpes lagopus (assembly GCF_018345385.1). Classification (NCBI taxonomy): domain Eukaryota; kingdom Metazoa; phylum Chordata; class Mammalia; order Carnivora; family Canidae; genus Vulpes; species Vulpes lagopus. Next base: position 108,839,563 of record NC_054830.1, on the reverse strand, counting down.
TTGTTATTTTTCACAGGGCTAATAGCTGTTGGCAACTACTTTGTGTTATTTTGTTCACATAATTATTCACTGGGCCTGAAATACCCCCCAAACAACCATCAGCATCTCAGCTGTGGCCTTGCTCACTGGAGTTACCACTAGAAAGTGGTTAAAACCTTGAGGACAAAATGGGGAACTTTTCCTAATGAGGTTGATTTAGCCACTAAGAGCAAAGCCTGACAGACGTTGAGCTCCAGCTCACCCTGAGTTGCTGTGACACAGCTGCCCCAAATTCCCTGAGCAATGTCAGGTCTGCCTGTGATCATAACTCTTCTTAGAGAAGTGTTTTTGGGACAGACAGGCTGACCCTGTCTCCCTTGCTCATGATTGAAGTTGAGAGCAGAGCAGAGACCATTGAGCCCCACCTGTAAATGCCCTCTGTGGGTTTGTCTCTTCTTCAGCAGGTCTTCTTTGACCAGGAGCTGCTAAGAATTCATATTTCTAGCACTTAGTAGAACATACATACTAAAAAGAGACAACCGAGAGACTGGGGCCTGCTCTCTGCCCTGTCTCCTACCAGCTAGTTGGGGAGAGAGCTAGAACTCCTCCCTGCCCTTCATCTCATGACTTAGTGGTTCTTGGTGTTGAAGTGTGGGGCCAAGGAGGGGTGAGGGAGTTTGAAGGGCCATCAGATACACTACTGGGCACAGTCAGACTGCAGGATGGAAGGAGGGCCTCATGCTTAGCCAGAAACTTGGGGATAGCTGCACAATTTCTGTCTGTGTGAAAAAGAGCCCTAGGAAGTGTTTTTGAGTCTTAAAAAAAATTCTTATAAATAGAAGGAAGAAAGAATTTTCCCTTGATAATAAGCTTCTGAGGACTATGTTCCAAGGCTCTTGAGGAGGGAGTAGGAAGGAATTTAATTTCCCGCTGGAAAGAGTTGCATGAGGCGGGGAGGGATGGTGGCTCTCACCGTTGACACTGCAGGGGGAGGAAGGGTACTCCCAGCTGGGGCTTGGGGGGAGTTCAGAGGTCCCAGCGAGTGTTTCAGAGGCCTTATGGCAAATCACTCATTTTTACTGGGACGTGGAGTTCCATGTAGTGTGTTAATTGAAGTGTCCTTCTATATATGGGCTCGTACAGGTGGCTGCCTATACAATCTCTGCTCCTCCAAGTGGTGGTGACCTCTGAGCTACCACCTGCTGCCCACTAAGCCAGGATGTCTGCAGCTCTGGCCTCAATCTCTTTGGCTGTAAATGAAGATCATAATTGCAGCCTCCATAAAGTTTTGGGAGGATTGATTGAGATAATGCATAGTTAGCTCATTGACTGACACATGATCAGTGGTTACTTTTTTATATATAAATGTTTCATTTTGGAATAATGGTAAATTTACAGGGAAGTTGCAATAATAGTAGGGGGTTCCCATATGCGGCTTACCCTTTTATATCCTGTTGCCCCTCATCTGTAACAGCTTTCTCCATTAATATCTTGCATAATGTTGGTACATTTATCAAGAGTAAGAAACCAACTTTGATACATCGCTATTATGAACATTGCTGCTATAAACATTGGGGTGTAGGTGTCCTGCCATTTCACTGCATGTGTATCTTTGGGATAAATCCCCAGCAGTGCAACTGCTGGGTTGTAGGGCAGTTCTATTTTTAACTCTTTGAGAAACCTCCACACAGTTTTCCAGAGTGGCTGCACCAGTTCACATTCCCACCAACAGTGCAAGAGGGTTCCCCTTTCTCCACATCCTCTCCAACATTTGTTGTTTCCGGTCTTGTTAATTTTCCCCATTTTCACTGGTGTGAGGTGGGATCTCATTGTGATTTTGATTTGTATTTCCCTGATGGCAAGTGATGTGGAGCATTTTCTCATGTGCTTGTTGGCCATGTCTATGTCTTCCTCTGTGAAATTTCTGTTCACTTATTTTGCCCATTTCATGATTGGATTGTTTGTTTCTTTCCACAGTTCTTTATAGCCAAACTGTGAAGGAGCCTCGGTGCCCATTGAAAGATGAATGGATAAAGAAGATATGATCTATGTATACAATGGAATATTACTCAGCCATTAGAAACGACAAATACCCACCATTTGCTTTGACATGGATGGAACTGGAGGGTATTATGCTGAGTGAAGTAAGTCAGCCGGAGAAGGACAAACATTATATGGTCTCATTCATTTGGGGAATATAAAAGTTAGTGAAAGGGAAAAAAGGGAAAGGAGAGAAAATGAGTGAAAATATCAGTGAGGGTGACAACATGAGAGACACCTAACTCTGGGTAACGAACAAGGGGTAGTGGAAAGGGAGGTGGGTGGGGGGATGGGGTGACTGGGTGACAGGCACTGAGAGGGGCACTTGACGGGATGAGCACTGGGTGTTATGCTATATGTTGGCATATCGAACTCCAATAAAAAATATATACAAAAAAAAAGATATATCGCTATTAACTAAACTCAAGATTTTCTTTTGGATTTTACTAGTTTTTCTACCAATGTCCTTTTTTTGTTCCGTGATCCAATCCAGGGAACTACATTGCATTTAGACTTACTTGGATTAGGCTTCTCCCATTGGTCTGTAGGCCCCTGAGATTAGCAGCATCCTCTCTCCTCTCAAATACAGAATAGTCATGCACATGGCCAGGCACACCTGAAGTCTGGGTATGCAGTCAGTTACTTTGCTCTAAAAACATTTTGCCCAAAATCTGTGGGTTTGGGGGAGACCATTAGGGCTCAAGGTGGCAGTTCTCATCGTGCCACCGAGTCTCAGCCTCCCTGCCTTATGAAGGATGGAGCCTAGGGCATTTGCAAAGGGAGTCTTCTGGGCTTTAGGCACAGGGACAGGGAGTCTTTGCATTGAGCCCATGGCTGGAAAGGGGTCACCTTCTGGCTTTCCAACCAGCTGGGGCTTCCCAGCCAGCCTTGACCTTCTGTCCCATCCCAAGTCAGCGCGGGGTCCAGTGTATCTGCAGAATGGGCTCTGTGGTAGGAATCCCCTGGGGCCAAAGCTTTCATTGAAACCTGACTCCTTGGAGCATGGCCTTGGCTCTCAGAGCCCTACTGGAAGTACCATGGAGAGATTTAGAAAGAGCTTTGTTCAATTTCCTGTCAGGGCCTATGGTGGTAGAAGAAGGTGATAACCCAGAGGGCTTAGGGCCTCCATGGCATCTTCTGGCCTCAAGCTAGACCCTTCCTTTTTGTCCTTAGGCTTTTAAGAGGCTTCTGAGGGCTCTAAGAGATGTTAACCGGCTTGAGATGAACCACCCCAGCAGAGATCTCCGTTCCTGGGTCTGTAGCTGCCTATTAGTACAGAACCTGGTGGAGAGTCTGACATGAAGATCCTTAGCCTTTGTCCTGCCTGGAGAGGACAGGCCCTTGTCATATTTTTTCAAGACTTGCTCTCAGGCCTGGCACTTTGCTGTGGCACTCTGCTGCAAGTGAGCAGTTTCAGGACCTGTGACATGGAGCTGTGCAGACGCCCAGACGCACTGAGTCTGTGCCCTCACATCAGGCAGCCAGCCTTCCCGGCGCTGGGGGATGGCTGATGACCAAGAATGTGCACTTAACACACATTCCTTCTCCAAACTCTAAGTGCTTAATATTTTGAAACCTCAAATCAGTTTGTTCTCTTAAAAACTAGAACCACATGCCTGCAGAGGCAGTGTGCTGATGGGCTCAGATTTTTCACACATGAAATGGGAACGCTGGGCTATAGAAGCAGGAGCCCTGCTCTCCAGCCCTGCATAGCCACCAAGCGCTCTATGAGCTTGGGCAGGTCCCTGCTCCTCATGGGCCTCGGTTTCTCAGAAAACAAGGATGCTGGGATATTTAAGGGCCTACAGCTCTGCGGGTTTATGATTCTTGGGGCGATGGATACTCTGAAGTCGACTGGTTTATAGGAAAGTTTATTTGAAATCCGTGAGGGCCTATGATTGCTTATAAATATTTAAGATGTATTTCTTTTAGTAAGTCTAAACACAAGCAAAATGGCAAGAATGTAAACAGTCCTTAGATCCTTTCTGCTGGTGCATGTGGATGAGAACTGCAAGAAGCACAGGGGAGCCAGAAAGGGCCATGGAGAGGCAAGCTGGCCTTCTGGGGCCATTGCACAAGTGGACTTGCTCATAGCTGTCCAGAGCTGGTGCACACCAGCAGCCTGGGACACTTCCTTCTCTGCTGCTTATGGTAACAGTTTTCGGGTCTCTCCCAGAAATAAAGGCTTGAAGTCTCCAGTCCTGCCCTCCTAGCTCTCCCTGAGGGGATCCTGCAGACTCCCAGGTGTGCACTCCCAGCTTTGAATTCTGATTGGAGCCAAACAACTGGAAATAAGGCCCCCAGCTAACTAATTTATGGGAAAGTGGAGCAGAGGCAGTGAGAGACAAACCCTAGCCTGTGACTAGCCTTCATTCAGGCGTGTCTGATACTCATAGCATCTGTAGGAGCCACTAGGTTGGGGGCCTTTGTGTTTCTGGGGTGAGATTGCTTTGGGACAGAGGAGGAGTTCTCTGGCTAACAACATGAATCAGAAAGAAAGTGCTGTAAATGATGAGCATGGTGTCAATTAGCTTGGGAACCCCTCAGGAAAGGGACATGAGTCTATGGGCTTCATTTTCCCCATTGTGAATGTCTCCTGAATGTCCAGGAGGTACCAGATACTGTGCTGGCACATGACTTGATGGCAGCTGAATCCTGGCAGGACAGAAAGAGCAAGCGAACCACAGATGAGGAAGTGGTGACAAGTGGCAGACAGGGCACCCTGTCTGTGGGGATGGCTTTACTCTGAGACTTGAAGGGCTAGGAGGAGCCAGTGTGCCCGGGGTAGTGGGCAGAGCATCCCGGCAGACACGACAGCACAGGCTAAGGCTCTCAAGCTAGAAAGGGCTGGGCTGAACAGGGTTTGAATGAGAGAGGTGGGGGGCCTCAAAGAGGCATGTGTAGGATTTGCTTGGCTGTGGTCCTGAGAGAGGGTGGCTTTGGAACAGGATGAGAAAGCAGGGCAGGATGAAAAGAGGACTGTGTACCCATCAGTGTCTCAGGAACGGACAAGCTTTGCTCGCTGGACTAAGTGGATATGTATGCAGCTTAAATCCAGACACTTGACTAAGAAGCTGAAAATCATGGTTCCCTGGGGACTCATTCAAACAGAGTGAATTAATGGAGACTTTTCCACCTCCACCCACTTCCCCTGCCAGTCATTGTCAGGGGCCATTCTCATCTTTTGTTCTTGCTATTACTCACATTTCCCCCAACATATGCCCATTTATATTTCCTGTAGTCCCATTGTTCTTGCTGGCCCATAATTGCTTGAGGAGAGAGTAGACAGGACTTACTCCTGAAGTGTCCTCCTCCTGGCTCAGGGTTTCAGAGAAGGAACCAGAGTGGGAAGAGAAACTTGACCATGACACACAGCATGTGTACTTGATCCACCTTCAAGAAGTAGGGCATGCTGAGCAGGAAAAGCGTGTGTGTAGGTCAGAGGCAGGACAGGAGAGACTGCTAGTTGTGGCAGGCAGAAGTAAGGGTGCTGCCTCCTCTTCGGACTCTTGGGTCCCCACTGCTTGGACACCTCCCTCCCTGCAAAACCTCCTCGTCTTTGAGACCCAGTTCCAGTGTCGGCAACTGTGAAGCTTTGCCTGACTTGTTGGACCTTGTTGGGGCTGTAGCCTCTGTATTCATGAGTTCCTGTGTCACCATGGTTCTAGACCTTGTTGGGGCTGTAGCCTCTGTATTCATGAGTTCCTGTGTCACCATGGTTCTGTAACCCACACACTGGAGACCCTTGCTACTTTAAAGTATGGCCCATAGGTTGGCAGCTTTGGCATCACTGGAAGTTATTGGAAATGCAGGTTGCCTGGGCCTTCCCTAAACCTTCTGAATCAGGATCTCATTTTAAGAAGATCCCAAGGTGATTCCTTTGTTCATTAGACTTTGAGTAGCAGGGCCATAGATCATCAGTAACTGCTGCCCTACCCACTCTGCCTCATACAGGAGTGGGACTCAGCTCTCCTGGGTGGGATGATGAGCTCCTAAGGACAGAGTCCTAGCATCCCTCTTGAAGCCAAGCTGAGAAGGATAATGGCCATCTAGGTAGAGATACATTTTGGATCTGTCTTCTTTAGAGGAGGTGAGGGATGAACCAAACAGCAGCAAAGGAGGGGAAAAGAGAGCATTTATGAGTGGTTCATCCAAGATCTCAAGAACCTTGGAGAAGGCTGTGTATCTCTCTGGGAATGTTCATAGTCCAAGATGTTTTTCACTTAGGGAGCCCTGAACAGAGATGTTTTTGAAATCAAGGCCACAGCTTGGAGACATTGCAAGATCGAGAGCAAGGTGACCACTCTTCCTTAACAGAAAGTCCCAGGCTCTTTGCTTCCCCATTTCTCTTTCTAAAATCCTGACTTGCAAAAGGCAAAGGTTGGGAAGACCAAAATTGTGTCCATCACCAAGATATGTCAAGGGCTGCTCTTCCCTCCCCTCCTCTTCCCATCACTGTATTCCAAGCTCTCTCAATCATGAAGATAGAGGGACTTTGCCAGCACCCAGGAGGTCAGAGCCATCATGAGAGCAATAGAGGGTGATGCTTCCTTCACACAAGGAGGAAGAAGCCTCCAGATGCAAAGTGACTTCTCAGGAACCAGTTGGGGTCCTAGGGAGGCTGCCATTCCTGGGATGGATGATTCCAAGGCAAATGATGACCCTGGGGGTAAGGTGTGGTCATATGCTGATGGAGTGGAACAGGAAAACTCTTTCAAAGTCATTGACTGTTATTAAGCACCTCCTGTTAGCCTGGCCCCTGGCCAGGTTCTGGGGAAATGAGAGAAGATGCTTAGTTCAATATCAGAGTTACAGAAGTTGCTTTGTAAGGGTAGTTTGCTTAGATGTGAACGGAACTAAGAACACTCAGCCTTGGGTTGAGCTGCTCATCTTATGGGGGCGGGGGGGGGGCAGAAGCTCACATACTGCCTCCTACGGGCAGCCTTTGAAGAGTTATATATGCTGCTGAAGAGTTTTATATGCTCAGCTTGTACACAGAATAATACACTGCCATGTGTTGGTCTGCTTCCTGCCGTTCTCTCTGACCCCTTCTCCTAGCATAGCATTCCTCCACCCCATGCCATTTATCAATTTATTGCCTTTTCAGTTCCAAACTCATCCTTGCTATCTGCTCTGTGATCACAGAATTGGGCTTTGTAAAAATTTCTCCTTTGCCAGCTGTCATGATTCTAAGTCTTGTCCGTAAAGGACACTGAGGTACACTGGAGAAAGGAGTTTCCTCTTTCTGGTTCTCATTTACCAAACTCATGCAGATGATGCTTTGTCCAGTACCCAGGTCCTGAGAGCATATAGTTTCTGCTCTGTTAGGCTCCTGTAGGGGACACCTTTCTCTAGTGCCTGCCTCCTTCAGTCATGGTGTCTTGAGCTCCTGCAATGCCCAGTGGCTAGCAGCTTCTCCCAGCATCTTATCTTCTCTGGCAGTTTCCCAGTGGAATGCCACCAGCCATGGATTTCCTTGTGAATGGCCTCTTCCAGTACTCTCTCCCATGGCTTTACAGTGAGTTCTGAACCATGGCACTTCCCGTTGGAACCTTCTCCTGACCTCTGAGAGGGCAAATTCCTGTCAAGTTCCAGTGGTGAGGCATCTTTTGGCTTTTATGTCATCCAGTAAGCCATGGCAGTGTCTATTCTGAGCTCTGAATCCCCATCCTTGGTCAAGGAGGAGGCTCTTCCTTGGACATTATTAGGGCACTGTCTCAGTTCTAGGGGTAGAGGCTGCTCCTATGTTTACTATTCCTGCATTCTTTATAGTTCTCAATAACTCTTACTACCCAAGTCCCCATTAGTCTCCTTTTAATATAGTCTAATTTCCTATTAATAATTCTTTATATTAAATTTTTTCCGTTTGCATTACCATGTGGTTTCTGTGCCTTGATTGGACTTGTGAAAGAACTTTGAGCAATATACTTATCTGTCCACTATTGTGAAATGAGAGATGTCCAGAAGTAGGAATCTACATAGATTTATGGGCACTTACTAATGATTTGGCTGGATGGTCAGGAGCATAATTGGAAGATTAGTGACAAGAAAAGTCTGGGGGAAGAGGTGTTGGATAGATCTCTCTCAGAGTGGGCACAAACTGTGAAGATATTTGTGTCCAATGTGGATGCCGTTTGGGCATCCACAATAGAGAAATTTAGTCATCAGACAAAATTAACTACTCTGTAGACATCAGTCTACCTCTTTCCTCAGACACTCCAATGCTTGCTCAGTAGGCCTGTAACAAAGGAACCATGGTGGCAGGCATGGAGGCTGTGCAGGAGCTTAGCAACATGGGTACTTACACTGCTATTAGGTGCCTGGTCTGCCTACAGTAGAGAACAACACTGAGCCCTTGACACCATTCCCTGGGGTAACTAGTTAGCCACATAGTGGCAGATTGATTACATTGGACCTCTCTGTCATGAAGGAGGCAGATATTTGTCATCATTGGAAGAGACCTATTTTCTAGGTATGAATTTGCACTTAAGTGTGTCTGTAGCACCACCAACCATGATTCACAGAATGACTTATCTACCACCATGGCATTCTCCATAGCATTGCTTCTGATCAGCAGTCCATTTCTTAGCAAAGGAAGTATAGCAGTGGGCTAATGCCCCTTCCATGGAATTATGTGGTCTTACCCCATTAACTGGACGTGACTGGACTAATTGGAAGGTTCATTGACTTACTGAAGATTCTGTTGCAGTACCTTTCATGGGAAAACATCTTGAACGGATGGGGTTCTGTCTTACAGGACATAGTATATGCTTTGAATCAAAATCATAATATGGTGCTGTCTCCCCAACAGTCAGGGTGCATGGGGCCAGGAATCAAGGGATATAAATGGGAGTTGCATCTCTTACTATTATGTCCAATGATCCATACACAGAACTTTCGCTTCCTGTTCAGGTATCCTTGAGCTCAAGCAGAGAGTGCTTCAAATGGGCTGAGATTCCATGGAGTAGAAAGATTAGACCCTGCTGCTTTGGGCTCCTTATGCCACTAAATCCACAAAAAAGAGCTGGTCTACTGGCTGGAGTGATTGATCCTGAATACCAAGAGATAATTGGGTTGCAGCTACACAATGGGGGAAAGGAAGACTATTTTTGGAACCCAAGGGATTCTCTGGGACACCTCCTAGCATTTCCATGCCTGGCAGCAGAGGTTAATGGAAAACTGCAGCAACTAACAAACAGGCAGGGTGACTAAGGACTCTTCAGAAATTAAGGTTTCAGTCACACCCTCAGGTAGCAAACTCAGCTAGCTGAGATCCTGACTGAGAGCATTGGGGAAGCACAGAGTGGTTAGTGGAGGAAGGAAGCCATAGATCGCAATTATGACCTCAAGACCAGTTAGTCATACTCTATAGAACTCTGTTTGTTTGCATATTTTCCCTGGTCTGTTTCATATGTGTGTATTTGTATACACTAACTTTCCATTTTTATTTTCTATACAAGTTGTTGGAAGTTAATTTTACGATGTAGTCTTTAGGTGACAGACCATTCAATGGGTTGCTGATGGATTTGAGGAATAAATATAGCTATGGTGCTAGATTCAGTGGCTGTTAGAACTGGGTGTCCATTCATTTCAGGATAGTGTGAGAAATTCTTCACTTGAAAGGAAGATAGCCTTATCACAGGAGGTGGAAAGAAGATAGCATTATTTCATTGTTAAGTAGAAGTATGTCCGAGTGCCCTTTGGAAACTGAGTAGCCAAAGGAATGAACTATGCTAGTTTATCCAGTTTATTGCTTCTCAGCTCCAATCCACCTCCTCTTTGCTGGCTCTGTCAGAATGGAGGTGGGCATGGCCTTTGCCATGGGTTCTTCTTTGCCAGCTGGCACACTGTTACATGTGGTTCGTAGAGAACCCTGAGAAGACATGGGAGGGAAGAGAAAGAGATTTCCTCTTGGTTCCAGTGTGTCTCACTTGCCAGGCTCTTTGAAGGGTACACTTTCTCTAGTGCTCAGGCCCTGCAGAGGTTAGCTTCTTGAGCTGCTAGTTCCTGTAAGTGTGTTTCAGCCAAAAGTGCCTAGCAGCCAGCATCTTCCTCTGGCACCTTTTCTGGCAGCATCTGGAATAGTGAAAATGCTGCCAGCAAGGCACCTCTATGTGAGCAGTCTTTGTGACATCCTCCTGGGTAACTCTGGGGACAGTTCTGAGGTATGCCATCTCCCTGTGCAAGCCGCATAAGCACAAAAATTAAGTAAATTGGATGGAAGACACATATAAAGTCCAACTATTATGAGTGAAATGGGATGAAGGATTTATTTTAGGGATGAAGCAGGAATGCAAGTGTGGGAGCTGATGACAAAGTCAAGGGAAAGCTATCTTCTCTGTGTCTTATGGGGGCCTGAAGTTGTTAGAGGTCATAGAACTGGCAGGTAGGAAGAAAGCTGGACAAAAAGTGAGGAGAGCAAGGACAAATGACTTGTGTGTAATGATTAATTTTATATGTCAACTTGGTGATGCTACAGTATGCGCATTAATCAGACACTAATCTACATGATTAGCATCTACAATCACTTGACTATAAGGAGACGACCCTTAATAATGTGGGTGGGCCTCATCCAATCAGTTGGATGGCCAGTTGAAGGCCAGGAGAGCAAAAATAGAGGTTTCCCAGAGAAGAAATTCTGCCTCAAGACTGCAGCATCCATTCCTGTCTGAGTTTTTCCAGTTCCCCCATATAGACTTGTGGGAGCTCAGCCCGCCCCACTCCTGCGCGTATTCCTAGCAGCTCTGAGCACAAAGCTTGGCCCAGAGTGGATGCTCGATAAATATTTCCTGTCTGGAAACGACAACCATCTGTCGGATTCAGTGTGAACAGAGCTCTGCCTTGGGGCAGGGGCGGAAGCTGAGGGACTGAGGAGGGCCTTTCCTGTCCTTAGATCCTATGACAGAGAGCGGGAAACTCTCCAGATTTGAGAAGAGGTTGTTGGGAGACAAAGTGGGAAAGCAATCCGAGATCTATAAAGAAAAAATTAAAATTTAGGAGCAGTGCTGGAAGAGCAGCAACTTCGGGGAGAGATTTGAAACTTCAGCTTTGCTGGAGTGCTTGCTGCAGGTGAGGATTGGGTTAGCTGTTCTGAAGGGTCAGGCGCTTTCTTCCAGCTTCCCATATATGAATCCCTTGCACCCTCACAGCCACCCCCCTAGATAAGTTCTATACGATGAGCTCTTTGGCTCACAGATGGGAAAAGGGAGGGACAAAGAGGCTAAGTAGCTGGAGAAGGATTCACTTTGCCCCTCGGGTGCTGCTTCTCCAGGGACGCCCCCTCAGGCCAGGGGAAGTGGCCCCTTTGTCTGTCATGTCTGATTCCAGCACAGGCCTCCACTTGTTTTTTTCTGGAGTTTGCCAAGAAAATCCCAAAGGCTGAGAGAGTCTCCTATCCCCTCTGGGACCCATGGTATGCTCTGCATCAGCCCTGGTGGTCTTCAGAATGGGGACAGATTGCTCTTCAAATCTTTTCACTCAGAGTTGCAGAGCTGGCTTTGTGGCCACATGTGCAATTCATAAAGTTTGCATTTTCCACGGGACTTGGTTTCCAGAGCATTTTGGCCTGAGCACTGTGAGCTTTCAAGAATTTCAGCCGAGAAATGCTGTCCACAGATTGCTCAGCTACATACATCCTTCCCACGGCTGTGAAGTTTGGCACAAGTGTTCTATTATTGCTCCGAGATTGGATTTAGAGTTTCATTTTATTAATATTCTTTTCTGCAAGGATTTAGAAGGGGGAGGGGATCTGGACCAACACTGGCTTCTCCAGGCTCATCGTTACTCCCCGCTGACACCTACCTATGTTTGGCCTCTTTCTGTCCATTGTTGACACCATTTGCATGTTGACTCATGTCTTCTGTATCTTGAAGGCTGGTTTTTGTGGAGTCCATGGAAATATGAGTGTGATTATGTTTAGAGTCTATAAATTTGAAAACTTCCTTTAAATTTAAAACCACCATATTAACTGGACTTAAGAACTATGTTTACATGAATTTTTTTTTTTTCTAAATCAAAATACTCTTGACTTCAAGGCCAGAGCCTTATGTTACAGGCTTTGATTTTGGTCACCATGGGGCTCCTACCCTGACCTGGGCTCTCAGGCCACACTAGCCAGTATCCTCAGGGAACATTTGCCAGTCCACAGCCTACACTGGCCACCTTGTTCAAGTACTTAGGTCTGTAGCTGACAGTGTTGCTACTTCTGTGCCCAGTTTGGGCATCAGATTTTTGCTGAAGCTGAGAGCACTGGGCCCTGGGTCCTGACTCCCCATTTAGCTGCTTCTCCTGGGGGTCTGCTGTCTTCTTCTAGCTATGCTCCCAGGACACTGGATCTTGCCAGTCATGGAATCTGTGGCCCACCATCTTTTTCAACCCCTCTGTTATGGGCTGTGCTATTAACTCCTCCAAAATAGATAAGTTGTAATCCAGTACCTCAGAAGGTAACCTCATTTGGAAAATGGTCATTGCAGATGTAAGTAAGGTGAGGTTATACTAGAGTAGGGCAGACCTCTAATCCTGACATCCATACAAGAATAAAGTAAGAGACATGGGGACACACCAAGTGATGACAAAGACAGATTGGAATCCTGCAGCCAGGCATTTACCATTCCTAACCAACCACCAGAATTGAGGAAGAGGCAGAGAATGATTTCCTACACATTTCAGAGGAAGCTTGGTCCTACTCATACCTTGATTTCAGACTTCTAGCCTCCAGAATAATGAGACAATACAACTCTGTTTTAAGATACGCAGTCCATGGCACTTTGTTATACAGCAGCCCTAGGAAAGGAATGTATCCTCTGTCTCAGAGGTAGCAACTTTCCTGCCCCTCAAACACATGTCACACCCCACCCTCCAGGAGAGTCCAGCATAGTCACTCCTCAGTGGGGATTCACACTTATTTTGATGGTAGATGCCCCTTTCAGAGGATGAGTGTTGCAAAGGTGATGCTGAGACAAGCCACTTTTCTTCTGTTGACCAATCCTATTTTTTTTTCCTATTACTCTTCAGTTCTAAGCAAAGCTACATCACATGAGCATGCGACCATGGCTGGTTCATTTGGAGCCAATATCCAAACACATGAGTTTTCCTTTCCGTTAGCTCTTACACCATGGAGGCCAAACTGAGACCTAGGGCTTAATGGGAGACATTTCTCCTAATGCTGATGAAGGAGGGCCCCTGTGGGAAATGTCAGACTTACGAAAGTCAATGTTTGTGAAATGCAAACTCTTTCACAGCTTTATGGCACATGGCAGCCATCATAGGGCATAAGCTATAGGATAAAGAAAACCACTAGTCAGCTTCCTTGTCCTTTGAGTATACAGAGAACAGTGCTGAGGTATGATTTCCCCTAGCCTTGGGCTCTGTGGGTGCTAAATGTGTAGCTCTGAGTTTTTGTTTTTCTCTCATTGGTGCTCTTTCCAGAAGGTCTCAGCCTTGAATTTCTCATCCAAAACCTCTCAACTACCTTTGGCATTAGGGCTCCATGCCTGGCTGCTCTTTGTGGTCTTTAGCTATTTGGCTCTCACCCAGGCCTTAGAGAGGGATGGCTTTCGGATCACCTTTGGCCTGTGTGGACTTAGCCCTGGGCTTTATGTATTTTCCTGCTCCATGAACTGGGGTGAACATGGGGAGGCCACAGGCTGAGAAGAGATGCAGTCTTAGGGCTCTGGAGAAAGAGAAATTTCTCTAGAATAGCCAGTGGGCCATACAAGTTCTGGTCAAAGAGTGAAGCCGCAAGGAAGAGAAGCAGGACTGAGCCTCAGCTCTTAGACCGCTAGTCCTCCAAGAGTTGTTTTTTGAGTAGATACTATGTCCCAGGACTCATTGGCTAGAAGAGTGATTAAGTAACCAAGTTGAAATCCCTGCTCTCCTGCTTTTATACTGAAGTGGATTGCAACAAGAGAATAACAGGAAGACAAGGCAGGAGGTGTTGGAAGGATTCGAAACAAAATGGAAGATAGAATGTTCTGGGTGAAGACAAGTGGGTCAGGACAGAGGCTGCACAGTGCCTAGTGCTGCTGGCATGTTTTCATGGACTACTGGCATAAAGCCACTGGGGTTCAGTTTAGGTCCCCTGATAAGCCCAGGTGGTGGGTGTGGCAGATCTCATCGGGATCATATCAAACAGTCTTCTGGATATCTCCAGTGAAGGGGATGGAATTAATATAATCTTTAGATGAATAGCATTGTCCAATGAGATGGGATTTGAAGAAAAGAGGACACATTTACGTAGAAAGAGGAGGGTGGAAAGAAGAAGGCTGATACTGGCCTCCTGGCTGCCATTCCACAAAGGCCACGGTCCCTGGACGTGGCCAAGCTGGGCCTCTCCCTGGGTCACTGGACAATGATCACCCACAGAAAGGCCTGTCTTTAGTTGCCACCCAATGTGAGAGCCATGTGGTGGCTTCCTGGGACCACGGATGCAGGTTACTGTGATGTGGTGTCTGCAACAACCTGGGTACTGTCTTCCAGCAGTGGTCAGCACTGGAAACATCCATCACAGACTGGTATGCAAAGTGACCAAGGGGGCTCTTGATCTTCATCTTACAGAGTTCCCTGCAGCCCGGCAGGCCCTACTGTGCAGTGAAGAAGAGCTACTAGCTGTGAGCCTAGTCTGGACTGTCTTAAAAGGAGTGACAACAATGCCTGCTAGCTGGTTTCTGCCACAAGCAACCAGTAGTCAGCTGGAGGGATGCATTAGCCTGATGAACTAACTTCCAGGGAAGCCCTCTCTTCACCTTAGAACTTTCTAGCCTTTTACAAAAATGCCTAATTCATGTGGTCTGAACCAACCATTGGCTTCAGTCAGGACTATGTGGTTCACAACACACATATCTCTCTCCCTCTCATTCTCTCTCTTTCTCTTTCATGTGCATGCACACACACACACACACACACACACATGAGCTTTGGGGTTCACCATTGAGCTGTGTGTTTTTGCTCAGTTTATTAACATTACTCTGTCTGTGCTGATCTAACAACTAGATAATTCCCTTCCTAAGACATTCTGTGAAGAACATGACTCTGGTTTGGCTCTTTGTTTTTAAAAATCAACTCTAGCCAGGAAGATGCTCTTCTTGTCCTGCTGCAAGCCAGGCATGGTTTTCCCACTTTCGACTCCTCATGTTTTGTTCTTTTCTATCAATACTGCTTTATGAGATTATTTCCTTCTAAATGACTAACAGGTTGTGTTTGTGGGAGGCATGCACACATGTATGTATGTTTGTGTGTGTGTTTGTGTGTGTGTGCTGTAAGCTGGCATTTTAGAACTAAGGAGACTTAAGTGTTGAAGCACAAATGGTTTTGGTAAATAGCTGCACTTAGATTTGGTCACCTCTCCTCACTCCCCCTCCCCCGCCAGGCCTTTAATTGTGCATATTTTAATCAGAACACACTTTTGGTCCATATGTGTAAAATTTAACGTTGGCTTCTTCAGCAGGGTTTTAAGCTTGGAAATTTTAGCAATGGAGAAAGCTTTTTTTTTCTTCTTTAATTAAAACCTTTTCGAGAGTCACATGCAGTTGTAAGAAATAATACAGAGAAATCATCTGCACGCTTAACAGTTTCCCCCAGTGATAATGTCTTGCAAAACCATAATAAAAGATCACAACCAGGATATTGACCATGATACAGTCAAAATACAGAACAGCTCCATCACTACAGTGAGCCCTACCTCCCACCCCCCACCCAGCTGCATCCCTAGTCCCTAAAAATGACTATTCTGCTCTCTGATTCTGTAATTTTGAAAGACATGTTTTTTTACTGAGCTAGTCTTGGTGAAGTTGACTTTATTCCTCACAGTACCCTAAGGCCTCTGCCATCAGGCTAGATAGGAAGTTAGGGAAGCTGTAACCTCTGCAGTTTACAGTCAGCATTGTGCCATGGTGGCTAATAGCTCAGGCTCTACAGGCCAAATCCTGCCAATAGGAATTATTAGCCAGGTGACCTAAGACAAGTTGATTAACCTTTGTATGCAAAATGGGGATGATGATAATAGAACTCAGAGGGAGTTAGTAGATCCAAGTACTAAGTACAGTGCCTCTCAAGTTTTAATGTTGCACAGATCACCTGGGTCCTATTGTGCTTGAGAGTCAGCATTTTTAACAAGCTCCCAGGTAATGCTGATTGTTGGTGGTTCTCAGACCACACCTATAGCCAGGACTCAGAAGAGTACCTGATACAGAGTAAGCACTCAAGAATCACTGGCCATGTTTTTCCAGCCTTTGTGTGAAGCTGTGTGGGACAGAAGCTGGCGGAGTGAGCCTGAGCTTCAAGGTTCAGAGCCTGGATTGCCCCCATCTTTGCCAGTCCCAGGGTTGGACTGCAGCCTGAGTATGAAGCTAATGATTGGAGAGTGTGGATGAGCCCATGACCTCAAGTCCCAATCCCCGTACTCTTTCCTATGGGAAGAGACATGCATCAGGAGTCACTTTTCTCTTACTAGCTTCTCCTGCCCCCAGCAATGCAGCTTCTGCATGCTGCTCCCTTCTTCACCTGGGCAAGCAGTAGGGAATGAGAGAAGCAAGACCACCAGTACCCAGGTGGCTGTAAGCACCTCTAAGTTGCCCAAGGTTGACTTGCCCTTCATACATCAGGGAGCAATAATGAGAGTGATAGTTACATCCTGGGAGCAGCTCTGCAATGTGTCCTCCTTCAGTCTCTGTGCCCCAAGTGGCCAGGGCTACCAGTCTTGGGCTGGCAGCCTTGGGCAAGGTGATCAAGGCTGGGACTTCTGTTCAAACAAGTGCCACTTACCTTTCCTTCTGTTCCTCTACAGTCCTCTCTAGCAGTAAGTGCTGTTAACCTATTGTGTGTGTCTTCCCAGTACTGTTTCTTTGGGTGCACAAACATATTAATATAGAAACAGTAGGGATAAGAAAGAAAGAAAGAAAGAAAGAAAGAAAGAAAGAAAGGAGAGAAAGAGAGAGAGAAAGAAAGAAAGAAAGAAAGAAAAGAAAGAAAGGAAAGAAAGAAAAGAAAGAAGAAAGAAAGAAGAAAAGAAAGAAACAGTAGGGATGTCTGGGTAGCTTAGCGGTTTAGCGTAGCCTTTGGGCGTGATCCTGGAGACCCAGGATCAAGTCCCACATTGGGCTCCCTGTGTGGAGCCTGCTTCTCCCTCTGCCTGTGTCTCTGTCTCTCTCTCTCTCTCTTTGTGTGTCTCTCATGAATAAATAAATAAAATCTTTAAAAGAAAAAAAAAGAAACAGTAATGACTCATCTATACACGTTGTCTCACAACTTCACTTTGCTCTTGTCACTTTAATATAAATCCTGACCCTTATTCACATATGAACAAGCATGGAGACCTGCCTCATTCTCCCTAACATCTATGTACAACAGTATAGATATAGTGCAGTCAGATCACACTGTAGTGATGAACATTGTGTTTGTCTCTAAGTTTTTAACTTTATAAGTTGCAGTGAACATTCTCTAGGATGGGTTCCTGAGCAAAAGGTAAGAGCCTTTGTGTTTTTGATAGGTGGTACTCTCCCAAAAGGTCATACCTGCCACCATATACCTTCCATTTATAGCGTATACGTCTTCACTCAACACATCCCTGCTATGGCAGGGTATTGTCCAGCCTGTCCCTCATTGTCATTCTTCAAAGGGAAAGACATCGTCTTGTGCTTATTTATAGTTGCGTGTCTGGATTCATGAGGAAGGCAGAGCATCCATCCCTTTTGATGTTTATTTCCCTTCTGCAGTTCATGAGCTCAAGTTTCCAGCAGCCCCTTGGCCAGCTCAGCTCCCCACTGAGGAGGCACCACCAAGGGCTTTGCTCAAGGAGGAGGTAAGCAGTATTTATTTGTTAAATGTAAATACTCTGTGCAGAAGCCGTTGCTATGGCCCCCAGAGGGCTTTCAGCTCATGTTGGAAGAAAGAAGAAAGCTTCTGTATGACACCAGACTCTTTCTGTTCTGGTAACTGTTAATCATCATTCTGTGTCTGCGATAGTACAGCTCCAGCCAGCCTGCTTATGTCCAACAAGAGGCATTCATGGACCCACATGGTCCTGAGGCAGTGTGATACAGCCACTGGGAAGAGCCCTGGACTGGGGGCCAACAGATCCTAGTTGAAATCCCAGCTCTCCCTGTGGAGGGCACAGGTTTCATTCCCCCAGCTTTCCTCATCTGTGCCAACTTGTACCTTTGGACCTGCCTCATCCTGTCCTTAGGCCTCATGGCACTGTTGCCCTCTATGGCACTGATTTTATTAGCTGTTCCTTAGTCTCTATAACCATTCTTCTCCCCTTTCCTCGAAGGGTCTTTGTCTGGGTGTCCTCCAGGTCCCTATCTATATGTTCACTTCCTCCCAGGAACACCCACTGAGGTAGCTTCAGTGTATCCCCACTCAGCTAGCTTTCAAAGCACTTTCTGATCTTTGCACCTAGAAATCAGGGTTTTTCAACCTCAGCATTCTTTATGTTTTGAGATAGATAATTCTTTGTGGTGGGGGAGCTCTCCTGTGTATAGTAGAATGTTTAGCAGCATCCCTGGCCTCTTCCCATCACCTCCCCAGTCATAACAATGAAAAATGTCTTCAGACACTGCCTAATGCCTCATGTTACCCTGGAAGACAAAATTTCCCTGTGTTGATGACCACTAATCAAGAGCCATATGGTTTCATCTGCGTGGAAAGCCTTCTCCCATATCTCCCCACCCCTAATTTGTAATTTGGTGATACATTTGAAAAAGCAAATTATAGAAAAGTATGCACTGTGATTGTTATATATCCAAATGAATAAGGACTGGAATAGAATATGCAAAGATAAACATAGTTATGTAAGCTATGTTTCCTTGGGCTACTCTGTGGGGGGTTAAAAATGTGGCTACTTTTTATAGAACTAACCAGCGGTTAGGTATCTCTCACTTCCGCTTGTTACTGTAGGATTCTGGCATCAGAAATTCCTGGGAATGAATAATCTCCCATAGCTCCCCAAAAGAATCCCTTGACAGACAAGTTGCCTCTCCCATGGAATCCCCCCCAGCCTCAGACACCTGTCAGGCTAGGAGATGCCCATACACAAAGCACTTGCCCTGCTGGAGAAAAATGAGGTCCTCGACCAGGCACACTCAGTGACGACACTGTCTCTGCATTCTCTATAAAGCTGTGGATATGTAATTTTAATGAAACGGCTCTTTGCTGCTTAGATAGGTGTTTATGGAAGGCTTGGCTGGGACTCAATCCAAGGGACAGACACTATGACAGACTCCTCATTCTTACCACCTTGGCTTTGGTATTGATCCGGAGTGTCACGCTTGATGCACTTTCAAAAGGGTCTTGGTGGCCTGCCCCATAGCTCTCTAGGCATGCCCAAATGTGTCTGAATCCTGGTGGTGGGCAACGACCAATCTGGAATGGATACTCCACTGCAGTGGGGAAGTGGGATTATGAATGACTTGTTTTGATACAAGTCTCATTATTATGTTTTAAAAACTCTGATTATTATATTTATAAAAATATCTGATCTACCTTCAAGTCCTGCCTCTAAGACTTCTGGGCTTCCATCCACTTGATCTTTCCTCTCCGAATGTGATGGAATGTTGGCTCTCATGCTTTTTTATAGTCCTGCAATTTAACCCTTGCACAGGACACTCAGTGGGCTCTGCTCAGTAGTATAGTTATTTGGATACTTTTTTCTTCCTCTCTACTGTGTGTACTCCTTGAAGACATAAAATGCCTTAAACCCACTGTGAGTGCCATCACTGTTTGGTGAAACTCCAGCTATATGCCTGGGCTCCATGAGTACTTGATGTTCATGACGGGCCATGACCTGGCGAGAGAGGCGAACTGCAGGTTAACACAAGGTCCTTCCATGCAACAGCCAGGACATGGAGATTGTAGACCTGCTTTGCCACCATTTCATTGGGGACCACAGCCAGCTCTCATAACTCCCCTATCTTAGTGTCTCATCCATAAAACAGAGGAAACAGCCCCTACACCTGGGATGGGGCGAGACTCTATTTAAGTGAACTGAACCACTGAGAGGAAACTTCTCCACTTATTCAAGGGTTATTTTCAGTAATCTGTGCATTTTAGACCAGGAAATAGTGGTGTGGTTTTTCAGTAAAATACCCCAGTGATCACCTGTCTTTAGATATCTTTCACATAAAGAGCTTATGTTCAGGAAGAACTCAGCAGGTTGGAAGAGAGGATTGAAATCCAATTCCAATCACTCCTGGCCTAGATCCCTCTGTTCCTCAGATGTTTTCCTGTGGTTGTGGGGAACATCTAAAGCAGGGACCAACTTACAGCCATGACTGAAATCTGGGGCCCTTAGTCTAGGACACGAGGGCTTTAGCAAATTCTGATTTCTCATAGAAGCCTGTTGTTGAAGAGATCAGAAAGGGACAGTTCTTGGGGGCAAAACCTTCCTCCTTTAGGAGCCCAGCTGCGAGTTGTGAGTGACCTGGGGATTGTAAGTCCTGCTTATCAGGAGAAGGAAAGCTGTCTTCTTTGAGTCCCACTTTGCTGATTTTGGAGGAGCAAGGGCACAGAGGGTATTGACGCCAGTGCAGGGAGGAAGGGGTTTGGGTGGGAAGTGTGGCTGTAACAATGCCTTGCTCATCCACAGTTACTGGAATGAATTTACCATGAATGGGTTTCCCAGAAAACAATATCAGCCCTGTGAGCAGATTTTGAAAAAGTATAATCGTCTGGGAAGGAAATGTTTCCAATGGGTGTCACACCTTGTCTGGCTTCTTAAAGGGAGTACGTGAAAAGGCATTTTGCTTCTGCTGTATTTCGGCCCATGCCTTCCACGAGAGCTTTAGCTAGTCTCACGCGTTCTGAAACATGTCCCATGCTTTTCTGTGTGAGCCTCAGCACCCTTGGCAGCCATCTGTATGCTGTGCATCTTCAACTCTGTTTTCCTAAAAGCATTCTGCATGGCATCTGGCACCCATGGTGAGTGCCAAATAAATGTCTTTGAAGGAAGACTCAGTCATAAAAACCCCTGCTGTTTGCAAGTTATGTCCAGTCAGCGAAGCGCTGACATAGACTCTTTAGAAACATCTTCCCGGGGCATCCATGAGGGGAGTCTTTGTTGTTTCACTTACTCACCAACATTCATTACCTCTTCCTCTGTCCCAACACGATGCCAGCATCAGAGGCATACAGACAAATCAGATCTGGTTCCTTCCCTCAAGGAGTTCCTAATCTAAAGTTAATATAAAGAAAATGAACTCAATTCAGTATGGCAAGTGTACTGCTCAGGTGTGTCCTGCATGACATGGAGCGTAGAGAGGCATTTTAAATTTCTTTCAGATTTTCCACCATTTTTCTCTCTTCTCTCTCCTCACTGCTACTTCTTGATATACTGGGTACCCCTCTTTCATGCCATCCTCTTTCCCTCTTCTAACCTGCTTTTTCTCATCTGCTCTTTTCTAGGAAATTGGTTGAATTTGTATCCTTTCTTTACAGTACTGAGTTTCCACTCTGCCTAGCTGCATAGTACAGGCACCTGGGAATCCCTTCCACCCCCATACTGCATCCTATGCTCAGAGATCTGATCTAATTGATCAGAGTAGGTGCCAGACTCCCAGATGATTCCTCCATGCATCTAGGGTTTAGAACTGGTTTACAGACAGTTAGAGACTTGGGGCTGGCCCTAGTCCCACTTGTGGAATTAAGTGCATGTGCTTTGTGACAGCTCTTTCCCAAGTACAGAATTGATTTTTAAATCTCTGGAGGTTGAATACACTACCTTGGCCTCTCTGCAGTTGTAGAGTCCAATAGTAGAGTGGCCCAAGGCCAAGAAATGGCCCCATCTACTCTCCAAGATATTGAAGCACCTCATAAGCAGTCATGATATGGTTGAGGTAGTTCCTAATCAAGTGTTTAAAATCTCAGCTAACCAATGTTGGTGCTAACAAGGGGCCAGAGATTTGATCATAATTGCCAGATCATCAAAACTCAGGAAGGAGTCTCTAAGACCTGTGCCTTGAGAATGGAATATAAGCTATTTATATACCCAGAAGAGTTCAATGTAACCTGACATCCATAAAATGTATCTAGGAGGGCAAAGTTACCAAAGTTAGTGACGATCTGTCACCTCCTATTTTTTGAGATTTTCTCTCACAAATCAGCCTAGTCAGGCTCTGGCTACATCCAGCTGTCAGTGATGGGAGTCATTAGAGCAGCCCCTCTGGTGCTATTTGGCATGTTCATATCAGATTATTTCAGTCAAATAGCCAACATTTAATGAGCACCTACTATGGGCCTGGCATAGAGGAGCATGGACACGGATCAACACAGGTGCTGTCTTTGAGGCACACCTCATGTGAGACGTGCTCTAACTATTCTAATGTATGAAGAGTGAAATCATAACCCATGAGATAACTCACAGCTGTCTCCTCCGGCTGTGGGCTCACACAGAACAGCACACATGAGCTGAAGACATCAACAAACAGGAAGTGCTTTAGGGTTCTGTTCTCTAAGCCTGAAAAAACACAGTGTAATTAGCATGCTTTCATCTAGGAACAGGTAATGCAAAGAATAGGCAAAGCAACTTATTTATTGATTTTATTTTTTGAAAGTGAGAGAGAGATAGAGAGGGCACATGCATGAGAGTGAGGGCAGGGCAGAGGGAGAGAAAATCTCCAGCAGACTCCCAGTTGAGTGCAGAGCCCAGTGCAGGCTGGGCTCCATCTCACAACCCTGAGATCATCACCTGAGCCAAAACCCAAGAGTGGGACACTTAACCAACTGAGCTACTCAAACACCTCTAGGCAAAGCACTTTAATGTAACAAGTATGTAATTGAGTGTCACCTGTGAAGGGGAAGGCAGAGAGGAAATACTCATGGTCTGTGACCTTCAGAAAGTCACAGCTCGATTACAAAGGGAAGACAAGTGCTTGTGTTATTCTAAAAAAAAAAAAAAAAAAAAAGAAGAAGAAGAAAAATTAATACTGGCAGCTACCCTGTGGTGAGCACTCAGTATGTACAAGGCACAGGACTCAGTTCTTGTCATGCCCACATATCACACCCACACATTGTCAGTGTGCTTTACCTTTGAGAATACTGAGGCCATGGGAGGTCACCTTCTGTGCCTAGGATGACACAATATAAGGAACCTTTCTGCCCAGCTTTTCTTGTCCAGCCTAAGAAGAGAGACATGAAGATTCCCTGGGGTTAGAGTAGGAGAGGACACACTGGCTTGGGGATGGATTGGGTTCTCCCCGAAGCAGACCCGGGACAAGGTTGGAGCACAAGTAGTTTATTGGGAGTAGTGCTGGTAGAAGTAATGATGTGAGGTAGAGAAGGGAAGGGAAGGACACCAAGTCAAGGTACATAATCCAGGAGTTCCTTCTGTGGGCAACTGAATGTCAGTTGCACTGGGGCATGCAGTAAGATGATGCATGCCACACCTCAGAGTTATGCTGAGTGGTGAAGAAGCTGGAGATATTTGTCATCATGCCACCACCCATCATTATTTGAGGGCTGTTTCCAGGAGCATTAACTCTCCAGTAGTAAAGAGCTGACATTCTCATGGGCAATCTAGGTGAGTGCATGGCTCTATGCCTGTCTCTGGCTGTGGCCTCCGGAGGCCCAGGGATGAAGGATGGTAATGCAAGTCCTCACCCACACATCTACTGGGGTGGCACCATGTTTTCTTGAGCTTGAAGACCCACATCCCTAGCTCCTCTTCAGAATTAGAAGTCTCTGGGCTCCTTCGGGGCAAGTTCCTTCCCTCAAGGAGTTCCAGCAGAGAGAAACTTCTTACCCATAAATGAGTATGAGTACTTTACAAACCTTCTTTCGATGACCAGAATGATGTCCCAGCAATTCAGAGATCAATGATCAGGAGTTGAATTAGTAAGCTGGTGTAGAAGCCCTTGGAGGCAAGTTTTCTAAGCCATACTGGATTTCAAGGCAGTGGACCTGGATTTGAGTGTCAGCTTGGTGCTATTAGCCAGGCCAGTCTCTCTAGGTTCTTGCTGACTGGCTAGCCTGTAGCATCTCGTCTCACCCAGTGCAGATCTGGTATGTCCTCTGGGGAACGCAGGGCAAATGACTCGTTGTGGACCCTCTTTTCTGCTCATGAATAGAGCTGCTGCCAGGAGGCCTCCCAGAGCTGGATCCCAGGCACTGCACTGCAGTCTTGTCCAGGGACAGACACAGAGTGGTGGAAAGAGGCATGGGTTTGGGAGCCAGGGGTGGGGACAGAGCCCTGCTCTGCAGTTTACCAGCTGTGTTGCTCAAGACAAAGCATTTTGTCATGTTGAGCTTCAGTTCCCTCATTTATAGAATGGAGACAAAACTACTCACTTTTCAGGGCTGTTGTGAGAATGAAGTCAGCCAGTGCACATGTGCTGGTCTGCACGGTGTGCAGTACATAGCAAGAACTCTGTAAATGTTAGCTACTTGTTATCATCACTTTGCCCCAGTAGGGATCCCCCTCAGTGCGGGCAGGAGGGAGCACTCCAGCGCTTTGTGAGCCTCCTGGAAGAAGTCCTGGTGTCATGGGAGCAGATGCTCTTTGCCTGTCTCCGGCTGTAATTGTCAGGCTTTGTTCTCTTCCACAATTAGACATATCGGGTTCAAAAGAGACATTGTTTCACACCAATGAATAGATTAATAGCCTCCCTCCCCAGATGTAGGGGACTTTATCAGCCTCTTGAAATGTTGATGATGTCTCAGAGAGAGAGCTTTAGGGAGCCACTCCTAAATAAGTCATTCATCCCTGCCATACCTGAGCCCCACCCTTGGCTGAGAGGCAAGAGCCTGTGGCTGTGGGACATGAACTGCCTGGGGATCAGTCAGGGGGCACATGCAGTGAGTGCCCATGGACTGGCCTCTAAGCAGCTGTATGGTGAAAAATGAAGAATCTGACTCTAATAATAGAGGACAGGATGAGGGCTGAAGGATTTGGAGAAAGTTATGTATTTCAAGCCTGGGTTCAAGTTTGCAACCCAGAGATGTGCTTAGCAGGCCTTGCATTAGACCAGAGGGTGCTGGGCAAGCCCAGCTCAGGAGTTGGGAGGCTGGCGGTCCCCAAGGAGCTGGTGGACACTGTGCCCTTGTCTTCCCTCTCTGGGAGACCTGCTTGCCAACATGGTGCCCTTGGCTGAGAGTCACTTGGCTTGGTGTCAGCCTCTAGGCCTGAGCATTCTTCATTCCACTTCCCGCTCTGATGTGGTATGTAGACCACTCAAGTCAATGTGCTATGTGTGAAGAGCTCCTCCTTTGTCTTTCTAAGGAAACCTAACCAATGGTCTGTTTCCTTTATCTCTGAATGCATATTCCTGCTGTCTTGGGTGGGGGGAGGGCAGACCCAACAGCTGGCAGATAATCCCTACTCCTATCTTGGGGGGAAGCCCTGGCCTGTCAGCATTTGATGAGATGTGACACTTTCTCACTTTCCCTGCAGATCAGCAGCCTGGGGAGGAAGCAGGACTTATTTAGGAGAAAGGTATTTCCAAAAAATTAAAAATAGTATCAGAGCCTTTTAACAAACAGAACCAGATTTCAGATTTATTCCTCTGCTTTCACCATAGATTCGATCTATCCTGAAATGAGTGATTTTTTAAAAAATTATCAGATCACACAACAGAAGGCATTAGGTTTTTTTCCCCCCTCTCTCTCTAGAGTTAACATTTTAATTTTAGAGACAGTTTTAAAAGAAAAACACTGACACCAAGGTATCTAGCATTTCATGAGAAAATGGTGAGATTTTCAAAATGGGGAAGTTTACCAGGCTGGCCCCCTTCCCCCCACCCCACCCCCCACCTCGCCCCTGGTTTGGCCAATTTGTAGGAACTGACCTTCTCAGAAGGATTGGAAGTCTGAGCAAAGCCAACTACTAGTTTCCAAATTGATTTTCTAACCAAAATTGGAATGGTTCTCAAATGCTCCTGGGATTTGGGGCTATTAATATTGAAGAACAATGAGAAGGAAAAAGTGAGTGTGTAAGAGGTGATTTATGACCAAAAGGAAGTTACGAGCTCTGAAACTTGTATGCAACCCAATCACAGAGCCCTCTGGAGAAGTTCCAGAGAAGAGATGGAGAATGTAAAGGGAGAGCGTTTCCGAGGGATATTAAAGCTTATAAAAGGAGGTAATGTGGGCTTTGGGCCCAAAATGAGCCAGCGAGGAGCTGACCATGTTGAACTGCTCACAGCCACAGCAGGTTTTGTGCAGCTGTCATCAGTGCCTGAGACCCCCTCCCACCGCAACCCCCCCCCCCCCCCCGCCGCCCAAGTCTTTCTTTCTATTTATTTCTTACCATTAGTTCATCACCAAGCAGGTTAAATGGCAGGAAGAGAGTCTCCCCGCCAGAGTGTTGGGACTTTGACCATTGCTATTCAAACCTGTGGGCTCATATCAGGTGTCAGGTTCTTAGGTGTCAAGGCTGAGGCTCAGCTGCTAAGCGTTAAGACCAGGCCAGAGTGGAGGTGCACAGGGCAGGACGGTTGGGCAGTCACAGCCTGGCCAGGTGTTCTGGGAATGGACACTTAACCCCAGCCTTTTTTTTCCCCTCCCATAGCTCTTACAAAAGTTATTATTATTTATAGTTTTACTGAGGTAGAATTGATACAAAACAAATTGCACATATTTAAAGTGTACAAATTACACACTTTCCATATATACATATATACATATAGACATGCACATATACATGCCTTTACATGAAGGACTAAAGGAATCAGCTAATCCATGGGGTCCTTTGCCTATGAGCAGGGCATTCTCATGGGGGTGCACACCAATCACATCCTTTGGGGGGATTTGGGACATTTCCTCCAAGAGGAAGAAAGGGTGCTGAGATGGGCTTCTAGCTATCACCACTCCTTGAAGGACAAGAGGTGAGACTGTTTGCAGACAACCCAACTGCCTCAAATAGCCAGGTAAGGGACTTTTTATAAAAATGAACAGTAGGTGAACTGGTGCAGCCACTCTGGAAAACTGTGTGGAGATTCCTCAAAGAGTTAAAAATAGATCTGCCCTATGACCCAGCAATTGCACTGCTGGGGATTTACCCCAAAGATACAGATGCAGTGAAACACCAGAACACCTGCACCCCGATGTTTATAGCAGCAATGTCCACAATAGCCAAACTGTGGAAGGAGCCTCGGTGCCCATTGAAAGATGAATGGATAAAGAAGATGTGGTCTATGTATACAATAGAATATTACTCAGCCATTAGAAACGACAAATACCCACCATTTGCTTCGATGTGGATGGAACTGGAGAGTATTATGCTGAGTGAAATAAGTCAATCAGAGAAGGACAGTCATTATATGATCTCATTTGGGGAATATAAAAGTTAGTGAAAGGGAATAAAGGGAAAGGAGAGAAAATGAGTGAAAATATCAGTGAGGGTGACAAAACATGAGAGACACCTAACTCTGGGAAACGAACAAGGGGTGGTGGAAAGGGAGGTGGGCGGGGGGTTGGGGTGACTGGGTGATGGGCACTGAGGGGGGCACTTGGCAGGATGAGCACTCGGTGTTATGCTATATGTTGGCAAATTGAACTCCGATAAAAAAATTTTTTAAAAAATGAACAGTAGGAAATAATCCAAAGGGGGCAAAAATGATGCCCTCGTGCAGTTTTTTATTTTATAGATTTAAAACTATTATACCACCAGGATCTCATCGGGGAGGTATAGCATATCTGGACTGTTATGATTATAACTAATCATCACTAACCAATCTGCTTCTTAGAAGTCATGCTGTGGGGAACCCTGGGTGGCTCAGCGGTTTAGTGCTTGCCTTCCGCCCAGGGCCTGATCTTGGAGGCCCAGGATCAAGTCCCACGTAGGGCTCCCTGCATGGAGCCTGCTTCTCCCTCTGCCTGTGTCTTTGCCTCTCTAGCTCTCTCTGTGTGTCTCTCATGAATAAGTAAATAAAATCTTAAAAAAGAAGAAGAAGAAGAAGTCATGCTGTGGCTAAATGGGAGAAGGAGGAAGGGATTCTCAGCACTGGAGGACTATGGCTGTTTCTAAGACCCGAAGTCCCTCTGGGGAAGCCTCTGAGGGGTCGGCCAGAATGGCTTTCCACTGTTAACACTACTTCTGCTTCCAGCATTGATCACAGACCTCCACTGCCCAGATGATGCCTCCAGATAATGCACATTGCTGCCAACAGAATGTAAATGGAGAAAATACCGTGGGTTTAATCAGCGTTGGCCAAGGAATGGGGGGAGGGCAGGAGTGCAGAAAGGTCTGGGAATGAGGAGAGATCTAGTACATGGAGAAGAGTCAGGCCTCATAAAGGCATTTTATGGTGTGGCTAGGACCAGAATTGTTGGCATCAGATATTTACTAGTCTCCCAGGATCTGCAAGAGCTGAGAAGTGCCTCCACTCCCAGTCTCCTTCTGCCAACTGGCATTCTTGCTGACTTAGCAGTTGCTGAGAAATTTTCCTCTGATCTCCCTTAGAATGTTTCAGTTATATATTCATAAATGGGATGAGGAAGAAACTTCTAAAAGCAAGGGCTTGGCTCACTGTGGAGGCAGAAGTTCTCTTTGGAGGAAGCATCTGGAAAAGCACACCACCAAATATGTGTTGAAGAGCTGGGTGGTCAGCAGCACCAAGGCGGGGCAAGGCCAGGCATTCAGATGTCTTCCCAGAAATGGGCCTGGTGGGAAGGTCAGCTCCATCATCATCAAAGTGCTCCTGACCAGAGACACACACTACCCTGTACTTTCCAGTCCTCTAAACGGTAATTCAGGTTAGCGCCAAAGGCCCAAGTTCCCTTGGTGATGCCTGCACTTTGTAAGCAGCCCTGACAATTGCCCAAGGAGAGATGCCCTACCAGAAACATTTCTCCTTCCTAGCCCAGCTTGGATTTAGGATGTCTTTGTGGGGTTTGAAATGGAAAAGGAGTAATGTCCTCCCTGCGGTATCAGCAGGCCAGGGAGTAACTCAGACTCTCTGGTTTCAGGCTGGTGGATACTTCCTGCTGAATGCTGGCAATTACCTAATGATTGGAAGAGTCTGGTTAGGTTTTTTTAAACCTCTTCTGCTTTCACTTTAAGGCATTGTTACTTCCTTTATTTTGTCAATAGGTAACATATGCTCATGATACAAATTTCAAAAAAACTAAAAGGGTCTTCTTCCCTCTTAGCCCGGCCCCAACCACTGGGTACCCTCCCCAGAGTTAATCCATATTGCACATTCTTGCATATGCTTCTAGAAGTATTTTTTGAACAGTTAGGCAGGCATGTAAATGGATAATCTTTCTACCCCTACTCCCATTCCTCCTCCCCTCCGGCCCTCAAGTGGTTGCCATAACAGTTGGTTCTATGGAAATAGACTCTAAGGTAGAGATTGGCAGGCAAGAGCAAACACCTGTGAGGAAGAGTGGGAAGCAGGGTTGACCAGAGGGAGAAATTCTAAGTGCAATGCTATCATAACAGGGGCTCAGCCCCGCAGGGAGCTCTGGAGCCAGAATGGCCCTCTGAGTTGTCCCAGTGTGGGATATGAGGGGGCAGGCCTTTGATCAGTCATTGCAAATAGGCATAATCTTTTGTGAGGCTTCTCTCTTCAGCACTGGGCAATCCCCTGGAGAGGAACTTGGGGTCCCTCCAACACTCCCAGCAGCTGTCAAATCTGGATGAGCCCACCCCAGCACCCACTTTACCAGCATATTATGCACATTGCTCTTACATGACTTTTTTCTACCTTATAGTAGATTTTGATTGTTTTACATCAGTACATAAATAGCTTCTATACTCCATTTTTTATGGCTGAAGAGTGCCCATTGTGTGGGCATAGAATAATTTAAGTTCTCCTTTGATGGACATTTTAGTGTATTAGCGTTCTTTCAGAAGTACATCCACTTCTGTATGGATTTGTCTTTTCACACATGTGCAAGTATATCCTATAGACAAATTGCATGATCCAAGAATATGCACATTTTATTTTGGAAGATACTATCCAGTGCCACCCACTGAGGCTATATCAGTTTACACTCCCATCAGCAATCTATGAGCTTGTCTGTTTCCCCTACTGTTGCCAATACTATGTTATTAAACTATTTTTCCCAGTCTGAAGGGTTGAAAATAGTTTGTCGTGGTAGTTTCAGTTTGCATTTCTCTTTTTATGAATGAGAGTGTCTTTTTGTTAAGTTTAAATGCAATTTGCATCACCTTTCTGCAAACATTTTAATTACAGCCTTTATTTGATTTTTCCTCAGTTGGCCATTTTCTTATTGATTGGTAGAAACTCTTTCATAGGATGAAAATCAGAACTTTGTGATATAAATTGACAAGTTCACCCTTTAACCTAGGTAGACACAGAAACTGTTGTATATTTATGGACCTTTTGAGAAGGCAGTGAGACCTGCAGTTTCTCTGGAACTTTTCTACCTAGGCTTGGTTTAGTGTGATCTACCTATTTCTCATCTTTCTCTCAGGTGACTGTCCCGGGAGCTATAACACCCTGAATTTGGGTAGAGCTTCTTGTGGAGCATACTCTTCATTTTCAGAGGCACTGGAATTGGACAGACCTGGGTTTAAGTCTTCTCTTTGTTATTTAACAACTATGTCATCTTGTTATTAGCCTCTCTGAGGTATAATTCCTTATATGTACGATGGGGGAAATAATAGAGATCTCAGGGCACCTGGGTGACTCAGTTGGTTAAGCATCTGCTTTCAGCTCAGGTCATGATCCCGGGGTCCTAGAATTGAGCCCCACATCTGGCTCCCTGCTCAGAGGGGAGTCTGCTTCTCCCTCCCTCTGCCACTCCTTCTGCTGCTCCTCCCCCTGCTTGTGCTCTCTCTCTCTCAAAGAAATAAAATCTTAACAAAAATAATAGAGATCTCTGTGGGTTGCTGAGAGGATTAAATGCACTAATGTCTAAACTACTCTATATGTCCCTCTTTTACCCCTCTGCCCTCCCCTCTCCCTGGCACTCTCCCTCTTGCTGCTCCCACAACAGCCACACTGAGCCTCCTTCACTTCCTTGGAGACCCATGCTCAGGCTAATGCCCACTTACCCTGTAAAGTCTCAGAGTAGTCTCCTCAGAGAAAGAAACAGCTTTCTCTGGCTCTCTTGTGTGAGTCTGTTGCTCCCTCCAGGATCAGCCCTGGCATGCTGTATTACAGCACATTTTAGGCTTCTCCTTTCCTTCCACGAGTGTCTCTCATTAGACCGAGAGTACTGTGAGGGCAGGACCACTGGATCTCTCCCCTGGACTCACGTTTACCCAGGAGGCATGCAGTAAAGGTGTGCTGGAGGACAGATGGATAGTTAGAATAGTTAGATGGACAGCTGAATGGAAGAATGGATGGATAGATGGGTGGATGGGTGAAGTGTGTGGGTGGGTAGGTGGGTGGATAGATGAGCTGCCTGGGGGTCACACGTGATAACTCTGGGAGGGGCTTCATTTATTTGTGAAGGCTCTGACTTAGAAAGAAAGAAAATGCTTTCTACAAAGCAGTAGAAACCTGACAAGAACAACTTCTCAGCAGAACCCATGCCATGATAACTTTTTCTTAAATGTGCTAAGAAAGCATGACTGACTGGCTTGACTCACCCAGGCTCTCCATACCTGTGAGGCTGAGTCTCAGTGTCCTTGCGCTGTCAGTAGCAAGCCCTCAGGGAATTTAGGAAGAAAGCCGACATTAAAGAATCTCACTCTTCAGAAAGTTTACCTGCAGACTGAGTGAGAAGGTGAGCACTTTACCACCTATTTGAAAATCATTAGGTGTGTTTTTCTATAAAAGTCATAATCTATCAAAAGATTAATCCTCAGATTTCATGGTTGCACTTAGAATTGCGATGTTTATACATGGAAAATGCTTCATTCACTGCCAAGTTGAGTAACATGGTGTTCAGATGAGTGAGATTTCTATGAAACTGAGGCTGGGTATTTAAGTCCTCATTTTATCTTTCCACTACGGTTACTTCGAAGCATTTTTGAAATCTTTCTTTTGCAATTTCCTTCAAATCAACTTCGGACAAGTCTTATTTTTTTCTGTTACTGTTTTTACAACAATATGTTCCCTTCCCTGCTTAGCAAATAGAGCATCTCAGACACAAGTCACCATTTCACAAAGACTCAAAGACTCAGGCTTGTCTTTTTAAATAGGCATTATTTTCCTGAGTTCTTATATTTAGGAATGTTTTCTGGGGCTCCTGCAGTAAGCAAGGCTGTTTGGCTCTGCAGGAAGTGGCCTCTAACTGCCATGCCCGCTACCAAAAGTTCTTCTCCACTTTGTTACCTTTCCCTTCTTGTGTCTGCCATTGTCCTGAGTGCGTCTCTTGTGGTGCAGGGGCTTCCTGAGAGCTACTCACTTCTCTGTGGCTTTTTGATACAGCCTTTGTGGGCATAGCTGAGAGGTTGACCTTACTGGGGGCCTGGTCTCTAGATCATAGAGACGTCCCTACAGGAGATTATGCCTGAGCAACCAGTGTTCTAGCGATTAATTAAGGTTGCAGGGATGTCTGTGAAGGTACCTATCATGGAACAGTATGTTGCAACTTGGAAAAAAAAAACCTACACCCCCAAAATAAACACCAATGGAAAGAAATTGCTCAAGAACTGATTCCATGAGGGAAGGTGGAGATTGTTATCCAGGGAATATTGATTCTGACATTCAGATTTATTGTAAACGTGCCAAAAGCAAAGGCTGAAGTACCAGCACTCTGCATGAGGAGCAAGCACTCGTCCCCTGCAACAGGACTCGTGAAAGTTGTCTGCCTCTGTGGGCCCTGTGAGTTCACTGAGAAGCAATGGTCTCTGTCACTTGTGTAGCGAAACGAGCAGTAAGTGGTACTGTGAATGGATATGCTCACCACCTGCCACCCCTACCTCAGCCTGGCTGAGCCCTCAGTGGGGGTGGATGTCAACAGGAGTCAAATTGGCCAATATTAACCCAGTCCCGCTCTATTTCGGGTCCTCTTAAACAACAAAGTTTGAAGAGCTAGCCGCTGTCCTCAGGGAGTCTATGTCTTCTTGGGGACCTGGGACTGTGGATTGGGGAAGGAGTGTGGAGCACTGGAGAAAGAGCCCTGGTTTGGGCCAACCAGGCATTTGGTTCAAACTAGGGTGACTTAGTTTGCCTGGGACTGAGGGGTTTTCCAGGATGAGAGACGTTAGTGATAAATCCAGGTAAGAACTGGACAAACCAGGATGACTTGCTCACCCAAAAGTTGCTAAATCTCCTTGGTGCCTCAGTGTTCTTACCTAGAGAATGGAGGCAGTAACACCAAACCCTTAAAGTTGATGTAAGAGAGGGCAGAAGGTGATTAGATTTGTAAAGCATGTGGCATGTGGGATCTTCAATGTATGAATGCTGTAAGACATCAGAAAGGGTCAAGATTCACACGGAGCTGTGGAACCATTCAGGAAAGGACGCAGCCAGCATAAGCCAAAGTGAACTGGGGAATACTCTGTGGAGGGAATTTGCTCCAGAGAGCTATGCTTTAAAGAGCAGTGACACTTGGTCCCAAATTATGCAAGGAGATTTGATTGTCTTGGAATAAAATGAGTGGCTCTAGAAATAACTTCTTCCTGCTTCAAGCCACTTAAGTTCTGCAGGATTTAGCTACTGCTCTGCTGTGATTCTCAGTTGCCTCTATCCCCCACCCCAACCTGTCCACTCTTTTCCTTGGGATTTGCTTCTGCTGTGCCATAGGCCGAGTCCCCCTTCTCTAAAACACCTGCTCATTAATTGGCCACCCGCCCCCTCCCCATGAGAGGTGTCTAGTGAGCCAGGATTAGGGAAACTTAAGCTCAGAGAGGTTAAGTGACTTGCCAAGAATCACCCAGCAGATCAATTTTGAATCCAGAAACAGGAACCAGATGTCTGCACCTTACTCTGTGCTTACTTTGGAAGGTGGAGTGTGGGGCCCGGGAGGCCCCAATAGAAAGACGGATCTCCTCTGGGAGAGACCAGGAGACCAAGAATTCCAAAGCTGTCCTGTAATTTATAGCCAGGAGTTTCCCCTAAATGTGTTAGGGGAAGGCATTTTTATAAAAAATTAGCTTTGAAGATACCCCCTGAGTTGGGAAGTTTGCATATGAAGGAAATTTCTGACTGTCGTTAGGAAAAGATGCCACAATGAGTGAATTTAATGAATTAAAGATTTGGCACAAGCTGTATCAAGTATCAAGTAATGAGCTTTCCGTTTCCAGTCACACATTCAGTATTTCTCAGTTCAGCCAAAATTGGCAAGAGTCAAGCTGGTTATTACAGCAAAACCTGGAAAAGGCAATTAAGCACTCCCAGGGTTAAAAGGTTAACTCCAGTGGAAACACGAATCATAAATTTTACTCACAGATATGCCTGTTACTCGGAGCCCTGTATGTGGGGAAGGCTCCTCACCCAGGGCCAGGCCATCAAAGGCCAGGATGGCAGCTGGTGCTGGCCTATCCTGGGAAACCGTGGTCTGGTACTCTGTCCCATAGCAGGCAGAGCTAGTGGGTGGTGGGAGCAAGCTAGGGATTCCAGGGAGGCTCCATGGTTCTCCATTCGCTTCCCTGGAAGTGGGAGGCACTGTTCAAGGCATCTGGCATGTGCTCCTTGGACATTTAGAAATAGGCTAAATGAGCAACCATCCTGGACACTGATGGGCAACCTGGGATGCAGGGCTTGGGTCAGCTCTAAAACTAGAAAAAGCCCAGGTAAACTTGGTGACCAGTGTGGTCACCCTATAAAGGACCCTGATATTTTGGGGAGTCCTTATTTCCTGTCTAGCAATTTCTGCAGAATGTCTAAAACCAAAGGTGTTGGATGTGGCCTTGGTGCTTCCATGTCTAGAGGTGTTCCACTGCCTAGGGCAGCATGAGGATTGGGTGAAAGTAGGTAGCTGAGTGCCAGGCAGTGGGCAGGAGCCCAGACAGGGTCCCTGTCTGGAAGTGCCACCCATTTATCATCTGCCCCTTGCTCTATGTGGCTGCTTTAGGGGGCTCTTCCACTTTATTTGCAGCAGCCCAGAGGGCTCAGAGAAGTCCTGAGTCCTACCCAAGGGGGCTACGAGGATTATGTTGTTCAAGCTCAAATATCTTCAGAAAGGAGACGGACAATAGCTCATATTAGTTCTTTATCTGAAAGTGGGCCCCATTTCAAGAGCCAGCCAGGAGGGCCAAATGTGCTGCCCTGAGAATAGCTTTATCTTGTTTGCTGATTAAACCTGTTTTGAATAATCATTCATGCCGGTGAAGAAATAGATAATCTGGGATGGTTTTGTTGAGGCTTTTTAGTGTTACAGAATTCTACCTCACTTGATCCTTTCAGAGGGTTATTTGCTATTAAAAAGTGCCCCAGAGGAGGAGCCATGGGCAAAGAACAACTGCCACCACCCCTGAGAGCTGAGACGAGCTGGCCCTGTCTACGTGTGTGAATTTCTTTGGAAAAAGTTACATAGCTGAGTATCTCACTCCCAATTTATATGCACTGCAGTCATCTGTGGAGATGCTGTCTTTGCTAATAATCTAGCAATTAAAATGGAATGTGACTGCTTGTTAAGCCTGCCACTCAACTAGAGATGTGTATTTGTTTTCAAGTGGAGCTGGGTTTGATCAGCCTGTCTCCAGCTGAAGCTGAGTACTGAATATTTGGAGTAGAAAGTGCCTCTATACCTTTGAATTTATTATTTTTTAATGGACCTTATTAGCCGCTAAGATAGAATCAAAAGCTCAAACTGAGTAATTAATCTCAAAGTTCTGCAAAGTGTTTGTCTTTGCAGTGTGTTTTCAACATGGTTTTCCTTATTTGATTTGTGAGCAGACTTTTAATAACTTGTTGAGACTTTATTAATGTTAAACTTTCTTTACATTTTATTTAATTAAAACTCCTACCACTTAGCTTGGTCTATTAGCAGGGATCTGAAGCTGCTTAGTCTTCTGTGGAGGATCCCTGCCCAAGAAAGCTCTGGGTTAGAAACCTGCTTTAGTGCCCATATGATTAGGGAATTTTGAGTTGAGGAAAGGACTGGGTCAGGCCTGGGTAGTGCTGGGAAGTTCTC
Source organism: Vulpes lagopus (assembly GCF_018345385.1). NCBI lineage: Eukaryota > Metazoa > Chordata > Mammalia > Carnivora > Canidae > Vulpes > Vulpes lagopus. The sequence goes on along the minus strand of NC_054830.1, from coordinate 108,803,620 downwards.
TTTGGTATGGCCTGCGCTGGGAGCCCCACAGGGACCTGAGCAGGTTGGAATTTGGGAACTGGTTCTGCCAAGCCACACAGCAGCCTTCCAGGTGGGCAGCTACACAGAGGAAGATAGAGTTGGATGCCAATTCTCCAACTGATGTCTCCAGACTTGTCAGCCTGTGACAGGATTGGCAAATAAAGGCACATATGCCTACAGTCTTCTCCCACGATCAGGGCAGACATCATTAATCTATCACTTCATTCTTTCCTCATGAACCAATGCATGATATGAAGTCTTGTTAACACCTTTTTCAAAGCAGCCACTGCCAGTTGAATAGAGTGGAGATTCAGACGAAGCACAGCTGCCACCATCCCCATTTCAGGGCCTGCTGTCCAAGCACCTGCCATATGAGGCAGGCCAGGTCTGAGAGGAGAGGAAAGGAAGAAGGGCTGTTACAGTACAGTGCCATTCACAGCCTGAATAAGAACCCTATGATCCCCTTTCCTGCACCCTGGGTCCTGCTCTGACTTGCAGTATGTGGAGTGCATATGAGAAGACGACCTTCCCAGGTCCAGAGAAGCCTGCTGGACCTTCTGTCCTACAGCCTTCCAGGTCCAGAAGGATAGAATATTCTGGAGAAAGAGCCATTTCCTTATCAAATGCTTTTAGAGGACATGCTTGAAAGGCAATGAGGAGAGCGTGGGTGGTGAACTCCAGGTCACTGCTCACCTTTGCAGCCCTAGTAGCGGTCTGTTCACACACAGGAAACCAGGCAGCCACGACAGTGGACAGGACCACAGCAGGCCTATATGGAGACAGGGACAGACTGTGAAGGAGGCTCTTGGCTTCTGGATGAAATGCGCCGGTCCCCTGGGTGGCCTGGTGTGCTGCATTTACTATTTTTATTGAGCCACCGGCTGCACGGATGTGTCCCGCCCACACAGGCTTCCCGAGGCCCAGCCCTGGCCATGGGCTCCATGGAGAGAGAGCTGCAGACGGTCAAACACTCTGAGCAGTCTGCACTTTGAGGAATATAAAGATGAAGCCAGTCTCCCTCTAAGCATGACACTGCTTAGATATTTAGGGATGGAAATTCTTCTGGGAAATGGCTGAATTCTAAAATCAGAATTCTATCAGCTCCCATCTGCCTGCTTTGACTTTCACTCTCCAGAAGTTCACTGTCTGCCTGGCAGCCAGAATGAGCTGACCTCTCAAGCCCCATCACCTCTTGCTCTCCTCATGCCCTTCAGCTTCTCCAGCTTCTCCATTCGCAATTTCCTGCTCCTCCAAAGCACAGGCCTGCCTGGGCCCTGGAGCAGTGGTGCTAGCTGGTCCCTCTGCCTGGACCACTCTTTTCCAGTTCTTGCTGGCTGCTTCCTATTACCTGTGGATCAACTCAGTGGTTCCTTCCACAGTGGGGCCTTCTCTGAGCACCCAATCCAAAGCTGTCACCTTTCTCTTCAGGAGTCATTCTCTTCACAGAGTTCATCACTCTCAGAAATTGTCCTGTTTACTGTTTTTCCTTGCTTCTTGTCAGTCTCCCCTTATGAGAATATAAGATCTCTGAGAGTAAGACCTAGCACCCAGCACAGACTATGTGCTCAGTAAATGTTTGACAATGAACTTAACTTGCTAAGTCTCCTAGGACTATAGGATTGTTTTTTTTCTTTGTTTTTACAGCTGGCTTTTGCAGGATGGTGAGCTAGGATGGAAGCAGCCCAACCCTCCTGGGGCTGGTATGCCAAAACGATGCACACATAGGCCTGGGTGACCCCTTTCTCTTCAGCCTCTGCTCACTGACAAAGAGCTACCTTCCACCCACAGGGGCCTCTCTCTGGCTGGCCTCCTACCTCAGGGCAGCTGTACAGGCACCTTCCTCCTGCCTCCTGTCCTGGAGGCAGCTGTTTTCCTCTTGGAACCTGGTGCAGGACAGACACTCTTGGGAGTCTCCTCTGATGCTGGCCACATGTTTTTGTTCCTGCCACAACCTACCCAGGACATAGGCTTTTGGGCTCAGAAGTAGATAAATTCCCAGCAGCAATGGGATGTGAGGGAGGTTGATTTTTTGTTTTTTGGAAAGAGAGAAAACACTAAAGTCTCACCAAGAGCAGGATCTCTGCCTCTTCCTAGCCCGAACAGCCTATCAAAACCCAAGAAGAAACATTTTCGTTTTCTAGCCTGCCTTGACAAAGCAAGTCCAGGGAAGAGATGTGTGGATCAGAGTCCCAGGGCATGCTTCAAATATGATCTCTCTGAGCCTCAGTTTCTTCACCAGAAAAGACAATAACATCTATACCCATGGGCAGTTTTGAAGAGTAGAACGCAAGCCATGCATGGAAAGTGCCCAGCATGAGCTCAATGAAGATATACCCAGGAATGCCAGGCAGTTTTCAGGGACCACAGAACAGTAAGACCACTAGGTAGGGACCAGACTGACTTGGTTCAGAGGGGATGAGCCAAAGTGGGGTGAAGCAAAGCCCTCCTCCCTGAGGATGCAGTGGGGCCAGGAGTCATGCCAAACTTCGTGGTACTTGCCAGGAGGTAGAGGAGCTCTGAGTGAGAAGGATCTGAGTTTCACCCTTTTTTGGATCCTTTGTGCCAAATTCTGTGCCAGGCATACAGTAAGTGTGAATGAGGAGAGAGATTTGTTTGGCTGTGAATTCCAGGACACTGATGCTCAGTGAAGAATGAGTAAGTGAATAAATGAATGAGTGAATCAAGAGTTGTGGTCTCCCTGGCCCCTGTCCTGTCCCCACCCTGCCCATCCACCTGCATGCAAATTCAAATATGTGCCAAGGAACTAAGGGAGGTTCTGGAGTAGCACCAGGAGCAGATTTTTACACAGGAAGAGGCTGATCTGGGAGGCTCTGTTCCCAGTGCAATACCCTGTGGGGCTGTGGCTCCCTGCACACCTGTGGGAGGTCTCTGGGTATGCTCAGGGCTAGCCTGGGCCTTCAATGCTGGAGATCAACTCCAGCCAACCCTTCTCACCCCCTGCCATTCATTGTGCTTGGAGATGGGAAGCCTATCCCAGTTCATGGTGACCTCCCCTCTGAACCAGTGCCAGGGAAACAAAGGTGCCCTGAAAGGGCAGGGAGATGGGGCTGGGTGGGACGCATGACCTGGTGATGAGGCACCAATTAGAGTCTCATATCTTAGAGTTTACCTCAAGGAGAAAAGAAAGATAATAGAAGGATAATTGGAAGCTTTAATTATTTATTTATTGAAAGGAAAAAGAAGTAGAATGCCTAAGTGTGTAAAAAGTGCTATTTAAATTTCTTGTCTGTAGCGTATACTCAAACCTATAATTATGGCTTTGAAAAAAAAGGGTAATTATGAAAATTTCTAGGCTCATTAAAGACACACAATTGACATTCAAAATTATTTGAGTTAGAAATGATGCTGGAATGAATCTCTTGTAAGAGAATCAGAGGCAAAGAACTTTGTTTTTTAAGAACTCCAAGTTCTGGATTAACCTACAGTGTCACAGGCCACCTCACGTGATGCTTCCCTCCCAGTGAAGGAAATGATGCAGACATTGCCCCCTCTGGAGGACCAGCTCGACTTGGCCTCCAAGATTTAGGCTTGTTGGTCTTGGTGGGTGGTGATTTTCAGCGGCTCCCCATAAACAGTGCACCAAGAGACCTGCAGTCTCTGTTTTGTCCTGCGCCAGCCTGCTCAGGCAACCAAGGAGCAATCAGAAACCACTGATCCATTCATTTCCTTGGGATAGGATATGACTCTAGAGTCAGACTGCCCAGACTCAAATCCCTATGCCATCACTCATGAGCTGTGTGACTTTGGCACATCTCTTCCTTTCTCTGGAGAAGTTGGACCAGTGGAGTGTGGGCAGCTGGAAAGCTTCCTTTGCCAGAGCCTGGACCTGCTCTTCTGTGAGTCCTAGCAGTCCTATTCATCTTTGAAAGTACAGAGAAAGAGAGCAAAGCAATGTAACACAGTTTATATTAGTTTTAGCCAGTTCATATTAACCAGTGCAATGATAAGAAGAGCCAGGCCCAACATAATAAGAGGGTAGACAAGATGTATGATGGGTTGCTGGCAGAGCCAGCAAGGCACTTAGTTTGTGGCAGGGTCTCCAGGACAAACAGAACACCCCAGTGGCCTTCTCCCAGGGCCTAAGAGAGGGACATCCTTAGTGTATCCTTGAGATAAGAACACATCTCACAGGCCCTAGCTGCCAGGTGAGCTTACAGATCAGGCTTTCAAAGGCTGGCTGCAAGCCTTTGTTGCTAAGATCACAACCTTTGCCTCTCCTCCTTGCCACATCTCCTCATGCCTCTCACCCTGGTTCCCGTATCACTAGACCTCTAGACCTACTGTCTTAACTGTCCAGGCTGTCTCTGGGCCAGGTGGAAGGCTCTGATGTCTGCTGCAAGCAGGCCTTTCCACCTTTAGGATGGGCTGCATCCAGCCACAAGGAGCTGCCTAAAGTCATGTCATCTTCCAACTTGTCAGTGCAAGGATGCCTCTGATGGTTGGCTGGGCCTCCATGGGGCAGGACTCACCTGCATCCTGAGTGTCATCTCCTGGTGATCATCCTAGGGCCATCCTCTGGGACCTGCTATGGTTCCCAGGGCCATTGTAAGGTCATGCTATGGTTGTCTGAGTTAGTAATTGGAAGTAATTGGGGAAGTTGACATAGCTTTTTCTTTGGCTGGTAGTTCTTATACCAACCATTTGTGGCCTGTGGTCAGTCAGCCATGACACTAACAAAGGCCCTTTCTTTGAACTGATATTACCTCTTCAGCCTGAGGCTTAGGTAAAGTCTGATCTTTTAAAAAATCTCAGTGTTTCCTTAGTACTTATGGCTCTAATAATCTACTATAATTTTAAAAAATCATAATTTGAGTAGGATCATAAATATAAATGTAAAACCTAGAATCAAAAAGCTTCCAGAAAAAACATAGGAGGATTTCTTCACAGCTTTGGGGTAAGCAAAAATTTCTTAGATGGGATACAAAAAGCATAAACCAGGGGATCCCTGGGTGGTGCAGTGGTTTGGCGCCTGCCTTTGGCCCAGGGCGCGATCCTGGAGACCCGGGATCGAGTCCCACGTCAGGCTCCCGGTGCATGGAGCCTGCTTCTCCCTCTGCCTATGTCTCTGCCTCTCTCTCTCTCACTGTGTGCCTATCATAAATAAATTAAAAAAAAAGTTGTTTAAAAAAAAAAGCATAAACCATGAATAGAAAGAATAATGAATTGCTTGTCAAATGTGATAAAAAAAAAAAAAGATGCTTTTTATCCTCTGAAGACTCCATTAAGAAAATGACTGGGCAAGCCACAGAAGGAAAGTATATGAAATGCATATATCTGATGAAGGAACTGTATTCAGAATATATAAATAACTTCAACAGAACAAAACAAAATGACAAGCCAACTTAAAAAATGAGAATGGAGATTGACCAAAAGAAGATACACGTATGGCCAATAAACACATGAAAAGTTCCTCAACGTCATTAGTCTTCAGGGAAATGCAAATTAAAACCACAGTGAGGTATGCTTTCTTGTCCAGTAGTGTGGCTGAAGTGAAAAGGACGCCTAATAGCAGGTGCTGGTGAGGATACTGAACACCTGGACCTCTCATACATTCCTGATGAGAAGGCAAAGCGGCACAAGCATTTGGAAATGGGTTAGCAGTTTCTTACAAATGTGTATATTCTGTGACCCAGTGATTCCATTCACGATTATTTACCCAAGAGAAATGAAAGCATATGTTCACACAGAGATTTGTACAAGAGTGTCTACAACAGACTTATTTATAATAGCTCCATACTCTAAAACAAACCAAATGTTCATCAACAGGAGAATAGGCCTTTTTCTTTTAAAGTGATATACTCAAACAATTGAATACTATGCACCAACAAAAAAATAACAAACTGCTAATACCTGCAACACCATGGATGAACCTAAAAAACATTATACTGAGCAAAAAAGAAAGCCAGACAGAAGAATGGGACCGGGGAATATATTTATGAGGCCATTTGTGTGAAGTTCTAGAATGAGCAAGCTCATCTATGATCAGGGAAATCAGAAATGGTTGCCTCTGGAAGCAGGGAGGCAGAGATTGACCAGAAAGGCCTGTGAGGGAACTGGGGTGCTTGGAAATGTTGAAATATCTGTGTCTTGAGATGATGATTACACAGGTGCATACAGTTGCCAAAACTCTTCAGATGGGACATTTAAGTTTTTTTTTTTTTTTAAAGACTCACGCATTTTTTTTTTTTAAAGACTTTATTTATTCATGAGAGACACAGAGAGAGAGAGGCAGAGACACAGGCAAAGGGAGAAACAGGCTCCGTGCAGGGAGCTCGATGTGGGACTCGATCCAGGGTCTCCAGGATCACACCCCAGGCTGAAGGCGGCACTAAACCGCGGGGCCACCGGGGCTGCCCTGGACATTTAAGTTCTATGCATTGTTTCATATAATATTTCATATGTTTTATTCTTTAATTAGAAAAATAATATCAACAGCCAGCATTTACTGAACACACTCTGTGCAGCTCTGTGACCAACCACCTATCAGTGGCCTCAGCAATACTCACAACCACCCTCTTGGAGGGGTAGGGCCCATCGTGACCACTTTTTAATCTGAGGGGTTGCAGGGCCCTTTAAGGGGGGGGGGGGGAGACAGGCCCTAAATTCTGCAGCTCGAGGCCTTACACACTCTAATTGTATCTCTGGTTCTTATCTTGTTATTTCCATTTCCCATTAGCATTTATCAGGTGGCCTTGCAGGTACTTAGCAAAATGGTATTGGACTGGCAGTGGGAATTCCAGGCATTGTCCACTATTAGATGAGTGTGTGCTGTACATCAGGCACTGTGCTGGGGCTAAGGAGAAGCAGTGAACAAGAGGGGTGCTACCCCATAATCCGAAGAGGTCCTTGCAGGCAGACATCTGGTCTCTCTGGTGTTTGCTGCCCCTGTGTTGCTCCCTGGTGGTCTCTAAGCCTTCTTGGGTTTCATTTTCTGATGTCTTCCAAGGCTTCAGCCTGGTTCCAGAGGGGGCATGGCTTAGGAGTGTATCCTTTGATGGTGAGGGTGCCCTTTTATCTTCACAGGTGCTGGTTCCAGAAGCAGGTCAAGGCACAGGCCCTTTGTCAAGGAGAGAATTCTGAAGTCCCCCTGGGCTCTGAGTGCACATCTGGACCTCTGCATGCACTCCCCATCTCCCGGGCTCTGTAGGATGCTCCTACCAGCAGCAACACAGTGGATGCTGCTTGTGCATGTGCTGAGACCCAGGGGCCAGCTTCTAAAGACAGGTTTGGTGCAGGTTGAGACATCATGACCCCCCATAAATCACAGGGCCTTAAGGAGTTTGCTTTCCTGCATTTGAATCATAAGATGCAGCTCTTCTGGGCCCTGTCCCACCTGCAGATCTAGTGATGGGCATCCTCCCTATCATCTGAACAGAGTCTCTTAGAGACCCAGGGCTCCATATTCCCAGCCCCCAGCCCTAGCCCCAACCCCAGCTGCAGTATGCAGAGTCATGCCCACCTACCTCTGAGTTTGGGCCACTGGGCATCTCATTAAGATACAAATAACAGACCCTTGTTGCCTGCCCTGGCCCACTCAGCCTAGGCTGTGCATCATTTTGCTTTCCCTGTACATCTCTGGTTCCTGGCAATCAAAGACCTCAGTGGCATGGCTGAGGATAGCTTTGGCTGAGATTCAATACCTTCGTATCTTAGAAGACTTCTTCCTAATAATTGCCTTTGCCCTGTTCTTACCTGCCTTAGGATCAGAGTAAGCCAGACTGTCTGATAGGGGCATTGGATGACCTGCTAGGAGCAGTATTTTGAGGGGCATTGGTCCCTATCACCACCACCACCACACATACATACATCTTGAGCACTCACTTGCATATTACAAAGCTCTATACTATGCATTTTGCCATTCAATCCTCATGTCACTCTATAAGAGATACCCGCAAGAGACTGTTATTCTCACATTTAGAGGAGGAAACGGATTCCAAAACTTTTGATGGCTTGACCCATGTCTCATGATGATGTCTAAGTTGACAGACAGTGGGACAGATAGGCAGCCCTGAGTCCATGTTCCCTGAGCAGAGCCTCATATGGTTCAGATCTGGGCATCCCTCACGCTATTTTTACTGTGGCCAGATAGGCTATAGGGAGTGTTTCCTCAGATGTACTGAGGAAAAGGCCTAACGAGATCAAGACAGAAGTTGGGTATTGCCAACTCATCCTCCCACCCAGAAACCAGGGGGATTGGTTTCTTTCAAAAAACTCATCTGACCCTGTTACTTTGCTGCTTAAAGCTCCATTGTGTACTAGGCACTGAGCTCCATGCTTTATGTATTTATCTCTTTGATCTTCACAACAGGCCTATGAGATGATTAGATGAGAAGAATGAGTCTGGAGGTGCCACAATTACTGACTTGCTTCGATTGCTGGTTGGAATTTAATGCTAGATCTGGCTTCAGAGCCTGTGTGCTGAGCCACAGGCTTCCGGCTTTAAATGTTTTTTTCTCTCTAGCCCATCTATAGTGGGTCAGTATCCCCCCAAGAGATATGCCCCAATCCTAACCCATGGTAGCTGTGAATGTGATCTTATTTGGAAATAGGGTCTTTGTAGAGGCAACCAAGGTAAGATGAGTCAAACTGGGTAGCTTGGGCCCTAAATCCCATGACTAAATCTTCATAAAAAGGCATGTGAAGACACAGAGACATGCAGGGAGAACACCATGTGATGATGGAGACAGAGATTGGAGTGATTTGTCTATAACCCAAGGAATGCCAAGGGTTGCTGGCAACCACCAGTAGCTAGGAAGACACAAGAAAGGATTCTTCCCCTAGAATCTTTGGAGGGAGTGTGGCCCTGCCAATACCTTGATTTTGAACTTCTAGCCTCCTGAACTGAGAGAAAACAAACTTTTTTTGTCTTAAGCCACCCAATTATGCAGCCCTAGGAAAACAAGATACTTACTCTCTTATCTTACTCTTGCAATGGGGAGAGTCTGGGCCACTCTGGGTGTTGTATTCTCCTTCTGGAAATTTCCAGTGCCCATTCACACATGAAAGGTTCTGAGAAGTCCCAAACCCAGGAAATGTATTCAACATTTCTTAATCAAGTATTTCCCAAACAAATGACCTCGGGACCCCTTTCTCATAAAACACCTTTTGGCATGGTGTGAAGCCAAGGCTCCAAGGAGCACACTTGGAGAAATGCTGTTAATCACCAAACAGGCATCCTTGCTGGATAACCCAGGACTGGAAACAGCCACATGCATGGCCCTTTTCAGGAAATCGCCTTCTCGGGTGAACTACCTGAGGATTTCCGTCCTCCTCTCATCAGCACTGGGGAGAGAAAAAAGACATCAAGAAACTAATTATTGTAGAAAGGGCTATGAAAATGCCATTCACAGCAGTAAGCAAGATGGCAATATTTAATATCAGACAGGGACCCACAGGCAAAAAATAGCAGAGGCAGATGTGCAGGCTTGTGCTGTTTCATCTGAAGTGTGATAAGACACCAAGTCTGAAATCTGGAGCAGCTCTGTGGGAACCATACATGAGCTTTTGCAGAAGAATTTCCCCAAAGGCAAACCTAGAAACTTCAATCACTATTCAGGGATGCTTTGGCATGCCTCTGCCTCCGAGCCAAGAATGTTTCAGAGATAACCACACAAGGCAGCCCAGCCACCCCCTCCCCTGTGGTTCCCAAATGGTGAGGAGCAGCAGTTTCTCACCCTCTGCAGCTGCAGATACCAAGGCTGGGGGACAGATGAGCCGCACACTTGCTTACTCTGTGAGAAGCTGTTTCCACCCCCAGGCGCACTGTGTTTTAACAAGGTGAGCATTTTTAAAGCAGGGTCAGGTAATGTACCTGACATTCTGCTGCCCACAGTCTTTCGCACCACCCATCCCTGCCTGGCTAACTTCTCAGAAGAAAAGTCTCTTCCTCCAGAAAGCCATCCCTGACTCTCCGGCCAGCTGTGTCCCCTTGCTTCACTCTTCCTAAGCACCCTGGATGTCCTGCTTTGAGGCACTGACACCACACTATGACACACTCAGTTTCTGTCCCTGCCAGACCGTAGGGCTCTATGTGGACAGAATGGTCACATTCACCACTGTGTCCCCAGCACCTGGCCCACTGTCTGGCCCAAGTGGGTGCCTAGAACCTAGCTGAATGACCGTCTCTGCTTTTCCCTGTGTGCCTCCTCAATCCCCACTGCCAAGGCCATGAGCATCCTTTCTCCATGTGCCACCTCTCTAAACTAGGCAGGAAATGGCTGCACCATCACCAGTGCCCGAGAGCGCCCATCTGGTGATCAGCATGGAATGCCAGACTCAGCATTTTGGCAGTTATGGCAGGCTCACGCTCCTGGGAAGATTCCCATCCTGAAATGTGGTAAATACCTGTATCAGTTTGTAGCGTTCAGTTAACGTTACAGTTGTCCTGTCCAAAAGGACTTGGCTCAAAGTCCTGAAGAAGGCAGTGGTCCCAGTGGTGGGCTTGTTTATGGCTTTGGGCTGGGGAGGTTCAGGAGGGAGAGCAGCCTCTGCTGAAGAGACAGTGGTCCAGCAGTGGGTGGGTGGGGGCGGGGATCGCTGCGCTGGGGGGGCAGGGGATTGCTGCAGAACTCATCCTCTGAATGTGTATGTTGGTGGCAAATCAGGTGGGAGAGAAATGTTTCCTTAACCCACTCAGCTTCACAGTGACATCAGAGCCCCAGCTCCAAGCCTGCCCTTAATTAGAGCTGGTGGGTTCTGAGTTAGAGGACAGACAACTTCTTTTTTTTTTTTTAATTTTTATTTATTTATGATAGTCACACACACACACACACACACACACACACACAGAGGCAGAGACACAGGCAGAGGGAGAAGCAGGCTCCATGCACCGGGAGCCCAACATGGGATTCGATCCCGGGTCTCCAGGATCGCGCCCTGGGCCAAAGGCAGGCGCCAAACCGCTGCGCCATCCAGGGATCCCAACTTCTTTTTTTTTTTTTTTTAAGATTTTATTTATTTATTTATTTGGCAGAGAGCAAGTACAAGCAGGGGGAGCAGCAGAGGGAGAGGGAGAAGAGGGGCTCAATGTGGGGCTCAATCCCAGGACCCCAGGATCATGACCTGAGTGGAAGGCAGACACCTAACTGAGCTACCCAGGCATCCTGAGGACAGGCAACTTCTAACTCATCTTCCTTCAGGCTTCAGGCTTTCCAAAGATCCTTATGCAGGAGCAACACAGATTATTTTGTCAAATATTGAGTAGGATGTGGGCAATATCTTCATTTTAAAAAGAGAAAACAGACCCAGAGATGTGTAGTTATTTGGCTAACTTGAGACTTAGGACTTCTGGCTTTCAGGTCAGCACTATTTGGCCATTTACTTTAAGGGACACATATAAGGGTCAGGTTGGATCAAAATTAGCTACTTTTCATTTCTCTGTTTATTTACTAAGTTCTGGGAGGTATATGAAGAGCTTTATGTATGTTATGTCATGTAATCCCTTAATGAACCCTTTTGGGCAGGTATTACTATTAGTCTCATTTTATAGATAAGGAAACTGAGGGACAGAGATGTGGCTAATAAATGGCAGACTCAGGATTCAAATAAGTACTGTACGATGCCAAAGCTATGATCGTAACTGAGTTTTCTGGAAACTTCCACATACCTAGGTTGTTCCCTGGTGTCAGGCAGACTGCAGTGTGAGGTTTGGGTTGATGATGCAAACCCAGTACTGTTCCTGACTGCCAACTCAGGTATTGGGGCCTAGGAGGATGACTGAGTGTAGGCTTTGATGTGGGTGGGCATGGCCAAGGTGGTTGAAGAGGAGTTGGTGGGGGAGGGTGCGACAGGAACACTTTTGTCTGAGGGAACTTGACCTGGGTCTGGGAGGGACTAACCAGTGTCTTGTGGGCTCTGACTGCCCCAGCCAGGCTCTGGAATCCCTTCCTGTTGATAAGGCCACAGTCCTCCCTGCAGGTCTGTGATCAGAACCCCCCCGCCCCATGCAGAGCCCCCATATTCAGGTTAGGACCTGCATTTTCTGGATTTGACTCAGAGAGCAGCAGCCCCCAACAGCGGAGAGCAGGAGGCAGGGTGAGTCACTGCCTTTCTGAGGGTCACCACATTGCTGCTGTTGCTCACTTCTCAGGCTGGCTCTATCATCTACTCACAGAGGCCTTGGCCGTGTTCTGTAGCTTCTGAGAGCTTTGGTTTCTTCATCCATAAAGTGGGAATGTTAATGTTTATCTCTTGAGTCATTGTGAGGAATCAGGTAATATAGGCAAGGCAGTCAGCACACGGTAAATATTCCACATCTGTTGGCTTTGAAGATAGAACAATGATGATGATGATGATGATGATGATGATGATGGTGATGGTGATGATGATGATGGCAACAATGACAAAGCATGGGCTATGTACCCAGCAGATCCCAGCCCATGCTAGGCCATGTACGCGCATTATTATTATTAGTGCTTAAAACAGGACACGGCAAAACTGCCTAGATGTAAAGGCATGCTGGGGTCATCCTTCTAGTTTGTATGTGGGCTCTGGTGCCTACACACTGTGTAAGTTTGAGTAAGCTACTTGGCTCCTCTGAGTGCATCCTCCTGCTGCTTGTCTACAGTAGAAGGGCTGAGTCTTCATCCCCAGGAGATGGAGCTAGGCCTTCCCAGGGCACTGGGATGGCGGCAGCTCCTGAGGTAAGCTGGCCCCTCAGCCAAGTATCAGGTCCCAGCTGCACCAAAGGGCAGCTGGCCTGTCTGGAGCACAGATGGGTGTGAGTGGCCACTGCATCCCACCTTTGTTCTCAGGAGTCACTCACCCTGTAACCACTTTCTTTGAACTCAGCCTTTACTTCCTGGCTGCGCATCTGGCCACCAGTCCAGGCCTTTATTTTCAAAAAGGTCTTCATGTCTGTGAGAAGGTGCTCTGCCTCTGAAGCCAGAACCCTCCCACCCCCCACCCAGTACACCTGGCACCTGAGTAAATAGGGCCTTTCTGCTGGCTGCTTCCCCAGGGCAGGGCCTGGCCCTCTGCTGGGCAGTCAGGAGAGTGGTGTGTGTCACAGACCTCCTGGGCTTGGGAATTGGGGACTGCAGTAGACCAAGAGCAGGACCTCTGTCCTCAGACAAACCACCATGGCTCTGCTACACTCTAGTGTGTGAGGTTGAACGAGGCACTCATGTTCTCCTAGCCTCAGTTTGCCCACCTGTGAGTCTGGTTAACAATATTACCCACCTCAAAGGATTAGTGGGAACATAAGATGCACTTAGCATAAGGCCAGGCATATAACAAATATGCAGTATTGATCAGCCATTATCAGTGCATTGCTCTTCTTTTGGAGAGGCTTCTGATTTGGAAGGAGTTGGACAAGTGCACAGACTATCTCAGGGTACAAGACCAGTGCTCCAGGAGAAGCAAGTGCTGGAGGGAGCAGGAGCACTGGAGGAGGGGCACTGAACATCCAGAAGGTGCCATTACAATGAGACTTGGAGGAGGAGGAGCTCCTAGGAGGATGAAAGCTGTAAGGGGCTCAGTCCCTTCCCTAAAGCTGCTGATGTGTGACCATGTCTCACCTCCCCGTATAGGACAGGCAGGCATGACAAGTGTCATGAAGGAGCTGAGGGGACATTATAGTGCAGGGGGTGGGCAAGAGCAGCAGTCTCTTTTGGTTTCAAAGATCAGGAGAGGTTTCATGGGAGAAGTAGAAAGTGTGATGGATTTTGAAGCAGCTACAGCCTATGATCTGATCCCCTGGTCACCCCCCTGGCTCCCTCTGTCTCTTCTCACTGCAAACCAGAGTGTTGGTGGCATTACTCTATTTCTCCCACAAGGCCTTCGAGGACTTATGTAGTATCCCCCGTCCATCTGACCCATCCCTTAACTGCAGTGCCTGCCCTTCTCTCCTGCTTGCTGCACTTCAGCCATTGTGGTCTCCTTATGGTTTTTCAAATACTCCCAAGCATGCCCTGCCTCAGGGTCTTTGCACTTGCTGTTCCCACTGCTGGAGTAATTTCTTGAGAAGCCTTCATGGTTCACTGCTTCCCTTCACTCTACTTCAGTGTCATCTTTTCAGAGAGGCCTCCCTAACCCCCATAGCTAAAGCAGCCTCTCTTTCCTAACATCCTGGTTTCTTGTCTGAAAGCTCATATCAGTCTGAAATGGCCTCAGGTGTTTTTAACATTTATTGTCTGTCTCCCCCAGGTAGTGTGTGAGCTCATGAAGGCAGGCACCATGTCTATGTCTGTTGTGTTGATTGCTGGGTGCTGGTGACTGGCATGGAACAGGCTTCCTGGTAAGAGGATGACAAATACATTGAGTGACGGTGGATGGATGCAGTCAGTTGAGGCCTCTTTGCCTTGAGCTGAAAATGAGGAAAGAAGATGGGCCCTGGGAGTTGGGACTCTGCAGCTGTGACATCCTTTTCCTGTTGGCTCTGTGCCACTGGGACACGAACCCTCTAGCCTCCTAGGCAGCAGGAGCTATACAAAGGAGTATAGATTATATCCAAGGATCCCTGTTTTGATTTTTAACTTTTTATTAAAGAACCTCCAAACATCTGCAAAAGTCAAGAGAAGAGTATAATCCATACCCATCACACATCACCCAGCTGCAACAACAATCAACCCCTGGCCCATCTTGTTGCATGTATTCTATGCATGCACCCCACCCCCACCCCCCACAAGGGTTATTCTGAGGCAAATCCATGGGTTTGTGTAGAGAGCTTAGAAATACTTCCTGGCAAGTGTTTTCCTTGTCTCCCTCACCCAGGAATCCTGAGTCCTCCTGCTATCTCTCCCTGGTCAGAATTAGCTCTCAGCAGGGATCTGCTAAATCTAGTCCCATAGAGGTGTCAGTGACTGAGATTTGCTTAGTCCTGAGGGTGCTTTCATCTAGATTCTGCACTGTAATGGTGGGTGTCAGGCCCTGCCTTAGCCAGGCTGAGATGGCCATGCCGTCCCAGGACAGTGTGGCCACAGCTGGTTTAGAGCCTGTGGTACTGCCACTTTCGTTCTTCCAGGTTGGTGCCCTATAGAGAGTGGCTACAGGCAACAGAAGGGATGTTTGCTGTGAGCTGATCCAGACTTGAGCTGCAGCCGGGGAGAGCCCAAGTGCCTCTGGAATCATTCCTAATGACTTCTGGTGGAAAAGCACATCTGAGAGAGAGAGAGAGAGAGAGAGAGAGAGAGAGAGCACCTGCAGGCTCTGAAGGCCAGTGGGGTGGGGTAGCAAGACTTGCCTTTGAGGACTGGGCTGGCCCTGGTAACAGCTGTGGCCAGGTGAGCCAGTGCACCAACCCCCTTCCCTTCCCATTTAAATATGACATTTGCGTTGTTTCAAGTTGGTCAAGTGCCATTTCGTTGGAGAGTGTTTTCATTTAGGTTTCATGACTGTCCTGCCAAGGTGATTTTATTATTATAAAATATGGAAAAGTCTATTTTGAGAAGAAAATAATGCAAAACAGATTTTGCTCCACATACTGAAAATTGTTATAAAATTGAGATCTCAACCAACAGCTCTTCATGACAGTAAAAGAAATGTCCCCGCCATGTGCTCCAAGTGCCCCAGCCCCTGGGACCCACTGAGCCTGCTGAGCTGGGGAACTCACTGGCTTCTGGGGAAGGGGATGGAATCAGAGTCTGGATTCCCCAGCCATGGGCTCTGGAGCCAGTGCCTCAAACCCCACCCGAGTCCTACACCAACTCTCTGGGCAGATTTCCCAGTAATCTGGGACGCTATGAGAAGACCCCAGGTGGAGTCCAATTTTTAACCCCTAAGTCCTTGTTTACAACTTTTAGTGAGCAGAGGAATTGCCAGAGAGCTTGATACAAATCCAGAGTCCTGGCTCCCCTCCCCCAAAATCATGATCTAGCACAGAAGGGACAGTACCCTGGAATCTGCATTTTAATGAACCAGCCAGGGTGCTTCTGAAGCAGGGGGACCCGGACCATATTTCAGAGGCACCACTATGCTGAGAGGTATAGCGAGGTGGTCAAAGGGTGGTTTAAGCAAAGGTGATGATAACACATACTTAATATGTTTCCTGTGGGTTATGTAAACGAGAATCTCTGGAACTCGGCCCAGTGCCAGGCACATTGTAAGTGCCTGGTTTGTGCTGGCTGCTACTATTACTGCTATTTCCCACCGTTCCTCATCTGCACATCTGCTCCTTCCCTCAACACACATTGTTTCCAACAACAGTCTCAGCTGGATCTCTGCTTTTTAAAAAAGTCCTGATTTGAGACATTTACCAATTTCTGTGGTGTAAATACTCCCACATGGCCAACTGAAATCTTCTAAGGTGATGACCATGAGCATGGAGCTCGGGAGAGATGTGCACAACTGGCCAGGCTGTGCTGCTATGAGCCAGCTCCAGCGCACCAGCAGAAAGCCCTTATTTGCTGTGAGATCCAGAGTATGTGGTTGCCTCAGCTGGAGCTGATAAATGCAGAGGGCTGTGGGCAGAGTCCAATGTAATTGCTACCTTCTGCTGCAAGGGGCAGCTGGGTTTTGCACAGTTTTGCTATCCATGCATACTCCTAGCTAATGCAGGAAATGGGAATCCTAGCCTCAAATTACCAGCATTGGGAATCTAGAGAAGAAATTATCAAAGTGCAAAGATGGCTCCAACAGGCGAATATTTACCATTTGCCATGGACTGCATGAAAGGGTGCAAGGCGTCTGAAGTCACTATTGTCTCCTTGCTGGTTCTGCTTTTATCTTGTGTGGATCACTGAGAAGGGCAGGCTTATGCTGAGGAATGAGTACGGGTCTGGGAGCCAGACAGGAATCATATCCTAGGACTGCTTTATGACAATTGCGTGACCTTGACACAAGTTAGCTTGGCTTCCCTGGTGTGCAGTTTCCTCCTCTGTCAAGTGGGCATATTTATGGCTAAGTCACACAATGTGGTGAGACACAGACATAACACACATCATGTGCCCAGGATAGGACCTGGCAGAGAAGGGCAGCTCAGTGGAGGGGTGCTATGTTATTGCTAATCCTGGCATGAAGGTGCTGCCCAAATGATGTTTCTGATGCTGTTCTTCATCCAGAGTTATTATTCTTAGTAATTAAGAAATATTAAGTTCTTTCCTATAATTCCAGCATGAGAAAGAAGTTAGATAGAATTTTTTTTTTTTTGGCCGAGTTTGGAGGAATCTTTGGAATGCTTTGATTTAAAATGTAAGTGGCTACATGCCACTAAGACGCTTGGTCATAAAATATGACAGGCTCAGAGATGGTGGAACCACACAATGGAAGGAGCCTGAATGCTTATGTTCCTGCTGGAGGATTGTTGGCTGACCAGGAGACCACTGTGCACTTTCTGTGGGTGAGAAATGAACCTTCTTTGCGTTAAGCCATTGAGTTTTAAGATATTGCTGTTATAGCACCTAGCATTAGCCAACCCTGACTAATACAGTCCTATTAAGCAAACACTTTGAGAAGCCTGGGGACCACTCAAATTGGTGATCAGGTCTAGTCCAGAGCAGTGACTCTGAGACACAGGAGAGCTCCAGTGTCACTGCTGTCATTTCAGACACGGAGCAGCAGTGAGAAGCTCCAGACAGAGGAGAGTCAACTATGAATCTCAACTTGAAAGGCACAGGGCAGAAGTTCTGCATTGCAGATCCAATGACAGCTCTATGTCATGTCAAGGTCTTTTCACTGTCCTGTGTCCCCTCCTACCCTTCCCTCCAGGGAGAACCAAGGTGGTAGAGATGAGGCTTGCCTACCGTTGACAATCCTCAGCTCTGTGTGGATACTGTGTTGCCAGTCTGTGGGAGGATTGCAGCCCTCTCTCCCCAGGACCCTGCCTCTCCAGTGACTTTTGGCTTCATGTGTGGGCGTGAACAGACTATGTGATTGGTTCTCAGGAAGGCTCTGTGAGCTGCTGTTTTCATGCTGTTTTGGAGGAAGGAAGGAAAACTTGAGTGCTAAGGGCCTCAAGGAGTGTCCCTAAGAAGCAGAGTCCCCACCATTTCCTTTCTCTCACCAGTCCACTAGATTTGCTTCATTCTCTCCCTTCCTGTGGGACCAGGAGCATAGAGGAGCTGCCTGGACACGAAAAACAGGCAAAGTACTTCCATTTTGCTATGGATTGCACAAAACTCTTCCTAGCATGTTCAGGTCTGTCTGTTCTTTGTGCCCTCCCCTCATTGCCTGGACTGTATCCTTTGGTTGCTTGGAGTTAGTACCTCAAGACTGCCACTGTCTCTCAGGCCCCCCTCCTGTACTCTTTATTCACTGCTCAGCCCTATTGGTTCTCTGTGTGCAGATTCCTACCTGGATCCCTCCTACCAGCTTCCATGGCTGCCACCTCCGTGGGCCTCAAGCTTTGTCATCCCCTCCTGGTGCCCCTGTCTCTAGCATCCCCTGTCACCTCATCCCACCAGGGATCCTGCAGGCCGTTCCCCATCACCCCCCTTAAACACAGCACTTCCGACTCCTTGCAAGTCGGCTCCAAAACTTTCCACGTCTTTGTTGGCCTGGCCCCTGAATTGTCGATGATTTTCGGATGGAATCAGAGGCATCCTTTGTTCCAAAGTTTTCTCATTGTTTTCTTTCCATGGGATTGTAGAAAACATCTCCCGCCAGGCACACCCTACTGTTTTTGTGAAAATTATAGGCTGCAAATAACTGCTTAAGTCAACTGCCAGACGAGGTACTCTCTTCAGAGGGAATATTCCAGCTGATGAACAAGTTTATGGGCTTTATTTTTGGAGGAAAGAGTTCATCGAGTGGAGAATAGAATTTTCCAGGTGCCCCAACTCCATTCTTATTGTAAAGCATATGTGTCTGAGTGGGTGACTCACTTGCAAGGTCAAATTTATGACCCCAGTACTTATTCCCCCTTCTCTTTCTGTTGGCTTCCTTGGGCCCTTTGTGCAGCCCTACAGTAGACACCTTGAGGAACACAGAGAGGAATAAAGACACGAGAGAGAATCTGAACAAGAGGCCAGCCCCCATCCGGCTCCTCCTGAGGTCTGACAGCATTTCCTGGTGCAGGCTCCATGAGCTAATACTTTGCACTGAGGATATTTTGTAGCTTAAGTCAGGTAGTCCCCAGAATCCAGTCTTAACTGAGACCCACCAAAAGACCAGGTTCACCCCTTGAACACTTGTAGGGAGAAGAAGATGCCCCCGGAAGAAGTTGCCCAAGACCTGTGCCCAAACCATGCCAACCTCTTACACCTGGGGCCCCCTGTCATTCTGCAGAGCATTCTGGACACCCCTGAAGAGCCTATGAAGTGTGCTCACTGGTCTTTTCCTTCAGACCTCACCACCCTCACTGTCCCTGCATCTCCCTCTGCCCTATGGATGCATAGACCATTCTCAGTGGCCTCCACTCAGGAAGGCCCTGCATTGTAGAACTTGCTCAGTGTCAGGCACTCCTATCAAAACTTATCCATCTGATGTTCCCCTCCCACCAAATCATACAATTAGCTGATCTGATAAGCCAAGTTATATCTTATGCTTAATGAACTATAACCACTCAACATTAACTTAACACCTTGCTCTTTACAATGTGGTCCACAGCCCAGTAGCTTAAGAACTTATGAAAAATGCAGAGTCTCAGGCCCATCCCAGACTACTGAATCAGAGTCAACATTTTGACAAAGAAACAAAAAAACCCAAGTGCTTCTAGTACACATTAAAGCCTGAAGAGCACTAACCTAATAAGCTTTTTTCAGCAGATAATTACATTTAATGCAACACATTCCATGTTAATGATGCTAGTCGTTTGGCATTTCACGCTTTCACCAAACTGTTTTTCACATTTATGGCCTTGTATGGTTATCAGAGCAGCTAGACTGGGTTCTAGAGGCCCCCAGGACCAGCAGGCTTCCTCTGACAGCCCCTGCTCATGCCTGGCATTTGGCTGCAGTTTAATTAGCTGAACAAATAAATAAACGTAGAGGCCCCTGAAGGAGACAGGACAGCAGACATTATTTCCATTTTGCACGTGAGGCAACTAAGGTTCAAATAGGTTGAAACTTGTTCCAGTTATTTCCTAAGTGTCAGAACTGAAATTGCATCGACCTCTCATCTCCGGGTGACCGCAGGCTGTTTTTCATGCTTCGTTGCAGGAGATTTGTGTGGTCCTCCTATTGTGGTTATGGAGGTAGCTCACAAGTTCTAAAACAAAGCTCTGTGTGGAATGACCTGCTCTGGGTGGAGGCACCCTGCATGGCCCACCCAAGTCTCCATCCTGGCACACTATCATAGGCCTCTGGACATGGGGGCGTCCCCCTTTGGCACCCCTGTGGCTGGTGGTAGGAAACTCTGCAGGGAGCTGTTCGGGGGTTGGGAACACCTGCTGCTCACCACAGCCCGCCCCCCCAGGACTGAGTGGAGATGGGAGGAAGGGTAGGGCAGGAGTGCTGAGGAAGCTTATTGAGAATAGTTTCCCATTGTGAAACTTGTTAACTTGGAGCCATTTACTTGGGAGCCTCTTCCCCAGGGGTGCTGGATTCTGGCCATCTACCCAAGGGCAGAGAGGTGCTTATTCACAGAAATGCTCACTGGACCTGTGATGAGACCAGAGGCAGGGTAAGTAATCAGGGGAACGGGGATCTGAGTGTGGAAGCCCAGACCATAAGAATGTACCAAGCAGACTACTGGAAAGGACAGAAGCAGATGAGGCCTTTGCTGTTCCACACATTCATCCAGACTCTATCCTGGGCTTTGCAAAAAGCTTCCTGGGCCAAGAAGGAGCCAGAAGGGCAGATGTCTCTCTCTGCCATTTTCAGTTGGCAGGCCCATCACTTCGTGCTTTGTTGCAGTTGATCAGCTTGTCAGCAGACTGGAAGTCTGCCCACTATCTCCAGCCTGCAGTGGAGGCCAAGCCCAGTGGGGTTGGGCATCCCCTGCACGTTTGGTTTAGGTGCCCTGGCTACAAAAAAACACATTGGGCAGAGGTGATACCACTAGTGATGGCTGGTGCTATGTGCATTTCCCACACCAGGCATGTTTCTAGACCAGCATTCAATCCTTTGCTCCTCACCCGAGGCTAGGCAATATGATTATTCCCATTGTATGGATGAAACAAAAGGAACACAAAATGACCATGTGGTTGCTCCATGTCACACACTGTTGATGGCAAGAACCCTTTTAACTGCTTCTTGGGTTTCATGTGCTAGGGGAAGACTGGCGGCTTGAATGATGGACCCTGCACAGTGCAGTGGGTGGATCTGTGCAAAGGTGATATGTAAACCACATAGTGCCCTGGGCTCAGGCCTGGTGTGGTGGGGAGCTGTGACAATGAGGGGCAGGCTAAGGAGTCTGAGCTTCACCTTGTGGACAAAGGGAGTCACTGAAGGGGAGTTGAAATCTGATGCATGGTTCAGGAAGGTAAGAGGTGGCATCCCAGGAGGGGCCCAGTTGGAGAGGCAAGAGATAGGAGGCCTGGAGGCTGCATGTGTCAGTGCAGGGCAGATAGGAGGTGAGGGCTGAGCAGATGGGCCACATCTGAAAGAAACAGCAGCCACTAGAATGTGGCCACTGCTCCAGTGTTTACAGTGGCTCCTCTTCTAGGTTGCGGTTTCCTGTCCAGAATGGGCACTTTTCTGTGTGAAGCATGTGAGTCATTGTGGCAGAGAAGAAGAGAGTCAGGGTTGTGTTCAAATTCCCAAAGTTTGACCTACGTTGCCCCTATCCCAGCTGGGGTATCACAGCTCTTCCTGAGAACCCAGAGAGGTGGCAGATGTGCCTTGCGGTGGCTCCATTGACTCCAATAGCCTTTTAAAACACTTTTTTGTCACCTCAGCATGGCCTGAGCCATTGTCTCTTCATGGGCTGTTATGGATGCTGTAGCTGCTGGGTGGGCTGCTGCCCAGGTGGGTGTTGGGAGGCTGAGACTGGCCAGAGGTGACTTCACCTCTCAGGACTCTCTCCAAAGCCCCAGGGAGTAGATGAAAGGTTTGGACCTAGGAGCCTTGGCATAGAAGTGCACTTGTAGGAAAAAACAAATTTCTTAAATTACTAATCCATTCATTCTGTGCTAATGCCTCCTGAAAGAAAACTTTCAAGTTGGCTAACAGCCTCTTCTCTCTGGGAACCACTTGTACCTGTAATTAGGAAGCTGTGTCTCATTAAAGCTTCAGCCTTAGATTGCAAAGCTGGAAGATCCAGCTTGACCAGGGCATTCATGGCTTTCTGGGACTAAATTCAGGTTCTTGTGCCCTTGCTATAGTGTAGTCCTGTTTCCCTGGGCCATAAGGCTCCTGCTTTGTATCTGTGACCTTTTACTTGGAGCAAGTGATTCTTGTTGAGTTCGACTCTTTGATTCCTAGCACTGATAACTATGCCAGTTACCCTGACACATGGTTTCCAAGAGTCACTTCCAAGGCTTTTTGGTGCATGTAGCTTGGTCCCCATGTCACCTGGTGGTAGGTTTCCACCTTGGAAGAGAACGCTTACCTACAGGGAAAAGTGAGCCTCAATCTTACCCAGTCCCTAGCTCCAGGACATTCATCAGGACCTTCATCAGGGAGAGAAGCAGGACTGACTGCATCACTGAGAAAACTGGATGAGAGCTGCTCAGACCTGTCACCTTTCTACCATGTGCATGGATGGTATATTGGCAGAGACATTTGGGTTTTTCATGAGCACCTTTATATGGGCCAGCGTATAGATAGTGGGTTTGAGGAGATGAGCCTATTTCTGACCTAAGGTCCCCCAGAATCTCCTGTGCTGCCACAGAGGGGAGATAAAACTCCTCAGAAGGACTATTCTCTGATCCATTGGTTTTCTTTCTTTTTTTTTTTTTTTTTTTTAAGATTTTATTTATTTATTCATGAGAGACCTAGAGAGGCAGAGACACAGGAAGAGAGAGAAGTAGGCTCCATGCAAGGAGCCTGATGTGGGACTCAATGCCGGGATTTGGGGATCACGCCCTGAGCCAAAGGCAGATGCTCAACCATTGAGCCACCCAGGTGTCCCTGATCCATTGGTTTTCATTTATGCGCGAGTCTGCTACTTCCTCAAGAATATGTGCATAGTAAGCTTCTTTCATGGTAGATGATTGGTTTTATTTCTTCTTCAAGAGCTTCCAGGCATCTGTGAGAGGAATCCTGTCCTTGTCTGATGAGTCTTTCCTGATACTGTGATAGAAAGGCAGTTCCTGATCCTATGTAAAAAGTTAATAAGGGACAGTTTGTGGATCTGAAACCTTAAATTACAAACATGAGATTTGGGTTGTCGAAAGCTGTGGGCTAGGAGGACCTAGCCTTTGAGAGGCCTTTGAGACCATTTAGCCCAAGCTCCTGCCAGCAAAGAATTCCCTCAATACTATAGTCTCTCTGCCTATTTAGACATTTTCCAACCATGAAATTTCAGTACCACAGAAGTACCATATATCTGTTTATGTCCTATAGCCGTTTGGCAAGCCACAGCCACCATAACAGCTTCGCAAGAACCAAGTTTTGTCCTGTTAGGTGTACATCACTCTCATTGAGAAAGCTCGCTTTATGCCGCATCCCTGAGGAATAGCTAGCAAGCTTCTGCTTGGATGTCATCCTTGTACTAGGGAACTCACTATCTGCCTCCTTCTCGGGGTAGCCTTGGAATAGTATTTAGCAAGAAAGGAACAGACTATTGATAGACATATGACTTAAATGAATCTCCAGATAATTATGCCACTTGAAAAAAGCCAATCCCAAAAGGTTACATGCTGTACGATTCTATTTAGGTAACATTTTGAAATAATGAAATGTCAGAAATGGAGAAGAGTTGCCAGAGATGTGGGGCTGAAGGGAAGTGGGTGTGGTTATAAAAGTATATCAAGAGGGGCGCCCGAGTGGCTCATTCAATTCAGTGTCTGCCTTCAGCTCAGGTCATGATCTGGAGTCCTGGGATTGAGCACCATGTCGGGCTTCCTGCTCAGTGGGGAGTCTGCTTCTCCCTCTCCCTCTCTCTCTGCCCCTCCCCCTGCTTGTGTTCTTCTCTCTCTGTCAAATAAGTAAATAAAATCTTTAAAAAGGGGGCGGGGCGTCAAGAGAGATCTGGTGGCTTTGGAACATTTATCTTGATTGTGGTGGTGGACACATAAATCCTCACATGTGATAAAACTGCAGTGAACTAAATTCACAGCTGAGTTCAAGTAAAATGAGGGATGTCTGAAGAGGCTCAGCAAATTACATCACTGTCAGTGTCCTGATATCGTACTATTGTTTCACAGAGTGTTACCATTGAGGGAAGAAGCTGGGCAAAGGGCACACAGGACCTCTCTATAATGCTTAAAACCACATGTGAATCTAACATTGTTATATTTTGAGATAATTGTAATTTTTTAAGTTAGCTCATCTAAATCTAAAAAATAGTTAACTTAAAAGATTTAAAAATAACTAACTTTGAAAATAGAAATGTAAACAAATTTAAGAGCCTGTGTTTTCACTTTATAGGTCTGGGATTTATTACGCCCTTTGAGATTTTCTTGGGACCCATTGTCTCTTCATCAGTTTCAGTCAAACTGACTTAAAAGACAGATAAATGAGCCCACTGTGTAGCAGAGGCAGCAAGTATAGGCATATCCCAGTGTCCTAGGGGGTGGGCTGGGGGCACGGAGTGCCGAGCAGGCATGCAGGAAAGGCAGGAGGAATGCAGACCTGGCTGCTGTCCCTCCCTGTGGAGCCCCAAGGGGAAGGATGGGGAGAGGCAGTGGGGGACAGGAAAGGATGCTCCCCACATTCCCCCCAGGGATGCCCCTTCAAAGCAGCAGCAGGGGTTGGAAAGGAAGCTGCTCAGGCTGCTGCATGAAGATGGATGGGAGAACATGAAGAAGCTTCTGTGAGGGGAATGCCTGGACCTGCTCAGGAATGTGGCAGGGGTGTGCGAGGGGTGGGGAGCAGGGCTGGGGAGGAAAGAGGGAGAGCACAGTCAGTGGCTTCCACTGCTGGGCCTGGCCCAAGGCTGGGGGCATCACCTCTCTCACTGAGGAGGGCTGAGAAGAGGCTCTGTGGGTTCTCATTTTAGCAGCTGAGCTCCTTCATATGGGATGGGGGCACTTCCCCCTTCCCCCCCCCCCCAGCCCTGACCCTCCCTGACCTGGAGTTGGGTCACATGATGCAGACTTACCCCCAGGGCCTTACAGACAGGCCTCATTTCTTGGGTCCCAGTGGGCTGAAGTGGTTGGCTGCCTGGGCCCAGGGAAAGGATCTACATGGCTTGTTCCCCGTTCTGTTCCCAGGGCTGGGCTACCAGGCTTTGAAAGTGAGCCTGAAAGTTTCTGTTGGCCTGGAAGTGCTGGCTGGGTCTGGCCCTTCGTGAGAGGAGGATATGGGTTGAGTGATGAAGGCCACATGCAGAGCTTACACAGCTACCCCTGGCCTCGACATGGGCTTCTGGTCTCCTACTACATGCCAGGCCCACTGAGAGGAGGGTACTTGCCCGAGATCCCACAGCTGCCATGTTCACACTCAACTCAGTGCTGACTCCCCTGCTGAGCTCCACACAAGATGACTGCCATCTGTTCACGTGTCACACAGGGCCTTTCACACACCAGTGTGTACCTCTAAGAGGCAAGGAAGGTGGGGATATGATCTCCTTGAGAGATGGGTGTTTGGATCCTAAAGAGAGTGACATGTCCAGAGACACCCAAAGCTGGCAGCAGGTCAACCCCCCCTGACACCCACTTCTGCATCCTTTGTGTAAACTGCACAACCCCTCCTATGACCCGGGAGCCTTCTGTGGCTGAGAATACATTGATGGAAGAGTAAAGTGGCTCTTCATGGGAATCAGTGGTCCATGTGAGCCCAATATTTGCTGTTGCTGGGACTAAATGACAGTGGGTTCCTCAGAAAGGTTTGATGCCCCAAGACAGTTCCAGAAGCCTCAAAGAGCGTGCTCAGCCTAGCCCCCACACAATCCTGGAAGATCCTGGTCACCTGATTGTCTCCCACAATTCATGGCACAGAGATGCCAGGATCGAAAAAAGAGGAAAACATTCCAAGCCTAGAAGCTGCTGGACTCACACTAACCAAATGGAGAGTGAAGCAGGGTGGTATAGGGAAGGGAGACTATTTTGGCAGGTGGATGTGGTGGAAGCCTCTGGCTGGTGTCACAAAGCCTGGGTTCTGGCCCTCCCCCTGGCACTGACCCGCTGCATTATCCTGGCATTCTTGACATACGCACGTGAAGATGCTGCTCAGAGGAAGGGGTGTTCTGAGGAGCTGGGAGCAGAGAGGAGCCAGGCTAGAGGGCTCTGCACCAGCATCCCCATTTTAACCAATATCGTTCCACGTCCATGTGATTGCACGTTGGGGGCCACCTAAAGTTGCTCATCGAAAAGATTCCACAGCTGAAGCTGGTTGCAAGGCCCCAGATAGATCGTCTGAGCAAATCTCTGCTCTCCAGAAACCAAGTGTAGGAGGCGAGAGGGAGGCAGACGGGGGGTAGTTCCTGCAGAAGGGGGAGATTCCTAACAGGGTGTGGGCCAGAGAGAGGGAGAGAAGGATGCCAACAAGAACGATGTGTCCTCCGCAGGCCGCTGACAGCCTTGCTCACTGACAGGGATGACACCGAAGCTCTGGGAACATTAACCTGGATGCAGCCCAAGGGAGATGCGGTTGTGATGCCCTGGAATTGCTCTTCAATTATTATTAGATGTGCTGTGGTAACAACATGCTGCTGAAAACCAGAGTGAGCAGCAGAGAGGCCATTCAGCCCAGGTATGTGGGGCTTCTGTAAGCTGAGAGGGGATTCGGTCCCCAAGGCTCTGGACCCTATGCTCATGGGAAATGGCGCCTTGTTGTTTTGCCTTTGTGGTCAACAATTTCAGAAGCCCAGGGCAGAGCAAAAGTTTATAGTCAAATATCTTCTTCTGAGTCTGTGTGCAAACTGTTGATTGAACAGCCAGAGATCAGGATTTCGATGTTCTCTTTTACCTTTCTTAACATTGCTCCTTCCTGTTTGCCCTTCATGAAACCAGCACTGGGTCTGGCTATCTGGCTCTGTCTGCTGGTCCATTCACCAGAAGTTCTGTGCTTCTGTCCCCAAGCTTCTCATGCCGTTAGCCGCAGCTGGTACCTTCTGGGTGGTTGTGTAAACCTGCTGTCTGAGGAACCTGGGGTGGATGTGTGAGTGCAGAGGGAGTTTTGCCTACGATTTCTCTTTCCTTCCTCTTTGCAGGCCCTTGGCTGCCCCTCCATGTTTTTTCGTTATGGCAAAGAGGAACAGGATGTAGGTTTCTATCACACCCAGTCACTTACAGGGATGCGTGGCTTTGAGTTTGAGGAAGTTATTTGTGTCTTTGAAGACTCAGTTTCCTCACCTGGAGAGATGCAGCATTACTGTTGATGGACTCTGCCTGGGAGAGGCCAAAGGAAGGGAGAGCCTTACCCCATCCCAGCTGAGCTGAGGGACAGCCTGGCTGGGCTCCAGATGGGAAGATGGGAGAGCAAGGCTCCCATTCCAGGACATCATCCTCTAAGACCCCGTGATCATCAGGACAACGGTGGGGGCCACTGCTATTATCTCCAATAGGAGCGATTATTTACAGGTACTACATGTCTTCACCTTGGCTGCGCCTGAGAGCCAGAGCACAGGTCCCCAACAGGCTGCTTTGCTCACTCCACAGCATCTGCTCTTCAGGGAGGCTTACCTGGCTAGATGTCCTCTGGCTCATGAAGTAGCTGGGCCCAGTGAGCTTTATCTGAGGCCTCGGGGCTTTCTTTCATTCACAAGGCTACTTGCAAACACGTTTTCATCTCTTGCTTCCCTTGCCCTTAAACTCTATGAACTCTGTGCTGCAAAACTTAGTAACAAAGCCTGACAATGTTTTTCTCTTTGGCTTGTTAATTTGCTATTCTTTGAGCTACTGTAAGTCTGCAAAAATCCCACTTCAACAAGCCATGTTGGCTGGAGCCATTTTGAACGGTAGCAAATGAGGTAACAAATAGTACCAGAGAGGGAGAATGAATGAAGGAGGCATCAGTGCCAGGGAACCCCGCGTACATACACTCCGTGAGATCCTCCCTCGCTTTTACTTAAAAAATGGCAGAGACCGTATTGTAACCACCAGAGCAGAAATGTTGCTTTAATCACTCCCGATCCTGTGACTCAGGCAAATCAACTCTTGTTGATCGTTGCTTCTCTAGCCTGCCTGTAAGCAGACATGCTTCTAGGCAGCTGTTATTGCAACACAATTCTGTATTTTGTCTTTCCCCTTATTTCCTAACTCTTGCTTCCCATTGCCACACAGTCGTTATAGGTGTCAGTTTTAATGGCTCACTCACTTGTGGCTTCTGGAATTTACTGACCATCCCCCTGAATGACCATCATATCACATTAGGTGGGAAATAAGCATGGAGGTCACTTGTGCAACCTCTCCGTGTTACTAACTCTAGAAGTATCTGGCAGGAAAAAAGGCTTTCTTGGGGCAGCACATGACTATCCCAGGATGGGAGCTCTTCTCCATGTTTCATGTGTAAATAAATGCCTTAGTTTTTGAAGGAGACTCGGGCCCAGACTCCTTGCACACATACTTTTGTCTCTCAACAGTACAACCAGAGATCACTCCTACTGCTGCTTTTCTTCAGTGTGAATTAATCTCCTTCGATTTCTCCATCATCATCCTCACCATCTTACTCAGGACTGCCATTTATTGAGTGCTTACCCTGTGCCAGCTACTGTAGTCTTGTATCATGGCTTTATTCAGTCCCATCGGGTCGTGCTGCTGTTGTCATCTCAGTTACACATAGGGAAACTGAGGCCTGGGATGCTGAGTAGCTGTTGGAACTCTAATAGCTCTCAAGGGTTGCCTGCCTCCGGTGGGGAAGATCTTTATACCCTCTAACTCCTCATGGAAGGACCTTTGGCAAAGTTTGATCTAAAGTCTCTGGGATGGCCACTGGGCCTACGGAGGTTTTCTGCCTTAGTCCCAACAGGCTGCTTTAACAAAATACCACAGACTGAGTGGCTTACAAATGACAGAAATTTATTGCTCACACTTCTTAAGGTTGGGAAGTCCGTGGTCAAGGTATTGGCAGAGTTGGTGTCTGGTCAGGATCTACTTTGCTGTATCCTCTCAAGGTAGAAGGGGCAAGGGAGCTCTCTGGGGTCTCTTTTATGATACTAATCCCCGTTCATGAGGGCTCTACTCATTTGATCTAGTCACCTCCCAAAAGCTCCACTTCCTATTACCATCACCTTAGGGATTAGGTTTCAGCATGGGAGCTGGGAGGAGCAGCACAGGAGTTGCAAATATTCAGTCCAAAACATTTACCACAATGGCTCTTTCTCTCCATGGGAGAAAGGAGGCCTCCCCCAACCCCACAAGAATCCTGGGCAGGACGGAGCATGCCTGGCCAAGGTGGCAGCTGCGAGGTCATGTGTCCTTTCCAGAGACTCCAGGGATGGGATGGGTCTCTCCCAAGGAGAGTGACTGGCACAGGCAGGCTAGCATCTGGGTCTTCTGACTTGTGAGCAGAGCCCTGTGCTTCTGACTTAGAAGTAATTTCAACAGACTGCACCTGAAGCTAAAGGAGAGGCTTTAGAATTACTCAGGTCTTCTTAGAAAATGCTGGTGCTGTCACATAGATAGCATAGGGCAGGAGGGAAGACTAGAGAGGAGACAGTGAGCAAGCCCAGCGTGGTGGGCAGAGATGGAGGGCAAACAGAGTAGACTTAGAGATCTAAGAAATACAGCTTGGGGGTCCTGAGCCCGACCTCAGTCTGCCAATTCAACTTGTCAGACTTACCACAGAAGCTCCTACCAAAGGGATTTCTAAAAAGGTAGAGGCTCTTTACTCTTTTGAGCCTCCCATGGGCAGCAACCCCCCCCCACCGCCCCCACCGGGGCCGTTTTTGTGACTACAACCTCTCCTGAGCAGAAGTGACCAAGGATTAAAGCTGCTACAGGAATGGGGTTAGTTTTACTGATTTTTTTTTTTTTGATGGGTATTTATTGGAACTTTCTGCATCAGGTAATAGGAAGAAGATGGATGAGCTTCCGATCTCTGTGGGGCTATCGCTTTGGTGAGGATAATACTCTAGTAAACAGGACAGTTCCTCGAGGTAAGTGCCATGAAGGACACAAGTGGGGAGATGGGGTAGGGATTGTGGCTGGAAGTGGGGGCAAGAAGCCAATGTGGAGGGAGCTGTCAGCGAAGGCCCTTCCCAGGAGAGATGTGTGTTGAGACCCAGCAGATACCTGGGAATCTTCCCAGATCTGGAGGCAGAGCACTCAGGCAGGGGAAACAGCAAGTGCAGGTGCCCTGAGGTAGGCAGTTGAGTGAGTTGCAGGAACAGAAGACTAATGGGAAGAGTTTTATTTATAGGTTTAGCGTTGCTGCTGTTCAGAGCAAAGAGAGAGCCAGCCCACTGGGATTGTTGGCTTTCCTCAATACAGAACATCCACTAGGACTGTACTCTTTGTCTCTGTAAGTCATTACTATTTTTCCCTCATCAACGCCTGTGTTTCCATGCTACAGGGAGCCCTGTGTGGCTGGTGTTCTCATGTAAACAGTAGCTCTTCTAAAGGCTATGCTCCCTCCAATCACTCAGTAAGCTCAATCAGATGGTTTGTTGACGTCTGATAACTATGTCCTCATTAGAGGCAATTAACATGGCATGTCTTGGACCTCCTAAAGTAATAAATCATGCTATGTTTACTTTTTGTTACTAGGCAGAGTGCTAGGGTTTGCAAAAAAAATAAAAATAAAAATAAATAAATAAATAACAAAACCCCCTGCCTGTGGTTATTTAATTGGAGAAAGCTGCTCTTGTTATGGATTCTGAGTTAAACAGGCCATTAGCTCTGGGAGGGACAGCCCTGAACAAGCCACGCCTCCTCATTTGCTGCTTGCTGATGGACTCCTGATCTCACCTGGGAAGAGACAGTGTCACTGTTTCATCCTGCCCATGGGCCAGGTTGATCCAGATGTACTTTGCACTGAGGTGTGCTGCTGGGATCTGCCCAGTGGCCCAGAGCTGACTGGGGAGAGCCCCTGCCATGCTGGTTCCTTCCCTTCCCTTCCCCTGAGGGCTGCCAACAGGACAGCAGGAGGCTGTGCCTTGAGGGGCTCAGAGGAGTCTGGCAGGCTGTTGGGGACCCTCCCCCCATGGCCCTCACTCTTGCCACCCTGGTGTCACTTGGATGCTGAGTGATCTGGGCTCCCTGCTGGATGCAAGGCCTTCGATGCAGCCCTGAGTAGCACAGCACACAGGCCCATGTCTGCCCATTTTCTGGGGACTGTCTCATCTCTGCCCTTTTTATTCTAATGGAACTTTTAATTTGGAGATCATTGTAGATTCACACAATTGTAAGAAATAACGCAGAGGGATGCCGCATACCCTTTATCCAGCTTCTTCCAGTGGTAACATTTTGCAAAACTGTAGTACAAGATCACAAACAGGATATTGACATTTCCAGCACCATAAGGGATTTCCCATGTTTTCCCTTTTTAGTTATGCTCATTCCCTCTTGCCTCTACCCCTCCTTAACCACCCACAACCAGGAACCTGTTCTTCATTTCTATAATTTTGTCATTTTGAGAATGGACTAGTGAAGGAACCATGGAATTACAGAATATAATCATAAAATATCACCTTTGGTGATTGGGTTTTTACACTCGGCATAATAATTCCCTGGAGCGTTGTCCAGATTGTTGCATTGGTGATTCTTTCCTTTTTCCTGTTGAGTAGTGTTCTGAGGTACGGATATACCACTGTCTAACTTTTCACCCACTGAAGGACATCCCTATTGTTTCCAGTTTGGGGCTGCTGTGAATGTAACTGCTATATACACTCCTGTGTGGATTTGGGTGTAAGTATAAGCCTCCATTTCTCTGGGATAAATGCACAGGAGTGCCACTGCTGGCTTCTGTGGTAGTTGCAGGTTTCATTTTTGAGGCAACAGTTTTCAGGAGTGAATGTCCTATTTGACATTGTCACCAGCAGTGTGTAAGTGATCCAGTTTCTATGTATCTTCCTCAGCATTTGGTGGTGTCACTATTTTTTGTTTTCGCTATTTTTCCTTTTGTGAATTGTGCTTTAGATCTTAAATCTGAGAAATCTTTTCTGGCTCTGAAGAGTTTCTCCTATTTTTTTTTTTTTCTAAAAGTTTTATAGTATTACTATTTATAGTTTAGTTTTATAGTATAGTGATCCATTCTGAGTTAATTTTCATATAAGGCATGGGACTTAGGTTGAGGATCTTTTTTGGGGGGGGGGGGATGGGGGTAAGGAGCAGAGGGAGAGAGAGAAAGAGAGAATCCTAAGCATGCTCCAGGCCCAGCATGGAGCCTGACATGAGGCTTGATCCACGACCCTGAGATCATGATCTGAGCTGAAATCAGGAGTTGGATGCTTAACTGACTGAGCCACCCAGACACCCCTGCTGTTAAACTTTTGTCAAGTCAGGCGTATTTGTGTGGGTCTTTTTCTGGATATCTGGATACATCTCCACTGATACTATACCATCTTGATTGCTCTAGATACATAGTAAATCTTGAAATCAGGTACAATGATTCTTTCCCTTCTATTCTTTTTCAAAAATTATTCTAGCTATTCTAGTTCCTTTGTCTTTCCATATATATATATATATATATTTCAGGATAATTTTACCTATATCTACAAAATATCTTGGTGGGATTTTGATAGGAATTTGGGGTTCTGTCTTTTATTATGTAACTTTTCCATAGTGTGTATTTTGTACAGTATTTTTAACAGGGTGAAATAATTAAAAGAACTGAGAACATCTGCACATCTATCACAAAAAATATATATCTTGTATAGACAGTTTCATAACCAGCTGTCTTTTACTTAGTATATTAAGACTCTTTCCATGGGAACAAATGCATTTCTATTGTTGTGCCCAAGATTGCGAATCCTAGAAACCACCAAGGAGCCAACACCGATGCAAACACACGAGGGTTTATTACAAGCTCGAGCTTGGGTCCAAGTATACCCGGCACAGCGGAACAGAGACTTGGACCCCGAGACTAAGAGGCGTAGCAGCTTTATAGGGGCTAGTGACCCATGGGATACACAGATAGTTGCACAGTCATGTCGGTCCACACGCAGGTGGCCAATTGAATTACATTTTACCCTATAGTATCCATTTGAACTGGCCTATTACTTTGGTCAGAATTGGCGAGCAGTTTTGGCGGGCACAAGGCAGAGTTACATTGTTATGAGCCGATTTCCGATTAGGGTGTGCCCAGCTGGCTTGACTAGGGTGGGGCAGCGCCTTAAGCAATAAGCAGGTCATGTGGGGGTCATACAGGAGGTGGCTGGTGCAGCACAAAATGGAGTTGGTCCTGCTCTGCTTATCCAGAGGTAGGGGATTTTTGTTAAATTTCCTGGGTCCCACACTATGTTATCATTTTTAATTGTTTCATAATATTTACTTGTGTGGATACAGCATCATTTATCTGAGCAATCTCTCATTGTTGGATATTTAGGGGTTTTCCTCAAAATATTTTTTTGTTTACTTTTAATTTTTAGAAACACCACCATGATAACTATCTTAAAGCCACATCTCTGTAAATATCTTCAATTATTTCCTTAGAAAAAACTTCTGTGAGTCAAATAGCTGGTATCATCTTAATTGTTCATTTTTCTCTTTGCAGATGGAGTTACAGTTCTTTGAACCTTGTGTGTGGTTATTAGCTCAAAAAAGGATTGGACATCAAACCACTTTCTACCTCTGGCTTGCCTATCACTTTGGCTTGGAATGCCCATGCCCATACCTAGACCAAACTCTGGTGGATGGCTATTGCAAATGGGGGATCCAAGTTCTACTCAGCTCTCTGTTCTTAACTGTCTTTGAGGCTCTCCCTGTATTGAGAGCTCCAAGTCCTATTTCTAACCCCAGATGTAAAACAGATGGGAAGCAGCTCCTGTGCCTTACTCTTAGAAGATTTCCCCCACACCCTTATGTTTGCCTAGTGATTCTCTGAAGGCTGTTCTTCCTTTCTGGGAAAAGATACATGGGGACTCATGGGGCTCTTCCACCCCCTTTGTCATTTAAAAGCCTCTCTCCCCCACCCTGAGTAGCATGTTACTATTTCAAGAAAAATTCTTTAAGGGCTTCAAAGAGTAATAGGATAGTCTTCCTGGATGATTATTCAAATTCTTGAATACATTTAAGGGATTTACATGTTCAAAGAGAGAATGTTTTCTGTTTGATGTTGAAAAAAGATGATTTTTTTTTTTCCATCCCTGTGAATTTAAATAATTTGCTTGACTTTCTGGTAGAATAACCACAGCGTTCTTACATTCTGGATGTAGTATTTGTTAGAATCCTCCATGATTGACTGCAGGGAGATTGTGTGTGTAAATGACTTTGAAATATGTTTTTAAACCAATGGCCATCTGTAAGTTGTCAGCTTTAAAAAAAATGGCATCTTCCTTGCATGGGGAAATTTTGTTTCTTTGAGGGAAATTGTTTCTCTCTCTCTCTCTCTCTCTCTCTCTCTCTCTCTCTCACACACACACACACACACACACACGCCCCAGAAATACCAGTTTTAAGTGATCTTTAATGATGATGGTACTTTTCTGAAGAAATGGAATCAGCCTTCCCCCTTGTGGATGACTGGGAAAGTGCCTCTTTTCCCTTCTAAAAGTTAAATGTTGAGAGTCTTGAGAGAACTATAGAGTAGATGATGTTTCTCATCTCATTCTAAGTAATTGTGAGTACATTTTATCTAAAATTTGTGCTAAAGTCATAAAATGTCTCTGTAGTAGCTGATTGGATTTATAGTATTTTAAAACAAGACATAGAAAAAAAGTACAAGGGGTAATGTGAGACATACATATTGTTATATATAATTGAATGTTTTAAGATATACATATGTTCAACTTTTTAGAGTTTCCTGCCCCACATCCCCAGAGTACTGGCAACCACATCAGGTAAGTCATTCTTAATGTCCCTAGCTGCATCTTGTAAACTGGGAGGTTTGGGCAAGAGCTTTGGGGACTCACAGGAGAGGTGGTGATAACGATCACTGCTGTTTGGGAAGAGGTTACTGTATGTCAGGCACTATTCTTAACTTTACTCTCTAATGAATTCTCATAGGAAGCTTAGGTTGTAATTGTCCCAATTTTACAGCTGAGGAATTGGGTTATTCTCTCCAAAGTGACACTGCTAAGTGGCAGAGCTGGCATATAAAAGCCTGTGTCTGGATGCACCCAGAGGACACGAGGCAAACTCCCTTCTGGGTACTGGCATAGCACCAGAGTAGCCCTGGGTGTTGGTGAAGAAAGAGGCCTGGTTCCTGCCCCTGGGAGATCATGGCCCTTCTGTCTGTAACCTCGCCTGAGGGATGCGGGCAGCAGAGGTCTGAGCACCCCACATCTCAAACACACACATCAAGCAAAGCAAAGTGAAAACTCCTCTAACCCTTGGCTGAGAGGAAGCAAGAGACTAAGTCTGAGGATGAAGAGGATCCAGAATATCTAAAGTCCACCTCATAATTTTATGGGCTAAATCATGTCCCCTAAAATTCATGTGTTGGAGCCCTAACCACCAGCACCTCCAAATATTAACCCTATTTGGAGATCAGTTTTCTTTAAAGAGGTAATCAAGATAAAATGAGGTCATTTATTCTATTCTAATATAACCAGTGTGCTTCTAAGAGAAGGAGTTGGAGACACACATATACACATACACAGAGGGAAGACGATGTGCAGATGGGGAGAAGGCCATCATCTATCTGCAGGCCAGCAAGAGAGGCCTCCGAAGAAACCAGCCCTGCTGGCACCTTCATCTCAGACTTCCAACCTCCAGAATTGTGAAAAGATAAATATCAGTGTCCTTAAGTCCCCTGGTCTGGGGTATTGTGTCACAGAGCACCTGTGGCCAACCTTGGCTGCATCTTAGAGGAAGGCGTCAGGCTTGCTCAGGTGGGAGTGGCATTCCAGTGTGAAAGCACAGTGTGGGGATGTACCAGGTCTGTTAGGGCAAGGTGCCCAAGGGGAAACTTGCTTTGCATAGTAGAGAGGCAACTAGATTGTAAAACACCTGGGATACCAGATCCTACAGTTTGGATTTGCTTTCCTTTTTTTTTTTTTTTTTTTAAATATTTATTTATTTATTTACTTATGATAGACCTAGAGAGAGAGAGAGGCAGAGACACAGGAGGAGGGAGAAGCAGGCTCCATGCCGGGAGCCCGACGTGGGATTTGATCCCGGGACTCCAGGATCGCACCCTGGGCCAAAGGCAGGCGCCAAACTGCTGAGCCACCCAGGGATCCCTGGATTTGCTTTCCTAAGCAAGAGGGAGCTACCAAAGGTTTTTGAGCAAGGAAGTGATAGGATAATATCTGAATTTTAGGAGGAGATATCTAGCAGCAGGTTGGGTTGGTGGGGGTGTATCTGAAGGTAGGGGCCAGCTGGAAGAAGCTGCAGATGTCCAGGATCAGAGTTTTAAGGGTCAGAATGAGCATGACTGGGGGACAGGCTCAGATGTAGATCCTGAAGAAGGAATAGCAAGTGGGTGACATAGAGGTCCTGAGCAGGGGATTTCAGATGATACTCTCTGAGAGGCAAGAGATGTCAGGACCAGAGCGGGTAGGGAGGTGAGGTTCAGAGAGAGCAGGGCACTCAGGCAAGAGCTACAAAACCCTAAGGGCTACTATTGCGGAGACTGCTAATTGTAAAAATGCATCTTTGGTTTGCCAGTGTTGGAAAACAGACAGTCCTTGTAAGTGAAAGTTTGTCCTTCTGACACCGTAAACTTCTTATCTGAATCAGAAGAGAGGGTGAGTGAGCAGCTCACCTGGTGGCCTGGCAGAAAGGGAAAATTAAACACATCCATCATCAATCCTTTTGGGAATGAATAAATGGTATAAAAGGTACTACATGATTTTTACATCCTTAAAATGCCATAGGGGACTTGGCATGCTTCTGCCTCAGATGGTGTAGAATATCAACTTTACTGAACTTTTCCCTGGGAAACAAAAGATGAGAAAATCCAGAGGCAGGGAAGGTAAAGGACACCAGGAGCTTGGGGGAGATGGGAGAGTTCTTGGAGTGGGAGGCAGGTTTCGGCTTCCTGATGGACTCCGTGTGGGTGACTCATGACCAAAGGCATCTGTTTCTCCCAACAGAGCAGCAGATCCTGGGAGCAGGCTCCAGGTGGTAAATGTGTCATCGTGGCAGTAGGAGGAAAAAACGAAGGGCCATTTTGACCACCCGAGGCACACATGGAGTAGATATTTTTTTCCAACAAAGAAAACTATGTTTATAGTTAAAACAATCTGCAGAGGGGGTGAGCTCCAGGTTTGAGTCTGACTTCTCACTCAACGTGGGGTCCCCACGTGGCCTCTGTACCCTGGGCCTTGTCCATGCTTTGTGTCCATGGCTGCTTTTGCAAGGGCATTTGTCCCTCACATACGTTCCCTGGTGGGGTAGAGTCACTTTGCCTGTAGTCTGGGCCCTTGTGCCTCCTGCAGATAGCCTCTTCTGACCACCTATACCTTCTCAAATCTCTGCTTTCTCTGGGCTCCGCCTGTGCTCATTGCAGGGGGTACATGGCCCTGCAAGTCTGGAATAGTCTAAATTTCAGACATCCTGCCAGCATGGTCTTCGCTCCTGCCAGGATGGATAGGTCCCTATGAGAGACACAGATGAACTATGAGGCATACAGTTGGACCATCTAGGCAGTGAGCATACTCCTTCTATAGAGCAGGGGCTAAAAGCACAGGCTTGAGGGCCAGAGGGACCTGGGACAAGACCCTTACCCACACTGGCCTTGAGTGCTGCATCTCCAGGATGGGGATTCAAATCCTTGCCCCCAGGGATTGTGAGGGTTACGCGTGAGAATATGTTTCAAGTGCTTCCTTGGCACAGTTGCCTGGTGCCTAGTCCTGGTTCCATATTCTGTGACTCTGGACAAGTCAGTCCCCATCTCTAGGCCCCATCATATTTACTGGTCCATACATGTGAGGATTTAGGGAGGATACAGTGAGACCACAGAAGGCCCCTGGGGGATGAGCCCGCAGTGGGAGAGGCTCTGTTGAGCCAAAAGCTTGAACTACAGTTTGACTAAGCACTTGTATAGCAAAGTAGAAATAAATTTTCTCCAGGGCTGTCTACTAGCTAGGATAACTCAGGGCTTGCTATAGAAACCCTGGAACCCTGGTCTCGCACAGCAGCCATGAGGAGATGGCTTTCTAAAAGTCACTGAGAACTTCTTGCAGTGAAGAGGAACATCAATCCCACAAAAAGGCCTGAGGGGCTGCCTTTAACTATATTTAAGGGGAAGAGCTAAGTCCAGCACAAGTTGTGAAATGAAGAAAGCACATCGTGATGTGCTTTGATGTCACATGAGTTACAGTCATCCTCATCTACAGATGCACATGGACCCAGGGGCCAACCTGGAAGGGGTGAAGTGTCGTGGATGTGACCTGGAGCTCAGGTGTTCTCATCCTATATGTAAGTAGAGATTCAGCATTTTATTGGAGGTCGGGGGAGAAAACTACTTAACTCTTGTCTTGGACAGAAAGATCTGAAAAATCATGGCTTTAATGTGACAATTACATTTTTTTTCTAAACAATATACAGTAAATTAAATATATTCACTGTTAAAAACTGTTTATGGGGATCCCT
The DNA here is from genome assembly GCF_018345385.1 of Vulpes lagopus. Classification (NCBI taxonomy): domain Eukaryota; kingdom Metazoa; phylum Chordata; class Mammalia; order Carnivora; family Canidae; genus Vulpes; species Vulpes lagopus. The sequence continues at coordinate 108,765,078 of NC_054830.1, read as the reverse complement.
GGGTGGCGCAGCAGTTTGGCGCCTGCCTTTGGCCCAGGGTGCGGTCCTGGAGATCCGGGATCGAGTCCCACATCGGGCTTCCAGTGCATGGAGCCTGCTTCTCCCTCTGCCTGTGTCTCTGCCTCTCTCTCGCTCTCTCTCTGTGTGACTATCATAAATAAATTAAAACATTAAAAAAAATAAAAATAAAAACTGTTTACGTATATCACCTAAAATAATTTTCAATGGCAAAGTGATCAAATACTTTGGACTCCGAGCCAAGCTGCCTACATTTGAAATCCAGCTCTGCTGTTTACTACTGGCCTTTTATTGCCCTCTTTAAACCTCATTTCTTTATCTTTACATAAAGGTAATAGTGGTACCTCCCTAGTGGGATTATTAAGAGGACATAATCAATGACAACTGATTAGCATGGTTCCCAGCATAACCACTGAAATAAATGTGACTATTAAAAACTGGTTATAGAGACCTCTGCTTCTAGTCATGTTAATATAGCTGGTACTAGATTTGTTCTCTTGCCGTGAATGACTAGAAAACTGGATAAAATAGGAAACCACTATTTTAAGACAGTGGAAAACAGGAAGTGCAGGACAGTGACTTAGGAGAGAAAGGAAACAAGTAATGTGAGCCCTAAAATCCTCCCTCAGCTTTCTGCAGAATTTAGAATCCAGCAGGGAAGGGACACTCATGCAGAGCCCCATAGTCTCTGGGAGTCAGGAAAGCAGAGATCTGTTCAAGGAGGATGAGTAACTAGAACTTGCATATGACTCTATTTATAAAAGTTTTGGGGAAAGGCAAAACCATAGGGACAGAAAACAGATTGGTGTTTCAGTGAGGGTGAGGAGGGTTTTCAACCAAAGGGTACCATTTGTAGTACCCTAGAGGCAGCTTGTAACAGCTCACGAGAGCCCAGTCTGCACATCTCTTCCCAGTTGCACATTTAGTGATGCCAGGGCAGGAGTATTTATACCAGGGAAATTAGCAAACAATCAAGGTTTAGTCCTGATGTTTTTGAGAGCTGGCTTACCAGTATACCAAGGGGCAAAGGGGGAATATGGGGAGATAATTGAACTGTTTTCTATCTTGACTAAAGTGATGGTTACTTGATGGGATGCATTGGTTAAAATTCATAGATCTGTATACTCAAAAGGATAGATTTTACTAACTAAAAAAGAAACACGCAAAAAACCTTGAAATTTAGAGATAGATTTAGTATACATTTCTATGAAAATGTAGACATAGGTTTTAAAAAATATTTGTATTTTTTAAATGTTAAAGTATATTTTGGAAAAAAAAACTGGCCAACTACCCTAGCTGATTTCAAGGCATACAGTAAATTTGCAGCAGTGGTTCTCAGCTGAGAGTGATTAAACCCCAGGGACATTTGGCAATGTCTGGCGACATTTTTGGTTACAATTTGGGGGAGGGTGCTACTGGCATCTAGTGAGGCCAGGGATGCTATTGAAGATCCTATAGTGAGCAAGATGGCTCCCAAAACAAAGAGTAATCTGGCTTAAAATGTCAATAGTGCCAAGATTGAGAAACTGATTATCGCAATCAAAGCAGTGCAGTATCAGTCAATGGGACATAGCAGAGAGTCTGGGATATATGGGCCCATGTATATAGTACTGATTTCTTTTAAAGATTTATTTATTTATTTAAGAGAAAGAGCGGGGAGAGATCCAAGTGGGAGAAGGGGCAGAAGGAGAGGGAGAGAGAATCTCAAGCAGACTCTGTGCTTAGTAGAGCCCAATAACAGGGCTTGATCTCATAATCCTAAGATCATGACCTGAGCCAAAACCATGAGCTGGAGGCTTAACCAACTAGGCCACACAGGCGCCACCATATTGTACTAATTTTTGACCACAGTACCAAGATATTTCAATGAGAATGAGGAAAAGTCTTTTGAACCTATTAACATAGTGGATATCCAAATGGAAAAATAGACCCTGATCCCCACCTCAAATCCTATCACTTAACTCCAGAAGAATCCTAGGAAGCTTAGTATAAAAGCTAAAGCTATAGAATATCTACAAGAAAACACAAAGAAATCATCACAATTTTAGGGTAGGCACGTGTTTCTTAGGCTACCAAAAGCACAAATGAAAAAAAAAAAAACAAATTGGATTTCCTCAAAATGAAAAAAATTTCCTAAAAAGACATTGCTAAGAAGATGCAAAGTCAAGGCACAGCTCAGTAGAAAACATTCACAATACATATTTCTGACAAAGGAGTTGCATCCAGTAGATTTAAAGAGTTCATACATCATAACAGTAAGAAGAAAAAAAAAAACCTTATTAAGAATGGGGAAAGGAGGTTCCAGTACTAGAATGGTAGCATAAACTCAGTCAACTCCTCCCTCTGATTAAAACTAAAAATTTTGAGCCAAATAAAAAGCCAACTACCGGAGAACTCTAAAAAGTAAACAAAAACAGATTGTGGAGATGCCACACTTAGACAAGTGATCCACTGTAGGAAGGGAATTTCCCAGGTTCATTTTCATTGTCTCTGTTTCTTGCAGTCTCTCCGCTTTGCCCAGAGGGTGGGCTCCCCTTGTATAGCAGCAAGGCAACAGTAGCAGAATAAGGGGCTTGGGCGGATAGAGAGTGTCGGAGGAATCCAGGAGAGAGAGCCAGGAGAGTAGTCCCTTTATTCTGCGATGGCAGTGCACACAAATCTCAGCCTCACCTCTGAGCTATGCATAAGTGGGACAGACCCAAACCAGCATAGCAAAGCTTTGAAAGGCAAACTGAGCTGCAAACCATGTGCACGCCTCTTTTTAGCCTAATCACTAAGTAATGTATACTCAGGGACAGAGCCAAACCAATACAGCATAGGCTTAGAGAACTGAACTTAGATTTGAATTGCTACATATAGAAGGCAAGACGGAACATGTAGTTTGAACCTAACCCAGTTGATTGCATGCTAAAACAAATGCATAGACTTCTCCAGAGGATTTTGTACAGGACCCAAAGTCTACACAATATAACATTCACAATGTCTGGGACAAATCAAAATTACCCCGTGTATAAAGAACCAGGAAAATATGGCCAGTTCTCCAGGGAAAAGACAATGCCAACCCCAAGGTGGCCCATGCATTGGAATTATCAAAGACTTCAAAGAAGCTATTATAACTACGTTCTATTAGGTCAAGAAAAACACATTTGGAATGAATAAAGGGGTAGAAGTTCTCAGCAGAGACATAAGACCTATAAAAATGAACCAGATGGAAATGTTAAGACTGAAAAATACAAAATCGGAAATTTAAAAGTTTACTGATTTCAATAGCAGCTTGGTGATGATGAGGGGGAAAAAAAATCCTCTAAACTTTAAGATAGATCAATGGAAATGGCACACTGTGAATAACAGGAGAAAATTAGAAAAAACGAGCAGAGCCCCAGGAACCTATGGGAAAAGATATTTAAATTTTTAAAAATTTGTTATTATTATTTTTTAATTCTGTAGAGAAGGTATCATGGAGATGACATGGAGCAGGAAGGGGGCAATCCTGGGGGGACTAGGCTCAGGCAGGTCAGGAAGGGAAGGCAGATCAAGATCTGATCCTACATGGGAGGTCCTGGAGCCACTCCAGGTAGGGGAGAGCCCAAGGATCCCCGACCCACAGCGCCATGTGACCTTAGGTGGGGAGCTGTAGCTTGGAGAGGGGCAGATGGTTGCCCAGGGTCACAAACATTGGGAAGGGGCAAGAGCTACAGGAAGGAGAGCAAGACAGGGCAGAAAGAACTCCCAGTTCAAGAGAATCTCCAAGAACTCCCACTGCCATTGCAACTGGGTTCCTGTGCCCAGCCCCTACCTCATCCAAATAATGTCTGACTAGCCCCCATGTGAGTTCATGTCCCTCAGGGTGGAAACCCAGAAACAGGGGCTAGGAAGCCCCTCAGAGGTGTCACTGGAGTTCCAGAAGGTGAGGAAAAACCAGCCGAGAAAAAAAAAATATTTTAAGAAAGTCTTCCGCGATTTGGTGAAAGACATAAATTGACATATTCTAGAGGTTCTACAAACCCTCAAAAGGATTAGATAGATCATTGGAACTCATGCCTAGACACACTATAAATGGCTGAAAATGAAAGATAAAAATAGCTAGAAAAAAATGACACACTACATATAGTGGAATAATGATTGTGGTCCATCTATACAATAAAACAGCACTTAGTCATAAGAAAGGAACAAACTGGGATGCCTGGGTGGCTCAGTGGTTGAGCATCTGCCTTTGGTTCAGGTCATGATCCCAGGATCCTGGGATCGAGTCCCACATCAGGCTCCCCACAGGGAGTCTGCTTCTCCCTCTGCCTGTGTCTCTGCCTCTCTCTGTGTCTCTCATGAATAAATAAATAAAAATCTTTTAAAAAGGAATAAACTGGTACACTGCAAAAAACATAGAGGAATTTCACAAGTATTATGCTGCATAAAAGAAGACAAAGTATATAGTGTATGAATCTATGTATGTAAAATTGTAGAAAAGAATAATCTATAGTGACAGAGAACAGATCAGTGGATGCCTGAAATGAAATAGATTACAAAATTGTATGAGGAAATTTTGGTAGCTGATGGAAATGCTTGTTTTCCTGATTGTGGTGATCGTTTCTTGAATATGTACATATGTGAAAACTAGACAAACAGCATACTTTGACAATATGTGGTTTGTTGTACTTTAATTATAACGATAAAGTTGTTAAAATGGGCAAAAGATTCCAAAACTTAACAAAGGTGTATAAATTGACAATATGCACAGGAAAAGATGCTCAACATCATTAGTCATTGATGCAAATCACAACCATAATGATATACCAGTACACACCTGCCAGGATGGCAAAAATTTAAAGTGATGGCAAGAATGAGAAGCAACTAGGTCTTTCACACTTTGCTTCTGGGAATGTAAAGTGATGCAACCTTGCTTTGGAATCAGTTTGGCAGTTTCTTAAACATAAATATACTGTACAATCATGCTCTTCAAATTGTAGGTATCTACCTAAGAGAAACAAAAACTATGCCTATGCAAAGTCTTCGATATCAATATTCATAGCATCTTTATTGATGATGGAAACAACTGGACTGTCTGTACACCGATGAGTGGGTAAACCAATCATGTTATACCATACAGTGGTATCGTGCTCATCAGTAGAAAGGCACAAACAAATTCCACCACATGGATGAATCTTAAAACCAAAATGTTGAATAAAAGAAGCCACACACAAAACCACAGATTGTGATTCCATTTATTCTAGAATGGGCAAAATGGATATATGGTATCAAAATGCAGATAGATAACTTGTTGCTTGAGGCTGGGAGGCCTGAATGAGAGACTACCTGAAGAGAGACATTTCTGTATCTTAATTTTGGGGTTACATGGATTTTTAAGTTGTGAATGATACACATGATGTCTGTAAACTAGACCTCAATAAAGCTTATTTTTGAAAATATGAATGTATAATAGGGGCGCCTCAGTGGCCTGAGGTGCCAAGTGTCCAACTCTTGGTTTCTGCTTGGGTTGTGGTCTTGGGGTCATGGGATTGAACCCTGTGTCGGGCTCTGACCTTGAGAGTCCCTCCCCCTCCTGCTTGCTCGCTTTCTCTCTCTCTTTACAATAAATAAATAATTGACTGTTTAATTAATTAGAATTATAAAACTAAAGAGCTCAAGACAATATGGTGTTGGTACCAAGAGAGACAGAGAGGGACAGAACAATAAATAAATCTGAGAAACTAACTTAAGTTTATAATAGTTAAGAATTTCGAAAGTGGTTACTCTGGTATTTCAAATTAGGTGGGTGAAGAAATAAATTATTCATAAATGATGTTGGATCAACATACATAACTGAAAATATAAAATAGAATTAGAGCCTCCTCTATTACCACTTACAGAAATTCCATGTGGATTAAAGAGTTAAGTCTATAAAACAAGAAAAGCAAGCTTTAATGACCCAGGGTGGGGATGAGGTTGGTGTCGCTTGGGCCCAGGGAATGTGGCTGGGTTCCACTGTGCTTGGAATCCAGCACTGGGGTGCCTGAGGTCCTGGCCATACGAGCCCTCAGTGGTGTATTGGTGTGTCAAGGCTCTCCTATTCTTGCCCTAGGGCAAAAGGCTATCCCGGCACTGAGACTTGACTCCCCAGCCTGTAACATGGCACAACAGTGGTAACTGTTTGTGACTTAGGGCTGGAGGGGCCACCGCATGTGGGGAACACCCAGCTTGGTAGCTGACAACAAATGCTAGTCTCTTCCCTCTGAGCAGGAGCGTCGGGCCTTGGACAGAAGCCGAGGATGATGGCTCTGTGGGGGAAAGCGGGCATTTAGCCTAAGCAAGTCTTCCACCCTCTCACCTCTTGCTCCCTGGGGAAGACTTACAGAGGAGAGGGGGCCGAAATCAAGTGTCAAGAGCAGAGACCCAAGGGGACTGAGGCACCCAGGTAAGCAGGGGGCCAGGCAGCCCTGGGCAACAGCATGGATCCTTGGGGCCCCTCCTCACCTTCCATGGGAGGTGCTGGGACCCTCTCTGAGTCTCTGGGCACAAGTCCCTGAGCCAGCTCACTGGCCTTGTCACGGAGAGCCGATCTGATTCCGGAAGATGTCTGCCTCCTCTTTGTCTCCCCCAAGTCTCTGGGGAGATCTGGATTAAGCTGAATTAGAGGCAGGTGATGATCACAGGTGTTGGGCGCTTGGGCAGGAGTCTCCATGGTAACCATCTCCATCTGGCTTTCTTGCCTGGCACCAGGCCTTGTGACTTCACGGTAGAATCTTCTCTGACAGGTAGAGGGGGACTTGCCAGGGTGAAGAGCGGGCCAGGAGGAAGGGACCTGCCAAAGGCAGCTTTGTCTTTTCAGCCAGAGTTTGAAGATTAGCCTTGATCACGTCACAGCTGGGGGCTCCTGCTGGCTCCAGAATGGGTGCTGGAGGAAGTGATGAGGGCATAGCCTAAGTGGCCTTGGGCTTGTGCCACTTTGCCTAGCCTCTCTGGAGAGCAGGTGGGTGCATGCCTGGCCTCCGTCAGCCCAGGACCCACAGGTGAGGTGGAGCCAGGACCCAGGCGGGGAAGACTCAGATGTGGGTGAGCTGCTGAGCCAGCACCACTGGATGGCAGGAAGGGTAAGGCCTTGGGGAACCCAGCCTCTGCAGGGACACCGCAGTCATAGTGATGGGCTTATCTGCATAAGCTGCTCACGAGGAAGTGCCAGGAGAACCTTTGTTGTTGTGGCCAATCCCTTCACCTGCACAACCTGCCATCTGACCCACCTGTATGTCTTAGTGTCCTGGAGCAGGGAATGAATCACCACAAACTAGGTGGCTTAATATAACACAAATGTATTCTTGCACTGTTCTGAAGGCAGGTTCCTTCTTGGGGAGTCAAGGACAATGTGTTCCCAGCCTCTCATTTCTGGTGGCTCCTGGCGATCCTTGGCCTCTCTTGGCTTGTGGCAACACCACTTCAGTCTCTGCTCCCAGTGTCATATGATGCTCCCCCTGTGTCTGTGTCCAAATTTCCCTCGTAAGGACAGCAGTCATTAGATTTAGGGCCACCCAACTCCAGTATGGCCTCTACCTCAACTTGATTGTATCTGCAAAGAGTCAATTTCTAAATAAAGTTGCATTCACAGGGACCATGGGTACTTATCTTATGAGGTACACAGTTCAGACCATAATACCACATAGGTCATGGTGAAAAGAGCACAGGCTTTGGAGTAGGGCACAGTCAGCCTCACACCCTGGTACCACATCTAGCCTGTCTTGTTTCCTGTGCCCAGCAAAGCTGGAACCAGGCTCCTGTAGACTGCCCAAAAGAGAGGGCTGCAGAGGTCCCGTGGGGTGTCTGGGTAGTGGCAGAAACTTAGCACAGGTGGCCCTGAGCTGGGCACCAGGACTCGGAGAGGGGCCCTGGTCCCTGCTCTTCAGGAACTCTCGGTCTGTGGGACCCTGGGCTCTTACCCAGGGTTAGGACTTGCAGTGGGGACAACAGTGGTTAAGCTGCACACGAGGAACTAGGTCACATACATGACCACATGGCATGGGGTTGGGGAGGGAACCTTAAGGCCCAGAGGCCCCAGCAAGGATCAAGAAAGCCAGAGCCAGACCATAGGCCCTTCCTGTAGGACTGAGAGTCCACAGAGTACCCCTAGGCCTCACATGTACCCATGGGCTCTGGGTCTGACCCTGACAGTCAAAGGTGGAGGATGCTGACAGGTGTCCTGGGCATCTGAGTCCCCTCTGGGCCTGGGAAGGAATTCCTCACTCCCCTCTCCAACTGCCCTGTAAGACATATCTTCCCCTTCCTGTCAACATGGAGTCTGGCAATGACTTTGTTTTTAGCCAAACCCGGTTTAATATTCTCTTCCTTCTCCTTTCCCTCCCACTTTCTATTCCTTTATTCCTCTGTTTGGTACCTGCCATATGCCAGGGCTGTTCCAAACTCTGAGAATACAGAAGACAGATGGGCCTTGCCTCAGTGGAATTTGTAACTAGTGAGATGAGAGACATTAATCAAGTAACCATGACAATGAATGTTTCATAGCAGAGGAGGGGGTACTCTGGATGAGGGGCATTGGGGTAGTGGGAGTCAGCAACAGAGTGATGCAGCTAAACCGGGGGAGTACAGGATGTGGCCTGGAGCCCAGGGTCGAAGTTGTCAACCAGGGAAAAGGCAAAGGAAGAAATTCTAGGCAAGAGCACTAGCATGTGCAAAGGCCCTGTGGCAGGAGGCTGCTTGGCAAGTGAGAAGGACCAAGAGGTCTGTGTGGCTGGACAGGACAATGAAAGGAACATGAGATGACCTGAGAGTCAGCAGATTAGCCCAGTCATTCATTGGAAAAGTATCAATTACAGGCCTGCAATGAGCCAGAAGCACCAGACAAACAAGACCACCATACCCCAGAACAGGCCAGCCACAGAGCAAGAACATTCCAGTGTGGGAGGTGTGAGAGGTGGAGGGAGGCGGGGGTTGGAAAGGCTCCTCTTAACTGAGAGGAGGAAGGCAGACCTGGGCATAGGCTGTACAGCTGGGCCAAGCTTGGCATGACCGAGGAAGGACAAGGAGACAGGTGTGTACAGAATGGAGTGAGCAGGTAGGCAGGGTGCAGGTGGTGGCAGGGCCAGGTCCTCCAGGGCTCTGGGTAAGCCTCTGCTGGATTCTAATGAAGGAGACTTGCACTCAGATTTAGGCTTTGGAAGGAAGGACCCCTCTGGCTTCCAGTATTGGCAGGAATGGAGAGGAGGCTCAGGATTGGGGAGCTGGGCCACCATGACTGGTGGAACACCTTTCTCTTCCCAGTCATCCCAGAAGAGCTGTGAGTCTGAGCCCAGGGTATCAGTCTCCCGGAGCCACCTGGAGGACGATGGCTCAGAGCCCTGGCTCCAGCACCTACAGGCCAGCCACTCAAGCGACAGCGGGCCTCTCGGTAGCCTTGGCCTCTCCCATGGGTCCCTGGTGGCCTGGGAGTACCTGCCCTTCTTCCGCACCTATGGGAAGCTCCTGGCTGTGGAGGAGCCGGCCTCACAGCCCCAGGTGTGCAGGGACCGAGGTGGAGACCAGAACACGCCTGAGGACCTGGAACCACCCAGCGGGTTCTTCCCTCACTACCGCTCCAAGGAGGAGAGTTTCCCCTGCCTGGGCCTTCCTGGTGGATCCTTTCAGGGCTCCCAAGACCCACGCCTCACGAAGGAGGCACTGGTTGGCTGTTTCTGCAGGTTGACAGGCAGCTGCAGGTGCTCCGTGAGTAGGAGAGCAGCCCTGGGGCCCCTGGACCCCCTGCAGGCCTCCACCCCAGGTCCCCACCCAGTAAGCCAGGCAGGACCCCTACGGAGGTCCATGGGGGCTCCTGGAACAGTGGGTACAGAGGCTATAGGCAGACCAGCTCGCTTAGTCCCCGTACTTGGTGGGGGTGGCCTGGGGAATGTGTTCAAGGCCCTTGAGCTGCAATTTCCTGCAGAAGAGAGGCAACAGTAGAGCTGCTCTTAGAGCCACTGTGAAGGTGATGTCCAGTACTGTGGTCACATGCCAGGCTTAGCCTCTGTTCCCAGATAGAAACATCTGCTTAGTCCTCATGTCTCGCTAGGCACCCAGACAGATACTCCATGTGCATCACCTCACTTGTCCCAGTGTTATTCCCATTTTATGGATGAGAAAAATGAGCCTGAGAGATGTTAAATGACTGGCCAGAGATGTCGCTAGCAAGTGCACACCTGGGATCTGTCCCCTAGCCTGTGCCCTGTCATGTCACAAAGTTGGTGCCATGTCATGACTGCAAAGATGGAGCAGGCAGGATGAGTGGGTTCCAGTCCCAGATGCACTCCTTCCTGCTGGGAAGTGCAGAAGGGTGAACAACACTGTTTACTGCTCCCCAGTCTGCACAGGCATGCAGCTTGCCTGCTGCCCCCACCGTCCTGGAGTTGCAGACACAGGGCTAGTTCTGGATTTCCAACTGAACCTGTGAGCCTGGCTGACCATCTTGTCTCCTTCGCACACAGGCTGTCCTGGCAAGCCCAGATGTTGTCCCCGGGTCCTTACATTCACCACCCTGCTGCCCCATCCTGCTGCTCTCGGCAGGGTGCTCCCGTGACAGCAGCCCGACTGTCCCCCTCTCCAGTGATGCTGCCTTCAGGAGCCAAGCCCTTTGTGCCTCGGGATTTGTGCCTTACTACAGAACCCCAGAGGAGGAGCTACACACCAGCCCTGGGCCTCCCACCTCTCCATTGGGGAGTGGGGGGCCCACAGGGGAGCTGCCCAGGCCTGGTGCAGCCATAGTGTGAGGGAGCAGGAGCTGCTGTGAGCAGCAAGAGCCACCGAAGAATGGAGCCTAGTACTTACTTATGAGCAAGAGGTGAAGGTGGCTGGGGGTGAGGCTCCCTGAACTGGCCTGGGACCCTGTGTGTCAGTGCCTGTGACCCACACAGGTGTCAGGAGGAGCCCAAACACTGGCAAACCCTTCCAGCCTCCTCTAAGTCTCCTTGGGTGGGGGCCCCAAACAAGGGGGCCCTGTGCCCTGACAGTGTGCAGCCTCACACCCTGGGGGAGTAGAGGGGAGATGCTCAGCCTGTGCCTCCATGCAGCCTTGGGAAGTGACCCTGCAGCCCCGGGTGCTCTCCTGGCCCTCCTAGCTAGAAAAACTGCCAGATGACAAATGGCAAGCAGCAGCCCCAGAACAGCTCCAGAAAGGGGATGTCTTCCTGGCCCAGCACTCAGGCCTCCCTAAGGTCCTGGTTCTGCTACAGCATGTCCCAAGGTCACCCAACAACCAAAGGATACAGACCAGAGACTAAATAAATAAATAAATAACTTCACTACGAGGGTTGGAATTGATGCACTAATGGGGTTCTTTGGAGAAATATGGGCAGCTTCCATTTATTGAGCATTTGCTAGGTGTTGGGCCATCTTTGTAATCCTTAGGGATAGATACTTGTGTCAGCTCCATTCTCCAGATGAAGACACAGGCTCAGAGAGGTAAATTGCTTGCCTGGGCTCACGCAGCCTGCAAACAGTGGAGCTGGGATTCATACCCAGGTCTGTCTGTCCTTGGGGCCTAAGTATATAAAACCGCTCCTCCGTGAGTCTTCACACTGCAAGGAAAGAGCCTGCTGCCACCCATCAAGCCCCCCAGGGGCTGCCCCACCTTGCCTTTCCTCCTTGCTCCCTTTCCTTCTCCAGCTCACTGAGCTTTGGAGAGGCAGACAGGGGAAAGAAACCTAAGACAAATCTACAGGAAGACCTGCCTTCCTGACCTCTGGGGATAACATTTCCTGGTGTTCCTGCCTGACCCCACACCCCAGGCGCACCCATACCATGGTGGATGGCCCTGAGGCTAATGCCCATGGTCATGATAACAGCACATGCTCACCCACCCCACCCACTCCTGGGGCTGTGAACCGCGGCTTCTGCCCCAGTCTCTTGGTACCAATGTTCATAACCACTCTTCCCCATGACCTTGGGTTCATGTCTCCTCCCCTCTGACCCACACAATGCCTAATGGCTGGATCCTGTTTGTTCACGCAGGAGGACACCCTCAGCTGTAGTCTTCCTGAAGATGGCAAAGTTGAGAGGACACTTGAGAGAAATCAGTTGGCCTTGCTTCGGTTGTGTTCAAGAATTTCTTTTTAAAAATGCACTTTTTTTTTTTTTTGTATTTCTGAGGCACTCGTATGACTTCTCTGTGGGCTGGGTTAACAGTATGGTGAAGAAATTTAGGTGTCCTTGCTGGAAGACTCCTTGATCTTATATTTGGAGGGGATGATGGGTTGGTCTTTCCCCTGTTATGCTCAATAACATATGCATGGGTCTGGCCAGCTGGTATCCCTGGGTGGGCCATGTGGCTCCCTCTTCCCATGTGAGGGGGCCTCCCAAGCATCAGCAGGGCCGGGAGCCCTGTGGCCACGTGCCAGCCCTGCTGAGGGAGCTGGACAAACCTGACTGGCTCGCATACCAAAGAGAACCTCCACATTTTCAAGACAGAGTTTTCTGGAGTGAGCAGTTTGCAAGAAGTGTGGGGCCAAAGAGGTCCTGGGTAAGGGAATGGGCTTATCTGGAAGAGCAGTGTGCTTGCTGCTCATTGGTCCAGCTGGCATCAACTAGGAGTTGTTCTGTGCTGACAGACATGCACAAACACACAGGTCAGGATACAGGGGCCGTGGCGGTGGTAAGAGCTAATTTCTGTTGTTTACCCTGTGCCAGCCACAGGGCTGAGTACACACACTGGCTTTGAGTTGAGAATGACTTAATATAGGTACAACTGGCACTCCCATTTCACAGATAAGAACGTCTAGGCACAGTTGATTAAATGGCCAAGTGAAGACAGAGCCAGAGAGCAGTTGAACCAGACTCTGAATATATCCCATCTAGACCGCATGCTCTTGACTGTCATGCTTAGATCATAATAAACATTAAAATTATGCTTATGCTACTTTTATCAGATCTCTAATTCTGTGTAATAAGTTATCTCAGAGATTAGTGACCTAAAATAACAACCTACATTTATTTTCTCTCTGTTGTAAGGGTCGGGAACCTGGCAGCAACTTGGCTGGGTGGTTCTGGCTTGGGGTTTCTTGTGAAGTTGCAGTCAGAGTATTGGCCAGGGCCGCAGTCATCCAAGGGCTTGATGGGGGCTGACGGCTCTGCTTGCACACTCCCAAGGCTGGTGGTTTGGGGAAGAGCTTCTGTCCTTCACCTTGTGGGCCTCACCACAGGGCTGAGGCCTGGCTGCCCAGCATGGTGACTGGCTTCCTTCAGAGCACATGATCCCAGAAACCGACAGAGCTGCAATGTCTACTACAGCTTAGCTTCAAGAGCCCCACATTATCACCTTTGCCGTACTCTGTTGGTCACAGATTAGCAGTCACTCAGCGTGGAAAGGGACCGCACAAGGGCATGAATGGTAAGTACTGGGAGTCCTCTTGGACTGGCAGTCCAAGAGGCTGCCTACCTCTTGGACTGGCTACCCTAATGCTATGATACAAGGTACAGAGTTCTGGTGATTCAGGGGCTGAGAGCTTGCTCACCAAGGCTGGCACGCAGGAGGGAGATGGTGTGGCTGTGGCAGGCAGTTACTCTATGGTAGAGAGGCAGCCGGCTGATGTCACAGCAGACCCAGCTGCAGCAGAACTGTGCAGGCTTGGGGCAATGGGTGGCTTCCCTTCTGGCCCTGTCCCAAGTGGGCTTGACCCTCATTTAAGGCTGGCTCTCCTGAGCCATCTCCCCTTGCCACAGCTTTTGTCACTTAGCAAATCTCTGTTTTTGAGAAAATCTAATCCATATGGTTTGGGGATTTTGTTCTTTTAAATTTTTCCTTCTTACCAAATTGAGATGTCTTTGGAGTCCTTTAAAAATCTCTCCTCTCAACAATGGGAAGTTTGCTCTTTGCCACGTTCACAGGGATCCTGAAGCAGAGAAGAGTGGAATATGGGTGGGTTTAGAGCTGGGGGTTTTATCACACCCTGTGTCTTAAAGTGACATACAGCAAGTGGGAAGACCTATGCTGTCCCTGGGCATGGAAGGTACTGATGGCTTGAACTCCTGCCTGCCTGTCCCCCGGCCCCAAGTCTCCAGTCCTGGCCACCACCCTCATGCAGAGGGCATTTGGGTGTGCATGTGCTGGGGTGGTGGTCAACTGCCCAGGCAGGTGTGGGGAGACCATAGCCCTTCTGAGTGGCTTTGACCAGCACAGGCCTCAACTTTCCTGAGACAAGGGGAGCAGATCCTTGCTGAGCCCCAAAGCTTGTTTACAGTGAGCCTATGCCCACCTCAGCGTGGGCCAGGGAGGTTTGTTGGGGTGAGATGCAGATGGCTGCAAGACAGGTCTTCGGTCCACTCATGGGAACAGCAAGAAGCCTGAGGTCCACTGACAGTCACTTTGCTGGCCAAGGTCCTCTGCCATCAGACCCCACACATGCAGCCTCCCCTCCCACAGCAGAGAACGTCTTTAGCATCTCCTGCCTTCCCTCACTGGCTTTGTTCAGGCTCTTCCCTTCTGCCCACCTGCCCTTCTCAACTGCCTTCATGGATCAGAACCCAGGCGCTCTTTAAGACCAGCCCAAACGTAATCTCCTTCCTGAGGCTTCTAAATTTGCCCTCAAGACTTTCTTCCGTCCTTTCTTTCAGGTCATCCGGAGTTTGGGGTTTACTGGTCTCCCACTAGGGCCCTGAGCTGATGTTTGAAGAACGCATGATAAAGAAGACCCACCACATGGCAGGGCCGGGGCAGACTTCTTCTTGTTGCCAGCATCTCAAGCCCTCTGCATCCCTGGCAGGTTGGTCCACAATAGGTGCTCAGCAGGGACTTTGGGATGTGATCTCAACTGCACTATACTGGATCCTTCTGCCTCTCCTTCCATGCCCCTATCTTCCTACAGAAACCCATCAATCTGTGTGGTCCCCTGACCTGCGTGGCCTCCATGTGTCCTCATCACCGGCCCACTAATGTCTATCAGGTGAGAAGAAAAGACCAAGGAGGGACAGGCTTTCCTAGCTCTCAGATGTGCTCAGAACCAGCTCGGCCCATGGGGGTCTATCAGGGAGGAAAGACAGAGGGCATCCGGGGGCATCTGCTCCAGAAGCCCTAAGAATACTGAGTGTCATTGGCAAATGTTTATACCTTCTTATTGATGGTAGAGAAAAGGAAGCACAGAAGTTAGGACATTTATACAGGTGGCCCAGGGCAGGGATAGGGGCACAGGGGCTTTGGAGAAAGTCACCCCCACTTTCTGAATGTTGGCCAAGAGGCAGCACCTTGGTTAAGAGCTGGGCCCTGGAGTCATATAGCAGATGTGTAATCCTCCATCCACTGGCTTTGGGGAAATCGCTTAACCTCCCTGAGCCTTATTCATCTCATCTAATAAAATGGGAAATTTCTTCACAGAGTACAATGAGATGGTATAGGTGAAACACAGAGTATTGGGCCAGGGCTTGGAGCCCTGGTTTAAAAAAGAGAGAGAGACCTCGGTACATTTGAAATCTTGATCGCTCTTTACCGGGGCATTCTCCCTCCAAGTAGAGTGAGCTCTGGAAAGCCTCAGGTGAGTCCTCCTCGATCCACTCAGAAGCCTTCCCTGGCACCTTCAGATTCCTCTGAGCCTCCCGGGTCCATGCCTCTTTCACTGTCCAAGTGTTAGCTCCGTCAGCCCAGGGCAGAGGAATCTGGGCGGGAAATGCTGGGCTGCCTAGCTGGTTTTTCTCTCCTGGGAGTCCCAAATGCTGGGCAGCAGCGCTCTCTGGTGGCACATCCTGACAAGACACCCATAGATGATGTTGCTGTGGCCCGGAATTTCATACTTTTTGGATACTGCCTAAGACTAAAGTAATTCTGCACTCTCCAAAAGACAGAAGGGAAAACTGAGGCCTGTACTCACCCACAGGACCCACTGAGGCAGCAGCACCAGAAGCAGAGCCCAGGCTTCCCAGCCTCCCAGTGGCTGCTTTGTCCCCCTTCATAGCCTCGCACCTCTATTTCTTGACTTGGAGTCAAATCGAATCGACGCTGGACCAAATACAGCCTGAACATACTCTGAATAGACTTTCTCAAAGAGCTGTCAGTAAAGGAGGGAATGGTGCCCCAAATGAGAAGCTTGAACAGCACCTTGGAAATCACCGTATGCTCTTTCCTCTCCATCAGAGACAGGGAAGGAACCAGAGAGCTCCTGCTGTCTGTGGCCAGTACAGGATGGATGCAGCAGGTACAAATGCTCAAGGAAAAAGGCAGCATGCATGTGTGTTCCCACGTCATGCATTTGCTTTCAACAATCAGGATTTCCTGCTCACCTACTCCGTGGCTGAGGCTTAGGATGCAGCAGTGGCGTATGAGTCACAAGAGCCCTATGCTCCCAGGCCTCCAGGGCACTGCACAAGGACTGACCAACATGGTAAGGGATGGAATGAGAAATAGGGATGCTTCAAGAGAGGCAAAAAGGGCTAGACCTTGGCCCAGGGGTCTGGGAAGGCCTCTATAAAGAGTATGTTTCACCTTAGGTCTAAAGGAAGTAGAAGCTTCCTCCAGAGGCAAGAGGAGGGAGTTATGAGCAGGAGTGGTTAGTGCAAAGGTCTTGAAGTGTAAAAATGTCTGGTAGCTTTGAGATCCTGAAATGAGCCAGGCTTCTGTGATCTGCCAAGAAAGGCCCAGGGCCTCTTCTGCTCTACCTTGTATCTGGACCCCCTCTTTGGCTGCCGGCAGTCAGCAGGCCCTTCAGACTTCTGCTCCACAGCCTTCCCCATTTGAGGCATGCTGAGCAATGACTGTCCACCAGGCCTGTGCCAGACACTGCAGGTTTAGAGGAAAATAAGGCCCCTTAAACTTTAGAGGGTTGGCAGCTGTGATATGGATATGCCTGAGATATTCTGGAAACACACTTGAGACACAGCAGATCCAATGTGGAGTGGGGTGGTGAGTGCTTCATAGAAGGCAGGTCAGGAGAAAGTGGCAGCTGAGTCTCAGAGGAGTCAGGTATAGGGGTTAATCAGAGAAGCAGGGGGGAGTGCATTTGCAGTAAAGGAACACACATGCAAAGTTGCACGTGGAAAGCAGGTGTGGCTTGGAGGACACACTACCCAGTTGGGGCTCCAGCCTGAAGGGAGGTGGTAGGAAGTCAGAAGTAGAAAGGCAATTGGACCTCAGCCCACAGACCCTTGAGTGCCAAGCTGGGGAGTTGGAATTTTGCATAAGGCCATGGGAAATCATTGGAGTTCCCTCAACAGAGGAGGGCCAGGGCATATGCAAGTTTTTGGAAGTTCACTGTGGCAGTAGCTGGAGGCTAGACAGGGAGCAGGGCAGAGAGCCTCTGTCACCATGATCCAGGCAGGCGGTGGTATAGGCCTGGGCTCAGCCACCTAGGGGGATGTTAGAAAGGGTAGATATCAGGGCCATGGAGGGGAGAGACCCTGAGGACTTGGTTGATGAGATGAGGCCTGGGGCAGAGAGAGGAATCCAGGGTCTGGCTTGGGTAACTGGCTGTGGGGGGACATGCAAAGAGGAATACTTTGGGAGTTAAAGAGGTCATCAAGGGACGTGTCACATTAGAGATGATGTGGGGCCACCCGAGTGCAGATGTTGAGTAAAGAAAGGCGTCTGGGTTCAGAAGTGAGGTCTGAGTGGGAGATGAGATGTGGGGCTTGTGAGTGGAGAGATGTGGGTGTGATTGGGACAGGGTGGCAATGAGGGCCCATAGGGAGGAAGCACCAAGGAGGGTGAGCAGTCCAGCGGAGGAGGGGAGAAAGACTGAGTGGGAGGGGGCTTCCAGAAGGCAGGAGAGCAGGAGGCAGGGCCGCAGCCACAGGCCATCAGGTGGGAGCACCTGGCCTAAGACTGTGCTGCTCAGGCAGCAGGTGGGGAGGGAGGGCTTGGCTGAGAGCATGGAGGAGGTGGAGCCCTGAGGCTGGAGAGACTCAGTGCAGTCAGGAGATTGGGGGGCTGAGGGTCTTCTCTGATGGCCGCTGGGCACACAACCCCCTCCCCAGTGCTCTCACAGTTGCTTCCTTGTGGGCAACTCAAACTGCCTCCTCTGTGACAGCTCCCAAGAACAGAGACTGGCACAAACTAGGTGCCCAGGAATGTCGTCATCTGAAAAGGCAAATGAGAGATGGGAAGTGGGCCCCTAATTGTCAGATGTTAGCACATTCCTATACACATATCCCACATACGGCAGCAGGAAATGCTCTGGGAGGGTACCTCTCAGGAAGAGGGAGGAAGGGAATGGGGATTTTTCTGGCCCTAGCCACTCATGGAGCTCATCTGTCTGTGCCTCACTTTCAGTACTCGCCCTCTCCCCAGGTTAGAATACAAAGGTGCATGGCAGCATTATAAACACCCCAAAGCAGGGAAGCCAGGGCTAAGCCACAGGTCAGCTCCCTCCCCAGAATGAGCATCCTGCCGGGTCCCCCAGCCTAGTCCTCCAGGCCTGGCCCTTGACTGCCACTAGACCTGAGTCCTCCCTCTGCCTGTTGGGTGCTGTGCCTCGTAGGCAGACTTGTGGCACACAGTTGGGAGTGGAGCACAGGGGTTTATTCTGGAGAGGAGCCCACTCCTTCCATTCTGCTGTGCTCATTAGCAGTTTAAGCAGTAGCCTTCAGAGCTCAGGAGTCTGTCCCAGGGCTGCCAGGGCCACTGCCTGCCAACTCAGGACCTTCTAATTAGTGCTGACACAGGACTGAGGAATGACCATGTAGCCTGGCACCCGTGAGGTGGTCCTCCAAGATGGTGGGCCTTTCTACCTGTTGACTTGCTCAGTGATGAACTCACAAAAGGCCTGCTGTTAGGAGAGCTTTTATGTCTTCGAACTGTCCCAGCACATATCCCAGGCCTGGTATGTAGGGCATAGTTTGGGGGTCTGTGCTGATGGTGAGCCCTGACTCCTCAGCAAGTTTCTTGGCCCTTAGGATCAAGACTCAGTGGTCAGACTTTGTCTTGTTTTGGAAAAAGGAGGCCTGGATGGTTGCTGCATTATGGCCTAGATAATATGACATGGATGTGCCAGTAGGAAAAGAGCAGGCCCAGCAGAGGCCCCTTATTTTGGATGATACCCTCACCATTTTGGGTGCCAAGGCTGGTTTCCTGCTGGAAATTAGCATCAAATCACCCTCCTTCTTGGAAGGAAGTCAGAGAACTCCACTGTACTGAAAGCACCTCACACAGCCAGGCCACGTCCTCCAGTGAGCATGGACCTCCAGCTGGATCCTGGCTACAGAACCTACAGAGAGGATATTTGAGGGCCAGAGGACTATTCCTCTGCCTTCCTGGGTGGCCCAGAATGGAGAGTGTAGGCTGAGCCTGGACTTGAGTGGAGCTGGGCCCCTGGAGAGCTGTACCTGAAAAGTAGACATGAACCTGAATCCCCAGGTACTTGCGTGGGTGCTGAGTGGGACATGGCTGGAATGGTGGTAAGCATCACCTCCCCGGGCAGGGAGACCAAAGAGAAACCCACAGGTGATTGGAATCAGTGATGTCAGAGTTGTGTCAGGTGGACACAGGGTTCCACTGGAGAAACAATCAGTAGGAGACATACACATATCAGGTAGTTGTGGAGTCTAGGCTTTCTCGGGGAAGCCTCCATTTTGCTCTTTTATTTTTATTTTCCTTTATCTTTAATCTCTACACTCAACATGGGGCTGGAACTCCCCACCCTAGATGAAGAGTCACGTGCTGTTCCCACTGAGCCAGGTAGGTGTCTCTCCATTTTGCTCTTAAGGCCTTTCCATTGATTGGGTGGGACTCCCTCAGATTATCAAGGATAAACTCCCATACTTTAAGTCAGCTGGTTTTAGATGTTAACTATCTATAAAAATACCTTCACAGCAACACCTAGATTAGTGTTTGATGGAATCCCTGGGTACTGTCGCCTGGCCACATGGACTCCTAAAACTGACCCTCAGGGGGCTGATATGCCTGTGCACAGCTGCTGTGAGAAGGAAGCGGGACTGTGCACAAAGCCCTGGGCATAGACTCTGGCCTGAAGACATCCTCATAGCTCATATTTATTTAGAGTTCTCTTGGAGCCTACCCTTGGGCCCCGTGCTTTCCCCTCAATGTGTCAGTTATTCTTGAATAGAGGAGGTTCTGCAGCCCGGGGCTAGCCAGAGAAGTGTGGAGCATGTGGCCCAGAGAGAGAGAGAGAGAGTCCCTAACCTCTACAGAGGTCCTGCAAAACTGTGTGTCCTGGGTATTTTATAGTGAAACCATCTCTAAGGGCTTTCAGAGAACTAAGGACTCGCGGCTGAGCTGGTTATAGCTGCTCATCCGGTTAGAAGACCCTCGGTGCTGCTTTATGGAAACCCACGGAGAGATGGTGGGGTTGGAAGCCAAATTCTCAGCCTCCCTTTCTACCTCCTGTAACGCATTTTGCGAAACTGCGCCTGACATCAATTGCGGTGTCTCAGAGGAAACGTGAACAATGCAGGGCGGGCATCTTCGGACCCGAGGTGTGGAGGGTGTGAAGCGGCCGGGCGTGGGCGTGGGCGCGGGACAAGGGCGGGCGGAGGGAAGGCGGCGCGCGCGCGGGCCCAGGCGTCCGCGAGCGGCCGGCGGCGGCGCCTTTAAGGGCCGCTGGGGGCGTGCTTGCTGCAGCCGCGGGCGCTCCGAGAGGTGAGCGCGGCTGCTCCCCGGCGGTGCAGCTCCCACTCGGGGGCCTGGGCTGCGGCGGGACCCACCTCCTCCACCTCCTCCCCCGACACGCGGGCCGGCGGGCCATGCGCCGCGGACTTTGACTGGCACCGGCGCGGCTCGGCCATGGGCAGCTTCCAGCTGGAAGACTTCGCGGCGGGCTGGATCGGAGGTGAGCCCAGCCCGGGATGGGAGGGAGCCCCCCGGAGGTGCGCGTGCTTGCGGGTGGACGCCCGGGGCCAGGGGGAGAAAGGGAGACCCGACCGGGCCCACAGACCGTGCAGGGCGGTGGGAGCTCCGCATCCCTGCACCTCCACCCCGCGCGCGCCGTGTGGAGGTGCAGGGGTGCGGAGCGCGGGGTGGAGGTGCAGGGGTGCGGAGCTCCCACCCCGCCGCCCCGCGGCTGCTGCTGGGGCCGAGCCCCGCCAGCCTCGCACATTCTCCCCTGACTTGCGGCTTTGCCTCCCAGAGAGGACCCGCCAAAGTGGCTCCGGTAACTATTAAACAGGCCGTGGAAGCCAACAGCCAATGGAGCGCCCAGGCGCGCACACACCCTCCGGCCACCCGGTGTGCGCCAGAGTTTGGGGACAGGGCTGCAAGAACTTGTGGGTGAGGGTGGCGACCGCCCCGTGCGCGGGATGGGGAGTCCGGCTTCGCGACCTGGCTGGCCCTGGTGGGGGGTGGGGGAGCGCCCAGACTGGGGGGTGCAGGGCATGCCGAGCGCATTGCCAGATCGGAGGAACCCTTCATGTTTTCGGCCTTTATCGACTGTCGGGTTTCTCCTGTCACTCTTGGACCTGCTTCTCCTTGGAGCCGCTCCTGGAGCCACTGTCTGCTGGGCCCTGGGAATGGGTTGGCTTGGGCAAGAGTCGCATCCATTTCCATGCTTCTTTGATCTTCTCTTCACAGCAGGCTTCCTTCTCCATTGTTGTCTGCTACTGACCAGGTCTGGGGAGGACTGTCACTTAATGTAAAATACTCTTTCTTTTGGCCCCGTATAAGAGAATCATCAGAAAAGGGATGTTGGCAAATGCAGCAGCCCCTGCCCAAAGTCAAAAGCAAAAACAAAACCAAAAACCTGAGATGCTGAGACAGAGGCTATAATTAGTGTGTTTGTACCTCACAAACACACCAGTTCTGGAAATGGAGAAGATCAGAAGATTTGTAGGAAAATGAAAATGAAACAAAAAGAGCAACAGATCAGATAGCATCCCAGGATCCCTTTCTGGTGCCTGCTCCCCTGACTCCCAACAGGTGGCTGCAGGGCTCGTGCTTCTGGCTGTCATGAGCAGAGGTTGTCCTTTCCACCATAAGCAGTTCTTTCGTGCAGGCTTTTTTGAGTTGCATTGAGACTTTCCTCTCCTAACTCTACTGTGGTGAGGTGGGGGGGTGCTGTACACAGAAGCCCACTGGCCTTATTCAGGCCGTCTTTGAACAACCCTCAGCCATTCTGACAAGCCTCAGTAGAGCCTTCCCTACTTCAGGCTGTCCCCTTATGTAGCCAGACCAACTTCAGTAGGGCTGTCACTGGCTCAGTTTGAGGGTAAGGCTGTTCCGAATAACCCAGGTCTCTAATGACTCTGGGCCCTCCCCAAGTCACACAGTAAGCAGTGGATTGTCTTTTATTCTGCCATTGTCCTTACTTTGTTGATGGTAACATATTGTTGTTTTTAGCTTGGCGGTTTTCTTGCTTCCATAAAGTGAGGATACGTGTCATCACTGAATACTTAAGTCAGCAGCAGGTGGTGTTGAAGTGCCACATGTATTTTTTTTTAAGATTTTATTTATTTATTCATGAGAGACAGAGAGGCAGAGACATAGGCAGAAGGAGAAGCAGAATCCCTGCGGGGAGCCCAATGCAGGACTCCATCCCAGGACCCTGGGGGTCAAAACTTGAGCGAAAGGCAGACACTCAACCACTGAGCCAACCAGGCATCCCGCCACAAGTATTTTTATAACAATTTCACTGAGGTTAATTTGCATAAGACACACCCATTTCAAGTATAGAATTCAGTGATTTTCAAGCAAATTTACCAGTGGTGCAACCATTATCATAAATTCAATTTAGCACATTTTCTTCCCCAGTAGCACACTTTATTCACACTTATTTACGGTTAAATTCCCTCCCCTCCCTCTCCCTCTGGGCAATCTACTTTCTGGTTCTATAAATTAGCCTTTCCTTGGCATTTTATATAAATTGAATCACACACTATGTGGTCTCATGTCTGTTGATGTATATTTTTTTTATAGCCCCAATGAGGTAGCTATAATTATTACATCCTCATGTAACAGATGAGGAAATGGGTATACAGAGACATTCATTGACTTGCCCAAGGCCATGCATCTAGCATGAGCCCTGGGATCCCAACCTGGACAGTCTGGTACCAGGGCCATCTTAACCACTATACTAATATCTAGGTGTTTTCTCTCTTAACTTGCATGATAAAATTTTACCATGACATCCTTTACATTTTGTTTGAAGTTTCACTGATCCGTTAGATCTTCAGGTCTGGAAACCACTGACCTGATTGTCCCATTTCTTTTCTTTTTAAGGTTTTATTTATTTATTTCAGACAGAGAGTGAGAAAGAGCCAGAGAGAAAGCATGAGCTGGGCAGAGGGACAGAGGGAGAAGCAGACTCCCCAATGAGCAGGGAGCCTGTTGTGGTGCTGGATCCCAGGACCCTGGGATCATGACCTGAACTGAAGGCAGATGCTTAACCGATTGAACCACCCAGGTGCCCCAGGATGGCCCATTTCTTATCTTGCATTCCCTGCTTTCAGATGGGTGGGTTAATGAGTGACCAAGGAGATACACATCCAAGGTGAGCTCCAGGGCTGCTTCCCTGGGCTTCTCACTCACTAGGGAGAAGCATCTAGAGTCTGAGGACCAGAAGTCCTTTCTTCTTATGCTGGGATGGGTTCCAGTAGATTGAATACTCAACCTTCCCTCTGCCTACTTCTGTGGGAAGGAGGATCTGAGAGGGGTCTGGAGGTTCTAAACCAAACAATTGTCTGTTCTGGGCTTCGCTGGTTCCTCTACATCTTTACCTGTCTCATATTCCAGGACTGCCTTATCTGGTTAAATCACCCCAGCTAGCAAGGACTCTTCCTTCTTCATCAGCGTTGTAGGGAATTTGTCATAGAGGATTGGTTTCAACTCTAGAGTCGACAACTTCTGCAACAAGGACCTCTTCATCCACATGGCCTCAGGGCAGCCTTGCTTCCCATCGATGCTGTTTAGGCCTTGAGACTATGTGTGTGGTTGGACATTTTTCTGTGAGAAGAAAAGTCCAGAATATTTCTCACCGTTTCAGAGAGGCCCTCTTTAAAACACACACACACACACACACACACACACACACACACACACACACAACTAAAACTTGATAGTGACAGCATCTCTCTTTGAAGAGCCTAGAAGAGCTAGGACTCTGCTCGTGCTTGACATTCATGACCTCATTTCATTCTTACAATGCAACTGTGAGGTAGATGTTAATATTATTTCTACCTACAGATGCTAAAAGTGAAGTATAGAAAAAGTGAAGTTACCTATAGGTAACTGAAAAGTTTCTGGGTTTTCTCTTCGTACACACCCCCTTTTTTGGGAGGCAAAAATCACATAACCTAGAAATAACCATTTTCAAGCATCCAATTCAGTGGCATTTGATGCATTCCTACACTGTTGTGCAACTGTCTCCTCTGTCTACTTACAAATTTTCCTCGTGCCCAAAAAAGCCCCTGGATCCATCAGGCAATCACTTCCATTTCCTCTCCCCCTAAGCCCTAACAACCACTGTACACAGTGACCATGTATTTATTTTCTTTGAAGAAATGTCTCTTCAAGTCCTTTGCTCATTAAAAAAAAATTGGGGGGTAGGGCATCTGGGTGGCTCAATTGGTGGAACATCTGACTCTTGATATCAGGTCTTGATCTCAGAGTTGGGAGTTCAAGCCCTGTGTCGGGCATGGAGCTTACTTGAAAAAAAATCTTTTTAGTTTTAAGTATTTTTTTTAATAAATTCTGGATCATAGGCCCTTATACATATATGATTTGCAGATATTTCTCCTGATTCTTAGATTATTTTCATTTTCATTTTCTCGATAGTGTCCTTTGCTGCACATAAGTGTTTAATTTGTATGACACACAATTTATTTTTTCTTTTGTGACTTGTGCTTTTGGCATCGTATTGAAGAATCTCTTGCCAATCTAACGTCAGGAAGATTTCCCTCTGGGTTTTAAGGTCCTTGGTCTGTTTTGAGTTCATTTTTGTATATGGCATAAAGTAGGGCTCTGACTTCACTCATGGGCATGTGGATACCCAATTGCCCCAGCACCTTCACTGCCTTTTTTGGGGTGCTGGTTCCTTGAAGCAGAGCCCAGATTTTACTTCATGGTCTCTGCCTTCCTCAGCGCCTGGGCTGGTGCCTATCACATTACAAGGGTCCCCCCCCCCCCCGCCGGCAGCTGGGTATTGATGGCATGAGTGAGCTGGGTACCCGATGAAGAGTTCAGGGGCTGAGTGACCAGGTCCTCTTCTTTGATTCACAGGTGCAGCCAGTGTCATCATCGGCCACCCTCTAGACACAGTCAAGGTACTGCAGCCGTGTTTGTCATTACTTCTTGGAAAGTGGCCTGGAGTGAGTCTGCCTCCAGGAATGTGTCTGCTCTTTCTTTTCCCAAGACAGTCTC
Source organism: Vulpes lagopus (assembly GCF_018345385.1). Lineage (NCBI taxonomy): Eukaryota > Metazoa > Chordata > Mammalia > Carnivora > Canidae > Vulpes > Vulpes lagopus. Next base: position 108,739,808 of record NC_054830.1, on the reverse strand, counting down.
CAGCCCAGGGCAGATTCTATATGCCAAGCCAGGGGTGGGGTGCCAAGAGGCCTGGTTTGGAATCATCACCCTCCTCTCATGACTTGGCAGTGATTGTGTTTTTGTGAAGCCCCATTTCTGCCCCCAGGTGCTCGCGTGGGTTGTGGGGGGGTGGGGAGGCAAGGAGAGGGTAAGTAACCCTATTGGTCTCTGTGGAACTAAGGATCCAGGAGGGGCTTCAGGTGCAAAGTGGCATCTGAGTCCAAGATTTAAGGTTGGGTTTCAGGTGATTAGAAAAGATGTTCCTGGCTCAGCAGCAAGAGCTAAGCAGTGAGATGGGGACACTGTGTGGGGGGCCAATGCTTGGGGAAAGCCAGCGTGGCTGGTTTGGTGATGCATCAGACTTCTAAAAGCTGCTATAGATCAGAATCCAGGAAAGGTAGTCATTGCTCAATCTTGGGAGACCTTCGCTGTCAGATTAGGACTGTGGACCTGGGGCAGCCTGGGTAGCTCAGCGGTTTAGAGCCACTTTCAGCCCAGGGCATGATCCTGGAGACCCAGGATAGAGTTCCATGTTGGGGTCCCTGCATGGAGCCTGCTCCTCCCTCTGCCTATGTCTCTGCCTCTCTTTCTGTCTGTAGTGAATAAATAAAATCTTTAAAAAAAAAAAAAAAAGGACTGTGGACCTGGGCTGGGGATGGGAAGCCACTGTAACTCAAGGAAGTGTATAAGGTTTGAGGATTCAACAGGGCCATCGGGTGTTGGGATCATCCAGACCTCCTTGTTCTTTAGATGGAGAAATGCCCAGAAAGGGGAAAGGGCTTGCCTGAGGTCATCCCAGGAGGTAAAACATCCAGGAGTCAGGGAATGAGGTGCTCTACAAAGGGATGTTCTTTGACTCCACCCCCATCCCTACTTCCTGTCCCCAGTGGTGAGCAGGACTATAGAGCTATAGACAGGCCCTGAGAGCATGGTCACAAAGAGTGCTGTCTCAACCCTGACTTGCACATTCATATCTCAAGCTTTGCCTGGATTGTGCTCTGAGAGAAACCACTCAGGCTCTTCCCAGATGGCTGCTACAATCACTTTTCCCTGCCGGTGTCTTCCCTGTATGACAGTGGGTCCCTGCTGGGTCATAGCCAGGCCTGCTTTCTTCTTCTTCTTCTTCTTCTTTTTTTTTTTTTAAAGATTTTATTTATTTATTCATCAGAGAGAGAGAGAGAGGCAGAGACACAACAGAGGGAGAAGCAGGCTGCATGCAGGGAGCCCGACGTGGGACTTGATCCCAGGTCTCCAGGATCATGCCCTGGGCCAAAGGCGGTGCTAAACCGCTGAGCCTCCCAGGCTGCCCTGCCTGCTTTCTTCTTGATGGAGGTTTAGCCTATTTGTCTTAAATAGTGGGAGATACTTCCTCACTCTTTGTGTCCCCCATATGGGCCCTGCCTTTTGCTCCGACATCAAATGCATACTGGATGCCCTCTGCATGCAGGCAGTATGGGGGGCATCAGTAGTAGACAAAACAAATCCAATCCCTCCTCCTTTGGGCCTTCCAGCTGCATTCCTGGCACAGGTAACCTCGGTGTCCCCCTGGTAGAGCATCCGTCCCTTACCTGCAGCTTGCTCAGGGGCTGGTGAAGCTTGTTGGAGTCTCCCCCTCTCCACACAGGCAAGTCTGGCCACGTTAAAAGGCTGGGGTGCTCTTCCTTCTCTCTAGTCTGTCACTTGAACCTCTGAGGGAACCCTTCCTGATACATCAGATCCGGTCTCTACGTAGCCTGAGAACCTTCTTACTCAGGGGGCCAGCCTGCTGATTACTCAGGGGGCCAGCCTGCTGATGCCAGGGATGTGGCCTGGGGCCCTTGTTACTCCCCAGAACACGCTCATTCCTTCCTTCCTTCTGGATGACATTTTCTTTGGAGTCCCTGTCTGAGAAAGGTCCAGGCAAGAGCTTTAGAGTCTGAATAATCTGAACCTCAGTCTCTGCCTCCTCACCTACTCTCCTGTGACCGGGGACCAGCACCTAACCTCCCCCAGCCTTGCTTTCCTCATCTGAAAAATGGGCAAAGCACCCCTCATGGGACTGTTGTGAAGATCCTAACCCTGTGGCCCTGAGGCTAGAGTAATGAGTGAGCCCTTCCTACCCTGATGAGCATGCATGCTCCTATGTCATGAGTGAGTTGTGACTTGTCCAAGGTCCTAGGGCTTGCCTTCAGAAGAGCTGACCTAAAAGGACCTGGGCTGCTAACCCAGGTCAGAGACTCCTTCCCTGCTTTGTCATCACTGGTGAGAGAGCCAGCCTCTGGCTGCTTGGTGGCTGTGAAGCTGGGATACAGATTCTCACCTGGCTTTTGGCACCAATGCAGTGTGACCAGGGTTTCCTGATCAGGACTCAGCTGCCTTTAGACCAGCTAGTGAACCCTAAGAGAATAGATATGCATTGTGATTGTGGTAAGCTGCTAAATTTGTCATGATTTGTTACATAGTGATGGGACACTAAGACACTAAGACACTAAGACGCTTTCTCCATCTGTGAAATGGGGACAGGATCCATGCCACGTAGTGTTTGTGGGATTCCGTGAGATAAGTTCTGTAAGAGCCCCAGTATCTCCCCCAGGTACACAGTTGTCACACACAAAATTCCAGCCCCTATTATAACGGAAGCCCTAGAGGCGTATGCTGTGCTGCTGGCCTCCATGACAGCCTCCCCAAGTCCCCAGCATGACTGGGAGATCATTGCTCTATTCTGTGATCTGGGATTGACTTCCTCATGTATGGTTTGCTTGAGTGACTCAGGCGCTCGAGTTTTTCAGAGGAACTTGATTCTTCTTGGGGACTCAGACTGTGGATTCAGTCCCCAGAGGCAGTCCCATAGGTACTGGGGGCCACAGAGATTCGCCTCCACACCGGCCTTAGCTGGGGGAAGAGAGGGAGGTCTGTGCCCACCTCCCCTCGCCTACATTCTTGCCCTGGTTAAGCATACCCTACCCTGAGGTAGAGCTCTATGGGTCTGCTTGACCATGAAAGGCTGCTTCTCCTCTCACTGCCCCTTCCTCCGTGTCTTTGCCTCTACCAGTTAAATACTGCATTTCTTTCCACCAGCCTGCACTTCTGACCCCGGGTCTGTTTCCCCCATGGTGCTTGTCATCATCGGACATGTATATTTGCTTGGAAGTGACCTTTTGCTGACTCTTGTTTCCATCCCCACTTGGTTCTAAGTTCCATGAGGCAAGGAAGTTTATTTCCCCTACTGCTGAATCTCCTGGGAGTGGAACAGTAGCTGTTGGGAAAACAGTCATTTAATCACACTGGTTGATGAGTCAACCATTACATGTCTTTGATTATTAAAGTATCACTTATAAAACATATGATACCATTTACGCATCGTGCCTGTGAGAGTGCCGCAGATTTCCCATGGCCATCTGGGTTTCTGACCCTGTTGAGATGAGTGCCTATCAATCTCTTAGTCACGAGATTAGCCAGGCTTGTTAGCTCAGGGAGGGGGATCAAGGAGGGAGAATGTTGAATTTTTTGTTGTTGTTGTTAAGAAGATATATTCCCATATTAGTTGTGTCCTTAAAATTATTTTTATATTATATTATGTGAGTAAAAAGAATGAAAGTAACCCCTGTCTATCTTAGGAAAGTCGGATATGAAGCACAGTTCAGTGCAGAAAAATATCGCCTGTGATTTTCACCTCAGAGACTGTCACGTTTCTGATGTGCTGCCAGAGTCTTTACTACTTGTCTACGTACTGAGCACAGACTGTTCGTGTGAAGTGTTGGTCTGCACACTGGGTCTTAGTCTTCATAAGACCCTGGGTTCTGGGGTATAGGGTCTGGATCACTCCTATGGTTCTCAGGGCTCCTTCTTACCAGGCTCGAGGATTCCACTGGCACTTTTATGGGCTTGCTCAGACCCTCTGTGGCTGCCCACTGTTGCCCCTGGACACCAGAGCCAGCCTCCATTAGAGGACACTCTGTCTTCCTCTCCAGCCCCTCATTTAACCAGTGCAAAGGGGACACATTTCAGGGCTGTGCTCAGCTTGGGGACAAGAGGGACATACGAGATGGTTCTGCCTTAGTAAGGAACCCCAAATAAATCCTAAGTAAACAGACAGATGACATCATTGCATCTCTTAAGCTCAGACATCATTGCATCTCTTAAGCTCAGACTCCCCATGCAGGAGCTGGAGGAAGAGCCTTCTGGGAAAAGGAAGAGCCAGTGGAAAGTTCAGGCAGGCTGAGGGAGGGGGAAAGCGATGCCAAGGACTTGGGAATATGCCACGTGGTTGGGCCCAGAAGGCAAGGGCAAAGATGAAAGAATGTGCAGGGGTGGGAGGCAGGCTTGGGGTCTACCCAGGCCTCTTTGACACTGGTAGAGAGTGCGAGGTTCACTTCAGGTCTGATGAGAAGCCATCAGTGAGCTGTAAATAGCAGTGATGCAATTCACTGTTGTCAGAAAAGACGGTGTTACTGTTGTATAGACACAGGCCTGAACTGAGAGGGCAGCAGGAGGCCAGTGGGCAAACCAGCCCATCATATAGGTGAGAGATGAAGGGGCTCTGGACCCACAAGGGGCAGGTCACTCGGGGAATACTTAGGATGGCAGAGTGATGGGCAGCAGATGAGGCAGAGCCACAGATTCGTTTTTGTCCTCAAGAGGCAGGGATCATGGGGCAGCCCGGGTGGCTCAGCAGTTTAGCGCCGCCTTGGGTACGGGGCCTGATCCTGGGGACCCGGGATCGAGTCCCATGTCGGGCTCCCTGCATGGAGCCTGCTTCTCCCTCTGCCTGTGTCTGTGCCTTCTCTCTCTCTCTCTCTCTCTCTCTCTCTCTCATGAATAAATAAATAAAATCTTTAAAAAAAAACAAAAAGAGGCAGGGATCACGTGTCCCCAAACAAGCATCACTCTTGAACAACAAATGGACTTTTGTTCTTCTCTCAGACCAAGAGGACTTCTGCATTCAGTGACGCCTGAATAGGATGTGGAAGGCACTCTGTGGGCAGAGGACAGAGCACTGGCCTGGCAGCAGAGGACAGAAACCCACCCTCCCCCTCGCTGGGCCTCAGTGCTCCTAACCCTAGCACCTCTGGGGTGGTGGGGATGTGAATCCTCTGGGCCTGGGCCCTCACACCCTTGCCTGTCTCCACAGACTCGCCTGCAGGCCGGCGTCAACTATGGGAACACCCTCAGCTGCATCCGCACCGTGTACAGGAGGGAGAGTGTAAGTGCTCCCCTGGGGCAGGGGCAGGAACAGTACCCCTCAGGGACCCCCACCAAAAGCCCGAAGCTGCCCGGGCCCAGGCACCACGGCCCTAGCCCTGACACCAGCCATCGGAGGGGGGGGGGGGCGGCATTCGTTCTTGATTCTGCATAACCTCTCTGGAGAGATTCTGAGGAATTTAGAATCACAGAGTGGAAAATGCCTGCAGAAATGAGGTGGCCTGTCAGTTTTCACAGCCCAATGAGAGGCGGGTAAACTGTGCTCACAGGCTTCCCTTCTTCCAGGTGTGGCGGGAGCCAGGCACTTGTGATTCCAGGTGCCCTGAGCTGGCTTTACCTCAGGTTGCTTGAGACCAGGGGACGTGAGGCTTTTCCTTTTCAAAGAGGAAAACCTGACTGGTATTTTGTGGAAGATGTACCAGGTGCCTGTCTTGAGCATTAGCATGTGCTTTCAGAAGGCTAAGGCACTTTTTTTTTTTCCTCAAGATTTTGTTTGTTTATTCCTGAGAGACAGAGAGAGAGAGAGAGAGGCAGAGACACAGGCAGAGGGAGAAGCAGGCTCCATGCAGGGAGCCCGATGTGGGATCCCAGGCCCTGGGGTCATGCCTTGAGCTGAAGGCAGAGGCTCAACTGCTGATCCACCCAGGCGGCCCTCTGAGACACTTCTTTGGGGGCATTTAAAACACATTTTCTAATTAACGATGAAATGACTTGACCGTTTAAAGATATCATCAGGTATGGCCCCACAGCAGCCCTAAGCCTTGAGGCCTTGGAAACATGGCCCCATTGTTGACCACTGTCTCTGCGGGCTCCGTCCTAGGAAGTGCCATTGGGCTCTGGAGCCTCATCCCCACACCCAGACTTTTTCCTCACGGGTGTGTTTTGTGTTGAGTGTTGCTTGAACTCTCTATGAGCTGCTTTGCAGTGGACTGCCAACCTAGCTCTAGCTGTTCGGGGTTCCCCAATTCCCTGAGAAGTGGCCATTAAATCTCCTTTCTGGCACACACTCCCCTCGGGGCCTGCCAGCCACTGTCTGAACTCCAAGGGATTTTGTGGGGACTGTGGCCATTCCTTGGAGACATGGCACCTCAGGGCTAAGTGATGTCCCACTTTATCTGAGGGAGCTTGTTTTGGAAGAAGAACCTGAGGTGGGATGTGTGTGTGTGTGTGTGTGTGTGTGTGTGTGTGTGTGTGTGTGTATGAGAGAGAGAGAGAAAGAGAGAGAGAGAGATCCTGCTTCTGGCAAATAGGGTGCACACACCCAGGTCAGGATTAGCAGGTTTGTGTGTGGCTTGGAGCTTATACAGCTTCCTGGTACTTTTTCACTTTTGGCACGGGGCTCAAAATATGTGCTGCCCTGACTCCTCCAAGGGCCTGTGGAATATTCCAGAGAAGAGTCTGTGATATCTCCCAAGAGTGCAGTGTAGAAAGGACCCTCTCTCCTAGCCTCCAGCACCTGCTCCTGTGGTCACTGCATGTGTGCAGAAGCCTCCCGGTGCTGTCTCTCTGGGGGCTCCCCTCCCCTTAGACCCCCACTACACACTTAGTGCATTGAGTTTTAATCACCTGTCCATTTGGCTGTCCCTGTCCCCAGAGTGTGCACTCAGTGAGGGCAGTGAGTATTTCTTCCTGATAGTTGTCCCCAGGGCCTGGCAAGTGCCTTAGAGAATGCTTTGGTTGAGTGGCACATGAGGAGGGTATGTGTCTTTCCAACCTAAGAACACTGCCATTCTGATGGCAAATATGGGTTCCAGGCCTAGGGTACCCTGACCTAGAAAACAAAAGTGCTTACAGAAGTGGATACCCACCCCCTTCCACCCCCACCTGGCTAGGATGCCCTGCCCACGAATGGAGAGCAACCCCTCTGCCACCTGGTCGCTCCATCACATCACATCATCCTTTTTTATTCTTGTCACTGACATAATGATTGATCTTCCCTGTGGTGTCTCTTCACCAGCCTGTGGGCTCTAAGAGGGCAGGGTCTTTGCCAAGGGCAGCATGGTGGGGGGGCTTGGCACCTGGCCTGCAGACAGCCTCAGGCCCTCATGTCCCTGCCCCCTGGTTTTCCCCCAGGTGTTTGGCTTCTTCAAGGGCATGTCCTTTCCCCTCGCCAGCATCGCTGTCTACAACTCGGTGGTGTTTGGGGTCTTCAGTAACACGCAGAGGTTCCTCAGCCAGCACCACTGCAGGGAGCCCGAGGCCAGCCGGTCCCGTACCCTGTCTGACCTTCTCCTGGCTAGCATGGTGGCTGGTGTGGTCTCTGTCGGGCTGGGAGCGCCCGTGGACCTCATCAAGATCCGGCTGCAGATGCAAACACAGCCATTTCGGGAAGGTAAGAGTAGAGCAGGGGGCCTGGCATCTGGGCACCTCTGCCCCTTTTCTGCTTTGCCAGACCTGGGATGTGGTTGCTGACATCTTTTTCATTGAGCAGTGTCTGTGTTGTCACATAAGAGTCTGCAATTGTTATTTTTATCTATAGTAGTAGCTATCGTTTATTCTGTGCCAGGAACCTGCTTAGAGCTTTGGGCATGTTTCTTGGTCTTCATAACAATTCTGGAAGACAGGCGCTATTAGCATTTCCATCTTACAGAGGAGGCTGAGGCTCCCAGAGGTGAAGACCCTCACATAGGGCCACGCATTTAATGATGGGTAGTTGAGGACCAGCTGCATTGTTTGCAGTGTCCAGTGCAGAAGGAAAATGGGGAATTCCTGGTTCAAAAATTGTAAAGGGGGGCAGCCCAGGTGGCTCAGCAGTTAGGAGCCACCTTCGGCCCAGGGTGTGATCCTGGAGACCCAGGATTGAGTCCCACGTCCCACGTCGGGTTCCCTGCATGGAGCCTGCTTCTCCCTCTGCCTGTGTCTCTGCCTCTCTCTCTGTCTCTGTCTCTCATGAATAAATAAATAAAACCTTAAAAAAAACTGTAAAGGGTTTTAGAAGAGTAGCCCCGAACACTAAATCAGGCACAGGGTCCTGAGAGCTCACAGGTTTCAAAGCCACACCTGTCCCTAACACCAGGGTGTGGAGCCAGGAGCCTCAGCTCTGGACTGCCAGCTGCAGGGGGTAAAGGGTCGCTCGTCTTCCCCTCCTTGACATTCCGGTTTGAGCTTCATTTCTTGGTAAGCGACACAGCTCTCCTGTACCACACGCCAGGTCCGTTACTTCCTCCCTTCTGAAAAAGGAGCTTCTAGGTCTTTCCTGTGCTTTTGACAAAGGAGGATGGAAAGAATGGGAAAGCATGTACTGTACAGAGTAGAAAGTGCCAGCTCTTGAGGAAAGATGAGCCAGGGGTCTTAGATTTTTTCTTTCTTTTCTTTTTTTAAAAAAGATTTTATTTATTTATTCATGAGGGACACAGAGAGAGAGGCAGAGACACAGGCAGAAGGAGGCACAGGCAGTCTCCCTGTGGGGAGCCCAATGTGGGACTCACCCCCGGACCCTGGGATCATGCCATAAACTGAAGGCAGATGCTCAACCACTGAGCCACCCAGGTGCCCCAACAGATTTCAGTATCTCCAGGTTTGGTTCTTGGCTCTGGTTTCAATCTGTCTCCTCAGGTGAGATACTGCCTCTGCCTGGGCCACCGTTCCCTCTCTGCATAATGGAAGGGCTGGATCTGTGGTCCTTACTGACACCTCAGCTATCCGATCTGGGGTGACAGCTGTGGATAAGACCCCACTCCCTGGCAGCCTTCTGAATGGTCTGCATGTGACCTCTATGCCCACAGATGCTGGGCTCAGCTGTGTTGCCCAGCTGAAGTCCCAATAGTGTACTCAGGACCACTCCAGTCCAGCAACTCTCTTGCTCCGAGCCCAGGTGCCTTGATTCAGCCTGCACCTCTTGCCCAGCCCAAGAGGCATCCAGGGCAAGACTGTACATCCCCTGAGCATGATTGTGACATCCCCACTGGGGTCCATGGAGAGGTTGGGAACTGGCTGCCCTTAATAGTTGGGTCATCCCTGGGGGACACTCAGTGCCCCAAGGCCCATAGTTACTGTCAGCATGTTGGCTCATCCTGAGGGTTACTGCATACCCTCATCGGGGCCACTCAGAGATACACAGGGTGAGGTGAGTCCACCTCCATCTACTTGACATACTGAGCCATGTTTTGGTGCGGTTTAGTTTAATCATAGGGTTGCACCTCACAGAAATGTCTGAAGCTTGCTGGTCTGGTCCTGTCACAGAGGCAAAAGCAAATCTGTTGAGGAATGAAGGGCATCATGAGCAGATGGAGAACCAGGAAGCATGGGCCCCAGCCTGGCCTTTGGCTCTATCCCTCCCTCAGAAAAGCCTGTGTCCATTTCAGGCGCAGAGGAAATCTCTCTGTTAAGTCTTAAAACTCTTTGGGTCCAGATCGTTAAAGAATTAGCAGTGATGAGTCTCCTTTGCTCCTGGAGGAGACCTGCCTCCTTCACAGCCTGGGTACTTTGACCCTAGAAGAGGAGGCAAAGGGCTAAGCATGCATTTATATTTTGGGGGAGGTGAGACACAGCCAGCCTGGACACCAGAGGAGGTGTTTCTGGAGAAATGCCTTTCTTAGAAAAGCCCGGGATGTTTGGAAGCAAATTAATTGATTCCATCCTCTATCCTGTCCTCCACCCCTGCCTTCCCTACATAGGGTGCCAAAATGGTAACTAACTTGGTGGGCTAAGGCCTGAGCTCTAAGTGATCCTGAGGTCAGGCTAGAAGCTTGGAGGAAGGATAGGAGGTGGTCAAGGAATGGGCAGACCCAAGAAGGATCCCAAAGCTGGGTATGCTGCAACAGCCAGTTTTAGGGACCTGAGCAGCTGCCATCAGCAGCTGCAAAAGCTGCCAAGCAACTCACCGTATGCCAGACATCCTGTGTACGTCATTCACTTAACACCCACTACCACACCCTAAGGTCCGTATGGCTGCTGGCCCTGTTCATTTACCCAACATGTTGTGTATGTGCCTGCTGTATGCCAGGCACAGAGCTAGGTGCTATGACTCAGTGGTGAACAGAAGTCTCCATCATACCCCTCCTCTCAGGCTCTGTCCAGCAGACAGGAATTGGGCCACTCCACCTGTGGTGGGGTAGGGGGCAGGGAACAGGACAGGCTGGGAGTCAGGAAGGGCATGGGGGCAGGAAGTAGGAGGATGGAGGAGTAGCTGGAGATCAGGGCTGTGTACCTGGTCAGGGCAGTCTGAGGGTTACCCATGCCTGCTATCCAGGGCCGTGACAGCCTGAGCTGTTGCTCTCCCAGGCTAGGGTTCTCCAGAACTGTCCACCTGGGATGTGCAGACTCTTCTGGGGCCTTGTCTCCTGGATAAGTTCTCTGAGCGCTGAGAACATGGAGACCCATAGGCTTTCCCTGGCCTTTCCACCACAGGAAGCTCTAAAAAATGTCTGAGGCAGGTGGTGTCCTGGCCCTGCTCCTGTATGTGTAGGACAGTGTCCGTGGCTTTAGCTTGTCAGTTCACTATAGTGCCAGAAGGAAACTTGTTCTGTTGAGTCAATCCCTTGCAGCAGCAGTGGAAAATGAACATGTGTTTATTACATCCTTTTCCGTGTGCCGGGAGAGTGGTCTTTTGTGAACTCAGGAAAGGTTCTTAAGAAGCCAGGGAAGGTTCCTGCAGGCCAAGATTTCTCAAGCCTGCAGAGTTCTAAGTCACTAGCATCTGGGACCCAGGGGCTTAGCTAGCAGGACAAAACAAAGACAGTTCACCTGAGCAAGTACAGGGAGGGTAGAACCCAAGATCGGAGGATGTCCTCAAGCCTCTGATCCCGGCTAAGCCAGATCACAGCAGCGGGGCCAGGACAGCCAGTATTTACTGAGCCCTTATCCTGCACCAAGCACTATGCTGAGAGCTCTGCAGGTGTTTAATCTTTCCAGAAACCCAATTCCTAGACATTAACAAAGGGGATCCCCAGGCATCCGTAGCTTCCTGCCCGGCCTGGGGTCACTCCCTAGTGGGAGGTGGAGCTGAGATGAAACCTCAGGCATTCTGACTAGGGCCCACTGATGCTGCTTCTGTTTCCTGCCCTGGGATTTTATAGAAACTGAGACTAGGGCAGCTTTGATTAACACCTGGGCCTTTGCACACATTCCTCACAAATCCAGCTTCAAAACTGAGGGGGTAAGTGGCCTGGAGGGCACATCTCCAAACTGACATTGTTCAAGTAACAGACACAGCTCACAGATTCCCAAGAATGGGTCTGGATTCTGTGGCTTTGGGCAGCCCCTCTCTGCCTGGCCCATTGTTCCTTTACCTTCTAGGCAAGCTTCTTGGGGGAAAGTCTTTGGATGCTGGGCAGGATCACCACTGGGGCTGGAGCAGGGGCAGGCAGGGAGTGCGTCACCAGGCAGTACTTTCTGCCAGGAATCTCTCTAGGAAGGGAGGAAGGATGCAGTTTACTTGTTCCTCAGAGACCCTCTAGGCCCGACATGGAGAGCTCAGAAACTCACTTGAACCATGGAGGTAGCATAAGTGAGCAGAGGTACCTGGAAAATGTACCCTGTTCTGTTTTTCTTGACACCCATAGCTCTCCTAACCCATGTTTCCTTTTCCTCTTGATCGAAACGTACACAGAACATGTTTCACTTTCCCTATCACTCTGCTATTACAAAATGAGCAAGCTGCAGCACGTGTCAGCTCCAGTGCCAGGGAGATAGTAGGGAGTAGTGGGGACTGTTATAAGCCAAACCCACATTGTGTCCAAAGTGGGTGGCTACAACTTCATCCCAGGTCATGGTGGCCACATGGCTTAGATTGGAAATTGTCAGGCCAATTTCATTAAAAACAAAACCTGCTGCAAACACAGTATCATGAAGTCCAATGCGTTGACGTGGCCTGGGATAGTGTGGAGCTAGTGCTGGCTGCAAGCTTGCAGTCTGGGCCCTGAGTCAGGCCTGCTCTGCATGGTGACCGTGCTGAGATGGGCATTTCCAGGCAGCCTCGGGCCAGGCTTGTCAGATTGTCTATGGTTTGTAGCTTTACCCCAGAAATGCGTGACCACTTCTCGGTTGGAGACAATGGGCCGTGAGGGACTGTATCTGTATTCTGAACCCAGGTGCTGGAGGCCTCTGGCATCCACCTTTGGGACATGTGAAGGTAGCATGGAGGTCACATCGGGGTTAGAGGTCAGCTTACCTGAAGGCTTGCAATTAGAAAGCCAGTGGTCTCATCCTGATTATCTGTTAGTGGTGACCTTGTGTTGAAAATGTACACAAGGGAGGACATTAAATGTGGAGGGAGAAAATGCTCATCCCCCCAGATACAGTCACTGTTAATACATTAATGTGTTTCCTTTTCTCAATATATGGATTAAATATGTTAAGAGGTTATACTCATACAGTTTCATATCCTGCTTTTAACTCAATTTGACAACATTTTCCACATAATGAAAATGGCATTTAAAATTATTTACAATGGAGGACTAATATTTAAAATAGATGTGCAATATTCCATCACTGTGCTTATGTGGACACATGTATGGAGAGCGATGATACAGTGTGGCAAAAATTCAGTTCCTGGAGTGAGACCACCCACTTCCAGTCCTCCCTTCCCTAGAACCTGGGAGCTCTAGATATCTCCACTAATGTCACTGGACACAGCTATAGTGGCTACTTCATAACTGGGATGTAATGGGATGATGGATTGAACATGAAGAACTCAGCACCATGCCTGGCACACCAAACACCTGAAATAAATGTTAGGTGTACTATTAAACTTATGTCACCATCTTCCTGGTGATAGATGTTTATGATGTTGATGGTTCGTCCTCTTTTAAGCATGGTGATGTGGTCAGGAAATCTGTCCATATGGAGTTGCTTTCGTGTAGGGTTATTTCTCTAAATGTGTGGGCTCTTTGATTCATGAATGAGTCAAAAGGTCTGGCCATTCTTAAGAATCTTGGCACATATTATGAAATTGTTATACAGAAGGGTTTTACCAAATTCAGAAGTTGCTGAAGTTGAGAGGGAAGCTCCATTTGGCACTGACTGTGGTTGCATACTAAACAGCAGTTAGCCCTCATGAAAACTGTTGCAACTTCATGGAGGTTTTCTCCTGCTGCCCCTGCCACTTGGCAGGCAGGGAGAGGCTGGCCTGAGTTCAGCTGGCTGTGACCTGGACTGTAAGGCACCGGTGAAGAAACCCTCCCTCTGGAAGTCATCATTACCCTTTGTGTGGGCATGAGCCTCCCTAGGTGCCCTGCTGGGCCTGAACTGGATTTCAGGGCTGTGATTCCGGAGGCCAGAAGTCCCTCTGCTGCCAGGGCCAAGTCACATCCTGGAGGGAGGTCCAATGGCCAGTGACACTCATTTCTCTCCAGTCTGGGAGTTTTGAGGTCTATGTTTTCATTAAGAGTCTAATTAATGTGCAAATCACAAAAGCCTTAATGCCCTAGGAGGGCAGAGTTTGGGGACTGGAGGAGGACTCAGCATTAACTCTGTGCTGACCATCCTATAATTTAACCAGGCCCAGCTGGAGGTAGAAGGCTAAGCGTGACACTTCTTAGAACTCACTCTCTGGCTCCTTCTTCTGCCAGCATTTCCTGAGCTCTTTCTCTGAGCCAAGCAGAGTAGATAAATCAGAGGTAGCAGATACCCAGCCCCTGCCTTCAGGGAGCACACAGACTGGTGGGGAATCAGATGTGTAGAGCAGAATGAGAAGGGCCTGTGGAAGGCTCTGGAACCTCAGAGTGAACTATTTGGTTAGAGCAGACTACAATGTGGGGAGGAGATGGCACAGGGTGAGTTGTGAAGAGCTTGGATTTCTTAGCTGAGGGTAGGCTAAGATGTCATTCTGCAGGCTGTGAGGTATCCTGGATACCAGAAGACCTGAGCAGAGCTGTGTGGCAGGAAGGTGGATCCAGCCTTCAGGAAAGGTTGAAGGGATGGGGAAAGTAAAGTGGGTGGGTTGATTTGGGAGCTGATACCACAGACCAGAGAAGAGACAGAAGCAGGGAGCCCAGGGCCTTGGGCTTTGGGAATGGAGGGAAGTGGCAGATTGGAGGCATCTGTGATGGAGAATCAGTGGGCTAAGCAGGAGAGAGGGAAGTGTCTAAAATGACCCAGGACGTCACAGTTGGGTGACTGTGAGGGAGGAGCCACCCCCACCCACCCCAGGGAATGAAATGGCATGGGAAGTACGTGAGGCAGCCCTTGGTGGGGGGCAGCTGATCCATACATGCTTCCTGTCACTTGCTGCTGTTTTGGAGACTGGCAGGAGGGCAGGCTTGAGTGAGAGCATGCTGAGTTTGGCTGGCTTCGTGCGTGAGGTACAGCAGCTGAAAGGAAGAGTCAGGGCTCTGACAGAGAAGTGACAGCTGAGGCCATGAATTTGATGCAGATGCCAAGGTGAACTCCTAAAAAGAAGAGGCTGGAGATGAAGGGAAAGATTCAGTAGAAGAAATCAGGGAGGAGCCCCAGCAACACTGGTATCTATGTTCAGCAGTTACTGAGCCCATACCATGTGTGCTGTGCTAACACACACCTACAATTGAATCATCACAGCAACTGTGTAAAAGAGGTACCATCATTCTTTATCCTAACAGATAGGGACAATGAGGTTCAGGTTGTGTGCTGTGTCTGTGCTCCCTCAGGTGTGACATACTGCAGACAGGGTATGGCCCCGGGGCCATCCACCTCCACTGCCTCTGGAGACACAGTCCTGAGAAACTCCTATTACCAGAATAGGCCAAAAGGAATCAAGAGGGGAGACTTGCTGAATTTGGGTTGGGGGTGGGCGGATGCTAGGGACAGAGACCTAGGGGTGAGGAAGGAAAAAGCCTTTCATTTCCAGGTGGGAGAGGAGAACAAAACAGATAATTCAAAGAGAATTTTGAGGGCAAGAGGAAGGAGGTTGAGGGAGCCCTCATCATAAGGCCTGGCTCTACCATGTTTAAAATGACCCTAACAGAATGAATGGGGTGGAGCGTGGCCAGTACTTGAGGAGGAGAAGGTCCTAATTTCTGAGCATGCCTAGGTGAGATAAATAGGGCTGGAATGGTCATATCAGAGAGGGCTGCCTGAGGCGTGGACCTGGGTGGATGAGATCAAAACCACACACCAGAACACAAAGCCTATCTGAGTCCAAGGAGCTACAAGGTGACAAACTGGTGAAACCATTTCGCCGATTTTTCTGAATTTTCAGAAATATCTGGTGGGGAAGGTCTCCAACTGTGCCTTGCAGGCCCTGACTATGTCATTTCGTCTCTTTGGCCACACCATAAAGATGTGTGGCTCCCAAGAAAAACACTCTTCTCCAGGCAGGTTGGCCTTGGGGAGGAGCAGCCTTCTGATAACAGTAGAGTTTTCAAGACATTCCCATTGCAGGACAAGAATCACTGAAGCTAAGCTCCCTGAATGTTGCTCCATTTATTTCCTAAAGAAGAGAGCCTATGTGGGAGGACAGGAACCCTTGGAGCATGACAAGGGACTGAAGACAAGCCTGGACCATAAAGCCTGAGCCTTCTTCTCCAGTAGAGTGTGGGCTGCCAATAGGAAGTGAGGGCTGGAGCAACTGCAGCCCAAAAGTGAAGGGAGGAAATTTATGAAGAGGCCAGGCATTTAGCCACGTAGTCCAAGAGGAATTGTTGAATTCTGGATGGTTTGGCTGAATCATTTACAAACCATGGTCCCACATAGCTAGCAGAGATGAATGACAGTGCATACAATGCAACACACTGGTGTGAGGTTACGTGCTTGGGTAACACATCCATTTGGTTTTCAGATCAATTGATGAGATCAGGTATTGTTCTGATTTCAGGACTCCATGCTAGTAGTAGTGGTAGTTTTGGCCCTGCATGAGCATCCCCAGTCTCCCACAGTAGGTTTGGCTGCAGACCACAGCTGCCTGAGGTTGGCAGTTCTAGCACTTCCGGAATCTGGAGTCATATCAGGATAGGGGTAATAAAAACAGGAATGACAGTTTGCCTCAAGTAAAGTGCATTTGCCAACATTCTTGCTCAATTTTCACAAAAGCCAAAAGAGATGGGCAGGCTGTTTATTCTTCTCCTTTTGTAGGTGGTGGAGGAAACTGAGGGCCATTGTGGTTAAGTCTCTTGCACCGGGTCCTACAGTAAATAGCAATCGAGTAGCAAAGAAAATCCCAACTGCTTCTAATCCAGGGTTCTTTCGCTAAACCATCTGCCTATTCTCAGAGTCTTGATATCATAAGGAAACTACTGGACTCTTTGGAAAGAGGAACTGGGCAAGAGCATCCCAGTTGGTAATATTCTGAGGAAATGAACCGAGCTGTTTGACCAGCCTGCTTAAACCCAAATCACAGAAGTTCTACCTAGCCTGTCTGCTGGAGGATGTATATCCACATCACCACATGCTTCCATGGCATTTTGGAAGAGCATGGTAGCTGAGACCATGATGTAGGAGTTGCTTTTAGTATCTGCAGCCTGTGGCCACAAGTATCAGATAGGCCCAGGCTTGGGTGAATGCCAGGCATGGGAGGGAAACTTTGGGAGGGTCCTGAGAGCTGCCTAGTTAGATGTTCAAGTGTTTATTGAATGGATGTTGAGGCATATATGGGACAGGATGTCAGGCACAGGGTCCTAGTGCTCTGGGAAAAGCCACAGTGTGCTTTTCATGTCATCAGGAAACTCATTGCATGGGCTAAAACAACATGCTCAGAAGTAGCAGCATCCAGAACAGACCTTAAAATAGGGGGTGGAGCCTCTGGCATGGGCTAGTGTGTGTGTGGGGAGGGTGTCCCATCTTTTCCTAAGAATACTTTTTAAGTATATTAAATGGGGTCCAACCCATAGAATAGCACTGTTCATTAAGTGTCTGTGGATTAAGAAACCACATACAGTAAGAAGTTACTATGGATAATTATTATATTTAAGTAAATTTTTGTGTTTAAGTAGATTTTGTGTTTCCCCACAATAGCACCTACACATATGAGAAAGATGATCACACATGTATATGAGATATTTTAGGAGTCCTGTGAATCTATAATACTTACCAATTTGTGGGTCCCTTGAAATAAGTCCATGTTCCCAATTTCCATTTGAGAGTCCACTGGCCTAGAAGTATTTGAGCACAGAAAATGTGGTAACCCTGCACATCACTGACTGGGGACCAGCAGGACTTCATCTGTGGATGGCTTAGTTATTATAAATTTTCTGTAGAAAGTGACCTGTTGAGAAATAATGTAGTGTTTTTATCCCACCACTGACTGCACACAGAGAAGTCTTGTGGCTCTTTCCCTTCCTGGCTTCTGAGAGACAAATCTAGGTTGTGCATCTGGGCTGGCTCAGCCCCTCTAAAGTGGGAGAACTCCCAAGAGGTGGCTGCATGGGTACCTGTTAGGACTGGCCAAACCTGGAAACCCCTACTCCCTGCAGAAGCACCTGCCTTCAGAGGGGCCTCCTGGCCCAGGCAGGGGTCAGTAAGCAAGACACCTTGCACTGGTGCAGAGCAGTGAAGTCAGACATCCACACCATGTAGTCTAAGGAATGATGCTAGGGATGAGGTGAGGGAGCTTGGAGGAGAGGGAATTTTTAAACCTGTATAGGCTCTCTTCTGCTCCTAGATGAAGGTTAGGAGCTGGGTAAGGGCCAATTTCATGGACTTTTGGCATCTTGCCTGGATAGGGGGTTTGAATTGATCCTAAGTGAATTTGGCAAAACAAAACCACAGGCATCCTGAGCATTGCAGGTTTTTAATTCATACATATCATAGTAAAAGGTAATAGAGTCTTCATTTAAAGTACAGAAAAAAATGGTCTCAGTGGCAAAGCCTCATGATAAAAAATGATCAAAATTTGATTCATGATTTTATCCCCATTGTAGAACAAAAAATTCTAATTAGAGAAACTAAATATATTTTGTCCAGAAAAAATATGCCCTATGTGAATCCCTTCACATGCATGCATATGCCTCCAAGCCAAGCCCTGAAGGTTCAAGAACAACAGGCAAAAAGCTGGTGGTTCAGTGTGAGCAGAGTACTCACCCAGCACCTCACCCTCTTCCTCGTGCACAAACATGCTGATCCACGGATTTCACTTGTGACTATTTCCAAGAGCTGCTTGCCGGCAACCTCCCAAATCCATTTTTAAAGGTCAACAAAGTTTGTTTTAAACAGCTAGAGTTACCAAGAACTCTGAATCAGCGCTTTATTAAGAGGAGTGGCCAAGCCACGCCTTCCCAGGCCCTGTCTCCCAAACTCCGCCTCCTAAGCCATGCCTCCCCTCAGGCCACACTTCCCTGGGTCGGGTCTCCCAAGCCCTAAGCCCTCCTCTCGGGCCACGCCCTCTAACCAGTGCCACCCCCGGGCCACGCCTCCCCAAGCCACGCCTCTCCAAGCCCAGCCTCAAACTCTCTTGGAACAACTGATAGAGTTGCTGTTTTCTGCATTGTGGTCCCGTATGAATCGTCCGTGTCACTATTGCTACTACAGATAGGCCCATAACAACTATCGGCTAGTTGAAAGATTTGCTTCTTGTTGAGTAACACGTCATTGATGTCACAGAGCTCTTAGACCTTGAAAAGCAAGCAGGAGAGAGTAGGTAGGCTTTGAATCTTCACTGGGTCTTAGTGGGCTGTGACCAAAACAGGTTGTTTCAAGCATAAGATGTCATTTTCTCAGTAGGGTGTGGTGCCGCAGGTGCCTGCAGTTGTCAAAACTCATCAACTGTACACCTATGAGCTACACCTTTTATTGAATGTAAATTATATCTAAATTAAAAAGGAAACTAATAAAAACAAAAATAGAAGGCCAGAGAAGGAGAAAACCAGTGGCTCCTAAGAGTCATTAGTCCTCTAATGGGAGGAGAGGAAATCCAGCCAAGAATGCATCATCTCAATGTGATAACAAGAAAACAGCAAACAAATCCCAAATGAGGAAGTTTCTATTCATAAGAAGGGAGGCAACATACTAAAAACATGTCAGTATCATTAAAAACAAAGAAAAGCTGTAGAAATGCTCCAGATTAAAGAAAGCTAGGGGCACCTGGCTAGCTCAGTCGGTGGAGTGTGCACCTCTTGATCTTGGGGGGTCCTTAGTTTGAACCCCATGTTGGGTGTAGAGCTTACTAAGAATAAAATTAAAGGTTAAGAATCATAACTAAATTCACTGCCTGATTAGACTAAAATCCTACACTAGGGAAGGGAGGGATGCCATGCAGGGTCAGTATGAGATCAAGCGATGATTTGAGTATAGACAGTACATTAGGTAAAGGTATTGTCAATATAGATTATGAAACTGATAACTACTGTTGCATGTAAGGCAGTATCCCTATTCTTAGGAAACACATATTGTAGCATTTAGGGGTAAAGGGCCATTTAGTATCTAACCCTGAAATGGTTCAGAGAAAGTATCATGTATGTATGTGTGATAAAAATATGCATATGTATACAGAAAATTTTCCTTATTGTTTACCTTGAGAAAAGGGATAAAAAAAAAAAGTACAAGTTTGGGTCTTGTTGACATGGTTGGTTCAAAGTTTGTCAGATGTTTTTCCAACTTTGGCACCTCCAAACAAGGAAGATTTTTATCAGACACGCTTCTTCTATCAGTAACTCCTGAAAAGTCACATCATATCCTTAGCTGATGCATACAACCCTTGATTCCAGGTCAGGTGATGAACACAGCCCAGGCAAAGTTTATGGATTGGGGCAGGGGCATCTGTTCAGTAAGAAGGGAGGGGCAAGAGAAAGAGTGTACACAAGCCATAAAACAAATGAGGTAAAATGAGGTAAAATGTCAATAGGTGAATCTGGGTAAAGAATATATAAGAGTGTTCTTTGTATGATTGTTCTTTTGCCCTTTTTTGCAAATTTGAGATTATATCCAAATAAGCGCACATGTGTGTGCATGCTTTAACACTGGGGATGAAGGAGCTAGAAGGAGTTCTAGAGGCTTTGCAGCATTGAGTTGTGTCCAGAAGGCACTGGCTACCAGTTCAGATTCATATCCATATTCCAGGTTATGGCAGTCCCCATGACAATTACATTGGTTTAATAGCCATAAATAGATAATTCTCAGGCAATAAAAACAAGATTGCTCATGTTACAAACCTGGGGCAACATGAGAGTGTTTCCTTATTGCTTATCCTGAGAAGAAAAGGGGGGAAAAAGTACAGGTTTTTTTGTTGACAAGGCATGTTGGAGGTTGGGCAAGTATTTTTTTTCAACATCTATACCTCTACACAAGCAAAATATTATCAGGACACCCTCCTTCAATCAGTAACTTCTGAGAGCCACATCATACCTATAATTGATTCAGGGAAACCTTGACTCCTGGGTCAGGTCACAGTTGCTTGGATATGAGCATGACCCAGGTAAAGTTTATATGGTAGGACAACTGTATCTATTCGATCTCATCCCAGAATTTCCCAGGATGATCCAGGCAGCATCCTGTGGATTTGAGAAAGGAAGGGGTGTGCAGTGGTCTCTCAGTAGGCTTTCAAAGACCACAGTGTCTGATCCTGCTCTAAACTCAGAGGGTGCTTTTCCCCCAGGAGTGGCCACCACTCTTGCTCCCTTCCTGGGGGGTCTGCTGTGGAAACGAATGGGACTTAGTCTCCTGCCCACACTGTAGTTGGTTGAACGCACATTGCAGTGATTAGTCTCTTCCCTACACACAAAAAGAAAATATAGGACTCATTTGTTCAAACACACTTCCCAGGCAAATAAAAAGCTCTCCCTTTATCTTACCTCCTTCTGGAATGAGTGAAAGGACAGGTTGCTGTTGACTTCAAATCTTCAGTTTGGACTACAGAATCATGAAGCTGAAGATTTTCTCCTCACCTTTCATCTGATAAAGATGGAACTGTTTGGGGAACTTGGAAATTCAACTGTTCAATAGTGAAAGTTACTGCCTCTTTGTCAGCATGTTCAAAACTAAATTGAGATGCCACATACAGGGAACTAAACCCAGGCAGCAAATAGGTGTGTGTCACAGGCAAGCTTCATTCTGTTTCTTTTCTGTTCGTTCCGTGTTAGTTCTTCAGGAACAGAATGTTGAGAATAAGAGTCTACTTTATCTGCTCTAGGACCAGGAGGCCTCTCTGGCCATGAGTCAGCTGAGCTAAAGAGTCCATAGATGAGGAGATGAGCGTCAGAGAAGGAGCCAGGGGAGCCAGGTGGAAGGATTAAAAAGAAGAGACAGAGCCACTGCATGCTGGCTACACACACACCTAGAAGAAGCTACAGGACGTCATATTCCATGATCTGCCAGCAGAGACCCTGGAGGTAGACAGGGAGACAGCAGCCCCATGCCCCCGGACTTGGGCCAGTGGCATCAGGGCTGTCCTACAGCTGCTTCAGGGTGCGGCCTGGTCAAGGCTGGAGTGACAACATGTCTGGCCCTCCAGCCCATGTACCATGTATCCCTCAGCAGCATGGCACCAACACCCCAGTACATCCCTGCCAGGCCCTCGGTCCACACGATGGTTGCGATGCAATGCACAGGCCCCTGGTAGACAGGCTGCTTCCAATTCATGCCAATTACCTCCATCTCAGTAATAATCTGTTGATAACTTATTCTATCCCAACAGTGTTCCTAGTACCCTGCTGAATACTTTATAGGTATTACCTTATGTATACTCACCTGTTCTCTTCTTTTCCCTTTAAAATTTTTTTCAGCTTTATTAAGATATAACTGACATGTAACATTGTGTAAGTTCAAGGTATACAACTCAATTATTTAATATGCAAGTGTATTATGAAGTGGTTACCAAGGTAAGGTTAGTTAACACATTCATCATATCCTACAGTTACTATTCATGTGTGTGTGTGTGTGTGTGTGTGTGTGTGTGTGTGTGTGTGTATGTGTAGAACTTTTAAGATCTACTTTCTTAGCGACTTTGTATACAATAAATAGTGGCCTGTTCTCTTTTTTAAAGATAGGCAACTAAGGGCCAAAAAAAGGTGGCCTACCAAGGTTGAAAAGTTTTTAAGTAGTGGGTTTAGAATTTGGAACCAGAGCAATCTGGGTCCAGATCTCATATGCTTTTTTACCACACTGTGCACAAGTACACACAAGCCTCCCTCACGCACACACACCCACACCCACCCCATACACAGTATATTGGATTTTGCAACCTCTGCTTCAGGAAAGAGCTTGGTACAGCTTGTTCATATTGATCCTGGGCATTCTGCAGTCACTGCTGCTTACAAACACATAGTGATGGTTGACCAGAAACCATCCAGGCAACTGGTGCCTTATCACTCAGCAGGTATTATCTCCAGTCTGGCTGCATACAAGCTGCATACCTCGGGCTTTCTGTTGGGACTTCAGAATCTTGGTTTGACCTGCTAAGGTCATAAGTGTTAGTAAAAACTTTGGGAAAAACAGGCCGCACAAGTGGAAATTGTCAATGGGCTGGGCTGGCTCCAGGGCTGGAGATTGGTCAGTCATTTGCCTCCTGGGTCACTTGCCATCTTCTCCTCCCTGTCTTTGCAGCCAACCTTGCTTTGAAACCCCAGGCAGTGGCTCTTGGGAATCAGCCCGTCTACCAGGGGCCTGTGCATTGCATCGCAACCATCGTGCGGACCGAGGGCCTGGCAGGGATGTACCGGGGTGTTGGTGCCATGCTGCTGAGGGATGTCCCAGGCTACTGCCTCTACTTCATTCCCTATGTGTTCCTGAATGACTGGATCACACCTGAGGCCTGCACAGGCCCCAACCCCTGTGCTGTGTGGCTGGCCGGTGGCATGGCAGGTAAGGGCAACCATACTGATCCCCGTCCCCATGCTGACCCCTGTAGTGAGATGGCTGGGGAACCTATCATGCCATTCTCAGCCCAGGGAACTGCACAATTAATCTAGTTACTCATCCAACAGTTCTTTGTTCAGCACCCTCTATGTGCCAGACCTAGCCAGACAGAGAAAAGGCTGGGGATGGGAAATGGTCTCCCTCTTTTTGCCTCTCCTTCCCTCTGGACCTGTGGGAATGGCAGGTCCCTATGCCAGATTGTTGAACTTTCAGTTAGAAGATGTATTCTGACCATTTATTCTGTGTCAGGTATTGCTGAGCTTTGAAAAGGAAATCTGTTATTGGGGTTCACCTGTTTTGAATGTTGACACAGCAAACCTTTCTAATATGAGAATTTCATTAACTCCATAAGGGAGGAATCAGTCTCCCCATTTTTCAGATGAGAAAGCCAAGGCTCAGAGACATTAAGTGATCAACCTTAGGACACACAGCTAGTGAAGACAGTATAGCAGGGACTTAGCAGTCAGCAAGATCCCAGTTCAAATCCACACTTACTCACTGGGTGACCATGAGTTGGTTACTTAGCCTTACTACTCAGAAATCACACAACACCTCCACTTCATCTAGGGTCAAAATCAGTGTTCTTGCAGTGATTTTCAGTCACCTTCTGATCCAGCTGCCTATCAGCCTTCTGCATTCCTTCTCTACTCCTACACTTTGGCTCGCTCTGCTCCAGCCACACCAGTCTCCTTGCTGCAACCTGACCATGCCTGGCTTCTCCCCACCACGAGGTCTTTGAACTTGCTATTCCTACTCCTGGATTTAGCAATATGTAGGTCATCAGAGACCATAACAAGACCCATTTTGGTTAAGAGAAGAGTGTGGACACCCAATTGAAATGGGATCTAGAGATAATGGGATTAAAGAAATCAGACAGTCCAAGTATACATGACACTTCTGAGGGGTTTGGCTGTGCTGTGTTGGGGAAGAGAGGTGTGCAGCTATAGCCAGGGCAGGGTAAGGAAGACAAGAGAGGGTTGCTTTTCAAGAAGGCTGATAACATGGCACGTGTGATGCTGATGGGGAAAATCTTCTGGAGAGAAGAAAATTGTCATTCTCTCCCCCCACTTCCTCCTCCCCTCCTCCTCCTCTCCTCCTCCTCCTCACCTGTGCTCTAGGCTCAGCAAACACATAATGAAGCTTATGTCTTAGCCACCAAACACCTGTGTCTGCCCTGCCCTCTGCCCCTGTGTGTCTGAGGCCTGTGCAAGCTCCCTGTATGTGCTCAGTAAGAGATGACAGACAAGGCCCCATCCATTCTCACTTCTGGTGAAAGCAGGTATGAGTGGCCTGGTAGGCAGACCTCATTTTGTAATAGCCTTGCCCATGGGCTGAAGAACAGGGGAGTATGCCACGGCAGTCCCTGGACAGACTCCAGGGGAAGCAGCTCCATTATCCTGGCAGGAGGCAAGAGGGTGAGATAGGCTTCCCAGAGGACCATGGGCAGGAAGCCGAGGGGCTGGAGGCTAGGATGGGCAGAGGGTCCAAGGCAGGCTAAGGTCTCTCTTGGGAGTCCCTGGGCAGCAATTATTAAACCTTGTAAACCAGATGCCTTGGACTTTGGCATCCGTGTGTTTTTCTCTTCCTGTCTAGAATGTGCCAGTTTCAGTGTTTATACAGTAACCTGGCACTGTTTTCCTAGAGTCCCTTAAAGTCACAAAAATGCTCAAACTAGGGCACCTGAGTTTCTCCAATGAGGATGACCCAGTGTTATATTGTCCCAAGGCATCTATTTCAGATATCTGGAAAAGTTACAAGATTTGTAAAGACCTGCCCCTACTCTTTTAGTCCTTATCCTGGCCCTTTGTTGGCAAGCAGCCTACCTGCAAGTGTTTGCCTTAGCTTCTCTGTATTCAGAGTAGGTTCTGTCTCTGGGGGAACTGCAAGCTTTCCACCTCAGGCTTCACTCTGTGTTCTCACCTGTGGTGCCTCAGAAAGGCACTGCAAAGTATTGGTGGGACATGTTCCTGTTTCTTCAACAAAAGCTGCTAATAAAGGCATCTACTTAATAAAGGACCGGCTGTGGTTCTGGCACTGTGCTGAATGCTTTTACGTGCATCCATTTATTTGTCCTAACAGTAACCTCATGAAGATAGGTACTATTACCCCATTTTACAGATGGCAAACCCAAGGCCTAGAGGAGGAGACTTCTGTAAAGCCCAGAGCAAGTGGTGAGGGAAGTTCAGGGATGGCCTTCACAGGTCTTGACTGAGCTCTTGCCACTTCCTCAGCAGCTTGTTAACCTGTCAATGGTAGAAATAGGCAGGGAACCATGTCCCCTCCAGACCTCAACCAGCCAGTCCCTGATACCTGATTGTCTCTTTACAGGTGCAATTTCTTGGGGGACAGCAACTCCTATGGATGTTGTGAAAAGTCGACTCCAAGCTGACGGCGTTTATTTAAACAAATACAAAGGTGTCCTGGATTGTATCTCCCAGAGTTACCAGAAGGAAGGTCTTAAAGTAAGCCCCTCAGCAGTCATGCGGGTTCAGTGTCAGTCCCTGGAAGGTGGGCTGGCCAGTCATTTGGGGGGATATGAGATTACAGAGGGGGAAGTCAAGAAACCAAAGTACCAGCGGTCACCATATACAGCACTACTTAGATCCTTGTCTCATCTGATCCATGCCCCAGGCTGGTGGAAGAGATAGGCTCAGAGAGGATGGGTAACCTCCCTGAGGTCACACAGCCATGCATGGCAGTCATATCAACATTCAGTACCTCAGTCTATCTTCTACTGTCTGACTCCACTTGAGTTCACACCCCATCATCTCTGGTCTTGTATGAGGCATCCTCCAGCCTGGCCTTGTTTCCCTTCTCTTTCCTCCTCCCTGCATCCAAAGGGCTCGTCAAAATCCAAGCCCCTTCCTATCTCTAAACTGTCCTAGGATGACAACCAAATTCCAAGTTTGGCATCCGAGATTATAAAGAAATTCATCCCTGTCTATGTTGCCTCCTGTGATACCCCTGATACCCTCCAGAGAAACAGTCATGCATGCTCTGCCTCCAGTTGGCCACTAGTTTTCTTGGCTTTCTCCTTTGAGTCAGCAGACTTGAGTTAAAGCCAGCCTGGTTACTCATGAGCTGGGGGAAATCCAAGCAAGTTATTTCACCTCTGGGCTTCAGTCTCTCCAAGGATAATCATCCCTACCATGAACAACAGGGATATTTGTTAGTGAAATTAAATTAGCCATATAAAAAGTGCTTGGTTTCATGCATAACACAGTATATTTAAAATAGAGCCAGTTGTCATTGGCTTTAGTATTAGTATTAGTAGTTTTACTAGTGTTAACGTTACCACTGAACACTGGACCTTTCCTCACATGGCTGCCTCATCCCCAGCCCTCCAATCTTTGCTAATTACCCACACCAGTGCATCCAGACTAATTTTCTTTCTTTTTTGCCTCAATGGAATGCTGGGACTTCTCTGGAAACCTGGACTTCCACAAAGGTTCTCTTGTCTGTACGTGACTGGCCAATCCTTGTTCACCAGGCAATCCCAGACTGCAGCTGAGAGGCACCAGAGCCTGTTCATAGGCTGCTGCAGCTTCCACTGACAGTACTGAGGTCTTTTGGCCTAGTACCTGATACACAGGCAGGCAGGACTCTTGAGTCCCTGGCAGATGGTGCTGGATCCCACAACTCCCACAGAGGTACCTGTGTTGTGGATGGATGCCCAACTCTTGTTGTTGAGGTGAAGACAAGATAGGGACATTTGTACTGCCATGATGCTGTTGTCATGTATTGCTGTGTCATGTATACATGTCATGTATACTCTTCATGTATTTTCTTTTTTTGAGATCTTTATTTCTTCATACAGATTCAAGTTACTTTCTAGTGCCATTTCATTTCACCCTCCAGGACTCCTTTGAACATTCCTTGCAGGGTAAGTCTAGTGGTAATGAACTCCCTCAGCTTTCATTTATCTGGGAATGTCTTGATTTCTCGATCACTCTTGAAGGATAGTTTTCCTGGATACAGGATTCTTGATTGACTTTTTTTTCTTCTTTTAGTACTTTGAATATGTTGGCCTATTACCTTCTGGTCTCTAAAGTTTCTGATAAGTAATCTATTGTTAAACTTACTGAGGATTCTTTGTAGTGTGTTCTTTCTGTCTTGCTACTTTCACAAGTTTGATTATAATATGTTTTGATGGGGTCTCTTTGAGTTTATTTTAGTTGGAGTTCATTAAGTTTTGTTGATGTTTATAGTCATGTCTTTCACCAAATTTAGGAAGTTATTAGCCATTATTTCTCCGCTGCTATCTCTCTTCTCCTTCTGGGACTCCCACAATGCATATATTAATTTACTTAATATTTTTCCACAGATCTCTAGGCTCTTTTCAATCTTTTTTCTTTCTTTTCCTTAAACACAGTGGTTTCCATTGTCTTATTTTTAAGTTTGCTGATTCTTTTTTCTACCTGCTCAAATATACCTTTGAATCTTTGTGGTAAAATTTTCATTCCAGATGTTGTGATTTTCAGCTGCAGAATTTTTATTTGGTTTCTTTTTGGGTTTTCTACTTCATAGTGATGTTTTCATTTTGTTCATGTATCATTTTCTTGACTTTCTCCATATCTTCCTTTAGTTCTTCAAGCATCATTCAGACAATTCTAGAGTCTTTGTTAGGTAGATCTGCTACCAGGTCTTTTTCAGGTACAGTTTCTCTTGATTTATTTTTTCTTTGAATGGACATACTTTCTTGTTTCTTTTTATGCCTGGTTATGTTTTTATTAAAAACTAGACTTTTGAATTTAATTATGTAACTCTGGAAATCAGATTTCTCTCTTCCTGTCCCAGTGTCTACTGTCTTTTATTATTGTTTTTATTTACTGTTTCACTTTTTTTATTGTTTTAGCCTGTCTGTCTGCTGAAGACCAGCTGGAACTGTAAGCTTAAGGTCTTTTCAGTTCCTCTCTGAGCCTTTCTCTGGGCATGCATAGTTACTTTCCAATTTTCCCCATACATGCAGTAGCTTTTGAATGTCCTAGTCTTTAACATCTAGCCCCCAAAAGGGGAAAAAAAGAGAAATGAAGGGGGAATGGGGCACCAGCCACAGGAGGAAGGACTTGCATCAGTGAGAGGAGAGGAAACAGCAGTGGCCATCTTCCTCTTTGTACCTCTGTGATCAGAAATCACAATCACTGATCAAAAAGAAGATGTCCAATATTTGGAAGACAGGGTCCTTATTGCCCACTCTGGTTTCCAGAAGCTGTGTGTGCAGGTTGCTCCCAGCACGTGTGTACAGCTGTCTGCCACAGGCCTGGGGGTAGAGGATGGGCAGCTCTTCCCTTGCTAAGAGCTAAAATGGACTGAAATTAACCAGATTTACTGTCCAAACCTTCTCCTGGAAGTTGTAAGCATTCAATAAACCCCTGATTTCCAAAATAGTTACATCAGACAGTTTCTGCCAATGCAACTCTTATCTAGGTAAGGAAGCAGATTGCTGGCATTTCCTGTTCTGCCACCTTCCTAGAATCCTCACCTCACTTATCTTTTGTATTATTTTAGCAGAAGCACAGTTTGTGATTCAACCAACAAGTACAGAGGGACACATCAGAGAGATTCAAACAGGGTACTGTTTTATTTGAGATGTTTTTGTCTACTATTAATTAAAATACTAATGTATCATATTATTCAAATTAATGTTTCAAAATATTGTATCCCAATCCATAAAGTCTATAGAGGATAAGTACATTGCTGCTATTATTTCATCCAAAAATTACTGTGCTCTGTTAAAAACAAAGTCCTAGAAGGCAGCTGAGGTCAGATGATTGATTTCTTAATCTCAGTAGCATTGATCCATAATTTATATTCAGAGACAGGTTTTATTTATTTATTTATTTTAAACTATTTTATTTATTTATTCATGAGAGAGAGAGAGAGAAAGAGAGAGAGAGAGGTAGAGACACAGGCAGAGGGAGAAGTAGGCTCCATGCAGGGAGCCCGATGTGGGACTTGATCCCCAGACCCAGGATCATGCCCTGAGCAGAAGGCAGATGCTTAACTACTGAACCACCCAGGCATCCCAGAGACAGGTTTTAAATAGAGGTAGCAGTATTCAACTTGATTAGCCCCTCATTAACTGAAAATCATTTTTTAAAATTTTTATTAGTTGGTTTTGAAAATAGATAATATATGAACATAGAAAGTTTCAAAAGGTGTTAGAAGATACACTGTCTAATTGTCCCTCCTTGGTCTTCAGTCTTCTCTCAAAAGCAGTCACTGTTAGGAGTTTCTTAATATTCCAAAAATATTCACAGCCTATGCAAGCATGTATGTCAGTAGGTAGATTTAGGTATGTTTGTATATGTGTTTGCATGTAAACATAAGTAGTAACATGAAGAAAACATCCCATATAGCCCTGGACAGATGGCTTGTCTCATAGTCCTTCCCAGCAGCAGGAGAAGTAGTTTATTCTTGGGGACTAATGGATGGCTCCAGTCACAGCTGGCTGTGGTGCTGGCTCGATGGAGCATCCATTCCTGCTATTTTTACTGTGGCTTACTGAAGTAGGGTAAGCCAACCTGTCCCCACTTCACTATGGAAGAACTCAGTGAGAATAAAGAATTGCGAAGAAGTAGAATAATGGTAATAGTACCCAAGTTTGACAGATCTTTGTAACTCACTTAATGATTACTTAATGAAAGCAGCCTTTTTAAAAAAAAATCTTATTTATTTGAGAGAGGGAGAGAGAGAGAGAGAGAGAGAGAGAGAGAGAGAGAGAGAGAGAGAACAAAAGCAGTGGGAAGGAGCAGAAGGAGAAACAGACTCCCTGCTGAGCAGGAAGCCTGATTCAGGGCTTGATCCCCAGACTCCAGGATCATGACCTGAGCAGATGCTTAACTGACTGAGCCGCCCAGGCATCCATGCAGCCTTTTTGATAAAAGGAATTAGAAGTCTAGGACTTTGGGGGCATTTCCAAGTCAAAAAAGAAGTTCCTTCTCTGCCTGCTGTGAGTCCATTCTCTGCCTGCTGTGACATTTGTCATGGGTCACTTGGGCCATCTTGCAACTTAAAGAGTTACCATCTGAGATCAGGAGGCTGGAGGAGCAACTTGGTATCCTTTAGGTGCACAGAGGTGGATGTTGTGAGGCAGTTTGTGACAGTGGATCGAGATTGGACGATTCTAAGGGGAGGTGGAAAGGAACATTTGTAGGAAGAGCAGTTTCCTGAGACAGCAAGGTTGGTTGCCTTTTGGTTCTGCCATCTAGGGACTGGAGCCCTCCCTCCCCTCTAGGAATCCCCCACTACCACTAGGATTCTTTCAGCTCAGAGACGGTTCCCTTTTCACAAAAGGCAAAAGGCATTTGTTCTTTCCATCCATCCATTCATCCATCTACTGATTCATTTAGTAAGATTTATAAAGGGCCCTCTGGGCCAAGAAAAGCATTAGATGCTGGGGGTTCAGAGGTGTAGATGCTGGGGGTTCAGAAGTGTAGATGCTGGAGGTTCCAAGGTAAACTACACACAGCCCTGCTGTCACTACCCTGACTGAGATTATTAATGGGTACACAGACAAATGAAGGGTGCTTAGAGACAGTGTGAGAAGTGCTAAGATGGCAGAGCCATTGAGTGCACAGAAGACAACGGGCCACAGTCCAGCTTGAGGTGACCATGGGAAGACTGCTCGAGGGTACAGCCAGGCCTGGGGAACATCCTGGCAGACAGAGCAGAAGAGAACCAGTGGTAGGAGAAAGCAGGCTCCTTGGAGGAGTGACAAGCTGTTAACCTGCCCAGAATGTCAGGTGTAAGAGGCTGCCCAGAGAAAGTGCAGGGCCTGAGTATAAGAATCTTGGCAGGCCAGGGAAGTGTGTAGACTTCCATGGGCAGTGGAGAGCCATTGAGGCTTCAGGAGGAGAGATTAGGTCTGGTGATTTTGTGTTCTGAAAGCTCAGGGTAAAATCCAGCAGGTCTGCACTTTGCCATCTTCAGGCTTCACAGCAGAGCAGGCCATGGCTGCTGGAGGGAGTTCATGTCTGTATGTCTGAAGTGTTTCATGGTTCCTGCAGGGCCCAGCGCTGTGGGGGAGGAGGTCCACACTCCAAGCTGGGCCCTGCTGGCTCAGCCTCAGAGCAGAGCCAGGCCCAGACTCACAGGGGAGTGTCCATGGGCACCCAGCATAGAATTTTCCTTTCAGAGCTGGAGCCACTTCCCTGCTGTTATTCAGTCACTCTGGGTGAGCCTGGGCAATTCCAGAAAGGTTAGACATGAGAGAGTAGCCCTGATGTTCCAAGTGTCCTGTGTGCCGCATCTCTGAATCACTCCAGGGCTTGCTGAGCCACTTGCTCACCTCTGGGGATCTTTGACCATCAGTTCCATTCCCGGGGAGAGTCAAGGCTTCCCCCAAATCCACAGAGGCCATTCTCTCCCCTTCGCAACCAAGCTACATCTTGCAGACTGCCATCTTGCAGAAGTGCCAAGGTACAGGTGCCTCTCCCAAAAGAAGACATCCTGACAAATGAAGGGTGCTTAGAGACAGTGTGAGAAGTGCTACACGACAGTGGCCTGTACCTACCCTGACACCACAGTGCCCGACAACCGAGAAAACTGAGGAAATGTAGAAGGGCTGGATTTCTACTTCCTTAAAAGTACCAGTTCTCTTTATTACACTTAGTAAATATACAGGAGTCAGATAAATGGGTTTATATCCATTCCTGACAGTTCTTGGGTCATTTGTGCTTGGGTAGAGTTTCCTTCAGTTTCTGGGAAGTTGTCTCTTCCCAGAAAAGACATTTAGGACAAGTCCTCCTCATCTCCCCATGTCACCCCTCATCAAAGTCCTTATCTGTTCTCATCACATTCTAGATTGTATTGTAGTTATTCCCAAATGGGACTTATCTCCCCCTAGTGGGTTTTAAACAGCAAGGACTGGAACCACATTACATTGATTGATTTCTATGCAGTGCTGGGCAGCAAGATCCAGAGGAAGTGAAGCATCTTATCATAGGCCCTAGGGATGCAAGGGATAGAAGACAAATACAGGGTTCTTGTACGAATGGCTGAGTTAAGCAGTTCATCAATACAAGACACTACTACTGAGCACACATGCTGATGACCTAAGGTTGAGTCCCATTCTGTGTAAATACGGTTACTGATAATAACGAGGGTGATGGGATAGCCGGCAGTTCATGAGTGCTGGCTGCATGGCGAGCACGGTGCAAGAGCTTTTGAAGGCATCATCTCGTTTATTCAACAGCCTGTCAGGTCAGTAGTATTGTTACCCCCATTTCATAGTTGGTAAGTTGAGTTCTAGAGACTTTGCCACTTCCCAAGTAACACAGCAATTCAATGGCAAAGCTGTGTCTCAACGTCCTGTCTACCATCATAAAAGTATGGCCTGCGTTCTTTCCCACTCTGCCACTTGGGGGACATCCTGAGAAGCACCTGTCAAAATGGTTGGTCATGTCTGGCTGCTCTGTCTGCCATTGCGAAGTGAGTGGAGTGGAGAGCTCGGACTTTCAGGTTTCAGAGGATTTTGTGCATGTGTGTGTGTGTGTGTGTGTGTGTGTGTGTGTACATGTGTGTGTTAAGTATACACATAAGAAAGAGTAGCAGTTAAGAAAGTGTATATGGGTGTTCACAATCAACAGTTTGCCCACAGTATTTAGTGTTTATGTACCAGGCCTGGGAGGAAAAGCCCAAGCACAGGTGGTGTGTGTTGTGGCAGGGGCGTGGCAGGGGCATGACTCGGACATCCTGGGTGGTTTGGGCTTGCAAGGGTCCTTTGGGCTCTGTGGAGTCCAGGCTAGGACAAGTGGGCAACATCGCCAGCCCTTTCTCTGCACCTCACTGGGTGGCTCTGTAGAGGGTCTGGGTCAGTCCTCTGAGATAACGCTGCCTCCTGCCAAAGGTATTTTTCAGAGGCATCACGGTGAACGCTGTGCGTGGCTTCCCCATGAGCGGTGCCATGTTCCTTGGGTATGAGCTCTCACTGCAGGCAATCCGCGGGGACCACACGGTGACCAACCCCTGAGCACCAGGTCAGTGTGCTTCCTTCCTAGCCAGCTGTACCTCGTGGAGCTTGGCACTCTTCTTTGCAATGAATTCATTGTGACTTTCTGAAACGTCCCTGTCATTCATTTCCTATCTAATCTGTGTTATGGGGCTTCAGTGGCCACCCTTCTTATTGCCAGAAAGCCCTTCTGAAGTCCCCACATGTGACTAGAGGTGAGCTAGGTGCGTAGTAACTGAGATCGACACAGAATTTACCTGTTTGTAGTGAGCTCACTGATCTGTTTTCCCACCCAGCAGGTTCAAAAGCCCTTGGAAAGGAGTAGAGGTGTATTTCACTCTACTGTACAAATTCAATGGCCCAGGCCCAGAAGTGAGGACTTAAACCAGACCACCCACCCTCTGTTACAGGGCACCATCTCCCCACCTCCCTACTGAACTCAGAGCAT
Source organism: Vulpes lagopus (assembly GCF_018345385.1). Taxonomy (NCBI): domain Eukaryota; kingdom Metazoa; phylum Chordata; class Mammalia; order Carnivora; family Canidae; genus Vulpes; species Vulpes lagopus. The sequence goes on along the minus strand of NC_054830.1, from coordinate 108,706,506 downwards.
GAGTCCGAGAGCCCATAATGGGCTCCCAAAGCCTGGGAGGACAGCCTTTGCCCTCATTCCCACCTCCCACACCCTTTCCTTCTCTCTCTCTCTCTCTCTCTCTCTCTCTTATTGCAAAAGATCACTGTGGCCCAAGGGATCTAAGAAAAGAAATCTGAGCAAGTGACTCCCTTAGTCAGATGTCCTGAGTGGCTCCCCATTGCCCTTTAGGTAAAGCTTTAGTCATCAACTCTGTCATCACCAGCATCCTGAAAATAACATTCTTACTCTTGCCTCTGGATCTTTACATATGCTGTGCCCACCTGACACTCTCTTATCACTGCCCCCATTCCCTTGTCCTTGGCTTCACCAACTCTTCTTTGTCATCCAGGCTTTAGTCTAGAAGTCTCTTCCTCCAGGAAGCCTGCCCTTATACCTCAGCCAAGATGGGTTGTGCTTGCTGTAGGTTCTTCCCACAGCCCCTGCTCAGCCCCTACCACATCCCCTTGCATCATAACTGCCTGATGACTTTTTCCACTCCCCAGCCAGCATGAAAGCCCTGGGACAGCTGCAACTTTTTCTTCACTTCTCTATTGCTGGTGCCTCACACAGAGCCTGACAGAGGTGGCCACTCAGAAACATCATTGAGAAGATGGACAATCAATTTCCAATATCCCTTCAGCTCCTTCTCTTCTTTTCCTCAGTTTCTCCTTCTCTAGCTCCAAACTGGGAACCTGGAGAGCTGAGAAGACAAAATGGGACGAGTCACTGATTTTTCTAGTCAACAGGAAACCATTTTGCTTCAGCCTTGGTGACTGTGAATTCTCTCCAGAAGGATGGACTTCATCAAAAAGGTCTAGCAAACCTCTTGCTGCCTCCCCTGGGGCAGCGGACGCCTACTAGCATGTGTTGATGGGGCCAGGCCCTAGATCCAGGGGAAGAGCATGATGGATCAAACCCACAAGACTGAGCCCAGGACAAGCCCTAGAACGTAAATCAAATGCTTGAGCTTTTTACTAAAGCACCCACATTCACGGCTCTCCTGGCTTTTTGCCCTCTCTCATAAAAGGAAAAGAGTAGTAACACATTTTGCATACTTAAACACCTTGAGTGAAGCACTACTGTCTTTGGGTTTTGTCCGGGGCCAGGCAGAGGAATGATCTCTTTCTTAAAGCTGTGCTTAGATATTGGCCACTTCCCACCGTGAACAGATGAAAGTGGCTTTCCAAAAAATCCTATAATAAAATCAGTGCCTCTTTATTATAGAAAAATACAGAAAATATGAATAAGCAGAAAGAACAAAAAAAACCTATTTTATGCAATTTTTTTTTTACTTGTTCTTCTCGTTTAATAGGTCAGACCATTTTTTATTATGTGATTAAATATTCAGCAGCAAGGTGGCTTTAGTGCCAAGACCTTGCCAAACCCAGAGCAGCTGGATGCTTGCTAACACTTGGTCACTTGTCACCACCCTAGTGATGGCTACTTCAGGAGGAAGGAAGAAGTTTCTAACAAGCCAAATTCTGATCGTCCTGGATTTGGCCTTTCAGAGCAGTGACCACCCCATTTGGAAGCTCCTCTTTCTGAAAATACTCACACGGTACGAGAGGCACACATGGGTGCTGGCTTTGCCTCTGCTGGAGTAGGAGAGGAGGCTGTGGTCCTCCAGTGGAAGGGGAAGGCTCCCAGTGACTTTTCTAGGCCTCATCTTGAACAAGTTTCACCTAAAGAGTTACAACTTCCGAGGCTCTTTATCAAGTCCTAGATTTGAATTTACCAAGTAGCTCTGAGTTCATGGGCAGTTCATGCTCTAGGAAGCAATAGCATCCAGTCTTTGAAGACATGGAAACCAGTGCCTTCCTCCTAGTCTAGGCTGGGGTGGAGTGAGACATGGTGGATATTGGAGAACTGCAGAGCCTGACAGTCCCTGAGAAGGGGCAGGAGGGTGACTATCTTGAGTCCCTGAGTATAGGTGGTGGGATGGCATGGAATTGTGTCCAGTGTCTGTGGGGAGCAGAGTCCAACCCTTGGCTTGTGCAGCCTCCTTCCATCCAGCAGAGGCAGAGCTCTCTTTTATCTCCCACCAGCTCCCATGAAGGAAGAATGCTTACTTTTCATTCATCCTCTCAGTTATTTCTCCCACAAAGCCACACCTGTGAATGACCCAAGGGCCGTGTGAAACAGTGAATGTCGCATGAGGTGGTTGTTTGCAATGTAGATAGTTTTATCTGTTCACAGGGAGATACCCGACTCAGACACCACGAGAAATATGCCCCTTGTTGGTAGAAGTGGGGTCCCAACCCTGGTCAGCAGTCAGTTCTTCAGCTTGTTGGAAGCCCATGAATCCAGCAGAGCCATCCCTACCCACAGGCTAGGATCCACTGTCCCAGAAACGTGCTGGAATAATGCAGGTCTGCTTCTTGCTGTGACGTTCTTGCTCCAGACCTCATTGATCTGCTTTCAGTTCCTGGAAAATCCATTTTCAAGGAATGAAGATGCATTCTTCCTATAATACCTTTGTTGGACATTTACGAATTGCCATGGACAACCTCATGGCCCTTCACATCTGTTCTCAGGGGTGATACTCTGCCAACTGTTGCTTCACAGAAATTATTTTCCCAATGATTTCTTGACCCTTGGGTCTTGCTGACTGATAATCCCGGTTAGATGAAAGCCTTATTTTTCATCCTTTTTCCCAAGGGCCAGTGTCACCTGGCCGGATATGTTGTGCCCTGACCACAGCCTCATTTTGCTACAGGCTGTGCTGAGGTCAGCCACCTGTAGAGGCAAGCCTTGGGAGAGCCTCCCTGCCTGAGCAGCAGCACATGCCAAAAAGGCACTTGGGAGGTGGTGGCGCTGAGCGTGCTGGGCCCGGCATTCTTGCAGCTTTGTCTTCACGGGGAGAACAAAACACAATAAAATACTTTGCCCACAGTCTGGTTTCCAGAATGGTTTCATTATTCTAAATTTTCTCCCTCACTAAAATCACCATGTGGAAAGGCGACTGCTCTTCTGCTGCTCCATGGCATGTGTCCACAACACCACTCTCACTTCTGTGCCTGCACTGGTGCCCCAGATGAGTCATAGAGTCTTTTCCTGATGACCTAAATGCTACTTCAGAATCTTCAGCATTGGGCCCTGGGCAGCCACCACCAGCCAGCAGAACTGGCATGCACATTAATTGCCATTTGTATTTTAGATCCCAGTGGGGGAAATCTCCTTAGATTCCTTTCCTTTGCCTTTTGAAAGTGTCCCTCTCGATTTCTCTTTTCTCTCCTGCTGCACCACAAAAACAAGTCACCCAAAGGCTCTCTTGGCTGATAAACTCCAGAATCACCACTTGGTGGCAGCAGAGGTCAACAAAACCATCCACAGATACCGGCTTCTGGTACCTTGTGACCAGGGTCCTCAGTGGTGAGAGCATCTGAGCCTCAGGACTCTTCTCTTCTGTTTTCTAGATCTCACTGTCTACCTCGTTGTTGTCCTTTACTTCTCTGTAGTGGAAAGAACCTCAGACTAGAGAGAATTCCACCTTGTGTTCCAGGTCTGGACTATCATCAGCTACTTTTGTGACCTTGGGAAACTTTTGTCCCCTCTGGGCCTCAGTTTTCTTATCTGTAAATGGAGGATTTAACAGTGGGTCTCCATTATTTACCTACTAGGGCTTTGGTAAGAATCAAATGCAAACATGGTTTCATAAACTATAAAGTTTAAAAAAAAGCACAGGAGTTGGGGAACGCAGGGAGAGCATCACTTATGTGATTTTTCTAGTTTCTTATTTTGACCTCCCTTCCTCTCTCTGAGTCCGAGTTGTTTGCAATGCAGGGTGCTTGCAGTAGTATTCCTTGGACCTGTCTCTACAGGTGAAACCCCAAGAACTACAGGTGCCTGGCCTCCAGGCTTTTGGACCTCCAATGCACATGCTGTGGGTAGGGCATCTGTGAAAAGTCCACAGCCAACATCACATTCAGTGGTGAAAGGCTAGATGCTTTCCCACTAAGGTTAGGAACAAACAAGACAAGGAGGGCTGCTCTCACCACTTCCATTGCACATTGTATGGAGGTGCTAGCCAGGGCCCTTAGGCAATGAAATGAAATAAAATGCATCCAAATTGGAAAGAAAAATGGAACTGCTTCATGTGCAGGTGATATGATCTTATACACAGAAAATCCTAAAGAATGCATTGAAAAAATATTAGAACCAATTAACATGTTCAGCAAGATTTCGGGATACAAGATCAGCAACAGAAATCAACTACATTTCTATACCCTAGCAATGAACATTCCAAGAAATGAAAGTAAGAAGGCAATTCCATTTACAATACCATTTGAAAAATAGGCATATCTTAACAGGAGATGTGCTAAACTGATATGCTGAAAACTACAAAGGTTTGTTGAAAGAGACTTTTAAATATCTAAATAAATAAAGTATTCTATGTCATGGGTCATAAGACTAAATAGTGTTCAAATATTGTTAAGTAAGGTGGCAATATTTCCCAAATGGATGTATAATATGTATTTTTTTTAATTTTTATTTATTTATGATAGTCACACACACACACAGAGAGAGAGAGGCAGAGACACAGGCAGAGGGAGAAGCAGGCTCCATGCACCGGGAGCCCGACGTGGGATTCGATCCCGGGTCTCCAGGATCGTGCCTTGGGCCAAAGGCAGGCGCCAAACCGCTGCGCCACCCAGGGATCCCCCAAATGGATGTATAGATTTAATGCAACTCCTTTCAAAATTTCAGCTGGCTTTTTCTTGGGAGGGGGTGCAGAAATTGACAAGCTAATCCTAAAATTCATATGGAAATGCAAAGGACTCAGAATTGCTGAAATGATCTTGATAAAGAGAATAAAATTGGAAGACCCACACTTCCCTACTACAAGGCTATGTTAATCAAGACAGTGTCATGCTGGCATTAGGTTTGATATATAGATCAATGGGATACAAGTGAGAGTCCAGAAATAAACCCTTACATTTATGGTCAATTGATTTTGTCAATGGTGCCAAGACAATTCAAAGCAGAAAGAATAGTCTTTCTAACAAGTGGTATTGGTACAACTGTACATCCACATACCAAAAGTCAGGATCTTATTACACACAGTATATGAAAATTAACTCAAGATGGGTCATGGAGTGAGATGTAAGAAGTAAAGCTATAAAATACACAGAAGGCAATATAGGAGTAAATCTGCATGAACTTGTATTGGACAGTGGTTTCTTAGAATACCAAAAGTGCAACTGACAAAAAAAAAAAAAAAAAACAAACAAACCAACACCTGTGACAAAATATAGACAATTGGGATTACAATTAAAAACTTTCATGCTGCAAACGGATCCCATTGATAAAATGACAACGTGCAAAATGAGAAAATATTTGCAAATCTTATATCAGATAAGGGACTCCTATCTAGAATATATAAAGAACTCTTCCAAAAAAAAAAAAAAAAAACCTCTTCCAGTTTAACAATAAAAAGACAAGTAGCCCAATTTAAAAAAAAATGGGCAAAACATTTGAACAGACATTTCTCCAAAGAAGATATGCAAGTGACCAATGAGCACATGAAGAGATGCATCAGTAGTTATTAGGGAAACACAAATCAAAGCTACGATGAGATACTGCCAGAAACCCGCTGGGATGGCTATAATTGAAAAGACCGAAAACATCAATTACTGATAAGAATGTGGAGAAATGATGGGAATGGAAACTGGTGCAGCCCCTTTAGAAAACAGTTTGGCAGGGCAGCCCTGGTGGTGCAGCGGTTTAGCGCCGCCTGCAGCCTGGGCTGTGATCCTGGAAACGTGGGATTGAGTCCCATGTCAGGCTTCCTGCATGGAGCCTGCTTCTTCCTCTGCCTGTGTCTCTGACTCTCTGACTCTCTCTCTCTCTGAATAAATAAATAAATAAATAAATCTTTAAAAAGAAAAAGAAAAAAAAAGAAAACAGTTTGACAGTTCCTCAAAAATTAAATAGAGTTACCATATGACCTAGGGGCATCTGGGTGGCTCAGTTAAGCATCTCTTGATTTTGGCTCAGGTCATGATCTCAGGGTGGTAAGATGGAGCCCCTCCTCGGGCTCTGCTCTGGGCAAGGAACCTGCTTAAGATTCTCTCTCTCCTTCTCTAAAAAAAATAAATACCTATGACCCGGCGGCTCTACTCCTAGGTATATACTCAAGAGAAATGACAGCATATGTCTCACAAAAACCTTCACATGAATGTTTGTAGCAGCATTATTCATTATGGCTGAAAAGTGGAATCAACCCAAATGTCTATCAACGGATGGATAAACAAAATGCAATATATCCACACAACAGAATATTATTTAGCAATAAGGAGACAAAGTATGGCTGTAGTCTACAACATGAATGAAAGCATCGTACTAAGTCAAAGAAGCCAGTTACAGAAAAACACATATTGTATGATTCCATTTATAGGAAAAATCCAGGAAAGGCAAATTTATAGAGAAGAAAGTAGGTTATTAGTTGATTAAGGAGAATAGGGTGTGGCTGCTAATGAGCACAGGGTTTCTTTTGGAGGTAAAGAAGGTGTTCTGGAATTTAGATGGTAGTGATGATCTGCATGGCTCCGTAGTGACTGACACTGAAAACCACTGACCTGTACACTTTAAGTGGGTGGCTGGTCTTTACGTTTCTGTTGAGGGCTCCCTTTGCAGAGGAAGAGAGGTCTTGGTCTAGAGTAGGTGAGGGGAGCAGGCTAGGAAAGGAATGTCAGAGTTGAACCTTTGCAGTATCTTCCTGCTTCAAATTGGATGGATGGGCAGATAGACCATTGGGGACTGATTACAGCCAGTAACCTCTGGGCTTGGCTTTGGTCAGTGTCACTGTGCCCTGGACTAGAATCTTCTGGAGACAACTCTGCCTGGGACTGGGCAGTCTGGACAAGGCAGAGGCTGTGTTGAGAGCTTCCACGCTCCTGTTGGTTAGATGTAAGACATGGCTCTAGGGCCAGTTACCTGAGTTGGAACCTTGGCTTCACTTTGAGCAGTGTGCTTGGGGCAAGTTATACTAACTTCTCTGGGCCTCAGTTGCCCCATCTATGCACTGGGATTAACAAATTTACGTATCTACCTCATGAGATTCTTGGAAAGATCCAACTGGACATTCCATAAAACATGCTTAGCAGAGTGCTTGGTACACTGTGAACACTCAATGCATGTTCATTCGTTCTCCTTTCTCCAAGCTGCTTTTTAGATAAATCTCAACTCTTCTGACATGGGTAAGAGAGTAATAACAGTGCACCTCATCACAGGCCCTGAGAACTCTGGGCTGAGCTTGCCTGCAGGGGTATATCGTGTGGGTTATGTGACTTTTTGCAGAACAACTGAGGGAAACCACCAGGCCACACTGTTGACTCATCTGTGACAGTGGATCGCAGCTCATCTCTCACCCCATCTTCTCTGGCAGCCGACGGTGGCCCCAAGCTGTGTTCTGAAATCATCACCAACAACTAGCATCTGTCCTCACTGTGATCCCCATGCGGAGTGAGTACTGCTGAGGTGGCAGCTCCCAGTGCTGTGGGTGGTAAACCACACTGGGGAACATATCTGGTGCCATTCAGAAAACCCAAGGGGAGGAGACGAGAGAAGGGGCTGTGGCCAAGACCCAGGATGCTACAGAAGCCTGTGTCCCTCCCTGAGAGGCCAGCTGGCCCCAGATAAGCCCTTGGGAGAGAGTGCCCTGCTTCTGTAAGTGGGGCCAGAGCTAGGGAATTACACAATTCTGAAGTCCAAAGGTTCTGAAAGCCCAAGATTTGCTGAGACTCATTTGGCTGCAAAACCTGACTACTTTATGTGACTGCTCATGTATTATTTTTTTTGGAGAATATTAATATACTTAATTACAGAATCCTGTCTCACACCCTGCTCTGGGTATTATGTAACATATGGCGCATGAGCAATGTGTTCCCTTTTTAGAAGGCCAAATAGTTTCAATTCTGAAAGCTATCTGGTTCTCAAGTTTTAGACTAAGGGAGTATGGACCCATATAATTATGAATCTGCTTTACCCTCAGACTGTAGTCCGAGGCAACACACCCTGATATACATGAAATAGGAAAAGAATAGAGTGGAGAGAACAATAGATTTGGGATGAGCAAGGGTCCTGCTCTAGGTCTCACCAGCTTGTAGAACTTTGGGAAGGTCTTTAATCATTTAGAGCCTCAATTTCCTTACTTACAAGACAGAAATAATAATCCTTAACTCTTATGGTTATTATGGGATTAAATGAGATAATGCATGCTAAGTATATACAGAGTAAGTGCTTAGTAATCACATGCTTAATTTGAATACATTATAATGTATGTACTGTCCAGATAGAGCTTTTTCCTCAGTGCTTTGTGCCCTGGGATCCTCAGACCAGTTAGATAGCTAGGCAGGACAGTCACTGTCTTCAGGACAGTGCTGAAGACAGTTAGTGCTCGGAACTTCTGGTCTTGGGGAAGAAGTCATGTGAGAGACGCTGGGATAAACTACTATAAACAGTAATAGTGGAACACGATGTCTTGTATCCACTCTTAGGGGAGATGCTCAGAACTCCTCCTTGTCAGAGCCTATGCCCCAGGCCCCCCTGCCCCCACCTCTGCTCCATGATGCTTCTCACTTCTCTTGGGAAGCAAGTGGGGCAACAGGCTGTGACGACTGTCTATTTGTCTTAAGGTCTATGTTCACTACAAAATGCTTATGGCCTTTGGCATTGAGAGAGGACAAAGGCTAGGCCATTGGTCCCCTTCTGAAAGCCTCTTGACAGAAAATCCGACTTTTGCCCTTTCATATACATGTCACTGTAAATAAATCATTGAGAAATTTGTTCCTTTCTGTGCAAGCTAAGACTAAGACTAAAACAATGATGATTGGCTGTCCCCATGGACTCAAAATTTCTACACTCCAGAAAATAGCCCAGGCTCCTCTGACCTAGGTGCGGCTCGCTAAAATTCCTTCTCCATCTCCCCCAGGCAGAAGGGGCTTGGCTGCAGGTGCAGCACTGAATTTGTGCCCACCCCCTCACTAAAGGGTCTGTACAACTCCAGGGGACCAGGGCTGCTTAGAGTATCAGAGAATCTTACCTTTGGCTGAGGGCTGCTTAAAATGCAGGTCACTTCTGGGCTGTCTGGGTGTTGCAGTTGGTTAAGCGTTCAGCTCTTGGTTTTGGCTCAGGTTGTGATCTCAGGGTTGTGAGATTGAGCTCTGTGCTGGGCTCCATATCAGGCTCTGTGTCTGGCTCCATTCTCAGCATGGAGTCTGCCTGAGAGTCCCTCTCCCTCTTCCTCTGTCCTTGCCCCCCTGCCATGCTCTCTCTCTCTCAAATAAATAAATCTTTTTTTAAAAAAAAAATACAATAAAATACAAGTCGCTTCTCATATTGCTTGACATTGTAACTGATAGAAAAAAAAAAAAAAGCTGAGCAAAGATCACTGAAGAACTCCTGATGCTCCGAACTTTCCATGGTATTGGGTATCAAAAATACCCAAGGATGGTCTAGCTCAATAGAGAGGGAAAGTAATCCTAGTTTTGACAGTACCTGGAAAAATACTCCCCATGGTAGATTCCTGTAAGCTCTTCCCAAGCCTCTAACCCTTCAGGTAGTAGGAGCAAGGGTGATTGTGATTGTCAGACCATTCCAACCCCAAGACCCTCACCTTAACCCTGCCTTCACCCTGCCCATCACACAGAGCAGCAGGCCATGCAGGAAGTTACTGGCAGGCGGTCCAAGTGGCCAGGTCAGGTGAACCCCACACTTGGGGCCAGCCTGGAGTTCTGTGAAGGGACCTCGCCTTTTTTTTAAATAAAGATTTTATTTATTTATTCATGAGAGAGAATGAGAGAGAGAGAGAGAGAGAGGCAGAGACGTAAACAGAGGGAGACCCCAGGATCATACCCTGAGCTAAAGGCAGACGCTCAAACACTGAGCCACCCAGGTGCCTGGGACCTCACCTTTCTGAGCACATGTAGTGGTTCTGGGAGCCATCTCTTCTCTAGGTGAGCACATTCCTGACCTACAGACCAGTTCATACTCTGCTTTTGCATCTTCAATGTCTTTCATTCCGTTAGTATTTATGGAGTGCCTACTCTGGTATAGGAGTAGGACAGGCTCAGGATGGGCATCTGGGATACACCAGTGAGCTAACAAAGTTCTCTGCTCTCAGGGAGCTGGCATTTGAGCGGAGAGAGACAGACAGTAAACATGGTCAAGTAAGAAATTCTAGAGTATCTTGGAAGGTATAAGCACTGCAGAATAGAAGACAGAATCTGAGGTTCTGGGGTAAGTGGCAGGTTAAGTGTTAAGGTAAGATGGTTAGTTTATTTTTTTTAAATATTTTTAAAAAATTTTTAAAATTTATTTATGATAGTCATAGAGAGAGAGAGAGGCAGAGACATAGGCAGAGGGAGAAGCAGGCTCCATGCACCGGGAGCCCGACGTGGGATTCGATCCCAGGTCTCCAGGATCGCGCCCTGGGCCAAAGGCAGGCGCCAAACCGCTGCGCCACCCAGAGATCCCTGATGGTTAGTTTATTAATCAGAGTTCTCCAGAGAAATAGAACCAATAGGCTGGATAGATAGACATACAGATAGATAATAAGGAATTTGCTCATGTGATTTAAGGAGGCTGGGAAATCCCATAATCTGCTGTCTGCAATGTTGAGGCCCAGGAAGCAGCTGGTGTGACAATCATACCAGTCCAAAGGCATGAGAGCCTGGGAGCTGATGGAGTAAGTTCCAGTCCACGTGTAGAAGAATGTCCCAGCTCAAGCCGTCAGACAGAGCCAGTTCTTCCTTGCCTTTTCATTGGAATTTGCATGAGGTCCAGGCACAAGGGGCACAGCTTCTCAGCCTACCAATTTAAATGCTAATCTCGTCCAGAAACACCCTCACTGACACACCCAGAAGCGATGTTTGGTTAAATATCTGGGCACCCTGTGGCCTGGTCAAGGTGACATTAAATTTACCATCAGAGACAGCCACGCTCTGCCAGGCTGACTAGCTAGTTCAAGGATCCCTTCAGTATAGCTCCCATCAGGCTCTGAACCCCAGCTGGGCAACCTGCCCAGCATGCGGGGAATACTAGCTGATCATCTCTGGGGCAAATAGGTGACTACTGATCCTAAGGTTGCTCTGCTTTGTGCTCTAACTCAGAGGGTCTGCTCCATGGATCTTGCCCTGGCTCAGCTTCAGGTACTCCGCTCTCTTCTATGTGCAGGCACCTACATTCCTGGGTGGGCTCCCACCTCCTAGGCTTACCACACTGCCTTCTCCCATTTCAGGTGCACAGGTGGTTTCTCAGGACCCTGAACTTCTCAGCAGTGCCCTGAGCATCCCTCCCCCAGCACCCACACATAGGGTGCATCAGGAATGCCCTGAGCCTCCCTGACAGCAATCCTGTGGCTGTGTCCACACACCCTTCCTAACTGTGCCCTCTACGTCCCTAGCCATAACTAGTGGCACTTCCAGTCTTTTCTGAATAAGGAGTCTTGTTATTATAGGAGTCTATGATCCATTCAGTCCCCTCACAGAGTTTGTAACTTTCTTTTTTCTGAGCAGCAAGGAGCGAATAAGCACCAAGAGACCAAATTGTGTTCTTTTTCTTATCTATATTTATTACAAAATACATTATTTTAAACAAATTATTACCACTGATTTTGATTTAGCATGGTTTCACCTGATTTTTTAACTGCTCCCACGTAAAGAAGAGGCTTTTTAAATTCAATAAATAGCATAAATAATTCATCTTCATACTGTGACTCCCTTTTTTTTCTGGAAAATTTCCTGGAGACTCCTCAGAAACGTCAGCGTGTTGCCTGTTGTGGTTTGGTTACATGGCTGTTCACAGGAGAAATACTGTGGGGAGAAGAGTTAACAAAGACAGTGACTAAAATAGTATGGACCAGGAACCACCCTACTTGCAGCCCTGGGAGAGGTGGAGTGGGGGTGCAGTGGGGCGAGGTGGGGTGGGGTGGGTTGTACAGACAGCAGGGGCTTGAGACAGAGCAAATGCATGGAGAGGTCCAGGGCTAGCATGTTGTATAGCCAGTGTAGGTGGCAGACTTTGTGCTACAATCTCAGGGGTGAGACACACACACACACATAAACACAGATACCTATCAAATGGTCCTAAATCTCCTCACTAGAAGAGAACTTTTCTCAGGATTCTTTGAGTCCCAACGTTTTATTATCCTGTTTGGTCATCCTTCCAAGGTCATTGAGTAGCACTTTGGCTAAGAGAGTCATTGGGGTCAGATGGACCAGAGTTCCAATCTCAACTCTGCCACTTATTAAGTATCTAGCTTTGGGCAAATGGGGTAACCTCACTGAGCATCGCTTTCCTCCTCTAATAAAGTGAGGGTAATAAATGATCATTGAAACACTTGTTATTGAAATGTTATTGTAAAAAAAAAAGGAATGTTATTGTAATGAAACAGTAAATATTAAGCATTTAGACTACATGCTGTTGATGGTAAGTAGCTCAGTTAAGTAGCTGAGTGAAGAGCTCTCAGCCTTCTGTGGACACACGTGGAGGTGCTAATTCTCAAAGAGTCATGCCCCCCTTTCCCTCCAGGGACAAGGGCATATGCTGATGAAGAGAACTTGCCAGTAGGTGCTTAAGGCAAATGGCAAGCCTCCCTCTGGATATGAGTGTTTGCACCTTCTTAGCCAATCAAAAAAAAAAAAAAAAAAAAAATCTTTTTATAGGCCACAACAAACACCCTGTTAGTGAATTGAATTTCTAGCATAACTTAGTAACCTTTGAGGCACAGCTCTGATCCTCTAGATTGAAGCTTCTTATTACAATCAGGACAGATTCTTTCATTATTCAATAAAGTGGAAAGAAGTAAATGGCAACATGGGTATTTTTTTAAAACTAGAAGGAATAATGGGCTAGCAGGGTGGATCTCACTTTGTGTCATTCTGAGTAAATTTCTTAGGGGACTCTTATTGACTTTGAACTACCAGTTCCAACTTTATCATCCTTCTTCATTTAGATAGAGTTGTCATTGACCTTCACATAAAAATAACTAAGTAGAGCATATCACAAATAAAAACAAATTCACCTTGCACTTGTTCTTTAGGTCTTGGACTGTTCTTTTTACTCGATTGAAAATCAGAAGGTATCTTGCTCCCACTGTGGAGTTGATCAACTGGGACAGACCCTCTTGGAAGCATGGTGTGGTGCAGTTGTCCTGGTAAATAAAAAGAATTTATTGAAAGAAACACTCTGAGGACCACTTTGAGAAGAATCATAAAGAGAACACTTTCAGGCACTATTTTCATTTAACCAATGTAGCCTAAACTGGGTATTATTTTTAGACAAGTCCCTTTTTGGTCTAGGAAATGATCTTCAGCATTTCAAGGCAAGGGCATTTTTCAGCAGTGACACTCCTTGGAGATTTCCAGTATGCTCCACCCAAGGAACATAAAGCTTGTGGATGCTGGAAAACAACTAATTCTAGTCTCCTTTACACCTAATGTTCTGTTCCATGTCTTATAAAAGTAAGTTCCAAAGTAGAGAGAAAGGAATTCCCACCAGTCTGATGGGATGTGCCAATTGGATAGAGCCAGTGTCTCAGCAGTAGCTAAAATCATAGACCATAAACTGAAGGGCTGGCCTGGGCTACAGGATGCTTGGTTCCTCCTCAGCAGGTGCCTCACACTTGTCTCATCTAGTGGATGTGCCCCGATGGGGTGTGATATATCTGACCCCAGCTAGGGTAGGAAACCAGAGAATTTCTTCCATACTTCCTCTTTGCTTATGTGAGGAATGACCCTCTGGGAGCCCTTTGCACTTTCCGTCTACCTGAGACACCCTAACCTCCCAGCATTCAAACTGTGCAACAGCCACCCTAAATCAACTAAAAAAAAAAACCCAACAGATTGGAAGGGGGGGAAGAAGGGAGAAGGTATAGCACAGGGATAGTTTATGCAAGAGGAAAAAAAGCGTTAATTTTACTTACTCATTTTGCAATCCTAGAGTTTTAGGAAATCAGTAAGCAATACAATACAAGTTACATTCTTATATTCTCAGCTCCAGTTTGATTTAATTGTGTACATGGCCACTAATCCAGAAAGGCATCCAAGATTCTTTTTAAAACATTGAATAGTGTGCAAACTTCTGAAGGCATAAAGCAAGGTATAGAGGATAGAATTTCAAGAGCCTGCTATTATAAGGACATATTGAGGGGTAAAAATTCAATCAAGAAACATTTTCTTACTTAAAATTGCCACATGGAGCTATTTATTTTTACTTGAAAACTTTGAAGGAATATGATGTCAAGAGTATATTGTTTTGTTCTACTTACAGAAGGAATGGGCAGACACAAACAGTCGGTCACCTGCAAAAGAAGAATTCCAGAGTAAAGATGCCAGATGCAAACATATAAAAATAAAAATAAAAAAATAAAAGAATAAAAAAATATAAAATAAAAAATATAAAATAAAAAAAATAAAAATAAAAAATAAAAATAAAAAAATAAAAGAGCATTTACTCACATTGGCGCTGCAGCTGCAGCTTGAAGGGGGATGTTTCTAAAGGACGTAGAAAGACAAGAACCCATCATGGGTGGTGAGTTTTTCATCCTTAAGTGAGTTCACCTAAATTTCCATTAGCTGCCTTCCCATCTGGTGCCCGACTCTGCAGCTTACCTGCACTTTGTCAATGAGGTACCTGACATCACTGATCCCCATAAAGCTAAAACACTCCTGGCTGGCCACAGAGCAGAGGAGCAGAACAGAGGCAAGGACTGTGGATAGGAGCATCTTGACAGGAGCTGCAAGTTGGCTTGCAGATGACTTGAATTCACACTGTATTTAAAGCTCCCTTGCAAACCTGGAAAAACCCTGACATCAAACTGATACCAGGTGCCCACTTGTTCTACGTAAGTTTGGGTCACTTGACATAAAAAAAATACATATACATCGAACTGAGTCACTCGGCACAGACTAATATGTTACATTGTGCTAGGAAATGTCATTCCCCAGAAAAGATGCTTTTCAAACAGTTGGGTACTGAGATGCCGAAGGAAAAGTTAAAGATCTTAAAACCATATTTTTTTAAGGCAGATATTCTAGTTGTGAGAGTTAGAATACTTTCCATGAAAGCTCAGATCTGTATTTTCCCCCTTTTTACTTTATTGGAAATGCTGATAAAATAGCCAGTCACAGGTATTCTAATGAATGGGCCAGGAGGGGGCGGAAGAAAGAGATATCATGCCAGGGAGCTGCACTCTCAGGCTTTTTGCACTCTTCAGCGCTTGAGCTCCGTGAAGCATTGCAACCTTCATCTTACTATATTTCATTCCCAAATCTTAGCAGTGTTTTTCATGCCTGGGGCCAGATTCTCCACCTCATACAAATGCATCTTTATGCAAATATTCCTTTAAACAGGTGTCTGAAGGAGAAAGAATATGGCAACAGTGTCAATTAAAATTGGCCTGGAGGATTCCTTAGTGTCTTTAGGGAAATTATGTAGCACTGCACAGCATCCAGTCAAAACTCAGGGCTTGAAATGGGGTAGCAGCTAACATTTATTGAGCACTTACTGCGTACCATTCACCATTTTAAGCAGTTGCTGGGAATTAAGCCATGCAGTACATACAGCCAGATACTAAATGTCATCCTCATTTTTTATATTTTATTTTTTAAGGATTTATTTATTTATTTATTTATTTATTTGAGAGAGAGAGTGGTAACACGCCCGAGAGAGAGCAGAGGAAGGGCAGAGGGTAAGAGAATCTCCAGCAGATTCCCTGCTGGAGCCTGAAGTGGGGCTCAGTCTCAGGACCCTGAGATCATGACCTGAACCCATTTTTTATTTTTAAGACACTGTCTATATCTTAGCTTCCTGGCCATTTGATGAGGCTATTCTTATCATTATGAGCCAGAAAATTGTCTCACTATAGTCCTATGAGACAGGTACTCTGATCGACCCTCATTATGTTATAGATGGGGAAGCTGAGGCACAGAGATGCAAGTAATTTGCCTAAGGCCACACAGCCAGGAAGCAACAAAATTCATTTTAAAGCCCAGAAGTCTGGCTCCCAGGTTCAGCTCATAATCTGCTGTCCTTCCCTGTGTGTTTTTTGTTTGCCTCTCCCACCAGGATATACACCCCCTATGGGTCCAGTTCCCCCTTTATATCCTCAGCACATGGGCAGGTGCCTGAGGAACAGTGAGCTTTTGCTAAATGCTTGTCAAATCAAACCATTAATGTGGAAAGCGGTTTTTGAAATAGAAGGAAAACTCTGATTTTGTAAGGTTTCCAATCTGGTTTCTGGGGCATGTATCTGAGGTGTGTGTGCTTAAGAAAATTTATCGTCTACATACTAGAGATTGGAAAAGTGGGGATTCTGTTGTTTATCACTTTGAGCCATACTAACCAGTGGGACAAACTCAAGATTTTCTCACCAGTGCCGTAGGAGCGCATTGCTAATATTGCCATTCTCGTTGTGTGTTGTTCCTTCAGAGTTGTGGCAGACTGTGGGAAAGAGAGGTATCTTGGTAGCAAGCAAAATAAGATGAAATTGGCTTTCTGCCAACTTCCCGAAATCTTTCTGTAGTTCCATACCTGTCCTCAGCACATACTAAGGAGAAGTCACAGAGGCCTGCCAGCTGATGGCAAGACTTTTATTACAGAGTCTGGTAGCGATGCCCTTTTCTTGCTGATAGAACCCTGGTTAGTTCAGGGCGGCGATGTACCCAGCCAAACACCCACTTCGTCATTCTCCCTGCTGCACTGCCACAGGTCGCCGCACAATGTGTTCTGATCAATGCAATGCCTGTAGAATTCATTTTCTTTTCTGGTAACAGGAGGCAAAAGTAACTGAGATCTGCCCTTACCCTCTTATTGCAATTTGAGGGTGGGTGTGATGGCAAGAGCTTCTGAGGCCATCTTGTAACTATGCAGGAATGGACAAGAGAATCGCAGCAATAGCAACACCAACATTTTACATAAATAGAGATAATCATAAAAGGCAAGAAAAATAATGAGAGCAAAAATAGAAGGTAACAATGAGGATACAATGGCGGTACTAAATTCTAGTTAGTTACCACTGCCTCCTGAGGACCCTGCATCTTGAAGCTCCGTAAAAATGGAAATCTCTTCTAAAAATGGAAATTGGCACATGCTAGAGAAACTTCAAAGATCTACCAGCATCAAAATGAACCTTTCTCTCTAATATCATTGGAAGACCTAAAAGAGACTTGAAAAAGCAATCACCTACTCTTTGTGGAGAACAATACTATTTAATGCCGTGTGTATGAGGTGTGGAAATTATTTCCCATAGCCTCAAGTGTACCACTCACACTGAGGAAAACACTACGCTGTCCCTCTTGGTGTACAGATGGATGGAGGCTGTACCCAGAAAAAGTGGGCTTGTACAAAGCCATATGTTCAGTTACCAGTGGGGGATAGGAGAGTGTAGTGGTTAGCAGTTGTTGGGAATTAAGCCATGAAGTCAGACCACCTGGGTTCCAATCTTCTATCACTTTCTACCTATATGGACTTGGGCAAGTTGCTTGGCCTCTCATCCTTTTATTTCCTAACTGTAAGATAAGGATGGGGATGGGGATAGGATTGGGGTTGTCATGTAAGCCCTACCTCAGAAGATTCTTGTAAAGGTTGAAAGAAATTCTTACTCAGAGCTTAAGTTTGATGTTTGATGGGACAATATAGCCCAGTGTAGATATCAACCCACTATAACCCACTTAGCCAGATCCACTGTAAGGCCTACAAACCAAAAATTCTTTTTAACCTTTTAAAGGGTTGATTTAAAAATAATTAATAAAGAAAAAAAGAGAAAAGCCTAAAATATTTATGGTCTGGCCCTTTACAGAGAGAGGCCTGCCCCTGGCATACTTCACACAGCACATTCCACATTTTCAGTAGATGTCCTCTATGATCTTCCCCTCTTGGGAAATGTCAAGCTAGGAGTTGGTGGTCTGAGTGTCTATTTTCCAATTGTTCTTCCAGTTATTCAGCTCAGGCCTCACTACAGAGGGGAGAGCAGAGGAAGCCCTGGAATCATCAGCTGCCAGGTTCTCTGAAGTGCTAGAAGCCCATCATCTTCTGCAGCTGGCTATAGAGTGAGCTTCCTTGCCCCATGAGCCAAAGGTCTTCCTTTGGCAAAGCTAGGTACCTACCATTCAAGGTATCTCAAATAGGTCCTGGTGGTTTATTGGAAAAGCCCCACATATTGAAGTCTGGAGAAAAGCAGATGAACTAACATTCCTTTCTCTCTGCGTCAAATCCTGGCCCAACCTGCTGATCTTGAGTCACCTACCCTTGTATCCATCTCCAAGTATGGTTGCAGAGAAATGCTATCAATGGACACCGATGCTCCTTGGGCAGATTACCTAGACTTTCCAAGCATCCATGGACCACTAACAGTCACCCACACAGGAATCTGGGGTAGATTACTCAGCCTTACCTCATGGAAGGATAGAGGAATTCAATTTGGGATGCTTCCTCAAATGTGAACCATGTTTCCATTTGGAAATGTAGTCTGGTCTGGTTCAGACTATGCTCATATTCTGCTCTCCCTCTTACCACCCACCCTACAGTCACATTGGTTGCTTTCTATTTCCAGCCTCCAGGCCTTTGTTCTTGCTAAGCTCTGCCTGGAATATTCTTCCTCAGCTCTACCATGTGTGTTCTGTTCTTATCCTTCAAGCTTCAACTCAAATGCCACTTCCTCCATGAGGCTCTTTCTGACTATAGTAGTCATGGCAATCTTCATGATCCTGTCTTGCGTCTATTCCTCCAGGTGGGCTTGAGTACCGTGAGAATGATATGATGTTGGACTCTGGTTTATTATTGTATTCCCAGGGCATGGTCTATATACTAAGTGCTCAGAAATTGCTGGTTAAGTGAATGAATAACTACTTTTGTAAAAATGTATTTAATATATATTAAATCAACAAAATACACCCTCCTGCAGGGCAGTCCCTTCAGAACTTTGGAGGACTTTTTAATTTCTTCTCCTTTCTGGTTCTCATAGTCACTACACAAAGAAAGCATGTCAGGTGTGGGAACTTCGACTCTGTAAAGGAAGAAACAGGGTGAGAGAGTTGTGTGATGACTATATTCTTTACAATTCTTTTCTATCTTTTCAGCCACTCAGTTATAAAAATGAAAAGAATTAAGAATATTTAAATGCAGCTCTGGCGTTTAAAACACCATTACAACAGCAGATATTTATCTAGCAAAGTCTACAGCTTTTGAGGTTTAGGTTCTAGGATATATTGTGAGTAAGCAAATGATTTCTTACAGAGGAAATGCACCGAGCTCTGAAATTAATTACTCACCTGTTTTAAATATCAAGAAGATTGGAGAGTGGGATGCTTACCAAGATTTAGTGTAGATAGCATATTTTACAATAAATGAGAAAAGACAATACTCAGCCATTTATTTTGTTTCAAAGATAAAGTTTGACATTTTTATTTTGTGATTAAACACCCATGTGTCATGTATTATTTCTCTAGGAATAAAACAAAAAAGGTTGTTTGTTCTAGGAAGCCACAGCATGTAATGACAGGCAAAAAAAAAGACACTACATTTCTAAGTAAAACCCATTCTGCCTTTTCCTCTAAACAACCAAGAGATAACTAGTTATGAGAATCCTAAAGCACTAATTTCTTAAATAGTTATTTCTAAGGTATTATTTCCCAACCAACTGTAAGGGGCAGGCCCCACTGGGTGCACTGTTATCGCTATAGGGGCTTCTTGCTCAGGCGGGGTGATTTCTAGGTGGGTGCTCTGCACCTCTCCTGTCACATTCCTCCTACACAAATTCTGGGTCCCATGGACCTGCAGTCTACTGCTCCGAGCTTAGCTTCCATGCGATTTCCAGAGCTCCAAGATCTGGGCTCCATTCCTCTCTTTTCCACTTCTGCTCCTCCTCACCGTCAGTGAATAATAATCCAGGTCATCCTTGTAAGTGCAAGTTTTACATTTTCCTACTGACACAACCTATTATTAGCTGAAACATGCCCCTGTGTTTCGTAGAGACTGTGGGGGAATCCTCCCCCCACCACCCTGCCCTTCTTGCAGTGGATAGCTTATTGGCGAACATCTAATTGAGAAAGGATGAGAATTCCTTTTAGGGTCACATTGGGGAAGGTACTAGAGTTTGCTGAACACTGACTATATGCAAAGTAATATACTAAACACTTCATATATATTATGTCCCTCAGCTTCTGCAGTCTTTATTAGCCCCAGTTCACAGATGTTGAAGCTCAGGAAATTGAACCTCAGAGAGGTGAAGAGGGTTGCCTTAACTACACACCTAGCAACCTGAACTGGATATCTGATCCCAGAGCCCGTGCTTTTGTCAGCTATGCCATATAACAATCTTTCTTTCCACTGACCCAACTATATAGACTAGATTTTAAGTCCACTTAATGCAGTCAGTCTATCAACCTATGGTTTTAGGCCTGAACATAGACCCTAGATATCAGCTGTATTGGTTGGAGGATCTCAGCTCCCACATACACAAGACCAGTGAGATAATCCAGAAACATTATGCTCATGGTAGTGGAGGAAGAATAACAGAAGTAAGGCTAATGCTCATTTCCATCTCAAGCCTCTGTTTATATTACTTCTGCTGATACCTCACTGCCAAAGCAAGCCATAGAACTGATCAGTGAGCAAAGCAGGTCACCTTGCCCATGATGAGGGCACACTGAACTGTTAGTCACATGGCAAAGAACTTGGCCATGGTGAGGACTGAGTAATTAGGGCCAAATGATGCGATCTGACACAACAGATTTATTAACGTTTATATCTTTATTTTATACCCACCAACTACTGAAACCTCTTATTAATTCTAATTATTTTCAGCTGATTCTCTTTGGATTTTTCTTGAGTGGATGTTTTCATTTGAAAATAATGATCCTCTTTAAACTTTTTCTTATCCAAATAGTAAATATTTGGAACTTTGTAGGCCATGTGGTCTCTGTTGCAACTCTTGAACTCTTTTGTGGTAGCAGGAAAGTAGCTATAAAGATAATGTAAATCAGTGAGTATGGCTCTGTCCCAATAAAATTTTACTTAAAAGAAAAACAGGCAACAAACAAACAAAGAAAAAATAGGCAGCCAGTCCAAGTTTGCTGATCCCTGATGCTATAATCAATTCCTTTAGACTACTGTGTCTTGTTTCTTTTTTTTTTTAAGTATCTTGTTTCTTTTTTTAATTTTTTCTTTCTTTCCTTCTTTTCTTTTTGTAGTAGCAAGCATTGCTGCCATTTTCTTCATTTTAATGGGAATGCTTTCAGTGCTTTCTGTTTAAATATCATGCTTGCTATTGATTTTATATTAGGGAAGAGTTTTGAACTTCCAGTTTACTGAGTTATTAGAAATGATAGCTGAATTTTATCAAATATCTTTTCAGTTCCATCAGGGTCATGAATTTTATCTTTTCAGTAATTCCTATAATTTTAATGGATTTCCAAATGTCAAGCCATCCTTACATTCCTGGAATGTAAGGTCATACTATATCACCATTAAAAAAAAAATGCAGGGCAGCCCGGGTGGCTCAGCGGTTTCGTGCTGCCTTCGGCCAGGGTTGTGATCCTGGAGACCTGGGATCGAGTCCCACTTCGGGCTCCCTGTATGGAGCCTGCTTCTCCCTCTGCCTCTCTCTCTCTCTGTGTGTCTCTCATGAATAGATAAATAAAATCTTTATTAAAAAATGCAGCTGCATTCAATTTGCTATCCCATTCTTTAGGATTTTTATCTTTATTGCCCACTGGGAGGTCTTCTTAGACTCAAACACTCAAAAAAAACCACAGGCTCATCTAAACCTTTAGACTCATAAGACCATTATACGTTACACTTAGTCTGTATGTCCCCTGAAGAGTAGATGGAACATTACTTGCCAAGACAATAGCATTAGTTCCTCCTCTCAGTGGGAGTGGTCCTTACAGTCACCCAGGACCTATTCATTGAGCTCTCTAGATGAGATGGCTCAGATGTGAAGCACACTCTCATTTGGAGGGAATGGGCATGATCTTGGCTTAAAAGCCTTGTGCCTCAAAGTTGCCAATATCCCTTGAAAGAGCTTCATAGTTGTAGCTTCCAAGACCCCTGTATTCAGAAGCCCAAGGCTGTGGTGTCCCCATGAGGAATTTTTAGATCATTTTGACTCCTGCTAGTCTAGATACATTTTGCCAATCAGGCCTAGTTGATGTTTTACCTTCCTTTGGTTTTCAGGGGAACAAAGGCTAAAAAAAATTGGTGGTAAGGCCAAATTCTCTTTCAGAAGGGGAAATGGTTAACACATTACCTATACCATCTACATTTGTAAGTGAGTTCATTCTTAATTTCCCCTTATTTGTGTTAGGGTTTTGGCCAGGGTTACCCTACCCTTCTAGTGTAAATCAGGAAGCTTTCCATCTTTTTCTTTACTCTGGAAGAGTATAAATAGTATGATAATTTTGTTGTTGTCATTGTTCCCTACTCCTCCATGGAGAGCAAAGGATTTTTCAGTGATAAAACGGTGTCCAGGACACAGCAATAAGAACAGCAATTGGAATATTTCCCAGCCTTTTTGTGGTACCCAGAAAGGGCTCCATACAGCACTGTTCAGAGTACCCATCATAACTTAAAGGGAAACTTTCACAACGTCTGAAGCTCTTGATGTCTTGCAGATGAAGGAGGAGGAAGTCCTCAAATTCCTTGCAGCAGGAACCCACTTAAGTGGCACCAACCTTGACTTCCAAATGGAACAGTCCATTTGCAAAATGAAAAGTAAGCATCTATGTCATAAATCTGAAGAGAGCCCAGGAGAAGTTTCTGCTGGCAGCTCATGCCATTGTTGCCATTAGAAACCTGGCTTATGTTGGCGTCCTATCCTCTAGGAATACTGATTGGTGGGCTATGCTGAAGTTTGCTGCTGCCGCTGGAGCCACACCTGTTGCTGGCCACTTAGTCCTGGAACCTCCTGGTGCTTACTGGCCCTAGTACTGACCACCAGCCTCTCATGGAAGCCTCTTAGCTAATCTGCCTACCATCCCTCTGTGTAACACTCTCCTGTGCTGTTTGCGGACACTGCCATCTCCTGCAGTGACGAGGGCACTCTCTCAGCAGGTGTGCTGGGGTGGGTGCTGGCGAGGGCAGTTCTGTGCCTGTGCAGCCCCACTGCCCAAGTGCTCTGGCGTGGGGTCATGCCCAACTTCTGCTTCTAGGAGATGGTTGACAAGGAAGAGCAGGCTGCTGCTGAAAGGGGCTGATCTGATCTGGAGAAACCTCAGGGTACACAGACTGCTCCAGCTACCAAATTTACTGCTATTCCCGTCAATCCAGCAGGCTTGTCTGGAGGGAGTGGCGGCCTCTGTGCCTACTCAGCCTGGGCCTGCAGAAAACTGTGGCCTTCCACCCCCACTGAGGACTGGACCTCTGCTTACGGGTAGGAACAACCAGCCAGGGGTCTTAGACCATTTTTCCAGATTTTTTTTTAAGTTTTTATTTATTTATTTATTTATTTGAGAAAGAGAACAGGAGAGAGAGAGAAAGAGAGAGAGAGAGAGAGAGAGAGAGAGAGAACATCCATGGGAGCATGGAGGGAGGGACAGAGAGAGAGGGAGAAAGAGAGAGAGAGAGAGAAAGAGAGAGAATCCTGAGCAGGCTCCATGCTCAGCGCAGAGCCCCACCTAGGGCTTGGTCTCACAACCCTGAGACCATGCCCTTAAACAGAAAGCAAGGCTCCTAGGCACAACCAACTGAGCCCCCTCAGGCACCCCTGTTTTTCCAGACTCTTAAGCAGAAAATGGAAATAAAAATTGTTGAATGAATTAAGTTCTGATAAACCTGTCTGGAAAATCTGGATCTGATGGCTTTTGGACATTAACTTTTTGGAATTTTCTGGTTTTTCTCATTTTAGTGCTCTTTTATCTCTTCTACTTCTTAATTTTTTATGTGCATGTTCCTAGAAAAGGATCCCAGATTTACGCTAACAGAGTAGTGAGATTGTACATTTTACCCATGTATTCTCTTTGAAAAAATTTGTAAGGAATTTGTATATTTATTATCTTCAGATATTCAAATTAGGCTTTTATTTATCAGTTCTGTGTATGGTTTTTCTTATCTTTCCAAATTAGCATTTTATGTACTTGCCTTCCTTCTTACTGGAACCCAATCTGTTGTATCATAAATAAATTAAAAAAAAAAAATCAAAACCTGTATCGAGGATTTTTTTCCCATCAATTAATATTTTAATATGCATTCCAAAAAGTATGCAACAAGCCCACTTTGCACCTTTTTTTTTTAAAGGTTTATTTATTTATTAATGAGAGACACAGAGAGAGAGAGAGAGAGAGAGAGAGGCAGAGACACAGGCAGAAGGAGAAGCAGGCTCCATGCAGGAAGCTCGACGTGGGACTCAATCCCGGGTCCTCAGGATCACACCCTGGGCCAAAGGTGGCACTAAACCACTGAGCCACTGGGGCTGCCTGCACCTTTTTTTTTTTTTTTTTTTATAAAAATGAGGAAGAAAGGCGATACATACAAATTACAAAGACACATAAAATGGCCTTTACGTTTTCCACTAAGACTAAATTAATTAAAAATTCCACTGAAACTTCCACTTCTTCTGAAGTTTTTCTACCCTGGATACAGCCATCCAGCTCCTCTTTCTTCAAAATCTGACACCCACTGCCAGACCCTAAAAGCAGACTACCCTCTATCATATTTTACCAGTGTCTTTCTGTATTCTTTTTTGATTTTTTAAAAGATTTTATTTATTTATCCATGAGAGACACAGAGAGAGGGAGGCAGAGACACAGGCAGAGAGAGAAACAGGCTCCATATAGGGAGCCCGACGTGGGACTCGATCCTTGAACTCCAGGATTACGCCCTGATCATGAAAGCAGAGCTTCACCGCTGAGCCATCGATGCATCCCATTAATAAAGTTTTTCTATTAGAACAGTTTAAGATTTACAAGACAACTGTGAATGTACTATAGAGAGTTTTCATATACCCCACATCTAGTTTTCCCTCTTGTTAACTGCTTACATTTGTTACATATATACATATATTTGTTACAATTAGTGAATCAATGTCGACACTTTATTTCTAACGAAAGCCCATGCCTTATTCAGATTTTCTTAGTTCTTTATGTTCTTTTTCTGTTCCAAGATCCCATCCAGAGCACCTCATTACATTTAGTCATTTCTAGGACCCTTGTAGCTATGACAGTTTCTCAGACTTTCTTTGTTTTTGATGACCTTGACAGTTTTGAGTACTGGTTAGGCATTTTGTAGAATGTCCCTCCATTAGGATTTGCTTGGTGTTTTTCTCATGCTTAAACTGAGGTTAGGGAGGAAGACCACAGAAATCGAGTTTCATTTTCATGACATCATATCAAAAATAATATCCATCAACATGACTTATCCCTGTCAATGTTGACCTTGATCATCTGGCGGAGACAGAGTTTGTCAGATTTCTCCACTGTAGATTTCTCTTTTCCCCTCTTTCTATACTGTACTCTTTGGAAGAAAGCCCTATAGACAGTCCACACATACAGAGTGGGGAGTTATGTTCCACTTCCTTGTGGGCTGAGTATCTGCATAAATTATTTGGGATTATTCTGCGTGGCACACCTGTCTCCCATTTATTTATCTATTCAATTATTTATTTATATCAGTATGGACTTGTGGGTATTTATTTTACATTTTGGGTTGCAATCCATTACTGTTTATTTATTTGGTTGCTCAGAGTGTTCCAGCTTTGGCCATTGGGAGCTGTTTCATTTGTCTCCTGTGTCCCTTTGACCCCATTACTGTGGCTCTTCTGTTTTTGTTTTGTGAGCATATTACTTTCTGGCATTACAGGATGTTCCAGGTCCCTGTTGTCTCTTTTGTGTGCCAGTCCTGGAATCAGCCATTTCTCCAAAGAATACTGATTCCTTTTACGGGAGTATGGGATTATAAGGCAAGACAGAAGCTAATTGCACATACTGCTACTAGGATTCTATTTTTCTTTTCAGTTTTGCAATTATATTTTTTATCTTCAAGAATTGTTATGCTTCCTTGCCATAATAGTCTGCTCTCATTTTATCAATGCAATGAAAGAATAAGAATTATTTTTTAAAAGGTATACAGAGGAGACAGGGGAGGGAGAAGATCTTTTGTCTTTTTACTCAGGGTTATTCATTCTGAATGTTCTATTTAAACCGCTGAGTATTTTTACCTATCTGGTAATATTTTGCTCTGCTGATACATATGAACAGTTGTTCAGAAAGATAATCTGAACTGTGATGGGTTCCAACGGAACCTTTGTAAGCCAGTGCAATTTCTTTCTGTCCTTAACAAAAATAGAAGACAAATTTAGATGTATATTTTTTCTTTAGCAGCTGAGATTGAGTAGTTTGTTGAGGACAGGGATAGTGAGTGCAGGCAGCAGTGCCGAGAGCTACTTGGGTGGAATTTCAACTTATCTCAGGAGCCAGATCTCCTTGTCTTGGAAGTTGGCCATCAGCCAGCACAGAGCCACTCTCTGGTCTCCATATCAAAGGAGACAGGCCTCTACATACTCTACATAGCAGCACTTTGGGACTACAGTGGATCTACTTCCTGTGTACCCCCTAGTCTGGTGAACTATTGAGTTGGCCCTAAATGCAAACTATTGGCTTCTGTTTCAGTTTCTACCTCTGTATTCTGCTCCCTTGGATGGAATTATTCAAAATAACTCTCTCTTTAGTTCCTGGTTCAGTCTTTCTCCCCACGATCATGACAAGCTGTGCTCCTGCTTGTGACAGGTTCTAGAAACCCAGCCCAAGTTAGAGAGGCCAGGCTTCTCACCACCCATTCCCAAACCTTCCATTTTACTTAGACCTCCAAGGTCATTTAGCTAGTGAGGAATTCAACACATTGTCTTTGCATTATTATTCTGCCTCAGAGGCCGACCATTAAATAGTTAAAACTCTACACTCAAATGCTATTTCCATCATCTAGATAATCCAGTTTGGTTAATAGGTAAAATGGAATAGAGAAAGTGAACAAAATTCCTACTATGGCCATAGTGATGACTCAAAGTGAGGGTCAGGGTAGGGAAGGTGGGCCCCAGGAATTCAGAACAATGGTGGGTAGATGCAGAAGGATGTGGGCATCATGCCCACCTCAAGGGTTTATTTCACAGCCCATTTGGTGGAAAAGCAGGCTCCAGCTCTTATTACAGGTGTGCTGTCTCCAGAGCACCTGGGAACACCAGGCAGAGCTCCCAGCAGAGGCCCCACCCACAGACCCATGTGCTTTGGTTTGAAAGAATGTGTTTTCCAAATTGATTTCAGAAAAAAGATAAGCAAAGCAAAGAAAGAAACATTGCTCCACTTCTCATGATGTTTCATAAGAAGCAGACCAAAGGATCCTGTGGAGTACCTCTAAAAGTTCTCAATAATAATGGGGGATCTCCAATCACCACTGTTCATTAATTCAATCATCCCAATGGGGTTTCAGTTTGGTTCAAAGAGCACAGCATTCTCTGAATAGAGTGTCATCTTAATTAAGAATGGTGACATAATTTTATGAAGTTTTGTTACCATGGGCCCTTTTGATAAGGTATTATTATTTTTTTAATTTATTGTCTTCAGTGTCCTTCGAAAGAAGAGTTGAGGGTTTGTGGCAGGGTCAGGGTCAGGATTGGAGTGCCGGTTAGGATCCCGTTTCAGTCTTGACCTCCGGGGAACATTTGATTCCTCTGAGTGCTCCTTTCCTCTGGAAGGGCTCAGCTGGCACCTCCACAGTAAGGATTTTCCCATGTGACCCTATTCATATTGCCATCTTCCAATGCCCTCGATTGTATTACATGTGTTACTTTCTTGATAGTAATTATGAACCCCTAAATCTTCTTTTTCATGTATTCATTCATGTGTTCCTTGTCTCTCCTCTCTCTCACAAGAAAAAAAACTCCCAAAGTAGGGACCATTTCTGTCTGGTACAACTCTGCTTTCAGAGTCTCAAATAGTGAATGGCACGTCTTGGTTGAATAAACCCTTGAATTAAAGAATCGGTGGTGAAAATTGCATGTGGTGCTATTGTAGGCATCTCATAAAAGGACTGCAAATTGCTGACCAGCAAAGCTAAGGTTTGAGTATTTTCCCAAGAGACAGTATTGTGGCTCTACAGACATAAGTGTGGAAGAACAGACACCGGAAGCCAGTGAAGAGTTTGCTGGATGGCAAATCATGCACTCACATTATAAGTTTTCCAGTAATAAATGACATCAAACGTTGATGTCAGTGCCATCAGAGAATCTTAACAAAATTCATACTTAAGTTTTACAAACATTTCAAAAGTCCAAAAACAGTTACTATAATTTACTCTGCATAGAATAGAAAACTATTGATGGAAAGATCAATAAAACCACCTTATACGTGAGATTCAATCATCTAAGGTTACCATATAAATTAGACTGAACATTTCTTACCTAAAGAAAACTTTATTTTAATAAATAATTCATACAATATTCTATTTTGCTAATTCAGTCAGGGTGATAGTGAAATATCTCCCCCTTTGGTTTTCATAGTGTTTAAATTTCAGCTAAAGATAGCATGATATAAAAGATACCTCTCAGCTTGCATGATTATGATGCTGTGGAAACTTTTGCCTTCCATTACTCAATTTAAAACTAGGAAGGAGCAAGATTTAAAGTGGTGGATTAATTTTACAAGGCCATGAGAAACACAGTCTTTTTTTTTTTTTTTTTTTTAGAAACACAGTCTTTTGATGATACTCTTATTTTCTGACTGAAACTTTTTTTTTTCCTATCATTTCTCTATATCCTGTTTGTGGTTTAAAAATTCTGATCACAAAGAATGATAACACACACTAAACAATAATTCAAACAGAATAATCTTAACATCTATTCATCATCAAGTGTTCAAGTTTCCTAAAACATGATTCACCATGTTACTAAATCCAGGAGGTAGCTACTTTCACATGGTTTGCTCTAAGGTATAGCCCTTTGTAAATGAATATTACTGATTATGACTGAATCTGTTGTAACCAGTTCATGGAACTGCTACAATCAGGGTATTGATCAAGTGTCACTATTGTTAGTTACTTCATTTGCTCCTGATATTCAGTCCTACTAAGACAGACTCATGTTCTGTGGCTCCAGCTTGAGGTTTCTTCTGTTCAATTCAGAAAAGGCAGAGGTTGCATAGCAGACTGGGTTTCACGGACATAGCATAAGATCGCTATAAGACATTATATAAGCTCTGTTGAACAAGAGGAAAACCAGTTAATTTTTGCTTGAAACACCCTCTACTTCTCTTTGCCTTTCCTGTTTCTCTTCCTTCTGGTATCCCTTCCTTCCTTCTCTCCTTCCAGTACCTATTGGATTTCACCTATGCATGAAGCCCACTGTGAGGTAACTACACATGAACACATTGATGGAAGACCCTATTGTCATGCCTAGAACAAAGCAGATTGTTCTATTTGGGGGGGAAAATAGAATCAAGTACATGATTTTTACCTTTGATGCTGACATAACTGAATCTTTTATTTGGACCTAACCTAGACACAAGTCAATTAGTCTAAGCTCTCTTCTTGTGTCATAGAATCCTCAATAAATGATTCTCCATCTTTTGTTCAAATGAATGAATGGATTTTGCCATGGTGCAATATGACATGAAAAAAGATCTGTACTATCACTCAGAAAATGTTGAATAACTCACAAGGCAGTATATATAAAGAACAGTGTAGTAGGAAATGCATTGGAATGGAAATAGGCCTGATTTCAAGTCCCAATATTGTCACCAGTGTCCCATGTAACCTTGAGTCAATCACTCCCTTCATATGAATCTTACTTTCCTCATTTGAAAAAATGAGAGGATTCTTTTAATCAAAAGTGACAGAAACCCAACCAAAACTAGTTCAGGCAAAAAGAAAATTTTTTGACTCAAGCATCTTCTGGCATGGCTGGATTCAGGTTATTAGGCCGTATAACAGGAACACTGTCTTTCAGCTGTTTATCTCTTTTTTGGCCTCATGTCCCCTCCAATAGATGGGCTCTGCCATGGGCCCAAGGGAAAGAGTCACTGTAACTTTAAGCTTGCATCATCCTAGGTTATTAGCTCTAGAGAAAAGGAATTTTATTTCCTAAGATCTGTATACCAATCTGAGGGAAAAACTTAGATTGGGTCTGCTCTGGTCCTATGTCTATCCTTTGGACCTATTTCCATTGCTAGGGTAGTAGGTACCACTTTCTGGCCGAAGAAAGGAACTAGAAAGTCTTGGGATAGCACAAATGTACTCAGCCTTTCCAGACAGTTGATTTCTCTAAGTCTCTACTAGGTTAGGAGATACTGAACCAGAGAGGCATTTTACCTTTAAAGCAAAATGATTGCCCATTTGCTTTGCTCATCTAACTGCCCTGTCCTAGCAGATGACAATGAGTTTGAATACTTAATAGGAGGGTTTCTAAATTTCAAAGAGATGAAGTGCTTGCCCAAAGTGAAATGGCTAACTTATGACAAAATCTGGGCTGAAACTCACATCTGCCTTCTCTGATCCAGCATCCTCTCCATACCACCAGGCTTTTTCTTCGGTCAGTCACATAATACTGATTTACCATCTATGCCTATGGCCATGGGGCTAGTTTAGAGTCAGATGACAAGTTAGTTCCTTCTGGGTCCCACGTGAAAACTTTTTATTGTAAAATTTATATTACTAGAACATGGGCATTTTTAGAGCATCATGGTTGATGAGCTCAGTCAAATATTACTGTGTCAGTCTCAGAGGATGTGCAGAATGACTATGCTGAATTACAGGACCTTTTACAAGAAATGCAGTCCAGTCATTTCCAAGCACACACAAAATCAAGATATGGAATGTGCACTTAGGAGATCACAGGCCAGCAGTTAACTCTTTGGAACCTTAATTTCCTTATCTGTAAAATGAGAAAGTTAGATAAAGTGACTTCTGAGGTCCTCCTAAAGTCTGTGAGTACCTGCCTTAAGGCCCATTGAATTTCCTTCAGACTGTAGACCCATGGACAGAGATAATAATTTTAATTAACTTTAATGTTAGTTAAAAATTATAGTAAATGGAGCAGCTACATGCTCAAAGTATAGGGGCCGTGAGTGTCTGTCTTGCTTGGCTTTATCTCCAGGGCATTGGCAAAATCCTGCCCCCTAATGCAGAGGCTGGGCCTGGCTTGCTGGTTCCTGATACATTCACTTTGCTTCTGGTTCACATCTCTCCAAAAGGATATATAACAACCTAGCAAGAGGTGGCTTGTTTTAGCTGTGATCAATGGCCTTCTTGTATGTCAGTTTTAAAAGGAAGAAGAGTGAAAGTCCTGGCCTTGTAAAGAAGGGATTGAAGGTATGAGGGGGGCAGGCCATTAGGAGGCCAGGGAATCAAAGCCACACTCTAAGCAGCTGGCAAATTGGTAGGGGCTCAGTCTCATAAAGAACACCTGTCTTTTCATTGTAAGTGTGGTCAACACAGAGTTCATGTGGCATTCACACTTTGACCTCAGGAAAATACTTTTGGTTAACCACCAAGAGGGAGCCCTACTTCCTTCTCAGAGCCTTCCCTGACTAATTTGTTCAACTGTGACATACCCACATAGCCTGGAAGAACCAAGTGAGGTTAGCTGAGGTAACTGACTGGCCCACAGTTCCCATGGCACTCTGTTGACAGTCTACATGTCATTTCACTTCTTTCTTATGCTAATAAGCCAGGCAGTAATAGACTTTCTAAAGCTTAGAAAGTGACGTATTATAAATGTCAAACTACTAAAGTGACGTATTATAAATGTCAAACTACTTCTTGGGCTCATCTTACATTTTCTGTTCCAGTACAAAGTTGTCAGAAGCTGAAAGATCTTGAATCCACTAAGACTCCTACCAGTACCTGATGTATAATAGAGATATAGAAGTATATGTAATTATGCTACTTTTTTTCTTTTTGGTAACATGTTTTAAGGTGTTCCAGTGAAAGGTGTTATTTAATACTTAATTTCTTAGAAATATAAAATGTGTGATGATTATATGCTGTCCTTAGCCTAAAATGGGAGATTTCTGTCTATAATTCTGTATTGGTGCTTGGGCTGCCTTTCCTGGAAAGGGCCTGGGGGATGATGGTGGCCAGGTCATACCAGCCTATCTGTAGGCTTATTTTATCTATCTGTCCATCCACACCCATCCATCTTCTGTCTACTGGAACAAAATATAATGTAAGATAACAAGATATGTATTTACTCATTCAATTATGCACTAAGCATGTGCTACATGCTGAACACCACTCTAGGTTGTGCAGATGCACCAGAAAACAAAACAGGCAAAAATCTCTGCCTCCCTGGAGCTTACGTTTTAGTGCAAGTGACAGATAAACAAAGCATGTAGTATATCATACAGTTGTTGGTGAGAAAGTAAAATGGGTGACATTTGAGTAAGTCCTGAAAGAGAAGAGGGAGTAAGCCCTGTCAATACCTTTGGAAAGAGCATTTGAGACAGAAAGAAAAGTAAGTATGAAGGTCCCAAGACAGGAGAGTACCTGGAGGGCTTGGGGAACAGGGAAGAGGAGGTCCCTGTGACTGGAGCAGAGGGAAGGAGGGAGGGAGCAAGTAGAAGAAGGTGAAGTCAAAGAGATGCGTAGGCAGAACAGATTAAGGGGAACTTTCATAGGTGCTGTACAGGTTGCCTTTTACTTTGAGGGCAAGGATGCCACTGGATGTTTTGAGCAAAGGAGTGACATAAGCAAACTTCTGAACAGGATGACTCTGGCTAGTATGTGAAGATTGTATTGTAGGAGTAAGAGTGGAGGTAAGGAGGCCAGTTAGGAGGCCATGGCATCTTCCAGATGATAGTGGCTAGGACCAGGATAGTGGCAGTAAAGGTGGTGAGAAGTATTCAGATTCTGGACACATTTTGAAGGTTGAACTGAGAGGATTTACTGACAGACTGTACATAGAATATGAAAGGAAATTCAGGAGTCAAAGATGATTGCAAAGTGTGTCTTAGCAATTCCACACATGGTATTGCTACTTAATGAGATGGGAAAACCACAAAGAAGCAGGTTTTGAAAGAGAAGACCTGGAAGTCACTTTGAGGAAAGTTAAACAGAGAATGGGATATAAAAGTCTGGAGTTCAAGAGAGAGGTCAGGACTGGAGATATACATTTAGGAGTCAGTAACATATAGATTGAGCTGAAAGCCACAGGAAGGGATGACTTCACCCAGAGAA
The DNA here is from genome assembly GCF_018345385.1 of Vulpes lagopus. NCBI lineage: Eukaryota > Metazoa > Chordata > Mammalia > Carnivora > Canidae > Vulpes > Vulpes lagopus. The sequence goes on along the minus strand of NC_054830.1, from coordinate 108,673,329 downwards.
TCAGCAGAGGCAGACAGAAGTGTTCCTGAACACTGTTCAGGTGTTCCTAATGCTGAGAGCTTAAGGAGATAATGCGGCACCAGCCAAGGAGTGGAATGGCCAGAGCAATGGGAAAAGACTAGATATTGTATACAGTCTTTCACCATGGAACAGGAGATAATTAAACAGTGTACTCGAAAGCTCATTTTCCATTATTGTCCTCTTGCTAGAAAAGTGTCTGTGTTATAGGCTGGGAGTTGGACAAATTAAAACTATAAGAATAGGGTAATATGATGTCATCTGGTCAGAGAAATCTAACTGGGGATGCCTTCCCATTATTTTTTCCTAGTTTATAAGAGGCTGCACAGTGAAGTTTAAAAGTTGAAGCATTTGATTTAAAAACCATGTGGGTATATTTTTCTGCCTAACTTAGAAGAAGTCATTAGTATTCTCAACATATTTCTATGGAATAACAGCAAACAAAGTAAATTTAGGCTACTTGAAAATAGGTTTCAGATAACTTCCTGAATAGAGGGGAATCTGAGTTTGTGAAAAGGAACTTTGATCAAATCCATTGACCTCATGGTTAAATTCACTACCCTTTCTGATTGGATAATGTTCTAGTTCTATACTGAGAACAATTAGGAAAAGTGCTAGAGATGCTATTAATGTTGGAAAAGAAATTCTAAGGTTTATTAATTAATGTTTTTAGCACAATTTTCTAGTTACAGGCATTCCTTGTTTTATTTGCTTCACTTTATTGGGCTCTGCAGATATTGTAGGGTTTTTTGTTTTGTTTTGTTTTTTAGTTTTTACAAGTTGAAGATTTGTGGCAACCCTGTGTCGAGCAAGTCTATGGGTTCCATTTTCCCAACAGCATTTGTTCACTTCATGTCTCTCACTTGTTGGTAATACTTGAAATATTTCAAATGTTTTCATTATTATTATATTTGTTTTGGGGACCTATGATCATTGATCTTTGATATTATTATTGTAATTGTTTTGGGGTGTCATGAACAGTGCTCATCTAACATGGCAGACTTAATGGATAAATGTGTGTGGTCTGATTGCTCCACCAAATGACCGCTTCCCTCTCTCTCTCTCTCTCTCTCTCTCTCTCTTCTTGAGCCTCCCTCTTCCCTCAGGCACAACAATATTGAAATTAAGCCGATTAATAACCCTGTAATGGCCTTGAAATGTTCAAGTTAAAAAAGTCACAAATCTCTTACTTTTTTTTTTAAGATTTTATTTATTTATTCTTGAGAGAGAGAGAGAGAGAGGCAGAGACACAGGCAGAGGGAGGAGCAGGCTCCATGCAGGGATCCCGATGTGGGACTCGATCCCAGGACTCCAGGATCATGCTCTGGGCTGAAGACTGGCACTAAACTGCTAAGCCACCCGGGCTGCCCGCAAATCTCTTACTTTAAATCAAATACTAGAAATGATTAAGCTTTGTGAGAAAGGCATATTGAAAAATCAGAGAGGCAAAAAAACTAGGCCTCTTACATCAAATAGCCAAATTATGAATGCAAAGGAAAAGTTCCTAAAGGAAATTAAAAGTGCTACTCCACTGCATAAAAAATTGATATGAAAGCAAAACAGGCTTACTGCTAATATGGAGAAAGCTTTATTGGCCTGGATAGAAAATCAAAAACCAGCCAGAGCATTCCCTTAAGCCAAAGCCTACCACAGAGCAAGGCCCTCACTCTTCAGTTCTTTGAAGGCTGAGAGAAGTGAGGAAGCTGCAGAAGAAAAGTTTGAAGCTGACAGAGGTTGGTTCACTATAGGTTTAAGGAAAGACACCATCTCCAGAACATAAAAGTGTAAAGGGAAGCAACAAGTGCTGATGGAGAAGCTGCAGCAAGTTATCCAGAAGATCTAGCTAAGATCATTCACCAAACAGCAGGTTTCCAACATAGCTAAAATAGCCTTTTGTTAGGAAAAAAGATGCCATCTAGGACTTTTATAGCTAGAGAGGAGAAGTGAATGCCTGGCTTTAAAGGACAGGCTGACTATCTTGTTAGGGACTAATGCAGCTGTTGATTAAGTTGAAGCTAATGCTCATTTACCACTCCAAAAATCCTATAGCCCTCAAGAAAGATGCCAAATGTACTCTGCCTATAATCTCTAAATGGAACAATAAAGCCTAGATGAGAGTATACCTGTTTACCACATGGCTCACTGAATATTTTAAACCTTCTGTTGAGACATACTTCTTGGAAAAGAAAGATTCCTTTCAAAATATTACTATTCATTGACAGTGTGCCTGAGCACACAAGATCTAGTCTGCAGCCCACGGATCAGAGTCATTTTGGCTTTCAAATATTATTCTTTAAAAAATTCTTTAGCTACCATAGATAATGATTCCTCTGATGGATCTGGGCAAAGCAAATTGAAAACCTTCTGGAAAGTATTCACTATTCCAAATGCCATTAATAATATTAGTAATTCATGGGAAGAGATTAAACTCTCAACATGCACAGGAGTTTGGAAGAAGTTGGATGACTTTGAGGGTTTCTAGACTTCAGTGGAGAAAACCACTGCAGATGTGGTAGAAATAGAAGTGGAGAGTGAAAATGTGACTGAATTGTTGCAATATGATGGTAAAACTTAAATGAATGAAAAGTTGCTTCTCATGAATGTGGAAAGAAAGTAGTTTCTTGAGATAGAATCTATCCATGGTGATGATGCTGTGGAGATTATTGAAATGAAAGAAAGGATTAGAATACTATAGAAACTCAGCTGATAAAGCAGTAGAAGGGTTTGAGAGGACTGACCCCAATATTGAAAAAAGTTCTGCTGTGAGTTAAATACTATCAAAATACAGCATAGAATGCTGCAAAGAAATTGTTCATGAAAAGAAGAGTCTATCAATGTGGCAAATAACACTGTTGCCCTATTTTAAGAAATTGCCATTCACCTCCCAACCTTCAGCAACGACTGCCCTGATTATTCAGCAGCCATCCAGCATGGAGGCAAGACTCTTCACCAGCAAAAAGATGGCAACTCACCAAAAGCTCAGTCATGATGGTGAGCATTTTTTAGCAATAAGGTATTTTAAATTAAGACATGTACATTTTTTAGACATCAGGCTGTTACACACTTAATATAGTGTAAGTATAACTTTTATTTTTTATTTATTTATTTATTTTTTTAGTATAACTTTTAAACAATGTAAGCAGTAGCGAACATTGTGGTGAATGCCTAGCTGTGTTGCACAGATGCTTGTGTGGCTCACCATTTGATCTCTTGTACTGTTCTCTGTCCTGGATTAGGTACCATCATCATTAATGGCAAACCTTTATGTTCAGGTTTGTGAGCCCCATTTTTTCAGTGTCCTCGATAACTTGCCCTGAGAAACCAAAAAATTCATTTGACTTAATTTTGTTTTATCACTGTAGTCCAGAACTGAACCTATACTATTTCCAAGGTATGCCTGTAGTTAATTTAAGGAAATGCAACTAAATTATATTTAGGAGTCAATGACTAAATGCATATCATCAACACCATTTGTTAAAAGCAACCTGTATATGTCATTCTACAAGTTTCATATTTGTGAATTTTTCTGGATTGAAAATGAAACATCTGTTCCTAAGGGAAACACATCAATCTAATAAGAGTTTGACTGGGTTCTCTTCTGAAGCACCTGTATAATTATCCTGCTAAAAGTAACGACTCACTTTCAGGATATGACTCAACAGCAATTTGCTCTTAATGAAACACACTTCATTCAATAGTGGACGGTGTCGTGATTTCCTCTCAAAGATTTGAAAAGCTCCCTAAAGGTAAGAAGGTGTGATGTTGATAAAGAAAAATGAGTAACAAAATTTTCTCTGAGGAAAAAACCTCTTTTATGAAACATAAGGGCAAAGATGCTTAATAAGGATTTGGGGATCTAAATACACACTTACTATGATTCAACCCAAAGGGATACATATTCTCATATTCTGTGAATCATCACTGTGGGAAGAAAACAGCTCCCACTCTCACACATGAGATCTGCTCCCTCCTTGGGGAGGAAAGTCATTCCCCTTAAATCTAGAACTTTGTGCATTCTCAAAAGACTGGGCTTTTCCCCAAATCCCATCTTAGATTCCATACTGGAAAGTACTTGAAAGACATGTGGTCAAGAAAGTGGTTTTACTTAGATTTTTATTTATACATGTTTTGCATAGCTCATCCTATTTTTGGAAGGCTAAATAAGAATACTCATATGATAGATTGGAAGGTGTAACTCTCCCTGTAAATGTTGAGCTTTATACTTTTACTCAGTACAGGGAGTCCAAACAGGGAAATGGAAAAAATCAGATGTGCTGTGCTCTGTTTTAATTTCTAATGTTGTAATAAATGGAATTACCACCACTGTCAAACAGCCTCACTGTAGGGATGTGTGTATGTGTGCAGCGGTGGTGTGAGTTTCTTTATGGTTGTAAGCACCTGGGTATGTTGCACAGATCACTGTGTGACTCATGGTTTGTTGTTTTGCACCGTTCCCTGTCCTGGATTGGTCATCATATTTGTTGATTGGCAAACCTTGCTCATGTTTGTGAGCCTGCTTTTCTGTGTCGCCTTTATAATTTGGTAACAAAGAGCTGCCCTATTTCTGTTTGGGTACTTGGTTAGTGTGTTTGCAGGCAGTTTATTGCTATCCTGTGGCATTTTAAATATTACTTCTATTAAATACGATAGTATTGTTTTCTATTTCTTCTGACAGTTCTGCTTTATGATCTCATTGTAATTGACTGGCAATACAGCATATTCTTTATGTTAGTGAATGATAATCATTACAAAAACACTGGAGCATTTTCTTTCTAAGACCAGTAAGTCGAATTAAATTGGTATGTACTTAACTTTCAATTATAAGATAGGTCATTTTTCAAAGATTTTGAAGTAACACAGAAAACTTGCTACACATGAGGAAATTTAAATCTGTATCTTCAAAGAGTTTACGTTTTTTTATATGAAAAATAGCTCATTGTTAGAATGTTCCTTTTGTTCAAAAAACTAAAAATTTTCATTTTTATTAATGACTCCTTTTTGAAATGCCCTCAGAAGTAGCTGATCACTATAACAGCTGTAAAAAGTGACCTACTAACCTGCTTTTATTAAATGATTTAGAATGACTGTCCCTGGTTCTCTTAGTAATTCCAGAATTGTGCTGACAATCAAATTAATACTAACGGTTTGCCTTTCATAAATAAAACAACTGCAAAAAAATAATCTCTAGATTGACAAAGTATTTACATGATATGTTTAGTTAAACAAGAAAATAAATACATTCGCTTTTTTTTTTTTTTTTTAAAGTTGGCTCCTTGCCTGAGCTCAACTCAGGGCTCAAACTCAGGAACCTGAGAGCAAGACCTGAGCTAAGGTCAAAGGTCGGGCACTTAACTGACTGAGCCATCAAGGCACTCCCATTTGCTTCTTTTTAAAATAAAATGTATTTGCAAAATTTTTTACTTGAGTTACAGCTTCTAAAACTAAGTAATCTACAAAGTTGATTCAGTGTTTCATTTTAAAGAGTCTGCATTGTAAAGCCTTGACTAAAAAAGTCTTAGTGAAAAGCAACAGGTTAAAAATAATTTTCCTTCTTTGCTTTAAGAAATGAAAAGTTCAGGTCCATGAAAGTGTATAAGTCAAAGCTACTTCACACTGAATAGAATGTGATGTTAATGAAAACTTGAGATCCACGCAATCCTCTTGGTTTTTTTCAGTCTCCAAAACAGGGTGATGGCTTAGAATCAATGTTGTTAGTGGTGACTAACCCTGACCCATTTAGAAATGCTTATTTCATAATTCCTCCTATTTACAGGGACTTCATACTATGTCTGAACACAGTGCAAACAGCAGCAAGTTCATCCACATTTAGAGACACACTAGCTGGCATTTGTGATTTAAAATGAATTGCCCTAAGGTTTTTGTAAAGTTAAATGTCTCCTTTCCTTTGGCAAAACTTATTCTAAAAGAATATGAAGTAAAAGCTGAATCTTTAGAAAATATTTAGAATGTTTAGAAAATAGACTATATATCTTTTTAAATATTAAAAACCAAATTCTTAAAAAAAAAGGCAGGATAGATACTCAGAGCATATTTAAATGTAGAAGTCAACTGGGACAAACTGTAACATAGCAAATTTTAGAGTATCTTTTTTTGTAGATATTGTATTTGGCAATGTGCAAGAGGAAAAAAGTGGGAAATGTACCTGAATTTTTCTCTGGCGAGTTGACAGTTTATACATTAAGGCAAATATGGAATTTTTTTTCCTGTCACACTGTCAAAAATAAATACTAATATAAATATTATATATTATATATATTACTAATATATATAATATATATTACTAATATAAATACTTTATATTAGGTAGCAAATATTACTGATACAATTCAAAGCCATGTTTCTTTCCAGTAGAATACATAGGCAATTTCATCATAGAGTTCTGAAATCATGTTGAATCAAATATGATTTAACTCTCTATAGTCAAGAATTATCCTTACCCAAGAATGCCTGGGTGACTCAGTTGGTTAAGCGTCTGCTTTCAGTTCAGATCATGATTCTAGGGTCCTGCGATTGAGCCCCAAATTGGCCTCCCTGCTCAGTGGAGAGTCTGCTTCTCTCTCTGCCTCTCCCCCAGCTTATGCGTGCTTTCTTTCTCAAATAAATAAAATCTTAAAAAAAAAAAAAAAAGAATTATCCTTACCCAAAGAGAGGCCTGATCTTTACCCTGAGCTCCTGTGTTATGATCTAAGTCCTTGAAATGTTCTGTCTGACAAGAGTATCTGTTTATTTGGGGCTTTGGGTCACACCAAATAGTCTAACAATGTGATTTATAGTGAGGGCTTTGGGCCAGGAGGTATCATCTCAACCTCTGGAGGGGCTGGTGGCTGAAAGTCAGCCACATAGGTAGGCAGTCAACCGTGTCTGTGTGACCAAGCCCCAGCAAAAACTCTGGACACCAAGGCTCAGATGAGCTTCCTTGCTTGGCAATACTCCGTACACACTGTCATACATTGTTGCCAGGAGAAGTTAGTACTGTCCATGACTCCACTGGAAGATGACAACTGGTGGCTCACATCTGGAACTCTCTTGGACTCTGCCCCATACATATCTTTTCTTCACTGACTTCAGTCTGTATCCTTTCATTGTAAAAAAATCATAACCGTGAGTATAACAGCTTTCAAGGAGTTCTGCGGGTCTTTATAGTGAATTATCAATCTGAGGGTGGTCTTAAAGATCCCTAGTATCTGCTGTTGGTGTCAGGAGTGACTGCAGTTTTAGGAACTGCCCCCCTCCAAAATTTATATAACCTCCCCCCTCCCAATTAAGATATCATTTCATGCTTGATAATATTTTTTTTAATGATTTTATTTATTTATTCATAGAGACACAGAAGGGAGGAGCAAGCTCCATGCAGGGAGCCTGATGTGGGACTCAATCCAGGGTCCCCAGGATCAAACCCCGGGCTGCAGGCGGCACTAAACCGCTGCACCACCAGGGCTGCCCGCTTGAGAATATTTTTGATGAAATTTTGGTGGCATAATGTGATATCATTGCACTGATGTTGCAGTCGTTATGGGTATTCTCAAATATTCCAGGTTTCTCCTTCCAGCATGTGGTAGGATTGCATTTTCTACCCCCTTAAGGGTAGGTATGGCCATTCTGTCTAGTTTTTGCCACGGAGAATGGAATTAGCATTTGGGTAGAAGCAAAAGTTGCAGTGTATTCATTCCACTCTCTCTTTCCCTCTCTAAAACACGGACAACTTTCTAGCTAATAACTGCTCCATTATCCTTGGTTCCAGAATGAATACAACAGACCAGAGCTTTCAGCTGAATTTTGAGAGAAATGTAGTATAACTGAGAAATAAACCTTTGTTGTGTTAAATCTGTGATTTGCAGTTGTGTGTGCCTGCAGAATAACCTAGACTATCCTGATTCAAACAATCAGCATCACTATTTGCTGAAAGCATGACAAACTGACTATACAGAGGTGGTGTCTTTAAAAAAGTTACTAATTTTTAAAATAAATTTAAATATTTATGAAATATTTAAAAATAATTTTTAAATTCTGTGATCCTTAGTTTGAAATGAAGTATATATCACATTTATCAAACCAACACTATTTTAGATATTGCCATATCAAAACCTAAAATGTTTTATTTATTTATTATTTTTTTAAAGATTTATTTATTTACTCAAGAGAGACACACACAGAGAGAGAGGCAGAGGCACAGGCAGAGGGAGAAGCAAGCTCCATGGAGGGAGCCCGATGTGGGACTCGAACCCGGGTCTCCAGGATCACGCCCTGGGCCGAAGGCAGACACTCAACTGCTGAGCCACCCAAAACCTAAAATGTTTTAATCAGCAATTCCATGTCTATAAATGTTCTTCAGTAATATTCACAGAAATGCAAGATGTATCATCTTCACAGCCTACTTCATAATTGCAAAAACTAAATGCCCAGCAATAGTTATAGGACTTGTGATGTTTCCATTTAAAGGGAACTTCTCATTCAACCATTACAAAGTATAAGGCAACCTCTCATTCCAACCAAGATAGAGAAACAGGGAATAGATTTACCCTCTGTGAAAATACTGCCCCCCACCAAAGTACACAATACATAAAATGAGAACTTTCAAGACATAAGAGATATGAAGCCTACAAGTGCCCCCAATTGTTATAGGCTCCTATCTAGGAAAAGAGAAGGAACCCAGACTCAATTTAGTAGACTCCCTGAAATTAGGTATCAGTAATAGGCCCCTGAAGGAGTATTTAGGGGAACACTTGAAGCACTAAACCCCATTTAGAATAGAAGAAAATATCTCAAATCAATGTACTTTGCTTCTACCTTAAGAAACTAGAAAAATATCAAATTAAATCCAATGCGAACAAAAGAGAAAAAATAAAGATCAGAACTGAAATCAGTGAAATATAAAACAGAAAAAATAATTCTGGAAATTAGTGAAACAAAGCTGTTTCCTAGAGATCAATAAAATTGATAATCGCTTAGCCTGACTGATGAGTTTAAGAGTATACCAATATAAGGGATGAGAGAGGTGACATCCTTATAGACACAAAAAGGGTGATAGGATAATATTATGAACAATGTTATGTCAGTCAATTTAACCACTTAGATCAAGTGGAGAAATTTCTTAAAAGACACAAACTTCCAATGCTCATTCAAGAAAGAATAGATAACCTGAGTATATCTACTAAAGTAGATAACTGAATTTGTAGATAAAAGCCTTCCCACAAGAGAAACTTCAGTCCCAGATGACTTTGTTAGCTAATTCTACCAAGCATTTAATGAATAAATGATACCATTTTTACACATTTTACACTCTTCCAGAATACTGAAGAAGAGGAAGTACTTCCCAACTTGTTCTATGAAACCATCATTACTTGATATCAAACTCTGCCAAGGATATTAGAAGAAAAGAAAATTATAAACCAATATCTTCACCCCATGAACATAGATGCAGAAATTCTAAACAAAATTTTAGCATATTGAATTTAACAGTTGGTAAAAAGATAATGAATTGTGACTGAGTGAACTTTATCTCAAGAATGCAAGGTGGGTTTAACATTTGAAAAGCAATCAATGTAATTCTCCATTTTAACAAACAACAACAACAAAAAAATAAAATCAGACCATCTCAATAGATATAGAAAAAGCATTTGACAAAAATCTAAAATCCATTATTCATTAACCAAAAACAGGCCTCAGCAAAGTAGGAATAGAAGGAATCTCCCCAACTTGACTAAGGGCATCTATGAAAAGCCTAAAGGTAGCCACATTCTTACTGGTTTAAGAGTGAATGCTTTCTGCCTAAGATTGGGAACAAGGGTGTCTGTTCTCACCAATATAATTCAACATTTCGCTGCAAGTATAGTGCAACCAGGCAAGGAAAAGAAATAAAAAGCTTTTATATTGGAAAGGAGGAAGTTAGACTTTTTATTCACAGACAACATGACTGTATGTAGAAAATCCAGTGAAATATACTAGGTTCCAATTGAAGTTCCTAAAACTAATAAGTGATTTTAGCAAGGTTGCAATATACAAAATCAATATAGAAAAATCAATTGTATTTCTACATACTGAAAACAAAAAATTAGAAAATAAAAATTAAAAAAGTAACAGTATTTATATTTTAAAAACCTATACAATACCTAGAGAGATATCTGATAAAATTTGCAAGACCTATATGAAAACTATAGACATTACTGAAAGAAATTAAAGACCTAAATAAATAGATATATTGTATTCATGGGTTTGAAGACTCAATATTTTTAAGTCAATTCTTCGCATATTGATTTCTTGATTCTAGGCAATCTCTAGCAAAACCCCAGAAAGATTTTTTGTAGATATTGACAAGATGATTCTAAAATTCATAATAGAATGAATATGAAATAGCCAAAACAACTTGGGGGAAAAAAACAACTTGGAGGGATAAAACCACCTGATTTCAATAATTATTATAAAGATACAGAAATCAAGACAGTGTGACAGTAGCATAAAGACAGGCAAATATATCAATCAAACATACCAAATAGTCTAAAAGTAGATCCACACATACATGAACAATAGATTTTCCACAAAGGTGCAAAGGCAATTAGGTGGAGAAAAGGGTCTCTTCAAAAGCTATTGATGGAATAATTGGATATATGTATACAAAAAAAAAAGTGAACTTTGATTCACACCTTGTATTACACACAAATATTACTATTATTATTATTATTTTTATTTATGATAGTCACACAGAGAGAGGCAGAGACACAGGCAGAGGGAGAAGCAGGCTCCATGCACCGGGAGCCTGACGTGACGTGGGATTTGATCCCGGGTCTCCAGGATCGCGCCCTGGGCCAAAGGCAGGTGCCAAACCACTGCGCCACCCAGGGATCCCTACACACAAATATTAAATTAATCATATGCCTAAATGTAAACTCTAAAATTATAAACTGTATAGGGAGAAATCTTCATGAACTTGGCTTAGGAAAGATTTCTTAGATTTAACATCATGATCCGTAAAGGAACAAACTGATAGAACTTTATCAAAAGGATGATGCCTATGCTCTTCAAAAGAAGAGAATGACAAGCCAAAGACTGGGAAGAAAAACAGTTACAAGTCATATGTAATGAGAGAGCCAACAATACTGATTCCATCTCTTCATCTTAGCCCTCTCTTTGTTCAAGCCTGATGGCTAAACACCCACCACCACCACCACCACTGCCAGGCTTCTGGAACCCCTTGGAGATTAATATACATACCTTAGAAATGCCAGCCAAGGCCAAGAAGGGGGTAGGCTTGCTTTGGCCTTCTGTAAATTTGTTAAAGATACCACTATCTTGCCTTCCTGGCACAGGTGGTACCAGAAGATCTAATGGAATGTTTGATGTCAAGTAGGCACACATGAACCCTTCTATCTCCCTACGCTGCCCTTCTGCCAATTGCCTTGCACTATAAAAATCTGTAGACTAAGGTCCCGACTTTATGGAGAATAATTGCACAACTGGATTATTACCCACCACATCTTCCTTGTCATTAAGTTACCCTGAAAAAAACTGTGTTAACTGTACGGGGTGGCCTGCTTTGTTTTTCAGTCTAAAAATAAAAGCGCCTTCTTGATTTGGGGGATTATTTTCTAGTCCCTTCCCCACCTTCTAACAATCACATATCTGATAGAGGAATTGTATCTAGAATATAGAAGGAATTTTCCAAACTCAAAAATGAGAAAAACCAACCAACTAAAATTAGGCAAAAGATTTAAATAGACTTTTCACCAAAAAGATGTACAGATAGCAAATAACTACATGGGGACAAAAAAATGCTCAACATTGTTATTCATTAGGGAAATGTAAATTAAAACTGTACTGTGGGGCGCCTGGGTGACTCTGTTGGTTGACTGTCTGCCTTTGGCTCAGGTTGTGATCTCGGGGTCCTGGGATCAGGCCCCCTGTTGGGCTCCCTGCTCATGAGGGAGCCTGCTTCTCCTTCTCCTCCCAACTTGTGCTGTTGCCATCTCTGTCTGTCTCTCTCTCTCTCAAGTAAATAAACAAAATCTAAAAAATAAAAAAAATAATTTAAAAATCTGTACTGTGATACCCCTAGACACCTATCAGATTAAAACATATGGGTGAGGATGTGGAAGAAATGGATCTCTAATAAACTGCTGGCAGGTATATAAAATAGCCTCCTTGGAAACACAATGGCAGTCTTCTATAGAATGTAAAACATATGCCTGCCTTATATACAGTGCAGCTATTTCCATCCTGGGTATTTCACCCAGAGAAATGAAAGCATAACTATATACAAAGATGTATACGGGGACACCTGGGTGGCTCAGTGGTTGAGCATCTGCCTTCAGCCCAGGATGTGATCCTAGGGTCCTGGGATTGAGTCCCACATTGGGCTCCCTGCATGGAGCCTACTTCTCCCTCTGCCTGTGTCTCTGCCTCTCTCTCTGTCTCTCTGTCTCTCATGAATAAATAAAATCTTAAAAAAAAAAAAAAGATGTGTACAACAATGCTCATAGCACCTTTATTTTGTGATAGTGCCAAACTAGAAATAACCTAAATGTCCATCTTCAGGTGAATGAATACACAAACTGTGGTATATCCATACACTGGAATACTACTCAGCAATAAAAAAGAACTATGATACATCCAGTAACCTGGATGAATCTCCATACAGTTACGCTGAGTGCACATAGCCAGATAAAAAAAGAGTACTACTCGTGATTATTTGTGATTCAATTTACGTAAAATTTGAGAAAATGCAAACTAATGCATAGTGTCAGAAAGCTGGTGTTGAATGAGGGGTTACAGAAGGGGATAAAGAAACTTTTGGAAGTTGTACATATATTCATTCTCTTGATGGTAGTGGTTGTTTCAAGGGTGTCAAAAACTTATCAAGTTTTATGCTTGAAGGGTGTGCAGTTTGTTCATTATACCCCAATAAAGCTGTTTGAAGGGAAAAAAAAAAAAAAAAAAAAAAACCTCTCCAGGGGAACTGTGTCAAAATGTAACCATGACCATGATAATAAGCAAAAACAGAAGTCCCAGAATATTAAGTAGAGTTTGAGCTCAGATTTTAAAAGAACTAATGATTTAGAAAAAGTAATAAAATCCTGACCTTCTGAGTACTTTTCTTGTGTGTAGTAGGTATGGAAGGTCTGGTAGTTTACACAATGAACTATTGCAGTGGTTAGCCCCAGGGATTGAGATGTAGCACAGGATAGGGAGGTAATATATACATATTTAACACTGACCTGTTGCCACTTCTGATATATTTTTTTAAAGACTTTATTTATTTAGGGGACCCCTGGGTGGCGCGGCGGTTTAGTGCCTGCCTTTGGCCCAGGGCGCGATCCTGGAGACCTGGGATCGAGTCCCACGTCGGGCTCCCTGCATGGGGCCTGCTTCTCCCGCTGCCTGTGCCTCTGCCTCTTTCTCTCTCTCTCATGAATAAATAAATAAAGTCTTTTTTTTTTTTTTTATGATAGTCACACACACACACACACACAGAGAGAGAGAGGCAGAGACACAGGCAGCGGGAGAAGCAGGCTCCATGCACCGGGAGCCGGACGTGGGACTCGATCCCGGGTGCCCAGGATCGCGCCCTGGGCCAAAGGCAGGCGCCAAACCGCTGCGCCACCCAGGGATTCCCCCACTTCTGATATCTCAAGCTTCAACGATTTGTATATTAATAAAGGGGCGCCCTTTCCCGGGGAGGGTTATTTCCAGAAGCTGGAAGTATTAGCTTCCTGGCATTTGGCTGGCCGTCAGTTTGACAGCGCAGGTGGCCACAGAGGCGCAGCTGAAGACCAGCGGGCAGCCTCCCACTCACCACCTAAGGAGCGGCCCTCGGGGAACCTTGGAGCAGGTGCGCCCCGCGCTCCTACCTCAGGCTGCACCCGCCCGGGACGCGTGCGGGGCGGGGCGGGCCGGGGCCACGCCCACGGCCTCGGGGGTCTTGGGCGCGCAGCCGGCTCCCCGCTCCCCGCTCCCCGCTCCCCGACCGCCTTGGGCGCACGGTCGCTGCCCGGCAGCCGGGCCTGCGGACGCCGGGACGCGCGCGCGGATCCCCCGCTCCGCGGCTGCAGGCTTGGAGGTAGCATTTCTTTGTGAGGGTCGCGCGGTCTCCGAGGAGGGCGCGGGTCCTGGCTCAGGCGGCGGGTGGTGCGCGGCCCGGGACGCGCCGCCCGCGGAGCCCTGCCTCCTCCCCGCGGGGCCGCCGCCGCCCCGAGGCGGGGGTGGTGGGAGCCCAGGGCAGCACTCGATTTCCCCGAGGGGGTGTCAGCCCCGCGTGGCTCGCCTCTCACCGTGCGCATTTCCCCGCAGCGGCCTGCGCGGGACCCGCGTTGCTGGATTCGGTCGTTTTCTTCCTCTTTGGGGGGTAAGCGCTGTGGGGATGCGCTTTGGCCCCCGCGGCCCTCAAACAAGCCCTCGCCGCTGGGTTGAATACGGGCAGTTGCAGGAAAGGCGCCGCGGCCCCTGATCCACGTGGTCGCCTTTGCACGACCGCTGCAGGAGTCACAGGTCGCAGGAGGGTAACGAGTGAGAGTTCATGTTTGCCACCAAGAGATGGCCGAGAGGTCGACTGAAACCCTTCCCGTGACTTGGGAGGGCCTGCACTCAAAGGTGGACTGGTTTTTGCCTTGGCACCTGTGCCCAGAAACTTTGCCCAAAATGTGAGGTTGAATGAATTGATTATTTTCCTGGAAAGTAATGCTGAGAAATGCTTTCTTGCGTGCGTTGTATTCATTGTGAGAACCCTTAATGTGTCCAGCCTAGGGTGGGACCCTCCCCACTTCAGGCTTGGGGCCTGGAGAGGGCCGGGCTTGCTGTCCTCAGGGCCTTTTCTTTTAAGGAGTCTGGCTGGTGGGGCTGGGAGAGGAAGAAGGAGGGGAGGAGGGGGGGACAGGAGAGGGAAAAGATGCCTGAAAGCCTTCTAACCCCAATTCAGGGATTCTAACAGATTGCCTGGTTCAAGTTCTGTGTAACCCTCTTCTTGCATCTCAGAAGGTGTTTTCAATCCACACATATTTTGAAAACTTCAGTTTTCCTATGAGTCATTAAAAGGAGATAGGCCTATTTTAAAATTTAAAGTTTTCTTTTAAAAAAAACTGTATCTTAATATCACAGAGAGACTTAGAAGACAATATAGAAAACTGCTAAATCGGTGGTGAAATAGGAGGACACCAAAATGCTGGAAATCATTGCTTTAGGAAATATTTATTTGACACAATACTCTGTCTTGTTGAACCCTTGGTGATATTGTAATTTGGTGATATTGTACTTTTTTAAAATGGCAGTTTTTGATTTAGAGGGCAACTAAGGTCATGTGAGCTGTAAAGAATGTAGTTTTTTTTTTTAATTATGTTTTTGTTCTGTACTTGGGTGGTATTTATTGGGCAGAAGTGTTGGTCCTTAGCATCATTGATTCTTTTATTAGAAAGCTGTGTGTTTAAGAGCTGTATTCTGAAGCAGATCTTCAGCTCTCCTGTCCAGGCCCATACCTTCCTTGCCATTGCACCCATGACGGGGAATTCAGACCCATTAGCAGAAGCCTTCTCATCTGTGGTAGCAGTGATAAGATTGCAGTGTGCTGCTTTAGAAACCAAATTAAATAAATGACATTTGATAATTATTTCTATTCATTTTCATCTTGGTGCTTCCAACAAATTTGTGTAGGCTTTTAGGTAGTTTTGAATCTTTATTCTGTTATCTGTAATATTTACACAACATTTCCAGTGTTGTGACGATTGAAAACTTGAAACTTTTCAGAGTACTTTCTGAGTATTCATTTAATCCGGAAGAATTTGGTGATGGTGCAAAAGCTGGTTTCCACTGCTGCCACCAGGTTGGCTTTGGATGTTCAGTCTTTCATTTAATCGGTTTTTGGAAATGTTCTTCTCAAGAATACTTGTTGGAGATTATTCTTAGATAGTCTTAGAGGATCCAATTCACATAGTCACCTGTTCGACCAAACTAGTAAACATAACAAAAAAAGGAAGTTGGGTTAGGGTGGTTAGTGAAGCCACTAAGTGGACTTTGAGTCATTGTTACACTTTTTACCAAATGCTAATAAACCTTTTCCAAGCTCTAGAATTGCACTGAAGATCAGTGTCAGGCTCTCCATCACTTGATGGTGTCCCGTATTCTGGTTTTATGTTCTCCTGTCACTCAGAATTCTGGATAGTGACTCTGAAACAGCCATCAAGTTTCTTCAGTACCCAAGGAAGTAGTTCATCTGATCCTGAAGACTCCAGTGAATTGATCTCAGATAGGTACTTTCTCACCATCTTCTTAGGGGTTTAGTCATTCACTCTTTCTGTACCTTTACTAGGTTACCACTGTATTCTCCAGCACACAGAGCAGCCTGCAAACACAGGATTAGCTATTTTGATAACTCAGTAGAAAAGTTTCTGCAGTAAATAAAATTGAGTGTGACATCTTATGAGGGGAATACAAGTCCCTTAACTTGTCTTTCCCTTATTTTGTGATGTTCTTTGAAAATGTGCCAGGAGCTCCTTTCTGCCTACTTCTGGAGTGGAATGTAAAGTGGGAGAACCAACCTTGAAATTACCTTGTAAAATTAAACACCAATAAAAAAAATAAATTTGTAAGTAAAAAAAAAAAAAAAGAAAAAAGAAATTACCTTGTAAATAGTGGTTTGGGTAATAGTAGGACATCAGGTAGTGGTGGGGAAATTAAATTGTGGATGTTGAGCTCAAATACATTATATCTGTTCTCCAAAGCTCTATGTTAGGAGTAGGATTCAGAGAGAAATTGAGAGCTGCAGGTAGTAGATAGCAGTTAAGAGAAGTTTTTAGTGGATTAATGGGTTGTCTCCTCCACCTCCTCTGTACAGTTGAATTTGGCTTATGAAGGTAGTAGGATGCATTTATTTATTTACCTTGACTTTACAACATTTATTCATGATGCCAAGGCAGTGAGTTTTATCCTGGTGTAGACCTGTTACTATTTTCTTTCATGTCCATAGACTGCTTCTAACTTTGGCAGGTTACTTTCCCTAAAATTGGTCAGACCTCAAAGACAGTATGAATGAATCGATTGAGTATGAATGAATTAATTATATCTATCGACAGAAGTGAAAAACTCAGAAGAAAACCCCACAAAAGTATATATGTTGTGCAGTTAATAGTCAAACAAATGATATTCAATAAAATTTATATGTCTTTTTATTTAATTATTATAACTGTAGTGGCATTATGTGCTCCTAAAAACTGAAACTTAAAGTTTACACAGCCTACAAACAAATAAATATAATCTTGGACTACTTAAACTTTTTGTAATATCTCTCCATTTATGTTCATTAAAATGGAAATTTACAGAGCCATTTGACTGTTTGATCCACAGATTTCTTAGTAGAGCTTCCAGTCTGATTCCTAACAAGGGTTACAATATTCCCACTAACCAGGCTAGTTGTTTTTTGGACTGGTTTCCTCCCGAGTAAAAAACAATTGCTTGGGAATCAATAATTTCCTAACAATATCCTTGAACAAAATGAGATGATAGGTGAATATCCTAAGCATAAAAATTATTGGATTTTTACTTATACATTCTGATGAATGTGTTTTTGTGGTATTTTGCCAAGCTAGGAAGTGAAATCAAATGGATGTTGGTGAGTACCCCATGGCAGCCTTCAGAGTGAACTATAACTTGGAAGCCTTCTTTAGGTAAGAAAGTTGCAGTTTGAAAAAGCAATCATCAGTTTTTTAAAATGATCATGTATGTTTAGGTTGGAATTTTTATATAAGGATTTTAAAGCTAGTAAAGATTAATTTGTCTTGCATTCTAAAATATGTTTAACTGATTCTCATTGATATGACTTATGTAAAATATATGATTTGTGGATGAGTTTTCTACTCTGAAAATGAATGTACACAAAGAAAACACATCAAAATGTTATTTTTAATAGGGTGACTGGTATTCATTTAATGTCTTGTTTATGGTGATTCTATCAGTGAGCTGAATAAACAATTTTACAATTATTTATTTTACTGAACAAACAATTAAAACAATCTGTCCATGTTATATGGAGTCAGTTTGAATATATAATACAATCTCTTTGTTTACAACTACAGGGCAACTTGCTAACCTGACATTTAGATGAAATGTTTACTTTTGGCCATGCTTCTTTTCCAGTGAAGGATTATATTAGGGATAACTCTTTTTGTGATAACTTAGTGAAATTGTAACAACCTATCCTATAAGGTTATCAAATAAAACACATACAAGCAAAATGTCCGTAAATGTGCTCCCTATCAGAATTTAGGATTCACTGTCCATTCTTTAATCTTACCTGGGCCAACACATTTCATTTTAGGGAATTAAAATTAAAGAGTAGGGCAACCCTTTCAAATTAAGCATATTTCAAAAAAAACCCACACAAAATAAGCATATTTCAAGTGTGCTTTGAATTATTAGTATCAGCTTTTTGATATATTCTACATTACTGGGCCAGTTCTCAGTTATGCATATAATTGGTTGAGTCATACTAAACATGTGCGATAGCTCTTTCGCTGGATGCTTGAGGTACAGCTTTGCAACTATTTCTGTTTTCCATTTTAGTTTTCCAAACCCTGAAGGTGACCTTTCATTTTGTTCAGCAACTTTATAGGTTAGACCTACTTTGGTATATCCAGCTCTCTAATATGGCTAAGAAGTGATTCACATCAGAGATATATACACTTCTAACATTCAGGGATGAAAAGAGGATTAAGTAGTCAACCAAAGTTTAATAATGTTGAGAATCACTCTTACCATTATTTTGTCTCTCAAATGATTGTATACTTAAAATACTTTGGATTCCTATGTAGAATATATGTACAAGATAACCCTATATACTTGGGTACATCTGGACCTGAAATTTGTTGTAACTTAGTTGTGTCTCAAGCTGGCTCCTACCTGAAGATTCATCATATCTTTTGTTGGGGAAGAATGACCATTCCTTTGCTCTTTCACATTTGCTAGTGAGCGTCAGGTGTGTTCTTTAAACAGGCTGTATCCCTGCTAGGTCCAGCTTCTCTAGAGCTCCTATGTCCTATGTGTCACCTGAAAATTGTGCTTCAAATTAAATAATGAAATTAGTTCAGAAAAATGCATTTATTAAGCCTTTACTATGTTCTGGTACTTAGATGCTTTAATCCTCACAACTGCCTTATGTGATTAGGTACTGCTATTTTCCCTGCTTTTCAGATGAGGAAGCTGAGGCTTACATTTGCTCAGACAAGATTGCATGGTCAGTCAATGGCTGAGCTGGGGCTTTTCCAGGCCTCTGCTTTTGATAACGATTTACTGTCTTTCAGGACCCCAGGAGTTGTTAGCACAACTGCTATGTAATACTTCCTAATTAACCAGGAATGAACCTGGGAGACATAGTGCTTCCATGGATGTTCCCTTCTGGAAGCCTCCCCAACAATTCTCTCCCACACACAAGCTTAACACATGTCATGGCTTTATTCTTGCAGTGCAGCTTGTCTCAATGTCAGGGATGGCACTTACCATGGTATTTCACCATTTGGCCATAGCTTTTTGAGAGCAAGTTCCCTCTTACTTACCTCTGTATGCCTAGCATATGGCAGTACCTATCAGTGTGTGAAGTGGAAGATTACTATTAAAATTTAACTGTTTTTCATTTTCTAATGTTATTTTGTGCAATCAGAGTATAGATGTCTGAGGGAAATGTGGAAAATATAATAACAAAATCTTTTAATGTTTACAGAATGAAGAGGAACAATTTATCTGTTGTGAATAAGATTGTCCAGTACTCATCAGCAGTGAAACAACCAAAAGTTGGGTTCTACTCTTCTCTCAACCACACCCATTTGCCGGCTGTCCTTCTAGACTGGGGGAGTTTGCCTCACTATGTAGTATTACGCATTTTTCAGTATCTTCCTTTAATAGATCAGGCCCGGGCATCTTCGGTATGTAGGAAATGGAATGAAGTTTTTCATATTCCTGACCTCTGGAGAAAGTTTGAATTTGAACTGAATCAATCAGCGACTTCATATTTTAAGTCTACCCATCCGGATCTCATTCAGCAGATCATTAAAAAGCATGCTACCCATCTCCAATATGTCAGCTTTAAGGTGAGAAGAATAAGCATTAAATAGAAACAACTTACATTTTTGTTAGTGTCATAGTTGTGTATCTAAATCATTATGCTGAAGCAATCAGTGAATTTTGCAGAATCTTTACTCCAAGCTATTTCCTGGGGGTTTGTTTTTGTTTTTGTAATTATTTGCATGGACTGAGATATAGAACTTACATATAACTTAAACCTCAGTTTTCTTCATCTGGATGGTACTACTGAAATTCAGGTCATTGTAAAGGATTTGAAAATATGAAACACTTAGAAAGTTACTTTGTCCTCAACTCTATTTATCATTTTCTTGTCTGAGATCTTTTATATAAAGAAGAAATATCAATTTGATACATAGCTTGACAGGATAAATAAAGTGTTGCAGTTGAATTCTGTTCCATAGTTATATTGCCAATAACTTTCTGATAACTCACCTTCAGGAAATAAAGATTTAAAATTGTCTTTATAGGTTGATAGTAGTACTGAATCAGCAGAAGCTGCCTGCTATATACTTTCTCAGCTGGTAAATTGTTCTATCCAGACCTTGGGGTTGATTTCAACGGCCAAGCCAAGTTTTATGAATGTGTCAAAGGTAAAGATGCTAGGCTTTTATGTGATATATACAAAAATTCTCAAATATTTCAATCTAGGCAAAAAGGATTCTTCCCCTAAAAACATGCCATGTCCTCCTTATGTTCAAAGAATTACTTAAAGCAGTTTTCTATTGACTAGCACTTCATTTTGTGAAATAGCTTATGGATGGTTTCATCCTTTAGATATACTTTGTAATTTTAATAATTGTTTCTACAGTAGCCATCATTAATATAAAATTTAGGTGTTATACTTAGGATTTTCAAGTGCAAGTTTACTTAGTTTCTTTGAATATAGAGTGTGTATGGCCAGTAATGCATGACTTTCTTTTTTTTTTAAGATTTTATTTATTTATTCATAAGAGACACACACACACACAGAGAGACAGAGACACAGGTAGAGGGAGAAGCAGGCTCTGTGCAGGGAGCCTGATGCGGCACTCGATCCCGGGACTCCAGGGTCACACCCTGGGCCAAAGGCAGGCGCTAAACCGTTGAGTCACCCAGGGATCCCCAGCACATGACTTTCTTGTAATTCTGCAGCCCTTCTATTGGAGGTAGAACAACATAACACTAAATGAACTGTACCAGTTAGGATGATGTTGGATTCTGTATAGTAGAAATTCCAAAGCAATAGTAGATTAAACAGTGCGGCTGGAGTTTATTTCTCTTACCTGAAAGAAGTCCATGCATGAGCATAGCTGGTATGAAGTTGTTAGTACCCCGCCGAGCTCCTTCCAGGTATTCCCTGCTCTTAAAGGCATTTAAGATGGCATTACATCCTGTCCTGGGCAGGAGGGTGGAAGAAATGGGGAAAAAGGGTAGGCCCCCTGCTTTTCAAGGACACTAGCCATGAGAACCACGTAATGCTTCTGTTGACATCTCATTGGCCAGCACTTAACAGTGTGGCCACACCAGGTTTCTGGGAGATGAGAAACGTTTTTTAGCTGACTGGTAAAGTGCCCAGCTAAAAATTGAGACTCGATTACCAAAGACAGGATGAATGGCTGTTAGGAAGCCTCAATAAGCATAAATGAATAATTGTCTTCATTCAGGCTTCATTTGGAATGCCATCCCAGACAGACCTTCCTTGACCACTTTTGCTAAACCAGTGCCCCCTTCTCCAATTATACTCTGCTGTATTATAGTATTTTCTTTATGTCACTCCTGAGTACTTGAAATTACCTTAATTATTTAACATATTTATTCTTATCCCCTGTAACAAAACACAAAAGTTTTTGAAGGCAGGGATTCTATTTTGTTTATTTACCATTATAAACCCAGAGTTAGAGTAGTGCCTGATATGTAATAAACACCGAGTTCTGGTTGTCAGTAAAACTGACTGATGGAAACCTTCCTGTTGAAGAGGAAAGAGGAATAGTAGCATCTTCTCTCTCGTAAACTGGGTCATGGTTCTCCAGTATTTACACTAGCCTGTTTATCTTTTTAAGAGATAGTCAGGGAAAATGGGTCATTTGGGGATTGAGTAATATAAGCAATCAGATGAAAACTTAACTACTTCTAAATAGTTATTTCCTTGCATATGAATGATGGAATCAGCTTAGCTTGAAATTCTTAGCTTCTAAGCTATCTCAAATGTTACACATCAGCTTCAGTTCTGAGTTAACTGATGCAGGCACCATGGTGAGGACTAGTGATGAGCACACTTCCTTCCAAGATCTGCCTCTACAGTTAAAAAGAGTGTAGTGGCTTCTGGCAAAGTCGTGCATCACTCTGAGTGTCAGTTTTTTCCACTTGTAAACTGAGGAAAGATAAGACAAAAGTACAGTATTTTGGTAGTCATAAAGAATGCTAAAGGAATATGTGGATATCGTGATGAGGTACGGCCTCTAATGCTGACGTATATCCTTCAGGACTAAAAGAGTCCATGCGAGTTGTTTAAAGGGAAAATAAACCTTATATTTCTTAAGGAAAAAGTGATGTAGTTCTCTAATTGTTTTTGACACCATAAAATTTAGTAAAGAGATCTAACCATCTACCATTTACAAATTTATGTAAATCAATTTACAATGAATATAAACCAGTATACTTTTTAATAAATGAATTGAGATTTTTAACCAATTTGGTCATTGTCATAGGAGTAATAGAACCTTTGGTAGAACCCAGACTGACTTTGACAAAGGAAAAATGATCATGGAAGAAATTGGTTTTCAGATTGCTTATCTGTGTCAAAAAATACTGGATCTGAAAACTTGTTAAATTGTACCCATTTTGGAGTCAAACTATAAATAAAGTTTTGTTTGTCAATCTTCAAAACATTTAAAGTTTTAAAAACGTATCTTTATTGGCACACCTGGATGGCTCGGTTGTCTGCCTTCATCTCAGGTCATGATCTCAGGGTCGTGGGATCAAGTTTTGTGTTGAGCTCCCTGCTTAGTGGGGAGTCTGCTTCTCCCCTCTGCTTGTGCACTCTCTCTCTCTCTCTCGAATGAATAAATTAAAAATCTTAGATAACTTTCTAGCAAAAGCATATCACTGAAGAATAAGATTATTTAGTTATGGACAAGTATTTATTGATCTCCTATTATGTGCCAGATATTATTTTAGGTGCTGGAAATATAGGAGTGAATAAAACATGAAAATTCTATTTATTCTATGACAGAGGTCGAAAAGGTTCAGACAGTAAGTATTATGGATTCCACAGGCTATAGTTTGGGAGCTACTCAACTCTAGCACTATAGTGTGAAAGCAGACATAGATAGACCACATGTAAATGAAGTAACATGGCTGCATTTCAGTCAAACTTTAATTGTGGACACTGGAAGTTTCTTGTAATTTTTATATGTCACAAAATATTATTCTTGATAAATTTTTTCCAACTATTTACAAATATAAAAGTCATTCTGAACTCAAGAGCCATACAGTAACAGACAACACTGGATTTGGCCAGCAAATAATAATTTGCCAATCCCTATTTTAGGAAATAAATAATTATATCCTTTTAATATTGAAAATCAGATCCTTAGGATTGAAAATAATTGGAAGATGTGTGTATTAAATCTTTGAGAAATTATTTTGACTGGCTATTGGTGTCATGAAAAAATGCTAATTTGTTGATTGCTTTTAGTATGTTATTGTAGCATATGTTGATAGAGTTTCAGTGAACTATTTGATTGAAGCTGTAGATTTTTAAATAATGCTTTCATAATTCTTTTCTTATTGCCATGCAAGTCTCATTTTGTGTCGGCACTTACAGTTGTCTTTGTCAACTCAAAATCATTATCATTGATCAAAATTGAAGACACACCAGTGGATGATCCTTCATTAAAGATTCTCGTGGCCAATAATAGTGACACTCTAAGACTCCTAAAAATGAGTAGCTGTCCTCATGTTTCCTCTGATGGTAGGTTATATCTTTTTAAGCTTGCATGATATTTTTTATTATACTAGTACTATAATAGTACATATTATATATATTATATATATTACATATAATTCATATTATACTAATTGTAACAATGCAATTTCATATTGAACAATTTATGCTTATGAAACATAATTTTAAAAAGTAATCTTTTTTGAAAGAAGTCTTCACCCATAAGGTAGACATAGTTTAAGTTACTTCTAAAAGTATTTTAGTCATATGTATATTTTATTATACATATTTATTATTATATATAACTATATATATTTTGACATCCATCTCCTCAGAAATCATTTGATGTCTATTTTATTATATTTAATTTTTAAGCTATCTTCTTTTTTTCTTTTTAAAGATTTTATTTATTTATTCATGAGAGACAGAGAGAGAGAGAGAGAGAAAGGCAGAGACATAGGCGAGGGAGAAGCAGGCCCCATGCAGGGAGCCCGACATGGGACTCAATCCCAGGTCCCTAGGATCACACCCCGGGCCAAAGGCCGCACTAAACCGCTGGGTCACCGGGGCTGCCCAGCTATCTTCTTTTTTAAGATGTATTCTTTATTTCAGAGAGAGAGAGAGAGAGAAGAGAGAGAGAGAGAGAGAACGTGCCAAAGAGAGCTAGTGAGTGGGGGGGAGGGGCAGAGGGAGACAGAATCCTGAAGCAGACTCCCTGCTGTGCACAGAGCCCAACCTTGGTTCCATCCCAGGACCATGAGATCAATGCCTCAGCTGAAATCAAGAGTCAGCTGCTTAACTGACCAAGTTTGATGTCTATTTCAGCAAATAATGAATAACTAGTGTCAGATCTAAATTTACAAAATGTTATATTAGTATCAGGGTGATTCTTTGTTCTTAAGGATTTTTCCCCATTTCCCACAGGAATCCTTTGTGTAGCTGATTGTTGTCAAGGCCTTAGAGAACTGGCATTGAATTATTACATTCTCAGTGATGAACTTCTAGCACTTTCGAGTGAAACTCATGTTAACCTAGAGCATCTTCGAATTGATGTTGTGAGTGAAAATCCTGGACAAATTGAATTTCATTCTATTCAAAAACAAAGTTGGGATGCGCTTATTAAACACTCCCCTGGTGTTAATGTTGTTATGTATTTCTTTTTATACGAAGAAGAATTTGAGGCATTCTTCAAAGAAGAGACCCCTGTTACTCACCTTTATTTTGGTCGTTCAGTGAGCACAGCGGTTCTAGGACGGATAGGTCTTAACTGTCCACGACTAATTGAGTTAGTGGTATGTGCTAATAATGGTCTTCAGACTCTTGACACTCAACTTATTTGTATTGCTGAACACTGTAAAAATTTAACAGCCTTGGGCCTCAGTGAGTGTGAAGTCAGCTGCAGTGCATTCATTGAATTTGTAAGACTGTGTGGGAAAAGACTAACGCAGCTCTCTGTAATGGAAGAGGTTTTGATCCCTGATGATGAGTATAGCCTTGATAAAATTCACACAGAAGTGTCCAAATACCTGGGAAGAATATGGTTCCCTGATGTCCTGCCTGTCTGGTAATTGGCTACTAAAGTTACTTAAAATGTTTTTTAAATTGTTAAAGATTAGCTTCTTTCTTTCTATGCAAATATACATTTTAAGATACATTGCTGAAATATTTTAGGGTAAGGTATCATTTGCAAACTATCTTCATCAATTGCAGCAGAAACATACGGAAAAATGTAAGAGATTTAAAAAGCCAGAAATTTCTATAAACAGGGTGTGGACCCTATATTGGGGAATAGGTAGTTGATAGGCTAAAAACTATACATGATTTGTAGATGAGTCCTTCAGCCTTCACTGAAGGCATATTTTAGCTTGCTAAATAAATTTATAATATTGAGCTTTGGATCCCTAAATATGACATTTATAGCTTTATACTGCTCCTCTTTCGTCTTGCTATTCATATATTTTACAAGATATGTAGTATTAAAATCAGACCCAGGGGCTGACTTACTTGTACTTAATTTTTAGCACAATATAAGATCATATTATAACTCAATAAACAATTTCTAATACACTTTGAATTCTACTTTATTACATTACCTTGGGGGAAAATGAACATTAGGTTAAAATTAATACTGATCATTTTATAAAGATACTGAAATTGTTAATTGATTAAATATGCTACTGAGATTTGAAAAAAGTAAATTTTGCCGAGTGTTTTGGGGAGGGAATCCGCATGTACTGACCTACTACTCTGTATGTGGAACCGTCCTAGAGATCCTTTGCAGGAGTGATCTTACAATTTAATTAGTAACACAGCTTAAACTCTTTAGTACTTATGGATTACCTTTAGGGTGAAGCTATATCCTCAAAATGACCTATGGAACCCTCCGTGGTCTGGCGTCTCCCTGCTTTTTTGCCATGATTACTCCCCTAGCTTCCCCTTGGCTTTCTGCTCCATTCACTTGTAGTTCCTTAAAGACTGCCATGTGCCCTCTACTCAGAGTATATGATGATATCTTATTTCTACTTTGATTGCTGTCTTTGCACCGTCAGATCTTTCCTTTAGCTATCATTTCCTCGTGGAAGCCTCTGACTCTCAGCACTCTGTGACTCCCACTTACTTGTAGCACTTAACACTATCGTAATTTACCGTTTACCTATATGATTATTCTCTGCTAATTCCACTGAATGGTGAGCTTAATCAATGCAAGATCACTGTCAGGTTTTGCTCACTGTTATATCCCCAGCATCTAGGATATTTAGCAAATAGTAGACACTCAATAAGTTTCATTTAGGTACTCTCATTCCCATAATTGTTCCTTTAACATTTTCCCTCAATATCTTAATTTTCTTTCTAAGAAAGCAATTATGCTAAAAAATAGTTTATTATTTTCAGTTTTGAACATTTTTTTAATCAGGAAAAAACTTTGAATATTCTCACCTGTTAAAGAAATTAGAATACCTTGTGGTTTATAAGTGGTAATTTTTTTTTTTTACAGATTTTGTTTATTTATTCATAGAGACACACAGAGAGAATGAGAGGCAGAGACACAGGCAGAGGGAGAAGCAGGCTCCATGCAGAGAGCCTCACGCGGGACTCGATCCAGGGTCTCCAGGATCACGCCCCAGGCCGCAGGCGGCGCCAAACCGCTGTGCTACCGGGGCTGCCCATAAGTGGTAATTTTTAAAAAGAGCATATTTTATATCCCTTTTTCAGAGAATGTACTTATGCAAGCACTGTACCACATCCATCCTCACGGTGAGCTCTGTAAGAACGCACATCTTCCCTTCTTCTCCTTTGTGTTTGAGACTCTCAGACCAGTGTGTGGCATATTAGTATACCCTCAATAAATGTGAGTGGAACTGATGTACTGGTTAAAAAATCAGTTTCTTAGAGACAGTTACTATTGCATATCATGTCATTTATACCTGAAGATTTCAGGAGAATATGGAAGCAACATAATAAGGGCACTCAAGGTCTGGGCAGGATAACACGACAAACATAAAGGAAATGGGATAACCGAGATGGAGAGTCCGGCTGGTTGGAGGTCAGAGCGATGGTGGAGATACTGAAGAGGTGAACCTCCAGTCTCACTGGGTATTACTGTAACATGATGTATAGTGGAGGAGTAGGGTGGAAGTATATATATTTGAATGTGTAGGCGCTGGGATACCAGTAATGGTCTCACTAAAGAGCAAAACAGAGAAGAACTGAGGAAGATATCAGGTGGAGTTTCTCCCTGTTACCTGCTAGCACAGAGCGATAGTAAGTACCAGTGGCCTCCTGAACATCGAAGGACAATTTGCTGCTCTAAATGTTGGCCTTTAGTTGTGGGACCTAGTGAATGAAGCACTACAATAACTCAAAGGAAAATGCAGTAAAATTGATCAGCTCAGTTACATGACCCCAGTTGGCCTAACTTCCTGGGTTTATAAATTGAATAGCAAACATTTTTAGGATAGCCAAAATCAAGACATGAAAATACAGAGTATTTTTGATGCTTTATCAAATGAAAATGTCTCCATTTACTTTGGAAGTCTAAGAAAAGTACTTTTTACTTAAGATGAAAGGATGCTAGATTAAAATGGCCACTTGTTCTTCCATTAAATTGCTTTTCTGCGGAAAACTCAAAACATTTTATAAGTAAAACTTAATTTTGTTTGCATGATTTACAGTCATCAAACCAATACCTGATACAGTCTTTAAAGTATATTTTGCAGTCACTTTCTAATGAAAAATAGGTTAGTACTGTCACCTCTCTGTCATTCAAACCTTAACAGTACTTTAAGCTGAACATTTTGACCCTCAAATCTAAAAAGAAAAGGAGGGCAGCCCCGGTGGCGCTGTGGTTTAGCGCCGCCTGCAGGCGGGGGTGTGATCCTGGAGACCCGGGACTGAGTCCCACATTGGGCTCCCTGCATGGAGCCTGCTTCTCCCTCTGCCTGTGTCTCTGCCAATCTCTCTCTCTCTCTCTCTTTCTTTCTCTCTCTCTCTCTGTGTCTCAATGAATGAATGAATGAATAAAAATAAATAATAATAAAGAAAATCTTTTTAAAAAATAAAGAAAAAGAAAAAGAAAAGGAAATTAAAAATTTTAAAAAGCCCTCTAGGGAAATGCACCAGAGGGCGCTGCATTTTGGCTCTTTCTAAAAGCAGTCCCATTAGTCTGAAGTTTGTATTTCCATTCAACAGATATGAAAGTGCTTATGGGGTCCTAAGCAGAAGGCAACGTTCTTGCTCTACTTTGGGGAAGTTCTCTGTTCCAGGTAACAAGTCTGGTTTTTAAAACAATCACTTAAGAAGGTTGATTATTGTTCAGACATTTTAGAGCTCCTTTCAAAATTGTCTTCACAGAACATGAAAGACTCCTAACTCTGGGAAATGAACTAGGGGTGGTGGAAGGGGAGGTGGGCGGGGGGTGGGGGTGACGGGCACTGAGGTGGGCACTTGACGGAATGAGCACTGGGTGTTATTCTATATGTTGACAAATTGAACACCAATAAAAAATAAATTTATAAAAGAAATAGAAAATATCAAGTGTTGACAAAGATGTAAAAAAAAAATTGTCTTCAAAGTCTCTGTACTGTTTCCTATTTTGTGCTCTCAATGGGAGCACAGCCTTTGTCCTTTGAAAGCAAATTGAATTTCTGGAAACAACAGAAAACTATTTGGCAATAAGGTAGATGATCAAACCAGACAGTATTGGTTATAGTTTAAAAAAAAAAACCCACTAAAAATTAAGTTTTAATTTGCTAGCCTTACATGAGATGTTATGATACAGTAGAGAATAATATATAATTGGTTATGAGAATATACCAGTCGTGTTGTAAAGACCCTGAACTGAGGTTATCATTAACTCTTTCTTCTTCCTGACCACCCACCTGCAAGTCTTGTTACGACTATAACATATATCATATATATCATAAATACTCATGAAATCACCTCCCAGCTGTGAAGTGATAACATTGACTTGAAAATAAATTTTTCTGTGTGGCTTCCCTTATTTATTATTTGCTTGATTTCCTTTTCCTATACATTTATCACATATCTGTGTGTTCATAAAAATTACATTTTGGTTTTAATTGTTTTGACTTTATAAAAAGAATCATACTATATATAATCTTTAGGCCTTTTTTGTTTTACTCAAAATTATATTGCTATGACTTATCCATTTTATTATGTTTAGCTGAGGCTCATATATTATAACCACTGTATACTATTCCATTCTGTGACTAAATCACATTTTATTTGTTCATATCAACTCTTGAGCATTTGAGTTGTTCCAGGGATTGCCATGACAAAGAGCAATATCATGAACATTCTTATACATCTGTCCTAGCATACAAATGCAGCTACTTCTCTAATAATAAAGTTCAGTTAATTATATTTTCCTCTAGCATATCTGTACTAAGAATAGAATCTTTCTGTTAGAGTTTTCTACATTCCAAAAGGATTTAAGCAGAAACTCACGGTAAGTTTCCAGAATGATACATTCAACTTACTCATTTCTCACTAACTAAAATCTAGGGAGCCAGTTATTTCTGGTCCTTTGAACATTTGTATGATCTTACTTCCCCGTACTACCTGTTGTCAATGTAACTAGGAAAGAATAATCTAGATTTAAAATTATATGTAGACATAAGTGGCTGTGGTGTGCATTTGGCTAGATGAGGCTGAGTTTCCATGAGATACTTGGTTTCATGAGATACTTCAGTTTAAGACAGATCCTCTTTCTCATCCTAGTACTTCCTGTAATGCAGTCTTACTGAAATGGAGACTACTGATGTATCTTCTTGAACTGTCATCATTTATAATTTAGAAAATGTTCTGCTCATATAGTGTGGGGAAGTATGGATGTGAAGACCAGCAAATTCTCTTATCCATGCAAACAGCTCACCCTTTGACCGGTTTGACAAACCTGAGGATGTTGCTGAAACTCTTCCTTGCCTGTACTCAACGTTTAACTCATTTTTTCACTTAATATTTATAAAGTATATGTGTCTAGCATGGTACAACATTCTATTCTTGTACCAGGAAAACAGCTTCAGGCTTTTTCTTATTTTCAGGTAGAAAGGTAGCTAGTTTTAGAAGTGTCAAAAATGCAGTCCAGAGAGGCTGGAATTCATATTTTTTTATCCTATGTATTGAGGACTGAGAAA
Organism: Vulpes lagopus; assembly: GCF_018345385.1. Lineage (NCBI taxonomy): Eukaryota > Metazoa > Chordata > Mammalia > Carnivora > Canidae > Vulpes > Vulpes lagopus. The sequence goes on along the minus strand of NC_054830.1, from coordinate 108,642,657 downwards.
CTTTAAAAAGCAAAGAAGTAAAACCTGTCAGATCCCATAAGTGACAGAAAAATCAGAGAACCCTCAGATATTAGTTGACAAACATCCAAGTGACAATGAGTTGAAATAAAAATTCTATTTTCTTTCTTGCATTCATCATGTTTTTATTTGGACATAAATTTATTGAAGAGTAGGATATGCATCCAGATTTTTAAGAAGATGATTTTTAACTTGAAAGATCTGGTCGTTTGTCTTCTACTTAGAGGTACATAGTAGGATCGCTCAAGTCACAGTTCTCAATGTGTATGTGGGACTGTATGCCGGGATAGACTTTCTGCAAGGGCAGTAGAGTTCCCAGTTTTTCTCCCTTCTTGATAGAACCTTTATATTTAACAGGCTTAATGTAGAACATTTTAATACAGAAACCTAAAAGAAAGGAAATTAAATTAGTTATTTTCTGGGTTTCAAGTAGCCTTGAATCAGAAATTCAAAAAAATAACAGAAATGGAAGAGAAAACAAAAAGAACTGAGACTTGATTGAACTCAGTAAGGGAATAGAGGAAGATGACAAAATCATATCAGAAATGAAGACTAAAACTGCAAGGTGCCCAAGGGAGAATAGATTCAAATGAACATTTAACGAAGGCATTGAGGAACAGCAGAAAAACACCAGGTTGCTGAGAAAATTGAGACTATTAACATATTTTGTTCTCAGAATAATTTCAATGCCAAGACCTATTCTAATAAAATAATTAGACTTTAAAGACAAATGGTCATAATTGGCACAAGAATGCAAATCTTACTAACACTAAAAGGGGAAAAAAAAGTAAAAACAAAAACACACCAAATAGAGAAGTAGAGTTAATTTAGTACTATAATTATGACAATGTTGGGACCACATACATGAGGTATATCTATAAATCTTAAATCATCTGTTAAAAAAAATTCCTACTGGCTTGAAAAGCAAAAAGCAATTCTATGCCATATTCAGTAAAACAATGCAAGGGACACCCAGGTGGCCCAGTCAGTTAAGCATCTGATTTTAGCTCAGGTCATGATCTCAGGGTCCTGGGACCAAGCCCTGCGTTGGGCTCCCTGCTCAGCAAAGAATCTGCTTCTCCCTCTCCCTCTGCTCCTACCCTGTTTGTGCGCTCCATCACTATCTCAAATTAATAAAATCTTTTTTTAAAAAAGGGTGGAAAATTAAGGGCTGGACCAAGATTTGTCAAGCAAATGGAAATAAGGGAAGCAAGGATTATGAATCTGTTATCAGAGAGTAGAACTGAGGCCAAAAATCACTGAAACAAGACAAAGGAGGGCAATGTATCCTGCTAAATACAAGGAAGATACAGCAGTTGTAACCATCCATGCACCAAATAACACAGAAACCACATATATAAAGACTACCTGAGATACAGGGAGAAATAGAAACTCACTAGTAATAGAAGATTTTAACAGACGTCAGTGAAAACAGGTCAAGTGGACAGAAAACATATGAAACGCCTTAGAATTGCACTGTCCACCATGGTAGCCACCAGTCGCATGTCAGCACTTGAAATGTAGGTAATCTTTTTTCTTTTAAATGATTTTATTTATTTATTCATGAGAGAGAGGCAGAGGGAGAAGCAGGCTCCCTGCAGGGAGGCCTATGTGGGACTCGATCCCAGGAATCCAGGATCATGCCTTGAGCCAAAGGCAACTGCTGAGCCACCCAGGCATCCCCAAAATGTAGCTAATCTGAATTAGACTTACTTTAAGTATATGATGCATGCTGGATTTTGAAGATAGTACCAAAAAAGTAAAACATTAGTAATTTTATGTTGCATTTTGAAATGATAATAGATAAAATACATTTTTTTAAAGATTTTATTTATTCATAGAGACATGGGGGGCGGCGGGGAGAGATACAGGCAGAGGGAGAAGCAGGCTCCACGCAGAGAGCCTGACGTGGGACTCGATCCTGGGTCTCCAGGATCACGCCCTGGGCTGCAGGTGGCGCTAAACCGCTGAGCCACCCGGGCTGCCCGATAAAATACATTATTAAAATTAATTTTCCCTGTTTTTTAAAATGTTCTTAGTATAACTACTAGAAAATTCTAAATTACATATGTGGCTTTTATTCCTATTGGGCAGTCCTATATTGAAAATCTAAACCAAAAAAAAAATTTTTTTTTTCTAAACAAAATCAGTACAATATGTCTGGGATCCCTGGGTGGCTCAGCGGTTTCGCGCCTGCCTTTGGCCCAGGGCGCGATCCTGGAGCCCCTGAATTGAGTCCCGCGTCGGGTTCCTGGTGCATGGAGCCTGCTTCTCCCTCTGCCTGTGTCTCTGCCCCTCTCTCTCTCTCTCTCTCTCTCTCAAATAAAAATAAATTGAAAAAAAATAAAGCCACTAACTTAAAAAAATACAGTATGTCTAATGTATATGTTAAACAGAACATGTGCATAGCCTCAACACTGAAACCAGTATAACACCTACTAATATAACAGTGCAGGAAGACCAAAATAAATGCAGGATATAACATGTTTATTCATTGGAAGACTCATTACTTTTAAGATATCAGTCCCTTTTTTTTTAAGATTTTATTTATTTATTCATGAGAGACAGAGAGAGGCAGAGACATAGGCAGAGGGAGAAGCAGGCTCCATGCAGGAAGCCCGATGTGGGACTCTATCCTAGGACCCCGGGATCACGCCCTGGGCTGAAGGCAGACGCTCAACCGCTGAGCCACCCAAGTGTCCCTGATATCAGTTCTTCTTGATTTGATCTATATAACCAATACAAAACCAACCAAAGTCCCAGCAGAATTTTTGGTGGAAATCGATAAACTGATTCTATTATGTATCTGGAAATGCATATGAACAAGAATTCTCAAGGCAGTCTGAAAGAAGGACAAAAGTTGAAAGATTTATACTAGCAGATATGAAGATGTATTTTAAAGCTACAGCATATTTTTGCAAGACTGACACACTGACCCATGAAACAGAAAGACCAGAAACAGATGTATGTATATTCTGACCATGATTTATGGCAAAAGATACTATGCTGCAATATCTGCAAAAAGATACTAGGGGAGGTAATGGTACTGAATCAGTTAGTTACCAATATGAGAAAAAAGATCTTGATCCCTATCTCATTCCTTACCAATCCCAAAGGGATCATAAACCTAAATATAAAAGATGAAATAATAAAGTTTACAGATGAGAACAGTATTTTTATGACATTAGGGTAAACAATGGATCTTAAGGAAAAAATGTGTTAACAGTAAAGGAAAATACTAAATTGGACTGCACTAAAAAGAATTTTTTTTATTAAAAGAAAGCATACAGAAAGTAAAAGGTAGCCCATGAAGTGGGAGAAGATATTTACAACACACAGATCTAACAGAGGACTCATATGTACAATATATAAAAAATATACTAATAAGAAAAAGGCAGAAAATACAAGGCAAAATACTTGAATGGCACCTCACAGAAGATAATATCCATGTTATCAATAAATATGAAAAGGTACTCAGTTGTATTAGCCATCAGGGAAATGCAAATGTAAGATAATGAGATATGACTATGTACTTATCAAAATGGTTGACATGATAAAGGTAGATAGATAGCACCAAGTACTGTGACTGGAGCAACTGGAACTTTCATCCACTCCTGGTAGGCATGTAATTGGAAGTACTACTCTGGGAAACTGGCGGTGGCTGCTAAAGTTGAAGGGGAACATACACCAAGTGACCCAGCGCTCCCACTCCTACAGCATTCCCGAACTGGGAAAATTGCTGCAGAGTGGATTTGTGGACACACTGGGATCACTGTCAGATGGACCCTGATGAAAAACTACGGCATGTGTGTGTGCCGAAAAACTCCAGTATGTGTCCCCGATGAAAAACTACGTTGATCACTGGACCCTAGAACCTGTAGTCCAACTGGTTGACCACAGCAGACTTTTGGGTGTCTAGAATTAGTGTCATTTTTGACTGGGTGTCCAGTAACCTCTGAGAAGCCCAATTATTTTGTCTTCCCCAATGTACAGCCATCTAGCTAAATGGCTGCAGGTCCCTTTGAGGATAGCTGGAAGTAAGGTTTATGGTAGAAATTTTTGGCCATGTGACAGAGCCCTTCCTCAAAGGGACTCAGTCCCATTTTCTTTCAAGGAGCTCTGGGATTGTGAACTGGCTCAAGTCTGGGAGGCCGGGGGAGGTTTTGTGACCCACTCTTGTGATGATTGAAGTCACAATTTTGTTCATCAGTGTTCCTGTTTATACAAATCAGGCTTTAGTGGGCTGCCCGTTTGTTCAGCTCTCAGGTCACTGTGATTAACCAGACAATGCCCCAGATCTCTGTGCTTCAGATGGTTCTGATTACCACTTCAGCTCTGCTGCCTGTTGGGTAACCATGCCAACCTTGGCCTTGCCTACTAAGTGGACGCTGTCCGGTGGCAGCAGTTTCCCTTGTCATTTTGGGCCTCCAGAGAACAGCCACCAACCATAGAGCTCTTTGAGGATGTGAGGTCCTTCACAAAATGTTTCTCACAGCTGGGGTGAGGGGAGTGTCCTCCCGGACCACTCCCACAGGAATGCACATTTATGTTCCTTACAAACATGTGCAGGGAAAGTTCATAGTATTTTCATCATTGCCTAGGCCCGGATGCGACTGAGATGTCCATCTAGGGAAAGATGATTACAGAAATGAAGATGTATGTGTACAAAGGAACAGCCTACATCATTGAGACTAAAACTGCATGCAAAGCAAATCTTCTAAACATTATGCAGAGTGAGAGAAGCCCCACAAAAAGACTGCATACTGTTTAATTCTGTTTATGTCATTTCCCAAGACAAGTGAAACTAGTGTATGGTGGGATGGTGATTATTGTTGCTGGGAAGAATGAGTATAGGTAGTACAGGAGGGCCTCTGGGATGCTGTTGAATGTTTTTTTTCTTGATTCGGGGGCTCGTTACACAGGTGTATTCACTTTGTGAAAGTTTAAGAGCTGTATTCTTATGCTTTGTACACTTGCCTGTGTGAATATTTTACCTCAATGGATTAAGAAAAAATAAAAATAAAAAACGATAAACAACAAGCCCAACACCTGGAGTACTAGATGACCCAGCTTTACCTAGAACATACAGGCCTTTGAAAATATTTTTCCAGTCACCTTTTGCAGAAATGCTAACATCTCTGAACTGTGGGATTTTGGTAAATTAAAGTATCTATTTATTATGGTAAATACTGTTGAAAGTGATTTTGTTTTTAGACTGTTAGGCAAAACCGCATGGGCCACAAGAATAAAAGTCCTTCAGTCAGTTGTGGGGTTAGGTAGAGAGTGTGCATCAAGAAGATGATTTCAGAGGAAGAGGTGGAACATCTTTGAAAACCCATTAGCTGTTTTAGTTTGGTATCCTATGTCCTTTCTAGCCTAGATGCTATCATTGTAGAGGAAGTATGAAACTTTGGTGTACGGCAAATGCATTAAATAAATAAGCATCAAACATTTTCCAGTATGTGTCCCCGGTATGTACAACGCCTCTTACCTCTTCCAGATATCCGAACACCATTATTAATGGCATTTTTGTTTTTATAAGGCTTCTCCTGGCCCACAATCATTCCGGTGAAAGGTGCATACACAGTAGATCCATCAGAACACAAGACATCCACACCCTGGTGAAGCCTGTGATTTCTAGAATGTAAATAGGAATGAACAGACTGAGGAACTGTCCTGGGAACTTTATTGCCCAGAAACGTGGTGTTGGACCACTGTTCCCAGACTAGGATGTCAAACCGCGAAACAACTAGAACTTGTTGGGATGTCCTGAGTTTCCTTACTCTTCTTTATCTCAATTTTAACTTCCCTCCGTGCAGGTAGTAATAACCATATTGTAAAGATTAAAACATTTAAGATAGTATTTGGTATATAGAGAGGCTTTAAGAACTTACTATCATATGGCATTTTGGGGAAATGAGACAATCTATGTAAGCATATTTTATAGATATATGAATCTTGATCCCTTCAAGACCACTTATCTTGGGATAAGCAGGGAATCTTATCATAAAGGATCACATTACTTTCATTTTTGTCTCAGTAATTCAGAAGTCATTATAAACGATTAAGAACCTGTCAGGAGTAAACGATTGGGGAACCTGGGTGGCTCAGTCGATTAAGTATCCAACTCTTGGTTTTGGTTCAGGTCATGATCTCAAAGTTGTGGGATTGAGCCCTGCGTCGGGCTCTGCTCTCAGCATGGAGTTTGCTTGGGATTCTCTCTCCCTCTGTCCTTCCCCTTTCTCTCTCTCTCCCTGTCTTTCTCTCTCTCTCCCAAATAAATAAATCTTTTAAAAATAATTTACTATATGTTTATTTTAATACAATGAGTGATAACTCCTGAGTTATTAAAGTGAATGGAACACAAACATTAAATGATCCCAGCTTATGAGATTTGTCTCTGACAACCCTCCCTGTTGTCTTTATGCTTGCTCTTACCAGCCTCTTCTCCCTTCTAATAGACTAGTGCCTGAAAAATCAGATTGATGATAATTGTTAGAATTATGTGTAAAGCAACACTGAGCAGGTTCCAAGTGAAGAGCCAATAACTTATTGTATAAGTCAAGGGCATAAACTTTAAGGTATGAACTAATTGAGCCTGAATCCTGGGAATTCAGAGGCCACGTTTCCATATTTCCTATCACAACCTTGTTCCAGGTGTTTGAGATTGCTTTGTAAGTAGTATCGGTTTAAGTGAGAATTCTAGTATAATTAGGATGCAGGCCAATTATGCAATTGGACACATGGCTATTTCATCAGAGTGGCACCCCCAAGGTGGTGCTGTACATTACTGAAAATTCACGAATGTATCCCTTATTGTCTGAAAGAAATTGCCTGTTGAGGCCGCCTCTGATGTTGAACTCCTACATCCTGGGTCGGTAACACTACAGTGTGATGGGAGGAGGAGCCAAAAACCTAAATCTTAGTGCAGCCATCACCACCTCCAGCTGTGTTTGGCAGGTTCCTTAACCTTTTGATACCTCAGTTCAAGTTCGTCTATAAAATGGGATAGTAATGTTGATTTTTACCTTGGAAAAACCAACAGGATACCATTGAGACGGAAAACACCACATTTCCTCCCCCCGCCCCTTTATTACGTGCTATTTTCCCAATTCAGAGCCCATACTTGAAGCAGAGGCCTTGGAAGCTGCTCTAGAAAGACACTAGTACAGCTGCATTAATCTCTGAATCCTGCTGTCAGAGGGAAATGATTATGAGTGCTTGAAACAAGGACAGAAAGCAAAGAGGTTAAGAACCATAATAATTTATGGGTTTTTTTGTGAAACTCCATACCTTTGGGCAGTGTACTGGCCACAACCATGGCTGTCACATGTCCTGATCTCATTGGAAGACCTGCCAGCACAGATATTAGCCCATGGTCCAGCCAGTGCTAAAAAAGAGAAACACAAGAAGCAAATTTTCTCACTTCATTTATTTCCAGTCTCTGTTTACCTTTTATGTCTCTCAGTAGATTCAAAAGTTCTGTTTTCACTATAGTTTTTCTCTAACTTTCTGTGGGTTATGGGTAGGTTTTCCTTTAACTCATGATTCAGATATAAAATTATGGCCAGCTTTTCCCCTGGCCATAAAAATGTGTTTTATTACACACAGAGTATTTGCAAAAATGTTTATTTATAAGCATTAATCTCCATCACTACAGTTTGTTTCAGATTATTGACTAATAAATGGCATACATTGTGCTTTTCAGATTTTCTTTGCCTATTACTTGGGACCATTATGTTTAAGTTAAGCCAACATGAACAGCATAGCTCAAAGAAATAATTCTAGAAATTCCAAAGTAACTTTGAAATGTTCCTTTATTATTAGTCCTGATAATCAAATCCAAGAAAATGTTTGAAGAAGAAACAGATTCTGAACTAGCAAAATGTATTTAGCACTAAAATAAATCTTTGTCATATTTGCAAAAAATAGAAGCGAGAGATTCCTAGAAATAAGAACATGTCTATCCAATTTAACCTAGAGTAGAGAGAGAAGATAAAGGAAGGAAGGGAGTAGAAATAATTATATGAAAAATTATATAGCAGTAAAGTGGAGGAGGGGCTGGCTCAGTGCATTTTGTGTATACTTGTTTTAGGTACATCTTCTCTGTAGGTAGCAGTAGATAAATACTTAATTGAATTAAATTTCCCGGATTTCCAATGTTAACATTCACAGAGAGATGCAGTTAACAAACTCAACCTTTTACTTTGAAATACACTAACAAAACAGAAGCAAAAACAAGACCAGTTAATTTGATTATTGATTTTATTTAAAGATATTTTACTATTCATTAATAAGTGCTATGAGAGGAGCTACAGAATATGGCCACTTAAGTATATTCTTTTTTTATTTTTTTATTTTTTTGTATATTTTTTATTGGAGTTCGATTTGCCAATATATAGTATAACACCCAATACTCATCCAAATATACTTTTTTAGAAGATGAGTTTCACATTATATGGTCTCGTTCATTCGGGGAATATAAAAAATAGTGACAGGGAATAAAGGGGAAAGGAGAGAAAATGAGTGGGAAATATCAGAGAGGGAGACAGAACATGAAGGATTTGTAACTCTGGGAAACGAGCAAGGGGTGGTGGAAGGGGAGGTGGGCCGGGGGTTGGGGTGACTGGGTGAGGGGCACTGAGGGGGGCAGTTGATGGGATGAGCACTGGGTGTTATGCTATGTGTTGGCAAATTGAACTCCAATAAAAAAATATACAAAATAAAAAAAAAGAAAAGAAAGTGAAAAGACAAAAACAGAAGATGGGTTTCAAATGTCTTATACTTTCAAGACAATATATTGATTGAAATATAATACCATCACTTTAGTACTAATATTTATCACTGGGGATTGAGGCAAATGTTAGACTATTTATTTATTTATTTATTTATTTATTTATTTATTTATTTATTTATTTTTGTTAGAAAATTTATTAACGTACGCATCTTCCTCTCCTGCTACGACTCTTAAGGGAGTGCTCCCCTTGTCCTAATCCACACCAGTTGCTGTTATCAGGAATTCTCGAAATCAAATTCTGACAAAAACTTTATTTTCCAATTATGTTCCAGTTAAATCCTAGACCAATTAAATCCTAGACCAATCCTGTCCAATTAAATTGACAGACTTCCCTTAAAGTCCTCCATTCTACTTTTATGTTTCCCTCACTAAAGAATCATAACATTCAGGTGGAAATCATGGAGAACCCCGATCATGTAGTCTTCCTAGCCCACTTTCAATAATCAACTACATAAGTATCTGTTGTGATTGTGATATTAATAGCTTTTAAATCTTTTATTAAAATTTGCTTTTTAAAATTAGGCAAGATTTTAAAATTGTTTTTGACTTACCAGTCGAAATCAAGACAGCACAAAGAAAGACTCCTGTGGAAAACATTTGGCTTTTGCTTTCCTTAGGATGTTTCTTCCTCTGATAATTTGAATTGCCCCCTCACTCTTTGAAAAAGAGCCAGGTTTGAATTATTTAGCCTTAGGATCTTGCATCTCTCATTTCTTTAATTTAGTGATACACAAAAAATACGAGAATGAAGCAAGTCAAAGTTGAATATTGGGTTCACATGTAGGACTTTTGTAAAAGTGATCTGAAGGAGAAAGTAATTTTATTGGAAATGCTGACTAAATATTAACAGAAAATGATAAGACTGGGTGACTGTCTTCTGGGCTGTGGCTTCATGAATGGCTGTGTACATAGGAAAAGTATAAAAATATGCACAAATTAACTTTAGGATAGTAGGTACCTTTGAAGAGAGAGGGAAATAGAATTATAGAGAGGCATACAGAGTGCTAAACTCTAAAATATTCATATTTTGAAATTCAATATTTAATATTTAAAATATTTAAATATTAAATTATTTCAATATTTAAAATTCAATATTCAATTTAAGATTCAATATTCATATTCATAAAAATATGAGAAGCAAATGTGTAAAAGTATTAATTTGTTAATTATCAGAGGTAGATACATAGCTATTATATTAATATATGTGTTTTTCTGTATATTTGAACATGTGTTAACACCTCCTTCTTGTTATGTTTAATGATATATGAAGCCCTGGGATTTTCTGTGGAAACATCCCCATTTAAATAATTTGTTGGAAGCCGTGGGAGACTGAGATTGATTGTGCTTCCAGTTCTTTTCTCCCTGCATCCACACCCTTCCCGGGTCTCTGTGGAGGCAGAGGTGCTTTCCCAATCTTTGGTGTGTGCTTCAGCTATACGACCTGCCCTGACCAATCAGATGAGACACAAGTGATAGTTCATGAGTAGAGCTCTCAGAATTACTAAGCACAAGAAACTCCATTGTGTTTATGGAAATATTACGGGAGTGAAAGCAAATATAAGCCAGCTAACCGAACAAACGTGCTGCAAGAGGCTGCCTGATGTCCATTTTGAAGTGGTAGCCTGGGGCCCGAAGGCACCTTCACTGTTTCTTGTGTATTCTCAGTGACTGTAAGGTGATGGCCACATGTGAGAGGTCTCTCGATTAGAAACTCTGACCTGTTAATAGACAACTCTGAGTGAGACCTTTATCTTCTTTGAGCTGTATGTCCTCACAAGGAAATGTATGTGGAATATGGTTACTCGTTGGGCTACAGTTACTGAAGGGTGTTTAACATTTGCAAGATGGTCAACTATGAGCATTAAGTTGACCTCTTGTGTCTCCCCCATGCCTCATGCCCAGGCCATTTTACTTTTTGATTTTTATCTTAAAGATTTTATTTATTTGTTCATGAGAGACAGAGAGAGGTAAAGAGGCAAGGAGAGGGAGAAGCAGGCTCCATGCAGGGAGTCCGATGTGGGACTCCGTCCCAGGACCCCGGAATCATGCTCTGAGCTGAAGACACTCAATCACTGAGCCACCCAGGCATTCCCCATTTTATTTTTATTAGCACTTTCACCAAAGGTAGAGGGGCCAGTGAGTAAGGGGAGAAATTCAAACTGTCTGTAATTCAAGTTTGAGGGCAAGCATACTAAAAACTACTTCCTATATCAAGATAACTACAAGTTACTTGCCTTTTTTTTTTTTAAGATTTTATTTATTCATGAGAGACACACAGAGAGAGGCAGAGACACAGGCAGAGGCAGAAGCAGTCTCCCTGCAGGGAGCACAATGCAGGACTCGATCCCAGGACCCCGAGGTCATGGCCTGAGCGGAAGGCAGACACTCAACCACTGAGCCCCCAGGTGCCCCTACTTTTTTCCTCTTTCAACACATTGTTCTCCTCTCCTGTTAGAAAAGTTTGACATAAAATAATGTGAAAGCTCACGCACTTGCAAGGCTTGATATTTCTTCTTGTCTCCACCCTGTATCTCTGTAACTCTGTTTCCTGCTTCCTTTGAGGTCGGTGGTGAGCTCACCCTGAAATGCCACAGTGAGACGACTGGCTGGATTCCAGGGGTTGGTAAACAAATGGGTTCTGATAAAAACCTCTGAGTCCTATACTTTGCTCCAATTAGCCAAAGAAAGCACTTGATTTTCTTCTTTAGGGCTAATTCTATCCTTTTGTTAATAATTTCTATGATTCTTAAGAAGTAGCTATATTTATTCTTCTGATTATGCAAGGAATACTTTCTTTTTTAAAATTTATATATTTATTTATTTATTTATTTATTATTTATTTATTTAATTTATGAGACAGAGGGGGCTGAGGCAAGAGCAGAGGGGGAGGGACACCATGCTGAGCCCCGAGTCCCACAAGCGCCTTGATCCCACAAACCCAAGATCATGACCTGAGCTGAAATCAAGAGTCGTATGCTTAACTGACTGAGCCACCCAGTCTCCCCAGTAATACATTTTTATGGCATAAATTACATTCCAAAGGAGTATGAAAATTTCCCACTAGCATTTTTTAGTATATGTGTTTCTCTTTCAAATTTTATCTTGTCTCTCTTGTTCAGGAAAATATCCCTGTCTTATTAAATGCTCTCTTCAGCTGAGTATAGCACTAAAAAGTTAAATGCAAGAGAAGACTACAGATTTTAGTAGAACACTAAATTATGGAAAAGTTGATATTTGGGGTATGTCTGAATACTTCTATTTGGGTAAGATTTACACGAAACCTTTTTGGTTTTCCTTAGCTATGGGAATAGTGGGTGAGAGGGTGAGGATACAGTTTCTCAGGAGATTTGATCTTTGATTCCATCTGCAGTTTGGAGGCCTTTGTGAAAGGGAGGAGGCCAGTGTGCTTTGCATGTGCTTTGCAGAGGGTTATTGGCCTGGGTGACCTGACCAAACGCACTGTGTTTCACTGGAACAAACCTACCTAGAAACAGCATGCTGTGTTAAGATGCTGATTGATTAAACAAATGCATTCAGAAACCTGAAATAAGTCCAAAAACTGCTCTGCTAAAGTCAGTCCTAGTCATGATTAGAATGAAGAGGCATTAAATACATGTTTTGGCTAGTAGAAGCCTTAGCTTCAGGGTGAGGCCCCATTTGGCGTCTTCCACCTGATTCAAGAGTGCTGAACGAACATTTAAATCTGTTCTACCTTCTTCAACTCTGTTCTCCCCTCTCCTGCCATCCCCCACAAATCCTCCATGTAGACAGAGAACGGTGACAATTGTAATTATGTGAAGTCAGTCACCACAGCACGGGGAGGTGAAATTAGCAAGGGGATGGGACTTGATTACAAAAATAACTATTTATTTATAAAGATTTTATTTAATTAATTAATTAATTAATTAATTAATTAATTAATTAATTAATTAATTAATTAATTAATTAATTAATTAATTAATTAATTAATTAATTAATTAATTAATTAATTAATTAATTAATTAATTAATTAATTAATTAATTAATTAATTAATTAATTAATTAATTAATTAATTAATTAATTAATTAATTAATTAATTAATTAATTAATTAATTAATTAATTAATTAATTAATTAATTAATTAATTAATTAATTAATTAATTAATTAATTAATTAATTAATTAATTAATTAATTAATTAATTAATTAATTAATTAATTAATTAATTAATTAATTAATTAATTAATTAATTAATTAATTAATTAATTAATTAATTAATTAATTAATTAATTAATTAATTAATTAATTAATTAATTAATTAATTAATTAATTAATTAATTAATTAATTAATTAATTAATTAATTAATTAATTAATTAATTAATTAATTAATTAATTAATTAATTAATTAATTAATTAATTAATTAATTAATTAATTAATTAATTAATTAATTAATTAATTAATTAATTAATTAATTAATTAATTAATTAATTAATTAATTAATTAATTAATTAATTAATTAATTAATTAATTAATTAATTAATTAATTAATTAATTAATTAATTAATTAATTAATTAATTAATTAATTAATTAATTAATTAATTAATTAATTAATTAATTAATTAATTAATTAATTAATTAATTAATTAATTAATTAATTAATTAATTAATTAATTAATTAATTAATTAATTAATTAATTAATTAATTAATTAATTAATTAATTAATTAATTAATTAATTAATTAATTAATTAATTAATTAATTAATTAATTAATTAATTAATTAATTAATTAATTAATTAATTAATTAATTAATTAATTAATTAATTAATTAATTAATTAATTAATTAATTAATTAATTAATTAATTAATTAATTAATTAATTAATTAATTAATTAATTAATTAATTAAGTCACCACAGCACGGGGAGGTGAAATTAGCAAGGGGATGGGACTTGATTACAAAAATAACTATTTATTTATAAAGATTTTATTTATTTATTCATGAGAGACACAGAGGCAGAGACACAGGCAGAGGGAGAAGCAGGCTCCATGCAGGGAGCCCGATGTGGGACTTGATCCCGGGTCTCCAGGATCATGCCCTGGGCCGAAGGCAGCACTAAACTGCTGAGCCACCCAGGCTGCTCCAAAAATAATTTTAACGTGGAGAATGTTTCCTAAGTTTTCTAATGTATAGGGTGGTTGACTTATCCTGGGAAACAGAACTTAGAGAAACAGTTTCTAATAAGCCATTTACTTTTTCACTGATGGAATAATGGAGGGGACAGGCTGTGGTCCTTACAATGTAGCATTAGATTTTATATATTTTAAATTGAGCTTTCCACTTTCAGTAGTATAGAACTTTATGAAATGTAGACACAGTACTTCAAGGTTAGAGGGATGCAGCCAGGAGGTTTTCTGGCTCAAGTCCCCTGAGGGAACATCTATGTCAGAGTGGCAACTATGCAGTATAGTTAACATTAGTTTCCTGCCTGTATCCAAGGTGGACAAACACCACCTATCAGGCACGATTGTCAAACTCTACTCAGACATGTCCTCATGATCTTGCTCATCACATAATCTTTCCCACCTGTCAAAATATTAAAATAAGCATCTGGATTAAAACCACTTGTCATTCTTGATTTAGGTGAATTTACCTTAATACATTGTTTGGCTCTTATTTCTTCGTTAGTATCCCAGACTCTGGTGCGGGACGAGTGATTCAAGTTCATCAAGTTACTAGAAGTTAAATAAATGAACCCAAAGGTAGGTAGGTAGGTAGGTAGATAGATAAGTAGGTATGATTTTCACTGGAGGCGATTTCTCCCTACCAATAGGATGTGCTCCCTTCTTGACATTAGAACCTTTAAGAAAGTGGTTTAATGAATGTAGAATGAAAGCAATAAGAGATAAAGAATTTTAAAGGCTTTTCTGACCATGTGAAATCTTTTTTTTTCCTCTAGATTACATGGATTAGAAAATGTTTCCCTTTTGGGTGACACCAAATGGGGCCATGAACCTCTGTCTCATTGATTCCCTTCCTGGCATCCTGGGCCCATGTTTTTCAACTGGGAGTACCTGGAGGTAGGCCAGGTAACACAAAAGTGGTGACACTTGGTATCAGGTGTTTTTTTAGGATTTGGGCATGAGCCAAGAGGAATAAATACTGTATGTAGTAAATGTGTATGTTTTTTATATCTGCTAACATATGAAATATTTTTAAAATTAATATTTAATTTACATATTATAAAATTTATCCTTTTAAAGTAGTTCAGTAGTTTCAATATATTTACAAAATTGTGTAGTCATTACCACTATCTTATTCCAGAATACTTTTATCACCCCAAAATGAAAGACTGTACACATTAGTAATCACTCCTCATTCCTACTATCTTCAGCTTCTGGCACCTATTCATCTTCTTCTCCTCTTTATGGATCAGCCTATTCTGGACATTTCATATAAATGAAACCATACAATATGTGACCTTTTCTGTCCAGTTTCTTTCACTTAGCATAATATTTTCAAGGTATATCCATGTTGTAACATGTATCAGTACTTTATTCCTTTTTATGATTGGATGATAGTCCATTTCATGAATATAATATATTCTGTAGTTGGTGGACACTTGGCTGGTCTCACTTTTGGCTGTTATGAATATTGCTATTATGTACATTCAGCTAAAAGTTTTTGTGTGGACATGTGTCTTCTGTTCCCTTGGGTCTGTCTCTAGGACTGGAATTGTATGTTTAACTTTTTTGAGGAACTGTTAAACTGTTTTCCAAAGCAGCTACATCAGTTTACAGTTGCACCAGCAGTGCATAAAAGTTCCATTTTCTCCAAATCCTGACCAACACTTGGTACTATTTTTCTTTTAAATTATAACTATCTGAAAGGACATGAAATGGTACCTCACTGTGGTTTTGATTTGAATTTCTCTTGTAATCAGTGAGGTTGAACATTTTTGCATGTGCATTTTGCCCATTTGTATATCTTCACTGCAGAAATGTCTAGCCCAATTTTTAATTATTTATCCTTTTATTGTTGAGTTGCAAGAGTTTATGTTCTAGGTACTAATCTTTGTCAGATACTCGATTTGCAGATATTTTGTGTTGTCTTTTCACTTTTTTAAAAAAAAGATTTTATTTATTTATTCATGAGAGACACAGAAAGAGGTAGAGACACAGGTAGAGGGAGAAGCCCGTCATGGGACTCGATCCTGGGTCTACAGGATCATGCCCCAGGCTGAAGGTGATGCTAAACCGCTGAGCCACCCAGGCTGCTCATCTTTGCAGTTTCTTGATGGTGTTCTTTGAAGCATAGAAATTTTTTATTTTAATGAAGTTTACTGTATTTCTGCCTTTGGCTGCTTCTGTTTCAGGGGTCATATCTAAAAAAATCTTTGGATCCAAAGTCATGAAGAATTATGCCTTTGTTTTATTTTAAGAGTGTTAGAATTTTGCATTTAGAACTTTGATCCATTTTGAGTTAATTGATGGATATGGTGTGAAGCAGGGGGTCCAGATTTATCTTTTTGTACATAGATATTGTTTTCCCAGCACCATTTGTTAAAAACACTGATTTCCATCATTTAATTTTTTTTGGCACTCTGTTGGAATTCTGTACTATCAATTCTGTTTCATTAATTTATATGTCTATCCCATATCAGTACTACACAGACTTTATTACGATAGCTAGTACATTTTGAAATCAGGATGTGCGAGTCTTCCAACTTTTTGTCCTTTTTCAGAATTGTTTTGGTTATTTTGGATCCCTTGCATTTTCATATGAATTTTAGAATTAGCTTATCAGGTTCCAGAAAAGCGGAAAGGCAGTTGAAATTCTGATAGAGATTGAATTGAATTGAATCTCTAGATCTATCTATTGCCATCTTAATGATGTTAGTTCCCCAAGGATTTGAACATGAGATGTCATTCCATTTATTTAAGTCCTCTTAATTAATTAATTAATTAATTAAATTTATTTCAGTAACTTTGATAGTTTTCAAAGGACGCATTTGCACTTCAGTAGTTAAATGTGTTACTAAGTATTTTATTGTTTTTGAGGCTGTTATAATGAGGAATTGCTTTCTTTTTTTTTTTTTTTTTTTTTTTTTAATTTTTATTTATTTATGATAGTCACAGAGAGAGAGAGAGAGAGGCAGAGACACAGGCGGAGGGAGAAGCAGGCTCCATGCACCGGGAGCCTGATGTGGGATTCGATCCCGGGTCTCCAAGATCGCGCCCTGGGCCAAAGGCAGGCGCCAAACCACTGCGCCACCCAGGGATCCCGGAATTGCTTTCTTAATTGTGCTTTCACATTGTTCCTTCCTGGTATATAGAAATACAACTGCTTTTGGTATTGTATATATATATTGTATATATATGGATATGGATATATATACACAAAATATAAATTATATATTTAATATATTAAAAATAATATGCATATATTTATATACACATAGAAATATATATACAAATACGTATCATATATACATATATGAGATATATATATTTTATAGCCTACTTTCTTGCCAAATATGTTTATTTGCTCTAAGAGATTCATTTTTTGATGGATTCCTTAGAATTTCAATATACACACTCATATTGTCTGTAAATAGGGTTTTTCTATTCCTCTGTTCCTCTAGTACTGCCTTCTTTTGGGTTTAATAGGTATTTTTTAGTATAGAAAATTTTTATTTCCTAGTCATTTCCTTTACTATTTATTTTTCAGTTATTTTCTTACTGAGTATCCTGGTGATTATAATGTAACTTCTAACAATATAGTTCAGCTTAATACCAACTGAATTACAACAATATATAAAAAGTTTCCCCCTGTATAGCTCCATTCTGTCACTCCTATGCTTTCTCATACAAATTATACCTGTATATATTGTCTGCTCATCAACACCCAGATATATAATTATTGCTTTATTTACCTATGTAGTTACCTTTACTGGTGCTTTTTATTTTTTTGTACGGGTTCAAGTTATTATGCAGTGTCCTTGCATTTCAGCCTGAAGGACTTTCTTAGCATTTCCTGTAGAGCAGATGTGTTAGCAACAAATTCTCTTAGTTTTTGTTAGCTGGGAAATAGCTTAACTTCTTCATATTTGAAGGATAATTTTGCCAGATGTAGAATTCTTATCAGGCAGGTGTTTTTCTTTCAGTACTTTCAGTTTTGTTTTGTTTTATTTTTCTGTACTGTGTCATCTCATTCATTGCCTTTGGCCTTCACAATTTCTGATGAAAATTCAGCTGTTAAGCTCATTGAGAATTCCTTGTATGTGATGAATATTTTCTCATTCATTGCTTTTTAAGGTTCTGTTTTTGCCTTTGTCTTTTGGTAGTTTGGTTATGATGTGTCAGATCTTTTAAGTTTTTTAGTTTACCTGGATTTTGTTGAGTTTTTCAGTTGTGTAGATTAATGTTTTCATCAAATTTTGAGAAGTTTTCAGACATTTTTTTAAATACTCTTTTTTTTTTTTAAGACAGAGAGAGAACATGTACATGAGTGGGGGTGGGAAGGGGCAGAGTGACAGGAAGAGAGAAAAATCTTAAGCAGGCTCCATACCCAGTGTAGCACTCAATGTAGGGCTCAATCTCATGACCCTGAGAGCAGACCTGAGATGAAATCAAGTTTGATGTTTAACTAACTGGGCCACCCAGGTGCCTCTCTTTAAATATTCCTTCTGCCTTTTTTCTCTCTCCTGTCCTACTGGGACTCTGTTATGCATATATTCATAGTCTTGAGGATGCCCCACAGGTCTCTGAGCCTCTGTTCATTTTTCTTCATTGTCCACCGCCCCTCCCCCATTCCTGAGACTAGATAATCTTAATCAACATATCTTTAAATTTGCTGATTCTTTCTTCTCTCTGCTCAAATCTGATGTTGAGCCTTTCTAGAGAATTTTTTTGTTTCAGTTATTATGTTTTCCAACTCTCAAATTCTTACTTGGTTTATATATGTACATAAAATTACTGTCTTCTTTATTGAAATTCTCTACTTGATGAGACAGTTTTCATTCTTTCAGTTATTTACGTGATTTCTGTTCTTTGAACATATTTAAATTAGTTGATTTATAATCTGTCTATTATATGCAACATGTGGTTTTCCTAATGACAGCTATTGGCTGCTCTCTGTGCTAAGTCCTTACATGCAGTTGTGTGGCTTTATCTGGCCATCAGAGTTGTGATCCCATGGGAGTGTTTATACCTATATAAAATGCAAATGTCCTCTCTCTTTCTACTGCATGCTAAGGACAGAGGATCAAAAATATGGAGGTTATGCCTTACAATTCATCAAATTACATAGTCTATTTCACGACTTATGACCACTAATATTTTACCTGAGGTTGCTCTCATGAAGTCTCAAGAACTGATTAACTCTCCATCTCTGACAAACCTTTGTAGCTAAAAGACATTGGGGGCCATCTACATAAATATGATAAGATCACTCTAGCCTGTGAGATTTAAATCATACATGAACTTTTCCCAATAAAAGTTTCTTTATCTCACTGGGTGCAAATATACAATCCAGAAAGACTCTACACCTACTTTTTATTTCAATCCACCTTTTTTTTTTTTTTTCAGGAATCCTGGGTGCCTCTGCAGTTTAGCGTCTGCCTTCAGCCCAGGGCATGATCCAGGAGTCCTGGGATCGAGTCCCACATCGGATTTTCTGCATGGAGCCTGCTTCTCCCTCTGCCTATGTCTCTGCCTCTCTCTCTCTCTCTGTGTGTCTCTCATGAATAAATAAATTAAAACTTTTAAAAAAGAGCTGCCTGCTTTAAAATAAATAAATATAAATAAATCTGCCCTTTTTTTTTTCAAATGAGAGTCTTTTGGTTTTAAAATCCTCCCTGAGAATCTTGTCTCACAACTGACCGTTTGATTATAAGATTCCAGAATGCACTAAGCCCTATTCAGTAGACAACTCTCACTCTATGAAAAACTTGCAGACCCACAGTAGGCATATTTCCTCACCCACTTTCACCATCTGCTAGTACTTTGACCAACAGAAAGCAAACAGCCCAGGGCCACCTAGGGAAACACAGACTGAGATTACCTCAAATCATGGTAAACAGATGTAATTGGCCCAGTGAGCTTTGAACCCTAAAATTGCACCACACACAGACATGGTCTAAGCATTGCCAGAGGTTACAACACACACACATTCTTGGCACCATTGTTCTAATTGACTCAGACCAGCTGAACGTCTTAAACTGAATGATAAATTAATTATAACAATGCAAGGAATACTGCTCTTCAGTTCAGGGATTAAAACGTTTCTCTAGCTAGTAATACCTCCTAAAAAAGAAACTGTCTGTATAAATGATTTTCGAAGCTACAATCCTACTTTCCTGTCCCACAACACAAGCCATCCCACGTCTGGTGAGCAGTGTGTACTGGCCACCAAATGCAGGATTGTGAGGATGGAAGATGAGTCAGTAGGCTAGCAAGTCGGGAAGGACTGAGAACCTGGGAGGGGTTGACCCTGGACATGGAAATGAGGATGAAAATGGGCCAGGATGAGAGAAACAGGTAAAGGGAATAGTGATTGCCCTGTAGCTGCCTGAGCCCATGAAGAGTTGCAGAGGGCCTTCTAAATCAAGCCTAATCCCACTGTTCACTTGTTTCCAACACTGGAAATGGAATTTTTGAATTTCACTTGACTCCAGGGAGATCTGGAACTGCTCCAGGAATATTTGTGTTGGATGCTATGAAAGAGAATAGGGAAGTCATTTTGGGATGCGTCAATACAGTTGTACAAGGACAAGGTACGTTTGTGTTTCTGTCTTCAAAGTTTACTTTTAAGTTTTATGAGAAGTTATGTCAGAGATATAAAACAATTTTTTTGTGTGGTGGCTAAATAGAAACTATCAAGAAAAGAAATGCAGTTGGACCTTGTGGACATAAAAGATAGAATGTGACTTTTAGAGTAGCTCGCCCTACCTAAACTGAGCCTTAGTCAGCCAGCAGGGTAAACAGAAGTTTTCAGGGAAAATAGTTCTAGGCTGGAAGTATCTTTCCTAATTCCAAATTCAGATACAGTTGACCCTTGAACAATAGGGAGGTCCATTGCAGGTCTACCTATATGCAGATTTGGTTTTTTCTTTTTTATCAATACGATACAGTACTATAAATGTTTTTTCTCTTCCTTGACTTTCTTAATAACATTTTCTTTTCTCTAGCTTACTTTATTAAAGAATACAACATATGAAAAGAATGTAAAGTATGTGTCATTTGACTGTTAATGTTAATAGTAAGGCTTCTAATCAACAGACTATTCATAGTTAAGTTTTGGGGGAATCAAAAATTAGACATGACTGCCCAGGGCATCAGCACCCTTAACCCCCCTGTTGTTCCAGGGTCAACTGTAATTTCTTTCTGCTGGAGATGTTTTCTTTTTGTGGTTAACAAAAGAGTACCCATTTGTATTCATTAGAGTTCTCCCCAAGAAACAGAACCAATAGATGTGTGTGTGTACACAAAATCACACTATTATTTTTGTATATATATTTTGTATATATATCATATATATACAAAAATAACCCTCTGTATACTAAAGAAAGTACATATGCAAGAAGAGTTATTTTAAGAAGTTGGCTCATGTAATTTTAGAGTCTGACAAGCCCCTACAGGGCAGGTAGGCAGGATGAAGACCCAGGGAAGAGTTGATGTTGGAGCTTATAGTCCGAGGGCAGTCTAGAGCCAGAATTCCCCCTTCCTTGGGGGACCTTCCATCTTTTCTCTCTTAAGATTAAACTTGTGGAGAGTAATTTGCTTTATTCAAAGTCTACTGATTTAAATATTAATCTAAAAAATACCTTCACAGAGACATTTAAACTGGTGTTTGACGAAATATCTGGACACCATGGCCTAACCAAGTTGATCCGTAAAATTAACCATCCTACTTAGTACCTTTGCTTTGGAAATAAGAATTTAACTGTGTACTTTGACTTCAAGAGTTGAACTAGAACAGGAACAGAACTTGGCATGCTGTGGGAGCCAACGGCTGTGGGAAGCCTTCATGGGACTTCAGGAAATTTCATTTTATTGCTTTAATTTATGGAAGCTTTGTGTCTCTTAATTACATTGTCATTGAAAACTTTCCTTCTGGTCTGTCCAATTTAAAACTTTTGATGAGGAGTTAGAAGAGAAATAAGACATAATGAAAATGATGGAGCCAGGGAAACCTCCCTAATTCCCACATTTCATTAGCATGTTTTGCATTTTGAGAGCACTCCGCACATCTCTTCTTATTTCACCAGTGCCAAACCATACAGAAACAGAAGGGCTGTCAAGGAAGAGCAGAGAGTGGGTGGTGTGCTGGAGCAAGCAGAGAATCCCACAAGGGAGTATGTATTCAGGTTAGCTGGAGGCCCCCATATTTTCGAGAGCCAATAGCACAGGCTGTCCCAACTCATCACTTCAGAACAATGTTAGCTGGAAGAGGAATTTCTGGCCATGGTTTTCGAAATAAAAATCACCTACTGCATGACTTAGTGCATTTGTTGATCATTATTAAATATTTTGAAACATCTTTTAATCATCGGAAGTTACAGTTTGTCCATTTCTTCCCTAAACCTTGTTGTAAGAAAAGAAAAGGAAAAAAAGGTGTTATTTTGCCAAAATTAGAAGGGTTAGGCAAGAATCCTCCATTTAACAATTTTTTAAAAGATTCTGTTTATTTATTCATGAAAGACAGAGGCTGAGGGGGAAACAGGCTCCCCACAGGGAGCCTGATGCAGGACTTGGTCCTAGGACCCCAGGATCACACCTTGAGCCGAAAGCAGACGCTCAACCACTGAACCATCCAGGTGCCCCATTTAACAATTTAGAGGACTTCATTTCTTGGTGCGTTTCTTCTAAAAAGAACAAAGCACTTTTTTTGTTTTTGCATTTATTACCTCTTTTGTTCCCACTCCTGGTTTCTGCCGAAACAGAGGCTCGGCTGAGTTAAGTAATAACTGTCTGGCCTTGACTCCTGAGAAGGTCTCCTCTGCATCCAGTGTCCTCTAAGGATGGCCTCCGGGATGGTTGCTTATTCCTAGTCTCTTGGAACCATGGGAGCTCTCCAGGCTCTCCAGGGTGCTCTGCAGGGTACTACAGGGGACATGTGCGGTCACAAACAGGCAGGGCCAGGGGAGGATCTCAGGGGGAGGAGGGGCAGGGTAGCAGAGGGGCTTGCTCACCTGAGCAGCTGGTCCAACAGACCGGAGAGGAGAGAGGAGCCCATGCTGAGCTCCTGCAGACAAGTGGAGCAGCCCATCTGGGCCAGGAAGTAACGGAAGTTGTCCTCACCATCCACAGAGGGCTGCCTGGAGTCCCCGTGCACGTAGTGCAGCCGCAGGCTGGCCAGGTGCTGGAGGCGGGCCACATGTGGGATGATAACAGACAGGCCACGTAGACCCAAGTTGTTAAAGCGCAGGTCCACGCGGCGCAAGCAGCCCGCGTCCAGCAGCTGCAGCAAAGCCACAGTGTTGCGCATGGGGAGGTCCTCGGCCAGCAGATTAAAAAAAAAAAAAAATGTGTATGTAGGACAGAGATTTTCCCTTGTATGTCTCACATTCACCTAAAGCACAGAATACCCCAAAAGCAAAGATGGTGCTGTCTCCTGCAGGACACTGAAAATGTGAGACTCAGGGGACCTAATTATAGCATGTTATCTGAGCTGGCCTTGGAGGAAGGTGAAAGCTTGGTCTGGAACACAGATGGAGAATAAGTGACAATAAAGAAACTTCTTAAAGTGGTGATGGGGTATGTTGGGAAGTTCATGTAGAATAGCTTCACAGTCTTCTGAGAGGGGGGTAAGTAGACAATACAAAGATGGTGAAAAAATGACCATGAGCTTGAGATGAAGCATGGTTAGAACTGGCCACTGTAGCTGAGAAATGAGAAATGAAGAAAGGGATTGCCAAGCAGCTGGGCCCAGGAAGCAGGCACTGTGATTCTGCAGTAGTGTGTGACTACCCAGGAGTAGGAGCAAGAGGACATGATAAACAGAGGAGGTGGAAAGGTAGCTAAGCCCAGAGTTGACAAGCTTGAGTGCAACTGCTGACCATGAGTTCTAGGCAAGATGGAGAGACAAGGAGACCAGTTGCGAATATGGAAGAGGATTGAGGAGTTAAAGTCATGGGAGGAGCCCTGTCAGAAATAGGCTGAATACTCTTTGTCCATGGAATTCCTTTGTGCATCGGTCATCACCATTAATCCTTATGAATTTGCCTTCCCTGAATGCTTTTTTTGTTTCCCTTCTACTGAAATGTTCTTCTCCTCCTTGGGGTTCAGGTCAAGTCTTGCCTGCTCCAAGACATTCTCTTTGCTATGCCTAGTTTTGTCAGCATCCTTTCTCAAAACTCCCTCAGAACTTTTTCTGGGGCAGCCCCGGTGGCACAGCAGTTTAGTGCCGCCTGCAGCCCGGGGTGTGATCCTGGAGACCCGGGATCGAGTCTGTATTGGGCTCCCTGCATGGAACCTGCTTCTCTCTCTGCCTGTGTCTCTGCCTCTCTTTCGCTCTCTCTGAATAAATAAATAAATAATTCTTAAAAAAAAAAAAAAAAAAAAGAACTTTTTCTGGGACATTTAAATTACTTCAGAATTCTAGTCATCAATTTTACCCATTG
The DNA here is from genome assembly GCF_018345385.1 of Vulpes lagopus. Taxonomy (NCBI): domain Eukaryota; kingdom Metazoa; phylum Chordata; class Mammalia; order Carnivora; family Canidae; genus Vulpes; species Vulpes lagopus. The sequence goes on along the minus strand of NC_054830.1, from coordinate 108,618,236 downwards.
TATACATCTTATCTCCTTGTGAAGACTGGCAACTTGTCCTGGTGTAAGAATTGAGTCATATGCTACTTTTATTTTTCTAACATGAGAAAATGCTATTTAAACACAACCATGCTTAATATAAAAAAAAAAAGTTTTGGTTGATTATCCAGTGAATGGCGTTACCACCATATACTTATTTTGTCAGATTTTTTTCTGTTTGAGAATTTGCAACATACTGACCTGATCACTCATGAGAAGTTCAGAATATCTGTCAAATAATTCTTATTTCCAATGTTAATTGTCTCTATGAACCACTTGATTCCAACAAAATGCTCACAGAAGAGAGGATCCCAAGCACTTATTTTAAATTATTAAATTATGATAGAATCAAAAGAACTAAAACTCTCTCTAGATTTTTATATTTCCTTGAATTAAGAGTAGAGCAGCTTTGTGCTTTGTTTTTAATATGTAACAAAGTGACTTGTATCTAGCAACAGATAAATACAAGGTGACTTGTATCTAGCAACAAATAAATATTGAATGATAGAGTATGATAGAGTATGATGAACATTTAGTGTAATGAATAGACGATGACTTTTCTGCATGGACCAAAATTGCTACCAACAGGTCAGCCCTACCTCTAACTAGCTGATGACCTTGGACAAGGCACTTCCTCTTTCTCCTTCAATTTCCTCCCACCCATGAGATGCTTGAGTGGACTTTAGGCTCAAGCAGTGTAGGGCTGACGGTAGGAATCCCTGCCACCAGCTCTTCTGCGTGGCCACATTGTGGCCTTCCACTAGTGGGCGCCATTGAGCAGACTTCAGAGCCTCTGCCCTCCAGAGCGGCCCACAGCATTTCCCATCCTCACTGACGCATTTGGATCTGAAATGATGTATGATTATGAAAGTCATTGGCATAATTCGATTCCATCAGCTATTCTTAAGGTCTTCCCTGGCCCTCTGGTTTTGAGTCATGCCACACTGGACGCTTGCAGTTTTGCCTTCGGAGCCTGTTGCCATCGAAACAGTTCATCCTCTATGGAAAATGCTGAACTTCATAGTGCTTTGCTCTTTCTCTTCATAGGCAATTAATCTCTTTCTGCATATTGAAGACAGGCATCAACCTCCCTGAGCTCATGGCCTAAATTTCATGGGCAAAACCTTAGAGATGACTTAAGATGTAGAGGTTCAGAGCAGAGGGAAAGTTTAGGAATCATTCTAGTCAAATCCTCTTGTTTTACGGAAGAAAAGTCAGGTCCAGAGAGGCGAAGTGATTGGTGGAAAGCCACCCTGCCCTTCAGGGTATAAGGCAGGGCTGGAACCCGGGGACAATTCTGAACCAGAAGTAGAACCATGACTGCGTGGTTCCTCTTACCTTTCATTACCTGCCCTTTCAGACACCCTCAGTGATGTGGAAGTTATGTGAGCTGCAGCTTGCATTAGTCTGGTTTTGTATAAACGTCCTTCATTTTGCCTTTATTGGCAGCTCATTATATGCCAAGTGCTGGGCTGAGCTCCCAAAACACGTTATGTCTCATTTAATCCCAGGCCATGCAATCTAGGCTCGCAAGGATGGTCTCTGAAGCCTGCCACCTCTGAAGTCCCAGCTCTGCTTCTCAAGAGCCATGTGGGTTAGGGCAAGTGATATACGCTCCCTGTGCCTCATTTTCCTCTGCTGAATCTGGGAATATAATAGAACCTCCTTCTATTTAGTGAGATAAAGCACACAAGCTACTTAGCAGAGGACCTGGCCTGTGGGAAGCACTCCAGAAATGTTAACTATTGCTTTTATCATTTTTAATCATTAGTGTCCTTCACACTGATATTCAACACAAGAACTATCTATGTACTTTCACATTTATCATGTAAATGGAGTTTTAAAAGTGTGTACATAGCTGTCAATGTGTTAATAATTGTATATGTTTCTCCATCATGTAAATAATGTCACTGTGAAATGAATAAATAAATAAAACCAAAGTGGTATAATTATCCTAAAAGAAAATAAAGCCATGATAGGGGCACCTGTGTGGCTCAATTAGTAAAGCGCCCGACTCTTGGTTTTGGCTCAGGTCATAATCTCAGGGTCCTGAGACCAAGCCCCACGTTGGTCTCCATGCTCAGCTCAGACTCTGCTCTTCCCTTGCCTTCTGCTCCTCCTCCAGCTTGCACGCTCTCTCCAAATAAATATACATACATAAAACTTTTAAAACTCTGCGTTAGTCTTCAAGCCCATTTTGTTTTCTTGTGATGTCTCTCTTTACCCTCATATTTAAAGAGATCAAAACAAAAACAAGAAAACACTCTCCTTCAAAGGCATTATCACACTTCTTCCTAACGGTCTCCCTCTCTCTATTTTTTCTTTTAAGGATTGGCACTCTGACCCAAAGTCCCTTTTGGCTTTGGATTTTTATACTTTTTGATCAGTAGGAGATAATTATGGTTCACTTTTTTCTTCACAGAAGGGCAGTGGAGACTTTGATTCCCCACACTGGTTCATGTGGCGGTGGTAGTGTCTGAACCGTGCATTAGATCCCCATAACAATAGCCCCTCGTGTTTACAAGTTACATAAGTACATAAGTTCCTCCCTTCCAGACAGCCATCAGAGTTAATGCATCACAGTCCGAGGATTCTGCTTGAATTCTTGACAGGCTCATCATTCAAAGCAATAGTTGTGTTTAGTTTGTTGCATTATAAACCTGAAAGCCAGGGTTCTAGATATAAATAGTGTGCACAGTTGGACAACAGCATTGCCATCAGGGTGAGATCACTTCCAGGAAAACGCTGAAATGTAGCAATGGGAATAACATCTGGCCTTTCCACAGTTGCATTTGATTTAGCCTTGGACATCCTACATAAAATAGAGGCTGTATTTATTAATGACTTCAGTTTCCATAAAGGTCACTCATTTTAACTTGAAAAGTAAGACCTCCATAGCTATTTGTCAAACGTACTATGTTTAGGATATAGATACAAAGCTCATTGGGTTTTATAATTGTTTGCTTGCCTGTTCCTCTCTAGTGTAATCATCCATTCCCACCTTACACCATACCAAAGGAATACAGGCAAAGAGGACCCTAGGGAGCAAAGTTTACCGATTTTTGGGGGTTGTGGTGGTGGTGATAGACTGGGGAAAAAAGTGTCCATTCAATAAAATAAGCTCAAAATGGAAATCTTTTGTTTCTCGCTTTCCATTTCAGTATCTGGATATCATTTTGGTTTTCCCTGTGTAACAGTGAATCTCTCTCTCTCTCTCTCTCTCTTTCTTTTTCCTGGTTATATGGCCAACCAAAATAAAGCCTCCCTTCCCAGCCTTCTGTGAAGCTAGATGTGAAAGTAACCAGTTCTGTCCAATGAGATATAAGCAGGAATAGTCCTTGCAAATTCTGGAAAGTGTTTCTTAAAATGAGCTTGTGAAATCCCTTTTCCTCTTCATCCTGTGTTTGGAATGTGATTCCAACAGCTGGAATTTCATCAACCATTTTGAACCAGGAGTGGCCTTGAAAATGGGAGGTCCGTGTAGTGAAAGCACAGAGTAGAAAGCCTCAGTCTCTGACACCATGGAGGATCTTAATAATCCTGGACAGAGAACTTCCAGATTACTGTAGAAAAATAGTATAAAAACAATAATGTTGAAAAAATAAAAATATACAGTTCAATGATCCATCAAAAGAGAAAGGTCCATTAACTACCAGTTGATCAATTTTTGTAAATATTCCAGTTAGACTTGAGAAAATAATGTATCCTTTGTGGTTTGGAGGGAAGAAAATGGTCAGTTTGCTAATCATGTTGTTTACATTTACTATATTTCTACTGGCTACTTGCCTGCTCTCTCAGTTATCCAAACACATGTGTAATAATCTCCCATTATGATTGCATTTGACACTTTATTCAAGAGTTTATATTTTGAGGCTATTTTATTAGATGCATACAATGTTAGAATATCATCCTCTGAATTGAGCTATTTGTTAAAAAGTGTTTATCTCTGGTAATGCACTTTACCTTCAAGTGTCCTTTTGTCTTTGGATATTAATCTAGCAAAACCAAATATATTTAGTGACTTCCATGTAAATCATCTTTCAATCTTTTGCTTTTAACCTTTCTGGATCCCTATGTTTTTTGAGACACGTCTCTTATAAATGTATGTGGTTGAGGCTTGTATTTTTTTTATCTTTACTTTTTTTTAAAGATTATTTATTTATTAATGAGAGACACAGAGAGAGAGAGAGAGGGAGAGAGAGGCAGAGACACAGGCAGAGGAAGAAGCATGCAGGGAGCCCGACGTGGGACTCGATCCCGGGTCTCCAGGATCAGGCCCTGGGCAGAAGGCAGTGGGAAACTGCTGAGCCACCCTGAAGAGCCCCGTGTTCTTTTAATTAGAACATGTAAAGTGCCTGAGCCATGCTGAAGAACCATGATAGACCCTACCCAATATGCATGGGATGTTGAGGCTGATGATACCATGCATACACTCCAGAGGATAGGAAAAGATTTATTACTTATGTCATTGAAGCTGTCTGGGAAAACAGGTCAGGCTCCCCGAGTGGGCCTGAAATCGCTTAGGGAGAGCAAAGAAGGGAGACCGTGGTTAGGCGACTATGGTTAGGGGATTGGGTTGGGGACTTGTGTGGTTTGAATCTCCTCTTGGTTCCAAAGGAGGGAGCCACCAGCTTCTCACTTTTCCTGGACGTGATGTGGAGAGTGAAGATGGAAGAGGCTTTTAAGAACCGTGAGGGGTAAAATACCCCAAAATGGAGGTAGACTCTCTTTATTACCTAGACCAACACGTTGAATGTAAAAACTGATACTTTCATTTAAATTCATTGTCTTAATTGCTTTCTACTTTTCTTACCTGTTCTCTCCGCTCTTGCCTTCCTTTCGACTACTTTTATATTTACATTAATCCCTTCGTTAACTGGTTTATCTGATTTTTAGTCATTCTTTTTTTTCTTTTTTATTGAAGTGTCAGTGGCATACAATGTTATATTAGCTTCAGCTGCACAACATAGCGATTTGACAATTCCGCACGCTTCGCAGAGCTCCCACAGTAAGCGCAGTTGCCCTCTGCCGCCGTACAACCTTATTATCATATTACTGACTGTATTCCTATGTGATACTTTTCATCTCCATGATTTACTTATTTTATAATTGGAAGCTCGTATCTCTTAATTCCCTTCCTGTCTCCCCTCTGGCAACCACCAGTTTGTTCTCTGTATTCATGTTGGCTTTTGTTTGTTAATTTGTTTTGTGTTTCAGATTCCACATGTAAGTGAAATCACGTGATACTTGTCTTTTCTTTGCCTGACTTATTTCACTTAGCATAGTAGCTTCCATGTCCATCTGTGTTGTCACTAATTGCAAGATGCCATCATTTTTTTAAATGGCTGAGTAGTATTCCATTGCATATGTGCACCACATCTTCTTTATTCATTCATCCATTGATGGATCCTTAGGCTGCTTCCATAACTTGGCTACTGTAAATAATGCTGCAATAAACTTGGGCACATATATCTTTTCAAATTGGTGGTTTTGGTTTCTTTGGATAAATACTCAGTAGTGGAATTACTGGATCGTATTGTATTTCTACTACTAATTTTGTAAGGAACCTCCACACTGTTTTCCCAGTGGCTACACCAGTTTGCATTCCCACCAACAATACACAAGGGTTCCTCTTTCTCCACATCCTCGCCAACAATTGTTTCTTGTGTTTTTGATTTCAGCCATTTTGACAGGAGTGGGGTGATAGCTCATTGTGGTTTTGATTTGCATTTCCCTAATGGCTAGTGTTATTGCCCATCTTTTCATGTGTCTGTTGACCAATCTATAGGTCTTCTTTGGAAAAATGCCTACTTGGATCCTCTGCCCATTTTTTAAAAAGATTTATTTATTTACTTGAGAAGAGGGAGGGGCACAGGGAAAGGGAGAGAGAATCTTAAGTGTGGAGCCTGATGTGGGGTTCAATCTCATGACTCTGAAATCACAACCTGAATCAAAACCAAGAGTTGGACACTTAACTGACTGTGCTACTCAGGCACCCTCCTCTGCACATTTTTTGTTACATTACTTGAGGTTTTTTGCTGTTGAATTGTGTGAGTTCTTTGTATGTTTTAGATATTAACTCCTTATTGGATATGTCCTTTGCAAATATCTTCTGCCATTCAGTATGTTGCCTTTTCATTTTGTTGATGGTTTTCTTTGCTGTGCAGAAGCTTTTTATTTTGACAAAGTCCCAGTAGTTTATTTTTGCTTTTGTTTCCCTTGCCTCAGGAGGCATATCCAGAAAAATGTTGCTAGGGCCTATGTTCAGTGGGTTACTGCCTGTGTTTTCTTTAAGGAGTTTTATGGTGTCAGGTCTTACATTTAGCTCTTTAATCCATTTCAAATTTATTTTTGTGATGGTGTAAGAAATTTGTCTACTTTCATTCTTCTGTCTGTAACTGTCCAGGTTTCCCCACACCATTTTTTTTTAAGTTTTTATTTATTTATTCATGAGAGACATACAGAGAGAGAGAGAAATGGGGGGGAGGGGGCAGAGACACAGGCAGAGGGAGAAGCAGGCTCCACGCAGGGATCCTGAGTCTCCAGGATCACGCCTCGGGCCGAAGGCAGGCGCTAAACCGCTGAGCCACCCAGGGATCCCCTTCCCCACACCATTTGTTGAAGAGACTGTCTTTTGGCCATTGCATATTCTTGCCTTTGTTGAAGATTAGTTGACCATATAATCGTGGGTTTATTTCTGGACTCTCTTTTCTGTCCTTTTGATTTATGCGTCTGTTTTGTGCCAGTATCATTCCGTTTCGGTGACTACAGCTTTGTGGTGTATCTTGAAATCTGGGATTGTCATACCTCCAGATTTGTTCTTCTTTCTCAAAATTGCTTTGGTTGGTTGGGGTCTTTTATGGTTCCATACAAATTTGGGAATCACTTGTTCTAGTTCTGTGAAAAATACTATTGATATTTTGATAGAGACTGCAATGAATCTGTAGATTATTAGTCATTCTTTTAATGTTTATTCTGGAGATTATAGCATGCATTATGACTTATCAAAATCCAATATTAATTGATGTTTCTATTTCTTTCTGGATAAAGCAGTGATTTTATTTAATGCTTTAACTCTCTGCTATTGGTTGTATTTTAATTTTTGTATCTTTTAAGCCCATAATATGTTATTATTATTATTTTCTGCCATTAAATCATTTAGATTTACCCACATATTTTCTACTTCCATTGTTATTTATTTGGTTCTGCATCTCCAAACTTCTATCTGGGATCATTTTTTTCTTCCACCTGAAAAATACTTTTTAGTATTTACTACAGTGCAGGCCTACTGGAGAAAAATTCTCTCATTTTTTATTAGTCTTCATTTTAACATGTAACTATCTATGAATAATATTTTTGTGGAATTCTAGTTAGCAGTTACATTTCTTTTTTTTTTAAGATTTTATTTATTTACTCATAAGAGACATACAGAGAGAGAGGCAGAGACATAGGCAGAGGGAGAAGCAGGCTCCCTCCAGGGAGCCTGATGCAGGACTCAATCCTAGGACCCCAGGATCATGATCTGAGCCAAAGGCAGATGCTCTTCAGAGCCACCCATGTGCACTGCAGTTACATTTCTTCAGCACTTTAGAACTATCCTTCCAACACCTCTTGGCCCCAGTTATTTCTGTTTAGAAGTCTGCTCTATGTCCAATAGTTACTCCTTTCCAGGTAACCTGTTTTTGTGTGTTTATTTGGGCTGCTTTTACAATTGTTTTTGTTTGCTTATTTTTGTCTGTGGTTTTCAACAGATTCGCTGTGATGGTTCTAGTATGGATCTTCTTTAATTCCTGTTTAGTGTTCCTAGAACTTCTAGAATCTGTGGCTTGATATCTCGTATCAATTTTGGAAAGGTCTCAGCCACTGTCTGTTAACATATTGCTTCAGATCCAGTCTCTCTGTAATCTTGTTTGGAGATTGCTCATATGCTTATGAAAGACTAGGATCTCATTGCCTTCGTTCTGCCCCTTACATTCCCTTCTGTGTTTTTCATTATTTTCCCCCAATGCTTCATTCTGAAAAAATTTCCTTTTTCTGACCAACATTTCTCAAATTTTAATGTCTTTAAAATCACCTAGGGATCCCATTAAAATATAGATTCTGGTTCACTAGGCCTGTGGTGGGGCCCAAGATGCTACATTTCTAAAACCCTCTGGGACATAAAGAGAACATTACATAAAAACTCAGGAGGTATGAATAAAGTATGTGGTTTAGTTAATGACAACATAGGAGTAAAGGTTTATTAATTGTGACAAATATACCATATTACTGTAAGATTTTACTGACTGCAGGAATTGGGTATGAGTTATATGAGAACTTCCTGTTCTATATTTGCAAATTTTCTGAAATATAAACCTATTTTAAAATATTAAAATCTACTTTAAAAAACATTCCCAGGTTATGTCAATGCTACTGGTTCACAAATCATAGTTTAAGTATAATATTCTAGTCTATCTTACCAATTTTCTCTTTCATTGTATCTAATCAGTTAAACATATCTATTGAGTTATTAATTTTTTCTTAAAATTTATTTATGATAATCACACAGAGAGAGAGAGAGGCAGAGAGAGAAGCAGACTCCATGCACCAGGAGCCCGATGTGGGATTCGATCCCGGGTCTCCAGGATTGCACCCTGGGCCAAAGGCAGGCGCTAAACCACTGCGCCACCAGGGATCCCTCTATTGAGTTATTAATTTCAGCTATTGTATTTTTAATTTCCAAAACTTACATTTGTTTTTTTTATAACTTATAGTTCTGTGACAAAAATTCTCAAGCTTATCTCATCTTTTCAAATGTAAATAGCATAGTTGCTTTAAAGTCTGTGTTGTAACTCTAACATCTGAAACCCCTGTGGGCTTGTTTTCTTCTCTCTATTGTTTTCTTATTTTTTCTCTCATGCTGTCATGTCTTGGAGTGGCTCTGGTCATTTTTAATATTGTGCTGAACATCCTATTTACAAAATATTTTTGTAGAAATAGAAGACTGAAATGATGTTATAATTCTGGAGAGGAATTGTGCTTGCTTTTGCCAGATCCCAAAGCATCCCAAGAAGCCAGGACAAGCTCAAAAGAACTCCAAGATTGGGAGGAGCTATTGTCCTTGCCAAGGCCTACCTCCTTCTTTCCCTCCTACTCCCTGGGGAGCAGCTCCTCACTGTCTTGGTCCAAAGCAAGGCAGGTGACTTCTATCTTCCTCTAGTTGACAGGACCTGGATTCCACTGCTTGATCCCCTAGGCTGCATAAATCTGTTTAGACTCCAAGTCTAAGCAGTAGGTTGCATCATTTCAACCAGGAGCCACTGAGTCGAATGCCCTTCTCTCATTCAAAATAATTCCTGTAATGCTAGCAATACACTCCTTCTCTCTCAAGTCCCTCACTTAGCCCAAGAACTAGTCTTCAAATGGGAGAGTCAAGAAAACCGTGGGCTTTATTTTACATCCTCCTTTCTCCCTATACTAAAAAGGTACAAATTCAGGTTGAAGAATAAAATTGGAAAAGATGTGACCTTTCAAGGCAAAAAGTTAAGTCCAGCTATGTGGTTCTCAAAGGTCAGTGCACATGAGAATCCTTGGTAAGGTTGTTGAACATGCTTATGTCTGGGTCCTGTCCCCAGGTTTTTGAGTCAGGGTGTTTCCCCCAAACTCTGGATGATTTTGATGCAGATTTTATCACAAGGTGTTCTCAAACTGCCTCCATGAACAGATTTGTGCCACCCTCCTCCACCCAGCTCAAAGCATCTAGTGGCTTCACAATGCATTTACACTGATCTGTGTGATGTGACCCCAGCCTACCTGTTTTCTTAATCCCACCCCACCCACTCATCTCTTCCACGCTACTACACTCTTCAGCCATCTGGACTTCTTCCTATTTAACATGCCCAGCTTAGTTCTGCCTCAGGGCCTTTGCACTTGCTGGCTCCTCCATCTGGAATGCCCTTTCCACTGCCTCACTTCTTTTTGTCCTCAGATCTCACTTTAAAGCACATAGGTCTTCCCTGACCCCTAGTTCTCTGTCATCCTATTTTCGTTCCTTTAACAACTGCTGCCATATATGATTTGTTTTGTTGGTTGTTTATTTTCTGCCTCCTCATTATATTTAAACCCCTTGTGGGCAGGAATCTTATTTGTCTTGTTCACTGCTGTATCCTCAGTATCTGAAAGAATGCCTGGCACAAAGTAGACGCTCATTAAATATTCATCAGTTAGCTGAACTGAAGGCACACAGGCTGTTTGGATGGACAGACACAGCCTGTTTTCTGAGGAATGCTGTCCTCTCAGCTCCTTAGCAAAGTCTATGGACTCGGCTTAGCCAATCACTGCTGAGCCTGCACTCAGCACAGGCTCCATCTGAGGTGAGAAGTGGACATGGTTCTCAACCTGCAGGAGAGACTGATGGAGAGACAGACACGTGGACAAATACAAGACAGTATGAAAAAAATGCTGTGATCCAGCTGGGGAAACAAAGAGAAGGTGCAAGACCGTTGCACCTTGCACCGTTGGGTACGAGACCCACAGGCAGCGAAGTCAGGGGAAGCCACAGAGAAGGATCCCTTGAGATATGTGCATTTCCCTCTCTTGCAACATCTCATAATATGAATTAAAAGACGATCCTCCCCACTCTTCCCTCTCCCTCAAGTGTGGGTCTATGAGAAGCACCAGTATGAGCAGTTTGTCTTGAGAGAAGGGGAAGCTGCAATACCAAGTGCGAGGGAGAGCTTTGGATTATCTATTCTGTTTGCATGTCAACAGCCAATTAGATTACTCACACCCCACAAGTGGATTTTGCATTAACCTGAATATCTGGTTTTGGTAGTGTCTTATAATCTGCTCAGTTAGCTAAGTGCCCCTCCTCTGCTGGCTAGGGGTAAGGAACTCTCACAGGAGGCACAGTGGAGAGAAACAGGGCCCCCTACTCCAGGGGACAGCCAGCCAGCTGTGTCTCCATGGGGAGGACTTCAACCCACGGCCCCAAGGTAGGGGGAGGCAAGTCACACCCAAGACCAGCTTCCTTAGACAGCAGGGTGCCACCCTGCTCTTTACCATGGGTGCTGACTCCCATCTGTCTATCAGACATTCAGAGAGAATATGGAATTCTGAACACAGGGAGAAAATCCCCCTGGAGTAGAGGAAGCTCCAGGACAGGTCCCGAGGTCTCTGCATACCCTGACGTCGCAGGAGTTACTCACTTGAGCCTTAGACTCCCTGTTTAAACTTGGCCTGACAAAAGGGTCAGGGCACATTGTCAGAAAGAAGCAACACCCAACTTTTTATGGCTAAATTATGAATCAGTTATAAAAGGAAGAATGCGCTTCTCCATTTTATAAAGGGGCTGACAATCATTTTCTGCTATATTGAATACACATGCACACACTCAGGATGATTCAAACAGACAAGACCTTTGGAAACCACACGCTCAGATCATTTGCAGGCCATTTTGTGTAAAGGAATCTAGCAGGCAAAGAGATAAGCAAGAGAGGCTGGAGCTGAGCACTCCTGGTTGGATGCGGGGACTCTCGCATCCAGCACTGAGGCTGGACTCCAGAAGGTATCTGTCATTTCTGCTTCTTTGCCCCTTGGGGTGATCCATCAGCCCAAGGATGGCCCATCCCTCTTTTCTACAGAATTCCCATTGAATCACAGCAGCTGAGAATGATGATGAAAATTGGAGCTGGAAGCATATTGGAAACTCTCTAGACCAATCCCCTTATCTGTAAACAAGGCAAGAGAATTCCAGAAGGGAGCCTGGCCTCATCTGATGTCACATAGCAAGTCCATGCTGGAGGCAGGAATGGGTAGCCAGAGCTTGAATCTTGGCCCCTTCCCATCAAAAAACATCGTTTGGGACTGTGGGTTATTTTCCACTTGTATCTGTCCTCACTCCTTTTTTTTTTTTTTTTTTATGATAGTCACAGAGAGAGAGAGAGAGAGAGAGAGGCAGAGACACAGGCAGAGGGAGAAGCAGGCTCCATGCACTGGGAGCCCGACGTGGGATTCGATCCTGGGTCTCCAGGATTGCACCCTGGGCCAAAGGCAGGCACCAAACCATTGCACCACCCAGGGATCCCTGTCCTCACTCCTTAATGAGACTCTAATCTCCATTGGCTGCTTACAGTGCTCTATTCTTTGTGAGCCCCAATAGCCTTTTAATTAGAAGATTCCTTAAAACTTGAATTTTTAAATGGTACTTGAAATGACAGGACACCTGCACCCCAATGTTCACAGTAGCCATGTCCACAATAGCCAAACTGTGGAAGGATCTGTGGCGTCCTTTGCCAGATGAATGGATAAAGAAGATGTGATGTATATATACATACAATGGAATACTACTCAGCCATCAGAAAAGACGAATTCCTACCATTTACATTGACCTGGATGGAACTGAAGGGTGTCATGCCGAGTGAAATAAGTCAACTGGAGAAAGACAATTACCATATGGTTTCATTCATATGTGGAATATAAGAAATAGTGAAAGGGACCATAGGAGAAGGAGAGGAAACTGAGAGGGGAAAAATTAGAGAGGAAGACAAACCATGAGAGACTCTTGACTCTGGGAAACAAAAGGTTGCAGAAGGAGAGGTGGGGGGGATGGGGTGACTGAGAGGCATTAGGAGGGCACGTGATGGGATGAGCACTGGGTGTTATACTATTTGTTGGCAAACTGAATTCAAATTAAAAAAAAAAAAATGATACTTGGGCAGACCAGGTGGCTCAGCAGTTTAGCGCCGCCTTCAGTCCAGGGTGTGATCCTGGAGACCCAGGATCAAATCCCACGTCGGACTCCCTGCATGGAGCCTGCTTCTCCCTCTGCCTGTGTCTCTGCCTCTCTCTCTCTCTCCTCTTTGTGTGTCTCTCATGAATAAATAAATAAAATATTTTTAAAGAGTAAAAATTAAAATTAAAAATATGATATTTGGTTAATAGCTCCCTACTGGGTCCTTCCCAACTTCTTGCAAAAATATCTAAAATGACAATGGAAATAGTAAAAACATCTTTCTGTGAATTTAGATCAATATTCAACCAAATGCCAGGTGAGAAACTAGATTAAAAATGTTATTTCAGGACCTTCCCTTCTGTGAGCCAGGGAGCCAGACCCCAAGACCAGAACCACGGGGCTAACCTATCCAAAACATCAGGACGCCATCCAGAATGCTCTCTGCATCCCTGGGCAACCTTCTCCTCCGGTCCTGGAAAATGTGGATGGAGAAGAACGAGGCTCCACAGAAGCCAGGAGGGGAATCTTCACAGACGTGACAAGAGAGCCACAGCCTAGAGACAGAATACCCAGGAGCCAGGCACGCCAGGGCACCGCTCTTTCTCTGTTCCGCATTTCTCCATGGTGTCAGAGAGCTCCCCGGCAGAGATGGTGAAGGATTTCGGTGAACAGCTGTTCAGTAAATACAAACCTGCTGGTCACTTGGAACCATGATCTCTGACTTGACAGGGTTTTTGACAAGACAGGGCTTTTGACAGATACTCTGCAATGACAGAGGCAGCAACAGGCATAAGCCTTCACAGCCTTCTCTCGTGGAAATTAGTGGATCTAGATAAACCTTTCACTGTGGAGGATGAGCAGAGTGGGAGAAACAACAAGATAATAGGATCTGTAACAAATCAAGTCAGGTTTGCAATTTAAACATTTTTAATGCAATACCAGAAAAAAACCCAACCAATCAACCCTGCATTTGGTGCACAAGAAGCAAGGCTGATGCCACAACAAGTGAATGAGTAACATGGAGGACAAGCAGGAGACTCAAAGAAGGCAGAAGATAAGGGCAAATTGATGGAAATGACAAGGAAGGAGAGGAGAGTTTGCATCCCTTTCACTATCCCACCAAATTCAAGAATTATAGAATATCAGATGGGGCGCCTGGGTGGCTCAGTGGCTTGAACGTCTGACTCTTGATTTTGGGTGGGGTCATGATCTCAGGGTCCTGGATCAAGCCCTGTGTTGGACTCCTGGCTCAGCAGGGAGCCTGCTTGGGATTCTCTCTCCCTTTGCCCTTCCCCCGATCACATGCGCTCTCTCTCTCCCTAAGATAAATAAATAAATCTTAAAAAAAAAAAAAAAGAATTATAGAACATCCTAAGGAAGAAACTCACATAATGGGAACAAAAACAATAATGAGTGATATAATTAAAGAAAACTTTAATTAGGATGCAATCTAAAGGAGCTCATCCCATTTGAAGGAAAAATAAAGAGGGCTGTGCAGAAAAGAGTTCATAAAGCAGACCTGGAATCCCTACCCTCAGGAAGCCTTGCTGGCTGGTGTGTCTGGGAACTCGGCTGGTCCGTCGTTCCCTACACTGATAGAAAACTTCGCCTAACTGGTAAGAGTGGCTAACGGTGCCTAAACTGTTTTTACAAATACTATGGTTTATGCTGAACATCTGCTTTCCTTCCCGGAGTCTGGATTTTGGTCTATGCAATGTAGAGTGCCTATATGATCAGATGCCAATAAAAACCTTGAGAATGGAGTCTCTAGCGGGATTCCCTGGGCAGACACATCGCACATATGTTACTCCATTTTCCTTGCCAGGGGAAGAGTGAGCTCTGTGTGACCCCTAACAGGAGGGAGAGAGTAAAAAAGAAGCCTGCGCCGGGATGCTGCCAGACTTGCTTGTATTTTTCCCTTTATAAGCTACTGGCATACTCCTTCGACTTTGTTGAAGTAAATCTCAGCCATGAGAGCACTTTATGCAGAGTTTTGTGAGTCATTTTGGTGAATTTCCAATCCTAGTGACAGATGGTCTTCAGGACCCCTCACAGAGGGGAATGAATGCAGTCACTTAAAATGCATTCTAGCAAAGTATTTGAATTTTAAGAATAATTTACTTTTACATAATAAGCATCAAGGAAGAAAAAAAACTTCTTACAAAGAATATAAAAATTGATTGGCTTCAGACTTCCTTCACCACTCTATGTAGAGCAGCCTTCAGAAGGTTTTTGAAGAGAAAGAGTTGTGACCCAATAATTTTGCAGCCTTCAGAGTCAGGGAAATAGACAGACATCCTTAGATATGTAAGCATTCAAAATAGACTTACATTAATGACTGAGATCATAAACTCTAAGAATGTGAGACGAGGATATTCTGGATATGCACTTCTTCTCTTATGGAGATCCCAACCTCAGAATCCAGTTGGGGTGCTCTACCGAAAAGTTCTGCAACTTTAACCTCACTTCTTCATATTTTCCTCCAGTGTTTTTCTGCTTCTGCAGTTCTGCTGAGACCAAGGAATGGAATTTTTGGTGCCATATCTCTCACTCCAAATTTAAGAGGATGCTTCTCCTGTGGTGGATGGCCACAGAAACTATCAGGCTGTATATTTCTATTTTCAATGATTGCTAAATGTTTTTTTAAAAGATTATATTTATTTATTCATGAGAGACACAGAGACATAGACAGAGGGAGAAGCAGGCTCCCTGCAGGGAGCCTGATGAGGGACTCTATCCCAGGATCCCAGAATCATGACTTGAGCCAAAGGCAGACGCTCAACCACTGAGTCACCCAGGTGTCCCAATGATTACTAAACTTAATGGACAGCAGTAAGCCGTTTATGAGACTTGCTGTACTAAGGATTGTTGTTTTGAGTAACATACTGAGCCACATGGGTGCTCCCAGGAAAAGAAAGAGGGCATCAATGATGGATGCCTGTCTTGGGGAAACAAAATGGAACATGACGGTAAATGTGTCACTTGTTTGTCATCCCTGATAACAGACTCAAGATACTGTGATTACAAAGCTAATAAACAAACAAAAAAATCTTAATTTTGTTCACAAAAGAACAGTTGCACAGTGTAAGAAAAAAGAGCATTTACATTTCAAGAAGCTTGAGTAATAGTTTTCTGCATTTGAAAAATTCACACTAGGAAAAAAATTTTCCCATTGAATGACTTGGGTCATTGTGTATGTGTATGTATGTGTGTGTGTGTGTGTGTACCAGCAGAATTAAAAAACCCCTCAAATGCAATGATTATCTGTCATCAAACCCTCACCTAAATAGTTTTTAATTTGGATCTTTAACTGTTCCCTGGTTAACTATGCTTTAAAAAGCAACTATGTAGTAAATCTCAACCATATAAAAGTCGTGAACATTACAGTCATTGCAAACTTACCAAAGTATTAATCAAGTTTACCTTTGGATGGTGGATTTTTTGAAATAGTTTATTTATTTATTTGAGAGAAAAGAGAGTGTGTGTGTGTGCATGAGAGTGGGGAGGGGCAGAGGGAGAGGGAGAAGCAGAGTCCTCCCTGAGCAGGGACTCCAACGCCAGGCTCTATTCCAGGACCCTCAGATCATGACCAGAGCTGAAGGCAGACATTTAACTGACTGAGCCACTGGGGCACTCCCTGGATGGTGGAATTTTGAAGGATTTTTACTTTTCTTCTATTATTTATCCTGACTATTCTCTGTGCCCCTGCTCACCATGGGATCCGTCCTCCACTTTTCTCTACCTTGCTCTGTGATTCTGGATCTATAACCTCTATAAGCCACATTGCCCAGGATGTCTTGTGCTCTGGCTTCTGGTTGGGTTTGGACAATGTGGGTATCTGGAATAGATCAAAGGAAGGAAACAGAGAGGCCAGGGGAACGTAACATTGGAATAACACAGGCATTCGGTAGTATTTCTCACCAGTATGGTGGATCACTCATGTATATATTTTACTGCTCTTTTCTGCCTTTTGGATATTCTTCCCCATGTATAGAAGTAAATGAGGTCATCTATAAATGTTTCACAATTGGAATCTGCCCCCAGGCTTGTTGACCTAGAAGATTTCTATTCCATTCCACAGGGAAGAAATTGAGAAGGCGTGGATGCATCTGGACTGGGGGGACTTGAGGCTGGGGTCAGGATGGCACTCCCTGCTTCCGAGCTCTGTGATAGAATACAGATGGTATTTCAACTCTGAACATGTGGAGACTGGGTGCAGTTCTATGCTTAAAAATGCTTAAAGTCCTAAAATGTTAGCTTTATGATAATTATGAAGAAAATTAACCAACACTTGCTGATAGTTAAACACTTACGAACTCCATTTACCTAGGTAAGAAATGGTGATGAGTTTGAAACAGCAGACCAAAAAAATACACACATATAAACATTTCTTTGTCTCTTACTGATATTACAAAATAAAACAAGTAACTGGGTCAGTCTACATGGCAGTTTCATGATAGATGGGTTACTTGGTTTTGTTTTCCAGGGCAATCAGCTGATAGGGTTTACTTTCACTCTCTTCCGTCACTGAGCCACCCACCCTGACATCTCAGTTCTTTAGTTCATGTTGCAGCAAGCTCAACTTAAAACATCAAAATAAAATGTATATTCAACATGAATGTTTATGTCATATTGCTAAGGAGACAGAGGAAGTTTAAAGAAAATAATATAGGCAGGATGTACAAAGAAAAAGATGGATATAGATCAGCTGAATAATATTTTAAAGCCTCTGACAAAAATGCAAAAACAGCCTAAGATAAATTGAATTGAATTTTATCTTATGGTGCAACTGAATAAAAGCTAGACAAACTGAGACGTGTATTTGCAATCTGGGCAGCAGAGGATTAAAATCTTTAATGTAATAAGCTTCTGCAAGTCAATCTGAAAATGAATCACACAACAGAAAACTAGGTTAAAGAGCATAAGCAGTAAACTGACAAAAGAATAAATTAAAATTGACAATGAATGAATAAGAAGTTTCATTGCTTGATCACTAAAAAAAAAGACTTAAAGTTTACAAAAGAGATATAAATTTTAAAAAATCCTTGCCAATTTGATAGATGGAAGATTATAATACCCTGTGTTGCCAATATAATTTTTCTTTTTTTTTTCAATATAATTTTTCTTAAAGGCAATTTGCCATTTCTTTCAAAATTCTTCCAGGTATGTGTGTCCTTTCATTCAGAATTTCACTATTACCAAATCATCAGAGAATGAGCTTAAAGATTTCTGGACTTATTGATCATCTCAGGATCATAATGGCAAAATCTGGAACATGGCTACAAAGGTTAAGGTAAGACTATGCAATGGCATAGTGGTGGCTGTAAGAATCTTGGGCAGAGGACAATTAAATGAAGGAGAAATTAGTTTCAATCTATTATTTACTTCTTTACTTTTACTTTTTAAAATTTTATTTTTATTTGAGAGAGAGAGAGTGAGAGAGAGAGGGAGAGGGAGAGAAAATCTGAAGCAGACCCATGCAGAGCGTGGAGCCTAACATGAGGCTCAATCCCACAGCCACAAGATCGTAATCTGAGCCAAAACCAGAGTCAGATGCTTAACCAACTGAGCCATCCAGTTGTGCCCCCTCAATCTGTTGTTTAGTGAAAAATCAGGACACACACCAGTCTGCATGGCACACAGATGTGTATTTTGGGGCAGTCTGGGGCGGTGGGATCTGGAGTGCCCAGCCTGCTACTGAATCCTGGTCCCACCAACCTCCCTGGGGAATCCTGGGCAGATTCCCTGCCTCTTCCAAACTGTAGTGCCTTCATTTGTAAAAATGGTAGTAATGAAAGTGTTTACCTAACAGGGCTGTACTGTATATGGCCTGAGATCATCCAGGCAAAGTACTTAGTACACTGCCTAACTCAGAAATGTATATTAGGTCATCATTGTTTTTAAAAACAAGGTTGAAAAATATGCATGGAAAATAGACCAGCAGAACCTATACTAACCCCTGGTAGTGGGACTGTCACTGGTTTTTGCTTCTTTTTCCTCTTCTGGGTTTTCTGCATCGAATGCAGACTGCAGTTGCAATGTTAAAACACACGTACAATAAATACTGCTTTTGAAGGAGGTTACCAGGAGTCTTCAGGGAACAGCTGAAACCCATCTTTCTAGGAAGAAAAGAAAGAAGAAACGGCCAGATGAGGGGGAACCACCCCCACGCTCTAGGAAACGAGCTCCGAGCCTCTGGGGCTGCGGGGCGGAGGAGGGCCACTCCCCAGCCTGCCCGGCAGCGGGCCCGGGGTCACCGCTGCGGCGTAGCTGGGTGCAGGCTGCACACTGGCCCATTGTCTGGCCACGGCTGCGCCGCGGTCAATGAGAAGCAGATGGCCCAGACTCCGTGTGCACGCTGTGTTTTCCCTCCGCGCACACCTCCGATGCAGGCCCTGCTTGGAGCCCCTGGCGAGGCAATCTGCTTTTCATTTTATAGGCAGGGAAAAGCTGCAGAGGAAGGAGGGCGGCGGGGCCATAGTGTTCAAAGTGTCGGGGGAGTTGATGTAACAATAATTCAATTCTCTCCTATTCTGAAAGACAGGGCCGTCCAACCTCTCTGGGTGCCTGCACTGGCCCAGCTGCAAAGGCAAGGTCATCTTGCACTACCTCAGGCAGAAGCAAGCCAACCCCTGAGCCTGTGGCCTGGATTCCAAGACCCAAAGCTCTTAGGACCAGCAGCCTGGAGAAGAATTCAAACTGGGGCTTCTTCAATCTGCATTGTGTAGAGGATCCGGGAAAGAGAGTTGAGAGGCCGGGGAGCAGCAGGCCTCCCACCCTACTGTCAAGGGAATCATTATCCACACTGGCAACCAGTGGGTAGCCGTCCTACCCATGGGGCTCCTCCTTCCCCTTGCCTTGAGGCACTATGCTTTCCTGGATAGGGGCTGGGCTCTGGACCCCACAGTCGTGTCTGGAATGTCATCCCAGCTCTCTGCATCCTTGCTGTGTTACTTTAGATCAGCTACTTAAAATCTCTGAACCTCTATTTCTTCACCAGACAGATGGGTGTGATACTTCTATTACCTCAGAGGAAATAAGATGATCATAGGAGATAATAATACACAGGAGTATCCACAGAGTGCTTGGCACATATTAAGTGCTTCTGATGGTCAGCTATTACCATTGCTATAATGGCCAGGTTCTCTCTGGGTCTTATTTCCCTTTTCTTTATACCATGGCATCATTTATGACCCAACATGCTTTGGGGACTTATTTCTTCTCATAGCAGTGGCTGTATTCAGTCTTTGCTGGGGGTTGGGGGGGTCCCCTGCTGCTGTAGCTCATGTACATCTCAATCTACAGTCACCAGTGATTTATGTTGTCTTTGGGATGAGTCCAGATCATTGTATGTGATTCCTGTGGGACTGCCCAACATGGTCCAGGGTTTTTCCCAATCAGGCAATTGGGTAGCAAGCACTAGCCTTGAGAGCCAGAGAGTGGCTTGTAGGTAGGCCCAGTAGAGGGGTATCCCCTGAAGCCCTAAAATATGGGAGAGCAGGAGAAGAAAAGACCAGAGCAGACAGTTAAAGAGGCAGGTCTATGAAGAAAAGAGATAAATAGTCCCCAGAAGAAGGGGAGCACCCAGGGGGCATCTGAGAAGACATCAGAGAAGGGTCAGAGTTTCAAAACATTCAGGAAGGAGAGTAGCCTTTTGGAGGTGGTCACAGAAAAGAGAGGCCTAGAGAGACATCATCAACATGAAAGTCTGGAAGACCAAGAATCCTAAAGATACCAACATGATGGACAAACAAATCATAGGCACAAAGAAAAGAGCAAGGGTCTGTGTAGTCTGCATGGTGACTGAGACTTTCAGAAAGAGATGATGAGTAAATTGCATCAGGTATGTCCAAATCAGGTGATGGTGTGTCTGACTGGCAGCTTCCCTGGATGTGCTAACTACACTTATTTGTCCTCAAACAAAAATAGCTGATTTGTCATGAGGGATGAGGTCCCAGGGTGTGAGACAACATCTTCCCTCGGTGAGTAGGTGGGTAGTTCTGTTTGAATGATGGAAAAAACACGCCTCTACAGTGATACAGTTACTTTTCATGCAGATTTTTGGGTGGGTCCTATATCTCAGAAATAAATGGATCAGAGACCTGGCTAAGATGAGAAGTCCCAGAAAAACAACTTAAGTTTCCAGTGACAGATGAATGAATAAGGAGAATGTGGTATATCCATACACGACGAAATATTACTCAGCCATAAAAAGAATGACATCTTGCCATTTGGAACAACATGGATAAACCCTGAGGGCACTACACTAAGTAAAAGGAGTCAGTTAGAGAAAGACAAATACCATATGATTGCTCTTCATTGTGGAATCTTCAGAGAAACAAAAAAAACAAAACCCAGCTCATAGATACACAAAATAGATTGGTGGTTGCCAGAGGTGGTAGGGGTGGAGGTGGCGGACAAAATGGGTCAAGTGCATCAAAAGGTACAAACTCCTAGTTACAAAATCAGTAAGTCATGGGGATGTAATATACAGCATGGCAACTAGAGTTAATAACATTGCATTGCATACTTGAAAGTTGTTGAAACAATAATAGATCTTAAAAGTTCTCACCACTAGAAAAAAAGTTCACATCACAAGAAAAAAATTGGTACCCAGGTATGGCAACAAATGTCAAATAGACTTATTGTGGTCATAATTCTATAATATACTCAAATATTGAATCATCATGTTGTAATGAAACTAATATAATATTGTATGTTCATCAAGCTTCAATTAAAAAAGAGAGAAGGTGGCACCAAGATTGATAGTCATGCTGTCCTTTGTATCAGCCAGGGATAGGCTAGGTTATGCTGCAGTAACAAACAATCCCAACTCTCAGAATCATCAGACAACAAAGATTTATTTTTCATTTATGCCTCAGTCCAGTGTGGGTTGACCAGGGCTTTGTTCTGCATACTCCCACCTGGGAATTTGGGCTGATGGAGCAGCCACTATCTCAAATCTTGTTAGTCACCATGGCAGAGGGAAAAAGAGTGAAACAAAACACACACACTGGCTCTTACAGCTTCTGCTCGGAGTGATATATGTCACACCTGCTCACCTTCCCTTGGCCAAAGTCAGTCACATGGCTGGGGAAGTACAGTCCTACCATGTACTGCTTAGGAGGAGAAGAAAGGGATATGGATGGGTGGCCCTAAGAACTCCCCCAACCACCCACTCCACAACATAGCCACGATCGATCGGCTCTCCTTTCCCTCAGCACGCGCCCTCTCAATGACTGTGGGCCACCTCTGTCCAGTAGGTCGCCACAGTCTTTACATCACATTTTGGAGGTGATGATTGGTAATGGTGCTTCCATCTTAACTCCGTAATCATGAAATAAGGGAAAACACAGAGCAGAACCTCTGAGAGGACCTAGCCCAGAACTCCTCTCTTTAGAGGTGGGGAAACAGTGAGTTAAAGAGAAACCAGGGTATCCCTGGGTGGCTCAGCGGTTTAGTGCTGCCTTAGGCCCAGGGCCTGATCCTGGAGTCCTGGGATCGAGTTCTATGTCGGGCTCCCTGCACGGAGCCTGCTTCTCCCTCTGCCTGTCTCTCTCTCTCTCTCTCTCTCTCTCTCTCTCTGTGTGTGTGTGTGTGTGTGTCTCATGAATAAATAAATAATAAGTTAAAACAAAAAAAGAGAGAGGGCAGACCGTGTGTGGTAGGCAGAATTCTAAGAGGGCTAAGATACCCACTCCCTGGTGTACGTGCTGCTGGATCTTCCCCCTTGAGCCTGAGTGGGACCTCTAAATACGATGAGATGCCACTCCAATGATTATGTTACTTTATATGGCAAAAGGGATTCTGCAGATACAGTTAAGGTTCTTGGTGTCAGCTGAAAGAGAAGTTCTCCTGGTGGGCCTGACTTAATCTGGAGTGCCCTTAAAAGAGATCAAGTGGCAGCAGGCTCTCTCCTGCTGATCTGGAAGAAAGCAAACAGCCATCTTGTGATGACCTATGAAAGAGCCCCATGGCTAGAACGGCGGGGGGGGGGGGGGGGGAGCCACTAGGTCAGCAAGGAAATGAGGACCTCAGCCCTACAAGTGCAGGACTTGAATTGTGCCAACACACTGAATGAGCGTGGAAGAGGATCCTGAGCTCCAAATGAGAACACACCCTCAGCCAACACCTTGATTTCAGCCTGGTGAGACTGAACTGAGAACCCAACTAACCTATGTCCCAAATCCAGACTCAAAGAAACCATGTGTTGTCTTCGCTATTGAATTTGAAGTAATTGCAATGCAGCGATAGGAAATGAATACGGCTTGCCAGGGGTATGATCTGAGACTTTCCCACGTGTCTCTGCTCCACTCTATCACCGGGGATGCTTTTGCAGCTGGGGAGGCCACCCTTGAAGCTGGTAGGAAAACAAGCTCAGATAAACACCTACTGTTTGTTATCTCTTTTCTTGTATTCTTTGCTTTATTCAAGCCAACTTGCACACCAACGATGGGAATCTTTCAAAACACTGCTTTTGCCTATGCCCTTCCCTGCTCAGACACTTGCAACAATTCCATGTTTTAGTTTGTTTGGGACATCGGTGCTGAGCTTCTAATCCCAGTGTTCAAGGCCTTCCAGCCCTTTCTCAGCCTCTCACTGAACACAAGTTCTCTATTCAAGGTCCAATGGCATCTGCAAGGCCCTTCCCACCTGTCAGGACTGCTCCAGGGGCACTTCCCTCTGCCCCTTGGCCCCCTGGTTCCCATTCATCTGACGGGGCTTTAACATGCCACTTAACCAATCAAATAACCCCTCCCAGTGACTCCTGCCCACTGTACTCTGGCATCCACTCGCTGTTCCATCCCACCTGGCACAACCGCTAAGCTTTCCTGCAGTTGATTACAACCAGTAATAAACCTCCACGAGTATCACATCATTTAAACCTCTTCCTGCCAAGATTCCAAGCTCTCTAAGGGCAATAACCATGGTCACTCTGAGTGCTACATCCAGAAGCAGAAAAGGCATTTGTAGTCCTAATACCCCTAAACTGGAAATGCAGATGTCTACCATCAAATGAAGAGATGAATACACTGTGCGATTTCCATACCATGGAATACTGCTCAGCTAAAACAAAGATGTTACTAATACCATGCTACCACATGGATGAACCCCAAAGCCATTCTGCTGAGCGTAAGATAGGAAAGTCTACATACTGCATGATTTATTTGTATAAAAATCCACAAAAAGCAAAACTGATTTATGACAGAAAGTAGACACGCATCCGCCTGGGGCTGGGGGCCAGGGGCACGCCGGGCATGGGGCACGAGGAACCATTGGGGGTGATGGAAATATTCTGTATCTTAATCGTGATGCTGGCTACGTGGAAGTATACATTTGTCAAAACTCATCAAACTCTATATTTAAAAAGGATACATTTTATGATATGTAAATTATGCCTCAAGGCTGACTTAAAAAGAAAAAACCCTTTGTATATTCTGAGTCGACTGAGACTTTGTTGGAAATGCCATAGGCCGCTCCTTCCTGGAAGGGAGATGCGCGCAGGCTCTGTGAGCCCAGGAAAACGCCTGCGGCCCCTAGAACACCCTAGAAGAGCCCCCATCCCTCCCAGGCACATGGGCTCCCAGGCTGAGACCAAAGATGCTGCTTACGGGGTGAACCAGCTTCAAGAGGGATGGTTCAGCAACAGAAGGCCAGGAAAGGGAGTGAGAGGAACGCAAAAAGGGGCTGTGTGCTCTGGAAGAGGGGGTCCAAGCCCCGGGCCACCCACAAGCTCCTGGGCGCTGCCGTGGGGTGGGCTCTGCAGAGGCCTCAGCTGGCCCAGAGGAAGAGCTTGCGGGGCCCCCGCGCCCTGAATCCGCAGGCCCGGCCACCAGCCTGTTATCCTCTGAACAGGGGGCCCGGGGCTTCCACCCACGAGAGGCATTCTCATCTGGAGCGCGTGTGGCCAGTGGTGAGCCCGCCACTCTCCCGTTTCCCACTGTCACTCTCTGAAGGAGACTTGTCATGGAAATAACTTCTGTAAAATATTCAGAATCATGGGACGCCTGGGTGGCTCACTGGTTGAGTGTCTGCCTTCGGCTCAGGGCGTGATCCTGGGGCCCCAGGATCAAGTCCTCCACTGTGCTCCTTGCAGGGAGCCTGCTTCTCCCTCTGCTGTGTCTCTGCCTCTCTGTGTCTCTCATGAATAAATAAATGAAATCTTAAAAAAAAAAAAATTAGAATTAATGGCAAGGAACATATACATCTACAGCCCTCTGATGTTTCACTGACATGAAATAATAAATATGGTTGACAATATGATGTTCTAAGATTTAAAATGAATTTGATGACATAATTAAGTACCTATCTTTCCACTCTTACTCATATTTAGAACAAGATCCCTCTCAGACTCTATCTATACTTATACATGGAGTTGGCCACATAGTCATATAAATCATGTGAAGATGTGGAGCAGATGTTATCGGGTAGCTGGAATTCTTTAGAAATGCATTTTAATGGAAAAATGACACAGAGCAGATATCCTACATGCTTCACAGAGAGAGTAATATAGCTACTTGAAAGGAATATTTATATTGTAGATAGACTGATTTGTAATCACCGAATATGACTGCTTACTGTCTGCTCTTGGATGAGTCAGACAGCTGCATGTGTAGGCACTTCCGGGCAGGAGGGTGGTGGGCCACGGGGGAGAAGGCTTCCAGCATCTTCTCTGTCGGTGTGGTCTTGTGCCCTCTCTCCTTGTATTGGCTGATGGGCCACCCTCCTGGGACATTTTCACAGCAAATGTGAAAGCTCCATAGGCTCGCAGCTTGAGAGGGAAGCGGTAAGTGTGACCTAAAGCTGAAACCCCACCACCAACAATAGAAAAGACCTCTTTGGCTGTGTGCATTCAAAACATTTTTGAAATCATCTGTTTTGTGGGTGTTGACTCTTTAGAGCCTGTTTCATCTGAAGTCTTTGTTTGGAACGGTTCTCTAGGAATGCTTCTCTGGGGACGCAGAATGTCCTTCTAAAGACCCCTGTGCTCCTAAGACAAAGTGATGTCCTGCTTCACGTGGACTCTGGCTTTCTGGGTTTTTATTCCTTTCAAGTTACCGAGTGGAGCATCACAGAACCATAATCCATAGCATCATCTTCATCTTCTTCATCTTCTTCTTCATCATCTTCTCTTCATCTCTCTTTTTCCTCTCATAATGTGGAAGATGAAGAAGTCAATCTATAACATTCAACATGGGAGTTCTGGTGGATAAATGGACTGGAAAATGACTTAACCCAAACAATGAGTCAGATTTTCTGGGACAGAATGAAGTTGCTTAACTCTGCTGATCTCACCTTAGGTTAGGTGTTCCTAATAACTTTAACCTACCACCGTCAGCTGGGCGGTTACCTGTGGCTTTAGGCTCCTGAGAGCAGGGTGGGGGGCGGTAGGCAGAAGCAGCAGCCCCATGCCAAGGGCTCCCTGAGTGCATGCTGGGGTTTCAGGGTGGGGGGATGCTGACTTCCTCCCCGCCCTGAGCACCTGGGTGCAGAGGCCCCATGGTTAGTGTTCTTCCATAGGAAGATTCTGGAGTTGGAAAGGCAGCCCCAGACTCAGCACCTGGCTTGTGTCATGTCAGACTAGCCTGGGTTCAGTCTGGTGGAGACCAAAAAGAATGACAAGAATGCCATAAATTCAAAAATCACTCTTCCGGCTGAGATAGTACAAGGACCACTGAAAACAGAGTAGATGTTATCAACCTGTTTTAGGGAGAGCCTTGTGCATTCCTACTACAATTTGGTGCCAAAGCTAGACTACACTGCCCTGGTCATTTTATTGTTTCAAAAATGTACTGAATGCTTACTATGTATTAAGCCCTATACAAAGCTCAGCGATCATGTGACATCCCAACTAAATAGATTTCCAGGTTGTTTTCATCAGCATAGGGTATTATTCATAATATACTGAGTTTTAAAAAAAGGTAGCTTGAGATGTCTGGGTTGAGCATCTGCCTTTGGCTTGGGGCGTAACCCCAGGATCCAGGATCAAGTCTCACATCAGGCTCCCTGCGAGGAGCCTGCCTCTCCCTCTGCCTATATTTCTGCCTCTCTCTATGTGTGTTTCTCATGAATAAATAAATAAAATTTAAAAATTTAAAAAATTTTAAAAATAAAAAAGATAGCTTGAATCATAAAAAGACACACAGGCTATAAGAATATATGACAAAATGCTAGCTATGGCTCTTAGGGTAATTGGATAATGGCCAATTTTTTTGTACATCATTAAAATATATATAAATATAAAATATATATATTACTTAGGATAGGTCTTACTCAGGCTACCAGGAAAAAGTCCTCTCAACAGTGAATCATCCACAATTAGCAAGGGCAGCATGTTATTTGTTGCGGTAACTACATGAGTTGTTACTGACTGGTCACATACTGCATTTGCCAGTGGAAGCTGGTTGATCTAAATTTCTACTTCTTAAAAAGCCCCCAAACTTAGATCCTCTTATATTCTTGCAGAGCTTTGCAGTATTAGCTCCTCAGTGGACGAGTTTGATTCAAGTCCCAGAGAACCCCTATGCCAATGCCTAATTTGTTTTGACATATTTTATGTGCAAGAAAACAGAATTTATGTCAATTTCAAAGCCAATACAAAAGCCAGACCTTCCATTTTCCTCCAGAAAACTGCATCACACTACTGCTTTTAATCTTTCTTCTTGGCCTAAGATTAGATAAGATATAAACTCTAGGCAATTTGGAATGCACCGAGATATGCAGAGACACCTGCTGCCGGAACACAGAAGACTTCAATGAGTAGCAGTGGGGATACCCTCACTGTGAGTGATGGCCAAGGACTTAACTCCTTATAAATACTGACTTCACTGAGTAAGTATTTTGGGATTTCATGTAAATGTCTCTATTTCAACATACTTTCAGAATCAGTAAGAAAAAATAAAAATGAAATATCTGGTGAAACAGGGATGACCAAAGATTATCTTCCTGCAGGGAAAATGTGTGGACATGTTCTAAGTGATATTTGATGTTGTTTGAGTCCTGGATACAGCCCAAAGTCACATGACATTTTGATAATTATCCATGGTCAGAAAAGGCCCGCCTCAGTATTGCTATAAAGTTCAAGGCACAAACTGGAATACAATTATTTTTGCTTTGTAGTCAACCAGTGGAAAATACCAGTTTTGAATTTGGACCTGCCAAAGCGTACCTCTAAGTTATGCTTTGATTATCTCAGCATAATTTTTCTTAATATGTTTGCTAAACAGGGTAACATTGCCATGGATACTTTCCATGGCCCTACAACTTCCCTTACACACTCTGGCACCTTCTCTCAAAGCTACCACATATGATACCAATTGAACACATTAGCATGTCATTTGTTCTCTCCATGGATGGGAAATCCAGAGAAAAAGCTGCATAGAAATATGATGAAGAGAGAGGAAACATAAAATGGAAGAGAACGAGCAGGGTGGAGATGGGCAACTTGACTCAGAACATGTATTGGGCTGACTTAACCCTTTCCTGGCTCATGCAGTCTCCATGTTTAGGCTAATGAAACCCACTCCTGTGTGAAGGAGTAGAACAGATGGAGCTAGCTGACAACAGGGGACAGGGAGCAAGAGGAGCTGTAGCACCCAGAGAAGATGGGAGAAAGCTTTTTCTCTTTGCTGGCTGATGTGAGAGCTAAGAACTAGCAACCCCATGTCACCCCTGGGAGCCATGTGCAGAGGACCTGTGCTCACCTTTCAGCTTCACACACCTGAGCAATGTCAGGTGGAAATGTCTCCGCTGCAGTCATTCAGGAAGGCCTGTCTGGGAACTGTCAGGAAGGCCCTTCTAAATGCTGTGCTGGGCTCATCCAGGAGGCTGACAGCACTGCTGATAGTCACTGGGTACTTTCTGCTGGGCAGTGACAGGTGCTGCAGTGAGCACAGCACAGCAGATGAGTGTTCTTGTTATTTTGCTGCCTGTATTCCCTGCCTAAATGTCTCCAAACTCTGTCTGCTTCTCTCCACCTCCACTGCTGGCTAAGGCCCAGCCATGAATATGGCAATGTTCTCCCCAAAGCCCTTTCTCAGTCCCTCTGTCATTCTCTGTCCCTCACTGCAGCGAGAGTCCTCTTCTCAAACACAAATTTGTGGCTCTTACTCTGCTTAAACACCTTCTGGGGTTTCCTGTTTTGTTCTGAGACAGAATCCAAAGTCTCTCATGTGGTCTATGAAGTATATGAAGTGGGCTTCTGTACTCCTGCCCCAAACCCCCATCTGTGGGCTCTTCTGACACCACAGTCCCCCTACGGGACATATGGGTCATCATCATGCAAGGCACTGGCATGTGCTATGCCCTATGTCTGGGTGCCCTCCTCTTCTCTGCCCCTTGGCATTGCCCCAGCACCAGCTTCCTCTCATTCCTGCTCTTCTTATAGATCTTGGCTGAGGAGCTGAGAGGACAGCATTCCTCAGAAGACAGGCTGTGTCTGTCCATCCAAACAGCCTGTGTGCCTTCAGTTCAGCTAACTGATGAATATTTAATGAGCATCTACTTTGTGCCAGGCATTCTTTCAGATACTGAGGATACAGCAGTGAACAAGACAAATAAGATTCCTGCCCACAAGGGGTTTAAATATAATGAGGAGGCAGAAAATAAACAACCAACAAAACAAATCATATATGGCAGCAGTTGTTAAAGGAACGAAAATAGGATGACAGAGAACTAGGGGTCAGGGAAGACCTATGTGCTTTAAAGTGAGATCTGAGGACAAAAAGAAGTGAGGCAGTGGAAAGGGCATTCCAGATGGAGGAGCCAGCAAGTGCAAAGGCCCTGAGGCAGAACTAAACTGGGCATGTTAAAGAAATAGGAAGAAGTCCAGATGACTGAAGAGTGCAGTAGCGTGGAAGAGATGAGTGGGTGGGGTGGGATTAAGAAAACAAGTAGGCTGGGGTCACATCACACAGATCAGTGTAAATGCATTGTGAAGCCACCAGGTGTTTTGAGCTGGGTGGAGGAGGGTGGCACAAATCCGTTCATGGAGGCAGTTTGAGAACACCTTGTGATAAAACCAGGGTCTCATCCTTCGGTGGGGATGACCCTTTATACTCATGCTGCTTTTAAGGGGAGGAGATGACTTTTGCTACAACCTTGCTTGCTTAGCCCCTCTGGTGCATGGTTAGACCTGTAGAGGAGAAGGACTGGCTCCCATGAGGTTAGAAACCACAACTTTGGGCTTGAAAGCACTAACCAACTCCATACTGGCCAGGGATCTTTTCATTATAAGCAACAAGGACTCCATGAAAACTAGCTGAAGTCAGAAAGGGAATTTGTTGCCTGCCAAGACCGATTATCAGTGGCTGAGCTCACCTGAAGGGCTCAGTGTCAGCAGGACTGTCTCTGTCCCTTGGCTTCCCTCACTCTGTTTCTCTCTTTGTATTGACTTTCTTTTCTCGTCTGCTAGCAGGGCTTCCTCCCAAATGCCCTTAGTCCTGCAAAGTGGAGTCTCTGTCCTGGGCCCCATGCCTCAAGGGGCCCCATGCTTTGAAGTAACTTCCTTGAAATTACCGGAGCTGGAGTCATTAGACCCATCTGAATGAGCTCTGGTCCCCTTCTGTTCTGTTCCTTTTTGGGCCTCTGACCCTCTTTCACCTACACGGGGTCCACCAGATGCTCTGAATAACTTGAGAACTCAGATCCTTGGAGTTATCCTGGGGCCCTGTGGACAGGCTCCAGCTCCAGGATGATGGTCTGATGAGTAGCTCACACACCCAGAACAGCATGGCCTTTCTTTCACAGGATCACACAAGATGACCATCAGAATGGTGCAGACATGCTGATCTGGGATGACTGTTACCCTCATGTGATACAGAATGAGTTCAGAGCTCTGGGCAGCCCTGGCTCTTGGGCCCAAGCCACATGGGAAGGCTGGAGTGTCAGCCTCTCCTGCTCATCTCCTGGCTGAGGTGCACCTTTAGTGTGTAGCGCCCAAGCATGGTACATTGGTGGCAGGCATCCTTTACCCTGCCCCCTGTGGCTCACCGTTCCACACCACACCCACATGTCAGGATCTCTGCCACATAGTCATGCCTGTACCCCTCAAGGGTTTTGAGACCACTGCTCCACAACCCCAGTGAGCTATCACCATTGATACTCTCTTTTGCAACTGACTCATGTGCTGACTTTGTGCCCTCCTGGGATGGTCATGACCCATGCCAGACAAGGGACAGGCATACTTTGTGCAGATCAAAACAATAATATAGCTCTGGCTTCTGCCCTCAACCACCTGCATCTTTCTACCCTACCTTTATAAACTCTCTTCCATATATGATTGGATGGGAAACCTTAATAAAGCCAGGGCCAAGTGGTCCAGGCTCAAGAAACACAGACTATCCAAATTAATCTCAAAGTAGCTCAACTTTGTTTTTTAATTTTTACTTTTCGAAAATTCATGGGGAGGAGGGGGGAGACAGGAACCCCGTGGATCTAAGTGCCTACTTCATGATGATTCTGTACATTTATACCTGACAGTTCACAGCTGCTCCAACACAGATTTCTTCAAAATTCTTACCCTTGCCGAAGTGCCTCACCCCCACAGCCCATACAGCATTTCTTCTTTACTTCTGCTCCGTCTCTTTGTACTGTATTACCTGGCTCTGTGCTGTCCAGCATGGTGGCCACATGCCACATGTGGCTGTTACACATTTAGAGAATGGTGATGTGCACTGAGTATAAAATACACACCAGATTTAGAAAATTTGGTATGAAATTTATAAAGGAAATTTAGGGGTATCTGGGTGGCTCAGTTGGTTAAGCATCTGGTTCTTGATCTCAGCTCAGGTCTTGATCTCAAGGTTGTGAGCTCAATTCCTGTGTTGGGTTCCACATTGGGCATGGACCCTACTTAAAAAAAAGAAAGAAGAAAGAAGTAAGAAGAAAGAAAGAAAGAAAGAAAGAAAGAAAGAAAGAAAGAAAGAAAGAAAAAAGAAAGAAAGGAAATTTAAAGTATCTGACTAATTTTTTATATTCATTACATGTTGAAATAATAATGTTTTAAATATACTGGGTTAAATAAAATATGTACTTAAATTTAATCTTGTTTCTTTTGCTTTTTTACTATGGCTATAGAAAACTAAAAAGAGCGTGTGTAGCTCATGTTATATTTCTGTCATATAGTGCTGAGTCAGATCAACAAAGACTTTGTAATTTTCTCCTTTTCCC
Organism: Vulpes lagopus; assembly: GCF_018345385.1. Taxonomy (NCBI): domain Eukaryota; kingdom Metazoa; phylum Chordata; class Mammalia; order Carnivora; family Canidae; genus Vulpes; species Vulpes lagopus. The sequence goes on along the minus strand of NC_054830.1, from coordinate 108,586,336 downwards.
CCTGCTTCTTCCTGATTCCTTCCTGGTTTTTTCTTCCTCACCCTGATACCCTGATTTGAAAACATAAAATTTCCAATAAGTGGCCTGGCAGGAATGAAGATGTCCTCAGGTTGGGGGGTGGGGGTGGAGGGTGGGTATCAAAGGGCAAGGGCTCTAAGTCAATCATTTTTGTCTCCTCCCACATATGTTACATTGTGTTTGTGTTAAAATAGACATTTAGGAAACCACTGACTTCACTGTCTCTTGAACTCGCCATCATAAAATTTACCACGCAGAAAATAGCATCGAATGGAGGAAAGACACTAATGTTTTCCTTTCCTGAAACACGAGTCCACATTTTACTCTAGAGTTTAAATTATTCCATTCATGAGGGAACTCCTCACTACTGTCTGTTCTTTCCAGGCTCTGCCACAATTCCATATTTCTTAGGGACACACTCATATAAGACAGTTAGCTCTTTTCATTAAAAATTGGCAGGCAATACTTTCCTATTTTGTTTTTCTTCCCTTGGATAAATGTCTAGCTCCCAGTCCATCATCACCAATAACTTAAGAGCCATTTTATTCTTCACTCCAGGAGTCTTTCCCGAACCATGACTCACACCTCACATAAAATAGGTCTGCGTGTTTGGGAAAACAGCCAGAAGTACTGCTTGATCGAACCTTATGATAAGAGATAGAAAGTAATCGTGAACACAATGAGAGGATTTGTTCTAAGCTTTGAATATCTTGCATTTTATAATCTTTTAAATCTTTTTTTTAATTGAAAAGCAGTGCACAATGACAGCTCGCAGGAAACGTATTCCAACGTCTAAGTGTTCACATCTGCAAGAACATTCAGCGTGGGCTGAATACATGCATTTGAAACAAATCGTGGCGGAAGAACAAGAGAGATCTTTTACTGGATGATTATTCTCCCTAGGTTAATAAGGGAACCATTTACTCTGTGTGGTTGCAGCCAAAGATTTAAAAGCTATTAATTGTTATCGGCCTGTGGTTTTGTACACCAGAAATGAACCTGGAAAATGATTTTCTGGAGTCTCCAAGGTCCTGGGAGGACATGGGGAGGAGGAGGGGAGGCAGGAACCCCGCGATAGGCCTGTCTTTGCCCGTGAAGAGCACACACATATAATTCTAGAATTTATTAGTTAGTATTCTCTGTGGTTTTGTCTATTTAATATTTCAGACAATTGCTTGCTCATGTTCACTGAGGAAGAGGAAGTAACCTATTGCATAATTAAACGGAACCTGGAGAATTAACGCTGATATTTGGTAAGCCATTTCCTCTTCTTACTACAAGTGTCCAATTCATGCTTTTCCCAGTAAGTAGCAAAATTGCAGTTTTCATCAGAAAATGTGAAGCCGAAATAGAAACCTCTGAGGGCCTGGTTGACTCTGAAGTGGCATTTTTCTCAAAGAGTTTTTGGGAAGCCAGAGGCCGATCCGAATCTAGAACAATCTAGATGGTTGCGCAGTTAAATGTACAGGCACGGGTGAACAAAAGTGTCTCGGTGTTTGATGCAGAAAGCTCAGTTGCTTCCCACTCTGGGCTGCAGTTTCCGTGTGGGAGGGAGGCCCCGCAGTGGTGCCGAAGCAGCCCAGGGCGCTGGAAACGTTGGTGGAGATTCAGACACTCAGGCAAAAGCCAGAAAGGGATGGGCAGCTTCTAGGGACTCTAGGGCCTCAGGATGGAGCAGGCTGCACTCCTCACAAAGTCCCAGGGTGGGAGCCCCTTTCAAAGGCTCCCTTCCCCACCCCTTCCCTCGCTGCAGTGCTTGTCCTCAGCCTAATGGGACCCAGGGCCGTGTGTTCCTAAAGATCTCACAGCGGTGGACACCTCCCAGCAGCTTCCACATCGCCTTCCAAGCCTAACACTCCAGCAAATCCTTTCAACGTGTAATGTAAATTTGCCCGGCTCTCCCTACACGTTCTCCCTCCTAAGCTGTAAGTACTGAGGAAGGAACGCTTTGTCTGGAGACCTAGGCTTTGGTGCTAAGAAGGCAAGGAGGCAGACATTTCTGGCTCTTGAGTAAATCCTGCCCTACACCTGCAACCTTGTCAGAACAAATTCTGATCTCAGAGGAAAAATGAACTTCGAATGTGACCCACACTGATGATTCTCAGAACCCTGTCTGGAAATTAGGCTGGCAGAGCCATAGAGAAAGTAGGTACCGGGACGCCTGGGTGGCTTGGTGTTTGAGCGTCTGCCTTCAGGTCAGGGCATGACCCTGGGGTCCTGGGATCGAGTCCCACATGGGACTCCCCCACATGGAGCCTGCTTCTCTGCCTCTCTCTCTCTGTGCATCTCTCATGAATAAATAAATAAAATTTTTAAAAGAAGAAAAAGAAAAAGTAGGTACCAAAACATGAACTGGAAAAGATATATACACCTCTATGTTCATCACAGCATTATTTATAATAGCCAAGATACGGAAGCAGCCCAAGTGCCATTGATAGATGAGTGGATAAAGGAAAGGGGAGGTGTATACATACACACACACACACACACACACACACACACACAATGCAATATTATTCAGAAAAAAAGAAAGAAATCCTGCCATTTGCCAGAACATGGATGGATCGTGAAGGCATTATGCAAAGTGATAGAAGTCAAACAGAGGAATACAAATACTATCTGATTTCATTTATATGTGGAATCTAAAAAAGATCAGATTGGTGGCTGCCAGCCTGCAGGGGGTTCGGGGGTGAGGATAGGGGTAGGGGACAAAATGGATGAAGGGGGTAGAAAGGCACAAACCTCCCCTTATAAAATCCTGAGCATGCAATGTGCAACACTGTGACTATAGTTAATAATACTGAATTGCAAGTTTGAAAGTTGCTAGGAGAGTAGATCTTAAAAGTTCTTATCAGGAGAAAAAAATAATTGTTAGCAATGTATGGTGATGGATGTTGACTAGGCTTACTAGGGTAATCATTTTGTGAGATGTATCAAATCACTATGTTATACAAATAAAACCAACGCAAGGTTATATGTCAGGTATACCTCAATTAAAAAAAAAAAAAAGGTGAGTGGGTACCTAACAAGGGCAGGAGGTGAAAGTGAAGAAAGCCTCCCAACACTAAAGGAGCAGCAGCTGGGGCCCCAGGTCCCTGGGGAGGAAGACACAGGTCACTCCTGCTTAAAGGCGCATGGAGGCAGTGATGGTGGGTGGAGCCCTCCTCCCTGAATCCTGTTTCTAGACATTAAATATCTGGTTCACTGCCGGAGCAAATCACTAAATGATTTTTATAACATGAAGGGAAAACAGAGGAGGAGTCCAAGCCTCAATGCTAATGCAAGTCTCTGCATTAAAAAAACATTTATTATGGGTTTGAACTGAGGCCAGGCTCAGGCTGCCAGAGGGAGCTGGAAGGAGAGATTCGAGAATGCTTCCTTTGAAGTTGGTGGTCAGGTTTCTGCTGGCTGTGGTGGTGAACCTAACGTATCCCACCAAAAGAGTAAGGCTATTATTTAGAAGGGAGGGGGCCCACATTTGAAGTTCTATATTAACATTACTACAAATGATAGAAGACTTTTTATTTCCAGACTGCTTTTATGTTGCAGAGACCAAAGCAACTTGCCTAATGTGGGTTTTGCCCACTCCCCTTAGAGGAGTCATTTTAAAAGAGCTTGCTTTAATTTAATGAAACAAATTGCTGCGCTGAATAGTGTTCAGTGGGGGGTGGAGATGGTCTGCAGTACTGAGGGGCTCTCGGGCCCTGCCTGGATTTTCCAGGCTATGGGGCTCTCCTGGGCCTGCCCTCCGCCTGGGGGTGCTGCTGTGTCAGGTAGCTCTGTGTGCTGAGCCAAGGGCCAGGATGAACAAGGACAGGTGGACCCCACTCTACCCTCACGGCAGCTCTCAGCCTAAGGGGCTGAGGTGGAGCAGGGAACAAGGACATCTGATGTGAATCCAAAGCAGAAAATGTGAAAGTCAGAACATGATGGGGAGATCACCACCAGGCCGAGGGAATCAGGTGGAGAAGGCGTATTTACGATGCCCCTCCAAGGATGGGCAGGACTTGGACAAGAAATAAGTGGAAGATGGATGAAAAGGCAGCACATGGGAAACTTGGAAGCATGTTTGGGGAAAGAGGAGTGTTTAGAGAAAAGGCTGAGAAGCGTTATCAGGACCAAGTTGCAGAGGGTCTGGCCTGGGAGGGCAGGGCTGGGGGAGTGGAGGCTCAGGTGAGAGGAGCTGCACCTGGCAGTACCATGTGGATGTGTCTGTGACAGTGGCTCTCAGGATGGCTGTACAGGGGAATGGCCCCATGAGCTTAAAAACTGGGGCCACAGAGGGATCCCTGGGTGGCGCAGCGGTTTGGCGCCTGCCTTTGGCCCAGGGCGCGATCCTGGAGACCCGGGATCGAATCCCACGTTGGGCTCCTGGTGCATGGAGCCTGCTTCTCTTCCTCTGCCTATGTCTCTGCCTCTCTCTCTCTCTCTCTCTGTGACTGTAATAAAATAAATAAATAAAAAAAATTAAAAAAAAAAACTGGGGCCACAGAACGAGAGTTCTGGCTTAACTGGTCTGACCTGTGGTGGGGAGCATTAGGGTCTGAGAAAAGTGCTCCGTGATCAGTGATTCTAAGATGCTGCCGAGGTTAAGAACCACTACTCTGTAGTGGAGTCTGATTCAGTATGGGTGGGGCTCATCTTAGAAGCTGGAGGTGATGCCAGTAATCCCAGCCCACGGACCTCTCTTGGAGTAGCAAGAGGATCTACAAGACTAGCCATGCAGAGCACCTGCCTGCAGTTTAACCTGGAAAGGAGAACCAGGAAACATTTGACCTCTTCTGTCTGGTACCTCTGGGATGCTGGCCCTTGCTGAGAGAGGGCAGCCTCATTCACCTGCGATCGCTGCCCTTCAGGGACAAGTGGGGGCTTTAAAATGAAGCATCGAGGGGTACCTGAGTGACTCAGTCGGTTAGGTGTCTGACCCTTGATTCCAACTCAGGTCATGTTCTCAGGGTGGTGAGATGGAGCCCCAAGTCCAGCTCTGCACTGAGCATGGAGCCCACTTGGGATTCTCTCCTTCTCCCTTGCCCGTCCCTACTCCTGCTCTCCTCTCTCTCAATAAAAATAAATAAATAAAATGAAGCATACATACCTCAAGGGCTAGAGGAAGATTGCCCGTGGGTTGTGGGGGCATGCACAGCTTTTACTAGATTCTGTTTGTTCGGCTTCCACAAGCATGCTCTCCCATAACAGATCTGCCTGAGATCACCCTCCTCCGTGCTGACCTCCCTACTCTTCCTCCCTTCCCCTTCCAGTCTCTTCTCTCATACTCTGCAAGGGCGAGATTTCCCTCTCGTCGGGCTTGACATGGATGGGGCATTGTGGCAGGATGCAAAAGTTCCCAGGTTACCTACCAAAGGGCAACTAGAAATGTAGCCTCTCAACATCAAAGCAAGGGATCCCCGGGTGGCTCAGCGGTTTGGTGCCTGCCTTTGGCCCCGGGGCGTGATCCTGGAGTCCTAGGATCGGGTCCCATGTCGGGCTCCCTGCATGGAGCCTGCTTGTCTCTCTGCCTGTGTCTCTGCCTCTCTCTTTCTGTGTCTCTCATGAATAAATAAATAAATAAAATCTTTAAAAAAAAAAAAAAGATCAAAGCAAGAAGTGGTGAAGGTGTTGTGCATGGCTTCATGGGCACAGAGCCTTCTCTGTCTCTGCTAGAATCAGAACTCGTAAGGGAGATGGATCTCAGGACGGCCCGTAGCAATAGGTTTATTTGAATTAAAAAAAAAAAAAAAAGGAATCGGGGCACCTGGGAGGCTCAGTCTGTTTATCATCTGACTTAAGCTCAGGTCATGGTCTCAGGGTCCTGGGATTGAGCCCTAAATCGGGCTCCCTGCTCAGGAGAGCCTCCTCTCCCTCTGCCACTCCCCACTCATGCTTCCCACCCCCTCTCAAATAAATAAAATCTTTATTTAAAAAATGAAATGAAAAAATAAAAAATAAAAAATGAAATGACACTTTTCTGACCAAACATATTAACTAAAAGCTTTTGTTAATATTGACAATGAGGACTGACTTTGCAATTAGATCATACTTTAAAAATTATATAATAATAATAATGATAGCAAACACTAATTTAGCAGTATGGACCTCATTCTAAACATCTTACATGGATTAGCTTATTTGAATTCTCCCAACAGCCCTATAATTTTTTTTAAGATTTTATTTATTTATTCATGAGAGACACAGAAAGAGAGACAGAGACACAGGCAGAGGGAGAAGCAGGCTCCATGCAGGGAGCATTATGTGAGACTCAATCCCAAGACCCCAGGATCACGCCACCAAGCCGAAGGCAGACGCTCAACCGCTGAGGCCCCAGGTGCCCCCTAACACCCCTATAATCGAGGCCTACTATTATTCTCAATTTATAGAGTCCTGACATAGAAGAAGTTAAGTAACTAGCTCAAGGTCACATGGCTGGCAAGGGGTAGAGTTGAAAGATAGTAGACATTTTCTATAAATTGCAGGAACTAAATCTAAGGTTCCAATATTTTGACAAAACTATGATATGCTGTCCATATTCAAAATACATTACTCTAGCATCTTTAGCAGTTATTTAAATATATGATTAAAATCTTTAGGTATCACCTTTAAAATTTGGCTCAGTGTCGGCCCAACCCCACCTCTCTGAGGTTCAGTCTCTTGTCTGCAAAAACAGAACAGCCATCTCTGCTCAGTGGGGTTGTTGCAAGAGCAAATGAGAGAGCCCAAGAAGTGGCCTGGCCTGCAGCCAGTTCGTGATGAATGGCAGATATTATTAACATGGTTGGCATCTGGAAAACCATCTTAGCATGTGGTAGGAGCTCCCTGAATGTAAGCGCCCTTCTGCCTTATTAATGATTCCCAGATTTTATTCCCATGGAATAAACCACCCCCGCTGTGGGGGGCGGTGGCCTGACGCAGTGAGGTTCCTTGCTTCCTATTGTCTTCCCTGCCCGAACTTTCTCAATGAAGACATCCCGCTGCACCTCCTTCAGTGTGCCTCCTCTGAATAATAAAGCCTCACAACGATGTCTCATTTCTTCGATCTTATAACAGGCTCTCACCAGTCCTCCAGGAAGAGGTCAGTGAATCGGAAGGAATGCTAGGAATAGGGTAGTGAATGAGGCAGGCACTTCCTTGCCTTCACCACACTTGCAGTCTAGGTATCACCAGGTAATTGCAACACCGACAGATGTCATAAAAGTAGAAGACATAGGGGCCAGTACAAGCCCAGAGAAGGGGAATCAAGGAAGGAAAGGAAGGCTTCCTGGAGGAAACGTCGTCTAAACTAAGATCATATGGACAAGTAGAAGCCAAAGAGCAGGAACAGTGTGTCGTCGTCCTGGAGGCAAGAAAGAATGTGCTGAGTTTTGAGAACAGGAAAGATTTAGTAAACTTGACCACAGAGATGAAAATTTCCTAGTCCTGAGCTTGATTTCTTGCCTTTGGTTGGCACTCCCAGAGCATGGAATGCTTCCGGAAAACACAAAGAATTTTCTACGTCTTTTGTATGTACCCCCATGTTTGCTCATTTCTTGCTTCCTGGAGCTCATCTCATTCCTCCCTGGGTCTGGGCAGCATTGCATGGACCCCAGTCTAGCCAGGGCCCAGAAAGGGGCTAACAGAGCCCCATCTGCTGGCCCCTGAGACATGAATCCCCGGGAAGCCACACTCTGAAATATCTTTTCATACGTTGTTCCAAAATTGAAATTATGTAGGAGCCTTTCACCTGCAAGGGGCGAACCTACCCATTGGCCCTGGCGCTAGGGCTTTGGGCCCATGGGATGGATGAAATATGTGGCTTGTCTCAGCCTGCCTTTCTATTCCAAGAGCAGAGAAGGGCATAGAGTCAGCAGCAAGGTTGAGAGAGTAGGATTGTCCGTTTACACTCTCGCTCTGTGACTGAAGGTCAGATCCCGCCACCAGCAGACAGACTCAGCCTCTGTTGCTTTCCCAGTGTGACCCTGGCCGCCCCCTTACCCTCACACTTTCTGGGGCTTTCTGTTCCAGTCTGTAAAATTAACTCCTGCAAATGAAACAAGAAGCAAGCTCTGGTCCCTGCAAAGCAAAAACCAACTGAGATCAGATAACTTTTGAGGCATGAAAGCAAAGATGTTCTGTGACTTTTTGGAGCGTTCTCAGTTGCGAGATTTTCTTGGAAATCCACAAGTAAGTGCTACTTGTGTTCTAGAAACAATGAAACTCATTCTTACAGTTGGCTCCGGAGTGGTCCGTGATACCACCACACAGGCACACATACTCCCTATCTGTCTGCTGGAGAAGGCCATGTTTATGTCAAACTAATTTATATGTTTCCAGTCTGAAAAATTCAGAGTTTATTTTCCCTGTGATTCTGATGAGCAGGTTGGCTAGCAAATAAAAGTCAGTAAAAGGAGACTTTCCCAAAAGTCAGAAGAGGACTGGAGCAGAATGTGAGAGCCCTTGGTGATGCTGGCCTGGCCTCCAGGCCTTGGGCCACTGGCAGCCTGACTGCTACACTGGCAAAGGTCTGAGGTTGAGGGTGAAATTCCCCTCAGACGGAGCTTGGCCGCTTGAACCATGCTGGAGCCTGCCACCTTCTACGAGCACTTCGTTTTGCTCCTGAAAGTAGCCCTGACTATCCTTAACGAGACCTCTAACTAATATGTGTTCGCCAGGATGTCTCTCTGGACAAATCTCTTCTGGCCTGGGTTACTCCTTTGGTTTTGTTTTGTCGGTGGGCGTGTGCCTCATCCCAGGTGGTAAGCCCCCTGCAACCTAGAGCGCACCATCTCGTGACTGTCCTCCCAGTGGCCCGGGAGGAAGCATTTCATCAGTGCTACAGATGGGGTCCCTCACTACCGACTGCACGTGTACCATGTCTTTCTTGCTGCGATGTTGACCTCGGATCCAGCCCGGTCTCCCTCCGTGGCTCAGGACTGCTCTTCTATGTAGGCAGGTTTCCACAGGCAGCTTTTTTAGGAGACCCTTTGCACTGTGGTGCTTGTGTTTGGCTGCAGGCAACCCCGTGGCCTGTGCCCAGCTACACACTCAAGGTCATGCTTCAGGCAAGGGAGGCCTCTGAAACGCAAACAGGCCATCCTGCTGGGACCGGTAGCCGCCTGCCGTCAGCTGGGGAGGAAGGACTTTCATTCGTTCTTGTCACTGAGCTGGCAGGGCGCCGATCCCCACATCTGGAAACAGTTATGAAGAAAGAAGAGGCATGAAAGCCCGGGCCTCATGACCCTGCAGTCTTCCTTTCTGCTGCTTTATTTATTAATTTACTGGTTTGGAGTGATCAACCCAGGTCCCCAGTGTAAGTTATAGGAACCAAAGTTAAAAAGAGGCCATGACAGTCACAGTATGCTCTGAAAACAGGCCAGGGTCTTATTTATGGGGTCTTGGATGAACTTGACATCTAAATAAACATATTCTGAAGTTGTGTAGCACATTGGACTTTAATCAGCAAGCCAAGCCTTTTTAAGCTCTGCCTCAATCTTCGTGCTCCTCCCCAACTTGGCAGGACCCTGCCACGTCTGTCTCCAGGGCTCACTGGATTTGCGCTCATCAGATTTGGACACACAGATAGAGTTTCCTCTTTGCACATCACACAGACACACAAACAGGGACACACTTGTTGCTTCCTCCATGTGCCTCCTTTAAACCATAAGAAGGCAACTGAACTGTGTTTGCATCACACCAACATATGTTGCCATCAGTGGTTGATGGTGCCCTGAAGATAGGGGCCCAGTACAGGGGGCTGGTTGGTTGTGAAGTTTGGAAAGTGCCCATACAGAAGATGGTGGCTTTTTTTTTTTTTTAGGACCAATTATCAAGCCTTAAGAGTATTTAATAGATTTCTATACAATGGAGGCAGGTTGGGGACAGTGGGGAGGAGATGGTTTTAAATAGAGCAATCAAGATGGCATTTTCCTTGGCCATTAAGAATGGATGCATGGAAAAGCAACTCTTCCAGGCTCTTGTGTGTCTCGGGAACTGTAAAGCACTAACGAGAACCAGAAACCCAGACTAGCGATGTCTAGTATGTCTCTGGTACTAACCCTGTCTCTGGTTTTTGGTTTGATGAGTTGCAGTCTACCTTGCTGACTTGGCTTCCCTCCCAACCAAATGATGAATCACCTCTTCTGGGAAGGATACCAACCTCCCCCCGCCCCCACCACCCCATCCTCTCACCCTTAACTAGCAGGCCCCTCTCCCCACCCTGTGTGGTTGGGTACTTTCCTTTGGAGCTCCTTTCCATGGAGCCATGGATGAAGCACTGATTTCATTGTATATGCGCCTGGCTCCCCCACCAGTCTGAGTGCCTCATGGACGGAGAATGACTGAGTCATTTCTAGAATTGCTGCACACAGCCTGTCACTGAACCTGTAGCATGAGTTCTCTGAGAGTTTGCAGACTCAGTCTCAAACCATTTACTGAAGCAAGAGGGTTGTCCATACATTGACAGTAGCATTTTTTCAGATGATACAAAACAATAGGACTTACTCAAACTGTAGTTCAGCTGTGACTTCAGAAATGTGCTAATTAATCCAGACAAATCTTTTCTACAGACTCCAGAGTCATTTGAATTCTTTTCTTGCCCTGGGATTTTGTTGTATTAAATGTTTATTCAACTGACTGTGCCATTAGCTTGAAGAATTCTCAGGCACAGGTAATTGATGTTTGAGCACTAATTTAGAAAGGTATGAAAGGAAAGTTTGGGCTTTATTTTAAGTGAGCCTTGCCAAAGTGTTGTCACAAGTGATGTTGTGTCAAGAACCCCCCAAAAATTACCTTTCACGTCTTATTTTACACACTTCTCCAGTGCTTTAAGAGAAACAATGACTGCTCAGTCTATGCAGTCCATCCCCAGTGTGAAATATATTAGGAAAGAAAATGACCCGTCTTGCCAACCAAAGAGTCAGGCAGAGGTCATTGCCAAAGTACAGAAGGCTACAAAGCGGGGTCTGGATAATTAAAGAGGAATGGTGAGGCCTTGCCAGCGCTTGCTCCAGTATGTTTAAGAATCCACACGAGCTGAGACTCTAAGCACTGGGAGCCTAGAGGGTACCCAAGGGTAAAATGGAGTGCAACTGGGGAATGTTCCCTCTGGGAGCTTCCAGGTCATGGGAACCCCAATGTCAGTGCTACAGACTCCCTCAGGTATCTACCTAGACCCTGGCGAAAAGACGGGGATGTGCCTCCCACAAATTCAAGAAAGCAATTCCCCTCTTGCCCATGCCAGCTGAGCAGCATTTTTGTTTGACTCAAATTCTGGAGACTTCATCAGAGGAGAACCCTACAACTGGGTGATTTGGAGGAGCCAAAATCACTGCCGCAGGAGCAGACTGATGATCCCTGCCCACGGATCTGGGAAGCACTGGCTCATTTAGATTCACCCAGCAGTAAAAATAGATGGTTCTTCTTGTAGGCTGGGAGTGGCCTAATGGTAAGGTTATCGAGGACTGGTAAATAATTCGAGTCAATCCGCTCAAAGGAACCTTGATGTCATGGTGAAATTAAATGATGGTGGGAGCAGCTCAGACTCCTGTGGTTCTAGGGCAGGGAAGATGTCCAGGTGTCACCCAAACAGCCTCATTCACCAGAAAGTCTGCTGGGAACATGCAGGGGTTTGCTCAATGAACATCTGTGCAAGGGAGAGAAAGGTCGAGGGCTTTCAAAAAGGGTGCGATTACACTGCCTGCTGAGGGGCATCAAACAGCGGTGTAGGCAGGGCCTCCTGCTAGGAACTGGGCCGCCTCTGTTCAAATGCTGACTCTTCAGCTTACTAACTTCATCACTTCTCTGATGAGTCCCTTCACCTCTCCCAGCCTTGCCTTCCTCATCAGTAAAACAGGCAAAATACCCAACCCATAGGATTATTTTAAGGATGAAGTGACTTAATGCACGGAAAGTAATTACAACAGTACCTGCCCTTGGTAAGCGGTAACTGTTCCTCAGCGGGCTAGTGCTCTGTGCGCGCACACATGTGCACGTGTCTGCTTTGCTCCCGGACTGCCTCCCTGGCACTCTGAAGCTCAGGGCCTTTTGAAGACACAGCTTCTTCCGGAGGAACCCCAGGCTAATCCCTACTTTTGCTGTCTTTTATAGAAGTAGTGATTCTGGGGCAGCCCTGATGGCTCAGCGGTTTAGTGCCACCTTGGGCCCAGGGCCTGATCCTAGAGACTTGGGATCGAGTCCCATGTTGGGCTCCTGCATGGAGCCTGCTTCTCCCTCTGCCTGTATCTCTGCCTCTGTGTCTCTCATGAATAAATAAATAAAATCTTTAAAAAAAAAAAAAAAAGGAAGTAGCGATCCAAGCCCCAAGCCCCATTCTGTGGCTCTCCTTATCACAGCATTTAGGCCCTCCCATCCTGGCGGAGGGTCAGGAGCCCCCAGGGTGGAAGATTGAGGAGGAAACGCGGGGCAGACAGGCACCCTCTGGGCTACATCCTTTTGGATGAGCCCAGAGCCTGACTGCTGTGGGGGGGGGGGGGGGCGGGGGGCGGTGGGATGGAGGGTCCAGGGAAGTCTGGGTGTGTACCACGGAACACTCAAGTGGGGAGAGTTTTGCCCTTTCACGCCAGGGTAAAGGTGCTGATCTAGACAATAGGCATGTTCTCACGTGTGCAAACCAGGAGGCAAAATGTCATCTCTCTTCCCTCTCAAGCTCTCTGGCCTGCGCAAGTCACCCTCTGCGCCATGGCTTCATCTGTTCGGAGCCATTTCCGTGAGGCAGGGTGGCGTCGGATCGCAGCACTTCTTAGGCACTTTTAACTTGCTCTCCGAATGGCTGCTGCAGAGCCAAGTCTCTCCACGGCCGCAGCCTCTTCCCCTTTCTGTCTCTGACGCTCGCACAGCGCTCGGCTGAGGAGGTAGAGGCTTTCTTTGCACTTAGCACGCACGGTAGAGGGGACGCCAGAGAATCAGGATGTGATGTGGGGAGCACCGGGCCCCACATCACATGTGGGTGGCTCCTTCCTGTGGGGACTGAACGCCCCCGCTAGGGAAGACGGGGAAGGGAGCCAGGACCAAGGCTCTTTAAGCCCCTTGGGTCTCTGCCCGACCCAGAGGGCCACGGAAGGCAGGTGAGTCCTGGGTGTGTGGGGAGCAGCCACCGAAAGCGGGGGGCTCGCCTCCCCAGCCCAAGCCGCTACAGGCGGGAGGGCCCGCAGCAGAAGGGATTGGGGCTGCCCTTTCCGAAACACGGCAGCGGCAGCGCAGCGGTCACTTAATGCATCTGTGAATGTTCACTGGGCTGAGTTCTACGAGAAGCGCAAACGGAAACCCTTGGGCTGACTGTGGCGGCAGATCCGAGCACTCATGGCCAGTCAACGTGGAAAAGGAGAGCCTCCCGAAAGTGGGCCGGCCAGGGAAGGAAGACCGGACGCTAACGCGACAGCTCAGAGCGGTTAAGGAACTTGCCTGCGGACACACAGCTTCCCAGTAGCAATGCTGTTCTTACAGGGAGAGGAGTATACACACACACACAAAAGGAAAGGCCAAGAGCAACCCAGTGCCCTGCCCGGCCCCGGGGGAAGCACAAGCACAAGCAGGGCTGTGTGGGGCTGTGTGCCATGCCCCACAGGAGCCAGGGCTCTCGCCAGGATGCCAGGATGTGTGGGGAAAGCTGACGAGATCCATCAAAGGACAAATTCGATAGAGGCCTTCAGAGGCCAAGCACAGGAAGAAAGGCAATGCGTCCAAAATATCTTTCGCTGTAGGGATTATGGATGGGTCAGTTTTATTCTATGATCTAGCCTTTCCGGGGTTCTCCAAGCTCTGTAAAATCTGCATGCATCCTTTTTTCATCTGAAGAAAAAAAATGTCCATTAGAACGAAAGAAAAAAATGCCCATTAAAATGAAAGAAAACAGGCAGAGAAGTCTGGATTTTGTCTTATAAACAATAGAAGCCATTGGAAGTGTCCTCACAGAGCAGCATTTGGGTCCAGGTGGTGTTTGGGGAAGATAAGATAGGCAGTGTTGGGAAAGACAGATGGCTGGGGCGACAGGGGCTGGAGGCCGCCAGGGGTGGGAGGTGAGCCAGTGGGGTATCTGAGTGCTCAGGGGGGAGCAGGAACATCTGGGGGAGGTGAGGAAGGAACGCTCACTTGGAGGGTCTCGGTGACCAGTTGCACGTGGGGGGCAGGGAGGGGGGAGAAGCAGAACTGGCTGCAGGGTCTCCAGCCAGGGCAGTGTGGCTAGCAGGAATACGGTAGGGAAGGGGAGCCCAGACTAGGGAGCCATGGGGTTGGGGCTCCCGAGGAGTTTGGAATGCGCTGCCACTGGTGGTGTCTATTTCTTTGAGGCCTCTGCCCTCCAAGCAGGAAAACTCAGAGCGAAGCAGAGGAAAGGTGTGGGTAAGCCTGGTCTCAACCTCCCGACTGTGGGCATCACTCCTCGAAAGTATTTGAGGTCAGGTGATTGAAGCAACCTCAAGAGTGCCTGTGGATTCTTCTAGGAAGGACATTTTATCTGAGCCAAATCAATGCAACTCTCTTGTGAAAAATCCATTGCCCTGGAACGTGAAGTTGGGTTCTAACCAACAAGTAGCGTTTGGCAAGCCCTGGTTAAGAAAGCCAGTGTTTGGAGAAGTTGTGAAAAGAGCAAGTCATTTAGGAAAGTAAACACTGGGGGCCTCATGCCATTTTAGGGCTGTGATAGCTGTTCTGTCCCCATCAAATAAATGCAGAACCTGAAGGGGCAGGTTAGCTTTAAGTGCTGGTTGTTGCAAACCTGTGGACCACCCAGGCCCCCTTTGCAGGCTTTGAAAGGCGAGAAGAATTGGAAGTGCCCCCGTTTGAACACAATTTCCTTTCCCTGTTCGGTGTGTGGAAGACACTGAATATCCAACCACTGGACCTAGTGGGGGGAAAAATTCCACCTGCCAGTCACCAAAGCATGTTGACTCTCCTTCACAAAGTCAGCAGCAGCTGACCACATTTTCAAGATGGTCATGTCATTGGTAAAAATCTTCAGGTGTCTTTCTTTTTGTCATTGTCACTGTATTTCTTGAAAAGCTTCCCAAAAAATGAATTGTAGTTTAAATTCATCTGAGCTTCATCTATTTTACATAAAACCCTGTAGGCTTGTGCTTCTCAGATCTTGACGTGCACACAGGGATCTGGTGATCTTGTTAAAACGCAGCCTGATGGGTGGCAGGGGCTGTCTAAGATCCTGCTGTCCACTAACAAGCTCCACACACTTTCGGTAGCAAGATCATGGAAAATCCTTGACAACCCCAATCCGAATTCACTAAATGGCACCACAGTAACCCCTTAATTTTCGTAAACAAGGCTGTTTTGTGCATTTGTTTTTAGGGGGACAGATAATTGCTGTGTGTGAAGTACTGTTCTAAACTCTGTGTGTTGTACAAAGAATGGAAACTTTCCTCCACAGGTGAGCCATGTACTCTTTTAAATTAGATATCTCATGCCAAAACCCATCCTTCTTTCCCCCCAGCAAGTCTTAGGGTACTGAATTTTTTTTTAAGATTTTATTTATTTATTCATGAGAAACACAGAAGAGAGAGAGGCGAGTCACAGGCAGAGGGGGAAGCAGGCTTCCTGTAGGGAGCCCGACATGGGACTCATCCCGGGTCTTCAGGATCAGGCCCTGGGCTGAAGACAGCACTAAACCGCTGCGCCCCCTGGGCTGCCCTAGGGTGCTGAATTTTAAGAGCTAATTCGTTACATGGTGGCAGGTTAGAAAGGCTGAGTGCCCTCTAGAAAGCACGTTGACCGTCTCCCCCATCCCCCCTGATGCGCAGACATCACCGGGAACTCCAGGGAGGAAGGCCAGAGCGAGGCACGAAGTTGGCCAGGCTGCAGTGCCAGCTCTCTGCACCCCGCCTCCACCCCCCACCCTAGACCCCCAAACCAGTTTTGATTGGTTTCCCTTGTGGGGAACTTGCTGGAACCACGAATTCATCCTGATGTTTAAGGCCTGTTGTCAAGCACAACAGGGTTATTTTCAAAAACTAAACGGTTTCTGGTGATCTTACACGAGCCACAGAATGTGAAAGTAGTCATTTTTATAAAGTGCCTGAAAAAATCTAGTAATTATTGTTCCAAACAAGCCGCTCTTTCTCTTCAGTCTGTCTGACATGGAAAGAAAAAGAAAATCCTTTCCAAGTGAGCAGTCTTTTAGGGAGCGCTGCTAGCCCTGGCTGGCCTCGGGTCAGCAAGGACAGAGGACCCCTGCGTTTTCCTACAGATGCATCTTGTCCTGGGGGCCAAAAGCAGCCGTCTCTGGTGGGAAAATAGGTTTACATTTGAGGGGCTCTGTGTCTTACGGTTTTAGGGGACAGTGGTGGGCATGAAGGTGCATTTTTTTTCTTACATCTAAACAGTACATGAAATATGACTGTAATCTCTTACTGAGCTCATGGAAAAACTCAAGTCATCGAATGTTAGTTTTACAGATGAGGGAAGTTTTACAGAGAGATTACCTGAGTCGCTCCAAAGACCATAAATCTTGCTGCAGGGAGAGCTGGGCTGGGAAGGCAGGTCTCCGGGGCACTCACATACCAGAGGCTTCTTCCCTGAAACTGAGATGTAGCCAGTGCTCGGGCCCCAGGGGAGATTTCAAGCCTGAGCCTGGAACTCCTTGAGGACTTCCTCGTGTCCTGTGCCAAGCAGTCATGTTGAAACAGAGAAAGGTTCGGCTTGAAATTAATTAAATGATCATTTTCACATGATTGCTTCTATAGCTGCTATTCAGTGACTTCTATTATATAAAACAATTAACCGGGGAGAAGTAAGCAACTCATATTTATTGGCCGCTCTACTTGAGCTCTATTATGTAATCTAACCTAAAGTCCTGTGAGGTAGGTTTTATTATCATCTCTATGAGAGAAGTAGCTACTGAAGCTCACAGGAGTTTAACAACTTGCCCAAGGCCACGCAGTTTATAAGTAGGAGGACTGGGATTTGCACTCGGGGCACCTGCCCCCAGAGCCTGGCCTCCACATCTCTGCTCTACCAATGCCATTACTCGGGCAAGGCTGGCTCTCTACCCGGGGGACTCTGGTGTGGGGACCCCACCTTTGCTTGAAAGGTGAGCCACCAGACAAAATTGCCAAGGGCTACTTCCTTCCTTTCCTTCCCAGAAATTTCCTATTGTTTCTTACCCTGCCCTTTTTGTCAAAACCACCCCAAATTTCTAAAGGAGTCCAGCTCAGACGACAATCCATGGAGGCTGCGGCGTTGCTCAGACCTCAGCCCCGAGAACCCAGCCTTCCCAGCCGGTGATCCAAGCGGCCATCCAGACTGACTCACTGAGTGGGGTCTTTGCCAACGACACCTCTCTCTTTGCGTGACCCCTGGCTGAGCAGAAAGTCAGCTGGTAGGATTTTTTGATGTGGAAATCATCAAAACAGTTCTTCCTATCCTGTTCTCTGGCTTTTCTCCCCAGAGGCTCCAGGAAAAAGGGAGATGATAATCAACTCCATGCTGAGGCAAAGAACTCACAGATCAAGTGGAGCTAAATCCCAGGGACCCGAACCCAGAACTTAAAAGGACCAGGAGAGACATTCTCCTCTCTCAGAAAGTTGTTTTTGGGGAAGTTCATCTATTCCAGACTGAGGTACGTGCTTGACAGTGCTCACCGGCGAGCCAACCAGAGGCTAGATAGAACCCACTCAGTGATGGGATCCAGCTGGAAATCTCTGCCCCAGCTGGCGATGACGGTGGCTCTCTGGAATCCCCCACTCCACGGGCCTCCCTTCAGGGCTCCTTCTCTGCCTGCCCCTCAGCCTGTCAGAGGATCCTCCCCAGGCTTGGAACCTGCTTCCTCCTCTCCCCTCCCCCCCACTTTTTCTCCATCTCTTGCCCCACTACCTGCTACTGTGGTGACTCAAGTCTGCGTCTCCAGTCCTCACGCCTGCCCTGGACCTCTCCACCCGGAAAGGCAGGGGGCTCAGCAGGCGTGATGTGAACACACGCAGAGTCATGCCATACTCCCCACTGGCACCCCGACATGCACCATCCTGCATCCAGTCATCCCAGCTACAAGCCTCCGTTGCTTCTCACTGGCCCCCTCACTCCCTTACCCCCTATTGCCCATGGGGTGTCCAAGTCTAGTCAATGCTACCCTGAAATCTCCCTGACACCTGTCCTCTCCTCTCTACTCCCTCCCTCCCCTCAAGTCAGGCCCCAGTAGCTTTTACTCCCTTAGTACTTGGGCCCCATCCCCTCAGCTGCTCTGCTCCACGCCTCTCCCTTCTCCCCCCACTCTGATTATCCCACTTTCTCTTTCTTCTTCCTTTCCATCAGCCTTCTAACACGTCCAAGCCTCTCATGATTTTGTCTTCCCCAGGCCCCCATCCCGACTCTCCCCTTTGCTTCCCAGACAAGATTCTTGAAAGAATCGTTTATACTCTGTACTTGGGTCTCCACACGCACACACACCACCACCACCACCCCACCCCACCCCCGCCCCCAGGCTCTCCGTCAAACCACCACAGGCTGCCTTCGGCCATCCTGCTGCCCACAGCCAAATCCCCAGGGGCTCTCTGCAACACAGCAGGCCCCGTGGATCTGTCATGTGTGCAGCATTGCTGCTAGCAGCCTCTCCTTGAGGGCACCTTCCCCACTGCCAGCAATGCTCCCCATCTCCTTCTGCTCCCCCATCAGCTGTGTCACTTGCTTTGCGGCTGCTCTGTGTCTGTCAGGGCCCATCCCTCACCTCCTGCTCTGTCTGTCCTCCCCAAGAGTTCGTGCACTCCCACAGTGTCAGCTTCATGTATGCCCAGGTGACTCCCACATGTGAATGTCCACCCCATCCCTCCTGGAGAGCCACATCCTATATCTGGCTGCCTGTGGGACACTCCACCTGGATGAATCACAAGCACACCAAACTCTACTTACCCTCTCTGGCAAACCTGCAACCCCGTCTGTGTCCCTTATTGTAAAAATGGTGTCACCACCCACCAAGATGCCCATGCCAAGAGCCCCTAAGTCATTGTGCCTCCTCCTTCTCCCCTCCTTGGGTACAGCATCCAAGTTCTGCTGCTACTTCCTACACACTCCTCAAATTTGCTCACTTTTCTCAATGCCCACTTCCACCCCTTATGGCCCTCCTCCTAGTCACCTGACCTCCAGGGCTCCTGCCTTGCTGGGCTGTATCTGAGCATCTGTTAGCCTGTTCCTGACACTGATGCCGTCACTTGTCTGCTTCTCCATCACCAACAGGACTCTGCGACACCTCTTCCAGCCTCCTCTATCCTTGACTCCACCTCCCCATTCTTCATCTAGATGTCATTCACTAGGCCCTCGCTGTCTCCCCATGGCTAGCAGATGGTGATTAATAGGAGCTTGGGTGACTACCAAGGGCCCTCCCACGGGACTATTTGCTGAGGTGCTCCGAGCTCCTCCAGGGCAGGAATCTTGCCCTTTCGGTCTCTGTCTCTTTGCAGCACCAGGCACAGAGTGCTGCAGAGAGGTTTAGGCAGAGAATGAGTGTGCACCGGGTGAGGGACCGCACCCTCCTGCCGGGTTCCCAGGGGAGCTTAGCGTCCAACAAAACCCGTCGCACTTATTTCTGGCTTCTGTCCATGATCAATCGATGGATCCACCCTAAGGTTTCCCCCCCGAGTTAGCCGGCCGGGTGAGGTTCCCACACGCAGAGGCCAGCGCGGAGGGAGGGCGGCGGGCGTCCCCGGAGTTTTGCAGCGAGGATGAGGAGGGTCTCTGGGCTGCGGGAGCGGCAGGCCCGGGGGAGCGAGGCGTGCGGCCCCGCGGGAGGGCCGGGGGCGGGCAGGGAGCGGCGCGCGGGGAGGGGCGGGGCGGGGGGGGCGCGGGCCGGGCCGGGCGGGGCGGGGCGGGGCGGGGCCGGGGGGGGGGGGCGCGGGCCGGGAGGGGCGGGGCGGGGGGGCGCGGGCCGGGCAGGGCGGGGCGGGGCGGGGCGGGGCCGGGGGGGGGGGGTGCGCGGGCCGCCCGGCCTCCCCGCCCCTGGCGGCCGCCTCCTACTTATCCCGGCCGGCGGCGGCGGCGCTCTCACTTGCCCAGGTCCCGGCCCGCCGCTCCATGGCGCTCCTCGTGCGGCTGCTGCCCGTCGCCCTGGCGCTGGCCCTGGGCCCCGCCGCCGCCCTGGGGGGCCCCGCCAGGTCGCCGTACCAGCTGGTGCTGCAGCACAGCCGGCTCCGGGGCCGCCAGCACGGGTAAGGCGGCCGCCGCGCGGGGGTGGCGCGGGGCGGGAGGGCAAGCTCGGCGGGGCTTCGCGGAGGACCCGCGCGGCAGCCAGCGGCCACCCTGCCCGTCCGGCCAAGAGCGCTGGCGGCCGAGGCTTTGGGCGCCAAGTCCCAGGAGGAGGGTGGGGGCTTGCGCTCTGCCCCAGTCACGGTGCGGAGGTGGCGGGGAGAGGAAGCCCACCCGCGGGGCACGGACTCCGGCGGGGCCGGGGCCGGGGCCGGGTCCTCCTCGGACAGCGCCTCCAGACGTGGCCCTGGCGCCACACAGCCTGGCAGCCTCGAGGGGCCGGGCCCCGTCACCTGGCGGGCCCCACGCCCGCTACCTGGCCCCGGGCGGTGCTCCCAGGCACAGTTGGCCGTGTGGCCGCTCCTCCCCGGCCAGGTGAAGAGCAGAAGTCCCTGGGCCCCGCACACATCGTGCAGACTGGGAAACTGAGTCCGGAGAGGACACATCGCTTTCCTACAGTCCTGCAGGATGCGCCGGAGCCGGATTGGAATCTGCCCCAACGGTAGCTGGGGTTATAAATGTGGGATATTATCGTTGCAGACGCTGACAGTGTGTTGGCTTCAGGAGGCAAACCCAGGCAGACGTGGGCCCAGACCCGGGCGGGCAGGGATGGGTGATTTCTCTGCATCCCTAACTGAGCCATCCTGCTCCACACTTAACCAGGCTTGGCCATAGCTTCCAGCCTACCTGGTTGCACCAACTCTTTTTCACAACTAGGTAAAACTCTTATGTGGATAAAGTCACGTGGTGGCCCACATGCCACTGGGCCGTAGCAGGAGTTCAGATGCTATTGGATCTGGCATTCGAACCCAGTGGGACCCAGACTGCCACATGACTGGCAGAGGTATACTCAGGTTAAAACCCACTTTGGGGGATCCCTGGGTGGCGCAGCGGTTTAGTGACTGCCTTTGGCCCAGGGCGCAATCCTGGGGACCCAGGATCGAGTCCCACGTCAGGCTCCCGGTGCATGGAGCCTGCTTCTCCTTCTGCCTATGTCTCTGCCCCATTCTCTCTCTCTCTGTGACATCATTAATAAATAAAAATTTAAAAAAAAAAGAAGAAGCGGGATCCCTGGGTGGCGCAGCGGTTTGGCGCCTGCCTTTGGCCCAGGGCGCCATCCTGGAGACCCGGGATCGAATCCCATATCAGGCTCCCGGTGCATGGAGCCTGCTTCTCCCTCTGCCTGTGTCTCTGCCTCTCTCTCTCTCTGTGACTATCATAAATAAATAAAAATTTAAAAAAATAAATAAATAAATAAAAAATTTAAAAAAAAAGAAGAAGCAATTCCTATTAAAAAAAAACCCACTTTGGGGGTGACTAGAGTTGACTTCAGAGGCCTTGCAAAGCCTTGGCTCTGTGCCCTGAGGAGGACTCCAGGGGTAGGTGCAGGCTGGCCCTCATAGGGAGCTGTCATCCTTGTTCCCTCTGCCTGTGGCCTTATATATGGGTTCACTTGGCCTGTCTGGTGCCCAGGGCTGCAGGGAGGGGGATTTCTGCAGAGAGGAATCAAGTCAGGGTGAGCCACAGCCTTGGTGTCCTCCTGGAAGGACTAGAGCACCAGGGCATGCCCAGGGGTCTTTAGGGAAGGGGAGAATCATCTTGGATTTAGGCTGTGTGTGCAGAAGGCTGAGAGGCCAGCTCAGAAAGTTGAGGGGCAGATGAGGCCTAAAAGTCAAAATGTGTGCCATTGGCATTCTCACTGTCTGTGCCCAGCTCAGCACTGTCCTCTTGCCTTTCTTGCCAAAGAAGCATATTCAGCTTGGGTGCAGCAATCTGCTTGGGAGGTTTCTGTTCCCTCCATATCTTAGCCACTAAGTCAGGAGACGATCCGGATAGCACGCCCTGCAGCACTGTCACGCAGAATGGTGTCTCTGTGCACACTAGAGTGAAGTTTCCCCGAAGGTGTTGACAGGGTTCCACCAAGAATCGTCTCTACAGAAAACCTCCTTCCCTTTTGAGCTCAGAAGAGACACCGACCACCTGGAAAGTACTACTTTTTTTTTTTTTTTGCAAAGCAAGTGTTCTTCATTATGCATTTCAGATATTAGATTAACTTCCTCTGCACCCCTCCTCCCCCGGCCTCTGCAGGCTGATCCTGTTGTTTCACTTCTTGGGGTGCAGTTGGAAAGGCCTGTAGAGATCTGCGATGGGCAGGATGGTCTGAGAGGCCACCCATGCACCCTCCGCATGCCTGGTAAAGTGTGGGTGTGCAGGCAGATGACCTGTGACAAAATGGTTGCAGGTACGGTTGCCTTTACTGTGATCTAACTGTCCCTGAAAGTGCCACAAGAGTGCCTGGCCTTGCACATGGGTGTGGCACCCTGGGGAAAATGCATGACATTGTTCAAGACCCAGTCTTTCCATCAGAGAGAGGAGTGGTGAAAAAGGAAGGGAAAAAAAATCTCTGCTTTTTTAAGGCCACGCAGTAGGCTCCAAGACCTGAAGGAGAACTAGCAAGCCTGCCTCACTCCTACACAGCACTCTCTGGCCCCAGCCCCGGTTTGCTTAAATCTTCACCACGACACAGGAGATCTGTTGTTCAAGCTCCCATTTCACAGACCGAGAAACTACAGCTTGGTGGGGTGGAGTGACTGAGTTCCAGCACAGGGAGCTCTTGGGAGGGTAGAGACTGTGATGTGGTCTCCTGACTCCCCGCTGCATCCATGTTGCTCTAGAGAGGGGTTAAAAAATACTGACAGAGAAATAAAAGTGCATTTGCGCTTCAGATTGTCGGCATTTAGAACTGGACTGAGTTTCCTGAAGCACTTGATTTTCAAATCCAAGTTGGACAGCAGAGCTGTTGTGCCGGAGGCAGGAGGCCCAGAAATGGCTAGGTCATTTCGATTAAACTTCAGCCTGGATTTCCTGTGGATGCAGCCCACCCCTCCCACCCTGCGGGGAGAGCGAGCCCCGCCCCCCCCACGCCCTGCCTGCGCCCCTGTCTCAAAGGGCTGCGGCAGTGGAAACTCACTCCACAGAGGAATGTTGGAGCCACATCCACAAGAGACTTACTGAAGATTCGCCAACCGCCTACGGAAAGTTGCAGGGAATTCATCGACAGTAATTGTTTCCTGCTCGACCACATAGAAGGAAGGAGATTGTACAGCAATAAACAGTACCTAGGGCTGCAGTGTGGCCAGTGGGGACTCTCTGAGGGTTATTTGGGGACAGCTGTAACCTGTGAATCCCAGGCAGCAGACAGAGGAGCAAAGTGGCTTTGGTTAGAATCCTCTGGAGGCTGTGGGCACCTGGTCAGACCCAGCTGGGACTAAGGGGACATGGGCTTACCTCCCTGCTGGCCTGGGGTTTGCACCTTTAACCTCCCTTGCCTTCTGCTTTTTCCATTGATTCACTGACATATAGTGCGCCTCCCTGAACCACTCACCTTTGCCTCCTGAGCCACAAACTGGACAAGAGGTGCCATCCACGTGGTAGAGGAGAGAGGGCAGGGAAGCAAAGGGTCCGCACACCCTCCTCCCCAATAACCCAACTCTGAGTATTTGAGAACTGCCTACGTTCCTGCAGCCAGCACAACGGGGGTGGTTGGTGCAGCTCTTGCCAAAGAACCTGCGTCCTCCCGGCAGCAAGTGATGATTACAGAGTACATTTTTAAAGTAACAGAGGGAGTGGTTTGTAAAAGTGACACCTGAATTTCTTAGGACAAGGAGGTTCTGTGGAAGC
This sequence comes from Vulpes lagopus, assembly GCF_018345385.1. Classification (NCBI taxonomy): domain Eukaryota; kingdom Metazoa; phylum Chordata; class Mammalia; order Carnivora; family Canidae; genus Vulpes; species Vulpes lagopus. Next base: position 108,562,474 of record NC_054830.1, on the reverse strand, counting down.
CTCAGGCTCTTTGCCTTGCTGTCCTCTGGCTTGTGCTTGGGCGGATGAACTTCCCGCCTCAGGTCAGGAGGACCCCCTCCCAAATGTCACAACACAGCCACAGCTAGCTCCTCTCCCCACGGGCTCCTGATGAAGATCCTCCCACCACATGGCCTGAGCATGGTCTGGATCATGACTTGGGACGTTGATTAAAAAAAAACAAAACTGCATGGCTCCAGGATGGACGCTTCTCAGCAGAACCGTGGGCACTGCAGTCAGCTTCTCCAGACTTCCTGAGGAACTCCTCTGAGTGGGTGGTCCTGGGAGCAGCATTTTCAGCAAGGTCATTCCAAACTCTTTCTTCACCCTGACCCCGTGCTAGGACTCATCTGGAATGTACAAAAGAACAAGGCAGGGAACCTCGTCCTTTGGAGGATAATTGGAAAAAATAGAGATGTGTATTCTGAACAGTGTTGGATTCTGTTTGGTACCAAGCATCAAATAAGGGCCATATTGCAAGTGAGAGGCGCACAGAAGTGTGTCACCTGGGCACTGGAGGAGGCCTTCCTGGGGACAGCGGAATCAGGCTGGAGCCTAAGTAGTAAAAGAATGAGAGTCCAGTGGGAGAGTGCTTCCTAATGAGGTCCTGACTATGGTCACCATGGTTGTGTTCAGAGCCAAGCCCCTGGCCTAGGAACGCAGAGCATGTCTATGTGGAGCTGCTGGGGGTGCCGGGTCCAGGCCTTGGCCTCCCCTCAGGACAGTGGGGCTGGCTATGTGCTCCAGGGTCCTGGGTCAGAGCCTTTGGACATTTTGGTTCCGTGGGGCTTGGAGGTACTGAGAAAGGCTGGGAGCTTCTCTCAAAGCTGCCTTGCTTCGCAACCATATGACTTAAACTAGTTTCACAACCTGTTATATGTGATCTTAAAATTTTAAGATGCTTTTATCTGTGCGTATCAAGTATCTGTGTCAAAGAAGGATACTTCGGTGAATTATGTCAGTGTGTGAGATAACACTTGGCCAGAATTAAATTTGGTAGGAGACTTGCAGAGGCACTGGAAATTGATTGAGACAGTGTCTACCCCTGAGCTACCCACCAAAACCAACACTGAGATGACTGTCCCTTCTCCATATCTAGAACATTCTAACAACCTGGGAGGGCCCACGTGGTGGGAAGAACATGGTAGTGGGGCAGACATGCTGCTCATTTTGCCAACACCACCGCTTTCATTTCAGCCCCAACGTGTGTGCCGTGCAGAAGCTCATTGGTACCAACAAGAAGTACTTCACCAACTGCAAGCAGTGGTACCAGAGGAAAATCTGTGGCAAATCCACGTGAGTATCCATAACCACTCAAGACTACCAGCCACCAAAGTGGCCGCCCTGCATGTCTGGCGGCAGCGGGGCCCCTGGGCCTGGGCCGGCCTTCTGAAAGGTTAGCCTGCGTCAGGAGTCATGAAGATGCGTGTGCAAACGTGTTGGGGAACTGTTGCTGGGGAGTGGCCTTTATAGCAAGCTGGCCGATTTGGGTTCGTATGTTTAAGGCTCCTGAAAGGACCTGGATGTATTTTTCATTGCTGATGGGGGATTATAAGAAGCATGAAATACGGAGTGTGCCTTGGGGGTGGGGGTGGGGGTGGGGTGTGGATGCTTCTCCATGCTCACGGAGTGGTAGAAAGCCGGTGGAGATGCTCCCGGCCTGGATCTCTGGGCAAGAAAGCCCATGGGTGAACTTACACACCACTCCTGCTCTGCTGCCATGAGATAAACATCCCCCAAAAGACTGGGTACCTAGGAATATGTGTGTTATGAGGCAGAAAAGCATAGGCTCAAGACTCCCCCATTCCAAGGCTGGCTCTGCTACTTACCTGGGCAGGTTGCTGCACAGCCGTAGCCCTCAATTGCCTCATCTGCTGGATGGGAATAACTAAGGACTCCCTTATGGGTCATCACAAGGATGTACAGTGATGGAGATGCAAAGCTGAATAGGGTGCCTTGCACTAATAAGTGCTGTTATTGTGGATCTAAGTCCTGCAGACAGAAGTGAGAGTGCCAGTGGCGTAGGGACCATTGTGCTTACGAAAGGGCTTGTGGGTGGCAGCACCTGGGGAAGTGGCATTTGCCCCAGCTGCCTTGCTGCCTGTGGAAACAGGGTGGCATGTGTGTTCTAACAGAATTCCCCAGCAACCCAATCTGTTTTAGCACTACGAGTCAACAGCAGCTCTCAAGGCTGGCTCTGTGCTGCAGATGGGAAGAAGTGCTAATGAGAAGCCTCCTGAGCCACTTGTGAGGGCCTGACCTTCCTCTTGTCTGCAGAATAGGAAGATTAAGAGCCTCTAAGCCACTGTGTTGAACTCCTTCCCATGCTAGGGATTTTTAAATGTATTGCTAGGGACATTGCTTTTGAGTAGACCTGTCTTCCCACTTCAGAGCCTGTTGGAGGAAGAAAAAGTGCTCGTTCCTTAAAATGGACCTAGAAAATAAATATCCCCGCTTGCAATTCTGATTGTCTTAGGCAATTATGGATCCTGGTATGAATCAAGAGAAATTGGGGGGATGCCTGGGTGACTCAGTGGTTGAGTGTCTGCCTTTGGCTCTGTCCTGGGACCAAGTCCTGCATCAGGCTCCTTGCGGAGAGCCTGCTTCTCTCTCTGCCTGTGTCTCTGCCTCTCTGTGTGTGTCTCTCATGAATAAACAAATAAAATCTTTAAAAAGAGAGAGGGAGAGAAATTGGGGTCATGGCAGAGCTGGGGAGAGACCAGCAGCTCCCTGGGAGCTTGCATAGGGCAGACCCATGACTGCTGGCTCCTGCTTGACCATACCCAGCCTCAAAGGTGAGGGGTGAGTGAGCTAATAGGACACAACTTCTGCATTCAGTGAATCAACACCCAGCAGTAGTTCTTGCTGCCGTGGACAAAAGGAGATTATGCGAATTCCATACCATACATTCTTCCTTGGTGTCCCCAGTTAAGCAAATCAAAAAAAGTCTATAGTACTGTTTGATTTTTCCCCCCGTGTATGTGTATTATCTGCTCAGTTAAACAGTTAATTAATTCCTTAATTAAACATAGAACAAGGCTGCATATAACTGCTTCTCAGAAGATGACTGAAGAAGACCGGTACCAAGCAAACAGCTCTTCTCCATTCCAGAGCCTTTGGGTCTCAGGAGTTCCACATTTTTGTTAGTCCCAATTTCCCTAAAAAGTAAGACCTGCTTGTGATGTCAAGCTGGCAGTGGGGCGGCATTTGGGTGGCCTTATGTGGGGGCATTGGCCTGACCGGTTGACAGTAGCTTGGTAACGTTGCCCTGCTGTGCCCCAGCTGACACTGCTGTCAATGGTGAGTCATCTTGGCTCGCTGGTTCTTGGTACCTACACCCTTCTCCATCTGTGTGCCAGGACAGGGCACAGCCACGCAGCTGTGTGTTGGCAAGTGTTCTCAATGACCCATTCTTCCCTCTGGGCAGGCATGGCTCTGAGACAGTGGTGATGTTGTGGTACAGCAGCCGCAGTGGGCTGTGAGTGGGAAAGGGGTATAGCGTGGGGTCACACAGCTCTCAGAGCCTAGTTGCAGATGCTGACAAGGGCTTATAAAGCCAGAAGGGGATCGTGTGCACATTCAACTCCTCCATGTGGCCATTGCTTTGGGCCACATCAAAAAGAGGAAATGAGGATAGGAAAATACAGGCTGATATAAAACTGCACAATCCAGGACAAGAGGGTCCCTTCCTGGAACATCATGTGCAACGTCAGGAAGGTGGAGCTGACTTGGAAGAGGTCCAGAGGACGCAGGGAGGGAAAGGGGAACTCATCCTCATTGTCAGGGAACTGAAATGGATTGGCCTTTAACCTCACTTATGGACGGGGACAGAAACCCATGAGAGAGCTGCCATCAGTCCCCCAAGAGTTCGGTGCCATAGGTGGTCAGGAAGGGAGGTGGGGAAGGTGGCTGGAGATGACATCAGCCTTGTGAAAATGGATCCCCAGGTACATTTATTTGGGTCTAGACCATACTGGGAAATGGGGAGCATAGCTGTGGTTGGAGCAAACAGGACTGTCTCCACGGGGGGCCAGCTTGGGCAGTGAGAATTTTCTCAGCAAGACTCTAGGGAAGAGGCTGGAGCAGAGGTGTGTGTTAGGGTGCAGGGAGGCAAAGTATCACAGGGCAAGAGGCAGCACAGGTCACCTAGGGGAAGAAGCATTGAAATTTGAAAGGAGACAAATGGCACCAAGCCCAGGGCTACAGGGTGAAGACTCTGCAGTGTCCAGTCACACAGAGATCCAGAGCCTGGAGCCATTTGTCTGCTTCTGTGAGGCCCTGGACTCCTGCTCCATGGAAGGAGGGAGGGGACCAGCCACACTCTGTACTCCAGCCGGAGGACACTACATTGTCTTCAGACAGTGGATTTTCTGCAGTTCCAAGGAGAAAAGAACCTGAGTCTTTGGTGCCACTTGTCAAGTCTCCCATCTGGATTTTATTACAGGACGTGGTTACCAGTGGGCCCCTATTTAGCGATGTGAGTGGATTTTATTACTTGCAAATTCACATTAGCTTTTATTCCAGATCCTGAAGAGCACCAGAGTGCTACACTGGTTAATCAAACAAAGAGGGCTGGGGGTGAGAAGGAGACAGCATCCCACTCTGACTCCAGGCCCCAGTCTGATCAGTCACCATAAAAACTTTATGTGCAGCAGCTTGAGCGACGGTGCAGGAAATTGTGGTCAGGAAGCCCTGCTGCCTCCCAACAGGCCTCCTTTGTGTGAGCCCCACGAGGTGGAGGCCTACTTAGCAGCCAAGTCAGATCGGGGTTGAGATCATGGGGATGTAATAGTCCTAGCCGGAGCTCAGACGTCCTGCATGTGTGGCACAGGCGCCACCAGCGGGGGAGCCGGCAGGTAGGGCCGGTAGCTGTGCATTCCCCAAGCCTTGAAGTTGTTTCGTGAGCAACAGTACATTCCTGAGCTCAGCAGCCGTTCTGGAAAGCCGAGATGAGGTGGCAGGGCACACCCGTTTTCCTAGGAGCAAGCCTTGCTCTGTTCAAGGGCTGAGATATTAATTCTGCTTCCGCACTGCGTTCAGGCTTGAAGATCCAGCCTTTACCAAAGGCAGCTGGGGTAGGGCTGGGCCTTCCCATCAGCTGGCACAGCTCTTTCCAGCAGGTCTCGTGCTGGCAGGGCCGCCAGGGACGTCCGCTATGAAGCCAAAGAAGAGCCCTCCTTTTCCTCCTTTCCTGTGTCCCACAACCTTGGTCCCTGAGGACAGAGAGAAACCAGCCGGGGATGCCAGGCTGTCCCCAGGCCCATAGCAGCACTTCCTTCCCTGTTTTACATTCCTTGTGCAGCCACGTGGGACCCCATGGATAAAGTCCTTCCAAACAACCGAGATTTGACATGTACCTTGCACCAGGGGTTCACCCAACACCTTTGTTGTACAGGATTTCCTGAAGGTTCTGTTCCACTCTGTAAATTCCAGGGAGGTGGCTTAGCTGACAGGGGATCGTGTTCTGGTGAGTATTTCCGTGACTCCTTGTGCCGTCTGGGGTAATGCCCCGTGGTGGGCAGAATAACGACCCCCTACAGGTGTCCACATCCTAATCCCTGAACCTGTAACTGAAGGAAAAAGAGCCTCTGCTTATACAATTAGGTTAAGGATCTTGGGAGGCGAAGATTATCCTGGTTAACTGGTGAGCTCCGTGTGGTAATAAGGGTCCTTATGAGAGGGAGGCAGGAAGGCCAGAGCCAGAGAAGGAGAGGAGGTTGGAGTGATGTGACCACAGCCTCCAGAAGCTGGAAAAGACAAGGAATACCTTCTCCCCCACAGCCTCTAAAAGGAATACAGTCTTCGATTTTAGTCTCTTAAGGCCGCGCTCTGGGTCTGACATCCAGAATTGTAAGATGATAAATTTGTGTTGTTCTAACCACTGGATGTGGGATTATTTGTTACTGTAGCAATGGGGAACCCATGCAGGCCCCATCTGTTGCTTTCTGTAGGTGGTTTATGGGGGAATCGTATTGTCACACTGTGATTTGATTGGTGAGCTCATGCAGGACGTTGCTTTCAGTAAAGTTACTAACCAAACTTCAATTCTCATTATACCTGGAGTTTTTCCAAAAAAGGCTCAACAACTGAGCACTTAGTATATATCAACCTGGGAGGCTCAGCGGGTTGAGTGTCCACCTTTGGCTCGGGTGTGATCCTGGAGTCCTGAGATCGAGTCCCACATCGGGCTCCCTGCATGGAGCCTGCTTCTCCCTCTGCCTGTGTCTCTGCCTCTCTCCCTGTGTCTCTCATGAATAAATAAGTAAAATCTTAAAAAACAAACAAAAAACCAACCCAGCAGCTGTTAGTCACATGGAGAGATGCGTAAGTGACCAGCCCTATAAGGCCTGAGTGAATCGCCCCATGTAGCTGTCTACAGCCCTAAATTCCCTGCCTGAGGGTCCCAGAGACAAGGCCTCCAGAGGGGCAGCAGAGGCCCTTTTGGCCCAGAGTCCCCAGCCTCCTCCCGGCTGCTCACCCCCATCTGGTGATCATTCTGTTCCCCGGCTGCAAGGGGACCCCCTGCTCAAATAAAGGGCATGGGAGCTGAGGAGACGTGGCCAGTGTCCAGGAGCCCCCAGAATGCCCTCGCACACTACATACAAACAGATTGTCATCAACAGCATAAGGACAGTTCTTAAAGGCTCTGTCCTCCTCATGGCCAAGCCTGGCCCTGCTCAGCGGTGGGCCCTTTGGTGGAGGACATGGGGTTAACACGAGACCTTTTTCATCAAAAAGCTCAAGATTTTGATTTTCTAGTGGAGACTGAGGAAAGCTCGGCTGAGCTTCCGAGGTCGGGAGAACAGAAAAGGGGCCCCTGGGGGCCGGCAGTCCATGGGGATGGCTTCGTGGCTAGACGACAGCAGGCTGCGCTTGCTCCATGGTTCTGCTTGGAAATCATGACACGCTGAGTGGTTTACCTTCTGTCGCAGGAACCTGGCGCTCGGACTGCATCCCTTGCTCCACCTACTTCCAGCATCTGGTTAGTCCTTAGACATTTACGGCCCTGACAGCCGGCCAGGACCGCAGCGCACGCTTGGAGGCAGCGATGGTTTTAACCCATTATATCAACTTCTTGGAAAATTGTTTTGGAGAAAGAAATACCAGTGCTTCTGTCTGCATCTGATCATGAGTAACACTCTGGAGGGGACTGGCACAGAGCCTCCCAGCCACCTCTAGCCTTAAGGCCTTAGATTGACACTCTTTGCCTTCTTTAAATGTCCTTGTAAGGGGCACCTGGGTGGCTCAGGGGTTGAGCATCTGCCTTCGGCTCAAGTCATGACCCCGGGGTCCTGGAATTGAGTCCCACATCGGGTTCCCCACAGGGCACCTGCTTCTCCCTCTGCCTGTATCTCTACCTCTCTCTCTGTGTCTCTCATGGATGAATAAAATGAATAAATAATTGTGAATAAATACATAATCTAAATGCCTTTCTAAATTGGGCATTTAGATTTTTTTCTTCACCTTCTTCTTCACCTTCACCTTCTTCCTCAAATGGTTCTTCTGACCAGGGAAACTGGATCAAGAATATTAGTGTCTCACTGTCCTAGAGATACTCTTTTTCTGACTGAGGTTTTTACTTATTGGACTGTGTTAGGTCAAGGAGAAGCCAGGAGCCTCTCATCAGAGAGGTTTTCCATGATGAGATTAGCTTCAGAAACCAGTAGATTGGTCCTCTCTACACAGGGAGGCCAAGGCACTGGGGAGATACAGATGGAGGCTCCTGTGGTTTCCATCTTTCCTACGTTCATCCTAGAGAGAAGGTACCAGATACTCGACCCTGTAATGGCATCCAGCTCAACCCCCCACAGCATCTATTCTTTTCAGGGCGAAAGCCCAAGGAGAATGGCATGCTGGGCTGAGAACAGGCGCTGCTAGTCTGGAAAGGTTTGGTCAAGACTGTCTCAATGGGCTATCTTCTCAATCTGTAATTTCCAGCTGCTCTCTGCTTCTCTAGGGCCACATAGAGCAGCTGTGAGAATAGCTGGTATTGTAGGGACAGTTGGGAGTAGGGAAACTGCTAGCAGAGGAAGCATCTCAGCCCAGAAAGCTGCCAGGCTGGAGATGAGAGGCATGACTCACACCTGCACGCTTAGAGACGGCCAAGGATGTCAGACTGTTGCAGCAGGAAGGCAGAAGAGGGAAAGGCCAGCAGGGCAGGAGGATGAGAAGAAAGCTTCCTGGCAGAGCCTTGCTCATGTAACCAGGAAAAAGCCTTCGGCTGGTGGATCGACCTCTGGCGATGGCAGTGGGCCACCCATTTCCAGCCACCATGGGCCTCAGGTGCAGAGCCCACCTGGAAAGGCACAGTGGGTGCTGATAATGGGGGGTCTGGATCACAGAGAGCACCTGTGTCCTCTCAGTGTCAGATCACTCTGCTTTCCCCCAATCTGTGCATCACCAAGAACAGTGGAGAAGGGATTAGACTTGACCAAATCCCAGGAAGTTCCCAGGTCTGTCCCTCCCCAGCTGTGATCTGGCCCTGAGAGCCCTTGCAGCTTTCTGGTTCTCTCCGAAGTATTATTCTCCACACTGAGACTTTTCTACTTATATCTGTCCCCCTCCCAGCCCCTCAGCCCCATTTCTCCCCATATGACCCTCCCACCCCATCCCCCAATGAACATATAGGGACTAGGGAATTCACACTTGGGGAGTTAGCTTTCTCTGTCCTCAGTGGAATCCTGTTGAGGCCTCCTGAGCTGTGGAGCTCTCTCTTGTTTTTTTGAGATTGAACCTAAAAGCCAGCAGCCTGGAAGAAGAATTGTTGGCCAGCTCAGCTGAGGGGAGAGGGGGTCCAAGGCAGGGAGTGTGTAGCACCCATACGCACGGGGGCCTCTGGGACAAGGAGAACTTTGAGAAGACCCATCCTCCAAGTGTGCTTCTCTAGTACCAGAGAGTGTCACCCAAGCACTTTTGGAAAGAAGCTAAACTTTGGTGGACTTGACCTTAATCCTGCCTCTCCAACCTCAGCCACAGAGCCCTGGTGTTTATCATATAGGCCCTGGGTGTGCCCTGGGTCTATGGCTATGGGCCTAAGGCTTGGAGCTTTCCCTAGGTTTAGCTGGGAGAAGCTGTCAGACACTCTCCTTTGAAAGACAGCTTCTCTGCCCACCAAGGAATAATCCTAGTGACTAGAACCATGAGTGTGAGATTAGAATGAATCTTGGAGATCGTCTCATTTAGCCTCACCTCATTTCACAGATGAGGCAACTGAGGCCCTGAGAGAAAAGTGGACCTTCAAGGTCCCTTTCGAACCCTGTTCGTTAATGATGGGTCACAAGCCAGGTCCCCTAATTCTAGAACTCTTCCTATGATACCATGTTGCCTTTGAAAAATTGTATATTGGTCAGATCTTACTTTTGTTGCAAAAGAAGACTTTAGTTTCCAAAACGAAAATTGTGGGTCAGTCAAAAGGCAAGTTCTGAATCCATTTAGCCCTTAAAAGTAGAGACCTTATGGGAATGGGGATGAAAGGTTAGAAGAGAGTAGGATGGGGGAAGGCTGGAGAGTAGGAGGACGAAGTGGATAGGGGGATAGAGGGAGCAGGGCAAAGAGGGATGTGTATGACTTGTCAAACTCCTTAACCATTTCTGGGGGGACCCACTTCTGGCAAAGTGATTCTTGTAGCTGGAGAATCCTAGCCAGTCTGTCTCTGAAACACCCCCTGGACAAAAGACGAACTAGGCTTTGTCTTCTCATAACTCAGCAGGGCTTCCCTGAAATGACTCCAATTGAATTAAAGGAGCAAAATGCCTGAGCACATTGGGAGCACCCTGCCCGACTCCAGAGCCCTGTTCCTTCCCCAGTCTGCCTGCCTGTCTTCCGAGGTCATCCTGGGAGAGCCCCACAGTGGGCAGGTCTGTGGTAAAATTTGCTGCAGTTTAAGTCTGAGTTATCTCCTATCCCGAAGGGTGAGTCCCTGGACAAGGAGAAAAGGGACAGGACACTGCATCTGGTCCCGAGGCTGTCAAAGGACGCAGGCTGGCCTTGCACAGGACTTGGGGAATAGATGAGAAGCAAGTCTCTCTTAGGTATAAGCTTTGAGACACAGACTTCCTTGTAACAGGATTTGAAATTCTGTCTTTTGGGCTTCCCCCGAATATTAGGTTAGCCGAGGCTGTGTATTTCAGACCTCCAGAGGACAGTAATTATTCCATCATAGGCTGGCCTGAGTTGAGAGCAGAGAAAGTTTTAAGTTTTTCTGCCAAATGATTTCAGAGTTTAAAACTGTATAAGTGCCAGTCTCCTTTTCATCCAGATGCCAAGGAATCTCACAGACTGGTGGTATCAGTTGCCTCCTGGAAGGACGATGGGATGGTTGAGGGATGGGGTTGGAGGGGGAAGACTGTGCGATATAATCCTTTGCACATTTTCATTTTTAAACCATATAAATGTTGTTATTGATTAAGATTTTGTTTTCAATTTAAAGAAATGGGGAAAGAGGGGAGCTTTGTTTTTATTTTAATTTTAGAAGTTGTAAAGTTTGATTGTCAAGACCAGAAACCTTAATGGTCATCTATGTGCTGTCCCTCTTGGTTAGTGAGTCAGGGAGCTGGATGAGCGTGAGCGATGGAATCTGGTGACCACTGAAGGATACACACGTACGTTTTACAGACGGGGCAACGGAGACCCAGGGAGGACGCAGGAGACCCTGGAGGCCCAGGGAGCAGAGGTCCCGGTTGGTTAGTGGCAGACTCAACCGGAACGGATCCAGGGCACCCCCTCCTGCTCCCTGCCGCCTCTCAAAAATGCTACTCAAAAATGCTAACCATGGTGTTTGCCACATGTGGTGCTGGCGATACATTCCTGGTGGGTGTGTTTTCTAATCCCCCTATGGAACGTGCTGGCACAGTCCCAAGTGGGATTGCCATAGGGATGACAACCATTGGGAATGTTCTAGAAAGCTGAGGAGTGACAAGTTCCTTGCTCGAGAATGGTCCCCTCCGAGAGCAGGATGTCCTATGTCCTACTGTCATTTCCCTTCCTCTGTCTGTGGAGGCCCCTCTTCCTGATAACAGTGAGGAGGACGGATGCCCTGTCTGGATCTCACGTGTGTGCCCCTCTCCCTGCAGAGTCATCAGCTATGAGTGCTGCCCCGGGTATGAGAAGGTGCCAGGAGAGAAGGGCTGTCCCGCAGGTGAGTAAGCTGGTCCAGCCCACTGGTGCAGACTGCAGGGGGAGGGAGGTGGGGAAGGAGGAGCCCAGTGGGAGAGGCCTTGGGGTCCATCCATGTGGGAGTCCGAGCACCAGGGCTGCGTGGACATCCTCCGCTTGCTCTCTGGCTCCAGGCTCCAGGCGAGGGCCCGAGGGTGGAATCTGAGGACAGGGAGCTTCCTGCACTGCTCCTTCCTGTGCAAGCTGACCTCCTGACGAGGCTGGTGGAGCAGACTCCGAGTCCAACTTGCCCAGGCTCGCCTCCCAGGCTGGGCTGCTGGCCTTGCTCGTGGGCCTGGGCATGATTCCCATGGCACCCACATTTCTGCTCAGCTCTGTTGGAGAGCTGGCTGCCTGTGCCAGGCTTCCCCTCCTCCCTCCACTGGAACTCTGTCCTTTGGATCCCACAGGGGGGCGGGGGTAGGGGGTGGAGGGGGTGGCCCAAGCCTGGCAGGCTCAGCCACCATCAGCCCAGGGAACCACGAATGGCCACAGGGCCAAGGTCTAGGTGGCACCTGTGAGTTCTTTCAGAGGCTTCCCTTCAGGCACATCCTCTGGGACTATGCAGAGGGGGTGTTTTAACTTTGAAATATTTGTTGTTTATTGCTTGAGAATGTGGGACGAACTTAACTTAAAAGGAAGGGGCAGTTCGGTTGTTGCCAAGGTCACAAAGGGGTGTGGTTGGCAGGGCGGGGTGGGGGGGGGGGCTTAGGTGGAAGGACAAGTGGGAATTAAGTGGTGGGGTTTGTGGAGAATGACCTTGGGGGAGAGCCCCCCCCCTCCGCGCACTCCCCTTGCCCTGTCACGTGGGCCTTGAGCTCCCCATGGGAGGGGAAGGTCTCCTAAGCCTCAGGCCATTCTAGGGCTTTTAGGAAATCACATTTTATTGCTTATAAATATACAAAGAACCTGGAAGATTTGTAATGTTCTTTCATCCCAGTAGAGGCCATTAGGAAACCAGTTTCAACAACTAGATAAATCTGAAAGCCTCCTTTGTAACTAGGGTATCTATTTTGGGTGCACATTCCTGCTAGTATTATGTAAATGTCTCTGGACGGGGGCGCAGGGGGTGGGGCACAGTGGGTTAAGCGACTGCCTCTTGATTTTGGCTCAGGTCATGATCTCGGGCCATGAGACTGAGCCCCCTGTCAGGCTCCTCACTTAGTGGGGCGTCTGCTTGAGATTCTCTCTCCCTCTGCCCCTCTACCTGCCCACACACTCTCTTCTCTCTAATAAATAAATAAATCTTTAAATGTCTATGAACAGAAGCTTCATTTGGCTGCAGCTAAATTGATGAAAAATGACCAATTAGTAGAATCAGAGCAGGGAAGCATTTGACCTAGAGAGCTGTTGTAAGAAGGTTGAGATAAGGGGGCACCTGGGTGACTCAGTTAAGTGTCTGCCTTCAGCTCAGGTCATGATCTCAGGGTCCTGGGATGGACCCCTGCATCGGGATCCCTGCTCTCCCTCTGCTGCTCTCCCAGTTTGTGCTTTGTCTCTGTGTGTGTGTCAAATAAATAAATAGCACTTTAAAAAAAAAGAAGGAGAAGAAGAAGTATGTGACAAGCTTTAGGCTCACCAGCGATGGGCGTCCCTGGGCTTTCCCACACACACGTTCTACAGGGGCACCACGCATTCCGCGGACCAGGGAAGGTATGGTCAGGTGGGGGTGGGCTCCACAGATCCATCCCTCCTCTGTCCTCTGCCCCTGCAGCCCTGCCTCTCTCGAACCTTTACGAGACCCTGGGAGTCGTCGGATCAACCACCACTCAGCTGTACACAGACCGCACGGAGAAGCTGAGGCCCGAGATGGAAGGTCCCGGCAGCTTCACCATCTTTGCCCCCAGCAACGAGGCCTGGGCTTCCTTGCCAGCTGTGAGATGACTGCCTTACTTCTCAGAGGGGTGGCTGGTGGGCAGGAAGCATGACACTCTGTAGTGATTTCCTGCCATTGCAGGCAACTTTTTCCTTGCACCCTCAGACAAAGCCCAAGAAGTTGGAAGTTGAGTTAATATATACCTTCACCAGGTTGTTTCCGATGCCCCATCTGTCCAACTGAGCAGACAGGCATTGGGGTTCACTGAGGAGGGGTCCTTGGTGAGATGGAGGCCTGGGGTCACCGGGGGCTCAGAAGCACCTTTCCCAGGGTAACAAGAAGCCACCACCTCTGGAATATGTGGTCCCCAGCACCCTAACTGCCGCCCTGGCCTTCCCTCTTAGGAAGTGCTGGACTCCCTGGTGAGCAATGTCAACATCGAGCTGCTCAATGCCCTTCGCTATCACATGGTGAACAGACGAGTCCTGACAGACGAGCTGAAACATGGCATGGCCCTCACCTCCATGTACCAGAATTCGGACATCCAGATCCACCACTATCCCAACGGGGTATGTAGTCCCCTGGTTACACAGCACTGCCCTGTGTCCACACTGCGCCTGCTCCTGGTCTGCATATGGGGCTGGTTTCTGGGGTTTTGTTCTGCACGTGGGGTACACTGGAAGTATTCCCTGCCTCCTGCACCTGCTTCTCCTCAGACCCTCTAGTTCAGCTTCTGCACTGTGTCATTCCCCCCCTCACTCCCCCACTGAGGCTGTGAGCCTGTGCCTCTGACATGCGAACTGCTCATCTCATCCTCCTTTCTTCTCTGGGCAGATTGTGACCGTGAACTGTGCCCGGCTGCTGAAAGCCGACCACCACGCAACCAACGGTGTGGTACACCTCATTGATAAGGTCATCTCCACCATCACCAACAACATCCAGCAGATCATTGAGATCGAAGACACCTTCGAAACCCTTCGGGTGAGGAACTGCCCTGGGAGGGGGCCTGGCCTGGGGACACACCACCTCTCAAAAGGGCCTCCTCCTGCGGGAGAAGCAGAGGATGGCTCTGTGTTCATGGGCATTTAGGGGATGTACAGCGAGTTTCTCCAAGTGCCCGTGAGCATGGAGGGTCCACTAGTCAAGACACTCAGCTAGACCACAGTGAACATTAGAATCCTCTGCTGGGAAATTCCCTCTGCCCGCCCTCTCCTTTTAAAGCTCTCCTTCCGTGGCTCCCCTGGAAAATTCAGTGGTCCTCGGCTTGGGCTTAGAGCCCAAGGGCTGCCTGGGCCCATTCCACAGGTTCCAGAGTGTCTAGGAAGTGTCCAGGAAGGGATACTTCCTCCCAGGTGGCAGTTCCCATATGCAGGACTAGAATGATGTCAGGCTTCATCATCTTCTGGACCGCATGTCCCCACCAGGGGACCCCTGCTGCAGCCATACCCACATTTCCTTGGAGCCCAGACCAGCAGAGAGGCCACCAGCATGGCCACGGGAGTCTAGGTCTAACTTCTGGCCTGGCTTCTGACTCCTCTGGGGCTGCGGAATCCCGCTCCCTCTGCCCTGCCCAGCAGGCATTTGTCTCAGAGCTGGACTGGCAGGCGGGCAGTGCTCTTGGCAGTGGCTGCTTGGAGGAAGTGAACACAGGCTGCGCCGTCAGGGGTTTTGCCCTGATTCAGGGAGAACTCCCTGACCACAAAGGCAGCCAGAGGGCCTGGGATGGTTCCTCCCCTGGAGATCTCCAACACAGAGACATAAACACCCCCGGGCTGGGCTGGCACTGAGGTGACCTCAGCAAGTGGCTCTGTGGGGGACCCTGCTCCCTGAGCTCATCCCCCACTGCTTTCCTTCTGGGTCACTCCGAGGTCAGGAGTCTGCAGGTAAATCGTGTCCCCGCAAAGATGGTGGCACATCTTTTGATTCATTGTGGTTGCTCCCCACTGAGTTACCTCCTTTTAGTGTTTAGGTTTGACAGACATTCCCCCTGTACCTCCCTAATGCCCATCTTGCCTTCCGATAGCACCTCCTCATTAACACCTGCTACGTCCCGGGTATTATTCTGTGTGCCGGGGGCCTATGGGTGAATGAGACAGACAACTTTCTGTCCTCAGCGGCACTTTTGTTCTTCCTGGGGAGACAGACAAGATGCACACGAGGTGGCCATGGCCTGTGAGGGGTGGGGTGAAGTCAGTGAGTGGTGGGCAGAGGCCATGTGGCCCTGGGTGGCCAGGGAAAGTCTCTCTAGAACCAGTGACTTCTGACCTGAGCACTGAAGGATAAGAATGGCCAGTTAAATGAATTGCAGAGCGGTAAGAGCACTGCAGGCAGAGGGGAGAGCAAGAACCACAAGGAGGAGGTGGGCAAGGCCAGGGGGCAGGCAGCAACACCATGAGAAGGGGAAGGGGATGCTGCAGGCAGGCAGGGGCAGACAGTGCAGGGCTGCAGACTGGCCGGAGGGGCCTAGCTCCATCCAACAGCAAGGAGGAGGCGGGCAGACAGTGCAGGGCTGCAGACTGGCCGGAGGGGCCTAGCTCCATCCAACAGCAGTAGGAAGCCCTTTCTACTTTTAGAAGGTTCTCGGGCTGCTCCGTAGACATGGGTGATAGAATCCTTCCACTCCTAGAACTCACACAAGCAGTATGGCCAGGAGCTAGTTCAGTATAATGTGGAGGACAGCAAGTTGTGAAAACATGCACAACAGACTCCTTTCTGCCTGGGTGCGGTGCAGGGAGGGAGGGGTGGTGAGGGCGGCGGTGTCAAGTTGCTACCTAGAGAAAGAAGATGGTAGGCAAGTCCTAATGAAGGCATAGGAGTTGGAGAAGCAAAGAAAAGAGGAAGGGTAGAGGGAATGGTGGGGCCCCAGCCTGGGGGTGGGAAGGTCAAAGGCACAGCAAGTACTTGAAGAGTAGCCTGAGTGGTAGGAGTGCAGGCCGGGCAAGGTTCCCGGAAGCCATGGTAAGAGGTGAGCTTTGGTTTGGCTCGCCATTTCATCTTGGGTTGGACAAAAGCCTGGAGCGCTTTGAGGGAGGGCTGGCAAGGCCGTGTGTGCCTCTTGTCTGCAGAGCATCCCAGAGCCTTCAGGGAACACACCATCCCCTCCCCGCCCCGCAGGCTGCCGTGGCTGCATCTGGGCTCAACACCCTGCTTGAAGGTGATGGCCAGTTCACACTGCTGGCCCCTACCAATGAGGCCTTTGAGAAGATCCCTGCTGAAACCTTGAACAGGATCCTGGGTGACCCGGAAGCCCTGAGAGGTGAGCACCCCTCCACTCCTACTGCTGCCTCACTGGGGCGGCCAGCCTGAGCCCGAGGCCTGCTCTTGCATATGGTGAACATACTGCCTGCCATCCTGTCCCATTGCTCCCAGCTGGAGCTTGTTCTGCGGAGGCCAGAGCAGAGCCCTGGTCAGAGGGGCAAGTCAGGAACCCAACAGCCTTGTTCTAGTGAGGTGTGCTGAGAAGCAAGGTGGAGCTGGAGGCCCAAAGCAGACCCTGGCCAGACTCAGAAAGCACTAACGGCTCGAATGATCAAAGCCTGAGCAAGGCTGCCATGTGGGCAGCAGCTTGGTGAAAGAAGGTGATGGCAGGTCCTGGCATCCTAGGAATGGAGCCATTGTGCTGACCCTGGAACTGTTCCTGTCCAGCCAAGGACCTCATGGATGATCCAAAATTATGATTAGAAATCAATTATAGTCCAGTCTTGACTCTCTATAGCTGGGTCCTTCCATGCCTTGTCAGTGAGCCACTGAGTTAGAGGTGCATGGGTTATGGCTGGAGGAAAGGGAAGGACCAAGCATGTGGAAGAGGGGAGGGAAAGGAAGGCCCAGCTTGGCCACTGAGTTGCTGCCCTGCTGACCCCTGCAGAGAGGACTAGGCCCCAGCTCCCCTGTGTACCCCAACCACACTATTCCTCCCAAATATAACCCAGGGATGACTTCGTTGCTTTTCAGTCTATTAAACTCTCCTTAAGAATGTACAATCT
Organism: Vulpes lagopus; assembly: GCF_018345385.1. NCBI lineage: Eukaryota > Metazoa > Chordata > Mammalia > Carnivora > Canidae > Vulpes > Vulpes lagopus. The sequence goes on along the minus strand of NC_054830.1, from coordinate 108,545,503 downwards.
AAAATACCTGCTGCATTTTGGATGCCCTATAAATGTAAAATGTTCTCCTTGCAGCCATGTGGGGCTGGCAGAGGCACATTTCTGAAAGCATAGATGGGGATCCGTTGTGTCCAAATGTCATGGCACCTCCGAGCCTGGCCTGTGGCAGGGGCCAAGGCTACAAATGGTGCATGGTACAGACTTGTCCTCAAAGAAGTTGAAGCCTAGCTGGGATTAAAAACAGGTCGTGGGAACTGAAGTGGTGAGGGCTATGGCATAAGTGCCCCCAGCAGGGAGCCTTGGGTGCATCTCAGTGTATTGAACTTTTAGTTTAGAGCTGTGGTCTCCCTGCAACCTGTTTTGTGCAGAGCACATTTTCATCTTTGTAGATATCAGAACTCTTACTGTAAGAAAAAACAGCTCTAATCTACCCCCTTGGCACAGCCCCCCGCCATCCCCCCACCCTCAGTAACCCGTTGGCTCTAAGCAAGGGCCCTCAGTACGGGGCTCTCCCTGGCAGGCTCAAAGGCAGAGGGACAGGAGTCCAGCCGGACAGACTCAGCTGTTTCTACTGGGCTGGCAGACAGGCAAGAAGCAGCCCTGGGCTGGCGTGCTTTGTTTGAAGAGTGGCTTCCAGCCCTGGCCCGGGTCTCCCTCCCAGGGGCCCACACAGGTCACCCTGACCCCACCCAGCGTTCACTGTCCTTCCCTGAGAAGCTAAATCCCTGAGACCTCGTTCCCGTGGTGGCCTGGCTGTCCTTTCCCTTCCTGCCAGCTGATTGGCCTTCGAGGCCCCTACAGGAGCCTCCCTGCCTCTGCAGGCCTCCGGAGCTTCCTCTTGTCTGTGACAGTGCGGTTTTGGTTCTCACACTCAGCACAGATTGAAACTCGCCTCTGTGGTGAGAATGTACGACAAAGGGCCCCAGTGACGGTGGTAAGAGGCAGTCCGGGAACCTGCCCTTGCCTGCCTGGGCTCATGTCGCCCTGCTGCTCCTTACAGCTTCCTCAGGACCGCCAACCTCCGTCCTGTCCCCAAAGACCACTTGGACGAGTAAATAAATGATTGTGTTTGTGATTTATGGGTGGGGCAAGTGGGGTGGCAAAGACCGTGTCTTATTGGTTGCCGTCCCCAGGCCCGAAGAAAGATCCTGGCAACCAGTAGACCCTTGGGTGAAACTAACAAAAACAGATAAAATGTGCAAATAATTGCGAACTCTCATTTGCACAGTTTCCATCTTTGCCTTTTTCTAAAGGCACCTTTTACACCTTTTACATTTTTCTAAAAATCACATACAAAGTCCCAGGGTAAACTTATTCTGAGGTTCAAGTACTATGAAGAGAATTCAACCTTAGGTTCAGGTACTAATAAGCTAGTCACCAACATTTGTTGGGTGTTTACTCCATGGTCGGACACCAGACTGGGTGCTTTACACTCAGAGCTTCCTGTCCTCCTGACACTGTCCCCAGAAGGTGAGGGCCAGGCTTAGCTCCACCTGGGCAGGGGCTCCACAGCTAGTAAGTGGCCGAGCTGAGGCTCAGACCCAGGCAGTCTGCTTGCTGAGCGTGGCTAGTTGCAGCGGCAGCAGCAGGAGAGGAAGGGTGGGGCTGCTAGTACCCCAGCATCTGCAGGTCAGCGTCACAGAGAGCAGCATCTTCACCGCCGTGGAGGCTGCGAGCGGCCTCGGGGATCAACCTGGCACCAGCACTGCCTTGACCTGTGTCCTGTTGGGCCCCCAGACCTGCTAAACAACCACATCCTGAAGTCGGCCATGTGTGCGGAAGCCATCGTCGCAGGGATGTCTGTGGAGACCCTGGAGGGCACTACGCTGGAGGTGGGCTGCAGCGGGGACATGCTCACCATCAACGGGAAGGCCATCATCTCCAACAAAGACGTCCTGGCCACCAATGGTGTGATCCACTTCATCGATGAGCTGCTCATCCCGGACTCTGGTGAGTCGGGCCTCTGCGGCCATGACCCTCTCAGGCCCGCCATCCCCTCTGCCACCTGCGGCAGGGGCACCTGGGAATTTTGGAGGTTTGGGGGGCCATGTCCTTGCCTGCACCCAGCTCACAGCCTCTCAGGGGACAAGGCCTGGGGACCAGGTGGGTTGCAGTCAGACTGTGAGGAATCTTGAGCTGCAGGCCTGGGAGTCCGGGCGTCACCTTGGAGGCAGCGGAGAGCTGCTGAGGGGACCCGGGGAGGCAGCAGCTCTGCTGTCTCCACTCTGGTTGGGCGCAGAGGGCCGTTTGCTGACCTCAGAGCATGGCCTTCTCTCTGGTGCCTAAGCACCCTGGGTCGCTGACCCTAGGGAAGTGACTGAGTGGACTTTGGCTTGGGCTTCATCTCAGCAGGCTCGTCCCATCCTGGAACTCCAGGGAGGTTGTTGCCCGGAGTGAAGCCATTTCACAGGAGAAAACCAAGCCAGAAGAGAACTTTCTGTGGGTGTGGTCGCTGGCATTATCTGCTCCTCAGAAGCTGCGACAGAGGGCGCTGCCTCGCTGCAGGCATCAGCCAGGCCCTGACCAAGGACGGGGACAGAGGCCAGCCCTGCCTCCTGAGCCCCACCTTGAGGGCTCCCCTGCCCAGTGGGACCTAGGGGACTGGCGCCCCCATGACACCAGCCCACCATGCCCCAGTCGTGTGGAGAGGGCTTTGGCCTCACGAGATGACATTCCTGCTGGCGTGCGTCATGTTCTGGGGGTGGACAGAGGATAAATGAAAACAGCACTTATAACTTTTGAACCTGCATTCTCTTTCCTTGCAGCCAAGACGCTGTTTGAGTTGGCTGCAGAGTCTGATGTTTCCACAGCCGTTGACCTTTTCAGACAGGCTGGCCTCGGCGTCCATCTCTCCGGAAAGGAGCGGTTGACCCTCCTGGCCCCCCTGAATTCTGTATTCAAAGGTAATGTGGGCCAAGGCAGCCCCAGGGGCTCGTCACCTCCACAGCACCCTCCCTGATGGACGGCACCCCGCGGAACCTTCGCGCTTCCACGGAGCTCAACCAAAACCTCAGGAGGCTCTGCTGTCTCACTTGGCCGAGCAGAGAATGCATTTGGGGATCTGGTAGTCAGAATCCAAGAGTTTGCAGCTGGCAGGAGAGCAGAGCACTCTCTTGCCTTTTTATTTGCAGAATCTACTGCTCATGTGACCGCCAGAAGGTCAGAGTGAGGATACAGCTGAGCCTTGGCCTCAGGGAAAGCAGAGGAGGGGGCCGAGGGGTGTCCGTGCCTTCCCCTCCCTGTACGGGCAAAACCCCAGACACCCTCGATTGTCTAGACCTTCTGTTTGGTTGATTTTGCAGAAGATGCCAGATGTTAAGGAATATTGGCAGCCTCGCTGGATTTCTCAATCTCCCTTTTCCAAATGCAGGGAGTGTTGAACTTCTTCACTGGGTTTATCTCCCCTTCTTTTCCTTTGTGGAGCGTGCCTCCGGACCTAACCACACCTTCTCTTGCAGATGGAACCCCTACCATTGATGCACGCACAAAGAATTTGCTTCTGAATCACATGATTAAAGACCAACTGGCCTCCAAGTATTTGTATCACGGACAGACCCTGGACACTCTGGGTGGCAAAAAACTGAGAGTTTTTGTTTATCGCAATGTAAGTTCTGCCTCCTAAATCATGCTCTTTCTTTGTCTCAGCTTTAAGAAATGGAAGCTGCATTGAGGAGTGGGGGTGGGAGAAATATATATATGTGTGTGTGTGTATATATATCCAGAAAAAAATATATATATATATTTAATAAAGGATTTCAAAGAAGTCCCTTATTTAAAAGGATCAAAATGGGATTCTGAAGAAGAATTAGAATCTCCTTTTCTGGAGACCTTTGGGAATGAAGCACACAGCTACCTGAGCCGGCTAGGTAGGCAGCTATCCACATCGAGTTCAGCGTGGAGGAGGGATGGAGATTTTGAATTTGTAGCTTATGTGAAGAGAAGCCCCCTGAACTGAAGCACAACCTTCCCTGGTCCAAAAGGTCCTCTTCTCTCTTCTCCTGTCTCTTTTCTGTCTTCCGACCACAGTTGCTCTGAAATATCAAACAGAAAGCACAATACAACACAGCCATTCCTTGGGACCAGCCAGTAATGTTAGCTAAAGATAATTGTCACCTGTTAAATAAATAAGTCAATAAAGTCGATCTGTTGATTTGATCGTTGTCAACGGCCCCCACATGTGACAGGAGATTCTCATCATGGGGTCCCTCTGTAACTCTAGTGGGGCTCCCCGGCCCTTTTTCCTGGAACACTATTTTAATTATTTCTTCCTCGGAGAAAACACAGCATTTTATCCTAGTCTTATGACCCTCTCCAGTGTATATTCACTGTTCTTTGTGGATGAAGGCATTAGCACGTGGCCCGAGCACATCAAGAGGGCCCATGCAGGAGGATAACCTGCCCCGTGTCTGCCCCTCTTTGGCACAGAGCCTGTGCATCGAGAACAGCTGCATTGCTGCCCATGACAAGAGGGGGAGATACGGGACACTCTTCACCATGGACCGGATGCTCACTCCCCCAATGGGGACCGTCATGGACGTCCTGAAGGGGGATAATCGCTTCAGGTAACTGGCCTCATCCCAGGGAAGACTTCTGCCAAGTGGTCGGACCGGGTCAGGATGCTGGGTCTCAGCAATCTGTCAAGCTCCCCACTTCCTCAAGGGTTTGGTTGGCACTGGCAGTGCCCTGGTGACCTCCAAGCTGGAGATCTGGGAAGGGGAAGGGTCACGCTGGAAGCTTATGTTGAGAAGAAGGGATATTTCTGGAAGTACAATCCCCACATCCTTGAGAACAGGGAGAGGGCTGCATTTTTGTAGTGAAGTGCAAGGCAGACATCATGCTCTCATTTCAAAGTCCCAAGTAAGCCGAGAGCACCAGGTTTTGAGCGTGGGATGTGTTCCACTCTGTGCAGGATCTACTCGTGGCACGTGGAGACTCCTGGCCGCTCCTTCTCAGGCTCCCTGTGTCACTTCGTTCTCTTGCCCCTCTCTCTCCATTCCTGACTTGCTGTGACCTCAAAGCCTGGGAGACTGCCCGCCCTCTGCACTCCTGAATCACATCCCCTGGGCCCCGGGGGCTTGTCCAGTCTGTGGGTCAGCCATGCCACTGGCTTTTTCCTTCCTCCTTTCCCCTCCGGCATCTGCCTTGTGGCTGTGTGACCAGGCAAGCTTAGCATTTATGGAGAGAAGGTGCATCCTGCTTGTGCCTCAGCAGGGGGTGTGAATTCTGATTCTGGGCTCCACCAGCCCCACAGTGGGGAGGTATTCGGGAAGACAACACCACCTCCCTGCCGCAGCCCAGTGACATTTCTTCTGTGTGTCTCCACAGCATGCTGGTGGCCGCCATCCAATCCGCTGGGCTGACAGAGATGCTCAACAGGGAAGGCGTCTACACAGTCTTTGCTCCTACGAATGAAGCCTTCCAAGCCATGCCACCAGGAGAGCTGAACAAACTCTTGGGTAAAGACCAACCGAAGCATATTTTCCACGTTTTCTAAAGTGACTGTATTGGTCAGGAGACCAGCAGGAAACAGGGGCATGTTACAAAGAGTTTGATTGAAAGGAACTAAATGAGGAGACTGTTTGCAGAAGTGTGGGCAGGAGTAAGGGACCAACAAAGGAGGATGACACCCAGGGAAGAGTGTTTACCTCCCCAGGCCCGGGGGTGGGGAGGCCTGGGGGGAGGAGGGGACAGGGAGACTGGGAGCCTGGGAGTAGGGGCACAGGACAGCAGCCAGAGCCACACACAGCTGCTGGCAGAACTGAGACAAGGTGGCCAGGACCCCTTTAGCCTCGCTCTACTCCCACATGCCCATCACGTGGGCCTCCTGTCAGCTATGAGAGGGGGGCAGGGGAGCCTACATGATGGGCCTGACAGAGGTCAGCCTACCTGGGCACCACACAAGGCAGAGAAGAGCAGAGAGGCATTGACTGGGTAACAATCAGCCCTGTCACCAAGATGTGTCTTCCCTTGAGGACCTGTGAGGACAGTGATAATGAGGCCACTTATCTGCAAGAAATGTTCCTTGGGATAAATGCTTTCCTGAGAAGCTATTCCTGGCCCTGAGAAGTTTAGTTGAGGGTGTTTGAGAAGTAACCCTAGTGGTTAAGGGCTTGGACTCCTAGCATACCTAAAAGCAGCTTCAAATCCTGGCTCTGGCGTTCACCAGCTGAGTGACCTCTAGCAAGCTGTTTCACCTTTCTGAGCCTCAGTTTTCCCATTAGAAAAATGAGAGTAGCATGCCCAGTGTTGTGTGGAGTGAATGGGGCATCGCCCACAGTGCAGGGCACATGTCCTCCCTCACGATGGCTGCGATAAAGGAGAGTGGGTGCAGGGACACGGCCTTGAGTTCTGGTGTATGCCCGTCAGACACTTCCACTCTCGCAAGACAGTGAACGTGAGGAGGACGAGGAGGAAGAGGGGGAGGAAGAGGAGGAGGGAGGCCCTTGGCCACACCCTGGGGCCCGCATCATCTATACCTTCCATCCAGCTCCAGAACAGGAGAATAGAAAGTTCAGGCTGCAGGCAGCTGTGGGCTGGATTTGTGTCCTGTTTAATATTCTTTATGGCCACACAAATGCCTGTGTCTTTGATGCTGACGTATGTTCCTGAGAAGAGGGGAGAAGTTCATTCTGAACATAAACTTTCCATCCTCTCCTGGACCAGCGGGAGTGGAATTTCCCAGATGGCCTTGAGCCTGCCCGGCTTCCCTCTCATTTTCACTTGTGCAGGAGTAAGGAGGGCGCTTGGGCAGAGCTTCCCAAATGCTCCCTCTGCCAGGCCTGCGCACAAGGACAGTCCCTGACACTCCTGGGATCTAGAGGGCGAGCCAGGTGTAAGAGGTCCATCCAGGTGTTAGACGTCTTGGAAGAAGGAGGCCTCTCACACCATGGGGGCTGGCTTGGCTCCACTCCTCCAGGCAGCATTTCTGTCCAGTGGGAATTCCTGTCCACCAAGTTGTGGATGTTTGGAAATCACTTGGTACCTGGTGGCTCCATCCCATGGCACTAATGTGGATTTGTTAGTACCCAAGTGAACTCTCCAGAATGCTTTAAAACTTCCTAAGGACTCCTGTTTGAAATGCTGGAAGGAGTCATCCAGAACCCTGAGGGAAATCTGGCCATTTGGCTGGGAATTGAAGATCGGGGCAGCCGTGATGGAGAGGAGAGGACAGCTGGCAGCTTTAAGAATTGCCTCCCACACTTAATTTGGAAAATGCCTGTGCACCTTTATGAGCAATCGGATGCTGTCCCCAGTTGGTGGAGGAGCTGATGTGGGCTGGAAGGAATGCCGGCGGGAGGTGCAGGGAGGGATGCCGCCAAGGGAATGCCTTCCCGAAGCCCTGACCTCATCAGCTCGGCTCCGTAGCCCCCCTACCAGACGGCAGCTGTTGACTCTTTTAAGTTCTCCCAGCAGGAAACGGCTGCCTCAGAATATGCATTTGAGGGCAGAATGTGTAAATATTTCACTACTGTGTTATAACCATTGGGAGCCACGCTGATGATGAAATGTCCCAGATGCTGGTGCTGGAAAGGTTCCTGGCTTTCCAAGCAAATATTTAGCTCATGGAAAAATGAGTCATACTCACGGAGGAGTATGGATTAACTCCTTCTCAGCATCACGGAGTGCTCTCCGTTAGCCCAGCAGCACCCCGACCCCCAAGTGCAGAGGCAGATTCATGGCCACAGACACGTACCTCATGGCCCTGAGCCTATGCAGGTGGGGGGCAGAGGGCTGAGCGCACCCACTGTGCACTCACCACCTGGTCGCAGAGTTCTCTGCCTCAGGCATCACCAATTGCATCCCCTCTCTGCCCTTCTGGACCGTGCCCATTTCCAGCCCCTTGGAATTAACTCTGCTCTCCTTTCTTTCCCACAAACCTGCAGGCAATGCCAAAGAGCTCGCCAACATCCTGAAATACCACATTGGCGATGAGATCCTGGTCAGCGGAGGCATTGGGGCGCTGGTCCGGCTGAAGTCTCTCCAGGGGGACAAGCTGGAAGTCAGTTCGGTGAGTGTGTCCAAGAGCTCAAAGGCCAGCCGTGCACCTGCGGCTCTCAAGTGCCTCTCGCCCCTGGGCCAGTGTTAGACACACACCTTGAATCTCTGCATGCATTCTGTCCAAAGACAGAAAAGAGAATAGGTTATTGGGAAGTCAGGCGAGATTGTGGTTAGCCACGAATGAGGACTTCCAGATTTGCTGGGGACTCAAGCATCTGACTGGCATCAGGGAGAAGCCATTGGATCTTCCTTCCCTGAAGAAGATGATAGGCAATTCCTCATGCATCTCGAGGGATTGACACCCAGCGTCCCCTTCCCATCCCTTCCCTTCAAATCTGGAGCTCACTGAGCTCCACCAGGATCAGATCCTCCCAACAGGCTTTTGCTTCAGATGCTTGGTCTGCGAGCCTTCCCTTGCTCTGCACGTGGATGACATCCACTGCACTTTGAAGCTTCCTCGGGGAATTCCTTCATGGAAGACAGAGGACTGATAGCCGGCCAAGCTCTGTGAAGCTGCCTGCGGCCTCCCCGGCTGCATGTGGAGCCACCACTCTTCCAGTGTGTGGCTGGCTCAGCCTCTACTCCCGGCTCCTCTCTCCTGACCATAAGCCATCCCTTTGCTTATCACTTTCCCTCCGGAGCATAAGGAAGCATGTGGAAGCATGTGGGGAGGCAGGAATGTGATGACTTGTTGACTTCTGCGGGTCCCCTAAGAACCTCCCAGCTCCTAGTTTTGGGTGTTGGGGTTCCATCACTGGCTTCTGTTCTCCCTTCTCCCTTGGGTCTGATCCATAAGACCAAGGGAAGGGCCCAGATAGACACCTGGGTGCACTCCGTATGAGAAAAGCAGACCATTGAGGACAAGCACAAGGAGTCTCCACTCAGGGCTGGAGGCCTGGCATCTGTTCCCTGCCATCGCACTTACTTAGCTTAGAGGAGGCACCTGGCCTGGCCTGGGTCTCAGTTTCCTCTTCTGTTCAATGAGACAATGCTACCTGCCTCTTGAGCACATACTGCTGTGAGGACTATATGGCTGGCCTGGGAGGCCATTTTGTGAATTATTACACCGCATGGAGCCCCACATGCTGGGGTTAGAGTGTGTCCATCAGACTAATGGTGTGTGGCTGACAGGAGCCGCTCAGTCCCCCAGCGTGTCCCTCACACCCAGCACAGGATTTCGCATCCGGAAGAGCTTGGTAAACGCTTGCTGAGTGAGTAAGATCCCAGTGGTCCATGTTCAATAATTGTCCTCTCTCTCTCTCTCTCTCTCCCAGAAAAACAATGTAGTGAATGTCAATAAGGAGCCCGTTGCTGAAGTTGACATCATGGCCACAAATGGCGTGGTCTATGCCATCTCTAGTGTCCTGCAGCCTCCAGGTAAGGCCCTAAGTATCCCGTCCCCCCTCAGCTGACAGTTGGCCCTTCTCCATGCATAGCAGTTGGTGCTCGATGGGAAAACTATCCCACGCAAAGATGAGAATGGTGTGCCAGTGGAGCCTCCCCTGGACGGCATCACTGTGGCCGACAGCAAAGTGAATTAGAAGCTATTGGTTTCAAATGTGCTACACCAGAGATTCGAGGACACGTTTCCTCTTGCTGAATTCCCTGGCTGCCTAAGGCCCCCCTCAGACGCAGCCCACTGACTTGTCACACGCAGATGCTGTGAACGTTTCAAGCACACGTTTTACAACATCACACCTCACAGGAGTTAGTTCTCTTTACTTCCAGCAAAGTTGAACTAGAGTCCATCCTCAGTCTGCACTGTGGGTTCACCTTTCCTTGAGTTCCTTCTCCACGGGCCAAATTCCACCTTAAGTTAGGAAAAGTTACGAAGGAAAAATTCATTGGAGAATGTGAGCCAGCGAGCACAACAATGCCCTTCAGTCATGGTTTCTGGGAATGCCATGCTAACAGTTTCACCCTCGCCACCGTGGCATTTTCTTTCATCTCCAGCCGTCAGACCTCAGGAACGAGGGGATGAACTTGCAGACTCTGCGCTGGAAATCTTCAGACAGGCGTCGGCATATTCCAGGGTGAGATGCTGCTAGGTTTGTCTATGGCCTGAGCAGCCCTGGGTCCTCTGCTCAGGCCCATGTGGGAGGCTTTCCGGGTCCCCGTCTTCCTTGGCTGCTGCCCTCTGGCTCCCGTGGAACTTCTCCCCACCCCCACATGGGCATCCTAGTGCCCACCTGAGTGGAGTTCTGAGAAGAGAAGCCAGGCAACCCCCACTTCCGTTGTGGGCAAAAGCCCACGCCTTTAAACTGAGGCCTCTGAGCCTCATTCCATGGGAAAGCCACTGCCGGTAAGAACAGATAAAGCTCTGGGATCCATCTGTCCAAGGAGGGAAACCCATCCTGAATTCGCCTTATGGTGGCCTTGCTTGGCCTGAGCCTGGGTCTCTAAGTCACTCCCCATTTCTCATGACATGGCCCATCGCGGGGTTGTGGGGCTCTCCAGGGCAGTGGTGTGGGTCCTGGATGCAGGGCAGGTGCGGTAGGATCTCCCTTCCTTGCCTCAGCTCTAACTCCCTCTTCCCGTGCTTCTCTTCCTGCCCCCCTACCCCCAGCGTGCCCAGGGCCTAGAAGCTCCACTCAGGCTCCTTTGCTGCTTTGAGTGAGGTGGAGCCTCTTGGGAACAGGGCTACCTTATAGAAAGTTTGCATTTCAAGAGAAGAGGCTGCTAGAGGGAATTCTTACCCCAGAGGCCTGGAGCTGGAAAATGTCCTTTCCTTAGTGCCCCTTGAGAGGGGTTCTTGGCCATGGACTCCTACTTCTGAGGGTCACTCCCTATGCTCTCCTGGCTCCCCAAGCTCTAGGCTGTGGTCTCAGTGGAAGCCTGGCTTTGGGGTCTCCCAGGAGGTTCCACCCCAGACTCCACCTGGTCAGGGCTTACACACACTTCACTCGGGACTGCCAAAACCTAGTGAGGACCCTCTAAGACCCAGCGGCTACTCATTCCCCTTCCTCTTCCTCACCCGCAGCACTTTTTCTGAGTAGGGATGGCAGTGTGCAAAGCCCTGCCAGGAGCAGGGGCAGGTGCTGCTTTCACTAGAAACCTAACATTTTGCATTTTCTTTCAGGCTGCGCAGACCTCTGTGAAACTAGGTGAGTCTGGCCTGGGGTGAAAGTCCTTTATGCATACTTGTGCCTTTCCCCCAAGTAGGCTCAAACCTGCCATCTGCTGTATATAGATCAGAACATGATGGTGCAATAGAACAAGCATGGCCCTTGGGGTCAGACACAGAAAAAACCCAATTCCCTTCTCCCTAAGATGGAGATACTCAAAGTACCATCCTTTAGGGCTGCTGTGAGTTTTTGGCTTTGGGAACCTGGGAGTATTGCCGGCACAGGGATTTGGCAGGAGCGCATGGTGGTCTGGATCTAAGCTGGTAGATGGAGAACATCCCAGTTCATGTTACATCACAGAGTTAGACATCACGATCTTTGTTAGGTCATGGAGCAAGACGAGTCTCATAAACCAAACAGCACCTGCAGGGCGCAGGCGGGAGCTGTGGAAGGGGACGGCTGGCCCCATGCTGGTGATTCTGACGGCATCCTAGGCGGACATGGGGTGGTCTGCATCCTTTTTACCTCGAAATTTCTCTCTTCCAGCCCCTGTCTATCAGCGGTTATTAGAGAGGATGAAGCATTAGCGCAGAGGACGCGGGGAGAACGCACTGCGGCAGCTCACCGCCACTTTCTCTGAGTTTACCAAAGAGACTGAATGTTTTTAAAACCAAATTATCACACTTCAGTGTACCTGGGCTGCACCGGAATGAAATCTGAGCCCTGGGGGGGGGGGGGGGGGGGGGGGGGGGGGGAGGGAGGGAGGGAGGAGGGAAAGAGATGTACTTTTATTTGTCCTCCCCCCAAACATGGCTGTTAACCCACTGCTTGCAGAGACCTGGGTGTCGCTGCCTCGTAGTCGCTTCTAAAAAGGACCTGTCCCAAGCGTGGAATTCCCCGCCCACACCAAGTGCTCTGGAAAAGGGGGCTGCAGTTTTGTGGAGCTCATAAAACACAAATCATACAATCCAGCCTCATGGGGGGCGGGGGGGGTCCTAGCACGGTTTTTGTAAAGCCCTTTTACAACTGGAGAAATGGCATCATTATAAGCTATGAGTGGAACTGCTCTGTCAGACGTGTCTTGTGCCTGCACATGGCTTGGACGCCTCTTGGTGGCCCTGTCCAGGTAGAAAAGAGAGGGGAGGGACAGCATGCAGAGCCCAGGAGTTCCCAGGTGCGGCAAAGCCATCATGTGTTTGTAATAATAAAACCAAAGAAACATAAGCCTGCGTGGACGGGAGCCGCGTGGCGGCCTGGGTGTTCGCAGGGGGAGGTTCCACCCGGGAGCAACTCGGCAAGGAGCCCTGAGGGGACGGCCTGTGGGACATGCTCTGTCTTTGGTGAACTTGTTTTCCTTTCGGTCTCCGTGGGCCCTGGGGGCTCCAGTCCTCTGTTCACTTGACTCCTCTCACTGGTCGTCGGAAGTGTCTGTCTCCCAGCCTCGTGAGCCCCACCTTCGTGTTGGGCTTTTGAAGAGGCACCACCCTATGAAGAGGTCGCCTGCACGGGCCCATTACACAGATGACATCGAGGCTCCGGAAAGGGAGAGGTACCAGCAACAGAGCAGATAGCCAGGCTGGGGCCCGCATTCAAGCCTCCGGCCCCCGGGGGACCACCATGTGGCTTGGAAGCCAGTTTAGGTTTCCCAGGCTCGTAGCCCCTATGCCGACCCACACACAAATCCTTTCCCCTGCTCCTTTTGTCCTTTCCACTTTGAAACATACTTGGCACTGACAGGCTAGTGCCTGCACAGCCTCATTACTCCCTGCCTGTGTGGCCTTAAACTCTCAGGGCCCGTTTCCTCATCTGTCCTGGGGGGAGGACCAGAGCATCTAAGTCCTGGGTTGTCGTGCAGAAGAAACGAGATCCTTCTAAGACACTCAGCACAGCCCTAGGCATCCTTGTGCCTACCCCGCTGTCTGGGATTGTGCAGGATCCGTGCAGCTGAGAGCCTCCCATGCTCAGCCTGGGCTGCCGGGCCAGCAGGTGGAGCTCACTCCTATTTGCAGGACCTAGAGACCCATGGAAGGCGCAGTGTGTGCAGGGAGTAGGCCCGGGAGCAGCAGACGGGGCCTCCCTCCCAGTTTGGGGAAGACAGACGCGGCCTGTCGTCCCTTAGGCTCCTCACCCACTGCTCCACCACACTCAGCGGTCGCTCCACAAATACCTGTACAAGGCCCTGTTCTCCTGAAGCCTTCTCGCTCATGGGGACGGGAATTGGGACTCAGCGAGTGGCACTACCACCTGTGCCTCCCTGACCACTGAGGAAGAACCTGAGGAAGTGGGGGCTGAGGAAGGGATGCAGGGAGCTCCTTGGAGGGGGAGAGGATGAGAGCAGGTGCAGGAACTAAGCCAGGGGTGCGGGGCTTGGGGAAGGTGCCGGCAGAGGTGACATTTAGCCCTCTACAGCATACAGTCCTCTTCCCATGGCCCTGCCCTGCTCCCCTGGCCTCTTCTGGGCTGCTGGGGATGCTGCAGCTATACCTCATGTAAGCGCCTAAAATGCACACCCCGGACTTTCCAAGGAAATATCAGAACCCTTAGAGATGGTTAGTGTAACTTTTAAAGATCCCTCGATTTAAAATAAAAACCAACATGAGTTCCTTAAAAATGCCAAAACCCCTCCATCCATCGGTGCTTGGGATCCCTGCACTGCCTCCTGCCCTGCCTGCATCCCCGCCTCCACAACGAGGGGCTCTGTTCTTTCAGCTGGAGTGTCTTCGTGACTGAGCACCACAAGCTGCCTGGCCCTGCCTTCCTTCCAGCCAAAAAGAACTGAGCTCCCTTTTTCCAGGCCTGAATCCCCCTCACTCCCACCTGTGTTTTTCTTGGACGCCTTGGGCTAAGCATTAGATGCCCCTATCTGGGAATGGATGCCCAGGCCGAGGGGTCAGCCCCTGGATGTTTGGGAGGTGCATGCCTGCCTGTGTTCGCCTACGACAGAAGGCCAGAGAACAGCCCAAGCCAGGAGGCTGCCCAGGCCCAGGCTGCCCCTGCCCGCTGAGCCCCAGGAAGGAAGAGCAAGGAGTTCTGCTAGTTCCCTTCTCTCTGCTGTCACGGGGCAGCTCCCAGGCCTTCGGGGTGGAGAGGACTGCAAAAGCTGAGCCTAGGGACCCTGGCATCTTCCGACTGGGCTGTGCCTCTCACACACAGGGGCAGAGGCTTTCTAGACTTGGCCTCGTAGGCCAGCCACGAGGCCAGCCCAGCTCTAGGGCCAGAGGAGGGGCTGTTCCATTGGGCTTTGCATCAAAACGCACCGTCTTCTTTTCCTTACAGTCCCATTTAAGAGGTATGAGTGAGTGGTTTTCATTTTACTGCTGTGGATATGGAAGCTTCAAGACATAGTTTGCCAGGCCACACAGTAGGCAGAGGCTGGCACATGAACCTGTCCCATGTGACTCCAGACCCCACACCCCTAAGCACTCTGTCCCTTTTGTCCCACCCACACTGGGGTGCCTGGGCAAGTCAGACAGGGGTGCCAGGGTGCCCAGAAAGGGCATGAAAGCCCCACTGTTTTTGAGAAGCCCCAGCAAGCCTGACTTCTATTTGCACAGCCTAGACGGTCACTTGTTTACATGCTGCTGGTGGCCAAGAGGGGATCAGCGACAGCCACAGATGCCCTGGCCACATGGACGTCAGGAAAGCAGAGAGAAGGAAGGACTTTCATATGCAGGGGAGAATGCCTCTGTGCTCAGAGCCATAATTCAATGTCACGGTCTGAGAAGAGCTGCCCGGAATACTGTGCTCAGAAATTTTTCCAAAGCCAGGATAGAAGGCCGTGGAATGAGGGATGGGCCCAGAGCCCTCTCCAGAGAAGTCAAATGAGGCCACTTCTGGCCATGCCTGCCTGGTGAAGAGAGAAACACATCCCCTCTGTGGGATCCTGTGGCCAGATCCTGGCCTGAGGTGGTTCTGCACACACAAGTGCTCACACGCTCACATACACACTCTCACAGGGTCACACATGCACACACACACACACAGGTTCACAGATGCACGCATGCACACACACGTACACTCTCACGGGGTCACGTCACACATGCTCACACACGCACACACTCTCACAGGGTCACACATGCTCACACACATGCACACTCACGGGGTCACACGCACACACATGCACACACTCTCGCAGGGTCACACATGCACACACATGCACACACTCTCACGGGGTCACACATGCACACACGCACACACTCTCATTGGGTCACACATGCACACACACAGGTTCACAGATGAATGCGTGCACACACACGCACACACTCTCGCAGGGTCATACATGCTCACATGCACACACTCTCATGGGGTCACAGATGCACACACACGCACACACTCTCGCAGGGTCACACATGCACACACATACTCTCACAGGGTCACACATGCACACACATGCACACATTCTCACATACTCACTCACATGCCCCATGCCCCTCTGCAGGCCTAAAAGGCCCCAGGCAGAGCCCCGGGCACAGGTGTCTTCTGGTGGGGAGAGAACTCCGGGACCTGGGGGAGCAGGCAGGGCCGTGAGCCCTGTACAGGATCGCGCTGGCTGTGGCCTCGGCTTGCTGGAGGCAGGCCATCCAGACCACCCACACCGGGCCGCCATCCCCAAGCTCGCCATCGCCATCAGTGGGAGAGGTGGCGGAGGGCCTGAAGAATGCAGGGGCGGGGTCGGGTGCCTGTGGGCAGGCAGAGCAAACGCCCCCCTTCCCCCAGAGAGTTGCTGCGGGACCGACTGCCTGGAGGCCCCGTGAGACGTTCAGGAGCTCTCCTTGGGACAACGAGAAGCCACTGGAGGGTTTACTTGGGGGAGAAGGCTGAGGAGGGGTGTGCCCTGAGCGGATTTCCACTGTGGAAAAATGCACATAGCATGGAATTTAACTTTTTCATCATTTTTTAAAGATTTATTTATTGGAGAGGGAGAGAGAGAGAGAGAGGAAGTGCAGGTAAGTGAGGAGGAAAGGTAGAGGGAGAGAATCTCAAGCAGACTCCATGCTGAGTGGGGAGCCCGAGGCGGGCTTGATCCCATGGCCTGTGAGATCGAGATGGTGACCTAAGCCTTGAGTGGAGAACCCAGAGCCGGACGTCCCGCTAACTGAGTCACCCAGGCACTGCTCTTTCAACCATTTTTAAGTGTATAGTTCAGCAGCACTAAGTACCTTCACACTGTTGTGCCACCATATCCAGGATGCTTTTCCTGTCGTTGGGCAAAACTGAAACTGTAGTACCCACTAACCAGAGCTCTGCATCCTCACCCCTGCCCCTCCCCGGCTCTCCTGGCCCTTGGTCACCACTCTTCAACTTCCTAGGCCTATGGATTTGGCCACTCTAGGTTCTTCATATCAATGGAATCATACAGTATTTTTCCTTTTGTGACTGACTTGTTTCCTCTAATATGCCTTCTGGGTTCATCCATGTGATAGCATGTGTCAGAATATCCTTCTTTCTCAAGGTTGAGGAATATTCCATTGCACAAGTGCCACATTTTGTTTATTGATTTATCCACCAATGGAGGATGGGTTGCTCCCACATTCACACTACTGTGAGTAATGCTGTTAGGAAGTGGGTGTACAAATATTTGAGTCCATTTTCAATTATTTTGGGTATATACCCCAAAATGGGATTTGCTGGATCATATGGTGATCTTTCATTTTTTGAGGAAATGAGGCACCTGGGTGGCTCAGTCAATTGAGTGTCTGAATCTTGATTTGGACTCAGGTCGTGATCTTAGGGTCCTGGCTTGGAGGCCCCAAGTTGGACTCAGTGCTCAGCAGGGAGTCTGCTTATCCCTTTCCCCCTGGCCCTCCACCTGCTCCCATTTTCTTTCTCTCTCAAATAAATAAATAAAATGTTTAAGTTTTTGAGGAACTGCTATACCACTTCTTCAGCGGCTATGCTATTTTACATTCCCATCAACAATGCACAAGTGTCCGGTGTCTCCACGTCTTCGCCTTGTGGTTTTTCTGTGATTTTTAATGTATGTGGTTCTGATTTCATTTCATTTCCTAGTGATGTGCACCGTTGAGGATCTTTTCATGTGCTTATCAGCCATTTGTATGTCTTTGGAAAAATATCTATTCAAGTCTTTGCCCATTTTTGAATTAGGTTGTTGGGCTTCTTGAATGTTATAGGAGTTCTTTGTATATTCTGGATTTTCATCTCTCATTAAATATATGATTTGCAAACATTTTCTCCCTTTCTGTGGGTTGCCTTTTCTACTTTGTTGATAGTGCCCTTTGATGAATTAAAATGTTTAGTTTTTATTAAGTCCAATTTATCTGTTTTTCTTTTGTTCCCTGTACTTCTGATGTCATATGCAAGAGATCACTGCCAAATCCAATGTCGTAAATCTGTTTTCTTCTAAGAGTTTTATAGTCTTCACTTTTATGTTTAGATCTTTGATTCATTTTGAGTTAGTTATTGTGTATGGTTTAAGGTTCTAACTTCAATCATTTCAAGCAGACACCCAGTTTTCTCAGTAACATTTGTTGGAAAGACTGTCCCTTTCCTGTTGAATGGATCCTGCCACTATTGTTGCAAATTATTTAGCCATACATGCAAGGTTTTATGCCTGCACTCTGTTTCTCTTGGTCTATATGTCTGTTTTTATGTCAAAATCACAGTGTTTTCGTTGGGCTCCCTGCTTGGAGCCTGCTTATCCCTCTGCCTTTGTCTCTGCCTCTCTCTCTCTCTCTCTCTCTCTCTCTGTCTCTCTGTCTCTCTCATTAATAAATAAATAAAATCTTAAAAAAAAAAGAATCATGGTGTTTTGATCACTGTAGCATTGTAATGAGTTTTGAAATCAAGAACATGAGTTTTCTGACTGTTCTTTTTCAGGATTTTTTTTGGCTATGCAGAGTCTCTTGAGATTCCATATGAATTTTAGGATGGATTTTTTATTTCTGCAATAAGACATCACTGGGATTTTAGTAGCAATTTCACTGAATCTGTAGATCACTTTGCATAATATTGACATCTTTGCAATATGAAGTCTTCCAACCCACAAACACAGGATGTCTTAGGTTTGTTTTTGTCTTCTTTAATTTCTTTCAATAGTGTTTTGTCCTTTTCCATGTGTAAGTCTTTCATAGAACCTTGGTTAAATTAATTCCTGAGTGTTCAATTTTTTTATGCCACTGTAAATGGCATTATTTTCTTAATTTCCCAGTTTGTGTTTAGAAGATTGTTTTGGCTACAGGGTAGAAGAAAGGAGTGGAAGCTGGGAAACCAGTCAGGAGGCTGTTACACTTGTGCAGGCAAGAGATGATGGAGGACTAGGGTGGTCTCACTAAAGACGGAAGGACATGGATGGATAAGGTCTATCCTGCAAGTGGGACAGATGGAACTTGGAACTGGGTTGGGGGACTAGTGGGAAAGAAAAGGGGAATTCAAGATGCTGACGCTTCCACCTCAAACAGCTGGCTCAAAGATGGTACCCGTTTTTCTAAAATGCAGCACAGTGAGGGAGAAGTTCAGGAGGAGAAAATTAATGGCTCTACTTTGGATATTTGCAGTTAGGGAAGCCAGTTAAATATCCAAAGTGAGATGTCAAAGAGGCTTTTCTCTATCCAAGCCTAGAGCTCAGAGAAGAGACTATGTTGAGGTGTCTGGGAATCATCGCATACAAGGATTATTCACACACAGGGCCTAGGTGAGAGCACCTAGCAAGAGCACACAGACAAAGAAGAGTGCCTTGGGTTTCTCCAGCATCCACAGGCCTGGCAGAGGAAGAGAGAGCTGCAGAAAGACCGAGAATTTGTATGTGGAGCCCTGGATGCAAAGCAGGAGAGCCTTACGAGAGGGATGGAGCATCAGCCATGTTGTTATTGGTATGGCCCCTGGATCTGGCCACACAAATGTCATCAGTAGCCTCGGCAAGAACATGGTCAATGGAGGCCAGAGGACTGCATCTGGAGTGAGAGGGAACAAAGATAAGTTGGCTGCATTTTGTGGTTTGAGTGTGTGAATAGATGCCATTTTCAGGGAATGAGAACCCTGTAGGTAAAAGAAAAACTGGAAATCGTCTCCTCATTCAGTCACCTCCTTCACACCTGGCTCAGAACCCCGTTACACCATCCCCTGTGGATCCATTATCATAGCCTCAATAACTAAATCGGAGTAATTTTCCACTTCCTTTCTGGCTTCCCCTCCTAAAGTGTGTGCTGCTCCCTGTCCCACCACTCTGTCCCAGGGCCTGGCACAAAGGAAGTGTCCAAAAGGAGTTACCCCAGAGCCTGGTTTCCAGACAGACAATGGCCCATTTGTTCAATAAGTGAGCTCTGACCCTGTCGCTCTGTGAAAAGGAAGAGGAGGCTTCCCAGACACTTAGGGCATCTTTCTGGAAGGCAGTTATGCGCGCAGATTGGAGGAAGCCTGCATGCGGGGTGCTCTCCTCGGGGCTCTCCCGGGAAAGCAGAAGGTGGCCTGCTTGGCTCTGCTTCAGTCCACTCTGGCTAAGAGGCCTCCCTGACTGAGGGGGGCACCCGTGGGCCAGCAGGGCCCCGGAGAAGGAGAACGTCTGGTCCAGGGAACAGACAAATGGTGGGTTAATCACACCACAAAGCAGGTGACCTCATCTGGAGCAGGTGATCTGACCCTCTAACTCCCCTGGGGAGGAAATTTCAAGCTAAGGTAGTCTTCCCCGTTTCTCGGATCCTCTACCCTCAGTTGTACTGAAGGAAGGAGGTCTGAGGTGTGGGAGCAGCAGAGACAGAGGGGAAGGACTTTTGATTAAATATCCTCATTTGGGCGGAAATGAGTTTTTGAGTGAACAGATGGAAAAACCACTCTCTCCCCTGTCAGTGGGGCCAGTGAGTCCCTATGGCTTCCTGGCAACAGCCCATAAATAATTCCAGCTCAAGGAAGCCATCTGCATGTGGGGACATTTCCCTGATGACAGCTCTTGCTCTGGCTCCCAGAAGTGGAGGGCGAGGGAGACAGCCCTGGGGGTGGCCTGGTCACGACAGGGTCAGGGCAGGGAGCACCTTGGAGCTAGGGTACGGGTGCACGTGAGCACACACACACACACACACACACACACCACACACACCCCCGTTTCCTCGGTTCTTCCACCATACAGGAACAGCTCCTCAGAACGTGTCTGAGAGCAAAGCAAGACCAGTCTCTGAACAGCCTAGACGCAGCCTCAAATCCCAGCCCTACCCTGACAGGAAACTCCACATTCAGATCCTACTAACTTCCAGCCTCGAGCAGGGGTTCCCGATCTTCCTGGAGCCCAGAGCTCCGGCTACATGCTGGGCCCCTCTCCTGGGACGTGGGTACCTACAGCAGTTTCGATGACCGCTCCTCCTTGGCCCGCTCTGAACACCCTTCCCACCGGCCTGGATTCCCCAGGCTCAGGAGTGTGGGAGGACCTCCGCTCGGACCTCAAAACGCTTCCCACATGAGAGAATCCACGCTGATGGGAACCCCTGGGCCCTGGAGTAACAGGGAAACACTTTTGTCTGTGGTTTATAGTTCACACACCTGTGGCAGTTCCACCAGGAAGATCAGCCTGTCCAGAAAGTAAATCTTTGAAGGGGTTTCTCAGTGGCATATACCTTTTTTTTGGAAATCACGGAATTTACACCAGTAAGTGTCTAAAAATAAAAGCCCTTTGGTCATCTTTCCAGCCCTATTTTTAGCTGTAGAAAAGTCTCACATGTGAATTTAGTTTTATTTCCTGACACACCCTTCATTTTCTGGTTAATGTTTAAATTCAATTTGAATTTGAGTTACTGTTAGACGAGAATTCAGGGTCTTCAGGTATAAGGTCACCTCTCAATTTTTATCCCACCACCAGGAATTCAACAGTCACTTCCTCCCTGGTTATATCGTTTTGCCTTCTCCAAGATGCATTTGATTCTTACTCTTATCAGCTTGTGTCTCAGGGCTGTATTTTCTCATTTTCTGTCCCTTTGATCTATGTTATCTGTGCTGGTGTCTGTACCACATCCCTTAAAATGGTGTTAATTTAATGTCTTTTATCATCTCAAGGCAGATTCCTCTGCTTTTGAAGATAACTTTTTTTCTTTTTGCAAAATTAACACTTTCTCCTTGTAAAAGTTTTAGAAAACAGAAGCAGAAAAGAAAAGATCACCTATAACTCTACCAACCAGGGACAACCTTTGTTAGATTACTGGAGCACATTCTTTCACATTTTGTTTTTGAAGCAAATGTGAGCATAGGTAACATATCACAACCTTCCTTTGCTGTGCTAAAATAAGTTATTAACAAGTTTCAAATTAAAAGCAAAACAGGTTTTGTGGTAGACAGAATTTTGGAGGCGCCTCCATGACCTTGGCTCTCTAGTATGACTGCCTGGTTGGCAAGAGAGATGATCCAGGTGGGTCCAGGCTAATCACACAGCTCTTTAAAAGCGGAATTTTCTGCAGCTGGTGGTAGAAGGGAAAGTCAGGCACAGTGTTTGAGGAGGGCTGGATGCAGGGTTGTTCTTTGAAGTTTGAGCCCATCAGGTGGGATACAAAGCAGGCAGCCTTTAGGAGAGCACATATCCCCCGTGAGACCAGCAAGGAAACGAGGACCTTGCACCTACAACCCCAAAGAACTAAACCCTACCACCCACCTAAAGGACCTGGGAAATGGATTCTTCTCCGGAGCTTCCAGGTAAGAGCCCACCAACGCCCCAGCATCAGCCTAGGAGACTCTGAGCCGAGAACCCAGTCAAGCCCACCCAGAATTTTCATGTGCCTGGGAAGCACTTGGTGGTGTTGTAAGTCACTAAGTTTGTGACAACCTCTTCCACGGCCAAAGAAATTAATTTAGACCTTTAGTGAACAACTAAAAAGAAAAACACATTTATTTTCTAACTATATTTTCAATACTATGGAAATCACTTTGGAGAATGACCCTGTGAATTTAGTTTTATTTTTCCCACTTAGCATCTGTAGTGGCCTCTCAACTGTCCTGGTTCCAAGGAAAGTCTGTGTCAAGAGGGGTCCCCGGGGCTGGGATTCAAGCCAGGCCTCTGTATGAGGCCCACCTGCTCCCGAAAGCAGAGGATCTTCCCTCCTTAAAATTCTGCCAGACTTATAAAAAATGTGCTCTGAGTGGGAGGGTTGCTAGGCACATCCCTGGGGAGCTAGCTCAGCCCAGGGCATGGGCATCCACTGGGCCTCTGTATTTGACAAATGATGATGCACATCAGCTGAACCAGGGAGCATGCATAGGGTCTTCTGGGAACAGATGCCCACTTCTGTATTTTCACACACTTAAAAGCCTGCGAGTTTCTGTCCAGTAGCAGCTAAGGGTGGCTGTAGGGCCGGCTGGTAAGAGACAAGTTGAATCACAAAGACCCTGGAGCTCCACCCATCCTACCCTCTGGAGCCAGTCATAAAAATCAGAGACCTCTCTTACTGAAGTCCTAACTACAAAGCTTTACGCCATGTATGTTAGACTCACGTTCCCTTTTATCATCTTAGTGTTTTAGTTTACAGAGAAAGAAATGGAGGGTCAGAGAGGTTGTATAATTTACTCAAGGAAGCATCATTGATGATGAAATCAGCGTTCTGACCTGACTCTGACTACACTCTTGTGGCCACTACCTTGGGTACCCAAGGGAAAGGTATGCATACAGCAACAACCCACAGAACAGTGGTTCTTTTTTTTTTTTTTTTAAGATTTTTATTTTATTTATTTATTTATTTATTTATTTATTTATTTGTTTATTTATTTATTTTTGTTCTTGTAAGATTTTATTTATTTAGAGAGTGTACAAGTTAGGGTAGGAGCAATGGGAGAGGGAGAGAAGCTTCAGCAGACTCTGCACTGAGCCAGACACAGGGCTTGATCCCAGGACCCTGAGATGCTGACCTGAGCTGAAACCAGGAGGAGTCCAAGGCTGCACGGACTGAGCCATCCAGGAGCCCCAAAAGCAATGGTCTTTAATCCTGCTGCAGGTTAGATTATTGAGCAACTTTCTAAAATCTCTAGGCCTGGACCTCAATAGCTATTTGGACATTAATTGGTTTTAAGGGAATCTACCTCAACAGTTCAAAACCCCTCCTGGTGATTTTAAAGTGCAGAGCAGAGGTTCTCCACAGCTGTCATGCAAAAGAACTCCCCGGATCTTCCTCCCCAGCCTTGTTACACATGCAGATTCTGGAGCCTGCCCTCTGAGGTTGTTTCACTTGGGAAGGGGTAAAGACCAGGACTTAGCATATTTAACTCACAGCCCAGGATGTTTAACACACAATTCAATAAGCCTGAGAAACCCAGATTCTGCATTTCAAACAAGCTTCTAGCTGACATGAGTGGTACTGGTCCAGAGGCTACATTTTAAATGGCAAATGTCCCAGCTGACTAGTAAGAACTGCCCTAGACCAGTGTTTCTCCAAGTGTAGTGTGGGGACCAGGAGCATCATGTGGGAACTTAGAAGGGGAAATTGGAAAGCCCTACCTCAACTTTACTGGATTAGAAATTATGGGGCTGGAACTAGCATTTTGAATAAGCCTTCCAGGTGATTCTGGTGCAGGGTACAGTTGGAGCACCTCTGTTTGAGAAACTGGCCACATCTGGGTTAGCAGCTCTGGGCTGGCAGAGAAGGGGTGTCAGCTTTCTCTGTTGATTCTGCTTTGGGCTCCAAAGGCAAAGCTTTGTTTCCCCAGGAGGCCGGGTCAGGCACAGCAGGAAGCAGACTAGGCTCCCGGCAGCCAAATGGGAACCCAGCAAGAATTCCCTAGTTCCCGACAAGATCTGGGTCTGCCAGGTAGGTATCATTATGCAAATAGGAAAATTGAACATTCCTGAAGGGAAAGCTATTGATTTTAGTGAGATCTGGCTCAGCCCTCTCTCCAGATGTTTATTGGTTCACCAACAGCTGCCAGGGGATGCAGTATACTGTGTTGCCTTGAGGTTTTTTTTTCCAATGCATCAGTTTCTGGAGCCTAACATCCTTACCTGGAAAACAATGGGATGTCCCTAGCCTGAGGAGATAGGGAAAGTTAGCAGGGCTCTGAAAGGAGGGGGTGGGATTATCCTTCTTAACATTCATGTGTTCTTCTTTCAGTAAATATGTATTGAATGCCTGTTGTGTACCAAGCACTCTGCTTGGGAGTAGGGGAGAAATGGAAGTACCATTTATTGAGTGGAGAGACCCTTCCTACCAGCCCCATGCCTACCCCAGAGATAGGTGCCAGGATCCCCTTCTCTGCAGGACACCAGGTAATCTTTACAAGGACACAATCCTGCGTCCCAGGAACTTCTGATTTCAAAACAGCGGTCTTTGCAGGCATTCTAATTGGTCCCCTTTTTCTAAAAGCAGAGTCCAGAATAGGTATGTTGCCCTGAGCTGGAGATCTGGGCCCGGAAAAGAGGGATCAGTTACAGCTGAAAGCAGGAGTGGGAGAGAACTAGGGCCCTGGGCCACTGAGGGCCCTTCTGTCCAGGAGAACAAGTTCACCCTCCAGCTCCCTACTCCCTGAGCTGGGGTGGTAACATGAGGTTCCCCTTTCAAAGTCCTGCTCCTTCTGCCGACCTTGCATGAAAGTTTTTTAAAAACGAGGACACTGACAAGATGGGCCAAACCAGATGGCAGAGTGCAGCCCTACTTGTAGGTTTCCGGAGAGCTGAGGGATGAGAGCTGCTCGCAGAGAAGAGAAGCCGTGTTCCTGTGATGCAATTTCAGGTCTGAGATAAAGGGAGCATGGAGGGCAGAGCAGAGGAGCACGTTGTCTGCACTTGACCCTCGACCAAAGCCATGGATTTTTTACCCTCCTATGTGCTTCCAGCCCCACCCCAGCTTTTGCATTAAGGATGGGAGGGTGTCTCCAGCTATCCTACCAGATTCCGTTTCAGGGATCCCAATGGGGTCATGTCCCATCTCTCTGCCCCTCTGGAGCAGCTAGCTTCTATAGCCTTCTAAAAGGACCCCAGTAGGAACAGCTGGGTGGGTCAGTGGTTAAGCAGCTGCCTTTGGCTCAGAGCGTGATCCCGGGGTCCTGGGATCGAGTCCTATATCGGGCTTCCCCATGGGGAGCCTGCTTTTCCCCTGCCTGTGTCTCTGCCTCTCTGTGTGTCTCTCATGAATAAATAAATACAATATTTAAAAAAAAAAAAAAGTAAAAGAATCCTGGTGGGGATTTACCCCAAAGATACAGATGCAGTGAAACACCGGGATACCTGCACCCCAACGTTTATAGCAGCAATGTCCACAATAGCAAAACTGTGGAAGGAGCCTCAGTGTCCATTGAAAGATGAATGGATAGAGAAGATGTGGTTTATGTATACAATGGAATATTACTCAGCCATTAGAAACGACAAATACCCACCATTTGCTTCAACGTGGATGGAACTGGAGAGTATTATGCTGAGTGAAGTCAATCGGAGAAGGACAAACATTATATGGTTTCATTCATTTGGGGAATATAAAAAATAGTGAAAGGGAATAAAAGGGGAAAGGAGAGAAAATGAGTGAAAACATCAGTGAGGGAGACAGAACATGAAAGACTCCTACTCTGGGAAACGAACAAGGTATGGTGGACGGGGAGGCGGGCAGGGGGTTGGGGTGACTGGATGATGGGCACTGAGGGGGGCACTTGACGAGATAAGCGCCGGGTGATATGCTATATGTTGGCAAATTGAACTCCAATTAAAAAATTAATTAAAAAAATAATTATCAACGTATTTAATAGTGAAACACAATTGGCTTTCTTAATAAAATCAGAAATACACGAAGGATTCTTGATCATACCATTGTTACTAAACCATGTTCTTGAAAATGCAAGTGGTATAATAAAGATATATCTTATTATTAAAAAAAAAAAGAAGAAGAAGAACCCTGGTAGCTTTGAGCACTTCCTTGATTTTTTTTTTTTTTTCATGATAAATTACCAAGGTGAGTCTGCCCCGTGGAGGATCAAATGGAAGGTGCTGAAACAAAGCAGGGAGCCCAGGTGGCTGTTGTCAAGGAGTTGAGGTGGACCATGGTAGAGTCAGGACCCTTGAAGCAGCAGAGATGAGAAGTTAGAGAGTTGAGGATTTTAGAAGTAAAATCACAAGGACTGTTCACGGATTGAACTGGGGGAGAATGAGGAAAATCAAAATAGCATCAAAATTTCTGATTGAAGCAACCAAGTGGATAGAGCTGCCATTTCCTGGTAGGATGGGGTCAGGGAACCTGTTGAGGTGGGAGCAGAGAGGGGATGGAGAGTGTGGGTTCAAGTTTGAAATGGCAGAGGTACATCAGGGAAGCAATTGGATATTAAAATTGGAAGGTCAAAAAGGACCTAGGCTTGAGGGATCTGTGTTGGGAAATCATCCGCATACCGTCAGCTGAATGGCTGGAGGCCGACTGAGGTGACAGGGAGAGGAGAGGGAAAGGAGAGTCACAGAAAAAGTGGTGGAGTCCTGGGACCTCTAAGCCTCGGGGTCCACAGAGCAGGAGCCAGCAAAGGAGGCCAGGGAAGGCCAGTGGTCTCTGCACCCCGCCTCCCCGGGGTGGGGGCTGGGGTTGCGGTGCCTTCGTCCTGTCCCTTCCGACCACACCCCCGGCAGGGGGACGGAGAGGAGCCCTGTGTCAGGCGGCTTGGAGGAGGAAGTCACCGGAATTGAGGGAGTGGAACAGGTGAGGAAGGAGAATGGAGGTTGAGTTTGGCCCAGACACTCGGATAAAAGCCAGTGCCTGGTGGAGGGAAAGCCCTTGGGGGTGAGTTGGAGAGGACAGAGACGAAGGTGCTTGGCCAAGGAGGGGCAGAAACCGGGAATGTCGTCATCTGACTTGTTTTTGGACAGGGTGGACCGGGCCCAGGCCAGCCGGTAGGGGGATCCCGGGTCCACCCCGCTCCTCCCGCTGCGCCGGGGCTTGCCACCCCGCGTGCCACCGCCTGGGGGTGCTCGTCGTGGGCCGTCGGCCTCGCCCGGGCCCCTTCAGGACCCCGCGCGGGTCCGGGCCAGGTGCGGGGAGCAGAGAGGCTGCGCGGAGGCCTGGTCCCGGGGAGCCCCGCCGGGGTGCGGTCGGAGGGCGCCGTGCCCCCCCACCCCCGGAGGCGGCGTGCGGAGGCCGTAGGGGGAGCCTGCGCGGGCCCGCGGTGGAACAGCACCCGGGAGAGGGCTCGGAAGCAGGCGCCACCCAGCGCGATCCGCGGGCGGTGTGGGCGGCAAGGAGGGACCGCGGGGCTGCGAGCGGGCTCGCCCCCGGAGGACCAGGCCGACGCCGCCTTCCCGGCCCGGGAAGCCGTGTCGTGTGCGTTACCTCGGTGGCACCTAGAACGGGCTAGGGGCCGGGTGCGGCGGGCCCCACCCTGCCCGCGAGCCGTTTACATTCTAGGGCGAGCCTCCGGTTACACGAAGTGCCCGACCGTGTCGAGGACTTGTGCACGCGCCGCCGGGAGCGAGGCCGGGAAGCGGTGGGGGGAGGCAAAAGGAGAGATTGCCTTGTGATTGGGAGGCAGGCTTGGGGCAGTGCAGCCACAGCCTGCGAGGGAAGGCCTCTGGGGTGTCTCAGGCCTTAAGGAAAAATCCGGGGCGAGCGAGGAGGGGGAGGTCTCACTAGCTGTGCTTTATCCAGCAGGTCCTTGCAAAGCGTCGTATATGCAAACAAAATAGTCTGTAAGGGTAAAATAACAATAGATGGCGCTGATCCTTACTAAAGTTTGGGAGGCACTCTCTACTGGAAATCCGTAATCCACACCGCAGCGTTCAGATCTTGACCTCGACAGGGATTCCCTTGCGGGGGGCTTCCCGTTCAAGGGCTACCCCTCCCCCAGGTATCCGACTAAGTAGCCGGCGCTAAGGCTAATCAGCCCGTCGTGCAGGGTAAGTCTGACTCTGGGCTCAGGAGCGATGCCCTTCGTATTCTCCCACAAGCCCTTAAAGATACCACAGTGTAGTAGCAACAGATAAATAATGGGGCAGATGAAGAGTGGCAGAGGACGGAAGTTTAAAAATCTCAAAGAGAGAAGATTCTATGAGATCGGAGGACAAAAGGGTCAGAAAGCGCCCGCGGGTCTCGAACCCCCGCAAGGGGGTTGTTAGTCCGAAGACAAGATGCGAAGTAACCGCTCGAGCTAAAGCTGACCCGGGAGCGGCTGGCGGAATTTCAGCTTCTGAGCAGTCGGGCCGTGACGCGGGGGGCGGGGCCGCGCGCTCTCCCCGCCCCCGGGGCGGCCCCCGCCCGGCCCGCGCGCTCCCCGCGTCGCTGAGCCCGCCCCCGGCCTCCGGGCCCTCCTCCCGCAGAGCCGAGGACCCGAGGAGGGCGCCGGGCAGCGGGGAGGGCGGGGAGCCACCCACGGGCTGGAACTAGCCGCCCGGCTTCCGAGAAGTCCTTGCCTAGAAAGCTTTCAAGGTGTCCCTGAGCAGACCCAGCAGCCCACGTCTCCGTAAAAATCTCCCACTCCAGCCTGCGATGTCACCCAGGGCTGAGAACCGCTCCTTTCATCCCCGTGCCAGGCCCTGAGCGGGCCCCTGGGTGACAAAGTTGGTGATGTGCAAGTGCTTTTGGGATGGGGGGTGGGGCGTGAGTGAATGAATGATGGGTTTTCCCCGTACTGAGCCTCAACATAAAGCCGAGGATTGAACTTGGAAGGCGAAAACTTTAAAGCCTCGGGCCTTATTAAAAAAAAAAAAAAAGAAATCTCTCTGAAGGATAAAGGAGAGTGAATTGTCCTGCCTTTTCCCCCAAAAGCACCCTCTTGTCTATGCGTCTTTCCTCTTGGATCATTCAAGAGCTGGATAGAGATCTGATGTGTACAATTGCTAACAAAGGTACTGGAACCTCAAGGATCATAATGTCCCCATCAACTGAGCACACATCACCTGCCAAGCCCAGGGTTCAGCTTCTGTCTCATTTATAAACTTGTTAGTAGTGTTGCCCCATTTTGTAGATGAATCTACAGAGACTCAGACACGAAGTAACTGAAATGGCAAAAATTGAAAAAGTGGTGCCATGATTCAGTGACTCAACCAAAGTTTGAACCCTCAGGGAAGGGGAAGAGTTACCTGTAGGGTCTGTGTGCCTGTCTTGCTTTAAAATGTCTCAGACAACTAGTAAGTTCCACTGGCCAGAGATCCAGCACAGTGCATGCTCCACAGTAGATAGCCAATGATCATGAGTGAGTGGGTGACTAGGAAAAGTGGGCCTGCTTTGTGCCAGCAACTGCACATGCCCCTCCGACCTACGTTGAATGCCAGCTCCCCAACTTCCCAGCTCTGTAACTTCAAGCTCAAATGTTTGTTTTTTTATTTTGTATGAAACAAAAAACACATGACCACTTAAAGCCGGTACACGTAATGAAAGCCACCCTTGACCTAATTTGTGTGGCTCATCCTAACCCTTCCCCAGAGAAAAGAGCTATTTTTTAAAAAGGTTGTTGTGCCTCCCTCCTAGTCCTCTTTCTATAAATTGACATAGTAAAGTAAATAAAAATAACTTTATTTTCCTTATGTCTATGTTTCGTTTGATAGGCTGGGGCTGCCGTGCGCCAGTTTTGTGGGAAACTCCACTGTGTCTGGGAAATGATCCCACAGCAGTGTCTGGAGATCTCTCATTATTTATAATAGCTCCCCAAGAGTACATGAACCATGATTTATGTTGCCATTCCCCTGGTAGGACTGGACCCTGAAGTCATTTCTGGGCAGTTCTGTTTTGTTTCGTTTTTTAACCAGTTTACAAATAGCGCTCCCGTGAATATCTTTGCATAAGCCTCTTCATGGAACTAGACAAGTATTTCTCGAGGATGAATCCCAGCATTGGGATTGCTCAGCAGTAACACACACATTTGAAATTGTAATTGCCAAATGGCCACCCAAAAATGGAGCTATGGGTAGTATTGTGCCTGATAGAGACCTGGGAGGTTGTGTGGGGGACAACGTACCTCGTTCAGGCCAGGTGTGCAGGACTCCATAAGCGATGAGCCCACTATACTGCCAACAACCTTTTCTCTCCTATCAGTTCCCAGCTCCTGGTCTAAGGAAGCTGGTGCTTTGGGGCCTGGGGCCTAGGTGTAGGAATAAGTAAACGGGCCTAGTGGAAAGGGGTGACTCAGCCCGATCGAACCAGGTGCTCCCCCTGGTGGGCAGCTGTCCCTTGACAGTGAGGAAATCCCCCACCTGGAAACCCTAAAGCAAATCCTATCCCTTCCTACTCAGAACCCTGAGGGAAGGCCTGGTTCTTAGAGTCCAGGTGGAACTCTGATCCCTGGATGATTTGGTGCTTCCCTACCTTTCCGATGGTACTGGATGTCCCTCTCTCCTGCCCTGGTTTGATTGCTACCGCATCGCCATCCCTATCCCTCTAGCATGCCCCTTCTAGCTGCTCCCGCTTCTCAGAAATCTCTCTACCCTCTGATCTCATTGTTTATTGCTCAGCCCCTTTGAGGGCCCCTCCTTGAATACTCTGTCTGAAGGGCCTCGTCTCTACCATCCACCTCATTTCTTTGTCTCAGAAGTCAGTGTTTTTCTTCCCTTAGCAAGCATACGCCTAGATCAACTCAGACATTTCCCAGTGCTTGGGGGTGCAGCGTCAGGAGGGCAGACACTCTGTCTTACGTATGGTCCTGGTCTCTCGGCTGCCACGGCACCTGGCAACAGCAAGCATCTGTTCCATGAGTGGATGGATGAATACATAAATGGCACAATTAGAAACACAAGCAGGGGGCAGGCAGGACATACCTTCCAAAGTTTTGGCTCCTTTTCCCTCCCTGGGTTAAGAAATTTTTCCCCGAGATATCTTTTGATCAGACGTATTGTTCTGAGTGCCCTAGGGAACACAGAGGGGGATAGAAGGCAGGGGACATTTCCACACCTCAGCCTCAGTAATCCTCCCCCTTGTCTGTAAGGTTGACCATATTTTTTGCTGGTTGAGCAAACTCAGGTCAAAGAGGTAGAGTACGAGGCACAACTCGCATCAGGCTCAATACCTTCCTCTTGCACAAAAGAACACACAGCCCCAAACGAGGACCACCTCACACTTGGCATGTGGTGGCCTTTCTCAGGGGAGAAATCTACACTGGCCATGACTGGGGAGTGGACTTATCCAGACAGCACACCCTAAAGATCATCTGTGTGCCAGGCCTGTCAAAGATGATGAGGAGGTGAATTCAGTATTTAAAAGCTTTACAGGGGGATCCCCAGGTGGCTCAGTGGTTTGGCGCCTGCCTTCGGCCCAGGGCATGATCCTGGAGGCCTGGGATCGAGCTCACATCAGGCTTCCTGCATGGGGCCTGCTTCTCCCTCTGCCTCTCTCTCTCTCTCTCTCTCTCTCTCTCTCTCTCTCTGTTTCTCATTAATAAATAAATAAAATCTTTTATAAATAAATAAATAAATACCTACATACATACATACTTTACAACCTAGAGACCATTGCTGTGAAGGGTGTCAAGTGGTATGTTTGGAGTGTGTAGAAGCAGGAAAGTCACAGAATGGCCAAGTTGTACATAACTCAAATCTGGGCTCTGCCCTGCAGAATGAACCCAGTGCAAACAGTGCTGTCTTTAGTCAGCCTGTGCACTATCTGAACAAACGTGTGAAGATGGGGTACGTCACCTGGAATTAGGGCATCAGTCTAAGGAGTAAGAATAGGAGAAAGAAGAGATATCAGGGGAACATCAGTATGTTTGATGTCTGCAAAAGACACAAAGCCAGTGATAGAGGAGAAGGACTCGCTGTTACAGAAGTCAACAGAAGATGAACCAAGGCACAGATACAGCCAGTAGTGCCCGAGGGTGTGAATGGTGAAGCAGAGAAGGGCTCCCAAGTGATTGGCAACAAGGAGTTTGTTGGCGACCTTGGCAAGAGTGGTAAGGATGAGAGTCACATTTCTGTTTGTGGAATGGGATGTGGGGACAGAGTGAGGGTGTTCCGTTCTTCCTGAAAGTTGGGCTGTGAAAGAGAAAGAGCAAGGGTAGTGAGGGTCTTCAGGGCTGGAGAGAGCTTTGGTTTTTTTATTGGTTTTAAGAGAAGAGCCTTGACCCTGTCTAAAAGCTGTTGGGAAGGTAGTAGTAGCCAAAGAAGTTAAAAACTCACTAGAGAGTGTTTTCACCAGGATGATTCACACAGCAGGCTTCTAGAAGGGAAAGAGGTTAGCTTCATACTGAGCAAAGACTGCAGACGATGGCTAGGCCTTCCAGAAGGCCGTCTGGTGGTAGTGTGCCTTAGTTCTGGGCACCAGGGGCCCCACCTTATGTCTGGTGTTTTAAAGAGCATTGCCTGCAGTGCTCTCCACAGTACAGTAAGGAAATAGCAGAGGAACCATATGCAGAACTCTTCTAGATCATATTCCACGTAACACTGAAGTCACCTGCCAGAATGGCCCTGAGGGTCTTCCGGGGTCTCTATAAGCTTTTTCTTCGGGGCATCCTCCCAAGAATAGACCATACGCAGGGGGATGCCAACTCATTTGATGAGGTTAACATTACTCTAATTCCACACCAGAAAAACTCTTTGGAAGAAGACAACAGACTGATACCCCTTGTAAATGTATATGCAAAAATTCTAAACAAAATTTTAGTGAGTAGAAATCCAACAATCCATAAAAAGGCACTATATCATGACCAAGTAGGGTTTATCACAGAAATGGAAGGTCGGTTTAACATTTGAAAATCAACATAGTTCACTATATTAACAAGCACCAAAACATATCCTAGATGCAGAAAAGACACTTAAGAATCCAGTACCCACTCCTGTTAAAACCAAAAAAAAAAAAAAAAAAAACAGCTGTCAGCAACCCAGGAATGTGGAGAACTTCCTCAAGCTGATAGTGGGCATCGATAAGACGTCTACATCTAACATCTTAACTAAGTATAAAAGACTAGTGGACTTTCCCCTATAAGATCAAACAGTGGTGTCTGCTCTTAGCATTTTCATTTAACATTTTGCTGAAGGTTGTCATCAGTGCAATAAATCAAGAAAAAGAAATGAGTTACCCAAACCAGAAAGAGAGAAGTAAAAATGTTGTTACTAGCCAATGACATAATCATTTATGCAGGAAATCTAATGGGATCTAGGAAAAACTACCTGGGCTAATAAACAACTTTAGCAAGGTTGAGGGATACAAGATCAGCATACAAAAACCAATTGTATTTCCATTTATAGCAATAAAATCTGAAGTGAAATTTATTTTTTTAATTTATTCATGAGAGATACAGAGAGAGAAAGGCAGAGACACAGGCAGAGGAAGAAGCAGGCTCCCTGCAGGAAGCCCAATGCAGGACTGGATTCCAGGACCCCGGGATCATGACCTGAGCCTAAAGCAGATTGTGTGGATCACGGCTGAGCATCTGCCATCGGCTCAGGTTGTGATCTAGGGGTCCCGGAATCAAGTCCCCCATCGGTTTTCCCTCGAGGTGCCTCCTCCTCCCTCTGCCTGTGTCTCTGCCTCTCTCTGTATGTGTCTCTTGAATAAATAATAAAATCTTTAAAAATCAATCAATCAATCCCTGGTTTCTCACCCTTTAAGAAAAAAATGCTGTTTACTATAGCACCAGAAATTATCAAATACTTAGGGATGAAAGTGACAAATGATGTGCAAGATCCATAGACTGACAACTATACTTTGCTGAGACACATTTTAAAAACCTAAATAAATAGAGAAAACATAGTGTGTTCACGGGTCAGAAGATTCAGTATTGTTGTCAGTTCTCATCAAATTCTATAATTTATTATACAGCCTATCAAAATCCCATCTGGCTTTCTTTTAAGTTAAATACTGATGAGTCATGCTAAAATTCATATTATTTTTTCTAAAATTCATATTAAAAGTAATAGACCTGTATTAGCCCAAACAACTTTGAAAAAGAAGAATAAAATAGGAAGGCTAATACTACCTGAATGGAAGACTACACTAATCAAGACAGTGATACTGGCCTAGAGATAGACAAATAGATCAATGGAACACAATGGAGATTACAAAAATAGACATTGATTCTTGACAAATTTGCAAAGGCAATTTGGTGAAGAAGCCTATTCTTTTCTACAAATTGGGCTGACACAATTGGTAATCCAAATGCAGAAAGAAGTTTAAGCCATACTTCCCACCATATGAAAAATGGAATCATAAATTTTTTTTTTTAAAGAAACAATAGAAGGGCACCTGGGTGGCTCAGTTGGTTGAGCCTCCAACTCTTGATTTCATTTCAGGTCATAATCTTCAGGGTCATGGGATCAAGCCCCATGTCAGGCTCAGTGCTGCACATGGAGTCTGCTTGTCCTTCTCTCTCTGCTCCTCCCCCTGCTTGTGCTCTGTCTCCCTCAAATGGATAAATAAAATCTTTAAAAATAAGGAAAAAAAGCTAACAGATCATAGACCTAAATGTGAAACCCAAAACCCATAAAGCTTCTCACAGAAAATCTTTCTGACCTTGAGCTAGGCAAAAATTTCTTAGGTACCAGATCAAAAAGCATGATTCATAAAAGAAAAAAAATTATTTGAATTTAATTGGGGTTTAAAACTCTGCTCTTTAAAAGATCCTGCTAAGAGAATAAATAGACAAGCCATGGACTGAGAGAAAAATCTTTGCAAATCATACACCTGATAAAGTGTCCAGAATATACAGACTAGAAAAACTCCCAAAACTCCTTATCAAGAAAACAAAGAGCTCATTTTTCATTAAAGGGCCAAAGGTTTGAACAGACATATCACCAAAGCAGATACATGGATGACAAATAAGCACATGATAAAAAGTTCTCAGCATCATTATTCTTGAGGGAAATGCAAATTAAAATCGCAATAAGATTTCCACTGCACATTTGTCAGAATGGCTAGAATGGAAAAGACCATTCCAAGTGTCAGTCACGCCCAAGGGTGGGAAGGAAGTGGAATGCTTTCATGCACTGCTGGTGGGAGTGGAAAGGGTACAGCCCCACATAAAGAAATGTTAGTTCCTTAAAAAGCACATAACATACCCAGCCACTCCACTACTAGGTGTTCCCTCAGGAGAAAAGAAAGCATATACAGAAGCCAAATCTTGTACATGAATATTCCTACCACCTTATTTGTGATAGCCCCAAACAGTACACAAATAGTCAAAAACTAGTCATTGGATAAATAGTCTGTGATACATCTATGCAATGGAATGCTACCCAGCAATAAAGCAGAGTGAAATATTGGTATCTGCATCAACATGGGTGAGTCTCAAAATAATGATGCTGAGATGCAGAAGCCAAATGAAAGGAATACATACTCTACGGATCCAGTCACATAAAATTCTAAAACATGCAGATTGATTCCTTTTGACAGAAAGCAGAACAGTGGTTGCTGGGTGGTGGTAGAGGTGGGGTGGGAGGTAAGGCAGGGTGGAATTACACCAGGGGGAGGGTCTTTGGGGAGTGTTACACATGTTCAGTATCTGCTTGCAGTGATTGTTTCCTGGGTGTATACCCATGTTGCACCTGTCGTGTACAGTTTACCATGTGTCAGTCACACCTCAGTAAAGTTGTTGAGCATGTAGTCTCCCAGTAGGTCAGCCTCCCGGTTATTCGGTTCCACAGATGTTAGGAACATGCGCAGTGATGGGACATTAGTAAGAGTCAAACATTAAGAAAAAGCAAACAGACCCTTCTGAGTATATGAATGAATGTGTTGTTTGTGAGATGCAAAAAGAAAAGATCTGCTTGTCAAATTCCCAAATATCTGGAGCTTTCAAAAAGTCACCACGTAGTATGATTAACAGCAAGTATTTATTTACCAACCAAGCTGACCCCCTCCATGAGTCAGATTCTTGATTATATATGTATATGCGCTAATCCTTGTGACCCTTCCAACAGATTCATAGTATTGTGACAGTTTCAAAAAGGAGTCTCAGAGGCATCAGACAATCAGCTATCCAGAAGTGCACAGTGGAGAAGTGGGAGGGCCTGGACGTGCATGGCCTCTGGTAGCTTCACTTGGTCCCTGGTTGTGGACACCTCCCTGCACACGGCTCCCAGCTGGGTGTGGGCCTTTGGCTGCACGTGGGCGGGTGTTGAAACAATAGGTCCACCCTGTCCAAGTGTCCAGCCCTCCAAGGTTAGCTGTTGTGCATGGAGCTATATATAGCTGACTTTAGGAAAGAAAGAGAAAATAAGATCGACTCTTTGGAGGCTCAGACGAGCAAAGCAACGTGAAAGGTCCCAAAGGCCTTTGCAGACCAGGACTGAAATGTCATTGGCGAAGCACAGTTGGAGTGTGGTTTCTTGGCAAGGGAGGAGGTGTCCTGGCCCAGGGAGGTGTGACACGTTCCTCTGCTCAAAATAGAGACTGGCCATTTCCTGAGTGGGAGTCAGCTGGGGGTGGGAAGGCCCACCCAGCCCTTGAGTGTCTGACCATTGGAGGGTCTGGCAGCCCTGCTGGAGAGCAGGAAAGGCAGCAAAGGTTCAGGGGGTGGGAAGCAAGGGGACCGTGGGCTGAGGCCGATCCTTGCAAAGTACAGCCTGGGAGGTGTTGAGGCTGCAAGTCTGTGGGCATGGACAGAGGTCACAGTTCCTGTGCAGGAAGTCGCTGAAGAAGAACAGTCCAAAGAGGCAGCTGAGGCCTGACAATGCCTCGTTGGCGTGTGTGAGCTCTGAGGGGTGATTTTCTAACTGGGTGGGAGCCAGCCGTGCCCCTGTGTTCAGATCCTGTGCATGCTCTAGCTCAGCACCTGCTCCAGGCTGACATGACCTGGTGCGGCCACCCCAGGGGTGTGGGGGTCACTGCAGAACCACTTCCACCCTGGCTGGTAAGTAGCCCCTGCCCAGACCCCCAAAATGACTCTTCCCTATCACAGCCATCCCTGCAATCCCTCCTTTCTGGGTCCCATTGTACCCACTCCTCAGCAGAAATCCAACCACCCAAAGGTCAATGACTATCTTCCCTCTAACTGGCTTGTGCCACAGTCAGTAAATATTGGAACATCACCTATGCTGGACCCAAAAAGTAGCACTAGTTCATTGATATTTGCTATGTGCCAGTCAGCCCCATTCTAGATGCTTTGCTTGTATCTATGACAATAGCAATATCAATCAGACAACAGTAGCTAAGAGCAGTAGCTGACAAGGTACCAGGCGTGGTGCTGAGTGCTTTGCATTGATTATACCACCTTCATGCCCACCCGCTCTATAGAACCCTATGTGGGAGGTTCTGATATTATCCTCCATTTTCAGAAGAAAAAACTCCAGAGCCCAGAGAGGTTAAGCAACTTGCTTTGGATTGCACAGCTAGTAAAGTAGCAGGGCACGATTAAAACCTAGGTCTTGCTAACTCCAAAGCCTTTGCCTGGTGTTGCTCTATACTGTGAGGAATAAGACAGAATAATACAAAAGTGCTCATAAAATTTAAAAATATGATGATATTTCCTCCACAGTCAGGCCTCCTTCTGACTGTGTTCCAGGAACTGTCCAGAGTCTGCAAGGCTGGTCGAGAACATGCACTCACACTCGGCAACTATCTAAGGAGGGCCATCCATGGGTCAGGCACTCTGCACTCTTCTAGATACTGAGGAGGAAGTTATGGATAAAATGGACCCTGACCCTGCCTTCGTGGGGCTGGTCGTCTAGGGAAAGAAAGATATTTGACACCCAGCTGGAGAAATGACGCAGCCAACTGTGTAATTAAGCTTTATGATAAATGCCAAGAAAGAACAGCAAAGACTAAAGCGAAAGCTGATATCAGATCTTAGATGTGACTGTCAAAGAAGTAGGAAGAAGGATTAAGGATGAGGACACCCAGGCGGCTCAGTCGGTTAAGTGTCTGCATTCAGCTCAGGTCATGATCTCAGGGTCCTTGGATCAAGCCCTGCATCGGCTTCCCAGCTCAGTAGGAATCTGCTTCTCACTCTGTCTGTCATTCCCCCTGCTTGTGTTTTCTGTCTCTCTGACAAATAAGTAAAATCTTTAAAAAAAAAAAAAAAAGGAATAAGTACTATCCCTGCTGACTCACGAAGAGGCAGCCAAGTGAAGGAAGGAGAGGGTCTCAGCAGAAAGTTGCAGGTGGGAGGGGATGACACGGGGACAGGCCTGGGGTTGGGTGACTGCTTGGCATTTTTGAGGTCATGAAAGAAAGAAAGCACCTTGTCTGGAGTTTAGGGAAAAGAGGGAGGGTGAACGGGGATAAGGCTGGATGGTGGGAGTGGGCCAAATTTTGTAGGAATGAGGGTCTCTATTCAGCAAAGGTAGATAAGGGTCTAGGGCAGAGGGAGGGCTAAGAACCATACTAAAACAATACCCTTTGGAAGAACAGACAGATCACTTGATAATAGCGAGAGAAGGCCC
Organism: Vulpes lagopus; assembly: GCF_018345385.1. Lineage (NCBI taxonomy): Eukaryota > Metazoa > Chordata > Mammalia > Carnivora > Canidae > Vulpes > Vulpes lagopus. Next base: position 108,507,280 of record NC_054830.1, on the reverse strand, counting down.
CCAAAGCTCTCTTTATTTGTGAGGCAATGGCTTTCACAGAAAAATTTATCCTGGGTTAAAATCACGTCCTACTGGTGGAGGAAAGCATTCTTGATGAAAGTAAGCCCAGACAGCCTGTGTTCATAAATGTGTCCTGAACACTTGGGGGCCGAGATTTTGCCTTAGGATTCTCATTGTTATCAGGGACAGAAACCAACTCAAATCAGCTTAGGCGAGGACAAGATGTGTATTGATTCAAACAATAAGGTGTCAACTGGCAGGGAGGAGAGGCTCCGACTTGTCATCTCTTGTCTCTCTCTTTTGGTCTTTCCAGCTCTGTTCTCTGTTTCCTTCTCTGTATTGACTTACTCTGATGTGGCTTCATTCTGGGACAGGCAAAGATGACGCCATGCTATTTTAGATGAAAGGGCTAGATTGTTATCTCAAGTCTGAGTCTCACTTTGTATCCTACACCCACCTGTGAGCAGATAGCCAGGAGGGCAAGCCATCGGACAGGAGAGCAGGGAATTCCGGAGGGGTCACTCCCCAGAGGGCTACTGACATACCAGAACAGACCCCTAATACCTCTTGGGTATCAAACTTATCCCACTTCCACACGTAGAATTTTATTGCTCCATTGTTTTTATGAATTAAAAAAAGTTATTCATAAGGCTATCATTGTAGTGTTGGTGTTCACTGCATAACCTGTTAATCATACACACACTTATACACACATAGATATGTATTTTGTAGGCTTTTTTTTTTTTTTTGGTAGTCATTTGGTAGAGGAATTTAACTCCAATAGTATTTTAAATTTTTTCCAAAGAAACAGAAATCTTTATTCCTCTGATCAGTGATGTCCCAAATGAAACATGTGTTAATGCTTCTCTGTTTGAACTTCACTTTGCTCCTTCACCTCTTTCTTAATATGAAACACTGATGTCAGCGTCCCTGGCACATTCTTATCATTGGATTTAGGTCCAGACATAAATGTTAAAACACTCCAAGTGTATCTGGAATGAAGGGACAGGGTTGAGGGGCCCTGATCCATTTCTTGCTTTTTTACTTATAGATGTTGGACTCAAGCTCTATCCTGAAGTCCTACCGTGTATCCCACTGAAATGTCCATTTGGTCAAATGACAGTGCATCCCTACAACATAACACAATGCAGCACTTAGCAGTACTGCTACCCATTTCCATGGACCCACTTGAAAAATGCCCAAAATGTGCTGAAAGTAAAAATCAAATTGCAAAGGAGGGTCATAGTTTCATTTCACAAACCGCTATTTCGGTAACTATTTAGTGAATGTGTACTACCTGCTGGGCTTTCATTGTCCTACTGGGAAATCCAACAGATGACATTTCTACCAATCACGTTTTACTTGAGAAATGACTTCTCTTCCAAAAGTACTCAAAGGAAGTGAGAAAAGTAGGATTCAGAGTGGCTTTTGAAAACTGCTTAGAGATAATAGTTTGAATAACTTACAGATGCACCTTCTCCCATTTATTTTCATGAAGAACTCATTGGAAGAAGAACATTATACATGAACATGCAAGTGTGCTTGCATGCATGTATGTGGTATTCTGACCCTTAAAAAAAACAGGATCACCTCTTCCCTTCTGCACTGTTTGAACTGTTACTCTGAGGGTGAATTACTTTTAGAACATGAAAAAGTGGTGGCAGCCTTGGTGGCACAGTGGTTCAGCACTGCCTGCATCCTGGGGACCTGGGATCAAGTCCCATGTCAGGCTCCATGCATGGACCCTGCTTCTCTCTCTCTCTCTCTCTCTCTCTCTGTCTCTATGAATAAATAAATGAAAACTTTTAAAAAACATGAAAAAGCACTCATTCATTAAAAATTTCAGACACACATACACGTGCGCAACACACATACATGGTTCTTCTCCCTGGCAAGTGTCTCTCATGAGGGACTTACTACTCTTAGGAAGACTTGCCCCTTGTCACTGCCTGGTGCATCTGTGATCTCCTCTGAACTACCTGCCCTTCTGGGGCAGAGGGCCATATTCAATCGGCCTGTTGTACCTGTTTCCTTTTTCCAGCAACTTAACACTCAGGTCTTTTCTAAAGGTATTCACGGAAGATGAGGAAGAATGCTAGGGAGTGTTTTAGAACCACTCAGAGTTCATAGTTTGAATACCTTAATAAAAGTTTTAAGAAGTCTTTTTTCACAGAAGACTTAGGTGAATAAAAGTAATACTGTGTAATATTTTCCCTGAGCCCCACCCTGTGCATGAGTGGCTTAAAGCATTGCTCATTGTAAAGCAATTGGTTATTCTGACTCCTTCGCAAATTAATTGACCTCAGGAAGCCACATCCCTCCATAAAGGGGAGGGGGAAACAATGGGGTCTTTTACATTCTCAGTAATATGGTGCTCATTAGCTAAATGCCGACTTTGTTGGGCTCTGGAACAGAGTAAGACATCCTAAAGCAAGGTCAAAGCTGTAGCAAACTGGAAAGAAAGGGGACCCTCACACCTGCGCCTGAGCCCTGGGTGGGGAAGGGGCATGCTGCCCAGGTGGCCTCCTCCCCCTCTCCTGGGGTCTGGGCCCAGAGGGAAGGATGAAGGAGGGCCGGAGGGTAGCACTTAAACCTCTTGGGCTAGAGGTGCCAGAGGATTTTCCACCCGCCCCTAGTACCACATGTTCTATATCCATTAAAAGACTTCGAATCACAGAACAGAGAAGGCAGGGAGTTTGGGGGTAGGCAAGAGAAAAATAGATGAAATGGAGTGTTTCAAAGTGCTGAGGACCCAAGGTCAATCCTTGGACAATAAGGAAGAGAGAAGAGGTCTTTATAAATTGCACCTGATGAGGGTTTGTGTTTCTCGTTTATTCCATCAATTCAATGCATCAGATCCTGGGAAGGAGGAGAAAATCCATCTGAGGATGAGGGAGACCTTCGACAGAATAGCAGTGTGGGCCTTTATCCTTTGCTTCAGTCAAGCTTTTTATGATTTGAGAGTTTTTATTTTATTTTTTTAAAACATTTTTTTATTATTTATTTATTTATGATAGTCACACAGAGAGAGAGAGAGAGGCAGAGACACAGGCAGAGGGAGAAGCAGGCTCCATGCACCAGGAGCCTGACGTGGGACTCAATCCTGGGTCTCCAGGATCGCGCCCTGGGCCAAAGGCAGGCACCAAACCGCTGCGCCACCCAGGGATCCCGATTTGAGAGTTTTTATATTGGAATTCCAAGTGAGGGGATCCCTGGGTGGCGCAGTGGTTTGGTGCCTGCCTTTGGCTCAGGGCGCGATCCTGGAGACCCGGGCTCGAATCCCACGTCGGGCTCCCGATGCATGGAGCCTGCTTTTCCCTCTGCCTGTGTCTCTGCCTCTCTCTCTCTCTGTGTGACTATCATAAATAAATAAAAATTAAAAAAAAAAAACAAATCTGGAATTCCAAGTGAGAATTTTTACTGAAAAAGGGTTCTGCTGAAAACCATAGTAATTACTCCTATTGGGCGTTGGGAATTGGGTCATGAGCTGTCACAGCCACCTGCTGTACTTCTGAATTAGGAGAAGTGGAGTTAGGCAAAACACCCACACAACTGCCCTGTAGCTAGTTCCCCCTTTGTGCAGAACCAAGTCAAGAAGAAGGAACCTGACAAGGGACAACTCAAACCCTCATGAAGAATACCAGAGTAGAGATAACATCTCACAAACTTACAGGAAGAATGTAATGATGGAAATAACGTACGGCAGCATCCAGAAGAGTTTAAAAAAATTTGGGCCTCTTTGATAAATATAGCTTCCATTAATACAAGTAGAAAATGATGAAGAAAAAAAACAAGATGAAAAAAGATATCAAGAAGGCAAGGAAACTCATGTATTAGTGGCAAGATTAAAATTATCAAGATAGGAGGCTCTTAAGAACTAAATGCACAGAAAATTAAATCACTAACACAAAGTTTGAACTTCAGCAGTCTTTACAAGATGCAGAGGAAATGGGAAAAGCAATAAAGATGATGAGAAAGGAAATGATCTACGTGAAGGATAAATAATAGAGATTAATTCTAACAAGAATCAAAATGAGTAGGTGTAGAACCAATAAAACATAACTGAAACAATGCAGGGAATTTAAAAATATCTTGCGAGTATATAAATCAAAAATAAAACCATCAAAAAGGAAGACAATATAGGTGAGTATCTGATGTTGGGGCGGGGCAAGAACTCTTAACAGACAAAGAACACAACAGCAAATATATTTCTCAAAATACTAATGCACCTGCATATATACTTGAAGTTTGAAGATTATCACACAATTGAGATAAATTACAGATTTGGAAAACTGTCTATGATAAATATTAATATACTTAATATGTAAAGAACCTTTAAAAACAAGTAAGAAGGGGCACCCAGGTGGCTCGGTTCATTAAGTGTCTGCCTTCAGCTCAGTCCTGATCCCAGAGTCCTGGGATCAAGCCCCACATCCGGTTCCCTGCTCAGCGGGAGTTTGCTTTTCCCTCTGCTCCCAACCCCTTCCCCCCACCCGCTCCCGCTCTCTCACTCTTTGCCTGAAATAAATAAATAAAATCTTAAATACAGTTCCCCTTCAATAACAAACTTAGGCAAAGGTCATTAAAAAAAGACTCAAATGACCAATAAATATTTGAAAACATTCAACGTCATTAATAATCAAAGGTAGGCAAATAAAAACACTACTAAAGTATAAATGCTTTTCACGTTTGTAGTCTTTGAAAGTTACCATATACACTGTAGTTGGTTTTGAAAAGCACCATTGGAATAGTCCTGGCTTTATCCCACTTGAAGGATTCCTCCTAGCCTTTAGGTTTCAGTTTCACCTCTTCTCCATCCAAGTTCTTCCTGACTTGTCCCCCCAAGTTAGGTTACGGCCTGTCATTATCATTTCCATTGCACCTTGTGCTTTGGGGCACTCATCTCAACCATGTTGTGACAATTTGTGTAATTTGTTGACTCAGTACTTGGCACCTCGCTGAGACTATAGTGATAACCGAGGTTTCTATGGAGAATTTACTTTGTGCTATGAAATGTTTAAGTGCTTTTACATATTTTATTTCATTTGATCCTCCCAATAACCTTATGAGACAGAGTTTTTAAATTGTGCTTGTTTTCTTTTTTAAAGATTTTATTTGTGTGTGTGTGTTTGTAAGAGAGAGAGAGAGGAGAGAGAGCATGAGTGGGGGTGGGGGTGGGGGGGGAGAAGTAGGCTAAAAAAAGCAAAGTAGGCTTTGGGATCCCAGGACCCGAAAGGCAGATGCTTAATGGATGGACCGAGCCACCCAGGCACCCTAATTGTGCTTATTTTATACAGGAAGCCAATGAAGTTGAGAGGTTTAACATCTGGTGCTGCATGTTGGGGCTGGTACCTGCCCGCACTGGCTATATACTGCCCCTGGTCTATGAGTTGCAGGCTTCTCTTCTATGCAGATGGATTATCCAGAGGCCATGCTCCCTCTTTCCCTTCATCTCTTTCTCCCTCTCTCCCTTCCTCCAGGAAGGGACTAGGACTTTGATCTTCTGAGCCTCAGGCAGCACTACAGCACCTCTTCTGAGAGGACACCAGCAGAGCAAGGCTACATTTCAGATACAAAGCAAGTGTTTTTATTAGAAAATACTAAATATTCACCTTCGTTTTTTTTTCCTCAGTAAGCAAAACTTTTACCCATAACAAACATCTCCATATTTCAAAATGTCACATTTCACCATAAAGATACAAAGCAAAACTGGAGCCCTTGAGGAATTCACAACTCAATTGTCCAAATCCTTTCTTGGATCCAAAGGAAAATATCTTTTCACTTTCATATGCTCCTTTGTAAATGTCAAAGAGATAGCAAGATAAACAACCTTTTTTGAGGATACAGGACACATAGGGATTATTAAATCAAGAACAGAGGGTTATGGCCCTTTGTTTGCAAGGATTAGGCCCATGAGTTCTTGGGCAGGGTGAGCTGGTGCTAAGAGCTTCAGGTCTAGGGCAGAGGAGGGGGGCAGGCTGCTGGTGGAGAGAGGAGGTTTGCTAATTAACATCTGTAACCAGCAGGGAGCAGGAAAGAATTGTTGAAGGCATGCTGATTTGTAGAATGGAGACACTTCTATGAACCTCGAATCTGCCACAGCCCCCTTAGTGCAGGATTCACACCAAAAACCAGGCAGCTCAGGGCACTGGCTTCAGAACCTGAACTTGGGTGTTAGACAGGACTGCCTCTGAGTCTGAGCCCTGTAGCTTGCCCGCGTGTAAGTTTCTTAACTCTCCCATAAATTTGGGATAATAGGAGGGTTGTAACAAGAGCTACATGAGATGAGTAAGCAAGATGCTCCGCATAGAACCTGTCATGTTACTGCTTTCAGTGTCTGTTAAGCCTTATTCCTTCATAGCGGCAACTCGACCTGCCAGTGAAAATGATCCCGTCCTTTGTATCTTAACTATTTTTCTTAAGACTTTCATTATTTTTTATGGAAGCATTCTACATTGAAGTGCATATTCTCCAGCCTTACTAAATAGAATATTCTAAGAACAGTGAATTTCTTTGCTTTTGCTGGGCTTTTGTTATGCTTTATACACCTCGCTAAACAAACATAAACAGTGAAGGGGTCTATAAAAGTCAAAACTGGAAGTCTGCCCAGTGTGCTCCTATTCTCTAGGTAACCACTCTTAGAGTTCATGGCATGCTCTTCCCGACTTGGAATTTCCCCTAAAGTGTCATTAAATGCTGTGATGCCAGGATGCTGTCATCTAGAGCTACTTGTGGTGCATTTTGGTGCATTTTGTCCTTAGGGTAAATGACCCCAGGCCCCAATGCCTTGGAGCTCCCAGCCTGCTCCTCAGTCTTTCTACCTCTCCCTTGATGTCAGATGCTGGCCTTCCCTCCTGCTTCTTCCCATGTCAGTTGGAGTTTCTAGTCTCCTTTGTTGAAGAAACAAAACACCAAGTTAATTATAAGAGTCAGCTCTTGGGATCTCAGATAGGTCAGAAATATATATTTCATATATTTCTGAGCTTATGGTTATACCATAGAAAGAGGGAAAGGTATCTCAGAAAGAGTCCCAGATAAGAAATCCAAAGATCTGATTTCTCGTGCTGGCCCTACCATTTAATACCTGCATGAACCTGGAAAAGTCACTGAGGCTTGCTAAGCTTCAGTTGCCCCATCTGTAAAATGAGACCCATTAATTAATTCATCAGACTCCTACTTACTGAGTGCTTCTTATGGGCCAGGCATATTTCTAGATGCTCTGCACATAACAGTGAACGAGATAGGTATCCTCAAGCGGGAATATCCCATTTCTAGAAGTGGGAAAAGAGATGAGAAAATACACTCACTAGCTAATATCCTCTATAAGATGATAGTGCTCCCAGAAAGTGCCATGATGACAATCAAGCAGGGTGGTAGTACGATTGAACACGATAGGTTGCCAGGCCTTCAATTAAGTTTCATCAAAGGGTTTTGTAAACCATAAAACATGATGATACAAAATACAATTCTAAGAAAACACCCATAGATTTTAATACCAAACACCCAAGATTCTGTGATTCTCAAAGATGTGGTAGGGGCCCCACAGAGAGAGGCATCCAGATAGCCAAAAGTTGAGAAATACTGCTTGACGGTAAGTTGAAGAGTTGTCTGTATTTATTTCCACCTGTTCCCTAAGTTTTAAAAGTCTCTTAAATATGTGGCAGGGATAAGAGAATAGGAAGGAATCTCTTTTTTATATACAAAGGCCATCCTTGTCTATTACTTAGGCTAGACTCTGCCATTAGCACTGGAACGATACATGGGAGGGTGAAGTGGTGCTGGACCAAAGCTCTGCAGCATCCTTTTGCAGTCCCAAACTCTTAAGTGTGTGTTTCCAGATCATTTAATACTCCCCTGGTGGGAGAAAGTCAAAGCAAGGAAGACCTGTGAGACATCACGATTAAGCTGATCTGGTAATGTGATAAAGACATATTTGTATGTCTCGGTTGAGAATTTTCATCTTTGTCTCAAACACCCATTGAGGCTGGTCTCACTTCCTGTACTTTACAAATGAGAAAACTGAGGTTCCCAGTGAAAATATGCTCCCCATTATGTTGCTGTATCGACTTCTTGGATGAGCAGCTGCCTCTGAAGCTCCCCCAGGAGCTTAGGCCATACTGGGTTTCTTCTCAAGTTCATCAGCCCTTCATGCCCCAGGCCATCTGGGGGCCCTTTTATGCCCTCCCTTTGCCCATCCTCCTCTCCCTCCTGGTCTTCGGCCTCCTTTCCCATCTTAAATACACATCCTCCTGTTCATTTTTCTTTACCATAGTACCTCCTTACCTTCTAGGCACATATGAAGAGATATCCTCATATTTTCAAGCATGTTTTTCTTTTTCTAAAGATTTTATTTATTCATGAGAGACACATCGAGAGAGAGGCAGAGACATAGGCAGAGGGAGAAGCAGGGTTCTCGCAGGGAGCCTGATGTAGGACTGGATCCCAGGACTCCGGGATCATGCCCTGAGCTGAAGGCAGATGCTCAACCACTGAGCCACCCAGGCGCCCCTCAAACATGTTAATTTGTGTATTGTCAATCCTCCCCACGATGAAGTCAAAGTCAGTGCCTGCCCAGTTCTCTGCTATATTCTCAACACTGGCGTGGTACTCATTAAATATCTGTGGAATGATGGAGGGAAGGCAAGCAGGCCAACTCATCACGTTTATTTGAAGGGTCACACATAAAATAAAAACTATTTTCCCTGATACTCTATCACAAAAATGTTGAAACATCTAGAAAGGTGAAAGAGCTGTGTAGTATTGATTCAACAATTGCTAATGTCAATTAAGATCTACCGATGGAAATTCATGTGAAGGAAAACTGAATTTAAAGTTGGGTTGGTTGGTTGTGACATACGAGACATTGGACCAGTACTCACTGCCAACTGCTCTGGGAGTTCTCAGTTATCAAGAACCCGTTCTACACTCCATGGCCCAGAAGCAGCACCTTGAACAAAAAGCTACAGGTACCCACATGCAGAGCAGAGGTTTCCTCACGGTGCCTCATGACATAGGGTGTTGGGGGGACAAGGACACATCTGGGCCTGAAGGGTCTCATCAAGGCCTCCTGAGACTTTGTGGTGTGGGTCACATTAGCTCTCCTTTCTCATCTGATTTCTTCTTCTATGAAATGGGGATTAATATCCCAGGCCTGACCCCCTCATGGCTCACCAGGATGGGATGATGGGAATCAGATGTAGGCCACTGTCCCTTGTAAAAATACAAAGTACAAAGTGCTGTCTAAATATAAGGGCTGATTGCAGCCAAGGGCATACACAGAGCATCCGGGTATCTGTTTATTCTCCGTCTCATTAATTTGCTCTGCTAATGAAGAATTCCAGGTTGCCTCCCAGCCTCTGTTATCTGGCAGGACTTTGGATCACAGCCGTGCGGCTCTCCGTGCGGCTCTTCCTGAAAACATGTAGCTGAGCCAAAGGCGAACCTGTAAGGGCTTCTTAGATACTGCTCACTCCCCGGAAGCTGGATTGCTTTGAATCTTTTGCCAAATCTCCTTCCCACTCTTGGAAGAAGATCGGAGCGGCAAGAATACAGGATCAGTTGTTTTTGTGTGCCTCTTCCCCCTCCCCCGGCTACGGGATTTCTGTCTCACGTCTACCCTCCTACTCCTTTTCTTCTCCTCCCACCCAGATCCAAACTTGTAAGGGACCTTTTGCCCTGATTTTCAGCAGGAAACACAACCAGCAACCAGATGTCTGACTTTTTCACCCCCTTGGCAAGGATTAGCCATCTTCCCTGTAAACTTCCGGCCTTTCCTCTCCCTTAGATCTTTCAGCTTCTTCACGCTCCATCTCCTCCAGCTCATACACATGAACACCCTCCAGAGGAGAAACAAAAGGTAGCCTGCAAACTGCTGCAGACGTGCGGGGGATTTCTATCCCCTCTCAGTGAGTGGAGCGGGTGGGTGCTGCGGCGGGTGGGGTGGGGAGGGGAGCTGTTCTTCTCTTGGATCCACCGCTCTGTTGCTAAATTCAGATCCCATAACTTCAGAATAGGTGTCCTTAATCAAAGATAGAGATAAACAAGCTCACAACTTAAAAGGACACACAAAGGGGCCCAAATGCAAAGTCTGTTGCCAGTAAAGTAAACTGGGTCTGAAAAAATAATAGGTAAGGCAGCTTTGTCAGCTTTTGGAGTAGTGAGACCCGGATCCTCTCGGAGGGGCAGCAGAGGACTCCAGAACTAGGGATCGCCTCAGAAGGCATGTTATCCTGTTCCTTAGCTTTCCAGGGGGAGAAACTGAGGCTCTGCATTGGTGGGAAGGACTCATCCGGTTCCCTTGGTTGATAGCACAGTGAGGCTTCCCAGCTCCGGGGCCCACTCTCGGGTGTACTTACAACCTCCCCTGAGATGGTTCTGGAAAAGCAGGGTGGCAGTCCCAGGTGTTCACGTGGCCTGCCTACTTGCTCTGCCTCCCATCTTTCTGCTCTCAGAACGGTAGGCTAGGTCTCCTTCTTACGGGCCACTCTGATCTACAAGTCCTGGATAGCAGGGACTAGTAATCACTGGGTAGGAGAAGCAGAAGCCTTTTTTTAAAAAAACTTAAGAGGAAACACCCCCAAAAGATCCTGGTCTTCCAGTCACCCCTCTTGGTCTATCTGGAGGGCAATAAGGACCAAGAGATTCCCAAAGAATCGAGTGGAAAGTAGGTGGGTCATCACAGGAAACTTTTTAAAAGAGATTTTAAAGACGCATCACTTATTTGCATAGAGTCCTGTACCCCTCCCATCCCCCACACTCACTTTCTCCACACTTGCCCCTGTTTGCTGGTATAAACCCAGCTCTCCCACTCCTAGATGTATGGCTTTGGTCAGGTCACCATCCCTCTCTGGACCCTAGGTTCTTTACCTATAAAAGGAGGTTACCAGTTCTCATTTGGGGATTATGTGAAATGAAGGCAATTATACTTTGCATGTTGTAGGTGTTTAATCACCTTCTGTTCTCTTCAATGTTCTTCTGCAGTGGAAGATGTGAACGCCTCACAGGGTGGAAGAGTGCATTCCTCAAACTCCATAGCCCTTTGACTCCTCACCCACCTCCATCTTCATCCTGAAGCCTCACCCGCCTCCAAGAAGAAAGACTGATCCTGGGCTTGAAAGATATGTCCAATTTGTCTCATCTAAGTGACCAGGGCACCTCAGCCTGGCAGTGCCACTGTGGGAAATGTGTGCCCCTTGTGTCCCAGACCCACAACCAGGGCTTCTACCCCTGATGTTTCTAATTGTTCACTTCACAAAACCTGAATTTTTCTTCTAAAAAAAAAAAAAGAAAGAAACCAGGGCCCCAACATTAATGTAAATGAATCCCAAGGGGGGCCGTTAGCTTGGACTCAGAACAATGAGTTAATTGAAAGTGGTAATGAGAAAAAGCAGCTGACACTCATAAACCCATGGGCCAATGAGCAGTTCAATTCCTGGGCAGCAAGTGAGAGACGGCTCGCGAGCCAACCACGATGTCAATGGCTTCTGAAAATAATTGCCCGAGGAATACCAGGCTACGGGCAGGAACTGAGCTTGTCTGCAGATCCTGTCACCTGGCTGGGAGCCACCTGGGCTGGCTTAGGGCCCAGTGCTTTGAGCCCTGAGAACACCCTGTGCTTTGAAGAAATACCTGGAATCCAAGGACAGACGCTCAACTGAGGTGTCACGTGAGACATTGTAACATCAAGGTACTTGGTTCACATTCCAGCATGGGCGTGGGCTCTGAAACAAAGCACATTTCCAGGCCTCAGTTTTCCCACCTGTCAAATGAGTACATTAATGCTGCCCCCCCAACCCCAGCCTCTCAGCACTGTTTTTTGAATATCAGATGATACTTGCTTTGGCAGCACATATACTGAACATGAGATGAGATAGGTCTGGAATGCTCTATAAAATAAGACACATACATGTGTGGATAGAAAAGATCTGCATCAAGCTGACGGGTCAGACTGCCTACTGAATTCGGGTTAGACTCCGAAAATAATTACTTGCGTCACAAGATTGATGAGAGAAAGATATATATGACATATAATACTAGATACTATTTGGAATGATGGCGGGTATATGGTAAGGCACTGAATAAATGTCAACTATTACTTCTGGTGAGTTGTTTTCAGGGCTGCCTTGTCTTGTAGTGACTAATCCAAGCTTATGGTCAGAGATTCCATTTGGGCTTGTACTTTGCTTCTTTCTCCAACCATTTCTGGTCACAAAGATCCAATGCCCCTTCTTCCCCCAGCAGCCCTGCATCATACAAAGAGGAGCAGACTGAGTAGACAGAGCAATGAGAAATTGGAAAGACAAGATGATTCATAACACAGCTGAGATCCAACCAGTTAAAATGCCATTTCTTCCCAGAGCCTCACAATCCCACTGCACTGTGAGCTCATTGCATGCCTGTCCACCTGCCCAGTCAAGCAGGGATGTAATGAAATCTTCAGTGAGCCTTGTACCATTTATGTAGACAATTGATGGAGTCCAGGATACAGGAAACTGGGAAACATGATTGTGTGTGTCTGTGGGTGGGGGGAGCTGCAGAGCATCCTGTAAGAAAAAATGATGGGCTTCTTGGATAAGAATGGAGACATGGGCATCTCCCTAGCTATCTTTGCACCTCCCTTCTGCCTCTTTCTATCTCAGACCTTCTCAGAAGTTTCCTTACACCTTCTTATTACTCACATGCTGCCTTAAGTGGAATTTTATGGCAGGTTGAGTGGTGCCACCCATACGATACTGAGCGTGAATCCCATGGCAAGTGCAGGAACACAATCCATGTGGCCGTGCCTTAGTATGTTCTTCCTTAAAGAACAGCATTAACACACAACCAAGTGACTCACACATTACCAATAGGAGCAAAAATTGGCACAATCTTTTTAGAGCACAGTTTGACACTCTTTCTCAAAACTACCCTTTCACCCAGCTTTGACTTCGAGAAATCTGTCCCACAAAAACATGCATGCACAGAGGTAGAGGCACAAACCTATTTACTGTGACAGGCCAGTACCCAGGTGCCTGTCTAAATGCACAAAGATGCAAAGATGCTCACTGCACCAAGCCTCTAATCCCAAGGAAAAAAAGAGAGAGACCATAAAAATTCCATTTATATGAAGTGTTTAAAATATTGAGGGGACTACAGTGACATGGAAAGTTTCCAAATATTTAAACAGAAAAGGTAGATTGCAAAATATTAAATGTAGTGAAATCCTTTTCATCAGCGTGTGTGCAGAAAAAAGATCCAGATGAAGAGACAGGACTGTTGACCTAATTGTTACCTTGATTGGGGTCGGGGGTTGGGGTGGGGGTGGGGAGAACACAGGAAATTTGCAATTTCTACATTTTTTATTTCTATAGTGCTGGACTTCTTCACAAGGAAGGTGTATCAAGTTTGTAAAAAAAAAAAAAAAAAAAGGCAAGCAGTAAAGGGGCACTCAGGTGGTTCAGTCGGTTAAGTGTCGGCCTTTGGCTCAGGTCATGATCTCAGGGTCCTGGGATCAAGTCCCACTTTGGACTCCTTGCTCAGTGGGGAGCCTGCTTCTCCTTCCCCCTCTCCCTCTGCCCCGCCCCCCTGCTTAGGTTCACTTGCTCTCTCTTTTTTTCTGTCTCAAATAAATAAATACAATCCTTTTTTTTAAGGCAGTAAAGATGATTAAGAAAATGCACATAAACAAACATGAAGTTAATTTAGCCTAAGGGGCTGAACTACATGCTTGTCCTTCAGGGCATTTCAGTATGTTGGAGAACACTTTCAAGGATCCAGAGAAGTGGTTCGATTTGGGCTCTTTTGTGAGATCTTTGGTAGGCAGCGGTCAAGTTGGACCGGGAGCACAGGCAACTCAAGGATCTGTTTCCCTACTGAGGGCAGCAAATGCCAACTGGCTTCAGAGCAGAGGAGCAGTTGGTCTGGCTGCCCAGATGCTCCTGTGGAGCTGAGACACAGAGAAACTATGGTCAGAGCTGGTTCCCTCTTGGGAGCAGATCCAGGTCTGAGTCAGACCCGGAAGAAGGGTTTCCTTAGGCCCTATCCATCCCACAGGCTGGGAACTCCACAGCAGGTCTTCCCTCTCCCTTTCCTCCCAGAGGCCCAGAAAAACCTTCATGTTTTCCCTCGTGACCCTGTCATTCTTAAAATTTTGGTTCCAGGTGAGCTAGACAAGAAAAATCTGACCACACACAGGAGACTGTCCATCCTGGGCACAAGGTGTCTGGGCAGCCTCTCTGTGTAGCTTCTCAAGATCTGCTCATTCTAATCACTGATCTAATCCTCCCCAGCAAGCCACGGTGGACAGCTCTAGAACCACAGCTTCCTGGGTTGGAGGAACAGAACACATGCCTCTCCTGATTTGGTAAAATCAACCAGACCTATTGAAAAGCAGATGTGGAGTGGGGAATCTTTGGTCCCCTTAATTTTGCCTCATCTGAGAGCTTCTACCCTTTTAATGTTATTCATGCACAAAGGCAGGAACCCCCTTTTGAGCCTTTTTGCCATTGAGAAGGTTTACAGGGGAATCATGTGAACTCCCTTTTATTAGCAAAGTCACCCCATGGAAAAGACATCTGACCCATTCTATGGGTTTCCAGAGCGCTTACTTCCCTATCAATAGTGGGTGGGAGTTATGGAGGAAGAGAAGTGGGGGGAAACCTGCTGTGTATGCTAGTGAGCTTCCAGGGGTAAACATCAACAGACATGTCTAACTTCATAGAGATTACAGCCTAGTGAGAGAGGTGACCTTCAATCAAATAATTACCATCCTAGTATATAATAACAAAGGAACATGGTGCTCAAAAAATCAAGCAAGTTTCCACAAAAACCTAGAATGAAGGAACCACTCTAGACTGGGAGCTTGAGGAAGGCTGTCTGAGAGAACAATGCTGAGATCTGAGAGGTGAGATGTGGACAGGGGTGGAGGGGGTGGAGAGCGATCACCTTCATGGACCCTCCACACAGAGAATGGCTGTGAGCTGGAGGGGCAGCGGAGGACATGGAGAGAGTGGACAGGGATGACAAGGGGCCAGTGAAGGAGACAGGTGCAACGATGGTTTTTATGGAGCTAGAGATAGACATGACCGCAGCCACCACTCCTCCCTCCACACGCACACACACAGCCTTGAACTCTCTTACTGGGAAACAGATGGAGGTTGAACTCACCAAAACCGAAGGATTCCTCACAGGCCTGGATCCCTGTGTTTACTGACCACTCATTCCTTTACTGAGAGTCGCAAAGGACGAAACTGACTCAACTACCTGCTAATCAAGAAATGATGAGGATGGAGAGGATCTGAAATGAGCATGATGAAAGCAAACACTCAACTGTCTAGTTTTATTCCCTGTCTTTCTTTTACTGGACAGGAATCAAAAATGCCAGACCGTCTGGTTCAACACCATGCACTCCTCGTCCGGACTCCTGGGCCTTCTTCCTTCCTCAGGAAACCCAGGCCATCGCCTGCAGGCACGGACTCCCGGTCCACTTCCCTCTCTGGCCCAAAGAGCTCCCAACCCACAGCCTAGACATTTCTTTCTGTGCCAGGGAACCCAGCCCTACTCTCTCCCTGGCAGACTCGGTTCCTTTTCCTCACTCAAGTCCTATCGACCTCCAGCCTCCTCTGTGCTGCACACACTCCTCCTGACACTCTGGTCTTATGAACCCCTACCTCCTCTCCCCTTACCCCTTCCTGGCTCGATGCTTACTCTATTTTATTTTCTCCGTCCCAGATCAAACTTGAAGGTCTGCCTGACCAGACTTCCAAGGCCGGAGGCTGGGAGTAATGGAGGCAAAAGGGAAGGGCCCTCTCAGGACCCCAGGCTCTCCACTACCCACCCACATCTTCCTCCTTTGTCTTCACCTCTTTCTCAGTAGCTAAGCTCCAATCGGAACAAGATCCGAAGGGTCACCTGGGGCAGGCAAGGGTGCTGCTAGGATCTGAAAAACTCTCTGGAACTAGAATCTTGGAGCTGTGTGGCCCAAGGAGAAGCACAAGGCAGAAGGCCTGGTGTGGGGGCTAGAAAGCACCTCACAGTGAGTTCAACTTCAAAGGAACAAACATCCTCTGGGGAGCTTCACTTTCCAGTCCCACAGGAACTACCGCTGTCACCTTTTCTCATGGATGCACTGGGCCACTGTGTGTCACCTGTCCTTGGAGGGCTTCTGAGATTATCAGATGAGAATGAGGCCAGGGTCATCTGGGTTTCTGCAAGAGATACCCAAATCCCACTTCCCCACACCAGAGAGCATGAGGGAAACCTAACCTCATCTGGGGTCCAGTCCCTAGATCCTGACTACAGGGAAAGAGTGAATGAATGACCATCTTTTTTTTTTTTTCTCTCTCTTTCTCTTAGGGATAGCCTCAGCACAGTGGGCCCCTCCTCTCTACTGTCATTTAAAGTAGGACTCCTGAGCAAGATTTTTCCAGGTCTGGAGGTAAGCATAATACTATTCCTAGTGCTTTCATAAGGGAAAGTCTACCGAATTCACCACATGGCCTTGAAATAATCTGCTGACTCCTGGCTGGTCAGCCAGATGCAGGACCTTCCTTCCTAGGTCACTGCAGAAGAGAGGACCCCTAAGTGCGTGCACACACACACACACACATAAACACACATGCACAGGAAGGCCAGGAGACCTGTCTCTAGAGTGAAAATTTGTCTGGGCTCCAACCTTTGCTGGAACACTGACCTGGGCAAAAATAAATGAAGTCTCCACAATTAAACAAAATCAGTGTTTTATAAGATAATGAGAGCAAAGTCTACAGAAGCCCTGGTTTGACTGAAGACTTCTTCACCCATTTAAAACATTTATAACATGCTTATCCACTTCAAAGGACAAGAAATGGGATCGTTTTCCCTATTAATTTGGGGTGTCCTAGATTTTCTCCCTCAAGGTAATAAGGGAAAAAATGAAATTAGCTTTTGTATGTTTTGCACTGGAATTTAGGTAGCAAACATTTACTGTGGATCTGCCATGGACCACTATGTATCATGCATGACAGCCAAGAACTTGACAGACATGTCCCTACCGCTTCCCTACCTCACAGAAATAAGTCTGGGTGTGATGAGTCTTCCCACAGTCACTCCATCCAGGATGTTGTGTCATCTAGGAGTCATGGAAGCATGCCCCCTGCTCTCCCCTAGGAGGAAGGGTCTTTTCCCATCTCCTGGAAGGGTGAAAGTAACATGGGGGCTCAGTCCCCCATGGAGCCTGTTTGCCCCAGACATGCCTTCTCAGCTACTCCAACTTTCCGGTTCACTCCTGCTCTTCCCTCCCCAGCAGCGGAAAGGCAGTTGGGTGACCTGGTCCCTATAGTCATAGAGCCACGGTGCAACAAGCAAGTGGTACAAGACCTGGGGTGTGAGATGGATCTGGAGTGGCAAGGTCCTGGGCTGGCCTTGGATATAAATCACAGGGGAGATGAGTGGTGGGCTCCTGAGATGCTGGCAGAGAGCTTGTCCTTTGAGTAACCCCGTCTTCCTCTGTACCCCTCTCTCTTCCCTGCTACCACCAGCCTTCCTCCTTACCAGGAAAGTGACAGTCTGAGGCCCGGCTCTGACATGTGATGCACAGTTAGGATAATGCCAGACACTAGCGGTGGCCTACAAAGCCCTTGGTTGTCCCGTCCTCCTCTCCAGGCCCCTCTGTGCTTGCTTACTCCTTGGTTTTCCCGCCATGGGGTCTTCCCACTTGCCTTGAAGGCTTTCCTCACCCTCCACCCCACCCAAACTTCACCTCCATTGAAGGACTCCTGTGCATCTTCAGGTTGAAGCTCAAACCCCTCTGTCAGGACAGGTCTCCCTGCCCCCTGGTTTTGACTCATATTCCTTTTTATACTGTGCAGTCGCTTGATTAATACTTGTCTTTCCTATGAGGTTGTATAATTTGTGTGGGCAAAGGGCTAGGCCTGTTGTGTCAGCTCTCTGTTGTGTCTGGCATCTGTCACAGAGCCTGCAAGGGGGTAAGCTATTAGTAAAAGTATGACAAATTCTTGGATGGATAAACAAATCAATTTATGCCTTGCATGGAGGAAACTATCCGTACTGAGCAGATTCCCAGGCTCTCACTTTGTGGGCTGGGTTGGAGTGCTGGAATCCAGAAAGCACAGGGTATCCACCATGTCCACAGCAAACTTCTCGGGAATGCCACCCAACTGGCCTCATTCCTGGAGAAGTGGTTTTGACCTGTGCCTTGTGGTTTGAGAGGACACAACCCTATAGCTCTGGTCACCATCACCCAAAAGAGGAGACTGAAGTCCAGTCGCATTCATTTTTTTTTTCAGTAGCATTCATTTTGGATGGTGGCAAACTCAAAAGTGTTTCTTGCGAAGTCTATTCGCCACAAATTCTGGAAAAGTGAAAAAAGAGGAGGGTCACTCAAGGGCTGACTGAATCCCTAATTGCACTCAGAGTATTGTTCTGGAAGCCTATTGGACAACCCAGTCTTGGTAGCCCTGGGGCCAACACGACTTCCTAGCCAACGAAACCACGTTCTTTTGCCAGATATGCTTGCCTCCTCACTCGATAGCTCCTGTTCATCTCTTTCTTCCAATTTCAAGGAGTAAGAATAACCCAAGTGTGAGGATGAGGGATGGGTTTGTCACTGTGTTTGTTTTCATGATGTGCTGTACAGAAAAAAAAATTGACTTTTAAAAATTTTCTCTTAAGGCTGCTAAGAGTTTCTAAAGGCAGTCGCTAGAAACCATTCAGTACAAAGACTTATGTCTAGTGTCTGTTTTCCTGATAGGGCCATGTCGCTGTGGGGTATTAACCTACTGACGAAATGGTCCCTGGCACCCTAGCAGCTCCGGAATTGTTCGGTCCTTTACATTCAGTCCGGCAGCCCGGTGAAGACCTGGCCTCTCTGTGAATCAGCGGTAGTTTCTGGCATTGCTAACTCCCTTGGGAGGCAAAGCAGGTGTGGCTGCTTGGGTGTCTGTGGGCCTTTGGTTACCTCCAATTTGTTTTTTGGTTCTGTCCATGTTGCAAAAACAACGAAAGCAAGTGAGGCATGAGTATGTCTCTTTCCTCGAGGTTGCTTGTAGACCTCAAATCTAATTTCCAGCCATGTGCAGATGAGATGAATAGAGGAAGGGGGGAAAAGCTGTGGAGTTTAAAAAGTGGAGCTCAGCCAATGCTGATCAAAAGAAAAAAAGCAGGCGTTTGGGGATCACTGTAAGTATGCCGATTCTAGATGGAGAATTTACGTCTGTCTTCCTGACTTGACTGCTCTCCCTGTGAGCAGCATGCCTGCCTGGTTTTGCATTGTTAGGCATTCCCAGCCTGGAGCCCAAGACCTGATACAGAGCAAGCACTCAACAAATGATCGCTGAGTGAATAAATGAATCGGACTTTGGTCAGGAAGCCAGAGACCGGAATTGAGACCCGACTGCAAGAAGAGATGGGGAGAGAGTTTCGAGGAGAGAGGTGGGTGTTCTTTTCCATGGACATCTGTCTCTTTGAGTATCCCTCACCTCCAAGGGTAAATAAGGAATGCAAACTAGAAATGAGTAAATGAAATGTCCTTACCATTGTGGTGCCTGGCTGATAACAGAAACTCAGCCAGCATTCGTAAGCAAGTAAAATAAATACCTTAACCTATGTGAGGTTCTTTCCTGTCGTCCTGAAAACCAGTAGCAGTCCCCGGGTGGTTTTTGCTAAGACCTCAGAGACATCACAGCCAGAACTCATGCTGGAGCTCAGACCTCATCTAAATTCTCATTTCTGACAGCTTGATCTGGCAGGGGGGCTCCTACTACTCCAGCTGGGACACGTTTGGGGCAGGCGACTCTGTTGACCTCTTACTTTGTGTTTGAAATGTTTGAACTCTGGTTTTTGGAGCATCGTGTGATACCGCTCTTATGAAAACAGGCTTCTAGAGGCAATACAGATGAGACCAGCACCCCTGGCTGCCTCTCTCCAATGGAAACAGCACACCGCCTGACCTGGGTAGCCAGAGTTGACTTAGAGGAACTTAACTGATTTGATTCATCAGTTCAAATCACCTTTAATGTGGCACATTAGTAATGCCATCATATTGTAAATGATACATCCACAGAGGCATTAGTCATTACACAAATAGAATGAATAGGTTTCACTACACTTCAAGATAAACATGTTGGAACAGTAACCCCATTCATTCAGGGCCTTTTGAGCTTGCTCAGGGTCCTTACCTGACTGTTAGAATAAATACAAAGTTTTATGGCCTGCTTGCTCTGTGTGACTTCACCATCTCCGAATCACACGCGTCGGCTTTAGAAATGGCACTTGTGTGCCTTGACACGTTCATTCACTTGTTCCTTCCCCTACTCAGTAATCTATTGTTTTTCAAGCTCAGTGTGCTGAATGTTGTGGTTCCCTGACTGTTGTGATGGGATTCATGAGAACCGTTTTGTTGGGATACTGGAGTTGAGAATTGTCTCAGGACAATGTGCAGAGTGGTTAGAGCAGGAGTTTGGGCACTAAACTTACTGGATTTCACTTCTAGTTCCATCACCAATGGTCTGTATATTCTCAGGAACTGATTTCACTTCTCTTGAGCCTTTACTTCCTTATCCCTAAAATGCCTGTGAAACCCATCCCCCTCCCCATCTCTATATTGCATATCTCTTTTTCTCCATCTTCTTTTAAAAAAGATTTTATTTATCTATTTGTCAGAGAGAGAGAGAGCACTAGCAAGGGGAGTGGCAGACAGAGGGAGAGGGAGAAGGGGACGTGTGGCTTGATCCCAGAACTCTGATCCCAGGGCCCCGGGATCATGACCTAAGCTGAAGTGAGACACTTAACCGACCAAGCCATCCAGGCACCCCTCTCTTTTCCTTCTTATGCTCCTTCCACGATGCCATGCATCCAGGAAAGATCCTTGAAGTCTGGGCAGACTGGGGAAAGAAAGATGGGATAGGCTGCAGGAGGGGACATTCCTACAGAGGTTCTGTGAAAGCAGAGGTGTATTGATGGAGTGTGATGGCAGGTTGGGAAGGAACAGCAAAAAGACCAATTCACTGACGGGGTAACAAGAGCCATATAGGGGGTGGTGGGAGAAGACGGAAGAGAGTGGGTTGTAGAGAGCAGAGAATGCAAGATTTTATGGAATGCATGAAGTGAGGGATGGGCTGAGTGTACAGGATATTTTAACCATGCTCTGTGATATCCTTCCATGATCAGCAAAGCAGTTGTGAACACTGCTTCTTAAATAAAGGCAGTTAGAATGTTAGGAACATTTCTGGGCACTGCAAGCCCAAGCAGTCTGTAGAAATACAAGCACCTACATCCTTAGTTTCTCCATTTATAGAAAAGATGATCATAAAGTTAGCAATGGTAACTCCATTGTGAGGTTACTGTAGTGTTAAATAAATTATGTAAAGCATATTGCTCTGTACCTAGCATAATGTACATACTTGATCTATAATAGCTATTATTATACACATGGAAAGCTGTCTGGCAAGATGTTATATCAACTTATTAACCATGGTTATTTTTCTTTGTGTGATTTCAAGTAATTTTTATTCTTTTTTTGGACTTTTCTCTATAATTTGAATTTTTCCAATAAACATGCTTTATTTTTATAAAACTGTAAGCTATTTTTTAATTCATACTTAGAAATGAAACATCTCAGGAAATACAGCCTGAAAGAACATAGCTCTTCCTGTGACAGCCTTTCCAATGAGTATACTGAATAGTTTAAATGTTAGTGCTAAATACTCCTTTTCAGAAAATAATCTTTGTTTGACATTGGCATATTTGGTCTATTACGTGTGGGAGCTTTCTATAAAACGAAGGACTCCTCAAAGGTCTGAAGAGTTCCTCCCCTGAGAATCCTTGGGCTTACACCTTTGAAGTGACAGATTTTGCTTTTCTAGTTTCTGACTCTCCCATCAAGTGTTCAAGGATCTTTAAAGACAGAAAAGAAGCATCGTTTTTCCCAAACATCTCCCATGGAGACTGTGAACTTCAACAAGGCAGTCATCTTTGTAGCCCAGTACTGAACACACTGTCAGGCACAAAGTAGGTACTACATAAATATTAGTTAAGTGCAGAAGCAAATGGACACATGTTAAATCTAAGAGCTGAGTTTCTGAGACGCCTGGGTGGCCCAGTCGTTGGGGATCTGCTTTCAGCTCAGGTCGTGATCCCGGAGTCCTGGGATCGAGTCCCACATCGGGCTCCCTGCTTCTCCTTCTGCCTCTCTCTGTGTGTCTCTCATGAATAAATAAATAAAATCTTTTAAAATATATATATTAGACATGGAGAGAAATGGAGAGTTTTTAGGTACGATTTGAAGGTAGAAATGATAAGACTTTACACTGGATTGGAAGTGGAAGGGCAACCCTATTTAACCCTGACTATGTGACCAACACAGCAGTGATCATCCCTCCTCCTCCTGGAACCTGTTCTGTCCCCCTACTTATGATTTTATTTTTTTACCAGGTAGTTATTACCAGGTGAAATACTCAACTTTCTTTCTTATACTTTAAACAAATACCTGTTTATTCCATTAAAGCTCAGGTTTTCATCTGTTTTGCTTAATGTCTTTTCCCTGATGCCCAAAGTATGCTTGATACATAGTAGGTGCTCCATAAATATTTGTCACACTATTGAGTGAGGAAGAGAATAAATGAAAAAATAACTGAGGATAAGAGATAAGGGTAAGTGAAGAATGTTTTAGTTGGCCATTGCTGCCTAACAAACAGTCCCAGGTCTCAGTGGAATAAGACAGCAAACAGGTACAGGTAGATCAAGGGATTTGGCGTCTCCTCTGTATCTCCAGCTGTGGTCTACTCTCTTGGCTTCATGGCCAAGCAAACTCCTTCTACATGATGGCTAGATGGGCTGTGGCAGCCTCAGACTCATCCTTAGCTTAGTACCAACAGTAAGGATGAGGATTTCGCTCTCTTTCAACATCCATACATCAGTCTAAGAGATAATACATGTTACTTTCTTTGGGTCATATACCCATCTATGAACAAATCATGGTGGCCCAGCTAGTGGGAAACTATAATAACCTTCCTGGGTGTTGTGCGCATCTCTGGGGTGGGGTGTCTGCTAATACCGAGCAGGAACGGTACCACAAAGGAAGTGGGAGAAAGGGGGTTTAGGGAGTATGGCAGGCAGACAAAATCCACAATTACTACAATCCAGTAGAGACAAGAGAGGGGAGTTCAAGGACTTGGAGTTTGTTAGCCAAGTCCAAGATGGAAATGGAAATTTGGGAGTTGTGTGCAATAGATGGCACTGTAGGCTTGAGGGGGAATGAGCTCACTTATTAAAGTAAGAAGAGAAGAGGGTATATTAGGTAAAATGCATGCACATTTTTTTTTTTAGGTTTTATTTATTTATTTGAGAGAGGGAGAGTGAGAGAGAAAGAGAGAGAGAAGCAGACTCCTTGCTGAGCAAGGAGCCCAATGTGGGGCTCGATCCCATGAGATCTTGACCTGAGCCGAAGGCAGACACTTAACTGACTGAGCCACTCAGGTGCCCCAATGCATGTACATTTTACATAACAAAAATGAATTTGCTAAGACTGTTTTAGAGGCTGCTGGTGTATTGGGGAAAACACATGCCTTCTACTGTATTTACTGTGTGCCTATCAAGTTTCTATTTAAGCCTTACAGTAATTCCATTAATTGGATACTACTGTTATCCCCATTTTACAGATGAGGGCACTTGTGCAAGGTCACACAGGGAGCAAGGGAGACAGTTGATATTCACAACAGGAAGGCTGGCTTCAGAGTTCTGGTGACCAAGATTTTCTGCACGTAAAAGGCATTCTAGAGAATGTGAACTTCTGTCTCCTTCCCCTTTCTCCAGTTCCATAGCATTCCCAGATTTTCACCTGCTGCTCTGGATTTGTGGCAGAGTGCACATGTGGTTTGGCTCATCTGAGACTATGTCTCGGAGCATGAAAATTGAGAATATAGAACTGTGGAGTTCAGTTGAGTTAACTTGGAGGGTGTTTGCCATCAGGAGGAACAGATGCTGTTTAAGTCAGGAAGAAATGAGTGTTCACTCCAAGCCCTGCTTTAGAAAGCCTCTTTGTTTTATGACTCTGGGTGCAAGCAACCCTTTTAATTTTGTGTTTTGGATTCCAGCCATAGGAGGCCTTCTTTAATGTAGCAGATGGCTGGAGACAGGCAAGCCAGGTTCCTACACTCTGCATCAAGCAGCCCTCCCTAGAGAGGAATCTCCCAATTACGTTGCTCTGAAAAAGAGAAGAGAACTTAAAATGGACACATTAAATTTACACCACCCGTAAGTCACCACTACTTTAAGCATCTGCAAACATTTGGGGGTCAGGCAAGCCTTTGAGCCACTGATGAAAGCTATGGATTTTTTTTTTTTTTCTGCAGAGAATGTGTACAAAGGTATATATACAAAAAAGTGCATATTCATTCAGGTGGGGGCAGGGGAGGCCATCACAGAGTCTCTCATATCTGTCCCTGAAGCTTCAAGGGGTCCATGGCCTGGAGATTCCTGGGCTTCCAGAAGAGGCAGCTGTCATTCTTTTATTTTCCTTTTCTTTTTTTTTTTTTTTTTCTCAATACATTAAGATTCTCGACATCTAGAGTTAGGAAAATAAAGGATCTGTGGACTATTAAGAGATCATTTCACACCAGAACACTCAAATTTTACTGGAACAAACCCCTTTCAAATGTTGAATAAAATCACGTTAGTGTATTCTCTGGTTCACACAGAAACATGTGGCTTATTCTGTTCAACAGCAACATGAAGTTTCTTTGGAAAATTTTAGCATGATTTTATTTTCTCTCGGATTTTTAAAAAAAGATTTATTTAATTTATTTGAGAGAGAGAGAGTATGAGTAGGGAGAGAGAGATAGGGGACTCCACGTTGAGTGCAGAGCCCCATGCGGGGCTCAATCCACAACCCATGAGATCATGACTTGAGCTGAAATCAAGAGTCACATACTTGACTGACTAAGCCACCCAGGCACCTCTTGCATTTTTGTAGACCATTTCTTTGGGATCTCACTCTTGTCACACTTTTCTTTGTTTAGCTTGGCCTCCTGTACTCCAATATTAAGATTGGAGGTGGGGCTAGTCGGTCAACTGAAGAACATACACAGAACGTTTAGAACTTGAAAAGGCAGCTTTATTGTTTCCAGGACCCTGTCCAGAGGAGTCACTCAAGCTCAGACATTTCTTCCTCTTGTGTCCACTTGCCACGACTGTCTGACAAAGTGGGAGTCTGAGGTGGCTACTAGGTAGGACCATTTGCAGATCTCTGTGATCATTTGCCGATCCTGCTACAGTGGGTAGCTCCTCCAGACATCATCATGTTCTTCCAGTTCTACTGGGTGTACAATGGTTCTCAAGAGAGAATCTTCTGAGCTATAGCAAAGGATGGAATTGACATATTAAGAATACTGATGCCAAAACCAATTTGCCTTGATTACCCTAAGTTTTCAAATTAAAAAGTAAAAATATAGAAAGACTGAGTTAATTATTCTAGTCTTTCAAGTTCCAGATATGGTCCCACCTTTCCTGCAAATTACCTTCTTTTTAGTTCTGGAAAAATTCAAGGTGGGAGTATGTTATGGGCTAAACATTAAGGCTTATTTGTTATTTTTATGTATTTTTTTTAAAAGTTCAAAGAAAAGGCCCATTTTTCCCCCCCTAAGCAGAAACTCAATTAAAGAAAACCTATTTGGGACTTTTTTTTTTTTAAAAGATTGTATTTATTTATTCATGAGAGACCCAGAGAGAGAGAGAGAGAGAGGCAGAGACACAGGCAGAGGGAGAAGCAGGCTCCATGCAGGGAGCCCGATGTGGGAGTCCTGCATCACGCCCCAGGCCAAAGGCAGGTACTAAACCACTGAGCCACCCAGGCATCCCCTATTTAGGACTTAAGACAGGGTTTCTCAGCCTTAGCACAATTGACATTTGGGGCTGGATAAATCTTGGTAGAGAGAGGCTGTCCTGTATATTGTGGAGTATTTAGCAGCTTCTCTGGCCTCTGCCCAGTAGATGCTATTAGCAGCACCCTCCTAGATGTGACAGTCATGATTTTTTTTTTCTTTCAAATATTGCCAAATGTTCCCTGGGTGGGGGTGGGAGTGGGGAGGACACAGTCACACTGGTTGAGAAGCACTGACTTAAATTACCCAGAAATAAAGTAAGATTGAATAAAAGCTGGTTTTATCTGACCTCATGGAGGAATGCTAGACTGAAAAATCAGTTTATCTATTTTCAAGCTCCACCAAGACTATATCTACCTGTTCAGATCATCCCATTCTACATTTGTTTTTAGAATCTATTTGTCAAAATCAGGAACTTCCTTACTCCATTCCTATGGCTCTAGCACACCTGTTCATTCGCTGATATAATCTTTTCAACTATCTGCACGTTTAGTGTTCTGATTTTCTATATTCTTGGAGTCTGGGTAATTTCTCCATCCTTTGGGAGGCATTTCTTGTGCTCTTCAAGTTTCTATTCCTCCTTCTATGTTATCATCTCTTCCAACTTCAGACCTAAGCTGAGCCCACATAGCAACTTGGAGAGGTTGGAGTCTCTGGCTGCTTTGATCAGTATGTGAACACATAGTTCAGGAAACAAATCTGTTGGCTTTAAGATTACAAATGTGAGCATTCATAGGATCCTGCAATCACAAATTGTTCCTTGCATAATATGCAGTGACTGCAAGATAGCAAACATTTGGGGGCGGATTTTACTAGCTGCTTGAAGTGAGGAATGGCTCTAGTGTACAAAATATTTAAACCAAATTGTTATGTCTTATAATGCTCAACAAAACACTCTGCAAACATTAGTTCTGGAAAAAAAAAATAAGGCACCCTCCAAGGCAGGGTTATAGCCACTTCTGGGAGTTGTAAACCCATGCAGGCTCCAGAAATATGTGCCCTCCAAGGACTGGAAACTTCTGAATTACCAACAAATAATCAGTGAGTGTGACAAAGAGTTAAAGTACACAGACTTTACTTTCACAAAATTTATGATGTAGTAAAGAGGTTTAAGATGTAGACCTGAGACTACAAACCAATGGTCAATAGGCTAAATCGGGACCACGGATTTGTTTTGCTTGGCTTGTATAGGATTGGCCTCCTGAATGTCTGAGAAAGGGAGAAGAAGTGAGAAAGAATGAAAGAAGTGGCTAAACATATAAAAGTGAGATTTTTTTTTTTTTTTTGCATTAACATCCAGATTTCCAGCTGTTTTTGAAAAATCAGAAGATCTGCCAGCACTGGCTCTTATTGCATCTCCCCATGGTGGCAGTTGGCTAGAGTGGAGGAGCAGCTGCCCCTTTGATCAGAATAGGCACTGTCTGGTTCCCTACCCTGGCCCACTGCACTTCCTCACCAGGCCCCGGTCCCATTCAATGGCCACCCCTCATGCAGAGACTTCTGCAATATTTGCTTTGTCTTTTCACTGTAGCAACACACTGCTGGAGCCCTGAGCAACATAGCAGCTGCCCATGTGTGTGAGAGGATGCTGCCCCAGGCCACCGAGGTGATAATAGAAGCGGTGAGAAATCAGATTTGGCATATATTTTGAAGGTAGAGTTCATAAGAGTGCATGATGGATTGGATTAAGCTATGAGGGAGTAGATCTGGAAATGACTCCGATTTTTATTTTCACCTAGATTAATCTGCTTAAAAAAGGAAACCTACGGTGGAGTACTGGAAAAAACCAGCATTGAACTTTTAAAATAAGAACATTATTGAAAAGCTTTTCTTCACTCGTACTTTTCAAACTGGTTCCCCAGGTGGTGCCACTATCCTAGTCTGGGAAATTCTGACGCTTTGGGGGAATTTTGAGGGAAAGAGCAAATGAGAAGAGCCCCCCAGTCACTAAGGAAGACGCTTAAAGGGTTCTCGCCCGAGGAGGCAGAGTGGAGGGAAGCCAGAGCGGAGGGATGCCAACCTCTGGGCACCGCAGTGGCCTCACGGGTGCAGAAGGGCGTGCGTATCTTCAACTATTGGGGTTGACGTTGCAATACACGGACAGTCCTAATGTGGGTAACTGCAGACTCCCCAGGGTTTCCACGGAGGGGGGGTTAGGGTTGCATCTAGTAAGCAGCTGCTCACAGGTTTCTTTTGAAGCCAGTTTTCACAGAAAGAGGATTCTCTTCACATAGACTCATAGTTACAAAATGAGTAAGCGGGGATGCCCGGGTGGGGTGGCTCAGCGGTTTAGCGCCTCCTTCGGCCCAGGGCGTGATCCTGGAGACCCGAGATCGAGTCTTGCATCGGGCTCCCTGCGTGGAGCCTGCTTCTCTCTCTCTCTCTCTCTCGTGAATAAATAAAATCTTTAAGAAGAAAATCAGTAAATGTGGCAAACTTGTCTCTAAAGAATTTTCTGCAGTTTTTACATGCCCGAGAAAATGTGCAATAGTCCGAGGGCCCCCCCTCCCCGGGGCCGCCCCGCTGCAGCTCGAGCCGCGCGCGGATCGCAGCGGAGCCCAGCGCCCGGGCTCCCCCCCTCCCGCGCCGCCGCGGTCAGTCGGCGTCTGGCGCGCATGCGCGGACCCCAGCCGCGTCCTCCCGGCTCCTTCCCTCCCTCATCCGGGTCCTGGGCGAGCGGGCGCCGTGCGCGTGTCCCGCGGCCGAGCTGCTAATAAAGTTGCGCGGAGGGGAAGCGCAGCGACGGCGCCGGGGAGCGCGTCCAGCCGGCGGGTGAGCGGGGCCGGGGGCCGCAGCTCCGTCCGGGGCCCGGCTCGCCCATCAGGCCGCGGTGGCTGGAGTCGGGCCGAGGCGGGGGCGTTGGGCCGCGGGCGGAACGGAAACCGCCGGGGCCTGCGGGGCGGGGAGGTAGGCCGAGCCCCGGCCTGCGGAGGGAGGAGGAGGGGGAGGGGGAGGGGGTGGGGGCGGGGAGCCCCGGGCCGCGGCGGCCTGCAGGGGGCGGGGAGCCCCGGGCCGGCGTGGGGCGTCGGCGGGAGCGGTCGGCCGTCCCCGGGCCGCAGGCCGCCGCGCGCGCTGGGGCCGTCCGCCCGCCGCCCGCCGCCCGCGGAGCTGTCTCCCCGGGCTCGGTGACTCGCCGTCGCCTTGCGTTTCAGAGAGGAGGATCGCGCTTATCGGTGGGAATCACGCTCCGCGCCCTGGGGACCTGCCGCCGCGCTCAGCCGCTCGCTAGACCTGGTTTCTGCCGCTTGCCGTGCCGGTGTCCCCCCTGCAAACATTTCTTCTTCTCCCTCGCGTGTGAACTTCTGCATCGGTGCAAAAGGAGCAATGCCAAGCGGCGCCCGCTTGCCTTCATCATAGTCGGTCTCCGCCGGGTCTTTCACTTGAGGATCAGTGCTCAAATTCATATTCCCGTCTCCCCCCCCCCTCCCCTATCTTCCCCCTTTCAGCTGCTGTTATTACGTGGAGTTTGGAGCCTAAGCGTTGAAAACTCCCATGTGGCGCCTGTCTTAAATCGGAGCATGCTCAGTAGCCAGAAAAGCAGATTTTTGGTTGCAAAAAAGAACTGGGGCGAGGATAGTCCGGGTATCTTGGACGCGTGCCCGATTCCTAACAAAATGTTCCAATTCTGGTTTTGATGGAGCATGGAGCTGTAGGCCATCCTGGAGGTGAGGAATGCCCGAACACCCTGGGCCAGATCACTATCTTGATTGCAGAGACATTGTTTCCTGACCAGCTGGAGGTCTAGAAGGGGGGGGCGGGGGTGGGGGTGGGGGGGGCGGAGAAACATTCCTGGCTGCCTGTGCCTTTCAATGGGTGTGGTGCTAAGTATATCTTGTTTACCTTATCTTTCTGTGGAAAAAGTTTTGAAGTCTGGTTGGGTTTGTCACATCGTGCGTGTTGCCTAGCACCTACCAAAAGTGTCCTTATCTAGCAGCCGGGGCTGAATAGGTGGAGGTCGTGGCTTGGCTTCGCCAGCGGACGGGAGAGGGTGCTGGACCTGGCTGTTTTAAGAGTTATTTAAGTTCTTAAAAACTAGAGTAGTTCCGTATCCCTCGAGGACCCGAATTGCCCAGAGTGAATTTTCGATTTCAAATTTGAAACCCGATAAGGCTCCAGGACCTTAGGAGATTTAGTGACATTGCAAAGTAGTTCAGAATTCCTGCTAGATGTCAGCGTGGTGGTTGGTGGCTGTTGAAAGGAAAACCAGTACCTTGACACAGTGTCACAGTTTCATGTGTATTGAGCAGAGTACTGTTAGGAAATTAGTGTGTTCCACATTCAGTCTGTAAGGGATTATTTACATATGTGTACACATTCTTTTTTTCTTTTACTCTTTTTTTTTGGTAGCTGTTTTTTCCCTCTACTTTCTTTGGTGGCTGTTTTTTTCCCTCTGCGGAGAGCCCCAAGATTATAAGAATGCGAAACATGTATAACATAAGAGACAGTTTAACAAAATTTAACCTTCACAAAGGTGGTACATAATACGTTTTAGATTTTTAAAATTTAGCTTTTGTTTTGATTGCATGATTGCAGTCCTCCTTTCCACCTATATTGTGGATCCCTCAGTAAGTGTGCTTTTTTTTCATGTGGCTGTTTTTATTGCGTGTTACTGTGTATCTTTTTTTTTTTTTTTTTTTTTTTAAGAGATTTTATTCATCTATTTATGAGAGACAGAGAAGCAGAGGGAGAAGCAGGCTCCATGCAGGGAGCCCGATGCGGGACTCCATCCCGGGACTCCAGGATCACGCCCTGGGCTGAAGGCAGGCGCTAAATCGCTGAGCCACCCAGGGATTCCCCCGTGTACCTTTGTTAAAAAAATTTCCTCCTCATTTACCCTTCCATTCCTTTTATATCTGAAATAGCTAACATAGGCAGCAGAAGTTAGGTGTACCTCTTCAACTTGCTTTCCTCTTAGATTTAAATGCACCCACATGATACGGTCTGGTAAAAGGGAGGAAAGCTGGCAGTGAACTGAGGAAAAGAGAAGAATAAAATATTTTTCATAGATTCTGTGCAAATTTGGTGGTATTATCCACTTGTCTGGTTGTCCTAGGTAGGCGCCACAGAAATGGGTAGATTGGTAAGTGTTGCATTTCTTTCCCCTCTGGCAAAGTCAGCTATTAATTTCAGTGGGAGACTGTGGCAGAATGTTGTTACTAATGAGGTTTGAATCAGATT
Source organism: Vulpes lagopus (assembly GCF_018345385.1). Taxonomy (NCBI): domain Eukaryota; kingdom Metazoa; phylum Chordata; class Mammalia; order Carnivora; family Canidae; genus Vulpes; species Vulpes lagopus. The sequence goes on along the minus strand of NC_054830.1, from coordinate 108,476,249 downwards.
GTTGTTTACTGTTGGTTATGTAACATGTTGCTGGAAGTATTATTAAAATTTGCCTTCTGCAGCAAGGTAGAGGCAAGTAAATTCTGCTTACTCTTCACTGGGTTTTAATTCTTGGCTGAACCTGAAGGCACATTACACTATAACCGTAATTATACCTGGGCAGCCTGTCTGTTTCCTGTTTTCATCATGAACCCAAACATTATGATTTGCAGTGATGATCTTTTTTGTCCTTTGCGCTAAACAGAGGCAGTATGTTTTCTCTGTCTACTGAAAACAGATTTGTAACTTGGTCAAATCAAAGATACTGGCTTCTTAGTGTTTTAAAGACGAGGCAGTAAAATACCAGTTTTTCATTTCTTAGTAATTTGAATTGAAATACTAATACTATCTAAAATCCGTCTCACACCTATTGTTTGATAGTGTTTTGTGTAAATTTTAACGTTACCAGTAGTTTGTAGAGTTTTTGAATTAAGAAAGCCCTTTTTGTTTATGACTTATCAGTGTTTATTATTACCAGATGTATATGTTGGTTTAGGCAATGAGCCACACATTTGGGTGAATTTCAGAGCCTGCTTGAGTATACTTTAGGATATAGCCACCTTTATTCCTTTGGTTTATCATTCTTCCCTGTTTGCTCCTGGAGGGTCTGTGTTCCCTGTCTTCTCTCTTTGTATGTGTGTGTGTGTGTGTGTGTGTGTGTGTGTGTGTGTGTGTTTCCTACTAACCTAATCACAAAGAAGAAGACAAAATAGTTTATTTCTTTAGATGTTACCAGCACCTTACATCCAGTGGGTTTGACAGTCTACTCATAAGGTCAAGGACATTGAAGAAAATTGCCTTTTATATAAAAAGGACAGTCATAGCCTGAGGGATGATTCTTACCTCTCCCAGTCGGAATATTTTGAAGAAGAGAGTTAATCTGGAAGAGTAGGACCCAGGAAGGCTGCACAGAGATAGGGTGCTTTCCACCAAAAAAAAAAAAAAAAAAGAGAGAGAGATACACAACCCCAGGAAGCCTATCCATGTCTTCTCACATCTTGTTTTTATACTTCCAAAGCTAGCAGAATTGAAATTTTTAATGCTAGATTATCTAGTGTATTGCCGTTGTCTAGAACTGTGAGTCTGAGAGAGCTGTTTAGTAGTTGCAATTCTTTTTATTATTTATTTATTTATTTATTTATTTATTTATTTTTTAGTTGCGATTCTTTTTAAAGAATTGTTAAGATTTAGATTGTTGTTAGGACATTTCCCATTTTCATATGTCACCTTCATGTTCTAACATTTTAATTGTTTTACAACTTGGAGAAGATGGGATAATGGCAGAGGTTTTTCATAAATAACCATCTAGTTCCTAGCTTTTTAGTTTTGGTGGGTTTTTTGGTTTGTTATGTTTTGTTTTAGTTTGGGCAGCTAGGTGAAGTTTTTGGCCCTGTCATAGCAGAGTGGTGGTTTCAGTGACTTTTCTTCCTGCTTTTCTTGTAATATTCCTAACTTGGTTGTGATAATTATTTTAGGTGAAAGAATTCTGTATTAGAGAATTTTCTATGGACCGTCCTATAATTGTAATTGACTTTTGGAAGCTAGTTGTTAAAGTACATTTTGTAAACAGGTTTTGCTCTTAAATTCTTTGGTATGCTAGTCTTGCCTGTAACATATATACAAATTATAGACTAGTATACTGCATGAAAATTTGAGAGTGGTTAGATGTGCTGTGAGATTCTAACTAGATTTTTCCTTTTGGTTTACTTTGATGTTATTTTGTTATTGCTGAAAATAACAGTAAGAGAAAAACTGGTGTCACCATCCCACCTTTCTCTGAGCATAGCACCTGGAGTCCTGAGAAGTGTCTTACACTTTTCCAATTTAACTATGAGCTCAGAATATGGCTGGTGCTTTAAAGACAAGTTTTGTTTTGTTCAGTTCTGTTTTCATGATGTGTTAGGATCTGCCTTGCATCCTATCTGGAAGGCTGTATAACTTGAGATCTAGTTATTCTGGTTTTATGTTCCCAGGAAAAAGGGGGTATTGCTGAAATATTTCAAAGCTAGTCTTCTGTTTTCTTTCTCTTTATTCACATTTCTGTGCTTTGTTAAGCGAGTGCCTACATAACTCACTGACCAACTCTTTGGGGTTGAAAGTATAAGTTAAATGAATGACGACAGGAGCTCAGAAGGTACCCAGAGTCATATTTGTTCCCTCTTCTATGTGACTTGAACTCTGGGTTGCATATGAGGTATCTGGAGAGCATCTTCCTAAAGCATTGTGGATATAGGTTAGTGCTTTGTGCTTCTGAGACACTTTATAATGTAATGATTTGGTATCTGCCCTTGATGATTTTGTAATTTAAAGGAAAACACTATAATGATTGACCAACTCTGTGTCTATTCCTGTGCCTACATGCCTGGACAAGTATACTTGAACACATCTGGTAGTAATATAGGAAATCTTGTAGGCTCTCTGTGGGGGTGAGTGTACATCTAGATCAGGCTCTGCTTAATTAGAGGACTTAGAGGAGCAGGTGAAGTTTAGAGTGATTAAAAACTGGGAAACAAAACTCTGGATGTGGGAGATAAGGTAGAGACTTGTGTGGGCACAGAGAGAGACTATATAAGATTAATCTGTGAGAAGTGTCAGGGAACATGAGTTCAGCTCATGTGTGGCTTTGAAATCCACTATGAAAACTTTTGATGTCTTTGGAAATTGACAGCTACAATTCAGAAAAGTGGTAATTTAAGTGTTTCTCTAGGAGAGTTATTTTGGTGCTCACGTGATTGTATCTCCTCTTCCTTGTAGATGTTCCCATAAATAATAGGATTTCTGAATCTAGGAAAGCTTGTAGGCAAACTTACTCTTGGTTTGTTTTTCTTCCTTGCTGCTGCCATAGATATATGGCTGTGTGTTTTAGTAATTGTATATCTGGATCTGGGATTGGCTTGACACTCACTAGTGGTGCTGATACTTGGTGACTACTATTGCTATTAGAACCATAGGGTAAGATATTTTTAAAGCCTTACCCGCATGAACCACAAACAAGTTACTCTTGCATATACTTTCTTCCATTGCAGGGGATCCTAAGGGCCTTGCTTCTCAAACCTGCTGCAGATCTGGGATTCTTGTTAAAATGGTGGGAAGTAGAGTGCTAATCTCAAACCTAACGAATCTGAATTTTGTTGATGGTTATGATAAATTTGTTTCCCCATCTGTAATTCTTTTCTACAGGTTTGGCTGAGGTTTTAGTGGGTTGTGACCCATGTGGGCATTTGTTTGCATGGGTTGATGTGCTTAGCAGGTTCTGTTTTGGATTGGTTGCTTGCCTTTTATTTTGGATTGAAACAGAGATGTTGGAACAGAAAGTGAGGGAACTGTTTCTGTGAATTGTTTTGTCAAGTCTGGGCATGAGCTGTGTGCATGTGTGCGTGTGTTTGGGGATGAGAGTGAAGGGTGGCTTGTATATGCCTTTCTAGGAGTTGGCCAAGAGATCCTACTTCAAGTAGCTTGAGGCAAGAACAGGATCTTTGGGGTTTTTTGATATTAATATGAATTTATTTGAAATGGAAGCCTGGTGAAGCTTAGTCACATTTCATTCATACATTTATTGTATGTAAAATATAAGTCCTGATCTTCGTTTAGCTTTGCTATCAGCCTTCCCCCCAAATCAGTTGATGGGAAATCCTGTTCTAGTAGTTGGGACTGACACCTTGGAATCATTGTTGACTCTTTTCTCACAGTCCCCATATCTCTTCCATCAGGAAACTTACTAGTAGTTCCTGATACGTATGTGAAGTTGTCTACTTAACCATCCAACTGCCATCACTCTGGTCCAAGCCATTATCATCTCTTACCTAGCTGACTGCAACTCCGAACTGGGTCTCCCACTTTTACCCTTGCTGTTTATTCTCAACACATCAGCCAGAGTAATTCTTTAATAATGTTGGTCAGAAAATGTCATGTCTCCACTCAGAGCTCTCAAATGTGCCCTCATTGGACTTAGAGTTAAAGCCAGTGTCTTTATTTGCAGGTCTCTTACCTGTTTAACTCCATTTCTTATTTCCCCCTCCTTGTTCACTTTATTCTCAGGTTACACTGGTCTTGCAGTTCCCAGGGTATGCCAGACATGCTCCCACCCTGGGACCTTTACATTGCCTGTTGCCTTTGCCTGCAGTGATTTTCCAGGATATCTACCTGGCTTGCTTCTACCTATTTGCTTAAAGTTTTGACTCAGTTGGTGCCTACTCACTTGAGGCCCAGCTCAGCCACTCTCTTTAAAATCACATCTCTCTTACCTTCCTCTGCTTAATTTTTCTCCATAACACTTTCCACCTGACAAACTATAATGATCACTTAATTACTGTCTTTTGTCTGTCTCCCTCCCCTGGAGTATAATGCTACATGAGGACAAAGGTTTTGGTCCCCTTTATATTCATGTGTATATTCCCACAATACTACCTCAAAAAATACACTTTTGAATGAATTACTAAATAAATTTAACAGTTTTCTTAAAGATTACATTCTAGTGGGAGAGAGAAAAAAATCAAGTCCATTCGTAATTACACATTGGTTCAGAGAGTGAAAGAAATGAACATGGTATTGGATTAGAGATTGGGGGAAACCTACTTTATATAGGATTATGGGGTGATCAGGGAGGGTCTCTGGGATGATAGCTGAAGCCAAAGCCCAAATGCTAAGAGAGCTTGGAAATTAGCGGTTGGGGCTTGAGGAAAGTGATTCAGGCAGAGAATGGCATTTGTAGAATCTCTGAGGTACAAAAGACATTCCAGTATAGGAAGATAAATGCTTTTGAAAGATTAATTCTTAATAATATTTATCGGGAGCAGAAGGTATTTGCCCCTAGTTTCTTACCGATTTTTCTTAAATTTCAAGCCTCCAAATTTGTGTAATACCAGATAGAGTGTAAAGAGTTCTTTTGAAATATGAATGTCTCTTGAAATGTAAATCCTCTCCTTAGTATGGATTTTAATATGGCTGAAGTGCAGTTGCACTTTGGTTTGAAATTTGTTTTTTCCCCTGACCGTATATAAAGTATGTTTGTTTTAAAAGGTACAGAATTGTATGAGGCTGAAAGTGAGACATACCCCAATCCTTTAGCTAAGGTCCTTTCAGTAGCTTTTTATGCACATTACATTTCACTCATTAAAACAAATATTTCTTGAGCATATGTATCATGGAGCCTACAGTGATGAGTGAAAATAGCTATGGTTCCTCTCATTTTTATTCTTGCAGGTTTACAGTTTTGTGGGTGGACAATTAAATGTAAAAATACAGGTATGTTAAGTGCTACAAAGTAGAGGTATGTGATGCTTGCCATGAGAATGTATAATAGGGAAATTTCTCCTACCCAGCAGGGGCTAGGGAGGCTTCCCTGAAGAAGGGATGTTGGAGCTGAACTAGAGTTAATATGTGTGTGTGTGTGTTTTGTAACGTGTTAGATTCTTTTGTAATGCATGATGTTTTTAAAATTTACCATGTTTTCATTTATAGCTGAGATACCACTGCTTTTCTTTGTGTTTCTGAAGTACTCTGCATTATTACCTAAGTGTGCAGTTTTATGGAAGAATTTCAGGGAACTTAACACACAGGAATTTCTTAATCTTATCTTATCCTTGTTTTCTTTCTAGCTCGGAAGTCATTTCTCCGAGAAATGACAAAACAGTTTAATGGAAGGGTTATATAGTCGGATCTTCATAAACCAGAGGTAGACTATAAAAGGCCAAGGTGAGGGATCCCTGGGTGGCGCAGCGGTTTGGCGCCTGCCTTTGGCCCAGGGCGCGATCCTGGAGATCCGGGATCGAATCCCATGTCGGGCTTCCGGTGCATGGAGCCTGCTTCTCCCTCTGCCTGTGTCTCTGCCTCTCTCTCTCTCTCTCTCTCTCTATCATAAATAAATTAAAAAAAAAAAATTAAAAAAAAAAAAGGCCAAGGTGATAGCAGATAATCTGTTTATAGTTACATTCTTAAGTACCTCCAGGTTTTGATATAAGAAGTAACACACATTCCTGCCTGCTCAGATACTGACCTTCTGTGCTTGCTGTACATCTATTTTACTCTTTTATTTTATGTAATTATTTTATTTTTTTATTATGAGAGAGAGAGGGCACACATGTGAGTAGGGTGGGGGCAGGGCACAGTGTGATGCAGAGGGAGAGAGAATCTGAAGCCCAGCGTGGAGCCCAACACAGAGTTTGAATTCACCACCCTGAGCCAGAATCAAGAGTCAGATGCTTAACTGGCTAAGCCACCCAGGTGCCCCCCCTTTTTTGCTTTATTTTAATGCCCTGTCTTTGTTGGTTATCCTATGGAAACAAATCTGGAAGAAAATTTAGTGGTATGCTAACCAGCTTAGGAAGTTCTTCACAGCATCTTCTCTTTTTTCCATTACTCTTTAAGATCTTTGAGATTATGGATAGTGTTTTTTCAGCCTCAGTTCCTGGCTTATTAGACCCAGTAAATTGTGAATAAATGAAACCTCTACTCTCATAGGTACAACTCACTTCTATTCATATGATCTTTCAAATCTACAGAGTCCTTCTCTCTTGAGCTCTAATTTCACATCTGCTTGGAGGTACATCAGTGCTTTCTCCCTTAGAGCCAGCCCTCCACCAATACTTTGTTGCCTCGCCTTGGCTGTAACTAGAATTGCCCTTTTTAGATTTCTTTACTTTATAGCTTTTAAACCATCACCTTTCTTGCTTGCCATTGTTTCTCTTATAGGTGGTCACCAAGTCCTCTTGTTTATTTGTAATGCCTGTCACATCTTCCTTTTCTGTCTCTATCTACTGCCATTGCTGTCCTGGTCTGGGTATCCCTGAGCTGGAGTGTCTTTCTATCATAGTTGAACTTCTACCATATTTTCTCTCTACCTTCTCTGCCCCCTTAATTCTCTTGGTCATTTTTAACTTTTCGAACATTTCTTTCTGCTTAGAACTCAGCCCTGTGCATAAGGCTTTATGCTGTTGTCTTTCCAACAACCTGACGCTAGCCTCATATTCATTCTTCCCTGTTTAGTATCCATTCTATGGTGGTGCCTTTCCCTTTTGCTTCACAAACTGGGCAGTTGTCCTCTTCCTGCCTCATTTGGCTTAATGATACTTGATTTTCCTTATTTTTGTCCTTCATTACCAACTATATTAGAATTATAGATTTTCATATTCCTATTTTGATCTTGTGATAATTATTCCCAAAATTTGTGCAAATATGTGCATTTATCTACATCTCATCCTTAAGGCTTTTCTTCACTTTGGTGCAGTGTGTGTGATTGGGGGTGAGGGAGGGACCTGGAGATAGGCAGAGCTTTTTGTACACTGGCTAAGCCTTCCACTTTCTCACTAGCCATTTGCAGCCCAGTGATTTTTTTCTTCAGTCTTTTTACCTTTCACCACTGCCCGCCATTTCCAGTTATATTGAGATAATTCCTCTTCCTATCATTTTTATTTATGATCCTTCTAAAAAGATCTTAGTTTTAAAGTGTTTGATCACTAGATTTAATTATATTCACTCAAACTGTAATATTGATGAGAATTAACTGGCTCAGCTTTGTATCTATTTGTAAATAGATACTAAAATGTTAAATAAATGTTAAATGTTATAAGTGAAATTGCTTCACTTGTAGGGATGTTTATTGCAAAAGAAAATAATGCCAAAATTTAAGTTCCTTGAAGCATCCTTGTTTTCTTAGGAAGTAAATATATCACCTTTAAAAAATAATAAATATGTATTCTTCCCAGTGGTATACTTTAGGGTAGGTTCACTGGGTTAAATAGCCTAGGATGAGGATGGCAGAGGCATGGATAGAATCTGCTCACAAGCCAGGTTTTCATGTAGAGTACTGTCTCACATATCTGGGCTGTCAAATGCATTTTCCTTTCTACTTAGAGGAGAGCACAGAGGTAAGCAGTAAGGAATCTGGGAAGAGCTATGAGGAATGAAGAAAGAAGAGTCAAAGGAATGAGAACAAAAGAGAAAGGAGAGCAACAGATACTGGTGGGAAGTGATGGGAAACATGAGAAGACATTGGGAGGACAAAAAGAAAAAGCTGCATTGTTTCCTTATTTCTTCTAATGTGTAGTTACATTTTTTTTTCACCCAGTATACATCTCTGAAATTGGGATGTGTCTTAACATTTGATGGTATTTGCATGTTGGGTTTGGCCAGGTGATACTTGTGGTGTAGTTGTCATTGTGTGGGCATAATCTTTGCCTTTCTGTTTATGTTGTCATTTCTTCCATTTAACACCCTTTGGGAAGATGAAGCAAACACCAGTTTCAGAACTTGTGCAGATGAGTGTCAGTGGCTTGTATGACAGTACTGGAGTAATACTGGAGTACTCTTCAGACTTACATTCTTGAGGGCAGAAGGATGATAGTGTGAAGAAAAATTTAATTTAATTTCTTACGAAAGCACTGTGTGAGAGTTTAATTTGCATCTTGTTCTTCCCTCAAGGTTAATACAGTAATGGTACCTTTTAAGTAGATGGCTTTGTATATTTGTTGAAATAAAGTAGCTCAGCTATATTTTTAAAATCCTCAGCCTGTTACCAAAGTGTTCATCATTATTACAACAATAGTAAGTACAGTACTGAGTATGCACCATGCCAGGCACTGAATTTTTATCTCATTTAATTCTCAGAACTGGTATTTCTTAAATAAAATAGAAAAAATAGAGGTTTAGTTGTAAATGTTAGATGCAGAATTTGAACCCAAGTTGATTAGAATTCAAATTTGGTTTTTACAACGCATATATATTTTTAAAAACGATTTTATATATTCATGAGAGAGAGAAAGAGAGAGAGGCGCAGAGGCAGAGACACAGGCAGAGGGAGAAGCAGGCTCCATGCAGGGAGCCTGATGTGGGATTCGATCCCAGGCCTCCAGGATCATGCCCTGGGCTGAAGGCAGGTGCTAAACCGCTGAGCCACCGAGGGATCCCCCAACGCATATATTACAGATTAACTTTATTGTATATTCCTAGTCACTTCTTTAATTCTACCAGCTATGTTTTAGCAAACTGTATTTAGTATTTACTCATCATAGTAGATAAAAAAAATCAGATTTTGTAGATTTTTACCCACAATCGCTTTTATGCCTATGATAAAGCTACTTCATGCTTCTTGTCTTTCCACTTCCCCCATTCCAAAAAGGGCCATTCCCTGAATTTCTTTTTATTAAAAAAAATTTTTTTCCCTCTGAATTTCTTTTAGTGCTCTATACACCCTTAGGGCATCTGCCATTCTCCATTGTGTATTGTAGCTAGGTATGGGCATATTTTATTTATTTATTTTTAAGATTTTATTTATTTATTCATGAGATACAGAGAGGCAGAGACATAGGCAGAGGGTGAAGCAGGCTCCCTACAGGGAGCCGGATGCGGGGACTCGATCCCAGAACCCCGGGATCCCCCCTGAGCCAAAGGCAGACACACTCAACCACTGAGCCACCTAGGTGCCCTGATATGGGCATATTTTAATTACCAATTTGTAATTCTTTTAGTTTGGGCCTGGAACTGATTGATCTTTTAGCCTTTTAGCTTCTGGCTTAGTGGTTTGCCCTTTTTTTAGATGCACTCAGTAAATGTGTGTTGTATAAGTAAGACTCTAAGTCTGACATTTAAGTTTAGCACTGGTTATAATTGTACCTCAGTAGTTTCTGAAAGCATTGTAGAAAGGGAGCATAGAGCACCAGATTAAACTGCCCAGCAATATATAACCTCTCAAGACTAAAGTTACTAAATATAGCCTTTAGGGACTTTTTTCTATTACTGGGATAAGTTTAGAGATACTATGGGAAAGAATTATGAATGGTTACACAGTCAGCTGACTGAACTGAGAATGGGTGTCTTAGTGTTTCTAAATTCGTTTTATATAGTAAAAGGCAAAAGGGTTATGAAAATTGAACCAACTTTTCGATAAGAGATTCAAAATGAAACCCTTTGGTCCCTTAAAAAACCTAATCATACACTGATTTTCCAGAGGTATTGCATGTTTTCTTAGAGTTCACGTAACATGCTAATACATGCAAACTAGAAAAAGTATAGTATTTTAATCTATCTTTTTGTGGACGTATTGAGAAAAATCTTTCATGACCAAGGACTTAAGTGAATATAGTGAAATGAATCTATTGCTGTGTCCCATGCACTATGATACCCTTACTTCAGTGTGGATCAAGGTGTTATTTTGAATCTGATATATTCTCCAGGAAAGTTTACAGGAGAAAATTGATCATATGGGTATAATAAAACAGTTTTAATCCCAGTCTAACAATTTTATTTAGAAATCTAAATATTACATATTAGGAAGTGGATGAGTGAAATAGAGTTGAGCGTGTGTAATTGTGTGTGGTGTATACATATATGTGTATACAGACATATACACACATACTGTGTTCTAGTGTTTAGTGTGGCAGAAATGTCCTAATGAACGTTGAAAGGCTTTGGAGTAAGACTACCATAATAAATGTAAATTTTTTTTACGATAGTAGTAAACAATCTTTCATACCTATTGATTTAGCTCAGTTGAGAGAAGAGAGGATTAAAGTAGATGAAGAAGTTGATAAGATAGGTTGAGTAGTATAAAAAATCAGTTTGAAAATCAGCATATTGACAGGATTATTCTTAGTCTCTGAAACTGTATAATCTTTTGATAACAATGATTTGAATGTTTTGTTGAAACAAAAAATATGGAGAACAATAGAAAAGATCTTTAAGAGAAAGATATTCCTTGGTGAGAAGCTTTCTTTCTAGGAGGTACTGTGTACAATGTTTAGGAGTGTGGGTTCTGGAGCTGGACTGCTAGGATTCAATTCCTGCCTCTATTTCTTATCTATAGAAATAAGTCATATTTAATTTCCCCTTGTCTGTTCTCTCATCTGTAAAATGAGAATAATGGAATTTACCTGATATGACTCTTTTGAGATTTTAATGATTTTTGGTCTCTCAGTGTAAGTCCTTAACGGTGCTTGACATAGTGTTCAATAAATGGTAGTAGTTTATTATTATTACTGTCATTATTATTATCATCGTCATCAAAGGAGCTGATTTTGAAAGGAAGCTGTTGGAATCCTTGAAATAGCTACAGTCTTTTAAGAAAGCCAAATGTCCAAAATTCTATCTCTATAAGTAACTTTTTAAGATCATTCATGTGCTTTTGTCTGTTTAGTCAGTAGCAACGCAGCCCATGTCCTGTGCTTTTTACAGAGAATTTCCAGCACAGTACAGCAGCAGAGAGGTTCATAAGGATAACTAAGTCATCAGTAAAAGCTCATGTTATGAGTAGGTTTTCCTGAAATAATGATAATTGGTTCTAAGAAGCGCATTTAAAATGAAACTATTTAAAATTGGATCAGGGGGATCCCTGTGTGGTGCAGTGGTTTGGCGCCTGCCTTTGGCCCAGGGCGTGATCCTGGAGACCCAGGATCGAATCCCACGTCGGGCTCCAGGTGCATGGAGCCTGCTTCTCCCTCTGCCTGTGTCTCTGCCTCTCTCTCTGTGTGTGACTATCATAAATAAATAAAGAAAAAAATTTAAAAAAATAAAATTTGATCAGTATCTTAAACTGAACTATGAATAAAAGGTCTGGGACTTTATTTTCAAAGATTAAAATTTTAGAAAAATATTAGGTTATAACTGTAAACATGTATTCTTACAGTGAATAAAGCATGAATCAAGTTTGATGGATAGGTTTATTTAAAAAAATTTTGTTGGTGGGGATTCCTGGGTGGCTCAGTGGTTGAGCATCTGTCTGCCTTCAGCTCAGGTCGTAATCTCGGGGTCCTGGGATTGAGTTTCACTGCTCCTTGCAGGGAGTCTGCTTCTCCCTCTGCCTGTGTCTCTGCCTCTCTCTGTGTGTCTCTCATGGATGGATAAATAAAATCTTTTAAAAAAAAATTTTTTTTTTTTTTTTTTTTTTTTTTAAGAGCATGGTGGGGAGGGGAGTGGCAAGACAGAAGGAGAATACTAAAGCAGGCAGGCTCCATGCACAGTGCAGACCGATGCGGGGCTCTATCTCAGGACCTCAAGATTATGACCTGAGCCAAAATCAAGAGCCAGATGCTCAACCGCCTGAGCCACCCAGGCATCCTATTATGTGTAATTTTTCTCACAATAACTTATTAGTGTGATAGGGCATTCTTTATATTTGTCATTTATGCTACATAAAGAGCATTTACATTTTTTTTACAAGAATATCCATTAACAAAATACACATTGATTTTATTTACTAAGGACAACTTTTAATCCTTTGATAGTGAAGCTATTCTCTTTCCACAAAGAGAGGCTTGCTTGATGTAACTGTAAAATCGTCAGTTTCCCAGGCTAAATGTTCCTCATCAGTGCAAACTCACCGCAGGAGTACTGTCCTTCTTGGCCATATTACATCACTCCCATGGGTCTCTTGGAGGCAAAGGCAACAGCACATCTGATGCTTATGCTGCTTGTTGTGCGGTGAGTGATAAAAAAGTCCTTTGTCTCTGGCTCAGGAGTTTCCTGGCCTTTGTCATTTGTCAGCCTTCCTGAAACAGTTAACATTAATTTATTTGGTTGTGGGGCTGGTAGGGTAAAATTAAATCCCATGCCCTACATTGTTAGGCATTATTTTAAAAAACTTTTTGAAATCTCATATTTTGCAAACTTTGCACTTTCACTGGTGGTTTATTAGCCATTATGGTAAGGGAGATGGTAGTGAATGGGAACCAGTTTTCTAAGTGATTAGTTCACTAACAAATTTTTTAAATACTTTTTTTGGTAAATCTTATGTGCATAGCTCAGTGAAATTTTACATATGTTTGCATCTGTATCATCATCATACAAATCAAGTTGTAGAATATTTCTTTATCCCCAGAACTCTCTCTTACCCTCACTTAGTAGCCTTCTTGTCTCTGATGACATAGGTTAGTTTTGCCTGTTTTTGAGAAGAAATGATATAATGTGTGATCTTTCATATCTGACTTCTTCATTATATCTATGTGATATCATGTCTGTGTGATTCATCCATGTTTTTCATATGTTGGTTCTTTGTCATTGCTGTGAAGTATTCTATTTGAATTTGTTGCTATGATTTATTGGCCCACTCCACCGTTGGTGGATATTTGGGGCTAGTAAAAATAAAGTTGCTTTGAACATGTACTTGACTTTTGGCAGCAATAGCATTTGTTTTTGTTGGATATATACCTAGGGATGAAATTGCTGGGTCATAGGGATTTATGTATAATACGGCGTGATATTTCACTGGTTTCTTAAAATTTTTTTTTCTGATAACTAATGTTGAGGCCATTTTACCATCTAATGGCCATTGTGATATTTTCTTATGTGAAATGCTCTATCAATGCTTGTTCATCAGTAAATTTTTGGAATGAATTTCGCTCCCTTTTTTTAACTTTATAAGGTAAGACTTAGATAACGAGTCCTCAGATTACTTGCACATACAACTTACTTAGTTTGCAAAGTTGTAAAATACTTTTGGAGAGAGTATCATGAGAGGTTTCTAAAATTTCTAATCATTCAATATTTAAAGAGTTGAGTATGTGGTTTGTCCCTACTCCTTTCCCAGTACTAGATTTAACTAATACTTAATATTGACTCTTAGGTTTTTGGAATCTGACACCTAATCTTTTTTCTGAAACCAGTCTCTTGGAGTTGGACTAATGACATCCTCATTAACCAGTCATTGGCCTTTTCTTTGTTCACATTATTTTTAAACTTTATCTTGTGTTTGAAATTCTGCAGTACCATTGCATCTACTCCTAAACTCCTCCTTTTAACAATACTTCACTGGTAACTTCTTCCTTTTCCCTACCAGTGTTCCCTAATGCACAGCTGTTAACATACCAGCCTTCTCTTTCTGCTGAAAACCTATTTTTTTATTACTGTTTCAGCTCTTTGTGCGAAATCTTAAATCTTTCTCATTTTTTCCTTGCTAAACCTGTGTCTCCAGTCATGACCCTTTTCCAGTAGAGTTAACCGTCTTCCCTACTGACTAAACTGCTTTCTGAGTGACCTGAATTCTGCTAATGGAGTTATTATCTTAGTCACCTGGGTTAAAATTTGAAGTTATCTTTAATTTCAAGGTACAGTTGATAGAAAAATCAATGGCTGTTCATTAAACATTCTTTTAGTATGTGGTAGAATGCATGGAGTGGTGCCAGGTGCTGAAGGCTTCCTCCTGGAAGGATTTTGTATTCCTTTTGGGAAGTTAAGATCTGTTCTTATCACTGTCTTATTAATTTTTATGATACTCAATGATCATAGCCTCTTTAGAGTTGGGTGGTGAAGGAATTATTCACCAAATGAATTGGCCTTGAGCTTTTCCTTAAGGATGACTGAGATTTCTCTAGGAAGACCCAGATGGGCAGAAGTATAGGAATTTGGGTTGGACCAGAAAGTGTGTATAAGTGGTATAGTGATGGGTATGTTAGGTTGGTACTAGATCCAGCCTTTTTGTTTTGTTTTGTTTTTGTTTTTAAGAGAGCGATTGGTGGGAAGTAGAGGGAGTAGGGGAGAGAATCTTTTTTTTTTTTTCAAAGTTTATTTTTAAAGATTTTTTATTTATTTATTCATGAGAGACACACACAGAGAGGCAGAGAGACCCAGGCAGAGGGAGAAGCAGGCTCCATGCAGGGAGCCTGATGTGGGACTCTATCCCGGGTCTCCAGGATCACGCCCTGGGCTGAGGGTGGCGCTTACCTGCTGAGCCACCTGGGCTGCCCCAGGAGAGAGAGAATCTTTTTTTTTTTTTTTTTTTATGATAGTCACAGAGAGAGAGAGAGAGAGAGGCAGAGACACAGGCGGAGGGAGAAGCAGGCTCCATGCACCGGGAGCCTGATGTGGGATTCGATCCCGGGTCTCCAGGATCGCGCCCTGGGCCAAAGGCAGGCGCCAAACCGCTGCGCCACCCAGGGATCCCGAGAGAGAATCTTAAGTAGGTTCCAAGGCCAGCCTAGAGCCCAGTGTAGGGCTTGATGCCACAACCCTGAGATCAGGATGTGAGCCAAAGTCCAGAATTGGACGTTTAACTGACCCACCTAGGTGCTAAATCCAGCCATATTTTGAGTCTTGATTCTTCTTCCCTTCATTTTTTTTTTTTAATTTTTATTTATTTATGATAGTCACAGAGAGAGAGAGGCAGAGACACAGGCAGAGAGGCAGAGAAGCAGGCTCCATGCACCGGGAGCCCGACGTGGGACTCGATCCGGGGTCTCCAGGATCGCGCCCCGGGCCAAAGGCAGGCGCCAAACCGCTGCGCCACCCAGGGATCCCTTTCCCTTCATTTTTAAAAAAATTTTTTTCTTTTTTTCCTTCTTCCCTTCAATACTAATGATCATAATTAATGTTCAAATAGCACTTTTTAGGGCAGCCCGGGTGGCTCAGCGGTTTAGCACCACCTTCAGTCCAGGGCGTGATCCTGGAGACCCAGGATCCAGTCCGATGTCGGGCTCCCTGCATGGAGCCTGCTTCTCCCTCTGCCTGTGTCTCTGCCTCTCTCTGTTTCTCATTAATAAATAAATAAAAATCTTTAAAAAAAAAAAAAGCACTTTTTAGTGTATAAAGCATATATTATGTGTGTGTACACATGTGCATGCATATTTTATTGTTTTTAAAGGTTTTATTTATTTTAGAGTGCACACACATGCAAGCAAGCAGTGGGAGAGGTGCAGAGGGAGAGGGAGAGAGAATAAGCAGGCTGCATGCTCAGCGCAGACCCCAACACAGAGATCTGTCCCATGATCCTAAGATCATGACCTGAGCCAAAACCAAGAGTTGATTGCTTAACCGATTGAGCCACCCAGGTGTCCCAAAATATTTTATTACTTCAACATTTCAGTCACTTAGGAACCATCATCCCTTTTTTTTGGAAGAGTTGGTAGACTTAGAAACAGTGATACCTGGTTCATGGTCTTTTTTTTTTTTTTTTTTTTTTTTTTAAATTTATTTATGATAGGCACACAGTGAGAGAGAGAGAGGCAGAGACATAGGCAGAGGGAGAAGCAGGCTCAATGCACCGGGAGCCTGACGTGGGATTCGATCCCGAGTCTCCAGGATCGCGCCCTGGGCCAAAGGCAGGCGCCAAACCGCTGCGCCACCCAGGGATCCCCATGGTCTTATGAAGGACAGAATCTGATCATATTCTGTTTTCATCATATACTTTTTAAAAATTAAAAATTTTGAATATTTTGGGTTATGAAATATTTTAACAGTAGAGTATATCTAATATCTATATCTATATATCTATATCTATATCTATATCTATATAGGTATATATATATCTATATAGAGTAATATCTAATGACTTGCTAAATCTTTTTAAAATCTGGTTTTAAAAGCAACACAGCTGAATCTTTTCCATTCTTCATACTTCTTTCCTTTTAGCAGTAGCAACTAGTATTCATTGTCCTGAGATTGGTGTATCATTTTTATTTATGCTTTTATTCTCTTACCAAATCTGTGCATACCCGTAAGTACAAGATTTTGTTTTAACTTTTATACAGTTGCTCTGATAAAAAGGGATGTATATTTTTCCAGCTTGTTTTTCTTTAGCTCACTACTTGCTTGCTCACTTAATAAATAGGCACTGTTTTCAGTCCAGGGGAATTTGATGAGGGATAAGGAACATGAAGCTACCTGCCTACTAATGTTTCACTGAGAAGACATATAATAAGTAAATAACATTGATGGGTTGATCAGGTTAGGATAAATACCATGAAAGAAAAGTAAATAGGATCAGGCAGTAGAGAATGATGATGGGAGTGTGATGGTGATGTATGCTATTTTAGATAAAATGGCCAGGGAAGTCCTTTTTCAAGAAGTGACATTTGAGCAGCTGAATTAATTGAAAGAGTAAGCATGTTAAATAAGATCAGAGAGAATCAGGGGAGGAAAACATCAAGTGCAGAGGCCTTGGGGTAGAAATGACCTGGGAGCACTTGAGAAATGGAAGGAAGTCAAGACTGGTTAAGTGCAAAGTTAGGTAGGAGAATGGTCAAAAATGACTTTGGAGGAAAGACCAAAGACCAGATCATATAGGCCCTATAAAGTGACGTTAAGGAATTTGGATACCGAGTATATTGGGAAGCCACTGAATAACTTTTCAGCAGAGGAATGACATAGTTTGACATACTTTTAAGATTACTTTTATACTAGAATTCTGTACAGTAGAAAAGAATCCATGGAAGCACTTTCTATATTGGAATGGGAAGATCTTGAAGATACACTGTTTATATGTTTGTACCTTTTTCTTTTTAGAATACCTTTTTCTTTTTAGAATACCTTTTTCTTTTAGAATACCACTGTTTGTTTCTTATTTTTAAAGATTTTATTTATTTATTCATGAGAGACACAGAGAGAGGCCAGAGACACAGGCAGAGGGAGAAGCAGGCTCCATGCAGGGAGGCCGATGTGGGACTCGATCCCGGGACTCCAGGATTACACCGTTGGCCGAAGGCAGGGGCTCAACTGCTGAGTCACCCAGGAGCCCCTAGAATACTACTGTTTATGTAAAAAAAAAAAAAAAGCTTTACTATATATTTGTGTTAAATTTCTCTGTAAGGACATGAAAGACAATTGCAAAGATTACCTGTGAGAAGGGGAATTGATTGATAATGGGGAGAAAAATGGGAAAGGAAACTGAGTACTCTATACTTCTTTATATGTCCAGAAAATTTTTAAAAATCGTACAGAAGTGTGTATACATCTTAGGTTTCCCACCAGCTGAATTTTCACAAACTGGGCTCACCCATATAATCACCCATAGGAGAAGCAGAACTTTGCCAGAATGGCAGAAACTCAGGGTTCCTTCTAGTTGATATCCTTCCTTTCAAAGGGAAATCACCATCCTAACCTCTAACATAGCATGCGATAGTTTTGCCTCTGTATCATACCAGCACTTGTAAGTGTTTTACTTACCACAATTTTAGATTTACTATTTTTATTTTGTATTATGCAAGTAATGCATTAGTAGATTCCCTTTGTGAAAAGGTTAAAACAATACAGAAATATATAAAAGAAAGCACAAGGACCCCTTTCTCCTGCCATTTCCCTATTCCATGCCTCTTCCCAAAGGTAACTGCAATGGTTAATTTAGGGTATCCCTTCTAGTCCTTGTTTGTTTACTTGCACAAATAATTTTTCCCTTTTTTTTGATTAATACATAATATGGTTAGTACTTGATGATGATGGTAGTGAGACTAGTAATTAACATTTATTAAACACTGTCTAGTAGTTAACTACAGTCTAGTGTTTGGTCTTCAAGCTTCTCTCCTCATGATGTTTCCTTCCTCAACTTAATCTCCTTGTTATTCATATATTCTCTCTCCCACATATCTGCACTACCCCCCTCTGGCCTCCGTTCAGTTCCAGTGTTACTAAGTAAGGATTAGCCAGACCTGTCTACTTTCTATTTTAGGAAATGGCTGTGTTCATATCTATCCACACATTTTATTGTTTGTTTGTTTGTGTCCCTATGCCTTTGAAATTTCTCCTCTTAGACAGTGGAGGATATTTTGGTTTACTTTGTTACCTTTACTGGCTGGCCCAGATGGCTTTTATCCTATACCCTTGATGTAGCTACAGCTGAGTTCAGCCCTTCTTAAAGTTTGTTTATAACATTTTATAGTTTGTGACCTGTTACTGACAAGCTTTCAGTCTTTCCTTGAATTTCTTTAGTTTAATGTGGCTAATTTTGCCTACCTGGCAGAAATTATCCCATGTAGGATTGAGGAAGTCCGTCCACACAGGAGGAATATTCCTTTACTTCTGTGCACCTTTGCCCCCATGGTTCTAAGTTCTAGCCATGGTTCATAGTAATCTGGATAGACAGCTGGTTGATCAGCATCTAGAACAATGCTTGGCGCTTACTACAGCTCAGTTAAGTATATATTGAATGAATGAATCAATTGGCTCTTAAGATGAGACATAACTTGGTGTGACTTTTTTTTAGCACTGTCATGGCAGTTCACAGTGTATGGCACATAACAAGCAATCAGTTATTTATTTTTTTTGCAATCAGTTATTATTTCTTGAATTTAACTCAGTTTTATTTTATGTTTACCTGGGTTTTAACTGAACACATGCATTCTTCTCTGAGAAGATGGTCTTTGATGCTACAGTTTGCTAGAACTTGTCAAAGGCAGAGCTGCAGCATTATTTGCAATAGGCACAAGAAAGGAAACCTCTTTTGTTACTGGCATCCTTTTCCCAAACATTACTCCTGCTAAATATTTCACTAGCTGCTTATTGTCTATCGTTGGCTGTGTAGTGACCACAGGGAATTGTACCCACTCCTATCAGTGCAGTGCCACTGCATATCATTCCCTCTTATCATCTCCAAGAGTTTCGCAAGGGTGCAGAGGGGTGGTCTGCCTAGAGAAGATCCTTAACTTAACGTGCATAGGCAGTAAGAATTATAAAATTATAAACTCCTTTTCTGGGTTAAACTTTGAATTTATTCTCTTTAAATCTATTCGGCATTCTTAGTTTTAAACATAGATAGTTCCCGTTTTTCTGGCAATTACGTGTGTTACAATTTATTTGAGGATTTGTTACCTCTTATGAAAAAAATAATATAAAATTTGATAAAATTTGCATCTAATAATGGGATTTCAATAGTACTATGGCTCTTGCCCAAACATTACAAGTCTGTGAAACACTTTACAGAGGATAGTGACCTTAGGGAAGAGTTAGATTTTCTGAAGACTTTTGTTGACATTAGAACACACTGTGTTTAAAATTGACATGGCATGTGACATGGGTTTTAGTGAAGAGAAGTACTTCAGAATCAAACCTTAGAAAGGCGTTTGGGGGCTTTATGATCTAAGGAAAGGAAATGAAAGTCTAGAGGTTTATTTGTTTGGATAGTATATAGGATGTAGAGCAATCTGTTTTTGCTTTTGGTTATTGTTTGGCATTGCCTGTGAGATACTTGTTCCTATTATGAAGAAAAGAAGTGAGTGGTCACAGGACTTTAGGGAAAATTTCTCTTTCTAGACTTAGGGTTTTTTTGTTTTATTTTGTAATGTTTTTCTGCTCTTATTTAAAAATAACATACTTTTCATTTAGATTGACTTTGCTCTATGTTAATTACAATCCTTGACGTAAGGGATCTTACCCTTTTCCCTCTTTCTCTTTCAGGACTTGAACCAATGAAAGAATCTTATGGCACTTATGAAGATAAATGTCACTCCTCCCTTTTTAATTGGAACTTCTGCTTAGAACCTGTATGTGACTTTTCATCCGTGAGCTTTTCTTTGAGTGGCCACTGACTTTGAGTTGCAGGAAGGTCTCTGAAGAGTTATATCAAATGACGTCAATGGCCAGCTTGTTTTCCTTTACTAGTCCAGCAGTAAAGCGATTGTTGGGCTGGAAGCAAGGTGATGAAGAGGAGAAATGGGCGGAAAAGGCAGTTGATGCTTTGGTGAAAAAGCTCAAAAAGAAAAAGGGTGCCATGGAAGAACTGGAGAAAGCCTTGAGCAGTCCAGGACAGCCGAGCAAATGTGTCACTATTCCCAGATCTTTAGATGGACGCCTGCAGGTTTCCCACAGAAAAGGCTTACCCCATGTTATATATTGTCGTGTTTGGCGCTGGCCTGATTTGCAGAGTCATCATGAGCTCAAGCCATTGGATATTTGTGAATTTCCTTTTGGATCTAAGCAGAAAGAAGTTTGTATCAACCCATACCACTATAAGAGAGTGGAGAGTCCAGGTAGGTTTTACCTTGAGAAGAATTACAAAAACTTGTCTCCTTCTGATTTACATTTCAGTGGACTTAGTAATTAAAAGGCTGTATTAGCCTTGGGTTTCCTTCAAGATTTTAATCTTGGAAGAAGTAGTGGATTTTGAGTTTAGCTCTTTATATATAAATACAATAGCTCCCAAGTAGTTAGTTCTAATTCATGTTTGATGTAAACAGTCAGTCATGTGTACATGAGTCAGAGTCCATCATACATGTGCTCTGCCTTCCTGTGGATGATGTGTCTGTCTTTTGTCTGAAACCTAAGCTCCATGTGTGTATTACATCCCACTCCTTTTTGTCTACTCAGGAAGTCTGTTCATACAGGTGTCACCCTTCTCCCCAGTATTACATTTTCCCTCTCTATTTGATTATTTCTGTCAGCACATGAGCATGTCATGCTTCTGCCCATCCTAAAACAGAAGTTAAAAAAGAGTTCTAGTTTCGACTCCATTGTTTTTATCTTCACGTTACTTTCCTCCCGTCCTTTTGGACACCTTCCACTTGGTCTCTCTCTCCTAGCATTTGACTTGTCAAGGTCACTGATGACTGCCTCCTTCTAGAGGAGGGGTCATTCTCAGCCCTCATCTTACTTGCCTTCTCAATGTCATTTGAGATACTCGCTCTCCTTCCCTCCTACTCACAACTTTTTCTTTATTGGCTTCTGAAACGCAACACTCTTCTGGTTCTCCTTCTTCACTGGCTGTTTTTGTTTAGCCTCTATTGGCTTATTTTCCTGTTTTCACATTACTCCGTCCCTAGATCTTTTCTACATCCATAGTTTTCCTCTATGGGTGCTCATACTGTCACATGTCCTAAAACTGTAAGCTTGTGCTCACATTTTGAACTCCAGAGTGAACTTCCCCTTTGAGTTTTAGACTTCTGTATTCCCAGATTCAGTTGCCCACATGACATCTCTACTTGAATGTCTCATAAACATGTCAGATTTAATATGTCTAAGTAGGACTTTTGATTCCTCCCCCAGTCCTTTTTTCCTCTAGTTTTCCCTGTTGAAGTAAATGGCACCAGCATTCATGTAATTGCTACCTAGAAGTCATCTTTTATTTCTCTCTTTGAAGTCCTGATTTGAGCTATGAGCAAATGCTGCTTGCTCTGCCTTCAAAATGTATCTTGATGTTCCCTTTTACCATCTCTGACACAACTATTCTAGTATAGACCGTCATCATCTTTCATCTTAAATAGTGCCCTGATTGGTCTCTCTGCCTCTTCTCTTTCCTGCCAACCCATTCTGTTTTCTGCACAGCAGCCAGAGTGGTCTTTAGAGAGTATCAAATCATGGGTGCGCCTGGGTGGCTTAGTTGGTTAAACATCTGATGCTTGGTTTAGGCTCAGGTTATGGTCTTAGGGTTGTGAAATTGAGCCCCCATATCGGGCTCCATGCTTATTAGCAGGGAGTCTGCTTGAGATTCTCTCTGTCCAAAATAAATAAGCCTTTAAAAAAAAAAAAGAACATAGCAAATCACATCTGTGCCTGCTCAAAACATTTGTCACACTTAGATTTCCACAAGACCCTACATAACCTCTCTTCAAACTTCCTCTTTTCCATAGACTTGCCCTACTACTGCATCTAGATTTTTTTTTTCTCTCTCTCAATTCTGCTTACTCTCCTGCCTGATCTTGTCATGGCATATTTTCTCACTCCGTTTAGTCCTTGCTCAAATACCCCCATCTACTTGATGCTAGATATGATGTGTTAGATATTTATTTTATTTATTAATTGGTATAAGCAGAAACTTTGTCTCATTCTGTACTGCATCACCAGTGCCTAGAATAGTAGTATTACCTGGCTCTTAGTATATGGTGCACAGTATATATATTTTTTAATTTTTATTTTATTTTATTTTTTTAAGATTTATTTATTTATTCATGATAGAGAGAGAGGCAGAGACACAGGCAAAGGGAGAAGCACGCTCCCTGCCGGAGCCCGATGTGGGACTCAACCCCGGGACTCCAGGATCGCGCCCTGGGCCAAAGGCAGGCGCCAAACTGCTGAGCCACCCAGGGATCCCCTAAATATATATATACATATATATATTTAAAGATTTTATTTATTCATGAGAGAGAGAGAGAGAGGCAGAGACACAGGCAGAGGGAGAAGCAGGCTCCATGCAGGGAGCCCGACGCGGGACCCGATCCCGGGTCTCCAGGATCAGGCCCCGGGCTGCAGGCGGCGCTAAACTGCTGTGCCACCGGGGCTGCCCCCCTAAATATATTTTTTTAATGAATGAATCGTATAAGTGGAGATACTAATTGGATGCATTAGCTATCTTTTGTTGCATAACAGGTTAACTAAGTGGCTTAATACACATTTATTATCTCACAGTTTCTGTGAGCCAGGAGTCCAGACATGGCTTAACTTGAGTCCTTTGCTAGGCTATATTTAAGATGTTGGTCAGGGCTTAGGTCTCATATAAGGCTCAGCTGAGGAAGGATCTGCTTCCCACCTCATGTGATTATTGATGGGGTTCAGTTCCTTGTGGGCTGTTGGACTCTTCTTGATGGTTGTTGACTAGTGGCTGCTTTTATTTGTGTGACACCTTTTTCATAGGTAGCTCACATTCATGGCGGGCTTACTTCTTTAAAGACGGTAAGAAGAGAGAGGGTCTTGGCAGAAGGGCATTCATTATATTCTTTTACCATGTCATCACATACATCCTATCAACTTTGCCATATTCTGTTGGTTAGTAGCAAATCAGAGATAATAACATAAAGGATGAGGATTATGCAAGGGTAGAATATCAAGAGTTGGGAATCATGGTGGTCACAGAGGATGTCTACCATGCTGGATTTCACATGGAGATAATAAGCCTGGTATGGTAAAAAAAAAAAAAAAAAGCTCTGGAAATAACATTAAGTATGGAAACTAGGTAAGGGAACAGCAGTGATGGTGCTGTTAGGGATAAAAGACCTATGCATGAAATTTTAGTATATCACGGTTAAAAAAAGATTCTGAAAGCTCCCAAAGAGAAAAAAAAACAGGACATATACAAAGGACTGGAAGTGAAGAACATTGGCTTTCTCAAAGCAGTTCTGGATTCTAGAAGACAATGAAGCAGTACCCCTAAAATTCAGAAAAAGTTGTTTATGCTGGAATCTGTCTGCAGACCAAAGACAAGATATTTTCATATATGCAAGGACTAAAAATTTATCTTCCTTTTACCCTTCTTAAGAATTAGCACATTAAAAAAAAAAAGAAAGAAAAATAAATAGCACATTGGGTCAAGGAAATGGGGTCCAACAGGAGAGAAGAGAAAGGAAGTCTAAGGACTTGAGATCCGTAGGAGACTTAAGGAGTACCAGTCTAGATCATAGAAGGATGAAGAGGTCAGAAAATGAGTTAATAGATAATTTGTTTATTTGTGGCATGTGGAAAATAGTATTGATAGAAACTTAACAGATCTTTTAGACTTCTAGAAATATTAGTTGTATGTACTTAAGATTAAGCATATGAAGCAACAAGTCAATAATCAGCCTTATTTAAAGCACTGTTCAAAAAAAATAATCATAGTACATATTTGGCTTAGGAATGAATAATATTTGTACATATAATAAACACCAGCTGTTGATTTAGCCAACATTTTTTATGTAGCTTTATTGAGGGGAATGGGAATGGGAGTGGGGGTAGAATGATATAAGGAAAAAATTACTTCATTTGCCACAATAGCAAATTGGCAAATGATGCCTTGTCAAATTAATAACAACAACATAAGCATATTATTTAGCATTGCGCAAAGTAAATGTTCGAAGAGATGGCTAAGAGTTTAAATTTGTTGTTTCTGGAAGCAGTATGAGAGGAGCCTTAGATTGCTGTATTTGCTCTCTCTTACAGCATGTCTTTTTAAACTGTATTTTGGAGGAAAATATTGTTAAAGTGAATATAAACAATAGAGGAGAGAAGTCAGTGATTTTAGCTCTGCTTCTAAAAAGTAAAGGAATCCTTACTGGATTGAATTCCTCAGTAGTTATTTCACTAAGTCTTTCAGATTGCTAGCCAGCTAAACATAGAAATTCTTGCTGTCTAATGTCCTACTCTCTAATGGCAGCTGTCCCATCATTCTGTAAAGGGAACAGCAGTTAGTAATATACAGTAGAACGAAACAATTGTAATCAAATGTTAACCACATAATTACAACACAGATTCACTACAGAGGAAAGAGGCAAAAACCAGTATGAATACTGACTTTTACAGAGCCTCTCATTACTCAGGTATATCCCTAGTTCTGGGAGGGGAAGTATGACCTAGTTAGCTTAAAAACAGTTTGATTTAGTTGCTGCTGAATGATGTCAAAATGAGATTTTTGGAAGCAAAATTAAATTGACAAATATGGGAAAGTTTTGAAAAAAATGAACTGATACAGTAAGAGTTTAAAGAAATCAGGTTTGTTTGGATTTTATAGGGAAAAGTAGTCCGACATTTCTGTGATGGGTCATTTGGGTCTTCAGAGAACGTGAATAGTTGAATAAGAACCTTTTAAAAAAATATATCTCAAAATATTTAGGCTTTGTTAGATGCATTTCCATTATCATGTTTATAAAACTGATTGTTTTTTAAAGATTTTATTTATTTATTTATTCATGAGAGACACAGGGAGAGAGAGAGGCAGAGACACAGGCAGAGGGAGAAACAGGCTCCATGCAGGGAGCCAGATGTGGGACTCGATCCCTGGTCTCCAGGACCACACCCTGGGCTGAAGGCGGCGCTAAACTGCTAAGCCACCCAGACTGCCCTAAAACTGATTTTGAATGGAAGACTTCTATGTAGGAAATGTTACTACTTTCACTAGGGAAAACTGAACTTGAACAAGAAAACTTGTTCTTCTTTATGAAGAACATAAAATGTGAAATCTCTCAAACTAAAAAGGTGAAATGTTCAAAATTGGAAACACAGAGGCCTTCAGGAATCTTTATAGCTGACCTCAGTATCACACTTTGATCTTAGCTCCTAGGTCAGTGCTCAGTCCAAGCAACTATGCTTTCTTCTCTTCCTCCTAGAGTCTCCCCAGTTTCTTCTCTACTATCCCTACACCTGGTACTCCCTGTTCTTTAATGGTAATCGGATGTTACCTTTTCCACAGCATTTTGTGTGATTCTTGCTAGCTGGAAATGCTCACCTTTGTTGAACTCTCACTACATATGATCGTTTTTAAATATGCCTTCTTTCCTATAGAACAGGAATGGTATCTTTTCTGGATTTTCTCTTTTCCTGAGCTCATTATACAGGCCTAAATCCTTAGCTTTTGGTGTAGTTATTATGTAAATACACATTCAGGGTTCTACAAAGTAGTTCTTCCTAAAAGTAAATTGTTTCAGTGGGTTTGCAGTTTTACTGTATCCTTTCCATCTACCCTTTAATTTGCATGAGATATTTGCTTTTGTCTTTGCTGACGGATGACTTTTGGTTTTTCTCTTTCAGTCTTACCTCCAGTATTAGTGCCTCGTCACAATGAATTCAATCCACAACACAGCCTTTTGGTTCAGTTTAGAAACCTGAGCCACAACGAGCCGCACATGCCACAGAATGCAACGTTTCCAGATTCCTTCCACCAGCCCAACAACACTCCTTTTCCCTTATCTCCAAATAGCCCTTATCCCCCTTCCCCTGCTAGCAGCACATATCCCAATTCCCCAGCAAGTTCTGGACCAGGAAGTCCATTTCAGCTCCCAGGTAAGAATTTATTTTATTGATTAAAAAAAAAAAAAAAAAAGACACCTGAAAATCAGCAGTTGTTCTTATACTGCTGGTCGTTTGGGTGAATTGTTATATGCTAAGAGGTAGCTGTTTTTGACTCTGTGTTCTTTGGTAATTACTTGATTTCTAGAGTTTTGGATTTTATTTTGCCATGTACTGTATGTTTTTTAAAAATGGAAGTAGCTTTATTTTTCCTAGCAATAGAAAAAACAGTCCTAAAATTTTTATACAACCATTAAAAGATCCAAGAATAGCCAAAGCAATCTTGAGAAAGAAGAATCAATCTGGAGGTATCACACTGCCTGATTTCAAACTATATTACAAAGCTATGGTAATTTTTTAAACAAATTTTTAAAAGTTGAAATATAATTAACTTACACTTTTAAAGATAACTATAATTAAAACAGTGTAGTATTAACATTAAAATAGACATATAGATCAATAGAGCAGAAGACAGAGCCCAGAAATAAACCCACACTTAGACGGACAGTTAATTTATGACAAAGGAGGTGAGACTATACAATGGGGAAAGGACAGTCTATCTAATAAATGATGTTGGGAAAATGGACAGCCACATGCAAAAGAATGAAACTGGACCACTGTCTGATACCGTATGCAAAAAAAAAAAAAATTAAAAGTTATTTAAATACTTTAACATGTGACCTAAAACCATAAAGCTCCTAGAAGAAGACCTACGCAGGCAGTTCTTTGACATTGATCTTGGTGCTGAGTTTTTGAATTGATAAGAAAAGCAAAAAATAACAGAAGCAAAAAATAAACAAATGGGACCACATCAAACAAAAAGCTTATGCACAGCAAAGGAAACCATTAATAAATTGAAAGGGCAACCTACTGAATGGAGAAAATATTTGAAAATCCTGTCTGATGAGAGGATAGTATGTGAAATGTATAAGGAAGTCCTTCAACTCAATAGCACAAAAACAAACATTCCAGTTAAGAAATGGGTAGAGGACCTGAATAGCCCTTCTTCCCATGAAGACATACACATGACCAACAGGTACATGAAAATGTGCTCTACATCATTAGTCACCAGGGAAATACAAATCAAAACCACAATGAGTGGTTTACCTGTTAGAGGGGCTATTATCAGAAAGGCAAGAAATAACAAACGTTGGCAAAGATGTGGAGAAAACAGGCACTATTGGTGGGAATGCAGATTGGTACAGCCACTGTGAAAAACAGTATGGAGTTTCCTCAAAAAATTAAAGATAAAAAAAAATTAAAGATAAAAGTGCCACATAATCCAGTAATATCTTGGTACTTAACCTGAAGAAAACAAAAACACCAATTTCAAAACATTTACACCCTTGGGTTTGTTGCAGTATTATTTATAATAGTCATGTGGAAACAACCTAAGGGTTCATCAATGGATAAATGGATAAAGAAATTGTGGTATATTCAGCCATAAAAAAGAATGAGATCTTGTCGTTTGTGACAACATAGCTGGACCTTGAGGGTATTATGCTAAATGAAGTAAGTCAGGGAAAGACAAATACCATATGATTCTTCTATTATATGTGGAATCTTAAAAAGAAAAAAAAAGGGGGGATCCAAGTTCCTAGGTATTGAGAACAGGATGGTAGTTGCCAGAGACAAGGGGTAGGGGAAATGGGTGAGCTGATTTTACGTTTTTTTGATTGAAATAAATTGTATGTTGTTAAAAAAAAAAAAAAAAGAAAATAGAATTTTGGAGAGATGATCCTTTAAGAATAATGAAAAAAGTTTCAGTTTCTCGTTTCATCCTACCTTCTTTCTCTCACTGCTTGGTTTTTCTCCACAGTGTGTGTTACAATCTAACAGACTGTCTATTTATATTCTGCCCTTTTCTCTTCTCCTTGCCTTGACTATAAATTCCATGGAAAGGGGGATTTTAGCCTCTCTTGTTTACTGCTACATCCCCAGTCTCTGTATCAGAGACTGGTGTACAGTAGACCCTCAGTAAATATTTGTTACATGAGTGGATGAACTTCAGAAATACATATATACGTTTATAACTAGCTGTGCAGAGTGACTTGCCACCATGACTGAAGAGGAAAGCCAAATGGTGCTAAAGGTTTCATCGGGAGTCCTATATGCATGAAGGGCAGAGTGTTCTTTTTGTTTTTTTAGAGTGTTCTAGTAGGTTTTCAAAAATCTAAAGACAGAAAGAGGCTCTGTGTTTGATGACTACCATGTGTAGTAGGTAATCTGGAAAACTGGTAGTGTTATTTACATATCATTGGATCATTTATTTGCCCAAACAACTAAATTACATATTATCAGACATTAAAAATAAAAGTTTTACCAAAAAAAAGGTAGTCCTATTTGACTTACATAGTTTCATATAATTTATATAATATGAAATACCATTTGTTGAGTGCCTTTGTCTAACCAGTACTGTGATGAAAGATATTGCATTAAATTTAATCTTCAGAATAACCATGTGAGATAGATAGTGCTCCTATTATACAGGTGGAGAAAGAAATTGATATTCACTTGAAGATTTTAAGTAACTTGCCTAAGGTTTCTGACCTAGGTTTCTCTGACTCTGAAGTCTGCTTTTTTGACTTTACTACTTGTCACATCATTATAGACTTGGGAAAGTTAAAAGGCAACCCAGTTATCTTTGATTAGGTAACTGATGAACTGGTTTGCCTGGAGAAAAAGTTCATAAGCAGATTTTATAAAGTTCCCAAATTTTATTAATGGCATGTCATGTATGGACGCATCATTATGTCACTCTGTCAAGAAGTATTTGAATGTCTGTGGTTGCATGTGGAGTCATGTGTAAGTATACTATTTCTGGTTTCTTTACTGCATCAGTTGATTGCAGTTTTTAGTTTTTATTTTTTCAAGAGGAATTAAGTATCAACTGTTTAACTTGCTGTTAGGTATCTGTACCAAAACTAATTTTCATACTTTGTCCTAGAGTCTGATTAAAGTTGTGTGCCAAAATACATAAACCTTTGGGTGAAAGATTATATTAAGTATTTATAGTACTGAGACAAAGAAATAATACCTGTAGTTTTTGTTTCTTGTTTTTTTGGGTAAGATTTTATTTATTTATTTGAGACAGAAAGCGCGAATGGGACGGGGAGAGGCAGAGGTATAGGGAGAAGCAGGCTCCCCACTGAGCAAGGAGCTTGATCCTGACCTGAGACAAGGGCAGACACTTAACAGAGCCACCCTGGTGCCCCTAGCTATAGCTTTTGCAACTCAAGAGATTTTCTAGTTAACATTCAGATTTCCTAAGAATTAGCTAGTCATTTAGTAGGGCACGACAGCCATTTTAGGATGTTGAAAAGAATTAGATGTCTAGCTGCTGTTCCTGTTGGTACATTTAGTAAGAGTATGGTTTTCAGTATTTTCAGTATTAATTAACAGCATACAGCATGTGATCTTGATAACTTAAAAGTGTCTCTGTAGAGATACCCTCAAATGAGAATAATTTTTGTCCTTTGGATTGGTTTGTAGTTGTTGCAGTTTATCCCACCGTGTAATTCTAATTAACGTAAAGACAACATTCTTGACCTTGAATTCTGTTTCAGTGAATTTTAGCACTGATCTTCCTGGATTGGACTGGAATACGTGTGGACCTTTAGCAAGGTTTTCAGTGGCTAATGGGTGTGCTGTCTTTTCTCTTGACCTAAGATAGCATCCTACATTGTTTTTGTCTCTAATGGTCATTGGCAAACTGTGCTGATAATCTTAGGAAATTTTTTTTTTTTTTTTTTTTTTTTAAATCTTAGGAAATTTTTAATGCTTTTTAAAGCAGGATGAAGATACTAACTATTCTTTTGG
Source organism: Vulpes lagopus (assembly GCF_018345385.1). NCBI lineage: Eukaryota > Metazoa > Chordata > Mammalia > Carnivora > Canidae > Vulpes > Vulpes lagopus. Next base: position 108,446,012 of record NC_054830.1, on the reverse strand, counting down.
GACTTGTTTCGTTTTCTTTTTAGCTGATACTCCTCCTCCTGCCTATATGCCACCAGATGATCAAATGGGTCAAGATAATTCCCAGCCAATGGATACAAGCAATAATATGATTCCTCAGATTATGCCCAGTATATCCAGCAGAGGTAAGAGAAATACTAATCATAATTTGTTGTTACTCTTATCTTGCTTACTTTTAACTCCTTACTACTTTTTAAAAACTTTATTAAAAAAAACTTTATTGTAGTATAATTTACAACCATAACATTTATCCATTACAAGTGTATGATTCAGTAATTTTTAGTAAATGTATAGTTTTGCTCTGTCACCACAATCTAGTTTTAGAACATTGTCATCCTTTTAAAAGCTACCTTGTCTGTATTTGCTCCTGTCCTTGCTCCAGAGACCTTCTAATCTGTTGTCTGTATATAGATTTACCTTTTCTAAACATTGTCATGTAAGTAGAATTGCATAATGTGTAATCTTTTGCATCTCACTTCTTTCACTTAGCATAATGTTTTCAAGGTTCTTTTAGGTTGAAACATGTATCAGTAGTTTTTTCCTTTTTACTGCTGAACAGTTTCCCATTGTGTAGAGAAGTACCACATTTTTATATCCATTCACCAGTCGGTGGACATTTGAATTATTATTATTATTATTATTATTTTTGGCTAGTATGACCAATACTGTTAGGAATATTTGCATATAACTCTTTGTGTGGGCTTTATTTATATTTTTCTTGGATTAATTTCTAAGAATAGAATTTCTGAGTCAATATGAATTTAACTATTTAAGGAAAACCACCAAATTTCTTCAGAGTAGCAGTGCCGTTTTATATTTTTATGAGTAACATATGAGCATTCCAGTTTCTCCATATGCTTTTGATACTTGTTATTGTCTGTCTTTTTGAATGTACCCATTTTAGTGGGTATGAAGGGTCTCATTGTGGTCTTAATTTGCATTTTTGTAATTAGTAATGATGTTGAGCATTTTTATGTACTTATTAGCGCCATTCATGTATCTTTTTTTCATGAAATATTTAAATCTTTTGCCCATTTGTTTAATTGGGCTATTTGTTTTATTGTTGAGCTGTTAAGAGTTCTTTATATATTCTGGATAGAAATCCTTTACTAGATGTATGATTTGCATACAATTTTCGCATTTTGAAGCATAAAGGTTTTTTTTTCTACACCTTTATTTTCTTTTCTGTAAATTAAAATCTTTGAGGAGTACAGTAACATGGCTTCTGTGGCAAATGGCTTTAGCAGGAACTTCACTTTGGAATTTGACACAAACCATGCTACTGTTTCCATTCATGAGCACAAGTTACTTTTTCCCAGATTACTCCGGTTTTGTTCAGTTTGCCTCCAGGAGTCACTGTGTTGTTCTTTGCTTTGTACACAGAAGCACATCTCTTGCCTAGATAGGAGTTCAGTTTCATTTCAAGCATAAATATCTTCAGTTTTAAGAAGAGCTGTGTGCTCCTTCTGGTTCTATAGACCTCACTTAGAGCCAGTAAAAATGGCCTTGGACCACAGCCTCCCAGACGCGTTTGTCGTTTTTGTAGTCCTGTTTCCAGCAGGCCTCCATAGGCTGCAAGATGGCAGAAAGAGCTGAAAGTTTTTAATTTTGGCAGAGTCTAGTTACCAGTTTTTCCTTTCCTTGTTCCTGCTTTTGGTGTTGAATCTGGGAAATCTTTGTCTATCCCAAAATCATGAAAATTTTCTATTTTGTCGTCTTCTAGAAATTCTATAGGCTTAGCTTTTACATTTAGGTCTGTGATTCATTTTGAGTTAAGCGTATTGTATGTTAAAAATGTAAATTCATCTTTGTGCATATAGATACCCATTTGGTCCTGGCACTATTTTGTTGAAAAAAGTATCTACCATTTCTCCATCGAAATGCCTTGGCATGTTTTTCAGAAATCAATTGAACAAATTTAAGAGTTTATTACAGGACTCTTAACTTGTTCATTGATTTGTGGGTGTATACTTCATAGTACTTGAGATACTTACTAAAGCTTCATACTAAGTTTTGAAAACGAGAAGTGTGATTCCTTCAACTTTATTCTTTTTCAGAATTGTTCAGCACTTGAGCATTATTTGTATTTCTGTATCATTTTAGTACCAGTTGTTAATTTCTGCTTCCCCAAATCCCCTCCTTGGATTTTGGTAGAGATCACATTGAATCTCTAAATCACTTGGGGAGGGATCCCTGGGTGGCTTAGCGGTTTAGTGCCTGCCTTTGGCCCAGGGCATGATCCTGGAGCCCCGGGATCAAGTCCCGTGTCGGGCTCCCGGCATGGAGCCTGCTTCTCCCTTTGCCTGTGTTTCTGCCTCTCTCTCTCTCTCTCTATGTCTATCATAAATAAATAAATCTTTAAAAAAAAAAATAAATCACTTGGGGAGGTTTCCCATCATCTTCCAGTCCACAGGTGTGGCATGTCATTCCATTTATTTAGATCTTCCATTTCCTAGTATAAATTTTTTACTTTTGCTTCTCTTTATAGATGTATTCCTAAGTGAATAGAATTTGGTTTCTACTTAACTAAATATATTGAAATACAAGTGATTTTCATATATTAATCTTGTAACCTGCAACCTTACTGAACTTCTTTATTAGTTCTAGTAGGGTTTTTTTTTTGTGTGTGTGTGTATGTATGTGTGTGGGTACCTGAATTCCTTAGGGTTTCCTAAATACAGGAACGTGTCAATAAAAAACAGCATTTAATTGGGACGCCTGGGTAGCTCAGTGGTTAGGCATCTGCCTTCTGCCCAGGACATGATCCTGGGGTTCTGGGATCGGGTCCCGCACCAGGCTCCCTGCATGGAGCCTGCTTCTCCCTCTGCCTGTGTCTCTGCCTCTCTCTCTCTCTGTGCCTCTCATGAATAAATAAATAAAATCTTTTTTTTTTTTTAAACAGCTTTAAAAAAATTTTTTTTTTTTTTTTGCTATCCAATCTGGATGCCTTTAATATTTTTCTCTCTCTCTCATTATTAGAGGGCATATACAAAAAGCCTGTAGCTCTCATCATCCTTGATGGTAAAAGACTGAATTACTTTCCCCCCTACAATGGGGAACAAGAGAGCCTGGTCTCACTACTTCTGTTCACCATTTTTCTAGAGCGCTAGCCATAAACTATTAGTTCTCTTCTATTCCTAGTTTGTTAAGAATTTTTACCATGAATGGATGTTGGCTTTTGTCAGAAGCTTTTTCTGTATCTGTTGAGGTGATCAGGTGAGTTATTTTCCCTTTTTTCTAGTTAATGTGTGCTACATGAACTTACTTTCTGATGTGAAAGCAGGCTTTTTATTCCTGGGATAATTCCCAAATGGTCATGGTATATAAACCTTTTTAATATATTTCTTTCTTTCTTTCTTCTTTTTTTTTTTTTAATGTATAGGGATAGTTCTTTTCTTTATTTATTCATGAGAGACGCAGAGAGAGAAGCAGGCTCCATGCAGGGAGCCTGACTTGGGACTCCATCCCAGGTCTCCAGGATCAGGCCCTGGGCTGAAGGTGGCGCTAAACAGCTGAGCTACCCAGGCTGCCCTTTAATATATTTCTAGATTAGATTTACTGATATTTTGCTGAATATTTTTGCTTGTATATTCATGAGGGAGGGATAGTGGTAGTTTTATTGTGATGTCTTTATTTAGCATTGGTATCGGGGTAATAATGACCTCATGGAGTAAGTTGGGAAGTGTTCTCTCCTATTTTTGGAAGAGCTTATTTGTATTATTTCTTCTTTAAATATTTGATAAAATTTACCAATGAAGTCATTGGGGCTTAGACTTTTCTTTGTGGGGAAATTTTTAATTACTGATTCAGTTTCCTTAATTGGATCAGTCTGTTCAGAGTCTCTTTTCTTCTTGAGTCAGTTTTGGTAGTGTGTGTCTTACTAGGAATTTGTCCATTTTGTTTAAATTGTCTAACTTGTTGGCATAAAGTTTTTCATAGTATATTTTATAATATTTCTGTAGAGGTTAGTAATAATATTTTCATTCCTGGTTTTGGTAATATGTGTCTTATTCTTTTTTGCTTGGTTGGTTTAGCTAAAGGATTGTTAGTTTTGTTGATCTTTTGAAAGAACTAGCTTTTCTATTTTTCATTGATTTCCAAATCCATTCTCTAGTTTTTTCTTTATTCTGCTTATTCTATGTTTAGTTTGCTTTTTTAATAGTTTCTTAAGGTGAAATCTTAGATTATTAGTTTCAGTTGCTTCTTCTTTAAGACCATTCCTTTAATTGCCTCGTAATTTTGGTATGTTTTGTTCTCATACATATTTAGTTGAAAATACTTTTAAATTTACCTTGTAATTTCTTACTATGACCCTTGGATTATTAAGTAACATAGTAATCAATTTCCACATTTTTTGGCATTTCCCCAGTTTTTTCTGTTGATTCCTAGTCTAATTCCACTATGAGATTGCAAAGCATACTTTGTAGGATTCCAATTCTTTTAAAAATTATTTATTGAGAATTGTTTTATGCATATATTTGTACAGCTTGTGATCTAGAAATGGCTTTTAGATTATTAAAGAAGAAGAATCTGTGACAAAAATAACACATGGCTTGCAAAACTTAAAATATTTGCATCCATGGGCAGCCCAGGTGGCTCAGCGGTTTAGTGCCGCCTTCAGCCCAGGATGTGATCCTGGAGACCTGGGATTGAGTCCCGCGTGGGGCTCCCTGCGTGGAGCCTGCCTTTCTCTCTGCCCTTGTGTCTCCCTCTTTTTCTCTCTCTGTGTTTCTCATGAATAAATAAATAAATAATCTTTAAAAATAAAAATAAAATAAAATAATTGCATCCACTGGGTCATGGTATTTAATCCTTTTTATATGTTCCTGGGTTTGGTGGGCAGGAAAAGTTTCTAACCCCTGGCAGAGCATTGGTCTGTTTTAGAGACTAGTCCATGTGCACTTGGAAAAAAAATGTGTATTTTGGTACTGTAAGGTATCATAAGTTCTCTGGATTTTAGTTAGATCAGGTTAGTTGATAGTGTTGTCCAAGTCTATATAGTTGCTTATTTTCTTTCTAATTGTTCTGTCAGTTGTTGAGGGTATGAGATTGCAAGTTGGGGCATCCCCAGCTGTTACTACTAGATCATTTATTTCTACTTTCATTCATGTTGGTTTTCGCTTTGTATACTTTGGGGCTCTGTTGGTAAAGTGAACAACTTAGTATCATTAAGTACATCCACAGTGTCATGCAGTCATCACCACTGTCTATTTCTAGAACTTTTCATTATCTCAGACAGAGCTCTACACATTAAACAGTAACTCTCCCTCCCCTTAGCCCCTTGATAACCATTATTCTACTTTCCGTCTCTAAGAATTTGCCTTATCTAAGTGGAATTATATCATATTTGTTCTTTTGTGACTAGCTTTTTACTTAGCTTAGTATTTTTAAGGTTTATCCATGTTACAGCATGTGTCAGAATTTCATTTCTTTCCAAGACTGTATGTGTTCTCCTGTAGGCATATATCACATTTTGTTAATCCATTTATCAGTTGATGGACATTTGGGTTGTTTCTAACTTTTGGTAGAATAGTGAATAATGCCACCATGAATATTGTTGTACAGGTATTTTTTGGGCTCTCAGCTTTTTAATTCATTTGGTATCCTATGCCTATGAGTAGAACTGTTGGATTTTATGGTCATTCTGTTTAACTTTTTGAGGAACTGCCAAACTCTTTTCCATAGCAGCTATACTGTTTACACATTTCCCCTGAGCAGTGTCTTAGTGTTCTGATTTCTTTACATTCTTGCCAACAGTTAATTTCTGTTTGTTTGTTTGTTTGTTTTATTTTTTTTTTATTTTTATTTTTTTATTTATTTATTTATGATAGTCACAGAGAGAGAGAGAGAGGCAGAGACACAGGCTGAGGAAGAAGCAGGCTCCATGCACCGGGAGCCTGATGTGGGATTCGATCCTGGGTCTCCAGGATCGCGCCCTGGGCCAAAGGCAGGCGCCAAACCGTTGCGCCACCCAGGGATCCCTGTTTGTTTGTTTTAATATAATAGCCATCCTATTTATTATATGTTAAGTGGAATCTCATTATTGTTCTAAAGTCACTTTGTTTTGAGACTTTAAAGCTCCTTAGTTTATAACAAGTTTAGAAGTAATGGTACTGCCATTTTATGGGTTTCTTAAAAGAATGATGTTTTTGCGTGCTTTGTATGAGTTTGTGATGATATTGAAGGAGTGTATGTCATGCTGTGCTTTCCCAAGGGCCCCACATTTCTAAGAACAGTTAAATTTCAGGCCTCCCTGGTAGTCTTGTTAATGTGTGAATACTGTCTTTGCTTTTTCAAGGTCTAGAATTTATCTAGGACTTTTGTCATACTGATTTTCTTGTAGCTCATAGAATCGACCTTCAAATGATTCAGGATATTACTTTCTGGATGTGAATTCCTGTACCTCTCCTTACTTGCTTTTGCAGCCTCAGGTAGTTTCTTAAATGTCTCTGCTCTGTTTCCCTCTTTGTACATTAAGCAGAATATTTACATAGGAATTACTGGTTATTGATTGGATTAGACACTATGTGTAATGGCCATAGGATACTGCATCAGGTGATAACCAGTAAATGGTATTCTCATTCTGAAACTATGAACTGGATTTACCTCCCCTGTCATCTTCCTTTCCTTCTTTGTCCTGGCTGTCCAGAGATTGGAGTGCAGCTTTGTGGAGTTTTATGTTAGATACTCCTTGCACTATCATTTGTTGCAGCGACTTGGCACTCAAGTCTTCTTGCCCTCATTGGTCTTTTTTCACCAATGTTTCCCCTCGTTTCAATCCTATTTTCTGTTTTTTTTTTTTTTTTTCTGTTTTCTTTGACAGAAGTGACCAAAAGGACATCAGAGTTAAACTGTAGCGCCCTAAATTGCCATTTGACAGTATGTCCTTAGCTTTGAGCAGCAGCAGAGTTCTTCTTTCTCTTCTTTTCTCTGAGCCTTTTTAGTTTTGCTTAGCACTTTTTTCCTATAAGCTTCTGCTCATTCTTGGCTCTAGCTTTTCTGACACTATTATTGCCTCAACTCATTTGTATGTGTCTTTGATTGTGGGCCCCTCCCTGTTCCATCTTTTATATAAACTTTTTAGAATTCCAAGCCCTTAGTACTTCTCTTTCTGGGTCCACATTGGTTTATTTTTTTCTGTTCCTCCTTATCTGAATTCTTTGCAATTGAATAATCAGAACTGAGTCTTAAAAGTTAACCGATTCCCTTGTACTGCCCACCTAGGCCACATAGCCACTCTTGAGGGTTTTTTTGGACATTTTTTAATCTCTGCCTTTTTTTTGAAAGGAAATTTGAGAGTTGATGACTTTCCTTCCTGGTTTCAGCCCCAAGATACTCTACCAGCCCTGGGTGAAAAGTTTTTATGTGTCCTTCCATCTATTACATCCATTATGAATTGTTGACTTTCACAGTAATAAAAGTCTGGCTGGTAATTTATTTTGTGTATAATCTTTCCCCATAGGCGCATCTGGCGTTTAACATTAGAATGTATACTAACTTTTACCGAAAGTTCATGCTCACTTAGTTGTGTTTTTTTCCTTTTCCTTTTGTTCCTTTTTTAAACAGACTTCATTTTTTATATGAGTTTTAGATTCACAGCAAACAAGAGAGGAAAGTACAGAGTTCCCACACATTCCCTGCCTCCGCATATACACAGCCTTGCCAGCTACCAAAACCCTTCACTGGAGTGGTACATATATTATATATATTATAGTCATACCTATCTTGACACAGTATTATCACCCCAACTTGATGGTTTACATTAGGGTTCATTTTCGGTCTTGTACATTCTGTGGATTGTGACAAATGAATAATGCATGTATGTACCATTATAGTACTGGTAGCACACAGAGGTAGACCTGCGGTATACCGAATAATCTCACTGCCCTCGAAATCCTCTGTGCACTACCTGTTCACCCCTTGCTTCTTCTAATCTGCAGCCACTGATAATTTTTACTGTCTCCATAGTTTTGCCTTTTCCAGAATGTTATCTAGTTAGAATTATACAGTATTTAGCCTTGTCAGATTGGTTTCTTTCACTTAGTAACCTGCCTTTAAGTTCCCTTATCCCTTTTCCTGCCTTGATAGCTCATTTCTTTGTAGGGCTGAATAATATTCCGTCATCTGGATGCACCACAGTTTATTTATCCACTCACTTACAGAAGGACATCTTGGTTCCTTTCAAGTTTTGGCAGTCATGGATAAAGCTGCTGTAAACATCTGTGTGTAGGTTTTTGTGTGGACATAAGTTTCTCACTCCTTTGGGTAAATACTGAGGTGCATGTTTGTGGATTATATGGTATAAATATATTTAGTTTTTTTTATAAGATTTTATTAATTTATTCATGAGAAACAGAGGCAGAGACATAGGCAGAGGGAGAAGCAGGCTCCCTGTGGGGAGCCCAATGTGGGACTCAATCTCCAGGACCCCAGGATCATGACCTGAGCCAAAGGCAGATGCTCAACCACTGAGCCACCCAGGTACCCCAAGTATGTTTAGTTTTGTAAGAAAGTGCCAAACTGTCTTCCAAAGTGGCTGTACCATTTTACTTTCCCACTAGCAATGAACAAGAATTCCTATTGCTTCACATCCTCACCAGCTTTTGATGATGTCACTCTTACGGATTTTGGGCATTCTTACATGTGTATAGTGGTATTTTATTGCTATTTTAACTTGCATTTACTGATGACACATGATGTGGAGCATGGTTTTATATGCTTGTTATGTGTATATCTTCTTCGATAAGGTGGCTTGTTATGTCTTTGACCCATTTTTTAAGTTGGGTTACTTATTTTTTTTGTTGAATTTTAAGAATTCTTTGTATATTTTGGATACTAGTCCTTTCCCAGATATGTCTTTTGTGTATATAAATATTTTCTCCCAGTCTGTAGCTTATCTTCTCATTCTGTTGATAGTGTCTTCTGCAGAGCGGAGGTCTTTAATATTTAGTAAAGTCTGGCTTCTCAGTTCTTTCATGGTTCATGCCTTGGTATTGTATCTAAAAACTCATTACCATATTCATGGATCACCTAGATTTTGTGCTATTATCTTCTAGAACTCTTACAGTTTCGTGTTTTACATTTAGGTCTGTGATTCACTTTGAGGTAGTTTTTGCGAAGGGTGTCACGTTTGTTGATTAATTTTTTTGCATGTGAATGTCAGTTCTTGTAGAATTGGTTGAGAAGACTATCTTTTCTCCTTTATTGCCTTTGTGCCTTCATCAGAAATCAGTTACCTGTATTTATATGGGTCTTTTCTGGGCTCTCTCTTCTGTACCTTTGATCTGTATATGTATTCTTTTTGCCTGTACCATGCTACCTTGATAACTGTAGCTTTATGGTAAGTTGAATATTGTCATTCTTCTGATTTTATTCTTCTTCAGTATTATGTTGGCTATTCTGAATCTTTTGCTGACCCAAAGAAACTTTAAGGATTCCTTTGTTGATATCCACAAGATGATTTTGCTAGGAATTTGATTAGGATTGCATTGATAACTATATTGATACATGTTGGGAAGAAATGACTTCCTGGCAGAATTGAGGCTTCCTTTCCATGAACATGGACTATCTCTCCATTTATTTAGTTCCTCTTGAATGTCTCTCTTTAGGGCTGTATATCTTTGTATAGACCTTATACCTATTTTGTTTGATTTTTACCTAAGTATTTCTTCTTCAGAATGCTAATATAAGTGGCTAATATAATATAAAATTTTTAATTTTAAATTCCACGTGTTCATTGCTGGTGTATAGCAAAGTGATTGATTTTTGCATGTAACCTTGCATCTTTCAACTTTACTGTAACTAGTTCCAGGAATTTCTTTAATAAATTTTTTCAGGCTTTCTGTATAGACAGTCATGTCATTTATGAACAAAGATGGGTTTATTTCTTCCTTTCCAACATGTGTACCTTTTACTTCCCTTTCTGTTGCTGCATTAGCTAGGACTTCCAGTACAGTATTAAAAAAGAGTGGTGAGAACATCCTTACCTAATTACTGGCCTTGGCAGAAAATCTTCTAGTTCCTCACCATTAAGTATGAAGTTAGGTATTAGTTCCCTGTAAATGTTCTTTATCAAATTCTAGAATTATCCTCTATTCCTAGCTTGCTGAGAGTCTCACTTGCTTTTTAGTTCATATTTTTGTTTAGAATAATTTTACAAATACTGGTATAGTTAAATCTTTCAGGTTGCTTATAGAGGTTTGTCATACACATTTAAACCTTGAATAGATTGTGCTAGGAAAACAACTTAAAATGTAAAACACACCCGTTGAAGATCTTTGGTACATAGCCAAAGCAGTTCTTTCTTTTTTTTTTTTTTTAATATATTTTTAAAGATTTTATTATTTATTTATTTATTCATGAGATACACAGAGAGAGCGAGAGAGAGGCAGAGACACAGGCAAAGGGAGAAGCAGGCTCCATGCAGGGAGCCCGATGTGGGATTCGATCCCGGGACTCCAGGATCAGGCCCTGGGCTGAAGGCGGTGCTAAACTGCTAGAGCCACCCGGGCTGCCCAACCAAAGCAGTTCTAAGAGGGAAGTTTATAGTGGTATCGGCCTACCTCAAGAAACAAGAAAAATCTGAAGTAAACAATCTAATCTTACACCTAAAGGATCTAGTAAAAGAACAAACAAAGCTCAAAGCTAGTAGGAAGAAGGAAATAATAAAGATCAGAGTGAAAATAAATGAAATAGAGACTTAAAAAACAATAGAAAAGATCAATGGAACCAAGAGTTGTTTCTTTGAAAAGATAAGCAAAATTGTCAAACCCTTAGACTCCTCAAGAAAAAAAGAGAAAAGGTCCAAATAAAATCAGAAATGAGAGAGGTAACAGCTGAAACCACAGAAATACAAAGGAATATAAGAGACTACTATGAAAAATACTGTCCAACAAATTGGACAACTTAGAAGAAATGGATAAATTCCTAGAAACTTACCATTTTCCAAAACGGAATCAGGAGGAATTAGAAAATCTGAACAAATTGATTACTAGTAATAAAATTTTTATTTAAAAACTCCCAACAAACAAAAGCTCAGATGGGCTTCAGAGGTAAATTCTATCAAACATTTAAAGTAAGGTAATACCTATGTTTTCTCTAACTATTACAAAAATAGAAGAGGAAAGAGAGTTTCTAGATTAATTCTACAAGGCCAGCCTTTCCCTTATACCAAAACCAGATAAAGACATTAGCAAAAAAAAAAAACAAAAAAAAAAAAAACAAAAAAAAAAACTATGGGCCAGTATTGCTGATGAACTTATAGATGCACAAATCCTCAACAAAATGTCAACAAACCAAATTCAACAGTACATTAAAAGGATCATTTACCACAATCAAGTGGAATTTATTCCCCGAGTGCAGTGGTGGTTCAGGATCTGTAAATCAACCATTGTGACATATTACATTACTAACATGAAGGATAAAAACCATATAATCATCTCAATAGATACAGAAAAGCATTTGATAAAAATCATTATCTGTTTATGATAAAAATGCTCAACAAAGTGGATTTAAAGGAAACAATATAGGAAAGGCCACATATGACAAACCCACAACTAACATCATACTCAGTGGTGAAAAGCTGAAACTATTCCTTTAAGATCAGGAACAAGATAAAGATGTCCACTCTTGCCACTTGTATTCAACATAGTACTGGAGGTCCTAGCTGCAGCAATCAGACAAGAAACAGAAAGAAAAGGCACACAAATTGGAAAGGAAGAAGTAAAACTATCATTATTTGCAGATTACATGGTATATATATAACATAGAAAATCCTGAAGACTCAACAACAACAAAAAACTGTTAGAACTAAGAAATGAAATCAGTAAAATTGCAGGATCAACTTTAGAGTAATTGAACAGGAAAGAGAGCCCAGAAATAAGCTAACACTTACATGATCAGTTAAGCTGTGACAAAAGAGGAAAGAATATACAATGGGGAAAAGACTGTCTCTTCAGTAAATGGTGTTGGGAAAACTGGGCAGCTGCATGTGACAAAATGAAACTGGACCATTTTCTTACACCGTATACCAAAGTAAACTCAAAATAGACAACCTAAACGTGAGGCTTGACACCATAAAACTTCTCAAAAAACATAGGGCAATGATCACTTAGATATTGGCCTTAGCAACATATTTATGGGATATGTCTCCTCAGGCAAAGGAAACAAAGGCAAAAAATAACTGTTAGGACCACACCAAAATAAAAAGCTGTGTACAGTTAAGAAAACCATCAACAAAAGAAAAGGTGTAGTCTGCTGGATGTGAGAAGATATTTGTAAATGTTATATCTGATAAAGGATAATATCCAAAATAAAAAAGAACTCACATAACTCAACACCAAAAAAAAAAAAAAAAAAAAAAAAAAAAAAAAAAAACCAAACCAAACAGTTAAATTAGAAGAATGAGCAGAGAACCTGAATAGACATATTTCCAAAGAAGACATACAGATAGTAAACAGACACATGAAAAAATACTCAACATTACTAATCATCAGGAAAATGCAAATCAAATCACAGTGAGATACCACCTCACATCAGTCTGAATGGCTAGTATTGAAAAGACAACAAGCGTTGACAAGGATATGGAGAAAAGAGAATCCTTGTGTACTGGTTGTGGGAGTGTATATTGGTGCAGCCACTGTAGAAAACAGTGTGCAGATTCCTCAGAAAATTAAAAATAGAAATACCATATTATCCAGTAATTCCATTACTGGGTATTTACCTAAAGAAAGTGAAAACACTATTTTTTTTTAAACACTAATTTGAAAAGATACATGTGTGTTTATTGTAGCATTATTTACAGTAGTTGAGATATGGGAGCAATGTCAGTGTCCATCAATAGATAAATGGATAAAGGAGATATATACGCACTATTCCTCAACCATAAAGATGAGATCTTTCCATTTTGCAACAAGATGAATGGGCCAAGAAGATGTTATGCTAAGTGAAATAAATCAGAGAAATACAAATACCATATGATTTCATACCTATGTGGAATCTAAAAAACATAGCAAATAAACAAATAAAAAAACCGGAAACAGACTCATAAATACAGACAACAAACTGGTGGTTGCCAGAGGAGGGTGGTGTATAAAACAGGAAAAGAGGATTAAAGGGTACAGAATTCCAATTATAAAATAAGTTATGGAGATGAGAAGTATAGTATAGGGAAAAAAAGTATAGTATAGGGAATAATAATAATATTGTTACAGTGTTATATGGTGGCAAATGGTTACTAGACTTACCATTGTGAGCAGTGCATAATGTATAGGAGTATCTGGTCACTACATTGTATACCTGAAACTATTACGGTATTATATGTCAACTAAAATAATAAAAATTTAAAAGTAAAATAAATGTAATATTGCCTGTCTTTATATTTGCACTTAGAAAAGTTTTAAAATCATATTCATGGCCATTTCTTTTTTTAAGTACAGACTCCAAGCCAGGGAGGACAGTGAGACTTAAGTGAAATATCTGAAAATATTTTTCATTGAGTGCTTGGATTGGCTTAAGGGGAAACACATAAAGAAAGAATCAGGGGTTTCTAATTTACTCATTAATCGTTTTTTAATCTGGTTTGTTTACAGACGTTCAGCCTGTTGCCTATGAAGAGCCCAAACATTGGTGTTCAATTGTCTACTATGAATTAAACAATCGTGTTGGGGAGGCTTTTCATGCATCTTCTACTAGTGTGTTAGTAGATGGATTCACAGACCCTTCAAATAATAAAAGTAGATTTTGCTTGGGGTTGTTGTCAAATGTTAATCGTAATTCAACAATTGAGAACACTAGACGACATATTGGAAAAGGTAATTTTGTCATTGCCCTGCGTTCAGTTGAAATCAGGCATTTGCTGTGCTTGCTCTGTACCGTGCGCTGTATAAGGCATAGAGTGTACTGTGAGCCTGAAGCATGGGCTCTGCTTTCAAGGTGCAGATACCACAGAATGTATTAAGTCAAGACCTCATCAGTCCTCTTTTCCTTATCCTGCTTTGTTTTTCTTTGTTTGGGATCTGAAATCATACTATTTCTGTATTTATTTTTTGAGTGCCTTCTTGACTGGAATACAAGCTTTACAGAAATTTGTCTTGTTCATAGCATTATTTTCAGCAGCTAGAATAGTTCCTGGCTCACAGTAAGTACACAACAGATATTTGTGGAATATATGATTGCTGGCGTAGGATTAGAATTTTTTAATTATGGTTTTTTGAGAAGAGGTGCCCTGTAAGAACTTCTATTATGTGGGGAGGAGCTGGGTTATAGGTGGGAAATCCAGTTTGAATGACAAGTCTCTCCACCACTCCTCCTGCCTTTTAAATTCAGGTAACCAGGTTTTATTTATGTTTCATCCAGCAAGACAGTTGCCACAAGTAACTTTTCCCACCTCAGTGAAATATCAGAGTCTCATGCAAGTGGTCAGAAAGGAAACCTTTCCCAGGTAGAGTGTATTGCCTGTCTTGTAAGTTTAGTTTTTGCCACTCACTCTGTTCTACTTCTTTCACTTGAGAAAGTCCACGTTAGAACAAAAGGTCCATAATTATAATTGTCATGTGATTTCTTATAGCAGAGATTCAGCAAAATACTATGGCCAAAAATAAGTTGAAAGGAAGTTTCTGTTCTTTTTTTGACTCTGTTGCCAACTTGGCATTGATTTTTTTTTTTTTTTTTTTTTTTTTGTGAAATGCCTCACTTCTATGTATTGATTTTCCCACTACGTTAGAATGATTTAAGAGAAATCTACCAGGTGAATTCTTAAATTCTAGAATTTGTTTTCCCATTTTTCCCGGTATCTAATTCTAGGATCCCTTCCTCCATGGGTCATTTTATTTGCTTAGAAACAACATACAGTTGTTGGGTTTTTTTTTAAAGATTTTATTTATTTATGAGAGACACAGAGAGAGGCAGAGACCTAGACAGGGAGAAGCAGGCTCCGTGCTGGGAGCCAATAATAGGACTCAATACCGGAACCCCAGGATCATGCCTTGAACCAAAGGCAGAAACTCAACTGCTAAGCCACCCAGGTGTCCCAAAACAGTTTTTTGTATCATAGCCTAATACAAGTCTGTGATTCACACACGTATGAGGTATGTGTATACGAGGATGGCCTTTTTAACACTCTTTGTGGAAGTAAAAAGTTGGAAATAACTTTAGCTATAGAAGTTGAAGTTTTAATATTGAAACTTCACATATTATTTACATATATATTTTTTTAAATACCAAAACCATTCTTTTCAAGGGAAGTAAAATAAATCTGCCGTTTAAAGTCTCTTCTTAAAAAAAATTAAAGTCTCTTCCTGTGACCTGCAATTACATATGTGACTTAGGGCCAAATTTTTAATGCTCCTGTACTCTCCATTAGTTAAAAGAGTGCAGAACACTTTGCCAATTGACTCTGTGATAAATTAACTTAGCACCAAGCGTTCCTTTGAAAGGACTCATCATTTGTGCTTTCTTTGTCTTTTTGCCTTTGCTTTTGCTCCTAGAGATAATAAATGATTGTTGGCAAAGAGAAAAGAACCAAAAGAAAAGAAAAGAACCTAAGAACTGATAAACCTAATAAGCTGCCAACCTTAAGCTTAATTTAAGTCTCAGTTATTTGAGGACCACTGTAGATGGTTAACCTCATTAACCTCTTGATTATCTTCGGCAGTCTAAGGCCCTCTAGTGGTAGCTTCATATCTACAGACTGTTGGGCCTTTGCTATAGGTTAATGGGTATTCTTGGTTGCACCTTCTACAACCTCTTTGGTTTCATTGCATAATGAAACTTATTTTTTTAATTAAAAAATTTATTATTTTTATTATTTCACCTTTATTAAGGTGAGTCTTGTAATGCTTGTTTTTTTAAGGTGTTCATCTGTACTATGTTGGTGGAGAGGTATATGCAGAGTGCCTCAGTGACAGCAGCATATTTGTTCAGAGTAGGAACTGCAACTTTCATCATGGCTTTCATCCTACCACGGTCTGTAAGATTCCCAGCAGTTGCAGCCTCAAAATTTTTAACAACCAAGAGTTTGCTCAGCTTCTGGCTCAGTCTGTCAACCATGGGTTTGAGGCAGTGTATGAGCTCACCAAAATGTGTACCATCCGAATGAGTTTTGTCAAGGTGAGTGGGTTATAACCTGTAGCTTAATTTGAGTCACTGTAAATTTGTATATTTCTATAGGTTATGATTTTAAAATGTCTTCCTGAAATGAAAATCGGTATTTACTTTTGATCTGACTTAATAGGTTTTTAAATGACATTCTTGAATTTATAGCTTCAAAGCCACACAATAGGTTGAAGTTTTAATTTTATAATCCAGATGTTATAAAACACACGATACTGATTTTGATATTGAATAGGGGCTGAGTTTATAAAGAGCTTCAGTTAAAGACTGAATTGCTAGAAAGCATTTAATACTAAAATTGCTTTTGAAGTTCCTTAGCCTCAGCAGTTTCAATTATTATTAGATCCCACTGGAGTGACTTAAAAAATTCTTTAGAAGACTAAAATTATCTTCCTTGCACTTAACCTCTGTTATTAAGGATTTGCAAAGTTGAAAGAACTTTTCAAATTTATCATTTGCTCTTGGGCTTATTTTACTGGCCTTCCAAGGGTGATGGCTTATGAGTAAAATTAGGAAAGAATTTTAGTGATGCATAAAAGCATCCTGTACTCTATCCAATTGGTCCTTAAGGATTTTTAGCCAAAGAAGACCAACTGTGAAATGCGCCAAGCGGGATTTTTTTTTTTTGGTATTCAGACCCACAGTTCAATGTTGCCTTGCTGCTTTGCTGTAAGTCTGTTCTGTGCATCAGTTTATTAGCCCCAAAGGCATTCCTCCTCCATAGAAACATAACTTTTTTTTTTTTTAAAGAGATTTTATTTATTTATTTGATAGAGAGGGTGCATGCATACATGGGTGTGGGAGGGGAGGAGCAGAGGGAGAGGGAGAAGCAGACTCCCTGCTGAGCAGGGAGCCTGACTATGCTGGGATGCAAGGCAGGGACGCAGGGCTCACTCCCAGGACTCTTAACCAACAGTGCCACCCAGGTGCCCCTGAAACAAAACTGTGATGTATTTAATTTCTACTTCCCCATCTCCTCCTTCCCAAGCCTAATTTTCCTAGACCAGCAGTACTCTAAGCTGTAAAGCAGAGACCCTGGTGAATCTAGGAAAATAAAAGTGAAAAAAATTCTGTTTTAATCTTTAGAGTTTAAGGCTAAAGTGTTCCAGCTTAAATCCCAGCTACTTTAGTTACACTTGTATACATTGATCAGATCTACAGTGTCTTATCTGATAGTTAAAAAAAAAAATGCCAAACCTGAAAACCCAAAACTTTTTCATAACAAAATCTGATGTAAACTTACATGAGGCTGTTGATGTGTTTTACTTATTCCATTTAGTGAGGATGTATCTCACTGCAGAAATAATAGTGTTTTAATTATGAGCTGTTTGTACTGTATTAACTTTCTAAACTTCAAAAAGTAAAAGAATTCTGAAACATTTCTTGCTCCAAGGGTTTCTGTTAAGGGAATCCTATCTCTTTGAATACTGCAACTCTATGTTGCTTTTAATTCCATGGTGAATTCTAAGATTGGTTTTGTGGTCTCCACTGTTAAAGTATCTATTTGTTAGTAAGTTAAAATTGGTTTAGGCTTGTTGACAGTTTCAAGAGGGATTTGCTATGATATCTTTTCATTTTCGTAGGGCTGGGGAGCCGAGTATCACCGGCAGGATGTTACCAGCACCCCCTGTTGGATTGAGATTCATCTTCATGGGCCTCTTCAGTGGCTGGATAAAGTCCTTACTCAGATGGGCTCCCCTCTGAACCCCATATCTTCCGTCTCATAGTGCAGAAGTAGTCTTTTCAATTATATTATTAGCGGACTTGTTTTAATTTTAGGGAAACCTTCAGTACAGATACTGTGAGCTTACGTGGAAAACAGATATTACAGGCTTATTTTTTTTCTACATAATTGTGACCAATACATTTGTATTTTGTGATGAATCTACATTTGTTTGTTATTTGTGTTCATGTGATTAACTATCAAAAGTGTTGTGAGAAATGCAAAGTAAGTATTGTACCCCAGTTCACAAGTTTGACATTGATCTTAAACTGGGACATAATTTTGCTGCCTTGTCCCAACCAACTTGTTATTTGTTCAAGTTTTTTGAAAAAGTAATACATCACATGATGAAAAATTATAATAGTTTAAGAAGGTATACAGTAAAAAGTCTTCCCTTCTACTCTTCATCCTGCAGAAGCTGTACTTTTACCAGTTTCTTTGTCCTACCAATGTTAAGAAAGTGTAATTCATTGTTTCATAAAAGCATATGGTAGGGGCTGAAAAGAAACTATAAAAAACAAAACAAAACTTTTATTTGAAGGAACACTATGCACTGCTCTAACAAGTAGTGTTCAGTAAAAGTAAAGTCGTAGTTTTCTAGGCAATGTCATAAAATTTGCATTTAATACAGCTAAATGTTTGTCAGTCAGTCTCCTGTGACTTCACTCGGTATATCTTTTGTAAAACATTTCCTTTTTTTAAAAAAAGAATTATTGTAAACAACAGATCTCCATTATATGTCATTTACTCAGAATCTGTCCTAAGTACTACTTTTATAGCTAGTGACAGTGCACGCCCGGTCTTGTTCAGCTTTGCTGCTTTTGGCCACTGTTGCAAGAACTCTAATTTTGACATGCATTAATCTTTTATTTTGCACTTTGATGGGTGACAGTTTTTAGTGTAACCTTTTGTGAAACACACTCAAGTGACTTAGACTTGGATGCTCATCCTTACTTCCTTGGTACCCCTTTTGTATTAACAGACACTGCGGTTTATAGATGACAGTTGTAGAAGTTACACTTTCTCTAGCTTTTGTTGTATTTTCAACCTAGATGGTAAGACTGTTACTCTGTAGCTCCACCTGAAGGTGCCTTTTTAATTCTCTGCTGCCTTATGGGTGTTACTCCTGTTGGAGAGTCCCGTGCTTAATCCCATTGCTTTTACTGCCATCAGTTGCCCTGAGCAAGGAAGGAACCCAGGGACTGTAGCCCAAAGCCTCTTCAGTCTAGCCCCAAGTTGAGGCTGCTGGTCTGGTACGTCCTTGAAGAAGCAGTGTTTGTTGAGAATAGTTGACTTTAATATAGTCATATATCAAAGAATGCAGACTATTCTCTCAGTTACCATACATGCTGCTGGTTTTCCATTTTGGGGGGAACTCTGTGGACACTAGTCTCTCAGAACACAGTCCTCAGAGAGGAAAGATGTGAAAACTCTAAAATAGCCATTCAGTCAATCATGCTTGAGGGCTTTGGGTCAAGGGCTTTTAACCTCTTTTTCCTGAGAGCAGTCAAATTTGTTATGGCATGAGAACAAAGACATGGTTTCGGAAAAAAAAAAAAAAAAAAAAAAAAGACCTAATTTACCTACCAGGGAAAGCTATTTTCCGGTGCCTTTCGAAAGTATATGGAGCCAGTCTTCTATTTAAAATGTTAGTTTGGGTTGACTTTCTGCTTTTATAATTTTTTTAAATGCCTTTCTTTTTTTTTTTTTTTCTTTTTCTTTTTTTTTTTTTTTTAGGAAAGGAGAATGCACTTCATTTTGTTTTCCGTGACATTATTTATTACTTTTACGAAATGCAGCCACTGGGGGGGTTTAGTTCTTTCAGGTGAAGTGCCATATGTGTTTCAGCTCACGGTCCTTTCTGGGTAAAAAGATACTTTCTGACCATCACCCGAGCTTCAGACAGAAGTTTTACATGACATGCATTCTTAATCTTCCAGAGTTGTGTCAGCCACATGAAAAGAGAATTATTTGCTTGGTGTTAGAACCTCGCTATTTCCATTATTCTTTTATTTATCAGGCTTATGGCATAATCTTTGGAACAAATTTGTAGGAAAAAAAGCATCCATGTTGAATGACAAACATGTATTCAAAATCAGTGGATTTGAACTGGTGGAACTATTGAATTGTTGTTTTCAATTGAGGTAATTAAAAATTGTTTTTAGTTACATTACAACCTTTAGAACTGGCAGGGTTTTATGTGTTTGGCCTTTTCTGTGTTTTCCTTAAGAAATTTTATCTCATGGAGGACAGTACAAAGCTCCTGTCAAGACTTTCATGGAAAAGTAGAAGCCTGTTGTACTTCCTAAAAGTTATTAACTCCACACCCCTGGATTTTAAATGAAAATTGTATTCAATGTGGCTGCTTCCATAATTCCTGAGGGTGCCCCAAATCCATGGATGGGAGATAAAAATCACCAGTGAGATTTAAAAAATTAAATAAAATTATGACCAATGAAAAGAAGACACTTCTGAAGGAAACCTTTTCAGAAAATGACAGTTTTAAATTTTTATTTAATCTCTAGAATCTATTTTATAGTCAAAGTTGATGGAAAATACCAACACCACTGGAACAATCACCTTTTATAACTTGTACAACATACTAATATATGTGAGCTGAAAAGACTAGTGTCTGGGAATAATAAAATGACAACCGATTTGGTAAATGCAAAAAGAGAAATTGAGTCAACTTTAATCTGAGTAAACACAACAGAAAGATGATCAGAAAAAAAAATAAGCATTGCATTTGATCAGCATCTCTGTCTCATAAAGTATTATGGTCTTTTTGGTATTGCTCGGCTTGAGTTACAGAATGTAAACTAGCAGGCATGTTATTGATCTACTGAAGCTAACATTTTTTTTTTAGAGATTAAAGAAAACATCAATCAAAATGTCAAGTTATATACATCAGAATATAAGTCATTTTTCACATTTTATAGTTATATAAGGAAACTGTGGTCATAGAATTGGCTGGGTTTCTGAGTTGAAATCCACAGTAAGATTACTGGGTAGTTCAGTGAGCTACATACCTCATAGCACTGAAAGAGGATGTAGCTACTTTATACTTTCCGTGACACTGGAGAGTAAGATATGCTTTTAAGATGTAAAATAATAAGTGTTCAGATCTGAAATCTCTTGTCAAGATGAGACCTGGGGCTCACATCGCAAAACCCTTGAGGGTAACCGTGGGAAACAGTGAGGCTTATATGAAAAATGAAACCCTACCAGTAGCACAGAACCTCCAGAAAGTCTGATAGTACCTCCTTAAGCACTGTCTTTCTTACAGTTACAGAAGAGCATCTAATACATCAGCTTCGATCTATTTCTTTATACTCTTCATAGCTGTTTGCTCAGTATTACTTTGGATTATTATCACTTTCCCACTTAAAATATATGAATATCCTCTATGCTTACTGAAAAAAAAGATTCTTTTGATAATTTTCAATTCAACTTCCAGTGATGGCTTCAGTTTTGGATCTGTTAACTTTTTAAAGGGATCAGAGTCCGTCTTTGTCTTCTTAGTTAAATCTTCACTCACTCAGATGGGAATACAAAATGTGTCCTCATTATTCCCAGGAGCTAGATAAGCAAGGATCTTTTAACGTAGTTGATATCATGGTGGTTTCAGGCACGTTTGGTGATTTGAATGGCAGGGAGTCTTCCTAAACATTGGTTTATGGAGGGTCTCTTGAGATACTAACTAGGGCAGCTTTAGGGGGCAGATCTCAGGTTTGGAGCCTGTTTCCTCCAGAGCAGCAGCGATTTTCCTCTATGATACAGGTGGGATTTGGGGAGCTTTTCTTCTCACAGAAGATGCATGTATGGAAACTGACAATTCAAGGCATTTCTTCTGCATAAACAGTTGTGCCTGGTGGATAGTTCTTTGGAATTCACTGGACTACGGTTTAGCATTTCCTAATGAAAAGAGGTAACAGCATTTACCAAGCTTTTGTTATATTGGATTATTCATAGTAGAAACTTATCTTCTAAAAGCCAACTGTTTTATAACTGAAGTGTTAACCTGAAATTGGATGGTTTACAAAAAACAGAGATTTTACATAGCAAAAAAAAAAAATTTTTTTTTAAGAGTTTATGATAAAATATTTACTGGTAGCAGTTGCTGTAAAACAAGCGATGGGATGTTTTGGTGAAAAGATAGCATCTTAGAGCAGAATTCTTCTGTTATTCATGGCAGAGTGAAAAAGTTCTGTGTGGTTCTTGTCCAAATAATTCAATTCTTAAAATTCTTGCAGTTACCATAAACCATTGTCCCTTAAGTATTCATTTGACGATACTATTCCTAAAAAGTTCAGAATTTTTTGTACAGATATTTTCTTTTCCCTCACTAATAAGTAGCGCCTTCTTGATACTAGCTGGTATTAATCATAATAAAAGTACAGTGAAGCCAAACAATCCTAAGTTCCTTATAAAAGAAATTTTTTAGAATCAGATTTTCACTTCTAATGTCATTGGAGATGACATTGCTTTGATTTGATTCATGAAGTATTTTATGTATAGGGACTCTTAAAGATAATAGTTGGGCAAGTGATTTTCTTCTTAATTGGGTGGGTTAAAATTGCATTTTGAATATCACTTATTTTAAAATTGGATAGGATTGTAATCATGAAAACTGGATGTTTGTATGTATCTACCCATCTTCTCTTAAAAAGATATTTCACATGCAGATGATAAAGACCAAACCAATGGCTGCGCTATAGATCTGCTTATTTTGTACTTGTTCTGCTTCTGTGTATGTTGTAGAAAGTGAAATTCTAGCAACATGCTTCAATTCTGTTGCCTTTTTGATACTTATAAAAATGTATTAGGTTTTACTATATTGTGCTTTTCAAAGCCATAACTCTTAAGAACTTTGTTTTTGCATATTGTTTGCTAATACTTTATTTTAATAAATCTCAAAACCTTAATGTGTGTGGGTTTTTGTTTTTGTTTTGTTTTGTTTTTTGATATTCTCTTTTGACTTAACATGTTTCACTGAGTGGAGTTCTAAAATGATGAGATGACCAGGTGCTGTGACCGGCTGTTATCTGCGTGTGCACGAGCAGTAGAAAATAGGTATTCCATGCCTTTCCACTCAGCAGGAGATTTGCTCAGAATGATCAGTGTTTTTCCATTTTGTTTGTAAGAGAGTTGATGTGTTTTTCTTTGTTTGTTGAGTTTAGTTGTGTTTTGAAAAAGTATTTAGATCTAGTCTGGGCTGTTTTAAACACTGATGTCCCTTCTCTCTTACCCATCTGTAGATGAGAGGTGTTAACCAGACGATTAGGAGATAGAGTAGTTCCTAGCAGAAATGCGTCTGGATTCGGCCTGCCTGCGCGGGAGTCCTGCGCCTCGTCGCTCTTCTAGCTCTGTGCCCTTGAGCAAGTTGCTTAACCCCGCTGTACCTCAGTTGGAGTGGAAGTCTGCTTCATAGTATTTTGGGAAAGATTAAATAAAAGTCCTACAAAAAAACTACCTAGAACAGTGCCTGGCATATAACTTGTTTTTATTGTCTATTGGCATTTCTTCTGCTTTTTTGATTGAGAAGAATAATTACTGATACTGCTTGACTTCAGGAGATCCACTCTTAACTTTCTTCATTTTCTCCTTCAAAAAAAATTTTTTTTAATCACAGATGGGTTTTATCAGCCCCACAAGTACATACTTTTACCACCGCTGTGTTGTATACAGGAGAAATGCAAACTTATTCTCATTAGGAAGGGATGGTGTAAATCTTTGTGCTCCCCACCTGAAAAGGAAAAAAACCCAAACTAAATATTTTAACCCAAAAGAATAAATATAAAAGCTCTTATTCGTTTTGGAGACAAGGCTTCATCAAAAGAATCCATCCCTGCAAATCAGTTCCTTCTTACACCTTTTTATTTTAAGTGTAAGGTATTTAGTAGTTACTTCGATGGCTGTTTTAAAAGTATATTTTAAAAACATTTGTTCTGGCACTAGATTTCAGTAAACAGAGGTGTTGGCTTCTCTCCGATTTAAGGTGACTAGTTTTCAGATTGCTGTAGTCCAAACAGTTTAGGTGATGAAGGGATCAGCCGTGACATCTGCTTCAGTTTTCCTTCAGACGACAGATTCAGTAGCTAATGCTCTTCCACATTACAGCAGTTTTGATGCAGCTCAGATTTTATACATATTTATAAGAAGGCTGTCAGCAGGCTAGGGCAAGCTTTTAAGAAAGTACTTCTTTGGAGCTCTGTAGTAAATAACGGTTTAAAGAAGGAAGCATTTTTTTTTTAAAGTTCATTTAACATGTTAAATATCACTTTTTTGTTGACCTTGTAAGCCTATTGTTAATAAAGACGATTTTAAAAAAGATTGTTCTCTTGATCTAAATCACTTTGTGGTTGTAGTTTAAAGAAAGGAGGCTGAGACTCTAGGGAAAAGTTGTTGGTCTCCTTAACCTTCCCCCCCCCTTTTTTTTTTAAAGATTTTATTTATTCATGGGATTCACCCAGAAAGAGGCAGAGACATAGGTGGAAGGAGAAGCAGGCTCCCCATGAGCTGGATGTGGGACATGATCTGGAACCCCAGGATCATGACCTGAGCCGGAGGCAGATGCTCATCTGCTGAGCCACCCAGGTGCTCCAGCATTCCCTGTCTTAAAGTATGTGGAATGGATGGGGAAAGAGGCATTTAGACTCTTACTATCCATATCGTATCAAGTGGATATTTGTAAATTTTCTGTGAGAGGCAGTTCCTGGGGGCAGTGTTTTGATGTTCAGGGATGGATTTTGAAAGCATCCTTTTATACTTTGGTTTTAATCTGTTACCCCTTTCCTATCCGATAAAAGCCTCACCTGTTCTTTTATTTTATATACTTTTATCTGAGCTAAATGCTGAAAATTTTAACAGTTCAGAAAAGGATAAACTAAAAACCCCCAACCACTAGCTAACCACTAAACAGTCACGTGTGTAGTGTGTGTACCCTTCTAACCTGTTGAGGCAGTTGCTCTACATTGGTCCTTTCCTTTCTCTGACAAAAATGTAGCTGATTAGTAGGAGTGGAACTATACTATAGCTCCCTTTTTGAAAGTACTCAGAGAAATAAGATTCCAAAGTATTTCTTGGATTTCTATACCCAAGAGAACATTGTCCTCTCTTCAATATCCTTTCTTGTTGAATGTCAGACTTCCTGAAGTGTACAGCATCAAGCCTAGCTTTCCAGATATTTTAATAAGATTGCTGAAGTGGGGGATCCCTGGGTGGCTCAGCGATTTGGCATCTGCCTTCGGCCCGGGGCGTGATCCTGGAGTCCCAGGATCGAGTCCCGCGTTGGGCTCCCTGCATGGAGCCTGCTTCTCCCTCTGCCTGTGTCTCTGCCTCTCTCTCTCTCTCTCTCCCATGAATAGATGAATAAAATCTATAAAAAAAAAAAAAAAAAGAAAAGAAAAGATTGCTGAAGTGACAAAGCCAATTGGGATTAATCTGAGAAGGCTTTCAGGAACAACAAAATAAGACCTTGGGAATTGAGAAAGTATCCCCATTTCACATACTATAGGTCTTTTTTTTTTTTTTTTTTTTTTTTTTACGATTATTTATTCATGAGAGACAGAGGCAGAGGGAGAAGCAGGCTCCATGCTGGGATCCCAATGCGGGACTGGATCCCGGGACTCCAGGATCATGCCCTGGGCGGAAGGCAGGTGTCAAACCGCTGAACCACCCAGGGATCCCCTATAGGTGTTATTTCTTTACTGACTGTCTCACGTCATGGGGATGTAAAGTCTCTGAGGCCAGCGTATTCCCACTGCTGGAGCAGTTCTTGGTAAATTATAAGCACTCCAATACTTGTGGAATGAACGGAAAGACAGAAGTCAGAGGTAATTTTTTTTTTCAAAGACTTTATTCATAGACACAGAGAGGCAGACGTGGGAGGCAGACACAGAGAGGCAGACGCAGGGAGCCCGATGTGGGACTCGATCCCAGGTCTCCAGGATCACACCCCAGGCCACAGGCGGTGCCAAACCGCTGCGCCACCGGGGCTGCCCTAATTTTTTTATACTAGAATTCATCTTTTGAATTATGTAACATGATGGTTCTTAGCTGAATGCTTCATAGTTCAGCACTCTAAATATTAGATCTCTTTATTGCATGCCTCATCAGAGAAGAAGAGATTCAACTAAGAATTAGAAGAGCAGTATCTATTCTTTCTCCTTGAACTTTTAGATCTTTGCCCCCAAAGTTATCAGGCTCCTGGAATTGTTGGCTAGAGAACCTACAAAATTAACAGTCAATTTGGAGCTTTACCCTGTTGATGTTTAATATTTTCCTGGAGAAAGTCAAAGGGCACAGTTTGATTTATTTAACCTGAGAAAATAAACCAAAAAGTACTTTTTATTTTATAGCTTGCAGTATGAAGAACCCTGTAGTTTCGTTTTAGCACCGTGGTTTTAGATATCCTAATATCCCCAGTTGTGCATGAGGGACAAGCCTTTGATTACATTCAGGTAGGGCACCCCAAGTAACACCTTGGAGAGAGAGAGAGCATAGCGACCATGTTTGTCCTTCCCAGTACAAGATTAATTTTGCTGAAGAGTGTGTGGGATTATAGGGGGTAAAGAAAGCACAGAGGAGTTTGAGTTGCTATCCCAACATTTAAGATTCATAGTAGACATCCTCTGATTGCTTTCTCTTCAACTACAATTCTTTAAGTTTTACGGAATTGGCTTCAGCCTCCTTAGCGATAGCAGTGAAGGTGAAGATGATGAATTGACAAACTGCTGGAAGTTGACCAAGACCCATTCTTCCCTTCCATAATTATAGGACACTTATGTCCAGCCGCATACCACGCTTCCCAGACTCCGTTTCAGCTAGATAATGGTCATGTGGCGAAGGAGAGGAGCAGAAATATGTGCCATTTGGTGTAATGCTCCAAAGAGGAATGTCCTCCCGGCTGCTTTCGCCTTCCCAATGCTACAATGCAGATACGGCAGCGACAGGAACCTGGGCAACCACTTTGAAATGGACATGGAAGCCCAGGAATGAGGATGAAAAGCTGTGCTACTCCTGGAAGGTCATGTGAAAAAAGGAACTTGGAAGTGGCAAGTGGTGTTTGTTAAGACAGTTCAGGCTAAATACTGCTTGCTCCTTTACTTCCTCTCACATCGCTCTTCCCTGGGTGCTTATGACTGGTCGAGCTTTGTGCGAGGCGGTGTAGTAAAGCTGTAGTAGGGGCGTCAGCTGCCCTTGTGGACAGCAAAGCTGTGACAGTGTAGTGTTTCTGGACCCTGTCTAGTTAGGGTTATCTGATCGGTTTGGAAGACGGAGGAGAAGCAGAAATGGAGAATGAAGAAGACTTTAAGGAATAGACTCTGCTCCTATATTTTTGAATATTGTTTTTCTGGTATGGAGCAGTGCCCATGTGGTTTACTCATTCATTCAACTAATACTAGATGTCAGGCATAGGATAGACTGAACAAAAAGTTCCTTCCTTCAAGGATCTTCATTCTGGTTGATGGAGACGCTAAACAAGAACAATAAAATATATAGGGTAGTGGGAACTTCTAAGGAGAAAATGTAGGAGAGGGAGCTTCAGAACATCCAGGATTGGGGGAGGAAGATAGTTGAAGTTTTGGACCAAGGATCCAGGGGAGGAGGGCTCATTGAGAAGGAAATCTTGGATCAAAGTTCAGGAAGAAGTGGGGAAGTCAGTGTGTGAAGCAGCGATTTAACAGATTCTCAGTCAAGACAATCCACAAAGCATGGATGATACTACAAAGACCTCTGCTCCCCTGCAGGATAAAGAGTGATTCAAGCAGAAATAGCTAAGTGTGCAAAGTTAAATTGCATGTTCTTCAGTCTCCGCAGGAGACACAATAATAACCGAGGCGCTACATCGATGGAGACAGGAAATGTCGGTTGCTAACAACTTTGTGGATCACCACCTCCAGGAAAGTGGCCACTTGAAAGGCCAATCAATAAGGAGAGTTCAACTCAATATTTTATCTGATACAGTTTACTTTAAGGCAGAGAATCAAAGGGAAAGTGTCCAGATGAAGAACCTACAGGCAAATTCACCTTAAACCTCTAGCTCTGTCATTCTGCTATATTTCATCCAACAAAGACTCACTGTCTATTTTGTGTTGAATACTCTGCTAGGCATTGAGAAAGCGGCAGCGAACAGGGCAGCTGTTGGCCCTGACCTCATACGACTTGCATGGTGGTAGGTAGAGTGGCATTCGCCTCCGAATCGCACAGTTATTTAATGATAAGGGAGCTGACGGGGATCTGATAGAAGGGGACCGATCTCTGAGGATGCAGGCAAGTCCTTTTGGAGAAGAGAGCTGTTGGTTACACCTGAAGGAGGAGAAGGCACTAGCGAGCCGAGGGAGGAGAGGGAGACCTCAGGGCTTGAAAGGCCACAGTGATAGGAGCTGGACATACAAAGGAAGTGTGAGGGGATCCCTGGGTGGCGCAGCGGTTTGGCGCCTGCCTTTGGCCCGGGGCACGATCCTGGAGACTCGGGATCGAATCCCACATCAGGCTTCCGGTGCATGAAGCATGCTTCTCCCTCTGCCTGTGTCTCTGCCTCTCTCTCTCTCTCTCTCTATGTGACTATTATAAATAAAAAATAAAAAAATAAAAATAAAAAATTTTAAAAAAAATATTAAAAAAAAAACAAAGGAAGTGTGAGGAGATGAGGCTGGAGGGGTTAGTGGGCGCCAGATAGTGCTAGGTCTTGAAGGCCAAGATTAGGGCTTGGTTTTAAATTCCAAGGGCAGGGAGAAGCCATTGGAGTATAAGCTGGGGCTGGAGGCAGGCAGGGGGCTCAGATGTTGCCTTGGAGAGAGGCTTTGAATTCGGGTGGCAATGCTGGAGATGAGTGGAGTCGTATCTGAAAGGTGATGGATTGCAGGTAGGAGGATGGAGAGCGTGGGCGCAAGAATGATCTCCGCGGCTTCCACTTTGGGCCACCAGATGCCGGTGCAATTTCCTGAGATGGAGGAGACTGGAGGATGATGTACTGTTTACAGGAGGATGACGAGGCTCAGACGTGTAGAGTCTGGGGTTCCCTATGAGCTGTCCAAATGGAGATGTCAAAAGGGGTGAGGTCTAAAGTGAGTCATTTGAAAAGTGCCCCGGAGCCATGAGAGTGGATAAGCTAGTTCGGCGAGAATGTGCACAGAGAGAAAAGCCCCAGGGCTCTGGGCAGCTTGCTGCAATGGGGGCAGCTTAAGGGCTGGGGTCACCTCGGGAGAGCGTTACACTGACGCTCGGGCGAGCACCTCTGAACCAGATCATCCGGCGAAGAACAGGGATAGCTCACGTTCGGAGCACTCAGTGCGTGTCAAACAGGAGCTCAGCACATGCCATGCAGTGTCTCACGCGGTGCTGAAAACCCTGCGAGCCAGGTGCCGTTATGATCTCCATTCTCCAGGTGAGCAGAGAGAGGCACCCAGAAATCCAGGAGCACGATCAAGGCCTCGCGTGGGTGGCCCAGGTCAGGTGACCACCTAGCGGCAGGTCTAAGGCCCCTAGCCATACACCGCAGCTTCTCCCCGGTTGCTGGCATCTGCAACCACCTTCCCTTATTTCCACCCTATGGCCCCCACAGCCCCCGCCAGGACCATGCGCTCGGCCCTCTTGCCTGCTCCCAGTGGCTGGTTATGGCAGAGCAGCCCCAACGCCTGTGTCATGGGTCCTGTTCTTAGGTTTAGCCTGCCCTGTCCAGCTCTCCAGAGGTGGTTCCAAGGTTTCATGGGATTGTCGGAAGAGCAAAGGGCAGAAGGATGTGTGTGGACCTACCTCCCCGACATCCATCTACGTGTCCATTGCCACATTGTAGTCCACTTACCCAGCCCATCAGTAGATGGTAGACGTGAACTCTGCCCCACCCATCCTTTCCCAGGGAGAATCTGGGGCTAAGTCCCCTCTGAGAAAGGCCCGTTACTCCTCAGCGAGTCCAACACTAGCATAGAGAAGGGAATGCAAGTATTCGGAGTTACAGTGCTGCCAAAAGCAGAGAGCCCCAGTCTAGTTCTGCTCAGGGACCCGGCCTGGTTCCTAGATTCCATCTCTGCATAGGCCTAAGAGTTTATTTCAAAAAGATCTGTGTATTTGAAGTGGCCAGGCCTTTGGCTTAGGTGGCTAAAGCCACCTCAAGCCTGCAGACACACAGGTGCCCTCCACGCTTTCTCCACCTTAGCACTTTTCAGTGTCTACCTCTTGAGGCCTAGGGCCAGTATTGTATCAAAGGATCCCAAGAGCCCCCCCCCAGATCGCTCTGGCTTTAGTCGATTCTGGCTCGGGAACTTCGGGTGACCTCTAAGCCAGTCATATATGCCCCTGCAGGGACCAGCTTTTGGTTTGTGGACACAGTAGACCAGTGAGCCCTAGTGACAGCACATTTCTGTTTTAGGGTCAGCTTCACCTTTCAGCACCGCTTCCCCCAGACTAAGGCTCAGGGAGGGTATGAGCTAACAACTGGGTGCTAGATAGCTGGCCTGTTATATTAATTACCGCATTCCACGTTCAACCCCGTAGAGATGGGTGACAGAGCACCCACTTCCCAGATGAGGAAACAGGCTGAAATAGATAAATAACATGCCTAGACTTCCAAAGCCAGTGAGCAGTGGCTCTGAGATTTAAGGCCGGTCAGACTCCAGAGCTTGTGCTCTACTTTGCGTACTGCCATCAGGTCCACCCACTGAGAGATGTGGACAAGGAAGGAGTACTCTGAGTCCTTAGAGTCTCTTATTCCTCACAGCCCCCAGATCAAGGCCAAAACAGGGTCTCCCTTATCAGCAGCGTGCTGTGTCTTTACACCAGCCGGGGTCCTCATATTTCCTTACACATATTCCATTTAATCTCTTCTGCAGATTAGCTGGGCTACCATTACTATAAGCTGGAAAGATTTGACTGCACTTCCAAAGATCCTATTAAAATGTTGTGTGAGGTCTTCGTAGAATTAGCACCATTAGCACAGAATTAACACTACTGGCATTAGCTTTCCAAGACCTGGTTGATCAAGCCCAGGGTGGGACCTTACCTCTCGTTCATCTGTGTTGCTTCCTGGCATAGGAGCCAAGAGGGGCTGTTGGGCGCTCACTGGCAGAGGCCAAACAGTGGTGGGGAGCCCTGGCCTTGGATACCAGCCAGCCCAGCACATCTTTCCCTCCAGCTCAGCTTGGGTCCTTAGGCATCCCTTACAACAGATTTGCAGGACTGTGTGCCTGTCTGCATTTTGCCTGATGCAACATCCTAGCATTCTTGGGATTCTCAAAACCTGACTGACCCCACCAATGGTTTTGCACTACTGAATGAGATAATCTGGCAAAGCTTTTTTTAGTCAAACATTCTCTAAGCTCTAGTGCCCTACTGAGTCACGGAGCTCCTGAAACTATTTTAAGTCCCCACAAAGTAGACTCCTAGAATGAGGTTAACTTTGAAAATGGTCAAGGTTATCACAAATCTTTCTATTTATTCCCTCTCAGGTTCTCTATCATCACCCCCTTGTAGCTGGCTTTATTCACTCACTGCTTCCCCCAGTGCTCTCCAGAGCTGGCCTCTGCCTACTTTGGGAAGAAGTGCTGAGCAGCTGATCCCGTCGCTGGACCCTCAGGCCCTTCCATCACCGGAGGGCTCTGGTGGAGACTGGGCTCTTGGTTCAGGCCCTAGGAGTCTCTGAGAGCAAAGGACAAAGCCAGCTGGAAGAACTGCCGGGTAGGAAGGTCTCCGTGGAGCCTTTCCAGGTTTTTTTTTTTTTTTTTTTTTTAAGCTGATGAAGGAGCAGATCCTTTTGAGACTGGCTCTGAAAACGCTTCCTAGAACAACTGAGCGAGGCTGGGGAAGAGCTGGAGAGGAGGAAGGGTCATTAAAACTGACCCGGGTCATGGCGAAGTAGGAGGCAGACTGCACTTGAGTGTCACCTGCTCGCCCCGCCCTCAGCCCCCTTTGCAAAGTGCCGCAACCAATGACCAGAGCGTCCTCGGCGCTGGGTCTAACTCAGTGAGGTTTTATTGTGGAAACGCTGTCTCTGGGGATGCGGGACGCGGACCCGGGCCGCCGGGTGCTGCCGGGGCGGCCCTGCGCCCCTCGACCCGCTGCGCCCCCGGCCCTGCCCGCTGAGGACCCCGAGCTCTTGGACCCCCGCGGGACCGACCCTCGGTCGCACTCGGCATCCCCTCGCCCCACCCCCCGGGGCGCAGCCGCCCAGAGGCCTCGTCGGCAAGTCGGGCTGAGTCCTGGCTGGGTCCGGCGGGCGCGGTGCGCGGCTGTCCTCGGCGCGGGAGCGGGCGGCGGCGGCGGCGGCGGGCAGAGCGCGGGGCCGGCGCGTCCTTGCGCGGAGCGGGGCGGGCGGCGGCGGCGGCGGGGAGGGCTCCCGCGTCCGCGGTCGGTGCGCTCCGCCGGGGTCGCGGGCTCCCGGGGCGCCGCGGCGGGGCGGAGGGCGCGGGTCGGGGCGCGCGGCGGGCGTCTCCGCGGGGCGCTGCGCCTGCCCCGGGCTCCGGCGCCGCTACCCCGGCCGCGACCTCCAGGGCGCGCGGGCGTCGCGCAGCGATCGGTCGTGGGGCAGCGCGGCGAAGGCCGAGTGGCGCAGCTGGCAGCCGATGAAGAGCACGACGAGCGCCACGGACAGCAGCAGCAGGAAGAAGAGCAGCAGGTAGGTGGGCAGGTCGGGCTTGGCGGCCGCGCCGTCCCGCACGCCCCGCGCCGTGGCCAGCTCCAGCGGCAGCGCGCCCCCCGCCTTCACCGTGGCCGCCAGCGCCCGCGCGCCGCCCCCCGCCGCCCCGGGGCCGGCCGTGGCGTTGAGCACGTCGCCGTACATGGCCCGCGGGGCCCCGGCCGGGCCGGGCCGGGCCGCCTCACTCGCCGCCGGGCGCCCCCATGGCCCTCCCCGGGCTCTCCCGGGCCTCCGGGGCCGGCGGCTCGCGGGGTCGGAGCCGGGCTGCGGCGAGCCCCGGCGAGCTCCGGGGGCAGCGCGGCCAGACGTGCGGGTCCGGCGCGTGCGGCCGCGGTCCGGGGGGGCGGGGGTCGGGGGTGGGGCCGTCCGGCGCCCCGCGGATCCGGGCGGCGGTCCCGCGGCGGCGAGCCCCGTTCGGACCGGACGGCGCGCGGCGAGCCTGGCGGCGCTCCTCGGGCTGCTGCGCTCCTCGGGCTGCTGCGCTCCCCGGGCTGCTGCGCTCCCGCCTGCAGCGGCGACTGCGCTCCCAGGCTGCGGGCGCGCTCAGGTCCCGGGCGGGGCGCGGGGCGCGGGACGCGCGGGGCGGGGCGCGGGGGGCGGGGCGCGGGCCTGACGGCGCTGCCCCCGGAGGCTGCCGACCAATGGGGCGGCGGGGGACGCGCGGCGACCGCCCCGGCCCGGCCTCACATCACCTAAGGCGGGAGGGACCCGCGGGGAGACGGGGGACGGCGGGAGGTAAGACAGGGTCACAGGAGCACTGACGGACGCAGAGATGCTCACAGTCCATGACCAGAGACGCCGTGCGCAGCAGACTGGCCCCGAGGCACCTGCTTCCATTCTTCCCCCATATACTCCCTCCCGGCGTGACCGGGCCTCCAGGGGCACCTGGCGCAGGGGCAGAGGCCCCCCTGCAAGCCGGGACGGGTTGGCGGGCCCAGGCCCCTGTCTAGCTGGGCCCTGAGGGCGCAGGTGCTGCCCAGCCCCCCTGGCCCGGCCTCCTCCCGAGCAGGGGGAACAAGGGGCGGGGCGCGGGTGGTGATACCTCGTCTGACCTCCGCTGACCTCGCCAGGGCTGGCCACGGCGAGGCGGCCAGAGCAGAGGCGAGCGGGCCGTGAGACTGAGGGGCTCTCCTGGTCCAAACCCCTCCCCTCCTTTGAGAAACTGGGAACTGTTGCCCTAGCTGCACTGCTCCGGAAGGACTGACTGCCCCAGCGGGTCACCGGGTAGGGGGGTGGCCTGCGAGAGGCCCAGGGCTGGAGACTATGGAGGCGCCCACCGGCCTTCGCTGTCCTGCAAGTGCAGAGTCAGGGCTGAGGGCGCCTCCTTCCTCACCTTAGCCTCCGCTGTTACCTGGTCACTTGTCAGATACCTGCAGGGTGAGGCAAGTTCTAGCTGCGTCCCTCCTCCCGTCCCGGGCGCAGTGTGTGGGGAGAGCGTGGTGAGCACCGGCCGAGTGAACGGGAAAGATAAGTTAGTCATCCCCCTTGCCCTCCACATGCCTCACAGCCTGGCCTCCAGCACAGCACGCGCAGCCTCGGGATGTTCAAAGCCAGCCCTGGCCAGAGCTCATTCCCACAGATCCCACCCCAGCCGGGGAGAAACACCTTTGCAACCTCTCTGTCTAACATTGAAGTCGTGGTCCAAGGCCTGACTCTCCAGAGTGTTTTTCTCCTTGTTGAGGGAGGCCTCCACTCTGCAGGCTGTCGGCAGGGCTTTCCTCTCAGGCACACAGGTGGGCTGAGGGGGGCCTCCCCGGGGGAGATGGATGTGTGTGGATGGAGTGGAGGGCAGGGCCTGGCAGGATGCTGAGCACCACCTCATCTCCCCACCTTGGTTCTGGGGAGCTGCCCAGCGTGCTCCTAGGGCCTGTAGGATGCTGAGCCTCAATGCCTGGCCAAACCCTCATTTTCCAGGTGGGAAAGCTGGCTCTGAGAGCAGCAAGGCTTGTCCATATGCACACGGACAGCCACCACCAAAGAGCGATGGAGAAGCCAGGGAAGTGGGCCACTCAAATGAGGGGAGGTAGTCCCTTCCCCGGAAGGCCTGACCTATTTTGGACAGCATTGTTCTCAGCCAGCAGGATCCCAGGGGGAATTATGTGATCTTACCACAGGCTTCCTGGCTTTCAGAGGGGAAGGGGCAGCACACAGGCTGGATGGAAGAGATTTGAGCCAGGTGAAGCCCCTGCCCTAGCAATTCCCAGGGTCTTGGTGAGGCTTGAATGGTAGGGCTTGAGTAGATGGGTTTGGGATTTTGCCTCGACTTTCCTCTTTGCCTCTGTGTGTCGGGGAACATGGCCCTGCTCTCTCTACTCCCTCTCTGCCCTAAGCCACGAGATTAGGTAAGACACTAGGTGGTGGCAGGAAGCAGAAACAGCTCAGTTGGGAGGTCCTAAGTGGGGGAGTCTGGGCTTTGGGCTATAAAATGAGGGATTGTGGTAAGAGATTTCTGGTCTTGCTAGGAAGCATGGAGTAAGCATCCAGGAAGTAGGTATGGAGCAGGGGGGTCTGCAAAGGGACCTGCATCCCTTGCTCATGAATAGGGGAAGGGAGGTCTCAGGACCTGGGGTCCCTGGTGCTCTCATTCTGTCCCTGCGGCTCCTGCTCTTCAGCATCAGGTCGCATTCTGCAGGAGTGATGCATGCGAGGGCTTGCAGCCTGTGAGTGGTGAGTGGCGGAGCTGAGGCTGGAACCCAGGCAGCTGGGCTCCAGAGGCCATGCGCTTTACTGCTACCATGACCTCTTCCAAGGGCAGAGCAGTGTTGGTGGCTGCTGCTCAGGGACCTCTTCTCTCAGGCGGGGCTCCAGCCTGCGCTTAGGTGTGATCTTTCTGCTCATGGGGACCTGGGAGGGAGGCACTGCTGTGTCCTCCCTTCCCCAAGGAGGAAGGCAGCCTCCAGAAGTGGTGCCCTCGCCAAGGCCAAGGCCGCCCAGCTGGGGTCAGGATGCGAGGCAGCTGGGATTCCGTAGCCTCTCCTCTTCCGCTCAGCCTCAAGCTGCTTCTTCTAATGAGAAACTCAACAAAGAGCGTGTGGTCAAACTGCCTGGCATTTTGGTAAAGTTGGAGAAGGTATCTTGCCCTTTTTTGGGGGTCTTTTGGTCTCCAAGCGGGGAGGGCACTGTTTCTTTTCCGAAAGATGTTTGGAGCCTGGGAGGGCGGTCACGTTCCCCATTCCCTAAGCGTCTGGGCAGGAAGGTAAACAAGGCCGGTGCTGAGTGAGTGCAGAGATGAAGTTTACACAGCTTGTTACACAAGCCAGAGCGACCTTCCATTAAGGGAGCTTTGTGTACTCATACATTTAAGTCTTGGAAAAGATTATAAAGGGGCTCTGAGTTGGCTTTGACAGGCAGAGGTCACAGGGCCAGGCGTGACCTCTATCCCCATTATGTGGTTGCTGAGTGACACATGCTGCCCCTCCTTTGGCCTGTCTGTGGAGGGACGGGAAGATGAGGCAAGGGTGCCTTTCCTGCCACGATGGGGCCATTTGGCAGCTGCTTAATGGAAACTGGGGAGACTAGGAGCATTAGAGCCCCAGGATTCCATCAACTGTGCCGCGGGGCCTGTGGGGCCCGGTGAAGCTATTTCTGTTTCTCCTGCATGCGAGGGGAATTATTATTACACAGCTCCGCGTCACCGAGAGGCTGGGGTGCAGGTCAAGGGAGAAATGTTGCTGCCCGGGGTTTGCCGCCACTGGAGTGGCTTTCTGTGCGTGTCGTGTGCTGTGATTGCCGTGGCGTGCTCCTCCGTGAATGCCGATGATGCCCTTGCTTGCAGACCTTTTCATTTTAGCCATGGTGCCCGGCAGTGCTTTAGAGGGTTTTTTGTTTTTTTGTTTTTATTTTTTTTACAGATGGCGTCGACAACCACAGTGGCTGGTGACTTAAGGTCATATTTTAGAATGACCATTTTAGAACTAAATAGAAAGTAGGCCAAGCCCAGCTTAGAAATGTAGGGCCTTTCCAAGGGGGAAATAGGCAGTAGTGGGCTTGGGGAATGGTCAGGCTGGACTGGGCGAGAGGCTGCGATCTGGTGTTTTGCCTGGGTACCTGGGGAAAGGATGGGGTGTGAGCGTGAGACCAAGTGCAAGAAGAGTGCTCACGGACGCTCTTCTCCCAGAAAGGGTATCTCTGCCCTCGTCCTCTGACACCTGGGCCTGCGGCTTCTCTTGCTGGATCAGACGGTGCGATGTGATGGAGAGAGTCAGTGACACGATGCACAGGGCTGGCTGGGGCTGTGGCCTGAGATGGCTGGAAGCAGGTGCAAACTTGGTCTGCTGGTGGTGGGTGATGGGATGATGCTGGGTGTTACCAGTTTTTGGACAAAGTCTCACTGGTTAGTACCTTGATTACCACATGTGACCTTTCCTGCCTCTCTAGGTCCCTTTAGCTGTGTGGTCTCTAGCTAAGTGGCCACAGAGACACAAAGCTTCTAAGGCTGCTGTGACTGATGGTGACCAGTTGCCACCCCTTGAGCTGAATCATCTAGACTTTTCTGGAAAGGATGTGACCTTTCCTGCCTCTCTAGGTCCCTTTAGCTGTGTGGTCTCTAGCTAAGTGGCCACAGAGACACAAAGCTTCTAAGGCTGCTGTGACTGATGGTGACCAGTTGCCACCCCTTGAGCTGAATCATCTAGACTTTTCTGGAAAGGACAGAAGTGGAGCATCTGGGTGGCTCAGTGGTTTAGCGTCTGCCTTTGGCTCAGGGAGTGATCCTGGGGTCCTGGGACCGAGTCCCCTGTTGGATTCCCTGCAACGAGCCTGCTTCTGCCTCTGCCTATGTCTCTGCCTCTCTCTGTGTGTGTCTCTCATGAATAACTAAATAAAATCTTAAAGAAAAAAAGAAAGGACAGGGGTTTGCATGACAGTGACGCTGTACTGCCCCTGCTGCCTAGACCCAACCAGCGTGGGTGGTGTGGAGGGGTGAGTGAGGTCGCTGCATGTTAAGGAGCAGGTCACCATCCTGGCCAAGAACGGGAAGTAGGCCAAAGCTGGGATAGAGCCAGCATGTACCAAAAGGAGCAGGAGGGCTTGGAACAGGGCTAGTATTTGGAATCAGTAGCCAGCCAGCTTCAGGGGCACCTGGGAGTCTGGCTGAGTCCTCTGGTCCTGCCCCTGTTTCTCCGGGGAAGGGGTACCTAGTTCATGAGGTCACACTTGGAGAGAGATTGGGCACCAGAGGCGGTGTCTCAGGCCCAGAAGTAGAGACAGGCACCAAAGTGAGGGAGAACCGTTAAGTTAACTGTTCAGTTAATTAGGAGGCCCACCAACCCATCCCACCTGTGGTGTTGAGGGAGAACTTCTTCATGGAAAGGTCTGGAACTTGGGGGTGACGCCAGGGCAGAAGAACTCGTTCAGGAAGAGGTGGTTCTTTTCTAGGATTGTATTTCCTAAGATTGAGTGTACATCCATCAGGTGAGATGCAGTGTTATTTTAGATAGCCCATTGGTAAAATATTAAACACCACTGAATCACAAGATGCAAGAATCATTGCCTTCTAATCTCCTCTAATTATCCTGGTGATGACAAAAAGAAAAACCTAGTTGGGCCCTGGGTCAATGCAGGTCTGCCGGAAAGCACATGCCGGAAATGAACTGGCAGAAATGCCCGCGGTGGAGAAAAGGTGCAGGAGCTGGAGCAGGCAGGAGGACTTTGTGATCACAGTGCAGCCTGGGGCTCCTGAGAACTGAGGGGGAAGGAAGGACTGGGGGAGGGTGGCGGGGGAGCCTCCAGGTAAAACGGCCTCAGCCAGGCCAGTGGTTGCCTGGTGGGCAGGAGGCATGCAGCTGGGGGCAGCTTGGACTCTGTGGGTGGTCGAGAGTAGAGTCCCTTTCCCCTGCCCCCATCGTCGTCGGCTGGTGGCCCTTTGCAGAGGGCTGTGGCAGGCCTGGAGGCAGGGCAGGTGCGCAGTCCCTGCAAGACTCACTTCTCCTTAGAAGCCTCCCCTCCTAGCCCTGGCCCCTGCTCCCTTTTCCCCTCCCCCGGTGGCTGTGACTGGTCAGTCTCTGGCTGTTTACAGCTGTTTGAGACCATAGACTTCAGATTCAGGGTCGACCAAGGCTAAGAGTCACGTCCTGGGGTTTTGGCCCAGGAGTCTGGGCCACGATCGGAGCCCAGCGTCTGCCTCACCACAGCCAGGGCCTGGGGTTTGTGGCCAGCAATGTGCCATCCATGAGCACCCCGGCTGTGTGCGTGGCTGTTCTCACCCTCTCCTCACCATTGGCATGTCCATCCAGGCCGCTCCTGCCCGGGGGCAGAGCTCCGCTGACTCTGAGGCTGCAGAGCCTCCCGCCCTCCCTGTCTGTACCTCTGCGGCCTGTCCTTGTCCTCGTCCTCGGGGAGGGCGGTGTGGGGAGCGGGGTTTGCTGTGGCTCCTGTGTGCAGTTGGGGCCCTCTCTGAGAATACCGCCACAGAGTTAGGTTTTCAAGTGATATTTAGGTAGAAAGAGAAAGAGAATTAAAAAAAAAAAAAAAAGAAACAGAATCAAAATAAATGACACATTTTAGAAAGCTGACAAAGATCCAAAACATGGGAAAACAATCCAGACTGGCTTCGGGTGCCCTACGCTTCCTCACTTCCCTTCATTCGCCACATCCCCTGCTACCCCGTGTTTAGGAACACCTCAGTGCATGGTCCCCCACCCCTGACCCTGCACCTTCCTGTCCCGGCACCAGGGAGCCCAGAGAGCGGGTGGTGGGCGTGCTCCTAGGAATGACCAGACTCGTAGAGGGGGATGGCAGGGGAAGACACTAGTCTGACCTGGTAAGATGCCTTACCTTTGCAAATTTTACAAAAATGCCTGACCAGGTGGGTGAACGTGAGCTGGGGCTCCCAGGCTCAAGCTTCCTTGACCTCACAGTAAACCCACCTCCGTCTTTCCCAGGTCCGCTCCCCTGCCAGCAGGGGCCTGGATCATCCTCAGGTCACTGCCTGAGTCAGTGACTTACAATGGCTCCCAATGACTTTTTTAAAGGAAAAGTTATTTCCTCTTATTTTTATGCTGCTTATAAAAGCAGTATTTGGCCATTATCTGGAAAATATAGACAAGACTAAAGAAGGAAATAAAAATCATCCTAGGGGCAAGCAGTAGCACTTTAGAACTCTACTCTTCTCCCATCCCCTGCTAAGAATTAGACATGACACTGATGGTGGAGAGGTTGGAATGTCTCAGCACATTGGCTCACATTATGTTCCTCCATTTGGTCCGTTTTTTGTTCTAGAACATTCCTGTTTATCAGCCTCCATTATTTTTTCTTCCTGGAGCCCTTGAGAGCTTGGATGAAGGCCTGGCCAGTAGATGCAGTGCATTTGAGGACTTGTGAGCGAGGTGCTAGCTGCAGCGTGTTTGAGTGGTGAGAAGGGGTGCTGCCCTGCTTGCAGACCTCGACTGGGGAGCTTGAGCATTCCCAAGAACAGACGAACTGAGGACGGGTTCTGCTTTCAACTGTGTCAAGGATGCCTGATGTCTAGGGTGTGGGAAATGGGAGAGGCAGGGGGTCTGGGCCAGAGGAAGGACTGGGAAGGGCCACTGGGTTCAACCTCCTGAGGGTTCAGATATGGCTGGACCTATACCGGGGAGGTACAGGGAGTGGCCCGTGTGGCCTGCACCGCCACCCATGGCTGGGCGCCGCACCAGCTAGATGCACCTGGTTTGAGCCAGCAAGAAGCTCTGGGATTAGGGGCCTACCTGCAGGAAGGGGTGTTCCCAGCTCCTGTCACCACTACATCCTTCTCCTAGCTGCCTCTATGGCGAGCACCCTGGGTAGGCTTTGGGAAGCTGGGCCAGGTCAGCGAGCGGCAGCAGGGACAGGCTTGAGCTCTGCCTCCAGACCCTACAGCTGAGCTGACTTCTGGGTGAACAGTGAGAGGCCTGACTTGCATCTTAGGGCATTAGTCTTGGCCCTGCAAGGACAGATACCCCTTCCCTACTGGCTTCCTTCCCCAAAGACCGGGCCAAGCCTGAAAATCCCGTCTTCCAGACAAGGCTCTTGCTGGA
The DNA here is from genome assembly GCF_018345385.1 of Vulpes lagopus. Taxonomy (NCBI): domain Eukaryota; kingdom Metazoa; phylum Chordata; class Mammalia; order Carnivora; family Canidae; genus Vulpes; species Vulpes lagopus. The sequence continues at coordinate 108,405,532 of NC_054830.1, read as the reverse complement.
GTCCCTGACAGCTGCTCTGAGCCCCTGGCAGCTGGTCTGGGCCTTCTGCGGACCCTGCCTTCATGGATACAAACCCTCAAGTCACTTTTTAAGTTAATGGGAAAGTGGGATAGGAGAGAGATTTGATTTTCATGCCCCTCCTTCCACCTATACTTAAAATGTAGGGAAGTTTTCCATCCTTGACCAGAAAGAGGGGGGGGGAATTCCAAATTTACAAAATTTAGGATCATATTCCTTCAGGGTTTTAAATTATGCTTTCTTTTTTCCTAAGGTTGGTTGGTTGGCTTTAAACAACTTTGCTTCTTTCCCATAAAAGTTAGGGATCCCGATGATTTTAATTTGGAGTAAGCTCCTCCCGACAGCCAGTCACCCCTGCTCCTAACCTGCCCCTGGCCGGTGTCTGAGGAACAGCCCTTTTTCTTTCCTGGCACCTTTGCACCTGGGGATGCCATCCACTCCCACAGGGGAACAGCTGGCTCCTGATGGGTCACGAGGCCCTGGACAGAAGGGACCACGGATGTGGGATAGGAGCAGGAAAGTCCTCCCAGTCAAAGAAGCAACAACTGGTTATGAACAAATCTGAGAAAATATCTCTTTTGCTCTGTCAGTTCCTGACAGGGAAGGAAGGACAGATATGCCCACGGCCTGATTCATGAGGAAATGTGATTATTTAAAAAAAGTTTTAAGTGAGAGAACTGAAGCTGTCCTTTAAGTGGCATTTTAAAACCTAAATTGGAAACCACATTAGCATTGCCATTTTGTGCTGCGGCCACAGAAATCCGACCTGTCCTTCTGCTGCGTCGGGTTTTTGATCCAGGATTTTGGAGGTCTCCATCCTGGAAGGTGTACCCCAGGGTGGTAGGTACGCGTGGGCTCTGTGGCCCGACACTGCTGGGGAGGGGGCTGCTCCTGCCACTCCCCCCCACCCCCCAGGAGACTGCCCATGGGCTCATTCTGTGGGGCAAGAGAAGTAAGGTGAATGACTTGGATCATCTGACCCTTTTTTATGGAAGCCTAGAAGATGCCGCTCCCCCAGGAATGGCGTTGTGTGGATTTTCTCAGCCTCTCAGCTGGAACCAAATAGGGGAAAAAAGTAGATGCTTGGGGGTATCAAGGGCATTCTGAGACAGGACCATCCACCAGCCAGCCCAGCAGGGCCCTGAATTCGACCATCTAGGCAAGAAAGGCAATGGCCAGCACCATCCCCTCCCCTGCTTCCACCCCCAAGGGGAGCTGAGGGCTATGAGGCAGGGTGTTCCAGGGACTGGGTCTCAGTTTCTCCTCATGGTACTTCTTCTCCCCCACCCTCTCAGGCCTACCTGGGGGAGACTCTTAAATTTAGGTCCTGGCCCCAAACCCAAAGATTCAAATCCAGCCTTGGAGCTGGGAGTATGTGTGTGGGTGTGCATGTGTGTTGGTGTGTGTGATATCGTCGGGCGTCTCCTGGCACCTGTGAGGCTTCCTTGCAGACCGGCAGCAGGCAGACAGCCCACATGAACTGCCTCGGAGAAAGGACACCAGTGCAGGACTCAATTCACAAGAGTCAAATGACTGGCTTTCAAATTTCTAAAGTCTGAGCATGAGATTCGGAACAAGACATTGTGAGTAGGGACAGGGCTGTGCCTGGAACATACAAGCACCTTTGGGTGAATCATAGCAAGGTGCCTTTGTCCTTGTCAGGGCAGATATTAGCCCTGACAAGGGCTAATATCTGTTGGTCCCTCCCCACTCAGCAGGGCACCTTTGTGTGGTGCATACACAATCTTATACGGTTGTTGCCCTGTGCAAGGGCATGTTTTCCCACCTCTGACATTACAGGAGACCTTCCTGCTTTCAGGGCAGGGAGCTGTGGGAGGCTGGTTGGGGGACAAGGAGACCTCCCTGCCTTGAGAGGGACGCCAGAGACATGGAGAGTTCTGCGGGTCAGGGTATAGGAGATAGTTAAGGCCTTTCTGGGGTTGAGCCCTGGGAGGCAGAAGCCTTCAGAGGATGGGTGGCTCCCCCAGCGGCACCAGGTGTGACAAGGCAGAGAAACTCCTACAAGCCCACCCTGTGTGCCTGGGAGCACCCAGGGCGCAGTTGGCTAAGCCGTTGGAAGACACAAGAAGGGGTTCTGAGCCAGTGCTCCACGGAGGGCATGCAAGCGGAGTGGAGTTGTCTGAGGGGGTCTCTGGGATGGGAGTTAGGATCCAGGTGACCTCACCCTCCAGGACTGACCTTTAGAAAGCAGACAGGACGGCAGGTGCCTGGTGGATGCCAGTGCAGAGAGGGCTGTGGGGGGAAGACCGAACACCCACCGGCAGCCCACAGAGTTGAGCACCATGCCTCGGGGGAAGGTGGGTGTGGGCCTCGGAGCTGGGATTTCAACCCCCTTGGGAGAATGGTCGGGGGCTCCTCCCGGTGACTGGCTACGGGAAAAGTCATGTTAGAGCCCTTGTCCGAGTGAGCTTGCCGATGGACAGGGATATAAATATGCAAAGAAAACCACAAATACTGCGCCCCCCCCCGCCCCCCCCCCCCCCCCCCCCGCCACTGCCGGCCCCGTAAACCATCTCTGTGCAGTGAGATTAAAGACAATTTTAATTGCTTCTGAGTGTGGAGGTTTTTGAAAATTTCTCCAGTGACTACCATTTACTTTTGTGATGAGAATAATAATTTTTTAAAAATACAGTATAAAGTGAAACAGCGAAAGTAATTTGCTTTTTTATCTCTCTGCCCTCTGGGGGCTCCCCTCTCTGGGCTCCTCCTCTGGCAGCTTCCCTGAGCCCCTGGGGAGCCCCCTTCTCCCAGACCCTGCAACCACCGGCTGGAGAGAGGGAGTAGGCCCAGCCGGGAGTCCTGGAACCAGAAGCTCTGATTCACGATGGCACGACAATGATGTCATCAGCGACAGTTTTGCATCTTGCCTGCACCCACTTGAGAGCACAGCCAGGGCAACAGAAACACTTGCCGTTTTTGGCTTCAGGGAGAAGGTCTCTCCTCCTCCACAGGCGGGAGGGTCCTGGCTGGGCTCTGCTGAGCCGGAGAGCGAGTAGGCTGCGCCTTTCCACTGGCCAAGCTCCCCAAATAGCATCCTTTCTGGGAATCTGCGTCTCTGGCCATCCAAGCCCTTGATCCCCACTTGGAATCTCGAGGACAAGGCCCACCCTTGGGGTCTGTTGGGGCCATTTGGAAAGAAAGAGAAAAGATGGCAGAGCAGTTGGGCTCCTTTCAGGAGTCCCCCCCACTGGGGAGGCCAGGATGAAAACGGAACCGAGGCGGGAGGGGGCTTGGTGAGCGGAGCTGGACCCACGCTGATCATTAAGGAGCAGATTACGGGCTCCAATTGTGAGCGCGCCGAAGCAGCACGCCTCCTCCTGATACAGACTGGAGGTGACTGCGGTTCCATCACAAAAAGAAGGAAAAGATGCCAGAAATAAACGGTGAGGGGTGCCCAGTGGCTCAGTCGGTTAGGTGTCTGCCTTCGGCTCAGGTGGTGATCTCAGGGTCCTGGGGTCCTGCCCTGCGTCGGGTCCTGCCCTGCGTCAGGCTCCCTGCTCAGCGGGGAGCCTGCTTCTCCCTCTGCACCTCCCCCTGCTCCTGGCGCTCTCTCTTTTTCTCAAATAAATAAATAAAATCTTTAAAAAAAAGAAATAAAAGATGGGTCTCAAGGATGAGGACCTTAATTGTTATGGCAGAGGAAGAGGACACCTCCACGCCCACCCCATGCACAGCCTGCTGGGCACCTTCCCCACGCATCTCTGTCTCCGTCAGCGGAACCTGGGGAAGGAGCAGCCCCCAGAGGAAGTGTGACTCCCAGGCACCCAGGAAGTGTGTTGTCTCAGCCTGGCAGGTTGTCTACTGGAGGGCTCTGCTCCCTGACCTCTGGTGAGTCCTGAGACTCCAGGAGGGAGTGGGGAGGGACTGTGCCCAAGACCCAGTGCAAGGACGACATGACTTCACGTCCTGGAAACAGGAGACATGATGCCCCAGAAGGTTATTACCCTAAACCCTTGTTAGTGTTTCCTGTCCTTTTCCTAAGAGTTTGTTTCATAATGACGGTGTTTAATAATGGGTTGGCAGCATAGGGTAGAAGAGGATTGAACTTCTTACCCTGACCATCTTTTCTCTTGGTGTCTCCCCAGTACTTCCTGCCCAAATCCTAGAGAGCCTTCCAAAACTCGATTGGTGGCCCTGTCTGGGTGAAGACTTCAGAGTCCGCTAGAGCGCTGGACCCTGAGGCTGCAGCCCATTTCCACTCCTGCCAGTCCAGAAACCTGATGACCATGCCCATGTAGCGAAGGGACCTCTGTGTAGAGCATTAGAATAGGGCTGACCCCTGGAGTCACCTGGGAGCATCTCAGATACAGATTCCTAGGCCCTGCTCCCAGTCTGTAGGTCTGCATTACTAATTAGTGTCCCAGGGCAGGAGGACAGCTGTCTTCCTGAGGCAGGAGGTTCTAGGACCATAGGGAGAAATACTCTGCAAGGAGCATGTCTCCTCCTTCAGGCTGCCCTCCAGGAGGGCACACACACTCCCACACTTGGTGTCCCGCCCGAGGGTTGACCGCCCATTCAGCTGTGTTCACAGGGACCCACCCAGCAGCCAGCCAGGGTCATGGTGCTCAGGGGCCCAGGGGTTGAATTTCTAGTTCACTGGGACTCCTACACTACTTAAATTCTTTCTTTGCAAAAGCAATAATGAGTTCTGTTCAGATCACTTTGCTAGGTTGTTATTTTAATTAAAAAAGGTCAGGACGTGAAGGCGCTGTGACACCTGTGAGGTTGGAAACCCATTGTCTGCCGGGCAGTGATTCACAGGCGGCTTTGTGACATCACCTCCGTGTTGGCCACTGCTCTTATTAAAATCTCACTGATCCACTTCACTGTTGCCAGGCTTGCGGCCTTTGTCTCCAGCGAGCCTGCTGTCTCCCAGCACCCCGGAGGCCACGGAGCTTGACACGTCGTGTGTGAGCAGAGAGGATGGCTGCACCCACTGGCAGCATCCTCCCCCAAAGAGGCCAGAGCAGTTTTGGGGCTGGATGGCTCTCTTTTCTTTTCCCTTCTTTCCTTCCTTCCTTCCTTCCTTCCTTCCTTCCTTCCTTCCTTTCTTTCTCTCTCTCTCTCTCTCTCTTTCTTTCTTTCTTTCTTTCTTTCTTTCTTTCTTTCTTTCTTTCTTTCTTTCTTTTATACTTGAGAGAGGGAGAGAGACATAGCATGAGTGAGGGGAAGGGCAGAGGGGGAGGGAAAAGAAGACTCTGCTGAGCAGGGAGCCTGACATGGGTTTCGATCCCAGGACCTCTGGGTCATGACCTGAGCTGACAGCAGATGTTCACTGACTGGGCTACCCAGGCACCTCTGTTGTGGAGGTTTCTGTTGGTGCCCAGACACAGGGTTTCTTTCTGGGTGAAACCAAGCTGGTCCAGGTCATTGGGAACCCTGCCTGTGGCTTGATTAACACTAGCAGAGGTGCATTCCTAAGGCATTGTGCATCGAGGCACTTGGGGTTCAGTCACCCTCCTGGGGTCACCCTCCAGGGGTGACTACATGGGCTCCTCTCCTGGGGTTGGGCTGCACATGGTGTGAAAAGTTCCCGGACCACCTACGGTCCCTTTGTTACTCTACAGCTCGGGTAATATGCACCTGCAAACATGACTTCCCATGATTCTGTGGTTGACAGTCCTCAGCTGGGCAGCTCTTCCTCACCCAGCGAGTGTGTTCTGTGGCTGCACTCAGCTGGGAGCTTGGCTAGGCTGGAACAGTCCAGAAGCTTCTCATGCTCCAGGGTTCCTCTCCATGTGGCCTCTCAGCATTTAGTAGCCTGGCTTCTTCAGGACACAGCCTTGGCTTTCTAGAAGCCCCAGGGGGCAAGTACGTATCAAGCCTCCGGAGCAGAGTGCGTGTGCACATCCCATTGGTTCACATGGGTCGCGTGACCAAGCCAGGGTGGGCATGGGCGGGGAGTGAGCAAGGGGTAGAGGACCCTTGGGCAGGTTACGTTGGGGTCACTGTTTTTATCCACGGAAACCTCATTTTCCTTTGTTTCTTAGGAGGTCACCAAACACCTTGTGGAGCAGGACAGCGGCCTGCCCCCGTCTCTGTGACCCCTTGCCCTCTCTGCTACTGGCACCTGTCCTGCGGCCTGGCCAGATCCTGGGCTGGGAGGCCCGCGGTGTGACTCGGGGAGCTCACCCAGACCCATGCTCCTCCACTCCGTGCTGATGGTGGTTTTGGCCCCTGGGTGCTGGAGGAGACTCTGAGGCCTCTCAGGCCTCAGAACAGGTAAGCAGTTCTCTCTTCGTTTTACTGTGAAGTCACACATCATCACACAGAAGCTGCCTCTTTCACATGGGTTCTGGCCTCTTCTTTCTGAGGGAGGGCCTGCCCAGGGCTCCCAGGGGCTCCATGTCCATGGAGCTGCAGACCTGCTGGCCCTCTTCATTTGCCTGGGCTGCTGCCAGGTGGCCCATGTGGCCACGTGCCTGCCTTTGCCTCCTGTCGCCTCTTGCTGGGGGCGTGGGCCTGGGTCCCTTCTCACCTTCATGGCCCTCTCCTCCTCTCTGTGTGGTGGGTACCAGGGGCGACAGACGGCATCCTCGGGCTTGGGACGCCTTGGGTCTCTTCACGGTTCTACGGGCTCCTGCCCTGTGACCCTGTGGGTGATGCACACCTGGGCTGTGTGTGGACTGACAGGCTTCGTGGGTTCCTCTCACATTTGTGCTCTTGCCTTGGACCACAAGCTGTTTTCCAGAAGAGGTCTCTTATGTTTCAAGTCAGGCTGAATCTTTCATGTCGTGTGTCTGCAGAGAGAGGAGCAGTCTGGGAGGCCTTTAAGAATCAGGAAAATGGTATTTCTGTCCTTTGGGAGAAGAACTGAAGATCTGTCTACAGTGCCCAGAATCGTGCCACCAATCGTCCTGTCTGTGCAGCCTCAGTGGGCTGGTGCGTGGGGACACGGAAGTTCAGGAGTCCCAGGACTCAGCAGGCACGGCTGAGGGGAAATGTTACGGGAAGCAGCCCGGCCCCAGCCCCAGCCCCCACGGCCTTTGCGGACGCGCACAGTACACATTCTGTTCACGCTGTTGGTGACAGACAGTGATGATGCTCGCAGCGTCTTTATGTTAAGATGTGTCTAAAAAAAAAAAAAAAAAACAGCTCGGCTCTGAGAAATGTTCACCTTCAGGAGGGCTCAACAGGCTGTGAGGGGCCCTGATTTAGTTCTGTGGGTCGGGAAAGCACCAGAGGCTCCTTTGGCTGGGTTGTCTGTCCTGTGATTGATTGGAGTCCAGCAGGAAACCCCCGGGCTCCGTTCTGTTCTGTCACTGAAATGACCCAAAGACTTACTTCCCCTCTCCGTCCGGGACTGCCCCAGCTCGGGGCTGCTCCCCCGGCACCGCCGGCCTAAAGCCCCTAGACTCGGGGATAGCTGCTGGGACGTGGCCTCTCAGCATTCAGTAGCCTGGCTTCTTCGGTGCTCCTGGAAGGCGGAAGAAGCCCCCCATCTACTACTGTTTGTGTTTATGTAACTCGAATCCTCTGCTTCGTCGCCTGCACCTACAAGATAAGGCTCTGTTTTTTCTGTTTGTAGCAGGAGCCTTGTCAGCAGAATCTGGTCCTCCTCAAAGTGTCTCCTGATCATTTCTAGAATCTCTGAGGGGTGACCCCCGCTCCCCACAGGAATGGTACGGCTAAAAAAAAAAAAAAAAAAAAAAGAATGGTACGTCTAGTTCCCAACTGGCTGCCGCGTCCCGGCCCTGTGACTCCCCGCCGCTTGCTGCTGGCACAGCTGCTGAGAGGGGCCTTCAGGGCCACAGTCCATCCCGGGGATGCCCAGGGTGCCGGTCCGGGATCCTTCAGAGCCAGGAGCACGCTCTTCTTCCAATGCCGAGGGGCACGTGTCCCCTGAGCCCGTGAGTGGCCCTCGGTCCAGGGTCTTGCAGATTTGCTCTTCGTCAGTTTCGCTGGCCCGAAGCCATCACCTTTAGTCAGAACCTCACTGACTCTCCAGAAAGACAAACCTCCACTTTTTGGCTCTGCTCCTCTAACCACAGAAACAGCAACAGCCCCAGGGGAGAGGGTGGGGCAAGGAAGCCCTGACGTCATTCCTGCATCCCTCAGGGCTCCAGGACTGTGAAGGACTTCAAGAAAGCCCCTGCACACTGGCTTCATCGACAGCGGGGGTTTATGGGCCTGTGGAGCTGAGAAGGCTTCTGGAACAGTACCCCTGCTCCAAGGAAGAGCTGCGAGAAAACGTGCAGGGGGGTGGGTGTGGGGGTGTGCACCTGGGGGCTCAGAGGCTGAGAGACTGCCTTTGGCTCAGGGAGTGACCCTGGGGTCCCAGGATCGAGTCCCACGTCGGGCTCCCTGCATGGAGCCTGCTTCTCCCTCTGCCTGTGTCTCTGCCTCTCTCTCTCTGTGTGTCTCATGAATAAATTCTTAAAAAAGGGGTGGGCACGGGTGAGACTGTGCAGCCTCTTCCCTTCTCCGATCTCTCCTCACTCCTTGCTGTCTCCCTCCTCCTCTCCCCTCCCTCCCTCCTTTGCTTCTCCCCACTCCTGCCCACCTCACCTCTGTCTGGCTTCCTTCCCAGACAGGCTCTATCTAAGAGGTAAGGAGGGGGTCTGCTGGTGTCTCAGATTCCTGTTCCCCTGCTCAGCGGCCTCCGGCAGGAAAGAAGGGCTGCTCTTTCCCACCATCCACATGTATATACGTTTCAGGGCAGGAGCGTTAAGGCCCTGCATAGGGCCGTGTTCCTTTCTGGGACGGGTAAGTGGGGGTCTGGTGCTGGCCTGTGCCTGTAGATGGGGTTCATGAGCAGCACAAAGCCTATGCATCCCAGGACCTGCCCGCAGACCCCCCTCTGCTCCCCCTCTGCCCTCCCTCTGCCCTGCCTTCCCTCAGCTTGATCTGTGCACATGTGCAGCTGGGGTTGGGGTTGAAGGGGCAACGTTGGAAATGTCGTCCACTCTGCGGGGGCCTGTACCTGTGTTCAGACACCAGAAAGTGTCAGGATAGACTTGTTTCTGCCTTGTCCTTATCAGTGCACTGCCGGGGCAGGGGCGGCATTGGCCTGAGTTGTGTGGGGTCAGCTCCACAGGACCCACGAGCCTCTTTGTTCAGTCAGCAGGGCTGCCACTGTGTCCCTCTTAGTCTGAGGACATGGAATCCACACTTTTTAACAGCACCCTAAGGAGAGTGCACTTTGCCGTTGCCAGGGTTGGGGGGCTGGGGGGGTGGCGGTCCTTCTTCCTCCTCCTGCCTCCCTGGATGTGGATGGGGGTGCAGCCCGGGCTGGGCTGGACGAGGAGGAGGCCTCCCAGTTGCGGCCCTCATGTCTCTGGGCGTGGAATGCTTTTCCTCCACCGGCAGGGCCAGACTGCCTTGACTGTCATGTCTCAGGACCCAGCCTCCTTTCCTGTTCTTCCCCCGTTGCAGGGAGGCCTTTCTGGGCAGGAGAGAGCCCTGTGCCCCTCAAACACCACTTCTTCCCAAATCTGCGATTCTTCCCTCAGCCTTCTCCCTTCCTGAAAGACTCCGGCCTCAGGAAACCCAAGCCCCGGACATGTTATTCTTTTCCTGTGTCTGTGTCATTGCTTCCCTGAAAGGAGGGGGCTTCCCAGCTGCTTGACTGCGGTGGGGAAGCAGAGGGGAGAAACCCCCGGCAAGGCGTCGGCGGAGACTCCTCCAGGCAGCGCCGGCTCAGGTGGCCTCTGCTTCCAAGGCCCGGGGTGAGGGGTCAGCCTGGGCCCCTGCCCGTCCTGGACCAGAGGCAGCAGGGATTTTGCTGCCTGAGCTGATTTACAGCCCTGGTCTCCTGCAGGCCCTTCCCTCCGGCATACTCACTCTCCAAGGGATGAGGGGAAGACGCGGATAAACATAGCACGGGGCGTCGCCTCCCTGCCTCAGAGGATCAGACTCCTAATTCCTGTCAGCCTCTGCGAGCCTCACACTCACACACTCACACTTGACATAAGGCGTAATGAGCCCTTTGAGGAGTGGCGCCCCGGGCTGCTTATTTTTAACCAGACTCTGCGCTCTAGCAGGGCAAGGTGTCTCGGCCTCCTGGGGGTAGGCCGCCTGGAGCTGGCTCCCACCGCCTTCCCCACTTCGAGGAGCTTCTGCACAGTTGCCCTCGCGTTCTGGAATGTCCCCTCACCCTTGTTGGTCGGTCAGTGTTTTGTCTTCCCGGTCTGCGGGAGGGAGAGAGACGCTGTGACTGGCGGACAGGAGGGGAGGCGGGCAGGGCTTGCCGTGTCCTTTAGGAATTGTGCTGGGGCCTAACTTGGGGGGAGGGTGTTCGTCCAAGAAGTGTCTCTAGGATTTGTCGAGTCCTCTTAGGAGCCATCAGAAGGTGACAAGTCGCTGGAGAACTGACTGTTTCAGCAGTGGTTCCCCTGGTGGCTGTGTGCTCCAGGCCTGGTGGGAGGCAGCTCCAGAGCATAGAAGGTGCTGGAACTGGGGTCCTTCCATGCTGTGGCCAGGAGGGAAGGGGCCGCAGGGTTCTGCTGGCATGCACAGAGCTGTGGCAGGGGAAGGCTTGTGTTTCCTACAAACTCACTAGATTTTCAGAGCCCAGTGGTGCCATCTGAAGGAATTGTAGAAAACTGGGGCTCGGCCAGGATTTCCTGGGGGGCTACTGTCTGGTTCTGTGCTAGCCAACAGTGGGAACAAAACAGGCTCAGCCGCCCCCACGGTCCTCCTGCTGGCAGGCAGGGCAGGGAGATGCTACACGAATATGTGAAAGTTAGAGTCTTACACAAGGACAGCTGTGCAGCCTGTGCTGGGGGGTGAGGGGGTGCTGTGGGAAGCAGGCAAGCCTGAGGACAGAGGTCCCTGGACTCTTCAGGGAGGGCTTGGGCTCTTTCTCCTCCTCTGTTGTGAGCCCCTCTCCTGCTCCACTCTTCACTCACCTGCTTTGTTTCTCCAAGGGCTGCTTCTGTCACCTGGTTAGTGCAACAGGAGCCAGGGAGATGCGGTGACGGAGGGAGGCCGTCAGTGCCTGGAAAATCACTAGCTCTTGCCTCAGCTCCAGCTGATAGCCCTGCCAGCCCTCGGTTCCATGCCTTTCCAACAGCTTTCCATGAAAGCGAGGCCCCTCTCTGCACCACCTCTCTCTGGCAGCCGTGAGCCCACTCCTGGACCACCTTTACCTCCCAGGCACGGCCTCTGAAGCCTGACGGATGGTGCTAGGTTTCCTCTTCAGTTTTTAATGACTTATTGGGACTTGTTTTCCTTTATCCCCGTAAAGGGAAAATGTGAGGCTTAGGTTTGAGAGGAATAGGGCACCCCAGGATCTGAAAACGGGGTTGCCACCTGCCTCTGGTTGAAGGCAGATCGGGAAATTGAGTAATGCATCTTCGAAGCGTTTATTAGCATTCTGATGGAGGTAAGTGAGGGATCTGAAAGGAAATCTTCCAGAAGTGCTGGTAATTTGTCCCCTGGATAAATCAATTGCTCTTCTTACAAAGCACGTCAGCTTTCTTATTCAGAGTCCAAGCTTAAAAAGGAAGTCCCCTCACCCCCACCTCTGGATGCTTATGTGTCTCATCCCCAGTGTTTCGCAAGGGATTCGGTAAATATCTGCTGAATGAATCCTGTCGTCATCCGCAGTCTTGGGGGGCCATGGATGAGTATTTGGGAAAAGTCAGAACAGTGTCCCGTCACAAAGACAGGTACACAACCTGATGGGCACTTGAGGATTTGCAGGTTTTTTTGAAATTCATCTAAGGATTCCAGGTGAAAAGCTCCTAGACTGTGAGCATACAGTATGCCCCTGGCACCTGTGGGGCATTCCTCTTTTTTCTCTTGTTGGAGCACTGGGTGGTGGTGCCAGACCACCCGGGTATGAAGCCACACTTCAGGGCATCTTCCCTAGCCTTCCCTTCCCTGGCTGCTGGGGGCCCAACAAATGTGGACTTTCCTCTGACCAACTCCCCCCGCCAGAAATTGGGAAGATCTAGCAAAGTTGATCCTGTATTCTTTACGGCAACAGTTGACCGGGCCGAGTGTCTGTGGCACTTCGGGTAGGGCTCAGCTCCCCCTCTGTCATGGCTCTCCCCCTGCCTCAGTGGTGCCAACCGACTTCACTTTGGTTTATTTTCCCATCTGATCTGCTCTTTTCTTAGAACGGGGTTAAGCAAAAAAGTTTGCTTTCCGGAGATACACTGGGTATTGTGAAACACAAGCCCCCTCATGCATGTGTGTGCGTAAGACATACACGCACATCCATGTTTTGCCCTCTCTGGGCGTCTGCAGAGCACCTGGATTTGTGACTCTGAGCTGCTTTCTCTTCACAGGGTTGCAGTGTGAGGCTTCAGTGGGCAGATGCGGGCAGAGCTTTCAGCACTGGACCTGGTGCCCAGCAGGTACTCATTCCACGAGTGTGGCTAGGGTGACTAGTAAGTGCCTTCTTGGGGCCGGGCCTCTCCCTGAATCCCACAGCAGTGCCTCCAACCTGCTCTGGAACCGGTGTTGTTTGGGACCGGGGCTCCCTCTGGCGGCCGCTCTCGGGCTCACACACGCAAGGTCGCTCCTTGAGAAAGAGGAGGGCGTGGGGGGGGTGCTTTGCCTGCACCCCTTCCCCTCCCACATAGGGCGAGAGGGCATGAAGTGGGCCGGAGGAGATTTTTGCTTCCCTCACCCTTTTCTGGGCCTCCTTCATAACTTTGATGGGGTTGGGCTCAGTAGGTCTGAGGATAGGAGGAGGGCAGGAGGGGAGGGGTCTCGGTTGCATGATCTTGGGGGTTGGGACCCCCTCACACTTGTCTCATTCCTCTCCCAGAGAAGTGCTGGCCCATGGGCTTCTGAGGCCACCTCCAGACGGGCCACCAGACGGGCCACCAGACGGCAGGAGGGCGGCACATTGACATACAATCCCCAGGCTATATTATGAGGTAATTTTATTTTCTTTCCATTTTAGGTAAAAATAGTAAATACAAGATAATCTTAATAAAGGTAAAAATACATCATTTGGATTTTGTTATTTTTCTCTAAACAGTGCTACCTACAGTACAATTTTTGATTTAGGATTTTTTAAATTTTTTTTATAAACAAATAAAATTATTTTGCTATTAGGCTATCTGTGTTCTCGTCTGGCACTTAAGAATAGATCACAGGTCACCTCCCGGTTCTGTTTGGATGTGTGTGGGCTGCGGGGGTGTGGGGGGGTGTGGTGGTGGTCGGGGAGTGAGGAGGGGGCGGGGCATGGGGTGAGGTGGTTTGTCTTCCTCGGATGCAGAGATGCGGTCCTTGTGCAGCGGGGGTGGGGGTGGGAGTGGGAGTGGGGGGGCACAACTGTGCACCCAAGAAGGCCTCTTCTTGCACTGGCCACAGGGACGTGCATCACAGCTACTGGACCAAAGGCCTCACACGTGTCCGCGGGGCATTCCTTCCCCCCACCCCTTTGCTGGCCTTTCTTCCTTAACAGCCCAGATTCACAGCAGTTCCGGGTCAAAGCAGTCCACGACGCTGCCCCTGTCAGCATGTCCGCTTCGGACGGACGGAGCCAGAGGGTCCTCTTGGTATCCTCGAGGCGTGGGCCCAGGACCCTCCCCTGCCAGGGCTGGCGGCTAGGAGGTCCTCCTGGCCTGGGAATGCTGGTAGAAGTCACAGGTGCCCACGCGGGCTGCTAGATGTCTTTGCCCTTGTTTACCCTCAGGTGGTCTTTGTTTAAATTCTTGCCAAATTTCTCACTGAGCTGTTGGATCAGGTCTGCGAGCTCACCGGTAGCTTGAGATTTCTCTTCCAGAAGCTCGTAGCGCAGGCTGGAGATGTCTTGCTTAATTTCCTTCAGTTCACCTGCAAGGACAGAGGAGCTTTGGGTGAGTGTGAGCAGGCACAGAGGGCTTGCTCCCCGTACGTTGGGGGCGGGCATCTTTCCAGCACAGTCAGGATGCTGCTCCAGCCCAAGGAGGGGAAAGCATTGTGACCTAGGTCCCCCTGGCTCCTACCACTGAAGGACACGTCCATCCATCTAAAACCCTCCTCCTTCCATCCTGGTGGAGCTCTCTGTGAAGGCTCTCAGGCAGACGGAGGAGTCAGGGTCAGGATTGTGAAGTCCTGGCACCTCTCTCCTACCATGACAGCATGCTGGCTTTGGAGCCACTAAAGGCAGATTTCAGGACTCCCAGGAAAGCCCTCAGTAACTGGAACATAATCGTCGCAATGCTCTGTGCTTTGCTCCGTCACTGCTCTCTGCAGAGGAGAAGCTCCAAGTGTGCAGGGCCTGGCTCAGCACAGTGCATGTGGCCACGAGCCAGGCGGCCTGACAGAGCTAGGGTCCGCCCAGACCCCGTGGGCAGCGCTGCCTCACCGAGGCCACTCTCCTTCCACAGCAAGGGGCCACCAGGTGGGAACTTGCACTTGTTTCCACAGTGAGCTACGGGGTACAAATCCACCTGGGCTTGGGCTGTCGAAATCCCTAAATTAACTATAAAGAGGACTCAGAAATGTTCTTTTCTGATATTATAGATATTGGACATGCCTCAAATGGGAGCCTGGTGCCTGGGAACATGCTATTACTGTATATTTTTTTCTTATGTGCCATGTACAGAAAATGCAGAGATCTTAAAGGTACACTTTAGCCAGTTTTGACACGTGCATCCACCCCGTTTCCTTTTCATCAGTGCTTTAGTGAGCTCCAGTTGCATGGCATAATTCTAGTGGCATGAAGCCTGGCAACCCAGCCATCTGTAATCACGGCGACACACTGCTCGAGGTGGCTGGCAGGCCACTGGAATTGTTAAATTCGAGACCCAACCATAGGGGTGGCTGGATGGCTGCTGCTCGGCCCCTGGAACATGTCAGCCCAGGAGTGAGTCCAGCCACTGCTCATCTTCAGGCTGCATGCTGGATGCTCTGGGAGGAGGCAGAGGGTCACTGAGTGACCAGGCTCTTCCAGGAGGCCCCTGGGGCCTGAGCCAGGGGGACACTTGGTGCCTTCATTCATGGAGGAGGCTGTTTTGAGGTAGCAAATATTTGTCCTGTGTGTCTCATGAAGATTAATGACCTGGTATAAGGCAATTTGCTTTTTACTTAAGAGTAACTGCTCAAAATGGACTGGAAAATCACCCAAGCAGTGAAGGCAATGTAGCCTGCAAACCTTGGTATGCATCTGGATGACCTGGCGCTTTAATCAAAATGCACAGCCCCCAGGTGCCACCCCTAGGTGTGGCCTGGGATGTGCATTTTTAACAAGGGATTCTGAGGTGGGGGAAATGCTTAGAGAGGCACTGCTGGCTGTCAGGTTCTGAGAGCCTGGAAGTGAGACAGGGTAGTGGCAGGATCTGAAGGAGTCCTGTCTGCTTACAGCTCTCTGTGTGTGCACCCAGGGAATGAGGACTTCTGGGCTGTCCTGTACCCATGGGTCATGAGGTGGACTCAAGGCCACCATTGTTGCAGTAGGTAGGATTTTTACCACCCCCACCCCTACCCCCGATAATGACCAGGTCCTAATCCCTGGTATCCAGTCTGAGTACAGTCACTTAAGATGGCAAAGGGAACCAGGGTTACCAGTGGAATTAAGGTTGGAATTAAGGTTGCTCATCAGCCAACTTTAAATAGGGAGATTATTTTTGGATTATACAGTCTAATCATGAGTCTTTACAAGTGAAAGAGGAAGGCATGAGAGGGTCAGAGAGACATGAAGACAGAAGAGGAAGGAATGTGGCAGCTAGAGAAGAGATTGGGGACTGAGTGCTGGCTCTGAGATGAGGGGGCTGTCAGCAGCCGATGTGGGGGTGGTGGCCACAGCCAACAGCCATTGTGGGGACAGAAAACTCCATCCCACAGCAGCCTCGTGGAACCTACTTGAGCCTACACCCAAACCAGCAAGGAACACGAGCACCCCCCAACCCTTGGGGCCTACAGACAGGAGCACAGTCCTGCCAATACCACCTCGATTTTAGCTGAGCAAGACTGCACCTCACACTCTACCTGTAGGAAAAGGACCCATCGCTCACCTTCATTGACTTCATCACTTTCTCTATCCACCTGGGCCTTCAGGACGTATCTTTTTATGAGCCGCTTCATGATTTTCTGAAATGGGAACACAAGGAAGGGATCAGACAAGCCTGGCCAAGGACAGAAGCATCTCACATGGGGATGTCTGGTGCCCAGCTCCTGCGGAGCACCCGGTCAGCAGCTGGGAGTGCTCCCATGCCTGGTGCCTCTCTTCTGAGGGTGCCTCGCCTGGTGGGGGGACCTGGGCTTGTCCCTGTTTAACCTCTGCGCCGGGATGATCCTGCCCTGGGGATGCAAGAACAGGACACTCAGTGGGAAGCCAAGGCAGGGGTTGAGAGAGAGAGAGAGAGAGAGAGAGAGAGAGAGAATCATCTAAGATCCACAGGTGCTGCTTGAGGGTCCTATGCCTGACTCTACCCTGACCTTTTCTGTGACCTTAGCCAGTTCTGTCCTCTCCTTGGGGTTTAGAACAGAGTCTGGACCAGGCTGGGTAAGTCCACTTGACTTGGAAATTTTCTACTAGAGGCAACAAGAGATACAGGCGGGCCTCAGGAGGTTTTGCCAACATACCACTTCCCTGAAAGCCTGACTCTGTGCCACCAGTCATGGTGGAGGGGAAGGACTTCCTGTGGCTCCCATGTATTGTGCAGATAGAGGTTCTTTAAGCAAATGAGCAGGTAGGAGTAAACAAGAGATACCAAGAGCGGAGCCAAGCATGAGAAAGACCGCAGGAGGTGAACTTGGGATTTTGCTGGCAAATTGCTGGAGGGCTGCTGGACAATCACAGGTTGTAGAAATACTCAGAGAGCTGCGATTTCTGAATCTGGCAGTGAGGGAGGGATTCCCTGCTCCGTGCTCATCCCTTCCTGTGACCTGCTCACACCCGGGGAATCGGGGGACAGAGGCAGCACTTTCTAGATGGAAGGGACCTGAATTCTGTCCTTGGTGGTGCTGTGTGTGGTCAAGCAGATTGCTAAGTTCTCTCTGACTACATGGGCTCAAAAAAAGCTTTTGGTAAGCCAAGGGAAGTGGGTGGCTGGGGGCACAGGGAAGGATTTAGCACATTCTTGCACCAGCTGCAGGCTCTGTCAGTGCCTTTAATGGCCAAGAACGACCCCAGCACACCTCTCCCGTGTCTCCAGGCTTTGTGAGTCCAGGGCTCTAACTGAACCTAGCAAAGGCTCTCTGCGGTGAGCCCTACGTCACCTGTAGGCCACTGCTGCCCCCTGCTCCCCTCCTTGGCCCTTGGGCAGCTGGTCTCCTTGGCTCTGTGCTTTGAATCATGATCTTATTTTGGCTGAACAGTTAGTGAGCAAGTTGCCTTCATGCTGCTCTGTCAGAGAGGCCTGGATCTTGCCATATTAGCGGTTCAAGTGCATATCTGCTAGATTTAGTGAAGCCTAACCTGAGCTAAGGTTTTCATATCTACTAGATTTCTCCTTGACATCCTTCTGGCCTCTAAGGCAGGTTACCCGAGTTACAAGAATGTATATAAAGCCTTTCCTGGGACTCAGTAATGCTCCTTTCACCTTGAACTGTAAAACCCAAACAAAATCAACTTTATCCTGAGCCAGTTCTCATGGGGAAAAAGCACAAAACCTAAAAAACCCAGATACCTAGCTATCTAAAATTCTCCCTCTTTAAAAAATAAAAAGATTTTATTTATTTGACAGAGAGAGAGCACAAGCAAAGGAAGCTGCAGACAGAGGCAGAGAAAGAAGTAGGCTCCCCGCTGAACAAGAAACCTGATGCAAGGGCTCGATCCCAGGACACCAGGGTCATGACCTGAGCTGGAGACAGATGCCTACCTGACCAAGCCACCCAGGCCCCCCTAAAATTCTTCTTGAATATAGAATTCAGAAGTATTCTGCAAATTTTTAGGCTGAGACAAGTCAAGGGGATCTAGTTAAAGTTTGTTGCTCTTTAAGGAAAAGTTCAAGAATTAAGGGTTCTTTAGTTTCTTGATTCATCAGTTGAAAAATGTACGTATGGGGTCAAAGTATAAGCTGGTGATTGGAAGTGGAGAGTTTCCTATGATGGTGCTCAGTGGAGACCCTCTACAGGTATGGCAGTGATCACCGTCTTCCTGGCTTAAGGTGCATCTTGTGTTTTAGCACAACACAACTCAACCTGTTATTTTAAAAGATTCCACATTATTAATACACATAATTATTAATGCCCTTCAAACTCCATTTGTCTTGAGTAGATGAGACCCCACTCACAAGCCCCCTTCAGTGTGGAGTGGCCCTCTGAGAGCTGGGAAGAAAGGGTGAAAAAGAAACACAGAAACAAATGTATTGAATATTTCCAGACCAGGAGTCATGTTAACCTCCTTAACAAAATGACCTCGTTAAATTCTCCCAGAAACCTGGTGAGCTTGGGGAGGTCATCTGCATTCATAGTTGAGGAAACCGAGGCTCACGGAGTGAGGTGATTTCTCCAAGGTCACACAGATCTGAAATGTAACCAAAATGGAAACCAAAGCTGGGGCTTCTTCTAACCTTCAGGAAAAGGTTATGTGCACGATGCTTTAGGGGATGAGATGCAGGAAGCTGGTTCCCATTGGTCAGAGGGGGGTTGGGCTGCTTATAGGTATCTACTTGTCCTTTAAAAGACAGTTTTCTTTTTTTTTTTTTAATTAATTTTTATTGGTGTTCAATTTACCAACATACAGAAAAACACCCAGTGCTCATCCCGTCAAGTGTCCACCTCAGTGCCCGTAAAAGACAGTTTTCTATGCAGGAGGAAGTCTCAGCTCGATTTTGGAGGATGGATGGCTTTGTTCAGTTGTTACCCCCTTAGGATATTTCAATTCAAAAATGGTTACCCTTGGGAAAGACAGTCACTGGCATGTCATTGTCATGAGTGCTCACGGCCCATTCTTGAGTGCTGGCAAGCCTAACCTGAGCTAAGGTTTGCTTATCTGAGGCTCCAGAGGGAGAGCAGCAAATGTTTGTTATTAAGCCCCTCACCACACATTAGGATTATAGAGGCTTAATATGGAAGCGGAATCTCATGAGCACTGCAGACAAGCAGTGACCCTTTCCCCTTTCTCCCACCCCTACTTCACTCTCAGGAGTGACAGATGCCTTAAAGGAGAATAGTGTGGCCACCTGGCACCCGCTTAGAGACTTCGTGTCCTGATGGCACCTGGTTACCCTGCTAGTGTGTACAGTTAGGTAGCCTGGGGTATGTAGGAGTAAGATGCCAGTCTTGTCCCCAGAAATACTGAAGTGGTTAGAAACTGCCCCAAGTTCTCTTTAGCTCAGATGCTATAGGAGATATCTCTTTTCAAAAAAGATGGGCACGAAAAGTCTCCCCTCATTCACTGTGGGCAGAGTAAAAGAATGTTCCTTTGTGATGGGTGTGAGATGTCTCCTTGCTATCTTCCATGGAGTTCTTTCACTTCCAGAAGATACTAAACTTTCCCCAAGTTAACATATTCTGGTCAGGTGCCGATTCCACCTACCTTGGCCTCCTGCCCTTAGCAGATACTAGAGATGAGTGCATGTAGTGACATAACTCAGGCCAAAGAACTAATACTTGAGGGGATGAGGATGACATGCACAAGGGATCAGAATGATTGTGACACTGAGATCCAGGGAAGGAACCACACAGTTCCCCCTGCCCACATGCTAAGGGATGCTGCTGGTGCTGGGGGAAGATAGAAAGCCTTTCTGTGGAAGACCTGTGTCTCTCTGTGCAGCCAGGGCAGCTAAAAGTGTAAACAAAGAGGGCATATATGGTGCATTGAAGATGGTCAACAAAACAGAGCCTAGAGGGAAACAGTGTTGCCCCCCAGGAAACAGAAATCAGTGGATACGTGAAAGAGAGGGCATAAATGGATCCCAGGGACACAGCATTTGTTAAATGAGAGTTCACCAGACACCAAAAATAGAAGGAATTAGCATTGGTGAGTTGTCTATCCTATTTGCTGTGATCTCTACAGAAAAGACCACCTAGAGCATGAATAGAAGGACTCCCCACTGGGCTTGGGGAAGAGAGTGCACCACAGACAGGGCCTGCATGAGTTATGGACCGTGCCTGGATTCTGTGGTGCATTTGGGATGCAGTTTGTTTGCTCTGCCAGAGAAGGAAATGTAGCTCTCACAGTGGGAGTAGATGAGTCTGCACACGCCCCAGCACACAGGCATTCTGGATTTTGGATCAGGTCACAGAATAGCTTTGATGGGAGGTGTGCTTTGACCCCCTCCCCAGTATCTTGGTTTTGTTTCATTGTTTAGTTTAATATGAGCCCAGATTGAAAAATAAAAAGTTATAAAAGCAAGGGACCAGTTTTGTGACCCACAGATTCAGACCCCTTGGAAATGCCTAAGTTAAAGCAAAGCACAGAGACCCTCTGGTCTGAGGGAACTGCCTTCTCTTTAGACAGAGAATCCCCAGAAGTCAAAGGATTGACAAGCCTAAAATAAACACCTCAAGCACTAAGTTTGAAAAATCACGTGGATCTACTGAAGAGCCATGAAGGCAGCAAGTTTAAAAACTCCATGTGTATGAACCATGGGGCTTTGGTCCAAGTGGGAATGCTACAGAATTCCTCCCAAGTGTGACAGTGTTGGGGACTATGGTTCTGTACGTGTCCTCAGGGAGGTGACGGCTCTGGGTGCAGCCAGGATGGTAAGAAGGAGGAAGTGCGCGTGTCAGGCTCCTTCTGATCTCTGCACATTTGGAAGTTGCTTTGGAAAGAAATCAGTGCAATCTGGAAGGCCACCAGTGGGCCCAAGAAAATGGAAGAGGCTTTGTCAGACCCTTACCCCACCCTTCATTCTAAAAGCTCCTCCTGTACCTTGTCCACTCCCCTCATGCTCTGCAGGCTCAGAGGGTTTTCTGGCTCGTAGGACAGGTTCCCGGTGAGGCTTGGGTGCCTAGGAAGTGTGATGTCGTAAAAGAGGGGTACCCTTGTGAGTCAGGTCGTTCAACCAGCTGTGGACCTTCACCACTGAGCCTCAGTTTTCTCCTCTGTTTAATGGGGTATATTAAAGCTACTGCTTCTCTCACCTGCATATGGTGAGATTACACCTGGGCTAGTGTCTAGCTGGCAACCCGCTGTCCATGCCATCTCTTGCTTCCCTCCTGTCTGAGCCGATGATGGCTCAGGAAGATGCCCAGACTTCACCTTGCAGGGCTGAGCACAGGGCACAGGTGCAAATGCAAAGTGCTCTCTGTTTTTTGCTCACCTCTCCACCCTTTCCCTCTGATACCTATCTCTTCTTTCCTGTGACAACTGTTTGAATAAATAGCCAGAGGCTTTTCTTGGTGGATTCACAAAATACAGGGTGAGCAAGCTGCCCAAGGTCATCAGTAGCCTGAAGCCGACTACTACCTCAATCTCTGTAATCACAGAGGGAAGCTCTTGGGGATGTTGATGGCGGCAGGGATTCAGCCAGTGATGAGTGAAGGCAGAAATGGGATCACCCCGAGGCTGCTTTTGAAAACTGTCTTGCTCATAAAGGATTCATCCTGGGTACAAGACATTCACCACATAATCAGTCTTCCTTTATCTCAGCAGCTGATTCTCCCTGCAACCCATCAGAGATTTGACCCTACCCCATTAGGGTTTTCTCTTTTGTTGACACAGATAATCTATACATTTCTCTGAAAAGCTGAGAAATAAAAATCTTTCAACTGACCAAAGGCTTTGTGCTATAAAATAACTCAAAGCAGATCAAACTGGTCAGACCCAATTTTGCACACGATTAGATACAAGATTTGTCCATTTCTAGTTTTTAGCCTGTGTCATCTCATAAAACTCTAAGTATTTTGAGGGATGAACCATGTCTTAATTGTGCACTTAAATCCTCCTACCTGCATAGCTGGCTTCTGAAATATGAGTGGAGATACATTTAGAGACCTGTGTCAGGAAGATGCTAAGTCTAATTGCTCCCTCTGAGGTGGTGGCACCAGGGACACAGCACCTCTGCCCCATGCATGCTCAGGACAGCTGCAAATTTACACCTGATAAGAACTGATCAGCATGGCTAGAATTGCTGATCGTCAAGAAGGGGAAGGCAGGAAACGAATGTCCTGTACTTTTATAATCAATAACCTGTAGTTACCATTTATCACTGGCTCATGGGCTGACTCAAAGGGATACAGAGATGTGGCATTAATTTCCAAAAGCAAAGGGCTGTAAGCATAAAGTCTCCCAAGGTTTATGTACAAGGCTGGTGATCTCAGGTCAGGTGTTTAGTGAAGACACTCATGTCCACCTGGTTGCTTAAGACAGACGCCTGGAGGTGATGCCGGGTACCCCATCCCTGCAGACAGGCATCATGTGCCGTTGCCTTTATGTCTAGAATGTATATTGACTCTGTCTGCTTTTCTCCATCACCCTACTCTCCCCCCAGTCCAAGTCTTGCTCTCTTGCTCCTAGATGACCGTCCCTTGCCTGTTGAGTTCCCACTGCTCCAGACCTGCCAACCTTCTCCCCTCTGGCATTTATGGATGCCTTTCCTGTGCCTGGGAGGCCCCACGTGGCCACTCCTTCTTTGACATCTCAGTTAACTGTCCTGTGCTTGAAGATGCCTCCTCTGATGATCACACCTAAGTAGGTGCTCCCTCTCTTCCTCCATTTTTGCAGTCTATTGTTTTCCTCTTTCTACTTTTATCAATTTGAGGTTGTGTATTTGTGTGTTTACTTGCTCCTTGTCTGTCTCTCTCACTGGCCTGGAGGTGCCCTAATAGATAGGAACCGTCTGCATCCCTAGTGAGTGGTGCAATGCCTGGCATATAGTTGTTACTTGTTAAGCATTTATTGAATGCAGGAAGAAATGAAGTGTGTGTTCTGTGTTCATGTGCCATGTCACCAAATCCACATCTGGATGAGTCCACTTCAGCCCATACCTGGGGAAGGTGTGGTTACCTGGTATCGAGTGGGCTTGCTGAAACTGTTATTTGCTGTCAGGTTTTCAGAATTCCTCATGCCAGCCTGGTAGCGAGTCTTCTGGGGAAACAAAAAAAACCCTCAAATACATAATAAACACTACATGCGTACATACACACATGGGTATGTGTTCAAGTAACATATATGACCCCCGTATATGAATGGTGCCCGAATAGGACTGTCTTTAAAAAGAGGACCCTCACAAAGCTGATGTACCCACTGCTGCTAGGGTTCCTAGAACACTGTTCTTGGGACCTTAGATCTATAGGATGACAACGAGTTACAGAATATAATTTGGTTAACTTTGGGAAGCACTGAGTTAAAATTACAGGGGGTGTCTTTCTCCCAGGACTCCTCAGAGATTTTAATATGCTAGTAAACCTTGAGAATCTCTAGGAAGGGGAGATAATGGGCAGGGAACTTTTCTCCCAGTGATCATCCTCCAGATACTTTCTGGGAACACTGATTCCTCTTTGGGACTCAAGGAATGCCTCTGTGGGGGCATGGCTCAGCCTGGTGGCCTGCTCTGGCCCCAACCAGGAACTGTGGGGAGAAGGGCAGCTCCCACAGGCAGCCTCTGCTGGGGGCGCTGCAGCTTTGCTGACGTGCCCCCAGATTCTGAAAAGCAGGGACCCCTCACTGACTTCCCTTGTATCATCTTCGGCAAGCACACTTCCCCCCTCCTTCCCTCCTGCTGCCTTTTCTTGCCCCACAAACCCCATGCTACCTACCCTGAACTTGGAATTCAGCATGCCCATTTCAAGGTCATTTTCACAGCTTTTGGCCTTAGATTTACAGAGTTTTATGAGGCACATCTTGATTCTCATTATGAGATAATAAAATGATTTGGGACTGGGCACTAGATTGAAAGGAGCAGGAAGGGTTCTTCCTTCATCAAAATAGGACAGCCAGAGCTTCGCCCGGGCAAATTTCCACTCCACATCTGCATCCTCCTGTGGAGCAAGGGAAACAACACACCATCAACAGCCACAATGTAACATCGGAGTTCAGCGCAAGGAGGGGGGCCGCGGTCTACACCTCACAGCGGGCTTCCAGATCTGACTCTGATCATCTGTGAACGTTGTCTCTGCACATGGGCACAGGGTGGAGGGTTTGCTCTTGCTAAAGCCGTACGGGATTAGCCATTGCTAAGGTCTCTACACAACTTCTCAGGATTCATCACTGAAAACCTCAGCCTGTCACCCTCCCTGACACTCCGCCGGGTATTTTCACAAACATTCTCCACTTGCCCCTTCATCCTGTTGTTCATGAACGATCGACAGCTCTGCTGATTGAAGAGCCACCGCAGCCTCAAGGCACTCAGGTTTTAGAGCTTCGCTGCCCGGTTGAAATATAAAGTGAGCCACAAAGGCAAACCACAGAACTTACTTCAGATTTTCTAGTGGCCACATTATAAAAAGTAAAATGGGACAGGTGAATTCCTTTTTTCTTCTCAAGTTTTTATTTAAATTCTAGTTTGTTAACTTATCTGGTAAAAACTGGTTTCAGATGTTGAAAATTCATCAAAGTTTAAATTATTTTATTTTTCATCAAAGTTTAAATTATGTATGTATGTATGTATGTAATGTCTCCTCCCAGTATGGGGCTCAGACTCACAACCCTGAGACCAAGAGTCCCAAACCCTCCTGACCGAGCCAGCTGGGTGCCTCCACAGAACAAGTGAAATTAATCTCAGTGATGTCTTTTATTTAATCCAGTAGATTCAAAATAGTTATTCCAGCATGTAATCATCATCAAAATTCTTAATGAGATAACTCACATTTTTTTTTCATGTTGAGTCTTTGAAAACAGTGTGTATTTTATAGTTAAGCACATTTCAATTTGGACCAGTCACATTTCACATATTTAACAGGTACATGTGGTGAGCAGCTGCCACACTCTATTGTATCACTGTGTATTTCTTATTAGAAAGCATGTTCTTATTGGTCGGAGTGCCGCCACAGAGGGTGTCAAGAGATGGTGCATATGTAATTCCAAAGAAGCGAAGCCAGCTGTAGTTAGCATGTGGTCCAGCCACACTCTCCTCCCTGGGGGCGGTGGTCGATTTAAACCCCTCATCTATCTTGTTTGACTTGGTGTCAGTGCCAGAATGCTAAGTGGGCCCCCTAAGAAGTAGCAGGTGTGTGTTTTTTACAGGCAGGCTCTTCAGGCTTCTGTCCCCGTGGGGTGGTTTGAGAGCAGGAAGGAGGCATGGGACTTGGAGTCAGACAGCCCGGGGCTCACCACCCCGCCTAGCTGCGTGACTTCAGCAAGGCCTTCAGGCTTGGTCATCGGGAGATGGAGATAATGCTGCCTCCCTCATGAAGCCTCAGGACTGGCACTATGTGCTCCATGAAAGGGTGGGTTCCAATCCCCACAGACTCTAGCTACACTTCCAGGGACTGTAAACCTAGCAAGGACCCACATGAGGCTACTGGCAGGTGCCACTTGATACAAAGTTATCACCTGCAGGCTTGTCCATTTTGTTTGCTTTTGTTGAGAGCCGATCAGCACCTGGCCTGGTTTATGGGACCTCATATTGGGGTCTTTAGTGGAAGTTTGGTAAGGGCAGGGCTTGCTCCTGGCCTCTGCTGCATAACAGAGAGAGGTGACAGGGACACCTGACCTGAAAGGAAGGGTGGTCTACTGGTGACAGCATGGGCTCTGGAGCCTGCCTAGGTCCAGACTCTCTTCTTCCCTAGCTGTGTAGCCATGGCAGGTGGCTTAGCTGCTCTGGGCCTCAGTTTCCTCATCTGTAAAATGGCAATAAGAATGCTTACCTCATAGGTCATTATGAGAATTAAATGAGTGCACTTAGTGTCAGACATCAGTAGTCCCTCTGTAAGTATTATTTTAATGTCCGTAGCTTAACACAGTGCCTAGCATTCAACCTTTTAGTGATTTCAGCAAACATGCATTGAGTACCTGCTATGTGAATGGCATGGGCTAGGTGGGCAGTGGGGTCGACAGTCCATGCCCTCATGGAGCACACAGTCTGCCCCATGACATGAATACAGTCTGCTATGCATCAGCTGATCTTTCACTTGGAGTTGTGCTGGGGGATGGGGTTCTCTGGGTATAGAGCTCCTGACCTGGCCTGTGGGGCTGAGGGGGCTGCCTCTGATGGCTGGTGTTTAAGCTGAGCTCCATGGGGTGGGTAGTTCTCTGCCAGGTCGAGTGTGGGTGGGGTGAGAGTGGAGAAGAGTGGGAGTTAATGAGTAGAAGAGGCAGTAAGAAGTGTAAACAGCTTTTCGGAGAAAGTTGGCAGGAAAGAGCAAGAGAGAAAGAGCTGGAAAGTGGGATCAAAGGAAGATTTTTTTAGTTATTTTATTTTATTTTTTAAGATCCAGAGTCTCATTTAAATGCTGACAGGAAGGGTGAAGATATGGGTGGAGCAGGGATGACGTGCAATGGCAGCTCCTGAGGAGGCAAGAGAGCAGGGAGCCAGGGCACGTGGGCAGGGCAGCCCAGATGGAGAAGACCTCTCCCACCCCCCGCAGGAGTGAGGGCAGGTGGGGCCAAGGGGGTCTGTGGATTTGGACAGCAGGTGCTCAAGATCTGTTGGCTGAATCATAAGCATTCTCTATATTTCATCAAAGTTCTGTGTGACCCAGGAGACGGGGCACTGTCTAGTTAAAATTACAGGGGGTGTCTTTCTCCCAGGACTCCTCAGAGATTTTAATAGTTAATAGCCCAATTCCACATCTCAGGGTGCTTGCACACACATGGCTAGTGAGACGGGAGGGGACATGTGCTCTCACCTGAGGAGAAGCCCAGAACCCCGAAGGGAGGTGAGGGCTGCAGTGTGCTCCCTCCACCTGGTGGCACAAAACTGTGCTGGGGTAACTTGACATCACAAGCTCACGTGACATCATGACATCCAAACTAGTGGGGATCTCTGCACACTAATCACATGGTTTCCATGCCACATTAATTTGGACCAGAACATGATCTGCAGGTTAGGATGGGGCACTGCACCCAAGGTGAGTGGCACAGAGACCTGCATATTATCCAGGCACCGTCTGGTTTCTCTTACATTTGGGGAAACCCAGATGTAAGAGACCCTGTCGCAGAAGCACAGGGATGGCTGGTTAGCAACAGCTCATCTGCATAGGTGACCAAATATGTACACTGTCAAAAACTACACTTGTCCATGGACAGGGAGCTGCGTTTTGCTGTGGGTGGCAGGGGGAGAGCAGGAAACAGGCTAAGGCTTCATGCTAGCTCACCACCTCCTTTCACCTCTTGCTTCTTTTCCGGGCACAGTCTACCGTCTCGCAGGCCCCAAATACTGCATTCTCACCCCTCCTGCCCTGGCACATGTTGTTCCTACAGTTTAGAATACTCTATTTTTGGGGAGGTGTGTGTTATGAACCAAATATGTCCCCTAAAATGCGTATGTTGAAGTCCTAACCCCTAGTGCCTTGAAACGTGACTGTATTTGAAAATACATCTTTAAAGAGGTAAGTAAGGTTAAACACCAGGGCTAGGGTGGGCCCTAATCTGACCTGGCGAGTACCCTCCTGAGGGGTGGAAGAGATGCCGGGGATGCATGTACAGGGAACAAAGGCCATGCGAGGACGCCTCGAGAAGGCAGCCATCCACCAGCCGAGGAGAGAGATGCCTGAGAAGAAACCAGCTCTGCCAACACCCTGATGTGGGATGTCCAGCCTCCAGAAATGCAGGGAAATCCTTTCTGTGTTGCAGCCACCTCATCTGGGGTGCTTTGTTATGACAGCCCCACAGACTAATACCTGGAGGTCTCTAATTTCCTCTCGGTGAGAAATATATTAATGCTTGTTTCTCATAAAAGATCAGAGTACAAAGGTAACACAGGCACAAGTGACCGTCCCCGTCCAAAGCTCTCTGCTGTACTCCCGTCCCCAGAGGATGCCCTAGGTCAAGGGCGTGGTAACTTTTCTCTACCTTTCTCTGCTTTTTCTTTCTGTAAATGTACATTCATATTGTTACACGTATTGTTATATGAATGTGCATATACATCTACAGCTTATGTAAATAAGACTTTCCTATATGTATTTTCCTACAACCTGCATTTTTCCCCACAGTACCATAGAGATTTTGTGATATGAGCATAAGTTTTTCTCATCACATAGGCAGTGTTCCAAAGGCTCCATCAGAGTTTATTGAAACCCTCTGATGTCCATGGGCTATTTGCATGTTTTTCCTTTAATTAGCACCGATGTAAAACCATACTGCTGCATGGATCTATCCCTACAATTGGAATTGTTGAGTTAATTCAAAATAGGTTAGTGCCTTTTATTAATCCTTGGCTTATTTATTTTATGTTATAGTAAGTAAAACAGTAATAAGATTTATAGCATGAAAAGGTATAGAGAGAAAGGCATTCCGCTCCCAGTGTGCCCAGTTGCCTCTTGACAGGGAGCCCTGTTGTGTGTTCCTTGTGGACCCTTTCAGAGATTTCTTCCTTTTCAACGTCTTATCTAATTAAAAGTGAGCATGTATGCCCCTTCCTTTCTTTGCTGCACAAGGGAGAGCACTCTATAAACACTGTGCTGCAACTTGATTTTTTGCACTTAGCATTACAATTTGCAGGTCTGTAGTCATCAGTACGGAGAATGTCTTTGTTCTTTCTAAAGCCACACAGCATCCTGCTGTTCAGCTACAACATCATCTATTTCACCAGATTCCTATTAATGCTCATTTATTTTCTTTTTAATTTCTTGCTCTTCCAAACAATCAATAGCTGCAATCAATACCTTGTGGTTTGTGCATTTCAGATTTTGATAAACTGTCCCCTGGTACATTCTCTGGACTCCCTTAGCTATTTGGCAAAATTGTATTAGTCTTTGAATGGCCTTCCATTCCAGCATCACCTCTGGAAGCTTCTCTGCTTTGTACCTTGTGTACCTGATAGGACTTTTCTGGGTGTGCTGGGCCTAGGACAATGAAGTTTGTTCCGTGATGTTTCTGTTTTTTTTCAAGGGACTGAGTTCTTAGAGGGCAGGGGCTGGCTTAGTCACCTCTATGTTACCAGTGCCCAGCATGGGCATTGCATACCATTGGTATTTCATAAATAACATGTGAGAGGCAAAGGGAATGTTGGCTGAAAGATACAGTCATTCTGATTTGCCATTGGCCACCTGCAGTCTGTCCTGAAGGGAGACATGAAAGAGGAAAGATTCATGACCCTGGTTCTTTCAGGCCTCGTCACGCCCCTTCATGTGTGGTGCCCACTCTACCATATGGCAGGTTGACTGAAAGTGCTGGTTGTTTGCTATTCTGGTGTCACTTTTTTTTTTTTTTTTGAGAGAAGAGAGAGTCTCAACTCTCTCAACACCTCTCAAGGTGGAAGGGCAGAGGGAGAGGGAGAAGGAGAGAGAGAGAGAGAGAGAGAATCTTAAGCCGACTCCATTCCCGGTGCAGAGCTCAACATGGGGCTCCATCTTACAACCCTGAGATCATGACCTGAGCCAAGAGTCAGATGCTTAAGTATCTGACTGAGCCACCCAGGCATCCCCTGGCTTCACATTTAATAACGCATGAACTTCTAATGTCATTACTCTCATTGCTTCAAACAGCCGTGTAAATTAAAGCAGGGGAGAGGGAACAATTTCAATGAACTCGGTCTTACCTCAATTTCCTGATACGAGTTGTTGATCATGGCTATTAGCATATTGAGCAGCACTACCACCATGGTGACGTTATAAACGCCATAGAGAACGTAGCCGATGTTCTCGATGAATTTGTGATCATATTTCAGCACCACCGAGATCACTTCAGACAAGCCAAAGATGGACCAAAATAAGGTTTTAAAGCTTTCTTCAACCCTATAAGGAAAGACAATCCCTTCAGCCACTTTGTATCTGCTAACACTGTTCACATCAAAGTTCCCATTACCCAGACTTTGGTGGTTACCCTGGAGTGGGGCTGGGCTGACTGGTGGTGCTTGTCTTCTGAAATAATGGCATATTCAGATCTCTAAGGAGATGTCAAAAATATAAAGGGCAGGTTCTTTATTTTCCACTCAGTCCATTTTTGGGGGATTCCAGGGTGTGGTATCATTTTTATCTTGTAATTAATTAAGCATTTAAAGTTAAGACAGATGTTTGTTTCTTGTACATTATCAGGCTCAGAAAGCACTCTTCCTAAAATAGTCTCTTGAATGTCTCAGACCACCCAGCCCCATGTGCAGGGGGAGAGGATGGTGTCCATCGATGAAGGGAGCATGACTGGTGCCTGGCGCTTGTCACAGGGCAGCTCCTTAAGCCTCATGACCATCTCTGTGTTGGGCTTGCTTATTACCTGCATTTACAGATGCAGGCAGGGACACTCAGACCCTTCTCCTTTCTAGGGGCATCTGACTGGAGAGTGAGGTACAGATCCAGGCACATTTGAGGTTTCCAAAAGCATGTACATCTACCTACTATGCTTTTCCAGCCCCTGGCTCTAGGTAGTGAGGCCAGCCTCACACCTCATGTCCTCTCAAATGGAGTTGTGCTATGAAAAGAGTAAGTTTGGTATGTCCGTGTTATTCAAATTCAGCAGACAGCTGTCTACACCTCAGCCTGCAGCTCACTCAAAGTAGAGATTGCATGTGCTTTGAGGGCAGTGCCAGGAAAAATCTGGCTTTTAGAACACTGCTCTTTGACTCTTGAGAGACTGCGAAGTTACCAGAATATCCTAGTTTTAAGACTAGGATCCAGGCATGTTTCACTGTCTACTTTGTGGCTAGGAACGCACATCAGGTTTACAACATAGAATCCAATCAGAAAGCTGGGTTTTAGTTGGGTGGTTTAGAACACCTCCATGCATCTGATAACTTCTGAATGGTTATATGCAGTTCTTTTGGTTTGCAGTCAGATATGGGGTACATTATGAGAAAGTACTTTCTTTTTTCTCTTTAACATTTCAGATTTTCAGCACTCACCCACAAGTGGCCAGGATTAGCTAGATCTCAAAAAAAAATTGGCATTTCTTAAGGATTGGTATTTATTTGACAAGATGTACAAAAATACTAGTACTTGTCACTTTGGCTAAAAATCCAACTCTGACTTACATGAATTTTCGGCTCTCCTGTGTGCGAGTATGTGTGGGTGTATGTGTATGTGTGTGTCTAGCCAGCGGTTTGACTCATTCTCTATGCATCCCAGAGTCTGAAAACTGAAAATTGAAGTGGGTTTTTGTTGTCATTATTTGTTTCTGGTTTCTTTGAAAACTGTGAGTTTAGAATATTTAATTCATTTTATTTTTAATAAGAAGGAATTTAGTTGGGGGTTTGGAGGTGATGACCAGGTATCCAGCATTATTTTAGAGCCCCAGCCCCTAACGCTATTCTGAGAAAGAGGGGAACACACTGCTTCCTTGTGTGAGATCCATTTTGTGTGAAAAAGATGCCATTCAATGCATGGCCAGGATTCTCTGCAGATTATTGCCTGCCATTAAGAAGTTATCCTGTGGTCATCACCTTAGTGGAAGGGAACAGTGGCAGAGAGACTCCAGAACCACTGGATGGGCCCCACTTCCCACACTGGAAGGAGACAGCAGGATGTGATGACAGTTCCCTTTCTAGCCAGGTTAGGAAACCAAAGGGCCCGCTCTTTGAGCCAGGGACTGGGCAGGCTGGCACTGGTCCAGGATTAGGCACTTACCACGAACATCCTAAGAAATGGATAATATATGCAACTGAGAGATGCTTTACAGGAATTCATCTTCGTTTGCTTACCTTGTAAAACTCCACAGACCTTTGGCTGACACAAATGAAGCAAGCAATTACAGAATATTCAAGGAAAGTCTTCTGAATTTTGATTAGGGAAAATGGCCTAGATTCAGAGTGTATTTTTTTTCTCATTTGCTTCTTGTTATGAATTTTGCCACTAAGCTCTGGTTTATCCTTGGTGCATAGGCATTCTATGTAATAGAATAATCGAAAGAAGGCAGAGCTAGCCCATTACACAGCGTGTGTTGTAGTAAGAGAAGAGTTACAGATCCCTAAATTTATGGCTTAGCCCCTCCACCATCAGTCCCCTCCCCCACCCCCACTTGGAACACTGATCATTTAGGTTTGTTATCTGGTTCCCAGACAATCTTTATACCTGTTTCATTTCTTCTATAGTTCAGGAATTAGCTTCTGGACCTGAATTTGGCTGTGACCTACAAGAGCATCTAATTACGAGAGGCCCAGACTCACTGGGATTTCCAGAGTGAAAGTGACCCTCCCTCCAGAGCAATAACACAGGCACCTGACTGGGCAGGAAAGGGTCTTAGCCAAAGTATGCTAACAATCTATTGTATTTTTAACAATCTCTTGTAAGCTCTTTGGGGACTGTCTATAGCCCTGTGTCCTCTTATTATGGGGCAAAATGGGTTGTTGTAGCAAAGACCTCCTTTAAGGTAAAGCTGGGTCCATTAGCTTGAATCATCCACTATAGCTCGATCCACCATTGGTGTCTTTTGGGTCTTTCACGTGCACTTATCCCTCTTGACATGATCTGGACTAACCAAATAGACTAATTTTGTTGTCATTGTTTCTCCCAGAGGAGACATCATGGGCTGAGTTATGCACAATTACCTGGCCTAAATGGTAAGCAGTGCAGTATTTTACCCATAGCTCCACCTATATAACTAATTCTGAATGGAATTGAGGAGTTCAAAGTTTAAAAATTACACAATAAAAAAAACTAGAATAAAATAGCACTATTTTATATAATATTGGTCTGGGAGAGGTTTCAGAAGCTAGAAAGGGAATGATGGAGGGATTTGACCACATAAAACTTTACTTGTATACAACAAAGACATAATAACTAACAATGTAAGGCAAAAGGCTAAGTGAGAAAAGAATTTGTATCTGCAATACAGGTGACAGACTGGGTGTCTTTCTTATATAAAGAGATCTTACAAATCAATATGAAAATGACATCCTAGCAGAAAGAAAAAGGGGAGAAAGAAATTTCTATGAAATCTTGGTGCTTTTTCAGAGGAAGACATGGACATGGCCAACAAGCACATGAGAAAATGCTCTGCATCACTTGCCATCAGGGAAATACAAATCAAAACCACAATGAGATACCACCTCACACCAGTCAGAATGGGGAAAATTAACAAGGCAGGAAACAACAAATGTTGGAGAGGATGCGGAGAAAAGGGAACCCTCTTACACTGTTGGTGGGAATGTGAACTGGTGCAGCCACTCTGGAAAACTGTGTGGAGGTTCCTCAAAGAGTTAAAAATAGACCTGCCCTACGACCCAGCAATTGCACTGTTGGGGATTTACCCCAAAGATTCAGATGCAATGAAACGTCGGGACACCTGCACCCCGATGTTTCTATCAGCAATGGCCACAATAGCCAAACTGTGGAAGGAGCCTCGGTGCCCATCGAAAGATGAATGGATAAAGAAGCTGTGGTTTATGTATACAATGGAATATTACTCAGCAATTAGAAACGACAAATACCCACCATTTGCTTGAACGTGGATGGAACTGGAGGGTATTATGCTGAGTGAAATAAGTCAATCGGAGAAGGACAAACAGTGTATGTTCTCATTCATTTGGGGAATATGAATAATAGTGAAAGGGAATATAAAGGAAGGGAAAAGAAATGTTGGGAAATATCAGGAAGGGAGACAGAACATAAAGACTCCTAACCCTGGGAAACGAACTAGGGGTGGTGGAAGGGGAGGAGGGCGGGTGTTGGAGTGGAATGGGTGACGGGCACTGAGGTGGACACTTGACGGGATGAGCACTGGGTGTTTTTCTGTATGTTGGTAAATTGAACACCAATAAAAGTTAATTAAAAAAAAAAAAAAAGAAATCTTGGTGCTTTTTATGGTGACTAGAGCTCCACAGTTTAACTTGAAGTGCCATGCTAGTGACATTTTCTGGTTTAATATGTGGCAGAAAATAAAGGAAAGCTGTTTTCATTGTTCCAAGTGGGAAAAGGCTGTGTTACTTTGACCTTGGAAACCTACCATAATATATTCTCAGAGAGAAGGCTAGCCTTGGAAAGGGGACATATAGTACATTACTAATGCAAAGAGCTTTGGCACTAGAGCTGGCCTCGATGTTTTGTGAGATTATGATGCTCTCTGAGTCATCACCCACCATGTTTAGGACTATGGGGCAGAAGACCAGTCACTATGGAAGTTGGGGACTGTCTTTTAGGAAGAAAGTATCCAGGAACTGGCTTAGCTGATCATCACAATGAAACCTCTTGTCTCACAGAAAGCCCCTACTGTCAACCAGTTGGTCTCAAGGCTAAATGTGAGGTTCTCTACTCATAGGGATAGTGGTCACCAGCTTCACATCCTCCTCCTAATTGCTCTGCTACCTGAAGAATTTGTCACAGATTCCTTCGACTGTGTCAATCACAGGAAGCTTCATAGACATAGTGGGAGGAGTAAGAAGAGCAAAGGCGTATGCCTGGGTTCAAATCCCAGCGCCACCACCCATTGGCTGTGTGAGTCTGGGTGTGTTACCACACCTTCTGGACTCTCAGTCCACTCATCTATGAACTGGGACAGCAGTGCTTCACTAGGAAGTTGCTATCAAGATTAAATGAGCAACCTAGCTATAGTATATAATGCAAGTCCTGTAAGTGGTAGCTATTA
The DNA here is from genome assembly GCF_018345385.1 of Vulpes lagopus. Taxonomy (NCBI): domain Eukaryota; kingdom Metazoa; phylum Chordata; class Mammalia; order Carnivora; family Canidae; genus Vulpes; species Vulpes lagopus. The sequence continues at coordinate 108,371,103 of NC_054830.1, read as the reverse complement.
TGTTCATTCATTTATTTGCTATTTACCAATAACAAAATAACTCTGTGCCCCAGGCAGAGTACCAGGTACCCATGCGCTGGTGTCCAGACCTTGCTCCTGCCCTTGGGGAGGTCCCAGTCTCAGGCATCCCCAGCAGGGACAGAACGCTGCAGGGCTGTAGTAGGCATGCGTGCTCTGCTGGCCTGGCCTTCCCCAGGGCCACACTCGGCCCCATCGGCACCCTGCCCACCCCAGGCTGCCACACAGGGCCAAACAGAGACCTTGCTGAACAAGCCTATATTCCTTTCTCCCTGCAAAGATCATCATTAACCCTTGATTTCATGCAAATCCTTCTTCTGGCTTCTCCGGCCCAGGCTGCCTTGTGACCTGTGACTCTCAGCTTGTAGTGCAAGGGACTGCAAAGTATAGTCAAAATAGGCCCCCACAGCCTAAGAAGTGCTGCTAATGCGGGGAAAAGAGGAAAGGCTCCCCTGAGTGATGCTGAATAGGCCATGATTCAGGCTGCTCCTGCTGCGCGGGGGTGTATGTGGGGGAAGGTTGGGGCTGATCTGTCAGGCGGAAGGAAGGCAGGGGCATCTCATTAGCTCTCTCCTAGGCCCGTCTCGCCTGGATAATGGGGCTTTAATAACACGTTGCCTGAAGAGGCGGTAGTGTATGGGTCTCAGGGAACAAACTGATCAACAAGGGGAGGGTTTGGGGCAATTGTTAGGAGAATTGCTGCTGCTTTGGAATGCCACAATGCCCTCCCCCTGGTGCTGGAACGCTGCCTTCCTGCTTCCCCCCAAAACCATGCAGTTCAGATGCCTACCCCAGGCTGCACATAGCACATAGCAAGCTAAAATTAAGCAGGAGGCTAGCTCCCGAAAGACTGTTTCTCACGTTCGGAGGACAAAAGTGGGTGCCATGCTACAGACCTGCTGAGGTAGAAATGCTTACCTGCCCTCCGGGCTGGGATGATGGAAGATGGTACTCGAGATACACAGGGACCCGCCAGAGCCCTGGGGGGTTCTAACACCTGGACCTGGAGACCCGGAGCAGCTGGGCCGTGCTTGAAGGACATGCCCCCCAGCTTGTGTCCCCTGAATGACCTCTCAGTTTACCCCGGGTCCTACATGAGGTGCTTGATCTAGAGCGTCCAGAAGTAGAGGAGGCCGGCCCAGAATCAGTGCTGAGGGAGGGGGTGTACAAGGCCTGCATGGCCCAGATTTATTCCTCCTGGGACACGGGGAAGCCTGCTGGCTCCTCCAGGGGCACAGCTGTGTCTTCTTCATCCTCGAAACGCCAGACCCTGGCACAGAACATGGCACCCTGAAAGTGCCCCATAAATTGTCTGTTGAATGAATGAGTGAGTCCCGATCCCACTCCCAGTGGGGAGCTCTCGGCCCCATCGGCCGAGTGAGACCCTCGGAAAGCAGTTTCCAAGTCAGGCAAACCTGGCTTTGCATGTGGGCTTCTGGACACATTCCAGCCTCTCTGGGCCTCTGTCTTTCTAGCTGTACAACGGGGAAACTACAATTTCTCCTCTGCAGGCTTGCTGTGGGGATTAAGGGAATTAATCGAATGCTTGGGAAGTACGCAAAATACTGCCTGGCACATAATATGTATTATTATTTTTGGTATTCATTTTTTTCTTTCTTTCTTAATTGCAGTGGGCTCCAGTGTCAGGCTGAAAGTCTCTTGTAGCCTACAGTCACCTCTCAGCATAACCCTATGAAGATAGCAATCAGATCCTCACCCTCTCTGTTAGTGGCTTTCCCAGGGCTGACAATCCATCCTGTCACCTGGGAGGCCTCAAAGCCCCTCCCTGTTGGACTCCTCCCTAAGCTCACAGAGCCTGTGTGGCTGCCAACATCTCTGCTGTGCCCTATTCCCTCACCCTGGAAGGCCTTCCTCCCTTGTCTGGGAGTGGCCGCCCCTTCTCCTCCTCATGCACCAGCTGTAAACTTGATTGTCACCAGCTCAGGGTGGACCTGTCTGACACCCTGACTGAAGGAGGCCTCCTGACTTACTCTTTCTCTCAGTGTTTTTATTTCTTTCCTAGCTCTCAGCACTTAATCTCTAATGACTTTCTTGGTCTCTTTGTTTAGTTTTGTAATTTATTTTTTGCCTTTTGTCTCTCTTTTCATGTTCACGGAGGAGTGTGACCTCCATGAGGGGAGGGCCTGCTGACTTTCACACTGCTCTGTCATCGGTGCCAGACGATGCCCGGCTCATAGTAGGAATTCAGTAAACATTTTTGGTCAATGGATGACTGAATACTGGGAAACTGAGGCATGAGATGACTTGACCTTAGCTGGTTGGCTTCAGACCTACCCAAGAACTACATTCTGATAGTATCTCCAGAGCTAACCCTGGACAGCCCGGTTTCCTGTCACTGACACTTGGAGGAAGGACAGTTTGACCCTGTTTTCATCCTAGAATTGAATGTTAGTGATAAAAAGGGAGGGCTGTCTTCCCATGAACAAGAATAAGATGGAGGATGTGGGGCAGGGCCTGAAAATGTGTGTGAAGACATCATCGAAGAGAGAACATTTTCTGTGTACCATTATGCCTTTCCCTCATGAATCTGTGGGCTCTCAGCCTGTTCCAGAAGCTTAAAGGTACCAGGCTTTTAAATTTTCATGTCATGAATAAACATGAGGAGAAGGCATAAATAAATATTATATGATAGTAGAATGCCTGCTGTAACAGGCATAATGATTCTTCTGAACTGGTCCCAGAAAAGATCTATATTTTTATCACTCCTGGAGAATTATACAAAGATGAGAACTTCTATTAGACTCAAACTATTTTTTTTTTGACACATAATGATCCTTTTCAGATGCTTGACCTCTTTGAGCCTGACTTGGACCCCCTTCAATAGCCACTGCTGCTTGCTCCCTCAAGTCTGAGGACCTTCCTACTACTGTCTCCATGTGATGGTGGCTGTAATAAGCTCTCTTATTCCCCCCAAATCCTTATGCCTAGCTTGAATTGAAAAGATGAAAGGCAAGATTATAACTTTCAAAATACAGTAAAGTATGCCATGACATTTCTCTATCAGAGATGCCCAGATTTCAACACTGCCCAGAATCCTGGGAGAATCTGTCCCTCTAAATCCCAGTAGGCTGATTCCATGCCCAGTTCCCACCTGCAGACATATTCAGCTTTGTGCTTTGCCCCAAGAACACAGTAGTTGGCCATGGTCCTGCGATGCCACACTGGGACCCTTTCCTTGGTTTCTCTTACCCAGCCCTTGGTAGCAAGACCTCCTCTGCAGCCAGATCCTTCTTGGTGGCATGGCCCTTGGCTGTCAGGAGGCCCCTCTGGCTCACTTACAGATATCTTGGGGCTTGTATGGCTCATCTGTCTCCCTTTTTTCTCTTCTGTGGGCCAGGGAAATTTCAGAGTCTTCTATTTGCAAGGCACATGGCTTTTTTAGCTGAAGAGCCTATTTTGCTCCTTTATCAAGCGAGTGGTTGGCCCCTAGCGCTGAGCATGGGGCCTTCCTTCTCAAGGTCCCCTGGTTCCTCCATCCCTTAGAGCATGGACTTCACCCACAACACTGAGCATTCACCTGTTTCTGAGTGTTTGCCTTCAACTCTGCTGGGTATGGATCCTGAGGAAGGTCGAAGCCCCCATGTCCCCCTGAATCATCCAGGGACTTTGCCTTTCTTCCCATCATATGCTCCTCCAGATTGTCTTCCCCAGATCCTTCTAGGGCCTTCCCAATGTCATAACCCCAAAACATCCTTCCCTCCCAACCCCCACATTCAGTCATTCAGTCATCACATTTCCACTCCAGCCTCCCCAGTTTCCCTTCTCTATCCCCTCTGCTGCTCCTCAGGTCAGAGTCCTGTCCTGCGTGTAGCTCCTTGTCCCAGCCACCTAACAGACCTCGTTCAGCTCTCTTGGGAGCCGCCTTTCTTTCAAGTTCCCTTCTTTCAGAACATCTCAATTTGTAAACATGCCCTCATTCCTGCGGTTTTTTGATTAACATCTGTCTTCCCAACCAGTCTGGAAGTTCCACGAGGGGAGGAGCTGTGACCGTTTTTACTCATGATAAAATCCTGAGCTTGGGCTTACTCTCCTCCCACCCTTTCCAACCCATCCTTCACACAGTTGCCCCAGCACAGTTCCCGAAGGCAGATCTAATCACATCTTCTTTCTGTTAAAAAGGTCCTAGCAGAGACACCCTATTAGGACTCATATTTCCAGAATCTGGATCCTCCTGGGTTATCTTATGTGATCTTCTCTTGTTTTCCCAAACTCTTGTTGACTGGCAGTTCTTCAAAACTCCTTTGCTCCTTTACACCTTGCACAGGCTAGAACGACCCCCTAGTCATCCTCTAAGACCCTCCATGGCCTTCCAGGAAGCCATCCCTGACCCTGGCAGGCAGAGTTCAGCACTTCCTCCTGGCTGTGCTGCCCAAGTACCCTTTGATGATGATCAGGTGGTACAATAATTGATGCCATTTCTTCTAAATGCCCCCTTGTCTATGCATTCCACAGAGAGAGGAGGATTGTTTTATTAATCTCTGTGACCGCAGGACAAACACAGAACTTGGTTTGGAGTAGTTGCTCCATAACGGTTGTCGAACAAATGAGTGTACTTTGGAATGAAAACCTACTTTATCCAGGGGGCAAATATAGGCTGTGTATTTAGAGATGAGGTATGCAGAGCCATCAGGTTCTCAGTGATAACCACATTTGTTTTTTTGTTTTTTTTGTTTTTTTTTGTTTTTTTTTTTGGTAACCACATTTGAATTCAGTATGTTCTTCTTTAGAATTTAGTGCCACAGGGAAAAAAAAAAAAAAGAATTTAGTGCCACAAGAAAGTGACTCAACTGTTAAAGAGATTCCCCCTCCACTTTAGAGCAGAGGCTCTGCTGTAGGAGTGGAGATCTTGCTCTTGGGAATCTCAGGTCAAAAAGAGGAGGGAAGGAGTCATGCAGATCCAGGTTCAAATCCTCTTCTTGGCTCTGGGATCTTGGGCAAGTCTAGAGTCTCTCTGAACCTTAGTTTTCTGGTAGTGTCTGTGTCATCCCACTGTTTGGAGGATTAAGTGAGAGAGCAGATTATGTGTTTATTATGAGTTGTTCAACAATAGGGTGATGTAGCGAGGGGGGCATGTGTGGGCAGGGTCTCCAGAAGCCTCTCTCCTTGCCCCAGGGCGCCTCCAGATTCATAGGAAGGAGGAGCTGGCTTTTCTGTGGCCCTGGAGAGCAGAGTGAGCTGAATCAGCGCCTCCTGCCTCTGGTGGCCATATGAATCTCTCCCTTTATAGAACGTGCAAATTTTCCATAACTGTCATGGAAAACGGAAGCTTCTAATTTTGCTTAGCACTGCTGAAACTTCTTCCATTAAAATGATTCCTGGGGAGACAGAATAACCTTAGGAGAAGTATTATTTTTGATTAGAAAAGTCTCAACCCAGCTGTGCTATGAAGCTGACTCCAGGACAGCCTGGTAGAAACGACTGGCTGGCTCATTTTTGATGGGACAGGTCCCACATTTAATACCCAATCAGAATTAAGTAGAGGAGGCCACGTTTACCTTAAGGGGAGACCAGGAGCCCAACGTGGGTCATGAGACCCATGTGGTGTCATGCATCACTTCCCTGCTCTGGGTCATCTCCTTGCCCCCAGTCCTTCCCACTTTTCTCTGTGTGCCTGTCCTGCCATGGTCACAATCAGAGTATAGAGAAGGCTACCCCTTTTGGATGCATTCTTGCCTGGCTGTATTTCATCCATGAGCCAAGTTCTCTCTCTCTCTCTTTCTCTCTCTCTCTCTCTCTCTCTCTCTCGTAAGCTCCATGCCCAGCACAGAGCCCAACAGTGCAGCCTGACCTCACAAGATCAAGACCTGAGCTGAGATCAAGAGTCAGATATTCAACGGACTGAGCCACCCATGTGCCCCTGTCTCTCTTTTTCTAACACTGTAACTAGAGTTCTGGAACCCCACAGTTTCATACAGTTTCTAAGCTGAAAATCTCAAAACAACCCCCTCAAAAGGCAAATCCTCTTTGTCTACTGACTTCCATGGTAAAGTCAAAGATATGTTCCTAATAAGAACAAAATTCCTAACAGAATCAAAAACTTTTCTTAAAGAGTTCTTCAAGAAAGAACACTCTTGGGCAGGTTGCTTAGTTTTCTCTCTGCTTCCTGACCCTCATCTTGGGATACTTGGATTTTGAACTCTGAGAGCATAAAACTTATCTGAGTGATGTCTCTTCCTCCTGTTTGGTCATTCACAGTTTCTAATAGAAGCAACTTGGAGATAATGAGCTGCTGGCAGGTGCACTGTCTGTCATGCCCAGACAGGCCCAGCTCACCAGCCAATGACCCATACACTCACATCCCTTTCCCCCTTTAGCTAGCCCCCCTGACACAGAAGCGTATGAGAAAAATAACCCAGACCTCTGAGAGCACCCTTAGTTCTGAAGTGGATGGAGCCTGCTGACAAGTTGAGAACTGTTCATAGAATCTAATCCCAGAGCTCACTCCTTGCTGGTCTGCCTTCCTATTCTGCGGAGCCTGAGAGTCTACCAATAAGACACTCGGGTTAACAAGCCCTTTGTTTTTGAAATGCACGTGGCAGAAAGTGGCCTCCGTCTCTCCATGTGAATAATGATGAGGTTTGGGTAGTATTAGCGTGTGTCGGCATGTAGTCCTAAGACCACCTTCACAGAGTCCCCCCAGTGACTTGTTAATGCAGATGTCTGGGCCCTACCATAACTTGCAATTAGACTCTCTCGGGGGTGGGGCCTAGGAAGTGCCCAGAGTAGCTATTTCCCCAGGTGATTCTGGTGTGGTTTGGGAACCACTGATCTCGGTTAAGACTCTTCATACTCTGGGGCATCCCAGGTGGCTCAGCGGTTTAGTGCCGCCCTCAGCCCAGGGCATGATCCTGGAGACCCAGGATGGAGTCCCACGTCAGGCTCCCTGCATGGAGCCTGCTTCTTCCTCTGCCTGTGTCTCTGCCCCCCCTTTTAATGAATAATAATAATAAAAAAGACTCTTCATATTCTGTGGTTATTTATACTGGGGTAGAATTAGTTCAGTCTATTTCCTTCTAACCCCTTCACGGAAGTCTGCTGGATGGAGGGAAAGGGAATTTGGGGTGGGGAGGGAAGAACTGGGACAGATGGGGGGTTAGAATAGGGATTGGCTGAGGGCTGAGGGTCTGCAGTGGTAGAGAGACTTTTTGCCTCTTTTGTCCCAGAATGTCCCCGCCCCCCATCATTTGGGACAGCACTGTAATTAGGTGGGATTCAGGTGGAATGGCTTTTATGACCTGAACTGGACTGCTCCCCTACAGCGAACAGGGCTCTCCTGGGAGCCACAGCCTCTTGGTTCCTCGAAGTTGACTTTCAAAGGGGACTCCTGAACCCAGTTGTCCTTGAACATGGCAGGTATGGGGCTGGGGGGAAGATAACCTGCGGGTGCACCAGCCCAAATTTCCCTTCTGTAGGACTGAGCCTCCTGACTCTGTAGAAGCAGATAAGGGACCCATCTTACCCTATAAGCTCAAAATTCCACAGGAGAGAAGCCCCCCCCCCCCCATGGGAGGGCTGGAGGGAAGATGCTGAGCTAGAGCTAGGCAGGGTGGCCTGGGGATGGGCTGTTCTGAAGCAAACATTCACCTGAGAGGGGTCATCTGACTTTATCACCTGCGTCACTGGCATACAGAATAGTCCTGAGTCCCCTAAAGCACACATCTCATTCATCCTACCGTGGCTTTTTGCTGATCAAAGATCTCTTACGGGGACATGCTCTGGGGAGCAGTCAGAAGGTAAAAGATGACATTTATAAAAATCCATTCTTTCCTCTGCACTTCACTGCTCTATCGACTGTTTCCCTGTTCAATCACACCATCATGCAGCTGCATGTCCCATTTTAGGAACTGCCAAAACCATAAATATCCTGTACTTTCTCCATCATGCTCACTGCCGCCACAGCTTTTCTTCCTTTCCCCATCCTGGGGGCCTGAGTCCTCTTTGGTTGGGTCCCTGGTGCCTAGAAGGTTTTTATTGGGTTCCCAGGACTTGGGACAAGCCAACTGCTTTGCTCCTTTCTTCTGCTTTTGTCTTTTCCAATGGCTTTCCTGATCCCAGAGATTCCCTCTTTCATTTTCTTCTGTGTCCTGGCACTGACCTTCTGAGCACCTGTGCACCGGGTCCCCAGTGAGGAGTAGGATGAGGGATTGCACAGAACACCCAGGATGGAGGAAATGGAGCACAGGTTCACATGGTCAGATTTCCAGTCCAATGTTTACCCTGCTTCCCGGAGTCCAGCTTTGTCTCCCCTGTTCATCCTGTCATTCATGTTCATGAGGAATTTAGTGAGCTGTACAGTGTGCACAAGGCATTGTGGAAATACAGGAGGGACATCAAGGCCTTTGTTGACTGACAGCTTGATTGTCTTTCAGCAACAATGCATCCTATGCTGAATGGCTTCATCTAGCAGATCCAGAGCAAATTTGCTTCTGGGCGATTCATGCTTACCTCATTCCTGCCACAGCTAATCACTGAGTATTGTAGTAATAGAAAGTAGTCTGACTGATTCGGTGAAATACTTGGCCTGATCTGGACAAAGTTCGTAAGTGAGGCCACTGCTCAGAAAGGGTCCCTTAGAGCCAGATCGGTACGTAGGTGTCTGTGCTTGCACCTTATCCTCTCTCCCCTATTCCTCATTCACCATCTCCATGATCATCACTGCTACTCCCTGAAGCTTTATTGTATGCCAAGCACTGTGCTCAGTACTGTTTTTTCTTATGGGATCCTTGGAACAATCCTGAGGTTGGCCATCTTAATATTCTTACCTCAGAGCTGGGGGCATTGAGGCCCAGGGGATTTGAGTGCTTATCCAAGGCCACACAGCCAGTGAGAGGAGAGCTCAGACCTGAACTTAGACTGTCTGAGCCATGGGCTGCTGTGGGCTGAGGGCAGAGCCAGGCCCTTCTCAGGTGCACTTCTCTGCTCTGGGCCAGGCACCTGCTCTCTGTAAAAACAAATCACTTCTCTGCCCCACAGAGTAACAGTGTCTGTGGTGTGGCAGCACCAGGGTCCCACTCTTCTAGATAGCTCCTGTGGGCAGGGCAGCATAGCACATGGTTCTGAGCTGAGGGCATATGGCACTCATTGCCCTTGGTTTGGGTTCTCAGAGGTAAGCACCTTCCCCTGATGGGTGATTTCTCCAGAAGAAGGGTAGAGTAAGGTCATGCTGTAAGCTGGGAGTCGCTCAGGAAAACTGTGTGGCCGGGCTCAGCCATTTTCACCGGCAGGGTAACAGATTCCAGGCCACTCAGGGTTCCTTGGGCCCCCATGTCAGGAGTGCTAGCCCTGTGGGTCCCAGCTGCTGTGCTTGTGCCTGGACACCTGCCTGTCCTTCCTCAAGATTCTGGTGGGAGCTTAAGGAAGGCAGGAAGATGTTCTGAGCCTGGGTGCACTGGGGGAAGGACCTCAACTGGAACTATAACCACCCATTTATTCCTAAGGGTGTTTATGAACAAGGCAGGAAGTCATTTCCATTTTACAGGTGAGGACAAAGAGGCATGGATATGTCAAGTGACTTGGCTTAAGGTCAGGAGCCAGGGGGAACTCGGGTCACCGGTCCTTCTCCCAGGCCTCCAGGAGACGGCCAGCACCCTCTGCAGGGGTGAGCCCTGGGTGCGAGGACACAGGTTCCGTGAGCTCCATCCCCAACCCCATGTGGAGGCCGTGGCAGCGGCGTGCTCTGCGAGCAGCAGCTACTTCTGGCCATTGATGGCAGTGGCCTGCCAGAGCCCCATGCACGCGTCTCCAGCCTCCCTGCCTGGCTTTTCCCTGTTGCCGCCGAGGCACGCGATGCTGCGGACCGGCTCCGTGTTCCTGCACGTACCGGTACCGGCTCGGCCGGCAGGTGTGCGCAGCTGCTGGCCTGCACCTGCTCGCACACCGGCCTCTCGCGCTGGGTGGCTGTGGCTTCCCCTGGTGTCCCCGAGGTGTAGGCCAGTCCACATCCTCTGCGGTGAATTTGATTAATGGGAGACGTCTGGTGGGAAGGCTCCAGCTGGTAAACTGTGTCTCATTCTGATGGGCTATGGGGAGATGCGGCATCTCCGTATAATCTCCTGAGAGAGAGTGTCGCGACTGGGTTGTTCGTTCTGCTAGATGGTGGCCAGGTCAGAAATACCCCCCGCCCCCCGACTTCACTTTCCTTTTTCCTTCAGTCCTCTTGCATTTGGATCACAACTGCCTTTCTCCAGTGAAGCACGGGCATGCAAGATCTGCCCAGGGCTCTGGTTTCTAGGCAGCACAGTGCATGCAATGATAATAGTAATAGTACTCCTTTCACGTATCGAGAATATGCCGTGGGGCTGCTGCATCATCTCACTGAATCTTCATACTATCCCTATCGAGCAGGTATGATTTTTATCCTCATTCTAAAGGTAAGGAGACTAAAGCTCAGAGAAGTTAAGGAACATGCTCATGGCTGCACAGCATGTAAATGGCAAAAATGAAGATTTAATACAGCTTAAACATTGGGTTCTTTCAACTCCAGAACATGAACTCTGAGCCACCCGTAAAGAAAGTTGTCTGCAACTTGTGGATACCAAGGAAACATGAGTCTCTGCAAGGAGCTGCCTGCTAGAGACTCCTAAGGATTCCGGGGGGCGCCTAGAGAGACCCTCCGAGGAGAGCCCTGGGGTACTCACGTTGTAAATGCTGGGTTGTACTTTGCACCTCGGTAGTAGGAGTAGAGATTGAACATCCCAATCATGAAGGCCACAAATACCATGATAAAAATGACCATGAACTTGAAGATATCTTTCACGGTTCTCCCCAGTGAGATCTGCAGAGGCCCAAAACTTTCGTTGGCCGGCAGGATGTACGCAATTCGAGAGAAGCTCAACACAACAGCAATCGCATACAGTCCTTCTGATATGATCTGAGGGTCTGAAGGCCACCACTTGTCCCTGGCTGTAAGAAAACAATCTAGGTTACTTACTGAGGTGAGGAGTGGACAGGGTCTGCTGTGCTGACTGGTCTCTGGTGGAGAAACCAGTTATTCATCTTTAGAGGTGTCAGACCTCATCATTGCCATTCCTGCCCTTAAAGTTCCTCCCAATACACAGAAGGGCCCATCTGCTGGGAACACCCTACCCTCCCTTCAAGGGTGCTTCATTCACACTCATCCCTTCAAACTCTGGTCAGGAAAAAAAACAAACAAACAAACAAACAAACAAACAAACAAAAAAACAAACTCTGGTCAGGTGTCATCTCTCTCAGGAAGCCTTGACTCCTACAAACTGGGACAGGCTCCCCACTCCTCTTTTTGCTACTGTAGTATCCTGTACACTCTCTATCATGGAACTGACTATGCTGCTTACTATTCTGTCCTTAAAAAAATATATTTATTTATTTATTCATGAAAGAGAGAGAGAGGCAGAGACATATGCAGAGGGAAAAGCAGGCTTCCTTCAGGGAACCCAATGTAGGACTTGATCCTAGGACCCCCAAGATCATGCCCTGAGCCAAAGGCAGATGCTCAACCACTGAGCCACCCAGCTGTCCCCTATTCTGTCCTTCTTATCAGTGTTTGAACTCCACAAGCAGGGGCTATCCCATTCACTGGGAAAGCATCACAGGGAGGTGGTGGGGAAGAGTGTGGGCCTTGGAGACAGACAGACCTGAGGTTGACAGTGGCCTTTCTACTCGGAGGCTGTATGATTGTGAGCGAATCAATTAACCTTTTGGAACCCAATTTTCTCCAATTCTAAATTGGGGATACTATCATCAACTTCACAGAGCTTTAGTGAGGATGCAATGCAACCAGATATGCAAAGTGCATAGGGTCTGGCATACAGCAGGTATTGCTAAATGTTTGTTAAATGACTGAAAGAAATACCACAAGTTTGGGCTGGCCACAAATCAGAACAAACTAGCCCACTTGAGGGCTGGGAATCTAAAGGATCTTGCCTGAAAAATTGCTCTTGAGTTTTGTTTCTCAGACAGTATATGTTTGGAAGCTCTGTGTTTGATCTAAGGTCTCCAAAGTGGTGACTGGTCATCCAGGTTTGCCATGACAGCCCTGTTCCAGGTGGCGAGAGTCCTGGGATCTGTTCTGAGCTGTAGAGTTTCTGCTTGTGGTCTCTGGTGAGGGTCTGAACTGCCCTGAGTGTATTCCTGCAGCAAAACAAACCTGTGAAGTGTTCCTATGGCACAAGGGATGGCATTCATTGCTCATAAGGCTCCCTGCTATGTGTCAGGACACACTGTAGTTCTCTGATAAGGGCAACATCTTCATTCTAGGCAACCCATAACTGTATGTGGGTGTCTGCAGTTGTCACGATGCCAGGGCAGGAATATTACTGAAATGCTAATGCCCTGCAATACTCCAGACAGACCCGTACCATGAAAATTGCTCTGCTGAAAAAGCCAAGAGTCTCCCCGTTGAGAAATGCTAAGTGAAACTTAAATTGAGAAACATCAGAAACTGAAATTAGCCCTTACGCATACATTAGCTGTAATTTTAGTGACAGCCCTGTAGAGTAGATATTATTATTGCCATTTTAAAGATTGGATTAGGGGTATGGGGTCCTTTTCATAGGCAGGTAAATGCAGATAGCAAGGAGATTACATAGCAATTCTTGGCACCCCAGGGGACATGGAAGAGGAGGAATTTTAGCCTTTATTTTCAAGGCTGGACTGTGTTAAACAATTACGATAATAAAGAGCAGTAAGAAATCTTTCGTAAGGGAAGCCAGGCTTCTGTTTGCTACAAAGTTTCATGTTGTGTATTCTAAATTGCATTTGGAAATACAATAAAATTATAGACTCTATGTTCTCATCAAGGTCATAACTTAGAAGTCCAGGAAAGAGAAGTAAGGAGAACAAATTATGTTTTTCCAACATACCTGTCAGCCTCCAAGGATAGATAACACATTTGGGTAGCATGAAATAAGATTTGGCTTCTACAAAAAGACACCAAAAAGGAATTTCTTTCCCCCCTCTCCTATAATTTACCATATTAAACCTCAGCTGTAAGAATAAGACACTTCTATTATCTAGTAGGATGGATTGAGTTGTTGTCAGACCCTGGTGATCAGGTCAGGACTTCTAGTGAAAAAGTGTTCTACTTGGACTGGCCTGTAAGAGTTATGATGGGAGTAAGAGCAAAGAGCAGTGTGATGATTGAAAGGGGTTTTCTTCTTTTTGGAGCTCTTTCCATCAGAAAAATTGTCCAATCACAGCCTGAAAAACTGGAATCTGCCTTTTTGGAGCTGTAGAGGTTGGAAGGCACCACCGCCTGGCTCACCCACAAGGGGGCTCTCTTGCCCCGCAACTGTAGCACAAGGGAGCACCCTGAGCCAAAAGATTTCCAAGGGCAAAGGGTGAACCTCAAAGCAAGGGCAACAATGTACAATATTTAGCAGTTGGGTGAGACCTTAACACAATCTTTAATAAGAACAGAAGGCACAGGTGGACAATACTGCACCCTGAATCAGGGCATTAAGAAAATTATCCAATTTCGTTATTGAGATTCTCTCATCTTTCATTGATGAACGCTGAATGGCACAGAGGGGAAAATATACAAGCCCATGTGGCCTTTAACACATCTGAATTTGCTAAACCAACCAGCAAAGAGTGAACGGTTGGTAATACTAGGAGACTCCCCATTTCTCAGGAGGTGTTTCCTTACCATGTTTACATGTAGCATAATTTGTGTAATATAATTTATATCCAGTATGGGTAGCAACTCAACCTCTGTGTTAAATGGCCAGCCCTCTGCAGCTCATTGCGTTACCCGACCATAAACATTCTTTGGTCACAGGAGCCATGTGACTTCATCTAACTTTTGACACTCAAACCCTTCATGATGTAGCAGCTGCCATTAATGAATGCCTATTCAGTGTCCAGCTAATTTACTGGTAACAGTAAAAGAAATCTGTTTCTTCTCCCCACTTATCTTTCTCTTTTAGGAAAGTACAGTGTTAGAGCAGGAAAATAACCCACTAGGCAATGTTGATCACAAGTATTACCATTTAGTGAACATTTACTATTTTCAGAGGACAATGCAAAATTCAGCATATGCACTATCTTACTTAACCTGTAAAACGAACTTCCTGACATGGGTATTATCCTGGTGTTACACATAGGAAAATAAAGGCTCAGAAAAGTTAGGTAAACAAAATCTCAGAGTAAGCTATAGAAGTAGGTTTTGAATTCAGGTGTAACTCCAAAGCCTGGGAATATAATAAGCCCTGGGCCATTTTGCATGGTTTTCAATTCATGGGCCAAGGATCCCTTGCTATCTAAGGCATTGCTGTATTTCTGAGAACACTGTGAGCCCAGCTATGGACACCCATTTCATCATCTGTAAAAAAAAAAAAAAAAAAAAAAAAAATCAAACAAAAACAGAAAAGACTCTTTGTAGGCTTTTTGCAAGGATTGGAGTTTGCCGTATAATATGTCTATACAGACCTAGGACGTCTGTAATACATGGATGCTACTTCCACTGTTCCTAAAATTTCAATCTACTACCTCACATTGGTGGTTTGAAAGAATTAAGGCATCTCCAAAAAACTGCCCATAAGGAAAAAACTTTTGAATTGGGCATTCAAGGGCCTATCTTTGCACAAAACTTAGGGATCCAGTACAAAACATTTCTTCCATCTCTACATTTCCCCTTAGCGCTTCTGGATCCACATTAGAAACGAGATCTTTCTTTAAAAAAAAAAAAAGGAAAAAAAAGCAGCAACCTCCCAGAAATGTTCTAAGAGCTTTACCACGACAAATCTATCCTTCTTAACACATAAAAAAATTTATTTCTTGTCGGCACTAATTCCACGTTCTAATCCGCGGGTGGCGCGGCCGGACAGGACAGTTTCGAAGGGGGAGGGGGAGGGGGAGGAGGAGGGGGAGGGCGAGGGCGAGGGGGACCGCACGTGGGGGCCGTGGCCACGCCCAGGGCGAGGGGCGGGACGCGACGGAGCCCCGCCCCCTGGCTCACCATAGGTGAAGTAGGCCACTTCCGGCGGAAGCGAGACGTTGTGCAGCGTGGCGTCCTGCACGTGCTGGTCCACGTACAGCTGGGCCTCGCTGGCCTTCAGGAAGGCCATGAACCTGGCGGTGAAGGAGGCCACGAAGATGGACAGCATCCCGAAATCCAGCAGGTTCCACAGGTGCAGCACGTACTCCCGCGGCCCCTCCTCCCAGATTTCCTTGCATTCGGACCAGATCATTCCTGCGGGAGAGTGAGAAGTTAAGACTCCTTCTCCAGTTCCCTTGGCATTTGTGACCACCGCAGGCACCGCGGGAACCGGGGTCTGAATGTAAATGTGAGTTCTTGAGAGCTGGGGACCTTCTTAGCCAGTGGCAAACAGAAACTGACGGCAAAGGCAGGTTAGGAAACAGGAAGTCCTCAGACCACGAGAAGACCCGTCAGCTGCCCCTCCACAGATAGACGATCTCCAGATGAGGAGAGCCTTCTCATCCTCCCATGGATTCTTGGAGGCCGGTAGGAGAAATACAGCGTCCAGCGTTTGTGCAATCTACGAACCGAAATGTCATGATGACATGACATTTCATTTAGAACCGGATGATTCCACATCACCTGCCATCAGGGAAATACAAATCAAAACCACAATGAGATACCACCTCACACCAGTGAGAAGGGGGGAAAATTAACCAGGCAAGAAACAACAAATGTTGGAGAGGATGCGGAGAAAAGGGAACCCTCCTGCACTGTTGGTGGGAATGTGAACTGGTGCAGCCACTCTGGAGAACTGTGGAGGTTCCTCAAAGAGTTAAAAATAGACCTGCCCTACGACCCAGCAATTGCACTGTTGGGGATTTACCCCAAAGATTCAGACGCAATGAAACGTCGGGACACCTGCAGCCCGATGTTTCTAGCAGCAATGGCCACAATAGCCAAACTGTGGAAGGAGCCTCGGTGTCCCTCGAAAGATGAATGGATAAAGAAGATGTGGTTTATGTATACAATGGGATATTACTCAGCCATTAGAAACGACAAATACCCACCATTTTTTCCGACGTGGATGGAACTGGAGGGTATTATGTCGAGTGAAGTAAGTCAATCTGAGAAGGACAAACATATGGTCTCATTCATTTGGGGAATATAAAAAATAGTAAAAGGGAATAAAGGGGAAAGGAGAGAAAATGAGTGGGAAATATCAGAGAGGGAGACAGAACGTGAGAGACTCCTAACTCTGGGAAACAAACAAGGGGTAGTGGAAAGGGAGGTGGGCGGGGGGTGGGGGTGACTGGGTGACGGGCACCGAAGGGGGCACTTGATGGGATGAGCACTGGGTGTTATGCTATATGTTGGCAAATGGAACTCCAATTAAAAAAAAACAAAAACAAAAAAACCTAAATGAAATGTCAGGAAATTCAGGTTCAGGATCGGGAAAGGGCTTTCTGCAGGTCCCACAGGTAACTCAGAACCCGATGGTCCTAACTTTCTACATTTCTGTTGGTTATTTCAGGGAGCATTAAATTGGGGTTGTTAATTTCTTCTTAATTTTGTTAATGACTTGTTGGCTTTTAAAAACATTTGTCTTCATTGGTACGTATTAGAGAATGTAGAGAATATGTCAACAAAATGTTGCTAGTTCCCCACCTCGCCTCTCAGCCAGCTTTGTGAAGTGACCTAGAGTAACGGTTTGGTTTGGTGTGTATCCCTCTGTCCCTGTGCTGCCAGTATGGTGGCTATGAATCACATGTGGGTACTGAGCTCTTGAAATGTGGCTGGTTGAACGAGAGGTGCTGTATTAGACTATACCAGATATCAAAGACTCCATAAAAAAGTGAAATATCTCAGTTTTTAAAAAATCAGTCCTGTGTTGAAGTGACAGTATTTTAGATAATTTGGGTTAAATAAAATACTAATTTCGCCATTTTTATTATGAGGCTACATTTAAATATGTGGCTTCTGTATGACTTGGAATATTTTTGAATTGAATACTGCTATTATCTGTCTCAATTGATTATTCAGCTAAATTGATTTAGGTTATTAAAACTTAAAGATTTGGGCAGCCAAATCTGGCACTGCGGTTTAGTGCCACCTGCAGCCCAGGGTGTGATTCTGAGACCCGGGATCGAGTCCCACATTGGGCTCACTGCATGGAGCCTGCTTCTCCCTCTGCCTGTGTCTCTGCCCCCCCCCTCTCTCTCTCTGTATATCTCATGAATAAATAAATCTTAAAAAAAAAAACTTAATGATTCGAAAACATTTTTGAGCATTTACTATGTGCTGGACACTGTTTTGTGTATGTGTATATTAACTCCTTTAAATCTTTGCAACAGCCCCATGAAGTACATCCTGTTAATCATTTTTGGAGTTAATGTTTCATTAGGTACAGAGAATTGTACTGTGCCCAGCTAGGAGGCAGGAGATCTGGAATTTGAAAATAGAATGTCTGCCCATGAAGCCTTTGCTCTTGACCACTATGTTATTCTGCTTCTTCAAGACATAAAGTTGGATTCAGAGCCAGTAATGTGCAGAATAGAATGTTTTGTAAATGACATTAAGTCGTCTCTGTAAGTACTCACACCTGGGTAAGATTTGATGCAGAACCAGCCCATTCTGTGTGCTAACTTAGCCTGCATACTTAGGAGGTTAATGTAGTAAGACAGTTGCTAAGTGGTCAGTGAGTGAAACAATTTCACTCACCAACTACTCCCTCCCAAAATGTTAACACTGCTTGCCTCTTTTGGCACTCTCCTGGCTCCTGTGCATCAGAAGGAGGGCTTGCTTTCCCATAGGCTCCTGCCTCTCTCACTGCCCCTGCTCAGCCTTCTTTGTTTGCTCCTCATCCCCTCCCCCCATCCCTTAAAGGCAGTTGCTTTCCAAGATTTCAGCCATTTTCATTTTTCTCCCTGATCTTGAGTAAGGGGGTCCACCCTTGCAGCTTTGTTTTCAATTCCTTGCAGATATCCCACAGGTAAATAATTTCTGATTTTTCTTAAAAGCTTAAAAACTAAATTTTCACTGTGCAGAGAGACTGCTCTAAGTGAATGCCCTGCCAGGACCAGAAATATCACATATTCTAAGTTGGCCTCCTGGTCCTTCCATGCCTCTTAGTCCCACCATTATCCAGTACCCCCTCTCTTACAGCCCCGACTCCTCAGGTGTCATCATGGATCACTACAGTTCTGCAGATCGCCGCTGGTGGACTCCCAGATCCATCCTGCCCTCTCACTTTTCACTTCCTTCTTACCTCCTCAAAAACAGGTCAGATCATGGTCACTTCCCCCTCTCAACCCCAAAATAAAGTTCAGACTGCAGAGCTGGGCTGTCAGACCTTTCTGTGATCTGTGTCCATACATCCTGGATTTCAGCAAAGCAGGTCTTCCCAAGTCCCTCAACAGTTCCACTCCAGCTGTTTGCTTGTGTTCCCTTTTCTGTCTCCTCTGGACCTCAAACTCAAGCACACTGGCAGATGACCACATTATAATTCGGTGGCCTTTGGGGACTTAGCTGCCTACAAAGCCTGGAGTCAGGGATGATACTAGGAGCAGACAAAGGGTCATGGGCACAGAAGCATGGCTGACTTGGTTACAGGCCCACATCTGCCACACTAGATCATTTCTCCTCTGCCCAGGGACAGTTTTAAGCAGAGTTGTCCCTTTTTTGGTTGAAGTGGTTCATTATATAAGAGGAATTGAAACTAAATATTTCTCTAAGGAGAAAAGTAATTTGAGAGAGTCTGTTTAGAGGAGTCATGGCTTTGATGAAGTAGATTCTAAGATTTACATGTCTGTGTCCAATCAGAGGCCACACAATAGGAAATATCCCAAAACATTGTAGGACTGTTAACAAGATACTCCCACTCCCCACCTTGCCTTATTTTTTCTTTGCAGACCACAGTTCTCAAGCTTACCCTTTCAGAATTTGTATGGTAATTCAGCGAAGTAATAATTTTCTTAACGCTGAAATTACTTTCAGTTGTGCCAGTTTAAATAGATATTTTAGAAATGTTTTTAGAAAAACCATTACAGGCTGAAGGAAGTAATGTTTATTGCTTTTGTCTACCCTCAAATTAAAATTCCTAATGTCTTAGTGGAAGTGCTTTTAGTTTGGCACTAGGACAGTTGCAGGCTATCACTTAGGGCTGTCATTGGCCTTAATCAAATGAAGGATTGGAATCCAAGGAAGCCCTGGGTTCAGGTTCTAGCTTTGGCCGCTTCCTTCGTATTTGACCTTAGAAAAGTTCCTTGATACTTTTGGAGTTTTGGGGGTAATTTCAAACACTAAAAGCTCTCTGAATCTGAAATGCAAATAAATTGTTTATAGAAAACTGGTTTTTTTGACCAATATAGTAGCTCCTCCCATGGGTATTGCAAATCATTTCCCCCATAGTCAAATACACTCGTCAGTTTTACTAGATCAAATATTAACTCACCCAGGCTAATTTAAATATTCCAAGGCCATGAGTAAAAGCAGGGGTTTGAACAGCAGGAATGCTTAATGAAAAAAGAAATGTGTGAAATTGAGTACTTTAGTGAGTGAAATTAGGCCCCTTGCTTCCAGGGGGCTGAGGGTAGTTCAGCATTTTCTATCCAAGTTCTTGCCTCCAGCTTGTCAATCAGAGGAGTGTTTAGAGCCCAGGAGCTCAGGGGTAAGGATGCTGGGCACTGGTGCCTCCTTCAGGCAAAATCCCCTTCACTCGGGGATGCCTGGAGCCCAGAGAACAAGGTCACTGATAATAAGGATGGCTGTTAGTGGAAAGGTCTAGGAAGTGCCGGGAAGCCTTGGGGGGAAAGGAGTAGCTCATTTGGGCAGGTTTTGAATAATGGCCTGCAGGCTGGTGAGATGGCGCTCTGTCAGTTCAAAGGGCCTTCACTCCCACCCATGCTTCCGATGCTATTCAGAAGGGATCCCTCTTTCAGAATCCTGTGAGACTTAAATATGCACATTCTTTAAATGGTCCTGACCTCAGGGCATCCTCTACACTGTCCCAGGGTCCTCAGCAAAGCAGACTTACCCCACCCCCTCTGAGGAGGCCTATGGATCCTTTCAGGTCAGCTTCTCACTGGGCCAAAATGTAGGTGTTCTGTGAACTCTCAGAAGGGCCAATATGCCCTGAGGCCCTGACATCCAAATACTATCTCAGTGGCAGGTCCTTTGCAACAAATCTGGGTCTCAGGCACATTTGGAATTCAGTTGTTTTCCAGCTGGGAAGATGATATTAATAGATTTAAAACTTTCTAACAAAACTCTTCCTCTTTCTTTAATTTTAGTAGCTAACAAATACTGTGAACTGCTAGGTGCCAGGCCCTGTGCTAAACACTTGAGCAACAGTAAACCTTCCTAGTAGCCTTCTAGCTAGTTAAACTGTAATTATCTTCACCTTACAGGTGAAAAAACTTAACATACGAGGATGGTAAGAAAGTTGTACAAAAGTAGACAGGACTCTTGCTCTCCACTAGGCTGCAACTACCATGCCCTGTACTAGGCACAAACTTACTCTTATTGGGTAGGAACTCATCCACCCACTTGATAGACATTGTTGAGTGCTGATTCAGTGCCAGCCACCATTCTGGGGATACCATAACCGGGAAGAAAGCCTTTCCCTAGCAAGCTCAGTCTAGTGCTCAAGACAAATGCATCACAAGCAATAATGAATGTTCTAGGATGACAGATGCTGTAATGAAAATGTCCAGGTATTGTTTGTGGAGATAGAATGATAAGAACAGTCAGTGTTGTAATCATGAGACCCAGCACAGTTCTTGGAACAACTTCTATTTGTTCACTGAATGGAGTGAGTTCATGGAGGAGGTGATATTTGGTGTGAGGAACCAGGAGTAGCCAGTTGAAGGAGGAGGGGCTGGCAAAATGTTCCAGATGGTGGATGTGGAAGTGCCAGAGAACAGGCTCTTTCTGGGGTATTTGAGGCTGAGTATGGCTCAAAAGTGAGGGAGTGGGGCTGGAGACTGGTAGTGGGGGAGGCTAGTGAAGCCCCAGTAGACCATCATAGCCTACCTTTAGGCCATGAGGGAGAGCCTAGGCTTCACCCTGAGTAGCCAGACCATCTCTAAGTGTGATAAGCAGAGCAGACAACTGATCTAACTTGTTGGGAGAAACTTTGGAAAATTGACTGGAGCAGTCTGCTTGGAAATTTTACCTGAATAAATGAGGAAACTATCAAAAGAATGAATTAGGGTACCTGGGTGGCTCAGTACATTAATCATCTGTCTTCAGGCATGATCCCAAGGTCTTGGGATCGAGTCCCACATCAGGGTCCCTGCTCCATGAGGAGCCTGCTTTTCCCTCTCCCTGCCAATACCTGTGCTTGTGTCCTCTCTCTCTCTTTCTCTGTCAAATAAATAAAATCTTTTTTTTTTTTTTTTAAAGAATGAATTAGGTAAGGAACCCAGCCCATATTTATAATTTCATTCTTGGCCAGACCTTACTGTGTGATTTTGGAGCTAAGACTTAGCACTGTCCTGGAAGATTTTGTAACCCTGGGTGGTGGGTGGGATGAGGGAGAGCTTGAGCCTCACATTTTATATATGTGAAAACTAAAATTCAGACAGGCAGGGCCACCAAGGAGAAAGGGACACAAGACTGGGTTTCCTGACACCCAGTCCCAAGCTCTTTTCTACATCCCTATAAGTGTATTTTCCTACCATACTAGGCATTTACATCTCCACTCATTTTTAACACTGGAACACCTGTTTAAGAAAATAGGAGGAGTCCACAGTGCTGCTATAGCTGGGTCCTCTACTTGCATATTGGATCCCATCCCCTTTGGCTACTCAGGAACTTTGCTTCCACATTCAGTGGTGAGGTCTCAGGCTTCATGTTACTTGATCTGTCAGCATTCCACTGGTTCTTTGGCTTCAACACCACTCTCTAGGCTCTCCTCTTAACTGTTCTCCTTTACTGGAGACTTCTCATCTTTCCATCCTTTAAATATCCTTGTGCCTCAGGGCTTGATCCTCGGTTTGTCTGACCATATTTGCAGTTGGGGTGATTGCACACAATTTACTTTAAATACACTGACATGCTCATATTTATGTTTTCAGTCCCACCCTCTCCTTATGTACTTATGGACTTCAGACATGGATATCCAAGTGCTCCTTGACATTTCCACCTGGATGTCTAATACACATCTCAAACTGAACTCCTGATTTCCGTCTCTACTTCCTCTCCAAACTGCTCTTCCCCTGGTCTTTCCTGTCACAGTGATTGACTCTATTATACCATTACTTGAGCTGAAACACATGGAATTTTCCTTGACTGCTCTCTTTTTCTCACACCCCACACAAAGTCCAATAGTAAATATTACTGATTTTACCTTCAGAATGTAATCACCATCTACCACCTCCTCAAAACAAACCATTTTCTGCCTGAATTACTGTAGTGGCCCCCTGACTTATCTCCTTGCTTCTGCCCTTGTTCCAGAATTCTCTGTCCTGTACTTAGCAACCAGTGAACCATAAGAAAATTAAGACATATGATGTCACTTCTGTGCTTAGAACTTTCCAGTGGTTTCTTGTCAGAATAAAATCAAAACCTGTACCATGGCCCACAAGGCCTTGCATGATCCACTTTTGCTTATCCCTCTGAGTTCATTTCTGTTCTCTCCTCCTTATTCACTATGCTTCAGCCAAACTGGTTTCCTTGCTGTTCCCCCAAATCCAAGGCTTTTCACCCAGATGTCTACAAAGCTTACTTCTTCTTTTGCTTTAGATTTCTGTTCAGATTTCACTGTGTCAGAGTAAGGGAATGGGAGGGCATACTTTTACTGCTCAACTACTCTGAGAAGGTAAAATTTGAACAGAGACCTGAAGGAAGAGAGAAAGCAAGCTATGCAGGTCATTATTCAGCTTGTCTCCTCAATCAGAGAAATTTGAGTGCTGACTAGATATTTGAAGATATGAAAAATTATTATTAATTTTCTTTTATGTTTGTGGTTCTATTTTAGAAAAGGAGTTCTGGTTTCTATTACCAGCCATTATGGAGTAATAAACTGAAAAAGAAAAAAGAGATAAAGAAAAAAACTCTCCTCAGACATTCAAAACAAATATTCCTTCATTAAAAGGAAACCAGCATGGTAAGCCACTTCACTTGAACATCATGTCTTTCTTTTTGGAGGAACATTCTAGTTTGCAGTGCATGGAGAGGGGTCCCAGAAGAATGAAAGACAGTCCCAGAGTTTAAGCGACAAAGACTAGAGTGTAGGAAGGCTGAGGTGATTAGTTGTTGTGTGGTATAGTTCCAGAGAGAAGTATACTATGCAAACCAGAAAACAAAACCACAAATGAAGTCCAGAAAACTACTTGTGGGTCCTTTTGAACATTTCCCAAACACTAAGTTGTAAATGCCCAGAGTAAAGCTCCACAAACAACAGCCAGAGAACTGCAAGCTGAATGGTTCCAGAGCTCACTGAGAGTGGAATGATGTTTGAGCTCAGACCATCCAGAGTTGAGGTTCCTTGTTGATTATCCAGGGCATTTGATAGAGATCCCAGATGTCTGTCTTTATAGTATAAGGATAAATAGTGTTTATGGTTAAATTTTTCCAGATTCATTCTAAGAAAGCTTGAAAAACCCTAAACTCATCTGCAGGTAATTTAACAGCCTGTCAGAATAAAGGCAAACATTCTTTCAAGGAAGATAACAAAATCTAGATGCTCAACAACATAACATAAAAAGTGTCCATCATTCAATTTCTGATTAAATGTCATTTTCTGATCCGTGTCAGGAAAGGATTAGGTATTAGAAGGTAACCCAGAACTGACAGCAGTGATGGAATTTGGTGTTAAGGATACCGTAAGTATGGATGATATGTTCAAGGATTTAAAGGAAAATGTGAACATCATGAAGAAGGAAATGAAAGAGTAAAAGGAGAGCCAAATGGAATTTCAAGAATGAAAAATATAATATCTGAAAGGAGAAATTCACTGATAGGGGATTAAAATCACAGACAATGCAGAAAAATTATCAGTGAATTTCGAGCACAGAGAGAAAAATGATTGAAAAAAAGAAAAAAACTTATCTTTTAGTGATACACACAAAAACATTTATAAATGAAATATAAGCTCTGAAATTTGCTTCAGGATACTATACTGTTGGGAAAGAGAACTCGAGAAGGTATAGATGAAACAAAGATTAGCCACAACTTGCTGATTGTTGAACATAAGAGGTTGGTCCATGGGGTTTATTATACCCTTGTCTTGATTTTTGCATATTCTTAAAATTATTCATAATTAAAGGTTTGAAAAAATTATCTAAATAAGAGAAAGTAGTTAGAATCTGTCTTCCACCTGAAATATAACAGGAAATAGGTCAATAGAAATAAGTCCTCCCCTCCCCAGTACTTTTCATGTAACAGTCTTAAAAACTCAGCTTTGCTTTGATGGGCAAGAATTGGGAGTTGGATCCCCTGTAGCTGCAGATAAATGCCTCCTCCTGGGACAGTGCCCTGACATCCAGGAAGAGAAGTATGAGAACTCAGAAGAAAGTCATGCTTCAGTAGGAGCCATGAACATATAGTGGCTCTACCACTTAAGTGCAAGGGTGGTTGCACTCACCACAGTCTTCTCCCTGGGAGCCAGGAGGGGAAATGTGGTGGGTGAGTGAGTGGGACCATAAATCCCCTTAAGTTTTTATCCATGAACTCAACATGTGGGTTATGGTGTTTTTGTTTTTGTTTTGTTTTTAAATCTGTGTCTTGGGATCCCTGGGTGGCGCAGCGGTTTGGCGCCTGCCTTTGGCCCAGGGCGCGATCCTGGAGACCCCGGATCGAATCCCACATTGGGCTCCCGGTGCATGGAGCCTGCTTCTTCCTCCGCCTGTGTCTCTGCCTCTCTCTTTCTCTCTCTCTCTGTGACTATCATAAATAAAAATAAATAAATAAAAATTAAAAAAAAATAAAAAATAAATCTGTGTCTTAGTCAGTTTGGTCTGCTATAACAAAATACCACAGGCTGAGTGGCTGGTAAACAAGAGAAATTTATTTCTCACAGTTCTGGAGGTTGGAAGTCTGAAATCAGATGCCAGTGTATGCAGGTTCTGGCAAGAGCCCTCTTCTGGGTTACAGACTGCTTGTTCTGCCCTCACAGGGCAAGGAGAGAGTGAGAGAGCTCCCTGAGGCTCTTTTATAAGGGCCCTAATCCCATTCATGAGCATTCTGTCCTCATGACCTAATCCCTTCCCAGAGGCCCCACCTCCTAACACACTGGGGTTAGGGTTTTCCCATATGGATTTGGAGTCTTACAAACATTCTGTCCACTGCAGTATTAAAGTGTTTAGTTTATCCACAGAGGGCATACTATGGAGAATTGCGGTAGACCCTGCACTGTGAAAGGTCACAGGATTCACTCTGCCACAGGCTTTAATGTCTCTTTACAACTTTAGTGCCGGTGACTCCAAGTGAGCCCTTGGTCATAGATTGGCTGGTTGATGAAAAGCCTGTGGTGTGCTCTCTTGCCTCTTTCCTTTGGATCAAACCATTCTTCTTATCTCTCTCTTCATATTTAGAGACCCAGCTCAGAGACCTTAGCTCCCATCATTCTCTGCTTGGGCTGAGGACATTATAGGATGTTCTCACACAGTTCAACTGCTGTGGCTCCCTTAGGTTCTCTCACTTAAGCAGGCCATATGCTGGGCTGTTTTCAAGTACTTGTTCATGACTTTGTTGATTGATGGCACAGACACTTTGACCCTGTGTACATTTTGACTCAATGTTTGTTAACATAAACATAGTGAAAATTATACCATTATTGAATTTTTGTGAAGAAAGCAAAATCTGGGGTGCATACTATTAGGGCAGTTTAATTAGTTGGGTACATCTTGATAGTGCAGAGTTAAAATTTTTCAGTTCTGTTTTCAGTTTTGTTTTGCTCAAAACATTCTCATCAAATTCCTGTCTTTTTGATGCATATATTATAATTTATTGATCAGGTTTTAGTTATGTACAGTGTCACTGATGATAACTTTTATAGTTTTTCATTTTTCTCACCATGTCTGATTTTTTTTATCATATAGTTTTACATTTTTCAGTGTAGGAAAAAATCTATATCACATTTTGCCTATACAGTTTTAGCTTTTACCATTTTAGTTTATCTTGTTTGTTCCTCTTAATAATAGTTTTTAAGAAGTGGGCAAAAGAGAGATGGTCTTTCTTGGCTAGTCAGTGGGGCAATTGGGAAAATTTCCTTGGCACTTCTAGTGGTAGACCTTGGCGGAACAAAGTATCACCACAGAAAGGAATGTCGGAACTTCACAATGTTCATTAACACAAAGCATGAGAAAGTGTTACTCCCCTAACTTTTTAGATTTATATTTATCATCTCCATTCTACTATACATTAGTATTCAGTGACAAAAATATCATTTAAGCTATGCAATTTTATACTCTTTTCTAGAAGCAGACCTTGATTTCCTAAAGCTTCTGGTAGACTGTAGTTAAATGATGAAAATATATTTTCCCATGCAAGGCTACTTTACCATCACTTTCTATACATGTATAAGTAAAAGCATGTAGCAAATTTCATCCAAACATCTCCTTCCACAGTTAGGGTTCATATTAAAGGACTGTGTGTCTTACACACCAGCATATATAGAAGTTGACTCTGGCTTCTTTGTTGGTCACCTGCTCACCATTTTGACTGCCAGAGTACACTCAAGAGGAAAGGAGTTTGAGAAGTCAGAGTTTAATAATGTCCTATTATTAATAGGGGAGGAGAGAATAAAGGACCAAGTGACTGCTTACCTAAAACCCACTTCATGATGAGCATTTCTGTCCAGGAGAATTGTGTGGTTTTCACTCTGAAGATCTGCTTCGGGTAGTCTGTGAAGGTTTCGTTAGGCAGGTTTTTAACGCCTTCAAAGCGGTCTGATGCATTCACAACTAACAATCCCAAAAAGATTGTAAAAGAAACTGCATGGGCTACAAATTTCATGAAAGGGCTCCTCAGGGTTCTTCCTAGCTGGAAACAAAATATGTACAAGATACATTAAACTGGCAGCTATAGGTGGGTGCAGGTCTCTCTTTAAAATGCTTTTGCCAAAGTTTTAACCAGAGAATCCTTCATCAGGGACAGATGCTACTGACTGAACCCAGACATTTTCTCTTGAACTTTTCTGTGAGATGCTGCTTAACCAAATAGCATTTTCTATTGAATTCATTCCCCCCCCGTATTTAGAAGATTTAGTGGGAATGGTATAAAACAGGAGTAGAACACACTGATGTATCATTGTGCTGTAATATGCACGACTTCTCCCAACCATGTGGATATGCATCTTATGCCATTCAAATCTGGGGGGAAAAACCCTCTCTATCTTAGTAGAGTTCAGAATTTAAAGAAAATACATGTTGGATATGCCATGTTGCTCTTTGGTCCATTTTCCTGAGTTTTGTTTTTTATGATTTGTTTTCAGTATTTCTTATATGTTGGTAAGTTTTTACTTAAAGCTCTGCATTTTGGAATAGGTACTGCTTTAGCCATATTCCAAGAAATTTGACAGATAGTATTTTCATGATATTCAGTTATCAGTATTTTACAACTTCCCTTTGGATTTCATTTTTAAACCACAGGTTAATTTCTAGACATAGAGGACTCTTCTCATTCTTTAAAAAATTCTATTTTTATTGTACATTGTGTATAGATCATAGCGTCTTTGATACTACTCTAAAACTTACTGAGGTTTCACTTGTAGCTCTAGTGCACAGTTGAGTTGTGGAGCTGTTCCATGTGGGCCTGAAATGATCTAGAAGATGCCCTGTTAAGGAGCTAATGTTGGGCACATCTTCTCTGGCCCTGGTGTGTGCCATCCAGAGGATACTTTGGTTTTTGAGGACTAAACTCTGGGCTGCCCAGTTAGTCTGCTAACCCCTGTTAGTGAACTCACATAGGTCCCTTCTAGGTCACTGCCATCACTTGCACTTAAGCACCAAATCTTACCCCTCCCCCTCATATGCTAATCAGACGAGCAAAGAGGGAAACCTTTTCTGAAGACCAATTCCTTCTCTAGTGTAGATGTCTACCTGTAGCCATTGTCTGGTTATTTGACATTCACATTCTGCCTCATTCAGTAGTTCTAGAGTGAAATATCACCCACGAGATGGACTGTTGGTTCAGTAGAAGACCAGTTACAGGGGTTTTTGCAGGTAAAAATTCCCTAATTATGACTATGTTCAGTGTAACATTTATAAGTCAGATGGCTTGGTAATGTTCTTTTAATATGCTTCAGCATGGTAATCATCCACTCTAATTGTTGTGGTTATTAGTGTAACATGATTTATTATGATTCTAGTGCCATAGAACCTATCTATAGAAATTTTAAAAATGGTTGTTTAATTTTTTTTTTTTAAACCCAGGATCTCAAGCCTAGACATTGGGAATCCCTGCTATGCTGGAAAAAACTTGGTTCATTTGCATTGTCAGATGTCATATGGCACTAATCTATCTAGTGCTTGAAAACCTGAAATTCTAGTTACCTGAAAACCATGGAGCCTACAGACATTTTATAAATGGTGCTTCTTTGTAATGTTTAATTTCATTATTAACAAAATCAGACAATAGATTAATTTTGGCTCTAGGTAGATTCATTAAATTCAGAATGCACAGGTTAAATGTAAGGACAAATAAAACATCTCATGTAAATTCATTAAGAAAAGTGAATTAAACTGTGGCTTGTGTTGATTTATATATCGAATAGCTAGTTTGAATTTTTCAGCATTTTAGTTGACTCTGTTCGAATCTTGAAGCTCTATTTCCCAACCAGGATGCTGGTGTACCCAGGAGACTTAAATAGTCACTGCTTTGTTTCTTGTCACTGTGTCCTAGTTGGGGTACTGGTGAGAGTGGAGGGAAGATGGAAGCTGACCATGGGGTGAGGAGTGGGGAGAGCCGAGCAGAGGGAAAGAGATGTCAGATCTTGTGTGTCATAGCACGGTCCCAGAAGTGTCAGAAAAAGCTGGGGACCATGGAGATAGACCCAAATCTTAAGGGATTGATGGCCAGGTTTCCAATCCTTTATCAGTGGGCTCTATGTAGCATCTTGTGGTGATGACCTGGATGAGGACACAATGAAGGGCACCTGATGCAGGAAGCTGCACATAGCTGAACCTCAGGTGGCCTTGGGATTCCCCAGAAGACATGGTTTGAGGCATTTAATGTTCTCTCTGTTGCCACCTTCAAGTTGTTATTGTCTAACAGAAGATGAGTCTATAAAAATTGCTGTTATCTGCTGCAAACATAAGAAAAAACCCTATTAAGGCCCTGTGGGCCTTTGGAAGATTACCCTGGGTTCATTTCCCACTTGATCTGGGCCATAGAGAGGAAAGTGAGGTTAAGTATTAATGTTCCTTTCCTCTTTTTCTTCTGGGCTTGTAGACTTCTTTTTAATTGGTCAAACTTTGATTAAGGTCAGATGAGATCAAATCATTTCAGTAGCTTTTGTTCTTTTTCTCTTTTGTGTGTGACATTTCCTATTTGTCTCACAAAGATAATTTTTGAAACAAATTACACCTGGGGAAAACTTCCTCCTTTCTTAAGGTCACCTGGTGAACTAAAAGAAAGGAGAAAAGTCAGCCAATGTATGCCAGCACCTCTTTTCTGGGGAATCATGAAAGCTGGATCAAGGAATAGTGTTAGGTATGGAAAAAGACTGTAGAGCTTTGGGAGATATAGGCCTTGGCTTGCTCTGCTGTTTGCTCACCAGGGCAAAATTGGTGAGTCTGAGGAGTGGGCCAAAGCAGTTCTGTCTTTACTTGGACCTTATGAACAGAAAACTGATAGCAGGAAATGCATGCTTATTGTATCTCAATGCCTGGCTCACCCCAGACCTCCTGGGTACTCTTCTTCATCTCTGGGAAATATATGAATATGAGAACAACTGAGTAATGCTCTTAAATTAGCTGCAAACAAATGGTATTGGTGAGCGATCAGAGGTGGACTTTTACTAGTTAGCACAGCTCTGTGTCCCATGCCACTGGGCTCTTAGCCCTAACCACAAGTGTAAGCATCTCAATGGGGACCTGGTAGCCACATGCCTGCAAAGTAGGTCTCCACCTGGAGAATGTTTCTACCATCTCTACCCAGTATTGTGTCACTAAATGCCACCTTCACTCACTGCCAGGTGCCAGTGACCTCAAGGAAGGGCTTAGTGTGTATAAGTTGGAAAGCTGAATGGATGCAAACTTTGGATCAAGTGCTCCAAAAAGAAACACACACATCTTCAAGGCCAGAGTGGTTAGAGATCCTGGTTAACTTAGGGGAAAATTTCTCTGTATGCTACCTGTAAAATTTTTATTCAAAATGTCTAACCTAGGGCTCAGAAAACTTCCTTTTTGGGGGTGGGGTGGGACAGGAGGATGTTCATTGGGTGTTTCTAATCTGGGCATTCTTACATGACCATGTGAATCCACCCTTTGTCCTGTGGGCTGAAGAGGTGCTGAGTGATAGTGGACTCTTGAAGGTAGGGGTTTCTCAGGAAGGAAAAGGAAAGAATATAGTTTGTCATATCATGGTTTTGACTCCTCTCTTCTAGAAATGTCCTGCTACCTCTGACCTTATGAATCTAGTCCATTGCAAAGTGAAGTAGTCAGCAGTTGAGATGTTTACCTTCAGCACTGAAGGTTGTAATGTGGCTGATGTACTGGAAAGGGTAGACGGCAGGTTGTGTGTGTGTGTGTGTGCATGTGTGTATGTGTATGTGTATGTGGGTGTGCAAAGGTTAAGGTCAGGTGTTTTAAGCCAGAGATCTTAGGTTTAAATTACAACTCCGTAGTTTTCGGCATTTACTTAATCCTTTTGTGTCTTAGTTTCTTCCTCTGTAAAGTAGGGATAAAATATATAACTTATCATGTAGGGTTGATAAAAGAAATGAATAATATGTACAAAGCAGAGCAGCTCCTGGCACATAGGAAGCACTTATTGTGTGGCACTGGAGAGCCTCAGGCGATTCTCCTAAGGGCAAACTTAATTCAACTGGCTCTTACAAAGCTTATAAAGCTTCACTTAATGAAGTGGGAGCTATACAGAGTCCTAAAGCATTTATGCCATGAGCCCTTTGGGGGTACCGTCTATGTGCACCCTAATCTTGGGCACTGGATAGAATAAATAAACTGGAAGAGTTGGTCCTTCCTTTCAGATCACTAGCTGATTTGTTAGTGGAGAGAGATGCAGGGCTGTACCCTGTGCTAGGAAATCGAATAGAGATCTGGGGAGAGAATGTTGCCAGGCTCAGACAGGCCTAAGTATGGAAGTCATCAGCCTTCTGGTACTCTGGACTCCTGTCCTAGCAGGGGGACAGGCAATGGACTCTCCTTTTGGATTTGAGGGCGGATACTTTTGTATATGTGCTGCTGAAGCAAGCACAAGAGTAGACACTTCTGTAATGTAAGAACAAAATATGCTCTATTTCTGGGCACAGATTTTTCCCTCCGTGGCAATGCTTCAAAAATTACAGCATGATTTTCTTTAATCTAGTGCTCTTGGGTAGAGGCAGGTAGGGGGACACAGAGGCCTTTGGAGGCATCATCCTCTCCTGGTTGGTTGGCTCTGGACCACGTGGTGTGAAGACCCTTGTTTCAAATTGCTTCACCTTTGACAAGGGAAAGCAGGGATCTTCCAAAGCTGCAGAGTTACTCCACTTCCTCACTAGGTGTTTTTTTTTTTTTTTGGCACCCGGCTGAGGGGTTGGGGCATGACAGCTAACACTTTGGTGTTCTTCAGTGGAGAGTTATGTGGCAGTGTATGAATGGATGGCTTGTACCTTGCAAAGACAATAGGTAGGAGGCTGAAGTCCTTTACAGCTCTTACTGCCTGAGTCCTAGGACTGAGTTATAAGGATAATTGAACCATCAAGGTTAACAGGCATGGAGGAAATCATTTTCATCTCTCATACCTTTACAATTAGAACTTGTATTGTTCCTTAACACTTCCAGATTGCTGACTTACTCTTCAATCCACCTGCCATAGAGACCCTGTGGAGGCCCTTGAGAATGACTCTTAACTCTTTCAGCTTTCAGATTTTAACAGGCAAGCAACCTAAATTATGAATCAGAATGAAATAACAAAGGATGCAAACACAGGCTATTGATCCATAAGGGGCATTTGGCATCAAGAACTCCTTGAGAGGATGAAGTGCTCTGTAGGCAAAGACCTACCTGAGAGCAGCCATGAGGTGAGAACTCACCAGCCTCCCAGTGGGCTGCATGACTTCAGCCATGTTGGTGATTAAGATGAGAAATCACAGAAAATTATCACTGTTCTCTTTATTGACCTTGGCAGTCCTGTCACATGATCCACACCTGCTGTTATCACCTTATGTACACATCTGTGATTTGATTACCCTCTCCAGCCACTATATTAGTAAGCTGAACTTGTGTTGACACCCTTGACCTTATAATCTTATTTAGCTGTCTTTCTTAGGGATCCTCAGAAACTTAAAAGTAGAATTGATAGCCATGAGGATTCAAAGGGATGATGATGATCTCATCAAAAAAATGATGAGATCATTTTGGCAGGCCAATCAAGTAATTTTGGTGTCCCTAGTGGTCCCTAAATTAAGACAGCAACTATTAAGTAAATGGACCATTAAGTTGGAAACAGAAACTTCAACAGTTTGTTAGACATTAGCTGGTTGATGGGATTTAGCAGTGACATTTTTATGAATACATTTATGAAAGAATATCAAGTTCTAATTTTTTGAGGCAGGTGTCCTAATGTGGTTAGAATATGAAGTTGCTGGGATGACACTGGATTTTTCATAGATTTATTAGGTATAAAGGAAGTGACCCTTCAGGAGGAGGGATACTAGCACATTAACATATTTCTCCACTGTGCCACTTTCCTTGGGAGGACATTGTATTTTGGACATCAGGATCCTTTGGAGAGGGCTGGTTTCTTCACATGGAATAAGAAGTACCTCTGTAATCCCCAGTAATATAGTATCTTTGCCAAACTTGAAAAGATTTCTTTTGTCATGGTGAAAGGAAAGACTAAAGATATCTTGACTGTTTTATCTGCCCTTTGGCTGCCTTAGAGCAACTTTGTCAACTAATTTCCCTCTTTAATGAGGGAACCTTAGAATAAGCAGTGCCACAAAGAGTGATGTCATGCCACAGACTAAGACTTGTCACTCCGACATGGACACACCCTCCAGTGTGTTGAACTCAGACTTGCAGCCCAGAAAGTGCCCAGAAGGCACAAGCAGTGTAATGGCCCGCTCATATTTATCTTTGATATTCTTTTTCTTAGTCTTACTGGAAGCTCCACGATTGACAAGATGTCAATCAAGACAGGTATCTGAGCAGAGGAGAGGAAGCCTTACTGTTGGGCTAAATTTTCCTACCATATTTTCTTCCAGAATGTTCTAGAAGACTGCTATTGGCATGAACCCTCTGTTTCATGATGGCATCAGTCTCCTGGATTTACTGGACCCCAGGAAAGTCCAGAAATTTCTCCCATGTGTACTTTTTTTTTGGCATCACATCTGCCTGATTGATACTGGCCAAGATGATCCTTCTCAGACCTACTGAAAATCTAAAAAATTGAGTCAGCAACTGGAGTATCATTTCTTTCTCAGTATTTCTCCAGGCCACCAGGCAGGCAGAGGCAAACCAGTTTGCTAGTATCATCCCAGTTTTCTAGTAGCTGTCACATATGTCACACTTAGCAAAAGTGACGATTATCAGTGCTTTCTCTACCAATCCAAGTGGCTGTTATTTTAATGACTTAATGTCCTCAAATTAGTTTGGGGCTCCAAGAATATGGAGGTGAGCAACCTTGTCCATCTAGGCTCTGGATAAAGGCAAGGATCTAACCTGTAGGACAGACTAGGTAATTCCATGTGAAAATGTGTGCCTGGAACCAATGACCTACTCTAACCCAGCTTTAAATCTGGCTAGGTGTTTTTTGCTCACTGTCCTTTTTTTTAGCTCATAATGAAAGACGAGAAATCTTGCCTTTATTTTTGTATGTAACTTTGGGGAATTCTGATTTAGAAATCTGTGGCATGGTAGACAAAGAAAATTCTCAGTGAATGTAAGGTTGAATGCCACAAATGTTCAATTTGAGGACTTTGTAGTACCATTTTACAGAAGAAGGAGTCTGAATCCTAACCTCACTCTGTTACCCATCATACTCTAAGGCAGTGAGTGCATTGCCTGCCTGATGAGGAGGCCTCGGCAGCAGCCCTGAAGTCTTGAGCCCATCATCCTGGTCTTAGTTCCCTCTAATTAGAATTGACAAAAGGTTCCATTTTTTGTTAATCACATTAGCTGGTCTGATTCCCTGTGGAATCATTTCTCCATGATTTAGTTCTCTGGTTGCTAACTCTTGCCTGAAGCTGGAGTGAGTGCTGTGGCTTTCTGTGACTCTGGATCAGATGGCTGGGCTGTAGGGATGGTGGGGAGGGAAGTGGGGGAAGTTCCAGTCCCTTGCTTCCCTGTGAGAAGAGAACCCAGCTCTGTACCTTTTCAGCTCTCCTGTTTCCTTTGTCTTTTCCTTCTTGTGACCCAATTAGCTGCCTGTGTGAGCCAGAGCCTAATCAAGGAAGCCAGGGAAACTGGGATATCATGAAGATGGATTTGCAGTGCCCAGCAGGAGCTGCATTTTTACTCGCAGCCTATTATCTCTCTTTTCTGAACCTACTTCATAAAGAATATGCATCCCAATGTAATTGAGGGAGTGAAATGAGATCTTCCATGAAAAGGGCTTAGCCAAAAGAAAGTACTCAGTAAATGTTGCCTATTCCTAGGACCATTGCTATAATTATTACTGTGAATGTAGAGGACATGGCATAATTAGAGGCATGACAGTGCCTGTCTCTCCTTTCTCCTGATATTGATCAGATTATGCCTCGTATATTTGACATTTCCCATATTATCACTCCTTTCTCTTTAGAAAAGTGATGGAAAAAAGAAAGCAGGTCTGTGTGGTTTTCTACTTTTGCTAGATATCACAAGGCTCTCTTCTTTCAACATGGGGGGGAAATGCTGAGCTGTTGTTTTGAGTGAATGGCCTTTAGGTCATGCGAAGGAGAAAAGAAATCACTGCAAACGGCATGCGCCTTAAGCAGGTCTGTACCTTGCTGCACGGAGCAATCCAATAGGCTATGGCGAGAAAAGGGAGGCCTAGGGAGACTCCAAACACAGCCAGGAATTTCACAGCGATAGACTGTTGACGTAAGCCTGAGAGATTTTCATACCACATGGTAAGCAATTGCTGCTGACAGTTAGGATGAGCAACGAACTGTAAAAACAAAACAAAAACAAAAACAAAACGCAAACAGGAAAATGGCATTGGTAGCACTTGAAACAGTATACCACCTACGAGTAGCTGGGGGCTGAGAGGGTCTACTTGGGATGTGCCTGGGGTGTTAGGACAGAGCAATGGGCAGCTCCCTGCTAGGCCCTTCCAGCGTGAGGCTGCTGGCTGTTGTGCCACTGCGGCCAGAGACCTCACTGGACTGGCTTCATTGGTGCTCGGCACTTATCTTGGGTGGAATTCATTTGGGAGGCAGCGTGAATAATGAACGGAAAATAAATGGGGTTTTGGAGTCCCACCTGGGTTTGAAGTTTGCTCCTCTGTTTTCTGACCAGGTGACCTAGGGCAGTTTACCTAACCACTGTGAGCTTTAGTATCTCATTTGCAAAACAGCCTATTGTTCTGTAGGATTAAATAAGTTTGTAGAAGTGCTCACACCTCTTTTCCTTTACTGGCTAAGAAAAGTGCTTACAGTGTTTCTAGAGGACATGTTCTAACTGAATGTTTCCCCACTGGGTTTTAGTGGTGTTTGCTTGGATGCATAGAACTTTTTGTGGCCTGCCAGAGCACTGACACATGGTGTCCCTCAGGCAGTAGCTTCTCACTGCCACCTCCCTCTCTTGGAATGGCCCAGGTTACTAGACAGACTTATGCCGTTTGGTATTGTGTGACCTCACCACTCTGGATATAACTTACTAGACTAGGTGTGGAACCCTGACTTACTGGCCTACCAGGTTTTCTCACCTGAGTATTTGAGACTGATGGAGAGAGGCAGTTTTTTATTTACCAGGAGTTAACAAGTAATCTTGGGAGATGTGGGCCACCATCTTCTACAGAGTTAAAATGAACCAGTTCAAAAGAAAGAAGAATGAAGATGTGTAGTAAGAGGCTCAGATAATATATACCCCCTCTTGGGGTCTACATGGTACAGGAGACATCCTTTTATTCACATAGAGAGTCTCCTTGTTCTACTCCATCCAATAAGTTGAATTGAATTGCTACAACCAAACAGCCTTTTTCTGCAAATATTTGTTGCCATTTGGCTATTTGTTTTGATTGTTGATTTTGAGTCCTGGTCAGTGGAAATGGTTAATAGGCAATATTTAAGTAAAATTTATGGGAAGGAAGTTTATAAGTAAGAAAATTTTGCTTATTAGTTTATTTCCCCCCTGTGACAAGAGGAAGCTGCTGAATGCTTTTGGTTGCCCTGCACTTAGGCCCTACTCAGGATAGCTACACATCCATGGACTGGAACAGACACACTGGGCATTCTTCAAAGGGTCTGACTTTTCATCTGATTACTCTCGAGCATAATATGCCAATTTTCATCTTATTTGCCTCATTGGGTATTAAGGAGACATGTGCAGTGATTATGAGGAAATGTAAAAACATTTCCTTTTCATTATAAGAGTAATATAAATACAACTCTTTTTAAACATTCTCAATGCAAATGGCAGCATGTTCTTGTTTCCAATTTCTGGGAACTCAAGGTAGCAGCCAAGTGATGTGTGAAGACACTACCTAAGGTTTATTTGACCATGCAGCAGCCCCCGATAATACTGTGATCCAAATGTTGGTGAAAATGTAACTTGTTTGGTAGCATTATTGGATCCAAACCATTGTGGTCTTTCCCTATAAGGATAAGAGCTGTGGATTCTCCTCATCCTAGGGTAGGAATCCCCAGGCCAGCAGGTGATAGGCTTTCCTATGCCCTATCTGGCTCACAGCAAAGTGGAGCAAGCAATAGAAAATCACATAGGTATTTTAGTTAATTGTCAGCTTTCTGAGAGCGAGATCCCACAGAGGGATAGTAGGTGGGCATGGTGGCAGTCCGTTTTTTTTTGGTATTTTTTTTATTAGAGTTCAATTTGCCAACATATAGCATAACACCCAGTGCTCATCCCATCAAGTTCCCCCCTCAGTGCCTGTCTTGTTTTCAACAGCCAGCCTTCTCTGGGGGCTGAAATGGATCTGCTCTGGAGAAACCCACAGTCAGATTAGAAGGTGGGACATAAGCTTATGAAATAGTAGAAGACCTTAGCTCACCCTGTGGCTCCCTGCACTGCAGCTGCTCTGAAAGGACTCTGGTGCTGACCCCTCCATTGATCTCTCTGTATCCATGCTTTTTCTATTGCTTCCTGCAGCTAAGTCAGCACAAAAGATTGAGCAGCAGAGCTGGAGGGGAAGGAATGCTGAGATCAAACACAGTGGGGACCATTCCCACTCCTCCTTGCCTGCCTCAGAGAAAACAGTGATCACAACTAAAACAAGGGGGCTATCTTGAGACTTCTTCTGATGAGACACGTGCTAAGTTTTATAGCTGCATTTCTTCCCCTATAATAAAGCAAACTTGTTCCAATCATAATATTTATTTGTGGATAGACTTTATAGTATATTCCTCCCAGAAAGCTGACAGCAGCTGATAACTGAAGCCCAGATTGTTTACCTTTCTATGGCTGCTTTTCTGTACTTGTGGTAGGCTTTTGAAATTCAGTGTGTAACAAAGGAATTTTCCCACTGTGCCTTTGAAGCACAGAGGAAGATCATCTGTGATCCCAGGAAGAGAAGAGTAACATGAGGCATGCCATCAGTTCACAACAGTCCAACCAAAAGGACACTCAGCTAGGGAACAAGGACAGGAAGAATTCTTGCAGGGAGGTGGGGGTGGGGAGGTCTATGGGGGAAGGATTTTCAGAAGTAGGGTGAGAAATGAATGGGTACGAGGAAAAGTCTGCAGCTAGAATGGAATGGGAACGCAGAAAATCAGTGTTGTCTTGGGTTTGCTTGCTTTGGCATTTAGCTCACAAAAGGATGGGTGACCCCAAGGGTTTTGCCCAGGCCATTCTCACCCCAGACCATTCTGGACTGAGTGTGTGGTTCACTTTTATGGAAGTTCTTCAGAGGAACTGACAAGAACACCTCAGTTTTTCCATTCCACTTTTTATAGCAGGAAGTTCCTGATGGTCTGGAGCTGAGAATCCATTAAGGTGGGCTTAAATGGAGCTGAGCAGTCTTTTCAGAGAAAAGACATCCAGCTATATCCATGATTTGACATGTGCAGAGAGAAGAAATCCAGCCACATGCTGGACTGTGCAGAGAACCAGGGCAGGAGGGGGAAGCTGAGAGAAGTAAAATTGCAGATATAAGTGGGAGCTCTGAGCCAGCATCCCCTACAGTGGGCAAGGAGACTGGCTGGAAAACAGGACCTGAGAGTCCAGAGGGACCAGGAATCATGTGGCTGCTGGTTTTTGAGACCATCTCACGCCAGTTAATCATCATGGCTCGTTTGACCAGCCTTTCTGGTTAATATAACAACAGCTATACCCAGAGCTACTTTTCTGTTAGTATCGAAGCATCTTGTTTCTCCTAGCCCCTGGTGACATAGTAAGAATACAATGCTGCCATATGGGAACTCTTGGACATATTAGCTCAATCTTGGCTGTTACTCTACTCTTATTTGATATGTGGGCTGCTGTTTTCCTTTTATAGCCCAAAGGAGAACCATCCCCTTCACTGTTTGCCCACTTTATATTCATTCACAAGGAAACAACTGATGTTTTAAGAATACATAGTTGTTGAAGAGATACAAACATTTTTCAACTTACTGTTTTTAAGGCTATCTCACAAGATGCTAAAGCTCTCAGGCTAGACACTCTCATCACAACGAGGCCTGAAACTTTCCTGGTGTGTGGTGAATAAGGGCATGGGCTGGTGTGTGGCTTCTTGGGTTCAAGTCCTGGCCCTGCCACTTACTGGCCATATGCTCTCATGTCACTGACTCTGTGCTGAGCTTTCCTCTTCTATAGATGCAACTAATCATGAGGATTAGTATTTGTAAAGTGCTTAGAATAGTACCTGGCTAATTGGAAGCACTATATTAGTATGTAATAAACAGAAGCCCCTAACGCTGCTTTCCTTCCCCTTTTCTCTGTCTCTCTCCCTCTGTTTCTCTCTTCCTCCCTCTTCTCTCTGCAGCTCTACCTTACCCTCCTGTCTTTATTCTTGTGTCAACCTTGTTGGGGCAGACAGATTCTTAAAGTGTTGGTGTCTCAACCATGTAATCTAACCACATGGGTTAGGTCACTCCCTCTATCCAGTCCCTTCTGCTCCACCCTCCACTGAAGGCACAGCTTGATTTATCCATGCCGTTAGCTCACAGCGGGCTGGCTTCTGTTGGGTGGGAGGAGTCCCTATCAAGGGTCTTCTGCACCCTGATACCCCCTACAGCTGGTGGGGCACTCCACCGTTGAGGAGCAGTGCATGGTCTTGAACCTGCCGAAAGCACTTCTCCTCCTCGGTGTCCCTCCCCTCAGTCCTGCATTTTGCATTTTTCACAGGGAGGAGAAGAGGACTCATTTGAGCTCAGTGGCTTCAAGACTGTGATTTCCAAGCCTTTAAGTACAAGTTTTTCTCTCGCACACCGAGTCTCATTTATAGAATGATGAGATGTGGCAATGCAAGATTTGATCAGCTGAAGAATGACTTAGCTGGAGCAAAATTTGTAAAATCCAGTGTTTATAGATAAAATTACTTTCTTTTATACAGATAAACCACTGAAGGGCCCAGCGGTGTCTGATATGACTGTGGTCAAGGTTTTCCACTTAGCTTATCACCAGGATTTGCTTATAGAAATGTATTTTCCCTGGAAACTGTCTGCATAGGCAAAGGGAGACAGACCCTGTCTCAAACTATGGTCATCAAGTGGCTTTTCTTAGTGTGGACCATCATTCAGAATTAGAATAATTCTGTGGTGCCATTTCATTTTTGGAGCATCTCGTGGAATTGGGTTCAGTGGTGCTGATGTTTTTGCTTCCCATTCTGTCTTGGGAAAGCTCTCAAGTCTTGGAGGTTGAGGAGGAAGGAAAAGAAATGGAAGTATTAGTCACTTACTAGTTTAGTTTGTGGGTGGGTCATTCATTTGTTCGTTCATTCACTTCATAGAATTTTTCTCAGTACTCCTTCTTACCAGGCACTGCGCCCAGCACTGGAAATACAGAAAGAGCTTGCAGTTCTTGTCCACCTGGAGCTCTCGGGCCTGTGACTGTGAAGTGGAATGGGACCTTAGGGTAACACCTCCTGCCAGTTCTGGAGTAGGTCCTCCCAGTGGGTGAACTGGTAACACTGAATGATCGTCCCACCAGTGGGTGCACTTGGTGTGTTTTCCCCCTTGAGAGACCTGATACTGAGAGCTCCACATCCTTGGTGCAGCTGGTTGCTTTGTCTCCATTGATGACCTTCAAATTATTCTTCTCTGTACCAGTAGTTCACAGAGTGGTTGCACTCACAGTCTCTGAGGCTGGCCTATGCAAGTTCAAATCCCAGATCTGCCATTTCCTAGCTCTGTGACCCTGGGCAAGCCACTTCATGGCTGCTAGTTTTGTGATTGAGGAAAATGTGTATTGGGTGCTCCGAACATGGCCCTGTATTTAATATTAATGGTGGGCAATGGTATTACTGCTGCTGCCATTCTCACTATCACTTCTGCTCCCCTCCCACCCCACCCAGTGATGTCTACATAGGTCTCTTGGCCTTTCACCTTGCTGAGTTTATGCCATCAGCAGAGGACTGAGTTGCCATGGTGTTTTTAGAGTTAAAAATTCCTGAAGAATTTAGTATGCTCAATTACACTAAAAAAGCAGAAATTGCCATTGTCGCATGAAGTTTTAAATCAGTGGAACATTCTGGTATGGAACCAACATTGGTGCTATGCTCATTGAACCTATTTGTGCCACTCCCAAGTGGCCACCACAAGAGGATAAGCCATAATAGTTCTGCGTGGACGGTGGTGGGATAGAGGAAAGAAAGGTGTGGGGCTTGGAGCTCTGGATGGGGAATCTATAAATCATACCTCTTTCAAGGAGCCTTAAGCATGGGCACTAGATAAAGTAAAACGTTTTGAAATCATAGCTTGAGTGTTTTTGCTATTCATTATTGAGGACCTACTACATGAAGGAATTTTAGTTCTGTTGGCTGTCGTCTTCACAGTAACCCTCCAAAAAATGGATGTCTGTACATTGTCACATACAGATGAAGATGTGCTATCCTCCCCCTCTTGCAGGTGAGGGAGCTGAGTCTGTGTCACCTGACATTGCCCATAGTCCCACATCCAGAAAGTGGTTCCCCTGTCTCATTCTGTCTGCCAAGCGGAAGGGCATTTCTGAGCCTCCAGATTCCAGATGTGCCACAGAGATGTGCCTGTGGTTTTCCAGCCCGAGTTCTGTAGCAGTGGGCTCTGTCCTCCTGGAGGTGCGGGGACAGTTGCTCTCTGACTCACTTCTCCAGAGCAGTGGCAGTTCTGTGCTAGTCCTGTATCCACTCTATTCATGCTGTTGGGGAGCCATGAGGGCATAGATGGAGGAGATTTTAACTGGGGAGAAAGGAAGCAAGTGAAAGGGAATGAAAAGAAGAAAAAGGAAGCAGAGAAGAGGAGAGCAAAGGAAAGGAGAGTCAGAGAGTTGGGAGTCTGACTTTTAGCTGCTGTTCCAACTTGACTACTATTCTTTTGCCTCCCATCCTTAGGCTCTGGCCAAACTCTGGCTGCACTCTTCTCAGAGCCTGCCCCAAGCTTGACTGTCACTGAGCCTCTGCTCCCAGTGTCTCTGCTCCCCAGCATGCTTTCCCTCTCATCACCACTGTCCAGGTGTTCAGCGCTCTCTCTCTCTCTCTCTCTCTCTCTCTCTCTCTCCTGAAAGCTCATGGTGCCCACTCAGGGGAGAATCTGTCTCTCTTTCCTCTTCTCCAATTCTTAGTCTCTCCTTTTATCAGTTTTATGCCTGGATGATCCTCTACCAGAGAGAAAACTCCTGGATAGTGTCTGTGGACCTT
Organism: Vulpes lagopus; assembly: GCF_018345385.1. Classification (NCBI taxonomy): domain Eukaryota; kingdom Metazoa; phylum Chordata; class Mammalia; order Carnivora; family Canidae; genus Vulpes; species Vulpes lagopus. The sequence continues at coordinate 108,329,066 of NC_054830.1, read as the reverse complement.
CAGCGTGGTGGTTAGTGAGTGGGTATGCTAGCAGTACCATTTGAATGAGGAAATGACATAACTAGCAGTTGTGTTCAGACTGCAAATCTGGAACCATTTACAGTACCAGAGTGGCCTTCCTTATTTATTATCCCTATGTCTGGCAGATTCCCAGCACTTTTGGCTACACCACCATATCTGGAAGAGGCACGTGGGTGCGAATGGCTGAAAGTTTTCTTGCTCTCCAGGAGGCATAATGAACAGATAAATGCCTGAATTCATGTCTTGGTTGAATTTGTTTTCACTGTGGAAGTGCCAGGGGACAGGAAAACAATGACGATGATAACTTGCTTCATTACCAAAGGCAGTCAAGCTAGGAGTTTAAAGATCTTATCAGGAAAAAATTCCTACCATCATCTGGGGGCGGGGGTACCCAGGAAGTATGAGGGAGACAAGTATGGGAGCTCAGGCCAAGGGAATTTTTGCTTCTTTGTTACATATGCATTGCTTCAGCATGCTGCCTCCCTCTCCTCATCTTTTTGCAGTATCACCTGCAAAAGTCTCCTTTTGCGGACTACTCGAATGTCTTTTGGACATCCCCCTCATTTCTGGGAGAATCTATTTGGAAGCCTGTACAGATGTCTCTCATTCGATTCCAGGCTCCCCTGCCTCATCTTCCACTTGTGTACCCACCAGCTTAGCCAGCCCTGGCATGTGTCTTAGTTATTTGTACAACTGAGTGTCCTGCCAGGCAGGTCCCTACTCACTGAGCCATCCTGAAAGTCTGCTGTGTGCAGTGGGAGGAGGTGTGTACTTCTGACAGCTCTTCACTCCTATGAAGATTTGATATTATCTGTTCAGTTGAATAGCTTGCTCCTTTGCTCTCTGTTCCTGTTTCCTAGGGACAGCAGAACACAAACACTTTCTCACCTCAAACAGTTCTGCAATTTTATAGATCAACTGGAATTACACAAATGCCACAAATTGGTGAGTTACTCTGAGCACTGCACCTGTGACTTAGCAGCTTGTCTCTTACCAGACACAGAATGATTTTCTGATGGAGACAATTATTCATGAACAGCCTGTGCTTTAGTCTCTGGAATGCAGAGACCTAAACAAATGGTGCTGGACTTCTCCCAGAGCTGTGGGTAAGCCTTTTCCTGAGTGCAGGTGCAATGGCAAAGGGCCTTAGCCAGCCGTCCTGGAGGCAAATGCTAAATATATGTCAGTGATCACCAGGATTCCTCTCACGGCACTGAGCCGAGAGGGTGCTGACGAGGTAACTGGGTTTCCAATCTGACTTCACTCACACAGCCAGAGTCCCACTGTGGGCTCACAGTGAACCTCTAGCTGGCTCCAGATGACTGTTTCTGCTCTTTCACAGAGGCCACTCTCCATACCTGGGCAATGACTCTGTCCTCCCCACTTAGGGTTATGCCCTAGCCTGAAACCATAGGCAAAATGGAAGCAGTGTCTAGCACACCTTCTTACATTATCTTCTTGGGCTTTCCAGCCAAGTTGCTCTACATACTGTTCCCAGACATGGTCTGTGTAGCCTACCTGCCTGTGTTCATCTTGCTTCTCTCTGATTCACTTCCTAATCAGCCTTTGGGATCCAACTTTCTCTCCTCTTTCAAGTCCTACCAAGTTGCTTAGTCCCCTGAGATGTCTTAGACTCCTCTGGGTCTTGTTCTGTGGCACTCACTTAGCAGTCATGGCTTAAGGGTCTAGTAGTGTAGAGCTGTACTATTGTGTTTACATCTTTTGTGCTGTTTTTAAGCTCTTTGAAGGAACCAACTGTCTTTGTATCCCCAAGGGTGTGCAGCCTTATGTTTTACACATAATAGGTGCTCATAATAGTAACATCTGTTGAGTGATAGATTGCATGCTCTTCTGGAGCTGCTAAGATTTGTTCTATGATTTTCTCTCTGACTCAACATTTCAGAATAATTTCTAAATATAACAGATTCTATATTACTCAGGGTCTGATGAACATTTAGCTGTCTTTATATCTTTACTAGAAGCAAACAGGGAGAGGTGATAAAAACTAAGGGTTTTGTTTTTTTGTGCAGGAGAGGATTGAAACATGAGACTAAAGTAGGGTTTGAGGCTTATCTTTGGGATCTGCTGAGGATTCTTTAATATCTATGTCTGCCCTTACCACTATAAGCTAACATCAACTGAGAAATATTCACAAAATAATAATTATTATTTTAATAAAGAATTGCTGATGTTTATTGAGCATCTATTCTGTGTCAGGCTTTGTCCTTAACAGTCACTGTATTATTTATCCCCCACATGACTCCCTGCTGTTAATGTTCTTATTATAAATGTGGAAATATGAGGCACAGAAATAAAGTAACTTGGCTATAATCACAAAGGTGATTATGATATGGACTGGACTTGAAGCCAGGCCATTCTGACTTCAAAGACCATGTTTTGAGCTGTTTTCCTGTATTTCCACAAGGTAGATTTTTTTGAACAGGTAAATATGCCAGAGCACAAAGGACCACAGTGATTTCTCCAAGCCCACAGAGGCCAGGGGTTCTCGTGATTTAAAATGCTGTTGGAGCTCTCATCATCCTGTGCTTCTGTCAGTTGGCCTGCCAAGTCCCAGTGGAGATGAAAATCAGGAATACATGAGGGGAAGGACTCGAAGCCAGTTCCCTCGACAACTGTATCTTCCTAAAAGGAATAAGTCATCATCACACTGAAGATAAAATCCTGGGTGCTCTCTCCTGCATACAGGCAGGAACAGCAGCAGCAGATTCAAGCAGTGGCTCAATGCCTGGGTACCACTTTGCCAGGAACCAGATTAATGTGGAGTCCACCTAAGTCCAGATTTACAGCCTTGAGAAGTACGACTCCAGGCAAAAAACTGCTTTGCTGAGGACCTAATTAGTGTCTTGGGTCTTGCCAAATCCCACCTGACACTGACATCTTACTGGAAAAACTGTAGTTTCAGATAATTTTCTGTGCCTGAGTTCTGACTGAATAATGTTCCTATATGGAATCTGTAACTGCAGACCTTTCCTGGTGGCTTTTCTGTCCCTTGGGTGCAAAGATTCATGGAGTCAGAGAGCATGCACATGCTTTCAGGTCAGCCTTCCTGGTGCCAGTCTTGGCTCTACCACTGACTTGTGAAGGGCAGTGTCTTAACTTCTCAGGTCTCAGTTTCTCCATCTATAAAATGACCCATAATCATGCCTAACTCAAAGGAGTTTTCAAGGGTTCAGAAAATGCAGTTCAATTTTTGGTTTATAACTCAATTTTTAAGTCCCCAAATTACTGTTTTTTAAGATTTTTTACTGGTATAATAAAATTCAGAAATATAAATCATTTATATGTTAATCCCTGTACAAAGAATTATATCAAGCATTGATTTTTTAAAAATCAATTAAAGGTATGCTCACTTACAGAATATTTGTCTACAGTTTTCATAGTTTTTAAGAAGAGGAAGTTTTATTTAAGTTTTTCTTGCAAGAATAATTCTTACTCGAGTTCAAAGGCTTTATAAACAAGGAGAACATATATTTTAAAGTACTGATAGAGGAAATCTGCATCTGTATTAAATAAAGGAAGACAGAGACTGGACATACTTTCTTGAAATAGAAAATATAGCTTTTAACCAAAACAGAAATTTTAGTACTAGGTTGATGGACCTAGTGGTTGGTGGTAGGGTGAAGTGGTCATACATTTTTCAAAAAGCTTTTTTATCTAATTATCTACTAAAATATTAGGTCAGTTACAGATGAATAAATCAGAGGGAGCTATTTGGAGTTGACTTATGACTTTATGATACCAAGTTTTTCAAGTCTGTGTTGCAGAGAGCTGTGCATGCATATTACTCAGCAATGATGTATTTCATATGCTTTATTTTTAAAAATCATAATTTATATTTTACCTTTATGTAATTATTATTACTATCGGGCATGTATGCATGACGGGGCGGGGCGGCGGCTACAGAGGGAGAGAATCTTAAGCAGGCTCAATGCTAGTTGTGGAGCCCAATGCAGGGCTCAGTCTCACAACCCTCAGATCATGACCTGAGCTGAAATCATGAGTTGGATGCCTAACTGCTTGAGTCACCAGGTACCACCCCCCTTAATGTAATTATTTAAAAATCACACTTTAAAGTTAATTTCATCTCTTTTGAATTTATATTATAATGCTCATATATGTGTAAGGCATATTTTGCCCGTATTTTATTTTTACTTGATGCATTTATTTGTATATACAGTTTATATTTATTTTAAAAAATTTATTTATTTATTTGAGAGAGAACAGGAGAGGGATAAGTAGACTCCCCCCTGAGCAGGGAGCCCCATGCGAGGTTTGATCCCAGGACTCCAAGATCATCACCTGAGCCACCAAAATGCCCTACGGTTTTACATTTAAAACGTACTCATACTCTTTTAAAATACAAACTTTTAAAAATTTAAACTTCTGAATTTTCAACATTTATGGAATGTGACTGTTATCAGGGTCTTGATATTATGAGACATGAATGTTGAAATAATAGCAGGTAAGTGACCCAAATGTTACAGGCCTTGTCAGCTGATGAGTACAAACCAGCCCTGTGGGTAGACATGCATCCATCCATCTATCCACCAGACAGATAGTCTCTCTATTCTGTTGTTCTGCTTCCATTGAAGCCTTCTGGGCTGGTCCGTGCCTCTGTGGAGTGTGTCTGGCTCTCTGCTCTCTGCTCTGCTTTTAGGGATTTTCTCCTGCAGTTCAGCTGCTGGCCTCGTGGGCTCCCATGTGGTAGTGGGTGCTGAATTCTTCAGGACTTTGAATGCCTCTTTGGTGTGTGGGCTGTTCACTCTCTCGGCACACATGGCCACTTGCTCACCATCATGCCTATCTCCGCATCTCTATCTGTCTACCCCAGAAATGCCTGTATCTTCTCATGCCCATCTTTTTTGGAGGGCACTCCCCCAGTAGAGTTGCTGGGACTGATGGCCAAGGTGAATTAATGCCTCCCATTGTTCCACAGTTTCTCCTTCTCAGGGTTCAGGCCTGCATAATTCTGTTTTGATGGTCCCAAGTGGAAGATTACTCATCTTATTCATTCTACCTACATTTGACTACATGAGTTAGCTTCCCAAAAACTGGATGGACAGAGGTGTGAGATCCTGAGCCAGTACTCCTAGCTCCCTACAAACACCTAGCTCATCTTGGCTTGTGGGGAGGTTGGGGAAGATCTGAGGACTACCTCATTTATCTGAGGACTGAGGAACTCAGAACTCCTGCTCACCCCTACACTCAGGTTTTGGCCACACTTGTCCTCATTTCTGGGAGTTTGTCTCTCCTTCTTTCCATTGCATTAATCTTATTTCCTGCTCCTCTTCTTCTTAGTACCAACCTGACCAACAAAGTTAAACCTAGCATAGACAGTGTTCAGTTCCTTCTCATGTAGTTCTGGGCTCTGTGGGAATGATAGGGTGTATCTATGATGAATAACTCCTCCCCAACAACTACCATAATTTTCTAGAATTATTCTCAATGTAACACTTCCCATTTCAATCATCTGATACTTTAAGGGACACTGTTACTTGACAGAGAGCCTGGCACATGCCTTAGCCACCTACTTAGTAAAGGTTGCTTTTTTTCCCTCTTAGTGGTATCAATGCCTGCTTTATCACCCAAGCTTTCAACCTGGACATCCTCAGGTGCTCCTTTAATTTAATTTCTCTGGTAAATGTGGGAATTTACTACACCCCAAACGCTGGGAAACATGCAGTATTTATTTCTGGTGAATGCATGTTTTTGTCATGCAGGTGACTGCTGGCTGTCATTCTTACATGTCAAATGTAAGCAACCAATGCAAGGGTCCCTTTGACATTTCTGTTTAGTGTTTGAAGCGGCAGTAGTAGTCCTCTTTGTCTTTCAGGGGTCAACTCCTAAGATACCTGTGTTCTTGATGGGTTGAGTTAATCATGATCTTAATTTGAGTGCTGGTTTTTTATTAGCCCAGGGCAGTTCACATTTTTTTTCTCTCAGAAGATTCATTTTCTTCAGAAGTAGAAACTGAGTCATATAAGTTATTGTGACATGTTTAAAGTTACATTTTGTATACACCAGTTTATATCTGTCCATCCATCCTATCCATTCATCATCTGTCCATCCAGAAAATACCTACTGAGCCAGATACCAGGAATGCAAAAGTTAAAAATAATATTCTGGTTTTCATGGCCCATAGAGTTTGGTCAGGGAGACAGGCCAATGGGCAAATTCATTGTAGCTCAGTCAATTCTATAGCAGGGGTTGGATAAGGATGCCATGAAAGAACAGAGAAGAAGCACCCATCTGGAGAGGGGACATGGAGGGACGGTGAGGGAAGGGTTCTTAGAGAAGGAGGGTTTCTTGAGGTGAGCTATGTAGTCTATTAGAAGGACATCAAACAAGAGAGCACGCTGAAGTGATGGAGCTGCAAAAATTCTGGACTCTGTGGTCAGTTAGATCTTGCTTTAAATATTGACTCTGTCTCTCAGCCAGATCAATTTCATTGGAAAGTGGAGATGACAATATTGAAGGTGTACTGAATGAGTGCATTCAAAGTACCTGATATGGCAAAAGGCACAGATGAAGCACTTAATAGATTTTTGTTATTATCAGTGATGCCTCAGAGCCTGGTGTGTCAGGAGTAATGCATGTAGCTCAGAGTGGATGTCCTTTATGGAGCAATGGGAGATGGGAGCCACTAAGTCTGGCATCACCTTACGATGGAAACTAAGCATGTTTCAGAGAAACAGGGTCCTGAAGGACCTAGGAGGAGTTGTGACAGTCTTATTTTTAGATATATGGGCCAGATACCCATAATGTAGATTGTATGTGCACACACACTTGGTCCCCACTTCTTCCCCCTTAGCAAAGAGCAGAACAACATCATTTAAATTACAGCATCAGACAGTCTCAAAAGGCTCCAGAGGCACCTGATTCATGGAACCTGCCCAGTAGACAATGGTAATTTATTGCAATATCCAGGATTCTGTTTGCAACTTCTTTAAATGTTAATGATCAATAATGTTATTATGATGGGGAAAGTTTCTGGGCCAGTTGTGAGTTTAATTTAATTTACAAAGCCATCTGGAGCTTTGCAGAATTCTTTTTATATTTTTTCCAGACCAAGTTTGGATAGCTTCTAGTTTCCATAATGTCAAACATATAGCAGAGACACTACCCCAAGCTCTGAGAATCCAGAAGGGAAGCTTAATGACCTGAGCATGAGTCAGAGGGCAGGAAGATGGTGGTGGATTCTGTATCTCCTTTTTCCTCAACTCCCCAAGAACCCAGAAAGGGCCAGTGAGGATGAGTTTCTACTAAGAAATAAGCCACCTTCATCTGGGCAAGAGGCCAGACCAGTGACTTCCCACCATGGGTAGAGAAAAAGGCATTTCTTACTATGTCTCTGAGATTTTTCTGATAATCTAGTTCTTGCCTACCTCACATCCTGACACTCTCCTTTTTCCTCAGTGTGGTGAAGCTCCACTATCCTCCTCACTCTTACTGAAACATACTAAGGCCTCATTTGACCACTCTGACCAAAATAGAGGTCTTCCCTCTTTCTACCAGTCAGTCCCTTGCTCTGTCTCTTACTTACACTGCTTTATTTAGCTTTTTATTACTTAACAACCACCAGAATTTATGTCACACATTTATTGTCTGTCACAGCCCTAGAATGTGAGCTCCATAAGGCAAATAATTTTTTATATTGCGTTGTATCTATAGTATTCAGAACAGTGTCTAGGACATAGTAGGCTCTCAATAAATATTTGTTGAATGAGTGAATGATGAATCTTCCAGCTCATCTCCTTAACTCTATGTTCCCCCACAAATAGGAACTTTCTTTTTTCCACCTGGGATATATATCACTTCTAAAGAGGGTGGTAGCAGTGTCTACCATCTCACATGCTCTGCAGTGTGACAGAAGTGGGGTCTCTGATGCCACTGAGGTTGGGCTAGTTCTTAGCAATCTGTTTGGATCAATAGAATGTGGCAGAAGTGATGCCATAGGACTTTCCAAGACTGGACCTTAGAGAGCTTTAGCATCTCCCCTCACTCCTGGGGATGCTCCCTCTTTAAAGGCAACTGCCTTGTAATAGACCACCTCCCTGAAGTCACTGTGCTGTTAGGAAGTGCAACATAGCCAGGCAGAGGTGGAGAGAGAGAGAAAGAGAAGGAGAGAGGAAGAGAGAGAGAGAGGAGAGAAGAAGAAGAAGGAGAAGGAGAAGGAGAAGAAGAAGAAGAAAGAAGAAGAAAGAAGAAGAAAGAAAAGAAAGAAGAAGAAAGAGAGAGACCATATGAAAGGCCATTCAATGTGCCAGATATGTAAGCAAAGCCTTCCTGAATCTTCCATTTCAGCATAACCACCAATTGAATACAGCTGAGCAACTGACTCCAGCTAATGCCCTCTGGCCATAAGAATTTCTCCCTTGGGCCATGTCAGATTTCCTAACTCACAGAATTGTAACCAGATACAATGATTTGTTGTGTTTTTGAGCCACTTAGTTTCATGCACCAGAAGATAAATTGAATGCCTGTATTCACTTTACACCCTCAGCACTCTGTCTTGTCTCATTTTCCATAGGGCAGTTGGGCAAGAGCTACCCTCACAGCTTTCACCTCTTCTCTACCGAGATGCTCATCCTCTCTTCCTCTCCCTCCCAGAGGAAGAAGTGTCAATCACAACTGGCTCTCACCTGTGTTCTTGACCTTTCCTAAGCCTTTGGTCTATCTGAAATCTGGCCCCTGAACTCTGCTGCAATTTCTGTCTCGAAATCATGTTAAAATCCTTTGCTCATCAGACCCAAAAGTCCGTTCTGCGTCCTCCTACCCTCAGACAGCTCTGTAGCCCAGTTGCTATCTTCTATCCACTGAGCTTTAGATGCCCCTGCCTTCACCCCCTCTGTATTGCTGGGTATCTGAATATCCTGCCTGGAAGATGAACCCATCATGTTTTCTCAGCTGATGTGTCATTCAGGGAGAATGAGTGGTGTTTTGCCATCTGCCTCCTGAGGAGGTGGCCAGGAGGGTTCTCGGAGGAAGGTAGTCCTGGCTCAGGAGGAATTACATAGTTTCTTGAGGTTTCAGTGATGGTTCCAGAGGCCATATGCTGGTATTTTTAGGGGATCAAGGCCTAGTGAAGGAGAGGGGCTGGAGGAGGGTACCTGTTATTGGAGAGATGCTTCCTGAGACTAGAAAAAGGAAGTGGGCTTTATGAGTTTTCTGTGAGATGTAGACAGTTTACATTTGAACTCTGCCCCAGAGGTAGAAGGATCCCTAGATAGGGGTCATTTTAGAGTACTGGGGTAATTGACCAATGCCAAGGGGCTTCTTTGTGGAAGAGGAGGACCCTAGCATTAGTCTGGCCCACAGATCCTGCTTCATTGGAAGCTCCATGAAGGGAAGGGATCCTTGTCTGTTTTGTTTTATTGTATTCCCAACACCCAATTCCCTATTTGGGACAGAGAAGGTACTCAAACAAAACCAAACCAATATGGTTCAAAAACAAACTGTTGAATGAATTAGATGGAGCTCTAGCTTGGGCAGATGGTGATCAGTGAATGCTAGGGGCAGCAAGTGTCTACAAGGAGAAGTGGACAGGCCAAGAGCCCTCCTTTGGGTACACGGATGAGTTTTCAGGGCTGTGGTGTGACAGCGGAGGATGCCCCAGAGTGATTGAGACAGGATTTCCTGGCTACCTGGATAGGTGATACTGGGTCAGATTTCACATGGTTTAGAGAAAGTAATGTTAGGAGCCAACATTTATTGGACATTTATGATGCACCAGATTCTAAGTTATTTTCATGTATTAATTTAATTCTCATAATAATCCCAAGACATAGACACAGTTATGTTTTTTCTTAAACAGTTGAGGCACAGAGAGGCTAAGTAACTTTTCTAAAGTCACACAACCAAGACATCAGCCACCCAGATACTCTCACTCCATAGATGAGACTTCTTACACTAAGAGGCATAAAGCAAATTCATACTGGTTATACCTGTTTTTTCACTAATTACATGTTTAGTATATTTAGTATTTTATATATACATATATTTAGTATATGTATATAAATTCATTGTACACATTTATACATATATATATATATATATGTAAAGTTTTAATAGTGTAATAAACTTACATTTCCAACAGAATAGATTAAGGTTAGAAGTAAAGAATTATTTTTCTAAAAATAGAGCATATTACCTTGGAGTGAGCTGTGCTTTGCTTGTCACTTGCCACCCAGGTAATACACAGCCAGTCCCCTAACCAGTACCTGCTACGGATCAGAATAATTCCTGAAAGGTAGCATTTGTAATGTGCTAGTAGCCCACATTTATCCAGTACTTACTATGTTCTGGGACTTTCTAAGGCAAGTATTATTGCCCCTACTTTAAAGATGAAGGAAAAGCAAGGTTAAGTGATTTGCCTCAAGCCAGTCCAGGCTGTTTCACTCCAGAGCTCATGACTCTAACCACTACTCCATACAGAAAAAGATTCAGCATGATTCACATCATGTTGAAAGATCTGGTTTTCAAAACTGTGGAAGGAGCCTCAGTGTCCATTGAAAGATGAATGGATAAAGAAGATGTGGTTTATGTATACAATGGAATATTCCTCAGCCATTAGAAATGACAAATACCCACCATTTGCTTCGATGTGGGTGGAACTGGAGGGTATTATGCTGAGTGAAATAAGTCAATCGGAGAAGGACAAACACTATATGGTCTCATTCATTTGGGGAATATAAATAATAGTGAAAGGGAATAGGGAAGGGAGAAGAAATGGGTAGGAAATATCAGAAAGGGAGACAGAACATGAAGACTCCTAACTCTGGGAAACGAACTAGGGGTGGTGGAAGGGGAGGGGGGCTAGGGGTGGGGATGAATGGGTGGCGGGCACTGAGGTGGGCACTTGACGGGATGAGCACTGGGTGTTATTCTGTATGTTGGCAAATTGAACACCAATAAAAAATAAATTTATTATTAAAAAAAAAAGAAAAAAAAGAAAGATCTGGTTTTCAGCCAAAACCTGCATTCTTTGATTTTCTGGGAGGGAGTCCTTTATTTTGGGAAGAAGTTTTTAACAACATGTTATATGGTTGTGCATATACGTGCAATGTTTATAAATAGGATAGCCATTTACAATTATAAGAGAACATATATACTTGTGTGTCCCCCACCCTCATAGTACACCATTTTCTCGGAGAAGTGATCTATTATCAGCTAAGGGTCTATAACTGGTGCTACTAGATTTGGTTATTGGAAGTTTGTCGTTCTAAATCCTTGCTGTGGGCTTGCTTTAATGTCACTAAAGGTCAGCCTGATGTTACTGAAAGCAGCTTCCAAGTTAGTGAACATTTTAACATCTCCATTTTTCTCATTGAATGAAGGTGGTCCTTATTAGAAAATCAAGTACTGTTTTGCATCCACTGAAAATAAACTGGGAAACTGGATGAGAAGGGGGTCATTGAGGATCTGGTGAGAGGTTGAGTATCTTTGAGGATCTTGGCTGCATTAGTTTGTTTGTTTGTTTCTTCTTTTTTAAAAAGATTTTATTTATTTACTTGACAGAAAGCATAAGCAGGGGGAGCAGCAAGCAGTGGCCAAGGGAGAAGCAGGCTCCCTGCTGAGCAGGAAGCCAAATGTGGGAGTTGATCCCAGACTCTGGGATCATGACTGGAGTCAAAGGCAGATACTTAACCAACTGAGCCAAACAAGCACCCTGGCTGCATTAGTTTCTGTAGCCAACTCCCTCCTCCACTTTCTGGCATTGCTCTGTCTTTGTGCACAGGGCTTGTGGATTGAGCAGGACCACTCAGCTCTGTGGTTTCACTTGTCCCCCACACCTGTTCTCTTTGGGAATTCTTCTGGAAACCTGCTAGGCAGGGGGTACTGGTCTTAACCCCTCTGGTCCCAGCACAGAGTGGTAGTTAAGAACAGAGGCTTTGAGACCAGGGATGTAAGTTGGAGTTCCTCTTCTACTTCTTATCAGTTGCCTAACTTTTGGAGACTTGCTCTCCCTCCCTGGGCCTCCGTTCCTTCATCAGTAATATAGAGACTCATGACTGAGGCTTTGAGGTGTGGTATGCAAATGAAGAGGGGGAAAGGGCTGGCACTCATGAGAGAGAATTGTTCTATGTGTATTCTTTCTGAGCATCTCTCTTGAGTCCTGATCCTTTTCTCCTTGTCCCCTGCCTGGTCCTTCCCTCATCCACGTGGGCCTGGGCATGGCCCCATCCTACCACAAAGTCCTCCAGGCTCCACAATGGCCTCCTGTATCCTCTGTCACCAAAATGAACTCTTCCTTAGGGCAATTTAGGGATTCCACGGTTTGTCCTGTGGTTGGTAGGCTAGACTCTCACAGAATCTTCTAGGTTGGATTTGTGTCCTGGACTACAACATCCTATTTTCTACCTTCAAAAAACCAGTTGTACGGATTTCTTCCTCCTTTTTATGAACACAGCTACCACCCTTATTTTTTTTGAATAATAAATTTATTTTTTATTGGTGTTCAATTTGCCAACATACAGAATAACACCCAGTGCTCATCCCGTCAAGTGCCCACCTCAGTGCCTGCCAGCCATTCACCCCCATCCCCCGCCCTCCTCCCCTTCCACCACCCCTCGTTCGTTTCCCAGAGTTAGGAGTCTTCATGTTCTGTCTTCCTTTCTGATATTTCCTACCCATGTGTTCTCCCTTCCCTTCTATTCCCTTTCACTATTATTTATATTCCCCAAATGAATGAGACCATATAGTGTTTGTCCTTCTCCGATTGACTTATTTCACTCAGCATAATACCCTCCAGATCCATCCACTACCCTTCTTTAGACCCTCATCACCTTCCACTGGATTCCTTCAGTAGCATCTTAGCTAGTTCCCATTCTCGTATATACTATCAAACCCTACTATTAGAACTGTCTCAGGAAGCATGCCTGGCTACAGTCATGGCATAGCACTGACTTGGCCCCAAATATGCAAAATGTTCCGTATTGCACAAGAGCCATTTATATCATCATGGAACAGGTCAGGCTCCAATATGTACATACTAAAGGATATTGGTGGTGTTTTATAGTGAATGGCTGTGGGTAGGGAGATTTCACAAAGAAAATGCTTATCTGCCTAGTGACCAGAGGAATGCATTTTAAAATATGCATAAGACAATATTTTGCATCTACTAAATTAGAGGAAAAAAATCCTAATAATATCTAATGCTTGCAAAGTACTGATGAAACCAATTTAGTTGTGTAAACCTGTTGATATTGAAAAGTAGTGTAGCCCTTGGGAAAAATAATTTTATAGTGTGTTTCACAAATATTTGTATCCTTTGACCCAGAAGCCTCATTCTCAGAAACTCAATTTTAGGAAATAACAAAAAATAAGGAAAGAAAGTGATATGAGTGGGGATAATAGTAAAATATCAATTTATGAGAAAAGTATTTGTTCATCAGGAGACAAGATATAAATGATACATGAGTCTTGTCCTGACATAAAAATAATAATTATAGAAAAAATGGAAAAATGTTTACCTTTAATGCTAAGTGAATCACATAACAGAATTATTTACCCTATAGCTGTTAAGTATGTAAATACATGTCTCCATATGAGAATAATTGGACAAATGTAAACAAATGTAAACAACAGACATATGGACATAGGATTATAGACTATTCCTTTTTAAGATTTGTCCTACATCCACATGCAGAAGAATGAAACTGGACCACTCTCTTTCACCATACACAAAGATAAACTCAAAATGGATGAGAGATCTAAATGTGAGACAAGAGTCCATCAAAATCATAGAAGAGAACACAGGCAACACCCTTTTTGAACTTGGCCACAGTAACTTCTTGCAAGATACATCCACAAAGGCAAAAGAAACAAAAGCAAAAATGAACTATTGGGACTTCATCAAGATAAGAGGCTTTTGCACAGCAAAGGATACAGTCAACAAAACTAAAAGACAACCTACAGAATGGGAGAAGATATTTGCAAATGACATATCAGATAAAGGGCTAGTTTCCAAGATCTATAAAGAACTTATTAAACTCAACAGCAAAGAAACAAACAATCCAATCATGAAATGGGCAAAAGACATGAAGAGAAATCTCACAGAGGAAGACATGGACATGGCCAACATGCACATGAGAAAATGCTCTGCATCACTTGCCATCAGGGAAATACAAATCAAAACCACAATGAGATACCACCTCACACCAGTGAGAATGGGGAAAATTAACAAGGCAGGAAACCACAAATGTTGGAGAGGATGCGGAGAAAAGGGAACCCTCTTACACTGTTGGTGGGAATGTGAACTGGTGCAGCCACTCTGGAAAACTGTGTGGAGGTTCCTCAAAGAGTTAAAAATAGACCTGCCCTGCGACCCAGCAATTGCACTGCTGGGGATTTACCCCAAAGATTCAGATGCAATGAAACGCCGGGACACCTGCACCCCGATGTTTCTAGCAGCAATGTCCACAATAGCCAAACTGCGGAAGGAGCCTCGGTGTCCATCGAAAGATGAATGGATAAAGAAGATGTGGTTTATGTATACAATGGAATATTACTCAGCAATTAGAAACGACAAATACCCACCATTTGCTTCAACGTGGATGGAACTGGAGGATATTACGCTGAGTGAAATAAGTCAATTGGAGAAGGACAAACAGTGTATGTTCTCATTCATTTGGGGAATATAAAAAATAGTGAAAGGGAATATAAAGGAAGGGAAAAGAAATGTTGGGAAATATCAGGAAGGGAGACAGAACATAAAGACTCCTAACTCTGGGAAAGGAACTAGGGGTGGTGGATGGGGAGGAGGGCGGGGGGTGGAGGGGAATGGGTGACGGGCACCAAGGGGGACACTTGACGGGATGAGCACTGGATGTTTTTCTGTATGTTGGTAAATTGAACACCAATAAAAATTAATTTAAAAAAAATAAATGTATTAAATTAAAATTTGTTTTTATACACACACACACACAAAAAAGATTTGTCCTATTGTTATGCTGTTTGTGTAATAAATAAGTAAGGTTATAGAGACAAACTATAAATACAATGTCATGGATTCCATTTCCATTATGGAATGAAGGCCATACATTGTAGCGCATCTTCACAACTGAACACATCTGACCCCACATCCCCAGCAAGTCACATTTCCTACAGCCCCAGGCTCCTGGTCCCAATTCCCAACCCCCATTTTGTCCCTTCCTCCTCAGCCTCCTCTCTTCCCATATGTCCCCCCCACCCCCGCTCCAGCCATCTGCAGTTCTCCAAACATTATCACACCTTTGTGCTTTCCCCTCATTTCCTTGTCTGGAACATCTTCATTCCCCTGTTCTTTTGAGCTCTGACCCATCTTTTACTGTCTGACTGAAGCTACCTCCTCTTCTTCCTCAAAGCCTTCTCACATCATTTTTGCCTGAGCTAATCTTTCCTTTCTTAGTTGAATAAAGAGCTGGTTTCAGGTCTCTGTAGCCCTTTAGAATGTAAGCTCCTGATGGCAGGGACTGGTTCTTACTTTCTAATGCCCACAGATTTAGGTGATAATAGATGTCACGTGATTATCTCTTCCTTCAAGTTTCTAGGTCTGCCTGTTCAGAAAGAGCTAATACCCATTAGGAGGGAAACAAGCAAAGCTGTCAAATGATGATACATTAGATGGGTTTATTATGGGATAATAAGTACAAAAATTGATAATTTCTTTAGGATTCAGTTTTGGTGACCAAAATATTACTAACTTTGTTAATCAAACAGTGGCATTTTGTATTTAAATGAGACTTCTTTTTTTTTCTCAATAAAATAAAGCTGTCAGTAATGATCTGAATTTCACAGGCTATGTGTCAGTAGTTAGAGAGGTTCAAGAATGAGACAAATAGAGATGCCTGGGTTGCTTAGTGGTTGAGCGTCTGCCTTTGGCTCAGGCCATGATCCCAGGATCTGGAATTGAGTCTCACACCGGGCTCCCTGCGTGGAGCCTGCTTCTCCCTCTGCCTATGTTTCTGCCTCTCTGTGTCTCTCATGAATAAATAAATAAAATCTTAAAAAAAAGAATGGGACAAATAATAACTAATATCCAGTAGCCCCTCATAGGCTACTTTTCTCTTTATCTCATTTTGATCCTTAAGAGAACCCTGAGAGTTTCCTCAATAGTTTTTAGGAATGCATCTCATCAAGAACATGAGATTTTATTGTATTTCAGAGAAAGTAAAAGCTGGAAGAAAACTCAGGTATATTGCATTCATTTATTTGGTGACTTCAGTAAATAATTTTGAGAATCTCTTTAGTTGAGTCTGCTGTAGGTTAAGGATTCAGGGGTGAGGCTGCTGGCACAGAGTCTAGTGTGTTGGAGGAAATCAACAGTAAACAAACAGATATTAACTATAAAAGAGAGTACTAGGATGGAGAGTGGCCAGTGAGGGAGGGAGCAACATGGTGACCACTCTCAGATAGGATGATCAAGAGAGTCTCTCTGAGGAGGAGATAATTGTTATAATTACATCTGAGTTTTGAACAGTGAGGAAGATCTAGCCAGTGGAGACCTGAGGGAAAGCGATCACTAACTTCTCTGGATTGGGCACTCATGTGGAGTGTTGAAGGAATATTGAACCAGGCAGTGTTGGAGATCAGTGAGCAGGAGTGAGCCTGGTGCAAGGTGAATTTGAAGAGGTCAGGCCACAATGAGTAGTTTGGATTTTAAGCACGTGAAGGGTGAGAAGATGGTAGTGGTGGTTTGCCTAGATCCCTTTACCAGTTAGGCATATGCATCCTTAGCTTCTGGGGGTGTTGGCTGCTCAGGGTTCACTGGTACATCCTTCTCCAGAAATGTACCTCTCCCAGTGGATGCTGCTTTGCCCAGAAATGCCTGGGAGGTTATGCCTTCCCCTCGGGGGCAGCCTGCACTGTAATGACTGATACAGATGCCCCCTGCTTTAATATGGGGCACGAATGCAGCACTCCTCACACTACAGAGCTCCCCCACTAGATAAGGCTGAAGCTAGACTTCACTGAAACCACTTCTTAACTTAGCTGCATCTCCAGCTTCTGCCCCTTCCTTGCAGTATTATCCTGAGACCACTCACTTGCACAAGGACCCTTGTCTCAGGCTCTGCTTTTCCCAGTGATGATTATTAGACTGTGAGCTCCCTGAGGGCAGGGGCTGCACCTGTCTTGTTCACTTTTAGGTGGAAGATGTGAAAGGGCATGACAGTATCTGATTACTTAAAAAAATTCTGTAACTCTTGCGTGTGTGTGTGTGTGTGTGTGTGTGTGTGTGTGTAGGAGGAGAGGTAGAGGACAGAGGTAAGGACAGTTGGAGGCTATTCCAGTCTTTTAGGTACAATAGGACTATGGCTTGGATTATATAAGTGAAAGGATTTCTTTTAAGCAAAGATTTTCATCCACGATTAGACTTACAAAACTCCCCTTCCATCAAGGAATTTGCAAGTGACCTTAGGCAGATGAATGTTAATAAAAGAATAATGCATTATGGCACATAATGGGAGGAATATATAAAAGATCAAATGCTCATTAAGACTCTGAATCCATATATGAGCATTACTACAGAAATAATGAGTATTGGTCTTTAGCTTAATTACTGGAGTTATTCACAGGTCCTTGGGGGTACTATAATTTCTAAGATCTGTTTGACCCTGAGATAAAAGTGACAATTTGAAAATGGCTCTTGCTGTTCTTTCCACTTTGGGCTAGTAAATGTATCTGATTTACATTTATTTCTTGGAGGCATTGAGGATTTATGTTTCTTCCTTGAATGATCCTTAAATTCTTCTCTTCTTGTTAACCTCCAAATCAGGATGTAATAATAATCAGACTCTATTTTAATAAATGCAGCACTTGGTGAGTATCAGGATAGTTACAAAAGCAAGGCCATGTAGCCTAGGAAACATGATAACCAAGAAGAAGAAAAATGCTTTAAAGGATTATTCTTTCATGTAAATATTTATATAGTGAAAGAGCTGAACAAAAGGCAGCAAAATAACCAAAAGTCACAGTAGTTTTCTGCCCTGTTGTGACAGCCCATACTTTGAGGATCTGAAATCTCTTTTGCAAAAGCATAGTGACATCTGCTCTTTAGAGGAAGTTGTGTTAGATGATTCATAGCAGGCTTGAGGAAAGGCAAAGAGGAGGCATCAGGTGTTCTGCTTGCTTTTCGCTCTTAAATCTGAGCCAGGCAGGGTGTGGGGACAGGCCAGCAACTCAAGCTAATGCATGGAGGGAACAATCCTGAGATCCACTGTTGAACAGTCAGTGATCTGAGCTACCTTTTGGTGGACAAAGGCTTCATGGTCTCTCCCTGATTATGCAGAGGCACCCGGGCAGCCACCCCTCTCTCTGCTCCATCCCTAAGACTGCCAGGGCCAGACCATTGTTAGGGGTTGTTTGTTTGTTTGTTTTTTAAAGAGAGTAATAGGGGTTGTTTGTTTGTTTTTTAAAGAGAGTAAGAGTTCTTTTGCAGAGTTTCAACCCCAGAGGGACGCAAGTCAGTGGAAAAATGGGGGTGGCGGCCTCATACTTCGAGGCCAGTGTGGAACATCATCTGAATTCTGCTATGAGGACTTTGAATCACAAGGGGGAATTACAGTTAGTTGGAGAAGGATTAAAGCCTATGACTTTGCACTTTACATCCATCTCTTCATTTACTCAGCAGGGAGCCAGCACATTATGTGCAGGCTCAGTACTGTTTTCTGGCTTCAGAGACCAAGATGGATGAGGAGAGGTCCCGCCTTCCAGGAGCTCAGTCTTTCTGCAAGTTAGAATTATGAGAGCTTTAATAAATACATTCCCTGGGCTCCCACCCAGAAGAATTAGATTAGAGATGGAGCGTGGGGCACTGACATTGGTGTTTTCTAATAAAGCTCTCAGGTGGTTTCTTTGTGGAGTTAAGTTTGAGAATTTAGTTCTAGAGGAATACAGTGCGTTTGAGTTTGATCCAACTTTGGATTTTCTCTAGAGAGATGCAGTACATCCTTGGAGGACTATAATCCCTGCTCTCAGGGTTTATCGTTAAGGGGGGTTATGGCCTAGATTCTGAAAACTATCCAGAGATTCTCAACAGGGGATGATTTTGTCCCCACCATTCCCCCAGGGACTTTAGAGACTGTATGGAGACATTTCTGGTTGATATAGTATGGGGGGAGAATGCTACTGGCATTTAGTGGGTAGAGGCCAGGGACAGTGCTAACGATTCCTATTATGCACAAGATGGTGTCCCCAGTGAAAAATTGGCTGAGAATGTCAGTAGTACTGAGGTTGAGAAATCCTGCTTTAGTCTTTTTGTTTTTAATTTAAATTCGCATTAGTTACCATAGAGTGTAGTATTGGTTTCAGGAGTAGAATTTAGTGATTCATCACTTACATATATCCCCAGTGCTCATTCCAACAAGTGCCCTCCTTAACACCCATCATCCATTTAGCCTATCCCCTCACCCACCTCCCCTCCAGCAACCTTCAGTTTGTTTTCTATATTTTAGAGTCTCCTATGGTTTGCCTTCCTTTCTGTTTTGTCTCATTTTTTTCTTCCCTTCCTCTATGTTCACCTGTTTTGTTTCTTAAATTCCACATATGAGTGAAATCATATGAAATTTATCTTTCTCTGACTTACTTTACTTAGCATAAAATCCCTCTAGTTCCATCACATCATTGCAAATGGCAAGATTTCATTCTTTTTTGATTGTTATGGAATAATTCCATTGTGTGTGTTTGTGTATACTGCATCTTCCTTATCCATTCGTCAGTTGATGGACATTTGGGCTCTTTCCATAATTTGGCTAATGTGGACATTGCTGCTATAAACATCAGGGTGCATGTACCCCTTCAAATCAGCATTTTTGTATCCTTTGGATAAATACCTAGCAGTGCAATTGCTGGGTCATAGGGTAGCTCTATTTTTCACTTTTTGAGAAGCCTCCATACTATTTTCCAGAGTGGCTGCACCAGTTTGAGTTCCCACCACAGTGGAAGAGAGTTCCTCCTTTCTTCACATCCTTATCAACATCTGTTGTTTCCTGACTTGTTAATTTTAGCCATTCTGACTGGTGTGAGGTGGTATCATTGTGGTTTTGATTTATATTTCCCTGATGATGAGTGATGTTGAGCATCTTCTCATGTGTCTGTTAGCCATCTGGGTGTCTGGTGTATAGAAATGGAACAGATTTCTGTATGTTAATTTTATATCCTATAGCTTTGCTAAATTCATGAATCAGTTCTAGCAACTTTGATGGAGTCTTTCAGGTTTTCTGCATAGAGTATCATGTCATCTGCAAAGAGTGAAAGTTTGACTTCTTCCTTGTCAGTTTGGATGCCTTTTATTTCTTTCTGTTGTCTGATTGCTGAGGCTAGGACTTCCAGTGCTGTGTTGAACAAGAGAGGTGAGAGTGGACGTCCTTGTCATGTTCCTGACCTTATGGGAAAAGCTCTCGGTTTTTCCCCATTGAGAATTATATTAGCTGTGGGTCTTTTGCTTTTGGCCTTTATGGTGTTGAGGTATGTTCCTTCTATCCCTACTTTCTTGAAGATTATATGTCAAGAAAGAATGCTATATTTTGTCAGGTGCTTTTTCTGCATCTATTGAGAGGTTCATATGGTTCTTATCCTTTCTTTTTTTAATATGATATATCATATTGATTGATTCACAGATACTAAACCACCCTGGCAGCCCAGGAGTAAATTCCACTTGATCATGGCAAATAATCCTTTTAATGTAGTGCTGGATTTGATTAGCTAGTATCTTGTTGGGAATTTTTGCATCCATGTTCGGTTTGCATCCATGTTCATATTAGTCTGTAATTTTCCTTTTTAGTGGGGTCTTTGGTTTTGGAATCAAGGTAATGCTGTCCTCATAGAATAAGTTTGAAAGTTTTCCTTCCATTTTTATTTTTTGGAACAGCTTCAGAAGAATAAGTATTAATTTTGTTTTAAATGTTTGGTAGAATTCTATTGGGAAGCTCTCTAGTCCTGGACTTTTGTTTGTTGGGAAATTTTTGATTACTGATTCAATTTCTTTGCTAGTTGTGGGTCTGTTCAAATTTTCTATTTCCTCCTGTTTCAGTTTTTAGTTTATATGTTTCTAGGAATTTATCCATTTCTTCCAAATTGCCCAATTTGTTGGCATATAATTGCACATAACATTCTCTTATAATTATATTTCTGTACTGTTGATGATCTCTCCTCTTTCATTTGTGATTTTATTTATTTGGGTCCTTTCTCTTTTTGATAAGTCTGGCTAGGGGGTATATCAGTTTTGTTAATTCTCTCAGAGAACCAGCTCCTACTTTCATTGATCTACTGTTTTTATTTTATTTCTATGTCATTTATTTCTGCTCTAATCTTAATGATTTCCCTACTGTTGCTGGCTGTAGGCTTTATCTTTTTCCATCTCCTTTAGATGTAAGGTTTGGTTGTGCATTTGAGACTTTTCTTGCTTCTTGAGGAAGGCTTGTATTGCTCTATACTTCCCTATTATGACTCCCTTTGCTACATCCCAAAGGATTTGGACTGTCGGGTTTTCATTTTCTTTCTTTTTTTTTTCATTTATTTTTTTTTAATTAACTTTTATTGGTGTTCAATTTACCAACATACAGAAAAAACACCCAGTGCTCATCCTGTCAAGTGTCCACCTCAGTGCCCGTCACCCATTCGTCTCCAACACCCGCCCTCCTTCCCCTTGCCACCACCCCTAGTTTCGTTTCCCCCGAGTTAGGAGTCTTTATGTCTGTCTCCCTTCCTGATAGTTCCTCAAAATTCTTTTTCCCTTCCTTTATATTCCCTTTCACTAGTATTCATATTCCCCAAATGAATGAGAACATACACCTGTTTGTCCTTCTCTCGATTAAGTCCATCTGGTCCATGTGTCATTCAAAGCCATTGTTTCCTTGTTGATCTTCTGCTTAGAAGCTGCCATCTTCCATTGCTGTGATTGAGGTATTAAAGTCCCCTCCTATTATTGTATTATTATCAATGAGTTTCTTTAAGTTTGTTATTAATTGATTTATATATTTGCTTCAAAGTTGGGAGCATAAATATTTACAATGTTAGATCTTGTTGGATAGACCTCCCTTTCCCTTTATTATGATATAGTGCCCTTATTCATATCTTACTAATCTTTGGTTTAAAATCTAGTTTGTCTGATAGAATTATGGCTACTCCAGCTTTTTTTTTTGATTTCCATTAGCATGATAGGTAGTTCTCCACCCCCTCACTTTCAATCTGGGAGTGTCTTGGCTCTAAAATGAGTTTCTTGTAAGCAGCATATTGATGGCTTATTTATATTTATTTATTTATTTATTTATTTATTTATTTTATTTATTTATTTATTTATTTTTAAAAGATTTTATTTATTTATTTATTTATTTTTAAAAGATTTTATTTATTTATTTATTTATTTTTAAAAGATTTTATTTATTTATTTATTTATTTTTAAAAGATTTTATTTATTTATTTATTTATTTATTTATTTTTAAAAGATTTTATTTATTTATTTATTTATTTATTTATTTTTAAAAGATTTTATTTATTTATTTATTTATTTATTTATTTATTTATTTATTTATTTTTAAAAGATTTTATTTATTTATTTATTTATTTATTTATTTATTTATTTATTTTTAAAAGATTTTATTTATTTATTTTTAAAAGATTTTATTTATTTATTTATTTATTTTTAAAAGATTTTATTTATTTATTTTTAAAAGATTTTATTTATTTATTTATTTTTAAAAGATTTTATTTATTTATTTTTAAAAGATTTTATTTATTTATTTATTTATTTTTAAAAGATTTTATTTATTTATTTATTTTTAAAAGATTTTATTTATTTATTTTTAAAAGATTTTATTTATTTATTTTTAAAAGATTTTATTTATTTATTTTTAAAAGATTTTATTTATTTATTTATTTATTTATTTTTAAAAGATTTTATTTATTTATTTATTTATTTTTAAAAGATTTTATTTATTTATTTTTAAAAGATTTTATTTATTTATTTATTTTTAAAAGATTTTATTTATTTATTTTTAAAAGATTTTATTTATTTATTTTTAAAAGATTTTATTTATTTATTTTTAAAAGATTTTATTTATTTATTTTTAAAAGATTTTATTTATTTATTTTTAAAAGATTTTATTTATTTATTTTTAAAAGATTTTATTTATTTATTTTTAAAAGATTTTATTTATTTATTTTTAAAAGATTTTATTTATTTATTTATTTATTTATTTTTAAAAGATTTTATTTATTTATTTTTAAAAGATTTTATTTATTTATTTATTTTTAAAAGATTTTATTTATTTATTTATTTTCATGAGAGACACACACAGAGAGAGAGGCAGAGACACAGGCAGAGGGAGAAGCAGGCTCCATGCAAGGAGCCCCATGTGGGACTCGATCCTGGGTCTCCAGGATCACACCCTGGGCTGCAGGCGGCGCTAAACTGCTGCGCCACCGGGGCTGCCCTGTTTTTTTTTTTTTAATCCATTTTGATACTCTCTGTCTTTTAATTGGAGCACTGAATCCATTTACATTCGGAGTAATTATTGATAGATACGAATTTAGTGCTATGTGTTACCTGTAAAGTTGCTGTCCTATGGATTGTCTCTGTTCATTTTCAGTCTGTTACTTTTGGTCTCTCTTTCCCATTCAAAGGTCCCCTTTAATATTTATTGAAGAGCTCGTTCAGTGTTCGTGAACTCCTTTAGCTTTTGTTTGTCTTTTGAAACTCTTTTTTTCCTCTTTCTATTCTGAATGACAACCTTGCTGGATAAAGTATTCTTGGCTGCATATTTTTCCCATTTAGCATGTTGAATATATCATGTCTTTCTGACCTGCCATGTTTCTGTGGACAGATCTGCTGCTAACCTTATATGTCTACCTTTGTAGGTTAAGAAACTTTTGTCTCTAGCTGCTTTCAGAATTCTCCTTTTATCTTTGTATTGTGCAGGTGTCACTGTGATACGTCTTGATGTTGATCTGTTTTTGTTGAATTTGAAGGGATTTCTCTTTACCTCTTAGACTTGAAACTCTTTCCTTTCCTAGATTAGGGAAGTTCTCAGCTATAATTTGTTCAGATAAACTTTCTGCTGCTTTTCCCCTGCTCTTCTTCTTCTGGGACTCCTAGGTTATGGATATTATTGTACATTGTGGAATTGCTGAGTTTCCTAAGTCTACATTTGTGATCTAATAGTTTTCTTTCCTTCATCTTTTTCAACTTCATTATTTTCCATAATCTTATCTTCTGTATCACGTATTTGTTCATCTGCTTCTTCCATCCTCATAGTGATTATATCCAGTCAGTTTTGCATGTCAATTAAAGCATTTTTTATTTTGCCCTGACTAGTTTTTAGGGCTTTGATCTCTACAGCCAGGGTTTCTTTGCTGTCTCCTATGCTTCTTTTAAGCCCACCTAGTATTCTTAATGACTGTTGCTCTAAATTCTTGTTCAGATGTATTCCTCATATCTGTTTTGAGCAAATCCTTGACTGAGAATTCTTCTTGATCTTTCCTTTGGGGAGAATTCCTCCATCTTGTCATTATGTGTAGGTTTCCATCTTTTGTGCATTCAGAAATTCAGAAAGCTTGTTATGTTTCCTGGTCCTGAGAGTAATACTGTAATTAAGAAAGGGTCCTCCACTGTCCAGGGCCTAGCACTTCAGGAAGTGTTTCTGGTGTATGCCCTGTGCACTCTGCTGTTGTGTTTTGGCTGCTTTTCCCCATAGGTCAATCCTCTGCAGAGTCCTTCCTTGCTTGTAATATGGAGTGTTTGGATCTTTAACTAGGTGAGCTTTGATTTGTTTGTTAAGATAAGCCTGATAGAAAAAAAAATTTTTAAAGGGCCCAATCCAAGAAAACAGTAAACGGAAAAGGAACAAAAAAGCCAAGAAACAAAAAAATTATAAGCCTGATTTCAGAGACTAAAAAAGAAAGAAGGAGAAAAGAAAAAGAAAAAAAGTTAAAAAGAAGTTTGATCCAGAAAACAAGAAAAGTAAACAAGCAAACAAACCAACAAATGAACATAATGTATAAGCCTGATACCAAAGAAAAAAAAGGAAAAAAACTCCTCATCCTATCCCACCTGACTGAAGCTGATGCTTTGGAGCGCTCTATTATCAGCAGATCTGGTACATGTGGAGGGACTGGGTTAGTGTTCTGGGGGAGAGGCCCGCTGCACTGGCTCACAGTCAGACTTGTCCTTGTAAAGATGCCCCTGCCAGGCAGGGGGGTGGGGTTTGGTGTAAATGAGTCCAGCGTCCCCTGGAGGCACTATGTTTCTCTCGGAAGTTGGACTGTGCTGGTGGGCAGGATTGGAAGATGGCATCACTACACCTGTTCAGGAGGCCCTTACAGAAGAGCAAACAATCTCCTCTCCTGTGTCCCAGGCTTATCGAATCCTTGCCTTCAACCTGTCTGTGCCTGGCGCCCCAGTTCTCTGTTTTATCTCTGGCTGGTAACTGAGATTCAAAACTTCAAATCTTCAAGGGCCTGGCAAGGTGCAAACCCACTCCCCTCCCCCAGGGAAGAGCCTGGCAGCACTGCACTGGGGACACCATTCTGTTCCAGAAAAGCAGCCACATGGCGTGGTGTGGGTACGGTGGCTGTAGTCTGTTGTGATGCACAGCGAAAAGCTGCGACTAGGTTATCTGCCCTCTGAGCACTCCTCTGTCCCCTGTTGCCCAATGGCTGCTCAGTGGCTCTTGGCTGGTCTTTCGTCCTTGAAGAGGCAAAATACCCTCTTCCAATGTACTCCAGGAAGGGGAGTGATCTCTCCCCGTGCAACCCAGGAGATCCCCACACCATGGCATCTTGCATGCACCTACATGCTGCTCTCTCTCCTACTCTCTCCCTCTCTCCCTGACTTCACTCTGAGAAAAGGGTTCGGTTCCCTTACCTCTGTGGCTCTGAGGCTTTTCTCTTCCCCAATTCATGGCTCTGAACCTTACATCTGCCATGTTCTTTCCTCCAATTGTGTAGATTATTTTCTTAATCCTCAGATCGATTTCCTACTTGTTCAAATTGATTCATATTGATCTACCTGTGTTTGATGGATGAGGTAAGCTCAGGGCCCCTCTGCTATGCTGCAATCTTACTCCACTCTTAATTCTGGTTTAGTCTCAAGAACAGTTCTTGTATGAACAACATGGCAAACAGCTTCCATTAGCTCACATTTATTATGCATTTACCATGTTCTAGCTGCATTATGGGTGTTAAGGAATACTGATTATTAGGTATTATTTGCTCTCCTTATAGAGATAAGGAAACAGGGATGAAAGAACTTGCCTGAAGCAACATATTTAGTAGGGAAGAGACTTAGGACTTGAATATGCACAATTAGGCTTCCAGACACAACACTGTATTGCTGCCCATCAGGTTCTATTTTTCCTCTCAGAGTTTTTCCAGGCAGAAAAGGGATATGTGCATACATGGGTTAGTCCTTCTTGGGGATTTGCTGCTTGAGAAGAACAAAAAGGACTTCTTTCCTATGCAAAAGATAGCCCCTCTGAGATGAATGATTGGTGGACAGTGATCATTTTTCTGCTGTGTGGTCAGGTGAGGGCTACAGAAATGCTGAGAGGAATCCACAAAGAGGATGCTGATCGATGCTTTTGATACAAGTGGATTTCGACAGTAGTTTGGCAGCTAGTGGGCATCCTGCAGCACAGTTTGGGGTAGTGCCTGACCAGCCAGACTGTGTTTGTGACAACTCTGATCTTCCTAACTCTGAGCATCTGGTAAAACGATGCCTCAGCAGGAAAACACAGTGGGAGAATGTCTGCTTAGAGCATGTGAGTGTCTCAGTGGCCTCTTAGACGTCCTCTAGAAAGCCCTGGTGTCCCCAGGTCCCCTTTTTTTTACTGTCCCTGTGCTCTCCGCAGACAGAGGAAATGAAAAAGAACCTCAGCAAAAGTCATCTTCCCGCTCCCTCCTGTCCCTCCCCACAGCCACTGCATTTGGGTGAGGGGTTTCAGCCAACTGTGTATCTATAGCTGGGCCTCATTGTCAGTTTTAACACAGATTTTGGTCAGCAGGCTCTTGAGCATCAGGGTGCACCTTCTCTGGGAGTTTGCTGCAGGCCAGCAGGCTAAGTAACCTAACTAAAGCCACATACTTAGTAAATGGAGGACTTACTATGTTCTGTTTTCTTTTCCTGGGGTTTTTTCCAGGTAGAAAAGTGGGCCTGTTCCCAACATGGCTGTAAAATGTGTACAAGGTGGTGATTTTTGAAAGAAAAGTGAAGGGACTTCTGCCGGGGTTAGAGGCCCTGGCCCAGCTCTGACAGAGTGGTGATGTGGGTGGAATTACCCCCCCCGCCAAACTTGCCCCTCCCTCTTTGGCATTATTCTTGGAGTGGAACCTCTGGCCACATTTTGTGCACTTCTGGGACCAATGTCTGTGAAAAAATCTTGAAATGAAATTGACAGCATGGAATTAAGGTTCACGGAGGACACTGACTTGGCGTCTTACCATTTTTTTTTTTTTGTAGAGATTTTCTATTTTTATTAAGAACACAGGCTACTGGCAATGAATTTATAGTTTCCAGTCTTGGCTGGGCTGTTGGCTCTACTGCTCAGCTGTCTTCCATCTCCCAAGGAATTTTTCCCCAACTTTCTCTTTTTTTTTCACTTTTTTTCAGGCTTCCTTCTACCTCAGAGGGTGATTCTGCTTCCTATTTATAGAGAAGTTGAGGCTATTAATATGGATTCCTCTGACTTTTATCCTTTTGGTAGTCATTAGTGCTATTTGCCAAACAGCTTCATTTTTCTTTCCTTTCAACATATGGCAGGGTTATACTTCCTGGCTTCTCTCATAGTGTGGTGGGTGACGTGACTAATCATTGACAATGAGTTTGTAAGTGGAAACTGCATGCCACTGCTAGGTGGAAGCATTTTCTTGCTGGTGTGGGACTCTCCATCATGGGAGTTCCCTTTGGCAGGGTGGGACCATTGGAGAGGGTAGCTGTCCTATCAGCCTGGGTTCCTGAGAGCGTTCTCTTCTAGGACAGAAATAGGATGAGCAGTTAATAAGCCTTCTTTTGTTAAAAGCCACTATAACTTTGGCTTTGCTTGTCAACACAGCTTAACGACACCTATCTCTATTAATATCATGTCCCTTTTGCCCAACAACAATGTTGCATCCCTACCCACCCGATTGCTTTCCAGCCTTTCTCAGAGGAAAAGCTGTCTGCTTCTTTCCCCATCTTTACAACCACTGCTTAAAGTTTCCAATGGATTCCTATTATTCTTTTAAAAAGAATATGAACAAAATTCTTTAACATGGCCTGTGAGCCCCTGCCTGGTCTGGTCCCTGCCTGCTTCTTTACACTCATCCCACACCTTTCCTAGGGCTTCCATTTCAGCCACAGTCACCTTCTTTCAATTTCTCTTATATGCTATGTTTTCTCTTACCACAGGACCTTTGAATATGCTTTGAACATGTTCTGTCCTTTAGGAATGTCCTCCCTATGTCTGGTTAACTTTTTATTCTTTAGCTCTCAGAGCAAGTATGACTTCCTCAGAGAAGCCATCACTGATCTCCCTTATTAGGTGACATCTAACTTTAGAAGTTGTAATATCATGGTCTTATCTTTTATAACACTTACTTCTAATCCAGCATGGCAATTTATTGGTGTGATGTGTTGATTAATATCTGTCTTTCCCATGATGGCTGACATCATGTCCTTTTTATTCACCACATATCCCCAGTGATTAGCACAGCATATTTTGTAGGCACTCACTGAAAGCTTATTGAAGGCATGGGTGAGGATTTACAGTCTCACTGTCTCGTGCCATACCCACTGCCCCCATGTGGCTTTAATATTTAAATTAATTAATTAAAAAATAATAAGAATTCAGTTTCATAATTACATTAGCCACATTTCCAGTGCTGGCTGGCCATGCATAAGAAGTTAGCACCTACCATGGTAGACGGCAGAAAATAGAACATTTGCATCATCACAGAAAATTCCCTGGGACAGAACTGCCAGGATAATGTCCAAGTGGCTGTGTAATGAAACGCCCTCAAGGATTTAGTTCCGATAAGCTTTCTGGTCTGCTCCTTTCCCACAGTGATTAGCCATAGAGAAGCACTTGTCCCCCTCTAAACATAGCCCCACATATGCTACTCTTCTTCAGGTACCTGAAGCTTTTCAACTTTCACCTCCCTCTGCCTAAATTGTCCTCCCTTGCTTCTCTGCTAGATTGACATCCCCTCTAGCACCTCCCATCCTTTTAGCCCTGTCTCAAGCATTTCCACTTCTGGGAAACTTTTCCTGGGGTCCAGACTGAGCTGGTCACTGCTTCCTCTGGCTTCCATGCTGCCCCTTCCCATTTCTGTTTGTCCTGCTTAGGGTGGTAACTGTGATTCACTCTTCTCTCTCCTTTGCTAGATGAACCCCCCAAAGGTGAGGCCTGGGTCTTGGTCTTCTCAGTCTCCCCAGAGCCCAGCATAGAGTTGGTGGTGTGGTAGACTCTGGGGTCAGGATTAATCTCAGAAGGCACCTTCTGAGCCACTTCCCCAACACTGTCTTCCAAACACAGTGATTAGCATTTCAGATAACGTATCTGCTGGGGTTTTGGGAAGGCTGAGTTTTATCTTAAAGCAAAAATCATGGAGAACAGCAATATCCTCATAAGGCCTTTTGTCTTTTCTGGAGGAATTTTAGGCTATAATGATAATGTTCTTACCCAAGGGGCAGTTTCTAGCATTTTTCTAGGGAGAAGGCAAGGGACAAGTTTGGGAATATCTGTGAAAACAGAAAGACCCCTCTAGTTCCAAGGAAGGAGGACATTATTGAATGACAGCAATGGTGCTATCCTGTGGAACTACAGAGAACGTTACAGTTTCATATCCATTCATTTAAAAGTTCACAGAAAACTCTGAAGCAAAAGCTTATATGCCCAGTTTACAGATACGGAATGTGACTCAGAGAGCTTCGAAGACTTGCCGAAGACCATGTAACTAGTAAGTGAAAGAATTATGCTAAAAATCTGGTCTCCTGACACCTTCCTCATGATTCTTTTCTCTTTACCAGGTGGTCCTTTGTGCAGTGGTGGGATAATTGTCTTTATCTAATGAGGCTGACATTATGATTGAGCCAGCCAGAGGACCAGACATTGTTAGTGTGGTGCTTGAAGAGAGGCAGACGTTTAAGTGAAGGACATGATCCAGGGCTCATTACCAGCCACAGGGCGGCACCCACTTCATTTAGAACTGTGTGTTACATGGATAATTTAGGCCGATTCTGCATTAGAGTATCCCAAAGACTATTACATGGAAAACTAGTTTCACCAGATGTTCTATGAGAAATAGAGTTCTGTGGTCAAGTAATGCATATAGTACCTTCTTCTTTTAATAAATATAGTAATACATATTAAAATCTCTGTAATGTCTTAAAGCAAAGAAATCTGTTTGACTCGACTTAACTCAGGATCTTCAAATTTATTTGAATAAGAAACCTTTTTTTTTTTTTTAAGGTCATATTTGGTAGCATCCCATGAAATTGCCGAGAATAACTAGTTTGTTTTAATTACCAAATTAATGGTTTAACTTGATATCATACGGGCAGAGACTTAGGAAATTTTTATGGTTCTATATTCCAGCTTTAAAAGTATTGTATATATCAGGTGTAAAGGCAGTGTATCTACAAATAAGCTTTGATGCTAGTCATTTCATAACTCAAAGATCCAGGGTTAGATTGTGCCCATGGAAGCATGCTAAAGTTCATAAATTAAAAATGAAATCTCATTATAATATTAATATACCTTTTTAATATTAGGTATTTTCACCATAACTCATGATAGAATAAATGTCAAGGAGAACTCTGAATCTGTCTGATGTTGCATAATGGTATACATGGTTGGAGACAATTTACCCATTGCAGGTACTTAAAATGAGCAAGGCTGACTTTTTATGCAGGTTGTTTATCATCTTCCCTACTATGGATTGCTACAGACACTTGACATACATGATGGATATTTCCTGAGACCTTTATGACTCTCCTAATTGGCTAATATCTCTAAATAATTTCCCTCATAAAACCTTTTTATTGTGCCCCAAACTGTCATGTTCATGGAGTACTGCACTTTTTCTCCTCACTCATCACTGGAGTTGTTTTGCACTTAGTAATTGACAATGAGAGGGGACAGGTAGCTTTGAGGTGGTGGCCAGACTTTCAGACTAGCTGACTGATCTACCCTCAGTGACAGTTTTGCTAAGAGATTTGGATTTACATTTCAGAAAAATGGTAAATGCTTGCATTTTATGGGCCATTGGAATTGCCCAGGAATAGCCAAAACTGTGAATATAAATCTGCAGATGCCAAGCATCTCTGTTCTTTGGGTTTTCAAAGACATCTTCACCTCCACCCTGTGGCTCCTTCTCTGTGCTGGGAGGCAGGAGGATACTCTGGCTTAGGCAAGGAAGGAAATGCTTATGGTTTTGGAAACTTAAGCTCATCTTTACCACTGCTAAACAATCTCCATAGCAGGGTGTGTATGAACTCCAAGGCCATGGATATCTTAGCAGCTTCTGGATTGGATTGTTGTGCTTTGATGAAAAGACTCATTGAGCTCTTCAGGCTGGTAAAAAAATGAGTTTTCCTGAGCTAAAAAAATAGGGTTGTACTTGAACCTATAACCTTCTCCCTCTGTTTTCATAGCCGTATGCTTTTGAATGGTAACTGAAGGCTAAATTTCCCGTGATTGTCCACTTTGCCTTTGGGACTCAGAGTCTTTGAAAAAAAGCTATTTTTCTTAGTTTTTATTATTATTAAAAGTAAGAGGGCAGGAAGATTTTTTTAATTTGGAAGCTCTCACTAGATAAATCCTGCAGATATATGTGGTTTGTTGAAGGATGATTCCCTCCACACAAATTAGGATAATCAAGCAAGAGGAGAAGTGCCCAGAGGTCAGTTTGGGAGCACTGAAAATACCCCCAGTACTGATCCTGTGGAATAGCTGGAAAGAAAAAAATCCTGATCACGTATTTTGCTTATGTGCAAAACAATGATAATACAACACATGGATCTTTGGAGCTCTGCAGTTTTCATCAGGATGGATGACATCGTCTAATGTAAGAGCAGATTTTAAAGAATCCAGAGTACGTCCAAAGTGGAAACATAATTGACTTTTGCTGCTGAGAACTTCAATCTGACCACTTACTTTGGGTCTGAGGGCTACTAGGTGCCTGTGGGATTAAAGACACTTTGAGGTTAACTGAGGAAATGCGGATGAACTTACTCCTGTGAGTCTCCTTGAGCCTCCTACTAAATACTTTCATAAGCCTTTGGAGTGAAGTTTTTCTAAGACTTCCAGAACCATGGATCCCACAAAACCTCCACACTAGAACATTTTCTACACAGCAAGTTCCCAGGCACACAGAGCTCAATCAATGCTATTGGTAGACCAGAGTAATATGTTTCTTATGAAACTGGGGAATTGGCCTACTAGCTGATGTCATGTCACGTTGTCCCTGCCAGTTGTCTGGAGGCTGAAAATCTCTTTTGTTTTCCAGACTGAAAGCCTGTTCATGGAATTAAGTCGTGCTACCTTTCTCTTGGTGGGGTGGGGAATGAAAGGAAGGAGTTGCTAAGAGGAGCTCTGAGCAGTCCCTGCAAGACTGGCCATTCTTTTTCTAGAGAGAAGTCAGGTGATTGGTGTTTCCGTGGTCACCTTGAGGGAAGGTAAAATATGTATGAGCACAAAGCTAGGCAAGCCACCCTGCAAAACAGGAAGGCCTGGAGAGGTGGGGAAGCTTACCTTCTTGACTTCGTATTTAATGGCGAGTTTGATCCGGCTCAGACTTGGACGGTGGTGGTCGGACCAGACTTGCAAGTTCACATCACCATTTAAAATCGCTTCCACCTCTTCTGTGTCTCGGCATAGGTCCAGCACGCCCACCACAAAATCCTTGCATTGCATAGATAACTTCCTGTAATCGTTCTAACAGAATAAAGAGAAATCAGGGGTGTGTCACACTGAGCACCACAGATCGGCTTGCCCAGCACAGCAGTGTGGATCAATAACTGTCCACCAAGCGTGAGCTCCCAGAGAGCACTGGAAGCAGGGCTGCGCTGTGCCCAGAAGGCACAGCAACCTAGAGGGCCTCTTCTCTAAGCTGGGATTCCTCAGAGTGGACAGGCTACCTGCATCTGAGTCACTGTGGGTGCATGCTACAACTGTAGATTCCTGGGGCCTGTTACACCCTGACTGAGTCAGAATTCCTGCAGAGGCAGCCCAGGATCTGCCTTTTTACCTTGTTCTCTAAGTGATTTCTGCCAGCTGCTGATGCCCATCCTGGCTCTCTCAAAGCAGCACTTCTTTGTTCCCAGTTCTGAGAAAGGGGTGATAAAGAAGTGAACTTCGAAGGCTGGCAATAACCCTTCACTTATTTACCACCAACATATAGTGGTAACTGTTCTACACAGGAAGTTTACTGGAAAGATCTGACTGATGGGCTAAAATTGGGGGAAAAATGCTTTCTTTTTAGGTGCTGGAAAATCTGCTTGTAAATTATACATTTAAAAATCAAATGTAATTTAAATCTAATGGGATCCTTTCTTACCACAAATCCTTTTGTAGGGCAAATCATGGCTCCTTAAATTACTTAGTGTTTTTAGGTCTTGACCTTTGTGTTGTGTTGTTTTGTTTTGTTAATGAGTTGCCTCTGGAGTTCTCATTTCCTTCCCTAGGCATACCTTTCAGAATTATCTTTGAGAGGCTGCAGTTCCTTTCTGAGTGATGTGCCAGCTTATCTCTCCCCCTAAACAGATTTCTTCAGTTCCACATTATGAACCAAAATGTTGGACAAAAAAATGTTTCATGTCACCCTCATACCACTACTCCCCAAAAATATTTTCCTCTAGAGGTTTCCTTGTTTGTTTTTTAGTTGAAACAAGTCTATTCAGAAAAGACACAAGAGCCAGATGTCACTTTTAATATAAATCAATGTCAATAGCTTTCAGACTGGTAAATAGTAGTTGGTAAATAGGAATGGAGGTTTGCTTTTCCAGAATTTGGATTCCTGTGTAAATAGGAGCCTAGCAAACTGTACAAGTGTAACCATTTTTCTGAATTAATGATTCTTGTCTCTATCCAGTACTGTTGTGTCAAAATGTCACTGTGCATTAAAGAAAGAGGGCAATAAGGGTTTGCTTGCTAGGAAGAGGATCAAGAACATGTTTTCTGACAAGAGTGGCCACCTTTCATTTTTATATATAATTTAAGGAGAAGAGAAATTCTGGGTAGGAAAACCACTACTCAGCTCAGCAGGCTGTGATGGAGAAAAATTCAGGGAAGATACTTGGAGTATCTTCTAGGTTTTGGTACCTGGCACAGAGCTGGGTGGCGATAGGAAGAGCTGTGTTCTATGCTCCTCCATCCTAAACATACCTCCCTTCCTCCCTCCCTCCCTCTGTTCCTTCTCTCCCTCATTATTGAGGGCCTGCTATGTACTAGGCAATGGAAAATTGGCAGTGAATGAGGCAGATATGGTCTCTGAGTAGTGTGGGGGAGAAGAGGCTAGGGATCCACTCTCTGGATTGCATCACAGTAATGCCAGGTAAAACTTGCTCAGAGCTTGCTCCAGCTAAGATACTCTGACAGCCCTGATGAACCATAGATGGGAAACTCAGCAGATTGGGGGACTCAGCAAAAGGGACCTCTTCAACTCGGGCAATCCTGGCACCACAACTCAGGTGTCCTAAGCCTCTGGCCCCTACTCTGTCACCTTTCTTGTCTCTGTCTTGAGAAGGAGGAGTCTCTGAATACTGTTGCCTATTCCTGGGTAGACAGACACTTTCCTGTTAGACATGACCTCTTCTCTTGGTAGAAACTCCCACCTAGAGCTGAATCTAGGGGTAGATACAGAAAAGAAGTGGAAAGGGCTGGACTCAGCCCATGGCCCAAGCTCCCCATGCTAGGAACGTCAGATTGTACTGTCCTAGAGCCTTTGCACATTTCTGGGCTCAACACGGTTCAGAACACAAGGTACCATTTTATTTGAGATTTTAACTTCCCTGGGCTCTTTCAGCCAGCTTGGCCATAGAATAGGGAGGCACACCAGACAGAGCAGCCAAAGCATGTAGTTGGCTTTTGCTTTCTGCATTTGACACTGAAGCTGGAAGGCAACAAACCTGGTGTCTGCAGATGGTTAGCTGAGTCAGCGAGAACACCGGGCCTGCTGGGAAGACAGAGTTGGTATGGATGAGGCCAGCTGCAGGTGGTAGGGGGTGGTCATAGCCAGGCCCAAGCTTCCCAGACAGGGCCACAGGGGAACGTCTTTGGGCAGTTAGGATGAGTGTGATTTATTGGGTCAACTCTGAGTTCAGTAAGTCTTCTAGGTCACACTCTCCCAACTTTAGTGGTAGGTGGATGAGGCACATACCCTGGAGTTCACAGTTGCCCTTTTAAAAATAATTTAATTTTCTGCACATTAAAGTCTGCCAGTCCCAATGGGTGACAGATGTTCTGCCTGCAATATCTCACTTAATCCTTATAAAAATCTCATGATGGAAGGACTGGCTGCATTTCCAACTTAAAAATGGGGAAACTGAGACCCACCGAGAGAAACTAATAAGCTGAGTCTGCTTTTCCTTCTATTAGGAACTTATTCATCTCTAGATCACTCTTACTTTCCTTGAAGATTTTAGCTCCTGTCTCACTGCCACTCTCCCAACATTGCTGTTGTTATTTGTGGGGGTTTCAGTATTCAGGAAGATGACCCTCCCATTACTCTGCCCTCTCATTTCCTTAATGGTGTTTTCCCAGTGACCTTCTCCTCCACTCTTAACTCAGCCATTCATTCTCTTACATACCCCCCCTCCCCCGCCCCACCATAGCTCCTTTGTGACCCCCATCTTCAACTCTTCCCGCTCTGACTACCACCTCCTATATGTTGAGCTCATTTCCTCTAGGACCTCAATCCTTTGCTTCTACCAGATAGATCTACAAGGCATGGGTTACACTTCCCTTAGTTTTCGTTCCATTTAGGTGCCGGTCTCCTTTCTTACAGTGCTTGTATTTTATGGGCAGTTGTTATAATCATCCCTGTACATGTCATCAACTCTCTGGCCCTCCTCTTATTTCATCTTTCTTTTCATTTTAAACTAATAATTTGTATTTATTTAAAGATTTTATTTATTTATTCATGAGAGACACAGAGAGAGAGGCAGAAACACAGGTAGAGAGAGAAGCAGGCTCCCCACAGGGAGCCCGACGTGGGACTCATCCCCAGATCAGTGCTCAACCGCTAAGCCACCCAGGAATCCCTTATCTCATCTTTCTTGTTGGACAGAAAAAAGCCTGACCTTAGTTGAGTCTGACTCTGCTGCCCTGTTCCTGCCTCTGCATAGTAAAGGTGGGTGCAAAACACACAACTGTGCTGATCAGTCTTACTATCAACTACCTCCAACCTCAAGTAGTCCTGAGTGCCTCTGGGCAGTTTACCCTCCATCTCTCCTAACAAGTGTTGCATATCTTCTCCTCTCCTCCGTCTTCTGACACTTCCTCTTCCTCCTGACTCTCAAACAAGGACCTTAGTTCCCAATTTGCTTGGAAAATAGGAGTCAACAGAAGCAAAGCACCACATGCTGACAAGATCACATAATCTAGCTTCATACATCTGCACTCATGGACTGTTCCCTCTTCTTGCTGTGGATGAAGTGCTCTTTCTCCTATCTAAGGTCATGTCCTTCACTTTGGTGCTGGATATGAGTCCCTGGCACCTACTCAGGGACAGGGCTCCTGCTGTCTTCCTTTCTTTCTCCTGCATTGTCAATTTCTCCCTTTCCCTCCTGGCTCAGTATGCAAACATGCTGCTATTTTCTTTGTCTTAAAAAGGATTTTGTCTTGACCACACTTTCCTCTCCAATTACCAGCACAATTTCCTGATCCATTTTATAGCAAAACTCCTCAATAGAGTTGTCTACACTCATTGTTTCCAGTTGCCCTCTAGGCATTCTTTCTTATTCCATTCAATAAGTATTTCACACCCACGTCCACTTTCTCCAGTGAGATCACAGGTCACAGGTGACTTTTATGTTGCCAAACCCAGTAGTTGGTCTCAGTCTTCATATTATGTGACTTATCAAGAGCTTTGACATAGATGATTATTTCCTCCTCTCTGATACACATTTTTCATTTGGCTTCTAGTTTAACATGCTCTTCTGTGTTATTTCTTCCTGAATGACTTCTTTTTATATTCTTTCTGGATTTATTCTCATCTCTCTGATGTCTTAATTTTGGAATGCCCCAAAGATATGCCCTGTCCTTTGATTTCTCCTTTTAT
The DNA here is from genome assembly GCF_018345385.1 of Vulpes lagopus. NCBI lineage: Eukaryota > Metazoa > Chordata > Mammalia > Carnivora > Canidae > Vulpes > Vulpes lagopus. Next base: position 108,291,791 of record NC_054830.1, on the reverse strand, counting down.
CTATTTATACTCATTGCCTTAGTGATCTTATATAAGAGCATTAGATACCATCCATATGCTGATGACTCCAAAAGTTATATCTTTAGCACATCCTTCTCCTGAACTTGACTCATATATCCAGTTGCCAAGTTGATATTTCCACTTGGAAAATAGTCACTTCAAACTTAACAAAATTAACTCTGAATCTAGTCTTCTCCACCTTATTTAGTTTCTCCCACCCTTTCACTTGTTCAGGACAAAAAAAAAAAAAATCTGTCCTGGTCTGCTATAGTGTATTCTCCATATATCAGATGGAGGAATACTTAAAAAAACTAGTCAGATCATGGCACTGCCCTGTCGAAACCCTCCAACAGCGTCCCATCTGCTCAAAGTAAAAGTGGAGTCATTATATCATCCTATAAGGACATGCAATGCTGGCCCCTCCATTCTCCTCCTGATTTTATTACCTGTGCTTCTCTCCTTTCCTCAATCTACTCCCACTGACTTCCTTGCTGTTCTCCCAACACATCTGGCACGGACCAGATCTTGATTTAATGAACACTGGGTATTGGCTATTTTCTTTACTTGGAATGCTCTTCCCCTAGGTCTCTGAGTAACTTTCACAACTCATTCAAGTCTTTGCTCACGTGTCACTTTCTCAGAAGCCTTCCTTGAGTATCTTTAAAAAAAATTGTAAGCCTTCTCTGTTTGCCATCACCCTATCCTGCTGCTTTTCCTTCATGGTACTCTTATGACCATATGACATACTATGTATCTTATCTGTTTATTGTATTTACTTTCCATGTCCTCTCCTGGAATGTAAGCTTCTTGAGGTTAGGAAATGTTGTCGGTTTTATTCACAAATAGAGTCTAGAATATGTTTTGGAACATGATAGACCTTCCATAAATGTTGACTCAATCAGAGCAGTTTACTTGTCTAAGATAACGTAGCTACTAAGTGGTTGAGCCAAGATTCAAAACAGGTAGGTCCGACCCAAATCCCTTTGTCTTTTCTTTCACTGTGTTACCTCTTGGTGAGCAGGATATATGTCCTTCTCCTTAGCACACTATAAAAACTAGAGGCTTAATTGGGGCTGACTCTCAGCTAACTTGGGGAAATAAAGGGTGGGCTGGGATACAGAAATTTGAACACCTAGCAAATTCTCTACTATAGTAAGTAAGTGTACAGGTTTTTTTTTTTTTTTTTTTTTTTGTGTACAGGTTTTAAAGTCAGTAAGACCTAGAGGGTATTCTTAGCCAAATAACTAAGACAAAGACAGATACCATATGATTTCACTCATATGTCAAATTTAAGAAACAAAACAGGTACACATAGGGGAAAGGAAGGAAAAATAAGATAAAAACAGAGAGGGAGGCAAACCCTAAGAAACTCTTAACTCTAGGAAACAAACAGAGGGTTGTTAGAGGGGAAGGGGTTTGGGGGATGGCGTAACTCGGTGATGGGTATTAAGGAGGACACTTGATTTAATGAGCATTGGGTATTATATGCAACTGATGAATCACTGAACTCTACCTCAGAAACTAATAATATACTGTGTGTTAAGTAAATTGAATTTAAGAAAAAATTAAAAAGAAAAATAGAGTCAGGAGGACCTGGAATTTGAACTCCTATTTTATTACTTGTTAGTTGTGGGAAATGGAACAAACCATTCACCTCTTCTGCATCTCAGTTTTTAATCTATAATAATACACATGCCATATAATCATTGGGAGAATCAGTACCAAAACAATGTAAAATAGTATAACTAACAATAAATAATACAGAAAATAAATAAAAATCTAAATACATAAAAATTTATATTAAAGCCTATTAATGGCAATTTAAAGCTTTTTATAACTGACATGCAATGTTATATTAGTTTCAAGTGTATGGCATAGTGATTCAACATGTCTGTGGTTAGGCAATTTTTTATTATTGTTAGCACTTTATTTTGAACATTGATTTCAAACTTTTGACCTCTTTCTATTTGTGTCTTTTAATTCCTAGAGTGAGAACAAGACTGGCTCATGGGAAAGAAAACATAAAATGCTGGAGAAACCCTTGATTCTTCTTCTTTCTCTCTCCTTCAAGACCTAATTCATATATCAAAAATATATTCTGAATCTGAATTTACTTTTCTTCATCTCTGGTCATCACACCAGTTCTGTCCCAGTTAGCACCCTCAGGCACCATACATAGGTTACTATTGTTGAACTTGATTAAGTCTGTAATCTTGCCAGTCCCCAAATCAATCTGAATGAATTTGTTCCCCTTAATGAGATCAGAGTAGTGGATAGTGTCAGCATCAGGCATCCCCAGACAGATTTCTTGTATGCCTGTGTAGATCTTTCTCATTTTGCACAACTTGCATTTGGTCTCTTCAGGCATAATCTGATGAACAGTAACGTGATTCTTGGTGTCATAGTGAGATAGAACTTGTCTCCAGTCTTGTCAGTGCTGATGACTTCCATTAAACCAGCAATGTGGTTTGTATCAATATGGACCTTGCCATCCATCTCCGTGGCCTGCTATATGCAAATCTTCTTTACTTTCTATTAGGGCATGCTCAAGTCTGTTCTTAAAGAAAGTGATAAGAGGGAGCCATTCTTGGCTTGTGGGCACAGATGAATGGACAGAGGGTAAGCCTCCCAGTCAGTTTGTCCACATTCAGTGCTTTGAAGCTGCATTGTGTCATCATGCTGTTGGGGACCGTGAACTGTGGCTGCGTTGGCCATGGAACCAAAAGATCCTAGAGTTGGGCATCCTCCAAATGTCATAATAAGGGAATCATGTATTATGTAACCTTTTGAGACTGGCTTCTTTTACTCAGTATAATTCCTTTGAGATTCATCCATCCATGTTGTTGCGTGTATCAGTAATTCATTTCTTTTAATTTCACATTGGCTGCCTGTGCATGCCACTCTGTTTATACATTCACTTAGTAAAGGACTATTTACCATTACCACCAACAAATTATCAGAGTTCTGGCTCATCCATATTCTTATCAGAACTTGGTATGGTCAATTCATTTTCCGTGTAGTGATATCTCATTGCAATTTTAATTTGTATTCCCTAATGGCTAATGATGTTGAGCATCTTTTTATGCACTTATTTGCCTTCTTTGTATCTTTCTGGTGAAGTGTCTGTTCAAATCCCTTATCCATTTTTTAAATTTTCTCATTGAGTTTTGAGAATTCTTATATATATTCTGGATACAATTCTTTTATAAAAGAGTTTGTAAATATTTTCTCACAATCTGCGACTTAGAGTTTTCATTCTCTTACTATCATCTTTCAAAGTGCAGAAGTTTTAAATTTATCATTTTTTTCTTTTATGATTATGCTTCTGGTGTTATAGCTAAGTAGTTTCTCTCCCTCCCTATCTCTCTCTCTCTTTAATAGATTTTATTTTTTTATTTGTGAGAGAAGACAAGTTGAGCAGGAGGGCAGAGGGAGAGGGAGAAGCTGACTTCCCGCTGAGCAGGAAGCCCAGTGCTATCTACTAGATCCTAGGATCCTGACCCAGGCAGAAAGTAGACGCTTAACCAACTAAGCTAGCCAGGCGCTCCAACTAAGCAATCATTCATTCATTCATTCATTCATATGAGAGAGAGAGAGAGAGAGTCAGACAGACAGACAGACAGAACAGGCGGAGGGAGAAGCAGGCTCCATGCAGGGAGCCCGACATGGGCCTCGATCCCTGGTCTCCAGGATCAGGCCCTGGGCTGAAGGTGGTGCTAAAGTGCTGAGCCACCCGGGCTGCCTTAACACAAGGTCACAAATGTGTTCTCCTCTGTCTTGCTCTAGTGGTTTTATAGTTTAGGTTTTGTATTTAGGTCCATGAACCATTCTGTGTTAACTTTAATAGAAAGTGTAAGGTTTAGGTCAAGATTCCTTTTACTGCACATAGGTATTCATTTACCCATTCCAGCTTCATTTGTTGAAATATTCTTTCTCCATTGAGTTGCTTTTGTATAGCTGTCAAAAATCATTGATCATATTTGTGAGGGTTTATTTCTGTGCTCTCTATTCTGTTTTTTTGACTTTATATCTATTATTTTACTAGTATTTAGTATTTCTATTTTTGTGACTTTATATTGTCTGAAAATGAGGTATGTTGTGTTCTTCAGGTTTGTCATTCTTTTTCACATTGTTTTGGCTTTATCTCCTTCCTTTCCTTTTCATAAACGTGTTTGAATACACTTCTTCATGTCTGTCAGAAGTTCTGCTGAAGTTTCACTGGAATTGTGTAAAGTGTATAGATCAGTTTTGAGAAAACTGACAACTATATTGAGTCCTTTGAACTATGAACATGTTCTGTCTCTCCTTTAGGACTTCCTTCCCTTCTTTCCTTAGTGTTTTATAGCTTTCAACATATTTATTCTACATTTGTTTTTTAAGACTTTTATATCTCTTTTTCTAGCTATTGGAAATGCTTTTTAAATGTTTAATTTCTAATTGTTCATTATTTGTATAAATATATGATAGATTTTTCTGTGTTGACCTTATATCCTATGCCCTGGCTAAACTTACTTGTGCTTTGTAGATTTCTCTGTAATTTTCTATATAAACAAACATGTTCACATATATTTATAAATTTGGATTGTTTACTCTTGAATGAACACTTACCTTAGATCCATTTGTTAATATGACCAGTAAAATGGTCAGTTACATGCTTTTATATTGGTTTAAAGATTTATAAAGTATTACATCTTAGAACAAAATGTTGATAAGAAAGTTTTGTTGGCTTTCAACCCCAGATTACTTGGTTAATGTATTTAACAGTTTTTACAATAGTCATCCATCATTTATGTCTTGCATTCTCTTCAGTGCAGATATTAATACAGATTTTTTTATTTTCAGCTGGTCCAGAATTTCTTCCCTTTCTTTTGGTCCATAAGTTTTACAGACTCACTTATTATTGAGATGAATCTCAGTCTCTAACACAGAATACAAACCAAAGCCATTTAACATGGTATGTTCATACCTTGAATTTTTAGCGCTGAAGTTACTGTTTTGACAACACCACAATTTCCACTACATAACAACACAGATTACTACTTTGCTTGACTTTGGTTAAAAACCTCAGTTCTAAAACTTTTCAAAGCTACTGACAAACTTAAATGACAAGAGACAGAAGCTCATTACTCTGATCGGTCAAAAGTTAAATGAATTTCTCAGACTGATGTTGTGGAGATGCCCACACAGTACAGGATAATTAACACTCATTCCTCAACGGAGACCTTAGAAATTAGATTTAAAAAGGGTGTGAGCATCAAATCTACTTGCCCTTCTCCTCCCTTCAGGAATGCAGTTATAGGGCAAGAATGTTCATTGAAAGGTCCAACTGAAACATAGTTGGAGATAAATCAACATTCATGTGTGTGCTGGGAGACTTTCTGCCTTTTATATTTAGGCAAAGTTTGTTTAAGAAATGATTAAAATAGGGATCCCTGGGTGGTGCAGCGGTTTAGCGCCTGCCTTTGGCCCAGGGCGTGATCCTGGAGACCCGGGATCGAATCCCATGTCGGGCTCCCGGTGCTTGGAGCCTGCTTCTCCCTCTGCCTGTGTCTCTGCCTCTCTTTCTCTCTCTCACTGTGTGCCTATCATAAATAAAAAAAAAAATAAGAAAAGTTGTTTAAAAAAAAAGAAATGATTAAAATAGCAGTTTATAATAAAAGGGTTCTAAACATTCTAGTATTTCATTAGCCTGTAAGACCCTATAAAGCTGGTGGTAATATTATTCCCAAATAAGAGGAGGACTGAAAATTGAGCATTGGATATAACAACTTAGAGGTCACCGGTCACCTTGATGGGAGCAATTTGGGGAGAGTAGAGGGTGTGACTGGTGAAGATTAAAGAGTGAGAAGAGAGAGAATTTGGGCCAGTAATATAGACAGGTCTTTTGAGGAGTTTCATTGCAAAGGAGGGCAAAGAAATGGCAGAGTAACTCATGTGAGAAGTAGAATCCAGAGAAGCTTTCTTTTTGCCCCCTCCTGCTTCCCTCCCATCCTCCCTCTCCCTCTTCCTTCCTTTTCCTGATAGGACAAACCATATTATTTTGTATATTGTTGGGAATTTTTCAGTAGATAATTATATGGATCATTGTATTTGATATCACTAGATAGTTGTATTAATCCCATAGTTCAATAGCATATATGACAGAAGATTAGATATTCATATATAAGTGAAGGAATAGGTTTAGATAGAATCACATATGGTTTATCTGAAGTAGGAGGGAAGGTCAAGTATGTGGAGGAGGATGCTAGTAGGTACACACACTGGTGGTGAGAATCTATAGACATTTTCTTTCTGTTATTTCACCCTCCTGCCCAGTGAAATAGGAAGAAAATATTATCAGCTGAGAGTAAGAATGAGGGGGAAAGGTGATGGAAGTTTGAGGAGAGGAGGTCTGAAATAGTTATTTATTTATTATTGATTGATTGATTGAAATGTTTTTTAGCAAAATTTCAGAGTGAATGGATTCAAGAGACAGGATATAATTGCTGGAGGATAATAAGAGTCCATTTGAGGTTCATAGTCAGAGATTTAGAATGAGGCCAGCTAATGTGGTTGATTTTTTTCTAACCACATCCACCTCACTGGGTGCTGGCATGGAGTAGGTAGAGAATTAGATTTTACAAGGATTGTCTTTTTGCCAAAGAATACAGCAGATCAGAAGAGGGGCAAAGGAATGGAGGCATGTATGTGAGAGTGATTATAATGATTGTTCATGGATCTGAGACTGGTATGAAGACAGACTGGGCTTTCAGGGGAGAAGAAAAGTGGAAAGGTTAGGAAAATAAGACACAGCTACATGTCATCTACAAGAGACCTTAAATATGAAGTTGCCAGTGTCTTATGAAGCTAAACATAATCTTCCTGTATAATTCACCAGTTGTGCTCCTTGGTATTTACCCAAGGGAGTTGAAAACTATGTCTACACAAAAAACTACACATGGATGTTTATAGAGGCTTTATTCATAATTGTCAAAATTTAGAAGTAACCATGCTGCCCTTCAGTGGGTAAGTAGATAAATAAACAGTGTTACATTCAGACAATGGAATATTATTGAACACGTAAAAGAAATGAGATATAAAGCCGTAAAAAGACATGGAGGAAACTTGATTGCTTGTTGCTAAGTGAAAAAAGCCAATCTGAAGAAGGTACACACATTAACTATATGATGTCTTGGAAAAGGCAAAACTATGGAGACAGCAAAAAGATCAGTGGTTGTCAGGGCTTGGGGTCGGGATGGTGGGGAGGGATGGATAGCACAGAGGGCTTTTAAGGCAGTGAAGCTTCTTTACTTTGTATGATACTGTAATGGTAGAAACATGTCATTATACATTGGCCCAAACTCTTAGGACATACAACAAGAATGATCCCTAATATAAGATATGGACTTGGAGTGATAATGATATGTCATTGTAGGTTCATCATTTGTAACAAATGTCTCAGTGAGGATGTTGGTAATGGGAGACACTATGCATGTGGGAGGGTGGGGATGTATGGTGACTCTATACTGTCTGCTAAATATTGCTGGGAACCTAAAACTGCTATAAATATAAAGTTATGAAAAAAAAGAAGAAGGCTAGATTACTGAGTTAGAGGTCACAGGGACAGCAAAAGATTGATAAGAGTTGAGATATTGGAGGCAGATGGAAAAGTTTGAGTAGTCAGAGTATGATGCTGAGACTATGGAGAATTTGCATTTATGGTCATGACAAGTGTAGGCTCAGGTGGGCTCATGGTGACTACAGTAAGACTGCTGGAGTTCATGCAACTGAGCCAGGATGTGGAAAGGATCATCTACGTATATATCAAAGTACCAGGAATTTAAGTCCAGGCACTAAAAGCCTGGAGAAATGACAGAGTGATCCATTGTTGCAGGCAGCAGTGGTGAGGGATAACGGGTGACCTGATCTGATGAAGTATGATTCAAAGGTGAATGTTTGTAGGGAGGAGAGAAGGAGGAAGGTCTGGAAGTGGTAAGGAGTAGCAAGAGAGATATGCCCACCCCCCTTTTCCAGGCCCAGGGCTATGAGGACCATGGGAGCTATTTTGCTCCATGGGAGCAAAAGCTTGTGAGGGCTGCAGGGGAAGTGTGTCCTTAGGGAGCGTGTCTTCTAAGAGTGAGATGACGATGCATCTCTGATTGCAGGGGAGGGCAGTGACATGGAGTTTTGTTGTGGAGAAGCTGTTATTTCCAGAGAGTAAAGTAGGGGCTGTCTGGAGATGAAGGTTATGAGGAGTCTGAGGATGGGATGGAAGGGAGCCTTGTGGAGAATGGAGTACATTCACCTCTCAGAAGAGGTGACCTGAGGACAGTGGTAACATAAGGAAGGATTTTAACACTTAAACTGAGGATTCAGTGAGGTAAGCTCATGCGCTCGGCACAGTGCCAGGCACACAGGTCACACACCTTTTAGCTAAGAAGGACTTCAAAGCCACCTCCTGCCTCTGGCACTCCATTCTGCACATCCCCCCACTCAGCTGATGGATGAGAAAACTGAACGTTAAGATTTAACACACATGGCTGAATCCTTATTAATTGTAGCTGGAATCACTGAAATAATTAATGGATGTGGAATGCAGGGTAAGAACCTGAGCCTGGTGCTCATTATCACAGATGAAAATTGAAAAGCTTCAATCCATGTTTTAGCTTTCATGCATACACTTAATTGTTTCATTAACCTTCACCATATCTATAAGCCCATGCTCCAAAGGATCATAAAAGACACATATTCTTGAGCATTTAATCTCCATTTAGGAATGCAGATCCAAGGAAGTTGGTTTAAGTCTAGTACATGAATCAGATAGCCAACATTTCTTGCCTTGACTGTCCCAGGGGCATTTGCACACCCCCCAGATCCTCAATTCCATGGTTGTTCCCTGAGGGTAGGGTGGGGCTGCCTTCCAGCTCCAGTGACCTCCTCAAAAGCCCCATTCTCACTGTGCCTCTGCAGGAGGCCATTCTTTATCTATTCCAGACTTCCTGCGTTTCCCAGTGGGGTCTCCGTGCCCTAAGTTGCAGCCTTTGGGAAAGATGGTTGTATGTGAGCCATTGGTGATCTCAGAATTTTTCAGCACAGGCCTGATCAGTCTTGGCATGAGAAGATTGGGTGGTTAGTGCTTGTGTTCCTGAATCAGAGAGTCTGGGTTCTGATCTTCTTTCTGCTGGGCCCTGACTGCATGATTTTGAGTATATTCTCAATCTCTCTGTGTGTTGTAGTGCATTTGGTATAATAGAGATGGTAATGCTATTTACTTTGTAGGGTTGCTGCAAGGTGTAAGTTAAATATGGTAATTTATATACATTGCTTGCCACAGTGTGTGCCTTGTAGGTTAGGAGAGAACACAGAACATTTGTCTCCTTTGGGGTGTTGCCCTTCCAGTGCCTTTTCTAGTAAAGCTGAGACACCTGTCATTGGATTCAGTCCCCCAGCTTCACCCTGTGTCAGTTGTAAGGTAGAATGTGCAGGTAGTGGGACAGAAGCTTGGAGTGCCGGGTTGGAACAGCATCCTTGATAATTCACAGTGGGTCTGAGCCTGAATCCTCCTGTGACTACACCACCTTTCTTAGGTATTGTTGACAGGCTGGTACTTTGGTGTCCAGCCTGATTTTTGGTTTGCTTAATTGGCAGGTACTGACATTTGTAAGGGGCTCCCTAAGCCATCACCATGACATTGTAAAGTCCCAGAAGTAATGGATAGCTCCACTTGTTGATTTTATAACAAGTTCCCTCTGATGGAGTCAGAGCCTTGCCTAAGAAGAGTAGTGGCTGATGAGCAACTCTAGTATTTTATTCAGTATTTCAGCAAGTATATTTGAGCACCCACTATGTGCCAGGTACTGGGAATACAGACCTAAATAAAACATAGTCCTTGCCCTTGAGGAATGACACGTAAGCAGGTATGGGATCACAAGGTGATGTGAGACCCTTGCTACAGACATGGAAGACTTTTACGAAGAGGCAGAGCATCACCTGAGACCTGAGGATGAGTGAGGCCAGGAATAGCAAGGCGGATGTGGGGAGGAGAGGTAATAGGGAATGAACACTCTGGGAAGAGCGACTGGCAAATGCACGGGTGCAGAGGGGAGAGAATGTTCATGGACGTGTGGACTGTGATGGGTGTTAGCTACTCTAACCATCACATGGCCATGCATAGGTTATGTGCATTATCTACTATTTTCTAGAACTTTTCATAATTAATTAAACATATACATGCTTAGATTTCCAAAGACAAATTCATGTACGCCCTCTGCACATCCTTCTTCAGATTAAAAATGCTACTTGGTTCTCTTGGTGAACTACCAGAAGAGCCTCTTTTCAGTTTTCTGGTTTTTATTCCAGAACTACAGAGACCTGAGACTGGAAGTCACATCTCCATGTGTGAGCCTTGCTCCATCCTCCCACCTCACAGCCCCCTGGCCTCCTTCCTCTCCACCCCCTTCTTTCCCCCTCCCTCCCTGTCCCTCTCCCTCTCCCTCTCTCTCTCTTTCCCTCCCCCTCCCCACCCCCCAACACTCTACTAACCATCCAGTCAGTGCTTCCTGGTAGGTTGGTTGCTCCAAGCTATGAATCAGGACAGTAGTCAGGATGTGTGAGTTGAAAAAGGAACAGGGACCCTGATGGTTCATTTATACAGAAGGAGCTCCATTTCCCCTGCCTTCCTGTCCTTCCCACATGGGGTTGGCTGAGGCATGATTGGTTGCACTTTGTATGTAGTAGGATGGGAGACAATATTAAAACATAATGACAGTTACAGTTATTACTATTAGTTATCATTTATTGGGTGCTTACTGTGTACCAGGTCACAGGGCGAATGCTTTATATATTTAGCTCATGAATTCTCATGACAAACCTAGGAAGTAGACACTATTATCATTCCTCTTTTATAGATGGGGAACTGAGGCCCAGAGACTTCACTGGTACTTGGGATTTGGACCTGGATGTGGCTGACTCCAGATTCCAGAATACTAATCCTGGGCAGTACTTAAGCTGATAAAAATACTAACTTCCCTGGCATGTGTTCTAAAACCCTGAGCATCACCCTGACGGGGTGGGTTCAGAGAAAGAGAGAGATGAGGATCTGCTGGATAAGAAGAAGAGGTGCTGAAATGGAGTAAGGCATTACCCTACATGTGCACCTCTGGGGAAGGTCAGGGAACTGAGTTTGACCTGCAGTCTAAGTTACCAGAAGGTGTGTTGGCAATCAGAAAGTCAGGGTGGAAGTCCTCACTGATTCCTATTGCTCCCCAGGCCCTCAGCCTCTTATCAGAGTGCCAGTCTATCTACACCCCTGTGATCTTTCTGGTGTTAGGACTCTCAGCAGGATGTCATCTACCCTGTTTGTGTCCCCCCACCCTCACCCCTGGTCCCTTGTCCCATCCAGAACTACTGTCTACATGGTAAGAAGGTCTGGGAATGGATGGGAAGCAGAGGGTTTGCAGAGTTCCCCCCTGCAGTGGCTGGGGACATCATTGTTCATTCCTCAGATATGCAGAGAAGCAGAGCGGTGGGATAAGGCAGCATTGTGGGGGGCTAGGGGAATTCCAAAGGGAGCAGCACCATGACTGTGGTTCAAGGTGTGCTGGCTCTTAGCAAGCATGGTTTTGTGATCTGTTTGCCTTGTTGGAGCTGATGCTTACAGTATAGCTGTGGAGTGGTGCTGAATTAACAACTCCCTGTTCCTGGGTCCTTGCAAACCTTTCATCCAAAAACACCCGTGAGTCACTGTTGTCTTTGGATTGGCTCCTGGAAGAACTCGCATGGTCATTCATTTTTTCATTTACTCCACAAAAATGAATAGAGATCTCCTACGTGTTGACCGCTGTACTAGGGCCTTGGAAATACAATGGAGAGCGAGCAGGTATGGTTGCTGCCTTCATGGAGCTGAGAGATCAGAGGAAAAGGGAGACACTGAAAGTCTGGCAGTGAAGTGTGATGAAGAACTTACCTTTTTATGCAAACTAGACCTGAGTGTCTGTACATCTGATCTTACAGTAATTCTTGGGAAAATGTTTCCTTACCAATAAACCCAGCTGGTAAGCAGTAGAAACAGTATGAGTCTGTTAGCTTGTAAACTTGAGTGCTTTCTAGGGATTCATCCTTATAGAGATGTTCCACCTAGTTCAACATGGGCTTACTGAGCCTTCTCTGTTCTAGAAGCTGGGCCCGGCCCTGGAGATGCAAGAAGGAGGGAGGTGCAGAGGCTGTCCACCCATGGGAGAGACAACATATAACCCAGTAGTTTTCAGTATTAGGCTGTAGTGCTAGTCATTCAGTCCACAACTGTTCACTGAGTACCTTCTCTGTGCCAGGCACTGGTCTAGATCATTGAGATACAGCTATAAGCAAAGCAGAGGCCTTGCCCTTGAGGAACTTATGTTTTACTGGGAGTACGGGGACTGTAGATTGCTATTTTATACAGGTGGTGTATCCAAAATGGCTTCCTCAGAGAATCCTGAGGAGGTGATTTTTGGATAGATAGTTGAAGGTGGTGAGTGAAGGAGCTATGTAGATACACAAGGAAAATGTTCTCGATAGGGAGTCACCAGTGCAAAGAAGAAAAAGAGTGAAAAGCTGGAAGAGGGGGTCATCTGGTATTTTTGAGGAATAACCAATTGATGCCAGTTCCTGGGGCAAAGTGGGTGAGTAGGACAACAGGAAGAGATGAGGTCAGAGGAATAGCAGGGAACATATGGCCAGAGGCCTACTAGCATTTGTCAGGGACTGTGGCTTTTACTCTGCTGAGGTAGGGACTCATTGGAGGGTGTCAGTAAGCAGTTTACATGATCTGATGAATGACTGAAGAGGATCATTTCAGCTGCTGGCATGGGATACATTTTAAGGGGCAAGAGCAGAAGCATGAAGACCTATTAAAAGGCTGTTACAGTTACCCAGGGAAGAGATGAAGGTGGCCTGGCCCAGAAAGGTAAAAAATGGTCAAGCAGGTGAGAAATGTAGATAGAATTCTGGATATTTTTGAAAGATAGAGTCTTCTCTATCAGTAGGAGTCAGTAGGATTTATTGAGGAGTTGCATATGAAGAAAGAAAAACAGAGTAGAGATAGGGTGATGGAGGTGTTTGGCCTGTGCAACTAGAAAGACAGTCACCATCTTTGAGATGAGTAGTGCATTAGATAAGCTTGTTGTTTAACAGATTTTTCTGCCTCCTCCCTCCACCTCCATGAGACTAGTATACTTCCTCCTGTGTGGATGTCCGCTTGGTCATGGGACTTGGTTTAGCCCATGGCCTGACAATGTATGACGTCCAAACCTAGATCTTAGGAGGCATCACGTATTTTCCCTTGGCCCTATGGGAAGTGTGACTTCTGCCAAGAGAAGAATGTATCACTACCTATCTACCCTGGGCCCCAGAATGAGATATATGGAGCAGCCTCATCCCCTTACCCTCAGACTTGTGAACATGACCATAAACATGGACATGTAGAGCATTGGGATTTGGGGTGGTTTGTTGCACAACAGTCTTGAGCAGTAACAGGCTGATAAAGGCACAGGCACAGGCTCACTGCTTTGGGACATCAGAATCAAAGACTGGCTGTGAGCCCTGCTGGGTATTCAAGGAGGTTGCCCACAGGAGGTCAGTCATAGCTGAATCTTGAAGGATAAATCAGAGTTACTCAGTTCAACATGTGGAGCAATGGCATTCCTTGTTAGGAAATAAAGGCAAGGAGACACAAAATCCTGCTCTACAAGCATACAGGGAGCTATTTAAATAGAGGACAGTGGCAGAAGATGATGAATCTGGAGAAGTAGACAGGAGCTGGGGCATGGAGGATTTTGTATTCCCTGATAAGGAGCTTGGACTCTCTTCCATAGGCAATGGGAAGCCATGGATGCTTTTTTAAGGGGGAGAATGGCATGGTCTGGTTTGTACCTCGGTGGGACCTCCTGGCCCCATGTGAAGGACAGCCTCAGTGTTGGGGAGTATTATGGCCTGGAGATAGGATCACAGTTGGAGCTAGTCAAGTGCAAGAAGTAAAGATAGGATGTAGGGATGGAAGTGGATTTGGGAAACATTTAAGTTTTATTTTATTTTTTTTTAAAGATTTATTTATTCATTCATGATAGACATAGAGAGAGAGAGGCAGAGACACAGGCAGAGGGAGAAGCAGGCTTCATGCCAGGAGCCCGACGTGGGACTCGATCCCGGGACTCTAGGATCATGCCCTGGGCCAAAGGCAGGCGCCAAACCGCTGAGCCACCCAGGGAGCCCTAACATTTAAGTTTTAATACCAATGGGACTTTAGGGACAGAGAGAAAATGAGGCTTCCATATGTGGCATGCTTGGGGCATCAAACACTGGAAGGAAATTGTCTAACATGTTAATATCTGGTGGGATTATAGATGATTCTCTTCTTTTTATACACAAATTCATTTTCTGTGTTAATTGCTATTACCAGTATAATCAGAAAAAAATTTGGAGGGGTGCCTGGGTGGCTCACTTGGTTAAGCATCTGACTCTTAGTTTTGGCTTGGGTCATGATCTCAGGGTTGAGTTGAGCTCTGTGCTCAGCATGGAGTTTGCTTGGGATTCTCCCTCTCCTATTCCTCCCCCAGCTTATGTGTGTTCTCTGTCTCTATCTCTCTCTTTCTTGGAAATAAATAAAATCTTAAAAAAAATAATTTTGAGTGTGTCATGGTGTTTAAACCTGTATGATTTCCTTTGGACCAAGTTTCCTGAGCTCCTAAACCTCAGTGTTGGAGAGAGGTATAGGGTATCCAGGCTTGGTGCTATTTTGGCCAGGGTTGCAGTCGTCTTTGATGGCTAATGGCTTTGTTTTTTTTATTTAATAACAAATTAAAAGAAGATCCAAAAAGAAGTTCAAAGTAAATATGACCTATGCATCTTATTTGTACTAACTATATATTGTGGAAACATTTCAGAGAAACACGAATTTCGAATTGGCATCACTAGATGACATACCCTTCCAGAGGATTATGTCACGACTCCCCTGATTATGGATTCAGAATAGTAAATGTTCATGAGACTTGTTTTGAAGAGTAATTATAGCTCTGTGTATGTATAGAAGTAACTTAAAAAAATTTGCTTGTGATTGCTGAAAATGCTATTGATTAAGAGGGCCTAATAACTAGATGGCAAAGTAGCAATTAAAACAACTGCAGAGCCCTGCTAATTATAACACAAAAACTAAAAATTAAGTTAGGCAAATAAGTACTAATGACTTCTCCATGTGGAGGATCATACTTCATTCTTTTCACTTTGGTGCCTCTATCCCTTTTGTTCCCAAGCCTGGACTATACTCCTCTTCACTTCCTCTAAGATTCCCTACCCTTCTCTCAAGACCAGCTCTAAGGTAATTTCAGAGTGACTTTCCTGATATCCCTGGGGAGATCCACGGTCTCATGCTCACACCCCCACTGTATTTTCTTCTTGGGGTCCAATAGCCCTGACAAAGTGCTTTCTGTATTTTTGACATTTTCATACTTAACAAATCAACTTTGGTCATTTGTATATTCCAGCTCAGGGCATGTCACATTATAGAAATTAATAAGCGCTGTGTAAAATGGCTTACTACATGTAGAACAATTTGAAAATTTTATTTATGGGAATTTGAGGAGCAAGAAAGGGCTGGTGTGTAGCTACCAGGGAATTGATCTAGGAGCAGTGAGAGGTGGGGGGATACTTGGCTCTTGAGATGGTCTTGGAGCCAAAGCTGTTATAGGCTCATTATCTTGTGCACAGACATCTGCAGTGACTTTCTAAAAGTCCCAGAAGACATGGGAAAAAGATGAGTAAGTGATTGCATTTAAATAAGTTAAAATCTAATCAGGAAAATCAGATTCCAGTTTTTTTTTGCTTTAAACTGATTTATCTAGTGAATGACTGAACAACACTCGGAAGTAGGACCTATATTTTTTTGTAAATATGAAAGAAAGAGACCAACTGAGGCTTTGATGTGATTCCATTTATCTCCACAGATGCTGCTGTCACCTCTGATGATTCCCAGGTTTTTTTACCTCCAGCCCCAATCTATATTTGAAGGAGCTGATTTAAATATTCAACTGCCAGGTGTCATCTACTCTGGTAAGTTTCACAGACGCTTCAAACTCTGTATGCCCCAAACTGAACATATGGGTCTTCCATGTAACCAGCAAAATTGATGTTGTGCTTTCTGTTTCAGGAAGTAGAATCCCCATCCACTCAGCTTCCTAAGCTAGAAACCCTGGGTTCATCTTTGTCTTTGCCAATTAGTTACCAAGATCTATGGATTATGATCCAAAGTATCTTTATATCAGAACCCTATATTCATATCCCCATATTTATCATCATGATCATCATTTAAGTCCTTGTAATTTAGTGTCTGGACTTTTGAACTAGCTTCCTGATTCATCTGTTTATGGTACTTCCTTCTTCTACCCAAATGCCAGCCCATCATCCTCTTGGCTAAAACCTACATAATAAGATACCAGCATTTTGATTATTATACCTCAACATACTTCACTAACATTAGCCCCATTCTATAAGCCTGCTCTCCTCTAGCTACACCTATCTACCAAGTAGTACACTAGGCCTTCCATGCCTTTGCACATACTCATTCCTCTGCCTTTATGCTTTTCTTTCTCATCTCCATGTGCCAAACTCCTCATCCTCCAAGAACCACTTCAAAATACTATCTCTTCTGGGAAGACTTATCTCACATTACTAGGCCATTTTTTGCACTCTCTCTGTGTGTTCTCACAACATTTTGCTCCTATTCTACTATACTGTAATTATCCCTTAACTGCTCCAGTCTCTCCTTTGGCATTGAGGACAGAGTCTGGGTCTCATCCACACCTATAGTCCTAGAATCTATTATAGTGTCTGGCACACAAAAGGAAGAATACCTTTTGTTGATAAATCACTTAACCACTCTCAGTTGTTTACTCATCTGTAAAATGGGAATAATTATTTCTTGTTAAATCTCAATTTAGATGTTATTTATGAAAATGCTCTGTAGAAAAATACAGATATGAAGTGATACATGCACCCTGATGCTTATATAGCAGCATTATTGACAATAGCTAAACTGTGGAGAGAGCCCAAATGTCCATCAAGTGATGAATGGATAAAGAAGAATGGTGTGTGTGTGTATATATATATATATATATATATATATATAATAGAATATTGCTCAGCCATCAAAAAAAATGAAATCTTGCCATTTTCAATGACCTGGATGGAGCTAGAGTGTGTAATGCTAAGTGAAATAGGTCAGTCAGGGAAAGACAGATACCATATGATCTCATGTGTGGAGGCTTTTAAAAAATATTTTATTTATTTATGCATGAAAGACACAGAGAGAGGCAGAGACATAGGCAGAGGGAGAAGCAGGCTCTCCATGGGGAGCCTGTGCAGGACTCAATCCCAGGACCCTAGGATCACGCCCTGAGCCAAAGGCAGATGCTCAACCACTGGGCCACCCAGGTGCCCCTCTTATGTGGAATTTAAGAAAGAAAGCAGATGAACATATGAAAAGGGGGAAAAGAATAAAGGAGACAGGGAAACAAGCCATAAAGGACTCAAAGATAGAGAACAAAATGAGGGTTGATGGAAGGAGGTGAGTGGGGGATGGGGATTAAGAAGGGCACTTGTGATGAGCACTGGTGTTATATGTAAGTGATGAATCACTGATTTCTGTTTAGGAAACCAATATTGCACTGCATGTTCACTACCAAAAATTTAAATAAAAAAAACTAAAGAAAATGTTCTGTGGAAAGGAGAAGCAGAAAGGGCTTCATTAAGGGGTTATAGGCACTTAGCTTTGTAAATGAGGAAGATGAGCAGCAGAGCAGTGAAATGACTAAGCCAGAGTCACACAGCAGTTTGTGTTAGAGCGCTGGGTCTCTTCATTCAATGCCTTTCCTTTCCAACTTTCTGCTCTGGAGTCTTACTGTTAAGGCCCCATCCTAGCATCACCCCTAAGGATCTTCTTTTAGGGTGTCATATTACCTGTTTACATATACCATGTCCTGGGGAGAATGTGACCACAGGTCTCCCAAGCTATTTGGCTCACTTGATTAATGCCCAAAAATCTGTCATGAGAATACACCTCAAATTTGCTTTAGGTGAAGAAAAGACCCATGTCTGTGTTTAAAATCTGGTTTCTGAATTTGTAATTTTAGAGGAGTTATCACTTAGGGATATAAACTCTTGCTCCGTATTTTGTTAGCCAAATTACAACATTTTTCCTTTTCCTGCACACTTCCTGGAGCTTATCTCCATGTTTATGTTAAAATATCCATTTTAAGCATATGAAACATCAAGTTTCTGATGTGTTGTGGAAGAATTTTGGGTGAATTCTTTGGAGTATGAACTTTTAGCAAAATTAATAATCACCAGAGAAGAGACATTGTCATCAGATAGATTCTTGAGCCACTGTTTTCAAAGACGGTGGAGGAGAAGCTGCAGAGACCTATTAAGTCAGCAGACAAAGCCCTGGTCTTCCTCATGAAAAAAAAGCCAGCAGCTTCATGCTACTGTTCTCAGGAATGCAAACAGAGGCTCTGAACTCCTGTTTCAAGCACTTGTATTATTAGTAAATGTGGAGTATGTTGTATTTCTAGGGGTGTGTGTGTGTGTGTGTGTGTGTGTGTGTGTGTGTGTGTGTGAAAGAGAGTTGAGAGAGAGAGAGAGAGAGAGAGAGAGAGAGCAGTGTTTGGCATTTCACTGTGGCCCTTCTTAATTTTCAGGTTGTTTACCTGTCAATAATAACAAGCCTGCTCTGGAGCCCAGAGAACCAGGCCATCATTATTAATTTCATACTGCAAGTATGAAGGACAAAGTGATCATAATTATAAGAAAGATAATTCTGCTGCCAAGCATTTGGAAATCCTTTTCTGTTTGAGAGTTGATAGTATTTAGAACATTTTAGCCTCAGTCATTCTTAAATCCCTGTAATTTTAGGACTAGGTATACAACTTTAGCTTTCTTAGATTTCCTGAGTCCAATGGCATTTTGCTCCTACTGTGACCAGAGCTTGTATTCCCCAACTCCTCCAGACCTGTTGGGGACAGCAGAAGAGTGCAGGTGCTAGAATACCACTTGGTCTGTTTTACTGACAGCTGATGGAAAAGTGCAGTTCCTCCATTTGCTCAGGTGGTACCTGTTTTGAAGGAAAGCCTGTGCAAGGATTGCAGAGTTTCCTATTCCTACACTGTGTTTGAGTACATAACATAGTGGCTACTGATCACGTAGTTCATAAATGAGAAAGAAGGAGAGACACGTAGTTATCAATGCCAATGAGATTTCTGAATGATAGAGATTTTTTTTTCCACTTTGCAATCAAATGCAGTTCTCTCAATTTTCTTGATTGGTATTAAATGGAACTCTTCCGTGAATTCGGGAGCTGCAGTGGCATTTGCCTACTTCTTGTAATTCATGGGCTTGAAGGGCAGTAGAATGTGCAACCTCAAAATGTGCAACTTTGGCATAAAGATTATTTTGAGCTGAAGACAATTAAGAAGCAGATAGCAGAAAACCCTCCGTCCTCCCTCTATTTGACCAGAAGTAGGACATAAATTTGTAAAGGGTTTCCCCTCACTTCTTTGTAACAAGAAGGGCAGGAATAATTCATTACAGGAGTCATCTCTAGACCCTCATCAGTCCACAGATAGTACCAGAGGAATTTACGTAACAAACTTTGCTGAAACTAGTCTCATCTGCCATTCATGCCCCCCATCCATGTATTTACCTTCCTGTGATTTAATGCCCCTAGAAGCTCAAAGTCCTTTTCCTTTGCCTTGCCATTTGTCTAAAAATGTCTTCTTTTGTTAAGATCCTGTCGAAGTGCAGCTCCTACCCAACCCTTTGAATTACTCATCTCTGATTTCTCTCATTTGTTTGTGGGATGCCTATGTTAGTAAAACTTGTGTTTGTTTTTCTCTTGTCAATCTGACTTTTGTCAGTGTCATTTTCAGGGTTTCCAGCTGGGCAACCCTCTACCCTCCGTAGAGGCAGTTTAATGGAAAAAGAAAAGAACCATGATTTCTTACCATTATATAGCTTACAAAACACTCAAATAATCCAAATGCTGAAAACAAAAGTCTTTAAAAAATTAAAAAAGACCTGAATGTGACTTTTGGCTGTTTCTTTTTACAATTTATGGCTTAAATATGTATATCTGGGGTTTGATGAGCAAATGGATAGTCATGTGCACTGGCAGCCACCTTCTTTCTGCTTAATTATGTTAAGTTCTCTTGGTTGATATTTTCAGATAGAGGTTTTGGACTATGCAAGTGGAATCGAATCTTGGTGACTGATGAAGGAGCAGAGGAATATTGCTGTCAAGAAGGTAAGAGAATTTCTTCTTATGCCAAAAGGAATTCCAGATGGATAAAATACACAAAAGGGAAATTGTAGTAATATTAGGAGAAAACATGGATGCATTTTTTAATCTGAGTAGGGAGAGATTTCTGAGCTTGACAGGAGACTGAGAAACCCCCAACCAAAAGACTGATAAATCAGAGCATGTAAAATTTGAACAACATTGCGATTCAGAAAAGAATACCCTCAGAGATGTAAAGAGACAGTCAGCTGAAAAATATTTGCAACACACAACCTGGAGAAAAGACTGCTGATTTCTTCCTCATAAAAATAATTTTTACAAACTAAAAATTAAATGAGGAATGAACCAAGAAAAGACAATGACAGGAACAAATAATTCATGGTAAAAGAAACACAAATGGACAAGAAACAAAGTTTGTTTGTTGTTGTTTAATTTTACTAAAAAAATTCAAAGTAAAAGAGTACTTAGGGACCATTTCTCACCTGTAAATCCCACAATTAAGAAGTGTGAAAATACTCCCTCTGGGCGAGGGAATGTGGAAAAGACACCCTCATAGCCTGTTGGTGACATTTATAATTTTGGACTGCTCTCTGGGAAGGTATTTGTCAGTCTGTAGCACAATTTAAAAAACCTTTTTTTTAAAGATTTTATTTATTCATGAGAGACATAGAGAGAGGCAGAGACACAGAAAGAGGGAGAAGCAGGCTCCATGCAGGGAGCCTGACGTGAGGCTTGATCCCAGAACTCTGGGATCATACCCTGAGCCAAAGGTAGATGCTCAACCACTGAGCCACCCAGGTATCCCTTGTAGCACAATTTTAAATGTCTGTGTTTTCTTGGACCTAGCAATTCCTTTTTTTAAAGATTATTTTATTTATTGACTTGACAGAGAGAGAGAGAGAGCACAAGCAGGGAGAGGGGGAAGCAGACTCCCCACTGAGCAGAGAGCCTGATGCAAGGGTTCCATCCCAGGACCCCGAGATCAGGATCAGAGCTGAAGGCACACAATGGACTGAGCCACCCAGGCGCCCCCCAGCAATTCCATTTTAAGGAGTGCTGCTTGTATCCATACAGAAGTGCACAAAGCTGTAAGGATGTTCAGTGTAGCATTGTTTATTAAAAGCTTGAAGTAACCTAAAGGTCCACACATAAGAGAACGTTACACATATTACTGTGCATCTATTCTGTGGAGCACTTCTGTAGCTCTTGGGGAGAAAGGGGTGGACTTGGAGTTGCTGATATGGAGACTTCTCTGCGGATTTTATTATTAAGTGAAAAAAAGCAAGTTGGGGACTGAATGTGGAGTTGGGCTTAATACATTTAAGGCAAAAAGCAAATGAATACGTCTATATTTACATATACATATAAACATATGCCTATGTATGTACAGAAGATTTATACCCAGTTGTAAAAGAAATTTTTATAAGGCTGAGTCTGGGAGTCGAGATTGGGGCAAGGGAGAGAGTTAAGGAAAGGGAGACTTACTTCCTATTGTATACGGTTGGGTGCTATCTGAAAAAAAAATTTAAAGATGTACTTATTTATTTTAGAGAGAGAGAGCATGCATGTGAGCAGGGGGAGGGACAAAAGCAGGGGGAGAGAGTCCCAAGCAGCCTCCCCACTGAGCAGGGTGCCTGATATGGTATTCAATTCCAGGACCCTATGATCATGACCTGAGCCTAAACCAAGAGTGGAAAACTCAATTGGTTGAGCCACTCAAGTGCCTCTGAATTATTTTTTATATCATACATCCCTTTGATAAAAATTTGAGAAGAAAATGGGTGATTTCTTTATTTTTATCTTAGTCCTGCATGCCACTCACTCTAAAGGGAATATCAAAGAGAAATCAAACTCTTTTGACTGTTCCAGGCCAAGCTACTACATCTGACAAGGAACTTTTTCTTCCTTTTTTTTGTTTCAAATTTTAATTTAAATTTTAGGTAGTTAACATATAGTATAGTATTGGTTTCAGGAGTAGAATTTAGTGATTCATCATTTACAGAGAACCCACAGTGCTCATCATAGCACGTGCCTTCTGACTAGGAACTTTTCAACCAGTTTGGGATACAGCAGCGAGGCAGGATGGTGTAACCATGGTTTGGTTCTGATCCTCATTGTGGCTTAATTCAGTGGAAATAGATTAAACCTACCTAGGGCATGTTGCTGAATCCATTTGGAAAATAAATCTGAGATCTTTGTCCTCTTATCATTGATTTTTAACATAAGCTCCTTCTTGTGATCCTTAGCAAATGACAGAAACTGGGCCTCACCTTCCTTTCCTGATAGCCCTGCAGGCTATTCACTCACATTCTGGAGGCTCCCCCCACTTCTGCTCCACCAGTTAGTCCTTTAACCCTAATGTGCAACTTCCAGGGGCCTGCTAAATGTCTTTTTTGAATAGCTTCAACAAAAAATGGTGAAAGCTCCACTGGCAGCTGGCTATGAAGCTGTCTGGGTCCTTACTGCCTGGTTCACCCACTGTCTAGGCTGGGCTGGTTGGTGGATGGATGTGAGCTCACAAACCTCCTCACCAAGCCAATCCTACAGGACCATCTGCAGAGTATCAAGGATTTCAGTGATTTGTCTTCTGATACTGCTCGGGGCTGCCAATTTATGGGTGTTCATAAGAAGGAGTCTCTCAAAAAATAAGAATTCCCCCTTCTCCCTTGTAAATGGATTGTCACCAGCCCCTGGGAACAGTGGGTTCTCTTTTGAAGAGAGTGACTGAAGGTGACACTGTGTAAATCAAGTCTGGGCACAGACATTACCAAGAAGCCAGTGAAGAATAGCAGAATATACCACCCCAAAATGACTACAGGACTTCAGAACATGCTACCCCAAAATATGCCCTTTTGATATATTATTTTGAGCTTTAGGTACTTGAAAAACAGCAGATGAAGGGAGAAGGTTTCTCTGTATGCCCCTCTATGCCTGACAATAGATCCTCCAAAAGGAACTTGATTGCCTTAGATCCTCTCCGTGGGAGCCTTATCTGCTGGAAAGATGGACTCATCACAGGAGAAGAGGCCCCCATACCCAGACAAACTCTGTCACAAACTATCATACCTCCTGTCTCTTCTAAGAACACATTCATCTTTCCGAAAAATCATTTACTCTCCTCTGAGACGTGTACTTCCTCCTACCCTTTTCCTGTCAGGATGATGTTTAATTCTGCATTCTAAGCTTACTCTGAGAGTTACTTATTTTTCCCTGGGCGTTTCCCTTGTATACATGAGATTTACATGCTTCTAAACTTTTGTTTGCCCCTAGTTAATCTGTCTTTTATTACAAGCTTCTCAGCTATGAAGTCAGAAGAGTGGGGGGGAAATTATTCTTCCTCCCCTACAAAGGTCTGTCTCCTTGGCCAGGGCTGGAGCACCTTCCTCAGTCCCTGGGGCACAGCCTCACCTTGTACTGGGCCACAGGATTTGTTCTGTGGTAGGGACTCAATGAGCTGACAGAGATTGAGTTTTATCAATCAGAATGTCATAAAGATTATTTTAAGTGAAAGAAATCTGAACAAACAGCAGTTAAACTTCTTTTACTTCTTTTAAAATGTTTTAGCAGCATGTTCCCAAAATATAGCTGCCATAAATCATGTGGCCACTGGGCATAGGGGGAGGGTAGCTACTAGAAAGGAGACTGTCTGCTTGCACCCAGTTGAGAACAAACACCACAAACTCTCATGCTTTCTATTTTTCTCCGAAAGCTCATGTGTTTCCTGAAAGTCTTCTTTTTCTTTAGAAACCCTTTTCTCCCCTCCTTTTCCTTACTAAATTGGTATATAAATCCCTATCTTAACTGTTCAGGGAGCCACTTCTTTCCTGCACTTCTATATGCGTATGAATAAATTTTCTCCTAGTAGTCTGTCTTTTGTTAGTTAATTCACAGGCCCCAACCAGTATAACCTAAGACAGTAGAGGAAAAGTTTTATTCCTAACACAGGACACTAAAAATTTCTGGGAAAAGTTATTTATAAAGTGTTGACATTACATGGGGCAATGCCAAAGTTACAATATTCAGTAAGAAAACCAGGATTTCAAATTATTTTTACACTCTTGTCCGCATTGCACAAAACAAAGCTATGCAGAGAAAAACATCATATGAGTGGCTCTCATATCAGGTAATGAGTTACAAAACAAAGTCTCAGGTATGAAACTGGAGGAATCGGTAGAGGAATGGGTAGATAGGATGCTGGGATGGGACAGAGGTCCAGAAACAGAAACACGTGTGTTTGGGAATTGGCGTGTGATTGAGGTGGCATCATGGGGGCGGCGGGGTGGAGGGGGAAGGTAAGTCGGATTCCAGAGTAGATCATGATGGGAAACTAGCTCACCATGTGGAGAAAGGCAAAAATGTGATGGAAACTCCCTCTACACGTAAAAGCAAACACCAGTTGTACTCAAGACCTACATGTGAATGGTGGATCCATAAAGGTAATAGAAGAAAAAAGAGATGTAATGTCCAAGAATGTCCTTGTGATCTTGGGCGGGGAAGGGACTTTTAATAAGACTACATCCACAAATCATCAAAAATAAGTGTTTCTCTTCAAAACAGGGTGCCATAGACAAATGTAACAGATGGGTGACAGCCTGGAAAAGATTTCTGCAGTGTCTGATATTGACAAGTGGTTAGTATTTAGAACAGACAAGGAGCTCCTGAAAGAAAATTTAAAAATATTCCAAACAGAAATCCTGTTAAAAAGTGAGTGAAAGAGTAACAGGAAGAGGTAGTTCAGGGAAGGGAGAAACCCACGTGGTTGCACAACATAGGAAGAGAGGCTGAGCTTATCATTAGTAATTAGAGAAATGCTAACTAAAGTAACTCTCTTTCTCCTACTGGCAGACGTGAGAAAGCAGGATGATATCTGGAGGTGGCAGTATGTGGCACAGCACAGCTCCCGGGGACAAGCCTTCTAGGGGGCAGGCAGCTGGGCTGCATGAACTTAACTGTGGGCATTTCTTCCCAGGCCTGTAATACCAGTGCTCAAGAGGGGCTGCAAACAGGTACAGGGACATGTTTTGTGGCAGCCTTTGTGGTGACAAAAAGAACCGTGTAGGTGCCCCCGCTCTGTTGGAGTGAGAGGGAAAAAGGTTGCAAGAGGCACAGAATGCAGTAGTGAGTAGCACACAGAAGCAATGAGTGAGGCTTCCATGGAGTGACATGGAGACAGCATAAAAAAAACGTGGTGTCCAGTCTTTCACTGGATGAAAGGTCATAATCTTGTACCATAGCCTTTTTTATGTAACTTAGGCTCAGTAGTATATTTTTC
Organism: Vulpes lagopus; assembly: GCF_018345385.1. Lineage (NCBI taxonomy): Eukaryota > Metazoa > Chordata > Mammalia > Carnivora > Canidae > Vulpes > Vulpes lagopus. Next base: position 108,266,220 of record NC_054830.1, on the reverse strand, counting down.
CATAGTCCCCATTGGAATGTAAGCTCCAAGAGGGCAGAGATGATAGGGTTTTGATAGTGTCGAAGTGTCCCCAACCTCTAGAACTTTGCACGTGGTAGTTGCAAAGGAGGTAGTTCTTGAACGAATACAACATATATACCTCTCTATATTCATAATTAATATAAATATATGAAATACATTATATATAAATACATTAAATATGCTGAAGTGGGGGCTTTTTGTGGAGTAAGGGAGCATGGGAATGAGGATAAAGTATGAGGGGAAACAAAAATATTATGATAATGTTTGATTATCTGAGTCATAGTTTCATTCACATTTTTTTACCTGGCTATAGGAGGAGCACTTGAAGAAAACATACCAAAATATGAATTGCTCTTAGATGGTAGGAATTAAGGCTGACCTTTTTGTTCCCACTACTTTTCTGTATTTTCAAAAGATTCTATAATTGGTGTGTTTTATTTTCGTTATTCCCAAACCCAAGCTTTAAAAATGTATTTGAAAGGGGTAGTGCCTCAATACTGAGTTTTCCCCGTTGCTTCTGTTAGCAACCTCCCACTCCCCACAAACCCCATACACACACACACTTCCAGAATTGCAGTGTCACTGTCTCAGCTTATGCTTGGGTAAGTACAATCTCTTCTGTTCCTTCCAGACTAACCCCCTAGTTTTAGGGCTATGCTTGGCTTCCTATAATAACTGACATCTGGCTTTCTGTCTGGCCCTGCTCTGAGGGTTTATCTAGATTCCTGGTCTCAGTCTTCCCCAGTTCATCTCAACCTGGTCCTCTACCTCACCATATTGAGATGAATGGTGTCTTCTCCAAATCAGCATCCTTCCTGGGACTTCAGAATGGCGCCTTATTTGGAAATAGGGTGTTGCAGGTGTGATTAGTTAAGATGAGGCCATGTTGGAGTAAAAAGGAACCTTAAGCCAAAATGACTGGTGCTTAGAAGAATGTCCTCATAAGAATAGGGTAAGGGACAAAAACACCCAGAAGATCACTATATGATAACAGAGACAGAGATTCGAGTGATGGGTCAACAAGCCAAGGATCTCCAAGGAAACCTCAAAGAAGTAAGGAAGGATCTTACCCTAGAGCCTTCAGAGAAAGCAGAGCCCTGCTAACATCTTGATTTTGGATTTCTGGCCTCCAGCACTGTGAGACAATGAGTTCTGTGTTTTAAGTCATCACATTTGTGGTACTTTGTTACGGCAGTGCCAAGGCTAATATATCCCCCATACTTACCTGGGTGCTCACCAGGGAGGACTTTCAGTGCCCAGAAAAGCTTTGCCTGCCCCTTGTATCATCCTCCTCTGATATTCTCAACATCCCAAACCTTGGAGGAAGAAGAGGGAGAGGTCTACTTTATGCCTTTATTTATGCTAAAACTAGCTCCAGTTGAAAAAAAATATATGAGATAAGATGTAGTCCTTTTCCTGTAATGACATGTTTGTTTACTTGGTAGCTGCAGCCCACAGTGAATGATAGCCTCAGAATCTGGAAGATGCACGGGAGAGTTCCTCCCCCCCAGAGTTCTTTCTGTTCTAGGGATATCACTTCTGAACTCACTTTCTGGGACCTCTGCACTGGGCCCACCTTTCTCTCCCTCTAGATGCCAGTGTGGAGAATTTGGAGTCCTCTGGACTCTCCTGCTGTGCTGCTGCTCCACAGAGCTTCCACCGTGAAGGAGAAGATAAGGAGTGGGCCCTTTCCTTCTCCTCCTCTAAGGGAAGCCCTGAGAGGGCCCAGGGGGCAGAAGAAGCAGGGTCCCTGCAGCTCACAGACCAGCAGACTGTACTGGAAACAGCCAGAAGCCTGTCACCTTTCCTGACTGTGCTGTTCTCCAACTGTGCTGAGCCACCTGTAGGCTTAGATGTGCTGCTGCATCTGCACTCAGATGCCACTCACCCCCTTCCTAGGAGGACTCCGTCTTCCTACAGCTGTTGTCCAGCTCCTTCAAGTCTCGTATCCTGCAGGCCACTTTCTGCCTCAGGTGCAGGGGATATTTCCAAACTGCTCACACCAGTCCCTCACTCATCTGCTGAGACCTTCCTATGGCTCTTCATTTACCTGAATATGAAGTCCAACTTCTCACTTGGTAAGGCCAAGGCTGAGGTGGTGCTTCAGTGCCTTCATCATCTACTACCTCTCCCTGTTACTCCGTCTCATGTAGAGCTGCTTATAGTTCTCTCACAGGTCTCTCTCTCCCTTATCTGTGCTGGATATTTCATGTGCAGTCTTTATGCCTAGCACAGTCTTTCCCATTCCCTGCTAGCTGTTTATCTCTCCCATACTCTCAGGTTTCATTTAAACATTATCTTCTTAGAGAAACCTTTTTTTTTCCTAAAGATTTTATTTATTAGAGAGAGAGAGAGAGAGAGAGAGAGAGAGAGCACATGAGCGCAAGCATGGGCGAGGGAAGGGCAGATGGAGAGGGAGAAGCGGACTTCCCGCTGAACAGAGATCCTGGTGTGGGTTTCCATCACGGGACCCTGATCATGACCTGAGCTGAAGGTGGAAGCTTAACCAACTGAGCCACCCAGGCACCTCTTCTGAGAGAAATCTTTAAACACACATGCATACACATACACATACACTCACAGGGTCAGCTGTCCCACTAAGTCAGCTTTTAAAACTGCCCTTTTACTGTTTAGCACTCAGCACGATTTGTAAAGCCATATTTATTTGTGCGATTATATGAATAATGTCCCTTCCCCTGGACTGTCAGGTCCTGAGGGTAGGAATCTTGTTTATCTTGTTCATCATTTCATCCCAGCATCCAGTCTAGGGCCCTGCTCATGCTAGAGGCTTAATGAATATTTGCTGCAGGGATGCCAGATTTTCAGATAGCTCTGTAACTAGGGTCTACCCAGTTGTGATATTCTCTGTGTCTACAGACCATCCCGCCCTCCTGACATATATTTTCCACATTTAATCTATGAATTTGCTGCTAGTAAAATACGTGCCTGCATGTTGACAGGTGTGCAGCATACTTGATTAATGATATCCTATGATGATTAATTTATGTAGCATTGTAACTTTTTCAGAGAAAATGCCTTCATTTCCATCATTTCCATTTGAGGTAATTTGTGCTGCTACTCATCTACTAATATTCTCTAGAACTGCCTCCAATTTCTTCATATCTCTGATACTTCACGCTGATAGTTGCACTTGTAGAGGAAATGATTTTTCCCCCATTTTTTTGTGAATAGTGATGAATCTTTTCCATGGAGATATTTTTCAAAAAATAATCTCTGTCTGAATTTGTCAGGAGCTCTGCCTGCCCAGTTCCTTTCTCCTTCTCTGCTCCTCTGTCTTTGCTGCCCATGCCATTTCTTTTAACAGGAATATTTTATTAGCACTCCAGACTTAGGCACTCTTGGTGGTCTGCGTTTGTCCCACTGGAACTATTCCGTTGGCCTGTTTTTAACCATGGAGCTCACACATACAGCCTATAGTTTTTCTAGTTCTACAAAGATCTATGGAGGTGGGGGTAAGGGGTAGGGAAGCTTAGCAGCAATCAGGAAGACCCTCTGAGTAGAGGAGGTGCTGAAACTTAAGTTGCATTCATTGGAGGGAAAGTTGTGTTGAAAATCCAGTGGGCTCATCCCCACTGAGTGTTCCGGGGGAAAATTATGTACTTATTCCAGGTCAAGTTCTCTGCAAAGAGTTTTATATTCTTCATCTAATCAGGGTGCTGGTGAGGATTAAATTAGATGAAGAATATAAAATTAGATGCAGATTATAATTGTCACCAGCATCCTGGGAGGACATTGTCCTTAATTCACTCACCAACTCATTTATTTCTTCACTGAGCTAATATGTACTGAGGGCCTGATACATGCCAGGACTTCCCAGAGGTTCAGTGGGATGAGGCATCTTAACAAGTGGGTGAATTGTATTGTCATTTACAGAGATTAGGGGAAGAGCCAGTGTTTGGGTGGAGAAAACAGGCATTCTATTTTGGACATGTTACAATTCTAATACCTTGGTTTTCCAAATAAGAAAACTAACTTCCAGTAGATGGCCAAGATTATACGGTTGTCAGGATATGGCACTGGGATTGGAAGCTAGGTCAGTCTGATTGCAGAGCCAAGCCTTTGGCTCTCCATTCCACAACCTTGAGGAAATGAAGCATGGTTGCACTGGGTGCTCACCAGATCCTGCCCTCTGCCCTTGTCCTGGTCCAGTAAATGGCCTCCTTTGGCCCACCTGACTTCCTGTTACCCAACATACACTGCCTCCCTATATTTTAGAAGCTCATACTCTTGGCATAAACCCTAGAAAAAGATAATCACATAATTTTAGGCATTAGTTATGACCCAATGAAAAATTGTCATTAAAGGATACGTTAATTAGCTCACTTCCTATGATAAGTCATTAATGAATGCCCTGGTGAAAGTGCTTCTCCAGCTGCTTAGGTAAGAAAATAGAAAAAGAGCTAGCATGTGCAGAAGTCACATCTGTCCCTTCTCCTGAGATAAGCCAGTCCCTGGATCTTGCTCTCAAGCATGGGAGTCGATGATTCAGGCCCTGGTGTGGACCTGTTGACTGGCATTTGTGCTCTGACCACACCATACCTGCACATGCTCAGGTGAGGGGCCTCCCAAGATAGCTCATCACCTGACCTCTGTGATCTCTCTCTTTTCTGCTTACATTCTGTATCATCAGATGCTCAAGTAGAGGGCTTGGGTCACACAGTCGGATCTCTGAAGGTACTGGGGATTGATATATAGATGAGTGCTCTGAGGAGTTTTCTCCCAGGTTCTCTTAAAAAACCCCAACAACTTGCTTTTAAGACTTGCAGCCTTCACAGCTTAAAAAAATATTTTCCTGATGGAGAGGGAAACAATTTTCAAGTCATTTCCTGTGTGTTAAATAGGCATGTGTTTATACTACCAGCTAGGCTCAAACTTCAAGGAAATGTATTTTCGCAGGGTATTGATCTATAAAGTTTAAAAATCCTAAAAATATTCAAAGCATGAGGAACAGGTGCAAAACACAGATTCCACTGGATGTTGGGGACAACATGCTTATTCAGCCTTCTAATACTGCTTCAGGCCCAAGGTGGGCCTTTACTCAGGCTTTCCTAGTTCCCTGGCCCCATATGGCCTGAGTTCCTATGCACTTCGAGCTTTCCCTACCACAATACAGAGATACTCTTCCTCCTTCTCCCTCCTCTTTCCTCTTCCATTTTGATAAGTTTGCAAGCAGATTACAAACTGTCATCTCAACATCTTTACCTTCCACAATGGGATCTCACTAGAGATCATAGCAGGTGGCAAATTGGTCTGATTTATCATTATTTGCATTTTTAATTTGTGGTATTTTAGGCCCAGAGAGTTTTTTTTTTTATGGATCTTAAAATGGCAACACAAACATTGATACATAATTCATTATCTATTTTTTTCATGATACCTGTGGTTAACCCATTGACAAACAGTAGAGTCATCAACACTTTAAGCAGGATGGAGCTACAGCTTTAGCTTTCTTACCCCCTACTCTTATCCTCTCTGGTTATTAGAATAAATTATATAATCAGCAGCTTCCATGCTGGTGTTATGTCAATGCAAAAAGCCTTCTTAGTTGTAGCTTTGTTATTATTCTGAATGACCAAGTCTTAAGTAACTAAGGTAAAGTGTTTGTTGGGCTTCCACAGTTCCCTGATTTGGGAACATGGAGTCTTTAAATTTAAGCAAATGTGAGAGCACAAGAGGGATACCTCCAGTCCCTGCCCTGTTTTCTCTTTTCTTCCAAATCCCTAAACCTCACTCCACAATTTTCTGTTGTTGTTCTTTGCTTCCCCACCCCTTCCTGCTCCCACCAGGCATTGCTGCAGGCAGAACTTCAAGTTGGAAGAAAGATTAACACCTGTAATCCTTTTGAAATAAGAGCTCTGGAGATAAGCAACACTCATAGACAGGATGCCCTGGAGTTTAGGAAGCTACCAGCAAAATAAAAGGGATCCTCAGCACTTTTTTCAGAAGGATGATCAGTGAAGAAAAGCAGACTAATTCAAGAGAAATGTAGAGACCTTATTGTGTATTTTTTAAATTATTTTTTCGTGCTATTTTAGGTTCCTCTAATATATAGAGAGAACCTCCATCAGGATGAAACACCTCTGGATAGCCCATCCTATGCTGATCTCCCCTTTCCCTGTTTCCTCCTCTAGATAACTCAGTTAACCAAAATGTCACTTGGGGTGGTGACCTCCAGGAGTTTAATGGCCACTGGCACCATACAGTGCAGCATATGATTGGTCTTCTGTTATTTACTGTGTGTTGGTTTGATCCCGTTAGTTACCTTGTAACTTTCTGTGAGCTTTCCCATCTCACCGTGTCTATCAAATAGCTCTGTCAGATTCATACATGTAGGAAGAGTTTAAATCATACATAAAAGTAATCACTTGCTTCATCAGTTGAAATGATTATACTTTCAGGATTTCCTTCATTCCCTTCATCAAGGATTTATGGAATGTTCCTAGATGACTGAGCACCAGTCAAAGCATTAAGAAGGTCTCACTGACCACACTGAGTTTTCATCTTTTTAGACCCAAAAAGATGAGAGAGGCATAAGAAAATCTTTGTAGAGATGCATAATTTCCAAACCCAAAATACTGACTTGCTAGCAGGCATCTGACTTCAGCCATGATTTACTGGAGATTTGGACATTGGCTGTACATCTTGCTAATGACTAAACTCTATTCTAGTGATAAATTACAATGACTCAAGAACAGTAGACTGGGCCACTGAATATAAGTTTCCCTGCGTGAGCTTTTCTAGTCGAGAGCAGCCGTTCCCAGAGTGAGTGTCTTAGAGGATCTGGAGGATGAGATATGAAACCTTCTGTCAGGACCAGATATCTTTTTTATATAGCTGACATTGTTGGGTCATCCACGTACATGTGGCTACAGTCAGCTGTGCATAGTCTCTTTAAAGCAGGACAAACTCCTAAACAGTGCATTTTAGAATACACACTTGCTCTTTTTCTTTTATTACAAATTGACTTGTCTTTTGCTAAGCTGCTCTCTTCTCTGAGAAGATTTATGTCAGGAATGCACATACAAGGATAGTTGAATAAGTAATAAAGTTCGAAAGGAACACTTGTGTTAATTTATAACGCGCCATTTGTCGACAATGTGAAAGACATTATTTCAAACAAAGGTAACTCGAGGGATGTTAATAGCCAGCAAATGTATTTATGCTAGATCTTATTCTGAGTAAGTCGTTGCATTATAGAACCCGTCTGTCATCATGTTAGTAGTGTTCTTAATTGTCTCTAATTTTCATAATTTACTTTTTAAATCAAAATATCATGGTTTCCACAGACTTCCAGTTTTATACATACTAAAGCACGCCAGACTTTTGGTTTTAGTGAAGGAAACAAATGGCTCAGATATAATTCCAAATGTTAGTCTAGCATCGTTTTATTTAGTAAGGCTGGCCTGCTCCCAGATTCCAGATAAGTAGAGAATTGTGCAATTATCCAGAAAACCTAATCCTCAACTTTTTTTTTTTGGAATCATTTTTTTTTCTTGGCCAGAAAGATCTAAAATTAATTGTATTAGCCATTTCTTTTACATGGCCTGTGAAGATTCATTGTGAAGCTGAGGGAAGAAGCAAAATTCCACCAATCTTCCTTGGAATGTCATTGACCTTGTTGCTGGTAGATGGGGTTTACTGTACAAAACAAGAAAAAAAATGGGCAATAGCTACATTCCTTGGGAGTCTCTTTAGGTCATCTCCTCATCTGCATCCACTAACTTTTTGTTAGATGAGGCTATGAACAATGCAGGATTAGGGAGGTTGTTCCATTTCAGTAAATGGGTCCAAGATAGGGGGAACAGATGGAGTAAAATTAGTTAATTACAGGATTCTTCATCTAGTCACAGTTTGCAGTGCCTTGCAGCCTTTTGTGAGCCTGGCTCTTCTGTCTGTGGCTGCGGGCCATTCATTCCTTCAGAGAGGCTTTGGTGGCCTCATGCATGCAGACCTAAATTATCCTCCTTTTTAGTCCCAGTGCCTCACACCAAATCCTCAGATTCAGCTAATCTACCAATGAAGTAAATTTCCCAAACTCTAGCTTTGTGGTCTCTTAATCACAGTTTTCTTTCTTTCTTTTCTTTTTTTTTTTTTTAAGATTTTATTTATTTATTCATGAGAGACACTGGGAGGCAGACACATAAGCAGAGGGAGAAGCAGGCTCCCCATGGGGAGCCCGATGTGGGACTTGATCCCAGACCCCAGGATCACAACTTGAGCTGAAGGCAGGTGCTTAACCACTGAGCCACCCAGGTGTCCCGCACCCCCAATCACAAATTTCATTGGCTCTTCATGTCCTATAGGAGAGCAGCCAAAGTGTTCAGCCTGACAGACACAGGGCTCAGCCCTCTGAGGACTGTCCCCGACTCATCTCTGCAGCATTGCTCCTGCATGCCCCTACAGGAACCCTTTATTCTAGTCACATGCAGCATCTCAGCAGTCCCCTGCCTGCTCTGGGCCATTGTGGACCTCACCTTCACTTGCCTTCTCCAAATACACACCTCTCCCCACCAATCCAGTTCCTCCTGCTCAGTGAGGCCCAGCCCCATTCTGTTTCCTTCCCTGAGATCTCCTGGAACACTATAGTCCAGGGGACCTCCATTGCTATGAATTGGTACCCATTCTTGGCCACATAATTGTGTCCCTTGCAGGGGCAATTCTTGCAGTGACATCTTTTTGGACAATGAACTTTTCTCTGGCAGTTAACACCTTTTCCCAGCTCCATTATCTGCCTTGCATGTGACACCTTTTTGTATGCTCCAAAGCATCATAGGCTCTGATTGAATAACAGGATGAGAAATGATGAGCCTGGTTGTAGTTTCTACTCTTCCAGTCACACCTTCCTTCATCATTCAGATAAAGATACTTGAACTCTGAGAAGCCCAGTGCATGAACAGTTTCCCAGAATGACTAAAAAGCTGGCTCTGGGCTCTGCGTGCCTAGATTAGAACAGTGGTTTCGCTCCTTACTAACTATGTGATATGTCTCTACCTTTGTGCCCTCATCTAAGATGAGGATAATAATGGTACTCTTAGTAATGGTTGTTGAGGGGATTAAACAACATCATATATGTAAGGCAGTTAGTGCTTGGCATACAGTAAGTGCCCACTAAATGTTCTCTCAATTATTATTAAATACTATAAAAAAATGAGGTTCCAGCCTTCTCTTTAAAGAGGAGTGTCAGTTGACAGTCAAAGCATGGGATCACTCCCACTGTTAATAGTGGACTTTAGAGATGGGTCTCCATTCCCTGGGCTAGCCTGGTCATCTAGGTGTTTGCAGGGGGCTGAATTATAGGGTTTTGCTCTGACCCCATCTACTGAGGCAAGAAGCTCAACCACACAGAAAGAGTTTTATTTTCATTTTCAGGTACCTTTCCCTCAGCCCCTTCACAGAACAATAGTAATAGCTTGCTAAATTGAGAAAGGCTTCAGGCAGGCCTTTCTAGCATCAGATGTGAGACCAAATCTAGGATGACACAGTACAGGCTGGGATGGTGGTCTGGACGAGACAAATCAAAGTCGTTTAACTAAGACAATCAGGAAATCCCAGACCTGGTCTAGGAAACATCCACAGGTCTCCTAGATAGTCCTCAGCCCTCTGGGGCAGAGCTCAGTGAGATATTTACACCCGAACCACTCTGTGCTGCTTGTCTTTTACTGTACAGATTTGGGCATAAGTCACTTCTTCAAATATTTCAAATATTCCACCTAATGGACTGCTTCTCCTTCAGGCCTACATCTGACAAGGTTGAGGAAATCCCCTTCCTCCCTGTGGGATGGTCAGACCCCGAGGCCCTCACCCTGGGTTAGACAGGAAGACAACCCGTTTGACTACTGGACACACCTGGAAGAGCTCTGTGGGCAATGTCTGCAGAGTGGTGATTGGGAGAGTTACCTTGAATTCAGTCTCAATGTTGGCTAGCCTGGCCAATTCGTTGCTTAGCTCCAGCGCGGTGAGGACAGGGTCTTCACTGGACAGAGACAAGTAGGCAGCGCTCGCCAGTCCCTTGTAGGCGTTCATGCGGGAACGCGAGTGGCTGAAGGAGTCCCTCCGCTGCTTCTCCGTGCACTCGTTGCACTTGCAGAAGTAGTCGTGCGGCCGCTCAATGCGTGCGCCCTTGAGCAGGAGGATGTGCACGATCTCATACTCCTGGCAGTGCGCCGCCAGGATGATGGGCGTGATGTCGTGGGAGAAGCGTGTGCCGTCCTCGTCGTAGGCGTAGAAGTCGTCGTCGCGCAGCTCCTGCTCCAGCGGGCTGAGCGTCAGGCGCTGGCCCTGCGCGAAGGCCGGGTGGTTGAGAATGGCCTCCACGATGCGCACGTAGCCCTTGCTGATGGCCAGCAGCAGCGCGTCCCCCACCCGCGCCAGGTTCTCCTTCTTGAGCAGCAGCTCTGTGACCTCCAGGTGCTCGTTACCCACGGCCAGCTGCAGCGCGTTCTGCCCCATATAGTCCACGCAGTTGAAGTTGAGGGTCTTGGACTCCTCCAACATTTTCCTGACCACAGGGATGTTGCCATACTCAGCTGAGTCCAGGAAGCGCTCCTCTTCCGGCGTCAGGCTGGTGCCCTTCTCATTGAACATGTAGGCAGGGCCACGGATGGCCTGGCGGCGGCCCTTCTCCCTCAGGGTCGTGTGCCGGCGCTGCATGTTTCTGAAGGTGTTGCTCCCCAACCTGTGGGGGTACAAGGCAGAGATGCTCGGTTACTCTCCCAGGGGCCTGTGAGGTGCCCAGCGGCAGAGCAAGCACAAATTGTTGAGAGGAGAAAGAATCTCATGATTGGGATCTTAATGTGAAACTATGAAATCTTATTAGAAATCGTTTTTCTCTCCCTGAGATGCAGACAGGTTGGCTAACCTGAATTATTCGTATTCATATAGAAGAATACTGATTCAGTTATCCAGCATCCAGGATTAAGTGAGGTGACATATACTAGAAAATAATGTTGATTTTATTCTGTACTCTCCTGCCTCTTGGCATGCCCAGTTCCCCCAGGGCTCTGCTATGGACATGGCCACCATAGATACTGCTGCATTTGCTTCGGGTGCATCCCTCACTGTGACAAAACTGCTGCAACATGCAAGCGTGGCCACATGCCTCTGCTTCCACAGTCAGTGCTGTACTTGGCACTTTCCTTCGTGGGGACTGTGCTTGCTTTCTGGTGCCTGCACAGCCTAAGCATGTACAAAAGGGCAAGATGTGGCAGGGAGCAGGCCTAGACACATTGCCACTTACTAATGGTCACTGAAGTGGCTCCTCTGAGGAAATTTGGTTGTAGCTTCTTAGCTCAAACCTGGATTTTTGTATGGATGGAAGAACAGGTTATTTAATTTAATTAATTAATTAATTAATTAATTAATATATTTATTGGAGTTCAATTTGCCAACATATAGCATAACACCCAGTGCTCATCCCATCAAGTGCCCCCCTCAGTGCCTGTCACCCAGTCACCCCCACCCCCGCCCACCTCACTTTCCACCACCCCTTGTTTGTTTCCCAGAGTTAGGAGTCTCTCATAGAACAGGTCATTTTAGATGCTGGGTTTATTTCTCACTTGCTCTTTGCTATTGTGGCAGAGTGTGGAGGTTAATACTGATACTACTGGTAATAATGGTTAAACATTTATTAAGCACCTATTATATGCCAGGAACTATACTGAGAAATTAATAATTTCACATATATTGCTTGTGTAAATCTTGTATTGATCCTATTCCAGGTGATAATGCTGACACAAGTAGGATTGAGAAATGGGCTTTGCAGTCAGAGAACTTAGAGTATGAGTCTTGCCTTCACCTTTGGCCAACCTGGTAGCTTTGGGCAAGTTACCTAGACTAGTTTGCCAGGGTTTTTAAAAGGTAAGACTAGAGAAAATAAAAGCTTTTGTGTCATTTGAGCCTGAATCAGACACCCTATCTTCAGCTGGTAGTGAAACTTTGAATGGATCCCTGGTTCAGGATGCTTTAACTGTAACATAGTCTGGACCACACGTTTTCTAACTTTCTACAAACTTGAACATCTGATTCTCCAGTTAGCCCTACCCACATTTTTTTCTTTTTTTTTCTCTAGTTCGCCCCTCCTCACATTATTCAAATAATATTAGAATAGCATACATTTCAATAAGACAGTACGTGTTTGGGACACCTGGGTGGCTCAGTGGTTTAGCGTCTCTCTTTGGCCCAGGGTGTGATCCTGGAGTCCCGGGATCGAGTCCCACATCGGGCTCCCTGCATGGAGCCTGCTTCTCCCTCTGCCTGTGTCTCTGCCTCTCTCTCTCTGTGTCTCTCATAAATGGATAAAAAATATTAAAAAAAAAAGACAGTACATGTTCTGAAGAGTAAGTGCGATTTATTTTGAACTATTTTCCATGTTTCCAATAGTCTTTTTGTTACTGGTCATATCCATGCATTAAGAATAATCAGTATTTCACTTAAGCCATTTATAAAAAAAAAAAGTAATCACAGAGGAAGTCCTTTAAATTAAATCTAGTGTTTTGAGATTTTAAAAAAAAGTCAATCTTGTGATTTTTAAGATTTTGGGCTACATTTGGTTTTCTGCTTGTTTTACCTTTTGACCTGCTCAAACCCTTTTGGTTTTAGCTCTATTAGGGGGCCCTATCTGGCATAAGGCAAAGACTTGGAGGTCAGAGCTTATGCTCTAATCTTGCCTGGGTCTGAGTAACACAGTTTTTGGAAGAATCTGCTAAACTATTCAATGGAGTAGCTTCTTCATCTGCAGAAATTTAAAAGAATAATTATGGGTAACCCTGTCAAAAGGTAACTGTGGGTGATAAATCCTAATAGCTCCTCTGCGCTCCTTTAGAAAGAGATCTGAACTGCCATCCACTTTTTAAAAGAGCATTTTGATAAAAGATTGCTGGGGAAAAGGTTCTCAGGATTCAAGTTCATGAGCTCCTCTGAGCCGATTTCTCTCAATAATGCCATCATTCCAGGGAGAGAGGCTGCTTATTGATGCCAAAGCTGACTCTAGATTGGGAGTCCAGTAGAAACCTTTTATAGGAGAGAGGTACTTACAAATAGGGTACAGGTATTTATCATTATAGGTTTTTCAGCAGAAGAGGAAGAGGTTGAGTTGAAATCTAAGCAGTCACCTCATTTGTATCATCAAAGAACCTTGTTTCAGAGAATGTTATGAAGTTAGTTTCAAGGTCTGTCATCTGGGTACATACACTCAGGTGGGAATTGAGCCCATAGAAGACTAATAGTCTTTCTGATGGAATTACTTAATCTGTCATATGATGAGGCTTATACTCCTCTCAGGAGCACCTCTCTGGTTTTAGCCATTACATCTCAACCTGAGAAAAGGTACTTTCCACTCAGGAGTATCTGAGTGGTGTGTCAGATGAGAGAGACAGCAGCCGTCCTAGGAGCCAGGGCTTGAGCTTGATTCCATGTCACTTTTCCATTAGAGGACTGCTCAAGAGGGAGAATAGGTCAGATTCCAAGGTCAAGGGTGTACACTAATACACAGCAACAAGCCATGGAGAGATTAATTCAAAGGAAATATAATAACTACTGAACCAAGTCAGAGCAGAAAAACATTTCACAAGGAACATGTAAGTACCCAATCTAAATTCAGAGTCCATATGAATATCATAGGCACTGCAGCTTAAAAACTTAAAGGGTGTTAAGACATTTATAATTTCCCTCATTAGACAAACAAACATAAAAGCAAGGTGTTAGCATTCTCATTTTTTAAGTGAAGCAGAAAGACTAAACATTAGGGTGAATAATTTTTGCACAAGAGTAGAGTGTCATGTAAATTTTGTGTTTCTTTAATAATTATGTTATATCAAGGAAAAAATATATGTGCGTGCCTAGTATTTATCAGATGTCAAATGTCCTCCCCATTTGACATGAATTATTCTGAATGACCTTGAAAGCAGACACACAGATATACTAAGACATAAACAAGCCTCTCTCCTAGCATTTAAAATCTCAGCTTTGAGATACATTCAGATGCTCATAGAACTGTCAGTTCTGCTATTTTCCTAAGAGAGTTGGCCTTGATGAAACCTATGGGCCCTCGAGTCATGCATGCATTACAAGGATATACTGGGTCATCCTATGCTATGAAGTTGCTTCCAGTGTAAGGGGTTTTACAGCAGACCCTGGAGCCACGTGAATTTGTTCAGATATTGATGGGGGCCTCTTTACCTCACTTGGGGCTGCTTGTTAGCTCTACCTCTTACTCTGATAGCCCTCTAATCATGCTTTTTAAACACTTATTTTATTTTTTCAGCTTTATTAAGGTTTGATTGCCAAAATTATAAAATATTTAAAGTATGTATTGTGGTGATTTCATGTAAGTATGTATCATGGAAGGAATCCCATCATTTAGTTAATTAATACATTATCACCTCACATATATATATTTGGTGAGAACATTATGTTCTTTCTTAGAGCACCACAGTGTTATCAACCATTATAGTCACTATGTTGTACACTAGAACTTCATCTTATAGCTGAAAGTTTGTACTCTTTTACCAGCCTTTTCCTGTTTGCTCAATTTCAGCAGTTTTATACCTGTGAGTATATTTAGCCTTACCATTTAATCTTGACATTATCGATAGTCAGGCTTTAGCCATACATTTCACATGGGTTGGAAAGAATCCACAAAAGATGATATGTCAAAAAGATAAAGTCATTTGGCTCACAATAGCTGGTGGCCAAAACTCACACTCATGAATCAGCTGTGTTGCTTTGCTGGAGTATGGGGATACTGTCACAGTTTCAGGACCAATAATGAGCAAAATGATTCTCCTTAAAATCAATTAGCATTTGATTGCCCTTACTCTAATATTTTTCTTCAAAATGAACTTTGAATGCAAATGCCTTTTTATTTGCATGTATTATTGAGATAATGAGTGATCAAACATCTCAATTAAGGTACTGTGTTTTTCATCTTTCATAAATGCATACATTGACATTTGATGTCATTGAGAAGAAGTGTTTCAGTGGAAACAAAACCATATTTGAGAGGAGAACTGATTATTAAACTCCCTCTTGATCCCTTGGTTGCTATTTTTATCAAACTGCTTTTACAGATGCATCAGCCAGTCTAAAGACAGCCAGATGTCAGTGATCCATGAAAAGTATAAATTCTGCACCCTAAATCCAGCTGCAAATAAGCACGACCACTAAGCATTTTAGAGACAGGGGTTGTGATTAGTTACTGATGAAGAAAAGGACACTTAATCAGAATGTCTTTTGGAGATATTTGTTGTCTTTCTGTAAAATTGCCACATGCACCATAGGTCTCTGTGGAAATCACCCAAGCCTGAAACTAATTCAGTCTGTAACATTCCACAACTGAACATAGAACCAAACAAAATCCAGGAGTTAGACCAGTTACTGAGGACAACCCAGCTGTGGTCTGCACATTCTCTCCCAGTGTACATAGTCTGAATTTTAGTCCATAGCAACAATGATAAAATATTCAAGTGATGTGGAATCTTCTTCTAAATTTCAGTTCTCTTACCAAAGTAAGGGAATAGTAAAATCCATCCTCCATGCACCTCAGCCACAGTGAAGATGCAATAATATGTATCAAATGGATACTGTGAAGCCTTATACAAATGTCCATGACAGTAATGATCACAACCTTACATTATCAGTACACTTACGTAAATATAGTTATAGTAAATAACTGTAAATTGGCTTACATTTTACTCTACGGTGATATAGTCAGATTAGCTGTTTTTTTTAATGGCTGTATAATGGTGATAGTTAACATATATTACACATTTGCCATGTGCCAGATATTCTGTTAAGTGCTTTATATGAATTATTATTTTAATTCACACAAATCGTGTGATAAGCCTTTTTCCTCAGTGACTAATCATAATGATTAACATTTATTACACATTAACTGCGTTGCAGGGACTATGCTGCGTACTTTACACGTATTATCATTTTAAATTCTCATAAACTACTACATGATACAGGTGCTATTGTCATTCCCATTTAACAGATGGTGAAATGGGGCTCAGATAAATTAACCACTTTTGTTAAGGCTACATAAACTTGTGAGTGATAGATCCACTATTAGGACTCTGATCTGTTTGGTTTCAAAGCCACTGCTTTGGGCTGGTATGCCACTGCCATCCCTCTTCCTCCTCCATTTTTCTGAATTTCTTAAGATGGTAAATTTTTTCATTAGAGTGCAAGATCCTTGAGGGCAGGGGAATTACTTGTTTATAAGGCATATGTACCTGGTGCCCAGTATCCCTGATGCCTGGCATATGGTGCATGGTCAAATAATGTAATCAATTCTTAAATACTTGAATTTGGGTTGGTCATTAAAGAAGACCAATAAAATAGATGTGTTAATGTTTACTGTGTCTTCCTTCTTACAGATATAGGAGTCATATGATCCTGTAATTATTATTTCTTCTTTGTTCTAACAACTTTTAAAATAAGGTATGAGTTCCAAAGCCAAATTAGTTTCCAGCTCCACTATAAGTAAGTAATGGTCTACAAGTTGCTAGATGAGACCATTAATATCAGAGGGTATATTAAGTCCTTGAATGACTGGGGCATTCCCACTTGTTCAAGATACTTCTGAAAAATTATATGTATTTTCAGAGGCATCCACATGCATTTTAAATAAAAGGAAAGATATCCACGTAGTTACCCCATGAATCTACATGAGTTGATATACCCTACCATTCAGGTCCTATAGGAATAGCAAAATAATCCTTCTGCTACTCATTATAACATGTTATATTGAGATATACTTTCCAGACAATTCTGCTAATGTGTTACATTTTTTCCATTGCATCTTGAATTAAAAATATTATCTAGATTCCCGAATGCTAATAAACAATTTTATCAGCAACTTAATTTTCAATGAATCATCATCATTTAGAGGTTATTCTCTGTATTTTCAGGCTACCTTATTTATTAGCCATTCACATATAACTAATGCTTTGTGTATGCTTCTTTTATTTCTTTCTTTTTAAATCCTTATTTGTCTGTTTGAAACTGAGGAATTATGAAACTGGATGTCTGTATCTCTGTGTATATCTCCAGATAGAACTGAAACAGTAAGTTCTTACAGTTACATGTTTTTCCTCCAAAGATTTGTCTTGGTATAAAATAGATATGTGTAACCTCTTAACTGTTACAGTAACCTTTGTGACAGAAGAGCCTGAAATGATCATCTACTCCTAAGAAAGTAAGAAAGGCCCTAAAATCATGAAATGAGAATGGTGAAAAAGGTAACATGCTGAATATTTATCTAGGAAATGTTCATTGCCTTTCCTGGCAGCTCTCATCCAGGATACTGCATGTGTCTGAAATTAGCCTCAGTGAGGCTTCACATAGTTCTCATTTTTTTCTGGGTTAATTACTGCCTGAAGGAGTTAGCTAATCTATATGCCCCTAAGCTTAGGAGCAAGTGTTTTGGAAATAAATTTTTATGAAATTATAATTGTGGCATAGAACCTTGGTAAGTTGTTAAATAATTAAACCAATGCCACTGTTTAAAAGATCTTAGAGAGTGAGTTTGTATCATATTCATAATGAATATTCTGGATTTAATGTGTATTCATTCATAAATCTGATGTGTGTCCAGTGGTTCAGAAACAGGACCCACCAGTAGATGGCATTCTGAGGCAAAAATTCACTGAGTGCCAGTAGACAGGGTCAATCATTATTGCCTCTTACAAATCTACCCTTGATTTCATTAAGCCTTTAAATTACAATTAATGACAATAGCATCCTGGTTAACTCTATTCAATCACACTTAAGTGAATTTACAACTTCACATGTAAAGGAGATTCTCTGTTACAGAGTTTCAAAGCTTGTGTTAAAGCCCTGCCCAGATTACATCTCTTTTAAGAGCATATTTGTTATGTTGAAATGGACATCTAAAGGACATATTTTCCACAAATAAAAGGAAAAAAAGTAACAGCTTCTTTATTCCCACCTGTAGTTCTTTAATGGTGGCTACTTATTAGAAGATAGCCGTCTTCCTTTTCCTATTCCCATATTTATGTTAAGATAAATACAGTTACAAAAAAATGTTAAATTAAAAAGCTGTCAGTACTGAAGTAAGAGGAGAACAGACAACACAGATACTCTCTTCCAGGAAGAAAAAAAAAATACTGCACTTTAGCACGACAAGACTGGGTTACCACTATGAATTGTCTATTTTAAATGGATTTTTAAACTTAGACTTCCAAGGAAAAGTAAAAAAAAAAAATTCCTCTACCAACCCAATCAATAAGAAAGATTTCAGATCCAGATTTACATCTAAAAATCCAAGCTACACAGGAAAGAGAGGGCTAATAAATAAAAGTTTAATCCCGTATTTCAGCAAGAAAACAACCTCTGTTGGAATATTTGATATGAAAGAATCATCATAGTTGCTTACATTGAGGGAGAAATTAGCAGGCTGGTCCCTCCTCTCTAGATGACCGGAATCCGGTGTTGGGTCGCGGGAATGTGGCTCCCCATGGGTGGTAGCGGAGGGGATGCCGCTCTCCGTGGTGCTGAAGTGTAGAGCTGGTCCAGTGAGTGGAGTTGCGAAGATGGGAAAGCGCGCCTCGCTGTCCTTTGTGCTGCAATGGTAACAACTCTCCTTCCGCGAGGCAGAGTCGCCTTACCGTTCTTTTCCTAATCTGGGGGAAATTTCCCAGGGAACATGACGAGGAAAGAATCGTATGTGAGACAGGCATGTGGTGTGGTGATGGGTTGGTATAATTCCCACCCCTTCTCCCAGACAGTTAGCTTTAAAAGGGAGGTATCAACTCTGCCTTCCTACCGTGGATCCTCACGATTTCTACCTGCCCCCTCTCAAATCCCAGAACAGTGCATAACACACACACACACACACACACACACACACGTACACACACACACCTCAATTATGTAAGGCATCAGGTTCTGGTTTCTGAGGCAGAATATTCATCTGTTTAAATAAAAAATGAGGAATGAGTTGGTTTCCTACCTGTTGTCTTTATGGGTGTTTACACAGGGAGGGAAGCTGAAAAGAAAACTAAAACCAGGAGAACCTGAAGAATGACAGAAGTAGTTTGTTTGTTTGTTTTAATAAGCTTTAAGGTCACACCCCACTGTGTCTTCTGTGAGTCATGCATCTGCTAACTTTACCCTTTTGTTTCATGACCTTTTAACATTGTCTAGGATCAGAAAGTGGCCCCTGGTATAGATCAAGTCTGATGTTAATGATGGGACTTTAAAAGGATTAGCTTTCATTTGTGACTTTCCATTTTTTGAAAGGAAATTCCTAATGTAGAAATCTATTTCCCCCATAGACCCCATTCTCACCATTTGCCTTGTTTACAAATAGTCTATGATTCTTACACACTAAAGTATTTTGATGGCCTCATGGGAGAGAAACTTCCTTAACTGAAATATTACCTGTATGTGAAAAACTGGGATTACTTCCAGGGTGTACCTCTGTGACTGAACAATAAACCAGAATGCTAATTCTTTGAAACCAACTCAGGGATTAACAACTCACAGTCTGTAAGGAATGTTTCTGTGTGTAAACATAATACTTAGGGTTAAAGAATTGGCGTATAATGTATTTTGTACAATGCCATTCTATGTTTATATGCAAATCAGATTGCATAAGTTCATTCATATGCCACTAGCATTTTCTCTGGAAGCAATGTAGTGAGTGGGGGAAGACCCTGGAATTTTGATTCACTTATTAACTGTGTGACTTTGGGCGTAATGCTTAACCTTATTGAACCTCTGTCTCCTTATATGTAAATGGTGGGTGATAATGGGGGCTGTATGCCTTTTTCCAAATTCATGGTGATAATTAATTGAAATAACATTATAAAAATCAACCAGAAGAGTTAGTCACAAGAGTTCACATTTAAGAGGTGCATAATAAGTCTGAGTATTCTCTTTCCCTTCTTACTCAGAGAAGTTATCTAGTTCCAACTTTCTAAAAAGCTTGACAACAAACTAATTTTATTCCTGTAAGCCTCTACACAAGCTTTCCTATGATTGTGCTTTGTCAGTAAAATATCTTTTTAGAAAGAAATTGTCTTAAGACTTTTTCTTTTCTTTTCTTATTTTTTAAAAAAGATTTTATTTATTCATGAGAGACACACACAAGGAGAGAGAGAGAGAGGCAGAGACATAGGCAGAGGGAAAAGCAGGCTCCATGCAGGGAGCCGGACATGGGACTTGATCCCAGGTCTCCAGGATCACACCCTGGGCCAGAGGTGGCACTAAACCGCTGAGCCACCCAGGCTGCCCAAGACTTTTTCTTTTAAAAGCTTAAGTCTTGAAGGACAAGGGAATTTTATCTTTAATAAGAGTCAGGAGTGCATACATTGAACTCATTTGAATAAAATCCTAATGAATTAAGAGCTATTTAATACCACATTGAAGTATAGAGCGGAATATGGGAAACCAACAAAAGTGTCTTACACAGCCACAAAATTAGAAGATTAGCTATGACACTGGAAATATTCTTTTGATTGGAATCCTCATCATCAAGATTAGTGAAGCAGTATAGAGTAAGACATTCCTAATGATAAGGTACTTTCTTAAGAATACTGGGTTTTGGCTTTTATTTGATAATGCTGGAGATGAAGTCTTATTATATTCTGTTTTTAATAAATAACCAAAAGAATATTTTCATGAAATTCTGACATGAACTGTGTTCTTATTTCTACTCATGATGAGCTCATTAAAAAACAAGTCATATTTTAAAATGTGTGATAATGATAGTACAACAGTAATATATATAGAGGAAATGAGCTAATTATTTTATAGATATGTTAACTAAAGACAGGTCACAATCCGGCCAGATAGCTTTTCAAAAGTGATAGGTTAAGATGACATTTGTGAAGGATCCAACCTTCAGTTCCACATTTTTAGAGAGCTGTATCACTTCTAGAGGATCTTGTATATAACATTTTGTTCAGTGGGTTAACACTTATCATATGAAAAAATGTTACATACCTGTCAAAATATTTTCAGTATGTAAAATACAGAAGTAATTAGGTCCTTTCTATCAATGGTGAAAGTTCAGAAGACTATAGATGTCTCAAGTTCCTGTGTAAGGTCTTGAGCTTTGCTTTCTCCTAGGTTCATAGTAGAATTCACAGCATTCTAGTCAAACTTCTTTTATTTTAATTCCAAATCTTCCATTCTCCAAGCATGTCCCTCAGTTTTATCATCTGTAAAATGAAAATAATAACAGTCTCTCATTTGTGTAGTTATAGTGAGGAGAAAATGAGACAACTCACATAAAGTGCTTACGGCAATGCCAGGTACATAGAGCTCAGTATACATCAGTTTTCATTATTGCTTACAGCTTACTCTGTGACTGAATAGTGAACATACTATTGATCTGTGGTTTTTAGACTTTGTGTGCTCTATTGTCACCTAGCCAGCCTGTTGAAAATATAAAAATACAATTTTCTGGTGCTCCTTTTCTAGGGAATTTGCATTTTTTTCTTCAAGAACTTTTGGTCATTTTTCTGCAGGAAGTTCATAAATCACACTGTGAGGAAACACTGCTCTTGTCTATTGGAGGAGTAATTTAGTTTAGAAACTGCAGCCATGAGTATGAAAGTCTAATTCAAATGACTGAATACTTTGGGACACTTTCTCTCTTTTCTCTCATGCTACTTTGTTTGGTTACTGGACAGACATGGTTCTTTCTCTTAGATAGAAGCAGAGTACAGTAATCAGACTTCTTACACTTTTGATTTAAGGAAGTGATGCAAAAAAAGAGAGAGTGATATAAATCAGTCCCAGAGGGAAAAAATTCTGGTTGAAATTACCAGAAGCCACTATGTTAAACTTGTATTAAAAAAGAATGGGAGATCTCTCTCATCCTGGTTGATGGAAGTATCACAGCAAAAATTCTCCCAAGTAAGCACAGATTTGATAAAAACCTTGTGCTCTAGACTGTTCTCAAGTCATGAAATATTGTGTCTTAATTCCAGAACAGGTGGGTAGTGACTAGAAATGGCATTGTGTCTCAAAGTGATGATAATAATAATGCTAATTTAACCCTATTTAATGCATTTTATGGAAAATTACTGATCTTCTAGTTTGGACTGTAAACTTGTGAATTTCAGTGGCTGTGCTCTTACAGGATTTATATCACTTATAATTGTCTTTATATAAACTCTAAATTTAAAGCTTCTTTAAAAAGTGAACAAAGTAATATGAAATAAATAATTATTTATACATGGTGATCCCCTTTCAAGGAAGGTCTTGCACAGAAGTGACAGCTGACAGATGATAGCTTTCATATCCTTTAGATTCTGCCTCAGCAACAGAGAGCCATCTTACATGAAATCATACCAATTCTTGGGCAGCCTTTATCTGGCGACTGAGTAAGATGAAGTATATAAGCCATTTTGGGGACACTTTATAAGGAACACTTATTCCAGAGCTCACTGCCATATTGGCCCAATTATCAAGATTTGATTTCTTCCTATGCCTGATTCTACTTCCTTTTTTCTTCCTTTCATAAATGTTGATCCCTGATAAGCATCTTTCACCTCAAACTCTGTCTTGGTTTCTGCTTCCATGAAATCCAGCCTGCATTAATTGGTAGTAGGTGTGATTTGAGAAAATAGATAATAAGATGGGATTTGAAGCTGGATTGCCATCTTGCTGGCAATGCAGATCCCATCACTGGTCATATGTGGAGCATAGGCAGCTCCTGGAACAAGGTTATGGTCAAGTTCCTAAACTTTTACCTATACTGAATTGGGAGCTTGTACAGGTGGAAGAGAAATCATTAGCAGGTGTGATATTTCATGCATTTGAAACTTTAAGGAGAAATAATAATGTTAAGCACAATGGTATTGGGTTGCTATTGTTAAATGCCACTGATCCCAAAGAAAGATAATGAGTAGCTGAGGTTATGTAATAGGCAATTGAAATCCAGGTGTAAAAGCCAGAGGACCTCTTGGTTGCATATAAAGAAGCTCTCCTATCAACTCTAGGGGAAAGATAGAGAAGTTCAAGGTCTAAGCATTAATCTTGGGAGGGGTGAATTCAGAAATGACTAAATGCCCAACCGAAATAAGCCTATCATGCCACACACTTTGGGAAAATCCAAGATTTGGATTGGATGAGGACATCTACATGGATGTCTCTCAAGATTTTGACCTCCTCTATACCTCTGAACCTGAACCTACAGACATGGTCCATTCATCTCTATTAAGAGTTAGTACCTCCCATCTCATACTGGAAGTCTTTATATATAGACCTCTCATCCATGTAGTGTCGTGTGTGTGTCCCAGGACCCATACCACCTTCCCTGATGCTCATAAGGCCTATAACTAGTTAGGTTGTACACAGGCTGTGGAATGACATTAATATTTAGAGACTCATAATATAGCAGAGGATGTTCTGAGTCTGCTAAGGCAGTAAAGGGGCAGTGTTCCGAAGGAGCTACAAGAACCAGCCATTGTGTACTAGAAGGAGTCGGGGGAGTAAGTATGAGCCTGGATTCTAAGGATGCTTGATTAAGGGGACCTAAAATAAAAATTGCATATTGAAGAGTTTATTGACTTAGAAATGCTCTCTTGAACTACTGGATTTAACATTTTGTTAAGCATCCCAAGGAATAATGTGAACTTACTGCTAGGACGACACCTGAAAACAGGAAAGAAAACAAGTGTTCATATACACAAAATTGAAATGACAGAATTTCCATGGCAGAGGATAAAAGGAATGGAATAAAAAGCTTAGCACTCTGATTGATTTCACAAATCTAAGTTCTCTATTCCCTTCCATATAAAAAAACTTATCAAACTCAACACTCAAAAAACAAAAAATCCAGTCAAAAAATGGGCAGAAGACACAAACAGACATTTCTCTAAAGAAGACATTCAAATGGTCAACAGACATATGAAAAAAATGCTCAACATCACTCGGCATCAGGGAAATAGAAATCAAAACCACAATGAGATATGTCACACCTGTCAGAATGGCTAAAATTAACAAGTCAGGACACAGCAGATGTCGGCAAGGATGCAGAGTAAAGGGGAATCCTCTTCCACTGTTGGTGGGAAGGCAAACTAGTGCAGCCACTCTGAAATACAGTATGGTGGTTCATTAGAAAGTTAAAAATAGAGTTACTCTATGACGCAGTAATTGCACTACTAGGTATTTATCCAAAGGATACAAACACAATGATTTGAAGGGGCCTATGCACCCCAGTGTTCAAAGCAGCAGCAATGTCAACAATAGTTAAAATATGGAAAGATCCCATTGACAAATGAATGGATAAAGAAGATATGGCACATGCACACGCACACACACACACAGGAATATTACTCAGCCTTCAAAAAGAATGAAATATTGCCATTTGCAATGATATGGATGGATCTAGAGGGTATTATGCTAAATGAAATAAGCCAGTCAGAGGAGGACAAATACCATTTGATTTCACTCATGTGGCATTTAAGAAAGAAAACATGAACATAGGGAAGGGAAGGAAAAATAAAATAAGACGAAAGCAGAGGCAAATCATCAGAGATATTGAACTCTAGGAAACAAATTGAGGGTTTCTGGAGGGGAGGTGGGTTGGGAGCTGGGGTAACTGGGGTGATGGACATTAAGGAAAGCACTTGAGTAATGAGTGCTAGATGTTATATGCAACTGGGAAATCACTGAATTCTACTTCTGTAACTAATAATATATATTAATTAAATTGAATTTAAATAAAAAAATTAAAAATAAAGAGCTTATAGACGTGAGGATATTGAAATGAGTATCTTTGCCTGGAAGGCGCATGAGCCAATTATATTCATGGAGCCTAGAGGACACATCTTTTACCAAAGGCAAAAGAAATGCACTCATTAGAAGAGCACCAGTATTACACAGTTTTCAATGTAGTTCTTCTTTGTAGGCCAGGGCTGACAGTAGCACGGTCTCTTACAAGGCTTGGTTCACTGACTGCAGTGGGCATAATAGAACCCTGAAACAATGGAGGCCAGATAGTGGCACTTAAACGTCCTAAACCAGACTGTTCCATTGCTGTCATTACCAGCGAGAATGGAGGGGCAGTCAAGAGCCTACAGAGTAATGGAAATGGTTATTAGAAGATAGCATCTCTAAGGAGAAAAAGGATGGGTAACTGACTAAGGTAACTAAGTTTGTGGCTATAGAAAAATCAAGAAAGGGGTACTTAGTGAAGAAGCCTTTGTGAAAAGACTGTATACTGTATGATTCTATCTATATGACATTTAGATCAATGATTGCCAAGGGCTTGCAGAGAGAGAGAGAGAGAGAGAGAGAGAAAGAGAGAAATGAATAGACAGAGCACAGAAGATTTTTAGGGCAGTGAAACTCTTCTTAATTATATTATAATGGTGGATATATGCTATTTTACATTTGTCAAAATCTATAGAATGTACTACACCAAGAGTGAACCCTAATATAAGCTGTGGACTTTGAGTGATAATGATGTGTCAATGTAGGTTCATCATTTGTGACAAATATGCCATTCTGGTGGGGCATGGTGATAATGGGGAGGGCTGTGCATATGTACGGGCAGAGAATATATGGGAACTGGCTGTACTTCTGTTCAGTTTTTCTGTGAATCTAAAACTCCTTTTAAAAATATAGCCTTCATTAAACAAGTCACGTTCCTTGTCCAGTTTCTGGATCTGATCCGTTTTTCAGTTCTGGAAACCATTATTGAAGTGGTGGGCAAATTCCTAGGAAAAGAATACGTATTTTCTTTACACGTTAATGCTTCCCCCAGCCCTTCTCCAAAGGGTCCTACAGTCATTTACTAGAATAGCTTTTCACTAGGAAAAGAGAAAAGGGAATGGCCAGCTATTTTGACATTTCTTGGACACAGGGTCTGAGTTGACATTAATATCCAAGGACTCAGTGCCTCATCATGGTCCTCTTGTTAGAGTGGTGGTATAGGATGACCAGGTAATAAATGGAGTGCTGGCCAACACTGAGCTTACAGGAGGTCTACTGGGTCTATGAACCTACCTGATGGCCATTTCCTTGGTCCCAGGATATTAAGTGACTTTGGCATACTTGACAGTTGGTATAGCCTACACTTTGGGTCTTAGTCATGTGGGATAAGAATTATCACAGCAAGCTAAGCAAAGTGGAAGGCTTTTGAAACTATCCCCCACACTCCCTGCAAAGCCAAGATAGTTAAAGTAAAAAACATCCCAGAGAAGGAAAACAGTGAAGATTAGTGGTATCCTTTAAGATTTAAAGGGTACAGAGTTGATAGTCCCATGGTATCTCTATTTAATTGGTCAGTCTATGCTTCCAGAAGCCAGTGTCCCCAGGGTAGTAAGTGTAGACTGCTGCAAGTTGAAGCAAATAGTAGCCCCAGTCAGAGCCACTGTACTATATGTAGTGTCTTTTTGGAGTAGATTAATAGGCCTCAGGTGTGTTGTAATTATTTTGGAAAATATGTTATTTTCTATCCCAAATTATCAATGAGGATCAGATATTCACATGAAACAGACAATTTTGCTTGAGGACTTATGTTAACTGTCCTACTCATTGTCATATTATAGAATAAAGAGATCTGAACTGCCTGAGCATACTGTAAAACACCATATTAATTTATTAAGTTGATGATGATGATATTATATTGACTGGACCTGATGAGTAAGAGGTGGTCAGCATATTGGAGGTCTTGGTAAGACAAATGCACTCTAGAAGATAGGAGATGAAACCTGTGAAGATTTTTGGTTTTTCTACATCTATAAAAAGTTTTTGGGCATCCAGGAATTAGGAACATACTCATACATCACCTCCAAAGTTAAAAGACCAGTCATTGTGTCTTGCAATCTCCTACCCAAGAAATGTGTGCAGTTTTTTCTAAAACTAAACAGCATGTATTGTGTCTTTTGCATGATGATCTGAATTTAATCTGAGATCATAGTCTAATTTTTATGCATAAGTCTGGTTTTTTTTGCACTGAGCAGAGTACTGCTACCTCAGTCAGTATTTTTTAGTTTGCCGTTCCCCTCACCCTCTTGGCCCCCATTCACCTCCACCTCCACCCTGAGCCCTGGGCTGGCTACTTCTCCTGTAAGGTTCCTATGGTTCTGTTTATATCAGTCTTAATAAGAGGTATGACTGTTCTCACTTGCGCAGAAAACATTTTTCCAGATTCAGTCGACTACATTCATGTTCCCCCACATAGTTTTTATGGTTATTTATTATAATGTCTAATGTATTTTATTGTAACAGACATTGTTATGCCAACATTGCCTATTTCAGTGGCACTTCACAATCTAGTTTAAAAAGGAAAATAAAACATTTTAAATGGAAAAGAAAAACCAAAAAAACCCAACAACAACAATAACAAAGCAAAAGGTATTATGGATCTGGTGTCAGCATATACTACAGCTAAGGATTCTGCTCAGCCTATATTTCAGGAAGCATGGAAATTTGCCAGCTTTGACTGGAGACTGAGCAGGAAAAGAATCTGTAATAGGATCACATTGTAGTGCAAGGGGCACTGCTCTTGGGCCATACAGTCTGGCAGACTAAATAATATTAGGGGTTATCATTGGTGGGAAAATATGTCATGTATAGTTTGTGTTAAGCCACAATGAAAGCATCATAATGTGAACTTTTGGCATTCTGGAGCATGAGGTGCAGTGGAGAATTACATACCTTTTGAAAAACAACTTCCGTCATGTTACTGGGTTTTGGCAGAGATGAACCATTCAACCATAAGAAACTAAGTGACCATATGTCTAGAGTGGTCCATCATGAGCTAGCTTCTATCAGATCCAAAATTCATAAGGTCAGATGGGTCCGGGAACAATTCATAGTAAAATGGAAGTGGTATATCTAGGAATGAATGGTGGCAGGGCCAGCGGACACATGAAAACTGCATGAGCTTTAACAGGTAGCTAGATCCCTATGGCACTCACCATACTGGCACCAGTGTCCTTTACTCAGCTTATATCTATGGTCATATGGAGATTTTAATGTAAAGAGGAGAAAAAGTTTGAATTCAGTATATAGATGAGTTAGCTCAGTATTTGTATATGTGTCAAAAATGGATGGTAGCTACACTACAGTCTTACTAAAGATGGCCTTGAAAGATAAAGTAAATCCTCTCAATACTCAGAGGCCTAAAACAGAAGTTATCCCTTTTGCATGGAAAGAAAACTAACCTGAGGTTAAGTATATACAAAGTCATGGACAATGATAAATGATTTGGCCAGCTGATCAAGAGCCTGGAAGAAGAAAGAATGGAATATTATTGATAAAGTCTGGGTTAGAGACATGTGGATAGACATATGGAGTGATATGAATTGTGAAGATCATTGTACATGTACATTGGACATGTTAATGTCCACAAGGTAGTATCTACTGTGAAACTGATACTTAATGTCGCACCAAGTAAACAAAATTACCTGTTTAGCTGATAGCAGCCAGTCTCTGCCATCACCTGCCGCAGTGCTGGCACAGAGGGCACATGAAAGATGTTGGCAAAGATTAAGGATATGCAAGACCCCAGGAGCCTGGACTCCTGTTTATGAAGGCTTGTCTTTCTGAGTATCGAATATGCCAGCGACAGAGAACAATATTAATATGACACCATTATTCAAGAAGACCAAATAGCCTGTAGATTGCAGGTTGACTACATTGGGCTCATTTGATCCTGGAAGGGTTAGTTGTTTATTTTTGTATGTCTTACAAGAGTGGATGTATATTCTGGGTGAATTTGCCTTTCTTGTCCATATGGTCTCATTAGTAGGGAAATACTATAAATGCCACATAAATGCCACTTTATAGCAAAAGAGGTTCATGAGTGAGTGTATGACCATGAAATTCACTGGCCGTATCACATTCTACTCCACTTAGAAACTGCTGGCCTGACAGATTGTTGGAAGCTCAGAGACAGTGGTCTACACAGATGGGATGCCATCTTCTAGAATATTCTATATGCATTGAATTAATGACTTTTACCTGGTGTGTCTTCAGTAATATGTGGACACAGGGATCAAGGGGTGGAAATAGTAATGACTCTAGTTACTATCACTCTCAGTGACCCACTGAACATCATTTGTTTCCTTTCCCCATAATTATGGGCTCTGTTGGGTTATAGGTCCTGTTCCCCAAGTTGGGGGGGGGGTACACTCTCAAGTGGACACAGAAAAGTCCCATTGAATTATAAGCTTTAGTTGTCACTTTTTACTTGTTAACCTCCTTGTTTGGGGATCAAAAATAAGATGAGTCACTCTATAGACAAGGTAATTGATTATTTAGGGAAGATAGGGCTGCTATTACACATTGGAGGCAGGAAGGAATATAGTAGAACTCCACTGATTTGCTTGAGCCTATCTAAATATTCCCTTGTCCAATTGTGACTATAAATGGGCTAGTCTAGTGACCCCAGCCAAAGGGCATGATAATCCAAGGCTCAGATCCTTAGGGCTGAAGGATCTGAACACTAGCAAGTAAGTAGCCAGACCAGGAGTAGTGGTAGCTAATGGTTAACAGAATCTAAAAAGGACGATGGAAGAAGAAGATAATTAGTTGGGACTCTGAGACCCACCTCTGCTTTAGTTAGGCACTGTAGTTATCTTACTAACATCTCTCTTCCAAGCATCTTTTATGAAGGAGGTACACCAGATACTGGGAGGAGCTTCTCTTCATTCTTGATGGAGAAGGAAACTGAAGTAGAAAAAGAGGTGGAAGGGCCACTCAGCTTCATGTCAAGGAAGGACTTGTTGCTACTGAGGGTATTCCCATCAGCAGACATATTTCAACTTCTTCAGAGGCTACCTCACTTCTAGAGACCCACCTTGCCTGATCTCACATCCGTGTTAGGGAAGCCTGTGTCTGGTGACTAATTGAGGAGGGGAATATACCTACCAGTATGGCTTGCCACAGGACCATGCTCACTTCAGAGCACCCT
The DNA here is from genome assembly GCF_018345385.1 of Vulpes lagopus. NCBI lineage: Eukaryota > Metazoa > Chordata > Mammalia > Carnivora > Canidae > Vulpes > Vulpes lagopus. The sequence goes on along the minus strand of NC_054830.1, from coordinate 108,236,273 downwards.
GCCAGGTTGGTGGAAGTTTGATCAGGTCTGCATTTTTTTTCTGTCTCCAGTCCTACTTCCTCCCCTGTAAAAGTGTTGATTACCTGTGAGTATCTTGCACTGCTCAAACTCTTTGTTTGATCTGTTTCTGGAGAAGATGACTTACAGGAATATATAAAATGCAAAACAAATTAGAGATAGGCAAAAAAAGAATAGGATAATGATGATAGGGACATAAACTGTCAGATTTAAGCTAATATGTAGATACTTCTTTTGAGTTCTATCCACAGGATATAGATAGGCTCCAGATTTTCTAGAAGCCAGAATGAAATAAAAAGAAGCCAAGTAACTACTGGAAAGCATGTTTTCAGGGAAAGGACAAAAGTTCCTCATCCTAAGAGCAGAGGAATTTTTTTCTGAGAAAGGACCCTGTATAATGAAATGAACAACCTTAACAATTACAGTTGTGCTGCATGGTTAACTGGATGGCACATTGCCATTTGTTACATTTATTTCAAATGGAATTACAATCAATCACATTATCCTAAGCATGTTTATTGTTTGCATCCACAATTCACAGGCTCTGGATCAGTAGGCATGTATTAGTCATTGGAACCAATTATCCAAGGGTGTTTGGGTAAGATGGTTTAATTGGAGTTGGAGTATGCAGAACCGCAATGGCTAATGGTGCTCCACACACTATTATTATTTATTTCATCCTCCTGTGCACCAGGATGTTTGCTTGAGTTGATTCATTTCTCCTTATGGTCCTTCCCCCTAAACGGTGATGCTATCAAGTGCAGAAGAGGACACTGGCAAGTAGGAGAAGTCTAGAAGGAAAAGTAAAAAGGAAGGGCCTAGAGAATTCTTTCTTGAGTGCCTGAAGCACGGGTCAGCAAGGTGTCTAATTTTGAGCCCTTGATTTTCTAGGAAATTGAAGAGAGATACATTATTGGTTTCCTTATGAGAAAGTGATCTTGTTTCATTAGACTAATTCTGAAAATAAATCATTCCTTCCAAAAATCAAAATATTTGTTTTATGGGAATTATCAATCCTTCAAAACTGGGGTTATATTTGAATTTTGCTAAATTAGGATATATAAATAATTAATGGATTTCTTAAGGTGTAAAATGGAATGTCATATTTATTAAAGCTCATATTTCTAAAAACATTGCATTAAAATGTAGCACCTAGAGATGAAAAGATTATTGAATATGAATTTTATGCCTCTGATCCAAACGTTTGAATTGCTAAGCATTATTTGTTGTTTTGAGTGTGTCATACAGTCTAGATTTTATGTTATGATTGATAGGTACACGTATATCCCAAATTCTAAGACATATAAAAAGTGTTTTTAAATCAATATTTAATAAGGCTTAATAACTTTTAAAAATAAAGTAAATCACTTTCTTAAAAAATGCAGCACCTAGGGAAATTATAAAAGATAAAAAGAAATTTTTGCTTCTCCTAAGTATCTATAAACTCCTGCATTTATTGTATATGGCTTATAAATTTCTTTTTTAAAAAATTCAGTTTTAGTATTTTAAAATAAAATTTAGATTTATTTTGTTCAGTTGTTTTCAGTTATGTTTGATCTCAATTTCAGTCTCTTGGATGTTTTTAATTTCTGCAGGGCTAATTCTATTTTTGAAATCTTTCTAGTCCTATCCCTGTATTCTTAATTTCCTCAATTCTGCTTCATGCCAAATGTATACACAATAAATAGCTCACTGATCCAGATTATTTTCAGAGAGATGATTGAACTATAAGAAGATTGTATTACAGTCTGTCCTTAAATCCACATATACCTTTAAAAATTTACTTAGAGGAATTTGGCTCCTGGAGTGTTAATAAGTTATAAGTTACTAAGTGTTAATTAGTTAATACATTACAATTTGTTGTAATGAAAAGATAAAAAGAATTCTTATTTTTTCCAGAGTATTGTGCTGCCCCTTTGTCCTCAGAACAATTCTTTTTTTTTTTTTAATTATTTATTTATATATTTGAGAGAGAGCACAGGGGGAGGAACAGAGGGAGAGGGACAAGCAGACTGGGCTTAGCATGGAGTCTTAAACAGGGCTTGATCTCACAACACTTAGAACATGACCTGAGTGGAAATCAAGATTTGGATGCTCAGATGACTGAGCCACCTAAGCGCCCCTATTCTCAGAGCATCTCTTGCCCCTCTTCCATCTCTCTTCTATTTTGCAAGAGAGTTACACTCTGTAGGATGTATGTCCCAGGCTCCTCATGAACTGATTTCCATCCAGATTTGGCCAATAGGAACCACTGGTGGGAGATTGGAGGATGGGAAGAAAGGAAGCATTTCTTTACCTATTTCTGTACTTAGGCAGTAAGTGCAATTCTCGGAGGGCTTCAGATCTTATTGGACCAATGGCCATGATTGCTGCATTGGCTTGGTGCCCCTAAACCCTGGGTTTCAGGAACATCTCCTTCTCTATTTGATACTTCATCCCAGGGCTGATGGTGGTTTCTTGTGGTTGCTAGTCTCAGAGCTTGTTTGACTTCTCAGCTATCCATCATTCACAAGACAAAATCTGTGCCTCACATTCCCTCTGCTTTAGAAAATAGGCAGTCTTAAAATAAATGGCTTTGGGACAACTGGATAGTCATTTGAAAAACAAAACTAGTTTCATATGTCATACCAATTGCCAGATTAGATTCCAAGTGAATCGGAGATCTAAATGTAAAAAATGAACATGGCTGATTTATGTCTTGACCAGAGTGTGAATAAACTTAGAAGCTTTAAACCCCAAACCCAGAAACAACAAAAGATTGATAATATCAATCATATAAAAATAAAGAAAATATTTTTTATATGGAAGAACACTGTAGGCAAAGTCAAAGGACCAGTAAAAAATCAGGAGATTTATATGATGGTCAAAGGCCTAATTTCTATAATAAATAATTCTTAAAAATTAAGAAAAAATCAGAAAATATATATAGTGAACAAAACCCCTTACATAGTTCACAGAAACAATATAAAAATGGCCTTTAAATACAAGAAAAGATATTCAAGTTTACTTATAAAAAATGTCAGTGAGAACTTGAGAGACCATTTCTCATCTATCAGATTGGTAGGAAGTCTAAAATCTAGATAATACTTTTGTCAAGGCTGTGGAAATTAACATATTTTTATATACTTCTGCTTGAAATGCAAAATGATAATAACCCCTCTGAAGGGGTTTTTATTATATTTAACAAAATTATGTATGCATTTACCTTTTGAAATGGAAACTCCACTTCTAGAAATTTGCCCTAAGACATACCTCCACAAATATGAAACAGAGTGTGTGCAAGGTTTTCATTCAGGAATAAGTTGCAATAACAAAAGACTGTAGTCATTCTAAATGATGGCTCAAAGGAGAGTGATTGGCTTAAATGTAGTGCTCCGTACAATGGTGTACAATGTAGTCAAAGAGGAAGAATCAAGAAGCTCTCTGTAAGTCCAGGATATGGTGTGCATATTTACCTATCATGTAAGAAAGAAGAGCAAATTGCTTATTTTTGCAAAAGGAAACAAGATATATCAGAAATTAATGAAAATATATACTTACAATGTAAGTAGGGATAGTGTGGAGTATATAGGGATGAATGTGAAATTTTTTTTAAGTAGACCACTTTTACATAGTTTTGATTTTGAACCATGTAAATATCTTAAATGTTAAAAATATAGCAAAAACAAAAAGACAAACATTAAGTTTGAATACAAACAGAAAAAAATAACCCAACTGCATGTCAAATTGATAATAATCAGACAGAGAAAAAATTCAAGTAACTTAGAGCATAGGACTTCGATGATACACCCTAAGTGGAATATATTACAAGGTCGAAAAGAGCTGCAAAGGACTATTAACAATTGCTTAGCAGCTTTGTTCTTGGTGGTCGTATGGGTGATAGAGTTATTAAACTCTTTCATGTGTATAATAGGATACAGCATATGAGGAAATATGTTGATGTTTTTGGGAAGTAGAGTTTTTACATTCCAGGTGAGGACAAAGGATACAGGGTTGGATTTCAATGAGAGACATCAATATGAGCTCATGGTATATGTATATATATATATATTGACAGATAGCATGAGCACACATACACATTTCCTACCTCTGTTCCCTGAAAGAGCTTTAAGCGAAATCTACTTCAGTAGCATTGACTACACTTGACGCCTAGATCTGGATTTCTAAACATTGATCACCACTAAAATGTTTCTTAGAGAAATGGCTATTTCTAGGCCCAGAGCAGGGAATTTACAAGGTAAGCCTGAAAAATCTCATGTCAAAAAGCAAGTAAGTGCAAAAAGACTAATGGGTTCATTAAAAAGAAAAGCATAGAAACTGGCTTGGTACAAGTGACACATTAAAAAGAATGATGATAATTGATTATAACATGCTGAATAAAAACTGAATTCATGAGTTCATAGTGATGAGATTGGGGGTGGGGGAGCCATCAAGAGAGATCAAGGGAGAGAAGAAAAGCTCTTTTTATAAAAGAATGGTAGCCAAAAAATGTAGACATAGTAACACAATTAGAAAATCTGCATTTTACCTCATGTAATCAGTTATTAAGTGTCAATTTTTTTTAAAAAAGAGTTATTTATTAACTTGAAAGAAAGAGAAAGCATTCCCAGGTTGAGGGAGGAGCAGACAGAGAGAGAGAGAGAGAGAGAGAGAGAGAATCCTCAAACAGTCTCCCTGCTGAGCAGGGAGCTCGATGTGGGGCTTCATCCCAGGATCCTGGGATCATGACCTGACCCGAAATGCAGAGTCAGCTGCTTAACTGACTGAACCACCCAGGTGCCCCAAGTATCAATTAATTATTAATTACCAATTTTTTCAGCTAGAATGATCAATGACTACTGAAGCTATTGAGTGAAAGATTGTTGGGGAACAGGATATTTATATGGTCTCAAATCATCACCCCAGAGATTAGTTGAGGTAAAAGGAAAATGTGTTTTTATAGTGGACATACCTGATATTTTACACCTTAACCAAGTAATCAAACCTGGGATATCTTAGAGTGGGGTAATCTAATATTATGTGCCTCCTGAAGGAATGCAGTAGGAAGTACAAAATGTCATCTAGGTGGTATATTTGCTAAAAATATTTAATGTAAATCTAGGTCATTTTGGTAAGTTTTGTTTTTTGAGGAATTTATCCATTTCATCAAAGTGGTCAAATTTGTTGGTGTAAAACTCTTTATAATATCCCCTCATTATCCTTCTAAGATTAGTAGTTTTTCTGTTTTTAGCAATGTCATGTCTTTCATTCATAATATTGGTAATTTGTGCCTTCACTTTTTTTTTTCTTAATCATTCTTGGCATTTATTAATTTATTTTTAAGGGAATTTTCTCTCTTGTCTGGTTCAGTTTTATTAATTTCTATCTACGTTATTTATTCCCCCCTTTCAATTTACTCTGGATTTGACTTGTACCTTAGGTCACTGATTGAAGACTGTTTCTTATTTTGTAACATAAGAATTCAGAGTTATAAAGTTGTCTAGATTAAAAAAAAAAAAACCTAAAGGGGCAGAAACAATACAGAGAAGCTTATGAACCTTGAATAGATCTTGGATCAGGAAGGGAAAACCAAAAATAATAAAAGGTTGGGGACATTTGAAGAAATGTAAATATGAACTGAATAACCTCATTTTATTGAATCTTTTTGGGTATGGTTAATGCATTTTACTTATGTAAGAGAATGTCTTTATTTTCTGGAAATGGATGCTGAAGTATTTAGTGATGAAGTATTAGGCATGAGATCTGCAACTTATTTTCAGATGGCAGAGAGTGAGAGAGAGAGGGGGAGAGGTGCAAAGTGTGAAAAATTGGTGAATCTAGGTAAAGGGAATAGGGTTATTGTACCATTCTTTAACGTTTCTTTAGGTTTGGAATGTCTCAAAATAGCAAATTTGGAGGAAAAAACCCCTCCCTCTGGGTAAATAATTAGGCTAATTTTCTTGATTACTAGTTAGACCCTAGGAATCAGGTAAGCATTAGGCACATTGATTTAGTTCATAGTACAGCCAGCACTATTGTTACCATCACTCTTTTGCTGAGCCAGAGGAAAAAAAAGATTAATAATGTTGCTGGTGTTGCAAGAGTTAATTTTAAGAGCAGTAGGAGGTAAGAGCACTCAGACTTGAGTGACCAATTCCGCATGTGTTCTAAACCTCTATTCTGTCTTTCTCATAGATTAGCTCCCCAGGTGCTTGAGTTCCTCATTTTTTTTTTTTTTTTTTGGTTAGTAATTTTATCTTCCTCTGCATAATACATGTTTTCTCCACAGGTAGACTAGAGTTAAATTCTGCCCATTCCTAATTGGGCTTCTGATGGCCAAACCTAATGAAGTTCAACAGGTAACAAAGACTTTATTCAAGGCTACTCCAGCAAGAGCAGAGGCCAGAACCTGATCTGACTTCTGCTCTAGCAATGTATGGGGCCAGAACATTGGGACTGCAGGTGGGGAGGATCCTAGGCTGTTTGCTAATTGGCCTTCCCCAAAGGAAAGGTAAACTTCCTGTCTCTTTGTGACAGGAGATGGTTGTTATAACTTGAAGTAGGGTGTCCATGGGACATTAGTCTCCTATCCTCCCGCAGAAACAAGGAGATGGGGTGCTATCTACATTTCAAAGGATGTCTTTCTCCTCAAGAAAGACCTTACAGGATTATAAAACTGGTAAGAAGCTTTTTAACAGATTTACATCTCAGAGAAGCTGAGAGAAAGGATTTACAATGACAGTTTTCTAAAATAAATACTCTGAGAAAAGGGAAACCTGTTTAACATTTAGTCAAGCTGGAGGAGGGTGGGGTTGAGCCATTTTGGTCATGAATTTGTAGGTTTACAGAGGTCTTACTGAGAGATGAGCAGCTTAGGTGTCCCTCTGCAGCCCTCACTCCTGACTTGATCTTTTTTTTTTTTTTTTTATGTCTAGGTACTTTTATTTTATTTTATTTTTTTTTAATTAACTTTTATTGGTGTTCAATTTACCAACATACAGAAAAACACCCAGTGCTCATCCCGTCAAGTGTCCACCTCAGTGCCCGTCACCCATTCCCCTCCAACACCCGCCCTCCTCCCCATCCACCACCCCTAGTTCGTTTCCCCGAGTTAGGAGTCTTTATGTTCTGTCTCCCTTCCCGATATTTCCCAACATTTCTTTTCCCTTCCTTTATATTCCCTTTCACTATTACTCATATTCCCCAAATGAATGAGAACATGCACTGTTTGTCCTTCTCCGATTGACTTATTTCACTCAGCATAATACCCTCCAGTTCCATCCACGTTGAAACAAATGGTGGGTATTTGTCGTTTCTAATGGCTGAGTAATATTCCATTGTATACATAAACCACATCTTCTTTATCCATTCATCTTTCGATGGACACCGAGGCTCCTTCCACAGTTTGGCTATTGTGGCCATTGCTGATAGAAACATCGGGGTGCAGGTGTCCCAACTTTCATTGCATCTGAATCTTTGGGGTAAATCCCCAACAGTGCAATTGCTGGGTCGTAGGGCAGGTCTATTTTTAACTCTTTGAGGAACCTCCACACAGTTTTCCAGAGTGGCTGCACCAGTTCACATTCCCACCAACAGTGTAAGAGGGTTCCCTTTTCTCCACATCCTCTCCAACATTTGTTGTTTCCTGCCTTGTTAATTATCCCCATTCTCACTGGTGTGAGGTGGTATCTCATTGTGGTTTTGATTTGTATTTCCCTGATGGCAAGTGATGCAGAGCATTTTCTCATGTGCTTGTTGGCCATGTCCATGTCTTCCTCTGTGAGATTTCTCTTCATGTCTTTTGCCCATTTCATGATTGGATTGTTTGTTTCTTTGGTGTTGAGTTTAATAAGTTCTTTATAGATTTTGGAAACTAGCCCTTTATCTGATATGTCATTTGCAAATATCTTCTCCCATTCTGTAGGTTGTCTTTTAGTTTTGTTGACTGTATCCTTTGCTGTGCAAAAGCTTCTTATCTTGATGAAGTCCCAATAGTTCATTTTTGCTTTTGTTTCTTTTGCCTTCGTGGATGTATCTTGCAAGAAGTTACTGTGGCTGAGTTCAAAAAGGGTGTTGCCTGTGTTCTCCTCTAGGATTTTGATGGAATCTTGTCTCACATTTAGATCTCTCATCCATTTTGAGTTTATCTTTGTGTATGGTGAAAGAGAGTGGTCCAGTTTCATTCTTCTGCATGTGGATGTCCAATTTTCCCAGCACCATTTATTGAAGAGACTGTCTTTCTTCCAATGGATAGTCTTTCCTCCTTTATCGAATATTAGATGACCGTACATTTCAGGGTCCACTTCTGGGTTCTCTATTATGTTCCATTGATCTATGTGTCTGTTTTTGTGCCAGTACCACACTGTCTTGATGACCACAGCTTTGTAGTACAACCTGAAATCTGGCATTGTGATGCCCCCAGATATGGTTTTCTTTTTTAAAATTCCCCTGGCTATTCGGGGTCTTTTCTGATTCCACACAAATCTTAAAATAATTTGTTCTAACTCTCTGAAGAAAGTCCATGGTATTTTGATAGGGATTGCATTAAACGTATAAATTGCCCTGGGTAACATTGACATTTTTACAATATTAATTCTGCCAATCCATGAGCATGGAATATTTTTCCATCTCTTTGTGTCTTCCTCAGTTTCTTTCAGAAGTGTTCTATAGTTTTTAGGGTATAGATCTTTTACCTCTTTGGTTAGGTTTATTCCTAGGTATCTTATGCTTTTGGGTGCAATTGTAAATGGGATTGACTCCTTAATTTCTCTTTCTTCAGTCTCATTGTTAGTGTATAGAAATGCCATTGATTTCTGGGCATTGATTTTGTATCCTGCCACGCTACCAAATTGCTGTATGAGTTCTAGCAATCTGGGGGTGGAGGCTTTTGGGTTTTCTATGTAGAGTATCATGTCATCACAGATCAACAGAACCAGGAGTTGGTTCTTTGAAAGAATTAATAAGATAGATAAACCATTAGCCAACCTTATTAAAAAGAAGAGAGAGAAGACTCAAATTAATAAAATCATGAATGAGAAAGGAGAGATCACCACCAACACCAAGGAAATACAAACGATTTTAAAAACATATTATGAACAGCTGTACGCCAATAAATTAGGAAATCTAGAAGAAATGGACGCATTCCTGGAAAGCCACAAACTACCAAAACTGGAGCAGGAAGAAATAGAAAACCTGAACAGGCCAATAACCAGGGAAGAAATTGAAGCAGTCATCAAAAACCTCCCAAGACACAAGAGTCCAGGGCCAGATGGCTTCCCAGGGGAATTCTATCAAACGTTTAAAGAAGAAATCATACCTATTCTACTAAAGCTGTTTGGAAAGATAGAAAGAGATGGAGTACTTCCAAATTCGTTCTATGAGGCCAGCATCACCTTAATTCCGAAACCAGACAAAGACCCCACCAAAAAGGAGAATTACAGACCAATATCCCTGATGAACATGGATGCAAAAATTCTCAACAAGATACTAGCCAATAGGATCCAACAACACATTAAGAAAATTATTCACCATGACCAAGTAGGATTTATCCCTGGGACACAAGGCTGGTTCAACACTCGTAAAACCATCAATGTGATTCATCATATCAGCAAGAGAAAAACCAAGAACCATATGATACTCTCATTAGATGCAGAGAAAGCATTTGACAAAATACAGCATCCATTCCTGATCAAAACCCTTCAGAGTGTTGGGATAGAGGGAACTTTCCTCGACATCTTAAAAGCCATCTACGAAAAGCCCACAGCAAATATCATTCTCAATGGGGAAGCACTGGGAGCCTTTCCCCTAAGATCAGGAACAAGACAGGGATGTCCACTCTCACCACTGCTGTTCAACATAGTTCTGGAAGTCCTCGCCTCAGCAATCAGACAACAAAAAGACATTAAAGGCATTCAAATTGGCAAAGAAGAAGTCAAACTCTCCCTCTTCGCCGATGACATGATACTCTACATAGAAAATCCTGACTTGATCTTAATCTGCTCAGGACTCCAGACAAATCCTTCTTTTCCTTTTGAAAAAAGGAGTACTTTCTGTTCTCTGTTGCACACCTTTCTTCTTCTCACCTTAGTTCTGCTGAGTATTCTCCTTATAGACCCACGATTCCCCACTCTCACTTTTTTTCCTGAACTTCTAGTCCTCTTTGTTCTTTGTTTCTAGGGATAGACCATCTGTTCCATCCCTTCTGGTACTGACTCTTTTTAGATCTTCATAAAAGGTGATGACTGGAAAGATTTTCTCTAATACCACAGGAGTAGCAGAGTGAATTGGTGATGGGCAGGAATTACAGAATCAGAGATGTGGGTGCCAGATTTGCAGTTTGCTGCATAGCTTTGAAAAAACCTATTAATTTCTCTATACTTCAATGCATTTGTCTGCAAAATAGGAGTAACAAATACAGTACTAACCATGAGTGTTAAGGTAATGGCTGTAAATTCATGGAGTCAAGTATTTAGTAACTAATTACTGTTTCTTTGTGGGCGGAAACAAACACAAAGTTTTGCCCTACATAATGTCAAGAGCTGCTTTGAGAAGATCTAAGGTAATATTTTCTCAGGTAGAGCATTTGAGTACTTCCTTTTTTTAAATTTAAATTCAGTTAGCCAACTTACAGTACATGATTAATTTCAGATGTGTTCAGTGATTTATTAGTTGTGTATAATACCCAATACTCATCACATCACATGCTCTCCTTAATGCCCATCTGAGTACTTCCTTTTTGCATTAGATCTAGCCTCAAAAATGGGTGTGGTAAGTTATGTTGGTCAACCTAGCTAAAACTGCATTTCCCAGAATTCCTTTCCCAGAATAATTCCAAATAGGTTGGACCATAGAGGCATTTGCAGGAGATATGGCAGGTGGAATTGAAACAACAGCCATATTCTTTATGCCCAGGAGGTCAGCAAAGGGCACAAGGTGTTGCTGTACCCCCCTGCATGTTGTCACATGTTTTAGATGATCTCCTGGCTTACCTCCAGCTTCTGCAGCATTTCTGCCTCCAGGCTTCTTTGATTCTGGGATCACACCTATGCTTCGCTCTGTGAAGGAGGGTGCCAGCTTCCCCTGCAGGATACCACCTTCATCACAATAGGAGCTTGGAGGCAGCAAGAGCCTGCAGTGGGTACTAGTTTTTTCTATGCATTCTGATAGTTTCCAATTTCTCCTTGCTTCCTCCACTGCCTATCTGTCTGCTCTTCCTGATGCCCTTGTCTGCAGATTCAGGCTCCAATACCATAAGCAGGTGGAATAGCTTCACATGGACTACTTAGCCTGCTCCACTGGTTGTGTAAAGCCAACTCCAAGTGATTCATCTTTTGTTATATCTGATTTGTCATAGTGATTTTGTTTCTCAGAGTGAGCCCTGTCAGATACAATACATAATGAGTTTCATCAGAGAACTGCATCGCTCAAGCTTGATATATCTTAGTTAGTAGGATAATTTCAGTAAAAAATGACTGTTTCCTCAGGAATAAGAAAGGAGGCTCTGTGCCTGGGCCTTCAAGTTCTCTCCTGTGAAGGGAGAGAGAGAGAGAGAGAGAGAGAGAGAGAGAGAGAGAGAGAGAGAGAGAACAAGCGTGAGCACACATGCACGTGTATGTATTTCCCATTTCTAATTCTTTTGAATAAGACTAATTCTAGGGTATGTTTTTACTCCATCAAAGATTACAAGTTATAATGATAGCCTTTCCAAATGTGGTGACAAAATATCGCAGAACTTTGCAGATGTGACTTTGGTAACTTCTAATCCAGGCATTGAATGAGTTACACAATTGGTGTGTGCCAAACTGCCAATTTTCACATTTTGAAGATAACATGCAACAGGAGTACCTTTTGCAAGATAAGATATGCAGTATAAAATATAATGAAAAAATCTGAGTAAAATTTCAGAGAAGCAGCCAATTGTAGTAGTTAGAAATGTAGAATTGGCCCAGACAGCCTGGAGTTTTGATTGTTAGCTCTGAGCTTACTAATCATATGATTGATGCTGGGTGATTACTTGGCCTTTCTGTGCTTCAGTCGCCTCATGGACTGTACCAGGTAAGAGTGGGGCGGTTGTGGTAATGCAGTAATGAAAATGGAGAGCTTGGAGCTGTGTGTGGCACAATGCAGGCAGAAGCTTTGGTTTCATTAAACTAGATTCTTTCATATAAAATAGAAAACAATGGGGCACCTGGGTGGCTCAGTGGTTGAGTGTCTGCCTTTGGCTTGGGTCATGATCCTAGGGTCCTGGGATTGAGTCCCACATCAGATTCTCTGCTCAGGGGGAAGCCTGCTTCTCCCTCTGCCTGTGTCTCTGCCTCTCTCTGTGTCTCTCATGAATAAATAAATAAATAAAATCTTAAAAAAAAAAAGAAAACATTGATTTCCTCACTCTAGGAGGGTAGGGATCAGGACTTTCTACCCTTTTATCCCTTACCTACCCCACTGAAAGTGTATGTTGCCTCACACAGATCCCACTTCAGGATGTGGGTTCTGGATTCCTGCATGTGCTGGGAATGTTGTCCGCTAATCTGGCAGCTGAGTCCCTCCCCAGGAGTCGCCTTGGGCCAAAGGGACCTTCCAAGGTTAGGCTTCACCTCATGATGAAGTCATGAGTCATATCTAGTCACTAGTCATATCTAGTGACTGGTGGAAGTGGGATACACAGGATGGAGTCCCTTGTCCCTTGGGATGATTTGTCTCCATGTGGGTTCAGCCAGGCTGAGCCTCTGTCATCTCTTCATCACAGTTCAACCCCAGCCCTTTCTGCCTCCAGTCCTACTGCATCCAGCCCAGCTCCTGCACTGGTGGTGGTCCTGACAGCACTCTGGCCAAACCTATGCACAGACAGCTGTTTCAGAGCCTGTTAAAGAGGCGCAAGGAGGAAACTTTTGGGAGTGATTGAGATATTCATGATGTTTGTTTTACAGATAGTTAAAAGGGGATGTCTATGTCAGAGTTGTCATAATACTTCAGTTTATTCTTTATTTATTTTTATTTATTCATGAGAGACACAGAGAGAGGCAGAGACACAGGCAAAGGGAGAAGCAGGCTTCCTGCAACGAGCCTGATGTGGGACTCGATCCCGGATCCTGGGATTGCGCCCTGAGTCGAAGGCAGATGCTCAACTGCTGAGCCTCTAAGGCATCCCAATAGTTCAGTTTAAATATTTGTGGCTAATTATATGTCAATTATACTTCAATAAGGAAAAAATTAGATAGGAGAAAAAAGTAAAGTACATTTTGGGTATGTTGTATTGTTTGTGTTTTTCTAATGTGTTGCTTGCACCCTTCGTTATACATTTTCTTATGAACCTTTACTGCACATTCAATCCAATTCCTCTTGATTCCATCTATTTGCATAGTCATTCTTTCTCTTGGACAGATGTTCTCTGAGCACCCTACAAGCCCAGATTCTAAGTATTTGGGCTAAAATGACAACTTGGGCACAATCTTTCTCCACTGAGTTCATGGCCATACAGGGAGACTGAACCATAGGTAATCCCAACATTCATGACCCTCCATAGGTTGACTTCAGCCTGTGATGGCAGAAATAGCACAGTTTATGGTTCAAAATGAGAAAGGTGCAGTACAAAATAAAGAAGAAACTAATGGTCACATTCTAGTACAGGTACTTATTTATCATTTTATCCTTTCTCCTGTATCACTGAATCTTCTCAAAAGAAGCTTCCTTTGTTAGAAAGATTTCTTTAGGGTCACATTGGGACTAACCAAAATGTGGCAGGATTTCTTTTTTTTTTTCTTCTATTTTTTACATTTAAGTTCAATTAATTAACATGTAGTGTATTACTAGTTTCAGTGGTAGAGTTCAGTGATTCATCAGTTGCACATAATACCCAGTGCTCATTCCATCATGGGTCCCTTTTTAATGTCTGTTACCCAATTATTTCATCCCTCCGCTTCCCTCCCCTCCAGCATCCCTCAGTTTGTTTCCTAGAGTCTGATGTGGCTGGATTTCTAATCCAAGTCATTCCATTTCTAGTTCATCAGCCTTTTGGATATCCACAGCTCTGCACTCACCCACAGAGTTCAAAGGATTTCAAAGAGGGAAGAATAAGGTCCACGTGTTCAGTAAAAGGTAGTCAAGTCGAAATGACCCCTTTGGATGTTTTAACTATGGAATTGGTAAAAGGGCTTCGTTGGGAGCAGTGAACATGCTTGGAGAAACCAAGTGTGAAAAACTAGAAGCTAGTTGCTCTGGTTGGCCCCCTCCACTGTGAGGCGGTGTTTGAACCTGCTATCTCTGGTGCAGATTTAAAAAGATGCCTTGTGACTAGGTGGAAAACCTAAGAGGAATTCATTTCGTTATATTGAAGAGCAAATGTTACAACAATAATAGCTACCACAAAACAAATTTAAATAAAAACTAGGAAAACAAACATTAGCTATTTTTATGTAATCTGGTTTTATGCCAAGTGCTGTGTATGATCTCATTGAATTCTCACACATCCTTATGAGAAAGACACTTTCCATTCCAACTTTGAGGAGCCTCTGACACACAAAGGTTGTGTCACTTCCTTAATGTCACAAAGCTGTTAAGAAATGAGCTGGAATCCCCACTGGAGACTCCTTGACTCCATAGGCTACATTGTTATAGTCCTTTTTCTTTACTTGTATGGAAGAAGCCATTCATAGCATCCCTTTTGAAGAGCTTAGCAATATAAGAAAAATTCCGTGAAAGCTGGACATGTGGACTTTGAAAAGGTGCCATTTTGTATTGATTTTGAATTTTATTGTCCTGTAGTAAGAATTCAGTGTTTGGTATTGATTGTTTGGTGAAAACTTCTTTTATGGTACAGAACATTGTCAATTTTTGTGAATTATCTATATGTGCTTGGAAAGAATGTTTTTACTCTATTTGTAGGCTATGTCCGCAGGATCAATATTGTTTATTTTGTTATTCAAACTTGTATTGTCTTTATTTGTTTATTTTTTTTTTTGCCTGTATGGCCTGTCGGTTTTAGAGAGAAATGTGTTAAAATATCCAATGGTGATTGATTATTTTCTCCTCTCAAGCCTACTTACTCTTTTTATACATTTTGAGACTGTATGTTTGCATTTATACCAAATCAGGATTCTTATATTTTCCTGATGAATTTTTTTTCATCATTAAGTAAGATCCTATTTTATCCCTAAAGGTTCATTTTGCCTTAGTATAATTTGATAATATCATCATATCACATTCAGTTAATATTCTTTGCTTTATCTTTCTTTACTAAACTTTTAAAAATGTAAAAAAGGATTGTATGTATGTGTGTGTGTGCATTGGATGTTTTACTTGTTTTTGGGAATTCAATTAATCCAAAAATTTATAGAGAACTTCAAAAAGGTAGTGATAGCCAAAACTACACAAAGGAGAAAGATGTGATGGAGGAGATTGGTCTAGCTGATATCAAGATTGACTTTAAAGCTATAAAGGTAATTCAATGAGTAATTAGTATACGGATAGAAAAACAGGCCAATGAATCTATATAGAAAATCCAAAAATAAACTTCACAAACATGGAAACTTGATTTCAGACAAAATTGGAATTGCAAATTAGTGGGGGAAGGGATGAGCCTTTCAATAATAAATGGTACTGTGTTCATTTACATATTAAATATATAATTGGATTCCTTCCTAGAATACAACAAAAAATTAGAGTGAAATTGGAATCATATAACTTTAGGAAACAATATTGGAGGATATATTATGACTTAGAGGTAGGAAATGATTTAAAATAGTGGCAAAAATTCTAAACTACAAAGGAAAGATAATTATATTTAAGTACAGTAATGATAAAAATTTTGTTCATCAGGAACTGTCATGAATAAAGTGAAAAATGCCCCCAAAATGAGAGATGATGTTTACAACACATGTACTTAACAAGAATTACTATTTAGAATATATAGATATCTTCTCAAAAACTCAATAGGAAAATGCACAAAAGATAAGCTAGTCTGTCACAGAAGAAAAAACTGAAGTGACCAATAAGCATATAAATGGAGATCAACCCCAGTAATAAACAATTGCAATTTAAAAACCATCCTTTTTTTTTTTTTAAGATTTTATTTATTCATAAGAGACACACACACACACAGAGGCAGAGACATAGAGAGAGAAGCATGCTCCATGCAGGGAGCCTGATGCAGGACTCGATCCCCAGACCCAGGGAACTTGCCCAAAGGCAGACATTCAACCACTGAGCTACTCAGGTGTCCCCAAAGTCCCATCCTGATAAAAACTTTCATCAAAGCAGCAACACAATACAACCTCCTCAACTGAAAAGATATATACAAAACGCTGTGAAAGACAAATACTTAATGGCAATGGACTGCAAGCTTTCTCCTTCATAATAGGAACAAGACAAGAATGTCTCTCTGTTATCAGTTCTTTTCAATCTTGTACTAGGTATTCTAGCCAGTGCAAACAGGCAAGAAAAAGAAAGAAAAGGCATCCATGTGGAAGCAAAGATGTAAAACTGTCTTTATTCACAGATAGCATTAATGTCTTTATAGAACATGCATTGGAAAATATGAAAAAAGGTCAGTATAAAAATCAATTATATTTCCGTATTGGCAGAAAACAATTGGAAATTGAAAAAAATACTACTTATAATGGCACTGAAAAATGTAAAATACTTAGAAGTGTGACAAAAGTAGTAGATCTATACATCAAGAGAAATTAAAGAAGACTTAAGAAAGTGGAGAGACTTTATTTATGGGTTAGACAACTCAACACTGTTAAGATAATATTGTTGATGAATCACAAAATCACAGGTCTCCCAAATTACTTCATAGATTCAATCCCAATAAAATTCCTGGAAGGCTTTCTTTTCTTTGTAAAGATATTGACAAACCGAATTTAAAATCCTATTGGAAATTCAAAGGACATGAAATAACAAGAAAACTCTGAAAAAGAACAAAATTGGTGAACTAACTACTAATTTTAAGACTTATTATAAAGCTACTGCAATTAATATCATATGATAACACAGCAAAAAAAGACAGAAAAATGGAATGTAATAAAGTATCCAGAAGTAGACTCAGATGTATATGGAAAACTGATCTTTGACAAAATCACTATCAAGTGGAGAAATAGTGGTCTTTAAAAAAAAATGATCCTGGAACAATTGGACATCCATATGCAAGAGTAAACATACCAATCAAACAAACAAAAGGGCTTTGATCTTACCTCACATATATTCAAAAAGGACCATGAACTGAAATGTAAAACCTAAATCTATAAAGCTTCTTGGAGAGAATATGGAAGGAAACATTTTTAAACTTGGATTAAGCCAACATATCATATATGACACCAAGAGCATGATCCATAAAAGAAAAAAAATTGATAAGTTGGGCTTCATCAAAATGAAAACTTCTGCTCTTTGAAAAGCTCTGTAGGAAAATGAAAGGAAAACCCAGAATTTGAAAACATGTATTTGTAAAACCTGTATCTGAAAAAGGGCTTGTATCAGAATATACAAAACTCAAAATAAGAAACTCAAAATAAGAAAACAGTCCACAGATATACTCTTAAGACTCAAAATAATTATGCTGAATGAAAAATATTACATAGGAAAAGAGCACATGCACATACTATGTGCAACTGTTGCTTGTCTGAATTCATAGGTTGGGACATAATGGGAAAGGGCAGGAAAGAAGGATTGCAAAGGCTTATGAGGCAGCATTTGCCACTGATGAATATATGTTCATTATCTTGATTGTGGTAGTGGCTTTGTGGGTGGTGTACACATATGTCAAAATTGATGAGATTGTACACTTGAAATAGATATAGTTTATCATGTCAGTTATGATGCAATAATAGTGTAAAACAAACAACCCTGAAAAATTATTTTATCTGTGAAGAGATTGATGTTTGGAGGTTATCTTGCTTACTGGCACACAGGAAAAAAATCCAGCTAATGCGTTTTATGTATGTTGACTTAATCTTTATGACAATTCACAAAGATATGTTATACCTGTTCCATTTTACAAAAAGGAAAAATGAGACTGATAGAATTTAAATAGCTTGTCCATGGTCCAACTCGTGTCTCTGTTCCCTCCAAAGCTCTTTTTACTGCTGAGCATCTTGATGTCTTTGGGCACTAGACATGATCTCGGAGTCCTTACACATTAAAAAGAAAGAAAATTACCTCTGAACCTTGAGAATTCCACTTCTAAAGCAAGGCTTCTGGCTGTGCCCCAAGGAGCATGTCTGAACCTCTCTCCTACCTCAATACATGACGAATGATGTTTTTATGTGTACAAGGCACTCTATTTGGTATTCCTGAGACGGTGAGCAATTTCCCACAGCCTAACTACACGTACTCCAGCCTTTCCCCGTCATTCGAGAAATCATATCAGAATGTGGGTCAATGAAAGTGATACCTTGTGAATTTAATTTATAAAAGCAAATAATTTATATGCTTTACTCATTAAAAAGAACAGCTAACAGTTGTTGAGTGTCAGACACTCTCTGAGCATTTTATGTGTATTGTTCTGTTTAATCCTCAAAATGTGTAAGAGGCAGGTCTTAATATTATTTTCTTTAAAAATAAGGGAACCCAAGCTCAAAGAGGTTAGAGTCATTCCCAAGGTCATGCAGCCCCAGTCAGTGGAGAAACCAAGAGTAGAAATCAGCCTAATTCTAGGATGTGCTTATTGTCATGCTGAATTGCCTTCTAGTATTTTAACTCTTATTTAGCATATTTCTGGTGGAAAGTGATTTAAAGCATACTTTGTTAGAGATCATAGCAGCCTGTGGTGCTTGATCTCTGCTACAGAAAGAACCCTGGATGGCCCACGACCCCCAACAGTCTGCAGTGACTCTGCAAACCCAGCAACGGATTGTAGGCTCTTTAGGAGAAGGAGGAGGTCTGGAACACCAGTTTGATTAAGAAGAATTAACTCAGCCAGGGGAGGTGAAACATCAGTGACCCCTTTGGGATTACTGATGTTATCACTGTTAGGATAGATTAAGGGAGCACAGCAGATGGCACTCTCTCTGTAAAAGCTTCGAAAACTAACTAGGGGTGGTGGAAGGGAGGTGGGGGTGACTGGGTGATGGGCACTGAGGGGGGCACTTGATGGGATGAGCACTGGGTGTTATTTTATATGTTGGCAAATTGAACACCAATAAAAAATAAATTTATAAAAAAAAGAAATTAAAAAATAATAAAAGAGCTTAAATTATCAAAAAAAAAAAAAAAAAAAAAGAAAAGAAAAGAAAAGAAAAGAAAATGATGTCGGCACCTTCCCTGTCTTCTCTGCACACTCTGAAGTGTGGTTCCTCAAATTGGGAGAGAGACAAGATGAGCCAGAACTTCTCTGTTAGAATGATGCAACCACCAGCTTTAGCCCCCCTGCTAGAACAACCCAGTTTACAGGACATTTAAAAAGTTCACTAAAATTAATAATTAATACGCGGTCTTTAAGTACTGCAAATATAAGATAACAATGCCAGAGATTCTTTAGGATATTAAGGATTAATTACCATATGCATGATGGGAAGTGGTCTTTTTGAGCTCTTGTTTTGTTTTGTTGGCAGCATGGGACTTGTTTTCAAAGATTTCACACATTTTAAAACAGATAAGGCTTTTTATTGATACAGGTTGATGTTGTGTTTTATTATTCATTTCTATAGTCAGCCAATGTCTCTGGTCTGATGGCATAAATATTTGAAATTGGACATCATGGTGGTACACCTGGGCTCACAGTCATGTCAGCCTCTTATGAAACTAGAAGCAAACCTTGGTGGGACAGTGCAAGGTGGAATGTTTGGTGACATGGTTTGGAGCTGCAGGTTTGATGGATATAACAGGAGAGTGATTCCCGTGGCTGCAGAATCCAGGAAAGGCTCCAAAAGGAGTTAGGATTGGAGTGAGAAGGGATTGTTGATGAAAGGGATCGGGATGGGATGCGGGTCCAAGTAAATTATCTTGGTCCTATGTCCTTTTCTGTACTTTGCTAAATGCTCACGACCTGCTTATTCACTGAGTAGGGTCCTAGGGGAGGGACAGGAGTACAAAGTATGAAGCAAGAGTTTATATCCTCCCAATTTCAAAAGGCTCATTAGGTCATGCCTGAGGCTGCCACGTTCCCCTGGCTAATAAAGTTTGTCAGAACTTCACTGTTAATTCATGGAGTTCATAGGGACTCTGTTTCCTTTGGGAGCAGCCTGGAAAATGGGTGGTACATAGGTGTGAACCAACCCACCTGCATAGACTCTGTCCATGCAGGCACCCCAAAGTAGACATTTTGATCAATTGGTGTGCTGATTGATTTTCTTTTTTGTGACTTTCTTTATAATCATTTCAGAATCTTTGACACGCACTTTGCTCTTACCTCTTCAAGTCACTACCATGTCTCATGAGATTCTGCACGTGAATATGTGAATACACCCAGCCCCTCCTAGGTGCAGATACTGAGCTGGGTGCTTTAAGGACATCCAGGAGTTGAGAGGGTGGGGTGAGGACACAGGCATCAAGGAAGGTACAAAGACAGTTCAGCATAATTGGTTTAACTACAATAGGGAGCTGTGACATGGCACAGAATGATTAATTGCCAAGTGAATTATGCCGACAGTTGATGCTCTGGGGGTTCAAAAGAGGAAGGCAGGAATTGTCAGGGAATGATTTACGGAGGATGCGGAAACTGAAGAGGCGCTTGGGGCATGGAGAGGCTTTAGGCATCAGAGGGTGTACTCACCCGGTGGAGAAGAAACTTGGAGGGCAATGCACACTCTCTATTCGGCAGGCAGTGGGCAAACTGGGCAGAAGGAAAAATAATCTTTTTGATTGGAGATCAAACCTGAACAATGACAATAGAGCAACGACACTGAACATTTATTGAACATGTAATTCTTGTCATATACACAGCTGAACACATAATAATCATAATCTAAGTTAATTCTCATAAAATCATACGAAGCAATCAGGATTCTGCTAGCCTGGTAAGTGAGAAGGTAGTACCCCTTGGGCAGACATACCTCATGGGAATGTGGCTTGGAGTGACTCAACAACTTTGTGCAGTGCACAGCTGCTGAACTGGACATGGTGGGAGAAATAGTCATTGTGTTTGCCTCATGTATTTTAACTTGTGTGTCACATGGGTGTTTTCTTACTCCTCATAACTGCTCCATGAAGACTGTGCTATTCATTTCATTGCACTCCGTACAATTCTACTTTGGGGGGATGGTGCTAGTAAAGTAAGCTGAAACGAAATTATGGAATGTCTTTACTATAGGCTTGGGAAATAGGATCTTATTCTATGGGCTTAGGAGACTTACCCCAGTCACAGGCGAATCTTTGGCAAAGGCCGTTTGCCAAGGCCTACAGGCTCAGCCAGGGGAGGCTCTCTCACACACTTGCCGCATGCCTGCTCCATCCTGTCCATCCACTTCCTGCTTCAGTGAAGTCACTGGTCTGGCTGGACACTCCCCCTTAAGGCTGGAGCAGAGAGCTCTCTGGTCTCTGTGCACAGGAGCCTCTCAAAGGCAAAGGCAGTCTCACTGGGCCCTCACAGCACTAACTGCAGCCCTTTGGATTTAGCAGCAGCTGTGTGGACATTTCCCAAGAAACTCCCCTTCCTCAGAATTTCCATTTACTCAGTTTAAAATTACTCCAGCTTAAAGAGCTTGACCTTGGGTGCCTTTGTGGTTCAGTGAGTTAAGTGTCTGCCTTGGGCTCAGATAATGATCCTGGGATCCTGGGATCAAGCCTTGGGTCCAGGGGTCCAGGATGGGGAGCCTGCTTCTTCCTCTTCCTCTGCTCTCCTCCCTCCTCCTCCCTCTCCCGGGATACTGGGATCAAGCCCTGGGTCCAGGGGTCCAGGGTGAGGAGACTGTTTCTTCCTCTCCCTCTGCCTTCCCTCCTCCCCCCTTCCTCTCATACTCGCTTCTCTCTCTTCCTCTCTCTCTCAAATAAATAAATACAACATTAAAAAAATAAAAGATCTCGACCTCATCGACTTACCTCACTTCCAGGCACTCATCATTACACACTTGGTGTTCCTGCCTTACTAGTTTCTGTCCATATCAGGGCCTTTGGATACTAACTCACCTGCTGCCCCAGATGTTCATCTTCCCTGCTATTTATCTATTGTTTCTGGCTGCCAGGCTACTGGATGCTGTAGGGTTCTGACAAAATTATAAGATTGTACTTTTGATCCCTCATTTGAATCATTGCTAAGTATCAGTTGCTTTTTCAACCTGACTCCTTCAGATAAGAGGAACAAGATTTTGGTTCTTCTCTTCCAGTCTGGCTGCACTAATTAGATCACCTGCAGAAGAGGGACCTTGGTACTTCTTATTCTAGATGGGGTTATGGTTTCAACTTTAGATCTCACTGACTAGTCCCAGGCAACACAGGTTGTTCAATATTTTGAATTTCACTCTTGCTTCCAGCCATGGAAAGCCCAGCCTACCTTCTAACACCATGCTTGTGGAGAGAGGAGGAACATGTTCAGTAGAGGAAAAGCTTCTGGTCCAGGTGAAATGGGAGCTATTATTTATTAAACATTCACTCTTATCATGTCCCGTGCTGAGCACTTTACTTGAAACACTTCATTTAATTTTTACAAAGGTACCTTTGTGAGGCCTCTACTAATGTTATGCCCATTTTTTTCTTGGAAAAAAAAGGCTCATAGAGGTTGAGAACTTTCCCAGGACTGGTAAGTGGCAAACTGAGATTTGAACCCATATCTCTTGGGCTACAAGCCCATGGAGTGGGATTTGGATAATCTCCATTTCCATTAAATCTTCTTGCCCACTAGACTCAAAGTGTACCCAAGGAGGTCCTCCTTTAGTTATATCTGTCCTCCTTGTGGGCTGCTTTGATTCTGGTGAGCATACTTGGGTGTGGTAAAACACTGCAGGTCACTTCTCACCAAGATTTGGCAGGGAGAAACTCTACTCTTCTGAATGACATCATTCCATCCATTTGGAGAGTCTACGTGTAGACTCTTCAAAATAGCATCCAATGAATTGGGCCTTCTTGTATCTGTAGCCTTCTTATGTCTGTAGACTTTGCTGTTTAACTAATAGAAATGTACAGTCTTTCTTCCTTCCTTCTGAATCTGGACTGACCCCATGACTTGCTTTGACTAAGACAGCATGATGTTAGAAGTAATGTTCTAGCATTTGGCAGCCCAGATGTTAAGAGTCTCTGTAGCTTCTGCTTTTGCTCTCAGAATTTGGCCACCATGTAAAGAAAGGCAAGCCATCTTGCTCAAGGGAGGCCACTTGGAGAGGAAGGTCATTTAGAGGAGAACTGAGGCCCCCAGCTCACTGGCAGCACCAAGTTCCCAGACATGTGCATGAGGCTTTTTTGGATCTCTGTTGCAAGGTCAGTCAACTCAGCTTACCCCCTATGGAGCAAACAAAAGCCATCCACACTGAGCCTGGCCAACCCACATTGTGAGCAATAAAATGGCTGTTATTTTAAGCCACTGAGTCTTAGAGTGGTTTGGGATGCAGCAATAGGTGAGTGAAGCAGTATATAAAGGAGAGGAAAATTCTCTTAAAAGTCAAGGCCTAAAAAAATGGTTCATAATTGTTAATTCTATCAGTATAGATGGACTTAACAACACCTCTGCTCTTTGTTCTTGGTTGAGAGTTAAACAATATGTTATACAGAGAAATGTCATAAATACAAAGGAAGTCAAAGAAAACTCTTCATCTAAGGAAATTACTATTAAAACATACCATTTGATACCCAACATCTCCCCAAAGTGAATAGCTGAGCCAGAATAAAGGATGCCCTTGACAAGATCAGCAAATGATTTTCTTTATTTGGACCTTTCTTTGAAACTTCCCTGATTTGTTACTTTTAATGCAGTGGTAAGATGAAAGTAAAGATGTTAGAACCCACAGAGGAAGGTGGCTACACCTCTTGGTTCCCTTTTGTGCAACAGGCATTTGGACACATCATAGATCATTACACGTATGCACGTCATACATATAGGTACTTGTAATTAAATCCAGCAAGCACTTATTGAACATCTACTATAAGTAAAGGTAGAATCATACCTGGATAAGCAAGAGTGTTTGAAAAAGATCTATGAAATTCCCAAAAGACTTCAACAATTATGTAAAATCTCCAGTCTCTTCCTAACAGTTCTAATATTTTCTGATGCCAGGTTCTGGATACCAATTAATTGGTGGAGTCTCTGTATATATTTGTTGAATCAATGAAATAATAAATGATTGGATAAGCTGATAAAAGGGGCCTAAAGGAAGGAGAATGAGAAGAATAATCCAGGACGTTGTGGGAGGTGGGGGGCAGGAAAATCTAGACACATTATGATCAGTTTCTGGGTGACGGAATTGGCTGAGTCTTTCTCAGTCAGGAAGATTATTCTCTACCAGAAAGAGCTTCTATACCTTAGGGATTTTAGACACCAGGCTGGAGGGAAACTGAGCACAGATGGATATGGCAGTGTGGGACAACTGAGCATGATTTTTAGCTGTGTTTAGTGTGTTGTTGTGTAGTCCTGGCCTGTGTCCGGGACAGACCACCCTTGTGGTTATATGTCTGGTATGGACAGACCATTTCTAGGTGACAAAATCAGAGGAATA
Organism: Vulpes lagopus; assembly: GCF_018345385.1. NCBI lineage: Eukaryota > Metazoa > Chordata > Mammalia > Carnivora > Canidae > Vulpes > Vulpes lagopus. The sequence goes on along the minus strand of NC_054830.1, from coordinate 108,211,704 downwards.
CTGAAGTGGATAGTGAGCATCTAGAAAAATCCTAAGAATGTCTGATGGGATGAAGAATTGAAGAGGCTGAGATGTTTAGTTTTTAAAAATGGCTCATTGCTCTGCTTGACCTCAGAGGGCAGAAGGTGGATCAGCAAGCAGTAGTTGCAATTCTATAGGATACATAAATAATAGTACTGAGGGGGGAAGGAACACCAGATCCCAAGGCAGACTCTGTTCTGGAGAGTTGTATTTAGATTCTTTTAGCTATTTTGTGGCCCAAAGAAGTAGGGCTCTACAGTAGGATCAAAGATAAAGATGGCTGAGGGGACACTAGGAGACAGGAAGACATCCTTACCTAAGGTATGAAGAACAGGGATTCTGGAGCCACATGGCAAGTGACTTAGCCTCTCCTTGACTCCATTTCCTTATGTCTAAATGGAAATAATAATAGAACCTACCACACTGGGTTGTTTGAGGATTGAATGAGTTAATATTTGTGATCACTGAACATTGTAAGAAGTGAGAACCTTGGGAATGTGAGCTGTTATTGTTGAATTGCTACAAGAGGGACAGGAAGCATCAGCCTGTTAGCTGGGTAGCCATCTCTCCTTTCAGAAGGCATGATGTTTTACAGTGCGCAAAACTCTTTCACATGTAGCAACCGATTGGGTCCTCACAACAACCATGCACTATCCATAATGTCCATATTATTTTTCCTGGGAAAGAGATGAGAAAACAGGGTCAGGGTGACTTAACAAGTGAGGAAGGCTTGAGTTCAAGTTTTTTGTCTAAGTCTCCTTCCTGGTTTCCAATTTAGTAATACAGCTGAACAGCAGTGACTTTAGGATGAACCTGAATCAGTGACTCCATCTGATTTTAGAGAGCATAGTCGTCTTCATTCTCTAGCCAGAGTCCAAGGAACAATGCACCTCTGATTTTTATTATAATATTTTTCCCGTTAAAAGTAAATAATTAACTCAGAAAGGAGGTTACCTTCTGGCACTCGCAGTATCCTTTTACGATAAAATTTTCATGCCACGTATTTCAGCTGTGTTGATTGAAAGTCAAATTATGAGCCTCAGGGCAAATGCAATATGAGGTTTCCAAGCGCCTTCCTGAGCTTATTACCAGTTTTCCCATATTAACTTCTATGAATTTATCTCTGTGCAAGAACTGATAATACAGAACATAAAGTGAAATGATAAATATTTTCCCTGGTTTTTCACTTGCAGATCTAATGAGGTCAGAGCCACAAGTGCTAAGAAAGATACTCGTTCTCTGTAACTTCCCATGTTCTCCATCTCACTCTACCTGGTCTCGGTGGCTATTTTGTGGGGGAAAGAGAGCCTTACCATTTTCTGTGAAAAAACTGGGCTTCAAGCACTCAGAGTCTTATTCCCTAAAAGATTGCATGTTCTCATTTCTAAGATGAAATTAAGGGAGATCATGTATGTAATAGTGTCTGACTCATAGTTACAGCTTAGTAAATGCTGAGCAGAAGAATCAAGATTAGCCATTCTGTTGGCTCTACCATTCAAATACAGGGAACTTTATTTTCTTTGTAGTGCTTATCTACACTCTGTTTAAGTTTATTATATTGTGTATATTATATTGTGTATATTATTGCTTATATTGTTTATTGCTTGAAATCTCAAATACCATGAACAGAAATCAATGTTTTAGTTATTTATTCAACTAAAATTTATTGAGCACATGGTATTAGTCAAAGAAATGAAATAATTGCTTTCAGAGAGCTCAGTCTGGTGGAGAATCAGATAACTAAGAGGTAGTAAGGTACTATTTTGATGTATTTAGTACTGTATTTGGTTATTAGAATTTTGGGGAGAGTCCTGTGTCACATTCCTTATTTAAACTATACCTCAAGGCATTCTTTGCCTTTGAAAGAATTTTTACAGCAAAACACAGAAAGGTATGAGTCTCAAGGAATCAAGTCTTGGGATGGAGTTTCAAGATATGTTTGAAAACTCAGGGCACAGATAATAGTTTGAAAGGAAAGACTTGTAACTTCTAAAAGCTTAGAGATCTGAGGTTTCAAAAACCTTTGCCTTGAAGAGACTCAGGGTCTACAGAATATAAGACTCATCAATCAGAGTTTGAGATTTTTCCCTCTTACTCCATAAAAGATAAAACTTATCTAGGCTAAAGGAGGAGAATTGGAGGGAATGCAACAGAACTATACACTGAAAAAAAAATAAAGAAATATACATTGGTGCTGTTCCCTTAAAAGGGTCCCATGACTCTCAGGGTGAGTTCTGGGGAGGCTGGGTGAGTCAATTGACAATATATCCATGGATTTTTGGGATAACTTAGAAGGACATCTACACTTAATTTTCTTGGGGGATCCTGGAAGGATGGCAAGAATTCTTGAGTTGTTCTTCATTTATCCTGACACCTAAGGGCAGTAGAGAGGAATATGTGTAGTGTGTAGGGCCAGTGGCCTCAGGAGGGCTTCTTAGAGCTCAGCATTGCATAAAGAACAGGAACATGATTTGCACATGCCCAGAGAGATGGAGAAGTAAGCACATAGTGCTGGACTTGGAGAGGCAGATCATGGAGCAGAGGATCTGAGGGGAATGGGCTGCATCTCAGCAGATGCCAACATGTGTTAATGACAACAGCTGAGGAACAATGCCTCATCCATCTCTCTCCTCACCCCGCCCCAATCTCAATACTGTATGAGACCCTGAGAGCCCAGAGCAAACTGGGAAAGATGTGGCTTGTTGAGGGTGTGGCCAAATTGGCTGAGAATATCTTAAGGTCATTAATATTATTGGAAGTGACTGAGATTATGATTTGGGAGCTCAAATGGAAATGAAGGTCAGTTTTTGAGCAAAGAAGGAAAGGTATTCTTTATGCACAATTTTTTTGGTATATTTTTTTTATTGGAGTTCAATTTGTCAACATATAGCATAATGCCCAGTGCCCATCCCGTCAAGTGCCCCCCCTCAGTGCCCATCACCCAGTCACCCCAACCCCCTGCCCACCTATCTTTCCACCACCCCTTGTTTGTTTCTAAGAATTAGGTGTCTCTCATGTTTTGTCACCCTCACTGATATTTCCCGCTCATTTTCTCTCCTTTCCCCTTTATTCCCTTTCACTATTTTTTATATTCCCCAAATGAATGAGACCATATAATATTTGTCCTTCTCCAATTGACTTACTTCACTCGGCATAATACCCTCCAGTTCCATCCATGTTGAATTATTGGGACTTAAGATAAAAAGCTTCTGCACAGCAAAAGAAACAGTCAACAAAACTAAAAGACAACCTACAGAATGGGAGAAGATATTTGCAAATGGCATATCAGATAAAGGGCTAGTATCCAAGATTTATAAAGAACTTATTAAACTCAACAGCAAAGAAACAAACAATCCAATCAGGAAATGGGCAAAAGACATGAACAGAAATTTCACAGAGGAAGACATAGACATGGGCAACAAGCACGTGAGAAAATGCTCCGCATCACTTACCATCAGGGAAATACATATCGAAACCACAATGAGATACCCCCTCACACCAGTGAGAATGCTGAAAATTAACAACACAGGAAACAACAAATGTTGAAGAGGATGTGGAGAAAGAACCCTCTTGCACCAACTGTTGGTGGGAATGTGAACTGGTACAACCACTCTGGAAAACTGTGTGGAGGTTCCTTAAGGGTTATGCACAATTCAGATTGTGGGCTGAGATGCTTATCTGCAACACTAGCCATTCTGATTCTGTGTGATATTGGCATTGATAGGAGAAGGACAAGGTCCTATGAAAATTCCTAAGAGGTCACCTGACCCAGCTTGGGTGGGAGGGGATGTCAGGGAAGGCTTTCAGAGAAGGTGATGCTTGGATGGAAAGAAATAGAAGCAGGCTAGAAGGAAGCAGACAAGGGAATCCTAGGCAAAGGAAAAAGCCATGCAAAGATACAGAGGCATGAAACACACCATTTTCTCTTCAGAAATGTGTATCTCATCCTGTGGAGTAAGAGTTAAAGCAATGTATGTCAGGAAAGGGAGTGGACTAGGTTGTGAAGGTCTTAGGTGTTAATGCTCATTTGGGGAGAAGAGGAAGGCTCTCTTGTGACTGTACTGAAACAGAAGTATCTGTACACATGTAGAGGCCCAGGAGGCAGTGAACAATGGAAATACAGACTCCCGTGTCCTCAGCTGAAGTGAGGAAATGGGTACCCTGAGCTGTCACCAGCCAACATGGGATGGGCAGTTACCAGCTTTTGAATGCTAATTCTGTTCTGCCTTGTGCTAATTTCTTTGTGTGCATGAAATCATGTAGCCAGTATAGCAACTCTGTGAGATGGGTGTTACTGTCATTTGGGTTACAGGTGAAGAAACTAAAGTTCAGAGAAGCTAAGGAAGTTGCTTGAGGTCACACAACCAGCACCTAGCCTTGCTGGAATCTGAACTTGCTCTTAACCATAAACTCCACTCAATCGGGGGACATTCCAGGCAGGCAAGGAGTTGGGCTGTCAGCTCCAGGGGAGAAGAGCAGGCTAAGCTTCAGCCCAACCATGGGTCCGTCAGTTTAGAAGCTATTTGTCAAGGGTTGTTTCCATGCCCAAGTGGACTCCTCCTTGTTTTGGAGGGGTGATCTGGCCTATCATAGCAGCTGCTCATGGCCATCACCAAGCAGATGGATTTTGGGACTGAGTTGGACCATCTAATTCTGAACATACCAGGCAGAGGTGGGCAGTTGTCACAAATGCTCATGCTGTACCCTGCCTCAGTACCTCCAGGAAAGCCCTGGACAAAAACATCTCAGTGTAGAGAAGCTTACAGAAGAGTAGGGGATTCTACAGCATAGGCCACGGCTGTGTGTGAGAGAGCAGAGGCTGCACTCTATCCTGGGGATGTGCCTCTCAGCCCAGGTTCTCAGAAAGGTACAGATGCCCTGATGAGGCCCATTTGGGTGATAGCCAAAATCACTTAGCAAGAGAGGCAGGCATTGTACAGAACAGCAGGATCCTACTTGATTGCTGAGCTTGCAAAGCCAGTCTAATGTTCCCTAGGGAAAGCTTTGATATAGTCTCTCACCTTGGAACAGACTTAGTTATTTATGTAAATTATCTCCAAAACATTATTTGGTTTGGTCAAATCCACTTTGGAGAATTCTTGGACAGTTTCATCTTGGCCAGTAAGGCATGGGACAGGTGAATGGGTGGAGCAGAGAAACAACCCTGTTTCTTGGAAGATGGATCCTCACAGCCAAGAGGGAAATGGCCTTGTGGAGACCTCAGCCCATGTCTCCTTGAGCAGGGAAAGAGATTTGCAGTCTCTGAAATCAGGTGACCTGCACCCTCTCCCCTGCTCTGCTGCTCACTATCTGTGGGGTATTAGGACAAATAACTTTCCATTTCTGGATCCCATCTTACATTTGCACATGGGGTCGTTAATGCTGTCTTAGGTTGTTATGGGGTGAATAGGAGAGGATGTGTGTGAGTGGCTCAGAAGAGGTCCTTGTGCACAGCAACTCCTGTTCATGTTAGCTCCAATCCCACAATTGTCATTGTCATATTTACTGTTCTTACTGTGAATCTGCAGGCACAGCTGTGGCTTTAGGTGGGGGGTAATCACCTGGCTTTTGTCCTGCTGGAGGGTCTCCTCCAAGTTTCCCTCAGAGTTCAAAGTGGCACCCATCCCCCGGGGAAGGAGGAACCCGCACTGAGGACCCAGGTTTCCTTTGAGTCCCTTGGCAATGAAGATGGGAGTGCAGTCCCAAGGAGGCTCTCTCCTGAGTGTAACTTAACAGAGAGGCTGGAAAGGAGCAGGTTGTTTGGGTAGAAATGATAGTGTTGGCTCCTATGCTGATCCGCACACAATGAAGTTGGGCCTGAAACTCCACCTGCTGGAGATGAAGTGGAGGCTGGCTGGCGCCATGGCTGTGGCTCTCCTTGGAAAAACTGCAGCTCCCATTTGTTCTCCCAAGACTGGTCCTGAATTTCTGAGGGAATTGGGTGAGTTGGGAGGTTTTCGACAAATTTTGGATGGAAGGTTCTCCAAAACTTGGTTTGGGGAGTCAAGATGACAAAAGAGCCCAGAGCATGGGTTTTGATTCCAGACACACTTGGATTTAGCTTCTGATTTTGCTATTTATCAACCATGTGATTTAATTTAATTAACATATACTGTATTACTAGTTTTGGAGGTAGAATTCAGTGATTCATTAATTGCATATAACCCCTAGTGCTCATTACATCAACTGTCCTCCTTAATGCCCATCATGCAGTTACCCCATCCCCCTACCACCTCCCCTCCAGCAACTGTTTCCTATAGTTAAGAGTTTTTTATGATTTGTCTCCCTCTGTTTCCTTTTATTTTTCCTTCCCTTCCCCTATGTTCCTTTGTTTTGTTTCTTAAACTCCACATATGAGCAAGATCATATGATAATTGTCTTTCTCTGATTGACTTATTTCACTTAGCATAATATCCTTTAGTTCTATCCATGTTGTTGCAAATGGCAAGATTTCATTCTTTTCAATGGCTGAGTGATATTCCATTGAATATATATGTCACATCTTCTTTATCCATTCATCTGTCAATGGACATCTGGACTTTTTCCATTTTTTGGTAATTTGGACATTGCTGCTACAAACATTAGGGTGCATGGGCTCTTTCAAATCCCTATGTTTGTGTCTTTTGGATAAATACCTCATAGTGCAATGACTGTTATAGGGCAGCTCTATTTTTAATTTTCTGAGGAACCTTCACACTGTTTTCCAGAGTGGCTGCACCAGCTTCCATTCCCACCAACAGTAAAGAAAATTTCCCCTTTCTCTGTATCATTGCCATAATCTATTATTTCCTGACTTGTTAATTTTAGCTGTTCTGACCAGTGTAAGGTGGTGTCTCATTGTGGTTTTGATTTCTATTTCCCTGATGCTGAGTGGATGAGTTGCTTCTGGAGCCTCAGTTTCCCTGGTAAATACCAGTGGTAATTTAAAACTGCCTGCCTTTTGGAATTGTGAGAATAGTGCTTGGCAGAAATTAAGTGCAAATTAAATGGTACTGAAAATGATAAAGGCATTTTAGAAATACTCACGTGACTCTTTTTATGTATCAGGCACTATTCTAAATATTTTGGAGATATCATTTTGTTTATTATTCTTAGAAACCTTCTGAGGTGTAGATAATTGCTTCTCTTTGTTTTCCAGAGGTAGAGACTGAGGTATGGAGAGGTGAAAAAAACTTGTTCAAGGTTGTACAGCTAGTCACTGGACTCTGACCAAGGCAGTCTGACTCTGTGTCAGTCTGTACAGCCTGATTATTATAATGATGTTCCACAGAGGATGAAGGCAAAGGCGCATGAAGGTGTAAATATGGACTAGAATGCAGAGGATTCCCCCACTCCAACCAATATGTTGCTAGCACTTTAGTGTAATGAGGTTCTGCAATTCTTGAGGGACAAATGAATGCATACTTCTAGTGACCAAATAGATGATTTCCTGAAGACCTAGCTATCTCTATTCTGTTTCCCCTTTAAGAAGCTATTTTTTCTTGAGGCACCTGGGTGGCTCAATTGGTTGAGCATCCAACTCTTGACTTTGGCTCAGGTCATGATTTCAGGGTGGTGAGATGGAACCCAGTGTTGGACTCCACTCTGAGTGTGGGACCTGCTTAAGAGTTTCTCCTTCTCCCTCTACCCCTGTCCCCCTCTCTTAAAAACAAAAATTTTTAAAAAAAGAAGCTATTTTTCTTAAGTAGTTCAATAAATAGAACACCATGGGCTTGGTTTATACGTTTCACTTTGTGTTCAAGCTCATTTGCCTGTGGGTTGGATAGATAAAGCCTTAAAGGGTTCCCCTTCCTCCATAATGAGAGTTTTTCTAGGTCTAGAATAGTGGGGAACCCCAAATCTGTGGGACAAAGTCTGCTTTGGTTCCATCAACCAGGTATCTGCTTTGTTCTTGAGCTAAGCACCCATCTCTGTGGCTACACAGCTCCCTGTACACACACTATCCTCATCACAGTCCTTCCCAGCAGTTTGAAGTGATATGCTTATGTGAGTGAAATGAGGTAGAGAATTTCTTGCAAAAATAGCAACTACATGAGAAAACAACTGCTCTGCTCCTTTCTGAGTAGAGAAGACTGGGGCTCCAGTCTCCATAGGAGTCACTGGGTCCCCAGCTTTCCTGGGACAGCCTGGAGGAGGCTTTGTCATAGCAGCCACTTCCAGCAGGGAAGTGCTGTTTCATGTTGAGGGAAGAGAGAAGGAAGGGCCCTTGTAATTAGGGCACCAGGGAAGCCTTGAGAAGGAGCCAGATGCAAGGATGGCCTCAGAGGCTCAGGCACGTGGACCTTCAGAGAGATTAGGAGATGAGATGGGAGAAGGGGGGATTAAAGACCAGAAGAATGGGGGTGATGAACTGGATCACCTTTGATATCCTTTGAGAGATAGAACTTAGAAGTGCATTTTAATTACTTTTGGTTGTGGTACTTATTTCGTTGAACTCATCATTTAATCAAGACTGAGGTATGTGGGGGTCCCAGGACTTATTTTGGTCACATGTTTGTTTTTTCCATTAACTGTGTTGTGAAGTTCTTGAGACACTGTCTTACCCTCTCCATATCCTTAGCACCTAGCCCGGAGCCCAGCACAGAGTCACTGGACTTGCAGTGGGCCAAACTAGTGTGACTGGTTTGTATTGGTTCTTCTGGCACTTTCCTGGATTTAGCATGGGAAGCCTGATGTTCAAGAAGACCTGAGTACCAGGCAAACTACCACCCTAGGCTGAATCAACAAAAACTGAATGCTAATAGTGACTTGCTCCTGTGCCTTTAGCTGTAATTAACTTGAGAGACTAAGTAAATGTTCAGTAGAAATTCAGTTGCACCTCTACTCAGACCATCCAGCATGGAGTCTCTTGGTGGCCCTCTCAGTGGAAGTGCTGTCTTTTTCCCGCATGCGTCATTCTCATTGGATGGTAAATGTACAGTGATGCTGGCCTGGCTGCCAGGCCCAGCCTAGCGGTCTCTCTTTCCCACAAACCCCAGCAGCTGTTAGGTGCTCATCACTGCTTCCCCAGTTTCGAGAAAGCATGATCTTTTCTCATTCTGAAAAAAAACTGACTCCATCTCACTATAGCATAAACAACTTTTGTGTATCAAGGTATTGGGGGAAAATAAATTTTCTTAATCCAAGATGCAAGATTTTATTGAATGCCCACCAATCCCAGAATCTCATGGAGTGTATACTTTTTAGTGTCTCCAGCCCAGTCTGCTTCCTCCCCCTGGGCCTTGGAATATGCTATTTTATTTGCCTGGCATTTATCTTTTTCTTCACCTGCTCAGCTGCTCCTCAACTTAAGTGACTTCCTCTAGGCAGCTCTCCCTACCTCTTCCATGAAGATAAGACCTCCTGCCATATGTTCCCCCAAGAATCCTTTATGGGGTCATGACCTATGTGCATGACCTATGTGTTCTCTTCTCTACTGTGAGTCCCTGAGGACTGGGCTATGTTGGAGGTACTCTCCTTTGAGTCTCCTTAGCCAAGTGGGTGGAAAAGGGAGTCCCCTGTGTGTGACAGGATGACTTTGGAACATGTTATCTCTCAGAAATCTGTTGGATCACCTGGAAATGAGTTTGCCAAAGATGATTATGACTTGAACAGAAGCCTTGGCTGAACATGTGCTACAAATGGATCACAGAAATGTGAAAAGAGAACAGATAATTTGTCAGAAGGAGCTTAGAGCCAGAAATCTGATTACTAGCAGATATAAGATGAGAAGCTCCCTGGCAGCTCTTTGGCTATTATTCTTTCATTTTGTGGTGATGGAAGAAGCAATTCTTGTTTATGGAGTCTCTGTTACACAAACATGTTTTTACACCTTTCCTTCTCTAGGCACAAGATAGAAAGTGGCCAGGCAGTTCTCCAGCTGCCTAACCAAGTCTTAGGGAAAGAAAACTGGCCACCGAGAAAGTCTTCATGCAGAAAAGAGTACTGCAGAAAGCCAGAAGCCTGTGTCTCCGACCTGGCTCTGTCCATCTCATATTATGACCTTGAGTAGTCTTGTCTTTTTTTTTGTGCTAATAACATACATTGTGTGTGCTAGTCATCTCATATGTTTCATCTCACTTATTATAAAAAAGAAAATATCTTGAGAAGTAAATTTCCCCCACTTCATAGATGATGATCCTGTCATTCGGTAACTCTCTAACCAGGGTTTGTAGCCACTGTCACTCAAGTACTATGAGAAGTTGGGGTTCAAACCCAAATCCATTTGACTCTATGGCTGAGCCCTTAACTATGAAAGAGTATTCTTCTTGGTCTCTTTACCTGTTAAATGATGTCTCTTCTAATTCTATCATTCTTAGCTGTGTGAGGATAAGCAGGTCATGTACATTTTTAGCCATACTAACAGATGAAAGCTGTCAGAAAAGAAGATACCACACACATGCATTTTGAATTGAATGGTTCATGGAAAAAGTCTTAGGGTAACACCTTCAATTCTTCCTCTGAGCACCCCAACATTTGGTCTTTGCACATGTCATTACTCTGCCTGAGGAAAGCAGGAGTCAGCAATGTCATTCTGAGATGTCTTAGTGAAGTCACTGGAGGAAGTATCTTGCAAATGTGAAGGCAGTACATGGGGACATAGAGTGAAATTCTTCAAAGATCATAAAAAATGATACCCCCCTCCACCTGAAAAGGACTGATCTTTTGGATGAAAACAAACAAACATACATTCCTCCAGTGTTCACTTCAAGCAAGCTGGGATCACTCAGGTTTTTGATGGCATTCAAAACAGCTAAAAGGATTGCTCTCACTCTCAAAGCCCAGTAGAGTGTGCTGATTAAAGCAAAGATAATGGAGTCTGATAGAAAAGAGTTCAGATTTCAGATTTTGCATGTGGATTCTAGGAATCAGCCCTTTCCTTTTAGGCCAAGGGAAATTCATGTTTCTGGGCCCCAGACCTTTCAGTATCTGGTGAAGTTCATGAACCCCTTTTCAAATAATGATTTTAAGTGACTAAAATAAAAAATGTAGGATTTTATAGAAAATCAATTATATTGGCTATGAAAACACATAAAATAATATATATGCTTCTTTATTAATGCTGTAAATAATGGGATCTAGTAAGGGATCTAATAGCCACTGATTTTGAGGTAGGGATAAATTCTTGAAATATATCAACTATAATATGATATGAAGATATCTGTGCCTTTTATTGGTAAAAATGTCACAGTAGTATTAATTCTTCTGTAGATGGTTACCCTGTATTCAATTCCTCTTTATCTCAAGTGTCTAGAGTGGCTTCTGCTTTTGAGTTATGGAAAAAAAAAATCCTAGCTCTATCTCTTACCAGTTCTGGTCCTTTGGTAAGTTAATAACCTATCTGTGCCTCATCAGCATAATACCAACCTCAAAAGTTTGTTGTGAAAATCTAATGGTGCAGAATATAAAGCAGCTCTTGTACATAAAGAGCTTTCTTTCAGTATTAGCCAGGAAACTATGACCTAACCAATTATGTTTATGTTAAAATACCTTTTCAGAGAAAGTGGATTCATTGCCTATAATTGATATGGAAATCTCATCTGTTTGAAGTATCCCTTTGATATAATTAAGTAGGGTCATCTATTTGTTTATAAGGACAGTTTTAAAAATTAATGAAAAACATCTGTAGAAAAAATAATGAAAACTACTATTACTAATATTATTCATTTGCTTTTGCTAGTCTTAAATGTAGACCCTTGGACAGTTATGCTGTAATGCCCCATGACCAGCCTAGGTAAACTCAAACTCTAGCAAGATTATGTATAATAATGATTGTAATTTCAAGTCACCTTATACTTGTGGCTGATGTCTTCCTCCTTGCATTTTAAATAGAAATAAACAACAATATTAAATGTCAGGGCAAATTGCCTTCATCAACCTCAGAAAAGAGAATATTTTATCAGACTCTTAGGAGCTAATGGAGTATCTGAACTGAATTCTTTGGATAATTTTACAGATTTCCAATTTTTTTTTTTTTTTTTGTGGACAAAAGATTTGTCAGAAAAAAAATATATTAAATTCCTGGGGGCAATAGTGCCCACCACAAAGTGGGAAGGGAGGGAAAGGAAATAGGATAACCCTTTGAGAATAAAAGTTACAATTAATGCATACTGGTCAGAACAGACCTACATTAAGAGACCTAAAGGAGAAACTGGTCCTCCATTCAGAAAGACTGTCTAGCATTCACCTTATCAAATAAGAGAAAGGCAGAGGAGAGCTATAAAATGGTGCCTAAGCAGTGTTCATCTGACCAGAAAAGAGGAAACTTTAAGCAACAGATTTCAAAAATTTTGACTCCACTGATAAAACCTTCCGTATATAATAGAGACGGGCGTGCCATACTTCTTGGATGATGCCAGTAGACATTAGATTCATCCTAATGTGCGGACCCCTTGCTTCCCAAGCAACACTGTGCTTATGATGTCACTTTGCCATGTGGATCTGCTTACAAAGACAGAATGGGCTGGTAAGAAAAGTAATACCAACAATAATAGCTAATCTTATGGAGTGATTCCTATCTGCCAAGAATTGTTCTAGTATATGATTTGACTTAATCAAATAATATGATTTGATTTAATTAATTTAATTGTTCTAGTATATGATTTGATTTAATCTTCTTAATTAAGAAGATTCTATTAATATCTACATTTTACAAGCAGTAAGACTTAATGAGACTGAGGCACAGAGAGGTTATACAACAAAACTGAAGTCCCACAGCTAGATCCCAGAGTTGACACTTGGAACAATAGATATCCCTGATATAGCTCAGTTGCTTTTCTTTTCAGCTATGTTTGTGTTTTCAGGTTTTGATCTTTGTTTTATTCTTTTTCATGCTTTAGCATGTGTGGAAACAATAAATTACCATATATGAGTGATGATAGCTGATTTTGCTTTCTTGAAATACTGATTACATTTCTAGTTGGCTGCTTCAGAAATCTGTTCTGTCAGTGGAATTGGTGAGGGGAGGAAGGCTTGACAGGCTGTATTTTGTAATTCCCTTATCTATAATTTCAAAAGCAAATCCAACAGACTTATTTTTGTCTTTACTAAGGTTTGCTTTTATCCACTTCACATGACCTCCTCTAAGCCATGTCTTACCTCAGGTGATGTCACCTCTTTTATAGAACAGCTTTCTACTTTGGTAGCCAAGGACCTGGTGTCTGTCTGTCAAACTGGAGAGGCTTAACTTGAGAGCTGGGCAGTATTCTCAGTGCACCCCTATTACAAGAGGTTAGGCCTGGGGGTTCTGAGGATGGGCAGATCTTTAATGTCAGCTCCAACCCAGTGTCTTGTACTCCTGAAGATGTACATTAGGGACAGGCAGAGCTGGAGAACGAAATGGAGCAGGAATGAGGAATGATGGTACCCACCTCCAAAGCTATTTGCTATAGACTATTCATGAAATAGCTAGAAAGTTCAGGTTTTCTTGTCTGTTACCCAAAGGTTAGAAATGATACAGTTCCAAATCAATTGAAAGACCTGGTAAGCATGCCGCAAGAAAGGAGGGCATAACTTAGGTTCCATGTAATAGGCTTCTTACAAGTAATGAAGCCTATCCCTAACCCTTTTGGAAAGACTGGAGCGGCTTAACAACCAAATGCAAAGAGTGTGACACAAAGATGGGTACAAGAGGAATAAAGGGAATGAGAGAGAAGATAATGCATACATAGGCATACATGACCTGAAGAAGGCACACACTGTCTTATCACAGTAGCACTCCTGTGGTGACAACCTCTGAGTTCCCATGAAGATTTCTGATTTTATGTACATTAAGTCAACTTTTATTCAATAGAATCCCATGACCACCGAATAACCCAGAGGGACCTTTTGTGTTCATAGCTGGGATTTTATCTCTGTGTAAATGTTCCAAATATTTTGCCTACACAGGGCAAGGTGCACACTCCTGAGAATTGGACTCACTTTTCAGATATTTATGTCTTTTGTCTCGGTCACCACTCTGACATGGTTTAATGGAAAATTCTCATCCTGTAGTTCAAAGGTCAGGGACCAGGAACAAAGCAATGAAAGGTTTTGAGTGCTGCTCTATCTGTGTAAGTCGTTTTGCAGTAGCATATACTCATGTCAGACAAGTACATCATCTCTTTGGAGATTAAGTTGTTGTTTTACTTTTCATTAGTTTGCTTTTTTAGCTAAGAAGAACTAAAAACAAAGGCTAGTCTGAAAATACCCATTTGCTTAGGTCTTGGAAGCAAAGGGTGCCAAGGCAGAGAAGGTTACTGGGAAGGGAGCAAGTCTAGTCCACTTGTCAGTTGAGGAAGCAGTGTGGGTAATAATTAGGGAAAATGAATAAAGAAGCCCATTTGTGATGTGTCATTGTTGATATGGGGGTGGCCTTCTTTTGCCCTTTAAGGCCAAAGGTGTTGGTATTAGTTATTCAGTTATCCCAAACTTAGCAGCTTAAAGCAACAAACAGTAAATATCTCATAGCTTTTGTGTATCAGGAACCCAGGAGCAACCTAGCTGGGTGGTTCTGGCTTGGGATCTTTCAGGTTAAGCTTTTGGCCAAGGCCACAGTCTCTGAAACTTGACTGGGGCTGGAGGTTCCTCTCCCAAGCTAATTCATGTGGCTATTGCAGGACTTGCCCCTTGGGCCTGTCTATAGGGCTGTATATGACATGGCTTCCACTAGTACAGTGATGAGGCAGGGGATGGGAGCATGGAATATGATTGAAAGCTGCAGTCTTAAAAAAAAAAAAAAAAGAAAGCTGCAGTGTTTTTATAACCTTATCTATGATGGCAAACCATCACTTTTGTGGTTTTCTCTTTGTTGGAAGCCAGCTACTAAGTTGAGGCTGAGCTCTGGAAGAGGGGAGGTAAGCTTCACCTTTCGAAAGCAGGAACACCAATACTTTTGTGGACTATTTTTAAGGCTAAATCAGTGTCCATGCTTAGCCTGAGAAAACATTAGGAATAAATGCTTAGGAGGCTCCAGATGAGGAGGAGGACAGGCAAGAGAGGTGAGAAGCTGTCCAGACCAGTGTGGACCAGAGAGGCTTAGTGTGGGCACAAGATCCTGTGTATTAAAGAAGAGCTCTGATAAGAGAAAAAGTTCCCAAACAAGAAGAGCTGAGATCAGAAAAGACAGAGGCTAGCTGTGATGGAGATTCATTGCAGAAGGTGGAGGGCAGCAACTCTGAGGTTAGTAGTCTAAGCATAAAAGGAGACCAGCAGAATCAGCTAAGGTGAGGTGATACAGGGAACAGACACAGCCCCAGGGCTAGTGTGAGGGTCAGATGAGCCTGGGTCTGGGCTGAACATACAGCGGCCTACAAAGGTTGAGAAATGGCCCTGGAGGCACAACCCGGCTTGACCACTCACCCATTCTGAGGCCTGGGGAAAATTATTAATTTGCCATTTTTATTAGACAGAAATGATTGAATATAATCAATCTCGTGGTTCAATTGAATATTTTGCCTCCCTGAACTTTGATGTCTTCAGCTCTTAGATGCAGATGATAATATGTACCCTGAAGAACTGATACTTAGATTAGAAGTAATGTGTGTCAAAGGTCTGGTTCCATGCCTGGCATGTAGGGGACACCTCAATAACTGGCAGCTCCTTTCATTATCAGGTTAACCCTGGTGGGGGCAGTGGCTGAAAACCATCACCTAAAGGAACCAAGGACCATTTAGCTTAGGAAACAAGGGCCAGATTCATCCTTGACCATTACTGATTCACTTAAAGCAGTTCCCTTCCCCATCTGGGCCTTAGTTTTTCCACCTTTAAGATGAGATTGGCTTAGAAAAACTCATGACTCTTCCAGTACAACTGAGAAGCTAATAAAATAAGACAGGACTCCATTGGTATAAATTGCTCTATTTTCACCAGCAAAGTAGAGTGTCAAACTCATGATAGAAGTAATGGTCATTTTAGTCCCAAAGCTTGTTACTAAGTTAAAGATGCTTATATGTGTGTCTGTGCACACTAGTATGTGCCTCCCATCTATTTGTGTGTATGTACTGTGCAGTGTCTGAGACTTTCTGTGGATTCGTGTTTCCCTGCATGTGTCTGTGGGTGTAGGAGGGAGAGAAGTGAAGACAATAGTCAGAGAGGAGACACCAGGAATTTTTAGTGTTTTTACTCTGGGCCAGGGACTGAGCAGGGAGCTAGGAATTCAGCAGTGACAGATGGGGTCTCTGTCCTTTCAGAACTAGTGGCTTAGTGGTCCTGGCTACTGCTTCATTCTGTACTCAAGTGTCTCAATCTGAGAAATGGAGTTTCTGGAGCCTTGGAACTACCTTCAGGTCCATATTGTAAATATTAATTATACAGTCAAGAGCTGTATGCACCAGGGGAGGTGAGTGTGTGTTATTCGTCTTCTAGGAGTCTACTAGAGAAGCCTCATCCCTTGTTTGGACTACAGGCTGCAATGATTGATGGTACATAGAAGCATGGGGCAGGTGGCCCTGAGCTTGCACGTGGAGCAGTTAACATTTTATGGCTCCTCCACTCCCTGCCTCTCATTCAGAAGGCAATACTTGGCTCAAAGCCAGCCTTTCCAATTATGCCATCAATAAATTTAGTGACACTGGCAAGAGAGGCAAAGGAAGAAAGTGTTTGCTTTGCCTCAGCATCTCATTTCCACCCTCACTCTCTGTCACCTCTGTTTGTAACTTCCTCATGGACTATTTGAGGAAAAGAAAAGGAAATAATCATTTAATGGTCATGCTGGAGATTGTTGATTTATAGAGCTAACATATGTTCCCTGATGAGCTTTTTATTGGAATACTGCCCCCCACAAGTCATTTCCTTGTCAATCCAGACAGAAGCTGATGGCACTTAGATCCATAAATGAAAGGGTCAAAGTTAAATTCACCAGGGAGTTGGTTGAAGGTGGGCCTAGAACTACATGCCCAGGTTAAGTGGCTAGTCCTAGAAAGAAAACATTCTGGCCGCATTGGATATTGCTTGCCTTGGAGTTGTCTTTCTGATGTGTATATGTATATGTGTTTGTGAAGTTTTGTCTGTGATAGTCTTTGTATTCTCATTTCCGTGGGGCTGGGAGTATATATGACGTGGTCCCAGTGGGGCTTAAGAAATGCCAGAGAGCTCCGGATGAATGGACATGTTGGAACATGGGCCAGTTAGGGTTTGAGCTTGTTATGAGCTCATCATGCTGAGTTAGGTCTATATAGAGTCTCTCACTCATCTCTTCCTGGGGCAGCCAGCCACTGGTATAAACGGTGACCCATAAAGAATCGGAGGAAAGAGGAAGGAAAGAGTGATCTTTTCCCCCAGCCCCCATCTCTGAAGGATCCTGAGGAAGGCCATCTCCATTGCTGGCAGAAGGGACATCTCAGGAGCCAGCAATCCCTCTTTTAGCTGGGTATTCAGCTCTGAACTTTTTCCTTAAACAATAACCCATTCAGCTAGCATATGTCATGTCCTGAGTCCTCTTTAATTGTAAATTAAATGGCATCTTTTTTTCCAACAGAAGGCTATTTTGTCTACTTTGAAAATCTGTTGTTTGGTGTACCATCTTCATGAATGATCTTAGCTAACCCTTGGATGACTTGCTGAAGCTTCTCCATCAGCACTTGCTGCTTCAACTTGTACTTTTATGTTATGGAGATGGATTCTTTCCTTAAACCTCATGAACCAACCTCTGCTAGCTTGAAACTTGTCTCCTGCGGCTTCCTCACCCCTCCCAGCCTTCTTAGAATTGAAGAGAATGAGGACCTTGCTCTGGAATCTACTTTGGCTTAAGGGAATGTTGTGGCCGGTTTGCTCTTCTATCCAGACCATGAAAACTTATTTCACATCAGCAGTAAGGCTGTTTTCCTTCTTATCATTTGTGTGTTCACCAGAGTAGCACTTTTAATTTCCTTCAGAAACTTTTCTTTTGCATTCACAACTTGCTGTTTGGTGAAGGAGGCTTAGCTTTCAGCCTTGCCTGACTTTTGACATCCCTTCCTCACTAAGCTTAATCATTTTTAGCTTCTGATTTAAAGTGAAATGTGCGACTCTTCCTTTCCCTTGAACAATTCAAGGCCATTGTAGGGTTATTAATTGGCCTAATTTTAATATTGTTGTACCTCAGGGAATAGGAAGACTCTAGAAGGAGAGAGATGGGGGAGGAACCAGTGGATGGAGCAGTCAGAACACATATGTTTAACAGTTAAATTCAGGGTCTTACTTGAGTGTGGTTCTTGGTGCCCTCAGACAATTATAGTAGTTACATCAAAAATCACTGATCACAGCTCACCATAACAAATACAATAATAATAATAAAGAAGTTTGAAGTACTGCAAGAATTACCAAAAGGTGACATAGAGCCATGAAGTGAGCAGATGCTATTGGAAAAGCATTTGCTCATTGGAAAAGTGACACTGATAGACTTGCTTGATGCAGGGTCGCCACAAACCTTCAATTTGTAAAAAAACACAATATCTGTGAAGTGCAGTGAAGTAAAGTGCAGTAAAACAGGGTAGGCCCAAAAGGTTTTCTCCCTTGTTTCTTGGCTTAGGCCTCTGTTTGATGTATGACTAAGTCCTGTGGTGAGCGGGGGGCTGGAGAAGGTTCTAAAAGGAGGTGACTAAGAGCATTATTTCTGGATCCCTCTGAGAGCAACTGAAACCTTGGTGACTTTATAACCCCTTTGCCATTTTGAGTACCCCAGGGACCACATCAAAGGCACTCAGTTCCACTGAGAAATGGCAGCAGGGTCTGGGTGAGGAAGTGGGGCCCACTGTGTCTTCCTAACATTTGTAACATCGGTGAATCCTGCTCTCTCTTTTTTGGCTGTCCACATAAATGTAGAATACTTGGTCCTTATTGCCTCCTAATTTAGCTTTGGAAATCTACTTTTTTATTTGGAAAAAAAATGACGCATTTTCAAGGAACTTATTTGCCAAATTGGGCCATCAAGTTTATTATACTGCTGGTTCTTAAAGGCTCCAATTTACCAAAACTGCACTTTCATACTTGGTCCTGCTGTGTTTCTGCCATCATGTGACCTCATTTTTAAGTTTTGGGTTTAATTTTTTTTCCCTAACACATAGCTGTATCCCCAGCAGTCTCTTGTGGATTAAAGAGCCTAGAAACCATCCATGCTGGGATCTCTGTGTGACAGCACTGAGAGTGTCATCTGAATGCAGCAGGAAGTCTGACAGACATGAAACTTTTTTTTAGAAGCTAGAAATCCTGCCATTTGTGGAGTTGAAGACAGTTTCAACATTTCTGGATGAACGCTGCCATTTGTCTTTGGAATGGAACCTCCTCAAATTCTTGGAGGACCATCTCCTGGAGGGGCCCTTCAGTCATAGACTGGAGCAATTAACAACCCCCTCATTGTCTTGGGAAAGCCCCCATGTGTACCAAAGGACAAAATGGAAATGCTGCAGGCTGAGATTTTCAGTGTTTTCACGTGAAAAGGTGGCTGGCAGGGCTGACAGTGTGTCTTGTCCCTGCAGAGATACGGACCCGTTTTCTTTTGTTTTGCTGCTGCCTCTGGATTTTGCCTGCCCATGCCTATTCTTAGAAGACCCATGAGTCTTCTCACCCCAGCATCTGCTCATGGTACAAGGTAGCTCAAGGAAGACAAGAGAGGGTGGGACACAGGCCTCAACTCATCTCTTCCCAGTGAAGTGAGATGATGAAGGGGGCTGGGACCAGGCTTGGAGAATGCAGGTGGGACCCCAGGTATATCTCATGCTGTCACTTCATCTAGGAAGAGGCCAGTGTTGCTAAATTTTCTTATGACTGACCATTATGACTGTCTTTTCCAGGGTGTGGTTGTGGGTTTTTCCTGAAGCAACTGGGGTTTCCATGGTCAATCTGAGAAGTTAATCCTAGGGTCAGAAGGGCACAGTGTTCATGAATGGAGTTGTGGAAAGACCTCTTCCTTAATTTGGAGCCAAGAGGGAAGGGGGTGTGGCGGAGGTCAGAGGCATGAAGGTGCTGGGAGCATCCTACTGAAAGCAGTGAGTTGGGCCCCACCATCTGGTACAGGCTAAGAGGTAGGCTGGGGCCAGCTGCTGAGTGGGGTAGAGCCCAAGGGCCTTTAGCACAGTTCCAGATCTGTGTAGTTACTTTTTTAGAAACAAGTTAGGCTCATCTGAACCTGTGCTATCTTGTTACCATCACAGTACACTGTGGGGAGTTAGGAAGCCCAGGGCCCTTTCCCAGAAGTTTAGAAGCTGTGTTGATCACCAGCAGAGAGCAGGAGAAGGCATCTGTGTCTGGTCAGAACAGCAGGTTCCCGAGGAAGTGCTTAGAGAAGTTGCTGGGGATTTGACAAAGGAATTTATATAAGTGGGGCTTATGCCACAATAATTTGAGTGTAAAAAAATGGTAACTTTGTTTTGTAGTCACAGACTGGTGGTAATGTAAACTTGGTCCTTTCTATGGGGATCCCCACAAATGTCAACAAAATGTTGTTTATCTTTTTAAACTCAAAATTAAGTTTATATAGGCATGTGGGATTCATGCCAAGGCTCAAGAGTGGAGAACACAGGGAGTAGGCAGGACCAGAAAGACAGAGGCCAAGGGGTTAGGACAAATGGGCACATGGTCACACCTATGCGAGTGTAGATGAGGGTAAACAAATTTGTTCTGTAAAATTACTCATTCTGGAGGATGTAGGGCTGGCTGCCTGCTTCTCTGCTTCACTGCTTTCCTGCAAACCAGGATTCGTGGAGTAGGATAGTTACAGTGCTGGCCTCCGAGTTTTAAAAAGAGAATAGAGAATGCAACATTTGTGGAAAATATAAGAGCTGGAAGGAGGTGTCATTATAGAAACAAGTTCACAAACTTGCCTTTCCAGAGACTCTGATATGAGAAGCCAGTAAGAGAATAGAAATAATGGGTTTCTAAACTTACCACTGAACTTAGAGCATTGTTGTGTGATTCTAGTTTGAGGAGAGACTCCAATTCTCTGTGACTTGGAGGAGTGCCTTGCCTCACTCTGGACCTCAGTTTCCCTCCAGTGGAATGAGATGTCAATCTTAGCTAGTGCCCATTCCTTTCCAGCTGTGATAGCCTCTACAATGGGGCTATCACTTTCTGGATGCCTGGTCTTTCTCAAAATGAGAGGCTTTGAGTGCTGCCCTAGACTACACACAATCTGATGATGGCTTAAGTAGAGGAAGGCTGGTTTACAAGTGCCTGAGTGTGACAAACTGAAAAGGCCTGTGACTGGGGCAGCCTGGATGCCTAATGGTCCCTTGTCTCCCTGCAGTGCCCCCTGGTGTTTCTGGGCGTCATATTGAGGCATCCAGCTCACTTTCAAGAAGCCAAGAACCTATTATGTAATGCTGGGAATTCATCTTGAGGCTGTAAGGATTGCTGGGTCATTTCCCTCAGCCCAACTTCGCATCCTAAATGGCAATTTTCAAATGCTGGTTATTCCCAATAGAAAAGCAGAAAGGAGCATAAAGCAGCAGTGCTGCCATTTCTGCATGATTCCAAATCCCAAGCACGGACAGGACCAATGGGAAAGAACACAAACCTGGGAGGTACAAAACTTTTTTCTCTAGAAACACAGTAATTTTATCGTGAGCCTTAAGTTAAAAGTGTGTCCTGAGCAGCTCTTGGCTTTTGGCAGCCAGTGTTCCTATCACGTTCCAGTTTACAAGCAGCTGATATGTGATTCTGGGTATAACAGTTATCTGTAATTGAAATCATTATAAAACAAATCCCCCCTGCACTGACTGAGACAGTAATCAACATCAGGAATACTGTGTATACAGCATTCAGGACCCATAAAATATGCAAGATTAATTTGCTGAACTTCATTCAGGCTTCCAGCAGCGCTGTCACCTGGGACCAGAGAAGCAGCAAATTAATTCTGAGCCTCCACTAGTTTCAAAACATCAAGAGCAACCTCCTTCATGTGGCTGTATTTTGTACTGTTTCTCTGCTTGTGCAGATGCTTTCTGGAAAAATCAAACAGCAAATCAGTAGAATGCAGAATTCTGTTTGGCTGTCGAAGGTACCCCAGTGTCCCTCCTGGTTCCCAAACTCTCCTTCCTTCCCGTCTCAGTGGCCCTCATTTCCTCCTTCAGGTCCCTAAAGCCACACACTCAGGAAAATGGAAAGTCTTGTCTTGGGTGAGCATACTGGGAATTGTCGCTTAGATATCAAGTCAAGGAAGGGAGAAGTGCCTGATGTCAAAGCACTAGGATTCAAGTCAGGAAGCAAGTCTAGTCCCAACTCTGACACTAATTGCTGTGTCTCTTTGGATAAGTTGCTGTCCTCCTTTAGGTTTTAGTTACACATTTTAAAAGAGAACTTTGAATTCTTCAAATCCCTTCTCATTCTTTTATACTTTGGTTTTGCAAGGAAGGCCAGCTAGATGCTTTTAGGCTTCCACTTCCTTCTGCTCAATCTGATTTGTTAACTTTCCTTCTATAAGGTTCTATATATTAAAATATTAGAATTTATCTTCCCTTTTGTCTACTCTCTGTTCTCTTTGTTCTTGCATACTGTATTTTTGTTTATTCCTTAACTATTATTTTAGTAAGTTTAGTAATGTTTCAGACCTCAATGTACTTATTCCATCCTTTATGTTTACCTTGAATTGGCTATGACAGTTCATCTTCCAAATACAGTGGAGCTGTGAGAATCTCATTATTCCACATGAGGAAACAGAGGCCAAAGAGGTTAAGAAGATTGCCCAAAGGCATACAGTACGTGACAGAAGAGAGATTTGAACCCAACACTGCTTTTTAACAAGACCTGTGTTCTTGGCTACCTGACTGTCCTGGCATTGTGGGATCTTTGGCAAATGTTGTGAATTTGGCTCCCGTGTGTTTACCTCTGACCTCTACAACACCAGGGTTCTGAGCTGCTGAACTGAAGAAAGACCATGGACCATGGCAAAGAGACCACAACAAAGAAAGGCTATTCTGACAGACCCGTGAGGGACAGTCTGCCAGCCTTTTCCCCTGTGCATCATTGTACATACAGAGAGAAATGTGCCTTCTGTTGTGATTTTAATTTCTCCCTAAAATATATGGTCATCTGGCCATCTCTGCAGTGGTGGCTAGAATCAGAGTGAGGAAGACAATGTAGGGTCTTCTTTCATGCACACTCTTGTTATTATTTTTTTATTTAATTGAAATTTCTTTTGAGGTATGTGTAGATTCACATGCAGTTATAAGAAATAATGCAGGGATATCCCACATACCCTTTAATCATTTTCCCCTGAGGGCAACATTTTATGGTTTATTATTATTTTTAAGAAACTAAATACTGGGATCCCTGGGTGGCGCAGTGGTTTGGCGCCTGCCTTTGGCCCAGGGCGCGATCCTGGAGACCCGGGATCGAGTCCCACATCGGGCTCCTGGTGCATGGAGCCTGCTTCTTTCTCTGTCTGTGTCTCTGCCTCTCTCTGTCTCTCTCTCTCTCTCTCATAAATAAATAAAAATTAAAAAAAAAGAAACTAAATACTATATTAATACATTTTCATCATCATAGGTTCAGATAATATCGAAATATATAGAACAAAGCATGAAGGTCTATTTTGAACCCTGTTCTCGTGGACTGTCTCCTCATCTGGGCCCAACTCTAATGGGCTGTGCCTCCTTCCTCCATTCTTCTTCCCTTCTTTCTTGTTACACTGGCCAGGGTCATTCTGGGGCAAAATGGAACTTTGGGATTTCTGGCTGGTCTGACAGCCTCAGAATTCCATGGAACCCGCTCTTTGCTCATGATGGTAAGTGACATCAGCAGCTCTCATCTCCGTTCTTCTTTTCATTGTCTGACAGCCTCTCAGTTAATTGATCCCACGCTTCTGTGTACCCAGTCAGAAAGAAATAATATGTAGTGTGTAATATAATATAGATATGTAATATCTGTTCTGTACTTGGTAGGATCAAGTATTATCTCAGGTCCTACTAAGTGGTCTGTATTTGGTTGAAGACACCGACTTTGGCCTATTTAACACCCTACCAGGAACTATTCTAAGCATTTTAGAAATATTAATTCATTTCACCTTAAGGAGGTGGGCATCTCTATTGTTTTCATTATATGGGTGAGGATATAAGGTGTAGAAAGTTTAGGCAGGCTGCTGTAGGTCACACAGCTAGTAAATGATGGAGACAGGATCCAAACCCATCAGTCTGGCTTCAGAGTCTACTCTTAACAACTTATGCAGCCAACCACTTATCACCTCTGCTCTGCATTGATAGAGTTCACCTCTTTTCCTTTTCTTTTCATCATATTTACATACATATTCCCTCTACAGCAGCTCCTTTCTTGCACGCTATCAATGTGTTCTAATATTTACCGCCCTAAAAGATACACACACACACACACACACACACACACACACACACACACACACACTATCTTTTAGGCACAAAATGCTTGTGCCACAATGCCCTTGTCTCTAGTTATCATCCCATCCCTCTTCCCTGTGCACATTCATAGGGATCCTGGAAAGACTCCCTACAGTTGCTATCTTCTCTTCTTCCTCTGACTCCCTCCCTGGTGGAGCTGCTCAGTCCCAACTCTTGGCTCCACTGCTTTGGGGGACTGCCCCCTGCGTTACCAGAACCGTCATTTCCCCTTACCTCTCCATATATTGATGTCATTAATTATATTACTGCATTTCCTAATATTGAAACATTCTGGCACTCACATCCGTTCTCATTCTTTAAACTTAATGCTAGATTCAATTTGCTAATATTTTAT
Organism: Vulpes lagopus; assembly: GCF_018345385.1. Classification (NCBI taxonomy): domain Eukaryota; kingdom Metazoa; phylum Chordata; class Mammalia; order Carnivora; family Canidae; genus Vulpes; species Vulpes lagopus. The sequence goes on along the minus strand of NC_054830.1, from coordinate 108,187,047 downwards.
TTATGATTTTTGTTAGCATTAGATGGACGGACTATTTCCTTAAAACTTAGAGGAACATAGGAAGTTCTTTCTAGTTCATTTAATTTCCTTGTTAATTTATAGGGGTTGATTTCCTTGTATAAATAGTTTTACTCTTTGTATTGTTCATGTCTCTCCCCATGGGATGTCTTTAGTCTACCAATTAAAAGGGAAATAAATGTGTTTTCTAATTATCACTGAATAGGCATGTAAGGTAGTACCTTCACATTGAAGCACGAATTAGGAAAGCTAGAAAAATTGGATTGGCTTTTACACAGGATTATTTATTTTTTGAGCCCCCAGAAAATGCAGATTGGTAGAAAGAACATTCTCTCTTGAGAAAAGCCTGAGGGTAACAATAATGATAGTGACAAAAGGTTCTTTTGAAAAAAGAGAGAGGGCAGATAGCATATTTTAAGGACTTCGCTGTGCCAGTGGTTGGGTCGAGGGTGCTGAACGAGTTCCTTCCCAGGATGGAAAGTCTACAGGGACAACCATGAGGACTGGCTCCATGTACCTCTGTGAGGCAGGTCCTACTGTTACCCTCCCTTTACAGAGGAGGGAGCCGAGGCTCAGGGAGGGGAAGTCACTTGCCCAAGCTCACTGAGAAGGACTCTAAATGGACTGCTGGTTTCTCCATGAAAATGATTATTTTTGTATGTTTTTTTTTATTGGAGTTCGACTTGCCATCATATAGCATAACACCCAGTGCTCATCCCATCAAGTGCCCTTCACTGCCCATCACCCAGTCACCCCAAACCCCTGCCCCCCTCCCTTCCCACTACCCCTTGCTCGTTTCCCAGAGTTAGGAGTCTCTCATGTTCTGTCTCCCTTACTGATATTTCCCACTCATTTTTAAAACTGTGTTTAACAGGCAGCAACAGCGTCAGGCCTCTGGTCAGTACAGGGCTTCAGGCTGCCGCACTCTGGCAGGCGGAGGGACCATCCCTTCATGTCTGTGGCTTTACAGGTGCTACCTCCCCTCCCTCAAGTGTCTGGAGCCCTGCTTGCCTGCTCACGCCACCTGCCCTTTGAGGGTTGTTCAGAGTTTGTCCCTTCCTCCCCTTGTTCACTGCCTCTCTCCCATCCCTGGAGCATGTTCCTCTCATGGGCCTGACAGGGGGAGATCTCCTGTATGAGGTGGGCTGCTTGGTTGCTCCCAGTGGGCCAGGGATCTCCAGGACCTCTTGTAATGTATTGTTGGGTGAGTAAAGGGTGAGAGTCTCCTGGTGGTTCCCCTTCAACCTGAGCCTGGCTCTGGTGAGCTCTCACCTCCCACCCTCCTCCGGGCCTACTCCTGCCTCCCACAGTGTTCGTGGTAAGGCCTTTTGGGGTTCATGTACCCACAGCCTCTGACCATTCTCTGTCTTTCTAGGGGAACCCCCGCTACCCCATTATTCAAGAAAACACTATACTTTCCTCCCAAAGAAAACTACGTTATTGCAGATTATTAATAAGCCAGAAAACTCATTGAGCAGGAGGCTGGAAACAGCTTTAAGAAAATCCCACCGAGGTCAGATACATTGGGATTGGGATGCCACAGCCCTCAGAAATGACATGAATCTCTGAAAATACTTTTTCTGAGTCTTCTAACTAGTTCTTGAAGAAAAACTGCATCCAAACAATCTTTTCTTTGTGATAAATATCGTAGTGTTAGACTCTATTAGAGTAGGTCAGCATATCAGTATTTCTAGGGGATGCATAACTTATCAGGAGATGCTTTTTTTTTTTTTTTTTAAAGAAACAAACATTTCTTTCTATGGGATAAGTACATGGAAGAAAATTCAGAAAAATACATCATGCTATTCAATCCAGAGATAGATAGAAAATTTCTAAGGAGATTCTTTTCTAGCCTAGAGTAAGAACAGAAGAGAAAAAGCCATATTTGTATATCAAAATAGAGATCGTGGGGGAGGGGGGAAGACACTGTGATTGTCTCTGCAGTATGCCTTTTTCTGTTCATCTCCAAAATCTCAACTTTTCCTGACATTGAATCTGCAAGTCAGGATGACACAGGTGAAGCAGTTGTCAACCCTGCAGATCACTGTTTTCTGAAAGCAGGTTTGTTCATGGGAGAACTACCAGTACTTGTTCACTAGCCCGCCTATCTGTGTGGGTCACAGCCACATCTCTCAGGCCTCTGACTGAATTCTCAGGACTGAGCTTTGAGCCTGGCACCTAGTCAGAGTTCACTTAATAGATAGCAAGTGGATGGATGAGTGAGTGAGTGACTGCATTCAGTCCTCTGACACGTCACACTGTGACTGGCCTCTGTATTATACTTTGTAGACATAATTTTCCCAGAATCCTGCCCACCCTTAAAGCCCATCTATGGTGCTCTCATCTCCATGACATAGTGAAATTGTGTGAATACAGAGGACAAATCACCCAACTTTGCCTTAGCTCATTCGGAAAGGCTTTATGGAGGAGGTAGCGTATGAGTTGAGTGTGCGTGGATTAAGAAGCAAAGAGAGAAAGCTTTCTAGGAAGAAAGAGGGGTGCCCCTGGCAGGTGAAGAAGCCTAGGTGAGGGAAAAGGCATGCTTCTCCCCACAGTTTCAGGTATCACATTCCAGGAAAGCTAGGGAGCATTCGTACGCCATCACAGAGCTGTGAGGGGAGCATGTCAACTGCCTTCTGCTGACCTCCCCAGTACACAGTCCTGGGCCTAGCACATTGCAGGGCTTCATAATTATTTATTGAATGCATAAATACTAAATTTTGGAAGTGATTTTTCATTACCACGCTCCTCCTCAAAAATAACCCTGGATTATGTCTTCATTCTCCGGACACTCAGTAGAAGAGTGATTTGGAACATTTCCATCCCCACTTCATGTTCAGACAGTGAGTTGTTCCTGTTTTCCTCTGGGTCAGTAATCATACCATGACATGAGGGGATAGCCTCTTGTCCAAACTGCAACCAGACATGAAATAGAATGGCTCATTCTGCAGTCAGATCTTATTAGCAGTAAGAGGGCTGGTCTGGTCCCAGGGATGTGGGAGACAGGTAAATGGCAAGATTAAGTGCATAGGAATTGCAATCGACCAAGACCAAGCAGCATGGTGAAAAATAATCCAGTATGTTGTAGAAAGGCTATTACTCCCAAGAACATGGGAATGATCACTTTGAAACCCCTGCCAGGCATATTGGCAGTAGAGGGGAATTTGAATGAGCCAATGCTCAGAGCCATATCCCTTCCTTTCCAGCCATGGTGAGTCTCTGTCTCTGCTTATGGCTCTATGACTTGGTGCACTGAATTAGTTCCAGTAGCTGAAAGATCTTATCATAGGTGAGATGTTAGGACAGATTTCCTCCTGGAGGCATAATGGACTTGAAGTTGTGACCCGCTTCAGGCATTTTAGCAGGTGATGCACTCTGCCTCTCTTTCATGCACCTCCTCCTTGCCAAACCATGTTTCTGATTCTTATCCCTTGTCTCACTGTAGACAAATTGTAGCAGTCTCCTCTGTCCCAGTCTCCTCTGGCCCCTGGTTCCTCTCCCTCTTCCCTCCCTAATCCATGCTAGCATGCACGAAACCTGACCACATTCTTCCCAGGTGAATGCCTCCTAGTCATCTGCAGAGTAAAATCGGAATCCCTTGTATGGGGCCTGACCCCACATGGTCCTCGTCTACTTTCTCCTTCTCTATCTCCCTCTTCCTTCATCTCTTTTGATCTCTCCTCTGGCACCCAAGCAAGCTATGTGTTCTGCTCCTTTGCCTCTGCTAGTAATTTTCTTTCTCAACACCACCATACCTTTCTCGTTCCCTGAGCATATCTGAGTGTTTTCCCTTAAAATTTTGTCGCCTCCCCTGAGAAACCCTCTTCCTGCCAATCAGTCATCTCCTCCAGTGTTCCCAGAACACCTAGACAAGTCCTATCAGAATGTTTTTCTCATGGTATTTGTTTGCTTACTTTACTACTCAGTGCTGTCGATGAAGGTGGCAACTGTGTTTGATTCCCTGTCACAGGATTCTCAGACATCGGCAGAATACATGGGACATAGCAAGAGGTTACGTGCTGCTGTCTCTACACATTTCCCACCGCCTGCTGGTTGATCATTGCAGTCCCTTTCCTCACACCACACGGATCTTTAGACACTCAGTTGTCAACATTTTAGATTGATTTACATACATATAATCAAATGTATATATCTTTAGTCTATGTGTTTTGATAAGCATATGCAACCATGTAACTCACCACTCCAGTTAAGATACAGAACATTTTAATCACTCTGAAAGTTTCCTTAGATCCCTTTGCAGCCAACTTGTTACTCATCTTATTGGTCTAACACTGATCTGTTGTGTATATAGGAGTACTCTTGCCAGTACTAAAACTTCATGTAAATGGAATCATACAGTATATATCCTTTTGTGTCTTTCCATAATTGGCATGTTTGTGTGATTCACCTGGGGTATGTGAGTTAGTACTTTGTTCCTTTTTGTTGCTAAGTAGCATTACATTGTGTGAATATGCTGTAGTTTGTTAATCCTTTCATCTGTTGATAGACATTTGCGTTGTTTCCAGTTTGAAGCCATTATGAATAAAATTTCTACCAATATTGTCATACAAGTCTTCTTGTGGATATATATTTTCATACTTCTTAGGTAAAACATCTAGGAGTAAATTTGCTGGGTCACCGGGTTAGTATGTATTTAACTTTTTAAGAATTGGAGAAATAATTGCCTGAGGTGATTATTTCATTTTATGTTTCCACTGGCAACATACAAAAGTTGTTGTTGCTCTCACTTCGCCAGTACTGCTATCATCTTAATTGTAATAATTTCCGTGGGTTTGTAGATTATCGTGATTGTAGTTTGCTTGTTTCCATATTTAATATCATTTCATGTGCGCCTCCTCTGTGTGTGTGTGTCCACTTTCTTGTTGTGTCCTCTTCAAGTCACCTATCCATCTTTTATTGGCTTGTTTGTCCTTTTACTAATGTTGTGTATCCTGTATAAAGTATTTGGACTGCCCTAGGGTTGTGGATATTTTCCCTTTATTTTCTTGTAGATGCTTTATGGTCTTAGCTTCTAAGGTTAAATGTATGATTCATTTTGATTTAGTTTTTGTGAATGGTGCAAGGTGGGGAGTGAAATTCAGTTTTTATATGAATGTTTAATTGCTCCCTGTCTCTTTACAAAAAGGCTGTCCTTTAACTATTGAATTGCCTTGGCCCGTGTGTCAAAAAAAGAGCAATGTATTGTATATATGTAGGTCTTTTTCTGGATTACTACTTGGTTCCACTGATGTACAGTCTATCTGTACACCAGTCTCATTATTTTCCTAATTATTATAGCTTTATAATTTATCTTTAAATGTGATAATAGAAGTCCTCTAATTTGTTCTGCATTTTCAAAATTTTCTGGAATCCTAGGTTCTTTAAATTTTAGAATCAACTTGATAATTTCATTTGTTGAAAGGCTTCTAAGATTTTTGTTGGTATTATATTGATTCTATGAGTCAGTTTTTGTGAGAAATGAGTTTTAGTTTTTTGAATAGAAGTCTTAGCACCTCTTTTGTTGAACTTATTTCAAAGAATTTTATGGTTTTGATGCTATTGTAAATTTTATTGTATTTTGAAAAATAAATGTTCTGTTTTAGAACAGTTTTGTATTTATAGAAATATAGCAGATAGTACAAAAAGTTCCCTTTTACCACGCATCCGGTGTCTGCTATTATTAACATCTTACATTAGTCATAATTAACAAAACAAATCTGACTGTTATTTTTAACTGAAGTCCGTACTTCATTCAGATTAGTTTTACCTATTATCTTCTTTCTGTTGCAGGATCCGATTAGGGATATCACAGTACATTTAGAAGTCATGTCTCCTTAACTACTATTGCCTGTAACAGTTTCTCAGACTTACATTGTTTTTAATGACTTTGATAATTTTGATGATTTGTGGAAGTTGATTCCACAGTTGGAATTTTTCTGATGTTTTACACATGGTTCGTTTGGGGTTATATATTTTGAAAGGAAGAAAACAGAAGTAAATTGCCATGTTCATCATATCTTATCAAGGGTACCTACAATTAATATACTTATCACAGTTCATGTTGACTTTGACCACCTGGCTGAGGTAGTGTGTGTAGTGTGTGCCAAGTTTCATTACTATAAAGTTATTCTCTTTCTCCTTCCATACTGCACTCTTTGGAATGAAATTGCTATCTGTAGCCCTGACGTAAGGAGTGGGTGTCTATGCTTCCTCTTTCTTGAGGGTGAGGAGGTATCTATATGCATTATTTGGAATTTTACTGCACAGGAGATTTGTCTCTTGTCACATCTATTTATCAATTTAATCATTTATTTATTTAAGTATGGACTTAAATATATTTATCTTAAACTTTGGTTTATAATCCAGTACTACATTTTGTTGCTCAAATTTTTTTAAGCCTTGGATACTGGGAGCTCTTTCATTTGCTCTTCTGTCCCTTTGATCTTCTGTCCCTCCAACGTTGTATACCTTTTTAAAAATTATTAGTTTTAGGGGTAGAATTTAGTGATTCATTAGTTGTGTATAATACCCAGGGCTCATTACATCACATGCCCTCCTTAAGGCCCATCACCCAATCACCCTATCCCTCCACCCAGTTCCCCTCCAGCAACCCTCAGTTTATTTCCTATGGTTAAGAGTATCTTATGATTTGCCTCCCTCTCTGTTTTCATCTTATTTTATTTTTCTTTCCCTTGCTCTGTTTTGTTTCTTAAATTCCACTTATGAGTGATACCATATGGTATTTGTCTTTCTCTGACTTACTTCACTTAGCATGATACCCTCTAGTCCCACTTTTTTTTTTTAAGTTCTTCTTTACTTTCTGGTACTACAGGATGATCAAGGCTCATTTTATATACTTCCTGCTTCCAACCTAGAATAATATATTTCTCCAAAGAACAGTGGTTCCTTTCAATGGCATTAATGGAGAATGATATTAAAAACTCAACTGAGAAGGGATCCGTGGGTGGCTCAGCGGTTTGGCGCCTGCCTTTGGCCCAGGGTGTGATCCTGGAGTCCTGGGATCGAGTCCCACATTGGGCTCCCTACATGGAGACTGCTTCTCCCTCTGCCTGTGTCTGTGCCTCTCTCTCTCTCTGTGTCTCTCATGAATAAATAAATAAAATCTTAAAAAAAAACTCAACTGAGATTGGCATACTATATGTGCTCATTGCTGTTTGATGCTGTTATTTCTAGGTTCTCTTTCTCAGCAGACAGACCAAGAAAATAATATATTAATGTGTATATACACATATCTATCACTATTTCTGTATGTAGCCATCTGTATTTATATTTAGGTAAACGTGAGTTCATACTGATGTCTGCAGCTCTGAGTCAGTACCACATGGTACTAGCCTCTAGCCTCTTGACCTTGCATATCTGTAACTTCTCATTCCGACAATTTACCATTTACTAAATTGTTCACTTCTGGTATATGTGTGTAAACAGCGTCAGGATTGTTAACCAGTACTCACTCACATGGGGAACTCTATCACCTGGAGCCCAAGGTTTATATAGAGTTTCTTTTGCCTTTAGTCTTACAGATTTCACTCATTTCAAAGTTACGTAGGTCAGTACCTTGTACCAGTCCCCTGAGGTTGTTTTATATATAGTTAATTGTTTTGTCATTTCTGTATTTCATCTTGGGACTCTCCCAAATAATTTCCTAAGTGATTTTTAAAATTTGATGTTCTATGTTTTATTTATTTTTTTGTTTTAAAGATTTTGCTTATTTGAGAGAGAGAGAGAGAGAGCGAGTAGGAGTGGTTGGGGAGGGTGCAGAGGGAGAGGGAGAAGCAGACTCCTTGCTGAGCAGGGAGCCAAGGTGCGTCACAGGACCCCGAGATCATGACCTGATCCGAAGGCAGCTGTTTAATCAACTGATCCACAGAGGCACGCTTCTATTTTTTTTTTTTTTAAGATTGCAGTTTAGCAGACACACCATGTTATATTAGTTTTAGATGTACAACAGAGTGATTTGACAAGTCTGTTATATCTTATATCTTATGTCATGCTCACCACAAGGAGCTACCATCTGTTACCATGTTCTGTGAGTTTTGACAAATGTGTAATGTTATACATTCACTGTATTCACTAGTATCATACATAATGATCTTACCACCCTCAAAATCCTCTGTGCTTTACTTGTTTCACACTCTCCTCATCTCAGACCCCTGCAACCATTGATATGTTTACTATATATGCAGTGTTGTTTTATCATATAATTAGAATACTTTTCAGATTGGCTCCTTTCACTTAGCAATATCCATTTAAGGTTCATCCATGTTTGTTCAAAATTTGTTAACTCATTTTTTCCCTTCAGATTTATTGAGAAATAATTGACACATCACTGTATAAATTTAAGACATGCAGCATGATGGTTTGATTTACATGTATGGTGAAATGTTTACTACAATAGTTTCAGCTAACATCCGTAATTTCATACAGATACAATAAAAAGAAGAAAAAGTGTTCTCCGTTTGATGAGAACTCATAGGATGTATTCTTTCTCTTCACATGTTTCCTGTATACCAGACAGCCCTTTTATTTTTATTTATTGTTGATTAGTTTAAAAATTAATTTTTTATTATATACTTTCTTTCTTCTTTCTTTCTTTCTTTCTTTCTTTCTTTCTTTCTTTCTTTCTTTCTTTCTTTCTTTCTTTCTTTCTTTCTTTCCTTTTATTGAATTTCTATTTGCCAACAATACTATAACACTCCATGCTCATCCCATCAGGTGCCCTCCTCAGTGCATGTCACCTAGTCACCCCATCCCACCGCCCATCTCCTTTTCCTCTACCCCTTATTCGTTTCCCAGAGTTAGGGGTCTCTCATATTCTGTCTTCCTCTCTAATTTTTCCCACTCATTTTCCCTCCTTTCCCTGATAGTCCCTTTCACTATTTCTTATAGTCCATGTATGAGTGAAAGCATATGATGATTGTCCTCCAATTGACCTACTTCACTCAGCATGATACCCTCTGGTTCCATCCAGGTAGAAGTAAATGGTGGGGGTCCGTCCTTTCCGATGGCTGAGTAATATTCCATTGTATATATAGACTACATCTTATTTATCTATTCATCTGTCGAAGGACATTGGGGCTCCCTCCACAGTTTGGCTATTGTGGACATTGCTGCTATAAACATTGAGGTGCGGGTGTTCCAGCCTTTCACTGAATCTATATCTTTGGGGTAAATCCCCAGAAGTGCAATTGCTGGGTCATAGGGCAGATCTATTTTTAACTCTTTGAGGAACTTCCACACAGTTTTCCAGAGTGGCTGCACCAGTTCACATTCCCACCAACAGTGCAAGAGTGTTCCCCCTTCTCCACATCCTCTCCAAAATTTGTTGTTTCCTGTCTTGTTAATTTTCACCATTCTCACTGGTGTGAGGGGGTATCTCATTATGTTTCATTTGTTTTCGCCTGATGGCAAGTGATACGGAGCATTTTCTCATGTATTTGTTGGCCATGTCTATGTCTTCTTTGGTGAAATTTCTGTTCATGCCTTTTGCCCATTTCATGATTGGATTTTTTTTTCTTGGGTGTTGAGTTTAATAAGTTATTTATAAATCTTAGATACTAGCCCTTTATCTGCTATGTCATTTGAAAATAAAATAACTTCTCCCATTCTGTAGTTGCCCTTTAGTTTTGTTGATTGTTTCCTTTGCTATGCAGAAGCTTTTTATCCTGATTAACTCCCAGTAGTTCATTTTTGCTTTTGTTACATTTGCCTTCATAGATGTATCTTGCAAGAAATTACTGTGGCCAAGTTCAAAAAGGGTCTTGCCTGTGTTCTCCTCCAGGATTTTGATGGATTCTTGTCTCACATTTAAATGTTTCATCCATTTTGAGTTTATCTTTGTGTATGGTGTAAGAGAATGCTCTAGTTTCATTTTTCTGCTTGTGGCTGTCCAATTTCCCCAACACCATTAATTGAAGAGACTGTCCTTTTTCCAGTGGATAGTCTTTCCTTCTTTGTCGAAAATCAGTTGACTGTAGAGTTGAGGGCGATTTCTGGGTTCTCTATTCTGTTCCATTGATCTATGTGTCTGTTTTTGGGCCAGTACCACACTGTCTTGATGATTACATCTTTGTAGGACAGCTTGAAATTTGGCACTGTGATGCCCCTGGCTCTGGTTTTCTTTTTCAAAATTCCCCTGGCTATTTGGGGTCTTTTCTGATTCCACACAAATCTTAAGATTATTTGTTCCAACTCTCTGAAGAAAGCCCATGGTATTTTGATAGGGATTGCACTGAACGTGTAAATTGCAGTATAGACATTTTCATAATATTAATTCTTCCAACCCATGAGCATGGAATATTTTTCCATCTCTTTGTGTCTTCCTCAATTTCTTTCAGAAGTGTTCTGTAGTTTTTAGGGTATAGATCCTTTACCTCTATGGCTAGTTTTATTCTTAAGTATCTTAGGATAATGGGTGCAATTGTAAATGGTATTGATTCCTTAATTTCTCTTTCTTCAGTCTCATTGTTAGTGTATAAATGCCATTGATTTCTGGGCATTGATTTTGTACCCTGCCACACTGCCAAATTTCTATATGAGTTCTAGCAATCTTGGGGTGGAGTCCTTTGGGTTTTCTACGTACAGTATCATGTCATCTGCGAAGAGGGAGAGTTTGACTTCTTCTTTGCCAATTTGAATGCCTTTTATTTCTTTTTGTTGTCTGATTGCTGAGGCTAGGACTTCTAGTACTATGTTGAATAGCAGTGGTGAGAGTAAACATCCCTGTCATGTTCATGATCTTAGGGGAAAGGCTCCCAGTGTTTCCCCATTGAGAATGATATTTGCTGTGGGCTTTTCGTAGATGGCTTTTAAGATGCTGAGGAATGTTTGCTCTTTTCCTACACTCTGAAGAGTTTTTATCACGAGTGGATGCTGTATTTTCTCAAATGCTTTCTTTGCATCTATTGAGAGGATCATATGGTTCTTGTTTTTTCTCTTGTTCATGTGACCTATCACGTTGTTTTACGAGTTTTGAACCATCCTGAGGATAAATCCCACTTGGTCATCATAAATAATCTTCTTAATGTACTGTTGGATCCTATTGGCTAGTATCTTTTTTAAAAAAATATTTATTTATGAGAGAGAGAGAGAGAGAGAGAGAGAGAGAGTGAGAGAGAGGAAGGCAGAGACACAGGCAGAGGGAGAAACAGCTCCATGCAGGGAGCCTGACATGGGACTCAATCCCAGGTCTCCAGGATCCCACTCTGGGCCGAAGGTGGCACTAAACCGCTGAGCCACTGGGGCTGCCCTATTGGCTAATATCTTGTTGAGAATTTTTGCATTTGTGTACATCAGGGATATTGGTCTATAATTCTCCTTTTTGGTGAGGTCTTTGTCTGGTTTTGGAATTAAGGTGACACTGGACTCATAAAACAAGTTTGGAAGTATTCTGTCCCTTTCTATCTTTCAGGACAGCTTTAGTAGAATAGGTATTGTTTCTTCTTTAAATGTTTAATACAATTCCCCGGGAAGCCATTTGGCCCTGGACTTGTGTCCTGGGAAGTTTTGGATGACTGCTTCAATTTTCTCCCTGGTTCAGGTGGAGATGAAGAGGGATGCTATATTATACTTAAAGGGTTTATCTAATAAGAGGACCTAACAATCATGAATATTTATGCCCCTAGTCTGGGAGCTGCCAAGCATATCAATCAATTAATAACCAAAGTAAAGACATACTTAGATAATAATACACTAATAGTAGAGACTTCAACACGACACTTTCTGCAAATGACATATTTTCTAAGCACAACATCTCCAAAGAAACAAGAGCTTTAAATGATACACTTGACGAGATGGATTTCACAGATATATACAGAACTTTGCATCCAAATGCAATGTGGAGAAGGGGGAACACTCTTGTACTGTTGGTGGGAATTTGAACTGGTACAGCCACTCTGGAAAACTGTGTGGAGGTTCCTCAAAGAGTTAAAAATAGTGCTACCCTACCACCCAGCAATTGCACTGCTGGGGATTTACCCCAAAGACATAGATTCAGTGAAACGATGGGACACCTGCACCCCAATGTTTACAGCAGCAATGTCCACAACAGCCAAGCTGTGGAGGGAGCCCCGATGTCCTTTGACAGATGAATGCATAAAGAAGATTTTGTGTCCAATTTTGTGTCTTGGGCAGTTTGATGACTGCTTCAGTTTCCTTCCTGGTATTGCCCTGTTCAGGTTTTCTATTTCTTCCTGTTCCAGTTTTGGTAGTTTGTGGTTTTCCAGAAATGCATCCATTTCTTCTAGATTGCCCAATTTATTGGTGTATAGCTGCTAATAATATGTTTTTAAAATCTTTTGTATTTCCTTGGTATTGGTTGTGATCTCTCCTCTTCATTCATGATTTTATTATTTTGAGTCTTTTCTCTTTTGTTTTTAATAAGGCTGGCTAATGGTTTATCTATCTAAAAATTCTTTCAAAGAACCAACCTCTGGTTTTGTTGATCTGTTCTACAGGTCTTCTGGTCTCTATTTCATTGAGTTCTGCTTGAATCTTTATTATTTCCCTTCTTCTGCCTGGTGTAGGTTTTACTTGCTGATCTTTCTGCAGTTCCTCTAGGTGTGAGGTTAGCTTATGTATTCGAATTTTTTACAGTTTTCTGAGGGAGGCTTGTATTGCAATGTATTTCCCTCTGAGGACTGCTTTTGCTGTATCCCAAAGATTTTGAATGGTTGTATCTTCATTCTTATTAGTTTCCATGAATTTTTAAATTCTTCTTAAATTTCCTGGTTTGACCCATTCATCTTTTAGTAGAATGGTCTTTAACCACCATGTGCTTGAGTTTCTTCCAAATTTCTTCTTGTGATTGAGTTCTAGTTTCAAAGCTGTGGTCTGACTATATGCAGGGGACAATCCCAATCTTTTGGTATTGGTTGAGACCTGATTTGTGACCCAGCATGTGGTCTATTCTGGAGAAAGTTCCATGTGCACTTGAGAAGAATGTGTATTCAGTAGCGTCCCTCTTCATCTCTTCCTACAGTCTTTGGGATAAACTTTAATTTATCTGATATGAGGATTGCTACCCCAGTTTCTTTTGAGGACCATTTGAATGGTAAATGGTTCTCCAACCTTTCATTTTCAGGCTATAGGTGTCCTTAAGTCTAAAATGAGTCTCTTATAGACAGCAAATGATGGGTCTTGCTTTTTTTCTAGTCCAAAATCCTGCGTCTTTGATGGGATCATTTAGCCCATTCATGTTCATAGTAACTATTGAAAGATGAATTTAGTGTCATTGTAATATCTATTTGGTCCATTTTTGTGGATTATTTCTTTGGGCTTCCTCTTTCTTTTACAGGGTCCCCCTTAATATTTCTTGCAGAACTGGTTTGGTGGTCACATATTCTTTCAGTTTCTGCCTATCTTGGAAGCTCTTTATCTCTCCTTCTATTCTGAATGAGAGCCTTGATGGATAAAGTATTCTTGGCTGCATGTTCTTCTCACTTAATATCCTGAATATATCCTGCCAGCCCTTTCTGGCCTGCCAGGTCTCTTTGGAGAGGTAAAAAAAAAAATTCTGATATTTTTCCCTACATAAGTTAAGAATCTCTTGTCTGTTGCTGCTTTAAGGATTTTCTCTTTATCTTTGGAATTTGCAAGTTTCACTATTAAATGTTGAGGTGTTGAATGGTTTTTATTGATTTTTTTTGGGGGGGGAACCTCTCTATCTCCTGGATCTGAATGCCTGTTTCCCTCCCCAAATTAGGGAAGTTCTCAGCTATGATTTGTTCAAATATACTTTGTGGCCATCTCTCCCTCTCGGCGTCTTCTGGAATCCCAATTATACATAGATTCTTCCTTCTGAGGCTATTCTTTATTTCCATTAACTTTTCCTCATGGTCTCTTGTTTTTCTTTTTTTCCTCAGCTTCCTTCCTTGCCATCAATTTGTCTTCTATGTTGCTCAGTCTTTCTCCTGCCTCATGTACCCTTGTTGTTAGGACCTCCAGTTTGGATTGCATCTCATTTAATTGTTTTTCATTTTGTCCTGATTAGATCTAAATTCTTCAGTAACGAAGCCTTCAGAGTCCTTTATGCTTTTTTCCAGAGCCACCAGTAGCCTATGATTGTGCTTCTGAATTGGCTTTCTGACAGTGAATTGTAATCCGTATTTTGTAACTCCGGAGAGTACTGTTTCTGATTCTTTCTTTTGTAGTGAATTCTTCCTTCTGGTTCTCTTGTTCAGTGCACTGTGGCTGTATGAGTGGGCTGAGCTAAAATTATCAACCACGACCTAAGTAAATTCCACTCTAGATGATTCCAATGAGGTCAGAAAGCAGAAAATGAAAAGAAGATCAGAACAAAATAAAACAAAAGGACTACTAAAGTGAAAAATTTTAAAACGAAGTAGTAAATAAAAGGCCAACAACTATGAAGAAGAACAAAAAAGAAAAACAATAAAAAAATAAAAGGGAAAAAGAGATAAAAGTAAAAGGGGGGGGGACTGGGAGATGGTGGTGGTGAAGAGGTGGTAGTGGAGAGAGAATGTAATCTACCTGAGGGGTCCTAGAGGGTGATCCTCTTGGTTCTTAGTGTATTTTGTTCTGTATGTTGAAAGATGCTCAGTCCCAGTTTATATAAACCAGCAATACTTACAGAAAGCCCCAACATTGACCACCAAAACATAAACGAGATAAAAGAGGGGGGCAGAATGGGAATGAAGAGAGAATATAATATCACAGAATGAACCAGCACAGTATTCCACTTGATTCTGGGTGCATACTGGTCATGTTTTATGAGGTATTAACTTCCGCCATTGTATTACAAAACAAGGCAGAGAAAACAAAAAACACAAAACAAAAACCCATATCTTGTTTATCTCCCAAAATTGAATTGAGTATGTTGAAGGGAGTCCAGAAGTGAAAAAATATATCTAAGACATGTAATTGTAGAAATATGAAAGTCAAAAATGAAAAAACTTAAAAATGAAGAGCTATTAATATATTGTAGTTAAGGTGGGAGAAGAGAAAAATATTGGAAATTTTAGTCTGATATAAAAAGAGTTGTAATGGAAAAAGGAAAAAAAATTAAAAAGAGGGGGGAACCTCTAGTTCTATATACTATATCCCCTCGATATTCCCTTGTTTCTGGATCTTTCCAGTGCTGCTCGGTCAAGAACTTGCTCTTCCCCGTCCTTCCAGCTGGTCTTCTGGGGGAGGGGCCTGCTGTGCTGGTTCTCAGGTGTGTGCACCTGGGGGAGCTGCCCTGCCCCCTGCCGGGTGCCGGGCTCAGTGGGGCTGTTGACCCTGCGAGGCCCCTGTTCCTCGGAGGCCCTGCCCCTCCTGGGCACACGTGAAGCGAGGAGGAACAACCACAGTGGCCAGTGTCAGGTCTCCCGCTGTGGACTCAGGTCCCCATGAGTAACACCTCAGTCTCCCCGTCTGCACTGGCCTAGATGCTCCTGGAGCCGGCGCGGGGGTGCTGATCCGTACAGCTTTGCGGCGCCCAACAACAGGAGAGTCCTCACTGTCCCGTGGCCTCTGCACTTCGCCCGTCCCTAGGGAGCGCAGGATCCCCGCTGTGTCTGCTCGGGCGTCCTGGGATCCGGGTCCTGTGCTGCTGGGATCGCGCTCCCGGGGCCGCCTCTCCAGAAGGGATGGGGCTCAGCCACCTCCATCTGGAGCCCTTGCCTGACCCACCGGCTTCTCCCCGAGCCCTGTGGGCTGCACACTCCAGCCCTTTATCGACATCCGCTCGGGTGGATGTTTGTTGTGAGCTCTCCCCGAGCATCCCTCCCCTACTAGTGACTCCGGGAATTTGGAGGCTCCCCTGCCCCTCCTGTGGTTCTGCCGGATTTCCCTGCTGAGCACTTTTCCCTCTGGGAAAACTCCTGCGTGGATTTTTTTTTGTAATAATAAATTTATTTTTTATTGGTGTTCAATTTGCCAACATACAGAATAACACCCAGTGCTTGTCCCGTCAAGTGCCCCCCTCAGTGCCCGCCACCCAGTCACCCCCACCCCCCGCCCTCCTCCCCTTTCACCACCCCTAGTTCATTTCCCAGAGTTAGGAGTCTTTATGTTCTGTCTCCCTTTCTGATATTTCCTACCCATTTCTCCTCCCTTCCCCTCTATTCCCTTTCACGATTATTTATATTCCCCAAATGAATGAGACCATATAATGCTTGTCCTTGTGGATTTTTAAAGTTTCCGCTTCACCAGGGCTGGGCTTTCCTGTCCCTGAGGCTCTCTGCTCTGCTGCAGCCCAGCTCCTCGTGGGCTCCTTCCTTGCTTGACTCTTTTTTTTTTTCCTGCCGTCTACCTTGTTAAAAGTGAAAACTTTTCGCTCTGTAGTGTTCCAGCTGTTCTCTCTTTAAATCTCAGGTCGGATTCATAGGTGACCAGGATGTTTTGAAAGTAATCTAGGTGAGTTGGTGGGGCCAGGTGAGGTGAGGACCCTACTCCTCCGCCATCTCGCCCCACCTCCTGATCCCTTTTTCGGTGAGTTTTAGTTTTTGCTATTTTTGTTTTGTTTGAGATTCTATATGTGGGATCATAACAGTATTCACCTTTCTCTGATTTATTTCGCTTAGCATAATGCCTTCAAGGTTTATATGTGTTGTGAGTGGTAGGGTGTCTTCATTTTTTTATGACAACATTTCTCTGTGTGTGTGTCTGTGTATTGCAAATTCTTTATCCATCCATCCTCCATGGATATTTTGTTTTCATGTCTTGGCTATTATAAATAATGCTGCCATGAACATGAGGGTGTGGATACTTTTTTGAGTTATTGGTTTTCTGCCCTTTGGATATAGTCCCAGATGTGGAATTGCTGGGTCATATGGAGTTCTACTTTCAAGTTTTTGAGGATCCTTCATGCTGTTTTCCATAGTGGCTCTAACAATTTACAATGCTACCCAACATTGTAGTGTTCCTTTTTCTCCACATCCACTCTAGAATCTGTTAATATCTTATCTTTTTGTTGATAGCCATTGTAATAGTCGTGAGGTAATGTATCATCCCTATGGTTTTAATTTGCATTTCCCTAATGACTAGTGATGTTGATCATCTTTTCATGTACCTATTGTCCTTTCATATAGCTTGTTTCTAAAAAATATCTATTGGGTTCTTTTTGCCTATTTTAAAATTGAGTTATTTGGATTTTTGTGCTGTTTTGTTATTGTATGTGTTCTTTATATATTTTGGATATTCACTCCTTATTAGATGCACAGTTTGCAAATTTATTTTCCCATTCTGTAGGTAGTCTTTTCACTTTGTTGATGGCTTGTTTTGCTGTGTAGAAAATTTTTAATTGGTTGTAGTATCACCTGTGTTTTGGTTTTGTTGCTTGTGTTTTAGGTGTCCAGTCATTACCTGTCCAATCATTACCAATCATTTAACCAGTACCCATGTCAGTGAGCTTAATTCCTATGTTTTCTTCTATAGATTTCATGGTTTCAAGTATACAGTTAAATCCATTTGAGTTCATTTTTGTGAGTTCTGTAACATAGGGGTCCAGTTTTATTTTTTTACATGATGAATATCTAATTATTTTAGCTGCACTTATTGAAGAGACTGTTTTTTTTTTTTTAATCCCCTGAGTATTTTGGGCTCCCTTGGCAAATGTTAGCTGTACACGCTTGGGTTCATTTCTGGACTTCAAATTATGCTCATTTGGTCTATGTGTCTGTTCTATGCCAGTTTTATATTGTTTTGACGACTGTAGCTTTGTAATATACCTTGAAATCAGGAGGTGTAATGCTTCCTGCTTTGTTCTTTTTCCCCCAAGATTTCTTTGATATTCAGGGTCCTTTGTAGTTCCATATAAATTTTAGGAGTGTTTTCTAAAAAAAGATTTAATTTATTTATGAGAGAGAGAGAGAGAGAGAAGGAAAAGCAGGCTCCCAACAGAGCAGGGAGTCTGATACCAGACTCAATCCAGGACCCTGGGATTACCACTTGAGCCAGAAGGTAGACTCTTAACTGACTTAGCCACCCCGGCACCCCTAAGAGTGTTTTATCTACTTCTATAAAAAATAGAATCTTGATAGGGATTGCATTGACTCTAAAATGGCTTTGGTAATGAAGTTTAACAATATTAATTCTTCTAGCCCACAAACATGAGATACTTTTCCATTTACATCTGTCTCCTTTGATTTATTTTAGTAATGTCTTAGTGTTTTCAGAGTAGAGATTTTTTATTGGTTAAATTTGGTTAAGTAAGTATTTTATTGTTTTTGATGCTGTTGTAAATGGAATTGATTTTTTCCAGGAAAAGTGTTGTTACTGTAAAAACTACTGATTTTTGCATCCTGCACCTTTACTGAATTCATTGATGAGCTCTAACAGTTTATTGGGTGGATCTTTAGGATTTTCCAATTATAAAATCATGTCATCTGCAAATAAAGACAATTTTACCTCTTCCTTTCCAGTTTTGATACCTTCTATTTCTTTTTCTTGCCTGATTTTTCTATCTACAACTTTCAGTACTATGTTGAATAGGGGTGGTGAGAATGGGTACTCTTTTCTTGTTCCTGATAATAGAGGAAAAAGTTTCAGCCTTTCACCATTTAATATGTTAGCTGTGGGCATGTCATATATGACTTTCATTATGTTGACATGTGTTCCTTTTTTTTTTTAAATATTTATTTGAGAGAAAGAGAGAGAAAGAGCAAGCACAAACCGGGGGGAGGGGCAAAGGGGAGGGATAAGTAGGCTCCCCACTGAGCAAGAAGCCCAACTTGGGGCTCAATTCCAGGACCTGAGCCGAAGGCAGACACTCAACATACTGAACCACCAAGGCACCGGAGATGTTTTCCTTCTATACCTAATTTCTTAAGAGCTTTTTTTTTTTTTTTAAAAAAAATCATGAATGGTTTGGATTTTGTCAAATATTTTTTCTGCATCTTTTGAGATTATATGACTTTTTTCTTTCATTCTACTAATGTAATGTATTAAATTGATTTAGGTATATTGAACTGTACTTGAATTTCAGGAATAAATCCCACTTGATCATGGTGAATGATCTTTTTAGTGTGCCACTCAATTTGGCTTGCTAGTATTTTATTGAGAATTTCTGCATCTATATTTATGAGGGATATTGGCTCATAGTTTTCCTCCTAGCAGTGGTTTTTTTTTTTTTATAGTTTTTAAATCTGATAATGCTGACCTCATTAAATAACTTTGGGAATATTCTCTCCCTTAATTTCTTTCTTTTTTTTTTTTTTTGGAAGAATTTGAGAAGGATTGCTATTAATTCTTTGAATGTTTGACAAAATTTACCAGTGAACCATCTGCTCCTGGGCTTTTCTTTAGGAGATTTTTGATTATTGACTCAATCTCCTTACTGGTAATTGATCCGTTAGATTTTCTTTTTCTTCTTGGTTCAGTCTTGTAAATTGAATATTTTTGAGAACTTATTTATTTCTTCCACGATGTCTGATTTGTTGGCATATAACTGTTCATAGCCTCTTGTGGTTCTTTGTGTTCTGGTTATAATGTCAAAATACCTGTAAATGTCTCCTTTTTCATTTATCATTTTGTTGGCTTGGGGTCCTCTCTCTTTTTCCCCTGCTTAGTCTAGCTAAGGGTTTCTCAGTTTTGTTTATCTTTCTAGAGAATCAACTTTTATTTTGGCTAAAACAATTTTTTCTGATGTGTTTCTTTTCTCCATTTTATTTATTTCTACTACTTTTAGTATTTTCTTTCTTTTGCTAAATTTGGGCTCAGTTTATTCTTCTTCTAGTTCTTTAAGGCATAGAGTTAGATTGTTTATTTGGGATCTTCTTTGCTTTTTAATGTAGATGTTTATTGCCGTGAACTTTCCTCTTAGAACTGTTTTTCCTAGATTCTATAAGTTCTGGTATGTTGTGTTTCCATTTTCATTTTTCTCAAGAGACATTTTTGTTTTCCTTTTAATTTCTTCTTTGATCCATTGGTTGTTCAGGAGAGTGCTGTTTAATTTCTGTGTGTTCATGAATTTTTCCAGTTTTCCTCTTGTTGATTCTAGTTTTATTTTATTGTGGCCAGAGTAAACATTTCATGTGACTTCAGTCTTCTTGAATTTGCTAAACTTAGTTTGTGGCCTCACATGTAGTTTATCCTAGAAAATATTCCAAGTTTGCTTGAGAAGATGTTCTCTGCCCTTTGTGAATAGAATGCTTTGTGTGTTTCTTTTAGGTCCAGTTGGTCCATTGTGTTGTTCAAATCCACTCTTACTAATTCTGTTTGTATATCTATCCATTGTTGAGAACGGGATGTTCAAGTCTCTAATTATTTTTGAAATTACTGTTTATTTTCTCCTTTTAGCTCTTTTAACTTATTTATTTATTTTTAGAGAGAAAGAGGGACAGAGAAAGAGTGAGTAGGGGTGGGGTGGGGAGAGGTATAGGGAGAAGGAGAGAGAGAATCCCAAGCAGATTTTATGCTGAGGGCAGAACCTGATGCAGGGCTTGATCCCATGACCCTGAGATCATAACTGGAGCCCAAATCAAGAGTTGAACTCCTAACTAACTCAGCCACCCAGGCTTCCCTAGCTCTCTTAAGTTTTGACGTATAAATTTAGGTGCTCTGTTCATTGGCACATAAATGTTTACAATTGTTTTACCTTCTTGATGAATTGATCCCTTTATCATTTTGTAGACTTCTTTTTCTCTTTTTATCATTTCTAAAGTCTGTTCTCTGTGATACAAGTACAGCACATCTGATTTTTGTTGTGTTACCATTTGTTGAAATGACTTTTTCTATCCCCTACTGTTAGTCTATGTGTGTCTTTATGTTCCAAATGAGTCTCTTGTAGGCAGCATATTGTTGGATTTGTTTTTTTTATCCATTTAGCTTTTCTATGTCTTCTATTGGAAAATTCAATACATTTGCATTTAAAGTAATTATTGATATACCAGGACTTACTAATGCCATTTTGTTAAATATTTCCTAGTTGTGGGATCCCTGGGTGGCTCAGAGGTTTAGCGCCTTTGGCCTAGGGCATAATCCTGGAGACCCAGGATCGAGTCCCACATCAGGCTCCCTGCATGGAGCCTGCTTCTCCCTCTGCCTGTGTCTCTGCCTCTCTCTCTCTCTCTCTCTCTCTCTCACTGTCTCTCATGAATAAATAAATAAAATCTTAAAAAAATATTTCCTAGTTGTTTCATAGATCAATTTACTTTTTATCCTTTTGTCTTTTGGTGTCTTTTGTTATCAATATATTTTGATTTCTTTATCAAGTTATTTTGTGTTATTGCTACAGGACTTTCCCTTGTAGCTACTGTGAAGCTTTTATAAAATATCTTAAAATTATAACACCCTATTTTAAGCTAATAACAACTTTAGTAGAATTCTTAAACTTTATAATTTTACTTCTCTCTCTCACACATTTTACATTATTGTTAGAATTTACATATTTTTTATATTGTATAACTAATAGGTTATCATAGTTACAGTTATTTTTACTCAGTTTATTTTTTAAAACTTTCACTTCCGGTTAGCTAACATACAGTGTAATATTAGTTTAAGGTATATAATACAGAGATTCAACATTTCTGTACATCACCTGGTGCTCATTATAACCAGTGCATTTCTTAATCTCCATCACCTATTTCACCCATTGCCCCACCCTTCTACCCTCTGGTAACCATCAGTTAATTCTCTGTAGTTAAGAGTCTGTTTCTTGGAGTGCCTGGGTGGTTCAGTAGGTTAAGCGTCTACCTTTGGCTCATGTCATGATCTCAGAGTCCAGGGATCAAGCCCTGAGTCAGGCTCCCTGCTTTGCAGAGTCTGCTTCTCTCTCTTTCCCTCTGTTTCTCCCCACATCCCCACTTGTGCTCACTCTCTAATAAATAAATTAAAAATCTTAAAAAAAAGAAGTTATTTAAAAAAAGAATCTGTTTCTTGGTTTGCCTCTTCCCCCCCCTTTGATCATTTATTTTGTTTCTTAAATTCCACATATAAGTGAAATCATATTGTATTTGCCTTTCTCTGATTGACTTATTTCACTTAGGATAATATTCTCTAGCTCCATGTATTGCAAATGGTAAGATTTCATTATTTTTTATGGCTGAATAATGCTCCATTGTATACACACACACACACGCACACCACATCTTCTTTATCCATTTCCAGTTAATGAACACTTGGGCTGTTTCCACAACTTAGGTATTGTTGATAATGCTGCTATATGAATATCAATGGATGGATCATCTAAACAGAAAATAAACAAGGACATGATGACTTTGGGTGACACACTGGACCCGATGGATTTAACAGATATATTAAAAACATTCTATTCTTAAACAGCAGAACACATTTTCTTTTCAAGTGCATTTGGAACATTCTCCAGGATAGATCACATATTAGTATACAAAACAGGTCTCAACAAATACAAGAAGATTGAAGTCATACCATTAGCCTTTTCTGACCATAATACTATGAACTAGAAGTCAACCACAAGAAAAAATCTGGAAAGAGCACAAACACATGGAGGTTAAACAACATGCTAGTAAACAATAAATGGGTAAATCAGAATATCAAAGAAGAAATAAAAAATAAAGTGAAAACACTATGTCCCAAATTTGGAATGCAGCTAAAGCTTAGTCTTAAGAGGGAATTATAGAGTAATACAGGTCTACCTCAAGAAGCAAGAAAAATCTCAAATAGACAACCTAACCTTACACCTAAAGGAGCTAGAAAAGGAGCAACAAATGAAACCTAAAGCTAGCAGAAGGAAAGAAATGATAAAGACAATAGCAGAAATATATGATATAGAAACTAGAAGTAACCAATAGAAGAGATCAATGAAATCAGAGGCTGGTTCTTTGAAAAAATTAATAAAATTGATAAACCTCTGGCCAGATTGATCAAAAAGAACAGAAAAAGGACCTGAAGAGATAAAATTACAAATGAGAGAGGAGAACTATCCATCAACACCACAGAAATACAAAGAATTATAAAAGAATACTGTTAAAAACTATATGGCAACAAATTGGACAACTGAGAAGAAATAGGTAAATTCCTAGAAACATACAAACTATCAAAACTGAATCAAGATGAAGTAGAAAACTCAGACCAGTAGTCAGCAAAGAAACTGAATCAGTAATAAAAAAAAAAGCTCCTAAGAAACAAAAGTGCAGGACCTATATAGGCTTCACAGGTGAATTCTACCAAACATTAAAGAAGAATTACTACCCTATTCTTTTGAAACTATTCCAAAAAATACAAAAGGGAGGAAAACTTCTGAATTCATTCTATGAGGCCAGCATTACTTTGATATCAAAACGAGATGAAGATTCTACCAAAAAAGAGAACTGTTGACCAATATTCTTGGTCATGGGTGCAAAAAGTTTCAATAAAATATTAGCAAATCTAATCCAACCATACATTAAAAAAGCCATTTACTACTTTGTTCATTTTTTAAATTTATAAACTGGAATTGCAAGTGAATTATGCATCACCATTACCAAATTACAGAATCTAACAACTATATTTACCATTGCCAGTGAGTTTTACATGGTCTTTTTATGGTTTTATGATGTTAATTAGAATTTGTTTTGCTTCCACACAAAGAACTTCCTTTGGTGTTTCCTGAAAGGCAGGTCTACTAGTGATAAATCCCTCACGTGTTGTTTTTTCAGGAATGTCTGTATCCCTCTTTCATATTTGAAGGACAGCTTCACTGGGTCTAGAATTTTGACTTTGCTATTTTTTAAAAAATTTTTTGAATATGTCATCTTATTCCCTTCTGGCTGAAATGTTTCTGTTGAAAAATCACCAAAAGTCTAACAGTGTTCCCTTGCATGCCACTTCTCTCTTTTTTCTTCTAAGTTTAACTTTCTTTCTTTGTCTTTGACTTTGGGAAGTTTAATGTGTCTTAGTATATAGAACCTTCTTCAGGTTTAACTTTAGGGGTTTTCTGAGCCTCATGGATCTGGATGTCTATTTCTCTTTCTCAGGTTTGGGAAGTTTTCAGCCATTATTGGTTTGAATATACTTCACATCCCTTTCTCTTCTCCTAGTGTGATTTCCATAATACAAATATTGTTTCCTTTCATTGTGTCCTATAATTCCCATAGGCTCTCCTGATTCTTTCAAATTATTCTTCTTTTATTTTGCTCCTCTGACAGAATAAGTTTTAATGTCGTATCTTGCAGGTCATTGATTCTTCTACATGTTCAAGTCTGGTTTTGAAACTATCTATTGACTTCACTTCAGTTATTGAATTTTTCAACTCTAGGATATCTGTTTTATGGGGTTTTTGTTGTGTGTTTGGAGTGGTTTCTATTGCTTCATCAGACTTCTCATTTTGTTCATGTGTTGTTTTTCTAATTTCATTTAGTTGTATTTCTGTATGTTCTTATAGTTCATTAAACTTCTTTAAGGAGATTATTCTGAATTCTTTGTCTGATAGTGTGTAGATTTCCATTTCTTTAAGATCAGATATTAGAGCTCTGTTAGTTTCTTTTTTTTTTTTAAAGATTTTATTTATTTATTCATGAGAGACAGAGAGAGAGAGAGAGAGAGAGAGAGGCAAAGACACAGGCAGAGGGAGAAGCAGGCTCTATGCAAGAAGCCCAATGTGGGACTTGATCCCAGGACTCTAGGATCACGCCCCGGGCCAAAGGCAGGTTCTAAACCACTGAGCCACCCAGGGATCCCATCTGTTAGTTTCCTTTGAAGGTTCCCATTTACCTGTGTTTTTTTTTTCTAGCACTTGTAGTTTATTCTTTTTTTTTTTTATGGCTTTTTTGTTTTGTTTTGTTTAGGTGTTCCTTAATTCATTAAACTGGTATCTGCGTATTTGAGTTATTTGATTTTTTTCCTCCAGCCTTTACATGTTTGCATTGATAGAGATGGTTCTTCACCAGTTAGGTCATTTAAGTGTCTGCTGATAATGTTCTTGGGCAGGTGGAGTTGCTCTTACTGCCATTTTAGAGGAAGGGCAGCTGTTTCAGCTCTGAGGACAGAGATGGTGGGGAGGGTGTGGCACTGGGTAGGACTGTTGGATTGATTATCTACCCATGTAAGGCAGTAGGATGGCATTTGCAGTTGCCTGGATTCTTTGTTCAAGTTGACCAGGTGGTTGGGACTGAGTACTATACTTAGTAGTATTTGGAGCTAGGAATTAGCTTCTTTGTTTTTCCAGGGCAGCAGGTTGGGACCCAGGGCCTACATGGCTTATTATTGGGGATCTGAATTAGGAGAGAGTGTGCACTGAATTTTCTGGTCAGGTGAGACCCCTGGTCTTCTCCTGCAGATGGGAAAAGCCATGGGTTGGACTCTCTGTTCAAGTGTCACTGTGAACAGGGCTGTTGGACAGGCTACACAGCTTCCTATGTGCTCTGGTTAGGTTCTCTGGTTGGGCAGGCTGAGGGCTGTGTTGAGCAATGAGTAGGGCTATGAATTGGACTCCCTGTCCTGGCACAGTGGGAGAAGCAACTGTGAAGCCAGGAAAGCTCTTTGTTTTCTTAACTGAAACTCACCCACACCCCAAGTTTTTTAATGTACAGTTACATTGACTTTGTGAATTCTGTGCAGCCTGCCCTCCGCATGGCTCTACTCCTTTTAGGCAGCACAGCTTCTAGGTGTTCTCATTAATCTTTCTGGTCAGATGGGACTGGAGACCACAGCAGGTAGGGCTATGTTCCAGCTCCCTTGCCTGGCCAGGAAGGAGATGAGGGTCACTCTAGGCAACTCTCAGTTTCCCAAACAGGCTCTCTAGTTGGAAGGGACTGGGAGCTATCCTCATTTCTTCTTATTGTCGAGCAATATTCCATTATATGCATGTGCCAGTTTGTCTATCCATTTGCCTATTGAAAGACATTTTGGCTGCTTCCAGGTTGGGGTGATTATAAGTAAAGCTATCATATAAATGGGTGTGCGGATTTTGTGTGAATGTAAATTTCTGATCAGTTTGGTAAGTACCTAGACGTCTGATTGCTGAATTGTATGGTAAAACTATGGTTAGCTTTGTAAGAAACTGCCAAACTGACCTGTAAAAAAAGTACTGTACCATTTTCATTTCTCACTAGTCATTCTATGTTCTTAGTAGCGATTGATATTGTCAGCTTTATTTTTATTTGTGTCACCCTAACAGGTATGTTGTGGTATCTCAATATTGTTCTACTTTGCAGTTTCCTAATGATAATATGATGTCAAACATCTTTTCTTATTCTTACTTGTCATCTGTTTATCTTTAGTGAGGCTTTTGTTCTAATATTTTCCTACTCTTTGATTTTTTTCTTACTGTTGAGGTTTTTTTTTTAAGATCTTATTTATTCATGATAGACACACACACACACACAGAGAAAAAGAGAGAGAGAGAGAGAGAGAGAGAGAGAGAAAGAGAGGCAGAGACACAGGCAGAGGGAGAAGCAGCTCCATGCTGGGAGCCCAACGTGGGACTTGATCCCGGGACTCCAGGATCACGCCCTGAGCCAAAAGCAGGCGTTGAACCACTGAGCCACCCAGGGATCCCTCTTACTGTTGAGTTTTAAGAGTCTTTTGTATGTTTGGGTTACAAGTCCTATATCAGATAGATGTTTTGGAAAATATTTTCTCCCAATTTGTGGCTACTCTTTTGGTTCTCTTAACAGTGCTTGATGTCAGCTATAAGAAAGGATTTTCTTTTCTTTCTTTCCTTTTATTATTATTATTATTTTTTTTACAGAAGGAGAGAATCTTAAGCAGACTCCATGCCAGCATGGAGCCCAACGTGGGGCTCAATCTCACAACCTTGAGATCATGACTTTAGCTGAAATCAAGAGTCAAATGCTTAATTGACTGAGCTACCCAGGCACCCAAGAAAGGATTTTATTTTCTGATGAGAGTTAATATTGTTAAGATAATATTTTTTTAATTCATCAAACATTTTCAGTTATTTCTTTGAACATTCCTATATATTTTAATACCTTAGTGTGCTAAATCCAACATCTCAAGTCAGTTTTTAGTGATAGCCTCTTTCTTGAAAATAGGTCACACATTTTCATTTTTATTTTCTGTTTCTGTCTCTGTTTCTTTCACTTTCTGTCTCTCCAGTAACTTTTGATTTTGTGCTGGATGTTGGTAAGAATACATTTAAGAAATTGTTGAGTCTATCATCTTCCTCAGAAGAGTATTAATTTTTATTGTCTTAGCAATTCACTTACTGGTTGATTGTTTTCAACCTATGTAGACTTGGTTTTATGCTTTATTTAGAGTAGATCAGTGAAAAACCTGAGGTGTTCCCTAAACTGCTCAAACTTGGTGGGACTCAGCCTCCAAATTTCTCTCCCCTTATAGATCTTATCAGTGTTGGCATTAGGCTTTTTAGGATAGGTGTAGAGTATGCCTTATTTTAGGATGCAGTCTTTACTCCTTTGACTTAGCTTTTCTGGTCTCTCAGCTCTACATCTGGGATGTCAATGAGATACTAATGAGTTTTACCCTCTCGGGCTAGATTTGACATCCCACATTCCATAGCATTGCTTGACTGCTGTTTTCTTTGTTCTGATCTCAACTATGAAGCAGCCAGTAGATCTAACATTGTCTACTGTGTATAATCACAGCCCAGTTTCTAGCCAAAGCCTTGTGGGAAACTCCCAAGTAGGCTGTGGAGGATACTTTTGCCCAAGTCCCATGTAGTTGGGACACCACTCTTCAGATGTTAGTTACTCCAGGTGCCCAAACTGTGATCTCATTTTCCTTGGCACCATGGGAATGCCTTGCTGGGTGCAGTTTCTGGCTCACTGTGCACTGGTCAAGAACTTGTTCCTCAGCAGCTGATGGGGGGTGCAGAGCAGGGCATTGTAGGCCTCACTTCAGACATCTCCTTTTCATAGGCATCATGCATTTTCACTGCTTGCTGGCCAAGGTTGAAAAACAATTGCCTCAATATTTTTTTCAAGTTTTATATTTGTTTCCAGTGGGAAGGCCCCTGAAATCTAGGGCCAATAACTCTTTTATAGCTAGAAAAAGAAGTCGCAATACAACAGTATTTTAAAATTTTTCTTGTCTTTCAAAGACCCTCTTAAATACTACTTCTTTCTTGAAGTATCTCATAATAATGCCAGGGAGAATGACTCTTTCTCCTTTTCATGTCCATTGTGTTTTGCACTTTCTGATCACTATGAAGCATGAAAGAAGTAGCTACTCTGAGATCTGCTTATTTGAGGAATGCCATCATTGTATTACAGCTAATGACTGGACTATAGGATCACAGGACTGGGGAGGGTCTGTCAGAGTTTCTGATTCTATTCAAGATCAGTGACCAGTAGGATGCATTCCCACATGCTGCACGTTTTTCTCCCCCACTAGAAGGTAGCTCCTCATCAGGAAGGATTGTATGGTGTTTGTTTGTTTGTTTTTTTTTTTTTTGGTATTTTCTTTATTGGAGTTCAATTTGCCAACATATAGTGTAACACCAAGTACTCATCCCGTCAAGTGCCCCCCCTCAGTGCCTGTCACCCAGTCACCCCAACCCCCCACCCACTTCCCCTTCCACCACCCCTTGTTCATTTCCCAGAGTTAGGAGTCTCTCATGTTCTGTCACCCTCTGATATTCCCCACTATTTTTCTCTCCTTTCCCCTATAATCCCTTCACTACATTTTATATTCCCTGAATGAATAAAACCATATAATGCTTGTCATTCTCCGATTGACTTACTTCACTCAGCATAATACCCTCCAGTTCTATCCATGTTGAGGCAAATGGTAGGTATTCTTGTTTCTAAGGGCTAAGTAATATTCCATTGTATGCATAGACCACATCTTCTTTATCTATTCATCTTTCGATGGACACTGAGGCTCCTTCCACAGTTTGGCAATTGTGGACATTGCTGCTATAAACATTGGGGTGCGGTGTCTCGGTCTTTCACTGCATCTGTATCTTTGGGGTAAATCCCCAGCAGTGCAATTGCTGGGTTGTAGGGTAGTTCTATTTTTAACTCTTTGAGAAACCTCCACACAGAGTTCCAGAGTGACTGAATAAGTTCACATTCCCACCAACAGTGCAAGAGGGCTCCCTTTTCTCCACATCCTCTCCAACATTTGTTGTTTCCTGTCTTGTTAATTCTCACTGGTGTGAGGGGGTATCTCATTGTGATTTTGATTTGTATTTCCCTGATGGCAAGGGATGCGGAGCATTTTCTCATGTATTTGTTGGCCATGTCTATGTCTTCTTTGGTGAAATTTCTGTTCATGTCTTCTGCCCATTTCATGTTTGGATTTTTTTCTTGGGTGTTGAGTTTAATAAGTTATTTATAAATCTTGGATACTAGACTTTTATCTGCTATGTCATTTGAAAATATCTTCTCCCATTCTGGTTGCCCCTTAGTTTTGTTGACTGTTTCTTTTGCTGTGCAGAAGCTTTTTATCCTGATTAAGTCCCAGTAGTTCATTTTACTTTTGTTTCCTTTGCCTTCAAAGATGTATCTTGCAAGAAATTACTGTGGCCAAAAAGGATCTTGCCTGTGTTCTCCTCCAGGATTTTGATGGATTCTTGTCTCACGTTTAGATGTTTCATCCATATTGAGTGTATATTTGTGCATGGTGTAAGAGACTGGTCTAGTTTCATTCTTCTGCATGTGGCTGTCCAGTTTCCCCAGCACCATTTATTGAAGAGACTGTCCTTTTTCCAGTGAATAGTCTTTCCTTCTTTGTCGAAAATCAGTTGACTGTAGAGTTGAGGGCGATTTCTGGGTTCTCTATTCTGTTCCATTGATCTATGTGTCTGTTTTTGGGCCAGTACCACACTGTCTTGATGATTACATCTTTGTAGGACAGCTTGAAATTTGGCACTGTGATGCCCCTGGCTCTGGTTTTCTTTTTCAAAATTCCCCTGGCTATTTGGGGTCTTTTCTGATTCCACACAAATCTTAAGATTATTTGTTCCAACTCTCTGAAGAAAGCCCATGGTATTTTGATAGGGATTGCACTGAACGTGTAAATTGCAGTATAGACATTTTCATAATATTAATTCTTCCAACCCATGAGCATGGAATATTTTTCCATCTCTTTGTGTCTTCCTCAATTTCTTTCAGAAGTGTTCTGTAGTTTTTAGGGTATAGATCCTTTACCTCTATGGCTAGTTTTATTCTTAAGTATCTTAGGATAATGGGTGCAATTGTAAATGGTATTGATTCCTTAATTTCTCTTTCTTCAGTCTCATTGTTAGTGTATAAATGCCATTGATTTCTGGGCATTGATTTTGTACCCTGCCACACTGCCAAATTTCTATATGAGTTCTAGCAATCTTGGGGTGGAGTCCTTTGGGTTTTCTACGTACAGTATCATGTCATCTGCGAAGAGGGAGAGTTTGACTTCTTCTTTGCCAATTTGAATGCCTTTTATTTCTTTTTGTTGTCTGATTGCTGAGGCTAGGACTTCTAGTACTATGTTGAATAGCAGTGGTGAGATGTTAGGGGAAAGGCTCCCAGTGTTTCCCCATTGAGAATGATATTTGCTGTGGGCTTTTCGTAGATGTTTTTTAAGATGCTGAGGAATGTTTGCTCTTTTCCTACACTCTGAAGAGTTTTTATCACAAGTGGATGCTGTATTTTCTCAAATGCTTTCTTTGCGTCTATTGAGAGGATCATATGGTGCTTGTTTTTTTCTCTTGTTCATGTGATCTATCACATTGATTGTTTTACGAGCATTGAACCAGTCTTGCATCCTGGGGATAAATTCCACTTGGTCATGGAGAATATTCTTCTTAATGTACTGTTGGATCCTATTGGCTAGTACGTTGTTGACAGTTTTTGCATCTGTGTTTATCAGGTATATTGGTCTATAATTCTCCTTTTTGGTGAGGTCTTTGTCTGGTTTTGGAATTAAGGTGACGCTGGCCTCAAAATGAGTTTTGACGTATTCTGTCCCTTTCTATCTTTGGAACAGTGTTAGTAGAATAGGTATGGTTTCTTCTTTAAACGTTTAATAGAATTCTCCTGGGAAGCCATCTGGCCTTGAACTTTGTGTCTTAGAGGTTTTGGATGACTGCTTCAGTTTCCTCCCTGGTTATTGGTCTGTTCAGGTTTTCTATTTCTTCCTGTTCCAGTTTTGGTAGTTTGTGGTTTTCCAGAAATGCATCCATTTCTTCTGGATTGCCTAATTTATTGGTGTAGAGCTGCTCATAATATGTTTTTAAAAATCTTTTGTATTTTCTTGATATTGGTTGTGATCTCTCCTCTTCATTCATGATTTTATTATTTTGAGTCTTTTCTTTTTTGTTTTTAATAAGGCTGGCTAATGGATCATCTATCTTATTAATTCTTTCAACGAACCAACTCCTGGTTTTGTTGATCTGTGCTACAGTTCTTCTGGTCTCTATTTCATTGAGTTCTGATCGAATCTTTATTAACTCTCTTCTTCTGCTTGGTGTAGGTTTTATTTGCTGTTCTTTCTCCAGTCCCTTTAGGTGCAAAGTTAGCTTTTGTATTTGAGTTTTTTCCATTTTTTTTGACAGATGGTTGTATTGTGATGTTTTTCCCTCTTAGGACTGCTTTTGCTGTATCCTAAAGATTTTGAACAGTTGAATCTTCATTCTCATTAGTTTCCATGAATATTTTAATTCTTCTCAAATTTCCTGGTTGACCCATTCATCTTTTAGCAGGATGCTCTTTAACCTCCACGTGTTTGAATTTCTTCCAAATTTCTTATTATGATTGAGTTCTAGTTTCAAAGCATTTTGGTCTGACTATATGCAGGGGACAATCCCAATCTTTTGGTATTGGTTGAGACCTGATTTGTGACCCAGAATGTGGTCTATTCTGGAGAAAGTTCCAGTGCACTTGAGAAGAATGTGTATTCAGTAGCATTCAGATGGAAAGTTCTGCATATATCTGTGAAATCTATCTGGTCCAGTGTATTATTTAAAGGTTTTGTTTCTTTGGAGATGTTGTGCTTTGAATATCTGTCATTTGCAGAAAGTTCCATGTTGAATTCTCCTACTATTAGTATATTATTATCCAAGTATGTCTTTACTTTGGTTATTAATTGACATACTTGGTAGCTCCCAGAATAGGGGCATAAATATTCATGATTGTTAGGTCCTCTTGTTGGATAAACCCTTTAAGTATGATATAGTGTCCCTCTTCATCTCTTACTACAGTCTTTGGGATAAACTTTAATTTATCTGATGTGAGGATTGCTACCCCAGCTTCTTTGAGGACCATTTGAATGGTAAATGGTTCTCCAACCTTTTATTTTCAGGCTGAAGGTGTCCTTAGGTCTAAAATGAGTCTCTTGGGATCCCTGGGTGGCGCTGCGGTTTGGCGCCTGCCTTTGGCCCAGGGCGCGATCCTGGAGACCCGGGATCGAATCCCACGTCGGGCTCCCGGTGCATGGAGCCTGCTTCTCCCTCTGCCTGTGTCTCTGCCTCTCTCTCTCTGTCTCTCTCTGACTATCATGAGTAAATAAATAAAATTTTATAAAAAAATAAAATAAAATAAAATAAAATGAGTCTCTTGTAGACAGCAAATAGATGGGTCTTGCATTTTTATCCAGTCTGAAACCCTGCGTCTTTAGATGGGATCATTTAGCCCATTCATGTTCGGAGTTACTATTGAAAGATATGAATTGAATGTCATCGTAATACCTCTTCAGTCCCTTTTTTTGTGTATTATTTCTTTTGTCTTCCTCTTTCTTTTACATGGTCCCTCCTTAATATCTCTTGCAGAGCTGGTTTGGTGGTCACATATTCTTTCAGTTTCTGCCTATCTTGGAAGCTCTTTATCTCTCCTTCTATTCTGAATGAGAGCTGGATAAAGTATTCTTGGCTGTATGTTCTTCCCGTTAGGATCCTAAATATATCCTGCCAGCCCTTTCTGGCCTGCCAGGTCTCTGTGGAGAGGTCTGCTGTTAATCTAATATTTCTCCCCATATAAGTTAGGTATCTCTTGTCTCTTGCTGCCTTAAGGATTTTCTCTTTATCTTTGGAATTTGCAAGTTTCACTATTAAATGTCAAGGTGTTGAACGGTTTTTATTGAATTAGCAGGGAACCTCTCTATCTCCTGGAACTCAATGCCTGTCTTCCTCCCCCAAATAGGGAAGTTCTCAGCTATGATTTGTTCAAATATGTTTTTTTGTCCTCTGTTTCTCTGTACTCTCTGGACTCTACCCAATTACACATAGATTTTTCAATATGTTTCAATATACATAGATTTTCAAATATGTTTTTTGGTCCTCTGTTTCTCTGTACTCTCTGTACTCTAACCAATTATACGTACATTTTTCCTTCTGAGGCTATTCTTTATTCTTTATTTCCCTTAACCTTTCCTCATGGTCTTTTAGTTGCTTTTCTCTTTTTTCCTCAGCTTCCTTCCTTGCCATCAACCTGTGTTCTATGTCACTCAGTCTTTCTTCTACCTCATTAAACCTCATCGTTTGGACCTCCAGTTTGGATTTTATCTCATTTAATTGATTTTTAAATTCAGCCTGATTAGATCTAAATTCTGCAGTCATGAAGTCTCACAATTTCCTTATGCTTTTTTCCAGAGCCACCAGTAGCTTTTAATTGTGCTTCTGAATTGGCTTTCTGACAGCAAATTATAATCCAAATTCTGTAACTCTGTGGCAGAGAGTATCTGATTCTTTCTTTTGTGGTGAGTTCTTTCTTCTAGTCATTTTGCTAAGTGCAGAGTGTCTGTATAAGGGGATGAGTTAAGAATATCAACCACTACCTGAGTAAATATCACCCTAGATGATGCCTCCAAGGTCAGAGATCAGAAATTGAAAACAAAGATCAGAATGAAATAAAACAAAAGGACCACTAAAGTGTATGTATACAATGGAATATTACTCAGCCATTAGAAATGACAAATACCCACCATTTGCTTCGACGTGGATGGAACTGGAGGGTTTTATGCTGAGTGAAATAAGTCAATTGGAGAAGGACAAACATTATATGGTCTCATTCATTTGGGGAATATAAAAAATAGTGAAAGGGAATAAAGGGGAAAGGAGAAAAAATGAGTGGGAAATATCAGAAAGGAGACAGAACATGAGAGACTCCTAACTCTGGGAAGCGAACAAGGGGTGGTGGAAGGTGAGGTGGGTGGGGGGTGGGGATGACTGGGTGACGGGCACTGAGGGGGGCACTTGAGGGGATGAGCACTGGGTGTTATTCTGTATGTTGGCAAATTGAACACCAACAAAAAATAAATTTATAAAAAAGTGAAAAAAATTTAAAACAAAGTAGTAAAAAATAAAAGGCCAAGAATCTCAAAGAAGAGAAAAAAAAAAAGAGAAAAAAGAAAAAAAAAGAAGAAAAAAAAGGGAGGGGACTGGGAGATGGTGGTGGTAATGAAGTTGTAGTGGAGGTAGAATGTAGTCTACCTGAAGGGTCCTAGAGGGTGATTTTCTTGGTTCTGAGTATATTAGGTTTGTATGTTAGAAGATGCTCAGTCCCAAATTTATATAAACCAGAAATACTATTAGAAGTCCCCACCATTGACCACCAAAACATAAATGAGATAAAAGAGGGGGGCAGAATGGGAAGAAGGAATCTCACAGAAGGAACAGGCACGGTATACCACTTCATTTCTAGATGCATGCAGGTCATGTTTTAGAAGGCATTAACTTCTGCCATTGTAGAACAAAATGAGGCAGAGAAAAAAACAAACAAACAAACAAACAAAAAACCATATCTTGTATATCTCCGAAAATTAAGTTGAGTATTTTGAAGGGAATCTAGAAGTGGAAAATATATCTGGGGCCTGTAATTGTAGAATATGAAAGTCAAAAAGGAAGAATCTTAAAAATGAAGAGGGTGTAAAATATTGTAGTTAAGATGGAAAAAGAAAAAAAATTGGAAATTTACAGTCTGATATAAAAACGAGTTGTACTGGAAAAAGGAAGAAAAAAATATAGTAGGGGAACTCTGTAGTTCTATATACTGTAAAACCCTCTGACTTCCCCTGGAGCTTCACAGCGCTGCATGGTCAAGAACTTGCCCTTCCCCTGTGCTTCCAGCTGGTCTTCTGGGGGAGGGGCCTGCTGTGCTGGTTCTCAGGTGTGTGCACCTGGGGAGATGCTCCGCCCCCTGCCGGGTGCCGGGCTCAGTGGGAGCTGTTGACCCCGTGAGGCCCCTGTCCCCTGGCGGCCCCGCCCCTCCCAGGCACAGGGTGACACCAGGGGCACAACCCCACTGGCAGCGGCCAGGTCCCCAGCCCTGGCGTCAGCTCCCGCAGTACCGACCGCAGCTCCCCGTCCGCACTGGCCTGGATGCTCCGGGGATGGGGGGCGCTGACCCGCACAGCTCGGGGGCTCCCGGCGGCGGTGGCACGAGCGTCCCCGCTGTCCTGGGCCCTCCCCGCCCCCCTGTCCCGGGGGGAGCGCAGAATCCTGGGCTCCGGGGCCTACGCTGCTGGGGTCGCTCCCGGGGCCGCGGCTCCCGAAGGCAGCAGGGCGCAGCCCCCTCCGCCCGGAGCCCGCGCCTGACCGACCGGCTGCTCCCCGTCCGCACTGGCCTGGATGCTCCGGGGACGGGGGGCGCTGACCCTCACAGCTCGGGGGTGCCCGGCGGCGGTGGCAGGAGCGTCCCCGCTGTCCTGGGCCCTCCCCGCCCCCCTGTCCCGGGGGGAGCGCAGGATCCTGGGCTCCGGGGCCTGCGCTGCTGGGGTGGCTCCCGGGGCCGCGGCTCCCGAAGGCAGCAGGGCGCAGCCCCCTCCCCCGGAGCCCCCGCCTGACCCACCGGCTGCTCCCCGAGGCCCCGCCGGGCGCTCCAGCCCTTTACCGCGCTCGGCCCGCGGGGTGTGGGGCGCCCTCCCCCGGGCGCACGTCCTCTGTCAGCGACCCCGGGGGGCTGGAGGCCCCACGGCCCCTCCTGCGGCTCTGCCCGGGCTCCCTGCTCAGCGCCTTTCCCTCCGGGAAGAATCCGGGGCGGATTCCACGTTCCCGCTTCTCCGGGGCGGGGCCTCCCTGTGCGGAGGCTTTCGCCGCGGCCTCGGCCCGGCTCCTCGGGGCCTCCCCCACTGGATTCTTTTTTATTTCATTTTTCCACACCTCCCTACCTTGCTAGAAGCGAAAACCCTTCCCTCTGTAGCGTTCCAGCTGTTCTCTCTAAGTCTCAGGTCGGATTCACAGGTGTTCAGGATGGTTTGGAAGTTATCTAGGTGAGTTGGTGGGGCCAGGTGAGGTGAGGACCCCAGTCCTCTGCCTTTCTTGCCCCGCCCTCTGTATTGTATGTTTTTAATATTTGTTTCCCTTCATTATGTTGAGCATAGTGCCTGACTCACTGTTGTTGTTGATGACAGTGATACATATCTGCCAGGAGCTAGACAAGACATTTTATGTAATGAACAATCATCTAAATGTCATTTACCATGTGCCAACAATCACTCCGAGCCCTTAAAAATATTACTTTACATACATCAAGTATCTCATTTAAGCCACACAATAACTTTATGTAGAGCTCTATAACTGTCTCCATTTTATAGGTGAGAAAATTGAGTAACTTTTCCAAGTGCTCATATATCTAATAGGTAGCCAGGTGGAGCCAGTAGGTAATCAGGGGATATTTTTGAATTACATAAAATTTCCATCTTCTGTTTGGTGATACTCCACTGCACCTTAATGGGGAATGATATTTTATCAACATCCATAGTGTGTACTTATCCTGCAGTGATTTGTCTCATCCTTCCAGCTGGCTGCATACCTATATCTGAGCCAAGGCAGTAGTGTCAGCAGTGAAAATTTATGGAAAAGGAAGTCCTGTTGGGATTAGGGGCCTTCCTTCCACAATATTCCATTTGATGGATGCAGAGCTGCCAGAGCGAGTTAGGGCTATGTGGCTGGATCCAAAACAATAATGGCCCAATTCTTACTGTTTGCAATCACTGCTTCCAAATTATATTTTGAGCAAAACAGCAGACTGTTGAAATGACCAGGAGGAATGTTATGCTTCCCCAGAAAGATGAATCAGGTAGTGAGTAGGTACAATAGTCCCACTATATCTGTGATTTTTGCTTTCTGCATTTCCAGTTCCCTCTGGCCATTCTAGAAGCAGTCTGGAAGCAGATGGCCCTTGTTCTAATGTATCATCAGATGGTCAGCAGTAGCTCAAAGGTACATCACAGTGCCTATGTTATTTCTCTCATTTCTTTTCATCACATAGGCATTTTATCATCTCCTATCATAAAGGAACTAGGGTGAACACAGAACAATAAGATATTTTAAGAGAGAGATCACATTCACATAACTTCTATCATAATATATTGTTATAATAGTTATATTATGAGTTACTGGTTTTTGTCCCTTACTGTACCTAATTTATAACTATAATTTTATCAGAGGTATGTTATGTATGTACAGGAAAAAACATAGGCTGTGTACGGTTTGTGTATATGTATAGCCATGGTTTCAGGCATCTACTTGGGTCCTTGCAGGTAAGGGACAGACTACTGTATTACTCACGTTAATTCAGGTTTTATGGGGTTGTAAGATTCAATAAGACAGGTTAGCCTGATGTATCAAGAAAATCTCAGCACAGTATTTCCCAAAGAGCTTCATCTTCTTCCTGCCAGCGTGGATAAGGAGAGGGAGAAAATTCCCCTGGTCAAAACAGATGCTGCTGGGCTCCAAATTGAAGCAATCTAAGAACACAGGAACATCTTTCCTGTGGTGTAAACCCTTCCCATTCCCCCAGTAGTCAGAAGATCTTACCTTTTCATTATCCTGCAACTTGTTATTTCTTCTAAATCCTGAAGGATTTTTAGGGGAAACTTAACTCATTTTCAGAGCTACTGTAAATAATTGCATTTGCCTTTTGCATGTACTGATTTTTAATGAGATTAGCCTTTCCCTAGTCCTTGTACTGCATGTGTGTGCATGTGCACAGGTTGGTGGTTATATCCTAGTGCTAGCACTGATTTTGAAAGCAGTTCAAGAGCACATACTCTCCTGATCCAAAGATTGGTATTGGTCTCAGGATGAAGAAATTTCTTATAGGACACAATTTAGGGAACCAGTGAAATGCTTAGTGAACTGAATTGAACTGTGACTTGTATTGTTAAGGAACCAGGGGAGGTGGTATAAGGAGGTGGTAATGAGTACTATACTATGGAGTGAGATAAGTAAATAAACATATGACATTTCTTGAGTGCTTGCCACATGCTAAGCAGTTCCCTACTTTTTTTTTTTTCAAATTATCTCATCCAGTTTTCATAGTAACCCTGTAGGACTACAATTATCATCCCTATTACACATGCTGAGCTGATATTTAAATGTTTATTTACTCAATGTCACAGGGCTTATAAGAGGCACAACCAGAACTGGAATCCAGGCCTGTCTAACCCTAAAAGACTTACTAACTTGCTGACTGTGTTAACAGACTACCTTTCAGACACAAGGGCTTCTACATTAGCTGCAAGGTCCAGGGCAATATTGAGAGTTCCACAGTGTTCAACCTCAACAGCCACCCTCATGTTGATCCTGCTTCTGTGTTTTTAAAATTTTTCTTGATTATTTCATATGCCAAGTAACTTGACACTTCATTTGTAAATTCTTTTTTTTTTTTTTTTATGATAGTCACAGAGAGAGAGAGAGAGAGAGAGGCAGAGACACAGGCAGAGGGAGAAGCAGGCTCCATACACCGGGAGCCTGATGTGGGATTCGATCCCGGGTCTCCAGGATCGCGCCCTGGGCCAAAGGCAGGCGCCAAACCGCTGTGCCACCCAGGGATCCCCATTTGTAAATTCTGAAATAAAGTTGGCCATCAACAAAATGGAACAGCTCACACTGGGATTTTAAAAAATTATTAACCATTAGGCATTTCTTGTGAACCTATTGGAGTAATATTTTGATTGAACCTAAATACTTACTAAAATATCTGGCAGTACAAATTTATCCCAGGATCAAGTTTGAGAATCATTTATTTAAATTAAAAAAAATCACAGCTTTTTTTGTTTTTCTTTCTTTCTTTCTTTTTTTTCCCCATAGGAAGATAAAACATTTTCTCTACACCTACTTCTTGAATTCAGGATGAGTTACTCTTCCATGAATAATATAAATAATTATTATCCTCCAGGCTCATATTATGACTAACAAAATGATGCAAGTAGGGAATGAAGTATCTCAGCATCTTGAGAACAAAGCACTAGATTAAAATATAATTTTTATATTGTTCTTCCTTTTAAAAAATACTAGATTGGCTTTTTAGACTGACAGTTGCCAGGTTATGATACAAAATGTGCTCTAATTCCTGTCTGAAGTTGGGCCATTTAACAGGAGGACAAGTGAATGCAGAGTTGGGAACTTGAGTACTAATTCCAGAGGTGCCAGCTACTAGCTGTTTGACTAAAGGAAGCTGTGCATCCTCTCAGGGTCATGATGACTGTTCGTGGAATGAGAAGACTACAGGCACTGCATTATTTCATTTAATACTCACAAGAGTTTTGAAAGGTTATGTTTGCCCCAATTTATAAAAGAAAGAAGCTTGTAGAGTTCACATACTTTTTTCAGAGTTGTGTTGTAATTTGACACCTTCAAGGCAAAGTTGATGTACACAGGTCCAGAGGTCTAGCCTTGTCCTAGATGCACACGAATAATAATCTATCACAATTCAGTTGATTCTGGTCTTTCACACAGTCCTTGAGGTGTGAATTGCATGGGGGTAGATTTCAAATGAAGCTTCTTGGAGGAACCGCCTATGCAAGATGACTGCAAATGCTGTTTGGCATCATTTAAATTAGATTGGGAATGTGCTGAACAGAGGACTGACTAAAATGTTAAGGCACTGTGTTTGGGCTGTATTCGAGGACAGCTGAAATAAAAAGTGTAAAGCCAGCTGCAGAGGAAGAAGACATCAGATTGGCTGCATCAGCTGATGGCAGCTCTCCCTGGTCTCAGCTCTGCTTGGCAGCTCTCCTGTCCCACTGGGCAGCTGCAGTGAGGAAAGCTTCAATGGGCAGCCTCAGGAGAGAAAGAGCCTGCTGGGTGGCATGTTATTACTGTCAGATGGGAATCATTCCTCCAACCAGAATGAATATTTTTCTACTGATGTCATCTTTTAGCAATTAATTGTAATTGTGAATATTATTGAGATATGTGTGCTTTGTCACTCTGAACATTTGCAGACCAAGACACAGCTACCCATTTTTAATGAGTTCAGTCTGCAATGTCTATGAAGATTCAGCTCAAGAAGAAAAATGTAGAATTTTTTATCTTTCCCTGTTGGTTATAGTTTTATCTTGATCAATTCATTTGCTCATTCATTCAACAAACACTTTCTGAACGCCCACTATGTGTATTGTTTTGTATGCTTGGAATAAGCATTTGTGAACAAGACAGGCAAAGATCCTTGTTATCAGAGAAATTAAATTCTATTAGTTTACATTAGTAAGTGGAAAGGGCACCAGCTTTGGAGTCAACCATTTCTGCGTTCTGAAGTTAGTCCCACCATTTCTGAGCCATGTGACCTTACCTGCCTAAGCCTTGCTTTTCTCATGGGTAAAATGTAGACTATAATTCTAGCTCATAGAAATCATGAAAGGCTCAAAATGAATAGTAGATAAAGCCATGCTTGGTCCCTGGGAAGTCCTCAATAAATGCTACCTCCTACTTTACCCTGACTGACTTCCTTCACAACACATGACCTTACTTTTTACTCTGCACCAGGCAGTTCCACACCCAGGAATTTGTTCTGTGCTCAAAGCACAAAATTTATTCATCCTTTTCCCAGAGTTGGATTTTCAGCTACAACTGGCTAGAAACTAGCAGAAAGAAGGGTGAGCGGATGAATGTTAGCATTCCTGCAAAATTCATCTCTTGACTCCCAACCCCCAATGTGATGGTGTTAGGTGGCAGAACCTTTGAGAAGTAATTAAGGTAGGAAGGAATCATTGAAATCATGAGGTGAAACTTTTGAGAAGAATTAAGGTAGGAAGAAATCCCTCTCATGGGATCAGTGTTCTTATGGAGCAGGAAGACACTAGCACTTTCTCACTTTCATGCAATGAGGAAAGAGCATGTGAGCATACAGTGAGAAGGTGACTGTCTACAAGCTAGGAAGAGGGTCCTTACTAACAACAGAACCTGCTGCTGCTTTGATCTTGGATTTCT
Source organism: Vulpes lagopus (assembly GCF_018345385.1). NCBI lineage: Eukaryota > Metazoa > Chordata > Mammalia > Carnivora > Canidae > Vulpes > Vulpes lagopus. The sequence continues at coordinate 108,146,057 of NC_054830.1, read as the reverse complement.
CAGCATTCAGACTGTGAGAAGGAAGTGTTTGTTGTTTAAGCCATCCAGTCTATGGTACTTTTTTAATAGCAGGCAGAGCAGACTAAGAGGTAAACTTGATGCCACCTGGTGAGGTAAGATGACCATTGGTGCTGATCCATCCATTTCATTGGTTTGAGGACTCCCTGATAGTCACTTGGCATCTTAACAGGAGTTTTCACAGCCATGTCTCTCCTTCACAGGCACATTACAAAGGTGGGACTTCAAATCTGGCCCACCACAACAGGTGCTCCTAGAACAGGCCATATAAAACAGTCTTCCCTCCTGCAGAGCTCTGAATTATAGTCAAACCTTCTTTATTTTTTAATTTTTTTTGGGGGGGTGGGGAGGAGAGGGTGTGGGAAAAGAGAGAGGGAGAGACTCCCAAGCAGGCTCCATGCGTAGCATAGAGCCTGATGTGGGGCTTGATCTCACAACCCTGAGATCATGACCTTAGCTGAAATCAAGAGTCGGACACTTAACTGACTGAGCCACTCAAGTGCCCCTAACCTTCTCTTTTTGATTAAATTGTGGTTAATTATTATATTTTCCATTGGCACCAAAAATGCTGATTGACTTCAGAAATGCCATTTCTTAATACAAGTTAACGTTTTTGCCTCTTGTATCTTTTTGACACTGGGTTTTTCTTTGAATTTCTATCTAATCTTGGGGTGCCTGGGTGGCTCAGTTGGTTAAGCATCTGCTTCCACTCAGATCATAATTCCAGGATCCTGGGATGGAGCCCCATATTGGGCTCCCTGCTGGAGCCCTGCAACCTGCTTCTCCTTCTCCCCCTAGTTGTGCTCTCTCTCTCTCTCTCTCTCTCTGTCAAATAAATAAAATAAATAAAATCTTTAAAAAATGAATTTCTGTCTAATCTAAACGGAAATTAATAATAGCTAAGAAATTTACTAATGACCTTTGATACAGCTTAATCAATGGAGGTATCAATTTCAGTTTTCACTAGATAGTTTTCAGGTGAAAGGTTGAGAGAGGAAAATCTTTTAATTGTGCTATATTTTTAATATTATATTGCTTCAAATGTAGTAGGTAATACATATTCATGATAAAAAGTATAGAGAATAAACAAAAATAAGGAAATAATATTCTTTGTAATCCCAAGATCCTCTGATAAGTTTCATAGTCATTTTGATAGTTATTAAAGACTGGTAATATACTTTTATATTTGTCAACCTAGTTCATCAACCTAGGTAATCAATTTTTATATTACATCATTTTTTCTCTGTGGCTCAATTTATTTTATTCCAATTACATAACACCATCTTAATAACTTCATAGTGCTCCATTATATGCAGTACTATAACTTAATAAATCTCAATTTAAAATTTTTAAAATAAATTCCCTGCATTATACCTTTCATCTTTATGACTTATTCATTCCATAACCAGAAGCACGTGACCTACACCACCCTCCCATTCTTTACATCTTTACATTTATATGAGAATCTATGTAGCCAAATATTTTATCTCTTTCATGCTGATTTCTTTAGGCTGAATTTCTAAAGGCAAAAAGGTGGATCCCCACATACAACCAGATTCCCATTAATTCATGTATTTATTTAGCAATTATTTTTAAACACCTCTTACTTTCATACAGTAATAGACCTGGAGAATAAAATCATGTGAATGAGGTACAGAGTCCCCATCCTCACAAAGCTTATCATCTCATGAAGTTGTCCAGTTTATCTTTCTGCAAGCCAAATATAGGAGTGTCTTTCATAAAATATGAATTGGCTTCTTCCAAAATGCCTTTAAAGTGTTTCATATACATTTGTTGAATTGTTGAATTGAAAAATAAAAACTTGTCCACTGTTCCAGAATTGTCCTATGTGAAGATGCATGACCGAATTGCATCAATGCGTTGGGATGGCTGGTCAGAAAATGATGACCTTTTAGTTCTTAGAAGTGAGCATAGACTCATTAAAATTGATAAACTAATGTTTTTATGTCTTGACTTGACATGTTTTATGCTTAAAACCTTATGTGTTCTTCATTTTAGCACCTCTGGGTCTGGGTGTTTGGTGCAACCAAGTCTTGGATGTTCTGTTTGAATGTCATGGTATTTGTGTCCAAACAAATTAGTGTCCAAAATGGCTCAAATGGAAACACCTTCCCACATGGGGCAGGGGACTGGATTAGATGGCTTTGAAATGCCTTCCAGACCTATTTTTGTCCCCTCCCGTTGTCATTTTAAAGAGAGAAAAGGGTCCTCAAAAAGCACAAAATCTGTTTGAGCTCAGATAAAAATTATTCTAAATCATTAACAAAGAAATACATCTATCTTTCCTCAACACAAAGAGATCCCAAAATGTCATACCCAAATCTGCAACATGGACAATCTGAACCATTGAAAATCATGCATTAGCTATGGTTATAAGATAGTCATCTCATCTCAACAGCTAAAAATACACTGGGACAGTCAGAAATATTGCCATTTTTTATATGCAGTGAAATAGCTTCATTTTTACTCCACAAAGAAAAAGGCTCCTTTGAACACTGAACAATATTAAATTTGCTCTTAACTCCCATTATGCCACATTCTGTCTTAAGGTCATTACTGCCAGTTCTTTGCTGGCCAGGGTGCCTCCACTGTACTAGGGTCCTCCCAGGGCCCTCCCACATTCCTCATTCTTGGTGAACTACAGCCCTTCTCACTCGGATCTATGTCCTTCATACTCTTTCAGTGTCTCCCACAGCTCTTAAACACCCCTTACTGCCCACCATGCTTATTTAATGGCTAGCTAAGCCAAAAGTGTGGGATTGAGTTAATGACAGCCTCTAGAAAGGTGACTTGTGCTGAGAGAATAGGGACTGACACATTTCTCCAACACTTTCAAGTAAGGCTTTGGGCAAAAGAAACTGATATTGGAAAGAAGAGGTGTGAAGTCAGTAACCTCAACATCAGAAGTGAAGATAGTGAGGTAGGGAGAAATGAGCCACCAAAGGATCATTTGATTTGGCAGAGTAACACAAGCTTATGTAACAATTACTATTATGTGTTTTCCTGCTTAGGAACATTATATTTTGGAGAACTCTAAACGACTATTTCCCTGAAATGCCCAAATCAATTTTAACTTAAATTGGAGCCATTTACTTTCAAAATACTCATGAGGCTATATTTTTCCATGAGTTTATCTAGAATTAGACCAGTCTGTTGCACACATCAGTGAGATTAAAAACCTCCTGGAGACCTTGCTGTAATGCAGAGTCCCAGGCCTTACTCTCCATTTGTCTTCATCTAGGAGGTCTGGGGTAGATCCAGATAGTCCTGATGCAGGTGCATCTAGAGATGACGTGCCTGGCGCCTAGCTTTGGATATATTATGGAGAAGTATGGACTCATGTTTGGTGAGGTGTGAGGGTTTGGAAATCATACCAAGATTTTTAGCATAGTAGACCGTAAGTTGTGTGATTTGGTGAGTCAAGTTCAGACAAAAGAAGGGAAATAAATATCCATGTTCCATGAGCTAATGGGGGAACACACCATCATGCAAGAAGGCATAGCTTTGGTTCTGAGCCAATTAAATATCTCAGACAATTAAAAGCCTGCAGGTCTCAAGTAGATTAGATAGCACAGGCCCAAGTGTAGGGAAGTGAGTTACAGGTATTGAAAACCCAGCATGAATGCTTGGTACCTCAAATTCTTATTACAAAAGTGAGTCTGAGGGCCAAAAGATAATATATGTAAATTAAAGAGTAAAAGAATTGCCTTATTTCTGGTCCCTCTTACCCTTTCTGATCCGTTAAAGGAGGGCTCTATCACCTATAGGCTAGAGTCCCTACTTTCCCAGTCTGGTACATCAATGCATTAATAATCAGCTCTGTCTACCTGACCAACCTACCGGCTCCAATTCCTCAGCACTCCCCATACACACCGTCATCTAGTCCCATCAACTGCTGGAAGTCCCTCAAATACACACCCCTAGAGAGCATGCCTTCCCCTCATCCACTATACTTCCACAGGAACTGTGCTCCAGAGCCATCATAATCACCTCTTATACCTCTGTTCTGGAGCTGCCTCCTCTTTGAACCATTTCCTGAACTTCTCAGCCATAGCAGTGGAGTATCTGGGTTTTTCTTAATGGCCCCACAGCAGTCTAAACCCACTCTATAATGGATTTTAGAGCAAATTATTACATTAACTTGATTTACTTGTCTGTTTCCCCTTATTAGACTTGCAACCTTTCCAGGCCACAGGACAACCACGTGTGTGATGGCATTACAGAGCCTGGATATGAGCAGATATTGAATGAATATTTTTAATGTGAAATACCAAGACCATTAGTTTCTTGGGCAAACTTAAGGACAGGGAACTAGCATTTTAAAGCTTGTCTCCTTTTATAATACTTCTGTCTGGAGCTAAGCAGGATTGTGTTGGGGATGTCCCTTTACATTACCACAGTAGTCTGTGGCTTTCTCAGCTTCAGGGTCTTTTGTTGGGGTGTATTTGAATGGGCCTCTAATCTCTGTGCCCAGCATCTGTTCACCAGTCACCATGTGCTCTCAGAGGCAGAGCCTTGAGAGGTCCCCAAGTCAGATAGGGCCACAGGTGAATGCCTTTATTCTTCATTTTTCAAGATTTTTATTCTTGAGGCACCTGGGTGGCTCAGTGGTTGAGCGTCTGCCTTTGGCTCAGGACGTGATCCCAAGATTCTGGGATCGAGTTCGCATCGGGCTCCCCACAGGGAGCCTGCTTCTGCTGCCTATCTCTGACTCTCTCTCTGTCTCTCATGAAATTTTTTTTTTAAAAAAAGCCCCCCCCCCCTTTTTTTCTTGACCTGAAGTCATTCATTTTAACAGTCCTACATCTGAAATCCTGTTATTTTGTATATTTGGTGATTTATATCACTTGATCAGTTTTAGACATCTTTTTCTTTTCAATGAAGAAAATGGGATTACTCAGCAACTCTAGACTGAATTTTCTCCTGTTTTATAAATTAGTTTTTTCAGTTCTATCCAGACACAAGACTGGTCTGGCTGCTTGTCAAGAAGTAAAAGAGTGGAGTGGCAAATCCTTAATTGCCCACACTGAACAGCCTAGAACATCTTCACCTCTGAGCTCTAGGGTGGATGCCAGGTCAAGGAAAGCTGAAGGCATTTATGCATGAATTTACATTCAGTGATTTATTCATTCATTTTAATATTCGGTCAGTCCCTCTCTGTGTTTAGAGAACTGGAACTTGGTCTAAGGTGATGACTATTTCTGGCCTCATTGGGGAGACCTATGAGTATATAGTTACAGGGCATACAGGGTTCTGAACTTGAAGAAAAGTGTGGCATTGGGCACCCTGAAGAGAAGCCGGGGAAGAAAGAACTCTGTGGGTAAAAGTGAGCCAGGGCTTCCTGGTGGGAAAAGTGCACCCAGCAGGACAGCATGCCTGTGGGTTGTGAGTAGGACAAGCCAGGAGATAAAAGGGCTGCTAAAATTCTTGGAGGACATATCTTACTTGGAGACCACAAATTCGTTGGTCTAGCCAGAGTATTGGGTACAGATATGAAGGTAGAGACAGGAGGCTCTCAAATGGGAGAACAGTCCCATATCTAAAGGGCCTTGCCTGCCAGGTTACTACAGGTCCCCAGGGGATGAACTTGTTTTAGACTTTGCTTTCTATTGTGGCTTATCTTCCTATCAGCATGCAAATATACATCCATATACTAGACAAAAATAAAACATTAGAACAGCTGGACCATAAAAAAACATGAGACTACAATGATAATATAATGCATTTAAAATAGTACCATGCCAAACAGACTGATTTGATCCTTGTTTTCTCCCCCACTAACGTGCTTCTGCCACCTGCTTTGTAGGAAGGGCATCCTGACAGCATCCCAAGCACTGTGGTTTCCCCAGACTCCCCTTGAGCGCAGCTAAAACAGAGAACATGCTTCTAATTGCCAGAGACATCTTTGTTCTCCCTACAAAGACAAGCTTCTTTTAGCCCTTTGTACCGTCATCTCAATCTATTAGACACTTTCTGTTGGGTGTGGGTTTTGCCATGATGGGTTTCTTTAACAGGCCTCGCTGTTGCTTTTTATCTGAAATAAAGGGCTGCAAGAATTCAATGGATTATTTATTAAACAGCCAGTCCTGCTTTGAGAGACTTTTTTTTTTCTTTTGAGTGTTTAATAACGATTCTCCTCTTGGATGCTCTCTGCATAAAAGAAGTTAAACCACTGAAGAAATGATTTAACCATTTTAAAACTAATACACTTTAGAATTCTGATTTGAGATAAGGTAGAATTTTATTAACAAAGGGCAAATCTCATTTTCACCAAGTGGCGATGTGTTCCTACTGGAGGACAAAACCAGAAGACAGTCTGGGAAAGTGTGATTCAGGTGATTGACAGCTCAAGGTAGAAGTAATGTAGTGCTCAATGTCCTGTTCCTGAAACCAGACTTTCCTTGCCCTCTGACCCCCTCCTTCCTCCCCTCCCTGAAAATAAGTAAGACCCAGAGAAAGATATATATAAAGGTAATATCCCTCATATATGGCTTTTGGCCAGATCCTTGTGTAAATGAGCAGATAACTACATGTTATTTATTCATAATATTAGCTAACATGCATTGCGTGCAGAGATTTTGCAAAGCATCTCATAGGTGATATTACCTTTTCCTGTATAGAGCTCTGTGGGGCAGGCATAATGATTTTACTCAGGGCCCGAGGGGTTATATAGCTGCCAAGTTGTTAAACAGCTTCTAAATATCATTGTCAGCATCCAAATTCTAGTCCATCCTCAAAGCAATTGAGGGTTTTTGACAATGCTGTCACAGTCTCTTGATATTTTTTATTAGTTTCCTTGATAAAATTATAGGACTTCCACCTCTAACAATCAGTCTTCAAAGGCCTGATAGTGATAGGCTTTTTCAAAAAAAAATATTTTATTTATTTATTTATTTATTTATTTATTTATTTATTTATTCATTCATTCATTCATTCATGAGAGACACACACAGAGAGAGAGGCAGGGGCAAAGGCAGAGGGAGAAGCAGGCTCCATGCAGGGAGCCCGATGTGGGACTTGATCCCGGGACTCCAGGATCATGCCCTGGGTGAAGGCAGGTGCTAAACCACTGAGCCACCCAGGGACCCCCTAGTGATGGGCATTTTGAAAAGAGTCCAAAGGAGCTTATTTAACATAAGACTTGAATTCCTGCTGCCACCACTACCACTAATAATGGCACCTGAAAAGTGTACATTTTGTATAAGCCAGTACAAAGCATTGAAAATAATCATGTGTAGTCATTGTTAGGGCTACTAATTATAATTACTTATGATTTTATAATAGATAAAATTATGATTTTTTAAGCATTTGGTGTAAAATCAGGTCAATTTCAGGGCTTTGGTGCAGAGAACTGTTTCTACCATTTTGCAGAGGATGGAGAAAAACAGGAAGAATTTAGGAATAAGCTGCCTGGGAAATTACAGAGCGTCTTGAGAATTACAGCTCATGGAAAAAGGGAAAAAAATAGACTCAAGTCATTGTATTTGATTCAGTACTGAACACACAAGTTGGTTGTTTCCAGAAAGAAAGTACTTGTTTTTCTTTAGCTGCATACTTTCAACATCTGGATTAAAAGTGTAAAGCTGAGTCAAGTAAGTCAATCGGAGAAGGACAAACATTATATGGTTTCATTCCTTCGGGGAATATAAAAAATAGTGAAAGGGAATAAAGGGGAAAGGAGAGAAAATGAGTGGGAAATATCAGTGAGGGAGACAGAACATGAGAGACTCCTAACTCTGGGAAACAAACAAGGGGTGGTGGAAGGGGAGGTGGGTGGGGTGTTGGGGACTGCGGGATGGGCACTGAGTGGAGCATTTGGTGGGATGAGCACTGGGTGTTATACTATAGGTTGGCAAATGGAACTCCAACAAAAAATATCCAAAAAAAATGGATAAAGCTTTTTAATTATCTTGCAGTCAACATCTGGATGCAATTTTTTTTTTAAAGAGGTTCTGTGCAGGCAAAGACAGGTTGTGAAGACCTTTCCTGCTGTCATTTCTAGTAGGCTCATTTTCATCATGGTGAGTCTATTTTAGGTGTTAAGAATAATTACAAAACTCTTTCAGCTATAATCCTGTGCTCTCTGCCCACTCCAGTATTACTCTAGTTAATGATTCAGTGTTTATTATTCCTCAAATAGAAGCTGGCTTAGACATGCCATCATTATATATGTATGTTCTTACCTTCATCAGGACTGTCTTCCTGCCCCTTGAAAATGTCAGGCACTTTTCTGCCTCAGGGCCCTTGCACCTTCTTTTATCTCTGATGCCCTGAGCATTACTTCCTTCCTCATTAACTTCAGACATCCTATCTTAGTCACAACCCCGAGCACTCCTGTTTTTCTTTCCCCAATTTACTTCCCTCCATCAGCACTTACACACTCTGATATATGTTTTGTTTTACATTTGTGTTCATTATCAACTTCCCCTCGCTAAATGTAAGGTCCATGAATGTAGGGACTTCTGTTGGTTTTATTCACTATTCTATCCCTAGCGTTTGAAGCTATGCCTGGCACATAGTAAGTGTTCAGCAAAATTCAGTTAAGCGTGTTATAAATAAGTGCATATTATGAATAGAAAACACAAGATGCCATATGTGCTCATTAGAATGTAGTGTCCATGGGGGCAGGAACTAAGTTTTGTTCATGAGCACTGTCTCCAGTGCCCTGATGAGGGCCTGACCCATAATAGCCTTTCATTATACCTTTATGCATTGGGTGGATGAGAACTCATTAATAAAATGATTGGGAATATTACTAGATTTTTAAAGGGGAAGGGAAGGCAGGGGGAAAGAAGAAGGAAAGAACAAGAGAGAGAATGAGTAAGTATTGATATATCAGAGCTCACTCCTGTTTCCCATTGGTCTTACAGAGATTACGTGTAGTTTATTAGGTTAAAGATAAAATTTCAAATAAAATTTGCAATCCCCAAGAACAGAAAATCAAATTGCAAATAAATAATACAGCTTATTGTGCAAACCCATACTGACTCCCTGTAAGTCACTTTCTATGTATGTATGTATGCATGCATGCAGTCCTGGTCACTCTAAAGTGGGGGAATGTGTTTGATCTTATATCTCATTAGTCTAATGATATTCTCTTGTCTTTTTTTTTTATTCTCCTGTCTTTAAATATATTGGATTCATACATTACCTAACAACCACTTACTCAGCGGAGAAAATAAGAAAGGTTATTCTTGTTGTGTTTATTCTTTGTGGACCCAGAGACCAAACAGACAGTTCAGCTCCACCATCACCTAACCATCATCTACCTGGGAAAGTGCAGGGAAGGGTCAAACTATAAGATGAATTTTAATGATGAATAGGACACTGGCATTTGAAGTGCCTGTTTATTACAAAAATGGGAAAGCTTCAAAGTTATTCTCTCTGCTGGTTGGGAACCAGAGCTAAACAGAGAAAGGAAAATTGCCTTTGATTGAAGCATGTGGCCAGTAGCCACTGGCATGCTCCAAAAGCAGAAATAGACATTATAAGATAGTTTGCCCCAGATCACTGTTTGACCCAGAGTTCTCTTTAAATATATTAAAGCACATTTCTTAACCTAGAACAATGTTAATAACAATATAAAATTTTAGAATTTGGAACTTAGATGCTTAGATCTTTTTTTTTCTTTTTTTAATTTTTTAAATAAATTTATTTTTTATTGGTGTTCAATTTGCCAACATATAGAATAACACCCAGTGCTAATCCCGTCAAGTGCCCCCTCAGTGCCCGTCACCCATTCATCCCCACCCGCCACCCTCCTCCCCTTCCACCACCCCTAGTTCGTTTCCCAGAGTTAGGAGTCTTTATGCTTAGATCTTTAATTTATTTTATTTTATTTATTTATGATAGGCACACAGTGAGAAAGAGAGAGAGGCAGAGACATAGGCAGAGGGAGAAGCAGGCTCCATGCACCGGGAGCCGGATGTGGGATTCGATCCCGGGTCTCCAGGATCGCGCCCTGGGCCAAAGGCAGGCGCTAAAGTGCTGCACCACCCAGGGATCCCCAGATCTTTAAATAATCAAAAGTATTTAGGTGTAAGACCAAACGAGGTAGAGAACATAATAACTATAAAGAATAGTTAAATAAAGATGAGGAGGAGATTATGGTGTCAAAATATTACGTTAGCCAGCAAATAATTCATTAGGAGAAGAAATCTTGATTAGTTCAGGAAAAATGGACAATCAGACCCACCTATGCCTACGTGGACCCTATGGTTCATTATGTTACTGTGAAAATAATGACTAAAACTAACTCCCAGCTCATTTCTAAGGGAGGAGTTGACTTCCTGACTCCTTGACAGCAAGCTAAGGAATATGATTTTCTTTTGTCAGTGAAATATAAGTGGAAATGGGATGCGATGCTTCCTAGCAAAAACTTTAAGAGCCCTCACGAGAATCTGCCATTTCTCTTTGCCCTCTACTGTGACATCAGATGTCCCAGATAGGGACTGTTCTTCAGCCCAGGTCCCCAAATGAGAAGGACATGTAGTATATTCATATCCAAATTGTAAGGGCATAAATGTGAGCCCAGTGAATTAACCTTTGCTTTTATAAGCCACTGATGTTGGAAATCTTTTATTCCTGCTGCACAGCTTAGCCTAAGCTGATGAAATTTTCTCTACATCTGTAGAGGATATTGAGAAAATGGTCTGGTCTTCTGAGAGGATGTTCTGAGAGGAGTGGTATTGTGACCTAGAGAACAACAGAGTTCTAGGAATTCCAAGCTTCTACAAATGTGATTCCACATCAGAATTGCCTAGGTGCTGGTGAAACCTGCAAATTCACAGGCCTCATCCCTTCATTGGCGGATCTGAATATCTAGAGAGGGGTTTATGTTTCTGCATTTTCACGGACTCCTCAGATGATTGTTGTACCAACCCAAACCTGGTAACTGCTGAGCAAGATGTTTACCTAAGACTTAAGTGTAAGAGCAGAGAGGCAGTGAATAAGAAGTTAAAGATCTTATCTCTGGAGAGCTTGAGATTGGGTCTTGATTCTGCTACTCATTAGCTTTGGGATCCTGAGCTAGTCACTTTAATTCTAGAACTTAGCTATCTCATGGCTAGCATGGTTTTGATGAATAGCCATCTCCATTGCCTCCCAGACTGTTATGATAAAATAACTCAAAAAAAACTTTTTACACTGAAAAAAACTTTTCATATCAAGATATTGGGGTCTTGTCAAGATGTGGGCTGGGAAAGGGCTTTTCTCTCATGACCCTGGGAACCTCTGAGATCATATATTGAACTAAGATGGAAATCCACAGCACAGCATTGGAAAGCAGGCCCAGCCCAGTCGAAGCTAATTCTATTTTGCTCATTTAATAACCAGTAGGAAAATGAGTTAGAGTTTCTTCATGTCTAAGAGATAACTTAATGTCTAGAGTCCATCAAGTTTAAGCTGTAGAACTGAGGAGATAGACACATCTTGCTATTTCGTTTAAGAATCCAGGATTCTTAGAGAAGCCAAGAAGGGAGAACCTGCCAAGTTCTACTTAAACAACTCAGTTATGGGTGGATATAAGTTCTTCCAGGATCTTCTCCATTCCTGCTAAGATAGTAAGCACATTGATGGATCATCCATCAGGTCCTAGGAGTATTTCTAAGCATTTTTACCTGAGGCTTCACAGTAATTTCAAGAGATAGGTAATTTCAGCCCACTTTTGCAGATGAAGAAACTGAACCTTAGCGAGGTAAAGTTGTTTGTCAAAGTGACCCCTCTAATAAATGACAGGGTCAGGATGTGAGCCAAGTTTCTGCCTGACTCCAGAGTTTTTGCTCTCAGTAACTATGACTACTTTCTCTCTACAAAGCAGATATAATTATTGTGGGTGAAAGGGTAAAAACGCAACAAGTGTTATTGCTTTTATAACCAGAAAAAAAAATGAAAGTGATACTTGGAACCACTGAAACTCACCACTGAAACACCAAGGCATTCTGTGTAGCTAGAACAAACTCAGATCTCTAGGAAAAACTGTAAAACTGCAGTAGCTCTTATATGGCCATCTTCTTACCCTACTTTAAAAAGTAATAAGTACAGAAATGCATGGCTGTGGCATAGCTGTCTTTAGATTTGAAATGAATAAGTGAAAAGAAATAAAAATCATTGTAACCTTTAAGGTTTTTTTTTTTTAATGTCAGAGGAATCTAGACAAAGCTCTAATGATGAAGGAAAAGAAAAACACATCAAGTGCAGCCAGCTCTTTTTCCTGCAATTATAACCCATTTAAAATGGGCATCCTGTGTCTTCTTAAAATGCTTTCCTTGATTTACTTATCAATATAACTCAAAATCATTCCTAAGGAAGGCATGCCAAAGAAAAAATGCCCTGACAATCAGGAGAATAAAAATACTCACATGTATATTTTAAAGTTACACACTGTACTGAATCATGGTTAAGTGCTTTACTGTCTGATTGTCTGTTATGTTCCACACCTAATACTGGGCCAGGGGAAGATGCTGCTCTGGCAGTACAAAACTGTTCATGTGCTAATACATTAAAACATAATTTATAAATATGAATTTCCTTGACATGATCTCATGCACGTCAGTTTTTGGACCATCCTCTGCCCACCAAAGCTCCAATGGCTCTCAGTCTTTAAAATCCTTGTAAAACAAAGCTAATATGCAATACGGGCTACTGTGTGGAAAAAAAGCTGTTTTATCAGAACAAATGGAGTACATAAAGAGAAGTAATAAAGCCAAGGAAGAGCTTTATAGGACTTTAAAATTAATTTAAACCCATAATAAATGGTGACAGTTTGCGTTCTTGGAAATACTTAGGAATTCATTTAACCATTTTATTAGTCACTTTCTTAGGTGTATTTTAAAACATATGGAAATGGTCTTTCTTTTATTTTCCTCTCTTTCTTTTCCCCCTTCTATTCCCCTTCCTGTTTCCTTCCTTGGGTTCTTCTAGTCTTTCTTCCTTTTATTTTTACCAGTAGAAGAGGCAAAGCTTGACTATTTAGGGAAGCATTATAGCAAAGGTAAAATGCAGCTGTACAAACAAAGAATCCTTTGTTCAGACTAAATAATAAATAAAACAAATCTGTGTTCCCACTGCTGCTTTTTAAAAAAGGCCATCCCAGGCTCGTTAATCGTTCAGTCATCATTTTTCGAGTGCTTACTATGTGCTAAGCTGTAGTCATTTTTTTCCCTTATATCCCAGCCAGGAAGGAAGAATAGCTGCAGAACAGGGAGAAAATCTGTGAGGTTTTGCCTCCCTTTCAGGGTGAGGTCAGAGGCAGACCCTCAAGTTCAAGGCAGCTAAGGGTTCCCCTCCTTTGCATTTCATTTAGTTTCACTGTAATGCCTCTGCCAAGTTGATGTTCCTTGTCTGAACATTCCTCACCCTGAATACTGCTGAAAATTGGTAACCAGCGTACCTGGTTGGCTAAGGACTGCTGGAGAAAATTATGCCATCCGGCAGGTTGGTTCCATTGTATGTTCATGGTCTCAGCTTCAGCCAGGCCTTCGGTGTGGACTTCTTTTGGCTCATTCTGTTCCTGTATCTGCAGAAGAGGTCTAATTCCCTTCTCTGTCCTTCATCAGAGCAGATGATCTGTTGAAGAGGAGGCAGAAGACATGGGAGAGGAGTTCCTGTGGCCCTCTCAGCAAGCCTCTCTGCCTTCCTCCTCTCAACTCCACAGTACTCTGGATTCTCTCTCTTCTATCTTTTTAGGAACCGAATGCTCCCAATTATTGGCATTCTCTGTTTCATCATTGTGATCTTCTTGGCCACACTTAACAAGTTCTGGTTTCCCTGGTATCAGACACAACTCTTCCTGAACATTCCTCCAGACTCATTATACTTTCTCTGCTTTACGACAATGCCAGATTTCATTTTGGCAGTGATTTTGTTAAGATGGCTAATGCAAAGTGGATCTTGAGGGAAACATGTGTTTTTCAGTCTTAATAACTCTTGTGAAGAAGAACTATTAAGACTTCATGGACTGAGGGTTCCCCTCCTTTGCATTTGATTTAGTTTTACTGTAATGCCTCTGCCAAGTTGATGTTCCTCGTCTGAATATTCCTGACCCTGAATACTGCTGGAAATTGGTAACCAGCCGTACAGAATGTGTTTGTTTGCTGATATTTACTGAAACAACGCTTCTATTCCTGTAACCAAAATCAGCAAGCTTAACAAATTAAATAATTAAAGGCTGCTAGAAATAGACCTTGGTGCAAGGCATATCTTTCTCTATTTTTCCTCAGTGGCACATGTTTCAGTGCAAAATATTCACTTGATCATGGGGAAAGGGTAAGAACATAAGGGGAGGAATGCATTAAAAAAAAGAAAAAAGCCAGTGTCTGAGTGTATGGTTGATGGCTGGCTGCGACTTGAAAGATCAGAGGAACAGAATTTTTAAAATCTAATTTCCAGTGGGCCAGAAAAATCATTCCTTGTCCCTCTACTCTGGATTGTGTTAAAAACCTATACCCAGTTTCATTAGAATCGTGTTCATAAGGACAAATAAATAAACAAGGACCAAAAACAACAATAGACAAAACCAGGCACCTGAACAAAACTGCCTCTGATAGTTTGAGATAAACGGGCACATTCTGATACTCTTTCTGCACATGTATTCCAAAGGTCTACCTAAGTAGGAAGGTTTGGCTTTCAACTGCAGAAAGCCCATGCCCGAGAACTCTTGTTGCTAAAACCCCCACCCAGCCCCTGTCTACCGGCAGCTGGGAGCTGGTGCCCACGAAGAAGATGGATGTTTATAATTTGAAGCTCAGCTCCTGTTCCACGTAGGAGAATCAGCTTTTTTCAGCTATCAATATCAAAGGCAGGATTAATGGCTTCATAACATTTTTACTATTACTAATAGTAGTAATAAATCTGGATTTTATACTGACCTCTGTCCCAAAGCACTTCACAAGCATAACAAGAAATACAAACTCCCCCAAATATTGTTTTATACAGTCAAAAACCATTTCCTGTGAAATGAAAGGCACTTGTTGTTTAACAACCCACAGATACATTAGACAACAATTTAAGGCAGGATTATCCAATTGTAACCAAAGCCAGAATTGATTTAGGTAGAATGCAATTACCTCAGACACTACTGATCTCCACTTTACTTCCCATGTGAACAGACATTAAGGAGTCCAGTTATTACCCACCTCTGTATTTGGTCCCATCCTGAGTCTTTTAGGAAGATAACAGAGCAGGTGGTGTATATCCCTACATGGGAAAACTGTCTACCTGACCCCAGGGCACGGCACGGCGTGCCTCCATGAACCAAAGAGCAGTGGTCTCATTACCAGGTGTTCTCGCCAAAATGGTTGGGTTTCTCTGTTCGGCTTTTGGGACTCTCCTTGTGAATTTTCCTCTTAGCTTATACCTTGTTTTCCTGGCCAGTCTGTTCAGAGGCTCAATTAATTTGACTGTCTTTCCCTGGGCCAATTCCCAGCTCTCTCCCAAGGAAATCCCTTGAAATATGGGCCACAGCAGCACGTGTTGCCCATTGCTTCTCTACGAGTCACTATCCTGACAAAGAGTCATGAAAATGGTTTGGTGAAACTGCTTATTGTATTCTCCCTTTGGGGGCTTTCCTCATCTTCTAGCAAATTAAAGGCTCTGCGAATCCCTATAGTAGATACTTTGCTTAAGTCAACACTTCCCAAATCCGATGACATTCTTTTTTCCCCTTTCATGAAACAAATATTGACATCTCATAAAACTTTGGCTCCAAGGAACACTCTTTGAAAAGACACTGTTTTATGGAGTGTCTCAGAGATTGAGTTATAGCTACATTCAGGTTTTCTCATCTATAGAATAAAAGCATTAGACTGGAACCTTTCTGAGACTCTTGTCAATTCTAAAACAACAAACACATAATGTTAAATATAGTGCTGGAGGAATCATTCTCAGGGTGACCCTGAATCTATAACTAAATACTCCTCAACCTATACTTTTTTACACAGTCTCTCTCAAAATTCCAGATGTTTTTCCCCTGCTAAGAACTGGAAATCTCTTGTCAATAAAATGTAAAATTTATTGGTGGATGGGTTTTATTAGTTGGCAGACACAGGAAGCAGAATTCCCCTGAGAAGAGTGTATCCATTATCTCCACTCTCCTAGATGTTAATCTATCTGAACTTGAGATATTAGTTAACAGAGTCCATATACTACGTAAAATTGACTCATTGTGAATCTTGAATTAATAATGGGATACAGAGCTTGGATCCTCATTTGGATCTTTCGTGGTCAGTCTAAAACAAAACCTCTGACTTGGCACACAACAAATTAGCATATGAAAAGAGCCCAAAGACAAAAAGGAAGATATATCCTAAATTTTCCTTTAGATCTCTGGAATATTTCATTCCATCCATTCAGTGATGACTTGGAGAATCTAGACAGATCTTTCAATAATGGATACTGAAAGAGTTTAAGGTGTGGAGGGTTAGGGCATAGCAACTGATGTTCACTGAGACGTAAGCATCGTCAAGAGACCCTGAGAACATAAAATAAATACTTTACCTGTCTTTTTTTTCTTCCTTTATTACCTAAAGTTTGACATTGGTTGGTGAGAAATTTAGTAAATTTAGTAAAGGGTATATGAGAAAGGAAGTACCTTGCGGCCATCCATCCACTTAACAAGAATGCATCCGGCACCTCTGGCGATCTGGGTGCTTGGTGCTAGAGCTGCAGAGATGGGAAGGGCACAGATGGGTATGTTTCCCTTTCTTTGCACCTGGGAGTGTGACTGTGAAGAGAGACATGGACAGTATTCACATAACTACATTGTTCATTCTGTGAGTTCATACTAATATAGTCTCTGAATGCAAGAGGCCTGTTTCTATGACAGCATATATCTAGGAGGCCTGGCCTAAAACAGTGGCATAGACTTCTCAAATAGAAGGATTTGATGGATAAGAAAGAGTTCCCTGAGTTGGAAAGAAGAAACAACAAGAACCAATGTGCAGTGGAAAGAAATTTTCTCACAGTGTGTGCAAGGAGTAGCACATTGTTGGTATTTTGGAGTACAGGTTTCTTAGATACCTTGGTACATTTTTTGTGGGTATATTTCTTTTTTTAAAAAAATATTTATTCATGGGAGACAGAGAGAGAGAGGCAGAGACATAGGCAGAGGGAGAAGCAGATTCCCTGCAGGAAGCCCAATGTGGGACTCAATCCCAGGACCCCGGGGTCATGCCCTGAGGGAAGGCAGATGCTCAACAATTGAGCCACCCAGGCGTCTCCAGTTTTGAATATATAAAACTAATCTTAAAATATTTTTAAAGCAAAAAAAATAATAAATAAAATAAAATATTTTTAAAGCATCATAGAAAATTCTCCTTAGAAAATGTACCTCTCTGAGGCACAATATCTATTTGGGAATAGGTTTTATTCATCAGAAAAGGTGCATCAAATGTGGTATTTGTAAAACCTAAAATTTTAAATTATAAAGTCCTATAAGATAATTGTAAACATTTAAAATGATACAAACGTGTACAATTAATTTTTTTCTTCCCATGGCCTATGCCACTTCTAGTTTCATTGCCTAGGGAGGTAAACTTAGAGTGCCATTGTTAAAAGTTTGCTGTGCCTCCACATTCATGGTCAGTTGATTTTTGACAAGAGCATCTAGAGATTTCAGCGGGGAGAGAATAGTCTGTTCGACAAACAGCTCTGGAACACCTGAATATCCTAAGACAGAAGAACTAAGTTGGACCCCTTCATCACAGCCTCTACAAAATAAACTCAAAATGGATTGTGGACCTAAAAGCAGATGCTAAAATGATAAAACAATTAGAAGGAAATGTAAGAGTAAATCTTTGTTGGTTTTAGGGTAGGCAAAGCCATCTTAGATGTGATACCCAAAGCACAGGTAGATGTAAGACAAAAAGACTAGTTGTACTTCATCACAATTAAAACAGCCATTTGACTGACTGTATATTTCTCATGAGAAGCTGCAGAGGCAAGAAGACAGTGGGACAATTTCTTTAAAATATTGAAAGAGAAGAACTGTAGGCCTAGTATTCTAAAAATAATAAAAATATCCATAAGGAATAAATCCAAAGTAAAGGCATTAAAATATGGAGGAAAAATGAACAAATTTGTTGCCAGCACGTTTGCTCTATAAAAAGCATATAAGAACATTGAGACCAGAGGGAGGCTTAGAACTTCAGAAATGAGAGGATAGGAACAGAAATGGTAAATATCTGGTAAATAAAATATTATTAAAATAGTACTAAAAATAATAAAATAGTATTACCATTGATAATTTAATAAATTTATTTATCTAAAATTTATTTATTTATCTAAAATTTATTTATTTATTTATTTATTTATTTATTTATTTATTAATCTAAAATTTAAAATATGACATCATCTGGTGGGGTATGTATATATACGTACACACACACATATACATATATAATCCTAAGGAATCTATAAAACACTCTTAGAACTAATTTGTGAATTTCTTAAGTTTACAGAATACGGGATGCCTGTGTGGCTCAGCAGGTCTGCCTGCAGTTCAGGGCCTGGGATCAAGTCCCACATTGGGCTTCCCACAGGGAGCCTGCTTCTCCCTCTGCCTATGTCTCTGCCTCTCTCTCTGTATTTCTAATGAGTAAATAAATAAAATCTCAAAAAAAAAGGTTTACAGAATACAAGGTCAGTTTTTTAAAAATGAATTGTATATATACTAAGTGGACAACTGAAGATTTAGAAAAATACACTATCATTTATAAAAGCACAGAAAATCTGCAATATTTATGTATAACTCTAACAAAATGTGTTAAGACTAATGCAGTGTAAGGAATCATAATCTTATATTGCTAGTTAGTGCCATCACATTTTTCTGCGGTCCCCCAAATTGACATGTATGAATGAATTGTTTCCTTAATTAATCTGTTTCTTAAATGTGGCATTCATTTGTCTCTATCATTGAAAAAACAAATCCTAGATACAAGGAAATTGAAATAAGCCAAATACTTCTAGCAAAAAATAAGAGTTCTTCCCAGAACAAGAGTACTAATTATATGATAATCAGGAAAAAAAAGAAAAAAAAGAAAAAAAAGGCCCACCACTGTCTATATAGACTCTGTTCCTTTTCTCCAGGGAGCTGAAGTTTCTGAATGGCAACATAAATAAAATAAATAGCATGTGGGGCAGTGACTCCTGCGGTATGTGGCAGAGAGGGAGGTTTTTTGGGAGAATTGTAGTGTTAGTTGAACTCCTCTATCGCAGAGGTTTGCCTGAGCAAGGGTTGTACTGGGCTTCCCAGTGGGAATACAGTGAGAGCAGCCTCTGCACTTGTCTCTAGAGAGTTGTGAGGGAACTGACTTGGAGTGAGTGATTTAGGGCCTCAGTACAGACAACCCGGTTGACTTCTGATCATACCAGGTGAGGAGGGCTGATGCACAATCATTGAGAGGTTAGGGACTGTTTTAATTTAAAGGGATTGCTGTTTACTGAGTTTTCCAAATTCCAGGGTACTGTTTAGTGTGCTAACAGGATGTATTAGGGAATGTTAGACCTTAACTTAGAATCCTATTAAAAGCAGGAGAAACCAACCCCGCCCTGGAGGGTAAAACATTCATTGCAGATATTCAGACTTTACAAATGCCTGTGATTCCCTAAAGAAGAAAATGCCTTTAGACAGGAGAATGTGAGAACCAAATTCAGGAACTGGACGCAGTGGCAGTGGTGGACCAAGGACAAGCATGAGCGAGGTTGGAGGGGGCAGATGTGTGCTTGTCTCTGCCTCCAAAGCATGTCTGCATGCTTCCTTCCCTGGGCTCCTCTGACTCCTTCTCACACTCCCTCAGGCATCTTGAAGCATGTAAGGGAAGGAGAGGTGGTGGAAAAGAAAGGAGGACACTATGGCACCGCCATGGATTAAGTTTTCCTCCAGTGACTAGTGTTCATTTCTATGACTATGTTACCTAGTATCCATGGTTGACTTCATGCACTTTAAAAAAAATCCTCTACATTTTTGGACGTACTTCCAAGTATTTTCTCATGTAATGGTTTGGTGGTGGGTCCCTGAGTCATCTACATTTCCTTACTCACATTTTAGAGGATAGAACATCCCATTATTTAATTCTGCGTATGTGTCCCAATTGTCACTTCAAGCTTCCAGCCTAGATTTCCAGCACAGGGTCACAGTTGGATTGTATCGCAGGTGGTGATACAGTGTACCTCTGTTTGTTTTTCCATCTGGAAATGAATCACTAAAATCTCAAAATTCATTCTTAGCCACCCACCTATAGACAACATGCTAATAGAATGTTTCACTCCTGCAGGTTATTGGAATGGAAAAGGGGAGCTAAAATGCAGTGCATCATTGGCAGAAATATTTCTCTGATGGAATTTATTAGTTAAGCCACTATGGAGGAATACAGATTTTCTCTGATGGGTTTCATTCTGGTTTGCTAGGTATACAAAACATTTTTTCAAAGAAATTTATGAATTTACACATAGGTTGGAGATGAAATTGTTCTTGAAATCTACTGCTTAGAACATTTGATCAAATACAGCTTCAATTCATTCTAGATATAAAATTTATAAAGAGCCTGGCCAAGCAATTGATGAAGGGTCACCTTTTTTAAAAAAGAGAAAATTAATAGAGAAGATTCTCATATGGGTAAGTGTCCTATCTCTATGGGTAGGGATTAGAAGATGTGTGCTTTGGACAAGGAGGTGATCACATGGATCCATTCACATTCTGCCACTGGGTTATGCTTATAGTTGTTCAAGATTTCCATGGTCTTGTTTCTTCTTCTGCTTCTCAGGCTCCAGCTTTTCTAAAGCACCAGGATATTGTTGATTTTTCTGTTGTTTGAAATAAGCAACAGTGAGTTGGGCAGGAGTACAATGGACAGGAGTTTGTCGGTCAAAAATTGCCTTACAATTTTTGAATTTTCAAAAAAGCAAACCATTACTATATGACTACGTAACACCTTCCTAGTGTTGCAATTGCATACAAAATATTTTATCATCCTAGCTTTTCAGATTAGGTTCTGTCACTCCTAAAATGAGGGTTATTAAGTTGCAGTCCAAACATTTCTTGAGCATCTACCACATAAGGGCATTTTCCTAGCTTTTCCCAATTGTGAAGTCGGTGACACCATTCTGAATTCAGTGAGGAACCAGCTGCTTTCTAGGAAGGGATGCCTTTCCAGGGACAACTTTAGCTCACATAAATCCTTAGCATGACTGAAATCCTTTTTTCTAAATGTGAAACCTTATGGATTCAGTCCCAAGGCCATGGTTCGCTGAGGATGGATGGTTTCCATTGCCTTGTTTGTTGTGTAGCATTTGGATCTTCTCCAGCCAGTGGGAGTCAAGGCAGACTGTTCATTACATATGCTTAATGGAACGGGAAATTAACACAATGGAAAAATATGTATTGCTACCCAGTCTCTGAGAGTACTTCAATTTCAACTAAGTACAGAAAGGTGATACCTTGTTATTTTATAACATTGTTTAATTACTCAAGCAATACATGTTTACTGTAGAAAAATAAAGATAAGCGGAAAGAAGAAATAAAAGTCACTTACCCTCAATACCTAAAGATAACTAGTATTAACATTTTGATATACATCATCTCAGATTTGTTTGTGTGCTTAGATTGGACCATACCGTTTGTGTTTTAAATTCTGTTTTTCTTTGGTTTAATAATATTTGATTAAAAACTTCCTCTGTTGATAAATCTATTTCACAACATTTAAAAATGGCTCCTTAGTTAGTTGTGGCACTTTATATACTCCTATCCATTTAATTGAACCCTCCTTTGGTAAATGTGTAGTATTTCCAATTTTTAGATATTATATGTTACATCATAGTAAATGTTATTGACATCAATTTTTTTACACTTATTAATTATTTCCTAAGTAAAAATTGCTTAAAGTTTAATGCTTTGTCAAAAGGCCTACATTTTTGTGTATTTTGATAAATATTGTTAAATTGTCTTCTAGGAAAGTTATGCCAGCTTCTTTTCACAATAACATTATATGAAGGTACTCATTTTCTCTACATTGCTGGCAATTTCAAGTATTATTAATTTAAAAATCACTACCAATTCTGAGAGGTGAAAACTAGTAATTTATGGTCTTAAGTTAAATTTCTTTGGTTACTAGTGAGTTTCAGTAATGTTTTTATGTTTAATGTCCATTTTCACTTTTTCTTTTTAAATTGCTTATTCATATTCTTTGTCTATTCTATCAATGTGTATAATTTTCTCTTATTGAAGTAATCATTTTTGGGATTTCCATAACAAGATGGTTTTTATGTAATATTTGTTAGTAGTTGAGGTAAAGGAGCCAACCAACCTGGACTCACCCAGAGCCCAACACTGAAGATGTTTATATTAATAGTTGGATTGTAATACCTGTTGTTTATTAAGCACAGTTTAAAATAATTCTCCACTGCTTACCATCTCAGAAAATACCCGGCCTCTTCATCATTTTTTAGTGGTATACCATAGTAAATGAGTGAAATAAATATTTTTCTCTTACATAGGATTTTTGCTTCAATCTATCCGCATTTCTGTGTCCCTTTAGATCTGCTTCCCTTTTTTATGCTCACTAGTTCCCAGTGCATTTCACTATAAACATCCACCACCTCCATTTCTTAGTGGAAGTGCTGCCCTCTTGCTGTCTTAACTCACTTTCCCATCAGGGCCCTTTGAACACATTGCCTAGGGACATTCCATAACCAGTGGCCATGGCTGTACAGCCTCCTTGTCCCCCAAGAGGGCCAGGACTGAGGTGTGACTTATCCCATCTTTGAGCTCCCATGTGAGACTGAGCCAAAGCCACCCTCCACGGGATTTTGCTTCCTTTCACACCCCAGCATGATCTCTTTCCTTCCCAGTTCCCACTTGCCCTCTCCCACTTTCCTTGAGAACATTTACTGCAAAATCACTTTCACAAAATGCTTGTTGTTGGGTCTGCTTCTGGGATATGTCCCCTAAGGCACATATGTCAATATTTAGAACTTCAAGGAATGTGGCAGTGAAGGTCAGTTCATATTGTGAACTCTAATGGCGAATAATAGCTACGGTAATTGGCATTTTTGAGACATTACTATGAATTTAACACCTTGATAAATGCTTTCTCATGAAATTAATTTCTCATCTGATCCCCATATATGGTATCTCTGTTTTTTTTTTCTCAAGGAAAGAAAACTAAGCTAAATTTGTTTATGTTCATATAGATTCTCAGTGGCCAAAATGGGATTCAGAGCCAAGTCTAGCAGACTCCAGAGCCCAAGATCTGTAATTATACCTGAGAAGAGGCATAGGGTAGGCTGTGGCAGGGTCAGAAATTGTTCTCAGGACCCTTGGGCATTCTTGGACACAATTTGAGGTGCATGCACACTGACTGACCCAAGCAATGTGTGACTCAACATTCTCCTGAATTACAAATGTGTACAAGGTGCCTTTAAAGGACTACTCCCCCCTATTTTTTTCCAGCTTACTACAGTTTTGTAGGAGAAGGAAAACATGAAAAAAACCCCTCTCTGTTGGGCAGAAAGTCAAGGTAGAGATATATTTGATAACACAGAATCTGGATCATCAGAGATTTTTTTTTTCATTTAGTGGCCTAAGTCCTATGCACTTATTAGCACACAAGCACAAGATGTGCATAATTATAAATTCTGCAGTTAGTGACAGGATGCTTTCTTTATTTTTTTAGAATTTTTTTTAATTTTTATTTATTTACTATAGTCACACGGAGAGAGAGAGAGAGAGGCAGAGACATAGGCAGAGGGAGAAGCAGGCTCCATGCACTGGGAGCCCGACGTGGGATTCGATCCCGGGTCTCCAGGATCGCGCCCTGGGCCAAAGACAGGCGCTAAACCGCTGCGCCACCCAGGGATCCCCAGGATGCTTTCATTTTGACTTTCTCCTACATACCCAGACCAAAATCACAAACAAAACTGAGATTTAAGAGACTTGTGCAGATTGCAACTCTTCTCCTGTTGGCTAACTCAGCTTTAGAAGCCCTCAGTAGGGTTCCCGATGGAAAATAGCAGCAACAACACCAAGATGCCCATAGAAATTTGAATTTCAGATAACCAATGAATGATTTTTTAATATAAAGATATTCCATACCATTTTTCTCTATGTAATATTTGGGGCCTACTTAGACCAAAGGACTATTTGCTATGCATCTGAAATTCAAATTTAACTGGGCATCCTATATTTTATCTGGCAACTTACCTTCCTTAAACCCCACCTCCACCCCCATAGCAATGCTCTTTGTGTTATGGCCTGCTTGTAGGATCTTACTGTTAGGCTCATGTATTCAAAAGTATCCATCTCAAGACAGGTAACATCACCACGGGTAAGCTCTTATTGGGCCCTCTGCTTCCAAGTCACTAGCTACAAACCACTTTCCACCCAGGTGTCTGAAAGCATTCCAAAACACAAATCATACCACTCCCTTCCTTAAAACCTTTTAGTGGATTTCTATCACATTTAGAATATAATCTAAAGGATTATCTGCGTGGTCTATGAATTTTTCTGTGATCAGACCCTCTTTTCCTCACTGACCTCTATCTTGTCCCTCTTGTCAAATAAGAGAGCAGTTCCAGATTAATTTCTAACCTTGCCCAATCCCCCAAAGGGATCAGGAGGAGAGTCTTTCCCCTTCAGAGGAGCTGGGCTTTCATCCTCTTAGAATAGCCAGTCATTGGCTAAGATTTACCCCAGAAACATGTTAACTCCCAAAGAATCCTTCAAAGATTCTCTTAAAAGCACACTGCTATGTTTTCTGATCGCTGCTTTATAATTGTTATAATCCATCAATTTAATATTGTTATGAAAAATTCTAATAAATCATGACTTAGTCACAACTGATAAGACATAACTAGCATCCTGGGCTATGTGTTGAGTCCCCCTAATTTATTATCCCATTTATTTGAAATCGATTGAAATTAAAGATCTTCTCTGAAGGCTAGGTAAATGGCCTTGGGCAGAATTCCATCCAGTGTTCAAATTAAGGAATTGCTTTTCAAGCTGAAGGTGGGGTCTGAGAGATTTTATCTGAAAACTCTTTTCCTGTCTCTCTGTTCTGGAGATGTGAGGGCCTGGGGCACACCCGGTCCTGCTTCTGTCTCCTGGACTGTAGACTATGAATCCCTGACTACACCCACGCCACTCCTACCAGTGCTACCCAATTCTAAATAATTCAGGCATTTTCAAGGGAAAATGTACTGTGGAATGACATTTTCAGAATCGAATAGACTGATATCTTTGATTAAAAAAAATTGTCTCAATCAAAAAGGAGCCAAAAGTCTTAGCCACTCTCTTTTAAAATTAATTTCCTAAGTTATCTTTTTAATCAGAAACTTTGGTTCTTTATTTTTTTTTATGAGTTATTACTGTTTCAAAAGGCCAGATGTCCCAAAAAACTCACTCTTGGTTTATAATGTCAGACTGCCTCATATGCATATTAAAAAAATGCTTTTTTATAGTTAGATCCATGCATCTGGCTCATTTACAATGGTGCCAAGTAATAAAGCAAATGTTTTAAAATGGGGAGTTACGTTTTAAAATTAATAAAATTAACTGGTAAATATGTGAAGAGACCTCCAGTCTTAGTAATAATCAGAAGAAAATGAACTAAAACAATAATGAAATGCTTAAAAAGTCAGATAATGCCGGGGTAGGGGGAGTCAGATGCAAAGAGATAGGACTCTATAATCTCCCATCCTCCTCTAGACATATACCAGAGCACAATGAGGTGAGGGCTTTGCTTGTACAAATGAGAGTGTGAATTAGTACAAGCAATTTGGCAATAGCTACTAAAATTAAAGATAAGTAAAGCCTATAAACCAGCTGTTTCATTCTGAGAATGTAATACCACATAATTCTTGTGCATAAGTACCAAGAAACCTAAATGAACATCGGTTCATTACAGGGTTGTTTCAGAAAAAAAAAAAAATCTCATAATAATCCAGTTGTCCTTCAGTAAAGGAAAGGAGAAATTCACCGTTTTATATTCATAAAATGAGATACTATTATGCAGTAAAAAACATCTATAGTAATAGATATAGTTTAAAAAAGATCAGTGTGATCAACAAAGGTAGATCTTTTGAAAACAGTATTGGGTTAAAAAGCAAATTGCCAATGCTATGTATAGTACAATATATTTTTTAATAAAGATTTTATTCACTTATTCATGAGAGACACACAGAGAGAGGCAGAGACATAGGCAGAGGGAGAAGCAGCCTCCCTGCAGGGAGCCCAATGCCAGACTCTGTCGCAGGACCCCAGGATCACGCCCTGGGCTGAAGGCAGATGCTCAACTACTGAGCCACCCAGGGGTCCCTAATATAATATATTTTATGTGGAAATAATATATTTTGCTAACTAAAGAATGTATACATAGTTAAAAGTATGCAATGGTGTAGATATATGTTAAATTTATGATAGAGGTCACCTCGAGGGAGAGGGGATAAGAATGTAGTATGGTGGAGAACAGAGGAGACATCACCTTTATTCTTAGTTTTCTTTAAGAAATATGAGGAAATATGATAAAAATATTAGCATTTGTTTCTCTGAGTGGTAAGTACATGGAAATTTATTATCCTTTGCATTATGTATTTTAAAAATAGTAACAATAATGGAATGGAATAATGGAATAATCAATCAATATAAAAGCAACAATCACCCCAAAAGAAAAATGGGCAAAGAACATGAACAGGAAATGTTGCACTAATATGGGAAATTTAAGAAATGAAATGGATGAACATAGGGGAAAAAAGAGGCAAACCATAAAACAGACTCATAACTATAGAGAAGAAAATGAGGGTTGATGGAAGGAGGTAGGTGGAGGATGGGCTAAGTGGGTGACCGATATTAAGGAGGGCACTTGTTATGATGAGTCCTGGGTGTTACATGTAAGCAATGAATCACTAAATTATACTCTTAAAACCAATATTACAGTATATGTTAGCTAACTGGAATTTAAATAAAAAATTGAAACTATGAAACAAGTAAAATTACACTGTGTATGAAAAAAATGAAATTCCTAACGTTGTATAAAGTAATGCAAATTAAAAGATGTAAGTATTTCACATACAAGACTGCCAAAGATTAAAATGAATGATAGAACTATAGAAGGTAGGGTCCCTGGGTTGCTCAGCAATTTAGTGGCTGCCTTCAGTCCAGGGCATGATCCTGGAGTCTCGGGATCCAGTCCCACATCGGGCTGCCTGCATGGAGCCTGCTTCTCCCTCTGCCTGTGTTTCTGCCCCTCTCTTTCTCTCTGTGTCTCTCATGAATATATAAATAAAAAAAGAAAAAAACTATAGAAGGTATAAGGAAGTATGATTTCTCAACACAGCTAAAATCAAGGGAGGTTAATACAGTATTTCTGTAAGGTAATTTAGTTATATATTAATGATAAATAGGTATGTAGATAAATTAAAATGTGCAGTTATGTTCATCTAACAATTTTTCTTTTCAAAATTTATAACAAGAATATAGAAATATATCCATGCCATTATTTATATTTGGTAATGCAGAAAATATGTATTGAATGACACACAAAAAAAGTGGTGAATGTCCCTCTGAGAAAGGGGATGGGCAATATTTGAAGTGATATAGGGAAATCCATTATATATTTTTCATATACTCTGATTTTTAAAAGTTTTTATTTAACTCCAGTTAGTTAACATGCAGTGTTATATTAGTTTCATGTGTACAATATAGTGATTCAGCAATTCTTATATCACTTGTCATAAGTGAACCCGTTAATCTCCATCATCTATTTCACTCATTGCCCCACCCACTTCTCTGCTAACCATCAGTTTGTTCTCTATAATTAAGTCTCTAAAAAAAAAGTCTCTATCTTGGTTTATCTCTCTCTTCTTATTCCTTTTGCTCATTTGCTTTATTTCTTAAATTCCACATATGAATGAAATCATATAGTATTATTTCATACTTACTGACTTATTTTGCTTAGTGTTATATTCTCTAGCTCCATCCATGTCTTTGCAAATGGCAAGATACCATTATTTTTATGGCTGAATAATATTCTGTTATATAATATATATATATTCTAATATATGTTATAATATATTATATATAATATAATATATAATTATATGTTATTTTTACTATATTTTATACTGCATATCTTTGTCTATCGATGAATGCTTGGGCTACTTCCATATCTTGGTTATTATAAATAATAATGCACTAAACATCAAGGTGCATGTATCCCTTTGAATTAGTGTTTTTGTATTTTTTGGGTAAATACCCAGTCATGTGATTGCTGGATTGTAGGATGCTTCTCTCTTTTTTTGCTTTTTAAAAAAGATTTTTTTTATTTATTCATGAGAGACACAGGGAGAGAGAGAGAGGCAGAGGGAGAAGCAGGCTCCACGCAGGAAGCCTGATGCGGAACTTGATCCTGGGACTTTAGGATCACACCCTAGGCCAAAGGCAGGCGCTAAACCACTGAGTCACCCAGGAATCCCCCAGGATGGTTCTCTTTTGAACTTTCATACCTCCATACTGTTTTCCAGAGTGGCTGCACAAGTTGGCTTTCCCACCAACAATGCAGGAGTGTTCCTTTTTCTCCATATTCTTACCAGCACCTGTATCTTGTGTTTTTGATTTTACCCGTTCTGACAGGTGTAAGGTGATATGTCATTGTCATTGTGGTTTTGATTTGCATTTCCCTGATGATGTGTGATGCCAAACATCTTTTCATGTATCTGTTGGCTATCTGGATGTCTTCTTTGGAGACATGTCTGTTCATGTCTGCTTCACATTTTTAAATTGGATTGTTTGTTTTTTGGGTGTTGAGCTGTATAAGCTCTTTCTATATTTTGAATACTAACCCTTTATTGGATATGTCATTTGCAAATATCTCCTCCCTTTCCATAAGTTGTCTTTTAGTTTTGTTTCCTTCACTGTGCAGAAGATTTTATTTTGATGTAATCCCTTTAGCTTATTTTTGCTTTAGTTTCCCTTGCCTCAAGAAACCTATTTAGAAAAAAATTCCTTATAATCTGATTTTTAAAGTCAGTGTATGTGTTACTTTTCTTTATGACAGCTTTGTTGAAATATAATGGACATATCATAAGCTCAACCTTTGAAATTCTATAATTCAGTAGGTTTTAGTATATTCAAAGGGACCATCACCATTATCTAAATTTAGAGTATTTGCATCATAGTAAAAAGAAACCTCATATTCTGTATTTTACACCTTCTAGGTTTAGGTTTACAGCCTTAAAACTTCACCTGGCTGCAGACATTTAATATATTTTCAGTCTCTATGGATTTGCCTTTTCTGGACATTTTATATAAATGGAACCATACAACATGTGGCCTGGATTCTGTTGCTTAGCCTGTTTTCAAGGTTTATCCAGGTGTAGCATGTGTCAGTATTTCATTCCTTGTCTTGCCGGCATAATATTACATTGTATGGATATGCCACATTTTATGTATCCATTCATCAGGTTGATGGATATTTATTTGGGTTGTTTCTCGTTTTTGGTTATAATGTATAACACTGCTGTGAACATTGATGTACAGTTTTTTGTGTGGACATGTTTTTATTTATCTTGGATATGTAACTAAGGAGTGAAATTGCTGCTTGATAAGGTAACTGTTTAATGTTTGACAAACTTCCAGGCTATTTTCCAGAATGGCTGTACCACTTTACATTCCTATCAGAAGAATATGAGAATTTCTCCAAATGCTTCCCAACATTTGGTATTATCTGGCTTTTTTGATACAGTCATATTAGTGGGTGTGAAGTGGTACCTTACTATGGTTTTGATTTGCATTTCCCTGATAGCTAATGATGTTGGGCATCTTTCATGTACTTTTTGAGCATTTGTATATTTTCTTTGGTAAAACACTTGTTTAGATCTTTTTGCCCATTTTTAAATTACTTTTTTATAAAGATTATTTATTTGTTGATTTGAGAGAGAGAGCATGAGCAGGGTCTCCTGGGTGGCTCTCCTGGGTGGTTAAGCATCTGCCTTTGACTCAGCTCATGATCTCAGGGTCCAGGTATCAAGCCCCACCTCTGGCTGCCTTCCCAGCAGGGAGTCTGCTCCTCCCTCTCTCTCTGCCTGCCGCTACCCCTAACTGTGCTCTCTCTCTGTCAAATAAATAAATGAAATCTTTTTTTTTTAAAGATTTTATTTGTTAATTCACGAGACACACACACACACACACACACGAGAGAGAGAGAGAGAGAGAGAGAGAGAGAGAGAGCGGCAGAGACACAGGCAGAGGGAGAAGCAGGCTCCATGCAGGGGAGTGTGATGTGGGACTCGATCCCAGGTTTCCAGGATCAGGCCCTGGGCTGAAGGCGGCGCTAAACCACTGAGCCACCCGGGGTGCCCAAATAAATGAGATCTTTTAAAAATATGGTCTCTTATCAGATATATGATTTGAAAATATTTTCTCCTATCTATGGGTTATATTTTCACTTTCTGATAATGTCCTTTGAAGAGTAAAGTTTTTAATTTTGATGTTTAGTCTAGTTTATCTGTTTTTTCCTTTTGTTACTTGTGATTTTGATGTTCTATCTAAAAGACTTGGCCTAACGCAAGGTTACAAAGATCTGCTAGTATATTTTCTCCTGAGATTTTAGGTTTTATACTTAGGTCTATCATCCTATTTTTTTAAAAGATTTTATTCATTCATTCATTCATTCATTCATTCATTCATGAGAGACACACAGAGAGAGGCAGAGACACAGGCAGAAGAGGGAGAAGCAGGCTCCCTGTGGGGAGCCCGATGCAGGACTGGATCCCGGAACTCTGGGATCACGCCCTGAGCCAAAGGCAGATGCTCAACTGCTGAGCCACCCAAGCATCCCTCTTATCATCCTATTTTGAATTAATTTTTGTACATAGTGTGAAGAAGTGATCCATTGTTATATTCTTTTGTGTATGTATTTCCAGGTATTCTCATACCATTTGTTGAAATACTGTTCTTTCCCCCATTCAATTATTAGGACAACCTTGTCAAAATCAATTAATCATAAATAACCATAAATCATAAACATTTATGCTGGACTCTTAATTCTATTCCATTCATTTATATGTGTATCCTTATGACAATATCACACTGTCTTGATTATTGTAAGCTAGTTAGGAATAGGAAAGTGTGAGTTCTCCAACTTCAGTTTTTAAAAAATTGTTAGCTATTTGGTGTCACTTGTGTTTCCCTGCGAATTTTAGGATAATGTTGTCAGTTTCAGCAAAGATGCCAGCTGAGATTTTGATAGGAATTGCCATGAATCTGAAAAGCATTTTGGGGAGTATTGCCATCTTAACAATATTAAATTTTCTAGTCCATGATCATGGTGTCTCTTTCCATTTACTTATATCTTCTTAACATACTTTACCAATGTTTTATACTTTTCAGTTTACACTTTTGTTAAATTTATTTCTAAAATTTTCTTTTTTGATATTATTGGAAGTGACATTATTTTCATTATTTCAATTTTGCAGTGTTTATTGCTTCTATAGGTAAAGACAGTTGATTTTTGTATATTGGTCTTGTATCATGCAACTTTGCTGAACTTGTTTATTTGCTCTAATGGATTTTTTTGGTATGGATTCCTTAGAATTTTCTATCCACAGGATCATGTCTTCTTGAAGAGAGAGTTTTACTTCTTCATTTTCAGTCTGGAGCCATTTTGTTTCCTTTTCTTGCCTAATTACCCTAGGTAGAACCTCTACTATAGTTGACCCTTGAGCAACATGGGTTAGAACAGCATGGGTCCACTTATATGTGGATTTTTTTTTTTGTTAATTAGACTACAGTATTATAAATGTATTTTCTCTTCTTTATGATTTTCTTAATAATTTTTTCTCTATCTAGCTTTATTGTATATATAACACATGTACACATATAACATATATAATATATATACACATATAACACATATAATATACACAATATGTGTTAATTGACTGTTTATGTTATTGTTTAGGCTTCCAGTCAACAACAGACTATTAGTAGTTGTTATGGGGGAGTCAAAGTTAGATTTTCAACTGTGCAGGGATCTATGCCAGAACCCCTGTATTGCTCAAAGGTCATTATATAATATTGAATAGAAATGATAAGAGCTGACATAGACATTTTTGGCTTGTTTGGTTCTTTTTTTTTTTGTATATAAACTGATGTTGTCATTTGAATGTTTTCTTTTTTTTTAAGGATTTTATTTCTTTATTTGAGAGAGAACTCAAGAGAGCACAAGCAGGGGAAGCTGCAGAGGGAGAGGGAGAAGCAGGCTGCCTGATGAGCTGGGAACCTGATGTGGGCTTGATCCCATGACCAAGGGGATCATGACCTGAGCCAAAGGCAGACACTTAACTGTCTGAGTCATCCAGGCACCTTACCTTGGCTTGTTTCTGATCTTGGTAGAAGAGCATTTAGTCTTTCATTATTGACAATGATGTTAGCTGTGGTTATTTGTAGATGTCCATTATCAGCTTGAGTAAGTTCCCTTACCTTCTTAGTTTTCTGAGTATTTTTATCATAAAAGGGTGTGAGACTTTGTCAAATGCGTTTCTGTCTCTTTGATCTGATCATGGGGTTTTTGTCCTTTATTCTGTTCATATGATTTTTGAATGTTAAGCTATGATTGTTAATTTTATATGTTAACTTGACTGGACTAAGGGATATGCAGATGGGTAAGTAAAACATTATTTCTGAGTGTGTCTATGATTGTGTTTCTGGAAGAGATTAGGATTTGAAAAAGTAGACTGAGTAAAGAAGATTGCTGTCCTTAATGAAGGTGGGCATCATCCAATCTGTTAAGGGAGATGAATAAAATAAAAAGGTATAGGAGAGGTGAATTTGCTTTCTTTGCTTGAGCTAGGACATCTGTCTTCTCCTACCTTTGTATACAGGTGCTGCTGGTTCTTTGGCCTTCAGACTCAGACTGGGATTTACATCATTGGCCCCCTCAACTCTTGGGTCTTTGGACTAGTGCTTAAACCATTGGCTTCCCTGGTCTCAGGCCTTTATACTCAGACAATTATGTCACCATCTTTCCTGGTTCTCCCTCTTGCAGATGGCAGATTGTAGGACTTCTAGGCCTCCATAATCATGTGAATCAATTCCTATAATAAATCTCTTCACATATGTCTATATATATTCAATTGTTCTATTTCTCTGGAGAATTCTGGAAATTAACCAAAGACTTGGAACAATACAGTGAAGGTCTGTTTAAACAAAAC
This sequence comes from Vulpes lagopus, assembly GCF_018345385.1. Taxonomy (NCBI): domain Eukaryota; kingdom Metazoa; phylum Chordata; class Mammalia; order Carnivora; family Canidae; genus Vulpes; species Vulpes lagopus. The sequence continues at coordinate 108,112,820 of NC_054830.1, read as the reverse complement.
GGCTGAAATCTTGTTAAGAACAGCCAGTTTTGTGGAGTTTTACCTAGCACTGTTCTCATCCCTCTCTCCTCATAACCTTGAGGGCCAGCAGTATCACAATTAATGATGCTGGAAAAGCCAGCAGGCTAGCAGCCACTGGAGGGGGCAAAATGATTTGGAGCTACCCCAAAGCCCCATCTCCTAAGATTATCATTATTTGACCCATCTAGCAGCTCCTGTCAATCTCCTGTCCCAGCATTTATCTTTGATTTGACTCAGAGTTTGCTGGGGAGTCCTATCCCCAGGGTATTAATTGCCATTCCAGAGGTACTTCTCTCCATGTATTACTTTTGCAGTGGAAATGTACTTTTGAAAATGTTTGTACAGCATAATTAAGAGTTATTTATACTAGTGATCAATTGGGAACAATTAAATGTTTAAAAATTATTTTGAAAAGAATGATATATCTGTAGCATTTAGAACAAGCATTTGGGTGTGGATAGTGTGTGTGTAGTATGCTAAATAATAATAGGTAGTAACCTTACATATGTCTATAAAAGTGACAAACATATCCCAAAATATTAATAATGGCTATTTGGGGGAGGAGTTGGATTATGGATAATACTCCATATATAAATGTGATATAAACTTTAATATTCAATTAAAGTATGATGAATATATCTAAGATAATTATACTTCCTAATTCAAAGAATACATTCTTTTGTGCCATAATTTTTTAAAAATAAAAGTGTTATAAACTTGCCAGCTATTTGTAATCCATAAATGGACACAGGTTACTGTTTGATAGGAAATTTGCTATCTATATTATTACTTTGAAATCCTGGGTCAGAGGGATGAAAGATCTTAGCTCTTGACTATTAGGTATGCATGCCACTTTCTTAGTTTTATTTAGTTGGGTTCAAGAGACACTAATACCAATTCCCAGAACTACTTTTGCTTTTAGAATCTGCACAGATCCTGAGAATGTATAATTTCTCCATTGCTTAGCAACTGTTCCATTATTTTCAGGAACTTGTTAAATGAATGAATGCATTTTGATGACAAGACATCTTTATTCATTCCATGCTCTGGGCCACCATGTAATAATAAGAGATAACGAAATGAAATATTGCAAAGATCATGTCCCTAGTCACTTCAGCCCTCCAAAACCTTCAGAAGAGCTAGGTTGAAAAGAAACTTTTATGCAAACAGATTTTAAAAGCTAATAGAAAAAGCATATTGATTCTGAAATAATTGTCTATATACATTCACATTTTCTCTTTATCAGTTGTTGAATGACCTTCCATGGAAAAAATACAAATATAAATTCTATGTGGATATCAGTCTTTAGCAATTTCAAAATTCCTGAATTGGCTCTAGTTTCCCTTATACTAATGCATGTTATAAACTCGGACCTGAGTTGGAAGGTAGCTGATAATCAAGGCTCCCACTTTATTTTATTATTTCTCTAATTATTTATTTTATTTATTCATTTATTTATTCATGAGAGACTCAGAGACAGAGAGGCAGAGACATAGGCAGAGGGAGAAACAGGATCCCTGCAGGAAGCCAGATGCGGGACTTGATCCTGGGACCCTGGGATCACGATCTGAGCCAAAGGCAGATAGATGCTCAACCTCTGAGCCACCAGGTGCCCCAAGGCTCCCACCTTTAAACATTCAAAGATCGTCCTGGAAAGATTGCACATCCTACAGAACCCATTTCCTTTGTTGGAAAGCAAATGCTGTATGTTAATCCCCTTCAAATGGAAATAACAATTCTAAACCACGATGGTTTAATATAGCTACATTTTGGTTTTAACTCTGAAAAAGCTCAGAGTAAAATTTTGGCACCTAAATTTCAGTTTACTGTCAGGTCCTGACAAATTTTATTTTTTCCTAAGCCTGTGTAAGGAAACATGTACACACAAACACACACACGCTCATAGCAAATGACGTTAACAATAAATATGAAAAGTTGAAAATATATTAGGTTCTAGGATTATGTCACCTAAAATATGTATGGTTGAATAATGAAATTTTGAGAACTGGATATATTTATAGGCTTAAAGTCAAGGAGCAGGGGCAGGACTTTAGAATCTTTCTGCTTAGTACCTTCTCTTCAGCCCAGGAAAGCTTTAATGCTTATCTAAGGTCGAACCAACATTGGGAATCAACATTTCTATTTCCAATTCATGCTCTTCCAACTCAGTGCCTCTCTCTTCCTGCCAGAAACTTTGAGCTCAGGGTTAAAAATAATTTTGAGGTTTTTTTTTTTTTAAGTAAAACTAATGCTGTAATAATAATCTAAGTACATGGAGTAAAATTTAATATTTCTTTTTGAGTCTTCACATACAAAATTTGTATGTATGTGTATAATATGCCTCTTGATATTTCAGAGAAAAACAAAAATAGACTTTGATTAGGTGACTCAATTTAATTTAACATTTAAGTCTACAAGCATCATCATTTGGGAAGTTAAGGCAAGCTGGGAAGAGGAGAGGCAGAGGACATCATACAGGTGTGTGTGAAATGGCTTTTGTCTTCTGCCAGCTTATAGGCTATTTTGGGACATAAAACTTGGATGGGATCACAACAATATGAGGATGTGTAGTTTGCAAAGATATTATGTAATTCAGAGGAGAGTAAATATTAATAAATGTTTCATGAAGAAAGTAGAATTTTAGGTGGATCTTGAAAGGAGGGTGAGATTTAGAGAAGTAAAGGGAAGAAAGAAAAATTGAGATTAACTTCAATTTGCGAGCTACATTCTTACCAGAAAAATTGTAGTGTGGCTTATAAGATCAACTGCCAAGCTTTTTGTGCCTTACTTAGTTTTCTCCTTGGTAAAATGAGATAACAAAAGTAGAACCAGCTTCATGGGGTTATTGTGAAGAGAAAGTCAAATTCTCTATCTCCATAGTTTAGAATAAGGAGTTAAAGACAGCAAAGGTACATTCAGTGTTTACTACCTGAACCTCTGGTATGCAGCGTGAAGTGTATAGGGTTACATGAGGCTTTGCAGAAGTTTTGGTCATTCTTGTTTGCACTGAGGAGAACTGTGACATTCAGTTTGATGAGGCAGGTGAATGTGGAGGGGATTGCTACCAGATGAAGAGGGTGGAAATCACAGTCAGAGTAGCCAGCCATTTCCCAGAACCTGTGGCAGGGTGTTTTACTACCACTTACTTCTTTCTCTTGATGAGCTTGGAACTCAAATAATCTTCAACTTGTCCTGAATTCTCTTAGCTTAAAAGCAGTGTCATTCATTCATTCTTTATTTATTTATATTTTTATTTAAATTCAATTCACCAACATACAGTCCAGCATTTGTTTCACATGCAGTTTTCAGTAATTGGTCAGTTGCATCTAACACTCAGTGTTCATCACATCCTGTGCCCACCCATTTGCCCCATGCCCCAACCCACTGGAGGGTATTAAACCATGTCTTTTCGAATTTAGACTTTAGGCTCATCTCAACTGAATATTTTGATGTGCTGGCTTCTTAAGCTTTTGAACCATAGGAGAGTAGCTGGGCTCCAGCTCCCTGCATACTCTGACCTGAGAAACCTGAGTGGGTCATTTGTCAGGACTGTCTCCAGTCCCTCCTCCGGTGTCATCCCACATCCCTAGCTGTATCCACGTATCTTTCTGAGTCTCATGGCTGCCCATGTTTCTCTTTCTGACCAGCTTTCATTCAGATGTGTGAACTAAAACAATAAACCTTGCTGTTCCCATTTTCCTATTGCAGAAACATTTTTGAGTCAAGGGTGACTCAAAAAGCTCACAGTTACTTCTACAAGAGCAGCCTAGAAAAATCAGTTCCTTCTGAGAGAAATATACTTGAGTGCAGTCACCTATAATGTGAGCAAGGAAACGTTTCTTTAACAAGAAAAAATAATAATTAAAAGGAGTGGTTGTGGGGGGTGCGTTTGATCAGTGAAGAGAGTGGAAGGGACTTCATAGGTGACAGGTTCTGTGAAGAAAATCTGTCTCAAAATGGGCTTCTTGGGATCCCTGGGTGGCGCAGCGGTTTGGCGCCTGCCTTTGGCCCAGGGCGCGATCCTGGAGACCCGGGATCGAGTCCCACATCGGGCTCCCGGTGCATGGAGCCTGCTTCTTCCTCCGCCTGTGTCTCTGCCTCTCTTTCTCTCTCTGTGACTATCATAAATAAATAAAAATTAAAAAAAAAAAAAAAAATGGGCTTCTTATCAAAGAATTGTAGCCTCAATTTGAAAGCAAGAGTTGCATTGCTTTTTTTTTATTGCCTTTACCTACCTTAAGCCTGTTTTAAGCCATTTCTGCTGTAGAACATTATAAAGACAATTAATATAAAATAAGCCACATGTAGCTTCTCTAGAAGACTCCCCAGAACTTTGCAGCACCCCAGAAGCTTCTGACAGCCTCCACCCATTCCCATCTCCACTTTTGTGACTTTTATAGTAATCACTTCCTTCCTTTATATCAAAACTTTATTCCCTAAGTATAAATCTCTCAGCACTCTAGCTCATTTCTGTGTTCAAAATTAAAATAAGTTGAATCGCATGATATGTGTTCTTTATGTCTGGCTTCCTGAGCACAGCTTTCACTCTTGTTGTGTGTAACTGTGTTCATTTCTTTACATTGCTGTATGGCACTCCATTGTGCGTATGTATCCCAATTATGTATTCCCTACATCTGTTGATAGACTTTTGGATTATTTGCAGTTTAGGATTAATACAAATCATGCTGCTGTGAGTATTCTTGTGCATTTCTTCTGATGCACATGTGCACACATATTTCTTGGCTGCATACCCAGGAGTAGAAATGCTGGATCACAGAATATGCAAATATTCAATTTCAGTAAACAATGCCAACAGTTTTCCAAAGTGTTTGTCCTAATTTACACTTTCACCAACAGTATTTGACAGTTTTCTTCTTTACTTTTAAGAGAGGAAAGAAGGCTTTTCAGTATGCTAAAATGTCCTCATCTACATGAAATCCATACATTTGGCCAGTGCAGAAACAGAGTGAATTTCAGGGGGAGACTAAGTTCCTACAGATGGTCTGAATGCTGTGCTCAGTAAGTGCTCTTGCTCTGGACTGTGACAAACCTGAGTTCAAATCTTGGCTCTGCCATTTATTTGCTGTGTTACATTAGGCAAGGCATTTAACATTTTAAATTACAGTTTCTTACCTGTCAAATGGATGAAAATGGTGTGTAGTTTGCAGGATTGTGTTGATTTAATGAGGTAATACATTTAAAGTGCCTAGCATTTTGTCTGGCATATAGAAAACCTGAATATAACAGTTACAATTACATTACATTATTACTGCGCTACTGCCTGCACTCAGGATTTCCTTCTGACCACAGAGTAGTGAGAAACATTAGGAAGCAGAAAGTTAGACTCAACCATCTGTATTTGTACAGAGTCCAATAATGTCCACCCTCAGGGAACAGTCTCAGAAAAGGAGAGTTGAGATATTTATAAGGCAGGGCTTAGTTTTGTTTAAGTGGTATCAGCTGGGTGAGTAGACGTTTGTCAAGAGATGACCTCCCAGGTTACCCTGACCATTCCACATCTCTACACACCTCAAAGACAGAGTAGTTGGAACCTTGAACTCTCCAGTATCTGGCCAGGGAGCTTGAGTGCTCTGGTGCTCTCATGCCAAGCAGAGCCACCTGGTGTGCTCCCGACTGCTGAGACCACAGCTGCGGGAGCAGCGTGGCAGCCACATCCAGTTGGGCCTGCATTCTCTGCCACTCTGGGATGCAGCTGCCAGGAGCTTCTCCCAGAGCACTGTGCTGGCTGGCAGCCAGCAACACTGAGAAACAAGAGTCATAGAATCCAGGACAGAGGGTAGAAATGATCATAAAGTATCCTACAGTGAGTGAACAGGAAGGCCGCCAGTGTTCTTCTGTGCTGAGGTTGAATGATCCCACAGCAGCTTCTCTGAAGCACCGGCTCCTTTGTCCACCCTTCTGTGAAGATGCCCAGTAGGCATCAGGGAGATGGCATATTCACAGGGCTTCGACAGTCCTCTGTGTGGAAGACTCATCCCGGTTCTGTGGTATGGGGCCCAGATTGGAGCTCCTCAAAGAAGGATGAATGTGACACCACTAAGGGGCAAGGTCAGAAATGAGTCAGGTTCTTGGTCTGAAAGGAGATGTCCAGTCATGATCTTGATGGGGGGAGGAGATTCGAGATAGATTATAGGGTCTGACTTTGGGGATCTGATTAAATTGATCCACTTACTCAATGACATCATTACCCTTCTGAGGTCAAGCTCCCATTCCTGACTTATTTGTTTTATTTTTATTTATCCATTTTTTTTTCTGACTTCCTTGTTTTAGAGCAGAGATGTCCTAGGAAGGACTCCAAGAGCCTGCTGGATAGGGAACTTGAGTCTAAGTCAGCCGAAAACCTGAATGAGAATACAAACACATGTATAGGCATGTGCATGCATGCATACACACATACGTGCACACACTCAGTGACACTGAAGAAACTAAATAGGGTCTTGTATCCGAGATCCTATTCTAGTAAATCTTGGAGTCATTCAAGGGTACTCATTCTTTTCATGCTGTGTATCAGGTTTTTCCACTCTTTGTCACTTGTCTCTTTGCAATGTGCTTCTACTGTATTTCACCTTCTTCTTACTTTAAATCCTGCTATCTTTATTCCTTTCTTATTGCAAAGATCTCCCACTTCAATCAGTCCTTCATAGATTTGTCAGTTTAATGTTATTAAAACAATACTTTTATCATTTCATGATGAAAATCTTTTCAAAAAGGTTCCCATTGACCTATGCAACATTCCTCAGCCTGCAACCTAAGGTCCTGTAGAGTCCATGAATTTTTGTCCCCATTTCCCACTATTTCTCAATGGATTCTATGTCATACTCAAATCAGGGGGAGTCACTGTCCCTGTAACCAGCTATACCCTCTGTTCTTCCATGGCTAACTCCCCAAAACAATTCCCTCACTTTCCCTTTCCTGTCAAGCTCAGTATTGCCTAAGTGTGGTATATGTATCTCTAGTGTCACACAATTAGGTGGGAAATCAAACTTTTAAAAACTTTACTAGGTACAGTTTTAATACATATGTATCAGGGAATTATCACATCACATCCGCAACTTTCTGGACACGTTTTCCAGGATGGACTAGAGCAGATTCTGCTGCAGGGTCTCCAGACTGTACAGTCACGGGTGGCTCACATTACCATGATATAAAGGGGGTAGTTGCATATCCTTGGCCAGACTGGTCCAGGAAGGGGCACGGGGTTCAATTCAGTCCAGTGAGGAGAGGTCTGGCAGGGACTTTGAGAAAGCAGTTTCTTCAGTCCAAATAGCTGGCCAACAGAAATGGCAGCCTCCCCTCTCTCTCTGACTGAGGAGGGAGAGGCCGCAGAGAAGATTGAAACTGCTATAGGTGTGTGGGTACCTTAAGGGAAGGCAGCCTGAGGTCAAAGTCAGGCTCCACTGAGGACAAAGATCGAGAGAAGAGAGGTCTCTTAAACATTTAATTGGTTCTAATTGGATTTTTAATGTATTTCCTTACTGGTTAAGCCAGTTTGAGTTGGTGCCTCTGCCACTTGTTTCCAGAGCATGCTGATGGATTATTCACCATCTATGATACAGATTGCTAAGGTGGATCCATGCTTCCTCAATTTTTGTGTTTTATTGGCCATAGTAGAAAAATGGAAGTAATTGTAACATACTGCCATAAATGGATAATATTACTCATAATCAGAGGCAAGGAGCCCTGGAACCTGTGGCAGCATCAGCTCTACAGAGTTGAGGAATCAGTATCTCAGGAACTTGTAATCCATTTGCATCAAGTGTAACAATCCAGAAGTTGGGACTCTGGAAGAAGAAGAAGAGAGAGGAACACATTTTGGAAGGAGATTCTAGGCTGAAAGTGACCCAGGTCCCTTCCACTCACTTTCTACTGGCCAGAACTTCGTCGTAGGACCTGATTTGCAATATGGTTCTTTCTTTACACCACTGCATGGAAATTTCATTTCTAGAATCTGTTATTCATTTAGCAAATGAAATATAACATTAGAGTTAGGATTTCGCTCTTGGTTTTTCTCTTGCCTTAGACCTATTAGCAGTGGTTAACAATCAAACCTTTACAATGTCAAGGTGAACCCATTTTGAACCTATGAGTACTAGTGATGGCTGGTATTTAAATGGTTACATTGGAAGTTAAATCTACTGACCACTGTGCTCTGGCAAGCTCTATGGAAAGGTAGGTGCACACCAGCACAACTTCTATCTTGTCCTGTAGTTCTTGGACTTTCAGATAGAAAGGTTTTGAACATGGGTTGCAAATCAAATCTCCTCACCCCCAGCATGGCACTCTTTCCCAATCAATCAGCCTCTGCAAAATAATGAAAATATGCATACTTGGGGCAAGCCATAAGCTTCATTCATTTGGATGAATGAAGAAGAAGAAGGTGAGGAAGAAGATGAAAAATTGAGTAAGGCACATGTGAGCAAAATGTATCGTCTTTTTCAGCTCCAGAGATAATGTGCTGGCTTTGAATGAGTTTAGCATTCCTAGAGAATAGAATATTTAAAGAAACCCCATATATCACATTTTTTAACATAACCATGGTGTAGAAACAACCTTTGTGTCCATCAACAGATGAATGGGTAAAGAAAATATGGTGTCTACATACAATGGAATAATATTTGGCATTAAAAAAGAAGGAAATTCTGCTAAATGTGATACTGTGGATGAACCTGGAGTTATGCTCGTGGGAAAAAAAGCCAGGCACAGAGGACAAATACAGCATGATGAGTACTTATAATGGTCAAACTCATAGAAACCGAGAATAAAGTGATCAGGTTTTCAGGGGCTGGAGTTAAGGGAAATGGGATATTTTTCAGCTGTCACTTGTGCCGGATGAACCTGCTGTGTGATACCATGCTTATAGTTAACAACACTGTGCTGTGTACTTATCCACTTAGAGGGTAGTTCTCATGTTAAGTGTTCTTACTGCAAAACAAAAACAAAGGGGACAGTTGGTGATGTTTATTACCTTGACTGTGGTGACAGTTTCATGAGTGAATACAAAGCTCTGAACTCATCAAATTGTATGCATTATATAAGCCCAAAACGGTTTTGTATAACACTGTTACCTCAATAAAGCTGTTTTTGAAAAAGAAATACCATTTAGGATTCTGTTTGCACAGAAACAGTTTTTGAAATATGCACGATTGCTCTTTATAAACCAGAGAATTTTTACATTTAGCTTGTTCTGTATGTAGTTGACACATAGAAAAGTCTGACCAGAGCAGGTCATGGCTCTTAAGGGAAATGAATGTGGGATCATTTAGGAACCGAGACACTTCTCATGCTGGGTTCTAGAAGCTCCTCCCAGCACACCAGTCAATGAAGAAGACGAGAGAGGAACATGTTGGAAGGAGATTCTAGGCTGAAAGTGGCCCAGGTCCCTTCCACTCACTTTCTACTGGCCAGAACTTCATCGTAGGAACTGAGTTGCTTTTTGCCATTTGTTAGGCCAAGGAAGTAAAGAGCTCATGGATTTTGGAGACCACCAGCTTTCTCCACACAGTTCTAACTCTGTAAATGGCAGCCACACAGTTAACCAAATTAACAGATTATACCTCCTCTAGCAAGGCACTGTGCCCACTAGGCAGAGCCATCATGTCTGTTTATGGTGAGAATGCTCTAGAGACCATGGCATCCTGTTTGTGGCTCCCAGAACACAGGGGCAAAATCCTCAGGCAGCTTCCACTTTGGAGAAGCTGGCCTCACAGGTGATACAGCCCTTGAGTCTGTGGCCTGGGTAACACTTTTCCAACAATTGAAGTTGTTAGGTGTCAGGGATGGGCATGAGGGTTACAAGAACCCAATTTATTTTCAGAGTATGAAACAGAAGGAGTAATGTCTCTGGCATTTTCCTAAAAACTCCCAAGATAATAGGCTCTGGACAGACAGACTGCATGTGCCCAGTTTGAACCTTTCCTGAACAAACTGTGCTTCTGTTTTCTTTCAAAGTACTTTTGTCTCAAAGGTGTATTTCCTTTTGCTGCTGGGAAATAGAAATGTGAGGAAGAAATGATAACAGGTTTGCAAAGAAAACTCAAGGCAGGCAGCAGTTTTTGACACAGATGGAGGCTGTGGTGGCCTGAGAATGCATCTTACCACTCTTGTACTTCACAGAGCATAATTGAGGCCCCAGATGCTACTCTTTGGACATGGGGTTGGTTTTGCACTGAGGCCACACTTCCCCTGAGCAGCTGCCTGCTTCTGATAGCCACCTGTGGCAATTCCCTGGTGGGTTTGCTGGGCTTTCCTTTGCCTTTGTGGTAGTCGCAGACACTGCTACCTGACTTTCTCTCCTCTGTCTCACCTGTGTCTGACTCACATCACCATCTGTTGGATCTCCCAGCGTATCCTGGTTTCCTCCTTATTCCCTTTTCCTAAGACTCTGCACGTGCCTCTTGGCATCTTCTTGGAAGACCCAGACTGACATGAAAGCTCTTGCTTCATATTAGCTTATTGACTATCCACCTAACAAAAAATATGCATACCACTCATTTCCACGAAAGTCAATTCTAGTAAATCATTAAAACTCCTATGAATTAAGAGAAGGAACTGAGTAACCAAGAACTTGTGAAGGGGTATGTCTGAGAAATCATGAGGTTTGGTACACTATTAAGTGGTATTTGGTTAGGGAATCAGGGAGTGTGACATCTATCTCTCGAGATCCTTGAGAGAAGAATACATACAGGAAACAAGTAGGTAATTATGTGCCACTTTAATATTTATTATGTTTATTATTGGCTGATTCAAACTCAGTAAAGAGCTATATAGTAGGCTAGGTTGCACTAGGCTTAAGCATCCAACCTAGCCTATGGGCCTAAAGGACTTTACCAAATCTTTAGGTCAAACCAGATTTCCAGAATCTGTCTCCCCTCCAGCCAGACCCATGGGGCAGCAGACAAGGAAGCAAGAGTAACTAAGCCCATGTGTTTGAAGAAAAGAGAGAGCAAAATGGCCAAGTCACCTCCCACATGAGCATGGACTCTGCTTACTTCACCACATAAGCCACAAGAAGAGGAGGAAGAAAAGAGGGCAACCTGGAAATTCACACTGACTCCACTATCTACTGAACATGGCTCAGAGTCTTGGAAACCAATCGAATCCGATTACTATTTCCTCTTCTCAGGTGAAATGAAGAGGAGAATAGGGAGGGGCAGATAGACTTTCTCTCCTCAGGGAATATACTTAGATCCGTACTGAAATATGCATCAGTCAGCTCAGACCTGTGTGTGTGTGTTTGTGTGTAAGGGGTTTATGGGAGGCAGTATCTTCCTTTGAGGAGATGAAAATTGAATTGGGAGATCAAACACATACATAGAAATAGGATAACAATTCTGTGTCCATCTCCGTTGTTTTGACCAGTAGGACATTTGGGAATAGTGTGGGCCAGGCTCACCAGCCTGAACTTCCAAGAAGAGTCAGGCCTGAGCCAGACTCTGGTAATTACACCAGGGTCAGAGAGAGGGAAGGAGAGGCTGTGGCATTTGAAAAAGGTTCAAATCCTCATTCCACATCTTGTGAGGTTTAGCAGGTTTCTAAATCTTTCTGAGCTTCAATTTCCTCATCTATAAAATAGAAATAATAATCTTATGTGACAGGCTGTTGCAAAGATGAAGTGAGATAAAACATGGAAAGTGCACAGCCTTTGTGGTAGATGGCCACTTACTGCGATAGGTGGAGGCAAAGACCCTTTCCAGCAGAGGGAGCAGACCAGGAGAAGACCAGTTGGCCAGAGAGAAGAATGCACTCTATAAGATGGTGGGGGGTCAGGCTGGCTGATGTGATGGACCTAGGTAAAACAGCTGTGGAAGACTGGCGAAGAGTCCAAGTTGATGCAGAAAGAAATAAGGAGAGAGAAGTTTTCCAGTAATGAGTGGCAGTTGGGGGGTGGGGGGAATTGAGTGTTTAAGTACTTTAATCTCTAGGAAGGTAAAAGAGTAAAAGGGTTCGGCTGGACTAGTTTGTCAGAAATGAGGCTGTGTTCCCCCCCAACCCCCAGATGGAAGGTCCTATAGCATGGAAGAGAAGATTGCATTTTTTCATCTCAAACAGTCCCGAATGCTATCAGAGAAACTTGTGGAAAGCCAAGTGTAAAGTTTGCTGTTGCAGTACCAATTGCTTACACAGTTGTGTTAATATCCCATAGCTGCAGCCACATTTGCAAATAAGATATGTAAGAAAGTTAAATGCAGAATGACAGTGTGGAGTCTTACTGAAAAAGTTACTGCTCAAAAATGTACAATTTACATTTTTTTGATCAATCCCAACACACCTGGATAAAAGGCACTTTGGCCTCTACTTCGTATCCCGCCCTAATTACAAAATGTCTAATCTATTTACTGAGCTGTTCAGTCTTTCCCATATTCCCATCTTCTCCCTGCCTGTTGAGTCCAATACACATCCAAGCTTGTTTGGTTCTTGGACTGACATGGATGTGATTTTTTTAAATGTAATTTTCACTTTAAATTAAACATTCCTGGTCCTGGGGCACCTGGAAGATCAGTCAGTTAAGCATCTGACTTCAGCTCAGGTCATGATCTCAGGGTCCTGGGATTGAGCCCTGGTGTCTAGAGGGCTCCCTGCTCAGGAGGGAGTCTGCTTCTTCCTCTCCCTCTGCACCTCCCCTTGCTCATGTACTCTTTCATTCTCTCTCTCAAATAAATAAATAAATAAAATCTTTTAAAATAATACTCCTGGACCTTACAGACTTTTTCCTCCATTGATTTAATCTTGACCTTTTTCCATAGTCAAGATGCATACTTACCGGTTTTTATTAAGATATTTTGTTCTGCCTTGGAAAATAAAAACTGCATGTGATGTAGCCCATTGGGATTTTAATCACAGTAAAAGTGACAGCAGGATTAAAGACTCACAGCTTAATTTAAACATCCTTGTGAAAAAAATAAATAAATAAACATCCTTGTGAATAAATACCCCCTTCCTCCCCTATTCATTCCAGCCCCATGTTGTTTTACTAAGCATTAGTTTGCTGTTGCCTTGGTTCTGGTCTGTTGGAGACACTAAAATCTTTAGGCCTTATGACTTCTCTGCTTTCCAATATATTCTGGCTTAGTCCAATTCTAAGCCAACTTCAAGGCTATTTTTGTGGCTAAACTTTAGAGTCAGATTTTTTTCCTGCCTCTCCCAGGCTAGTGCCCTAACATTGCTCCCCGTTCTGCAACCAAGGATGCTCCTGAGCCAAGGGAGAAGCAGAGGTGGCTGGTGGATTTGATATTCATGGATGCTCATGGATGGCTTAACAGAGATGTCGAGATTGATACAGAGTACCATATGAAGAGCGTTATCAGGGTCCAGCTGCAGCATGCATCAGAGTGGTTTAGGGATAACCATGCATCAGTATTGCTTATGATCTGTTTTTCTAGTGCTGATGAGGAAGGAAAGACTGTACATGATGGAGCTTTGTGGTTGCTCCGAGGAAAGGAGTATGGAACTTGATCTGGTTGCTAACTGTGCCCAAGGCAGCCTCTCTGAGCTACCACACAAATTTAGTAAAGGCCTTTCCACCACCTCAGAAGCCCCTGATGGAGAAAATCCATGCCCAGAAGCAGCTGTGTGCTAGGAGAGGAGAGAAATATGGAGAAAACAGAAGGCCATGGAATAAGAATAATCAGGGAGAAAAAAGGAACAAAGGATTCATATTATAGAGAAGGGCAAGGAAGGGACATTCATTGATGTCCACAGCTACAGCCTTGACATGTCTGGTGTCCTAAATTGAATGGCCATGAGGACCTGTGCCCTGGATTTTCTGGGAAATTTTCCATTTCAAATCACTGTTCTTGTTGTCATACTGTGGATCTTAAATTTAGGTTCAGGAAAATGGCTATTGGAAGGAAAATAAAATGAAAATAAATGCCCTACAAGTAACATGGACCCTGCAGACATATTTAACAATCAACTTCTGGCCCCCGTGAGCATATTGAAGGGAACCTGTTATTCAGAGTGAATGAGTTATGTATCTTACAATAGACAATATTAGCTCTGATGATTGCTTCTCTGAATTAATTATAGTTGGCAGGGATTTCTTGGAACTAACTTGTGCTGTATTCATATTTTGTTTTTCTCAGGGACTGTGTGTGTGAGCCTTATTTAGTTGGAATTTCTAAAATGCTTTTAAAGTTTTAGAAGTCAGACCTCTAGGAGGAGAGGACAATGTTATTTAGCCAGTGGCACTTTTGGTTCTAATTTTAATCCGGTAGATGGCATTTAAGGAATAACATTTTTTTAAAGTTACAGAATGAGTAAATGTTCATTGTAGAACATTTTCAACATACAGAAAAGCATAAAGGAAAAAACTCAGTATTCAATAGTCTACTCAAGAATAACAACTGCTCACATTTTGGATTTTTATTTGTGACCATCTAGTTTATTCTCCACATGGTATGTGACTGAGTAGTGTGTGTATATGTGTGTGTCTGTGCATACTTCTTCCACAGCTATAAAAGCTGGGCTCACAACTTATATACTACTATTCTGTGGGCTGTTTTTTCACTTAGGAGTGTTGTGATTTTATTTCCACATCGTTAGCTTTGTTTCTACAGTGTATTTTTAATAGCCGCATTTTATTTTTTCATATAGTTATACTATAATTGATGGAAATGGTTTTCTGTTATTTGACATTAGGTAATTCCCAGATTTTTGTTTAAAAAAATACTGATATTTTTGGGACGCCTGGGTGGCTCAGCTGTTGAGTGTCTGCCTTTGGCTCAAGGCGTGATACTGGAGTCCTGGGATCGAGTCCCACATCGGGCTCCCTGCATGGAGCCTGCTTCTCCCTCTGCCTATGTCTCTTCCTCTCTGTGTGTTTCTCATGAATAAATAAGTAAAGTCTTTTTTAAAATGCTGATATTTTAAATACCCCAGTTTATTAGTTTGAGGTCACAACAACAATGATTTCCTTAAGATAAAATGCTTCTAATTGGACTGAGTCCTGAGCATTTTAGGGGCTTCTAATATGTATTATCTAATTACCCTCCAGAGAGAGAACCCAACTTGAGTTTCAATCTTGGGAGCAGTGTGAATAGTTACTGTCACTACAGTGGGTATTGCCCATTGGTACATTTTCATGATTGTATCGAAATCATATTCATTTAGCCATAGTGCAGGATTATAAAATATTAACAGCTATACACTGGGCCCTTCCTAAGGCCAGATCCTATGCTGAGCATTATACACAGAAATATCTCTCTTAAAATTCCCAACCATCTTTGGAGATGATGTTCTTAATATCTGTATGTTTTAAAGATAAGAAGAATTATGGATCTGGGTGGCTCAGTTGATTAAGTCTCCAACTCTTGATTTGGGCTCAGTTCATGATACCAGGGTTGTGACATGGAGCCCCATGTTGGGCTCTGTGCTGGATATGGAGCCTGCTTGGGATTCTCTCTCTCCCTCTTCTCCCTAAAATCAATAAATAAAAAAGAAAGGAAGGGCGATTGGTGAAGTAACTTCACCACAGCTCATAAGTGGAAACTTATGTATAGACTCCCACAGCTCATAAATGGAAAATTTGAAACTAGATTTGTTTCATTTCAAAGCTTGAGTCTTTACTAAATTAGCCTGGTTCAGTGGTAGATAAATCCTAGGACTTTAAGTTTGCAGATGCTACATAAACTTTCTTAGGTTGGTTCCCCAGAAAGGGACTCTGAGACTTGGGAGATTTGCATGCAGGAGGATTGCTGGGCAGTGCTCTTGGGCACAGCCCCTATGGGTACAGGGCAGGGGCAGGGAAGCAGAGTGGGCAGAGGGAGAAGGTGAACAGCAAAAGAGTTGTGACAGAGTCCTCAGTTGATGTCAATGTGAGTTGGAACCAGAGTGGTGGTGGAGTGGATGTTTCTGAGTGTTCAGAGTTGAGGTGAGAAGGCCAGAGCTCTGTGTCACTGAATGTAGGCCTACCCACATGGTGGCTTAACCTGATGGGAGGTAGCTCCATTTGCCCAAAGTCAGTTCCCTTCTGGGAAAAGTGTACCTTTCCAGGGAGCTTTGCCTCTTTTTCTAGGACTAGTTGGGGAAGGTGAATGTCACAGGTCTGTCTTCAGCTTCAGAACACTGGAGGTGAGACTGGGGGGAAGAACAGAGGCCGTGGCCAAAGGGAGCCCAACAGGTTATTATGCAATAGCCAGTGATGTCACAGAGGGCCTTGTAGAAGACAATTTTTGGTGTCCTGTGCCAGTGTGCCCCCTTTTGCTTCAGGAATCACCTCATCTCCATTTTAAGTCTGTGTGTGTCCATGAGGCCAGCCCTTTCCTCAGCCCTAGGCTAACCCTTTCCTCACCCATGACTGGGTGCTTCCATCTTCCAGTGACTGGTTAAACAATAAACACATGACTTCTCTCAGTTAGTGACTTTCAGGTCTGAGGCCTTGGGTGAAATTGGGGGAAGGAGACTTTTTTCCCAGAAGAGTTACTCCAGCCTGGTCTTGGCTTCTACTTGGAGATAACTCACTGGTAGAAAATGAGGGAAAAGACACACAGAGGTAGAGAGAGACAGAAACAAAGAGAAAGAGAGGGAGAATGACTTCAGTGGCATGGCTTTAGTACTTGAAATCAGACAAGCCTGAGGTTATGCCTTCCTTATCACCGTTCTTCAGGCTTTTCAATTACCTGAGCAAATAATTTCCTTTTTCTCCTCTTAAGAATGTTTTACTTGGGTTCTGGCCTTTGCTTTTGACAGAGTTCTGATGACAACATAGATATCTGAAGAGCCCAGAACCCAGATAACAGGGTTTCTTGGCCACCAGCAGCAGTTGAGAAGGGTCTAAATATTCCTGAGTACTGTAGAAGGCCACCCTGAGGGCCAGAGAGGGGCCAAGACTAACCCAGGGTCACACAGATGCTGGGAAATACAGAGGACACACCTCTCCAAATGTACAGAAGGGGCTGCATGTATAATGACCTCAAAAAATATGCAGTAAATAATATGGGTATTGATTGCTGGTGAGGTGAGATGGACTCCGTGCTGTGCTGTGAAAGATACAGAGACGAGTGAGTCAGTCAGCAACTCTGGCCTTCGGGAGCTGCTGTCCAAGATTTTTCTTTGACTTTGTATACTTGAGGTAGAATTTTTTTTTTATTGGAGTTCAATTTGCCCATATATAGCATAACACCCAGTGCTAATCCCACCAAGTGCCCATCACCCAGTCACTTCAACCCCCCACCCACCTCCCTTTCCACTACCTCTTGTTCGTTTCCCAGAGTTAGGTGTCTCTCGTGTTTTGTCACCCTCACTGATATTTTCACTCATTTTCTCTCCTTTCGCCTTTATTCCCTTTCACTATTTTTTATATTCCCCAAGTGAATGAAACCATATAATGTTTGTCCTTCTCTGATTGACTTATGTCACTCAGCATAATACCATCCAATTCCATCCCCGTCGAAGCAAATGGTGGGTATTTATTGTTTCTAATGGCTGAGTAATATTCCATTGTATACATAGACCACATCTTCTTTATCCATTCATCTTTCAATGGGCACCGAGGCTCCTTCCACAGTTTTACTATTGTGGACATTGCTGCTATGAACATTGGGGTGCAGGTGTTCCGGCGTTTCACTGCATCTGTATCTTTGGGGTAAATCCCCGGCAGTGCAATTTCTGGGTCGTAGGGCAGTTCTATTTTTAACTCTGAGGAAGCTCCACACAGTTTTCCAGAGTGGCTGCACCAGTTCATATTCCCACCAACAGTGCAAGAGGGCTCCCCTTTCTCCACATCCTCTTCAACATTTGTTGTTTCCTGTCTTGTTAATTTTTCCCATTCTCACTGGTGTGAGATTTGTATTGTGGTTTGATTTGTATTTCCCTGATGTCCAGTGATGCGGAGCATTTTCTCATGTGTTTGTTGGCCATGTCTATGTCTTCCTCTGTGAAATTTCTGTTCATGTCTTGGCCCATTTCATGATTGGATTGTTTGTGTCTTTGCTGTTGAGTTTAATAAGTTCTTTATAGATCTTGGATACTAGCCCTTTATCTGCTGTGTAATTTGCAAATATCTTCTCCCATTCTGTAGGTTGTTACTTGAGGTAGAATTGATACAATTCAAGTGTGATGGAATGGAGGAGAGGAAAGGGATGATGGAATCAAGAATGACTTTAGCCAAAATAATTGATTAAGGTGAAGAGAAGAGAAGCTGATGAACATAATTCAGTTAACTGAGGTTTACTCCTGAGGAAGAGTTGTGGCCCCTGCCATCCTTCCCCTCCCTCTCCCCTACCTTTCACTCTTTTTTTTTTTTTTAAGATTTTATTTATGAGAGAGAGAGAGAGAGAGAGAGAGAGAGAGAGAGAGAAGAGGCAGAGACACAGGCAGAGGGAGAGGGAGAGGGAGAGGGAGAAGCAGGCTCCATGCAGGGAGCCTGACGCGGGACTCGATCCCGGGTCTCCAGGATCAACCCCGGGCTGAAGGTGGTGCTAAAACGCTGGGCCACCAGGGCTGCCCCCTTTCAGTCTTTAATACCAGAGTAAATATTCATGAAGTTGGAGAGGCTGGGATTAGAAGTACAACATGTGACAGTGGAATGACAGTGTCAGAAAGTCATCCCTGTGTTATATTCCAGGAATAAAATAAAATCCTCATATTTTTCCTGATGCAAAATTATTTATATTTATCTGCTCTTCCATCCCTTCCATTTTAAGTGGAAGAAATAATGTTTCAGAGACTCTTTTCCTTAATATAAAGCTCCTTGTTTGCCAGACCCTCTCTCTTCTCCTCTCCATTTTCTCTGTTGAATCTTATTAAACGTCAAAAGTTGATAAGAAATTAAAATAAAATGTACAAGTTGTGTCTAAATAAACTTAAATGTTGTGTTCATTTTTCCTCATTTCCTAAATTGTCTAATTTTATCAGACAATGACCTCAATCTAGCCTAGAATAATAAAGGCAATTATCAGCTACTCTGCTATATGAATAAGCCCTAGTTTTACTTTGCCAAGCATCCCATTAAGTATTTGCTGGATTCTTCCATTTTCCTTCTTTATGTCAGAATAAAGGCAAGCCAAGTCGCTGCACTGCTGATGGGAAGATAAGAGCCAAACAAGGAAAATAGACTCAAAGACAACAAATTTTCCCTAAACTAGAACAACCTATTCTGATCAAGGAAGATGAGCATCACTTAACATTTGACAAACCACTCTCCATGGAATGTATTACCATGGCAACTCAGGGCTACAGAGCACAAAACTTCTGGATCAGTCCCATTTTGTGGTCATTGGTCACAGCCTGTGCCCTATGACACTTATTGAATGCCTCCTATGTGTAAAGCATGTGATGAACTTCCATCATTAATGAAAAAAATTAACCAAACCAACCTTTCCAATTCAAAATCTAATTTAGGAATAAGATGGAGCAGAAATAGAATTCCATTCCCATGTCCAGACACTATGCAGGAATCCATTTGGAATGAGGTAACACACATCAGGCTTAGTCCTAATGCTCCAGGCAGGCTCACTTGGGCACACTCTGAGGGATGAATCCAAAAATACAACACAAATTCAGACATGTGTCCAATGGACTACACAGCCAGAGAAAACACTGCGGAGAAAACCAAGTAAAAAGCGATGCTTCCAAGTTGTGGCTGTATATTCACAAATAGACCTAAATTAATCTGTCTTTTGACTGTGCAATGAGAAAGCATCCTTAAATTGGATTGATGTCCAAGAACCTGCAAAAGCGAGGTAGGATTTACATTTGGCAAAGAGTAACTACCATCAGAGAAATATACAAAACTTACTCATTGTCAGAAATCCCCACCAGGCATTCTAGCCCTGTGGGAGCCTTGCCAAAGCTTTGAATGTCTGAGGATTCACTACCAGTTTGGCAAATCTCCAAAAACTTTATGCATCATTTCAGACCATCCAAACTCTGTGATATAGATTGAAATGAAGCCCATTTTACAAAAGGGAAAACTGAGACACAGGTTAAGTAACTTGACCAGGGCCATAAGCTAGGAGATGGGAGAACCAAAGAACCAAAGAAATAAGACTCCAGAGTTCATGGTTTTTTTTTTTTTTTAAGATTTTATTTATTTATTCATGACAGACAGACAGAGAGAGAGAGAGGCAGAGACACAGGGAGAGAAGCAGTCTCCATGCAAGGAGCCTGATGTGGGACTCTGTCCTGGGTGTCCAGGATCACACCCCGGGCCAAAGGTGGCGCCAAACCGCTGGGCCACTGGGGCTGCCCTGGAGTTCATGTTCTTATCAGATCTGCTTTACTGCCTCAATCACCAGCTTATTTACCTGGCAAAGAAAACTCTTACGTATGGACTGTAGAGCCCACACAGAAGCACCCTCTCTGGGATGTCATTTAATATTGCTCCCACTGCTTTGCCAGATGTAAACAAGAGAGCAACCTGGGTGGACCACGGCCTTGTGTCATTTGTGGAAATGTAGGTAAAGGTATTTGTTCCTTGCTGTGCCCCAATCCAAGAATTGAGTAGATCTTTTCTAAGTAGTTTTACAAATTAATTTGGAGGCAGTATGCTGTTGTGGTAAAGGGCACGGTGCCAGGAGTCATCCTGCTTGGGGTAAATACCAACCCTACCTGTGGCTGCTAACCTGCCCGGCCCTCAAATCTGTGATCTTTAAAATAGAGGTAATCATAGTTCCCACTCGGAGGTTGTGAAAAGTAAAATAAAGTACTTAAAAGTGTGCTGGGCATTGAGGAAGCCCTCAGTAATCATTAGCTTTTTATGGTTTTTGCTCAACTTGCTGTTTTCAGAAAGTAAATGTAGTTCCAGAATCTCTTTTTTTTTTTTTGCTTTTTATTTATTTATTTATTTATTTATTTATTTATTTATTTTTTTTTTTTAATTAACTTTTATTGGTGTTTAATTTACCAACATACAGAAAAACACCCAGTGCTCATCCCGTCAAGTGTCCACCTCAGTGCCCGTCACCCATTCCCCTCCAACACCCGCCCTCCTCCCCTTCCACCACCCCTAGTTCGTTTCCCCGAGTTAGGAGTCTTTATGTTCTGTCTCCCTTCCTGATATTTCCCAACATTTCTTTTCCCTTCCTTTATATTCCCTTTCACTATTATTCATATTCCCCAAATGAATGAGAACATACACTGTTTGTCCTTCTCCGATTGACTTATTTCACTCAGCATAATACCCTCCAGTTCCATCCACGTTGAAGCAAATGGTGGGTATTTGTCGTTTCTAATTGCTGAGTAATATTCCATTGTATACATAAACCACATCTTCTTTATCCATTCATCTTTCGATGGACACCGAGGCTCCTTCCACAGTTTGGCTATTGTGGCCATTGCTGATAGAAACATCGGGGTGCAGGTGTCCCGACGTTTCATTGCATCTGAATCTTTGGGGTAAATCCCCAACAGTGCAATTGCTGGGTCGTAGGGCAGGTCTATTTTTAACTCTTTGAGGAACCTCCACACAGTTTTCCAGAGTGGCTGCACCAGTTCACATTCCCACCAACAGTGTAAGAGGGTTCCCTTTTCTCCGCATCCTCTCCAACATTTGTTGTTTCCTGCCTTGTTAATTTTCCCCATTCTCACTGGTGTGAGGTGGTATCTCATTGTGGTTTTGATTTGTATTTCCCTGATGGCAAGTGATGCAGAGCATTTTCTCATGTGCATGTTGGCCATGTCCATGTCTTCCTCTGTGAGATTTCTCTTCATGTCTTTTGCCCATTTCATGATTGGATTGTTTGTTTCTTTGCTGTTGAGTTTAATAAGTTCTTTATAGATTTTGGAAACTAGCCCTTTATCTGATATGTCATTTGCAAATATCTTCTCCCATTCTGTAGGTTGTCTTTTAGTTTTGTTGACTGTATCCTTTGCTGTGCAAAAGCTTCTTATCTTGATGAAGTCCCAATAGTTCATTTTTGCTTTTGTTTCTTTTGCCTTCGTGGATGTATCTTGCAAGAAGTTACTGTGGCCAAGTTCAAAAAGGGTGTTGCCTGTGTTCTCCTCTAGGATTTTGATGGAATCTTGTCTCACATTTAGATCTCTCATCCATTTTGAGTTTATCTTTGTGTATGGTGAAAGAGAGTGGTCCAGTTTCATTCTTCTGCATGTGGATGTCCAATTTTCCCAGCACCATTTATTGAAGAGACTGTCTTTCTTCCAATGGATAGTCTTTCCTCCTTTATCGAATATTAGATGGCCGTACATTTCAGGGTCCACTTCTGGGTTCTCTATTCTGTTCCATTGATCTATGTGTCTGTTTTTGTGCCAGTACCACACTGTCTTGATGACCACAGCTTTGTAGTACAACCTGAAATCTGGCATTGTGATGCCCCCAGCTAAGGTTTTCTTTTTTAAAATTCCCCTGGCTATTCGGGGTCTTTTCTGATTCCACACAAATCTTAAAATAATTTGTTCTAACTCTCTGAAGAAAGTCCATGGTATTTTGATAGGGATTGCATTAAACGTATAAATTGCCCTGGGTAACATTGACATTTTTACAATATTAATTCTGCCAATCCATGAGCATGGAATATTTTTCCATCTCTTTGTGTCTTCCTCAATTTCTTTCAGAAGTGTTCTATAGTTTTTAGGGTATAGATCTTTTACCTCTTTGGTTAGGTTTATTCCTAGGTATCTTATGCTTTTGGGTGCAATTGTAAATGGGATTGACTCCTTAATTTCTCTTTCTTCAGTCTCATTGTTAGTGTATAGAAATGCCATTGATTTCTGGGCATTGATTTTGTATCCTGCCACGCTACCAAATTGCTGTATGAGTTCTAGCAATCTGGGGGTGGAGGCTTTTGGGTTTTCTATGTAGAGTATCATGTCATCGGCGAAGAGGGAGAGTTTGACTTCTTCTTTGCCAATTTGAATGCCTTTAATGTCTTTTTGTTGTCTGATTGCTGAGGCGAGGACTTCCAGAACTATGTTGAACAGCAGTGGTGAGAGTGGACATCCCTGTCTTGTTCCTGATCTTAGGGGAAAGGCTCCCAGTGCTTCCCCATTGAGAATGATATTTGCTGTGGGCTTTTCGTAGATGGCTTTTAAGATGTCGAGGAAAGTTCCCTCTATCCCAACACTCTGAAGGGTTTTGATCAGGAATGGATGCTGTATTTTGTCAAATGCTTTCTCTGCATCTAATGAGAGTATCATATGGTTCTTGGTTTTTCTCTTGCTGATATGATGAATCACATTGATGGTTTTACGAGTGTTGAACCAGCCTTGTGTCCCAGGGATAAATCCTACTTGGTCATGGTGAATAATTTTCTTAATGTGTTGTTGGATCCTATTGGCTAGTATCTTGTTGAGAATTTTTGCATCCATGTTCATCAGGGATATTGGTCTGTAATTCTCCTTTTTGGTGGGGTCTTTGTCTGGTTTCGGAATTAAGGTGATGCTGGCCTCATAGAACGAATTTGGAAGTACTCCATCTCTTTCTATCTTTCCAAACAGCTTTAGTAGAATAGGTATGATTTCTTCTTTAAACGTTTGATAGAATTCCCCTGGGAAGCCATCTGGCCCTGGACTCTTGTGTCTTGGGAGGTTTTTGATGACTGCTTCAATTTCCTCCCTGGTTATTGGCCTGTTCAGGTTTTCTATTTCTTCCTGCTCCAGTTTTGGTAGTTTGTGGCTTTCCAGGAATGCGTCCATTTCTTCTAGATTTCCTAATTTATTGGCGTACAGCTGTTCATAATATGTTTTTAAAATCGTTTGTATTTCCTTGGTGTTGGTAGTGATGTCCCCTTTCTCATTCATGATTTTATTAATTTGAGTCTTCTCTCTCTTCTTTTTAATAAGGTTGGCTAATGGTTTATCTATCTTATTAATTCTTTCAAAGAACCAACTCCTGGTTCTGTTGATCTGTTCCACAGTTCTTTTGGTCTCGATATCATTGAGTTCTGCTCGAATTTTAATTAACTCTCTTCTTCTGCTGGGGGTGGGGTCTATTTGTTGCTTTTTCTCTAGTTCCTTTATGTGTAAGGTGAGCTTTTGAATTTGAGATCTTTCCAGTTTTTGAATGTATGCTTGTATTGCGATGTATTTCCCCCTCAGGACTGCTTTTGCTGCATCCCAAAGATTTTGAACGGTTGTATCTTCATTTTCATTAGTTTCCATGAATCTTTTTAATTCTTCCTTAATTTCCTGGTTGACCTTTTCATCTTTTAGCAGGATGGTCCTTAACCTCCACGTGTTTGTGGTCCTTCCATATTTCTTGTTGTGATTAAGTTCTAATTTCAAGGCATTATGGTCTGAGAATATACAGGGGACTATCCCGATCTTTTGGTATCGGTTCAGACCCGATTTGTGACCCAGTATGTGGTCTATTCTGGAGAAAGTTCCATGTGCACTTGAGAAGAATGTGTATTCAGTTGAGTTTGGATGTAAAGTTCTGTAGATATCTGTGAAATCCATCTGGTCCAGTGTATCATTTAAAGCTCTCGTTTCTTTGGAGATATTGTGCTTAGAAGACCTATCCAGGGTAGAAAGAGCTAGATTGAAGTCACCAAGTATAAGTGTATTATTATCAAGGTATTTCTTGAGTTTGGTTATTAATTGGTTTAAATATTTGGCAGCTCCCACATTCGGGGCATATATATTGAGGAGTGTTAAGTCCTCTTGTTGGATAGATCCTTTGAGTATGAGATAGTGTCCCTCTTCATCTCTCACTATAGTCTTCGGGGTAAATTTTAATTTATCTGATATAAGGATGGCAACCCCTGCTTTCTTTTGAGGACCATTTGAATGGTAAATGGTTCTCCAACCTTTTATTTTCAGGTTGTAGGTGTCCTTCTGTCTAAAATGAGTCTCTTGTAGACAGCAAATAGATGGGTCCTGCTTTTTTATCCAGTCTGAAACCCTGCGCCTTTTGATGGGGTCATTAAGCCCGTTCACATTCAGAGTTACTATTGATAGATATGAGTTTAGTGTCATCATATCTATTCAGTCCTTGTTTTTGTGGATTGTTCCACTGAACTTCTTCTTAAAGGGGAATTTTAAGAGTCCCCCTTAAAATTTCTTGCAGAGCTGGTTTGGAGGTTACATATTCTTTCAGTTCCTGCCTGTCTTGGAAGCTCTTTATCTCTCCTTCCATTTTGAATGAAAGCCTTGCGGGGTAAAGTATTCTTGGTTGCATGTTCTTTTCATTTAGGACCCTGAATATATCCTGCCAGCCCTTTCTGGCCTGCCAGGTCTCTGTGGAGAGGTCTGCTGTTACCCTAATATTCCTCCCCATAAAAGTCAGGGACTTTTTTTCTCTTGCTGCTTTAAGGATCTTCTCCTTATCTTTGGAATTTGCAAGCTTCACTATTAACTGTCGAGGTGTTGATCGGGTTTTGTTGATTTTAGGGGGGGATCTCTCTATTTCCTGGATCTGAATGCCTGTTTCCCTTCCCAGATTCGGAAAGTTTTCAGCTAGGATTTGTTCAAATACATATTCTGGCCCTCTGTCCCTTTCCGCGCCCTCGGGAACCCCAATTAAACGTAGGTTTTTCTTCCTCAGGCTATCATTTATTTCCCTTAATCTATCCTCATGGTCTTTTAATTGCCTGTCTCTTTTTTCCTCAGTTTCCCTCTTTGCCATCAACTTGTCTTCTATGTCACTCACTCGTTCTTCCACCTCGTCAAGCCTCGTCGTTAGGACTTCTAGCTTGGATTGCATCTCATTTAATTGATTTTTAATTTCTGCCTGATTGGATCTAAATTCTGCAGTCATGAAGTCTCTTGAGTCCTTTATGGTTTTTTCTAGAGCCACCAGTAGCTGTAAAATAGTGCTTCTGAATTGGCTTTCTGACATTGAATTGTAATCCATATTTTGTAACTCTGTGGGAGAGTGGGCTGTTTCTGATTCTTTTTTTTGAGGGGTTTTCCTTCTAGTCATTTTGCTCAGTGCAGAGTGGCCAAAAACAAGTTGTATTGGGAAAAGGAGAAAAAGAGAGAGAAGGAAAGAAAAGAGAAAAAGAAAAAAGAGAAAGAAGAAAAAAATAGGGGAAAAAGAGAAGAAAAAGAAAGAAAAAGAAAGAAAGGAGAAAAAAGAAAAAAGGGGGGGTGGGGGAAGCAATCAGAAATCAAGAAGAAAGAGAGAAAAAAAAAGCGCAAAACAAAAAAAAAACAAAAACAAAAACAAAAAAACAAAAAACAAAAAAAACCACGGGGGAGTATCTTCCGATTCTGTGTAGTTTAAGTCCCTTGACTTCCCTTGGAACTGGTCCGTCTCGCTGGTCTTCTGGGGGAGGGGCCTGCTGTGCTGATTCTCAGGTGTTGGCACTTGGGGGAGCTGCTCTGCCCCTGCCTGGTGCAGGGCTCGGTGGGGGTTGTTGACCCCGTGAGGCCCCGGGAGGAAGCCACAGTGGCGGGGGCAGCTCTGGGACCCTGGAGTCAGCTCCCGCAGTAGCTCCGGGGCTCTCCTTCTGCAGGGCCTGGGGGCTCCGGGGCGGGGCCGCTGATCTGCTCAGTTCCAGGCAGGAGCGTCCTTGCTGTCCTGGGCCCTCCCGGCCTCTGCCTGTCCCGGGGGAGGCCGGATCCTGGGCTGTGTCCCGGCGCCCTGTGCTCCGGGGCCTGCGCTGTTGGATTCGCGCTCCCGGCGGTGCAGCCCCCTCCGCGGAGCCGCCGCCCGAGCCTCTCCGAGCTGTTCCCGGAGCCGCGCAGCCCCCTCCGCGCGGAGCTTCTTCCTCTGCGCGAGCCGCCGCCGCTGAGCTGTTCCCGGAGCCGCGCAGCCCCCTCCGCGGAGCCGCCGCCCGAGCCCCTCCGAGCTGTTCCCGGAGCCGCTCAGCCCCCTCCGCGCGGAGCTTCTTCCTCCGCCCCAGCCGCCGCCGCTGAGCTGTTCCCGGAGCCCCGCAGCCCCCTCCGCGGAGCCGCCGCCCGAGCCCCTCCGAGCTGCTCCGGGTCCCGCCGAGCGCTGCAGCCCTTAGGGAGCTCGGCGCACTCTCCCGGGGCGCAGTTCCTCTGTTACTGTCCCAGGGAGCCCGAGGGCGTCCCCGCCTTTCTGGGGATCCTGCTCCAATTCCCGGGAGCCCCTTTCCAGCCGGGAAGGTTGGTGCAGCTCCTGCTCCTCCGGGACGGGGCTCTCCTGTCCTGGGGACACTCGCCCCGGCCTCAGCCCGGCTCCTCGGGGCCCCTCCCCCTTGGAGGCCTTTTGTGTCTTTATCTCTTTTTCCCCGTCTTCCTACCTTGATAGAAGCGCGAACTCTTCTCACTGTAGCGTTCCAGCTGGTCTCTCTTTAAATCTCAGGCCGAATTCATAGGTTTTCAGGATGATTGGATGGTTTTCTAGGTAATTTGCTGAGGACGGGTGACCTGGGGACCCTACTCTGCCGCCATCTTGCCCCTCGAGTTCCAGAATCTCTTACCTAGAATTCTAGCAGCCAGGTGTGCTCTGGAATTCAGAATCTGGGAGATTTTAGAAAGGCACCAGGGTATTTCTACTGAACAAGTGCTGTGATGTACGTTTCTCGGGGGGTGGGGGGGTGGGCTGGGGCAGCACACCATCATCTATGCAGGAATATTTCTGTAGCAAAATGCATGACTTTTTATTCTCAGGGCATAAGTGGGGATGATATGAGAACTCTTTGTGTCGGGTTTGTGGCCACGTGATTTTTCCCTGATACTCCAAATAAGTAAGCAAATAAACAAGCTGGCTTTCAGAACTCCTTGAATTTCAAAAGTGTGGCGAAGAGCTGTAGAGCTTAATACCATGGTTTCCCTGGGCATCCAGTCCTCTCCTGGGCTCCCACTGCCTCCCTGCTACAGGGGATCCCTGTTCAGTGCTTCCAGGGCTCACTCACTCACACCCAGCAGCAGAAAGGACACTTTCTGTCATCTCCTGCTGGCACTGTAGGCCTTCCCACGGGACCGGCTCCTCCTGCTCCCTGCCCCCCCCCCCCCAATCAGTGGCTTTCCAGGGTTTAGCCCCCTGAGAATTCCACCTTTCCAGGCAACCCACTGCTCTGACATGTTGCTGGTGCTCTCCACTCTCTGTCTCCCCAGTGTCTGCCCTGGTCAGCAGGGCCCCCACAGCTGTCCCCCTCATTGCTCATCCCAGTCTGGTCATCTCCCACCTGCTGCCAGGCCCATCTCCCCTCACTGCCACTCAGATCATGCTCCTCCACGTTTGAAGAATCCGTGTAGCATTCAGGAGAGTCCTAGCTTGCCAGCCAATGCCTAGATGTCCTTGGAACCTTTATAGCCTCGCCTGCCCTTGCTGTACCACCCCCGAGGTCCTGCTGTTTTGTTACACGCCCGTGCAGCCATCTCTGTGCTTGTGTCTCCCCACTGAATTAATCCTCCCCATCTCCATCTTTTGAAATCTTACCTTCCGTGGACAACGCCAGTTGCTGCTGCTTTCTTGAAGACTGCTTTGATGGTTCCAGCAGGAAGTGTTCCTGTCCTCCTCTGATGCCTTTCTGTTTGTTGCTTCCCTCATACTCCAGCTCCTCTGTTCATCATGCTGATTTGCAGGGAAGCTGCACAGCATCATGGTCAGGAGTCCAGGCCCACATCCAAATCCTGCCTCTTGAATTTGCAAATGTGGCTTCATTATAAGCTCGGTGTCCTCATCTGTAAAGCTAGGAACTAAAATGACCTCCTTCATGAGGTGGTTTTTAGCACCTCACTGGAAACCATTTAGCATAGTGCCTGGGGGACAGTGAGTGGTCTACAAGTATTTGGTATTGTTTGCATTGTTTTTATTATTTTGTACATTATACCATGAGCTTCCCAGTTGAAGAAATGTATGTGACTCCTTGTTCAAATCCTACATGATGCTTTTCATACTTTCACGCACCATGGATGCAATGAATGTTTGTCCGGTGAAATTCTTAAATCTTTATACCCTGACATTTTGCCAACCATGCTTTTTGGAGTAAAGGTCCCTGAAATGCAAGAGTGGGAAGGTATAGCCTAAGTAAAAAGATTGGGTTCACATATATGGTATTTTTTTTAAATATACAAGGGTCACAAGGGAATATATGCATTTATTTGAATAGTTCAATGTACATAGAATCTGGGAAAGTCTATATCCATTAGTGTTACTGAGTAATAGCAATATAAAGAATGAATGAAGGGGCATCTGGGTGGCTCAGTCGGTTAAGCATCTGCCTTTGGCTCCAGTCATGACTCCAGGGTCATGAGATCGAACCCCACTAGGACTCTTTCGGTGGGGAGCCTGCTTCTCCCTGTCCCTCGGCCCCTCTCCCAATTTGTGTGTGTGTGTGCACATGCACATACGCTCTCTCTCAAATAAAATCTTAAAAAAAGTGAATGAATGAGAAATAAATCAGTCTGGAGTATGAGAGCAGGACCACTTGGCAGAGGTAGTGAGAAGCTTTGTTCAGTAAAGTCTGCTCAACTCTGAATACTAGGTCAATAACAGGGGATTTGCCGTGAGCTCTCGAAAACTCTGAGTGTGCATAATTGTATTTTGTAATTCAGCCAACCCCTTGACCTTTTGCGATGCTTTGCTGTCAATCCTGCTGGTGTTCCAGGTATTTCCCTTCATCCCAACACTGCTCCCCCGGGTGTTAAGTGAGCCAAGGCAGCAGAGGAGATAAAAGCCTTCCTGTCACTGGAATTGGACGTGTGACTGACCTCTGCCACAGCCCTTCAGTGTCTGATCAAATCACCGTTGGCAGTGCCTGGGGGCGGAGGCAGCTGGGAAGCTGAGGCAGAGGCAGAACAGGGACCTGAACAGAAAAATTACCTTTAATCCAAGTTATCAGATTCAAAGGAAAATGCACTCATGACAGGGCTTCTAGGCACACAGCAGTTGCAGTTTAAATCCTACAGAATCATAGATGGAGCAGAGAGGGTCTGCCTTCCTCCACCATCTCCAGCCTGGAAGGAGGTGGGCACTGCCAGGAACTCCTCAAAATCCTAAGCTGGACACAGTGGGGACTCAGAAATGCTGTCCTGAGTGTGGATGGCCTTTGCTGGATTTTCCCTCTGCTCATCTATTCCTGAAAGCACAGCAGGTTCTTCTGGGGGAATTAACATGCTCCATGGTGTGCGGTCATGATGTGGTACTAACCCAGAGCATGTGCTCTCCCATTCTGTGGTTGAATATTCCAAGCCAAGCCTATTAGCCTTCACTTTGTTATTGCAGGCCTGCCCATAGCCTTCCAGGAAATTCTTTTTCAGGTGGAGTATGCCAGAGTAGGTTTCTATGGCTTTTAATAAAGAAACAAGACTTTTAATGTTGGCCTTTCTACAAATACCACTTCCATTACTTCTAGTCCTCTTTCCCCAGAAAGCTTTTGGGTATAAGGGAGCACTCCCCAGAAGTAGAAGGAAACAGAAAACTCCCATGAGCAAATGAGTGTGGGAGCCAGATGCAGAAACAAGCCTGGGGCTGCTCAAGCTCTGAAGCAGCTCAGGCTAGCCAGACCCTTGCGGGTGCGTGCAGGCTGAGCTGACGGGCTCACTGAAGGCCCGCTAAGCTAAGCATCCAACTGAAGTTTATGTTCTTTGTTTGAACGCCTTTTCTAACACTTACTGATATGTTTGCAATTTCTGAAAAAAAAAAATAAATTTCTGCATCAAGCTATAATGCACCCTTACTGCCCACTTCTTGACACACGTGGCACTTTTGATTTTGTGCTAATTCCTGTGCTGAGTGCCTACGGGCTGTTTAGTGTTCTGCCCCCACCCTGCTTCCTCAGTTTTGGAGAGTCATCTCTCATTTCTAACCATTAAATGTGTGTCTGCACACTCTCTGTGTCCTCTAATTTCCTGTTGGCTTAGAAACCAGAAAATCAAGCTGGTTAAAACTAAGTGTAAAGCAAGAGGGAAGAGGGTTTGGGCTGTGAATAGAGTGACATGTCTCAGGGAGGATGAGTGCCAGCATCAAATGAGGACTCTAATATGTTATTTATTTACCTACTGCGTGTTTGTCTTTTCTGTAGTGTTTCATCTTAGATGCCAAGGGATCAGAGGGCATCTAAGATGGGTTCTTAGAAAACCCACTAATTTTTGTACCATATGGTACTTAGCAATGTATTGTCATTGGTGCTGCTTTTGAAGATTTGCGTTTTTATCGTATGTTGCATTCTTACTGTGGTCTCTTTCTTCATACACAGGTCTGTGAGAGATCCAGGGCCATCTATCTCCTGAATGTATGAGTGAGGGATCCAGACTAGAAGTTTAATGGCTATTTAAAGTCATAAATCTGATCAAATCAGAGGTGAATCTAAAACCCCATATTATGACCCCTTCCACTTATGGTATTGCTGGCTTTTTAAATGTATATAATAGTTTATCGATCTTTTTCATGAATATAAAATGAATGCACTTATAACCCAAAAGTCTAAACAAGAAAATAAAAATTATTTAAGAGCCCTGCACCCAGAAGTGACCACTTGCCCAGCTTCTGGAATCAGTTGGCTCTATTTTCTTTGTCTTTAATATTACTGGAATTATATGTGTATATAGATTTTTACCCTTGGTTTTTGTTGTTTGGTTCATTTTGCTTAAACTTAGATCAAAAGAGCATTTTTCCATACTATTGTAAAATCTTTGAAAATATAACATTAAGGTGCTGCAGTGATATTATGTCATATGCATAGTCCATTAATTATTTAATCAATGCCCTATTATTTGACATATGAATAATTCCTTATTTTACTATAATAAATACCAGTGAAAAAGTTAATGTATAAGTCTTCTCTTACATTTATGAGTTTTTCTGTAGGACATATTGCTATAGGGCTACAGGATCAAAGCCATCATGATGGTTAAGGCACTTGACATTTCTTAAATATTAAATCTCTCCATTAAATTGGAGTGAAATCAGACTGTAAAAGAACATCTCAGTACTAAGCAACAGGGTTCTTTCTACTGGAAATTCTTTTAGGAGAGACTGGAGCATATTCAGTGGATAGCAACTTTGTTTCACCAATTAGACCCTCCGTCGAGATAGTTAGTAATTTCCTTAATAGACTTTGCTATCTTCTGGTCTCTGTGTCCCTGTTCTAAGATTACATTATCAATTCTTCAAAATTCACCATTATGAGAGTACAAAGGGGGAGCAGGAGGAAACAATGAAAGCTGGTATCTAATCCAGTACCTCCCTTCCTTTGCATCATTTCCTTCTGCCCAGAAACCAGGCCCTTAATAATACTCAGAACAGCCTTAATCTACATACTCCAGGTTGCCCTTCAAATGCCAGTTCAGTTTTGGCTTCCTCTGGGAAGTGTTCTTTGACCTCTTTCCTCTAACTCTCACTGTTAATGGCTTCAAGAGTACCTCATGCTTAGTGGTGGTATTTATCACATTTGCAACTTTATCTTTATTTGAACTGATTAGTGTCTGCCTCATCTACTAGATTGTGAAGTTCAGTCACATCTGATTTTTGCACATTTTTGTATCTTCAGTGCTTGTCATATAGAGATTTGATACATATTTGTTTGATTAATAAATGAGTGAGGGAAGGAATGAATGAACATAGCACTTTGTAAGTACCAAAATGGAAGTCAGGGGACAGGGAAAGGTAGCAGGGAGGCAGGTGAGTGTGGCTATAAAAGAACAATATGAGGGATCCCTACGGGGATGGAAATGTTCCCTAGTTGGACTGTATTTGTGTTGATATCCTGGTTTGGCAAGATATGAGTAGAGTGGGTAAAATGTGCACAGAATCTCTCTGTATTATTTTTCAGAAGCCATGTGAATCTACAATTACCTGAAAATGAAGTTTAATTTAAAAAATAGGAGTAATGTTCAATCCAGCCAAATTGGCTTGAAACCCTGTTTTGTTCTTGGAGTATGAGACAAACCCCAGACTGTTTCATGTGGCTGCTGGCAGAATCTCCACTCCATGAAGAATTAAGAATCGTGAAATAGCTGTGTGTGTCTGCACGCTCTTCTTTTCTAAATGATGAGCTTGAGAAAATCCAGATGCATGGTTTCTGAGACATATAGAGGTTATCAAATTTGAATGGAATATTTAAGAGCCATATTTTGTAGGGAGTAAAGGGTGGTTCTTTAGAAGATGTGATACCCTTTGTAGTCATGGTCTGCCTTTGCTGGCATTGTAAGATGGGAACACACCATTCAGACCTATTTATAAATATCCTGAAGGAAAATATCTTCTCATGCTTTATTTTTTCCCCCCTAGCAGAAACTTCTAAATTTATGATGGAAGTGACTGTTCCTAGGCTCTGGTCAGAATGTTGCCTGAGACCTACAAAAGCCAGGGTATGTGCTGATGGTTTAGAGAGCTGAGAGAAGAGAACTTTCAAGATGTCAGTGATAGTTAGGCTCTCTTCCCTAGGGAGGGAAATAATTATTGCAAAAACTGGAGACGAGGCCTTGTCAATATTAGGATCAGAGCTAGAGATCATCTTTTGATTCTTCTTTAAAAGCATTATATATTTCATCAATTTATTTTTATATTATATATATTTTTTGTAATCTTTAACAACATATTAGACTTTTTTTTCTCCTTAGGTTTGTTGTATTAATTGTGGGAGGATTCCTTTAAAATTTGGTTAATGTCTGGTTAGTATAATTGTGCATGTATTTTTCCTGAAGGACAAAGACAATTTTGTTTTCAGTTCTTATCAACTACATTTTCAAGGGAAAATTTGGTTTTTGTGTTTCTTATACAATTCTTTGAATACTTCTTTTGATTTTTCTCCCAACTCATACCCTGCCTCTTCCTTTCTTTTATTTTCTCTGATTACTATCCTCCCATAGAATTTGCAGGACAAAATAACTCTGCAATTATATGTTGTAACTGTTCAATAATTGCAAGCACAGTGCTTGAGTGCTTCACACAATGGGATGGTACAAAAACAGAACCCCTCCAGATCATCTCTGCTGGAGATATTTATTATCAGACAGATGTGAATACAGTCATCTGGAAACTTTTTATAAATTAATTCAAAGGATGTTGGGTGAAAGTGGCCAATGTTTCATGGTCCTCAAATCAGCGAGTAAATGAGAATAATAAAATACAACTCACAGAAGCAGCATTTGATTGATGTTGAAATGAAAGAAGGTTTCAGGGAAGGAGGCTATAGTGCACAGGGTAAGGCCAAGTCTTGTTTGGCAATCTGATTACTAAGAACTAAGAGGAAGTAAACAGCCTACTGAATTAAGGCCTGGTGGGAACCATTCAGCTTCTCTCTGAGCACATTTGCTAAGGCAGTAATAAAATGATTGAGATGTGCAGAGACGCGGATCTTTCTAGCAGGAGAAAGAACAAGGAAAATAGAGATGAGAGTTGGTAAATATCTTCCTGCAAACTTGCAGAAACTCTCTTCTTTGCAACTAATGGGTAATGTGTTAGTCTTGATAAAGCTGAAGTCTAGCCTTGAAAGATGTGGCTGAAAAACAAAATGCTGCCAAGAAAATAACTTGAAAAACTTGAGGTGTAGAACACTGCAGAGATAAGTTATCTACACTCTTTGAAAATCTCCTGAATTAAGTAGTAATTATGGTGAGGCCACAATATCACATATTTAAAATGACTATAGGTCAATTAAATTATTCAGCCTGGGGAACAGAAAGAAAAAGGAATGACAAAAAATAAGCAAAGCCTAAAGAGACCTGTGGCAGAATCTATAAAATAAAAAACGATACAACCATATGCTATCTACAAGAGACACACTTCCCGTTCTTAAGTACAAATAGGTTGAAAGTAAAAGGATGGAAAAAAGATGAAAATTTTGACCACAATAGAACTGGAAATAGCTATACTAGTATCAGAAAAAAATACTTTCATACAAAAATTCTTCTTTTTTTATACAAAAATTCTTAATAGAGACAAAGGAGGGCACTTCACAATGAAAAAAGAATCAGTGCATCAAGAACATGTAATCTTTATGAGTATATATGCATGTAACAGAAGAGCCCCATGAAGCAGAAGTGGTCAGAATTGAAGGGAGAAATAGACAACCCAGCAATCACATTTGAAAGACTTCAATAGTTCATTTTTAATAATTGATAAACTAGACAGAAGGTCAACAAGGAAATGGATGATTTGAACAAAGCTACAAACCAAGTCGACCTCATAGGTATCTGTAGAGCACTCTACCCAGTGATAGCAGAAAACACATTCTGATGGAGTGCCCATGGTACCTTCTCCAGACTGATCACATATTAGGGCCTAAAACCAGCCTCAACAAATTTAAAATGATTGAAATCACAGCTTTTGTGCCAGTACCATGAAGGAACTAAACTAGAAATCAATAAAATAAGGAGATAAATAAAATAAGGAGGAATCACAACTATGTGTAAATTAAGCAACATACTCCTAAATAACCACTAGGTCAAAAAGAAATGAAATTAGAAAATACTCCGAGATAAATGCAAAGGAAAACACAGCACACCAAAACTTAACAGGGTGCAGCTAAAGCAGTGTTTAAGGGGGAATTTGTAGCTGTCAATGACTATATTAAATAAAAAAGTAAAGATGTCAAATTATAATCTAACCTTTCATCTTAAGAAACTAGAAAATGAACAGCAAATGACCCAAAGCAACAAGTATGACAGTAATGGAGACTGGAACAGAAACGAATTAAATGGCAAATAGAAAAACACTACAATAAGTCACTCAATAAAGCTAGTGAAGTGTCTTTATGTGCCAGTCACTGTACCAGGTATAGCTTACAGAATGTGTCTCATCTCCTTGACCATTGGTTCCTTATGGGAAGGAGTTTGAGTAAATGGCCTTTGTGGTCCCTGCAGTGCTTTGTAGGTAGTACCCAATGACATTTGTTGAACATGGCCCATGTGACTGAACAGTTAATACTCTCTGCATACCATACTTCTATCAACAACACTAAGAGGTGCCTACACTCAGCTATGGCTCTTTGAGTAATAATGACAATGGCTAGAAATTATTGTATACTTTCTAAGTGCCAGGCTGCACACTGATATTCAAAGTAACTCTCAAAAAGATATGAGTTATCAACCCTTTTTATGTATAAGGAAATGAAAGGTTGAGGTGTGTAAGACACACCTAGCAATGTACATTAGAGATGAGTTTTGACCTGAAGCCTGCAATACTACTCCCACCACACCATGGTAGAGCAGTAAAGTAAAGTCTCACTTGCCTTTGGAGAGAATATTATGTGAAGACAACATACTAACAAATCCATGTCCCAATGTGCTAACCTAAATGACCTCTGAAGACAGCTGTCCAGGTAGGCACAGCTGTCCAAGAAGGATGCCTCGGAATGTCCTTTTACAGCAGCTGCTGCTGCCTTTCATGAACAACAAGCTTTCAGATCTCAATGCTGAGAGCTATGTAAGGCCTTCCAAAATTGATTTTTTTTTCCCCCTGGGATGGCTCTTGTACCCTTTAGAAACCCAAGCTTATTTTTTTGATTGAACTAGACCCTAGTAATTTCCCGACTAAATGGATTTCAGAAGATCTGAAAGGCTGAACTATTTGAAAAATATGCAGCCTACATGTGGCCACAGAGGGAATCTTCCTCTTAAGCCAGCTGCCCTCCGAATATTGAAATGTCATTTTCACAGCTAATACTGTTTTTCCAGACGGATTATTTTTGCGAATTGGTTGACATTAGCAGAAATATAAGTTTTGTTATTAGAAAAACACATTTCTTTGGGTTTGAAATGAACAAGTTTTAGAAAGACTATTCTGTGAGTGGAGATGTGAATTAAGATGTTTTTAATGTCATTTTTCCCTGATGGAGTTTTCCCCAAGGATGTTGTCAGCAATGTACTGTGATACTGTTGAGTAAGGAAAGGAGCTACTTTATAATACCTAGCAATCTCTCCAGGGTTCATTCTCTAAGGGACAGTCAATACTTTGATTTTGGCTGTAGTGTATGATGGTCATCTGAAGTAAGTGCCCTTTCCACCTGAAAGGCAAACTTGCAAGCTAAATTCTGGATTTTATCTTGATGAGCCATCATTTTGTGATGCTGTACAATCTAATTGTCAAGTGTCTGTGTTGCAAAGTTCTGCTTTTAACTTCTTAATAGAGGCATGAGCTGCATATATAGTTAGGTGTATAAATCTTCAGTGGGCAATTCAATGAATACTTCCATATGAATACATCTGTGTAAACACCATCCAGATCAAGGTGTAGAACATTTCCAGCACCCCTTGAGCGCTTCCTTGTGTCCATTTTTAGCCAATAGTCTCCTCAGATATCCCCATATCCTAATGTCTGTTACTAGACACTTATTTTGCATGTACTTGAGCTTTGTAACCATAGAATCATGTAATATATACTCTTTTGTTTCTGATTTCTTTTGTTCAACATTATTTCTCTGAGATTCATCCTCGTTGCATGTAGTAGTTCATTCTTTTCCATTCTGTGTACTATCCCATCCTACCACATTTTCTTTTAAGAAGCATAAGTAAGTGGCACCTGAGTGCTCAGTTGGTTAAGTGTCTGATTCTTAATTTCGGCCTCAGGTCATGATTTCAGGGCGTGGAATTGGGTGTGGAGCCTGCTTAAGATTCTCTTCCTCTCCCTATGCCCCTCCCTCACTCTCCCTCTCTAAAGAAAAAAAAAGAATCATAACCAAGATGACAACCATAAATTCACTTAATGTGGTATGCAAAGAACCTATCTATCACTGCCAGAGGAAGATAAATTGAATTAAAAAATATCCTATGATCTAATTTCCTCCTACAGAGAGAGAGAGAGAGAGAGAGAGAGAACTACCATCATCTATCCAGAAATGTTCATCTCAAGTAGGCAGCCTTGTCAGAACTGCAGCCTGAGTCACAGGTTTAGTACAGAGAGCTACATGGAGTGTATAAGGACCATGAAGAAAGAGGCTCTACAAGGACTTGCTCACGACAGACAGGAACAAGCAGAGCAAAGTGAGATGGGCCAGGAGCTTCAGTGGAAGAAAACCTGAGACTAAGGGTGATTTTATATAGAAATACAATAGTACTGTGAGGCTAACACATATCACACTTATAGGAGGGTGGAAATGAATCAAGAAACAGGAGCATAGATCACCTCTGAGTGTTCAAGGCTGTTTATGATCTTGCAGAGGGTGCTGAGACATTCAGAGGTCAATTCAGCCTAAAGTGGATGAAAGTCCAGACCTTAGGGCATTGTCATGGCTTGAGCCAATATCCAAATAGTCATAATAACTAGAAGCAGAGGGGCATTTGATATAATAGTAAAGAAGGAGATGAAAGTATGCTGCCTATACCTTCAAGTCTGTGACTATATGTATAGTTTTCTTTTTGCCTTTGACATTTGTACTTTTCGACTCAATGCTTCAGTAACTCTCTGCGCCCTTTACATATCCCACAACTAATAACTATGGTGCTTGCTTACGGAAAAAAAAAAATGAATCGAGTTGAGAACTCTGAGAACTATGAACTCAGAGCTCCTATATCCTGACTATGCATTTTCTGGGTATGGTTTATGAAGGAACAACAGAAGGGTTTGCTTAAGCACGGAGAGAAGAGAAAAGGAGGCATTTGCCTAAACTTTGGGATATCTGTAATGAAGCCCTTCACTATTAGCGACCCCCTATTACAGGAGGGGAATTTGGTTTTCTCCATCCTTTAGCTCCAGATGGTCTAAGAAACTTTTACCTATTATGGGGGTTGCTTAGTGCCCACTAAGAGGTGTAATTCTGGGGCTGAATTAGGTTTATTATACTCGAGAAAAAATGTCTGAGGAGGAGAAAATGGAGAAAATGGACCAAAGGAACGAATCTGGAAGGAAAGTATTTGACACTAGTTGAGGTTACAATATTACAGCATGGCTCCTATCTGTTGAACACTTACTGTATATGAGACCCTGTGCTACTCCCAAGCATGCATTATCTGAGTTAAGCTTCCTGACCATCCCATGGAGCAGCTACTGTTGATTTTATTGCAGATTGCAGATCAGATACTTTTTCTAGATCACAGAGCTGATGAGCAGCAGGCCTGGGATTTTAACTCTGACCCAAGTGACCCTAGAAGCCATGATTTTAACCAGCTGGCACGCTGTCCGTCACCTCTATCTCTGGGTTGAGACAAGAGAGGAGGTAAAAGATAGAGTGATTTTTACTAGGAGGTGAAGTTGGTCAAAGGCAGGGTTAGCTGCTTGTTCAGAGATGCAGAAACGAAGGGACAGTTCCTCAGCTTGTATAAAAGCCAGGTTCTCTGGGCAGCCCCAGTGGCCCAGAGGTTTAGCACCGCCTTTGGATCAGGGTGTAATCCTGGAGTCCCGGGATCGTGTCCCACGTCGGGCTCCCTGCACGGAGCCTGCTTCTCCCTCTGCCTGTGTCTCTGCCTCTCTCTCTCTGGAATAAATAAATAAAATCTACAACAACAACAACAAAACAAACAAACCAGGTTCTCTGCAGACATCAGAAAGCTCCGTCCAGTGCATTGGGTAGCTCTATACTTGGGGTATATCGCTGCCAGCCAAACCTGGATATGTCCTTCTGGGGAACCTTGATTTTCTCATGTTTATTTGCTAACCACTCTAAAGCTAAGCAAAGATTTCTACAACTAGAAAAGCTCATGAATCTTCCAAGAGCTGTCTTTCTTGAAATGTCTTGTCTGCATCTTACCATACTGCTGTAAAGTATGGAGCAGACAAAATTACTTCCTTTTCACAGATGAGGAACTTGAGCCACAGGACACTCATGGAATCCGGACTGGCTGGCTCCCTGGTCCTTCCCTGTCCCTCCAGAGTGGCTCAGCTGTTTGTGCTTTAGTCTGTATAACCGTAGACCAAAGACCAGGGCCAATTCTTTTTTTTTTTTCTCCAGGGCCAATTCTTGTCTGAATTTAAATAAAATTCCAAAGGGTTCACAGGATTTCTTTATTTCTTCTTTTTCTTGGCTTCCCCCCTTCTTTTTTTAAGGAAAAAAATTATATATTCAGTCATTAGAGTCTTTCCTAGAGCCAGGTCGCTCACTTGCTTGCTTGTTTTTTCTTTCTTTTTAAATTTTTATTTAAATTCAATTTGCCAACATATAGTATAACACCCAGTGCTCAGTCCATCAAGTGCCCTCCTTAGTACCCATGACCCAGTAACAACTCTTTGTTTCCCAGAGTTAGGAGTCTCTTCTGGTTTGTGTTCCTTTCTAATTTTTCCCCACTCAGATTCCCTCCTTTCCTTGATAGTCCTTTTCATTATCTGTAGCTGTTTCTGAGAAATGAGTGAGCAGCAGCTTGTCCAGCTCTTCTGAAGCCTCTGGATGGGCAGAGCAGTGAAGAGCCCCTTTAGTGATTCTAGAATCATTAAGAAGAACTGTACGACCAACTGGCTCTATCCATGCATGTTGGACTACAGCCATGCCCTGCCTCCTCAAAAGCACCAACTCATTATTCTGCAGGCATTATGCTGTGTGCCAGGGATTTATAGTGAAAGTCTGTTCTTATCTTTAAGGAGATCATAGCTTAGGTGAGTGAGGTGTGTGAGAGGGATAAACATGTTAACAAGCTACCCCTCTATCAATCAAGCATGAAACCAACTGCATGAATAATGTGCTACAGGATGAATGAGGAAGAAAGAATCCATTGTGCTTTGGGTAAAGAGAAAGAATGAAGAGGCTAAGGTGAACTTTGAGACATGAGGAGAGTATTTTTTTTTTTTTTAATCAGGCATCATAAGCAAAAGGGAGAAAACATAGGAATAGTTTGAAAGCAATAACTCCAAAGAAGGTTTGGTGATTTTAATTACTTCCTTAAAGCCTTATTCATTTACTTGTTTGTTCAGCAAACATTGGCTGGGTTGCTAGATGGGCCAGGCCCTGGCTAGGCTCTGAGGATGCAGCAGTGAGCCACACTGGCCATCTCATTGTGCTATGGAAAATGAAAGTCTCATAGAGGGAGACAGAGGCCAACCATCTACTGACAGAGTGATTTATTTGGTGACAATCATGATAAATAGAAGTAAAAGGGTGCCTAAAAAGGAGTTTGAACTTTTCTCTGGAGAGTAAGAGGCAGTTGGGATGGGCGATGTTTGTTTGTTTGTTTTTAAAGATTTTATTTATTTATTCATGAGAGAGAGAGAGAGAGAGAGAGAGAGAGGCAGACACAGGCAGAGGGAGAAGCAGGCTCCATCCAGGGAGCCTGACGTGGGACTCGATCCCAGGACTCCAGGATCACGCCTTGGGCCAAACCCACTGAGCCACCCAGGGATCCCTGATGGGCGATAGTTTAAGTTGGGAGGCAGAAGATGGTTAGGGTTTAGGTAAGTGAATGGGAAAAGCATCCCTGATACAAGGAGGTGTTAGGGACTGAACTGTGTACCCCTCAGATTCATATATTGAAGCCCTAAGCCCCCAGTAGCTCAGAATATGACTGTATTTGGACATAGGGCCTCTACAGGAGGTGGAGTGAGTACTGATTTCATCAGACTGGTATCATTATAAGAGAGGAAATTGGGATGCATAGAAAGATAATAGGCATGCATGTGTGCAGAGGAGAGACCATGTGAGAACACAGCCAGAAGATAGCTGCTTGCTTGCAAGCCAAGGAGAGAGGCCTAAAAGGAAACGAGCTCTGTTGACACCTTGATCTTGGAATTTTGGGCATCTAGCTTCTGGAACTGTGAGACCATGTGTTACTGCTGCTTAAGCGACCCAAGTGCTGGTATTTAATTGTGGTAGTCCTAGCAGCTAATACAGGGTTGGGGAGTACAGAGCCCCTCGAGTGTGCAGGAGCTCTGTTTGTGGACTGGAAAGGTGGAGGATGTGGCTGCTGACACTCTTTTGTTTGACCTGGTTAAGTCTCTCCCTGATTTCTGGAAGTTGGTGTTCTCTCCTGGAAGACAGAGGTCCTGGACTGACAGACGTCGCTGAGGTTCCTCCTGGGTCTGTGATGCTGTATATTCAACGCATTGAATCTTTATAATCCCAGGACCCTGGGGGATAAATGGACACGGTGATTATTTGGGAAGAATTCAATAAAACTCATGACACTTTGACAAACATTCTTATATTCCAGCTCCTCCCAGCTCAAGTGAAGTGTAATGGAGAAATAAAAGTATATATATTTAAAGTGTACAGTGTGATGGTTAGATACACATATAGTTTGTGAAATGATTACTACACTCAGGTTTATCATTGCATCCGTTGTCTCACATAGTTACCTTTTTTTTTTTTTTTTTTGTGGTGAAAACACTTGAGATCTGCTCTCTTAGCAGATTATGGTATTCTGTAACTATAGTCACCGTGCTGCATATTAGATTCCCAGAACTTACTCATCTTATAACTGAAGGTTTGTATCCTGTGGTCAGCATCTCCGCATTTCCCCCAACATCCAGCCCCTGTTTATCATCATTCTCTACTCTCTGTGAATTCGGCATTTTTTCTTGTTACTTTACACATATAAATGAGATCATACAATATTTGTTTTTTTCTATCTGGCTTATTTCACTTGGCATTATGTCCTCTAGTTTCATCCAGTTTGTTGCAAATGGCAAGGTCTCCTTCTTTATCATGGCTAAATAATATCCATCATATCTATATATATCATATCATATATATCATATCTATATATAAATAATATCTATCATATATTATTTATGTATGTATTTACATATATATATATACACACACACGATGGAATATTATTCAGCCGAAGAATAATACTTGTCATGTCTTGTTTATCCCTTCATCCATCTATAGACACTTAAGATTGTTTTCAGAACATCACTATTGTGAATAATGTTGCAGTACAAATGTCTCCTTGAGACACTGTTTTCAGTTTCTTCAGAAATATACCCAGAAGTAGGATTGCTGGATCAACTGGTTGTTCTATTTTTAATTTTCTGAGGAAGCTCCATATTGTTTTCCATAAAGGCTGAATCAATGTACATTTCACATCAACACCGCAAAAGGTTTCCCTTTTCTCCACATCCTTGCAAGCATTGACCTCTTTTCCATAAAATCCATCCTAACCAGTGTGAGGTGATAACTCACAGTGGTTTTGATTTACATTTCCCTGAAGATGAGTGATGTTGGTTATCTTTTCATGTACCTGTTGGTCATTTGTATGTCTTCTTTGGAAAAATGTCTACTCAGTCATTTGCCATTTTATTTTATTTTATTTTATTTTATTTATTTTTTAAGATTTCATTTATTTATTCATGGGAGACAGAGAGAGAGGTAGAGACATAGGTAGAGGGAGAAGCAGGCTCCCTGCAGGGAGCCTGATGCAGGACTCGATCCCAGGACCCTGGGATCACACCCTGAGCCAAAGGGAGATGCTCAACCACTGAGCCACCCAGCTGCCCCTGTTTGCCCCCCTTTTTTTTTCAGTGATAAATGATAAGGTCTTTATTGAGCGCAAATAGAAACAGGGAGGATGAGTGACCTGCCTGGTCTGAGCTGGTCCAGGGTGGGTTTTCAGGGACACAAGGTGAACTGGGGAAGGGGTGTTTGGATGAGGAAGGCTCCATCCCAGGAAGTCTCAGGGACCTAAGGGCACTCTGCGGGGGCCACCTTCTTCTCCACAGTGCTCCCCTCATGCATGACCAGGCAGCTGAAGCTGCTGTGAAATTTCCACTTGTCAGGTGTCAGGCTCAGGTAGCTGCTGGCCGAGTACTTGTTGTTGCTCTACTTGGAGGGCTGGTGGTCTCCACGCCCCAGGCGATGGTGCTGCTGTCTGCCTTCCAGGCCACCATCAGGCTGCTGGGGTAGAAGTCGCTGATGAGGCACACCAGGGTGGCCTTGTTGGCACCGAGCTCCTCAGAGGAGGGCGGGAAGAGTGTAACCAAGGGGGAGGACTTGGGCTGACCTGTCTCATAGGCTTCGAAAGCTGGACATGCGCCTCCTTCCTGCTAGGGCTCTGCTCGGTGGTGCTGCACTGGGGACAGGGGGCCATGGGCATCCATGGCCAGGCTCAGCTTCAGTAGGGGCTCTGCTCCAACAGGGGCCTCACAGCCCACCAGGCCTGTCTTGGGCCTCTTATGCCCTCAGGGTGGAAGCTTGGCTTGAACTTCCTGGAGAGGCCCAGTGCCTCTTGTTGGCAGCGGCTTCCCAGTGTGCCTGGCCCAGATGGCCCTGTCCTTGTGCCCAAGATTGCGAATCCGAGAAACCACCAAGGAGCCAACACTGATGCAAACACACGAGGGTTTATTACAAGCTCGAGCTTGGGTCCAAGTGTACCCGACACAGCAGAGCAGGGACTTGGACCCCGAGGCTAAGAGGCATAGCAGCTTTATAGGGGCCAGTGGCCCATGGGATATGCAGAAAGTTGCACAGTCATGTCAGTCCACATGCAGGTGGCCGATTGAATTACATTTTACCCTAAAGTATCCATTTGAAATGGCCTATCACTGAGCCGATTTCCGATCAGGGTGTGCCCAGTGGCTTGACTAGTGTGGGGCAGCGCCTTAAGCAATAAGCAGGTCATGTGGAGGCGATACAGGAGG
Source organism: Vulpes lagopus (assembly GCF_018345385.1). NCBI lineage: Eukaryota > Metazoa > Chordata > Mammalia > Carnivora > Canidae > Vulpes > Vulpes lagopus. The sequence continues at coordinate 108,068,524 of NC_054830.1, read as the reverse complement.
TGGCTGGTGCAGCACAAAATGGAGTTTAGTCCTGCTCTGCTTGTTCAGGGGTAGGGGATTTTTGTTAAATTTCCTGGGTCCCACAGTCCTCTGCCTGGGCCTTCTCTGGTCCCTGCACCCAGTGCCCAGCCCTCTCCAGAGCCCATGGCTGTTACTCCTGGGGAGCTCCCTCAGAGTGACATCTGCCAACTGCCCTGCTGTGGTCAAGTCCTGGGCCCCACCTCCTTCCCCTGAAGCCTTCCCACAGTCCCCACCCCTGGAGCCCCGGGCTGGGCATACCTGACCTGCCTTATGTCCCTATTATTCCCCAAGGGTGTCCCAGATCTGTGGAGCATCTCCCTGGGGCTTGAAGCAGCCGTCGGGAGCAGCTGAGTGCCCAGTGGGTCAGGAATCAACAAGACCTGATTCCTTGGGGTGGAGCTGAGGCTAGGGCTCCTCTTCTGCCCAGTACCCCCAGGCTGGGTCCTTGCGTGCTCCACTTCCTTGGTGAGTTTGGTCAAGACTGGCTGGTTCCCCTGTGGTCATCTCAGCTTCTCAGCTGTGTTGCCCATTTTTAATTGGATTATTTGTTTTGTTTTGTTTTTGTTGCTGTTGAGTTATATAGATTTGTTATGTATTTTGCATATTAACCCATCATTAAATACATGGCTTACAGATATTTTCTCCTAACCCATAGTTTGCCTTTTCATTTTGTTGATTATTTCCTTTGCTGTTCATAAGCTTTTTAGTTTGATGTAGTCCCATTCATTTTTCTTTTTGTTGCCTGTGCTTTTTGGTGTCATATCCAAAAAGTCATTACCAAGATTAAAGTTCAGGGAGCTTTTTCCCTATGTTTTCTTTGTTGTTGTTTTTTGTTTGTTTGTTTTGTTTTGTTTTTAATAATAAATTTATTTTTTATTGGTGTTCAATTTGCCAACATACAGAATAACACCCAGTGCTCATCCTGTCAAGTGCCCCCCTCAGTACCCGCCACCCAATCACTCCCACCCCCCGCCCTCCTCCCCTTCCACCACCCCTAGTTGGTTTCCCAGAGTTAGGAGTCTTCATGTTCTGTCTCCCTTTCTGATATTTCCTACCCATTTCTTCTCCCTTCCCTTCTATTCCCTTTCACTATTATTTATATTCCCCAAATGAATGAGAACATATAATATTTGTCCTTCTCCAATTGATTTATTTCACTCAGCATAATACCCTCCAGTTCCATCCACGTCAAAGCAAATGGTGGGTATTTGTCGTTTCTAATGGCTGAGTAATATTCCATTGTATACATAAACTACATCTTCTTTATCCATTCATCTTTCAATGGACACCGAGGCTCCTTCCACAGTTTGACTATTGTGGACATTGCTGCTAGAAACATTGGGGTGCAGGTGTCCCAGCGTTTAATTGCATCTGAATCTTTGGGGTAAATCCCCAGCAGTGCAATTGCTGGGTCGTAGGGCAGGTCTATTTTTAACTCTTTGAGGAACCTCCACACAGATTTCCAGAGTGGCTGCACCAGTTCACATTCCCCACCAACAGTGTAAGAGGGTTCTCTTCTCCGCATCCTCTCCAACATTTGTGGTTTCCTGCCTTGTTAATTTTCCCCATAAGATACCTAGGAATAAACCTAACCAAAGAGGTAAAGGATCTATACCCTAAAAACTATAGAACACTTCTGAAAGAAATTGAGGAAGACACAAAGAGATGGAAAAATATTCCATGCTCATGGATGGGCAGAATTAATATTGTGAAAATGTCAATGTTACCCAGGGCAATTTACACGTTTAATGCAATCCCTATCAAAATACCATGGACTTTCTTCAGAGAGAACAAATTATTTTAAGATTTGTGTGGAATCAGAAAAGACACCGAATAGCCAGGGGAATTTTAAAAAAGAAAACCGTAACTGGGGGCATCACAATGCCAGATTTCAGGTTGTACTACAAAGCTGTGGTCATCAAGACAGTGTGGTACTGGCACAAAAACCGACACATAGATCAGTGGAACAGAATAGAGAATCCAGAAGTGGACCCTCAGCTTTATGGTCAACTAATATTCGATAAAGGAGGAAAGACTATCCACTGGAAGAAAGACAGTCTCTTCAATAAATGGTGCTGGGAAAATTGGACATCCACATGCAGAAGAATGAAACTAGACCACTCTCTTTGACCATACACAAAGATATACTCAAAATGGATGAAAGATCTAAATGTGAGACAAGATTTCCCTATGTTTTCTTATAAGAGTCTTTAATTTCAGGTCTTATATTTAAATCTTTAATGCATTTAAAATTAATTTTATAAGAAGTGTAAGACAGGAGTACAGTTTCATTCTTTTGCATGTGAATATCCAGTTTTCTTGATGCCATTTGTCAAAGAGACTATCCTTTCTCTATTATATATTCTTGTCACCCATGTCCAGGATTAGTTCACTGTATTATGTGTGGGTGTTTTTCTGGGCTTTCTGTTCAGTTGACTTCTGTGTCTGTTTTTATGTCAGTAACATAGCATTTTGTTTACTATAGCTTCATAATACAGTTTGAAATTTAAAAATGTGATATCTCCAACTTTGTTCTTCTTTCTCAAGATTGCTTTGACCATTTGGAATCTTTTGTGGCTCTAAAGAATTTTTTTTTTTTTTTTTTTTGCTTTGCTCTTTATCCAACATCTTTTTTCTTTTTTTATTAAGTTTTAAATTTTAATTCCAGTACTGTTAACATACAGTTTTATATTAGTTACAGGTATACAATATAATGATTCAGTAATTCTATATATTGCTTCGTGCTCATCAAGATAAGTGTGCTCTTAATCCCCTTCACCTGTTTAAACCCGCCCCCCACCCCTGCCCTCACTGCCCCACCTCTCCTCTGGCAACCATTAGTTTGTTTTCTAGAGTTAAGAATCTGTTTCTTGGTTTGACTCCCCTCTCTTTCTCCCCCTTGCTTCTTTGTTTTGTTTCTTAAATTCCACATATGACTGCAATCATATGGTACCTGGCTTCTCTAGCTGACTCATTTTGCTTAACATTATACTCTCCAGTTCCATCCATGTAATTGCAAATGACAAGATTTCATTCTTTTTTGTGGCCCAATAATAGTCTGTATATATACATACACAATGGACTATTATTGAGCCACAAAATATACTGTATATTTGTGTATACTACATCTTCCTTATCCACTCATCTACCAGTGAACACTTGGGCTGTTTCCATAATGTAGCTATTGTAAATAATGCTGCTATAAACATAGAGGTGCATGTATCCCTTTGAATTAGTATTTTTGTATTTTTGGTAAATACACAGTAGTGCAATTACTAGATCATGGGGTAGTTCTATTTTTATCTTTTTGAGGAACCTCCATATTGTCTTCCAGGGTGGCTGTACTGGTTTGCATTTCCCACCAACAGTGCACAAAGGTTCCTTTTATTCTGCATCCTCACCAGCATTTGTCGTTTCTTGTGTTTTTTATTTTAGCCATTCTGACAGGTGAGAGGTGATATCCTACTGTGGTTTTGATTCTCATTACCCTGGTAATGAGTAATGTTAGGTATCTTTTCATGTGTCTGTTTGCTATCTGGATGTCTTACTTGGAGAAATCTGTTCATGTCTTCTGCCGATTTTTAATTGATTTATTTGTTTTTTGGGTATTGTGTTATATCAGTTCTTTATATATTTTGGATACCAACCTTTTATTGAATATGTCATTTGCAATTTTTTTCTCCCATTTCATAAGTTGCCTTTTAGTTTTTATTGTTTCCTTCACTATACAGAAGCTTTTTATTTGGATGTAGTCCCAATGGTTTATTTTTGCTTTTATTTCCCTTGGCTCAGGAGACATATCTAGAAAAATGTGCTATGGCCAATGTCAGAGAAATTGCTGCCTATGCTCTCTTCTAGGATTTTTTGGCTTCAGGTCTCCCATTTAGGTCATTCATTCATTTTGATTTTACTTTTGTGTATGGTATAAGAAAGTAGCCTACTTTCATTTTTTGCATATAGCTAGCTGTCTGATTTTCCCAACACCACTTGTCAAAGAGACTGTCTTTTTTACATTGCATATTATTACCCCCTTTGGCAAATGGTAACTGACCATATAATAGTAGATTTATTTCTGGGTTTTCTCTTCTGTTCCATTGATCTCTGTATCTGTTTTTATGCCAGCAGCATACTATTTTGGTTATTTCAGCCTTGTAGTATAAGAAAGTCTAGAATTGTAATACCTCCAGTTTTATTTTTCTTTTCAAGATTGCTTTGGCTATTTGAAGTCTTTTGTGTTCTATACAAATCTTAGTATTGTTTGTTCTAATTCTGTGAAACATACTATTGGTATTTTGATAGGGATCACATTAAATTTCTAGATTGCTTTGGGTAGTAGTCATTTTAACCATATTTGTTCTTCCAATCCACGAGGATGGAATGTCTTTCCATTTGTTTGTGTCATCTTTAATTTCTTTCATCAGTGTTCTCTTGTTTTTAGAGTACAGGTCTTTCACCTTTTGGGTGAATTCACCTTTTGGGTTTATTCCTAGGCATTTTATTATTTATGGTGCAATTATAAATGGGATTGTTTTCTTAATTTCTCTTTCTCCTGATTTATTATTAATATCTAGAAATCCAATGATTTCTATACATTGATTTTGTATCCTGTGACTTTCCTGAATTCATTTATCAGTTCTAGTAGAAGAGCAGGAACTTGTATCTAGCAGCCTGTCTCTAACATACCACACTTTTAACCTCTATTCTATATTTCCTCAGTATAATTAGATTATCTTTGTCCCAGGGACACTGTGAGGACTAAATGAGATATTGCATGCTCTAATCTGTACACATAGGAAACATATATTGTATTATTAAATAAAATGCAGAAAACAAATATTGGCTCTGATTTGCAAAGCTCTTCTATTATGTTCAGTGCTCACACCCTAGTACAGAATAGTCAGTGACAGATACAGATGTGCTGACACTCCCGTGTCTGAGAAGGATGGAGGAACGTGTGGCACTAGTTTCTGAGGGGCTTAGTGGGGATGGGTCTTGAAGACCTCATGGGGAACTGGCTACTTCGGATGACCAGCAACAGGATCTCCTGACTCCAGATACCTTTAGGAGATCATTTCCTGGTCTTGCCCAGATCCTGTAGCACAGACATGACCTCTTTTTCTGCAGCCTGGTTTCCTAACTTGTGTTTAGCTTTGGCAGCCTGCTCAGGTGCCCTTCCAAATTTCCATCCTATTTAAATAACCTTACTATGGCCAGAGAGACAGGTGGAGTTAAAGTATTCTCCAGTGATATCAAATAAACTGGCAAGGTATCTAGGCAAACTACACAACTGGAATGGTAGTGCAAGAGATGCTTTTCACAGTGTGCCTGTTTCAGGCTTTTGGCTCTATATCCTGTGAATGTATTATTTATTTCTGTAACGTGAAATTCAAAACTAATACGTAAATAAACAAATACATAAGTCATGTTCCCTAGGTGATTGTGTTGCACCCCCAGGTTTGAGAATCACTGCATGAACTCATCACAAGAGGGGAAAACAAACTCAAATTGCTTAGCCTGTTTATCAACCTTCTAGTGTAGTCATCTGCCTTGTATCCCCAGTACTTGCTACAGAACCTGGGGGGAGGACACTCAGTAAGTGTTCGTTGAGTTGCAGGCAATGCTTCCCTTCTGTCTAAAACAGACTGAGATGGGTGTGGTTTGTTAAGTTCTGTGTGTATCTTAGATACTACCTGTACACTAGGGGCCACCTCATCACATCCTGTGTAAAAACCTTCAATTTCCCCATGTCCAGTGATGAAGTATATTTTATCATGGCTAACACCAAAGAACAGTGGGGCTCCTTTTCTCATCCTGGTCTTGCCAAATTGTAAGTTGGGGGTCTTTTGACATAAATTTGGAAAGGACCTTGGGCACAAAGTCAGAACTGTATGTATGCATGGTGTAGTGGGAGTTTAGGGAAGTCTTCGTGAGGAAGGCACATCCTGACCAGGCCTATGAGAATGATTAAGATTTCAGGGTACAGTCCATCTGTGGGAAAGGTAGATCTGGGGGCCTAAGACACTCCAGGTAGGGGTACAAGAGTGGGAGAGCATAACATGGGGAAGAGCTTCAAGGAAATAAGTATATGGGTGTTTGGGAAAATAGGGAGCAATTTGCTGTAGAAAAGGAGACCAGGAGATGCAGGCTGGAGAGAGGGATGGGGCTAAGTTGTGGGAGGCTGGATGCAAACAATGCCAGTGTATGAGACTTGATGTACACACACAGGAAATTGTAATTCTTGTAGTATTAGAATTAGACCTGCTTGGGGAGATGATGCAGATTATGGCCTTGAAACTAAATTTAGGGCTGCGATTTTCAATGAGAAATGTGTCCCAAAGCTTGGTGCAGCAGCAGAACAGTACATGTGAAACCATACTCTCCAGGAAAAGAATGAGTTCTCAAGATAAATTCAGCCAGGTTTTGATGTTGAACCTGCTGAGAATAATGAGGAGAGAGGTAGTGAGTAGGCAGAGTAAGATGATAATAATTCCTTAAAGAAAGAACTGTGGAAGGAGAGAAAATCTGTTTTCTCCTCTCAGTGTAACCAGGAAAGAAAGGCCGAGATGGGTGATGATAAAGGTGGTCTGGGAGGATGTGGAGTGTGCAAGTGCAACATCAGTTCCCAGACGGCTGCATATCCATTTGGGGCTCAGAGGCAGAGCCAACCTGTACTTGTGCTCTGTATCCTCAGCTCAGTGAATTCCTCTCCTTTTCCCTGAAGTGCTTCTCACTGAACCATTGCTGGAAAGGTTGGGATGTTCTCTTCCACCCTGATCTGCAAGCTGCCAGAGAGCCAGTGTGCCCTGCTTTGACACGCCTTCCCCCAGATGGCGAGGAACCCCAGACAACACGAAAGCGGCCTAATTAATGGAAAATAGAGCAAAAGAAAGCACTCCGTATGTGAGCCCCATGTGCCCACAAGTGTTTGGAGAGAGGAAATAGGAAAGAAATCATGCACAATTATCTTCGTTCATAAAGTCTGTTCATCTCCTCCAGGACAGCAAGAGGAATCTGCAGCCTATGTCCCCTGCTTACAAACTCCACCCCGACCCCACAGAGGGTTTGGTTTTGAAGACTAAGAACGGTAAAAAGGTGGGACCTTTTGATGTAACCTGATGCAGAATGTCTCTTGCCCAATGAGTTTCAGGTCTTATAAATCAAGGCACATTCCTGAACAGGATTATTTTTTTCTGTTTGTGGTTTTTACTGTTCCTATGAACAGCTCTTCACGTGGGAGATGAGGATAGATTTAGAAAAAGATGTTCTTCAGGAACTAGATAGAGCCCACAGTCACCCTCTCTGGCTGAGTGAAATTTCTCATTAGGCTAGCACATAACTAGCTTTCTGGGTCTGGGTCTGGAGGGGCTATTCCATGTTAATATGCACAAAAGTCTAAGGGCGCAGCTGGAGATCAGAGTCCTTCTGCTACTGTGGCCCAACAGTCAGCCTCGGCAAGGCCAGCAGAGGGTTGAGGTGAGGAAGGTGCCTGAGGCCACAATTTAAGCAGGTGCTCACTCAAGGTGGGGGGTGTCCACACAAGTGTTGGGTCAACCTTGAGTGCTTCCTTACATTTTTGCTCTCCGAGTACCTCACTGTTGTCCCTGCCCCAGCCCCATTTGCAAATAAGCAACTGGATCAATATTTATCCAGTAAATGTATTTCTAAATATTATTCACAAATATTGAGAAGCTTTATCTGTTTCTTTGGATCTTCTACTGGCAATGACCGCAACTACATTAACCTCCTATTTTCCCTATTGCTTCATGCAGAGAACCTTAAAAGCACTGCAGGAAGTTGACATTAAATGCATTGATAAAAGAAAAATAATCTTGGGGTGTTAATGATCACCCCCTGAACTTACCTGTTTTACAAGTTTGTTTTCACATTTTGGTTTTCTACAAGCTGAGTCCACCTGTGGTCAGTTTGGATTCCTCTAATACACTGTCACACAGACCAACCAAATGGCTAAACAAAGTAAGAGTGACCATCACTTTATTGCCTACCCACCCTGCATACACTCTAAGTCAAGGCTATATACTGTATTACAGTGTATACAGTACCCAACTGATCATGGATTCTCAGGGCTGAATTGATTGAGGGGCTACTTTAACTACCTGGAGAAATGGATTCTTTCATCCTATAGTTCTTGAGTTAGCATCTTGCCAAACAAGGGCATCTCCATCAATCTGGATAACAAGATTCAAATCCTTTGGTTTTAACCCTGTGGTGTAAAATCAAGAGGTCAATCTTGGCCAGTTTGAGGGTGAATCTAAGACAGTTTTAACACTATATACAACAGAAGACATCTTCAAGTCACTTTGTTCTGAGTATCAGAAAAGTTCTGCTGTCTCTGTAAGTTATTGCTGAATGCTGTGGCTAAAAGATAACTAAATATCTAGGAGGGATCTTAAATTTCACATGGGTGGCTCAATCATACTTTCCTTTGTGACTATTTCCATTGCTTTTGTGTTTTAAAGGTGTCCTCCCTTGTTTACTGTTAAAAAGCAAAATTCATCTGAGTATATTTTATGTATTTTATTGGCTTTATTCAACAATTCATGTATCAAGGAGCATCCAAGATAGCCAATAGAAGGGAGCTCCAAAGAACTGTACAAAGTGAAAAACTTTTACAGGCAGAAGAGAGCGGGAACAAGGTCATTCTACTAGGCAGAAAAGCAAGTTGGTTGTTGTAAAGTTACTTTCCTTTAGGGAAGGCAGGCATCTTCAGGCAATTCCTGCATAATTCCATTCCCAGGAGAGCCCAAATTCGAGTTAAGTCTCGCATTGGTGATGTGGGGCTTATCGTGAGTGACTCCAGTTGGGGCCTGCTGTCTTGTTGTCAACAACCCCCCTTTCTTATTAGACTCTCAGCCTAAGAGATGTGTTTTTTAAAAAAAATTAAGGCAGTAGCTTACCAGCTCCTCCCAGCTACTGCTCTGGAGTTCTTACACTTTTTTGCTGAATGTCTGTGAGCTGTTCACAGGTCATGATGTATGTAGGGTTCACTTTCTCTAAGTCAATTATTCTCATCGTGCCTTTTCCGTCTTAGGGAAACCATTTGCTTGGTGACTCCTGTCTTTTAGATTTAGAGCTGTTTGTCTTTGGAATGCTTTTCTTTCCCTCTGGGTACATAGTTTCATTTAACTCAGGGAAGAAGCCTAAAAACAGTTTCTGTTAGGCTCTGAATATTTGCTTTAATTTGGGGCAATTTCTGGCCAAAGAGCTACTTAAAAAAAAAATCATTTCAAGTATTTTGTCAGATTTCAGCCAGGACAAACAGTAAATATTCTTGGCAATATTGAACAAAGCCCTTGGACCCCAGAGGTGTCCCCCAAGAGGGTACAAAGAATACTACCTTTGAAGATTCAGTGCCACTACCAAAAGTAGCCCAAAGAAAGAAAGACTTAGATAATTTACCTGAGAGCTGGCAACAATTCGTAGGACCCTTGCTGCAAATGAAATGTAACCCACATTTCTGTCCAGCCATATTTTGGGGCTCCCACCCTGATGACAGAACTGTCTGCATACATCTGAACTGGCAACCTGCATGTCTCAGCCAGGCAGAAAGCCAAGCCAGGTTCTTAGGACACAAAACAAGACAAGGACATAGCCTCCCCTGGTAGAGAAAACATCAGCAACCAACAGGCATCCCAAAACTAAATTCATAGAGTCCATATTTGGAAAGGAAGGGGACACCCTGAAATTTTACCCCCTTCTATCTACTGGGCAGTACAGAGATCCAGGAAAACTGACTCTGGTAAGAATTCTCAGGTTTTGCTGGCTTCTATCAGTTTCCCCAGATCCCTCTTTGCAGGCTCTGAAGTGAGTGAGGCTTCAATTAGGGAGTATAGTGCTGATATCTATCAGAATTTGGCAACGTTTACCGTTAATTTTAGTTTCAGTTTCCTCTTGGCCATTTGAGGGAATAACTTACAACAGTTTACTGGAGCATTCCTCAGAATCCCTTCAACCATAGGGTGGACCCAGGTGGTACAGGGACAACCAACTTGGTGGACTTTTGTTTGTGGTCTTAGAGTCTCTTCAGAGGGAACACACAATTCAGAGAGAGGATTAGCAGACTGAGTACTCAGGTAGAGGAGGGTAGAGGGGAGTAAGAGTCCCATCAGCCTTATAGTCTTGTTTTAGGTTACTCTTGTATCTTTAATTTTCATTAGACTTTTGGAATATTGAAACCTTTCAGAGCCTCCTACATTCCGATTAAAATAGGTATCCTTATCTGTTTATTTGACTGGGGAGACCTAGCTTTCAAGTACATTTCTTGAACAAATGATCTCATCTAACTGGGACATGCTCCATAATGGCCATTGTAATTCTAGGTTGCCTTTGTAAGATTGTGCTATTTTTGGTGGACACGTACAGTTTCTAAGACCACAATTATTAGATATTAATGGAAGTAGGTGTGCTAGAAGGTAGCACATTCATTTCTTTGAAACTTCTAAGCCTTGGATCTCTCAGAGCCAAATTAGTACCTAAGAGGCATTAAATCCAAGCATATAGGGACAAATCAGTGACCACAAGATCTCCATAGTATTGGCATTTTTTTTGGAGGAAGAATGGAACAACAGGGTAGCATCTTATAGAGCCAAGACCATGAGAACTCCAACATAGTCAATAGATATTCACTGGAAAGCACAGCAGGCTGATATGAAAACAGCAGTAGAAATGAGGAGGGGTTTCTTCTCTCTAATCCCAGAGGAGTGTGAGGAGTCCACACTAAAAAGATTTGAGGGATCAGTAGTAGTCCAGGCCTTGAATTCTGTACACCAACCAGCCAGAGCTCTTGCCAGGACAGGGGCGTGCCCTGATGTTTAACTGATGGGAATAGCAAACTGAGCTGAACAGAGACAGAGGGACAAAGAAAGACAAAAGAGGGGAGGGGAAGAGCCAGGAAAGTCAGGAAGCTGTCCTATTTCTGAACATTATAAAACAAGAGAAGAGGGAACTTTGAGAAATTAGGAAATCCTGTTATCCTGAACCACACCTCATTCTTATGCAAGTCAAATCCATACCAAGTTATTGTCAGAAAAAAAGAGAATAGGGATGCCTGAGTGGCTCAGCAGTTGAGTATCTGACTTCTGCTCAGGGTGTGATCCCAGTCCTGCGATCCAGTCCCACATTGGGCTCCCTGTGAAGAACCTGCTTCTCCCTCTGCCTGTGTCTCTGCCTCTCTCTATGTGTCTCTCAAGAGTAAATAAATAAAATATTAAAAAAGAAAAGGAGCAGAATAGCATTCCTGCAGACAATGAGAGCACACCAGAAAGAAATGCTCTCAACATAGATTAAAACTATTAACCCACTAAAAATAAACTAAAAGAGATTAAGAAAATGATATAACCTTAAAGGACAGTAAAAATCAGAATTAGAAAAAAGTCTGAAATGAGGTGGCAACAGTCAGGAAAAGACTCCAGGTAATGTAAGAATCTGTGGTGTTCATAGAAATTATTTTTATTTTATTTTTTTTTTACCAAATGACAAGGTTGACATAGATGTAGGAGTGTAGTGCTAATATCTATCAGAATTTGGCAAGGTTTACCATTAATTTTAGTTTCAGTTTCCTCTTGGCCATTTGAGGGAATAACTTATAGCAGTTTACTGGAGCATTCCTCAGAATCCCTTCAACCATAGGGTAGGTCCAGGTGGTACAGGGACGACTAACTTGGTGGACTTTTGTTTATGGTCTTAAAGTCTTAGAGATACTTGTAAAACTAAAATTCAGTGAGGGCTAAGGACAGGTCTTAGTTTATCATCACTATATATTCTGACAATGTAGATATAGTAGAACTCTAGTAAATGTTGGGGTGGGGGAGGAATGGGTACAGCATGTGCCAAAATAATTTTCATATTTTCAGTAATCATATTGTCACCACCATCACTATTAGTATCAGTGTTGTTACTACAATACTGTCATGTATATATAGTACATGAAAAGAGTAATTATGGAATATGCTTCTTTGGTCACTCCTGCTGTCCTTGAAAGCCAAGATTCTCAGTGTGAAAGAAAAGAGGTGCATATATAATAGAGAAAAGGCTAAATAAATGTTCCTCAGGCTTAAATTTGAATTATAAGAGCAAAATGAACTCATGAGGTCTTCTGTGTGTGTGTGTTTGCATGTGTGTGCTTGTGTGTGTGTGTGTGTGTGTGTGTATTTCTTAGCTCTGTATACTACTGAAAATGCCTAGAGATAATGACCAGCATAGTAGTAATGAGTTAGTTGCTAGATTGTGGTCTTGTAATAAAATTTGTCACTGAAAGAAACATGGGCTTCCTAAAGAAATAGCTTATTTCACATCTAGGGCAGAAAAGCCATGATAAGAATGGATCATCTTGGCTCATATCTATAGAGGGAGTTGCCAGGAGCCTACCAAATCCTACTTGCATCATGACAGAAGAACTCCAGAGATGACTTAAAGAGTCTCCCACTAGCTAAAAGGTGGGACAAATTGCATTTCAATAGTGGTAATAATTATAACAGGTTGAAACTGATCAAATATATTTAAATCCATGAGTTTATAGCATTAAAAATTAATTACCTTCAGAAAATGACAGGAAACTACTACTTTATCTTAAAAATAGTGAGTAAATGAGGGATCCCTGGGTGGCGCAGCGGTTTGGCGCCTGCCTTTGGCCCAGGGCGCGATCCTGGAGACCCGGGATCGAATCCCACATCGGGCTCCCGGTGCATGGAGCCTGCTTCTCCCTCTGCCTGTGTCTCTGCCTCTCTCTCTCTCTCTCTCTCTGTGACTATCATAAATAAATAAAAATTAAAAAAAATAAAAAATAAATAGTGAGTAAATGAAAAGTATTTTCCTATCTTTATGAACTGTACCATGAGTAATCCAAGAGTGGAAGAAGACAAGTACCTCTTTATCAAATAGTCCAACAAATAAAGTCATAAAATGTCTCACTCCATGTTCTGATCTTTGACTGCTGACAACATTTAAGCCTCATCCTCCCTCTTTTTGCCTTTTGTCCCATATCTGGGCAAGCCAGAAAAGCCTGACACTTTTTCCTTTAGCACTTGGAGATGGTTCAAACCATCCCAGCTCCATCTGTACATGGAAACCCTCACCTTAGCCCCTCCTAATCGCTATAAAAACTACACACCAAGGGGCTCCTAGGTGACTCAGTTGGTTAGGCATCTGCCTTCAGCTCAGGTCATGATCCTAGGGTCCTGGGATTGAGCCCCATGTTATGTTCTCTGCTCAGCATGGAGTCCGCTTTTTTTTAAATTTTTTTTAATTTTTAATTTTTTTTATAATAAATTTATTTTTTATTGGTGTTCAACTTACCAACATACAGAATAACACCCAGTGCTCATCCCGTCAAGTGAGTCTGTTTCTTCCTCTCCCTCTGTGTGCTCTCTTTCTTGTTTGCTCTCTCTCTCTCCTGTCTCTGAAATAAATAAATAAATAAATAAATAAATAAATAAATAAATAAATATTAAAAATCTTAAAAGAAACCACACACATGCCAATCTCCTTTACCTGCTTTTCCAAGTCATTCTTGGGCCACCATAGAAAGCCAGCCATGCTCCTCCAAAAGCCCCATATGAAAAGTAATACACCCTTTCATTCCCTCTTCATGTGTGTGTGTATGGCGTGTGTTTACCAGTCTTGACATCCAAGCCAGTTTTCTTTTTTTTTTCACTTTTAGAGTCTGTACTGTTTTCTTTTATAAATTTATTTTTTATTGGTGTTCAATTTGCCAACATATAGAATAACACCCAGTGCTCATCCTGTCAAGTGCCCCCTTCAGTGCCCGTCACCTAGTCACCCCCACCCCCCACCCACCTCCAAGCCAGTTTTCAATGGGGATCCATCCTATCTTTCAGAATGATCTCACCATAAACAAAAATGAAAATATAAGCATAGAATATTGCCATTCATAACCCCCCAATTAAAAAAAAATGTTTCTAGGCATGCAACATTAAAGGCTGCTAACATCTTAAAATGAGAGCTACATCAGATATTGTGTGCCTCCAATGATTTTTTTAAGATTTTATTTATTTATTCATGAGAGACACAGAGAGAGAGAGAGGGGCAGAGACACAGGCATAGGGAGAAGCAGGCTGCATGCAGGGAGCCTGACATGGGACTCAATCCCGGGACTTCAGGATCACGCCATGGGCCGAAGGCAGGTGCTTAACCACTGAGCCACCCAGGGATCCCCTGCCTCCAATAATTTTGATAGCTTTTAAATGTGTGTGTGTGTGTGTGTGTGTGTGTGTGTGTGTGTGTGTGTGTTTAGAATAATTGAAAGCATGATGGATCCAGTACTCATACCCTGCTAATGAAAATATCAGTACAAAAATAATACATCAGTATATTTTTCTAGAAAAAGATTTGGTAATAAAGTTTAAGAAGCTTAAAAGCTGAAGAGCTCTTTTTCATGTATCTTGTAGATACCAAATCTAAGGAATAATTAGTGACATGATAAAAAAATTATATATAAAGGTTTATAGTGTGGTAATGTAGTATCATATAAAGTAGTTAAAGAGGAAGGGCATATAATCTCTAAACATAAAGGAAAAAGTTAAACAACATGCCATAAATTGAAAAATGCCTTTGAAAAAATGTAATAAGCATCAGTGCTTGAACTATATGCCCGAGTGTTGTTGTTGTTGTTTTTAAGGAAAAAAACAAATGAGTGTTCAAAATGGAAGAATGAGAAGAATGTGAATATATATGTGAAGAATGAGAACACTGGGAGCAAATGCAGCAATGCAGACCGGTGCACACCAGTGTGGGAGCACTGTTCTTGAATTGGCCTGTGAGAATGACACTCCCCAGCAAAGTCGTCAGGTGGCACTCGGCACACTTGAGGTTTTATGTTCACTCTGGACCATGTCTATAAAACGTATTTCTTGGTCCAAATACTCTGGCAATAAGTGTGGAAAGGAATCTTAAAACTCCTTATAAAAGGAAGGACACTGGGAAATGCCCTTACCTTTTCAAATAAAAGATGCAGATTATTGTTGCCATCATCGTCACCGGCACCACAATCGGCATTGTGGTTTTTATGCTTGTCAGAGATGGGCTCACCCGCCACGGAACCCTGGGGTCCATCAAGGCAATTTTATGCCTCAAACTGCAGCACACTCCCGAGAATTTCAGTCTCCTGAGTAGGACTATGGCTTCTAAGGAACCTACTGCATGTCCCAGATCCCTGCTGGAACTCTGGCTCCCAGCCCAGAGGCTGGCACAGAGAATACCTGATTAATATTTGTCAAATGAAAGAACAAATGTTCCCGTGACAGATGTGCTCCTGGGGAACCAATTCTCCAATGTTTAAGCCCTCTTTCTCTAATGAGAGGTGGACTGACGTTATTTATGGGAAAGAATGCCATGTGCCCTATACCAAGGTAATGGATTGCTATTAAATGTGGGAGGCTGACTACTTTGGTATCAACCCTGTCTACCATTTGTTGTATCCTAAAAGGTGGAGGCATTGTGCCGAGTAGTTCATAGTCATTATATCTAACACTTAAACTACCTTATCTCTCTGTTCATTTTGCCAATATGGAAATTAAGACTCAGAGAATCAGTGTGGCAAGGCCAGGATCACAATAGCGGGGAGCTCCTAAGTCAAAGTGACTGTTTCAATAGCTCACATAGGATCAAATCAAGAAATGAAAGAAAATGAAAGTTATCTCTAGATGTCTCCAAAGAAGAGAAGAAAGAGGAATGTCATGAGTAGGCAGTGAGCCTAAGTTGCTGGGAAACTGAGAAAGCTCCCAGATATTTCAGCTGGTTTGCTTAGTTTTATATGAAAAGGAAATAAAGAATAGAGTTCTTCAAACAGATACCTTAATCCTTCAGGGAAGGCAAAACATGGTGTTAGAGATGAGAGCAGCTTTTCTTTTCTTTTCTTTTTTTTTAAGATCTGTTAAAAATTCTTGAAAAGGTGAAACACAAAGGATGTTGAGGGAAATGAGGGCTTGAATCAAGCAGAGATTTTTTTTCAAGTTTATGATAAACGTTCGCTATATGGAGATTCATTATTGAAAAGCGAAGACGAGAGAGCAGTTGGAATACTAATGGGACACAAGGCTACAGAAATGAGACAAATATCCAAATGATGACCAGTTTGACAGTTTCATCTAGAAATATATACACATGGAACTTTAATTTGACCGTTGACACTAAAAATAGAAATTCAAGGATAATTTCTGTCCTTAAATCACTTGTTTAATAACAGGGAATTGAAATGCTTTCATAAATGGGATTCAAAGCTAATATTGAAAGGAAGAAAGTTAAGATTTAAGAACAATGAAAAACTGGTTGTTAACTACTATTCAACCAATGAATAATAATAATAAACTCAAGGATTTTAGCTATGCTGACATTTTTAGAGGAATTTTCAAGTCCGTACTTGAGTAAGAATTTATTTTACCACCCTGAGACAGAAAATATCCTAGGTATCTTAGGCAAAGTTAAATAATATACAAATCAACAAGATTCTTATTGTCTATTGCAGACCATTGCTTCTCAATACTCCCTGCATATTAGGATCACCTGGGCAGTTTAAAAAATATTCATTCTGGGTCTCTACTCCAGATTAATTAAACCAGAACCTCTGGGAATGAAAATCAGATTTTTTTTAAAAAAGCTTCCATGATGATTGTATTTTGCTGCCAGGTTGAGGGTCCCTAATTTAGAAAGTGAAGAGTAAGATTATAAACAGAATGAAAGTAAGAACCATGCAAGATTTATTCAAAACATTGCCTGGGACATGATAGATACGCAATAGAGACTTACTGAATGAATTGAGTAATTTAGTAATCCTGTGGCATATCTATAATTAGGAAAGCCTACCACTGCTTCCCACCCCAGAGTGTCATTTTAAAAATTGCCTGTGCTGAATGATAACGTATTTTCAGTTCTCCCTGAGCCTGTGTTCAAATAATAATATTTTCTAGTTGATAATTTGAAGAAATGAAGGTCCTATAAGTTGGGGCTGAGTTTCTTGTCCCACAAAAGGAACTGGTTCAAATAATAATATTTTCTAGTTGATAATTTGAAGAAATGAACGTCCTATAAGTTGGGGCTGAGTTTCTTGTCCCACAAAAGGAACTGGCTACCTGTCATGCCATCACTGTAAATGGTCCCTTAGCAACCTCACAAGGGGTGAAAAAGTGCTGAAGTTCTGGCTCAAGAAGCTATGCTTTCGCATTTTTTGATGAGGATCCTACCATAAGACATATCCTACATCAGAACCAGTGTATCCATACATTTAAATCCGAAACAGTAATCAGTACTTACCTTTAATATGTGAGATAATCCCTGATGTTTTCTGTTCTGTTTTATTAATGAAAAATGCTTTAAAAATTTAATTTCATGACCTACCAGGGGATCTGCAATCACAGTTTGAGAAACACTACAGTAACTGGAAAGTGCAAATAGCACAGCCAAGGAAGAATAGCAATGAAAGAAAAGCAAAGAAAACTTGCTGTGGAAGAGAAGGCAGATTTTCAGGACCTATAACTAACTCATGTTATCCTGGTTTGCTATACTTTCCAGATGTGTATTTTATTGTTTGCTATTTCTTGCAACATGAGTGTATGGCTCATGCAAGCTGACCTCCCATCTGCCTTGTACACCACTGTATCACCAACTAGATATAAATACAGTGCCTGGTTCATATCAGAGTTCCAGGAAATGCTCATTAGATTGTATGAACACATAAATGAATAAATGCCAAGTATAATAGTTTCTCAGATCCAGTATATTACATGTTAGTTTCAATTTTTTTTCCAAACAGCTTTGTTTTTTCCCAAAGTCTTAGTCAGACAGTTTTCATCCTCTTGAAGAATTAGCTGTGTCATTATTGTTTTTAAAGGGATTGCTAAGAAGATCCATGACATATTCTTTTTTTTTCTTTTTTTTCCCATGACATATTCAATGGAAAATGAGCCATGGTGCTCCTGCAACTCATCCCCAGTTTGGAAAAAATCATCTTGCCTTGAAGTTAATGACCCTGAAGCCAAGCACCCCCATGAACTAAAGGAAGAAGAGAAAATGTATCTTCTCAATATTTTTCTGGGAGTAACACTTCCTAAGTACGTTGGCAGGGAAGTAGGCAGACTTTGGAAGTAAGAGAGCCATCAAATCAGGAGCCTTGGAGGCAAGTATGATGAATGCCAGTGAAGCTGCCAAAGCACAGGAAGTCCCTGGCCCTTGGGAGGGAATTGAGAAAATGAGAAATAACTAGTAATAGGCACAGGATGGAGGAAGCGAAGAGACAAAGGGCTATACGGCAGGAAACCTAGGAACACAAATGCAACCCAGGAAGAGAGAACAGAGAGAATGGTGAGAACATAGATCAACTGCTATCCATCCATCCATCCACACAGCACAGCACAGATATTATGTAAGTCTTCATCAGCTAGGGCTCAGGGAGCCAAGTGACTCATAAGTTTCAGTTCAAAGATTTGTTGTGCTTTGAGATTTATAGTCCAAGCTTCTCGTTCTGATAGAGGATGAGAACCCATTCATTCACTTAGTCAGTGATTATTTGCTGAACGCTTGCTTGCCTCGTGCAAACATTGGGAACAGAATTATCAATACAGTATACACAGTACCTGTCCTCAGGGAATTTCTATTCTAATGGAGAATTTAGGCAGATAATATTAATATGTTAATTATGTAATTAATTATCGATTGCAAATTTTAAGAGTTATGAAGATGCCCAGTAGTACCGTAAACACTTGAGCTATGCTCTAAAGTGTGAAGAGGAGCCAAGTGAGGTATTCCAAGTAGAGAAGACAGCATTCGCAAAGGCCCCATGGCAGTGGAAGTATGTCCCAGTTGAAGACAGTGTAGCTGGCATGCAGTGAGTGAGGGCAGAATGTAAGCAGGGTCTGGACCAGGCTGGAGGTTGCAGGGCATGCTGAGGATCTGCTATTTTCTCTCAAGAGAGGAATATGAAGCCACGCAGGGGTTTTGAACAGTGTTCAGAGGGGTGCCAGTGGGGAGACGTTGTGGGGAGGATTTAATGTGCACCTGTCTCAGGTTGATCCTGGGCAAGTATTTCAGCAGGCTGGTGGTCAGTTGTCTTGAGCATCTCATTCTAATTCTAGCTGATGTGGTTCTTCTGGACAGAAGAGCTGTAGTTCTGTTCCTCAATCATCTTTCAGTGTAACCCTGGATCTGTCCAATTTACTGTGCAGAGAAGTTCCCCAGCTTAAACTGTTTCTCATTAGAGAATGATTTAAAAAGAAAAAGGCTTTGCCTGCCTATTACTACTGAAGAAAACGTTCTGGGGAGAGAGAGAGAGAGAGAGAGAGAGAGAGAGAGAGAGAGAGAGAGAGAGAGAGAGACTCCCCTTAATCTGGAGCCTGTAACTCATGCACTCCAATAATGATTTGCAGTAAATCCCCTTAAATCCTCATCATGTCACCCTTTTAATCCTCAGCTCCTTCTCTACATATCAAGCTTGAGAGAGCACAAATCCCCTTATTTATGAAGAAAAACCCACAGAACCATAACCTGAGAATGTAGTTTCATCTGTACAAGAGTGCAGCCAAATGCATCTTTGTGAAATTTTGATGAAAATGAAACTTTGCTTTCCAGATGGGGAAAGTGAGAGACCTTGGGACTCCAAAGAGCCCTGTCTAGACAGCTAAGATGCATCTTTCCAGGGCTTCTCACACTGATTTTAAGATTAGATCAAATTCAACCTGGCAGTGAACTATTGTTTCTAAAAAACCTATTCTTGAAAAAATTCAGGTGTAAAAATCTGAATCTAGGTAGGAGCATTTGAGTTTAGTCACCACATCTAACACTGAGGGAAAAGTGGGAAAATTCTTTTAAATATTTAGTAAGGGATTGTTGTGTGCCAGGCACTGTGCTGAAGCTTTAGAAGCACTGCCTCATTTTACCCTCATAACTTTTCTCTCTAGTAGATGCTGTTAACATCTCCATTTTGCAGCTGAGAAAAATTAGGCTAAAAAATGGTCCATTCATGGACACCTGGGTGGCTCAGTTGAATGAGTATCCTACTCTTGATTTTGGCTCAGGTCCTGATCTCAGGGTCATGAGATACAGCCCAGTGTCAGGCTCTGCACTGGGTGTGGAGTCTGCTTGAGATTCTCTCTCTCCCTCTCCCTCTACCCTTCCCCCTGGTTTCTCTTTCTCTCTCTCTCTCAAATAAATAAATAAATAAATATTTAAAAAATGGTTCATTCACTACCTGAGACTGTGAAGGAGCTGCTATCTGAACTCTGTCTCTACAACTCAAACATCTACTCTTTTCATTCCCATATGACACAATAAGATTCTCTAAAACGTAGTAGCACCAGGGCAGGGTATGACAGGTTCCTTGTATTGTCGAGTACCATGAAGTTGATTGCTCAGGATGGCATCTAGGAAAGATAGTGACTTAAGGTTTAGAAATCCAATCCTTCCCTCCCCTTCCATAAAGTGACCAAAAAGACCAAAATAATCCAAAAATAGGAGGAAGAAAACCTGCATCGATAAAAGAAACCAGAGAGTGTGCCATACCTATGTCAGAAACTTGCAGGAATTTCTTCTGTAGTACCCAGAATGGAATAGGTTTAAAGGAACTACACCCTTGGAAGGGGATGGCAAAGACTGCAGGACAGAGGGGTCTCCTCCTGGGTCCCTCCTGCATCGGGGATCAGTCAACAGCAGAGTCAGCCCAGCAGGCAGAGGTCCCATCAGACAAAAAGCCTTGGAGAGGTGGACTGCATATTGAGAGGCAGTTTAGGAACATCTGGGTAGAGTTATGTTTTCTCTCCTTCTATGAACATCAAGAAGGTAACAAAACATTACCTACAGCAAATGTTTAAATCAGAACATGCAATTCATTCAAAATATCAACTGTTCCTTAAAAAAAGCCTGTTCCAAGGATTGGAGTATGCATTTGTTTTTTAGCCTTCGGATGACACAGGGAGGAGTCTGTTGGAATATGTGGTACAGAGACAAATATGGTGCACTATTTGCTGGTACTCAAGGTGTGGAAATTTAGCACTTACCTTTCCTTTATTTTCCTGGTGTCTGAACCCCACTCCCCACTCATTGTTTAAGACCCAAGCTCAAATGCCCACTCTTTCATAAAGCCAATCCTGAACCCTTCGAATTCTCATCTCCCTGAAGCAGAGGTAATAGCTACATTTATTTCTGTTTGCTGATTGTTGTTGTTTGCTTTAAGTTTAAAAGATGTAGTGGGTAAAAAAAAAAATTAAAACTAAGTATTTAGGAAGGCATTCAATTAAAATATATTTCCCCATGGCCCAAGCCTCAGTCTTCCTGTTTTTAGCTTCTTGAATGTCTCCAAAGATGGTTGTCTATACCAGAAAATAGAAGTTCCCTCTGCGCACTGTTCTGCCTCCTTCCTTCTTCATCTTAGCATATATCTTTTTTTTTAAAGAAAGATTTATCTATTTATTTGAGAGACTGAGAGGGGGTAGAGAGGCAGAGGGAGAGAGAGAATCTCAAGCAGACTCCCCACAGAGCCCAACGCAGCACTTGATCCTAAGACACTGAGATCATGACTTGACCTGAAACCAAGAGTTAGACGCTTAACCAACAGAGCCACCCAGATGCCCCTCATCTTAGTATACATCTTTGGAGATTATTTCACATCAGCCATGAAAATAAATGGCTAGCCAGCATACCCTTACAGCTCCCTCTTTTGAATCTCAGCGGTATACCTGCATTGCCACTGTTGTGCTTTGTATCTTGTTGTACTTGAGATCTAGTGTCCACATACTAGGTCTCTTCTCTGCTGGATTTTAACTCATTGATGGTAAAGACTTTACATCATTCTTTGTCACATTTCTTTTGGGCTTATTATAGCTGAAGGCAGAATTGTGAAATAAGTAAATTGCAAAGCTCTATGCAGCTTTTCTCTGACCATTTTGTCATAGAACAGCAGTTTTCTTTAATTGAGGTATAATTTTAAAACAATGAAATGTACCAATTATAAGTGTTCAGTTTGATAAGTTTTGAGAGTTGTAACTACCAGTCAAATCATGATGTGGAATATTTCTGTCATTCTGAAAAACTCCCTCATGGAGCCTTCCAGTTTGTTTTTACCCACCCCCTCTGGTACAGATATCAAAGGCAGTGATTTTCTGATTATTATATACCAATCTTCTATATTCTTGTGCTTAAGTTAAATGGAATAACATAGTACATATTTTCATGAACATTGCTGAGTAGTATTTTATTTTATGAAATGTGTTTATTTGTTCTCTTGGTAATGGATTTTCATTCCTCTCCAGTTTTACTTATCATGAATAAGGTTGCTATGACCATCCTGGTATTAGTCTTCTTGTGGATCAATGTTTTTATTTCTCTTAGAAGTGCAGTCCCTGGGTCTTGGGGCACATAAGTGTTTGACTTTAATGAGGAACTACCAAATGCTTATCTGAAATTGTTGTATCATGTTAAGTGCTGCCAGCAATGTAGAAAGGTCCCGATATTCATTTTTGCCCACCTCTGATATTTCTGTCTTTATATCGGCTATTCTTGTGTATGTGTGAAATAGTGGTTTTAATTTGCATTTCATAGTGAGCAGTGATGTTAAGAAGCTTATTGACCTTGTGTTCATCTTCTTATTTCAAGAATCACTTGCAGTCTTTTGTCCATTTTTTTAACTCATGTATACATATGGGAAATATTCTCTCCTAGTCTACAGCTTGCCTACTTATTTACTGCATGGGTTCTTTTGATGACCAGAAAATTAAATTTGATAAAGTTGGATTTACCTTTTGTTTCTCCCATTGTCACAAGTGGGTTTTTGTGTGTGTATATGTGTGTTTGTGTGTGTGTGTGTGTGTGTGTGTGTGTGTGTTCTGTATAGGAAATCTTCTGCCTATAAGTCATGAAGATATTCTTTCCTGTGTTTTCTTCATAAAGCTCTATTCCCCTAAGCTTTCTGTTTAGGTATATGATCTAACTTGAATCCATTTTTTTGCATATGGAATGAAATAGTGGCTGAGATTTCTTTTTATTCCATACAAACATCCGGTTATTCCACCTCCATTTGCTAAATAGCATTCCTTTCTCCATCGTCTTTGTGCCTTGAAATTCAGCTGTCCATGTATGTGTGTGTCTCTGTCTGGAGTCCCCATTCTTTCCTGCTGACCCACTGATATATCTTATACCCATATGATACTGTTGTGATTACTATAACTCGATTTCAAAATCATAGAATATAAATTCTCCAATTTGTTTTTTTTGTTGTTGTTGTTGAAGATTGTTTTTCTTATTCTAGACTCTTTGAATTTCCATATGGGAAGATTAGTCTGTCATTTTCTTCCACATTCCTACGGGATTTGGCTTAGGACCATATTAAATCCACAAATCAATTTGGAGCCAATAGACACCTTAACAATTCGGAGGTTTCTGATCCATGACAATTGTATACCTTTCCTTTTAGTTAGATTTTATTTAATTTCTCTAAGGACGTCTTGTAATTTTCAGGGCAGAGGACTTGCATATCTTCCATTAGGTTTATCCTAAGATGCTTAATATTTTGGTTGCTATTATAAATTTAATTGTACGTGCCAACTGTTTATTATCAGAATAGTACAAATACAATCGATCCATGTATGTTGCATATATATTATAATAGTTACATCTTGTCAGTGAATTGCCTTTTTAATCATTATGAAGTGTCCTTATTTTTCCTCTGGTAATTTTCTGTGTTCCAAAGTCTACTTTGTCTGATATAATATGGCTATGCCAGCTTCCTTATGTTTTGTGCATACAGGGTTTATGTTTCCCAGTTATTCTGTCTTCAACCTGTCTATGTCTTTATGTTTAAAGTATTTTTTAAAAAGATTTCATTTATTTATTCATGAGAGACACAGTGAGAGACAGAGGCAGAGACATAGGCAGAGGGAGAAGCAGGCTCCCTGCAGGGAGCCTGATGTGGGACTCAATCCCAGGACTCTGGGATCACAACCTGAGTGAAAGGCAGATGCTCGCCCACTGAGCCACCTAGGTGTCCCTAAAGTATGTTTCATATAAACAGTCTTGCTTTTTTATCTTTTCTGACAATGCCTGCATTTTACATGTACTAAGTATTGATATTGTTGGATTTTATGTTTGGCTTCTTAATATTTATTTTCTTTCTGTCTCTATTAGTTTACTGGGCCTGCCATAGCAAAGTACCACAAGCTGCATAAAAAACAGAAGTTTATTTTCTCATTGCTCCAGAGGCTGGACGTCTGAGACATAGGTGTCAACACAGTTAGCTCCTTATGAGCATGGGGAGGGAAGGGATGTCCTGGGCCTTTCTCCTTGGCTTGGAGATGGCCGTCTTCTCTGTGTGTCTTCACATCCACTTCCCCCTTGTGCCTTTTTTTGTCCACACTTCCTCTTCTTCTAAGGATACAGGTCAGATGGGATTAGGACCCACCATTAATGACCTCATTTTAACCTAATTACTTCTTCAAAGACCCTCTCTCCAAATACACTCACATTCTGAGGTATTTGGGCTCAGGACTTCAACGTACGAATTTTGAGGGGACACAGTTGGGCCAATAACAGTGTCCCATAGCTTCTTAGTCCTTCATTCCTCCTTTCCCACCTTTTAGATGAATCACATATGTTTACAGATTTTTATCTTACACTTTTCCTTGACTTTGTAGCTCTACCTCTTGGGGTTATTTTTTTCGTTGGCCATCCTAGAGAGTGCCATCATCGGCGGCTTCAGCCTCTTACAGCCACCTTCAGGGTTTTCGCGTGGCCCTTCTGTTGACCTCACCCTGACATTTGTGTTCTATTTGTTTTATACTGACTTTGACATCTATTATGAACCCCACAATATATTTATTGCTACTAATCTTACCTTAAATAATTATCTTTGAAAGAAATGTGAGAATAATAAAAAGTTGGTAGTCTTTAAGCAGTTATATATATATAAGAGATAATAAAAAGTTGTATGGTATTCTAAAGAAATATAAAGATACACAAACATTTATTTATATACATTATTAATTATTTATAATTAATACAATCATAATCACATATGATTATATTAATATTTATAATAATATTATATTTATATAGGATATATAAATGTTATGACAATTATAATTATATAATATATATTCATATATTATATTTAATTTATTTAATGGATATTAAATAAAATATAATAATATATAATAATAATAATATAGATGACCTTTTATATTCACCCAGCAGGTTAAGCATGCTGTTCTGTTGGCTCTGGCCTCCATGAAAACAGCAATTTCTATTGCTCTTATCACCAGAGAGGTAAATGCTTTGCACAAAGGCAAAGTCCCAAAGAAGGACAAATCTCAGTCTTCCATGTAACACTGAGCTTATAAACTACCACTCCCACCTGGATGTAGAAGTGCAGACATAGGAATGCTGCAGACATAGGAATCCTCCTCTACCATAGCCCCAGGAAGCTCTTTGTCAGGGCTTTGGCATACCTGAAGAGAGATAAACCTCCCAGGTTGTAGCATCCAGTGAATCTGTATACGAAATCACCGTTGGACTCTTCATACCCCATCTGTTACCCTTTGCAAGGTTGATGGGAAAGAGCAGAGGCAAACAGAGAAAAGGTGCCTTCTTTTTTTTTTAATATTTTGTTTATTTATTCATGAGAGACACACAGAGGGAGAGGCAGAGATACAGGCAGAGAGAGAAGCAGGCTCCTCTCAGGGAGCCCAATGTGGGACTCGATCCCAGGACCCTGGGATCACGACCTGAACCGAAAGCAGACGCTCAACCACTAAGCCACCCAGGAGTCCCAGAAGAGGTACCTTCTTAAGGTAGGAGTGATGTGGTTTCCAGGGGTGACTCTCTACTGGTGACAATCCTGGGATTTGGAGAGCTTGCAAATGTTTTGGTGTGTAATTGTAGAGCTACCAGTGAGTGGAGTGGTTTCATTGGTCCTCTCTGTCCCCCAAGCAACCCTTCATTCTTCGTATCACATAGCCTTAGGGCCTTGATGGCAGAAATGAGTCAAGATGCAGCGTGCTAAGTGTGGGCATCTGGGAGTTAGCAAGGGGGGTGCTGTGCAAGCATGCCTCTTTCTTGACCTCCCATACCCCTGGCTGTCAACCTTGGCAGTGGCTGCTCTCATTTCAAACTGAGGGACTGAGGAGACCCTAAAGGCCCTAGTATCAGGCAGGGTCCAACTGCCGGAATGAGAAGCAAGTCACTAAATTCAAAATGAGAATAAGAGATGGTAAGTGTTTCACCTGAATTATTTCATGTACATAATGCTTTAAAATTCACCACATATGAATGTTTTATCAACCTGTGATATTCCAAATGTAATTATCTTAACTGATGAACTTGAATTTTGAATATAAAACCTCATTAGAAAAGGCCATTATGTGGTAATCGTTATGATCTGATAGATTTGACAGATACTCACATGTCCTATTTCCAAATATAGGTTACTGCAAATATCCATAAGGAACTCTGCTTTGAAAATATTGCTAGGTATTTGTTTTCCACAAACAGTTAATACTTGGAGTGAACATTCTCATGCGATAAATTGAAGCAAATTAAATAATCTCAGAGCCTGCTTGTCTATTGTTACTGGTTAGGAATATCTTGGTTGTAAAAGCAGAGAAAAAAGAACTCAAATGAAATTAAGCAGAAAATGGGAATGAGGAGGGTAGTTCTTGGCTCACAGGTTCAGAAATATTTCTGGGTTCAGGCATTGCTTGATCTGGGAACACCTATGTTATAACCAGATCCTGATTTTTCTGTTTCGCTCTGACTTGTAGTGTTGGCTTCATCTTCAGACTCCACACATTGCACCTGTCCTCATTCTGAGCAAGTTTTTCTTTTTCACAAATGAATGCTGCTAACTGCGACCTCATGGATGTCCTTGAATGACCTTGCCTAAGGGAAGAAGAGGGATCCGCTCTGGTTGTTTTTTTCTTTTCTTTTCTTTTAATTTATTTATTTGAGAGAGAGAGAGAGAGATTGTACACATGCAAGTGTAAGAGTGGGGGAAGGGGCAGAGAGAGAGAGAGAAGCAGACTCCCCACTGAGCAGGAAGCCCGATGCAGGGCTCCATCCCAGGACCCTGGGATCATGATCTAAACTGAAGGCAGCCGCTTAACCAACTGAACCACCCAGGTGCCCTACCCTCTGGTTGGTTTTGCACCGATCCTTAGATACCCCTTCTCTTAATGGCTCAGATTTGTTCTTGTATCCATTTTGAATCAATCATGGTGCAAAGAAGAAACCATGCCTGGCTTAAAGCAATCAAGACCTGGCCATGGAACATAGGGTGGGTCAACCCTGCATGAACCACATAGTGTCAGAAGGAGCAGGGGAGGGATGGCTCCCCACCATGGTCTGGGGATACTGGTCTGCCACCTGTGTTAGCATCTTGCTAATGCCATCCTTGGCAGTGGTGACCTAAGGAGCTTAAAATCATATTCAATCCTTCCCTTGTTTTCTGAACCCCAGGCTTTGGAATTTTTGTTATTACATAACTATTGCTTCCATTCAGGACATACGTAGGCTCATTTCACCCTTAACAGGGCTCTCTCCTTCTTTTAAGGGCCAGTTTATCTTCAGGCTATTAAAGTACTGCTAATTCAAAGGCCTCTAGGAACAAAATTAAATACTGTATGTTTCATTTCAAAACATACACTTAGCTCTTTTATTCCTGGGTACTCCAACAATGGAGTGTGTATCTACACTGAAGAATTGCTTGAATTACATCATCATCATCATCATCATCCTCATCATGTTCATTGCAGACACTGTACTAGGCACATTGCATCCTGCTCTCTTCCACTACTGGAAATCATTCCTTTTTAAAGCCACACATGTTTCAAGGCCTGGCTTTAGGTCTTCTTCATCCAGGGGACCTTCTATAATCACTCTCAGGAGTATCTGCCTGGGATATTTTTGTTTAAGTATTTTCTCCTGCTCTACTTTGATCTGTCTTCCCAACTGGGTTGCTATCTGCTCAAGGGCAGGGGCCTCAGCTTCTACTTTCTGTATCCCTGGAATCTACCATAGTGGTTTGGAACATCAGGAGTTCAGTCATTATTGATTATCACTCTAGTCTTCAGAATACTCATTCCTTAGAGGAAATTGTGAAACCTTTGTGCCACATGGGAAAGTTGTTTATTTAGGCCACATATCAGGACAGTCTCCTTTGTCTGCATGTTTGCAAGTTTATTCTGCAAAATTACATTGCTCTGAACATGTCTCACACTAAGGAGACTAAAGAGCGAGGATCAGAAATGGTTTCTGTTAGCAGTTCTGTTTTCAGCAGCATCGCTGATAGTGGCCTTCAGGTAAGCCTTTGTTGTATCTGACCTTTGTGAGTGTTGAAGCAGTTTGTCATGAAGCAGAAAGATCACAGACCTTGGGTCATATAGATCTGGGTTTAAATTCTAGGCCTACCACTTACTACCCGTATTAGCTGCTGCTTCTCCCATAAATGTAGAAATCTAATTCTTATCTCAGAAAGTTGGGAAGTATTCTTGCCTCCATCCCAGCTGAACACACTGCGCTACTCTTGAATTCTGCTGTTAACCAGCTGGAGTTAGCACCAGACTCCACAGATTTAAGAACTAGGTCTATAACAAGTTTGCCCTTGACACTAATCATTGTGTGTCCCCCGGCCACCAGCACTTCAGGCTATCAACTCATGAGGTTCCTAGAGTGCCCCTCAGGTTTGATAATTGGCTAGAGCTATTCAAATAACTCAGGAAAACAATGCATATCACAATTTTATTATTAAAGATACCCATAGGACAAGGTCTGGGAGGCAGCACAGAGCTTCTCTGCCCTTTCCCCATGGAGTCAGGGTTCATCACCCTCCCAGCATATCAGTGTATTTATCAACAACCTAACTCCACTGAGCTTTGGTGTCCAGAGATTTTATTGGCAATCAGTTATGTAGGTATGATTCATGAGATCAATGGCCATGTGCTGGAACTCAGTCTCCACCTTCTTCCTCTCCCAGAGGTTGGGCTGGTCCATGTCTCAGCCCTCTCATCATGATAGATCTTTCTGATGACCAGCCCAGCTAGCACAACGGAAGCCATCTAGGGTCTCCACCATGAATCCCTTTAATAGCATAAGAGACACCCCATCACTCAGGGAATTTCAGTGGTTTTAGAAGCTCTGTATCAGGAACAAGGGACAAAGACCAGACAAATTCTTTATTATGCTAAAGGAAGTTTGTGAGATAATGAATGATAATGCACCTTTATTGTGAAAAAGAGTCTACATCAAACTAATTAAAGCATTGAGTTGAAAAGCTAAGTTTTATGATTATACTATTAGCACTGTTGTACCTCCTTCCTTTTTTCTCTGCTTTCCAGAACTCTACCAAGATTCCAGCCATTTAAAGGATCTGGCACATATAGTGAGTGGTATAGTTGTGGCATAACTCAACATGAAAAAGGATCTTCCATAACCTATGTTCAGATGTAATTAATGAAGTATAGGACAACTTCTGAACAAAGAAACTACTTTAGACATTCTTCATAAATGTTTCTGTAACAAGAACAACAGAGAGAAGGCTAGATGACCTCCCTCGGATAATTAAGAAGGAGGAGTGACAGTGGAAGCATGCTCAGTTCTTGCCAAGTTATAGATATGAGGAACACACTCGCTGAAGACTTAGTGGGCCGGAGTAAAGAGCTGTGGTCTTTACATTTTACCATACTATTTTGGAACTGCATCCCTAGATGAACTCTGTTTGACCTTCTACCAGGTTTTCATGTCACCAGTGGCCTTGCAAGCAGGCAAAAAACTGCTTTGAGTGGGATCACTACAGTGAAACTGCCGTCAGCCACACATCACTTCCCAATCATGGCATGTTATACCAGGTCAGAATAAATTATGTAGAGTAGTGTTCATGTGATTATGCTCAGTGAAAAAAAAAAGCAGGTTACAAAATTAAGCATGAATATGATCCTAATTCCTGTCCTTATGCACACATGCAGGTGGGCATAAAAAATACGAGGGAAACATATAAAAATATCAATACTTTAAAATTGTGATTCATGGCATTACCATTTATTTTTCATTCTCTTCTTTATTCTCTTCAAAACATTTACATTGCTTATGCATTGTTTCATCATAATAAAAATAGTTTAAGACAGCACTGCATGACTGTGTATACCCTGCCCTGTGATTGTTTTCACTTTATTCCCTGTGTGCCTGAATGATAATCTTCTCTCATCAGGTGGAATTAAGCTTGGGGCATACAGGCATGAAGCCTCTTATTTTATGTGCATGGTTGCTTTTATGTTAGGTTCTCACTGTTCATCAGTTTCTGGGTGGACACATTTGCTGCCAAGGCTTCCTTGCTTTGCTAGAGGCCAAAATTTGGTATGAATGTGTAAAGTTTGTCAAAATATTGACAGCCTAAATTCATCTTAAAACTCTGTACAGTTTTATCTAGCCCCCCTTTCCAGTGAGGCCCATGCAGGATTTTTAGAAGGCCGGGATGCCTGGGTGGCTCAGTCAGTTAAGCGTCTGCCTTCAGCTCAGTTCATGGGTCCTGGATCGAGCCCTGCACTGAGCTCCTTGTTCAGTGGGGAGTCTGCTTCTCCCTCTTCCTCTCCCTCTCCCTGCCACTTGTGTTCAATCTTTCTCTCTCTCAAATAAATAAATAAAATCTTAAATAAAAAAGATTTTAGAAGGCCATCCTTCCCTAAGAGCCTGCTGCTCGTGCTGGACATGGCATACATATCGCTTCCTTCAAAGTAAGGCCGACAATTCAAACAAGAGGCCTGAAAGTAGATTGCCTTCAGAATGAGTGTCAGTTCATTTTCAGAAGTACAGGATTGGTAGGAAATATTGAAGAATGAGTAATATTTTATCATAGAATCTGACAAAGCAAAACCATTAATTGATTTAAAAATATCATGTAACAGCTTGTAGAATACTATGGTGAGCAAAACAAATAACTTGCATGGAACTGGCCCCTGCGATGTAGCTGAAAATCCCCTCAGCGAATAGATAACATACACGTTTTTCCCAGTCCCATGATGCTTCATTGTCAGCAGGTGTTGGCTATAGAAATAGCCAACTTTGAGCTTGAAGGCACCACCCTTTCTATCTTGCTGCCTCATTTATTCATTCCTCCCCTCTCTCACGCACTTACTTACTCATATGAGCAAAATTCAAAAACATATGTGATTACTTTCGATATAGCTAGGCATTGTGGGAGTATAGGGGGTACCATACTTGGTTAAACTTTCTAATGAAAATCATCACCCGATAGACCTTATGCTTCTGATCAATGATGTGTGTATTACCTGGATTTCAGAGCTTTCCTACCCTTCAGAGCCCTCAACTTAAAATGGCTGAATTGCTTCCCCCTCCCACCCTTTTTGTGATCTGTTAAATATAAACTTGGAAATAACTTAGAACACATGCATTTTGAATATACCAAATCTTACAAGGTAGAACTTTTTCTGCTCTCCAGATAACTGAGGAATAAGGAAACAAGATTCCTCTCTGGGTGTTAAACTTTAAATCAAAGTAACGAGACCAGGGATCCCTGGGTGGCTCAGCGGTTTGGCGCCTGCCTTTGGCCCAGGGTGTGATCCTGGAGACCCAGGATCAAGTCCTGCGTCGGGCTCCCGGCATGGAGCCTGCTTCTCCCTCTGCCTGTGTCTCTGCCTCTCTCTTTCTATGTCTATAATAAATAATCTTAAAAAAAAAAAAAAAAAAAACCAAAGTAACAAAGACCCTATTTTCTGTCCTATAGAGACTGGCCATGGTGGCCCTTGCTGGCTTTCTTCATATAATGCCCCTGCCATCACCATGAATTAAGTCTTGACAATAGAAATTTCACCAGACAGAATTAAAGAATTCAGAAAAGTTAAGAGACTTTAAGAGGGTCAAAGGGGAAATGCATACATTAATAGGTAAAGAAACAAATTTCCTAGAAATGTGGTGTAGAAATATGCTTTTGGGGGATCTCTAGAAGCTTCCTCTCCCTCTGTGATACTAAGAAAGGAATGGGATTCTGGCAGAAGGTCTTACTTCATTTTTTTCTGCCAAGATGAATTCTAAACTAGGCATTTTCTAGTACATGTCTTGTTTGTGAGAATTGCTTCCCTGATACTGTGGCACAGTGATGCCTTTCCCTTTCATCTAAGTCGTATGTGTTTCCCTATCTGATCATTCAAACTATTGCAGCCAGAGACACAAAAAGAAATTACTCTGGCTGATTTCCCGAGATGTTGGGATAGGTGCTAGCATTTATAACCACAGATTAGGAGAAATCTCTTGAAGGGGCAAGAGAATCTCCCTGTGAAACTTAATCTGTTTCATTGCAGCATGATGGAATATGAACACTATCACATACTGTGTTTTCATCCACTGACTGAGTAGGTGTTTACTCCTGAGTGATAATGACAATACATATAATCCGTGATTTACTAACAAGAGGAATAGGAATTTACAATCAGTCATCTTATAAAAAGCCCAAAATGCAATTTGAAACTGGAAAAAAAAAATTCAAGCAAAATTGACATTCCCCAGGGTACTTCTGGGCCCATCGCCCAGAGCTTTCTGTCTCCATGAAGAGGTACCTCTTTCTCTGTACAATATGAGCAGAAGGCTCATCTCCCAAGACCCTGACTTCATGGAGTTTGTGTTTTACCCCCAGGCATGGCTTCAGGGGTTTCCCTTTCATGCCAAATATCATTTGTCTAGGAACTGATTTGGTGTTTCAATAGATTTACTCTCTAGTACACTGTATGCTAGACAATCCAGTGATTTGCTTTAAAAAGGTCATATACCAGGTCAGTTTAGCAAACAGATCTCTTAGACTTAATGTCTGGTCAGCATTTATTGAAATTTTGCACAAAGAAGGACACTTTTTTCATTCCTAAATATTTATTTTTCAAGGGCTTAGTTTATAGTGGGTGATGTTGTAGGCCCTGGGATTTGGCAAGAAAAGGGTAAATGTCCTTCTGTCATGATACGTATGAATATGTTGGAGAGGAGCCCCAATAGGTGAATTAGCAAGAAGAAAGAAGGAGGGAGAAAAGAGAGAGAGAGAGAGAGCGGGAAAGAGAGACAGGGCAAAGGAGAAAAAGAGAGAGAAGGAAGGAAAACAGAGCACAGGGAAGGTACAAGGGAAGGAAGGAAAAAGAAGGAAGGAAAAAGGAAGGAAGGATAACTCTGAAGGAAACAAGGGACAGGACATATGTATGGAAACCATGGCATTTATATATCTCACAGCTCTGGTACATGTTTGTGCTTTACTCCTGGGCATGAGTTTTAAAGATCAGAGGCCTTTAAACTTCAACCCAGCAGGTCTGAGTTATTTCATTGATAGTTCATGGCCACGTTGGTTTCTGCAGTGTTCCTAAAAGACTGTGTAATGTGGAAACAACTTCCTACTCCCCACTCCCACAAAAGAAAGAGCACCAAGTTTCAATTATACTCCCCTTTGTGGAGAGTCATAACTGATATTACCATATGAAAGATTCTGGAAAAGTCCTGCAATACCTATTTTATTAACAATTCCCCAATCTTATTTTGGTATGGATTTTTTTTTCCCTGTCCTAAGTACTAAGCTCACACCTTGCTTGTGTTCCAATGGTTATCACATAAGTAGGCTAGCTAGTAGAAGAGGGATCATTAAACCGAAAACATTATCAACTAGGCACTCAAACTACTGGAGACAGTATGGCTATAAGACAAAAAAGCAGTATCCATACGCTCGGAATTTGTGATATGAGTATGAGTCAGTTCAGTTTGCTTGCACCCATTCTGTAACATAAGTCCTGGGCACGGAGAGAGGAGTATGGCACAGGAAGATACAGTATAATAGGGAATGTGTTTACATGTAAATTAAAATTTATGATTCAGTATTACTTGATATAGTAAAAAGAAAGGCACAGAATTCCAGAGGAGCACAGAGATCACCTGGTTAAGCCTGAAGGAAATATTACAGCAATCATGGAGGACTTCTTAGAGGAAGTGGTAAGAATTATTCATATAACATTACAGGGGACTAATCCATGACCATCAGGAAATATGTGTATAACATCACCTCGAGAATAATTCATGATACTATGTGATCAAGAACTGGATTGTGTAGTTCAGATGGTATATCCCATACGAATTCAGAAACTGGAAGGAAGGTCATGAACGCTTGGTGGGATATGAGTTTTGATTAAAATAGTGGAACATGAGGGATCCCTGGGTGGCGCAGCAGTTTGGCGCCTGCCTTTGGCCCAGGGCGCGATCCTGGAGACCCGGGATTGAATCCCACGTCCGGCTCCCGGTGCATGGAGCCTGCTTCTCCCTCTGCCTGTGTCTCTGCCTCTCTCTCTCTCTCTCTCTGTGTGTGTGTGTGTGTGTGTGTGTGTGTGTGTGTGTGACTATCATAAATAAATAAAAATTTTTAAAAAATAGTGGAACATGAGCCAGATCTTGGGAGAAGTAGAGCCAATAATTATTTATAATTATCTATAATTAATGATATTATTAGCTTTCATTAACTGGTTCTCAAGGACCTTCTCTGTATCATACTCTTTGCGGAAGACTTTTCACAGCACCTTATCTACTCTCCCAGCAGCTCCTTGAGGGAGGTGTTACTGTTGTGTTCTTCTAAGGATGAGGAAAAGAGGCTTTTGAATTCAAAGAACTTGCTGCAGATTACCTAAAGGTCAGGGCAAGGATGGAGAGTCCATCCTCCCACATCTGTGACCTGTATTGTGATGCTGATTACAAAACCTGAACTCCATGCATAGTGGCAGGGTGGCTGATGTTTAATAGCATATTTTGAAAGAAAGATAGGTTAAGAAATACCCAAGGAAGCTTTGAATGTAACACATTCACTAGACTATGTTCCCTTTGGATTTTTTTTTTAATTTGTGATAGTCACACAGAGAGAGAGAGAGGCAGAGACACAGGCAGAGGGAGAAGCAGGCTCCATGCACCGGGAGCCCGACGTGGGATTCGATCCCGGGTCTCCAGGATTGCGCCCTGGGCCAAAGGCAGGCGCCAAACCGCTGCGCCACCCAGGGATCCCCTCCTTTGGATTTTTGATACACAGGGGCTTGATGATAAACATTTACAAAATATTCACAACCTGAATACGAATCATAAACTCTGTTGAGGTCTGTGTGATATAATGGTACCAAAGAATTCTTGCATTCTGTTCGAAGTTTATACCACACTTGTAAAAGCTCCTCTTATCAGTACTGCTATGTTTCTGAAAAAGGAACATTAAATATAGAGCTCAGGATTCCGTCGCCTTTGAGAAGAGGATGTATGAGAACAGGAAAGGGGCTTCTGCACTTTAAAAGATGTTCTCTAGTGAGAATCAA
The DNA here is from genome assembly GCF_018345385.1 of Vulpes lagopus. Classification (NCBI taxonomy): domain Eukaryota; kingdom Metazoa; phylum Chordata; class Mammalia; order Carnivora; family Canidae; genus Vulpes; species Vulpes lagopus. The sequence goes on along the minus strand of NC_054830.1, from coordinate 108,033,179 downwards.
AGTGGTTGCGATGTTGGCATTACAAATATTTGTGAATCTCCCTGCTTTTAGAGAAACAGAATTTAAAGGTGTAATCTCAGTGTCTTGGTCCTTGGGAATCTTCTCCGTCACCTAGGTAAAAAAGAGGTCCACTTCATTTTACGTTTCTGTTTGAAAGAAAAACCTGATGGGGGTCTATTTTGTTTTCATGTTGCTAAGAAATCTTTTTTTTTTTTTTAATTTAAGTTCTACATTTCACTATTACTCCAAAAATATTCTTTAAAGGAAGGTGATACTTAGAGCACCTGGATGGCTCAGTGGTTGAGCGTCTGCCTTTGGCTCGTGGTGTGATCCCGCAGTCCTGGGATCAAGTCAGGGATCAGGTTCCCTGCAGGGAGCCTGGTTCTCTCTCTACCTATCTCTCTGCCTCTCTCTCTGCGTCTCCCATGAATAGATAAATAAAATCTTTTTTTTTAAAAAAAGTGATACTTGTCACAGAAATTCAAGAATGTCAGGATGCCTGGGTAGTTCAGTAAGCATCTGCCTTTGGCTCAGGTTGAGGTCCTGGGGTCCTGGGATCAAGTCCCACATCCGGCTCCTTGCAGGGAGTCTGCTTTTCTCTCTGCCTGTATCTCTGCCTCTCTCTGTGTCTCTCATGAATAAATAAATTAAAAAATTCAAGAATGTCAAATATATGCCCCCACCCTTGCCAAATCCTAAATTTCTTATGAGATTATTATTTATTTGTTGCATTTAGTGCTGGATGTACATCATGTTGGTTTGTCTTTTGATTAGGAGACGTGACGCGCACCGTTAGGACAGTCCATACAAATACGTGGCAATGTGGCATGTGCTTTACCTTTGAATGCTACATATAGAGATAGTAGGTGAATGGTATTTAAAAGAAAATACCACAGGGGTATGTTTTAACCCCTGTGTCCAGAGCCTCAATTTTCTCATCTGTAAGAGTGGGTAAAGTAAGTAGAGAAAATATTAGTGGATAAACAAAACCTTTTCCTTTCTTTAAATCCCCTTTCTCAGGACCTGGTTTTCCTGCAGCGCTGCCAAAAGCTCATTAGCTCACTCTGTCTCTCTACCCAGGACTCGAGAGTCAGCTGGTGGAGTGTGTGACCCTTGTAGCCTACCGCTGTCACTTCTGAACCATTTCCTCCCATCCAACTGGCAAACGAACATCAAACAAAAAACATCTTTTCTCTTGGGTCCTGTGCCCTCTAGACTCCCGCTTTTTGCTTTTCGGATTCTTCCTGCCGCTCTCATCCTTTCCCAGGTATCAGAAGGGTGGTTCCCTGTCTTTCTATCTTTCTTTCCACCCTCTGCTCGGTTATTGTCCTGGGGGACTTTAGTGGCTACGTGGACAACCCATCTAGCAACCTGGCCTCTCAGCTCCCTGACCTCCTTTTTTTTTTAAAAATTTTTTATTTATTTATGATAGTCACAGAGAAAGAGAGAGAGGCAGAGACACAGGCAGAGGGAGAAGCAGGCTCCATGCACCGGGAGCCCAACGTGGGACTCGGTCCTGGGTCTCCAGGATCACGCCCTGGGCCAAAGGCAGGCGCCAAACTGCTGTGCCACCCAGGGATCCCTCCCTGACCTCCTTATCTTTCTTGTCATGACCATTCTACCCAAGACTTCCAGTCTGATCCTTATCATCACCTCAGACAGCTATCTTTCAAGAATCTAAAGTTCAAGCATTCCCCATCTCTGCCACCATCACTTCTCTGCCATCTTCCCTGTCCCCCAGTTGTCACCTGGTTTCTTCTTCAGCCACACTGAAACATTCTTTCCCTCCTTGACATTTCTCTCTGCCCAGCTGACGTTCCAACAACTCTGTCCATGCCTTCTCAAACATTTTTGCACCTCTTTCTTCTCAAAATAGCCATCTAGCAGAACCTTGATTTGGAAGGAACTACATTATGTCTTTTCCCTCTGCCTGCACTGAGCCATTGTGTAGGGCTGGGCAAAGTCACACAGTAGGACAAGGCATTCCACTAAGAACAGGTATCATAAAGTGAGGTAGACTTTCAACATTCTCATAATCCTGCTATGCATAGCTGCTGACTAATAACTCTGTTATTTCAGAACTCCTCCCCTGTCTTTGATCATTTGACCTCCACCATCCAGTCTTTGTTCCCTTGCTCTCTCAGTAGTTGACCCCAACTCTTGCTTCATAAGGAAAACTGAAGCCCTCATCTAAGAAATGCTCTCAGCTACCCAACCAGAACTCTATAGACTGCTTTTCCACCTGGTCCCACCCTCTCTCCTTCTCATTTCCACTCTGCTTTTCTTATATGAGGCTTCTATGGACTACGGAGTCTTTCTCTTTCTCCCTTTAATCTTCTTGAAACCAGGTCCTTCCTATCAGCATCTATAACATGCTTAAGTTCCTCTGTAGTAAAGCAAATAAACAAAACCAATCCTCCCTGAGGAAATCCTCCTGGTACCGTGTCCCCCTCCACTTACCTTCCCTTTGCAGCCTATCATTCTGTGAGAATTGCCTTTACTCCTGTCTCCAGTTCCTCACCTCTTAACTCTTAACCCACTTCCCAATGACTTCTGATCCCATTAAATCAGCAGGATAGTGCTTGCTACGATAACCAGTAACCACACTTCTAAATTCAGTGACTGTCATTCAGCTCTCCATGATTTAACTTCTCTGTAGCATTTCTTGGTATAAATTGACTACTCCATCCTCTCTTGAACTACACTCTCTCTTTGGCTTTTGTGACATGACATCTACTTGGTGTACCCCTAGCATCTCTGTTCAATCTCTCTTTAGGTCATTGTTTATTAGAACTAGTCAAGTTTTAATCATAGGGCTCCTGTATATTTCACTCTGTACTTTTGACTCTATACTATGCTTTATTCCTAAGTTGTCCTATTGATGTTCATAGATTCAGTTATTACTTCTGCACAGATGACCCATTAATTTAAATCTTCAGCCCAGTTTCCAACACATATATCTAACTGCCTGCATGACATCTATACTTGAATGCTTCTAAGTACCTTGATCTCAACATATCCAAAATATCAAGTGTAGTCCCTTTCTAATGTCCTCTGTCTCAGTGACTAGATCCCTATCCATCTAGTATCATAAGCCAAACTTGTAGAAGCTAAACTTAACCTCCTTCTCCCTCACCTCTGCAAATCTAATCTACCAACAAGCTCTTTCAACTTCTAAATCTGTGCATGTCTCTTGCCACTACCAGACTCTTAGTCAAAGTGGTCATCATTTCTCACTCATCTTGACTATGCAGTTAGCCAAATATTTTTCAAAATGCACACTGACCAGGCCTCATGCCTACCCTCAGCTTGAAGACCATAATTTTTAACATGGTCTTCAAGGCCCTTCTTTTGTTTATTCATGCATTGCTTAGTTCATTCTTTTAAGAAATACAGCATACCTTGAAGATATTGTGAGTTCCATTCAAGATCACTGCAAGAAAGCAAGTGTTACAAATAAATAAGTTAAATAAATATTTTGGTTGCCCAATGCATATAAAAGTTATATTTACACTACACTGTAGTCTAGTAAGTGTCCAATAGCATTATGTCCAAAATTACCACAATGTACACATTTTAATTTAAAAATGATTTATTGCTACAAAATGCTACGCATCATGTGAGCTTTCAGCAAGTTAATATCTATTTGCTGGTGGAGACTCTTGCCTCGAAGCAAATGGTTCCTGACTGATCAGGGTGATGGTTACTGAAGGTTGAGAGGGCTGTGGCACTTTTTAAAAAAATAGGACAACAGTGAAATTTGCTGCATTGACAGATTCTTCCTCTCACAAATTATTTCTCTGTAGCATGTAATGCTTACTTGATAGCCTAATAGAACTTTTTTAAAACTGGAGTCATTCCTCCCCAACTTGTTACTGCTTTGTCAATTAAGTTGCTTTAATATTCTAAATCCTTTGTTATAATTTCAAAAATCTTCACAGCATCTTCACAGGAGTAGATTCAATCTTAAGAAATCACTTTCTTTGTTCATCCATGAAAAGCAGCTCCTTATCCATTCAAGTGTTATCATGAGATTGCAATTCAGTCACATGTTCAGGATCCTAGTTTTCTTGCTGTTTCCACCACATCTGCAGGGGCTTCCTCCACTCAAGTCTCTAATCCCTCACATTCATGAGCGGTGGAATCCACAATTCCCAGACTCCTGTGCACACTGATGGTTTGACTTCTCCCTGTGAATCACTGATGTTCTTGAGGGCATAAAGAAAGGCAAATCCTTTCCAGAAAGTTTTTAGCTTACTTTACACAAACCCATCAGAGGAATCACTGTCTATGGCAGCTGTAACCTTAGGAAATGTGTTTCTTAACGAATAAGACTCAAAAGTCAAGATGATTCCATGACCCATGGGCTACAGAATGGATGTGTGTTAGCAGGCATGAAAACAACAGTAATCACATTGTATATCCCCATCAGAGCTCTTGGGCAACCGGGTTCATTTTCAGTGAGTAATAGTACTTAGCGATCTTTTTTTTTTTTTTTTTGACAGTAGATCTCAACAAGAGGCTTAAAATATTGTAAACCATGTAAACAGATGTGCTGTCATCCAGGCTTTGTTGTTCTGTTTACAGAGCAGAGGCAGAGTATATTTAGCATCATTCTTTAGGGCTCTAGGTTTTTCTGAGTGGTAGGTAGATGAGGATTGACCACCATTTAAAATCACTAGCTGCATTAACCCCCAAAAGAGAGTCAACTTGTCTTTTGGGGCTTTGGGGCCAAGCCTTAACTTGTCTTCTCCAGCTATGAAAGTCCTAGAGAGCATCTTCTTCTGATAGAAGGCTTTTTTGTCTACAATGAAAATCTATGTTTGATGTAACCACCTTCATGAATTATTGTAGCTAGAACCCTTGGATATTTTGCTGCAGCTTCTCCTTCAGCACTTGCTGCCTCACTTGCACTTTTATGTTCTGGAAATAGCATCTTTCCTTAAACCTCACAAACCAACCTCTGCTAGCTTCAGACTTTCTTCTGCAGCTTCCTCACTTCCCTCAGCCTCCACAGAATTGAAGAAGTGAGGGCCTTGCTCTGGACGAGGCTTTGGTTTAAGGGAGTGTTGTGGCTGGTTTGATCTTCTATGCAGACCACTAAAACTTTCTCCATGTCAGCAAGAAGGACGTTTCAGTTTCTTATCATTTGTGTGTTCACTGGAGTAGCACTTTTAATTTCCTTCAGGAACTCTTTCTCTGCATTCACAGTTTGGCTAACTGGTGCAAAAACCTAGCTTTCTGCTTCCCTGAGCTTTCAACTTGCTGTCCTTCCTGAGCTTAATCATTTCTAGCTTGTGATTTAACATGAGAGATGTGTGACTCCTCCTTTCACTTGAACACATTGAAGCCATTGTAGGGTAACTAAATGGCCTAATTTCAGTATTGTTGTGTCTTAGGAGATAGGGAGGAGGGGAGGTAGGGAGATGGGGCAATGGCTGGGCAGTAGAACACTCAGAACACATATAACATTCATCAGTTTTGTTCACCATCTCACATGGGCTCAGCTCTGGGTACCTCAAAACAATTACAGCAGTAATACCAGAGATCACTGATCACAGAACATCATAACAAACATGATCATAAAAAATATTCCAAAAAAGTTTGGAATATTTCAAGAATAACCAAAATTTGACACAGAGACACAAAATGAGAAAAATGCTCTTGGAAAAATGGCATCCATATACTTGCTGAAGGCAAGGTTGCCACAAATCCTCATTTCATAAAAATGTGGTGTCTGTGAAGCTTAATAAAGCAAAATGCAATAAAACAAGATATGCCTATATATCTTGAATGCACACACTGTTCAGAGCACCATGGAAACAGTGGTGAACAAAACAAGCAATTCTTGTCCTCGTCAAGCCGTAAAAAGAATATTTCTTTCTTTTGTGGGGAAGATCAACAATTAAAAAGTATAAAAAATAGAGGCTTATTTTCAGGAGATGGTAAGTACTATGAAGAAATATTTAGTATAAGGAGTTAAGGAGTAAACAGCTAGGAGTATTTTTAGAAGGAGGCGGAAGAAGCCTCTCTGAGGAGAGGGCTCAATGAAGAACACAAAAGGAGGTGAGGGCATATGTGAGGCTCTTGCTGTCTGCCCTCCCTTGTTCTCCATGCTCTAGGCTGGAATTGTTTGTTTGTTTGTTTGTTTGTTTTTTCTTTTAATTCCCCAATTCCTAAGGCTACCCCAGGGCCTTTACACATGCCCCCAGTTCTTCCTTTTCCTCTTCTTTCTTCCCCTGCTTTTTCCTCCTTTTCATTATTCTCCTCCTTTTTAAAAGTTTTATTTATTTATTTATTTATTTATTCATGAGAGACAGAGAGAGAGAGAGCGAGAGAGAGAGAGAGAGAGACAGGCAGAGACAACAGGCAGAGGGAGAAGCAGGCTCCATGCAGGGAGCCCGACATGGGACTTGATCCTGGGTCTCCAGGATCAGGCCCTGGGCTGAAGGCGGCGTTAAACTGCTGAGCCACCTGGGCTGCCCTTCTCTTTTTTAATACTTGAAATGTTTGTCTCTTTTCCCTTCACTGGACCTACTTGTTTCTTAATCTTTAGCTCTAGGCTAAACTTACTTCTTTAGGGAAAACCTTTCTTGTCCTCCAACCCAAATCAAACTCTGTTATTATGTATTCTATTGATCGTGTTCCTGTCTTCATATTGTCAGTTTATTTTTGTGTTCTATGTGTGTGGACTTTCCACATTCAATGAAATATTTACTATTTACTTGTATTTTAATTAACACTAAAATTACTACAATTGAAATTTTTGAAAACTGGGTCTTCTTAAGCTTTACTCTCAATGATGAATTATGTTTTTAAATTTGTGAATCTAGTTAATTTCTGTATAAAATTAAAAATATTTAATTTATTATTTGATTCATGTAATTTGATTAATGGGAATGTTAATTATAAATTTAACAGATTAAGCTTTCTATAAAATTTAACCTGCCTTCCTTAATTAATCAAACCTCCCTAGATATTTTAGATGACAGTCACAAATATTTTGGATCTCATTCTTCCAGAACACAGCTGTAGGCAGACCTACAAGTTGAACACAATTTTCTTAGCCACTTAAATGTTGCTTTCAAAACTAATAAATCTCAACTTTCAAATGTAATGGGTCAGATTATCAAATAAACATCATTTACAAATATAATCAGTCAGATTATTGTAAACATTTCAAAATAAAATTACTAGTACCCATAGCTGTTTAAAATCAAAATAGCAAGTCCAGTGGTTAATGAGCTTACCCATTTCATATACCTTAAATTGGCATTTACCCACCAGTCTGCCCAATGTATCTCAAGAATTGATGCCCTCAATCTGTGGGGCAGGCAGGTGAGCCTTAAGGTGGCCAGAGTCCATGGTCTGATTGCATCCTGCCCAGAGCAACCTCATACAGAGTTCCAAATCCCGTCAGTTAGCAATCCCAGTATTCCTTTGAAATATTGTTTGTCCCATGGTAAAAGTTGGGAAGCACTGCCATGAATAACAAACACACATAAGTTCTTATGATAATAAAACCTTTCAAAGCCACATGCAAAAGTGTTAATTCTTTGGGTGTGTTTTACCTATTTTATCAATTCTAGACTTATTTCCAGACTTCCCAGGGTGGAATAGGGAGAGCAGATGTGCCACCTCTGGTCAGCTGAGGTCACTGGCCTAAGACATGGGGTACTGGTGGATTTGGCTGCAGGTGCAGAATAAATCTACCTGAGCCTGAGATTGAGAAGATGAGCCCCTATTTTACAGTCAGGCTCTGTTTCCCTTCCTTGTTCTCAGAAAGCTGTGACCTTGTTCACAATTGTACTACCTGATTTGTCCTGCCTAGACTGAAACTAACCCCTTGCCATAGTGTGGTGACTTTCTACACTCGTTGTATGTTGGCTTCTCCTCTCTTTCTTGCCACCATTATTCTACAGACTTTCACTTATATATGATGTTAGCACAGTTGTAATTTCACAGTTAGGTCCTCGGCCACTTGAGTGTCATCTCTTTCACTGTGGACTCCATTTGGGCCACAACTCTGTCTACTTTTTTTGCTCAATCCTTTATCTCTGCTCTGTGGGACAGGACACTCAGATGATAAACTTATCCAGCAAGTGAGGAAACAATGAATAATTGTCCAGAGAAGCCTACTGCATTTCACCTATCCTCAAATCTGGGGGAATCCTCTATACCATTTTCAAAACTTATCAAATAGGTAATACATAGGTATTACATCGAGAGATATGTTCCCTGGACAAAGACTTGGGCGTAACCAACACTTAATTGCTCTCTGAAGAATGAGGAGCACACCAAAACATAAAAGATCAAGATAGATGTACATGAAGTCAAAGATAGAAAATATTCTAGGCCAGCAAGATTGGTTTGATTTTTCAATGAGAGGATGCTCCTCAGTGTGATGCTCACCAAGGGAGATCCTGATGTTAGCCTTCCTAGCAATATCCAGAGAAAAAGGTGCCCCAGGATAGCTGGTGTGTGGACTTTGAGGAAAGAATATTCAACTTCAAACATCCCTGCAGAGAAAAAGGCATTTGTGTCCTCTCCCTTCCACCTCTTACCAGGCTTCTCCTCGTCTCCTACCCTGTCATCATTCTTTAGGTATTAGCTTCAGGAGCACTGTCTCCATGCTTTGCCCACCTCACCTATCCTCCACTCCAGTCCCTCATTCTTGGATGGATGCCTCTTCCTGGGGCCCCCACAGCATCATACACCTCCCACACTACATTATACCAGTTCCACATCATTTCACAGTTACTTATATGCCTGATTATATACTTTAATAGGTGGTGAATTAGATGCTGGCAAGAATGAGGTATACCTGCTTTTCCCTCTGCCTTTGTCTCTACCTCTCTCTCTGTGTGTCTCTGATGAATAAATAAATAAAATCTTTTAAAATGGGGTGATACACCTGGGTGGCTCAGTGGTTAACCATCTGCCTTTGGCTCAGGTCATGATCCAGGGGTCCTGAGATCAAGTCCCACATTGGGCTCCTCACAGGGAGCCTGCTTCTCTGCCTGTGTTTCTGCCTCTCTCTCTGTGTCTCTCATGAATAAACAAATAAAATTTAAAAAAAAAAAAAAGGTGAGGTATGACTTGTTCATCATTCAGAGGATCTCATGCAGAGCCACCCTTGTAGCTGCTGTTTAGTAAATGGTTGTTGAATGACTTCATCACTGTGACCCCCTGTTTAGGTGGCCACTTTCTGATTATCACTGGCCTTCACATGAAGAGAGTGTGGACAGGGAGAAGGAAGTGAGTTGAAAGTAACACATGTGCAATCCTCTCAGAATTTCTAATTTTTACTAGAAAGTGGTTGGTTGGCATTCTGGCCTCTGGCCACTTAGTAAATGTGAGTCCATTTTTGAGAGAGAATTCTGTTTGGCTGGGCTCTACCCAGGTCCATCAGCAGCCTCCACCATGCAAACAACTTCTCCATTTGCATCTTGTTCTGACCCCAAGCTTTGCTTTAAAAATGTGCATGTATGGGAGGAAAAGCGATTCAAGACTCAACCTGAAGGCAGTTCTACCCTGAAAGAAATGAGCATGCAGATGATAAAAAGCAGCCTGCATAAAGACTGCATTCATCGGAGGTGCCGTGATGTTAGACTTTTTATTCACTTTAGTTAGCTGTATAGCTATTTAGCTATTGAGTGTTATGATCTAAATTTATTCTACATTTGAATTTGCAAAGTATTTAACCTGTAATGAAAAAAAGAAAACCAGCTTGTTTTACTGGTTTTATCCCAGGAACCTAATTTCCCCTTAGATGAAATATTATACAGGGCTTTCTTCTCCTTTTCCCAAAACCTTGGGGTTTAGTGAAAATGAAACTCGAAGCAGAGGTGGAGAACTACAGAGGGGCTCTGGCTGCTGTTGGGAGAGGCCATGTCCCTGTGTGCGGCCTCGGGGGTGGAGGAGTGTTTTCCCCTCCAGGCCAAGATTGTCTCTGTTATTCTGGGCTCCACTTAGCTTCCATAATGATCAGCTGACAATGAGGAAACAATAAAAAATTCCAGCTCTCTTTTCGGACAGTCCTGGCCGAAGAGAAGAGCTATATATATCAACAATGCTTGCCAGGTACAGTAGAGACATGAATCAAGGGGAAAATGTAGTTTTTCTCTGCTTTCTAGTTACGGATTTGAGTGCTTTATTATTATTTTTTGTCTTTTCCAATTAAGGTCTTTATTTTCTCTGTGTAAACACCTAGTAGCCTAATTAGGGGATCAAGTGGTATTTTATTTTGCATATTTTTTTATTGGAGTTCGATTTTCCAACATATAACACTCAGTGCTCATCCCGTTAAGTGCCTCCCTCAGTGCCCGTCCCCCAGTCACCCCATCCCCCCCACCCATGTCCCCTTCCACTATCTCTTGTTCGTTTTCCAGAGTTAGGAGTCTCTTATGTTTTGTCACCCTCTCTGATTTTTCCCACTCATTTTCTCTCCTTTCCTCTATAATCCCTTTCACTATTTTTTATATTCCCCAAATGAATGAAACCACATGTTTGTCCTTCTTCGATTGAGTTGCTTCACTCAGCATAATACCCTCCAGTTCTATCCACGTTGAAGCAAATGGGTATTTGTTGTTTCTAATGGCTGAATAATATTCCATTGTATACATAGACCACATCTTCTTTATCCATTCATCTTTGGATGGACACCGAGGCTCCCTCCACAGTAGAAGGACTACTTGGCTACTGTGGACATTGCTGCTATAAAGATTGGGGTGCAGGTGTCCCAGCATTTCACTGCATCTGTATCTTTGGGGTAAATCCCCAGCAGTGCAATTGCTGGGTCGTAGGGCAGCTCTATTTTTAACTCTTTGAGGAACCTCTACACAGTTTTCCAGAGTGGCTACACCAGTTCACATTCCCACCAACAGTGCAAGACGGTTCCTCTTTCTCCACATCCTCTCCAACATTTGTTGTTTCCTGTCTTGTAAATTTTCATCATTCTCACTGGTGTGAAGGTGGTTTTGATTTGTTTTCACCTGATAGCAAATGATGCGGAGCATTTTCTCATGTGCTGTTGGCCATGTGTATGTCTTCTTTGGTGAAATTTATGTTCATATCTTTTGCCCATTTCATGATTGGATTGTTGTATCTTTGCTGTTGAGTTTAATAAGTTTTTATAGATCTAGGATACTAGACCTTTATCTGATATGTCATTTGCAAATATCTTCTCCCATTCTGTAGGTTGTCTTTTAGTTTTGTTGACTATGTCTTTTGCTGTGCAGAAACTTTTTGTCCTGATTAAGGCCCAATAGTTCATTTTTGCTTTTGTTTCCCTTACCTTCATAAATGTATCTTGCAAGAAGTTGCGGTGTCCAACTTCAAAAAGAGTCTTGCCTGTGTTCTCCTCTAGGATTTTGATGGATTCTTGTCTCACATTTAGATCTTTCATCAATTTTGAGTTTATATTTGTACATGGTGTAAGAGACTGGTCTAGTTTCATTCTTCTGCATGTGGCTATCCAATTTCCCCAGCACCATTTATTGAAGAGACTGTCCTTTTTCCAGTGGATAGTCATTCCTGCCTTGTTGAATATTAGTTAATTGTAGAGTTGAGGGCCCATTTCTGAGTTCTCTATTCTGTTCCATTGATCTATGTGTCTGTTTTTGTGCCAATACCACACTGTCTTGATGATCACAGCTTTGTAGTACAGCTTGAAATCTGGCCTTCTGATGCCCCTGGCTCCGGTTTTCTTTTTCAATATTCCCCTGGCTATTCGGGGTCTTTTCTGATTCCACACAAATCTTAAGAGTATTTGTTCCAACTCTGTGAGGAAAGTCCATGGAATTTTTTTTAAAAGATTTTATTTATTTATGCATGAGAGACGCAGATAAAGAGAGGCAGAGACACAGGCAGAGGGAGAAGCAGGCTCCATGCAGGGAACCTGATGTGGGATTCGATCCCAGGTTTCCAGGATCACGCCCTGGGCTGAAGGTGGCGCTAAACCACTGAGCCACCCAGGGTGCCCAGTCCATGGTATTTTGATAGGGATTGCATTGAATGTGTAAATTGCCCTGGATGGCATAGACATTTTCACAATATTAATTCTTCCAATCCATGAGCATGGAATGTTTCGCCATATCTTTGTGTCTTCCTCAATTTCTTTCAGAAGTGTTCTGTAGTTTTTAGGGTATAAATCTTTTGCCTCTTTGGTTAGGTTTATTCCTAGGTATCTTATGCTTTTGGGTGCAATTGTAAATGGGGTTGATTCCTTAATTTCTCTTTCTTCAGTCTCATTGTTAGTGTATAGCAATGCCACTGATTTCTGGGCATTGATTTTATATCCTGCCACATTGCCAAATTGCTGTGTGAGTTCTAGCAATCTTGGGGTGGAGTCCTTTGGCTTTTCTATGTCCAGTATCATGTCATCTGCGAAGAGGGAGAGTTTGACTTCTTTGCCAATTTGAATGCTTTGTATTTCTTTTTGTTGTCTGATTGCTGAGGCTAGGACTTCTAGTACTATGTTGAATAACAGTGGTGAGGGATCCCTGGGTGGCGCAGCAGTTTGGCGCCTGCCTTTGGCCCGGGGCGCGATCCTGGAGACCCGGGATGCTCCTGGTGCATGGAGCCTGCTTCTCCCTCTGCCTGTGTCTCCGCCTCTCTCTCTCTGTGTGACTATCATAAATAAATAAAAACTAAAAAAAAAAAAAAACAGTGGTAAGACTGGACATCCCTGTTGTGTTCATCTTAGGGAAAAGGCTCTCAATTTTTCCCCATTGAGAATGATATTTGCTGTGGGCTTTTCACAGATGGCTTTTAAGATACTGAGGAATGTTCCCTCCATCCCTACACTCTGAAGAGTTTTGATCAGAAATTGATGCTGTATTTTGTCAAATGCTTTCTCTGCATCTATTGAGATGCAGCTTTAGTAGAATAGGTATTGTTTCTTCTTTAAATGTTTAATAGAATTCCCCTGGGAAGCCATCTAGCCCTGGACTTTTGTGTCTTGGGAGGTTTTGGGTAACTGCTTCAATTTCATTCCTGGTTATTGGCCTGTTCAGGTTTTCTATTTCTTCCTGTTCCAGCTTTAGTAGTTTGTGGTTTTCCAGAAATGTATCCATTTCTTCTAGATTGCCTAATTTATTGGCATATAGCTGCTCATAATGTTTTTAAAATTGTTTGTGTTTCCTTGGTGTTGCTTGTGATCTCTCCTTTTTCATTTGTGATTTTATTATTTTTAGTCTTTCCTCTTTTCTTTTTAATAAGGCTGGCTAATGGTTTATCTCTCTTATTAATTCTTTCAAAGAACCAATTCCTGGTTTTGCCAATCTGTTCTACAGTTCTTCTGGTCTCTATTTCATTGAGTTTTGCTTGAATCTTTATTAACTCTCTTCTGCTTGGTTTAAGTTTTATTTGCTGTTCTTTCTCCAGTTCCTTTAGGTGCGAGTTACCTTGTTTATTTGAGTTTTCTCCAATTTTTTGAGGGATGCTTGTATTGTGATGTATTTTCCCTCTTAGGACTGCTTTTGCTGTATCCCAAAGATTTTGAACGGTTGTATCTTCATTCTCATTAGTTTCCATGAATCTTTTTAATTCTTCTCAAATTTCCTGATTGACCCATTCATCTTTTACCAGGATGCTCCTTAACCACCACATGTTTGAGTTTCTCCCAAATTTCTTCTTATGATTGAGTTCTAGTTTCAAAGCACTGTGGTCTGAATATATACAGAGAACAATCCCAATCTTTTGGTATCTGTTAAGACCTGATTTGTGACCCTGGAGAAAATTCCATGTGAACTTGAGAAGAATGTGTATTCGGTTGCACTTGGATGCAAAGTTCTGTATATATCTGTGAAATCCATCTTGTCCAGTGTATCATTTAAAGCTCTTGTTTCTTTGGAGATGTTGTGCTTATAATATATGTCATTTTCAGAAAGTGTCGTGTTGAAGTCTCTACTATTGGTGTATTATTATCTAAGTATGTCTTTACTTTGTTTATTAATTGATTGATATGCTTTGCAGCTCCCAGACTAAGGGCATAAATATTCATGATTGTTGTTGGATAGACCCTTTAAGTATGATATAGTGTCCCTCTTCATCTCTTACTACAGTCTTTGGGATAAATTTTAATTTATCTGATATGAGGATTGCTACCCTAGTTTTCTTTTGAGGACCATTTGAATGGTAAATGGTTCTCTAACCTTTTATTTTCAGGCTGAAGGTGTCCTTGGGTCTAAAATGAGTCTCTTGTAGACAGCAAATAGATGGGTCTTGCTTTTTTATCCAGTCTGAACCCCTGTGTCTTTGATGGGATCATTTAGCCCATTCGAGTTGAGTTACTATTGAAATAAATGAATTTAGTGCCATTGTAATACCTATTTGGTCCATTTTTGTAGATTATTTCTTTGGGCTTCCTCTTTCTTTTACAGGGTCCACCTTAATGTTTCTTGCAGAGCTTGTTTGGTGGTCACATATTCTTTCAGTTTCTGCCTATCTTGGAAGCTCTTTATCTCTCCTTCTATTCTGAATGAGAGCCTTGATGGATAAAGTATTCTTGGCTGCATGTTCTTCTCATTTAGGATCCTGAGTATATCTTGCCAGCCCTTTCTGGCCTGCCAGGTCTCTGTAGAGAGGTTTGCTGTTAATCTAATATTTCTCCCTATATAAGTTAGGGATCCCTTGTCTCTTGCTGCTTTAAGGATTTTCTCTTTATCTTTGGAATTTGCAAGTTTCACTATTAAATGTCAAGGTGTTGAATGGTGTTTATTGATGTTGGGGTGGGGGGGAACCTCCCTATGTCCTGGAACTCAATGCCTGTTACCCTCCTCAAATTAGGGAATTTCTCAGCTATGACTTATTCAAATATGCTTTCTGGCCTTCTGGCCCTCTCAGCATTCTCTGGAACCTCAATTATACATAGACTTTTCCTTCCGAGGCTATCTTTTATTTCCCTTAACCTTTCCTCATGGTCTTTTAATTTTCTCTTTTTTCCTCAGCTTCCTTCCTTGCCATTAACTTGTTTTCTTTGTCACTCACTCTTTCTTCTACCTCACTAACCCTCATCGTTAGGATCTCCAGTTTGGATTGCATCTCATTTAATTGATTTTTGACTTTGTCCTGATTAGATCTAAATTCTACAGTCATGAAGTCTCTTGATTTCTTTATGCTTTTTTCCTGAGTCACAAGTAGCCTATAATTGTGCTTCCTAATTGGCTTTCTGACATCGCATTGTAATCCAAATTCTGTAACTCTGTGGCAGAGAGTAGTGTTTCTGATTTTTTTTTTTTTTTGGTGGTGAGTTCTTCCTTGTAATCATTTTGCTCTGTGCAGAGTGGCTGTATAAGTGGGGTGAGT
Organism: Vulpes lagopus; assembly: GCF_018345385.1. NCBI lineage: Eukaryota > Metazoa > Chordata > Mammalia > Carnivora > Canidae > Vulpes > Vulpes lagopus. Next base: position 108,017,870 of record NC_054830.1, on the reverse strand, counting down.
TAAGAATATCAACCACTACCTGAGTAAATATCACCCTAGATGATGCCTCCAAGGTCAGAGACCAGAAATTGAAAATAAAGATCAGAATGAAATAAAACAAAAGGACCACTAAAGTGAAAAACAAATTGTAAAACAAAGTAGTAAAAACTAAAAGGCCAGGTATCCCAAAGAAGAAGAGAAAAAAGAAAAGAAAAGGGAGAAGAAAACAAGGCATGGGTGAGGGGGGACTGGGAGATGGTGGTGGTGATGAAGTTGTAGTGGAGGGAGAATGTAGTGTACCTGAGGGGTCCTAGAGGGTGATCCTCTTGGTTCTGAGTATATTAGGTTTGTATGTTAGAAGGTATTCAGTCCCAAATTTATATAAACCAGAAATACTGTTAGAAGTCCCCACCATTGACCACCAAAATATAAATGAGATAAAAGAGGGGGGCAGAATGGGAATGAGGAATCTCACAGAAGGAACAGGCATGGTATACCACTTGCTTCTGGGTGCATGCAGGTCATGTTTTAGAAGGTATTAACCTCCGTCATTGTAGAAGAAAGTGAGGCAGAGAAAAAAAAAGCATAAAACAAAAAAACCCATATCTTTTATATCTCCCATAATTAAGTTGAGTATGTTGAAGGGAATCTAGAAGTGGAAAATATATCTGGGGCCTGTAATTGTACAATATGACAGTCAAAAAGGAAGAATCTTAAAAATGAAGAGGTGGTAAATATTGTAGTTAAGGTGGGAAAAGAGAAAAAAAATGGAAATTTACAGTCTGATATACAAATGTGTTGTACTGGAAAAAGGAAGAAAAAAAAATAGGAGGGGTACCCTCTGGTTCTATACACTGTAAATCCCTGGACTTCCCCTGGAGCTTTCCAGCGCTGTATGGTCAAGAACTTGCTCTTCCCCCGTCCTTCCAGCTGGTCTTCTGGGGGAGGGGCCTGCTGTGCCGGTTCTCAGGTGTGTGCACCTGGGGAGATGCTCCGCCCCCTGCCGGGTGCCGGGCTCAGTGGGACCTGTTGACCCCGTGAGGCCCCTGTCCCCTGGCGGCCCCGCCCCTCCCAGGCACAGGGTGACACCAGGAGGCACAAACCCACTGGCGGCGGCCAGGTCCCCAGCCCTGGCGTCAGCTCCCGCAGTACCGACCGCAGCTCCCCGTCCGCACTGGCCTGGATGCTCCGGGGGCGGGGGGCGCTGACCCGCACAGCTCGGGGGCGCCCGGCGGCGGTGGCAGGAGCGTCCCCGCTGTCCTGGGCCCTCCCCGCCCCCCTGTCCCGGGGGGAGCGCAGGATCCTGGGCTCCGGGGCCTGCGCTGCTGGGGTCGCTCCCGGGGCCGCGGCTCCCGAAGGCAGCAGGGCGCAGCCCCCTCCCCCGGAGCCCCCGCCTGACCCACCGGCTGCTCCCCGAGGCCCCGCCGGGCGCTCCAGCCCTTTACCGCGCTCGGCCCGCGGGGTGTGGGGCGCCCTCCCCCGGGCGCACGTCCTCTGTCAGCGACCCCGGGGGGCTGGAGGCCCCACGGCCCCTCCTGCGGCTCTGCCCGGGCTCCCTGCTCAGCGCCTTTCCCTCCGGGAAGAATCCGGGGCGGATTCCACGTTCCCGCTTCTCCGGGGCGGGGCCTCCCTGTGCGGAGGCTTTCACCCCGGCCTCGGCCCGGCCCCTCGGGGCCTCCCCCACTGGATTCTTTTTTATTTCATTTTTTCCACATCTCCCTACCTTGCTAGAAGCGCAAACCCTTCCCTCTGTAGCGTTCCAGCTGTTCTCTCTAAGTCTCAGGTCAGATTCACAGGTGTTCAGGATGGTTTGGAAGTTATCTAGGTGAGTTGGTGGGGCCAGGCGAGGTGAGGACCCCAGTCCTCTGCCATCTCGCCCCGCCCTCCTCTCAAGCGGTATTTAATTTTTTGAGGAACCCCCCCAAACTGTTTTCCATGCTTCTACACCAATTTGCAGGTGGAATTTAAGAAACAAGAAAAAAAGGAAAACAGACTCTCACAGAAAGCTGGTGGTTGCCACAGAGCTTGAGTGCTTTAAAGGTAGGAAAAGACACGAGAGAGTAAGCGTGTCATATTCAGTGTGATGTAGAGTAAACCCTCAGATAAGGCCAATCATTTGTGCTCCATGTAGATCAAATAGGTAGCATCTAGTAAGAAGAAACTCGGTTACATCAAATTAGTGTGAGTGATTTTGGTCTTTATTCAAGAAATATTTATTGAGTATTTAGTTTATTTTATGGAAGGCTCTGTGCCAGATGCTGGAGACTGCCCCCCCCCCTTAACTTTCTGGTATGGTTCTGAGATCATAAAAAGTTACTAAAGATAACTAATGATGACCAAAAGGTGACATGGGCTCTAAATGCACTTTACCCAGAGCCAGGTACAAACCTTCCTCTTCAAGGCCGGGGTCCTGTGGGGGTGGGAGAGGCCCATGCTGTGAACCAGCTGCGCTCATCCCGGAGTGTGGACCTGCCGAGGAGCCCCTCCCACGTCAGATAAGTGGTGTCACCAAGTCACTGCCAGGGCATGTTTCTGCCTTCTGAATAAGGATTTGGGAAAAGGAAAAATACGGGTTATTGTATAGTGCTCAGCTTTTATTGAGCTTGTTATCTCAGGATGCTTCTCATCTTTTTCTGTGTCTTAAAGAAAGCATCTTGGGTCTAAGGAAAGAGCATTCTCTAAATATGCCTTTGGGGGGACTTCTAAGACAATACCAGGCTGTTGAAATCCACTGCCTCTTTCTCTCAGGTCTGTCTTTAAGATACACAAATCCTCCCTCCACACCAGCAGACTTTGTGGCCCATCCCTTCTTTTCAAACTTCCAAAAGGATTTGTCTAATCTGAAATATGTGACTTAATAGATCACATAATAGTCACTTAGGACTTCGAATGTAGCAGATCCTGTACTGAACAGGTTTTTTAAATTATTTTTTTAAGATTGTATTTATTTATTCATGAGCAACACAGAGAGAGAGGTAGAGACACAGGCAGAGGGAGAAGCAGGCTCCCTGTGGGGAGCCGGATGCGGACTCATCCTAGGACTCCAGGATCATGCCCTGAGCCAAAGGCAGACACTCAACCACTGAGCCACCAAGTGCCCCCCTGAGCAGTTTTATAGGTGCTATGTCAGACTGGTTTTCTTCTTAGGCCCATTGTACAGATGAGGGAAACAGAGGGTTAGCAGATTTTGGCCATTTGCTGAAGTAAGCAACAGAGCTGGGGCCAGGTGCAGGTCTGATTTCAACAGCCCTGACCTTAAACGAATCCAGATGCTCTCTGTTCAACCAGTAGTTACAGAGCGCCTGCTGCGGCCAGATCCACTAGACACTGGGGATGCAGAGTAGAGGAAAACAAAGTTCCTGCTGTAGACACTTCTTTTGGGATGATGCTGGGGGAACAATGAACCATGAAATACAGTATTGGGGGTGAGGGCTGTGTGGGCCATGTGGTCTGTGTGTGTGCTACCTGGATATGTGCTTACAACCAACGTGCAGAGGAAAAAAGACTAGGAAGACATATATCCAGAGGGGTGGTTATCTCTGGGGGTCAGATTTTTATTTTCTCCTTTACACTTATTTTTGAAATTGTTCAAATATTCTGCAGCAACAGAATATTTCTAATATAATCAGATGAAGCCTGTAAATGTCATTAAAAACGGAGTTTAATCTTAGAAAATCTTGACAAATGGCTTACAGTTTAGGTTCCATCCTCTTCCCTCTCGTGTTTCGGTTCTTTATATTATAAAAGCAGCCTAGTTTGTTTTCTTTTGTCTGTGCCAATGTCTAAAACGTTTACTACCCCACCCCCCACCCCCCTACCCCCTGCCCGGGCAACATGCTGGTTCCCTCCGTTTTAAGCTCTGCTGAGTTTGTGCAGGTTAGGGCTTCTCACCCTGGGCTCCACATTTGAATCTTTCAGGAGTTTTTCAGATCTGAGGCTAAGGCCTCGCCCCCAATCCTGCTAAAGCCAAAGCTCTGGGGTGGGGTCTGGGCCTTCTTCTATTTCAGAGTTCCCCAGATAACTCTACTGTGCAGCCAGGGTCTGGAACCCTTGGAGAGTGGGCTCCCTCCCCCTGTTCCTCGGAGCTCCCAAACTCACTCCCTGGGGATCGGCCAGGGTGGAGGGGGGCCTCCTTCCTCTGTCTCATCAGCCCCAGGGTGGCCAGGGAGCAGGAGGGCGAGGGAAGGGGCCTGAGCCGGTGGCCAGGACCAGGCAGAAGCAGGGCCCATCCCGCACCTGGCTGCAGCCCTCAGCACCTCCCCTGACCTACTTACTCAGAGCCTGCAGTGTGAGGGACTCAGAGCTGGAAGTCAGCAGAAATTATTAACAAAGCCAAACATCGTACAGATGGGGAGCGGAGGACACACTCCAGCCACACTAGAATCCTCACCGTTCTGGAACACAGCACTCCCTGTCACAGCTTCGGGCCTTATGCCCGTGCACTCTCATCTCAGACTGAAATCTCCCCTGATGCCAACTCTCTCTTCCTCTGGGACCCACTTCTGCTTCCCCTTAAAGGCTCAGTTTTGTGAGTTCCTCCCTGACCCCCTGCTTCCCAGGCAAAGCACATGCTCCACCTTTATCTGTGGCTCATCCCGCCCCCCCCCACCCCCCCGGGCAGGAATCTGTTTCTAGCATCAAGACAGTGTTTTGCAGCCCCTGTTGCCTGCGGAGGTGTCTTCTTCCCTGACCAGGTGGGGAGCCCTCGAGGGTAGAGTTGGTCCTCATCCATCACAGCATCCCCCATGCCCCACACAACTGACTGTCAAGTTGAAGTTGGACAGAACTCACTCAGCCTTTGGCTACTCACCTTCGCAAGTTAGAAATGCAGAGTCCCAGGTCCCAACCCAAACCAGAATCTGCATTTAATAAGATTCTTTAGGGGATTCTAATGCACATTAAAGTTTGAGAAACATTGGTATTCTCCTTAATCCTCAACTTCCTCTGCTGTGAAATGGGAATAGTAACTGCTGATTTACAGGGCTGCTAAGAGGCATGAATAAGGAAACGTCCTCATGGTTTTGGATGGAGACATTGTCATCTGCTTCTGCCCTGGAGAAGACAAGAGTCCTCTTACATGCAGTGGCCCACGTTAAGGGGTCTGGACTCTACCCTAGTGAGCCCTGGGCAGTGAAGTAGAGCAGGCTTAGCAGCCCTACAGTGGGGAGAGGGTGAATGGGGAAGACAGAGTGTCATGGTGGCCCAACTTTGAGTAGGGCCTGTGGTCTCTGCTCAGCTGCTTCTTCTTCTTCTTCTTCTTCTTCTTCTTCTTCTTCTTCTTCTTCTTTTTCTTCTTCTTTTTAAAAGATTTTATTTATTTATTCATGAGAGACACAGAGATAGGCAGAGACATAGGCAGAGGGAAAAGCAGGTTCCCTGCGGGGAGCCTGATGTGGGACTCCATCCCAGGACCCCGGGTCATGACCTGAACCGAAGGCAGACACTCAATCGCTGAGCCACCCAGGAGCCCCTCTGCTCTGCTTCTTAAGGGGTCTTGATCCCCACCGAGAACAAGTACATGCTGACCTGTAGTGTTCTGCTTTCTGAGCCAGACCCCTGGTGAAGACCACCCAGATCTCTTGCACTTTGTCAAGTCCCTTATCTGAACGGGGTGAAATCCTCTTTAGTTTCTCAGAGAGCTGCCAGCAACTGAGCAAGCTGTGGAACAGAAAAGTGTGGCTGTTTGGATTGGGCATTTTTAAAAAATTAATTAGACCTTCATACTGATTAATATTGATCCAGCACAAGGAAGCTACCACATTTCACATATATGAGGACTTCTGCATCTGCCATTTCATTTTATATGGATTTATTTAATATTGAGAATCTTGATGAGACTCATCCAGAGATCAATTTTGAGGGAGAATTACTGGTGTTTCAAAAGATAGCCAGAGAAATGCTGTTCCCATGTAGTGTATTCTCCCCTTGGAATTCCCTGACTCAGTTGCTGCTGGAAAGTGGGCCCCCTGTCTATCAGGCCTGCAGGCAGCCTTCCTCTGGGGCAGCAGCTGGACTGAGATACCTCTCTGCTTATCTGTGCTCTCCTCTCATCAGATCCTGCCAGCCCATCAGGGCAGATAACAGAGGGGAATGGTTAATTCAGTGACAACAGCTTCAATTTTTAACCTTTAGACCTTGGGCCCAGACAAATTAGATCAAGGTTACTCTCAACCTATTCTCTGGGACATAGCTAACAGAAGCCACTAGAGAGATGCAAAAACATACTGGCAAGAGGCATGTGTCTCTATCAATGACATGGCCTGAGGTCGGCTCTGGTCAGAAAAGAGAATTTGGGATTCTGGGCAGTCAGCAGGCATTTTTTTGATAGGGCTACTACCAATTGCCAAGGTGGGGCCAAGCTGGTTTCTTATTACAACAGCACAGACTCAGGACACACTTAATACAGATTGAAGTTGCCAGGAAGGTGGCAGACCAGGGAGCAGGAAGCCAGCAGGTGCAGGCCCAGGGCCATCTAAGTCTGAGGATTCACCTTCCAGGACCTTATAATCTAATAGGAGACATTAGGCTCCCAGCTACAAAGAGTTCAGATAAATGCAGTCATTGCCAGAGTGAGTCAGCACCTGCTCCTGCCTGCAGTCTCAGATCAGAGCTCAGAGTAGTAGAGTGACTGGAACCGGAAGGCCAAGTGCTGAACTCATTTTTTCCCCAGCATCATGGACAGGTAATTGACATATGATAAATTGCACATACTTAAAATGCACAGTTTGATATGTTTTATCCTGTGTGTATGCCTCTGAAATTAACACTACACACAAGATAATGAAAATATCCATCACTGCCAGAAGTTTTCTTGAGCCCCTCTGCAAAATTTCCCATCCATCCCTCCCTGCTACCCCGGTCCCCAGGCAATCACTGATCAGCTCTCTGTCACTGTGTCCTAGTTTGCATTTCCTAGAATTTTATTAAATGGAATCGAACAGTATACACTCTAGTCAGACTTTTTTCACTTAGCGTAATTATTTTGAGATTCACTCATGTTTCATGAGCCAGCAGCTCATTTGTTTTTATCGATGAGTCGTATTTCATTGTGTACAACAGTTTGTTTATTCATTCACCTGGACATTTGAGTTGGTTGTGTTTTTGGCACTTAAAAATAAAGCTGCTATAAACATTTGTTTACAAGTCTTCATATGGACACCTTTTTCATTTATCTTGGTAAATACATAGGAATAAGGAATGCATCATACACTACATGTATAGTAAGCTTTGTAAGTAACTGCCAGACTGTTTTCCAAAGTGGTTTTATGCAGGCAATATTTAGGACATATTTATACTAAAAAATTATTTATCTGATGTTTAAATTTTACTTGGCACCTTGTATTTTATCTGACAACCCTATCCTCTGGAAAAGCCCAAGATCATGACCGTTTTCTCCTAGATCAGTGGTTGGCAAACTTTTTCTCTAAAGGCCCACATAGTAATTTTTCTAGGCTTTATGGGCCATGCAGTTATAATTACTCAACTGCCATTATATTTTGATGCCAACTATAGAGAATATGTAAATGAATGAGCATCGCTGTGTTCTAATAAAATTTTATTTACAAAAAACAGCAGATAAGCTGGAGTTGGCCCACAGGTCATCTAGTTACTAACTCCTATCTTGTATCAGTTTCTCAAAGTGTGACTCCAGGATCCACAGTGTATCACCTGGGAAGTTGGTAGAAAAGCAAATTCTCAGGCTCTCCCCCAGAACTGCTGAACCTGAAGCTCTAGGGATGGGGCTCAGCCATTTCAGCATGCTGCTGAAATTGTGATGCACACTGCAGTTGAGAAGATTCTAGTTCAAGATTCTAGTTCCCAAACGTGGATGACCAGCAGAATCACCTGAGGCATGTCCTCAGATACCCCAGAGTCCAGCAGATCCTTTGACCATAAATGCAGTACAAATTGGGAGTGAGCATGGGCAAGCTGAATATGAATGTTTTAGAAGGTTTTACAGTTTAGAACATTTATAATGAGTGATCACTAATATTAGATGCAGGGCCTGCTCATGCTTTAAGATTTCAAAGCATGAATGTAAAAAGAGTTAATCTCCCCAAATTAATGGATCTTTAACATCCTCAGTTATCCCATAATAAGGAAATGCATAAAGGTGAAATTAGGTTCAGATTAGGAATACAAAAACAATAATGTCCTTTATTCAAAGATCTTTTTTCTTTGCCCAGAAACTAAAAATGCATTTAATAAATCCCATTAACTGCATTCCCATGATGCTGTCCCTCTAGGCAGATTCCTCCTTTCCTACTGGGTAGGAAAACTAACATCATTTATACAGGCTAGTATACTACAGTTCTTTACTACACAGGATATTATTCTGCCCAAAGATAAATAATTAAATCAGCCAGCCCTGTTTCCTTTTGGCTAATTCCCCACTCCCTAACCTTCCAAATATTTCCCACCCTGGCAAAGTACAAATATGTCAGAATATTATAAGCATAGGAAAGGAAAACACAAGAATTCATTTAATGCCCCTTTTCTTACGAAACAGCCTCAATTAATGTCTTAGTGCCTTCTCTGCCTGATAGTTATTGACTTGTTTTATTTCATTAAGAACAAGTGATCAAAATGCTTTGGGCAGAGGCCTTTGGTCTCTCCTTCAGAAAAAGTATTATTAATTAGTTGGCAAAATGAGAAGTCCCTAGGAAGGCGTTCCTAGGTCTGAAGCAAAAGAAGAAAAAAAGCAAATAACACTCCAGACCCTGGGGAAAAAACAGCTTCCCATGTCTGCCTCTTAAATTTTGCTTTGAATACCCCATAAATTTTAACAGGAAACTTAAATAGTCATTTGGCTCCCACTCTCTCTCTAAAATAAATAAATCGTAAAAAAAAAAAAAAAAAAAAGGTAGGGGAGCCCCTAGGTGGCTTATTCTGTTAAATATCTGACTCTTGATTTCAACTCAGGTCATGATCTCAGGGTCATGAGATCTAGCCCTGGGTCAGGCTCTGCCCTCTGTGGGGAGTCTGTTTAAGATTCTCTCTATAAAGAACTTATTAAACTCAACAGCAAAGATACAACAATCCAATCATGAAATGGGTAAAAGACATGAACAGAAATCTCACAGAGGAAGACATAGACATGGCCAACAAGCACATGAGAAAATGCTCCGCATCACTGGCCATCAGGGAAATACAAATCAAAACCACAATGAGATACCACCTCACACCAGTGAGAATGGGGAAAATTAACAAGACCGGAAACAACAAATGTTGGAGAGGATGTGGAGAAAGAGGAACTCTCTTGCACTGTTGGTGGGAATGTGAATTGGTGCAGCCACTCTGGAAAACTGTGTGGAGGTTCCTCAAAGAGTTAAAAATAGAACTGCCCTACGACCCAGCAATTGCACTGCTGGGGATTTACCTCAAAGATACAGATGCAGTGAAACGCCGGGACACCTGCACCCCGATGTTTATAGCAGCAATGTCCACAGTAGCCAAACTGTGGAAGGAGCCTCGGTGTCCATCGAAAGATGAATGGATAAAGAAGATGTGGTCTATGTATACAATGGAATATTACTCAGCCATTAGAAACGACAAATACCCACCATTTGCTTCGACATGGATGGAACTGGAGAGTATTATGCTGAGTGAAATAAGTCAATCGGAGAAGGACAAACATTATATGGTCTCATTCATTTGGGGAATATAAAAAATAATGAAAGGGAATAAAGGGGAAAAGAGAGAAAATGAGTGGGAAATATCAGTGAGGGAGACAGAACATGAGAGACTCCTAACTCTGGGAAATGAACAAGGGGTAGTGGAAAGGGAGGTGGGCGGGGAGTTGGGGTGACTGGGTGATGGGCACTGAGGGGGGCACTTGACAGGGTGAGCACTGGGTGTTATGCTATATGTTGACAAATCAAACTCCAAAAAAAAAAAAAAAAAGATTCTCTCTCTCTCTCCCTCTCCCTCTTCCCCTGCTTCCTCCCCCCACCAAAATAAATAAATAAATCTTAAAACAAACAAACAAACAAACAGTCGTTCAGGCCCAGGTGAATTAAGCAGCTCTGAACAGGAGCACTCAGTCTGGGACGAATAAGACCAAGAGATTGGAAAATCAGTTTGGCAATATCTTAGCAAGAGTCAAAGTGCTTCATGACTTTGAGATCGAAAAGAGAGGCGGGATGAGGAATTCTTCCAAACAGCTCCAAATCTCTTCTCCAAGTATGCTTTTGAAATATCTCATAGGGATTACTTCTCTCTTAAAGATTTAGTGAGTATGAAGGACTGGGAAATTTGAAATGTGTGTGTGTATGAAGAAAAGTAATACGTAATAATAGGTATAAATACTTAGAAAACTAAATATCTAACAATATATATGTGTATATATGTATTTTATATATATATAAAGAAAACTAAACATAGCCATCCATGGAGAAAAGGTGCTCACTTTCGCAGTGAAGGTGATATTTGCGAATCTCTCCCAGTGGGATAGTTCTGAGAACTCCTTGCTATAGTGGAGCTCTACCTACTCTTTAATAGTTGGCCAGATGTAGGGCAGCTGTCTATGAATGGCTGATCTTCTGAAAAATAAACCTGCCATGTGGCAAAGTCTCCATGTGTAGGATGCAATGTATATTTGCAAATGAATAATCAAAATGTCGACCACAGTTTCATTCTTAGAGGCTATCATATGTCACGTATACTTGCTTCTTAAGAGCTTTACGTACTTTAAATGACTCCTTTCCTCACAAGAACCCTTCTAGGGAGATACGATTTTCTTCCGTTAACAAAAAACCAAATTTCAGAGTCAAAAAATAGGCAGTTTGCCTTAAGATGACACTGCTGATGAGTAAAATAGAAGAGCTGTGTGAACTCAGGTTCATTCAGTTTTATTTTATTTTATTTTATTTTATTTTTTTATTTTTTATTTTTTTATTATTTTATTTTATTTTATTTTATTTTATTTTATTTTATTTTATTTTATTTTATTTTATTTTTCATTCAGTTTTAAAGCCTTGTCCACCCCACATAGTTTCCTCTGTCCAGTTTCTGTACACCTGGGCAGATAATAATGAAGTAGCTGTTACTAAGAATACATAATAAAAGTAATAATTTTTAGGTGCTTGTTTTTATTAACTTTTACTTGTCCTAATTTATTTTCTTTGTAACTCAACAGAGTATAATCATTGTAAACAAATTCTAAAATGTTAAATTTGTAGACAGTCAAAACCAACAAAATCAACAGCAAGACTATGTGTGAGTGCCAGTATTTCCTTTACTTTTTTTTCTTTTTTTTTCTTTTTTTTTTTTTTTACTGGAGAAATGCAAAATTTATTCTACCCCATTCTCTTCGATTCTAGAGACTGAATAGTGGTCAAGACCACGGACTCTCAGATAATACAAATCCAGACTCACCCACTTGTAAACTACATGATTTGGGAGTAGTCTCAATCTCCCCATTTGTAAAGTGGGAGTAGTAACAATGCCTATTTTATGGGGTTGTCGGAAGGATAATAATATATGAAAACCATTGGCCTATGCCTGGCACATAATAGGCATTTATCAAATTTTTTCTCCCTTTCTACTTTCCTTCTGATCTTGTTTGTTAAACGTGGCAGGCAAATCTATTGTTTATAGATAAAGTTGAAACACTGCCCCACTATACATACATATGTATGTATGTAAATAAAATTTTTCCTTAGATTTGTGGCATATTTTTTAAAATCCTGTTATTTAAATTCTTTCTGCCATTTCTTTCTGTGAGCAGAGAATCTCTCTCCAAAGATTTCTTTTTCTATTCTTTCAGTCAGCAAGACAAATAGACCAAGCAGACCACAGGAAGAAAAAAAATATGTAACAAAACAAAAACACCAGGGGAAAGTGGTGCACATCAGTCAAAAATAGAAGGAAGGAATCTTGCCCATCTGAGAGCCCCTACAATCTCTTTGAAGAGTCAGAAAATAAAAAAAGAAAAAGCACCTTTTTCATTAAGAATGAGTGAGCACCTCCTGTGCCCCTCTCAGCCAGGTGCAGAACCAGCCTGGTGCCCCAAGGGCATCATTTAGAGAACTGAGGGAGCAGCCTGGACCAGCGAGCCGGCCAGGAAGGTTTTTATGCTTTAGGAAGCTTTCCGCCAGCCCCCTGGCTCCACTGCCCACCGCACCTGCCAGATCAGAAACACGGAGCTGCTCAGCTCCCCTAAGGAGCGGCTCTGAGGTCCAGCCAGGCATGTTGAAAGACCTGGCCTGTGTTCAGGCTTCTCCAATGGTCTTTTCACCATTTTCCAGTGATATCACTCTTCTCTGTGGAGCCGTCTTCCAACACAGGTGTTCCAATCTCCCAGGCCCCTCCTTGGTTTAGTAGGAGGCGAAAAGGAGAATTTGAGCGTGCAGTAATACAGTTTTCTTTGGAGTTAGAGAGAGGTGACAGCAATGACTAGCCCTCTCTGTGAGTCACTCATCTTCATATCTTTACATATAACAGCTACTGTGGGGCAGCCTGGGTGGTTCAGCGGTTTAGCACCGCCTTCAGCCCAGGGTGTGATCCTGGAGACTCAGGGTCGAGTCCCATGTCAGGCTCCCTGCATGGAGCCTGCTTCTCCCTCTGCCTGTGTCTCTGCCCCTCTCTCTCTCTCTCTCTCTCTCTCTCTCTCTCATAAATAAATAAAATCTTTTTTAAAAAACAACAGATACCGTGTATTGGGCATCGGCAGATGGGACTCCCAGCGCTTCTTATACGTGATCAGATTGGACCTTGATAGCAACCCTACAAGATAACTCTTATTATCATGTGCATCCTGTAGATGAATAGACAGAGGCTGAAAGAGGTTAGGCTACTTTCCTAGGGACAGGCAGTCAGCAATCAGTGGTGCAACCCAGGTTTCCTCCCATGCCTGGGCTGGCTTTCTTGTTTTCAAAGGGTGGACACTAAGTCCTAAAGGGGGAAGCATCTGTGGATACTTAGTGATCCGATGTGCACGTGGCTCAGGGTTTCTCCATAAAGTCTTCCTGGCTTGACATTTCAGAGAAGAGTCTTTGTGCAGGCTATTGATTCGGGTGTTTGGACAGCAGATACGATGGCGTCGTGCCACCCTCGTTCCTGAGTATAATATGCCTTGTGCAAAACCTGGGTGCCACGTGGGGTGCACACTGAAGCTTTGACCCTGTTGTGAGAAGGAGATCCTGTTGTGTACAGGCCCATTTTTTTCATGAGGTCAACCTTTGGATAGGTGAAAACAGGATGGTAGGCCTTCTTCCCTGAGACTATAAAAAAAAAAAAAAAAAAAAAAAGCAGATCCAGAGTGAAGGGGGGCCTCCACCAGTGAGAAATTACTGTGGAGGAAATGTCTCATTTCTGTTCATTGTGGAACCACCTTGACGTGAAATTTTGTGGCCATGAAACAGAGGTAAAAGTCAGGGAAAGGGCAGCACCTCCAAGAACAGGGACTGTTGAGATGGGCAAAGCGACAGGAGAGGAGAGGGCATTGCCACCATCCTCATATGAGGCTCAGGACTGCTCAAGAGGCTATTGGCACCTGTTGAGCAAGTTGGTCACGTCTCCCCAAAATTATATGCCCCTGGCCAAGGCAGCCTCTGGCAGCAGGAAGTGTGGACCAGGAGAGGTGCCTCATGGATATCCCTTAATGTTCAATGAAAAAATAAAATGCATGTTTTTCTATGATGTCTGAGAACTGTTTTACACTGTTTAGAGAGGCTCCACAGGTGGTTTTGGGATCTAGTTCTAGCTCCAAAGGAATCCCCACCCAGTGTAATGGTGCGAGAACAGGTTTGACCTCCCTACATCTTTTTTAAAATCTGCATTTCCCACACTCTCCATGGTCCATCAGGAAATTAGGGGACCCTTGATGTGACAGCACTGTCTTGTAGCACTCTATCCCCACTCCCTGGCATGGGGACTCCCTGCGTATTGGTTGTTGAACTGAATTGAATTGATCAAGCCCATTAGTTCCTTGTTTGTTATGGGACTCCCTATCTAGCCCAGTTCTCCAGACCTAATAAATCATTAACACCGAGAAGCCCTTCTTGATACCCTTGGTGTGTTCACTACTGATTTTGCAGAAGGTTTACATGGTGCCCGGGGTAGAGGGTGGGGTCTGCACCCTGCCCATTCAGCCTTGAACTCCAGTAGGTGACAAAGACTCAGGACCATTCCCTACCCAGGACATGACACCTGTCCTGGCATTCCTGACATTCCTTTGACAAGGCCCCTCTGCGCTTGGATTCCACCATCTGTTAGGTGCCTGTAGTCCCCTGCTGATGTCCCAGAGGACAGGTCTGGCCTAGGCAGGAGGGGGAACTTCTGGCTAGCATTAAGGACACACGTGAGAGTCTACCCTAACTGTGTGACATGGTTCCTCAGTGGCCTCACTGCAAAGCTGGAGCTGCAAAATATTTCTCAAGGGTTGTTCAGATGAGCACATGTCCCTGGAGAGTAGAGGTGCTGGCATGGCAGTGAACCCCAGACCCCTTCATTCAGTCACTCACCCTCCTCTCCATGTGTCCACTGGTGTGTGGCTTCTTTGGAAGAGGCTGACAGGGCACTAGTAAAGAGGGAATGAGAGGGCATCCTTATTAGCTGTGCCACATGGAAGCTTTTCTGATTACCCTTGCCCTGAGTTTGAGAACCTAGACTGGAAAATCTCAGTTTGCATTGCTTCCTTTTTCAGCTCTTGCCAGGGCCATTTGCCACTCTGGTTTCATGTGACCACAGAGACTTCAGTTCCTTGAAAGGCACTAGAAGAGTGAAGGATGACAAAAGGCACAAAAAGAAAGTGGGTTTGGAAATCATAAATTGACATTTGTTTGAAAAGGTGGTGTTAAGCTGTTTACTACGCTACTGCCTGTGTGCAGAGGACATGTAGGTCCATGCAGGCTGCAGGCACATGCGCAGAACGTGCGTGTGAAGTCGTCATCCTCTGGCTCACTGTGCCCCTGCCGTGTCCAAGCTCTGGAGCTTACTGTTAAGTAGCGATTCACAGTCACCTAAGTGTGTGTCAAGAAAGTGAAAAGAGCAGAGCTGCCACCAAGCATCACTGGTGTGGGAAGTGAGATTGATTGGCAGCTTGAAGGATAGAAGCTCAGGGAATGTAAAGAAGTGCAAGGTGAAGCAGGCAAGGACAGAGAGTGAGCAAAAGCACAGAGGCTGGACACCAGGAGGACAGGCTGAGACAAGGTATGGGCTGTGCATCCTCACGCCACCTCACTGTCTCAGGACCTTCTTTAGAATCTCAGAGATTGACCTGAAAGGAGCCAAATTGTAGAGCCACCCCTCCTACCCTGGGGACAGAGGCTGAATTTACAATGCTCGAGATCCCAGTCTCCACAATGGCTCCTGGCACAACCACTTACAGGCTGCAAAACTGAGCATTCACTTGCTCTTGATGGGCCTCCTTTCCTTGCCTTAAAATCAGGGAATTTCTGACTCTGCCTCAAAGCACAGTTGTGAGCATCACATGAGGTGACCCATGTAAGACATTCTGTGCTATGCTTGATAATGGCTTAATACATTGTTAGCATTATAACTATCACTTTTAACTTGCTGACAGGGCAATGGAAACTTAAAGAAGTTAAATAGTTTATCAGGGTTGCACAAACTAGAGACTGTGTTAGGACTAGAACCCATAACTCCTAACAGCCAGCCAGATGCTTCATCTCTGGGGGAGAAATGGAATTTTTGGTAAGGAAGTAGAGTTGCATAATGTCTCAGGGGCAGGTTTTGGTGTCAGAAGGCTCTACCCCTCAGGAATGCCATGACCAAGTAAATCACCTAATCTCTCTGGGCTTTATCTTCTTTACTGGAAAGTGGAGGTGCTGTCACCTGCCTCATGGAATATCGTAAAGATTAGATGAGGTAAGACACGGGAGGGCTTAGCAGGCAGCCAGGCACACAGCAAGTGCTGGATACATGGACTGCATATTAGCTCACCTTTGGAGAAGAGCACAGAATCTGGCCCTAGTGCAGCATTTGTGTGAAAAATGGGTCTCAAATGTTACTACAAGGGAAGGTTGCTTCATGTCATAACTGGAGGCAGAACCCACAAAGATGACAAAACTAAATGAGCTGATTCACTGCCTGAGAAGCTTTCAACCTTATGTATCTCCCTTGGAAGAGCCAAATAAACACCTGTTGCTTGAGAGAGCCGAGCTTTCCTGAAGAAGAACTCTGAAAGCTGCCACTCAGACCCACCGGACAGAGCCTGCCTGTCCACCAGAGCCCTTGAGATTAGCACAACAAAGCAGGGAGTCCCTGTTGGGAGCTGATCTTAGCATTTGCAATGACATCCATCCCCTCCTACCTTTTCATTTTTGCTGATTCTGGGGAGGACGCCAAGTCAATTCAACAATGTATATTGAGCACCTTCTGAGGGCTATACTTACCCATATACCCTCATGCCCCCAACTGAGGGCAGGAGCCACTGAGGTATGTAGCCTGCATCACCAGCCTGGGTTACAAGGAATTATCAACTATTTCATTAATAATATTTACTTAATAAATACGTAAAGTGTCCCTGGCAATGAGCTAAAGTACTTGACTTAAAAGTGTTATTTTAATTAATCATCCCAGCAATCTAGTGAAGTAGGACCTATTCCTACGTGTGAGGCTCAAAGATACCAAGGGCATGCAGGTTGCAGAGTTAGTAGGTGGTAGGACTGGGTGTGAATTCAGACTCCGGAGTCCACATGATTCACCGGATCAGAAAGGCAAGATCAGTCAGGTAACAATGTGAGAGTCAGGAGTCTGGCTTATCTGTCCCTTGGTCAGAATCTGCGCAGCATCAGGGCTGAGGTATCAATGCCACGTGTCTTTGTGGAATGGGGTCATGACAGGCAATAAAAAATAGAGGAATCTGGGAATGACAGCTTTTGCTCTAAGAAGTCCCTTCAAGCCTCCAACCTCCTTCAGCTCTAGCTGGGCCACCTCCCCTGCATGGCTCGACCCTGACCAGGAGTTTTGGAATGAGGCAGACCTCTATCCTGCTGCTTCCTGGCCTAGTGACCTTGGATAGGGCCCTTAGCTTCTCTGAGCCTTGGTCTGGGTTGTCTGTGGAAGGATATGATATTACCTGATCCTTGAAGTGTGTCACAGATGATAAAATGAGTAAACATGATGTGAAACTGTGTCTGCCACAGAGTAAGGGTTCAGTGAGAACCTACCAGACCATCCCCCTCTTAATTCAGAGGACCCCGGCTGGCCTCTGAGACAAGACTTAGTGTAACCATTCACTTTTGCCTCTCTCCTAGGATTGGACAGCAACCTGATATACTCATTTGATATAGTATTGCCAGCTTTGGTACCACAATACTTGAGTTCAAACCCTGTCTCCATCACTGACGGCCTGTGTGATCCAGAATGAGTTGCTTGAACTTTCTGAGCCTCGATCTCCTTATATGTAAAAAAGGAACAGAAATGGGTTACTCTGAAAACTCAATGAGATAATCCACGAAAAGCATATATAAGACATTCAGTAAATGTTAAACATAAAAAGGAAAAAAAGGTATAAACTAATGTTTATGCAGCATCTTCTGTGTGTTATCCTAGCCCTGGCTGCTGGGGATACTATTGTAAGTGAAATCAATCCAGTCCCAGCCACCATGGAGGCCACAGAGTCCAGTGAGGAGGACCCATAAGCCAGGAAACCAAGAAATAAATCTATCATTACAAATTGGCATACAATCTGGGGAAGAAATGAACATGGTTTGGTGGTATTAACAGGTGAGACATACTTGATGGAGGTCAAAGAAGGTTGTGAAGGCTAGAAAATTCTTCATTCTATAGTTCCCCTCTTGGAAATTCATAATACTCATTAACATATTAAAGACTGAAGAAGCATCAGCAAAGAAGGAAAGAAGTCCGTGTAATTTTGTTTATCCTAGGTTTTCCCAGATCATTTTGACTGCACACTATTTTCCCCTGTAGAAGACCTTTTAATCATCTTTTTAAATTAGTGTTCTGCTGAACACATTTCAGAGACCTGAACTAAGCTAATATTTCTGTGTAATTAGCTCTTTTTGGCAGCTGGAGGCAGGAATCTTTCATGGGGTTATTCTTTAGACTATAATGACAATACCACTGGTGAAAAACGTCTTACCAGGTGTCACATTCATCCTGTTTTTCTTCAATGCTATTGATTTCTTCTCTCTCTTTGGACTTCTTTCTTGGCACATTTGTTCATGTCTCTTTGTTAGCAAACTACTTTTCACTCTCTCTTTTTGCAGAGGGGTTAAAAAGATGCTTTTCAAGGGGCCATGAACTCAGGTGAGTTATGTGGCAGGCATCACAGTGTGGAGCCTTGACAGTATTTTCCTGGAGCAGCCCGAGGCATCTGTACCTGCATGGTGACCGCAGATGTCCTATTTAGCATTCAGAAGTGACAATGAGGCCATGCCAGCTGGCAGAGAGTCCTGGGCATTCCCTGATTGGCACCAGCAGGTAAGAAGAGCAAGAAAAGAAGCACAGTGCTGCCAAACTCAGGGTCACTCTCCAGAATAAATGGGGCTCATCCGTTGCCATGAAATGCCAGGGTAAAGAGTGTGGAGCAGGAAAAGGATGACCTTAGGGCACAAGAAGATCATCTTGTGCACAAAATGTTTCATGCTTCAAGCTTAAAGGGGAGCTAGACACCCCACCACCGGGTCTACCCCTGGAGGTGCTTAATAAAATGTGAATATTTGCTGAAATGAAATTGCGAATATTTCATGAACTTGGGAATCAGATGGACTTGTGTTTGTTGACTGCCTTGGGCACCACACTAGCCCTGTGACCTTATATACTCCTTTTAAGCCTCAGTTTCTTCATGCATAAAGTGGGGATATTGCCACAAACCTCACATGAGGATTGTGTGTGAAGGTAGTAATAGTGTAATCATAGGCACTTAGTATTTTAAAATGTCATTTTGCCTCCTCTGCTCATTGTGGGCCACAGTCCGCTATTAACACTGTAGGATGAGTAACTCACTAGATTAGTCCTGTTAGAGAGCTAGGAGCAGGGGACAATGGGGAATAGAAAATCCTGGAATAATCAGAAATATGTGGAGTGTAGAAATTACAGGCTCACATCATTGGCTTTACAAGCAATAAAGCGTGGGGGCGTGGGGACGTGAGAAACAAAGAAGTGCAGAGAAGAATCTGGAAGGGCTCCACGTCACACTTTGGCTTCCTGACACCATTGCTCAGAGCAAGACATGGGCTGGCAAGGCACGGTGAGCACCAGTGACCAGATGTGTGACTGGCAGTGATGATTTGTTCTGTGCCCCTGCTGGCCACCTGGATGACAGGAATGCTCCATCTTTTTCCTCCTGAGAATGCCGTGGAATATCGGCAGAAAGAAATGTACAGAACAGGGCTTAGAGAGATTGTCTCGCTCTCCATCCTCATTTCCCTGGCAGGGAAACTGAGATATGGGAGAAAGACTGGCCTACTCAAGGGGTTAGTTTAATCTAAGAAATCACATTCTCAACTCTCTGTTTCTACTCTCCACTCTAACTTAATACCACATGCCAGGGAAAATGTCCTGAATGAGAAAGGTTTCCCTAACAAGCTTTTAGTTTGGGGACTTGTAGTGTCTCAGACCTGGCAAAATGAATAGTGATAGGTGGTGTATTTGAACCCAAATATTAAGAAGCCACCTAAGAGACCTCTCTTTTTCTTCCCCTCTGCTCCTTCCCCTTTTTGTCTTTTCTTAACATGGTGATGGTACAGTAACCATTTTTTTGACCAGGAGATACCCCGAGGTTGGGGCCAAGAGCCACGGAGGCAAGACAGAAAAGTAGAAGGAGGGTTAGGGTTAGGCATCGGAGAGCCATCGGAGCTATCTAGAATATCACCTCTGGGCTTATTTGACCTGAGGAAATGTCTCCATTTTAGTGTGTGTGTGTGTCCACGTGTGTTCATGTGTCAGACAAGCTTGGTTTCAAATCCTAACTCTGTATGACTTTAAACAACCTCGTTCACTTTTCTTTGGAATTTCCCTGTCTTTATAGGTCACATAAATAATAATTGCCATTAATTACTCTGTGCCAGGAGTTTTGCTGTGTACTTTATATACATCACAGAGTAGGTATCATCTCTGTTGTACAGATAAGAAACCAAGGCTGACATTAGCAAGTAACTTGCATAAACAGGAATTCAGACCTGGGATGATCTGACTTTGGACCCCCGTGTTCTTAAAACATGGGTGTCCATACAAGAGGGATGAAATTCTTTCTACCTCGCTGATTTGTTAGGATCATGTAAAATTGGTTACCATGGCCTATGGGAGGCACTTATTAAATGGTAGCTGCTTTAATATTGCCTACAGTTCTGTTTTTTAGTTTTTAGTTTGTTTTTCGGTTTTGTTTGTGTGACTTACGAGATCTAGAAAAAAAATCTGTGAACAAAAGGAAGCAATCCCAAGAGGTAAAGAAAAAACATTAGGATGGGAGGAAGTTTTTTACCTCCTGGCAGTGGCCAGTTATTTATAGATAATTGGAAGCTAGTACTTTCTACTGTATCTAGAGGCCATTCACAATGGGCCCTGGACTTCAAAAAGCAGAAAATGTGTTCTGGTCCAGATGATAGTAACTCATAGCGTGATCCTAGGCAAATCCCTTCCATTTTCTGGATCCTAATACTCACATCTATAAAAGGAGTTGATTGGATTGGGTTGTCTCCAAGGACCCCTGCAGTTGCTCCTCTGATAATTTCAAGCTCACCGAGAGTGGCCACACTACCTCACCCCAGTAGAATGCTTATTTCAGTGAAGTCTTCATTCAGTCATTTAGAAATATAGTCATATATATATATTAATTTTAAGACTGCTGCTCATGACATATGTTAATTCCAGCATCACTGAATCATTTTCCTGTAAGACATATACTACAGCTACTTCTTAAAATTCCTTTAAAGACATTAGAAGTAAAGAAAAACCTACAGACAAAATCCAAGTATCCATAAACCTCAAATCTGGCTTTCTTTCCAAATTGTGTCCTGTTCAGATTGTTGTTGAAAATGAGTCTGTATTTCCTGTCTGACAGCATCAAAAGGTGCTTACGAGATTTCAGGATAAAGAGAAAACAGCCCAAATTACATATGCACTCTTCAACATGGTGTGAATCGGTTGAGTGACCCTGGCAGCTGTTCTCATAAAGGCTGCATTCTACGCTCACTCTGGACCATTTTACATTGGAGACCCGATGGCTAGTAAGCTGTCAGCTTTGGAAATAACTGAGATTCAGACAGACTGTGGGAGGGTACCTCTCTGGGAGGTTGCAAGGACCTGGTGCTTTCCTCTCAGCACCCACTCCTACATGCCCATCCACACCCAGAGGGCAGACCAAGAGCCCTTGATGAGGAAGACTTAGGGAAGAACTTCTAATGACAAGCCATATACATGCAGTGGCTCTGTCACTGTCGGAAGGCAGGTTGAGGTCAGGTGACCTCTTAGTCACGACGTCAAGGAGGTCAATCTAGATGAAGGGTTGACTTTGATGAAGGTCATACTCCCTTCTTCAAGACTCCTGACTAGAAGTGCAGGTTCTGTTTGCATTCCCGTTGACTAAATTCCAGGCTCTATTTGGATTTCATTTCTTTTTCTGTTATTATCCTCTGTTACAGGATCAAATCCAAGGAACCACAGTGCCCTTGGTCATTATGCCTCCTGAGTCTCCTGAGGTCTATAGCAGTTTCTTAGTCTTTCTTTTCTCATAACCCTGACAGTCTTAAGGATTGCTGGCCAGGTACTTGACGGAAATTCTCAGCCTGAGTTTTTCTCATGTGTTTTGCATTATTAGACTGGGGTTATGGGGTTTTTTAAAAATACACAGAGACGAAGTCATGTCGCATCAGGGGACCCGTGACATCCACATGACAACACTGGCAACGTTAAGCTTCGTCACTTGGTTGAAGTGGTATTTGCCAGAGCTCTCCACTGTTTTCCCTGTTTCTCTCATCTAGATAGGAGTCACTAAGTTAGCAGAAATTAAGAAAAAGCTCCATAAATGATATCTTCTAAAATTGTATTTTGAGCAATTTTTGTTGGTATTTAAAAATATGGTTGATATTTTTCAAGTGACCTTGCATCTAATGACCTTACTATTTCACTTACTAATCATAGTAAACTTTCTATGGGTTGTTCTAAAATTTCTATGCATGAAATCACATCTATTGTGAAAAATGACGACTTTACTTCTTCCTCTCCAGTGCTTACACATTTATGTATTTTCCTGCCTTATTACACAGACTCTTTCAGTACAATGTGAAGTAGATGCTGCTACAGTCAATATCATTTTCTCATTTTAACCTTAGAGTTTTCAATATTGTACCAATAAGTATATAAATACCCTGTGTGATATTTATAAAGTTCTCTTCTATATTTTTGAGAGTTTTTCTTGTGAATAGATATTGTATTTTAGTAAATCTTCTACCACATCTCTAAAAATGATCATATGGTTTTTATTTCATTTTGTGAAGGTGGTAAAATATACCAATCAATTCTAGAGTTAAATCAACCTTGCCTTCCTGGGTATGATCAGGATATATTATCCTCTTTGTGTGTTGCTGTATTTGAGTGGCCACTATTTTGTTTGGAGCTTTTGCAGCTGTATTCATGAATCATAGCTTCATTAAGTCAGGTGGGAAGTGTTTTCATTTTCTTTTTTTTTTTTTATCATCAGGAAGTGTTCTAAAAATTGTTTTCTTTCCTCCTTAAATGTTTAGTAAAATTTACCTCAGGAGCCTCCTGAGTCTACATTTGGGGGCAAGTTTTTAATTATGACTTACATTTCATTAACATTTACAGTGGCATTTCTATTTCTATTTCTTCTGTCAATGTTGAAATTGTTTTTATAGGAATTTGACTATTTCATCTAAATTTTCAAATGTATTTGCATGCATTTGTTTATAATATCCTTATCTTGTGGTGCTTCTTTTTTTCATTCCTCATGTTATTTGTGTTGACTCTTACTAGTGTTTTTATGAAATCATCTTTTTCTCTCTCTTTCAATGATTTCTGATCCTATCTTTATTGTTTCTTTCCTTTTACTATGTATTGATTTACTATTCTTTTTAGTTTTTTGAGAATGGCTTTTGTTAATGCCTAAATTGCTGATTTCATGTCTTTTTTAAAAAATTTGTATTTCAGGTTATAACTGTCCCTCCAAGCACATTTTAGCTTCATATCACAATTCCATTGTTTACCTTTTTTATTACTTGTTTCAAATTTTTCAGATTTCTATTGTCCTGGTCCATGGTCTGTATAGAACCATGTTTCTTAATTTTGAAACATATGGTGATATTCTAGGATACTAGAATAACATGTGTGTGAGACACATACATACAACACTACCCTTTCTGGTTGTTCTCAGTGGTAATGTTGGTCTGAAATATTTAATCTCCCATTATCAGGAGCAGACCTTCTCTTCCTCTTTATTTTCGAATACTGAAGACTTACTTCTCCATTAAACCTTCCCTAATTATCCCCATCTGTTGTCATCCCTCAACATATCCCATCTATTGCCCTACAGCTCAGTTGACTCCTGTATTTCTAACAAGAGTCATGCTCCTGCTTCTTTTTTCTTCTTGTTCACAAATATTTATAGCAGCATGATTCCCAGTAGCCCCAAAGTGGAAATAACCCAAATGTTCATCGACTGATGGTTGGATAAACAAAAATTGGTACATACATACAACGAACTATTACTCAGCCATGAAAAGGAATGAAGTATTGACATGTGCTACAATATGGATGAACCTTGAAAACATGCCGAATCAGAGAAGACATTCACAAAAGACCAATATCATGATACCATTTATATGAAATGTCCCGAATAGGAAAATCTGTAGAGAAGAGAGCTCTATCAGTGGCTTTTTGGTGTAGGGAGTATGCTCCTGCTCCTTTCCTGTTGCTCCCTCCCCATTCTGCTCCACCAAAGACAGTGTGTTTTAAGTCATCCGTGCCTCACCTCAGCACATGATGTAGAGGGGGGATGCCAGGATGTGTTCCAACACTGGACCGACAGGTTAGCCTGCCACCAGTCACACCCCTGGAGCGAGCACCAACCAGGGTCTGCTGGTACAGATGATGGCCAGTGATTGACTTTAGTGACTGGTCACCCCACCAAACACATAGTCAGTCACCGTCACAAGAATAGGGACATTTGTTTTTCTACTCGGCCTCTCTCCTTGTTGATCTGGCGCTCTGGCTCTGTGGTTTGAGGTCAGAAGTCCTGAGTATCTCGGGAACAAGAGGAATCTGAATTGAGGCCTGGCCCTTCTGGAGCTCAGATGAGGCAACCCGTAGAGATGCTGTCAGGTCAGACTCTTATCACGATTGTTTGGAGAAAAAAATGAGTGTACTTGGGAATGATTTAATTATATGGATTGCAATGACTTGCTCTGTTATTGATTTTATATATTCAAGGAGTCTTTAAAGTGATTATTCTTGGAATGGGCAACCACCACCACATTGATTTCTGTGAAGTTGATGGTATCTGGAGGGGAGCCAACCCTGCTGGGCAGAAGGCATTTGGGAGAGAAGTGACAGACTGTTTCTAATGAGTCTCTGAGAGAAGAGCATGGAGTATGGAGGAACAGGCTGATTGCTTTAGGCAAAGCCAGCATTGTCCACATATGCTCCCATCTTCCCTTTGTGGGCCAAGCTGGTCCTGTCCTTGGGACTGGACATAAGTTTCCCCTCACCTGCCCCAACCTGGCTAGGATAGAGGGGCCTCAGAACATTTTAATATAAAAGATAATCACTTAGGGGAGCCCAGGTGGCACAGTGAGTTAAGCATCCAACTCTAGGCTTCGGCTCAGGTCCTGATCTCTGGGTCCTGAGATCGAGCTCCGCCTCAGGCTCTGCACCAGGCAGGGGAGTCTGCTTAAAATTCTTTCTCCCCCTCTCCATCTGCCCCTCCCCAAACTTGCATGTGCTCTCCTCTCTCTCTCTCTCTCTCTCTTTCTCAAATAAATAAATCTTTAAAAATACTAAATAAAAGGTAACCACTTAGTCATAGTGCCATTTATCTTTGAATTTATATTTGCATTTGAAAAGAAATATGTGTAACAACAGAAAAGGCAAACACAACTAGTGGTAATTACTTCCTGGTAGATAAAGCATGGATCATTATAGTTTTCTACAATTACTTTATATTCAAAAACATATTGGTATGGCCAAAAATATATTTCAAGAAAGAGCTATCTCCTCTGACCTAGTGTTCGCTTGTAGGAATACATCCTAGGTTCATAATTTAAGACACAGAGAATATATTTATGCATAAATATGATGATGTATAACAAACCAATTATTTGTAAATGAGCTATGCTTTTAAAAATAATCTAAATATTCAGTAATAAAGAGCTATGGGATTACATGTTGATACACTTGTAGATAGAATATGTTTTTCTACCCGGCCTGTTTAAAAACATTTTTAAAAACAAAAAAAAATTTTTTTTAAATGTTTTAATGTTTTATTTTTTAAGTCGAAGTATAATTAACGCGGGATGTTATACTGGTTTCCTGTATGTAACATATTGTTTCAGTAATTCTGTCCATTAATGGGTCACCATGGTAAGTCTCCTCACTGTTTATCACCATGCAACATTAGCACAGTATTATTGACCATATTTCCTACTTTTCTTCTCTGTGACTTTTTTTTTTTAACCGGAAACTTATACCTCTTCATCTATTCATCTATTTCACCTGCCCCTCCATCTACCTTCTCTCTGGCAACCACCAGTTTGTTTTCTGTATTTGAGAGTCTGTTTTTTTTCTTTTGCGTTGTTTGTTTTGTTTTTTAGATTTTATTTACAAGTAAAATCATATGGTATTTGTCTTTCTTTGGCTGACTTATTTCACTTAGCATAATACCCTCTAGGTCCAAACATGTCACAAATGACAAGACCTCATTCCTTTTTTATAACTGAATAATATTTCCCATTATATGTTAAAAAAGTATTTTTAATGATTTTGAGGAAAGCACAGTACATACTGTGAAAATAAAATGCAACTTACAAATTTTATTCACATTATAATACTAATATTTTTAAATATGATTTTGATTCTATAAAACATACAGAACTATGTTCAGTAGGTAGTTTTGGGAAGCAAATCCCAAGTAACTTTTCTTTCTTATTTTTTCTGTCCTATTTTGTCTGAGTTTTCATTAACAAACATGGATTACACACACGTACTCAATGAGAAATTCATATCAGAGAGAATTTTAAAATCTTAGAGTTCAAGCTTTGCTTACTTAAATAGAATAATTGAGGCTTAAGTGAATACAAGTTTTTATATTCATTTGATTTTCTCTCTCAATTCAAGCTTGAATGTTTATGCAATTATTAAACCAATATCTTGAGTAATTTCACCAATTATATGGAAATCATGTTAACTGTGAGTACAAGGGCACATGTCTGAAGTGAGCCAGAGGCTCTGAGGTCATTTGTTACTCCATTTTCAGAAGATATTCCAAGTTTATGCACTAATCAGCCTCTGTCTTTTTTCTAAAGTAATGCTTATTTTACTCAAAGATCGTGGCCTAATTTGATCTATCTATATTTGAGGGTGTTAGCATTTATAATTCACTCTGCATTTTGGATTGCTGCTGCATTTCTCACACTGCCACTAAACTGTATCACTATGAGAGGCAGTGTTCTGGGTGTACAGCGCACCCTGGAGCACTCAGTGAAAGTTGGCATCTCAGGGAATTGCTCTGCAGAAAGCATTTTTTTTAAAATTTTAATTGTTTTTAAAGATGTTATTTATTTATTCATGAGAGACACACAGAGAGAGAGGCAGAGACATAGGCAGAGGGAGAAGCAGGCACCCTGCAGGGAGCCCGATGCAAAACTTGATCCCAGGACCCCAGGATCACCACCTGAGCCAAAGGTAGATGCTCAATCACTGAACCACCAAGGTCTGAAACCTCTAAAAACTGTTTCAGATCTTCAGTGAGATTCCATGGGATGTTATAATGATGGAAGAAGAAAAGGCTGTTCGTTAACAAAAAAAAGAGTAATCTAATAACAGCACATGGCTAAAATTAGAAATTAAGAAGGTAATGAATTGAAAATGGATAAGACTAGAAACCAAACTTATGAAGATGGAATCTAAATTAAACTTCACTGAATTAAAAAAAAGAAAATTAAAATACATTTTCCCCATCATGTTAGCCATGTCAGCAAAAGTGTGGGTTGTTAGGTATCCAAAGAAATATATTTTTTTTTTTTTACCTTGCAGAAAGCATTTTTTACATAGCGTTCTTGTGGGGATCAGGGGCCCTGAATTTTACCCAAATTCCTGCTGTACTTGACTCTTCACGTCTCTCTTCCTATCAAACTTCTGTATTCAGTTGGGTTGTGTTTTTCATATTAGCTAGTTGGGTTGCGTTGCTCATATTTTATAAGAATGAAATCATAAGAGGAAGAAGAGGTGGTCAAAAATGTAGGGAAATCAGAGAGAACTTACCTAAATCAGATTCCGTAATCCTTAAAATAAGAAGTGTTTTAAACCTCATTTCCTAAATAGGAGTGTACTGACTCTACAATTATGGAAAATGGTGATCAATTCAATACTATATATTATTAATATTATATTGTGATGTGCCAAGTTTGAATGGGAACAGGAGGTTTAAAGTAAGGTCATTAGCCTGATTGGCTGAATTGTTTAAGTGATTGCCTATTATGATGATTGTATATATGAAGATTTAAACAAAGCCAAGCTCCCACTGCTCCCTCCACCAAAAAGAAAAAAAGGATGAAAGTAATTTTTTTAAGTGTATTACAATGACTGAGCTATGCTGCAGTAAAATAGATTTCCCAAGTCTTTGGCTTACAACAACCAAGTTTTGTTCTTTACCTCTAACAGTTTGATATGCATTGAGGATGTTCCCAAGTGACTCTTCTCCAAGCGGTGACTGAGTGGTGCAGGGTCTTCCATCCTGCCATTCCACCATCTTGGAATCTTTTGATTCTGATTCTTTGAATAGATGACAGAGAGAAGGACCAAGGAGAAAGTGCTCCCATTCTTAATGACCTAGGACTAGAAGAAACAGATCCCTTAGATTCAAGAATTACTCATGTGACCTGCCAAAAGATGCTTAGTAACTGGATATTTGGAGAAGATTAAAAGCCTGTGCCACCAGCAGTAAGTGAATTGTTGCCTCCTAGTTGGAAGAGTTTATTCCCATGAGAGAGCTCTTACACCTTCTGTAGCAGCTTGGTGCTCTGGGGGTCACCTGCATGAGTGCCCTAAGGAGAATGAATCTGTCTACAGAGCCAGTGAGTTCTAACATCAAACTCAACTCTTTTTTTAAATTATTATTTTTTCTTTTTATTTACTTAGTTTTTTGAATTTTTATCACTAAGTCAACTGCAAATTATCAGTTGTCAAAATGTCACTTCAAGAAGTTTGTTCAGGGGCAGCCTAGGTGGCTCAGTGGTTTAGCACCACCTTCAGCCCAGGGCCTGATCCTGGAGACCCAGGATCGAGTCCCACATCAGGCTCCCTGCATGGAGCCTGCTTCTCCCTCTGTCTGTGTCTCTGCCTCTCTGTGTCTCTCATGAATAAATAAATAAAATATTTTAAAAAAAGGAAGTTTATTCACATCAGAAATTCAGCTATCCTTTCAATCACAGTCCCCTGCCCTTTGGTCACATTTTATATGAACTAACACATGCATTCATACATTATTACAGGACATGCATGTATCCTGATGCTGCTGCTTGCTTGAGAATTGAGCCTTCTGCTTCTGGACTTTTAGTCACCTGTTCCTTTCTCCCATAATCACTGCTCTCTTCTGACTCCAAACCCTACTTGAAAGTCTTCATTTCTTCAGACACATTTTGAATGAATGTGAATGTAAAGTCACATAGCTTCGCTTCCATTGTGAAGCCATCTTTGAGCCTATCTGCTACGTAGTCATTGATTTAACAGGTGTTTACTTATTGAGCATCTCTTAAGTGACAGGCAGTGTCTTAGTCCCTAAAGAACTAGCATCAAACAAAATAGATAGATCCTCTCATCTTGTGGAGTTATTTCTCAGTTGAAGGAGATATAGTAAAGAAAAAAAATCACCAATTCAATTTCTTAATCACTCAATTTCTTAATCCCCAATTGTAATAATGGCTATGACAACAATAAAGTAGGGAGATGGGCTGCTTTCAGTTGGGCAAGGCCTTTTTGAGAAGGTGACATGTGGGCTGACACTTGAATGTGCACTCTTTCCTCCTTCAGGGGCCCACTGCAGTGTGTTCCTAGTACTTGTAAAATCATTCTCATAATCTACACCATATTTATTTTGCATCTGCCTTCTGTTTTAATCTGTGAGACTGTGAGCTTTTTGAAGGCAAGAGTTATGTTTTACTTGTCCCTTATATAGAAATAACTTTAAATTTAATTAAATAGTTAATGCCTAAAGAGCACTTAGTAGGTGCTCAATGAATGGAAACTTTCCATTTAGTGAACACACACACACACACACACACACACAGAGGATAGGTGTGTTCAGACATGGCTGTTGGATTTGAAGAGAATGGTACTAACTAGGCATCATCAGAAGTAACTCACAGTGTTAAATGTGGTTTGTCTAGCTTGACAGTGAGTCAGTTTCCCTGTGGCATCTCTCAAGTCAAACAGCATATTGAGAGTCATTTCTACTTCCTTTGTTTGTCATTCTGAACACACAGCTAATTTCTTACACACAGAATTTTCTTAGCATCCAAGGACATTTCTTTATGTAATTTACTGGCTAGGGCTCATGCTTAGAAAAATAGAATAAAATGTATTCTTCTACAGACCATGACATCTTGCTTAAGACTCAATTGGGAGCAGGCTAGACAGCTCTAGCTATTAATCAGTATGGTCTTGGCCAGTTTCTAGGGTATTGAGCGGAGAAGGCCATGCTGGATTGAATGCCCCTGCTATTACAAGGCAAATTATATATAATACTGTTGTTGTTGTTGTTGTTGTTGTTGTTGTTGTTTTGTGTCTGAACAAAGCCTTTGACATGTCTTAGTTTATATAACCCTCCCACCAGCTGTATGAAATTGATTCTGTTATTACCTTCATTTTCCACCCAGAGAACTGAAGCTTCTCAACCTTAAGAAACTTGTCAAGGTTCCAGAGCTGGTAAGGGGCAGAGCCCTGTTCAGAATGAGATGTCTGATTCCAGAGCTCACATGTGACGTCACTACCCTTAAGATAGATGTTCTCTTCACTTGGCACTGCTTCTCCTGTTTAAGGTAGGGGACATTTCTCAGGACTTTCTTCGCCTAAGGTTCCAGGTTAGAGCCAGAAGAGGACCTTGTGTGAGATTTGGGAAGTGGAAGTGAAGCTCAGGTGTCCTCACGTTGGCAAAACAGGCACTATGCCGAACGGTGCCAGCCCCTGCGTTCTTCCTGTTGCTCATGCACTCTGTCTGTTTCTGCCAACCGACAGCAGCCTCAGGCCCACCACCAGGTGCATGGCTGCAGGCTGCAGGTGTGAACTGTGAAGGAGTGACCAATTCCCCAGAGGCCAGGGTTTCCCAGACCTCTCCAAGAACCCCACCTTTGTGGTCCCGTGTTAATAGCCAGGTGCACACAGCTTCTCCTATTTCCCTGTGAGCTCCAGCTTATCCCCCCTCACCAGTTCATCAGGTGGATGTTGCTGGAGACTCTGACTCTCTAACACCCACTTTAAGACTTTCACTTTCCCTTGGTATAAACAACAATTCTATTTAATCCTATATACTCATAGTACTCATAGAAGCTCTGTTGACATAACTGGTGCACATGTGGAATGGAAATGATAAAAGATAAATAATAAGACCACCAGTCCCTGCTTATGTTCCAGCCTCATGGGGTGGAACCCTCATGGGGAGGCTTATATTCCAGACTCATAAGGGCTCTATATGTACTACCTGGTGATTATGCAGATTAATTCTTTTTTTTTAAAGATTTATTTATTTATTTATTCAAAGAGAGAGAGAGAGAGAGAGAGAGACAGGCAGAGGGAGAAGCAGGCTCCATGCAGGGAGCCCGACATGGGACTCAATCCCAGGTCTCCAGGATCACACCCTGGGCTGCAGGCGACACTAAACCGCTGCGCCACTGGGGCTGCCCTGCAGATTCATTCTTACCTGAAACCATTTCTGAGTTACTGTGGCTATCCTTTTAGCAAAGAAGAGGCTGGTTTCGTATAAAAGTTATTTGTGGCTAACAACACTAGCAAGGTGACTTTGCCAAACACGTAGAGCTTTGGTGCTGATGGACCTGCCTATGTGATTGACCTCCCTAGTGCTTTAGTCCCTTCGAGGGATGATTTTCATGAGTCCTTAATGACTGAACTTACATGGTGACATGTATCCCTCATTTTGCTGGAACTGAAAGGTGTTAATCAAAACCTTTATGAGATGACTCACCAGGTATGTTCTTGCCAAACTAGGATTTGGTGTTTCAGAGAGCCCCTGTGTCAAAATGAATAGAAACTTCACATTTTACTTCCCATCTTTACAAATCTCTGTTCCCTTCAATAATGACTTTATAGCTCCAGCTCTATGGACTGTGTGGTAAATATTTTTATGCAAAAAATTAACCTTGCAGAGGACAAGCATTGTCCTTGTTTCCTGAAGATGTCCATGAGAGTCTCATTATTCACGGATAATGAAGCTGTTGGTGCCGTCATTATTAATTATGATTGACTAAGTGATCATGCCAGGCTGTGTCCTTATACCAACACCCTGCTTCTATCTCTCTTAAGAAGTTTCCATGTATGGGGCTATATATCACCGCATATCCAGAGGCAGGAAGCTATATGCAACTCTTTTGTATTTCACCACTCCAATTAGTCACATCGCGTGAACCCATAGGCCTTCAAAGCTTTGTCTGCAAAAACTGTCGATTCCCAGTAATTGGATACTATACCCACCTATGCCCTCCATTTGAGAAATTAAAAAGCCCACCTTACAGGAACACCCAACCCTCATTTGACCTCATAGAATTAAGGGATGTGGAATCCAGGCCCAGGGTATTCAAAAGGAGCTGCATGTCATTATGGGCAGAAGAGGGACCAATGATTCTGAAAGTGGATACCCCATAACCCCTTTTGAGGCAATAGTGTAATGCAGTGTCCGCTGCTCCACCAAATGAATCCTTGACACTATTCCTTGATCACTATGAGCCCATAGGTCCAACACCTAACTCTCTACCTCCCATAAAGAAAAAACAGTAAATCGTAGATGAATGAATGGCAGATGAAAAAGTTTGTGAGAATCCATCCACATGAAGAGGATTTCCCTTCTCAAAGGGAAATGACTTAAATCACAGCATAGAAATAGGTAGTTTCAAGGGACTTGAATGCCTATTTATTATGTCCTCCAAGGTAAGCTTTTTACCCATTTCTACCTAGTGAAAATATGGCATTTCAGACTTCCTTCATTGAGAGATATGAACAGATGGGTGGCCCGAGTGTCTGCTCAGTCACTCATTTGACTTTCCAAAACAGTCCAAACAGTACTTGCAAGACAGGCAGGTTTTCAGGTACAGGGATATAAGTTGGAGAGGCAGACCCTTTTTTGACTGAGGGTATGTGTTTCCAGAACACCTCCCTGAGACTGGATGTGCAACAATACATGGTCATCAGATCTACCAATCCATCTAGGAAGAGTCAGGTTCTTGCCTCATTGTCCCAACCTTGCAGCCAAGTAAGTTCCCATAGCACAGCATTCCCTTCTCCCTTCGTTCAGTAAGTGCATATGATTCCAGTGGCAGTGGCTATGACAGCAATGATGATGGCGATGATGATGGTGAGCACTTAAGAGGGGCTTAATATGGGCTGAGGCCCCCTTTTATTTTTTTTTATTTTTTTTCCCCTTTTAAAGATATAATCTTCATGCAGTAACAGTTGTTTTTCTCATTTTTATAGATTAAAAAAGAAACTAGGTCTTAGATTAAACATTTTGCTAAGGTTAATTAGAGCTTGATGGGCTTACTTGTTTGATCCTTTGCATTCTGAGGAGAGCACTCTTGTTTTCTTCTATTCTGACTAATTGAAAATCAATTCCTTCTACCAAAGGTTTGAGAAATACCTATTTTACATCTCCTTCAAAATCCATAGGAAATATGAATCTAAGTTCATTACATTCCTTTCCAGTTTTTCTTGGTATGATTCAGATTGCTTCATTGGGCCATGTTGATCAATAGCATAATGGAGTAAAGATGTTTTTAAAGCCACAAAGATCAGCACAGCATTATTTATAACACTAGCCATAGACACATACGTATCTTAGAGTGTTTAAAGCACTCATCATATTTCTAAAATTGAAATTACCCAAACAACATCATTAAGGAGGAAAACAAAAATGTATAAAATTAAAGCGATCTTTGGAATGACACATACGGATTTTGTGACAAGCTGTGGGCTATGTCAGGAAAGGGTCATTTCTGGTTCTTTTATAAATGATGTTTGGGAATTCTTCCCAGGGTTGTTAGAGATGGATGCAGAGCATCAGTTCTTAGTCTGCATCTCTCTGCCAACCCTGTGATCAGCAGGCTCCATGTGCTCCCTGTAGAAAATGGATTTGGGCAAGAGCTCGAATATCCTGTTATATCATCTTACATGGCTTTCATCTTTGACTGATCAGAGTGCCAGACCTTAGAGGCATGAGGCAGTAGTGTAAAAAGACAAGGTAAAGAAAAGGGGTGAGTGTTTCATGGCAATGCGAAGCCAAAGGCGTTTTTCACGTGTGGGAATTTTCAAATTCCCCCACAGAATTTGGCCAAGCAATTTGATTCCCAGGCCAACTCCCACCTCCATGACCATACCTGACCCAGACCTGTGGGATATTCAGAGAAGTGGTAGGATTCAGAGCCTCCTTGGCTCTGGACTGGCTGTTTGGGTACAAGCACAACATAACTCAACCTCAGGAAAGAGAACAGTTATAGGGGCACATGCTGGACGATAAGAAGACCACTTCTTGTATTATTTCAGACAGGTCCTAGGGCAGGATTGAGTTCTGTGAATGCCATACAGCCCAGCCGTAAGATGGATGAGCATTCTGGTCTCTCCTTCTGGCCTTTCCAGACTATTTCTAGGTCTAGTGTGTTTCCTGCTTCCTCCTGGTGACATACATTGGCTTTGTAGGCAGCCACACAGATTCCTGTTTGCCCCTATCTGGTTTAACAACATCCTGCTGCAGGCAAAGCATCAGGCCTCAGGGTACCACCCACCAGATTACCCGACAGTGACTCTACTCAGTTTCCTCTGTTTCTCCTGAGTCATCTCAGAGATATTTACTATCAGATTTATTTCACTGTGTCATCTTTGTTTCAGCTGGATTTTGTGAGTTAAGCTTTTGTATTTAGGAAGCAAATGGTTTTCATGCTAATTTCCCCCTAAGACTCTTTAGGCAATGTGTAAGCCAATATTTACTTTGCTGTAAGTTATAAGAATAGTGATATTTATGCAAAACACATTAGCTTCTTTGGGCCTTTTTCCTATTTCCAAGATGTATGTTCTTATAAACATACCTAAAGAATTTGGGGTAAACATACTCCTTTTCTTCTTTGCTCATTGGATATCTATTAGATTATCTATAATAAAGTATTCAGTTGTCTTTCAGTCAGCCAGAAAAAGAAACAGAGGAGACCGGTGTGCTTTGGGTCTATAATGGAGTTGAAAGGCTTATGAGGTCATGGCCCTGAAGGGTGCTGGCACAGTGACAACAGACCTGTGGGTGGGAGACTGTTACAGAGGTTATGTCTAAAGGTGTAGAGTCACACAGAGCTGGGGTTCAATTCTTGGTCTGGTATTGACTGGCTTTGTGATTTACGCCTCCTAATCTCTCTCAAGCTTGGGGTTTGCAACAATAAAGAAATTGATTTTATGGAGGTCATAGGGTTAGTGAAAGGATGATATGAATTTGTACCAAAAGGTACTTACCGCTAAGCTCAGGGTATGTTAAGTATTCATTACAAGGTAGCTTCTATTAATATGAAGGAATTTAGTGAGGCACCTGGCCAATGTCTTATAGACTATTGTTGACTCAGACCCTGACATCAAGACTTGTGTGAACCCATATTTGGATTTACAGTTACAAGAAATTAAGTATCAGCTTTCTACAAGGCATTGACTAGATCACTGAAATCACAGCACAATTGGCTATTTTCACACAGAAACTGTGTCCACAAAGTAATATTTTTGGCCTCATATCTTCCCTTACCCAATTCTTAAATCCTTTTTAATACCACTAGGTACAGAACATCACAGGGGATATTCTGATACCTGTTCTTCCAGCGTGTTTCCTCATACCCACCCTCTATTTATACTCACAAACATGTACACAATGTATTACATAAAATCAAATGGGATAATAACATGCATCATCTTTTAGAGCCCTTTTCTTCACAGAGTAAAATACTGATAGTGTTTTCCATATCCATAAAGATTGTTCTACCTGATTAATACTGTACGGTGTCAAAGTTGACTTCATCAGATGTTTGAAGTTTATTTCCACTTTTTAAATTTCCTCAATGGCATTTTGATAAGGATCCTGAAACATTTATATGTGTACTTGATTGCTATTATGTTCTCACAAAAACTTGTAAATGTGGAAATCTGGGTTCATAGAATATGTACACTTTTTTTAGGGCTTTAGTTGCATCTTGCCAAATTTTCCATCAGAAATTCTAGACCAATATTTATTCTACTAGGTGAATTCCAGTTTCCCCTCATGATTGCCAGCTAGGCTATAGTCATTTAAAAATGCTTGCCCGTTCGAAAGATGAAATTGATACTTCAATCTTACTTTGCTTTATGTGTCTTCGAACATTTTCACACATTTATTGGCTTCTCTTGAGTGAACTGCTTTTTCTAAACTTTTCCTTTATTAAAAAATCAAGGAGTTGTGGAATGAAGTTGGGAATACAATTCCTTTCAAAATATTTTGTTGGCTCTCAGGACTGAGAGTAAGCAAAACATGACGGTAGCTGTAGACAGCTATTTTTTCACAGCAGAAGCATTGCCCTGTAGAACACAGCGGGCCCTTGATGTGCCAGGTGTGCTGTAGACAGTGGATGGTGGTGAGAATGAGGCCTCCCAGTAGTAATAAGTGGTGATAATTAAGGACTTAGGCCCTAAATAGCCACCATAGACAACAAATAACTCTTCCATCCTAAAATAAAAAGGTTTATTATAGGCTACCAGTGAATGCTACCTGTACCAATTTCCAGAATTTTGTCGGGAATCTGGGAAAACATTTATATAAGTCATACTTACAGAGTCCTAAGTTAAGAGTCATATAAAGAAACTTGGGAGCTAAGATGTATATAGAAGATGTATAGATGTATCATGGGCAGCCTGGGTGGCTCAGCGATTTGCTGCCTCCGTCAGCCTAGGACGCGATCCTGGAGACCCGGGATCGAGTCCCACATCGGATTCCCTGCAAGGAGCCTGCTTCTCCCTCTACCTGTGTCTCTGCCTCTCTCTGTCTCTCTCTCTCTCTGTCTCTCTCATGGATAAATAAATAAAATCTTTAAAAATAAGTAAATAAATAAATAATAAAAATATCATATATATTATATACATAATATATGAGAGGATATACATATACTTATAAGAACGTCAATCTTTTCATCATTTCTGTTTCTATTTTATAGGAGGTATTTAGCTTCCTATAAAAGGTGGTGGTCATGGTGACTTCCATGCCTATGTTGACCCTAGGCTTCACATTGAAAATGGAAACTTCAGAAGGAAGCATCTGCCATAAGGTAATATACCCAGGATACCTTACAGAGCTCACCCATGTATACATCTTATCAGGCCTACACATTCACCCCTCCTGGACCCAAGCAATTTTAAGTGACAAATCCTGGGGTGTGAGTCTGTGTGAATGTGTTTGTATGTTTCCAGGAATACATGGACAAATTTATGATTATAGGGTGACCATCTCATAACTTGAAGAATCAAGAGTCAAGGGTTGCAAACCTAGATGCCTTAAAGGAGAAGACTGTCCCGCAGAATTTGAAGAATGCAGCTGCAATTTAATTGACTTCCTTTCCAAGATCCAGTGCCAGGTGGAACACTTGTTTGCCTCACCCACGCACCACAAGCCCAGTGCTCTTACACACACACACACACACACACACACACACACTCACGGGCACATAAACACACTCCCCTTCCAAAAGCTCTGTCTTTCACCGCCAACTCTCATGCACACTTTGCCAGGAGATACAGGATATTGTACCTTCTCTGGCTCTGCCCTCTAGAAAAAATAGAGTAAAAAAGTTAATTCGCGGTAATCACACCCCAGATTTAAGGAGCAACACAGTAAAGAAGACGGCGGCCTATGTTTCAGAGCTGAACAATAAGGACACACGCTGGCTTCTGCCGCTTTCTAGCCCTGTGACCTTTAAAAGTGACCTTAAAAAATGTTTGAAAAAAAAGTTACCAGTTTCCTTTTCAGGGAAAAGAGCATTAAAAATAGCATCACCTCCCCAAGGTAGTCATGTGGATGAAATGTGATAAAATGTGCAAGGCAGCCCAGAGTAAGTGTGCTGTGATTTAAGCTCTCATTAGGACGGTTGTTAGGAAACTTTCCAGATAGCTTCTGCAGTTAAGAAGAATACTGGTTCCGAGGGCCACACGGGAGGGAGGGGGAAGGAAGGACGGGCATTTGTACTATTCATGGATAACACAAGATTGCTAGACATCTCTATAGATTCTGTCCCGCAACTCCTTTCTGTTGCTACTGGCTGATTCTCAACACAAACATAAGCACCTGTTTAAATTTCCACTGAAAAAGAACACAAAGCCGGTTACCTATCACATTTTAAGAACTGAAGGAGGGAGAGAGTTTGCCGAGGTCAAACTCAGAGGCTCAGAGGAGCTGGGGTCTCCCCGCGCTTGCACGCCGTGTGCTCTGCTGGGCCCCCGTCCTTCTGCTGGCTCCTGGGGCCAGGAACCCGGCGGCACACAGCTGAACCAGTGTCATCTTCACCGACACAAACATCTCAGACTAACCTATTTGTTGGTCCCTTCATCTCCTCTATGAAAGGGAAAAAAAAAAAATGTAACAGCTCAGTATTTTTCCTTTTTAATGTTATCTCCACTATAATTACAAAGGAACGTTTATATAAAAAATATTGGAAAATACTCCCCAAAAATAGAGTAAAAAATTTAATTTGTGGTAAATCACACCACTCGTAGGTCGTTATTAAGATATTAATATATATATTTCCAGACTTTTATGTATGTTTTTAAAAGATGGGATATTTTAATAGAATATGAATATATGTCCATATAAATAAATAGTTGTATTTAAGATAGTCGTATTAAAAATATTCTACCTTGGAATGATAGCTTTATTTAACTCACCTCTTATTTTTTGTACATGTGGCTTATTTGTGATTTTTAACTTCTTGTAAATAAGTGAACAGCCTTTTATGAGCCTATCCAAGAGTATTTCTTTAGGAAGAATTAGAATTGTGGGTTAATGTGTGTATGTAGTTCAAAAACTTCTGATACGTTTTGCCTAGGAAGTTTGCATCGACTTCTATTCCATCAGCAGCATTTGAGCTTTAACTCACTGAGAGTGTAAATGTTAGCCAGTCCAAGCCAGTGGTGATAACTACACGTCCCTTCCCAGTGATTCGGCTGGCCATGGGCACATGACCCCATCCTGGTCAGTTGAACCTGAAGGGATTCCTTGAGGACTTCTTGGAAGTGGGTCACTCTTTGTTGAAAAGAAACACAGAAGGAAAAGCAGTCCATTTTTCCAGTTCTCATAGTGGAAGGGGATATCTAGAAACGATAGGTGCTGCACCCATAATGTGACCACGAGGATCACACATGGAGGACAAGAGGCCATGTGCAAAGAATGACAGAGATGGAAAAAGTGGGTCCTGGACAGCGTGGTGAGTCACTAGGTTAACTAGCAGTGATCGACTCCAGGCCAAATTCTTCTGTGTGAGATAATAAACATGCTGATCTTCTGAGCTACGTTTTCACCAGGTTTTCTGTAATTGCAATGAAAAGGATCCTACCCTTCATAAGTAAAACTGATATATAATGGTTTTCTTTTTCATTTTCTTGATTACAGTGAACTTGAACTTTTTCTTTTCTTTCTTTTTTTTTTTTTTTAACTTGGTCACTTAGGTTTCTTCTTTGCTAGATTACCTCTTATGTCTGTTTTCGTTTTTCTATGGGACCATTCCCTTCATAGTGATTTACAAAAATATCTTTATATTTAAAATATTAACACTCTGTTGTAAATGTTACAGACATTTTTCCTACTTCCAAACTTTTCAATATGTTGAAGCCTAAAATTTTTCTCTATTTAACATTATTTTTTTTTCTCATTTTCATTTGCTTTTATGTGTAGTGTTTTATCACACAAAGGACAGATAGTCATCTTTATTTTGCTCTAGTTCTTTCATGTTCTAATTTTTTTCCATTAATTGTTTAGCATGCATTTTGGTGAATAATATGAAATAAAGATGCAGGTTTTTTAAATGTAGGCAAATTCTAACACTATTTTATTTAGAAAGGACAAAACTTCCCCTGTTGATTTGTGGTATCCTTGTCTATATCAGTACTATCCCTGGGCCTGTTTTGAAATTTTCTGTTCTTTTTCATGGATACCTATCTGTTCTCTTACACTAATGTCATAGTGCTTTAGTAACTGTAACTCTTTAATATAGTTAATTTTCAGACAATATAAGCCCAGCTTCACTGTAATTTTATAAACACTTTTCATATACTCTCACTGACTTTAAATGTTTTAAATCATGTTTAAAATGTCCCTCAAAATTCTACTAGGCTCTTTAAAAGATTTTATTTACTTATTCATGAGAGACACAGAAAGAGAGGCAGAGGCATAAGCAGAGGGAGAGGCAGGTTCCCTGCAGGGAGCCTGATGTGGGACTTGATCCCAGGACCCCAGGATCA
This sequence comes from Vulpes lagopus, assembly GCF_018345385.1. Lineage (NCBI taxonomy): Eukaryota > Metazoa > Chordata > Mammalia > Carnivora > Canidae > Vulpes > Vulpes lagopus. The sequence goes on along the minus strand of NC_054830.1, from coordinate 107,978,009 downwards.
CGACCTTGAGCTGAAGGTAGACTCTCAACCACTGAGCCACCCAGGTGCCCCTACTAGCCTTTTAAAAAAAAAAAAAAATATATATATATATATATATATATATATATATATTAAAATAATAATGTAAAGAGAAGTAACTTATTTATAATATAGTGACTTCTTATTCAGGACTGCATTTCACTTGCCAATCTTTTAAGTCTTATTTGATCCCCCCCCCCCAGTATCTTGTTTTAATTTCCTTCATGTAGGTCCTATCTTTTAATCCCCCCCCCAACCAATGATTAGATGTTTGCAAAAGTGATACATTTGCCTCCATGGTTATCAGAGAAACAATCAATGTTTTTTAAAAATTGTATGATACAGATGTCAGTAGCAACACTTCAGTACTAAATATAGCCAGTTAATTATGCAGCTCTCAATCTTTCAGAAAATATTAATGCATATTAGACAGGTATCAGAGTAGACACTTAGCTATCTTTTGGTGTCCTTAATGTTACGAACTTCCTGCTAATGCCAAGGTGGTAAACAATCTCATTTGAGAAGGAGAAAAAGATACTATCCATCCAATAAACCTAAACTCTCTGAGAGGTCAGGCAGGTTAAGATGATCATATTGATTACCAGATTTCTGCCACAACTCCCTTTTATATACTTCACTTCAAATCAATATAGTATGAATACTACCATTTTTACTAAATTGCTTAAAAATATTTGTAAGTCAATCTCCCACTTGGCATTATTTACATAAAACCAAGACTGTTTTATAGCACAAGATAAAAGAGTTGTGTTTGGAGGAAATTTGAAAATACCAAGCAGAATCCTGCTTTCTTGTAAGAAACTCAGCCATGTTCTGAGGGGTCCCAGCCCCTTCCTCCTGTCTAAACAAATTCCCTAAAACTCAAAGTTATTTCTTACCTGTTTCCAACTTTCAAGGCCTTACCATTCCCTACATTACAAATTAAAAATGTCATTTTGATTTCTTTAATGTTCTTTTCCCTATATATATTTTTAGTTATGTTTTCTGGTGGTTGCTCTAGGGTTTACTATCTGCATTAACTTAGAGGAGAGTCTGCGTCAAATGTGTATTAGCTTAATTGCAATATTATATAGAAACATCATTCCTGGGGTGCCTGCATGGCTCAGTCGGTTGAGCCTCTGATTCTTGGTTTTGGCTCAGGTCATGATCTCATGGATCCGGGATCCAGCCATGTGTCAGGCTCACGCTCAGCACGGGGTGTCCTGGAGATGCTGTCCCTCCGCCCCTCCCCCTCACTCTCATGCTCTCTCTCTCTCTCTCAAATAAATAAATATTTAAAAATAGAAGAAAGAAAAGTCATTGCTATAAAGCGTTATGTTCTGTACCTCCTTTTCTGTGGTATAGCATTGTACATAGTGCATCTACTAATGTTACAAACCCAAAAACATTTTGTAATAGTTGTTGCTTTACCATCTGTAGTAATTTCCTGAGCCCAGTACAGTTTTGCTCCCACTTACCTCGTTTGGTGCCATTATAAGCAAGTATATTATATATGTATTACATTTTGGTATGAGTCCAACATTACATTATATACATATTATTTTATATTGATGCTTTTTAAACAGCTTAACAATAACCTACAACCCTCGGACCAACTTACTGTTGCTTTTTAAATCAGTTATCAGAAGGAGAAAAATGTACATATATACTATTTTTTATAATTACCTTTACCAGTGCTTTTTATCATTTGGATTCACATTACTGTCTGAAGTTATTTCCTTCTACCCAAAGAATGTTGTTGAGTATTTCTTGTAAGGCAGGCCTGTTAGCAATAATTACTTTCAATTTTGTTATTTTGGAAAGTCTTTATTTCACCTCCCATTTTTTTTCTGAACAAGTTTGACATATATATATACACATATATGTTTATATATGTTATAAACATATATATACATATACACATATATACACATATATGTATATATGTCAAATATATGTGTATATGTGTGTATATGTATATGTATATGTATATGTATATGTATATGTATATATACACACACATATTATAGGGCACCTGGGTGGCTCAGTTGGTTAAGTGTACGACTCTTGATTTTGTCTCAGGTCATGATCTCAGGGTCTGGGGACTCTGCGCTGGGCATGGGGACTGCTTAAGATTCTCTTCATCTCCTTCTGTCTCCCCCTGCCCCACTCTGTCTCTTAAAAAAAAATGCATCCAATATCTTCAAGAACACAAACTTTTTAAATTCCAGTATAATAATGTACGGTGTTATATTGGTTTCAGGTGTACAATATCATGATTCAACAATTCTGCACATTATTCAGTGCTCATCACCTCCAGTTTTGAAAGATAATTTGGCTGGAGATAGGATTATTGATGTTTCTTTAATTGAGAATTTTGAATGCCATCCCACCATCTTCTGGCCTCCATTGTTTCTACTGGTAAGTCAGCCATATTCTTGTTGGGATTCCCTTTAAAGTGATGTCATTCTTCCCTTTTTTGTTTTCAGGATTTTCTGCTTATCTTTGATTTTTCAGAATTTTTACCATGATAAGTCTGTGGATATCTTTGTTTTTATCATACCTGGAATTGATTGAGCATCCTAAATGTGTAGGTTGTTTCTCAAATTTGGGAGCTTTTCTGCCATTAATTTTTTGGAATATTTCATCTACTCCTCTCTCTCCTTTGGTACTTTCTTTTCATGCAGTTAATGCATTTGATGGTATCCCACATTTCTCTGAGCTCTGTCCACTTTTTTCTTTCCTTTTTATGCAATCCTTTGGCTTGCATAAGCTCTACTGATCTGTCTTCAAGTTTGCTAATTCTTTCTTTCTGCCAGTTAAAATTTACTGTTGCATCCTCTAATGATTTTTTAAATTTCAGTTATTGTACTTTTGTACTTTTCTTCCTTTAAAAAAAAAAAAAAGACTGTCTATTTGAGAATGTAAGGGAGAGATCAGGGGCAGGGGCAGAGAGAGAGGAAGAAGCAGACTTCCTGCTGAGCAGGGAGCCTGATGCAGGGCTCACTCATAAGACCCCAGGGCCATGACCTGAGCTGAAGGCAGATGCTTAACCGACTAAGCCACCCAGGTGCCTCTATACTTTTCAACTCCAGAATTTCCACTTCATTCACCCCCCTTTTTTATATAACTTATGTCTCTTTATTGATATTTTCTATTTGATTTGACATTGTTATTGTATCTTCCTTTACTTCTTTAGTTTTGCCATCCTCTAGGTCTGTAACATAGTTAAAATGGCTATTAGGAAGTCTTTTTCTGCCATATCTGAGATCTGATCTTTAACAGGCAGTTTGTGTTGCCTGATTTTCTTTTTTCTTTTTTCTTTTATGTTTTCAGTGTGGCAGCTCTGGGCATTAGTCTCCCTCCTCTGGAGCTTGTTGTTATTATTGGCTTGTTTATATTTTAATAACTGGCTGGGTTACTGTAGTGGAATGTATCCCCCCTTCCACACAATGTAGTTAATTAAGCCTCTGATGTTGCTCCTCAGAAAGACACAGCTTTGGTTCACCCATGTACCTGGGGTGACAATGGTATTGGTAGGGTTCTGTTTCTCTCTATTCCTGATCATATCCAAATGTACATTCCATTGAATGCTCTATTGCTTTAAACAATTCCCTGGGCATACATTGCATTACAAACTAATCCTGTCAAATTGTGGTTTCTGAAGTTGGTACCATAGTCATCCCACCCACCCACCCACTTATTCACAGGGGATACATTCCAAGACCCCCCGTGGACACATGAAACTGGATAATACCCAACCCCATATATACTGTATTTTTTCCTATATACATACCTACTATGAAGTTTAACATATAAATTAGACACAGTAACAGATTAGCAACAATAACTAAAAACAGAACAATTAACAATATACTGTAATAAACATTATGTGAATGTGGTTTCTCTCACTCTCAATAACCTATTGTACTGTGTTCACCCTTCTTTTGATGATATGAGATGTTAAATGCCTGCCTTGTGTGTGACAAGATAAATGAGGGGAATGATGCAGACATTGTGATGTAGCATTAGGCTAGTATTGATCTTCTGCGGATACCTCAGAAGGAAGACCACTGCTCTTTGACTACGGTTGGCCGCAACTAACAGGAGTTGTGGATAACGGGAGATGTCTATATTTGATCTTTGTTCTGACCTCAGAAGTGCTCCTCCCAGAGATTTTATTCCATGGATTTCTACTCCAAAGTAGGGAGCCTAAAGTACAGGCTGTGTCTTCACTAAATCCACCAATCTCCTCCAATTGCCTCTTATTACAACCTGCTCTATTCTTGAGGGCACCTTTGAACTTCTCAGCTCTCCTTTGAAAATGAAATCAATTCCTCTGCAAAGTGATTATGAGCTCTCTGTTTTATGGTCTACTTCCCACCTCAGGCAAAAATCTCTCTGCCAGGGCTCTGGAGCTGGGGATGGGGATGATGACAAGCTACCCTCTAAGTGACACAGTTGCTCTAAGAGTTGAGTACTCACTGTGTGTGTTGGGGGGGGCGGTAAGGACTTTTAGCAGGCTTTGCTCCTCTTGGCCTGCCTCTTACATGAAAGCACTACCTCATGAGCCAGGCAACAGTGATGAAGGGATCAGTATTCTATATGTTCAAGGTAGAGCCTCCTTTTCACAAATGAGGGTTGGGTGGAAGAAGGGAGCTGCCACCTCTCAACTGCATTTAACTTGGACTTAGCCATAGCAACAGATACCTGAAGCCTTGCTCTACCCCCTGACTGGGAGCTGGGGGAAAGAGAGCCCTGTGTTTTTGCGGGGAGCAGTCACAAGTGATATCTCTGCCTTGCTGAGCTAGGAGATGGGAAAGAAGGAAAGGTTTTGGTTCAAATAATGCAGATTCTAGAATTTGAACTCAGTATATTTGTAGTAAAAAGAACAATTCAGAAAGATAGGGAGGGAAGCATGTAAACCTTGTATGTGCCAAACTTTTATGTCTATATAGCAGTCACAAATAGGATCAATTTCAAAATGAAATCCTGTCTTATAGCTTCTTCACCTACTTTGTTTTGTCTCAGTCCCCATGCATTTAAGACATTCAGTGCAGGCAATAGTTCTAGTCCTAGAATCAGAATTTTAATTCAGGCACAAGACCCCATGTCTCTGATTTCTCATGTAGTTCCCATGACTACATGACTGGACTCATCATCCATGTGCCCTGATTTTTGTCCTCATGCACCTGGGCCCATTAGAGCTCTTTGCCCTCATTGGAAGACCTCTTCCCAGCTCTTGACCTTCCTCCCTGCGTGAGGTGGGGCAGGTATAGGAATACTTGTGGGCTGCACTTCTGCTTTGAAACAAGATAAAAATAGAGAGCAGAGGGTTTAAGCAAGTTCCCAAAGGTCACACAGCTGGTAAGAGGAAAACCAGAATCAGATGTTAAGAAGTCTCGTTAGCAGCAGTGCTCTTAGCTACCACCTTCTTCCTTCCTCTCCTAGCAAGTGTTCAACCAGCATTGGTTCCCCATTCTCTCCTTTTATATAATGAACTCTGTCTGCCCTGGCAGTGAGGACTTGATTTATATTTGGAGTCATGAAATACCAGACTGGTTCAGGCCATTTCACTCAATCTCAAAAACCCTTACACCAGGGATTCTCAAACTTGGCTTCCCATTGCAATCACCTGGGGAGCTGTAGAAAATAGTAATATCTGAGTCTCATCCCCAAGATTCCGAGGGTATTGTTACTGGCTATGTCCTGGGTATTAGGATTTCTGCAAGTGCCTCAGGTAATTCTGATGTGTAGCACGGCTGACAACCCCTGCTCTGATAACCCTGAGCATAATCTGACTCAACTAGCAAGGACAGTTTCACTCCATCTAACCTGACTCTATTTGCAGATGTTGACAACACAAGCCAACATACATGAAATATATTGGCTTAGGCACCCACATGAAGGGGAGGATGAGGTATGTCACATTTCCCCAACACAGCATCACACATGTGCCAGTAGTTGCCAGATCCCTATTTTCATATGTCTTTCACCACCAGACCCTGGAAGGGTGTGTGTGTGGGTGTAATAGCACGGGGCTGTGTCTCAGACTATTTATCCTAATCCTACAGCTGATGAAGCTGTCACTTTGTAAATGCCATTATAATATGAAGGGCTCTTCTAAAAATAGCATTTTAATCTTCCAAAGTCAGTGCTAATATCGTGGAATACATGTGGCTCCTGTGCACCTATAATAAAGATAAACACCCTCACTTACTTATCTCCATTTTATACCTGCCGGTGCTCCTGGGAAGCCTTTCCCACCTAGCAGGGACAAGCAAGTGTTTAGCACATGTGGTCTTCACACTGAGGGGTGAGATCTCAGTGGGGCAGTGGGCACAAGGGCTTGTGAGAAGCCTTGGCCACTCCCAGTAAAGTGACCATCTGTGCCCTCCAGGAAGGCTTGCCCCTTTTCCAGGGAAGAATCTGAAATGCAGATGGGTTCCAGCAAGCTATATGTCCTGGGCTGCTGCAGGTGAAGAGGGAGCCATGGAAAGTCAGAGCTCAGGATTCCCTCACCCAGCCATTCTGCTAACCTGTTCATGCCACTGAGCACCTGCCCAGCTTCTACAAGGCCCCGGGACTGGCAGTGAGCAAGGCAGGCATGGCTTCTGTCTTATGGGGTTCACAGGCTCATGAGGATGGACATTTAATGTTGAAAAATAAATATAAAACTACAAATTGTAATGAATTCTGGAAACGGGGTGGAGGAGGCGCTGTAAGAGAGAATAATAGAGGGAATCTTGTTGAGTTTGGATGGCAGGTGAGGGGAGGGGCAGCTACCCTGGGCCCAAGGGGTGAGTGGGATGTAGGTGGGGGAGGGAGAGAAGAGTATTCCAGAAAGGGGGCGTTATGGAGGAATGCTTAGCACTCTCCTCAAGGAATTGGCATGACTAAAGGCAGTGAGCAAGGACAAGAAGGATACCAGTAGAAGTGGAAGAGGGTCAGATCACTGAGGGCCTTGCAAACCAGGAGAGGGATTTGGAATTTTATCCTGAAACCCATGGGAAGCTTTAGGCAGTTTGAGTGAGGGTCCGGTGCTGGGGGTGCTGGGGAGGCTGCCTGACCATCATTGGTCTTCTAGGAAGAGGAGGGATTGAAGAAGCACAAATGGATAAGAGGGCATCAGAGAGAAGGTATGAGAGGATGGCTTACACTGTCCTCACCCTTCTGATCTGCCTCACCCCTCTCTTGCCTGGATCCTGGGTGTGAGGATGCAGCAAGTATGTCCGCTGCACATCCGCACCTGTGTTTTCTGTGCCTGGAGGAATGAGGTGGCCAGGGTAGGGGTTAGCTCCTCCTCCCTATTGCCCACTGTCATCCCTGCCAGCCTCGGGGACACAGCAGAGTGGCAGGTGTTTGCTTCTACAGTGACCTGCAGGATTCTTGCCTTTGGAAACATGTCGCCTGTCTGTGCCCTTTGGTGGTGAACAAACACCAGGGCATATTTACTCTCCCCGTCTCTCCTGTCTGTCTCCTCTTTCCAGCCTCTGCTGACCTCTCAGTTCAGGCCCTGACCCTCTCTGACCTGGTTGGCTGCAGTGGATTTCTAACTGTCTCCCCACCGCCTTTAGAACCTCAATGTCTCCTGCTACTCGGGCCCACCTTGACGTCTGACTCAGCTCTCCAAGCCACAGCCTTCAGGACACCACTTCCCTGACTTTCCATGGCTCATCATGGCAGCGTGAATTAAACGGAAGTTCTCAACATCTGCATCAAGTCCCCAGAGTGCCTCTGCATTGTCATCCACCCCTGCCCCCCGATGGCTGAACACACAGGGCCACTCTCTGCCCTGGCACCGTGGCCTTTGCTGTCCGTCGCCTGCCTTTGGAGTTGGCCCTGCTGTCCGAGCTGAGCTGAGTGATGCTCGCCACCCGCCACCCGTGAGGGATGAGGGTGTCCTCCTCCTGCTCTTGACTCCTGGCGCCCGCCTGTCCTGTGTGTTCCGTGAGGGCGCGAGGGGTAGCTTATTATCGACCCCCACCCCCGCCGCCGCCCGTCTTAGCCACAGGGTCGGACAACACGGAGTGCACGTGGCCACGCACACCTGCAGCTTTGTCCCCACCACCCCTTCTTCACGGGGCGCTGCCAGGTCAGCAGTGGAGCAGCGCTGAGACCCCCCTTCTTTACAGCTAGATGCCTGCTTTCCTTCTCGCCCTGCTTTGTCTCTTGCAGCGCCAGTCACCCCAGCCAGTGTTTTCTAACAGAACGTGGGGCCTCAGGGACTTTTCCTTCTGCTGGTGTATTTACAATGTCACCTCCATGCTGTCAGCTGCTCAGCTCCAGTGGTCTCTCTCTCAGTGAGGGGAAAATAGAGAAGGACCAGTTCCATTTTCACCTGTCCTACTTGTTAGTGGGCCACAGATTGGTAGTGCGAGCCAGCTTTTTGATTCAGTCCCCCTGAAGGGAGCCAAGAGGCTGCGTGTATGAACCCCGGAGGTTCACAGGCTCCCAAGTGTGCGGACCAGTGTAAGTGGGCACATCACGAGGCCTTAGCACATCGTTAGCTCAGGCAGAAAGTGCCCCCGACAAAGTGTCCCAAAGCGTATTTGTGGCCTCTGAATGGTGTGCCTTCCAACACGACAGCTTCTGGTCACTGATTTCTCCAGTATCTTTGCCAAGTTTTGGGGACATCACAGCTCTTAAATGTCAAAGAAAAGGGGATGGGTGAGACTCTGGACTTAACCAGGGAAATGTCTGATGACAGTTGACAGGCTTGGAGCAATGTTGCACAGAAAGCTGCACGGTCCCCGTGTCCTGCCCTCCTGCACACACACCTTGTCAGTTTCCAAACTCAAGAACAAATCATGAAAAGACTGATCACACCAGATATTACTAAGGATTTGGAACAATAGGGGTTCTCATACATCATCGGTGGAAACCTAACATCATACAACCACCACTTGGAAAAAAGGCTGTTTCATATCTTCTAGCTTATGATCTTAGGCCTTTACGTGAGAGAAATGAAAACATACCCGTAAGGAGGCTACTACCCAAATGTACACAGCAGCCTAAGGGTCCTTCAGTAGAAGATGCAGGAACAAACCGAATATTCATACTGTCTGTATTCATACAGTGAAATAGTCACTGCACGTTAACAGAAGGAACACACAGCCAGCAAGGAGCATGGCGTGGATGAGCCTGGAAGACACAGGTTTAGGCTGAGTGAAAAAGGGGTCATACACAAAGAGGACATATTATCTGATTGCACATAATTCATATGAAATTCTACAACAGACAAAACTAACTTACTATAGAAGACATCAGAGCTGCAGTTCCCTCTGAGGGAGCTGAGGGCAGGGATCATCACTGGGGAAGGGTAGAGACAGAACATTCTGGGGCTGGGGTGATGGGTGTGTTGTGTATCTTGATAGGGACTTTGACTGCTCTGGTGAATGCATTTGTCAAAACCTGGACTACGCATTTACAGCTTGTGCAGGTCATCATACGCAAATTCTCATCAGAAGAAAAAACTTGGTGGGTATTAAAGTTCAGCATTCATGCTGGAGTATGGAGAAGGAAGTACACTGTTGTTTGCAATTTACTTTGAAACAAAATGTAAGATGGATCAGCGGAAAGAGGGATGGGTGGTTGGGTGAATATGTGATCCAAGAAGCAGAGCATCAGAGCTAGAATTCAGGTGGTGGTTGTTAGGTGATCACTATAAAATTCCTTCAGCTTTGCTGTGTGGTTGGTATAAGGCTCAAAAATAAGGCTCCCTGTCATGGCCACTCTGACCGGTTAAAATCAGGAGGGCATCTGGTGGCCCTACCACAGCTTCCCTCCCCGCTCTACTCCAGTGGATAAGGTCCTCTAGCCAAATCTCCTGATCCCGGGGGCCACACACAGTCCCTGTGCTCCCCGAGTAGAGAGTTTCTCTTCCCTGCTGCAGAGTCATTCGGCCAGTTGTATCCTCCCATGAGGCCAAGGGGTACCCCATCTTCTTGATGCCACAAAGCCTGCCCCCATGGCCCCTGCTTCTCCCCCTCCTTCCCCAAGCACAGCCCCCATGTGGCCCTGCACAGCATGGCGTGGCCTCCTCCCCAGGTTGTGCGTGTGACTTGGAAACCTTAATCGGTCCAGGGTCAGGTGTTTTGGGTTAGGCCATCCCTAGAACCCTAAACCAGAAATCCCTCCTTCACAGGCGGAATGAGTAAGAAACAATTAAAACACGTCGTATGTTTGCAGTGGTCATAAAATGTTGGGAACAAACTTCCCTGCCCAGCAGTGTATGACGTTACAAAGGAGGAGGCATTGCCGCTAACTTTACTGAACTTACAGTTTGCTTAGGGGAATTCGAAATGGCATTAAGTCACACACTGGTGACGTCTGTATGTCACACACCGTATCTGTTCTCTGTCATATAACCCTGGCTTGCCCAGGGTCTGGCAGTGAGTCGAATAGTGTGAGAACCCGTGTAGCAGGTGCAGTGGCCTGATGCCCTTCAGGGTAGAAAGCACTCCCCGACTTACTAGCTTCCTTACCTTTTGCAAATCACTTCCCGTCTCTGGGCCTCTGCACTTTGTCTATAAAAAGGAGCAGGTGCCACAATTCTCCCTTCTAGCCTACCAGTCTAAAGACAAGTAGTTTTAGGGCAGCCTGGGTGGCTCAGTGGTTTAGTGCTGCCTTCAGCCCAGGGCAGGATCCTGGAGACCTGGGATTGAGTCCCACATCAGGCCCCCTGCATGGAGCCTGCTTCTCCCTCTGCCTGTGTGTGCGTGTGTGTGTGTGTCTCCCATGAATGAATGAATAAATAAAATCTTTAAAAAAATAAAGATAAGTAGTTTTAGAATTGGCACAAACTACTGCACTTACAATTACCTTATGACAGGAGAAAGGAATGGAGCATCTTATTTCTGGGCCCCTGATCCTTGCACTATAACTTATTTGGGAGATGGTTTATTCTAGTGCCACCATGCCCTCTAATATCCACCTAAACATGAGCCACCAAAGAGCAGGAGTTTAATTGGTTGCCTGACTTAATTGTCTGGTCTTGAGAATTTGCACATTAGCTGGGGTAAACAAAATTAGTTGTTTTTGTGACATGAATAGTTCCCACTGTGAATCACATAGTCAAATAATTGAACCCCCCTTCCTTCTGGACAGTCTTTCAGAGGTGAGCCACAGTTTTCTCTACCTCACAGAAAGGTTAGTGCGAGCATTTCATAGCAGAGCAGGCCACATCTGTGCACTGAAGCTGAGTGTGCGACTAAGCAATCTGGATGTGCGGATAAGATTGTCACACACAGCCAGGACAGATTCCCCGCATGCCTAGGGAGATAACAGCTTTTTCCTTTTATTCTTCTCAGGCTTCATCTCTTTGAAGATTAGTGGAAGATGATGGCTGATCTGGGGCATATTCACTGAGGACAAAACGAGATAGATGATGTTTTGGAGATGTCTACCTGGGGGTACATTAAAATCTGTCTGAAAGCTTGTGGGAGAAAGGACAGTTAATTCTTCATTCTGGGAGACAGTTCTAGGCATTGTCGAGTGTTTTAGCACCATCCCTAGTCTCTTACTGGGAGAGGACAATAGTATAACCCTAGTTGTGGATCAGAAGCATCTGCGAACATGGTCAGTCTCCCCAGTTGAGAAGCACTGTTCTGAAGCTAGGTATTCAAGAACAGTTTGAGTAGGGTGAGGAAAGGAGCTGATGGCCCACCACCCTGACCTCAGATGGCATCAAAAAAAGCTTAGTTTCTAAATACTGCCTCCAAGTTGGCACACATTTTTTTTTAATTGTGCTAAAATACACATGACTCCTAATTTTCCATTTTTAAGTTTACAGTTCAGTGTTCTTAAATCTATTCACATTGTTGTACAACCAATTCCCAGAACACTTTCATCTGCCCAGACTGAAACTATACATCTTCCCTGGGGGCCCCTCTGCCCAGCCCCTGGTAAACATCATTCTACGTTCTGTCTTTAGAAACTTGACTATTCTAGGTACCTCACATAATTGGAATCACACTGTATTTGTCTTTTTGTGATTTATTTCACTTACCATAATTTCCTCAAGATTTATCCATATTATAGTCTGTGCCAGAATTTTCTTCCTTCTTAAGGCTGAATAATTCCACTGTGTGTATCATATATATCACACTTTGCTTATATATTCATTCATCAAAGGACACATGGACACTTTGGTTGCTTCCACCTTTTGGTGATTGTCAGTAGTGCTGCTATGAACATGAGTGTGCACATATGTCTTCAATGCCCTGCTTTCAATTCTTTGGGGATTATACCAGGAGTGGAATTGCTGGATCGTATGGTAATTCTGTTTTTAATTTTCTGAGGACCTGCTGTGCTGCTTTCCATAGTGGCTGTACCAATTTACATTCACAACGGCAGTGCCTGAGAATCCCAGTGTCTCCACATCCTTGCCAGCACTTGCTGTCTTGTTCCTTTTTCTTTTTCTTTTTCTTTTTTTTACAGTAACCAACCTAATGGGTGTGAGGTGATATCCCATTTGGTTTTAATTTACATTTCCCAGATGATTAGTAATGTTGAGCATCTTTGCATGTGCTGGTTGGCCTGTATATCTTTGAAGAAATGTCTGTTTGAATCTTTTGCCCATTTTAAAAACTGGTTTATTTTGTTGTTGTTGCTGTGTTATAGGAGTTCTTTATATACTCTAGATACTAACCTCTTATTTATAGCTATATGATTTACAAATATTTTCTCTCATTCCATAGGTTGCCTTTTCACTCTGTTAATTTTGTTTTTTGATGCACAGAAGTTTTAAATTTTGATCTAGTCCATTTTAATTTTATTTCTATCGCCTATGCTTTTGGTGTCATATCCGAGACATCATTGCCAAATCCAATGCCATGAAGCTTTTCCCTCTGCTTTCTTCTAAGAATTTTATAGTTTCAGGTCTTTTATTTAGGTTTTTGATACATTTTGTAGCATATACTTGTATAATTCATACTATTATATGCTATAGTTCCCTGAGGCCTGAGAGCCAGGCCTCCACTGATGGCCCTCATCTGGAGTCATGGTTACAGTGATAAGCTAACTTTTGCAGGTTCTTTCTGATTTGCTACAACTTCCTGTAAGGTCTCTGCACTATTCCCAGGAGTACCAGGGTGGCCTCACCTGTGTACTCAGGCCACTGTAGTGAACAGACATGAACCATTATCCCTCTGACTGGGTACCACCAGCCCAGTGAATGCTACTGCCTTGTGCAGACCTCTCTCTCATCTCCTGCCAGGTTTGCCTCTGCTTTTCCACTAACCACTGCCATTTCCCATAACTCACTGCTGCCACTTCCACCAATTTGCATGGGACCACCAGCACCATCCTCAAGAGGTGCCAATGCTACATGGTTTGTTTTATTGTAGCAATATAGTGCTTTCATGATTTGCTGACAGTGTCTTCTCTCCTTAAACCCCACACATGAGTGCATGGGGGTGAGGCTAAGTTCAGGATATTACGTGGCAGGGCAGCACTCCACTCTGGTGACAGAGCCTGCTACCTGGGTGAAGCTCATGGAGCCTGGCTCTGCTTTCCCTCTGGATGAATGTTTTTCCACGAGGATCTTTAGTTCCTCATGCAAATGGACTTTTGTCCCCCTGCCTCTCAGTACCCCAGCTTAGTGTTCCACTAAGACACCCACCTGAATTCTATTAGAGCAATTGTGAGCTCAGGAGAGCAGCCTCACTGCCCTGCTGAGGATTTGTTGTGAGTTAGTCACAGCACAGCATACAGCTCCAGTGTAGGTGTTCCCAAGCAAGTAAATAAATCTCATCTATTTGGCACTGATGAAGAATCTCTATTTAGAAGAGATATTTATCATATACAATCAAATATTTACAAGTTAATTTGAATCCCTCAATGAAACAAAATGCAGTCTCTAACCAGAAAACCCCAAGAATCCTTCCATTATGTGTCACTATTGACATACTTGTTAATTTTCCTCTAATTGCAGTCTTACTCCTGATATGTTGGCATCTGTGTGGCAGTAATTCAAAGTGCCCTGAGGTGAGGATAATGGGAAAACAGCACAAAATAAGCTGGCGGTAGAGCCAGGGGAAAAAAGGACCTAGAAATTGCAGCATCTGGCTACCAGCACCTGTTAGGCATGCAGAAAAGTCATGTGGCACCAACAGCCACTAGAACTCGCCCCCTTGCTTGAACAATTTAAGGGAAATTGATCCTTAGATGCCTGGTCCAACGGCCACTAGAACATCCCTCCTGGTTGGACAAACTTCCTTTGTGCCTAGGGTTCTCATTGAACTCATGAATAGGTTTCCCGAAGTTATATATATAATAACAACTGCATTAGTAGTTGAGAAGTGTAGTGAGTATTAATGAGGTGCTGCAAGGAAAACAGGCAGCACGGTCCCTGGTATTCAGCTTAGAAAATGGTGGTTAAAAAGAAAAAAAAAATGACAGTAACTTTCTATTTCCTTTTACAACATATGCTGAGGGCACAGTGTGCATTGGGAGAAAGAAAACAGGCTTTGGAGTCCTACAGTTGTGACCCAGTGGCACTACTTAATAGTCATTTTTCAGTTACCCTGAGAGCCTCGTCTGCCTCATCTGTAAAATGCAGGCATCACCACCTTCAAAGAATTGTTGCCAAGATTGACACAGTGCCTAGCAGAGCACCTGGTTCATCAGCATCATCAGGTAGCAGTAATGCCAGTTGACATTTATTGATCACCAACTGTATGCCCAACACTTGGCTTAACTTCTAAGTAGGTGCTTTTATTATATCTGCTTGACAGATGATGAGCTGAAATTCAGGGAGGCTAAGGTCACATAACTCATAAACACTCATTTTTTAATTGAAGCCATAATCAGTTTGATGCTCATACTCGTGAATTAACCACTCTGCCACATGGACCTGTCCCTTTGTTGTGGGGATTTCTCAGTAACTCAGAAGGAAGGCTAATGAGGGCAGGGATGGGTGAAGCAGGAAAAAGAGAGAGATAGAAGTTAATAGTTCCAGGGTGCTCTATGAAGTAGCTGTCTGTGGAATGACTATGGACATGGTGGGGGTACGGGGGGGGGGAGGGATGGGGGAGGGGGCAGAAAGGGGTGTTAGAAAACTAACATGAAACCAAACGAGTAATGGACTGAGGAAACTGAGCAAGTCGTATGGTTAGAAGGCAAGAGGAAGTCCCTAACCATCTACACAAGAGGTCTTTTCTGCAGGCCACTGTGGATCCATTGGCTCCTTAAGGCTTTTAAGAGAGAAATGCAAGCATACCCTTGTGTTGTAATGACTGGATTCAAACAGTCTGATACTTGTGGGAATGAAATCACACCAGGAGGTAGTAAGCCACAGTAATCCAGTATCGCTCATACTATAGACAGCCTTCTCTAAAATGTTTCATGGTTGAAGAAGAAGGCATGGTTGAGAATCTTAAGACCATAGGAGAAAAATAGAGTTAAGAGAACCAAGGTCACAGGAAACTCTGTGAACACCTTATAAAACTTTCACTTTCATCAGTGCAAAATAAATCCAACCTGACTCTCCAAAAAGAGTATCAACTGCATTTAATATATTTTAAATTAATAGTCATTGGTACTATACAATAATTTATGTGTCATGGAAAATATTTTATATGATCCTTTCTTGGAGCTTCAGAAGAATGCCTGGAATTTCATTATGCTTTGTCACACCTATCGTATCACTTTTCCCTATTTAATTGTCAATCCAAATGTTTGACTCTTTTTTGATGAGATGACTCAGACTTCTTGACTCCCATATCCCTGGTCTTACTGTGGGGCCAGTGACTGAGCCCAAAGCACCGAACACCCATCTGTATGCTCTTAGAGATTTGTACTCAGCTCTGTCTCCCCAGCAGACATCAGGCCATAGGTCTATGCTTCGGTTGGCTTCCTTTAGTTTTTTTCCTCCCTCCAGAGTCTTCACCATAAATTTCCATTCTACTCTCTTTTCTCTTCCCAACCCTAATCTCTCTTTTCCATGATAACAGCTAATAGGAGTGACTCATATGGTACAGTCAAAGTTCTTACGGATGTATAAAAGTTGACACAAACAAAGCTCTGTGCCCTCGTATTTTAAGCATAGGATGTGCTTGTGATTTAGAAAGAATCATAACCTGGTGTTTTGACATCACAATTGGAAGTTTTTTCATATTTTTTCCCTAGTAAAAAGTTTCTCTACAAATACAGCTTTAGGGATGTCCAGTGAGCTCTTCCTCAGATAAAGCTGGGAAGGTCAGTTCTGTCCACAGCTGCCTCATGGTGGAGTCTCACGCCCCTTCGTTAGAACTATATACAGCATTGATTACCAATGATACTCCTAATACCTATACCTTGCGACTGTGCTATGTTTGGGAAGTTTGTACCTTGGCTTCCTATTTATCTGCAATGTTATTTTCCTAAGGAAGAGTGTTTATATTATCTTACTTGAGTAATTAAAAAATATATTTGAAGCAAATGTCAACGTGTGAGAAGTTAATATAATATAGGTGATGGACCTTTTCTTCTTTCTGCTCTTCTCCATTTTTCACATTCTCAAGGTATATGTTCTGGTATTCTCCTATTCGGCTACAATAACTCTTACATCATTTACTGAGTGCTGCTCATGTGTCAAAGATTCTACTAGCACACGCATCATTTCATTTAACTCTTTAAAAAATATATTTTACTTATTCATTCATGAGAGACATACCAAGAGAGGCAGAGACACAGGCAGAGGGAGAGGCAGGTTCCCTGTGGGGAGCCTGATGAGGGACTCGATCCCAAGACCCCAGGATCACGACCGAGCTTAAGGCAGACGCTCAATCACGGAGCCACCCAGATGCCCCATTTCATTTAATTCTAATAACAATCCTGTCAGGTACAGATTGTTTTCAGATAAGGACGCTGAGGCTTGCAGGATTTAGGTGCTTGTCCAAAGCCATTCATTAAAAAAAAAAAAAAAAAAGAAGAAGAAGCCAAAGCGGAGTTTCTAAGTCTCTATCTCTGCCTCCAGAACTTACAGCCATAACCTGCATGCTGTAGAAGAATTTCCACCTCTTGTGAAATATATTGCTGTTTCTGGAGTCTGTTGGGCTGAAATCCAGGAAAAGATTCATGCCCTTACATATGCATTGAAATATTTTTTAGGGACACCTGGGTAGCTCAGTGGTTGAGTGTCTGCCTTCAGCCCAGGGCATGATCCTGGCGTCCCGGGATCAAGTCCCACATCGGGCTCCCTGCATGGAGCCTGCTTCTTCCTCTGCCTGTGTCTCTGCCTCTCTGTGTGTGTGTGTCTCTCTCATGAATAAATAAATAAAATCTTTTTTAAAAAAGAATTACTTGTTTATAATAGCTAAATTTTGTAGATATGGTTAAATAAACACATGTTTATGGCAGATCCTTATACAGCTCTGAAAAATGTTTTCAGATTAACAATATTTAATGTCATGCAGGATAAATATTTACCAAGATATTAATCAAAAAAGCAGGATATAAAAGTATGCAGAGGAGAAGCCAACTTTGTGACCCTACATGATATAAATGAGAGCACAGAAAGAAAACAGCCTTGTCTGAGTTTTCCAGCTTTGCCGTGTATGGAGAGAAGGGTTACCTACGGCTTTACATGGAGGGTTTGGGAATCATTTCTTGCCCATTAGTGGGTGGGGGTTGAGAACAAAAAAAGACAAGAATAGATATTAGTGAAAAAGTAAGAAACTTTGAGGAGACAGAAGGTAGAGGCTCTTGACTGTCAAGAGGTATAGCCCTAGAATTGGATGCTGTTGAGAAAAGGGATTTCTGACCCTGGCAGTTTCAAAGGGGAAACTGACACACTGCGTTTGCAGCAGGCTTAGTGAGTCAGGGGCCTGGATTTCACCATCCCTGAGGAATCTGATCCACGTCTTAAAGGCTCAAGCATGATTACGGAGGGAAAGCGATTTGCTTTCATGCCTCCTTCACATCACCTTCGTGGCCAGTCTAGTCTTCAGCATCCTCTTTCTGTCCCAGATTATCTGGGAGCACAGTCACCCTGCAGAATTTGGCTGCTTGCATTTTACAGAAACAATTTAAGGGAAATTGACCTTAGATTCCCAGTGAATTGCTTCAATTTTTGCCTCAATACAATCTTACCCTCTGGCTACTTACAGAAACAATGATGAAGATGAAGCCTACTTTCTCCAGATTTAAAAAAAAAAAACAGTTAAAAATAGAGTTGCTAGTATTTTTTTTTCAAAAAAACAAATAAGTGGTTTCCATTGAAGTAAGTTTTAAAGTGAGTAGCGTTTAGGGGCACCTGAGTGGCTCAGTTAAGCATCTGACTCTTGATCTCAGCTCCGGTCTTGATCTCACGGTCATGAGTTCAACGCCCGTATAGGGCTCCACGTTGGGTGTGGAGCCTACTTAAAAAAAAAAAAAAAAGTGTGTAGCAGTTTAACTACTAACAACTATTAAAGATTAAAAATTGGTGTATTATTTATTCAGAGATAAAAAGGATGGCATGTGGAAAACTGAACACTGCACCAAGTAGCATCAAGTTGGAGAGAAATGTATGTACTTTCAATGCTATGAGTTACAAAAGCAATCTTATCAGCACAAATGGTATAGCAGTGAAATAAAGAGTCTAATTTAGCTAAATATACTGTGTGAATATTGTAAAACTCCTGAATAATATGTTTGAAGAAAACAAGCCAACAAGAACCTTAAAATATTGAATGTCAGCCACACACTATATTGGTTAAGATGATTTTAAATGCAAGAAATATTAACTCCAACTGACTTTTAAAGTAAGGAAAATACTGATCTTGCATAACAAAGCCAGGAGGTAAGGCAGGATTTGGGGTTGATGAAGCTAGAGTTTAACCATGTCATGGTGGAGCCATATTTTTTGCGCCCATGGGGACTGCCATCCACAGTATCAGAGACATCCTAAGGCTGGTGTGTGTCATGGTTCTGTGATGCCTGCCAGTGACAACTGGAGACACAAGCTTCCCTGTTCACATCCACTGAATTACGGAATCCTAGTCCTTTCCTTCTCTTCGATGGACAAAGTCCACCCATGTGCCCCCTTCCTAAATCTCCTGAGCCATAACCATTGCCAGGGACATGCCATGTACTTCTTTGGTAACAAATCATCATTTACTCCTGGGCTTGTAGGAGCCAGTTAATTTACTGTATGTTATGGGGGAGGAGGAATAACTGAACAAAATTGGGATTGTGTTATGAAAGAAAGAAGAGGAAATAGCTGCTAAGTGAAAAAGCCATAGTGTTTGCCCCACTCATCTTGATGGTTCCCAACGTGTAGACCCACCTGTCTTCCATGCATATGCTTCAGCAAGCCTGACACATGCATGAAAAACTCACTCACATGCCTCAGTCTCAGCTGCAAGATCTCTGCATGATGTGAAGCCTTTCCCTTCAGATCTGAATGATCTGTTGAGAGAGGATCAGGAGATATCTGGGTTTTGTGGGCTGAGTTCATACCATTTGGGAGTCCTTATTTAAGAAAAATGCTGATTATAAATACAAAATTAAGTACACAAAAGCACCATTTACTTAGAATAAGAAAATAAATCATAAGAGATTATAAAATTTAAAAGGCCCAAATATTTAAAAAATAGAAAAAATAATACATTATTATATAATGAACATGTTTACTAATTAACTCCCTAACTCATTATTTTCCTGCATTTTTTCTGTTTTTTTTATTGCCTCTTCATATGACTGATTTCGTGATCCAAATGATTACAGAGATAATAGAAAGATAATGCCACCTTTACTTTTTTTGTTTGACGGTTTAGAAAATTTCTTTCACCTTTACAACTTCTTATCTGTAATACAATTGTAACACTCTTCACTTTTTCTTATACAGGTAAATCTCCTGCTTCGAGATGAAATACAGGAGAATTCCAGCCCTTGGTCTCACAGGACACAGGTCATATTTCAGCTTCCATGGCAGCCAGTTCAACCTGGTCCTTGGCTCCTCCAGTCTTTCCAGCCCCACCACACTCAACCAGGGTTGGGATGAGCAGGTGGTGAGAAATCTTGGACCATCCTGGCCTTCAAACAAGGAGCAGAGCAGCCTCTCCATGGGATACTTCTCCTTTGGGTTAAAGGTAAGGTCTTGTATTATCCGGGTTCTTCAGAGAAACAGAACCGATAGCATGTGTATATATACATCGAGGAAGAGATTAATTTTAGTGAACTTTCTCACATGATTACAGAGGCCGGCAGGTCCAAAACCGACAGGGCAGGCAGGCCAGCTAGAGACCCAGGGAAGAGTTGATGTTGGAGCTTGGAGTCCAAAGGCAGTCTGGAGGAAAAATAGCCCTCTTCTTTGAGGGACCTTCCATCTTTTTCTCTTAAGACCTTTGAATGATTGGGTGAGGCTCACCCACATTAAGGAGAGTAATTTGCTTTACTCCAAGTCTACTGATTTAAATATTGATCTCACCTAAAAATACTTTCACAGCAATGTTTAGACTGATGTTTGACCAATATCTGGGTACTATGACACATTAAAATTAACCAGCACAGCTTCAGATGCTAAAAAGTATTCCAGAAGAGATGAGGTGTTTCTGGGGGTTGAACACGTGTAGAAGTAGGGCTGATAGCCCACTGACCCTCCCTGAAGCATTAGGGCCATGCTTGGGTGTAGAGAGTAAAACTCCAGTTTGGACAATATCCTCTGCCTCCATGCTGTGTCCTGTCTCTTTGATGATAGAGGTCTCTTGCAAACTTAGTAGTTCCATGTCTTTGCTTCTAGGAAATGCAGTGGGCACTCACATACCCAGAGTTGGGTATCTTCTCTGCTGCTGTGCTGTGTTTGCCCCCCTAGCAGAAAGTTGAACCTCCTTACCTTGAATCATTTCAAACCAAGGGCTTCATTTGCAAAAGCAGCAACAATAATCCTCTCCTTACCCAAGCTTCATTCTAGATACAGCTTCCCAGTGGAAAGGGAGTACTTATAAGAAGGTGGTGGAAAGAAGCCTGTGACAACAGGCTTTTCTTTCCCCGCAGTGTTACCTATTTCTAAGTCTTCTTCTTCTTCCATGTCCAACTTTAGCTTGGAGTGGAGAATCCAGCCTTTCTGACCTTGACCATTTCCAAATTATTGGCCCTGCATTCAACTTGGATTGAGCAGAAAAGGCCTCCTTTGAATAAATCTGCATCATCATCTCTCTCTGCTATTAGAGTTAAGCTTAAACTTAGCTCTTGTGAGACCTCACTGAAGGCTGAAAGAAGTGGCTAAAAACATACCAACAGGCTGCGTTTTCCTACCACATCCCATGCTGAGCCAGCCTCTCCCAGCACATTGTCTCTGCCCTCAGGTACAATAAGTAGCAGTGCAGCATAGTGTTTCCCCACGGCATCACTGGAGTAACTCATTTACTAAATGGAGTAACAGATCCTCCAAACTGATGACCACAGAGGACTGGGCCATGCGGGGAGTGACTGTAGTCTAATCTACAAATCTGTACTAGATACTCAAAGATGTGAGGATTACCTTGAGCTGCAAGTAACAACAGCAGCTCCAACAATGAAACAGAGCCACAGTGGCTTAAATCTGTAAGGATATTTGTTGTTAATGACAGATATGAGTCTGGAGACAAATGATCCCAGGCCTGATTCAGAGGACTAGCAATGACAGGGCTCCATGTCTACACCCTAGATGCGCTTGGCCTTTAACCAGAGTGATGAGGTGATCCTGAAACTCTGCACTTTCTTAGGTAAGTACAAGGATGGCAAAAGGCTCATTCCTCCTGTGATATGCTTTCTTTTATTATGAAACAGAGGGTCCCTCAGCGGATGTCAGCTTAGTCCCACTGGCCAGACTGGGTCACACACCCACACCGGGCACGGTCACCAGTGGGGATGCCTGGGATGACCTGGCCAGCTTAAACCCTCCCACCCACTCCCCAGGATGTGAAAATGCCAGGCTGTGAGCTGATTGCTGCCCAACTGCTGCCAACAAACTACAGCTCTGTCTGTAAGGAAGCCTGAATGATGGCTGAGGGAGGGGTGTCTGCCACAGAGCTCTAGAAGGAAGGAGAAAGTCTGAAGAGTGGAGAAGGTGGTGCCCAGCAGATGTTAGATTTTTGTACAATCCTTTTGGAGGCATGCTAAGTAAGGCTTGAAGACCTATATCCAATTTCTGATCCACTGACTGAGAGGTTGTAGTGTGAGGTATAGATAGCAGAAAACAACCCTCCAAGGAAGGGAAAGCAGAGAGCAAAGGAGTGGGATATTAGGGAATCGCATGGAAAAGGAGAAGGAGAAATTGAAGCACACAGGGAGGCAGGAGCAAGACTTTTTTTTTTTTTTATGATTGTGATTCTCACAGGGAAAGGATTATGGAGACAGAATCTCAGCAATTTCTTTTGAGGAAGTTGGGGGCCATCAGGAGTGAGGGAACCCGAAGGCAGACAGCCTGTGACCAGGGTTCAGCCCAGGTTGTGGGGGACCTGAAACTTGTACAGTAAGAAGAGACTTCCTAAATAAAAAGGAGGAAAAAAAGGTACAAATTGCATAAAATTCGGTTTGAAAGTGGATGTTTATTTAGAAGGCAGAAAGGAACACATATAAGTCACAAACTTGAATAATATATCAAGTATTCCGAAAAAAAAGATACGGTTTTAACTGGCTGACATGTCATTAAAGAATGACCTCTTTAATCATTCTTCTTGCACTTTTTGCCTGTATACTCTGTGCCCCCTCGTAGTACTGGCAGTGTTGTGCTGTTTTTTTATAGCAAGCCCAGAGGGTAAGTCAGTCATTGAGCAGAAGTGGTTCACAAAGG
This sequence comes from Vulpes lagopus, assembly GCF_018345385.1. Taxonomy (NCBI): domain Eukaryota; kingdom Metazoa; phylum Chordata; class Mammalia; order Carnivora; family Canidae; genus Vulpes; species Vulpes lagopus. Next base: position 107,955,253 of record NC_054830.1, on the reverse strand, counting down.
ATGTTCTTTTAAAAACAAAAACAAAAACAAAAACAAAGGATATTCTTGATTATTGTTGGAAGGCATGAAACCCATGGCTTCACGCTCAGATGTCCTCACTGTTTGTTGATCTGCTTCAGGCTTGTGTCCTAGAAACATGAGTACTCCTTTAAATTTTATTTCACAAAATTCCATTCAGAAAAGGACAAAACATGCCCGGCATAATTATAATTCCACTCGGGGTATATTCCTGACAGGAGGCAACTTGCATTTTGACAAGATGTCACTGGGAATGAAATCCTCTGCTTAGAATTTTGCACATGTGTTGGAGAAGTTTTTCTGGATCAGCTTCTGCCTCTACATTGGAAGCCTTGTTCCTCCTCCACTATTCCCCACTTCTGATGCCAGGCCCCTGAAGCCTGTATCTGGGCTGGTAGCCCACACCTTTGCTGCTGTGAGACCAGGTGAGTTGGAGGGCATGGCAGCAGTGAGCCTGGGTACCACTCAGACACCAGATGGCTGGCAGTAACGATGCACAGAGAGGATGGCACAGTCTGTAAACATATCTCACTAGACTCGAACTAACTGTGTTCAGAAGCCAACTTCTTCTTAGCCAGATCCCAAAAAAGTTCTCACAACTACTCTAACACTGCCTGAAACAAGAGGAAAAGCCACTGAAGGAAAGTTGCAGAGGGAAGAGACCAAGATCTCAACCGATTGTGGTTCCCATATCTGACTTTTTTCCAATTTCACAAAAACATAGGACAATGTGAAGACATAGCCAAGCCCTTAAGACCTAAATCAGAACCTAAATCTTGAGCTTCCTTTCCTTTAGGTAAAACTACCTTCTTCTGGAGGGAACAGAGGGTATGGATGGGATGATGGGGATCACTAATAATCACCTCCTCTTCTTGTTTACCCTATGGCCCAGTCCTGCCACTGGCTTCCCGACTCAGGTGCCCCTCTGTGACCAAGGCAAGACACCATGCTGTTGACCTCTGCTGTCACCTGTATGTGTCGTGAACTGGCCCCTCAAGGCTCTGCAACTCCATCTCTATGATGTGTTCTCTGATCTCCAGAGCTCAGCTCACTTCCGTTTTCTTCCTTTGATGCATCAGTGTACCTCTTCCAGCCCTCCTACAGCCTCTGGAAACACTCACTTAGACTCTCAGATCCCTGGAGGAGGGACAAGAGCTGAAACCTGTTTTTCCTCTCTGCATTTACTACTCCATCACCTCAGTTGAGAGGAGAGGAATGTAGTATAGAGAGAGGAGAGCACATGCTCAGGTTTACCAAAGGCATTTGTTATAGGTCTGAGTCAAGGGGCCAAGTCTCCACCCTCCATCCAATGGACTTGATCTGCACTGTGATCAAGTCTAACCTCACTTTTGGGAGTCTACTCTTTTTCTTAGGATGTAAGACTCATTGGGAGATATTCTCAGTGACTTAGAATGATTTAGACAAGCTCTCTCTTGAGTTATCATGATTGAGGAATGAGGTTTTTCTGTGAAGATCTACATTCCACCTTTCTTCCACCAATCTTTTCATCCTATAATTCATCTAAATATACAAAGCCCTAGTAGATATGACTGTATAAATATAGTGAATTATAATTTGAATCAACTTTGTGAATTATATTTTGAATCCTTGCTCTTCTTTTTTCTTCAAAGGAAAATCATTGGTTTTATCAAGTTGATGGTGATTCATACTCAGCCAGTGACGTTAGATCTATCAGTAGCAGAAATGAATATATTATGAGTGTTGAAAACTGAAGTTGGAAGACAGAATTTGAGTCTCAGAGCACTCCAACCTGATTTATATCCGAGAAACATAAAATTCATTTGGGCCAGAATGGAATGAAAAACACCTAACTAGATGTATAATAAATGCCTCACTGAAGCCTCAGGTTGTCTGTCAGTGGAAATGAGCCAGCGATGACCAACCTGGAACCTCATGCCCCCGATGGCAGCCTGGGGCTCCCTGAGGCCATGAAAGCCAGCATTTCCCCTCCACCCCCAGTTTTCTCAGTGCTTCCTTGAGGCTTCACTTGGGCACTGCTCACAGACTGTCCAATGAACCTGCTGCTTCCCCCACAGTTCTAGTCTTTTGTTTCTCAGACTCCAGCAAGTTATATTTTCTTATCACCAAGTTCTTATATCCTAGCACTCTTGCTCTTTCTTCTTCTCACCCCAAGACAGTTTCAATTCCTCCATCCTCACTTCCTTCACATCCCAAAAGGGCCAGCTGAAGGATTACATTCATTCTAAGGAGTGAGGTTAACAGTCACAACATCTAGATGAAAGGCTCCTAGATGGAGAGTAGACATGTGAGTCCTTGACTTAGGCCTACAGTGAATTCCTTTGGTAACTGTGACCAAGTCCCCTTGATTTTCCCTTAAAATTATCATGATAAACATACTTTCAGAGTCTCCAGAATTCAAGTAACACATTAGCAGACAGAGAGCTGGCCAGATTTGTCTTTAGAAATCCATACTGTTGGAGTGCTTGGCAGGCAGCTCAGTCGGTTAAGCGTCTGCCTTCAGCTCAGGTCATGATCTCAGGGTCCTGGGATATAGCCCCATATCAGGCTCCATGCTCAGTGGGGAACCTGCTTCTCCCTCTCCCTCTGCCCCTCCCCCTCCCCTTGATTTCTTTCTTCCTCTGTCTCTCTCAGATGGATATATAAATTTTTTAAAAAGAAAGAAAAAAGAAAGAAAAAGAAAGAAAGAAAGAGAGAGAGAGAGAGAAAGAAGAAAGAAAGAAAGAAAGAAAGAAAGAAAGAAAGAAAGAAAGAAAGAAAGAAAGAAATCCACACTCTATGTGAAGCTCACATGTTGCTTCTAGATCCAGCCTCAGCTTTGTGCATCCCACCTTTAAGCTTTAGACCTTTCTTCTGCCAAATCCTAATAGGTCTAGCCCATCTTCTCTAAACCTTGATTCTTCTTGGTTCTTGTACTCTTCTCTTACTTCTCCCTAATAACAAAGTTGAGTTGATGGAACCTTTAGTTCACTTTATTATAGCCCACTTTTGGGGTCCTGAAAATCCGAAGCATGACTCTGGCCAATGGGGAAGATACTCTGAGATCGGTCTTGGCCATGGAGCAGGTGTGGACAAGTGTTGGGTGAGCTGCACTGAAATGAGGCGTAGATTTTATGGCATCTTTTCAAGTCCGACTTTGGTTACTCCACCTTTCTGCTGCAGATGGAAAAATAAGATCTAGAACAAGAAACACTCAAGGCCTAGAAACAACACCTCTGGAAGGCAGCAAGCCCCTCCCTCTGACTCCTGGAATATGTGGAAGAGCGAGCATGGTAAGCACCTGCTGCTTTCCAGGCAGGACTAAATCCTTCCCAGATTTAGGCTGACTGCACTCAGCTTTCTAATTTAACAGACAGACCATCCTTCTCCAATGATACTGTAGACTCACAGGTGTCAGATGCAACTTTGACCTTTTTTGTAGTATCGGATATTTCACAAATTCATCTACTTCTCTCCCTCCTCCCTATGCCACCTTAGTTTGTTTATCCAGTCACCTAATGAAGGACATCTTGGTTGTTTCCAGTTTTTGATAGCTACGAATAAAGCTTCCATAAATGTTCACACACAGGTTTTTGTGTGAAGATAGGTCTTGAATCCACTTTAGTAAATATCTCAGAGTAAGATGGCTGGATCATTTGTTTAGCTTTGTAAGACATTGCCAGGCAGTCCTTCAAAGTGGCTGTGCCATTTGTGCTCCTATCAGCAATGAAGGCATTCTTGTTGATCCAGGCTAGCATTTGGTATCATCGGTTTTCTCTGTGTTAGCCATTCCAATAGGTATGTAGTAGTACCTCATTATTTTTTTCATTTGTAGTTCCCTGGAAACAGATAATGTTGAGCATTTTTCCCGTGCTTATTTACATTTTTCTTTGGGAAGGTGTCTGTTCAGATCTTTTGCCCATTTTTTAGCTGTTGTGTCTTTACCACTTTAAGAGTTCTTTGTGTATTTTTTACAGGTTTTTAAATTTAAATTCAATTTGCTAACATAGTATAACACCCAGTGCTCATCCTTTTTGAATAAATCCTTTATCAGATGTGTTTTGCAAATATTTTCCATCAGCTTTTGGCTCTTTTTTTTTAATTTTTAAAATTTTATTTATTTATGATAGTCACAGAGAGAGAGAGAGAGAGAGAGACAGAGACATAGGCAGAGGGAGAAGCAGGCTCCATGCACCGGGAGCCTGACGTGGGATTCAATCCTGGGTCTCCAGGATCGCGCCCTGGGCCAAAGGCAGGCGCCAAACCGCTGCGCCACCCAGGGATCCCTGCTTTTGGCTCTTTTGTAAGATTATTGTATGATTGCACCTCCTCCTGGAGAAGTGGTCACTTCTCACCGCCTCACCAGGCTTTCAGCAGAGCCGCTATCTGTTTACATTATCTTAGCTCAGACACCCTCTTCCCCAAAGAGAAGGAGGGGAGGGAAGAAGATATGAGGGATGAAAGGAAGCACTGTCTTGCCATGCTAGCTATTATTATTGTTACCATCATTGTTATTTCTGGCATCTAGAACTGCCTGCTGCTTGACTGCTTCTCTGACCTCTCTGTCGCTTCTTCAGACCCTGGGTATCCCAACATAAACACATTTCTCTTTTGAAGTAACCTGATGAGCCTCTGGCCAAAACAAGCTGATGTCCAATCCCGTCCCTGTCCTGATCTCCTTCCCTCAGTGGGACAAAGACAACTTATGCTGCAGGAGGAGAGGGAAGCACCATTCAGGTGCAGCCGTTTCCATAGGAAGCAGAGAAATACAGAGTTTGACAACCACCATTTCTGATGGCTTCTTTTTTAATGACAAATGCATTGAGGAAGAAGGTAGCTTTGAAGGGTGTCTGCTGGGAAGGACCTGGCTGAATGGCATGCAGTGAAGTTACTGGGAACATGTACAGAACTGAGTCAGCAGCTCTCCCTGTTGCTGCGTCCCCTAGGCCACCTCCCCTTGCTCCTGCCCTTTCTGTTCCATCACCGGGGCTGAAGGTTAGCCCTCCTGACTCAGGGGAGGTCTGGCCAGAAGACAGGGGGCCAGCCTGCCCTTCCAGCATCCCTGTTTAGACACACCAACCTTGCACATCAAAGGAGGATGAGCAACTTCACTTTCTGCCCTGAAGGCCAAAATAAATAGACATCATAATGCCAGCCCTTAGGGAAAGGAGGGGGTGCAGCACCAGAGCCCTTTCATCCAGTTCCTTCATATTAGCATTTCAAATCCAGAGGGCTGGATGCTTTTGTTCATAAAAGGTCACAAGAAGAGCACTTTGACTCCAATAAGCATTCTTAAACAGTCACATGGGTCAGGCCATTCCCAAAAGGTTGGCTTTTGCAAAGCCACACCACACAACAACAAGAAACACAAAGGGGCCAAGAGTTGGCGAGTTCAAAGTTCTTTGTCTAACTACCCAGAGTCCACTGTTTTCCTCCAGAATGAGTTTTGAATTGTGGTCTTGTTTCCATTACATACTGGCAGGTGACCCCCCGACCCCGCCAACACACACATACAATGTGGGGTCTTAGTTTCCTCCTTCTACAAAGTGAGAGGTTGGGCTGCACTAGAACACACATCTCCAACTCTGGCTCCACTTTGGTATCACCTGGCAAGCTTTACATTTTTATCTTAATGAATGCAGATTTCTGGGCCCCATGCCAGGCTTGCTAAGTCAGGGTCTCTGGCTGTGGCCTGGGTCTTTGCCCATATTTGGTGAGCTTCTGTGGATATGCTGAAGCATCCAGCTGGGTACCCATCCAAATGCCCTTTGGGAGCCACTGAGCCGAATGACCTTTCAGGGCCCTTTCTTCTAGAACTATTTTTAAAAATACTTAATTGTGTTGTAACAACATAAAACATAGACATTTTTAAGAAAAATCAGAAAAGTAGAGCAAATAGATATCTTTGATGATAATTACTCGACCAGCCAGGGACATCTCTATGTTATCATTTATGATAACACCTATGTACACATAGGTTCCTAGGATTTTTGTTTTTGTGCAATTATAACCACATTATAAACACAAATGTGTATCTTGCTCCTTCACTTAGCATTATCTTATAAACATTTTTCCCATGTTTGTTTTCCCATGTTAACGTGGCACTCCCTTTTATTAGGCATAACATTTGGCTGCATGAAATGAACCACTTGCAGAGGGAGGGGAGAGCAGGGGGTGGGCTGTCTACCCTTGTTTCCTGGCTTGCGAGCAGCCCTGACACCTCTCAAGCTGCCCACGGACTGCCCTACTTTAGCATTTGTGCCAGGTGAGGCCAACCCACGGAGGCAGATATTGCTGTGTGAAGGCAGCCTTGCCTCCTCTCCATTGCTCTCTGCCTCCTCTCCTGAGAACACTGAATCATTGCCTCCGTATTCCAGAGTTTGACTTATACCAATTGCAAGTAAATATACTGAGGAGATATGAAAGACACTTCAAACTATCAACCAGACCAGGACTTAACAAAGCACAACTTGTTGAGATAGTTGGTTGCCACTTTAGATCTATTTCTGTGAATAAGAAAGACACCTTAACATATTTCATCTACTCAGTGAAGAATGACAAGAACAAATCAGCTCTCGAGGTTGATAGTGGTGTTCACCAGGAGAGGTGGAATTGAGACTAAGACTTGGATGTTCAGATGTTCAGACTGTTTACTGTTTTTTCACACATAGAAATACTTCTTGTGTATTTTTTTTACAGAGGATTTCTCTGGTTTTGTTTTCTTTGTTTCTTTTTTTTTAAATTTTTATTGGAGTTCAATTTGTCAACATATAGCATAACACCCAGTGCTCATCCCATCAAGTGCTCCCTTCAGTGCCCATCACCCAGTCACCCCAACCCCCCACCCACCTCCCTTTCCACCACCCCTTGTTCGTTTCCCAGAGTTAGGAGTTTCTCATGTTCTGTCTCCCTTTCTGATATTTCCACTCATTTTTTCTCCTTTCCTCTTTATTCCCTTTCACTATTTTTTATATTCCCCAATTGAATGAGACCATATAATGTTTGTCCTTCTCTGATTGACTTATTTCACTCAGCATAATACCCTCCAGTTCCATCCACGTCGAAGCAAATGGTGGGTATTTGTCGTTTCTAATGGCTGAGTAATATTCCATTGTATAAATAGACCACATCTTCTTTATCCATTCATCTTTCGATGGACACTGAGGCTTCTTCCACAGTTTGGCTACTGTGGACATTGCTGCTATAAACATCGGGGTGCAGGTGTCCTGGCATTTCATTGCATCTGTATCTTTGGGGTAAATCCCCAGCAGTGCAATTGCTGAGTCGTAGGGCAGGTCTATTTTTAACTCTTTGAGGAACCTCCACACAGTTTTCCAGAGTGGCTGCACCAGTTCACATTCCCACCAACAGTGCAAGAGGGCTCCCCTTTCTCCACATCCTCTCCAACATTTGTTGTTTCCCCATTCTCACTGGTGTGAGGTGGTATCTCATTGTGGTTTTGATTTGTATTTCCCTGATGGCAAGTGATGCAGAGCATTTTCTCATGTGCGTGTTGGCCATGTCCATGTCTTCCTCTGTGAGATTTCTCTTCATGTCTTTTGCCCATTTCATGATTGGATTGTTTGTTTCTTTAGTGTTGAGTTTAATGAGTTCTTTATAGATCTTGGATACTAATCTATCTGATACGTCATTTGCAAATATCTTCTCCCATTCTGTAGGTTGTCTTTTAATTTTGTTGACTGTTTCTTTTGCTGTGCAGAAGCTTCTTATCTTGATGAAGTCCCAATAGTTCATTTTTACTTTTGTTTCCCTTGCCTTCGTGGATGTATCTTGCAAGAAGTTACTGTGGCCAAAAAGAAAACCATTAAAAAAGAAAACCATAGCCAGGGGCATCACAATGGCAGATTTCAGGTTGTACTACAAAGCTGTGGTCATCAAGACAGTGTGGTACTGGCACAAAAGCAGACACATAGATCAATGGAACAGAATAGAGAATCCAGAAGTGGACCCTCAACTTTATGGTCAACTAATATTCGATAAAGGAGGAAAGACTATCCACTGGAAGAAAGACAGTCTCTTCAATAAATGGTGCTGGGAAAATTGGACATCCACATGCAGAAGAATGAAACTAGACCATTCTCTTACACCACACACAAAGATAAACTCAAAATGGATGAAATATCTAAATGTGAGACAAGATTCCATCAAAATCCTAGAGGATAACACAGGCAACACCCTTTTTTAATTTGGCCACAGTATTTTCTTTGTTTCTGACTCTGTTAGTTGTAAACTTGTATAAAATAAGGTTTCCTGGATTCAAAAATATTTTAAATAAAGGTGATTACTATTTATATGCATGTATCTCTCCTATCTGGGTACTGGTATGTACCATACCTGTGCTCAAAGGCCATGCCATTCCAATGTCCTTTCCAGGAGTAGATGAAGGGAGAAACTGACCTTTGACCTAGAAAACTTCTGATCGTTCCCTGTCAGTTTTCATGCACTATGGCTTGTTTGGCCATCCGAAGGGTTGCCATGAGCTTTGGTATTAATTGGTGAAATCTCAAGTCTGGGAAGCTCCTTTACCGACCCAGTCACAAGCTCCTTCAGACTAAGGAACAGGCAGAAAGCTCAGGACTAGGCTTTGGGCAGAGAAGATACTCAAGATCCAGTGGATTGGAGAGGTACTGTTTCTTCTCATAGATGGCACAAGCCAGAGAATCCAGCTAAACCATGCATTCTTACTGGAGGAAGCTGAGACTTTTCTCAGAGGAAAGGACTCAATCTGGCGTCTTGCAGTGAGTGTGCAGCAGAGCATGTTGACTAGGGTTGGCTGCCTGCCCGATTTTAGACTGAAATGCTGATTCAGACTGTCTGTGACGGGGGCTTTGGGATGTTCCAGGAGCTCAGGATCTCCTGTCACTCTTCCACCCAACCGCTCTGCCTCAAAGGCCATGTCATTCCAATGTCCTTTCCTTCCTTTTTCCCTCCCTTACTTCTTCTCTTTCCTCTTCCCTCCCTCCTCACTTTTCCCCAAAGTTTTCTGAATGTCAAACAAATGGCAGGTAAGCTGCTAGAGATTCACTAGGTTCCCCCACCCCGGTCACAGGGACAGGCCAGCTCACTAGCTATTTCTCTACCAGCGTGATGAATACATGGTGGCTGAGGGAACCAGTGGTACACACCAATCGTAGACTTGCAGAGTAGAGTGGCTTTCTAGAGCCTCTAAGTCAAATCCTGAGGACCAAGCAGGAAATAGCCAGTTGAAGCCTGAGGAGGAGAAGGAGAGCCTTCCCTCCTGGCAGAGAGGACAGCTTATGCAAAGGGCTGCAGGTAAGAAAGCACAGGACATGCCTGAGGGACTGCAAGCTATTCTGTATGTGGGGCCCAAAGAGTACACTGGGGTTGTGCTTGGATGTGAGAGTGAGGATCACGACAAGACAAGAAGTAGACAAAATGGAAGGGCTACAGGTTCTAAACGGCCTTAACCAAACCTGGTGATGAGGAGAGGAGAGGGGCACATTCAAGGTATGCGCTGGGTGTGTTTGTGGCCACGGAGGAAAGCGTGGAATGGCAGACAGAAATTAAGTGAGAAATGGTGGTCCAAGCCAAGGCCAGGCTGTGGGGAAGGTAAGCCATCAGGAAAGATCCCTGGTAGGGCACCTCCTGCCGCAGGACTGCAGAGTCCTTGGTGAATGCCACTCACCGCTCGCAGACTGCACCCAGAGGCCCCAAAGCAGGCAGCGAAGCTACACAGCTCAAATTGCTAAGCCTTAGCCCTCTCTGGCACCCGGCCCGTCAGAGCCCCCGAGGCCTGGAAAAGCTGGCTGGCCTCCACGTGACACATGCCTTCGGGCTTCCTGCTGGATGGAATCTGCTGCTGGTCAGCTAAGCTTCGGAGGTGCAGGTCACTGAGCACTGCTAGGGGGAAACATGTACACCGCTGATGACAGTTCATTGAATTTTTGAGACCAGGGGCGCCTGGGTGGCTCAGTTGGTTAAGCAACTGCCTTTGGCTCAGGACGTGATCCCAGAATCCTGGGATCCAGTCCCTAGTGGGCTCCCTGCTCAGGAGGGCCGTCTGCTTCTCCCTCCTCCTCTCTCTCTGCCCTTGCTCGTGTGCGCTCTCTCTCTCTCTCTCTCTCTCTCTCTCTCTCCATCTCTCCAATAAATAAATACAATCTTAAAGAAAAGTGGGGGGGGTGGTGGAAAGGAGGGGGAGGAGAGGAGAAGAACACTGGTGTTTTGTTCCTCCTTGTTATGTAAATAAAACAGGTGTTTGTAAATACAGGTTTTAGAAGATAATACCCAATTTTTCTCTCACCTAAAAATCCACTGGTACAGAATGGTTTTGGTACCAAGTCACACTTAAAAATTGCATTTTACTGTAAGTTATTTGCCTTCCTCTGACCCAGCAGTTCCATCTTGTCTCAGAAGTGTGAATGAAGTGCAGGGCCCTGGGGAGAACACAGGTGCTAAGTTCACATCTCCGGGGAGGGCCAGAGTCCTGGAACCTGTCCCTGGTAGGAGTGGCATCCCCCAGACCGCTGACAGAACTCTGGCAGCAACAGTCTCTGCTCTAGCAGAGGGCGGAAGACCTCAGTAAAGTATGGATGGGATCAGGAAAAGGCTATTATATTTAGCCATTCTCTGGTTGTCGTCTCTATTCTTCCGGCACCTACTTAGGCAGGCCCCCAGATAGGCACTGAAGGGATAGCGCACAGGCTGGTTAGGGTTTGAGGGGGAGAATCAGACGGTGTCTGGAGGAGAACTTCCCCAGGTGGCACAGCACTCTGATGGTCCCCGGCAGCAGGGCTGGGGGGCAGCAGCAGCCGAGGACTGGCTGAGAAGGAGGGCCAGAGAGGCCCGGCCTGGCCTGACTCTGCACCAGGGGTATCCCGGAAGCCACCAGCTTCCTTGTCTCTGGACTCAGAGCTTCTAGTCAGTTAAAACCCAGTGCCATGGGTTTTCTTTTTCAAAGCATCTAATTTATTAAAACTTAAGTGCCATGAATAAGCGTTTTTGTTTTATCATGATAAATAACGGTCTAAGCTTTTTTTTATAAAAGTAATCTAATTGAAGAGTTCAGACTTCGGTCTTTATGAAATTAGCATAACTTGGGTCACACACTAATCCTGGGTGACCTCAGCTATAACTACCTACCAAAAATCAGATTGCTGGACATTATCAGTCATTTGGATTTTGTTTGTTTGTTTAAATCTGCAGTCATTCTGTGACTAAGGATGTCACAGAATCGTTTCATGGGCATCCAGGCCAGCTCATGTCTGTTCTCTGGATACAACGATGAGGTGGCAGTCTGGAAATAACAGGAAGAAAAGAGACCTATGGCCACTGAGTGACTCCTTCACATTTTGTCTTTGACCTTCACCAAGAGTCTGGGAGGCAGGTTTTCTCCCCTTGTTTTATACCCAAGGAAACTGACACTGTATAGGGGGTAATGTAGCCCATGGAGGCGGGTGGGCACAATTCTGGGGTGACTGCCCATGACCCTCATTCTCCTGTAAGTCCTTCCCTTTCAAGGTGATGGGACAGCACTCTCATAATTAGGTTTTGTTACATGAAAAAATAATTGTGCAGATGGTATGAAGGTTATAATCATTTGACTCCGAGGTCCTCGAAAGGGTAACTCCCCAGGTGGACCCTTAAATAAGATGTGGTTTATATATCCAGTGGAATATTACTCAGCCATTAGAAATGACAAATACCCACCATTTGCTTCAACATGGATGGAACTGGAGGGTACTATGCTGAGTGAAGTAAGTCAATCGGAGAAGGACAAACATTATATGTTCTCATTCATTTGGGGAATATAAATAATTGTGAAAGGGAATAGAGGGGAAGGGAGGAGAAATGGGTAGGAAATATCAGAAAGGGAGACAGAACATAAAGACTCCTAACTCTGGGAAACGAACTAGGGGTGGTGGAAGGGGAGGAGGGCGGGGGGTGGGGGTGACTGGGTGGCGGGCACTGGGGGTGCACCTGACGGGATGAGCACTGGGTGTTATTCTGTATGTTGGCAAATTGAACACCAATAAAAAATCAATTTATTATTTAAAAAAATCTGCACAGAGAAGGCAGAGAGAGAAAGTAAGGGGTCAGAGGGATGAGGTCAGCTGGACATGAGGGAGACCCTCCCTTGCTGGCTTCGAAGTTGGGGAGGCCAGGTGGAAGCATTCCCAGCCGCCAGCCAGCAACAGAGTGGGACCGCCCTCCCATAACCTCCCACAGCCTTGAGGGACTCAGCTGTGCCAGCAACGCGTCTGAAAGCCCTGAGCCCCAGGAAGGAGCGCGCACCTGCAGTGCGATCCTGTGAACCTCTGGGCGCGGAACCGGCCTGCTGCCCTGAGCTTCCGGGGCCCTGGAGCCAGGAGATGAGGAGCAGGTGCCCTCTGGAAGTGCTTCACTTGCGTTAACTGCTTACACCGTGGTAGGATGAATCCTCGAGGGGAGGAACCGGAATTTAACCTGGAGGCTGTGGGCGCCGGGGTGGAGGGCGCCGGAGCTGGTGGAGAAGCCCCGAGGGAAGGGGGCTGAGCTTGGCCAGAACCGCTCAGGAGGCCCAGCGGGAGGGTGGGCAGGCAGACAGGAGAGGAATGGGAACCCGCCACACCCGGTGGAACCAAGCAGGAAGGAGAGTCCATGGCGAGGGCTTCGACCTGTAAGCGGGGAAAGTCCAGGCTGCGGTCCCCAGGACGTCCGCGTCGCTCTCAGGCTGAGGGACCTTAGGAGGTGAGTGCGACATGTCTGCTATTTCCGCCGCCGGGCTACCCACCTGTCTTCTTCTGTGCTTGGATCTGGGGAGCTGAGTGGAGGGAACGAGGAAGTGCAGGGGTGGCAGGAACACACTTGGTGTTCGGGGATGGTCTGGCCTCCTCTGCTGCTCTCTGACCACAGCTGTGAACTGCAACTTCGGCAAGGTTGTTGTGTCCTCTTACTGCACCCATGATGGCCAGCTCTGGTGTGTCCCTAACATTCATGACTCTGGTTTAGTTCCGTTCTCCAAGGAGCCACGGGTGGGCGAAAGCAGTGACAGGCACACAGGATAAATCTGAGTTGCATTAGGCAGCCTGGGGAACCCCGGACTACCGGTTGCATAGGGCACAGGGGGCAGGTGGAGCACAGCGGGGATCCGGCCAGGCAGGGAGGGTGGGCCTTTCCTGCTGGGACCCAACGGTCAGGCCAGTTCTGTAGCCTGGAGAATAATTTCTCTGTTCTGCTGGCCCTGCCTGCCCAGAGATCTCAGGAAAATAGAAAGGCAGCTTCACCAGACAGCATTCTGAGCTGCCTTCACATGCATGAAATCTCAAGCTCTGTGGCTTCAAATGGCTGTCGTGCCTTTGGTCAATTCTTTTCATCTCATTTAATCAGATTCATTCCACAGACACTTCCTGGGCAGCAGCGCTTGCCGGACAGTGTGTTAGGTCCAGGGGCCCAGCAGGAGCCATGGGAGACCTGTTCCCAAGTTGCTGACCGGGGTTGGAAGCTGCATTGACCCTCCCTGGGGTGGAGGGCAGGGCAGGAGTGACAAAGATTAGGAAACCATCTCCAGAGGGAGGCAAAGGGAATTTAGCTCCTGGGAAATGAGGAAGGCACCAGAAAACATCAAAAGCTTCCCTTTTCCAAAACATTCTGGAACCCTCTCTGCTCAGAGAAACTGTTGCCTCTAATGAATAACTGTCAGGCTTCAGCTGGGAATTTTATGCAGGTTACCAGAACCAGTTGAGAGAGAGCAACTGTGCCAAGCTTAATTGGATACTTGGGACTGAATTTCCATGAATTCTTTGCCTTAATTGCATAATGGCTTCTTTTCTTCATTAAAATTTGACATAATAACATCATAGGCAATAAAACCTGTCAAAAGTCATTGTGGAAAGGACTGTGTATTTTCCTATAGCAGACATCTCTTTGCTAGTTTCAAGGTTAGAAGTTTTTAATCAAAAAAAAAAAGTTTTTAATCTGTTGTAAAAAAGGAGTTAAAAAATGAGCGGAGTAGTGGAATTGTTCTTAGGATCTTGACTGTTTTCACAGGTACATCAGTCTGCTCAGGCTCCCAAAACAAAATGCCATAGAGCAGGGAGCTTCAACACTGGAAGTTAATGTCTCACGGTTCTGGAGCCTCAGAATCCTAAATGGAGGTGCCAGATAGTTCAGTTCTTCTGAGAGGCCTCTTCTTGGCTTAGAGACAGCTGCCTTCTCACTGTGTGCTCACAAGGCAGGGGGAGGGAGGGACAGAGAGAGAGAGAGAAGCTGGTGAGGACCAGAGGGCATGGTGCGAGCCAGTGAGGGAACTCTGGTGTCTCTTAACTCTTCTTATAAGGCTGCTAATCCTATCATACTGGGGCCCCATTCTGTGACCTTACATAATCCCAAATCTGTCCTTGGAGGCTGCGTCTTCAAATACAATCATATTGGGGGTTAGGACTTCAGCATATGAATTACAGTGCACTCAATTCAGTCCATAGCAATGGACGTATAGATCTGTCAGACTCATCAGTTTGTGTACTTGCAATGAAGGCAGTTTATTTAAATAAACTATACCTCATAAAATTGTTTTTTAAAAAATGGAACAGGCTAGAGATAACCAGAACTTGATCCTGTAGATTTAATACAGACTTTAAAAAAAAAGTAAATAAAAGGTTAGTCCTCATTCTAGAATTGAATAAGTCACTTGTTGTTCAGGGTAATAGTGGGAGCAGGAAGTGCCACCCTTCCCCACATCCCCCACTGCCTTGGGCTTTTATCTACCTCTCTGTGACCTGGTCCAGAGGGTAGGGCTGGATGCGGCCTCCATGCCCCCTGAGCCCAAGCTAGTTCCTCCTTTTCCCCAGTCAGCTTTGGGCACTGCTAAACACTTGCACCATACTTGGTTACAAGGGCTCCCAGAACCCAAAGAGAAGACTGACCACCTACCCTTGCATAAGCTGTTTCCAAAGGGCCCTGGGAGAGCTGTACAGTAGATGAAGGGGTTCAGGTAGCCTTTGGTCAACTGTGCTGCCCCCATCTACACCCTCACGCCCCCAGAGGCTGGTCTGTTCCCAAAGGGCTTCACGGTTCAGTGTTTCCTATGCTGTTCTGCATCTCCTCATGACATGTGGTTTCTGTCTTAGGCTCTGCAGACTCAGTGTTCAGATCATGTACTGGTAGACGGTAATAGCTTGCATGACACAGGGTTGCTTCTGAAGTTAACAGAAGCATTCCAGAGACAATGTCTGAGTCCCAAGAAATCTTGATGCTTTTGATCTAATTCTAGCCTGTGTACTTTAACCATGCCAGGGGGATTTCCCTAAAACCTGGAGTGGGTCACATCACTTGATCGATTATTGTCCTCTGTTACTCATTCCTATATTCATTCAGAAATTAAATATCAAGTTTCTGCTGTTCAGGAATGAATGAGACATAGCTCCTACCCCATAGAAAACCACTGTATAGCAGAGGAAGATAGACTTTTAAATAGATTAATGTCACAAAGGGCTCTAAGTGTTTTAATGAAAGTGATTATAGGATTTAGCAGAGCCCAAAGGAAGAAGCTGTCACTTTTCCCCAGGAAAGACGAAGGTGTCAAGGAAAGCTTCAAAGAAAAAGTGACCCTGAGCAAGGTTTTGAAATGAGAGAGTCGAGACATTCCTAGAAGGGGAAGCAACATTGAGCAAAGACATAAAGCAATATTTGTGTGCTTATCCCATCTCACTTATAAGGATGAGTCTCAGAAAGGTTAAAGCTTGCGCTTGGCCATACTATCCATATTGTGGGAAAGAGCTTTTAGGAGGTTTCATTGGAGGGGATACAGCAAGAAACATGCAAGTGTAGGAGTCTCTCCACTCTTCAACTGCAACTGATCTTTTCAAATCAACAACTCAATCAAATATACCTACTATGCATATGTGAGAAAATATACCAGTGAGTTTTTTAATGCCCTCAAAACCTATTTGTTACATAGGAAAGGAGACTTTGCACAGGCACAAATAGTTAAGTCACCCTTTCAACTTTGCGATGTTAGCTTGAAAAAGAAGAGGATCGTTGTTTTATTTTCCTGATGACAAAGTGCAAACATTACAATAAAACCAGTCTTATTGACCTGGTACTTAGCACTTGACGAATGTTTTTATTTATATTTTCTTATGAACAATATAAAATGAGCTCTGACCCAAAGGTAGTTGGGTACTGTTCTATTTGTACTTACACTTAGGTCATATTATATGAGTTGTTATTGTGAGAAAGGTCAGTCTTTGCAGTTGGGTCTACCATGTAGATTGTCCTGTTTCCTGAAGAGGGACCCCTGAAACCATAAATGAGAATCAATACTCAATCTACTTTTATGCCAAGAAGCTTTTCACATAGATGCCTGGCTGTCAGAGGAAAAAGCAATCATGAGATCCAGATAGATAATGTCAGCATCCTACATGCCATTTGTGGGTTAAGCGAAGGTGAATCAAGTCATCTCAACTCAAGTCTTTACATTTCCCCTATAGGCTTTGCTGAGCTGGGCCAGTGGTATCCAGGTTTGATGGTATCCTGGACCATAAGACAGGAATTTGAGCATCACTTCTCTTGGATGGGAGAAGAGGGCAAGAGCCCAGGAACAATTCTTGCTCACTGATCTCAACCCAGAGGTCCCATCCCCAACTCACTCCCCAGGTAACCAACAAGACCTCTGAAAGCCTTACTTGGCCCTACAAGGGGAAGTTTCAGGTCCCATATTCCTACATATAAAAGTTGGGGGATCAAGAGTACATTTTACTAGATTTTTTCAGTGCCAAGGGATCCAAGAATACCACTTACCAATAATAATACATCACTCTCCATATAAATGTTCATGAGAAATAATGTACAGAACAAAGATAAAGGATTCACTTTAGTATTAGCTTGGCCTTTGACTCTGAATTCCAATATAGAGAGTGCCAGTAAACTGGACTGGGCTGTGGGTAGCGCTATTTTCTCCCATATTAGTTGAACCCACTCCCCAGCCCTGGGCCAGGTGCAGATGCCACTAGTCAGTTGCTGTATTCTGTTGATCTCAGATCTAGCCTCTGACTTTAAGTACAAAATGTAAAGAAGTAACTTCTAATTCATAAAATTAGTATAATGATTAAGCCATTAGCCAGTTTTGGCCTAGAGGATGAGTGAAACTTGCTTTGTAATATCCTGGTCTGGGTGCTTCCCACTGGCTTTTCCTGCTGTTCTAAGCTAGACTGCGTACCCATAGATTTCATGCTATGAAGGAAAATGTCATATACTTGGATTTGGGTTCCTGAAGCTCAGCCACGTACCTCCTCTCCTTCCTTCCTTTTTTCTTGACTCCTACCAACCAAGTGATGAGAGAGCATTGCATTCTCTTGGTCTTCCATTTGGGTTTTTCCCTCACTCTGATTTGAGTTATGCCCTTCTGCTTGGGTTATCTTTTGTTTATCCTCTCCCTGACCAGCTCATATTTGCTAATGGTTTCCATAAAAATCAAATCTCAGAAAGGTTACACAGAGAGTAATTTAAACCTTCACTCTCATTGTTAATAACCCACAGAGGCTTATGTGCCACATGTGCTATCTCTTACTCTGGTGTCTCTTAATTTATAACTGAAAATGTTGTCACCCACTGTTGCAGGGTTATTTTATGTCCCACTATCTCATGGTGTCTCTGAGGCTCCTGTTAAATAACATTCCTCTCAGCAAAGCCTCAAACCTCTCTGCTTCCAGTAGAAAATTTCCTTTTTCTGCTTGACTCATAGCTCCCCTTGGATTCCCAGTTAGGGCCTGAATCTCCATTTATTGCCCTTGAAGGAAGTTCGGGGAAAATGCCAGTGAATGGACTCTCAGAGTCAACTAATAATTTTTGCTTCCTTAGAGGATGGTATTCAATCAGTGTTTCCCTCTGACTCCATTGATTGCACTCTGAGGGGGGTATTAATCTGATTGGTCAGATTTTAGGGACTCATTTTTCCAGCAGGTGATAAGCCTCAAGAGTATAAACAAACCCTGGTGGACAGGCAGTTTCTCTCTTTGATTCCGTCCACCCTGTAGCTGACAGATACGTTTCTTACATCATAATAATAAGATTTAAGGTTTGGGTGCTAGGGGAGTAGACGGTGAGGAATAGGCAAACTGCTCTGTGTCATCTTTTGTCTAAATTACTTAGGCTCCACTAAGTCATTGCACATATTCTGGGATGATAGGTGTCCTGAATGTCCCTTATCAGGACACTTAAATTAACTCTTCACAAGCCTCTAATTCTCCAGCCTTACCTTCTTCTGAGCCATCCTGTACCGGAGGCCATAGTGATTTTAAGAAATGTGCATCTGCTCCTATCTCTGATTTTGGAGAAGGACACACATCCAGAGCTGTGGGAGAGAGGGCTCAGAGAAGTGGTCCTGCTTAGAGGAGAGTGACCCCAAGCCATGACTTATTGGAGAATTCACATTCTGATAGAGAGTCACGTGCACTTCAGCATCTCCAGCAGGGAGGTGGTGGATGGTGGGGGGTGGGGGGTTTAGGGAGCAGGATGGTGAGAAGAAAAATAAGAAGGAACTAGAACACAGTTTTTTTAAAGTAAAAATTGGAGGGTTTGGCAAAATCAGTCAACTCTTATAAGATGACACATTTTGAATTCTTAAGTAAGTGCATATGTGGTTGCCTCCTGAGTGGGGAATTCTGGGTCCACTCATGGACAGGACCATGGGGCTTTGTGCCCCCGCAGGGAAGACTGGTTTGTTCTCCTTTGTGGGTGAGGCCAAGAGCAGGGCATGGAGGGTACAGGCTTCCCCACATCCCCTTCCAGGATTCTGTGCGTGATGAAGCAGCAGCTCAGAGGTAACTGCATGGGCAGGAGCTTCCATTCCTTAGAGGTTCAGCTGGAGGCAGTCGCAGCCCCTGCCAGCACTGGAACATCAGAAGCCCAGGCCCAGGGAATGGAGTGCAGGTGCAGAGGAGGCAGAGTGGGACCTGATGTCAGACGTGGGAGTATGAAATGAGGCCGAGCTGGGGCAGGGAGGGTGGAGGGGTCTGGAGGCTGAGGCTAGGTCAGCTCCACAAGAGACATCTAATCTAAGCAGCATGAGAAAATTGGAATTTGGGGTCAGATTCAAGGGCAAATAGAGCTTGTTGGGAAGTCAGGGCGAGCTTTCTCCAGTGAGGAGAAAAATCACTTCAAGGGGATGGAAGGCCAGAGGCCAAAGCCATCTTCAGTCTCCCTCTTCTGAGAATTTCTACCTCCTCTGGTCTTAAAGTTACAGACATCCAAAACTAGTGTCTGGTGTGATTGAGGTGCTGGCCCCAATCATGCTGTCCAAAGACATTAGCATTAGGTGGGGAACCTGGGCGGGTTCTACATCTCAGCAGAGGGAAGAATGCATTCACTACTGGTGGTTCAGGGTCACATTGAGCACCACAGCCCTTCTTTATATCCAAAGGATATGCATTAGCAAGGGTCTTTTATTTAACAAACATTTTAAATTTTCTATCATGGATTTGGAGGGAGTCGTTCATCCTGAGGCATCATCAACGAAATTTGAAAACCACAAGTGTGACCAGTGTGCAGGTAGCTTTGCAGATAAACAGAAGGTGCCATGTGCAGCGTCATCCCTTCCTCCTGTCTTTTATGAGTATCTACAGAGCACCTTCCTGTGCCAGGATGACCTTCCTCTGTGGGGTAGACACCCTGAGACAGGCTTCCCAAACACTCCGGCATGCTCTCTCCAGTCTTCTACTCTCCAAGGATCAGTAGGGCTGGCTGACTATTTTTTACAAATTTTGAATTTGAGATTAAAAAAAAAAAGTACAATAAATTGGGATTTTCAAGAGTCAAAATAACCAGCAAAAGGTCAAGATACCATCTTCATGACAGAGGAATGCCAGATAAGCATAGTGTTTGTTTTTTTTTTCCTTTCCATGATATCTCTTTGCTCCTAGAGGAGAACTTCATACAATTCTCCCATTTTAAGTGATATGTGATCCAACAGGAAAGAGAGGTGGCCAGTCTAGCTTCACACTGAGAGATCTGACCCATCCTCTTAATTTTAATGTCCTCAGCTTGCAATGCCTTGACTTGACTTTGAACATCAGCAAAGGAATTCTCTTATCATTTGGTGCTTGCAGCCTAAACTGGGAACCATCAGACATCATAAAGAAATCCCCCATCTCTGATGCTAGAACTGGCCAGGGTGTTTGTTAAGGAATAACTCTCTCAGGCACCTGCGTGATTCAGTTGGTTAAGTGTCTGCCTTTGACTCAGGTCATGATCCTGGAGTCCTGGGATCAAGCCCTGTGTTGGGCTCCATGCTCCACGGGAAATTTGCTTCTCCCTTTTCCTCTGCCCCTCACCCCTGCTGGTGCTTTGTTTCTCTCTCTCTCTTTCTCAAAAAAAAAAAAAAAAAAAAAATCCTTAAAAAAAAGGGAGGGGGAGGGAATAACTCTCTTCATTTTGCACAAGCATTTCCCCTGTCTGAAATATCAGTTCCTAGCCCTGGGCCATTGCCAGCTACAAGGAGAAGTATGAGAATAAGGCACAGGTGGCACCCAGCCCTGCTTTCCTCCATGATCTGCTTGTGTGGCCCTCCTCTATCCAGGGCAGCTGGTATACTAGGAAGAGCATCGTATTTGGCAACAAAATCACTCAGAATCAGATCCTACTACTGGCCTGTGGGCTTTAGAAACAAGATCCTTATCACTGAACCTACTACTTTGTTGGAAAGATAAAATGAGGTGACAGAAAGAGAACATCCCTATTATAAAACTGGATTTGAAGACCCACCAATGTGCATAAGAGTAGCTTTGAGGATAAAATTAACCAGACGGGGTCATGTGCAGCCTCTTTTCTTCCTCCTATCCTCCACAAGCTTCCTGAGCATTTCTCTGTATCAAACACAGAGCTAAACCCTAGAAGCACCGCAATCATTAAGAAAAACATGCCTCTTACCCCACAGAGCTTAGATGTAGAGCCAGCATCTCAAAGTACACTGTGCCCTGGCACATGGTAGCCCTTCAAAAAATGGGCGGTTATTGCTGATTTAATTACTGAATGCCCTGAAGACAATTGTGCTCCTTTAGCTTTGTGTAAATCCACTTTTTCCAATACATTTCACTTACCCTCGTTTGGACACCCCAGCCAAGGAGACAGCAAGAACCACTGTGCTTTCCTCTATAATTGGTACAACATGCCCAAAGGTCAAGAAAATGTTCATTATTTAACTAACTACCTTTAGCAAAACTCAGCTTCCAGGTGAGATGTCTCTGACCAGCATCTGGCAGCATGAGTAGCGTATTGAAAATCACACTTTGAACTCAGAGCTCTGGGTACAGAGAGAAAAGAAAATGAAGAAAGGTCCTTGCCCTGCTCCTGAAGGCTGGGTTGGGCAGGGGCAGTCCAACAGGACGATGCAGGCGGACCCCCCGAGGATTGCAGGTGCAAAGGGAAAGAGAGCTCAGGCCTGCCCACCAACACCTCCTGTTTGCCTTCCCCATTTGTCTGCTGAGAGAAACACCCGATGAGGGTATTCGAGGAAAAAACAAAAAGCACATGAGCCCACAAAGTTGATTACTTGGCGTGGCAGGGTGGAGGCGATTTAACAGCAGGTGGAAATACGCTCCCATAGTACATGAGCTCCGCTGTAGTGACAGTGGAATTGTGAAGCATTGTGAAGTGAGGCTGCGACTGGCCAGCCCTCAGCTCCTGGCAGCAGTGCCCAAACCCAGCCTGATGTAATTAAAACAGGGGAACCTCCTTCCTGGGGGAGAATGTGCCGGGAAAACCAAATAAAATAGCAGGTTCTCAAAATGGATTTCCTTTTCCTTCCTAGTTCAAGACAACGCTGATCAAGGGAGCAGGATCCATTCATCGTGTATCTAAAAGAAGAAAGCCGGTGTCTCTGATGGTGAGGTGAGGCCCCAGGCCCTCCCTGTTGAGTGGAAGCTCTTCTATCTTTCAGGTCACAGGACGGCAACGGAGCCCCTCCTCACCATAAAACAAATGCAGCAAACCCCTGCCAGATTTCACTGCTGCGTTCTATCAGAAATGGGGCCAGCTTTCAGGACAGAAAATCTGGAAACCCAAATAGGAGAAACCTCAGATGGTTTCTAGCTTAGTTTTATTCTCGTTGTTTATAAATCTCATCCAGGTGGACATACCCATAGCACAACCTAATTCAGTTGTGTCATAAATGACAGACAAGCCAGGTGGCAGGCCACAGGCACACCTCCCTCAGACCTAGCCCCCCTTGTGGCCCTCTCCTTCCCCGCAGGCCTGGCTCGGCTCCCTCCTCAGGGCCTGCCCCCTGCATCTGATGAGGCTCTCTTTCTGCAGGTGCTGCCTTAGTGTAAGGGTTTGTTTACCTGACCACCACTACTCCTGGACAAAGAGCTGCTGCAGGGCAGGGGATGTTAAGGCCTGTCTGAGTCTCCCCCACATAGAAGTCTCTGGGGCTGCTGGAGGTGGGAGGCGGGAACGGAGAGAGAGCAGCCGACACAGGGAGGGGGTGCCGGGATTGTGTGGAGCACTTACCTGAGGAAACCTGGGGTGGAAGAGGAAGGATGTTGTACATGCCACTGCTGCTACCGAGAGGCCAGCGCAGACCGATATGGAGAGGAAGCCGTGAAGCATCACAAAGGAGTGGAGATTCTGACTTGCTTATAGGGATGATGGCTTGAGGGAAGGAGGAAATCCTGAGATCATGGAGGAAGATGTTTCCAGAAACCCTTTCTTAGGTCGACGCTCTGGAGAAACTCAGATTCGTGTGCTCAGAAGCCATGCATTAAAAGGCTCATCTTCATGTGTTAGGCCCTGCAGAGAAATAGAACCAGCAGGATGCGTGTTTATATGGAAAGAGATTTATTAGAAGGAATTGGCTCACCTGACTGTGGAGCCTGCCAAGTCCCAAGGCCTGGCAGTGTGAGCTGGCAGGCTGGAGACCCAGGAGACCAGTGGTGTAGTTCCAGCCCAAAGATTAACAGGTTCGAGGCTGAGGGAGAGGCAATATTTCACTTTGAGTCTGAAGGCAGCAAAAAGTTGATGTCCTCGTTCAAAGGCAGGAGGAATTCTCTTGTTTAGGTGAGAGGAGGCCTGCCTTGTTGTCCTCTGCAGGCCTTCAGCTGAGGCCATGCATTAGGGAGGCCATTTTCCTTCATTCTACTGATTTAAATGTTAATTTCATCCCAAAACATCCACGTAAACACTCAGAATAATGCTTGATCCAATATCTGGGCACCCCATGACCTAGTCAAGTTGACATATAAAATTAACCATTACAGTTTACAATTGCAAAAATATTCAAAATAAATATCTTTCAAAAGGGTAATGGATCAACATATTGTGATATATCCATACAGTGGGATACTGTGCTGCAGTGAACATGCATGAACCTGAGCTAAATATGAGAATGATGTCCTGTACAAAAAGAAAGTTGCAAATTATAAAAACTATATTTGTGAATTTTTAAAGGACAAAACAAGGCCATGGGTGGATGTGTATCAGGATAGTGATAGTATAAAAACACGAACAAAAGAATAAACACCAAATTCACATTTCCCTTTAAAAAAGAAAAATTGAGGGGTACCTGGGTGGGTCAGTCAGTTAAGCATCTGCCTTCAGCTCAAGTCCTGATCCCAGCATCATGGGATCTGGACCTGCATCAGGCTCCTGCTCAGGAGAGAGTCTGCTTCTCCCTCTGCCCCTCCCACCTGCTCACGCTCTCTCTCTGGCTCTCTCTTAAATAAACATGGCAAGAGGCTAACTTGAAAATTAAAATCTGGATGTGTATTTTTCTGTGAGTGCAAAACAATTTCATGAGCTGCTTTTTTTTTTTTTAAGATGTGATTTATTTATTCATGAGAGACAACATGAGCTGTTTTTGAAAGAGAAGGAGTGGAACCAAGGGCTTGTGCTAATCTGAAGACAAATACACATGGCCAGGCTACTAGTTTGTCTCTGTAGGGCAGAGTCTCTTGAAAATACACACCTGCTGTCAGGTTTGGGTGAACATCCTCTGCCTACTTGGGTGCTTGAAAAACTATCATGTCTTTAGGCAACAGGAGGATTTGGGGCACGCTGGGGAGCATTCTGTCTCAGTGGAGCCTGATGGTCAGGGTGGGGGAGAGTCACTATTTCAGAGATCCTCTCTGTAAGAAGGCTGGCCTCTAGGACTAATGGGAACTGGGACATAAACAGGACCTTCCAGTGTCCTGAAAGGGAGAGAAGGGTCACCCTCCAAGGTGTGGCCAGACAGACCAGGTTCCAGTCTGGCATGCACCAATCTCATGATCTGGGGCAGGTTTGTAACCCTGCTGTTTCCTTGTCTGTGCTGTAGAGACTGTGACATCTCTTACAGTGTTGTGAAAATGAAGTGATAGGCCCAGCTGCGTAGCCCAGATAAGGCAGCAGATCTCTCTTTTTCCACGTCCTTCCCATCTTGGAAGGGGAACTTCCTGCAGAGTAGCCCAGTACTTATTCGATGGCCATGGGATTTGCGCTTTACAAATGATTATCGTCAAAGCACCCAGGGAAGAGGGAAGACACATTCCAAGGCTTTTGTTGAAAATGGACGAGTTTGTGCAAATCCTTCTTCCACGTGCAGAGACCAGCACTGAGGTGGAGTCGGAAGTGGGCAGCCCCAAGTTCTCTGTGCGACCCTGGGGAGCCTCACACCGCATTGCCAGGCCTCTGTTTCTCCATGGTTAGGAGGAAGTATGCCTAAAGTCTTTATAGCAATAAGATAATATAATTTTTAGAACAGAGCAATGTAAGGTAGTAAGAAGCGATGGTAACTATAAGGGAAAGCTTTTATCTTTATTCAGCGTATTCAGTCACTGAGTGGATCCATGACCTAAAACTTCTTTATATCGCCATCATGAAATAGGAGTACGGGAAGCAAAACTAGCTTGGCCCTTATTTGATGACTCTTGCTCAAAAACAAGGCACAGAGTGAGCCCTGTTATTTTTGCCATGTTCTGACAGACCTATCGGAGCCACCTCCCTAAGTGCGGGTGGTGGAGGTGATGACGCACTCACTTCCCAGGTTCCCTTAGCTTCAGGGACACTTCGTCTAGTACATTTAGCGAGCAGTTCCTACTGTGAGTTGAATTCTGAGATTTAAAGGTTGTTAAGGGGAGAAAGTACCTGACAATCGGTTCTCGAAATTTATTCAGGTCACCACTATTGAGCTGTAGGTTACTGGAAGTTGTCATTCCCTTCCCGGCTTGGGAATAGTAATTGTCCTTATGAACCTCCTTAGGGCGACGCTGTGTGCCTACTTCCGAATGCTGCCTGCGAAGGCTGGAAAGCCAGTGGGGAGTGCTAGGAGGCTACTCAGCCCCCACAGTTTGGTGTAAAGAGCCTATCTGGCTGAAATAGAGTTAACTAGAAAATACTCTGTCTACACGTATGTCCGCTGACTCGATATTGCGTTGTCTTTTTGCTTTCAAATGAAAGATAAATTATTTGCCGCTGGATGGCACGCTCGCTGCCTGGCGGGATGGTGTGGGCTTTGTTTATGTGCTACCGTGAACTAGTCTGGTGTTTCAGGAAAACACTCTGAACCCTCTGAAGCTCAGAATGCTGGACACAGAAATCAGAGACCATCTGAAACGTTCTGTGTGCTGAACCATTGGCCAGGTTCGGCAGGTGGCACGGAAGGTGCAGCCTGGAGTCAGCCTCAAGAAGCCTTACCAGATCGTGTCAACCCCAGCCCAGAGCCGTCGATATTTCCCTGTGCCCACTGAACAAAGTTCTGGGAATAACATGGAATCCTATCTGTGAGGATACAGGAAATAAAAAAAGGAAAGGGACTCTCTCCGCCCCCAAGATCTGTAGCTAAGAGAGAAAGGCCTCGTACTTCCTAACATAGCAATTGCTACTGAGCCAGCAGCTCAATCAAGTAAAGGAAGTTGTCAGTGGACAGGACCTCAGGTTGCCCCTGTGGGGACCTCTAAAGGGAGTGTTGAGGAGGACAGAATGGACTCTGGGATTCTGGGTCCTAGGACCTGTGGCAGCGACTCAATAGCTATTTACCATGACCATTTCTCTCTCCTCCCAGAAACACAGCCAGCCTATATCCCAGCCTCCCTTGCAGGTTGGTGGGACTCTGTCACTGACCTCTGTCCAACGAGATGTGGGTAGAAGAAACCTTACCTAACCAGACACATGGAAGCCTCTCTTACCCAAATCTCGGCAGCACCAGCCACCCGAATACCGATGTCCACACATTGAAGATGGCAGAGAATCTGTAGCCTAGGCTACAGAATGAATGTCCCTGGCATAGGTTAGACTCTGCAAGAGTAAGAAATAAACTTATGCATTCAACTGAGGAACATTTGGAGTAAAAATGGAGTAAAAAAGGCATTCATATCATCAGTTACTGCATGACATGTAGTCAGCTAAGTGACAGCTTTTACGGGTTCACTTAATTATATTAGTAAACCATCCACTGTGGTTCTGATACCAGTTTCTATGGTTTTTTTTTTTAAAGATTTTATTTATTTATTCATGAGAGACAGAAAGAGAAAGAGGCAGAGACACAGGCAGAGGGAGAAGCAGACTCTGCAGGGAGCCCGATGTGGGACTTGATCCCAGGATCCCAGATCATGACCTGAACCAAAGGCAGATGCTCAATCACTGAGCCGCCCCTGTTTCTGTGGTCTTAATGAATGAATGGATACTGAATAAGTCATTGGATAGATCAACAGTGGATAAAAAAAAATAAATCATTGGATAAGTAAACAGCCCTGTCAGGAGAGGGTAAAATGGCAAAAATGTTTCCTTCCCTTTGCCTTTCTTTGGAAAAGCTTAGAGCAACCCCTGATGTACTCGGTAGGCATCAGACATACATGGTCATGCAGGCCTAGGACTCTGTGAGGCAGTTAACAGGAGGCTCAGAAAGAGATTGACCATTGTCACTGCCCAGCTCCTGGGGTGGGAAGAAGGACATAGAGCAAGATGTGGAAGTGCTGTCACTTCAGTCAGAAGCCAGGGTGATGGCACCTCTGGGAAATGGGCAGAAAAGAGGCTGTTTCCCCGCTAGTCTCCATCCTATGAGGTAATGTGTGTACAGTCATAATTTTCAAACAATTAAAAGCATGACTGTGTTATAATATAGAATGAATATGTGTCAAAGATTATTGATTAAACAGTGAGGGAGCCAGTAAGATGATAAAGGTAGTTCAAAGAGCATTTTGAAGAACAGGAATGATCTCATCTACGAGAAAAGGCATTCTCAAATAAATTTGCTGAGTTAGACATAAATCTGGAATATCTTACAGAGAAGTGAGGCCTAACGTGTAGGGTGTCTTTTTTACATTAGAGAAATCTACATGATATGTGTGACTCCACTGGGTCTAGTGCCTTAATAGCAAAGCCAAATACAGATTTGTTTCCCTGGATAATTAATTAAGTAATCCCCAAGCCTGGGAAACAATTCTCCAGTGTAACATGGAAGAGATAAGCTGCTCTCTGCCTTTTTTCAAAATTTTAAAAGATTTTATCTAACCATCCTCCTGTTTTGATCATAAATAATACCCAGAGACAATTCTTCACCATCAAAAAGGCTGGTCTTGTTATGTTTTAGCTTGATTGTTTACAAAGGTGAAGTAAGAGGTGTTTCTTAATCATGTGATGCTCCTTGAGCCAGAGATACTAAAGCCATCCTAAGGCCAGAGAATTAACTTTTGTCTGGAAATTTTATTAAAGAATCTCAGATTGGGTTTTTTATTTATTTTTAATTAAGATTTTATTTATTTATTCTTGAGAGACACAGAGAGAGAGGCAGAGACACAGGCAGAGGGAGAAGGCTCCCTGCAGGGGAGCCTGATGTGGGACTTGATTCTGGATCAGAGATCACGCCCTGAGATCTGCCCAGAAGGCAGATGCTCAACCACTGAGCCACCCAGGCATCCCCAGATTGGGCTTTTCAAAAGACTTGATTAGTTTTGTCTTCTAGGGCTAGAAACCAAGGTCCAAAAAACCCCACTAGATCTCACATGCAGTATTAATAGATTTCGGTGAATTCCTCTTGAAGATCACCCAGACTGTAGTAAGATCACTGGCATGCCAGGAAGGACTTCCATAGCTCCTTTGAGGCAGAGAGCCTGAAAGCCATAGAATACATCTCAGGCTGGGTTTCCTGGGAGGACTTTGTAAACACTGATGCCACATGTTAAATACACCTTTGTAACGGTGAGCTTGTTCATATTTGATTAAGTGAGGTTAATTTTCAACATGAGACTCCTGACATGGCCTTGGATGCACAGCTGATTTGTCCAATTATATCTTGGGTAGAAAGGGGACCAAGTCCTCACCAAACCTATGCAAATAACTATATTGTTGTGCAAAGTAAAGAAACTAATAAATGTATTATTTTCTGAGTTCAGAGGTGTTGAGAACCAGATATCATTAAAAGTGTCATAGTTCAGTTGCTAAAGCATAGTGTACTGAAGTGGGATAGATTAAAAGTGGAAGAAAAAAGGTTTCCTCTTATACATATCAGAACTAGAACATTAAAAAATTACAATATTCCAAAGTAAATAACTATCATTTAACTTTAAGTCTGTGTTTCTCTCATTGGTTCATTCAGTCCTATGAAACTGAATTTATTCCGCTGGATCTTGTATCAGCAGCTCCTTTCATGACATTATCTACTTCTGAATTAAAAAGAACTCTAGGAGTTCTGGTCAGTCCCCTGATACACTCTGACAGTCGTCCTGATAATGTCGGCTTTATCACTCTGGAGCTTGTCTTTGTTATATCAATAGTTATTGGTATCCAGTATGGTCCTTTCCTCGAGACTGTGAGTTTTTTTGTTGTTGAGGACATAGATTCTAGCCTGCAGGCCTTCAAGAAAAGGTCAGAGGAGAGGGAAAATCACCTGTAGACCAGACTGTGTGTCTGATGTTCATTTTGTGTAGTAAATAATCATTTCAAAATGGGGGGGGGTAGATTCTCTGTTGGGATGTAATACATAACTGTTTTGCTGAGAGTTCAATTAATGTTCCCTCTTGGGCAAAAACATATTATGGAT
This sequence comes from Vulpes lagopus, assembly GCF_018345385.1. Taxonomy (NCBI): domain Eukaryota; kingdom Metazoa; phylum Chordata; class Mammalia; order Carnivora; family Canidae; genus Vulpes; species Vulpes lagopus. Next base: position 107,926,287 of record NC_054830.1, on the reverse strand, counting down.
ACCAAGAGCCCTGGCAAATCAGGGACCTCCTGTTCCCTTCTGTAACATGGGCACTTCGTGAAACATTCATAACATTTAACTATTACAGAACTATTTTTTGATTTGACAGATCATTTGTTGTTGTTTAGCTTTTACAGCTGTGCTGAGCTGATTAAGAAACCTGCAAAAACAATCCTAATTATTTCTAGCATCCTTTTAAAAATAAGGTTAAAGAATAAATTTTTGTGAGTTCCCGTGGGAACTTTGGGACATCACAAAGATATTTAGGTGGAAAGAATATAGCAGTGTTTTCCCTAAATTATGGTCTGATTTGAGGATGGCAACATCAAGAATTATGAGAGGAAATTCGGCCGCTTGAATAAGATAGAAACAATAGCTTGTTTACTTATTGATCAAAGTGGCAATGGAATACTTAAATATAAAAGGAGGTGACACAGTTTCATGAAACCTTAGCTCCTTAAGAATCCAAGGGATGATAAGTAAGCACAGAACACAGAAATTATTCTGGTGAGAATTGGAAGCTTGCTATCTAGACGGAGGACACAGAAGGTAATGAATAAAACCGTGTACTCTCCCTTGTAAAATCAGGCTACATGCTCTAAGATCAATTTATCATTTTAACAGAAATAAAATTCTAGTTTTAAATTAATATCAGAGCTGGCAGGAAGGATTCTGCAGCTCCTCCTACCTCCTTTGTTAAACTGATCTTATGAACAAGCCCATCGGCCCTGAGCAAACTTCCAAAATTTTAGCACACGCCTTTGATTATTTCAGACTCATCATTTGCAGGTATTCTAAGCCAAAAATCTAATTTATATAAACCTCTTACAACTTCCTAAATTCAAGTTTTTGTCTCTCATTATTCTTTTCCACATTCGGGAACACCCAGACACTTTTGGGTCAAACTTACCCCTCCTTTCCCTTAAGAGACATGTTCCATTGCCCTGAAATTAGTAGCTCTTTGTCATTACTCCTAGTGTATAGTCTTAACCGTTTATGTTGATTAAAACTTTTAACTAAAGCAACTAAATTTTATCTTAGAGAAATGAGATCTAGGTAGGTAATGGAGAACTCCCACTCATACACCATCACTTACGTATATCAGAAAGCTCACAAGAACATGTACCGTGATCCCCTAGTTTACACACATGCCTCTTAACATCTTCTCAAAGTGGCAAAAGGAACACATCAATTAACAGGACCCAAAGACATAACTACTCTGTACCATGAAAATAAGAAGCAAAAATAGTTATATTTACATATTAAGACTCTACTAAGTAAGGAAGATTTCTGGATTCTATTTTTTTTTTGAGATTTTATTTATTTATTTATTCATGAGAGACACACAGAGAGAAACAGAGACACAGGCAGAGGGAGAAGCAGGCACCATGTGAGGAACCTGATGCGGGACTTGATCCCAGGTCCCTGGGATCACACTCTGAGCCAAAGGCAGATGCTCAACCACTGAGCCACCCAGGCGTTCCTCTGGATTCTATTTTATTTAGAAATTACCTACATACCCAAAAATCATTCATTAATTTACTCAATTTAATCTTAGTCTGTGATTTTAAAGTTAACTAAGGATGTTGGAAATTATGTTCAAACTGACACATAGCTGTGGTTGCTATAAAATGTTTTTTAGAATTATCATTCATTGTAGTTAAAATTTTTATATTTTTCATAATCCTCAATATTAGGAGTAATATCAGGAGTAATATCAGCTTATCTAATCAGTAAATTAGTTTTAAAAGTTTAGGAAATTCAGATTGACTAGTTTCTTCATGAAAAAACATACTGAAACTTGCTTTTAAAGATTCTTATATTGTACCTCATGCTAATAAAACCAGAGAAAATATGTATAACTACTGCTAAGCCATAATGACTTAATCAATTAGATTTTCTTAAAGATTCACCTTGATTACTTGAATTTTGATTCTTATAGAAATGCTTCTTAGCTAGTATTTTCTGTAAGAAAGGATTTTTGTAAGTCAGCCCATTTAAAGTATCAGAAGTTCAGTTTCTTTATTTTTGGGGTAATTCTGGGAATATGTGTAATTTATATAAGTGCTTAAAATCTCTACAAAGCAATTATTTAATTTCATTTATGAGACATTGTAATCTAATTAATTAATACCCTTCAGGAAAAGGAACATATTTCACACTCAGAGAAAAGTAAAGGCTTTTCTTAATTACACACAAATCTTCAGAGAGCCTGTAGCTTCAGTTCTAGAAATGCCATCACCAGTCATGAATAGACAGAAATATAAAAATTCACTGGTCCAGACCTCAAAGGGCTATCCTTCATTCCAGGAAGAACAAAATATTTTCTTAATTGATTTGAGGTCACAAATGACCCAAGAGACCAACAAACAGAAGAGACTAACAAACTGGTTTCTTCCCCAGCAGAGTATAGATGCCATCATCATTCCAGTAGAAATCATCACACGATCAGCCCAAAAATCTGAGGTCCCACTCATTGTAGTCACCAATGGCAAACAACATACTGATCATGTACATATCAGAACCAGAGCTAAAGTTGGTCAAGGACCAGAAATTAAAAGAAAAACATTGCCTTAGATCAAAGAGAGAGAGTCAAGGAAGATGAAGTTTTATTTTCATTTGCGAGCCAGGAGCCAAAATAGCATGCTACGCTGACCAGCCTATGAGGTCCAGTTCCCGTGCATCATAGTTGAGTAGGTATTGGTGGTATTGGTCCACTTGGCAATCTCAGAAAAGTCTCCAGAGCAAGTATAATTACTATAATTTTCAAAAAGTTAAAAACATACAAACAGAGAATAAACATGTTAAAGATTTACTGACTCTTCAATAAGGGAACCAGTAAGACTGGTAAGGATAGTTAAAATTGCATTTTGAGGAACTGGGGTCACATAGTTTACCAAAAAAGGGGTGGAGGGCATTCTGAAATAGTAATAGTCATTATAATGTTGTAGGCTAAATATAGTTCCCCAAAGATGTCAACACGGATCCTGAGGACCCATATTCATGTGATTTGACCTGGCAAAAGAGATTCTGAAGATGCAAGTTAGGTTAAGGATCTTGAGATACGGGGATGATCCTAGATAACCTGGGAAGGCTCAATTTAATTACAAGTCTTCAAAAGCAGAAGATGAAGGCAGAAATGCAGGTCAGAATGATGTGATGTGAGAAGGACTTGCTCTTGCTGACTCTGAAGATGGAGCAAGAGGGCCATGTGCCAAGAAACAGAGGCCTCTGCAAGCTGCAAATGGCTCTGGGTTTACAGTTAGCAAGCGCAGGGGGACCTCTGCTCTACCCCTGAAAGGAATTGAATTCTTCCAACAGCTGGAATGAACAGGAAAAGGATTCTTCCCTTGAGCTACAAGAAGGAAAGGCAGTCTACCTACAATTTTGATTTTTGTCTGGTGAGACCCGGTTTGAACCTCTGAACTTCAACTCTGAAAAATAATACTTTTGTGTTGTCCTAAGCCACTGAGTTGTAATAGTAATTTGCTATGGCAACGATAGAAAACAAACACACCGAGACAGATAAAATTTGTTAACATACTATAGGCAGTAAAACTGTAACCTTTGAGTTCCCTTTTCTACCTGATGGATACCTACATGGTGCATTTAGCTTCACGAGAGTGATTTCATAACTATTGGTAATAGCAAAGTCAAGCATAGGCACAGTACTCTAGACACGTAAACAATCTGTGTGTGAATCTGCCATACGGTTCCCCACTGACACTGAAAGAACACTCTACTCACCTTTTGCCTTCTTTCCAAGTTTAGTTAACTTTTTTACCAGATGAGATGAGGAAGTATCATTCCATTTTTGAGACTATAAGCTCCATGAGGGCATCACTTATTTGTATGGATTCTTGTTGTCTTGGCACAATGCCTAACCCATGGCAGGTGTTAAATGAATATTTGTTGGTTGAATAAACCTCTCCAACCTCATCTCTGAATGTTTCCTGCTGTGAAATCTAGGACTCAGCCAGAGTGAGCTCCTCCTATTCTTTAAATATAAACAAACAAGCCATGCTCTCCCTTGCCATGAAACTTTTGCATTTCCTTTTCCCTGGCCTGGGGCCCCTGTGTCCATCCAGGTGGACTGGCAAGCAGCCCTACCTTAGTTTTTGGCTTAGACAACACGTCCTCTGGGAAGTAATGTCTGGACACCTCATCTTCCCACATGTGATTGCCTCTGCTCTCACAACCTCCCTGCTTAACGACACAGCACTTAACACATTTGCCTTGTGCAGACCTCCCCTTAATGGTCTCATGAAGCAAACTGTCATAGTTTAAGCAGCAACTCTATAGAGTCAGACTGATGAGGTTTAAACCCTGGCTTTGCAACTGACTAGCTGGGATCTTTTAAGTTAATTGGTCTTTTTGTGACTCCGTTTTCTTATGAGTAAAACAGGCATAAAATGAATGCATCTGCTACGTACAGCTATGGTGAGGGTCAAATAACAAGGACTTAGAGCTTGGGATGTGGCTAGCATGAGGGAAGCAATTATTGCTTTGTAAGTTCCTTGAAATCAGAACCACCATCTTGTTCAACACTGTCCTCAGTTTCTGCTGCAGAATGCCTGACTAGAGTAGGTGCTCAGTACCCTTTGGTAACTTGAGTAAAATGGCGGGCCAATGAGGACCATCCCTTTTGGGGCCCCAGAATTGGAGATAAAAGAGCAGTGTCTTGATAGTGTGATAAACTACCCAGAGAGGCTTACCTCCAAAGCCAGGTGAGGTCTTCCCCCAAAAGTCTGGAAGTCAAAGAATTAAGCAACACCAGTTCTCCCAGGAAGGGGTTGTTGACTTAAGCCTTCTGGGACATATGCTTCATTATATCACAGGTATAAGCAACCAGTACCAAAAGGAGTATGGATTCTTAGCAATGGCAAGCCCTTCTATTCCTACCTCCCCAGTATGCATGTGCACATGTGCACACACACAGATACACATACACACACCTCCCTCTATCCCACCCTCATGCTTCCTAGATCAGGAAATTCTCCAGCAGGAGCACCAGGGTGGCTTAGTCGGTTAAGCATCTGCTTTTGGCTCAGGTCATGATGATCTCAGTGTCCTGGGATTGAGCCCCATGTTGGGCTCTCTGCTTAGGGGGGGAGTCTGCTTCTCCCTCTGTATGCATGCTCTCGCTCTCTCTCAAATAAATAAATAAATCTTAAAAAAGAAAAGGGAAATTCTCCAGCAGCCTTGAGACCCATTCCACTGATGCTAGGGATCAGCCTTTGAATTTCTCAGGTTTGCATAGATCCAGGGTGTCCCTTGGAGAAATATCAAAGTGCTTGCTCTGGCTGAGGAAACATAGCACCACTCTTTCATTTGTTTGACTACTGGGGTTGCTGAGCCATCACATCCTTTTTGGTGCCCAGACTGAGAATCATCCACCTTTAGCCTTTCTGCCCTGTGGGGTCTGGAAGCACCAGCCTGGCCAGGAACAGTGCAGAGCCACCCATATAGGTAGAGCCTGCAATGGCTTTAATCAAACTCACACTACTGTAGGCATCTGTGTTCAGTCCCCACAGAGTGAAAAGAGGGCATAAATTATGAGAAAGACAGAATCACTTTGCAGAAATTACCCCAAGCCAGCATGGAATTTGTACATGGACAGAAACTGAGAGTTAGTATGAATTTTTAAAGACCTGGCCTTATTATATGCTGAACCGGTGTGGGCTGCATCCAAATGAGCAATGAGGAAGGCTCCGCAAGGATGGTCTACACCCTTCCATTTGGCCATTTGTTACTGAGCGAGGTTTTAGAATCATTACTTGTGCAATTCTCATTTTAATGCTTTTATTCCCCTAACATGAAGGAGCTTGAAAACACTACATAAACAGAAGCATTAAAAATTGAAATAAAACTAAATGGCACCTCCTTGAATTATTATTCTTGCTTTGCCTTTGAGAAAGATGAGCCAGGAAAGTTACACAGAGTGTCGTAGGTCATACAGCATTATAGCCACAGAGACCAGACCCCTGGCTACCAGATTTCTAGAAATACTGCCTCATTCTGTGAGTCGGGTTCTGTTTTTCCACCACCATAAAACTCAGCAAGCACTCCCTTGAATGGGGGAAGACTGAACACAGTGTCTGATAGAGCAGATATTCGAGGAAAAAATACAGTTGAATTTTGTAGCTGAGAATATTTTAAGAGAGAATAAGGGCATTCAAAAAGCTTAACAGTATTGGTGAAGAGTGTTCCACATGCCATGCCCAGACTGACTTTCTGCCTCTTGTCCCCCTGAGGAGAGCAGCTTGTTGACATTTGAAGGGTCATTGTCCCAAAAGGCAGCTTGCCCAGACCCGTGACATGGCCAGAAGTCACAAGACCAAGCAGAAAAGACACAAAGAAGCTCCCTCTCTGGCCCCAGGCATCTCTGGCTTGAATAAAAGATAGCATTTTAGCAGTACTGCACTACAATTTCAAAGAATAGGCTGGCATCATCCCTTTGAGAATATCATCCGGGGTCCACGTGACGAAAGGATAGGAAGTAGAATTTTATCAAGCCTTGTCCCCTCCTACCACTTCCATACCCTCCAGCTCTCCCAGGTGGGTGGGCAGGTTGGTAAACACCGATGTTGTAATTGGGTCAAGACCCTGCCTCGACAAAGGAGGAGCAGAATATGCAGTTCATCCTTGAACAACACAGGTTGGAACTGCATGGGTCCACTTATATGCAGATTTTTTTTTACAGTACATTGTGTTTTCTCTTATGATTTTTTTAAAGATTTTATTTATTTTTTGATGAGAGACACAGAGAGAGAGGCAGAGACACAGGCGGAGGGAGAAGCAGGCTCCATGCAGGGAGCCCCATGCGGGACTCAACCCCCAGGACCCCGGGATCATGCCCTGGGCCCAAGGCAGGCAGACAGACGCTCAACCACTGAGCCACCCAGGTGTCCCTCTCTTATGGTTTTCTTAATAACATTTTCTTTTCTCGGCCTCTATGACAAGAATACAGTATATGATATATGCGACATGACATAGGAAATACAGGCTGATAGATTGTTTCCATCATCAGTAAGGTTGACAGCAGCTCTCCTTTGTTCAGTCTGGGGGGTCAGAAGTTACACAGGGGGTTGGGACTGCGTGGTGGTTGGCGATCCTAACCTCCCGTGTGGTTCAAGGTCGTCTGTAGCTTGCCAGAGGCCCCCTTTCCCAGCTTCTAGCCTGATGTTTTTCGGTTTCCTCTGCCCAGGAGCGCCCTGCCCGACAGAGCCCGGGCTGCCAGACTCTGCGGCCTTCACCGCCTCCCCCAGCCTGCGGCGGAGCGCACAGCACCGGGCAGCTGCCCCCCGCGGGTGTGCGGCCACGTCCTGCGTCACCGTCAGTACCTGGTGTGGGGCAGTGTCTGCTACCTACCAGGTAGTATGTTTCTCTTTTAACGCAAGTCTTGAGATGATATTTTTTTAACTGTCTCTTAAAACTAAGTACGTATATTACTTTAATAGAAATTATATAAAGGAAGAAAATCTCAGGGGCTCTTTCAATGTCGTACGTTAGTTTTCCCCTCTGTAGGTCAAATGATTGCATTTCTATAAGCCATTCCCTTTGAATCAGTCATTTTCCACTTTTTATTCTTTGATGTGATTGATTCTCCCCTGTGTACTCCCCCAGGAAAGTCTAACTAAAATGCTTCCCAACAGGAGCCTAAATTACATGTGGTCTGATATATGCTTCCACATTCTCAATTTTTAAAATATCTTTTTTTTACGTCTTTCTTGGTACTTACCACCAATGTCTAATTAGTTTATTATTATTTCTTAGACCATGAAATCCCTATTTATTTATTTTTAATGGAGGTATAATTGATATACAACATTCTATTAGTTTCAAGTGGACAACATAATTACTCGATATTTGTCTGTATTGAGAAATTATTACCACAGTAAGTCCGGTTAACATTTGTCACTGTACATAGTTACCAAATTTGTGTGTGTGTATGTGATGTGAACCTTTAAGATTTACTCTCTTGGCAACTTTCAAATATACGGGACAACATTATTAACTTTAGTCACCATGCTGTACATTCCAAACCCATGACATATTTATTTTACAATTGGAAGTTTGAGCCTTTTGACCACCTTCACCCATTTGGCCCACCATCACCCCCACCTCTGGCGACCACTGACCTGTTCTCTGTATCCATGACCTTGCTTTTTATTTTTTTGTTTTTTGTTTTTTAGGTTCTCTATGTAAGTGAAAGCATATGGTATTTGTCTTTCTCTGTCTGACTTACTTCACTTGGCATAATGTACTTCTAGGTCTGCCCATGTTGCTGGAAATGGCAATTTTCATCCCTTTTTATGGCTGAATGATACTCCTTGGTGTGTGTGCGTGCACATGTGTGTGTGTTTGTGTACACCACATCATCTTTACCCATTGGTGAATATCCAGGTTGTTTCCATAGTTCAGCCATCGTACATAATAATGTCTCAATGAACGCAACGTATGTATAACTTTTCAAACTAGTGTTTTTATTTTCTTCAGATAATTATCCAGAGGTGGAATTGCTAGATCAATGGTAGATTTGTTTTTAATATTTTGAGGAATCTTCATACTCTTTTTTTTTATAGTGGCCACACCAATATGCATGCCCACCTACAGTGCACCAGGAGAAATTCCATTTCTCCACATCCTCACCAGTACTAGTTATTTCTTACCTTTTTGACGATAGCCATTCTGGCAGGTGTGAGGTGGTATCTCATTGTGGTTTTGGTTTGTATTTCCCTGATGGTTAGTGATGTGGAACATATTTTCCTGAGTGTGTCCTACATCTGGATGTCTTCTTTGGGAAAATGTCTATTCAGATCCTCTCTGCCCATTATTTCATTGGATTGTTGTTTTGCTATTGAGTTGTAGGAGTTCTTTATATATTTTGGGTGTTAACCTGTTATGAAATATGTGATCTGCAAATATGTTCTCCCCTTCCATTGGTTATATTTTCCTTTTGTTGATGCTTACCTTTGCCGTCTAGAAGTTTTTTAGTGTGATGGAGTCCCATTTGTTTATTTTTCCCTTCTATTGCCTTTGCTTTTGGTGCCAAATCTAAAAAAATCATCAGCAAGACTGCTGTCAAGAAGCTTCCACTTGTGTTTTCTTTTAGGAGTTTTATGGTTTTAGGTCTTCCCTTCAAACTTTTAATTCATTTTGTGTTAATTTGTGTGTATGGTATAAAATAGTGGTCTACTTTCATTCTTTTGCATGTGGCTGTCCACCTTTCCCAGCACCACTTAATTAAAAGACTGTCCTTTCTCCATTGTATATTCTTGGTTCCTTTGCCGTAAATTGACCATCTATGTATGGGGTTTACTTCCATCCCATTGACCTATGTGTCTGTTTGTACGTTAGTACAATAATGTTTTCATTACTACAGCTTTGTGATAGAGTTTGAAATCAGGGAGCATGATCCTTCTAGCTCTGTTCCTCTTTCTCAGGACTGCTTTGGCTGTTCCAAGTCTTTTGTGATTCTATATGAAATTTATGGGGTTTTTTTTCTCTTTCTATGAAAAATGCCATTGGAATTTTGATAGGGATTGCCCTGAATCTGTACATTGCTTTGGGTGGTATGGACATTTTAACAGTATTAATTCTTCCAATCTACAAGGATGGATTTTATCATTCCATTTTATCTTTCCCCCTATTTGTGTCTTCTTCAATTTCTTTCATTGGTGTCATAATTTTCAGTGTATAGGTTTTTCATCTCCTTGGTTAAACATATTCCTATGTGTTTGGTTTTTCTGATTCAATTTTAAATGAGATTGTTTTCTTAATTCCTCTTCCTGATTGTTCATTATTGGTGTATAGGAGCACAATAGATTTCTGGATATTGATTTGCATCCTGCAACTTTACTGAATTCATTATCAGTTCTAACAGTTTTTTGGTGGATTCTTACAGGTTTTATATATATATATATATATATATATATATATATATATATATATATATATATATATATTACCATGTCATCTGCAAGAGTGAGAGTTTACCTCTTTGTTTCCATTTTGGATGTTTTTCATTTTTTTCTTGCCTAGTGCTGTGGCTATGACCTCCGATATTAAGTTGAATAAAAGTGGTGAGAGTCAGCATCTTTATCTCATTCCTGATCTTAGAGGAAAAGCTTTCAGCTTCTCACTATTCAGTATGATGTTAGCTGTGGGCTTCTCATATATGGCCTTTATTATGTTGAAGTATGTTTCCTTTATACCACTTTATTGAGAGCTTTTATCATAAATGGATGTTGAATTTTGTCAAATGCCTTTTCTGCATCCACTGAGATGATCATATGATTTTTATCCTTCATTTTGGTAATGTGCTGTATATTAAATACCCCTTGTATGCCAGGTATTGTATTCAGAAGTATTCAATAATCACCAATCATGGCTCCTGCCTTTAAAATCTTCCAGTTGGATTTATAAGTTTATGAGCCCTAAATCCTTTCCTTCTTCTTGCTTGGAGAAATCCATCCTTTTCAGTGTTTGTGGAGTGTGCCAGCCTCACCTGCACATAGTGGACAGAGCAGGAGTATGGGCCATCTTCCTGGTTCAACCTGTCCAGAGCACAATGTAAATATGGATTGCAGTGGTGGGAGAGAAGCACAGCCTTCTGTCTTTTGCCTCACCATTCAGAGGCTCCTACTGTGTATGACAGTCCCTCCCAGGGCCACACTACAGCTAGTTACCCTTTCAGGCACCTGCTCTCCTGCTGTCTTGGTTGGTCATGATCTAGCACACCAGATGCCAGAACTTTCCATTTCCTCACATCGAGTACAAATCACACAGCATTATGTAAGACAGACACCAGCACAGCCCTCTTGGTGTTCCTCCCTTGGCAAATGGAGATGACAAGTGTATGCTGTGGAGCAGGTTACAGCTGTGTCTGAGGCAGTTACTTTCCTAAGCCCTCAGCTAACCTGAGGGATAAGTAGTACCAAGAAAGGAGTGGAAACTATCAGAGCTTGAGCTCACTTGCTCAAGACCACACAGGATTTGAACTCAGGTCTTGCTAGATCCATAGCTGGTGCTTTCCCCACTACACCAGACTTGATGGAGCAAAGTGAAGGGCTTTGTTCTGAAAAAGCAGGGAGTAGTTTGCTGAAAGGAACGAACTTAGAATCTTTGCCGTCTTACTGGAAGTTGTGGTGTTCCCCCTGTGGAACTGGAGTCTTCCCTCTCACAACCCAAAGAAAAGCTGAGTATCTGCTGGTGGAAGAGAACTGACAAGAAGGAGCTCAGGGTTGGGACGCCTGGGTGGCTCAGCAGTTGAGCGTCTGCCTTTGGCTCAGGGCATGATCCTGGGATCCAGGACCGAGTCCTGCATTGGGCTCCTGGCGGGGGGCCTACTTCTCTCTCCGCCTATGTCTCTCTCTCTCTCTCTCTCTCTCTCTCTCTGTGTCTTTCATGAATAAATAAATAAAATCTTTTTTTTTTTTTTTTTTTAAAGAAGGAGCTCAGGAGAGCTTTGCCAGGAAGAGGTGAAGTCACCGGTGCCCCCAGTCAACTATGGCAAATGCTTCCCTCCTCAACAACTTTATAGTTGAGCCGGGGCAGCATGCTGCCTGACATTCCAGTGAGATCCCAGAAAGATGGGCTGAGGTCAGCTAAAATTGAGACTTATTCCCAGAGGATGTCATGAGCTGACTGTTGGGGTACTGTTGAGTACCCCATCATATCCCGCAGGTTACAGTCATGGTGGCCAATATGTGGCATGTGCTGGCTCTGGGCAGGACTCTGGGCTGGGCCTATGCTTGCAGCCATGAGACTGGCAGCGCCCATGGGGTGGTGAGGTGGCAGTCAGATGGATGAGCCTCCTGCAGAAAGAGAAAGGCTAAAGTAGGGTAGCTCCCAGTTACACCTCTGCAAGTGTGAAGAGTAGCCCTTGCCCCAGTGCAGCTGATAGCTGCTGTGGCCTGCGTAAGACAGGGCACAGATACCTGATGGTGAGTGACACTCGTTCATTCAGGGGACACCCATAGTCCGATGAGAAGACAAGGCTTACAAGACGCTAGCACTCCATCTTGAGTGCCTGTCTTCTGAGCATCATTCTACAAATTTTACAAAAGAGAGAAAGCACTACCAGAAGGCTTCTTAACTTGCTTGAGGTCGTGGGGTCGGTGTGTGGCAGACATGGGATTGGAACACTAGAGTATCTGACCACGAAGCCTGTATCTTTCCACCAAATAATAGATGCTGAAATAACTCTACAGTGGTTCACAAAATGAATTTCAGGTTGTCCACCTCTGTCTTGAAGTACTCCCTGGAGTTTGAAGAAATGCTTTGATATAAGGCCAGTGGCTTGTTCATGAGCTCAATCGGGTCAGTTGCCGAGAGGCCTAGAACGAGCCAAGCTGTGGTAGAAACTCTTCCTGAGAGCCAGTTCACACTGGAGAGAGACAGACCGTGGGTCCTGGCATAACAGCCCAGTTAGATGCTCTCCGCAGCAGACACAGATCCTTCAAGAAAGTACTTGCTGTCCAGCTGGGGACATGCTGGCAGCAGATGTCTCTTGTTATTGGCATTCAGGATCACTCAGCTCCGCTGCAGAGTGCCCTCTCACCTGGGGCTGCACCCATTCCATACGGCCCCTATTCAGTGGTGCAAGGCCTGGCTATTTGGGCCCAACACGGAGTGGGTGATTCTGACTCCCAGATCCCCACCACGTTGGCTGAGGTTCTGTAGGGCGTACATCATATGGACTTCTCCCGCTGTTCGCCACCATTCCCTTACCTTTCACAGGTCCTGACCCCAACAGATATCCAGTACTCCAGGCTGTCTCAGCACCTGCTCTCAGACACCGACCTACAACAGTGCCGAACACCGTCAGGGATACGCATGTGTGAGCAGAGGCCTGAACGTGAGAGATACACAGGAACAGCCAAGCCCTGGCTGTGAAGATGCTCACCATCAGGCGCAAGGGGAGAAGTGTGGGTGGCCCAGCTCAGACTCCCTCTGCAGGAGATGAGCTCAGAGTAAAATCCCCCTCCCTCTGCCCCAGCACCAGTACAGTGGGGCTGTCCTTGGCATTCAGGCTGCTGATGGAGAATCACACAGGACTAGGGCCCCAGCAGGAGATCTTCTGGTCCCGGGTGCTTCCTTCTTCCCAGCTGACATACCAGTTACTTTGCTCATAGCCTTCTCTTCATGGTCACTGATACCATCCTGGTCCAAGCCACTGGCATCTTCACCGGCCTCTCCACCAGCCCCACCTCTGACCCCTGCTTCCAGTCACTCTCCCCACCACATCCACAGTAACTCAAAATACGAGGCAGATCACTGCACCCGCTGCTTAAAACTTTCCAGTGGCTTCTTACTGCTTTTAGAATAAAATCTACACCATTCATATAGTCTAGGATGTTCTCCATGGCCTGGCCCTGCCTCTGTTTCAGATTTCAGAAAATATTTTTTTGAATGTCTGCCATACGCCAAGAGATGTGTTATGTGCTGGTGATACAACAGTGAACAAACAAAGTTCTTCCCTCCAGTGAGCCTCCACCCTAGTGGGGAGAGACAAACAACAAGCAAGCAAATAAATAACCAATGTGTCAGATCATGGTAAATATCCTGGAAGAAAAAAAGGGAGATCTTCAGAGGTAGATGTGGAGGGAGGGGGCAGCTGGGCAAAGGAGAAGGCAGAGTGTTCATACTAAATTGACATGTTGGCAGAGACATAAAGGGCTTTAAGAGAGGGAGCCATGTGGATATCTGGTGTGGGGAATGGGGGCAGGAAGTCCTCCAGCAGAGGAAGAGGCAAGTGCAAAGGCCCTGAGGTGGGGATGTGCTCAACATGTTTCAGGAAAACAATGTGGCCGCAGGAGCACAGTGGGTGAGAAGGGGTGGAGGAAGAGCCAGGAGCACGTAGGGTCTCATGGGTGATCACGCCACTGTGTAATGCACACGTGTTATGTATATCACATCGTGGTCTGAGTGAGGTGGGAGCTCTGAGAGGGTTTGCGCAGAGCAGCACCATACCTGACTTATGTTTCTGGTGGGGAGGGCTGGGAGTGGAAGCCTGAGACCTGGCAGGCATCCTCCTACCGGGCTGGACTGGGATGGGGCAGGGGAGGTGAGACACCGTGGCCAGAGTCTAGTCCTGTGGAGCTGCCTGGACTTGCTGGCAGTTGGCTCTAGGATATGAGAGAGGGTCAGAGATCCCCCCGAGATTTCGGACCTGGGCAGCACCGAAGGGCGTTTCTCCTTCCTGAGATGGGAGAGGCAGTGGGGTGGGCAGGGTGGGTAGGGAAATCAGGAGCTGCTCTTGGACATGCCAGGTTCACCGTTGCATCTCTTACCCCTCATTCACTGTGCTCTCACACTAGTTGTCCATCAGTTTCTAGAAGATCAATTCACTGGAAAGCCTTGCCCTGTGACGCCCGCGGCCAGCTCCTCCCCAGTGTGTGTGGACAGTGGCAGCTGCCAGGTGAGACACAGACCGGGCTCCGACCCTCAGGCACTTTCTCCGGTCAAGGTCTACCGCGGGACAGTCCCTTCCTGTTCATGCGCTGAAAGTTAGCTCCCATCCCCTTCCAGCCACATAGGTGTGCTCTCTGTGGGCACTACTTATCCCCATCTAGGACTTTTTTGTTTGTTTGCTGTTTATTTGCTAGGCTCTTAGCTCCACAGGAGTCAGACCATGGCTCTCCCCCTCCTCAGCCCTTAGCTCAGGGCCTGGCACGTGCTGGTTGATCAATAGACATTTGTTAATGGAATAAGAAGGAACGACCGCCCTATGCTGCAGGGGCTCGCAGCCTGGGAGAGGAGATGTCACCTAGTGCTAGTTACGCATGGGAAAGAGCGAGCGCAGACGGGGCCAAAGGAACAGGGTCTGGGGAGGGCCGAGGCTCAGAGACAGGGTGGAGCCCGGAGGGCGTCTGGAGGAGGCGGCTCCGGGCAGAGCGCGGGAGCTGGAGCCTGCGCAGCGCCGCCTGGCAGCAGGCGGGGGAAGGGGATGAAGGCCGGGCCCAGGTGCGGCGGGGGCGGGGGGAGCGGCGGGGGCATGCAGAGCTGGCGGGGGCGGGGGGATGTTGGATGGGGGCGGGGGACAGAGCTGGCGGGGGCGGGGGGACAGAGCTGGCGGGGGGCGGGGGGCAGAGCTGGCCGGGGCGGGGGGGGGGGGGGGGGGGGGGGGGGGGAGGGTT
Organism: Vulpes lagopus; assembly: GCF_018345385.1. Taxonomy (NCBI): domain Eukaryota; kingdom Metazoa; phylum Chordata; class Mammalia; order Carnivora; family Canidae; genus Vulpes; species Vulpes lagopus. The sequence goes on along the minus strand of NC_054830.1, from coordinate 107,911,144 downwards.
TGGAGGGGGGCGGGAGGCAGAGCTGGCCGGGGGCAGGTGGAGGGCGGGGGGCAGAGCTGGCCGGGGGCAGGTGGAGGGCGGGGGGCAGAGCTGGCCGGAGGCAGAGCTGGCCTGGGGCGGGGGGCAGAGCTGGCCGGGGGCAGGTGGGGGGCAGGGGACAGAGCTGGCCGGGGGCAGGTGGGGGGCGGGGGCAGAGCTGGCCGGGGGCAGGTGGGGGGCGGGGGCAGAGCTGGCCGGGGGCAGGTGGGGGTGCGAGGCGCAGAGCTGGCCGGGGGCAGGTGGGGGGCGGGGCGCAGAGCTGGCCGGGGGCAGGTGGGGGGCAGGGGACAGAGCTGGCCGGGGGCAGAGCTGGCCTGGGGCGGGGGGCAGAGCTGGCCGGGGGCAGGTGGGGGGCAGGGGACAGAGCTGGCCGGGGGCAGAGCTGGCCTGGGGCGGGGGGCAGAGCTGGCCGGGGGCAGGTGGGGGGCGGGGCGCAGAGCTGGCCGGAGGCAGAGCTGGCCTGGGGCGGGGGGCAGAGCTGGCCGGGGGCAGGTGGGGGGCAGGGGACAGAGCTGGCCGGGGGCAGGTGGGGGGCGGGGGCAGAGCTGGCCGGGGGCAGGTGGGGGGCGGGGCGCAGAGCTGGCCGGAGGCAGAGCTGGCCTGGGGCGGGGGGCAGAGCTGGCCGGGGGCAGGTGGGGGGCAGGGGACAGAGCTGGCCGGGGGCAGGTGGGGGGCGGGGGCAGAGCTGGCCGGGGGCAGGTGGGGGTGCGGGGCGCAGAGCTGTCCGGGGGCAGGGCTGGCCGGGGGCAGGTGGGGGTGCGAGGCGCAGAGCTGGCCGGGGGCAGGTGGGGGGCGGGGCGCAGAGCTGGCCGGGGGCAGAGCTGTCCGGGGGCAGGTGGGGGGGCGGGGCGCAGAGCTGGCCGGGGGCAGAGCTGGCCGGGGGCAGGTGGGGGGCGGGGGGCAGAGCTGGCCGGGGGCAGAGCTGTCCGGGGGCAGGTGGGGGTGCGAGGCGCAGAGCTGGCCGGGGGCAGAGCTGGCCGGGGGCAGGTGGGGGGCGGGGGCAGAGCTGGCCGGGGGCAGAGCTGGCCTGGGGCGGGGGGGGCAGAGCTGGCCGGGGGCAGGTGGGGGGCGGGGGCAGAGCTGGCCGGGAGTAGGTGGGGGTGCGGGGCGCAGAGCTGGCCGGGGGCAGAGCTGGCCGGGGGCAGGTGGGGGGCGGGGCGCAGAGCTGGCCCGGGGCTGGGGGCGGGTGGGCAGAGCAGGCCGTGTGGCCCGGCCCCCTCCAGCCCCGCGCGGGGGCAGGGTGCGCGGCGCTCCACCGAGACGGGGAGCGGCGGGCGTGAACTCCAGCGGCCGCGGCGAAGCCACCGCAAAGGCCCTCCCCAGGCGGCCGGGGGCGGCGCGGCAGGTGCCGCCGTCACGCAGAGGGGCGCTCCCCAGCACGTCCTCCCGGACGGGGCACGAAAGAAGCCCCCTGGGCCGAGCCACCGGGCCCGCCGGCCCACGGCGAGTCCTCCGCGCAGCCCCGGCTCGACCCCCGCCTCGATCCCCGCCACCGCCCTCGCCGCGCCGGTGCGGGGAGGTTCTGACCTTGCGCCCGGGCCCCGCGCACCCTTGCGAACCCGCGCTCCGGCCGAGGGCAGGCGGCTGGCGAGTACCGAGCGCTCTCCGCGCGTCAGCGCCCCCGCCCCCGCCGGGCCCCAACCCCGCCCCCTCCCCGCGGGCTAAGGCTTCCGTGCGGGGGCCTCGTCGCCGCGGCAGGGTCGGGTTCCTGTGCGCAGGGCCCGGGCGGGGGAGGACCGGACGGCGATGCTGGCGGTGCCATCGGGAGACAGGCGGTCTGGCCCAGCTGCTGGCGACTGCTGGCGCTGGGTGCGCTTGGCAGCGGGCTCCGGAGCAAGCTGGGTCGAGCGATGGGCTCCTCTGCCCTGGGGTGTTTTCCTGGCCCCGGGGAGGCTTGGACAGGCCGGCCTCTGTGCCAGGGTTGAGGTGCTGGGCTGAAGGACAGGACCCCACTGCAAATCAGCAGTGTGTCTACGACAAAAGGGACATGCCCAAGTGAAGAAACGCCAGCCTCCCCCCGCCCCGATTTCTGGGTACCCCGGGTCAGCCCCAGGGTTTCAAGGACGATGGTGGCATATGAACAAGTGGGTGAACATAGGAAGGGCTTGGCTGTGGGTCATTCCCCTCCTCGTGCTTCGCCCTCCCCCAGACCCTGTGGGAGAGCCTCTCCCGGGGCCGGGGGTCAACCCACCCCCACCCCCACCCCCACTATGGCTGCACGGTGAGGGCACCGCGGCCTCAATTCCCCTCTGGAGCACCGTCCCGAGGCTCCCGCCAAGGTCACGGCTTGGTCCTCCACTGTCCCCCAGTGGTTGTCTTGCCTCACTGCACCCTGACAGCCTAGCAGGCTATTTATTTTCCTTAATTCCCTCAAACATGATAGAAATCACATTCCTACCATATGCCTAGCCCTCTCCCTAGAGCTCGAAGGGACATAGAACCTGCCCTAAAAAGGGTATACTCTCTCCAGGAGGTGAAGGCATACCTGCAAGGGGACAGTGAAACCGAATAGAGTAACATTCACTTTCAGGGAAAGTGATATTGTGATTTGTAATAAGAAATATACATTTGGTCTTTGTCCACTCTTCTTGGCATAGAGCACCTAAAACCCTGGGAGTTTCCTAAGTAGCAAGAGTGGTCATGGTGTCTTTGGCTAGGTTAATGAGGTGACTTTTGGAATACCTCCTGAGATTAGGGGCTGATTGCCAGGAGAACCAACCTGTGGCTGGACGTTTGGAACTCTCAGTTCCACCCCCAGACCTCTGGGAAACCGAGAAGGGCTAGAGGTGGAAGCAATCACCAATGGCCATTGACTTCATCAATCAGGCCTGTGTAATGAAGCTGCCATAAAAACTGGAAAAAAAAAAAAAAAAGGACTGGGTTTGGAGAGCTTCAGGGTGGTGAACACATGGAGATTCGAGGGGAGTGGTGCACCCAGAGAGAGCATGGAAGCTCTGCCTTTTCCCCACACCTTGCCCTGGGCCTCTCTTCCATCTGGCTGTTCCTGAGTTCACCCTTGTAAAATAAACCAGTAAGTAAGATGTTTCTATGAGTTCTGCGGGCCACTGTAGCAAATTAATTGAACCCAAAGAAGCAGTCGTTGGAACCTTCTATCTGTAGCTAGGCCCAACCTGGGCCTGAGGCTGGCGTCTGAGGTCTCATGGGACTGAACCTTTAACCTGTGGGATCCTATGCTGTCTTAGGGTGGATAGTGTCATCATTTAGTTGAATTGTAGGATACCCAGCTGGTGTCTGAGAATTGCTTGATGGAATGGAGCGCGCGCACACACACACACACACACACACACACACACTAGAATTAGATCCCAGAATCCTTTCTATCCATGTCACAAATGTGATTTGCTAGAACAGCACTGGGTCATGGAAATGTGGTTTGGGAAGAGACAGGATGACAGGATGAAAGGTCCCTGGGGGTAAAGAGCCTGGGATTACTGGGTGGCTACGTGGTCCCCTGTGCTCTGGAGCATGAGCTGTGCCATACTCAGGTACGACAAGTAAAGGTTGCCAGTGGAATTTAGAGAGAGATTCAGCTTCAGAGTAGGTGAGCCACTGGATCTATAGAGAAATGCAGAACAATGAGGATCACACTAACAAAATCCTTTGGTTATTGGTATTCGTAATAGCTAAAATGAAAGTAAAAGGAAGCCCTGGATTGGGCCTTGATGCTAAACCAAGATCAGATCTGGACCTGGGTGCCTTTGGTCACTAGCCTCAAAGCTGCCTAGAAAAGGGGGAAAGTATGCAGGGGCAACAGAAAGTACCTCTGAAACACCTGGTCGCTAAGAAAGTTGTCACTGTGGCAGAGGAAAACTAAAAAACTAATGAAAACAGGGATATGGTATGGAGGAATGACCTCATTTTGTGGGTCAGTGTCATTAACTTCCTGAGGAAGCCTTACTAAAATGAACTGTGAAAGCATCACTAAGAGCCGCGTCTTAGGTTTTGAATGCTGCAGTGCAGAGGAGCAGGTGTAGGTTGATACGGGACCCACAGCTCGCAACGGAACAGTCACACATGGTTACATGGGATCCGGACCCACAGGAGGCTCTTCTCAGGGGAGCACTGTGAGGTCGGTCTACCCTGTGAGCGGGTACTGTCTTCCCCTGTGAATGCCAAGTGGGACACCCGAGCTGAAGCAGCTAGCTGGTGGGTTTCACATGCAAGCCGTGTGGGACTGGCTTGAAGGTGACTGGGACACTCACCTGCTAAATCTGCCTGTTTCTTGGCTCAGGGGCCGAGCTGTGGCTCAGGGGGGCCCATTCGCGCGGGAACCCCATATAGCCTTGTGTTGCCATACCTAGAGACAGTTCAGGGAGACTTCCTGCCAGCAGAGGAGGGCAGAGCGAAGGCCAGGCAGAGGTAAGCAGTCTCTCTCCTTTAAATCCCAGGAATCTCAAAACAGAGATGCAGGACGAGCCCAGCAGCTGAGCAGTGGGTAGTGTAGGCTCAGTAGGCTTCAAGGAGTAGTAAGTGTAAAGGGGCCCTGGTGTAGCCCAGCCACGGAGAAGGGGAGGTCTGCGTGGGTCTCGACTGTGCTCGGGGTCTCCTGGCCTCCGGACTTAAGTCCCACTGTGACTTTATGTGGGGGGCATATAAACTGTCCCCACTTCACAGATGGGAAAGCAGAGGCTTGGAGAGGTCAGGTATAAGGTCACACAGCTGGCAAGTGGCCAAGCAAAACTTGATGCCCCCCCCCCCACATTCCACAGTGGCTGTCCCTGCACGAGTGCTCGTGGTCTGCGTGGTGCTCTCCTGCGATTCATGTAATTTAATACCCACCTGAACCCCACAATGCTGGAGGTTTCGTTCTGTTTTATGGAGAAGAAAAGAGCATCTCAACGACATCATGTGCCCCATGTCTCAGACGTTGCCTAGTGGGTGGCCGAACTCAGATTCAAAATTCATGCACCGTTGCGCTGGTCACCCAGGACCCTCCGTGACGCCACGAGGTTCCATCTTGTGTCCCCACCTGCCATTAAAGTCTGAGGACTGAGCTTTTCCTAGGCAAGCTCTCGTGCCATCTCCCAACCCAAGCTGGGTGTCACCTGAGCCCTGTCCCCATCCCTAAGCCCCTGTCCCATCATGGGCAGTCGGTGGCACATGCCCTCCAAGGACAGTCCCCACCCTGCATCAGCAGGCAGGGCCGATAGGTCGGTGGGTGTTGTTGCTGCTGCCCTTGAGCGTCTCACCCCCATCACTGGATTCTGGGATGGGGCGCTGTTCAAGACCAATGTCCCCGCGACTGCCACCAGCAGCCCTGGGCGTGTCTTGCTGGAAATGTCTCCTGCCGTGTCCCCTGGGAACCCCTTCCCTGGAGCTGGAAACTGTAGGGCATTCTTGTCGGCGTCTGGAGGCCTTGCCGGTGAGAACCGCCCCCCAGGACGGAACACTATGCTCGAGTCCAGTCGGACACGCATCCGGAGACGGGGCGTCTGCCCTGAGTTCGGCCCCCCGGGTGACTACACGACAGGAACATAAGAGCAGCTCAAAGCCACCGCTGGAGCAGCGCAGGATCGGAACCGGGGCTCGTGCTTCTTGGGAGCTGACCTGCCAAGCGCGGGCGGCTGTATCCCGTGAGAACAGGGTAAGGAGCCGGGAGGGCGGGTTGCCGTGTCCCTGCCCCGCGATGGGCGAGCAGAGGCTCGGGGAGCTCAGGGCGTTGTCAGGGCTCCCGAGCCGGTCAGCGTGGTCCCCTCCCCTCCGTTCCTAAGCACGGTGACACCGCACCCAGGGCAGGTGCTCTCACAGCGCCCGTCCACAGAATTTTCCAATAGGTCCGGGTGGGACCTGAGAATATGCATTTTAACAAGTTTCCGAGTGACCTGGGAACTCTGAGAACCGTGGCTCTAGAGGCAGGAGGCTAATGAGTAGTTTGCTCGCGAGCAGCCCCGGGGCAGGGCGGAAGGCGCTGGTTTCCTTCCCTGCGCCATCAGGCCTCTGGGCTGAGGGGGATGGCCAGTGCCCCCCGCTCCTGGAGCCGCAGCTAGCTGCCCCAAGCTCTGCACCACTGCGCCTTACAAGAGTCCAGACAGGAGACCCCGGGCTCTGACCTGTCAGGTGCAGGTGGCACCAGAGCGACAGGCTCCAGGGCCCCGGAGAACAGAGAAGGCCGGAGGCCGAGCTGGGGAGATGCGGCCAGCCATGAGCGCGACCGGGGCAGCCCAGTGCTCCTCTTTGTGTCCAAACAACAATCTGAGTTGTGCATCCCCAGACGCGTGATTTCACTGTCTCTGGATCAAGAAGCAGACACACTTGCCGCATCCAGTGCCCGGAGGGCGTACGGCCTCCTCCCCGCCCCTGGCCCACACACATCCGACAGGAGACGATGACCCTTGGGAGGCGAGGAGAGGAAGGAGAACGAGGTAGCAGCAAGGGGTGGTCCACGTGGGAGCTCAGGAAAGCGCACCCCTTCTGGCCCTAGGCACTGCCCCTGCCGGTGAGGACTGGCTAAGGTCTAGGTGCAGGTGGCTAAGGCCCAGGTGCAGGTGGTGGCAAGAGATTTAAATTCACCACAGGAACTATAACCATCCTTTCCTGTGTTCTGCTTCAGGTCAGGCTGACCCGGGGCTCTTAATGGGGACAGACCGTGCAAAAGCATATAGACTGCGTGTGTGAGGGTTTGTCCAGCTGGCACACATGCTTTCTAACAATTCCACACTTTGGACCTTCATTAACAGCAGTGCAGGATCTCCAAGCAGGGAATTGTAGGAGCTCTGTCTAAAAGCCTGTGTGGAACATTAACTGCTGTGTAGCAGCCATGTGTTACACTTCCAGGGTTGCCCAAAGGTCATGCATAAGCCCGGCAACTGGAGCCATTGTGATCATATAGCAACATCCAACCGGAAGACATAAATGATTTTCAAAAACCAGTTTTAGGGATGCCTGGGTGGCTCCGTTGGTTAAGCATCTGACTCTTGATTTCAGCTCAGGTCATGATCATGGGTCATGGAATCGAGCCCCACGTTGCGCTCTGCACTCAACAGGGAGTCTGCTTGAGATTCTCTCTCTCCCTCTCTTTCTCTTTGCCCCTCCTTGGCTTTTGCACATGATAGATAGATGATAGATAGATAGATAGATGATAGAACAAATCTTAAAAAATAAAGAAAGGCTTTTAGTATATGAAACATGCCAACACGAAGCCAGCTGTGTAGATTGGGAAGCAAAAGCCACAGTTCCATTTGTCTTATGTCTGTCCGAGATTCACAAAATTTTTAAATCGAGGTACATACAAAGCAAAACAACACAAAGGAGAAGGAGAAGCAAAATAAGAAAAACTACATATATCATCATGGAGTTGTACCATCAACTGCTCAGATCATGCAAAACGTCTGATCTCCTAGACGAAGGGGAAACACTGGTGAACAAAGACAGAGACACAGCTTTAAGTCTACAGAAAGCAAAAGAGCGGTCAGAGCCCAGCAGGGAGAGACATGGCCATTCACAGGGAGCCTTCCCTGTCTGGCCCAGCCTGGGCTGGGGGAGGAGTCCAGATTTCAGCTTTCCTGGGTTTACAGGAGAATGTGAAAGGGCAGGAAGACACTAGGAGTCCACTGCCCTAATTAGCTACTTAGATCAATAGCAGCTCAGTCTTAGTTGAGGATTAGAATTATCTAGGGATCATTTATAAGTCTTAACCCCAGACCAATTAAATCAAGGTTGTGGAGAACCGCACATCAAAAAAATTTAAAAACCCTTTAAGTGAGTCAGTGGGCAGCCAAGGCTAAGAATCCTTGCTCTAGGATACTCTTAATGACTTTGAATATACTAGATTATTGGCAGATTTTCATAATCCGCTTTATGCCCGCTAGCCATGAAGTCAATTAAGACCTGTCTCCAAATTCTTCTGATTGCCTATTTCTGTTACCCTGTTTTTATTTAATTGCATTGATTTCCTAAAATGAGCATGAACTGGTTTCAAATAATTAATTCATACTTTAAAAAAAAATGAATGAGTAGAATTGTGGAAGTATTTCCCAGTTGTCCCAGCACATGATGTCTTCTAAGAATACAGTGACACGGTGTCTGACTTCTCTAACCACAGATGCCCTTGGAAAATAAACTCCAACCTTTAAATACATCAGCAAGCCAAACATTTCTTTTGCTATTTTCAATCAGTTTCTTGATTTTTATCTCTAGCCTCAAAAAAGAAAGAAAAAAATGAAAAAGAAACCTTTTTCAGAAATCTGCCACCTTTTCAAATAACTTCTTTTTCCTTTGGGTACATGTGATAATGTGGCAATTCTGATTTTTTTTCCTAAGGAAAAAAAATTATACCAGACAGACAGGTCTTAGATAATTTTTCCCTCTTCACACCAATCTCTTGTCCTATTTTTTTTTTTAAGTTCTCTTAGAAGTGCCTCTTCCAATCAGAGGAAGGCCATTTATTTCAAGATCCATAAATAGCTGTGAGTCTTTAAGATTCTCCTAGCACATTGTATTCCTCTGCTGTCTGCTGTGTTCATTTTCTTCCCAGTTTTTGTATTCCTACACAGTCTGAAAAATATTTCCCCACGGGGAAAGCTGTGACAAATGCACTAGAACAAAAGGGGCCATGCCAGGTGCTCAGGGGGTGCTTGGTTCCTTAATGAATGAGTGGTAAATGGCCCAGTGTCTGCCCAGCCCCAGTATAGGTTTCAGCACTGTGAACTGCCACACATTCCCAGATAAACATACTTGTCGCAGTTCTGGAAAAATACCTGGAGAAGACACTGCTATTAGAAACTTTGCCAGGGGCCACAGCCATAAGCCAACAGTCTTACTCTCCAGTCTCTGCCTTCATCTCTGCTCTGAATCTTTAAATGCATCTTGGGGGAAATCCTGTTTGGATCCAGAACCCAAGGAAAAGACTGAGATTATTTGGTGATTTAGAGACTCTGTTTATTGTCAGTGAAGATAATCAAATTAGATTTTATAAAACAAAATCTAAATTGATTCATCTCATTTCTGTATTAATGTCTGTATCTTGGTCCTATCTTTAAAACCCTGTGTACTTCAGGGATCCCTGGGTGGCACAGAGGTTTGGTGCCTGCCTTTGGCCCAGGGCGCGATCCTGGAGACCCGGGATCGAATTCCACGTCGGGCGCCCGGTGCATGGAGCCTGCTTCTCCCTCTGCCTGTGTCTCTGCCTCTCTCTCTTTCTCTCTCTGTGTGACTATCATAAATAAATAAAAAAAAATTAAAACCCTGTGTACTTCAGCATGACACACTTAGCCATGCTTTCAAGCTGTCAATCACCTAATCTTTAGTAGCATTGACTGAGCAAAATATTTTGTTTTAGGGCTGAAACTGAAGAACAATTTGGTATTATGTCTAACAGAAAATTATCCCCAGAATAATAATAATAATAATCATCATCCTGAGAATCATGCTCAGATCTCTAGCTGACCCATCTTGTCTCCTTCCCAAGTCCAGGGTTTGACAGTTCCATGGGAAAAGCCCTAGATTTGAGAGGAAACTTGTGTTCTGGTATATTCTGTGCTCTTTCTAAAGGCGTATTACTTTTTCTTTTCTTTTTTTAAAGATTATTCATTCATTCATTCATTCATTCATTCATTCACGAGAGACATTCAGAGAGAGGCAGAGACATAGTCAGAGGGAGAAGCAGACTCCCCGCAGGAGGCCCAGTACAAGACTCAATCCCTGGACCCTGGGACCATGACCTGAGCAAAGGCAGACGCTCAATCACTGAGCCACCCAGGGGCCCCTGTTCCATGCTCTTTCTAAAGGTGTATTACTTTTTCAAAGAAGATTAAGAGTTTGTTGTTGGGAAATTTTGGATAATAGGGTGGGGTTGGTTATTTATGTCATTGTGTTAATTGTTGACCTGCTCCATGATGACCAGCCAGTCTTAAGGATGGAGAGAACACAGATAGAAATGGGCGCAAGATTTGTCAGCCCCCCTGTCAGCTAGACTGTTTAGCACACCAGCCCACCTCGAGCCCCTTGTTTCCACAGTGGAATTCTTTCACAGCATTTCTCAAGGAATTTGCAGTTTTCTGAATCCCCGCTTTTGAGGAAAAAAAAATTTGATCCAGAAGTAAGGAAAATGGGAAACAAGTATTACAAATCTTCTTTGAGATTTAAAACTTAATACGTAACAGAGGCATTACTAGTTGGAAGGAATCATCTGCTGACTTCAAGTTTAAAGCAAGAGCGGAAGCTGAAAAGGAGAATGGTTGAGGAGGACATTTCTGGGAGCCTGGATGATCACAATCTACTCTGCTCCTCTAGTCGCTGTTGCTGTGTTTGTGTGTCCCTGGCCTTGTCCGCTGCTAATGGTGAGTCATCCCTGAAAACAAAATGAACATTAATAAGCTTATATCCATAGTATACTTTATACAAAACCAGTGAGTGATGTTCCAAGAAATAACGAGTTTTGCAAACAAATGAAGTTCTTAAATTGGTGATTTTGACATGTGATTCTCTGTAGTGTCTTTAATCTTGCCAGGAGATCTGAATGCTACATTATTGGAATACTATCTTAAAACATTTGCTGGCATTTTCCCAGTGAATGTTGCTACAAGCTACAGTTCTTTGTAAAGACATTGCAGTTAAAAATTTCTTATTTTTTTTTTATTTATTCTTACATACCAATTTTTCAGAAAACTGTAAGAGTGATTAAGGAGTATAAAGAATGTTGGAAGTATTTTAAAAGAAACCTCTGATTTAAAAAAGAAAAAAAGAAAGAAAAAGAAAGAAAAAAGCAAAAGAAAAACCTATGATTTCAGAAATTACAGAGAATTCCCAGGTTTCCAATTTCTTCTTTTCAAATCCTAAAGAGCTTCAGGAATCTGGAAATACTATTCTCAATTTTATCTCCTGAATTTCCCTGGGAGTCTGATGGTTTGTCTCTGCCCCTGCCCTGAGCTGCCAACCAGCCTCTTGGCTGGTTCCTTCCAGTCCATTCTCCGTACCAGAGCCAGAGCAACCCTAACAGAAACACAGGTCTGTTCATTTTGTCCCCTTCCATAAGGCATTTTAGTGGATGCCCACGTGAAAAGACACTCAACCTCATTGGTAATCTGGGGAATAAAAATTAAAACCACAATCAGAGATCAGTACACACTTATCAGATTGGCACAAAAGTGTTGAGTCCCAGCTCAGAGAGGCAGGGACAATATCTGATTTTGCTCACCATTTTCTTTATAAGCTTAGCACAATGCCAGACAGTTAGTAGGTGCTCACTTCCCGTTTGCAGATGGATAAATGTGTGAATAAATGCATGGGAATGAGAAATGCAAGAGCCTTCATGCTACGTACTACACACAGTGTCACCCACACACCTGGCAAAATAGAGGGACCTCTGGGCATTGTCCAAAGTGGTTTTTCGGTGTGCTGCGGAGGACCGGCTGTTGGCCCGCAGGCCTCGGCTCTGGGCTCCAGGTTGGCGGTGGCTCCCGTGCTCTCCTCTCCCCCCGTGAAGACACGGCCATGGCGCTCCGGGTCACCAGGAACACAAAAGTTAATGTTGAAAACGAGGCGAAGATCGGTATGGCAGGGGCGAAGCGGGTGCCTCTGGCCTCTGCTGCAGCCTCCAAGCCCAGCCCGAGGCCAAGAACTGCTCTGGGAGACGTTGGTAACAAAGTCAGTGAACAACCACAGGCCAAACTGCCTCTGAAAAAGGAAGCAAAAAGTGTGGTTCCTGGAAAAGTCATTGCTAAAAAAATACCAAAGCCTCTGGAGAAGGCACCTGAGCCTGTCCCTGTCCCTGTGCCAGAACCAGAGCTGGAACCTGAGCCAGTTAAAGAAGAAAAACTTTCACCTGAGCCTATATTGGTTGATACTCCCTCTCCAAGCCCGATGGAAACATCTGGATGTGCCCCTGCAGAAGAATATCTGTGTCAGGCTTTCTCTGATGTAATTCTTGCAGTGAATGTTGTAGATGCAGAAGGTGGAGCTGATCCAAACCTTTGTAGGGAATATGCGAAAGATATTTATGCTTATCTGAGACAACTTGAGGAAGAGCAAGCAGTCAAACCAAAATACCTACTGGGTCGTGAAGTCACTGGAAACATGAGAGTCATCCTAATTGACTAGCTAGTACAGGTTCAAATGAAATTCGGTTACTGCAGGAGACCATGTACATGACTGTTTCCATTATTGATTGGTTCATGCAGAATAACTGTGTGCCCAAGAAGATGCTGCAGCTGGTTGGTGTCACTGCCATGTTTATTGCAAGCAAATATGAGGAAATGTACCCTCCAGAAATTGGTGACTTTGCCTTTGTGACTGACAACACTTACACTAAACACCAAATCAGACAGATGGAAATGAAGATTCTAAGATCTTTAAATTTTGATATGGGCCGCCCTCTACCCCTGCATTTCCTTTGGAGAGCGTCTAAGATAGGAGAGGTTGATGTTGAGCAACATACTTTGGCCAAATATCCGATGGAACAATCTATGTTGGACTACGATATGGTACACTTTCCTCCTTCTCAGATTGCAGCAGGAGCTTTTTGCTTAGCGCTGAAAATTCTCGATAATGGTGAATGGACACCAACTCTACAGCATTATCTGTGATACATCGAAGAATCCCATCTAAATGTTATGCAACACCTGGCTAAGAATATAGTCATGGTGAATTGTGGGCTTATAAAGCACATGACTATCAAGAACAAGTATGCCACCTCTAAGCATGCTAATATCAGCACTCTGGCACAGCTAAATTCTGCAGTAGTTCAAGATTTAGCCAAGGCTGTGGCAAAGGTGTAACTTGTAAACATGCATTGGAGTATTGTAATATCTGCAAATAAAATTGGCACCATGTGCCATCTCTAATATTATATGTTACCTTTACTTATTTTTAATAAGGCTTGGTCCTTTTTAACTTTGTATACCTTAGCTCATTTGAATGTGGCTACTTTTCTACTTGAGGATAACCTAAAAGTTGTGTTAAAGGTCTGATGGGGAGTATAAGAAGTGCTTTTCAGTTTATCGGGACCCAACTCACATATGTAATTGTTATTTGTGTGGTTGTTGTTTTACGTATCTGGCTTTGCTTTCTTAATATGGATTACTACCGTCATGAAGGCATTTAAAGCCTTTCTGTAGGGCATATTGCTCATAAGCCCAATCATCTTGGAGAATATGCAGCCTCGTTCTGCTTAAAAGTCTGCCACTTAACCTCTAGACCCCCCGTTTTCTGTTTCTTCTGGGTTGCAGCCATAACTCTTAGGTAGTTTTTACTTCTACCACTATTTCTTAAATTATCAATTGTAGCTAGTACCAATTTTTTCACTTGGAAAAATAAGAACTTTATATTCTAATCCTACTTTACTTTTTCATTTTATTGATCAAATAAAAGAGGATCCTCAAAACATACAAAAGTATCTAAAAGTTAGAGAAATTTCTAAGAAATGGGATCATTCTCTACAAAAGCACTTTCTTTTAACATGTAGAGGCCTTGCCTGGAAATCCAGGCCATTCCATTCCATCGTACAGATATGCTGCAGCATATTCCACCATTCTGCTGGTGACCTTCACATTACTTTTCCTCTTTGCTCCTACAGACAGAAGTATTTTTCATTAAATAACATACTTTCCTTTCTGTATGCTGGGTTCTCCAGGTTCTGTATGTTCTAAGTTTTGGCTGGTACTGCCAGGTGACTTTTCAGTGTCCTCAGCAATGTACAAAAGCGCTGGATTTCTCTGCGTCCTTGCCAGAATTGAAAGTAACGATTCTCAATTTCCGTGAATTTGGCAAAAAATTATCTATCTTGTTGGCTGTTGTAATGTATAATTCTGATGGCTAGTTGAATAAATTTTTGTTGACTACTTCCAAAAAAAAAAAAAAGCGGTTTTTCTTCCCTGAGGCTGGTGGTCAAGATCCCTTCTTTTTCAACAATGTTTTCACTCCTACTATAGCAGTGAAATTGATCCTCGTGAGCCCAGTATTCCCATCTTGAACATGGGGAGACTGTGCAACAGGCCTGGCATCTCCCTCTCTCCTCCACTCCCTTCCTTCCCTCCTTCCTTCCTTCTTTTTTTTAAGACTTCATTTATTTATTTATGAGAGACACAGAGAGGCAGAGACACAGGCGGAGGGAGAAGCAGGCTCCATGCAGGGAGCCCGACATGGGACTCGATCCCAGGAGCCCAGGATCATGCCCCAGGCTGAGTGTGGCACTAAACCACTGAGCCATCTGGGCTGCCTGCCTTCCTTCCTTCTAAAAAATACCAAACTATATCAAATTATATAAAAATCCATACAAACATTGCTTAACATTAGCAGTATTATTTCCTCCTGTTTTGTAAAATTGCAGTGAGAAACAAGTGAGATAATGTACATAAAAGTGCTTCATAAAGCACAAAGCATCATGCAACATTAGTGTCCCGCATTATTAAATGGGCATGCCTCTGCTTTATAAAGCACGTTCCCTGTCCACCTAAGCTTGTATCAGAGGACCTGGGCTCAGCCTCAGCCAGCCCGAAGCAATCCTTTTTCTACGTGGGAACCCCTTCTTTCCCAGTTCTCTTTGCCCTGCTTCGAGTGCCCCATATTCTGACAACTAACCTACTTACTCAAGGCTCTTGTTGTATTTGGACAAAAATGTGTTTTAGAATAAGACCCACCATGCTTTGAATTTGGGTTTTGCAGCTTAGACTTTTCTTGACCCTTGACCAGTTTCTTCACAGTTCTGTACCTCAGTTTCTGCATCTGTAAAATTAGAATGACAATCTCCCCCTACCATGGGTGCTTTTGAGAGAACTTCTTACTATCTGGTTCATACTGAGTATAAGATATACATTAGTTCCATTTCCCTCTGAGTGATCTTAACTGATTAACAAGCTCATCTTGACTAATAGAAGAGGGCAAAAGCAGATTTTCTTGAGTAAGATAAAAGGTAGGAATTTCAGGTTGGATAAAATAGTTATTAGTCCTTTAGTTAAGCAAAGGGTTAGATTTGTAGTTATAGAAGCCCATCAGCCTCTCCCAATGACCACTGAACCTTTTAGGCAATGGAAGGATTGGCATACCCAAGAAAAGTTGCTGACCAACTGAGCAGAGACTCTTGTCTGAAAGTAATTTCTGGGAGCATGGTGATTTTCCAAGTCTCAGAATCATGGCCGGCTCTGGGTGGATCCCTTTCAACACATTCTGGGAACCACACCAAAAATAATTGGGTACCAGTTGGTCACCCCCCAATCACTTATTCCTTCCACCTGGACTTTCAGGTCCAGGAATCATCATCTTGGACTGAGACTTGCAATAATAGGCATGACCTTGTCAGAGGCTTGTTATGAGGGTTTGTATAAGACCACCCTCATTGGGCCCAAATCCACCCCTTATACACTGAGCAGTTGGGGCCCTCCCGGTAAAAGGCCCCACCTTGCATCCTGTTGATCAATAGTGTAACAAAGGTCTATCCGTGGCAGCTTGTATCTCAGAATCAGAGAATATTTCCCTTGGTTTTAAATCAACATCATTCTTGCTGTCTTTGAAGTCTGTTCCTGTACTTCCTGTTCTTTTAACTGAGAAGGAAAGCTTTTCACTGTTACCAGCACCCAGAGACATCCTTCCTCTAGTTTCTGATTCTTGCTGCATGCTCAGGCTGAGGTTCCCAGCCTCAGCTCCTTGACCGCCAGGGTGCTTGCTGCTAGCACAGCAGATGTCAGGTCATCCCCAGGGTGCCTTTATTCTGGTCCCCGTCTCTGTCACTTTCAGACAAACAAGTATTAGGTGCATACTACACAGGTTTGCTTTTTTCCACTCTGACTCCATAAATGAGTTGAATTAGAAGGGGCCTGAGATGAGCCACAGGAGGCTCTTAGCTGGAACAGCCTCAGGTTGGAGATTTCTCAGAAGAGTCCCAATTTCAAATATGAATTTTATTTCCTGGTCAGGAATTCTGAATGTTCCTCATGAAAATAGTCATTGTTGTGAGAGTGGAGAGCAGGAAAATGATTGTGAGATTGACCCATGTCAGAGACAGAAGTGCTGAGGAAAATCCATGCCTGCTGGTCAGGACAGAATCAGCCCAGGAGAAAGGAAGCATACAGCCTCGTGATAGCCTTTCTTCACTATGCTGTCACCCAACAAGAGGATAAGAGGGTGTGTGTGTGTGTGTGTGTGTGTGTGCGTGTGCGTGCGTTTTATTAGTGTGGTTGTCCTGCCCTCTAGTGTCTCAGAGTGTTAAAAACTTGTCGAACCTGAAAATGCCTTCTCATCCGCCACTGGCCATAGATTTTGCGGGGTCACAGAACACAAAATATAAGAACTCAGAGGAAAAACCATTAGAGATAATCTAGTGAACATCATCACCCTTTGGATGGGTGAGGAACTGAAGACCAGAGAAGAAAGAATGTGTGCAAATTGCCAAAGTTAGAGACAGCACAGGGAGACCTAATCATTCATTCGGTGATCATGTATGTTTATCTTACGTGATATAGGTAAAAACTAATCACAGTCTTTGTTCCTTAAATTAGATAATTTTCTTTGAGTTCCCTGAGGCCATAAAGTTACATCTTTCTGACTCCAGAGCCAGCGTTCTTAATTCAGACTTTGCTCCCAAACTCTTTTATGTCCCTTAGGAGAGAGGAAAGACCGGGTCCTTGTCACCCATGACTGTTCCGGGTACTTTGCTGAGTTTGGCACATGTTAGGTATTAAATCAGTATTGGTTGAATTAATAAATGAATGAGTGGCAGAATAATTTGTTGAAATATTAATTATTGTGTTTTTGTTGTTCTCATTGCTATAGGTATGCAAGCATTTTCTTGAAAGAGCAGAGTTTAACAGGATCTGATCATAAAACAACTCTCTCCCAACTACTGCCTTTTCCAATCTGCTTAGTGGGTAGTTGTTCTTTCCTTCACACATTGATTAAATCTTGGGGTAGGTCTCATGACTTTTGTGGTTAATTTCAGATATACAAATGACCTGTGATCACTTTTAAACACAATGATTTAGTTTTCCAATCACTTAAAGGTGGACTCTGCTGTTCTAGTGCTAATCCTAGACATGGGGATAGGATAATGATGAGATATCACTTACCCTATCAATTTGGCAAAGATAAAAACATATAGCAGTGAATTTCTGATTCTGGAAATATCAGAGTAGGTTATTTCAGACATCTTTTCCTCACAATTAGAAAGGCTGAAAAAAGAAAATACCTGAAGAATAATGTGTCTGAAGGGGTTAGAGAGTTAGAGAAACAATTAAAACTTGGAGATTCGAGATTTCTAAGAGATGACAAGCCCAGAGAGGGTAGCCCAGTATTTGCAAAGCTCCCCAGCCCAACCTGAAACAATTGGAGATTGGAAATCTGTGACGAAGACTGAAAGATAAGCAGAAAGCAGTAGAAGAGAAGGTTCTTACCTGAGCAGAGATATTTATCTGTCTCATGCAATTGAGGAAAAATTGGCTTGCCAGGGGTTAGGGGGTGGCTGTTAAGTATCCTAGAATGTGTTTTGACCTCTCCCCCCAAGATTTCACAATGGATTAAGCTTTCCTTCATGAAGTATGAAATTCATTCCCTGACTACATTAAGATGATTTGCCCCCAGCGTAGCTGGCTGCCAGAAGTAATACAAAATCCTCTCTGGAGGAAGGCAACATCCTCTAGAGCCTCAAATAGTCTCTACAGCTGTTTAAATACAAGGCTCATAGTGAAAATTAACCAGATGTAGAAGAATATAAAATATGACCCCCCAAAATGAGCCAGACAATAGAAACAAACCAATGGGAGATATGGGAGTTATCAGATGAGGACTTTAGCAAGGCCATGATTCAGAGTTTAAAAACAGAGGCTTAGACTAAATAACTATAAAACATATAGAGAATATAATAGAAATTCTAGAGCTAAAAAATAACTGAAATAAGGATTTGATAAAGTTAGAGTCAATGAACTAAAATATAGATCAGAAGAACATATCAAGACTGAAGCAGAGAAAGACAATTTTTTAAAAAGATTTTATTTATTTATTCATGAGAGACACAGAGAGAGAGGCAGAGACACAGGCAGAGGGAGAAGCAGGCTCCCTGCAGGAATCCCGATGTGGAACTCGATCCTAAGACCCCAGGATCACAACCTGAGCCGAAGGCAGATGCTCAACCCCTGAGGCACCTGGGTGGCAATTAATAGAAGAATAGAGAGACAATTTAATAGAAAAGAGCAGAAGAGCCAATTACAGAAAAAAGCACAGGAAACATCCATATAATTTGAGTCCCAGAAATTGAGATAGGAAAGAATGGATCAAAGGCAATATTTGAAAAATTTTCCAGAACTGATGGAAGAAACCAAATCACATATCCCACCTAGAAGCTTGATAGATGCAAAGTAAGTTAATACAAAGAAAATCACACCTAAGTACATCATCATAAAACTCGTTTAAAAAGTTAAAGGCAGTGAGTCTGGGAACAGTGTCAAAAAAGGGCATGGAAAAATAGTGACTATTCTCACTAGAGAATATTATATAGCAGTAGGGATAAACAGTTTAGATTTACTTTCAAGAATTTTTTTTAATCTCTATGCATAACATTGAGTAAAAGAAGGCAGGCACCAAAAAACCCATATATTTTAAGTCCATAAAAATCATGAAACAAAAGAAATGAAATCAGCATAGATTTATAGTGAATGAAATCAGAGCAATGGTTAACTGTAGGAGAGATAAAAGTGACTGGAAAATGAGAGCTAATGTGGTTAAATCTAAAAAAGGTTGCATTAACCAATAATAATGTTCTGTTTTCTGAGATTTAAATATGTCCAAACATACACACACGTCTATATGTGTATGTATTTTTTTTTAATTTCTATTTATTTATGATAGTCACACACATAGAGAGAGAGAGAGAGAGAGAGGCAGAGACACAGGCAGAGGGAGAAGCAGGCTCCATGCACCGGGAGCCCGACGTGGGATTCGATCCCGGGTCTCCAGGATCGCGCCCTGGGTCAAAGGCAGGCGCCAAACCGCTGCGCCACCCAGGGATCCTATATGTGTATGTATTAAGATAAAATATTTTATTTTTAGATAGGATGGAAAAACATAAAATTATAATATATGTTTATTTAAATAAACAATAACAATACCCAGCAGCCAGGAGAATTAAAGTGTTGCAGTGAAAATGGAGTTAAAATGTTCTAAGTACTTTGCAATATCCAGGAAGTATAAAAAAAATCCCACTATAAATTAGGAAATACTATATTTTAATATTTAGATGATAAAAAATTTCAAAAGAATATGTAACTGACAAGAAAATATAAGAGAAAAATAAAAATAAGTATCTCAAAAAGAAATTAAGATTTAAAAATGAAATTATAGAATATGTGGCTGATAGTAGATTTAAACCCAAATGTATCAACAATCATGTTAAATATGAGTAAATGAAATAAACATCCCAATTAAATGACAAAGACTGTCAGGCCACGTGAAAAATTTTTCAAAAACTGCTGCTCACAAAAGACACATTTTAATACTTAAGGATAAAGAAAGATTAATAATAAAAGGATGAAAAAAGATAGATTTAATAAACATTATTGGTATGATCTGAATGTTTGCGTCCTAGCAAAATTGATACATTGAAATCCTAAGGCCCAAAGATGATAGTATTATTAGGAGGGTGGGATCTTTGGGAGGCAACAGGTCCTGAGGGTGGAGCCCCCATGAATAGGATTAGTGTCCTTATAAATGAGGCCCCAGAGAGCCTCCACCTCGGGAGGACGCAGCCAGAAGTCTGTCACCTGGAAAAGGGCCCCTGCTCAACCACCCTGGTGCTCTGGTCTCAGACTTTCAGCCCCCAGCACTGTGAGCACTAAAGTTCTGCCGTTTATAAGCTGCGAGGTCTACGGAAACACTATAAACGGTTCCATGCTCAGAGGCACCCACCTGCTAGTTACAGGGTCATGTTAGAACACACATCTTTTCTGACACCAAACTCATGTTCTCTTTCTATTGGCTCGTCTCCTCCTCTCACCAGTCTTAATAATTTAGTGTGGCCTATTCCGTATCAATAAAGGGAGGTTTAGTGGATGGAGAGGCTGGACTTGATGTAGCCGCCCGAGCGGTCTGGGGCATGTCACCCGGTGGCGTGGAGTGGAGTGGAGTGGGAGGGCATGGGCCCGCCTGCAGGAAGCTGCCCTGCCTGGCCACTCTCTCCTGCTCGGGCCTCCCAGCTCTCTTTGCAAAGTGCGCATCTGACGCTTTCAGGGCACTATCGCTCTCCAAGTGACAGATCTTAGTGCTTCTAATTGTCACCCATTATATCATTGTTACTTTTTCTGTGGAACCAAAATCCTTTTCATGGAAGGGCAAAGAAAGTTCAGCTGCCTGACAGCATATCCCAAACCTTTTTACTGGGTTAGTTGGTTCTTTAAAATTTGTAGCTGTGACTCCAGAGTGACATTCATTATCTTTCCCCGTGGCAGTTTGTGGGCAGGATGTTGAAGTCACATAGTAACCTCTGCTGTTAGTGTTTTCATTTGTTTTTTATTTTTAAAAACTTGTATTTATTTTATTACTTTTTTATTCTTTTTTTTAAAGTATTTTCATTTTAAAATGAAAACTGCTGAACAGTGCATCCTTAAGGGCAGGGCAATACCTTACTAGGCTGCAGGTGCCTGGCACAGTGTCTGACATGTTGCAGGTGATCATTAAATACTTAGCAAACTAAATTAACGTGTCTGTACCATTCCTTGTTTCAGACACTTTTGAACCTTTGGCCTTTGAATCTAGGACATGGCCCTCAAGCTTAATGGAAATAAACATACTTAGAATGACAGGAATAGAAATTTGGCGTCTGATTTTATAGGTGAGGAGCATGAGACGCTGAAATGTGGAAGCCAGTGGCTACACAGCAGAACCACAGCAGAGGCAAAGCTCAGGAGCGATGCGCAAACACCTTCTCTCTGCAGCCTCCTGTCTCGACCCTTCCTGGACCTTTCAGAGTTACCTTGCCCTCCTCCTCTTTCTCCAACCTCGCCGTTATGGAATTCCCTCCTGTCTGAAGCCCATGCCCACGTTGCCAGCAGCTTGGAGATATAAGCCCTTGCTCACCAGGTCAGAGCAGGGACCCAGGTCAATCACTATGAACTCCCTCTCATCTGAGTTCTGAGGAGCATCTTAAACTCATGCGTCAAAAGAGAGTGACTGGCATCACATTCTGTGGCCGTTGTCTGTTGGCCTGTTTGTCACCCCCACCCCAGGGGGGTGGCTGGAGGCTCCCGGAGAGGCTATGGGCCTCATGGAGAGAGCTCAGACTCTGGGGTCACACTCTGGCTCTCTCGTTCAGTAAATGTTGCCTGCCAGGTGCTTGGGGGCATCATGGTAAGAAGACAAGTATGGCTGCTGCCCTCATGGAGCCTTCAAAGCTACATCTGGAGGGTAGGCGCTTGATGGACGAATTAAAGCAGAGCTAGTATTTATGAGTGCTTATGGTGTTCTGGTAAGCACTGTGCTAAATGCTTTCCATGCATTTATTTGCAGATGAGCCAGTAGGTGGCTGAGCTAAGAGATTCAAACCATACCCACATCTGTCTGACTCTAAAGCCCAAAGCGGTGAAAAAGGATAGAAATTACCAAGTGAAACGTCTGGCACTTAGCGGGCTGCATGGTTGAGTGCAGTGAATCTGGATTTGGATCAGAACCGGGTTCAAGTCCCACCTCTGCCCCCTCTGTGACGGTCGACCTTGAGGCCTGAGGCCGCCCTGAGCTCCGTGGGGCAGGGGCAGGTCAGACAGCTTCACCGCCTTACCTGTAGCGGCCACCACGAGAAACGTGCCTCGATTCATTATATGGACCTGACTTACAACATCCTGGGACGCTGCACCGTGGATGAACCTTGAAAGTACAACGCTCAGTGAAATAACCCAGACACAACAGGGCACATACTGTATGATTGCACGGATATGAGGGACCTAGAATGGTCAACATAGAAAAAGGAACCGGAAGAGAGGTTACTGGGGGCTGAGGGAGGGGAGAAGGAGGACTTGGTCTTTCACGGGTTTCGCATTTCTGTTTGAGATGATGAAAACATTCTGGAAATTGGTCATGGTGATAGTTGCATAGCATTGTGAATGGACTCCATGTCACCGAGTCCTTCCCTTTAAAAAATGGCTTAAAGTGGTAAATTTTCTGTATATTTACCATAAAAAATAAATGACATTTTTAATTAAAAAAATAAACAGCCTTAGAAGTCAAGCTCTGTTGCAGAATCTTAGAAAACGTTCTGAAGGGGACAGAACTGCAAGATCCCAATGAGGAAATCATTTCTTGATGACATGCTGTGGCTGATCAATTATTGATCAGCCTCTCACCACTAATAATAACCTCTTCCCGCAGACTGAGGCACTGCTGTGTGTGCTCTGCTGCCACCAGGATGGAAGCCGTTGTGTCCGTGTTACACAGAAGAGAGCTTCGGTGCATCCCTCTCGGCCCCACAGCCAGGCGGTGGGAGAGTCTGCACTTGAACGGAGGTCCCAGATGTGACCGTCCCAGCAAACCATGCTTCCAGAAGCTCCTTCCTGGGAAAACACCCTCAATCCAAACAGCTCCTGACTTGTTCTGTCTGGAAGCATGCACAATTAAGGTAACAGCAAAGTTCTCAGCACATCCGTATGCTCTGGGGGCCAATCAGATCTTCTGCTAACCGGAACTGTCTGGGAATCATGGTGCCCGTGGGGCAGAAGAGGAAGGCTAGCCTTTATCAAACGGTCTAGCCTGCAGTGGCCCCTACCCACCCCCATCCCCGAGGAGGGGCAGCTGCATGAGGCTGGGCCCTGTCCTGGACACCTGCCCACTGCTCCTTCTAAGGCCCCTCGGGCTCCAAGGACAGTGGCAGCAGTCTGTCTGTCGTCCTTACCTGGGGCTTCTCCAGACATTGCCATTTGTTCCCGGAGTGGGGGGAGGGGGGGAGCACAAATGCGCACATTGCTCCTGGTTGAGAACTGCTGCCTAAGGAAGACCGCTCCGGGGAGAGGCTGCTTAGGTCTGGGTGGTTAGTCTTTGTCCTCTGCCGGCTGGTGCGCTGCCGGTGCTGGACTGCGGGGATGACCCACCCTGGCGTCAGGAGCGATTCCTGCTCCAGACTTGCCCCACATTTGTCCTGCTGCACCTGGAAGGCCCCGGAGCCTGGAGACGTGGGCAGTGCGTCTTTCAGTGATGTAAATGAATGAAGAAACGAGACATTGGGGGTGGGGGTGAGTACCGGCCCCAGGTGGACAGATCCTTGTGGTGGTAGCTCTGCGAGGCCTACCCGTGGAGTCCCGAGCACTGTACAGGCCGGGCCTTAGCAGGGGTGTCTGGGGCAGCGTGCTCCTCGGGCTAGGGTCAGGGCCCCGAGGCCTCCTGCATGGGGGGTGCTCCAGCAGGCCTCTGCAGGGGAGTGGGCGTGAGAGTCAGCCCACCTCCGGGCGGGAGAAAACCGCAGAGCTATTAGCAGTGGGTCACGGGAAGGCCACACAGTGGGGGAACGAGACGGTGTGTAACCTGTCGTGAGCATTCAGTAAATGCAGTCGTGCTCTTTCTTCTGGGTGTCATGAAGGAGGCAAGGTATTCTCTGCCAGGTGAGACAGGACCTGCTCCCTCTTCATCACAGCTTCGTAAACAAAGGTCAGCAAGTTCTGAATAAAATTCAATTTTAGAGTCACCTTTTCTGTTTACTGGTTTTGTTCACCTTGTACTTTTCCTTATAAAATGAATTATGAAGGCGACGTTTGTTACAGAGAATGTAGCTACCAAGAAGGGCAACAACACAGGAAAAAAAAAAAAAGCTCACAAATAATCCTACTGCCAGAGAAGGTGCAGCAAGCAAATGTGATGTTTTTGTCACAATTCTGTCCAGGTTTTTCTCTCCTGTGAGTTTTACTTATTTTTAATGTTATAAGTGACATATTGTGTTACAGTCCCCACAAAAAAATAAGAGTAAAAATTTAAAAAAGCATATGATACACTTACACTGAGTAAATTGAAGAGAATTTAGTGAAATTAGTGTTTGTAAGGGAGCCGACGGGTTGTAGGAAGCCAGAAGCTCTGTGGGTGCAAGACCAGGGGCTCCCATTCCCATCCCACAGTCTAATGGGGAGGAGGGAGCAAAACAATGGTCAGACCCAACACAGTGAGCTGGGGAGCCATGTGGGGAGGGCCCCTGGACAGGAAGAGGGTGTGAGGGGCACCATAGGAAGGGAACACACACCCTCCCCTTGATCTTCGCCCTCCCTGCCAATGGCCCCAAGAAACCAGGGAGTATGGTTGCCCATCAGTGCAGTTACCCACCCTAAGCATGGGATAGGTGGACAAGGGTAGAGGTACAGTCTGGAGGGACAACCAGAAGACATCCATCCCAAATAGCAGCACAGTCCTGAGGTCTAATATTCCAACACGACAGATAAAGCTACCCCTGCCTCTGAAGAGGTGACCATTTGTTGAAGTTTGGTACAGATCCTTCCAGACATTTTTCCATGTAGTTACCTGTATAATATATATCCTCATAAAATGTGCAATTTCCTTCTGCCCATGTGGGTGTGAGTGTTTTATAAATGGTATGATATAGTGTGCATTGTTCAATAACCTGCTTTTGTACTCGGCAATATGTCTTGGACTCTGCACGTCAGCTGGTGTAACCCAGCACAGTATTTTTAACCCCTGCAGGATGTTCCACGGGGCATGGTCTGGGGGAAGGCCATTTCCCAATATTTCAGCTGTGCTCTTTCCTGGGACATGACAGCATTGTAGTTCCCCACTATTAAAACTCAGGTGTGCTAATGTAATTTCTGTTGAGCAAGGATGTTGAAGCCAAATTCATATGTATTACTTCCATGCAAAAGCTTTAAGAGCCAAAGAGAGCTGCACCATCTCTCTTCCTCTGCCAGGGGGTACGAGGGATGCTTTGGACCAGCTCTGTCCAATAAAAATATAAGGAAAGCTGGTCTGCAATTTTAAATGTTCTAGAAGCCACATTTCTACATTTAAAAAACAGGTAAAAGTAACTTGATAATGAATTTTATTTATCCAGTATATCCAAACTATTCTCATTTCAACATGAAATCAGGATTATAATTAAGATGTTTAACATTTTTAATACTAAGCCTTTGAAACCCAGTTTACACTTACAGTGCATACCTGCTTCAATCAGCCCCATTGCCAGTTGCCAGCGCTTAGTAACCACATGTGGCTAGCAGTGACCACATGGCTCTGCCTGGATCTCAGGATCCCCCAGAGCTGAATCCACAGCAAAAGTGCGATAGGCATCCAGTGTGAATGAGAAAGAAGCCTTTTTTTGTTTTCTTAAGGCATCAAGATTTGAATGCTGTCTGCTCCTACCTGGTCTATCCAGATAGGCACACATCATAATTCATTTGATCATATCCCCGTGGATGGACATGCAAACTGTTCAGTTTTCCACTGTTATAAAAACGTGTTGACAAATATCCTCATGTGCATTTCTTGTGTTCATAGGCAGGTTTTTTTTTTCTGGAGTAATCATTCATATGGACACTTTTTGCTGAACAGATAGATCTAAAAGTCTGCCCAGACTGATTTTACAAATTTTCGTTTCTAACAGCAGTGTATGAAAGGACCCATTTTCCACTTCATACTAGTACTTGATATCATCATATGTTTTTCATTTCAAAGGGTTTTTTCCTATTTCTTTTGTGTACATCTCTGATATTATATTATATTATATTATATTATATTATATTATATTATATTTAATAATATTATATATTTATATATATTATAATATATTATATATTTATTATATATATAGCCTGTTCTTTTTAACATCATAAGTGTGTTAATCTAATGAATATTGTAAACCTTGATTTTCGATGGTAGCATGAACACATGGTATGGATCTAATGAGCTTATCAAACCCTTAGTTTTCTGGACATTTGGGTTTCTAACTTGGATTATACATAATACCATACCATGAACATCTCTGTACATTGAATTTTTTCCACACTTATTTTTCCTTGGGATAAATTCTAAAAGTGTAACTGTTGGGTCAAAAGATTTGTAAATTTTGTTTAAGGTCCTTGATGTTTCCTAGCAGTTTCTTTTTTTCCCAAATTATATCCATGACGTCCATTTATGGAAGTTTCAGATGTTTATATGACATATATCAGACTCAGTTACCATCTGCAGATGCTTTTAGATGCATTGAGAGCTCACAAGGGCCCTGTGAGATGGACAAAGGGGAAAGGAGCTGTCCAGAGTTGCATGGTAGGTAGGAGGCAATGCTGACACTTGAACTCAGCTTTGGACCACAGATGTCAGCATTTTGTTTGCTTTGTCTTGTTTGACATGTCGCCTGTCTCTCTTACACTGCCCGCAGAAAAAGAGCCTTCGCCTCGATCCCCATTTCAGCCACAACTCATGGCCCCAAATAATTTTTTAATTTAGGTTTCTGAGTAAAATTAATATTAGCTATGGCTTCTCTCTATAGGAAAGACGGCTTCAGTGTCGGGAAAAGGGAATGTCAAGCTGTAGCCCCAAGACGCCAGGAGAGGGCGCGGCTGGACCACAGTCCGCTGCAGAAAAGGCCAGGCTCTCCCAGAAGGCTGCCCGTTCCTGAAATGGTTTCCCTGGGCATGTGGGAGGCCTTTCACTAAAGGAGTATTAAACTGCTGTTTGGCTCACAGAGCTTTTTTCCCAATGAGACTCATTGGGGTTCTCTGTCCAGGTGATTTATGCACACAAACGAATCACGTTGTTTCAAAATGAAAGTGGAGCCCCCAATATCACGTTCAACTGTTTTAAGTGGAAAGCATCGCATGGATTTCTCAGTATAGTTCTTACTATTACAGACAGCAGTGAAATGCAAATGGGGAAGTGAGGCCAAACGCAAAATTTCCTTTCAATGTTTAATAGAGTTGAGTGCGTCAGGAAAGGTCAGAAATAATCTCTCGACATTTCCACATGTTGTTCCTTGGACGTGCTGTAAATGCTGGCGGAAGGTTGTGCTTCCTGAGGAGGCACAGGCATCCCTCCCCTGCTGGGACCTGAGTTCCTTTCTTGCCTGGGCCTCCACCACAGTTCCTGATTGGTTTCCCCCAACCCCCTAACCCCCCCACCCCCGCTGCAGCATCTCCGCGCCCCTCTGCCCACCCCCACTTCCCAACCCCTACTCCTTAGCCTGAATGAACTTTCTATAAGACTTAAGTCTCATCACCACCCTCCTGAAAGCCCCTAATAGTTTCCCACCATATGTAAGATGAAAGCCTTCTCACGTTGTACACTAGCTTCAAAACCAGGCCTCCCCCTGCTTTCCTGGTCTTGTTTTAGCCACTCTTCCTACACCCACTCCTGCTCTGGCTCCACGCTCTGGCCACAGTTAACCTGCGTCCCCCAAACATGCTTTGCTCTGTGGCAAAGCTATAGGCTTTGCACCTACTCTCCCCACTGTCTGCCAAGTTCTTCGCCATTTTATTCAACCTACCCTCCAAATTTCTGCCCATTCTTCAGAACACAGGTGATAAGTCACCTCTCCCTGCTGTCTTCTCTACATCTTCAGGGAGTCACTCCTCTGTTGTACTCTCATGGGTGATCATAAGTTTGCATCATGTTATTTCTCATTTTGTTTGTCCATCAGTACCTAGTACAGAGAGCTTCTAAGGGCAAGAGACTGTATCTCATCCTTCATTTTATCTCCAAATCCAAGTTTATGCTTGGCATGTAATAGACCCTCAGTATGTTGTTGTTGTTGTTGTTGTTGTTAATTGCATTTTGGTTAGAGAGGCATTGCATGAACTTCAGTCATCTAACAGTGCGCCCTACTTACTATTCTGAGAATGTTGAAGTTCTGAGCTATCATGATGTATAATTCTACAATTCACACTTAAGATGATGTGGTTCGTGTATGCTTACTTTCATTCCTTTCTTCTTCTGGTTGATATTATTATGAAAGAGGATACCTGACACTAGAATTTGGACTCAGGCCAGCGTAAGTTTCCTAAAAGAGATGGAATTTCTCTGAAAGGATTTCTCTGATCATTTGGCAGAAGAGTGCAGTTAAGACTAAAATGGAGAAAGAAGCAAGGAACCTTGGGAGCTGGTGTGCACTACTGTAGGCAAGGAGAGGCAGGAGAGGACAGGAGTGAAAGGGAAGGACATAAAGGCATTTACTCCTCCTCCTCTAATTTCCATTTCTCCCCCCGCCCCCGCCCCCGGGGCAGGAATTAACGTTGGGGAAAGACAATTGCCAAGTTTCTACCAACTCTCCATATTCTTCCAGATGAGTTTTGAATGATCATAACCTCTTGGAATATAGAAGGTCACTAAAGGGAAACTTATTCACCCAGAGATCTGTGGAGCTTGTCACTTCACATTCTACTTTTAACGAGTCCTGAAACTCTTCAGAGAGGTCCTATACCCACACGGAGAGTCATAACCAGCAGGCTCTACAACTACATGGGAGTCCCCTCACGCACATGCACAAACATGGGGTCTCACACATCCGCTGGCCCACTTGTGGATGGCTCCATTTTCCTCTTGATGGATGGACCTCTTGGGTTGACAGGAATCATCTGTCTCCCCAATAGAGTTTCTAGTGCTTCAATTACATCTCCAATAATCACTTCCCCTAAACACATTAGTGGGAAGTGATGTAAAAAATAATTAAGTGCAACTACCCACTGTATTAGAAATTGATGATATCTATGTTTTGTAAATTACAGACATGTAGGAGAAAATGGTTATTCTCACAACTCATTGCTGCGGGACGACCTCTTCATTGTTGCATAGAATTCATCCTAGTTAGAGGAATATGGGAGAACTTGGTGTTTCAAAGGAAAAAAGCAAAGGACACGATGTACTTCAGTGGAAACCAGGTGTCCCAACTATGAGTACTATGGGATCATACTTTATTCCCAGGAGGAGAGAGTCTGTGGAATATTTTTGTAGGAGGGGACTTGTCAAGCAAAACACTTGGAGCCTGACAGATTTGGCTTTAAAATATGATTCAACAACTTAAAAGCTAGATAATTTTAGGTAAGTCAATTAACCTTTCTGAATCTATATTCTAATAGAAATGTTCTAAGAATTTAATTAGATGACACATATGGAGTGCCTGACACAATGCCTGGCATGCAGACCCGGATTATAGGTATTGATTCTCTTCACTCCTTCACAGGGTCTTCAACATCCACCCTGATGATCTACTTGACACCCTGACCTCATGACCTGAAATGGGGAGCACTCTGTGCTCCATGGTCAACTTAATGGAATGTCTTTCTTTTGTGCTGTGACAGGCTCCAGGTGCCCTCTTCTAGGACCCTTTCTAATTGAACACTGAATACTGTGGTTCCTCTTGGCAAGGGTTCTACACAGCTTTGTGCTTATTGGCAAATATACCTCTGATTCACCCTTGTGTCTTTGGCTCTCAGAGTGCCAATGGTAGCCTCCATGGGGACCTCAAGGAAGGCTGGCTAAACTGCAGGGAGAGGGCAGCAAGCAGCTACATCATGTGGAAATAACTCCCATATCACTTGGCATCCATGTGGGCAGGCAAGAATGCACTACTCAGTCTCTTGGGCTAAGTCAGATAAGGCCCAGGACTGACATCTCTGTTGAGCCTATGGGACAAATCTTAGAGGAAAGGCAAAGGAAGAAGGTTGGGTTTCAGTCCTGTCTGACACCCTACCCATCTTCTCCCTGACTGGCATGACTATTACAGTCTCGACAATATTTTGCTCACCCTGCCCTTCTTTCTGGAACATTCTTACATCTCCAGTTCTCCAGATTGTAACCATCCTTTACACTTCAATTGCAGTCCGACCTCCCCTGGAAGCATCTGTCACTGCCCCAGCACAGAGTAAGGTTCTTGCCCTCTCTCCCTTGTGTTTGAGAATCAAGACTCTGGAATCAGACAGGATGGATCTGAATTTCAGCTCTTCCTCTGATGAGCTATTTGATCTCTAGAAAGTGGCTAATCTTTTCTAAGGAAGATTTCTAAGGTATCTTTGTAAAAAATATGTATCACGTAGTAGTCTTATGAAGATGAGATAAGGTAATCCAGAAAGAACATAGAAAAGTGCCTTGAGTACATTTAAGTGTTTAATAAACATTTTCTAAGTTACTTACATTTTTTCACTGTAAGTTTCTGTGGAACAAGATTGACCATCTCTCCATCCATCCTTCCATCCATCCAACCCTCACTGGGGATCCAGAGATAAACCAGACCCAATCCATGCCCCCAAGGAGCTGGCAGTCTTATCAGGAAAGCAGAAATGCAAACAAGTTCATTATGATGTGATGTATCTGAAAAGCTTAGCTGTCAAGCCAACTTGGAATCTGTCAGTCTTCCCTGCTGACATGACAGTTAGGACAACAGAGTCTCATTTGGCTGCAGTGTGCTGTCCCTTCATTGCTCCTGGCTGCTTGTTGAAGCTCTTGGTCCCAGAGAGAGAAAGCTGGAAGCTATGGTTGCACACAGGTCTGGACAGACCTGGGCTGTATTCTGTATTCTGATTTCAGTGCCACAATAATCTCCTCTTTCGCTGCATGGGAAATGGAAGCATTTTTAGCTCAGACTGCTGGTGCTTCTCAGAAATTTGTCAGAATCTTAATCTATCCAAACCAATTATTCTAAACCGAGAGTCAGTGGACCACCTATGGATTTGATCTGAGAGCTAGACAGCAAAGGTTACAGGTCACCTGATGACCTCTGCACCCCTTCTGCCCAAAAGCTCTGTCTTAACCATCTCAGACAAAGAATAAAATAAGTCCTGTCTTTGGAAGATTTTTCAGGGGGGTCAGTTCCACCGGGGAGGGGAAAGGGGACTTATATGAGATTAATCATAAAACCTCGGAATCATCGGACAAAGCTGTGGGAGCACAGGAATGTAGGCATAATATCCAATTAGTTTGGGGGATTACACTAGCTTGTGAGCATGGCCTTAGCCAGGGCTGTGGCCATTATATACACCAGCTGGTCTCTGATGCCTGCAGACTTAGTGCTGATCGGACAATATGCGGTCCTCGGGGTCCAGCAGGGAACATGGGTAGCTCTGCAGAGTCCCCATGGCCAACAGTCGAAGGCTGCATCCTGAATTATCTCTGTACCTTTGTACATAATGTTCTTTCCAATTGGCACCTCTGCCCATCTGGCAGATCTGCTATTCTGAAGAAACATCACTCGTATGTCCTGTCTTTTGTGAAGTTTTGCCTAATATACCATCAGTCACTTGATGCTTTCAGTTCTGTTCAATAAACATTTATGAGGCTCTCTTTTTACTTAGATGTGCATATGTCACTACATTTTATGACTTGTGTACATGACTTGAACTTCCCAAAGGCAAGGACATGTCTGTTTCATGTCTGTTTCCTATTCTAATGCTCAGCACAGAGTTGGAGTTATAAGAAGTGAATGGATAGGACTGGGTAGATAAATAAGAAATCGTAGCTTCAGCCACACTACTGGGGAAGGTATACCTAGGAGGGATGGAGGAGCTTCTGTGGGTCTCTCGGGTGAGTGGAGGTGCAAAGGACATCTTCCGGGGCTGACATGGAAGAGACCAGCCCGACCCATTCTTGGCTGTTTGGCCTCAGAGCTTTATAACCCTTTGATCTCCTGTCAAACCTAGTTTTGCGTTTTTCCTAATTCTTTTGCTACATTTTACAATTTTCTAGGTTCTTGAGGTTATTTATTTCTACTGTGTCCTAAGGTGAAAATATTATGTAATGTACACCATACCAATACAACAGATGTAAACAACCTTAAAAGCCTAGAAAATAAAATACAGCAATTAGAAAGTGCTAAATTTTGAATATACATTACCTTTGCTTTTAATATAATTTATTTAATCATAAATATACATGATTTAATTTTTTTTTATTTATGATAGTCACAGAGAGAGAGAGAGAGGGGCAGAGACACAGGCAGAGAGAGAAGCAGGCTCCATGCATCGGGAGCCTGACGTGGGATTCGATCCCGGGTCTCCAGGATCGCGCCCTGGGCCAAAGGCAGGCGCTAAACCGCTGCGCCACCCAGGGATCCCTACATGATTTAATTTTTAACATGGCTTTGTTTAACAGCCAGCTTGGAAAATTCCTAAAATGATTACAATCAACACATGTAATTACAATGATTAACTCTGATCATTGCCCCAGACCACCGCAGCAGGACTCCACCCACCGTAGAGAATCTACACACCCAGGACTACAGGCTTGAGCCTCAAACTTGTTCAGGTGTATGCTAAAGCAAAGGAAGTCTGGCGCATCAAGGACCAGAGGCTGCCGGGTCTGAGTCTCCGGAGCGGTTCATCCTATCCTTTCTGTGTTTGTGGTAGGTTGGGGTTGCCTCCTCGCACCCCTCGTGGGGGAGGAGGCAGGAGGACTCTGACTTAGAGATGTGTGTTTATCAGGGAGGATTCCTGGGAGGGAGTGAAAGTTGGACGATTGTGCAGAGGACTAAGGTGAGGGTTGATGGAGATGCAGTGAGGGCCCCAGCTGAGGCCACAGGAGCTTCAACACTGGGAGGGCACTTCCGGCCTTTGTATGTCACATCGCCCAGTTGTTGGGCATGAGCTGTCCCTGGAGAGAAGCATGACATTGGACATACAGCTGCCTCCACCCAAGGCGGTGCTTGAGGAGAGACTCAGCTGGGAGCCCTCCAACAGGCAGTACTCTGGGCAGCAGGGATGTCAAATAAAGGTCTTGGTTCTGCAGGAGGCCTGGCCTGCCCCCCACAGCATCCCCTACAGTGAGTGGGCCCTGGACCAGTGTCAGCTGGGGAGCTTGGTAGAAATGCACCTTTTTAGGCCCCAGCACAGACCTACCGAGTTGGAAACCCAATGGAGGCACCTGGCTCTGTGTTGTAACAAGCTCCACAGGTGATTGTGATGGGGACTGGAGTCTGAGAATCCCCGCCTTCCCACCCCCCCAAGCTCTCAGACTCTGATTTCAGCCTCTTACCCTCTGAAAACTTGCCTAGACCCCCAAAGAGCTTTATATTAATGTGTGTAATATCTACCTATATTTACCACGCTAGAAATTAAAACTAAGAGATTTAAAAGTTGCTTTATCAGTTTATTTAAAATAACAAAAATAGGCTTGTAGTTTTCATGAAAAATACCTAGATTTTCAAAATGGGAAAAAAAATTAGTAAGAAAAGTGGTACTGTTTCACATGTTTTGCAAACCTCTTCAATGTTTGGCTTTCATAGAAGATCGCTGGATTTGCCTATTTACTTTTATATCCAATAGATCTTGACATCACATGTCATGTAGCTTCTGGAAAGCTCCACTGTACAAGTGTAAGAGAATGAGAAGGAAAAAGGCAAATAACATCTTTGCATCATTATAAAATGGGCGCTGAAGGGGTTCTAAGGACCTTCACTTTGGGAACTACACCTCACCATCTGACTAGGGGAAGGAGGTATGGGCCTCAAGGTCAGGGACTGTTTGTTTTTCACGTACAGAGTAGTTTTGAATTGTCTCTTGGGCCTGGTGAATGTCACGTTTGGGAGACTGAGGACTGTATGTCCTAGGCAGAATTTTGTTGTTTTTATTTGCCAGGACGCAGCACATCTGGTTGGGCTCAACTAGCAAGCAAGCCCTGGCTCTTGGGCAAAAGCTTATCTGGAATCTGTTGTGTGTGTGCAGGGCTCAGGACTGAGCCAGAGACTGGGGCGTAGTTTACACACAGAATTTGGGGCTCTTCCCACTCTGGCTCCGTCCTTTCTGAGTTCCCCTTCACCTTCCAGCAGCTATGATTGCCTCAAACTCAGTCCTCTGGTTTTTAACACCAGGAAGATTATTGGGTTTCTATGGAAGTTTTAGCCACCCCACAGACTGCAGCTTCAGCCTGCCCTTGGGCCCCAAACCCCGTCTCACCATCCCAAAATGTCATCAATTTGTTCTGAGCGTCCTGTCCCTTCCATATTTTTATAAACTCTCAAGTCTCAGATGCCTGTGGACAGTTGTGTTTTGGTGCTTTGTTCAGTCTAGTCGTTATCTGCAGGGGGTCAGGTGGGCACAGGGCAGAGGAAGGGCACGGGATTTGGTGGGGTTTCTTCCCAAGCCCCGCTTGTCCTATCCTCCTCAGTCCCCTCTCAGGTCCTCCCACGAAGGAAGAATACTGAGGTAGATTCTACAAATTAAATGATTGGTACATGGGCGCCATTCTCTTTGTAGCTGCTTCTCTTCCTGTGGCAGAGGGGCAAGCAGCCACATGTCAGCTTCCTTCAGCTGACCCAGATGGTATCTGTTTCTTTCTTGTTCCTCTTTTTTCTGCTAGGCAGCTGGCCTGGAACGTCTCCCTCAGCTGAGGTCCAGGGTGATTCAGCACTAAGTACTGGGACCCCAAACCGTTTCTTCTGTTGCCGCTTCTCTCTGATTACATTCCTTTCAGTGGTGGGTTTTGGACCAACTTTTGGCCTACTACCCTTTAGGCCTAACTAGCTAAGGAAGAAGGCTACCAACTTTCTGCAGTTCTCTATTTTGGTCTTGGAGGCAAAATCACAGTGGACAAGACATTGTTTTGTTATATTTGCTATATTATTATTATTTGTTTTTGTCAGGCATTTCCCTGTATTTGTCTATCCTTCTGGGGCTATAAACAGAGGGATGTTGATTGTCAGGGTAGGATTAAGGAGTTCCCAAGTCCTTAGCAAAAATAATACATAGTGGTACCTCAAAGTCACCATCAATGCCAAGTGGAGACACTAATAAAACTTGACAGCCATGTGCCTCCTCTCAGACCACACCCCAGAACCACAGGGCCTGAATGACTGAGGCACAGAGTCCAGAGTCTGTCATCCCTGAGTCCCAGGCCTGAGTCCCAGGCCATCCATGCAGATGGGAGACCCACATGTGGGACAGAGGGCACCTAGGCCTTAAGGCCTACCTGGGCCACATGCCATTCAGGACCCTGCTAGGTGGTGGGTATAACTTTCTTCTGAAGCTGCACTTGCTGGGCTGCTGTGTTTCCTTTCACACATGTCTCCTCTGTTGGACTAGCAGGGTCTCAGCTTCCAGGAGCTCATCTTTTCCCTTTTATGCTCACTAGAGTCTTGGTCCATAGTGTTCTATTTTTTTTCTCAGACTTAGCCTGCCCAGAATCAAAGTCTAAAAGATTAGTTCTGCTTCAAATCCTTGTCACATTACCCAAAAAGGGTCTGCAGCACCATTCAGTGTGACCCCCATTCTGGTCTCAATGATCCCTCTGCACAGGACCTCTCCCCATGCTCTCTACTGGCCAGGGGACCCTATTGCCCACTTCAGCCCCCTTTTTCAGGGATGATCACATGCCTATCTCACTGATAACCTGTCCTTTTCTCTAATGCTTGCTGTGTTTCCTATACCTGTTGGGGCCCAGCAGGGGAAAATGGCATATGTTGCTTGCATAATTTAAGGAAAATGTGATAAAGGGATTTTCACAAAGTGTTGGTCAGGGTTTGTGGTTTTGTTTTTTTTTTTGTTTTTTTTTTTTTGTCAGGGTTTAAAGAAGAATCAACAGATGGTGCAGTCTAAGACTAGGTACAGAAGTGAATGTTAACTGGAACCTGGAGTGGGAACTCTATGGAGGAGGCCATCTGATAAGAACTCTGGCCTGTGTTCCAGGGACACAGCCAACCCGCAGGCCATCAAGGAAATACACCCCATCATCACTCTCCTCCTGTCTTCTGACTTCCTGTAGTTGACTGCCACTAGCTTAACTCAACCAGAAGCCGGCAGGCAAAGATGCCCATTGAAGCAATACACTGAGGCCAAACTCCTGGCCTAAAGGCAGGGTAATGAAGGTAGGTAGTGATGGGTCTGGAGGAGCAAAGATAAGATTGTCCAAGATACTATCCATCTTGTCCTACTTTCTTTCTTAATGATTCAGGGAAAAGGAACTGAGTGACTGTTTTAGTCCAAGGGAAGTAGCATAGTATAACTAACAGACATTTGTGGTCTAATCTCACTTACCTGCTGTATGATCTTAAGCAAACCATTTAATTGATATGCATTCAGTTTTCACATCAGCAAAATAATATACATTTTTCATGGCTTTTATGAGGCTCTTGTGGTGGGTATAAGGCCCATAGGATGAGGCCTATCACAAAGGAAACCTTACTAAACAGCTTGTATCCTTGAGAGGCCAATCTTTCCTTGTGTGCCCTTAATTGTATCAGTACTCCCTCTTGATTTTGCAGCTTCATTCTCTCCAAGGAATCCTTCCCTTTTGTCAGAAAACATGCTCAGTCACTCCTTTTCCTAATTCTACTTTTGTTCCATTCACAAAAATAAGTGCAGTGATGGGCATTTTCCTAGACTTGCCATTCCCGGAGGGTCAGAGGCCAGTGTAGTGTGTCGCCTTGGACCAGCAGCATGCCCGCACTCACCCCAGGGGCTACACACAGCGCATTGCCTCAACTATCTGGCTGTCTCAGACTGTAAAAGCCTAGTGAAGGATGATGTTTATCAGCAAAGGCATCACCAAAATTGAGTGGCCGATCCAAACAGGTCTGGTAGTGTTGAATTTTCCATTAGAAGGGAGCAAAAGACAGGTCTGGAAAAGACAGCCTATCTCTGGGTGTGATTAATTATGAAGCATGCATGTATATGGTTTACCGGCCTTTTCTAGTTATATCCTAGATGTAAACAATCCTCAGGCTCTAGGAGCCAGAGAGGTCTGTTACTGGTGATGTGATAAGAAAATCAGCCCTTTGGTGGACATCCATCTACCACCAGGGTTGGCAGCAGGTAAATGATACAAAACTGTTAATACCTAGATCCCCTTTGTATTAGTTTGCTAGGGCTGCCATGACAGAGTACTATAGACTGGGTGTCTCAAAGAGCAGAAATACATTGTCTCACAGATCTGGAGCTAGAAGTCCAAAGTCAGTGTGTCAGCAGCATTGGTTCTTTCTGAGGATTGTAAAGGAAGAACTTTTCCAAGGCCTCTCTCCTTGGCTTGTAGATGGCCACTTCCTCCCTGTGTCTCTTCACATTGTCTTCCCTGTATGTGTGTCTTTGTGTCCAAATTCTCCCCTTTATGAGAATTTCAGTCATGCTGGATTAGAGCTTACCCTACTGACCTCATTTACCTCTGTCAAGACTTTATCTCCAGAAGAGGTCACATTCTCAGATACTAGGGGTTAGGCTTTCAACATGAATCTGGGAAGGAAGGTTACAGTTTAACCATTATAACTTTCAGTCAATGGAAGCTCATAAAAATAATTATATCTAGAAGATTCTCAAAGTGGCCACATCTCCATTGTTAATATTCCAAACCATTTTCTTGCCAAGGGCAAACTCCTTTCCCATGCTCCCTTGTGATTTATTTGCTGGCTCATGTCTATAGATGCCAAACTGACTAAAGAATTTACATGCAGTACAGGGATGTTGACCACTCTGGTCTCTTCCCTTTGCACAGCAAGTCCTTGAGCATTCTCAAAGGAACTAACTGTTAGAGAACTCAGAGCTTCAGCCAGGACCTGTCTGCTTCTAAATCTGCTTCTGTCACATCTCTGGATAATACTGTCTGAGAGCCAGTATTTGTCTTGTCAACACAGTCCAGTGAAAGAACATTCAAACTGAGTTCTCTCAACCCGTTTTTTTCCACATCTTGTCCTGCACCTCATGTCCAGAATCCCAGGGTATGGCTGGCACCTACCCCAGGGCAACATGAAGAAAGACTTTTTCTCTTCAGCTCTTAAAATGTTTGGATTGATTCTCTAGCTCCAGGCTGCTGAATCCACAGATGTTCTGTGGCAGAAAGCTAATGTTTGTCTTGGGCTCAGGGATGAGAGTGCCTCTGAGGCAGGAGGGAGAGGAGGGGCGTACAGCTCCCATAACCAGCATCTGAAGAGAACTGTGTATTAGAAGCTGAGCCAGATGCATTGGAGACAGGAACTATCTGCCCTCAAGGGACTCATAGCTGCTCTGAGACACTTTTGAAGACCATGAGGAGACTCAAGCTGAGGGGCTGGAAAGGCACTGACCTGGGTGTATGGCCCTGCCCAGGCTAGACCGTCTGTATCTCATCTGAGAGACAGATCTCACAGATTCTTCTTGAGACTGAATAACCCAAGCTCTGGAATGTATTGATGCTGGTCTCTTGTATGGTTTTCCACTTCAGCTCTTAGGGTCAAACTAGTGATGGAGTTCCCCCTGAAGGGATTAAAAACAGCACCACCCATCATCCAAGGCAAGACATGATCTGGAAGACAGGCTGTAGATTGGGGGAAGGTAAAGCTTTCCTTCCACCCAGCATCCATCTGACCCTGATTCTGAGCCAGGGAAGGGGTGGATGGTAGGGTGGGGAGTTCACCTAGCCAAAAGGAAGCTGCTCAGTTATGAGTAAAAGAGGTAGCAGGATGAGAGACCCTAGGATTGGACTTGCCTGGGCAGTGATTGGATATTGTTCCTCTATATTACACTTTTCTCTCATCATTCTTGATACTTTGATAAAATCTCAAAGATGTAGTCTGGCTCATCTGGCACTAGTGTGGGTGGTTAAAAGAAGGGCAGGTCCCCTGTCAAGGAGAAGTCAACAGGATGAGGGAAGAAGGTTGTCTGAAGCCAAAGGGTGATGGAAGGAGGGGTTAGAGGCATGGGAGGCTCTGTGTGCTCAGATGCCAGCCTCTATGAGGAGACCCCTGAGGCATCAGCCAGGAGGCAGGTGGAAGGGGCCATTTCCCCATGAAAGTGCTGGTTAAACACATCACTGTGGTTTCAGTTACACACATAAGTGATCACTTGTTCAGTCTGAGACATCCTGTGCCACATGTCTGCACAGGTGTGAAGAGAATGCAGCTGCAGTGCGGACAGTGGTTCAAAGCATAGGAGTTTGACTGCAAAGAATAGCTCAGAGCTTTGGTTCTGGCATTAGACAGCTTGGTCTGAGGGAAGTTGGCACCATTTGCTGGCTGTGAGATCATGGGCAAGTTAATTTTGTTAAGGCTCAGTTTCCTCATATAACATGGGGATGGTAATAGTACTTTGCAGGATTCTTGGGGTGCCTGGTTGGCTCAGCTGATTGGGTGTCCAACTCTTGGTTTCAGCTCAGGTCGTGATCTCAGAGTCGTGAGATTGAGCTCCATGTGGTGTTTAGAGTAAGCCCTCAAATAAGATAACAATATGATCCCTCTTATATGTGGAATTTAAAAACACATATCTGAGCTCATAGATACAGAAAACCTGTTGGTGGTTGCCAGAGGTAGGAGTTGCAAGAAATGGGTAGAAGGTGCAAGAAATTGGTAAACTGTGTTGTTGTTATTATTGTTTTTTAGTTCAAATAAGTAGAATATAAATAAATAAATATGAGTAATCCAAGCCAATAAGCTGCTAAATAAGATACCTATCTTCTTACCTTCCAAGTATACTTTCATAGGAAAAAAAAAAAGAAAATGTCTTAGTAAATGTCTTTATGCCTTATACTACTAGTGAGCAATATGTTGAAATATTTTCAACTATGTTGCAGTGTTGGACAATTCAGTTTAGCATCCCATGATTTTTAAAAACTCTTTATCATCAGAAAACAATAGAAAAATCTAAGGTAGAGATAAACTGGGATATTAGGAAGGAAATCAGGGGAGGGGCACTGATAACTGTTTAGATATTATTGGCTAGTTCATCACCAGTCATAGAGAAAGAAAGTGAATGGCCATGGGATGAATTGCAGAAGATGGATATTTCTATGAAAAACAAAACCCAACCAGAAGTTTGTTATCAGAGAAGTGAAGTGGTTCTAAACAAAGATAAAGGAGAAGGAAATTTAAAATTTTGGACAAATAAGATAAAAAAGTCCAATTTTTTATAGTCATGGAGAAATATATTCAGTTGTTCAATAAGCTGAAGGTATCCCTTGTGAGTAAAATGCTAAGAGGATAGACATTATTTCCTTACAGTTTTGACTCTGTGCCACGGTAAAAAAGTGGGGATATTCCAAGGTGTTTGAATGGTGTGTCCAGCTGTGAACTGGCTCCAGACCCTAAAGAGGCCAATTGCAGAGGCTGATTGTCCAATTAGTCTATTTTCACATTCTTTCCCTCAGTGTTTGTCTTTTCTTCTTCTTTGTTAGCAAAAGAAGCAACAAATGGCTTTGGGGAATAGAATTGATCGATTTTGTGTAAAATGCTAACCTGAATTTTAGGTATATAAAGTTGGAGATTAAGAAAATCTCTTAATTTAAATAGAGATTGGGAATTTCTTGAAGGTTTCACTTATTCATGTATTTTATGCCTGAACAAACTACTCTCCATCTGTTTGTGTATTTATCCCTTGCAATAAGATGTTGGCAAATAGTACCAGAAATACACTGACAAAATAAATTTTCTTTTCACGAAATCTGCTGAAGTATGCAATGATGAACAAATGATTTCAATGATATTTTACACATTAATTTCTTTTTTTAAAAAAGATTTTATTTATTTATTCATGAGAGAGAGAGAGAGGCAGAGACACAAGCAGAGGGAGAAGCAGGCTCTATGCAGGGAGCCCGATATGGGACTCCATCCTGGGACTCCAGGATCACGCCCTGGGCCAAAGGCAGGTGCCAAACTGCTGAGCCACCCAGGGATTCCCCCACATTAAATTCTGGATTATTTCTACTCCCAAACAGTAAACTCAGGTATTTCCGATTTGAAGCAGCAAAGTGTAACTTGCTAATGACTTTGGGTTCTGTTTTTTTCTCGAAGATATTTATTTTGTGTAATTCATGCCAGAGCTGCCTCATTTTATTTCTCTGTATTTGACTATGGATTGGATAGTACTATTTGAACAAGGATTAAAATGTTCTCCCTGACTTGCTTCATAATTTTCCAATTTATTGTGTGGGTAAAATTTCATTTTATTTAAAAATATTTTTATATTGATGATAAGAGTTTGATAGTTTTCCCATCAATAAAAGATGACTTTGAGGGGCACCGGGTGGCTCAGCGGGTTTTATGTCTGACTCTTGATCTCAGGTCAGGTCTTGATCTCAGGGTCGCGAGTTTCAGCCCCATATTGGGCTCCATGTTAGGCATGGAGCCTACTTAAAAAAAAGAAAAAGAAAAAAATGATATTTTACACATTAAATTCTTTTTTTTTTTTAAGATTTCATTTTTTTATTCATGAGAGACAGAGAGAGAGAGAGGCAGAGACACAGGCAGAGGGAGAAGCAGGCTCCATGCAGGGAGCCCGATGTGGGACCCGATTCTGGGACTCCAGGATCATGCCCTGGGCCAAAGCAATGGGGAAAAAAGAGACAACAAGGCTTATCACTCCTTGAGACCCATTTGGGGAGAAAAGCAAAGGGTGAGTGAGGGCATAAGAAGGTGGGGTAGGACCTCTGTGTGGGACCCTCAGCACAAGCACACCTGGGGGTGACATAAGGTACACCCATTGGGATTCGAATGGCCATAGGTGGTCTCTCCATGCTTCTCTTGCAACCAGCCAGGTTCCCCTGAGGCAGACAGTATCTCACCAGCTTTGTGGCCCAGACATGCCTTGTTGGAGCCCACAGAATACTGTTACTTACCTGACTGTACTTTGAAACAGCCTCCACCAGCCATCTGGCTGAACTGGAGTGGTTTCTACAAATGGAAGAATCTTGCCTCACTTTTCAAATTCCGGTGGCACAACCTTCCCATTATTCTACAGGTCAGAATGGGAAGAGCAATTAGAGAATGAGAGAATTATGCAGGACTACAGCCTGGGAGAGCAGAGAAATTAGCAATTCATTATTGGAATGGAAACTGTAACAAGGGGATTTTGAGAGCAGCAGTACCCTGGCTGAGACCGCCAGCCTGTAGAAGATTCTGGCAACACTGTAATGAGTCATTTCCTAATTCAACTGAACTAAAAGCTCCTGCTGCCTTAGGAAATTGTACAGCGCTCTTTCCCCATCATCTCAGGGCCCCTGCCATCCAGAGCCTGCCAGTGCGGATGTGATGTTTGCAGGGCCCATCTGCAGAGAACCTCCATTTGTTTCTGACTTAAGCAGTTCTCCGTGTGCCCTCAGCCAGTCAGCCCCTGTGGTCTGTGAGGGGGTTGTTTGCATTTGCAGTGTTTGCTATGCAGGAGCACTGAATGGGCTCCTCACACCTGCCTGGATCACAGCGTACCCCTAACAGAAAAGCCAGGCATGGGATGCCCACATTGGTACCATCACATTCTGGGAGCCCAACTCAAGCCTTGTAACCCATCCAGAGGTGATAATTATGGAAAAAGAATAGCTAACATTAACCATGGAGTAGTAATTGCTAACCTAACTTGAGTTCCTGCTGTGATTGAGGGACTTTTCCAAGCATTCTACATGCTCTGTGTTATTGTCCTCACAAAACTTCCGCAGGATAGGTAGAGTTGTGAATTCCACTTTGCAGATGAGGAAACTGAGATGAGGGGAGTTTAAGTACCTTTCCCCAAGTCACTTGGTTGGTAAA
Source organism: Vulpes lagopus (assembly GCF_018345385.1). Lineage (NCBI taxonomy): Eukaryota > Metazoa > Chordata > Mammalia > Carnivora > Canidae > Vulpes > Vulpes lagopus. The sequence goes on along the minus strand of NC_054830.1, from coordinate 107,868,798 downwards.
GGGTAGAGCCAGGGTTTGAATTCAGCGGAGCATCTCAGGGCCCTTGTTCCTCACTACTACATTGCATTTCATCTTGCTTCTCCTTGGGAGGACATGATAGGTAACTGTGGTTCCACAAGTTGCTTTAGTCAAAGGTCTGTGCAGAATCTGATTCCCCCTCAATTTTAGGGGGCTTCAGGAAAGCCGTGTCTTTTTCTGTGAGGTCTGATTCCCTACCTTGGTTTATGTGATTCTATCATCCACTCCTTAAAATACAATTGGGATGGTCAGGAGATCACTTGCACTAATTGTTCAACTGTTTAAAATGAATCGGCCTTTTATCTGTAGTCTTTGCATAGATTTTTACAGGAATCAATCCAACCACCTGAGGAATCTGGGTGGGAGTATTGCCCAAGAGACCAGGATTCCTTTCCCTCTGGCTATGGTGATTTTATCTTCTTCATTTTACCCATAGTTGAATAGTGATGACTAATATTGTTGAAATTATTCAACTAGGCAGCGCTGCCTTGTTGTAGAAAAATTATAAAGCTCTGTTTCTTCATTACATTATTCTCCATATTCTTCTGAAATTTAGAAATTTAAAAATTATATATATATATATACAACACAGGTTCTATTAGAGCATTACATTGATATGGACAGAGGTGGGGTGTTATATATATTCCAAAGTTGAATATCTGAGAATATGGTAGAAGGATGAGAAAAATTATATGAGCACCTCAGATGGGGCCAGAGAACAGATTATGGGAAAAGGGCATGTTCTCATGAGTTCTGTATATCACTTCTGGATGGATGCATGCATGCATGGATGCCTGAATGGATGCATGGTTGGGGAGATGGATGGTTGGATGGAAGGATGCACAGATGGATGGATGGATGGATGGATGGATGGATGGATGGATAGATAGGCATGCAGGCAGATGAACTAGGACAAGAGTAAGTTAGCAAATGGGGAAGAGAGTGCATTTCAGGTATCAACAAGGTAATACTCTTCTTTGTGACCCTGTGAAGCCGTGGTCGCCCTCATGAGTTCTTGGGTAGGGAGAGATTGTAGTACAGTGTCCCTAGCAGCCCCTGTTGCTTTGGACAGTGTCCAGAGGTCTGCACAAACTGTCATTATACCTCGGCTTTGGTCTCGTAGGGTAAATCTATTCTGTCTCTTTCCAGGGGCAGAGAGCAGGGGATGATTTCTACACCATAAGGACAACTTTGTCTTCCTCTGCTTCAGAGAGCAGAAGCATGCTGAACCCTCAGGAACAAGGCAATCACCTGAGGTGCAGACACAGAGAACCAGCACTGTTTCTTTCTCGGGGATTAAAAGCTAAGACTAAGATATACAGTGTCCCTGGATGGCAAGAGCCAGTGTTGTGAAGATGTCAACACTCCCCGATTCCTCTAAAATTTCAGTGAATTCCAAACCAAAATTCCCATAGATGTTTTATAGAAACTATCACACTGATTATAAAGTTTATATGGAAGAGAAACTGTTTTAAAAGAATAAAGGATAGGGACACAATTCAGTGGTTGAATGTCTGCCTTTGACTCAGGTCTTGACCTGGGGGTTCTGGGATCGAGTCCCACATTAGGCTCCCCTGCAGGGAGCCTGCTTCTCCCTCTGCCTGTGTCTCTGCCTCTCTCTCTGCGTCTCTCATGAATAAATAAATAAAATCTTTTTTAAAAAAAGGATTATTGAAAAAGAAGAGTAAGAAATGTACTTGATCTTCATGTATCAAAATATACAACAAAGGTGGAGTAATTAAAACAGAAGGCATTAATGAATGGGTTCTTGGGATAAAGCAGAGGAAACAAATGTATATGCAAGAGTTCAGCTATGGGAAAGATGGAATTTCATACAGGTAGTCAAAGGATGAGCTATGCTCCCCCTCAAATGGAAAGCTAGTTGTCCCAACACCATTGATTTAATATAGCTAGACCCACCCCAGCTCCCCAACCCCAGCCTCCAAATATTTCTGATAGGTGCTAGAGAACTGTATATTTAAGATAATGATGATATTAGATAAAAATGGCTGAAACTCTCTCTCTAAGAATTTATTTATTTATTTATTTATTATTTATTTATTTAAAAGAAAGGGAGAGAGAGCATGTGAACAGGAGGAGGAGGGGCAGAGGGAGAGAGAGAATCTCAGATTCTGTGCTGAGCATAAGCCTGACATGGGGCTCAATCCCACAACCCTGAGGTTGTGACCTGAGCTGAAATAAAAAATCAGATGCTTAACCAACTGAACCACCCAGGTGCCCCATGACTGAAAAAAATTTGATAAACCTTAGAGTAAGCTAGGTATTCTAGATAGGATACAAAGACCAGAAGTTAAACAAACAAACAAAAACTATTATATACATAAAATGAATTTAAACGCTGTATGCAAAAGGCATTATAAAGGAAGTTTAAAAAATAAGCAGCATTCTTTGAACTTGCTGAACATTTTCATAGTAAAATTTGGAAACAGTAAGCAACAGACCAGGAGAAAATGAGGGAACTTATAGGTAGGATTAATATTCAGAATATATAAAAGCCACCTATAAAAGCCAAATATTGAAAAATGGACAAAGAAAAAGATGAGCAGTTAAGAAGAAATGCCAACAGAGTATAAATATATGAAAAGTTGTTCCATTTGACTAGTAATCAGGGAAATGAAAAATCAACAATTAGCTAACATTTCTTATCCATTAGATTGGAAATAATTAAACATATTGATCATATTCTGTTTTGTAAGGAAACAGATAATCTCACCAGCTCTTGTTTGGAGTATTCATTGCAAAGCTTTTGGGAGAGCAACTTAGCAGTATTATCAATATCTTAAATGTACACATTCGTTAATCCAGAAATTCTGTGTCTCAGATGTATTCCAAAGAAAGACACATTTTCTTCGAGATTCCTGTGAAGACATCGGGAAAAATGCCCATCTTTAAAGGAATAAATAAACTGTTGATATACATAAACTATGATCATTAGAAAGAATGCAGAAATATATATGTATTGATCAGAAGTGTTTCCAAGGCATTTTTATTTGTCAGTGAAAAAGGCCAGTCAGAAAACAATTCATAGAACACGATTCCCATTTTATGAAGGGAAAACAAAAATACTTGGTTTGCATAGAAACATGACTGGAAAGATGGGCATTGGCCAGAGCCTCATTTCTGTCTCTCTCTTTCCCTCTCTCCCCTCTTCCCCCCAGCCCTCTCTCAAACCTAGCAGTTGAGCCATGTCTCCTTAACCCCTTTACACACATGCACTCGTGAGCATCGCTTGCAGAATTAGGTCCTAATTCAATTCTAAGCTTCTTTCCTGACTCTGTGTTCTCATAGCACCCTATACCTCCACCACCTTCATCTCAATCACAACTGTACATCCAACCTCTTTTTCCTACACTGGCCTCCAGAAGAGAGCCACAATATGCTACATGCCATGCTCTGTACATGGGCCTCGTGATACCCTAGCCCCAAGGCCTAGCACTGTGCTTAGCACACAACAGGCACTCAATAAGTGTTCATTGAATGACACTCCTTTGTAAAAGGCAACATTGAAATACGTTAATAGTTCATTGCTAATTAATACATAAACATATTATCATCCTGTGTATCAAATGACTAACTGGAGGAAGAGATTTGCATGTGACAAGGTTTGCATGTGAAAAGACAACATTGAAATACGTTAATAGTTCATTGCTAATTAATACATAAACATACTAATATCCTGTGTATCAAATGACTAACTGGAGGAAGAGATTTGCATGTGACAAGGTGTCTCATGAACAGCCCTCCTCCAAGAAACTGTGTGCATCATTGTGCTTTCTTCTTGTGCTTTCTTCTGTGAGACCGCAAGCTTCACCTGCTGGTCTTTGTGTACCTCTGATATGTGGAATCACAGAGGAGAAAAGGCGGGGCCCGAGGGAGGAGAAGTTTTCTTTTAGAGTTTATCCAGGTGAATACTGGCACCTCCATTTTTATTAAAAGAAGAAAAAAAATCCAAGCAAGGATAATATGGAGTTTGGGTTCCAAAACACAGATAAACGGTGGAAGTAATTCAGCTCTCCTGTAAACACAGATAATGCGTTATGACCAGAGAAACCCAGCATCTCAGGGGTGGAATGAATCTGAGAGGTTATCCACTCCAGTGAAATTACATTTGTTATAACGTACAGGTCTGCGGTAGATCAGGGACGGATAAAGCCACATGTGGGTGCTGGGAGGGAGGAGGGGCAGGTGGAACTTGTGGGGGAAACTGGGTAAAATGAGCCCCCTTGTCTCGGTCTTAATCTTCACACCCGCCTCCGCTCCTGTTTGCACGTTTCCAGCCAACCCTCTGGCAGGATGAGGCAGGGCCACTGCTTGAGCTAGAGCTCTCTGTGCCCTGTCTCTTGCCCATCCCTGAAAATCTGTGAGTTGCCTAGTTCTCCGGAGCCAGGCAGTGTCAGGGGGTGGTAAGCAGAGAAAGTGTATTGAATTGATAATGTCAGATGCTTTCTTTTTTTCCCCCCACATGGAAATGAGAAGGTGGTTCTTTATTTGAAAATGATTAAGTGACTTTGGAAGATGGAGACAAAGACAAAAAGTGTGACTATCTCTTTTATCTCTGAATTGGTCTTTGGGATTTGGTGTATGATTTTTTTGCCTGGCTTGATAAATAAGACCAGAGGCCTGGAGGCTCAAGATAAAGTGAATCATAGGCTCGTTTTTACTCTACTCATAGGGGACTATTGTGTATCAGTTTCCCTTTGGGAGGGAACAAGTACACCAGAAGGCAGGGGAGCAGAAAAGTGACCCCATGTTTTTCTGTCGTGCCTACTGTATTTTTCCTCAATAAGCTTTCTTCAACTTTGTGGTTCTGCCCATAATCCTCTTCCCTGGGAATTCCCTCCATGCATGCAGAGTCCATTGAAAGCGCAGGCCTTGCCAGGGAGTAGTGGCAGCCATGCTGTTGGGAGAGGAGCTGGATGAGAGTCAGTGGGGGAGAAAAAAAACCCCAGAAATCCAAACACAGACTCCATGGCCATCTGCAGTGACTTGCCAAGGGCCACCTGTGAGATTGCTTCCCTATGATGAATGCCCTTGAAGGGATCCTCATTTCAGTGGACATCTATTCCTCACTCCCAGTCATCTCTAAGACAGTTTTGGTTTGATAGAAATAATCCCTGTTTTGGTGTGGGGAGTGTGTGCATGCGTGCCCATCTCCTGCCCCTGAGGGTTCAGCTGCCAGTCTTTTCAGGCTTCTGTGTGTTCTCTACCAGAAAAGACACATGTCCATGAGCAGATTGTCACATTAAAAAAAATACTTTATTTATTTATTCATGAGAGACACACAGAGAGAGGTAGAGACACAGGCAGAGGGAGGAGAAGCAGGCTCCATGCAGGGAGCCCAATGTGGGACTTGATCCCAGGACTCCGGGATCACGCCCTGAGCTGAAGGCAGATGCTCAACCACTGAGCCAACCTGGGGGCCCCAATTGTCACATTTTTGATGTTCTTTAAAAATGAAGCTCTCCAGGTAGGGCTTGTTGAGGGATGTTCTGTCTAAAAAAGGCCACTTTGAATACAAATCCCATTCTCACCAGTCTTCCCCTGTCCAGTTGCATTTAGCCTTTGCCTGGTAGCATATTTATACTCTAAAAGACTTAAACTGTTAGGTCCAATCCTCTCTTTTATGCAGGAAGAAACTGAGGCCCAAGAAGGCGAAGGGACATACTTTCCCAAGGTCACAAGGTGATCTAGGACTGGACCTCTGGTGTCCCGAAGTGCGAAGCCCCACAACACTCCTTCCTCAGGCAATCTCCGTATCCTGCCAGGGCTCTGTCATCCCCAGACTGCAACAGGCCCCTTTGCCTGGCTGAATCTAAACTTAGCCATTCTTTATTTCGTTGCCAGTGAAGTTTTTCCATATGGTCCTTTGTATAATTGGTCCTCAGCTAGAAGAGAAAATGTATGCTGGTGTCAGGGGGTAAACCCTCTGACTGTTCCAAAGTTAGCTTTCTGCCCACTGCATTTTTCAGCTGCAGAGCCAAGTAAATCTAGGACAAATGCTCTCATGAATCACTGATGGGGTCTGTAAAGAAGGATGTTTCCAGGACCTCAGAGGCCTGGCTTAAGAAATGCAAGTAGTTTTAGAAAAAGAGAAAGACTGTAACTCCTCAAACCCATACTTTGTCCACCCTCTAGGTCTCTGACCCGCAAGCACAATATTAGCTTGAACAAACATGATCCACTCAGCTTCACCTGGCTTGCCATCTCAAATCCCCAACCAGCAGTGTGTCATATTTGAGGAGCAGCACTGTTTGGAGGCAGAAGGCAAGACTACAAAAGAACAGAATAACAAGCTGAGGAGAAGCCAGCAAGGCAGGGGAGAGAGACAGACACTCTGTAGTGGCCAGGAGTGCTGGAGCTACGGGCAAGAAGTTCAAGGACGTCACAAAGTCTCATTTCCCTGCCATGGTCCCCCCCAAGGCACAGGTGTGTGCTGCTGCGAGAGGGTGGCTTGAAAGGGCCAGGAGGAAGGAACTGAATTACCTGAACTCAGCTTCTAAATCCTTGGGATGAAGAAAGCAAGGCTTCAGAATTGGAAGCTTAATCAGCCATGTGGGAAACACAGGGCCAGCCTTTAAGCCTCACCACAGCAAGGAGCCTGTGCTGGATCCTTCTGAGGGAAGCAGGTACTACCTGTGGTGGCGGGGGCGATTACCCTAAACCTCCTCACCTCGCGTTGTCCTGGGCACTCTTTCCATGAAGTAAGCATTCTTTTGTTCTTCCCTGAAAGCCTAGTAGGAAGGTTATCATCCCTGTCTTCCAAATGAAGAAGCAGAACTGTGCAAAGTTAAAAATCTTTCCCAGTATACACAGGAATGAAGGAAAAAAGCCTAGATTCAAACCAAGGTCTCTCTGGCCCTAGAACCTACAGCTGAAGTCCTTGGGCTAATAAATTACCCCTTGGACTATGTTTGCTCTACAAGAACTTGCTGACCCTCTTGACATCCATGGTCCTTCCAGAGTAATTCAGAGGGCCCAGGCCTCCTGGCCAACTTGATCCGCACATACGATGCTCTGGAGTACACCACTTCTTCCCTCCATCTTCTCTCCCCTCCTCTTTCCCTTTCTTTTATTCACTTTCTTTTTCTCATTCCTTTTCTCTTTCCCTCTACACCTAGTGACACTCCCCGCTGGCCCCAAACAATATTGTTGAAGCCAGTATTTGATTCCCTGTGTCAAGAGGTTTCCTGTTTGGTGACAAAGGTCATACTCCCTCTTTTTGTAATTTCACACTCTTTACTTATCCAAACTTTCTTTTCAGGATCTAACATTTACAGCAAAGTGTAAATGGTTGATGAGTCTCATAAAGGAGGTGCCAAGGATGGCCCATAAAGAAATATCACAAAGAGGCCAAGACCACAGAAGAAACCCAATCAAAGTGGAGATTAAATCACCAAGGGAAGGAGTCAGTCACCAACAAGAGCTGAGATGTCATCACAGCAAAGAAGGGGGGTGGAGAAGAGATGGTTGGTAGACTGAGTACATGAAACTCTTCAGTGGACTTTGATACTACCAACTAGCAATGCTCTTCCTTCTCCCAAGGCTTTCCCGTGCTGCCCAGCCCAGGACATGGCCAGGTTATCTTCTTTCTGTGCCCTACTTGCCATCTTTCTTTAGCTGGTCTGGATTCCTGATGCATGTCCTGTCCTACCTGCCATGACTGATTTATCCAGACCAGGGACAAGGAGTTCTGTAGACACATGCCTCTTTCCTCCTCCTACCTCACCACAAGAAAGTGTAGGGGGGAATCACACCTAGAATAGGCCATTCCCAGGGGTAGTCTCAGAATTTGCAGCTTCTCACTCCCAGGGTGAACAGAGAGGCTCAGGGAACTGCCATTGCAAGCCACGGAATTACAAAAACAGCCAATGCCACTGAGGACCATCTCTCCCCATTCCTGTGTTTCATTAGCTCAGCTCCAAATGACTTAACTAGAACAGACAAAGGCTCATTAAAATATCATGTTGGATGAGATGTAATTCTCAGAATAATGTTAACATCAAACAAGCAGTTGGGAGGCAGCGTTGCTCTGGTCTTGCAAGTGAGGAGGTATTTTGCAAGGTAAGCACTCTTCCTACCAATGGGGTTTGGATGCCGGGTAGGCGGAAATGATTATGGATGAAGAGGCTGTTGCTGTGAGCATCAGAACTCCATGTTGACTAAACCGAGCTCTATCTAGTCAGCTCTATTCTCTGAATATTTGGCTTCTCAAAACATAATTCTTTTATAAACCTGAATTCACTAATTACATCTTTTCTAAATTGACCGTTCAGCAATTCTTCCTTACAAATCAACCAACCAGTTTTAAGAGAAGCTACCAAATTAGCATTAGAGTCTGGTGGAGTCATCTTCCCTGTAGAGAGGACCAGTCAGTTGTGAAGCACAATGAGAAATTTCACCATGGCAAAGAATTCCAGAAGCAGCTAATTTGGGGTGGTATGAAGATTGCCTCAATTTAGAGGTAACTTTTGGTACTAGCTCAGTCACTACACTGGGTGAAACAGTGTACCCTCCAAATTTGTGTCTACCCAGAATCTCAGAGTGTGACTTTATTTGGAAATAGGGTTTTTGCAGATAGAATTAGTCAAGATGAGGTGATATTGGATTTGTGCGGGTTGGAGTGATGACTCATGTCCTTATAAGAAGAGGAGAGGCACACAGAGACATAGAGAAAGAAAGGCCATGTGAAGACAGAGCCAGAGGCTGAAATGAAGAGCTTCAAAACAAGGAATGCCAAGGATTTCCCAGAGCCACCAGAAGGTAGGAAGAGTCAAGGAAGGATTCTTTCTTAGAGTTTTCAGAGTGAGCATGGCCCTATCCACACTTTGTTTTAGATCTAGTATCAAGAACTGTGAGAGAATAAACCTCTTGTTTTAAGCCACCCAGTTTGTGGTTATTTGTTATGGCAGCCCTAGACCACTGATAGAGTCACTCATCAGCTGAGGAAACTTGAACTGGTTATTTACCCTCTCTAGTCCTCAGTTTCTTTATCTAGGCCAGTTTAGACCTATATATTTGCTAAGTTATACAGTAACTCTATTTCCTCATATTAAAATGAGAGTGATATAATTTACTTTTTTGAATAAAGAAAATTAGCTTTTCCATGTGTGGAACACTTAGGACATCACAACCACTTACAGGCATCTCACTAAGTATTTGTTATCTATTTTCATATCCTGCCTTGATCTGAAAAGAAATTGAGAAGGCCTAACAAATTCTTGCCATAAATAAAGCATGACAGCCTTGCAGAGAACTCGTTGTTTCCCGATACCCAGTGTGAAAAGGGAAACATGACATTTTGTGTGCCTAACAGAACCACAGGGCAAATGATCACAATTTTATCCAGGCAAACTTATGGAAGATATTAGTGGGACAGCCTGTACAATCCCTTAGGCCCAGAGGTTTCCTTTACATGTTCCCAGATTTGATTTGGCCTCATATTTATTAAATTTCTTGTACTGTATCCAGGGCTCACAATAGCAGATATAAGGGAAGACCCAATTTCTGCCCAGAAGGAATTTCTAGTTCATTAGTAGGGTAGTGAATGGAAGGCATTCATACAAGCCTACAGGAAACTGATAAAAAGCAGAATAGGATTGTGTCCTCAGTCCTTTGAAGGTTGAAGGGATGATGGATTAAAAAAAAAAAATCAATACCATTGGGAAACATCACAAATACATGCCTTAACTTGCAACCAGGGGATGAATTTCTCACCAAGTAGTGGCTACTCCAAATATCTCACCTCCTGCCCCCAGCCCAGTGCCCAACTAAGGTAGTTCAAAGGATAAGGGGCTTCATTTTCCTGAAAAATCTACTATAAGGATTGCCATTACCAAGATTATCGAAGTCTGGGAATTGAAGCAGGAAACAATATGCTGAGTGGTCAGAATACTGATGGATAAAAACAGACGAGATCCTTGCTGTGATGGAGGTTATACTGTAACAGGAGAGACACATATCAGTTGCTCATCACCCAATGGGATGGTGAAAATGTTCTTTATTATGAAAGCAGATAATACAGAGAATTTTTTAGTTGGGGGAGGTCCAGGGAGGTTTTCATGAAGAACTGATGTTTGAGCAGAGGCTGGAAGGGTGTATAAAATGTATCCAGGTAAGTAGGGAAGAAAGGAACATGCGCGCGAGAGTGTACAGCATGTACAAAGGCCCTGAGATGGCAGAGCTTGACTAGTAGGAAGGACTGAAGAGGACCCAATGTTAGTGCTTTGGAAAGAGCAAGGCAAGTCTCAAAGGGAGGATGAGGCTGTTGAGTTAGAGGCCAACAAGACTGTGCAGGACCTTGTTAGCCACGTGAAGGTTGGTTTATATCCCAACAGAAATGGGAGGCCCTGTGTGAGTTCGGAAGTTTGCTACACACTGTGGTCTCTGGATCAGCAGCATGGGCATCACTAGGGAACACATCAGAAAGGTGGGATCTCAGGCCCACCCCACACGTCCTGAAACAGAATCTGTTTCCCAGGTAATTGGTGTGCATATTAAAGTTTGAGAAGCACTGGCTTAGAGCATTTTCAGGTAGTGCAGGAATTGCCAAATGGGGAACGTCAACTTGAAACACTTGTGTAATTGAGTATGTGTGTATGTGTGCATGTGCCAGGGAGGGATGATAATAAATCCCATCAAAGAAATCCGGTTAATGGCAGCACCTGTCATTATGTTGTCCTGTATGCACTTTCCTTGAGAGCAATAACTGCATTTTTTACTACAACAGGGCTCCTCTGTGCTCCTGAGACAGTGCTCAGGATATTTGGTCTACTCCATAATCAGTGCAAGGCGTAATGAAATCTCACTCTACGGTGGCACGTCTAAGGCACTCAGACACAGTGCCTGGGTGGGGCCGGCTCCAGCTTCTGAAAGACATCTCTAATCGGTCAGGCTCCTTTCTACTCTGAGTTTAAACGTGGCCTGAGACTCCCCACACAGTTTGCCAGTGTTTACCAATTGATCTGATTAGACGCACAACGTTAAAGCAACTTGCCGCCCCTTGTTTCTTTGAGCGAGGCATGAAAACAAATTTCAGTAACAATCATTATTTCTGGAGATTCAGAGGTATTTGCCCAGGATCCATTTGGCTTGCAAGCCTAATTGCTGAGAATACTTTTCCAGGAGGTGAGCGGAATCACACCTCCATGGAGCTTGGCCATAGGAGGCCATGGTGGTCACACAGCAGGCTTCCCAGTCAAAAGAATAGATACCAGCTCTGAAAGCTGGCTTCTACAGAGCACCAGTGGCTCAGGGAGGAATAGCAGAGACTTCTCCAAGAAATTATTTGTTCTTTTGAATCATCAGAGCTGTCTCTGGATCTGCAAAGAAGGATGACTGGAAGCTGTTCAGAAAGACAATTTAGCAGCTGGACAACTTCAGCTACCACAAGCTTAGACAGAGATGGATAAGCTGTCAAACCCCACAGAATTAATCCTGACTGTCTGCACCAAGCAAGATTCCCAGCCTCATGAGTAGCTAGCTTCGTTTTTCCCTCAATTGTTCGTAAAAGAACAGATGAAGCTTTCTCTTTTCCAACACATGTATGGAGGTGAATGACAAAACTGTGTTTGCTACCGCCTGTGCCAAATCCGGTACTTGCTCATTCCTTTCAAGAACCAGCATTTTTCTGGACTCTTAGATGCATGACTGTAATCAAATGAGATTGATTATGTGTCTGAATCAATCAGCTTCACTTTTTTAGAGTTAAATAAACTTGTCCTAGGTTAACATTAGGTGTGTCCATTTGGTAGAGTCACAGAGACCATTGGGCACTCTGTCTCTGAGTTTCCTTTGAGTAAGAGGGGCAAGCAAGAAACTCAGGACACAGCTACAGTCCTAAATATCATCACCACATAATTAAACGACACTTTATGTATCCATGTGACATCAGCAAAGGCACACCTGGTAAACAGGAATAACATCACACAACCAAACTAAAGCATTTGTAATGTGCAGAAGAACTAACAAGACATAGGTAACAACACAGTACATAATGATACAGAACCTAACATAGTTTAGCAGTAAGTGCAGGGCTACTAACCAAGTCTGCAGGCTCAGAGGAAGAGGGGAGCCGTGTGATGAATGCTTAGAACTAAGAAGAAAAAGTTGAACCATTGAGCCAGTCATCCAGTAGCTTCATTGAACATGTTTGAAAACTCTTAGCCAACACTGTGCACCTGGCACCTAGAACAGTCTTTTCAAGGAGTCAGTTGAAGATGGGTCAGATTGGCAAATCTTGTAAAAACGATCATTTAAGCCAGTACTTTCCAAGTACAAGAAATCCCAAGTAACTTCTTTCTCTGCTATGTTCAGAAAGGTTTGCTCTGGAACACAAAAAGGTGGTGACTCATTCAAGGTTTCATATCTGAGCACTCTAATTTCCATATTCCCCTGGGAGTTATTCTACTGTAGTGTTATTTTATTACTATGTTCAGTTTTATGCATAACATGAAAACCTAGCTTTGAGCCACCAGCTTCCATGATGCTGATTCAATGTATTTTTTACATGAGTTAACTCCTCTGGGGAAAGTACTATTGAGATATATTTCTGTGGGAGAGAGCTATGATTGTGTTAATATACACGAAGTCCATTGCTGAACAAAATTCATGTATCTGAATGTGTTTACTGTGCATCCTTGGCATGAGTGTAAGGCTCTTTACACAATAAGGAATGTGTGAATTTATTTGTCTGCTTGTTTCTTTGCTTATTGAAGTAGTGACTTCCATATGGTATTTCTATTTTTAATTTTTTGAGGAACCTTCATGCTGTTTTCCATAGTAGCTGTACCAGTTTACATTCCTACCAACAGGGCATAAGGGTTCCTTTTTCTCCACATCCCATCAACGCTTTTTATTTCTTATCTTTTTGAGTCTAGCCATTCTGACAGGTATGAGGTGATACCTCGTGGTTTTGGTTTACATTTCCCTGATGATAAGTAATGTTGAACATTTTTTCATGTGCCTGTTGGCCATGTGTATGTCTTCTTTGTAAAAATGTCTATTCAGGTCCTCTGCCCATTTTTAGATCAGATTGTTTGTTGTTTTGGTGTTGAGTTGTGTATGTGATTTATATGTTTTGGGTATTAACTCCTTATCAGATGTATCACTTGCAAATATTTTCTCCCATTCAGTTGGTTCGCTTTCATTTTGTTGATGATTTCCTTTGCTACGCAAAAGCTTTCTATTTTGATGTAGTCCCAATTGTTCTTTTGTTTTTTTGTTTTTTATTTTGTATCCCTTGCTAGAGGAGGCATATCCAGAAAAATGTTGCTATGGCCAATATTGGAGAAATTGCTGCCTGGGCTATCTTACAAGATTTTTATGGTTTCAGGTCTCACATTTAGGCCTTCCATCCATTTTGAATTTATTTTTGTGTGTGATACGAGAAAGTGGTCCAGTTTCATTCTTTTGCATGTAACTGTCCAGTTTTCCCAGCACCCTCTATTGAAGAGACTGGGTTTTCCCATATGATCCAATAATTCTACTCCCAGGTATTTACCCAAAGAAACTGAAAAGTAATTCAAAAAGACATATGCACCCTTATGATTATTGCAGCATTGTTTATAGTAGCCAAGATATGGAAACAACTGAAGTGTCCGCTGATAGATGGAATGGAAAAGAAAGATGTGAGATACACACATACACATGGGTTCACACACACATATTGGAATATTACACAGACATGCAAAGGATGAGATCTTGCCATTGGTAACAACATGGATGGAGCAACAGGGTATTATGTTAAGTGAGATAAGTCAGACTAAGAGAAAGAAAAATACCATATGATTCCATTCATATGTGGAATCTAAAAAACAACACAAATGATTAAACAAAAAGCAGAATCGGACTTATAAATACAGAGAACAGACTCCTGTTTGGCAGAGGAAAGAAAAATGGACAAAATGGGCAAAAGGGAGTGGGAAGTACAGGCTTCCAGTTGCAGAATGATTAAGACACAGGAATAAAAGGCTGAGCATAGGGGATATAGTCAATGACACTGTAATCACATTGTGTGGTGACATATGGTACCTATGCTTGTAGTGAACACAGCGTAACATACAGAGAACTTGGGCACCTGGGTGGCTCAGTGGTTGAGAGTCTGCCTTTGGCTCTAGTCGTGGTCCCGGGATCCTGGGATCAAGTCCCACATCGGGCTCCCCGCATGGAGCCTGCTTCTCCCTCTGCCTGTGTCTCTGCCTCTCTCTGTGTCTCTCATGAATAAATAAATAAAATCTTAACAAACAAACATGCAGAGAATTACTATGTTGTACACCTGAAAATAATGTAACATTGTCATCAATTATACTTAAAAATAATTAAAAAATGGAAAATAAAATAGTACCTTTCCATTTATTTTTTTCTAGCTTTATTGAGATATAATTGACATATAACCTTGTGTGACTTTAAGGTATACAATGTGTTGATTTGATACACTATGTATTGTGGAGTGATTACCACAATAGAGTTGGTCAACCCCTCTATCACCTTCTATAATTACCGCTTGGTTTTTGGATTGGGCAAGAGAGAAAGGGGCCTCTTTGGCAGTGTCTTGCACAGCTGGGGAAGCAGGGTGCTTGCTCACACGATCTCTCTTTTCCCCCATGAGGGAAATCATAGTCTGAGAAAATCCCACTTGGCCCTGAGCAGTGCTGCTCTGGGAGAGGGGTGATGTAGAAAAGTTCTCTAATGTGTCCAAGCTTATATATATTCTTTTGCTCCAGTGGAGTGCTGCACTTCTCCAATGGAAACCTGGACTTCTCTAGAGGTTTTCTTGTCTGTGAGTGATTGCCTAAAACAGTGTTTTCCAGGGGCTTCTGGACAGTGCCTGAGGAGGGCTGGAGCTAGTTCATGAGCCACTTTGGTGTTCAATCCCCGGACTGAGGTCCATGTGTATATTACCTGTTGCAACAGTGGGCAACACTCCTTCTGGGGCACTTGGCATATGGGTGATCCCATACTTCTCACAATGACACTTTTTGTCTGTGGATGGATCCCAAATTGTTGTGGAATGGGGGACATGGCGAGGGATGTCTTATTCGGTTATGTAGACATAATCTATCGGTTTATTTAGAAAATTGGTCATAGTTGTAAATTTCCAACAGTGACATCTGGATGAGTATAGAATTTAAATGAATTGCTTGAAATTCATCAATGCAATGGTTTTAATGAGGGAGATATGTACAAAGGAGCCTTCATTTTATTTAGCTCACTTTTTTTAAAATTTATTTTTTTTAATTTTTGATTTAATTTTATTTTTTTAATAATAAATTTGTTTTTTATTGGTGTTCAATTTGCCAACATACAGAATAACACCCAGTGCTCATCCCATCAAGTGCCCACCTCAGTGCCCGTCACCTATTCACCCCCACCCCCCACTCTCCTCCCCTTCCACCACCCCTAGTTCGTTTCCCAGAGTTAGGAGTCTTTATATTCTGTCTCCCTTTCTGATAATTCCTACCCATTTCTTCTCCCTTCCCTTCTATTCCCTTTCACTATTATTTATATTCCCCAAATGAATGAAACCATATAATGTTTGTCCTTCTCTGATTGACTTATTTCACTCAGCATAATACCCTCCAGGTCCATCCACGTTGAAGCAAATGGTGGGTATTTGTCGTTTCTAATGGCTGAGTAATATTCCATTGTATACATAGACCACATCTTCTTTATCCATTCATCTTTCGATGGACACTGAGGCTCCTTCCACAGTTTGGCTATTGTGGACATTGCTGCTATAAACATCGAGGTGCAGGTGTCCCGGCGTTTCATTGCATCTGTATCTTTGGGGTAAATCCCCAGCAGGGCAATTGCTGGGTCATAGGGCAGGTCTTTTTTAACTCTTTGAGGAGCCTCCACACAGTTTTCCAGAGTGGCTGCACCAGTTCACATTCCTACCAACAGTGTAAGAGGGTTCCCTTTTCTCCGCATCCTCTCCAACATTTGTGGTTTCCTGCCTTGTTAATTTTCCCCATTCTCACTGGTGTGAGGTGGTATCTCATTGTGGTTTTGATTTGTATTTCCCTGTTGGCAAGTGATGCAGAGCATTTTCTCATGTGCTTGTTGGCCATGTCTATGTCTTCCTCTGCGAAATATCTGTTCATGTCTTTTGCCCATGCAGAAGAATGAAACTAGACCACTCTCTTTCACCAGACACAAAGATAAACTCAAAATGATGAAAGATCTAAATGTGAGAGAAGAATCCATCAAAATCCTAGAGGAGAACACAGGCAACACCCTTTTTGAACTCGGCCACAGTAACTTCTTGCAAGATACATCCACGAAGGCAAAAGAAACAAAAGCAAAAATGAACTATTGGGACTTCATCAAGATAAGAAGCTTTTGCACAGCAAAGGATACCGTCAACAAAACTCAAAGACAACCTACAGAATGGGAGAAGATATTTGCAAATGATGTATCAGATAAAGGGCTAGTTTCCAAGATCTATAAAGAACTTATTAAACTCAACAGCAAAGAAACAATCCAATCATGAAATTTAGCTCACTTTCTTGAAATGGAAATCTAAAACCAGAGTGACATACTATATATTTTAAGCAGTAGATAAAAAGCAAATATTATCCAAGAAACAATATTCTCAATTCTGATCAGAATAGAATAGGAAAAATGTATTTAGATCTGGGATCTTCTTAACAAACATAAATGTTCATGGGAAAGTGGCTAGGGTGGCAAAATATTTAGAAACTGCATCGTTTGGGGAATAACCGAGGATAGTTAGCCTAATTTTAACCCTGGGAGGAAGGTTTCAGAAAAGTGTCTTTGAAGGACAGAAAATTACTTTGTGGAAGCAAATTCATTCTGCAGTACTCTAGGAAGGCAGAAGCCATAAAGAAGTAAGCACAATGGTAGAATTTTTCAGTTATTAGAACTTCCCAGTATTTGAATGAAGAGTGGCAGAAGCAGAACAAGATGAGACATACCAGCAGCAAGAACCATCTGGGACAAGGAAAGAAAAAAGAGAACTGAGTCAAAGAGAGAGATACTGAGTCCTACACCATGATTCAAAATCTCTAAATGAAAGGAATCAGAACCTGGATAGCTTTTAAGAGAAAATAAATAAATAAACGTTATTTTTAAGAACAGGTTTAAATGTACCCAAGAATTTAAAAGGTAGTACAGGGTTCCCATATACCCCATACCCTGGTTCCCCTATTATTATTATTATACTATATAATGGTTTATATAATATATATGATTATAATAATTTATTATTGTATTTATTTAATAATATATGATGATAAAAATATATATAATTACAAATACGTAATTATCATTTACATGGTATATTTGTTATAATTAATGAACTAATATTAGTGCAATGGTATTAACTAACTAGAAGTCCAGACTTGATTTAGATTTTCTTAGTTTTGCCTAATGCCTTTCCAGGATCCCATCTAGGAGGCCAGATTACATTTATATGTCATATCTCCTTCGGCTCTTCTTGGCTGTAGGAGTTTCTCATTTGCCTTATTTTGGATGACCTTGACAGTTTTGAGGAATAGTGATCAAGTATTTTGCAACATGGCCCTCAGATAGGATTTATCTGATGTTTTTCTAATAGATTAAGATTAGGGTTTGAGAAAGATAAAGCTCCACTTTCAACACACCCTAACAAGGTACATATAATCAACATAGTTTATCAATTATTGATTGTTTGTCTCAATCACTTGACTGGGATACTGCTTGTCAGTTTTCCTCTGACACTTTCCTTTGTCACTCTCTTCCCCCATTTCCTTGCCGTACTCTTTGGAGGGGAAGTCACTATGTGAAGCCCACACTTACAGAGTCAGAATTTATGCTCTCCCTTCTTGAGAGCAGTGTCTACATAATTCATTTGGAAGTCTTCTGCAAGGGAAATTTGCTCTTTTCCATCGATTATTTATTTTTTTCAGTCATTTATTTATATCAGCATGCATTGGTGGATATTTATTTTATAACCTTGGGTTATAATCCTGCACTATTCTATTTATTTTGTTACTCAAATTTTTCTGTCTTTGAGCACAGGGATCTCTTTCATTTGGATCCTGTGTCCTTCTGACAATGTCTCCATCACTGTAATGTGGTTTCTTTTTTAAAATTTTTTGAGCACTTTCTAACTTTCTGTCACATCAAGATGCTCCAAGCTCTTGGAGTAATAAGTAATACACAATGTCATATCTTCTTCGGCTCATATTACACAGTAATACCCTGTGTATTTACTGCCCAGATAGTAGAATCAGTCATTTCTCCAAGGAGTCCTGGCATCTTTCCATGGAGAATGGTATTGCAGACCAAGACCTGGGTGTTGTCACTTCTTGGCCATCTCGGCCAACAGAGCAAGGAAATAAATGTAGGTGTACTAAACCATGTGTATACATTTATCTCTATTTATGTAGTATCTGAATGTGTATTAATACTCAGTTCTTCTGCTCTAATTACCATAAAGGTTAGTCCAGGCTCCCTGCCCTTTGCTTATTTGTAATCCCCATTGAACACTGTTTAACCTGGCTACCACTGTGTACCATCCATTTACTTAACTTTTCAATTCCAGTATTTGAATTGTTCATACAGACCCCCTAAGAACCAATTTTGTCCACTATTGTACAGTGCTTATGTGCATTCCGTTTGCCTTTAGTCTTACATATTGTGTTTACAGACTCCAAAGGTACATATCTTTCCCCTTCCCTCCCTTCAGGAAAGTAGTTTCATATACTTTTTTTTTTTTGTATTTTTTTATTAGAGTTCGATTTGCCAACCTATAGTATAACACCCAGTGCTCATCCCATCAACTGCCCCCCTCAGTGCCCATCACCCAGTCACTCCATCCCCCCGCCCACCTCCCTTTCTGCTACCCCTTGTTCATTTACCAGAGTTAGGAGTCTCTCATGTTCTGTCTCCCTTACTGATATTTCCCACTCATTTCATCTCCTTTCCCCTTTATTCCTTTTCACTGTTTTTTATACTCCTCAAATGAATGAAACCATATAATGTTTGTCCTTCTCTGATTGACTTGCTTCACTCAGCATAACACCCTCCAGTTCCATCCATGCTGAAACAAATGGTGGATATTTGTCATTTCGAATGGCTGAATAATATTCCATTGTATACATAGATCACATCTTCTTTATCCATTCATCTTTTGATGGACACCGAAGCTCCTTCCACAGTTTGGCTACTGTGGCCATTGCTGCTGTAAACATTGGGGTGCAGGTGTCCCGGCGTTTCACTGCATCTGTATCTTTGGGGCAAATCTCCAGAAGTGAAATTACTGAGTTGCAGGGTAGCTCTATTTTTAACTCTTTGAGGAACCTCCACACAGTTTTCCAGAGTGGCTGCACCAGTTCGCATTCCCACCAACAGTGCAAGAGCGTTCCCCTTTCTCCACATCCTCTCCAACATTTGTTGTTTCCCATCTTGTTAATTTTCCCCATTCTCACTGGTGTGAGGTGGTATCTCATTGTGGTTTTGATTTGTATTTCCCTGATGGCAGGTGATGTGGAGCATATTCTCATGTGCTTTTGGCCATGTCTATGTCTTCCTCTGCGAAATATCTGTTCACGTCTTTTGCCCATTTCATGATTGGATTGTTTGTTTCTTTGCTGTTGAGTTTAATAAGTTCTTTATAGATCTTGGATACTAGCCCTTTATCTGATAGGTCATTTGCAAATATCTTCTCCCATTCTGTAGGTTGTCATTAGCTTTGTTGACTGTTTTCTTTTGCTGTGCAGATACTTTTTATCTTGATGAAGTCCCAATAGTTCATATTTGCTTTTGTTTCCTTTGCCTTCATAGATGTATCTTGCAAGAAGTTGCTGTGGCCAAGTTTAAAATGGATGTTGTCTGTATTCTCCTCTAGGATTTTGATGGATTCTTCTCTCACATTTAGATCTTTCATCCATTTTGAGTGTATTTTTGTGCATGGTGTAAGAGAATGGTCTAGTTTCATTCTTCTGCATGTGGCTGTCCAATTTTCCCAGCACCATTTTTTGAAGAGACTGTTCTTTTTCCAGTGGATATTCTGTCCTGCTTTGTCGAATATTAGTTGGCCATAGAGTTGAGGATCCATTGCTGGATTCTCTATTCTGTTCCATTGATCTACATGTCTGTTTTTGTGCCAGTACCACACTGTCTTGATGATCACAGCTTTGGAGTACAACTTGAAATCTGGCGCTGTGATACCCCTAGCTCTGGTGTTCTTTTCAATATTCCCCTGGCTATTTGGGGTCTTTTCTGATTCCACACAAATCTTAAGAGTATTTGTTCCAACTCTGTGAACAAAGTTCATGGTATTTTGATAGGGATTGCATTGAATGTGTAAATTGCCCTGGGTAGCACAGACATTTTCACAATATTAATTCTTCCAATCCATGAGCATAGAATATTTTTCCATCTCTTTGTGTCTTCCTCAATTTCTTTCAGAAGCGTTCTGTAATTTTTAGGGTATAGATCCTTTACCTCTTTGGTTAGGTTTATTTCTAGGTGTCTTATGGTATGGGGGTGCAATTGTAAATGGGATTGATTCCTTAATTTCTCTTTCTTCAGTCTCATTGTTAGTTTATAGAAATGCCATTAATTTCTGGGCATTGATTTTGTATCCTGCCACACGGCTGAATTTCTGAATGAGTTTTAGCAATCTTGGGGTGGATACTATGTACAGTATCATGTCATCTGCGAAGAGGGAGAGTTTGACTTCTTTGCCAATTTGAATGCCTTGTATTTCTTTTTGTTGTCTGATTGCTGAGGCTAGGACTTCTAGTACTTTGTTGAATAACAGTGGTGAGACTGGACATCCCTGTCATGTTCCTGATCTTAGGGGAAAGGCTCTCAGTGTTTCCCTATTGAGAATGATATTTTCATAGATGGATTTTAAGATGCTGAAGAATGTTCCCTCTATCCCTACACTCTGAAGAGTTTTGATCAGGAATGGATGCTGTATTTTGTCAAATGCTTTCTCTGCATCTATTGAGAGGATCATATGGTTCTTGTTTTTTTCTCTTGTTCATACGATCTATCACACTGTCTTACGAGTGTTGAACCAGCCTTGCATCCCAGGGATAAATCCCACTTGGTCCTGGTGAATAATCTTCTTAATGTACTGATGGATCCTATTGGCTAGTATGTTGATAATTTTTGCATCCATGTTCATCAGGGATATTTGTCTATAATTCTCCTTTTTGTCGGGGTCTTTGTCTGGTTTTGGAATTAAGGTGATGCTGGCCTAATAAAATGAATTTGGAAGTATTCCGTCCCTTTGTATCTTTCCGAACAGCTTTAGTAGAGTAGGTATTGTGTCTTCTTTAAACGTTGATAGAATTCCCCT
The DNA here is from genome assembly GCF_018345385.1 of Vulpes lagopus. Classification (NCBI taxonomy): domain Eukaryota; kingdom Metazoa; phylum Chordata; class Mammalia; order Carnivora; family Canidae; genus Vulpes; species Vulpes lagopus. The sequence continues at coordinate 107,847,446 of NC_054830.1, read as the reverse complement.
GGGAAGCCATCTGGCCCTGGACTTTTGTGTCTTAGGAGGTTTTGTACTGCTTCAATTTCCTTCCTGGTTATTGGCCTGTTCAGATTTTCTATTTCTTCCTGTTCTAGTTTTGGTAGTTTGTTGTTTTCCAGAAGTGCATCTATTTCTTCTAGATTGCCTAATTTATTGGCGTATAGCTGCTCATAGTATAGTTTTTAAAATCATTTGTGTTTCCTGGCATTGGTTGTGATATCTCCTTTTTCATTCATGATTTTATTATTTTGAGTCATTCCTACTTTCTTTTTAATAAGGCTGGCTAATGGTTTATCTATCTTATTCTTTCAAAGAGCCAACTCCTGGTTTTGTTGGTCTGTTCTACAGTTCTTCTGGTCTCTATTTCATTGAGTTCTCCTCAAATCTTTATTAACTCTCTTCTTCTGCTTGGTGTAGGTTTTATTTGCTGTTCTTTCTCCAGTTCCTTTAGGTGCGAGGTTAGCTTGTGTATTTGAGGTTTTTTTTTTCCAATTTTTTGAGGGATACTTGTATTGTGATGTATTTCCCTCTTAGGACTGCTTTTGCTGTATCCCAAAGATTTTAAATGGTTGTAACTTCATTCTCATTAGTTTCCATGAATCTTTTTAATTCTTTTCTAATTTCCTGGTTGACCAATTCATCTTTTACCAGGATGCTCTTTAAACTCCATGTGTTTGAATTTCTTCCAAATTTCTTCTTGTGATTGAGTTCAAGTTTGAAAGAATTATGGTCTGAAAATATGCAGGGGACAACCCCAATCTTTTGGTATCAGTTGAGACCTGATTTGTGACCCAGTATGTGGTCTATTCTGGAGAAAGTTCCATGTGCACTTGAGAAGAATGTGTATTCGGTTGCCATCAACTTCTATGTCTCTCACTCTTTCTTCTACCTCATTAACCCTCTTCGTTAGGACCTCCAGTTTGGATTGCATCTCATTTAATTGATTTTTAACTTCGTCCTGATTAGTTCTAAATTCTGCAGTCATGAAGTCTCTTGATTTCCTTATATTTTTTTCCAGAGCCACCAGTAGCTTTATAATTGTGCTTCTGGATTGGCTTTCTGACATTGCATTGTAATCCAAATTCTGTAACTCTGTGGCAGAGAGTAGCGTTTCTGATTCCTTCTTTTGTGGTGAGTTCTTCTTTCTAGTCATTTTGCTCAGTGCAGAGTGGTTAAAAATGAGTTGTACTGGAAAAAGGAAGAAAAAAAAAAAAGGAGGAGGAAAAAGGACAAACAACAAACAAGCAAAGAATAAACAAGGAGGGGAACCCTCTGGTTCTATACACTGTAAATCCCTGGACTTCCCCTGGAGCTTTCCAGCGCTGTATGGTCAAGAACTTGCTCTTCCCCCGTCCTTCCAGCTGGTCTTCTGGGGGAGGGGCCTGCTGTGCCGGTTCTCAGGTGTGTGCACCTGGGGAGATGCTCCGCCCCTGCCGGGTGCCGGGCTCAGTGGGAGCTGTTGACCCCGTGAGGCCCCTGTCCCCTGGTGGCCCCGCCCCTCCCAGGCACAGGGTGACACCAGGAGACACAACCCCACTGGCGGCGACCAGGTCCCCAGCCCTGGCGTCAGCTCCCGCAGTACCGACCGCAGCTCCCCGTCCGCACTGGCCTGGATGCTCCGGGGGCGGGGGGCGCTGACCCGCACAGCTCGGGGGCGCCCGGCGGCGGTGGCAGGAGCGTCCCCGCTGTCCTGGGCCCTCCCCGCCCCCCTGTCCCGGGGGGAGCGCAGGATCCTGGGCTCCGGGGCCTGCGCTGCTGGGGTGGCTCCCGGGGCCGCGGCTCCCGAAGGCAGCAGGGCGCAGCCCCCTCCCCCGGAGCCCCCGCCTGACCGACCGGCTGCTCCCCGAGGCCCCGCCGGGCGCTCCAGCCCTTTATCGCGCTCGGCCCGCGGGGTGTGGGGCGCCCTCCCCCGGGCGCACGTCCTCTGTCAGCGACCCCGGGGGGCTGGAGGCCCCACGGCCCCTCCTGCGGCTCTGCCTGGGCTCCCTGCTCAGCGCCTTTCCCTCCGGGAAGAATCCGGGGCGGATTCCACGTTCCCGCTTCTCCGGGGCGGGGCCTCCCTGTGCGGAGGCTTTCACCGCGGCTCGGCCCGGCTCCTCGGGGCCTCCCCCACTGGATTCTTTTTTATTTCATTTTTCCACACCTCCCTACCTTGCTAGAAGCGCAAACCCTTCCCTCTGTAGCATTCCAGCTGTTCTCTCTAAGTCTCAGGTCGGATTCACAGGTGTTCAGGATGGTTTGGAAGTTATCTAGGTGAGTTGGTGGGGCCAGGCGAGGTGAGGACCCCAGTCCTCTGCCATCTCGCCCCAGCCCCTCATACACTTTTGATCCAGTTAGATTCTCGTGTCACAGTCTAATTTTTCCCTGGGATCCCTGTCTTAATTCAATAATATGCCTACATGAAAACATATTCTTTGTACTGTAGAGTTCTATGGGCTTTGAAACTAAAATCATATACCCATTATTACAGGATCTTAGAGAATACTTGCCCTCCGTAAAGATTTGCTGTGTTTCACCTGTTTAACCCTCCATCCTTTCCACCACAACCAAGGCCACCATATCTATTGTTTGTCCTTAAAAAAAAAAAAAAAGATTTATTTATTTATTTTAGAGATGAGAGTGAGGGAGCACATGCAACTGAGTGCGAGTGGGGGAAGAGAATCTTCAAGCTGACTCCCCCACCGAGTGAGGAGCCCCATGTAGGGCTTGATCCCAAGACCCATGACATCATGACCTGAGCAGAAATCAAGAGTCAAATGCTCAATTGATTGAGCCACCTGGGTGCCCCTGTCTATTGTTTGTCTCTTATAGAATGTCATATGATTGGGATCATACAGCATGTAGCTTTTTTGGGCTGGCTTCTTTTGCTTAGTAGTATCCATGTAAGGTTCATCCATCTCTCTTTGTGGCTTGATAGTTCATCTCTTTTTCTCCATGAATAATATCCCATTGTGAACACAACGTAGTTTCTCTGTGCATTCACCTACTGGATGACTTCTAGCTAGTTTCCAGCTTGTGTTGATTATGAGTAAAGCTTCTATAAACATTGACTTGCAGGTTCTTTTGTAGACTGTGTTTTCAAGTAAATTAGGTAAATACCTAGAAGCATGATTCCTGGATCGTATACCAAGTGTATATCTAGTTTGAGGTGGCTAGGTGGCTCAGTTGGTCATAACAGTGTCCAACTCTTGATTTCAGCTCAGGTTATGGCCTTAGGATCCTGGGATAAAGCCATGGGTCAGGTTCTGTGCTCAGTGAAGAGCCTGCTTGAGATTCTCTCTCTCCCCCTGCCCCTTCCCAAACTTGCACTCTAAATAAATAAAATCTTAAAAGAGGAGTAGGTTTAGTTTTTTTTTAAACCTGCCAAACTGTCTTCCAAAGTGACAGTTCTATTTTTATTTCCACCAGCAATGAATGAAAGTTCTTAGTGCTTTGCTTCCCTGCCAACATTTGGATTTGTCATTTTTTCTTTTGTTTTTAGCCATTTTAATATGTATGTGGTATTTCATTACTGTTTTAATTTGAAATTCCTTAATGACAACATTGAGAGTCTTTTCATTGGTCATTTCCCATCTATTTATCTTTTTTGATGAGGTGTATGTTCAGATCTTCTGCCAATTTTTTAATTGTGTCCTTAGTTTTCCTGTTGTTGAGTTTTAAAAATATTTGCATTTTAAATACAAGCTTTTTATCTGATACAAGGTTTGCACATGTGGTCTCCCAGTTTTTTGGCTATCTTTTTATTCTTTTAATAGTGTTTTTCAGAGTAGAATGTTTTAATTAAAGTTCAGTTTATCAATTTTTCTTTCATGAATCATGGTTTTTGTGTTGCATCTAAAAATTCATAATCAAATCCAAAGTCACCTAGATTTTCTACTATCCTTCTAGAATTTTTATAGTTTTGCATTTCACGTTTAGATCTATAATCCATTTTGAGTTAATTTTTGTTAATGGTACAAGGTTGTTCCAGAAAGCTTTTTCTTTGTCTTCATTTGGATATCCAGTTGTTCTAGCACCATGTATTGGAAAGATTATCTTTTCTCCATTGAATTGTCTTTGATATATAGATCAGTTGACTACCTTTGAGTGGGTCTGCTTCTGTGCTCTATTCTGTTTGTTGACCTATGTGACTTTTTTTTTTCACCAATATCATACCATCTTGATTATGGTGACATTAAATACATGTAGCTTTAACTACTTTTTGTAGTTATGAGGTGTTAGTCCTTTAAGTTTGTTCTTCTTCAGTATCATATTGGCTGTCATGGGACTTTTGCCTTTCCATGTAAATTTTAGAATAAATATGTCAATGTCTATCACACAGTTTGCCTGGTTTTTTATTGATATCATATTGAATCTTCAGAAGAAGTCTTGGGAATAATTGACATCTACAAATATTGAGTCTATCCATGAAAACAGATACAGAATGTCTCTCCATTTATTTTTATATTATTTTATTTCTCTCTCCAGAGTTTTGTAGTTTTCTGTACATAGACCTTATCCATATTTTGTTAAACTCATTACTGGACATTTCATTTTTGTACTATTGTGAATGGTAATGTGCTTTTAAAGAATTCTAAATTCTAGGGGCACCTGGGTGGCTCAGTGGTTGAACATTGGCCTTTGGCTCAGGTCATGATCCTAGGGTATCAAGTTTCACATTAGGCTCCCTGTAGGGAGCCTGCTTCTCCCTCTGCCTATGTCTCTGCCTCTGTGTGTGTGTGTCTCTCATGAATAAATAAATAAAATCTTAAAAAAAATTTAAATTCCAATTCTTCATAGAAGTTGAAAGATTGCATTGGTGTGTGTGTGTGTGTGTGTGTGTGTGTGTGCATGTGCCATGGGACTGGCAAATCTGAAGTCTGTAGGGGATGCTGGTAGGCTAGAAATGCAGCTAAGAGTTAATGTTACCGTCTTGAGTCCAACATTTCTAGGGTAAAGCAAACAAGCTGGAAACTCAGGCAGAACCTCTGTATTGCAATCTTGAGGTTAAAGTCCTTCTTTGGGAAATCTTAGTGTGTTTTTTAGGCCTTCACCTGATTGCATGAAGTCCACCCACATTATGGAGGGTAATGTGCTTCATGCAAAGCCTACTTATGAGATGTTAATCCTATCTAAAATAAATAACTTTCATAGCAACATCTAGACTAGGGTCTAACCAAACAAGTGGGCACTATAGCCTAGGAAGGTGACACATACCATTAAGCCATCACATCGATGTGCCCTTCAATTCTGTTTTCTGGAAGAGATTGTAGAGAATTTATATCATCACACTCTTAAATGTTTGATAGAATTTGCCAATGGAATCATATGGGCCTGGTGCTTTTATTCTTGTAATATTATTGGATATTGATTGAATTTTATTACTAGATATAGGCCTTTTTAGATTGTCTCTTTCTCCATGAGTGAGTTTAATAGTGTGTGTCTGTCAAAGAATTGGTCCATTTCTTTTCTTTTTTTTTTTTTTAGAATTGGTTCATTTCATATAAGTTCTCATACTTGCAGGCAGAGAGTTGTTCATAGTATTCTTGTATTATTCTTTTGGTCTTTGCGATCTGTAGTGACAACCTCTCTTTCATGTCTGATATTAGTAATTTCTGTTTTGTTTTGTTTTGTTTGCTTGGTTAGCCAAATAATCCAACTTTTCTCTCTGCACAATTTCATTGACTTCTCCAATTTTTATTATTTTTCTTCTTATTGCTTAATTTCTTATATTTTATGTTTTTTTTTAAAGTGGAGCTTCAGAGAGATTATTAATTTGAGACCTTTGTTCTTTTCTAATATTTACATTTTGGCACTATACATTTTCCTCTGAATGCTGCTTTTGCTGTATCTCACAAATTTTGATGTTAATTTCCATTTTAATTTAGTTTAAAATATTTTAATTTTATTTTTAAAGATTTTATTTATTTATTTGAGAGAGAGAGAGCACAAGTGGGGTGAGGAGCAGAGAGAAGCAGACTCCCCAATAAGCAGAGTCCAATGCAGGGCTGGATCCCAGGACCCCGGGATCATGATCTGAGCTGAAGAGAGCTTAACCGATTAAGCCACCCAGATGCCCCATAGTTTAAAATATTTTTAAATTTCCTTTGAGTGTTCTTCTTTGACCCATTTATTATTTAGAAACATGTTCAATTCTTTTAAATTTGTTACATTTTATGGCCCAGAATGGGGGCTGTCTTGGTGAATGTTCTGTGTGAAGTTGATTAGAATATGTATTCTGCTCATGTTGGATGAAGTATTCTATAAATGTCTATCTGATTCAGTTGATTGATGGTGCTTTTTATTTCAACTACATTCCTGCTGATTTTTGCCTGGTAAATCAGTAGGTTACTGATAAAGGATTATTGAACTTCTGATTATAATAGATTTATTTATTTCTCCTTGTAATTCTATAATTTTTTGCCTTGCATATTTTGATCCTCTGTTCTCAGATGTATATATAGTAGGGGTTATGACTTTTAGAGAATTGAGCACTTTATTATTATATAATGGTCTTCTTTACCCGTGGTAATTTTCCTTGCTCTGAAGTATACTTTGTCAAAAATTAATATAGCTAATTCATATTCTTTTTAAAATTAATATTAGTATAGTATATCTTTCTCCAGCCCTTTACTTTTAACCTATCTATACCTCTATGCTTAAAGTGGGTTTCTTATAGACAACATGCAATTAGGTGTTGGCTTTTAATCTACTATGACAATTTTTGCCTTTTAATTGATGTATTTGGACTATTCACAATGAAGATAACTATTGATCTGGTTGGATAATATTTACTATGGTTGTAAACAGTTTATATTGCACTTCTGTATTTCTTTTCTTTTTTAAAGATTTCATTTATTTATTCATGAGAGACACACAGAGAGAGGCAGAGACGTAGGCAGAGGGAGAAGCAAGCTCCATGTAGGGAGCCCAATGCGGGACTCGATGCGGGACTCCAGGATCACTCCCTGAGCCGAAGGCAGATGCTCAACCACTGAGCCACTCAGGCATCCCTCTATTTCTTTTCTTATCTTCCTTTTTTTCTTGCCTTTTCTAGTTTTAAATGACCACCTTATATACTTTCATATCCCTCTCATCTCTTACCATATTAATTACATTTCTCTCAAAAACAATTTTGGTGGTTTCCCTAGAGACATAGTCCACTTCCAAATAAACCTATACCACTTCTCAGATGGCACATACCTGATAACATAGTATTCCCAGTTATTCCTTCTCATCCCTTATAAAATTGCTGTCACTTATCTTACTTCTCCATGTGATATAATCATACAGTCCATATTTATTATAATCTTGGACAGTTACCTATTAAATCAATTTAGAATAAGAAAAAATTTATTTTTCTTCATTTATTCATTTTCTGATGCTTTGCCTTCTTTATATAGGTCCTAGTGTCTGAGCTATTTCATATCCCTCATCCCTGAAGAACTTAACATTCCTTGCAGGGCTGGCTTGCTGGTGATGAATTACCTCAGTTATTATTTGTTCAAGAGTTTTATTTTCCTTACTTTTGACTGTTGATTTTACTGAATGTAGAATTCTAGGGCAGTAAAATTTTTTTCTTGCAACATTTAAAACATTTCATTCCACTCTATTCCTTATATGGTTTCTTATTAGAAATCTAATTAGAAATCTTATTAGAAATCTGTAGTAGAAATCTGCTACATTTTTTCCTTTTGCTGTGGCTTCTTTCAACATTTTTCTTTGTTTTTAGTTTTCTCAATTTGAGTATGATATGCCCTGGTGTAGAATTTTTATATCTGTTTTGTTTGGTATTCTCTTAGCTTTCTGGATCTCTGTTTTTGTGTCTGTCATTAATTGCAGAATGCCATTATTACCTCTGTATTTGCTCTGCTTTGTTTATTCTTCTCCTTCTGGTATTCCAATTAAGCATATGTTGTTAAACCTTTAAAAATTCCCACAGTTATTGGATTTTTTAAAATTTATTTTTATTCTTTTTTTTTTTTGAAAGTTAATACTGACTTATCTTTAGATTCAGTGACATTTTCCACTGCTGTGTCTAATCTATTAGACACAAAAGCCTTGGCATTTTATTTCTATGTCTTTCATTTCTAGCATTTACTTTTGATTCTTTCTTAAAGTTTCCATCTCTCCATTTACATTACCATCTGTTCTTGAATGTTGTCTACCTTTACCATTAGAGGACTTAAGAGATTAATCGTGGTTATTTTATTTTATTTTATTTTTTAAAGATTTTATTTATTCATGAGAGACACACACAGAGAGAGAGAGAGAGGCAGAGACACAGGTAGAGGGAGAAGCAGGCTTCATGCAGGGAGCCCCATGTGGGACCTGATCCCAGGACTCCAGGATCACACCCTGAGCTAAAGGCAGACGCTCCATTGCTGAGCCACCCAGGAGCCCCCATAGTTATTTTAAATATCTAGTCTGATAATTCCAGAATCTGTGTCCTATTTGAGTCTGATTCTGATGTTTGCTTTTTCTCTTCAGACTGTTTTCTCTTGCCTCTTAGCATGACTTGTAATTTTTTTTCAAAGCCGAACATGATATATTGGGTAATAAAAACTGAGGTAAAGAGGCCTTTAATATGGGGCTTTATATTTATCTGGGTAGAATTGGAATGTGTCTAATATGTAACTCTGGATGCCTGGGGCTTCAAATTAGCCTAGTATCTTTGCTTTCCTCCCTCCTCACCCTCCATTGTCTTTGAGTGTTCCTAAGAATTCCTTAAATCGAGTCATGCTTTACAACTGGAGCACTGGTAATGTGGTGGGAAGGAGTAGGGGAGAGAAAATGTACTGGGGATGCCTGGTTGCTCAGTAGTTGAGTGTCTGCCTTCAGCTCGGATTGTGATTGGCTTCTGGAGTCAAGTCCCACAATGGGGCTCTCTGAGGGAGGCCTGCCTCTCCCTCTGCCTGTGTCTCTGCCTCTCTTGGTGTGTCTCTCATGAATAAATAAATAAAATCTTTTTTAAAAGAAAATGTTCTATAATCTTATAATTAGCTCTCAGTCTTTGAGTGGGTCTGTGTCCCTGGGCTCTGACCCTCACAAATGTTTCATAGCTCTACCCACCCCCCATATCTTTAAATGAGCCAGAGAGGCAGAGGGGGCTGGAGTTGAGTTATTGCCCTCCTACCTCCTGCCTCTATGATAAAAAGTCTTTTTCACCGGGGAGGTTATTATTATAGAGAGTGTTCCAAGTACATTGCAAAGTGTTTACTTTTCCCATCCTAAAAGAACCATGAGGTGATATTTTTTTTTTTTTTTTGGCTCTTCATGATGAGAACTTTGTGGGTACTTGAAATTAAAACCCACAAAAGTATAGCCCACCCAAGAATCCAGTCCCCGGGGTCTTCTCAGTCTCAAATTAGCCCACATTCAGCCTCATCATCAAAACTTCCCTTGAAATATTCCTATAGGTATATGGCTCCAGAGGTTTCAATCCTAGGGAAGCAGAATTCCCTGGATTCCTGCAGAATCCTGGCTGTGATTCCCTGTATTTGAGGATGGTGATTTGCCTTACAACCTTAGTACCCTGATGAGTCCCAGAAAAGTCACTGATTTTCAATTTGTTCAGCTTTTGTTGTTGTTGGAAGGATGGAAGTGATACCTTCCAAGGTATTTACATGTTGGCGCTGAAACCAGGAGACCTTGAGAGGAAGAGACAAGGAAATGAGTCACAAGGGGGATGCAGATTCCTAATTTTGATTGTTAGTCTCAGAAAGGATTTTCAGCTGTGTCCTACTTTTCTTCTATTGAATGAAGTAGGCTGTGAGCATGTAGCGTAAGATGTTGATGTTTAGCTATAGAGATAGATGTTTAGACATCTATTCACCCAATTTGAGGCCACTAAACATCAGAGAAGGCAGATTTTGTAGGCTTCCCTCAGATGTGGCTTAGAGGAGAGAGTGAACTGCTCATGATATCTGTGTCCTATTATGTGCTCTAGCAGATGGCACAGAACTAGAAAACAGACTGTTGTCATTTGCTAGCATTGTTTTTTCTTTTGTTGAGCCAGAAGAACTTTACTTATTAATTGTTAATGTTTGTATCATTTGCTTTATCTTTATATATAAACAGGTGCTTTTTTTTCTGAACCATTTGAGTTGCAAATGATTTTAGTTGCAGCCATCTTATTGCTTCTGTTTATATTGCCTAAAAATAGGAATTCTCCTGAATAACTGTAATATAGTACTGGACTCAGAAAATTTAATTTAGATGTAATATGATGATCTAATAATATTCAGTTCATTTCAAATCTCCCCATTTGTCCCCCAAAGGTCATCTATTGTAATGTTTGATCCATTATTCAATCACAGACAATGACCTTCATCTAGTTGGCATATGTCTTTAGTGTTCTTCAATCTAGAATAGTTGTCCACTTTTTTCAGTTTTTTTTCAATGATATTAACATTTTTTAAGAGCTCAGAGTGTCCCTAATTGTGTAATTGTTTTCTGATTATTTAGTTAAGATTAAGCGTCTCAGGCAGGAATATTACATTAGTTATGTTGTGTCCTTTTAAGGAATTACTTCAAGGGACGCAGGATGTCATTTTTTCCCCTCTAAAGGTGACTTTAAATCACTTTCTTTAAGGTGGTATCTACCAGTGTTTTCTGTAATACAGAAATGTTTTCAAAGTTTTAGTTAATAAGTAATTGGTGGGAAGCCACTTTGAGATGTTGTGAATCTTCAGTTCCTAACATTCTTACCCTCAATAGTATAAGTATCTTTGATGTTTTCTGCATAAGTCAGTTTTCACTCTTGGGCTACAGAATGGCAGTGATTTTTCTATCATTTCTTCTATATTTATGACTTGGCATTTTCTGTAAAATAGAGCCTTTTATTTAAAAGATAGAGATAGCTGTTTAGATAATTTATTAAATTTTTTATTTTAATTCCAATATATTTAATATATAGTGTTATATTAGTTTTAGGTGTACAGTAGAGTGATTCAATGATTCTTTACATTGCTCAGCACTCATCATGATAAGTGTACCCTTTTTTTTTTTAAGATTTCATTTATTCATGACAGACACAGAGAGAGAGAGAGAGAGAGAAAGAGAGAGAGAGAGGCAGAGACACAGGCAAAGGGAGAAGCAGGCTCCACCCCAGGTCTTCAGGATCACACCCCGGGTTGAAGGTGGCACTAAACTGCTAGGCCACCAGGGCTGCCCAGTTAAGTGTACTCTTTAATCCCCATTACCTATTTCACCCATTCCCCTACCAACTTCCTCTCTAGTAACCATCCATTTGTTATCTACAGTCAAGAGTCTGTTTCTTGGTTTCTCTCTCTCTCTCTTTCCGTTGCTCATTTGTTTTGTTTCTTAAATTCCACATATGACAGATACCATACGGTATTGGGTCTTTCTCTGACTGATTTATTTTGCTCACCATTATTTTCCATCCATATTGTTGCAAATCTCAAGAATTCATTCTTTTTTATGGCTGAATAGCATTCCATTGTTACATCACATCTTCTTTATCCATTCATCTATCAATGGACACTTGGACTGTTTCCATAATTTGGCTATTGTAAGTAATACTGCACTAAACATAGGGGTGCATGTATCCTTTTGAATTAGTGTTTTTGTATTTTGGGGATAAATACCCAGTAGTGCAATTACTAGATTATAGAGAAATTCTATTTTTAACTTTTTGAGGACCCTCCATACTATCTTCTGCAGTGGCTGCACCAGTTTGCATTCCACCAACAGTGCAAGAGGGTTCCTTTTTCTCCACATCCTCACCCTCACTTGTTGTTTCTTATGTTTTTTATTTTAGCCATTCTGATGAGTGTGAGCTGATACCTCTAAACCTCATGATTTAGATTTGCTTTTCCCTGATGATGAGTGATGTTAAGCATCTTTCTATGTGTCATTCGGCCATCTGATGTGTTCTTTGGAGAAATGTCTGTTCATGTCTTTTGCCCATTTTTAAATTGTGTTATTTGTTTTTTGGGGGTATTGAATTGTATCAGTTCTTTATGTATTTTGGATACTAACCTTTTATTGGATATGTCACTTGCAAATATCTTCTCTCACTTCTTTTTTTTTTTTAAAGATTTTATTTATTTATTCATGAGAGATACACAGAGAGAGAGGCTGACACAGGCAGAGGGAGAAGCAGGATCCCTGAAAGGAGCCTGATACAGGACTCAATCCCAGGACCCTGGGATCACTACCTGATCTCAACCACTGAGCCCACCCAGGTGCCCATCTTCTCTCATTCCATAGTCTGCCTTTGAATTTTCTCAATTGTTTTCTTCACTGTGCAGAAGCTTTTTATTTTGATTTAATCCCAATACTTTATTTTTGCTTTTCCTTCCCTTGCCTCAGGAGGCATGTGTAGAAAAATGTTGCTATGGCCAATGTCTGAGACATTACTGCTTGAGCTTAGGGTTTTTACAGCTTTAGTTCTCACATTTAGGTTTTTAATCCACTTGTGTATGACGTAAGAAAGTTGCCCAGTTTCATTTTTTTGCATGGAGCTGACCAGTTTTCCCAACACCATTTGTTGAGAGACTGTCTCTTTCCCATTGGATATTCTTTCCTGCTTTGTTGAAGATTAATTGATCATATAATTGTGGGTTTATTTCTAGGTTTTCTATTCTGTTCTATCGATCTATATGTTTTTGTGCCAATACCATATTGTTTTGATTACTACAGCTTTGTAATATAACTTGAAGTCTGGAATTGTGATTTCTTCAGTTTTATTTTTCTTTTTCAAGATTGGTTTTTTGGGGTCTTTTGTGGTTCCATATAAATTTTAGGATTGTTTGTTCTAGCTCTGTGAAAAATGCTGTTGCTATTTTGATAGGGATTACATTAAATCTCTATATTGCTTTCGGTAGTATTTTAGCAATATTTGTTCTTTTTTTAAAAAATATTTTATTTATCCATGAGAGATACACAGAGAGAGGCAGAGACACAGGCAGAGGGAGAAGCAGGAACCCTGTAAGGAGCGCAATGTGGGACTCGATCCTGGATCCCAGGATCACGACCTGAGCCAAAGGCAGATGCTCAACCATTGAGCCACCCAGGCGTCCCACAATATTTGTTCTTGTAATCTTTGAACATGGAATGGCTTTCTATTTCTTGGTGCTGTCTTCAATTTTTTTCATTGGTGTTTTAGATTTTTCAGAGTACAGGTCTTTGGTTAAATTTATTCCTATATATTTAATTATATTTGGTGCAATTGTAAATGGGATTGTTTTCTTAATTTCTCTTTATGCTGCTTTGTGTTTAGTGTATAGAAATCCAACAGATTTCTGTACATTTATTTTGTATCCTGTGACTTTACTAAATTCATTTGTCGGTTCTAGTAGTTTTTTGGTGAAGTCTTTAGGGTTTTCTGTGTATAGTATCATGTCATCTGCACATAGTAAAGTTTTACTTCTTCCTTACCAATTTGGATAGTTTTATTTATTTTTGTTGTCTGATTGCTGTGGCTAGGACTTCTAGTACTATGTTGAATAAAAGTAGTGAGAGTGAATACCCTCGTCTTGTTCCTAACTTCAGAGGAAAAACTTTCAGGTTTTCCCCACTGACTATATTGTTCACTGTGGATTATTATTAGCCTTTATTATGTCAATGTGTATTGCCTTTAAACCTACTTTGTTGAGGGTTTTTTTATCATGAATGGATGTTGTACTTTGTCAAATGCTTTTATTGCAACTATTGAAATGATCATATGGTTCTTATCCTTTCTGTTATTAATGTAATTAATGTTATCACACTGATTGATTTGCAAATATTGAATGGCCTTGCATCCCAGGAATAAATCTCACTTGATTCCACTTGAATGTTTTTTTAATGCATTATTGGATTCAGTATGCTAGTATTTTTTTGAGACTTTTGCATCTATGTTCATCAGAGATATTAGCCTGTAGTTTTCTTTTCTGTCTTTCTTTCTTTCTTTTTTTTTTTTTTTTTTGTGGTGTCTTTATCTGATTTTGGTATCAGGTTAATGCTGGCTTCATAGAATGAATTTGAATGTTTTCCTTCCTTTTCTATCTTTTGAAATAGTTTGAGAAGAATAGATATTAATTCTTTAAATGTTTGGTAGAAATTGCCTGTGAAGCCATCTAGTCCTGGGCTTTTGTTTCTTGGGAGTTATTTTTATTAGAGATTCAATTTCATTGCTGGTAATTGGTCTGTTCAAATTTTCTACTTCTTCCTGCTTTAGTTTTGGTAGGTTATATGTTTCTAGGAATTTATACATTTCTTCTAGGTTGTACAATTTGTTGGCATATAATTTTTCATAATATTCTCTTACAGTTGTTTGTATTTCTGTGGTGTTCGTTATCCTTTTCTTTTATTAGTAATTTTGGTTTGTTTTTTGTTTGTTTGGTTGGTTGTTTTTTTTTTTTAGTTCTCTCTCTCTCTCTCTGTGTTGAATCTGGCTAGTGGTTTTCAATTCTGTTGGCCCTTTCAAAGAACTAGCTCCTGGTTTTATTGATGTGTTCGATTGCTTTCTTTTGTTTCTGTATGATTTATTTCTGCTGTAATCTTTATTATTTTCTTCCTTTTGCTGGTTTTGGGCTTTTTAAATTTTCTTTTTCCAGTTCCTTTAGATGCAAGGTAGGTAGTTTCAGATTTTTCTTGCTTCTTGAGATAGGTCTGTATTGTCATAAACTCCGCTCTTAGAACTGCTTTTGCTGCATCCCAAAGAATTTGGACTGTTATATTTTCATTTTTGTTTGTTTCTATGTTTTATTCCTTCTTTGATTTCTTGGTTGACCCATTCATCATATAGTAGCATGTTATTTAACCCCTATGTATTTGTACTCTTTCCAGATTTTGTCTTGTAGTTGATTTCTAGTTTCATAGCATTGTAATCAGAAAAGAGGCATGATACAACTTGGATTGTTTTGAATTGGTTCAGACTTGTTTTATGTTCTAATAAGTGATCCACTCTGAAGAATGTTCCATGAGCACTTTAAAAAAGTCTATCTTCTGCCGTTTTAGAATGGAATGTTCTGAATATATCTGTTAAATCCATTTCATCCAGTATGTTACTCAAAACCACCATTTCCTCGTTGATTTTCTGTTTGGATGATCTGTCCACTAATACAAGTGGAGTGTTAAAGTCCCCTACTATTATTGTATACTATCAACTAATTCCTTTATATTTGTTATTAACTGTTTTGTGTATTTTGGTAGTCACATGTTGGGTTCAAAAATATTTACAATTCTTATATCTTCTTGTTGGATTGTCCCCTTTATGATTATATAATGTCCTCCTTTGTCTCTTGTTACAATCTTTGTTTTAAATTCTATCTTGTCCAATGTAAGTGTTGCTATCCTCTTTTTCTTTTGACATCCATCCCCTCACTTTCAATCTGCAAGTGTCTTTAGGTCTAAAATGAGTCACTTGTAGGCAGCACATAGATGGGTCTTGTTTTTTTTTTTTTTTTATCCACTCTGTCACCTTATTTCTTTTGATTGGAGCATTTAGTCCACTTATATGCAAAGTAATTATTGATAGATATGTTTGTATTTCCCTTCTGTTGCTTGTTTTGTGTGTTTTTTTTGTAGTTTTTCTCTGATCCTTTCTTTTCTTGCTCTTTTTCATGATTTGTTGGCTTTCTTTAGTAATATATTTGGATTCCATTTTTTAATTCTTTGCATATCTATTACTTGGTTTTGATTTGTAGTTATCACTAGGCTTATATATAACATTTCTGCATATAGTGCTCTATATTAAGTTAATGGTTTCTTAAGTTTGAACCCATTCTTCACTCCTCTCCCCACCATGTTGTAAATTTGTAGTGTTATATTTTACAACCTTTTATTTTGTGAATTCCCTGATTTTACAGATATACTAATTTTTACTGCTTTTGTGATTCCTTTTTTTTTTTAATTTTTTTTTTTTATTTATTTATGATAGTCACAGAGAGAGAGAGAGAGAGAGAGAGAGGCAGAGACATAGGCAGAGGGAGAAGCAGGCTCCATGCACCGGGAGCCCGACGTGGGATTCGATCCCGGGTCTCCAGGATCGCGCCCTGGGCCAAAGGCAGGCGCCAAACCGCTGCGCCACCCAGGGATCCCATGCTTTTGTGATTCCTACTTTTCATATTCTCACTTATGGTCTTTCCTTTTCACTCAGAGAATGCCCTTTAATATTTCTTGTAGGGCTGCTTTCATGGCCATGAATTGCTTTAGTTTTTGTTTGTCTGAGACACTCTTTATCTCTCCTTTTATTCTGAGTGTTAGCCTTGCTGGATAGAGTATTCTTGGCTACAGATTTTTCCCTTTCAGTACTTTGAATATATCATGCCATTCTCTTCTTGCATGGAAGAAAAATGTTGAAAAATTGTTGAAAAATCCACTGATAGCCTTATGGGGTTTCCCTTGTATTTAACTGCCTACTTTTCTCTTGTTACTCTAAAAATCTTTTCTTTACCACTACTTTTTACCGTTTTAATTACTATATGTCTTGGTGTGGACCACCGTGGCTTGATTTTTGGGGATCTCTGTGCCTCCTGGATCTGGATCTCTATTTCCTTCCCCAGATTAGAGAAGTTGTCAGCTATTATTCTTTTCAAATAAAATGTCAGCCCCCTTTTCTCTCTTTTCTTCATCTAAGAATGTGAATGTTATTACACTTGATGGAGTTACTGAGTCCTTAAGACTATTCTAATTTGCATATTTTTCTCTCACTTTCTCAGTTTGATTCTTTCCATTACTCTAATCTCCCAAGTCATTAATTAGCTTCTCTGCTTCCTCTACATTATTATTTATTCCATTAAGTGTATTTTTAATTTCATTTATTGGTTCTTCGACATTTATTTATTTATTTAAATTCAATTAGCCAACATATAGTACATACTTAGTCTCCTTTTTTTTTTTTTAAAAAAAGATTTTATTTATTTATTCATGAGAGACACAGATTGAGATGCAGAGCCACACAGAGAGGGAGAAGCAGGCTTCTCCCACAGGGAGCTCGATGTGGGACTTGATCCCCAGACCCCAGGATCATGCCCTGACCTAAAAGCAGACACTCAACCACTGAGCCACCCAGGTGTCCCCATACTTAGTTGCCAATGTAGAGTTCAATAAATCATTAGTTGCGTATAACACCCAGAGCTCATTACATCATGTGCTCTCCCTAATGCCTGTCACCCATTTACCCCATCCCCCTACTCACCTCCCCTCTAGCAATCATCAGGGTTTTTTTTTTTTTTTCTCTGTTTCTTATAGTTAAGAGTCTCTCATGGTTTTTCTCCCTCTCTTCTGACTTCCTATTCAGTTTTTCCTTCCTTACCCTGTGATCCTCTGTGCTATTTCTTAAATTCATCTTTGATTTTTCTTTTTTATCTCTTTGATAAGGGTCTCAGTGAAGTCCTCCATTCTTTTCTCAAGTTTAGTATCTTTGTGATCATTACTTCCAATTCTCTATCAGGCATATTATTTATCTCCACCTCATTTAGGTCTCTTGCTGTGATTTTGTCCTGTTCTTTCATTTGAGACATACTCCTCTGTCTCCTCATTTTGTCTACCTCTCTGTATCTTGTTTCTGTGTGTTAGGAAAGGCAGCTGTTTCTCTTGCTCTTAAAGGATAAACTTGTGAAGATGAGGCCTCTAATGACCTGCAGTGCAGTGTCCCTTCCTCCCCAGGATCTGGAGCTTCTAGCAGGATCTCCTATGTGTGTTGTGTGTACGTTGCTGTCAAGTCCTGGCTGCTTTTTCCTTCAGTCCAGTTATCTGCAGAGGCTCTCTTTACCTCTTGTGGACAATATGTGGTCCCTAGCTGGGTGGAGCATGTTTTAACAAGGTGTGCAATGATCTGCTTGCAAATGAGAGCTGCTGGTGCTGCCACGGGAACTGAAGCCCCACAAAATGCATAAATCAGAAATGTGGTGTTGGCAGGGTTTGCTTAGGTCTCCTGTGGGAGGGGGCCCATAGCACAAGGACTGAGGCAAGCATGACTGGAAAAAGCAGAGCCTCTGGAGCAGGGTGAAGCAAGGCTTAGTGTTAGCCTGTTAGATAGTGAGTGTTGGCACTGCACTGGTTCATGCAGGTGGCTATGAGTTTATGCCAGCTGGTGGGAGAGGGAAATGGTGCCTGCCAGTTCCTTTGTACCTGGAGGGCTCTCCCTATGATTCTGCCTCCCTAGGACATGCTCTGAGATAAAAACAAAACAAAAACAAAAACAAAAACAAAACAAAAAACAAACAAACAAAAAACTATCCCTCCAGGTGCCCCAGATATTTTACAAACTGCTACTTACATGCTTTATCTCTGTGGGCTGTTGGTCATGTTATCTCATTCATGGCAGGGACTCACCTTCCTAATACCCTCCAGGCTCTCCCAGAGCCAAGCCCACTGATTTTTAAAATTCTAGAATCTAAGTCCAGCTAATTGTAAGGACTCACAAAATTTGACCCCTCTTGCCTTCAAAGCCAAATTTTATGAGGAAATTGTCTTTCCCATGCAGCCTCCCTGGTGTGATAGTCCATTTCTTACCTTGCCGCATGCCACCAGCTCCCTCTTGACTGTAGACTCCCAAATTATGTCTCCACCCTTCCAACGTTCTTTGCCATGTGGCCTCTTCTATAGCTTTAGGTGTGGATTTTTTTCTGAGTTGTTTCTGACATGAATGTTATCTGGTTGTATGAATGTTATCTGGTTGAGGTGAGCTTAAGGTACTCCTGCTCTGCCATCTTCCCAGCCTACCCTCCCATAAATATATGTATATATGTATATACATATGTGAGTATGTATATTGACATTATAGAATTTTGAAGCCACTGGCATCTACAGCTGCAGACATTATCAGCATAGATTCATGGGCCTCCTTTTATTAAATTATCATAATCCATTCTTGTGGTTTTTCATTTTTATACTCAAATACACTCTAGTTTGGCTAATAAGTACCCCTGAAATCTGGCTGTAGAATCCTTTTGACATGTTCCTTTTAGTCTTTGAACAGATTCTTATTTTCCATCACAATAAGATGTTCTGCTCTTGCCTAGTCCTTTCCATGTGGAAGACCTGATGTCAGCCATTTCTCAGAGAACCCAGGTTCCTTTTAGTGGGAAATGGTATTTAGAAATCAAGATCTAGGCACTCCATGTGCTCATTGCTATTGAGGTTTCATTGCTCCTAGATTCTTTCTGTGGACAAAGCTAAAATGTGTTTATGAATTATGAGTTCATACTAATGTCCCTATCAGTCCAACACCACAGAATTCTTCTTCTTCATCCTACATCCCATATTTGTATTTCTCTTCTCCCAGTGAGGACCAACACTGTATGAATAGGTGGAGGGAGAACTCTGGTTCCCAGCATCAATATACTCATTTGCCCAAATCTATAATACAAATAACAGGAATTGCAGAGTTGCTACACCAATACTAATACCAACAACAAATCTCCTAAACAAGGTTAAAATTTCTTTGCTGTTCTTTTTGCCTTTAGAATAAATCTCAATGAAGTTATCTAGAGCAATGTATTCAAAAGTTACTTGAACAAATTGTTTTTCTTTTGTATGATGTTGATATCCATTTGATATTAAGATCGGCTGTCTGTGTTCATATTTAATCTTTTCCTCATCTTTTCCAATTTATTTTGATTGTTTGAATATGTAAAACAGTAATGTAGAATCAAAGCTAAAACTATCTAAAAAGATATAGTCAGAGCAGTCCCAATTCCTGCCCTAGATCTCGCACCCTATTTCTACTCCTCACCTCTGGGTTTTTAATTAAGTAACTAATTTCATTAATTTCTGGTTATTTATCCTCCTAGTACTTCTTTTTGCAAAAATAATATCATGCACACATTTTATGATTACTTGCTTTTTTTTTACATAAAAGGTAAGAATAATCTTTTGTACTTGGCTTCTTTTCACTTAAAGAACATATGTGAGAATTCACAATCACGCCACATCAGATTATAGGTATCTTCTTAGTCTATTTTTACAGATGCCTACTATTTCACTATGTGGATGCATACATAATGCATATTCAGACTTTTAAGATAGGTGTTTAGTTTATTTTCAAGTATTTTGCTCTAATAAATAATGTCTCTGTGAATTTTCTTGCTCACTTAGGTGTTTGATTTTGATGTTACTGGGGATAAATCTTTATGGTAAATTCCTAGAAGTGAGATTGCTGGCTTTCCAGGTTTTATTGTGTGTTTTGTTTTTTTGGGTTTTTTTCACTTGATATGAACTCTTAGGTTCAATTTTGAAAGCAGATTTTTTTTTTGTTTTGTTTTGTAGAGAAATGGAGAGAAAGATAAATGTTTTGGTTATGCAAAATTGTCAAAACTGAAGCAAAAAAGAGTTAAACTCTTAAATGAAATAATGTATAAGTCTAACTTCTCTGTTGTAGAACTATGTCAAGAGGCAGGCCTGAAACTGGGAGTAATGAGGAAACTAGCTTTATTCTCACTCTAGACCTCAAAGACTTTGGAACCATCCAGTAGGGTAGCCTTACTGCCAGCTCCAAGGGACCTATTCATATGGAATAGAATTTAAATAGTGTCTCCTAGGAGTTAAGGCATATGGCAGCTCTGGGAACTTGGACTCCAGAAAGGAAGAGAGCTGTTCAGATGATTGACATTCAGGCACAAAAGGGAAGGCTGTCACTAAGGTTTGGAGAAACAAGGAGCATTCAAATGGTATCACCAAAAAGTCCCACTGTGTGGAAATTATTGGATAGGTTCAATGCCATTCAACTCACATACACAGGGAAGCTGAGATTCAGGTGTTTCATGTCTATCGGATCAACATGTTTTCAGATGGTTAGTTCAGCTCCTTACCGTAGTATAATCTTGAGTAATTCAAGTAGCCTGAGACCCAGGCTTCTTGTCTGAAAAAAAGGGGAGGGGGGAATGATAGGAAAATTGGCAACGTAATCTAGCACAGCCTTGTACCAGCAGCATGTGTGTCATCTGGGAACTTTTTAGAAATGCATTCTCTGGCTCCATCTCAGAACTAGTCCCGCAGAGAGTGGGTTTAGCAATTTGTGTTTAATGAGCCTTCCAGGTGATTCTGAAACCTTCTGGAGTTGGAGAACGAGTAGTGTAGAGGTTATAGATTCTGGAGCCTGACTCGATGGATTCTGGATTCTGGATTCTGGAGCCTGACTTGATGGATTCTGGATTCTGGAGACTTGATGCTTTTGAATTCTGGTAAGATTTTGCTTTTTAGCTGTACAATCTTGGTTACATTATCTCTACTCAATCTGAGATCACTCAGTTGTAAAGTGGAGATAAAAATAGTACCTGCCTCGCTGAGATTGTTATGAGCATGTAATGTACTTAAGTACAACAATCAGTATTTTATAGCTATTTCTTAAATTGAACGCATACAAATAGGGTTGTTGGGGGGATTTAGATAATGTGTGCAAGTTGTACTTGGCATATAGTATGTGCTCAACAAATGTTAACAATTATTATGGTTAGTAACAATAATGCCATAATAGTTTGTTCTAAACTCCCAGAGTCATCAAGGGACATCACTAGGACTGGAGTGAGTTCTGTTCATTTCTAATGTCCATACTCTTGCTATACTTTACACTGTGCCCCACATGAACACACTCTCCATTTCCAAAGGAAGATAAACATCAGACACCCAAACCAAGAAGTGGGCATGCAGGCAAGATAAATGTAGGAGCTAAGAAAAGATGCCGGCAGAGCTGCAGGAAACTCAGAAATCCTATGTTAGCCTCAGAGGCAGGAGGATGTTAATCCTGGGGAAGTGGTAGAGGGAGGAAGTTGATGACCTGCTGGGTCAGAATTGAAAGGGACACCTCATTTCAGCTGGAAACACTCAAAACATCATTATTGTGAAATTGCCAGGCAAATTCAATGGCTGGCATTGCTGTGCTAATGTGTTAATAATAATTCTGCAGTTAGAGACAAGCCTGGGCTGTTAGCATTCAAGGCCACTTAAATTTTAAAGAGTCATTTTATGGAAAGTTTTAATTAGCTCTGGATTGTAACTAACATTCTCTTTAAAACTGTTGTGGGCGTTTGATTAGGTCTGGGTTCTAGTGGAGGGAAATCAGAGCTGGATTTTACTCATTGCTCTGCCTTTGGGGCCAAGGCAGTTCATCCTTTCCGTGCTTCAGCTTGAGCTCTGTGCAGCCGGGCATGTGCCTGACGGAGGATTCAGGCTTGGGCGCCCTGCGTGTTCTGTGCAAAAGGAGAAGGGTAGAAGGGCCACTCAAGGTTGAAGGTCGATCTGATCCCCGACGGCAGCCCCTGCCTCTCTCCTCCTGGGTAAAGCTGCACATTCCAGCTTCACACTGCCTTTCACCTCCCTTACAGAGCCCCACCTGGATGTACAGGCTCTGCTTTGTCTCCCCTTCATTTTTGGAGCATGACGCAGTGGGACCGACATGAACGTGGTCCTAGTGGACCCAGGTTTGAACAACGCTTTGCTACAGATGAATGGTATTCCTGAGGCTAATTCATCTCTCAGGCTCAGTTTTCACATCTGTAGAATGGAAGTAAAATACCAAACAGTGTTACTATGAAAAGTGGAATTAATCCAATTGGCAGATAGTAAATATTCAAGAAAAAATTATTATGATCATTCTCCAATCTTTCCAACCGTGCTAACATTTCGTCGTGTTCTGGCTGTGTCCTTCTCACGCTGCTTTATGGTGTCTTCCCTTCCACCCCTGAGGGCAAGGACCTGGCCGACCTCTTGCACTTCCTCTTCCTGTTGCCCCTACCTAGGCCCCTCCACGATAACCCAAGTTTCGTGTTGACTGGAAGATCCACAGCATAGGGCCACTGGGGGGAATCAGGATTACTGCAAGTTTCCCAGACTAATGATGGAGGAATATAAAATGGCTCTGGTGGCGGAGCACTAAAGCAGACAGAGAATTAACCAGATGGGAGATCTGGAGTTTTAAAAACGTTGCTGGCCCTGGGGGGCAAGGAGTCCAGGTGTGAGGGCTGATCGGTACCAGTACCGTGGTGCAGCTGTTATGTGAGGACAGGTGAGGCTTGCAGGAAGAAGAGGGATTCAGAAGGGTGTCGGGCATCGCAGGCATACCTATGCTGGGCAGCAGGGTGCAGAAAGCCAAACAAAGGCACAGGTACATGGAAATCCGTGAGCAGGGAATGGGGGACTTCAGGAAGCTGTCCTGAGGGGTCCCAAGGCTTTGGCCAGCAGAATAGAAAGAGGAAAACCAACTGGGACCAGAGAGTGGGCAGTGATCATCCTCGGGTTTCTTCCCCACGATGGACTACCCCACACCTCATGACTATCTTTCTGCCCATGTATCCATCTGTTCCAAATGTGGCTATGACTTCCTTGAGACCTAGAGCTCTGAGTTTTGTGATTAGGAAACGTGGGTCCTTATCTGTGCCTGACCACAGTAGGGAAGCCTAGTGGAAATATGGGGAGAATATGGTCTTTGGAATTATCTGGACCTGAATTTAAATTCAGGCTCCAGCATCTACCAACCTAGTTACATTGGACAAGTCACTTTGTGTCTTTGCCTCAGCTTCTCATCTGTAAAGTCAGCAAAATAAGGCTTGTCTTTCAGCTGTGAGGTTTCTCTGTTAAGGCACGTGAAGCATATTGCCTGTTTCAGTGAATGGTAGCTGTTTGGTGTTCAGTCACATTGGTGGCTCTGATAAGATCATGGTCTAGAAGATTCAGTGAGTTGTTCAGGGGATGACAAACGAATCCCAAGTGATTGAGGTTCTCCTTTTTTTTTCCCCCAGTTAATTTAGTCCAACTATCTTTAGCTAATTCAATCATATCTCATTCACCAGTAGATAAATTGTCCTCATCAGAGGCTTAACCATGCAGCTAATATGTTTTTAAGATAGATTGATTAACAAAGCCCTAATTGAGGCTCAATAAATGAGATAAGTCCAGAAGCCTGTATGATCAACCAGCAGGCCAGAAAGGACCATTGGCAATATTCAGTCACCCAATTCATTTTGCAGTATTTCTGCAAATACTTATTGTGCATCTACTTTATGCATGCCAAGGCTAGGACTATGTTCTTTGTCCAAATCGGATATTAATGAAATGTCAACTCAGCCATGATCAGTCTGAGTAGAATACACTTAAGACAGAGGAGCACTGTGGGGTCAGAGCTAGAGCAGAAATTTTGCAAATGAGAAGATGGAGACAGAGTTAGAGAAGAAATTTTAAGGCAAGTGAGAAAGGGACCAGAAGACAAGGCCAAGAAACCACAGGGAGTTGACCCAAAGGTCCCCAGGTAGTAATCATCTGCCAGAGTTGGGGAACAGAAATGGGAGAAACAGAGATCCCAGAGTGATCCTGCTGAGACCAACCCCTGTGCAAGTGGTGAGTAGGTGAAGGCTGGCATGGAAAGGTAGAAGAGTGAGCATACAGATTTCTTTTCTTTCCTGGCTGGGAAAAGGTATATTTGCACATGCATGGGTGAGCAATATGATTTATAGGAACCAACCAAACCACACAATCAATTTTAAAATATGACATTCTTGAGTCAAATATGAACTGTTGGCTTTAGAACTATGGGCCTATTTGTCCTTCCCACTAAGAGTAGGTAACTGCAAGGACAAACAAGTGTGTGTTTACTTTCTTTGATTTTGTGGTTTCAACATTGAGCCCCTGTCTTCTAAATGTACTATACACCATACTTTCTGGCCAGTGACATCACATGTTTGCTGAGCTTCCCAAAGTTGGATTCACTGGCATTGGATGTATGTTTTTGCACAAAACCACCGTAGAGGCTATTGGAAGTCTTTACTCAGTATCTATTATATTTGTCCAATTCAAGCTTTACCACCTTTTCCTAATAAAAATATCGATCAGTCTTCACCCAAATCCTGTTAGCTCTGTCCCCTCTGGCAGCTACGGATAATAATAGAGCAGAGCAAGAGGCTCTGGAACCTACTCAGGTGTTTTTAAACAGATCCTTGATCATCTCTTCTCTACTCCCATGCAGACATAGTTTAGGTGAAGGATATTAGAACCTCTATGTGTTTTCTTCCCTCTTGTGTAATCAGTTGGTGTTCTCTTATTTCAGCCCTGGGGTGGATTTGCTTCAAGTATTAGCTAACAGAGCCTCTTTCATCAGCCTGGGAACTTTGTATCTTGGATTCTCTGTTCTGCCTCAGAGGAATCTCTGCTATTTAAAGGAAGTAGTCTATTGTGTGGCACCAAATTACTCTCTGCCTGTAGTTCTAGAAATCAAGGTTCCAGAAAAGCTGTCAGTTGAGGGGGAAAAGTTTCATGGGAAAATAGAAGTATTCTCCAGCAATATGTCCCTGACCTTGTTGGCTCCTAAAGATGCACTAGGTTTCTTCTGATGTCTGAGTTGTTAATAGTTGGTGTTGAATGTGGTTGATCAGGGACTATATCCCACCATAAAATGCTGAGGGTACTCAGGGAGCCAGTGGAGCCCTAGAGAAGGTTTAGATGGCCTCAGGCTCTCTACTTCTCTGTCCTCATTTTGAGTTTGTCATTCTTCTGTAAAATAGAGATGGCTTTGCTTCTTGAGTCCCACTTTAGAAATGCAGCCTGTAAAAGAAAGCTGATCAGTTTTCCAACTAACCATGTTGACATCTGAACCAAAGTGAAGATGACTGTGGAAAGAGATCATTAATTTGAAAGAAGATCAATATCCTCCTCATCAGGCTTCAGCTATGAAGGTTACACAAACCCAGGAGAAGCTTCCATTCAGGAATATTTGTATGCTCCCATCACAGATGTTAGATACCAGTCATGGAATCATGAATGCCACCTGTTTAATGTTTCTAAATGAGAATGAACTCGCTCTTCCAAGTCATCTGTCACAGAGAGCTCCAGGAATAGAAAAACTTGCCACAGAATGTTTTCCTAGTGGGTCTGACTAGTAGGTGGTGTTTGGAATCCTTAGGCCTGCTCCTTAACCTCTCTGCTTTGAAATAGAAAGTCATTCCTTGAACAAAGCATTTGTTAATTTCTTTTGTTAGCTAATTATTTAAGTTAGCCCTATGACTGTTGGTTCTCACAGGCTAAAAACCTCTCTAAACATCCCATTTCTCAGCTCATCTACTTCTAATCTAAATTCTTAGAATGTATTTTTAGAACAAGTATGCTTAGAAGTAGGTTTTTGACATTTTCAATTATTGAAATTTGGAGCATTTTTTTCTGTATCAAATGCACAATGGCAGAATGTATCCTTAATTTCAAGAAGACTCATTAAAAACTTCCATCTTGATACATAATTAAGCAGAGTCAAAGTGGTCATGATTAGTCAAGCCTCACAATTAAAATCCTCTGTTTGATGAACTTTTGAAATAAAATGCCATTATCATCTAAAACCTCAGTCATCTATGATAATGAAGCTCTCAATTAATTCTTTTGTTCTTCACAAAAAGATTAATAATGCTAGTTCATATATTTTTTTTAAGTATCAACATCTGCAAGAGGCATACCATATAAACCATATGTAACTAATCTCTTCCAAAGGGAGCAAGAAACAGATTTAGGCATATGTTTTATGGACAGCTAATATTTCCCTATAATAATTGTTCATGCTAATTATCTTTCTTGAATTGATTATGTTTGCAATAAATTATTATCTTTATGATTATTGCTAGTTTCAGGAAAATGTTCAAGAAATAAATGGTGGTTAGTCTAAATGACCTTGCACAGAGTTAGTGTTTCAGATAAATGCCACATTAAGTGGATAATTGCTGTGATCTGATCCTCACCCTTAATAGCTCCTTCTGGTCCAGCTGCTGCTTGGAAAATCTTGAGCACCAAAGCAGAATCCTACAAGTAGTAAGACTACATTGAAACCTACTGGATAAGTCCTTAAGTTAATGTGGAATATTGTCCTGCACATGATTACAACTTTAACTTAAGTGACCACTTGTCACCATAGTGATGGCCTTTACTTGTCTCAAGGTAGTGATTCATCATGGAAGCCAAGGACAGAATGATACTTTACTTGCCTACAGGGCCCGTGGCTAAAAATGTAGCTGAGGGCTATGTCTTATCCTCTTTCTCTGCAAATTCTCCTCAAGTGCACAGTCCTCACAATCCAGAAGATCTTCCTTAATAATTTAGATTTATTTTTGCATCATGTTTATCCTTAGTTGCAAAAATAACTAGGAACTAGATGCTCAAGCTCTATGAATCTTTGGTGGACCACTGAGAGAAAGTAACAATGTACAGAGAAGATTCCCAGAGCTAACAGTGTGTGTTGATGACCTATTGCATGCAGGCATTTGCAGAAGGCTTTTTATGCTCTAGCTGAGGGGACACCTCATGAAGTCATCAGGTACAAATGAGATATGTGCTAAAAGTCTACCTTCAGTGCATTAAGCCTAGGATCTGAATATTTCTCAGTTCTTACTTTTTGTACCTAACATACCACCACCGCAGCATCTTGCAACAAATATGTGAGCCATTAGTTAGGCTACATCCTGCAGAACACAGATCTGAAGAAGACATCCTTTTCCTCTGAGCAGTCTTGTGAGGGATATCAAAAAGGTAATGACCCAAAAAGGAAAAAGAAAAATAAAAAGGAAAAAAAAAAGGTAATGACAATACAGTGTTCTGGGGCGGGAGGTACATGGAACTGCAGGATCACACAGAGGTGCCGCTAGCCTAGCAGCGAGTGGGAGAAGTCGGCCTGGTCGAAGGGACATCAAAGTCAAGTTTTAAGCAATGAACAGGCCTTAAGAGAATTTGGGGTGAGCTGGGTGAGGGCTGGGAAGGCACATAGATAATCTTGTTGAAAATACAAAAATTCAACTGAGTAAATTTGAAGATCTAATTGGCTTTATTAAACAAGGCATAAATCAAGCAGCACCCCATCTAGCTAAAAAGTAGCAGGAGCTTTGCTGAGCCAAACAAAAGAAAGGCCTGTGTGTGTGTGTGTGTGTGTGTGTGAAGGCAGCAGCAGCAAGCAATGGAGCATTTAAAAAAAATGAAGAAAGGAATCTATTAGCAAGAAGTACATTGTTGAGGCAAGATTGCCCTCCTGTTGGGAGTGGAAGGGGTCTATTAGTAAATTTCCTACTATTGACCAGGAAATTCTATGTTAGCTGGTTAATTACATCCCGAGCGGGGTGGGGAGTGGAACTGTAGCTGGATTAGAGATTAAGTCGTAGTTTGTGGACTTGGCCTAAGTGACACCATCTGGGGACGGTGGAACAGAGGACAACCTATTCAAGGTTCTAGACAGTGGGAGCACGTATATATGTTCTGACGGCCAGGAAGAAGACAGAACACCTTGGGAACAATAATAGAAATTAATTTAGTATGGCTGGAACCTAAAGTACTTGTTGTAGTTGAGCCCGTAGACCTAGATGTTTGGCTTTCATACTGAAGGCTAAGGAGAACCATTACAGCGGGTTGGGAGGGGAGTGATGTGATCAGATATGCATCCTAGAAAATGTACTCTGATAGGGCTATGATGAAAGGAGGATGGGGTGGGCATAAAGAAACTGGAAATGTCATCTAGGACTAAGAATGGAGCCCCTCCAAACACTCTTGTTTGTCCATGTCCTCTGTAAGTAAAAGCCACTTTGGGAACCAAGTCAACAAGTCAAGGGTGTTTTCAGTTATTCTGGAGCAATACTGTAATCTGCTTCATAAGAGAAAAATGCTATTTGCCATTGCTGAAAAATATTCAATTGGTAGTTCTCTGGGAGAAACTATTCAGTTTGCTAAAATTTAAATACCCACAGAGTAAAAACAAAAGCAGCTAATAAGAAATGTGTCATTGAAATTGAACAGAAGCTGGAGAAGTCCCATTTCTTGTTCTTTTTATCTTTTCAAAAGCATGGCTCCACAGCAATTTACCCATGTTATCATTCATCCTTTGTATCATTAGCATTTGGGAAAATGCCTGAAACTGTCACCATGAGACAAGCAACATGTTGAAACTGCAAATGCAGTTTGGGGAAATGAGAAAATAAAACTCTGAAGGAGGAGGATTGAACGTTTCATTAAACATAAAGATGATGCTAAAAATAAAACCCTTCCTGACTTCAAGAGTTGTTGGCCACTGAAATGTCATCATCAATTAGGCCTCTTTTTGCATGCTCTGTGGTGCAAAACCAATTACTCTGACAATCCCTGTCCTCTGGACACCGAGACCACAGATGTGGGAGACAAAACAAGCACTGGTTTTAAGCCAGACATATTTTAAAGCAGGTACAATTTTCAAAAGAAAGTCATTGGTAATCATTCATTCATCTGCTCATTCATACCAGTCCACACCATTCACAAGGCAGGGAGCATGGGGGAGGCGCCAGGAGAACTGGATGTGGGCTATGCCCATCGCAGTCTTGTTACGATCTAGGGGAAGGGTTAAGTCATGGCCTTAAATGGCAAAAACAAAGTGGAAAGTAGTTATCAGTAGAGACTTTCAGTAAAAGCAGTAGAGGATCAGCTGGGGATTAGGGACTAGAAGGATGAGGAAAAGAGTAGACCAGGCCCTGTATTGTGTGTGTGTGTGTGTGTTTGTGTGTGTGTGTGTGTGTGTGTGTGTGTGTGTGTGTGTTTGCGGGTGTTTAGAAAAATTTAATAGTTTGCTGGTCCTGGGATCTTGGTTGCTGTTGGCATTTGCTGGACTCTGTGGTACATTATTTGATTTCTGGTCTACCCTGGAGTTGAGGTCTCAAGGGAAAGAAGAGATTCTAAGTTTGGTTTCGAGATTTTGCAAACTTCACTAGGTCAAGGAACCATGTATACTCTTCAGATAGCAAGACAGAGGGCAAGGGAACATGGGGCTGAGGAGTTATGGGGTCTCTTCTCATGTGGTGCCAGAATAATCAGTCCAGGTAATGGGGCTCTCGGGTTTCAGGATTTCAACATGCCAAGGAATGATTCCTGCAAGAGGAGGGGGCACAGCTGGACCCGTGAAAGTAGGACCTGGGCAAAAAGGGAGACCAAGGAAATCCTCAGAAGGGAGGAGAGCTGAGAACATAAAAGCATTCTTCCTTTTCCAGAAGGATAATGTCGATTCCAGTTCAGATGACTGAGCATAGACTTCTCTGACTCGAGGGGAGGAGACCAAGAAGTAACCCCATGAAGGCTGCTTGCACACCAGAGATGATCTGGGCCGTGGAGGGTGGAGGAGAGGTGTTTTAGAGAAGCAGTGAGTGGGAGACAAGGAAAGGCTGAGCTGCTCACTGAGTCCCCCCTGCCACTCTCCAGTTTGGAATATGTACAAGTGCACATTTTCTTAGTTTTGACAAAGGCAGTTTTAGACGTGCCTCTAGCCCCTCCTGACTTCCAACCGGGATGCATTCCTGAGCCCCTCTTAGAGCAACACTTGAGAGAAGGCTAAGTTAGGAGAAGAGAGCTGGGGGTATTAGAGTATATCACTGATTCTCCAGCTGTCGCGGGCTCCTCCTGTGTTGTAGATTGATCTACTGCTTTGGAGGTTTCCTTCTGGCCCTGGTTGGACCCAGTAATAAACACCTCCGGAGTTGGAGAGCTCCCTTCTGTCTGAACGTGGCACCCTCTAGTGAGGGTTAGGGCAGTGGGAGAGATGGTCAATTGTTGAAGGTAGAACATAGGATTTGGAGACTTTGGGTACATTCTGGATACTGAGTTCCGTCATAGCTGAGAAATGAGAACAAATTTATTTCTATGAGAAGG
Source organism: Vulpes lagopus (assembly GCF_018345385.1). NCBI lineage: Eukaryota > Metazoa > Chordata > Mammalia > Carnivora > Canidae > Vulpes > Vulpes lagopus. The sequence goes on along the minus strand of NC_054830.1, from coordinate 107,816,885 downwards.
GGGGTGACATGGAATTACTCTTGCTCTTCATCTTATTTATAGGAAAGCCAGCTGGAGTCAGGGAAGAGAGAAGCATTAGGTTCCCTCAATAGCCCTCCACTCCTCCCCTGAAAGTTTGGCTCTGTGATACATGGCTTAGATGTCATGAGCAGATAGATGACTAATAAATGGACAGAATTCTAAAGAGCTCAGCTCTGTTTGTAATGGAAGGAACTCAGTTGAAATGACCCTGTTGTTTATAGGTGAACTTTTTGGATAGAAGACACATGAGATGCAGAGAAACAGAGTACATACAATAGAAGCAGATGGAGCACTCCCAAAGTGCCTTTCAAAAGACCTTGGGGGCAGCAGGACATTTCTTTCATCCTTCACTTCAGTTCTGGGATGGTGAGGATAGTGGATTTCAGTTGGGAATGTAGGAATCTATACTTTCTCCTGCTACGATCTTTTTTTTTTCTCAAGATATTATTTTATTTATTCATGAGAGACACAGAGAGGCAGAGACACAGGCAGAGGGAGAGGCAGGCTCCCTGAGGGGAGCCTGACGGGGGACTTAATCCCAGGACCCCAGGATCATGACCTGAGCCAAAGGCAGACGATCAACTACTGAGCCACCCAGGCACCTTCTGCTGTGATCTTTCCACATCCTAGATGTCTTCTTGGGCAATAAAATTTCTTTAGGAGATACCCTTGGTCTCTTTGACAGCTCTTTGTTCCAGCCTGCTGTCATTCATTCTCCCACCCAAGAGCAGTCTGACTTCATGTGGGACAACAGGAACTACTATGTGGGTAAATCTTTAAAAACAATCTCAATGGGCAGCCCTGGTGGCACAGCGGTTTAGTGCCGCCTGCAGCCCGGAGTGTGATCCTGGAGACCTGGGATGGAGTCCCACGTCGGGCTCCCTGCATGGAGCCTGCTTCTCCCTCTGCCTGTGTCTCTGCCTCTCTCTCTCTGTGCCTCTATGAATAAATAAATTAAAAAACAACAACAACAAAACGATCTCAACTGAGCTGGTATGCAATACATAGCAAGTGTGAAATAATTCTGGTTGGACTAAACTGAGTATTGCCCCAGGTGGCAGGGACAAAAAGTAAAATCTCTCCTGTCAAACACTTGGTTGGGGCAAGGGAGGTGATGGTGGCAGGGTGGGGGTGGTATCATTGCTTTCCTTATCTCCAAATTAGAAAATATATACATCATGCAAAATAAGTCAGTGGCACAGCTCTGTTCTTGAGGACGTAATCATCGCTACACAAGTTCACATAAGGGCTATATTTTGATGTGTTATGAAAAAAAATCAGTGTTATTAGAGTGGCCAAGTGAGCTTCACTGTTTTAGTTTTTATGTAATTCTTTCTTTAGTCTCCTTGATCACGTCAGTGGAAGCATAGGACAGAGCTAGAGATGTAAAGGTGATTAGGAGAAAAGAGAAGGAAAATGATGAGATACATTTAGGTGTTCAGTGGAAATTGTCAACTAGATTTGTAGGAAAGATTAATTAATGTTAGCCTATTTAATGTAATTACTCCTCTATACCACTGTGAACTAAGAAATAGAATAAAACATCTTCAAATGTACATCTTTGAAATGTACTTTACACAGGATTAGCACAAATTCTTGAACCATCTCTTTGTTGAAAAAGATCCACACATTCAGTAATTGTCTTGATACAACAGGATAACTATTATATTTTTCTAGGTTAATTCTCTCCCTTACATTATCTTATTAAAATAATTTCCAGATGAGCTGAAAGTGCTTAAAGAAAGCATAGTTAATGTATTGTAAACCGAGGACAGAGCTGGTCTTTCCAAATGTAATTCTGAAGAAGGAACTCACCAAAGAGATGGGGAGGGAGGAGATAGGACTGGCTACAATAAATTATTACTAAATCTTCTCCATACAAAAGATACTGTAAATAAAACTAAAAGGAAATTATAAAATCTGGAAAAACATTTATAACCTATGACAAAAGAAAAATAAAGGGGAAATACATTTTTTAAAAGAAATTCGAATGTCCAATAAATGCACATGAAGTGTTCAACTCCCCTAGTGGTAATGCCAAAGATATAGCATAACAGAAAAGATTTAAAGGGGAACAATGCTAAGAGAAATAGACTCTTCTAGTCCCTGGTGCTGGGAAATGATCTTTCTGGATCACAATTTAGTAACTCATTTCAAATTTGTGTGCAGTTTTTACCTAGAAATTCTACACTTAGGAATTTATCATATGGATTAATAAAAAAATTAGGTTACAGCTGATGCCTACTGCCTATTTACTGTGTTCGTGACCCCGTTCCACGCACTTTACCTGCTTTATCTCATTTAATCTTCCCAGTAATCCTGAGACTGGGGACATGTCCTTTTCTTTGTTTGAGGAAAGAAAGAATCATTCAAGTAGTAGATAGTTAGCAAATGAAATACTTCCCATTAAGTATTATTTTAAGTATGAAAAATTGAAACAGCTTAAAATTCTAAGAGAGAGATTTGTTAAATTATGTAACAATTATAAATTTAGCCCTGTTGACACTGAAAATAATGGCGTGGAATATTTTTGCCGTTAAAGATGACTATTACATATTAAGTGTGAGAAATAGATTACAAGAGAGTATGTACAATGTGATCCCATTTTTGTTTAAAAAAGAGGTGTTTGAATATTTTCCTCTATATACAAACATGTTTCTGTAAGTCTCAAAGGCTAAATCAAAATATTAATAGAATTTATGTCCAGAGGGTGAGATTGTGTATGGCATTTATTTTCTTCTTTTTGTTGATTGCTTATTTTTTCTACATTGAACACATTTTTACTTGTTTAATATATACGATTGTTCCCACCGTGAAGTCTTTTAAAAAAATAAAACTAAGTCAGTTAATAGTTGTTAATTTTGATCTCAAGTGGAAAATTGAAGACCCAAGGGCAGTGCACTCAGGGGACAATAAAACAAAGAAGGCTCAAGGGAAATAGATTTCAGTTTGACTTTCTAAAGATTTTCTTGACTAGCAGTGAGTAAAAATTGAATTACACAGCAGAGGTAGATTGTAGAGCTACGTAGCTTCATAAAGAGCAAAAAGGAGGCTCTCTGAAGCTGAATTGCTCATTTACTCAAGTGCCTCCATCTAGAGCAGAGATTCTAAACTTAGGGCACAGCAGGTCCCTGAATGCAATTAAGGGAGTCCATGAACTTGAGCAGAAGGAAACTGCATCTTAATTCTCATTAATGTCTAGCTACGAATTAAAATTTCTTCAATTGTAAATGTAGGCAACAAATCACCTATGACTTCAGCAGTACCTATAACTATGGCCCCAAGAGAAAGCCCATATATTTTCATGTCATATCACAGATGTTTATATTATTCATGTTTTTATTCCTGTGAAGTTATGACAATTACTAGATTTGCTACTTAGTCTTATTAATGAATGCAATAATACAGAAGCATATATATTGCCATATCATATAGAGCTTTCTATTTTTTTCATATATAGCTCTCTAAAAATACTTTGTTAACTATATTTCAATATCATGGCTTCCTTGGGAATGCTATGCATGTTAATCTTAAATGTTTAAAAACATGATTGTTGGGCAGCCTGGGTGGCCCAGCCGTTTAGCGCCGCCTTCAGCCCAGGGAGATCCTGGAGACCTGGGATCAAGTCCCGCGTCAGGCTCCCTGCATGGAGCTTGCTTATCCCTCTGCCTGTATCTTTGCCATTCTCTCTCTCTCTCTCTCTCTCTCTCTCTCTCTCTCCCATGAATAAATAAAATCTTTAAAACAAACAAACAAACATGATTGTGAGAAGGCGTCAATAGATTTCACCAGAATGCCAAAAGAGCCCATAGGGCACAGGATAGGTTGAGTTCTCCTGATGCAAAATCTGTGGACCAGACAGGTCTGGTCACCTGTCGGGCAGAAGACACCTCTGGTCCTCTGAGATGCTTCATGAGGCCTCTTGCCTTGAAGCTAAAAGATAGGTCACAGAATTTCTGTTTACAAAAGTGAGAGCACAGTGGCTGGCAGGCAGCAGGTGCTTTAATATGGGTGTCTTACCTTCTTGATTCCCTTTCCCTATCCTCCTCCTAGAGAAGTCAGTGGCTCTCCCCACCCATAAATTGGTTAACAAATAAGTAGTAATGGACTATTTTTTTTAATTGGCTATTTGTTTAACAGCATCCAATGGAGCTTTTTTCATCTGACATACGTGTAAAGAGATTATCCATTCAAATACCCACCAACAATGCACAGTACAAGACCCACAGTGTAGTCTTTGGAGGCACAAACTGTTGACTCCTGTTGTCAAGGAGAGCACAGCCTACCAGGAGATAGGAGGTGCATACAAATAGGCAGAAGGCAGACAGCAGACAGAGCAGTTGAGTTTGATTTTGAGGCATGGATCTCTGTGCTTGCCTACATTTTTCTTCATAGAGGTTTGGCTTATTTTTGTGGTGTTCTTGGGAAAAAAACAACATCAACAACAAAAACATACTTACCGCCCTTTCTCTCTTCCTATTGGAGTTTGTTTTTCTGTTTCCTTCACTGTTATATTCCCTCAGTTGCCACTGAGCAGCACATACCAGGCATCCAGCTGTTGTTTGCAGATGGAAAAAGGTGGCATGCATTCTGCTTTATGAAGTGCCTTCGCAACTGTTGACTTATACCAGTGTTTCTCAAAGGGTCATCCAAGAAACAGAGATTGTTAAGAGTAAATCCCTAGGGTTGTCTGCAGTCTACTGAGTCAGAAAATTTGAGATTGGGTACCAGAAACCTGGATTTTTAAACAAGTGCTCTCTCTTCCCTTTTTTGGTCTACTCCTCCAGTGATTCTTATGCACATAAAAATTTGAGAACTACTACCTTCCATGATCTTCACAAAAATCCTATAAAGCAAGTAGGTTAAGCACCATCAGCCCATTTTAGAATTTTAGATACTGAACATGGAAGAGATTAAGTGGTTTGTTTCTGATGATATGTTTGTACTGTGGCACCAGGGAGGATCTTATTCAGAGAGTGGAGCTGGTAGGGAGGGGGAAATGTAAAGAAAATTCCTGTCAGCCAGAAGCTCCAGGCACACGGGATGGCAAGTGTATTGTGGGCATGGTAAGGCTGAGGTCGGGGCTGAAATGTCTCTCAGGAGCATTAGCATTGGCAGATTCTGTGTTTGCAAATTCACCTGCTTGCTGAAATGTATTTGTAACCCCCCAAATCAATACTTAGAGTGTATTTGCTGATATTCAGAGATGTGCACAGAGTGGTGAAAAATTTTTGTCTGACACCCGTGTTCCCAGCTGAGGTGGAACAAGACGGTGCTCTGTGCTGTTGCAGGTCTCAGACTGTATGCACCGGTCTTTTTGGCAGTCTACTTAGGAGTGCTACATTTTTGTGACTCCTTTTCCTTTTTTGTGGTGACTTTGCTGTTTAAAATGGCCCCTAAGTGTAATGTTGAGTGCTTTCTGGTGTTCCTAGTACAAGAAGGCTGTCACGTGCATAATGGAAAAAATACAGGCATTAGAATAAGCTTCATTCAGGCATGAGTCATAGTGCCATTGGCTGGGAGTTCAATGTCAATGAATCCACAATGTATGCTAACTAAGGTGTTTTGAGGTAGAAACAAAAATAACACAAAGTTATGTATCGATCAGTTGATGAAAATGTGATTAGGGCTTCATAGAAACCTAATCCTGAATTTTCCTAAGAAGCAATGGCCCAATGTCTATCAATCCACTGCACTTGGTGTCTTTGTAAAGAATCACTGCCAGGAAGAGCACGAATCACCTGTGAGAACCGTAGCAACAGCTGGTGGCATCCCCTGTGTACCAGAGTCTCTGTGCTTTGGGTTGCTGCAGTGCATTTGCCATAATCTACGTAGCAAGGATTCAGAGACAGGCTCAGAATTGAGTTGATCCAAAGTCACTTAGTGAAAAAATGACTAAAGCAACTTTGCCATAGACATTTCAGTGTCACAACCAGCAGGGTTTTCCTTACTATTGGGATGGGCGGGCATCCCACTTCCTGAGCAGGAAGGCTGTGTTGTTGCCAGACAGAAGAGCAGGCTAAGATTTTAGGTGGAAAAGTGAGACTTGATTTTGGATGTAGCTTTGGAAGTAACCCACCAAGATGCATTTATTTCTTTTCAATATTTATTTGAGTGGTGGCGGTGGGAAGGGGCAGAGGGAGAGAGAATCTCAAGCAGACTCTGCACTGAGCAGGGAGCCCAATGTGGGGCTTGATCCCAGGACCCTGAGATCATGACCTAAGCTGAAACCAAGGGTCAGACACTTAACCAACTGTGACCCCCAGGCGCCTCCTCCCCACAGAGATGCACTTCTATGGGAGAGAGTGAGACACAGCCCCCAACCCAACGAAGAAAGAGAATCTGAAAAACTTTTCTGCATATAGGAATAAGGGCGAAGAGACAGGAGCAAAGAAGCAAAGAGAACAAAAGCAACAAGCAGAAGTAGGGACAGAGTAGGAGACACGAAGTAAAAAAAAATAGATTTTCCAAAGAGGCAGACAGAAGATGGGCCGTGGTGTGAGACACTCGGAAAGGTCAAGCAGGATGAAGACGGAGAAAAGGTCACTGCGTTTGCTGATAGAATGTCACTGGTGACCTTTGGGAGATCAGCAGGCAGTGGGGACAGAAGACAGGGAAGTAGTGAGTAGGGCTGAGCGCACGAGGCCGCCGAGCGGGACGGCTGTCTCCGGGGTGCGCATCTCCAGAGGACGAGATGGAGCGGGAACTTTGAGAGGAGACAGGAACAACCTGGGGGACGAGGAACGGAGCCAGGAACAGTGGAAAGGCAGGGCCACGTGTCATTTTGAAAACCCAGAGGGTGGTAGGAGGGGAAGCACAAGCAGATGTGTCCTTGGAGAGGAGGAGGAGGGGACAATCCTCTTTCCGAGGTGGCACGTGGCTGGCCCCTACTCAGGCCCGTGGAGACGCGAACCAAGTTTCTGTCTGGCGAGTTTTTGGGCCAACATCCAACAGAAGTGAATCAACCGCAAGATAGATCGGTGCACCTGCTACAGTCAGCGTTTCGGTGTCAGAGATGCTCTGTGGAGACCTCATCAATTCTGTTTGGAGGCCTCTAGTCGTTTCGGGAAATGCCGTTGCTGGAGAGAGAGACCATGCTTTCAAGTAGATAGAGTTGCTTGGCTACTTCTAAAAAAGTGATGACCTAGAAATCTTGCTGAATCTGCTTTTGCCATTAATAATAACTATTTGGGCGCTGGCACTTTTAGGCAGACACCTTGTTTCAGTTCTTTGTAAGTAAAACAAAAACTCACTTAAATCCCTCAAGTAGGTTAAACGTTTCCCATTGTCTCTTGTCTGTTTTCCTTATTCATCAAGAAACCTGGCAAACCTTTTAACTACAGATGTTGCAGAGGCAAACCTGAGCAAGGCTTATGTTAAATGGTCGCAAAAGCCCACGTTAATAAGACCTGACTTCCTCTCCCGAGGGCCGGCTGGACCTGGGTGCCCTTAATTGCGGGGCCCGCGGGAACAGGAACGGAGGCCCCGCAGTTTTACTGCGTCTTGCCTAAGGCCTCTCAATGATAAAATGCTTCCAGACATGAAATGTTCCAAACCGCCCGTTCCCTGGGAAATGCTGTGTAGAAGCTGATGGGTAATAGCAGCTTGCTCGGCCGAGCCCAGCCGTGAGGACTGAGGTAGTAAAGTTTGCTACGCTGATGTGCTGGGGCGCGCTTCTCCGCCTGGACGTGGCTCACAGCCGCCACCCTCCCTGCACCGCCACTGGGCACAGAGAGGAATTGCTCGTCCTTGTCATCTGCTCAGCAGCCTGTGGCCTCTTCCCTCCGGCTGACCCCTTCTCCAGGGCTTCTCTGGAAGGCCAGACCCAAATGCAAAATCAGCCATCCGCCTCACCCTTGCAATAGTGTGACCTACCAAGCATTTGTAAAAAAAAAAAAAAAAAAAAAAAAGGGTCGTCCTGAGATGCACACGAGCATTTGAAACACTCACAGCGGCTGGTACCACATAGTACTATTCGGTGGCCCGGATGCCAAGCAGTTGCCTGTTTCAAACCCTCCTTATCTCTCTTCTCATCTCAGATGCCGGTAAGGTGGGCTCATGGTGATGAGTCACACATATAGCACTGTGCAGAGGAAACCTTACCAATTTCCTCCTCCTTCTCTTCTAGCACCTCCTCCACCCTTCCAGAAGTATCCATGGCTAAGTTTTGTGGGTAATCTCTCACCTTCCTCCCTACTCACACCAACACATACATAATGTCAGGGGCTCTATTTACCCCCTGAGTACATGTTGATGTTGTTTCACAAAAATGGGATCATTCTGCTTTCACAAATTCTCTCTAGGTCAATATTACCAATAAACTTACTCTTTTGAAGAGCCACATGTTCTCCTAAACAGCCTGTTAATAATATAATCAGGGCAGAATATAATGTCACTGTAATCGTCTCGACCAGCCTTCTACTGATGGAGAGTCAGGCTATTTATAGTTTTGTTTCTCCAGGATAAATAATGTCATTATTGCTATTGTTCCATTATAGGCAGAAAACTGGGCCACAGCTTGGATTGGGAAAACCAGATTCCATAATTATGGCTCATATTCTGCATTGTTTTTTTTTCTTTCCTACCTTTATATGCCTTCACGTCTCCTCTCTGCCTTTCCCCTTCTACCCCCTCCACCTCTTCTCCCTCTTGCAAACCACGCTTGTACCTCTCAGCCCTGATACACCTGGAAACAAAGGGACAGTGAAGCTTTGTTTCCATCCCTCCATTTTATTGGATCTGGCCTTTGAGGAGCCTGTCGGCATTGTGTGAGAGGACTTTGCAACCTTGAAGCAAAGGTGTTAGGTAATTTAATTACCAGGCTGTGCTCTGCTGGGTTGGTGGGCACCCTGATAGGGTCATTTTATTCCTTTAGTCTCCTCAGGAAAATCAGAAATGTGAGATTCTCTTAAGCAGAGGAGAGCTCTTATTGCATTCTGGAGTATTTTTTTAAATTTTTTTTATTACTTTTTATTTTTTTAAAGATTTTATTTATTTTTTCATAAGAGACACACACGGGAGGGGGGCGGGGAATGAGAGAGAGGCAGAGACCCAGGCAGAGGGAGAAGCAGGCTCCATGCAGGGAGCCTGACGTAGGACTCGATCCTGGGTCTCCAGGATCAGGCCCTGAGCTGAAGGCGGCGCTAAACCACTGAGCCACCTGGGCTGCCCCTGCATTCTGGAGTATCTATGATAAAAAAAAAAATTTCAACAAATTCTGTGACCAGCAGCATTTTTGGATCTGAAGGCTTCGGTGCATCAACTGCTTCTGAGAGTTCAGCTCATTCACTTCTTCTCGTGCCTTCTGCCTCTATCACATGTAGACACTGTGGTGATTTTGAAGCCAGAGACCAAAAGTCTTGGCCCATCTTGCTATTCTGGGGGTGTCTACAGGTGACCAACACTGGACACATAGTAACCCAGGCCAGGGCCAGCAGAGAGGGAGGGAACTGGTCCCTGGTAGGGGGGCAGATCCTGGCTTCTAGGGCAGGAAAGGATAGGCTCAGACAAGCTTTCATGCTTCAGTTTGGCAAAGAGAAAATTAAATTTTGCCTAAGGCACTATATTCAACCTGTAGCATCTCAGTCCCTCGTAAATGTCTTGCCCGGGTATTGAGTTAGATCTACACTCTGCCCTAACTTAGGTACTATTTCCAATTCAGGGGTTATGCCCCTCCCCACAAACACACGTATGTATGCTTCTTGATTGCAAGATTCTAGAGCTCTCACATCATACAGAGCAGAGAGACAGGGGAGGGGTCTAGTTGTGGCTGTCTCTCTGGGGACTCCTTCCCCATTCTCCTCGAACTGGAGGCATAGAAGTTACCAGTAGCCTTTGCTATGCTCTCTGTATTGGCCTTTGCCCTCTTGAGCATCCTTGGTGCTGTCCGAGTCACTGGCCCGTGTCCTGATCACCTCCCCACCCGCTGCAGGCCCACATGAATCTGCCACGCCAGCTCTGGCTTGCAGGAGGAGGTTGGGGACCAAGCTTCGCCATGCTTCTTTCTCCCCTTGCCACCCTGCCACCTCTGCTGCTTTGCCCATTTCCCCACAGAGCTGCTGCTTAGGAAGTACCAGCTGAGAAGCAGGTGCCAGACCTCATGTTCACAGTCAGCCCTGGACTGTTAAGAACGTTCTCCGGAAATCGCCCAGAGAGGCAGAAACATTTGGGGGATATAGCTCTCCTGCCTTCTTGACTTTCCCCAAGAGCTCCTCTTCTCTTTTTCCCCAGTCCTGTTTTACCATCTGCCGTGGTGGCAAAACCCACTAAGCCACTTGTGCTTCATTTTCTGCTTGGCGCAGATTGGAAGTCTGGTCCCAGAAGGTGCATCTCCTTGCATTTAGAAGATGAAGGATTTAATCTCTCTGGTTATCAGCTGTGAGCTTGCTTTTCCATAACTGGGCACCGGAGGGAGGACTGGGCTAGTGGAGAACCGGAGAGAGCAGAGAAGGCATCTCTTGGTGACAAATTCGTATTACCTTGTCCCAGAAATCTAGAATCAACCGTGTGATTCGTCGCTTTAGTTTCAGTTTGCTATTTGCCGGGGGAGCGGGTGTGTTCACGGTGGCACAGAATGTGCTGTTCACTGTTAAATGCTGGCACTCTGCGCCACACCTGCCACATCACAGGTGCCACAGGTTAATATTTGCTGAACGAACGAATCCTCCGTCCAGTGCCCACAGTCAGAACCCGCCTGCCCGCGGAGACCAGTTCTGCCAACCACGGGGGGCTCCTCTCCCTCCATGGGGGGCTGACTGCTGCTCCTCCACGTTTTCATCCGAGGGCTGGAATTGGCACCAGAAGCTAGGGCAGCCCGATGAACACTTGAGAGAAGAGGGGTGTGGTCTGGATTTGGGGAAGGAGGTGCGACCTAGCAAGGGGAGGGGATGGACTACATCCTAACTAGGAGTCTCCTGGTCTGCGATGCCACACGTGGAGGATGAGATTCTTTACCTGCCAGGGCAATAGTCCAGCTGTCTTCATCTTCAGCGGCCATTGTCTCTACCTTGACTTGGGGTGGATCTGTCAAGGAAGAGGAGAAAGGATTAAGCCCCAGCACTTCGCTTTTTCACTTGGAAGGGCTTTGCCTGTGCCTGGGTGCAGGTGACCAAGGTCCTCAAGCGTGGCGCTTCCTCTTTCTTCTTACCGCAGCATGTGTCATTCTCCATTTGATGTGGGAGGCAGCATAACACAGTGTTTAAAAGAGCTTGGAATCCACAACTTTTACCCTTTAGCCATATGACCTGTTGTTAAACTCCCTAAGCCAGGATTTACTTATGGGCAAAACAAAGGAATGTGCCTGTGCTGAGCATTCAGTAAGTGTTAGCTTATGTAAAGGGCAGAGAAAACACCCCTCACACCTTTACTTGCATTGGTCAGTTACTTTTGTAAACATTATGCCAGCCCAGTTTCATGCCTATGATTATAAACTCATTCGTTTCACAAATCTTTCTTGAGCCACTGCAGGGTAGCTGCTAGGACCACAGACTTTGGGAGTTCCACCATCTGGGTTTAAATTCTTGCTCCCATACTTATTTACTGTCTGGGTCTCCTTGGGCAAGTTGCTTAACTTCTCTATTCCCCAAACTCCCATTTGCAAAGCAAATATATCAATTGCACTTATTTCATAGGTGATTGTGAACAGTAATTAAGTTAATGCATTCAGAAGGTGGAAAGTACCCAGGAAATATGAGCCCAACGTACCTGGTGTGAGCCACTGTTACAGTTATGAGCCAGACACTGTGCTAGAGGCTAGGATACGGCCGTTAAGTAAAAACAGATGTAATCTCTCAACTAACAAGGATTGCAATCCAGCAGGAGAGAGGGTTTGCAAATGATTAGATGAATATTCTTATAGCTGTCGGTAAGCACTAAGAAGGTAACATAAAAGGGGCAGTGAGCTGCATGGGCAGAGACTAGATCAGGAACAGGTGGAGAAAACACCCATGAAAAACCTCACAGCAAAGTGACAGTCAAGGCTAGTCCTAAGGACAGGGGAGATTTGGCCACGCAAAAGTCAGAATTCTAGAGAGAGAGAAGAACATGGACAGAGACCCCGGCATACACGGGAGCAGGGCAAGTGAGAAAAGTGGAGGATGCTGGTGTTGTGGCCAGGAGACAGAGTGTGGCCCGGCTGGAGATGTGGGCGGCCTTCGAAGTCAATCAAGGCTAAGCGTTTTAGGCTTGATCCCGAGAGCATCAAACGCAAGGGGTTTTAACCGGGAGCCATATGATGACTCCCTCCCTGCCTTGTTCTATCTGTGGAACCACAAAGGGTGATGAGAACAGGTCCTTTTGGCCCGGGTCATACTAACTCTCTCCTTCAGCACCTGTCTGTCGGCTAATCAATCTCCGCAGTCTCAGAGCCAGGGATAAAGCTGGGAAAACTCAAGGGGCTGCTCATTCAAATCCTCTACCGCTCCTGTCTGGCATCCCCCCTAAAAGGACACACTTTGGGACATACTTTTTCTTCTCTAGTCACTTTCCCAGTGCCTAACACGGTGTAAGATGTGATCAAAATGGACCCATCCATAAATGGCAGATGTTCGTAACCACATCTCTGCTGACATCACTGGGAGCTCATCACTCCCCGCCCAGCCAGCTTTTCACTCTGTTTTCTGCCTGGGACGGTGGGCCTGCCCATTGGGCTCCTTCCCCAAAGCCCTGGCCCAGCAGGAGTCAGTTATTTCGGCTGTCGGGGAAACTGTGAGGTTCCCAGAGACAAAATGCTGTGACACTGCTTTGCTTTACTTCTATATTTCACTTTTAGCACCCATTTGTTTCCTCCTCTTGTGCCGCTTTGAAAAGCTCCCCATTCCAGAAGGACTGAAGCCATTTGCATTACAATGCACTGCGTTCCCAGCCCAGCGTCTGTGCTGGTGCAACCTTCCCTTGATCACACACCACAGCTACTGCGAGCCTTTGGAACAGCGCAACACTCTTCTGCTGTGCCTGAGGAGTGTATTTCAAGAAGAAAACATTGCATTCTCTGTGTAATAAATCATACCTGTCAGGTAGGCTGCCCATCTCTGGGAGCATTAAGGATGGGGTCCAAACTCCGCTGTCTTCCCTGGACCGCAGCTGATTCCTCCAGCTCTGATTAAACGGCGAAGGCGCCGTCTATACAGGCAAATATAGGTCATCTTTCCCTTTGATGGCTGAATTGCTATCATGCAGCCAGCGCTCCCGCGTGTCAGATACCTAACGGGGTTTTGTTTTACATTCCAAACACAACAGGCTCATGGAAGCCTTGCCACCCACGGAGGCTCCCACTCTTCAGCTCCTCCCGCACAAGCGCGGCCCTTCCCTCCTACCACAATCCAGGGACTTGAACCAAATGAAATAACAGTGCTATTCAATTCAGATTCAGTTTAGGGAATATTTTGATTTTCTGGTTGAATAATTCCAGAAAAGATACAGGTTTAGTCCCAGGTCCAACTGGCTTATTGGATTCATGTATTTAAAAACAACTTTGATTTGCTTCATAGCTCACTTTAAAATAAGCTGGGCTCAATCTGATTCTGGCAATGGGTGTAACCTATCCCTGTTTTCTGCTCAGTGCTCTCGAGACCCTGGGCCCCACACATGAAGCTAAACGAAGCTCAGTTCTGAAAAGTAAACGTTTCACGGTCCTTGTCTGTGCTTCGGACCCAAGGAGAGTGGGAAAGGCCTGAGAAGCCCATTTTAAGCAAAGAGTTGGCCTACAGATGACTTGAACAAAAACACGTTTACTTTTCTGCAGTGACCCTAAGACCAGCCTTCTAAAGCACCAGAGAAGCTTGCAGGAGAGTGACTACCCTGGAAAATTAACAGCTGATCTAAGTTCTTCCAGGAACTAGACAATTAACTGTGACCCAAATCAAATTGTAATGGGCTAAATGCTTCTCTCTTAATGCCTCGTGTGTGTCTCACCTGTTCTTGATCCCCCAGAGTCCTGAAGTTCATTATTCCTCATGCTGTCCCCAAAACCAGGCACGTGACCTAAGAGATAATAATTTGTTGTGTGTGAGTTGGATTGAACCTCACTCTTACCTTGTAGAAAGAAGTTAAGAGTAGATTTGGCTGCAGGGAACCAAAATTCCTTCACTGGTGACTTCATAAGATTGAAGTTGGTTTCTTTGTAGTGTACAAGGAGTTCAGAGGTGGGCAATCCAGGGCTGACTTTACATCTCTATGATGATCAAGGGCCCATTTTTGCTCCTCCATCTGTGCTGCATAGTCCTCCTCCTGCAACATGTGCACACACACACACACCTCAACACATCATCATGAAACAAACAAACATAAAACCCATATCCAGGTCCAGAGAGAGAACATTACCAGCACCTAAAAATTCTCTTTCAGGTTCCCACCTAGTATCACCTAGTATCACCCTTTCCCTCCACCCCCAACCTCCAAAAAACTACCATCCTGACTCTTGTAGTTGTCAGTTCATTATTTTCCTTATAGTTTTATGAATTAAGTTTATCTTGATATACTACAGTTCAGTATTGTCTGTCCTGAAGTTGTTTTATTAATGGAATTGTATGGTATATATCATTGTACATCTGATTTCTTTCTTCAACTTTATGTTTTTGAGATTAACCCATTCTGTCATGCAGAGAAACTGTTTTCCTTATTGTACAGCATTCTGGTGAGTGCACAGTGGTATCTCATTGTGCTAGGAATTAGGTCTCCCCTCCATTACTAATATAGTTAAACACCCTTTCATATAGATTTTAGCTACTTGGATAACTTCTTTTGGGAATTACCTGCTCAACCCTTTCATTTTAAAATTTGCATGATCTGTTTTATTTATCTGCAAGAACCCCTTGTGTCTTCTGGGTGCAGTTTGTCAGTTACCAGTGTATTCCAAGTTGCTTCTCATACTCCATGGCTTGCCATTTCCTTCCTATCCAAGTGTCATATGATGGTAGACATTCTTGCTTTTAATTTAGGCGCAATTACCAATCTTTTTCATTATGGTTCATGGTTTTGCTGTCTGGTTAGGAAATCTTTCTGGACATAAAGAGTTTCTCCCATGTTATTTTCTAGAAGCTTTGTTATGTTGCCTTTCTTATTTAGACCTCTGATCTCCCTAGGATTGATTTTTATGTGTGTGATGTAAGCTCAAGTGTTCCCGCCACCCCATGGGATATCCTGCAGTTCAGGTACCTATAATTAGCAAGCCTACCATTTCCCTCACTGCTCTGCAGTGCTCCCTACGCCATTAATCCAGGGTCCGTATATGGTTGGGTTTGTTTTTTAAGCGCTCCATTTCATTCTACTGATTTGCCTCTCTCTGATTCAGTACCACATCGTAAAAATGACGATAGCTTTATAGTCCGTTTTGATATCAAACAGAGCCTGTCCTTTCACTTTGTTCTTCAACAGTGTCCTGGCTTTACTTGGCCCTTTATCTCTATATAAATTTCAGATCAAGGTTATCAAATTACACACGCAAGAATTTCATTAAATTTATAGGTCAAATTTGAGGAGAACTGACATCTATACAATACTGAGATTTCCAATCCATGAACATGACATATTCTACCTTTTAGTTAGGTCTTCTTTAATTTCTCTCAATAATGTTTTATAGGTCTTTGTGTGAAGCTCTTAGCCTACGTTATTCCTAGATATTTGACATTTAACATTATTATAATTGTGCCTCTTAAAATTCCACTTTCTAACTGACAACAAGTTTTCTTTTTTCACTTTTTTTAATTTAAATTCAATTTGCCAACATATAGTAAAATACCAGTGCTCATCCCCTCAAGTGCCCTCCTCAGTGCCTGTCACCCAGCTACCCTATCCCCCCACTCACCCCCTTCCACAACCCTTTGTTCGTTTCCCATAGTAGGAGTCTCTCCTGGTTTGTCTTCTCTCTAGTTTTCCCCACTTATTTTCCCTCCTTTCCCCTATAATCACTTTCACTATTTCTTATATTCCCCATATGAGTGAAACCATATAATATTTGTCCTTCTCTGATTGACTTACTTCACTCAGCATAATACCCTCCAGTTCCATCCATGTCGAGGCAAATGGTGGGTATCCATCCTTTCTGATGGTTGAGTAATATTCCATTGTATACAGAGACCACATCTTCTTTGTCCATTCATCTTTCGATGGACATTGAGGATCCCTCCACAGTTTGGCCACTGTGGACATTACTGCTATAAACATTGGGGTGCAGGTGTCCTGGCGTTTCACTGCATCTGTATCTTTGGGGTAAATCCCCAGCAGTGCAATTGCTGGGTCATAGGGCAGATCTATTTTTAACTCTTGGAGGAACTTCCACACAGTTTTCCAGAGTGGCTGCACCAGTTCACATTCCCACCAACAGTGCAAGAGGACTCCCCTTTCTCCACATCCTCGCCAACATTTGTTGTTTCCTATCTTGTTAATTTTCACCATTCTCACTGGTATGAGGTGGTATTTCATTGTGGTTTTGATTTGTATTTCCCTGATGGCCAGTGATGCGGAGCATTTTCTCATGTGCCTATTGGCCATGTCTATGTCTTCCTTGGTGAAATTTCTCTTCATATCTTTTACCCATTTCATGATTGGATTGTTTGTTTCTTTGGTGTTGAGTTTAATAAGTTCTTTATAGTTCTTGGATACTAGCCCTTTATCTGATAGGTCATTTGCAAATATCTTCTCCCATTCTGTAGGTTGTCTTTTAGCTTTGTTGACTGTTTCTTTTGCTGTGCAGAAGCTTTTAATCTTAATGAAGTCCCAGTAGTTCATTTCTGCTTTTGTTTCCTTTGCCTTCATAGATGTATCTTGCAAGAAGTTGCTGTGGCCAAGTTTAAAAAGGGTGTTGTCTGTGTTCTCCTCTAGGATTTTGATGGATTCTTATCTCACATTTAGATCTTCCATCCATTTTGAGTGTATTTTTGTGCATGGTGTAAGAGAATGGTCTAGTTTCATTCTTCTGCATGTGGCTGTCCAATTTCCCCAGCACCATTTTTTGAAGATACTGTCCTTTTTTCCAGTGGATAGTCTTTCCTGTTTTGTCGAATATTAGTTGACCATAGAGTTGAGGGCCCATTTCTGGATTCTCTCTATTCTGTTCCATTGATCTAGGTGTCTGTTTTTGTGACAGTACCACACTGTCCTGATCACAGCTTTGTAGTACAGCTTGAAATCTGGCACTGTGATGCCCCTGGCTCGGGTTTTCTTTTTCAGTATCCCCCTGGCTATTTGGGGTCTTTTCTGATTCCACACAAATCTTAAGATTATTTGTTCCAACCCTGTGAAGAAATTCCATGGTATTTTTTTTTTTAAGATTTTATTTATTTATTCATGAGAGACAGAGAGAGAGAGAGAGAGAGAGAGAGAGGGGCAGAAACACAGGCAGAGGGAGAAGCAGGCTCCATGCAGGGAGCCTGACGTGGGACTTGTCCTGGGTGTCCAGGATCAGGCCCTGGGCTGAAGGCGGAGCTAACCTGCTGAGCCACCTGGACTGCCCCAGTCCATGGTATTTTGATAGGGATTGCGTTGAATGTGATTGCGTCTGGGGTAGCATAGACATTTTCACAATATTAATTCTGCCAATCCATGAGCATAGAATATTTTTCCATCTCTTTGTGTCTTCCTCAATTTCTTTCAGAAGTGTTCTGTAGCTTTTAGAGTATAGATCCTTTACCTCTTTGGTTAGATTTATTCTTAGGTGTCTTATGGTTTGGGGGTGCAATTGTAAATGGGATTGATACCTTAATTTCTCTTTCTTCAGTCTCATTGTTAGTTTATAGAAATGCCACTGATTTCTGGGCATTGATTTTGTATCCTGCCACACGGCTGAATTTTTGTATGAGTTCTAGTAATCTTGGGGTGGAGTCTTTTTGGTTTTCTATATCATCTCCCTGCAAAGAGGGATAGTTTGACTTCTTTGCCAATTTGAATTTTTCTAAACTCAATTATTCTAATTTTCATTTCTCTGTGGATTATTTTGAGTCTTTTACATATATATCTATAAAGTTCCTTAGGTAATACATGTCTGTTGAAGTTTTCTATTTCTTCTTGAGTGTATTTTATTAACTGCTCTTGTCTTTATCCCAGTCTACTTACTTTGTCCTTGATTTGTTCCTTTTCTAGTTTCTTAAGATATGTTTAAAAAAAATTTTTAAATAAAAATTTAATAAATAATTTTTAATGTAAAGTTTTTATTTAAAAAGCTGTAAAGTTTTTTTTTTTAAGAGTTATTTATTTGAGAGAGAGAAAGAGAGCATGAGCAGGAGGGGCAGAAGGAGAGAGAATCTTAAGCAGACTCTCATAGGGCCTGATTCCATAACCCCGAGATCATGACCTGAGTCAAAATCAAGAGTCCAACACTCAACTGTGTGAGCTACTCAGGTATCCCAAAGATTCAAGTTTAGATCATCAGTTTGAGTCCTGTCTTTACTAATATAGCTTTTTAAACTAATAAAATCCCTGCAAGAATTGCTTTACTATATCCTAAGAGTATTGGTATATTTGTGTTTTTGTTACCCAGTTCAAATATATTTTGATTCCTCATGTAATTTCTTTTTTGAGCCAAGGATTATTTACAATTGTGCTATTTAATTTCTGAATACCTGAGATTTTCTTGGTTACTTTATCATTATTGGTTACTTCAAAATTTTTTTGCAACTTGATTCTCCCTTCTTCAATATTATTTCAGATGTATGTATAGTTACTGTTTGATATCATCTAAAACATCCATATAATTCTGATCATTTCTTTTTTAAATCTTCTTTCCCTTTCTCCTTCATCTTGCATAGCCTCTATTAGTGTATCTTCAGGTTTGCTTATTCTTTCCTCTGTCATGTCCATTGGTCTATTAAGTCCATTCTATGACTTTTTGGTTTAATTTTAGAAATTGTATATTTTGGTTTAGGATTTTTCCATTTCTTTCTTTTTTATTATTTCTGTTTTTCTGCTGAGACGTTCTTTTACAGAAAGATGTGTTATATTACTTCATTGAGAATAGTTATGACAGTCCTTTAAGATCCTTTTATGCTAGTTTCAATGTTATGTTCATTGTTTGGTTGGACTCCATTGACTGTTTCCTCCTGAGAATATGGTCCATTTCCTTGGTTTTTTGAAAGTCAGGTAATTTCAGATTATATCCCGAACATTATGCATGTTAAGTTAGAGTTTTGGAATTTGTCATTTTTACCCAATTTTAGTTGCTTAGTTTGTTTCAGGAGATAATTTCTTTGGCTGGGCTCAAGTTGCAAATTTTATTTTTAAGGAGCAGCATTGGTCTTAATACAGATCTTTTCTCTTTATCTTAGCTTCTCTAAATCTGGCCCATGCCTGAGTCATTCAGGGGTTTTAGAGAGATCTGAGTAAGCACAGTTCGAGGATGCTCATATGGCTCTTTCCCTTTTTAGGGCCCTTCATTCTCTTCAGCACCCATGATTGCCCAGCTTCACTTTTCTGGTTCTCCAGGCCAGACAGAGTACAAGGTTTTTTTTTCATGCCACCTCACCTACCTCTCTGAATGCAGCTGAGCCCCCAAAAGCCTCCAATCCCAAAGCCTTGGATGTATAAGTTTATTTGCATAATTCTCTGGCTCCCTCCTCTAAGCTAGCATGCACTCCACACCAGTCCATTTGTTTCTCTGCACTTTGTAGCACCATCAGGCAGTTTGGTTTCCTACTATGTCAAGCATTAGTATTTATTTTCTGTAGGGGAAAGGGGCTAGCTATATCTCAGCCTATTATACCCAGAAGTGGAAGTTCTCTCTCAGAATTCCATCGCGGGGAGAGGAGAAATTCAAAGGCAGTGAGACAGGCTCCAACCTGGCCTATTGCTCCACTTGTTATAAATATTTCAGCTGTTGGGATACCTGAATGGCTCAGTGGTTGAGTGTCTGCCTTCAGCTCAGAGCACGCTCCTGAGGTCCTGGTATTGAGTCCCGCATCAGGCTCTGTAGGCAGTCTGCTCCTCCCTCTGTCTGTGTCTCTGCCTCTGTGTGCATGTGTATCTCTCATGAATAAATAAATAAAGTCTTTAAAAAAATTCAGCTGTAAATTTCCTTGTTTCTGACATTGGAATATGGGTACAGAGTCAGACTGCTTCTCCTCCTACCCAAAATGAACAGATACACTGGCCTCTGAGCAGGCAGTCTCAAAGTGGACCCAGGGCATTCATCCACACTGACTGTATTTGGACAATTCTTCGGCTTCAGACATAGTCAGTGGGACATAAGTTAAGTCCAGCCATTAGAATCTCATGTTCTGTGAAGAGGACCCCTCCCTGACATTTGTCGCCAATTTCCCCCAGTAATGAATATATGGTCTCATAGAAATCAGAGACAGAAGAATTGATCAGGAGAGGCTGGAAGCTGGAGGCAGACAGGAAAGGCGTACCCTGAAATTCACATCAGGAAGTAGAAACATAGAAGGCACCAGGGTTTATTAGGTATTGACTTACTGTGCCATCTGGGAAATAAAGTCAAGAGCGAATTATGGGCAGGCAAAGGGCTACTCAGTGGGTCTATCTGGGGCATGCACTCCACAGGGAGAGGATAACTGGATTTTGAGTGCCCACTGTGCTCTGGAGCTGCCTGGCCCCTTCACAGCCCCGTTTGACAGAGGAGAAATTGAACCTCAGACAATTATTATCACCTGCCCAACATTTCACAGCTGGGGAGCGGCAGAGTCGTGGTATGAATCAGGACCTGCTGGGCCTCAGAACAGGTAGGATGTCAAGCCAGGGGAGAGAACTTAGAACTATTCTCCAGATCTGAGGTTCTCTGTCTTTGCTGTGGTATAAATAAGACAGACAATGGATCTTTATCATGCATTCAAGAAAGCAAATTGAAAGGCAAATAAGCAAGACTGCTATTGTTAAAAATTAACCATGAATCTCAATTTATTTAAGAAAAGAAAGAAAAAGTCATCTGCCTGTTGCAGGATCTTGATCTTTATTCATCACAGTTTCCTGGGGCCACTATGTCATGTAGCACCACACTTCAAGGTGAAAGTACTCAAGGAATGTTAACTTGGGAAAAGGAAAGTGGAAGTATTTGGATGTAGGAACTCAGCGGGAAAGAAGCTGAATCAGACCATTTCCTGGGTGCTGGCAGCAGAGAAGCAAGAGACAACCAACCAGAAGCCTGGCTTCTCCCAGTGGCTCCCGGCCCCTCTCCACCTCCTAGGCTCCCTCCTGCCTGCAATCAATCTGGCCTCTTAGAACTATTGACCGGTCTGCCTGAAAGTCATTGCCCAGATTCCATCTCCTCTAAAATCCATTTTCCCCGCCTCACAGAGAACCAATTGGATTTCTCAATTATCAAATTGTACAGTCGTGAGCTTATATACTTCTAAGAGGTAATATGGTGTAAGTTTCTTTTCCGTGGAAATGTCATATTGGCTCCTCTGGGGAGTGAATGGAATATTTAAAATACTCTTCTGGTCTCCATGGCCTGTTAAGGGGGGTACAAAGGTGAAATGGGACTTTGCGAAGCCTGGAATAAAAACGGGCGTTCTCTGAGAAGCTTTGAGGCAGTTTGCTTCTCTGATAGCAACCCTGCCTGGTCTTTAATCTGTTTCTCTTTCTAGTTTTCCCCATGGATTAAAAAGTACATAAGTGGGTGAAGGAAATTTCTCTGCCAACACACACCTTTGACACACATAAACTAATTTTTTGGCAATATATTTTGCACCTTTAAGGTTAATCAAATCAGCAATGCTTGCTTATTTTTTAAAATAATGAATGCGGCTACGTTTGTTGAAAGTGTACTTTGTGTCACGCAACACTTGGGCACTTTACAAATACTATATAATCTTAAAATTAATTTTTGGCTTTAAAAATCATATACAAACAAACAAATTTAAATAAGTTAGGTGACCCTGAGGTTAATTTGATCTCCATCCCTGTCCTCATCCAAGAGTATGCTGTCCTAACAGAAAGTAACCACTTTTAAACCTTTCTGTGTCCTTCCAGAATTTTCTACCTACTTACGTATATTCCTATAGAAGCAATTTAGTGTGGAGTTTGTTTTATAAATAGAATCATCACTATTTTTCATGCTACAGTTTGCTTTTCACATTCAACAGTACATCTTGGATGTTTCCCCATAGAGATAAGAGAGTTCTGGCTCCCTTCTTTTAAACTCCTGCTTCTTTGTCCAAACAAGATAACACCAAACTTTATTTAGCTATTCCATGTTAAAGCAGGATTAGGTTACCTTTTCTCCCCCTTTCCCTCTTGCTATTACACACACATGGATAAATTTCTATATTCTTCAGGACTTTAGCATTTTATAGCTTCCTTGTTACCAGCAAGAGGATACCGAAAGTCAGACCAAGCCTAGTGTAGATGGTACACAGATTTCAAAAGCTCAGTTCTAATACAAGATGACAGATGGGATGATCTGCATTTTAGGTCAAGTGTGGTAGGGAAAGGGAGAAAGGAAGGGAAAAATGCTGAAAACACAAAGGATAGCTCTCAGGTTATCACCTCTGGGATCAATTACATATTCAGCCAACGAATAAAAGGACAACTGATCCATAGGAAACATATGATTGTTGTTTTCATTTTGGTTTTGTGTGTTTTTGACGAGAAACCAGCAGAAATCTCCCGTGGAGAGGAGAATAGACTCTTCCCTAAGAGAGTGCTAGGTATGTGGAGATCCTGTTTCATTTCAGCGGTTCCTGGTCAAGGTTGTCTCCTGCATGCCCCATATGCACACGGGCCACAGCACCTGTGGTAGGCTGTGACTGGAGCTACCCTCCCTCAGGTAGCCCTGCTTGTATCCTGCAGGCTTCAGGAGAGCAAAGCACAAACATGCGTATACGTATTTGTTTATATTTTCAAATTAGTAGTGTTTAGGAGGTTTTATGTAAACCTGACTTGTTCTCATATGAGATATTCAAGCAAGATGGAAGCATTTAACGAAGTTAAAAACATAGTCTCCCCCAGTTTCTCTCTCCCAATGTTAACATTCTGGTAAATATCTTCAAGACCATGTACCTTCTCTTTCTTACCTCTGAGAAAAATAATTTTCTATAAATGGGATTTTAGCAGCCATGCTTTTTAAAAAAAGATTATTTTAGAGACAGAGACAGAGAGAGCACAAATAGGGAGGGGCAGATGGAGAGGGAGAGAGAATCTCAAGTAGACTCCCTGGTGAGTGCAGAGCCTGTCATGGGGCTCAATCTCAGGACCCATGAAATCATGACCTGAGCCAAAATTAGAAGTTGGATGCTTAACAAACTAAGCCACCAGGTGCCCCAGCAGCTGTGCATTTTTAGAGCTAACTTTTTCACTTGATATGTTTTATATCTTTCTTTAACAATGCTAATAGGTATGACCTGCCCTTGATATTGAGTAAATCATCATCAATCACTCGACAGTATGGTACATTTAACCATTCATTCATTCCCTCATCCATTTATCTCTAAAATCTTCATTTGCAACTTGTACATGTCAGATGTCATGCTAAGCATGGGATATTCAACAGGAAGTAAAAGAGGGCAGACAGCATGTACAAAGGCCCAGAAATGAGAGGAATCCTGGCCATTCTGTGGAAATGAATATATTCCATCTAGCTGGAACACGTATTCTGGGCATCTAGAAAGAGATGATGCAGTAACATTTGAGCAGTTACATTAGCCTGGCTCAGTGGTCCTCTACACTGAATCAGCAGCTATTTTTCCCTGCATAAATGTATTACATCTGTAAATCACCTGGTTAAGCTCAGACCTGGGTGTGACTCAGACAAATGGATGAGCAAGTTAGTTTCATCTCTTTTGCTATATTTGTGGGAAATGGTGAATATGACCAGAGATGTTCATAATACGGAGAGACCATGGATTGTGATTGGTTCTTTTTCCAATGCAAGGGACTACTGACTATGTATGGGAATAGTTGCCCAGATGTCTGTGTGTCCGTTGTCCGGATCTGCCTGGGTTTATGAGTGGGTGGGTTGCAAGTACAGCAATCCCCATGAAGATTATTAAAGTATTAATATTATAGAAACATCTGACAAGATTTTCAGCATTTGTGGGCACAGTGAAGCAAATAAGCAGGAACAGCCAGGCCATGCTAGCTAGAGCAGGGTGAGACCAGCAGGTCACTGTAAACTAGATGTGGATCCCTTGTACTTCAGGAGTGTGTGCAGGTCTGGAAGAGTGAGACTGGTGAGCGATCAACATGGGAGACCTGGGACATAAGGGATAGCATGAAGAAGACCCCACCCAAGAAAAGAGAAAGCAAAAGCCCAGCAACCAGCTGTGGAGCACATCACCCCAGGAAGCCCCTAGGAAGCAGGCCAAGCACAGGAGGTGGGCTGAGGAGATGTGTGCATCCTCAGGAGGTGGAAAGGGGCTGGAAATGGGCCTTTGGTCCCAGCCTACTTGCATAGATTTGACTACAGCCTTATTAGAGATCTACTATTGAGCTCATGTCCTTTCAGTCCTTGGGCCACCCTCAAGAGTCTAAAAGCACCAGCCTGACAGCAGATAAGGCAAGGTTTTAACCTTGGCTGGGTCCCTTGCCTGTGGTGTGTCCTTGGGTAAATAACCTTCCGACGGTTGTTTTTTCCTCTTTAAAATGGGCCATTGACAGTGCTCAGCTGAATTCAATGATGTCTAGAGCTGGTGGCGGCTGGCAATAGTGGTGGCAACCACCCTCACATTTCTTGGTGGCTTTGTGTCAGCTATCTCCAGCAGGGAGAGGATAAGAAGCCACAGAGAAGAGGCTTTCCCTGGACTCCCACAGCTGTGCCTGGGCAGAGCTCCAATGGACTGTCATCACTCTACATCCCCATGGGATGAGATTGAACCTGTTGGCGACTGAGGGGCCTACTGAACAGGTATCAGTGTCAGAGTCACTGGTTTTGAAAGACTAAGGGCAATGAACGATGTTCTGATCTTAAAGATGGGGATAAAGAAGGGACTAACACAGGGAATCTGGGACTAAATAATAATTTGTAATTTGGGCATCTAAAAGGAGCCTAATTTCTCAAGTGTGGGTTCAAATGGGCATTTTTGTATCCCCTCCCCCAACACGTACACACATCAAGGGAGGTTCTGGTAAATGAAGGCAGAGCCATGGTCCTCCTTGTTCTCCAAATTCTGTAATTCCCTGAGCTTTCTGGTTAAAATATCCATTTTTCCCCTCTATGTAGAATAAAAATTGAGTGCCTACTGGGACACAGTAAATCAGACACTGTCCAAATTATCAAAGGAAAAAATATCTTTGATCATATCCGGACCCCAGTCATTAGGTTGGAAGCACATCATTCCAATACAGTGGGAAAGGATTTGCAAATGAATTAAGTCCCAGTGACTGATACTACCGGTAGCTTATACATCAGAGGGAAATGTTTATTGACTACATATTACACTAAGAAATAGAACAGATAAATATTTATGCTTCCTCTGAGACACATTCGAAATTCCCAAATACCCATTGTATAATCTCCTAAGCAATTTGCCTAACTGTTCTGCATTCTTTTCTGAACAGGTGATTATAATATTTATTCTAGTCTGTGTGGATTTGTTATTGGTGGTTATTTGTAGTTGTTGTTTTTCTGTTGCGTTGGGTTATTTTTTTCTTTTTTGAGGGTGTGGTAACAATAGAAATTATTTATAAGGTTATTATGAGTCTCTTCTGATTTTTTAAAATCAGAATTGATTTGGCTTCTCCGTTAATACAAATCCACAATCTTGAAGATTAGTAGTTAGTATACACTCTGCTTGCAAAGTCAAAGAACTGGCTTTTCTGCTTTATCAAATACACTGGTTAATAAAGTATCATCACATATAGAACCAGAACACAATAAAATGTATATTATCAAATTAAGATCTCACAGATATTTTTCTTTGGTGTGAAGGGAGCACCTCAGGATCTTAGAATGCCTTGAGGGGTTTCCATTCATCATTTCTTACAACGTGGAAGACCAGGGGAAATAACAACACAGCAGAGAGCTCTGATTTCCAAATGCTGAATTGCACAGCTCACTATGCATTTTGCTCATTTCCTGTTTTCCTATTCAGAGATTGATTGTTCAGAAGTCTAAATGGAATGAAATGCAGAAATATTTGCCTTGCAAGTGTACATATGGTAGACAGGATTCAGAAGAAATGGAAGTGGTGAAAAACCAGGATAAATGCAGGCAAGAAGTGAAGAGGATCTTGACAAGGATGAGGACAGTAGAGCTTTTGAAAAGAAAAGGAAAAAAGTTGGCCAAGAAAGAAGCCAGAGAGTAGAGGAAAGAAGCCAAAGGTATTCAAGTGTTAAGGCAGGAGGTATATCTGGATTTGGGGGAAATAGGCATTTGCTTTATTACTTGCAGAGACTGCAGTCATATAAGGGACTGCGTGGTCCTTGGGTCCTACTGGTGTTCCACGTCTCGGAGAGCTTCGTTAGTAGGATTCAGTTGATCACAGAACTTTCCCTTTGTGTTATAATAGCTTTTGCATTTCTCTTTCCCAAAACCATGAGGTCTTTGGTGGCAGGGCATTTGTCTTTCATCTTTTCATTCCCAAAGCACCTAGCACCCTACCAGGCACATGATCGGTATTTACAAAATGTTTGGAAAAGGAAGGATGTGGTAAGGAAATGGAAGGAAGTGAAGGATTAAGTGGGCATTTGTTATTTGATATTTGCCTTAAAATTTCAAAACCGAAAGGAGGAAATTCTAGAGCGACATTCTTAGTTGACAGAATGGTAAACTGAGGCTCAGGTAAAGGAAGCAACTTGTCCAACCAAGGTCAAACAGTTATGGAGAGAGAAGTAGAGTCAAAAACAAGGTTTGTGCTATATGCCCTTCTGGTAAACTCTCTTGCCTCCTCCCAAGAATGCAGTGCCTTGTTGAAGCTCTCTCAGTGAACGAGTCCAGGACACAAAACGGCAACTATATGAAAAATGTCTTAATAAACTGAGAGTGAGCCATGATGACTCTGACAGAGCTAGGTTCAAGCCCATAAGATGGAACACAGAATACATGGCTAGGTTCTAGAAAATTGAATTTCAAAAATTACTACCTGTTTATTTTCTTGATTTGAAACCTTAAAAGAATGAAGAGGTATAGACAAATAGGTAGTGAGACGTCTCTTCCCTGCCTTGGACCCCAACAGGCCAGTTTCTACCTGCCTTGGAGGTATGTACACTTTTAGTTTCTTATGCATCTTCTGGAGTTTCTTTGTGGTGACACAAGCCAAATGTGAATAAATTTTTTTGTTTACCTTCTTTTTACTGCACAAAATGTAGCATATTAGATGCTGATCGAAGTCTTTTCTTAAATGTAAAAGATATCTTGGAGAACTCTTGTATCAATTCAAAAAGAACTACTTTTACCTAGCTACGAGGTATCTATCAGATGGATGCAACATAGTTTAATTAAATGGTCCCTTATTGGTGCACATTTGGGTTACTTCTAATCTTTCGATGTTAGGAAAAAAATCCTTTAATGGCTAACATTGTACATACACAAAAGGTTTGTGTATTTGTAATTCTGACATATTGCCAATTACCTTCCTAGCGGTGTGCCAATTGTCATGTGAGTCAGCAGTCTGAGAGCACCTGATTCTTCACAGCCTCTACAGCAGAGGGTGTTATCAAGCTTCCACATGTTAGCCAGTCTATGGGGTGAAAAATGTCATGTCAGGGTAGTTTGATTTGCATTTTTCCTAGGAGTGAGGTTGAACATATTTAAAATGGAAGACCATGGAGGTATACAGAAAAACCACAACAGAATCTCCTCTTCTTACCAAGGTCAGTAGCCAGCACCCACCTGGCCCCAGAGAAGGAGGCCTCTGCCTCCTCTGAGGGGCATTTGTGGCACACCATCCCTCACTGGACCATCTTCACATTCACAAGTCCTCAAATGGTAGGTGCTGTGGTCTCCATTGTACAGATGAGGGAACTTGAAAGAGGGCAACCTCCCCACGATCTGGGGAGTGGCAGTGCAAGGCCTGGGCCTCAGGTATGGAGTGCTCCAGGACCCTGGTCCACCACCTCTCTGCATTGCTGAGGATACCATCTTTATATAGAGTGTGAATTAGGTCATTTGTATGCTGTTCTCTTCCCATCAGATTTATGCCCTTCTCCCTGGCCCCTTTGGCCCCCAGCTCTGTGCCTGCATTGAAAGGACATATTTTCTCTTGAATGTTGCTACAGTTCATTGCTTTTCCCTGTAGGGTTTTGAGATACAGCAAGTTTGCCCCTGGGTGATCTCTCCTTCTGCATTTTTCCCTTTTCTGCTAGTAAAAAGCCACTGTGTTCACAGCAAATTATAAATATTGATCTGTTTTCTCTCTTACCTTTGTATAAAGACGGGAGTTGGGGCGCTAGGCTGTGTAATGATAACAAATGAAGTAACTGGGGAAAATTTATTATTTTCTTAAATCTGTATGAGAGATTAATTCAGCGTAATTATGGGAGAACAAAATAACTTAGGACTAGTTGACTTCTAAACTCTCCACAACTGGACTTCTTCTAGATTACCTGGGAAAGGCTAGTTCTCCCCATGTAGAACTCTTACTTGGAAAAGGCTGGAACATTCAAAGACAGAGTGAATTACTAGCCTTCTACCAAGTGGTACTCACTCACTCCTTAGGTGGCCCTATCAGCGGCAGCTCTCTACCCAGGAAGGCTCCATCGTGCTGTAAAATAACTAAGGTATGCTGGCCTCTTTCCTCAGCAGGTCTGTTTGCAGACCCTTCCTTTGATGTCATTCTTGCATCTAGGCATCTGCCCCTGGTCCCACTAAGCCACACTCAGAATACTCTGTGGCCACCCAGGGAGCTCTTCTAGAAACCACTTCTGCCTTCCCAGTCTGGCCCTCTCAGTTCTTTTCTCCTAAAGCCTCAGCCTGCCTGCTGAAGGAGGACAGGCCAGGGGCTACCCCCATGAAACTTGCCTCATCACCAACTGAGGCTCATTCTTGGGTCATAAGTATGCTGGAAACCAAGGAGGACGTTAAGGTTATTTCTAGTCCAAATCACCTGGGCAAATCCAGTCACTTGAAAATTGCTACAAACATACACTTTTGAGATGGCTGATATGCAGTTCAGTTGAGGGTCAAAGGAACGTAAGGATCTGCCATCCCCATGTACTGCTACTTACCTCGTCCCAGGGCTTCCCTCAAGCTATTGTTTTCCGTCCTCAGTTGTCAGGAAGAAGGGCTTGGTTGGCATCCTTCCTTCTGGTTCCACTGTGGACAACCCCCTTTTACTTGAAATGGTGTTTTTCTCTTGGTTGTACATTGGAATCACCTGGAGACTTTTTAAAAATACTGATAGCTAGGCTCCATTCCCAGAGATTTGGATTCAGATAGTCTAGGTGTGATGTGGATGCTGAGTTGTCTTAGAACTCCCTGGAGGTGAGCCTGTGTTCACAGCAGCAGCATTCATCAGAGCCAGCAGGTGGAAGCACCCCAGGTGTCCATCAGTGGACAAATGGATGAACAAATGTGGTATATCCATACAATGGAATAGTATTCAGCCTAAGAAAAGAAGGGAATTTTGACACATACTACATCACAACTGAACCTTGAGGATTATGCTAAGATAAATAAGTCAGATATGAAAAGACAGATATTGTATAATTTCACTTGTATGAGCAGTCATGGATTTTTATCTCCCATCATGAGTATCAGTGGTACCCACATGCCAACCTCCAGATTAGCTTTATAGAACTTCCAGGGTTCTCTTGGTTCCTTCCTAAGATTACAGAATTGAAATGTCAATGGTGAGAGCCTGAGGTTATGAATTTAAATAATTTCCTAAGTAATTTTGATGTTCTGCAAGAGTTGGAAATCACTGGATGTCATGAAACCCACACTCCTTGGTCTTACCTTAAGGTCTTGGGCAATCTGGCTCTAGCATATTTTTTTCAGCTTTACTATCTTCTTTGTGTTTCCCAGATGAGGCTTTTTAGTGTCATAACACCTTGTATCTACACAATGCCCTAGTTAGGGATTTTTTTGGCTGCCTGGAATGCCTTTACTTCTCTGCCTATTGTAGTCCTCCTCAATCTTTAAGACTTAGACTGACTTTTACCTCTTCCACAGAACTTCGTAGATTCCTTTCTCATCCCCTCTTTTCTCCCCTCTCTTTGACCACTGAGTACAATGGGTACAATTAGCTTTGAGCTTTAGGACCCTTTCCATTGTAAGCATGTATCTCTCACTCTTGGCATCTCCAGAATATGGTCCTGTGTTTGAGACTGATTCATCCCAGCAGAGATGAGGCTGGTGTTGCTACAGTGGGAGCAAGAGTTCAGTATTTATTACATTAAATTGAATTTAATTTTCCAGCCCCAAACTTACTTCTAAGCTCCAGATAAATATATTCAGTGACGTCCATGATCTCTCAAGCTTTTCAGTCAAAACACAGTCAAAACAAGTCTTGATTTAACCTTGCGGATTTCCCCTTCCCACAGTCTCCTCTTGTCTCAGCAAGAGCATCTCTGCCCACTCACTTGACTGCTCAGCTCAGAAGGCTGAACATCACCAGCTTACATCTCTGCATTTCTCACTTCCTACATCCCATCAGACATGAGGGCCTGACAGTTCCATATCTGAGATAAATCTCAAACCTGTCCTTTTCTCTTCATCTCTACTGTCACCACCAGGCACCAGATCTTTCTCTATTGGGAAGTGCCAGCTGGTCTCCATGCCCTTGCCACTTGGTTTTTGTCCTTGCAATCAGATTGAAGGGTATAGTGTATCTGACTATGTTACTCCACTCCTCAAAGCTTTTCACTGGCTATTCAGCCCCTGATAGCCATCGTTTTTAATATCTAGAAGGGTCTGCTGGTGCCTTCTGCCACTCTCCCTGTTTTTACTTCCCATTGTAGCAACACCAGCCCCATCTCTGCTCTATACTTTGGCCTATGTCTTCCCTTCCTTAGAAAATGTGTCTATGATGTCCTTTCTGCCTATAATGCTGGTACTGCAAGTGACAGTAATATTGGCCACATGCTACTCTTCTTTTAGACTTTACTCTCAAGTTTACTCCCTCAGCAAGACCTATCCTCATCCCAAGTGTAGTAGGTCCTTCACTTTCCTTCCCAGAGCACCCTTGATTTTTCCATCATAGAATGTAATATGAGTGTGCTTATAAAAAAAAATAATTGGATAGTCCTACTCCATTAGGTTCCTTCTCTGATTGTATCCCGAGTTTCAAGTATCTGTAATTGCTCTGTAAATATTAGCTGCATGAATCAGCTCCATACAACCCATCTACTTGAACAGACCATCCTTTTTTTAAAAAAAAAGATTTTATTTATTTATTCATGAGAGACGAGAGAGAGAGAGAGAGAGGCAGAAGAGGCAGAGACACAGGCAGAGGGAGAAGCAGGCTCCATGCAGGGAGCCTGATGTGGGACTTGATCCCGGGACTCCAGGATCACGCCCTGGGCTGAAGGCAGGTGCTAAACCACTGAGCCACCCAGGGATCTCCATGAACAGACCATCCTCATTCTCTGGGACCTACTGCTTTTCAACCCCAAAGTAGAAAAAAATAATCATTAATATCTGCCGCATAACCACTCCTCTTGTGAATTGGCCCAAGATAATCACTGATACACAAAGTGAGGAGGGTGGGGTTAGGAAGGAGAAATAAAGAAATAAGGCCCTGCGCCTCATAACCATGAGGTGCTGAAGCACCTGAGTCCTCCCTCACATCTCCCCTGACTTCCAATCATGTCTCAGAACACAGTTCTACAGCTTCTAGCCCCCTACCTGCCAGACTGCCCACCTAAGGAAGTTTTAATATTAATAGTTAGAAATGTGAGGAAAAATCCACCCCTTCCTCTTTCCCTCTGTGTGCACATCATTGTAAACAAAGGAGGGAGAAGAAGGAATAGTTCCTCCTGATGAATGCTGCATTTTAAACAAAGTTTCTTAAGCATTTAAATGGTCATACTTATTTAACATTCAACAATAGTTTCATTATATACAGTGTGAATTCTTCTAAATGTTAATGTAACATTGGTCTGAGAACCTTATATATGGAATAAACAGACCAAACTATGGCCTTATGACATTGAAAGTTTACAGAGCCCAGTTCTCTCTCTGATTTAACTTGTTTTTGGTAGAAAACAATTTCTTATAGTTGTAAAGAATATAGCCTTTGAAGTTAGAAAAATCTGGGTTCAAATCCTAGCTTTGGTAACTGGGTGATTTTAAGAAGATTATTTACTGTTATTGAGACTATAGGATTTTTGAAAAGATCACATGAGAGTGCATATATCAAGTGGTGAGCATATAGTGCATTTAGTTTACAGTATATTGTATATCAATATAAATACAGTATATAGCCAATACTCAATAAATGATAATTATTAATAACTATTAGTATTGTAAGTTCCTTCTCATTTAATTCAGCAATAATGCTTACCTGGGATCCAATTGAAACTTGCCTAACATCTATCATTCATTTAATAAATATTTCTAGACCCCCTAATATGCTTCAGGCACTGTGGTAGGTACTAGATAACATTTGGGTGAATGAAACAGGCATGGTTTTGTTCACATGGAGCTCGATGTTCAGTGGGATATAAAAGAACAAATAGGCAAACCAAATAATATATAGCTATAAAATGGAATAAGTATCATAGGGAAATAAGCTGTGCTCTGGGAGGAAATGATGAAGAGGGTTTCTACAGAGGAGTAGTCAGCAAATGAACAACAGCTAACTGGCTAGGTCCATTGGTTTATTCCTGTTCCCAGCCCCACAACATGGTTTCAGAAGAGGCTTGGCCAAACACCTTGTTTATCCGTTCTGGTACTCATCAAATTTCCTGAAATATTTTACAAAACTAGCTGAACTATAGTGAATGTGGAATATGCAGCCAACCTACAAGTCAGTAGATTTTTAAAAATTGCAGATAAAATGCTAGCAAATTAAATCCAGCAGCATTTGAATAGGATAATCTAAGACAACCAAGTAAGTTTATTCTCAGACTCCAAAGAGATGGTTTGGCACAAAGAAATCTGCTAAAATAATTTATTCTATCAGTTGGACAAAGGAGAAAGACTATACCTACATCATCTGTAAGTAGGAAAATCCCTTGTGTTTAACATTCAGAATAAGGCTTTTCTTTATTATTCATTGCTGTGGTTAGTTTGCCTGAAGTTGTAAGGCTTTTGGCAACCAAGTATGAAGATTAAAATAAGCAAACCTTATAGGTTAGCCAAAAAAACCCAAAGGATGTGTGTGTGGAGAAGTATAAACTGGCCATCTCCCAGGTTAGTTTTAGCCTGTATCCTATCCATAAGACCTCAAACCAACATAAGCACCATTTTTGCCCAATCCTTGAAGTCTGTTCAGCCCAGCAGTTTTGGCAGAAATAAGAGAAATAAACCCCCAAAGGCTGTGGCTGCTCACTAGTGACATGGTTTATGCCAGCATATAACTGACTGACAGCTTCCATTTCTGAAATTAATTACTTTTCTTCTGGAGTTAAATTTGCTGATGATGTTTCTCACAAAAATATGAGGCCTTTACATAGCAAATGCTCTAATTAAATAAGAATAAAGGCAGGAAACTTCCAGACCTAAATGAGATACATTTATTCCATGCATGTGTTTGAATCTTTAATAATTTGAAATGTAACTGTCTCTTCCCTCCTGGGATAGTGATAATATCTTGCTCTTTCCTATATTTGAATCCATGTCCCTTCTAATGTTTATTTATGACTATGGTGAAGAGGAGAGAATCATTCGTTTCCTTCTTCCCTTACCACCACCTGCCCAATCTCCCAATCCCCAGTGCTATCATTTGGATTGTGTCCCCACAAAATTTTTATATCAAGCCCTGAACCCCACTGTGACTGTATTTGGAGGTACAGCTCTTAAGAGGTCATTAAATTTCAAGGAGAGCATAGTCATGGGGTCCTAATCCAATAGCATTGGTGGCCTTCTAAGAAGAGGATGAAATCCTTGTCTGTCTCTTGATCCCTCCATGCACACATGCTGAGGAAAGGCCCTGTGAGTTTGCAGTGAGAAGGTAGCCATCTGCCAGCCAGGAAAAGGGCTCTTACCAGAATCTGACCATGCTGGTACCCTGACTTCTAAATTCCAGCCTCCAGAACTGTGAGAAGATACAGTTCTATTGTTTAAGTCACCTAGGCCATGGTATTTTGAAATGGCAGCCTGAGTAGACTAAGGCACTCTGTGAGGAGAGAAGAGGATAGCTGGGAGTATAAGAAAAAAAAAATCCAGGGGTTTCTGGGTGGCTGAGTCAGTTAACTGTCCAGCTTTTGGTTTCAGCTCAGGTCATGATTTCAGGATCGTGAATCGATCGTGAATATAGATTTTAGGCTCTATATTCAGTGCGGAATCTGCTTATCCCTGCTTCTCCCCACCACAAGCTCACTTGTGCTCTCTCTCTCTCTTAAATAAATAAATAAATAAATAAACAAACAAACAAACAAAATCTTTTAAGAAATATTCCAGCTTTGTCTCATTTCTCCTGTCTAAACTTTCTTTCCTGCTTTCAACACATGGCCCACTCATGGAAGAAGGCTGTGTCTTTTGAACTTGCTTCCAGGGACCAAGGGCATAGGGACATCAGTATTGTTGAAGAACCACCATCTCTTTTCTGCATCCCTTCTCCTCTCCTTCACTCTCATCATGTGAAGATGCACAGAAGGATCAATGAGTACTTCTGTGTGCTAGGTACTGAGCCATGCCACAACCTGAGATCTGCCTCTTCCATCCTCATATCCACAATAGTAGGAGAAGCACAACGAAAGAACCCCATGTCATACCTCCCTTAAGTGATAGAATTTAAGTGTGTGTGGCTTTGAAGCTAGAGCTCTTGGCACAATTCTGTGCCCATATCATGCTGCTCTCAAGAGCCAATTATCTCAGGAGCTACTGTTGGCCAAGAATAGGCATAATAATGCAGAGACCAAGTTGATTTCCCAGTAGCCAGGCTACTATCAAGTGTTATTCTCCCGCATCTCCCCGTTCCTCTCACCCCAGACCTGGATCCAGTAGATAAAGGAGATAGAGAAATCCCAGGTGCTCCAAGCCCTCAGAGCTCCAAATGTTGCTCTTTGATGTCTTGGGATGGGGAGAAGCAAAAGAGAAAGATACCAAGTAAGAATCTTTGAGTTGCAAGGTAGCTTGGGTAGGGATGTGGAGGGATTTAATGAATGAAGATGGTACATCTCACAGAACCCAAAAGCAGAAAAGTGGCTTAGCCTTCCCAAGCCTTAGCAGAATTGGAAACTAGAAACTGAACTGGATGCTTTCCATTGTCTTGTTCTGAAGAGAATACTCTCTTAATGTCTTCATCCTTCTCTCTCAATATACCAGTTGCTTTGCTTTTCAAGTCTATAGATGGAATATGGGGGCCCCACATAGTCAAAGTTACTTGTTCTTGTTTCAGCTGTCCAGAGACTTCTGGGCTATCTTTTAGTTCCATGTGTCTATCCCTAGGACATAGGACCTGATTGGCCCAGCATTGGTGAGCCTTCCATTTTTGGTCTAAGTTGCTGTGACCCAGAGAGGCAGGACCAGAGTAAGCCAGAAATGGGATGGAAACAAAAAGACCTCTCCCTAAAAAGCATATATCCCAGAAAAAAGAGATGAAGACTGAGGAGGAAGGTAACTGGTTGGCTTTTGTTGAGTTCCTACCAGGTATCTTTATATGTTCTAGATGCCCAGGTGAACATAGGAAATAAAGTGTGATCCTCCAAGGGGCTAGCTGGGTGGACCAGAAAGACCTAGAAGAGAGTTTCTGAACATTATAACACAGTGTTTACATAAGACCTAAATTATGTGGGCCATATGCAGTCTTCAGAAGTTTAGAGGGTGATTAGGGTCTGTGGCAGTGAGAAGGAAAATGAAGTTTACTGTGGCAAGCATCTGCTGGGTGTGTTCTCACCTTATGCCTGACTCCAGCCTCTCAACAGCCCTGTAAGAGAGATGCTACCTAAGAAAACTCCCTGGAGGAGAGGGCATTCTAGTGGCGCTAACAGTATGAACCAAGGCTAGGCAGTGGGAAAGGCCATGGGCTTGTGCAGGGGAGATTCAAGTGATTGGTCTAAATGAGGAAGAAAACACTTTGGAAAGGGAGAAGTTTGTAAGAAAGAAGTTTAATAAGAGCACACACTAATAAAATCATCACCATTCTTCTATTCCATTTACATCTTGATCCCTATGATGCTGTGCCAGGCCTGGAATGTGGCACTGGGGATAGAGAAGAATGAGATGTAGTTCAGACTGTAAGAAGTCCACAGTCTGGTGGGCAGAGAAGCAAGTGATGGAAAGAACAGGCATACTCCTCACACATTTCAGATGGTGACGTATCTCCTGTGGATTCCGGTTTCTTGGTCAACGAGCCATGTTTTGCCATGATAAGGAGGGAAGGCAGAGGATGAAGCCTGGGACATCACGATTGCAGGTCTCCATGTGTCTCTATCATTTTAAAGGATATCTAAAGAGATTTAAAAAAAAAGAGCCAATAATCAAATAGCCAAGACTTTGGGGTATTTTAGGGTGACCCAGTACCCGAAACAACAGCTTGCTGAAGACACTAATCTGCAGTACCAACTCTGCACATTACTCTAAAAAAAGTTGCTGCCATACCATTGGGCAACAACTTTGCAATGCTGTTCATATAGAATAAATCTCATTTTTAATAAAAATGTATCTTTAAGATATACACAACGATTACCCTAGAAATAGATTGAACTGTCTATTATATTGATATATACACAATCTCAGAAATTTGTCTCTAGTGCCTGGTTTACTATACACCAACAGAATTTAGAGCTCCATAAAAATATTTTATAGCATTCAGGCTGCAGTGTTCCTATTTCTTATGCGGATACATTGGAAATGTGGTTGGGACTGTCATTCATCCCTGGCACTTAAATGTTTTTCACAAATAGTTGCTGCCTTAAGAAAGCATCACCAAATAAAATGATTTTATTTGGTTCTTTGATGATATGTCAATAGACATTAAAATAAAAACTTCCTTGTACTGAGATGCTATAGCCCACTTCAGAATATTTTCACAAGCAGCTGGGGGGTCTCTGAAGACCCATCATTGAGGGTGAGGAGGTAAAGTGTGGAGGGGGTGTTATTACCTCTTAGAAGGATGGCTCAATCTATTGGCCACTTTACTTTTACTGGGAAGGTGGGAACATAATAGAATTTTATTAAGATGTACCCTTACCTGTCCAGAGGAGGATCATCATATCCCTATGTCTCCTGTCTGTGCCAGTATGAGAGGGAGTACCTGCAGGGAACACTCAAGTCTCTACTCTCCAGACACCAACTGTATGGAGGTGTCCCCTTATTTAAGCAAATTCAGTCTGTGACTATTTTTGCTCATTGGATGTGGTTAAGGAGGATAATGATATAAAGACTTTCAAAATGATTCATATATAATCTCTTTAAATAAGGAGGCCTGATAGGACATTGAAAACAGACTTTTGCATCCATAAATTAGATTGGCCTGCCCAACTGTATTGCTTGGAATGGTTCACATAAATATAATAGTATTACTAAAAATAACGATAGCACTCCCTTAAGCCCTCTTCCTTGCTTTCTTTTTTTCCATAGCACTTATCATTGAATTTACTATTTGCTTTATTATTTGCTTACTGTTTATCTTCCTCCACTAGAAGTAAGCCTAGTACAGGCAAAGGATTTTGTCTTTTTTTCTTTTTTCCCCTCTACTACCTATGTCCTCAGTACCTGGAACATGTCTGGCTCAATGCATGTGTTCATTAAATATTTTTTGAACACATGAGAAAGCTAACCTTTAGTAAGTCTTGATTGTTTCTTATATAACATTTAATTACTACAATACCATGAGTAATGCCATGTAGTAAAATAATAAATGAATCTGTTTTGCATAGAAAGAGTTTAAATAGCAATAGAGCCCAGAGTATGGTCTTCAAGTACCATTTGCCAGTAAAACAAACCAAGGCTTCCTAGAGAAATGGCATGTGACAGATCTGGGGTGGGAGGTGCACAGGATGAGACTGGAGCATTTTTTATACAGAGACCAATGGAGCAAAGACTATTTGAGTTGTATCAAAAGGTTTAAGAGGCCACCTTGAAAGTATTCCCATTGGCCAAAGATGGGGCAGTTTAAGTGTAAAAAGAATAACTTCAGTTGGTTGAAAACCTTAAAGTCTTAAAATCGATTGGTTTATCAGGGTAGTTTTTAAAAAAATTCAGATTGATCACCTGAAAGTGGTACATAAGAGAAAAGAATCAAGACTTCCTGTTCAGCTCAGAGAGGGAGAGCTCAAAGAAGAGCAGCATTGTTCCTACACAGCAGGAAAAACCAGAGATGGAGAAAAAACTAGAGGGGGGGGGAACTAGAGATAAATGCATTTTTTTGAATATTCAGAATGACATCACAGGGCACATCACTAACCTGAAATCTGGAGTCAGAGACACAATGCAGGCGACAATTAAGGAGATGATTTTATTCAGACTATACTGCAATAGGGCCATCACCCCAGCTTCAGAGTGTCTATCTCAGCAGGATGGTTTTGCCTTACACTTTATAGGAGTGGAAGACAGGTTACAAGTGGGGGGATTTACAGGTGGGATTGTTTTGTAATCAGAAGTCACAGACAGCCATACTAAAAATAGCCATTTTTTTCTCTAGGTGGTTTGAGGTGGTGGAGGATAAACAATTCTAACTTAAGCTATTCACTCCTGCCACACAAAAACAGGGAGTTGGCTGCAGGTGAAAGAGGAAGGGCTTTGTCAGAGGGTTCAGGGGCAAGGGGAAAGGCCTGTGTTTGGCCCCCTCACAGGCAAACACAAGAGTCATCTTGAGTCTTAGCCAGTCCGTGACAGAGAGTAGACAGAAAAGTTGATCTCAGTCATAGGGGGAAGGGTAGTTGTCTGTGCTAAGTCACTTCCTGGAACACAAGATTGTGGTGGGGATTTTCCAAGTGTTTCTGTGTGAAGGGAGCCCAGGACTCCGGTTAAAGTTCATCATTGTCACTGGAGAGACAGGTGTCTGCAAGTATCTAACAATCTGCAGCTGCTCACCTAGGACAATCAACCAGGTGCCATAGAAGTTCATAGATAGAGGTAGAAACTTTTAAGGAATTCCTAAAGGTTGGGTGTGGCTTATATTAAGAGTGTGAATCCCAGACATAGGAGGGGTTTGCAAACTCTCAAGCTGTGTTTTTCTCAGGAACCCCACCAGGTGCTCAGCTCAGTTCTGGCTGGCAGAGGCCAATGACAGACCCTGCAGGAACTCTACTCAGATCTATCTCCACTGTAATACAAAAGCCTTCATCTTTCTGGGGAAGGGCCCAAAAAAAACAAAACCTCAGTGAGTTGGAGGCAATCCATTGCAGCTGAGTAAGGGGGAAGTGCAGGGGGTGTGTGTAGAAGGGCAGGCATAGAGCGTGTCCCACCACTAGGATTGAAGTTGGAGCAAGACCACTGGTGAGGCTACACCCCCGCTCAGCGAATGCTCATGCCTGAGGCTCAGAAGATCGGAGGACATCTCCCTTCCTGCATCTCCCACCAGCACACTATCCAGTGTGAAGAAAAAAAATCACAGTGGAATATGTGTGGGAGAAGCACAAGAGAAATTTTTCTCTGAGAAGTGGGGCAAAGGGAAGACCCAATGCCAAGCAGGGAGCAGAAACAGAAAAACACTCCAAAGCAAGGTAGGCCTACTCATGATGGAAATGCATTCATAGGTTCCTAGCTGGTGTGTCTTTGATTGGTATAAAATAGTTCTATTTTGTCTTTTTTCCCTTTTGTTCTACTTCATCATGTATCAGTAATTAACTTTCTTGTTATTACTTGCCATGTATTTTTATCCCTTTATTTTCAATCTTCCTATATCATTTTGTTTCAGATATGCTGCTTGTAAAAGCTCATGGTTGTGTTGTTGTTGGTATTTGCTGCGGTGATGTTTTATAAATGGCCTCTTAGAATCTCTCCAGAAATGGATCCTTTGAGTTCTGAAATAGGATCATAACCTTGGTAAAGAAGTTTGTTGGGTGTAATCCTCTGTTAGAGCATTTCCTTTACTTTGTATATTCTCTCTCTACATGGGTGCAACCTTTTAATAGTCACCTGTCTAGGTGAAACAGTTTCTTGTAGTTAGGAGTGCCTGGGGAAGGAGACTATTGAAGAGTCTCCTCCAGATGATAGATAGCAGGTTCGTGTTGGGGCTTTCCAAGCAGAGAGTCTCTCACTGAGGATTTAGCCAATTCATAAAGAGGTGTTGTAATCTCAGAAAAATATGGCACCCGTTGTCTGCAATATCCAGTTAAAATCTAAGTCCTCTCCATTTTCATTTGTGAGGAGTCTAAGATATATTTCAATCACCTTCAGTCTATCAGGAGAGAGTATTTTTCCCTCTTTAAATAGGTCATGCCCTACATAATAAATTATTTGACAGAATTTAAATGTAGCTTTTTTTTTCTTTTCCTTCCTCTTTTCCTTTTTTTCCCCTCTTCTTCTTTTCTCTAAATATAGCTTTTGAAACTTGATGTCCCTTTTCTCTTAAGGTTGAGAGCAAGTCAATGGCATCCTTTTACATAAGTTTCCTTGTCCTCTGAACAAAGTAACTGGTCCTCTACATGTTGTATCAGAACTGAATCACAAGGAGAATTTAGGTCTTTTGAGTCTTGATTGAGGACCTGGGACATGTAAAGAGGAGATGTCAGTGAACCCCTAGTGTATGACTGTGCAGATATCCTGTTGCCTTCCCCAGGTAAAGATAAAAGGGTACTGACCATCCTAGTCTAAAGGCACCAGGAAAAGAAGGCAGAGCTAAGATCTGTAGTGAAGCCAGTGGCTTCAGGAGGAATTGATGACAGCTTGCTACTTGGGTTAGGTACTTGTGGGAAGCAAGGGATAATAATTTTGTTGATGGTCCTAAGTTGTTGAAGAGATGGCTATCCCCATTCATTGGCTTCTTTGCTGGCAGGATAGAAATGTTACACGAACTGGGATAGAATATGAGATGACTACCTTTGGATATAGGCTTCCAAATAAATTTGATCCTTCTTTTCTTCCGGACTGAAGGAATATTGTAGAAGTTTAGGTCATGGTAGTATGGTAGGATCAATCTGAATTTTTATATCTTTTCTTCCACTTATTATATCTATTACATGTGAAATGTTTAGCCCAAAGAGTATCAGGTACAGTAGCAAGATCCTTATTTAGGATATGCATTAAACATAATGGAGGAGCACCTGAGTGGTTCAGTCCATTGAGCATCTGACTCTCGGTTTCAGCTCAGGGCACCATCTCAGGGTCATGAGATTGAGCTCCACACGGAGCTCCCCATTCAGTAGGGAATCTGCTTGAGATTCTTTCCCTCTGCTCTTCCCCACACATGCACTCTCTCTCAAATAAATAAATCTTAAAAAAATAAATAATGGAGAAAGCAGAGGTATATCCAGAGCAGACACGATTTGATTATGAATAGAACAGTCCCCTAGAACCTGAAGAAATAGCCCCTCTGGTGTGTATTTGATTTTACAATTCAATTTGCTAAGTAAGTCTTTCATTAAATGTTCACAGATAGTATCTCTGCGCAGGAAGAAATGTTGTTCAGTTAAGGACCCAAGCAGAAGGTTAAGGGCTTAGAGATAGGGAAAACCTGTTATTTGATAGTTAATTGAAACACATACCACCTGCGTCCTGTGTTTATTCAGAGGAAGAGGTCGAGCAAAGGTGGCCGGGTTTAATGCACAGAGAATAGCACACCATCCCTTCAAGTGTGATTAGCACCAGGAGTTGATGAGGATGACTGTTTATAGTTAGTTCTCTTTAAGTGCATCTGTTGTGAGTTTAGCTAAACTCCATAGTGTTGCCACCCTGTCACCTATTTTGTGTGGCCAGTTGGCCTGAAGGGACCTTGAACTGATGCCTCTCCCTCAAGTGCATACCCTAGAAAGCCACCCACAGAGTCAGAAATTAAGGCAAATTCCTGGTATGACTCCTCCTACGGCCCCTGTGATCACCAGTCTCCCCTGCCTCCCAGGACCTTCTACTGTGGACCTCTTAGATTAGCCTTAGATCAGCCTCAGATAACCTGAGAAACTTAACAAAACCTCCCTCTTTTGGTTCAAATGGACGACTCTGACCTTAGCCTACAAACCCCAAAATGGTCTGCTGTGCACTCCAGTAGGGACATGTGCCCCAGTTGCTGTGCTCCACCCCCACTTGCCCTACCTGGCCCCAGGAGGTGTGCTTTGTATTTCTCCAGGACCCAGTAAGGATCTCTTCTTCAATCCTTCACTTCCACTGTGGGTTTTTGAACTGAGGCACAGCATCTGACTTCCTTGGGGCTCCACTTCACGAGTGTTATTTTAATGAAATCACAATAGTATGGCAGGAAACTGGGTACTTTATCCTTCCTTGGAGCACCCAGTGAAGGGATTTGTCTTTGTATTGGTTTTTTATAAGATGGTATAATTTGTTTTCAGTGTTCTTCTGTTAACAATATCCACAAGCACCCTGTCAATAGGTGGTTGGTTGAGGTGTGAGCTACCTAGGCATTGGGTCTGTAGGGTGAGGTTAGTCTGGTCCTGTCTTATTTTTGTTCTAGAGTCCTATCAAAATGTTCTGCAGGGTGTTGTAGTTGAGCTCATGGGATTTTTCCTGTTCTAAATTCTGTTTTTGAATTAGGTCTTCTATTTCAGGTATAACTCTGTTGACAAATTGAGATGAAAGGCCCCTCATCCGTTAGCACCTTTAACTCTTTTTTTTTTTCTTTTTAGAGATTTATTGATTGATCAATTGATTTATGGGTGAAAGAGAAAGAGAGAGAGGAGGGGCAGAGGGAAAGAATCTCCAGAGTCCTCACTGAGCACAGAGCCCAATGTAGGGCTCAATCTCACAACTCTGAGATGACCTGAGCAGAAACCAAGAGTTAGATGTTCAACTGACTGAGCCACCCAGGCACCCCTAACTCTTGACTATTGCCACAAGTTATTTTGTAGACAATCCTGAGAATCTTCTATAGCTTCATCTTGTTTCTTTGTTTGCGTGATTAAATTATGCTCCAAACAGTTTCGGGGGAATGCTTCAGGTCTGCCTCTTACCAGATGACTTTGCTGTTTTTTTTTTTTTCCTTTCCTTTCCCTTTCTTTTCCCCTCCTCCCCTTCTTTCTTGACTCTCGGGTTTATTGTGGAAAGAAGGACCCTGTAGGTCTCTTTCCAGATCAGTCCAATCAGCTTTGCCATCCAGGATTTAGCATCTGAGGTTCTGACCAACATAGGTACTAGTTGATATATGTCAGGTAATCCTAGGTCATAAGTACCCAAAGAATTCTAAATTCTCCTATGAATATTTGCTTATCTTGTTTGGGTTTAGGGAAATCTTTAGTTTCTGCTCTTAATTCAGCCCATGTCCAAGTTCTTCAGCTCCCTATACACCTGGTGCATGGGAGGGATAGATCCTCATAGACATTTGGGAACTTTAGGAAAGTTGTTAGGAGAAGCTAGAGGGTCTGGACAAGGAGAAGGATGGCCAGAAAGTGTGCAAGGAAAGAGATCAGAAGAACAGGGAAGAGGAATATGGGATATAGAGAGACAACCAGGGGATGAGGAGGGGAGGATTTACTAGGCAAGTGAGTCTCCTTGTTTCTTGCTTAATTTGTCACATTGCCCCTTAGCTTTGACCAAAGAATCTTTTAGTGAAGCGATTCCTTATTCAGAATTTCATTTAATGGTCTTTGCATAGTAATAAAAAAAAATTCTGCTTAATGGGCTTGTGAAATCTTACTCCTTTCCTTTTCTAAGGCACCTCTCAAATGAACAATTTTATTCAAATCAAGTGTTCCCAAGATTGAGTATACAAGGTCCAGATTATCCATGGTGAAGCTTTGCCATTTGGAAAGATAAACACAAGAATTAGGATTGTGATCACAGTACATATAAGAAGCAGGGGTTTTAAAAAAATAAAAAATATTTTTAAAAAAGAAGCAGGGGTTTTCCAGGAGGAGGAGAGGATTTAGATTTAGATCACCCCATGAAAGCTGGTGATAGTCAGCAGGAACATAATGCTTATGTGCTGTGTGTCTCGGGCTCCTGACCTGACTGCTGGTCACTTT
Organism: Vulpes lagopus; assembly: GCF_018345385.1. Lineage (NCBI taxonomy): Eukaryota > Metazoa > Chordata > Mammalia > Carnivora > Canidae > Vulpes > Vulpes lagopus. The sequence continues at coordinate 107,772,860 of NC_054830.1, read as the reverse complement.
TCAATGAAGACCTGACATTGTCTGCCCTCAGCAGGTGGAAAACCAAAGACAGCATTTTCTCTGATCAAAGCCAAGCTCTTAGGACACAACATGAAGGAAAACCTTATTTGCTGTCATTGGTGACCTACAACAGTTTGTCCAGTGGATGTCAGTCTGGTGAGAAATGAAAACCAAATGGTGTGAGGCCAGTTCAAAAAACAGGCTTTTAGGGCCTTCGCCTGCATTCTGCCCCAGGAGCCTCCTTCTTGTAACACTATTAGGCACTGGGGGGAAAAAAAGAAAGTAAGAAAGCAAAATGGAGATGAAAAGGAATGTTCTGACTCAACCAAGGAGCCAATAGAAGCCAATAATAAAATCCATATACCAAGTTGAGGAGAAATGGCCCAGGAACTCAACAGAAAGAGTAGAGTTCAGAACCAGTGCTGTGCCTGGCACAAGGGAGCCTCGTGGGTCCCACAGCTGGTTGAAGGTCAGGCCCCTGTGGTGCACAATGCAGATAAAGCTCAGGGGAGCCTCTACAGTAACTCTGGAAGTATGCAAGGGCCTAGCAAATTAGAGCAAGCAAAGGCTGTTTATTCACAGCTTCTGACGGCAAGGGAATCAGCTACCATCACTTGCCTTGGCGGAGACTCAGAGGCAGACAGAGGAGGGAGGGAAATGGGAAAGCTTCTGGAAGGAAGCCGTAGGGAGACTAAATAGAAGCAGGGCATTGTATAGGATGGGTTGGGAGTACATCCTTTACTTTCTCTGTTTGGTCTTAAGTTGGAATAAGGGATAAAACTTGGGAAGCTGTCAGTAATTATTAAAGTCCTGGCCTTTTGGGGATGATTATACAGAAGTTGATGTTTGGCTTTTTACAAGTCTAACTTCTAGAAAGCAGCCTGGCGTCTTTTGGTTAGTAACCTCTTCTGGAGCTTCCCAGGAACTCAGTAGGTGGCGGTTGTAATAAACCAAGGGAACTTGTCTACAACGCTTGTCTTGGGTGGCCCCAAGGATCCCTGCACCTGCTCACCGAATCTTCGAAGTTTATAGAGAGGCCTTAACTGGGTTCAGTCATGTATTCCATGGAGGTGTTCTCAGTATCATCTACCTGTCTCAAGGCTGTGTCCTTGGAGCAGCCTCCCAGAGTGGGGAAGGCAAGCAGATCCCTCATTCAAAGGACAGGGTGGAGGTGAGGAGCCTCTGATCTCCTGAGTCCAACTCACAAGTCAGGGGGCAGCCATGTCTTCTCGGTGTTCTTTTCCAACTGGCTTCCTAGGATGGATAGTGTAGACGATAGTGTAGAGACTGATGTAGGTAATAAGCACCTGGGCTGGTCGCTGCAGGCTGTGAGTAAGACTTCTATATCTACATATAATCTGGTTGTCTACTGAGTCTTTCATGTCACTGATGTTACTCTATGTGTAGCTTTTCTGAGTTTCTCAGATTTTAGAAATTTACATGTGTCCCTAATACGATCTTGCTAGACACTCAGTGATCTCTTTCAAAATGAAGATTCATCAGTATCCATCTCCACTTCTTGGCTGTTATTTCTTGGCTTATTGCTATCTCTCCATTATGAATCCCCACCCTCTCCAGAACTTCTGTTAGAAGCCTGTTGGTTTCTGGATCTGTATTTCACATTTTCTGACCTTCTTTCTTTTCCTCTTACTATCCTTTCAGCTGCAGTTGAAACAATCCCATTAACTCAGCCTTCTGGCTTGCTCTTTCTCTCTATGTATTTATTTGGCTTTTTAGTCATCTCTTGAGAATTTTACCCCCATTATTTACATGTTTTCACTTTAGGAGGTTAATAAACAATGTGTTTAGCTTAAAGGGTTCTCTTTCGGTATGTTATCTTTTTAAAAAAGCCTTCTTCCGAGTGCTATATTAATTGTTTGTTCTCAGATACAAATTTTGCCATTGGTCAGATTTGTTGCTCTTTCAATACTGGATGATTCTCCTGAATTTCCTCCAATATTGGATGATTTTTGATTGTGTGTTTATCTCAGTGATTGAAATTTCCTGTGAAATTATCCATGGTCTCTACACTTTGGGATCTTAGCAGGTGTAACTGTTTTGAATGAACTGTGTATGGTGAGAATTGGCAAGGTGGATGAATGGTTGGGTGGAAAGGTGGCATTCTGTGCTTAAGCACCCATTTGTCCTGGTGCTGGGTATACTGTCTAGCTTCTTTGATCCCAGATCCGTCTGCAAACAGACACCCCTCACTGTTGCCACCTGTTCCCTAAGGAAGAGCAGGAATGATGCAGGAGGTTTTATCTGCCTGGAGTGCCTCAACTTAGCTACCACCTGATTCATTGTTTTTCAGTGACATTCAGGTTTTAACTTTCATCTTCTCAATGTAGGGGGCAGCTGCGTTGCCATTTCCAATTTTTTTTTTAAATATTCTTTTTTAAAATTTTTTTTTAATTTATTTATTTATGATAGTCACAGAGAGAGAGAGGCAGAGACACAGGCGGAGGGAGAAGCCGGCTCCATGCACCGGGAGCCCGACGCGGGACTCGATCCCGGGTCTCCAGGATCGCGCCCTGGGCCAAAGGCAGGCGCCAAACCGCTGCGCCACCCAGGGATCCCTCATTTCCAATTTTTTATGCCAGAATGCTGCTTCACAGAGTCTCCGATCCTGCCATGCATGCACACTTAGTTTTTTAAGCATAGCCATACATTTTTATTTTAACATGTTTTCTGTAATTTATTCCAAATAGTTGTGGAAAACAGAAGATTGCAACATGTGTTTGAAATCATGCAATTGAAAACTTTTTAGTCTAGCTGTTACTAAAGTATGGCCCAAGAATCCCTGGGGTTCCCTGAGACCTTTTCAGGTATTCACAGGGTCTTTGCTTTGTCAACTTTATATTTGTGCGAAGGTAGATTCTCTTCATATACTTCAACCAAAACAACATAGTGCAGTAGACAGAGTGCTGAAGCAGATGTGAGAATTCAGCTGTCTTCTATCAAATCAGACATTAAAGAGGTTTGCTTAAACCCTGAGCAGTGCTGCTCTTCTCATTAATTTGTTCTTGTTCGTGAATATATTTTTTATAGAGTATATGTTAGTATGCAACAGGCTTATTATCCTTATTTGCATTAATAAACTTAATACAAATATAATGAACCACATAAACTATTGATCTTTGAGATCTTTAATAATTTTTCATATATTTTTAAAGATTTTACTTATTCATGAGAGAGAGAGAGAGAGAGAGAGGCAGAGACACAGGCAGAGGGAGAAGCAGGGTCTCTGTGGGGAGCCCAATGCAGGACTCGATCCCAGGGCCCCAGGATCACACCTTGAGATGAAGGCAGACGTTCAACTGCTGAGCCACCCAGGAACCTCAGTAATTTTTAAGAATTTAAAGGGATCTTGAAACCAGAGTGTTTGAGAACTGTAGTGTTAGTCCCATTTTATGTGCAAGACTCCTTGCCAAGGGTCTGAGCTAGGGAATGGTGGCACCAAGACCCACGTGTTGGGACCCAACAATCCATGTTGTGTGATTGCAGAGCTGATGTACAGAACCACCGTGCAGTTGTTTTTTTGTACTGCAGCCATCTCCCTATTATCTGCAAGTGCAATTTTTGTATTACTGATTGTATTAAAGAGAAACTCAAAGTAGTTGCCATACTGGAATAGGGCATGTGTATATGGGGTGTGCATGCACACACAAATTTTTCTATCCCTCTTGTAAAGAATAGAAATGGATTGATTGATCTGTTTATTGCTATGTTATCATTGCCTATCCGACCTGAGACTTTGGATTTGGAACTTATAATTCTAGTCACGGTCTTTGGGAGTGCTATGGATGCCATAGTCTTTGTTTTACCTCTGTTTTACCCCAGCACCTTTCTATCCCAAAAGGCTTTTGTGTGTGTGTGTTTTAAATTAAAGATTGAATACATACAAAAGAGTAAAATGTATAGAATAGAAAGAAAAGCAAACTGGACTGTATAGACACGAACATCAGAATCTATCAGTGCTCTAAATCTGCTCTCTGACCCCACATCCTCTCCTATCATCCTGAGGTAACTACTTTGCTGAATATAGCGCTTATCATTTTCTTGTCTCTTCATGATTTTATCACATATGTTGGCATCCCGAACCAAAACATTTCCTTAAGTCTTGCCTGTATATGACCATGCATAGAACTATGTTATAGGACTTGTGCAAATTTCTTTTTCCCACTATTGTTTTCTTCTCCTTCTCCACCATCTCCTTCTAGAGATTTACCTATATTGATATGTGAAGTATACATTTTTCATTTTTCTGCTGTATAGCCTTCGGTGCATAAATACATCATTGATTATTAATCCAGTGTCCCACTAAAAGAACATCTAGATTTTATAGAAGATTTTTTTTTACTCTTAAAAACAGTTTTTCTCTATTAAACTTATTTTGCTATGATTGGATATTCACATGCAGTTGTAAGAAATACTCTAAGGAGATCTCTACACTCTTCTCCCAGTCTGTCCCAGTGGTAACATATTGCATAACCATTGTGGTATCACAGCCAGGAAACTGACTTGATAAAATCCACTTACCTTATTCAGATTTCACCAGTTTTCATGCACTTGCATGTGTGTGTGTGTATGTATGTATATGTATATGTGTACATATGTATTCAGTTCTATGATATTTCATCACACAGTCAAGATACAGAGAATTTCCATCACAGTAATCCCCTATGCTATTTTATATCACAGCCACCTCTCCCTTTCTTCTTCCCTGATCCCTGGTACTCTGTTCTCCATCCCTATAGTTTTGTCATTTCAGACCTGCTCTATAAATGGAATCACACAGTGTGTAGCCTTTTGAGATGGCTTCCCCCCCTCCAACTCATAATTCCTTTGAAATCTATCCAAGTTGTTGCATGCACCAATAGTTTGTTCCTTTTTTACCAAGTAGTATTCCGTGGAATAGTTGTGCTCAATTTATTCTCTGTGAAGGACATTTGGGTTGTTTCCAGTTTTGACATAGTTCACAAAGCTGCTGTGAACATTCATATGCAGTTTTTTGCATGAAGGTAGTGTTTATTTCTCTGGGATAAATGCACAAGAGTGTGATGGCTGGGTTGCATAGTAAGCACACATTTAGTTGTGTAGGAAACTGCCAAACTTTTTTCCATTTTCCGTTCACATTTGTGAACATTTTTATATGTCATTTTGGTGTAGACACTTAAGACACTCCTATGTGTACACCTGGGAGTAGATTTGCTGGTCTGTAGAGTCTACACATCTTCACCTTTATCACAAAATACGAAGGATTTTTCCATGAGGCATACAAGAGCATGTTTTTCAGTACATAAGAGCTCTGTTTACTCCCTGATCATGTTTGACATTCTCATTTCCTCCATTTTGGGGAAGTATACGGTGATGTCTCGTGGGATGAACTCACACTTCCTAAACATCTTTTGTATAATTAATTGCCATTTAGTTTTCTTTTTCTTTTTTTTTTTTTAAGATCTTATTTATTCATGAGAGAGGGAGAGGGAAAGGGAGAGGCAGAGGCACAGGCAGAGGGAGAAGCAGGCTCCATGCAGGGAGCCCCACGTGGGACTCCATCCAGGGTCTCCAGGATCAGCCCTGGGCTGAGAGCGGCGCCAAACCTCTGAGCCACCAGGGCTGCCCTAGTTTTCTTTCTCAAGGATGTCTTGTACACCTCTCGTCCATGTTTCTCTTGGGTTGCTCATCCTCTGCCTTATGATACTACAGCCAGATTATTATAATTTTGTCAGATATGAACATTTCAAACATCTCATATCTGTGGTTTGGTTTTTTGTGGCCTCTATGAAATGTTTTTGGAAATAAAAGTTATTAATATAAATAAAGTTAAATGTATCAATGCTTTCTTTCATGGTTAAGGTTCTCAAGTCTATTCTCCTATAATCTAGACGTTTTGTGGGCTTATCGTCTCTGCTTAATCCCCTTGGAATTTATGTTAAAGCATGGTGTGAGGAGGGAAGCCATTGTCACTCCAAATGGATACCTATTTTTTTCTGGCATGCTTTACTGCATCCTGTATTCTGTTCCCAATGATTTGCAGTGTCTGCTTTGCCATATGTCAAGTGTCCATTTAAGTGTGGCTCCACTTCGGGGCTCTTTGTTCTGCTATCAGTCAACATGCTAATTATACAGAGCTTCCATTATTCTAACTGTGTAATGAATCAGGATGTCTGAATGAATAAGTCTCCTCTAACTCCAGCCTGGTATTTTTTTTCCCAGGAGTGTTTGTCTATTCTTGGCCCTTCTATGTAAAAATTTTTAGATGGCTTCTCAATTTCATAAAAATTGCAAATGATTGGAATTGGATTAAAACTATGTAAAGAGAAGTACATCTTTATTGACTTCCAGCCCATGAATATGGTACCATTTCCTTCATTAGATCTTCCAGAAATGTTTGGTAGCACTTGCTAACATACTACTCCAAGAAAATTTTTCACATCTTACAGTTGCTTTGGTATAGGTAACATATATTTGGTTACTATTGTAAATTATGTCTTTATTATATTTTCTAAGAATTTGCTAGTATATAAAAAATCAGGTTGCTAAATTACCATCTTTCTCCCATTGCCCTTAGTATCCTTTTCTTCCATTAATCTTTCTCTGTAGTTAGCACTTTCCAATATACTATGTAATTTTTTTTTACTTATTTTGAATTTGTTTTCCTTCACCAGAATGTCAGTTACATAAGCATAATGATTTTGTCTCTCTCTTACTCTATCTCTAGTGTTAAGTAGGTGTTCAGTAAATATAATTTGAATGAATGGGTGAATTCTTATTAATTCTAATAATCATTATAGATATCTTGGGGCGACCTTCTACCGTGCAGCTCAGTCATATCATATGCAAATAAGGACAGTTTAATTTCTTCTTTTTAGCCCGTGTCTTTTTTTGTTGTCCAGTTGGTCAAGTTACTTCCCTTCGTGTAACATTGGGTAGAATTAGTGATATTGGTGGTAGTGGTATTCTTGTCACAGATTTTAAAAGTAAAACTTATAATATTTCTCTTACCTCTGTACATGTGATTTTTATGAGGAGAGATCTTTTTCTCATTTTAAGAAAGTTTCTTTTAACATCTTTGCTAATTTAAAAAACAGAAAAATAACAGGATAATAAATATTTGATATCTTTTATCCGTATCTACTGATAAGATCATATGGATTTTTCCATATCCAATTAATTAGTATGGTGAGTTGGATTAATGGTTTTTAATAATAAGCTGGTATAAATATGACTTGGTCCTGCCTTGGTTTACTTGGGGCAAATCTGACCTTTAATATTCTCTTAGGTTGGACTATTTGGTTTGCTAGCCCTTTTTTAAAAATGATTTTCATATCTATGGTCATGACCAAGACTAGTCTGTAATTTTTTTTAATTCCTGTAATATCCTTCTCTGGTTTTGGTGTGAAGATTATGCTAACTTCATAAAAAGATTTGGAAAGAATTCTTTCTTTTCTGTTCTTGAAAAAGTTGGTATAACATTATAATCAATTTGTTCACTGGTTTGTAGAATGCTTCTATAAAATGATCTGAGCCCAGTCATGCTTGAATGAAAGTTGTTATTTTTTAATTAATTATTTAATTTTTAATAGTTTAAGATTTTTTTCTTGAGTCAACTGTCACAGTTCATGTTTTTTTTTTTTCAAGAAGTCTTCCATTTAATTTATATTCTGAAATTCACTGTGTTACAGTTCACTGTTATTTGCTTTTAAATCCCTGCTCCATCTGTGGTTATGTTCCATTTTCATTCCTAATGTTATATATTTCTTTTCCCCTTTCTTATTGTATCTTTTCCCCGATTAGTTATTCCTAAATTCCATACATATGAATGTTTTTCTATTTACTTTTTGCTATTGATTTTTTAACGTTGAATTTAGAGTTTAAGGTCTATGTGATATTTATCACTTGAAGTTTATTTAGCTCTTGTATATGCCCTGATATATTCATTTGTTTTCTCATGTAGCATTGGTTCTATACCTGTCTATTAAATCAGCTGTTAATTATGGCATTCAGTTCTGCTATAGCCTTAAGTCTGTTTTATTGAAGTATAATTGACATACAATAAATATCTTATTACTTTCAGGTGTACATCATAGTGATTTGATATTTTTATACCTTATGAAATGATCTTCATGGTAAGTATCATTGCCATCTGTCACCATACAAAGTTACTGTGATGTTATTGACTCTATTCCTTATGTTGTACACTACACTACATCTCCATGACTAAATTATCTTATAACTGGAAGTTTGTGCCTATTAATCCTTTTTTCCTATTTCCCTCACTCCCCAAGCCATCCTTACTCTAGTGACCAGTAGTTTGTCTCCTATAACTGTGCTTCTGTTTCTATTTTGTTTGATCGTTTTTTTAGATTCCACATATAAGTGGGATCCTATGCTGTGTCTGTCTCTGTCTGATTTGTTTCACTTAGCATAATACCCTGTAGGTCCATCCATGATGTTGCAAATGGCTAGATTTCATTCTTTTTTTTTATGCCTGAGTAATGTTCCATTGTATATATGTACTGCATCCTCTTTATCCATTCATCTATGGATGGACACTTAGGTTGCTTCCATATTTTGGCTATTGTAAATAATGCGGCAATGAACATAGGAGTGCCTATGTTTGAAATGTTTTAATTTTTTTCAGATACATATCAGAAGTAGAATTGTTGGATCCTATGGTAGTTCTATTTTTAATTTCTTGAGAAACCTCCATATTGTTTTATTCAGTGACTGTACCAATTTATATTCCCACTAACGGTATGTAAAGATTCCCTTTTCTGGACATCCTCACCAAGACTTGTGTCTTTTTTTTTTTTAATCTTTTTGATAATATTCAGTTTTATGGTTATGAGGTGATATATCATTATAGTTTTGATTTACATTTCCCTATGGTAGGTGATGTTGAGCATCTTTTCATGTGCCTATTGTTTATTGGTATGTCTTATTTGCAAAATGTGTATTGAAGTCTTTTGCCCATTTTTAAATTTTAATCTTTATTTTTTTAAAAAGATTTATTTATTTGAGAGAGAGCGTGAGAGCACCTAATCAGGGGGAGGGGCAGAGGGAGAAGAGACAATTAGACTCTCCACTGAGTGTGAGCCTGACAGCAGGGCTTGATCCTAGGACCCTGAGATCATGACCTGAGCCAAAATCAAGAGTCAATGCTTAACCAGCTGAGCCACCCAGTGCTCTTTGCCTGTTTTTAAAAAAGATTTATTTATTTGAGAGTGAGAGAAAGAGGTCACATGTGCATGTACTCAAGAGTTCGCATGCATGGTGGGAAGGGCAGAGGAAGAGAGAGAGAGAGAATCCTTAAGTGGACTAGACTCTGTGCTTAATGTGGAGCCCAATGTAGGGTTCAATCCCAGGACCCTGATTCAAAACCAAGAGTCAGCTGCTTAACCAACTGAGCTACCCAGGTGCCTCACTTTTGGCTGCCTGTTTATCCATCTATCTATGATCTTATTTTATTTTAATTAATTAATTAATTATCAGAGAGAGAATGAGCACAAGCAGAGGGAGAGCGGCAGGGAGAGGGAGAAGCAGAATCCCTGCTGAGCCAGGAGCCTGATGTGAGGCTTGATCTCAGGACCCTGGGATCATGGCCTGAGCTAAAGGCAGCCACTTCATGGACTGAGCTACCCAGGGTACCCCCTTTTGTCCATTTTTTTAGATCAGGTGTTCTGTTTTTTGATACTGTTGAGTATAGTTTTTATATATTTTGGATATAAATCCCTTATCAGATGTATGATTTGGAGCTATCTTTTCCAGTTTATAGATTGCCTTTTCATCTTGTTGGATTCCTTCACTGTGCAAAAACATTTTAGTGTGATGTAATCCCATTTGTTTATTTTAGCTTTTGTTGCCCTTACCTCAGGAGACTGGTCCAAAAAAATACTGCCAAGAGTGATGTCAAAGAGTTACTCCCTAGGTTTTCCTTCTAGGATTTTTGTGGTTTCTGGTCTTACATTCAAGTCTTTAATCCATTTTGAATTTATTTTTGTATGTGATGTAAGATAGTGGCCTAGTTTCAGTCATTTGCATGTAACTATCCAGATTTCCCAACACTATTTATTGGAGAAACTGCATTTTCCTCGACTGTGTATTCTTACCTCCTTTATCATAAATTAATCATATATGTATAGGTTTATTTCTAGGTTCTCTATTTGGTTCATTTGATCTGTGTATCTTGATTTCTTTCTTTTTCTTTCTTTCTTTCTTTTTTTTTTTTTTTGTTTCTTGATTTCATGTCAGTACCATACATACTGTCTTGATTACTGCAACTTTGTAGTATGAGTTGAAATCAGGGAGCATGATGCTTTCAGCTTTGTTCTTTTTTCTCAAGATTTTTTCTTTCTTTCTTTTTTTTTTTTGACTCTGGGGCCTTTGTGGTCTGATAAGTTTTAGGTTCTTTATTCTAGTTCTGTGGAAAACAGCATTGGTATTTTGGTGGGGATAACACTGAATCTGTAGATTAGCTGTGGACATTTTTGCCATACTAATTCATCCAATCCATGAGCATGGTATATGTTTCCATATTTGTCTCATCTTCAATTTCTTTCATTGGCGTCTTACAGTTTTCAGAGTATAGGTCTTTTACCTCTTTGGTTAAATTTATTCCTATATATTTTGTTCCTCTTAATGCGTTTATAAATGAGACTGCTTGCTTAATTTCTCTTTCTGATAGCTCCCTATTAGTGTACAGAAATGCAGCTAATTTTTATGTTCATTTTATATTTTGTAACTTTACTGATTTGTTGATTCTAACCATTTTTGGTGGAGTCTTTAGGGTTTCCTATAAACAATGTCATACCATCTGAAAATAGTGACAGTTTAGTTTCTTCCTTTCCAATTTGTATGCCTTTTATTCTTTTTCTTGCCTGATTGGCATGTATAAGACTTCTAGTACTATATCAAAGTGGTGAGAGTGGGTATCCTAATCTTGTTCCTGATATTAGAGGGAAAAAATTAACAGCTTTTCACCATTGTATGTAATGTTAGCTGTGAACTTGTCATATATGGCATATATTATGTTTAGGTACATTTCTTCTGTACCTATTTTGTTGAGAGTTTTTATCATAAATGGATGTTGCATTTTCTGCATCTCTGGTGACAATCATAATATTTTTACCATTTTTGGATAATATGGTATAGAATGTTTGATTTGCAGATGTTGAATAATTCTTGCATTTCTGGAATGCATCCCACTTTACTGTGGTGTAAGATCCTTTTTTTACATTTATTTTAATCAGTGATATTGCCATATAATTTTCCCTTTCTTGTGGCCTTCTTGCCTACTTTTAGTATTAGAATAATGCTGTCCTCCTAAGATGAGCTTGGATGTGTTCCTTCCTCTTCTTTTTTGGGGAATAATTGAGAAGGATAGGTACTAAGTGTTCTTTAAATTGTTGATGGAATTCACCTGTGAAGTTGTCTAGTCTTGGACTTTGGTTTTGGGGATTTTTAAAATTACCGATTTAATTTCATTACTTGAAATCAATCTACTCAGATTTTCTAATTCTTTGTGACCTACTAGGAGGTTGTATTTATAGGAATTTATCCATTTCTTCTCCATTTTCCAATTTGTTGGTATACAATTGTTTGTAGTTGTCCCTTTTGATCCTTTGCATTTCTGTAATAGTTGTAAATTCTCTTTTGATTCTTTTATTTGTTTAGACTTCTCTCCTTTTTTCTTAATAAGGCTGGCAAGAAGTTCACCAATTTTGTTTATTATAATGTGTATTGCTGTGAATCTCTTTGAGGTTACTTTGGGGCTCTCTATGCTTCCTGGACTTAAATATGTGTTTTCTTTCCCAGGTTAAGTAAGTTTTTTTTTTTTTTTTTCAAATAAGCTTTCAGTCTCTCTTGTTATTCTGCAACCCTTGTATTATTACCTTGTTGCCCCAAAGGTGACTTGAATTGTTCTCATTTTTTAAAATTCATTTTTCTTTGTGCTCTTCTAATCAGGTGATTTCCACTATGTCTTCAAGATTGCTGACCCATCTTCCTGTACCATCTAGTCTGCTGTTGAGTCCCTTTAGTGTTTTTCATTTCACTTCATATATTCTTCAGTTCTCATTAGTTCCTTCTTAGATTCTCTCTTTGTCAAAGTTCTCACTGAGATCCATTCTTCTCCAGAGTTTGTTAATCATCTTTGTGACCATTACTTTGAACTCTTTATCAGGCAAATTACTTATCTCCATTTCATTAGTTTCTTTCCTCTGGGGTTTTATCTTATTCTTCTGTTTGGAAAATGTTTCTGTCTCTACTCATTTTGATTTTCTGTATTTGTTTCTGTAAATCAAGCAGAACAGCACCTGGTCTTGAGTGGCCTTGTGTAGGAGTATTCCCTATGTAGACTGTATGTCATTGGCAGCTTTGGCATGTTTGCTGGAACTGTGCAGGTGTGGGCTGGAGGTTCCTGGGGGTACTACACCAAAGCTACCCTGGTGGGACAGCTGGGGTTGGAGTGGTTATGGGCTGTGGGGTCTTGGGGTGTGCCACACCATGTGGTGCATGGAACACCATGGTGATGCTCATCCAGAATGGTGGGGGATGGAGTGGGTGTAGGCCACAGGGATCCTAGAGCATCATACACCAAGGTCTTCTTGGTGGGGGAGGAGTTGAAGCTTCAGTGGACACAGGTGGAGGGTGGGTTTCTGGGATATGCTGCACTGAGGTTGCCTTGGCAAGATAGCTGGAACTGGAGCTGGAGCAGGCATGAGCCAGGGGGATTCTTGGGTATAATATGCTGGAGCTGCCTTGGCAGGGATGCCTGGTTGGATGCAGGCCAGAGGGTTCCCACAGCATGGTATGCCAGGGTCTTCTTGGTGAGATAGTTCAGCTGGGTGCAGGCAGGTGCCTAGGTAGGTGGAGTTCCTGAAACACACTGCACCTGGTCTTCCTTGGTAAAACAGCTAGATATGGTGTGGGCTAGGGGCTTGGGACCTGCTGGAGTGGGCCTAGCAGGCCAGCTAGACTACCTAGTCATTGCTCCTTCCTGCATTTTCAAGGTGGATGGGGAACTAAGAAATGATGGTCTCAGGCATCTTTGACCTAGAGTTTAAGCAGTTCCTCATGCATTTGGTGGACACCCTAGGATTAGGAAATGGATTTCCTTCATCTACAGTCTAGTTGCCTTTTAAACTTCTATTTTTTTCTGTGTCCCCAGGACAGATGCATCTGTCTGCAGGTCCCTCAGTAATATTCCTCCTTAACTAAGTCGCTGCACTGGGAGGTGTGGTTGCCATCCTTACAATGTCTCCTTCCCTACTCTTCTTTTTTGGTCCCTCTGTTGTTGCATGGAAGCTCTTCTATTAGCCCTCAGTTTTTCTTCAGGAGAAACTGCTGTATATGTAAGTACAGAGTCAGTGTGTCTCTGTGGGAGGTGATGAGTTTAGGATCTTCCTACGCTGCCATCTTAGATCTTGGACCTTAGCCTTACTCTTTCCTCCCCTGCATTTGACTTATCAGAGAGGTGTGTTTTTAAAAATCTCCTATTATGGTGGATTTATCAGTTTCATATTGTAGTTCAATTCAGTTTTTTACTCTGTAGGGTTTAAATTATGATATTAGGCATATATAAACTTTAAATTTTAATTTTCCTTTTTGTTCACTGCTGTATCTGTAGTGTCTAATATAGTGGTCAGCACACAGTAGAATGTAAAAAAAATATTTGCATGAATAAATTGAATTTTTGATCAATACATGTAGTGATTCTATAAATCTCAGTGATTTCTGCTGTGTAAAGTTTATTTGGTCTGAAAATAACATAGCTATGACAAAATCTTGGTTTGTATTTATTTGATACAATTTTTAAAATCATTTTTCCTTTCATTTTTTTTCTAAACCCTTGTGTTTTACATATATCTTATATACATCGGGTGCCTGAATCTTAATTTTTAACATCTGACAGTCTATATTTGAATTAGAAAGTTTAGTTCGTGTGTACTGACAGTGATTACTGATATATTTAGATTATTTTCTGCTACCTAATTTTTTTCTTTTTGTAAATTTTTTTGGAATATATATATATAATATATATAAAATATACATATAATAGGAATATATAAATATATATATATATATATTCAATATCCTTCTATACATTCCCTTAAACTAATTTGGTTGTTATATATTCTGGTTCTGTTCACGTAATAAATGTATAGGAAATTTAAAATTTTTATAAGTGTAATTATTGTTTGTTTGTTTTTTTAAAGATTTCATTTATTTATTCATGAGAGACACAGGGAGAGAGAGGCAGAGACATAGGTGGAGGGAGAAGCAGGCTCCATGCAGGGGGCCTGACGTGGGACTCGATCTCGGCTCCCCAGGATCACGCCCTAAGCTGAAGGCAGCGCAAAACTGCTGAGCCACCTGGGCTGTCCTATAAGTGTAATTAAATCGATATGTATTCTCTTCACATAAAACAAAGAACTTAAAATGTTTTAAATCTGCCCATCCCAATCTTGACCTGTATGCCTTTGCATTCTAGAGTATTTTTTAATTTTTATTTTTTAAATATATTTTTATTTATTAGAGAGCAAGCACAAGCAGGGGGGCCCAACATGGGACTTGATCCCAGGACCTGGAATCATGACTTGAGGTGAAAGAAGACACTTAACCAACTGAGCCACCCAGTTGCCCAGCATTCTAGAATATTAATTTTAAATTAACTTCTGTAGTCCTTCAGAGAAGAGACCAATGTTTTTCTTTTGCACGATTAATGTTGGTTTAAATTAATCCATGTTTACCATTTTCTGTGCTTGCATATTCCCTTTTCCATATCAGATCTTCCTTATGGGTTAATTTTATTTCTTGCTGAAGCACATATTTTAGAAGTTATTTCAGTGGAACTCTTTGGGTAACAAACATTCCTTTTTTTTTTGTTCATCCAACAAATCTGTATTTTGCACTTGTTCTTGGAAGATAGTTTTCCTGGGTTTCAATTCCAGGTTGACTGTTATTTTTCTCTGCATGCTTTATAGATATCATTCAATTTTCTTTTCTCTTAAACTGTCGCTCTTTATAATGCAACTGTCAATCTAATTCAGTGGTTTTTCAAAGGGTGCCCCCTAGATCAACAGCATCTGTAACACTTTGGAGATTAGTAGAAATATATTTCTTCAACCTTAGTCCAGACCTACTGAGGTCAAACTCGGTAGCTGGATCTCAGAAATAGGTGTTTTTAAAAAGTCCTGCATGGGATTCTGATGCACAGTAAATTTTAGAGTCACTGATTTAATTGTTACTCTTTGGTGGGGAAATGTCATTCATCTTACATGCTCGGTTATTTTTAACGTTTCTTTTCTTTGTGTTTGGTATTCCATGGATTATGATGAGTCTAGGAATTAATTTACTTTTATTTGTTTTGATTAAGATTTCCTGGGCTTCCTGAACTTAAGGGTTCATAGTTCCATTAGTCTTAGAAATTTATAGCCCATTATCTCTTGAAATACTATATTCTATTTTTTTCTATTATGTTCTTCTGGAACTTTAAATAGACTTCTACTGGACCTTCTACTTTATACTCCATATTTTTAACTATTTTCCCATATCTTAATGTATCTTTGTTACCTTTCTTGTATTTGGGGTCATTTCTTCAGGTATCTCCCAAGGATGATTTGTACTTGTTTCTGATAGAGGTACATTAAGCGTGGTTTACATCTTGGGTTTTTGGACCACATAGGTAACATTAATTGTGCCCTCAAACCCATATGAATTCTGTTTGTTAGAAATTCTCATAGGAGTGTTTTTTCCTCCCCCCAACCTCCACCCCATCCCATTCCTTGTTGTTATCCTTATCGTTGTCCTCATCCTCTTAGTCCTTGTCCTCCTCCTTTACCTCCTCCTCTTCCCCATCCTCTTCCTCCTTTCCCGTCTTCCTCCTCTTCCCCCATCTTCTTCCTCCTCCCTGTCATCATCCCTGTTGTCCTTCCTTGTGCTTCCCCTCATCCTCCTTCCCATCATTCCTCCTTCCCTTCTTCTGTGTTCTCCTCCTCCTCCCCTTCACCTTTGTCATTCTGCTTCATAGCGAGCCAAGGCATACATACATACTTGTATGTATCCTACACCCCCAATTTCCAGTGTTTGTGTGTTTAACAAACTCGTCCACTGAAGTCATTGTGTTTTGAGGGTCTTGGTTTTCCTGGAATTTCTGTGCTTAACTTCATCTTTGTGAGGTCTAGTATTTCTCTCCTATCTCTTATACCCATAGACTTTTAAACCACAGCTAGAGACCATCAAAGTATTGGCAGAAGCTAGTTCTAGTATGAGCTTACCCTGTGAATTTTTTTTTTTCTTCCAGTTCAGGAATTAATCAGTGGTGGATTGATGGCTGAGTTCTCAGGAAAGAAAAATTAGTTTTATTTCAGTATTTTGGGAAATATTATACTAAGAGTGTTTTCTCTGGGTACCTTGTCAGCTTATCACCAAACATTGAAATTAATTGAGTTGCTTATTCTTACTCCTCTTAACACTATCTTCCTCCTTGAGTTCCCTGCACCTCATGATAGCACTCAGTGGATAGTTTGAAGAATTCATTTCCTCATAGGCTTAGGAGGTGGGGTGATAGGTTCAAATGCCTTGAGTGACCCATAGGAGTTTTGTCCAAAAGAACCCAATCCTCACTCCTTGTAAGAGGTCGGCTTGTGGGGTCCATGCCCCCCATTTCCCTTCTATCTTGACTCAAAAGGGGCAGGTCCAAATGTGTCACAGAACCACAAACAAGATAGGCTGCAGGTCAGAAATGATGGAAGTGGGGGCAACAACATATTGGGTCTAGAATAAGTAATTATAGTACCCACAAATATGGCCTCATAGTTTGGAAATTCTTTTTAAATGTCATAGATGCCAGAGTTGGGGGGGGGGAAGGAGCCCAACTAATACAGCAAAATATTTTTTGAAAAATGAGTTCACAAAGATCTCCTGGAGCCTTGGGACCTTAGGTGGGAGTTCTAGTCCATGACTGAGCCCAGCTTATTGTTCTGTTTTGCAGTTCTTTCAAGATGAATTTGTATTGAGCATCTTTCCTGTATTGTGTGTTGTGCAAGCTGCATAAAAATAGACTTGATACTTGCTGTTAGGACCTTTCAGTGTGTTTGGTTCATTCCTGGAGCATGCACCAGCCCAAAGGCTCAGGGCTGTGCGTTTGGGGGCAATGGAGAAATGACCCTTTCTGATGGTTTAAAGGAACTGTAAGATATGGATAGAATATCACCAGGAAGATCTCAGGAGTAATCAAATGTAGAGATGGGAAGAAATGAGAGTATTCCAGAAACAGAAAACTACTATAGGGCACAAGTACAGTAGGTTGAGGGCCAAAGGGTTAATGTGGAAAAGGAGAGCAGGGCTGATGATGTTAGTACACTGAAGAGAAGTTGTGGAGGCCAGGTATTTAGGTAGCAAATGGGAACCACAGGTTTTGACCAAAAATGATCCAGGATATTTTCATGTTAACAGAGGTGGTTGACTGAACCCACAGACAGGCCAGATATTTCCTGTTGGGGTAGGAGGATTTCAGGTTGTCTCTAGAATTCTCCTGAGACTGGATTGGTACAGCTGGTTTCAGGTGCGGAGGGCCCGTCCTGTGTCTGGAGTGGAGGGCTGGCACCCTTGGCCGGCCGGCTGCCGCATTATGTATTATCATCACATTAAATGGGATTCTGGAAAGTGGCTTCATCGCTGTTGGCTAACATTTGTCGGATCCTAAATCCTGCCTTGGTGCTCATCCAAAGTGCTAAGATCCTTTGTTGGGGAACTATTTGTTAAAGTATAAAATGACTCAGGAATTATTCTGCACAAAATGTCAAGTGGCGGAATAAATAACCATTCCCCTCATTAATCCCTATGGGCAGCGTCTGTTTGAGAGCCTGGCTTTTCCATAATGAAAATATGTCAGCCCTGAATATATATTTGCGCTATTGAGACCGAACAGTGAAATGAAATGAATTCTCCACTCAGCCACAAGTGAAATATGGCAGTTTGTGGTGAACGAGGCCCGCAAGCTGTCAAGTTGAGATCTGGGCTCGGAGCAGTCACAGGGAGGCCGAGATCAAGCGAGAGAGGGGAGGGCGGCGGGTGATTAAAGTGTGGAGCAGCCCCAAGCAAAGTTCATCTTCATCTACCCCCACGTAAAAGACAAAGCCATGCCCCACAGTACAGCCGGGGGTTTAAGGACGGGGTGAGGACATCAGAAACCCCAGAGGTGAGGATTTGATTTACAGGAAATGTGGTGCACAGGAAGCCTCCAGTGCATACAGAACCCAGAGGCCTCCGAGACCAGTCTGCCCAGTGCCTTTGTTTCCTGGGTGCAACGGATGAGGCCTGGAAAGGAAGAGACCTGCCTGCCTAAGGAGTCACAGGGAATCAGTAAGAGTCTCCATTCATAATGGCCTGCACTCGGACTCGCTGTTCGCTCCAAACCGAGCCGGGCCCCAAAGCCCTCTCTCTGTCCTCTGTCCTTATGGAAATCATGACTTTGAGGACAAAGCACATCTCGCCATCAGATGGTGCTTTGTACCTGGTAGATGTTAAATGTTGCCTGTTGACGTATTGCCAGACATTCTCCCAAGGTCCAGAGTGTCTGTTTTATGTGTGGGTGTGTGGTTGCCTTTTATTTTAACTGTCTTCATTTCATTTTTGAACAGCATAACAGTTGTGAACTCAGGCTTCAGAGCGAGCCCATCCTGAGTTCAAATCCTCACTCTGCCATCTCCTAGCTGTGTCACTTCAGACAAGTTGCTTAACCTCCCTATAAGATAGGAAGATTCTTCACATCTCCCTACAGAACTGTTGCAAGGCTTGTCTGAAATCTTGTAGACGTGGGTGAGCGGCTCCCTTACCAGGCACCCTGTGACAAGATACAATGTGCAGAGGTTGAAGTGCATCCACTTAAGACCTACAGTGTCTCCAACTCTGCATGAGAGCATTACTACTCTTTCTCACTTGCGAAGAGGATTCGAGTCAGTGTTCTTCACGGTGGGAAAAGAACGTGAGTCACCGATGAGACTTAGGTTAATGTCCTGTTAAGCACAGATGACCAAAAATAAGCACAGATGACAGCTAAGGAAACGCTGCTGAGAACCCTGGATCCAAAAGACACAGAAACAGTATCGTTCAGGTCTCTATTCTAAGTACTGACCAGAATTTTCATTAAGAGCTATCTTAGATTTTATTTTATTTTTTTCAAGTTGTTTTTTTAGTTTTTTTTTATTTAAAGTCAATTAGCCAACATAAAGTACATCATTAGTTTCAGATGTAGTGTTCAATAATTTGTCAGTTACTGATAACACCCAGTGCTCCTCATATCGCATGCCCACCTTGATTTTGATTAGGTTCATTGTTTCTTTTGCCAGAATGGGATTAGGTCTACAGGTTTTAAAATTAATCTTAGTTTTATATGAATAGAGGTCAGATTTGTGAAAAAAAAATAAGCAGGTAGAAAACACTCTTATATAATCCTATGGTTCCCTAAGTCTTTTTTAAAAAGAGGGAAAGGAAAGGGTGAATAAAATAGTAAAAACAACAGGAATGTCAGAAAAAGAGGGTAGTCTTCTGATTTTGGAGAGCATGGGGTAGTAGCTATTTAGTCTCCAGACCCACGGTTGAGAAAATTGGCAGATCATTATTTGGCATCCGATTTGCCATCTGAATTTCTAGTCCTCAAACCTGTGAACAGTGGAACCCAATGACATGATGGATTTGGGATCAGTGGTCCCACACAAGGCCATGTGTTACAGGATTCCATTTATGTGAAGTGTTCAGAAGAGACAAATAGATTTCTAGAGGCAGAGAGTGGTCTGGTGATTGCTTGGGCTCAGGTTGAAAAAGGAGAAGGGACTATGGCTGGGCCTGTGGTTTCATGTTAATACCCTGAAATTAGCGATGATGGGGCTGACAGCTCTATCAATTTAATGAAAGACACACTTAAAACAGATAAATGTATGCTAAGTAAATTATACCTCAATAAAGCTGTTAAATCAAGCTATGAATTGATGGAAAAATTCAACCTTTGTGAAGGTATTGATCAAATGTCACCCTTTCTGTGAGGTCTCTTCTGTTTTTCTTTTTTTTTTCTTTAAATTTAAAACCTTTCTAGGGAGAATTAACTCATCAGTCTTTTTCGGTTCCCATTACCATTTGCTCGTATTCAGCGTTACATCTAACAGACAGGAAGTGGTAACTATGTGTTGGGCGCTGAAGAATGAGAGAAAGATAGGACATCTCTTGTTTTGTTTTGTTTTTCTTCTTTACTGAAATAAAAATACATATAGCATAAAATTCAGTGTTGTAACCATTTTTAATTGTACAGTTCAGTGGAATTAAGTAGATCCACATTGTTTTGCAACCATCACCACCCTCCATCTCCAGAATTTTTTCATCATCCCAAACTGAAACTCTACATCCTTTAAACACTTACTTTCCATCCCTTGCCTCTGTCCCTGATAACCTCTCAGCTACTTTCTCTGTGAATTTGACTATTCTAGGTACCTCGTATAAGTGGAATCATAAAATATGTCTTTCATGTTTAGTTTATTTCATGTAGTGTAATGTTTTCAAACTCCCATCTAAGTTGTAGCCTATATCAGAATTTTCACATTTTCTTTATCCTTCCATCCATTGGTGGACATTGTGACTGTCCTGTGAATGATTCTATGAATGTCTCTGTACAATGATCTGTTCAAATCTCTGGTTGTAATTTTTGGGATATATACCTAGGAGTGAAATTGTTGGATTTGGGGGGTCCCTGGGTGGCTCAGCAGTTTGGCGCCTGTCTTCGGCCGGGGTGTGGCCCTGGGGTCCCGAGATTGGATCCCACATCAGGCTCCCTGCATGGAGCCTGCTTCTCCCTCTGCCTGTGTCTCTCCCTCTCTCTCTGTCTCTCATGAATAAATAAATTTTAAAAATCTTTGAAAAAAAATTATTGGATTGTGTGGTAATACTTTTTTTGAGGAACTACTAACTTCCATAGTGGCTGCCACATTTTATATCCTCACCTTCCGATGGCTTCACCTTCTGGCCAACATGTATTATTATTATTTTTTTATAATGACCATCCTTAATGATTTGAAGTGATATGTTAACATGGTTTTGACTTGCATTTCCTTAATGATTCGTGATGTTGAGTATGTTTCCAAATGCTTATGGGACATTTGAATATATTCTTTGGAAAAATGCCTGTTCAACTCCTTTGCCATTTTTATAATTGGGTTCTTTGATATTTTGTTGTTGAATTGTAGGTGTTCTTCCTGTCTTTTGGATATTAATCCCCTATCAGATATACAATTGTAAATATTTTTTCCCATTCCATGAGTTACCTTTTCACTCTGTCAATAGAGTCACATGGTGCACAAAAGTGTTCAGTTTTTTTTAAGATGTTATTTATTTGTTCATTAAAGATATATATAGAGAGGCAGAGACACAGGCAGAGGGAGAAGCAGACTCTCCGCAAGGAGCCTGATATGGGACTCGATCCCAGGACCCAGGGATCACACCCTGAGCCAAAGGCGTCTAGACGCTCAACCGCTGAGCCACCCAGGTGTCTCAAAAGTGTTCAGTTTTGATGAAGTCCCTTTTATCTCTTTTTTCCTCTTGTTGTCTGTGCTTTTTGGTGTCATATTCAAGAAATCGTTGCCAAATCCAATGTTGTGAAGCTTTCCTCTTCTGTTTTCCATTAAGAGTTTTATGACTTTAGCTCTTATTTTTTGATCTATTTGAGATAGTATTTGTATATGGTATAAAGAAAAGACCCAATTTGATTCTTTCGCAAGTGAATGTCCAATTTTCCCATCACCATTTTTTTTAAAGACTTTCCCCATTGAATAGTATTGGCATCCTTAGAGAAAATTATTTAATCATACATTACAAGGGTTTATTTCTGGGCTTTGTGTTCTGTTCCATTTGTCTATATATCTGTCACATTATTTTGATTACCATAGTGTTGTAATAGGTTTTTAAATCAGGAAGTGTAAGTCTAGCTTGTTTCTTTTTCAAGATTGTTTGGCTCTTTAGAGTCTCTTGAGATTCCATATAAATTTTGGGATAAAATTTCGGGGAAAAAAATACAACTCACCATTTTTGGGATGTTGGTATGGATTATTTTGAATCTCTAGGTCACTTTGGGTAATAGTGACGTCTTAAGTATATTTAGTCTTCCAATCTGTGAACACTAGATGTTTTCCCCTTACGTCTTCTTTAATATCTTTTGGCAATGTTTTGTAGCTTTCACTGTGCATGTCCTTGTTCCTTGGATACATTTACTCCTAAGTATTTTATTCCTTTTGATGCTATTGTAGATGAAATTGTTTTCTTAATTTCCTTTTCAAATTGTTCATTGTTAGTATAGACACACAGCTGATTTTTGTGGGTTGATTTTGCATTCTGCATTTTCATGGAATTTTTTTTTATTATACATTTTTCCTGTAGAAACTCTAAGGTTTTCTACATTTAAGATCATGTCATCAGCAAACAGAGTTTTACTTCTTTCTTTCCAATTTAGTTGTCTTTAGTTAATTTTCCTTGCCTAATTACTCTGGTTAGTACTTCCAATACTTGTTGAATAGGTGTGGTAAAAGTGGATATTCTTGTCTTGTTTATGATCATAAGGGATAAAGCTTTGTATTTCATCATTGAATCTGATGGTAGCTGTGGGATTTTCATATGTGGACTTGATTATGTTGAGATAGTTTCCTTCTATTCTTAGTTATAGCCTATGTTTATCTTTTAAAAAGTGTTAAATTTCATCCATTTTTTTCTGCATCATTTGAAATGGTCATGTGACTTTTTCCCCCCTTCATTCTGTTAATGAGGTACATTATGTTGATTTTTTTCTTATATGGTGGAACATCTTGAATTTAAGGGATAAATGGTTTTGTCATGGCTTATAAATCTTTAATGTGTTTCTGAATTTGATTTGCTTATTTTCTGTTGAGGATTTTTACACAAATAGCTGTAAGGGATATTGGTCTATAGTTCTCTTGCAGCGTCTTTTTCTGGCTTTCAGTGTAATGCTGGCCTCATAGATACTGAGCTAAAGAAGTGTTCCCTCCTCTTCGTTTTTCAGGAAGAATTTGAGAAGGACAGATGGTAACTTTTCCTTAAATGTTTGGTAAAATTCATCACTACACTAGTCTGAGCCAGAGCTTTTCTCTTTTGAGAGATTTTTTATTTCTGATTCAATACTCTTATTTGTTGCAGATTTATTCAGATTTTCTATTTCTTGACAATTCAGTCTTGGAAGGCTGTGTGTTTCTAGGAATTTGTCCACTGAATCTAAGTTATTCAATTGCTGGCCACTCTATTCTAGTGTGTGTGTGTGTGTGTGTGTGTGTGTGTGTGTGTGTGTGTGTGTGTGTGTGTGTGTGTGTGTATTTAATATATATAATATATAAATTATTTATTTCTATAAAATCTGTAGCAATGTCCCCTACTTCCATTTCTAATTTTAGTAATTTTAATATTCTCTCTCTTTCTTAGTCAATTTAACCAAATTTTTAGTCACTTTTGTTAATCTTTTTGAAAAACTTTTGTGTTGATAGTCTGTATTTTTATTCCTTATTTATATCTGTTCTAAACTTTTATCTCCTTCCATCTTCTACTTTGTTGTTGTTCTAGTTTCTGAAGGTATAGTTAGGCTGTTGATTTGAGATCTTTTGGTAAAAAATAACAGCATTTAGAGCTATAATTTGCACTCTTAGTCTTGCTATCATTGTACCCTGTAAATTTTGATATCTTTTCATTTTCATTTGTCTCAAGGCATTTTCTAATTTCCTTTGTAATTATTCTATTTGACTCATTGTTTAAGAGTGTGTTGCTTAATTTTACATATTTTTAAGTTTTCTTTTTTTTTTGTTACTGATTTCCATTTTCATTCTGTGTGATCAGAAAAGGTATTTTGTATGATTTCAGTCTTTTAAAAATCTATCCAATTTCAAGTCTTAAAACAATGAAACTTGTTTTGCAGTCTCATCTGAGGCCTATCCTGGAGCATGTTTATGTGTAAGGAAAATGTGTGTTTTTGCTGCTGTTGGGTAAAGTATTCTGTATGTGTCTTTTAGGTTTAGTTGGCTTATAGTGTTGTACAAGGCCTCTCTAACAGATGCTCTGTTTTATCCATTATTGAAAGAAGCTCCTGATATCTCCATTTATTATAAAGCTATTTATTTCTCCTTTCAAGTGTACCAATATTTTTCATATATTTTTGGTGCTCTGATTTCTGGTATCTATAGGTCTATAATTGTTGGATGTTTTGGTGAATTGACCCTTTCATCACTCTCTGATGACATTCTTTGTCACTTATATTTGTGTAAGCCACCGTTGTTATCTTTTGGTTAATATTTTTATGGACTACCTTTTCCCATTTTTATCAATTTCAAACTATTTTTGTCTACATATCTCCAGTGAGTCTTTTGAAGATAGCAAGATGTTGGATCATGTTCTGTTTTTACTGTTGGTTTTCATCCATTCTGCTAATAATCTATGCCTTTTGACTGTGGAGTTTAATCTATTGCTTTCACATAATTGCAGAGAAAGACTTACTCTTGGAATTTTGTTTTTTGCATGTCTTAAAGTTTTTTGTGCTTAATTTATTCCATTACTGTCTTCCTTTGTATTTATTGATTTGTAATGATACATCTTGATTCTCCTCTCAGTTCCTTTTGTGAATATTCTATAAATATTTTGTGATCAACATGGGAATTATACTTAACATCCTAAAGTTATAAAAATCTGTTTTAAATTGATAGCAACTAAAAAAAAAAATAAATAATAAATTGATAGCAACTTCAGTTGCATACAAAAACTATAGCTCCATCCATCCTTTTTATATGTCACAGATTATATCTTTATATATTATATATGCATTAACATGGCTTTATAATGACTTCTTATGCATATATCTTTAAATCCTTTAGAAAATAAAAAGTGTTACAAACCAGAATTTCAATACTTTAAAAAAGTATTTGCCTATGTATTTACCTTTGCCAGAGAATCTTACATCTTCATAACAGTTTTAGGTTATTGTCTAGCGTTCTTTTCTTTCAACCTGAAGGACTCTATTCAACATTTCTTGTAGGACAGATGTGGTGGTAAATGAACTCCTCAGTTTTCATCTGAAAGTATCTTAATTTCTTCCTCATTTTTAAAGGACATTTTTACCAGGTAAGGAATTCTTGGGTGAGTTTTTCTCCCCCTTTCTTTCAATACTTTAAATAATTTTATGACATTGCTTTTTGGCCTCCAAGGTTTCTGCTGGAAAATCTGCTGATAATTTTACTAAAGACCCCTTGTATGTGACAAGCCTCTTTTCTTGTTTCTTCAAGATTCTCTCTTTGGCTTTGACTTTGAAAAATTTGATTATGATGTACCTTCCCATTCATTGAGCTTCTTGGATATGTAAACCTGTGCTTTCCTCAAATTTAGACATTTTCAGCCATTATTTCTTCAAATAATCTCTCTATATTTTTCTCCCGTCTTCTTCTGAGGCTACCGTAATACGTATATTAATCCACTTTACAAAGTTCCAGAAATCCTATGGGTTCTGTTTCCCTTTCTTTACTTTTCTTCTTTCTTTTCCTCAGACTTGATAATTTCAAAAGTTTTATCTTCAAGTTCAATGGTTTTTTTTTTCCCTGCCTGCTCAAATCTGCTGTTGAAACTCTTACAGTGAAATTTTTGTATTTAGTTATTGTATTTTTCAGCTCCATTGTTTCTTTTTTTTTTAAAAAAAGATTTTATTTATTCATGAGAGACACGGAGAGAGAGAGAGGCAGAGACACAGGCAGAGGGAGAAGCAGACTCCATGCAGGGAGCCTGACGTGAACTCAATCTGGGGTCCTCCCCTCCCTCCCCTCCCTCCCCTCCCTCCCCTCCCTCCCCTCCCTCCCCTCCCTCCCCTCCCCTCCCCTCCCCTCCCCTCCCTCCCCTCCCTCCCCTCCCTCCCCTCCCTCCCCTCCCTCCCCTCCCTCCCCTCCCCTCCCTCCCCTCCCTCCCCTCCCTCCCCTCCCTCCCCTCCCTCCCCTCCCCTCCCTCCCTCCCTCCCTCCCCTCCCTCCCCTCCCTCCCCTCCCTCCCTTCCTCCCTTGTGGGAGGCAGGCAGAGACACAGGCAGAGGGAAAAGCAGGCTCCATGCAGGGAGCCCGACGCTGGACTGGATCCCAGGTCTCCAGGATCACACCCCGGGCTGCAGGTGGCACTAAACCGCTGCACCACTGGGGCTGCCCTGGGCCATGCTTTCTTGATGGTTTATGTACCTTGTGATTTTTTTTTTTTTAATTTTTGAAAATTTGGGCATTTGAGAAAAATAACCATCTCTCTTAGTCTTTGCAGACAAGCTTTGTGCCAGTGCAGTTCTTCACTAATTAACTGGGCATTTCTGAGGTTTGGGATCAGCCCAAGGTGAAAATGTAAGGTTTTCCTCATGCATCTTGACTCACTGTGCATCCAGCCTGGACCTGTGTGTGACATTGTCCCCTCTCCCATGTACATAGGTGCTTTTGACTATTTCAATTTCCCAGAGTCTCACTGTAGCTTTCTTCAGAGCCTTAGATGGTTTATTGTATGCCTTTATCCATAATCTCTTGTCCTAGGCATTTGTGGGTCTGTAATCCCCCTGAATCTTTCATGATAAATTCCTATTTGTCTAAAATTTGAGTTAGGTAACCCAGAGACTAGTCCCTTAAATAGCCTCATGATAGGTTAGAATAGTGCAAAAAAATGTTTTTTTCTTCTCTTTGTGATTTATGGAACTGGGAATTGGGCTGCCAACTGCTCTAGATAAAGACCATGCTGCATCAGGAAGAGAGTAGTCTAGGGCAAGCAAAACCACCATGAAATGTCCTACCATTTTGAATGTGGCTTTTTCTTGATTGGATGTTCAGTTATATGTTGCAGAATTTAAACATTTTTACAGATATTTTATTATTTTAGTTTTGGGTGTTTTTAAATGTTTCTGTGAGGGAATGAAGCCTTGGAGCTTCTTATTCTGCCATTTTGTTCTATCTCTTTTTTTATTATTATTACTAGTTTCAGGGGTAGAATTTGGTGATTCATCATTTGCTAATAACATCCAATGATCATTACATCATGTGCCCTCCTTAATGTCCATCACGCAGTTATCCCATGCCCCCACTTACCTCCCTTCCAGCAACCCTCAGTTTGTTCCCTATCATTAAAAGTTTCCTATGGTTTGCCTCCCTCTGTGTTTCTTTTTTAGTTTTTCCCTTCCCTTCTCCTAGGTTCATCTGGTTTTTTTGAAATTTAAATTCAATTTGCTAACATATAGTACATTATTAGTTTCAGATGTAGTTTTCAATAATCCATCAGTTGCACATAATACCCAATGCTCATCACATCACATGCCTTCCTTAATGCCCATCAATCACCCAGTTACCCCATCCCTCCACCCACCTTCCCTCTAGCAACCTTCAGTCTGCTCCCTATGATTAAGAGCCTCCTATGGTTTGCTTCCCTCTCTGTTTCTATCTTTTTAAATTTTTCTTTCCCTTCTCCTAGGTTCATCTGTTTTGTTTCTTAAATTCCATATATGAGTGAAATAATTTGGTATTTGTCTTTCTCTGACTTATTTCACTTAACATAATGCCCTCTAGTTCCATCCATATCTTTGCAAATTTTAAGATTTCATTCTTTTTGGTGGTTAGTATTCATGTGTGTGTGTGTGTATACACCACATCTTTATCCATTCATCAGTCGATGGACATCTGGGCTCCTTCCATATTCTGGCTATTGTGGACATTGCTGCTCTAAACATTGGGGTACATGTGCTCCCTTCAAATAACCATTTTTGTATCTTTTGGATAAATACAGTGCAATTGCTGGGTCATATGGTAGTTCTATTTTTAACTTTTTGAGGAGCCTCCATGCTGTTTTCCAGAGTGGCTACACCAGTTTGCATTCCCACCAACAGTGGAAGAGGGTTCTTTCTCTTGCCTTTAAAGAATTATACTTGATAAGAGAATTGGATATGACACAAAGCACTATGTTGGAGATACACAGCGTGCTAGAGGAAAAGAGGAATAATACCCGATTCTGCCAGGAGCAATAGAGTAAGGTTACCAGAAGAGTAAAAATCAAGTTGAGTCCCCTAGGCATTCCAGGTAAAGGAACTATCAGCACACAAGCAAAAGCTTGAGAAGGGTGGAAGTGCTTAGAAAAAAATTAGAATTTGAGATGTGAGGAATGCAAGGAGACAAAGAAATACAGAAGAATCAATTGCAAAGGAGCTTGTTTACCAAGCCAAGTAGTTTATATGTGGTCTTGAAAGTAAGGGGAAACCTTGAAAATTAAGTAGGGTAGTGACATGATCAGATTTTCCTTTAGAATGAACTACTCTGGTGGCAGCAGCATGCTGGATGTATTGGCGCTGGTAAGGATAAAGCAGAGACACTAGTTAAAAATTTCCTTGTACAATGGAGAAAGATGGTGGTCAGAAACATGAAAGCAGAGGTGACAGAGATGAAAAGATATTTAGAAAGATGAAGACAGACTCTAGACATGTAATACAGGTTGGGAGAGGAGGTCAGAGATGGTAGTGCCATTTCTGAAGTTAAGGTACGTAGGGGGAGAAATTGTGAAGAGGAAGCCGATGAATTATTTTTAAACTATTAAACTTGTAGATGAGTTAAGACATAATGATATATTGCTTTTTTACTTAAAAAAAGTGAAATATGGAGATGAGGCTGATGCCCTTTTTGACTACAGACACAATCCCAGTCCTCCTCTTAGAAGTCACCACTGCTCCCAGCTTACTGCATGTCCTTTCAGGCCTTGCACAGTACTTCTCCATACTTCCCATATTGCCTTTTCGATACCTAACATATTCTGTATTTTATATACACCTAATTCTTTTCTTCACACAACTGATAATGAAGAAGTTTTGCTAATTTAGTGTGTATGAAGTTATATCATTCTTTTTGGCTATTGTATAGTATTCCAGAGTAGTCACCCAGCATGACCAGTGATGGATGTTTAGTTTTATCCTGGTTTTCCTGTTCTATCAATGTTGTTGCAGTGGATATACTCTTAAATGTTCTTTGTAAATCATGTGATCCCCCACTCTAGTAGTAGTTACTGAGAAGTAGAATTTCTGGGCCCCACAGTATACATTCTTACTTTGATAGCTGTTGCCAAACTGCCCTCCATGTGGGTGCTCTAGCTGTACAGTGTGCAAGTGTTCTTTATACCACATTCTCGTCAACACTTGACATGTTTTTTTTTTTTTTTTGAGTGAAAAATGGTAGATCCTTGTTTTAATTTGTGTTTGTCTGATCATCAGTGAGCCTGGGTATGGTTTCCTTGCCATTTGTCTGTCTTCTGTGAATTGCTGTTTTTTTTATCTTTTCCCCATTAGTCGGTGGGGCTGTCTTTCTCTTACAGATTTAGGAGTTTAGAAAATTTTATATCCTTATCCTTCATCTGTTTTATGTCATCAATATCTTCTTTGGTGTCTTGTTTATCTTTTCAGTTTGTTTATGATGTTAATAATTGTGATGGAAAAAATTTATCAATCCTTTCCTTTATGGCTCATGTTTTTCAGAATAGCCATGCTGACTCCTGCTGCCATAGGCATATTCATACTAGGTTTCATTTTATCATTTTCATTTTTTAAGGTTTGAAATTGATTTATCAGTGGGAAATTCAGGTAGAATTATGTAAATAGCAGGTGATGCCTCAGAATGGAGTGAGAGTCAAAATGTATACTCAAGCTATAGATTGTGGGCTTCTCAGAGGAGAAGAGATGGTTGAAATCAGTGGTATACATGATATTGTTTAGAGAAAGCAGGTAAAGTCAAAGACAAGTGTGCCACAGAAGTTACCAAGGAGGTAACTTTACATAGAAGCAACCAGGTTTTATTCACATTTACATTCCTAGAACTGATGTGGTGCCTGCCCATCATGGCATTCATCAGTCCAACATATATTCATTTATAAATCTATAAATCTGCTAATAAATATATAAAGCTTTGCAAAGTGAATAAATTTAAAAATATTCCTCTTTCCTTGAATAAATTTGCCCAAGTAAATCTTATAAGTGAAAAAAAAAAATCTTATAAATGAGTAAGCATTGTGAGAAGGTGCTATGACCTTTTTGCTTACACTGTATTACCAAAGCTGGGACGCTGGCTTCCAGGTGTCCTTTGCTTGGTCCTGACCTCTAAATGAACCACTGTGGCATCTGTGAAGTTATAACTGGAGTAGAAATGTGATATTGGACCTACACAACTGTGCTGATTTGAGATGAATTTGGAAAGTGTCCACAAATGCCTACTTTTCTTTAATGTACCCTATAACTACCCTGGAGGCTTCATACTGGTCATTGTTCTCTTGACATTACTTATTTTGTGGACTTACGAAGCACCTTTCCCTGAACTGTCAATCTACAAATTGTCTGTAAAATCTACTCTGTGGGGTAAAGGAATGGAATTATTCATAAGATAGTATCTACCTTAGTTTTTGGTGAAATTACTCACTCAGGGTATAATTAAGTCATAGGCACACTGGCCCGAATGTGGATAAAGCTGGAAAGGAAATAATTCCCATTCCAATTTGGGTGCTTTCTGATGTTTGACAAGCCTCTGGTGTGTTAATCCATGAACTGAGGAGAACTCAGAATCCCCTGTAAAGGAGAAGTTCGTGCTTTCTCCCCCCACCCTTTTCTTCTTTCTCTCTCTCTCTTTCTTTCTTCTTTCTTTGTTTTCCCCTTCCTTCCTTCCTTGAATTGGAGAATAACTAATGGGTGTGAAAGAATAAGCAGAACTGGAAAAGCTTAAAAGTTGTGAACAGGACGACAACACTGAAATCTGAGAGGTAAAAACTAAGTGACAAAGTGGAAGCCTAAAGGAGGTGAACGCAGCAAACATTGGGGTTAGGTGATATGGTTTTGGACTGTTTGGGCACTGAGTGTCCTGAGATGGGCCTGGACAGGCTGGACCTCCAGCAGGTCCACCTCCTCTGCCACATACGGGAGCCCTGGAGGAGGGGCATCTGCATTGGCCGTCCTCCTTGTCTATCCATGTTGTTTGTTTTCCACAGACTGAGTATAGACATGCTTGGTGAGATGACATGGAACCTAAGAAAATAAAAACACTTAGATGTTGCAGACAAATCAAAATTTATTGAGACAGACAGAAATGCACCTACTCAAGGACTACAGTTAAGCATTTACTATTAACCAAAGAGTCGTGTTCACATTCCAGATAAGTCTACGTGGAAAAGCATTCAGAATTTACTAGATTTTTCTACATCACTATTTCACCTACCATAGGGACAACAAAATGACACTCAGGATTTGGTGGGCTCTCATTACAATGCTACACATTAAACAGGGACAAACATCAGTGACTTTGAGAAAAAGGTATAAAAAGACCAAAACCACCCACTGTAGAAAGGGCTCTTAGATGTTACTGTACAATGTGGTCAAGGTGAAAAAACAAAACCCAAATGTGAATGGCATTCTGGGAAAAGTAAGGGGCAGACCTGGACAGATACATAGTTGTTCACTGCTGGGTGTGGGGCCACGGGCATAAAGAAGGGGGAATTGATAATAAAATCTCAGATTGAGCAGTAAGGTATTACCCATGCCTTGAATATCTGTGGAAACAAAAAATATTAATATCCCAGATAGCTAACCAGGGTGAAGAAAACTCTGAGATTTAAGGTGGATGCTGAGGAAACAGTACTAAATAAAAGAACTGTTTGTGGAATAAGAATAAAGCTATTTA
Organism: Vulpes lagopus; assembly: GCF_018345385.1. Lineage (NCBI taxonomy): Eukaryota > Metazoa > Chordata > Mammalia > Carnivora > Canidae > Vulpes > Vulpes lagopus. The sequence continues at coordinate 107,741,122 of NC_054830.1, read as the reverse complement.
CTAGAGAGTTTCCAAAAGTGAGTGAGCAAGGATTCAGTTCAATCCCTGTCTCAAAAAAGGGAATGCATTATCACAGTATTTTTGTTTATTCAAGATTTTTATGCATACTTAGTTGCTAGCAAAAGGACTCCTGCCCAAAAAAGAGGGAATCACAAATTCTACTTCTAAGGTTAGGGTAACTAGAAAATCGAATCTTTAGTACTTTGGAAAAGTAGTAAAGCCCTTTAAAAAGCTAACGCTGTCACGCCAAGTGAGGCATGAAAAGTGGTGTTAGTGTTGCTCTGTTGATTTGGGGTTCCAGTCTTAGGAGGGCTTTTCATTTAATATTTTAATGAATCAAAATATCTTCTTGGAATATCTTTAAAAACGAGCATCTCGTTACCTTACTGGGATCTGACTGTTGAGCCCACTCTTCTCCATCATTAAGTTAATGCTAAGAATCTTTAAGTGTCATCTTAATTTGACACTTGTCATAAGATAATTAGGCAAATTAAAATCAGTGGTTCTCTGTTCCTACAAGTTTTTCTAAGTGAAATCAATTTGTCGATTTTAATTTGTTCTCTTGTGTGCTTTTCCAAGCTCAGAGGAGACAGTAACGATGGCTGTCTTTGGTCTAAACTGAAATTTTTTAATATGCCTGGATTCTCTTATATACTCTATTATGATTTAGCTGCAATTAAGCACCTGTTTTTCAATTACTATCTCAGTGTTTTGTTCAAGTGAGGGGGGAAAAAATAGAAACAGAGGTGATGAAGTTGACATCCCAGTACAGAGATCGCCCCTGTTCTCTCTATACCTAGGGCCTGGTGGTACCCATGTCTATCAGGCCAAAGAAGTTTATTATACCATGTATGTTCATTTCTCATCTGAGATTAACTCTAGGAATGATGCCACCTTGGCCAATGCTAGGATTGGAAAATGCTGGTTTGAGGCAGGTTGGTAAAGTACAAAGAATTGGTCAATTTGAGGTGGGGGAGGGATTGGTCAGCTGCCATGGTGACCATGGTTTGGCTGAGTATATTTTTTGCCTGGGCTGGAGCTCAGGAGGAAAGGAAGATAAACAAATGTGGGCCAGAGAGCCTCATTTGTTTGAGGGGGGTGCTGACTAGGGTAGCCAGGTATTTGGAAACCAGCTAGGGCAGGAACCTAAGGGTCTGAAGAACTGAACCAAATGGGGCCACTTTGAAGATTATTCTTTGGTACTTAGATCTGAGCCAGCTTGATGGGGACAGAAATCCTTGAAATGATAGTGATGATGACCCTACCAAATTTGGAGACAGACTGGAATTATGAGCTCAATTAGGGTAAAGAAACACTGGTGGATGGCTTTCTTCATTAGTATCTTGACACTTGTGCAAGTGCAGCGATTGGCGGGGTGGGGGGGAGGAGTTGGGGAGATAGATAGCTCTTAAAAATCCAATCCTAGCTTCTGTGTGCTATGATGAAGTTCTTTTTGGCCTTCATCTGGGATTTTTTTTCTTTAGAAATGAAGTGGTCTAAAATCAGTATCGCTTATGTGCCCTTGTTATGATTGGCGGATAGCAATGGGGCAAAAGCAAATCACAAGGTTAAGAATCCTGAATTTTCTTGTGCTAAGGAACACTGTGGTGTTGTCTTCTCAGAGGGCAGGGGATTATATATGCCTTGGGAAAAGCCCTTGTGTAGGTGGGGAAGGGGAGAACCTGTGGCAGACAGGATTGCTATGGCCCCCAGGGTGGGGGTGGGGGCCTTTGAGCTGAGATGAACGAGATGGCTTGTGAAGTTGCCCATGTGGGAGTCTCATGGCTTCTGCAGGAAAAGTGATTTCAGGGACAGAGGCTTATCCAAATCAAAGGGCTTCCAGTAACTCTCCTAATGCATAGGGAAAGGAATCTCCTCAGGCTGCAGGTGCTGTTATGCAATAAAGGACTTTGATACAAATTTCTTATTCCAGAAATTGTGATCCAGGTCTGGACAAGCTGAAAAATTTATAATAGTTTTTCAAATGAGTTTTTAGAAGATACTGAAACACTTTTTCTGAGAGGTGTGTGTGTGCCTTGTACACATATACAGTCTACTCTGTACGTACATACATATTTATGCACATACAGAGAAGCATCCGGACACCATTTTTAATAAACTCAATTCCCCAAAGGAACTCTTGACTGAATTAAGGCTGTTGTTCATAGGAAGCCAGATATAGTGATATGAAAAACTTTAACTTTTAATTGTTAACACGAGGGGTGGTGGGGACTGGGGTGGGGGGTTAGAAAGTACAGTGTGGTGTGTTTTCCACGACATCTACAGGACACAAGAAAAGCACTTAGACACCGTAAGGCCGGGAACCATGCTGGAATAACCATTGGTGTGGGTAATCAAAAAGCATCTTCGACGTTTACAAGGTGGGGGCTCCCTGCACTGTCAGAATCCCACATACATCACATGCTCGTTAGCAAAAATCTCACGGGAGAGAAGGAGGCTCTAATTCAGCCAGCCAGTCCCCTGTCTAAAACACAAAACACAACACCCTTCTTCCCACACAACTGTATGCATAACCAGAATGCTCTGGGGACAAGGAGTGGTCTTCCAAACCTCGGGTCAGGTACAGAGAGCAACAATGGAGAAGAGGCCTTGGTGCTGTGGAGTCTTAGATACAAATGCAGGAGTAGGAAGTGACTTGGAATTCTGTGCCAACCTCGTGTCCTCTTCCTTGTGGGGACTACCATATGTAGCCAACCTCATCCTCTTTGTCGTCGTCCTCATCCTCATCATCCTCCGTCACTGCTCGGGTGTGCACCCTCAGCTTCCCCAACTTGTCCTTTGGTCCCAGCTCCCGTTCATCATCTAGATCATCCAGCAGGACCACGGAGCCGCCACTGCCGAAATCCCCTGAGGTCTCCTGCTCCTCTTCTGAAAGAAGAAGAAAGAAAAGATGGGAGGTTAGTTGCTGCTTATACCTCCTGACCGTAGGAGTGGTTCCTTTTCATGTGACTTAACTGTAGGGAGAAACCATGCAATTTACTCTCTGAATATTGGAGCATCTCTGCCTAGATGGGGTTAGTCTACATGGCATGGACCATGAGCTCTGAGAGCCCCTGAATTCTTGAGATGCTGCTACCTTCCTGGGTAGAACCTTGAGCAGGGGGTTGGGGAGGGGCTATCAAAGTCATGCTCTGTCAAAAAAAACAAAAACAAAAACTGATCCAATCCACTGGTTGTGGTGAGTTCCTGCTCCTCAGAAAGCTTGCTGTGCATAATCTCCTGTGACTTCGGGGGTATTGTGTTTCCACTGTAAACGTGTTTACTGTAGACCACAGATACCTCTCGAAAATTCTTCTGCCCAGATCTTTATACCATAAAGACCTGCAAGTCAACAAAGGTCATCATAGGGCTGATGCCAAAGTACTTACTCACCACAACTCACGGTGCCCTGTTTCCTGGAGCCAGCCAGCTCGTTGCCATATTTATCCACACACCAGCACTGCCCTGTGCTGCCATGGCATTGCGTGGCTTTGTAGTAGCCCTCCTCATTACACCGAGGTATGAATGCTCCTGAAGGAATAGAAAGTCCAATTTGAGTCAGATGTGCACTGATACTCAGGGTTAATGCCCTCCATGAGAGGGAAGAGGGCTAACACATCCTGCAGAGATAGGAGGGGGAATGGAGTGGTTGGTTATTACTTAGTCCAGATTTCCAGGGTCCTGGATTTGCCCAAGGTCTGACAGGATCCTTTCTTTGATGAGTTCTTATTGCCCCCTTTATAATATGAATGGGTACTACTCTTATTAATAACTTCTTAATGTTTTCCCAGTTTTATGGAGATAGAATGGATACGTAGCACTGTGGAATATCACGTGTACAGCCAAATCAGACTTATTTATGCTGTGAAATGATTATCATAGTAAGTTTAATTAACATCCATCGTCTCAGATTTAAAAACTGTTTTTCCTTCATGATGAGAATGCTTAGGATTTACTATCAACAACTTTGATATGTACCATACAGCATTGTTGACTATACTCCTCATGCTGTACATTAAATTCCTAGTACTTATTTGTCTTGTAACTGAAAGTTTGTACCTTTTGACCACATTTGTCCAATTCCCCCTCTCTATGGTAAACCAGTCTGATGTCTTTTCCTATGAGGAGTTGTTTCATATTCCCCATATAGGTGAGGTCATATGCTATCTGACTTATTTCACTTAGCATCTTATTCTCAAAGTCATTCCACATTGTCACAATTGGTAAGACTTCATGTTTTATGGTGTATAGTATTCTTTTTCTTTAAATTCAATTAGCCAACTGATAGTACATCATTAGTTTCCTATGTAGTGTTCAATAATTTATCAGTTGCTTATAACACCCAGGACTCAACACATTAATATTCTATTGCACACACACACAATTATTTATTGATCTGTTGATGGACACCTAAGTTGTTTCCATATCTTGGTTATTGTAAATAATGTTCCCATGAACATGGGGTACAGAGATCTCTTTGATTTAATGTTATTTCCATGGGATATATTCTGAGAAGTGGAATTGCTGCATTATATGGTAGTTCTATTTTACATTTTTTATTTTATTTTTTTATTTTTTTACATATTTTTTTAGTTGGAGTTCAGCTTGCCAACATATAGCATAACACCCAGTGCTCATCCCATCAAGTGCCCCCCCCTCCGTGCCTGTCACCCCCACCCCCCGCCCACCTCCCTTTCTACCACCCCTTGTTCGTTTCCCAGAGTTAGGAGTCTCTCATTTTCTGTCTCCCTTTCTGATATTTCCCACTCATTTTTTCTCCTTTCCCCTTTATTCCCTTTCACTGTTTTTTATATTCCCCAAATGAATGAGACCATATAATGTTTGTCCTTCTCCTATTGACTTATTTTACATTTTTTAAAGAACCTCCATAATGCTTTCCGTACTGGCTGCACCAGTTTGCATTCCCATCAGCAGTACACAAGGCTTCCCTTTTCTCTGTGATCTCACCAACATTTGTTGTCTATTGTTGTTTTGATGACCACCACTGTAACAGCTGCACAGTGGTATCTCATTGTGGTTTTGATTTGCATTTTCCTAATGATTAAAGATGTAGAGCATCTTTTGATGTACTTGTTGGCCATCAGTATGTTTTCTTTAGAATAGTGTCTATTCTGGAGTGCCTGGGTGGCTCAGTTGGTTAAGTATCCAACTCTTGGTTTCACCTCAGGTCATGATATTATGAGTGGTGAGATCAAGTCCACACCAGGTTCTGTGCTCAGCAGGGAGTCTGCTTGAAGATTCTCTCCCTCTGCCTCTCCTCCCACTCTCTCAAATAAATAAATGAATCTTAAAAAAAAGTCTATTCAGATATTCTACCCATCTTTAAATCAGATTTTTGTTGTTGAATTGGGTGAGTTCTTTATACAGTTTGGATATTAATCCCTTATCAGATATGTGGTTTGAAATATATTTTTTCTCTGTAGGTGTTCTTTTCATTTTGTAGATAATTTTGCTGTGCAAAAGCTTCTTAAATTTTTTGTTGCTTGTGCTTCAGGTGACACATCCAAAAAATCATTGCCAAAACCCATGTCAAGGAGATTTTTTTCTATGTTTTCTTCTAAGAGTTTTATGGTTTCCTTTACATTTAAGTCTTTGATCCATTTCCAGTTAATTTTTGTGAGTTTATAAGATAGACATCTAGTTTCAATTTTTTACATGTGAATATTCGATTTCCCCAGAGCCATTTATTTAAGTGACTGTCTTTTCTCTAGTGAGAATTCTTGGCTCCCAAATTTTATTTGACCTTACATACATGAATTTATTTTGGGGCTTTTGATTCTGTTCCTTTGATCTTTCTGTTTTTATGCTACCATGCCCTTTTGATGACTATAACTTTAAAATCAGGAAGTATGATGTCTCCTACTTTGTTCTTCTTTCTCAGGATTGCTTTGGCTATTTGGGGTCTTCTGTGGTTGTGTATTTTTGGAATGCTTCCAATCCATGAACATGGGATTCCTTTCAATTTATTTGTGTGGTCTTCGATTTCTTTCATCAGTGTCATATAGTTTTTAATATATAGATCTTTCACTTCCTTGGTTAAAACATATCATCTCAAAGAAAATCTTTTTCATTTTAACTTGGATGCCTTTTGTTTCTTTTCCTTGCCTGACTGTCCTCGCTAGGGCTGACAGTACTATACTGAATGGGAGTGTTAAGAGTGGGCACCTTTGTCTTGTTCTTGATCTTAGAGGAAAAGCTTTCAACCTTTCACCATTGAGTAGGATGTTAGTTGTTGTGTGTGGCGTTTACTATATTGAGGTTTGTTCCTTTTATACCTAATTTATGTTGAGTTTTAATTTTTTAGTACTTTATTTTTTCATGAGAGACACACAGGCAGAGACATAGGCAGAGGGATAGGCAGGCTCCCTGGGGGGAGCCCAATGAAGGACTTGATCCCAGAACCCCAGGATCATGCCCTGGGTCAAAGGCAGATGCTCAACCACTGAGCCACCCAGGTGCCCGTGTTGAGTTTTTAAAAATCATAAATCAAACATATTTCTGCATTTATTTAGATACCACATTGTAGTAATGTGATGTATTTTGCGTCCCAGGCTTAAATCCCATTTGATCATGGTAAGCAATTCTTTTAATGTACTCCTGAATTTGCTTTACTAGTATTTTATTGGGGAATTTTTGCACCTATAGAGACCGGCCTATAGTTTTTTTTTTATAATATCCTTTCTGGTTTTGCTATCAGGGTAATCCTAGCCTTGAAAACAAGTTTGAGAGTGTTTCCTTTTCTTTGATTTTTTTTTTTTTTCAGAAGAGTTTGAGAAGGTGTGGTAGTGATAATTCTTTAAATGTCTGGTAAAATTCACCAGTGTTGGGGGAAGTGAAATTCACCAGTGAAGCCATCTGGTCCTGGGCTTTCTTTTGAACCACTAATCAAAAATATCCCAACAATTTCCTTAATAATAATTGATTTGTTGCTATTCTGGAATAAATACTACTGACTGAATATGCTGATCCTCTTGGATGACTGTTCCTAGGTGATTTACTAGATGATACAGGCATGTAGTTTTATTTCTTCTATTTTTGTAACAAGGTGACTAATGCATGAAATGATTCTGGTATTATTCTTTGCCTACTACAGACATTTTTTTTTAAATTTTTATTTATTTATGATAGTCACAGAGAGATAGAGGCAGAGACACAGGCAGAGGGAGAAGCAGGCTCCATGCACCGGGAGCCCGATGTGGGATTCGATCCCGGGTCTCCAGGATCGCGCCCTGGGCCAAAGGCAGGCGCCAAACCGCTGCGCCACCCAGGGATCCCTACTACAGACATTTTGAATAAGATTTCTTCTCTGAAGGACTCACTCATAAAAATATTTTGGGCATATAGTGCCTATTTCTTTGGTTGTGGGGCAGTGAGGTTAGCATTTTGATTTAAATAGATTTCAAGCATTTTCATACAGTTGGGTCTTCTGTTTCTTCCTGATCCAAGTGTGGTAATTCATAGTACTTGTTCAACTACATTTTCATAATTCTGTAAGTTGGGTTAGAGCAGTGGTTGTCAAAGTGTGGTCTCAGGACCAGCAGGTGTACCATTACCTGGAAACATCTTAGAAAAGCAAATATGTCGGCCCCACCCCAGATCTATTGAATCAGAAACTTTGAAAGCAGGGGCCTAGCAAACTATGTTTTAATAAACCTTCCAAGTGATTCTAAAACATGCTGAAATTTGAAACCGTTGTCCCATATGTGAACTTACACTCCCGTTGTTAAATTCACAACTCTTTGGCAGTAGAAAAGGCTCAAATACTATTTCACTGTTTTCTACATTATTCTTAATTTCACTTTACTTTATTTCCATAAAGGCTTTTAATTAGAAAATTTAGTGATTTTTTTTAAAGTGCATTTATAGCTAAGTTTCACTTTAGTTGCTTTCACTTCTATATGTTTTTATTTAATTTTTAAAATTATATTCCACCCCCTAGTATGGGATTTTGGTAAATAATCTCATTTTTAGCTTTTACTTGTGTTGTAGTGAGTGAATTTAATCTGTGATAGGTTTTGGAGATTATTTAGTTTTCCTTTGTGGCATAATTCAAGGCAAATATTCTACTGTGTTTGAAAAGACTATATATTCCATGCTTATATACAGGAATACATGTATGTGAATGCTAATGAGTCATGTTATTTGTTTCTCCTATGTACTTAAGCTAAGTTTCAAGAGGTATGTTAATGTGTCTGATTACAATTGAAGATATGACAATTCCTCCTTGCCGTTCTGTTTTGTTTTAAAATTATGGGCATACGATAATATGGTAAAATAAAAAGGAACATTTCAACAAGATGATACTCTGTTTTTAGAATTCAAAACAAAGGAGTCTTATAGGACTTTAGTCCATTTACATTTATTATGATTACAGATATATGTTTGGTCTTTTTTCCTCCTTTCCTGATTTTTGTTGAAATGGTCAAGTTTTTAAAGTCCATCTTTTTCTTCTATTGGTTTAAAAACCAAATATTCTATTTCCTTCTCTGTGGGGAATTTAATGATAAGGTTTAAAATTAATCTGCATTTTCTTTTCTTGCTGAATAAACTAGAAACTTACCCCAAACACTTTTGGGGTAAAAAAAGTGTTACTTTTATTTTCACTCCCCCAAACAGTCTGAAATTTTAATTCTTGGTTGCTACAAAATATTTCTGCAGGTCACATTTTATTTAGATTTAGCAGCATGTCTTCTTTTCCACAAATGGATCTAAATAATTCCTTCTGGGATTGTTTCTTTAGAGTCAATCCTTTGGTGATATTTTAGTAAGTCTGGGGTTAGTAAACTAAATCTGTGGTTTGAGAATACCTCTATCCTCACACTTGAATGCTCTGATTTTCAGTTTTGGTTTTTCTTAGGGGGTGTGTATGTTTCATGATTATGTGCTCATTTTCTATGGGAGAATACTCCTGAGTGTGATTGGAGTAGTAACGGTGATGTGAAGACAAAGGCCTTTGCTTACCACTCTGGCTTTCTACTCTTCATTTTATTTCAGGTAATAGTAAAATCCCACTTGCTTCTGGAATTTATTTTGAACCTGGATTTAACCTCAGATCCAGCTGATTCTAGCAACTAGTCTTAGAATAGATGACCAGGCTGTCAGAGATCAAATGGATAATCACAGAAAACCATTCGAGGTGGTGCCCACACTCTCAAGATCTCAGCCAGTGTGCAGCACCCCTAGTCTTCAGGGAGAAAGAGGAAGGAAAAGAAAACCAAAAGGCAGAGAGACTTGTGAACAGATTTTCAATCAAGGTCTGCAAAGGAAGAAGAACTACCAGAAAGCTGGGAAAATACTGATCCTTCTCCTTGTGCTGTAGTTGGAAAACAACAGCACTTGGTAGATGGAAAAAATAGCCTCCAGGTTGGTAAGAAGCAGGTGTTGCTCTAAATCTATAATGTAATAGAATTGCCTTTTTTTTTTTCTAAGTAGGCACTAATTATAACTGATTATTGTTGCTTATTTTTTAAATTCAAATGTCCCTGAAAAGACATTTTGAGATTTCCCCATGCAAAAAATAATGTGAAAGAAGGTCAATGATAATTTTATGAGTCATCAGAGAGATGTGATAAACTTTAAAACTAGGTAGGATTCATGGTAGGACAAAAGTAGGCATTTTATTCGGATAAGCTGGGGAAAATAGAAGATGAGACATTTTATCTCAGACTACATACCTTATAAATGTCTCATTCATTCTCAGTCAAAAGATATCCATTGCCAATGAAAATAAAATTTTAAAAATAGATTTCTACTCATAACTACCTTAGGTACATCACTTAAATCCCAAATAACCTCCTACATGGAAAATCAGATAAGTGAGCACAAGCCCTTGCACTGGAAAGATCTATGGAAGGAAGGACCCAGCCAGTTTGCCTCACATCAGAAAGACACCTTTGTCGTTTTAGAACCTAGGTCCACACAGGTCAAAATAACAACTTTGGTGTTCTTTCTGAGTCGAACAGGGGGCGTTATCAGAAGTGGAATGTCTGCGGCAAACCAATGAAAAAAGTAAGTTTCAAAAGCAGAAGGAAGAAAGAGTATTGAGATACTCTGAGATGACCCAAAAATTGCCAGGGTTCACAGACTGCCTACATTTGACAATTTGCAGAAAATTTGCCCATTTTCTTTAAGTAAACAGCAAGCTGCTTAGGGAATGCACCTGGTTTTTACTGCTTAACAAGAATACTTCTGAATTACTGTATTGCCACTGTCAGCTCTTTTTAAAAATCAAGGAAAGCAACACAGACTCCTTTTTTCAGCAAACAAAAGAGGTTTAGCATTCTCGGGCAATGGCCTGGTCTGAATGCCATGACTTCCGTCTCCCCCGCCCCTCCCCCCAAGTGCTGGAGCCAGAGGACATGCAGCTGCAAGGGAACACTTCAACAAACCAGCATTTGGAACCTTTACCTCTGTCACAGATTGGCACAGTTAACATTTAGATACAGAAGAAAAATATGCTTTCCTCTACAGATTAGTATGCACACTGAAATCAAGAAATGCTTTTAAGCACACCCAAGTCTTTTGAGCCTTCTCTGATAAACACAGAAGAGGGTACAGTTCATCTTCCTCCTTAAATAAATGGACAACTTGATCTGGGGAATAATTCTGGAATTTACAGACCAAGTAAGGGAGGAGTAGAGATGGTGCTGGATCCCAGCCCTTGCAGCCCTGCGCATGAGTCCTGGGTTAACAGAGTAGGCAGCATTTCTCAACCAGCAGCCCAATCCTCAGATTATGTCTGGCCAGCTGTCTGGGGATGAAGCGAGACATTTCTTTCAGAAAACACTGATACCTAATTGAATAACCATTGCTGTGGCTCAATATTACAAGAGACGTGGATGTTTTAATTAGTTGTTTAAACAAGTGACAAGAAATTGTACTTACCCAACAGGCTTTTCCCTTTGCTCAGCTTCTGAATCCTGTTCATTTCATTCTGGCAAGGGAGACCTAAAAAATAATTTATGAAAGTCAGTTTCCAGATGGTGTGGGACATAATCTCTAATGATTGGCTTCACTCTTGACGTGAAATATATACAATGACACACCTGGGACTGGAATTACTCCATATGCTGTTATTATAGAGCAAAACAAAATCAGGCCATTACTGTTACTAATTTATTTTAAAAAAATCTTACACCACAAAGTATTTAAATAGTACTTTGGGACTACTTGCATCGTATAGTTTTTCTGCCCACCTTCAACTCAAGGAAATGCTAGGTGCCAACTAGGTTATCTGGTAATAGACATTTTAATCAGGTGAGAACCAGGATCAAAGCTTCCTCATGGTTAAATGTCCTGAGTGCATACATCAGAGCCACTAACCAGAGGAAGGGTGACAAATACTTAATCTACCCCAGGTCTTGCTCCAGGAGAGTAAAACACAGGCCTCATGGGACAACTATGAAACTATCCAAGAGATGTAGAGAGGCAGTGAATATAGAAAAGTGAAACCTTGATTCAGCTCTGCCATCTCATAGCTCAGTGCTTTGGGCAAGTCTCCTCCATTATAGAGTACCTGTTGTGGGTTTTTTTTTTTATTTTTTTTATTGGAGTTCAATGTGCCAACATTCAGCATAACACCCAGTGCTCATCCCGCCAAGTGCCCCCCCCCCCAAAAAAAATAAAATAAAATACCTATTGTGGTAAAAGATGGGTAGGGGGAGCTCAAGGCTAAGTAGGGCATATGAGAGTGTGTGGTTCTCCTACAAATCCATTTTAAGCTTAAAGCAAGATAGCCTCACCAGTTCTTGAGCATTACCATGACTTGCCTGTGCAGATCCTGTGGCTGTAGGGGTGGGGGTGCTCTGCTATGTCTTCAAGAGCCTCCAGACTGTTCTGATTTTGAGGGCACTTACACTATTTCTGTTCAAGAAACTTTGGGCCTGTAGGAAGTACTCGAGCATCTCTTTACATCTCTTACCCCGTAGACTGCACATCACCACCCAGTCTGGTTTGTTCCTTGAGAAAAGCTAATATACCTTGTTCACTTTGACTATCAGAGAAAGAGAACAACTGAAAACAAGAAAGAGAAACAAATGCCATCTTTGAAGATTAAAGGTAGCATTTACTAGGACAAAGGTACCAGAAAATGTTCTAGAACAATAATCCTACAGAGTAGGCACTGTTATTATTCCTATTTTGCAAATAGAAAGGAATATCTTTGTGTGAAACCATAGGCATTTGGAAGACTGTTCCTGAAGACAGCACAAGTCACCTGCATTTACAGAAACATGGTTTCTGGAATTGAGGTCAGTTCCTCAAAGTGTCCCATGGTAAATGTAAAAATTCTGCTTCTCTTTCAGCAAGGAGACATGAATCAGACTGAGACCTACTAGAAACTGCTGCAAGAAAAGAGTTAAGAGCAAGACTGAACTCCAGAAGAATTCTAATAGAAAAAATGGCTGCTGAGCAGATGATAAGAGTTACCAAAGACTTCTCTAAGTAGTCAAGGATGCTAAAAAGACACTGTGTGATACTGGAGCTCAATTCAGATAGAAAGACTCAAGGACAAAAATGACATTGAAGAAAATTAAACACTTAAAGGAAGGCTGTGTCTGAAGCCACAGAACTTACGCACAACATGTATGTTACTGATGCTCCTAAGGGAAGACTAATCAAATGGAACCAAAATTCTAATTCCAGAGCTTACAATGCATGACATGTCTCCAGAAAAAGATCTATAGCCTGAGCCAAACTAATTCACGTCTGAGAAAATTCATGTCCTCAAAAGGGAAAAGAATAAGCATGGGTTCCCATTATTCTATAGCTAAACCCAGTGCTTGGAGAATCATGTTTAAAGATAACAGTACAAGAAACTCTGGCTGCAGGAAGTTTATCCTTAGCATCTTTGTTTCTGTATTTTTTTTAAAAAGCAAATATTCAAGTGGTATTTCAAGGGTTATAATTCCAGTGAGAATTCTAGAGGAAAAAATATCAAAAACAAAGTGTGCTCTCAAAATTTTCTGGGGCCTAAGAAGCACTTAGTCTTTCTTACTTGTAGAATAGCTACACATTTATCCTCATAAAAATACCACATATGTAGTACCTATGGTCTATGGCTAAAAGAGTGCCTTGGAGAAAAAATTTAGTTTTGAGTATATAACATATATTAATCAACAGTAAATATGAAGAAATGTGGGGAACAAATAGAACTAACTGCCAGCGCTGGTTCTGGGTCAAGGAGGGAGGTGATGGGAACCCAACAAAAAATAAAGAACCTTACTTAAGAAAGAGAGAAATGCACAAAAATGAGAAACAAAAAAGGAACTACAAAAAAATTTTTTTTAATGGTACTTGGCTCCACTTCTACTTAGATGCCATTATATGCCATGCAAGGGGCGTCTGGCCTCCTTCAGCTGTTGGTCAAAGGATGGCCCACACAAGAACATCCACATGGCACAGTGACCACCTCTGACTCTTGGTAAAGGCAGTAACCTCACTCTCAGGGTCCTGCCGCCACACCTCTGAGGTAAGCCCTAGCACTGAGACTTTGCTTATTTTTTTAAAGATTATTTATTTATTCATCAGAGACACAGGCAGAGGGAGAAGCAGGCTGCCTGCGGGGAGCCTGATGCTGGACTTCATCTCAGGATCCCAAGATCAGGACCCAAGCCTAAGGCAGACTTTCAACCACTGAGCCATCTAGGCATCCTGAGACTTACCCAGGGTTCAGTTTAGCCTAAATAAGCAAAAGTCACATGATGTCTTATGGACTCAAGCCATCTTAGTATTGAATCACTCCAAGTATTTTTATTAGATAAGAACTTAATTTTTATTAAGATAAGAACATGGCTATCATTTGACACTGATTTGGAAATACTAGCTGATAGCATGAGAAAACAGAAAGAGATGGGGTATAAAAATAGAAAAATAAATAATCACTTGGCAAAGGATACGATTGCATACCTGAAAAATCAAAGGAAACCAACCAAGATAATTACTCCAAACAAAAGAAGAATTTAGTAAGGTGACTGCAAACAAAATTGATACTGAAACAACCACCAGCAAGGACATATACTAGGAAAAAATCAATTTCATTTACAAGGAGAATAAATATAAGGGAAGTATAGTATCAGTGAGAATAAAACTTAAAAATGTAACTCCATTGGTTAATAGATGCTGTTGTAGAATAAAAGGATTAAATATTACATAGCTCTCAATTTTCTCTGGAGTCATCTTACTTTGCTTGCTTCTAAAGTTCAAAGAGTTCAAATACAAAAGGCATAAGAATATCCAGGAAAAATCTGAAAGAAAAATGAGTGGCAGGAGAGGGTGGCTCCTCAAGATGTAGGACTAGAGGGATCTACATAAAGAAGCTTTATATACAATAAAGGGAGCATTCACATTAGAGGAGGAAGATGGGTTAGTCAAAACTAGAGAGGTAACTGAAGGGTCGGCTGGGACCCTACTTGACCACACACTGAAAAAATCTAAAGTGAAAAAGATTTCAGTAACCAACCAACCAACCAAAAGATACTGAGGAAAACACAAATAAATTGCTTTAGTATTTCATTGTACAAAATACCTTTCTAACCTTAATGTAAGCCTTCCATCAAAGGTGGAGAAACTTCATTATTCCATTTAAAAATTTTCTTCCTAACAAAAATGCACCAAGTCAAAGTTGGGGGAAAAATATTTGCAATACAAGTAACCAGAAGAGGACTAATGTCCTCCATTTAGAGAAAATTCCTAAAAACACCAAAAATGACACCACAGAACTAGGTATTCTTGATAAGAATAAAAATTGGTACAGTCTTTTTTGGAAAGGCAATTGGAACTATTACCTAAATTAAAAATGCATATGCCCTCTGCCTAGTAATTCTGCTTTTAGGAATGTATCTTGTAGTCTTATAAACAAATACATGTACTTTACCCTGAGTGCCCTTTTGTAATGCCTACATTTTCTGCTCTGTGTATAGCGACTCTGAACACATGTGGGCATACACACACATCTAATTTTAAAACTGTAATATTCATAGCCATCTTCCTTCCACTCCTGGGGGCGGGTTCTCACAGCCATGCTTATAGTAGATGATCCATAGTACCTGATGCTTGCTACGCCAGAATTGAGGCTTGAGACTGGAATTCAGATACAAGCTACTCATGGGTAGTCCACTTAGCTGTGGATCACCACACCTGTGTTTATAACTCTAGGAAGTGAAGACAGAAGAAGTAAAGGCCAGACCATGTGGCCCCTCCAGGAGACTTAGAGTTCCTGCCTCTGGATTCCTAAGAGGCTATAGGGAAATCATGACATAAGATACTCCTGTATTCTTTGTATTTCCCCTCAAATCTTATCTCTTTCCTAAGTTAGCTGGAGTTTATAACCAAAACGTGCTTGCCTATGAGATTCGAAGTAAATCCATATTTAACCTAGAGAAGCTGACAAGAGGCCTTCTCTAAGGGGGAGCATGGGGAAGTCATGTGACAAGGGGAATTATAGTACTTTTACATTTGTACAGTATTTCTCACATTAAGGATCTCACAGTGATTTGGGGAGTTATATAACAAAAGTTTCTACACTCATTTTACAGATGAAATAGCTGAGGCACAAGATGGTTAAGAGATATTCCCAAAGGGAGACTGAGGAAATGGACTTTTTCATTATGTTCTTGGGTTTTCTAATATATGATAGAAATAAATGAGAAGAAAAGAGTCTGGATCTGCCATTCAATTGGCTGAATGTCCTTCTGCCTGCTGACCTCCGCCTGCCTCCCTAGTATGTGATATGCAGGCCTTCCGTGCCCAGTGTGGCTGCCCTGAGCTCCAGACATGCCCCTTCTTCTGCCTTACCTCCAGGCTTCTGGAAGCAGTAGCACCACTCATTGTTGGAGAGCTTGCCATCCTTGAAGGAATCACAGGAGTTGAAGAGAGGCTTGATGCAGGGCTCATACTTATCCAGGTAGATGGCATTGATCTCTGAGTGGTCAAGCAGGAGGTCATAGTTCATGTCCAACTTGTTGAACATCCAGCCTAGGGAGTCCTTGCAGATTGGCAGGATGCTGGTGTCAAATCCTGTGGAGAGAAGGGTACATCTCAGGCAGCCACCAAGCCTGAGCTGGCCCTACCCAAGAGGAAGCCCATGGCCCACCTCCAACCCATCCTTTCCTGAGGCTGGAGGCACCCTACTAGAAGATATTGTTGGTTGGGGGTTTTAAATAAAATCACTTAAAATGCCCTTAAACAAAAGTCAGCATTTGAGGAAAGTATGTCCCAAAGGGAACCAGTCCCCAACACTAATTCATCTGTGATGTAAATATGAGTTTTCATTTACCAGACTTGCTTAAAACAAGGGTATGGCCCAAAGGAAGAGTACAAACAGGGTAAGTAAAAGGAAAAACTTATAATTCTGCAAGCTATACTTTTATATTTAGGGGAAAATATTTGAAAAACCAAAACAAAAACTATTGTAAAAAAAAAAAAAAAAGATGGCAGTAGAATGAAACTATATAGCACAATCCAGCGGCACTGATTACGTCCCAAAGGACTGTTAAATCCAAGCAGTCTGAACATTAATGGGAAAACAAGCCAGGTACCTGCCTCTGTTCCCCATTCTTCTTTTCTGCAGTCCCCTCAAGAGATACATGATATGGAATCCAAATTGACTCAGACAATAATTTCTTTCTTATTTCCCTGGGGGAGGAGGGGTAGTTTTCTTAAAGAATTATTTGTTTCCACAATGGGAACCGTATGCACTAGAATAATAACACTTTGCTTAACACTCAGGATATTGAGTCTACTGTAGACAACCCCCAGAGAGGGCCTGCCCCAAATCTAAAATTGGTCTTTCTTTCAGAATCAAAAGCACTATGCAATTTTGAGTTGTTCCATAAGTTGGATTTGTAGAAGTGGTTTTATTTTCCCAGGAAAATTTCGATAAAAGTTCACTTCTGTGTTATTTAAGGTATGCCTCTAAGTGCCTTATTTTTAATTATCTCACTGAAAACTTCTATGAGTCCTTGAAAATGCTGTATCCCCTCTACCTTACAGATGGGAAGAAAAAAAAAAAAAAACCTCAAGGCTTAAGTTATTTGTTCAGGGTTTGGGCTTGACCTGTGAGCTGGGCTTCCAAGGCAGGTGGCCCTGCCCTGAATCTACATTCTCAATCCCTCTTCTCCCAGAGTTGCCTCTACCTCACATGATCCTCCTACCCTGAGGACATCCAGCTGGCTTGTGGGCCATGCTTGAGGATGGGCAGCGCAAGGCAGGTGATACAGCGGCCATGGCTAAGGTCCTAATGCAGTTGACTGCCCACTCTCTGCTTAGCAGGGGCGGGTGGTGAGGGGTACCTATGTGCATTACCAGTCCATGCTTGAAGGATGTAGAACATATAGCAAAGTGCTTAAACCCTTTTAAAAGCCCCTCCCCCACCTTTTTTTAAAAAAGGGCCTATACTGTCCAGAAACCAGTAAAGTTAGTGCAGCACCACCACCTCTGAGCTCTCCTAGAACCCTCTGCTTCCTTTTACTGTCAGTTCATCATTTCATTAGATGTTAAGCTCCTCAAGGGCAGAGACTGCCACAAGTAGCCTCCGCCAGTGCAAGCACGTAGGAAGTGCTCAGTGAAAGCATTTGTTAAGAGAAGTTCTCCAGCTACTTACTGCAGAGTTTGGCCCTTCCAACATAAAAATCAATTTTTATTAAAAATTAAAATCAATTTTTAACTTTATTCCCATTGATACTTTAGAACATGGCCTAGAAAACTTCCCCCTTCTCAAGGAAAACTTGGGGACAAAATGTGGCCTGTTCTTTGAAGGTCATGATTGAACAATCTCTATGATGAGGATGTCCTTAGGGCTGCTAAGGAAAGCAAGATGATTTACTCTGACACGAAATGGCTCCACAGTTTTATATAGAATATATTAGGTAATATGCATCAATTTTATAGGATATTAACATTTTAATACATGGCAAAGAGAAGCTTACTGCTCAGTAACCACCAAAAAGAAGTGCCAAGTTTGTTGGGCAGTAGTCAGTCTAAAGGTCAAGCCCCGTCCCCCAATGCCCATTTGGAAGGTTCTAGAGAAAAGGCATCTGCATCTGTTATCAAGAGGTGGAGGAAAGAAAATAGCCTTTCTCGTCGGCCCCAAGCATGTGGGACTTGTAAGGATCTGTGGTTTCTTCTTCATAACTCCTAAACTGATTAAAACATCTATCCCTTCTATGGCCTTGTGGGCTAACCAAGCCTTATTCCTTTATATTCCCTTCACTGCAATTACTTCAGGACATCAAATCTAAAAGCCTCTTTGGGGACTCAATTTGCTTCTGGCCAAGGGCAGGTCTTTTGCTAGTTCCCCAGCTGTCTGCAAAGGAGTCTCCTGGGACTCGAGGCTGCAAGGAGCAGCTCTCTGCACATCAATCTGCTCTTCCTTGAAAGGTTGTTCAGAAAGCCTGAGGGCCTGGCTGCTCCTAGATGATTCCAGGGAAAACTTCCTCTAGACCATCTGTGAATTAATTGTTCACAAACTCCCAAGGAAGCCTCTGGCAGGAATGGAAGAAGAAGAAACTATCTTCTTCTTTTCCACAGACTCAACCACCTGAAACCACTCTTTGGATACTTAGATCCTGAGGAGCAAGATCCAAACTAGTGAAAGAATTGGTCCCCTAGATCAATATTCTCCACCAGCAAATATAGCTACAAGCTGCAAAGAATAACTCAAAATTAAGGTGATCATTTGCATGCTGGCCAAAGTGGTTAAGCTCTAGATCCCAACAGTTGCAAAACTCTAGGTCATTGAAAAGCTGTGTTGTTGAGTATGACAGTCTGAGCCAATGGAACACATTGTGGAGAAGCTTACCCTCAATGGTCTTTGAGTTCAAGGCACTAAGAGACTCCAACAAGGTACAAAGATGCTGACCCACTCTGAGTTTTCCCTTTAACTTATGAAGAGTCTCCAAATATATGCTCTGCCAATGCACTCAAGGAGGAGGGGATAAATTATCAAAGATATACAGTGTTGCTTATAAAAGTTGAACATCAGGAATGACTTCAACACTCCAATACAGAGGTCTGATTAAATAAATTATGCCTGTAACTTGGGATTCTATGTAAGCTGTTACAAAGTGTAATACTGCTCAACAAAATAGAAGGTCCAGGTATGCTGCGAGGTGATATAAGGTCATAAAACAGCCTGTGAAGTGTGTGTTGTATATATATACAAAGACACAGATGATTTTTTTTTCCTGTATGGAAAGGAAAAAAAAATGGAAGTATATACCACAACATGCTTACAGTTGTTAAATAGTTTAAATAATTTTTGTATTTTTATATACCCTTAATGTATTTTCCAAAATCTATACTAAGCATAGGATAGTTTTGTGGCCAGACATTAAAAAAAGTAAGTTGTTATATGGAAGAAGGGGAAATGCTTTGGATTCAAGAAAATATGTTAAGTCAGTGTGTACATTTAATGTACTTTCTTTGATTACCCGGAAGTGCTATTGCTAAATCCACAGGGTCCAGTAACTAAGGAAACACGGTATATAAAATGAACTAAATTCATGACAGTGAGGTGGGCTTACTGCCTTGGGCTCCATCAGAGCTGGTGGGCTTGATGACTCTGTTGGCATCCTCGTGAAGGGCTCCAAACCAGTCTTTCAGCCGGGAAGCAAGGTTCCTCAACTCCTTATCCGTGCAGGCTGCAGAAGAACAAATGGAAGAAACAGTGACTTTCGCATGGACTTTTCCCATGGACTTTCCTCTCACTAACTCTCTGGCCTCAACATGCAATGCCATCCACAAAGCCACGCTCAAAACAAACCTCCCTCTCCAACCATGATGCAACCCCTTAGCAGCTCCCCCCCTCCCGCCCCACGAAAACAGCCCAAAGATGCTGCCATCACAGGTAAGGAGCTCGACAGAAAACCGAGACTCCTAGGGTAAACCACATTGTTCAGAACTGAATCTGGACTACCTCTGAGCTGTTAAAATCAATGCTAATGGTCTCACAGTTGTGCACCAGCCTCCAAAGACTGTCACAGATCCCTCACGCTAACTCGATAGAACTTGCTGTAGCAGTTTGCTGGAGATCACATTTTCCACTATGCTCATGCCAAGAGATTAACACTCAGGAATAGTGAACATCCTAGGGTGCCTAGAACTCTGAAAGATCCCAGTAACAACAGCTTATAAATTTTATTTTATCCCAAGGTTGGGATTTGTGCATGTGGTCTATTTTGCTGGCCTTCTGGTAGACTGACTTGACTTTCCCCTACAGACATTTGGATGTCACCTTCATGCAAGAGTCCTTTCTATTTGCACACAGCCTATCTATAACTATGAGGCTCCTCTTTGGGGTTCATCATAGGAACTGGAGCCAAGGAGTACTCTGTTTGAAAATAGGAAGAAAACCTAGATGGATGGATGGGTAGGAGGGTGCAAGCTCTGTGACGGTCTCTAGGGTGCTAAAGTAGGGCTTGAGGGGAAAATCTCCAAAGGAGGAACAATGATGTGGGTAAGGGAGCTGATCCACCCTCCCTTCCAGATATTACCCAAATGCCGGGTATAGAAAATTCTGATGAAGGGTCCAGGCAGTGGCCTACTGCCAAGGGGTGGAAAAACCCACCGTTAGCATCTGGAGGGGCAGAAATTGGAGACCCAAGTGGCCAAAATTCCAATAAGAAGGGACAAAGACACAGGCACTGAGGGGGGCACTTGACAGAATGAGCACTGGATGTTATGCTATATGTTGGCAAATTGAACTCCAATAAAAAAAATATACAAAAAAGGGACAAAGACATGAACCCCACAACTGTCTTTTTGCAAATTCTAAAGCTACAGGAGCCAGGCAGCACAGAAGCCAAGCAAAACACCATTATAGCACTGAACCAAGTTCTGAATATCTCATGGAGCTGATGGGATGTAAATAAAGGCTGGACTGCCAGTCTAGACAGATCCCCAGCATCAGGCTGTCTACTGAAAGGCATGGGGGCAAAGAGGAATGAGTAGACAGTCTTGCCAAAACTCCAGTCCAGCCTTCAATCAATGCAGGCTCTCACTGAATTGAGGTCGTCAGCCTCCATCTGCCTCCCAAAGAAGAGAACAGTATCCTACGGATCTTCTTCCGAGAATACAGCCAAACTTCCCAGACCTCAGGTGGAAAGTTCTTCCTGACTCTCCACTTGACTAGGGGATTGGGGGGAGAGGTGTGGTGAGCAAGCCCAGGCTGAGTCTGTAGAATCTTAGTGCTCCCATAACTGCTCTCCTCATTCCAGCCAGGATCCAGATCTATACTCTGTAAGGCATGGAGGGTATGCATTATTCATATTCATGTTATTAAGGACCTCAAGATGCTTAGCCTTGCTTTTAACAACTAGGACACGACTGTATCCTAAAACACCAGCCAGGTAATGGGACTAAGACCTGTCGTTTCCAGGCAGCAAAGTAGAACAGCTCTGTGCTCACAGTGCCCCTGTAATGAATCCCAGCTTTACTACTTCCTCACTGTCTGACCCTAAGAAGTCACTACTTCTCAGGACCTCAGTGTCCTCCTCTGTAAACCTAGGGTATCATTACGTGGCCATGAAGTGGACCAAGTATGTAGAGGACTTACATAGCACATGGTACATATCAGTTGTTCAGCATGGGCCAGCTATGATTTAATGGGAGGTTTATAGATAAGCCCCAAGCACACATCACAGCATTCAGAAAGCCAGTAAGACAAACAAACCTCAACCAAACTGGCGTTAGCCACATAAGAGGCTGGGGAAAATGGATGCCTGCACTATCCAGTATAGCTGCCATGAGCCAGATGTGCCTATTTGCATTAACAATAATTTAAATAAATAAAAAAGTTAAAATCTAGTTTTCCAGTCACATCCACTGCATTCCAAGTGCTCCACAGTCACACACGGCTGGGAGACCATGTGGGATAGCACAAGTATAGTGTTTCCTCAATGCCAAATAACATTGGATGAAGTCAGCTATCCCTTTGGGATTTCCAACTTTTTGATTTTCATCATGATATGATGTATCTGATACCTCCTGATACTCCTTCCCTTTGGTATTTTAATTTTGGGAGTTTATTTTAGAGAGCGAAAGAGCATGAACATGGGGGAGAGGGAGAGAGATTAAGATCTCATAACCCTGAGATCAAGACCTGAGCCGAAACCAAAAGGCAGACACTCAACTGCTCAACCGACTGCACCACTCAGGCACTCCCATCCTCCTTTGGTGCTTACAGTTGGGTGGAGGAAGATCCTACAGCTGCTCAAGCCAGGAACCAGCATCTCATGCTAAGCCATGCACATAGCCAGAAGGGGACTGTGACTCAAGGGTTTGCTTCAAGAGCAGGTCCATGGTGACACACTGATTGGCAGCCCCAACTCCAAAGCTCAGGATAGAGCACTCACTTTTATGACTTTTCAGATGCCAAACAGCTCATGTCGGGAGAGGATGTGGTCTGTTTTCCTGATGGGAGTGGGGTGTGGGCTCTAGAGTCAATCTCACATTTGAAAATCGAAAATTAATAGCATCTATTTCTTCTCAATTGCCATGCACACCATCTATTCTAAATGTTCTCTGAGCAGAGAAAATTGCCAAGTCAACTTGCAAAGGAAATGAATCCCTGTCTCACACTGCAGGATAAATTAGTCAGTCATGTTTAACTAAACCCTGACAGATGTGCAGGTAATCTATATCTTTAGAAGACTGCTGAATTTCCCACAGGCTTTCCAAAGTACACAGGCTCTGGATGGCTGATGGAATCAGGCACTGGAATCTTAAAAGAGCGAATCTGTCACTCAGGGAAAGGTGCACAAGCAAGACGCCATTGGCTTGGGTGGAGAGAGATCAGAAAGCTGGAACAGAGATAGGAGGCACTCAATTAGTGAGTCCTATTCACTTGCTGTGTCCTCCACTCAATGGTCCTTTTGGGGACAAAGTCAGGCACAGTTGTCCTGGAGCTAGATACATCCCAGGGAAAGAAAGAAAGATGATAGCCTGCAGAGCACTATTTGTTAAGACTGGGTATTCCAGCCACAAAAGACACACTAGCAACGGGCAGGGGAGGGGGCTGCCTGCCTTTTAAGGTTCCTGTCATAGTCTTGGATAAAGGTATGAACTGAGGATTGATGTTTTCAGAAATGGGGGGATTCAAAGGGTACCTCCCACACACTCCATTCCTTCCTTGGGGAAAAACAACTTTTGGGGGAGAAGAAAACCTTTACAAAACCACAGCCACCTGCCATTTTCACTTGGTGCCCTGAGGTAGACCAATCCTTGGGATTTCTCAAGAGGGGTATCTGAGCTCTCCTTCCAGTGACAGAAGCCAGCACTCAGGCCACAGGCATCAGGCCCTTGCATGTGAATCCTCAGAGGAAGAGATGGTGCTGCTCTGGAAGAGGATTTGATTCACTCATGCAGGCTAGGACTGGATCCCCTTCGCTGCTGGGTTACCTTGGGAGTAAAGGAGGCCAGCCTGTCCTCTTTGTTCCCTACCTGCCTTTCTTTCCCCTCCTGCCTTCCACCGAGGCTTTGGCTCACTTTAAACTGCCCCTATTCTCCTGAGTGTCTCTGCCAGCATTCTGTTCCTCAGGGATTGCACACTTGCCTTCTTGTGGCCACAGGTTAGACCTCATCAGTTTTTACAGGACCTCAGTCCACTCCAGCCTGCCTGGAGTATAGGCAGCATCCCTGCCTCCTCCTCTGGTGGGGAAATGGCCCTACCAGGCACTTGTATCTTCAGGGCACACATCTGGGAAGTGTCGTGGATCCCTACAGAAAGTGCTCTGCCTCTCGCCAGGCTCTACTGCCTTCATTCCAGTCCTCATCCCCGCCCTTACCTCCCACCAGGAAGACTGGATCAGGATCCTAAGTGGTTTCTGGTCTTTTATCCTATGTTCTCCTTCTCCATCCAGCAGCCAAAGTGGTCTTTCTAAAGTGATCAAGTCACTTTCCTGCTCAGCTACTTCAGAGGCTCCTCATCACTCCACAGGCAAGTCCAAATCTATAGTGTGGCCTGTGCATTGATGGCAGTGCCCTGTCCCCCTCTGATCTCCCTCCTCTCCTCCTTGGGCTCCATGCTCCATCCTCACTGTCCTTTCCAGATGCTGCTGCAACCCTAAACACTCTCCTCTCCTTGTGTGCTAATGCCAATTTCTCCGTCAGATCTCTCAGAGGGCTTCCCTAACCCTCAGGAGAGAAGAGTTGCCCATTTATGGACTTCCAGTGTCTTGCTCCTGGGATGGGATTCATCGCACCTGTGAATTCTTCACTGTCCCTCTTCCCCTCTACATAGTAGCAGCACAAAACACCCCAAGTCTGGCTCAGCTCATGGGACCCAGCATCTTAGGCAGCCAGTTCCTGGCATGAGGAATGCTCTTGACACATACTTACTAACTGAGCATAATATAACCCTCTTGTTGCCTTTTGTAGACTTCAATTTATCCACTTGCAACATGGCATAATAAAGCTCAGCTCACAGCATTATTGCATGGAATGGGATAATATCAGTAAAACACAGCTCACAGCTACTGGTATATAGCAGAGACTTAACAAATCTACGTTCCTCTTCCCATATCCCAACTGTCTGCATAACGTATTACCATTTTATCCTTATGCTTAAGCCTGAGGAGATGCTTGTGCTACAGAAAATAGTATCTCTCCTTTACTTATTTGGTAGGTGGGTCACAAGATTCGACTTGCAGCATATGGCTGCCTTCTCCCAAAGAGAAAAGCTCCCTGATGGGCGGGTTTGGTCTGACTTTCCCTGTGCCTGTATTCTCAGCACTTACTAAGAATGGACACATAGTTTTCCAAAATATATATATATTAAAAGAAAACAGGAATGCACGAACGAGCACAGTGGTTGCAAGTTCCCAAAGTCACACAGTTATCAAGTGACAGCGACAGGATTTGGATCCAGACTGTGTTCTTACTGGGCTGCTCCTGGGTGCTGGACTGGCTCTTTGCATTGACTGGGCTCGAGGGAAGCCAGTATTAACTGAGGCAGTGAATAGACTTGGTCTAGTTTCTGGGTTGGAAAAAAATCAAAATATCAGGCCCTTGCATGTGAAGGAAGCTTTGCCAATGAAGCAGGTGAGGCAGCTGGATGAGTGTTAGAGGGATGAAACCAGGCTCTGCCTTCATTAGCTTTGGCGTGAGAACAGCAGTCCTGTGGAAGGCACAAGCAGCCTGCTGCCTTCCTGTTATGCTCCCTGAGGCCTGGATCACATGTGCAGCCGCTGGGGCTTCATTAGAGAAAAGCATAGTGCCACTGCGCATTACTCCAAAATGGACAAAAAGACAGCTTTCTCCCCTAGGAAAGCCTGGCACTCAGGCAGAGAAGGGCCCAGGTAATTTGGTGCTCTCCCAGTGGACTTTTCCTGTCTGTTTGGAAAATATGAACAAAATGCAATAAGCAAGTGTAAATAAGGCACATACGCCTCCATGGAAGGTATACAGCACAGGGAAGGAAACGTGATCACTTTTGCCCCCTGAGCACCCTCTCCCAGGTCCACCCAAGGCCTAGAGCTTTAAGGGACTTTGAGCTAGACTGGATTTGAATGCAGACAGTGAGCAAGTAAAACAGGAGAGGGGCACCTGGGTGGCTCAGTGGTTGAGCGCATGCCTTCAGCCCAGGGTGTGATCCCCCGGGTACTGGGATTGAGCCCCGCATCGGGCTCCCCGCAGGGAGCTTGCTTCTCCCTCTGCCTATGTCTCTGCCTTTTTCTGTGTGTCTCTCATGAATAATAAAATCTTAAAAACAAAAGGTAGGAATACATCATGAGCGACCCAACTGATGGATGAGAAAGAGGCACTGGTGCCAATACTATAGGGCAGAAAAGTGGTCATAGGGTTGTTGCAGCCCTAGTGAGGTGCTAAGGGAGGAGAGAGGGGTGTTCTCATCTGTTAATATTTGCTTGTGGGGCAGTGAGCCCAGGCCATAGGTCCTGAGGGACACAGAGAGGGCTGCTTCTCAAGTGAGTATCAGTTAATGGGTTCCACCTGCCCCTGGCCACCGTTGTGCCATCTTCCCTGTGTCCCTCAGACAAGGCCCAGGGCTGGCAAAGAGCTGGTGAGGAAGTTTCAGATAAGTAATGGTTTCTGGAAGGGAGGAGCCAGGAGCCAGGAAATCCAAGCTTCTAAAGTGCTTTCAAAGGGGGGAATTGGTATTTCAAGCTGGTGTCGGCTTATTGATGACTCTGGGGGATGAAGGATACTCTAAAAAGGCCCCTCGGAGGAAAGGACAGAAAACCAGAGGCAAGGAGACAACCAGAAAGATTAAAAAAAAAAAACAACTTGGAAATGATAGAAAGTAGAGGTGGAGACAGAAACTCTGTATTCCCAGCTACAGTGTTAATGTCTAACAGAATAACAGCTAGTGAGTGAGTGTGTGTGTGTGTGTGTGTATGTGTGTATGTTAAAATTCTAACTGAAGCCCCATTTGAACACTCAACTGGGGACGTGTGAAAATGGCAGACCTGACACAGAAGTGCCGCAGGCTACCTGGAAACTCGGCCAGGGCGCCAGTTACTGGTGGACTCTTCTAACTCATGAAGTCCTTCAGCTAAAGGGCCAAAGAAGAAAACACTTCATCCGTCACGTGGCCCCAGTGCCTTCTGCCACCAGGCCTCACCGAATGCTTAGCTCAAGGCTCCAGAAGAGGTTAGTATGAAAATGGCTAGAATTTAATTTAAACTTCAGTGCCTCTGAAGATAATTAAGCAGTTGGGCCAGACCAGCATTGTCCCTGGAGCAGGTGGGCAGGCCTCAGAAATGGAGACCTTGGAGGCGGTCTTCCCCGGCCCTCCTGGGTGCCGTTGGGCGCAATTACTTAATCACAGCAACACAGGGTCAAGGCACGTCTGGGTGCACGCAGTTAGCCTCCTTCAGGCAGAGGTGCAGGGCTGAGCAGGGCCGGGTTGGAGCATCTCGAGGCTGCCTCCCTGCACCGCGCCCGGGATCCACGTCACCCTCGGGTACCTGCAGGCTCCTGCCCCCACCTCCCCCCACCCCTTGGGCCTGGGGCCCTCGAGCGGGTGTAGACTGAGCACCCGGCAGGTAGCCGGATCGGGGGGTGCGCAGGAACCCTGAGGACGGTGCTCACTCCCCGGGGCTTGAGGGAGCGGGAGGCGAGCGGGGCCACCGCCCGCAGGGACACCTGCTCCAGCAGACCAGGCCTCTCAGGGAGGAGGGCTGCTTCTGCTCGGAGGAGCTTCGAAGGCAGCCAGCAGGCCCTGGTTTCACGGGGTACCG
Source organism: Vulpes lagopus (assembly GCF_018345385.1). NCBI lineage: Eukaryota > Metazoa > Chordata > Mammalia > Carnivora > Canidae > Vulpes > Vulpes lagopus. The sequence continues at coordinate 107,713,907 of NC_054830.1, read as the reverse complement.
GGGCGGCGCAGAGCGAGGCGAGGCTCTGGACAAAGCTGGGGCTGGGCTAGGTCTGCTCGGCCCTCCCAGCTGTGACCAGACAAGTGACTATTCCAGCCTCCAGCTCCCTCAGGTGCAGGCAGGTGAAGCGCAGGCACCGCAGGGCCTGTGGGAGGGCCGCACTGGGACCCCCGCCCCGGGGAGCTGTGTGGGCTCACGTACTGTTGATGTGTGTGGACACCGGGCAGCACCAGAACCCACCAGAGGGAGGAGTAGGGACATGAAGGTCACACGCGGAGCATCTTCACATCAGTGACCACCTTAGCTAGCCAGTAAGATACGATTCTCCTGTTTTTTCCAGAGGTTAGGTGACATCAGCAAGGTCCTGCGAATGGCCCGTGGCAAGACAGAGATTCGAACTCAGGTCTCTGAATTCACAGTGCACTTGATCGGCTCTCCCGCCACAACACCAGGGGCCTCAGCGGGACCTCCACCCAGGCCCCCGGCAGGCCCAGGGCCACCTCCACACAGGAAGGTCCTCACATGCCGAGTACAGGAGCCTGGGCAGGACCGCGCGCCCTCCCCACACACAGCAGGCCCCGCGGCTCAGAGCCCGGCTCGCGGGTCTCACAGCCCTGGGTTTGAATCTCCGCTCCCAGTGTGTGAGCTGTTGTTCTCTACCTAAATCCCTGTTCTTCTCGAAGCCTCTCCCTCCCACCCATAGGTACAATGGGGATACTGAGAGTATCAGCCTGACCAGGTTGTGGTGAGGATTTGGGGCGAGGATTAGGCTTTCAGAAACCAACAGGCAAGAATGGCCACCTTCCCTTCAGAGGAGCTTGCACAGCAGGTAGTGCTCACCTCTGGGAGGTAACAGATGATGAACTCTCAGCCTAAGCAGGTTTACTGACCAGAAGCATGAATGAGGCTTCCCAAGGGGATTTCTAAAGGTTATATAAGGTGAATCCCTATTTCTTTCTTTTTTTAAATATTTTATTTATTTATTCATGAGAGATACAGGGAGAGAGAGAGGCAGAGACACAGGCAGAGGGAGAAACAGGCTCCATGCAGGGAGCCCGATGCGGGACTCGATCCCGCGACTCCAGGACTCCAGGATCATGTCCTGGGCCAAAGGCAGGCGCTAAACTGCTGAGCCACCCAGGGATCCCATCTATCTATCTATCTATCTATCTATCTATCTATCTATCTTTCTTTCTTTCTTTTTTCTTTCTTTTTCTTTCTTTCTTTCTTTCCTTCCTTCCTCTTTCTTTCTTTCTTTCTTTCTTTCTTTCTTTCTTTCTTTCTTTCTTTCTTTCTTTCTTTCTTTCTTTCTTTCTTTTTTACATTTTATTTATTTATCCATGAGAGGCACAGAGGCAGAGATACAGGCAGAGGGAGATGCAGGCTCCCTGCAGGGAACCCGATGAGGGGAATCAATCCCCCCACCTCAGGATCACACCCCAAGCCAAAGGCAGATGCTCAACTGCTGAGCCACCCAGGTGCCCCTGAATTGCCATTTCTAATTGGAGATCTTCTAACAGAGATCTGAGCCAGGTCATACCTGCTAAATTAAATTGCGTTGTTATATGTAAATCCAGTTTTGACTTTTTAACTCTAAAACATCACTGTATATGCATGTTCTCCCCGGCTGGGAGAATGTACTATTTTATGCAAAAACAGGCCTGAGCAAAGGAATGAGGGCCCCATTATTAAGGAGCTTGCTGATAAAGTCCTTCTTAAAAAGCTATCTTTGCAAAAGCTTAAAATACTGACATGAAACTTGGAGGAAAATGAGTTAAACTAATTAATGGTAGAACCTACAAGCAAAGATGGATAAATTTCCCCATTAACCCCATTACAACTATTCTTAGTAACCTGATTGGAGGAGACTTTAATGTTTCCCTTGATTCAAATGATAATTCTTCATCTGGAAAAAGAAATACATTTAGAACTTACACAACATTTGTAAATGTGCATTAGCAGAGTAACACTTATTTTTCCCACTGAATAATCTAGACCAGGGAGGTTAGCTAAATGAAAAAAAGCTTTTAAAGCTTCAGATCAAATCCATAGCTTTTTTTCCCCCCATACTCCAGGGTAAAAAAAAAAAAAAAAAAAAAAAGTGGATGTGCTCACTATTGGTCAGAAATGCCAACCTGGGCTTTAGCCTTGCCTGTTTCCCAGGCACTGGGTAGGCATTTCCCTGCATGGGAATCTAGAAAAGATTAGCAGCACTGTAGAAAACAGCACCATAAACTGCAGTTTTACTGCAGGGCCTCATGGCCTTTGACTAATAAAGACACAATTAGAGAAATGACAACTGCTCTTCTTACCTAAAATCAGCAATGGTAAGTTCTTTAGGACAACCTGAGGGATACAGGCTCAATCCAAACTTCTTCATGTAGCAGGAGTGGGCATAGCCCTGGGAAAGGGGTTGGGTTGGTGATGGCCAGTCCCTGAGTGGGCAATCCCATCCACTGAAAAGAGGCAGCTGACAGTCACTTTGCATTTTGTTCATCTATTAGCTTAAGTGGCTGGGAAGGCTTCCAAGAGGAGGCAGAACTTGAGCCAAAGTCAAGTGCGGGCAGGACTTAGAAAAGGAGAAGATAGTCCAGATAGTCCTCAAAATAATAAGGAAGCCAGTTTGAAACGAAGTGACTGTTTGATTTTTGAAACTGATTTATACTTAAGATTAGCTTTGCTCAGATTAAACACACCTTTAGCATGATTAGATCTAATTCTAAATCATAAACATATATAAAAATCAAACACTTATAAATGTGTGTGTATATAAATGTAAAATGCTGTGGGTTTTTTTTAGATTTTTATTTTTATTTATTCATGAGAGAGAGAGAGAGAGAGAGAGAGAGGCAGAGACACAGGCCAGAGGGAGAAGCAGGCTCCATGAAGGAAGCCCGACATGGGACTCGATCCCAGGTCCCCAGGATCAGGCCCTAGGCCAAAGGTGGTGCTAAACTGCTGAGCCACCTGGGCTTCCCTAAAATGCTCTGTTTAAAGATATTCCAATATACTAGAGATTATATTAATTCTTATATACATTTTAAGGACCTTCTTCTAACCAGGTAGCTCTGAAAGTACCAGGATTAATATTTAAGGGAGAGAGAGAGAGAGAGTTGGGAGGGGCAGAGGGAGAGGGAGAAATCTTAAGCAGGTTCCACGCCCAATGTGGACCCTGACATGAGGCTTAATCTCATGATACTGAGATCAGGACCTGACCTGAAATCAAGAGTCAGATGCTTAACTGATTGAGCCACTCAGGTGCCCCCAGAAAACCTATTTTTAAGATACAAGTAAGATGCATCTCCATTCCTACTTGGTGATTTGTTCTCAGTTTAACCCGCTCAAATTCAACATCCAAATTGGGGTATTATTAAATGGAACTTAAATTTCTATGTTTTTCAACACCTAAAGTATCAATACAAGCATTGTAAGTTTCTACCCTTAAATATGGAATAAACTTATACTGTTATTTAATGGGTCAAGAAGCCACAAAAGACTGGTAGAGAATTGTGAATGCTAAGCTTGGAACTGGAGATCTGATCCTGATGGTCTAGGATGTGTATGGAACCTGTGATTGCCTCTTTAGTTTGGGGGTGAGAGGAGGTTGCCAGCATACTTTCATTCACAGTTAGGTGGGGGACCAGGAGTAGATTTGGGCCAAATACAGAGAAACACGAGCTTCAGTTTATCCCCTCTCACCACTGCTTCCTCCCTTAGACCAGAAGGATGATGATGTGGCTATATGGACTGATGGGATGGAAAGCAGCACCACACCCTTCTTGTGACAAAGGCCCAGCAGTGCCTCCAGGGCTGCCAGAATCTTGGGTAAGAGGGTGGAGATTGGGGCTGGCATTGAGAACTCCCACTTGGGATTGAGGTCAGAATGGAATGGCCTCGAGAATACCTGGAGCAAACATGGCCTGGCATCTTCGCTTTCATGCTTCTGGTGGTCAAACTGACAGATGACCTAGATAGATAGAGCAGAATCTGAGGAAGAACTGCCTCCTGACCCCATCAAGGGTATCTTAAGCTATTCCAAATCCTGCCAGGTTCAGTGTTGGACTCATTGTTCTTCTCACCCTTCAGATCGTGTAACTCTAAATTTATCTCCACTCTGGCAGCCTGAGGGCATAAATGAGTAGAGCGACCCAGCTCCATGTGACTTCCTATGGGCTCCAAGAGGACCTTGTGCCTGGCACAAAGATGAAATAGTAGCAACTGTGATTTCTATAGCTAGAAACACTACTATCTTTGATCAAAATTGCCTGTTTGGAGACCTAGTATCTAACGCAGCAGCATGACATAGCTAGCAATTTGCCTCTTCCTCTCCAAATATCATATAATCAACAATATAAACAGAACAAAATCATAAATTCCATTTTTAGTAAAACTACAGGAGAGATAAAGAATCCCTAGCTTTCAACAATATAGCAGAAGCCAGCCAGCCAGAGGCAAAATGTCCAGGGCCAACAAAAAAAAAAAAAAAAAAATATGTTTCTGACAGGCAAAGGGCTCCTCCTGAAGTCATAGACCAGTATTTTCTGTTAAGTAAGGACGAAAGAATCTAAAGGAAAGGATAGGGTACAAATCAAGCAGAAGCTGCACGGGAAGAAAAACCAAAAGTAAAAAAAAAAAAAAAAAAAAAAAAAAGCAGAAAAAAAATGAAGTGGTTTAGGGCAGCAGGTCTCAGAAAATGCCCACAAAATTGTTCTTCCTGTAGGCAAGAGGCTCACTCCAAAGTTCAGCTGTGATTATAGCATGAGAACTGGAGAAAGGGTGAGCAGAGCTGTTTCACAGAAACAGGAAAGGCAGAAAATATAGAGCAGCCATTTTATCAGAAAGTCCTGTTTCACAGGTGACTGAGTGAAGCAGAAGCTTTTAGATTGTGAAGTCTACAAAGCCAGATGAGTTCCTCCCTTCCATCTACTGGGCTCCCTTTGAAATAGGCAGGCAAATCAAGTCTAACTTATTCCAATATATTTTTTAAAGATGCTGGCATGTTCATTTATATTATATATGAAGAAACTATGGAAAAGAGCAGTAAAAGGTAGCATAGAATACTCAGCAGAAAAAATGGAAAAGGTGAAAATGTGGCTCAAGTATAACACCATGAATTAAAGTGAAACAATCACCTTCATGAAGAAAGAAGATAAAACAACATACAAGAACTCAGAGATGAAGACACACTAGTGGAAATGGCATGTGAGCACTTAGATACCAGGAAAAGAGTAAGAAGGAAAAGCAAGTGCATAGAAATGAAGGCACAATGAAAAAAGCACAAAGGAGTGCAGACACTAGAAAACTCAGTAAAAGAGAAGGGTGCCAGAAAGTATAAGGATGCCTTGTAATATGACAAGGAAAGATGGAAGGAATTACAAAGGATTACAAAGTAAATGACAGTGGCAGAGGAGAGGCAAAGGAATTCCTACATGTACATAATGGAAGCCTCTAAAGAGACAAGAGAAAACAATGGAGCAGGGCATATATTTAAAATATAATTTGGGGCACTTGGGTGGCACAGTCAATTAAGCGTCTGCCTTTGATCAGGTCATGATCTCAGGGTTCTAGGATCAAGCTCCACATTGGGCTCCCCACTAAGTGGGGAGTCTGCTCATGTGCTCTCTCTCTCTCTCAAAAAAAAAAAGCCCTACATATTGAAAAGGCACAGCACCAGCCAGGGAAAAATCAACCTCGAATGGCCAGTGCCAAGATCAATTCTAATGAAGTTATTGGATTTTAAAAATAAATACTGACACAGCAGCAGAAAAGATATCCAAGGACCATGTGAGAGAAAAAACAATAAGGCTGCCCGCAGATTTCAAAACAGCAAAATTCAAAGTCAGAATCTATAGAACAGCATCTAGAAGGAAGTCAAGGAAATGTTGATCCATAACTTTTATATCCACATGAACCACCCACTAAGAATAAATGCTACAGAAAACCACTTTTAAGCATACAGTAACATGGAGAGGATGGTTTCCATGAGCCCTCCAAAGGAGCTACTGGAGGACTCACTGTAGTCCACTATGGAGAGGACTTGGAAAATGCATTTATTTATGAATGAACACGGGTAGAGATTAGAGTGACAGATAAGAATGCAAAAAGGAAAAAAAAAAGAGGGGAAGGGAAGTTGCATTGTAAGGCAAGTGTGCTGGTTGCCTCATTTGGGGATCAGATAAAAGCACCAAAAAATGACAAATCAAGTAACTAAAGAGTAAATATGTTTTATAGAACAAAGGAAAACCCTAAGAGGAAAAGTATGTTAACTATTATCAAGTGACAGAGGTGAAGTGAAAACAGGGGAAGGAAGGAGAATGGAAGGATCCTATTAGTGTCACCATTTAGGTGATAACATCCCTGATTTCAGAAGAAGGATACACATGTCATCTCCCTGTAACAAGACAGAAGATAGAACACACAGTGGAAAAAAATAATAAAGGAAGACATAACCAGAAATAACTGAGCTGATTGAACCAAACATAATTTTTTACATCAAAAAATCTAAATGGGTTAAATCTGCCTCTTAAAAGGGTAAGATTTTATTTTCAGACTGGGTCACAGAGAAAAACCCAACTCCATGCCGATAACAAGAGACATGTAACAATGGTAAAGTAATTCAGAAAGGTTCCTAGATATGTTTTTTTTTTTAAGTTCTTATTTATTTGAGAGAGCGAGTACACATGAGTAATGAGTAAGGGGATGAGCAGAGGGAAAGGGACAAGCAGACCCCATGCTGAGCGTGTTGCCAGACTCAAGGCTACATCTCACAACCCTGAGATCACAACCTGAGCCAAAACCAACAGTCGAATGCTTAACCTACTGAGCCACTCAGGCACCCTAGTTGCGAGATAGGTTTTGACTCCAAAATCCCACTTTGGGACTGTAATCTACAAGAATGTATATATGCACATTGGAGGTAACATATATACAGCTATGCATTATGGCATTATTTGGAATAGCAAAAGCCTGGAAATAACTGAGATGTCTATGGTTAAATCAATTATAGTATATCCACCCAATGGAAAATTCTTTAACAGTTATGTGTATGATATCCTGGGTTTCTGAGATACCTTAAGTTTAAAAAGCAAAGTGTATCATATGCTACTATCTGTGTTAAATGGGGAAAAATAAGAACCTGAACTTGAGTTTACTTCAAGATGTGTCAAGAACCCCTTTAAGGATGTACAATAAACTAGTAAGAATGGCCTCTGTTTTATGGGGAGTGGGAGCTGGGGAGACAGTAGATAGGAACGGGACAATTCCTGAATTTCTTGCATTGGGATGTGACTAAAGAGCTCTTTGAAAAATTAAAGTCTGCCCACCCCCTACTAAATCCTGCGTCTCCTTGGTGCTGAGCTCACGGTCCAAAACCACACGTGTCCAGGTGAGGTTTGCTGACCAGAAGAACAAATGAGCAAAGGAAGGAACAGATGCAGCAGGGGGTGGGAGCCCTGAGGCAGGAAGAAGCCACAGAACTGTGAGCACAGGAGTCCTGTGAACCGTGTAACTCAGGGCAGTTTGTGCCGCCCCCCGCCCCCTGCCCAGTCCGTTCTAATGCCAATTGCTAACATTTTCCTTTTTAACCCAAAGGGTAAAAATAATCCATAAGCTTGGGATTTTTTAAATCAATACAATCTGTGTGCTGTTCTCCATTTTGCCCCGTGACCTTGGACAGGCCTAAGTCTAATTCCAGCCCTCCCTGCGTCAGACACTCAGGGGGACATAGAGATGATTAAGATACCGGCCCTGGCTAGTGCTCAGTCTCCTCTCTCCTTATTTGTAAAAGAAGAATGTTTTCCCTCCACTGAGTAGGTAGAATTTTAACAGTGAAGACCCAAGGTGCTTTCTCTCCCCAAAACACTCTTTTTCCTGGAGAACCAAGGTTCAGTTCAAGTGTGTGGTCATCTGTGGCATCTTCCCACTTACCCTCCAGGAGGATCTGATGGCCCCCTCTTGGAGTGTCTCCAGGGCCTCAAATCTCTAGTTCTGCTTTTCTGTGCTACACCACAGTGTAGTGGTTTTGTCTCTTCTGGACCCTGAGAGCCAATATAGAGCAAGGATGCTGCAACAGTCCCAAGTGTAATTATCCCCATTTCCTAGGCAGGGTGTCTTGTTACAAAAAGGCACTGATGCAGGTTTGCTGAGGCACCAAGAAAATAATATGAATACTTGGAACTATGTGAAAATACTGTCCCCACCACCATAAAAACACCAAGAATACACATGATGAACAGGTCAAATAAAAAAGTGGCTGGTTGTGTGCCACTGAGGATGGGTGCAGGGGAGACTCATAACTGCCACCAGGACAAATAACTTCCAGCCAAAAGAAGATTGGACTTTGTGGGGGAAAGAGGCAGGGAGCCCCAAGTGTACACCTAACTCAATTATGGTGACTGCGTACAGAGACACACACTGTCTCCGTGAGGCCTTAGGATGCCTGGGAAGGTGACCCTATTCTCTACTTTACAGTTGAGAACTCCAAGGCCTACACACATGACAGACTTCGCCCATTCTCACCTCCACTCCCCTCAACACACGCACAAATCCTATGACTGGCATTCGAACCTTTTACCAAATGACCCAAGCCATGCTCTTCATTCCACCCACACTGACTTGCTTATGGGAATAATGGCCTGATTCTTCCACTACAGATATCACTCCAACTCCCTTGCCCAAGCAAAGGAATTACGGGGAAGCCTGGCAGCTCTGAGTTCAAGGGTCTGTGGCTGCAATGAGGTCCATGGGCTTATAGATTGGCACTCACTTACGTACTAACACCTCAGACTGCAGCAGCCGAGGGTCCCTGACATCTAATTTTTCTGTTTCTCTATATGCTGTGACTGGGGGATGCTAAAACGATCCCACACACCTGGCTGGTTTCACCACTGGCTTCTCACTCCTGTCTGGATAGTTGCCACTAAGTAATTTCGTTTATCTGTGTCTCCGTGAGCTTATTTGGAAACCATGGAACGCTGCTTACAGAAAATTAAGCTTCATTTTCTTTAAGCACCCAGCCACTAGTGCAGGCAGGAGATGGTGATTTGGAGGTAACTGGCTTATGCATATGTAAACACGATGCATTTAGCAAATTATGGAGACTTCACACTTCAGAGCATTGAAGAAAACAAAAATACCTTCCAAAGAAACTCTAGTGCAATAGAGTCATTCTGAAAAGAATACAGAGTTATTGGTTTGTAAGAACAGTTGAACTCAGATACGAATGGAAAATAATGGTTTACAATGTGCAGCATGGGGGGGAGGGGGGCGGCGGCGGCGAGGAGCCACAAGCCCAATGTGAACAGGTTTCATTTTAAGCAGTGTTAAGGCGTCTCTAAGGACTTTCAAGAATTATAGCCCACAACGTGCCTTGAGATTGTATTACTGGTGTGATGAGGCTGCACATTTCCAACTCAATTCCACTGAGACTCTTCAGCTTCACACAATTTCCCAGCATATGTTTTTCTTCTTGGGCCTAGAGAGAGAATTCTAGGTCAACCTCAGGCTCAGAGCACCACAACCATTGAAGCACCTTTAGTGACACATCTGTCCCATTCTCCACTAGGGCTGCTGTTTCAACCCTTCCAAGACGTCTTTAGCAAGACATCACACCAGGGAGGTGATCACGAGTCTCCTGCCACTAAGGGAAACCTTACAAGCCAGCATGGTGGGCCTGAGGACGGCTGGGGTGACTGGGTTAGGGTACTGGACTCAAGGGTTCCCAGTTCATACACCAAAGGAGAGGTGGTTTGTGTGTCTGTGGGTACTGCCTCCGTGGGCCACTGACCTGCAGTGCTCCAATGGCCAGCTGTCGCCCCTAAGGGCAGGTCCCACTCATCCACAGTAACAGCAGGAGTAATAATTTGTCCCAAGAGCTGCCATATATTAAATACCTGCTAGTGCTAACAACCACTTTGCCTTCATTGTTTTCATTTAATTCTGGGGATAACTTGTCAGAGTCATTATTATTTCTCTTACTGATATGGAAAATAAAGCATAGAGAGGTTTGGTGGCTTTTTTTCTAGCTGCCACTGAGTGCTTATTATATGACAGGTGCTATGCATACAAGGAGGATCTCACTGAATCATTAGACCTATGAGGTTGGAAGGCAGAGACTTTCATTAATATCCACTGTCCAGCCTGTGAACTGGAAGAAGGTCTAGAGCTGGGAGTCACATTGAGGTCAAATTCAGAGCCATGTCTGTCTTGCTGGGTCCCACATTATTACTATGTTAAAAGAGCCCCTCGTTGCCAGAAAATGATGAAGAGCCAAGGAAGGAGCAATTTGGGCATTGCGGAAGTCATGCTGGTCTCTGGGACCCAGTACTTCCCCTTTCTCTCCCTAACTTCCTCTCAGCCAGAGAGGCATGCACACACACACGTGGCTTCAAGTGAAAAACTTGTAAATCCTTACCACTCTTAGAGGCAGGCACTATTATTATTCCCATTTTATGGCTATGGAGACTGAGCTTGGAGAAGTTACGTCAACTAATCGAAATCAGCAAACTAGGGCTCAGGGTTTACACTCAGGCTGTCTGACTCTGGGTGGGCCCCATTCTTAGCCAGGAGGCCCTGTGACAGTCCATCTAATAATTAGAGACATGGTACTGATGGTCCAAGAGCTGGTTCTAATGAAGGTGCTGTCTCATGATGAGGAACACACACTGAAATAATGACCCTATAGTCGATTTTATGTAAGACATAGGTCAAGTGAGGATGGAAGGCTGCAAACATATAGTTGTGCCATTACAAACAACTACAGTACTTCTAATACTAAAAAAAGATAGCAAAGAAACAACCAACCAACCAGAGTAACAGAAAGCAAACCTGGAAGCCAGTGTCCAATAACAGGGATTAAATTATGGTTCACAAATGGATTGGCAGTCTGAGATGCCATGACAAGTCTGACACAGGACATAAAAATGCTTATAATAGGTTAAATAAAAAGAGAATATGAAAGTGTCTATGGTTTGATCTTACACGACATGGGGAGTGCAGACATGTGGAGAGAGAAACAGAAGTAGAGACGAGGCAGAGAAGTGGAATTATGTGATAAAAGGTAAACAGTGGGTCTGGTATGTGGAGGAGAGGAACTTTGTTCCTGCTTTTCTTCTACCTGTGGCTGTTTCCTAAGGTCTATAATGAACATCCATTAGGATATGATTTTTAAAAAGTTGTGTTTTAGGCCTAAGAATGTGTACATAGGTGAGACCAAGACAAAAAAGAGAGGATGCCTGGGTGGCTCAGTTGGTTGAGCGTCTGCCTTCGGCTCAGGTCATGAGCCTGGGGTCCTGGGATGGAGCCCTGCATCAGGCTCCCTGTTCAGAGGGGAGCCTGCTTCTCCCTCTCTTCCTCTGGCCCTCCCCCCAGCTCATGCCTCCTCTTGCACACTCTCATGCTCTCTCAAATAAATACATAAAATCTTTTTTGAGAGAGAGAAAGAGAGTGTGTCCAACGAGGCTCAAAAAAAGTTGCCAGAGACCAGAGCATTTCCTTGAATCCAGAGTATATGGTATTTCCAGAAAACAGTTTCATGGTGAAATTCATTTGGCAAACATTCTTTCTTTGGTGACTTGAACTGCAGAATATCACATTAATGAGAGTTCATTTAAATTGGCTTAAGCTGAAGGATCCCAAATTTTTATGACCACAGAACACATGCATGTGTGTATAGGACATGATGTCTTGCAGCTCTGTGGAGCCCACCTTGGGAAGTGTTTGCTTACATCCATGCATAGTCCAAATGCCAACCTCTCTCTCCTAGGAACTCACTTTTCTAACATCTGTGACACTAATGAAGTTTTTCCTCTCAGCATCTCTTACAAATATTTTCAGAGTTGAAGTAAAAGCAGAATAAATATTCTTCCTCCTTTTACACAGGGGCCACCTGGATCTGTGGACATCATATCAGGTCAGAATCCTTGGTGACACACGAAACACCATTTGGTGCCTTCAGGGCTGCTGCTGCCAACAAGTATTATCATTGAACGGTATACTTTTTTTTGAGAACTTGTTTGGCACCCTAACAGCAAGCCTGGATACTTCTCAGAGGAGGTCAGCAGGCAGCCAAGACAGTGGTGGCTGATATGCTAAACAGCATGGAGCAGGGCAGTACTGATGGCTTGGGTTATGTGGGTTCCTTATTGGACCCAGTTTTACTTGGCTATGTGGTTCCTAGTGGTGGTGTTGCCTCAAAACATTCAAGTTTACACGTATTGCTAGTCCAATGGTGGCAGTCTCAGGGCATTGAGGTTTGGGGTGTTACTGGAAATATGGCCTCGAACATAATTTATGAGCTACTTAAGCCTGCAGTGTCCAGATTATAAGTGTCCAAGACAGAGGGAGAGGAGTGAGACCCTCTTTGGTCCCTGGGCTCTATCTGAAAAAGGGACTTTCTGTGTCAATATGCCTGAGCTTATCATGCATAATAGAATATGTACATAGCTAAAACTCAATTAATCCAATGTTCTACATCAAGGGATATAAAAGTTCTGACAGGAACAGATTCCCAAAAGGGTCACAATACAGCCTCTGCATTTAGTTCCATTTCCTTTTTAAATTCTGTGTAACCATGTGAAACCCCCACAAACTTCAACAGAAACCACCCATTTCTCTGACGGGTGTTATTCTGTATATAGCAATGGTCTTGCCAGGAAAGCCTGTCAGGGCAAAGGGCCAAAAGCCAAATGTGTTTGGAGGGGACTTCTCCAGGATGCATGATTATGATCCTATGAAATGAGGCCAGGACAAATTTAAAAATTCTCTTCAGGCAAAAGTGAATTCTGAAAGACTCATTTTTCTACTCTCACCAAGAGAGGGCTTAAGTAGCTGTGGAGGAGAGTGTGTGCCGTGGTTATCACATTAGTCTTGGGAAATGAAATCGGCCTGTCTTTTAAAGAGCTGGGGAAGGATCCAGATGCTAGTGTTGGCAACATTCCCATTCCCATTCAGGGCACTTTTGCCACAAGAGTCTCTTCTCCCAAGACGAAGGCTGAAGGAGTCAGAATCCCTACTGGAAAGAACAGTCAGTCAGGGCTTGATGAGGTCCTGCTCTGACGCTGTAGTTCCCTGGCCCAATCTCCACAGGGAGGGTCAACAGGCCTGTCTCAGTATTTGTACACATGTGAAGGTCATCAACTGTAGAGGAACAAGGTCTCATGTTCCCCTGGGACAGACGTATTCTGGACCATGTCTGTGCACCTCCGGAGGCATGAAGGGAAATAGAGACATGTATGGCACTGTTTCTTAATGTCACTAGGTCTGGACCTAGAGGACATGACACTGAACCTGACAACATATGGCAGTGAAAGGATTCCAGTCAGATGTGAGGGGTATGGAGGGAAGGTGAAGACAAAGCATCCACGTCCTGGATCTGAGACTTGGAGTTTGAAGGACATTCTTATGAAATGGCTCGAGTTAAGGCCAATGTTGCTGCTGTAAAAGGGAGGAAAGCCAAGGAAGATGGGGTTATGGGTTATGTGAGGTAGGGGCCCCTCTGGAACAAGGCCACTATGTATTGCAAAACCAGACCCCTGACAGACACTCGTGGGTTCATCCTGGGACCTTAAAAGACATGAGTTGTACTCACTATCTGTTGTGTTTTCCTTGTGAGCTCTGAGAGGGCACTCGTGTGGAGACCCACCTCACACTCTACTGTGAAGACTAAATGTTGGGCATGCAGTGCCTCAAGCATAAACACCTGGTGGGTGGTGAACAGGGTTGTTGTCCCCCACCCCCACCCCCCGAGAATACTCACTCTCTGGCTTGCTTACTTAGGATACTTCAGAAGTGAGGAGCTGAATCATCAAATGCATATGTAAGTTCAAATTCAAATGGTATTTCCAAAACAAGCAGACTTAAAAATTTGTGGAGAACAGATTCATACCAAAAGGCAGAACCCAGATTATAAGGATATGGAGTGATGTGACAGGTCAGTCTGCCACCAACTAGTGTCTACCAGCGTAACAATGAAGGCACTTCCTGATTCTCCTATATAAATATATATATATATATATATATATATATATATATATATATATTTAAGATTTTATTTATTTATTTGAGAGAGTGTTTTTGTATGCATGAGTAGGTGGAGGGGCCAGACAGAGGGGGAGAAGCAGACTCCTCGCTGAGCAGGGAGCCTGAAGTGGGGCTCAATCCCTGGACCCTGAAATCATGACCTGAGCTGAAGGCAGACACTTATACCGACTTAACCACTGAGCCACTGGGACACTTAACCGACTGAGCCACTCAGGTGCCCTTCACTTTAATAATTTTTTAAAATATGTGATAATATTGCAGGAATCTTTAAATGGAACCAACAAACAATATATAACCCTGAAAAATAATTTACTGAATACCTTAGGGAACATCATAATGAAGTCATTCACCAATGGCATCACTACATTTGGTTTTCAAAGAAAAGAAACAGCAAAAAGTTAAAGCCTCACCTGACAATATACATCAATGGAAATCTCACATGGATTAAAGGCTTAAGGTAAAAACAATTAACAGTACAAATTATGAGAAGATGAATAAAGGAGGACTCTGCACATATCAAAGCAATAAAAGAAACAACAAACTATTAATAAAACGGAACAAAAATGAAAGGTTCGTGTTCTTTGAAAGACTTGCCATAGCCCCACACTGTAGAAGAGAAACCCGGGGGATGTCTGGGTGGCTCAGTGGTTGAGCATCTGCCTTCAGTTCAGGTCATGATCCCAGGGTCCTGGGATCAAGACTTGCACTGGGCTCCCTACAGGGAGCCTGCTTCTCCTTCTGCCTATGTCTCTGCCTCTCTCATGAATAAATAAATAGGAAGAAGGAAGAAGAGAGACCTGTGGACAGCCAGACACAATCCCATCAAATTTCCAACAAAACAAGGTGAGCCTGAAAGGTCTATAAATTATAACTTAATTTCAAGGCCTCAAAAGCCCCAAAGGGAAGCCCTAGCTTCCCCTGCCTTGTGTCATCTTCATCTACAACAGGAATTTGCAAGGGAGGCCAATATTGCTCCTTCCCCTCGCCCCCTGTCAGGGCACAGATGTTATAGCATGGAGACACTTTAGGCTGTCACAGGAGCAACAGAACTCCCAACAGGAATGCTACTCACTACCTCCAGCAGCCAGGATAGCCCTTGGAACGAGTGACCTGACCCAAAACATTCACCATGCCAAGGTGAAGAACTCTGCCCAGAAAAGGCAGTTTTGCAGCACTCCTCCCTGACAGTGAAGATCGTCTAGGTGAAGAGAGAAAGAGAGAGACCAGGTCCAAACCTTGGGTCGATCAATGGAAAGTGGAAATACCAGTGGGCTAATCCCTACCATGAGCCCCATTTAAAGCTTTATCTTGCCTATAGTGGTAGCTTGCTGCTGCCTTCACTTTACTCCCTCTAGCACACCTTACAGGGATCATGAGGAGCCACATGGTAGAAAGGTGTGAGGATGGCCTACTAAATATCCAGATAGAATGTAGGGATCTGTACATCCAGAGGGGCAGCAGAGGAGACAAGTCACCCCCACACTCCTGTCAGTTATAAATTCTAAAGAAACTCTCTCCTAGTTATCTAAATGTATATTAGAATATTTATTCAATGTATGTTTTACCTTTATCTGCAATTATGCCTCTCTCCCTTTTTTTTTTTCAAAATGTGCCTGTGAATTATTTTTAAAATCAAACATTAAAACAACCTAAGTTACTGAAAACATGTTTTTTTGTTTTTTTTTTAGGTTAGGCAGGCTCAATGTTCTTAATATATAAAGAGTGTTTTCAAATCAAGAGGGAAATCATTAGGAATGTAATTGAAAAATTGACAAAGGGTATGAGCAAATGTTTCAGAGAAAGAAGACATACCAATAGTCAGTAAACACACACACACACACAGTATTTGACTTTAATACTAATTTTAAAAATGGAAATAGAAATAATACTAGGGTATACTTATAAAATTGGCAAACATTAAAAATATAGCTGCTACTCACACACTGCTGGGGTGGAAAGTGAGTGAAATTATCCAATCTTCTTGAAAATCATTTTGATTATGTGTAATTTTAAAAAATAAATAACTGATTTCTAATTATAAATGTTGGGCTTGCTTTTGCAGAAAGTTTATAAAATACTGAAAAAAAGCATAAAAATGAAAATCAGAATAGGTCCACACCGCAACTGAGAAACAAATAATTTAAACTGTCTGTATATGTTTTCCTCAGTCTCTTTTGAGGGTGTCCTTGTGTGTGTACCGTCCTGTACATACAGTTTCGTATGTTGCTTTTTTTTTTTTTACTTAGGACTGTGTATGAGCATGATCCTGTGCTGTCTTGATATCTTCAAATATGTTATTTGTAATAGTATAATATATCAGATGGATGTATCCTTGTAACAATCCACTCCCCTTCTATGGGACATGTAGGATTTTACTCTTTTATTTCTGTGTGTCGTTAACAAGGCTATGGAAACATTGTTGTAACCCGGTATTTTCTTTGTCTTCGATAATTGCTTTTTTGCTGAGGTTATTCTTAGAATAAGAGGAAAACAAATATATTGTGAGACAGACAAAAACCTGAGAAACTTTGCCACACACAGACCCTCATTACAGCAATTTCCCAAGAACATACTTTAGATAGAAAGTGACCTCCAGACAGGACTTATGACGTCACACGAGGTAGAAAGAGAGGCGAGTATGTGGGGAACGCTAGACAACGTGAACTGTATAAAACAATGGTAATATAGCTTAGAAGTTACAAGAATGTAAAACTCAAACATACACCACCAGTAGCAGGTAAGTTAGAGCCAAAGTGTCCTAAAGTTTGTCCTTATATTGTCTGGGAGGAGGACAAAGATACTGAACAAGGGTAGGCTCTAAAAAGTAAAGTATGTATGCCAAAATTTCTGGATTCATTGCTAATAAAACAGAAATAGAGTTTCTAGTTTTAAAAGTGATGGATACACAAAAAAACTTAAATTAGGAAAAAAAATATTCCAAGGAAAGAAAAAACAGGAGAGAAACAACATGGAAAGGCAAAACAAATAAAAGTAGAATATATTAGTAGGAGAGGGGAATTACCATAAATATGTGGCCTGAATGCTTTAAAGATTATAACCCAGAATTAAAAATAAAACCACAGTATTTGCTGTTAACAGACAACAAAGACTAAAGGATTTTTAAAAAAAGAAAAAGAAAAAGTGTACTAGGTTGATACCAACCAAGAGAGCTGAGGGAGGTGGCTGTTCTATGGGAAATATGTTAATTTCAACATCAGGATTCTTAATTATCAAGATTTAAAGCATAAGGACTACTGAAAACAAAGAGTCAAAACATAATGACAGGCTCACATGACCAGGAAAGCAGTCTTCCCAACCATGTATGCAGTTAAGAAGACAAAAGTCATTCCAGGGATACTGGATACTTGAATACCAAAGAAGACAATATAAGGCATTCAGAAGCAACTATAATAGAATATACTTATGACCTCAAGGTAGGGAATGAATTTATAAGACCCCAAAAGTGCTGACAATATGAAAAGTCTGAAAAACTGGACAGTACTGAATGAACAGTTTCTATGTATTAAAAGATACCATAATGAAAGTCAAAAGCAGCCCATAAACTGGAAAGGATATTTCCAGCACATAACTGTGAAAAAAAAGTTAGTATCCAGGACAGAAGAATACTCCTATAAATAAGTAAGAAAGAGACACTTCAATGGAAAAACTGACAAAAGACTTGAACAGGAACTTAACAAATAAGAAAGCCAGGATGACCAATAAACCTCAGGAAAGGTGTTCGTAAATGCCAAAGAAAACCACAATAAGACACCATTTCATATGCAATGGGTTGGCAGAAAATGTTTAGAAAAACACAGAAAGGAAGTGCTGGCAGTGGGAATGTGAAGTAACTAGGATGTGTGTATACTGAGGGTATAAAGAGAAATGGAGCAATCACTGGGAAACACGACACGACATTTCTAATAAAGTTGAAAGCAAGCATTTGTTATATGTCAGCATTTTCATTCCTAGGTGTATGCCCTGGGAAAATGCTTGTATGTGTATTCCTGGAGACACACATAAGAATGTTAATATCAGCATTGTTTATGATGGAAAAAATGGAGGAAATAAATGTGCAAACAGTACAATATGTTATTGTTTACAATGCTGAATGCTGTACTATTGAGAACGTGATTGAAATCCAGCCACATGCAGGAGCATAGATAAATCTCAAAATACAGCACTGAATGAACAGATATGGTATGATGGCAACAGCAAAGTCTTACTAAAGCAAGCAAAACTAAGCAATATATCCTCAAGGGATGCAAAGAGATGCCAGACTGTAAAGAAAATTAATGTAGCAGTAAACACAGAAGTCAAGATGGTGGTTACCTCAAAGAGGGGAGGAAAGTGGATGACACAAGGGGACCTCAAAGTTAAGGCAATGATCTACTTCCTACTGTTGCTGATACATACACTGGTGCTCTTGGTATTGTTATAATACTCCATGCTATATTTGTATTGTTTATCCCTTTCATGTGTTTCATTGACAAAAATGACTATCAGCTTTATATTAAATAAAAATAACTCTAAAAATTAAAACCAGTTAAGGATGCTAGTAAAAAATGTTTATTCATTAGTGTTAAGTCTCACCCTAACCCCGTTCACAATAACACGGCAACCACAAAGGAACATCCCTCTGTGAACCAGAAAATAAATGTGAATAAACCAAAATGGACTGTGGTTATACTACAAATTATTCTGGATGTATTCACCACCCCTTGAATTAGTCTAAATTATTTATGTTTTGCTTGGTCTTGAAGAAGAAAACATTTTCAGGTGATTCATACTGCTTGAAATGTATACTGATTTTTTTTTTCTTTTTGGATACCCAAAATGTTTCACTGGGAAAAGACCTGTTATCAATGATGAGTTGAAAGAGAAGTATCAATGCTGATAGAAATCTTTGCTTGATGAAAGAGTTTTAGTTTTAGAAGAAGAAGAAATATTTTAGAAAAAGGTATGTAGGGATGCCTGGGAGGCTCAGTGGGTGAGTGTCTGCCTTTGGCTCAGGTCATGATCCTGGGATCCTGGGATCAAGTTCCACATTGGGCTCCCTGTGAGGAGCTTCTCACCCCTCTGCCTGTGTCTCTGCCTCTCTCTCTGTGTATCTCATGAATAGATAAAATCTTTAAAAAAATAAGAAAAGGTATGTGGCAGACTGTACTTTCTAGACAGGGCTATAATATATTCTTCCATTTAATATGACCTGGACAGAACTCACCTAGGAAAGTGGTGTCTCTCTTCCCTCTCCTTGAACCTAGAATTTTCTGTCAACCAATAGCATATGGAAACAGTGATGCTTAGTGACTTCTCAGTGTAGCTCATAAAATGTGACTAAGCTAACTCTCTTTCTGGACACTTGCTCTTAGAATCCAGCTGCTAACCTCTGAGGAAGCCCAAGAGAGACCACATGGGTGTTCCAGCCAACAGCCCAGCTGAGGTACTAGCTGATATCCAGCATTGATGCCAACACAGAAGAATGTGTTCAACATGACTCCAGCGCCAGTCATCACCTGATGACAGCCATAAGAGGGACTCCGAGTGCTAACTAGCCAGATGAGCCCAGTCAACCCCAGGCACCATGACAGATAATAATAGGAAGTGATTTATCATTATTCTATGTCGTGGAAACTGGGGTGGTTTGTTACGCAGCAATAGGTAACTGAAACAAACTATAACATTAAGCTCCCTTAAAGTAAAGGAAAGATAATCATCAAATGGATACCAGAAATCCAAAGTGTGGGACACCTGGGTGGCTCAGTGGTCGAGTGTCTGCCTTCAGCTCAGGGTGTGATCCTGGGATCCTGGGATTGAGTCCTGCATCAAGCTCCCCACAGGGAGCCTGCTTCCCCCTCTGCCTGTGCCTCTGCCTCTCTCTGTGTGTCTCTTATGAATAAATAAAATAAAAAGTCTTGGAAGGAAGGAAGGAACCCAAAGTGTAAAATGCAGCTTTGCCACTAACTAGCTATCTCTGGTTAACTTTTGGAACCTCTAGTTTCCTCAGTGAAAAACTAGGGATTCGTATCAACTTATACCTCTCAAAGTTTTTCAAACAAAGGATTCAATATGACCGTACTGTATTCTGTGAACAGGAATCAATAAAACCCAGCTGATGAAATCATGGGGTTTGGCTGGCTCCCACTCTCCTCCAGACCTCTGCTATCCTTAGCTAGAATTCTCCACCGCTTACCAGCTGGGGAGGCATCAGCTGTGTCTGTGACTCTCACGTGAGGGATGATTTGGTCCGACTTCTGTCTTCGAGTTCTCTCTATTCCCCTATTTGTTAGAAGTGGTCATGCTTCCTCCACAACTCAGCCTAGCAAGTCGGAGAGGCAGCAGCGTGTGGTGCTAAGGGCACAGGCTCTGGAGCCTGGCGGCCTCAGCTCAAATCCCAGCTCTCCCTCTCACGAGCTTTGTGATCTTGTACATTCTCTGTGCCTCAGGTTTTTCATCTGAAGAATGGAATTGATAATATTAATGACTGCATAGCAGTATCATGAGGATTCAATGAAGTGAGTTAACATGTACAGTGCTGAGAACTTGACTGGCACTGAGCAAGTTCTTCAGAAGCACTGACAGCACTCAGTCAGGAACTTGGGGGAAAGTGACTTATTTTGGTAACTCAAAGAGTAGAACTCAATAAAAACAGAAGGGCTGGCTTGCCTATGAACCAGCTCCCACCAGGGAGCAGGCACTGGGCTCTGGCCAGGGGCCTGTGTGCTCTACAGTGCCATCCTGAGGAGAAGCACCAAAAGCCATAGCTCAATAGCCACTAGGGACAGAGCTGAGGGCAGGATGCGATTCACTAACAGTTGGCTGTAACTTAAAAACCTGCAACAGAAAACCCATGCCCTGAAATAATGGACGTGAAAAGCGTGACACACATACCAGACAGTGTCTAGAAGAACAGTTTAGAAAACAAGAATCAAATTGGCCCACTGATGGTGAGAAGGCATAATAAGGAGGAAGGCGTCCTTTCATCCACAATGTGGCACCCGGACGTGCTCAATACCCAAATTATAATACATGAGGAAAACTGCCAATCCTTTGCCATCCTAAACGATGCTCATGCCCTGTGCCTTCCCCTGTTCTGCTCTCAGAGAGATGGAGAGCAGGGCATGTGGCTCCTTTAAAGGTGGCTCCCCCCGCAACACACACGTATCATTTGCAGGAAGCACTCCTGTAGCACAGTGCAATTGAAGGTAGTAAAACTCACATAACCATAGCAGGCGACGTGGTAAAGTTGGATATAATTAGCAAGTGTCAGGATAGTGTTCCCTGCTAACTTTAACACTTGCATCCTTCACTGTTTCAAGAAGTCTGCAGATGATTTCGTTAGACACGCAACCTAACAGCTTGTACTTCCTATTAAGTCGTTTTATATTAATAAGGTAGCTCCTCTCTGAAATTCCAGTGTCGTGCAGAAAGGCAACTCTGGCTTCTGAGCAGCCGAATCCAGCAGCACCGGTACCACTCCCGTGATAAGGTTTGCGCAGAATGAGCAAGTGCGGCCGAGGGTGACAGGTGTAATTAAAATTACATTCGGCTGCTGATCTGCCAGACAGATAAATTCCATAAGCACTAAACTGCATCAGTTTACTGAAAAAAGTTATAATTGACTGCTCACTTCTTGTTCAATACAACACTGATTTAAAGGCAGGATCCTGGAACTTCACTGTCATTAATAAAATCTCACTGGGTCTTTGGAATAAAAGGCGCACCAATCTCTGGCCAGTAAAAATGTACCAGGTATTAATGCAGATCAGGGGAGAGAATGTCCTGCTTCCTGCCATCCACACCACCGTTACTCTACAATTTGGACACTTGCATGATGAAAACTAATTTCTTGCAGGAGCACTGAGCAATTCCCAGGAAGAGGCCCACCCAGCATGTGAGAACAGTAGGAGATTCAGAAAGTTAGGGGTGAAATGAAAAAGACTGAAGAGCCCCCGATGCCATGATGTATCAGTAACCTCTACTCTGCAGGTGTGGTGAGACTGGAGGCAAGCACAGGTGAGACAGGCCTGGAAAAGAGACCTTCTCAGCAAGTCCAACAACAGTGGGAAAGAGCCCTACACTGATGGTGTTTGCAGCATACTGATGCTCCTGCCTCTACCACCCACTTGCAGCACATTCATTCAACTTTTATTTCACAGGTAGTATTTCAGGAGCATCTATTATATCCTAAGGACTTTGTTCTATTGACAGGATGGTGAATATAATATAGTCCCAGTCCTCCAAGATGACAAGGGCAAACAGGCCAAGAGGAAATTCTAAAACTGAATCAAAAGTACTACAGAGGTTGCATGAAACAACTATTATCCCATTTTACAGATGAGGGTACTGAGGTTTGGAGGTCAGAGCTGGCTGGTGGTGGGGCCCAGGCTGCCATCCAAATCTGTTTGTCTTCAAGCCTATAATGTTTCCACTGTGTCACAAGCTTCCTTCTATCTGCAGGAGGAAGAACTACTGAAGGCAGATGGGGAGATGATCCTCCCCACCAATGACATGTAGGCTCAAGGCACAACCTATAAACAAGCAGTGAAGAAGAAGGCTTGATGAATGTTTAAGCTGGTGCTAAGTAGAAGTGCAGAGAAATGTTATCTGTGGGGTACATTTCCGCATGCCCAAGTCCTGTAGCCTCCTGGTGGGATAGAAGAGGGAATAGGACTGGCTAGGTGAAAAACCACATCATAGTGGGAGGGCACTTGGGTGGCTCAGTCCGTTGAGTGCCCAACTCCTGATTTTGGCTCAGGTTGATCTCAAGGTCATAAGATTGAGGCCCTCATCAGGATCCATGCTTGATTCTCTCTCTCACTCCTTCTGCCCCTCCCTCTAGCTTGCATACACACTCTTTCTCTAAAAAAAGAAAAGAGAGAGAGAGAGAGAGAGAGAGAGAGAGAGAGAACCACATGGGGAGAACATCTATGCTCACAGTGTAGACATGAGGAGAGGATCAGTGTTCCAATTTCACCACATGGAGGTAAAACAAGACTACTACAATGGTCAATTTTATGTGTCAACTTGACTCGGCCATAGCATCCAGGTATTTGGTCAAACATTATTCTAGACATTTCTGTGGAGGTATTTTTTTTTTTTTTTAGATAATTTAACATTTAAATCAGTAGACTCTGAGTAAAGCAGATTATGCTCCATAAGGTAGATGAGCCTCATCCTATTAGTTGAAGACCTGACAAGAGAAAAGATGGACTTTCCCCCAAAAGAGAGAAGGAATTATGCCAGCAAACTGTCTTTGGATTCAAAATGCAGCATCAACTTTTCTTGGTCTTCAGTCCACGGGCCTACCCTGCAGATTTTGGATTTGTCAGCTTCTATAGTTGCATATACTAATTCCTTAAATCAATCAATCTCTATATATACATAATATATACATGTGTGTATACATACACACACACATATTACACACACCTATATCCTATTAGTACCGTTTATCTGGAGACTCAACTAATACAACTACATTAAAATACAGAACTGAAAAGCCACACCCAGAATAGGATAAATCCAAAGCTGGCTCCTGAGTAGTGGAGCTGGTGGTCTGAGTAGTGGGCCTACCATCTCCACAAAGAGATGTCTTCCCTCCACTGTGGGGAGCAAAGACAAACAAGAGACTCAATGACTTAGTCAATTTATTTCAGAATAAGCAGTTTATCTAATCATTTCATAGATATTTATTGAATGAATGCCTACTATGCGCCTTGCCCTGTGTTAGGTGCTAGAGAATCTGGGTGGCCTCTGTCCGATACCTAATGAATGAATAAAATATTTGATCTAAAAACATTAAACTTGGGGAACCTGGGTGGCTCAGTGGTTGAATGTCTGCCTTTGGCTCAAGATGTGATCCCAGGGTCCTGGGATCGAGTCCCTCATCCGGCTCCTGCATGGAGCCTGCTTCTCCCTCTGTCTGTGTCTCTGCCCCTCTCTCTGTGTCTCTCATGAATAAATAAAATATTAAAAAAATTAAACTCACTTATTTTTAGGATCATTACATTTTCTGAAGATTTCCAGGTCAGGTGACTTGGTCTGGCACTCAGATTACCTGGAGGGCAAGGATCATGTGCAGACTAGGGTACCAGCAGCAAGAATTCCTAATGAGAGGCATAGGGTTCTGGGACCCTGCTTTGCGAGCTAGAGATTTTTCTCTTTAAGCTCTTTCTATCTTTTGAACTTGATTCTTTTATTAGTGGGAATGTGTGTGTGCCATATAGAGAGTGCCTTCAGAGACAAACAGGCCCCAATTTACAAAAATAATATAGTCTTCAAAAGCTCTAAGGCTTGCTCTATATAAAATCAATACTTCTAAAAATGTTCTAGTATTAAAGGAACCCCAAGGTGAATTCTTTCATAGAGCCAATGAGAATTCCCTGGAACGGTGCTAATAGAACTTCTTGTGTCAATAGAAATAACCATAGTATCCAACACAGTAGCCACTAGCCAACTGTGGCTACGGATCACTTGTAATGTGGTTAGTGTGACCAAGGAATTGAACTTTGGGTTTTATTTTGGTTCATTTTGTGGCTAGGAGCACCTGAGTGGCCTAGTTAAGCGTCTGCCTTTGGCTCAGGTCATGATCTCGGGGTCCTCGAATGGAGCCCTGTGTCAGACTTCCTGCTCAGTGGGGAGCCTGCTTCTCCCTCTCCACCCCACTTGTGTGCTCTCTTGCTATCTCTGTCTCTCTCTCTTAAAAAAATAAAATATTTTAAAAAAATAACCATATGTAGCTAGTAGCTCTCCTACTTGAGAGCCCAGCTCCAGGCTAACTGAATGGTGTAGGTAAAAGGCCATTTTAACAGGCTCAGTCTGTCCAGCATGGGGACACTCTTCCATCAACCCCATTACAGTCAGATGAGACTTTAAGCATTCTAGCTGGCTGTGATCTCCCCCCAACCACCATCCCCATGCCCACTGCCCCTGTGTGTTCCGTATTCTCCTTTGCTCACGAGGAGGCAGGGAGCTAAAACTTAAGGAGCCCTGTGATTGCCCAGCTGAAAAACCCCCTGGCCGAGGGAAGTATGAGGATGATGGGGGGACCCCAGCATGGACAACAAGTAGTTGGTGTCTATGAAGCCCTTTGGTAAACTTACCACCCTCCAACTTCTGTCTCCTTCAAAACGGAGGAAGCCAACTATCACTTTTTTCCCCAAAAATGCTATGGCTGAAGGGGAGGGGATTTTTTTTTTTTTGCCTTAGGGTACCCACACCTCCCTTGCTCCTTTATTTAAGTCAGGGTGAGCCTGACATATTAGAGGTTCCAACCATCACAGGAGACTTGTCTCCATGTCAGAGTTGTGAATCTCCTCTGTGGGAGGCAAGCTACATTCCCAGAACCACAGGAGAGGGGCTGTACAAGTGCCAATTACAGCAGGAGGATGCACATTCTGTGGCGTTGTGACAGAGAATAGAAAATATTTAACCATACATTTGATGGGCAAAATGCTATGTCCTGAAGGAAACATAATTCATACCATCATCATTTGCTGACTCTAAAGGACAGAGCACATGACCTAGCAGAGAATGTTCATAAATCCAGAATGGCAACATGGTTCTGGTGGGTTATAGTGTGTTTACAAACATGTTCAGCGGCATCTTAAAGCAGCATGAGGTTCTGGAGGGATCCCCCTGCTCCCTGGGGACACTAACAGATAAAGCATATGTTGGAGAGGAGGCCATCCCTTGGGGCATGGTTCATATCCCATCCCGATGCTTAAGGTAGGAAGTCACAGATGGTCATGGGATAGAGAGGGAAGTGAGGTATGTACCTGTCACCTTCCCAACCACTCAAGAGCCTGAGAAAGTTTTAGTTGTCTACCAACTGAATTTAGCCTGTTCATTGCTGAAATTGGCCTCCTAAAGGAAGTATATATATATATATATATATATATATATATATATATATATATATCAGATATATATATATACTTTTTTTTTATATACTTTTATATATATATAAAAGATGCACACATCTACCAAAATAATGTGAGCTAAGAAGTTTCCGCCAGTTCATGAAATCATGCACACTTTCTAGGAGTCAAAATGCATCCCTTAAAGATGAACCTGTGTGGTGAAGGGATTCCTCGTTTGAATTCCTGCATTCATTTACAGTGAATGAATCACACTGTATGGTAAATTCTCCTTTAGAGTGAAGTTCTTGAGAACAGGAGCTAAAGCCCAGTACACAGCCAGTGCATTAAAAACTATATAGGGCAGAGTGATGATGGATGAATGGATGAATACAGAAGCCATGTCCTGCCATTCTTGAGAACAACAGCCATTAGTTCTTGACCCATGGCCATCTAACTACTGCATTATGATTCATTTAGCATTTATTCTGCAAACATTTATTGCTGGGCAAGTGACCAGTTTAAAGGTCTGATCCAAGATGACTCAGCCCAGCTTAATGAACCACTAATGACCATGCCTCAGCAATTCAACCCGAGCCAAGATGTTTGACATGGCCTCCAAATATAAAGGACACAAACAATTCACAAAAGAAGAACTATACATAGCCAAATTAAGAAAAAAAAGTGTTCTCACTAGTAATCAAAATAATACAAACAGAACACTGACTAGGAGAGAGGTCTAGCAAATGGGCAATATTAAAATAAGATTTCTTGGTGTCTTATAAAACAATAGTACTGGAAAGGATGTTGGCAAATGGCAGGTATGAAAGAGTGTAAGTTGGCACAGCCTATTTTGGCAGGTAAGTTGGCAGTATGGGTGAAAAGACCTAAAATGACCTATATCTTTGACTTATTAGTTTCATTATAATCATTTACCCTATCAAAGATGTGTTCAAAAACTTACATATAAGGTTGTTCTTGAGGGAAGTATTTGTAATAGCAAAAAGAAAAAAACAGTAACATCTTAAACCGAGAAACTAGTTAAATACATCATGTAAGAGAATGCTATGCAGCTGTCAAAATCAATTTCTCGAAAAAAATTATTTGGAGAAAGTTTGCAATATATTCCAAAGTCAAAAAAAGAAAGAAAGAAAGAAAGAAAGAAAGAAAGAAAGAAAGAAAGAAAGAAAGAAAGAAAGAAAGAAAGAAAGAAAGAAAGAAAGAGAAAGAAAGAAAGAAAAGAAAAGAAAAAGAAAGAAAGAAAGAAAGAAAGAAAGAAAGAAAGTAAGTTAGTTTCAAAGCACTACCCAGAAAATCACACTGTCACCAAAGTCCATATTCTATATTTGAGATGTATTTTCTTTTCTCTATGTTGAATAATTAACACACATTATTCCATCATTCTACTTTGAAAATTGTTTAAGTCTCACAAGGATAACTGATAAAATCTCTGAGGTTCCCGTGGAATCTCATATTGTGTAGCCTTGCCCTCTCTCTACACCCCACAGCGGCCTTGACCAGGCAAGAGGTGATATGACATGTCTACTGCTTCCTCCTAACTCAACCTCAGAGTGAGGAGGCCTCAAGCTCAGCTCGCTCACTTCATGAGAATTATTTGCATTACACAAATGCTGGGTTTGCCAATTAACTGGTGACAATCTCCAAAATTTATCAGATCTCATGGTGAACTTCTCAGAGTTTGTATGACCCAAATGCTTTGCAAGTGGCAAATTTAATTATGCCATTTGTGTAGATGTAAATACTCTCCAATGGGAGAACATAGCTGCTATCACATTTTTAACTCTAATTCTTCACCAAGAATTTTTTTAAAAAATTATAATATGTATAGTAATGAAGAGTTTTGTTTTGTAAGCGTTTTTCCTCAGAATCATGAAAGCACATTCTTCCTGGTAAATTATACATGGCATAATTACAAGAAGATGGGCTGTGCTTTGGGTCTCATTTCATGGTGATTCCATTTTAAAGCATTCTCTTTAATAGACTTAGAACACTAGCAGCCTCCACTGTGGAGCTACAACGAAGTTTTGTTAACAAGATCCACATCCATGTTAGTGAATTCTAATTTTAAAGGGTAGGTACTAATCCCCTAGGATTAGTAATTACTAGTAATTAGTAATTAGTAATTACTAACTTCATTAGTAATGAAGTTAGCTTCATTCCAGAAAAAACTATTTATCATCATAAGATCAGGAATTAACAGGATTTTGAAAATGACAGTGTTAAGAACAACGTACTACTGTCTTGAGTACGAGACCAGCTTGTGGGGGGAACCATCAAAAAGGAGCTCAGATGGGATGCCTGGGTGGCTCAGCCATTGAGTGTCTGCCTTCAGCTCAGGGAGTGATTCCGGAGTTCCGGAATCGAGTCCCGCATTAGGCTCCCTGCGTAGAGCCTGCTTCTTCTCCCTCCATCTACGTCTCTGTCTCTTTCATGAATCAATAAATAAAAATCTTAAAAAAAAAAAAAAAAGGAGCTCAGAGTGATTGGTAAGTATCATCATTTCCCCAGGGGGCAAATCATTTCTGTAGCTTCTTCTGTGTCTGTCCATCTCCCAAAACACACTAGAAATTTCTGGATGGCTTGATATGTGGGATGAGTTTGATACATGTTTGCTGGGTAGCTGTGAACACCAGGCAGAAAGACACCCCCCCCCCCACTCCGCCCCAAACCCCAGGGCCTCTGCGTGTTAACACTGAGAGAGTATTCCAAGGTCTGGGACCAACATAAGCCAGAGTGAAAACAAGTCAGGATGAGGTGTGGGGAAAGTGAATTTATGAAGCCGATTATACCAAAAGGGACATACAGCTGTGCCCCAAGTAGTGGTTTTAAAAGGTTCATCTGCAGGTGAGGTTCAGGGGGTGAAAAGGAGAAAAGATGCAACAGCAGACCCTGCCAGCAGGCAGTGCAGGGCAGCAGGTGGAGGTGACAAGGACCAGGATGATGTCAGTGGAAGAAGGGGGGAAGGCAGGTCAGAAATGGATTAAGTTGTGGACTGGTGCCATAGGGAAAGTGATGGGTCAGGTGGGAAAAGCAAGGAAGTGAGCACAGTTGGGTGGGGAGAAGCACTTTCAAAAGGAAGGAGGTGGTCAACATTCCCCAATTCCACAGAGAAGCTGTGGAGGAAGAAGACTGGATGTACCTCAGCATCCAGGGCTCAGGATTGCTGTTTGGGCCTGAAGACCAAAGGTCAGCACTCACGAGGATGAGCTGACAGGAAGGGATGAATCAAGTGTCTTCCACATGACAAACCAAGAAGCTTGAGGCTTATGAGGCGCCAAGACAGGGGCTATGATCTCCCTGGGTACAAAGGATAGAAGAACAAGTGGAGAGGGAGGGGCAACAGGATGAAGGATGGAGGGACAGATGGACACCAAGGGTGGTGAGCCCAAGAGCTCAGCTCTAGGCCTTCAGCATGGTCAGAGCAGGAGGAAGGGCAGCTGCTAAAGGGATGGGGCCAGCGGGAGGCAGGGCTCAGCAGGAAAGCAGAGGCCCTTCCCTCACTGCTCCGCCCACATGCCAACTCCATTCTTCCATCACTGCTAGGGGCTTACCTTGCAAGCTGACAGCCAGCAAGCAAACGCATTAAGGTGGCTCCCCAGGGGACACTTTTCCGTTGGCCTCCTTAATACCTTCTTTTTTTTTTTTTTTGAAGACTTTATTTATTCATACATAAGAGACACAGAGAGAGACATACACACACAGAGAGAGACACAGGCAGAGGGAGAAGCAGGCTCCATGCAGGGAGCCCGACGTGGGACTTGATCCCAGGTCTCCAGGATCATGCCCCAGGCTGAAGGCCATGCTAAACCGCTGAGCCACCCAGGCTACCCTCCTTAATACCTTCTAATCCTTCCAACCTCACATCAGATGCCACCTCCTCCTGGAAGTCCTCGTTTCCTGGGCCACACCCAACAAGGCCAGGGGCTACTGGTCCCTCACTGCATCTCCCACGTTTCTCTCAGTCCTGATCACGTGACATGCTTTAGGGCTACATTCTGACTGTCTTCTCTCATGTGTCACGCAAGCTCCACGAGGGCGGAGACCATTTCTGTTTTACTCTGATACCGGGGCTCCCAAGACAGTGCCTGGTCTCCCCTGGCAACATGGCAGGCTCTGTCGGGGAAGACCGTATCAGGCATCTGTGGGCACTCAGGGTCTGGCACACGATAGGTTCTCCCTGCGTCCTGCTTGCTGATGGGCCACCTGCCTGGCTGCACTTGGGAGTAACTCCCATTGGGGCCTCAGTTCCCGGTTTGCTAACAGGACAGCTAGAGCTCCTGAGCTCTCAGACCCTCGTGGCTAGAGGGACCTATGACAACAGAGTTCTTGGCAGGTGGAGTGCCTGCTCCTGACGGTGGAGAAGGAGACAGGCCCTGCCTTCAAGGGGACCCCAGCTTAGGGAGGGAGACACATGGAAATGAGGCTTTTCTCCTCCAGCAGGAAGAATATGGTGGGACTGTCCGGCTTGGGGGGGATCCTCTGCCACCTACGGAATACTTACCGATCAAGGTAAGCGCTTCCCCGAGATGGCTCATGTGACTCCTTGCAACAATCCTAAGTGAGCCAGAGGGGTTGTCAGCCCTGAACAGGCAGCGGTCGGTAAGAATGCCAGTGGCAGATGCATGACGGACATATGCTAGGTTCCAGGCCCTACATGAACATCACCTCATGGTTGTCAGACTCTCACGGGCTGCACATTATCATTATATGTGAGGTTGGCTCCAGGAAGTGAAAAAGATTTGCTCAGGCACAAAGCTGGGATCTAACAGAAGAGTGAAACCCGGGTTGGAAGAAGCCCAGAGCTAACTAGGAACCTACAGTTAAAAGTCAGCCTGCAGTCCCCGGAGGAACCCATGGTGGCAACAGATTGCTGGTTGAGAAAGGGCCCCACGGGGCTGGCATCCGGGGCCAGCCTGGCATGGACAAAGGGCATGCATGGTGGGCAGCTGTGCGCTCCAGCTGACCAGGCTTGAGGATGGTCGGCACAGGAGGGTACGGCCACGAGGTCCAGAGGGTCCAGGTGCGCAGCGGCACCTGTGGGACGGCAGGGGGGGCAGGTTCAGCTACTGGGGACTCGCCAGAGCCTGGTCCCTCCGCAGCCGGGGCTCCTCCCCTCTGAGTGAGACCACGAGGAGCTCGCGGAGCCGGGGCTGGCACACAGAGCACTGTCCACGTTAGCACGTCAGCCTAAGTTAGGCCACCAGGTGCTAGTTCTGCTGCAGTCTGTGCTGTGACCCTCCCTTCACCCCCAGGCAGAGAGCAAGGACGTGAGCAGCCTGGGGAGCCCGCTGTGCCAAGACCAGCCAGCTGCCTGCGGCCCACCTGCCTGCAGCCCACAGCTGGAGCCGGGGAAGCTCCGGGGGAGACTCAGGATGCTCTCACCGCCCAGGAAAGTGCTTCCAAGGAGACTCTGGTTTAGGAGGCCCGGGGGCAGCTACCTCCTTCTCCAGAAGGAATGGGCAGGTGGGGAGAGGGGTGGTCAACCGGGAGGAGGGGGAGGGCACGTGGGTGGTGAGCCCTAGGGACAGGCTGAGGAGAAGAGGCTGAGGAGTCACGGACCTGTTTTCTGGAGGGAAGGAACCTCATACCTCCTGGGCACCAGAAAGTCTACATCATTTCATTTTCTAGCAACTCTTACTCAGTGAGTGCCCCTGAGCAAGAGCAGATGTGTTTAGCCACAACCAGTAGTTTGAGAGAAACAGTAAGGAGGAATCAAAGGGAAGAAATCTGAAGCCCTCTCGGACTCCCTCATCTGCCCGCTTCCCCTGCCCTCAGGCTCCATCTCTCAGTTCCCTTAGCACTGTCTGTCACCCACCATCACCGGACAGATCACACACTGTCATGACCTATTGTCCATCTCTCCTGCCGAACAGAGTTCTTTGAGAAGAGAAGTGGTGCCCAGCACTCCATACAGCTCCCAGGAAACTATTATGGATTGACCACTGCCATTCCTCGTTACCCTGCAAGCATGCCTTTCCTGTTGCCAGCTGCAGGAGTCCAGGCCCCTCCCAAGAACAGGCAAGAATGGGGTGGGAGTGAGGCCCTTCAGCCTCAGGAGCTTTTCCTGTTCCAGGCAGCTCGCCTGTCCTGAGAGCCGCCCTGGGCTAAGCCCCAGGGAATCTGCTTCATAAACACTTACTTTGCAAGACATTTAAAATAGTATTGATTTCTCTCCTCAGAAGGAGAGGTGAGACAGTGATAGACACTGTGAGCAGTTAGCAACAATGAGCCCCCTCCACCCCAACTGGAATTTATTTCCCTTTCAGATTACCAGGCTGGCAGCCCTGGAAGAGAGGGAACATGCTAATGGAGGAGCCGCTAGAACCAGCAGGTGCTCTGGCTCCACGAACAGCAATTAGAGGTTTCATCTCCCTTGTCTATGAGACAATGAAAAATAAAGCTGATTTCAGACAGAGTACTTGCCTGCAAGGCATCTTTGTCTTCTATTTAGGAGGAAAGACAAGAGGCCACACCTCTCCTTCAAGAGCCAGACGCTTCTGGTCAATGTCAAGCCATCATGGACAAGATCTTCAAACACCTACTAGAGGCAGGACATCAGATACAGGAGGATAGATAGCAGGGGCAGGTGTAAAAATATAACCCCCTTGTCCTCTTGTGATCAGCCTGCGTCTGGGTAGAGCACCTGTGTATGCTGGCCAGATGTGTGCCACCCAGGGCATTAGCTCCATGAGAACAAACCAGTCCTGCTAATTTGCTATCTGGGGTCTGTTGTGGACTGTGACCGTCCCACCCCCATTCATATGCTGAAGAACTAACCCCAGCATGATGGTATTAAAAAAAGGGGCTTCTGGAACGTCATTCAGTTATGAGGTCATGAGTGTGAGTGGTCATGATAGGATCAGTGCCCTTATAAGAAGAGACCAGAATCCAGTCTTTCTGCAGCATGATATGAGGATGCAGCCAAAGGGCACAGTCTACAGGCCAGCAAGAAGGCCTGCACCAGTAACAGAACCCCTGATCTTAGACTTTCCAGCCCCCAGAACTGTGAGAAGTAAATGACTATTGCTTACGCCGCCCAGTCTGTAGTATTCTGTTTTGGCAACCCAAGCTAGGAGAGGGTCCTAGCACTTAGCACAATGCCTGTCTCCTATAGGTGCTCAATCAGCATTCTTTGAATTGATTTCTGTACTTGACAAGGAAATGACAGCTGCTGCAACAGATAATCCCCAGCACTAAGGGGTTTGGTATAAAAAGTATATAACCATTCACCACCCCCAGCAACTTAGACAAGGGAGTGCAAGAACGTCATGCATGTATCTCAGCCTCATTTACAGATTTCTTTGAGGAGGGGTTTGCTCCTTAAACTCAGAGGTTCCAACCTAAAAACAAAAACTCCGGATGTATAAACATGCATTGGAAATAATAAAACCTACAAACGAAGTTTCAGAAACTCCAGTCCCCTGAACCCGATAGTTGCAGGCCAAGGCACAGGGCACCGGGGGGAGGTGACCCAGAGGTACTAGGCTCCCTCCCACTGGGGGAGTGCTGCCAGTGGCTCCACTGACATATTTTAATGATCATATGAATGGGGTTTGTGGCAGAGGCCAAGACACATTTGTCACACAACAGAAAATGCCTTTGGGAAACTAGGCGTGAGGGACCAGCAGACATTTCTGCCTACCTGCAAGCTGGCTGAGAAGCGCTCTCTTGCCTGGGGCTGGAGCCATCTCTCTTGTGGTGTGATTATTACAGCAAACACTGGGTGGAAACCCTCAGGACTGTGTTGAAGCAAGAACAGCCACTGAATTGATTCTCTCCTCTTCTGAACAGAAGGCTAGACACTTGAAGCAGCTACTCTAGATCTACTCTTCGGGTCATGTAACTCTAGGGCTCGTGGAAGATCTCACTGGAGGTCCGACTATTCTGTCCCAGGGGAAATCTGTACCACTGAGACCCCATGGAAACTCCCTGGATCCAGAATGCGCTCATCCAGCAGGGAGGAACCGGGTAGAAGATGTGCAGGAACAGGAAGATCACAACAGACATTTAATCCTGCCCCCTGCCTTTCCACCATGCAGAAATCTGCTGAGTGCCAACATTTCTGGCAAGTGAGTTGGTTCTAGAGAGAAGGAAGGAGGGTGGAAAAGGGGAGATTCAAGAAAGGAGAGAAGGAAGTATGCAGTAGTGGAGACAGGGAATATCTACTTTATGCCAAAATAAAAAATCAGTGAGATTTGCTGAGGCTCTGATTTTCTGCTCTTTCTCCTCTCTGGCTCGCCCCCACTTTTCATGGAAATGGTGCCTTAGCGACACAGATCAACAGTGTTGTTAAATCAAGAGAAGACCTTGTGGGTCAGGGCTGTTTGTAAACAGATGAGTACCATTATTTTGGCTTTCCAGCAATCAATAACCACACTCAACATTGTTTATTTTTATAATTACTGAGATTTAATAGATTTATAAGTTTTCACTCCTAGAAGGTATGCGTTTTATGAGAGCAGAAACTCTGTGTATACAAGTCTGTATTCTTGCAGACTGGAATCGAGGAGGGTTTTATGATTTTGACTTAACGCAACACTCTTATGATAGCAAATGGGAAGGATTTTTTTTAAATTTTTATTATTTTATCCGTCTATTCATGAGAAACACACACACACACACACACACACACACACACACAGGCAGAGGCACAGGCAGAGGGAGAAGCAGGCACCCTGTGAGGAGCGTGATGCAGAACTCGATCCCAGGACCCTGGGATCACATCCTGAGCTGAAGGCAGAAGCTCAACCGCTGAGCCACCGAGGCATCCCATAAAGGATATTTTTCAATGAACTTTCCTATTGCCAATAATGCTGAGGAAGAAGATGATGATGACAGTGGTGGAAACAATGGCATTTATTATGACATTATTATAGGGTACCTGGCCTGCACAGTGGGTAGAGCATGTGGCTCTTGATTTCGGGATCATGGTTTCAAGCCCCACAGTGGGGGTAGAGTTTTCTTAAAACAATTATTTTTATTATGAGGCTATTATACACCAGGTCCCATTCCAAGTGCTTTCCAATGATTATTCCATTTAACCTCAAAACAATCCATGATGACATGTCATTACTAGGATCCCATTCCTCCAATGAAGACATGAATTCAAAGTGATTCCAGTGTTTGTTAAAAGTCAACCAATGAGTAGGTTTCTGAACTGAATGTGGATCTGTCTGAATATAGAAACAGGACACACCACTCTGGTTTTCTGACTGCCATGCCAGGGTTTCTGCCACAGGGACACTGTGCTCAAATCAGGAGCCCTGACAGGACAGAGATAAACCTGAGGCATGTACAGACAGAGAAATTATGAATCTTGATCCTTGAGGACCTCAGTGCCTATCCAGACTGATGATGACTGGTGGAGTGCCTGGATTTTGGTTACTACTCCATGATGTCTTTCCACCTTTTGCAGAAGACTTGAGCTGGATGATGCAAATTCAGATCGCAAACCCTCATCTACCATCCTTCTGGCTCCCCTACAAACCCTGAGCATGCTTGCACCAGGTGCCCTCAGCCCTATCAACAGGCCCCACACCTGCAGAAAGCAGGGCTTTATGAACATGGCCCAGAGGGCCCCGGGGATGATTTAGGCTACATACCCTCTACTGCTGGTACCTTCTGCTGAGCCACCACATTGGGCTGCCCTGCAGGAGAAGAACAGAGCAGCCCACTCAAGAGGAACATTGGCTCCTGCCTCCCATGTACCCAGGACAATGCTACACATCCACAAGTGCACAGGTGGCAGGTGCATCATCTAAACAACAGCCTCCTGCCCATGCCAGCCTTTCTCAGGTTAGGGTAGGACCAAATGCCCCCACGTGTAACCCACTTATTGCTTAGATGCCTTGAAAAGTAATAAACCCAGCTGCTAGCTTGGATCTGCCAGGGCTGGCTTTTCAGAGAGCTTCCCTGAAGGTTAAATTGGAGCTGTCACACACAGCTAGATTTTTACCTGGGTTTCTGTCATTCCTCCTGCATTGGACTCCCTGCTCTGTTTCTGTCCAGCAGCGGCCCAGGGCCTGCTGGGCATTGGTGCCAACCGAGGCTGGGCTCTGAGCCTGGAGCAAAAGGGCCGTCAGTTCTGACTGGCTTCCAGCTGAAGTGGGCCCGCCCAGCCATCCAAAGAGGCAGGAAGGATGGTGTTAACAGCAGGCTAGCACTTCACAAGGGCTTGGACAACTGTTCTAATGCATCCTGATGAGCTCCATCTGTTGCCAATCCACACTGGGCATATGTCTCCTCGCCCCAGCACTGCATTTTGGCTGGAAAATTCATCGCCAAGCATGTATATGCCTTGCAGAGAGGAGACAAATACTGGAGACAGCCTCCCAGCCTATCTGGGAGCAAAGGAAGGCAGGCAGGAAAGAGCATTCTGCATGTAGACCCACCAAATGCATACAGAATGGATGCACTTCCTGAGATAGTCACCAAGTCCCAAATCACCAGACAATACCAGAGCATAACTGTGACCCATTAAAGTCTTCACACTGGCTGGAGCCTTAGCCAAACAGGTCTCATGACCTGCTTTTTCTTGTCTCTCTGTGGGCTGGTCAGTGCTTTTACTTTCACTCAGTTCTGAGCTCCAATTTATCTCAGATCTTGACTTTTTGGTTAAGAACCACCAATTTCACAAACTACTTCCTAGCTCTTCACATTAATGATCTTCCCTAAGAATGAGTTTTCTTCTGGGAAATGCAAGTAAGAAATGCTAAGACACAAGAGCTCCCTGAGATGGCCTTGCCTGACTGTCTGCTTGCTGCCTGCTGGTTCTGAGGGAGGTTCCCCTGCACTGGCCTGGTTCCAGGAAATCAACAAGTGACAAACGGGTGGCCCACCACGTGCATGGATTACCCAGGCGAAGTACATATTCCAGGCAAAAAGGCTGGGGACCAAACATGTTTCCTTTTTAAAAAATATTCTATATTACAAACATTTTAGAGAGTATTATAATACTGACAAAGAAAAAGCAGGAGAGCTCAAAACACCAAATTTCAAGATTTACTCAAAGGCTGTAAATAATCAAGACAGTGTGGTGATGAGAAAGTAACAAATCAATGAATAGAGAAGAGGACTGAGACATAGACCCATACAAATGTAGTCAGCTGAATTTGCCAAAGGAGCAAAGGTAGCAGATTCAGTTCAATGGAGAAAGGATAGTCTTTTCAGTAAATGGTGCTAGAACAATTAGATGTTCAAATGCCAAAAGAATGGACCTATTCAGGGGCCTTATACCTTAACACATAATTACAATGGATGATAAGCCAAAAAGTAAATTGCAAAAGCATAAAGCTTCTAGAAGAGAGAAGGACATCTATGCGACCTTGGGTTTGGTAATACATTTTTTAGAAATAATGCCAAAAGCATGATCCATGAAAACAAAGATAAGTTGGACTTTATTAACATTAAAAACTCCTGCTCTGTGAATGTTACTGCTACAAGAAAACATAAGCCTGGGAGAAAATATTTGCAAACACATATCTGACAAAGAACATGTATCCAAAAGGAAATACTCTTAAAACCCAACAACAGGAAAACAAACAGCCCAATTAAAAAAATATACAAAAGATCTTAAGAGATACCTCACTGAGTAAGATGTAAAATAACCATATGAAAAGATTCTCAACTCCAGCTGTCATTAGGGAAATGCAAATTAAAACAATGGCATGCCACCACAAGCCTATTAGAATGACTTAAAGTTAAATAAAACAACTGACAACACCAATTGCTGGCAAGGATGCAAAGCAACAGACACTCTCATTACTGCTAGCATGAATACAAGATGGTATCCCCACCCAAGAAAACAGTTTGGCAATTTCTTTTAAATCTAAACATCCTGGGGTGCCTAGGTGGTTCAGTCGGTTGAATGTCTGACTCTTGATTTTGACTCAGGTCATGATCTCAGGGTTGTGAGATGGAGCCCTGCATTAGGTTCCACACTCAGTGGGGAGTCTGCTTGTCTGTCTCCCTCTGTTTCTCCCCTTTTCCCCAAACTCTCACTCTCTCTCTAAAATAAATAAATAAAATAAAATAAATCTAAAAATCTTAACATGTGATCCAATGATAATTTGAAATATTACAAGGTATTTACCCAATTAATTTGAAATATTACAGCAAAACTCAAAAAAGCAACACCTCAATGTTTGTATCAGTTTTATTCATCATTGCCCAAACTGGAAGCAAACAAGATATCCTTCTTAGGGCAATGGACAAACAAATCACAGAATTTCCATATAATGGAATACTATTCAGTGATTAAAAGGAATGACTATCAAGCCACAAAAATATGTTTGAATCTTATATGAATATTCCCAAGTGAAAAATACTCATAAAACAGGCTACATGATATATGGCTCCATTTATACGACATTATACAAAAAAACAAAACCATAGAGAGAGTGAACAGATCAGTAGTTCCCAGGGATGTGAAATGGGAAGTGAGAGTGGTTGAAAAGTGAAGCAGAAGGAATTTTTTCAGAGTGGTGAGCCTATTCTTTATGACACTATAAGGGCTGATATATGACACTATAAATTTGTCATGACCCACAGAACACAGCAGCATAAAGAGAGAACCTTAATGTATTCAAATATTTGAACATCATTTAGGAAGTTGGGAGATCCTAGGATGAAATGAAGATTGTGAGAAATCAATCTAACTAGATGACAGACGCGCTGACCTGAGTAGCTTTGGAAATGACTGGAGACTATGAGACTAAAGGCAAAAGGACTATTTATAAGTTATGTGCTCTAACTGATAAAGTCATTTCCCATAGACATAGGGATGAACAATTCTGACACCTCTCTACATACTGGAATGAAAGAATTAGGTACAGCGGTGGCACATGTGGGAGCCAAGTTTCTCACTGTTGGGGTAGGAAGTTAAAGACGAGGGAGGAGGCTAGGATGATCCATGTGCTAATGGATTAGAATTGAAGGCATGAGTATGAACTCATGTATAGCTTAATACAGATAAGGATGGATTCCCATAGAATTTACAAGATTATGTGTGACTTTATTAGTATGCACACAACTATTTCCTTGCTCTGTCAGTTGAGAGGGCAGGAAAGCAACATTCCAGTAGTAATGAGCACCCCTAGTACCTAGATGCCCAAATCTTGGCTTCTAATACCTTTCTCTAGTAAAAGGAACCAGGGCTTCTTGGAGAAATGGCTAGGATTCTATGGCTGGGGTAAAGAATACATAAGATGAGTCTGAGGCTCCGTAGAGGGCCAGAAAATAAAGAAGTGCTCAAAAGTAAGTAAATAAAATAAACCACAATAAGAGTACATCAAAGGGATGTGGGAACCAACAGAAAGAGCTCTCAAGGTCCAAAGCTGAAACAACCTGCACAATAAAATCTTAGGGGTGGACTAATTCAATAGTACTGGATTCAAGTACAAAATAAATACTTACGAGTTCATAAGTAAATGTTTGAATGAATGAATGAATGAATGAATGAATGAATGAATCAGGAAGAAGAATCAAATCTCTGGTGCAGAAGAATTTCCTATGATTTATATAGGCACCCCATCCTCAACGGGATGGAGCATTAACTCCCCACTCCTTAAGTATGGGCTGTGCCAAGTGACTTCCACTCAAAGAGTCAGTATGAAAAGGGAGGGAAAGAGTAGCATTACAGTGGAGAAACCTGACAAATACCACCTCAGCCAGGTGCAATGTTCACAAGAACAGAGTTAAGTCGTGTTGATAATATGAACCCTTGATATGGTGGGATGGTAGCACTCAGTCTCTATGGCCTTCCTCTCCAAAATCCATAACCCCAGTCTAATCATGAGAAAAACATCAAACAAACCCCAAATGATGGACATTCTAGAAAAAAACAACTGACCAGTATTCCACAAAACTGTCAAGGTCATCAAAAACAAAGAGAGTCTAAGAAAATGTCATAATCAGGAGGAGCCTTAGGAGATAAAATGACTAATGTACTGTAGTATCATGGGTGAAAGTCTGGAACAGAAAAGGGAAATTAGGAAAAACTAAGGAAATCTGAATATGGACTTTAACTGATTATAATGTATTGTTATTGGTTCATTAATTGTGACAAATGTACCATACCAAAAGAAAAAATATGTCAGTAAGGAGAAAATAGGTGCAGGGCATATGGGAACTCTACTATCTCTGCTCTATTTCTGTAAATCTAAAACTTTTCTAAAATAAAAAGTTTATGCAAAAAAACAAGAACCTTAAAGCAATAACTTCAGAAAACAGAATTTTTTTGGATACCAAACGCTGAAAATAAGAGATACATAGTGATCTTTCCTATCTTGGCTCTTATAAGTAATGCCACAATAAACATAGGAATGCATATGTCTTTTTGAATTAGAGTCCTCCTTTCTTTGGGTAAATTAGCAGGAGTAGAATTAATGGATAATATAGTATTTCTATTTGTAATTTTTTGAAGAATCTCCATATTGTCTTCCGTAGCGGCTGCACCAGTTTACATTTCCACCCAAAGTATTCAAGGGTTCTGCAACCTATCAAAGTGTCCATTGATAAATGAATAAAGAAGATGTGGTATATAAACAGACAGACATAAGCATATGTGCACACATGTGTACACACACAAAAACACACACACACACACACCCTTGAATATTACAGAGCCATTATAAAGGGTGAAATCTTGCCATTTAGGACAACATGGATGGACTTAGAGGGTGTTATGCTAAGTAAAATCAGTGAGACTGAGAAAGTCAAATACCATATGATTTAACTCATACCTGGAATCTAAAATAGTGAGATGAATAAGTAAACAAAAATCAGAATGAGACCTATAAGCAGATGGTTGCCAGAGGTCGGGGAGCATGGGGTGGGTGTGAGGATGGGCAAAATGTGTGAAGGGGAGTGGGAGATACAGGCTACTAGTAATGGAGTAAGTCATAGGAATAAAGGGCACAGGAAAAGGAATATTCTCAGTGATATTTTAATAGCATTGCACAGTGACAAATGGTAGCCACACTGGTGGTGAGCCGAGCATAACGTATGAACTTGTGGAATCACTATCGTGTACTCCTGAAACTAAGGTAACATTGTGTGTCAACTATATGCAAAATATTTTTTAAATGGTGCATAATGATCAAAACATGAAAAATTACCAAAAATTAATGCACCCAAGTAAGCAGGGAAAGGCCCTTCTGTAAGTGATGCATGAGGAGTTCTCCAAACCCAACACAGAGGGACAAATGGGGCAAAGACCTTCACAACCCTCCATCCACAATTGTGTCCCAAACATGAAGCCATCATACTATGGATTTCTTGGTAAAGCACTATTCTTTATTCCACATCCTGAAAGCTTTAGCTAAAGCAGTGAAACACAAAAAAGATGTTTAACATACACATACTTCATAGAATGAAGCAAGAGTCAGACTGATCTGGGTCCAAATTCTGGCTCTGCCACTTGTTAGATGCATGACCTTGAGCAATTTCAATTAGCAAAGGTCCATTCTCTTACATTTAAAATAGAGAGAACAGCCCCACCCATCACTGAGCTTTCAGAATGGTTAAATGCAAACATACGTATAATACACAGTGTCTAGCAATAGTGAGTTATCAATAAGTGGCAGCTGTGTTTTAAAGTTTACATTGGCGAGAAGAAGATAAAACGTCCATTCTCTATAGATGAGACCATCTTCTATAGAAGATCCAAACTGATAAAAAACTAGCAGAATCGAGACTTCCGATTTAAAAGAAATAATCATTTTAACGAAAATAGAAAACAGATTTCATTCACACAAAAAAAGCAGTCATAAACATCAACTCTCCAGCTCTGGATGTAGTGAGAAATACAGGAGCCTCTATCAAAGGAAACTGCAGACATTTCCTGAGGAAATTTGGATGGAGAAATGTGCCATGCTTCCAGATAGAACAACTTAACTGTACAGTTATCAGTTCGTCTCAAATTACTTTGAAATTCAATCTAAATCTCATCTTCCGAAAGTTTTCAAAATGATTTCTAATATTATCTGAGAGAATAGGCAAGAAGAGCCATAAAAATTCTGAAAAAAAAGAGTAACTTGTTACATGAAAAGATGAATGACAGAGTAAAATCATTACAAAAACTAGCTATTTAGAAAAGAGAGAGAAAAAAAAAAAGAACCCAAGGCTCAATTTCTCATTGTGCCCCGAAGTATAAGCTTTTGATGGATTAAAACGGTATTTTTTTCAAATCTTGGTCACATTCCATGAGTGGGTTACAACCACAGTTTTCTAAAATATGAAGTATAATGATAGAGAAGAGGAAACAGTGCCCATTATGCAGAGTAAGAGTGAGCACCGCCTGGTGAAAGCTCTAACCATATCGGCTCACAGTACAGACTATTTCTTCCTGTTCCAATGCCACTGGCCTAATGCACCAAACATGAAAAATTCAAGCCATGAAAGAACAAAATGAAAACATAGGTGAACTTTTTTATCTGGCTTCTGAGTTGGGGAGAGATTTCTAAACATACATCAAAGGCAGAAACTCCAAAAGAAAGGTATGGTAGACCTGACTGGGTGAAAACATCAAAACCTGAGTCTATCACAAAACACCATTAAAGGCAAACGACAATTCGGGAAAAAATGTGAAATATATATGACAGATTCCTATCCTTAATATGTAAAACAATCACCTTACAAATTACTGAGAGTAAGACTCACATCCTAAAAGGGAAAGCACAGGGAATATCAGGCAATCCATAAAGAAGAATCACAATTAGCCTTTATTTTTTTTTCATATATATAAAAAAATAAAAGTTAAATATGCCCTATACTCAAAGAAGTAAAAAAAAAAAAAAATCAA
The DNA here is from genome assembly GCF_018345385.1 of Vulpes lagopus. NCBI lineage: Eukaryota > Metazoa > Chordata > Mammalia > Carnivora > Canidae > Vulpes > Vulpes lagopus. The sequence continues at coordinate 107,671,187 of NC_054830.1, read as the reverse complement.
ACTTTGACAGAGTCAAGTAATTGCCTCCCAAGATCCATTCTTCTGCTTTTCTTTGGTAACAAGAACAATGATTTTTAGAGGGCTTGTTGCTTTTCTAGCTTAAAAGTCCACATTGTTCAGCATCCAGGTGAGGTCATGTGACTAGACACAGCTCAAATTCAGAATGAGCTGGCCAGAGATGGAAGCAGGATTACATCCAGGTTCATAGAGGTCTGTTAGAAGTAACGTAGTGTGTTCCCTGCTCTTTTCTTTTTCCTGTTCACTAGATTATAGAAAAAACAGCTGGAGCTGGTGAGAGCTGCTGGCCCATGAGGTTGTATGCTAAGGTAGTCAGAGCAAGAGATACAAGGGTCCATACCTGGACATCCTATTACTTGATTTATTTTATACAAAAAGGAAATATTTTTTTTTTTTTTGCTTAAACCACTGTTATTTGAGTACCAGAGTGTCGATTATGTACTGCTCAGTCAAATTCTAACTAAAGAAAGTACCTTTTTTATCTATGCAGTGAAAAAATTCTTTAAAAAAATCATGGTCTCTAAAGCTGATAAGGTCCTGTGAATAGGTATTCTCATACACTGCTTAAGGTAGATGCTTTCTGGGAGAAATTTTGCTAGTACGTAACAAAAGTGCATATCCTTGTATCCAGAAATTCTACTACTCAGAATGTATTCTATGAAAATAATTAAGATATGTGCAAAGTTAATACGCAATGATGTTCACAAAAGCAGTGTTTGTAATAATGAAAAATTAGAGAGAAGCTAAATGCTTAATAATAGAAGACTAGTTATAAAAATTACAGTACATTTATAGAATCAGACACCACACAGCCATTAAAAATCAAGTTTTAAAAGAATAATTGATGATATGGGGATACTATCAAGTATTAAACTAATAATGAATATTTTAACATAGTATGTGATTATACTCAGTTTGGGAGACTCTGGGTAATTCTAATACTTTATTCTTAGTATTTTTCAGAATTTCACTAACACAAACATACATAACTCCTACAATTTTTTTTTTAGCATAACTAAAAAATCTGCATGTGTCTACTGCCTTTGGCCACATAGCTCTCTGCTCCAGGTGGGGGTTGGGGGGTTCCTTCTGCTTTCCTGCATGGACAGTGTGTTCTGATCCAACATGCCTCACTAGTTTGCACCTCTGGAATATGCTTTCCACTCCCCTATGAGTAGTCTTTACAAAGGATAAGGAACACTTGACATATGACCATAGTTCACTTACTGGTCAGATGTTCCCACTCCAAACCAATCCAATCCCCTGCATTCTGGGATCTACATGCTTTTGAGACACTCAGAGTATCTCATTGCACTCTGAGTGATGTTCCTGGGGCCATCTCGGGCCTCTCCTTCCCTAAATACCAAGATGTCATCATCCTTGACTCCCTGGGAGCTCCTGGCCTCACATCAATATTGCCTATCTTGAGGCAAACAGTCTTTAAAAAGAATGTGTTCTATGTTGATTAGAAAGTGTGTATTTAGCTTCAAGTAACAGAGAGTTTGATTAACAGTGGCATAAGTTCATAGAACTTTACTCTGTGACATAAGAAGTTAGCGAATAGGTAGTGATGATGTTGGTTCAACAGGGACCCACATTCTTCCCATGTTTCTGCTTTGTCATCTTCAATAGGTACACTTTAATCCACAGGCTTTTCACCTTGTGGTCACAAAATGGTTGCTGGAGCTCCACATAAACCTCTGCAGGGAGGAAGGATAGCACCCATTGCGCATGAAAGCAATAGCTTTCTCAAAAACCTCCAGAGGACTTTGCATGTGTTTCATTGCGTAGGACTGACTCAAAGGGCCACATCCTCAGCTGAAGAGAGACTGGAAAATTGGGAACATAGCTGTATACATCTGTCCTCAAACAAAACCAGAATTGAGTGAGTACAAGAAAGACAGATGAAAGAATCTGCTATGTGTTGGCAAGATTGATTCTAGAACCCCAAGGTCTCTGGGAAGGGAGAGCGTTACCAAACTACATGAAGAGCAGATCAAGTTATTCACATACATAGGGTGTGCGTGTGCACGTATGCATTACCTCATGAAAGACGGAGACCTGGTAGCCATTGAGTGTCTATAAGAACCAGCTGCTTTTGTAATTATCTCTGAGAATTCACTTCACTTTCCTAATAACCTCCTCAAATAGCCCTTATTCTCTTTACATTTTCAGATGAGAAAACAGAGATTCAGAGAGATTAAGTAGCTTGCCCAAATCCACAAAGATTTGGGTCCGTTCTTCAATCTCACAACTGCCTAATTTCACAGCCCATGCTTTCTCTAGCACAACAAGTATACCACTTGCCTTTCAGCAAGTTCTCTCATAGGTACCTAATAGGCAAATAATGCAGCATTGTAAGGATGAATGAGTTTGCATCAAAATTTGAAGATACATGGTTCAAGACTCAGGGGAGGTCTGAGATGGAAAGCAACCTTCTATGGGAAACAGAAGGTGGTAGGTATGTGAGCGACCATGACAGTGATCTCTCCTGTAACTGCTGCTCATGGACAAGGAGGCAAACAATCCAAGACTCCAAAGGACCAAGAATTCAACTCTGGTTATCACAGAAAAAGATCGAGGAAAACAACCCCAAGATTCTATTTTATTTTATTTATTTTATTTTATTATTTTATTTTATTTATTTTATTTTATTATTTTATTTTTTATTTTATTTTATTATTTTATTTTATTTTATTTTATTTATTTTTTATTATTATTTTTTTTACCCCAAGATTTTAGATGCCAACCTCAATCAGAAGTGTCAGAGTAAACCAAGAAGTCTGTCTCTGCCACATGTAGAAGGAACAGTAACTCAGAAAGGAAGTAGAGAGGCACCCGATGTAACCTGGATATTTATTTATTTAATAGTGATCATATTAAATGTGTAATAAGACATGTTATAGACTTATATTTATACTTAGTTTGTTCATTCCTTCAACAGACCCTATGCCAGGGATACAATGATGAATAAATTAGTCATAATCCCCACTTCCAAGGAAGTCACAATCAAGTTCATATACAATGGCAGTATATCAAGGGTTGCAAAATATAACAGTATGCCCCTATTTTTAAGTTAGTTTCCTTGTCTCAACTATGTGATATGAAGTCTAGCCCTTCTGACCCCTGAGACTATGGTAGCAGTAGGTCAAAAGTATAACAAAGTACTCATAAGGCAATAAAAAGCCTTTGGAGTATCAGACATATAAACCCAAATCCATAAAGAGATAAAAACATCCCAGCTCTAGACAATTGTCACCTTGGGACATAAGTGAACTCCACATGAAGACACATGAACAACATATAATTGATATATTTGATGTTAAGAGTTCTTATCATCCCAGTTAGAAGATAGCACAGGACCTGAGCACAGAATAGGCATTTAATAAATGGCGGGTGGGTGACGGATGGATGGACAGATGGACACCCAGGTGGACAGATGAACGGAAAGACAGATGAACAGATGGCTAGATGATGAAGACACATTATCACTACCTCCAAACTCAATCACTGCCCTCAACTTCAGAAAACAAAACAGAGTAGCTGTCAGATAAGACCTTAAGCTTTAAATTTTAGTTTTATTTTTTAACTTTTTTAAAGATTATTTATTTGAGAGAGAGAGAAAGAGAGAGGGGGCAAGCACAAGTAGGGGGAGGGGCAGAGAGAGAGGGAGACAAGCAGGCTCTCCTCTGTCTAAGCAGGGAGCCCAACATGGGGCTCAATCCCAAGACCTGGGATCATGACCTTCTCAAAAGCAAGAGTCAGATGCTTGACCAACTGAGCTACCCAAGTGTCCCTGAATTATTTTAAATAGGCTTAGAGGACTCCAGAGCAAGGTACATGAAGTCACAGATTGGTGTTATTTTAGTTCACTAAGTCTTTCCCCGAACAGGCAATTCCTACTAGATTCAGAGATAAGCAGTATTTAATTTAGCTACTGCACAACATAGAGATATGCATGATACTTGTATTAGAAACTCTCAATCCAAATGAAAAATTTTCTAGCTCCAGATACTCCCCCCTTCACCTAGAAATGTTCTCTGTGTTCTCATGAGAGCCTGAGTCAACTCTGAATAGAAAGTTCAAAGGATACAATACTTCTGTCATCAAGGCAAAAATATTTGCTTCCAAAGGCATCTTGAGGCCTTTTCCTAAGCCACGGAGGCAGGACATGGGGAGAGAGACCTGCCTGAGGCTGATATGGACGCCACCTGTTCCCATTCTGGAGGAGCTAGGAACACACACAGCAGTTAGGTTGTAACCTGAGGCCAAGCCCCAGAATGACTGGCCCAAGGAAGGCCACAGACTGGCAGCTGGGACTCACTGAGCCTGCCTCTTCAGGCTAGGGACCTAATTTGCTTACAATATCCAACCTTTCCAAGTATGGGAACATGCTTTGAAAACCGTAATAGTCTATACATTTTATCAATTAATTCATTCCACCATGATGGAAGACGGCCTCATCTCTGCCTTGCACTGGCCCATACACTGTGCTGGGCACCTCACATGCAGAATCACAGACAAGAGACTGCCAGGTGAAGGGACCCCACAGCAGCCACCCTTTAAGACCTGGGGAGGAGTATGGGGGTAGGGGGAAGGTCCTGGCCCCTGGGCACAGCCAGCAGAATCCCCACCCTGAAGGAACTTGGTCGGAGGCTGGGCTCTCAACACACATCAGGCCAATGGAGCAGGAGGACCAGATGCTACACAACTCCTGTCCTGGATCTCTGAACAATCTCTGGGTATTAGCTTGCTTTAGGACAGAGTCTCCTAAATCCTAAAACCTGGAGAGATGTAGGGACAGGGATCCAGACCTTTTTAGCCTCAGTAATGCTAAATTGTTCCCCTGTCAGGGGAACAATTCCAGAGGATTAATAGCCTCATAAAAAGAAGGGCTTTTTTTTTTTAACTTGGCTTAAAAATAATTTTTTGCAAGTCATTTTTGGGGAGTATTTGTCCCTGTGCATTGGGACATGATCAGAATTCTGAGCAAAACCCCTGTCTGCCCTAATTCTCCGGTCTTTGACACCCAACTTCTAAATCTGGTTTCACAGCGTCAGTATTCCCTGCCTAGGTGTTTTTAAAGCCAGGGCTGTGCTCACATCTCTTGCTGGGGTGGGACCCTTAAGACTCAAGTCGATTGCTAGCCCTGCCCTGCCTCCACATGTGACCTGCTGGAAAGAGCCTTTCAAGAGACTCAGGCATAGACAAAGCATAGCCAGGCCAAGAAAACTAAAATAAACTGATGGTCTCTAGGCTGGGGTGGGAGGAAACAGGCCTATGTAACCAGTTTTCTGGGATACCTCAGCAAATAGGTAAGAAGTAGGCTGCATTGGTTTTTTACACTGATCCTTTTACACAACAAAAGTTAGTCAGCATGACCTGCTACTATATCATGGGGAAATCTGAAAGCAAGAATTCTCATGTCCTACAACCCCCTGCTCATCCTCATCACCTCTTCCGCCCTAGAATTATGGCACCTGCGCTTCCCAGAACTTCACCTATGTGGTTCTGAAGTTCTGTCTCCTTGCAACACATCCCAGGTCTTGAAATAATGAGATTCCCCAGCAGAACCCCTGCTGTGTAAGGAGGTCGGGCCTTCTCTTGCTACAAAACTCCTTCTTGTCAAGCAGGAGGGGCCCTTAGGGCTACTCTTCTGGGGTTGAGAGAGGAACACACACTTTCTGACACCATCACGATTTCCATCTGTCTCTTCCCTCTGTCTCTTCAGACTGAAGAAATCGGGCTGATTGTTTTGTTTTAGTTTTGGCTGCACATCCAACCAATATAAATGTCTAGTACTATCTATGCAACCAACTGCTTATTCTGTGCTTTTATCTACCATCATCATATATTCCTCAAGGTAAATCATAAAAGCGACATTCCTACTTCCTTCAGGTCTAATTACCACTTTTAGTTTTTAAACAGAGAATCACCATCATCACCATTAAGGTAATGATGATAATGACACAACAGCTGTAGGTTCTGAACTCTATGTTTCCAGTTAAAAGTGAGCTCATCCATTCTCACCACACTTGTTAGGATGGTGTCACACCCCCCCCCCCCCGCCCCCTTCCTAACTCCTCACATGGCCAATGCTCTCACAAAGTCTCTGGGATCCAGAAAGAAAGAGGCCCACCAACATTTTACTAAGCAGCTGGCATTGTGGGGTGGCAGCCACTTGCTTTCTTCTGATTATAATTTCAATTTATTTTTTATTGTAATGCTGTCTTTTCTTTTCGATAGATAGCAAGGCAATGGAACAATAGTCGACTTCAGGACAGATTACAAATGAATTTTTATCTTTAAGGAGCTAGCTTGGAAACCTGCGGCTATCAGAAAAACATAATACGGTGGTGAGCGATGAGCCCATGCCAGTGCTGTGATAAACTTCAGAGAGCTAAGCGTGCCTACAGAAAGGAAGAGAAGAAAATGAGCAAGGACGTTAATTCTCTCACCTTGGACAAAGCCTGTCAGGGAATGCTGGGCTCTCAGGGAAGGAGGGCAGGCTCTGAGAGATGAAAGCACACACCACCCAGTGAGGGGTACTTTAAATGTGTGGCTCTAAGTCTGCATATTTATTTTTCTTTTTCTGAAGAAAGCTTGCCCTTTCACTGGACATTCAATTTAGGTTAAGAACACAGTCTAATATGAGTGTAAGAGAGTGAGCTCCAGAAAAGCCTTCAAATCTCTGCTCTGTCATTTATTAGCTGTGTGGCCTTGGGCAAGGTACCAGATCCCAAATTTTCCCACCAGCTACAGAGATGACATTATTTGGTTAGAAGAATTGAATGTATACATCACAGGCTTAGCTGGTACACACATAAAGCACCTTGTACAGATGACCTCTTGTCCTGATAAACCATTTTGTGGTCATTTTAAACATTATAAATTATGGTACATCTATATACAGGATAACTCTTAGAATGAGGCAGAGTCATTCAACATTTGGCATATCCTTGTTGGGAATTCAGACAAAACACCCTCATATAACTTCCATTATAGTTGGGTGAGACGAGACAATACAGAAAAGAGGTCCATGTGATCTAGTAGAAGGTGATGAATGATACAGAAGAAAACAAAGGAGGAAAGGGGGTAAGAGGTGCGAAGGAGACCTCCTGAGAAGGTGACATGTGTGTAGGGATTTGAAGAGGTGGTGGATGGAACGCACTGTGGAGGTGTCTGGGCAGATGGGCCAGGCCGAGGGCTCCTGCAAAGCTCAGAGGCAGGAGTACCAAGAGCTCTCCTGAGGGTCCCCATGGGCCTATTTGCCTAGAGCCAAGCAAGCAAAGGGTACAGCAGCAGAAGACGGGCATAGGGATATAGCAGGGGATCTGAGCACGGTGGGCCTTGCAGGTCACTGAAAGGACGTTCCTTAGCTCTTCCTTTTAATCAAGAAGGTAAGTCATCAGAGTGTTTTGAACAGGGGATTATACTATGTGACTTACATTGTACAGAACTGGTTTAACTACTGCATTCAAAAGAGGATGTAGGGGCCCAGGGATCAATTAGGAAGCTATTAAAATAAAAGAGGAGGATATCTTGGACCACTAGGGTAGTGGCAGTGGAGTTGGTAAGAAGTGGATATATCTGGAAATCTCTTTGAAAGCATTGAGCATTTGAGACAAAGAGGACTTCCTTTTCACTTCAGCCAATCAAAAGATGAAGGTGCCAATTATTAAGATGGTAAATACTGCAGGAGGAAGCAGCAGTTTGGGGATGAAGATCTGCGGTTTGATTTTGGACATTAAGCTTAATACACCCACAGGCATCAAATGGAAATGCTAAGCGGTCCTTATATAAGTCCGAAGCTCAAGAGGTTGGCTAGAAGGAAGGATGAAGGAGAAAAGATAGATGTCCTCAAACACACATCTGTGTACTTAGATGAAAAACAAATCTATGATATATAAAAGTGGCAGTGTATAAAATATTACATAGAATGTATTCCTAATTTAGGATGAGTAAAGTTTAAAAATTATGTTACTATATGTATATTGAAAACAACTGGGAGCACATGCAACAAAAGGCTAAAAGGAGAAATCTAAGAGACTTTTGCCAAATCATTTAGATTTTAAAGAAGAACGTGTATTAATTTATAAATTTAAAACAAATCTGGGCAAAAGAAGAGTGCCATTTAGGTGAACTTTCAAAGCCAGTCATTTCCAGCACAGACCTTTCTCTGGACTCCACTTATGACCATGGCCATGCTCTGCCTCAGTTTACCCTTCTCTCCTTCTGTATCCACAACTCTCTCCCATCAGCTGCTGCCCCATAGACTTTTGAATGACTGGGAGAACCACTACTTTGTCAGGGCTGAACCCACAGAAGAGGAAGATCCTGAGTTTAAAAACAGAGTCAGCAGTGACTCCAAGGGCCCTGACTAGTAAGTTTCTCTTCTTTGTAGTTGCCAATTTAAATTCTGAAGCTTTTCTTTTTTCTTTTTTTTTAAGGTCATGACATTGAGAATAACAAGGCCCTAAAAATTAAACGTTCCTTTACATGTTTAATTTCTGGCTATAGTGCAGCACCGAGTAAGTGAACAAAGCTGAATGGGCATGGCAAGGTTAAGACAAACTGCTTTTAAATTGCAAGTTTGCAAGCCCGAGGCCTTCCCCCGCCCCATTACACAATAGGCATTAAAGAAAAATGTTCTTTCCTGGATACAAAGATAACCCTCCATTTTGCTAGGAGCTTCTGCAGCAGGATTCTTTTAGGGTTTTTCCACTGAGACATTACAGCTAGGAAGAACTCTTTATCCCATCTCTTTGGCACCACCTCCTGTTCTCGGTTAAACACTTTTCCCAACTCCACTTGTGATAAGTAATGGAATTAGACAACCGTCTGTCAACCCAGGACTTTTTTTCCCCCAGAATCTAGCCTGGGGTTGAAATCACCATTTGAGAAAAGAAAATCATCGTAGACTATTTTTTCTACTGTTTCAAATAGCTCAGAGGCAGGGAAGCTGTTATTCCCTCTTCAGCACACCCTGCTAGAAGGACTTATTGCAGCGCACCCTTTCCTCCCTGGCCTGAACCACTCACGCCTCCTACCCTCCCCCTACTTCCCCCCCCCCACCCCCGCACACATCAGGCCGGGAGGGGGTGTCAGTGTCCCAGCCTTCTCCAGCACGCCAGGTTGCCTGCTGACCCATATTCCCTTTCTCCAAAGCTAATCCATGGCAACTGAAGCAAAAGAGCTGTGCTCAGAGACAGTGATGTTCTCGCTGCTTCCTCCTCCAAAGACAGAGGAAGAGGGAAGTGGGACAGCTTCTGTGGAATGCCTTTGAAACACTGCTACTTGTGGAGAACACGGTGACATTCTCAGCTTGACTGGAGACGCTCCAAGATTTGGGCAAGTGACGTCACCCCCTGGAGGGTGCACAGGCAGCTGGACAGAGCCACTAGCCTGGGAGTCCAGAGGCTCAGGCTAGGAGAGAGCTTCAGGCCCATCAACAGTCTGGCCTCAGGCAAGGTTCCCGCTATCACTGGGCCTTCCAGGCTCCTCCACTGGTACATGGGACCAGTACAAAGATGACTGGAGGTCAAACTCTTTTCCTACAGATGCAGTGAAATGTGGTAAAGCATAAAGATAGAGTCATTTCTGGGGGAAGTCTGAGGCCCCATCCCTCTGGCCTTCCCTTGGTCCTCATGGGAAACCCAAGGCATCTTTAGGAACACAAGGGTCCCCTCAACACAGCATGGAAGAAAAGTGACATTTTTTCCTGATGTTATATCCTACAACAGCAGAATTTCCACCTCAGTGATGGGGGAGCCTCAAACCCCTCCTTCAGATGGAATAAGGCTGCCAAGCCCAGGTTGAGGGGAGAGGGGGTGTTTTGTTTCTGGAGAAAAGGGAGGATAGGTAGAAGGAGCCAGGTTCAGCTGGGAGGCGGGCGAATGTTGGTGAGTTTTAAAATGTATCCTAAGGACTTGCATGGGAAGAGACTATATTCCCCTCAGATTTTCAACCACCATGAAGAAATCCAGAAGCAAACACATAACTTTCCTCACCTCCTTCACTAAGGATTGAAGAAAAAGCAGCAGAAATAGCCCCTAAGCTAAAGAGTTAATGTCAGATGTAAGAACTGACTTCCTAACTGGGCTGCCTGTTGATGACTGGACAACACCAAGAGAAATTCAACGTGAATCTTTCTGGGAAGACTCTTAGAAATAAGCACAGAAATCCAGGCCTAACATGAGATTTCAGTTTCATCTCCCTCTTTTTAATTTCTTTCTTTCTTTTTTTTTTTTTGGACAATTGCTTCTTTATACTCTAGGGGCTGGCAACACAGAGATGAGAGGTTTTAAAAAGCTTTTTTAAGCTTTATTAAGTCACTTGTCCAGGGTCATGAGGTCATTGAGAGGTGTGGGAGGAAACATTCCTGGATATCCAAGGGTGACTGCACCTTCTACAATGTCTTCAGGGACCACGTCAAAGGAGAGATGAAAAAAAAAAAAATCAAGAGAATAATCAACCACTTCACTTTGACTTTCTAGAAATGTTCTTAAAACTTAAAGCTGAGATGAGAGAGTTCTGATGTGCAAGAACTGGGTATATTCTAATTCAAAGACCAAAGGCTGGAAGAAGCAGAGTACTCTGAGATTCACAGGACAAAGCATTACCCCTGGCACTCACATACCTTCGACACATCCTGCAGTGGTCCAAGCTGATGCTACAAGAAGTGACATTTTAGAAAGGAGACAAACAGATCAAGGCAGGTGAGCCCCCATGAAAGGTTCTGCTCACCGCTGTTCTTCCTATGTCCAACCCAACTCTGGGTTCCAGGCAGGAAAGAGGCACTTGTGAAACCACAGACAGATGCACAGCCCCGGTGACAAAGAGGACCTGTGCTCTCCCACCCACTGGGTATCCCATTCAGGGCCAGCTTTATGGAAATGTCCTCTGCCTAACATGGAGGTGGCTGTCAAGCAGATCCAAGGCCGGAGGGCCTGGCATAGCAACCTCACCAGTCCTGCTTGACACTACCAGTTTATGGAAGTATGTCCACAACTTTCCGTGGCCCTGAAGGGGGCCAGAGAAGGGCTGTGTGAGGACTAGTAAACCCAGAAGAGCAGGACATAAAGGAAAGAGCACTGGGTCCGACCCAACAGTCGTGGTAAGCGCAGTTCATGACGGAATTGCCATCTTCCACGGACGCAGTGAGCACGCACGCTGCCAGCCAGCTAAGTGAAGGTGGTGACAGCTCATGGAGTTGGATACCAAAGACAGACAACAGAAGGAGCCACTTCCCAGCAATTTCACAGCTCAGAAGCCAACCTCTTATTTCCCAGAAATTAGATACGTCCTGGAATTAGCATAAATTATCTAGATGTGACACCATTACTGTCACAAGAAACCAAAGTTCAAAAGAGAGACAAGACTGACAATAGAACATCATCAATGCTAACCACAACTGCCACACCCCTGACACACCTGTGTCTGCAAGACCACCAAACATCATTTCTGCAAGAGGCACAGGAGCAGGAATGTCCTGACATGGTGCGGAGCTCCGACGTGTCTCAGAAAGGGACGGGCTTCCCCTCCCACGGCCCACAGCCTCTGTGAGGTCACTGCTCATCATTTCACCTCTGACCTCTCTCTTGCACCCTCTCTGTCCCTTTCATTCTACCTGCCTGTGAAAGCAGGCACTTGCTGATAAGAACCAATGGCTATAGTTAATTTATTACATACCCAACAGCCTCCTCACAGAGAACAGTATAATCCCCTATCAGGGTGTAATGCTTAACTATTCTGCTTCCCCCTCATGCAGGTATTAAAAAAACAAAACAACAACAACAACAACAACAAAAACTCTGCAGTAAGTCACAGCCCAGAAAGTGGGTCTTAAACCAAGGAGGACAATCTCAGAGCCTCTCACAAAGAACTGTACTGAGTTTGATCGATACTTCAAGTAACAGACTCATCACTGTAAGCTTCCAGGGTGATATTTCTTAGACAAGTGCCAGATGATACGAGACACGGTGTGGAGTTCCAGGGCTCCTTTGGGTGCAGAGGCAGATGACTTCATAAAAACCAACTGCTGACCCAGGAGCCAGTGGAACAAAAAATAATTACACAGGACTGAAAGAACTGATGAAGAGGATATAATTTTGATTATTCGTTTTGGAAAACTGTTGGTATTACTTTTTATTGTCATCATTTCTGATAGGTTTATGAGGTCCCTTCTCATTCTTCCTGCTTTATCTCTTATATATTAATCTTGTAGTTCACGCTTTTTCAAACATTTTCAAATGAAACACTTTTAAATGGCATTCTTGTTCTCACTGACCTTTCAGGATTCGCAGACAATACTCTTGTCTAAAGTCTCTTTACTGTTAATGGCAATGCAGTAACTTGCAAAGGTTCAGTAAGAATCTGTTCTAATTTTTACCAGAACATGATTAAACAAATGCATGGTACAGGCAAGACTATACCTGGAGTGTCCTATTTGGGAGTGAATCTCATTTAATCAGGTGTGACAAAGCCCACCATTAAGAGATAAGCCTTGGGGTGCCTGGCTGGCACAGTCGGTAGAGCACATGACTCTTTATCTCTGAGTAAGAGGTTTGAGCCCCATGTCAGGCATAGAGAAGAAAGAAAAGAAAGAAAAGAAAGAAAAGAAAGAAAAGAAAGAAAGAAAGAAAGAAAGAAAGAAAGAAAGAAAGAAAGAAAAGAAAAGAAAAGAAAGAGAAAGAAAGAAAAGAAAAAAGAGAAAGAGAAGAGAAGAGAAGAGAAGAGAAGAGAAGAGAAGAGAAGAGAAGAGAAGAGAGAAGAGAGAAGAGAAGAGGTGTTGTACTTCATTTGGAGACTTCCCAGGAAACCAGTCTGTTACCTTACCATGGCAAATCAGGAAGCCTAAATAGATTTGGAAGCCCCCGAGGAGAGGCGAATTCACCCCTTTGGAGAGATATCACAGGCAAAATGGTGGAGGTGACTTTCCTGGTTTGGGTTCCTCACCTCAAAATAGGAGAGTAAACCAAAGCGGGAAACAACAGACTGCAAATAACAGAGACTATTGAAATTTCTAGGATTATTAAGAAATCCCCAGACAGAAGTGAATTTTCTGGATATTGTCACTGCTTCACACCAGGGCTTTGGGTTTTTGGACAATACTCCAAGGGGGTGTGTGTACATGAATGAACATTCGTCACTGCAGTTATTTAAATGAATCAGGCCCAAAGACAGCACCATCAGCATCTTGGAACCAAGAGGAATTTATGGGGATTAGCTGTGACCCTATTACCAGCTTACAAGTCCTTCCATGTTCTGAGCCAAATCTTCCAAAGAGCATTGTAACACAATATTCCTGTGACCACCGCTGTAAACATGTGCACATCCAAGCAACCTCACCGATGTGCCCTGGAAAAGTCAATACGACCCACGAAGAGGGAAATACCTAAACACATACACCCTGATCACCCTCTCCCATTACCAACAGAAGATGCTTTATTTTATTATTTTATTTTTTTATAGATCCCCACCCCTCCAGAAGATGCTTTAGAAGAAACGTGTGCTTGCGTGTGTGCATGCACACACACACACATGCACACAGAAATGTGCAACACTTTCCATGGAACTAGCAGCTACAGCCAAGAAAGCCCAGCTTCACAGAAGGCTAATGCAAACTTCCATCTTGGGTCTTAAAGAGGGCTCAAAAATGGGCCAAGGCCAGAGGGACAGCCTTCCTTTCTCCATCACTAAAATATCCAAATAAGGCCCAACCCTTCCTGACCCTCTCAGCCATGAAAGAGAAACAGCTGCCCCTGGAGAATTTTTGTTTTTATATATCCTCTGGCTCCATGCTGCATTCTGAGTCTGCTATATTAAGGAAGAAATCCTTTTTGGGGAGAAGACTCCCCACCGTTGTGACATCACTGCAGTCTCCGTTTTGAAACTTGGCCTTGAGAAGTTCAAATGGCTTAGACATTAAAGTTCAAGGAAGCCCCGGATGTACCACAGAGCAGGCCCTCAGCTGAGATGCTAAAAAACCCTGCCCTTCCCGTGCTATAGTCAATTTGACCTCTCCAAGAACCCAGTACATGCCCTTGTCTAATAGAATTCAAAGACTCTTAGCTCTTCTTTTTCTTTTTAATGGTAGCTGAAGGCAGTTCAGTTTCAAGTCCCTACCAAGCTGGAGCACTCACCAGGCTCCTCCATTTCCCCTACATGAGCTCCAACAGCTCTGCCCAGTGCCAGCTCCTGGTATGGGGGCAGAGCATGGCCGTGTCAATCCCCCTCCAGGGGCTCTCCTGGAATCCCACTCACCATTCTTTTCTGTCTTGTGTTTTGATGGCCCAGGCTCCGGGAGACATGGACAGGGCCCATCACAGAGGATGTTGAGGCTTTTGCCAGTAGAACAAGCATGGAACTCCAACTTGCACTGCAAAGGGAAACAGAACAGGAGTTAAGAATGCAGCCAAGCAGACTCCTCCCTGGCTTCCTCAGGAAGCAGCCAGCGCCTCTCCAACCAGTCACACTCCTGGGAGCAAAGGCAGAGAAAGAAGGGGTCTCTCTCAAGTCAAGGTCCAAATGGCAGAAGGCTAAATAAGAAACGACCTTTTATGTCTTCCCAAATGCCTGGAGTAACATCTAAAATCACTGCAGAGCATCACAGCACTTACTGTAGTCAGTGATAAACACAACTGTAACTTAATACAAGTACTCACCTGCAACGATATCTTGGAGTCCTGGAAGTCCACAAAGGCTCACCCACCTAGCAGAAGGCCACTCCCCCCAATCCTGTCCCTATCCCTTTGCCCCAACACAGGGATCCTGGGCCCTCTCAGCTGCTCACAGGCTCCCCCTGGGCCCCAAGGCACAGTAACCACCTCGTCAGCACACTAGGGTGATGTACATGAGACCCGGCTCCTCCCATCGGGAACAAGCAAGGACCAGAAGCTTTTGTTTCAACCATCCCAAACCTGAGTGTTACACAGTCCTTACTCCAGAGGATGCCTATGGGGGTCTCTGGCCTGGGACTGGGTGCAAGCACCCATCTAATTCTCAGATTCAATGGTGAAGCCCAAAAGCTAGCATCTCTTCTTGTCAGCCCTGTATGAGTCACACTGGTAGTATTTTTTTTCTTTTATTCATGAGAGAGACACACACACACACACACACACACACACAGAGAGAGAGAGGGAGAGGGGGAGAGAGAGAGAGAGAGAGAGAGAGAGAGAGAGAGAGAGAGAGAGGCGGAGACACAGGCAGAGGGAGAAGCAGGATCCATGCAGGGAGCCTGACTTGGGACTCGATCCCCGGTCTCCAGGATCAGGCCCTGGACTGAAGGCGGCGCTAAACCTCTGAGCCACTCAGGGATCCCCACACTGGTATTATTTTGGCCACTTTCCACCAGTTTAATTCTTTCTGCTACTTTAATTGTCAAGTTGCAACTGATTCAGAACACAGGCCAGAAAGGATGTTGTTTATAAGAGCAAAAGAGCGCAACAATCGGCAACATTTTTAGGATCCTGACATTCAGGGATAAGAAATAGATTCAGGTTAAATAACCCGTGAAAGATCATGATGCTCATACAGGGTGGATTCTGATCCCCCACATCCTGCCACGTGGATGGGTGTGAAAGAGCAGACACTTCATACGGTACCCCAAGATGCTACTGGCCTGGATTTCAGTTGCCTGACAGTTCATTCCTTTTTTTTGTTCATATTCCCAGGATCCAGGCCTGTGTATAATTGGCCTTCTACAAAGGCCGAGGGGCCCAGAACCATGTGTGTATCTGATGGAGGTTCCAAGGAAAAGGAAACAGGCAACATTTACTAGGCACCCACTTTGTGTGCAGTTCTTACCAGAGGCCATCTGGCACCTTTTAAAAGGATGGGAAGAGGATATACAGTCCCTGTCCTTGGAAAACACAAATGCATACTTCTGAAAAGCCCACTAGCATGTGCAAAGCAACACACCTGAGGACATGAATACCGGCTCATGTGAGGGCTGAGCTGCTCAGTCCCCACACCAGTTACAAACCAAGGACAAGAGTGCTTCAAACCTGGCTCTAGGTGTACTGGGTCACTCTGTGCAACCTCAACTGTCATGCACTGGTGGCTAGCTTATGGACAGAGAGCAACAGACAAGCCCACAGGGTGATGACTTCTCCTTGATACAACTGCCTTTGTATGTATCTGTCAGGTGTCCAGTATGTGCCTCGTGTGGCTGTAGGAGCAGTGGGGACTGTATGAGGGACAGCGATGGCCCAGACCTCCAACCTCATCAGACTTAATGAGGAAACAAAACAGAACACATCCTTCTAAAGTCTGTGTGGCCAGGATCGTGGAGTGAGGCAGGAGTCACAGGTACAGAGGGAGGTGGCACAAAAAAGACCCACAGGGACAGGACATGCCTGCTGACAGATGGATAGAAGATGCACAAGGAGGAAGGCTGCAAGCAGGCAGGTGGGCTGCCCGTGTAAGAAGCTTCTTCTCAAATACTGCAGGCTGTGTGCACATGCCCAGGGCTGGAGAGAAGGCTGCTATGGGCAGTCTCGCCTCGTCCCTCTGCCCTGGTGCTCTGGAACAATCCTGTTTCAGACTTGCAGTTCTCCAACTGTTTTCTCAACAGAATCCCCACAGCTAATTTAGGGGCAACAATATATGAAAATTGATCATAAAGTTAAAGATTAATACATTTACATACTATAAAGCCTTCTCCTGCTGTTACTAGAATTGCCTGTTTGTCTCTATGAAGACTCTAATATTCTCTCCAAACATCCTCTGGCCTCCCTGAAGGAGAAGTCTATACTTCTCTCATCGCTCCATGGGAAAATGGGCTTCCCCTCCAGTTGACACTGGTCCCCGCCAGCCTTGCTCTGCCTGTGGACTGTGAGGTGGCGAGACAGGCTAGGTGTGAGCAGATGTTTGAAGAACCACTGTGTGGTTATTACCTCTCTTGCTCTTCCCTCTACCCTCAAAAGGACATGAGCCAGACAAGGGCTATTCCTCTGGCCTGGGGCCCAGAGGGCAGAGGGCAAGGAACAGAGCTGCAGGTAACCCACAGCTAACACGCAATATGAACAAGGGATTAACATATGTTATTTGCCATATACCCTGGGGTTTGGGAATCCTTTTTTCAGGACAGCATAATGTAGCCAAAGGTAGCAGTAGCACTGACTTCCTGGTAGACCATGGGGTACTTACCATAGTTGGAAAAAGTCTAAGTCACTGTCTTACCCTGGGCACACAGTAGGTGTTCAGTTAGCAGATGCAAAATGATAAATAAAGGCAGAAAGTGGTGGTGATCACTGTGCCACTTTAAGCCTCTGTCCCAGTCACCAGGAGTAACCCACTCCACCTGTACAAAGAACACAGGGGCTGGAGCTCGGTATTCGACACATTCATGGTGAAGCATCCTTGCCCCACACCTGCTGCCTGAGTCCTCCCTGTGAGCTCCACATCTAGTACACGGCCTTCCAGCCTCCTGGCTCACCCCCAGCCATCACTGCAGTAGGAATCTTGTCCATCTGCTCCCCAGATGCCCAGAACACTCGTTCCCCTGGGTGGCCTGGCCTCCCCTGAGAGCCCCTGTGGACTGTAATTCGAGTAACTTGGCTTTCTTGTCTTGGGGACAGCCGTTGTCACAATCTGTGGAGGCAGCCAGGCCTCTTCCCTGACCCTAGGGAGGTGCCACCACAGAAAAACAAGATTTATCTGCACCAGTTAAAATATCCATGTTTCAAGAGCACAGGTCTGCTTTTTTATCTTCCAGGACAGTATGTGGCATTTAAATGAAGCTCAAAGGACTAGAATTCCATTTTTTTAATAAAGCTCAACACATGCTATTTAGAGATAGATAAATGAGTATAAATATGTAGGGGAGGTAGGGTGACAAATACCAAGATAGGGGCGACCTCTGGAGCAGAGGCAGGAGGATGGCATCAGACAGGAACCCAGAAAAAACACTGAAACCTGAGACTGGTTTCTTTCCCAAGCTTCGTAGAACCTTCTGAGCCTTTTGTTGTTGGGGTTGGCAACTTATATAAATAAGACATTTACATTTATGTATCAAATATTTCATCATAAAATATAAAAACAAAGTTTACATGCTTCTATCAAAGTGACAACCAAGCTCTACCCACGCCTCCTGGGGAAAGTCGCTAGGAGGAATAAGTGGGAGTACACGGGCTACCCACGGGCAAGGAGATAGGGTACCCAGCTCTGAACCTGAGACCTGGACTGTTCCTGGGCAGAGGCATCATCAGGGCACCATACATATGTCCCCTTCCCACAGCACTTCCCAAAGTCCCACCCCCACTTCCCTGGTTCTTGCTGGAGAAGAAGAGTTAGAGGCTGAAAGGTGGTCACTACACCAGCTTTACTCACGGGGCCCAGATAACTTCCAAAACACAGGGCTTCCTGCTACTCCGGGCTGCACACTCTGACAGACCTTCATGCCAAGCAAAGGACTCCAACGCCTTCTCCCAACCTGCCGGAAACAGATGCTTGGGAAAGCCCTAGACAGTCATCTGGAATTGCAAGTGGAGAAAATGCACAGACCTGGCCAGGCTTTGTAGAAGTGTGTCCTATGCTGTGTATACAAAGATTCTGAAAATACAAAGCAGGTGTGCTAGCCCTTCTGTATCAGGCTGCCAAAAGAACAGAGCCAAGAGAAAAAAAGAGGCAACCCATGTTATTTTTCCAATGCAGTGATCCTGTGCTCCTGACCCAGGAGACACTAGACTCCCTCCAATCAGGACATGCGCAGCCTTCCTTGGGAAAGCAGCAGCAGGAGCAGAGCATGGGAGTACAAATTCCCCTACAGAGACATGAGGAGGGAGAAATAAGCGTATCCCCACACCACAGGGACATTACTGGCTCCTTTCCCAAAGGACAAGCTTCCAGAATTACCACACCTTCTTTCTTACGGTGTGCTCAGAGCTAGAGCTGCAAATGGGCAAAATCATGGATGGTGATTTCTTTGCAGTAAGGACTTGCTTGGGTAGCATTTATCAGCCCCTCTACATCTGCCCTGGAGGTACCAAGGATGCAGGCAATCCACCTGCACCAGCCGGGCTTTGTTGACCCATGTCAGAACAGTGTCTGTGGAGCTCCGACTTAAAGAGGGTAGACTGGGAGTCTACCCCTTAGAGTCTGTGGCTTGGAAGTAGAAAAGTGAAAAACAAAACAATAATTTTTTTAAAAATGACAAAATGACATTCTTGGGAACTAATAAAGGAGCACTCATAAAAAATTATTTTTTAGAAAAAACTGTGGGGAGAGAAGAGGAAGAAAGAGGTATAAATGAATGTTTTGGATTTAGAGTGGAGAGCTAGTCAGTTACTCAAAGCTCCCAAGAAGCCAAGGCTGTAGGCATGTCCTGGGGCTCCTGCACCAAAGGGGAAAGAGATACACTGAATATATGTAAAGACCCCTCAGATGGTCACTGCCTCCTGTGGGGAGGAGCCCTTCCAGCTCTGGCCCATATTAGAAATGGGTCTAAGCAGAGAGGAATCACCACTGCCCTGGCTCCCACGTACCCTCTATAAGAGACAACTTCGTACCTTATGTTATGTATTGAATTATATTCCTCATAAAATATATTTAGGAGTCCTAACTCCCAGTATCTTAGAAGGTCTTTATACAGATAATCATCTTAAAATCAGCTCAAGAGCATGAGTCCTGATCCAATATGACTGGCATGCTTATATGAAGTGGAAAGTTGGACACAGAGACAGACCCTCATAGAGGGAAGATGGAGGTGTGAAGTGATACAGGGTTAAGATGGCCATCAAAAAAGAATGCCTGAGGGACACCTGGGTGGCTCAGTGGTTGAGCTTCTACCTTTGGCTCAGGTCATGATCCCGGAATCCTGGGATGGAGTCCCACATTGGGTTCCCTGCAGGGAGCCTGCTTCTCCCTCTGCCTGTGTCTTTGCACCTCTCTCTCTCTCTCTCTCTCTCTCTCTCATCATGAATAAATAAGTAAAATCTTAAAACAAAATACAAAGAATGCCTGAGGCTACAAGAAGCTAAGGAAAGGAATGAGACAGATGCTCACTCACTGCCTCAGACGGAACCAACCTTGCCCTCACCTTGGCTTCCAACTTCTACCTCCAGGGCTGTGAGATAGTAATTTCTATTATTTGAGGCACCCAGTTTGTGGCACTCTGTTAGTGCAGCCCTGGGAAACTAATACACTTTCCACGCAGATGTTTAAAAAGAGATAGTCTCTAAGGAATGGAAATGCCTTGTCTTAGGTTTATAAAACACAGATCTTTGTGCCAAGATGACTCGAAGGGAAGGGAAGGGAAGGGAAGGGAAGGGAAGGGAAGGGAAGGGAAGGGAAGGGAAGGGAAGGGAAGGGAAGGGAAGGGAAGGGAAGGGAAGGGAAGGGAAGGGAAGGGAAGGGAAGGGAAGGGAAGGGAAGGGAAGGGAAGGGAAGGGAAGGGAAGGGAAGGGAAGGGAAGGGAAGGGAAGGGAAGGGAAGGGAAGGGAAGGGAAGGGAAGGGAAGGGAGAAAGAAAGAAAGAAAGAAAGAAAGAAAGAAAGAAAGAAAGAAAGAAAGAAAGAAAGAAAGAAAGAAAGAAATTAAGAAAGACAGACAGACAGACACACACACACACACAAACCTTGGAATAGCAGCCTTAGGATTTGGTCAAGTGGACATACAGAACTTGCCCAAATAGTCAGCTGTGACACATGGGCAAAAAATAGCAAGTATGAAAAAGTCAAGACTTTGAAAAATGTATTTATTTTTCCTAAGAGACACACAGAGAGAGGCAGAGACATAGGCAGAGGGAGAAGCAGGCTCCCTGCAGGGAGCCCGATGTGGACTCAATCCCAGGACCCTGGGGTCACGACCTGAGCCGAAAGCAGACGCTCAACCACTGAGCCACCCAGGTACCCCAAGACTTTTTTTTTTAAGATTTTATTTATTTGAGAGAGAGAGAGAGCAATTGAGAGAAACCACAAACAGGGGGAGGAGCAGAGGGAGAAGGAGCAGCACACTTCCTGCAAGCGGAGAACCTGACTCAGAGCTCCATCCCAGGACCCTGAGATCATGATCTTAGCCAAAGGCAGATGCTGAACTGACTGAGCCACCTAGGCGCTTGAAAAATTCAAGACTTTATACTGATTTTATGATCAAGTAGTGAAATAAATCATCAGCCCTAACTATATAAAGGAGAGCCCAGAAAGTGAGAATTTAACAACATTTAAACTTTGTACTGGAACCCATATTCATACAAACACAAACAGAAACACAGACATAACCTCCTGAAGCTTCTATACCCCTCAACCTGCTGGGAGACAAATGTCTTCCCCAGTTTTCACAGAAACGCAGAAGATAGAGGGAGGTGAAGGCTTTGCGAATGGACAGAAATATTCAAAATGTTGACCTATTTAAAAATAAATGTGCTAGCAGATTTCCCAACCAATCTTTCCTTCCATTTTGCATAACACACCAACACGTCGGAATGAGTGAATATGACTGCAAACGGCCAGTAAATCTTTCTCTTCTGTGATTTGTAAAGCAAAACTAATAACCTCTCTCTGGTTCACTGCCCACAAAGGTCTCCACTGAGTACATTTTCCCAACACCCCACACTCTTTGCTTTGCCTGGCATGCTTTGGGTATTATTTTTAACATTTTATTTAAATTGCTTTCTCAACTCTATTTCATCAACCAATCATCTATTTTTAAACCAGACTGTTGACAGTTCACAGTTGACAATTTTGTTCACAGTTGATGAATTCTGATTTGTTTTTATTCCCCAAAAATCATGTCAAAGAAAGGAGGGGTGGATAATCTCATGGCTCTGCTGGCTTGAATGAGTGGGCAGGAATTGAATGGCTGCTAGCAATACACGTTACCCCTGACAGACAGAAGAACGGCTGTCCATATCTGTTCTGGGCTTGAGTGTCCCTGTCGTCGTATGGAAGAAGCAGTGAAGAGAAATAGGGATCTTTGGATTCATTCAGAGCCTTACAAAACATGCATTCGTGTAAGGGTCTCTTCTCACCTCCAGATATTTATTGAGCACCTCTATGGGTCAGGCTCCGTACTAGGCTCCAAATAAAAACACAGTTCCCATGACGTTTATATGGCAGGTACTGACAAGAACTGTGAAGCAGCACAGAGGAGAGTAAGAAAGAATAATGGAGATGGAAGGGTCTATTATATGGGGTGATCAGGCCATCTGGGAAGAAAAAAGAGTAAAGTGAGCCATGCAGCCCCCTGGGGCAAGGGGATTCCAGGCAAAGGTCCTGAGGTAGAAGATGCTGACTGCACCTAAGCATTATCAGAAAAGCAAGTGTGGGTACAGAGGAGTGAGTCGGGTGGAGAGTGGAAGGGACTCTTGGCTGAATGTGCAGAGGCCTGTGTGTGACTCAGGGCTCAGGCTCCCCCCACCGCCCCCTCTACCCACACACACATGTGCACACACTGTTCTGAGTTAAGAGTTCCAAAGAAGGCACAACCTTACACCTTAAAACCAAGTTGTTAAAAATGTGAAAAAAGGAAACACTCATCTTTACAGAAGAATGCCAGCTAAATAAATTGAGAAGGAATGTTAAAAGTAGAAAATCATTTGGCAATCCCCCATGTAATAATTGAGTCAGAAAAGGATCATTTGATGTTTATTAGAAATCGTGGGTAAAAATATTTGGGGAACAGGACAATCACACCATTTCAAAGTGCCATCCACAGAACACACACCTCATTGCTAAATGAGGAAAATGTACATTTTCAATAAAAATACATGGCAGTCACCCCTTCATGCAGGGATGGGGCCAATTTAGCACCACCAGCAGTGGGATCAGCTGGCATGGCACTCTTGATGTACTTCCTACACAAGGAAGCTCTACACAATAGTGCCTCCAACAGATGGGTGCCAAAAACGCCTCATCTCAAGCTATTCATTAGAGAACAAGTCCAAAATTGAAGACATTTGGGGGCACCTGGGTGGCTCAGTTGGTTAAGCGTCTGCCTTCAGCTCAGGTCATGATCTCAGGGTCCTGGGATTAAGCCCCACATTGGGCTCCCTGCTCTTTTTCTTTACTCTCTGCCTGCCAATCCCCCTACTTGTGTGCACTCTGTCTCTGTGTCAAATAAATAAAATCTTAACAAAAAAACATAATTAAAGACATTTTATAAGATAAATGCCTGAACTTTCAAAAAAAAAAACCACCACAAAAAACTTTGGGGTGAGTGGGTCACTCTTCTAGATTAGAAGAAATTACATATGTAGAACAAACACAGTGGGTGAGGCTTGACTGAATCTTGAAAAATCACAATGACACAAAGCTGTAGGAGACATTCCAGGAAAAAGTGCTGTGGTTTTAATGAGGACTGCCTATTACATGACATCACTGGATTAGTGTTCTCGTGGGTATAATAATATCTACAAAGGTGGTCATACGGGAGAATGTCTGTTTCCCGAGGGGTGAGGCATCTTAGCACCCATAATTTTTTTCCAAATGGTTCAAGGAGGAAAGCATGTAGGTTATAGAGAGGGCGTGAATTCACAAAACATTAGCAAGTGCCAAATGGGTATGTAAGTACTCCTTACTTTTTTAAAATTCTTCCATACGTTTAATAATAATAATACTTATTATTATTTTTTTAAAGGCAGAAGGAACCCGGGCCCTAGGCCCTACATGACCATGAAGCTACTGTACTTGTACTTTCTCCAGAAGGTAAACCTTTTTTTTTTTTTAAGATTTTATTTATTCATAAGAGACACAGAGAGAGACACAGGCAGAGGGAGAAGCAGGCTCCATGTAGGGAGCCCGATGTGGGACTCGATTCTGGGACTCCAGGATCACGCCCTGGGCTGAAGGCAGGTGCTAAACCACTGAATCACCCAGCGATTCCTATTTAATAATTATTAAACCCATCTCTCCACATCCTCACCAACACTTGTTATTTCTTGTTTTTTTTTTCTTTTTTTTTTTTATTCTAACCCTCTGACAGGTGTGAGGTGATACCTCACCATGGTTTTGATTTGCATCTCCCTGATGATAAGTCATGTGGTGCACCTTTTCATGTGTCTGTTGCCCATCTGGAGGAGTTCTCTGCCCAAACGAATTGGATTGGTTTTTGGTATTGAGTTGTAGGAGTTCTTTATATATTTTGGATATTAACTCCTAATTGGATGTATCATTTGCAAATATCTTTTCCCACTCAGTAGATTGCCATTTTGTTTTGTTGATGGTTTCCTATGCTGTGTGAAAACTTTTTATTTCAGCATATTCCCACCAGTTTAATTTTGCTTTCATTTTCCTTGCCTGAGGAGACACATCTAGATGTTGGTGGGAATGCAAATTGGTGCAGCCACTATGGAAAACAGTGTGGAGGTTCCTCAAAAAAATTAAAGATAGAATTACCATGTAATGCAGTAAATCCGCTATTGGGTATTTACCCAAAGAAAGGGAAAACACTAATTTGAAAAGATATATACATCCCTATGTTTATTGCAGTGTTATTTACAACAGCAAAGATATGGAAGCAACCCAAAGTGTCCACTGATAGATGAACGGATAAAGAAGATGTGGTGGTATACACACACACACACACACACACACACACACATATATACACACATAATGCGGTGGTATTTATATATGTGTGTGTGTGTATATATATATATATATGCACACAGGAATATTACTCGGCTGTAAAAAGAATGAGATCTTGCCATTTGCAAATGGGTGGACCTAGAGCATCTAATGCTAAGTGAAATAAGTTAGCAGAGAAAGACAAATACCATATAATTGCACTAGTATGTAGAATTTCAGAAACAAAACAATGAAAGAGATCAAAATCCCCCCTCTTAAATACATAGAACAAACTGGTGGTTATTGGGGGGGGGGGTCATGGGAGGATGGGCAAAATAGGGGAAGAAGATTAGGAGTACACTTATCATGATGGGCAACGAGTCATATACAGAATTACTGAATCATACTGTACACTTGAAGCTAATATAACACTGTATGTTAATTATACTTCAATTTTTTTAAAAAAAACACTATTAATCCAAAAGCTAGAAAAAAATAAACGTAACTTGCTTTGCCCAGCGGTGCTGAGAAAATTCTTCCAGACCATGGTATGCCATGTCTGTGGTCTCCCCATACCTGTGTGCTCCCGACGGCTCCGCACATGGTGCACGGGCCTGGTGTCTACTGCAGCGACGTGTCCTCCCGTGCTCTCCACCAGGGGTGAGCTCTTGGAGGGCATTGGGGATCCTCTATTCTGCTATCAGCAGGAAGGGCAGGCCTTCAACAAGAATTTGTTTGACCAATGACTGAGGTTTTTCTGGAGCACTTCTCTTCCACGACAGAGGACAGCAAGGCTGCAATGGGAAGGGTAAATGCAGGTGCACAGGGCGGCAGCATCTTAGATCTTGCAAAGACCCTCTTTGGTTGTCTTTGGGGAGCAAAGGTTGGAGATGGACACACATTTTGTCTGAGGTCATTTTCTCAAGTAACTTCTCTACCTTCTCCTGACCTTCTTCAGTTTGTCAACAATTCAGCAAAAGAGGAGGCTAGTTTCAGGCCAGTTTGTGTACAGGTTGTCACAGGTTTGCATTTAGAGGCAAAGCTGCATAAATTTCCTCTAACTTGTGTAAGAAGACCAGTGGAACGCTGTGCACGTGAAATGCCAAAGGAAAGGGCAAGGCTCCATGTGTGGGAGCCTAAGGAAAGATGCCAGCTCCCCAGAGGTAGGTTTAAGGGACAAGTTCCAACTCTGAACTAATTCCTGCAGCCTTTGGTTCGCGGCACTCTCCTTCATGCCATGCCTCTGGCAGTGAGGGCACCTCTGGTGAGCAGAGACATCTAGTAGGGTGCCTACCCTGCCCTGCAGGTTCCCAGGCTCATCACCACTCCTCCCCTGTCCCCAGTCCATGATTTACACATCCCAATATCACACGCCTGGAGCTTCCATGCCTCACCTCCTCTGCCTCTCACTTCGGGGACTTTGCCCTGCTGTCTCCTCTGCCCAGGATCCTCTTCAGGCTGGATGATGTTTTGAGATTTCACATGTCTGTGGGATTTCCCCTCTATCTAGGATTTGGGGGATAAGCACCAATACAGAATGACTTGCAATTCCCAGGCTCTGCTTCCTACCAGCCCACTGGGGAGACCATAGACCCCATGGAGACAGAACTGCAAGGTGTGTCTCAGCACAAGTGGGACCACATGCAGCCTGGCCCAGCATGGCCTGGAGCAGCAGACAACCCCACATCCAGAGCAGCCCTGGACATGGGGACAGTTAAAGGTCCCCCTCTGTGTCCCTCACCTTTCGCAAGCTTTTGTTCAGATGTCACCTTCCCAATGAAGCCTTCTCTCAGGACTCTTGTATGATCATAACCAGCACTCCTGACCCTCCCACACTGTTCTCATTTATATAAATACAAATATATATATATATATATACATATATACATCCATATATACATATAATCATTTATATAAATGTATGTATATAACCATATATATACACATGTATATATATAATTTTAATACACTGTATGAATTTGTTTTATTTGCTGTTTCCTGTCTCTGTCTCTCCTCCTTGCTAAAATTTAAGTTCCATGAGGAAAGGGATGTCTTTTCTGTTCCTGCTATATCCACAGTGCCTAGCACAGTACCTGGCACATAGTAGTTACTCAGTAAAGACACATGGGGTAAAGGAATGTGTGAACAAAAGCAATGGCCTACGTGCCCAGGTGAGTAACCAGCAGATCGCATCTCCAATCTACCCCCAGTGTTTGACTATAAGTATAGTTCTGACAAGTGACAGGACCCCAAGGAAGAGGCCAAACTCCCAAAAGGAGTTCAAGTTCCCATCTAGCCCTCTAGGAAAAGGGCTCCAAGGAACTGACTTCCTTAAAAGTGAAGAGGCACACAGCCACCTGAACGTGAGAATAGGTTCAGACCCTCCCCTCTTCCTGGCCTGGCTCCTACCTCCCCTCCAGACAGGCCTTCAGGGGGCCTCTGTGCCCCTGGTCCATCACACTGCACATGCTTATCTATCTACACAGCTGCTTCTGAAGAACACATGCGTCTTTGTGTAGATCCCAGCACCCAGCAAGTGCTTCACAGGCATGCTTACTTATGGGACATACTTTCTATGACACTGTGTAAGAGCAGATGTGGGTGGGCCCATTTCGTGGATTAAGAAAGCGAAAGCTAGAGAAAGCAAATGACCGGCTCAAGGTCCCAAGGCCAGTAAATGGCAGACTTCATTTTTAATTCAGATCCTACAACTTCTCCTTAGGCCACTGCTGTGTGTGGTGACTCACAAGGCTTCCTGACATTGCAGGGTCTGGTGCAATCTTTCCAGGCATCTCAGGAAGGCCGAATGGAGAGACAGAGGATACTGAGGGGAGCGAAGTAAGGGAGGACAGGAGTCTGTTGCTGGAAGCTGCCATGGTGCGGAGCCACAGCGAGGGGAGGCAGGTAGCTGACCGCTGCCCTCTGACGAACACCACCTGACACCCTCGCTCATTAACTGCACTGGTATCACTGATGTTGTTCAAAGTCAGTTTAAACTGTCACAATATCTGTGACAGTTATCGTAGTTATCTGCTACGATAACTAGCTGAACTGAAGCGGATTAGCCAGCAGGGCTGAGTAAGACGACCAGGTGCCTTCCCTAGTGTGCTCTAGAAGCTGACAGCGCTGGGCTCACCTGCCTCGGAGGCTCAAGGGCTGCAGCTGCTCTGGGCAAACAGTCGCTGTCAAATGCTATCCCAGGGCTCTCCTGCCTTCAGGAGCTGGCAGTCCGGAGTGGCCCAGCCCGGGAGGGCTCCAAGACCAGGCCTCTGAGCCTGACTCCCACCATGGGAGAGAGCTTCTGGGGAGCATACTCAAGGGCAAAAACTGGACAACAGGGTGCTGTTCATGCTCACATGCCCTCGGACCACACATAAGCCCCACACCTCGACGTGGGTAGGAAGGACCTGCTGACATTAGTCATCTTGCCAGGAGCTCTGGGGGATTCAGGAGTACATCCTACTTCACAGACGAGGGGGGGGGCGGAAAGGTAAGGAGGGAAGGAACACAAAGAATGAGGGAGAGGGGAAGAAGAAGAAAAAACAGCAGAGGAAGTACAGCAGAAGGAGAAAAGGAGGGGATCCTGCAAGTATGGGAAATAGCAGCCACCCTCCAGGAGAGACTCCAGGCGGTGCAGGAGGCGGGCTGGGAGCAGGGGCTTGCTCGCGGTCTCTCGCCAGCCTGACTGTGTGGGCTCAGGCAGCTCTAGGAGAAAGGAAGAGAATGTTCCTAGCTGGCACCTGCTTAAAATAAAAATGTCTCCGCTGCTATAAACGCCCTTGGGATGCCTGCCTCTCTGGCTGTCCTGGCTTCCTCGGAGGTGCCCTGCCCACGCAAAGCCACCTCTCCCAGCCACCTGCACTCCCACACCACCGCCGGGGCACATTTCCCCACAGACAAGATTCACAGGAGGTGGTATCTAGGGGAAGGTGCCACCTAATTTCCATCAGGACTCTCACCTCTCCCACTGTGGTGATGGATGGGAAGGGGCTTGCTGCCCACGCTCAGTCTGCCCCTGTCACTGCAGGACTAAAAGGGATGTGACCCTCGGGGGCACCACTGCCTCCCAGAGAGAAGAGTCTGAGCAATTCACAGAACCTGCCCAAGTCTTCCTTTCTTTATCACTAGGTAAAGCCACCCCTGCTCCTGCAGCTGTCAGGACAGAATGGGGAAATGGGGGTCCTCTAGGGTCTGGCAACACCCCTGACACATGGTGGGCAGCAAATCTCAGTTCATGCCACCAGTCCTGCCAACCCGCCTCCATCCTTGCACTTGGCCAATAGCTGCTCCGCACCTGGAGGATCTCTGTAAAATGCTAATGTGTGCACTTCTCTGTCCCAGTTCACACCCACTCCTTATCCCCTGTCATCCTCAGATGAGTGTGAAGATGTGAGCCCACACAAGGACCCTGATGATCTACAGCCCACGCAGCCTCTCACTTCGTCCCTTGGCTTCTCTTCCCAATGTATGCTCATTCTGCTCCGGCATACCATCCCCTAAACGGACCCTCTGTGCTCCCCTTGCCACCATCCACTTCGATGTCTTGTTTTGTCTGCAGCCCCTGGGGATCCTGTGGCAGGTTTTCCTCGAGAGCACTCACCACCTGTGCCCACCTCCATTTGCTGCCCTGAGCTGCAGTGACTGCTTTCTTGCCTGTCTCACTTATAAGCTCCACAAATACAGTGTTTTAATTCACCCGTTTGGCTTTAGTGCCTAGAAAAAGATCTGAAAAAGAGGAGGCAGCCAACAAACGCCGATGCCTGGGCAGATGAACAGGCATCTCGCTACCTAATGAGTAATCACAAAGCTTGGAGGCCATGAGCTGTAGTCGAGTTACCCAAATGAAGTCAGTCATCTCTCACCAAGAACTCAAGGCTTTGACCCTGCTCGGCCTTGTAGACAGCACTCGGGCTCTCACAGTTCATTGGACACAAAATCTGCATGGTCCCTCCTACCAGTTGGATTCTCCCTACTTACTGGGAAGTCAGGCCAAAGATCCCCATGTGCTGACATTTTCCTCACCTGGATTAAATTCTAGTTCTTGTTTCTGAGGTATGTCCCCTCCGGTCCTGATCTTGCCTTGCCAATAACTGTGCTCTAGTTCTTTCACAGTGGCTCCCAGGTTCCCTCCACTCTCATACTCCTGTCACATGGGAGTCTCTTTCTCCTATGTGAAGCTTCCCCACTTGGGCCACATTCCCCCTGGGACATCCCTGACCCCAAGCACATTTCCAACCTGTGCTCCTGCCCTCCACAAGCCCACGCCTGCTTCTTATGGCTCC
Organism: Vulpes lagopus; assembly: GCF_018345385.1. Taxonomy (NCBI): domain Eukaryota; kingdom Metazoa; phylum Chordata; class Mammalia; order Carnivora; family Canidae; genus Vulpes; species Vulpes lagopus. The sequence goes on along the minus strand of NC_054830.1, from coordinate 107,641,382 downwards.
CAGTGTTTCCTTCCCATTTGTGACTGAGCTGCTGGACTGCCTGGCTTCTGTGTAGTATATGTGTGTATCCCTCAGAGTCAACCTATAAACCCAAGGTTTATCTACAGCCTCCATAGTGCCAATAGAAATGGCTTCAAAGTCTTCATAATATACATAAGGGTCACTACAATTAGTCATGTAAAAGGTATGGTGCTAAAAGCTTTTCCTATATTCACTCCCTTAATTTCCACCCCAGCTGCTATACAACAAGAACTCTGCTAGCAGCAAAATTACCTACAAAGAAACTGGGGCTCAGAAATCTTTGCTCAGTGAAAGCCAATTCTACACTGCAGAGATCAAATTCAAACCCAGGCTGTCTGACCCTAAGGCTTGTGCTCTTAAGGGGTTAATTATACGGTCCCTTGTCAAGATGTTTAGCAAGCTCAGAGCTGTACTGACAGTGGTCCTCCCAGTCAGCCCAGGGTACCTATAGGAACTCCTCTCCTACAAAGAAAGCCCAGTCTTACATTCCGTGCAGAATTCTCCCTGGACTACGCTGAGGTAGCGTGTGCTGAGTTACATCATTCTGCATGTGGAAAGGCAGAGAGGAGGTCTCTCTCCCAAGTGTCTCTGTAGGGCTCTTGTCATGGTCCCCCTGGAACGTGGACCTCAAAAGAACAGGGATCCTGGTCTTGACATTCACTGCTACATCTCTCGTACCTCAAACAGTGCCCAGAACACCATAAGTGCCCATATGTGTTCAAGGAAAGAATAAAGGAATGAAACAGGAAATAAGCACCTGAAGCCTTACCAGAACTACAGCCAAATTAAAAATCAGTTTCTTGGAAAACTCAAAGAAGACAATCACAGTTGTTGTTATTGTTGTTTTAAGGAGGCTCCACACTCACTGTGGAGCCCAATGAGGGCTTGAGCTCACAACACTGAGATCAAAACCTGAGCTGAGATCAAGAGTTGGATGCTTAACTGACTGAGCCACCCAGGTGCCCCAATCATACACATTCTAAATGCTATGTGGGACAGCACCTCACAGCCATCCACAGGTATGGGCAGGATGACTGTGTCACTAATGAAAAAATCAGGGCAAACAGAAGTCTGTATCAGATCCATAACCTCCACAGAGCAACCCAACCAAGGCCTCTTTCATGGCTTCAAACATACTTTCTCCTGGTTGTGAACTTCTTAGGATGCAGGCTCATAAGTACTTAATCTTTGGAACTTAGACAATGGTGAAGCACCTCTCCATTCTGATCCTCCTTTGGAGGCTTTGCCTCCTTCTGTCCCAAAGCGCCCTTGTGGATCTGCTTTCTGAGGGGCAGTCCTGAGCCACCTTCCTCAGGTTGTCTGCTGTCTCTGTCATCACTATCAAAGAGTAGAGCCAGACTCTCATGACTCCTGGTTTCTCAACTGATGACCTCTCCTAGAGCCTCTGCATAAAAAGCCTCTTTCTTCACTGATAAGGAAGAAGAAATGCAGACAGAGAAAGAGTAGCAGAATTCTAGAGTGATAGAGTCTGTGTCGCATCCCCAGCAACCCCTATCATTCTGCAGAATGAGAAAACAGATGCCAACTAAGCATATCCACCAATTCTTTCCAAAGCTAACACTCCCCAAGGTCAGAAAAAGCCATTAACATCTCACCGTGGCCTGACATGAGATAAACATCACCAGCCAGGCAACCTCACTTTGTGTCTGCTTTAGACAATTTCTTCCTCTCTCCGCCTCCACTTGCTCTAGAAGAATAAACCCCAGATGCCTTTCTGAATAAAGCTTACATACACTCCCAAGAGCCAACAAAAATGAAGCTGTAGGTAAAGGTGACCAAAAATGCCAAAGCAGACTTTTGACCAAATGCAACAAGATGAAGGTGATACTTTTTCAATGAAACAGTAACTTAAACTTTGAATTACTGCCTGATTTTACTGCTTAGAGATGAAAGACCCTGTAGTGCTGAACAAAAAAGTCATATAACTCAAAGAGGATTTTCTTTGCTTGGCATCACCTGTGTGAAAAATACATTTAAGTAACAAAATGTCCTTGCAAGAGTTCATTCTCTGATAAAGAAGCTGAGCTGTGGAACTGGTGAGGAGCAGACAGTCTGTCATTTTTCCTCTTCTGATTATGTAGTTTTCCCCCAAAATAGATCTCATCTCATCTAATTTCTCCTAGAACATGACAAAAGGTGAGCCAAGTAGACCAGCTGTCCCATGAGGCTGACCCTGGTTGCCATTCTGCTCCACGAGGTGAGTGTGAGCCGATGATTCCTACTGTCATCCCAGGACCACAAATGTCTAAGTCCCACCACTCACAGGGAATCTCTTCTCCTTTTGTACTTTCTAGTGAGGCTAAAACTGTAGCCCCAGTGACCCTGAGATTGCCATAGCTTGATACTGAGATCACAAAGCTGGATGACGTAAAGACATCTGAGGCTGGAATGTAGGTATCTGACTCACTTCTGATGATGTCTAAGAAGATCCAGGTCTGAGTCCAGAAGGTCAGTCATGAGGACAAAGGGGGGCAGAGACATGCCCAGCACTTTCAAAAAGCTGAGTCTTGTGAGGAGATGCCAAGATCTCAGTCTGGTGGGAGGGGATGGTTAGGTAAGCAACTGGCAAGAGTCCACACAGGAGGGACAGGAATAGAGACTCAGCTATGAAGAAGCAGGCATTCAGGGACAAGATGTCACTGGAAGTCTCCATGAAGATGGCAAGGGTGGATTTAGATGATGGTGCATGACAGTCATCCAGGTACCGAGGAAATGAGACACGAGAAGAGGTTTGGTACACATCCTGAGGGTCAGTTAGCCTTAGGTTTCCACCCTGACCTCCTGCCCTGGGGCAGGGAATGGCGCCAGGAAGGCTGCAGAGACTGGGCTGGGCCTCAGTCTACAGAGGTCTGAGCAAAGCAACATTGCTTCAAAGATCTAGGAGCCCGCTACACATGCAGTCCTCAGCTCCAATCTTCACACAAATCTCTCCTTCCTGTGATTTCAAAATCAGCAAGCTCGAACTAGTTTCCTCCCACCCCTACCAAGTTTCTACTTGCATATTTTGATGTCAATCCAGAACTTGTGTTAATCAGGCCAAAATTCATTAAGGAAGGCCAACTGTGATCTCCAGGAAGCTAGCTGCTCTCCATCTAATATAATTTGTGTTTCATACAGCCGAGTGATTTTTCAAACACTCTAACACCAAGCTCTGGGTGGGGGGGACCCCCATGAATGAAATAGAACAGCTCCTGTCTCACAGTGCCTATTGCAATGTGTGTGCTCCCTCCTGTTTGGGGGAATCCTGCGCTGCAAAGTAATAATGACTACTCATGTTGTGGTACCCTCATCATGTCACTGCCACAGATAATTAAGCTCATCAATTATCTCCTTCCCTTTGCTACTTGGGGAGGATGCCACTCGCGAAGTTCACAGGAAAGCCAGTATATCAGCCACTTAAGCCCTCCGCAAGCATACTGGTGACCTCCCAGGAAAGCACAGTGGTTAGAACACAGGCTCTGGAATGTGTTACCCTGAATTCAAATCCACCCTGGCTCTTGACTTCCTAGCTATGGGAAAGTTAGTTAACCTTCCTGTTCCTGACTTTCCTAATTGCTAAAATGGAGGAAATAATTCTACCAGTCTCAGTGGCCTTCTATAATCCATTAATTCAACTGACATTTTTTTTTGTTAAGCACCTACGATGTGCCTGGCAATGTTCCAATTGCTAGACATATAGCAGTGCATAAAACAGGAAGGTTTGCTGTCCTCAAGGGGGTTTACATTCTAGAAAAGGAAGCCAGATACTAGGAAAGAATCAACATGAAATGAAATGATACATATCAAGTGGTCAGCACAAGGCCAGACACAGAATATGGCCTCTGTGACAGATGGAAAGCACCAGATACATTCAGGATACCCGTCACCCCACCACACCCACCCATGGAAGGAATGGACGTTCTTTCAGCCTACATCTTGGGAAATCCCGGCGGGCTTCTTTCCCTCCAGTGTCACAGAAGTGAACAATGACATAGTAAGAATCCTACAGGAGTCATGAGTGGGGAATTTGGAGACAGACAAACCCAGACTCAAATATCAACTCTTGTTTACTCACTCATTGACCTAGAGCAAGTCACTTAACTCTGTGATGTTCTGTTTCTGCATATGTAAAATAGAAATGACAATGGCACCTGACTCTGAATTGTGAGGATGAGCCAAGATTGTGATTGGGGCTCAGCCGGGTGCCTGACACAGGGTAGTGCTCATTCTCCTCTGCCAAACCTACTCTCACCACCCCTCAACCCCAACTCAGCTGTAGCAGCTATGGTGCCTCCATTCTACTTCAGAGACTGTGCCCAGAGTGCCTGAGTCATTTCACTTGCCATCCATGAAGATGTCATAAATTCTATCCCCACAAAGTGGCTTTGCCCCTTCTGCTTCATAATGGTAGTGCTGAGCATTGGGATGTGCTCCAAGCTGCACAGTTGTCCAGGGATTGCCCATAACTCTCTGTCAACCTTGGAGCCATGGTGGGGTGATGGAACGAATATCTCCTCCCTTCCCGACTATAAGGTCCTGGCAGGCAGAGGCTGCCCATCCCACTCTCAGCATTTGAGATGTTGCTGGGACATGGAAAACACTTGAGGGCTTAAAATGAGTTGAAACAGAACCAGTCTGGGGGGATAGGGAGAAGCCACTATCAGAGAGGAAGTGGTCATTTGAATTCCCCCAACAAAAAGGCCCCTGTAAGAAGTATTAGTGAAAAAATGAATGCTCTGCTAAAGACATTGTGGGACCACAGGGGAGGTTACATCAAAAAGAAAACCTCAGTTAGGGTTTTCCATCTCCTCCAAAATTTCTCTTGAGCTGCCCACTGACTGGGTCCCTTCCTCAGAGACAGCCCTCACTTCCTTGGCTCTGGAAGTTTTTCCTTTGGATCCACAAACCCATCATTACAGTGAAGTAAAGGCCCTTTTCAGGAATCCACCACCTGCAGAAGCAAAAGGATTATACATAGCACATAACTTTCCACAGTCACACAAATATTCTGCATTTATTGCAGTTTTAATGAGAACAAAGCAATATAACATTTTTAAAAACTCTAAAATCTCTATGTTTCTAGAAGACAACCAAATATGCAATTCTAACAGAGGGGAATATCAGTATCCAGCGTGACAAACCATAAAAGGAGATCACAGATTGAGGGTTCCCTAAGCAGCACCAGTGAGATCAACCAGAACAGCCCCCGCCTGACCCCACCCCCCCACACCCATACACAACAGGTGATGAAGGATGGCAACCTGATGGGAGCTGTCAGAAAGGACCCATAAGTTACTAGAAAGGAAAAACCAAAGTTTAAATTTAGGGCCATGACAAACCACAGCTCAGAAGCATTTGAGAGGCAAGAGCAGGAAAGTGACATTTCCCCAAACAGAAGCTCAGCTCCAGGGAAATGATCCCACTTGCCATCTGTACTGGTGGAGAGCTGCTGGCCAGCCTCCCCTCCTGGCTTTCTGACACCAGAAGGAGTGAGGAGGCTACTAATAGAGAGGGCTGGGAGGAGATGGTTTATAGAAAGAGATCTGTGCCCTGGCCAGCACTGTGAACACTTTCACCCTGTGGGGTGGGGAGGAGGAACCTTGCCTTTCCTAAAGGGATGCTGAAATGGACACCCAGGTGCACGCCCATGTGAAAGAGGATGGCCAAGTCCAGTCCTGGTTCCATCATTACTGATGCAAATGACCATGACAGAAACTATGGGGCCGATGTCTCCTTAAAGTAGGGCATTGCACTGATGAGCTGTGATCTTCACTTGCCAAGCCTGCTTGGTTCTTCAGGTATTGGCCAATAGGATGGTTGGAAATGGCATCACACCACTGTTTCACCAGCACAACACCCATCCCCCATCCTGCTCCCACAAGGCGGCGCTGTTCAGGGCTGGGGCCACGGGCTTCACCATGTGAGGGACCTTGGTTTGATCCCAGTGCCACCACATACTAATTGGAGTCTGGTTCACCCATCTGTAGACTGAAAATAACAACACTCCCTTCGGGCGCTGTTATATTTAAGGCAAGTGAAATGAAAAATGCTCTTGGAGTGTTGAGCACCGGGACTCCCCATCTGGTCCTCCTTCCTTTTCCTACAAAGGGCCCCACATCTTCCTGTCCCACTCCCTAGGTGAACCTGCTGCCTGACAGCTGAGGACACCTGAGCTCCACAAAGGACACAAAGAACTATTTCCTGAACTCTGGCTCTTTCCCTCTGCTCCTCTCTGACACCTCTCCCTACAACTCACACTCAGCCCCAACCAGAAGCTTTCTTGGTTAGAGGCAACATAAGCCACCCCAAAGGTGACAAGACGTCAAGGCTCCCCAACCAGCCGCCACCTCAGTGCAGAAACTGAGCAAGGACAGCCGCGCTGCTTCTGTCATCATTAGCTCTGTGTGATGGATGAAGAAATGGAGACTCAGAGAAATCACATGATTTGTCCAAGGTTACCAGGATAATACCGAGGAAAGCTGAAACTTGACTAATGTCTTCTGAGTCCTGATCAAATGCTCCTGTTATGTAACAAGCTGTCATTCCCCCAGCGGCCAGGGAAGTCCTCGTAGGTATTTGTGGAAATGAATTAGATCCATACGATAGGGACACATCAGGCAATGCTTCCTGAAGAGAAGGATGATGGGAAGAGTGTGAAGCCTGGTTTTCTTTCCCTTCCAACAGAGTAAGTGCATCAGGACCAGAGAAGCAGAGTCACTGGGTGATCTCCTTTCTTCCCTAGCAGTGACGGCCATAACCATAGGCTGTATCCTAAGGGGCTGCAGGCTAGAGGTCTCCACCCCCCAGACCTCTGCTCTTCCCGAGAGAGAGGTCTGGGTCCTGAGGCATGAAATCAGAGAAGTCACCTCACCTCTCTGAGCTTCCATGTCTTCCTCTGGAAAACTGCCACTGACATTTTGGGGCTATGTACTAAGTGGGAGAACAGAGCTAAAGCTTGTAGCATGGTGCAACATGGATAAACAGTAGCTATTTTATCTTTATTGTTCCATTATCATTACCATTATCAATATTGTTCCTATCTTCAGGTTCACCTAAAAGAGTTACCTACTCAAGATCGCTCACCCTCAGAACTCCTATACCCCTGGGCCTCTGCACAGCAGGGAGGGCTCACAGTGGCTGGCAGCATCTTTCCCAGTGAAGGCACAGCATGGCTGCTGGGGCAGGGGACCCAGGGAGCACTGTTTTGTGACATGCAGGCAAGGCTGGAGTCAGAAGTACAGCATCAGCTGGATCTTTCAGAGGCCCAGAGATGGCTCCCTAGCTTCATGGGAGAGAGACCGAGAAAGACCGCAGAAAGAGGTCAGGAAGCAGGCAGAAAAAAAGAAGGGAAAGTGAACCAAAAAAAAAAACATGTAAACCAGGGAAAACACACGGTAGCTCCCTAACTGCAACTTTCCACCCAGGATTTCTGGGTGCTGCTGACACTATATGTTTTCTCTCAGCTTCCTGGTACCCACAAACATCTGTCACCCTTTGATGAAAAGCTCTTGTGTGGAAATCAGGAGGCTCAGGTTCTAGTCTCTGCTCAGACAATAACCTGACTTCTCCTGGGCCCAGTCCTCACATCTATAAACCTCAGGGAAGTCATGGAGTGGGCACCAGGAGGCTGGACCAGTTAGGTTCTAAGCTTCTCTCCAAATCAAATACACTCTGCCTTCATTAGCCAAAAGAAAATCCTACCTCGAACGGATGTGGTCTCCTGTCCAGGGAGAGCCTACATCTTTTCTTCCCACAGAGCCACCCACAAATGTGACTGCAGTCTGAGTGGCGTCATGAATGGGAAGTCACATGACCACCTCCTGCATATTCATTAGGTAAATTTAACTTCCTACCACCACCGGGTTTAATCTATGGGAATTTAATCCTGTACATTTCTCCTTTGCTCAGCAGTATCTCACAGAGTTGAAAGATGAGCAGTCTCTGTCTCCCAAATGGGCTTGTTTTTACTTTGGGATACAAATCACCTGATTGGCTTGCTCCAAGGCATTTATAAAGAAAGATAAAAAGAGAGATATCAGGATGTCAAATCTATCAACCTTGTAGAGCAAGTTTGCTAATCCTCCTGCTGCTCATCTGACCCACCATCACCCCACCCCTCGGATGTCCTAAGCTTTTCATGCCAATCACCTCTATTCTGGCAGAAACTGTATGTTGAGAGATTCACAATGTAGTCGCAAGGTCATAGTTCTTGACCTCAAAGAGTTTTCAAGTAGATTAACAAATGGATCAACTAGCATATTATACTAGATTGGCCACAATGACATTGTGGACCATGGCAGGTGACTCTCAGCACCATGGGAGCTGGAAGATGGCAAACCCACGTGAGGACAACTCTTCCTGGTGGCTGTGCAACTTTGTGCAAGATTCTGAAGATATGGACACAACATGGCATGGAGGAGACCAGGAACACAGAGATTAGGAAAGAGGCTTAGAATCCAAACTAGAGCTCATTTTTGTCATGAGGCACAACAAGAAACTACTGCATTTGATCAAGCAGAGGAGAAGCACAGCCTATGTACCTGGAAAAGAGGCCAGGAAAACCACTGTGACCTTGGCCGATAGGAGGTACTGAAGAACTACACAGGACAGAAATGAGGAGCTAGAACAAAAATGCAAGAAAGAGAGAGAGGATGAGAGGGTCGGCTCCTGACAGAGCCAGCTTATCACCACCCCTCCAGGCTTCCCATCTCCCTTCTTGTCCCTGCTCATAAGCATCAAAGTCTTTGACACTCCCTCTGAATCAAACTGGAAGAACACAAAACCAAAAATCTTCAAAGCCACTCTACCTCAACAGCTTCTTCTAATTTTCTGTTAGCTCTGCTGGGAAAGGCAAGTAGAAATGCCTACAGGCTTGCAGAGTCAAAACTGTAGGGACAGCCCATACCTCAGATCGAATACACTAACCCTAGTGGTCAACCTATTAATTCCCTGGATATGGCCACCCTCCTCCTTCTCCAATACCTGCCGCAAAGTGACGGCAGAAGGCTTTGGTGTCCATGTTCTGAGAGCAATGGGACACCAACAAGGTCATCTTCATATTCAAGACCTGGAGAGCTATGCTGCTTCCTACCAGTGCCTCCTGAATGATCTCGTTAGCACAACTACTTGTGATTTCAGTCAACAGGAAACCCAGGGGCTGACTTCTAGAAACCATGCAAAACAGACAAGGCTTTCATCAAGCGACATTCTCCACTGAACTTGGATGTCCATGCAACTCCAAAGTCCTCTCAGATGCATCACCTCATAGTGAGACAAAAATATCCACACTTACACTAATTTTTAGGGGGAAAATAGGTACATAAGTTGAGAATAAGCTTTTAAAAACTTGTTTTTGAATACCCCTTGGCAAGTCCTGGGCTAGAAAGCTTTTTAACTGTAAAAACTCTATGGTTTAAGCTAGAATATGGAAAAAAAATGACACCTTCTAAAATATACCCAGAAGGTGACTGAGGAATGTGATAGAGGCCACCAGCAGGCTGGCTCATTCTACTCCCCAAATAATTGCCTGCGATATAAGCACTGGATCTAACACTTGGGTGCTAGATATTTTTTGTTCACTGACTTGATTGGGAATCCATGGAGAAATGGAATCAACTTGGAAATGGTCCATCATTTAAAACAACAGAAAGGGAAGCAATACTTTCTCTAACAAAATGTGCAGATCCCACATGAGACAAGCTGCTAGTATTAAGATTTTATTTCAATGAAAAAGGGTTGAGCTTGCCTCAAGAACAAAACAATTTTTTGCAAAACAGCAATTTGAAGTTCATCCTTTTGTCAATAAAATTGCTGTGCAATTTCCAAACTTCTCAAAGAGAAGCAATTAGTCAACAAACATATTCGTGAGTCATGGCACAATGGGAGAAGGAGAAGAATCCCAGCTCTGTTCTCCACCTCAGAACATCTCTGTTGTCCTAGTCTGAAAGAACTAGGACTTAACCCCTGGTCTCTGTCTCTGGCTGTATCCAGGCCTTTCTCCATGTGTGGATGTCAGGCTTCTGACACACAGATATAGGCTGCCTGAGGACATCTGAACTTCCATTTCAGTGCTGCTCACTGAGCAGCCAGCCTAAGTAAGCGGCAGCTATAAGTGCCAACTCCTAGAGGGCAGGCACCATGTCCACCCTGTCTCCACACTCCCCAAGGCCCAGCCAAGTACAGGGATCAGAACACAGCCAGCATTTTTGCTGCCTAAAGTTAATGAAAGAGTAGAATCAGTCAAGTTCAGATGCTATGGAGAGTTTCATCTTGAAAGCTTGAAATGCCTCTCAAATGCTCCATAGTCCCCAAGTTGGAAAAGGAAAAGGGTCATGGCACAAATAGAATAGGCAGATTTTGTAAAAGGAAAATTCCTTTGTTCCCTTGGGCTTTTAAGCAAGGGGCTTTGACAAGAAGAAACTTGATTCTCCTGAGACTCTAAAGCACCTGTCATCATGAAGCTCTTTTCTACAGTTCTCTCTGGCTTGGTTTCAGATTCCAGTCTACCTCCTCCCTCATATTTTCACATGTTTATGCAGCCATGGAACTGAGCCAAGTCATGGGGAAAAGGCAACACAAAACAATAAAAACTAGGCCACAGGTTCTCTTCCCACCCTTCCGTCTTCAGTGACCAAGAGGCAAAATGTAGCAGAGACACAAATGGACAGGGTTGGTGGAGTGGGCCAGACAGGGTGCACAGATGTATCTAACAAACCTGACAGTTTCTTTAGGAGTTTGAGGACTCCATCCTTCACACTTGGTAGCCTATAAGTTATTTCCTCTGTCTTTTCAAGGACTGTCTCTTCTTTACTCCACCCCTTCCTTCCACCAGCATTTATTGAGCGCCTACTAGCTACAGGCACTGTAGAAGCTGTTAGGAATATGAAGTAACAGGTCTAGCAAAACAGCACCAAGCCACTACAGGATGACACTTGCAAGGGTTATCCTAAACTGAAATAACAAAATGCTTGCTGTAGGTGAGGATAAGAAACAATTTCTTCATAAAAAGCATCAATACCAGGATGCTACATGCCCTGGGCTGTCCTTGAAAAGGGCCTGTGCACATCTCCACTGGGACATGTGCCCACTGGCAGCATCTACATTTAATCTTGGTTTACAGGTAAGGACAAATAAAAATATCAGTTCTTTGGACAGACACAGTTAACGCTAACTTCTGGGTCCCGCTGGCTCCCTGAACCTTCCTCTGTGTCTGCACTCCAAGTTTGCTCATTGTTGGAGGATCACAGACCAACCCTCCCCTCCAAATGTACATTACTGCCAGGGAGGAGCCCTGAATTGTTCATTTCTGTCATTTCCAGGGCCAGACACAAAGGGTGGCATAAAGGTACAGGTACAGTGAATGGTGAGTTGAAGTCTTTTCTCCAGGACTGAGAGTCCCAGAAATGGGAGTTCATTTGTCCTTAGAGATTTTTACATTAGGTTACATTTGCTCACAAAGCTATTCTATCTAGTATGACAAAAAAAGAGTCCCCAAAGTACTCATTCATGTCAGTCCTTACAGAACAATAAACTTACATTTCCATCATTTTCCTGTCAATTCCACTAGGAAGCTACATAGAATCCTTCACGGTTTGCCCCTGCTCACCTCTCAGGCCTTATCTTTCCCACTTCTCAACCCACCTATGTTCAGTACGCAAGTGTCTACTGAGTCACTTCTCTGTGTGAGGCATTGTGTAAGCCGCTGGGAATGAAGCAGTGAGCCAAATACAAATGCAGTTCCTATTCTTAGTTACTCATAGTTTATTGGGGGAGAGAGTTATTAATGAAATAGCCTTACAAATACAAAAGTAAACCTTATCTCTGGTGAATGCCAAGAATAAAAGGTATCTGGTACTGTTGACATGTTTAACAAAGGGCCTAACATCCCGAGGACATTGGAGAAGGCATTCACAAGGGACTTACCTAGAGCTAGGATCTGGAGGATGAGCAGGAGTTTGCTATGGTGGTGTGAAGCTCCGGAGAGAGAGCCTCTGATGGGCTCACTTCCATGTCTGTCAGCATCCTTCACACTTCTCCCACATAGCTCAGCTATAATCTCCTCAGAAGACCCTCCCTAACTTCCCAGGTGAGATATGACACCCTTCTGTGTGCCCTTGTGGTACTCTGCACATGCCCATCTTTATGAAGCCACTTAACACCACAGGGCTTTCCACTTCCCTTTCTGAAATGAGAAGTCTATGAGGGCAGGGGCTTTACCTAATACATTTTTAAATCTGCAGCCCAGAGAGAAGCAAGTAACCAGTATATTCTTGATGAATGGAAGGAGAGACAAATGAACGGATGGATGGATGCAGTGTTGGTCATTCTCATCCAGCTCTTCCATCTCTCTCAAGCATATGTATCTATACATGTCAACAGCAGTCAACGCACCTTTGTCTTTAGCATCATGATTTTATGCTTTCCCTGTCTCCCCAGACTCCTAGAGGGCAATCAGGAGAAGTTGTCATTCTCATCAGTGGGCAGGAGGGTATAATCATCCCCGAGCCCCAAGAGATTCTAGACTGGAAGAAGCCCAGAGCTATACTCCAAAGCTACTCCAGCCCATTTTGAGGACTCTATACTTTATTTGTTCATCAAATCTTTCATTCACAAATATTTACTGAGTCCCTCCTATATGTTACACACTATTCTAGAAACGAAGCAGGAAACAAGACAGACATGATCCCTGCCTACATGGAGCATACAGTGTAGAGAAATAAGTAAAATAAGATGATGGGAGACACAGGGAATTGGCTGGAAAAAAGCAAAGCAATGCATTAGAAAATAAGTGATAGTGAAGCTGACTCCGTTGTGTCATGGTGGTCAGGGAGGGCTTCTCAGAGGAGAGGACCTGCTAGCTAAGACCTGAATGATAAGAAAGTAGCATCCATGTGAAGTTTTGGGGCAAGAGGATTCAGGCAGAGGGAATGGCATGCACAAAAACTCTGATGTGGGACACGTTTGACACACCAGGGGGAGATATGCACATCAAGGTGGCCACAAAGAGAGACGGACAGAGAGACATGGCAAAATATGGTTCGACAGAGGTCAGATCATGGCATATGTGTGAAGGAGGCTAAGGATTTTAGACATTCTGCAGGTGATGGCAAGTGCACAGGTGTTTTAATTGCTTGCTCAGCTGCTCTATAAGGAACCAACCAATGGCAGCAAACACAGATGGAAAGAGGCCAGTGAGGAGGATGGCAGGGGCCCAAGTACAAAATAATGGTGGCACTGGTGTCATGGGAGTACCAGCAATGAGCTGTAGTCAATTACACACAGTTTGGAGTTTAAGAGGACAAGGCTTGAGAATGGACTGGCTGAAGAGGATGAGAGAAAATGAAGAGTTCAAGAGGGAGAATCACCTGTTTGGGCCACAGTGAATAGGAGATACCAATTCCACATCTGAGTGAACAGTCCTGGCAGGCCATTCAAACACCATTGAGTAAACACACTGTACTATGAACTTTCACTGCCATTAAACCAGCAAAGTTGAAGCGTTCCCATACTTTAATGACTGAAAGAGACTGGAACTGTTTAGGTTCTGCTCCACTGAGGTTCAGATCCAACTCTGTCACTTACGGCTGTAGGATCTCAGGTAAGGAACAACCTGTTTGTGATGCTCGGTTCTTCTGTGAAAATGAGACCAAAACCAATCTACCCCAGGGTTGAGAGGACCTGACTGGTTGGGGAGAGGCAAGCACCCAGGGTGGCAGCAGGTGTAGGCATGGCACCGGGCACCAGCTGATTGGCCTTGTTCCTGACAGCTGGGCCTGCCCACCAGCAAGGAACTGTGGTTCACCATTCTTATCGTTAGCTATTATTCTCCCTAGGTTGATGAAAACTTCATGGGGGAAAAGAGCCCAAGAAATTCCAATGCAATACAGTAATACTGTTTTGAGTGACTGAAATAGCGGGTCAAGAAAAATGACAGCGACAGGGATAAAAATGTGGATCTACAAAACATGCAATCAAGAAAACCTGTGAGCTGTGAAAACCAAGTAACCTCAGGACCCCTCACTCCTTACCCACAGCACCACCTCCCAGTGCTACCCAAGAACCTGGCAGGGTGAGGGAGAGGTGGATGGGAGGGAGAGGGTGCACTCTCACTGAGAAGGTAGGGTCCCTTAGGAGACTAGACCGGGGAGGCTATTAGCACCAAAGTATGTGGCAGGAAGCACTGTGTTTACGTGATACAATAATGGAGTGATGAGAACAAGCCCACCTCATCCTCGGCCCCTGACTCTTTGTAGTGGCCCTGAAATTGCTCAATGATGTGCTGAGCTTATTTTCTGCTAGTGGGCACATCGTTCTTTCCACGTGTCTGGAATAAAACAACAGCTTGCTGCCCAAGACAAAACAAAAACATGTTTCCATGAGGACAGCTTCAGAGCAGGATACTTGGGAGAGGGCAACACACAGAGGCAGTGCCAGTGGGGTCAGCTGCCATCCACAGAGACCAAGCTCTCCCCTGCATACCACCAATACCCAGATGTCCTGATCAGGTCTCTGAGCGGGCCTGGGTCATCTGATCACAGTTTGGGAAAGAAGTGTGCTAAAAGGGAGGAGTTCATGTTCCCTGTGGGGAACATTTCAACTATTCAGGAAAAGGGGCCACTCGTGACACTTTAAAAACCAGTAATCCGGACACCTGGGTGGCTCAGCATGTAATTCCAGGTCTGGGGATCTAGTCCCATACCAGGTTCCCTGCAGGGAGCCTGTACCTCCCTCTGCCTGTGTCTCTGCCTCTCTCTGTGTCTCCCATGAAAAAATAAATCTATAAAAAATAAAAAATAAAAAAAATAAAAGCCAGTAATCAATAGAAGCACAGTTGTGTTCAAGAAATCCATAAACTGGCCCAGGCCATTATCTATATTCAATTGTCACCATAGGATTAGCAGATCCTCAGACTAGAGCCATAGTATTTCTTTGAACTTAGGAAAAAGAAACTTCTTTCATTAGGAACTGATTTTCTTGTCACTAATTGACTTCCACCCATCCCAGATTACTCTGAATGAGTCACTTCTATTCATGGTGTTGGGACTTCAGTGGTGTTGGGATGAAGACCATCTGGATTTCACAAGTCATCACAATAACTTTATGGTGAAGCCTGGCTTCTCCACTTAGAGCTGAGAGACCAAGGCAGTGTTAATGGTTAAGACTCTCTCTCTCTTCATTATCTCAAGAAGGGGTTTGATACTACTGTGTAGCTGAGAGAACCAGTGTAAGAATTAAATACGATCTTGTCATGTCATGTGTGTAGCATGGTGAGTGGCACATGGTTGACACTGGGTGTGGTGTGAGCACTGCTACTGGTGTGGATCACTGTAGGTGGTCAGCAGTGCAAACATGGGCCTGGAGTACAGTGCCCAGACCAGGGGACATGAAGGTGGCCCCTGGAGAGGGATTCTGGAGTGGCCCACATGCCCATGGCCATGTGACTGGAAGGCCTGCTTTTGCTTAGTTACTTAGAATGGGGGGGAGGGGGAGCTTTCCAGGAAGGAGCAGATCTAGGCCAAGTTTGCTGCTCCACTTGCACATCTGACAGACTCGACTAGGACCACATTTCTGTCTCCTTCCAGTCCAGAAATGGTCAGGATATGGCCAAAGTCACTGTCACTCTGTCCTCCAACAGGACACGGTCGCAGAGATACATAAACCTTGGCTTACCAATCCCAACAAAGCTACTCCCAAATCCTAGAAAGGGCAGCTGGCTCAGTCCGCCTGCATTGGCAACCTGTACACGTACTGAGGACATCACAGGGGCTCAGCAAGCCTTTGATGAATGAACCAGCAGCAGAGAAAAGGGTGAGATGACAGCAGGGTGAGTGGAGCAGAACAGTGTGCAGAGACCATTCCCACTTGCAACCACTTCCTCACCATCCTGCCACTTGATAATAAGTTCTCAACTTAGGCCCACTCTCATCACCAATAGGATATTGGCCATGTCCAACCCTGCTGTGGCGTGGTGCTCACTATACATCTACGGAATGAGTTACGATGCACCTCAGTGCCATTTAACACCAACGGGCCAAGCATCTACCTGCTGGGCATTGCCAGGAGACCATGCTTCCATCGTTCAGAATGTGGAGCAACCCCACCTGCTCAAGACCTCAGGAAGACAATGTCAAGTGTGATGTAAAATGTGGGCTACTGGGGACAGATGGGGACAAGTTTTCTGGAACAGGTCCTCAGATCTCCTTTGGGAGGGGACAGGTCATATTTATAGATGGCTTTTCTATGTGCCAGATACCATTCTTAGGACTATGTAATCACTAATTTGACCTTTGCAAAAAGTCTGTGAGGTAGGTATAATTATTTCCATTTTGTACACAGGGAAACTGGGGCAGCAAGAGGCTTCAGAAGTTGTTCAAGGTCATGGCTAACAAGCTAACCTGAGATCTGAGCAGACACTGTCCAGCACCATCAGACAAGCTCTTAACCAGGACACTGATGTGTGAATCCTCCATCCATGCTCTGACACATGCCTCACCTGCCCACACCTCCACCATACCCCTCATCTGGCTGACCTACGACACCCTCACTGTCTATAGTCTATCTTCCCCTGAGTCAGGAAACAACTTAGGGACAGGACCAGTATCTGCCGTGGTGCTGGTACATAGCACTGATGCCTGGAGAAGTCACCCTGGAGAAGGGTCTCAAGGCTGGCCCCAAAAAACTTGGTGGCCTCTCCAACTCTGCACACATGGAGGTGTGAGACAGGAATCAGCAAACGGAGCTGAACACTTGCAGAGGCAGAAGATTGATGCAGCCCATCCTAAGCATGCAGCCCTCGAAGGCACTGTCTCCCTTGTTCCCATCATGTAGGACTGATGGCTTTGTTGTGGCTGTCACAGGGTCCATGTCAAACATGTCATCTTTCCCCTCACCTGCACTGACCATGAGTTCTTGCTCTTGGGCATTTATATACTTGGTGTAGTTTCTTCTTGCCGCACAGTGAACCCTAACCATCCCTCTGGCCCAGGCACTTTCTCTGAGAGGCCATGAGGTCTGCAGGTACCACCGGCCACCCTGGGAGACCTGCCTTGGGCCAGCCGCTCCCAGAGTCATTTTTCTGGCTACTGCTCAGTGTCCTGAGATCTTTGCTTCTCAAAGAGGGAGAGAAGGGAGATGCCACAAACGAACACCTGAAACCTGGGCTCTGTGTCTCAGGGAGTGCTACAGGTCAGGACACGCCTCAAGTACAAGAGGACTCTCCAGGAAAGAAGAGCCCAAAGTGACTGAGTGTTCACAGTAACATACGTCTTTTTCTCTTTATGTGTTAAACCAGGAAAATCTGTGCTTGGTGTTGACTCTATTTTCCGACATTATTTCCCAGCCCAGATGAGGCCACAAAGCAGGAGGTACCAGCACCACTCAAGAGAGACCTGCAAGCTCACCGTGGGCAAGTGGACCACTGTGCTATGCTCAGGACACCCTCTGCCACTCTGGCCATCTGTTTACAAACTTTCTAAACAGTGCTACTCAGGTACAGTTGGCATACCATAAACCACACATATTTGAGGCGTCCCATTTGAAGAGCTTTGCTAAACATAAATACACATGAGACTTCTGCTGGAATCAGGGTGATGGACATACCCATCACCCCCAAAAGGTCCTTCCTGCCCCTCTGTAATCCTGCCTTCCCATCCCCTCAACACCAAACTACGGGTTAGCTTGCATTTTCTGAAGTTTTATATTAATGCCAACAAATAGTAGATACTATTTTTGCCTGGCTTCCACCCAGCATAATTATTTTAAGATGTATTTGTGTTGTTATGTGTATCAGGAGTTTATTCCTTTTTATTTCTGCACAGTATTCAATTGTGTAGATGCATCACATTTGTTCATCTAGTCACTTGATGAATATTTGGGTTACTTGCAGTTTTTGGATGTTACAAATAAAGGTGTTATGAGCATGTGTGAACAACTATTCTGTGTGCATGTACGTCCACTCTCTTGGGTGGAGATCTACAATTAGAACAGCTAGATCATATACATGGCACTTTAAGAAACTTCCCAAATGTTTTTCACAGTGGCTACACTATTTTACATTCCTTCTAGCAATATAGGAGGGTACTGTTTCCTCCATATCTTTGTCAGCACTTGAAATGACTGTTTTTTTTAAATTTTAGACATTCTAGATATTGTGGAATCTCACTGTGGTTGTAAATTTGCATTTCCTCAGTGATAATAACATCGAGCATATTTCATGTGCTTATTTGCATTATCTTCTCTGATGAAATGCCTGCTCAAATCTGTCCCCCATTTTTATTACTTTGCCTGTTTACTTATTATTGAAATTAAGGAGTTTTTTATATGTGTTGGACCCAAGTCCTATACCAGATACACAATCTTCAAGTGTTTTGTACTAGGCTGTGGTTGCACTTTTCACTCTCTTAATGGTGTCTTCTGAAGGCAGAGATGAAAAATGTTTATCCAATTTATATTTTACACAACACTGTTCCAGTGTTGTATGTAACAAATACTTGCCTAATCCAAGGCCACAGAAATTCTTCTATTTTTTTCTTAGAAAAAAACCACAAGTTGTATAATTTTAACTTTTATTTTTAAGCCTATGAGGTATATATTTTTATGGCTTTACAAATTTATCACTTTGGTTTTTCCTAAAACTCTCTTACATACACAGCTTCCTTCTTTTTGCTAATATTCACTTTATTTATTCAACACTGGAGGTAAGATTAACAGGAGATAGTTTCTCCCCTCAAAGAGTGCTTTTTTTTTTCTTTTCTTTTCTTTTTTTTTTTTTTTTTTTTTTTTTTTTTACTTAGGAAAAATTTTTGATATATGCCAAAGTAGAGGAATTAATATAGTGGATCTCCACAACCTCAGTTTAACAATTTTCAAGATTTTGTCACACTGGCTTGTCCATCCCTCCATCCTTCCATCCTCCCTTCCTTCCTTCTTTCCTCATAAATTGCCATATGGCAAATGCTCTATGTTCCTCACAGTGTATCTCTTGTAAAACTATGGGTTTTTCTTACTCCACTACAATGCTACCACCGTATCTCATTCCCACTTCCCGATAAATTTTCCTAAGAGTTCCCCAAATATCCTTCCTTCTTACAATTTTGCTGGTTTGTTTCTCTTTGGGTTCAACCAGTGTTGACAAAACATTTGGCAGCTATGTGTCCCACTCCTCCTTTTTTCATGCACTAACTGGATCCATTTTCTGGCTCCCTGAACACTTCATGTTCTGAATTTGTCTATCTGCCTCTGTGAGGCCTCCCTGAACACACTCCTTCACCCAGCACATCCTGTCAACAGAAGGTAGCACTGTAGGCTTGACTAGATTTAAGTTCAACTTCTTTTGCCAAGATACTTCACATCCAGCTGTGTGCTCCCTACCACAGGACACCTGAAGACAAACAATGCCACTTGTCCATTTCAGTGATTCTGTGATTTATCTGAAGGTTCAGGAGTTAATAGCCTCAAGTTCATTATCAATCTGTTGTTTAATGGTTTCATCCAGGTTTGACTATTGCCCATATCAGCTGTACCATTAAAGGCTGAAAAATGGTGATTTCCCAGTTACTACTTCTGCATTTATTCACTATACGAAGTTCTTCTGTAAAGAATTTTCCCCTATTGAATAGAGCTTTATGGTTACCCTGAAATATGATTTGTACAGAATAGTATCTGTTTAACTGCTTGTTTTTAATTGCAAAATTTAGAATAAGGAGCTGAAGCCTTGGTTTCTTTTCCAGGGTAAAGAAATTTTCATGTGTTTCCTTCATTAAAATGTACTTTTAATGATTCTATTTCTCCCTTTCAGAGTTGGCACTTTCTGATAGCATCTAACTCATTGCTTGGGTTTTACACTGTCATATTTTTATTTAAACCCTTCAAACATTTGTACTGATTTTACATGAAAATCTACCTTTCAGTTTCTACTGTTGATTGTCTGTGCTGCCTCTTGTTCATGGTGGCTTACTTCACTCTATGTTTTAAAGAATTATGAGTCATGTTTGGCAGGGTTTTGAGGGAATCCCGTGAAGCTTGAGCTGATGGCTTAGTCCTCCAGAGACCATTTACATCTGCAGGAACCTCAGCGCATTCTCACACAAAACTACTTTAAGTCAAATAACCAGATTCAGTCTTTTCTTCCCCGGCTACTTGAAGCTCGGCCGCCATCATGAACGACACAGTAACTATCCGGACCAGGAAGTTCATGACCAACCAACTGCTTCAGTGGAAACAGATGGTCATTGATGTTCTTCACCCCGGGAAGACAACAGTACCTAAGACAGAAATTCGGGAAAAACTAGCCAAAATGTACAAGACCACACCAGATGTCATATTTGTATTTGAATTCAGAATCCATTTTGGTGGTGGCAAGGCTTTGGCATGATTTATGATTCCTTGGATTATGCAAAGAAAAATGAACCCAAACATAGACTTGCAAGACATGGCCTGTATGAGAAGAAAAAGACTTCAAGAAAACAGTGCAAAGAACACAAAAACAGAATGAAGAAAGTCAGGGGGACTGCAAAAGCCAACGTTGATGCTGGCAAAAAGTGAGCTGGAGATTGGACAGCAGAAGGAGTAAAGATTCTGCAGTGGATTTATCTGTGGTGATTGTGCAGATTTTTCATGAGAGGATTAATAAACTAAGAATGTTAAAAAAAAACAAAAAACAAATAACCAGATTCAGGTTTTCGATACCATGCCAAGAATATAAATTGCAACCACAGGGCAACCCCGGTGGCTCAGTGGTTTAGCGCCGCCTTCAGCCAGGGCCTGATCCTGGAGACCTGGGATAGAGTTCCATGTGAGGCTCCCCTGCATGGAGCCTGCTTCTCCCTCTGCCTGCATCTCTGCCCCTCTCTCTGTGTATGTCTCTCATGAATAAATAACTAAAATCTTTAAAAAAAATAAATAAATTGCAACCACATACTCAGGTCACCATTCACACGGTACACCACAGGACAGCTCAACAGTTGCTCACTGACTGATACATGTTTGTGTCTCATACCAGGCATTAAATGTCTGGTGTACCACCCTTGCCCTATAGGAATGAATGCAGGTTCTTTCTTAAAGAGTTTTTTTTGTGGTTTTTGTTTTGTTTTGTTTTGTTTTTACAGGTGATCTTTTTCCAAGCCAGAATCCAGGCTGAAATTTTCACATGTTCTTGCTATCTGGCTTTACCAATAGGTAGATTTTTTTTTTCCTTTTTAAATCAAGCCCATTCTTTAATTCAGGGTAAAACAATTGAAGCTTTGGGATATACGTGTGAAGTTTCACCTCCAATTTCTCACCTTGTAAGAACTGATGGCCTTGTCTCCAGTCTGCGGGTAAGCTGTTGCCCTCTAAATATTCTTTTTTTAAAAAAGAAGATTTTATTTATTTATTCATGAGAGAGAGAGAGAGAGACAGAGGGGGGGGGGGAGAGGAAGGGAGAGAGAGAGAGAGAGGCAGAGACACAGGCAGAGGGAGAAGCAGGCTCCATGCAGGGAGCCTGACGTGGGACTTGATCCTGGGTCTCCAGGATCAGGCTCTGGGCTGAAGGCAGCGCTAAACTGCTGAGCCACCCAGGCTGCCCTAAATATTCTTGATTAGATCAGCT
The DNA here is from genome assembly GCF_018345385.1 of Vulpes lagopus. NCBI lineage: Eukaryota > Metazoa > Chordata > Mammalia > Carnivora > Canidae > Vulpes > Vulpes lagopus. The sequence goes on along the minus strand of NC_054830.1, from coordinate 107,619,775 downwards.
GCGTTCCACCTTCCCATGCCCCAGGGCACCCAGGGCAGTGGTCAGTGTCCACACTGGTTTTCCTTCTCCCCATCTCTCAACCAGGGATTTCCCTTACATCTTACAAACTCAGCTATTTAAGAGGATATTATATTGAGGAGTTCTGTGTCATAGTTTTAAGACTCTCTAGCTCATCAAGCAGCTGTACATACACTTACCTATGAACAATGCCAAGGTGGTGTAATAAATGTGCCAGCAGAAGTATATACCTGGTTCTGATGGAGCTCAGGAGAAAGAAATGGCCTAAATTAACATGAAGGGCTCACAGAGGCTTCACTGAGGAGATGCTTAGGCTGATCCTCAGAGCTGAAATCTCAGGAATATGGTTATTTCCTTTTTGTCAGAGATAGATCATCTTCTCATGTATGTTAAAAGGAAAAAAAGGAAACAAAAACAAACCAATAGAATAAAACAAAACCAACCAACCAACCAACCAAACACCAAGTTGCATCCCCTCTACTTCACCTCTGTCTTGCTTTGCTTGGTGCCAGGGAATTGGGCTGTATGTTGGTGTGCTCACAAGAGGGGCTAGGTGTCTGGTCCAGGGAGATTTCAGCAGGAAATATGGAACATAATGAGAGGTGTAGCAGAGTGTGCTCTCTGCCACCTTTGGGGCATCTCATCCATGCTGATACACAGTCTCATCTTTTGATCTCTTTCATAGGAGAGGAGAAAGCAAATGAACCCTTATCATGTGTTCTATCTGATCAATCTGGTCGGGGTCCCCAGGTTACTATAGCAACCTTTGGGTATATCTCCTTTGGGGAGATGTGGGTTTCAAAGCAATCCTTAGTTCCTCTGGATAAAAACTTGGGAAAGTTTCTCTTTTGGATACAGGGTCTCTCCTGATGCCAAAAGCTGCTGCTCTGAGCACCTTACTGGACAGAACCCAGTATCTCAGGAAAGCCACCCTTACCAGAGGATGAGGCATTTCTGTTCCATGCAATCGTATGTGAACATGCAAAACTACTCCATTTGTTTCAGAAAGGGGAAAAATCCAACAACTAACTTGGGTAAAAGCAAAAGCATTATCAGAGCTATTTCTCTCAATATGCAGTTATGGCATCGATTCATGGTAAATAAACTCTAACCTAGCACATTCTCTCACATGACATATATGGGTACTAACCCAAAGCTTAGATAATGAGATCAGTTTCTATGAGCATTACCCATATCTGTGGCTCAAGTTATCTTGGAATATGTTGTGAAGAAGCCTGATAGAGAGCATACCTACAGGGAAGATTTTGTTTGTTTCTTTTAAAGAAAAATAAAAACGATATGATCATGAACTTAATTAAAATTGTTTTATGATGATTTAATTAGATGTACAGCACTATGCAAATTCACTCTGGCCAGGGACCTTTCTGTCTCCTAAAGTAAGGGTTGCCAAGATCTCCTGGGCTTTGCAATTTTACCTAATCCTTAATTTCATCTCCTGATGGGGTGAAGATGAACATAATTGTGTTCAGGTAATTGCTTTATCAAATAGTTTAATTGTGCATTCAACAGAACTGACAACAAGAAGGTTATTCTTCCTAATGTGTTTTTAACAAAAGTGCTAACTAATTACATGGCATCCTATTCAGGGCATTTGAGAAGAAGAAATGAATACGTATTCTTCCAATCTTGGTTAAATGCGTGTTTGCAGAGAACATAGAAATAAGTAGTAAGATAATTAGCTGAATTGCTTCTTTCTGCTGTAACTGCATAACTAATCTGCATGTTGAAGTAGTCTGTATAAATTCTGCGGATGCATTTTCACCATGGACGGTGTTTGAACATCTGTGCTTCCTGAAAATGTCACAATAACCATTTTACCTGAAAGTTTATCCTCAGGAGCCAAGAAACCTGTGTTATCTTGGCATGTTCCAAGAAGAAATAAATGCTTAATATAAGTAGGACAGATGTGCCACAGGATCAGAAGGAAGTATTACAACATTAGGCCAAATGGTTGAAAAGAATTTTGAATTAAAATAAGGCCGAATCTACTCTATTTTGCATGAACTCTTTCTTTAACAGGATAACTAACATGTCTGGTATAGACTTGGCTTCTATGCCTGTCTGTGCCTATCATTCATAGACACTCAGAATGCCTTAATAACTTCTTACGGGCTCAAGCCAGTGTCATTTAGCTGAAGCTGTTTATGAGGTTACTATATTTGACATTTTAAGAGGTGATTATGTAGTACACTGCTTTTAAAATTTTACCTGATCCAGGGAATAATCTTGCCCTCCTTCTCCAGAAAAAAATATTACCCTTGATCATAGTGAATGGCAGGGAGGAAGAAGGTCAGATGGCCACTGTATTCGACTGAAGGTTGGACATATGATTCAGAAAGATCCAGGTGGAATCCTTCGCTGCTGTTGAAGCACAGACACTGGTACATTTCTTTCGAGTTCCTAGGCTGGGAGGAAATGAATCTGGGGCTGTCAAAATCGCTATTTTCTGCCAAGGGGAGAAAGCCTCTTTGCAGAATGAAGCCAAGCAGAGATAGACAGAGAGACAGAAGGAAACGTAGTGTTGTCAACACTGAATTTCCTCTTCTTTCTCTGAGGTCTGCCTTCCCCAGTATACTTTCTAGCCTTATATGGCAGTAAATCTTCATTTGGGGATTAGGGAGAAAGTGAGTTATGTTTATGTCACTTGAAATCAAAAGCATCCTGATGATACAGCTGGTATTTTACATTACTTTTCAGATGGCTTTGCATTCATCGAAGTAAAGACTGATTGGAGAATAGGACCAGTGTTCGAGGATGTCGGCCCTGCTGCTTCTGAGCTATGCTGCCCTTGGTAAAGTTCCATTGTTTCAATGATCACATCTTTAATTTGAGACTAATCACAGTACTATCTCATAGGTTTGTTGTGGGAATTAGATGGGATAAAAGAGGAAATAAAATACTACGGCACTTAGCACAGGTCACAATTCTTAATACATATTTAGTATAAGTATTTAGTATAAGTGCTATTGTTTTGTTGTTCTTGTCATTATCAAGACTATTTAAAATATTACTAAGCTAGAGACTGATAGGGACCCCTAATATCTGCTCTATCCTTCAATTATATAACTCTCAAATTTTAGCTAGGCACATAGCTGCTCAGAATAAAAACTACATTTCCCAGACTCCCTTGCAACCTTTGAAGCCTTAGGATTGTGTCCAATAGAATGTGAGCAGAAGTGACATTGGTGACTTCTAGATTGTGCCCCCTTCCATTCCTTCTTCTTTCTGGATGGGGCACAGGAGCCACCTTGGACCCAGATGCAGAAGCTCAACAATTTCATTTGCCTGGAAGCAAAATAAGCTGAAAGGATCCTAGTCATGACCAGCATTGGGCTGCTGACCTGTAGAATGTTTGCATGAGAGAGAAATAAGACTTCATCCTATTTTAGACTCTGTTTCATCTGGGTTTTTGTTACAGCAGCCAGAACCTATATCCTAACTAGGACACAATCACTCTTTTATATACCATTCGTACTTGTTTCTTCCAAAAAACCCTGCGAAGGAGAAAAGGGGAGGATAACTAAACTAGAGCAAGAATTCTATTTAAACTAAGAGTCGAAAAAAAAAAAAAAAAAAACTAAGAGTCGAGGGTTTTTGTATCCTGAATTCTGGCTCTCATTCTAAATGATACCTGACTACTGCTGACTGAGGAAAGGAGGGTGAAAATGAACAAGACCTGAGGGGAAAAGGCAAAGTTGGGGCATCTGCCATGGGAGATGTGTCCCCAAATCTCAAACTGTTTAACATATAAAACACAACTGCTTAGAGTTTGTTAGAGCCACTATTTCCCCAATGTTATAAAACCTCTCTTGCCAGCTTTTTCTAAGCAACAGAAAATCAGAATAATGAAACCTACTGCATGACCCCCTTCATCAGACCCTTAGTGTTCACATAGTCCACAGGTACACTACTGCATTCTCCCCCTGCTACCTGACAGTACACGGGGATGGGGTCAGGATTTTTAATGTTTCTTGTCCCTCCCCAGGGCCACCAGATGGACATATCTAATGGCTCCCCTATTTGCCACTGGTCCTCTAATCCTTGGGCCAATACTATCACTGTGTTCCAGTCCCCCGAAGCACAGAATATACAAACGCAAGCCCTTCAGCTTTTGTTTCCCATCATCTGACTTTCTGCTTAGCCAGAAGCAATGAGCCACTTGCAAGTGAAGATAGTTCTCAACCAGCAGGTTCTATGGAGACAGGGCTAACCAAAAATATCCCCCAGAACACTGACACGTTCAGCTCTGTTGCAAAGCAGAGGAGCTGTACCTAAAAGGTTCCCCTGCCTGTCATGGTAACAGAGCCACAAAAACGGGGGGAGATTGGGAAGAGACACCAAGTTTAATGCTATCTTGCAAAGTCTTAAAATCCACATTGTGGATTGCTCTAACCCTCAGAACAGCCTGTGCATGGGAAATGCCGGCCAACAGAGAGAGACTCCATTTGCCAAGAACTTCAAACATGACCTTTACTTGGTAGCAATTGTTGGAAACTATTAAGATGACTCTGAAAATAATATAATCTGCGGTGACAATATGTTGAAAGAAATGCCAACCCTGTAAAGCAAGCTCTCTCTCTCCCCCTCCCTCATGTGTGCACACTCAAAACAGAAGAGAAACATTTTCCTCCACAGCAATTCTTAACTCTGCATCTCTCTTCTGCGTCTAGACATAAATGAGCCATTTGCTAATTGTTTAACAGTGATTAAGGAAGTAAACGTTCTGGGGAGGAGGGTTGACAGCAGAAGGGTGTTCGCCTGCTTGTTTTCCAATTACCAACAGCCACATCAGCGGGAGAACGGAGCTGACTCTCAGGAGCTCCCAGCTTCATTTGGGGAGCCCTCTCCTTGAGGTCAGGCCAAGCACTGGTGGCTTCTGACTAGGAAATGAGCAATCCTAGCACAGACATCTGAGCTTTGGTCAAGTGGGTCCAGATTGAGGGGATTCAATGAAGTCCTCGTGAAAGAGGAATTTCCACCCCAAACAGGATGTGGAGCAGTAGGGCTCTCCTCCCTTCCAAGCTGGGGACCCCAGAGCCACTCCACCTCCCAAAAAAGCTCTCTCCTCCAAAGGAAAGAAAGTTGAGCTTGTCTACTCAAAGCACAGGCTGCCAAACTGTGGTCGGCCATGGCTATGTCCCTCTGCACACAGGCAAAATGAAAAGCTGGCAGCCAGGACCCCAATAAGCTTTCATCCTTCCATGGGATGACTGGAGAGGAAGCAATGGGGCTCACAAATGAGGGGTTCCCAGCTGGCCCAGGCTGAGGCCAAAGAGGTATTGGCAGGAGGATCTTCAAGTCCTACCAGGACTAAGATGGTGAAGAAGTACTTTTGCTAAGCTCAGTGCTGAGATGATTTTCTTTATTTGAAATTCACAATCACCAAGACCAGCTCCAACTTCCTGAACGCCTCTAGATGTTCTAGAGTCTAGAGACTGTTTTCTGCCCATCTCTGTACCAAATACAAATGTCGAGACCTCATGCCTACCAGAAGGCCCCTCAGAGCTACTCTGCTTCTAGTCCTGCCCCTGACCATTCCCACACTTCAGCCAGTGTAAGTGACTCTGAAACCAGAAACTCTCAAAAGGATCCCCAGCCCTGTGAGGGCAAAGTCCAGCCCCTCACATGGCCATCGAGGCTGGGAAGAAATGACCCCTGATTGCTTTTGAGCCTCATTTCTGTAGCTAAAACCCTGTCCCTAGTCCTCATGTGGTCAGTCATCCTAACACTGTCACCAGCTCCTCCAGGGGCCATGCTGTCTTTTATCTATTTCTTCAACCACCCTCTCCCATCTGTTGGATGAGCTTCCCTCTATGCCACTCTTGCTCTGGCTGATTCCTTACAGCCTTAAAGTCTCAATAGAACTACCATTTTCCCTCTGAAGACCGTTCACACCTCCTAACTGGTGGAGGTGGTCCTGCTCAGTGTCCTACAGTACCCAGAATGTCCCTTATCTGAACATCTTCTCTAATAAAGGAGACTGCTTTTCAATTTGCCCACCTATAAGTTCCATGAAAACTAAGGCTTTCCTTGCTTTGTCCTTTACCACAACACAGGAATTAGGACAATGCATAACACATGGTAAGAAAGAATAAATGTTCACCAAGCTTCCAGACTACTTCAGTTTTTCTGGCCAGGAGAACATGACATCAAGGATCATTAATGACTAGGGGGATGCTAACTATCTCCAACCTAAGTCCAAGGGCCTACTTAGAGCCTTAATTTAGCTGTAGGCCTGGCCTTCAATTTATCTATCCACCCCCTTGCTGGTTTTCAACTCCTTCTCTTTTATGGGTATGGAGTCTGAATAAACATTTACTGCCATGTAACGTATCCCTTCGTATCAAGACTTTGTGCATTCTTGTTCCTTTATCTCTGATCCTGGAGGAGTCATGAAACTCTGAGTGGTGTCCCTGATGCTAGGACACTGAAACCATAAATCTAACCACAACTCCAACTCCAACCCTAACCCCAACCCTAACCCCAACTCCAACCCCAATCTGAACTCTAACCCCAACCCCAACCCTAACCCCAACACCAACCCCACCCATAACCCCAATTCCAACCCTAACCCCCCCAAATCCAATCTCAGTCCTAACTCTAATCCCAACCCTTACCCTAGCCCTAACCCTAACACTAACCCCACAGAAAGGGGCTCCTAAGCACATTCCTCCAGTTCTAGGATGGTCTGACTTCTGGGTGTAGAAGCAGAAGTAAAGTTCATGTGATGTCACCTGAAGATAAATACCCAGGAACCAGGACAGAGCTGATGTGCAAGCTCTTTCTTCTTCCTATTCCTAACAGTGTGCCCTATAGCCTTCAGATCCAACCATGAAAGCGCAACACTTCCCGTGCAGTACTGTGATCATTTATTAAGGGGTGTAGTTTTCCCTGATGATGATGATGGGGACCAATGCTACAATATATTTTGCCCACGTTAATTTTTGTGAATTTGACTTATGGTATCAAATCCCTCCTGTGAAACATGTTTCATGGTCTCATCTGTCCTTTGTTTCCTGACCCCAGTGGCCATAACTCCAGGGGATGGAGTCCATTAATAGCGCATTCACTCTTATTAACTGACCATCTATCTACTCATGGTCCTCCCAACAGCTTTGTCTGTAAGACTAAAATGTCCTCTTAAACCTCCATAAAAAGGTGGCCGTGTATTTGGGGGTAAGAATTCAAACACTTCCAGGGGTAAACCAGACCAGACTGAAGTATTCCACATGGAAGGAAGTCTTACTGAATGCCACTGGGGCTTAGAACTTTCCTCAGGTTCTGAGGCCTTAAAGCAGTCAACACACAGCTATTGACCATTATTTGATTCATTTCCTCAGGACAAAGAAAATGCCAACTCTAGAAGTTCAGACAAGGTAGAAAACTATTGGTCTACTACCAGAGACCAATACCCACATTTTCCTCTGCAGTGCTACCCCTCCCTGACTCCTTCCTTTTGTTTTAACTTTAAATGGGAGCAGCTGATTATAGACATGGAGACAGGAAACCTTAGGTTTCAAACTCCATCACTGTCTGTGGCTCTATGGACCTCAGTATGCCGCATATGGAGAATGGGGAAAAGGATACTACAGCTCCTAATAAGAATACTTTAGGTCTCTTCATTTGCTTCCAGAAAAGACAGCTGAGCTGATCTGGGAAACTGAGGACTCTGTTTCAGCTAGTGCTGGAATTCAAGGAAACTAGAGCAACAACATGTTGTGGCCAATGAAGGCTTTGCGGGCACAGCAGTATCTGGAAGTCACACTTCTTAGAAGAATCAGGAGTCATTGCAAAAGACTCTTCCAAATCCTGATCCTGCCTTTCAGATAAGCTATTTATCAGTACTGGTGAGCAGGCAACCTTCTCTAACAAAAAGCCAAATTTCTTGCCCAGACTGCATGGGGGGCCATGCCCAGCAAGCATTTTCTAAGACATTCCCTGGGCAACTGACAGCACTTCAAACCATGGCTGATGGGTTACTCCTTGCAGCTCAGAAGTCAAGGGGAGCTGGCATTTGAGGCTCTTTTTGTGAATGAGGGGCGGAGGCGAGAGGGCAGGTATTGCTGGTTTGATATGCAACCCACCACTTACCCCAACAGCCCTGATCACCCACTGACATTTCATGGCCCGTCTTCAATCCCAGGCTTGAGGATCAGACCGTTTGCTCCAGAGCTGGAAGGAATAATTTGAAGAGCCAGACTGGGTCTTCATAAGGAGAGAATCACTGCAAGGAGCCTCTGACTCTCTGCCTCCCACCAGGGTGGGTGTTTAGCGAAGCGACTCAGCCCAGGTTGGGGACACAGCTTATTTTTCTCAATCACTGCGCTCTCTGCAATCCATTCACTCCAGTCCCAGATGGGTTACTCATTCCCTCTCATCCAGAGTCCTTGGAGGCTCCCCTCTTGTCCATGAAACTCACAGAACACCCACTATGTACTCCATCTCATGCCTGTTGAAGGTGGTGACAGGCACTACCTCTGTCTCTAGGGCCTCCCATCCTTAAGGCAGACACAGAAAAGAAGGCAGTTATAGTAACGGGTGTCCCCCAAGCCAAGCATTGCCCGATGATGTGCTCACCTTCCAGCTTTGGCTTTAGGTCTCCTCTTAGACTGTTCTCTCACCTTCCCTCTCCCCCCACTTCACAATGTGGCAGCCACACGGGTATCCTCTTCTTCACACACACCATCCTGCCTTAGAGCCTTGGCTCACACTATTTTCTCTGTCTAGAACATTCTGCCCTCTAATCTCCATTTAAAAGACACCTCCTCAGAAAGGTCTTCCCTTAGTATCCCCTATAAAACATCCTCTCTCTCTCTCTCTCTTTCTCTCTCTCTCAGCCCCATTGTAACACTTGCCAAATTTTGAAATTATATATTTGTTTGGTTATTTATTTCTGTCTCCCCTACCACACTGCAACCTACAATTGAACTGGAATGGTGTCTGTCCTATTCCCCATTGTCATGCTCTGCACAGGCCCTAGAAAAACTAGAAGGGTTCAAAAACTATGTGCTACCCAGTAAAGGAAGAAGCTTTTGTATAAGGACTGACAATGGAGTAGGAAGGCAACAGACTCTGGAAAGCTCTGTTAGTAATGAGAAAAGGTCTGGGTTTAGTTTTAGCAGGAAGAAGAAAGACACCCAGGCATTTTAACAGGGGGAGACACACAAACAGACCTTTATTACAGAATCCTCCCTACCTCTTCTGTCATTTGGAAATGGCCTTTGGGAGCAGAGGAAGGGCAGATGGCAGGTGAAGAGATCTAGGAGGAGAGGTCTATAAAAACCAACATCCTCACTACTTAGTGTAGTCTGTTGAGCAGCAGCATGGATGCCACCCAGGAACTTGTTAGAAATACAGGATCTCAGGCCCCATGCGAGGCCTGCTATATCACAACGAGTATTTTAGCAGAATCTCCAGGTGACTGTTCACATCCCTGGAAGTCGGGCTTTATTGGGAGACAATGCTGGCTACATCTGCCTTTGGGGAATGGGGGACAGAACAAATGCATCAGTGCCCCCGAAGAATCCCCAGCTCCAGATGCATGCAAGGGGGCAGAAGCAAGCCCTGTTACTACAAACTATCTCAAATGGATTCCACCACGGGCCAGGGACAGTAGGGTAAAGGGTCAGGGGTGGGTATGCAGAGCCGAGCTGGGCTATTTAACCAAGATGTACTGGCTGTGACCCCTGGCAGAGAAGCTGCAATTCCTAGGTAAGGTCTGACATTGAGGATGTAAGGATTTCTGATTCTAGCTAATGAAGATATGTGAATTCTTTTATTTCCATTCTAAGTTTCCCCAGTACCTGGCACAGAGTTTGATACCTAAGAAAGGCTCAGATGATACGTGTTGAAAGAACAAATGGTCAAAGAGTGATCATGATACTGACATCATAACACAGATCACATGGGCCTGGGTAGAAGCTAGACATACTTTTTGCCTCCCTGTTTTGTTGGACATATCCCCTTTAGTTAGAAAAATGTGAAAATTTGAAAGGATACAACTCTGCTTCCAGTGAACAAACATATATCACCTGTGCGACAGAGGATCTACGGGAAAGTATGGCACAGTCTCAAAATAACCCAAAGAAGCCTCTGAGGACAGCAGGTACTAAGGGCTCTCCCAGGCTTGTGGGGTCTCCATGGTGTAAAGGGTGGGATGGTGAGGGGCTCACAGGAACACAAGCTGTCACCTGGGTGCAGAGAGAGGGAGGGACCAAGACGGGGCCCAGTAGAAAAGCCCAAGTACCACATGGTAGGGGGACCACAAGTGGCCAGGGTATTGCTGACAGCACCTGTCTTTAGCCCCAGAACCTACCCACAAATGAGGCTCCCAGAAACAACAGGAAGACAGAGAGCAAGCACTGCAGCTTGAGCTGTAGCACATAGGCAATCACATCTTACAGCAAACTCCAGAGACACCCACTGGCTGAGCTATATGACTTATATCTTTGGAACAGCTTGCTACCTGGCCTTCTCCATGAAGCCTGCCTGGATTGACTTCAGGATCACATGCCACTCTCAGAACCACCCTTTTCTCATAGTACTTGATCCCTCTAGTTACATGGGAAGTGACATTTTTATCCTGTCTCTTTGGCTAGAGAATCCATTCATGTGGCAGTCTCTTGAGGTCAAGGCCCAGAGCCCACCAAGATTCACAGACCCCAGTTTTGGTACAGAGACTTGTCAGAACAAGAAGCCATGGGATATTCTCAATGACAAGATAAAAGAACAGAGATGACTGACCTTGGAAGTATAGGTGTGGCCATCAGAGCCGCAGACCATGGCTGACTGCGCCGCGGGGCAGGGCTTGCACTTCACCAGGTTCGAAGGGCCAACCCAGTGTTTGTAGGCCACATTCCCCTTCTTTTGCCTGAGGATGGACAAAGAGAGGTTAGGTTCTCCAAAGCTCTGGTCCTCAAGGGTGTCCCCCTGCAAGTTGCCTGGACAAAAGCCCAATAAATAAACCAAAAGGCTGGTCCCACAGCCGGGAGCACCCTGGAGAACTCTGGGAGTGTTCCCATTGTGCTAACAAGCTGATGGGGACAAGCGCATCTGTTCCTAAAGCCCTGGTCCAACCCACCAGGTGAGCCAAGGACAAAATGACCATTAGAAATAATGAAAAACGTGACTTGATGACATGAAAAAACATTCACAACACATTAAAAGAAACAAGGAGGGAGTGGCTCCATCAGCTCGCAAGCCCCCGGGACAGGCTGCAGCCTGAGCTCACAGCCCTCCTAGGGGGCTGCCCCACAGACTCAGAAAGCAGTCTGGACAGAAACGCATCTCCAAACAACCCATTGGCATCATCACAGCTGTGGCAAATGATCTCTGGATACATTTTGAAGCCCTTTCGGTCTAGCCTCCAAATGGCCATTCTACAGAGGCCCTGGCATGACATCACTTGCAATGGCTGAAATCATCAGAACTCTACTCTTCTGCTCAGCTCCAGTTTCTCCCATCCTAACCTGCGTCATCATGATAAATGATGCTGTTAGGGTGGCTTACGGCCATGGAAGGAACCCTACCCCCGAATCATAAGCCACTGCAGTGACAGCGCCCTTCTCCTGGGGTCCAGATGCTCTCCGCACAAAGCACGGGGAGGGATTCTCATGGCCCCATGGCCAGCTGCAGCGGGAGGATGAGCATCTCTGGACAGCCCATCCACCAAGTAATCACAGTTGCCCTGCAAGTTTTTTTCATGGCGGTGCTACCTGGAGGTTAACCTCTGGGTTCTGGAATCAGAAGACAAGTGCCAATCTCAGCTCTGCCACTTAGTCACTGTGTGATCTTGGCAGAATATGTAATAACCCCAGAACTCTAAGTAAGCCTCAGTTTCCTCATCTGTAAAATGGAGAGAAATAGACCTACTTCAAGTCAGTGGCATGAGACTGAATTAGCTGATGCACATACTCGGTATAATGCTTAAAAAGCAGAAAGCCATAAAAATATCAGCTGTCACTAGAATTCTTATTTGCCCCAACAACAGATTGGGGTAGAGAGGAGGAAATTACCACCGCCAGAGAAACGTGCCTTCATTCCTAGGCCCGAGACTTGGAATGGTATTTAACTCTCCAGAAGAACGCGTGTGGCCACACAAGGAAAGCATTTCCACTCCATATGAATTTGGGTTTGGAGTTTGAGGTAACCCACTTTCTTCCAAATGAAGGAAAGTAATGTAGGATGAGCACCTCCCCCCAATCTGGTTCTTATCCTACCTCAAACCTTCCCTCATCATTTGGGGGAGGCAGTCAAAGGAGGAATGACTCTTCAGGAAACTACCTTTGAGACTGACCATGTATCCACAGCCTAACCCTTGGGGCCACCAGGGGAGCCCAAGCTGGCAGGGCCACAGGGCTTGGCCTGTCTGAACAATGAACTGAAAAAGGAGGTCCTACAAGGATGCTATAAGATCACCTACTCCAGAAGTGAAACCCAAGTTGGCTAAGAGCCAACACTTGGTGGCTAGGCCTATGATGACATTCACACAGCTGCACAGTGGCCAAGGAGAAGCTCTCTTCTTCAGCCTCTATCAGCCCCGCCTACATTACTAACTTGAAATTTCTTCGGGGGCATCTACATGTTTGTCAGGGATAGTTCTCTCTGACTCCCTGCTTCCATAGCAGCTATCCACCTGACCCTGGCCCTCTCTGTCTGGAATAAAAACATCTGCATTCCTAAATCACACAGGCATGAGGCTTTCCATTATTCTTTGCCAAACATAGTTTACTCACTCAAAGTCTGTTTGGGACTAGAGGAAAAGGAAGGATGGGTGATGGGACTCCACGCAGGCTGTCAGCACAGGGTGAATCTGAGAGTCCATGATTCCTTCAGCAGAACATCGCACATTTATCATCATTCACACAGCAGACTGCCTGACACTGATGATGAATCAACAAATACAGGGAGCAGTTCTGGCATCTGGCAACCCCTCTCCTGGGTCAGTCTCCAGCGTGCATGGCCAATGCTGAAGCAATTCTTGTTATGAGTTCCCAGAAAGGGGCTATAAAGTCCAAAGAGTGGCAGCTCTGCTGGGGCAGACATAACCATGTTCAAGGATGCACCAGAGGAGAGAAGGAGATGAACCAAAGGGAGAGGAGGGAACAGGGAATCCCGAGCCAATGGCTTTGAGGAAGAAATGAAATCACCATGAACTACTAGTTAGGGATAGGTCATCCCTGCCCCTGGGCCTGAACTTGACTATTAAACTAAGTTCATTATGGGGACACAAAGAGATGAGGCTGACTGGTATATACTAGCAGATTGGGTGCATCATGGAGGCTCCCTAGATCCCTGTGGTGAGTTTCTATGTGCTGACCATCGCAATGGGCACTCAGAGGTTCATCACAAAAATCACAGACTGTCAGAACAAGAAAATACCTTAAAACAAATCCATTCCAACAGCTCTATTTCATATAGGATGAATCAGACACAAATGGGAAGGTAGTTGGCCAGTGGTACACAGAAATATAGCAAATCTACCTCTCATGTATTTGTCCAAATGAAGTTATCCTGGAAACAACTACACTGCTTTGGGACCACTTTATTCCCTATTTTGGCATCTGTATTTTCAACATCAGGACTCAATTTTATACATAAAGCTCCTCTGAAACATTGTCCCTGGCTCCACAGCTACAAAGAGGTAAGCTGAACATACCCCATGTCTTGTGGAAGGGAAGCACCATGTCTTACCTCTCATAGTATGCCTTGGGGACTAGAGGTAAAATGGCCAACCCAATATAAATTTTCACATTTCCAGTAGAACAAGCACACCTGTTATATTGGAGCAGACTCAGATGTCCGTTATCTTACTAGGACTCTAGTGGGCATGGCACACAAACCTACAGTCTCTGTCCGGAGACCATATTCTATAAAATTATGTACAAATGTATGTGAACTCAAGGAGGCATAACTTCCCTGGCTACATAAATTTCAATATCCACAATTCAGTCCAAACCCTAAAAATTAACCAACACAGTCAAGGCAAGGGACCAAGTTTTCTGACTATAAGGTATTTCACTTTTTAAGTCAAGAATGAAATCCTATGAAGGTATCTTGATGGAACTGCTATACTCAATGTCCAGACATTCATCATCTGGGGTGACACAAGCAATTTAATCTGGGAAGCAGGTCCTGCCAGCCTTTCAGTTGGCCACAAAGTCCTAATTCCACCCTGACCTGGCTGGTGCTACGGGCAATCATACCTCCTACCCTGCTGACAGTACGGCAAAGAAAATCCCAACCCAGCAGCACCCCACTAGGGAGAGAAGACAGATAACTGGCAGGCCACAAGAATTTCCTTTTTCTCTTGTGCTTAACTGCTTATTCTCAGTATTTTTTTTAAGTTTACCAAAATTTCCAGCATTTATGTTTTTGAAGAAGAGTGATGATTCTTCAGTACAAATCTGATGATGTGATTTCCATACTTAAAACCTCCGTCTTTTTGCTACCTCCTAGACCATAGGCTGAATTCCTACTAGTTTTAGTGTTAAACTGACTGACCTACCTTTACAGATCAGTGTTTGCTTTGTTCCTCCTTCGAGACACACACACACACACTGACCACAACCACCAAGTATTTTTGCTCCAGCCAACTTCTGCTGTTTCCCAGAGCCCACTAACAATCTTTGTGCACCTGTGCCACCATGTGGACTTTTCCTCACTCTGACACATCTTCATTCCCACTCACATTTTTCCCCTCCATCTTTTCTGCTTCATAAGGAAGGCTTCCTTCAAGGCCCAGTTCAATAATTCCTCCTCCTGGAAGCCTCCTGGGGCCCCTCCACAAGCAGTCAGGCTGCTTGCCCATGCCATCATGGTCCTGGCAATCACTTCTAGTCATGCTCTGGACTGTTTTTCCAATGAGAATCTTGCATCAACTTTGATCAAATTCTAAGTGGCTATGATTATTCCAACAGGACATGGGGCATACTCAGGCTAAGAGCCTTGGAGCCCATCCTGGATACCTCTTCTTCCTGCCCTCACCACTTTTCCCCATCCCTCAGTCCTAGTGATCCAACTCCAGCTAGCCACATGAGCCTCTTACATGTTTCTTGCATGTGCCATGCAAATTTAAGTCTCTACGACTGAGCAAACACTTTCTGCCTGACTAGCAAATGTCTGTCCCTCATCCAAGCTTCAAATCAACTGCTTTTCATGAAGCCTCTCCTGAACCTGTGAGCCTGATCTCAAGGAGAACTGATCATGACAGTATTTGTTCCAGCATTACACCTTGTTCAGACCCAGCTGTGACATCCACTGTTACATAAAGCAGTCCTTTTTGAGTCTATCTTCCTCAATGAACTGTGCACACCTCAAGGGAAATGACTGGGTCTTACCATTTTTGTGTGCCTGGGGCTTGGAAACATAGTCAACTCTCAACGTATGAGTTTGTTCAGTGAAAAAAGTAACTCTATTAATCTAGACCTTTAGAACTTTCTCCCTTTATCTCTGGAAATTACTAGCACTAAACAGACAATAACATATCATGTGATTTTAAGCAACAAGAACTCAAGAGACCCAAAAATCCTGAGTCAAACTTGAAAAAACAACAATTAGCAAAAATTTCTAAAGACAACTGAGAAGTGTGGAGGGAATTCTCCTCTGCATCTCAGGGCCTAAAGGATCCTCCTATTCCAGAGGTTGAACCACTTCCCAAGCTGGCTAAGGACCTCTGATGGGAGTGGTTCTAAATTCCTAGCAGATATCAATTTTTAGGTTTAGGAATGAGAAATCACAATTCTCAGGAATCCTCAAGAACTGCTGAAATAGTAAGTTTCTCTATATTCTTCACAATATTTACATGTTTTTTAAACTAAAAGTAAATATTAGGCTTAGTATTATTTATAAAGAAATCTAGCCTGAAGTGAAAGTCCAAACAATGGAAATTGTCAGGAAACATTATTGAGTAGTATTCAAATGATGGGACCTCTGGATTTTCTAGCAAGTTAACAGCACAACACAGAATCACATGTTAATAGTTTCAATCTTAAGACTTATGTCTTCCAAAATGATTCTTTGGAACACCACTCAGAGGATTTCTCTTAAGTGTATGTAAATAAACTTATTAGTGTTCATATTATTTACAAGAGCAACTCACACTCTTACAAGAGGGCAGCAGCTACAAGCAAGACTGGCCAGATTGTGACCATTCTTTCCAACATGTTCTGTCCTAGTTCCTGGAAAAATTAACCTTAACCCTCAAGTCCAAGAATTTCTTGCTCTTGCTTCCCACTGGATCCTGTTGCTCCTCACTCAAATGTCCCTACCCTCACCAATCAAGGCAAGTCCCATCTCCTGCCAATTCTCCACAATTGACACCAAGGAGATCTTTGATGACATCAGTTGCAATCCAGCATTTCACTTGGCCATGGCCAGAGTAGGACCATAGCCAAGGCTTAAGGCAAAATAATGGCAGGACAGACACATTTGGAATAATTTTTTAGGTGGTAGATATGCAAATATACATTTCCTCACATCCATCCTGCACAATGAAATTCAATAGTTTGTGTCCAAAAAATTTCAAGGATATACTGGGGGTGGGGGTTGCTAACAGCATATGTAGGATGGTTGACATTTTTTTTTTCTCTTGGTTATTGAAGAAGGGTCCTTCATGGTATAATACCCTGGTATTCTCACAGGTTTGCATAACTTTAAATAAAATTGCTTTACTCTGTGTGAACAGATGGTCAAAGAGTGAAGCGATTCTAGATCTTAAGTCACAGTAGCAGGACTTTAATAGTTTGGTGTGACTATCACCTGCCAGTCTAAGTGCCCTGAATACATCTCCCTGACTCCTCATGCACCAGGACCCTCTGACAGTAGATGTTATCATTAGCCCCTTTTTACAAAGGGGAGAAACGTGAGACTTACGAAACAGCCAGCCACACTCTCAGGACCTTTCCTTCTGTTCTGTGTTTATTCTCTCATCAGCTCTCTAAAGCAGACCTGTCAGCACAGAGCCATGGAGAACCCCACCCAAGAAGGGTCCCTTTCCAGTAATCCCAGTGTTTGTTTGCTGGCAGCCAGCATCACAAGCATTTTATTGTCTTGTTAATATCAAACTGCCCATTCAAAAATAAGTTTGAATTTGTTTGCAAAATCAGAACTAATTGCTTCTAAAACAAGGATGGAAGATACTCAGATAGCTGACGTGGTGGCTATTTTGAACCAGAGACAAAATAATGATGTTAATTGAAATGAAAAACATGTTAACTACTGAAATAATCTGTCATGTAAAATGATGCTATAATTCCTCTGTTGTTAGGGTTATTTGAGTCATTATACAAAGTCATAAAATTATACAGGACGAGCATAATGGCCTGTGTCATTTACAAAAGCTGCTTTGATGACAGAAACGGGCTCTCATGTCAGACACTCTCCATCCTGGTATCCATGGGCTCATGAGTCTCCATCCTCTTCCAAAAGAAGAAGATTACAGACACAAGATCCTGTCCCAAGAGAGTCCAATTTTCCTAATGTACAGATATCCATCAAAGAACAAGAGGAAGAGTTCTCAGTATTCATGGACTAAAACTACGGTGTGCCTAGGAATGTCCCAAGTGCCACTGGGCACCCATGTGGTACAAAGACATGCTGCTTACAGATGCCTGAAATTTAAATGGCAGATACATAACAGCAGCTATGGCATTTAGTGAGGACTTACTGTCCCCCTGATACTATTACTACCACCAACAGTAACTGACATGTTTTAAGCTTTAAGTTTCAGGTATTGCTTTAAGCCCTTTATGCAGTACTGTGTCTCATTTACCCCTTCCAACATCCCCAAGAGGGAGAAAAGATATGGTGAACATGGGAAGCTGTGCTGGGGAGTAAGTTGGGGAGGCTTCAGGAGCAGAACAGACCTGCAGAGACAGGAAGGACCACACTCACATGGTGGGTCCCAGTCCTCAGGGTGAAGCACCGACTGATCCACTGATTCAAGCTGGCAAATCAACCACAGGAAAGTCAGCATCTCTGTGTGGCTTTCCTCCATCTGACTCGACCCAGGTAAGGTCAGTGAGGCTCATAACATATTCCAAGTCAAGGATCAAATACCTTAGTAGAGACAGATGTCCTGGAATGAGGAAAAAGCCCTTGGTTCATGGGCATGCTTCCAGACCATCAACAAAAAGACTTCTCAATCACCTTCAAACCCATAGGAAAAGTGCCTATTTTACAGTTTTAGAGTAGAATCAGGGCCACCAAAAAAATTATATGCCTGGTATGCAGGCAATTCCAAAAGCAGGAACATCTTTCCAGATGTATGTCAATGTCAACTCGAGTCTCCCTGACCTGCCTGTCACCTGAGCTGTGTCATGGCCGAGGCAGCTAGGGATGCCTCTACTTTTCATAGATGAGAAGATTCAATAGCCAGATGAGAGTTTCCAAAAACACTGGACGTGACCATGGAAATGAACTCAAAGTGGTGATGAAAGCACACTCTGTCAGTGAGAGAGGCCTGAGGGTATGAGAAAGGGAATTTCTGCTTTGTGACTCTGGATGGCTAATGTCTAACTCAATGACAATAATGTGCTGCTTTTGTCTCATTTGTTCCAAATCTAAAACATGAAATGCATTTTCAGAATTTCTAAGGAATTGCATGCTGCCAAACCCACACCTGAGGGGTCCCCCAGGTCTCTGGTCATATTTGCAGAAGCTAGGGTGGTTGGAATGGAATAAAGTTCTCCTCAGTGCAGGAAGGAGGGCTGGGAATAAAGGGGCTTAGCTTACCCAAATAAAGGTGATGCAGTCTCAAATATTTCAGTGAAGATTAAGGGGTCTGATCACTGTATCTGAACTAAATTCCCAAATTATTTTGAGGGTTTAAGCAGAGCTAGAATTCTAACACAGTCTTTGCTGTTTCAATAAATACTTAATAAATAACTGCTATGTGCCAGAAATTGGGCCCAGAACTCAAAGATGATGCTAACGTTGTAACTAATAGACTTCTAACACACGTTCCATGTCACCACTATGGTCCTATTTAATTACTCTGAATGCCTGGACTGATGTGAGGGAGGTGTTACCTGAACTCCTTTACTCATATACCTTGATACAGTAAAGATTCTCACAGACTGCTACCTCATCCAGGAAAATCTCTACGTCCCATGAAATTATGCCATCTGTTTCAGAAACTCACCCCTCCCAGCCCTTCTACATTTATGAGGGTCAGAAGCCACGTGTGTGGCCAAAAGGGCAGGAAGAAAAAGAATGTGCCAAAAGACAAATGCAGATCTCTCATCTTTCTCACATTTCTCAACATTATGTGAAGTCGAGGTTTCCTTATACTTGGAACTTAATATATATGTCCAGGGATCCTCATCAAACCTACTTTTAGCCTAGACTCTGCTCTGAGTGTTTCCTGACCGGATCAGGAAGATTAGCGGGTTGATGTGATGATGGAAATTCCACTAATGGGTTGGAGACTCTGGTCTGCAGTCATCTCCCATTAAGAGAGTGACAGAGCATGGCCAGGGGCACCAAAGGGCGCTGGGAGGCACTGATGGTAGGGTTTTAATTCAGAGTTCAGCTCAGGGAATGAACATGGCCTACAAGCAATGACAGCCCGCATGCGTAACGTAAGTAAATGTGAGTGAACAGTTGAGCCTTCTTTATTCCCATAGCAAAGTGGAGAGTGGTGTATTCAGTTTTAAAAATCCATTTTCCCTAAAAGGGGGCAGAAAAGAAATTGTGACTATTACCCGCTGACCTTCAGCATCCCTGTTTGATTTGTTTTACTGTTCTTGATGTGCTGGCCCAATAAAGAGAGGTCCTGTTCCAGCCCTGAGATCTTAGTGGAAATCGTTAGCAATGGACACGCTAATTGGGAAAAATCAAACGATGCACAAGAAAGCCCAAGGCCGAGAATTTCATTTGGCTTCCCTCCTTGAGCATTCAGAATCCTGACTCTTTGCAGAAGGGGCCCAAAGAACTGAGGGTTCTGCTAACACAGCTTCCAGCTAGTTGTTTTAAAGCTCAGGTGTGCCCACAAGGGCGTGTGCAAGTGCACATAATTCCACCGTCAGCTCTGCTGCTATCATCTTAGAAAATATTTGCTTGCATTCCTGGGGGTGGGGGACAATTCTTATGAGCTTGTGTATGAGGGAAAGAACACCCACATGTGTATGATCTACCTTGGGAAGAACAAGCTAGCAAGATGAAGCAGAAATAGGGAGACAGCATGATCAGGGACACTGCTATTTGCAAGACAGGCCCAGAGACAGACAGGAAGCTGACAGGCACATGGCATTTGAGAAGATTAGCATCATCACCCACACCATCTCCACACCATCAATAGCTGGCCATTCCCCTAAAGCTCTGGACGAGGTAGAAGCAGCCCCATCAGTACTATCATTTTGCCCCTGATCTGAAGGCTTTCTTTACATTGTCATATGAAAGAAGCAGAGCCCTGACAAGGCTCTGTGGCCCTCACCAGCAGAGAATTTTCTGGATAGGTGGCCAGGAACTAAGGCTAACTCCATTGGCCTGGGACTTCCCTCACACTGACCTTCCCCTACCACTATCTTCCCTCCCTTTCGCAAGTGTCCACTCACATGCCACCTCCCTCTGAGGCTCTCTCAGACACCCTATGCCTTCTTCTGAGCACGTGAGGTCCTATGTTCCAAGTCCCTTGGATGTGCCCTCCAGCCCTTTATCACAAGTCACTCTGAGATAACCTCAGTCAGGTTCCCAGCTGTTCCCACGTGATACTACAGAATGTGCTGGCACAGGGAGTGATAAATGTGCAAGTCCAGTGCTGTTCCACAGTAGACCCTGGACTAACGCGCAGGAGTTACCAACAGAAAAGCCACTCAACCCACTATAAGGAAGGTGCCTCACACAGTGAGTGAGAGCTGGAAAGAAACTAGCTAACCTCTCAGAGCTTCTAATTAAAGACACCAGTCTGGTCCTGCATCTCCAGCTTCTTTCTTGGCTGAACTGACCCACTCGTCCATTCAATATGTCACCAACATGTGCCAAGACCTGAGCTTATGTTCCAGAGGGAGTGTGGGCAGTGCAAGTAAGGGGAGTGAGTGTAACAAGGAGTGGGGTGTGCATTCTGCCAGCAGGGAAGATCCCACACTGCCAATTGGACAGTTGTCTGTCCAATCAGGACAATTGATACCATCCAGAAGGTTAACAACAGCTGAGCCATTGGCCTGTGTGATCTCGAGTAGGCCTGAGCAACTCTGCAAGGTCTGCAAGGGTTATTCCTCCATCTGAGGAACTAAAGACTCAGACAGGAGATTAACTTTAATTGAGCATCTACTATGCACCAGCACCATGCCTTCTGTTTCTTTGTCACAATGCCACAGGCTACTTTGAAAGTCAGCATTTCATAAAGAAATGGAGATTTAGCGTAGGAAAGTGTCTCCAGGGCAGAGTAGCCCTTATGGAGAAGATGGGCTTTGGGGCAGCCTTGCCCTGACCCCACACCTCTGCCACACAACTGCAGGGATGCCATTACGACATCTTGCTCTTATCCTACCTCATCCTGCTCTTATCCTCTCTTATTAGATTCTTAATTTCTTTTTTTATCTCTCTTTTCCTGTAGACGTTACTCTCTGTAAAGCTAGATTATGTCCATTCATCACAGAATTCCAAACACGCAGCAGGGTCTGGCAAATGGAAGGCACCATAAATATTTGTTAAATCAAGAAATTATCACAGACTCCAACTTAGTGGATTCTGAATTAATGACCTTCAACCTACCATCACTGGTGTACGTGAGCTGTTTCCTGAGGGCTAGTCCTGCCAAAATCATGACAGGAGGGATTCAAGTCCTAAAGCCCTTGGTCACCATCACCGTATCCATGGATGGCCTCCCCTGGCATCTACCAAGAGGAAGACTCCAATTCCAGGCTGGACCAGAGCTCTGCCATTTTGCCCTCCACTGGAGAATTACTCATAGCCAAGGGAAGTTTGAGCCAGCGCCACTTGTGGTTCAGCAGGAAGCAGGACACACCAGCATCTCCAGCCATGGTAACCATGGACAGACTGAAAAGAAGGCCTTTCCCAGCTCAGTAATAGAGCCACATCCGTTTCAGTGTGTGCCCATTAAAAACATCATTTAAGAGAGTGCCTTGGAAAGGTACCAAAGTCCCCAAACTAATCAATTTTCATCTCTCCTGTCCCTCTGTGCATGGAGGGTCTTGCCCTCTGCCTACCCTTTCCATGAGGAACATTAAAGACAGGACATTAGCCTGAGAACATTCTATTTAAAACAAAAGTACTTCTAAAGATAGCTTTGGATGCTCATCTAAATCATCCTGAGTCCATTTTCTGGCCCCAGAACCTGCATGCTCAGTGCCCCAGACGGGCCCTACTGTGGTGCCTGATATCCATAAAGAATGTCTTTCATGGTTCATTGGTTGAATTAATCGGATATAAAATGTCTAAACTGAAAACCTACGAGTTGAGATCTTGATGAGTTTCGGCAGAAAAGCAAGCAGTCCACAGCAGATTTATTAATAACAAAGGTAAAGGAAAGATATTTCAGAAAATTAAAGCAGAAGTTAGTGTAAGTGAGAAAATTCAATCTCACCCCTTGTGTAAAAGAAGATGATGTGTTTTGTGAAGGACCACATGGGCTTTGGTCCCCCCCTTCCACCCTGATACTCCTCTCTCTGGATACCATCAAGGGCCCCCAAGAGGCACAAGCCACAGAACATCTTCAGTGAGCTGCAGGGGGGCTTGAGCTTGTCTGTTTCCTAGTGTTTAGGGATGGACATGCTGATGTAATGCTTCACACCTGTGTGCTTCCCAGCATGCCCTGAGCCCTGGTGGGAATCACACCTAGCGATTACCTCCTTGAAACCTGCACCCCCACCTCAACCTCCTCTTTCTAATCCACTTGAATCTGATGCATGAAATATGCCTCTCTGTCCATCTCTTAATAGGCCAGGACATCAATAAACAGAGCAACTGCAGCCTGTTATCCTGAGGAGACCCCTAGCACAGCGTGGTTCACTCAGGTTCTCTCAGACACAGAGGTAGGAGTCAGGAGGGCAGTGTTAACATCAGTCCCTGGCCCAATTCCACAGACTCTTGGCTTTCTAGCTTTCCAAAAGTTCTGTACCTGGGCACATGCACATTCTGGGGATTCAATGATAAAAACTTTCCAATTTCCTACAAAGAGAATGTGGCAAAAAAAAAAAAAAAGGTAAAAAGAAAAGAAAATGATCCAGTGCATTTAAGGTCAACCGGAAATATGAACTACCTTCTCTGGAAAGGGCTTCTGGAGCAATGTAACTGGGGAGGGAGAGATGAGCACCTGGGTGGTGGGGGCTGGAGAGGGCTCTGGCAGGGCAGAGGCTCTGGTCCCTAAAAGTCACAGTCAGAAACAACTGTCCAGCCAGGCAAGATGCCATCAGACTCTCCGGGAGAGCTCACTTACTCTCATAGTAGCTGTCCTCATCTGCCCTCCATCTTCGGGTTTAACCTGTGTGGCATTGGCAGTAAAGTTTAAAACATAAATAAATAAAGGGAAAACAAGGCAGGGCCAAATTTGGGTCTGGTAAATTTTACCGACAGTCATGATTTTAATGTGTTTATAAAACTCGCCTAGTGAACCTGCCTTACAAAATAAGATCTGCCTCTCACTTCATCCCCTTTGTTCCAAGGGACTAAAAATTCTACACAATTACTCAGATCTCCATTATGAATTGCTTTTTCTCTCTGCTGCTCTTGTTGTCAAGCCTGTGTAATCAATACTCTCAATTTCAAAGAGGGAAAACAAAGGAATAGAGAAAGTAACTGGTTTCCTTGAGTTATGAAATCTTGCTCACTGAGGTCCCCAGAAGCAGCCAGGTCCTTACAAGCAGAGGCACACGATACTTCCATTAAAAAAAAAAAAAAAAAAAAAAAAGTCTGTGGTTTAAAGTAAATAAATACCTCTTTATGTTTAAGTGACATGTGGTTTCAATGACACCTTTCAGGAAAATCACAAAGGGTAAAAATGAGCCCAGAATTACCACTTTGGGCACAGAAAAGGAGGCATCAGGTGTTCCCAGGCCCCTACCCATGGGTCTGTGAGGTGCAGGAATTAGGACAGGTCACCAGTCCACACACACAACCTCAAGGGCCAAGAGCAGGCTGGCTGGTTGGCTAGTTGATGGTGGGCTTTAGTACGGATGGAAAAAGCCAGTTAGAGCTCACACCCATGATTCTACAGCAAAGGTGGCCTTGGGATAGTCCTCCATTCTGGTTCAAATCTGCCCTTTATGGGCCCTTTGCCAGTAACGTAGTTACTGACAGAACCTCAATAATCCCATCTGTCAAATGGGGATCATAGGGGTGCCTGGGTGGTTCAGTGAATTAAGCGTCTGCCTTTGGTTTGGGTCCTGGAATCAAGCTCCATGTTGGGCTCCCTTCTCAGTGGGAAGTCTACTTCTCCTTCTACCCCCGTCCTGCAGCAGTCTGTGCTCTAGCTATCTCTGTCACTATCTCTGAATGAATGAACGAATGAATAAATGAATGAATGAGTGAGTGAATAAATAAATAAATAAATAAATAAATAAATATATGTCTGTGTTTTTTTAAGAAAACGGCAATTGTAATGCAGACCTATACAACTACTGCGAGAAGCTGGCACTATCCCTTCTGCCAAGTGTGTCTAACATGGTAGGTGGCCAAGAAGCAGTGTCCCTCGAACCAACCACTTTCCCTCTGTTTTCCTCAGTGACCATGGGTAAAGAGATCACAGTAATGGTTTTCCTGTTTAATAAGGTGGCTGATTCAGAAGTGGCCTCAAACCCAAAACTCAGCTGCATAAATTCCACCAACGGCCTAGAAACAGCACCAAGCCCTCATCAGAGCTCTACCCAGGCCCAGAGAAGGGGGGAAAAGGAACATCTCCTGAGGTTAAAATAGAACACAAGGCAATGCGCAGGCCTCTTGGAGAAGAAGTGTGAGCTCTCTAAAGATAAAAATGTAATGCGGGATACAAGCATGATCGCACTTTGGTAACTGGCAAGGTCTCGAGGTGGGAGGTACCAGAATGCCATGCAGACACCTACGAATCACCCACTTGCCATGTGGCCATGTGTCTGCCAAACCCAGACAGACATGTGTATGTATAATCAACCCGTTCAAAGCCCCTGTAGCAGGAAGCAGTGCTTTGTTGTAAAACAAAACTGAGATGAAATAACCACCATCCTTTCAAATATCCTCTGAGAGTTTGGTATTTGAGGCACATTCTGTCATGTACTTCTCTCTGACCTCAAACACTTTGATTCTTTTTTCCAAGTTCACATAAAAGACAGAAAGCTCTCAGATTGGTCTACAGTACCACGAGCCTGGACTCAATCTGAATTCTTCGCTGGTGCAGAGAATTCGTTGTTATTCCAGATAATTAGGAAGCGGAGATAAAGGGCCATTACGTTGGAGAGGCCTAGCCCACTGGGAAGACTGGCCGTCGGCTCCTTATTTAAAGACAGATTAGTTCCCACTGCTCCCAGAAGGCTTCCAAGGGTACGCTCAGATATTCTAAGTCCCATCCTGACACCCTCTCCTCCTGTTCACAATACACTTGCCGAATTTGAGAATGCGGCTTGTCTGCAAGGCTTAAAACAAATGCTTCAATTTTCCATTCTCCAAATGAAAATCAATGGTAACAGAGAGGTAAAATCAATGTTCATTGCTCTGTAGGGAGAATCCCACCTCCAGCTCCTGCCCAGCCAGAGCAATAAATCAGCAGCAGCCATCTTGACAGGCAGCGAATCCCTAAGGGTGGAGCCCTCAGTGGGTTCTATGACTTTTTGTCCATGCTTGTTTCCTGAGAGGTCATTTTCTTTAAGACAGCCTATGACAATATTTCTAAACTTAAGTCAGGAAGAATAACACATTGCTGCATTAAAAACTCTTCATCCCTCAAGGAGTTCTTTTGCCGGTGGGATTTTTCGCATCTAATACCAGAGTGTAACTATTTCCCCAAAGATCCATTCTGTATTATCTAGCTTTAAAGAATGCTCAGACACCCACCACTCTATTCTCCTAGACAACCAATGATCTGCTTTCTATCACCACAGATTAGTTTGCATTCTCTAGGATTTCTGGTAAATAGAAATTATAGAGTACATATTCTTTTTTTTTTTTTTTTTTGTCTATGTCCTTTCACTCAGCGTAGTTATCATGAAATTTATCCATGACATTGCATGCATCAATAGCCTATCTCTTTTTATTGCTGAGTAGTCATCCACTGTATGGATATACCACCATTTGTTTATCCACTCACCTGTTGATGAGGCAACCTTTGGGTTGCCTCTAGCTCTTGGCTATTACAAGTAAAGCTGCTGTGAATATTCATGAGTAAGTCTTTGTAGGGACATATGCTTTCGCTGTATGATCCAGATGCAAACCTTTTGTAAGATCTGTGTTTTACAGTGTTTTCTCTTAGTATGGCTTATCATTTTATTACTGTGTTTCTTGAAGATCAAGTTTTTTTAATTTTGATGAAATGATATTTATTATTATTTGCTTTTATGGTTCATGCCTTTCTACCTATTTAACTAATCTCTGTCAAATCCAAAGCTACTACTGTTTTCTTCCAAAAGTTTTATATTCTTAGCTCATATTTAGGTCTATAATCCATTTCAAGTTATTCTTCTGTACACTATGTCATATAATCTTTAAAATTTGTATCTACAAAGAGTTATATATCATAAAAACACTCATTTATAAAAATTAACTGAAGAGAGTCCAAATTTTTATATATAAGATAGGCACCCCTTGATGATCAAGTTGCAAGAACAAACCAATGGATAAAACCCAGAGGTAGAAAAAAACAATGGAAGGGAATGTGCTGGAACGTTTAATTACTGTTTTTAGCTTGTGTGACCATTGCCTATTTCCTGTTCCTTTTTACTTCTCTGTATTTTTAGTGTTTCCTACAATAAGCATCAAAGATTGTTATATCAAAAATCAATTAAGATATTTTTAAAAAGTTATTTCAGAGAAGGCTTTCCGACTCCAGGCAGCCTTCCTGGTGCATAAATGGCCTCTCTGGAGAACCTGAAAGGTGAACACACAACCCAGAATTCACCCTCTCCTGAGCCCATTCAGTGTGGCTCGATAGTAGGAAGAGGTAAAACAAAGAATTTCCAAGGAGAATTCTCCAAAGAAAATGTGAGATTAGCTGAAGCCTCTAGATGAATCCAAATGCAAACCCATATCCAAATATGACCCTAATAAAGGATAATTCCAGCAGAGAGAGACTGCTTGCCCCACTTGGCACCCCACCAAAATGCTGGCCCATCCACCCAGACACTCTGTGGTCACAGATGTGAATGTCAAACAGCTTCTTCCCTGGCTCAATCTCTGTGGGCAAGGAAAGCTAATGAAATTCTCTCACTGATGTGCTCACCATCCTCTGTCTCAATACACTTGACAAGACAGCCTAAATCTGTAGCCTCACAATCAGCTGAAGGCTGGCCCAGCCGCCTCTCCACGTGTGTGCACTGCTGACTATCTGGCAGGCGGGATTTACCTCTTGAGCTGCTGCAGAGGCCAGATTGGCTGATGGGACTATCTACAGATGTTTCACAGAGAGAAAGATTACTTCCCTGACTGATGAATAAATAGAGTTGTCAACACCATCTCCTTGGTCAGAGGGGACCCTTGAAGCATAATGCAGCAGGACAGATGTTTCATCGGAGAAGGTGTCCAAGACCCTAAGAAGAGGTGTGCACTTGGCTGATATGGCAGGCTGAGTAATTCAGCCTCCAAGAGGGAGGTGGGGAAGGGGGCCCCACCACCGCAGCCAACACCGCTGCTGAGACTCCCTGGCTCAGACCACTTCCCAGGTTCTGATAAGAGAGTGGGCATGCTGTCTCAATCACAGCCTCCTCTTTGGGCTGTTTTTCCAATGAACAAAAGGTCCCTATCATGAGAAATGTGGCCGTCTTCTTAGTCCTTACCTGCTGTGAATCACAAAGTGGGCAGAAGTAATGATGCCGTACATAATCCTCATGCTAAACCTCACAGCTTCCTCCAGAAGGAAGGAAAAGCAGGCACACTCATACTGGTAAGGAGGCAGGGCACCTGGAGGGGCTGCCTTTTCAGGAGCATGCAACTGTGGGGTTTCCTGGCTGACCTTTCAGAATGAGTGAGACAGTGACAGTAAGTATGATCATAATTGGTTTAGCAACTGAAAGACCAGCCATTATCATGTGATGCACCTGCATCTCATCAAACTCTCAGACAAGAACATGCATGCACAAAATACCCTGTGCAAGAACTAACCACACTTACTACCCGTAAACTCTCTGCCTAAGAATTCCTAGAGGATGTCTCCCAACAAAGAGGAAAGAATAATGGGTAAGTATTTTCATCAAATCCATTCTACAGATGATAAAGCACCAATTCAGAAAGGCAAAGTAACCTGCCAAGGTCACCGAGCAAGGAAGTAAGTAGCCAGCCTGGGAATGGAGCGCAGATTGGTCTCATTCCCTCATTTGTGTTCTTAGTCACTGTAATTTTGTGGCCACCAGGAGATGTGGGAGACGAGGATTACACTTTCAATGCAAGCAAACAACTGGTGGTATTTCCCACAGGGAAACACGGCAAGCCCAGACAAACACCGCATCCACCTGAACATTCCTGGTTCCCACCTCCACCTTGCACAGATTTGAGTGTCATGCTGAAAATCTCCTGGGTGGCACTTACAGAGGGGCTATGTTCCAGGAGGAAACAGGCAACAGACTATCCATGTTGCACACCCACACACACATCTACTACCAGATGGCTGAAACCTAGAGGGCTATCCCAGAAAGGGCATTTGGGCATTTGGGCATTTGTGGCAAAAGAGGCCCCATCACACACAGCAAGAGAACCTAAGATAGCTTTCTTGGAGTACGTATGCCTTAAGAACATTTTCTAGTAATAATAACAACCAAGTGTTTTTATATCCCACTCCACAGCAAAGTTGGTTTTCCTCCAGGGTAGAGAAGTATGTAGCTATAGGGTGTAATGCAAGCCTGGCACATGGGAGGTACTCGATACCCTTCTGTGAAATGACAGTGAATGAAGGGATAGATGAGGACAGGACAAAGGGAGAAGCCAACACATGGTAGTAACGGGAAACATAAGCTTTGGAGCTGGATAGTCCTGGGTCTGAATCCTGGCTACCACCTACTAGATGTATAAGCCAATTGCTAATGCCTCTCTTTATCTCAATTCTCTCATTTTCAGAGTAGAAACAAAAATAAATACCAGCCTGAGAAAATGACTGGAAGAACTCAAAGATGTGGTGCTAAGTACAAGGCCTGGCACATGCCAGGGTTCAGGGATGAGATCTACCTTTACTTCCAGGGAGAAGATTCCTGTCTGTGGGAAAGAGCAAAACACACTATACTCTGCATCTCAGTCTTACAGAGACCAAGGATGACTGTTTTTAGGTGGCCATGGAGGCTGGGTCAGGAGCTGCAGGGACTAGCTTTGCAGATGCAGACAGGGTGAGGGCTCTGCTCCAGACGATTTTTCTGCTGGACCATGATGGAGCTTCCCAGGCAGGCTCAGAGGAAACCATTTAGGAAACTGAAGGAAATTAGAACATGTCCCAAGAGGAGCAGCCAAAGGGATGAGCATTGCCTATACTTCAAGAAGTGTGGGAAGAGACACCTGGGTGGCTGGGTGATTGGGCATCTGCCTTTGGCCCTGGAGTCCCAGGATCGAGTCCCACATCGGGCTCCCTGCAAGGAGCCTGCTTCTCCCTCTGCCTGTGTCTCTGCCTCTCTATCTGGGTCTCTCATGAATAAATAAAATCTTTAAAAAAAAAAAGAAAAAGAAAAAAAGTGCAGGAATGGGTGGGCGATACCTGGGTGGCTCAGTCAATTAACCATCTGCCTTCGGCTCAGGTCAAGATCCTAGGGTCCTGGGATGGAGCCTCTCATTGGGTTTCCTGCTCATCACAGAGCCTGCTTTTCCTGCTGCTCCTTGCCCCGCTCAAGCTCACTCTCTATCTCTCAAATAAATAAATAAAATATTTAAAAAAAAAAGTGTGGGAAGGGACAGAACCCTTCCTGTGTGGGCCCAGGGTCAAAATAGAGCTAAGGAACAGAAGCTAGAAGAGGCACCTTTCTATGGGAGCCATGTTCCAGAAAGGCTGTGTTTCTTTCCTGAGGTTCTGGCACTGCACAGATGGATGGAAGATCGCATTGCCAAATCCCAAACTATGGGATGATCGCATTGCCAAATCCCAAACTATGTGATGATTCCAGTGCTCATGGCTACACTTCTCCACCACACAGCAGGACAAGAAGAAGGGTGAACAGGCACTGAAATCACCTTTCTCCCACCCACACCAACCCAACCCCACTGTTAGAGGAAGTCTCATGTGTGTGTGCGGGGGGGCAGGGGTTCACACATGTGCTGGTTCTTTTTTCGAATATTTTTATAGGACTGACGGTATATGTAGTCCAAATTCAAAGACTTTCTGTCATCTACAGAAGCCTAAGCCCACTGGATGGATAAGGCTGGGAGAAGGTAAGGGTAACAGACAAAGGCTTCAAGGATCCTGAAGGCCAGTGGGGAGACCCACTGTGTCCTGGGTGGGGAAGATGAGACATCAGGTGCTGCATCCTGAGAAAATAGCAAGACACATCCTCAGGAGGAATGGTGGTGTGGTGGTCCTGAGGAGGGAGGATCCCAAACCAGGGTGCCCAGCCTGACAAAGATGCCCACAGGCATCTTTGTGGGCACAAAAGCAGACAGCCTGCAGACAAGGAACCTCCAAGGATGATCATAGTAGCACATGAGTGGTAACCAGGAGACTAAAGCTCAGAGGCCGCCTCTTTGGCTATAAGCTTCCTGGATTTCTGGGGCCATCCTGGAAGGAAGAATGCTCCCCACCGTGACCAAGAGGGGATTTTTTGTTCTTCTGCTCAGACGAGGGCTCAGAGACATATAAAGTTGATTGAAAGCAAATACAGATATTGAAATTCTTTGCAAATCTGTGTTTGAGAATTGAGATTCATACCCAGAAGGACTGCAGGCACCAACTACCATATAAAATGGTGACAGAAGCACATGCTTTCCTCCTGCCTCCACCTCCTTGCTGTCATTCCCTCCCACCCCCCTGTCAGAGATGGGCTACCCCCAGATCTGTCAGCTGGAGGGCGCTTCCCAGCCTGCTGCCTTACCTGGGGAGCAGGTGCTTGCGGCTGACACACAGGGCAGTCTGGTAGTCCTGGGTCACACATACTTTGTGAGGGCTGCATTTCACCTTCAGGCAGGGGTCTTTGGACGGGTCCAGGGCTGAGGCAAAGAGAACAAGAAGAGGGGCGTCAGGACTTCCAGGGATATTTAATTTTTCTTTCTATTCAAATAAACAAGTGGGAAACAAATAGACCTTGTGTTTGCACACTCCGTGCTATTTTCTGAGGCTGTTGGGGATTGGATCAGATACCGAAACCAGGGGCAATTCTGTGTCTGTGGCACTTACTCTTTTTCACAATCAGGACAGTTATTCCATTGTGTTTTGGGGAGTTTCAGCTTCTCCACCTTAGGCAGGAATGACTTTAAAAATCCTTAAGAATCTTATATGCTCGAAGGACCAAGAGCTACCTTTCCCTCTTTGGTTATCTGCCTGCAATTGCTTTTTTTTTTATTTTTTATTTTATTTTTTTTTTTTTTGCAATTGCTTTTTACGACTTCATCCATGCCTACCTTTACTTATACCTTACAACGTAAAAAGTCCTTGAGGACAAAGCTTTTTTGGCTCCAGTTCAATCAACATGGACTGTGTGCATCCATAAGCCTGTTTTACATTTTGTGAGGAACCTCGGGATGCGTGAGTCCATTTTGTGCCACACAAAGTCCCAATATAATAAGGAGGGGGGAAAGTTGATCCATAAATATTTATTGTGCGAGGCAGGAGGAGGTAAGGGCCATGATGGGCATATAAAATGATAACAGAGCTCGAGAGACACAGAGATCAATTTCTGGGGCCTGGATTCATGAAACATTAATATGTGAGCTGGATCTTGAAGGAGGAGAAGAGTTTGGGAAAGACAAGTTACAAAAGGCCACTGAGGCACGATGACCACACACACCACCAATGCAAGGAGGCATCCAGGGTGATGGCAAGGGGCTCCACCTGATTCCTGAGTGCAGCCTGTGAGCAGGAATAATGGGGGCAGGGAGGGAATGTCGATTCAACCCAGGCAGCAGAGGAAGGGTCTACCACAACTGCAGATCCAACTGCAGTGTTTCCCAGAACGGGCCAGGCAGGGGGCCCTCCCTAGTCAGGGCGCTGCAAGCGGAGGCACATGGGCTCCTCAGAACACAGGAGAGGCCACAACGATTCTCTGCAAAACAAAAGCAATTGTACCATCTCCCAGCTCCAGGCCGAAAGCATATTCGGCAATAAATCTTTCACAACTTCTCTCCACAGCCAGAGGAGGTGATATTTCCCCCTGTCCTCTCTACACAGATATCTGGTTAAACACAGTGGCATCCCGGGGCGCCTAGGGGGCTCAGTGGTTGAGCATCTGCTTTTGGCTCAGGGCGTGATCCCGGGGTCCTGGGATCGAGTCCCTCATCGGGCTCCCTGCATGGAACCTGCTTTTCCCTCTGCCTGTGTCTCTGCCTCTCTCTCTCTCTCTCTCTTTCTCTCTCTCTCTCTCCCTGTTGTGTGTGTGTGCGTGTCTCATGAATAAATAAATAAAACCTTTTTTAAAAAAAAGTGGCAACCCAAGCAGGGAGGGCAAAACTGCCGTGAGAAATGCCCTCATCCCCTCAACCACAGGGTCTCTCGGGGACCATGGCACCCCTGAGCTCCGGGAGGTCATGATTCCTCTCAGCCCCTGCAGGCCCCAAACCTCAAGACCTCCTGTTTCAGGCGGCTGTGGGGGACCTGAGCACACTGAATCCAGAGGCAGCTCTGCTGCCTGAGTAGCTCAGGGTGGCTCCCTCTCCTGCAGCAGCTTCAGCCGCCCTAAGCACAAGCAGGATGACCATCAGGCAGTCAAGTCTGCAGCAAGACTCAGGGCCTAGGCCCAGGGGCAGCACGTGACACAGCCTACTCCCCAAGGGACTGCCCACTGCCCAAAGCTTAGCATAGGGAAACAAGCCACAGGACAAGAAAAGAGGCTGATGGAAGCCCCAGGGACAGGGTGTTCACTTCGAACTCTTCAGCTGCGGGCTTCATCTGGGAGGCAAAGGGCAGTGGGGCCTGGGTCTGTTCTCTGAGTCCTCCAAGGCTAGGCCTCCCAGAAACTCACAGAGGGAACTTACTGGCCCTGGGTGGAGTGCTCCTGGTCCTGGGCATGTCCCCATGAGAAGCTCAGGCCACTGGACTTCCTGTAGTGTCACTCACTGACCCTGGGGAGGCTGCCCAGCCAACCCTAACCATCTTTCCAGGACTCATGCAAAATTGAGCCAACCTGTACAGTAACTACAGATGACCCAAACAACAACCATGCCAATGCTTCGCCATCTCTCCTCACCACGGGATGGAAGTAAGATGGTATGGATCAACAGAGACTTGGGGACCAAACCACAGGCCACTCCAGCCAAGGTTCCAGCTTCGGCATTTCCATGACAGGTGCTCAGGGTTGCAGAAGCCCAGGGATTTTCATTGGAGTGTGCTGCTGAGGTGGAAATGGACAGGGTGATGGACAGCAAAAGCTGGAGGACCTCATGACCAGCTTCACGGCCAAACTTGAGGTTCTCTTTCTTTCTGGAGGCAACCCCACAAACATCCATGTCCACACTGCACCCCAGATTGTCCTCAATGGACAGTGCTGGCTCAAAGCAACCAAGTGAGACTTGCATAGCACAGAAGAGCAAACCCCAGGCCTAGTGTTTTCTG
This sequence comes from Vulpes lagopus, assembly GCF_018345385.1. Taxonomy (NCBI): domain Eukaryota; kingdom Metazoa; phylum Chordata; class Mammalia; order Carnivora; family Canidae; genus Vulpes; species Vulpes lagopus. Next base: position 107,585,925 of record NC_054830.1, on the reverse strand, counting down.
AGTTTGAATGCTGGCTCTGCTGCTTACTCAAACCTCAGTTGCCTCTTGCACATAGTGTGGGTAATACCATCTGTTATTGCTTAGATTGTCAGGAGGACCAAATGAGTTAGTATTTTTGAGTACTTAAAACAGATCTGATGTATGTGACACACCTCATAGGTGTTTGCTGATTTTTTTTAACATTTTGTCCCCAGAATGATTAATAACCCTTCATAATAACAAAAATAACATCCACTTCTTCAGAGATGCAGGCAATGAAGCACACCGTATAACTGGATTACTGTATTTAGTTTTCCAAACCATCTGAAGAGGTGGCAGCTGTCAATGTGCCCATTTTACAAATGAAAGATTTCAAGAGTCATGGATGAGAGGTGCAGAGGGTATCTGACACCTAGTCAGTTGACTCCAGAATGCAAACTCCTCACCTCCACAGGCCAGCACCATGAGAATCATCCAGGATCTCCTCTGAAGAGCTGGCTGTGGGGCCCTACCTCATACCAAGTAGAGCGCACACATGCACCACGTTCTTGGGAAGCCCTCAGGGCAGAAAGAGACTCCAGGGGTCTAGGTATAGGGTAGCCAGGAAATCTGGTGCTGCTTAGGCCAGAAATGCAGGACTGCTCCACGGGCCTCGCACAGCCCCAGGGTTTCCGGAGAAGGTGAAGTGCCCTGCCTTGGAAAACCTTGAAGCCCTCTGCTCACTCCTCTGCTGGAGTTACCTTTCAGCTCACTCTACAGACTAGTGGTCCAGTCCATTTTCTTTCTGTAGCCTTGCCACATGTCAGGCTACCATTAGGTTAACTACTACAGATCACTGTTCCTCCAATTCTCAAAGCCAGCATTTCTTAAAATAAAAAAAATAATTTAAAAAAATCCAACCAAAAATACTAGTAAATGAAAATCATTTAACTCCATACACATACTTAACAATTTGCATATAGAAATAAAGTCTGCTAAAAATTAATTCAAGGTCTGAATACTTCAAACATGTATGCGAATTATATTGAGTAAATGAACTTCACAGAACAATAAAACTAATAAATCAAGCTGTCAGCATTCATTTAATCACCACGGTGCATTTTGTGTCTGAAAAACGGCAATGTTCAGATTGAGAGGGGATGAGGACAGTGCAAGGAGCGTGTCCTTTCCCTTTAAATGCAATCTCCCAAATGTGCTTTTCCAAGCTGCCCCAAGGCTCTCAGTGACACCGGAGTGCAGCAGACACCCGCATTGGCCAGGGCTGTGTGGCTCCACTTTCTAAAGAGAGTGATAACAGATCAGAATAATAAGTGGCATCTGAGAGGCCTTTTGGTAAGGTGCAGGGAAATTGTGCAGGTAAAGAGGTAGGAGGAGAGCTGAGTGTCGGTGATAACTGGGAGCAGACCTATAAGCTTCCTTTTCAAGGGGCTAATGATTTCTGGAGCCTGTGCTCTCTCTCCCACCACATGCCTGAGGACAGGATGCAGTACTGCCCCCCCTCCCCAATGGCAGAACACTGGACCCCCTGCCAGTGTCCCTTGCGATGCCCACAGGAACTCTGTGGACCACAGCAGGAGAACCTACCTGCACAGGGCACACACCCACAGAAGGTGGATTTCATCCCCCCACCCATTCCCCAACACCAGTCAAGTGTCAACTGGCACAGAACCCATGTCCAATTAATTCGTTTAATAATTTTTACAAAAAAAAAAAAAAATTTTCCAAAAAAAAAAAATAGAAGAACAAATTAAAGAGAGATGTGTTAAGCTGGAAAATGCTGAATTTGAAAGCAAGTTCATTATAGGCTTCATGTAATTTTTTTAAATTAATTTTAGTTTTTAAGCTCACTGCTTGATCTCAATTAAGGTAGTGATATTTTAATTATCTTAATTGTTTCTAAACTTGTTTTCCAGTTCGAGTTACTTTTTAATTAGCCACATTGATTTTAAAATCCAGAATCAAGCCTTTTCGCTGTTGTGGGCACATCCCATAAGCCCGCTGGCAAAGGGTCGTAACACCCATGTGAGTGGGGGATACTACCTCAGAGATGCTGAGATGAGGAGAGGACGTTCCCTTTTGTGGGTTGGCTACAGAGTCCCTGAAAGTGACCTGGGACACTGACACATTTATTTTATTAATACCCGCAGAGCTCCCGTTCTGTGCAGCACAGAGAATGCCACCTCTAGAGTGAACTGATGGTGTTCCTGCCCACGGGGGCTCATGGCTCAACAGGGAGGACAGGCAACAGGAGGGTAAGTTCAGCAGGTTTGGAGAGAAGGGGTGGTACCTCACTTTGCCTGTCAGGGAGTGAGACTTCCCTGACAGACAGACATCTATGGAAAATGGGTTTAAGCCAGCTGATGGGATGAGGAACATTCCAGGTAGGAAAAGCACCTTTCTCCCCAGAGAAATCAAGGCAAGTCTGGGGAACCGAAGTGTTTCATTGGGCTCCTAACAGGCTGGAGCTGGGGTGGTAGATGGCAAAATGGGAGACCGTGGCCACATTACCACGAAGGGCTTTGAAGCCTCAGGGAGGACTCCAGAGGCCCATGGCCCTCCAAGTGCCACCATGATGACACGTATGTCAGAACCCGATGACTGCTGGCACACCTGTCCATGCTGAAGTTAGCAGAGGGGTGTTACTTTTTTTTTTCTTTTTTAAGCAAAAGTGGCACTTTGATAAGAACAAACAAGCCCCTCCAAATGAGGAGTATCAGGGTGGAGGTCTCCAGGGCCAGCTCTTGGAGCCTCGTTTCCTCCTGTGAGGAACCTCCAGGGACCCTAAGACACAAAGGATTCTGGGAGGCAACAAGTCCACCCAGTGAGTCAAACAAGCAAAGACATCGTCTAAAGCAGCCATACGAACTTGTGGTCCACTCTGCTAACTCCAGGAAACTTCCACAAACAAGAGGCCATTCATTTACAAAAAGTTGACAAATTAATGAATGTTTGTTGTCTCCTGGTTGCTTTCAAGACCACTCTCTGCCTGAATCATGCTCAACCAAGGTTCATCCAAAGAGTGGACACTCCCCGTGATTCATTAGGAGTAACTTAATGGACGGATGACAGAGAAATTACTCCAAATTGCTAAAACCTCATCAAGCTAAGATCCCCAACACTTATTACAGCTTGTCTGTCCCCATGGAAACCTGTGCACGCATCTTGCTTCCCCCTCCTCTCCGGAGGGGCTTGTTTACTAGCTGACAACAGAGCCTCACAGAATACAAAACAGAAGATTCCACCCACAGAATTTTGCTGGAACCAGATAAGAATGGCAGTCAGGAAGACTTCTGTCATCATTTTCAGTTCTCCCATTAAAGGCGCTGGCCATGCTCATCGGAGGCTGGACAAAGGTGTCCACTGGCCACGCATCTAACTCAGACAGATAGTTGAGTGGCATAGGCAGCTGGCCACGTATGCCCAAGGATGAGGGAATTGGAGTGGGTGGGGACATAGGTGGATAAGAACAAAGAGGTAGAAGATAGAAAGATGCATCTGACCAAAGGTACCCCTCCTGAAAAGAGATATTTTCTTTCCCTTTCAAACCAAACACCTGAGAACTCTCTCTGTATTAAAACTAAAAGCAGGGATGCTCAGTGGTCAAGCATTTGCCTTTGGCTTAGGGTATGATCCTAGGATCCAGGATCAAGTCCCACATCAGGGTGGTAGGGGCCAGGATAGTATAAGCTGGTAACAGCCTTTTTAGTAGGGCAATGAATCTGCCAAGTTCCTAAATGCTAACAATTGTTAAGTAGAGGTGAATGAGTATATAGGAGTTTATTATATTATTCTCTCAACTTTTTGGTATATATGTAAATTTTAATATTAAAAGGAAAGGAGAGAAAAAAAGATATATCCCATTAGTCAACAAGTCAATATGTTAGGCAAAAATATATATCTTAACAGTCTATGGTAAGGGAAAATTATCAACAGCTAGAATGTCCATCTACTCTACCCTACTTGGGCTCCCATAACAGACTGCCAGACTGGGTGACTTTTATCTCTCATAGTTCTAGAGGCAGAAAAATCTGAGATCAAGTTGCCACCACGGTCAGTGTCTTATGAGAGCACTCCTCCTGGCTTGCGGAGGGCTACTTCTCACTATATGCTTATATGGCCTTTCCTCAGTGCACACAGAGAGTAGGCCAGGGTGCTCTGGAATGTCTCTTCTTATAAAGATACCCATCCTAGAGGATCAGGATGACCTTATTTCACTTTCACTACCTCTTTAGAGGCCCCACCTCCAAATACAGCCACACTGAAGGTTAAGGCTTCAATATATAAAACATTCAGCCCATAACACTCTCTACAGGGAAACAGTTACTTTAATTACAAGACATCCCTTCATGAAATCCTATCCAGCTCTTATAAAAGAGGAAGTAAATCAGTAGGTACTAACACAGGTACAGGTTTATAACAAATTAAATGAAAAAGCAAGTTAAAATATTTAAAATAGCAAAGTAATTCCCCAATACCACATGACTAGTAAATGGCAAAGTCAGTACTCAAAACTAGATCTGTCTGCTTCTTTTTATTTTATTTTAAGATTTTATTTATTTATCCACAAGAGACAGAGAGAGAGGCAGAGACACAGGTAGAGGGAGAAGCAGGCTCCATGCAAGGGAGCCCAATGCGCGACTCGATCCCAGGACCCCAGGATCATGCCCTGAGCCAAAGGCAGATACTCAACCACTGAGCCACCCAGGTATCCCCTGTCTGCTTATAAAGGAGATCGCTTTCCCTTTGCTATCCTGCTGGCCTTGAGAAGTCCCTCTGCCCACAAAGTCCTAGTCTCCACCCACTCACACACTAGAACCTTCAGTTTTTCCACTGTTCTCTCCATTCTGGGGTTATCCTTGCAATCACCAGTGAATGAAGTCAGACTCCCTATGCCCCCAGGGACGACACCCCTGCTGCTGCCTGTCACTGACAGGTTTAGAAACATCACCTGCAAAGAGTACTCTCCTGCTTCTTGGAGAATTTTGCCTGCAGCAGGGCAACAATGAAGTCACGACCATTGCTGGGAGCAAGAGCAAGTGTCCGGGCCTATGAGAATTTGGAATTTGCATCCAAGGTGTAAAAATGAAGGACAACCAGTGCCTGGCTAGAAAGGGCTTTGCCTTTTGGCTCATGTGCAAAACAAGACATTATAAGCAACCACTGTTAAGTCTAACATGCTGATTTACAAGTCCTGATCATTAGAAAAGAATGCATTAAGACAAGGCTACTAGAGCAGCAGTGGAGATATGCTCCATAAAATCACAAGCCACAAAACTCTATAACCCTGGTCAGCCAATCCTGCCTTCCCAAAGCTATCATCCTATACCTTCCCCTGCTCCCCAGATGCTCTGCAATGGTAAAGACCAGGACCCTCACTTCACATTTCTGCCAAAAAACTAATTTCCCTGTAAAAGTGGGATGGGGGGGAAGGTGGATAAAGGTGAGGGGTGTGGGAAAACTAAGTGGAAACAAAGGGAAAGAGAAAGCAGTTTATGACATAATACATCATCCAATTAGGGAGCTGACAATGGCAATAGTGACATCTACCAACTTACAGAATAACGTACTATTACTCTAATTAATCAATGAAGACACAGATGCAGAGATCAGTTGAGTATTACTTTACTAATGAGGAAACTGACACAGAGATGGTAAGTAACTTGCCTGTGGTCACATAGCCGGTTAAACTAGAAAAGTTTAAACTAGAGAAGTTTCACACCAGAAGTGATGCTCAGAGCCACTAGGTCAACTCATGAAAACAGCTTATGATGGGGATAAAGGTGACAACTACAGTACCAAGCAGCAGCATATTGAATCCCTTTGTTCTTCTCCCCCAAGAATCATGTCACCTATAGGATCCTCTAAAAAGAACTTCTTACTTTGAAGAAAACACTGTACTATCAGAAGGCAAGGTCAGACTGTTGAACATTTGAGTAAGCTTATATTACTTTTATAATGAATATGAAAGTCAAAGTTTCTTTAAGATGATGCTCATGCCCAGGTAACTTAACTTGAAAAACAATATGGACTAGGTGAGCATTGTGGTTCCTTTTGTGAAATATTCTCTGAAGCCTATCTTTGGTCCACATCACTGACAAGGAGATGGAGGACACCTGGTGGCAACATGGGACAGGATGAGCAGCACAAACAATAGGACCTGAGGATGACCTCCATTCTCAGTGGAGGGATAAGACACCATCCACAGAGAAGTCTTAACCTTCCCAACCATCAAAATGGCCATAATTCATTAAAATCCTATAATGATAAAGGCACTTGGGTTCTACTTCATGGTAACTGGCAGAGATTATTCTTCAGACATTTATGAACAAAGGAGACAGAATTACTGAAAATACATAATACCATAAGGAAAACAAGAGGACATAAAAAGCACAATAAAAATCAAGTATTTCCAAGAAAAGGGTATTATTAAAAGAATCTTGTAGCTCATTAAGTCTATGTTTTGTACCTACACTTCATTTTAATACAATTAAAATTCCTATAAAACATGCAGCTTTTCACAAAGAATGAATTCCTTTGTGCTAATGAACATGACTCTGTCACTATTCAGCAGTCCTTGTAGTTGAAGAATGGGGAAATACAGAAAACTCTACAAATTTCAAAAAACAACAACAACAACAACAAAAAAAAAAAACAAAATTAGTGTGTCCAGAAGAACAGCACCCATGGATATGGATCAAAGAGGTAAGGGGTATAAAAGGAGAGGCACGACTATGCCACTTCCTGCCTATGTGGTCCAAATGAGTTACTCACTCTTTAGGATTCAAAAGCAGACAAAGAGATCTACTTCGCTTCGGTATTGTGAAGGTCTGATGACATAATGCATGAAAATTTCCCAGCACAGGGCCTGGTACATAGTGTGTATTCAATTATAATCCTCGCCACTCATCTAGCTTGCTCTTCAAATACAGAAAATGGATATACACAAAGAGCAAGGAACCCTAGACATTTCAGAGACTCAAGATACTGGGGCAATTAATAAATGGGCAGAAGACATGAAGAGACACTTCTCCGAAGAAGACATCCAGATGGTTAAAAGACTCATGAAAAGATGCTCAACATCACTCATCATCAGGGAAATTAAAATCAAAACAATGAGATCTCACCTCACAGCTATGAGATGCTAAAATAAACACAAGAAACAAGTGTTGGTGAGGATGTGGAGAAAAGGGAACCCTCTAGCACTATTGGTGGGAATGCAACCTGGTGCAGCAGCTCTGGAAAACAGTATGGAGGTTCCTTAAAATAATTAAAAATAGAACTACCCTATGATCCAGTAATCAGACTACTGGATATTTACCCCTAAAATACAGAAATGCTAATTCAAAGGGATACATGCAGCCCTATATTTATTGCGGCAATACTTAATAGCCAAACTATGGAAGCAGCCCAAGTACTCATTGATAGATGAATGGATAAAGAAGATGTGGTATACACATACAATGAAATATCACTCAGCCATAAGAAAGAATAAAGCACTGCCATTTGCAACAACTGGATGAAGCTAGAGAGGAGACAGCAGAGGCCAGAGAAAGACAAATAGCATATGATCTCATTCATATGTGGTATTTAAGAAACAAAGGAACAAAGAAAAAATAAGAGAGAGAGAGAAACTAAGAAATTTATTCTTAACTATAGAGAACAAGTTGATGTTACCAGAGGGGAAGTAGGAGGCAGGATGGTTGAAATCAGTAATGGGGATTAAAGAGTACACTTACCATGATGAAAAATAAATAAATAAAGTTAAATTAAATTCAACTTAATTTAAAAAAATATCCTGGCGCTACAATGCTGTAGCTTCCAATTTCAAATGAGAGATTCATCTGTACAAGGACAAACTTGAACGTTTCTCTTTGAGCATCATGCTCAGGGTCTACTTTATCTAGAAAACTTTTGCTGATTAGCCAGATCTATACCACTGCCAGATCTACCATATGAAACCTAAGGAGTTCATGTATCTCTAGTAGAACTGTGTTCTACTCTGTTTCATCTCAAAGATTATAAGATCTGGGAATGAAGAATGAAAACCTTTTTTTTGCTCTAAATTACATGCACTAAGAACTAACAACAAAGCCTTGTCAACAAACCCACAAGGTCATAGTCTTTGTTTTGAGAGAAGGTATTTTGGGCTTTGAAAAGTCTCTAGTGGAGAGTCATGGAATTTGAGTCTTATCCTAAGGCCTACATTCAACCACCACTGATAAAATGCTGGGGGTGGGGGGTGGACACTGATTTAGGAGAAAGAATCTGGCAAACATTGTTGATCCAAGCAGATGAGGGCCCGAGTCCAAGGAACTTGGTAACATGGGGTATGCTGGGTACAAACAGGCAGCAGGGTTTAGCAAGGCAGGCTTTGTGCACAAGGCTTGTGCTTTCTGATCCTTAGCCAGAGGCTGTCCATCTGACTGCTTCGACCCTGTCTTATAAAGCTTAGCAGGAATAGGTGTTAACTGAAACCAGAACAATAAAGTCTGCAGGGAAATCTTGATCCAAATTAGACAAAGGGATGGATGTTCAAATGCCCTCTAAGAGCCTCAGATGAGGCAGTTGCTTCCATAATGTGGCATTCTGAGAAGTAGAACCTCAATCCAGAGCTCCAGTGAGGTGACATAATGCTCATTCACTGGCCACCTCTGTGTCCAGTCCAAAAATCAGTACGAGAAAGCAAAATAGTCCCATAACAGAGGTATCTACCACAGGCAGGTCTTTTTTTCCTCTTTTCCAAAATCTAACCTAGTTCTTACTTCTCAGACTATAGTGGGCAAGGGAGAATGCAAATCTATAGTGAATATCCCTGTAGCATCTATTTTACTAGGTGGTAAATACTTTAAAACTTTTCTAAAATAATAAGGCAATCACTGGTCTACGTTAGAATACAAAATTAATATAAATTTGTATAAAGAGACTCCAAAAATGTATGTGCTTGCAGTAGATTCTGTCCCCTGAATCTCAAGATAGATGTTTGTTCTAGCTTGCCCTTAGAGGCTCTCTGGTAGAAAAGTCTCAGAAGTGTTGAAAGTGTTTACCAACTTTAAAGGGTCTTAAGAATGAAGTGGAGAGCTCTCCAGGGTACTGATATCTGGGATGGAAAATCAATAGCACTAAAAGTACATACAAAGAACTTTCACAAGCAAATTGTTCATTCTTCCAGGACCATTTGAAGCTAGTTAATCAAAACTGCATCCCACACCCCCTTGAACAGACTCCCCATGCCATGTGTTTCCAGGAATCTCAGTCCCACTGGTAAAAGTCCCCAAGATTTTTCAGAGAATTGACCCTGTATAATCCAAAGCTTTTCTGAGAGCATTCAATGTGTCAAACATTGGGTGAGGTTTACAAATGAGTTACAAAGCATTTGTCATTCCCTAGGTATGAATATCAAAGTTTAAGCTTTTATTACTTTCATCCCTCCCACTGTTAAGTTTTTAGAAACACTTGGCCCCAGATTTATAAACAGGTAATTGGAGACTACTCATTTCCAAGTCCTTTCTTTCTCCAATTAGGGCAGATTCATTTCTGCTTCCTTGGGATGGTTCCCAAGGCTATTAAATTCCATTCCTTAACTGATAACATTGAAGCAGTCATGACAAAGTTAGTGCTGATTGGAACAGAGGTTTCTTTGGGCACCTTCTAAGCTATTAGAAATTACTTCAAACTGAGAGAAGAATGGTTGTATCTCCCACTGTAGGATTCAGTAAATCTGTATCATTTAAGTCTCATGTATTCTTGTTCCTTTGTTTTGTGTGTCCCACCTTATACAATCATTGCTAAAATACTTTTTCATGTGCATCCAAATCAGCCAAGCAATTCACAGTTCCAAACTTGCCCACAGCCAGCTCTCTTTTCTACTTTTCTCTTCACCCATATGCCCCTTGATGTCCAATTACCTCCCTTACATTACTCTAAGATAAAGCCTATACTGTTAATATAAAATATAAATCAGGTCTTAACTGCACATAGAAGACAGATCCAACAATAAATAATGAGAAAGGACCTATGAGGTTTCCTAAAATAAATATGGAATAAACACAAGGAGTAAAATTTTCATTTTCATTCTTCAGCAATAAATACTGAGTACCTAGCAGGTAAAACAGAGCAGGGAGATAATCATCTTTGGATACTCTAATGGTTGCAATGTTTCTTTCACTAAAGGAGTGAAAATGATGTTTTTGTTAAATTTATGGATTCTAAATTTTATATATATTTTTAAAAGAATTTTATCTCCCATTCAATAGGTTGCCTGAATTTGAGATGACACTGTTAAAGGCAATCTACAAAATGGGACAAGACACTTGCAAATGCTATATCCAATAAGGACTTGATATCTAAAATATATGAAGAACTCATATCACTCAATAACAAAAACAACCATACAACTCATGAAAAATTAGGCAGAGGACCTGAATAGACATTTTTCTGAAGATGATATAGAGATGGCCAAGAAGCATATGAAAAGAGGCTCAGGGAAATGCAAATCAAAACTACAATGAGATATTACCTTACATCTGTCACAATGGCTACTATCAAAACAAACAAGTGTTGGCAAGGAAGTGGAGAAAAGGAAACCATCACGTACTGTTGGTGGTAATATGAACTGGTACACTCACTGTGGAAAACAGTATGGCGGTTCCTCAAAAAACTAAAAATAGAACTATTATATGAACCAGCAATTCCACTTCTGGATAATTATCCAAACAAAATAAAAAAATAATTTTAAAAGATATACTCAACCCTATGTTCATTGCAGCATTATCTCCAAGGTCCTAAATATGGAAACAATTTAAGTGGTCATCTATGGATGCGTGGGTAAAGAAGAGGTGGTGTACACACACACACACACACACACACACACACACACACACACAGTGGAATATTACTCAGCCACAGAAAGGAATTAAATCTTGCCATTAGCATCAACATGGATAGGCCCAGACAGTATAGGCTAAGTGGATTAAATCAGAAAAAGACAAGAACCACATTATTTTTTTATTTATATGTGAGATCTAAAAAGCAAAACAAATGAACAAACCAGAAACAGGCTCATAAATACACAGGACAAACTGGTGGTTGTCAGAGGGGAAAAAGATGAGAGGAGAAGCAAAATAGGAAGGGAACTAAGAAGAGTACAAATCTCCATTTATAAAATAAGTTATGAGGATGAAAAGTATAGCATAGGGAATGTAGTCAATAATTCTATAATAACTTTGTGTAGTGACAAATGGTAACTAGATCTATGAGGTGATCATTTCATAATGTCTAAAAATACTGAATTCTGAAATATAATATTGTATGTCAGTTATAACTCAGTAAAATAAGAGCTTCATGACTTTGTCTTCCATAATCTGGCTTCAAACTTCCCTTCCAGAAGTTGGCTCATATTCTCAGTCTGTATCCTCCTCATCCTCCAAGGTTTAGTCCACCTTCAGTTACACTGGACAACTCACCAACTCTTCTTTTGCTTTTATGCACTCAGAACCCAGACTTTGTGTCCAATACAATGAACCATTCCACTCTTTTATATTTTTTAAGATTTTATTTATTCGAGAGAGAGAGAAAGAGAGAGAGCAAGCACAACTGAGGGGAAGAGGCAGAGGGAGAGGAAGAAGCAGGCTCCCTGTTGAGCAGGGAGCCCAACTTGAGGCTTGATCTCAGGATCCTGGGATCATGCCCTGAGCTGAAGGCAGACACTTAACTGACTGAGCCACCCAGGTGCCCCATGAACCATTCCAGTATTATAACTGCCTTATGAGACCAATATTACCTCCACTTGACAGATAAGAAAGAAATTTAAAACTAACCAAAGTTAGTTTTATATAACTAGTATATAACAAAAATGAGCTGTGACTCTAAGTCTGTTGTAATCCAGTAGAAGCTTCAGGAGACCAGAGTGAGTGTCTATCCAGACTACTGCATGCCCCTCACCTAAGTGGCATCTGGAATATCATAGGGCTTAATAAAAATTGAGCACATGCATGAATGGCCCCCAGCCCATGGACCTACTCACAACTCTCTCTTGCTCTGTGAAGCTAAGAATGAAGTCTGGCTCATCATTTTGGAACCCCAAGTTCCCTGGCATGTGTCTGCTATAAGGAACATGCTCAGTTAATGCTGAATAAACTATCTATGAAGAGTATCTTTGGATGAATATTATAGGCTGGAATTTCTAGGTCACAAAGATCCAGAACCAACTTGGACATTGCCTCAAGACCAGCAAGTTTATATTTAACATAGGGAAGACTTTAACCCCTCAATTCAGTAAACATTTATGAAATGACTTTTATGTGTCAAGCTGGTTATTCAGAGATGGGTAAGACACAAGTCCTTGCTCTTAAAGGAACCAACATTCTAGTAGAGGGATAATAGTAAAGGAAGCGAGGGAAGGGGAAAGAGAAGGAATAGCAAGAAAAAGAAGGAAGAGAGATGAGGTGGAAACAATGGATACTTAGAAATGCTAAGCAGGTCATTTTAAAAGAATGATGCAATAGAGAGCTCCTGAGTAGCCACACTGGATTAAGTAATCAGGCAAGACCTCTTAGAGGAGGTGACATTAAATCATGATCTGACAAGAAGGAACCAGACTTTAGAGGATCAGGTGAGGAACATTACAGAAAAAGGACTGTAAAGGCCCCAAGGTAGCAAGAGATCCTGGAGTGCTGGATAAAGAGACAGGTCTTGAGAGGTCATATGGCTTTTTTTTCAAGGACATACAGCTAGCATAGGACCAGGACTTAACTTAAGAAAGACCAAGTCTCAGCTACGTATCCTGAGAGCAGTGAGTCCTAAGATATGAGACACGTTGAGACCTAACAGAGGTGCATAGGCAACCACCTGCTGGCCTCACTCCAGACCTGGACTCACTTTCACTATGGCCTTGCCCAAACAGGCCCAGGGCTCTACTTCGACACTGGGGTCTTGACAAGTCATCACTCAGGTTCCAAAGCTAAAGATGAATAGGCCAGAGAGAACAGAGATTTAGGGCTTTCTGGACACCATCTTTGCTCATAAGAGCCAATGACCAAATACATGATATGAATTTTATGGTAAAGTTAAAGAAACATGAACTTTGTGCTCTAGACAGATCCAGTTTCACACATGAGCTCAGCTGCTTGGATGCTGTGTGATTCTGGGCGAGTTATACCGCCTCTTTGAGCCATAAAGGGGAGTAGTTATGTCTCTCTTACACGATGGTTGAGAGCACTGATGAGGCAGTATGCCTGATGCTGAACATTGATCTTGGCAAGTCTTCAATGTTAGTTTCAACTCTTTCTCCTGTGATTCCCCTTAAACATTCCTTAAAGATCCACTAGTCCAAACTGAACCTCTTTTCTTCTCCAGATTTCTCTTCCAGGTCATCTTTATGGCAAAATACAACCTTGAAACCATCTTGCCTCCAATATCTATTTCCCCAGAGACTCCAGTTAGCCTCCTCTGTTGCTGGCATGGCCCCGCCCTCCACTGTAAGCCCTCTGGGGAATCTGCACAAAGCTTCACTGGCCCAGGAGGCTCCGTCCCACCCTCAACCCCTCAGGGAAGTTTTGCTGCAAACCAATATACCGAGCACCCTGTAAATTTTTTCTTCTCCTTTCACCAGGGTGAAAGGAGAAGAAAAAAATGAAATAAAGGAGGGCCCCTTGTCAGCCAGTACTCCTTCCCTATGCAAATGTGTAACAGAGATTGTTGGCCTCAGATCACCCCACTGGCTGGGACTAGAGCAGCCATCAGGCCTTTTGTGATCCTGAAATAGCTAATGAGGGGATGTGTTTCTGTGTAATCCAAACACTATCCATTTCATGCCCAACCGTTTTTTAAACGGGCAAATCTCCCTCGTGTGTATTCCTTCCTCTGACAAACAGAAACTCTATCTGGTCTCTTTGTGGGCCCCTCCAATCAACAAGGGCAAGAGGCCCTTGATGCTGATTCAAAGTCACCAGCACAAAGGCAGACCCATGGGGCATCTCCCTCCCTCCACCCTTCCCTTTCTCCTGAAAACTTCCCTTCACTGGAGGCCATCACCAAACCCAGGATTGAGAACACAGACTGATGAAGCAGCCCATTGATTTTTAACTCATTTCTAAATTACAAGTTGCCAACATTTCAGACTAAATTCACTACTACAGGCAATGGCCTGAACAGATAGAATATGACAAAGCTTCAGAGATAGGATAGAAATTCCCAGGACTACAAAGTAGGGGACCTCAGGAGTCCAATCATGGGGCAGAAGTGCCTCTGCAGCCTGAGACGTAGGGAGGGGCTGTGGCTGAACAACTCACACGTGTTACTGCAAAAATGTAGTGACCCATTGGATGTGGTCTGAGGTGCTCAGAGGGCATCCTTTATTATTATTTTTTTAATAAATATTTTATTTATTTATTCATGAGAGAGAGAGAGAGAGAGAGGCAGAGACACAGGCAGAGGGAGAGGCAGGCAGCCTGACATGGGACTTGATTCAGGGTCTCCAGGATCACCCCCTGGGTGGAAGGCAGTGCTAAACTGCTAAGCCACCCAGACTGCCCAAGGGCATCCTTTATCATGCGCTTCCAGGGTCATGAATATCATCTCAGCCCATCCTGTCCCCACCAAGAGGTGGCACAGCCATCTCCTAGGGAACAATTCCTTATGGGAACACATCTCCTTAGCAACCAATCCCCTCCCCTGTGGCTTTCAAAATGGAAATCAATAGGTCATGGACATGAAAATAGGTAAGTTACAGAGATCAAAGTCCAGCACAAGAAATACAGCCAATACTACTGCAGACACTATACGGTGACAAAGGGTGACTACACTTGTCATGGTGAGCACGGAGTACAGAATCATCGAATCACTCTGTTGTACCCCTGAAACTAATATAATATTGCACGTCAATTATATTTCAATAATAAAAAAAATCATAAGAGAACAGGGTTGACTCTACAGTAGATGAATTTCCAATGATTCATCTATTCATTAAGCACAGACCTTCACTGAGTCCTACTCCATGGCAGTCATCATTGTGGGTACTAAATAAAATAAGCCAGTCTCTATACTTTGGCAATGATAGCCCTTGAGAGCCACCAGGTACCCACCCCATCTAGATCTCCTGGAATCCAGAGGCAACCTTTTGAGGCAGGTGTTTCCATCATGCTCATTTTAAGATCAAAATAACCCAGTCACCTCATAGGTGTGCTTTGACCGGCCGATGGGCTTTTACAGTTTAAGTAAGTTGCTAGCAGTAAAAAGGAAAGGAAAGGGAAAAGGAAAAGGAAAAGGAAAAAGAAAAAGAAAAAAAGAAAATATCATACAAAGATCCAGCACACATTTCTGGATTATTTTTAATTGAAAGATGTAGCCACACCTGGGCTCACATTCCCACATGGATACCTGCTTTTCCCCCAGCATCTTCTGCATCCCTCTCTGCTCTGTGCTTTGCTTCCTCTCTTCCTAACTCCATCTCCCCTAAGTTCATTGGCTGCCTGGCCCTGAAGGCACTGGCATGTGTACCACCCATAGAGCTCCCAAGAATTTATCTTTTCTTCACAAAATAAATAAATAACTGCACCATTCATATTCTCTGTTTCTTTCACTTAGCAAATACTCTCAATACAATTAGAATAGAATGTTCTAGAAGGGTTAGTTTTCTTGAGTTTAAAAGCAGTTCCCAGTCCACAGTATTTCGGTGTTTGGCAAACAAAACAACATGATAACTATTTTTTTTTTTTAGCTTTAACAGCCTGTCTAATTATTCTTCCTTTGAATTTTCACATCTGCATAATTAACTTAGCGATCCTCTGCCCTGGAGAATTTCCCCCTCTTAACAGGCTTTACTCTGCTTTTTTTCTTTGAGTCTTGTCTATGCTGAACATCAGTCTTAGTGTGATCAGATCCCAGAGGTGTCTCTGTGATGGGAATGGTGGAGGGACAACAAAGGGACCTCCCCCCGCCTAGTATTTTCCCCAGGGCTGGACTTTCTCCCTCTGTATGCCAAAGCGGCACAGGAGGATGTCTCCCACACAGCTTCCCAGTCTGCAGAGGTTTCTGCTCATCACTTGGTCTGCAACCAACATCTTCTCAACATCCTAGCCCACAGACATTCCATTTCCTGAGTACTCATGTCAGAAATCATAGGAATGAGCAAATTCCTTTGGATGAAAAGTTGTTAACCAGGGTTCTGTGGATAAACTTCAGAGGATCTAAAACTATATCTAAATTTTTATGTGCACTTTTAGTGATGTCAAGGATCCAGAGTGAATGTTTACCTTGAATCCTTCAGTCCCCT
Organism: Vulpes lagopus; assembly: GCF_018345385.1. NCBI lineage: Eukaryota > Metazoa > Chordata > Mammalia > Carnivora > Canidae > Vulpes > Vulpes lagopus. The sequence goes on along the minus strand of NC_054830.1, from coordinate 107,569,676 downwards.
TTGCTAGTAGTACCCCATTTCCCTACATGGAATCTCTCTCCCCACTGTGCACAGGCTAGGCAGGACAGTGGGTTGAGAATGCCACTTCCCACTAAAAAGACCTGGGGGATCGATGCCCAGTGATCCCTCCTCCTCTTCCAACCCTTGTGCATTCAATCCCACTGACCTTCCTGAGACTGCATCGTGAAGAGGAGGCTCCAGGGAAGAGAGGCATTATTAGCCTGTATCTGCTGCTGCCTGGGGCTCCCTTAGTCCCAGTTCCAAGCCAGGATTCCCACTCCAGCTCTCAAAGCTTCTGGGACCTCGGCATAGCCTGTCCATAGTATGTGAGTCAGGTTCTCTTGCCAGATTACTCTTAAGTGAATTCATGGCATCTAGAAAACATCACAGGAGTCTGTGGTTGGAAACCTTGAAGGCAGTGAATAGTCCTGAATGAAGCCAATTAACACACTGAGCCATCACTGTTCTGAAGGCTCTGAGTAACTGGTGTCAAGGGACATTGTCAACATCACAGCCTGCAGAAAGCTGCTCCCTGGACATGAATGTTGTGCATAGCCCTGGAATGTGGGTATTGAGATTTACACAGAACACTCCTGTGAAGGTCAGTGGTGAGGGGATGTCGGCTGTGCCATAGAAGGGCAGGAGTCTTGGGGCCTTGTGATGAGGAAGAGCCAATGGAAAGAGGATAGCTTGGGCTCTGAGAAGACTCCCAAGCAAACCTCATCCTTCTCAGGATGGCTAGGGGATAACCTGGTCTAGGGGCATCAGTGACCAGTACCCCCAGGGTCTCCATCAGAGGAGGCAAATCACCACCTTATCATGGCATCTCCATGCTTCATGAGGAAAAGGTAGCTCTGTCACCTCCCAGATTAATAGGCAGAGTTCCAGGCACATGAAAAGACTGGTGAGCCTCTTAGTCCTACGATCAAATTCTCAGCCCAGAATCAGATCCAACTGGAATCAAGTGTTCATCTGGACCCAATCAGCTAGGGCCTGAGGTAAAAATTCTCATCTCAGAAAGCAAACATGGCTACCAGGAGAATACCCATAGGACTTTCTCCTTTTTTGAGTAGAGATAAATGTTTCTAGAGAATGGATAGTTTTGAGTTGGGAAGATACCTCCAAGGACATCAACCTTAGGAATTACATGAGGGGAAAAAAAAAAGGTTTTACAAATGGGATCACCTCTGTATTGAAGAGTCCAAGCCACTGGAATAAGTACCACAGAGTTGACACTTGATGTCAAGTGTATGCTGTCTCACCAATTTCCAAATGCAGCTAATTAGGATCATAAACAACCTCCAGATGCTTGAGACAAAGGGCATCACAATGTCCCATGCTCCTCTGGAGCCTCAAAACTCCCTATCCAAGTAAGGCTGACCTCCTATCCTGTCAGCCTGAGCTCATACTTATATTTCTTTGGGTTCCATTGTCAATTAATACTTATGCTGTAGAAGTATTATTGCTTTCATCTACAAATTTAGTTATGATTTCTATTTCTACCACCTTTTCCTTGTGTTGCCTACCAAATCATGAGCTGTGTCTTATATTTTTACTTCTCTCAGAGCATCCAGTATCATACGTCTGTTGACAAAACATTATCAACAAGTTTATAGTAAACACATTGTTTATAATATCCTGGCACCACTGAAAATGTTTTTTTTCTTCCCCTCCAAACTGCTTTTGTATTCAAGAATCTCTAGGATGTGCCTACATCTAAGATGTGAGCAAGATGGAAGATTTTAAAAACCTATGTTTTTTCATCAAGTATTCAGAGCCACCACTACCCAATTTCCATGATGTAAGAATAAGATCCAATAGCTGTCACAGTCTGAGTAAGATCTAAGAGTTGTCATTCCCTATTTGCATCTTTGGTGGTATATTATACATGGTATTATCTCAGTGTGAATCCAGGTCTCCAGTGCAATATTTGGGCTAGCTTTGTATTTTCACTTTCAAGCTGATAAGGTAGTGGTTTTCTTTTTCTTTCCCCTATCCCTAGGGAAAAAGAAACCTCTGATCAATATACTATTCCCACTTGCTTTCGTCTCCTAAGAAAACCTACTGTCTGCTTACAGTGTCATCTAAAGTAATGCTAAGGAACAATTTTTTATGTTTAGATCAGGGGTGATCTGCACACACACACCCCTTTTCAGGAGACATGTGGCAATGTCTGGAGAAAATGCACTTCTTACAACTGGTGAGCAGGGGTGGGGGCAACGATACTATTGGCTTTTAGTAGGTAGAGGTCAGAAATGGTGTCAAACATTTTACAATACACAGGACAGCCCCTCACAACAGAGAATTATCTGGTCTGAAATGTCAATAGTTCCAAGGTACAGATACCCTAACTTAGATATATAAAGTGTGTTCATTTCTACATGAAGGATGAGAAGTGAGCCTAGCTAGAATTGGAGGCCTAAGAATAAGGAAGCAGGAACAGAGGTTGTGCTCCTAGAGAACCTCCAGAGAGCACATCTATGCCATGGCAGCATTGGAAGGTGTTCCAGAAAGCATATAAACCAATTTCCTCATGATATTGTAGAGGAAATGAAGTCCAGAGAGGAAAGCCCAACTTGTCCAAGGCCCCTAGGCAAGCCAGCTGCAGAGCTGAAATGAGAACCCCAGTCTCATGTTCCCAGCCCAGAAATCCATCTGCTCCATCACACTGGTCCAATGGAAAGGAGGAAAGGGGATACGGCTCCAAATGCACCACTGGCCTTGAAATTCACTAAGAGAGATGGGAAGGAGGGAGATACCTTTCTGATCCATGAAGAAATCAGATGCACATTCTAGAGACTTGAAGGCAAGGGATTTCTTCCACAACAGATATGCATTTAGGACCTACTATATGCCAGGCATTGGTTCAGGTGCTGGAAATACACCAATGAATGGGAGAGACAAAGTGCCTGTGACTTCACCTCTGGTAATACATTGCAAGAGTGGCAGGTTTAGCCACCAGGAAAAGGGAGAGAAAACCTAAGACCAAAGCTAGATGCAAAAGTAAGCCTAGTCCCCTAATATCCCCTCCAGGGCTCAAAGAGCTATATAAAAAGGCAAACTTCCTAAGTACCTTTAAAAAGGATGATGCAACATTTTGCTTCAGGCTCTAAACCTTTCATAGGTCACTACGCATTGCATTACCTCCTCATTACCTAGGAATGTGTTCCTAGGTAATGCAATAGTAGTGCTAATCCTAACAGCCAATATTTCCTGGGCATGGGTTTGTGTGCAGGATACTGCATTGTGCACTTAGACACATCATCTCATTAAATCCTAACAACCCTGGGATGTAGGTATCATTACTCCGATTTATAGATGCAGATACCAGGGTTCAATGATGCAAAGTACCTAGTCCAAGGTCACAGGGCTAGAGGAACTCAGCCACTGAGACCTAAGATCTTAAGGACTAGGCTGGAGTGTATCAAGACTTCCGAAGCTTTCAGAGCTAAGGCCTGCCAGTCAGCATGGCTACCATGTGACTCTCAACTTCCTGTTCCTCTACCACAGCCCAAGTGGCATGCCTGCAGTTTATTCTTAAGGTCATATAGCAAACAATCAACTACTTTCATTAATATATATTATATTTCTTTCTGTTCAATGTGGCTTCTCGGGAAATTTAAACTGTCAGCAGGATATATATTTCGAACTCATGCAGTTCACACAGAACATAAAAAGCCACCCTGGCAGGAGGACCACCTTGTTTGAAATGTAAATGTTCGTATGCTGTTAAACCCTGAAAAGCAGGGAGGTTATATGAAGTATTCATTTGCACTTTTGAATACCATCAGGCAAAACAGATTGCTTGCTGCCCCATAAATTTTCACCACTAGATTAAATTTTGTTAATGGGACTAAGAACATCTAAAATAACCCATTTTTCTATGTGAATATTGGATCCAAGTCATTAGTTCTCTACCAGATTAAGTTTGAGTTTTTTGGTTTTTTTTTTTTTTTAGTTCTGTCAAGAATCCCATCAAATGGCTATCCACCTCGCCACATAACCACTGTGGTTGGAAGGTCCACACACAGAGCAGCAGAGTCAGGACAACACAGGACTGGAGACAAGAAGCTGACCAAATCTGCTGAGTCTCTGAACACTTTGTGGATAAATGCTTGAGAATCTCATTCAGCCAACGTTTAGAGAATATCCACTATACTTCTGAAACTTTAAGTGCTTTCAAACAAGTTGTCTTATTTAAACCTCACCAGAAATCTGGGAAGTAAGAATTACTTCTCCCATCTCATTAATCACAAAAAAGTAAGGCTCAGAGAAGTTCAATTACCTCCCTGGGGCACACAGCTTAGGACATGGCCCAGCCAAGATTCAAATCTATTGTTCCAAATCCAAGCTCTGGTTCTCTCTCTCCTTTCGCTGGTTTCCCCCTTATACCAATCACTTAAGAGAGGCAGCCATACATACAATACAGCCCTGGCCTCGAGGAGCTCATGAGTTTATAGAGAAAGAGATGAACCTGTACAACTCCAGAAGTTCACATTTAAAGAAGACTTACCACGTGCCATGTGTTGGACTATATTCTCTGCAAACATTAGCTACCAGCAACCAAATAAAGGAGGTGTTGCTATGGACTGAATTGTGTTCCCCTCCAAATTCATATGTTGAAACCCTAACATACAGTATGATGGTGTTTGGAGATCAGGTCTTTGAGACAAGAGTCTAGGAGAGTGAGGGCTTCCCAGTGAGGTTAGTACCCTTTTAATAAGAAACACTAGAGAGGGATCCCTGGGTGGCGCAGCAGTTCGGCGCCTGCCTTTGGCCCAGGGCGCGATCCTGGAGACCCGGGATCGAATCCCACGTCGGGCTCCCGGTGCATGGAGCCTGCTTCTCCCTCTGCCTATGTCTCTGCCTCTCTCTCTCTCTCTGTGACTATCATAAACAAATAATAATAAAAAAAAATTAAAAGAAAAAAAAAAGAAACACTAGAGAAAGTGCTTACTTGCTTGCTCTCTGTGTGCATGGAAGCAAGACAACGTGAAGACAGGGTGAGAAAGCGGCATCTGCAAGGCATGAAGAGGACCAACCACGGCTGGCACCCTGGTCTCTGACTTCTGGCCTCCAGAACTGAGGTCAAATCAATTTCTGTTGTTCAAGCCCCCGGGCCCCTGGTAGAGTTTATGAGGGAAGCCCAAGCTGACTACTACTGGTGCTATTACCATTAGCATTTTCAAACTAAGGAAACTAAAGTTCTGGGGGCACCTGGGTGGCTCAGTCGTTGAGTGTCTGCCTTTGGCTCAGGTCATGATCCTGGGGTCCTGGGATCGAGTCCTTCATCGAGTTCCCGGAGTCTGCTTCTCCCTCTGCTTGTGTGTCTGCTTCTCTGTGTCTCTCATGAATGAATAAAATATTTTTAAAAAGGAAGAAAAAAAATAAAATAAAAAAAAACTAAACTTCAGAGAGCCTGTGCCTATCCCCTAAGTGCGCAGAGGAGAAAGCTCCAGTTGGGTTCTCCTGTGTGTGGCCGCAAGGCCCTTCCTACCCGCACCCCCCCCCCCCCCACCGTGGACTCTAGCACTGACCACCATGTGTGCAGTGAACCCAGCATGAGACTGTCTGCATAGCAGGCATGTTACTGCCTGTGTTCTAGGGACCCATGGGGTGGGGCATCCCCCGGAGTGAGCAGGGAAAACCCACAATGGAACTCAGAAAGGAGCAGGCCTCAATCTTCCTCAGACCTCATGGGCCCCAACACCTGCATACCAGCCAGCAGTGCTCCCATGCTCTGCTCCTTCCCTGGACTAGTCCATGTCTGAATTCCTTCTTGTCTCTGGGCAGCCTCACATGGGGCTTACATTCAATTCCACAAGCCTGACACAGCACATGGCCATTGATCTACCATTTTGACTTCTCTTTCTCCTTGACTGTGAGCTCCTCCAGGGCAGAGAATGGATCTTCCTTGTTCCTCTGCTTCCTGTAACTCCCACTGGGCCTGTGACAGACCAGCCACTCTAGAAATGCTTGCTGAACAGAACTGGGAAGAAACGTCCTTGTGACCACCACACAGAAGGGTGGGTGACACTCTGTGCTACATGATGTGAAGGCTCAAAGTCTAGCTCCTAGTGGGTGCTCGGTCAATGCATGCTGAATAAAGGACCTTCTACTCATCAGTTTTAAGCCACAGACAGAGATCTGGGTTAAGACAGCTTCAACTTACTCTAGGATCAAAACCACCATCATAAAAACTTAAAAATGACACAAAGCAAGAAAATGAAGACGAGAGAGAAAAATCCCATGCTGGCACATAGTAGGCATTCACCAGCACTCCCTTGCCTGCTAAACTCATCGTCTAACAATTCCAACAAAGGGAAACTCATGCTAGAGTCTGAAGTGCCATTCATACGTGAGAGGACAACATGACAACCGCCGTACCTTGCTAGTAAACACATGTTATCTGTGTGCCTCCAATTATAAAGGTTACCGCAACTTAAAAATCCATTAGGAGTACCTGAGCAGCTGTTCTGGGGCACTGTGCGTGCCTCACATATTAACTCACTGTGGACAATCTGCCTGCCTGGCCAGCAAGTGGCCTGAGCATCTGGCCTTCGAATTGTTAAGTTCTCATATGTCACTTCTTTAAAAAAAAAAAAAAAAAAAAGCTTTTGCAAGGAATTTAGTGGTGAAGCACTCAAACCCTTCCCACCACAGAATGCATCCCTAGCCCTCAACATTGATCCATGATGTTTCTAAATTTTCCAAATGGGTAAGAAAAAACAAAATAGCACTGCACCAACTTCCAAAAACATGGTCAGACTGGCCCTCTAACGTAGCCCATAGAAAGTACCCGATCCTGCAAGCTGATTTATGTGAAACCACCGATAGTTTGCTGTGCCCTTCCATTCATTGTGATGCCTCGTGATGGCAGGATAATGAGGATTTGGAAAACAAGACTCCATTAATAGATAGGGCGTGATATGGTGAGGGGAATGGTAACAGTACTGCCAAGCAATCTCAGTTGCCATGTAGAAAAACCAATTATCCAGAGGCCCCTCTCCCCTGCAGGAGGACGAGCCCTCTGTGCATCAATATTTCATGCACTGTCATCTGTGCATTATTTAATAAAGCAATTGAGGGATGAGTTTATTTTATTTTTCAACCTTTCAACCAGAGACCGAGGCCTCCAGTACACAGTGCTGGAACTCAGCTGGCAATCAGAGAGATGTATTTGCTGGTTTTTTGAGACCACGGAGCTGTTTCTAGTCTTAACTGCACATTCCCAGTATCTAATACACACTCCCTACCCCAGGGACACCCAATCACCATCTGTTCCTGCTGACAGAAGTGAACTCACTTCAGAATCCAATAAACAGTGATGCAATCAATCACCAGATCACCAGACGGTTAGTGAGTGCCACAGTGGGAGAGATGAAGTATATGAACCGGGATCCCTATCCTCATGGAACCTGGAAGGGTTTCCTTAGAGACAACAGGAAAATAAACAGGTAAACGATGGAGTCCACAGATCAGCTAAGCACAAAACCACCACACTGGTGGTTCCCAGGGTCCAGCAGAGCAAAGACATTGTGCACGTCCACATCCTTCTTCCCATGCCATCTTTAACTCCTTCTTTCTGGCACCAGACTCTCCTGTGTGTGTGGAGTTTGTGGGAATGAGGTTTCCATGGATGCTTTCCTTTTACCCTGTGGTGACAGGGACCAGAATACCTATTTTTCCTGAGCCCTGGCATACAGGGGTGTCAGGCATGAGGTCTGTTTGGGAGTCTTTAAGGTGTGACTCAGAAAAACCAAAGATCCAGATCACCACAGCCCAGGTACTAGCACTTAGACTTGACCATTGTCAACATGTAGCCTTTAGCAGGACCCTCAGTTTCTATTCACTGTCCAAGCCCCCCCCACTCCCAGTAGTTCTCTGAGCTCCTGCCATCCTTCTAATAAGTTACCTGTTCCTTAAGCTTTCTTAAGTCAAGAGATTTGGCTTCTGCTTTTTGCAACCAAGATGCTGCCTGTTTAAGAACTGTTTGTTGAGAGAGGGAGAAAGGAAGAGAGAGAGACAGACAGACAGACAGAAAGGAGGTTTGGGGAAGGAGGGGAGAAGGAAAGAAGAGCTGGAAAAAATTGCTACTTGATCTCATCACCAGAGCTGGCTTAGCCAACCAGCAGACTGAGCCTATGCTGGGGTTACTAAAAATATTTGTATAAGATTGTGATATTTCAAAAACAAAAGCTAAATGCCACCAAGCTGTGGACTAGAATCATGGGAAATGGAATTGCATTGGTCCTTCCTGCATGTATTTTGCAGTTTAGCATTTTTTAAATTTTGCATTGCATATGGGAGGTCAGTGCTTAGGAATCTGAAAAATTATAGCCTGGTTTTGCTCACTGAACACTCGCCTCTGCATTTATCCCATCTCCTTAACCAGGATACTGACTCTACAGGGTAAAGGAGGGGCATTTCTGGTCATCAGTATCTAGCTACCGCATGTCTAGCACCACCTATGTGTTAGGTAGCTACTAAATTCTGTGTATGCTTGGTACCATTTAATCCATACAACAATGACACAAAGTGCACATTATTATTATTAGCATTTCTTAGTGAAAAACGTAGAGGCCAGAGAAGATAGGTAACTGGTTCTAATTTATCTACCTACTCTAAAAGGCCTAGCTAAGATCAGAACCTACTCTAAGGGATTCAAGAGCTTCTGGACCTAACCAAGTCAATCATTACGTTATGTCACATAATGGTTACTCTCAGACACATCTTATGGTATCTTTCACAATAAACTCCAATGACCGAGTCCTGTGGCTAAAAGAAACTTGAGCTGTACCTAAGCTGGTCTCTAATTTCTGCCTAAATTTTCCTCTGGAAAGGGGGACACCTTCTCCTACTCTGATGTGAGCATTCCATGGCAGCTCATGCTAGCAGATAACAATCCCACATTTAGCAGAAACTGCTCCTCTTCAAGTTTAAACATACTTCTCTCCTCTCCATGGGGAAGAGACAAGCTGACCTAACTCCGTGGCATAATTGGCTTTCATATGCTTCAAGACAATTATGAGGTCTCCCTGCAGGCTTTTTTTCCTGAGGCTACAATTCCTAATTATTTTTCATACATGCCCTCATTTCCAACTCCACAACCAAATCTGCTGCTCTCCTTTGAACCGTGTCCTAGCTGTCCTCTGCAGTTAGTGGTCCTGCCACATGGGCATCCATGCTCTGGTGCCTGGTCATGTCCATCCTCTTATGCCTGACTCAGGTACCTGTATCACAGGGGCAGGGTAAAAGGTCTCTTCCAGAAGGTGGCTGACAGACCCTATTCCTAAAGAAAGGGTTTGCCTTGATCCGAGATTCTATTCCAAAGCTGGTTCATGGGCAAGTCCAAGCCCCCAGAAGTTGGCAGGAGAAAGGGAAGAAATACCATCCTGACTTGGCCTCAGGGAAGTCCTGGCCCTTCACTGGCCCTGGGTGTCCTCTAAGGAATGACAGAAGAGGCCAGAAAAGACAGGTCTGGCACATGTGCACAGAAAGGAGTGAAAGGAAAGGGGTAAGATATGCCCCATGGGGAAGGCATCACCTAAGAACAGTGCATTGCCAGGGACAAGGCGGCCACCATCATCTTACCACACTGTATGGCCATGTGTACATACACATGCACTCCCATGCAGATCTAATCCTACTCCTTTTACAGGTGCCTACAACTCACTTGGTCTCTGCCCTCAGAAAGCTTATAAGATTACAAAAAGACGCCAGGTGTCACGGGGGGAAAAGTAACAATTACTTACTATTGGAATGAATGTTATGAGGAGAGAGAAATTACTGCCCACACCCGACATGAAGGGGGCAAGGGACGTGGGGATGATGGGAGTGGACACTGAAAAGTGGGTGATAGTACAAGACACATGGAAACTGTGGGGCCGGAAACCCTGTGTCCAGGGGTGACAATAAAAGCCCTAGGAGTTTGCCTGGGTAGGGGGAAACTGAGGGCCTTGAGTAAAACCCTGAAATGACCAGCGCTGTACATGTTACATAAGTAACCTGAAAACATCTTTATGAGTGCAAATATTCAACCTCTCTAATCTCCATGGAAGCTGCTCAGGGGCAGAGCACAGTTGTGTTGGGAAGAATAGGATAAAAACTTGCTGTCATGGTCTGGTCTACCCACCCCTGGGGCTGGACTGTCCCACCAAGGGTTACTGTCAGTCAGTATAGCACAGTCATTAAAAGCAAAGGCTCCAGGTTCTAATCTCGGGCTTACCATTTATTAGCTGTATCATCTTGGACAAGTTACTTAACTTTTCTTGACCTCAATTTCTTTATTTTTGAAAAGGGGGAAAAAAACAATTACAGCTATGTCATAGTGTTGTCAAATAATAAAGCAAGCAATTCATATAAAGTGCTTTATAGAGTATCTGGCATGTAGAATGTTCCCCAAAGCTCCTAAACCATCCCTTCCAGTCATGCCAGTACCCTCCCCCATGGTCATCCACTGAGATGAGCATGATTTATATCTGTGTCCATGGATATACTTCAACACACGTGTGTGCACACACACACTTGTTTATGACAAACATTAAGCAATGACTCTCTTGGGGAAATGTAAAATTTGTTCAAAGCTCACAATTAAATTAAAATGCAACTACAACAGGGAGCTTGGATGGCTCAGTCAGTTAAGCATCTGCCTTCGGCTTAGGTCATGATTCCAAGGTCCTGGGATCCAGCCCCACATCAGGCTCTGTGCTCAGCAGGGAGGCTGCCTCTCCCTCTCCCTCTCCCTCTCCCACATGCACTCTCTTGCTATCTCTCTCTCTCTTTCTCAGATAAATACTTTTTTAAAAAAAAAAATTTTTAAATGCATCTACAACAAAATTAAAGGCAGAATAGGGTGCCTGGGTGGCTCCATCAGTTTAGCATCCAACTCTTGATCTCAGTTCAGGCCTTCATCTCAGGATCATGAGTTCAAGCCCTGTGTTGAGCTCCATGCTGAGCATGGAGCCTACTTCAAAAAGGAAGGAAGAAAGAAGGGATGGAAAGTAAGGGAAGGGAGGGAAGGGAGGGAAGAGGGGGAGGGAAGGGAGGGAGAAAGAGAGAGGGAGGGAGAAAGAGAGAGGGAGGGAGGGAGGGAGGGAAGGAGGGAGGAAGGAAGGAAGGAAGGAAGCAAGGAAAAATATAAATGCAGGAGGTTTTCACTGCCCAGGTCTATTTTCTTTGTCCACTGATGCTCACTTAAATGCTACAGAAAGAGGCTTCTGGACCAGGCCATCACCCCAGGGGAACGCCAACGGCACTAAATTTTTACCCAATCTTCCTAATGACTGAATTAATCTGAGGCAACAACCATTAAAATCACCAGCCCATCTTGCTTTATAAGCTCCTAAAATGAGAAGCACCAAGCAAATCCCAAAACAATGTTTTACTTGTCTTCAAGGGAGGAAGATCCTGTCCCTTAATCACGTAAATGGCCAACGTGCCTTCAATTCTCTTCAGCATTTGTCATCAAGGTCATCTTGAACAGGCTCAAGGGGAGGGCTTTCCTGAGGCCCTGAACTACTTCCTAGAGGAAAGAACCTGCTCCCTCCTTGGCAGTGGGCACAGCAACAAGCGGGTGCTGACCTGATTTGCACATGCCTTAGAAGCTGGGATGATCCCTGAATGTCACCACAGACATTCAGACTTGGGTAGAGTGAGCTACAAATGCTGTAATTGAAAAGCTCAGAATCCTGAGCCTTCCCAGGGATGACAAAAATCTCTCTCCCCACAATGCACCACGTCTGCATGTACACACACCACACATACATATATGTGTACGTGCATATATATTTTTCCTATCAGTAATTAAACTTGACTATAAGAACCTATTACCCGTTAAGTCCTCAGAGAGATGATTACTCCATCAGAAAAGGCAGTAACCCAAAATGATGTTCTCATCAGTAGAAATCAGCCACAGGAACAGGAGGGCTAAAGGGTGGTGTGGACAGAAAAGAAAAATGATGCTAATAACCTATATATGGAGCTAATAAACAGCGAATGGTTCACCAGATACCACGACAGTTGGTGCAGTGAGAACAAAATCCTAGGGACCCTGTGTCTGGTTCTTACAACATTCTAACATGCGTCCTCGGTGGTGGAGACAGTGGTGGGCAGGCACGGACTGAGGTGTGGTGATGAGGTGGCATCCTAGTGGCATACCCATAACTCCCTCTGCTTTCCTGTTCTGCAAGTTCAGATCGTGTTCTCTGCTAGAAATGATTTGGTAGCACCAAAGCCTAGAAGTGCAATGTACAGAAAGGAGTAAAATCCCCAGAGACAAGAGGAATTAATCCATTAACATTAACATAAGGCTGGATAACCTGTGTTCAGGGAAAGAAGATGAATGGATGGCCTCTTAGAGTAGCATCTGCCCCCCCCCCCTCCCCGACTACTGAATGTTGGGTGTGCATTTTCCTTGGTATCTGCAGAAATACCTCCCAGAGAAAATCCACCATGTGGAGTTAAAGACAACATTTGCTTTCTTTGAAATCAGGGCAACTTCAGCCAGTAGGCAAAGCAGGTGTCCTGTGGCACAGGTGTGCCACGGGCCATCCACACTATCAAAGACATCTTCAAAGGAGTCCCAGGGTGGGATAAATAATGCACAGAAAGGAGTCCAGAGGCCGTTTCCCTGGGAAACAGCCCCTGGCAGCAGCTGGGTTAAGGAGCTGAGGGCGCCCAGCATGGGGAGAAAATAAAGCTGAGAGGGAAGCAGGGAGACATGCATAAGGGGGAGAGGTGGGAGTCCAGAGGGAGGGACAAGGAAGAGAGGAGAAGATAAGGATAAGGCAGACAGAGGTACTCTGGGAAAAGAGGCTTAAGGAGGTCAGGGAGGGGAGGAACGGAGGCTTCAGGAAGGAGAAAAATGAAAATGGAGAGCTTGTAAGATAAGAAACTTTCAAACTCCCTTTCACATTAACGCACATAAAAAAAAAAAAAAAAACTTCCACAAAAATGCTGTCGAACTCAAAGATAAGAGGAAGGGGAGCCCCAAGCATTCACTTTGAAGAGTCTTGTTAAGAACGGTCTTTGGTGTCAGCCAGTGGAGATGAGGGTGGGAGGGAACAGAGATCTCTGACTCGGCGTGTGAGGGAGGCAACGGGGGAGAGACCTGCAGAGGGCCTTCAGGTGGGGGTACAACAGGCCAGCGGCAGGGAGCCAGCAGTCGGGAGGGGTGGCCGCCGGGCCACGGGAGTGGAAGGGCCTCGGAGACCCCAGGACACCTCGGTGGCTCCCTTCTGGAGGTCACCTCCTCAGCCAGGAAGGCAGCAGAGAGCGGGCGGCAGGTTTGGGGAGGCGGGTCTCTGAGGTCCTCTGATCCCCTGGCATCCGGCAGCCGTCTCGGGCACATCCAGGGAACCCGCCCGGGGGGCAGCTCACCTGTGTGCGTGTTCCCCGCAGATGTCCCTCCTGGGGCACGAGCTTCGCAGAAGATGAGCTTGTCTGTTTACCCCTCAGTTCCCTGCGCTTAGCACACGGGCGAATGCACGTTGATGGCACAGGAGCCGCGCGGCGGGCGCCGCCTGTTGGGGCGATGGGAGGACCCGGCACGGCTGCCACGTCTCGACGCCCCAGGCACTTGGCTGCACGGTACCCCTATATCACAGTCTCACGGAGTCTGGCACTGAAGGAGCCTGAGGCTCAGGGGGTCAGGGGCTGGACTTCCTGTATCACCGAAGAGCGGAGCACACGTCAAATTCAGAAGCCGGAGGTCCCTTCTCTACAGAGACTGGGGATAACCGAAGCCAGCACTGTGCTAGCCCACCCAGCTCACCCCCTGACACAGCATGGCTAGAGCCACCCCTCCTGCCATCCTCTGCCCTCGGAGTGACAAGGGAACAGGACCGAGCAGTGTCATGTGTTCAGACTCAGACCAGTGCCGACCAAGATCTCTGGCTCTGGATTCCCACCCCCAGGGGATGCAGGGATCAATTCTGGAAGGACAGCAAGTGTCCCAGAGAAGCTTGTGAAAGGGGTAGCATTTAAGAGCTCCCCTGGTTAGAAAAGGGAGAGAAGGTGCCACGGGCTTCTGTGAGTGGCCTGGGCCCCCTGAGGGCAGGTGGCACCCCATGCCCACATTCTGTAGGCCTCACCTCTCCGGCATCCTCACCCAGGACGTCACTTGCCCAGCAGGTAGCTCACACTTAAAGTTCCAAAGCAACACTCTTCACTCTGGAAAACCCAGTGCTCCTCCCATGCTTTCCATCCCAATAAAGGACACACCACCCCCTCGGCCCTGCAGCCAAGGCCACGTTCATGAGTGTCTCTCCCCATCAACACCTACCACCCATCCATCCAGGTGGCCCCTTCCCTCCATCCTCACTGCCTCCCCAGCTCCCACAGCAGCCCCCAGCTGGATTCCGCTCCTCCCTGGGGCCTCCCATTTCCCCGCTGTGGGCAGCCAGAATGGTCAATTAGAACCGTGAGTCCCATCCCAACCCTCTCCTGCTGGAAATCTGTCTGGTGACTTGGAAAGCCCCGGCCATGGCTATAACATCCTGCACAATTTGAACCTTGCTCTCACATATGGCCCCCCTTACCTTCTAGTCCAGCCACAACAGCCCACCCTTCTTCCGACCCTTTGCAAGAAAGCTGGTTCTAGCTGGGGAGCCTGTTCTGTCCTAGAATGCTCCTCCTCAGGTCTCCGCACGGCCCCTGTCACTCACATTCCGCCTGTCTCCAAAGGGCCCTCCTGGGCCACCCTTTCTAAAGGAGCTGCCTCCGTCGTGCTGTCCTGGCTTTCTCTATAACATGTAGTACTAGTTCATCTACTTATGTGGTTCTATTTACATCTCCCTCCCCAGGAGAGGGCACCTACAGGAGCAGTGATCTTCTATGTTGTGGAAGCCACGGTGTCCCCTGGGCCGAGGAAGGTGCCGGGAGCACAGCAAGGTATCAGGATGACCTGAATGAAGGACTCAATGCCTCCCTACATCTGCAGGGACTGGCACAGCAGTTGGCCTAAAAGAGCAAGTGCATCAAAAACCGATGACACAGTGGGTCGTGACCAGTGACTTCCCCTCTAGGCCAGCCTGTGAAGCACGTCTAAGGTCATTCAGGCTGTTTTAACTCTGGTATGATTTTTTTTTCTCCAGTATTGGAAATAGGTCTTGATTACATACACAAGACTTTGCAGCTAAGGCAAAATGCAGCCCCAGTCCACTCAGGACCACACCCACAGGAGTTAAAAAAAAAAAATTACAGGGACCAGTTTTCTATCCGTACCCAGTGGAAAAACAAGCTCTCTGTCCCTATTTTGCCCATTTGATCTAAAAATAAAGGCCCAGCTCTGAGTTCCTGTGAGAGCATCTGATCTAAGATTTGATTCTGCTTCAGGAAAGGCAAAGCCATTGGCTTCCCCTAAAAAGGGCATAATGCCACCAGTTAGCTAGCTTTCACGTGTAAGTTGTCACATAGGGTAGATTATGGGCTCCCAGGGCTGGCAGACCTACAGGGGTCACCCTGCTCTCTCTGCACAGGATTGGGGTATTCTGGAGGCCTGGGGATCCTTCCTGCCTTTTTTTTTTTTAAGATTTTATTTATTTATTCATGAGACATAGAGAGAGAAGCAGAGACAGGCAGAGGGAGAAGCAGTCTCCCTTCAGGGAGCCCGATGTGGAATTCGATCCCAGGACCTTGGAGAATGACCTGAGCCAAAGGCAGATTCTTAACCACTGAGCTACCCAGGCTCTCCAAATCATCCCTGTCTTTAAGAAAAGGTTACCATCTCAGGACACCTAATTTTCTAACCACCTTTACAGCCAAAAGTTCCTCCGACAGCAATGTAAGCACCGCAGAGCACTAATACTGCCCACCCTGCTCCGTTCTTTCCACAGCAGAGACAACCTGAGGTTCCATCCCCAGGCCGGGGAGCAAGAGCGTGAGGCAGCAGACCGGCTCCAAGACCCAACTCACTCACTTGCCAGCTGTGAGATTTAGGGCAGGCCCCCAACAGTGTTGAGAAGGAAGGGTGTGCATGACAGCTCCATCCACTTCACTGGCCTTCTGTGATGGGAGAACATAAACAAAGCCATCTCGCACCTTGGACCATGCACTCCTCGGGACCTAAGGCCCTGCTTCCCTCTTGCTTCCCTTCTACATGACCCTTTACCAATGTGCACTGTGTCTTCACTGGATGCCAGGCACCAGAGCTACACAAGAGCTCACAATAACCCTCCTCAGAATAATGTCACTAAGTGCATATCTGTGTCATGAATTTAAGGGAAAAAATTGAGCACCAGAGAAGCTAAATCACTTGGCCAGGATCACATAGCCACTGAGCGGCTGAGCTGAGATCCTGCAGATCTCTCCACCAGATGAGGACCTGCAGATTCACCAGAGCCTGCAGAGGGGGAAGCGTTAGCTCCACCCCATGCCACACCCCCCACAGTGGGCCCAGAACACCAGCCAGCTGGCATCTGCGATCACTTACTGAGTTGAGTGTAATGTGCTTTGTAAAGCAAGCAAGCACGACTTGACGTTAAGCTGCTACTATTAATTTAGATTACCTTTTGTGCTGATAATGTTTGTAAGCCTGACCTGAACCAGTTTTAAATAAGGAGGTGAGGTGGGAAAGAAGAAGAGAGATCTGACTCCCTGAAGCACCGGGCATCTGACTCAAATTATCACATCTTATTCCTCAAAGACTCTGGGCTAGACAGTATGATCACTTTATAGGAAAGAAAATCAAACTCAGAGAAACCTCCAGCTTTCCTAAGCCTGAAGCCAGTGGGCTTTATTTCCCAAAGACCCTGCTGTGAGACTCTCAGGTTTTAGTCATTGCTCCAAAGAGTGGCCTGATTCCCAGGCACCATCCCCTTGGCCACTCAACAGACACCTCCAACTATGGCCAAGACACCTCCTACCTTGCTACCCTTGGGCTGAAAGAAAACCAGGAGAGCCAGGGGCTCCAGAATATTCAGGTCAGGGCTGTGAGGGCTCATTTCCCCACTCCAGCTTTCCTCCTTCCCACACGCTGATAAGCACAGATTCAAACAGAAAGTCCCTGAGTTCAGGCACTGGGAGAATGGAAAAACATGAAAAGGCCACAAATGAGCCGCTCACTATCCCGATCCTCAGAACAAAGGACAAATACTATGTGATCAAGTAGATTGCTTAGAACAGAATCCAGAATCCAAGCCTAGGCTGTGAGATCATGGACTGGGCACTGGGGGGGAAGATGGAGAGTACAGGTCACCTCCAGATTCTAAGCTCAAGGATCTTCTACCTTAGAGAGCCAATGACTCAAATTGAGTCCAAAAACATGGAGTGAAAGACACGGACACCACCTAGCAGAAGTGGAAAGACTCCATGGAGCTAACAGTATTGTATTGGGCAATGAAGAAGACAGAGAATTTCCCAATCCTAGAAGCTTTCAACTTGCCATCGGCTTTGTACCTCTCTTTTGCTACATTTGAATAAAACATTAAACAGAGCTGGAACTGTGGTCCCCATGGAGGCTGCAAACTTGGAGCATTAGCTGACAAACAGGCTTGCTGCTGCGCAAACTCCCAGGGCAAATGCAAAGTGTGAGCTAATCTTGCCACCGTCACCAGTTCTCTGAGCTGAGGATAATGTATGATAATCTAAATCGGGCTGGGCAGATGTCTGCCTGGGAAATCTGATTAGGATTTGCTTGATGATCACTTTTCATCCTCTGGGACACCGTGGGACATGGCAGACCAGACCTGGTCATGAAACTGACATGCTCCCAATATTCTAGTCCCTAAGGCACGCATCCAGTGATCTTCCATTGTTGGCTAAAAGGGACATTAGGACAATAACGTGCCAATAATTTTGTACTGGTGGGTTCATAGGAAGACCCCCACAAAGCTGGAGAGTTCAGAAGTTCCCTCTGTATAAGCATGGACCACATGAAAAGCACAGGCTCAGTTGTGCCACTTGTTGGCTTAACATATTCTGATAGTTACTGTCAATTCTGCAAGTTTAAAATGCTCGGGCAGGCACAGCTCTCCAGTCTTTACCACCCATGGCTCCTGACCATGGACCTAAAACTTCATGTCTCTGTAATAAATGAACTGCCAGCACCTTCTCTCATATACCACACACACCTCCATGCCTTTGTTGGTACAAGTTTTCTCCATCCAAGTGCCCCTCTTCTCCTGGCTAAATCTTACTCGTTATTCCAAACACCACTCAGACATCTCCTTCTATGGGAAGCTTTTTTTGAACAGTGTCTCAGGCTTCAGTTATGTGACAAATATTTGTCAGTGTTTACTGTATTCATAGGTCTAGTGCTATTATGATTCCTACTCTTGCAAGGAGGGATTCCAAAGAGGTTACCATGCCGAGGGCACAGAGACCCAGCCCAGATTCACCCAACACTCCAGCCTGGGTTTCAGAGCCCTTGTCTGAATGACCTTCCTGTTCACACTTAACCTCTGTGTCAACATTCTTCTGGGTCTGTCTTTCCTACCAGGCTGTGAAGTCCCTGAGGATAGAAACAGCCCAACCCTTCCCTTGGACCAGCATAGGGATTCTTACCTGCTCCAAGGGCTTTCAAGAGTCCCAGAGATGAAGATCTCTTAGCTGAAGGCTGGTGCAGCTGGCCATGGCACCGTCAGGCTGAGTTTTTCAACTCTTGACGACCCCCTCTCTAGACCCACATGCCTTGGACTCTGACCAACCACCTTCTGGACCCGTGTCATCAATGTTCATGGAGATGTGGTGAAGGAATGAGAATATTTGAGTGGAGAGCCACTCCCACAACTGCAGAAACAACTCCTTGTGTATCTGTTAGATACAAGGCCCCAGAACTTGTGTTCTTGGTGTGAATGGCATGAGAACCTCAGTGAGCTCCCCATAGTCTCTACCAGGAACAAAAAGATAGCCCTCTATAGAAACACAGGATATTTCATTATATGTAAATACATCCTTTTGAATATCCCTTAATCCTATCAATCTGTATGGAGAACTCACTACGGAGCAGGGACTGTGGATAAACATGAGTCAAAACCTAGTGCCTGCCCTTGGTGAGCATCTGGCAAAGGCAGCGAGCAGGTGTGAAAGTCTACATGGGACAAGACAGCAATCTGTATGGGGTTACCAAAGGAAGAATGGTCAACTCTACAAAGATCGAAGTCAGGAAAAGGGCCCTGGAAGACACCTTGGCCTGCAAACCATTATCCACAATGCAAGTATCTGGATCCATGTTCTCAAACCCAACTGCACAACAAAATAAGGATTCTTCTATTTCATTTCCTGAAATCAGAATCCTGGTAGCAAGGCCCAAGATGCTGCACATTTAAGTTGCCTCTTCTGCATTCTGTGTGGCATTGGTCTGGGAATGGGATGTGGGAGCTACTGCTCCAGGACCCCAGGGACCAGAGGACACCAAGGAAGATGAGAGAAGGCTGGAAGTACTGCAGACTAGCAAAAAGACTTGCACTGAAGTCCAGTCCCTAGCTCTTGCTGGCTGCATAGACAGGGGCAAGTCTTCAGCTTCTCACACCCTTTTCTCCCCTTTCTAGGCCATGAGGCACAAAGGCCGAGAGTCAGAATGCCCAGAAGAAAACCCCAGCTCCACTATTAAGCTGGGTGACTCTGAGCAAATCCCTTATCCCCTCTCTGTGTGTTAGCTTTCCATACTTATAACATTGAGCCATGAATATCCTATACCTTGGAGGAGACAATCTATCCCGCACATTTGGCACAATAGCTGACACCTGACATTCACTGGATGCCTATGTACTACTATGATCATCATCATTACCATGGGATGGCAGTGTGGCCTTAGGATTGAGTCCAGTGCCCACCAATGGAAGGGTTCCCCAGGATTGGAACCATCCTTATTCAATTTTTAAAGCATAGCTTTGCTTTCTTTAATTACCATGTAAAGTACATATTCTCCAGCGAGTACTTGGGGCTTTGCTTTCTCCCAAGGGTACATTGCTGTGTTTAGGAGACGAACAAAATAAGCTCATGAGTAGATTTAATTCAGACATCCAGAGTCAAAGAAAGCTGCTGAAGCTGGCACCAGCCTGGTGCCATTCTCCTTGACTGGTCCTAGCAGCCAGCTGCAGAAAGCCCTTCTCTGTCTGCGCCTCGTCCAAGTAACTGCCGACTCAGACAAGGTCCTTCTGCCCTCTTCCTTGCCCTAGGACATCACCTTAACTCCCTGGCATCTGCTACACAACATGGCTCATACTCCTGTCAATTTGAAAGAAGGTAAAGAACTGCCCCCTGTGCTTCTTACTGCAGCTCTGCAGAGTTTCACAAAAAAATCAGCAGCCCCATCCATAAGCTGAAGAAGTCAAACAAGAGACCACAGCCCAGTTCAGGGCAGTATGAGGACAGCCACATCAAAACCCAGATCCCAGCTCGGGAGAGGAGTATGGAGACAACGGACTCCCTCATGAGAATCTCGAAGCAAGTGTATTGGGGTGGCCTCTCTCCCCGGCCTCTTCCACCACCCTCTCTCCTCCCTCCTCCTCTTCACCCTCCCGGCTTTTGAATTCTGAGAGGTTCCCAGTATCTGTGCTGCTCAGAGGCTTTTGGTGCCGCAGCTTCCTCTACAGCCCCATCCCTCAGAGCGCCCCAGGCCTGACTGTCTCACTGCCCAGGCCTCATCTGAATGTTCGCAGTCAGTCAGCTCACTCCCAAGCACCCTTCCCTGCCACTCTTTGTCACTGTGACCCGCGCATTCCTTTCACAGAACTGAACCGTGCAGTGATCCCCCCGTCTGGTCTTTTGTCAGTGTTGTTGGCCATCGTATACCCAGCGCCAGCAGAGCGGTGACACACGGGGACTGGCTGAAAGGACACACAAAGGGAAGGGGCAGGGGTGAAATCGAGGCACAAAGGGGGGGGGGACAAGTTCAGCTGGGAGAGGGAGAGGAGACAGAGAGAGGCTGGAACAGAACAGAAGAGAGACTTGCTTCTATCCTGGGGGGCCAGGGATATTTTTATACCTTGTTGTCTATGCCTTGGAGGCCACAAAGGCACTACATAGTTCCACTGCTTCTATTTCCAACAGACTTGCGCTGGGGCTGAGGCCACCTTCTCCGAAGCCCCTGCCCCCAGATGTGAGGCCCCGGCAGGCCCCCAGGCCTGGTTGCTGGATAGGAGCCTGTGGGGCCTGAGCCACGGCAGGGACCTGGAATCGCGCAAGCAGATGGCACCGGCTCCAGCACTGGAGGAGTCTTAGCAATCATTTTAATTTGTTGACTTTCTCTTTTTAAGTCAGGAAATAGAAGCAGACAAATTAGCTCCACCTGTACGACTCTCGTACCTGACAGTCTGGTGGCAATCACGTTTCTGATCTGAGGCCCTCGGAGGTGCCTGGGCCTCAACAGAGAGAAAAATGAAATCTTCCTAGAGGAAAACACTGAGCACAACGGGGACTGGTGTGTATTAGGTGGTGGACCGCGGGGGGCACACATTAGAATACAAGTTCCCTCTGAGACCCAAATGATCTCTACCCAAAACAAAAGGGATGGGGACCCCCAAAGGCCTGTCCTTGCAGGCAGAAGGTCCTCCCAAGTCCAGATGTGCATTTGGTGGGGTGGCTGAGCACCAGGTCAACCCACTGTTAGCAGAATGACCCTCAGTCCCGTGCCCCCTCCAGCTACCTCCCATTTGCTCCCCTTTCACAACCAATCCTCATGAAGGTTAGGGTCACTGCCCAGCAATACTGCTAGTGACCGTCCCGAGGCCCCATAAGTCAGACAGAATGCTTTCATCAGGCTCCTCCTGAGTGAAGCTACGTAACGGCCAGCGCTGCTCTTATTCCAACTCTCTGTTTTGGACAGCACCTACTCTCACCAGCACCATCCTGTAAGGACTCAGTTCCACTCCAGGAAAATGGCTCCAAGCCCTGCACCAAGCTTCCCACCGGTGACAACAGGAAAGGAACAAAACCGGGGGCTTGGAGGGCATGCCAGTTACTGCAGCTTCATGGAGGCTCCATGTTTGGGGCAGGCGGAAACAAGGGCGTGTCTGACACACACGGGCCCCACAAGATTCCCACGTGTGATCCAAGTATTTCCGCACCCCCATTCATCTCTCAGGGACCTTAGTGTCGGCTGAGGGAGGGATAGTGCAGTAAACCTGGTCCTGGTCTGCATCCGATGTGGTGCATCCGCTGTTATTTCGCTCCACAGAAACTGTTCTGACCAAGAGGCCCACGGCCTCTAGGCTACTCCAAGGGCCACATCCCAGTCCTGGCTTTGCTCTCAGCTTCTCCTGTGCTCCCCGGCCATGTCCTGCCCTCCTTCCCCATGTGTCTCTGCCCACTCCAGCCAACTTCCAGCCTTTGACACCTCCTTGAAAAGTCAACGCTCCTCCTCCTTCTTATCCCTTCCATGCTGCTGCATCTTAGGGCTCCTTCCTCATTTTCTTTCACTGTGCTCTCCTAGAAAGGGCCCAGCCACCCTCCACCCCATTCCATGGCTTCCAAGACTTCCTTTACAGGGAGAGCTCCCAGACACATCTGCAGGCCCACCTGTCCAGGAGCCTACTGCTCCTCATCCCAAGGACAATCCCACAGGACATATGGCAGCCTCTGGGGCTCTATGTTTACCTCACCCTTCCTCTTCCCAAACCACCCCTTCCTGCTGGGCTCCTGTCCAGGCATCCCAACCAGAAACATAGTCATCTGTGGCCCCTTCCCCTCACCTGCCTCACACTCTTCCCTCTACCCTCTAGCTATTCCCCCAATCCCTTCCCACCAGCCCATCACAATTCTCCATCTGATCTATAGCAACAGCTTTCTTACTGAGATCTCCCTGCAATCCACTTTCCAACCCATCATCATCTGTCTAAAGCCCATCCATGCACGAAGCACCCACTGTGCATTGGGCAGCACGGACAAAAAGCTAGTCTTGCTCTGGGCATGTTCCCAGTGGCTCTAAATTCTAGACAAGACATAAGCAGACTGTTAAAATTGAGTATGTTAAAAACAGGGATCTATCCTGAGTTCTGTGGGAGCCTGAAAGAGATGGATAATACCATTCATGTCACTCCCTATCAACAACCTCGGGGCCTCCCTAACGGATGCCCTCAATACAGATACCAGTGGTGGCATCATGCTCCACAGGAGGGTATGATCCATTATGTGGGATTCCAAGTAATTAGTAAGCATACATTAGCACAGGAGTAATGGCCCAAGACCATTTGTTTTCAGATCGTTACCTTTCTACACATCAAAGCAGATATAAGGCCATGGGGTAATAACAGCCCTCTTACTTCCTTGCAGACAGAAGGGTAGGAATTGCTGTCTTACAAGGTAAGCATGAGTCCAGGCAAGTCCACAGGAAATTCCAGATCAGGGAGTTACCACAGAACAGAGGATGGAAGCTTCTGGCCTTTCAGACACTCTCATGACAGTGGCTAAGATTCTCAGACCACTGTCCCACCTTACCCTGGCTCATACTTGTCTCCCACATGCACCTTGCTCCATCCACACTTGAGCACCACTTTCTGACTATACTCCCAAGACTCTGAGATCTTTCTCACATGGTCATTCCAGGCCTGAGAGGCTTTTTCCACACTATCTATCATCCTGCAGGTCACATATTACAGCCCAGGAGAGCTGGACCAACCTCTTCCCTCCTCAGAACTTTTATGTTCTGATATGTCTGTGGTCTTCCTCCTCCATGAGATCCAGGACAGGGCTGAGCAGGGCTTCTGTACTCAGAGTTTATTTTAGCCTCTGGCAATGCATATGGCTCCATATAGACTTCCTGAGCAAATCAAGAACTCATTGTAGGGTATAGCTACTGTAGAGCCTTAAAAAAAACAAGCCTTCCCAGGATAAGAGAAGGGAGCTTTGAAAGAGCTTCCTATCTATATCCTGCCCTTTTCATCTGAGAATAGACTGTTCTAGGCTGGGTTTTTTGTTTTGGGTTTTGGTTTTTTTTTCCTCCTCTCTCTTGGTTCTCCTGTCTTATCTTGCCACATGGAGACTGTAGGGGGCCAGGACCTAAAAGACACAGAAGAAAGATCTCAACTCTTCCTGTCTATGGGAACTTAAGCTGGTTACTGAACCTCTTTGACTCTCTGGGTGTTTCTGCTTCTTTAAATGAGAAACACAAAACATTGCATGTGGGTTTTATGAAAAATAATTTAACATGTGATCTACAGAGCACAGAGTAAGTCCTCAGTTAACGCTATATTCTCTTCCTTCCATCCCCCCTGGTGGCAAGCTTCACTAAGCAAACCACAGCACCTCATACCCACCTGTGTCCAAAGGAGGCCTGCACTGTGCCAGGAGCCTGCTACAGTGGACTCCACAGCATAGCATGTATTTGGGGGCTAAGCTGTTAAGTTCAAAGTACTTGGGTTCTGAACATAGAAACCTTTGTTTAAAATAAGGTAGGTTTCATCTGGTGGTTCAAAACCTTTGCATCAATCACAATTTTCCTTTTTGAGGACTGTAGAACCTGACCTGTAGTATGAATATGTCATACCCTTCCAGTATCCACACAGTATCAGTGGCCTCTCAGGAAGAACTGCTTTGAGCTACTTCTTTCTTATGGAAAATGAGTTTGCTAAGAGCCAGCCACTCCACTAGCTGGATCTCACTGCCTTTAGACAAGGTCACAGAGGGGTGGATAAATTTGAGGGGAATAGTCCCTAAAGTCCACAAGTCTTAAAGGTGAGGTGCTTATCTCCAGAATGTTCCCAGTATTTGCACTGTAACAAGTGCATCATCTGCCCTTCTGTAAGAGATACAGAAAAGAGGCAAACAAAAAGAGAGTGATATGCAAAACCAGCTCAGAAAGAGTCCTTCCCAGGACTGAGAGGGAATGAGCCCTGTAGCAGAGACTGGCAGGTGTGACAGCTTGGCAATGGTGCATAAACCCACCTCTACAGACATGAAGCCCACAGCAATGGCCCCAAGGTTACTTGTTAGTGACTCACCAAGAGCATCTAGTTGGGTTGGAAGAAAGACAAGCCCATGGTTAGTCTAGGTTAGAAGGATCTGTCCCACTCCTGAGGCTGCCTCCCTCCTGGTGTCTGTCTATGTTGGGCTGGGTGGTCACCGGCAGGGGTCAACCATACGGCCTGGGACAGCCTCCTCTTTCTGCACTGAAGGGATGTAAGCAAGTGAGAAACACAATCTGAGCTACACTCTAAAAATATGGCTCACTATCCATCAACACTAGGATGGACAAAGGAATCATGCTCACAGAAGTCTACCGGCAACTAAAGTGAATGAGCTGAACTGCATGAATCAACATGGATAAACCTTCTAGATATTTGAGACTGAAAAAAAAAAGCCATCTGTATGAGGTTGAGAACATGTGAAACATGGCACACATTTTTACTTTCAGATACACACAAAGTGAAAACACACAGCAATGAGGAAGTCAGTATGGTAGTACCTCTGGGGAGGAAGGAAGGGAAAGAGATCCAGGAAGGACATACTGAGGTACTCACCAACAAATCTCTGTTGCTCTGTTAAGTAAACGGTCCATCGCCTAGAAGGCTGTGTTAAAACTGGGCAAGGGTGCCTGGGTGGCTCAGTGGTTGAGTGTCTGCCTTGGGCTCAGGTTGTGATCACAGGGTCCTGCGATCAAGTCCCACATTGGGCTCCACTTGGGCCCCCCCGGGGGAGCCTGCTTCTCCCTCTGCCTATGTCTCTGCCTCTCTCTCTGTGTCTCTCATGAATAAATAAATCTTTATTAAAAAACCTGGTGGGCAGACACAGAGGCATATTTATAAATATGTCATTTATGAGGAATGAGACATAACTGTGGTGGCTGTGTGGCAGGTAGATAGATAGGAGGGGGCCAAAGGGGAGACAGGTGGACCATTTGGGAAGTAAGCAACAGTTCAGACAAGAGATAGGAGGAGAGAGGGGTGGCACTGGAGATAATAAGACATAGACAGATTCCCCATGCATCTTGGAGGTGACCCAAGAGGCCTGAGATGTTGATGGGATGTTCAGGGCAGGTTGGGGTCTGGATGGGGAGGAGGCACTTTGATGTCCTGTTTCCTGGTCACAGTAAGTGGGTGGCATAAGCACCAAAGCAGGCTGAGGGCAATGGAGTAGAGCAAACTGGCCAACCCAAGGACACCTGGAACCAACCATCCTCAGTACCATTCCCTAACAAATGAAGTGGGACACAGACATCTCTCCTGACCTATCACAGGTCTCACCATGGAGTATCATGAGAATTCTCTTTATAAGTCATGTTTGGTGCCCACCTTTGATAAAATAACCCAATTAAGAAAGGGATGGGAAGGACAGAGCTGAAGCCCTGGAGTAGGAACGCAGCCTGCACTTAATTTTGCCTACAAACCATTGGGTACAACAAGCAGAGAAAAATGGGAGGTTGAGATGGTGCCTATGAATAGTTGATGGCTCACTATGGCTTTGGGGGCACAGATGACTATGAAAAGTGAATGGCGCCTGGCCACCTCCGGGAAGTTACTCTAGTGGTAATGATGGGGCTACAGGCACCGAGTGCTGCTGATTTATGGATATGTTATGTCCATAACATATCCTTCAAGGATATGTTATGAAAGGCAGACTGAACAGTGTGGAAATGAGGCTGGGTGAGACGGAACAGCGCCACCACATTTGCCACCCGTCAGGCCCCCCAGCCCCACAAGCCCTGGGGCCTGCTCTCCTCCTCTCCCACGGGCCATGTGGATGCGTCTTCTCCTGCACACACCTGGAGTGGAGTGGGCAAATGTGCAACTGCTCATCCAACTCACAGGCTGGAGTGGGCAAATGTGCAACTGCTCATCCAACTCACAGGCTGCTCAGGGGCTTGATTTTCAGTGTACACGGGATGGCCGCGAGCCTGTTTCAGACAGAACATCCCGAGAAGGCAGAAGTTGAGTCAGGGCCTGCCATGCCATGCAGAATCACCGATAGATGGGCAAAGGGATGGATGTCACAGAGCATCCTCTTCCTTCGAGCTTGCAAACCAATAACCCCCCTTCTCATCACCAAAGGGAGAGAAGCCATAGGGAGGTTCGTCATTCACAGTCTACAAAGAGGTATGAAGTTATCGACTGTGACAGGCACCGTGCCTGGCTCTCCATGTGCCCACTGCACAGAGGACAGACAAGTGGATGGGCACGAGAACCATCCAGGAAGCTTTGTGGCACAGGGAGTGCAGGGGACAGGTCATGTCTAAGAGGACCACTCCAGAGCTGGCAATTCTTCCCAGGGGAAGCTGAGACCTGAAAGGCAAGAGGGAGGTGGCGAGGTGAGGGAGCAGAAGAGTGTGTCAGGCAGGGGAACAGCACGTGCAGAGGGGCAGGAGTAAGAGATCATGAGCCCGCTCCCTGGATCCACTGCACTTCAGTTCTGTCAAAGCACAGAGCAGCAGGTGCAGTGTGCGGAGACGAGAGGGGACGGGTACGTAGGGGCCCAACACCTCCCGCCCTGGGAGACAGGGAGAGGCAGCCAGCCCCACCCTCCAGAAGCTCAAGGAAGAAAGCCAAGCTTTCCTCCTTCACCCTCCACAGCCTCCACTTCCCTGAGAAGCCTGCCCCCGACAGCAGGCCCTGCTGGATTTCCCTCCAGGATGCAGCTCCCACCCGTCCACCGAGAGTCCCTGCTGATTATAACCCTCCTGGGTCCGGAGGAACATCTTACCTGGGCCGTCCACAGATCACTCCCTGTTTCTGGTCAGGGTCTCCTGATCCAGCCTACCGACAGAGCATATGGCAGCACAAGGGACTCCTTCCTGTCTGCACAGGGTCGCTAACCGTCACCACAAGGAAAACAAAATGCTAAGAGCAGCCACTCTCTCCCTGGTGCAATTCGGTCTTGCTCCACGGTCAACATGTGAACTAGAGAGACAGGAGGGCCTGGCAGCAGTTGGTGATTAAAGCCACCAGGCAGCCAAGGGCTCGTCCATCACTGCTTTCCTTTCCCTCGTGCTCTTAACAATGTGAAATGACCCTCGCAAAATCTCAAGTAAATAAGGCGATCTGGCTTCTCTTTTTAATTCCCTTCTACTATGAGCATACCCACCACCCGTCCAAGGTTTCTGACTACCGTCCCTCAAGTCGTAACTATCTTTCCAACTTTAATGATTCTCTGCCCACATAGGTGGTTTGGATTCCAGAGAAGGCTCCGTCATACAGGTACCACCCTGTCGTTTTGCCTGGATGGAGGTGATCAGCAATTTACCGCCATCTCACAGACATTTTAAAAGGTCATGATACAGGGCTCTGGTTTTGCCTAACATGATCTTTTTTGTTAAAGACCTCTTAACAGCAAACAGGTGGTCATGACCATACCTGGGATCTGGCCCTAACATCACTATCCCCTCTACCAGGCAAGAGGGAGAAGATATGGGAGCTGAGGCAGTGGGGCCGTGGACGAAGGCTGCCCTACAGGGCCACAGGCTGCAGTAGGTCAGCCTCGAGCTTGGGAAGCTCACTCCCAGTGAGCACAGCAGGATGTGGGGATGTGTGAACTTTATATCAGTCCTCACCCAGATGGTCGCCAAGTTCACTGTCCCCTGTAGCTGGACATGAGAAGAGTTATGACTATAGGTTCATCCCATGGAAGCACCAGGGGGGACATCCCTCCAGGGATAGCTGGTATAGACTCCTCTAGGCAGGAAGGGAGATACTAGCACTCTAGGTGGCAGTTAAGATTCAGAATCATGGGGACCCCTATGAGATACTGTGATTTATAGGAGGAAATATGTATTTTATCTTCAGCCTTGTTCGTGACACAGAACTCCTAAATCCCCTGGAATTTCTTAAGTGGTGAGAATGATAAAGGTGGCTTTTATTACATTAATGAAGTGCCTTTGGAATAGCCCTTAGGGATGGAGCTGGTCACCTGGAGAAGCAACCTTGTGATTAGATAGTTGGAACTTGCAGTCCCATGCCCAGATCTCCAGGGAGAGGAGGGGCATTGAAGAACGAGTTCAACCATCAAAGGCCAATGATTTAATCAACAATGCCTATGTAATGGAGTCTCTGTAAAAATCCTAAAGGACTAAGTTTGGAGAGCTTCAGGGTTGGTGAACACATGGATATTTGAGAGAGTGGTACATTGGAAGAAAACATGGAAGCTTCACCCTTTCCCCACACCTGGCCTTGTACATCTCTTTGATCTGGTTACATTGTTTTATAATAACCAGTAATCTCATCAGTACAATGTTTCTCTGAGTTCTGTGAGTCATTACAGCAAATTCATCAAACCTAAGGGTGGGGGGTTGTTGGAGCCCCCCATCTAGAGAAAGTCTGTCAATTGGCATCTGAAGTGATAGAAGGGGACTAAGATAACCCTCCTTTCAATCCCTCTTAATTACTCTACTACTTTTCCATAAGAGGGCATTTCAACATCCTGATCCCTCTGCCCATTCAGCTCCCTCCATTCTCAGAGGGAATGCAACTTCCCGAGAAAAGCCTTCCCAAATCATCTCGATGTCGTCTTCCCTCTATAACCATTTTGAATACAGTGTGCCTACTTGGCACCCACTACTGTCTATAACCTATGCTTACTTATGTAATCACTTGACTAATAGGTATCCTCCATAAACCATAAGCTCTAGGACAGTCACTGTATGGTCAATACTCCATAAGGTGTCAGGTACATACTATGAGCTTAGTGTGTATTTGTTGAGTCAAAGAATCTTGACCTCCATGGTGGTGCAACAGCTAGTCTAGCTCATGATGATTCATATCTAGTTTCAAGAAAATGGACACCCAGAAATGGAAATAAAATAGCCACCCAAGGTATTTGGAGGAACCCCTGGGTGATGAGGAGGACTGCAGCTGCACTGTGACTTAAGAGAAGGTTTTGAGCAGGATGTTCATGAGAAGATACCCACCACCTTCACCTTGATAACACAATTGGGATCCTAAGCCCTATGGACACCACTGTGAGAAGCTCAGTGAATCTACAAAACCTCTAGAATGCACTTTGGCATAAATCTCTCCCCACTGCCCACTCCAAACCTACTCTGGACCCTGCCTATGCAGGAGCTCTGGGAGCCCTGGGCATCCAAATTGAGCGACTGTCCTGAGCAAGCCGCTGATGCCTGTTTGATGCTGCTCCACCAAGGAAGAGATGTCACTCAGAAAACTCACGGAAAGATCATGATACTCCATGAAATGAGATAAGAGAGAACCTGCTTCCAATGGAAGCAGAGGTATTTCCATTCTCAGCTCTACTAGGCACTAGCTAGTGACCACCACCAAGTCACTGGGCTACAGGTCAGTTTTTTCATGTATAAAGTTAGGATAAGAATCATAATATCTACTTCTGAGGCAGTTGCAAAGATAAATGAAATAATATGTATAGCTTGCCTGGCACAGAGTCTGCAAATTCTAGTTTCCATTACAAGAGAAAAATCCCGATCCTACTTCTCTATAAAAATAGATAAGCTTTAAAATCAAATTTGGGAACACACTGTATTCCTTTAAAAATAATTAAGGTTCTTCTTTACTGAGTATCACAGTAATACATTTTCACTGAGAAGCAATAGGCCGTAGGAGATAAGGACCCACTGAACAGATTCAAACTCAGTGCCACTTCCTAAAAGCTGCTTGGCCTGGGACAAGCTACCTCACTCCGCAGCCTCCATGCTCTGCATCTGTAAAATGAAGGTGGTAACATTTCCCAGTTTATAGCCTAGCTGTGGAAATTAAATGAGATAACTTACGTGAGGTTCTTGATACAGTATCTGACACCCTGTAAACATTATTTCAGTTGTCACCATCATCACTGTCACTAGTAGTGACTTTTTAAAGCCCGAAACATACAGAAGTGGGAAATGTAATTTATAATGCCACCACCCGTACAGAAACATTTTACTGTTTCTTCTTCCTGATAATGAGTCAATACGTTTACAGAATTGAGGTCATACATTATGAACTTGGTTGTATTCCGATATTTTCACTTTTTATGCCATCATTATTAAGAACATGATGTAAAAGTTTCAATAATATTCGATCATATGGTAGTATTAAAATTAACTCATCCTAATCATTTTTGCCAGATGTTGGTCTTATAAATAATGCTGCAATAAACGTATTTCTGCATATGACTTTGCCTTCATTTCTAATTATTTCTTTAGGACAGACTTCTAAATGATGAATTGCCATATAACAGAGCACTTGGATTTCCTTAATTCTTAACATGTAACACAGTGCTTTCCACAATTTATATGGTGCCTACCACAGAACTTAACATTCTGAGGGGCTGGATAAAGAGCTATCACAGGGAGAAAATAGAGGAAGCACTCTTAAAATATATATAGGCTTACTAAATACAAGAAAGATTTTATCTTTTATTTTACATTTCTTTGAATGCCAATGGCATTGAATATTTTTTCAAGTTAATTTAATTTTAATTAGTTTTTCATATTAATTATTCTTTTATGAAATTTTGTACTCGTCTTTAGTGAAATTTCAGTATTTTTATTAATTTATAAATGCTTTTTATATATTAAAGCTATCACCTCCATAACTTGTGACAATATTTTTATTTTATGTTTTATTTTTGACACAAATTATATTTTAATTTTATATAGATATTTTTTTCATTGAAGTTTGATTTGCCAACATATAGTATAACACCAGTGCATATAGTCAAGACTTCTGATTTTAGTTTCGAGATCTACTACTCTTAGGGTTGGATGAAGATTCAGTCATGACCTCTCTTA
Organism: Vulpes lagopus; assembly: GCF_018345385.1. Lineage (NCBI taxonomy): Eukaryota > Metazoa > Chordata > Mammalia > Carnivora > Canidae > Vulpes > Vulpes lagopus. The sequence goes on along the minus strand of NC_054830.1, from coordinate 107,538,064 downwards.
ACCCTTGTGTGTTTTTACTTTTTATACATAACCCTTCCTGAATAAATGAATTTCACTGGATGGCAGGAGGTAATTACCTATCTAAAAGTATTTTGCAAAATTTCCCAGTACCCTCTGTAGAATAATTCTTTTGGTGCTGCTGCTGTAACCATAGGCCAAAGACCTACCACTGACTACCAGGATTTATTTCTGACTCATGGATTCTAGTCCAATGTTATATCCAATGAATTTTACACCATTCAAGCTGAGCCCTTAAGAGGAAAAACTCATCTTCCTCAGAGCCCGAGTCAATGGATTCCATCATACTGTGTCCCCAAGGACATCAGTATTGCTGCTTTCCTTCAGACAACAACCACCTGTCACAGAACCAGCCTGGGCATTAACATGAAGACCCAAGTGCTACCCAAGAACATAATGTCAGTGTGACATATGTCTTTGATATCATTGACACCATTCAGGCCCAGAACCCTAACCTCCTGAATTCTCTTCAAAGCCACACTCTATGGTTGTTCTCCGTGTATACTCTCTGAAGTCCAGACTGGTCCAGAAAGAGCCTGCTGGGGCACCCGAGTCACCACCCAGCTAATTTTTTGAACAAACAGTTGAAGCATCAAGGAAGTTCTCAGTGATCTGTGGCTACTACATAAACCTCATTGGCTCCCAGTCCTTGCTTTACTTGCTCCATCGGCTTCATGTAACACTGCTGCTCTCTCCCTCTTCCTTCACACTTCCTTTACCCCAGTCCAGGAAAATAAGCTGTCTCGGTTCTCCACCTTGTTTCTAGAAATTCCCTCTTTGTATTTTAGAATGTCCTCCTCATTTTCCCAGCTTCTGTATTTTGGAGATCTGAGGCCTTTGTCCTACTCATCAGACCTCTTTGCCCTTCTGCTGATATGCCCTCCCACGGTGATCTCCTCCAATCTCAGGATTTTAAGTACCAAGGACAGGCTGATGACATTTCCAGTGTGGACCCTTCCCCAAACATTCAGATCAATGTATCTAACAATCAGCAGTTGGACTTCTAACATGTCCCATAGTGAACGGACCTTCCTCAGCAAATCAGCTCCTCCTATGGTCTTCTCCCCAACAGAATTCACCAAAACAGAGCCAGAATTCAACTGCATCTTTCCTGAATTCTGCCCCCTGTTCATGTTTGTCCAGATGCCTCTGTGATTCCCCAGACAACATGGAAAGACCCTCTGGGCCTTCGTATCTCCTGCCCCCCTCCCCAGTGGTCCTGGTGCATGACTCTATTTGTCAGCACTTTCCTCATTGTCACCTTCTCCAGGAGGCCTTCCTTGATCCTAAAAGAAATGTCAGTTCTCTCAAAATAAAAGTAACAACTCCCTACTTCATACGCCCTTTTCTTGCTTTATTTTTTCTCTTTGGCACTTATACCAAACAGACTCTACATTTTACTTACTTTGCTTGATTCTTGACTGCCTCCCTCACCAGAAACTAGGCCCCATGAAGCCAGGTATTTCTGTCGGTTTACCGCTAATATCCAGAGAACCAGAACGGTGTTTGGCACACGGGAGAATCTTAGCTACTCAATGCATGAATGGATGAATCTGTGGATAGGTCAACAAATCGCTTTTTTACCAACAAGAAAGCAGAGTAGTCAGAAAGCCTTCCTGGGTTAGAATTTCAACTGAGAATTGACTGTATAAGGGGGTGTCTGTTGACAACACTGGGAAAGGAACAGGAGTTAAGGTGGTGACACTCTATAGACAGCAACTGGATCTGTTTAGCAAGTCCTGTTCTGCTTTACAAGGCACCAGGCTGCCTGTCCACTGACATTCTTAGAAGGTAGTTTTTTGAGGGGAAAAAAAAAAACTAAAGGGAAAACAATGTGAACCCCAACGCAATCCTCTTCTTGAGCTGGCCCAGAAAGGGAGAAAGGCATCAGCAAGACAATGCCCAACAGTGAGTGGGAGAGCAGAGATGGATCTGACTGAAAGAAAAGATATTAATTCATCACAACAAAAGAGACCAGGATGGCTGGACCAGCTGAGAAACACAGTGCACATGTCGGGGCCCCACGGATGAAGTGGTGATTACAAAACAAAACAGTCCTAATAAGATTACAGCTGATAATGAATCTGCTACAAAACTCTGGAACGATGTTAGGATTTTAATAAGCATCCCCCAAAGAGCACTCAGTCAATTTCACAAATGCCCATTCTCATCACTTAATTCTAAGGGGGGCGGAAGGCGGCTCCACCTAGCTGTTTCTAAATTAATAATGTGCTTCATTTCTGTTATGCCTCAGAAACAAAGCCACTGTAACATTTCAAGCTGTTTTGGGAGAATTTTAATATTCTCCCTGCTGATATAAACAGAACCTTATTAACTAAGTCCCAGAGATGCCACATTTGGGATGTAATCCAGGCCCTGGTGCCAATTGCAATGTTAACATTCGAAAATACCTCATGTGCACACTTCATTTGAACAAGTAAGGCAATATAAGCTTTTCCCTAGAAAAATGGAAAGGAAATAAAAAAAAAGTAACTCTGTACCCCCTTGAGAAAAGTCGCTTAATCCCAATTTGGATAAAGACTATAGTAAATAGTACACACACACACTGTCTCTCTCCTATTTCTCATCATCTATCCCATCACTGACTCTCCCTCAGCTCTAAAGAATTTGTGTTACAAATAAAGCTGGGTCCATTCTATAGAAGAGAAAACAAAGAGAGAAAACCCATGTGACTCATACAGATGGAAACTGCATCCCAGGAGGGGCGCCTGGTGGCTCGTTGGTTAAGTGTCCCACTCCTGATTTTGGCTCAGGTCACGGTCTTAGGGCTGTGAGAACAAGCCCCAGGTCAGGCTGCACTGGGTGTAGAATCAGCTTGAGATTCTCTTTCCATCTCCCTCGGCCCCCAACCCCATTCTCTCTCTTTCTCTCACTCGCTATCTCTGGAGAAAAAAGGGGGGGGCAGGGGAAGTGCATCACAGGAGGCCACACATCTCTCAACCCAGCTGAGGTCCCAGATAGGGCTCCTGTGCCTCCCCCACCCACTGCTTCTGTGGCATCACCTGAACACACCATTGCCCCAGGGTGCTTCAGGCTTCCAGGCACAATAAGCTGCCAATCATGTGAGCAGAATGTGGCTGCGTGTCACCAGATGCAAGCATTTCCAAATAATCCTGATCCTGTTCTTATGACTCAGCCTCTAATGACAGCCCAGACTCTTGTAGCAGCAACAAATCTGCACGACTCTCAATAGCTACCCAGGAGAAGCAAGTCACAGAATAGCGAGGAGGACAAAGTGAAATGAAGAAAGAAGCAGGGAGGGACGGTTTGGTGTCTATTTGTGCATCATCTGGACAAAGTAACTGCCATATGAATATACTGCATCCAGACAGTTCTTTCTCAATGCTGTTCTTGAACTGGGAATAAAAGGGAAAAACCAGAAGGCATCATGCAATGTGACAAACCACAGAAGCCAGACCCAAGCTCAGAACAAGCTGGGATTCGGCTCCATTTGAGACCTGATTTTATGCGTCCTGATATAGTTGCTGACGAGAATATACATACACAAATGCACGTGACATATCCATTTCTTGGTGCTCCCAACATATGCAAATGCCTCCAGGAGAAGCAACTAGTAACAACTGCGTTGAACGACACTTAGAGGCTTGCTCCGAGTTCAAAAATAATTTCCTCCATTTGTAAATAAGTTAGATGTTCACAGGCTGAGACGTCTCCTTCATGTAGGAGCTCAGATTCAGCAAAGGAAAATAACAACAAAGCATTCTCTTCCTTGAATTAAAAATCAGGTCACAGTAAACTCAAAAATAACTTTGTAAAGGCTAAGGATGAGAACAGAAGAGTTATTCTATAAATAATCACCAACATCCATATTCATTGTGAGCCTTTGAAAGTCGCTGGACAAGTAGTTTCGAAAAAGCAACGGCTGATCTTGCTTAAGGAGCGCCATCTATATTCACGTCCTGAATGTGCCCTAATCAACAAATCAAAGTGCTCGACTAATTAAATGCTGATTGCTTGTTGCACAAGGGTGAAAGTCAACCATCTTAGCCAAGGTTTGAGTTATTCTAAGAAATGATGATAGTTAAGCTTTTTCGAGCCATTTTATGCCTAATGAGTACATTACCCTTAATGAAACTTCATTTCAGCTAATGCTTACCTTGGTTTAACAAATAACTAACTGATGACATTCTGGTTTTTATTCCCCCAAGTTTTGTAACTGACACTGTGGACACGGCTGATAGACTTTGAACACTCTCCTGTCTTCGACAACTGACAGCCTAAGCATGATCTGGTGAATGGTAAGCCCCCAAGTCATTGCTCAGCCTCATGATGGGGGGCCAGTGGTGGCTGGTCTGGTGCCGTAAATAACAGCTTTGGTATTGCCACCCTTCAGGGAGGAAACATCACCCAAACTCAAGGTGGTGAGGCAAACTGCAGGAAACATACTCTTGAAATAAAAAGGGCAACGAAAAGATCTCAGGCCTGAGCATCTTTTCACTTCCTCCCCAGGGAAGTCCCCAGAGCTGCTTTTAATTGCTGATGTTCAGGGTATGATTTCCTTATCATTACTGCTATTTACCCTTTTTTCCTTAGGATGGCATTACCATGTTTACCTGAAGGGTAATGCATGCTTTAGCTAAATGAGAAAATCATTCTCTCTTCTCTAATCCTTAAGAATTTTCCATATGATGCTGCTTCAATGAATTTAAAGTATCTTGCCAAGCCATCAACAAACATTATTTACTCTACCTGGCTCACAACTTTTTGATTTACAGGGTGCTTTCCATCGGTGCATGTGTAAACAAGACGCTACTCACATCAGGAGCGATGTCATTCTTGTTTAACTGTCTCTCCTTCAAAAATTAATCAGGCTGACTGGAGGGACATTACAGAAAATCCCCCTTAAGTAATGTGGATTAATGATGTGCTGGCACTTCCCAAGGGAGGGGGGATGTCGAATTCTTCCAAAACATGGAGCTCTGGCAATATGGGAAATAAGTCTGCCTACTGGGTAAGAGCCTAGGCTTTGGATGCGGACAGATCTGGATTGCAATCCCATACTCTGCGTTTGCTGGGTGGTCTTGGCTGATTAACCAAACTGTGCTTTGGTTTGCTCCTCTGTAAAATGGAAATCATTACCTTCAACTTTTGGTTTGTGATTAGGCACCAACTAAGATGCCTACAAAGTCTATAGCACTGGCTTGATAAATATCACAGGCTAATATTTTTAATTTTATATCCAATATTAGTAATGTCCAGGCAGTGGCATAACAGTTCTGAAAAGAGTAGAGATTTTTTTTGTGAACTTGACCAAACAAGACCTAAAGACCTTCATGCATCCCTAAACTGTGTCTGGGAGAAAGCCCTATCGTGCCAGAAATGGCTTCTCTCTCAGGGAAGTAAGGCAGCGGACTGACAAAGGGAAACGTATTGATTGGTTTCCAAGAGTCATCAATAAATGATACCATCCCCCAAGTCGCAGTTGAGGTAGAAACCTAGGATTCATCCTTGATTTCACCTCTTTTCTCTCATCTCTCAGCCCATCACACTGTACCACAGATATGACCTTTAGACCATACCCCAAATCTCCTGTGTCTCCCTGCACACCCAGCACCCCACCCCAGGCCATCATCTGTCTGCTTCCCTGCAATGTGGCAATGAGTCCCATAGCCAGTCCCCCACTCCTTACCTTCTGTCACTCCCAGCCCCCCCACCCAAACCCAGTCTCCACCCAACAGCCAGAGTCTGCTTCATACCCTTTAACGGATTGGGGTCCCCAGGCATCTCAGTCGGTTAAGCATCTACCTTCAGCTGGGGTCATGGTCCCAGGATCCAGGGATTGAGCCCCACATTGGGCTCCCTGCTCAGTGCAGAGTCTGCTTCTCCCTCTACCCACTGGCCATCCAAGCTCTCTTACAGGCATACACTCTCTCTTTTGCTCTCTCAAGTAAATAAATACAATCTTAAAAACAAGAAACAAATGAAAACAAAACCCTTTAATGGCTCCCTACCACCTTGGAAATAAGGCCCAAATCCCACACAGGCCTCTGCCAACCCGCGCAAGCTCATTGGCCGCCACTGTCCCTCATTCTGTGTTCTTGGAGCACCACCTCTGTCCACCCCCAGGCCCGGGCACAGCTTGCTTCCTCTGGAGGACGCACACCTCCCTTGCCCTCTGCTTGGCTGGCTCCCTCCCCGCCAACAAGATACAGCTGCAACATTCCCTCCCAAGAAGGCGACGATCTATTCCTCACAGCACCCAATGTGTTTGGGTTTCTTTTTTTTTTTCCCAATAATTTTCTGCATTTTAATATCACTTTGGCTTCTTTACCTAAGTCTCTCTCCGGTGGCGCCAGGTTCCCAAGAACGAGCGGGGGTCATCTTTCCCTCAGCACCAGGCTGCCTGCACCCGGCGCGGCGCTTCGCACACGGGGCAAACGGCCCGACACGAGTTATTGGAGGGCGGTGACGGGGCAGACTGGGGTCAGGGCTTTATTCCTCATGGTCGCGGGGAAAAGAACCAACCTGTGTGAGAGGAAGCGGGGAGGCAGCCACACACCTCAGGGGAGGAAGGCGTCTTTGCCTCGGAGAGCGGCCGCCTTGTGAGTAGTGAGGCCCCATCCCTGACAGTGTTCACAAGCGGGGACTCGTCAAGGGGCCACAGGAAACAAGTGACTGAACTGCACACGCCAGCAGCGGCTTTCACGTCTAGGGCCCCAGGAAGCGCAAGAGCTCAGCCCTGGGCAACGATGACCCACCCGGGGCAGGGCGGGCGGGACGGGGGCAGCCAGACGCGCCCACAGCTCCCCCACCTCAGCTTGAGAGGAGACGCACCTCACGCCCAGCCCCGCTGGAGGCCAAACATCCGTCCTCACCAGCTCCTGGCCAGCGAGTGGGGACGGTCTCCGTGCCCGGGGAGGGGGGGCCCGCTTGTCTCTGGGAAGAGACGCAGGGAATAAGAGGGAGGAAATCACAGGCGCCTGAGCCCAACGGCTCGCTCGTGCGTGTCTGAGGCAGGCCCCACTCGACCCGGAGACGGCGCCGTCAGGGCCACCGCGGGCGGACGTCGAGAACAGCGACCTGCCCGGCCGAGGCAAACGGCCCAGCGCAGCCCCGTCCTGCAGGGGCGGCGGGAGACGCGGAGTGCACAGCGCAGCACCCCGGGTGCTCCTCAGGAAGGGCCGCCCGCGGGGGTCGAAACCCACTCACCTGCCTTAAGGATGCCAGACGGGTGGATTCCAGGGAGCCAGCTAAGGTCCCGCAAGTCAGAGCGTGTCTGAGGCTAGGCGCAAGCAAGGCACGCCGTGAGGGCCAGCACAAAGCCTCGGATGCCCTGGGAAGTCTGGGCCGGGCCCTGAAGCTTCTGGCAGTGAGCCCTCCTGCCCCCAAAGGCCTGCGGTGAGCTCACCCCGGCGCCCCGCAGGAGCCTCCAGCCTGCACGGGCCTGCCAAACCACCAAGGCACCTGCAGGGTCCCTGCTGCCTGGAGAGGCCCAACGGGGGGAGTTATCTCAGGGAGGCACACAGAGGAGCAGGTGAAGCCCAAGAAGCTCTCCATCGAATCCTGAGGCCTCCTGCTGGGGCACGTGAGGCGAGGAACCTGCCCTTCTGGGTCACCGCGGACCTGTATTCCCCAACTGCTCCCTGAGCTGTGGCGATATGTGGGTTAACAGACGCATTCAGCAAATGCTAACATAATCCAACAGGTCAAAATTGCTTTTACTATGTTACAACCAGTGTAATTAATACAAGCAGGAGGAACCTCACATAAATTCCATCATTGCAGACATTTATTAAGCATCAACGACATGCCAGGCAACGTCTCATGCAATATACTTGGGTTGTTGTATTTAATTCCCATAAAGATAGGACAATTAACCCTGTTCTACAAGTGAGGAAACTGAAAACAAGAAATTAAAGAACTTTCCCAAGGGACACAATGCCTAGTAAGGGTCAGAACCCAGACTCAAGCCCCGCAAGGGGACCGCAGAGGCTGCAGGCTGAGCCGCACCTTACCAGCCTGTTGGAAATAGGGGAACATGGCACGTTGTCCTTCAACACAGGCATCTTCACCAGTAGAGGCCTTGTCTCAGGTGCCACAGTTCTCCTCAGATTGCATCTCCTCTTGCCCAAGGTTCTCTGGTGTCCAGCTCGAGAGCACCGAGTGACGCGCTGGTGAGCCCCTTCCCTGCCTGTCACACACCAGCACAGCTGCCCTGCCTGGGGGCTGCCCTCGCACACTCCCCATGAACGGCCCCTGAAGGCCTGGGGCAGGCCAGTGAGCAGAGGGCCTTCCCAGGGGGCACCACTCTAAATTGAAAGCCCACACATGCTCCAGCACTCTCTTGATTTCCTAATAAGGGATGGCAAGGGAATGATTCACAGGTGCACAAATGTTTCCTTCGTGGTCTTTGCAATTGAACGTTTCTTAACCGTCAGGGAAGAGGTACAGGCTTGGGCCCAGCACCCCACCACAGCAGACTGCCCTGGGGCTGTCCTGGCTGAACCAGTCACCTGGGTTCCTACCGGCTCAGTGTGAGATGGTCAGGAGAGGCCTCATCCTCCTGCCTGCAGCAGGAGCAGGGAAGGGGAGGCGGTGGCTAACCGGGGCATGACTCCGGGCAGAGGAGATGGGGCAGGCATCAATGTTTCCTGAGCAAAAGAGCAGTGCTGGGCTCTATGTTAGAGGCTTCCTGGGGCTGCCTGGAGATTAAACAAGAGGACACACCTGAAGGGCTCAGTCCCAGGCCTGCCCTGCACAGGCTCCAGAAATGCTGACTGTGTTTGCTCTGAGTTACCACTATCATTATTATTTTTAGCTATTATCATCCTCAGTGAATCTGAAGTCCTGCATGGTTTAAAATCATAGTTTATTCATTTAACTTTAAAAAAGGAATTTCGGGCAGCCCGGGTGGCTCAGTGGTTTAGCGCCGCCTTCATCCCAGGGCATGATCCTGGAGACCTGGGATTGAGTCCCACATCGGACTCCCTGCATGGAGCCTGCTTCTCCCTCTGCCTGTGTCTCTGCCTCTCTCTCTCTCTCTCTCTCTCTGTGTGTGTTTGTGTGTCTCATGAATAAATAAATAAAATCTTTAAAAAAATAAAATAAAAAAGAATTTCATTCACAAATGTCTCCAAAAGGCATTTGAAAGGATCTAAATATACAGTCCAGGCAATCTGATCGACACCCCTTCCCCTCCCACTGATTCCTCTCCCCAAGAAGAGCCGCTCATTATATGCTCATTGTATGCACACCCCCCAAAGCCTCCATTCACTCCCCATCTAAATGTCCCTATTTCTTTGCCCCTAATTATTTTGACTGGCTCAGCTTCTCTTCCAGTCAGGAAAACATCTCCCCCCTATTTACATGGGGGGAGGAGGCGGGTGGAGAAATGGGACCAGCAATTATTGTGCTCTCCGGTAGCTGGGAGAGCAGGGAGCTCTGTGGACACAGCTCTATTAATAATTTTGTCCTATCCCAGTATCATTAATATGGACAATCCTGTCACTTGGGAATACTGTCCCCATTTTCACAAGATGCAGAGATGACACTCAAGAGGAGTGCAGACAACCTCCAGGCCACACACTCCAACGTGGAAGAGACCATCCTGCTTCCCCAACAGAACTGTGCCCTCCAGGATGCCTCTTCTGTCCATGAAATAAAACCACACAGAATTCCAGTGGTGCAGGAGTGAAGGGACAAAAGACATGCAGGCAGCTCTGCCACAGTGTGAGGCACAGTCTCTCTTCTTCCTGCCACAAGGACGGTCAGTCCACTAGTTTCCTGACCCATTCCACCTCCACTCCCTCATTCACACACCCGGAGTGATAATATTTATTTCATAGGGTTGTTGTGAGAATACAGAGAGCGTACTATTTCCTCCCTTCAACTTGATGAGCCAGTTAAAAAAAAAAAATCTATATGTTGTCTCCCGAATGTGGAAGCAGCAACTTTTTCTCCCATTCGCTATCAAATCCCACACCATGGGAAGAATTACTCGAAAAAAGTGTTTACTATTTCCCATTTCCAAAATATATTTTCCATTAGGTAATTCAAAGCTATTAAGGCTGCCAAAGCCCTAAATAACCAGGCCACATCACAGCCAGCATTGCATGACCCACACACTATAAATGAATTGCTTCTAAAAGTAAGTAGATACGGAGGTACTTTGATTTTGCTCTGATATGACTCAAACTGATAGAAACACTGTAAATATCCTGCCCAAAGTTGGAAGCAGACAACATTACCATTGGCAGAAAATGTGAAACCATTTTCATAATAATCTGCTGAGCCCAGAACCGCAAGAGTGGCTTGCGTGACAGATGAGAAAGCACCAGGCTTGATTGAATCAGACTAACCACATATTGCTGGACTGTACTTTGCTTCCATTATGGGCCCCCTGAGAGTTCAATCCCAGTGTCAGTCTTGAGATACAAAGCAAGAACCCAACCTTTCATGGAAAGGTTGAGAATGTCCAGGAAAGTTATATTAGAAGGTGAAAAATTGATTCACGTAGTCAAGGAGCACACAATTACTGAGGTCAAGTTTTAAAAGATGCATATAATACACTTTGTACACAAATACAAAACCACAAAAAATGCAGGGAAATATAAACTCTCTCAAACACTAAATGCAATAAATCCATATTTTATGTTCTTGGGCATTAAGACTCAAGCACTTTTAGTGATTTCAATGTTCCAATGTAGCCTTTTCAAACTTGTGTATTTGCCAACCCAACTAGATTTGATATTGATTTTTTTGTTACAAAGCCAGGAACGGAAAGAGCTTAGAACCAAATCTATGATTCAGGGTAGCCAGCTTTTCTCCACACATTTCCAATTTCATAGATTTTTAGGGTGACACTTCCATCCTGTTATACATAGGACAGTTAAGCAAAGTGCTGGGAGATGTCAGTTGTATAATATCATTAAGTGAGTTGCAATTTCATTCCATGTTGTGTACAATTCCCTTCTTCTTTCACATACACACACACACACACACACACAGGAAAAAGCAACTGAGCCAAGTTTTCTATTACTTCATCTCAAAGAAACACTGAAAATGGGATCATCTATAGAAACAGTCCCCAGCTCTCCAGTTACTTCCAAGGCTAGAGCTGAGGACACAGTTTAACTTGAGGACTTGTGTGGCATTACCCTATCTTAGTCTTTGGAGCATTAACACTGAGCCATTTGTGCTTATTTCTGAAATGCTTTCAAATGATCCATTTTGTTTACAAGTCATGTCATTCTCCTCTTTGGAGCCTCCCAGAAGCCCTATTTAGTTTCTCAGAAAGATACAGGAGAGAACAAGGCACCTAGAACGTAGTTATAATACAGGTTGGGCACCCAGTCCAAGATGAGGGGCATCTGGAGAGGTAAAGTAGGCCTTTAGGTGCTAAGATGGAAGTCCCAGAGCTTTCCTACTCTAGGTGAGTCAACCATTGGGTAAGGTGTGCAAGAGCAGCTGGGGGTGATAGGGGAAGGAGGCTTGCCTGGGGCTCCACATTACAGCTCTCATTTCCTCATTACCTTATAATGTACTCCCCCAGTACCATTTTAAGCCAGTTAAGAAACAAAGATATCCAAGACCCAGAACTGCCAATAAGCTTGGCCTGTGTGGTATGACAGGAGCACGGGCTTAGTCCTACATTCTAATTCCCCGAGGACTCTTTCCACAAGCCCATGAGCTATGATTCTCACCAATGAGCCAAAGCGATGTGGAAATGTAGTTCCCTTCACACCAGAGAGCCTCAGTAGCAGGGACGTGAGCTCAGCCCAGCCCTGGGTATTTCAGATGCCCAGAGGGAAGACATACCTAGCATGGCAGCTCTGGCAGGGACTTTCTGAGCCCTAGCTCTGTGCTATTTCTTCAAAGATAAGGAAAGTGAGGCCCAGAGAAGTAAAGGACCATTATCCCACACTTGAGCTCCCAATATCCTGGGTTGCATCTCAACACAATGGTTAAGAGCAAGGTCTTCCAAATTAAACACATCTCTGGTTTCACCTTAGCTACCCCTCAGCTGTGTGACCTTAATCAAGTCTCTCAGCATCTGAGCCTGAGACCCACAAGTTTGAGTGTGGAGACTAATGGTGCCTCAGCTCCACAGGGGTGCTGCTAAGAATCAGTGGTTGTTCATAGGAAGTGTCTGGCATGGTGCCTGGCATGAAGTATATAATAAGCTGTAGCGAACATAATGATGATGATGTAATTTCCTAGCATCCCATCAAACAACAATCCTTTCAGGATTAATTTTCTTCAGTGCCACAACGATACACTAAACATACACCCTGGGCCGGGCACCGTGTGGAGTCAACAATGAGGACGAGGCGGCAGGGCTCCATCAACAGCCTTGGACTGAATGGCTTGCATGGTGTCTCATTAACAATCTCCTCGTGGTCAGGTATAGGCATCATGTGGTAAACTGTCTGATGCATGCCTGACATAGAAGCCCTGAGCCAGGGGCAAGGAGTTGTAGCCCTTTAGGACTACATTTCCAGCATCTCCTGAACTCGTATTTTGTGTTGTCAGATTTGCTTCCCAGCAGCTGAGCTTCCTCACAATGGACAAGGTCAGAGGCCTGGTGTCTGGCACATGGGTAACACCTCCAGGTGGTAGTTGGACCGAGAATGCTATACTGCCTATTGAAGGAGGAAAGGGCAGGAGGAGGGAGACATCCACAGCCCTGGGCTCTGCCTCTGACCTTCCCGACTCTCGCTGCCACCATCTGGGAGGCAACCACTGAGCCGGGTCAGGGAGAGGTCAGGCAATGAACCCTGATGTCAAGGCCCTGCAGCAACCTCTACACCTCACTGAGTCCTCTCAGGGTAAGACAAGAGCCAGCTAATGCAACAGTCAAAGAGCATAAAAGGTGTTAGTGTGAGGCACACGGTCGTGGGTTTCATTTCTGATGAAAGAAGAGAGGTAAAGTCCAAAATCATCAAGCATCGCAGTCAAAGTGATAACTGACCCTCACAATCAGCTGCTCCTCGGGCTGCATGTGTTCACCTTCAACGTCATCATTGTACTCATGAGGACACTGAGGCTTAGCCAGCATGAGTAACAAGTTGCAGACACAGACCTCACACTCAAGCGGCCTCAGAGATTCTCGGTATGACTACAGTTACCCCAGCACTACCACTGGCTCATATTCATAGACTACGAGCTGCACTCTGCAGGGAGTAATTACATCCTCTCATTTCATCTCCACCAAACCTCTATCAAGTAGGTCCTATGTTTCATTTGGCAGAAGAGGAAGCTGATGCACAAATCATGTCACATTAGCAGGTGGTCAGTTTTAGTGCCTGATTCTGAGTTCCCAGGTGCCATGCTCAGGAGAGGACTAGATGAGGCAACAAGGAAACCTGGTTCAAGTCCCACCTTCACCTCCTAGTGACCACAAGCTCTCAGCTAAGTCAGTAACCTTGATGGGCCCTGGTTCCCCATCTGTGAAATGGGGTAACTGTGCCTGTTTTGGGGAGTTCCAGCAAGGTTTCCATGTAAGGGTGCAATACACACTTAGTGGGGAGTAGTTTTTACTGTAATGATGGTGACCTCTCTCTCATCTGGCTTTGTTTCTGGATGCAGCAAGTTCATTTTAACTCATCCTGGTGCTGTCATTTTAACTCATCCTCATCTCAAAGCAGTAACAGTTTCAACAGAATATTCTGGGGGGAAGAAGCCACATGTTTAATATAAACCCACTCATTCACAATCAGCATTTATTTTATACCAGCACTAGGAAACTCAGACCAAGAAAACTGCTACCCAAGCTCTTTGGTGAGAGCAAGAAACGTTGTCACCATATGCATGTATTCCCCAAAACTTAGCAAATCACTTAGCACAGGGTCTATCATATATAATAGGAACACAAGTATTTCTAAATGATAGCAAATAGTTAATTACTATTATTCACTGCTGTGAACCAGGCACTGTGTTATCCTAATCTCTTCCAACTATGAAAGAAAGATCAATTTTAACCTTACTTTACAAGTGAAAAAAAAAAAAAAAAGCAAGCTCAGAGAGAAGCTGGCCAAGGTCACAGAGCTGGTCAGTGGTGGAGCCAAGATTACAACCAGGTCTGTGTGAAGGTCACCCAAGGCCCCTCTACAACACAGCCACCCAAGCACAGTCAGAACCACCCCAACACCAGACACTTACATCACTTCTAGAGGGCTGAATGTGCCCTCACAGTGACACTGGTTTCATTCTTCATTCAGAAAGAAGAGATCAGGGGTACCTGGTTGCTCAGCAGTTGAGCATCTGCCTTTGGCTCAGGTCATGATCCCAGGGTCCCAGGATTGAGTCCCACATCAAGCACCCCACAGGGAGTCTGCTTCTCCCTCTGTCTGTGTCTCTGCCTCTCTGTGTGTGTCTCTCATGAATAAATAAATAAAATCTTTAAAATGAAAAGAAGAGATCATGTTTACCTATATCACCATGATTCCCCCAGAGTCCAGCATACTTTCTGCACATTTGGCACTCAACAACAAGAAAAAGTTCAATGACTGATGAAGGATTTACTCATAGCAGTGGTCCACACCTTCACACCAATTAGGACAAATAGTAAGATGAAGGCATAAACAGGTAAACAAAAACAATGCCTCACACACCAAGTGCCAGTTCCAGGATACCAATGATGAGGTCTAATGGGTGTGGAAGGAGAGATTAGTGGGACCTGAGGAGCTCAAGAAACTGAACTTAAACTCAATTTTTAAGGAAGTTTATATCTGATTAAGAGATGATGATAAGCAGGATGTATATAGCACATTAAATCATAATCGTTTTGTTGTAGAAATATTTCATTCCTATAAAATATGTATTTTACTTATCAAGTCCTACTCTCAATTTAAAGAAGGAAACAATATATCCATTCTGAGGGAAAAATAAATATTTATTCTTTAATTAGATGTGGACCAAAAGAATACTATGTACTAAGCACAAACAATCACTGACTCTTGCAAATGAAAGATAAACCCTTGCCCACAGAAAGTACTAGATAAATGCAGACTGGGATGGATGAGTGGTAGGGTCTACAATTTCAATGAGACAAAACATCTTTGACCATTAACTACGTGCTTTTCATAGGCTTTCTCATCTAGGATCCACGAGGAATCTGTTTTAACCTGTATGGAGAACAAGCAAAACTCTTCCAACTTAATGTCAAGAATCTGCTCTCCCCCAGATAAAGATGCAAATTGTCTTCTCTAAGCAGCCTCATCCCCTGGGTGGACTCATGCTCCATCAAGGTCGTCTGGTCTCCTAGCCAGCAGAAGGTATACCCCCTGAGATCCAACTTCTTCCACTCACCTGGAGAGGACTACCATCACCCAAGCTCTCGGGAACGAGAGAGAAAACTAGGCCACCACCAGAACTAGCATGCGGTGAAAACAGGAGCATTCCATTCTGGAATGCAGAATTCAGTGGGCGGTCATTTTATATATTTTCATACTAAGATAAACACTGACAGATTAAGAATTCAAAATGTGTATGAATTTTTAAAGATGAAACCTAAGACTTCAAAGGGACTTAAGGTTTATGGAAGACTGCTTCAGGCCACACCCTCACACCTCCTAGCAATGCAGCTCATGTTTCTCCTCCACCGGGTGGTATGATAGAAAGTTCTCTAAGACTCCAGGTAGTAAAACTCCACAGATATGGAAGCCACAGAGGAACTCTGAGGTGACTGCACATTGCCAATCTGGCACATGAGAGTTCATCTGTAAGCGAATCCCCAGACACAAAGCTAGTTGCGAATTCTTGGAATCATAAAAATACCTATTCTGGTGAAAAAGAAATTGAGATTTAAAGAGCTCAGCATCTGGCGCGACATCAAAAAGTGGCAGAGCAGAGGCCCAATCTCAGTTCAAATTCAAAATACAGCCCTTGTCTTATAGGAGCAGACGATCCAGGTGGCACACAGGAATGTATAATGAAGAGATGTCTTATGGCCAAAGGCTCTCTAATAAATGAGCTCTAGAGCCAGTGGTGATCCCACAGCAGTCCAGGCATGGCAGGGGAATGGGGTACTGACATGAGAGATCCTAAATGACAGGAAGAACTCAGAGGGGTGAGGAGAATGGGCAATGCATCTGATAGGTAAAGACCACCTTGGACAAAGACTGGTCACCATTTGTGACTTTCATTCACCAGCATAAAAGGCAGGGCATCTGAAATCTCACAGCCCATATTCAAATCCTAACTATCACTGACTAGCCAGGCCTTGTAGACAACTTCTCTCTGGCGTCTGTGTCCTCAACTCTCAAATGCAGACCCTAACTGACATGACCTCACAAGGACCTCCAGATAATGAGACATGTATAAATGGCCCAACATTCACAACTCAGACATTATGGCTCACTCGGACATTGAGACCTGCATTAAACACTTGCTCCAGGATGGGACTCCACTGGTGATGAGGAATAAAGAAGTGCACAATACAACATTATTTCCTTTAAGGATTGTGCAATACATCAGTAAAAGAAGTAAGAAGAGGGAGGAGTACAGGACACCAAAACCCAGCCCAATTCAGCCTGGAGGAGTCAAGGGTAAAGGATGGGGAGGTTGTGAAGCCACCTCTGGGGAAGCCTTCAGAGCAGTGATGTTTGGACTGTCTTTCCAGATAAACAGGAAATTATAAGGAAAGGAGAGGGGAGAAGGTACTCCAAGGGGAGAGGAGGCCTTTCTCCAGAAAGACCTGGGGACTGCAGCTCAGGGGGGTGCTGTGCTGGGGCCCAGGGCAGTTACAGGGGACTCAGAAGGCCACGGGGGCCACGTTTTTATCAGAGGCATGCTGTGGTCAGAGGCATGTTTTGAAAATAGACATCAGACAGGAGTATGGAGGCTTGAGGGCAAGGAGAGGGAGTCCAGAGGGAGAGAGGTGAGATTCTGAAGGTCTCATTCTGCAGGAGTGGAGCTAAGGCGAGGCTGGGATGGTAGAAAAGACAGGAAGACTGTGGGAAGCCACAGGGAATCGAGATAAACCGACAAAGAAAATAAAACTCAGTTGACTGAAGCATTTCTTTCCGGTACTAGAGGCTCTTCTCAAACATAATGAATAAATAAATATGCTTCCAATGACTACAAAGCAGCACTTGGCTTCCCTTCAAATCGCTCCCCAGAGCCAGACACTGTAAAAGCCCCAAGTGAGCACCCATCCCACTGAGTGGCTTCTCCTCTCCTGGTCAGGGCTCCCAAGCTGGGCAGTTAGAAGCACATGGGAGAGAGACAGAGGTCAAGGACATGACTGAATTTCAGGACAAAACCCACCTTGTCCTCACCTCACCCAGTGACCTTGCACAACAGCCTCCCCCACCCAGGCCTAGGGTTTACAGATGTCCCCTGTAACCTCGTGGCTTCTAGCTCGTGAGTTCCAGGACCGTAAGAATGGCATTTCTGGCCACAGTTAGGCCATGACATCCCTCTGCACTGCTCTGAAGTTCTCATTCATAACCGTGATGTGGGCAAATCCTGTGTGATTCAGAAGCAAGGGCTGTTACTTGAGAAAGCACTGGCCACAATTCTTATATGAGTAATAACAGCTCAACCACATTTTTATTGATCACCTGCTGTGCAAAGTACTTAAAACACATGACCTAATCCTTATAACATTCTTCTGAGATAGGGACTGTAGTATTTTCCTGTTGCTGATAAGGATAGTACAGCTAAGAGAGGTTAAGCAACTTGTCTATGGTGTCAGAGCTGATCAGTGGTGGAACTGGGACAGACATCAGGCGGGAGGACCCAACTCCACTCCTACTGTCTATGTTGTCCTATCACACGTGTATTATCTCACAGCTTCCATGTCACAATACATGGGGAAAACATCACAAATAGGAGGGTCTCTGACAGTACCTTCCTGAGGGATGCCACTACTCACCCTTTTCTTACCTGTGCCAAACATAGCTAATCAGTCACAGAATCCGTCCCCCCTGACTTATGACCACAGATCCATTTCTAATTAGTCAGGGTTCAAGATGAAACCTGATCCCTTGCCTTCATCTTCCTCTTTGCATGGGAAAACTGAATCCTGTCAGAGAGATGTGATTTGTTTAAGCTAACACAGCTTGCTGGTGAGAACTGGAACACAAATCTTGGTCTCTCAATGGACAGTCCACCAAGCTGATGGTGAGATCTCCCTGCACAAAGGACAGGGCCCTTTCTAACGGACCAGAGCTCAACAGTAGAAGGGATATATATAAGATAACCATGCCATCAGGTTCCAGGAGGAGACGGTCCCAGGTTTAGCCCTAATACATGATTCTCGGTATTACAATTCATCCAACTACTGGTCTACACAACACTACACAACAGCATCTCTGCTTTGCTCTGACTGAAATGAGTAATTCGTAAAGCTGAGAAATTAGTGGGTTTTTTTTTTTCAAGCTAACAAATATTTGAACTGGGAATCCCAGGAAACTCATGAATTAAACAGAAGAACAATAACACCACTCACTCAATTCCTCCTGGGAGGGACTCAATTTTCTTCAAGCCTTGCAGGGTAAACTGACAAGTTATGGGACTCCGCTACATCAAAGGCAGGAGCCATCAATCTTAGTCCCAGGGGAGAGCAGAAGCAAGCTTCCAGGATGAGTCCTAGAGGGGCCAGCCCGTCTCTGTCTACCTCTGACAGGTGGCTCCAGACCTGCCCAGGAGGTGCTCCTCATCTGACACCACCATAGAAGGAGGGAAGGGGGAGCCCAGGTGGCACTGCTGAAAGTCCAGAACAAGACATCAGCCGTTAGGCGCCCGGGCAGAGGCAGGCATGGAAATAACAAAGGTCATCACTGGAGAGGAAGAAAGCAGTGCCTAGGCCTCCTACAAGGGGGTCTCAAGTGGGGCAGTCAGAAAATGCAGGGCTGCCTCCCATGTACCACCTCCTCCTTGCAATCCCTGGGTGGGAGGAATCTTAAGAAGGCAAACAAGACACCTGCTTGATTCAAAGCTGCTTTCCCTTCAAGCTCACCTGGAAACTCTCCAAATAGATGACTACTGACAAATCTGCACCCAGAAAATGCTATCATCGCCCCATCAATTTGTCCACTGGCCTGTTTACATAAATACACTGTGTTCTTTGTGTGAACAGGAATAATGATGCTAAGATTATAAAAATCACTCATCCAAAATTATTTGCAGAGTGGTAAGCAAGCGGGATTCTGGCAGTGGAAGTCTCCGAGGTCCTTTCATTAAATATTAACTCTTACTTGCGAGAGGTAGAGCTGATTGGGGGCAGCAGGGACTGGAAAATGTTAGAGGATCCCCAAACTTGACAGGGGCAGCCCCAGGGAGAGTCATGCAGCTCCAGAGCTAGGCCAGGCCTAATGAGCCAGGAACTGGCATTTCTGCAAATGTTTCTTTCTAAAAGGAGAACTCATTATTCTGGAAATTGCATTTCTGAATTCATGAAGGTAAAATTACACCAATTAAGAATCATGCCTTTTCTTCTCCAAATGAATAGAAGCTCAAAATACTGCCAAACAAGATCCCAGGTCAAATTCCATGAAAAAAATATGCCTTCTTACCAGAAACACACACAGATGTGGAGAAACAATAACTGGCACAGTGCCTTCATTTAACATTTTATACCTCACCATGATCTTAAGTATTCACTCACTCACTCATTCACTCATTCACTCATTCATTCAACAAACATCTGTCAAGCACAGGGCCCTGTGGTAAGTGCTCAGAAAGGCAGGGTCCCAGCCTTGGATGTGCTCCCAGTCCGATTCACCGAAGATCACCTCACATGCTGTGGTTTAGGAGGAAAGAGGGAGACAGCTATGAAAACACAGCAGCTGTCCTGCCATTTCACTGCATCTGTATCTTTGGGGTAAATCCCCAGTACTGCAATTGCTGGGTCGTAGGGCAATTCTATTTTTAACTCTTTGAAGAACCTCCACACAGTTTTCCAGAGTGGCTGTGCCAATTCACATTCCCACCAACAGTGCAAGAGGGTTCCCCTTTCTCCACATCCTCTCCAACATTGGCTTCAACATGGATGGAACTGGGGGGTATTATGCTGAGTGAAGTCAGTCAATCGGAGAAGGACAAACATTATGTGGTCTCATTCATTTGGGGAATATAGAAAATAGTGAAAGGGAACAAAGGGGAAAGGAGAGAGGGCAGCCTGGGTGGCTCAGCAGTTTAGCGCCACCTTCAGCCCAGGGCATGATCCTGGAGACCCGGAATTGAGTCCCACCGTCCGGCTCCATGCATGGAGCCTGCTTCTCCCTCTGCCTATGTCTCTGCCTCTCTCAATCTCTTTCTTTCTCTCTCTCCCTTTCTCTCCCCATGTCTCTCATATAAATAAATAAAATCTTTAAAAGAAAGGGGGGGGAAGGAGAGAAAATGAGTGGGAAATATCAGAGAGGGTGACAGACATGAGAGACTCCTAACTCTGGGAAACGAACAAGGGGTAGAGGACAGGGAAGTGGGCAGGGTGATGGGGTGACTGGGTGACGGGCACTGAGGGGGGCACTTGACAGGATGAGCACTGGGTGTTATGCTATATCTTGGCAAATTGAACTCCAATAAAAAATATATACAGAAAAATAAAAAAAAATTTTTAATTAAATTTAAAAAAAAAAAAAAAACAGCAGCACAGAACAGAATCAGGTGACTTCAAAATCACATCCCATATATCCCATACCAACAACTCTTCATTCTCCCAAAGCATTATTTTGTTAAGTTCTGTGACAAAACAAAACAAAAAAAAGGCCCCCTCCCATCTTTTTCCTCTGGGCACACAAGTGACTCTTTCACTCAAGCTGCCCTGCCTGGTGGCATGTCCCTAAATACACTGCAAGTCATTCTCTGTGGCACATGGATGCTCCTTTATTGAAAGGATCATCATTATCTGGCAGCAACAAAACTCCAGGTGCCAGGACCTGTACTCTACATGGATTAGCATCAGTTAATCCTCAAGTAACCCTAGGAGGTTGGTGCTATTTTTAATCCTCCTTTACAGATGAACAAACCAAACCACAAAGGTTATCTATAAGTCATTTGGCCAAGGTCATGCGGGGCTGATGCCTAAATCTAGTCTCCTCCTGCCCCCTGGAGTCCCCATGGCCTCCAGCTGTAATTACTGGACTGGGTCACAGTCTCTACTCTCAACTGTGAGGACACTGAAAGCCAGGACTGAGTCAGGTTCTCTCTGCCTCCCCAGCACCTTGTAGAGGGACCGGTATACAGCAGGCACTTAGCACATGGTTACCAGGAGGATAATAAGGGAGTAAGTAAGGGAGTGAGCCAATAAGCCAATGTTGCCAGCCACCATGCTGAATCCTCAGCTGTGTCACTAAGTAGAAACCAGTAACATCCAAATGAAAGTCAAGTAAAAAGTCTCCCGCTGTTGTCTATCTTCAAGATGTTTGATTTATCATCCATGCTTTAAAGCATTTTCGCAAATGTTCTCTTTTAAAATGACTCACCTAGATTAACGACCTGCTACAGTAAAAACAATAGCTGCAGTAACGTGGACAGCAAAATCACATCTGCTTAGATGAATATCCTTCACTTTAAGAAAAACGAAGATACGGGGGCACCTGGGTGGCTCAGTCACGTAAGCATCAGACTCTTGATTTCATCTCAGGTCATGATCTCAAGGTCACGAGATGGAGCCCCACATCAGGCTCTGTGCTCAGTGTGAAGTCTACTTGGGAATCACTCTCTCTCCCTGTCTCTCTTCCCCCTCCTTTACCCCTCCGTTGCATGCTTGCTCTCTCTCTCAAATAAATAAATAAAATCTTTTTTTAAAAAAAACAACAACAACAAAGAAAAACTGGGATATGAATCCCACATATCTGTGTAGAAGTATATACAAGGGAGAGGCACTCAATCATAAAAAGGATTCACCATACGTTTCCTTCAAATAGTCTGTTGCCTTGGAAATTTCAGTTTTAAATGTCTAATTTCAACATCCTCCAAAAAACAAATCTTTTTAACTTCTATCCATCATAAGGGGAAAAAAATGACCCATCGGTTACAGTTACAAGCAGCGTGCATGGCTTCACGTTATAAAAGTCCAGGCTGGTGTCAGAAACTTATAGGTATATCTGGCAGGAACAAAACTCCAGAGCTGTAACATCACTAACCCTGCTACAATGGGAATCATTGCAAGGCAGCATGGTACGACATATTTAGGTCTCGTTTCAAGGAATTAAAACAAAAAACTCAAAGTCTTTCCACTTTCAGTCAATGAGGTAAGAATAGATCCCAATTTTAAGAACTTACCTTTATTATTACAGCCATGAGGGTCAGACTATCAGAGCCATTCATTATGATATTTTCTCAGACTATAATTAAATCCACATTATTTACATGAATATTCATATTTCTGCATAATTGTTGGTATAAAAGTAAAAGCACAAATGTCAATCTTCTATCCAAAGAAAATTAGCATCTGAAATATTTCTATGGAGAAACAAAGCTACCTAAAAGGATGAATGAGAGGGAGGGGCAGGATGGCGGAGGAGTAGGGTCCCCAAGTCACTTGTCCTCAACAAATTACCTAGAAAACATTCAAATCATCCTGAAAATCTACGAATTCGGCCTGAGATTTAAAGAGAGACCAGCTGGAACGCTGCAGTGAGAAGAGTTCGCGCTTCTATCAGGTAGGAAGACGGGGAAAAAGAGATAAAGACACAAAAGGCCTCCAAGGGGGAGGGGCCCCGCGAGGAGCCGGGCTGAGGCCGGGGCGAGTGTCCCCAGGACAGGAGAGCCCCGTCCCGGAGGAGCAGGAGCTGCACCGACCTTCCCCGCGGAAAGGCCTCCCGGGGAATTGGAGCAGGATCCCCAGAAAGGCGGGGACGCCCTCGGGCTCCCTGGGACAGTAACAGAGGAACTGCGCCCCGGAGATGCGCCGAGCTCCCTAAGGGCTGCAGCGCTCGGCGGGGCCCGGAGCAGCTCGGAGGGGCTCGGGCGGCGGCTCCGCGGAGGGGGCTGCGCGGCTCCGGGAGCGCGAATCCAACAGCGCAGGCCCCGGAGCACAGGGCGCTGGGACACAGCCCGGGATCTGGCCTCCCCCGGGACAGGCAGAGGCCGGGAGGGCCCAGGACAGCGAGGACGCTCCTGCCTGGAACTGAGCAGATCAGCGGCCCCGCCCGGGAGCCCCCAGGCCCTGCAGACGGAGAGCCCCGGAGTTACTGCGGGAGCTGACTCCAGGGTCCCAGAGCTGCCCCCGCCACTGTGGCTTCCTCCCGGGGCCTCACGGGGTGAACAACCCCCACTGAGCCCTGCACCAGGCAGGGCAGAGCAGCTCCCCCAAGTGCTAACACCTGAGAATCAGCACAGCAGGCCCCTCCCCCAGAAGACCAGCGACACAGACCAGTTCCAAGGGAAGTCAAGGGACTTAAAGTATACAGAATCGGAAGATACTCCCCCGTGTTTTTTTTTTCTTTTTTTGTTTTTGTTTTGTTTTGTTTTGTTTTGTTTTGTGTTTTTTCTTTCTTTCTTCTTGATTTCGGATTGCTTCCCCCACCCCAACCCACCCCACCCTTTTTTTCCCTCCTTTCTTTTTCTTTCTCTTTTTCTTCTCTTTTTCCCCTTTTTTTCTTCTTTCTCTTTTTTCTTTTTCTCTTTTCTTTCCTTCTCTCTCTTTTTCTCCTTTTCCCAATACAACTTGTTTTTGGCCACTCTGCACTGAGCAAAATGACTAGAAGGAAAACCTCACCTCAAAAAAAAGAATCAGAAACAGCCCTCTCTCCCACAGAGTTACAAAATCTGGATTACAATTCAATGTCAGAAAGCCAATTCAGAAGCACTATTATACAGCTACTGGTGGCTCTAGAAAAAACCATGAAGGACTCAAGAGACTTCATGACTGCAGAATTTAGATCCAATCAGGCAGAAATTAAAAATCAATTAAATGAGATACAATCCAAGCTAGAAGTCCTAACGACAAGGCTTGACGAGGTGGAAGAACGAGTGAGTGACATAGAAGACAAGTTGATGGCAAAGAGGGAAACTGAGGAAAAAAGACACAGGCAATTAAAAGACCATGAGGATAGATTAAGGGAAATAAATGACAGCCTGAGGAAGAAAAACCTACGTTTAATTGGGGTTCCCGAGGGCGCCGAAAGGGACAGAGGGCCAGAATATGTATTTGAACAAATCCTAGCTGAAAACTTTCCAAATCTGGGAAGGGAAACAGGCATTCAGATCCAGGAAATAGAGAGATCCCCCCCTAAAATCAACAAAACCCGATCAACACCTCGACATTTAATAGTGAAGCTTGCAAATTCCAAAGATAAGGAGAAGATCCTTAAAGCAGCAAGAGAAAAAAAGTCCCTGACTTTTATGGGGAGGAATATTAGGGTAACAGCAGACCTCTCCACAGAGACCTGGCAGGCCAGAAAGGGCTGGCAGGATATATTCAGGGTCCTAAATGAGAAGAACATGCAACCAAGAATACTCTATCCAGCAAGGCTCTCATTCAAAATGGAAGGAGAGATAAAGAGCTTCCAAGACAGGCAGGAACTGAAAGAATATGTAACCTCCAAACCAGCTCTGCAAGAAATTTTAAGGGGGACTCTTAAAATTCCCCTTTAAGAAGAAGTTCAGTGGAACAATCCACAAAAACAAGGACTGAATAGATATGATGACACTAAACTCATATCTATCAATAGTAACTCTGAACGTGAACGGGCTTAATGACCCCATCAAAAGGCACAGGGTTTCAGACTGGATAAAAAAGCAGGACCCATCTATTTGCTGTCTACAAGAGACTCATTTTAGACAGAAGGACACCTACAACCTGAAAATAAAAGGTTGGAGAACCATTTACCATTCAAATGGTCCTCAAAAGAAAGCAAGGGTAGCCATCCTTATATCAGATAAATTAAAATTTACCCTGAAGACTATAGTGAGAGATGAAGAGGGACACTATCTCATACTCAAAGGATCTATCCAACAAGAGGACTTAACAATCCTCAATATATATGCCCCGAATGTGGGAGCTGCCAAATATTTAAACCAATTAATAACCAAACTGAAGAAATACTTTGATAATAATACACTTATACTTGGTGACTTCAATCTAGCTCTTTCTATACTAGATAGGTCTTCTAAGCACAACATATCCAAAGAAACGAGAGCTTTAAATGATACACTGGACCAGATGGATTTCACAGATATCTACAGAACTTTACATCCAAACTCAACTGAATACACATTCTTCTCAAGTGCACATGGAACTTTCTCCAAAATAGACCACATACTGGGTCACAAATCGGGTCTGAACCGATACCAAAAGATCGGGATAGTCCCCTGTATATTCTCAGACCATAATGCCTTGAAATTAGAACTTAATCACAACAAGAAGTTTGGAAGGACCACAAACACATGGAGGTTAAGGACCATCCTGCTAAAAGATGAAAAGGTCAACCAGGAAATTAAGGAAGAATTGAGAAGATTCATGGAAACTAATAAGAATGAAGATACAACCGTTCAAAATCTTTGGGACGCAGCAAAAGCAGTCCTGAGGGGGAAATACATCGCAATACAAGCATCCATTCAAAAACTGGAAAGAACTCAAATTCAAAAGCTCACCTTACACATAAAGGAACTAGAGAAAAAGCAACAAATGGACCCCACCCCCAGCAGAAGAAGACAGTTAATTAAAATTCGAGCAGAACTAAATGATATCAAGACCAAAAGAACTGTGGAACAGATCAACAGAACCAGGAGTTGGTTCTTTGAAAGAATTAATAAGATAGATAAACCATTAGCCAACCTTATTAAAAAGAAGAGAGAGAAGACTCAAATTAATAAAATCATGAATGAGAAAGGAGAGATCACTACCAACACCAAGGAAATACAAACGATTCTAAAAACATATTATGGACAGCTGTATGCCAATAAATTAGGAAATCTAGAAGAAATGGACGCATTCCTGGAAAGCCACAAACTACCAAAACTGGAGCAGGAAGAAATAGAAAACCTGAACAGGCCAATAACCAGGGAGGAAATTGAAGCAGTCATCAAAAACCTCCCGAGACACAAGAGTCCAGGGCCAGATGGCTTCCCAGGGGAATTCTATCAAACGTTTAAAGAAGAAATCATACCTATTCTACTAAAGCTGTTTGGAAAGATAGAAAGAGATGGAGTACTTCCAAATTCGTTCTATGAGGCCAGCATCACCTTAATTCCGAAACCAGACAAAGACCCCACGAAAAAGGAGAATTACAGACTAATATCCCTGATGAACATGGATGCAAAAATTCTCAACAAGATACTAGCCAATAGGATCCAAAAACACATTAAGAAAATTATTCACCATGACCAAGTAGGATTTATCCCCGGGACACAAGGCTGGTTCAACACTCGTAAAACAATCAATGTGATTCATCATATCAGCAAGAGGAAAACCAAGAACCATATGATCCTCTCATTGGATGCAGAGAAAGCATTTGACAAAATACAGCATCCATTCCTGATCAAAACACTTCAGAGTGTTGGGATAGAGGGAACTTTCCTCGACATCTTAAAAGCCATTTACGAAAAGCCCACAGCAAATATCATTCTCAATGGGGAAGCACTGGGAGCCTTTCCCCTAAGATCAGGAACAAGACAGGGATGTCCACTCTCACCAGTGCTGTTCAACATAGTTCTGGAAGTCCTCACCTCAGCAATCAGACAACAAAAAGACATTAAAGGCATTCAAATTGGCAAAGAAGAAGTCAAACTCTCCCTCTTCGCCGATGACATGATACTCTACATAGAAAACCCAAAAGCCTCCACCCCAAGATTGCTAGAACTCATACAGCAATTTGGTAGCGTGGCAGGATACAAAATCAATGCCCAGAAATCAATGGCATTTCTATACACTAACAATGAGACTGAAGAAAGAGAAATTAAGGAGTCAATCCCATTTACAATTGCACCCAAAAGCATAAGATACCTAGGAATAAACCTAACCAAAGAGGTGAAGGATCTATACCCTAAAAACTATAGAACACTTCTGAAAGAAATTGAGGAAGACACAAAGAGATGGAAAAATATTCCATGCTCATGGATTGGCAGAATTAATATTGTGAAAATGTCAATGTTACCCAGGGCAATTTACACGTTTAATGCAATCCCTATCAAAATACCATGGACTTTCTTCAGAGAGTTAGAACTAATTATTTTAAGATTTGTGTGGAATCAGAAAAGACCCCGAATAGCCAGGGGAATTTTAAAAAAGAAAACCATAGCGGGGGGCATCACAATGCCAGATTTCAGGTTGTACTACAAAGCTGTGGTCATCAAGACAGTGTGGTACTGGCACAAAAACAGACACATAGATCAATGGAACAGAATAGAGAACCCAGAAGTGGACCCTGAAATGTATGGTCATCTAATATTCGATAAAGGAGGAAAGACTATCCATTGGAAGAAAGACAGTCTCTTCAATAAATGGTGTTGGGAAAATTGGACATCCACATGCAGAAGAATGAAACTGGACCACTCTCTTTCACCATACACAAAGATAAACTCAAAATGGATGAGAGATCTAAATGTGAGACAAGAGTCCATCAAAATTCTAGAGGAGAACACAGGCAACACCCTTTTTGAACTCGGCTACAGTAACTTCTTGCAAGATACATCCACAAAGGCAAAAGAAACAAAAGCAAAAATGAACTATTGGGACTTCATCAAGATAAGAAGCTTTTGCACAGCAAAGGATACAGTCAACAAAACTAAAAGACAACCTACAGAATGGGAGAAGATATTTGCAAATGACATATCAGATAAAGGGCTAGTTTCCAAAATCTATAAAGAACTTATTAAACTCAACACCAAAGAAACAAACAATCCAATCATGAAATGGGCAAAAGACATGAAGAGAAATCTCACAGAGGAAGACATGGACATGGCCAACATGCACATGAGAAAATGCTCTGCATCACTTGCCATCAGGGAAATACAAATCAAAACCACAATGAGATACCACCTCACACCAGTGAGAATGGGGAAAATTAACAAGGCAGGAAACAACAAATGTTGGAGAGGATGCGGAGAAAAGGGAACCCTCTTACACTGTTGGTGGGAATGTGAACTGGTGCAGCCACTCTGGAAAACTGTGTGGAGGTTCCTCAAAGAGTTAAAAATAGACCTGCCCTATGACCCAGCAATTGCACTGTTGGGGATTTACCCCAAAGATTCAGATGCAGTGAAACGTCGGGACACCTGCACCCCGATGTTTCTATCAGCAATGGCCGCAATAGCCAAACTGTGGAAGGAGCCTCGGTGTCCATCGAAAGATGAATGGATAAAGAAGATGTGGTTTATGTATACAATGGAATATTACTCAGCAATTAGAAACGACAAATACCCACCATTTGCTTCAACGTGGATGGAACTGGAGGGTATTATGCTGAGTGAAATAAGTCAATCGGAGAAGGACAAGCAGTGTAGGTTCTCATTCATTTGGGGAATATAAATAATAGTGAAAGGGAATATAAAGGAAGGGAGAAGAAATGTTGGGAAATATCAGGAAGGGAGACAGAACATAAAGACTCCTAACTCGGGGAAACGAACTAGGGGTGGTGGAAGGGGGGAGGAGGGCGGGTGTTGGAGGAGAATGGGTGACGGGCACTGAGGTGGACACTTGACGGGATGAGCACTGGGTGTTTTTCTGTATGTTGGTAAATTGAACACCAATAAAAATTAATTAAAAAATAAAAAATAAAAAAAAAAATAAAAGGATGAATGAATGCTTCTCTTGCTGGGAATGCACACAACCATTTATTTCTTCTGAGGCAGGGATCCCTGGGTGGCGCAGTGGTTTGGCACCTGCCTTTGGCCCAGGGCACGATCCTGGAGACTCGGGATCGAATCCCACGTCAGGCTCCCGGTGCATGGAGCCTGCTTCTCCCTCTGCCTGTGTCTCTGCCTCTCTCTCTCACTGTGTGCCTATCATAAATAAATAAAATTAAATTTAAAAAAAAATAAAAATAAATATTTCTTCTGAGGCACTTCAAGGAAAGCAGCATCCACCCCTGCACAAGGTTTTAGGCACTGGCTCTGCCTAAGTCTGATGGGAAAGCCAGAGACTCCGGTCTGAGAGGGTCCTTCTGGTTGCTGGCATCTTAAAGGACACACACCAATTGTCCTGCTTCTGTTACTAGTCCAGTCACACAGGACAGTGTGAAGCCTCCAGTTCTGTTTTATTTAATGCAATAGAAACTGCTGGAATTTATCACACCATGTGCATAGGCTATGGGAAAGGATGCAGGAGAGGTTGCAGATTATCGAATGATCTGAAAACATGCAACATGCCTGGGTAAATCCAGGGCATACTGAGCACATGCACTGAATAGCCTGTTTGGCTCCCACTCCTGCTTCTAGAGTACTTGAGGAGAACTTCTGTCTGGGTGAGGCCACCACCAGGGCCCCACGAAATACTGCTGGTGGCTCTGTCACCAAACATGACCGTTTTAGTTCCGCTTAAGCAAGAACAGAGCTAATGCCAGAAGCCAGTGAGAACATTTAGTAAATGTGTGCACTGGCTTTCTGTTTATGCACTCATCATCAAGGAGACTCATCTACAGGTTTAAATAAAACTGTCCATTAAAGTATCCCCTCCCTTGAGTGATCACAGACTTTTGAAAGAAGAATGAGGACTTGATACAACTGTAGGAGGGACTTCCTTCTCACACCTGTCAAGGGCTCAGCCAACATTTGTACCTCAACAAAAAAAAAAAAAAAAGGGTGAAATTTTAGAAAGAGATACTTGGAAACTGTTACTAAGCACCAGCCCTGCTCCAGGAACCCTTGTTGGCTTAGAGCTAGCCTGTGCATTCCAAAAGGGGCAATGTTTCTTTTCAGGAGATTAAACTGATTTCTCAGGGATAAAAAAAAGTCTTACTTTTGTAACATATAAATCACAGATATACACAGAGTACATAGGTACATGGTATATTTGTGGTACTGAGATTTCATGGAGGGGGGGCAATGAAGAACAAAGAGTCCATGAAGTCTCCTTAAGAGAGGGAGAATGGGAAAAAAAAAAAGATTGAGAAATACAATTATAGCTAAAGGAACAGACACAAATTCTTAGCTTCATGGAGCTAATATTCTACTTGCAACAGAAAGATGACAAATACTAAGTATAATGAATAATTTATTAAGCCTAAGTGTTATGGAGAAAAATGAAGGAGGGAGAGGAAGTCAAGTCCGGCCAGGAAAGGACAGAAGACGACGGAAACAAGGAGAAACCACCATCTCCACTGATCAATTTCCCTCCCCATCATGGCTGCTAGTGAGATTTGTGACTTCACTGTGAGAAAAAAAATGACATTTTGATAACAAAAGGGCAGCATCTAGAGATTTATGTACTATAAAGTAGTACGTAACGTGCTCTACTATGGAAAGAAAAATTAAATGTGAGATGGTCAAACAACAGATTTCTATGTTGTGGGAGTGGAGGGAGAGCCTATGTCTGAAGAATGAAGAGCAACATGTAATTCTTAATGACATCATATTTAAACAGCATCTTTGATAACATATTTGCAGAGGCTCATACATGCCCTTTAATTTCCTTTCTTCCTCACAACTGAATACCCAGTTGACTGTCTTCATTCCAATATCTGTCCATTTGAGACTAATGATTTGCCATGTGGGGCATGCTTAATAATTCTTGATGTTATTTCCACATTTCTGAGTCCTAAACTTCAACGCCATTATTCTCATTTTATCACATGTGTTTATGAAATAATGAACAGGGGAAAAAATGCACTACAAGCTTAAAGAACTGCTCTAACATTCAAGTTGTACAAGCAAAGGTGATGACCCAAAAACATGAACTGAAAGCCAGCAGGCCCTCCCCGCCAAAGCGCAGAATGTCTGTGCACCAGGGAACATGATCTAAAACTCCTAAACTTAAGGACATCCATGGGCATCGTTCATAATGTACTGACTCTCTTTGCTTATGCAAAAGTTGAATCTCAAGCATATTTTCCTGTATTCACCTCCTGGATAATAAGTTTGAAAAGTCACTTCAGAAAGTTTACTCCAGAAGCATTTTTCCCCTAACTAATCAAATAACGCCACGAAGTTTCCAACTTCCTGCAGTACTCCATCTTTCCAGATGCTAAACAAAGTTATTCTCCAAGGGAGAGACTGATGATTTGAAAGGAAGAACAGTACAGCTCAGCAATGTTTGTAGGCTAAGCTCAGCCTCCCTGTAGCTTTGCCACTTCTTTTCTATGGGGAAATTAAAAAGAAAAGCTCTCAGCTTAATATATTATTGGAACTTGGCTACAAGCTAATTGGGGAAGAGAAATCACAGGGAAATGCAGCCCACTGCTGGATGTCTCCAATACAAATCTGGAAAATGGTGAGACACTTAGTGGACAGAGGATTATTGACAATACAAGCAGGATATGTTGAGTACATATGATTTACCCCGTATTTAGCTACATTTTTTCCTTGGAATAAGGGACATGCTTTCAAAGTGCAGACTGCAAAATCACGGCCCATAAGACAGAAATAGCCAAACAGAAATCCTTAAAGAATTTTAGCTGGGAAAAGAAGCTGGTATTAAAATCAAAAGGCCGGTTCATATCTGAGTCCCAAGACACCCATCTACCTACAGATTTGAAAGCCAGCAAGAAACTTGAAAAGGCATGGCCGGTCACCCTGGAAGCGGCAGGCTGAAGTTCGGAAATTGTCTCTGCTAAGCCTAATGAAACAGCTATCTCACACACATGCCCTCATGGAGTCTTCTAAAACTCAGCCAAGGTTCCTTTTTTCCGCCATCCTTAAATATAATAAAATCATTACTGCTGCCTATTTATAACGAGAAGCAAGTCCACGAAGAAATGTGCAGACAGCAGGAGACCCCCGTCCTCTCCCACAGAGCTGCAACACCCAGGAAGACAGTTAACCAGCTCACCCTGCAGGTTTTAATGGCCCCAATCATAGGAGACCAGGAGCGCAGGCCCAGCCCAGTTTAATAGACACTCGCACATGGTACGTTTTAAGTGTAAAACAGTTCACTTCATTTTCTTGGTTCCTGTTTGTGCTTCTAAAGGTATTCTTGGAGGGATTAAGTACATTCTTATCCAAGAGCATGAAAGCCCTTCATGCTCAAACCCTCTGCAGGACTCTATTCTGAAATAGTTCAACCAAGCCAGGCTAAGGCCATATGCAGGAAATTTAGTGCTGTTAAAGTGGTTCCCCTGCTGCTCCCCATGCTGCCCCCCCCCCAAGTGCCTGCCTGCCAAGAGAGCGATAGGGGGTGTGGACAGGAGCTGCCAGGAACACAGGCTTTGGGTACAGCACATATCTGGACTCAGGTTCCAACCTGGTCACTTTCTGGGTGGGTGACCTTAATCCAGTTACTTGCTATGAGACTCACTGTGATAAAACGGGAATAGGAAAAGTACCTCACGGGGTTAAAAGTGAGGATGAGGTCCTGCACACAAAGCTGGGCAGTGTGACAGCACATTGCACCTGCTCAACAGCTGTTAGCGCTCACCAGCAACATCACTATTAGGTACCAACAGATATTGAAGAACCCTCGGGATTCACTCAGCCCCTACTCAGTGGCTCCCTCTGCTTGCTTACTTCCCTGCACAGAACCTTCTCTGAATGGCTGAGACACCCCAGCTCCAACACAAACTGAGGTCTTCCCTGTACTTATATGATAAGGCATGGAGTGCACAAGCACAAAGCATATACATGAGCTGAAGCAGAGGTTCCTAGCTTGAGTGTGCACCAGAGCCACCTGGAAGGCTTGTTAAAATGCAGGTTTCCGAGCCTCATCCTCAACAACGCACACTCAGTACATCTGAGTTGAGACTCAAAAATTTGCAGGCCTGGTGCAGACAGCCAAGGACCACATTTTGAGAATCACTAGCTAAAGGGGTGAGAAATGAAACAAGCTCAAGAAGGGAAACGGGTATATGAAAACAAAAAACAGTGTTGAAAAGCTCAGAACCCAAGGGAGTCATGCCCTTGATAAATCCAGGGGGCACGCAGGCAGGCATCCTCCCACTGTGGAGGCAGCCATCCAGAGCTGACCCAAGACCACAGCCCAACAGGGACATCCAGACCACAGCTGGGCCCCACAGAGACATGGGTTTTCTGGAAACGAGACTACCAGTGGGCCAGTCACCATCTCCTCTACGTGTTAATGCAATGCTGCACCCCGAAGCTTGCTCATGGGGAGACTGATGGGTATATTTCATGCTAATTCTTTCTTTGGGAAGCTTTTATTTTCCTCATGTCAAGAAGAAAATGACGGCAGACATTTCCAGTAGAAATGCCACTGCATTCTTTATAATGTCATTCAGCTGCTGCCAGAATTAAACTATTGACCAAATTAATCTGTTTACCACACAAAATGTGGCTTGATCTTCGTGCCCTGAGGGCTGAAGTGCCATGCTGCCGAAGCATCCACATTTATTCTAAGTGATGCCAGACCATGAAGTACCACCTATACAGGTGAGGACCTTAATGCTATGTAAGGAAGCAACACCGAGAGGCATCTCCTACTTAGGTGTGCTTTCCCCTTTCCAGGGCTCCCTACCTCCCTTGGGGTTATGTCCAAACCTTTAAGCAGTTCATATGAATGCTATATGGTCAGGCTCATTACTTCCATAGCTTCATGTGTCCTCAGCTCTGATTCCCTGAGCATGAGGCACCTGCACCCAAGGGCTCAAGACTCTGCCATCTTTGGGTCTTTCCATGGGCTGTTCCCTCTGCTGGAAGACTGTCCTCTCCTGCCTTCTCTGTATGTTCAACTCCTATTCATCCTTCTACTATCAGGCTAAGGATCACCACTGTGTGCCCGAAGAGTACTTGTTATCAGTTAAGTTATGTTCCCATCCTGGGAAACACACACACACACACACACACACATTCCACACCAAAAAAAAAAAAAAAAAACCCTCCTTTGTTGAAGGTCTAACTCCCAATATGGAGGCATTTGGAGATGGGGTCTTTGAGAGGTAATTAGGGTCAGATGAGGCCATGAGGGTAGGGCCCCCTGCTAGGATAAGTGCCCTTTTAAGAAGTGGAAGAGCCACTAGAGCTCTATTTCTGCCATGTGAGGACACAGCAAGAAGGTGGCCACCTGTAAGCCAGGAAGAAAGCTCTCACCAAGAATCCAACCTATGGACACCTTGATCTCAGAAATCTAGCCTCCAGAACTGTAAAAAATAAGTGTCTGCTGTTTAAGCCACTCAGTCTACAGTATTGTTAGAGCAGCCTGAGCTGATCAATGTAGTGTCCCTGTATCTCCCCTTCAGAGCATTTAGGGTTCTGAGAATTCTATGTATCCAGACTGTAAGCTCTGTGAGGCCAAGAGACACTTACTGACCAGAGTGTCTCCAGAATATAGTAAATCTTTATAAATAGGTATAAGAGTTTAGCAAATATTTAAAAATGAGGACATAAATCAATGAAAAATGAATGAATGAATGAATGAATGAATGAATGAATGAACGAACGAATAGCTAGCTAAGGGAGAGCAACTCTGCTTCTTTCAGGGCCTCCCTTTATCCATCCGCAAAATGAGGCATTGTGACTGAGGACTTCTAGTGAAATTTGCAATCAGTGGACATAGCAGGGACTCCAGAACAGCTGCAAAAAATGAAGCTCAGAGCATTCAGGGCGTCAGATCACCCTGTTGCAGGCCACTTCTATGCTCTAGGAGCCATTTAGATTTTAAGGCAGTGCAGAAGGACTTGTAAAGTGGCAGCCTTCAAAGCAGGGACCTTGCAATCCTGGGCCTCCAAGGAAGAGTTTCAGAATTCCTCACTGAAGTCAAGGCCTAGGCAAACCTTCGAAATTCTGCTCTAACCAGTTGCTTAGGTTCTAGGTAAGTTTCATTTGACAGAGAAATAGATTTCGTTGCTTGCCAAGAAGATAAAATGAAATCTGAACGTCATGATTGTTTTCTAAAGCTTTGGTTTCATCCAGTCCCACTGGCCTTGTCTCTGGAGAACTTTCTAAGGATAGCAAGTTGAATTATTTGCTGTATTATGGTTTATATATCAGATCATTTCATAGGGTCTCAAAATGCTAGTGACACTTTGATTCTGTAATGATCAGAATAAAATAAGAGCCTTTGGAAATCTGTCATCTATTGCCCAACTCGGTGCCAGGTGTTGAGACACACACAGGAGCCAGAGCGCCTGCCATTTTGGTTTAAGCGAAAAACCAACTTGCATAGCAGTGTCTGTAGGGTCAGAGAACACAGGCCATGACACAAACCCAATGAGTCTCTTAGAAAAAAAGAGGTCCATAGACCTGTGGACTTTGCCAACAGACACAAAGGCAAATTATCAAATGTCCCACAGGAACAAAGGAACAGCGATACCACCACTAACTCTTGAGTACAGACCCCCAAAGCAGATTTGTGACAAAGGATCATGCATCTCAGACCCTGCCATCCTCTGGGTCTTTGCTGTCCTCCCCCTGGGGGCTTCCATGATGAACAGGGGCTGCCATGAGGCAGACACAACTATGAGCAGAAACCACAAAACTCTGTCCTCTAGACAATTCCCTACCTGCATCTAACACAGAATGAATATAAGTCCCATTCCCTTAACAGAGCTGATGAAACCAAACTGCAATGATGAGCAAAGCTGGCCTGGCTTCATCTTCTCACTTTCCCTCTTCAGTTATTAGCAGAGAGGAATGGCACCACTGCCAGAGGACCTGAGGAAGCCATCGAGTGACTCAAACAAACATGGGGACTCACAAATGGTACATGGCTGGTACAGCTGGTACAAGTGCAGAGAGGGCTCCGGCCAACATCCACGACTGAGGCAGCTGCAGCAGAGCACTCCCTGTAGACACGGCTCCCAAGCCATCCTGGAAAACCTCTGAGTGGACACACCACAAAAGCACCTTTTGGCAAGACCCCACCCAATCCATGGCAGAAACACTAGTCATCTTCAGAAGAGCACTTGCATGTTGCTCAAGTGGAAATGTGGTACAAAAGTGCCAAGATTTTAAAAAATCACCTCTATCAACATTTTAAATATGTTTTGCCAAGGGGCAGAAAGCATATATAAATATAATATTTTCAGTTTAATTACTACATAGCAGTTCTTGCCCAGATAATGGATTTACCTCAGAGCAATGTCAGAATTTAAGAACAATCTAAATATACCTCTGCAATCACCCATAGGTCTAGATACATGAATTCAGTAGGACTCAGCCTGGGTGATGACATCCACTTCTCCAACAACAGGAGCTCACATGCTACAAATATAGGCAATGGGAGGCACCCAGGCTATACTACACCAGACTCTGTTCTGATTGTGGAGGATTCTTGATGAGGCTGGAGCTGTTCCTGGAGAAGCACCTGATCCTCACTAGACACAAAGAGAATCTTAACTGATCTAGTCTAGGACACAGCAAGAAACCGAAAGAACAAAAAAGAGTAATGCAGTCTTTTTGGTCTCTCCTTCTATAGTTAAGAACAGTAAGATACAGGGGAGAAAAAAGAAAGAAAATAATGGCTATTGGTCTTGGGGAGAATATGAAATCAGGATGCCTGAACACACGCAAAGGAAACCCAACAGGAACCGGCCAAGCCAAGGAACACATCTTACTAGCTCATATAAGCCAAGAGCTCAAAGGGTGCCTAGTCTTGGGGATGACCGGTACCAGGGGCTGTTCTACCACTAGGTTATGAATGCACAACCTCTGGTAGCTTCCAGGCCCCCAAAACCACCAGAGTGAAGGGACATATGGCACAGGAAGACGACACTCTCATCAGAATCACAAGGCTACAGAGGAAGAGAAGCACAACTCCTAGAAAAGCAGCTGGCTACTGTTTGGACAGACAAAATAAGAGGTCCAGCAGAGAGAGCTCAGATAGAGACACAGTCTGAGAGCAGCCTGTCACTGCTTTTGGATGGCAGACAATGAAGACAGCCTCTGGCCCCTGAAGGAAAGGCAATCTGGGACTACCTAGAGTTCCACTCTTACAAAAGGACAGAAGAAGCACTGTAATGAAAAGGACTCATCAAGGACAGGATTGGATAATCTGGACCCTGAGCTCTCCCTTTCTTTATATGCAAATATCTATTGGCATCCCTCCAGTTCCCACCAAATTGCAGCTCCAAGCTGCTGAAGGCACATAGGAAGTGAGTTTGGTTACGTCTCACCAGCAGCTAGCTTCTGAAATGTGCGAGGGTCTTGTCTCAAATCAAGAGCATTTGAAGAGAGGCCCAGGCGGAGAAAGACCCTCACCCCCAAAGATATGGGGGATTCTCCTTGGAAAGAAAAGGTCAACCTTTTCTGCAAAATAAACCTTAGGAGGAAACAGTGAGAGCAAACAAAACAAAATTAAAATGAAAAAACAAAACAAAACAAAAAACAAAAAAACAAAACCCCAAACCATTGCAGGCTTAGCCATCTACTGAAAAGCAAACACACAGGTAATGTCTATTTTATTCTCTGGGATTATTTGGAAATTCCAACTACAATGAATCTCCAGTACTTTTGCAAGAAGAAAAATAAAAGATGCTTCACTTTTTAAAAATTATTTTTGTAGGGCAGCCCCAGTGGCGCAGCGGTTTAGCGCCGCCTGCAGCCCAGGGCGTGATCTGGAGACCCTGGATCGAGTCCCACGTCAGGTTCTCTGCATGGAGCCTACTTCTCCCTCTGCCTGTGTCTCTGCCTCTCTCTATCTCTGCATCTCTATGAATAAATAAATTAAAAAATCTTTAAAAAATAAATTATTTTTGTAGTATCCTTAGATCAGAACAAAATTCAGGTATTTATTAAATTCTAGTAGGCTATCCACTTTGGGACAGGACTTTTTTTTAGAAGGCATACTGCACCAACCTTTTCTGTATACTCCTCTGAATATTTCATGGTGGGATTGGTTTAACAATTTTTAACACTTTCAAAATATATTAAGCCTGATTCCACCATATCACATACCTTTCTACACCGAAATTTTTGTAGAAAAATTTTTGTAGGAAATCATTGTAGATTCACATAAAGTAGTTAGAAATACTCCAGAGATTATATTCCATATACTGTTATCCAATTTCACCTACTGGTAACCTACTGCAAAACTACACAACATCACAACCAGATCTTCCTACAGACACAATCCATCCATCAAATTTGGATTTCACCAAATATACTTATTCTCTGCGTGTGTGTGTGTGTGTGTATGTGTGTGTTTAGTTCCCAGTAATTTCATCATGTGTAGGTTCATGTTCTACCAAATACAAAATCAAAATACCAAACAGCTCCATCATCATGAGGATCCCTAGTATCACCCATTTATAATCACACCCTTCTTTCTCCTGACCCTCCTTAGTGCTCTACCATCACTAATCACTGATAACAAAGCATCTTTCATTCATTTCTAAAAATTTGGCATTTTGAAAGTGTTACATAAACGGAATTATATACAGCATATGATCTTTTGGGACTGGCTTTTTCACTCAGCAAAGCCCTAGAGACTTCATCCAGCTCACTCCAACCATCAGTAGTGGATTCCTATTTTATTCCTCGATGTGGATATGCCACAATTTCACCAAATTCACCCACAGAAGAAATTCTGGCCTTATTCCATTTTTTAGCTATGATAAATAGAGCTTCTATCAGTATTTGTGTGTACACCTTAAACTTGTGCAGTGTTTATGGCAATTATATCTCAATAAACCTGGGAGAAAAAAAAGAAAAAAGAATACAAAAAATGTTTGGTAGAACTCAGGATGCCATTTGGAAATAGGTTTGTTTTTTTTCCTCTGTGTGAGCTTCACAGTATATCTGATTATGTTCATCAGGTCATTGGTTACAAAATTCATTTAACGTGATTATCTCCCATGCATTTCAGTCTTAGTCATTCACATAAACAATCCCCTATGTTTAAGAGAAATTTGTGTACAGTTTTTTTGTATGAACCCAAGTTTCTATTTTCTGGGATAAGTGCCCAAGAGTGCATTTGCTGGGTTGCACGGCCCTTGCATCCCAGAGCCCCTAGACCATTTTGCATTATGACAAGTGAGTCTGAGGACTTGGTTTCTCTACATCTTCCCAAGCTCTTTTCATTCCAGCCGCTCAGACAGGTGTGTGGTAATACCTTGCTGTTACTTTAATTTGCATTTCCTTGATGGCTAATGATGCCCAACCTCATTTTAAAAATGTGGGTATTTGCCATCTATGTATCTGCCTTGGTGAAATGACTCTCCATGCCTTTTGTCCATTATATGGTTGGCTTCTTTTCTTACTCTTGAGTTTTTAGAGATCTCTATATATTCCAGATACTGTTCCTGTGTCAGAAATGTAGCCTGTAAATATTTCCAGTCTAGAGCTTCTTTTTTTCATCTTCTTAACATGGTTTTTCACACACTGCAGGTTTTTAACATTTTGATGAAATCCAATTTACCCATTTTCCTTCTATGCATCATGCTTTTGTTGTCAAGTCCAAGAATTATTGGCCTAACCCTAGATCCTGAAATTTTTCTTTTCCCTACAAGTGTTATAGTTTTACATTGAAGTCCATGATCCATTTTGAGGGAACTTTTATATAAGGTACGAGGTTTTGGGTGAGGTCTCCTTTTTTTTTTTTTTTCCTTTAGACATCCAACTGCTCCAGCATCATTTCTTGAAAAGGCTAGCTTTCCTCCATGGAGATGCTTTTGCACCTTTGTCAAAAATCAATGGAGCTTATTTCTCTGGTTCTATTTCTAGGCTCTCTATTCTGGGCCACTGATCCCTGTGTCTGTCCCTCTGCCAATATCACACAGTCTTGATTACTGTAGCCATCCAGGAAGCCTTAATACATGGTGGACTTATTCCTGCTGTTTTGTCTTTCTTTGTCAAGATCATTTTAGCTACATGAGGGCCTATGCCTTTCAACATAAATTTCAAGATAACTTTATTGATGCCTATAAAAAACCTTGCTGGATTTTTTATAGGAATTGCTTTCAAACTATGTTATCAATTTGGGACATCTTTACTATGTTGAGTCTTCCAATCAATGAACAAGATACATCTGTCTGTTAATTTAGGTCGTTTGATTTCTTTCATCAGTTTTGTAATATTCAAAAAAACATACCCTATATATGATATAAAGTTATACTTAGGTATTTTTCTTTCCAGCGATAGTTTTTAATTTCAGATTTTACATATTCATTGGTAGTATACAGAAGTACGTTTGATGTCTCTGTGCTAATTTTATGTTGTAACCTTACTGACTGTACTTATATAGGTTCCAACAGACTTTTTTTCGCTTCTTTTGTTAATTCCT
This sequence comes from Vulpes lagopus, assembly GCF_018345385.1. Classification (NCBI taxonomy): domain Eukaryota; kingdom Metazoa; phylum Chordata; class Mammalia; order Carnivora; family Canidae; genus Vulpes; species Vulpes lagopus. The sequence goes on along the minus strand of NC_054830.1, from coordinate 107,497,845 downwards.
AGGGGTTTTCTACATAGACAACTATGTCACCTACAAATTGGTACAGTGAAGTGTGGCCTTTCTTACCAATGCCTTTTCTTTTTTTTTCTCATCTTACCACGGTGACTAGAATGTCTGTCAAATAAGAGTGGTAAGACCAGACTTCTTTGCCGCATTCCTTGAGACATGCAGCCAACTCTCCCCAGTTGGGCTTTCCCCAGTCCGGGCCAACTGCTATCTATTGGTTAAGGATAGTTGGACCCATGGTGATGAAGCGATGTCCCAGAGTGTCAGGTGGGCCTCCCCCAGCTACCCAGGTGTCTCTAGGTAGGAGAACAGAGTCACGGGCTCACAGGGACAAAGAAGCCTCCCAGACTGGATCACTTACTGTGGAGGGGTGGCTTTTGCTGGTGTTCCCCTGCTGTACTCACCCTGATATTGCAGAAATCGCAGGCCAGCAGGGAATAGAAACACTTGCCTTGACTACCAGTCTCAGTGAAGCCAAAGTGCTGAGTTCCGTAGTGTTAGTGAGGACTCCTACTGTGTCAAGAGAGGGATGAGCCCAGGCCACATTCTGATGCTAAGTTATAAGTCAAGAAACATCAGGCCTCAGCCACCTTCCATCAGGCCTGTGGGAAGGAACTCAGACGCCCTGCTGCTGTGACGTTCTTCCAGACCTGGGATCCTAAACCAGATCGCCTTTCTCTTACCACCTTCCAGAGTTTTCCTTTGGTTAACTCTTATGCTATTTCCAGGGTTTATTGTCATACTTAGCTAGGAAGAGCAAGAAAAAGCAACTCTATGCCATCTTGTCTGGACAGGAGGTTGCACCAAACACCTTTCCATCTATTTAAAAGTGAGAGTGAGTGAAACCTTTCTTACAGAAGAATGCCAAGTAATTACCCAGATACTGTTCCCTCCAGGAGGTGGAGCTTAATTCCCGGCTTTCCCCTCTTGAAGGCAGGCTAGTCATAAGGACTTGCTTTTCAAAAAAGCAAGTAGGGAAAAGGTAAAGTGGTGGCTTTTCAGAGGAGTGGAGTGAAAAATACTACTTCTACAAAATATGCAAGTCTAAAATTTAGTTAACAGTGATTTGCCAATACTAACTTGAGTTGTCACAAAGGGACTATAGTAACATAAGATGTTATGAATGGGTCAAAGTCGATGATAGACACACAGAACCCTCTGTAGATGCACCTATGCAGCTTTTCTATAAATTGAGTGTTCCAAAATTAAAGTTCATTTTTAAAAAATTAATTGAAAAATAATCCTACTACCAAATACCAAACCTATCTCCAACAAAAAAATTTCTCATCAGACATTTAAGTATCTTCTGCTTCAGGGTGAACAAGACACTGGCATTAAAGAGCTTTAGGGCAAATACTGCTCACCTGGAAGTGTTCCACAAAGCACCCAACATCCCATCACAGAGACAACGCTGCTACTGAAGTGAATAAAAAGAGTGAACTATTGGGGCGCCTGGGTGGCTCAGTGGTTGACTACGCTTGGTCACTGGTAACCCCACAGCATCCTCGTAGCCCCAAACCAATGCCGCTCAGATCTAATTACTCTGGGGTCTGCCTTCAGCCCAGGACATGATCCTAGGGTCCTGGGATCAAGTCCCACATCAGGCTCCCTGCATGGAGCCTGCTTCTCACTCTGCCTGTGTCTCTGCCTCTCTCTGTGTCTCATGAATAAATAAATAAAATCTTTAAAAAACAAAACAAAACAGAGTGGGCTATTTGCTCCTGGCTTCAAGGGGGCAGTGACCTGAAGATTATATGGGATTGAATCAGTGGCTAAGTGGGAGGTAAGGCCTAGGGAAGATCCAGGGTCACTCAGTCTTTCCTGGATGAGTTTCTCTGTGTCAAGGGAGCTGTGGCCAAGCAATGTGCCCTGCTAGATGACACAGATCAGCCTTCAGCAGGACTGTGTCCCCCACAAGAACACAGAAGATACTTGGGTGTTTGTTCCAGATTACCTTACAGTCCTCAGAAACTGCAATGTGAGCAGCTGTCACTACCTGCTAATGAGCCAAAGGCAGACCTTCAACAAAGTAACGGCGCCTGGAATCTGACAGCCTTTATTTAAGCCACTGATGTGGACCTGAGCCCTGACCATGTCAGTGATGACATCTGCTGATAAGAGGAACATCCCAGATGAACTAAGTGTGGCAGCCTGAAACAGGAATATGAGCAAAAAAGATGCCTAGGTGTGAAGGCATGTGTGCATGCAAAGAATAAGTGGGTGTGTCTACATGTGCAAGGCCTATGGGAAGGCACCTGTGTAAATATTTAGGACAGGAGTACAGATGCCACAGAATGGCAGGCAAATGACAATTTCTGTGTGTTTCTACCCAAGAGTAGTGTGGCTCTGTCACTACGAGTTCAGGAGTGTCAGTGTGAGTGTGCAGGGTGGGCAAGCACCATCTGAAGCTCACATGGGGGCTCAGAGTATGATCATCAGGAATGTTAATGGCTGTGTGGCTCATACACCTGCACATATAAGCCTGTGTTTAAGGCTTCTCCTTCAACTCAGGCCCTGGATAAGTAAAACTCTACTGACACTTCATGAGGCCAAGACCATCATTAGACCCACACAGAGGGGCCCTCGCCCTGACCTAGATGGGGTGGGGTTGTTTGGGGCTTAGGAGGCATGTCTATCCAGAGCTCATACTTCCTCTATCTACATCATGTCCTTAGTCCCTAAAACCAAAATTTCCTACCCGAATAGCCCTGAGCCAACTTCCACTCCCATCTGTCTGAACCTTTTCTCTAGATCTGTCCTTTCAAAGTGGCCTGAGCTTCCCGTGAGAGCCCCCTGTGCCCAAGGAGAGGCTCTAGGACAGCAGCTGGCAGTGAGGAGAGGGTTTTATGATCAGAATTCAGACAAGAAGCCTGGTGTCTGCAGGCATACACGCAAAGCCCCTCACAGAGCAGGATGAAGCGAGGGTGGGAAGTGAAGGAGCACTCCCGCCACACTGCCATGTCCCAAGTCATGACAAAAGGTCCCTCATCAAGGCAGGGGGATAGAACACATGTTGCTATTAGCAGCACGTTCATGTGATTATACTACAACTTAATTATTTAGAGTATATGAGCCTCCACTTAGAGTCTTGCCGTAGGCTCCCGCTGTACATCCATGTCTGTGCAGCCCCCTGGCATCCCTAGCCCCACTGACCCCAGTCTCCAGCCCTGAGGTGCTCATCAGTGGGAATAAAGACAAAAAAAGGCCATTTCCGACCAAGATTGGGGGTGGACGGGCTTTACTCAGAGTCAGCTCACAGAGGCACCTATACTGCAGTCCCTGGAAAGTGATATACTTAGCCTATCAATACTTACCCACCACACGCACACAAGGAAGAGGCTACTAACCACAGAAATATGTCAATCTGGAAACCCCTAGACCTGGGCAAGGTACCTGAATGTAATTAAGAACTAGTTCTCAGCAAACTACGCTTGGTCGCTGGTAAACCCACAGCATCCTCGTAGCCCCAAACTGATGCCGCTCAGATCTAATTACTCTGGGGGTGACAACCAATGCAAGGACAAGAGGCCCATTATCGAAAACCACTTTAGCACTGCTCCAGCTCACAGCCACGCTGCCCTCAATAATGACTTTACCCAATTAGCTTGCAAGCAGTCTGCCTTTTGTAAATCAGTGATGCCAGTGAAATGAATTCTGTGCCTGGAAGGGAAGGGCAGGCAACTGGCAAGTGCATGGAAATCATTAATTGGCTTGAGCCTTTTGAGGTTAAGTGAATTATCATGATTTCCTCGGTTTGGTGGCATCGTGCGGCAATGAGGTCAAGTGGGCATCCCACCGTGATTTTCACCTTCCTCCTGGCATTTGCTCATTCCAGGAAACAGAACGAAGGCCTCCGGGTGCCTGTCTGCGAGGTAGAGCTGAGGCTGCTGGGTCCCGGCTCTCCCAGCACCCACTTCTAGTTAGTCTCAGGAGGGCCTATGGAGAAAACAGGCAAATCTGCAAACTACTCACATTTGGAAATGAAGTCTAATTAGTTTGCTTAAGACCTGTGCCCAGGCTGAGAGGGGGCAGCATGTTTCATTGTCCCAAGTTCACAGGGAGCTAGGCTCAGCAAATATGCGCTTTTGTGAATAGGCCATAAGGTGTGAAACAAATGATTAGTCCCTATTTCTGGAGAGCAAATGGAGAAAGGGAAGACTATTTACCCTTACTCACAGCTGACAAGCTAACAACTCCTAATATGCAGACTGCAGAAGGGAAGAACAGTCTGTCATTCTTAAGGCAGTGGTTCTAGAACCCTAGTGTATATACATCAGGATCACACCAAAGCTGGGCCTTATCACCAGAGTTTCTGCTTCTGGAGACTTGGTAGTGAGTGGAGGATAAAGGGGCGCTTAATAATCTGCATGTCTAACAAGTTCTCAGGGGATACAGATGCTGCTAGTCTGTGGACCACATTTGGAGGCTGTTTTTCTTACTTCTAATTACCTTTAACAACTCAAATTTGTTTAAAAAGCAAATAGCATGTGGTTGAGATTATGGATACTGGGGTCAAAGAGATCTAGGTTTCAAGTGTGATTCCATCCCTGACTTGGGAAAGTCATGTTTTACCTCCTCAAAGTCAGATTTCCCTTCTGTAACTTGTAAGTAACTCCTCCCAGGGCCATTCGGAGGCCCAAAATGAACTAACAAATGTAAAACCCACCTACTACATATTCAGCTAATTAATGAATCTAGTTAACCAGTGATTATTCTTGTTAGTTCTTATTAATGCTGACAAAATGTTAGTAAATTATTTTCAAAACTTTATCTCCCCAAAGAGACCTCAACAGTTTAAATTTGCACCCACATACATGAATACACTCCTAAGCAATCCTTAAAACTACATGTTCCTTTAAGCTAGACATGTTTCCTAAAATTGTGTTCTCAACCTGAAATTATTGTAAAAACCCTCCTTCACATACAGAATCTTCTAATTGAAATGCAAAACCTCATAACAATTATGCATAAAAGAAAACCCAAGAGCACTGTCATTCATGAATATCATGCAGAAAACAGCACAAGGAATCAAGTAGCACAATAAAAGGTTATTATATCATGATCAAATGGAATTTATACATGTAATGCAAAGATTGCTCAATATTAGTAAATCCATCATACTAGCTTATTGTAATCAAAGAACTCAAGAATAAAATCATGTAACCATGCTATACACATTGAAAAAATGCTGCATAAAATTCAACAACCATTCTTAATAACAACAGAAATCATTCAAACAGAAATAAATGTACACTTCTTTGACATGATAAAATATATTTATCTCAATCCCAAACCTAGCATCACTAGAATGTAACATTAAGATACAAGCCAATAAGAATTAGGACTAAAACAAAGGTGCTATCATTATGTTTATTTTATATCATATGAGGGGAAACCAGAGAAAGCCTGAAGAAGCACAAAAATTGGAAAGGAGTCACAAAAAACTAGGGCTATTTAAAGACAAGTTTATCATATTCTAGGAATGCCAAAAAAAGAATATCAACTAAAACTATCATAAAACAAAGGACAATTCAGAAAACTAGCAAGATACAAAATTAACTTGTAGATAGCCACAGCTTCCTTATATACAAACCTCCACCAATCAAAAGATGCACTTCAAAAAAAAAACCTACATTATAATAAAATATAAAATACCACAATAAATAAAATAGAATCCCAAGGAATTAACTAAACAGTAAGTGTGCAAAACTTTAGGAAGAAAACCTTAAAACCTTTTTAAAGGACATAAAAAAAGGATTTGCACAGTTAGAAAGATATACAATGTTCCTAGACAGGAAAATAAACTCATAAATATGTGCAGTTTTTTCTTAAGATAATTTATAAATGTAATGCTTTCCTAATGAAAACATCATTTTTAGTTAGGCAATTACACAAGTTTATCCTTAAGTATATTTAGAAAAATATGTAAGATTATCAAGACAAAAAAAGACTCTGAGAAAGAGAAGTAACAAAGGGCAGCCCTATCAGAGAGTCTAACATATTATGAAGATTTAAATAATGTTACTTGCACTGGTTTTGACTATAAAAAAAGACAAATGGATCAAAACAAAGTCCAAAAGTTGATCCAAATTCAGTACACAGTAAAGGTGAGCATCTCTACCAGTGTGTGTGTGTGTGTGTGTGTGTGTGTGTATGTGTGTGTGTGTGTGTGTGAGTGTGTGTGTGTGTGGCAGGCAGAATGTATATTTGGCTACTGATATAAACACAACTGAATAGCATCTAAAGAAAAAGACCACTTCTCTATCTTACAACATACACTAAAATAAATTCCCAACCTGTAAAACAGGTTGGGAGAAACAAAAGTGGGAGGAGGGATTGTTGATTAACCTCGAAGCAGAAAAAGCCTTTTGAGTCTTGCCTAAAAATCTGATTTCTAATCCAAGAAGCCACAAAAGTCAATACCAATAAACACAAACACACAAAAAATTGAACTTTTACTTAGTAATATACTATAAGCAAAGTCAAAAGGTAAACATCACCATTGGAAATATTTTATTTGCTTTCAAATAACAGGTTAAGGGCTAATATCTCTCATATATAAAGAGCTTCTGGAAATTAAAAGACTTTGGACTTACTAGAAAATGGGCAAAGGACTGGAACAGACATATCTTTGGCAAAGCAGTTTGGAAACAGTTATTCTCAAATACTTACCATTATTGGGGGGGGGGCAAGGAATAATTTGACAGGAGACTTCAGAATTATAAATGCTGGTATCTTCTGATCCAGTAATTGCTTTTCTGGAGTTTACCATTTGAAGAATGTGCACATGATGTGTAAAATGTCATATATACAGGGTTACTTGTTGCAGCACTAGCTTAAAATACTAGAAACTTAAATGTCCATCAGGAGGGATGGATTCAATAAGTCATTTGTACCCTAGAATACCACACAGCTTTAGAAGAAGAAAAAAAAAGAGGAAACAACGATCTCCACACAGATGTGGAAAGATCTCCAAAATATACTGACACTTGCAAAAAAAAAAAAAAAGGCAAGGTACAGAACATTGCCTATAATAAGCTGTTATGTTTTATGAAGAAAAAGAATACACATACACAGCTAAGTAATAAATGCTTAAAAATATTTCTGGAAGGATACACAGGAGACTAATAACAGTGGTTACTGGGTGAGAAAATTGGGCACACGGAGACTTTTTACTGTATTCCTTGCTATTTATTTTCATTCCTGAACCATCTGAATGCATCCCCCTACTTAAAAAACACATTTAAAAAACAAAGAAAGAAAGAAGAAATGGGATCTCCTGGGAGATGATTTTTTTTTTAGGAGATTGTTCTCCAGACATGCCCTGGCAGGTGCCTCACCCCACTTACAGCTGAGCCCCTGAAGCTCCCCTGGGTCTTCTCTTTTCCCCAACAGCCAGGATCTGGGGAAAAGTCCGCAGAGGTCGCAGGACACCACACCATCAGGAGCTATTTTAGATGTCTCAAAATTACAGTAATAACCCATCCACAAGTCGAAGGCAGGCTAGGGTAGTGTGTTTTAAATTCAGCACTAGAGCCTCTGTTTTGTATTTTCCAAGAGCCAAAGACATCATTAAGAAAGTGATTTTGCAAAATCTATAGAAAGAGAGGTTAGTCCCTAAACAGACTACCACCTTCATAAGTGGGGGACCAACCAGAAAGAAACTGGTTTGAAGCCTCTGCGATACTGGGAAACACTGCAGCTCCATGGCTTATCAAAAGATCCTCAAGGCCTGAGAAATGGTTCTATCCAAACCCACTATGATGTTTTTACAGGAATTCTGTAGGTAAATGCCATCACTTAATGCACTGATGGTGCTGCTGATTCAATTTTCTGCTTGCATAAATATCGGCTAAATCCCTTATTATGAATGAACAGGGCTGGCCTGAGGGATGAGACCTCTGGTCCTAATCACTGCAGCCACCAGAATTAATGACAATAATGACTCGACACTGATAAACCAGCGGGCTGGCTTCACCCACCACACTGTGCTGTGGGCTCACATTAGCAGCACTGGTGAGGGGAAGCAGCCTCCACAGCCAGGAATGAACGAATGAGGATTAAAGGATTATTTCATGAGATAAAAGCAATGAGGATGAAGCCGTTTCTAAGAAGGTGGCAACAGCACTCTTTCCAGAGAGTGGCAACAATCTCACAAAATATTTTGGGGAAGGGTAGGAAGGGTATGGCGGCTTATGTTATTATTGATGAAAGATAGAACTGTAATAAAAACGCAAGGAGTATAAAAAGTGTCAGAGATGATTTCATTTCATGTGTAATAAAGTAAGGCACATAAAAATAACACATTGCTATAAAGACACTACACTGCATTCAATACAGGTACATGAGAGCACAAAGCAAGGTGCTTCCAGAGACTGCTGGGGGCACAGGGACCCGCAGAAAACAAACTCCCAAAGTTCAGTGGACACAAATTTAGATTTAGGCTGGGGCTTAGAGAGAGACCCCACTGCCGAACACATGTCCTTCAGGCAATGTTGAGTTTGTAACTTCTACTATGGGATTTATAAAGTGAAGCACATTAGCAAGAAAGACACATTGAAGGATTTGGAAAAAAAAATAGGTACTAAAAAAGAATCAGCATAAATTGCAACTCATTTCTAGGGATCTCCCCAACAACATGGCACCAAAACGGAAAAACTAATTTCTAACACCTAAAAAATGGGGTGGGCAGTCTCACAAGTTTAAAATCACGAGAACAGGGGCACCTGGGTGACTCACTCAGTTAAGTGTCTGCCTTCGGCTCAGGTCACAATCCCAGGGTCCTGGGATGGAGCCCTGTATCTGGCTCTCTGCTCAGTGGGGTGCCTGCTTCTCTCTCCCTCTGCCCCTGCCCCTCCCCCTGCTTGTGCTCTCTCTCAAATAAATAAAATCTTTAAAATTAATTAATTAATTTTTAAAAATCGCAAGAACATCAAGTCTCTGGGTCTCAATTTAGGAGTGTCCTGCCAGAAGGTAGAGTCCCACATGGACATGGTCAGCAAGGTTTTGTTCCAGCCTCAATGGTCAGTGTGCACACCTGAAGAAAGAATTCAGGACTGCTGGACCTATATTTACGAGGGCAAATGAGTCCACGGGGCACGGTTCTGGGCCAACACTGGCACCAGGGCAGGCCTGACCTCACCAGATGCTCCGTCATGCCTGCACCTGTCACCTTGGCCTGGTGTCCTCCCACGTGGGAACTGAAGTCAAACCCCAAAGGGGCAGGGAAGTCAGATTCTTCCAAACAAAAATCTTTGACAAATTATTTTTTAAACGCTAATTTTGCAACACCCAGGACAAATTTTATCTGCATCTAAGAAGACAGCTCCCCAAGAAGGATAGAAGTGAGTAATACAAAGTAACCCTCTAAGAATTTCCAGAAAAAAAATCATTCTCTTTCCCAGTTCTGCAAAAGTTGAGAAGGTATTAGTGAACATGACCACCTATCCCACTCAAACCCGAAAATAAACCCTCCTGGCATTAAGTGGCCAGGTGAGAGCTAACATAATTAATTGTAAACACATCATGTTTCATTAGGATTCTTCTTGATGCTAGTATAAAAAAAAATCAATGATCTTTTCAACTTAATAGCCAATCTGAAAAGCAATTTTAGAAAAATAATTGGTTTCAGAAATGAAAAAAAACACATGGACAGAAGTATACCTTTGCCATTACTTTCTGGAGCTTTACAGAACCATTCCCAGAACTCATATAACATTTATAAGAATTAATTATACTCCAAATGATTATTATACCAATTGTTGGTTCTAATCAATAGTTAAGGACATAAGCAGAGGAGGGAATTAATTACACATTCAATACACATTCAATACCGCTCCTTAAAAATAAAAGCAAAATTGAGAGCAGGGTAAGGATGAAGAACTGGCAGACGTGAAAAAACACATGTTCTGTCTGCAGGTGCCCAGGCACAGAGGCAAAGGCACCCAGATGGCTAGGAGTCAAAATCGTGGGGACATGAACCACCTCCAGGGAGCTGTGGTCACGTGGCCCAATCATGAATTCTCCCAAGCATGAATTTCCTCATAGCTGCCTTGGTTAAAAAATGTCTTATAAGGAGCTTTAACAACCTGAGATATTCTTCAAGAATGTAGTCTATGGTAAGGAAAAAAAAGAGTCTAAATAAGAAGAGTAACAAGGAAGGGCAGTCTGAAGGATGCAGAGGTATGAGCCAGGTCAAAGAAGAAACCATGCCCGGAAGGGGGAACAGAGCAGGTGGTGGCTGAGCACAGGCAAGGCTAAAAACTAGGACCTGATAGGAAGCCAGGTGGCACAGTGGAAGAGTGGGGTGGGGAACAATGAGAGCCGGACACACAGGCGAGGGGATGCCTGGCCCAAGACCTGTCATCCAGCCAGCTTGCTCTCACACCAAGGCCTGGAGGAACCCCAGTGCTTTGCAGCCCAGAGGCACATTCATCTAGGCTAGACTCACCCTTGGTTCAGGTGCCACCAACCACATAGAAATCTTGGTTTTGCTCTTGCTAGGACCCACACACCACCCTACAGTTGTAGAATGAATGCAAATATCCTGTTTCCTTAGCAATCTTCCTTCTGTATGATTCTCAGTAACACATTAGACTGCAGAAAACCTAAAAGACCCATCTCTTCTGGACCCATCAATACAATTACTCATCATCATGTAAGTTCACAAGGAACTTTAAAAAAAAAAGGATATTTCTTTTTTAGAACAATGGTCTTGGGTTGCTGGAGGGGAGGTAGGTGGGGGAATGAGGTAACTGAGTGACGGGCATGAAGGAGGGCCCGTGATGTGATGAGCACTGGGTGTTATATGCAACTGATGAATTATTGAAAACTGTATCTGAAACTAATGATGGACTGTATGTTGGCAAATTGAATTTAAATTAAAAAAAAAAAAGAAAAGAAAAGCCTTGTATTAACTCTATTTTCCTCCACATTAGGAGGCTAAGAATTGGCCACAAAGCTAAGTTTATATACACTAGAATTTATTCTTTGGGGTTTCATTTCCAGGGAAGAAAATATAGAGAAGTATACGTTTTCTGAGCCCTTGTCACCCGTGAAAGCCTATAGCATCTTGATCTGTATATCCTACTACATAGCCCTAAAAATAATAAAATAAATCTTAGATTGTTCTCTAAGTATTTTACTTGCAGTTGTCTACTTCATTCATTTAATCATTCGACATTTGCCAAGCACCCTTGTGTGCTAGGCTCACAGGTCTAAGCAACATACCATCCTGTCCTTGGAACTCACAGACTAGCAGAAAAGCCTGTTTCCATGATCATCTAAGAAGCAGGAAGTAGAAGCAACATCTAATTTTATAGGTTCACTGGTAACTGCTGATGAACCTATCCCTGTCATGAAATACCGGAAACTTATAAAAGTTTGAGAAAACAGAATGCTTGGTGGTCAAGAATGGGAGTTTGAGAGCCAAAACTGGGTTTATAATCTGGCTGCACCCCTACCTTGCTCAACGGCTCTGGGCCTCTGTGAACCTGTTTCCTCACCTGAACCAAGATGAGGTACATTCCAATTCCAGTGTTCTACTGTGACCACACACACACTCCACGAGGCGGTTCCTATACAGGGCTGAGGACGGAAGCTGGAACAGTCAGTCAGTACTCAGAACTACTAGGTGTCACATGATGTCCGTAAGCTATTAACACTGCTCCTTGGGCTCTGAGAAAAATTCATAGGGATGGACCATAGTTTTCAGCCACCACTGTTGCCTCCCCATCAAAGAATCCTGGCCAGGCAGGTCCACAGCACCTTGCTTGGGTTCTTCGAGAAAAGAGGACTCTTCTTTACATAAAAGTCAAAGATCATGTTGAGATCCAGGACCCAAAACCTGTCACCATTCCTTACCAACTAATTTTCTACCGACTCTTCAAGATGAAACAGGGACCTATTTCCTCACCAAACAAAAGACAATGGAGGAGTGTAAATGTTACAGGAGTCAATTCCCACCCCCACCCCACCCCCCCAGCAATGCTGCTCTCTGCAGACGTTTGTTGGCTGGGACATATAACCTGCTAGAAATTTCATGTAAGAAAAACATTAACGCACCAAAAAAAAAAAAATCTCTTTTGATGCAGTAGCCACTTCCAGGAACTCATCCTACAGAAATGTTTATAAAAGCATGCCAGATTTACCTGCAGCAATAGTCAATGAACTATATTTGTAATAACTAGAAAAAAACTGGAAATAACTCAAATCCAAGAATGGGAACATGGTTAAATACATAGCAGCGCTTTAGGAGTACAGACACAGAAAACTATATATCCACTGAGAATAATGTACCAGGGCGCCTGGGTGGCTGAGCACTTGAGCGTCTGTCTTTGGCTCAGGGCATGACCCCGGGGTCCTGGGATGGAGTCCCACATCAGGCTCCCTGTAGGGAGCCTGCTTCTCTCTCTGCCTGTGTCTCTGCCTCTCTCTGTGTCTCTCGTGATAAATAAAATCTTTAAAAAAATAATGTACCAACGGACGAAATTATAAAGTCAAAAGCCCTCCTTGAAGAGCTGACATGAAAAAGGAGGGATGGAGATCAAAGTCAGTGAACACGCACACACATTCCTATAGCCCTAGAGCCAACTTCCAAAAGCGTGGCCCAAGAAGCTGCTCATAGTGGTTAGCTTTGGGAAGAATAACTAAGGAATAAAAAGGGAACAAGGCAGGTAAAGCACTTTACTTCATATTTTCTATACTTTTAAAATGATTTTTTTACACTACGCACATGTTTGTCTCACTTAAGAAGAAACTTGACGTTTTCAAGCTGTCAGTTCAAAAGCCAAGATGCCTCTCCAAATTATAATTAACATTGAGCTATAAAGAAACAAGTTCATAGGAAATTAAAATTAGACCTTCCTTGAAAAACTTGACAAACTTCATGATTAAGGCAAATAGTACTTTTAGTACAGATTTTTAAAGGGTTGTGCTTTGTTTTTTGGTGGTTTTTTTTTTTTTTTTTTTTTTTTTTTGGTAGAAAAACAAGTTGACAGCCACTTCTCCTTATCTACACCATAATGGAGATTAAAACCTGGTTGTAGACACACATCTGGATTTGGACCTGGATTTGAATTCTAGGATACTCTAAACTGGGAACAAAAACCAATAGCTGAGGGGCCAAATCCAGAGCCAAATCTAGCATGCCACCAGTTTTTGTGTCCTACGACAATAACCTTCACATATTCAAATGGTTGAAAAATAAAATAAGTAATATCTCAGGACATGTGAAATTTTTATGAAATTCAACAATGTCCATAAATAAAGTCTTATTGGAACACAGCCAGGTGCACTTATTTGCATATCGTCCATGGAAGCTTAGGCAAAACTGAGTTAAAGAAAAAAAAATCATATGGAGCCCAAAGCCTAGAGTATTTACTATGTGACCCTTTATGGAAAAAGGTCGCTGGCCTCTGCCCCATACAACTGAGTTAACTGAGCCTCAGTTCCCTCAACTATGAAGTAATTCCAGTAATAGCCCCAATTTCATAGGGCAGTTGTGCAGATCGAATGTAATGATGTGGGAATAGTGTTGAGCACTTTTTAAAATACTGTTTTTCACATTTCAATATTGAAGTCAGAATTTTCTTCTTTTATAACCAATGGTGTATCAGTTTAATGTGTGTGTATGTGTGTGTGTGTGTGTGTGTGTGTGTGTGTGTGTTACTCAAAGCAATATGTCTTTCAACTGATGGTGTCAGAGATTAGATGAAAGAAGGCAGACCTGTCACATGCTGGTTACCTAATACTTTTGGCTGTAAATGTGAGCACCATGACCTTCAAGGGTCAGTGTCCACACTCTGATCCTACACGGATTGTGGTCACCTGCCCTTTGTAATGATGATCCTCTTTCCCAGAACCAGTCTTCCCAGGTCATTTTGTGGGGGCCATTCACAGGCCCTGGGTCAGCTTTACAGCACAGCCTTCCTGGCCGCTCCCTTGGCCACATCCTCCCCAGGTTCCCTAGAGCTGCTCTGTGTGCATGTGAGCAGCTTTAGGAGGCTGAATCTGCCAGAGAGTGCCTCAGGAAGACACATGGGATGGCCCTGACATATAGGAATAGGCTGTGTTATTCTACGGAGAAAGAACAAAAGCAGCTTCAAAGGCACATCGTGAGAAACAGCGACAGTGGTGTTTACCAGTCCAGGAGAATCAAACCAAATGCAAACCCCAAGCTTGATTATTTGGGTAATGCTGTACAGATCACATCCACTTGCACCCTGTGCTGACTCTTCCAAGAACTCTGCTGGTTAAGTAGGACCATCCCCATTCTCCAGACAATGAAACTGAGGCCCACAGATGTCATGTGATCTAGCCAAGATCCTGGCTGATGGAATGGGGACCCAGAAAGAAAAGTCCATCTTCTATCCTTTTCCCCAGTGGCTCTAGAACTTGAGCACACATGAGAATCACCCCGATTGCTGGGTCCCCAACTCAAAGCCTCCCCCATTCCATAAGTCTGAGGGCCACACTTTGAGAACCACTGAGAACTGAACCACTGTAGAACTAAGTCACTATAACAGAAAGGCCCTCACCCCCTCATCAGTTCTCCCACCTCCTGCTCCTTGAACCAAATCCTACCCAATCTCATCCACACAAAAAGAATATTTTCTTGTCTGTTTACCTCTCTGCCTTTAAGAAAATAGTCATTCTCTTCTTCCTGTTGCAGTCTTAGGGCTGACTATAAGACTGGGGGCCTGGGGGCCAGTCCTGACTAGCCAGTAATTAGTTTTTAGCAAATGATTTCCCCTTTCTGGCCTGTTTCCTCCCTGAGAAGTGAGAAAGGCAATGGGATGATTCTCAAGAGCCCTCCAAGCAGAGCAACAAAGCCAATGCTCAGATTCTGACAGAGCAGACTCCCTACCCTCGGTGCTCACTGGGAATCCATGCAGCTCCTCGAGGGGTCCCCTCAGTAATGAAGGAACTGCCCAGGACAGACTGAAGGAGACAGAATCATCCAGGCACCAGTGGAAGGATGCCCCTATCAGTTCTGGATGCCTACATGACACCTGGTTTCAGGTAGTAAATAAACTTGTAAATCATCAGAGGAGATGATGGGGAAAATCCAGACATCATCATCCATCCTAAAAGAACTCTTATTTTTCCCTCAGGTTGTGCTAAGATACAAAGATCTCCTGCAACCCTCCCCCCGCAACTCTGCACCTCTTCAGGACCTTTCTTTGACTAAAAGCCTCTCTGTCTGTCTCTCTTTTAAAAGCTTCGGTTGAGGATAAGGCTGATAAATGATTTAGCTTTTGCTGTTTCCACTGGGCACTGAAACAATGTGGCCTCAGAGCAGGCTTTGTGCCCAGCGCTTCGGTGGGTACCAGGCATCCCACACCACGTGGCTGATGGTCCTGTGGGGCTGAGGGGAGCACTGCACTCTCCAGGGTCTACTCAGGGCCAGCTGCCACTCTGGAGCACAGGTGCTCAGCTTCAGCACTACCTGCCTGTTAGGTGAGGGAACTGTGGGTGACATCCAGGGCAGGGTTGGATGTTATCAGCATCCCTGCCCTCAACCCACTAGCTGCCAGTACTACCCTCCCCCAACCCCACTGGAAAACAACAAAACTGTGTAAAGAAATTGCCAAATGTCCTCAGGATGGGGGCGGGGGGAGGAACCCCACCAGATGAAACTACTGCTATGGACATCAAGGGTGTCAGGAGGAGAATCCAGGCTTCAGAGCCAGATGGGCTGGGGTTCAAATCCCCAGGCAGCCACCACACCACCCAGGAGATCTTGGGCACGTCCTTTTCTTTCCTATACTTTTTTATTTATAAAGAGAGACTCACAGTAAATTCTTAAAATGAAAGTACATAGAATATTACAAAGTAAAAACTAAGAATTCCTCTTGTTCCTCCCAGCCCATTCCTCCAAGATAAAAGGTCACAATTTGGTGTTCAGATAGTTGGCATGCAAATACAGGCCCATCAGCTACACACAAACATCAACACTTGGTTTTCTGTAAGTGGAATCCTGTTAGATACACTGCTGTGCTTCTAAGGATACTTCTCCAGGTGACTGTGTATACCCTTCCTGAACCTGCTTAAAAGAGGCTGCTGAGTATTTACTCTCAGGATTTGAACCCAGTTACCCAGTTTCAAAATGGGAGCAACCATGTTTTTTGTTTTGTTTTGTTTTGTTTTCTTTTATCCAGGTATCAGTATTAGGAAGACTGTGCAGGAGCACCTGGTGGCTCAGTGGTTGAGCATCTGCCTTCAGCTCAGGACATGATTCTGGGGTCCCGGGATCGAGTCCCATATTGGGCTCCCTGCACGGACCCTGCTTCTCCCTCTGCCTATGTCTCTGCCTCTCTCTCTGTGTCTCTTATGAATAAATAAATAAAATCTTAAAAAAAAAACAAGACTGTACATGTGCACACACTTTTTTTAAGAATAGACAGTACTAAAAAAAAAGAATAGACAGTACTTGCATACAGTAGGTACTCAATAAATGGTGATTATTCTTCTTCCTAACAACTGCTAACTCAGCAGTTACTCTGCACCCAGTTCTGCATTGGGCCCCAGAGATACACAAGTACACAGGACACATGTAAGCCTGCTCCCAATGAGATCACAGTCCCGACAGGAAATCAAACAGGAAATAATTCTAGAAAATTATTAAATCACAGTCGTGTAATGATGCAAAGTATAGGCTCATAGGAGCCAAGTGACCCAAGGAGTCTAGGGTCAATGAGAGGAATTCCCTTGAGGAAACAACACAGAAACTGGGACCTCAAAAAAGAGCTGGTCACACAGCGTAAAAGAGGGGCAGGAATACATCAAGCACAGAGAAGAATGTGTGAAGGCCCCAATGCAAGCTATTTGCTAATTATGACAATATTACAGTGAATTCTTAAAGAAACAGTCGCACCACTGAAAGATGAAATAACTGTTAATTCTCTCTCAATTACAATCCTAGCTGAATACTACACCATCCAGATAAACTTCCGTTTTGCACACTGCAAGAATCAAACAGACTAGAAATCAGGGTCCTGAGAAAAAAGGAAAACATACAGAGCAAAGAAGAAAAATATAACAGTCACGAACGCAGCAGCCACTGAGAATATTCTACAGAAACTCTCCTGCAGCACAATTCGCCCACCACTTCAGACCACCACCCCTTGATCTGACAGTTTAGCCTCAATGTCCCTGGAGACACACACAGCCCTTCCTCCCCTTTTCCCTCCAGGGCGGACCCGCTCAGTGTTGACCAGATGTAAACGCCAGGCACACACTTTCTAAATACATGATAATCCTTCTTTATCTGAGAGTTCCAGGGTCTCTTCTTCGGTGTCTGAGATAGCACAACGTTCTAAACATTGAGGGAGTCATTATTCGATATGCGAACAAAACCACATTTAATCCGGCATATACTTCCCGATTTCTCCAACAACACGAGCTGTCGGATGACAGGAATTTGTAAAAGCAGGCCCCTTGGAGGCCATGGCAGGGGATCCCTCGACGTGGCCCTAACACTTGAAGACAGACAAGACACACGGAGGGACCACGCTTTCTCTGAGGGTAGAGGCCAGCCTAATCTATTTCTCCAGGCTCTCAGAGGCTTCTCTAAGAACACGGTGGCTTCCCAGATCCTTCATGCACGATCCTCACCCTCAAGCACCTGAAGGTAGAGCAAAAGCATTTCTTTCTCCATGGAGGACAGCCATCTCTCTACAGGAGTCTTACAATGAGAAATTTCAATGCATTTGGAAATTTATGTCTGCATCTGCAGCTCTGGCAAGATAACACATGGCACCAAGGCCATATAGCCCCCTGCCATTCTTGCCAAAGACAACAGAATCCATTCACAGAAGTGGGGTCATTTCAAAAGGATGGAAGCAAAGATCTAAACTGCCTGGATATATCACTTTCCTTTACAAGAACACCAAATAATCCTGCCATTTTTCTTACTCAAGTCCCTTGTATTTGCAGAGAATGAGGCTTCAATTGAATAAAACCAAATGCATTTACATATTAGGCATTCTGGTAAAGCTGCATAGACCTAACTCTGTTAAACTGAATCTACCCACAATGTATCAATTAGGCAGGTTGTTTGAGAAAACCCTACAGGGAATAATTTCTATTATAAAATAAATTATCGCCTCTCAACAGACTTCCCTTATCACAGGACTACATAAATTCAAAGTCAGAGGGAATGTCAATGGTAAGTCCCCTGTCCCCCAAGAGCAAACCAGCTGTGCAGCTGCGCAATCTTAGGTGTGAACATGCTAGTAGTGGTGACTCATCCCTGGTGGCAGATATCCCTTCCCTATACAGCTTGAGCTGTGAGAAGGCCATACTTGTAGTAAGTCCACATCCATCACTTTGCAACTTCCATTCACTTTTTCTGGGACTACCCTTTAGTACCACACAATCTTCAGCTTCCTCTCTGCAAGAATCCAACCAACATCTGAAGATAGCCATGATATCCAAAGGAGTTCAAAATTCCACCCACTGCTGGCTTATATGAAGTCCTGCCCACACCCCGGTGCCATGTCACCTTACCTCTACTTTTAAACTACATCTAAAGTACCTGAAACCATTTCTGAATGAAGAAATCTATACCTCAGTATGAGTGCCCCCCCCCCCCCGAAGCTGACAGTATAATTTTGTCATCACCAAAGAAAAGATAACTCAGGATTAAATCGTAAACATTTGGAATGCCTGGGTAGCTCAGCGGTTGAGCATCTGCCTTCAGCCCAGGACGTGATCCTGGGGTCCTGGGATCGAGTCCCACATCGGGCTCCCTACATGGAGCCTGCTTCTCCCTCTGCCTGTGTCTCTGCCCCTCTCTCTCTCTCTCTGTCTCTCATAAATAAATAAATAAAATCTTTAAAAAAAGTTGTAAACATTTGTAAATGGCACCCTCCCCTTCACACCCCAAAAAGTAGCCATCATGCTAATAGGTCTGCTGCTGGCTCAAAATTTTCTAACAACATCTAATATGAATTTGGCAATATCTTCAAATAAAATGTGAATTTTACTAAGCATATCAGCATCTGGACACATCTGAGAAGCCGGGATGAACATGTACATGTATGCGTGCATGGGAAGTGTTTCCCACGCACGCCGAACTCGGATTACATCGTTAAGCTCCCATGTGATACCTTTGTAACCCCCTGGGCTTGCAGTGGGGTGTGGGGAAGAACACTGGAGTTCATAATCACCCATCTGCCATAAGTTGATCTACAGTCTCGGCATAGAGGAAGGTGACTATCCATTCAGGTATCAAAATCCCAGCTTGGAATTCTGGAATTCTTGGATTCTGAATTTCTGGCCAAGGACACTGGCTTTACCTGCCACTTGGCTGATAAGAAGAGATCCATTTGCTTCTGCTAATTGGCAGCAGAGATCATCTGAACTTCTTGTTCCTGCCAGGAAAAGCCCAGAACTCTTCAGTTCCAATGCTAATCAATTACCAGAAACAAAACAATCAGAGTCTTCCCTGATGGAGACACAGGGCATCCATTCTTCCTGATGTCATCAACTTTATCCATGTGTCAAGCCAGACCTTGAGAAGACTGTGTACCCTGCATTATTCTGGCTTATCACTGAATGAACTTACAGAACTGAACTTTGGCAGCCAGCCAACCGTGTGCCCGGAGAGACCTAGGAGGGAGCAGTCCTAAGAAGTGACTGTGGCATCTCCCGTTGGACACGGCCAAGAGCATCGCCCACCCTGACACTCCCGTTTAGAGAACTTGGGTGGAGGAAGACAACTCTGGCCTCACTAACTGAACCCCTTAAGTATGTCCTGAACCGCTGCCTTATTTTCACCTCATGAGCACCATGTTTCCTCTCTTACTCTGGTTGTAAGGAAGCTCTAGGGCCAGCTCTAGAAGTGCACAGAAATGTGTCATGCATGTATTTTGAGCAGCACCCTTGTTGCAGCTTTATTTACTTACATGTTTTCCTATATCCAAATATTGCCCATCTACTCATTTTCTGCCTGAGACCAATATATTCTTGAAAGTTACATTTTGAGAAGGGGGACAGGGAAAATAATATTTTAGAAAACAAAGTATCATGCTATCATGCATGCTATCATGCACCATATCATGCTATTTTTGGTTACAGATCTGAGGGTGGCTGAGTGATGTTTCCAGTAAACTCTTGTAAGGGAAGTGAGCATTCATGGACCCGAAGTGAATACAGGAGGAAAACAAGTACCTTTATGTGTGTCGTGAAGTCATTAGGAAGAGAAGGGGCTGGACTAGAATGTGAGCAAAGGCTCATGGATGTCACTGACCCTGGGCCAGACCAGGGCATCCAAGGGCTCAGAAGGACAATCCTTTACCTCACTGGGATCTTCTTTCCCTGGCAGTGAGTGCCTCTGATGCCTCTGATGTTGTCCACTTTCTCTGTCCCTTTCTAGCATTCTTCTGTGGCCACAAAAGAAAAGGAGCAGTGCAGGGCCAGCTTCTGAACACGGCACCCATCTCCTGCAGTGGCTCCTCCAGGCCAGGCTGCCGGGGCCCACGGCGCTGCCCTCACCCTCCCCAGAGCAGGGAGCCTCAGCACCTAAGTAAGTCCCTCCTGATTCACACGGGCTTCCCCACAGCTCTCTGGGGAGTGGTTTGGGTTTCAGAATCCCTGAGGCACCTGTATTATATGAACGGTGTGCTCGCATGTGGGCAGGGGCAGGTTTCCTTCTTCTCAAGATTAAAACAATCCATCTAAAGGCAGTGTGGGAGGCTGCAGAGGACCAGCAGTAATAAGCCAGCACTCTGCCTGGGCTCGTGCTTCCATCAGGCCCCCCGCTCATTACATGTGGCTTCAGGCCTCACTGCGTCCAAGTGCAGCCTGGGCACGGATGACTTCCACTCAGGCAGTGTGTCCTCAGCTCTGCTGGGCGCTGCCTTCAGGTCGGGGGGACTCCGAGGACTCATGAGCCTCCAGAGCATACATACCACAGGCTAAAGACGAGGTCTGACAATGAGGCCCCCAGCTTCCCTCACAGGGAGAAGCTCAGACAAGAAACCCAAAGACACATTGCCCTCTCACAGGTGTTTTTCTGTTTGATAACGGTCTTGCAAACACTGAAGAACTGGGTCTCACACAGGTCAAAACTTCTTCATCTCCTGCTTCCCTTGAGAAATGAGAAGTGCTGTCACCACTGGGTCCCCGACCCTCTGAGCACCTTGGGCTGGGCCGGTCAGCGTCATGGGCGCTCTCTGGAGATGGAGTTGGTGCTGGCGCACCCGAGCCCTATTCTCTCCCTGTTCCTGTGCAGATGGCCTCTACCTGTTCACAATCACGGCTCTGGGGATATCTCAAGGGGCCACCAGAGGGATCTTGAGAGACAAATGGGTAAAGAATGAACAGCCCAATAAAGCAATAGCTTACATACTCCTCATCGCTCCTAATAAATGGTTTTTTTAAAAGAAGCAATCTCATCAAACTGCACTTCTGTAGCAAGTGAATGCCCACCTCTCAGGAAGCACTTCCTCCCATCAGATGCTGCTCACCAACCCGTGCTTCTCTCCAGACATCTACTCAGCCTTGAGAGGCTCCCAGCGCACCTCCCAAGGTCCCTTCCCTGAGCCTCCAGAAACCACTCACTGGGCCCTCACCAGAGCACCCAGGGTGCCCCCAACATATCCTCAGGCATATTTCATTGCCCATGTGTCCCGCTCTGGACCACACAGACTCCAGAGTCCTGTGGAGAGCCTCCCTGGCACTCCCTCTCACAGTTCCTGTGTGAAGAACCCCCCAGGCACCTACCAGGTCCTCAGGTAAGCACTCAACTCAACAATTCACTGATCTACCACGAGTGCACTGCATCAGCTAAGTGGACGTACCAAGGACCTCAAAGAGCCTTCCACATCTGAGACTCCAGAAGAAAACCTTGGCCCTGCGTCTTTTACCACAGCTTTGTTGCCTTTATCATGATCCTTGGGGCAAGACGGGATGGGCCCTATAGCAGGACTTTGACGGCTCTTAGGAGCAGTAAACGTCAATTTGTATTTTATAGAGAAGGGGAAACGGGCTCAGAGAATGTAAGAACTTGCCTCAGCACACACAGCGACTAAAGGCAAGAGTTGGGAATCAAACCCCACAAGAAATAAGGACCTTTCCAGTACAGCACACCACCTCTCATCCTGCGCGGCGATCGGGGCAGGATGGACATCAGACAGGCACCCAGCAATGAACTGCTACGTAACTCAACTGAAGACCTCAGCAACAGGAAGAAAGTCTCCATGTCAGGCATGGGGCCTGGGGGACCTGGGTGATTCCAGCAGCATTCCCCCCACCCCCCGCCAGCAGCCACCTCCCAGCTATGAAAATGCTCTAATCCACTCTACAGTCTCAAATGAGGAAAATTTAAACAGCATTATTGATTGACTTTAAAATTCTGCTGACATTTTTTCCCTATTGAGAATTTCCCCAAACCAGGGCTTTTTCATTAGGACTCAACAAATACACTATAATTAATTCAGGGGCCGTTGTTCTAGCAGGTGGAATAGCAGGAAGGATTTTTTTTCTCCCTATTTTTATAAAACTAACACTACATTTTATGAGTTTGGGGAAAAGTAATAAACATGTCTTTAAAATGGATTTGTCCGTGCTGAAGGAACCTCTTAAACACAGTAACGGGAAGCCGCAGAGCCTCATAAGTGCAAGGGGAATGTGACTACCCTGCATGACTCTGTTATTCCACCCGGAGGGTAGAGCACATGCCACCAGAATGGCTCAGTTCGGGAGGCCCAGGGTTTTGGGAGCCCCTAGCGAAGGCAGGGGGAGGCCAGCACAGAACACGGACAGAGCCATGGGCACCCCTCCAGGAAGTGGGGCCCCCACAGTGCCAGCTGATACCATCAGCTGACAGCAAACTGAAGTGAGTGTGCACAAGCCATTCAGTGGCTCATGGCTCTGCAGCACGATACCATTTAGTTTCCATTAATGCCCCACGAGATTGGTACCGCTGACCCCACTTTTTTTTTTAAGATTTTTTTTATGTATTCATGAAAGATACAGAGAGACAGGCAGAGACGCAGGCAGAGGGAGAAGCAGGCTCCTCACAGGGAGCTGATGTAGGACTTGATCCCAGGGCCCCGGGGTCACGCCCTGGACCAAAGGCAGATACCCAACCACTGAGCCTCCCAAGTGCCCCTGCAGGCCTCACTTTACAGCTGAGGTTACTCCAATGCATGCAGCAAGCTAATGGGGGAACTGTGCCTGGCACCAGAACCCTTGAAACCCTGATCTTCCTCCACTCCTTTTGGGGCCCACAAGAGTTCATGAGAAGACCAAGAAGCACCTTGCACTTTGGCCTTTTTTCTTTTTACTCTGAGTCTCCCTCCTCATCCCTGATGGTTTAAAGCCCCATTTAATTCCACTGGTTTTATCGCAGCTATATTCATACCTCATTGGTTCAACTGTAACCTTTGAAACAAGAGCATCAGGCTTCAGATTTTTCATTTTTCCTTCCTTTATGAGAAAAACATATACAGACTCTATGCTGCCTGAAACCATGAGAGCTTAAAGACCATGGATGGAGAGGACTTTGGGAACCCCCTGTGTATTTCAGAAATAGGCTAAGTGGGGCAGCCCGGGTGGCTCAGAGGTTTAGCGCCACCTTTGGCCCAGGGTGTGATCCTGGAGACCTGGGATCGAGTCCCATATCGGGTTCCCTGCATGGAGCCTGCTTCTCCCTCTGCCTGTGTCTCTGCCTCTCTTTCTCTGTGTCTCTAATAAATAAATAAAATCTTAAAAAAAAAAAAAAAAAGAAATAGGCTAAGTGAAATTCAGAAAGGCTGTGTGTGTTGCCTGAATTTAACACATTTAAATAATGGCAGAGTCATGACCCATGTCAACCCCTTCCTGGGATCCCAGGCTCTCCAGGACAAGCAACTTCAGGGCAGAATCAGTTGGCAGCGTGTGTTAAAATGCTGAGAAAAAGCAGCCCGATGGCAAAACAAATAGAGTCAACATCAATGCCCACCAATGGGGGAATAGCAGATAAATGGAAGCATATTGATATAATGCAATGTAACGATAGGAAGGCATTAACTAGATCTACAGCTACGAACCAAAAACCCTCAGAAACAATTTTCAATGAAATAAACAGGTTAGAGAAGGAAACATTTACTTCTATGGCACAACATGTAACATCTTGTTTGTAGACACATCCATGTGACATAAAAGTGTAAGAACCTGGACAAAAAAGTCCCTTAATGATGTGGCACTTAAGACCAAGACGGGGCACCCATTGGATTTCAATCTCTTATCTGATGTTTTGATTTCTTTAAAATAAGCAAACAGGCAAAGGCAACCAGAGATGAAAGTTTTAACTTGATCTAAACTTCAAAGCAGATAGGCTGAGTAAAAAAAAAAAAAAAAAAAAAACGGAACATACCAAGATTTGAATTAACAGCTTTCTGTTTCTTCTCTGACAGAACTGACTTTGGACACTTAAAAATCAATACTACAAAAATTTAAAAACCAGTAACTATTTTATCATCATAATCCAGAAAGAAAGAAGAAGGGACAGCAAAGGGAGAGAAGCTAATGGGGCTGGGGCAGAGCAGGGAGGTCTGGGGTGGGAAATGGTGAGAGGAACTGCCACTCAGGCCAAAGTGTCATCATGACGCGATGTAGAAAGGCAGAGGTAGGCAGAAACCAAGCAGACCAGGCATGAGAGAACCAGGAGAAAATTATTAAGATGCTTCCCACAAACCAGACCAGCAGCCTCTGAAAATCAGCAGCTCAAGTGATCAGATAAGGTGAATAGATCCTTAAACACTGAGAAATGTTCAAGGCCCTATGAATGCAAATCAGAGGCTCTTTTTGGGGTGAGGTTAAATTCCACATCAAGAGGAAAGCTGCGGGGACTCAAGATTTCTTTTAAGCCTAGCATGTAAAACTTCAGATTAATCTAGAGGAAAAAAATCCCTTCTGAAGAATCATTTTATAAATAAGCAATCTTGCCTCCTCCAGAGCACCATTTAGAACCAGGACAAAATGTGGATGCTGCCATGATCCACAGGGCTCTGGTTCCAGAAACACAGCTGGAAGATGTGAAGGACTCTCTCCTTTTGAGTTTTAGAATTTTTGCTTCAAAACAGTTCAAGGCTTTGGTCAGAATTTGAGCATGTTGGGATCTTAGTATAATAGATTGGAAGTCAAAGGGCAAGGGTTTTCTTCTTTGCTTCAATTCAAGTGAACAGCATGAGTGAAGAGAGCCCCTGACTTTCTGAGCTTTATTTTTATCTGGAGATCAATTCCTACAAGTTCATATTCTGCTCTGAAGATCACCGACATTGGTGGAGATTTAGTCACAGCCAAGCTGCTCGGGAAGAACGATTAGTATTCACTACAGAGGAAAAACATTATCCTTAAAACCAACAGCTATACACTCCATCTAAAACATTCATTTATTTCACATTAAAGGAACTCACTTGGTTCAAAAAGTTCCATGATCCATCTCCCTTCAGCCATTTGTCCTAGAAAGGCCTGCCTCATCAAGCAGAACATCATAACCCAAATAAATTGGTGGGCTCTTTCCTCAGTGGACCATGGCCACAGGAGAGAACCTAAAATAATTAGTGTTCCATCACTCTAGGACTTCTTCAAGTAATCGGAATTTTCTTCTAAAGTAAGGTATTGGTTATACACATAAATTACCTTCCCAATGTCCCAATGCAAAAACAGCAGCAATGACACCTTTCCTTCAACAAAAACTTTGTGATTAAAGCTTCAAATTTCTTTTTCCAAAAAGACTAATCAAGGAGCTTTGAACCAACTTTTCAGAATTCATTTTGCTTCTTGTTCATCCTCTATTCCATGACACAAGGCAACACCTTTTATTCTTTTAACACAATACCAAGGTTCAGTAAATTATCTCTTTGACACCTTATGGATTTCCCAGTTTCCCAGACCAATACCCCTCACCCGACCCATGCCCACCAGCAGCTCCTGGTGCTGCCGGCCCTCAGCATCCCCCTCTCAGTCCTTACACCCTCTCTAAGCTTCAGAGCTTAGGTGGATGGCTATGACTGGCTGATAAGTGGGAGCATCCCACAGAGAGGCCTTTCTTAACATGGTCCCTGTTAACCAGCACAGCAGGCTGAAAGGAGGAACATTTGATAACTGTGGACAGGCGGGAGAAAGGAAAGAAGGAATACACTAAAAGCCTTAACTTCTTCAGCCCCCAAAACGAGAATCAGGGTACACCAGTGCAATGCCCCACCCACCTAGTATGAAGCAGGCCAACTCCGATTTGCCCTGAGAGCTTCAGAGCATTGCAACTCTGAAGGCCTCCAGAAGGGAAGAAATGAAGAAAGAAATAAAACCTCAGTGGAAAAGGAAGGAAGCAACAGGGAGAGACAGGCAAAGAGGAAGAAGAGGCACTGAAGCAGCATTTATGGAGCACTTACTGTATGCCAGACATTAACTCATTTAATCCTCCCAGTGCCTTTCCCGGTACCATTGCCAGATTGGAAGCCTTCAGAGCAGAGAAGTTAAACAAGTTGCCCAGAATTGCTCAGTAGTAGCTGGCACAGTCAAGTTTCAAATGTGGAGAACCTGACTGCAAACCCCAAGTCCCCATGCTGCACTTACCAGAGTGCATCCCACAGAACACCCTACTTTCTCTAGGCACCTGTTAAGTGTGGGGTGAAAAAACAAATATGTGGTCAAAAGCAAATTGAGAAAAATTCTGAGTTAAATGGGCTTCTTTACTAAAAGCCTTTTCTGAGCTTTTCAATCACTACTGAGCCCTATGAATCTCCAGAAGACAGGAGTTCATATGTGCTCTAAACTTATTGGACCAGGGACAGTTTTCTTGGAGAAGCACTTTGCTGGACCAGATACCACTTTTGGAAACATAAACCCTTCCCTGCTCAACACCCACTATGGGCTCCCAGGTTGGTTAGGGGCCGAGTGATGGAATAGGCTCAAAGGGCAGAGACCACCCAAAACCTGGGATTGTGCCAGAGCCCTGCAGCCTCAGCTGGCCTCTTGCAGAGGTCCACCCCAGGGCCTCCACCCCTGCCCACACAGGACAAGAACCGTTTGCAACAGCCCATGGCCTCTCCAACTGGGCAGCCTGCCCAGCTCTCCCCGCAGGCTGTCGGGCTTTGTGGAACTTCACAAAGGCAATGTCTCACCTGAATGAGTAATCATTCTCTTCAATTCTGAACCCCTCCCTGCCCCTTCTGTGAGGAGATGTGGCATCAAATTGTTATAACCACTAAAAAAAGGATATACTACTTTACCCAAATCTCCACAAAGAATTCTTAGAAAAGCCTGAGGTTGATGGCTATTATACTCCACTGACAGAAACATTAATGATTCGCTTGAAGATAACAAGTTAAAGGCATGTTCCATCTCCTGGAAGGAGACCACCAAGGGAGGCACTTTTCTTCTAAAGGCCTTGGAGTCAATTACAGGATAAGTGCTTCCCCTATGAGGCCCTGTTGTCCAAAGTTCGGTAAATATCCTGAAGGCGAGTACAATTACAGCCGAGGAACTACTTCTAGAATACTGTGAGTGTCCTAACTATTCGAGCCAACACTTAAGGGAATCCAAAGCTCCAAGGGCATTCCAGAGATCCAGCTCCAGAACTGGATGCTGAGGCTCACCATCTGTGACAACCAAAGCTCAGAGCTCTGAGGCACTGAAAGGTGCAATGGACGAGTCATGCAACGGTCCTGCAGGACGGATGTCATTTAGCAGATGCGCCTTGGGTTCCTCTCACAGATGCTGAGTCACCAAACCAAGTCCTCTAAAACGCTGCCTTCATCACGTCACTCCTTTGCTTAAAACCTTCCTACAGTCCCCCACTGCTGAGAAAACAAAGTTCAAGCTTCACTGATTGATAGGAAGTGTCCGAAGACCTGCCTCGAACCCACCTTTCTGGCTATACTCTCCGAGAATCCCTCGTGGCCCGCCTTCCCTCCCCCTTCTCCTCTACATTTGAAGGTCACCTCACCCCAGTGCCAACACAAAGCCCCCGTCCATCGCCCACCACCACCTCAGCCTGTGCCAGTGCATAACTGTCATGTGAAACCCCGCAAGATTTTTCAACACATTCAATTTCTACAAACTCAAAGTTTTCCCCAACCACAAACCCACTTGAGCCATGTTGGCTTCTTTTTCAGCTCAGGAGGGGAAATGACTTCTCTCTGCAGCTGACAACTTTCACCGGAGTTCAGCAATTCTCCTATTATCTGGAAGATGAAATGCTCTACATCTTCCATGCCAATGGTTTATATTTCACCAAGCGGTGTCAGCACTGATATAGTAACCTCCCATTTTTATTGAGCAGCACACGATGTAATTGATGACATCTGCTGGGGCTGATATTTTAAGTGAAGGCTATTCTCAGCCCTGCTGCTCTCCCCATGCCTTTGTATATAAATAGCCAACAGTGGCTACACCTGAACTACAAAGTGGGGCTCCTCGGCTAAGGTCCTCAATTATGCCCCATAAAGTCATGAGGTTTTATCGAAGGAAGATTTATCTAAGCAGATCCATTTTTCAAGCCTGCAGAGCTAGAAAGAGAGGGAGCAGGGGTGGGAATCTGCTGGATATGCTTGTCGTCATTCCTAGGAGAGAAAAATCCCTCTTTGGACTTTCTGGTTCAGCAGATGTGAATACCATGCTCTTTTTGATGCTCAAAGTATCTGTATAAACCCCCAAATCAAAGGAAGTTATCAGGTACCTCCCCAAGAGGCCAATGAGGCCCACCTGGATTAAACACCAGGCTCCAATGTTTATTAGTAAAAATGAAAATGTCTTCCCCCGGTAAAGTTTTAGTATTTGTTTGCAAGTCTTGGGGGAAAGATAAATCTGGCAGTTACTTAGATAACATCTGATCCTCAAAGGACAAGAATCTATTTCTGGTTCAAGCTTGGAAACAATGAGTTCACTGCCACCGTCAGTTGAAGCGCCTTCGTAGGCAAAATCCTGGTTGGGAACGTTTATAGAAGGGCTCATTTGTCAGGCACGGACAGAGAATGTGTTGCTCTGTATCTGAGCATTCTTCTGAAATGAAGGCATACCCTTTCAAAAGAAATGTTTAGAAATTTCAACCATTTTCAATGGAAAACTTCTAAATTAAATTATAAACATCCTCTCATGCTTTAATGTAGTTTATTGTGATGGCTCAGTCATTGGTAAAGTTGCAAAGGCTCTTGGAGGCAGCTAAGATATGAAGAAGCCTAGACCGATCTCCAAAGGAGAGCCTTCCCTGGCACCTGCTCCTGAGACACATGCAACATACAGTATGTTTCCCACCTATCGATCCAACACCTTCCCCTGCATATACCTGCATCACAGCTCTCAACATATCCCAATGAAACTGCTGACTGGGTTACGTCCTGGCACTCTACTCTGAGCTCCTTCAGGGTGGGCGCCACAGCTTTTTTTGTTTTATTCCTGGATCCTGGCTTGGTGCTTGTGTACACAGTGGGTATGCAACATCTGAGAATGAATGAATGCATGGATGAATGAATAAAATGTGTCCTACTTGGAGGCAGAACCTAAAATGCATATGTAGAAATTTTAATACCAGTTTTGTTTATTTAAAAAACCCAGATTCCAGGGACAGTGGGACCCATTAAAGTAACAGAGGACAGAATAGGAGGGGGCCCCTGCTACCATGTTACATGTCAATGCCTTCTTTGATTTCTCTTTGTCAGGGTGACCACCATGATCACATCAAATACTTAAGCCACAGTACTGAAGCTCATCCTCAGAAATGTGAACCTTTGATACGTGGTCGGTCATCTTTTTCGTCCAGGTTTCAGTATTAACTGCATACACGTACTTCAAGTACAATCTAGCGTCATTTTCAGAGGCCGGTTCTGCAGCAACAGCAGCCACACATGGAACAATAGGAGCAGGGACGTGATTCACGGCAGGTCCTCAGTGTGTCTTAAATAACGCACATGAGCTCACTGGGACTGATTTACGATGGCCATCAGGAGACAGGCTTCATGCTTGCTGGTGTGAGCGCAAAGAGCCCTCTGAGGACCCAGCTTACACCCAAGTGGTCAGTGAGCGGACTCAGAAACAAGCTTCTATTTAGAAACCATGAAGAAGTTATTTAGCAAATGAAATATTAGTGCCCTTAAAAGCCTCCTGGGACTAACCTGTTTCCAGAAAAAAAGTTTCATTTTTATAGCTCATGTCAATTGCGCAGCATTTCTAGGCAGTCTGTTCCACGAAAGAAATCACTGGGTTCAACCTGACAACTCACCAGGTGACAAGCATTTTACTCTTTTGTTGGGTTCGTGTTTAAGAAAAACAAAAACAAAACATCCAATGACTATAGTCAATTCGTTGCATTTTTAGGATTTTGTCTTGCACAATCTCAGACAAATGAGCAAACTGACAAAATAATTTCTATCACCATAGTCATCTCAGGCCTCCAAGTCAGTTAAATAAGACAGCTTGGGCCTTCTCAGAAACAGTAACTCAGCACGCAAGGAAGGAAAAACGAGACTGCATTGCCCACAGAATACACAAGACAAGGAATAATGCATCCTTTACCTTGGTCAAAGGGCTTGTTGGGATTCCAGTTTCTGAAATAATCATCCTATATAAGGAAAAAAATAGGAAACAAAGGTCAGATTTCAGAAAGCTTCTCACATAACTGCACAAAAATCTGTTTTTCTCCCCACCTCCTAAAACACAAAGGAAAGTGCACACATGGCTTAGAAATCTTTCCCCAAAACAGACATTCATCTGAAATCAAAAATATAAATTTACTTTTCAAATTCTTGTCTTTCAAACTGTATGGATTAAACACCAGGCATAGTAAAAACATTTCAGCCTAATACGGAAACAACGCTGCTCTTCTTGGTTTGACAGATAAACTGAGACACCTTCTAAGTGCAAGGTGCATTTGCTATCAATTATACTCCAGGTGATGCCTTGCTGCCCTCACTTGTGATGAAGGCTCTGTGTTTGTAACAGCTGATAATTTCAACTGTCAACATTCTTTCCAGGTGGAGACATGTAGAGGCGTACAGTTCCAGTTTCCCAACACTCGCCAAAGTTAAAAGCAGACTGGCCCTTCAACTGTTAGAATTAACGGCAGGCATACACATAGCTTTGTACCATTTGTTCTGGGTGTGTGACAATGACATCACAGAGGCTGGCCCATCTGGTCAATTCAAAACCATGTATTTCTTGCATGCTGCTTGTTTCAATTTCTGCTTTGAGCCTAGATGCCTCAGGACTTTGAGATTCCCAGAGTCTAGGCCACTCACTTATTCATGGTTACACTAACCTCCACTTTTAATAACCTTTCCTTCCTTCCTGTTCCCCATGTCCTCCCCACCCCACCCTGAGCTCAGCGTTCACCCACCCGTGCTGTCCCCTAGCACACCCACCCTGTCCACGCAACCGGTTTGCAAAGAGAAGAGGCTTCAGCCGTGTTTGTCAGCCCTGTACCACCTCACAGCTCATGCAACTCCTCTGTTCATCTGCTCCCCGCCAGAGCCCAAATCATTTGCCGTATGTGTTTTGGGCAGGTGCTCTGCATGCCACAGACGGTTTTCAGAGAGCTGCCTACAATGAGGCCTCCATTTCTCTTCCTGAGAAGTTCATTTACATCAAAGTGCACAATTAGTTTAAATTATTGTCCACGCTGTCTCCTGCTGCAGTTTATCTCCGACATGATCTCCCATGAGTTTTATCGGCCTCTGTGTTGTTCAATTACCTGGCTTTATTAGATCCTTGTTGAGTTCACCTAAGCCCTTAAATAGATTTTTAGGAAACTGGATTTAGAGTAAAATCACAACATATTGCTTCTTGGGCAGTGATTCCATTTTCCAGAGCATGAATAAACATGAACAGGTTCCTCGGGATCCTGGGGATTCAGCATTAAATTATTCTTAACTCTGAGGAATTGGCCCACTTTGCCCTGGCTTTAATGTTATGGCGTGACTGACCTTCTCACCCAGCTGGTCAGGAAGTCTCCAAGGGCAGCACCATAAAATATCACTGGAAAGTTGAAAACAAGCCCTTTGCCATATCTCTGTCCACCTACAATTTTAATGCAAGCCTAACCTTGTGAACTATGTGGTTTGAAACTCAGCAGCCAGTGCTAAATGAGTGTAAGTTAAGGACAGGATGCTAGGCAGAAAAAATTGAGCACCTGGTTTCTCAGCTCTATAGCCAAGATGCTCTCAGCCCTAGACACAAGCATGTTACCCACACATTCTGCTGGTCACAAGGTCATGAGAAGAATTAATCCTGGTGGAACCCATCCTCACCAATGGAGAAAAAAAACAATATCCGTCCTTCTAATTGTGCCCTCTTCACATACAGAGGCCAGCCTCCCATCCGATGACAATGTGGGATCTTGTGAAATATTTTCTACTTGGACATGTTCTTTTTCATACATGGAAGTCTTTGGAAGCTTAGGATGTGTGTCTGACAGAAAGGACTGGAGCCAAAGACAAGTTCTTGGACTTTAATTTCATGTGCTATATTCCCTTTGATGTCAACAAAAGGTCTGAGCAAGTCTCAAGAACTGAATATTCCCTCATGATTTCAACTGACCATGTAACTTGGATGGCATGTGAGGCATGCTTCTGGACTCCGTGTCACTTTTCCAGGTCAACTACACTGGCCATTTCTACAAATTTCTTGGGGAAAATCATGGCTTTAAATACAAAGCCTTTCTGTCATAAAAGCAGGTGTCTGCATTAGAATATTTTAAGCTGATTGCAAAGGTAATAATACTGCCTAATTGCGGCCAAGATGTGAAAGCACACCTTGAGAGATGGCTCATTATGCAAAGTGAGTCCTTCAAGCGGCCCCTGGCCCAGCAAGGCCAAGCACGGAAGGAGACTGATTCCCTATGCCTGGATGCTTTTTGCTCTGCTTTAGGAAAGTGGATGGTCTAAGCAAAAACCAATGAGCCACGAGCAGATAAAACAGTGCACCTGTCTGGCTAGAGCTGAGAGAGACCCTATCCGATGCCAAGATCAGGAACAGGTAGGAAGCATGCTAGAGCCAGAACCTGCCTGGGGGATGGTCAGGGAGCCCCAGGGAAGGGGCATGGCCACAGCCAAGGGCACAAAGTGCTGCCTGCCATGCTATAGCCACCAGGCCTGACTGGCTGGCACGCAGGGCTGTATCCATGGAGCCCTTCCACAACTGCGGGATTTCCAGGCCAGGCAGCCCCTACGCTCAAATGGAAAAAGCCACAGATGAGAGACTGCCTTTTTTAGAGCTGCACCTCCCAACAATGTGCTCAGACCAGGATTCCACTTCTCAGGATGCTCAAAGCACATATGGATGACTGTCAGGGGCACTGAGCCAACACCTGTCAATCCCAGGGCTGGTCATTTTTCCAAGCCCCAAGACTGAAGGTGAGGGCCGGGGTGGGGGAGATACCACCCCAACTTGTATCTCATTTTTTAATCTAAATTAATACAGCTACATCCTATTTATGTTGTCCTACAACAGACCCATGACTTCCTGTGCTGTGGACAGTTGTGCCAGTTTTCTCAGAGTTACAATACCCACCCCGGGGAGTACTGTGCCTGTACCCACACCAGCCCAAGTCTGCACTGTACAATCTGTGTTCCTGCTGCACGGACCCCAGAATCCCTTCCACATACTAGCGCAGTGCAGGACTTTAAGAGTCCTGCCTTCTGGCCCAATAAAGTTGTGACCTGCTGAAATTCAGACTGTGGGGAAAGGCATACCAGATGTGATGGTTGCATCAAATGTGCCAGGAGAGGTGTAGGCAGGTGTCTGAGCTGGCCTCTTAACCGGTAATTTTATCATCTTGTGATGAGGCTTTTAAAAATGACTTGCAAGGGCCCCAGCAAGACTTAATTTTTAAAACATAAACCTAAATAGAAAGATGCATATCTAAATGCAGTCATTTATTAAATTCAGTAACTCCTATGAGTACATTATACATGCTCGGGAATGAAGGATGGCGGTGTTACTACACATGTATATTTTATGGGCTCCACTGCACAGTATGATGGCAGGCCTCTACTGGACAGGGCAGGAAACAGTCTTCCTCCAAATCTTAACCAGATGAAGGAAAGGCTGATTTCATTCCGCTATACCTCGTCACAAATGAAAATTACCCAACTCTTTAGGGACTGTTGAGATCGGAAGAACCTAGAAATGTAAACGGTATCAAACTTGAGCATGCTGACCTAGGTCTAAAATCATGAAATATCTCAAGGCAGGATAAAGCCATAAGGAAGCATGAAAAGTCAGCACAAAAATAACAGTGAAAAAGTGACATAGCATTACGTGTGTAGGGTGAAAGAGGTGGTGGTGGTCCTGGTGTCAGAGAAACCATCAGTGAGGGGGCAAGATTACAGCCCTAATTATTTTAAACCTCTGTAGCTGACCAATACAGAAAATGACATATTTCTCCAACTATTTCACTAACTATCCTACTAACACAGAAAAGGATCCTGTAAAAGCTCCAGCACCCAGTGGCTAGTGCTAAGGAACTGAACTCTGGGTTTTCAACTACTTTATAGATACTCTGTTTTGATAGACATTTATGGGAAAGGAAATCTATTCAAAACATATAAACAGAACACATATTGTATATTATTATACAATGAGTATACAGTTATTCTGCTCTGAAATTCATCTCCAATAAAGTCTTTAAGCCTCCCTAACAAGAAATATTGAAAAAAAATACTCATGCTATCATTTGAGCAATTAGTTCTCTTCATCACGGATGATCATAACCAATTGGAAAATATCTCTGGTTCCAGCCCATTTTGAAGAGGCACCTGAATCTTTCTTTCACTGTCCCAGAGCCCAAAATGGCCAATGCAAATTTAGCTCAAATATTTCCCCAGGGATTTGCTACTCCGGGGGTGCTTATGTCAGCTCTAAGGAAAGTCACAGCAGACTCTAAGGAGGCAAAACACAAAGGAGACTGGTTTCGAAACTCAACTGCCTTCCCTTCAGCTCCGAACATGATGATATAATTCATTATCTACCTTCCAGCTCCAGATATTACAGATCAAACACACTTAGCTCACATGGCACAGATCATTTCTCCTTCATACATATTTTAGCTAAGTTGTTCAAACCGTCCAGTATCATCTGAAGATTACCGGAGATAATACAGATAACCAGCTTAGAAAATAAATGGGAGCCTCATTGGTCTCAAGCAAGAGTGAGCGACAGGAACAACAACAGAAGGAAGGCAGGTGAAGCCAGGGCAGGCGGGTACTGTGGTGTCATCTGTGAACCCTCGGCAGGTAAACGCAAAGGGGAAAAGTGCTGCCCCGCAAGGTAAGGGAGAATAAAGTCTGGTGTGCAGATCCTGGATGGAGGAGATCCACCTTCCCAGGACCCAAAACCTTTTACAAAGAGATCCATGAAGGGATTATAAGCAAAGCATTCTCAAAAGGATTCACTGCCAACTAGTCTCATTAATTTTCACACCACTTGACTGGGGAGAATAGAAGGAGGGCTGGTTGGCAGGTGGAAAGGGCATCACTAAAAGATAACAGAAGTCACTGGAAAACTGAGATTTCCAGATGACATTGTATAAGTGTATCGACCATATAATTCAACATTTGACTGCAATTTTAATTGGTGTGCAATAGAAATTTCTACTGATCCAGCCACTGGGGAGGTACCAGACATTCCATTTGTTTACTGGGAAAGAAGTTGGCTTCCCATTCAAGCACCTCATCTCTGAGCTGTTTCTGGTTTTACCTCTGGGTAAGCAATGTTCTGCTAGTCTCCTCTCTACCAGGCCTGTCCCACCCATCCCTGACAAGGACCCCAACCCAGTGGGGATCCTTCTGAAGGAAGGGGCTCAAACAACTGGCCTGACTTGGGCCATGACTCAAGGCCCCATCCGGCTCCCCTCCATAGACCCCCCTCACAATAACCGTGTACATCAGTGAGTGGGAGTGCAGGAATCCATTTCCCTGTGAACATGTCACTCCTATATATACCTGAGCCCAAGGTACTTCTGAGCAGGGAAGGAAGATGTTACTCACCTGCATATTTCCCCAAGGCACCACTCAAAAGTGCACAATAAATCCTACCCAAATTGTATAAAATACAAGTAAGCTGTTCCAGGTTTAACATCTTTGTATTCCTGCAAAATCCCCAAAACCGTTACTGGTAAGTGTGTAAATACAGGTGGGTATGTTTATAGAGACACTCTAAATCACTTTCTTCCTGAATAGAGCGATTCTTTGATAAATTGGTCTGACATTTGGTATAAAGTCCTGCAGGCCCTAGACAAAATGATTTAGAAAATAACCATGTCAGTTGCTCTGCTCTTTCAATAAATAACACACCAGTAAAACACAGATAATAACTGACAATCATACTTGTACTATAACTAATGAGAAAAGATAAAGCAGCAAATGGACTGTTTATATGCATTTGATAAATTGCATCCCCTGGATATACCAATGAGAAATAAATGTGTGCAGTGCTGGTTCACTGAACTAAAACAAATATTTACCACTGAGATTTAGGATTAAGAATGAAATTTACATTTTATTTGGCAACTATTTGGATACTATGTCTACATACAGTTGAAAAGTCAGAAACCTACCTCAACTTCCTGAGTACGAAAGCATTATAAATGAGAAAAAAATAAAAGAATCACATCAAACAATAGGAAGGAATGTAAACATTTTTTGATAATTGCATCAAGTTTTCATTTTATCATAACATTAGAAAGGTCATATGCAGATATTTTCCATCAAGTCACCAACCATCATACCCTTGAAAAAGTCCCATCATTCATTAGGTTCATGGGGAAAAACATGAGATTATCAGGTAAAGTAACACCAGGAGGGAGCAATCTGAGTGCGCTAGTGATCCGTGTCACTACAGCAGAATAGCTAGCAAAATCACGATTAACAACCAACATCCAGTTATGATGACTATGAGAATTTCAAGTGATTAATTCCCTGTGACATTGGTCCAAAGGGTGAAATTCAGTAAAATCCCAACATGACATCAGAGACAATGAGTAACAGACCTTCTACATTTCTGCAAAGAAATTATTTTGCCTTATACCTCCAACATAGCTTGAAGGGGTCTAAAACCTAGGAAGACGGGAATTTAGGTCTTAAAAAAGTGTTAAATGAGTTAGATTGTCATGACACCTCTAGGTAGTGAAAAGATTACAATCAGCATGGAGAGATCCCCCATCTTCAGGGCATTGCAGGTCTCCCTGTCTGTCCATCGAAGCTGAGGTTGGGGAAAGTGACCCAATGACTTGTTCGTTTCTCAGAGAGAAAGACAGAGTCTGAGATTTCTTCCCCAAAGTATGCTCTACACGTGGTTTTTGTTCTGGGAATACGAATGGGTATAGGAGGCTCCATGAGTACTCTGACAAGCACAAGAGCTATCTCCCCAGACTCAAAACCATCCATACCCCTGACCTTATTACCAATATTACTGAAATGTCTGTGCTAACCAGGAGCTGCCTTCTGCATAACCGGGACTATGGAGGCAAAGGGAGAGACAACAGGATACATTGGACAGGCTCTGAAGGAAATAGAGGTTTTAATTCTGCCTCTGGCACTCACTGGCTGTGTGGCCTTGTACAATCCACTCTGCCTCCCTGATCTTTCTCTTATCTTGCTGTAAATTAAGACCACTTCACCCACCTTAGAGGACAGGTCACAGTGATGCGTACTAATGTGGCCAAGTATCTGGGAGATTGTTGGGCACATACAATTACTCAATAAATAGAAGATGTACATTTTGGTGTCTACCTCCAGAGCTTTGTAGTACTGAGATGTCCCAGGAACACTGGGAGAAAGAGGCTTTTGTGGAAATACAGTCAATTCCTGAATAACACCAGGGGTAAAGGGTGCCGAACCTCAATGCAGTCGAAAATCTGACTCCCCAAAACTTAATTGTTTTGTTGACCAGAAGCCTTACTGAATTCATAAACAGCCGGTCAACACAAATCTTGTATGTTGCATACATTGTACACTATGTTTTTACAATAAAGTTAAGCTAGAGAAAACATGTTAAGAAAATCTTAAGGATGAGAAAAAACATTTATAGGATTTCTATTGAAAAAAATCCTTGCACAAGTCAAACCCATGTTGTTCAAGAGTTAATGCAATGTGTTTAAAATTTCAATAATGTGCCTCCTTGTACATTTGAATCTTACCAATGAGGCCCAAATGCAGGGAGACTAAAGTGTACTTGGGAACAATAATTATGAAAGATTTTAAATGCATGCGATTTTATTAGTGTCACGTACAAAGAGTGGCTGAGAAAAATACAAATTCAGTGAAATTTGAAGAGTGGAATTCCAGGCATGTCTCTGTTTAAAGGTCAGGCTTATAGTCTCTAAGATTTAGTGACCCTGTCTTTAAAAAAAGAGAGAATACTTACACCACAGAGCTGTTTTGTATATCCATCCAGTGAGTTTGAACCACTGTTAAGTATTACTCATAACTAAGTTAAAGTTTTAATTATGAGCAATTATATCCTGATACGGGAATTGGGCATGCTCTGAACACACAAAATTTCTGTGTTATCATTATATGCAGAAAACAGACACAGGCACCTGGAAGAGGACTGTCTCACCGACACACCAACCAAGGCCATTGCCACCTTGTAGCATGTGAGCCTTTACTTCACAGAACGTACCAATTATGCTGGCATGAGGCCCAGTCTTGTCCAAGGAGCACAAATTCCAAGTTAAATAGGTTCTGCCCTCTTTCTGTGAAGGCCACGCTTGCCACACCCCTAGGCTGGCCCACCTCCATCAATGTCCAGATGCTACCCTTTAGAGTGTAAGATAGAGCTATTAACTATCATCTGCTTCTTCCTCCCCACCCATCCTGCATGGGAGGCACTGACAGCAGGGACTGGGGAAAGCAGTGGTTGTCATCCTTGGCTGATGATTGGGGTCACTGGAGGGCTTTCCAAATACTGAGGCCTCAGCCAGGAGATGCTGCTTCACTGGTCTAGGCTGTGGCCTCCACAGTGTGATTTTTTTTAAGTTACCCAGATGATTCTAATGTTTAGTTAGCCCTCATTGGCTAAAGGAAGTCACACATCAACTCAATTACAGGAAATGAGGGGAGACCCAGGGATAAGTCAGACCCATCAAAGGTAGCAAGCCAGGTGCAGCCCACCAAAAAGCTTCCAGAGCTTTCTAGAGTTGTCTCTTCCATTCTCAGGCTAACCCCTCAAGGCATTCCCAGCTCCATACACTGCAAGTTGCCCATGCAAGAACCCAGGCCTTAGGATGGACTCCTCTCTCTTTCTTCCTTTAGCTATCTAGGCAGTGATTTCAAGGGGGCAGAAATGGGAATGTCGGAGCAGTAGGGTGATACTAAAAGGTATTGGAGGGGTTGACCACACTGTATGGAAGACCTGCAGGTGGAGCTCTGCCTGATGCCCTCGCTCCATGTCTACTCATGCCTGAGTCACCCCAAGGAACAAGTAGCCCTCCCTCCTGCCTTGGCTCACCACAGCTGTGCTGGAAATCAGGACTCATAGCAAATTAAAGTTCACATGAAAAAGTTGAAATCAAATCCCAAAAATCAAAGTAAGAGTAGTATTAATATTGATCATACAGTAATAATAGCAGCTACCATGTGTGAACGGCCACAATGTGCCAGGCACTATGCAAAACCCTTTGTTTTATTCCACTGAACTCACACAATAGCTGTGAAGAGAGGCACCTCTGTGATGTAACTGGGGAGATGGAATCTCAGAGAGAGGAAATTACTACACAATATCACGTAGCTACTAAGAAGCACAGGGGGATTTGAACCCCCTATGGCCTGACTCTGAAGATCACACTCTAACCATCACATCACGTCACCTCAAGGGCACCATATGAAGGGAGGAGTAGCAGGTCCATCTAAGCTGGAGACCTTGGAGAGAGGACACAGGGCTGGCTACCCTGGGAAGATGCCACCAAGAGAAACCAACAGATGGGAGATGAGCATATAGACCACAGGCCTCCCAAGAGGCCCTCTCTACTGCTGCCATGACCCATGTGTGTCTGAAGCCTCAGCTTTCCCATCCCTGAAATAGAGGATATAAATACCTGCTTCACATAGTCTTTGTGAGATGGGGACCAGAAGTCCATCTGTCACGCACCTGGATCCACGAAAACAGGGAGGACATCCTCACTCCCTGATCCACCCCCACCCAAGATGGCCACCTGGATTTCATGGCCATGGCCATCAGCCCTGACAAAGCAGCCTCAGAAGTCCTCTGTCTTTGTGCGCTCTGGACTCAGCACTCACATCTGTCTGCCACCAGCACTCCCTGGGGCCCAGTTCAAAGTGAAGTATCCAATGCGACATCAAGGCACAGCATGGAGGAGGTGGTGGCTTTGGCACCAGCCACCTCTCTGGGAAGCTACGGCTACAGACTTTGCATGAAATTTTCATTAGCTGCACAGCTAGGCCTGCTACATTGCCTCCCAGCCCTGCCATTCAGCCTCTTCTCTTCAAGGGAACATCTGGGAAGCGTAGCAATAAAGACTCCCTTCACTGTGTCCCCAAGTGTCCTAGCAGCCACTCTGCCCACCCGCCTCTGCATCCTGAGGCTCTGGCCCCTGGACAGTTACACAGCAGATACTCCCCAGCAATAAAGCCCCAGAAATAAATCTGGTCAACGTCTTTTGTTCACTTCAAGTCACTGGTGTTAATGTCAGGATCTGAAGTGGCATCCCCCCATGGTAAGAGGTAACCGGAGTAGGCGAGCCTGCCACAAATGGATACACACCACAGTATTCCTCTATAATCACCTACAAGGCTTCCATGGAGAAGGGCAGGGGGGCCCCCTCTGACATTACACTCATTGCTAAAACCAGGGCTCGCCAGAACAATCCTCTCAAACCGAAGACTCCCAGAGCACTCACACTGCCAACAGTAGCTGGGTTCAACGAACACTTGATTACAAGATAGGCTACCTTTCTTCTTAGTCAACAAGCACTTACACAACTCTGTGATGGTTGTAACGCAGGTTCTCACTCCCAGCACTATGAAAAAGATGTCTGCTAGACTCGGGAGGCTTACAGGATCACAAAGCACTACAGCCAGGCTCCGCCCTTGGAAACCAGCTCACTGGACCTCTCGGTCCCAGAGATGATATACTTATGTCAGATGACAAGATGGAGAGCCCAGAGAAATCGCAAGAGAACTGTTCTCATACCCAGAGCAATGTATGTTGAGGCCCCTAATGGGTCCAGTCCCTTCTTTTGTGGAATACATGTCCAAGTCCATGAACTCATGTCTGTCTTGTTCCTCTCCAGGGAAATTGCTACAATGTGGCCATGCTCATTTAGGGCCTGGAGCATCCACAGAGACAGAGTGAAGTTGAAGCTGCAAAAGAAGCTGGGGCCAGAGGCTCAAGGACCTCAATGTTTGAAAAGACAGGCAGACTTTAAAGCACCGAGGAGCCATTAGAGGGCTCACTTAGAGGTGGACCCCAACAAATCGGTATTTTCTAAAGCATGCTGGGTTCACTGTGTGTGGGACAAATTAAAGGGAGCCCAAGTGCACCCAAGGACACTGGTGAAGAAGTCCATTCTACATGTTCACAGTCATTACTTATGCAACGTTTGCTGCACATCTGCCCATGGGCTAGGAAGCAGATATGACATACACCCAGCCCTTAACCCTCAGGAAGCTCACCATCTGACTAGAAGAGAGAGAGGCAGAAACACAAGCAGATGAAGCAGAGTAGTACCTGGTAATGTGGTGATTTCAATAATAGTTATTATTATTACAAAAGCTACAGTAACACAGAAGAGGAAGCCACTCATTATTCCCAGAAACCAGAAAAGACTCTACTGAGAAAGTGGGACTTGAGCTGGAACTGGACAGGTGAGCAGCATTCTAGGCAAAGAACATGCAATGGGATGCATAAGGGCACTGCAGGCAGAGGAACCAGCAGGGGCGGCGAGCAATGAGCATGAGCACAAGTCTTTGTTGTAATAGCCACCAGCTCAAGAAAAAGGCAATGAAGCCTGAACCCACGAGCAGCCACAGAGACAAGACAACCAGAGGTGTCAGCCAGCTTTGCTGAGGATCTCCCAAAGCCCTCATCACCACACTGCTCAATCTGTCCCTCCTCGGGGCTCGGGAGCTATGCAGCTACCGTGGCTGGCCACTGGCACCCATACCACCTGTCCATTCTAGCTGGAAGGCAGAGCAATGACACTATGGCTGGAGAAGCCATGCTGACCCGCGCCTGCCACCCCCAGAATGAGAGCCAGCTCACACCCTGGCATTTCAACCTCATCAGCCAAGAGTCGCCATCCGCCTGCTAAGGACATGACAGAGTCATTAGGGAGGGACCCCACGGAAAGCGGCTGTCTGCGTGTCTGCCCCCTCTCCATCCTGCAGGGCCTACCGCCAGCTTCTCTGTCTTCCCTCGGAGTTAAACATCTTTCCCTTCAGAGGTGAGCTCCCCAAGAATAGGGGCCATGCCCCGTGACTATGCTCTGGGAACTAGGCCCCCCTCCCAACCCACTGTCTGTGGTGAGAGTTAAGGAAGGCACTCACTCACCTTTCAGAGGTCCCACTCTAGTTTGCAGGGGACAGGGCAAGGGAGAGGGGTGACCCAGCAGAGTTCTCCAGTACCTATCTTTTAAAAGCAGAATGCTCCAGAGTAAAATTATCAAGTGAGATCATTTAAACGGTAACAAAACACACATTCAACAGATGCATTTATTTCTTGTGGAGGAACTTAGCTGGTGGAAACCATCGTAATACCTTAATTTTTACACTCTTTTTTCATTTACTATTGGTGGGGGGTGGGGGCGGATAGGAATGTTGATAATAATGCAAGTTCCTTCCAGCCACAAAAGTCTGTGATTCTAAATATGTCAAATAATCAACTATGCCTGAAAGCTCTATATAAATAAAGTAGGAGCAATTTTCACAGAGTAGCAGGGACTATAATGCACTAGAGGAATCCAAGATGGAGCAAAGCAATAAGCTGCTTTTGCTTTTATTTTTATTTTTACTTACAAATGGAAGGACCTAATATGAACACAAAGAGTACCTATGTCCTAGGTCTTTAAAATCTTCTATGAAATGACTTAGGAGCCTTAAAGAAAGAGTCCAGCTGGATTTTTTTTTTCCACTTGATGCCCAGAGGTACTGAGATAGAATCTCTAGAGGGAAAGAAAAAATCCAAGATCAAATTATTTGGCTCAGTTACCTTCTCATGGCAGGGTGGGGGGGGTGCGACTCCTGGTAGAAATCACATATGAGGACTGGGGAAGAATACAAAAAAGACCAAGAACCAGTCAAGAGGGCCAAAGAAGCAAGGGCAGTTACTTCATCCACTCCATAACCATGTCGTCTCGGGACCCAGAGCCCTGCTCCTCAGAGGCCTGGGAAGGAAGAAGGGGCAACCATGGCACCAACACACCTGTGCCAGGACAAGGTGGTGACACTGGGGTGGTGCTGGGTCCTGTTCATTATAATCACCTTCTCATTCAGTCTGCTGCAGGGCACCTTTTCTAGGGATCTCAATATCCTTTTTTTTTTAATAAATTTTTTTTTAATTTTTATTTACTTATGATAGTCACAGAGAGAGAGAGAGAGAGAGAGAGAGGCAGAGACACAGGCAGAGGGAGAAGCAGGCTCCATGCACCGGGAGCCCGATGTGGGATTCGATCCCGGGTCTCCAGGAACACGCCCTGGGCCAAAGGCAGGCCCCAAACCGCTGCACCACCCAGGGATCCTGGATCTCAATATCCTTAAGTCATGTCCACCACCCAGAGTAAGCAGGAAAAAATCAAACAAACAAAAAACAGAAAAGGACTATGGAAAAACCAAAATGGTTATCAGTGGTTGGGGGAATATGGTACTGCTTCTACTGTATTGTTTTTCAATTAAAAAGATCTGACATGAATTACATCATGTATTTGTATGTTGTCTACTAGAGGATCTGTTTACTCATTCATTCATTCACAGTCCTGTGGGACAGGGAATATGAGGACAGCATCACTCTAACATGACAGGTGGGGAAACTCTAGTGCATGGAGGTATGATCATTTGGACACGAATTCATACAGCACTGAAGTCCGCAGCCTAAGGTCCATGTAGACCAACAGCTTAGGCTGAGCAGTATACCCATGTCCCAGACACAGGAAGTAACAGTCAAGAGCTCCTTGGGCCATGACCAAGGACAATGACAAGGAGCATTGCCAGGCAGCTGAATGTAACCACAAACCCTTATAATTAGCCTGTTTGTAGGCTGGCACGTAAGGTTGACATTATTCCTTTGTCTTGGCATTTGGTCTACCCCAACAGAGAATGAAAGACTTGGGATTAGCAGGGGGTGACCCTCAGCTCCCTCACCAATGCACGGCCTATGGCCCCTGGCAGAAACATGCAGAGGGGCCCAGGGCTCACAGCAGAAATCACACATTCACCCACAAGGCGATGACAGCTCCGGCAACTAACCCAAATTGTGGCTCGATTTAATAAGGCATCCAAGGCTCAGATACCTCATCTGATGTACCAGCAGGACACACAAATCCCAGCTAGAATTGGAGGCACCACATCAGGGCTGCCTGCTGGAATTATTTGGGAACAATACCACATGGGTTATTTTGGTGTTGCCCATCAAAGCCTCATAGCTCCTTTCTCACATCTCTCTTTTCACAAAATTCAGCTCTTAACCCAGCTTGGGGCTGAAATCAATGGCTCTGCTTCCCAATTGGAAGCATACAAAAGC
The DNA here is from genome assembly GCF_018345385.1 of Vulpes lagopus. Lineage (NCBI taxonomy): Eukaryota > Metazoa > Chordata > Mammalia > Carnivora > Canidae > Vulpes > Vulpes lagopus. Next base: position 107,453,160 of record NC_054830.1, on the reverse strand, counting down.
ATAAAAGCCTATGGCAGTTTCTTCACTGGTAACTTCTCTGTCTCCACTGCCGCTGCCTAAGAGACTCTGGGCAAGCAATTCAACCTTTGCGAACTGGTTTCCTCACCTGTAAAATGAGGGCAAAGGTGCTTACTCCACAGGGAAGGCTGGAAGGGTTATTTCAGACATATATGCCAAATGCCTGGCACGTGGCACACACCAAAAATGATAACTGTATTTTTTAATTGATCTCTGTGTGTCCTGTGCTCTGAGCCGGTAACGGAGTCTTAAAATCAGACTGCTAGCATCCTCTGGATTAGCATACTTGTGATACTGCCATCCTGACTCTGAGGAGATTTTTAAGAAATGAAATCTGGGTATGGCTGCTTTGGAAAAGCAGCAGCCACTGCTCTGTGTGAAAGTGTAAATAAAATGCCACTTAAGTAATCACATTACTCACAGCTTAATGCATGTGATCCAGAGCTGCAAGCAAGCCCGCGCGTGTGTGATGGATTTCTCATTATCTGTCGGCTGCCACTGCAGTCCGTCTGACCGTCTGCGGGCGTCCTGGCTGGGAACGTCTCCATGAGCTCCCGATGGGACCCCCACTCCTGCTATCAGTGGGCACAGACTCAGCAGGAAGGAGGTGATGCCTTCATAATAAAGTGATAACACAAACAGACATGTTTGCTTGGGGGAGAGCTGCCAGGGTCTAAGCCATTAAAGGTGAATTCTTCAGCTCACAGGGGCTCCCAAAATAGATTGGGCCAGATGAAATTTCTAGCTCAATCCTCCTGGCCCCTGTCACTTAGAGATGGAGACTCCTCAGATGCCATGATATGGCCTACTTGCAACTTAACAGTGTCCAGTGCCAGACCAAGCACCAAAGGAGGGAGCCAGGCAATGCCACACTCAATCTACCTTCTTTGTGAGGAAGGTTTCTGAAATCCCAGGGTGTTCCATTTGATGAAAACTGCCCACAAACTAGCTGGTATATGTGAGGTCCTTAGACCATCTATGCTCTGGATAAATACAGAACCTCCAGAAAAGCTATTTCAGACCCCAACTACAACATTAAGTCTAGGTTCACTGCTGCACCTGCCACCTTGTCTCAGGGACAGAGCTCCCTAAACATGTGTGGCTTTGATGGAGACCAGGCTTCTCCTCAGGGCCTCTGCCCTTCCCGCCCCCATGTCCCAGCAGGGCTTCTGTGCCCTCATGGTCTCCCCTCCCCTGTGCTCACTCATCAAACCTGAATCTATGGCATACCTGGTCAGCCCGGTCCAGGTAAGGGTAGAAGGTGAAGAGGATGGAGAATGAGCAGGAAGAGGGAAAGAAAATGGAAGAGTCTATGAAGAGTCATGAAGGGAAAAGATACAGTGACCTGAAAAATGAGCACGGGCAATGTAAGGACATTTTGTGCCACAGATCCAAAATGGACCCCACAGACAGCAGAAGGGCCAGGGCCTAGGGAGGTGCCAGTGCTGTCATTTTCTAAGGGCGGTGGTTCAAGAAAACAGCGGCTCAAGCCCATATCCAACTTACTCTGGGAAGCAGCACGTGTCTATTGAACATCGACAGCCAGCTGCGCACTGTGCTCTGTACTTTACGCTGATTATTCCTCTTGATGGTCACAGTGCCTTTGCATTGCAAGCATGCAGACGGCCGCTACCCTTGACAGTTGCAGCTCAAAGAGGTCAGCTAACTTGTTTGAGGTCACACAGGAGAAAGCACAGCAGGGTTTCAAATCCAGCTCTGTCCAACTGCTGAGCCCTGGGCTCTCTCCACTTGCCATGATCACCCGGTGCCCCAAGATAGCTGCGCGTCTCACCAAATTCTAGACCATTAGCTCCCAAAAGGTGGCCTCTGCTGGACCCAGCTCACACCTGAGTTCAGCAACTAGCTGAACTCGAGTTGATATGTGAAAAACTTAGGACTTCTTTCAGCAACCAGTGCCTTAATTCTTTCGAAGGCAAATGCCCACCCTTGACAAAGCCCCAGGAAGCTGAGCCCTTAAGGCTGAGATCTAGGTAAAGCCAGAGTGTGGAAAGAGAAGGGAGAAGAACTGAAATCCCAGGAGACTTGCTGGGTTTGGGGGGAGGGCGGAAGACGCTATCACATCAGACCTCCCATGGTTGCTGGGTGGAGCTGAAGGCCAGAGGATTCAATAGGAGTCACACAGCATGGAGCAGCTCCAGGCAGAGCCCCTTCACACTGGAAGGGGGTCCACCCTGCTAAGTGCATATAAGTGCATGGGTTTGCAGTCTGATCCACGTGTCACCCCAGCTGCAGCATAAGCTTGGACCTGACCCCACAGCCCTGCAGGCCAGGGGTGGCTCCTGAGCGATCACCACGTGAGCACATACACCTTAACAAAGCCAGGGTCTGCCTTACAAACACCAGATGCAAATTCGATATGGGTCACTGCTTGTGTTCCCTGATGCTCCCTGCACTCTCCCGCACAACAATTACGTCTAAATGGTAGAATTGGAAAAAAATATTTAATAAATTATGACCACATGCACAACCACAGCAACCCAGACCTTTTGGGCTTATTAACACTGTCTCTCTGCTCTTTAGAGGACAGCATTATTCTTAAATCTTTTGCAACTTAAAGGTACCCGGGAACATAAATCTTCCTCACCGTAATGTGAACAAGTCCCGTAACAACAGCGGCAGTTCATTACCACGCCATTTTGGGTTGTATTTCTCCAAGAAAAATAAATAACCAGTTTAAAAACTGTCAGAAAAATGTTCCACTAATACTCGGTTTAAACATGATTATTTATTAGAATGTAGTGAAAGCTACTCACACCTGTGGTAACCAGAAGCACACATGGTCCTCAGTGAGTTTTTATTTAAAGGCAGGAAAAATACATAAAACACAGAACTGCTACACATTTCCATTTTGAACACATCTCTATTTTAGGCTGGCTCTGGCCTCTGTGGCTGATGTTGTGATGGAAGCCAATGCACCAAATGCCCAGGCAGGGAAAAACCGGGGAAAGATGATGCAAGAGATGGGAGAGAGGGAAGGAAACAAGATGTGCTGAGCAGCTACCTTATGCCAGGGCAGGGCTCACCCCTCCAAATTAGGGTCCCCCAAACCTTTCCTCTCCAAGGCCAGAAAGTAAAAACTGTCTGCCTTTGTAGACCACACATGTACTCCGTCACTCAAGGTGATAATGTTAAAAACTAGGTATTTTAAAGGAAGATTTATGAAAATTCTATTCCATTCAACAGACATTTATTGACTCTCTTGGTCTCAGAGTATATTAAAGGATGCCAGGAATAGCTGGAGAACTCCCTTACCATCTTGAGGTTTATATGGTGTAGTTTCCATCCCTAACAAAAATGGATGCCTTAACCTGAAAGTAAAACAGAAGAGACTCTTTGTGATGACTTTTCAGGCACTCGTGGGAGCTGCTCCGCCACAGTTCACCTGACCATTGCCCCCAGGGCTGTCACTCCTCGCCTACCCACACATTAGGGGGACCTAAAAGGCCCCACACAGCTGTCCTGGCATCAATTGTTTCTGACAAGAGTTCACTGGCAAACAACTGCCAGGCCCCAGTCCTTAGACCACCCATGTGTGCTGAGCCACACACTCCACTTCCTGGGCCCAGATTCTCTGTCTAAACTTGTCTGGGAAATGACCAAGGTGTGGTGGAAAGGGAGGTGGGCGGAGGGATGGGGTGACTGGGTGACGGGCACTGAGGGGGGCACTTAACAGGATGAGCACTGAGTGTTATGCTGTATGTTGGCAAACAGAACTCTAATAAAAAATATACAAAAAATCTAACTCTGTCTCTAATAAATACATAAATAAACAAACAAATAAACAAACAAACTGAGGTCCTGCCATGCAGAGGTCTGCTCCTGATTCAGCACTTGGGGGATACTTCCCTGGGGTGATAGCACCAGGAAAGAGTCCTTAAGGACCCATGAGACTTATTTTCTCCCACATCCTACCCAACTGGAAAACAAACACACTCATAATTGTCTTCCCAAGACCTCCATGGGTGAAAAACTTAAATTGTTGGAAATGAGTTAACCAGGGAAAGAAACTGCATTTCCTGTTCTGTTCTCATCTCCAACTCCAAGGACAAGATTTCTCAGATGCCCCTAAAAGTTTCTCCAATTGTCTCTAGACAGACACTAGTGAGGAGAGAAAGCAAATTGCTCTCTGCAATTACTAAGCTTTGAAGTCCCTAAACAGCCAATCTTCATGCTGCCATTGTAGTCGCGTCTACGGACGGCTGGTTCAGGCGAGGGCAATCATTCCCAGAGCCCTTCGCTATTGCTAAACGTTCGAAAGGCACTGTGGAAAATTACCCAGAAAACAGCTGTTTATGCTTGAGGCAGTTCATACGTGGGGAGAGAACCAACGGGCGGGTGGAAGGCAGGAGCCATAAAATTGAGAAAATACTGTTTTCACGTTAAATGTGAAGGGACATCCCTCTGCAAAAATCAATAGTCAAGTTGGGAGCACCATAAGACAAGACCCTCCCCCCATTAAGGAGAAAAGGCAAATGGCAAGAGTCACCCCCAAATGACCAGTCACTAATCCCAGAGAGAGTGAATGCACCATGGTTATAGTCCCTGGAGCACTAAAGGTGCCTCGCCCAGCATGGCAAGCCAGGCCTGAGACCAGCTCCTCTAGGATTTTCTCCTTCGGCAGCCAGCTGCACACTGTGCTCTGTACTTTACGCTGCACACCACTATACAACACAGAGGGAGCTTCTAAGTCGACTGTAGTGATTTGTGCTGCTCAAGTCTCACTGCTACTGACAGATAGTGACAGCTATTATTCCCCTCCAGCCATTAACCAAGTATCTTAGAGACTTGGGAACCCCTGGATCTACCCAACCCCAACTTTGTGCCAACCCTTGCCAATCAGCTGCCCACAACATAGAGGGTCCGGCACAGCATCTTCGGTCCTATGCAGTACTTCCCCTTAGAGGGCCCTATCTCCTCAACCAGGGCCCATCTCCACCCTCAGAGTTGTGAACTTGACTAGGAGGCTGGAAACTAAGGGTCTTCAACCAATTGAGAGAGTATCTGAGGGGTGCCTGGGTGGCTCAGTGGTTGAGCATCTACATATGGCTCAGGTCATGATCCTGGAGTCCTGGGATAGAGTCCCACATCAGGATCCCTGCAGGGAGCTTGCTTCTCCCTCTGCCTCTGTGTCTGCCTCTCTCTGTGTGTCTCTCATGAATAAATAAATAAAATCTTTAAGAGAGAGAGAGAGAGAGAGAGAGAGAGAGAGGATCTGGAAGCAGCTAGAGATTCTAAACACTGGTCTCTTCTAGGTTTCTGAGACAGGTAGTCATTAGATGCTATACTTGAACAGCAGGATACATTTAAAAGGGAAATCTGGACTCACAATGATTTTTTCATATGCAATTCTAGACCAGGTTGTTGCTAAACATTGAAGTCCAGCACATATTATCCAAAACTTTAAGGTCCTCCTATTGCACATGGGGAAAAAGACATGATGCCTTCCAGAATGCGGAGAAATAAAACCACTTTAAAAGGCCCTAAGGAGACAATCAGCTTCAATGATTTATCTCTGAAAGGGAGAACAGGGCAGGGGAAGAGTGAGGGGGGAGCTAACCAACTTTTTAAAAAATATTTTATTTATTTATTCATGAGAGGCACAGAGACAGAGAGGCAGAGACACAGGCAGAGGGAGAAGCAGGCTCCATGCAGTCCCCAATGTGGGACTCAATCCCGGGCCTCCAGGATCACACCCTGGGCTGAAGGCAAGAGCTAAACTGCTGAGCCACCCAGGGATCCCCACTAACCAATTTTTACGTTAGGACTGAACTATTCATAGCAGGAGGCCTGGAATGTGGTTCCGCTGGCTTGATCCAAACCTGCAAAGAGCAAGGATGCCTCTACACCATCAGGGCAGCAGGGTAGAGAACTGAGCTCTGGAGCCCAGCAGAGCCCACTCTGAATGCTGGCTCCACCATGTACTGACTGTGTGACTTTGGAGACGTATTGAACCTCACTATTCCAATCTATAAAGTGAGGTTATTAATGAGGCCAACTTAGACTTTACAGAGTCGAATGAGGTAGTCCATACACAGTGCATAGCCAAAGGACTGATGAATGTTAATCAGTAGCCACTATAAGCAGAATTATTATTTAATAGATGATCTTCATTTATGTTCATTATAATCCTAGATTTCTCTTTTTCAAAGACTTTCCATCATTACTATTTTAGGGGAAAACAATTTATAGAGAATGTTTGATTGGCCTGTTACTTTTTTTTTTTTAAACACCACATTTTCTGGCTCTATGGTCTGGAAACAGGTCCCAAAAGTCAGTGACTTAGAGTCAAAAAAAAAGGAGAAAGCAAAAACTCTACCTCACAAGTAAACCAGAAGGAAAAGTGAGCAAAGATGATTCTGTTTTATCATAAAGAGAAAGCAATTCTTGTGGAGGAAAGACCATAAGGCCCCCAGCTGGAGACGTGTTCAGGTTGAAGTAGAACAAAGCTGCAGAGAGCTGTACACTATGCTCAATAATAGCAGAAAAGCACGTTTTCCTTGATGCAACTTTAAGGTGTGTAAGGAAGGGGCGCCTGGGTGGCTCCATCAGTGAACCATTTGCCTTCAGCTCAGCTCATGATCTCAAGCTCCCGGAGGGATCTCGGCCCTGCATCTCAGGCTGGGAGGGATCTTAGCCCTGCATCTGGCTCCCTGCTCAGTGGGGAGGTGACCCTCTCTTTCTGCCCCTCCCCCTGCTCATGTTCTCTCCCTCAAATAAATAAAATCTTTTTAAAAATAAGTATGTAAAGGAAACAGTACACAGAGAAGAAAACTCATAAAGCATCTTCCTCATCAAGAAACACCAGGAGAATTAAAGAAGCCAGAGTGAGAGAATATATTCGCATCATCTAAAACCAAAAAATGGCTTGCATCTGGAATATGAAGACTGTACACAAATGCACAAGAAATAGAAAGGCGACCCCTGAAAAATACCTGCAAGAAACCTGAACAGGCATTTCACAATGTGGGATACCCCTAGGCCAAAATACATTGGAAGGGCCAAAACATCAAACCAGGACCACACCCCAGATATGAAAAGATGGGGGGCAGCCTTGACGTGGTGTCAGAAGACGGCTGGCCGGGATGAACTGCAGAGGGCCCCAGGTAGCCCTATGACCCTGGGACTCTGCCCGGGAGGACACCCCACAGAAATGAACAGGGCACTGGAAGGGGCGGCCGCCCACAGAGGGACTGCCAACGAGATGGCTGGGGTCCAGCCGCAGCCGCGGGGAGACGCGCTCACACGGAACCGGGCAGCGGACACAGGTGAAGTGGCCCTGTACACAGCACATCACACCCCAGGCCGCCTCGCAGGCATCGGACCCCCAGGAAAAGGCCGGAAGGGCACACATCGCATGATGTCGCTCACATCAAGCTCAAAAGGGGCAAAACGAATGCATGGTGAGAAGGGAGAGCAGCAGTCCCCTCCTGAAAGGAGTGAGGCCAGGAGGCCGGGAGCGGGTGGCCCTGGGGAGGACGCAGCAGACAGATGTGCCGGGACCCCTTGACCACGGGTTTGCTCCCTTGGCGGAAAGTCTACTCCATTCATGACACTTGGCCCATGCATATCAGACCCCAATAAAAACGTATCATGAGTGAGTAAAATCAGTCGTGTATTCCACTGTTTGTATGCAATCTATGCAGGTCACTGCTGGGTTGGAAATCAAGAAATATTATGAGCCAGGAAAAGAAATTTCTGGGAATCATTCACATGGCAGAAGGTGTTTTTCTGACATGAGGTGAACCACTGGACAGCCACATGCTGGGGTGACACTGGGGGTGGGGATATCACCAGCTGGGGAAGCCAGAAAGGCAAAAGGGAAACCCAGGATCAACACACCCAATAATCAATGTATTAACTGTCCCCTAAGCATCGGCATTGTTTTTAAACACTTCAAATGTATTAACTCATGTAACGCTCATCAATTCCTACCAAATAAGCACAGAGGAGTCAAGCGGCTGAAACAAGTTCACATCATCAGCAAGGGACAGAACACGGGTACATTTAGTCCAAGTGCTCTTGGCCTGGAATTCCCATGCTTAGGCAGGTGCTGGGCCGCCACCATCCAAAACTACCTGATAATCCAAGGAAGAACAATTGATCCAACCATCCACGTCAGCAGAGGCACTCATGCTGGCAATGGGGAGAGGGAAGATGGGCCAAGAGGAGGAAAGCCATTGTTTACAGAGCACCTACTATATGCCAGGCAGTCATATAGCATTGAGAGGTCAAGGACTCCCTCAAAATCAAATTTGATTCTCACAAGAATATTAGCAAGCAGCTACTTTAGCACCCCTCTTGGACAGGAGGAGGAAATGAGGCTGGGAAAATATAACTTCCCACAGCTGGGGAAGAGCACAGGTAGGGTCTAAACCCCAAACTCCCCCAACCTGAAAGGTCGCTGAAGTCTACAAGCCAAAATAGGCCCTGAAAGCACCATGTTTCTATGGCAACTCCAAGGAAGCCACCACCACTGAACTGGGTTTTTGACGAGGAGTTCACACCAGTGGGGTTGCTTTATAGGACCAAACCAGAGCCAGACCGACCAGCAAGAATGGAGCCCTCCTGCTCTGGGAGAGGGGTGGGCTGGCTGATAGATAGGGCTTCCTATACAATCAAGAGCTGGAGTGAGACCCAAAGATGACCCACCTAGAGTGGTGGAGTAGACATCGATACCAGAGGGTCCCCCTCTTCTTGTAAGAGAACCCTTTACCTATGACTCAGCCCTGGCTTGCCATATCCACCAGCCACATAGAGGGCCCCATGACTCAGGCTTGGCCAGGTTTGTCCTCCTGGCCATGCCACAGTGATTCATCCAGGCATTAGTACACGATCCTACGGATCAGTAAGAGTGCTCCGTGAGCTTGCATATGGATGCCAGATAGAGAGGGTTCTCTCCATGTGACTCTATTAGGAAGACATGGCTTAGAACTTCCCCAGAACATCCTTCCAGTCACTTGGGAAAAGCATGTCTATGAATAAAGCCAGCACAGGTCTCTGAATGAGATAAGATCCAGGTACATTTTTTAAAACCAGTGATGGCAGATTGCGTGCAGAAAGCCGAGCAGCCTGAAGGACCTCTAAGGAAAGTTCTAAAAGGGACCTATCTTAAACTGAACCCCCAAATCCCTTAGTCTAGGAAAGGAAAAAGGAACATAGCATGGATTCATAAGAAAACTCTAGTGTTTCCATTCACTGGTGTAGTTGGTGAGGAGAAAAGGGCAAAACAAGAAAAAGAAAAAAAAGAAAAAGAAAGGTAGAGGGGTGCTAGATCCAAATACTAGGGCAGCTACCGTGGTGCAGAAGCGATCTGAAACAGATGAGTCACCCATCGTCATTCAGAGCAAAGAGCCGTCAGAGCAAAGCCCCTCCCCGGTAATGCTGAACACAGCCTGACTTGGCTCCGATGAATGAATCTCTACGGTGTAATGAATTGACCCATCTTTAACAAGATTTTCCTGCAATTTTAATTCCACACGAGAGTCAGCCAGTGAAGAAGAACAAAATAGTATTTTACTACCTGTAGATCCACACCTTAATTTTTAAATTCCTCCCTTCAGATAGGAAGGGGGTCAGCAATAAGAGGAAATTAAATCCATAAATCCACTGATTTATCACTGCACAAACAGAACTGGCACCATGACAGTAAACTCTGTTCACTGGCTGTATTCCCCCAGAGTCGGTGCTGCAAACACAGTGGAAAATCCTGATTTGGAATGAGAAATAATTCCATTTTAATCTTGTTTATCTTCTCGGTCTAGTAATCCCCTGTGGCCACTGCCCATCTGGCACGTTCCTGTAAGAAAACTGTGGCCACTGTTGCTTAATTCAATTCCGTGGTTGGTTTGTGGAATTTTTTTTTTTTTTGCACTGTATACTCCATAGGCCATTGGGTATTGGGCTTATTTTTCTTAAATAAATCTAATAAACCAACACCGAGCACCATTTATTTCAGGAATATGTTGAAAGTACAAATAACATGTAGGCAGCTTTTATGAGACCACATGAAATGCTATCTGCAGGGGAGTTAACAGAGCCCAGCAAATTAGTCTAATCTCAAGTGGACCAGGAGGAAGCAAACAGACTCACCAAAGCAAAATGCAATTAGTAACAATCTTCTACAATTCTGTAGTTCGCATCATTGGAGCATCAGAGGACGTGCAACACGCCTTAATTAATTCTGACAGCGCCCCTTAGAGCCCCCAACTGCAAACTTGAGCCTGTACTGCAATCACAGAGGAAATGGTTAAGAGACGTCAGTCTCACCCTCAGAAATTCTGAATTGGAGACTCTGTCATGGGGCTCAGAAACCTTATCCCAGAGGCTCCCCAAAGTGAATATGATTATGGAGGTCCAGAAACAGCATTATGAAATGTCACAACCAAGCAGCATTACTCATCACACATGTGGACGAGAGCTCTGCACAAGGAGGGGTTTGCAGTGTCCAGTAGAACTCCCTGTGATGATGGGCACGTTCTGTTCCCTGCACCTGCCGAAGGAGACAGGAGCCACTTGTGGCTGATGAGCTCTGGAGACAAAACCAGTAAGAATGAAGCATCCAATGTTCCATTTTACTTTATTTCACCTGGATTTAAATGGTCACATGTGTCTACTGGCTTGTATGTTCAACTATGTAGCTCTAGATGGAAGGGCAGCATTGGAGGAAAAAAAGGAGGTGAAATGGATGAGACCATGTTCTTCTCCATCTTTAACACATTTTCGGCCATTTCTTTTTCCTATCCATACACATTAACAAAACGGCATGGTCTGCGTATTTACTGTGGTCATAAATCCCATCAGGTAAGTCTTATAGATAATGAAACCAAGGCCCAAAGAGGCCACAGATGTGCTCCAAGTCACAGCGCTGGACAGAGTCAAGTTTTGAACACAAGTCCTGCAATTCCAACACCACACAGTTTCCACTATGACATGTCGTGTCCACATACCTGAGCTCAACTCAAAACACAAAGAAGAGGTCATGGAATTTGTCACCTTATCCTCAGCTCCCAACATTTTTCATCATTTTCCGTGTGCCAAATAGTGGTTTTATGCAGGGTTCTATAAAGTAAACATAGTATCACACAGAAAAAAAAGAAGCTCCCAGGGTCCAACCACATACTGCAGAATTTGGCCCTCAGTGCCCCCTGCCAACCTTCCTATATGTCCTCTGCTCACTCCATGCCAGTCACATTGGCCTGCTCCTGGAGCAACAAAGCAAGCACACTCCTACCTCAGGACCTTTGCACCAGCTGTTTTTGCACCTGACACGCTCCTTCATCAGATACCCACATGGCACACTCTTGAGATCTCTGCTCAATTGTCATTTATACATGAGTTCTTCGGTCACTATTTTTTTAAGTGACCACCCCCACAAGCCACTACTCATGGCACCAACTCTCTAATTCTTCTTTGCAGTGTTTATGGCTTGTTTATTATCTGTCTTCCTCCACTCCCATTAGGACAAAAGCTTCATGAGGATGGGAACTCTGTCTGGTTCGCTGACAGATCCTAGCACCCGGCACATGGAAGGCGCTCAATCAATACTCTGAATAAGAACATAGACATATGATAAAGGTTGACCCGCTTGGTTGCAAGAGAGGTGTTATCTGTTCTTCCCATCATCCTACATTTCCCCAATATTCTACACTAAACATCCACATCCCTTGCAGTCATTAAATCAAGAAGTATTCTTCACATGATCCTACTGGGCCATCATTGTGTAGGCCTCAAGTCCTCCCCTCCATCAAGTTTCATACTCACCCCCACTCCACAGCTTCCTGCACTGAGCTCCACTGTGAACAGCACAGTCCCTTGAAACAGAGACGGTCAACTCTGTATTTCATCAAACCTGCTAGATCCAAGGACTTCAAACACAGAGGCCTGCTAATGAGTCATACCAAAGTCCTTTTACCTAAAAGCTCTAATTCCAACAATCTTACCATTGCACATGGGACTAAGAATTCAAGGTCCCAGTACTTGCTGAAATAGCTGTGCATTGTTCCCCCAATACAGGCCAACTGTAAACACTGCTTACAATGCTGGCATCATGAAGTTGGGAGTATGCTCAACTTCACTGACCAGGCATGCTTAAATAATTTATTTTTTACTGGAGAAAAGAATAGATATTATTGGATGTGGGTTCCAATTTATATCAATCAACTATCAGTGAACTTCACATTACATATAAAACAATAAATGCACATGGTAATCACTTAATTTTACAAAGGTCTTTCCCTTACATATCACCTTACCGAATCTTCCCAACCACTCAGTAAGGTGGGTTTTATTATTATTCCTATTATTCCTATTCCTAAAACACAGAAAGGCAAGAGGACTTCTCAAAGGTCACAAGTCATGTGGGTAAACAGAGGTGAAGTTAGAATTCAAACTCAGAGCCTGTGTTGAGTTAAAGGACATAATCTCTAATTATGAAAGTTAGGAGTCAAGCAGCAATGATGTCTAGACAATAGAGAAGCTGTGATGGGCAGCCACAAAATGCAGCATGGCTGGCTGCATATGAACTAAAGGAGCACCCAGGCTGTGAAATTGTGCTCCTGGCTTTGCCTATGAACATTATTGTTTGACAAGTGCTGCCCAGTGAATTGGTAGATGGAAAGGCTTTTCCACTGGCCTGAAACTAATGCAGGGACTCATAAGTAAATAGCACTCATCTGTGACAAGCACAGATAAATCCCAGTTTAGGGCCTTCCTCTGGAAGGGTTCATGGAGGTGTCCTGATGTTCCACTAGCACAATTCATCATCCCAGAGAGACAGGTTAAAAGGTGCAGTCAACGCCACGCACCATCTTGATACAGGCTCATACAGCAGGGGCTGGGGACCCAGGATCTGATGGAGCACACGGACTGGCAAGTACGGACCTCCACAGAAGGATTCCTGACATGAGGCCACCTGAGCCCTCCAGCAGGAGGGTACATGGCAATAGCTAACCCCAATGAATCTTAACACATTTGCTTAAAGAATCTTAGTTTGAATGAACTTCAAGAAAAGGCAAAAAGAGAGGCACAAGACTGTGTATGTGTGTGTGTATATATATGTAACTTAATTTACCTGTAATTTACCTGACATGTATATGTACACATACATATATGCCTACACATGCATATATACATACACTACAGATCATACATACACACGAATAAATCTGTGTCAGAAATTATAGCTAAGAAAGTCAGCGGACGGGCAGCCCAGGTGGCTCAGCGGTCTAAGAGCTGCCTTCAGCCCGGGGTGTGATCCTGGAGATCCAAGATCAAGTCCCACATCGGGCTCCCTGCATGGAGCCTGTTTCTCCCTCTGCCTGTGTCTCTGCCTCTCTCTCTCTCTCTCTCTCTCTCTCTCTCTCTCTCCGTGTGTCTCTCATGGATAAATAAATAAAATCTTAAAAAAAAATAAAGTAGAAGGTCAGCAGGTGCCTGCAACTGAGGTACAAAAGAAAGATTTTGGTACATACTTAATAAAAATAGAGAAAGTACGTGAATTGGAAAAAGTATAGCTATAAACTGTAAGGATAGACAATAGACAAACCTTTATCAGGGAAGACCACAGTTTCAAAATCTCATCAAGGAAGGAAATGCAATACACGTGCATGATTAAGAGACCATATGTGAATGTGGTCCACAGAAGGGCCTCTGGAGCCAAACAGCCTGGCCCCAACCTTACTTCTCCTACGTCCTAGCTATGAACTTTGGGAAAGTCACTTAAGTGTTGGTTCTCCAGCAAAGAAAGCTGCTTAAAATTACAAGCCTTCATGTAGACAAAACACCCCTTCACACAGCGTGCTGTGTGTATAATGAGACTCAGTCGGTGTCACTGCCTTCTCCTCTCCTTGCAGTGGGCTGACCATAGCCCACTCTGAGCAGAGGCTACCCTTGAGCTTCAGACATCAGAATGGGGCATACCTAGAGCTCCCGTGGGGACCGCAGACATGGCATGATTAGGCTTACATTTACTTGGAATTTTGTTACTAATTTGATTCCAGTGTGACCCAAGATCTCAATCCTTTGAAATATAAGCCTTATGTGATGACACATGATGGCCTTTCTTGACAAACATTCCACGTACACCTAAAAAATAAGTATATTCTTCTATTGGGTGGAGTGTTCTTTGAAAATGAAATCGGTCAAAGTGGCTGTATTCTCATTTCTTACTCAATTGTTCTGTCAATTACTGAGCGATCAGGGGTGAGAGTTCCTGCTACAATGAAGAACCGGTCATTTCCTCCCTTTAGTTGTCTGTTTTCGTTCAACTATGTCAAAGCTATGTTCTTAGGCACACACGCATTCATGATTGTTAGATCTTCTGAGTAAACTGATCCTTTCTTATTAAGATATGTCCCTCTTTATCTCATGTAATACTTCTTATTTGTAGTCTACATGGTCTGATATTAATTTTATCACTCCAGTTTTCTGATGTTTATTTTTTGCATGGTACCTGCCTCTCTAGGCTTTCATTTATTTGAAACCTATCTGTCCCTCTATACTTAGAGTAGGCCCCTTGGACACAGCAGTTAGTTGCCTTCCCTTTCTACCTGACAGTCTCTGCCTTTCCTCTGAACGTTTAATTTATTTACATTTAATGTAATCACATGGCTGGACTCAGGTCTGACACGTTCCTATTTGTATTCTAGTCTACCTGTTCTTTAGTGTTCTCATTTTCCTTTCCTTTCTTCTTTGGAGTTAAATTGAGTTTTTTAGTGTACCATTTTAATTCCTCCGCCTATTTATTTCGTTTTACTTTTATTAGTGACTGATTGAGCGGTTACAGTATGTATCTTTAATCTGTAACAGCCTATTTCATAGTGTACTAATTAATGGAAGAAACAAAATAATTCTATTTACCTCCTCCCCACTTTGTCCTCATAGGTCTTTGTTGATGTTCATAGATACAAAAATATAGGTACACTATACTGAATATATATATGAATATATTCCACATACACTATAGTCTACACATATTATAAATCAAATACAGTTGTTTCAAATAACCATATGTCTTTTAGATAAATCAAGAGAAGAAACATACACAGACAGTCCTATAAAAATATATCATCTGTGTTGTCATCTGCCTTTAGAATAAAGAACTTCCTTTAGCATATCCTGTGGTGCAGTACCGCTGATGACAAATTTTCTGCTTTTACTCAACTGAAAATATGTATTTCACTTTTCATGGGAAACTTTTGCTGGAGAGAGATTTAACAGGTGACAGATCTTTTTAAAGGATTTTTTTTCTTAGTATTTTAGATGTTCCATTGTCAACTGGTCTCCATTATTTCCAGTTTTTTAGTTTCATTTTTAGTATCATTATTCTCACTCCATATAATGTCTCTTTTCCTCTCCTCCAGGTGCTTTCAAGATTTCTCTTTGGTTTTTAATACTTTGACTGTAATGTGCCTAAGGGCAGCTTTCTTTGTATTTATCCTGCTTTGGGTTTGCTGAGTTTGCTATACCTGTAAGTTGATTTTTTTTCACCCATTTTAGGAAATGTTAGGCCATTATTTCCCCAAATATTTTTTTCTGCCCCATTCTCTCTCTCTTCTCTCCTTCTGAGATTCCAATTACAAATATACTGGACTACTTTGTATTATCTCACTGGTCCCTGACACTGTGTTAATTTTTTTTAACTGAGTAACTTTTTTTATTGATCTAACTTCAGATTCACTGGACCTTTCTTCTGCTATTTACAACCCACTGTTAACACAATCTAATCAACTTTTCATTCCAGATATATTTCAAAGTTTGAATTTGCACTTTTATAAGTCTTCACTTCTCTGCTTAGATTCTTAGATCTGTTTATTCATTAAGATTCCCTTGTCCTGGGGCACCTGGGTGGCTCAGTGTTTGAGCGTCTGCCTTTGGCTCAGGTCATGATCCCAGGGTCCTGGGATGGAGTCCCATGTTGGGCTCCCTGCTCAGTAGGAAGCTCCCTGCTTCCCCCTCTCCCCACTGCTTGTGACCTCTCTCTTGCTTTCTCTCAACAAATTTTAAAAATAAATAAAAATTTACATAATTTTTTAAATCTTAAAAAAAAGATTGCTTTCTCCTTTAAGTCTTTGAAATACACATACACACAGGCACATGTGCACATGCACACACACACATACACACACAGAGATTTGCCTTAAAATAATTGTCCTAAGTCCAACATCTGAATCATCTCAGAGCCAGTTTTGTTTAATTGCTTTGTCTCTTAACCATGGCTTACACAATCCTGTTTCTTATAGTAATTTTTATTGTATTGGTATCGCATAGGATATATTATAGATGATTTCAATTCTTTGATTTTTTGAAAATATTTTATATTCCAGCAAGCAATTAATTTGGCTAGATTTAAACTCCAATTTCAGCTTCCCCTGCAAAGGGTAGCAGCTAAAACTTGTCAATTCCTTTAGCCTTTAAGCAGTGCTTTTTGCTGGGAACCTTGCAGTCTCCCCCATTCACATGAGCTCAGAAGTTGGCCAATCATTTGGACAAAGTTAAAAATGATCTTCATAGCCCCATTCTGTATTTCCCTCCTCTCTGAAATCTCCTCTCTTATTCCCCATTCTGGCTCCCAACTTCCCAACTCACTATTAGCACAGTTTTCCCTTGATTGCTAACCCCCCTCCCCACAAGCTCCAAGAACTGAAGAGTACTCTCAAGTAAAAAGCCATATAAATACAACTTTTATCAAGTGCAATTCTCTTCTTTCAAGAATCAATTTCCTTGTAGTTTCTTCTGGTACACCTAAACCAATTGATTTGTTTCTCAGAGAGAAGAGACTTCTTTAATAGTCTAAGGCTATAAGGTCTTGATAAAAGAAAATGCTCATCCTTAGCAAGACATGGAAGAAAGAGACCTATGCTTGAGAAACTTCCAATTCCTTAACTATCCTCTTATTCTCTTAACCATGCCACCTCTGGACTTTCTAACTGCCTTGAAACCCCCACCTCTGGGATGTCCTGATCCTACACAGGGGGATTAATCTCCCTCCTCAACACATAATGATGGCTCCTCTCTACTCATGCTCTCAGGCTCTGCCAGTGGATGCTTAATGAAAGAGCAGCTCTCTAATGCTACTTGTGGCTGTCCACGACCCACTAGAGTCTGTTGTCACTAAAAGCAATTTATCAACTAAGAGGCATCCATGACAATCTATCTATGTATACCCAGGCAGCCACAGGAAGCTCTGTTTGGAACAGGAGTGTACCTGGAGTAATGTTCTCTGCCAACACCAGTGGCGAACTGCTTCAGAAAAAGGAATAACCCCACATGAATGTCCCTCCACTTACACCATCAGTTCCCCCTGGTCTATTCTGGAGCAACAGTAAATACTAAAACAATAACTCCTCATGTCCTTTTTCTTGGGTATGAACTCTGGTTGAGGCCATTAGGAACTCTACCAGTAAACACACTCATTAAGCATTTCATCATCATCCTTGTTAAGTCCTCATCTTTGGCAAGGCTACTCAGGCCACAAAAGGAAGAAGAATCACACAGTTTACTGAACTTAAGTTCAGTAACTGAACTTTGGTAAGGTAATTCTTTGCCTTACACCATCTCCTATAAGCAGAGACATTCTAGAGGATAAAAGAAATCAGTATCTCAAGTCTGTATTTTGACAAGTCCAGATTCATAAAGTTTCCCAAAACAGTACAGTTTCAGACTCACAGGTGAATAATTCATTTTTTTAAAGATTGTATTTATTTATGAAAGACACAATGAGAGAGGCAGAGACATGGGCAAAGGAGAAGCAGGCTCCATGCCAGAAGCCCAATGTGGGACTCGATCCCGGCACTTCAGGATCACTCCCTGAGTCAAAGACAGACGCTCAACCGCTGAGCCACCCAGGCGTCCCCAGGTGAATAATTTAAATGCTGAGAAGACGTTAAGGGGCTCTAAGTATGCTGACTGACATCTACAAGCACACTCTAAGTGGCCCATAATGCTGAGGGTCATGACATTTCTAGAACAATATGCTTCCAACCATTATGAAATTGAATTGGCTCTTGAAGAGGAATCTTATAAATGGCCTAAACTTAGTAATGCATAATACTGCAGGACCTAAAAACAGACTAACAGAAATTCAGCCTAGCCCTACTTCATGGAAATGGGACTTTTTTGAATCAGAATGTAAAGGAGAGAAGAAAAATCAAGTTTGATTATGTAGTTCTGGTAAATTACGGAAGGGTATGCATATCATAGAAGACTCCCTTCATTTTACAAAATGAGTTAACCTTGAGGCTCCTTTAAATTCATTTTAGATCCCATTGGAAGTCTAATTAAACTGTATGGTCTCTCCCAAGAAAAAAAGCACATATGCATACACATGCATTACAAATAATTTCAGAAGTTTGTTACACCCTCTAAAGTGTCCAGGGACTCTCACATCCATTAGAAGTTCATGGCTCAAGGTTAAGAAACTGCATGATGCACCTCATTTCCTACCCTGTCACCCCATCCTAGTGTGTAACAATGGGGAATTATAAGCCTAGGATGTTCCAGCCACTTTCAGCACTGTCTTCAGAGCCATGGACAGGTACGAGACTGGTACAAAGTAGCTGCTTACCAAAGACAGGTGCTTGAAAATACTATTATTGTATCAGGAAACAGCAATTTCAAACAAGGAGAGCAAAGAACAAAACTTAAAACATTAAAAAGCCTTTACCTACTAAAACCAGAAAAGATAGCATTACTGATAATAAAAAATTACTGAAGTATTTCTATCCATTAGAAACTAGGTTTTAGTGATCAAAGGCTTGAATTCACACCCAACACTGAAGGTAGGAAAGGAATAACGTTCTGTTTCTCTCTCTATCTCCCCTAGGCCCTGGCATGCAGCACATTGCCAATAAACCCTTGTTAGCAACAGCATAGAAGCCCTGTTTCAGGCTTCCCAGCATGCCAGCTTCCACAGGCTTCCAGAGGCTCTCTGGAAGGGAAGACACACGCTCTGCCAAATGTAGCAATTTTAAGTGTGCCCAGTAAGATGTAAGCCTAGTTGTGCAGGGCTGGGGCACAGGACCTGCAGAATGTGCGGGACAAGCAGCAATAGGGTTTTTAGAGTGGTAAGAAATTACATCCATGCCCCAGAAAGCCCCAAGTTGAGATGTGTGCCATGAGGAACTGGCAGGGCAGATGAGGAAAGCAGCCCCAAATCTGATGGGTGAACAAGCACATTGCCTGGGTCCACCAAGGAGCAAGTCTCCATGCCGCCCTGGGCCAGTGATTCATTTGCTGCATGAAGCCTGCCAGGATAGCCTCCTCCCAGTGAAGAGAGGGGGTGAGGCTGACCAGGCTCTGCCATGGCTGGATGTGTGACCTCAACAAGTGACTTAACCTTTCTGTGCCTCAGCTCCCCCCACTGCCAGCGGGGGCTACGATTTCGTCTATCTCACGCCGTTGTTGGGGTGTATGTGAGTTTCCTAGGGCTGCTGTCACACAACGTCATAAACCAGGTGGCTTCAATCAAAAGAAACTTATTGTCTCGCAGATCCAGAGGCTAGATGTCCAAAATCATGGTGCAGACAGGGTGGTGCTCCCCCTGAAACCTGTGGAGAATCCTTGTTCGCCTCTTCTGGTAGCAGCCAGAAACCCACAGCATTCTTCGGCTCGTAGGTGCAGCACTTTCATGTCTACTTCCATCAGGATTCTCCTTTATGTACTTATGTCTTTGTGCCTTTTTATAATGACACAAGCCCACTCTAATGGCCTCATGTTACATGGGTTATGTGTGCAAAAACACGGTTTCTGAATCAGGTCACACGCACACGTATGAGGGGTTAAGACTTCAACATAGCATCTGGAGGCCACAGTTCAATGCCTAACAGGGAGGTCCACTGAGATAGGGGCTGGCTATCTTTGCATGGTACCTGGCCACAGGAAGGGCTCCATAAGTCAGCAGCTCTGCTGACTCATCAATAACACGGACGGGTTTTGGGACAACCATTCCCATCATCGACTCACTCAAGAGTCCCCTAGACTCAAGGCAGGCATGCCATGAAGGTAAGGAAGCCACCTGAGAGCCCCTCCTCACACATGTTCCTCCCACTACTTTAGGATGGGCCTAGCAATATGTTGTCCAAGAAGATTCTAAGTAAGCCTTGTTAAGAGATCATTCAAAATAGCACATTCAATAGCACAAAATACTGAAAAGCCAAAGCCTATACACATCTCCTGTTTCAATTTTGAATACCGTGGCCTTCTGACTTTTTTCAACTACAACCCCCTGAATGCACCCCCCTAGAACACATCCTTCTACTTTGGACTGAAAGACAGATAATGCTTCTACCTGCTAAATAGCCAGTCATGTATTCGTGGGTTTAACTCCGCTGGCGCCAATCACAATTCCCACAAAGAAGGGCCCGTGACGTTGTGGGCTTCGCATTTTGAAGCCTGCACTCCCTGCTTGCAATATGGAGTACACTTGCGAGATGTTGGTGGATGCTGTGTCTCCTGACTGCAATCCCTAAGATTCTAAATAAACACTTTTGGTTGCTCTACAGCCTCTTCCTCTTGGGCGGCATGATTCACATGGATATGTATTTGCATCAAATGCATACAAGATCTTTTAACTACACTGTTAGGATCTCCATCCCTTCCATGCTCATGTCTCACTCCACCATATTCCACCTTGTTCCAACTAGCAGAACCCAGGTAAGAGGACCTAGGTGGAGATACAGGGAGGCAGAATTCAAGGGGATAAACTGTGGGGTTTGCGAGCACTCCGACATCCAGGTAAAGTTACTACTGGCTATTGTGGTGTGAGGATGGCTTTTAGGAATGTTACCATTCACCCACTATCATGGTAACACAGAAGGGGGCCAGAAGTCAAGTCAAGTCAAGAAGAGAGGAAGAAATTTTATGGCGCCCAGCACCAGGAGTGAAGCAGAACCAAGGTCTGAAACCTCCAGAGATGGACTCCAGGCCTTTGAACCATCTTCCAGCAAACAGCCATATAAAACACTTCTTTTTCTTTCCTGTTTGAACATTTATTTTTATTTATTTTTTAATTTATTTATTCATGAGAGACACAGAGACACAGGCAGAGGGAGAAGCAGGCTCCATACAGGGAGCCCGATGTGAGACTCCATCCGGGGTCTCCAGGATCACGCCCTGGGCCAAAGGTGGCGCTAAACCACTAAGCCACCCGGGCTGCCCTCTTTCCTGTTTGAAACAGAAGTTCTCTCCCAAAAGGAAGACAGTGGATGATGCAGCATACACAATTACAAACGCACAAGCTTCATACCTTTATTTCTTAGTGGGAGTCACATGATGTAAAATTAATTTGAATCCCTGTGCTGGAGGGGTAACACGTTACAAACAGTGAGTCCATCTGTGTGAGAAATGGTGGGCTTTGTGCATCCGATCATCAAAAATAAAAAGCAAATTTCATCAGCCATGCTAGGGCAAAGACTGACTTATCTTTCTAATCTCTCTATAGAAAATATTATAAAATTAATGTCATATAAAGAGATAACCAAAAAGCATGCAACCAAAAACATACTAGGGAAAATTTATTATAGAGGTATGTCAGGCAGTTAATTTACAATATAAATCTGCTATTTTCTCGACTGGGTCATGGTAGTAGTATGCATCAGCTTTCTAAAATTTATAATTTTTTGATGATTTGTTTTTTTAACCTAAACAAATAACTTTATTCCTAATTTTACACATGTAATTTTGGGATGTTTGTCATAAAGAGAGCGCCTACACTGTATATGCTGCTGCCCCCATGAAACCTAGATCCACCCATGCTTATGCTCCTCTAGATCTCTGGGTTTACATTTTTTATCCAACTCACTTGGGGACTGTTTAACTCTCTGAGCCTCAGTTTTCTTGGCTGTAAAGTGGGGAGAGTTTATATGGTGGTTTAGACACTCAGTCCCAAGTAAATTACTTTCCCAAGTACTGTGCTAGGAACTAGAAATACACTCAAGAGAAAAAATGGACATAAGGTCCTTATCATCATGCGGCATAGCAATCAGAGAGGACCTAGGCCTTTGTTGAAGGGAAAGCCCATCCACTTAACTACTGCTTGTGAAATCTTTTCCTAACTACCAAAAACAGATACTCACATAAGCCACAACAGCACAGTTTCAATATGTATCTTTTTTTTTTTCTCCAGTTGCTGCTTCTGTTCCCAGCCAGGGAGAACAAGCAAAGGTGTCCAGCCGAACCTCTCAGCCAGCAAGTGCTCGGCCACACAATCTTGAGTCCATTCAACCCCGCAGCATGTGTTTACTCTGTGACCTTTTCCTCCCAAGGAGCTTGTGTTTTAGTCAACAGCTTTCCCTCTGTGTGGTTGACACCCATCACGGTTCCCCAAAACTGGATAGCATGGGAAGAATGTGGCAGAGGAAGATGAAATCTGCATTCTCTATGGGAACAGAGGTGAGCTGACTCTTGGGGATTCATGACAACCTAGGGGTCTAGGGGAGGACATCAACAAAACTGCTGCAGTCTGGATGGAATAGCTCCCACCGATCAGAAACAGGAGTGAAATCAGTGCAGATGGAGGCCCGCACGACCTCAGAGAGTTTGCAAGGATGCATAAGCACCAGCCTCTGAAGATTACACCCAGCGAGGGAGGGGCTCAGGTATTGGGGCCCTGGGGTGCTGACTCAGTGAGCCCTTTCATCCCCAGGAACACATCCTGCACTCAGGGAAGATGCATTTCTATCATGACACGATGAGACAAATGTTAAGAAGAAATGGAGTGCAGTTCTATGAGCCATGAGGATTAAATGGCCAACCACAGCAAGTGCTGAGCCCAGTGCCTGGTGGTTAGTAAACGCTCAACAAACAGTGGCTGCTAAAGTTATTATCCCCACAACGACTGCAGAGCAGGGGGGATGGCTCCCGGTCTTTGCGCTCCCAGGGATACTTGGGCCAGTGAGGGCATACTACATGGCTTAAGAGACAGCACCCGGTTAATTCTACCCAGTGTTTCTCCCCACACACAAAATACTTGGAAGAGGGACACTGGGTGGCTCAGATGGTTAAGCATCTGCCTCCTCCTCAGGTTATGATTCCAGGGTCCTGGGAAAGTCTCACATCGGCTCCTTGCTTGGCAGGGGAGTCTGCTTCTCCCTCTCCTGCTACCTGTTTGAGTGCTCTCTCGCTCGCTCGCTCTCTCTCTCTCTCAAATAAAAGAATAAAATCTTAAAAAAGAAAAGAAAAACAACCTTGGGACATGGGTGCCTAATTCCCATCTTGCCAGTCACTTACCTGTTTGAGGTCAGACCAATTCCTAACTCTTCCTTGGCTCCGTATCAGAGGGAAAGACATTTCTCGACTCCTTGGACTTCTGGCTACAGCAAGATCACCCCATCCCACAGGAAGCAGAGGTGGATGTTGAAAGAGCAGGGAACAGGGAGAAGTCAGGTGTCCCACCCCCACTTCCCATGCTTCCAGGGGCACCTTGGCAGTAACTGCCTCTTCCGTGGCCTGGCTCCTGTGGACAGCCCTCCCTGTCACACAGGCTCAGGCACCACAGCCCTTGCCAGGGTCCTGACTCCTGCCCTCTGCAACTCTCCCTGCAACCCTATGCCCCCATGGCTCAAGGGAAACAATTTCCTGTGTGTCTCAGCTCTTTCATCTATTATGTAAACCACTCTCTGTATTCAATTTTCTTCAGTGCAAACACTGAAGTTGATTTCTGTTTTCTGTTTTTACACAACCCTCCAATAGGGCATGCAGCAGCCATCAGGAACGACAGTACATACCCAAATCTACTGACATACAGATGCGTGGCTGAGGGCTGGGGTTAAGACAACATGAGGAGCATGAGACAGCACTACACCCAGAAAAAGACAATGAGACACAGGTTCGTATGTGCATTTTAAAAAGTGACTATAGACATATACATGGAATTTTGACTTTGGTTTTCTCCAGGCCATGAGATGATGGATTTAAAAAAAAAAAAAAAACAACAACTCTTTGTGCTTTTCTAAAAAGTGTGATTCTTTTGTCTCAAGTAGGAATTTCTGTTCTATCAGAACGCTAAAAATGCCAATTCTCCAAGACAGGGAAAATCAAGGAGATCAACCTTCAAAAAGAAGTGAAGGGTCAAGTATTTGACTGGCATCTCTCTATTTATTCTGAACAACTCAGAGACTCCTGATGGAGAAGGCCTTCTAAGCCTGCTCCTGGCAGGAGGATGGGGGGATGCAGGGACCCCACAGAAAGACCGCATGGGTGAGAAGGAAGGGAGTCAGAACCACCAGAATGCCTACAGGTACAGGCACTAGTACCTGCTCTGCGGGGCCCTACTCCTGGCTGCTCCATGTTGGTCCTGACTGAGGACTGTCCACACCACAGCCTCTCTGCCACTCCTCCAGTGTCCTTCTAGGGACCAAATCAAACACCTCCTCCAGAAGCCTTCCTGCTCTCCTCAGCCAGCTGCTCTTTTTCCCAAGCAGCCTGCTCCTTTGCTTTTTCTTCTCGGCACCGGCAGACAACACAACCTAAGCGTCCGCTCAGCACGCGATCCTCTGCCATGGGTGAGCATGCTGTGGTGTGACTCCCACTGGCTGTCAGTATTTGTTTCTAAGAAGCTCAAACCTGAGTCCAAATCCTAGTTTTGCCATTTAAAATCCATGAGTCCTCAAGCAGATTACTTTTCTTCACTGAGCTGTGAGTTAAGGCTACAGACACTTATCACAAAGGATTATAAAGATGATTAAGAGGGAAAACTCTAAGTATGTAGCATGTGCCAAGTCGTAGGGCCTCGGATAGTAGGACCACCACACGACTCATGGGTCCAGCCCCCACTCGAGGCGCTTGCACAGCAGAGGCATTCTGCCAAGAGCTGTTGTTCACAGGCTTTTTTACACATAGATGTCACTCATGTCATCATCAAAGAACACTCCCGTCAAGATGCCTGCCTCTTTGTACAATGACGCCAGATGTGCAGAAACAGAAACAGCATCGACTTTGGAGCCAGGGTCCTGTGTCTTGAAACCGGGTTGGACCCTCACAAGCTGTGTACCTCAGGCAAGTTATTGACCTCTCTGAGCCACTTCTGTACAATAGAGATGATACCACCTTCCTTAAAAGGATTTTTCTAAGGATTAAGTGAAAAAATGTACATGCAGTACTCAACCCAGGTCTCAGTATTGAAGACTCTATGAGGATTCACCTCTGTCACTCCCATTTATACAAATGCCACCAACTCTTTTCTTAATTCATGAAAAAAGGAAACCTCACTACAATTATCAGCAGCACAGCATAATGGCACCCAGGTGGGACCACATGAGTGTCACCATAATTTAGGAATTTTATATCGTTTACTGATTTATTAACCATAAGAAGCAATTCCCCAGGGGAGATTAGAGTTGAAATAATTGTTTTGAAGAAAATAGGGTGGATCAACACAACAGAATCATTAATGATCAAAACTGTAACATGCACTTGATGAGCCAGCCTCCACAGAGCTTGCTTTCGACAACAAAATGGGGATTTGCACAAAAATCTGTAGCTGTGTCACCCAACAATTCATCAGTATTTCCCCTGTGTCTGCCCTGCCTCACTCCACAGTGGGGGAATCGGAGCCTAAGAGGCACAGTTCCCACGGAGGATGGGCCTCCCTCATCAATCACTGCAGGGCAGCCAGGATTTAATGGGCTTATTAATGAATAAAAAATTCAGTGAACATTTACTGGCTATTTTCTACTGAGTTATGTCCGTGAGATACTGCAAAAGAGACCCTGGGAATGAGAGGCTGGAAGGCTGGACAGGAGCAAAAGCTGCCTCCCCTGGATGCAGGTAAGACCCAAGCCCTACAATCCGTTTGGCATGCGTTAGAAGGTAACAGGACTGCTCTGCTCCCAAATACGCCTCAAAAGAGGACAGGCCTCAGGGAACCCTCCTCTCTTTAAAGAGCAAACTTCCCACAGTCTGGTCTAGAAATCTGTGCCGTTTTCATCTTAAAAAGCACATGCCTCAAAGTGCGTACTAATCTCTCAGGCCGCAAGATAGAGCCGCTGGTGCTGGTCTAATAAACATAACTAATCCATGAGGGATAGATTCAAAGTCACTTTCTTTCCCCCATTAGCTTCAGAATGTCATGGTTTTCTCATAGGAAGAGGTAAAAGATTGCAGAAGAGGATGGCAATGTTCTAAGTGCTTACGATAGCTAAGCACCATCCTTGACTATTTGGGGGGAGAAGATGGGTGACTCCAAATTGAAGTCTATCCCAGA
Organism: Vulpes lagopus; assembly: GCF_018345385.1. Taxonomy (NCBI): domain Eukaryota; kingdom Metazoa; phylum Chordata; class Mammalia; order Carnivora; family Canidae; genus Vulpes; species Vulpes lagopus. Next base: position 107,426,924 of record NC_054830.1, on the reverse strand, counting down.
GCCTCCCACTGATGGTTGGTTTTCAATCCTAACTGTATATGAAAACCATCTGGAGAGTATTAAAAATACGAACGCCTTCGATTCTTGACAAAGAATGTTCTCCTTTGATGATTACAACAGGCTGGGAGAACAGATAGGGTTACTCCTGCTCTGCTGCATCTCAGCTTCTTCATCTATAAACACAGGTCACTTATCCAACATACTTTTCAATAAGTTCAAAGCATATACTTCTTTCCAGTTTTTCTAGAGTCTAATCTTTACACACTCACACATTTTAAGTGCCCTTCCCACATTATCTGAGCAACATCACAAGTACACAAACAATGACAAAATATAAAAGAAGAGAAACCATAATCCTCCACAAACTGACCTCTAGGAAGAGCCACTATGACATTTCCATGTCTTCTATGTCAGTCTTTTATGTTTTTTTAAATTACAACAAAATAGAATCGTTCTGCACCCACTCTTTTGTAACATGCTTTTTACACTTGATAAAGCATGAACTTTTCCCCATGTTATTAAATATTCTACAGCATCATTTTAGTGGCTGCCTACTATGGCAGTGTATGCCTGTGCCTAATTTACTTAGCTTGTCTGCATTAATTAGGTGTTACTGTCTCACAGAAGTTGCTCTTTCATTTCTATACCCAAACCAGAAAAAGCACGTACTGAGGTATCTGAAAATGTGGAGACCCTTTCATGGCTTGGCATGTAGTTGGCATTAATATGCCAATTCTTTAGGGTACTTCTTTTTCAAAGGGATTCTAGACACTTCTCATTTCAAAAAAAATGTCTGGAACGGCTGTAGGATATGGCTCAGTATTCAAACTCAGCTCCCTTAAATCTCCAGCAGCAGCACTGTGCTCAAAGAGTTCCCAGCGCCTACATCAGGGCAGCTTCCTTTGCAAGATGTGAGGTGGGGTCAAAGGTTGCCTTGCAGACCACAGAGACTAGGCTCTGGCCCAGGCTCATGACCTTAGAGAGTCACGTGTCCACTTGGTTTCACCCCTGGCAATGCTCAAAGGAGAGTGTCACTCTTTGGCCAATGAATCTCTCCTGCAGGAACGTTTGAGAATAAAGCAGAAAATTGCTGAATCCCTACAGAAAACCCTGCCGTAAACATTCAAGGCCCTCCATCACCACACTGGTGAGGAAGGTGCCAGATTTTTTGCTTTCTTTTTCATAATCCAAATTCAGAAACTACATTATAAAATAGACTATACCAACAAGTGCCAACACAGGAACCCACAGCTGCCGGGAGTCTAGAGTGGTTCTGGATGCTGTGCTCTTTGAGAAGCAACATGCCCCATGCTTCTGACAGCCAGGGAATGTGGTACAGGGAATAGCCAAAGAGCCCACTGGGGTTCAAAGTCTCAAGTATCTGAGAAGAAATGATTTCTTTGCTCCAAAATCCCACTCCCATCTCTCTTTCATCATCCCCATCTGATAAATATCCCACCAAAGGAAAATACATCTGTGCTAGGAGGCCTTCTTTGAAGAGTAAATACTCCTGGAAGAGAAATGTCCACTCTTCAGTGGATCTGAAAGCCAGTGCTACCAGAAGACCACAGTGAACCGGACCAGGCCTAGTTTTCCACCATCAGTTAGATGTAGAGCCCAGCCCAGAGCACACGGGTTACCATCCTCCCCTGGCAGCACCCCAGATCAACAGCAAGGCTGGACCAGCAGGGGAACACAGTTCAACTCCATGAGGTGACAGGGGGTGGAGCCCAACTGTCCTGGACCTAAACATGTCCCCACTCTCCCATTCCCAGCAGGCACTGAAATTCTCACAGGGAGTCTCTCCTAGGAACTCGGTGGGGATGCAGGGGTTGTAGTAAGCACAGGCATCATGCTTTTGGAGAACTGAAAGGGTGACATGTAACTAGGCCCTGCTAGACTGCTGCCTTCAGTCAGCCCACTGCAGGCATTACAGCAGTGCAGCTGGAAGCAGGCATGAGGCAGGGCCACAGCAGAGAGGCCAGCTCTGCCAGGACGATGAGGAGGGAGGGGGCCACGACAGAGGCCGAGCCCAGCCCCGGCCATGGAGACTGCCTCAGGTGGTGGCCCCGGGAAATAACCAGGGCAAGGATGGGGAACATGGCTCACCCACCCCACGGAACAGGCATCAAAACCTCAGAAGAACCACAGCTCCAGCTTCCCTTCCATCCCTTCAGATGGAACCTGACCCATCCCCCTGAGCTCCCAGAACATCCAGGATGTGGACGAAAGCTGCCTCAGGCCGCTACAGGCCCCCCAGTGGCCAGGAGCCCACCCTGCTCTTCTCCCACAGTTGCTTGGACCAGGGCCTGTGTCCCTGGGGGGACAAGAAAAGGAGCAGTTTTCTTGGCTGTTTCCACCATTTGCTGCAGGGCCCATGGGCAGCCCCCCGGGGAAGGAGCCCCCTCATGAAGGCATCCCCTGGGAGGGAGCAGCACAGCTGGCCGATGCCCCACAGGGAGCCGTGCGGCCCCTTCTGGCTTGCCCAGGTGGCTCCCCCCGCCCAGGGGTGGTCCGGCCCCGGCACCACCTCAACTCAGCGTCACCCCAGGCTCTGAGCCCCACCCCTCAGGCTTACCTGCCCTTGGGCGTGATTATTTTCATCCTATTTGTGCTTTTCTCCTACAAAGCCTGGCAGAGGGGTCTACACGGGCCTCTGCAGACCAGGGGCGACCGCGTCATGCCCGCTGAGCCAGACCCACAAAATGAGGCCCCAGGCCTGTCACTGCTCAGGGCCGAAGAGGAGCAAGGAAGCATTGCGCCCGCAGAGGATACTGGGATAATCCCAACTCCCCTGATCCGGTTCCGAGAGCTCCAAACCCAGCCTCCCCAAGACCCCCCACCTTGGCATGCCCCTAACTGCACCAGCTTCTCCAGCTTGATGGAGAATGAACGGAGGGTCCCAGAGAAAGAAGACAGGACTTGCCACAGGAGAAATCCGTGTTCAGATCTCTGCTCTGCACTTCCCAAACTTTCTGAGCCCCACTTTCCCCACCTGAACAGCAGAGATGATTTAAAAAAAAAAAACTGCCTGTGGATTTTAAAAAATGAGAACTGCCATGTATGAAGTACTAAGCCCAATGCCTCAAACACACGCTGCTCTCCCTGAAGGGGGTATTAACATCTGTCACGGGCCTGCGGTTCTCTGCGGCCACTAGTCACAGCACAGCTCGATTTAAAGGACGTGTGTGATCGGCTGCTGTTGACATGCATCGTTCAGGGACCGCATTTCCTTCTCTGCCCCCCCCCCAGCTCAGTGCCACACAGGCACCCCACACATGAGGTCCATGGGACACATGAGGTCCATGGGACACTTTCACGTCTCCAGTCGGCTTTGCTGAGGTCTGAGGCGCTGACATGGTCTGCCCACCCCGCCCACTGGCTGGGCCTCTGCATCCAGCAAAGAGGCGTGTTCAGGCTGGTGCAGGCACACCGCAGCATGCACCAGACCCGGCAACTTGTGAAAGTGTGTCACGTCTCAAATCAGAGCCCCTGTCCGTGTGCTTACCCCTGCCAATCTCATCAAGTCCCTCATGTCCTTGGGGGAGTTTATCAAGTGACCACAGGTAGCTCTGAGAGGATCAAACGATCACACCGGCTAGAGCCAGAGCTATGCTGGGGCAAAGTTACATCATCCCTCCTATGAATTCATCTCTGTCCACTAGGAAGCCCTCCTGGATCCCCCCAGACAGAACGTGACGCTAAGCATCAGGGCCAGTTCCCCAGTTCGTATTCCACAGGGCTGACTCCTGTCCATCCCCTCTGTCATCCCGAGGAGGCTGTGAGTGGTGGTCCATGCTACACAAACACAAGTACAGTTTAGGGTAGAGACAGTCTGCAAACAGACAATTAGCCCTATGCAATTAGCTCTGTGCAATAGACACCGCTCTGTATCCCTCCTTTCCTGAGACAACAGAAGCTGAGAGAGGCTGAGCCCTCCTATCTGGGATCCCCTCTGCTTTCCCCCAGGAGCAAAGGGGACCTCCATACCAGGACACCGGGGTTCAAAGTCTTCAGGATCTGAGAAGAAATGGTTTCTTTGCTCCAAAATCCTACTCTCATCTTTCTTTCATCATCCCCATCTGATAACTATTCCACCAAAGGGAGATGCCACCAGGACACATCAGGCAGCCTCTGGCCACACTGACGACATGAGGCTCTCAAGAACACATCTATGAGATCAGTTTATCTCATTCTATGATTATTCACTGCCCTTTCTTCTAGATGGTGAGGTCCCTAAGGCCTGACACTGCATCTGTCCCCTCTCACTGTGTCCAGCACTAACAGGGCATCTACGGTAGGTTCCCATAAAGATCCAGGGCAAGCTCGCAGAGAGCTCACCTGTCCCACAGTGCCTCCCATACTTCACTGTTCCTCCCAATCCCCGGAGCATCTGGTCAAAAAGCAGCCTCTGGTTCAGTAGGGCCAGGGTGGAGAGTGAGTCAATATTTCTAGTAAGGTCCCAGATGATGTCAAGGCTGCTGGAAAAGGGGTCACGTTTTAAGAGATGAGGCAAGTAGCTGGAGGCTCCTATAGCCAAAGCTAATTCTCTTTTCAAAATAAACAACTTTCATTTTTCATTCCTGGGCACCTCGAGTTGTCCTTTCTTTCAGCCAGGTCATGAGACCTCCTTGCTGGTGCTTGGTCTCATGATTCCCAAACTTCAGACCAGAGCTTCAGTCCTGAAGAGCTGAGGCCTAATCTCCTTTCTGCTGGCTCCCAGGCCAACCACCAGGCCTGGGACTCACAGTTCTTCACTAAAAACCCAGCCACACCACAGGCGCGTTAGCAGATGCCTCTGCTTTTAAATCCCTGGAATTCAGAACTGCACATTCCAAACCTCATTCTCACTACATTTTTTCCCCTGCAAGTTTCATTTCTAGCTTCTCTACTCTCTGAATATTTCATTCAGGCCCAGGACAGAGTCTTAAATTGCAGGAAACTCAAATTCTGCTGATCAATTAGCCTAAGCGAATAACGTGTCATTTTACTCATTTAACAATTAGAGTAACATGGTTTCTCTGTTCAGCATAAGCCTGCTGCGTGCACCTAGAGAACAAATCTACCTGCCTTTAGAGAAGATCCATTGAAGAGCCAGAGCCCCCACTGTGCTGTGTCATCTAAAAGGGGTGACACTTTGATCCTTCTAAGGATTATTCTTTTTTCCAAACTGATAAGGGCTTGGAATGGTCCCTGGGCCAGGAAGAACAAACACCCTGCCTTTTTCAGAGGGCCCTGGGTATCAACTGTTTCCTCACTGTACTGTCTGGCTGAGTCAGAGAGATCTCTATTGGTGGAACGGAGTACTCATGTTCTATAGACAGAGTCCCAAGTCACCAATCTCCAGCCCTTGCTCTTCTTCCCCAGATTCTACTACAGCCACATAAACACAAAGGGCTTTGGGTGCGGGGGTGGGGGAGGAGCATTAAAGTGGGAAACAGAAAGGGCCTTTGTTCTTAGTTCCTAAAGTGAAACTGCTGGAACCCCTTACCTCCTGGTCCCTCCCAACTCATGGCCATGGAATGAGGACAGAGAGAACTCATCATCCCTGACCTTCAGGGGCTCCAAAACTTTGTTCCTGACCTACCTACATTGCTGCTGCTTCGGTGCAGTGCACGATACTGGGGAGAATGTGGGCTCCAGCATATCAGGAAGGCATGAATTTCAAAAATGATGAAAGGTGGTCCCAAGAAGGTCAGGTAGGGGTGTTAAAGAAGAAGTTTCATAGTGTGGTTGAATCTACAGACAGTCAAACTATCTTTGTCAAAAGTGTGTCTTCAAAACATACCATTTCAGCAAGTAAAAGCTCAGCTCAGCAGGTACCATTCCTTACCATGGCTAGCAAACTAACCCTCCAAAGTCATCAGATTGAAGAAAATCTGACACCCACATTAATACACATTACTGCAAAGCCCACCTTCTTCCACCAGAGTGTGATACATTTATAATAAAAGAGAGAATTCACTAACCATTCACCAACCATCTACAAATGAAGCCAAGTTGTAATAGACGCATTTTCTTCATCAGATGAAGCTAGCTTCCAAGATCTACAGAACTATTATTCTCTACCACCACCACCCCATGCATATTTTTCTTTTTCTTGGCAGACATTTTATTTTTGTAAGTTATACTAAGTTTTGTTCTGATAGCTCACCAAAACCTAGGGTAACAAATACTTTTAATTTGATTATTTTAAGTTTCATTAATTTTTCAAGCCACACAACATACAGAGGCACAAACATATTCACCAGACATTCACTGCAACCTGTGAAGGTTAATAGTCATTTAATGTAACTGCATATGGTACAAGCAATCTTCCTGTCCCACTGCATTTTCAAAGACCACATAAATATGTAATCTATTCCTCTCTTTTTCTATCATAACATTCCACTGGGGTGATTCTGATGAGCTGTCCCCCTGCTGCCTCCATGGTAAAGTGCTGCACGATGCCTGATGGATAGATACTGGGTTTGAGTGAGGAGGATTTCTGCAGGCATCCATAAACCCAGCTCATTTAAATTGCTAGCTGTCGACTACTTGAGAAGAAAAAAAAAGACTGTCTTTAAATAATAAAATGTGGTTCTATTGTCTAGAATGTCAAGCAGAATTCCAATTTCCAGGCAGCAACAGTGAGGGACCACTTGCTCATCATAGATACCTTAAAAAGAGGTAAGAGTACTCAAGGTGGTTCTTTCTGTAACCAAGTTTCTAGTGAGTGTAGAGCCAGACGATTGTTTAGATGGCCAAGTGGATCCTCAGTGGGAACAGAAACTGATCGAGGATGCCACTAAGAAAAAAACCCTCTTACAAAAATGGAATTCAGAGGTGAAACAAGCACTGCCTATTTCTGAATTTGTCCTCTGTTACAAGTAAGGTGCTTAGAGCAAAGGCTGGGATTCTCAAAACCACAGTATGCCTAAGAAAGCACAGAATAGACCCCATTTGGGGCATTTTACCTGATAGAAAGAAAATTTTCCCTAACCCCAAGATATACAGCTGAGGGCAGAGAGGCTCAATATTGTGTATTTGTTGACCAATTCATCTCCTTCACTGAAGGAAATAAAATTTCATTCATTTACAGACTTGCTCAGTCACAGTTGAGGTTGTGCGGACACCACTCTGCTCAGGGCATACAATTCACATTTGAGCCCCTAAAATTTGCAAACTAATGCTGCTGTAAGCTAAAAAGCATAGTAAGTCACTTCCTCCACTCAGCAGCTCAAGTTTGTCCAACCTTTGCCTCAGAGAAAAGAGGAGTTGCACGCAAATTCCAAGGCCATACATCACAAAGATTATGGAGCCTGTTTGAGACATCATGAAAACTACCCAGCTGAATTTTAAGCCGCCTCTCCCCAGAGAATTGAGGATTCATGGATTCGCAGAGAAAGTGCATCTGGAGGAAAAATTCTCTGAAAGTAAAAACCCATAGTGAGTTCAATGATTGACCTTTCCTTTGGCCTTTAATTGATTTGCAAGCAATACTCTGTGGCTAGCATTGGATGAAATACCTATTAATATAAAGCAATTCATTATCCCTTTCTTTCACCCAATACATTTTTCCAATATGCTTATTGCTCCTTATAAGTAATAGATTGACAACCGTTGAAGAGAAAATCTTAATACTTGTAAAATGATTTCTTGAGAGGCATCAATTATCAAACTAGCTCTGTTACCAGAGTAATACTGAGTTACAATTTTAGGAAATGCTATAAAACTACACTTTGTATTCAAGTGATATCAGCAAGTTGCAAAAAGAAGCAGCCCTGGATTTCATTTCCCCTCAGAAACACCAACAACAATCTACAATCCAAAAATCCTTTGTAAGAACTCCAGAAATCAATTAGGAAGTCACAGTACTCTAGGCAAGTTCAAGGCCAAGAATAACTGCACTAAGACAGGTAACAAAACCAATTTCCTGTCAATCATGTTCATCCCTCCCTCAACCTGACACTGCTAACAATCAGAAAGAAAGGCCTAACTTGTGGCTTCAACCTTGGGAGGGAAAAAATGAAATATGCATCAATGCTCAGGCTTTTCACGGGGTTGCCCAAGGCTGTGGTTTCTATCTCATCTGATTCAGAGCACTGATGAGGAAACAGCAGACCTTGGATGCCTGGGGGCTGGAAAGAACAAAATAGGGCCCAGAAGTTTATGGCAACACCAGAGAACTTGTAATACTGCAAAAGGCAACTGACACAGCTCACCGCAATTGGGGAAAAAAGCGCAGCTTGTGGCTTCTCTCTTATTAGAAAAGAGAAGAGTGAAACATGCATCAAACAACCCAGCTTTTCAGAAGGCTGCCTGGGGGACTGATTTGTCTCACATGACTCAGAACACTGATGGAACCAGGATATACCAGACACTTTCAGGCCACAGGGAACAAAAGAGAGCTCAGTGGCTTGTGGCAAGACCAAAAAACCTTGAGTACCACAGACACCAGAGAGATTAAGAGACAACAAGCTCCTGAAAAAAAAAAGTGGCAAATCTCTCTAACTGGGAAATTACATACAGATGTCCAGAGATTACACATCCCCAGAAAGATATGAGAGGCTCTCAGAATCTTAGCCCAGCTGATTGGTGAAGTTTTTCCATTTGATCCAAACCTGTAAGCACTGAGAGAAATGGCTATTTGTTTCAAATGTGCATATCTCAACACAAAGTTACAAAGTACATGAAGGTTACAAACCAAAGAAACATGGTCCAATCAAAGGAACAAAACAAATCTCCAGAAACCAGCCCTCCAAAAATGGGAGGTATATGAATTACCTGACAAAGAATTCAGTATAATCATCATGAAGATACTCAACAAACAAGAAAATGATGCATGAGGAAAATGAAAATATCAACAAAGAGAAAGACTATTTTTAAGAAGAAACAAATTCTGGAGCTAAAGAATCCCCTAACTGCACTGAAATGTTCAGTAGAAGGGTTCAACAACAGACTTGATCAAACAAAAGAAAGAATCAGAGACCTCAAAGACAAGTAATTTGAAATTATCCAGTCAGAAGAGCAAGAATAAAAAAGAATGACAGAGTGAAGAAAGCCTAAAGGACTTGGGGTAGTCCATTAATAAGATCAATATACACACTATAGGATTCCTAGAAAAAGAAAAGAGAGAAAAGGGCATAGCTTGTTTTAAAAAAAAATTAATGAGTGAAAACTTCCCACAACTGGCGGAGGAAATGGACATCCAGATCCAAGAAGGCAAACAGATTTCAGCTAAGATGAATCCAAAGAAATACACGTCAAGATACACTATAATCAAATTCTCAAAAGTCAAAGAATGAATTTTGAAAGCAGAAAGAGAAAAGTAATTAGTCACATACACAATAAATCCCCATGAAACTTTAAGTGGGTAACCAGTAGAAAGCTTGTAGTCCAGAAAGCAGTGGGATGATACATCCAAATGCTCTTAGGAAAAAAAAAAAAGAAAAGAAACAACCAAGAATACTATATCCAGCAAAACTGTCTGGCCTTCAAAAATGAAAGAAAATAAAGACTTCCCCAGACAAACAAAAGCTAGAGGAGTTTAAAACTACTAGAGCTGCCTTGCAAGAAATGCTAAAGGGAATACTTCTAGTTGAAATGACAATGCGTAGAGAGCAACAGGAAAGCATTTGTAAGTATAAAGCTCACTGGTAAAAATACATGCACACATATCATAATGGTGCTATGTAAATAACTTTGAATTCTCAAATAGGACTTAGAAAACAAAATTATAAAAATAACAATCAAAAATAAATTGATACACAATTTTTAAAAATTTTGTTTATAGCATCAATAACATGCAATGGGGAGAAGTCAAAGAGTAGAGCATTTGTATGTGATTGAAGCTAAGTTATTATTCGCTTAGATTGTGATATTTAATCTCCATAGTAATCACAAAGGAGATACCTAGAGAAGATACACAAAACTGGAATTAGGAATCAAAGCATGTCACTACAAAAAAAAAAAAAAAAGCACAACAAAAACAAAATAATCCCCTTCACAATATCATTCAAGAGAATATAGTATTTAGGAATAAACTGAGGCGGTTAAAGACTTCTACAATAAAAACTACAAATTGTGTTCAAAGAAATTGAGGGTACAAATAAGAAATATTTGCACTCCCATGTTCATTGCAGCTTTACTTACAATAGGCCAGAGTTAGCACAACCTATCTCATCAACCTATCTCTTCCTATGAGGAAAATGAGGTGTGTATGTATATGTATATGTGTATATATATATATATATATGTGCATATACACAAATATACACAATGGATTATTATTCAGCCTTTAACAGGAAAGATATTGTGTTATATGCCACAACATGGATAAAGTGTAAGGATATACACTAAGTGAAGTCAGTTACAGAAGGACAAATATCGCATGATTCCACTTGCATGAGATATCTAAAATAGTCAAATTTTAGAAACATGAAGAGCAGTGGTCACCAAGGGACAGGATGAGGCAAGGTGTCCAGGTGGTGGTGGGAAATGAGGAGTTGCAGTTCAATGGATATACAGTGTCCATTATGCAAGTGAAAAAATTTTAGGGATCCTCTGTGACAGCAATGTGCATATAGTTGATACTGTACTGTACACTTAAAAATTTAAGGTAGCTTTCATGTTATATATAATATAACATATTATATTATATAATATATATATTAGCACAGTAAAAAAACAAAAACAATACTTTTTGTCCAGGTTGGAAATTTCAGAAAAATCTAGATGCCAACCATTTCAAAAGTAGTTTTCCACCATTCCCAAAATTTAGCTTCCAAGAGAAAGAGAACCACCACCATCATTAACCATACAGACACATTTCATGACTCAGTCCTGAAAACAACATGAGAGGTTAGCACTCATCAGGAAGCTGAACTCTCTTCAACCTATCTCAGCCCTTAAGTCTGATATCTGCAAGTGGGAATGGTCACAAGTATGTATGTAAATATATATGGCCAACTATTAACAGCACTGACATTCTTGGGGGGAGAGGGAGAACACAAAGGCCAATGGCTAAGAAGTGATCAAGACGCTTTAGCCTTATGAGTCATATTAGAATCTTTTAAAAGAAAATGTTGATGATTTAGTTGTGAAATTGAAAATCAAGAATTTTTTTCTTGGTTAAAAAGCTAAAGGTGACCCTTGAACATCAAAGAACATCAAATAACTGCATAGGTTATTTGTGAATTTTTTATAAATATAGTACACTACTATAAACTCTCTGTCCCTTATAATTTTAACATTTTATTTTCTCTAGCTTACTTTATTGTAAGAATATAGTATGTAATACATATAACATTCAAAATCCGTATTAATCCACTGTTTGTGGTGTCAGTAGGCTTCTCTTCAATAGCAGGCTATAAACAGTTGAGTTTGGAGGGAGACAAAAGTCATACATGGATTTTCAACTGCACAGGGGGCTGATGTCCCTGACTCTCATGTTGTTCAAGGATCAACTGTATCTATCAATTGGCTCTGGTATTCTTTCTCGATATATTTTACTGATCTGTAAAAAGACACAAGCCCTCCCTTGCATGGTATTCCTTCTCGGGTCAGAGATATTTTATCCTTCTGTTCTAGACAACCCATTCAGTTTTCTGGCCACTCAGTTCATTGTCCTTTGTTCTCTGAGACCAGGACAAATGATCCTAGACCCTTGCCATCAAGGGAGCTAGATCTCATGTACATATTTTTTAGAGACCTATATCTTTCCTCAAACTAAGAGCACATATGTGGTTCCCAGGAGCTAATAGCCCAACTCTGTAAAGTGTTTATCCAAACAGAACTTTAAGGCAGTAACTTGTAATTAGATGATTCCACCATCATTAATTAAGTACCCACTCTGCCAGACACGGTGCTGCTCTCACCAGTAGACAGACAACATGGAACAAAGACTCTGCCTTCCCAGAACTCACACTTGTTGGAGATACAGACATACAAATTCAAACATGGATAAATAAAAATGTCAGAGGGTGTTAGAAGCTATGGGAAAAAAAAGTAGGGCAAAATAAAGAGTAAAGAGAGTAAAGAGTGGTGATAGTTTAAATGGAACAGTCAGATACAACCTCTCTCAGAAAGTTACATTTGATGAGCACTGGGTGTTATTCTATATTTTGGCAAACTGAACACCAATAAAAAATAAATTTATTAAAAAATAATAAAGTCACATTTGAGCTAAGAGGTGAAATAGTGAGCCAGCTACACAAACAATAGTGTGTAAAGCAGTCCAGCAAAAGGAAACAGCAAGTGCAAAGGTCCTGAGGTCTTTTTTTTCTGAATAGATAACAAGTTGAACTCTAAAAGGACTGAACTGATTCACATTCACCAGCAGCATCTGGGAGTACCTATCGCCCTTCGTTTTCATCAGCAGCTCATTTATACCTATTTACTCTATTTTCTCCAAGGGCTTTGAATAGATAGACTTAAAGGATGGAAGGAGAGGAAACGAAAGAAGGCAGCATCCATTCTTTACTTCCTATACCATGTACAATGCTCCTTGCTTTATAGATGTTTCCATTCATCCTCACATCAACCTTATGAGAGAGACATTAATTACCCTCTTTTCCTTTAAAAAAGCTAAAGCCTACAGACCTAAGGAAAGACTTGAAGACAGGCACTCAATCCATAAGCTATAACTGGAATTGATTTCAGATGGGCCTCACTCCAGAGCCTGGGCTCTTTTCACAGCCATGGGCTGCCTCCCAGTGCAGGGGCACAGAACAGCTCCCTCTCTGCAGTCGCATTCAAACAGTGTGGAGGCCTATTCACTCCAGGTTCCTGCTTGAGTGGAGCTGGTTGTCCTGGGTAATCTCTTGCATATGCATTTAATTTTCCTTTCACTGTATTTTTTCAACAGTAGAAGCCAGTATTTCCCAATGCACCAGGAATTTATCTACAGCTAAAGTAAGTTACTGTCAGGAAGATGTGGATATGAATAATTAAGCCCCTATTAAACTTGCACACATCTTGTAATAAATCTCAAATTAGAATGTGCCAAGATCTTGTTAAACCTGCCAACACAAATTCTTAAATAAGGTGGGAATATAATTTGGAGCTTATCTGGAGATCCAACCCTTACCAAAAGATGCTCTTTGTCCAGAATTTTAATCCGAAGATTACCTGAATTTGTCTCGTCTATCATTCCATTGTGTTTGTGCCCACTGTAAAAATCAACCAGGTAATTTCCCCCCGGATATTCTCAAATAGGGTGCATTTTAATACATATGGCATTAAACCTCATTATTTTGGATGAATTATTGTCCAAAAAAGCCTCACCCTGAATATAATTTACCAAAACTCTAAAAAATAATTATTTGCATTCATCATTGATTTAAATGGAACTTTTCAAAAAGCGCAAGTGTAATGCTTCCTGTTGTGGAGAATGATAGAGAACTTTGCTTATAAGCAGAAAATCCTTAATCAGACTGATTTCCTGTCTTAGCTCCAGCTTCTTCCCAGCTGTACAATGGGAACCAAAGGAACGTTTACCACACAGGGAAGGATTCCCTGGCTATTAATCTCCTCTTATACCACCTGCCTGCTCTGTCATAAGTGGGTAATAAGTGTCATTTGCAATGCTTATTGCTCGGTGTATCCCAATAATGCAAACTGATAGTAGCTGAAACATACTACTAAAAGATTGTAAAATCTTTCATTTTTCTGAAGTAAAAATAATATGGGTGTATTTTCATAATCTCATTAAAAATCCACAATAACAAATGAGAAAATAAATCTTAAATATAATGTAATGAAGTCTTTTTTAAAAGACTGTATTTATTTATTTGAGAGACAGAGCAGAAGCAGGGAGAGGGGCAGAAGGATAAGCAGACTCCCCACTGAGCAAGAACCCCAATGCTGGATCAATCCCAGGGCTCCAAGATCAGGACCTGAGCCAAAAGCAGCCACTCAGGTGCCTCTGACATAATGAAGTCTTAAATATCCTTGTGACACTGACAAAAGCCCACACAGTGATCCCCATTTGCCATCAGGAAAATTAAGACATCCATGGTTGAGAAACTTGTCCTCAACCTCCCAGAAAAGAGGAATGAAAGAGAAACATGCACAGCTTGCCACAGCTCTCCAAATGGTGCCTGGGGGCTTTCCTCCCCCCCCAAAAAGTCTAGTCCATTCTTTAAATATAAGCCGTAACTCTACATATAAGCTGTGAAACTGTGGGGCAAAGCAAATAACTAATCTGTACATTAGAAACACACCTCTCCTAGAGTTGCTATGCATAAAATGACTAGTGTGTCAGGTACGCCCTGCTACACACACATAGCATTTGCCAACATGAGCTGCTGGGAATGTGCATCCACCTGCCTTTTCTAGGCTTAATAATTTGGGAAATAGTCCAGATTCTCAAGCTGAATGAACAGAAGGAAAATGTCTTGGCAAGAAAAAAGAATATGAACATATCATTCCTGCAGAGACCCCTCAGATATTAAGACCTTGGAATTAACCACCCATTGTCCATGGCTACCTGCGATGCCACTTAAAATGTAAACAACAGGAGTTCATCACAGTCCCTTCTGCTGCCTGACATCCAACTGATAGCTGAGTTCCTCTTTGCTAGTAATTGGAGAACCACCCGTGAAACATGCATGGTTGGCCCGACCAACAAACATGTGCCAGGAACCCACTGGAAAGACAACCTTGTGATTTTACATAATCTATAAATTGGGCCCAGCTGGAAGGCAAAATATGCTGAAGTCCTTAGGTCAGGTCCTCAATCCCTAGCCATGTGAACATTGAGGCTTTGCTGCCAAAGCTCCTCATCTTCCTGTGCAGTCTGGGAATAGGGACAATAGCATGAGGATGGGCCTAGGAAAGGGGGACAGTTGGCCAAGGCCATCCCAAGGATGTTATATCTCCTCCTCCAAAGAATTAGGTCTCCTCTCATTTAATGATAAAGGAAAAAATCCAGAAAAGCAAACATAATCCATGTGGTCTGCAGGGGAGACAACAGATGTGAATCTACTTCCGGGGCAGACAGGCCACCAGGGAGTCCCTGCAGAGAAAGCATCTAACTCTGTACCGGGCAGAGCACTTTCACATCATGTATCTTGACTCTAGGCATTAACCTCCCGCTCACCACAGAACGTAGCTCTAACAACAGCCAGCATGCCACAGTCCGAGGAGCTTTGCTAAGTATCTTACATGTGTTATTTTATTTACTCCTCATAACAATGCTAAGGAGCAGGTGCTATTATCACTTGCACTTTCCGGCTGAGAAAACTGAAGTTTAGCCTCGGAGACCTGCCAGGATCACACAATTAGTACGTGGAAAGGCTATATAACACCAGTCAGAGCCTTTCATATCACTACCTCCAAACTGTATCACGTCCACATAACAGGGGTTTTTCTTTTAAGTCATTTGGGAATTGGAAATGACATGCAAAGGCATAAATGGCCCCTAAGCAGGTAGACATCCCCCATGCCAGCTTTTGGATGCAGTGATGGTTAATCATATAGGCCAAATGGACTGGGCTATGAAGGGTCCAGACATATGGACAAACATTATTCTGGGTTTGCCTGTGGGGGTATTTCTGGATGAGATTAACACTGAAAGGCAGATTCAGTAAAGCAGATTGCCCCCTGCCCCCACAATGTGGGTGGGCTCCATCCAATCAAATGATGATCTAAGTAAAACAAAAAGCTAAATAAGAAGGAATTCCTTCTGCCTAAGTAATTGGGCTGAGCCAGCGGTCTTTTCTCATTATTGTACTTAAATGCAAAAATTGGCTTTTCTTGGATCACAAGCCTATTGGATTTTGGTCCACAAGTTACAATATTAGTTCTCAGGTATTCAGACTCAGACTGGAATTACACCATCAGCTCTCCTGGGTTTCCAGCTTGCCAACTGCAGATACTGGGACATCCCAGCCTCTGTAATCGCAGGAGAAAATGTCTTATTTTGTGTACATTTATCTTTGTCCTGTTGGTCCTGTTTCTCTGGAGAATTCTGACCAACACAGATGCCTTAGAGAAATCCCTAAAGCCTTAATTAACAAAGCAGTTTTTTATAGGTTGTTTAGATATTAAGCATCCAACAGCCAGTTTTTACAACTAAACTTTAGAGAAATGTCTGACCCAAAGAAATGCTGCTTAAACATAAAACAGGTATGGCAGCCTGGGTGGCTCAGCGGTTTAGGGCTGCCTTCAGCCCAGGGCATGATCCTGGAGACCCCGGATCAAGTCCCATATCAGGCTCCCTCCATGGAGCCTGCTTCTCTCTCTGCCTGTGTCTCTGCCTCCCTCTCTCTCTCTCTCTTTCTCTCTCTCTTTCTCATGAATAAACAAATAAAATCTTAACAAAAATTAAAAAAAAAAAACAGGTAGGGATTTGAAATAGGGATTGAGGGGAAAAGAAGGGAGGATACGGAGCATAGTGGGCTCCTGTGTCCCTACTGTGCCTTTCCACATCACTGCTGCTTTGTTGGCTCCTCTAACAGAGCACATCCCTTTGAGCACAGACACTATCTCATATGCAAGTTTGAGAAGCCCTCCCCATGGCCCACTCAGCCTATCCCTCATGTCCGAATCTCACAGATTCTACAGCTGGATCTGGAAGCATCTGAATCAATGGTAGAAAGTACAAGACATTTTCAAATCAGAACCCTCTTTGCAGCTCCTGTCTCTTTCCCCTCTTGAAAAAACAGAGTCCTCTGGCCCTCACACCAGGCTCCGTGGGGATTAGTCTGTCACTGAGCTGGAGCCAGATCAGCCATTATGTTGCACGCAACAGTAGAGCTGAGACCTCACCTCTGCTCTGCTAGGCCTCCCTCCAGGCCACAGCTCCGGAGAATTAGCTCTTTCATCATGCCCAAAGCACAGGAGCTAAGAGATGACCTATGGGCACAATTCATAATACGTTCCGGCCACTGCCCTGCCTTCTATCTCTACTTGGTACCTTTGGCCGGCTGAATCTAAGATCCCCAGATATTGTAGGGATGGAAATTATAAATGCAATTCCCAGTAATGGGTGACTTTTAAGATGAGGGCTGCACCTCTACAATGTTCCTCCACTTCCCAGCTCCCTCCACCAGCTTCAACCAAGATACAAGCTGATGTTGCCTCTGTGGTTAGATTAGGAGAAAGCCAGTTGAATTCACTCCTTAAACACATCAGCACTTATTTTAAAGCCACATATCTCTTAGATCTCAAGACATGAACTCGCTCCAAATCTATCATCAGATGTACTGTGAATGTTCACATGAAAAGCTAGACATTCAAATAAAAATGAACGTCAGTGCAGGGCTGATATTTGGTTATGGCGCTTGTTATAAGTTCTTGAGAGCGAAAATATTCACCTATGTAACATTTCAACAAATATGTGTGGAGGAACCACCATGTGCTAGGCACGGGCCACAGAGTCACAGAGGCCTGGGAAAGCTCACTATCCACCAAATGACTCCACCAAAGCCTATACAAGTGCCAAAAATGGTTCAGTTTATCTCTGCAGAGATCTGCTCCACCAAGTATTCACTCTGCTAGTTACAGATTTCGCCAAAGGGAGCCATGTGCCAGGTATTACCCAGCCACACGCCTTGCCAGCCATTCATTTCATAAGCACCTGCTACTTCAGGCGCTGTGATAAGTACCGTGCACATTATTTAATCCACCCGACATCTCCACAAGGCAGGTGTTAGTGTGATGACTTTACAGCTGAGGGCCAGAGAGATTACACAACTGGCCCAAAGTCTATAAGGAGCAAATGGTGGTAGAGCCAGGATTCAAATTCCCCATCTATGTGATGGCAAAGCTCTGATGTCCCCGGGCACCCACTATGATTCCCAAGGGGTTCCAAAAAGGCCTGCTCCTTAGTCGGCCACTACAACACCTTCTACCACTTGTCTCTGAGTGAGGGGATGGTTCACCCCTCAGAGATGAAGAAGCAGCTACGTGAGAAGCAGGGCTGCAGCTGTGCTCCCCAGGCAAGCTGCTTCCCCCCTCTCTGGAATCTGCCTTGTCATCTATCAAGTGTGCAAGGTCAATAAAGTGATCTAAAGGACATCTTCCAACCTCCAGGTCTTCCAAATCTCTGCAACTGGAGGGCCTGTCCAAGGGTGGACACAAGGTTCTAGCTCATTCCCAGGGCACGCGGTACCACAACCAGGCCTTGACAAGCAGCCCAACAGAGAGGAGCTAGCTCCAACTCAACAAGCCCGGGTGCAGTCAGGCATAAGCCCCCAGAAATCCCCTCAGTGCTCTTTATAAGCCTCCCCTGTCTCAAGTCCTTTGCTGATACAACAGTGTAAGTCACATGTTCAAGTCTTACACAGCTCTGAGCACATCACTCCTCTGCATTAATGGTAATGTACCCCCAGTGGCTGGCTACATAAATGCCTCAGTAGAGCCTATGCTCCCTCACTGGCCTTGCCTAGGACTGAGCCCCCTCTATCAGTCCTCCAGCCCCACCTGGTGCTCAGTCCTTGTTCTTCCCAGTGTGCAACCCTTTCCCCTCCCTCCTCACAGGCCAGTTTCCCTGCCCTTCAGACCTGGTCTGTGAGTCTCCTCCTCTGAGAGGCCTTCCCACTGGCCAGTCACTATTTCAGCCTATCTGGTCCCTCAGGGCAGGTATCACAATTCCTCATTTGTCTACTTTGGTTTATGGATCATCTCCCCAATGGAGGCTTTGCTTCAGCCACCATCTGTACCCAGCAGAGTGCCCTGTACCAAGCCAGTACTCAGTGAAGACTTGCTGAACATCTGAAAACAGCACTGCCTGTCTCGATAAGCCAACATCATGGATCTTGCTCAGCCAATGCAGGCTGGATGCACGAGGGAGTGATATGGCACTGGATCATTGTAGAAAGCAAGGTCTCTGCTCCACAGGAGCCCAGTGCCACGTGCAAGTGTTTCGAAACTAGGAAGCACCATGCAAATATAAGGTGGTTTTATTTAGGTATATATAGCTGGCGTGAAAATACATCTATGACACAGTCAAATCATGGTCCAAGGCAGAATGTGCTAAGTACAAAGTCAGTATCATGAAGAACAAATGCTACCAAAACAAGAGAGAATGAGCACAGTGAGAAGCAGGCGCGCCATCCCAGGGAAGCCAGGCCCTACAAGCCGCACATACTTAGAGATGCCAACAGCCAGAGAAGCTCAAGGGTAGCCCCTACTCACCAGCATCAGTGATCACCTGATACGCCGGCTAAAAGCACAGATCCCTGGGCCTCACCCCAACCCACTTGCTTAAGCTCTGGCTAACTATGCGTTTCATCACATCCCCAGTAATCACCCAGTGAAACATAAGCGCACCACCCAAGAAGGCCTGATGGCACCCACTGTGATTGTAGGGCTGTAATGTGGGAGTTTCTAAAATAAGAGTGATAAAAAGGCAGAAATGCACATTAGGGCTGGAGAGTGAGGGGGGTGTTCTGAATGTCTGGTTCAAGAGCTAGGTCCAGATTCTACAGGTACAAGATTTTGGAGTAAAGGGATGCCCTGGTAAATGCACAATATTCCAGAAATTGAGGCAAACAGCTCAGGAGGGATGAAGAAAACCACCAAGTGAGAGCAGAGGGAGACTCAGGAAGCCAGAGAAGCCTCCAGCAGACATGGGGCCAGCAGAGCCCTCCCCTTTCTCCTGGTGGCCACTGCTAGGACCACGCAGAGACATCAAGGAGAAGACACTGTTGCCTCCTTCACAGGCACACGCTCTATCCATCCAGCTAAGTCCAGGCCTGAGGACGCTCTGACAAAGGAAACACACAGGATCTCAAGGCCTGAGTGAGAAAATCTTATTTGTGGGCCAAGAGAGTAAGAGATCCTTCAGAATTCAAGTGCTCAAACACTGGTATTGGCAGGGATGCGCAGTATGCCAGGCGCCCAAGTTCCTGGAAACAAATAAATAGTAACTGTAATCCGGTCAAAGCCGAGAACCTGCTTTTTTGGGGAAAAGCTGGCACATGCACATGGCATCTATAAATACATGGAGATTTCTGTGAATGCTAAATGTAAGTGTGATATTTTCTAAACAAGTCGTGTCTGTTTGTTGCGAGATGAATCTCAATGGCCCCAATGATTCAAGAAACAAAGAAAGAAACCAGGAGTGGGAGGATATATAAACATCGCATCCAAACCATCATTATTAAAAACACAGTGAATAGTTTCTCTCCTGATTGGGGAGATTAAAAGAAACCCTGCTGGAGCCCAGCAGAGCCCCACCCTCCAAGGGTCTCTGCCAAGGGAGCCATCCTGCCCCTGCACCATTGCCATGTCTACGTGGCTCTCCCATTTTTAGTTATGCAAAATTTACAGTCTTTGTTAGAATCTATAGATTCTGATAGACTTGTCTTAGAACAATGTAGGTGCACACCTTGGACTCAAAAATGATAAAGTATATAAAGCATCCAAACAACTTTCTTTTCTGCTGAGATAAATAGAATATAAGTGACTTTTAAAAAGCTTCCCTCTTTGAAATGCACAAAGAAGGCTCCAGCCCAAAGAAACTACATCATCTCTCCTTGTCTGGAAGCAGATAGGCTGTACACATTCCAGGAAGATTTTGGGGGGCGTCCTTTAAGCTCTCTGTAAGAAAAGAAATTGTCTGAGAAAGGTCTCTCTAATTAGCTGACTGCAAAGAGAGAGCAAAAATGTTTAAATTCCAAGCTCATGGGAGAATTTTGTCACAGAAACAGGTCCCTGCGCCACTTGCCCTGTCACCCCACATTCTCTCCAAAGCAGACAATGCTTTCCCGGCCCTTCTGGTTTCAAAGATAACCTTCATGGTGAAAAAAATCAATAGCTATAACTCAGTCCTTGGTTCAGAACAAAGCAACAGCCCTGGCCCTAAGATGAGGTCCCCTGTTGAGGTCAACAGGACGCTGACACAGAAACCTCATTTTCTCTTCACAATCATGTTAACATTTGTAATCGCTGCCCTCTCAGCACTTAGGCAAGAATCCAACCCAATGCTGAAGACAGACATGGATGCAGTCTTGCCTCTCTCAGGAGAGCAGGGTGCCTGACACACTCAGCCCAGTGGAGCCCACTTAACCCCAGCCCTGGTAAGAGGCAAGCATGTCAGCGGGACCTCCAATGGAGACCCCTAAGGCGTGGAGCCCACCATCATGACAATGGGGCAAAGAAGTCTGCAGCAGATGACCACATGCAGTGGGATTCTATTTATGTGCCCTGTTCCTAAAAGGCACATTCAGAGAGAAAGACCAGGGGTGGAAGTGGGGACTCGGTTACCTGGGAGGGGAAAACAGAAATATTCCCAAACTGGAGTGAGGCAATGGTTGTACAGCTTCAAAATTTTACTACAACTTCCTGAACTGCTCACTTAAAATGGGCTAATGATATGATATTAAAGTATAGCTCAGTACAACTATAAAAAGCACATTCATTCATTAATGATATGAGAAACAAGTTAAAAGAGAGAAAGAGAGAATACCAGGTGTGAAATCATAGGCTCCTAATCTACTTTAAATATACTCATGGGCACACACAGCTTTAAGAGCAATGAAAGAAAGAAACATACCAATTTATAGTCATTATTTTCTACATAATGAAATTGTGGGTGATATTGTTTTTTCATACTTTTTATACTGTATTTTCCAAATTTCGATCATCAGTGTGCACTGCTTTCAAGATTAAGAAACAAAACTGTTGGGGCACCTAGCTGGCTTGGTCGATTGGACAGCTGACTCTTGGTTTCAGCTCAGGTCATGGTCTCAGGGTCATGGTCTAGAGCCCTGCAATGGGCTCTACGTTCAGTGTGGATTTTCTTCCTCTCCCTTTGCCCCTCCCCATGCTCTCTCTCTAAAATAAAATAAAATTAGAATAAAATAAATGAAATAAAACAAAATAAATTGGTACTCAGTAATCCATTTGTGAAGTAACTATATATAACATCACAAGGTCAGAGCAACATTTGAGAACATTCCACTTCCAGTTGCAGAGACTGAGCAGATTCCTAATTCCCTGGCTGTTGCTGAAATTCAAAGACCTCAAAGAGTTAAGGCCTCTCATTTGGAGTGAGCCCTCCTTGGTGGGTCCTCCATGGGTGTTCCCAGAAGGGGGTCAGCACGGGGAACGCAAACATTAATTGTCACGCACTGAACATGCATTCATCAGCTCCCTGTTAATACACTGGAACAAATTTCAATGTGTTCAATTCAATTAAACATGGACGAGAGGAGCTGGAATGACATTAGCAAGCATAAGCCCTGAGGTGCCCATCCCCAACCCAGAACAGAGCCTATTTGTACAAATGCCTTTCTTCCCCCATGAGAAAGGCTCTTTATTTTCTTGGAATACACAGTCTTACTGTAACAGTGATTTACTAGCCCCAACTAATGATTTCCCATCCTTCAGAATTAATATCACGCACTGAATCTCTAGGTACTTTGCTGATACAGAATTTTCTAAAACAATAAATACTTTGTACCATGCTAACACAAGAGTTTATCTACCACAGGTGGTAATCTGGAGGGCAAGGTCAGCGGAGGCCAGTCCTACAATGTGCCAGTCTGAATTATACTGAAATGAGGCTAACAGTATGTTTCCTTGATATGGCCCAGCAGGAAATCTTGGTGGTGGAATCCTTAGCCTGCCAGCATTTTTCCAAGAACTAGCCCTCTGCCTGTCATAGGGATGGGACCTGCAGCTTGTTTGCACTACAGAACCTACTACTCCCTCTCGGATCACAGCTGCTGGAGCTATGGGCAGACCGCTGATCCAAGTATCCTCTCTCCTGACATGAGAACTGCAATTAGGCATACTATTGCTCTCTACTGGTCCTTGGAAATTCAGATCTGTGTCCCAGGGCTCTGGGGAAGCTACTTCCCACCAATGCATCTGGTGAACCAGGTAAAGTCAGGAGAGAGCAGGGTAATACAGAGAACACAGATGGAAGAGACAGACAGTGGTCTTCTGGATCCCTAATTGTTCACTAGTCCCTGTGAGGGTAGCTCCCAGGTTGTATAAACCACCCCTTATTACTCTTTCTAGTGGCTTGAACTGAGCCTGAGATTTCATGAGTCGCATCCAGAGGAGCCTTAGATTAAAAAGTTACAAAACACATGCCATTCTAAAAACAGGGCATACTTCTCTGGACTCCGCACTCAGAGGCATTAGCAAATGGTTGGCAGAGGAATACAATGCTCTCCTTCCCAGAAAAGAGGCCAAGAGACTTCAAGTCCAAGGTCCTAAGAAAAGGGCTCCCGTGGCAGGTATCTAGGCTGGAAGCCCAGTGGAGCCTCCAGAGGGATCCACTCAAAGGGAGAACTCCCCACAGACAGGGACTAGGGCCAGTGCCTGCCTTGCTCACTGCTGTATCCCATACACCTAGGACACTGCCTAGTGCTTAAGGCTCAACTAGCACCCACCAGATTAATGGATACCTAAATATTTATCATCAACTTTTTGTAAAAGCCCATTTCAAGCACAAGTTTAAGAAGTTCCATATACCAACATGGAAGTAAAAAAGTACAGGGTCTGCCCAAGGAGCCTTTGGAAAAAGACCCATTTGGTGGAAATACCAAGTATATTTGAAGAGCTATAAATTACAAGCACAAGGGAGAAACTCGAGTATCAAGCTAAAAAAATAGTCCTACAGACGTCCTGTCTGTAGGTTGACCCACAGCACAGCTAACATTGCTGTAGACCAAACCACATTCCCCGTGTACTTTCTTAATCCCCCATTTGCTACTCTGTTGTGTCACTTTACCTTCTAAGTTTTTCTACTCACCCACAGATATTTAGTATCGTCCCTTTCTGTACCAGTACTGTGAAAATCCTAAATATGCTAACCCTGCCTTCTCAGGCTCCCTAGCCTCCTCCAGCTCTGGACATTCTGACCACCAGCGCCAAGTTACAGAGCAAGCAAGACATACCACAGTAGCTCCAACAAACATCCAACTGAAGGCAAAGAACAAGGATCAGTTCACACTAAGACCAAGGACTCAATCCTCTCCGTTTCTAAAACAGTATGCTGATACACACACACATGCAAATGCACTTATATGCTCGTGCATGCACACACCCAGAACTCAGTTGACAAGTGCACTGGGGAGCAGCCCGGGTGGCTCAGCGGTTTAGTGCTGCCTTGGGCCCAGGGCCTGATCCTGGAGACCCAGGATCGAGTCCCATGTCGGGCTCCCTGCGTGTAGCCTGTTTCTCCCTCTGCCTGTGTCTCTGCCTCTCTCTCTCTCTCTCTCTCTCTCTCTCTCATAAATAAATAAAATCTTTAAGAAAAGAAAAAAAAAGAAAAGTGCACTGGATTCTGGCCCTCCTGAATGAAGACACTTCTGCTTCTTCTGTCTAGCAAGAAACATTCACAAACATCCAATTAGCTTTCAAATATATATGTCTACAGGAGAGAGTAAGAGATTTGGTGATGGAGGAGTGGCCAAGAGACTAGAATAACTTCTCACTGTAGTGTCTCCTCCACCTGCACCTAAAGTAACTATGTGACCCTGCAGGACATTCCATCTCCCAGAGTCTGTTTCTCCATCTGTAAATTGGGACTAATAATTCTCCTTATAGTGAAATTTGAAAAATTAGGCCAGAGAATACTCATCAAAGTCTCTAGCAGTGGCTGCCATATGGTAAGAACTCCACAAATGGGAGTTACAACTCTTACTTCTGGTTTTATTAAGTGAATGTGGTTAGGTCCATGTAAACACGTGGCCAGGTCACAGCTACATACCTACTTCTGGAATATGATCAGAGGTGCACACCCTCCTCTGGCCTCACACATATTGCCAGAGAGAGCCAGCAACCAGAGAACCAATGAGACCTAGCATAACAGGAAGTGAATAGTCTTTATATCATGACCACCAGCATCCATCTCCCTTCCTAGGGGTTCCTTTGGGGAAAGAGCTCTTCTCCCACATTTACTTCTTTGCTTTAGACCAGACTCCACCCCAGCTCCAGGATGGAGCATGTGACCCAGACCTAAGCCCACCAATGCATCACATCTTCTTGACCATAATGACTGGTTCGTGGATGGACACATAATGCAGAGCCAATGCAATGCAATGAAGTATTTGTCAGGATGGCTGGAAGACATTTTCTACTAAATGTAAATGTGTGAGGCTGTAAGCCCGGAGCTGCTGCTGCCACCACCTCCTCCACTCCCTGCCACAGAGCAGACCCAGTGCATAGACAATACAGCTCAGAAATGGAAAGTGGGAATCCAGGCTGTAATGACCTCTACAATCCCCTACATCAAGCTAAATCTCAAGCCAGAACTAACTCTTGAATTCTTCTTGGTTTTGTCCCAAAGTTTTGTTATTTTTTTTCCTTCAATCAATGTGAAATCAGAACTGTGTCCCATGACACTGGGTCAGTTGTAACTAATGCAGAGTAAGAGTATTTGGGGCTGCTTAGAGGTGGGGAGGGAGCAGAGGTGCCCAGATTATGCTTTCTGAGCTCAGATTCACTTTGGTGTGTAGAACAGATGCTCTAAAGAACTGGCCACACCTGACAAACAGCAAATCCAAAAGCCATGGATGTATGCCCCTAACCTGAAAATGGCACTCTCACCTGCATACCTGAGGTCTGCCCGTGGGGTCCAGCCTGGGTTTGACATGCAGAGTTCCGGGGCCCAGCACAGTGTGTGACCTCCTATCTGTCCCATCCTTCCGGGTGGGAGGAACCATGACATTTACAAATGTCACGTTCTCTGGAGCACACAGTGTGGAAGCTCTTCATAAATTCTACTTTACTGACTACTTTAAGAAAACAAACAAAACCTCTTGGTTAAAACACACATAGGATAAGTTGGACAGTGAAGGGAATCTCAGTCTCCAGCCATCTTCACTGAAGGAGATCTTGGTCCTGAATTGTCACAAGAAAAAGGCATTTTGGGAACAACTGGGATGATATGCTCTCCTCTGCCACACACCCAAAATAGGTCATTATTCAGACATTGCAGCCACCTGAAGGCTTGATGATACCTCCTGGCTGCTGCCCACAGCCTCCCCAAATCCATAGCAGGATCCTTAACGGAGAGGCAATGGCAGGAGAATGGCTAGTGCCACACTGCGGAGGCAAAGTAGCCCAGGGCACTCCTAACCATGACCTATGGCACGTCATTCTACCTCTCTGAGATTTCGGGTGTGGTATTCATAAACTAAGGTGAATTACTACTACATTCTCACAAGGCTGTTGTGAGGCTGGAATGAGAAGGAACTTAGTGGGTAGGTGGGTAGGAGGTTCTAGCTTTGTTCTATGTGTAAACCAAGCCCAGGGTGGTTGAGTGACTTGCCATGGTCCCAGAGTTCATCATAGCTGTGGACTGGGGGCTTGCATCCAGGCCTGCCATCAGAGCCCTTGCCCTGGTCACCCTTCTTCATAACTACACAGCTGGCCCTC
This sequence comes from Vulpes lagopus, assembly GCF_018345385.1. Lineage (NCBI taxonomy): Eukaryota > Metazoa > Chordata > Mammalia > Carnivora > Canidae > Vulpes > Vulpes lagopus. The sequence goes on along the minus strand of NC_054830.1, from coordinate 107,400,599 downwards.
TGGCACCCCATGCCTAACAGTCAGGGACACAGCCACACCTGCGATGCCCCTTGAACTATCTCTACTCATGCAATTGCCACAGCAGTAAGTCCCCATTCTCCTCAAGGGAAACAACTTCAAGTGACACATTCTACACATACTTTGCAAAAACTTCATGCTCCAGGAGGCAAGGTCTCAGAGAGGAGAAGATCCTATCTTCTCCAGATATGTGTGTTTGCTTGGAGAGCCTTGCAGGCACATTATAAATGTAGTTGCATTTTAAGGTCTGTTCAGAATAAACAAACCTGTTCCCAGAGCCTTTACTCTTCATAAGCGTCAAGATGTCCCAACAATTGCACAAGTGTATCACCATACAAAGGAAATTAGGATGCTGCTAAGGAAGATGGCTTAGGCCTGAGGGATGTGATCATCATGTCTCAGGTTAGGGGAAAAGAAAATACCATCCAAAAAAAAGAAAAATGAAATGGAGAACTCTCTGGATTTTGAGGTTGTATCACTAGCACAGAGGATGTTTATGCAAACCACAAGAGGTTTACAATGCTATCAATTGTTTTAAATGAATCTTCTTTATTCATCTGTTCCATAAATTCTCATTGAGCTCCTATGCACCAGGCACTGTGGCAGACCCTCAGATCACAAACCACCCCCCCAACCCCGAATAGGCATGCCCAGCCCTCCCACTGGTAGTGAAGCCAGCACTTTTCAAGGGCTCAAAACAGGTTTACCAACACTTCATTTTTATAACGATGGGTAACAACTAATCTTGGGAAAAAATCATTGCATGGAGCAACATCTCTAAAAACCTGTTCCTTCTAATAAGGTGTCAAGGGAAGAAAACAAAAAGCGTTTGTGGCCAAATTAGTTGAGAATGACTGTTTTTAAAGCCGGAGCCCCAGATTCTCTATCACAGGCCTTCTCCCACCCTTCACTTTGCAAATGCAATTGGCAAGATACCCCAAGAGAGACCAGGCTACAGCGCGAGGGTACACAGTGCTTGGTCAGTTCTAGAAGGTGAGCACAAGTTTGTACATATGCCCGTGATCAACTCTTCTCTGTAGAAGATTTTGAGGGACCAATGTTCCACTGAAAGCACTGCAGAACCACTGCCATCAAGGAAGGTGGCTGAGAAAGATCTAGGATGACAGGAAAAGCCAGGATTACCATGTCCCCTTCTCACCTCATACCCCATGTCCCTGATATGCCTGTATTTATTCCTATATTTCTCTTACACCAACCATTTCTTTCCACAGAAGAAAAGAAAATTTAGAATCTGAAAGCCATTTTGTTCCTTACATCACTAGGAAGTGTCTTGTGTTGGGCACCATGAATAAATACAAGTGTGAGTAAAAAATTCATTGAGGGATCCAGCCAATCTCTATCATGCACACTGAGCGAGGTCATAACTGTCATCTAAGAGGCCTTTTCAAGACCTCCTTCCCACCCATCCAGGATCAGATAAAGTGAATTCCCAGTGAAGATGGGCTGGCAGAGGGGTGGAACAACAGTGTCAAACAGAGATGGCAGGCCCCTGGGAGGGAATATGGGTCCTCACACATTATTTTCAATAAAGAAATCTGCTTATTTCAGGTGCACCTGGGTGGCTCAGTGGTTGAATGTCTGCCTTTGGCTCAGGTCATGACCACGGGGCCCTGGGATTGAGTCCCACATTGGGCTCTCCGCAGGGAGCCTGCTTCTCCTTCTGCCTGTGTCTCTGCCTTTCTCTCTGTGTCTCTCATGAATAAATAAAATCTTATTAAAAAAATCTGCTTGTTTCAGACTAGAAAGAGCAGAATGAAATGGAAGTTGCTGAGCTATTCACAGACAAGGGCCTGTGCTGAGGAAGCCACCAGACGACCTCCCCCTTGGCAACACTGGGCAGTAGAAGTCTCTTTCATCAGCTCTCGTCTCCAAGTTAGGTGCCGTTTTCATCCCTCCTAGGTTTTTGTTCCATTCTTCATTCTTACCCGAGCCTCTTGGGAGTGCAGTATCCATATTCCCCTTTCCCAGCAAAATCTCATCTCTGGAAATGAGCTCAAATGCACTCACACCAAAACGCAACAACTAGCACTAGATGTATGATTTGATGCCAGATCAGGCGGGAAACCAAAAGAACCACACTCCTGAAACAGGCTTTTAGCCATCTCAGAGCTGCTGGGTGAGTATGTTTGAACGCAAGGGCCTCTGGCTAAGTCCCCATCTCCCGTGAAGCCATCCCACCCCCACAGGGCCAGAGGAAGAGGCTGCAGGAAGGCTGGGACTCATCCACGTCAACTCACCTACGTCCAACTTCAGGTGTCAGGCTGACACAGAGACTAGCTGCATCCATAGTCCTTCAGGAGGAGAGGAGGAATTGACAGGGGTGGTGGGGCAAGGGAGCAGAATGGGATCAGAAATTCCACAGCATCTCCTTCTCCCCTCCCACTGCTGGGGACCCTCGTGTCCAGGCTCACCCACAATAGAAGAGATGCTGAGGCCACAAGCCCCTCTATTCACAAGAGCCATACAATGGGAAAGCTGTAAGTGCCTTGGAGAAGTCTGAGCTCAGCACTCCCACTCACAGGGGGAGAGATGAAGTCCAAAGGGCAGGGGCTTCCCCTGGGGTCCCTCAGAGGACTGGTGAGAAAGACTTACAGAAATACCTTGTTGCTTCCATCCCACACACCTGCTATGCTCCAGGTCCCCATCACCACCACCTGGAGGACTCTAGGCCCTCAGCCCTGGTGAGTGGCATGGGAAGCATAGTCACACAGGGCCCCCTAAGGGCCAATCCCAACCCAACTCTCTGTTTTAAGAGAAGAGTAAGTCAATGCCTTCTACAATATTCTCACATTCATCCTGTGACAGGTTTCCTGTCTTGCTACAAAGACCCTCTGTCCCAGGGCAAGGAGACCAGAAGGCCCAGCTATCAGGACCAGAGAGGTGCTCCCCCCCAGTTAACATGTTCACACCAGAGGTATTAAGTCCACATGTTCCCCTCCAGACTTCACAGGTGCACACCAGAGATTAATCCAGCTCCACCTCACAGAACAAGCTTAGCAACAGTCATTTAACCAAACTGTACCCCACCACATTCTCCTCCCCATACTCCATCTTGTTTGTAATGCTTTCAGAATATGTGTTTGCTACGCAGAATTATATCTCACACAATAAACAGCCCTTTTACCCAACTGGAAAAGCTGACAGAAGGTAATTATTTTCAAGAACCTAAAAGAAATGATGCTTTCCCCCAACCCCGCCTCTACGTCTCCCATGCACCAGTAGCATGAAGCTGACATGGGAACCTGCAGACGGCACACAAGTGGCCACCGTGTGGGCAGTCAGACGCCCCCATTCAAGCGTGGGGAGTCATTAACACCAGTCCACCCTTCACAATTCTCCTTTAGGACTATTTGAAAATCCAAATAAGGGTCACAAGGCCAGATGTCTATCCCACTACAAGGCAGAAGTCACTGCACGTTTGCATTAGTAACCTCCTGTAATGACGGTTGACCGATCTCAGCTTTTAGTGACCCTGTGGTCTGCGCTTGTCACTGAAATGGGCTGGATGTTCACGACATGCTTCAGATCAGAGGTGCTGAAGTGGGAGCAGTTTTGCCTACCAAGGGACACTGGCAATATCTGGAGACATTTTTTTTTCCTGGAGACAATTTTGATCTTCACAGTGGGAGGGGAGGTGCTACTGCCATTTAGTGGGTAGAGGCCAGGGATGCTGCTAAACATCCTCCCTTGCGCAGGAGGGTTCCTCACACAAGGCATTTGCCCACATAGTGCAAACATTCTATCGTGCCCAAGGCTAAGATACCCTGATGCAGAACAGTGGTTTTCAAACACTGAGCATAAGGTTTACATGAAGGATTTACTATGAATATAGGTTTCTACATCCCAACCCCAGAGACTGTTTCAGCTGGAATAGGAATTTGGTTTTTTTTTCTTTTCTTTCCTTTCTTTTTGTTTTTGTTGTTTTGTTTTGTTTTGTTTTGTTTTTACACAAAGACGTCTCCGCCTACCCAGCTGGTTTTGATGTTATTTCCTCAAAACCACAGCCTTGCAATTCCAGGAGCTGCCAGCAGGTAGCACTGCTGTTAGCTTGGGTAACCAAGTTCTCAGGCGACCACACGTGCTCTATTTCCCCACAAAAACATAACCACAGTTAAGTGCCAACACGGGCTGAATACAGAAACTGAATAAATCCACATAATATAGTGCAACATTTTAAAGGAATGCAAATACCATACATTGGGGACACACTGCTAACATACAATCACCTCTGCCTAATTTAACTTCTACTCAATCTTTCAGAAACAAGTGACTTCAGAGCTAGGACTAAAAGCATCCAGTCCTCGAGCCCTGTTTTAACCAATAAGGACACAGAGCTGGTTTCTAGAGTTTGTTACTTGCCAGGTGGTGCCCACTGGCAGCTCTAGCTGTCAGCACTTCAGGGAACAAAGCTCTTTCCCTGGTGAGCTCTTCTCACTTAAGGTCTGAACCTGTCTGCCTCGAAAGCACATCCCCAGCCACCCGAGCCTCTTGCAATAAATAGCCCCACAGAGGTGGGCATGACCTGGATCCTAGAGCCTAGGATTACACACACTTGGCTTTGTCCTGAGAATCACTTGGTCCTACGCAGAAACACAGGTCCTACACTAGGAGAACCCTTTACAGTAGGGCGGAACAGAACTGAGAATCTATTTGAGTAGACACCAGGCAAGGTGGTTATTTAGCTGCAATTCCATTCCAAACTCTTCCAAAATGGGATCCCCATGAGAATCAAGTGGGCGTCATTCCAGACTGGGTCATTTTAGATGCCTACTGGGGTGGGAATGTATGTTTTAACAACGTCATGAACGATTCTTTTGCATGTTAATGTTGAGAACCCTTGGACTCCATACAAAAACAACTTAGAGCACGATGCTATTCCCTGTCTTATGGGAGCATCATCTTTAACAAGGGTGAGGGGTTTGCTGAATAAATACAAACATATCAGCATTATTGCAAGCACTCCACCAGACACTGGGGGCATCTTGCTTGTTAGCATTCATCTCTGCCTCATCTGGTTCTCACAAACCTGTGTGAAAGGGATTGTCACCGCCATTTTATCACTTTTTTTGGGAAACAGACTTGGAGAAGCTAAGGAGCTGCCCAAAGCCTTGGGGCTAGAGAGTTGGAAGAGCCAGGATTCAAACTCAAGTTTGTTCCATGCAAAGCCCTTTCTTCATTTAGACAGGCAAGGGGCAATTTAATCAAGGCCTGGATTTTCCTTCATCCATGAAATTCTTTTAGGCTTCCTCTCTCAGGAGCAAAGCAAGAGACCCCAAACAGTGAGAGGTGCAGGAAGGCTGGGAGCTTGCATTTCCCCCACCGTCTCCTCCTGCCCTCAGATGCAGTTGCCTGGGAGTATGAGCCACAGAGGGAGCAGAAACCCCCTGCCCCCCTCCCCCAGCCTCTCCCTCCACAGTCCTTATCCCAAATGGCTAATATGAATGGACAGAATTTATAGGATTCAACTCTGCATTGTTTGACCCCAACCTGCTTCCAGCTTCAACTCCCAAGTCAAAAGGCAGGAAGTCAGAACAGGGAGGAGAGAGAGACTGAGATAATCAGCCCTTGATTAACACTGAGCCAAGAACGCACCAGCCTTTCTAACGCTGCACTGAGGGCTGAGGGCTGTCAGGAGGAATGCAGATGAGACAGTGGTTATGAGTGCACCACCTGCACCGTAAAGCACCATACAGACAGGAGTTATCGTTCACATTAAAGACAAATAAACAGAGAAACACAGCTTTTTCCAGCCAATTCTCCTCCAAGACTCACCTTCTGCAGCTAAAGAAGGGCAAGCTCTTACAAAAACTGGATACCAGCTCAGTAAGAGGACTTCAGGTGGCACTTAGTGCCAGGCTCTGTGCTAGGCACTCTAATAAAAGCAAAAACATGCAAGGCAGGGCCCTGTGTTCAAAAAGCTGATGATCTGGAAGAAAGGGGAAAGAGAAATACCCCGCCACATGACATGTGTCTAATGGGACAGTCTATAGGACTGGAGAGTCAAAAGCAGTATACAGACCTTCTGCTGGGCCCCAGCACATGACACCTCCTACTGGCTGCTCTCCTGGCTCTTCCCTCCCCAGATTCAGATCCTTCCAGTTCTGCCCCCAAACCTGTCGCAAAGGCTTCCACTCATGCCCGCCATGTTGCCCAACCTTAGTGCCAGCGTGTCAACTGTTGCCTAGATAGCACTCAGCTCTACCTTGCACCAATCCATCCCCCACACTGTATGAAAGTGATTTTGCAAGAATCCACCATGTTTCTAAATCAGATCCTATTTAAATATCTTGATGGCTCCTTGTAAATCTCTCAGGAAAGGTCAAAGTTCTTGTTTGTGGGCCCTCCTTCAGTTGACAGCTGATCTCTGGGCCTCCCAGAGAGCTCTGAGCTCCAGCCACAAAGGCTGTGCTTCCTCCAGCAGGCTATAATCACCTCCCTCAGGGGTTAAGCATATGTGGCTATCTAGATCCTGAAAACACAGGCACTCACCCCTCTCTACATGCTGTGTGCTCTGCTTCTTTATCTTTCTGAGTTCAGCTGAAACCAGCAATTCCTTCCCCAGAGCACCTCTCATTCTAGCAGCGGCATGACCTGCTCCACCCCCTTAGAATGTCCTCTAAGTAAGCATTTTCACACCCTATTGAAATTACTTGTTGCACTGATATTTCTTGACAGGAATAGGCATTACCTGGTGATCTTGTTAAAACCGACTCAGTCTGGAGTGGGGTCCATGGTGCCATCTTTCTAACTGGCTCCCAACTGACGTGATGCTGCCAGGCTGTGGACCATGATGGGTCCACACTGGGCCATGCTCATTGTGGTCACCATAAATCACTGGTACCAAGCCCAAACCTAGCCTATGTGGGTGTTCAATAAACTTCTACAGAATGAATAAATGAGGAGGGTAGAAGGGATGAAGGTAGATACTCAGGAGTTCAGGGTTCAGATAATAATTCTATTAGGGTCTCAGGAGATACATAAAATTAATACTGTCCGCTACAGTGTTTGACCTTCCTGATAAACAGGTAAGTGTCTATTCATAAGGCTGGTATTTGTCTGAATTCAATCCACAGAGCAAGTGCAAGACCAAAATAGAACATCTGAACTTGGGTGATTTTGTGCCCTTTACCAAAGCTAAACAAATTGCCACTTGCTGCAATCTCAGACAGGGGGCCGTAGCGCCCGTGCTTAACTGTGAATTATTAATGTGAAAGATTTGCATGTGCTTTTTATGATTATGGCCGACTTTGATGTCTTTGTGCCCTGCTTAGGGCTTCCACACACAACCATAATTTCTTTACCAAGGGGAAAAAAAAAGAAAGAAAGAAACAATTTGCATAGGCCAAGTATAGGAAATGTGTTGAAGTGGTTTCAATATAAAATGAAATTGCAACAATTATATTGCTCCTCTGTTGCCAAGGGTAATGTGGATGCTCTGAAAGGATGGAGCACGGGGACTTGTTTAAATCACCGTCATGAGAAAAGTAGCACAACATCTCTTTGGAAGCCTGACTCTTAATTCTGCAGACCAGTGATTTCAATATCACTGAATGGGAAAAATGGAGGCAAAGTATTTGCAACAACTTCAATAACTGGCTGCAAATCAATTCAAAGCTCTAAAACAGCCTTCTTCATCCTAAGCCTTCCAAAGAGCTCGGTCCAACTCGCAAGATTCCTTACAAAGATCATATTGTACGAGTCAACACACTGATGCGAGCTGTGTACAATGAAGAAGAAACTGGTGAAAAGAGAACTTTTAGGTAACTCTCCCAAGTCAAAAATCAATATTTCACTGAAGAATAGGGAGGCAGGCATGCTGCTGAGATCTGATTTACATACATGTGGCTCTCAATATAGGCCTGCCCCTTGGCTGAAAGAAGACATCAATAGTTTCTCTCAGGAAACCTGCAGTACACAGGGACAGGACAGAGATAAAAGATGTTCAGGGGTTTGTATCTCTTTTTAATTTCAATTCTGCACATTCTCGGGGTTATCTCCACAATCGCTGAACCTCTCTTTAGAGAGTCTATAGTATTGAGTGCCTGATTCTAGCTGGCCCAGTTTTGGGAGCCAAGAACTCAGGCTTCTGGCTTGCGCAAGTTGAGAGATGGGGGAGCCATTTACGGGGACCAGGACTCCAGGAGGAAGAGCAAGTTGGTGGAGAGGACAGTGCCAGGGAGTGTGTTAGCATCCTAGGGCTGCTGTAGCCCACTACCCCAAACCACAGAAACAGATCGCCTCATGGTTCTGAAGCTAGAAATCCCGGATGAAGGTATAGACAGTGTCGCGTCCTTCCCACGGCTGCGAGGCAAAATCTGCTCCTGGTCTCTCTCCTAGCCTCCTGTGATTTGCCCACAATCTTGGCATTCCTTGGCTTGGAGACAGATGGCCCCAATCCCACCCTCATCGGGAAATTTTCATGATATTCTCCCTGTGTCCTCATGGAATACCCCCTCTCTGCATGTCCATTTCTCTGGCCAAATTTACCCTTTTCCTAAGGATGCTGGTCATATTGGATTAAGAGCCCACCTCAAGGATCTCAGTTTAACTTAATTACCTCTAAAAAGATCCTATTTGCAAATAAGCTTCCATTCCTCGGTAGAAGTAGTTAGGACTTCAACACATCTTTTGGGAGGGACATGATGCATCCTCTCACAGGGAAGTAAGGGAAGATGTCAAATTCAGGTCTCAGCATGATGAGAGGGAGCTAGCTGTGCGTGCAGGGATCCTGAGATCAGATGACAAATTTGCACAAGAGATCCAGAGTTGCGAGATGTATCTTTCTACGTCTGTAACACATTTATCTGCTAAAACAGGAAGAGATATTTGAAGGCCCAGCTTCTGGGTGAGGAGGGCATGGCTGAAGCCACAGATATGAATGAGAGCACCCCAAGAGAAGGTCTAGTGCTTTGTAGAGAAGGGGTACTGAAAAAAGAACCTCAGAACATCAGTACTGCAGAGGCAGAAAAGGGAAAGGGGGGGCTCATAGAGGAATCCCATGAGGGCTGCCAAACAGGTGGGAGAAGACTCAGGAGGGCAACACTGCTGATGCAAGGGAAGCAGTCGGAAGGAATGGGTCACTGCTTCTATGAAGGGACCCCAGTATCTGTCACTCCACTACAAACTACTCCAAATTTAGTAGCTTAAAACACCTGCCAAAAAAAAAAAAAAAAAACACCTGCCGATTGTCATCTCTCAGTTCCATGGGTCAGGAATACAGGAGGGGCTTAGCCAAGCAATGTTCCTACACCACAACATGGCATCAACCACGGTCACCTGGTGGTATTCATCTGGGGGATGGACGGTGCAGAGGGATTCCAATACTGCTTCCTTCCCATGTCTGGCACCTGGAGGGTGGGGCAGGGGAGATGACCAGACACAGCTACAGTTGTCAGACGGGGCACCCACTCAGGCACGTGGTGTCAGAGGCAGAGCAGCAGGGCAGACCTTCTCTGACTCATATTCTTTTATCCTCCTGGTCTCAGCAGAAGCAACTTCAGCTGCAAAATGATAATGTAGGACTTTTTGCACACAAAGCAGGCCCAAGTGTCACCAGATATAGAAAAGGAAGTGTTCTTACCACAATAATAACAACAGCAACAAAATTTAATGAAATAATCCAAGTAAAACTCTCAGCCCAGAGTCTGGCAAGTGCTAACCATCCATCGAATGGGAGCTATGACTTAATCAGTTCTACAAGGCTTATTATGAAAAGCAATATAAACATCCATTTCCCTCTCCCCAGTGGTGTGTTGGCAGCTATTTTTATAAACTAGCATTCTTACGTCAGGAATGGGTCACGCATAAAGAGAGTAAGTCTGATTAAATTCAAAAATGATAAAGCTTTAAAAGTGGTTAAGACTTGGAGCACCTGGGGGGCTCAGTCAGTTAAGCGTCTGCCTTTGGCTCAGGTCATGATCCCGAGGTCCTGGGATCAAGCCTCACATTGGGTTCCTGCTCAAGCAGGCAGTCTGCTTCTCCCTCTCCCTCTGTCTCCCACCCTAACCCCCATTTATGCCCTCTCTCTCAAATAAATAAATAAAATCTTAAAAAGAAAAAAAAGAGTGGTTAGGATTTGATAGATAACCCTTAAAGAAAATCTGCAATTCCAAGTTAACAAGAGGATGGTACACTCCCTGAAAATGAAAATGGTTTTACTGAGAAATAACAGAACTACTGGTGTATTGGACATAGACATTTAAGTTACTTGGGCATGACTGTTATTCATAGCATCCACGTTACTTAAACATATTGGTTTAAAATGTTATTCAAACAACTCGCATGTTTCATCTTTAAATATAGTTGACCCTATTTTACATTGTTAAATGTCAAATATTTTTAAAAATCAGGAGTAAAAATACATAAAACTTGGCATCCAAGTGGGCATGAAAGTACCGCTGCCCCAGAACTGTTAAGTGTGATCAGCTCTCAGGCCATTTGGCTGGGACATGAGCACACCCCACATGACTTGCCCATGAAGAACTGATTTCAACTGTGGTCAGGACAGCCGATTCCATCAGGATCCAATTAAGCACAGGTGGTCAAACTTCCAACTGGGACTCAGCAGCAGGGTCAGCAGGTGGCCACTATGTGGCCCAGGAAACAGGTATAAGCACAACCCTGACCCCTCAAAGACCACAGCATTTGAGATGACCCCAGAGTCCAAAGCATCTGGGTGAAGATGAGAGCAGCAGAGCAACAGGATGCTGGATGGCCAGGAAAGGGAGAAGATCTGGGATGGAGTTTCACCCCCCAGCAGAGCAGACAGGCCACAGAAAGAGCTCAGTCTAACCACTGACACTGTCACTCATGGGCCAGGATCCAGAGCAAGGTGCTCAGGCACTCAGTCTCCTCACTGATCAAACACGATGCGTCCTTCTCCTGAAAGAGGTTGCACCAGTAGACTGGGCTCTGGACGGTATCCTCTATGAAAGGTATTGTCATCACCTCAGGCATTGTGTCTGATTCCAGTGGTCTTCCTTAAAACCATGATGTCCTTGTCCACCTGACAGGAGAACACAAGCTGGGCCAGAATCCATTTTGAGAACTATCATGTGCTCCATCCTGTGAGAGGAAGAAATTCCTGCATCTTGCCTCAGTGCCCTCCCAGTTCTGCTTTACCACCACCAGCCTCTTGCAAAAAGGCCTGACATCCAGGGATGTGAATGCAGGGCCAGTTTCAACTGCTGATCACATTGCATAGCAGTCAGTTTACATACACCACCATGATCCTATGGAAATACAATGCATCCCAACATGCTAAATGTCAGCACCCGTCCTATAATCATTTCCTTAATAGACTTATTTATTCTGAGAGAAAGAGAGGGAGAGAAAGCATGAGAGGGAAAGACAAAATCTGAAGCAGACTCCATGAGCTGAGCACAGAGCCCAATGGGGGCTCGATCTCATGACCCTGAGATCATGACCTGAGCTGAAACCAAGAGTTGGATGCACAACCAACTAAGTGACCCAGGTGCCCCTTCATGTACCCTTTAAAGTAGCAGGTCTGGGGATCCCTGCACGGTTCAGCGGTTTACGCCTGCCTTCGGCCCAGGGTCCCAGGATCAAGTCCCACGTCAGGCTCCCTGCATGGAGCCTGCTTCTCCCTCTGCCTGTGTCTCTGCCTCTGTATGTGTGTCTCTCATGAATAAATAAATAAAATCTTAAAAAAAAAAAAAGGTAGCATGTCTGAACACACTAAAAGGACACACACTGTGGTTCAGAACAGCCACATAACCCTGATATAAGTAGGACCCACTAAACCAAAATTAAACCAAAATTATATGACAGCCAGCCACAGAGAAACATTAATCCTAACTCAGCCTCTCAACAGCCTTCCTCTCAAAGGCACAGCTGAGAATCTGAGAACCCTGTTTGAGGCTCTGAAGAGAGCTGGAGACCAATTAACAGCAAGGCCATGTAGAGAAACATGATGGGCTCAGGCTCTGGAATCTGAAGAACTTATTGGCTGTGTGACCTGAAGTCTCTTAACTTCTCTGTGCCTTCCTTCTCTCTTCCTCATGAGTCAAGTCCAGCCTTGCCAGGTTGCTGAGGTTTGAGAGAATGTGACAGGAGTATTTGTAAGAAGAGTTGATACACTGAAGACCCCCAATGAGTGGCAACTACTGTTATAGTTATTATCATGCCAGCATTTTAACAGACGAGGTGTTTTCTCCAAGGCACAGAACTCAATTCCATCTAAAAGACATCTCCATTAATCACTCGTTAAATACACAAGGAGCCTCTGATGTAGTCAAATACTGTGGAAGAGAAAGACACCACAGAAGTGTGGCATCTCACCTCCAGGTAGCTATGATGTCATGAGTGCTACAAATACTCCATTCTTGGACACAAGGGATGGAAAGAATTTTCTAAATGTTTCATCAAGTTGTAATTCATCTTTTTACATCTAGGACTATGGCTTCCATGAAGGGAAAGCCACTGGAAGGACCAGACTACATTGGCACAGAGCTAGGATAGTGCCAGGACAGCAAGCACAGGAGCTCACCAAGAAGGAAGGGGCAGGGAACGGCCGGGGATGGGGAAGGGGTTGGGCAAGACGTGCAAGGCAGAAATCCCTGGAGGAAGGAGCCATGTCATATGCTGAGAGACACTGACATGTGGCCAAGGACGACTGCTCAGTGCTTGAAAAGCCTAGTAAGGTCGTTTCTCTAATTCAAAACAGAGAAAGGAGACCAGATTATTTTTCATGTGTGGGGTGGCATAGGGGCCATCACAGGGCTGTGCCACTGTATGCTGTTGGCTCCTCTCATCCACACACACCTGTTACTTTCTGTGTTTGAGAAAAACCCACGAAGCCTTCTTGAAAGGTGTTTTCCAGCATGTGCACAGCAGACAGCTTTACAGTTCTGGAGCTACCGAGCACTGCTACAGGTCTGGTCGAGTCGGGAGAAGACAGGCTGATGGGACACAAGCAGGAAACATAGAATGCTTTCCCAAAAGTGGCATAGGAGAAGCAAACCCACTGCTTCTCCCCAGCAAGCCAGAAGGATCACCAGGCCTTCCGCTGGCCTCACATCTGCCACCACACACCCTCAGTGGGGGGCTCCCTCTACACCCGAGAAACGGGTATCTCTGAACACATAAGGGGGCCCCTTTCACAGACACCAGTTACAGAATCCCCTGGGATTCTTCAACTACTGCCAGGTCCTTCCCAGGACGTACCTGATGATCCGACCGAGGGAGAGACAGGAGCAATGCACAAATCAAAGGTCCCCAGAACACAGCACACTCAGCACGCATCAGTTCATAGGCTAAAACCCCTTCCTACCCGGGGAGCCCCACATGGGGAGCCCAACGCAGAGCAGCAGCAAAGCCCTTCCTGTGCTGTGTGCCCCACAGCAGGCCCACCTGCTTCCAGGGCGCTGATGCCCCACCCTGCCTCTGTAGAAACCTGCTGGCCTCTCCTGCACCACATCCTCCCTGCCAACCCGTATGGCCAGTTTAACCTCTTAGCATCTATGGAGGTGCCCTTAGGGGCCTATGTCAGGGTTCCTGAAACCACCTACACTCTTTAAAAAGCCTCAAGAACACTCCCTACAAAAAGCTTCTGTATCCACCTTCTTTGCCCTCCCACCATCTTCGCCCAAGTTTGGACCTCTGAGAGCCCTGAAATCAGATGTCCTTGCCTCCAGCACCCTCCACTTACCCATGTCTCCCCACACTTAGGCTGAGGTGGGCCTCTTTCCTGTTACAGGAAACCCAGGGGTTGGTCCCCTACTTGTCACCACACTGAGCACCAATCCCTGGTCCTGACCTCCACCTGTCTGGTCCTACACTTGCCTCCTTACACTCTCCACTCTAGCCAAAGCACCCCAAATCCCAGCATGGACTCTGCCCCCACCAGTGCCCCCCTCTCCACTCCTCAAGGGCTACCTGGAGGAGGGGCCTCCCTTGTGCCACCTTGCTGTGTGCTCTGCTTCCCCCCACCACCCCCAACTCTGAGCTCCAGGGAGGGAGGGCTACACCTCCTTCTCCCTTCTGCACATGCCTCTCATGGCACAGTCTCACACACCACGGGCTTTCAGTCAGTATTTGCTGAACATACTGTCTAATCAATCAATATGGCATAATGTCTAGAGTGAGGGCCTGGGCAGCAGCTGCAGATGCTGGGCTGACAGCTTTATTTTGGGTCTCCACCACCAGAAGCCAGCCTTCCTGAGAACGGTCCCGTCTGCCTGGTCCCCGTTGTGCTCCAACATGCAGACCAGGACCTGGCCCTTAGGACACCCTTAGGGACTGTTTTGTTAATCGAGTGACCTGCTCTCAAGTCTCAGCTCTGCCACCTATTAGCTGTGTCACTTTGGCTCAGTGACTCACTGCAACCTCGTCCTCTCCTCTGTGAAATGGGGGAACAGCACAGTGTCATCTCAGAAAGCTGCCACAGGGCGTCAGTGAAGCAACTCAGAACAAGGGCACAGTGTATGCAGCTGGGCACAGTGCGTGTCCACGGAGATCATCAGGCCAAGACCATCCGGGATGGGCTGGAGCCGCCAATGTCCTCATCACACTTTTTTCATCCTTCAGTTTGCTTTAAAAATCTAGTCTGTTCGGTATGCCTACCAAGGCTTGGAACTGTGCCCCGAGCACCTTGCACACTCCTCCCTGGAAGCATCTCTGGTGCCCATATTCCCTCTCCCTCCTCAGCTCAGGTCTCACCCAGCCCCAGAGAGGGTTCTGTACACTTGCTCTTGGAGAGTCCAAAGCACATCGGGCTAAAAGGAGCACAGGCTGGGCTCCGGGACCTCCCTTCACTAGATGCATCCCACAGGGGCATTTCCATCCTCCCAGGGAAGCCCTGAGCCTGGAGAGAGGTTCAGTTCCTCCCCAGGGACTCCTGCCAGCATTCTTCAGGGGGAAGACAGGGAAGCCGTGCCTTGCTGAGACCTCGACTAGGGGGCCTGGCCGGCAGGGTCTCATCTCGTCCAAGTCCCGCGTCCCAAGCTCCCCTCCTAGGGACCTCCTCCCACCCGCTCTACCTAATGGACACCCAGGTACCAGGCTGCCCTCCCCATTCCCTGTTTCCTGATCCCAGCTCGGTCCCCATGTAGCTTCTCAAGCCCTCCCACCACAAAGTCCACCTATTAACTAAGGTAAACCACCAGGCGAGGTCAATTTATAATTTAGATCAGCCCTGCATAATGCATAAGGTATCTTGTTGTAAATTATTCACCCACAAATTGCCATCTGGACATTGTGAGAACTTGGGGGGACATTTGCAAGAGAAGTAGGCATCTGCCCAGCACTGTGTCAGAAAGCAAAGAGTGCTGGCTAGGTGGTCACTGCTGTCTTCGTCGCCAGGAACCTGAGCAGATGGGCTCCAGTCCTTTCCTGCTAAAACCACCAGAGAGCTGTGAGGTGACCAGCCCAGAGTGGGGGGACAGCCGGGCAGGGGTGGAGGGCTACCCATCCCTGGCCTCCCCCTGCTCTGGGGCCCCGCATGATGTCACGCTTTTATGACAGCTGCAGGGCCCCCACTTATCCCAGGAGCGAGCTTTGTATATCTCAAGGATACAAATGAGAACAGCTCCTTACTTCTGACCAGGTGATTAGCGGACTCTTTCTTCTCCTCAAGCTGATGCAAAGAACCGACTTTCTGCTCACCCATAGCTCAGTCTTGCTGATAGAAGTGCCCCCACCCCCACCCCAAGGCAGTAAGAACTTACACTGCAAGCCATTCATCAACTCTGGCATCTGAGGCTAGTCCACGCATCCCTCGCTGAGGCCCCTGAGCTGAGGCCATCCATCCGATGAATCAGAATTGAACATCTATGGCTACACCCAAGTACTGCACTGTTCACTGAGGGCACAGAGGTGAAAAGAAGACATCCTCTGCTATTCTCTATTAGGAAGTTCACTGACCAGAGACACCAAGTACCCATGCAAGCAAACCACTACACGACAAATTAGCCCTGATGCCCACTTTGCTCTAGGTACAGTCTGAGGAGACGAGAACTGTAACATAAACTTCACGTCCAAGGTCAGCAGGGATGCAGAAGAGTCTGTCATCAGTCCTGCCTGTGGAGGAAGAGGATCGAGGAAGGCTGCACGGAGAAAGCAATGCATGAGCTGGGTCTTGAGGGATGAGTAGGAGCTCTCCAGGGAGACAAGGGGAAAGAGCATTCTCAGAAGAAGGTCTGACACATGCAAAAGCTCCCAGTCATGTGCCTGCAGGAACCCATGAAGGGACTGCAAGGGATTAGCACTCATAAATGCTGGAAGGGGCATGATGCGCCCTGAGTGCGCTGCTCGGACAGGCTAGCGATGCATTATTCCACCTCATTGAGACTCACAATCCTCAGAGGGTCTTTGTGAAGTTGGAAGGAAGTGGGATTTGCTTCATTCTTTCAAAATAGAGTAATTAGAACACTTGCAGTCCCCTCTCCTCACCCTCTGTTAATATTTAACTGTTAATAATACCTCCAACAGAGGAAACTATCAGGACTGTAAGGTACCATTCTGTTTCCAAGATTCTTCCTGGAAGCCAAGAAATCATTGCCAGATCCACCTCATCCTGAAATACAAAATGCGAAAAAAGAAAAAAAAGAAAGAAAAAGAACAGAAACCTCACCTTCTGCCAAGGGCTTCCGGAGCCCTGTACCAGTGACTGTAGCAGTCACTGCAGATCCTGAAGGTTTTTCCATGTGCAAGTCAGAGAGCAAGGAGGGACCAAAGGAGGCCTGCTTATAGGAAAGGGGAGGGTGGGGGTGTGGCTGTGGCTGTGTGTCCATAAGAGACATCACAGGGCAATGACTGATAAAGACTGGTCGTGTTCCCACGGCAAATGTCTCTTTACCTTCCTTCAACCTACCAAGAATGCTGGCCCATGCAGCTGTGCCCAGGTGACCAGTACCACTGTCCAAAAGACAGAAGGGACACCGTGCCCACCTAGGGCATCACTCTTCCGCCTTCATCTGTGTGACACATTTAGCTCTGCTCACTTTCATGTAACAAATTAGATACACACATACAGAGATGGGTAGACAGATAGGTAAGTAGGTGGATAAACTGCTTTCTCTGCCAATAATATCTCCCTAGACAGCCTTGAGTTTCCATCAGCCATGATACAAAATGGAATCTGCCCAGCAGTTCTTCAGTGGTTTCCTCCAAAACTTCGGTGCTCCAGGTGGTGGTTGTGTATTTAAGAGACATAGTCTGTTGGTTTTTGATAAACTGTGTATATAAGAGTTTGATATTCTTCGGCTAAACCCTTTTCTGAGACCGTGTTCAAACAGATTAAACACTCAAAACTGTGAAGGGTTTTCCTTTGCCTCCTGGATAAAATTTCAAGACTTACACGATCAAATCAAGAATCCAGATACCCTGAACTCCAATTTAATAGGTGCTTTCAGAGGGTACTTGAAGTATGAGCTCATCACAAAGCCCACGGCATAGGAGAATGGAAGACAGCATGTTAAGGCATCATTTCTGGGATGAAGGCTAAAATTGTCGATCACAGCCAGCCAGCTTCCAATAAGCCTAAATAAACCAAGCCCACTCGAGAGCCAGTGCCTAAGACCTACATGAGAAAGATCTTGTAAGTCTTCCATTCTTAGGAAATACAAACTCTCTCTCTCACTGGGACACATACCCTGGCAAGAATAAAACTTAGGGTTACTGTACAGTAATATCACTGTATCTCAGGAAGCAACCTGGGGATTGAACTGGAAATTCACATTTGGATAATACTCTCATTTAATTATAAAGTACTTCTCTGACATTTCATTATCAGGACAAAAGCTGCCCCCAGGAAGGTGAACGACGAACGGGCGTGCATTTTCTCAGACACCTCTGTCTCTGATTAAAGACCAAGACAGGTGACCTAGAGCATACAAAACCAACAAAGAGAGTGAATATACAGAATTTTGGACCATGATTCAAAATTAGCTGTTCTATCAACAGAAATTACAACTTCCATTTACTGAGTATCTACTGTACACTGGGCAATAGGTCAAGGACATGTTCTCTTGAATGGAATCCTAACAATAAACCCTACAGAGTAGTGGCAACCCCCACGCTGTACATGGGAAGGTGAGGAAATGCAAATTTTGCTGCTTTCTGCCTTGCTTGCAGGCCTTCGTTAATGAAAATTCTTTTTTTTTCTTTAATAAAACACTGTATTCCACACTCAGGAGCAAATATGGTCAGCATTTTTACATGCTTGCCCAACAAAGATAAAAAACCAAAAAGAAATAGATTCAGTTCCCAAGTTGGACTCTTCTTCCTCTGTGATGGATGTAACATAGCAGCGCCCTCTCCCCACGCCACACACACACCTATAGGGCTGCACTGTCCCTGCTGGGAGGCACCTATGAACCACAGACCCACCCTGCAACAACCGCAGAGACGCTGGTGGGGTCAAACACACCAGGAAGTACCCACAAGGTGGTCCCTGGATGTCCAAGGAATAAAGCGAGCTACCTGTGTTTCCCTCACTCAGAGACGATGGAAGAAAACCAGCATCAGCACCACGCCTCCCTGCTGCACGCACCCTGCTCTCGGGCCCAGCTCAGCTGCCAATCATCAATGTGCCAGACTCACACTGCAATCAGTTTGTCACAACAGGCATCATGCCCACTGTCACTCCTCAGGGGAAACATGTAAAAACAAACACACACACACAACATGCAAGACAAAACGCAGGAGGTGGGCATTTGTGAGCGCAGAACTTTGGAACAGGCCCAGGCCTGACCTTTGCCCTGGCTGCAATGTGTCACACCACCTCTTATGAGGCAAGCAGCCTTGCCTCTAGTCATCCAACGGCCACCTGCACCCACATGGGTCTCAATCATCTTCAAAGTCACCCAGAGAGGAGTCATGATTCCTCATTAGTGCTGCTGAACCTTCAAATCCAAGAGCATCTCCAAATACCACACATCCTAGGACAGGTCCTTAAGTCCTGGGAAGGGATTCTGTGCAGAACACTGCCTCCTATTTCAGGAATAAGTTCAACATTTCCAGAGCAATCTGCCAGCTTTCATCTCTGCAGTACCTCCCGTGATTTCTGAAGCGCTCCATGCTAGGGAAACAGTCTTTTTTTTTTTTTTTTAAGACAGTCTTGGTAATAACAGAGTACAGTAATATTTGCCGTTATGTCACTCATTGTAACTACTAATTTCCTTTCCTCCCATCCCATTCGAGTGAGCATTTCTCAGAAGACTGTCAACGATTCCAAAGAGAACTTGCAGGTCAAGGTTCCTTGAGCTTCCTCCAAACCGATGGCCACAGAGACTGGGATTAGCTTGGTCTGGAAAGGCTTTCGACAGCATTTCAGGAATGATACCCTTCCACCTGTGTTCCTACCTATCCCTTCACCCCACATTAAAGGGCTATCATGTGATTTTTGCTATGGTGTGCAGCCTCAAACTTCCTATGTTGAAGCCCTAACCTCCAACGTGATGGTGTTAGGAGACAGGACCTTTGGGAGGTAAACAGGTTTAGATGAAGCAATGAGGGTGGAGTGCCCATGATGAGATTACTGCCCTTTTTTTAAAGAATCTATCTATCTATCTATCTATCTATCTATCATCTATCTATCCATCCATCCATCCATCTATCAGAGACAGAGAGAGAGAGAGAGAGAGAGAGAGAAAGTGTGAGCACGAGTTGAGGGGGACCAAAGAAGGTGGGAGAGGGACAAGGAGAGTACGGAGCTTGAGGCAGGGCTGGATCTCCAGACTCTGAGATCATGACCTGAGCCGGAACCAAGAGTCCAACGGTTAACTGACTCAGCCACCCTGGGGCCCCTAGGTGAGCACCCTTCTAAGACAAGGAAGAGACAAGAGACCTCCTTCACTCCACCATTTGAGGACATAGAGGAAAGGTGACCATATGTAAGTCAGGAAGAGAACCCTCACCAGAACCTTACTATGCTGCATCCTGGTCTCAGACTTCCAGCCTCCAGAGCTGTGAGAAACAAACATCTATTATTTAAGCACCACCCCCCCCCAGGTGATGGGGTTTTGTTGCTGCAGTCTAGATGAAGACAATGTGATGATGATTAATTCTCTCTCTCCTCTCTGTTAGAGCACAATCTCCATAAAGGGAAGGAGAGGATCTGTTGGTGCTTACCACTGTACCTAGCACATCCTTGGTGCTCTTCTCTGACACCAGCGCTTCCCTGGTGTTTACCCCTGGCACCTAGCACACAGGTTGGGATGTGAGAGGCACTGAAGGATATAGGTGTTAGGTGGATGAATGCATGCCTGCACGAATGGGTGGATAGGTAAGGGGATGCACGTATACATGCAGAGATGAAAATTATGGTTTTGAAAAACATTCATTGCTGGAGGAAATGGTTATGATATAATAAGTAAAAATGCAAGAAGTAAAATTATATAAACAATGTGATTTCAATTATGTAAACATTTACAAATGATTAGGAATCTGGAAGGAAATATGCTAAAAATGCTAATAATGGTTATCTCTGGGTGGTAAGATTAGGATTGATTGTTGCAGTTTTCATTCCCCATGTTTCCATAAATTGCATGTATTACATTTATGATCCAAAATAAGATTACATTTTTAAAAGGGAAATTACCAAGAAGGGAAAAAAAAAAAAAGACCCTCTGTGTTTTAGGAGATTTTTCTCCTCTAAAATCAGGGCAGAGAGACTCAGGGTGGCAAAGTCAACACTTGGGTAGATTTGGAGCCCAGAGATTGGGAGCTTACATGTCTCTGGGTTTCCCACAGCTCACAGGATCCCGACACACAACCTCCCCTCTTGCTCAGATGCTTTCACAGTGGGCATCCCTGCAAGGTGTCGCTCTGGCCCCAGCCATTTAGAAGCAAGGACTGTGCAGAGGTGCAGATGGTCTGGGGACAGCCCAAAAACGATGAGGACTCATCAGGCCAGGAGAAGAAGGCTAGGAACAAAACTTGACTCAAATCTTGAAAGCCATAAAGACCAAAACTAAGGGAATCACAAAGGTGTTTGCCAAACAACTGAGTTGCTCCCACAGCACGAAGAACAGAATAAGGTCATTATTCTACAGGCACTTGTTTGAAGAAAGGGGCTCACATCATAGGTAATGACGCCAACTCTAATAACAGAAGCGACCGTCTGCAGGGCCTAAGCCGGAGTGGGCAGACTTTGCCTCTAAAGGGCCAGGGGATACTTTTAGCTCTGCAGGCCATGTTGTCTCTGTCACTCAGTTCGGCTGCTGCTGTGCAACACTACTGTGTTGGAATAAAACCCGACCTGAGAAACAGCAGCCAGAGTGGGCCCAAGCACTGTAGGCTGCTGACAACTGACCTCACGCAGCAGGCACTGTGAAATCTCTAATTTAATTCCTCCAACCCTTAAATAGGGAGACTAGGGTTCAAAGAGATGACATCACTTGCTCAGGTTATGCCGTCAAAAAGTGGCATGACTTGACTCAACCCCACGTCCAATTGACTCCAAAGAGCCCACCCTTTAACATCCTTATTGCCAGCATCATGTTGAGGATGGGGATCCAGGGATGAGTAAGATCCAGACCTTGCCTTCCAAAATTTATAACTGAGGATGGGGATCTGCTCCAACAGGTACCTATGGAGAACTCCCGCCCAGCAGAATAAGAGGTGTTAAGAACACCACCACCCGGGGCACAGACATACTACAGGTTTACTTAATTCCCTTACAAAGGGCTTTCACCCTCTACACAAGGACATTGCTAGAAAGTGAACTTAACTGGGCTTTTAATTATTGGTTTATACATCTGTGAGTCCTGAGTGCAGAAGCCAACAGACAAGTCACAGCATGAGGAGCCCTGACCAGAAAGTCACTGTACTGAGTCACAGTTTAGCTTCATGGTTAAGACTATACCTCCTGAGGGGCACCTGGGTGGCTCAGTCAATTAAGTATCTGCCTTTGGTTCAGGTCATGACCTCAGGGTCCCAGGGTTGAGCCCCGCATCTGGCTCCCTGTTCAGTGGGGAGCCTGCTTCTTCTCTCTCTGCTCCTCCCCCTCCCCCTCTCTCTCAAATTAATACTTGAAAAAAAAAGAAAAAAAAGTATACAAACTGAGGTCAGACAGACCTGAAATGGGAATCCCAGCTCTGTGTGATCCTGGGCAAACATCAGCTAGCTCCCCTGTAAACCAAAGTCTGGAATCCCTCACTGTCTTGGAGCTGTTAGGAGACAACATGGGGCAAGGGTGGAGCAGAAGCTGCATTTGTTTTGTTCATCGTCATATCTGCCGTACCAGGCACACACAGTAGGTTCAAAACCAAGGTAGAAAGATCAATTATTTCTGAAAACCTCCATTTTAAGTCAGCAGGAAAATAGGATTTACCTTGTGAACAACTTCCCAGGAAAGACATCCAGCACTGGAAGCATGGACAGCTGTCTCAGGGAGTGTTGGGCAGGCCAGGCACCAGAAAACAGCCCTGAGATGCACGAACCCACCTTCCCAGGGAGCCAGGGAGGCCCTTCCCTGCCAGGAGGCAGGTGTGGATGGCAGTTAAAGTGAGCAGGGAGGGTACAGCACAGCTTCTGTTTACACCTCTCAACACCAACACCCTGAGATTCCCAGACCTTGGCTCCACCTCCAGCATGGCCCTTGTGGCTCCTGCATTTCCCTAAGCTGCCCACCTCCTGCTTCGGACCCTAGAATACACTCTGACCTTATTAACATCCGGCAAACAGGGAGGAGAACAGCCAGGCTGCACCCCCACACACACACCCTCTTCCACAGGCCTCTCTGGGAGGGCGACCTAATTTGAGGAGGTTAAGGGTTAAATGTGAAACTTTGCAAGTGGCCGTCCCTAATGCAGAACCACCATCTGCACACTTGGGGCTCCTTCATCAACCGTAAGGCTAGAGGCTAGGGAAGGGGGGAAATAGTGATATTTTTGCACCTATGGTGTTCCACAGCCCAGGAAGTTACACAAATGGTGCCATTTTATCTTGATGGCAATCCCGAGAGGTGGGTGTTAGCATTCACATTTTACAAGAGCTCAGATTGGAGTCCAAGGGCTCTCCAACTCACTTTTATCGAATAGCCAAGGCATTGGGTGGTCCCTGCCCCCCACCTACCAAGCCCACTTGCCCCACTTCCCTGTTGCCCACTACTCACAGCCACCGTGGCCTCCTTTCTGTTCCAGAACCTGCTGGTCCCCTTTCTAGAATGTTCACACCCCTTCTCTTTACCTGACTATTCAGCCTGTGGCTCTCAGCTCAGTTGTCACATGCTCAGCAAGATCCCCCCCACCATCACCCTAGGCACCATCCATGACAAGAGCCTAGGTTAACCCTCCACCCTCATCACTGTCACCCCTGCTGTGACCCTGAGTCTCTTCCCTCCTAACAACTGTAATCCAACAGCAAGGTGGATGATATGGTTTATGGCTTATTTCCCAACTAGGACAGTGGGCTTCGGGCAAGGCAGTCATTATGTCTGCACTTTACACTACTAAACCCAAGTACTTCCCACAGTGCTTGGCACACAGGTGTTCAACTCTGATGAAGGAATGAATGGATGGATGAGCTGATGAATGAACGAAGCAGCACCCATATACATTCCCTGCACATTTTGGGAGGTCCCAGCATCGTCGTTGAGTTTAGTATAAGCATTAATGATACACACACACACACACTGAAAAACCAAGATTACAAATCATCCATCACTCTTCTCAGATTATAGCAGAACCAGAACCCTACCCTGCAATTTCCATACCAAACCTTGTGCATGTCCTTTCTAGATGCGGCTGCCACTTTTTTTTCCCCATTTCCATGCAAGTGACCTGATGAAAGAAACTACACAAAATCAGGAAAAACGGACTGTTTTTTATAAAGTACTGGGTGAGAGGTGGATATGCAACTGCAGAATATAAGAAGCTTTTACACAAAGCCCCACAGCGCTGGCCATACCTGACTGTCAGACAAGGGGGTAAATTCACCCTCTTACTCAGGGAAATTTCATAATAAGGGCAAAATGTGGACCCTCCCTGAATAGGGCCCATAGAGCTGGGACTGTGCCCATCACCTTTATACCTACAGGATCAGGTGGGATTTGAGAACCAAGGCTTGGAGCTGGAGTTAGGCAAAGCTAGGTTCAATAAGGGGCTACACTGCTTACCACCATCTGTGTGGCCTTATGCCTCCTTGTCTGTAAAACGGGACTAATACCAGCGCTCCCCTCTAAGAGGTGCTGTGGGCTGAGGTGGCTTGACTGCAGGCAACCTACTCATTCAAGCTTGCAGCATGACAGCTGACACCCATCCTCTCCCCCGATGGAATGGGAGCTGCTCATAGGCAGGAATCAGGTGAGGGTGCACTTCATGTTTAAGCACCCAGCACAGGTCGTGGCACACAGTAGGAGCTCAGGTTGTGCTTTCGAGGAGGACACTCATCCCAGCTTATAGGCAGCATCCATACATATCCAGCTCGCAACGGCCACTGCTGCTCAGTTGCCACCTCTCCTCGAGCTGAGGTTCTCAGCACAGGAATCTCTGCTAAGACCATCCTGAGGACAGTGCTGGGGCTGGGAGCAGGGTTAGGAAGCATGGGCATTTTTCTTTATCAACACAGGAGTCTCTGGCCAATCGGAAGTGATTTCGGTTTCCTCCCAGCCATCTACTCAAAGCCTGGATTCAAGGCTCACCCCTCAAGGCTGAGTTCTGACCTTCTCAAACCTTACTTACAGAGTCAAGTTTGGGAGGAATTCTAGAATCTATTCATGGGTGGACAGAAGTGGGTAACCCTTCTTCCGTGAAAGCAAGTTTTCCCTCTTTAAGGGATTATGAGACATCTCTTTAAAAAAGGAACACCAATATTAGGACAAACCTTCTTTTTGAGGGTCTTACGTAGTGAGCTACAATCTTCCTTTAAAAATGCCAATTGCTGAGCAATCTGCCTGCTAATCCATTCATAACTCAGCCATTCAAGTCTTAGAATAATTTTCCCATAATTCATGTTAATCATTCTACTCTCATAGCGTGAGTCATCTGTTTAATGGAAACTTTCACCAGGATGGGCAACAGTCACTGGATCTTGCTTTAAAAATCTCTCCAGAGCTCAGAAGGTTTTCTATTATTGACAGAAAAGTTACTGTATTTTTAGCAAGCACTTTAAATATTACTCATGCAATCAAAGCTGTTTCCCTAATTCAACTTATACAGTTTTCAAACATGTAATATAGTTGACCTTATTAAATATTCCATAATTCCACTCACACACAACGACATATAAAAGTACAGTCTAAAACTTTTGGCAGCACTTGGAAAAAGGGAATCCTCATGAAATGTCCCAGAGGGAGCAGCAAAGGTTCTGAGGATGGCAGAGACTGCCAACCAATGCTACGAGAGGCAAAGACAACAAAGCTCTTTGCACAGAAGTTCAGTAGGTGGGCGAACAAAGACTTGGGTTCTCTGCACTTTAACCAAGAACAGTACTGAATGGTCTGAGAATACTCTTCACGTGCTCCAAGGACAAGATAGCATCTCTCAATCCTACTAAAATTCAGGATGTCACATGGGTAACGGGATGATGACGATGTTTTCAAAATAGAAAACTTGAGACTGTCTCATCAAAATCTATAAGCTAGATAATAATGCCACAAAAAGCCCCCATTTATTGAACACTTACTACCAGGTACTGTGCTAAATACTGTGGAGATTTAAGATCTTCATCCTCAGGACAATCTTGTGAGATAAGT
This sequence comes from Vulpes lagopus, assembly GCF_018345385.1. Classification (NCBI taxonomy): domain Eukaryota; kingdom Metazoa; phylum Chordata; class Mammalia; order Carnivora; family Canidae; genus Vulpes; species Vulpes lagopus. The sequence continues at coordinate 107,374,903 of NC_054830.1, read as the reverse complement.
ACTATCATCTTCGTTTTCCAGATAAGAAAAGAAAGACACAGATGTTAACAAACTTGCCCGTGGCCACTCTGCCAAAAAAAAAAGCGGCAGAGCCAAGCTGGGAGCTGGGACCTTTTGGTTTCCAACACCCACATCCTGAATACTTAATACCAAGCTGGCCTAGAAGGTCAAGGCTACAGTCCCCTCCCACCCCCACCTTAGGACACAGGGGTTACTGCCATTTACCACCAGCCAACTGTCAGAATAGTTCAGCTCTTCAAATGGGCAGGTTGCTGAGGAATACAGAGGCATCAGTGATTAAGTAGGAATTTAACTGGAAGCAGCTGAAGCAAGAAGTCCATTACTGCTTTCATGTGGAAAGTCCAAAGAAGAGCCAGAGGGGGGAGAGCATGATCTAAGGAAAAGTGGGGAAAAAAGGATGCTCCAGCTGAATGTGGATGAACTTTGCAAAACAAGAAATCAGACCAATTAGGGGCACCTGGCTCAGGTGGCAGAGCATGGGTTCTGATCCATGCTCCATATCTTTATCTCAGGGTTCAAGATTCATGCTGGGTGTGGAGCCTACTTTAAAAATATTTTTTTTTCAGACCAACTAAATGAGAATATTAAATGACTGGGTGCAAATTTTGAACACCAGACCTTAAACTGCTACCACTGCTGAGGCAGAGACAAAGAGACGAGGAGAGAGAAAGAGAGGGGACGCTGTGACAAATGAGTCAAATGGGCTTCTGTGCTTCGAGTGCTCTCGTTGGTTTCATTTGTTCATCTACTCATACCTTTTCAAGTAGATGAAGTGAAACACCTTGGGTTCCACTTACTTGGTACCATCCTGCTCCACAGGAGAGGGCTCTGTTTGCACTTACAGTTCTGCCTGCTCTAGAGCTTTCCCTGCTCTAGCCGACGCCCCTCATTGTGTTCCAGAGAGTCCCGCACCCATACCACATAGCCACCACTGCTGGGACACGGACGATGCAGAGAGGGAGTCCTGGCCTCTCCTGAGTCCCATGAAGCCCTCAACATCCCTGTTCAGTCAGACCCACCACTGCAGTCAGCTGTCAGCAGGAAGCAGCACTGCCAGTGAGCACTGTGTGGGGAGGAGCATAAAGTAGAAAGTTTGGGTTTTAAGTTTTTCTCTAAATTCCAGTTAACATACAGCTTAATATTAGTTTCAGGTATTCAATATAGTAACCTAACATTTCTATACAGCCCAAGTGTGCATCACAAGTGCCCTCTGTAATCCCTATCACCTATCTCACCCATCTCCCACCCTTCTCCCCTCAAGCAACCACCTGTTTGTCCTCTATAGCTAAGAGTCTGCCTCTTGGTTTGCCTCTTTTTTCCCCCTTTGTTTGTGTCTTTAATTCCACATGTGAGTGAAATGATATGGTAGGTGTCTTTCTCTGACTGACTTTGCTTAACTTTACATTCTCCGGCTCCATCCATATCATTGCAAATGGCAAGATGTCATTCTTTGTATGGCTGAGTAATATTCCACTGTATACATATACCACATCTTCCATAAAGCAGAAGTCCAAACATAAGCAAGTCTCTGGGTACATCTAGAGTAGCCCCAAGGGATTGTGGCCCTGACTGGATACATGGCAGACACTTCTGCTTAAGTAGAGCTTAATGGAGGAAATATGCGTAACTCCACTAGACAGACATCTACAAGCATAGAGAGACAACAGGCAGACAGCGAGGGGACCGCAGGAGGTGCTAATACACGGGATCTAAGAGCATCATCACTGTCCCACTCCAAGCTCCTGCCTCCCCTTTTTTATCTGCCCACAGTACCTCATGCTGACCTGCACAAACCACATATCCCAACAAAGTTTCTCAGCACAGAAAGTCTGGAAATCTCCTGTACATCTTCTCCTCTCTCTTAAATTGTTTAAACCTATACCTATTAGGTACCAACTCCCTGCTGGTGACTGTGCCAAGATCTTAGGATGCTCCAACAGACAGCATATCCCTGCCCTCAAAGTCTGGGCAGGAGGCAGAGAAGCTATTGCTATGTCTGCAGCAGAAGTGCCATGAGCAAGCATAGGAGCCCCCAGTGGGAGTATCGGCCTGGATGCCCACCTCCGCAGGCTTCCCTGCCCTGCCTAACCTACCTACCCCGCCAACTCCGAAGGGCAACTTCACAACCTCGTGGCCCTCTCCTCAAACTGGAGCACGTATCCTAGAAGACACACTCAGGAGCTCAAAACAATCGGGCCAAATTCCCCTTCAGACACCTGTCTGCACCTAATAGTCACAGAACCAGGGTCAGCTAATGAGGGGCTTTCGACTCAGCGGGTGCTATTGAGCTCAGCTGGGAGAACTGTCTTCAAGCACAAACGTACTAATCAATAGGCAAACGAATCCAGCTTCTGTGAACTACTACCTAGTGAAGCAGAATAAACCAGGCAAGCCAAAGCAGGGTGAGGAAGGTGGACTACATTACACTTGGCATGGAAGGTGCCATAAAGGAGGCAAGCTTGGGGCCCTGAGGGTGGAGCATGGCCCCTGTGAGCTAGCCTGGGGGTCTGGGAAGACGAGCCCTGAAGGAGGAGTGGAAGCTATCTGGGCAGAGACAAGAGAGGATGGTCCAGGCTGGGAGAACAACATATGCAAAGGCCCAAGCAACCCATACAAAGCTGGCCAGGCCAGAGAGCACCCCACACAGCTCCAGGGTGGCCCCACACTGCTACAAACCCAGGCTGGACCCAGGTTTGGGATCCCTACCATATGTAACCAATGGTTCCCCCCAAGAAGCTAATTGGGCTGGCCTCACTGGGGGCTGGTGCCCTCAGTGCCTCCCTCTCCCTGTCCCCTCAAAACCCTCTTCCCTGCGTGCTTCTGCTTCTCCCCTGGACACCCCCTTCCCCCCACAACAATGGTGCACAGGACGGCATGTTCTGGAGAGGCACAAAGCATGTGGTCTGGTCCTTTATTAATCTTGCTGTATCTTATTAAAATGGCCTGGTGCCTGCCTGGTGTTCTGCACAGAGCAGCGGGGTTTATGCAGCAAGGGGCAGCGGGGTGAGCTGTATTTCTTTTTGTGTGTGTGTTGGAGGAATGACCTAGATGCTGCTCTGTACAACAGACTCCCACTTGCAGGCATTAACCCCTCCTTCCCCATCCGGCCCAGTGTGCAGGTAGGAGCAAAGGTGTGGACAGACAGAGTGGAGTCAGCTGAGCTGCCAAGCAGACAGAGCGCCTGAAGATTGTTCCAGATGGCCATGACAGTGCCCCCTGAATGGGAGTGGGTCTCTGGGGAAGCCAGCTGCAGCAGAGGTGTCACTGGGGACCTATGTTCATGGCGACTTGGACAAAGGTCATGAGTGAAGGGAGAAGGTGAGTGACCTGCTGCTCCCTCCAGCTGCCTCTTTCCTTAGGTGGTTCTCCTCCTAGGCTGGCGCCACCCTCATTCCTCCCTTGCTCTCATTCATGCTGCCCATACCTACTCACCTGCTCTTCTACGCAGGCCCCACGGCAGACACAGAGACAAAAGGCAGGCCCAGAAGAGCTGTGCCCAGGGAGAATACAAATACATAACCTCCTCCCCCCAGAGAGGCAGAGAGGAGGCAGGGAGACTAGGCCACAAACGGCTGCCTCACACTGCCCTGTGGGTGGCAGACGGCCCAGAGAACTTGGGTAAGCATCTTTCACTGGTAAAACTCAACAAGGACCCATAAGGACCACTGTCTTGCTCAGCTCTGGCTGCCACAACAAAATACCACAGACTGGGTAGCTTAAGGAACAAGGAGGGGTTTCTGACAGTCTTGGAGGCTGGAAGCCCAAGGACAAGATGCCATGTGATTCATTTTTCTGGGGGGTCCTGCTTCCTAGCTAATAGATGGCCACCTCCGCACTGTGTCTCCACTCAGCAGGGAGGGAGAAGCAGCAAGCCTCCTGGTGGTTTTGCTTAGAGGTCACTAACACCATCATGAGGGCCTCCCCCTGATGACCTCATCGAAACCTAATTACTTCCCCAAGGTCCCACCTACAACTATCATCACATTGGCAGTTAGAAATTTTGGAGAGAGACTACTCATTCCATAGCAACTACCAACCTCATAGGACAGGTATAGGGACTAAGACCCAATGTTAACACAGAGCCTCGTCCTTGGAAACACCTTATGCTGGTGGGTCACTGCTAGCTTGCCTGTCCCTGTGGCAACTGACACTTGCCTTATGCAAAAGGCAGGTGGAATCTGTCATCCAGGCCTCAGCCTGCCGTTCATGGCACTCAGGTTTCTGCATACTCCCCACACCACACACACACACACACACACACACACACACACACACACACACACTTCTGGCCCCTACCTCCCCCTTCCAAGCCAGAGCGTGACTTGGAATTGAACTTTTTCCCTCCAGGGCTATGAAACGAAACTGAAAACACAAGAGATGTGATTAAATGCTGAGCTGGTCATCCTGCCACAAGCTGACAGTCACACACGTGGACCAAGTCCGGTGATTTTCCACCTCTTAATCAAGTCCCTGCTGGATAAAAAAATGCAATGAACATCAATGAGAACAAATGCTAATAAGGTTCTAACAGGCATTGGATGTCAAGAGGTGAGGAATAAGCCTTGCATATTTTGACTGAAAGGGGGTCAGAGAGGAAATAATCGGGATACTACATAGAAATCTTTTATTCACAAGGAACGGCTTCCCTGAAAGGCAGCTGCTCCAATCAGTGCCTTTAACGCTCTTTAAGCTCGTTCGTTAAAGAATGTGCTGCTCAGTGTCCTGCAGCAACAGAAACGCCCAGCTCGGCGACACATCGCTTTCCTGGCATTTAGCTAACGTGGTCAAGTCCCGGCAAATTTACATCAGGCCTAAGTGAAAGATGAGGTCCTTTCCTGACACACACAGTCATTAGACTTTTAGCTGTCGTGAAATTTCTCCAGGAAAACACGGTGGCCTTGGAAACATTCTATCAAATGCCTCCTTGAAGCAGCACAAAGTTAATGCATTTGTCAAGTGTCTGGGACAGCATTTTTCTCTACCTGTCCAGGCGCTTCTGGTGAATGGACTTCAGGACCATGGAAGAACCCTGTGAAACCATCCTCACTGAGACAAAGGGACAGCCCAGGGCCGTATTGCCCCCCACCCTGACCCTACCACTGGGCCACAGCATGTTGCTGGCCACCTTACTCTTCACTCTGCTTCCAGAATCAGCCGTGGCCAGAGGATTCTCAACCACTTTCTGGGCTTCCTCTGCCTTCAGACATACAGTCTCTCTCCACTTCCTCAGATACCCTGAAATACCCAATCTGCTGCAGCCTTGAGTTTCCTGATTAAGAGAAACTTGCTTTGAGTGCTAAGGAGGCAGAATAATTTCAGCATTAGACAGACCTGGGTTCAAGGCCCAGCTCCCTCATGTGCTATGAAACTTAGGGTTCATCCTTGGGCTAAATCCTGGTTCTACTCCACCACAAACCGGGGAGGTCAATACCATGAAAAGCACTTAGCATAGAGCTAGGCATATGGGAAGCGCTTCATAAAGGTTAGCTATTATATAAGAGGTTTCATTAAAAAATGGATTTTTTACTCCAATACAACAAAGAAGCCAGGTAAATAAAGAAGCCTCAGGGGATTCTATAAAGCGGGTCACAATGAGCAGTCATCCCTCTAGGTAACAGGTTTATTATGAATTGTACAAACCACCTTCCACTGTAGAAACGGGAAGTCAAGATCAGTGGGACTCTCAGAACACTTGAGAACCCTAAACCATATAGAACCTCTTAGAAGGATTTGAGCTTAACGTGGAACTAGGAAACTAAACATCTCCAACCCCAAATGTTCTCCTAGCTTAGATTTCCATCCTTGACGATGACATGACACAGACATGACAGTGCCTACAGTGCCGTGAGCGCTTATCACATGCCAAGTGCCAAACTAGCCTCATCCATGCGCCCATCCTCATGACACCTCCTCAGTCCTACCGTTCCAGAGAAATGTTACATAGAATGCAATTGTGAGCCATGTATGGTGCTTTCATTTTCCAGCTGACGCAGAAAAAAATTTAAAAAGGGTGAAATTAATGTTCATATCTTATTTAACCCCATGCATCCAAAATAATATCACACTGACCTAGCATCAGTATTTTAAAACATTAATGATCTATTTTACTTTTTGTCCCCCCCTCCACTAAGGCTTTAATGTCTGGCATGGGTCTTACACTCACAGCTTATCTCAATTCAGACTAGCCTTATTTCAAGTGCTTGGCAGCCGCATGTGACTAGTGCTCACCATACTGGACCGTGCAGATCTCAGGAATAAGCAAAATACAAAGAAGCTCAAAGAGGGTCCCACACAAGCCATGCTCTTAGCTAGTACATTGAACCGCCCGTCATCTCCTGAGCCCATTAAGCCCCACATTCTGCAGCCCACCACTGGCCCCAAGAAACTGGCTTCATGCTAAGGCCTGGAAGCAAATCCCTCCCTGCATACTGAGGGAAAATGCAAGAGACATCTGCAAATACATGTTTAAAGATAAGATCCTGAGAAGGCACCATCACTGAAACCACTAAAAATGACCCCAGGCTGAGGAACAGCTAAAGAGAAGACAAGCACTTCTTTAAAAACAGCACCCAGCTGATGTCAGAAGTTGGTTTGAAGCTGTCAAAAAAAAAAAAAAAAAGAAAGAAAAAGAAGATAAAGAAAAAGAAGTCCAACCTTATGTCAGAAAATCCCATAAAGGGAAGAGAGAGTGTTGCAGAGATTAACTACAGTTTGGTAAGGATTCCAAAGTAAAATACCAGAAAATGACAATACCGAAGACAAAACATATGGAGTAAGAGAAGGTAGCACATACTTGATTAGGAAACAGGCAAAAGCATATTTAACCTGAGACAGAGTAGGGCAGGGCTACGCAGCTGGGGAAGGCACCTACCGGTGAGCCGCCCCAAACTGCCTGCATCTCATCCCAGAGTTGTCGCCTCAAAGACATGGAAATTATTCAGGACAGAGGCTCTCTGTGGCTATAATTTGTGGTATAATAGCAAAATGGTAATTACTTGCCGCCAACTATACTGTGACTGAAAAGTGCATCCAAGAACCAAGACAGCTTGGAAGGCCTCCCATGAGACTGGCATGACCACCAGACTTTCCAGCCCAGAGATGGCCACTGGGAACACCCCAAGCTTAAAGAGAAAGGGGGTGAAAACCCCCAATGTGAACTGCTTGGTCTTGAACTAACCACAGGACCATCCCCCTGTGCCCATAAGACAAGGATGGGTTTTCTCTCCTTGACCACCCCCTCCAGCCCTACCGTCCAAGGTCCCAGACAGAAATGCATGCCCAGTGCCTGCAGCACAGGGGTGAGGAGCCCAGCCTGAAGCCCACCACCAGTCCTCCATCCTGCCCGGCCATCTGGAGGCGGCCGAAGCCTGGACCTGCACAAGTGAGAGCTCTGAATGACCTGAGGGGCAGGTGGCATGTCCTTGCTGAACCATGCTGGGTACACCGCCACTGGTATAAGCCAACACCGAGCTCAGCTCAGGGTATCATCTCTCCATCGCACTCCAAACCCAAACCTCCATTCTTTTGCGAAGGGTCTCCAAGTCCTGTACAGGAGGATGGAAACCAGCAGGAGCTCATCATCAAACAGATCTGACTCTGCCTCTTACTAGCTGTGTGACTGTGGCTGAGTTAACTGCTCTAGGCCTCAATTTCTTTTTCTATAACAGAAACATTCATTCATTTAACAAATATCTCTTAAGCACGTACTATTCTAGCTTCTGGGGATACAATAGTGAAAAAAAGAAAAAAAAATCCCTCCCTATGAAACTTAATTCTAGTTCGAAGAGGAGGTGCCCAGTGGGCAGATCAACATGTATAAACACTTATAATAACAGTACCGACTTCACCGGGGTATTATGAGGATTCAATTAACTAGCACATCCAATGCAGATGGCATGCACTAAATAAATGTTAGCTATTGTTATTAGGAATAGTAATAGTAGTGATATCTAATCCTTCCAGCTCCACCTGGGCCTGGGCCTGGCTCCAGAGGTCCAATTTGGCTGGAAGCCAGCATAGGATAAAAGCCAGAAAGGCACTCCATTCTTCCCACCCTAAGGTCTTTCTGGACTTATGCCACAAGAATGGAGCCCCATGCAGCCTTCATTTAGCAGACTTCATCATCCCATCAAGCCCGGGTGTGCTGCAGAAGGTGGGTATGGGAAACAGGGCTCTGGGGCACACTGTTCCGCTGGCCCGTGGAGCACCAGCTTTCTACCAGAGCCAACATGGAGTGCCATGCGTTTCTCCAAAACACTCACAGCCCCGCAGGGAGAAGCGCCTCAGAGACACTCCAGCCAACAAACTATGGCTTATCACGTCTTCCCAGGGCTGGAGGGAGAGCAAGAACTGCGATCCTGCCACTGGCATGAATCTGTGGCTTTGCGATGGTGCCCCAAGGAATCCTAGGCTCCCACAAGATGGGAATGATGATGACAATGCCCCAGAAAGACAGCAGGGCTCCCACACCACTCACAGAGCACACTCGAAATGGCCACACTGTGATGCTTGCCCTGCACGGTCTTTCTTATTGTTTCCAATAACCCTATGACATAAGCACTCCTTTTTTTTACGTCCATTTTGTAGATAAGGAAACAGGGGTTGAGTAATCTGTCCAAAGATGCACAAGCAAGGGGAAAGCAGACAGATGGTCCAACTCCTGCAGCCAGGTTCTGAACCAATAAGCTAGAGTGCCTCACCCCAGGGCCACCCCAGGGGAAAAGGAAGGCAAAGAGGCCAGGAGCTCAAAGCCACCAACCCCCAATGACATTATAGCAGTTCACGTTCTGTCTATTTCTTATGAACAGAATCCAGACATTTCCTTTGGAAAAAAAGAAAACGTCACTGCTAGTTTTTTTTTTTTAAATCCCTAGCATGAATGACGGCCGATACTAAAAGATGGCTTATATGTGAAGCTTTTGAAAATGTCACAACCAAATGCCCATCAACAGAACAGATAGATAAATTGCGGTAACATGTTCCTATAATGGAATATAGAACGATACAGAACTACTTATAGATGCAACATGGTAATCTCACAGACATGATGAGTGAAAGAAGACAGTTATAGAAAAATATATCCTGGGTGAATTCATTTTATAGCAAGTTTGAAAATGGGAAAAATGAAGCAACGGTGATAAAAGAATGGTGGTTACCCTTGCTAAGGAAGCAGTGGCTGGGAAGGGCATGAAGGAGCATTTGGGGGTTCTGGAAAGCTTCTTAGATCTTAATGGGATAAGATTACAAAGGAATGTTTAGGGGTTAACATCATTGAGCTGTACACTTAAGATCTGTGTGTTTTCTCATATTATACCTCAAAAAGAAAAAACATTTAAAAGCTCAGAAATATCTCCATAAATTACTTAATCCAAGATCCTGACTTAGGTAAAAATGAACCCAGATTCCTTTAAGAAGGAAGGCAATTGCCTATCTTGCTTGTTAAAACAAAAACTAAAATAAGGATTAAAAAAAAAAAAAAACCCAAACCAAAAAATTAAGCCACAACACCACCAAAACTCCGATGCAGTGGGATGAGTGGGGCAGGGAGCCCATGCTCCAGGTCTGCTCAGTTGCCTGTGACCACCCACTACCCCCAGCCCTCCCCGCTTCGGAGATCCACAGTTTGAGTCTCCAAAGATGTGTCTGCAGAGAACAAAGCCCAAGCCGCCAGGCCACTTCAAAGGAGCTTAGAAGAATATTCCTTTCCTCTGCACTCAGGAGCATCAGGCCTTTTCAGAAGGCACCACAAGAAACTCAAAAGCCACCTCAAAAGCACTGAATGCAATAAAACTGTTGCTGGCCATCTCAGCAACCAAGTACACAGAGTTAAATGGGCACACGTGACAAAAGGGAACCAGCAGCCACCAGGCACTCATGCAGAGAAGACTACTCCAGGCACACTCGCCTCCAATTATTTCCAGGTCTGGAAACAAGCAGAGCTTAGAATAAAAGCCAGGACCGGCCCAGTTATGGCCCCAGCAGGAAACCCAGGCCCCAGGTATTCCGGACCCAGGAAGAGAGCAGCACAGCCACCGGCTCCTCTGGAGGCCAGCAAGTACCTGTTCCCCCCGCCTACCCTCGCTTACTAAAAGTGAAGCGGACCTGCTGGTAACCACAGGTGCAGAGCTGGCTTCGTGGCCACCACTGAGTGGTTTTGACGCAAGGAGCCAGGGAGTAATGAGAGTCCCCGGGTCTGACCACAGTCACTCGGGTCTGAATTGCATGTCAGCAGGCACGAGGTCCTCCGCCTGCGGACCTCCCCTGGGACGTGGGAAGGGGTGGGCTTTTCAAAAAGAAATCAGACCCTCACGCTTCTCTTCCCAAAGCATCTTGGCAAGAAGTCTGTTTCACAGAAACCGGCATCTGGCACCAGGGAGAAGCAAACAAGCCTTCCGGGCAACCGAGCCCCTGGATTCACTCTACAGCCAGGCCCCTGTTTTCCTTCCCTGCCTGGCCGCCCTGCCCCTGCCGCCCTGCCCAGCCCTCGGGCCCTCTGCACATGCACAGAGAAAGACGCCGCGGAGCGCCGAGGTCCTCTGCAAGGTGTTGGCAGCCCGCTTAACAGCACCGCTAACAGGAACCCGCAACCTGCGCTTTCTTGTTTTCGTGCACGTGCCCATCAAAAACGGTAGGCCGTTCAGAAGTGCTCTGCTGCCTTTTGGTTCGCGTTTGTCCCGCCGCGGCAGGTCAGCAGGGACCGGCTTCGCTGATGCTTGGAGGAGAGGAGCGGCAGGGCCTGCAGAGCCCGCTAGCCCTGCCCCGCTGGAGAGCTGGGCCCCTCTCCCAACAGGAAGAGATGGAAGCTGGTGCTTCAAGCCCTGAACCGAGGATGGGAGTGCACAGGGACTCGGCCGGCAGGGAGGAGCCCGCGGAGCCCTGCAAGCGGGGCCAGAGTGCGGGCGCTGGGCAGCGCGGCGGTGTCGGTGCGGAGCTCGCTCAGGGCCACGCCGCCCCCCGCAGCCCCCCGGTCTTGCCTCGGGAAGGGGCCCTGGGGAAGGCTCCACAACCCCCACCCCTGGAGCCCCCCAGTCTTGCCTCGGGAAGGGGCCCTGGGGAAGGCTCGACAACCCCCACCCCTGGAGCCCCCAGTCTTGCCTCGGGAAGGGGCCTTGGGGAAGGCTCGACAACCCCCACCCCTGGAGCCCCCCAGTCTTTGCCTCGGGAAGGGGCCCTGGGGAAGGCTTGACAACCCCCACCCCTGGAGCCCCCCAGTCTTGCCTCGGGAAGGGGCTTTGGGGAAGGCTCCACGACCCCCACCACTGCCCCTGCAGCCCCCCAGTCTTTGCCTCGGGAAGGGGCCTTGGGGAAGGCTCCACGACCCCCACCCCTGGAGCCCCCCAGTCTTGCCTCGGGAAGGGGCCCTGGGGAAGGCTCCACGACCCCCACCCCTGGAGCCCCCCGGTCTTGCCTCGGGAAGGGGCCTTGGGGAAGGCTCCACGACCCCCACCACTGCCCCTGCAGCCCCCCCCCGTGTTTGCCTGGGGAAGGGGCCTTGGAGAAAGCTCCACGACCCCCACCCCCACCGCCCCCCAGTCTTTGCCTCTGGAAGGGGCCTTGGGGAAGGCTTGACACCCGCGGCGCCCCGCCCAGGCTATCTCAGCAAATTATGCTTTACGTTGATTTAACTTCAGGGTAAAAAATGTCACGTGTGTGATGTCTCGCTCTCCAAATATCAAGGAACAATTTGTTCCTGTTACTTTTTCTTTTCTCTCTTTTTTTTATTTTCTACAAGGAACATGTATTACTCGTGGAATAATAAATTAAGTTTTTTGGCACAAAGCAAGACACAAGCAATTAAATAAGCTGACAGATCAATCGTGAGAGGAGGGCTACTTGTTCTGCTTCCACATGACCACCAGCTGCAGGAGAATTCAGCATTCTCCTCCAATGGGTTGAGAGCAAACTCCTCGATGTTTTTCTACAAAGGACAGATTCTAGTCAACAAATTAATCGTATTAGCCCTGAAAGTAAGTCTTTGGCCTAAAGAGAAATGAGACTGGCCTAAAAGAAATCAGAGGAGACTAAATGAAAGTCAGGAGACAGAGTCGGAAGAAACGCAACACAATCACCTGGCCCCTTGTACGTCTTAGCTCCAACCCTGCCTGGGAACTGCCACCCGAGGGACAGTCAGGGCAGATGGCTGGGGTGGGGTGGCTTCGGGAAGATGTGAGGAGGTAAGGATGGCAGCAGTGAGAAAGAGGTGGTACCGGGAGTACAGGTGTGAGAGGACAGCCCCTCCAGCTCCGTAAGATGAGGATAAGCTAGCTGACCATCAAAGCCAAAGCTGAAGGCTGAGCTAAAGAGCAGCCGTTTGTCTCTGGCACAGAGGGCTACGGTTTCTGAGCGGGAAACACGGGTGGCCAAAGGCGCCTCATGCAAATGAGGTCAGAGTCCCTACCTGAGCCAGAGAGGAGATGAAGATGCTACCAACCACCACATGCTGATGGCCCCCTTTCTGAGCAAAGTGGCCAGATGGGGTTTCATGACCATAGGTGAGCATGTTCTCTAGCAGGAGCCCTTCCCCCTGGCTTCAGCAGCCCAGACCAGGGCCCAGGGCCCAAAGCAAAGGCTGTTTTGCACAGTCTAGCCAGCACCCCATGATCACCACTACTAACTCCGTTCCCTCCTGGGGAGCAAGGATGTGAGACCCGAGGCAAGTCATCAGCAGGAAAGAAAAGCAGCAGAGGCAGGGAAAGGCACTTACTACGTCCTGAGGTGTCCAAGGACTCGTCTACAAGACGGCTGGGGCACCCCGAGGCGCCTCACAGTTCTCCGCAGCCTCGGCTTTTGCACAGCTGGGACTGCTTCCTGAGCCTCCTCCCCTCCCTGCCCCACTCTGGCCATGAAGTACACCCTGCTCTCCCACAGGAAGCAGAGAAAGCCTAAAAGCAATCAGAACACTCTCCCATCGCCACCTAACGTCAACGGCAGGCCCCCGGGCTCAGAGTGCTACAGAGGAACGGCGGCGCTGGGTAAGAAGTGTCAGCCCACCACCCGCCTCCCGGTACTGATAATGTCAGGATCATGTTTTCAAGCCACTAGAATGAAAACTCATTCTGGCTTTCTTTCACAACAAAGACAGATGAACCATCTGAAAAGAGTTTCATCGTAATAAATTTATTTTAATTTCCTTCAAACATGAGAGATCAAACATATACAGATTTATCTTCACTGCAAAGAAAAAGAGATCCTGGGTAATATGCGAATGTGTTCCTTCTGTGCCATCCTGTGGCTTTAAATAACAAAAAAAGGAGGGTTTCATGTTCAAAACGACACTGTTCAAGTGACAAGGTCTCTTAATACTTTTTCTGTTCCCCAAACACACTGCAAATACTTCTGAGCAGCATCTCTCACCCACTGGAGGCTACCAGTGCTGCTTTAAAAAATCACATAAGATGAGCCAATGATTTTAAAGTTTTCACTCATTTCTTTGGCTTAATAGCCATAAATCATACATTAAATCAGCATCTGATTTGAATGTGAAATTTTCCTTCAATATGCCAAGACATGTCTGGTGGCACCATCAGGCAAGTCACTCACCAGGACTTGACGTGACAACAGAGGCTGTGGGGCGAGTGGGGCTGAAGACTGTCCTCTTCCCAGAGTCCAAGTAAACTCATCTCTCGGGTAATTCAGACCTTAGTGGTGGATCAATTCATGAGCCCCAGTGGTGATAACACTAAAACCAATTCCCCTGCACAGACTGAGTCATCAGACTAAATATTGCCACTTTAACACTTAGTGAGTAAGAATTAGAATGTCAGGGAAGAGCTTTCCAAGCATTCATCATTCTCCTTTGCTTCCTCTAAGATATTCATATAACAACTCCCTAAGATCCACACCAAATAAACTCACCAGACCGACAGCTTGGTGGAGCAAATGTCGTGCACGTGAATCACGCTCCATCTAGACTATAATATATCTACCCTCCACTGTAAGGACATGATGAGGGCAGAGATGGTGGGGGCTGGGGAAGGGGGGACATGGAGGAGGTAATGGGGCAGGTTAGACAATACCCAAAGCAAAAAATGGATGTAACAACAGAAAATACATTGATGTATTTGCTATACCAGTGAAATCATGACAATAGCTTCTGGGTACATCTTCCTAAGCAGGTAATGAAACAGCCCGTGTGTTTCTAGTATGTGACTGTGAGCTCCTTAAAGACACTGTGGCTTAGGAAGAGGAACCCCAGGGAGGAAGACTGGGCAGCATTGCCCAGTGGGAGGAAGTAGCCTATTCGTGCTCACCTTAAAATGAAGGCGCGTGACATACGGCTCAGAAGTCTGAGTAGCTGCTGAGCCAGGACTAAGTCAAACTGCGAAACATGTCAAGACAGTCCCTTGGCTTTTTACCCCTCTCCCACAGTCCCCACGCAGACCACCTACTGGGAGGCCCCACCTCACGTTCCCCTCCCGGAGAGCACCTCCTGCTCCAGAACCAACTGTTGAGAGCAAGACCTTGGAAGTCAGAAAGACTCTGGGTTCAAATCACAGCATGACCACTTTCTGCGACTCCTTGGCTCCATCAAGTAAGGCCTTAAACCTCCTTTCCCTGGGCATAAAATAGGGATATGAGACCATCTCCAAAAGCTCCTGTGATTTTTCACAAAATAAAAACAAGCAAAAAAATCATGGTAGACTCCAAAATTGTCTCTTCCTTTCACCCTCTGGGCCACTAGGCCCTTAGTTTCCAAGGCTAATCTGATGAATTGATCTGACAAAACCAGCAGCTACTTGGCTGGCTGATCTTTAGCTACCTGCCTCCCCCAGAGAAGAGAGAGGCTGGAAAGGGAAATTGGATGGTGGAGGTGGGGTGAGAGCCCTGGCAGCCTGTCCCCCAGGTGGATGCAGGCCAGCGTCAGCCAGCCTATGGGGAAGGCTGGCTTCCCACGGTGATCTCGTCAGGGCGACTTCACTCCTTCCCCTCTGCCTGCTGGGGAACACAGCCTAAGACCGAAGAGGGCAGCACCACAGGCTCTTCTCAGAAGGGCACATTGTGACGTTGGGTCAGCACGGAGTCGGAGCCACACCTGAAACTTAAAGCCCTTGCAGCCCAGAACCCATGCTGCTCTGCCCAACTCTGCACCTGCAGGCACCCCTACTCAACTTCCAACAGGGGTCACTTTCTCAGGTACCAGGATACGGGACTTGGAGTCATCTTTTGGGGGGGACCCAATTCAAGTCTGCAGTGCCCATCACACGGGGTTCTTCAGATTGAAAGAAACAATGCCTGGGGCATGCTCTGAATGGTATTAGTCCCGTGGTCAACAGTAACAGTCCATGTTCCTATCTTTCTCTTGTCTGCCATCTTTCTCTTGTCTAGGAAGTCTTCTTGTCTTCCTGGTACCTTTTTCCAAAAAGGACTTGAGACAATTCAGACCCCCCCTAGACTACAAACCCCTTAAGATCAGGGACCAGGCTCGTTGGCATCCACTTGCTAAGTGCCCCCATTGAGTGTAGGGGAACAGTCTCAGCAGGGAGACCACAGGTTCCGATGTCAGACAGACCCAAGCTTAGAACATGGTTCTGCCACTTTCTCAGGGTATAATGCTGGAAGGTGAAGCAATGTCTAGGTCTCACGTTATCATCTGAGGAGCAGAGGTATTGCAGGAAAGTTATGAACACCTCAGACAACACATAGGCAGCCCAGTGTGGCCAGCAAGTAGTATGTGCTCCATAACTGCTGTCACCTTATTGGTGCTCAGCAACTGTTTGGCTCAATAAATATCTGATAACTAGATAAATGGATAGCACCAGCCACTCCTCTCCCAACAGAGGCACCAGGTCACACTAAGTTATGACACCCAGCCCTCATTCCTGAGATTGAACCCACAACCTCCCCTCATCCACAGCCCCTAGGGATGGACACCCCACCTGCAGAATGACAAACTACTCCACTCAACCATTTTTCAGGCATTCACTGAACACATGCCTTGCCATGAATCTACCATGTGCCAAGCACCTCCTGGTGGTCTTGAACAGGGGTCAGCAAACATTTTTCCATAAAGGGCCAGAGAGTAAACAACTTGGGCTTTCTGGACCATATGGATCCCACTGCCACCACTCAACTCTGCATTACAGCATGGCCATGCTCCAGCACCACTTGATTTATAAAACCAGGTGTTGGGCAATAGTCTGAGACCCCAGCTTCTGAGGATATACAAATGAGTAAGACTCAGTAGTCACGTGATGATGGACAAAACTCCCACAGAGAAGACAGGACAAGCTAAGAACAGAGAAGTCTCTCATTCCCCCCTCAGGCTGAACTAGGTCCTACCTTGTTCACCCAGGACCAATTAAAATTGCACCTAAAACCAAGGACAAACAGGAACAGTTAAGCCAAGACTCTCTGTCTGTAGCAAAGAGGAAATATTTATAATATCAAGTCCAATCAGCATATAGGAAGAGTCCGTTCACAACCACATTCAGTAAGTATTTATTCAGCTCCTGCTGTGGGCCAGACCTCTGCTAGGGATGTAACAGCAAGCACAGCAGACCCGCTCCCTCACAGGCCCACACCTAATAGACAAGAGTTTCAGCTGCTGGGTGAAAGCATGGTGCTAGCTGCTAACTGAAAAGACCACAAACCATCCAAACCCATGGAATACACAGAAACCCATGAAACACCGGCATCCTTTCCAACGTTGAGCCAGGTTCTTCCTATGTTTGTTGATCTCTGTGGGCAAAGAGGGAGCTGCGGTTGATGTCATAAGATACTGAAGAGCAAAGGCAAAGTCATTCAATGACATTTTTAAAAATGACTGTTTTTCTCAACTGTCCAGGGTTTGAAGGCCCATGATGACTCAGGCCATCTTGTACCCTTGGAAACCACACGGTATAATGGCATTTAAGGCTCCAAGCCCAGGGATTTCCCTCCAGGTCTGCCCAGTGGCATGTCAGCCACTCACCCCTTCCAGCTCTGCGCGGACATGGACTTGGTTTCCATGTCTGGGAGACACTCAAACACAACACCAAACGTCACACCTCTGGAGCCTCTGCCGGGGCTGGTGATGCCGCTCTGCAAAACCCTCTTGAGTGTTCAGCTACCTCTTCAAAACAGTCAGAATTAATTTTAGACAAACATTTAAGAGAAAAGGAAAATCTATCTGGAGGACTTGCCAATGCTCACAGCTGTGACAGTGACAAGAAAAGGGCGGCAGAAGACAGAACTCGCTGCAGACCATTCACTTGTCATCACATACCATCTCTGCACAAATTGGCATAATTTAGGTAGGCAAGAAAATAGGCCAACTACAGCAAAACACCTAAGGCTCATTCCAAAGACCAATCAAGACAGGATGTAAAAGGGACAAATAAAGCGCACTGCCACACACTTCCTGAGAGATGGGTTTTATCACAGTCTTAAAAATGATAATCCAAGGATCTCGGCCATCTTTAAAATAGTATAGAAGCACCTCCAACTGTCACATGCTCCACAGTCACCCAGGACTAGAAGGACCAAGAGCTTTCCAGAGTGCCAGAACACTTTGCCCAGGTCCTGTCTGCCCCTGGGAAGCTTACGGCCTTCTCCTCTGGTAGGCACTGTCTGCCTCCGTGGTTCCTGCATTTTCATCCCTGTTCTCTAACACAGCTTGGACTTGCTTTAAGCTCTGATGGCACAGTGAACGACTGAACCACCTTTCATCAGGGTTCCAGGTGTCAATGCTGAGATGAAACAGAAGCTGGAGAAACCTCTGGCTTTGCTAATGTCACATGCATGGTTCCAACACTGGAAAAGCAATCCCAAAGCTGGGGGCAATGGAAAGAGGCCCCACTTATGACCAGTACTATGAGCCAAGGACGTATGGAGCACCACACAGTAGCATCCCCACTTCTCACATGTGGAGCCACAATGCTGCAAGAGGCAGGGCTGGTGCTCCAATCCAGGACTCTTAGATGCCAAAAGTGCTGCTAAGGAATGGACTGGATACAAGTCCCTGGGGGTTGGGCTATAGAATAAAGACCAGATCATCTTGGTTGACCACATCATCCAGGTTCCAACACAGCTTAGCAGTGCTGTGCTAACGGCCAAGAGCAGATAAACTCTCATTAAGGTTCACATAGGGACAGACAGGTTCCAAGCATGAATGATGCATTTATAGGAGAAATCTTAAGCTATAAATGGTACCAACAAATTCTGGAATGTGAGAATGTCAAGGAACCATTGCCTTATCCTCCTCCACTCTCTGGCATCCCACCCACCCAGAGGCATGCACATGGGCCAGGGCATATCTCCATGTCCCCTCAATTCCACACAGGACTTTACATTCTTCCTTACTCTTGTACACAACCCCACGTCTTTGTCCTGTGTTCTCTATTAAGTTAGAGGAGAACCTTTCTCCTGTTCTCTCGACAAGGGACTCTGCAACCTGGGGGTACTTAGGGATTTTCTATTTAATAAAAAAGGACAAAATACAAGACAAGTTGGCAGACAGAAATCTGCCTGTGGCCTGAGACAAGGTCACAGAGGAGTCAATGTGAGGAAATGATGCTTGCCTGGAAGCTCTACATATCTATGAGCAAATAAAGGCCATTTGTTCCCGTGACTGCTAACGCAATGACCCCAGGGACCCAAATAGCCTCCCGGCCTAACTCATATATATTTTTAATGAAAAATTGCAAATTAGATTAGCTTAATTTGACCACATCTGCCTTTTTAAACAAAGGAAATTACCATTTTAATGGAATGCCAGCTATTTGTCTAAAGGAGAAAGGTCCTTGTGAGGTCTGCTTTGCCTGTTCTATTTCCATTTTAAAAAAAGAAAAAGAGGACTGCGGGCAGAGGGCAGTTGGTCAGGCTTGAAAAACACACAGGAGTTGTGGCAAGCATGACAAAGGGGCTTAGAAGCACCAGGGAAACCCCTACCTGCAGAGATATTCTCAGCCACGAGGAATAGCACGGACTTCTCATGTGTCAACACCGCCCATGTCAACTTCCTTCAGGAAGGTTCTGCTGAGCCCCTAATGTGCGCCAGCCATGGTGTTGGATGCTGGGGACTCAGCACAGATCAAGGTGCTTTCCAGAGAAGAGATGCAGAGGAGAAGCCAGAGATCAACCATCAACCGAGGCCCAGACTTACAAAGGAGTGGGTATGGGTATGGGGGGGTCAAGCACTCCAGGCAAAAGGAACAGAGGAGCTGGAAGTACAGGGGGTGGGGCTGGATGGGGCTGAAGAGCCAGCAGGAGCCCCAACACAAAACGCAACCAGCATGAAAGCCACCTTAAGGAGAGCAGGCTTTATGCTGAGGGCAAAAGAGAACGTCAATGGTTTTCTTTTCAAAAGATCCTCTGGCTGCCGTGTAGGGAGTAGGTAACTGTGAGAAAATTGAAGCCAAGTGAAGATGCAGCAATAATGATGCTGCCCTGCCACTGGACACCCTTTCCTCCCAGCCCTACCTAACCTCACATGTGCTCAGTGCCTTCCCCAATGGCTTCTCCGCCCTCCCTCCTCCATGCCTGTCCCTGACCCCCACCTTCCTGTGTCCCTCCTGGGGTGGGCTCCTTGGATGAGCCCTGCTCTCTCAGGCATCCCCAGTCACCTCCTTGTGACCTGCCACCCTGTCACCCTCAGACAGCCCCTGTCCTGCACTCACAGTGGCCCTGACCTTGGCTACCGAGTCAGCACAACTGACTTCGAAAGCTGACCCTCAATCCTGTCCTTCTCGGTCACTCTGCTCAGGAAGCCACCCACCTTCTGTGTCCACTGCTTCTCCAAAATCACTCTGCTGGCAGTGCCCCTGGCCTCCCCACTGCCAAATCCTTTACCTCTTCTGTTTTCCTCCTCTGGTGGTGATTCCCACCCCTGACCATAGGCCATCCCTCCACTGGAGAACCCCCCTCCTTCAGTCTCAACCAACAACTAAATTCTCTGCACAGTTTTTACCCACCTTTCAGCTCACTCCTTCACAGGTTCTTCTTTCTCTTTCCAATTCCGGGACCTGCTAAAAACTCTACTCTTAGGGCTCTCAGCTCTTCCTATTTTCCTTTCATTGGGCAGATGCCACGAGTCCACCCTTGACCACTGTTCCCATTTACCATCCAAAGACACGTGACTCCCTCTCGAGCTCAGCAATTTTAAAACCCCAATGCCAATGCACAGACTTGCATGTAGTCTTTCTGTTGTGTCAAGAGTCCCCCTCCTACAGCTAGAAAGCTCACATCCACAACCTCTTCCTCTTTTCTTCCATAAACTGTTACCAAGTCTCGTCAAATGTCTCTCAACAGGATCCTCTACTACCAAGAGTGAACCCAGAAGTGAGAATGGAAGGTATGGTTTCTAGGGACAGACTGCATGTGTTCACATCCTGGTACTTCCACAAAGCAGCTGTGGGACCTTGGCTAGACCAGCAGTTTAGTTGTTCTGCCTCAATTTGCCAGTCTATGAAGCATTTGACCCAGTACCTGGTGGCACACAGTAAGAATATAACTAATGAAAGCCAAAATGATTAATTCCGTTGTCTCAGTCCAGCTGCTCCCACTTCCTTCTACCTCTATGCCCATACTTGGATTATTCACTACATGCTGACTTCTCCTAACCGAGGCCATCCTATATCAGCTGACCCCCAGAGGACCCACAGACATGCTATCAAGACCAGTCAAGAAAAGTCTATCCCTGCTACCTCCAGACATGAATACTTACTATTGTATGTCAGTGATCTCTGTGGTTGTCTGATGGGCAACAGAGAAAAGCTTACAGTGTATGACAGGGGGATCAAAAGTAAAGCAGTAACAGAGCATAGCACTAGCTGAAAGTGAGTGTATGTGTGCATACGTGCATTTGTGTGCATGCTTACACAGTTGGAAATATATATTGATATTACTGTCTTCCATCCTGAAGGATTACATCCTTGGGGAACCACATCTGCTTTACCATTATAGACTTAAGCACCTAACTCAAAGCCAGGAACATTTGTAGACTCTGAATAAATACTGTTAAATTAATAAATGAGTGGATTTCCATGAATGTGCACACATCCAAAGGTCTAGAGGTTTTATACAAAATGATCAGAGGAAATCATATCCAGCTGCTTAGATGATAAATGGTATATGTTTTAGGTTTTGGAGTTTTTATAAAGAGTATAGTCTATTTTTCCATGATTAACATGATGATAATAAGACTTAAAATAAATTCTTCAAGGTGAATGAAGGTCCCTGGATTCAGGGCACAGGCTTTCCCCATCAGCAGAACTTTGAGTAATACTTTCCTTTTCTACAGTCTCAGTATGTGCTCTCAGCCATTCTTACACTTGTATTGCTTATTTGTTGGCAGGGATCTTGTTTCCATGAATAGATTGCTAAACTCTTACAAATGAACACAGGAGGGGCACCTGGGTGGCTCAGTCCGTTAAGCATCTGCCTTCAGTTCAGGTCATGATCTCAGGGTCCTGGGATCAAGCCCCACATTAGGGTCCCCACTCAGTTGGGAGTCTCCTCCCTCTGCCTCTCTGCCTGCTTGTGCTCTCTCTCCCTCTCTCTCTCTCTCTCTCTCTTTCTCTCTCTAATAAATAAGATCTTTTTAAAAAATGAATACAGGAGCATATTCACTCATAATTCTGAAAAGTAGAAAGTCTTAGGGTAGAGAGGTACAAACCTTCAGTTATGAAATAACTTAGTCACGGGGAAGTAACGTGCAGCATGGTGACTACAGTTAATAACATGTATTGCAAATGTGAAAGGCACTAAGGAAGTAAATCTTAAAAGCTTCCATCACAAGAAAATTTTTTTCTAACTTTGTATGAAGACAGATGGTAACCAGACTTATTACGGAGATCATTTCACTGTGTATACAAATGTCAAATCACTTAAAACTAACATAATATTGCACGTCACCATGCAAGAATAAAAAAAGAAAGTCCTAGAGTCTTTGACTTTATCATACATATGAAGAAACCGAGGCCCGGTGGACCACCCAGGATTACAAAAGGCTGAACGAGAACTCACCACAAGGTGAGAATCAGACTCAAATCCCAATTCTTTCTCCAGTGCCAGTGCCAGCACTAATTCCAGCCATCACCACCACCAACGCACATGCCCATGTGAACAGCCTCCCTTCAGAGACTGGCTTTATACCTCACTCGTCTCTGCACCTCATCTGTCCCACTGCCTCACATCCAAAATAGCCTCAATAAATGTCCCCTGCACTGAACCAGGAAACAGAGCCCATGAGAAATGAGGAGTTTAGCTCCAAAAGCCAGTTCTCCTGGTCTCTTCCTCCTCTAGAGAAGAGTGTTAAAAAGTCGAGTAAGTTTTAAGATGGTCTTTAGGACAGGGAGAGACTGCTCGGCCCACTGGGTATAGAAATCCTTAAACTGATGCTCGTGGCTGAGCTTCAAGAGAAATACCAAGCCTGGGATTTCTGTGAGAAATACTCTCTGGGTTTGTTCATGTTTTCTAAGGAAAGGGCAAAGCTTTTATCGGATATTCAAGTGGAGTCAATAACCCAGCTAAGCTGAGGTCCAGCAAGATGACATGACTCCTGCCCAAAGGCAAATGGTGGTCAGTGGGCAGAGCTGGGGCCAGAGCCAAGACCTCCTCATTTCTATCCTGAGTCCTCTCTTCTTATAGAATGCTCACCCTGTGGCACATTTATGTCAATGACAAGGTCCCAGAATGCTGCATTTCTGCCACTCCGAAAGATGGTCAGACAGCTTTATAGCTTTATTGAATTTTGTTTTCCGCAGACCACAATTTTTTGTAATGGTAAAATATTTTTGACGTGACCAGGATTCATTCCTTTAATTCATAAGCAATCCATACAAATGTCAGGCATGCCAAAGTAATTTTCTTTGAAATGATTTACCAGCCATATGAACACAAGTCATCCCGTCTGATCTCTGGAATTAAAACCACATTTCTCTTCACAAGAGAATGAAAGTGCAGTCATGACAAACAGGATGCATTTTCATTGGTCTGGGATGAGCGGGTCGCAGTCAGTAAGTAACGTGGTGAACACCAGAACACTCTGTCCAGGCCTGCACCTCTCTCTCCATCCCACTAACATGGGATCAATGCCTGGTGACACCTTCCCAACTGATGGCACTTAATAACTACTATAATCACCCACCTACAGCCAAATTACAGGCAGCTGTTACACTGTGTGCACAAAGTGAAAGCAGGGGATGCTGTGGCCATGATGAGGTGAGGTGGTTAATGGAGCAGAAATCACATTCCCGCAATGCAGCTTGGAAGAGCCTGCAGAGCCTTGGGGCCACACTCCCGAGAGGTGAGTAGGTAAGCCGAGGAGGCCAATTCAAAGCATGCTGCTGGCCTGGGTGCAATTCTATCCTGGGTGTGCAGTGGCCCCTGAAAAGCCTGAATCAGAATGTCAAACTCAGGTTACTCACTTAATTTGCTCCCAGAAAGATCTAAGGCCCCCAACACCAACATGAAGGCTGTGATTTCAGGCCAGTGGTGCCCCATCAGAGCTTTGAAAGTCTCTCCAAAAGGCGTTACATTTCTTTGTAGCCTGTAATACTCCTCAGTTTTTGTGGCTTTGTCAAGGACTACCCTGGATCGAGCTTTTGGGTTCTACTATCAAGAGAGAGAGATGGAGCTTCCAAACCTGAGGACCCAAATAAATACCAAAATGAATTTCAATTCAGCCAGCTCTATTCCTCAAATTGCACTCGGATAAAAATATTACCTGCAATTCAGTTCATTCTATTCCTCAAACTTCCTCATATAAAAATGTTCCCTTCACCAACCAACCTCCAAAATGCCTCCAGTATTTCTTGAGAAATATCAGAGAAAACACTTCCAGCGGGCATGAAGTTATCTCAAATACATCCAATTAGCACAGCGTTTCTCATACACCACTGGAGATTTGGGGAAGTACACAAAATGTTTTAAGTAATTTATGTTATATGTATTAAACCTGTAGTCTCATATCTACTATTATTTAAAATGAAATTGGAGAAAGGGAGAGTGATTTAAAGAAAAATTTTTTTTATAAATTCAGGTGTTCAGGAATGTGGCCAAAACCAGGACAGGGCACCCTAAAGTCTGGGAGACACGGGATTGGAACTTAGATGAGAGATCCATTCCCACTGCACCTGCAGCTACCTGTGAGCATGCGCACAACGAGGTTGTGATGGGGGTGGGTCATGGGGGGAGAGGGGGTGCTACTGACACTCTCTAAGCACCAGCACTGCTTCCGGAGTGTTTCGTGCATCATCACATTTTCCATAATGATCCTGCAAAGGAGAGCTCGAGCTCCTTACTTTATTGACGAGGGAGAAAGAGAGAGGTTAAGCAGTCATGCAAAGTCACACTTACTAATTCCATGTATATGAAGTGGCTTATCTGGCCTCCAAACGTGGCTGTGTGGATTCACTGCCATCCAAGAGAAGGCATCTCAGTGGTGAGTTACCTCCCTTCCACCCAACAGAATGAGAAAATATAACATTAAGAGCATTCTCTGCAAAGAACATTAAACTTTCATGCTTTGAAATGTTTAAATGCTTTCACAACCATCAACAGCTACTTACCTTAAGGTAAGTATTGCTTTCAGTTGACAGATGAAGGAAACCAGTCCAGAGATGTTCAGCAAGTTGCCCAAGGTCACTCAGTAAGTGAGCAATAGAGGCAGGATCAGAACTGAGGTTTTTAGACTGCTAAACCAGAAGCTCAAAATCCTGCTCCATGCTCCTTTCAGGATGCCAGGTCAGAGAACCAAAGCTTTCCCAAAGAACTCCTTCAGGGCATGGGATGGAGGGAGCTCCATGGATGTCTTATGACCCCTAGAATTACAGTGGCATCCCACTCAGCAAGAGCTGGTCCAAGAGTTGAGGAGAGGAATGCCCATCCCTTCTCCATATCAGAGGATGGTGCCCTCACACGGTGAGTGTGTTGATGCCAGTAGTTATGAACTCCTACTGTCATCCCCTGGAGATTGACATCTGGCTGTACACATAGCCATAGTTACTATTTCTATCAACTAGAGCTTTCTCGGCCTTTTCTAGTTAAATCATACACTGCTTCAGGAAAGGAATCGAGCTTCTCTCTTCACCCTCAACTCCCCTCCCTCCATAACACCAGCCCTGAAGGAGGTTAGATTTATTCACTGTCTTCTCAGTCATCACAAATGCCTTCCTTAATTTCCTTGTTTACACTGGTTCAGAATGGGGTTTTGCCTGCCTGTCTACCACTAAGTTACAGTGACAGAGAGTGTGGGCTCTGGAGACAGACTTCATAAGTTCACATACCAATTCTGGACCTCCGGCAAGTTACTTACCCTCTCTGAGATTCAGTTCCTCCTCCATCAAAGAGGAATGACATGAATGCCCACTACTCAGGGTATGAGAGGCCCACCTGAGTTAATCTGTGTGAATCATTTCACATAGATCTCTTATATACTCTTCAAGACTCAGTTCAGACATCATCTCCTCCAGGAAGCCCTTCCTGGACACACCTACCCTCCCACCGTTGGTGCCTAGTTCTACATCCACTACCCAGAAAATATTCAATAAATATTTATCAAGTGCATGTTTAAGGAGAATTTGCCAAATGAAGGAAAATCCTCAAAGCCCAAAAGAAGAAATATGAATTATTGGAATGGTAATAGTAGGGCCAATCTCCAGGAGCCCAGGGAGCCTGCACAGGACAGCAAAGAGTCCCCCAACCATTACACACTCTATTGATGACTGCTTCTATCATCCACACATGGGACTATTCTGCAGGCTGACAAGACTTACAATGAGGCCTGCCTGCCTGCCAGCAATTCCCAGGTACATGTATACCTCGGCAAGGCAGCCTTGTTAGCTGATGGGTTGGGACAAGGTGGCAGGATGACAATAACTCATGCCTTTGAAATAATTGGTGCCCAGAGACTGTATTCGGTCCAAGATAAAGTGTCATGAGGCGGATCCCCAACACCCCGGGACCCAGGCCGGAGAAAACCTGAACTGCAATCTATCCTTGCCTCCCCTCCACCCCCAGGAGAAGCAGGACTTAACATGGCTGTGCCTGGCATTAAGCAATGTATCTGGCCTTGGATCATTAACTTATATCGCTGACGAAAATACAGTAACAAATCTGAAATATTTGCTTAATTTATCTCTCTGCCCCTAGCCCTTCTAGCAGCTTCTGATAGGATATGCAGAACACATTCTTCTCTCAGGAAGACAGAAACAAATCTTTAGGGAAATTATGAGAGTAAATAAAGCAGGAGTCACCAGGAAACCACAGCTAAACAAATACTCAACAAATCTAATTGATTCACTAATTTGGGAATTTGGCAGATTAACAAGGGTTTACTGCAATTTTATGGATAATATTCCCATAATTTCTTCCTAGTTAAGTGATCGACAAAATCTAACACTATATCACCTGTTTATTCCTGAAAATGAATATCCAGCAAGTAAAAGACTTCAGAAAGGATTCCAAATGTACCAGCCTGTGCTCGCTTCAGCAACACATATACCAAATGCACCAGCCTGCCATGACCTGGCATTCACAGACAGGGCAGAGAGACCTACTCAGGAGCTATATTGTACAGCAAGACAGTTGACTTCCCAACAACCTGACAAGGTAGGCAGCTGGGAGCCCCAAAGAGGGCCAGGGGTTTTAGCCAAAGGAACTGGGTGGAGTAGCGCCATCTGTGTCCCAATGACATGATCCTGAATGATGCACAATGGAAGGCAAGAATATTTATGTCCCCTGAGAGATGTGCACTTACCATTTATATTTTGGTAACCTTTTTATTTTTCCCGAAAGTTCTATTTTTCTAAGTAGCAGAAGCCCACATAGGATGTCCATCAGGAGTCAGGACATCAAGCAACCATGATAGCTAATACTTTTTGAGGGCTAGGCCATGTGTGGAGCAAATTTTTGCAAACAAGAGCTCATTTAATTCTAAAATACCTACCAGGGAGAATTCAGAGCCCAGGTTCTTCAATGTTGGGTTATAATGCCCTGTGATTTAAAAAAAAAAAAATCTGTGACTCCATCTCCATCACTAAAAAATACCTATTCCGTGCAGATGTCCCCCACCTTGACAGCTCACAACCAAATGGAGCCTCAGGCACAGACCAGATCATCTGTACCGCATCCTCACCAAGAGCAGAAGACAGGCTCATATAGGGACTAAAAGTCAGTCTTTGCAAAGTTTATTTTATAAATTAATGTATTTTATTTTTATTTTCAAGACAAAATTTTTTGTTCATAAAGATGAAAGAAACCACAAGGCTTGCTTACTCTGGGAGAGTTTAACTTCTGCCCTGGACTCACTATCTCGGAGGTCAACATTCCCCGAAAATAACATAAGTCTTCAGCTTCTCAAAACTGTCCTGAAGCGAGTCTCAACCACTGAACTTGAATAAGTTGGCTCATCCTTAGAGGCCTGGTTGCCTCTCACATTCTTTAAGATGACCATGGTCTTCCTGCCATCACCATGAGGGCAGCCATGCATCCCAAAGCTTCAGCCAAGGACCCTACAGCCTCTGGCCAGGGCCGTAATTGCCAGGCCATGGGGTAAAAGACAACAGTATGCTAAATGCAGCTCCAGTAAGGGCCCTGCCTGTCCCCACCGCCACAGGCTGCTCCTAGCTAGCCTGCCATCGCCTCCTCCTGCACACGCAGACCTTGCAGTTCCCGGTGACACATATGAATGACTCCGGGAGAGACTCTCATTATGGCTAGAGCCTCCACTGGGAAGAGGCTCAAGCCAGCTCGGGACAGGAAGATTAACAGATGGACAAGGAGACTACTGAGTCCTGCAAGAAGGCCACACAGAGTCCTGAACCTTGCCGGCGCCCAAGAGATGCCTGTTTTCTCTTCATCTACCTTGTCTAACCAGAAGAGCAAATCTGCAAGATACACTGCATCTCCTAGCAAGGGAAGGTCCTTGGAATTAGAATACATTACTCCTATTTTGAGGAGTCAAGAGGAAGAGCTTTTAACATAACTGGTCTCTGGAGTCATGCAGAGAGCATGGCAGGGTGACACCATGGTGGTCATCCAAGGGCTCCTTGTAAGGCCCTTGTACAGCCCTTGGGACTTCAGACAGCTCTCAAGAAGACAAGCCCTGCTCCTAGCCAAGGACCTGGGTGCTACATGGCACACACCCAAACCCCGATGGTGCTAAGAACAGCTGGCAAGGAGGAAAGAAAAGGATGGATCAAAGAGAAGAAAGTCTAGATCCAGACAAAGCAGGGGTGGTTCCCACTAACACTCACACACTTAGCAGCAGAGCACCCACCAGAAATCCCTCCCCAACCTCCCCCTGAATGTCCTGCTTTGCTAGAGCCAGAGTCAACAGATGGGTATTGGTGCAGAGCAAAGAGAGGGCCTGTCTCCTGATGCAGGCTGCAGGGCATCCTTGCACCAAATACCACAACCAGGGGCCAGGAAGCAGGGACTAACCCTGATGATTCCAGTGGACTAGAACCTCAGGGGAAGTGTGGACCATGTCCCACTCACAGAAACAGTGTAGCTGGAGGAAAAAGCAGTAATGCTCAGAGTTGCTATCTTTGCATTGTTCCAACAAGCATAAGGAACAGATGCATGCAAGGGGTTTGGGGAAGCTTGGCAAAATGATAGCTAATAAAAAAAGATGATAACCAATAAAGACTAAGATTTATTGAGTGCCAGCCATGTGCTGGCTTTACCCATATCGTCTGATCTGATTCTTACAATGATGCTTCGCAGCTGGTACTCCTCACATTCTCACCCAAGAGTTGGGAAATGGGGGCTTACAGAGGATGTGTAACTTGCCCACGGTCACAGAGCTACCTCCAGGAAAAGCCTGCTTGCTGGAGCCCCTGTAAATATGGATGGGTGTGCGCACACCCCACGCCCCTCTCCACACTCACAGCAGGCCCTGCCCCCTGCCACCACATGAATCCCAGGATCTGAGCTCCTCTTTCTTCCAGAACAAAGCTAAAGGGACCTTTCCCCCAGAAAGGCTTGCATTCCATCTGATATCTCAAGGCTTGAGCCTCAGGTTTCCCCAGGAAGGAGGGTACACCTTTATGACTGTTATGTTAGAGGAATTTCTCTGTCCTTCCCAAGAAGCTACGAGGGAAGATCTCACCTCAGAGTCAACACTGAAAAGTCAGGGAAGACAGGTTACAAGTGCAACCCTGCCATGTCCGGGAGAAAATAGGCCCATTTATTCCAGTTCCCCTGAGTCAGAGGGGGTTTTCATTTGTTTCCGTAGAAGCTGTTAGGTTTCTCTCAGAAAAGCTTTTAGGAAAATGTATGACCGTTGCAGATATGCTAGTTCTCGAGAGATTAATATGCTTACAGACATTATAACAAAACAGACTTGCACATCTCCCCTAAAATGAATTTAAATTATGGAAGGAAGCATTTCACAGGTTTGAATTTAGTCAGCGTTTTTAAATGTCACTTTTTATTGACAACCATCTGGAGTGGGGATGAGGTGTGTTTTATGCCACTTGGCCGAGGTGATGTTTGGCCTGTACTACTTCATCTTTCACTGTAATTAATTTTCTATTAGTGAGTAGGGATGGAGGTGAAAATGTGAACAACTACATGAGACCCCACAGTGTGAATATGGGGGCTCCTAGAAGCAGTCCCAGGAGGTCAGATCTCAGCCAGTCCCCCCAGCAACAACATTAAAGCTGTGGCTGCTAAGGAGGCGCTCTGAAATCCTGTCCTCCTTCACTAAGTGAAGGGGAAAAAGTCTGAGCCCAAAAAGCAATTTCTAACAGAAATACAAAAAAATCAGAAAAAAAATCTATTTTGGGGGTACCTGGGTGGCTCAGTCAGTTAGGTGTCTGCCTTCAGCTCAGGTCATGATCCGGGGTCCTGGGATGGAGCCCCATGTCGAGCTCCCTGCTCAGCGGGGAGTCCGCTTCTCCCTCTCCCTCCGGCCTTCTCCCCTGCTTTGTGTGCTCACTCACTCTCTAATAAATAAATAAATTTTTAAAAAGGAAAAGTCTATTTTTAATAGCACTGAAACAGATTTTGGAAACCATTCGGAACCTTGGAGTGCAGGGTGAAAGGCGCATGTAAGTTCACCCAGAGGTGCTCCTGAGCATGAGCTGCAGCGGCGGCCCCGGTGTGGTGACGGGGTGGGGGCCGCGCTGCCCTCGCAGCTGGGCTGGAACAACAGGCCCTCCGCTCGCCTGGCCACCGCGCCGCCCCTCTCCGGCCCTCGCCTCCGGTCCCCGGGGCTCCGGTTGACATGAAACACAGGCCGCCACCTTAACCCTCAGCGGCCGCGAAGAGATGAAGCAGCAGGAGGCCGCGTGGGGTGTGGGTTCTGGGCAGAGGCCTGGGCCCCCGGGCGCCCCTCAGGCCGCTCAACACCCCGCCGCCCGGCCCCTCTGGGTGCTGGGCCCTGAGGTGCCAAACAGCTCCCGCTCCCAGCCTGCTAAATTTCAATCACCTTGAAGGTTTTAAAAAAACACTCTGTGATCTCCACTACACCCCACCACAGACCATTTATTACCGTCTGCGAAGCGCCAGGCATTGTTCTAGATGCCCGGGATAAAACAGCGAACAAAACAAAGATGCTTGTCGTTGTGGGATTCGCGTGGTAGCCGAGCAGAGGCAAAGGGTGCACGCCATCAAGACACACTTAACGCGCTCAGGGAGTAAGAGCTACGCCCAAGGGGAAATGTGGAGCCCGGCAGGTGGACGAAAGCCCGGGGAAGCGAGCGGGCGTGGGCCGCGGTGGGACCGCAGGGAGGGAGGGGCGAGCCACGCGGCCACGGAGGGAAGCTCGGGGAACAGCTGGCGGGCCAGGGCGGCCGGAAGGGAGCGAGCAAGGGGACAGCAGGGTGCCAAGCGGCTCAGCAGCAGGACGCCAGGCCGCGCTGGCCTGTCGGACACAGGGTGCTGCAGCCCGGAGGCGGCCCCGCGGGCGACAGTCCACCAAGCGAGCAGGCCCGCGCCCGCTCCTCAGCTCCCGGAGCCACAGGCTCAAATGCCACACACAGTCAAACTGATGAGCTGAATGAACAAGGTGCACCGGGTTCACATGGGGGCAAAGCGGCCCACACCCACCAACAGTCTCCACAGAGCGTGCTGAGCCAGCTGGCCGAGCCTGAGCATCTTCCACACCAAAGAGGAAATCCAAATATATGGGGTCTCGGGGAACATCTTGTAATGTCTTAATGTTAACAAAAAAAAAAAAAAAAAAAGATTTTTTTTTTTTTAACAAACTGTTCAGACCCAACAAAACACATCTGCAAGCTGGATTTAACCCCTGGGTTCATCACTGCTAATGCATCCGTGCTAGCAGCTTAATCTTTGAAAAGCCAGCCAACTAACCTATCATGCGTTATATGACATCGGGACTACCTACAAAGTTTGTTTGCAGAGCCTTGTGATTTCTTATCCTCAAGAACACACCGCTGCTCATTCTGAACCCATCTGTGAATGCAGCAAGCATTTACAGCAGGAGCCAGCAGGCTGAACTCCTCCAGGTAATGCTCTTAATAAATAATTAATAATTAGGAAAATAGAGACAACACACACTCATCAAAGATGCAGGGAGCCTTTGTCACTCACCGTGCAGGCAAACTTCATCAGAAACCCCACCCTGCAGTGGATGCAGCGCAGAAGTTATCCTGAGCTGAAGGAAGCTAATGTCTAAATTCATCACCGTTTAGGTCAAGAATGCAAAATCCACCTGAAATGATTTTGCAAGCATCCGAGGGAAGAAATAGGGAAATCTCCTCATCAATTCATATAATTACTGACATCTCGCATAATGAGCTTATCTTGGCCCCATAAATCAGCTGAACCGCAAGTTATTAAGTGTCTGAAATGGGAGAGAAGCTTTAGGTGTGATTTGTGGGTGAGAAGCCCAAGGCAAGAGGCAGAAGGCAAAAATGGAAGCTGCTGCCCCCACCTCCAGGCAGAGACCAAGGTCCTCTCCAAGCCACACAGGGACAAGTACCATCAGACAGCCTGCCCCAGTCCCACTGTTGTCGCCATGAACAAGCCTAGGGGCTTCCCTGCCCCCACTGGCCCAAAGAGGGATGCCCCTCTTTCTCTGAGGCTCCACACAGCGACCCCCCACCCCCAACCCAGCCAGAAAGACCAAGAGGAACAAGCCTGCTGACAAGACACGGATCGCAGAGCCCAAAGCAAGGGGAAAATTTGGCTAATTTCCTTCCCGGGTAAGCCAAATACATTTTAGTTCCTAATTTGACAGGATCTGTCTTTACTCGTGCTTGAAAAAGCGAGCAAGGAACCCACAGCTGTGTTGTGGATCAACCGTGCAGCCTCACAGGGTCACCCCATGGGCTTCCTGCAACGGCCTAGCCCTGGACTCTGCTCTGTTCACCCATCTGGCCCAGCCACTGAGCAGAGAGAGGAAAAACAAAAGCTTTGTAGCCAGGTGATAGCCAGACTCCGTGATCCTGAGTTTGGCACCCCCAGGAAGCTGCTGCTGTGCAGGCTCCTGTCCTGGTCCCACTGAGAGGAAGCCCGTTGTTCCAGGGGCTAAAATAAGAAGATGTGGTCTCCCCACTCAGGGAGCCCAGCATCCTCCACAGGAGATGTGGACACACATCTGCAGCCCAGGAGCCAGGCATCTACAAAGTCAGAGGCTCACTAGACAGTCACACCCAAAATAGGTGCCAAGCCCTGGCATCGCACACCTGCGCCAGACCCCGTGGGTGCTGAGGGCATCTGGAGGCAGGCACTGATCCTGAGGGTGAGGTGCACACCGGTGAGCGGGGACTCCCACAAGAACAGGAAGGCCAGGGAAGTGTGCACGCTCAACCACAATCCTGAAGGCAGCCAGTGTGCCTGGGGGCACGGCTAAACCCCAGGCTCCTGACAGTCCCTCCTTGTCAACCCCACCCGCTCAGTGCACAATCCGTTGTGGGCTCCAGGCGCCGAGGGACTGTCGCCATCAGCAGGAAGCCCATTCGGATCCAAAGCTTCTATCTTTCTACTGAGAAGGCCTCCAAGAGGACAACTCTTCAGAACTATAGGCAGACAGACGGGCAGGGCTCAGACTACATGTGTGGCACTGGGATAAGGACAAAGCATGCGTTTCCCACTGCAGTCTCTAAGGGAGGATCCACAGGAAACTTCAGCTAGGTGCTCAGAGCACAGACCCTGGCTTTCTATCCCAGCTCGCCTACCTTCCAGCACAGTGACCATGAGCCTCGACTGAACTGTACCTCAGTGTCTGCATCTGTAAGATGGAAATAAAACAGTAATGGCCCAGTAGGGCTGTTAAGAGGATTAAATGAATTAAGTCAGTGCTTCAAAAGCCTAAGTGTGCATGTTAGGTACCATTAACTTCTGCTAGCTTATCAATTTTACACTGAGAACAAGGAAGCTCGTAGAATAAAGTAATTTGCCAAAGGGCTAGTAAGTAGCAG
This sequence comes from Vulpes lagopus, assembly GCF_018345385.1. Taxonomy (NCBI): domain Eukaryota; kingdom Metazoa; phylum Chordata; class Mammalia; order Carnivora; family Canidae; genus Vulpes; species Vulpes lagopus. The sequence continues at coordinate 107,341,568 of NC_054830.1, read as the reverse complement.
AGCTGGGTCTTGAGCTAAGGTCTCATCCTTCCACACTGAAACATCAACAGCATCCTGAGATATCACCTAAAATGGCTGAAACAAACTCAGAAAGAATTAACAGCTTAATTATATCGGTGAAATATGTACTGGAACAGGACATAATTTCATGGTCTGGAAAAAGAGATATAAGATCTATTCAAGCCCATTGCTGTCATTGTAAACCAACTCCTGCCCAAGGAGAATGCTCAATTTTAAGGAAATCGATCTTTTTTTTTTTTTTCCTCTAGGGAAAGGTGACAACACTGTGCTTTACTTTAAGCTATCCTTCACAACTGGTGAGAAACCTGGGAAGAGACAGGAGACAGTGAAAGGGCAGCAATGACAGGCTGAACCCAAGAGCATGATGTGATCATAAAAATTACACCCACCTGGAACCCAGGACCCCAGATTCTTACAGTCTAACTGGCTGGGTGCGCCTGGAAAGGCAAGTGCTGTTAATGTTAGGGAAGTATTCAATGAACCCATTAGATGGTGACCTAGGGATGCCTTTATTATTATTATTATTATTATTATTATTATTATTATTATTATTATTATTTTAGAGAGTGAGAGCAGGGAGAGGAGCAGAGGAAAAGGGACAAGCAGACTCTGCACTGAGCATGGAGCCTGACAAGGGGCTCTATCTCATGACTCTGAGTGCATTAGCTGAGTTGAAAACCAAGAGTCGGATGTTTAACTGACTGAGCCACCCATGTGCCTCAGCCCTAGGGGTGCTTAAATCCCACCTGGGCCCATCTTCTTCTGCTCAAGGTCCTTGAGGAAAATAGATAACCAGAGAAAGCACAGAGCACTATTTTCATGAGTCTAGACCCCAAAATAAAATCCTGGCTAGACCACACACAGAATTCCCCTATCACTTGGGCTAAGACAAAGATCCTCATTCTCCAACTGGAGAATCAAAAACTCAAAAACTGGATCATAAAACTGGATCACAAGTCCCTCTGCTCTGAGAAAAAACAGTCCATTGTACACCCACCACCATTGAATAAAATGGAGCAAAAATATAACAATATTTGGAACATCCATCAGGTCACATCACTCCCTAACTGAACACCCATTAGTGGCTTCTGCCATGCAGAGAATGACATTCAAGGCTCGCTGCCAAGCCACAAGGCTCTGTAGGGTCTGTGCCTGCTTGCCTCTTCTCCCACACTTCGCCCCTCGCCCCTCACCCCTCACTCACTCTGCCCCTTGCCACACTCCTCCACCAACCTCTCACCACCTTGGAGTCTTTGCAAATGCTGTTTCATCTCCCTGAAAGGCTATTTTCACTGAATCCCAATTTATTTCCTTCCTGGCACTTACTATCATCTGAAAACATGATTTATTTGTTTCCTGGCTTATTGTCTGTTTGCCCTCCTAGACCATAGGTCCCACAAGGACAGAGGCCTGTCTTTGTCATTCACTGCTGTGTCCCCAGCACTCAGCATATATTGCAGGAGGCAGAAGGTGCAGGCCTCCCCAAGTCCACCAGGATAGAATGGTTTGGCAACAAGATAGAAGAAAGTGGAGATGAGCAAAGACGAGAGGGACACAGACCCAAACTCAGGTATGACTGTCTGGTCTTGCTCTCACATAGCTCCACTGGGATCCTCAGGCCACTGACAGCAAAGACAAAAAAAAAAAAAAAAGACAAGAAAAACTACATGCCTTTGCCATGACATTATCACCACATAAGCTTCACCTCTGGAATACAATACCTCCTAAGGATTCCTGACCTTGCAGCCCATCGGTGCTCTCCCTCCTCCTCAGGGATAAGGAGCTTGTCTTCAATTCTAATCCATCCTTGAAGTAAAGTACAAGAAAGAAAGAGAAACACCTTAAGCTATCAGATGTGGCCACCATGTAAAGAAGACCTCCTCTCTGGACTCCCACTCACTATTTTTTAAAACAGCATGATGTTGTAGAAGAGGACACAAGCCTCCCCCAAGCCTCCCAGGCTGATTCCCTGAGAAAGTGAAACAGTATGGCAAGGAAAGAACATGCATTCCAGTATGAGACAGGGGCACATCTCAGCTCCACCACTTACTGGCTGTGCAGCCTTGAGCATGGTTCTGAGCCCCTCTGAGGCTCAGCTTCCTCCAGTGTAAAATGGGAGGATAATTGCACCTTCCTCCCTGGGTGGAGGGGAGCACAGGCCCTCACACTATGCCTGATGCTGATGCACAACTTACATTGTGTGAGGGCAGTCCATCTTCTTCCCAACCCCTTCCCTAAAATACACACCTGTGAACACAGCTCACCAGGCTCTGGCGCAGGAACTTCTAAGTCTAAGGGAACCCCAAGTCATCATACAATCACCAAAGTGTTGTGACAACCCACGCCCAACTCCACCCAAGAAATGCCAGACATGGTCCCCAATTTCCTCCATTGTCCAAGAGGATTTTCCCTCTCTTCATTCAAGAGAATGAGACAGTACTTTTGATGTACTAAATGGGTATGTTTAACCCCTTCACAGGTGATACATGCCTTGGAATCCAAGGGAGAAGGACAGAACAGAATCTATTTAGGGAAATTCTAAATCCATGAGCAGTGCACAGATGGAGAGGGAAGCTGCACCTCATTCACTGCCCTGAGGCTCCCCAAACCAATATGGGATTGGGCTGCAGGCAGAGGAAAAGGCAGTGTAGCCTGGTGATTCAGTGCATGGCCAGTCAAATCTCCAATCTGCCATGTCCTGTGTGTATAAGCCTCCAAGTCCCTTTCTGTAAAATGTCCTAATAATAGTATTCACCTTATAGGGTTCTTGAAGGTTGAGATAATGCACATACCCACTCAGCACACAATAAATAGGACATGGGTAAGAGGTACACAGCAGGTGCTCATGGAAGACTAGCTGTGGTATTAGCAGTCACTGGGTTGGCAAAGTTAGTTTTGTTTTGCTTTTCTGAGGTTCCTCTATTAGGTTGAAAAGATATACATGCAAATATACCAATGACTCCGTCCTTCAGCATCCATTAAATGTCTGGCCCATGGGGAGCCTGTGGCCCAGAGAACAATCATGGTTGAGCACTAGGGTAGGGTGGGGAGATCATGTTGGAAGGGATGCTAAAATGAAGCAGTTGTGAATGGTATGGCAATGGACCACTGTGAACAACCTGCTCAGGCCGTCACACAACCAGCCCTCCCGAGCACTGAGAACTTCATTTCTTTTCTCGGGTTCACCACATCTCCCATCATTCCACCAAGACCTTATTACCTTTCAAGTCTTCCCATTTTATACCCTTATTATCATGCTTCTGATATTGTGTGTTCACAGATACTTAATCTAGGTGTTCAGCTAGGTTATTACAATACCTTCCAGCTGATATATTTCCCCTTATCTGGGAACTCCACCACAGCACCCGCTGGTGTTTGAAAAGATTCTTCCTGAGGTATCATTTCACTTGTTCATGATGATAATTAATTTTAAGAACTGATCAAGATGTTCAGGAGACCCAGACTTTGGAAACTCATGGCCAGGGAGGTTTATCGTGACAACAGGGCCTTTGTAAGATGTTACAAGCAGGCTGGCTGCTGGAAGCAGGGAAAAGTCTGCCTTTTGATAACCATCTTGGTGGCTGCATGGATCATTGCTGTCAAAATCTGTTATTAGTTTCATTATTCCCAACAAGTTCCATTTTGTGCTCACTGGATAATTGGCCAAGAAGACATCACTGCATTTTAATGGTGCCAACAAGTATTAAATAGAGACTAAGTCCCATGCAGCCTAGGCCACAACACAAAGAGCAGACAAGTAGGATGGGAACAGTTTCTGACTCCGGTGTTCACAGCCCTGGGCAGAGCTTGAGGTAGGAGGCGAGGGTGCCACTCCAGCTCTCCGACCAGCACCAGCCAGGGAACAGTCAGAGATATCCCATGCACATGGGACAGTGGCCTTCTCTCCTTAGAAGTCTGGATGGAGAGGGAAGCTGCTATACCACTGGAGGTGGGAAGGATGGGTACAGGTAGAGGGAAAAGCAAAAATGCCACCTTGGGAAGAATAAGCTTCACTGAGGAGCACTCCCAAGTCTGGAGGTCACAGGAAAGGAGGTTTCCTAGCATCTTGCTTTGGATAAAACCTCAGGTCAAGTCACAAATTCCCATGCTCCTCAGAACCAGGGGCCACATGGATTCCAGCAGGAAGGCCTTCACCCAGCATGTTCCTAGGGACAAGGCATGGTTCTGGGCCCGACTAAAATCCAGTGTGTTCCATGTCCCCAAAGTCCAGTGGGGGACACAGGCCAATGGAAACAGGTGGCACAAGAGCAGCTGAAATAGCTACTTAACCCAGATAGAGATTTAGCCAAGACTTCCCACTGGGGCCTGTGAGCAGGGGGCCTGCAGGGTGGGTCACGATTACCAGGTACCAGGCCCCGTGGGCCTCACACAGGCATGGCTTTAGCCATATAAATGAGGGCACCCCGAACTGCAGTAGGTCAAACAAATGCAACAGATAGTGACAATTCCCCAGAACACCAAAGTCTCACTTCATCCCACGGCTTTAATCCCCTCTAGGATGATAAAAAAAAAAAAAAAAAATCTATTTAGATCTAAAAAAAGAAGACAAGTATGGAATATGAGTTTCCCCTGGTCTCTCCAGTCCTCACCCACACAATAAAGAAGGGGTTGAGTGCCTGATACAGCCACCACGGGAAAGAGGAATGTGAAGGAGAGGCACTCTAGGATGCTGTGATGCAGAGCCCTCAGACTCCAGGTGACCCCAAAATAAACAGTAAACCCCAACAACAAAGGGCTGAGGGAAATAACCACATGTCATGAAGATAAAGTGCGTGAGCCCAATGCAACAGTTACCTCATTTTCCAGGACCACAAGCCCCACTCAGCTCAGAAAATACTGCTAATTCATCTGAGCACAGGTGTGCACCCTGAAGGCCCATGGTGCCTCATGACCCCACTGAGAAGTGGCTGGGGTAGAGATGAAGCTGTCACCCAATTTTGGCCTGCCAGGTGCCTGGCTCCAAAGTGAACATCCAGCGGCCACAGAGAAGTTGAGCCAGAGTGGAAAATTAGCTGGACTTCTAGCTGACAAGCCTGAAAACGGTGACTCATGGGAGGCAGGTATGTGTGGGGGAGAGGCTTCTGAACCAAAATTGCCACTGTTGACATTAAGGAATTAGCAGACAACTACATGGCTGTCTATTTTGTTTTAAGCAGGAACACAGGAGAAACTAGGTCTCTGCCTAAAAAAAGAATTTCCAGGCCAACAGAAAGAAACCTGACTCATGGAGAGCCCCTGAACACATAAAAGAGGACAGAATGGCTCCAGGTCCTCAGAGGAAGCCTGGGAACATCAGTAGGGTGTCCACCGGAGTCTGTAGCCCAAGTCAGGGAGAGCATGCTGCCTTCTGACATGCCACAAGTACAAGAAATGAAGAGGTCATCCTACAAGAGAGTGTGGCGAGTATGCCAACATACATGAGCAAGAATGTCCTCCAGCATCCTGTGAGGGGAGGCCGGGGCAAGAGAACTCAATTTCATTCAACAAAAATTTGGAAAAGAGAGTCCAAGTGTCCTCTGATCATCTATCTCAGTCCATATGTTCTAACATACAAAGCTGTCTAAAATCTAGCGGTAAGTGGTAAGAAGTTACTTTTGAATACAACATGCATTGTGGAATTCTATTTTTAAGAAATCTTAAGAGTTCACTTTTGCGGGGGATGGGGGGTGCTTACCAAGAAAGTACAGTAATCATCTCAATGAACCCTTTGATAGACAGGTGTCTACCTGTCTCATAATTGAATTGAGGACATTAACTCAAAGTTCTTCTCAGCTAATCCTGCTGAATACAGACTACACTGCTTCTCAGGAACCAGTGTAAGCGCTCCTACTGCAAACTGAGCTTTTTCCCCAGGATTCCACTTCATCTGAACATGAACGGAAAAAAAAAAATCAAAATGCATAGGCAAAAAGGAATTTTCTTTCACGGTGACAAGGGAAAAAAAATCATAAGGGAAAACCAAACACATGTACACTATAATCCATGATTCCACTACTCTTATTTCAAAAGTGATTTTGATACTGAGCATATTAAGAAGTTGATAATTAATGGGTAAGTGGATAGATGGAGGGGATTTTAATTCCCTTACCTGGGAGCTCTAGCTGCCTTCCTAAAGGCTCTTCTTCACCAAAACTATTCATTCCCAGCTCCGGGATAAGCTTCATCCTATCTGAGCACAAATCACAGCCCCTCCACCAGGACCTGAGCTACACTGTGGCTTCTCTGAAACTACCACTTTTGGAGGGAGCTGTACCATACCCAGATCCTATGGTTCTATATGGAAATCTTCTGACACTAAACAGACTTCAGTCCCAAACATGTAAATAAACCTTTACCCTTCACAATCATGAAATACCAAACAGCTCATACTGAGCCCCTACCTGTTCCCATCAGCAACCAACTTGCCAATCACCAAGGTCCAACAAGTTGGTGGATGACGAGAGGCTATATTTAATCAATGCAGCCCTCACTTGTCTTTTCTTTTTTTTTTTTTTTTTTTTGAGAGAGATCATCCCTGCTCCACTCACCTGTTCTTCCTAAATCCTGCCTCCAATTTGCCTTAAACCAAAATGAGAGTGCCTGCAGGTCAAACAGCCCATCCCCAACTAATGGATCTAGAAAACATCATCTGTACACAAACTACCTGAAGTGATTCCAAATGAAAAGAAAATAGAGAAAATCCTTTCTCCAACTCATAATTGTATAAACAAATTTAATATAGAAATGGAAAATACCCATTCTAAGGAGTCAGGTAGATTTGACTTCTTTCCTATCCCTCCTCCATCCTTCCCAATCTGCAATCTCGGACCCTCCTGCTCCCAGCAAGCCTATTGGCTAGGTGAGAGAGGTAAGCAGGCCGGTGCCTCTGAATGGCAAGAGACAGTGACCAAACATGCCTGTCCTTTGTCACTAACCACCTTTCTTGTTTCCCCTTCTGCTAAGCCATCTGCAAGAAAATGTCAACATGTGCTGCAGGGAGAAAATGTATTTGCTAATTTATGTGCTGGGTAAATTCACTTATTCGGTAGAATAATAAAAATGTGACTGCTCACCACCCTTTCCTTCGAGAGTAAAGACATCTTTATTAATGATTTTAAAACCTGAAGAAACGGCAATGCTTGCTCTGTTTACATTTCCCTATATTAAATGCAAGACATTCTCTTGCTGGTGGCAAAACATTGAAAATACCCTTCTGGTCATGATTTATTGCTGGAGGAATTTTATTAAATTGGGATGTGACCATGTGTCTAGCTATCAATTACATCACTGGGAAAAGAAAACAACAGAGATTTACATTTTCAGTAATTCCTGAAATAAGCACTCTGTGTTCCTGGAGGTGTTAGAAAATATTTTCCAAGACTTCATATTTTAACCCTCCAAGGTCCAGAGCTTCAAACTCTGCATATTCTGGTGCTAAAGAGAGTCATAGATGATCCTAGTCTTTCTTCCCCTTGCACCAACTGGAGGATTTTATATCCTATCCCCCATGTGCTGTAGCTTTGCTGATCAAAGCCTGTTCTACCACAGACCTCCTTGATTCTGAATTTGGCCTGAATCCACAAATGAGCATTCAGTTAGGACCAGAGAAGCATTCAGATTTGGGCTAGCACAGTTATAAGTAAACCAGAAGAAGAAATACAGGATGACATGTTTAAGTCCTAATTAGAGGATCTGAGCCATTTTGGTGGAGGGAGTTAAATTCCAAGTAGATACAGAAAAAAGGTACTTCAGGATTAGCATGTAAATAGAGATTTATGAATAATTTCTGGACTAAGAAAGAAGGTGTCACAGAGAAGGTCCCCAGTATTTGAGATTCCTATAATAAAAGACAGTCCCTTCCTATTAGCACACAGATGGTTCCAAGCTGAATCAGTGCTACTGATAACTCCCCGGGCTGCCTTTTAAAATAGGATTTCGGAGAGAGTAGGAGAAATCCAACTTATGTGTTTACATGGCTACTAAAGGCTACTAGCAGAAGGAACAAGTGTGAACTCCATAGATCCAGGGTGGAATGATATGCACCAAAATTAGAAAGGGCCCCTTCAATGCAACTGAGGTGGAAGCTGGGTCACCATTGTAAAGAATAGTGGGTACTATCTGAATTCCCATAATAGGGTAAAGAGACAATTCCCTGGTCCAAACAAACCAGTCATCATATCCTAGAAGCTATATCCCAATAAGCACGGAGCCAGAAAGCCACAATTGGGAAAGCTCTAACTGGTCAAGTGCCCAAATGAATAAAAATTAAAGTAAAGGCACTTATTTTTATAATGCAGAGTCTGGAAGCAAGTTCACCTTGTGAAAAGAAAAACTTCTGCTGAACCACATCCACTTACTTTGTTAATTTGAATGAATGAAAAGCTCATTAACTAGAACACTTCAGTGTTACCTTGGCAACCCTGATAAATCACATACTCTTAAATACTATAAAATCTCAGGTCATCTTGTTCACTCTTAAAAACCTACACAGGTAAAAACTATAAATCCACAGATCCAAGAACCTGAATGAACATCAAGCACAAGTAACAGGAAGAAAACTGAAGGCATATCATAACCAACTGCACAAAACCAGTGGTAAACAGAAAATCCCAAAAGTAAACCAAAGGATAAAAAGATGTCACATACAGAAGAACAAGAGAAAAGCAAAAGAATAAATCTCATCAGGGAAACAACACAAAAACACAAAGGAGCAACATCTTTAAAGTACTGAAAGAAAAACTGTCAACCTACAATTCTATACTTGGCAAAAATGTCTTTCAAAAATGAAGTTGAAATAAACAATTTTTCGGAAAAACAAAAGCTATACGAATTCCTCAGCAGCAGACAAGAAGTACAAGAAATGTTAAAAATGATACTTTGGGCAGAAGGAAAGCTACACCAAATGGAAATATGGATCCACACAAAGATACAAAGAGCTCTGCAAATGGTAACTGCATGCACTGTCAGAATCCACATTGTTATATATATTAATTGCTTTCCTTACAGTAATTATCTTGCTGAAAATATGTTTTAACCTTTTAGCTCTTGCCTGTATAGTATTGCTTTCTTTGATACTATCTTGAGTTAAGTAGAAATGCAAAGTAATAGCTTTATATAACACTGTTCAAAGATAACAAAACCCAGGACTCTAGAAAATCTACTATTCTCCTGAAAGAGCTATAAAACTGGGGGAAATGAGATAACATATACAGTGGAGGAAGCAACCCATAACTCACTGAAAAAAATCAGAAGGCCATCAAAAATAACATGAATAAGAAACTGCCAAACGTTTTTCCAAAATCACTGTACCATTTGACACCATTGACAGCAAGCCATCAGAGTTTCAGGTATTCCACATCCTTACTAACACCAGACACTGTCAGTCTTTTAAATGTTATCCAGTATAATGGATGTCAAACAGTGTATTATTATGGCTTTAATTTGCATTTCTATGATGACTAATGGTTTTGATCTTTCCATATGCTCATTGCCTATCTGTAGATCTCCTTTTATAAAGTTTTGTTCTGATCTTTTGGTTATTTCCTAACTGGGTTTTCTTCTCATTATAAAGTTGTAATATTTCTTTATATATTCCATATTCAAGTCTTTTGTCATATATATACATATGCACATGCACACACCCATATGCACACACATAGAGATATATCTATTTTCCCAGCCTCTGACTTGTTTTTACATCTTCCTAATGAGCTGTTTCAAAAAGTGCAAGTTCTCAGATGGAAACAAACCAAATGTCCATCAACAGGTGGATGGATGAACAGATTATGTTATACCCCACAATGGAATACTAATCAGCAATAAAAAATAATGAATTATTGATATACACAATAACAGAAATCTTAAAAAGATGATACTAAGAAGCCAGACATAAAAGATTAAGTACTATATGATTTCATGTATATGGTGAAACTCATGTACAGTGACAAGAAAGTAGATCAGGTCTCCTTGGGCTGGAGAATTGATTGCAAAGATGCCAGAGAAAACTTCCAGCAATGGAAATGTTCTAAATCTTAACTATGGTGGTATTTACATAGGTACATACATTTGTTAAAAGTGAAACTGTACAATTAAAATTGGCAAATTGTATTGCATGAAAACTATTCTTCAATAAAATTGACTTTTAAAAGGCAGTCTTCCCTGTTATCAGTGGGGACTTTCTTTTTCTAAAAGTTTACAGAAGGGTCTGTTTACATTCGTAAGTATGAAAGATCACACTTACAGATATAAAGATGCTGGCTGCCCCTTATTTCTATTGACTATTTCTAGAATGCTTTCACAAGGCTAATATTTTAAACCAACACTTAAGATTGGGCTTAGCACAATGGATGGCCTTACCCAGTAAAGACACATTTATTACTAATGTACTTATTGATCTCTCCTGGTTGTTTATTTTCCAGAGTCCCAAAAAACCATTGGTATGGCAAAAGACTATGATGCTGAAGACACGGCAGAAATATTCAACACAAATATATTCCACTGCCTAAAATCTCCTGTTCCCCTGTGTATCTTCCCATCTGTGTCACCATGCAAACAACCTTTCCAACCTGCTCTGCAAAGAGGAATGACCTGGTATTCTGCTGCCAAATTCATCTCCAAAAACAGAAATATGGGTTGCATTTTTGGAAGCAAACAGTAATTCTCCTAATGCTGATGAATCACAATACAACACAGCCCAGCAGGGTCCTGAAGCTTGCCCAGGCAGCCATGTTCACACCCCAGTCCCTGAAAGCTGATACATCTATAACTTCTAGTTTACCAAACCATGTATTGAAGCTTCTCAAGCTGGAAACTACATACCTCTAGCAGTGTCCTGCATCTTACCAGGGAGCACATTAAGCCACAAAATAACATGGTCTATATTTTCTGGAGCATAAATTTTATATGGATGTTTAGCAAGGATAAAATGTTTTTATGTTAAAAATAGTCATTCTGCAAATACCCACCATTTGCTTCAACGTGGATGGAACTGGAGGGTATTATGCTGAGTGAAATAAGTCAATCGGAGAAGGACAAACAGTGTATGTTCTCATTCATTTGGGGAATATGAATAATAGTGAAAGGGAATATAAAGGAAGGGAAAAGAAATGTTGGGAAATATCAGGAAGGGAGACAGAACATAAAGACTCCTAACTCGGGGAAACGAACTAGGGGTGGTGGAAGGGGAGGAGGGCGGGTGTTGGAGGGGAATGGGTGACGGGCACTGAGGCGGACACTTGACGGGATGAGCAATGGGTGTTTTTCTGTATGTTGGTAAATTGAACACCAATAAAAATTAATTTAAAAAAAATAGTCATTCTGATTATGGAAGAGAAAGCAATATTCATATGACTGGTTTTTAAAAAGACACTTTGAACACATTTCCTACCTGCTATAGCTGTTTCAGATTAAACCCCAAAAATCTTCAAACCCCTCTAGGGTACATAATCCCTTTTCTATGTTAAGGGTGCATTCCAGAAAAACAAAAGGCTACCAAAAAAAACCCAGAATATTATTGAAACCATTAAACTGATGAGAATCAGAAAACCCACATTTTGGCATGTTCCCAGTCTCCCACCAACTGGTTCTAACCCAGGGGTTCTGCAGAAGTCACATGCTAGACCCAACAACCACAGATTTAGCCCTGATTTAACCATATATCTATGATACCACTTCAGAAGAACTGCTATAGTTTTTACATCTATAAAATAGAGATGACAACAATACATAATTTATAAAGTACTGTGTATTTAAATCACCTGGCCAATATGAGTGATAAGTAAATGCTGGCTGCCTATCATCATTGCTGTTGTTTTATTATTGTTTTTAATCTCTATATAGCATAGCATAACATCTTAAAATTTACAGCAATCCATTCAGTAATAGATTATTGACTATTCACTCCCAAATGCAGAGGGAGGTAATGAGAATTCTGGACATGTAATTTGAATGCTCAGCCTTTCAAGAATCCTTATTGAGACTGGTATACTCCCTGGGTATCAAGTGACATCTACGAAAGAAATAAGGGCTTTTTCTGGCTAAGCTTCAAAAAGTGACCCAAAGCAAGCTCTGGTCTTCGGTTATGCAGTACAGATGTGTTTAAGAAGTAACTCAATCCTTCTTAACAAACATAAGATCAATTTGTACCTGCAAGTGTCCAGGTATATATTCATACACAACAGGAATATCTATGACTAAAAGCCTGCCATTGACACAAGGAGGTCCCATCATTCTGAGTAGGAACTCCCAGAAGGCCACCACTGATCAGAAGTTTGCCTTGCAATGACAGAATGACAGCCAAGACAGTAGCATGTTTTCAAGGGATGTTTCTAACAACGTCAAACTGATGAGTTATTCTCCTATATTCCAGGGATATTCCTACTTAAATAATTTGGGCAATCTTCCCTGACAAAACACTGGAGAATTCTTATTACATGTCATCTAAATTTCCTCAAGCCTCATCAATACTTCTTTCCCCAGAGCCTTACCCCAACATGACATAAGACCTCAAGCTTCCAGATTTCTCATCCAGTTACTTCTTGGAATTCCCGGAAATAAAATACATAAGTTGATAAATAATCCTTCCCAGTATAGTTCCTCCTTTTTGATGTGTTTTACCTGAGCAATACCTCGAGAGCACTGCTATCCCTGCAAAGGGCACAGTCTCTAAGAGCCCTTAAGACCAACGACACAGAAAGTGTACTATAATATTGCTGTGTGTGATAGAGTTAGTGGTCCTCAGATTCATATTCCCCTTTCCTAGACAAGAAGTGTTGCTAAGCAGTTGTCAAAACATGGACTTCATTCTCTATCCCCATTTGCATCTAGGTAGGACCATGTGACTAATCCTAACTAGTGAAGTAAAAGTAATGTACGCCCTCTCCAGTTTGAATGGCTAAAAGAAGTGGGTATGCATTCTCCATGCTGTTTCTTTCTCTATTTGCCAGTGGATACATGTTAAAACTAGCAAACTCTCTGAGTCCCTGAATGACTCTGGGAAGCAGAGATTTGGGGATTTGTCTCTTACAGCAGCCACCAACACCTTAACTATGATACTATGTTCACCACTGCAGTGTAGAAGGCCCTGTGATGCTGGGGCCCCAAAGCAATATGGATTGTGCTCACAAGTCTTGCCAAAGACCCAATGAAAACAGGTGGCTTCTTTGGTTTACTCTAAAAGAAACAAATAGGCAGTGCCATTGTTGGGAACAAGCCAAAGGATACAGATGAGAGCCAAGCCCTCCTTTGTGTCCCTTGTTTTCTCACAAAGGTCTGGCCAGAATTTGGTGGTCATGGACTCCCCTATGAAGTAAGACATCCACCAGAACAAGGGGTCTCTGGACTATGTTCTCACTACTACCTCTAACAACCTCAGAATCCAGAAACTTAAACCACCATAAAAGGCAAAACTTGGACTATTAAGCCAGTCATATCATCCTGGGCAAAGTTCAGGTTCCATGCTCTAAATCACTGCTGTGCCAGGAGCCATCTCCCCCTACTTGTGTCTGACTATAGAGCCCAGAAGTTTTCCATTTCTGTCAGTGAGATGGAAATGCCATGCCATGACCTGCCACAATCTGCCCCTCTAGGACCATAGCAACACATACTGACCTCTTTATTACCTTGGCCAGATTCACCTTACAAATGGGTTAGCATCTGCAGATGAGAGAGAAAGTGGAGAGGTAGTGACATAAGTGAAACTTGAGATAACAAAGAGTCATCAGAGAAGTTAAGCAAGAGGATTCTAAGACACAATCATATCTGTGATTCAGGAGAAAGTCATGTGGGGAAAATGTAAAGGCAGGGAGCCTATCACAGCCAATCAGGAGAGATGACCACGTGGCATCCAGTCCCCAAACTGTCCTTACTCGCAACTGCCTCAGCTCCTCCTGCATATACTTATGGTTTGCTGGGATGTATGGGATCTAAGATCCCTTTACTCTGACTGCATCATCTGTCCTCATTCTGCATCCTTCCATGAAAAATATGTAGGCTCTGTCCACTCACTAAATGGGAGTTTTGTGTCCTCCTTCAAACGCACTTTAACAGAGGAGTAATCCCTTCCTGTTAGATAAAGTCACCTCTTCACTGTCCTGCTACCAGCCTTCTGATTCCCCTTCTGGTTCTCCTCAGTGGTCCCTTGCCCACCACCATCCATCCCCAATTAATGACCAATCAGAATTGTCAGAGCCGTCAACAACCTTTCTCCCCAGTTCCCTCCACCTTGGGCTAAAACCCCAAATCCTACTGATTCTATTTCCTGAATATGTCTCAAGGTCTTCAACTGTCATTCTTCTACACTGATGCCACCTAATCCAAGCCAGTAGCAACCTTCTCAGAAGGACTAAATACCCCCCCAATCCTGGAGGTGCCATATCTGTTCTTGTTCCCTCCAACCTAGTTTCCATACTGCAACCAAAATGATCTTTCAAACACTTAGATTCTCAGTTTAAACCCTGGACTTTCAACTAGGGGTGATGGAAGGGGAGGAGGGCAGAGGGTGGGGGTGAATGGGTGATGGGCACTGAGGGGGGCACTTGACGGGATGAGCACTGGGTGTTATTCTTTATGGAAAATGTTGGTAAATTGAACACCAATAAAAAATAAATTTATTATTAAAAAAATAAAAATAAAATAAAAAGAATCCTAGGGAAAAAAAATAATAATAATAAAAAACCCTGGACTTTCAATTCACAGTTCAATCCCTGGCCCACACTGACACCTAAATCCCTTTGGCCCCCTAGAGATAAATCCATACCGTTATCCAAGGGAGAGTGTTAAACCCAAAGATTCATGTTCAAATCCTGGATATGCCACTTAAAGCTTAGAAGGTTGTGGCAGAAATTAAACAAGGCACTGTGATACTGTGATGGGCACAGGCTCAGCCACATATCATCTCTCCAAGGGACATAGCTGTTCAGAGGACAACTCGGGAAGTCTGTTCAATTCCCACGCGTCAGCCTTGATCAGGCCACAATGGTTATATCCTTAGGAAGGCAGGAAAGCATTTCATGATGAGCAGTTACTGTCCCCTCACTCCAGGCAGCAACAAACAGTGTTTGATGAAGACGATAAACACGCGACACCAATCTTACCACACAGACATGTGTCCAACATCAGACACATGGAGCCAAGTGGCAGGTGATCCATCTTAAAAAGATGGCATTGCTAGCTACCTGATTTCTGCCAGCCATGTATTTATGAGGAATTTAAATTTTGATTTAAATGTACTGAAAGCATTATTATTGAATATACCAACGGCTCCATTCTAATGTGGGCAGAAGAGCCAAGCCATCAGCCTCGCTCAGACTTAGTCAATGCCCAGAAGCTTCGGCCTCATGCAGGAAAGTCCATGTCCTGGAAGCTTTTCATCATTGGCATACTGCAATGATGTTTCAGCCAATTTTGTAATCACCTATTTTTTTGACCATGATGTGTTAGGCCCTTTGTGAGGCCCTGGGGACTCAGCAATGATGAGACACAGCCTCTGCTCCAGGAAGCTCACAGACTAGTGAACTACACTTGTAAAGAAAGCACTTGACAACCTACTAGGTGATTTCTACTGAAACCTTTAGCCTGTCTTTCCTGGTATTTTTATTATCATTGTATATGTCTTCCTTGGTCTGAGAAGAATTTAACGAAATTTGTTTCTAGTTAAAATTGGGCCAAATTGCTTAATTACCTACATTTTGGCTTTAGGATGATTCTAAGTGGGAGGAACAAATTCTGAATTTCTCTAGCAAACAACGTGGCAAACTGCTGAGTAGCTGCCCAAAAGCCACTGCAAAGCCCCTTTTTCCTTTCTGCCTCTCACAAAGACACGCACCAGCCTCTCTTCTTGTGAGGGGTCACCATACAACCTAGTGCCCAGCCCAACACACAATGTCTCTAGGAATCTGTTCCGGGGCTTCGAGGATAACCTTTGCTCTGATTTTAAAGAAAGACATTTCCAGCTGCCCTGGCCCTTATTCCTTCTCACTGTCTTCACATCACAGAGATGTAATGCTTGCAGCTGTGAGAGCCATCTTGCAAAGAGGAGGCAATTGAAGAAGTCTAAAGGGAAAGAACCAGAGTCACTTTTGTTGATAGTGCTGAGCCACTGAAACCATGATGGCCAGCTATATCCTTTCGGACCATTCGTTAAGAAAAACCAAGGTCTGGGTGTTTAAACCATTGTAGGAGAGACTTTCTATTACCTGCAGCCACACAGTCCTGGAATACATAGCTCAGGGCATGACTTGGCACATGCCTTGGAACTAGACACACTTGGGCTTACTACCCATTCAGGAGAAATTATTTAACCCCTCAGAGTTCAGTATTTTCCACCTTATGGTAAAAAAAAAAAAAAAAAAATACTACACCTGCTGGCAAGAATGCAGGAGGGGGAAGCACTAGGGAAAACAATGGGGCAGTGCCTCAAAAAATTAAACACAAGGTCACCTTATGACATAGCAATCACTTTTGGGTACACAACCAGAAGAAACTAAAGCAGGGACTCATGAAAATATTTGTACATCTGTGCTGATGGCAGCATTACTCACAAAAGCCAGACGTGGAACCATCCAAGTGTCCACCAAAAGATAACTGGATAAACAAAATGTGATGTATGTATAATGGTATATTACTCAGCCCTAAAAAAGGAAAGAAATTCTGCGACACACTACAACATGGATCACACCTGAAGACATTACACTAAGTGAAATGAGACCATCACAAAAGGACAAATACTATACGACTCTTTCCATCCGAGGTACATTGTCAAACTCATCAAGACAGAAGGCCGAATGGTAATGGTCAGGGACCAGGGGAGAGAGAAACAGTGCTTCCATTTTGCAGGATGAATAAAAGCTCGAGAGGTGGATGGTGGACAGTCTCTCTTAATGTGCATACAGTTAGTGTCACTGAACTGCATACTTACAAACAGTTAAAAGAGTACTTTTATGTTAGATATATTTTACCATAATTTTTAAAAATAATGTTTTAATAAAAAGAAATAATTTTAAAAATAGTTTTAGAAATTTAATAAAATGAAAAAAAATTATTAGTGAATTCATAGCTTGTTAGACTACATGACCACCATAGCTTGTTGGGCTGACCACCATCCCCAGGTCAAGTCCTGTAGTAGTTGCCCAGTGTGGATTTGTCCCAGATCAACAAAATACTTCATCCACACAGCCAATAGGCACAATCACTTATCTCTATAGGAAGTCCATGGTTTCCTGCCCTGAGAAGGGGAAAAAGATTTCCACAAATAACCACACTCGAGGAAAGAATGTAACACCTGTTCCAGAGAGTGAAAGAAAAAAAAATGCAGTATCTTCAAAGATTAGAGTCATTGCTCATGGCTTTGGAATCTGAGAAATGTTTCAAAGGAGAGATAGCATGGGAACTAGACTTCAGGAATGAGCACATTTACCACAGAAACAGGGGTTTTAAAGATGCTCCCAGCTAGCAGCAACAGCAATGTGAACCAAGATGGCAGAGCATCCCATGTGGTTGGAGGATGAGCAGGAAAAATGAAAGCCAGATGAAGCCTGAAGTGCCAGGCAAGAAAGTCATAACTTTGTTTCACAGAGGAGGACAGGAGATAAAGATGTATGTCTGTACCCACACCACTGAAGACCATTCTAAGCATACCCCGAGTTCTCAATAATTGTTAACTTATTCAGGGGCCAGCAGCATCTCCAGAAATCTGCCAAATGACTAGTGATGGTTTACTGAGGTCCCACTCAGCTGCCACAACCCCTGCCTGTAGACCACTATTGCCTGCACTACGTCCAAAGACAATGAGGAACCACAACAAACACTTCAAAAGGAGTTTGGTTACTGATGGACACCGCAGGCCACTCCTGGCACCAACCCAGGATCCCTTACGCATGCTCTCAGATGGGACGGCACCAGATAGAATAGGGCTATCTCCTTGAAGGAACACTGGCCCACCCTCCTCCCAGCTCAACTCCAAATCTGGGCATCTGGCTTCCTGAGTACATCGGCCTATGTCCTTCTCTATATTCAAGGCAAGTAAACTAGCCCAAATAATGAAGAATAAAAGCAGAAAAAAATGGATAAGGAGATCCAATGTAAAAAAAAAAAAAAATTATTCAATTGAGTCCAATTTTAAGAAATTATTTCAAAGTTCTAATCGCTATAAGTGATGAAACAATTCATGACAGAAATTGCAATTACGAAAGAAATGATCTGTTCTGCAACAGCAATTTTAGTGACATTTATAACACACAAGAAATCATGAAGCTTAATTATTTGAATTTACTGGGGCTACAGATGCCGTGTTGAAATCTAATTAAATAGATCCACCGAAACTGGCCAGCTGAAGAAATGGCAAAGTTGCTGAACCATGCATTGGTTTTTAAAAGCAGTTCGTGAACAGCCTCCAAATAGGCAGTGACTAATGATCTATCTTTCTCCCTCAACTGTCATTTGAAAAAAAAAAGAGACATTTCTATATTGATCTTCAGTCCTTCACAATAGAATTTACTTCAACTCCTAAAACACTTCCCTCATTCCAATGATCTTCAATAGATCTCCAGGATAAATGGAAACTCCCCCACTACTTACCTTTCAGGTCTTACATCCAAAGTCTATCAGGTCTCAAGGAAACAAGTACAAATCCTCAAGTGACTGAGAAAAAGATGTCCTTCCTCCATTTTTTAAGAATGTTAACAAATATTAGCAGCATTGAGAAGTTCTACAACTCCTGAAATATCAGTGAACTGCCTGTTTAAATACTAAGTATTCCTTGCAGATAAGACTCTGATTTATAAAAACTGACAAACACTCAAAGAAGAAAACAGAGAAAACACCCAAATGTATGAAAAAAATTTAAACTGCCAACAATCCCAACCACATATAACCATTTCAGTCGCTTTCTTTCCAATGTATTTTCTAAGCATATCTATTTTTTATCACAACATGGCCACATTGTCTTTATCATCTTTACATCTCATTTTATTGTGAAACATTCTCTCGGGCACATTTAATGTGATTTCTTTAAACAATCCGTTATTTCTGGATTTACAGCTTCTTCCCATGTTTTACACTTTTATCAATAAACTGACTCACATCCACATATGCAAACCTGCATCTGCATCTCTAATTTCTGAAGAGGGATTCTCCAAAACTCACTCCTGGGACCCTGTTCACTGACTTTTTAAGGTTCCTAATAAGAGCAGCCAAATTGCTTTAAACTAAAAGTTATACCAATCTACATTTCCACCAATGGAGTCAATGAATAGCCCAAATTGAGAACTATTTTTTTTTCTTTGCAAATGCATTGTTCAACTTTCAGTGTATGCCCCCCCAGTTTCTTTCATATGTTTCTCTTTGTTTTACAAATCATGCTGTTTTGCCCATCCCTAATTTGTCCCATTTTCCATTAACATTACAATTATCATTAAGGTCTTTAAGCTTCTTTTAAAATATGATTCTCTTCATGAGCACATGTAGACCATCATATCAAATGTATTTCTTTATATACTTTTATAGGTTTTATTTACTTACTTGCTTATTTACTTATTTATTTACTTACTTACTTACTTGAGAGAGAGTGCATGCCCAAGAGAGCACAAACAGAGGTGGGGCAGAGGGAAAAGCAGACTCCCCACTGAACAGGGAACCCAATGTGGGGCTTGATCCCAGGACCCAAGATCATGAGTCAAAGGCAGATGCTCAACCTACTGCACTACCCAGGTGCCCCTCAAATGTATTTCTTTTAAGAGAGAGGTATTGAATGGCTCACAAGTTTTTCATGTTTACCAGAAATTGGCATTTCCTCTTCTGTTAACTGCCAGCTTATATCCTTTGTCAATTTTCCTATGAGGGATTTAGTAGTGTTCCTATATATTTATGTATTAACCAAATCCTTTGTTGCATGTTTTTCCAAGCTATTTTATCAGTATTTTTTTTCTCTTGGGCAAGTTTTTTGACTTCTAGAAATGTTCATTTTATGTATAGTTATCAGTCATTTGCCTCCTTTGAAACCTTACTTTTGCTGACTCCCCCAGTATTAAAAGAGTCAACTACAGTTTTTCCTAGTGTTATTTTTTTATGATGGCAACTTTTGTAGTTAATCCTTTAACAGAACTAAAGTTTGTGTTAGTATATTGTGTGAGGAAAGGCTATAATTCTATTTTTTCCCAAGTGGCTAATTTAGAATTTGTTAAATAATTCATCCTTTACTTCATCATACACTAACCCCTCTTTCCTAATAGACTCTGTGTCTAGACTACTCTGTTCCAGTCAACAGTATGTTCCTGCACTAATTAAGCACATGGTCTTCATTAGCATATTTGGGTACATTTTATATCTGGAAATGCAAATCTCCTCCGACTATACATCATTTTCAAAATTTTCCGGCAATCCCAGCCAGCTTATCCTTTAAGAATTTGAGAATAATTTGACACATTCCAAAAAAGAAGAAAGAAAACCCCAGCTGAGACGGTGATTGGAATAGGGTGAAATGACACATTATTTTGGAAAGAACTGACATCTTTATCACACTGAGAGAAACTGGCAGCACGCACCTCCATTTATTTGAGTCTTCTTTTATGTCAGTCAATAAATTTTTGTGATTCTCTTCATATGTATTCTGCAGCATTTCTTGTTATGTTATTCCTACATGTCTTATATATTTCTACTCCGTAAACTGCACCAAGCAGAGTCTGAAATGATATGCCTAAATTTCAACACCACAATGTGAAAGATATGCTTGTCTCTCCAGAGCCTGACAGAGAGGCTCAGCATTTCAGGAAGAAATGAACAGAATGAACAAACAAATGAATGAATGGGTGGATGAATGGATGGATAACAAACGGATCCAAAAGCCCTGGTGTCAGAGAAGAACTGGGTGAGCTACACCATGTAGCAGACTCGTCATGGTCTCCCATGCTCAATGCTCACTTGAGAGTTCCAAAGAAAAATAAATCATCTTAAAATATATATACAACTACCCCTGGCAGTTCTGTCCCTTCTAGTACATTCTCCCATGACTCCTGATCTTGCACTCCATCCCAAGGGGTGGACACAACCACGCCAAGGTCTTTCTTGGGAACTTGAGTTTTGAACAGAATGTCACCATCTTTGGAACTCAGTCAGGATGTTGTTAACCTTGGTGGATATTAAAAAGGTGATCTGAAGTAAAAGAGAGAACAATTTTACTGTGATATCATCCATACACCGTGCAGTTGATTCATTTAAAGTGTACAATTCGGGATCCCTGGGTGGCGCAGCGGTTTGGCGCCTGCCTTTGGCCCAGGGCGCGATCCTGGAGACCCGGGATCGAATCCCACATCAGGCTCCCGGTGCATGGAGCCTGCTTCGCCCTCTGCCTATGTCTCTGCCTCTCTTTCTCTCTGTG
The DNA here is from genome assembly GCF_018345385.1 of Vulpes lagopus. NCBI lineage: Eukaryota > Metazoa > Chordata > Mammalia > Carnivora > Canidae > Vulpes > Vulpes lagopus. The sequence goes on along the minus strand of NC_054830.1, from coordinate 107,320,177 downwards.
ACTATCATAAATAAATAAAAAATAAAAAAAAATAAAGTGTACAATTCTATGGTTTGTAGTATCAAGAGGTGTGTAACCATCACCATCCCCCCCCCAAAAAAAATTCTTTAGTCATTTTAAGCTTTTTAAAAATTGTGGTAAAATATTCCTAACATAAAATTTATCATCTTAACTATTTTCATAGTGCTACTTTTATTCACACTGTTCTGCAACCACTATCTAGAACTTTTTCATCTTGCAAAACTGAAACTCTGTATCCATTAAACAACACCACCCTATTCCCCACCCCCTTTTTAACCCCCTGGAAACCACCATTCTACTTTCTGTTTCTATGAATTTGACTACCCTAGATATCTCATGTAAGTGTAATCACGCAGTGTTTGCATTTTGGGGACTGGCTTATTTCACTTAGCAAAATGTCCTCCGGGTTTATCCATGTTGTATCATGTTTCAGGATTTCCTTCCTTTATGAGGCTGAATACATTATAAGCTCTTTTAAGAGAAAGAGAAGGAGGGAGGGAGGGGTAAAGAGAGAAAGAGCCAAGAAGGACAAAGACAAGCAGCCGGGAAGCTTTTGCACTGGTCCCAGCAGGAGATGACGATGGCCTGCCCTAGAGCAGTGATGGGGAGAATAGTAGACAAATTCAAGATATATTTTGGATTAATAAAATATACTTAAAATCTTGTTATTAGGTTCCTCTAGAGACATGGGCTCGGGGGCTAAAGTAAGAAGGATTAGCTGAAATTCTGATCAAGAAGCAATCAGGCCTCCAGATGCTATCTGCCACTCTGAGGAGCTGAGAACCGCACCTTCCCTACCATGGCAAACACCGGAGATTTATTCATAGGAGGGGGAAATGAGAGGGTTTCTTCACTGAAGGACCCCAGGCATAGGTCCAAGGCTAGTATGCCTCACATAAAATAAGGGCGATAAGCAAACAAAGGGGGGATACCAAGACAACACCCCAACAGACACCCAGCCCTCTCATCCCCACTGGCTCCTAGTAGCACTCGCGGCCCCATCTTCACTTTCTAGGCAAAGAAGGCTATGAGACTTCTCTGGACAGCATGAGCAACCCAAGAGGCAACACCTGAAGATACTGATACTAATTTTTTTTTATTAATTTTTAACTTTAAACTTAATTAATTAACATATAATGTGTTGTTGGTTTCAGTGATTCATCAGTCTTATATAACACCCAGTGCCCATTACATCACATCCCTCCTTAATGTCCATCACCCAGTTACCCCGTCCCCCTACCTCCCCTCACCTCTAGCAACCCTCAGTTTGTTTATTATGATTACGAGTCCCTTATGGTTTGTCTCCCTCTCTGATTTTGTCCTGTTTACTTAATCAAAGAGCCAGGCAGATCACCCCACAGACTCAGTGTCAATGAGCTACACCTCCAGCTTTGTAGTCCCTCTTACAGATGAACCAACAACTGAGTATCATCAAACACTGGAGGAAAACCATAAATATAAGAGACAAAGACCAAAACAAAAGGGGAAAGAAAAGTGATGAACTTGAAGGAAAAAAGACTACAGGGTGGGGTAAACAACTTAAAAATAATTACCATTAATATCCTCAGAAATATAGGTAAGGATACTCTCACCCTGAAATAAAAATAGTATAGTACAACAAAAGACTATCTGAAAAACCAAAACCAAAAACAAAAGCAAAAAACAAACAAAAATCAAAAGCCAAAGGTCTTAGAAAGTTAAGTTTCTGTATGTGTGTGCACTCACAAAAAAGAAAACCGAACAGATAATTGGAAGAAGAACTTGAGAACATCTCCTGGAAAATAGAGCAAAAAGACAGAAAACAGAAGATAAAAGATCACATAATTAGAAATATAAGTTATTTAATATTAAGAGTTGCATAAAATAAGTGGAAAATGAAAATAATCCAAAACAATTCCAGAAAAGAATTCAAAACATTTCCCAGAGGAGAAATATAGGAATTTTCAGATTTAAAGGGCTCTCCAAGTACTCCCCCAAAAAAATAAATAAATAAAAATTAGCACAAATTAAAGCACAGCAGCACAAAATTTTAAAATATTTAGGGGTAAGTAACATCCTACAAATATAGAAAAAGGGAAAAAGAAATGAGCAACATAGAAAGCAGGAATCAGGCCTTGACTTCTCAGGAGCAATAGTGGACTCTAGAAGACAGTGGAGACCTGTCTTCAAAATTCTGAAAGAAAGGTATTTCCAACTTAGAACTGTATATCTAACCAAGCTACCAATAAAGTGTAAGGGTATGCTTACACTCATTCAAGATCTCAGTGCACCCCCTTTCTCAAGCAACTACTAGAAGATGTTCTCCACCAAGAAGAAGAAGTAAATGAAAAAAAGATGTATTGCAGGAACCGAGAAAGCCAGAGCAGGAGACAAGTGAAGTGAATCCCAGGTGAGGGTGCCAGAGGTCATGATGACAGCTCTGCACCAGGCCCAAAAGGAGAGCAGCCCAGAGTGGCAACGGGCCAAGGGCTCTAGAAAATGAAACTGACAGAAATCAAGATGCACCTATGAATATCTTCAGAGGTCATTTGCAACTTGCAACAGTTCAGAGGTTAAATTAGTGATAAATATACATAAAACCAAGCAAATCCAAAAGGCAATACAATTATTAATACCAGAGAAAGTAAAAAAATAAAAATAAAAATAAAAAATACCAGAGAAAGTAACTTGAAAAGCAAAGAAAGTTCAATTAGTAATAAATATATATAAAACCGAGCAAATCCAAAAGGCGATAAATCATTAGTACAGAGAAAAATAACTATGGAGAAAAGAAAAGGGAAAACAGTTTGCTACATGGTTAAATTATAGTGTATTCCTAAAATGGGATACTATGCACCCACAAAAAAGAATGATGATGTTCTCCATCTGTTCAAATGGAAATCCAAGATAAACTGAGAAGTGGAAAAAAAGACAGACTAAACAGTATAATAACCTATCTTTTTTTTTTTTAAGTGGGGTCAGTAAAGATACAAAGCAAGTTTTGCTTTTCATTCTTCAACTTGGGAACTCTGGGAAGATGGAAACACATACGTATATTCACAAGCTAATAGAAGTGGTTACCTGGGAAGTCAACAGTGGAAATGATGGATAGGGGATGGGGTAAAAAGAAAACTGTTCATTTAGACCTTTTTCAACAATGTGAATGTATTATCCATTTTTTTAATGGTGCCGAATTACCACGCGACACCTCATAGCCTGTGATTTAGCTACATTATGGCTTCCACAGATTTTTGTAAGCCACCTGTAAGGCAGCCATGCCTTCAAGCATTAATTCCAGGTGAAATGCCTCCAAGCCTGTGTAAACATTCAACTATAAACAAACAACAAAACTTATACACATAAGTTCAAGCTGCCAGCATGAAATAAGAGGGAAAGAAGGAAGGAAGGAAGGAAGGAAGGAAGGAAGGAAGGAAGGAAGGAAGGAAGGAAGGAAGGAAGGAAGGAAGGAAAAAGAAATGGAAGAAAAAAGGATGTCAGCTTGGGCTGTCACAGCATAGTACGATAGTCTGGAGGCACCTCGCTGCTCAGCTGGTACAGCCTGCAACTCTTAAGCTTGGAGTTATGAGCCTGAGCCCCACACTGGTAGCAGAGATTACTTTTTTTAAAAAACATTTAGGGGCATCTGAGTGGCTCAGTCATTTGAGCATCCAACTCTTGATTTCAACTGGGGTCTTGATGTCAGGGTTGTAGGTCTGAGCCACACGTTGAGCTCCACACTGGGTGTGGAGCCTACTTTAAAAAATATTTTTTAATATTTTAAAAATTAAATACTAAAAAACATTTTAATAGCCTGGAAGGCTTAAGAAATATAAATTTATCAGAGAAGAACAAACATTATGTGGTCTCATTCATTTGGGGAATATAAATAATAGTGAAAGGGAATAAAGGGGAAAGGAGAAAAAATGAGTGGGAAATATCAGAAAGGGAGACAGAACATGAAAGACTCCTAACTGTGGGAAACGAACTAGGGGTGGTAGGCGGGGGTGGGGGTGACTAGGTGACGGGCACTGAGGTGGGCACTTGACGGGATGAGCACTGGGTGTTATTCTATATGTTGGCAAATTGAACACCAATAAAAAATAAATTTATAAAAAGAAAAAACATAAATATAAATTTATTTTCTCATGGTTCTGGAGGCTTGGAAGTCTGAGTTTAGGGTGCCAGTATGGGCAGGTTTGGGTGAGACCCTTTTCTTGTCTTGCAGATAGCTGCCTTCTTGCTATGCACTAATGGGGCAAAGAGAAAGAGAGGGATTTCTCCTCCTCTTTTTCTAAGACCATCAATGCTACTAAATTAGTATTCTATCCTTATGGCCTCATATAACTTTCATCACCTTCTAAAAGCCTTTCTCTAAATACCTCAACAGTCTACGGCCATACCACCCTGAACGCGCCCGATCTCGTCTAAATACCTCAACATCTAAATTTCGGGGAGACACAATTCAGTTTGTGTAGAAAAAAAGGGAATGAGTTTACATGGCCTGAGGATGTAACCATAGGGTATAATATGTACACCCAGCTTTGGAATCATATTCATCAAAAAGCAAAATAAGGATCAATAGGAATGGTCAGGTAAGGGGGGCTTGGAAACATGGAATCTTCTGATTATGGCAGACATTAACCTCTACCACTTGCTGTTCACCATCTTTCTCAAATGCCCACTCCACCCTCCCTGAGTACATCCATAAGGCCTAACTGCACCTTTCCTTATGAGCAATCATCTTACAAAACTCTGAATTGAATTGTGAATCTAAACCTCATCACAGTAAAGTGCTGATATAAATGGAAATGGTACAGCACTTTGGTTTCCTGGAAGTTACATTTTACTTTTTGTACCTAAATTCGATTCCAGCTTTATTCTTAAAATCTTCCAGTTTTATTTTTTTCCAAAAGCCTATTGCCCCAAAAGCAAATTCCAGGGAAAAAAAAAAAAAGACTCTCTAATATGGAAAAAGAAAGATAAACGACTTATGAAAATGACGTCTATTGACCCAGATCCCGCTGAGCAAGCGGGAGAATCCTTGGGTGTAAATGAGGCACTTATTACTGCTATTCAAGCCTCAGGAGGCTTAATTTATTATATGCCTGTCAGAGGTACTAATAGTTCTTTAATAACCTGAAGAGCAAGGGAGTTTCCTAACATGACAACTCATCTTCATGCATTGGGCTGCAAATGACCGAGCAGTCATCAAACTATCTCTGTGGTTCTGGAAAGAAGTAACAGAGAAAATCAAATGTTCAACATCAGCATCTAAGAAGGAGCCCACCCGGGATCCCTGGGTGGTGCAGCGGTTCAGCGCCTGCCTTTGGCCCAGGGCGCGATCCTGGAGACCCGGGATCGAGTCCCACATCGGGCTCCCGGTGCATGGAGCCTGCTTCTCCCTCTGCCTGTGTCTCTGCCTCTCTCTCTCTGTTTATTATCATAAACAAATAATAATAAAAAAAAATTAAAAAAAATAAGAAGGAGCCCACCCAATGTCTACAGGAAGACTCGAGAGGTTTCGCCAATCTCTTCATCCTCTTCTTTTCCAATTTTATCAGGCAACAAGACCAGCCTTAGAAACATCTTCCAGGACACCTGCACCCCGATGTTTCTATCAGCAATGGCCACAATAGCCAAACTGTGGAAGGAGCCTCGGTGTCCATCGAAAGATGAATGGATAAAGAAGATGTGGTTTATGTATACAATGGAATATTACTCAGCAATTAGAAACGACAAATACCCACCATTTGCTTCAACGTGGATGGAACTGGAGGGTATTATGCTGAGTGAAATAAGTCAATCGGAGAAGGACAAACAGTGTATGTTCTCATTCATTTGGGGAATATGAATAATAGTGAAAGGGAATATAAAGGAAGGGAAAAGAAATGTTGGGAAATATCAGGAAGGGAGACAGAACATAAAGACTCCTAACTCGGGGAAACGAACTAGGGGTGGTGGAAGGGGAGGAGGGCGGGTGTTGGAGGGGAATGGGTGACGGGCACTGAGGTGGACACTTGACGGGATGAGCACTGGGTGTTTTTCTGTATGTTGGTAAATTGAACACCAATAAAAGTTAATTAAAAAAAAAAAAAAGAAAAGAAACATCTTCCAGTGAGATATTTGAAGTGCTTAGCCCCAAAAATCAGAGGTACAAGGTGGAGGGCTGTCTTGGCATTCCATATCAAGACACAGCCAAGGAAATAACCTCCTTTCTCTAGCCTTTGTGTTCTCCTTGCTAGTTAAGGGGATTGGACCAAGGTTCTTTTCAGCTCCCAATGGCTACAATTCCAACTTTCATCAAATCACACTACTTAGTAAGATAAATCCAATCAGCAATCTTAGCCGCCTGCCGAGCTTAAACCACTGCTCACCACAGGCCAGTGAGCAAATGTGTATTTGCAGGACTACCCGCGAACAGGAAGGAAATGGGGAAATGGCTAATGGTACAGTTTGTAATCACCTCTGAGGCTCTGACCTCAGGCTCTGGTCACACAGGATGGGCAGCTGTGTCTTATGCTGCATGGATGGCAAATACCAATCCACTGTGCATGGATCATTGACTCCTGGATAATTCATTAGCAAGAGAGCACAGAATCACCCAGGGACAAAGGAAAATCCATAAACACAACTTCACAAACAAAGAAAATGTTTCCAAGGGTTAAGACGTTGGCTATTAGTAGGACACTCTCTCCAGATCTCTGGGGACGAGCAGTTACCTATTCACCACTGGGCAGGGGCAGAACTCCCAGCAGAGCCAGAGAGTAGGCTCCCTGCATAAATCAGTACCCACCCCCACTCTGAGGCCACCCCTACAGGCCACAGAGTACAATGACATCACAATTTCCTGAGTCTCAGAAATAACCTCACTCTGCCTCTAAAAAAGCAAACAAACAAAACCAGGTCAGTGCCGAGTCTGGCGTGCTTGCGTAAGGGTGATGTTCCTGCAGAGTGTGACCCACCACTCCTGGAGCTATTGCCACTCCAGCCAGAGAGCCAGGTCTCTGCACAGACTGCTGTAAATCTTTTAGGCCATTCAACCAGTTTCTTCTTCAATAACCTTGCTAGTCCTTTGGGGTCCTCAAGGAGGATCCTAGTTTAGGATCAAAAATAGCAGATTAGAGCCAAGGAGGCTTTGGCTGAATGAGTAGCCAGATCACAACAAATGGGAAAAGATGTACAGAATAACTGGAGAAGGTCAGTGTGAGGTGGGTTCAAATCCCCAGACTGCCACTTCCTATCCGTGGGATCCTGGGCAACCTGTTCACTTTCCTCAATATAGCTTTTCCACCAGAAAAACGAAGACGGTAATAATTACCTAACTCATGGGGCTGTGCCAAGAGGTAAATAAAAGAATACATGTACAACACTCAAGTACATCACCTTGTACTCCATATGTGCTCACTGAATGTCAGACACAGCCGTGTGCGCAGTCATACAAACTGCGGACCCACACACGCACTTCATAACGCCGCAAGACAATTCTAACACCAGGACCTTAGATGAAAGCTGATCCATCATGTGCACTCAAGGAATAAAAAATAAATAAAGAGCCACTTGCCAACAAGAGAAAAAAAAAAAACAGAACTAATTATAGTAGGTCCTCTGTGTCTTGTGCCCAACAGAAAATGAGTTTGTTGCTAGGCTCCTTTTCTGGCCACAATTCATGATGCAATTAAAGCACTGGCATTGTTTCCCATGTTCCATTTTAAACAGCCTCCTTGTCCAGGTCTCCTTGAAGGGGCCTGTTTTGTGGGGCCAGGTTAGGAAAAAGGCAACGCCCCCCCCTTAGCTGTGCACCTGCAATGGTCAAGTTCCCCACACCGGATGTCTGCCCGGATTGCTGAGGTCACCTGAAGGAGGAGGGTTTTATGGACTCTGGCGCCTCCATCCCTGCTGCAACCACCAGTTCTTTTCTGGGGCGGGAAAGAACACTGGCTTTGAAAAATGACAAGTCTGCCAAGAGGTCTGTTGTTGCAGGTTTAAAGAGATGCAAGAAGCTTCCAGAATGGTGCCTGAATCATACTAGACCTTCAATTAAAGGTAACAGCTGCTCTGGCCATGCCCTTGGATTCCCTCTTACCTCTCCTGCTTGTCCTTCTTACCTTCCTCTTTGGCTCTTTGTAGACTCGAGGTTTTTTGTTTTGGGGGGGTTTCTTTTTTTTTTTTCTTGCCTTCCCCTTAAACACAGGCAGCCCTAAAGTGTAGTCTTTGATTTCCTCTTCTTTTTATTTTTCCCCTCTTCAACATACTCTCTTCCTGGACAGTCACATCCATGCTGATGGTGGCGATGATCACCCACAGCCTAATGACTCCTGAATAGCTATCTGCAGCCCAGTCTTCTCTTCTGGACCTCAACCCAGCATTTCCAGCTCCATACTTGACTTCTTTTCTGGCTTCCCCATGGCCCCTAAACCATAAGTCTAAACACACCCCACTAAGCCTGCTCTACTCAGTTACCCTTAGCCCCCTCGACAGACAGCCATTGGTTCACCAAATGCCATGGTCTGTACATTGGGGATGCTTTTGCCATTAGTGCTCTCTTCCCTGACTCCATGACCACTGCTCACTGCAGGCTATCACCACTACTTCTGCCTTCCAACCTCTCTACCACCTCCTGAATCATCTACCCAACTCAAAATTTCACCCTGTTGCTATGATGTTTAGAATCCTACAGTGGGTTCCAATACCTATGAGCAAGATAAATGTATCAACACATCACTTATTAACAAACCTAACCCTTTGTAGGGGTGAAAAGGGGACACCACTCATAATTGTACCAAGTTAATAGGCATAAACTGGAACTATCCCGAGAAATTGAGGACAGTCACCCTTGGCTAGGCTTGCAAGGCCCTTCATGATCTAGCTCCTGCCTGTGATAACAACCTTGCCTCCCATTCCCTCTCAAACACCACTGCTCTGGCTTTATACACTTGCCTCATCTCTTCCCAAGAGTCATTGTTTCGCTGACCTGGCATGCCCTGTTACCTCTGTCCCCCATCCATTACACAAGTTCCTGCACTGCCCCTCCCATGGTATCTCCTCTGTGATGTCCTCCCTGCTCCCCTAGCACACTGGGGCCTTCCCATCCCCTCTCCAGTGCCTGACACACATCTCTATCTGAGCCCTCATCACATGGGCTCTACCTGCATGTTCCTGTCAGACTCTAGCTATGTGTGACAGCAATGTCTGGTGCAGATACATGTAGATCCACCCAACAAATATGCAACCAATGATCTCCTACCTTGGTTCTGAATCCAGATGAGATGAGGGCACTGAGTCACAGCAGAGATGATGAACTGACCCAGGCACACAAGGACCAAGCCACTGAGCTGGCCTCCAAGGAGATCAAATCCAGACCTCCCCAACAAGCTTATGATATAGACCCAAAACTCTAGCTCTTCTCCTGGAGGCTCTGTCTATTCCTAAACACCTTTTTTAGAAATAACAGAGCCAGCCTCACTCCAGCTCAGAGGTGAGCTAAAGAGAAAAGGATTATCTACAATGCAAGCATAGGAATGCTGAAGGGGCTGTGCCCAAAGGGCTGTGGCCAGGCCCGAGGACAGGGCTGGGTCCCAGCAAGCAGAAAGTCATCCTACTTATTCTCAAGGCTCTTCTCTCCCTCTGCTAATGATTCTCGTCCACTTTCTCTGACCACTGGGCAGGCCCCAGCTGTCCAGCTACCATGACACAAATTCCTTTCTCAGTTCCTAGTCCAAATCCCAAAAAAGTGACTCGAGTGGCACCGCTTAGGTCCAGGCAGGGCTCATCTCTAGCTCAGTTAACTACAAATACCACATAGCAGGCTTCCAGACAACAGTCCCTGACAGTCCCACTCCTATAAGTGGTGGTAAGTGACAGGGAGGGGAGAGTGCTCACTGTGAACTCTACAAACATCCCAAAAGGAAACTCAACCACCTATCTCCATCCTGGCTAATTTGCCTTTCCCTCCTTTCTCTATATTCCCATCCCCCTATGTATGCCATTTTTCCTGTGCTAGATTCATCTTCATCAATTTTCTGCCCATTTTTCAGAACTCAGACCAAACTTCACCTCATCCAGGAAGCCTTTTAGGGTTAATTCTATTTAGTTACAAAACACTATTCACAGTGCTTAAGGAAGCTATGTTTTATCCATCATCATACCTTTTCCTCAACCCTGTGAACTACTAAAATTTACTATGACTAGACATTAAGGGCCCCTCCTGTGTGCTGGCCATGAGCTAAAGGCCTCAACCCAGTCTCAGGAAGCTTATCGACTCCTAAGAAGAGACTGACAAGGTCCCTGAACAACATTATACATGTTGGAGTATAAAGTAAAGGTAAGAAGGGGTCAAAGGTGAATGCAAACATTATCTCCTGAGAAAGGTTAATTCAAGGGCAAATTTTTTCAGGTTATGCAAGTTTCCCATTTTCAAAATGATTTAATGCAGCCATTGTCTAAGAGCTGGTCCATTAGGGGGATCAAGTTCAAATATTGACTTTTGCACCTGGCATGTGAAGTACCTGTCTTGGGTAGAGGAAGGGCAGCCCACACAGGACATGAGACATGGTAATGACCATTTCTCACCACAGACAGACTCAGCACACAATCATGCCGAGATACCTGGCCCTAAATACAGTTTTATAAATTCCAAGAGGGTGCCCCAAGGAAGAAAAGGAGCTGACGATACAAACTGGGACTGAGATATTGTTCTGGCTCCACCATTACCACTTCCCTAATAAGGACCCCACATTCCTCCTTTATCAAATGAGAAAACTGAAATAAAAACTCTCAGAGATCCCTGCCAGCACTAAAATTCTATGTTCTACATTAAATTATGTATACACAGGCTTCACAATATCCCTTTGGACTTAAATATCACACTAAAAAGCAGTGCCAGGCATTTATTAGCAGTAAAAAAATTCAAATGATGCAGGGAAAAAAAAACATTTTATCTGTTGGGGACACGGAAGTACTCAAAGACCTTCTTCCTGCTGTACTTTGTATAAATTTGTTAACAGCAGAGTGACTGCAATTAAACCAAAACAATGATACAACTCATCAATGCAGCTGCAGAGAACAACACAATGTTTGGATCTCCAAAGGGCAGCTGCGCTGGGAAGGAAACAGATCACAGATGAGACCCAGCGAGGAAGAGCAGCAACCAGCTCAGGAGAGCCCAGAAGGGAAGGTAGCATCTGCTTTGGCCTCTGTAGGATGCACAGGTAAGTGATCCCAAAGTAAGTCTAACCTGGATTCTGAGGAATCCCCAAAGGAGGAAGGTATGGGAGGTACACACAGAAGAGAAAATTGGGTCCGTGCCCACACCAGGGGCAAGATGAAAGATCCACACAAATCAATGTGCCTGGGATCCCTGGGTGGCGCAGCGGTTTGGCGCCTGCCTTTGGCCCAGGGCGCGATCCTGGAGCCCCGGGATCGAGTCCCACGTCAGGCTCCCGGTGCATGGAGCCTGTGTCTCTGCCTCTCTCTCTCTCTCTGTGTGACTATCATAAATAAATAAAAATTAAAAAAGAAACAAAACAAAACACTACTATAAAAAAAAAACAAAAAACAAAAAAAAAACAAATCAATGTGCCTTAGAGACTTGAAAAGGTTATTTTTTAATAATTGTGGTAAAAAAAAAAAAAAGAAACAGAGCACATACAATCACCATCTTCACCATTTTTAAGCGTACAGTTCCCTAGTATGAAGTCCATTCATTTTTTGTGCAACAATCTCTGGAAACTTTTCAATGCAAAACTGAAACTCTACACCTATTAAACAACTGGTCCCCATTTCTCCTGCCCCCAGATCCTGGCAACTGCTATTCTACTTCCTGTCTCCATGCGTTTGTCTCCTCTTAGAGACACTTCACTTAAGCACAATCATACTGTACTTGTCTTTTCTGTGACTGGCATTTTTTTTCTTAGCAAAATGTCCTCACTATCCATCCATCCATGTTGCAGCCTATACCAGAATTTCCTTCCTTTCTAAGGCTGAATAATATTCCATTGTGTGTATATGCCACATTTTTTAAATCCATTCACTTATCAGTAAACACCAGGGTCACTTCCACCTCTTGATTACTGTGAATAATGCTGCCATGAACATGGGTGTTTAAGTGTGGTGATGATTCTCCTAAGAGTCTCATCAACTGTTCTGAACCAAAAAGTCAGTTTAAAAACTCATTTACTAAAAAAAAAAAAAAAAAAAAAAAAAAAAACTCATTTACTATTTTCTAATATAAACTATCACTCCTTCTCATCTACAGTGGAGAAAAGGAGGGCAGGATCTGAGAAAGCCCTTCATCAGCAAGAAGAAGACAGTCTGAACTGAGGGGATGTCATGGTGCTACCAGAAACTTGCCATCCATGGCCCAGCCACAACCCAGTGGCAGGGGCAACGGCTCCTCCCTAAACCAGCAGTCCCCCACCTGGTATCTGTTTGTATAAGGAGACTTCTTTAAACAAGAACAACAATAAAATCTACAAAAGAATAGAGTGACAAAAAAGTTACTAGTAATTCAGAGTTGTTTTAAAATAAATTGGTGTTGGGATGCCTGGGTGGCTCAGTGGTTGAGCATCTGTCTTTGGCTCAGATCATGATCCTGGGGTCCTAGGATGTAGTCCTGCATCAGGCTCCCAGAAGGGAGCCTGCCTTTCCCTCTGCCTGTGTCTCTGCCTCTCTCTCTCTCTCTCTGTCTTTCATGAATAAATAAATAAAATTTTTAAAAATAAATAAAAATAAAATAAATTGGTGTTTCATTACATCAACTCCATCCACTAATATATATATAAATAATACAAGCAAAGCCTGACAGGTATATACCATTGCAGAAATCACCCCATAGATGACACATACCACCTCTGCCCCAGCCACCACCTCATGCAGGGCTCTAAGATCCAGAGGTGGGAATGGCTCCCTACGCCAACCCTACTCGCCCGTTCAGGCCTATCACCCATACCTGGATGACAAGACAAAAACTGGGAGAAATGACAAAAATTTGATCTATGCCTGCAAGAAAAGTCCTAAATAAACTTAACACACCTCTGTAAAGCCTACGGCAACATTAAGAACTCCAAGGTATGTGATACAATTTGGATAGGCTCAAAGCCCAGGGGCCTGATGCCTGGTTTTCCCTATTATTCACATTGAGTCTCTAATATCAAGTGGACATTAAGCGTGGGTATTTAAAAAAACAAGCACAAGTTTACAAGTACCTGAAAAAGAACCACCCCTGACCTCACATGAGTGTTACAGAGAGGCGGTTGCTCTGAAAGCAGGCAGCATTCACCCCTTTTTTTCTAGCATCATGTGATTAGAAACCAGATAGTTTCAGCAGATGCCCCCAGGGTGAGGAAAAGTAGACAGAAGAATCATACTGTGAAATGCAAACCGTGAGCTCCCCAACACCTACAGGGATCAGCTGAGCCACTCTTGGCCCTTGGCCAGGAAGCCAGGACCAGAAGACCCCTTCCTATAAGCCAGAGCCACTAAGTGTTGTTTGAATAGAGCTAAGTTCATGTGGGAGTGAAAAAAATCAGACCTGTTTTGAAATTTGACAACTAAGAGTTTCTTGAATTTCCAGTGTTTAAACAGCAATATCCTGAAGGGCGTATTTTTCCCATCAGTCAATGTGAACCACTAATTTAGAATTAATTCAATGATAGATTTCAGATTCCAAAACAAGCAGATTCTCTGTTGTTCTGACATCATGGGCTTAGCAGACACCTTGTAGAAACACAGCCTGTATTTGGCAGGGGGTTGCCTTGCCAGCCCCACCTCATGGTCCTCCTTCAGATGGAGCAGAGCTCTGATTCAGAAAAGCAGTGGCCTGGAGGGGCTGGGCAGGGCTGGGCAGGGAGGTGTGATGTGCAGCTGGAACTTGGCCTGAGACTTTGTTTCCACTGACTTGGCAGCTGGGTGCCTGGGGAGAGGAGACAGCCCTTTCCCCTCAGGGGCCAACTTCCCTTCCATAACCTTCCAATCATCTCCCTCCCTCAGGCCCTGCTCCAGGGCACCGGGACACCCAGGAAGCCTGGGAGAAGCTTGGCTTTGGTCCCCAGGACATCTGGATAACCAGGCACCCCCCGCCCCTCCAGTCTGCTGACTGATCACAAACCACACAGTGGAAAGATGATTTCTCCTTAACCAACCCAAAGGCTCAAACCTTGTGCCCAGACAAAAAAAAAAAAAAAAAAAAAAAGAGCCTGTCTCCTCCAGCAGACCACAGGCCTCCCTGGGCCAGTTCATCAGAGATGGGTAACACCTGACCATGTTTTTCAACCTTGGAAAGTTCTCAGCCTCTCCTCTTGACCCTGTGTCCAAAAACTAGTCAGTTCCCTCAGAAGATAGCTTTTACTTGAGTTCCACCACAACTTCTAAACAAATCTTGAGCAGTTTGTATTTTTCCATGGCCAAGAAAAAAGGGCAGCAACACACAGAGAAATGGGCTCTGCTGACCACTGGCTATGGGGTTTTAATGGATTGCCTCTCTATGCCTCTGTCTTCCTCCCTGCAAAATGAAGTAATAATGCTCATATCAAAGGATCCAATAAGGTAGCATTCATGAACACACTCTAAAAGCAGTGAGTCTAACAGAAGCATAGTAGACTCTCAAAAAAAAAAAAAAATGTTAGTATCTGCTTCCCAGGTCAGAATGCCCAGGGAATCATCAAGCAATCATCCTGGAAATCATCAATCATCCACCTGGGAAGCAAGAGGTTCATGGGGGAATGAGAGCAAAGACACTAGGCATCTTCTAAAATCCACTTCAATAGTTTTCATTCAAATTTCAACTAAGGCAGGGGGTAGCTCGGGGGTTGAAAATCTGCCTTTGGCCCAGGGCGTGATCCTGGGGTCCTGGGATTGAGTCCCATATCAGGGCTACCCACAGGGAACCTGCCTCTCCCTCTGCCTGTGTCTCTGCCCCTCTCTTTCTGTGTCTCTCATGAATAAATAAATAACATCTTTAAAAAATTTTTTTCAACTGAGGCAAACTTATGGGAGGGCCACAGACTCCTCCCCTATTCTGAAGAATTAATCACATTTGAAAATGAGATTATCACTAACAATGGGACAGAAAGGATTCATTTCTACTCAGATTACTGTGGTTCTTGTCCCTCAGCCTTGGCCCTGACCCTGTGGCATTCTGCACCCCTGCATGCTGGCCTGCCCTGTTCCTTTTTTCAAGCTTTTCCGGGCATGGAGGCAGATACTCAGGAAGGGTGTGGGAGGCATATGCCCTTTCGCACCTCTGATTCAATCAAGGCAGACCTCATGGTTAGTGACCAGTACATTCATACAGGGCACCAGGCTTAGAAGGATCGTACTCTGTTGTCACCATCTTTAAATTCTTCTTAATTTTTGAACAGGCCTGGAGTTTTAATTTTTCACCAGGCACTGCAAATCACATATGCAGTCCTGAGCTCCACATTTCCTGACTTCCTGCTTTTCTCCCAAACCAGTTCGTCCTGTTCCTGATAATGGCCTCAGTATCTTCCCCATTACCTGAGCCTAGAATCATAGACCCTCTTGCTCATGAGCCCCTCAAACTGAAACGTGCCAGGCACTTTCAGTTCTATTTAGATCTTACATCCGTATCTCCCTCTCCATCCCCACTGTGGCTGTTCTACCTCTCTCTCACACCTGGGCTAATAAAATACCCCACCCCACAAGCTAGTCTTCCCTTCTTCAGGCCCTTCTATCACTCATCTACCCTGCCTGCCCATGCCAAATTAATCCCACCAAGGCAAGGATAATCGGAGCATCCTCCTGCTCAAAGCCCCTCAAAGTGCCTCACTCTCTCCCAATGCAGCAGCTCTTTTGCTCTGAAGCTGCTGATAAGTCTCCACCCTGGACCAGTATAGGAAGAGACTCACACACTGCCCAGGACTGTTAAATCTTACAGGAAAACCACAGGCCAGGGGCCAGGTGCCTCTCCCTCCTTCACTCTTATTCTACAACAAAACACCAACATCTTCCTGATTTACATATTATCCTTATTATACTGCATGTTCCCTGCAGTCAGAATCCATGCTTGATCCATTCCAGCTCTGCTCACCCCAAGCACTCCAGCACAAGGAGGAATTTTTTTAAGTGACTTCTCATAATGCGCATTTTCAGTGTTGCCCCAAGCTCATGTTACAGCCTTCATGGGGGTGAACTCAATGCTATCATGGTACTTTTTACAACATATTCAATTTTGCAGGACATCTGTCACCTCCTTTTCTCCTTCCTTTTTTAGTGACAATAAACACAGAGGAATTTCATTAAGCATAAACAGACTCTTGAAATCTACCTTGGCATAATATGAAAAATCTTTACTAATCCAGCTAATGTGCTTTCCCTCCAACACCCACTGAGATCTGGTTCTCATTTGAATATTTAACAAGCATCATCTTGGTAAACCTCTTTCCCTTGATCTATGTAGAAATAAAAAAATGGATTTAGCCCATTCAGACTGTGTTTGGTCTTGCACATACATTTTATGCCTCCATTTGATGTCTTAATCCTATCGCAGCACATTAATTCTGGTTTGTATGAAATGGTGCCAGCAGAATCCAGTCTTTTGCTTCATCCATTTATATTAGTTTCCTTCAGTGAGCCTTGTAATGTTTTAGCTCAGTAAATACACATGTATGTTTTCTACCTCTACAGATTAGGATAATTTCAAATACAGTAATAATTGTCTATTTCAGACCATGAACCAACAGAGAACTTAAAAATGTGTTTTATAAAATAAATCAAGATCTAATAATCTATATTTGTAGTACATGTCTTCCATCATGTGCTGTGTTTTTATCACAACAATAGTACTGTGATTAAAAGAGCTTTTCACCAAGAAAAAAACATTTTTGTATCAGTTCTGAAGGCTTACTGTTGCACAGTGAAATAAATAAAAATAGTGTGTTTTGCTAAGTTATTATGAAACCATCATTTTGAAAGGGTGGTTCTCATTGAATCCCAAGTGATTTAGTAATCCTTTCTCCCATTAGAGTTGGCTATTGTGTACTGCCACTTGGAAAACATAGTAAACATGGATTTGAGTCAAGGTTTTTAACAATAATTTTGGAAGAATTCCCCTCTTTTAATTGGATATATCTAGCAGATATCCTAATAACTGCTACTGTAATGTGTATGGCTAGCATGCCCCATTCAATACTCATATAATAATTCATTGTGGAAAAATAACAACAAATTCCCTGGATATACTTCTGGCAGTGGCATTTGTATTGTTATGACTAGCATTTCAGATGCAAATACAAAGCATCACTCTCTGCTTACATGGTATCCTTACTACATGGGCAATTATTTATCCTATGTCTGTTTTTCCACTGCTGTTAGCTCTATGAAGGCCCAGCTATAAGTCATATATATATATATATAATTATTATATATAGGTATATACTCAATTATTTATACCACTTTTTATCCTAGTGCTGCTATCAAAGTGTTACAGGTATGTGAGTGAAAAAGAAGCTTTCCCTTGTTTTCTGACAATCTTCTAGGGCACTAGTAGCCTATGAATCCAGGACACTTTCAAGCCCATGAATTTGAGTTTTAGAAAAAGAGAAGATGGAGGTTATTTGACTTTTTAAGTCCCTTTCCACCTTACTGTGTTCTTCACCGTCTTTCAAACCAAAGACAAATATTAAAGGGCTTCTTTTTGCCTCAAATGTCACAAGTAGCTGTTTTGCTTAGCAAAATAAGGCATGCTTCTGAAATAAAACTCAAAAACAGAGCCCATTTGGTTCTACCAGAAAGTGATTATAGAATTCACTGTCAATGCAAACAGCTCCAGAAATACATCCCCAAGCCCCCTGATTCCACTAAAAAGCAGTGCAGGGAATTCAGAATGAGAGGCTGCTTCACATACACCTCTCATTAAAAATAATTGTCAATTCCCTGTGTGCTCTCTGTGATCCTCTGGGGTAGCTACAAGAAAGGAAAAATGAAAACATGAACTGTATATACCAAAAACAGCCCACAAGTGAGAAACTCTCCCAATATCTAAGACCAAGAGAACTTGGGCCCAAAGTATCAATGTACTGAAAGCTAAAACCATTATTTTGACTCAAACCAGTAAAGTAACTATCTTCAATTCTCTACTTCATTCAGTATGACAAAGCCCAGCCACCAGAATCTAAAGCTTTAAGCTCAGGAAGCAAAAAGTTTCATTCCATTTGAAGCTGTGTTCTTGCTCAAGATTATAGTACATTTATCAGCAGCACCATGGACAGTTCAGAGCAGCTTTACAGAGGAATGTTGCTACTGAACCAGAAACCTCTACATCACAACAATGATGTAATTGGGGAGTAGAGAGGGAATCGAGATGTCATTGTGTGTTTTATTTTGCCCTGTTGTGTTGGGAGACAATGTGGGATGAAGGGTGGAGAGACCACAGAAAGTTAACAAAAAAATCAAGGTCTTAGAAATCTATTATGACTGTGGTGACATCTCTTACCCTCTGGATTTCACTTTTCCAAACTAAATTTAGCTGTCAGTGCATGGATTAACACAAACATATACCATGCTCCCCAATGATAAATATTATAATGCATGAAGATGTCAAAAGCAGGAACAGAAGACAAACATTAACAGGGATAAAGGGCAGAAAATGTAAGAAACACAAAATCTCTGCATCCATCCACCATACTCAAGGAAAGAGCAGGTGAGATAAATCTTCACAGAACAAAAATAGGATCATTTTGTCTCTATCAGTGTGGTCCAGTCTGCACAACTTAAGATGGGCTTATCTGACAAGCATAACTTTGGGCTAAATGAGTGTTGATGACAATTTAGCAATAGACAAAAAGCCAGGTTTAAGAGGGCAGTTGTTCCTATCCCAGCTCTGGCACCAGTAGAATAGATTCTGAGTCAATTAGAAAAGACCCTCCAAAATATCCAAGAGAGTGGAAAACACATTCAGAGATCATTGAGCTGCTTCTTAGATGTAGTTCAATAATAATCCCATGAAGGAGTGTTGAAAATCTCTTTTATATGACTGGAATGCCTCACTGGCTCAGTCAGTAGAGCATATGACTCTTAATCTCAAGGTCATGAGTTCAAGCCCCAGATTGGGCATTGAGCCTAGTAAAAAAAAAAAAATTTAATCTCTTTTGAATGACCAACAGACTCTGGAGAAAATTTCAGATCCCCATAAATCCACACAAGCACCTCAAAAGCCTGCTGATGTGGGGGTGGGAGAGAGATTTAACTTTCTGGGGTAATGAAGTGAGTCCACTAGAAAAATTCAAAATGATTTCTCCCAGCAATATTTGAGAGGGGTTCACAGTGATTAGTACTCTCAATGAAAAGTGGATATTGATTCCTCCATGAAAGCATTAATAAACATGAAAGTTACATGATTTGCATGATGAGAATGCTGTTTCCCCTTAATTTTGTTTTGGCAAAGTACAATGAAGGCCCTTGGACAATTAATCACAGTTGCTGAATTATAGCAATAAATGACAGATCTTCTCAACCCCAGGCCAAGAATGCTGTCAAATCATATATAGGCAGAGTGTATTTTTTTGCCTTTAGATACGAACTTTTTGAAAAGCTGTCACACATAATTTGGAACATTTGAAGATAAAGCAGATATCTATCTGTTCTTCTTTTTTAACTCAGAGAAAATAATATATGAGAAAATGACTCCTTTTTCCAAATTAAATTTAACACCAAACCAGACATACATTGTCTTAAGGGGCTTCTTTGAAAGCCCCTTAAGACGTTCAACTCTCAAATCCTTGTACAGTGAGTTCATTCAACTAGGAACTGAGAATCAATGAAGGCAAGTCTTGAAGCATTAACAATGGACTCTGCATCTTACACAAGAGAATGTACCCATTTTTCAACATCATAACACTGCTTCATTTTCATCTTCCAGAGCATCTTTCCTTGAAAGATCTGAGTCTACTGACAGATATCACTTTATTTTAAGGACAATGAAGAAGTTATTTTCTTCAAATGAGAGGGCTATAATACTAAAAGAGGTGAAGAGACTTGTCTGGAGTCCCAAAGTAATTCATCAAGAAGGAAAGATCCTTCTTCACAGATGGTTTTGTTTCCAGGGCAGCACCACAAACATGAGGCAGCCTGAATCAAGTCAAGCTAGCTGCTCTCAGAATATCCAGCATGTCTCCTAGGAGACAGGGGCCATGCTGACCTAATGGGGTGTATGGGAAGTAGAGATGATTTCTGGAACTAAATAAAGCTAGTACTAAAGATATGGCAGCCAAAGTCATAGTCCTGAGATGTTCTGAATGGTAAAAACCATTTTTCCATGGGTGTGTATGTTTATGTGGTCCACAACAGGTTGCTCCTTGTCTCTTGGACCTGCAGACTCAAAATCTGAGAAGCTTCAGGATCTTTACTTAAAATGGGATCATTCCTGATCCCAGGTAGCTCAGTCAGTTAGGCCTGTGCCTCTGGATTTAGGCTCATGGTCATGAGAACAAGCCCCACTTCAGGCTTCATATTTGGCATGAAACCTGCTTAGGATTCTCTCTCTCTCCCTCTCCTTCTGCCCCTCCCTGCCCCCCTCTAAAATAAATAAGTAAATAAATAATAAAATTGTTTTGCCAGCCAGAAAGCCAACTTTCTCCACAGCTTAGAATTCAGATACTAATGTATTTTTCCAGTGTGATTTAATACACCATACAGGTCACATAAGAGATCAGAGGCTGAGCCTGAGAAATCTTGGTAGCTATGCATGGTCCTTGATCATCACTGCTCCCCGGTGCTCAGCTGCTTCCCCTAATCTTCAGATACTCTTACCACTTATCAGGAGACAGGACTGGCATAAAACTAACATAATCAAATAATTCATGCATCACAATTTATGTAGCTGCTTACACACCTTTCAATATTTACTAACAATGATTTCTTCTCCCCTTTTGGTAAATTGAGATGCAGCGTGTCCCTTATACCTTCCCTATGATTCTCCAGCTATATGAAATGCTAAAGAACCTCAATAACCCCTGACCCCAGATAGCAACTTCATATCCAGTCACCCATGTTCTGATCAGCTTAAGACTTTTGATAAACTTATGCAATCAACAAACACTCACTGAAGAGAAATTATGTTCTGGCATAATTATCACCACTGGGAGTGATATGAAGAGACTGTTTTGTCCTCAAGGAGCTAATAATAAATGATGGCAGCAAAAATCTGTAACCAGTAAGATGACGATCCATAGGAGCTGAAACAGAAGTCTGTAATGGATACCATGGTAGATCCAAACAATAACTGGCTATTTAAATACAATGGGAAATTTATATAAATTTTAGCAGAGACTATAATAATGATACCAAACATGTTACTTCAATATAATACAGCTTAACATCTACAGAAGAAACTGATCGTTAACACACACTACCAACTACTGCACATCTGCTAGTGTATATTAACCTGTGTTTCAAGAGACTATTCAATAAATATGAAACAAGTCTGCAAGTAGTTTGGTCACAGTGTCTTCCAGTACTCATCCCACTTAATGGTCTAGGGCTTCTCAGTTTAGCTTGATATCCAGGAGAGAGGAAATTGAAATTGGAGAGCAACTCATCGACGGGGAAATCACTAGGTAAGATGAGGCTTCACTATCAAGGAGGAGTTTCACATATGGCTGATTCTGAACAAAAACCTACATATGAGCAGATACCTGCAGAGGTCCTCATGAATTTTTCAGAGGAAGATCAAAGAGAAAATAGACATGAATGGGTTGGAGCAGAATGATATGAAGTGGAAACAGTGCTGGTATAGATTGGAATTTAGATAAAGTCTATCCATGCAGGATGAGCTTAAGCAGAATACAACATCTCTAATGAGACAAATGAGTCATGTCAGTGTGGGACACTGGGAGAGTATGAGCAGCTCCCAGCATTCAACTCAACACCAATAAGAGACTGTTAAAAACATACCAAGAATCAAAATGCTACTCAAATCTCATATCCTGGAATGACTATTCCTTCTAGACAAAGTTGCCACAGCCACTCTAGTGGGATGGTGCATGTGAAAAGTGTCTCCGGAATTACACAGTGATGAAAGCCCTATTACAAGGAAATTAACCAGTAACTTTGTGTGAGCATTTAATTCAGAAATTTAATGAGCCAAGTTTTGAGTGTGAGTACCTACTATGTGCTAAATAGTGTGGAAGAACCTGAGATGCAAATTAAAAGCACACACTCAGAATTACCACATCCCTTTTATTTCAACAGAAATAACCAGAAATGTGTTGGCTTTTCTAATTGTCTTGGAGAAACAAAAGGAGGAATTTGTTCCTCAAACAACATAAATCTCCTTCAGTTCCAAACCAAGTGGGAGCTCCATGTGGGGGCTAAAGCAAAGGACACAAGATGGGAAAATCCTCAGAAATGACTCACTTCTGTTCAGTGGTTACTGAAAATAAAGAAAACAGTGGCAATCTATACATTGCTAAGAAATATAGGCAGGTACTCAGAGAAATGCTGACATGGCTTCTAAGGAGAGATTGTTTCTTTGGGGACCAAACATCATCATTCCAATGATAGACGGGGCTCACTGTTGGTCAGGGCAGTACATTTCAGAAGGAACAAGCCATGGGTGACCCATATCTGGCAAAGTCCTTATATATACAGGCATACTTTACTGTAGGTTTGAGGCATATGCACTGGGCCAGCAAAACATTCCTCAAGAAGCCATATCTTTAGTCGCCATTTCCAAAAATGGCTCCCAAATCACATTCTCCTAATCAGTCTGGAAGAGACTTGGCGGGTGGGGCGGGGATTTGCCTGTACTTCCTAAATTTCCCCAAACAAATATATATTGCTTTGTAACAAGAGAAATCATTAAAACAAACAAACAAACAAAAAAACGGAAAACATTGTGTATTGCCTGGGGCAACATCTTTTGGCCCTCAAAGCCCTAGCTTTGCAAAATAAGCCATTTTTGAAAAAGTCAGTGAATCTGGCCTTCAGTCAAGTTTTTATGGTAAGAATTTGTGTTGTGAAACTCAGGAAACATTTCTGTTCTTCAAATATCTTATTTTCTTCCATCTAAATTTCTCCTGGGGTGAGAGGAGAATCTCCTTTCTTGATTCTTAGCTTTTATCAATAAAAACAAGAAAACATCAAGCATTCTTGAATACATCATATTGTCCCTTGGAGAAAACACATGTGACCTGTGGATACAAGGGAAGCACTTGACCACCAAACAAAATACACCAATTAGCCCCCTGCTATAGGAACACATGCCAAAATGAGTAGGAGAGGAAGCTGATTTGGATGGCTTTATCATCTTTTGAGACCCTAAACGTAGACCACCATCTTCGTTGTGCTTATGTGAAATGACATTTACCCATAGGGAAACAGAAAACACACAAGTGGAAAGGGTATATATCCCCTCATGGTTTTCTCAGTGAAGTTGCACACAGTTAAGAGTGGGCGAGCAGCTCTGAGCATAAAAGCCCTGTGTTGAATGAGCCTCTTGGCCACCACCTTTCGAACAAGCACAACCCACCTCTTACTCAAGGGGAGTGGGTGTGGATGTATGAGTCATACAGTTTCCTAGGAGCTTAAACAAAACTCATTACTGAATTCAAGGGCAAGGGAATCTCCTTGAGGTCCGAGACAACATTTTTCAAATAAATGCCCGAAGCAAGAAGACTGTCCCTGTGACCAGGCCCAACCATCCCTAGACCTGACTTCCCTTCTCAGATAAATAAAAAGGGGGGGGGGGGGCACTTCCAACTCCAAAGCCCTGGGCAGGGGGCAGGGGAGGTCTCATCGGTGAAGAGGTGGTCCCAAGGACAAGACATCCTTGCACTCAACACAGAGATAGAAGCTAATACAAGGCAATAGGTAAAATAAACCATCATTCCTCACAGCTAGAGTTCTGAGGAGACATGTCAGCAAGGGATTCCTTTTAGAAACTCTCTACAGAGCTGACCAAGACTGCCTGTAAATTTAAATGATGCTGCCCCCTCTTTCTGGACTATTCCATCTAGAATATACTTCCACTCTGACCTGAAGTGTGTGGTTTCCAGCTTATTCAGATTCTTATCATCCCTGAAGGTTTTATCAACATCAACAATAAGACACCTGCTTCCTTCAAGAGCTGATGGTACACTGGGAAAGACACAAAGGAAAAATAACCACCACCTGGAGAGTTATTACAAGGTAAAACTGTAAGCACTTGCACCATTCATAAGTATGCAAAATACCTTGGGGAATTAAAGCCATCAAGAAAGACTTCCTGGAGGAGTGGATTTGAAAGTAGAAGTTCAAGGTGCACCTGGGATGTTAGGACAACAGAAAGGTGTGCTACAAGAGGGGCTTGGCAAGCATGAATGCATGAGGGCAGGAAGTACAAGTATTTAGAGACTGCACGTAAGTAGAGTAGGGAAGAGAATCTGCATAGGAGCATGAGAAGGATGAGTCAGTAGGATTGAATTGTAAAGGGTCTTGAAGGTCAAGCTAAGAAGTGTGGGTTTAGTTCATCAGCAATGGGCAATCTTTGAAAGCACCCAAGTAGGTACATTTAAAGACAATATAGAAGATAAATATGGAGCAGTCTGCCAGATGGTCTGGAGTAGAGGAAGCCTACACTGGAGAATGGGAGAGGAAGGCTCCTGAAGTCCAAGATGCCTGGCTCCTACATCTGCAAGGCTGAGAAGGTTACAGACTAGGATTCTTACAAACCTCCTGCCTTATCTGCTTAATAATGCTCCTAGAAATAAGAGCCAGCCCCTAGGAGACGAAGCCCCTAGAGAGACTCTTCCAGGTCAAGGACAAGTCAAGATCAACCCGTCCACTACACTTAACAGACAGAGAGGAGCAGAAAAAAATAGATCTCTGAAGCTACTCCCAGCCCCTCCCCCAAGTGCCCCAGCACTACAGAAAACAAAAGCACTTTGTCCATTCAGCCAGCTGACTAAAGGTCCAGGCAGATCCTGCACATGTGGGGAGGACAATAATGATGGTGTCCAACACAGAGGCAGGCAACACAAGGTCATAAAGACTCTCTAGGCAAATTCACTCTGGGTTTCTACCTGTTCCACTTGAACTTGAGGCAAGAGTCATCTCTAAGTTCTAATAAAATTCAGTTCCTGGGACGCCTGAGTAGCTCAGTGGTTGAGCATCCGCCTTCGGCTCAGAGTGTGATCCCGGGATCCGGGATCGAGTCCTGCATCAAGCTCCCTGGAGGAGCCTGCTTCTCCTTCTGCCTGTGTCTCTGCCTCTCTCTGTGTGTCTCTCATGAATAAATAAATAAAATCTTTTTAAAAAATGAATTTCCTACACTGGCTAAGAGGCCCTACACAATCTGCAAAGCCTTGCGTGGCAATTTCACCACACTTTTGCCCACTTAATATACTCCAGACACACATCTTTTCATTCTTCCACTGTGCCACATCTATTCCCATCTCTGGGCCTCCACACTTGCCACTCCCTCCACCTAAGCATGCCTTTCCCCACATTTTAACTCAGCTGCCTCCACTTGGCTTTCATCCCTATTACTAAGACCTTCCTGACCAAAGTTTTACGCCCACCAAAGACGCACATGTCACCTGCGCACTTACCACATCACCCTGCCATGCCATCTTTTATTATGGAAGTGCAGTTGCCAACATTCTATTAGTTTCAGGTGCACAACACAGTGATTTGACATTAATATACATCCTGAAATGCTTGCCACGGGAAGTGTAGTTACCATCTGTCACCCATGCGTCATTATTACAATATTATTGAATACATTCCCTGTGCTGTACTTCTCATTCCCATAACTTATTTATCCTCTTAATCCACTTCACGTATGTCACTCCCCTGCCACTCCACTGCCCCCCATCTTCTTATTCACACTTAGCCCTATCGGAAACGTAAGTTAGCTAAGTGTTTGCTTTGTGCTCTGTCCCTATGACAATGCAAAATACAGAGAAGCAGGGACTTTCTCAAGGCTTGCTCATTTCTGTCTCTCCTGTGTCTATAAAAGTGTCTGGCACATGACAGTGCACAATAAATATTTGTCAAGTAAGTAAAATAAATAACCAATTAATCCATGCCTTGAGGATCCATGAATTTCTACCTCCCTGAGTAGAAAACCTGTTTAAGACTGTGATGCAGATCTTAAAGAGACTAGAGCCATACAGTTTCTAGTTTCTTTTAAACCATCTGCATCTAAAATGTTGGCAGCTGGGCATTGTATGTATTCACATCAAACAGGGAAAAGCAGTGGGGAACTTGCTAAATACACAGTCAGTGAGAAATGAAACTTCCAGAAATGCCTTCATTAACAAAGTGACTTTTTGGGGACAGCCCCTTGAAATACCACCTCTCTGGTAATACAACTCCCCTCACTGTGGAGTTAAAGCCAAGCGAGAGAGGGATAAGATCTCAGGCAAACCCCTGCAACAGAAGTAAGAGAGCCTAGAAAGCCAGGCTGAAGTCATGCAAGTCACAGCAAGCTCACGGGCCTGCGTCTTTGTTCTGCCCTGGTGTCTGGGCTCTAATGAGGCTTTAGGAAAAGCAGAACTCCCTTTTAAGAAAATTTCATCCTAACCTGGAAAGAGCAAAATGGAGCCAAGGCTCACTTACTGGGACTAACAAGGTGGAGAGACAATAAATGAAACCTTCAGATAATTCAGAAACATCTTCCAGCAAACCTGTCTGTGATCTAATAATAACAATCACTACCATTTCTATGGCACTTGATCATACACAAAGCACTTTCACATCCTACTGTCTCCCAGGATTCTCACACTACCCATGAGGCCGGTGTTGGCATCATCAGCATTTTGCGGACTAAGGAACTGAGCCTCAGAAAAATGGGGGCAGAATGGGAAGCAAGACCTTGGCCCACTGAGACAAGGAAACCCTGCCAGGGTGAGCTCTTCCTCACTTGGGGCAGCTATGAGAGGACAGGATGTGGGAAGGTCCTACAGGGCCCCATGCTCAGCATGTACCAACCTCCCTGGCCCCCATCCTGAGGCACTGTGAGCCTCTCACCTACACTAGCCCTGAGCACTCACAGAGACACCTTTAGTTTCTTTTACTTTTTGCTGGTGGACTTTGTTGTTTTAAAACTTCCTCCAGGGGTTGTTTCTTCCAATGGCTCACTTCTCCTCAACAACCAGGATGCAGAAAGGCCCAGAAGACAGCAGCTACATCCACTGGGCCTCCTCTTGCTCCAGTAGCAGTCAGACACTGGCATCTCCAGCCAGGGAGGCTGTCGGGGCCTCTGTGGCTGGATGCAGACAAGCCTGTAGCTCTCACACTCAGGGGACAGAGGCCTCCTTAGGTCGGACCCTTTCCTGTGAGCCATCAGCACTGGGATGCTGCAGGTCAAGGGGCAGATTCGTGGTCCAAACATCTGGCTCAGAACCCCAGCTCAGCCACTTCCCAGCTGTATGACCCAGGGCAAGTCACTTAGGCTAAGACTCCTCTGAAAAATAAGGATTCCCATGGTGTTGACCTCATGGGGCTAATGTATTAAATGAGCAAATGCTGCAGAGTACTTACAACAGTGTCTACCACTGTAAAGCAGGTGCTTAATACATGGTAGCAGCTGCCATTAACTGGTCTCACTTCAGACACAGGATTCTTGAAAGTTAAGAGAGTCTGCAAAGGAGGAGGATGGGAGGAAGCATGCCCGTGTGTAAGTGACAAGGCAGTGTGCTTCATAATATTTCAGAGAGATGAACCAAGCCGACTGAGAGCCAAATGTGAAGCCAGAAACTCACCAAAGGAGAGAAAACTTCACTAAGAACACGAAGTCTGTTCCAGCTTCAAGGCCTATGTGTACACTATTCCTTTGGCTTGGCAAGGTCTGTACCCACATCCCCCCATGGCTGGCTCCAATGTCCTTTTCTCAAAGGGCTTCTCTGACCACCCACCTAATGAGACTTCCTCCCCCCTCCCCTGCCAGTAGTCATCATTCTCTGAAAGGATCTGACGTGTCTACTTGCTTACTGCCTACTCCTCTGCCAGAATATTAGCTATATGTAGCAAAAAGCATGGCCTGTTTTGCTCACTACTGCTTCCCCAGAGCCTAAAACAGGGCCTAACACAGAGCAGATACATAAAAAATTGGCTGATTCTATAACTGGACACTGAATTGAGCCATGAAGTATCCAGGTTGAGAAAAGATTTTCCCATGAAGGCAAATGTGTGTCTGGCCTGAAGTTAGATGATTTCCCATGAATATGAGCTCCACAGTGTGGTAAAAACCCTACTTAAACTCTGAATCTCCACTCAATCTTTCTAGAGCCGAGCATTCCAGTAGTTCAGCCAGGCAACTAACAACTCTCTTACCTAATAGTCTCATCAAAGCAGGGGACAGGGGCTCTCCAGCCTCCAGGGGAAATCTGTCATGTGAGATGGAAAGACTCATGGGAGGATATTCAAATGTGATTGAAGTGACATAAAACATTGCAATGGGAAAAAATACATTTGAAAATTAAAAATAATATCAGATAATTTTGTTATATATAATTATAAATTACATTAAAGATTATATATTAACGGCAGTAGCTAACATTTATGAAGCTTCTGCTTAATAGAGCTAGCATTTTGTTGATTCTTGCATCAGTGGAGAACTGAATTTATAACATAAAAATATATGCAAATGTAATCATTCATTCATTCAACCAAACATTCATCCACATCCTAATTTATGCCAGGCCCTGAGATGTAGTAATGAACAAGTCACAGATCATTTCCTCAAGGTGCTCATAGTTCTAGGTGTGACAGAGGAAGAAATGATCAACCTTGCTTGGGTGGGTAAAAAACAATAAAAAAAATTTTTAAAGATCACATAATAATGATGATGATATCAGCAAGTAACATTTATTGAGCAATTATCATGTCCCATACACTGTTCTAACATACACTTCACCCACTTAATCCTCACAACATAGATATGAGGTATAAATACTATTACTTGCATTTTACAGATGAGGAAAGTGAGAAAGAAGTTAGGTCACTTGCCCAAGGTCATAGAGCTAGTCAAAGCCTTAAGAGGTTGACTGTGCTTGACCTGGAACAAAGTAGAAAGAGTTTATCAAGTGGTTTGGTCATGTTTCTCAACTTCAGCATTCTTGACATTTGGGGCCAGATAATTCACTATGGGGCTTGTCTATGCTTTGCGGGAAGTTTAGCAGCATCCCTGGTGTCCACCCACTAGATGCCAGTAGCAACTGCCTCCTGTTATGATAACCAAAAATGACTTCAGACACCAACAAGTGTCTCCTGGAGGGAAGAAGCTGAAAACCACTAGGTTAAAGGGAAAGCATGCTCAAGGCACTCTGGCAAGGAATGGCACATCAGATCTAGGAAACTCTGATGTGCAATATGATTCAGGGAATGACAAAGGATGACGTTAAAGGGGTGAGCAAGACCCAAATCACGGAGAAGCCTCATGGCCCACAGCAAGAATCTTGGGCTTGATCTTGAGGACAATATGGAGCCACTGAAGCATTTTAAGGAGGGACGTGACAAGACCCAGATTTAGGTTTCAGAAATATGGAGCTAGAAGCAAGACAGAAGGTAGCTCAAAGATCTTATGGAAAGAAATTAGGGAATAGGGGGCTAAATTAAGATACTGACAGTCAACTAGGGAAGAAAAGATGCCTTGAGAGCATAAGAGGTAATGACAGGAAGGCTCAGGTAAGGGGTAAGAAATATCCAGGAATAATACAACCAGCCCATAGGCGGCTGAATGAATAGAAATACCACTCACAATGACAAGAAGCAGAAGGAAAAGGAGCTCCATTTTACACCGACAGAGAATAAACTGCATCAGAGAGAGACCATCCCAGTGGAGACATCACTATACAACGAGATCATCAGTGTCTTGAACCTCTGACCTGGGCTGGAGACAGATAGTCAGAGTGTGAAGTATATGTGGTTGTGAAGCCTTCCCTGGCGAATGAAATTTTCCAGAAGAGATTAGCAAATGGAGAACAAGCCCGAGGACAAATCTGAGGAATCATCAAAATTTAAAAAGCTGGGAGGAAGAACAGGACCTAGACAAAAAAAATAAAGCCAGAGATAATCAGGGAGGCTGTGTCAGAAAACCATGAGAGAACAGTGCTTTGGCTTCCAGAGAAAAAGGGAGATAAAGAGGTAAAAGGGAGATACCAGGTAACACCAAAATCTAGGATTCATGCCTGAATGAGGAGGTTTAACTAATAAGCACCCAGACCATCAATTTGATTACATTCATAAAATACTACCATGAGGAAAATTTAAGTTACAAATATAAATAAACATGTTCTCCAAATTTATATAGTTGAAGAGACTACCCAATTAAATACACTTACTTAATTCACTTGTGATCTCACTGAGAACAAAAAGCAATCCCAACGTCAAAAGGCTGCCAAAATCATGACAGCTGAAAAGAGATTCAAATCATGACAGCTGAACATTGTGGGCAAAGCAGAGCCTTGGAATATAAAATCCAAGTTCCATCCAAATTCTTTTTCATAACAACATGAAGACGGACATACAAGTTTATACTTTTGACAAATTGTAAAGTGATCTTTTCATAAAAACCCAAACTTGATTCTTGTTTATCTGGAAAAGTTCTGTGACCTCTCAGAGGTTTTTACTAAAAGACAAACAGGTATGTTTCCAGAATTTAAGGTCTTATTCAAAGCAACACTTCAAATAGTAACATACCTAGTCTACGTGTTATACCCAACACTTACCTGAAGTATGTACATGCCTGGTTATTTGTGCATCACTCAAAGAGAATCTCTTTGACTTAGTAATTATGACGCAACTTCACAGTACTCAAGAAGTTGGCAAAGATCTATCCTGAGGCAGGAGATACACAAGCACACCAGAGAACCAAAAAAACACACAACAATGGACTCCCAATCTTCAAATTTCTCTGGAAGAACATAAACTCCAGAATTCAGTGCTTAAAGTCATTCTGCCCTCAATAATTAGCTCCCAACACAAGGCCTTGGAACTTTAGAGCCTGCATCCATAGTTACCTTATACAACAGTAGCCTTTTCTTTTAGACAACTTGCATATTCTGTTCTGTTGTATTTTTAGATCTATAGATAAATAAAATGGAGCATAAGTTTTTTTTTTTTTTTTTTGGAGCATAAGTTTAAAAGACTTTATTACTGGTTAAAATATTCACAATGCCACAATCTGCCACAGACAGAGTCATGTGGTTAAATGTGCAAACAATTACTCAATTTAATTTCATCTCGCAGAAGTTGAAAAACAAGCTGTAATCACAGTGGACGCTGTTCATTTTATTCCAAAGCCACCATCTTTTATGTTCTTGATTGGATTTTATTCTTGGACACAAGAGGAGTGGGCTTCCACACTAAGCATGCTAATTCACAGGGCATTAAGAGGGCATGCCTAAATAAAGCGACAGCTGGATCCCTCTTAAAGGGGCTTGATTCCAGTTCCTTAAAGAGACAGGGTCCAAGATGAGGCATTGCCCAAGTCCTTATACTAAACAGTCTCATACCCCACTGCACTGAGTCCTGGAAACCCACACAGCCCGCACTCCTGGCCTTTAGGTGAGGAAGGAGCCCAAAGCCACTCCAGGCTGTACTCTACCTATAGCACAGGCTCCAGGATTACACAGTACCACTGTATTCTGCCAAGACCTTGAACAAGTTACTCAACCTCTCTTAGCCTCACTTGTCTCATCTGGAAACTGGAGATAATAATAGAACCTACACCACAGACTTAATGTGAGAAGCAGATAAGAGTGTACATGTTAAGTATTTAGCACAAGATCTGACATGTATTAAGTTCCCATTATTATCACTAATATTATCTAATAAGCTAATAGAGAAAAATTCACACATTCATTATCTATGACTGTATAACAAATTACCCCAAAACTTAGTGCCTAAAAAAAAAAAAAGAAGCATGTATGAGCTCACAGCTTCTGTAAGTCAGGAATCCAAGCATGGTTCAGTTCAGTACGTCTGCCTCAAGATGTCTCACAGGCTGCAGCCAAGTTATTGCTGGTGTCTCATCTGAAGGCTCAACTGAGAAATGATCCCCTTTCCAAATCATTCAGATGTTGGTTGTCAGGAACCAGTTCCTCACAGGCAACTGGACTGAGGGACTCTGTTCCTCACCAGCTGGCAACGAGAAGCCTCCCTCAGTTGCTCACCACATGGCCTGTGCCTCCCACTAGGCAGCTTTTAACATGGCAGCTGGGTTCCACCAGAGCAAGCAAACAGAACAAGAGAGGGCACACATGACAGAAGCTATATTCTCTTTGTAACCTTATTTCAGAAGTGGCATCCTATACCTTTGCAATATTCTATTTGTCCAAAATGAGTCTCTAGGCCTAGCATACACTCAAGGGTAGGGAATTATACATGGGCATGAAAACCAAGAGGTGGGATTATTAAAGGCCATTTTAGGATCTAGTACAATCTGAAAAGCCCAAATCTTCACAATGAGATTGCAACTCTTTTTTTTTTTTTTTTTTTACTTCTTTCAACAAACATGTCAGTATTTATTCTATGTTAAGCACTGCACAAAGGCCCTGAGGATATGTTGAAAAACAGAGACATGCCTTTGCTCTCATGAAGCTGATAACCTAGCAGGGCAAACAGACATTAAAGAAATAAATTATGATTGAATTAAAGTTGTGACAAGTGCCACGAAGAGAAAGTACACCGTGTAAAATTGCAGGAAGAATGTGATCCACTAATGTAGAGCTTCCCCGAGGAAGAGAGCCAGGCTGAGACAAAAAGGATGGCCAAGACATAACCAAGAAAAAGACGGGGCCAGGCAAGAGAACAGATGTCCAGACACAAAGGAATGGACCATAGGAAGGTTGCAAGGTCAGATCTATCTTGCACATGCTGGGTTTCAATAAATGGGAGTGGTGGAGGCAGAATGGTGTCCAAGTAGCATTAAACAGGTAAGTCTCTAACTGACCCCTATTCTCAACTAAATTAAATTCACAAAACACAATTCAGATATATTAGTTTGAGTTAGATCCACAACCTATCACATAAACAGTTAATAAAACCCAAGTAGGTCTCAATCCTCCAGACCTCCAAACCTGCAGTTATTGGGGGCTTGGGGTTATTTTAATAATTTGTCCATGAAGACAGGCTTCCATAGTAAGACACACTATCCCTAACCAAAATCAGATCTCATTCTGATGAAATATTTGCTAACCAAAAAGCACTCAAGACAATGAAGACTCATTCCATTTCATTAATCAATTTTTCCATAAATAATGCTGCTAAATGACTCCTGGAGTTAAAGAGAACACAGAAATGCTGATCCATGTAGGAGATAGACTTAAACACTCAAAATAAATATACTTTTCTCTTGATTTCCCAAGGTTAGAGAACAGACCCAGAAACAGATGCAGCCCAGTGGGGGTTTAAGTAAAGGACTTTCCTCCAAGGCATTCAAATTCTGCTCGATGCCCTCTCTTGCTTATTAGCAAGCTGCAAGTTCAAGTGTCAAACAGCCACAAAAGGACACATTTCAATAAGTCTGAAATCCAACACATTTGTATAGGAAACTAATTTCTTTAGTAGATCTTCATTGTATGTATGTTAACCTGGGCTGAGATACTTATGATAAATAGCCTACATTGTAATCCTATTGACAAAAGGCCATCTTTCCTATCGATGCTGTGAAAACTCCTCGTTCACTGCCATAGTCAATCTATACATAATAACGTAATTAAGGTTTGGGAGGAGGTGACACATGTTTATTGCACTCAAAAGTTGAATGCCAACTGTTAGCCAGCCCTGGTAACAGCATGCTTCCAGTCCCACTCCCCACAGACTTAACACCTGGATGGAATTCCCAAAGTCCAGAGGCATAGAACAAAGTAGAGGTGATCAAAATCACATGTTCTCCTGGAGAAATGAAGTGTAGTGGGATAAAACTGAGGAAGAAGGGTTGCGCGTGTGTGCACGCATACACACACACACACACACACACACACACACACAATCTCCAGCTGGTTATCTGGTCACCCATGTCATCACAGCTTCATCTGTGATAATGTGGAGAAAGAGTCAAGAAGGATGGACCAGGAGAAAATAAGGTATGAAAGAGTTGAGTAAGGTTTAAGGTAGCTTTCATAAACAGCAGGAGACTGGAGGACCCTACATTTGAGTTTGTTGGCTGGCAAAACAAGTCTTTAGCTGGAAATTTAAAGTATTGTATTCCAGTTTCAACTAATTAACTCTTTGGCATTTAGCAAACATCTTCAATCAAGTAATTAGCAAGTAATTATTGAGTGGCTACTATGTGGTCAGTGTTCAGCTAGCTGTGGAGTTGACACACAGGAGGTTAAAGTTCCAATGCTGCCCTCAAGGAGCTTAACATTTTAACTCGAGACTAGAAACAAAATATGTACTAAAACTTCAGTTTTTCAGAACCTGCTGGGAAAAACTCCTTGTTACCAAGTCCTTGCAGAGCTGGAAGCTAAAATTTTAAGCACAAGAGCTCTTCATAGCTAAGTGCTTTTAAGATGGAAATCTTTCATAAGTATATGAAAAGATTTATACTTAGCATTTCCAAAGATTTTTTTAAAACCCCACAAACTCTGGTTCTGCTGGATATTAATAAGATTATGCCAGGGGCACCTGGGTGGCTCAGTTGCTTAAGCGTCTGCCTTCTGCTCAGGTCACGATCCTGGGGTCCTGGGATGGAGCCCTGTGTCAGCCCTCCCTGCTCAGCGGGGAGTCTACTTCTCTCCCTGCCTACTCCCCTTCCCTGCTTGTTCTCTCTCTCTCTCTCTCTCTCTCTCTCTCTCTCTCTCTCTCTCCCCCTCTCCTTCTCCCTCTCCCTCTCTCCCTCTCTCAAGTAAATAACATTTTAAAAAAAAGAATTATGCCCAAAGAGAAAAATGTTGGAGGGTCTCACGGTCAATAAGTTTGGGAAACAATGGGTTGAAAAATTTGTGAATTGTAAGCATCTAAAGGGAGGATATGATATACTTCCCCATGAAATCATTTTTCTCCTTGATTAAGGTTCTGTGCCATGTACTTTGGAAAGACTATGCTATATACACTTCCTGTTCTCCTCAAGTAAATGGTATCACTGGCTCAGAATTGTCTTATCACGGGGCTGAGTCACTGCCATGGGCCGCTGATGAGGAAAACTACTGCGCTGAAAATGCCTGCCCCCCAAGGGCCACCCTTGGCACAATGAGCTATGTCATGGTGGCAGCACTGAACACCCCAATCACACAGCACACCTGACTGTGCCACTGCCGGGGGCTTTCACAGGAGCACAACTATAACACCCAGAGGCTGGGTGTATATACACCCAGAGGCTGGCTAGGAGGACCTAGAATGCTCCACCTCCATATGCTGCTTCACTGCAAGTTATCCGCACTCTAGAAAATCCCGCTTCCTTTAAGATTCCAGACCACCCTGACCTTTCCCTGATCCACTCTGAGCACAAACAGCCTGCAAGATGTTCTTGGCACCTACCTGGGCACTGCCTTCTGACACTCCTCATGGTTCCCTTTATGACTATTGTCCTGTTTGGGCATTTCTTTGTGGAAGGATTTGTGGGCACATCTTCAACTAAACAATGCATTCCACAAAGGCTGTAACTCCCTGGGGCACCAAGGATATGGGCTTTTAAACTTTTGCTGATTGACCAAAGAAAATTTAGAGAAAAATGCAAGGTATTGTTCTCAAAAGAGGTCAGCCAGCTCCACACTGGCCTACCTGAGATAAGGGCTAGGCTGTCTGTCTTATTTACGGGCACAGTATGCGAGAGAGGGTGTCCCCCCGGCTGTGACAGTGCTGTCAGTAGGAAGGCCAGACTCCAAAGAGACAGAAGAAGCCACGAGCATATCTGGAAAACCTTCTGAAGTACAGCTTCTGAGTATGGAGCCCACAAGACCCCAGCAGGCCCTGACAGGGAATCAGCCATCCCCAAATCCAGTCTGGGAGTTCCTGCTGCCCAAGAGCCATGCCATCTGCACCATCTGGAGACCGCCCTGGTCATGAGGCTCACCGGAGGCAGAAAGGAAATCTGCCTTATAAAAGCCACTGGTCTGGTCAATCAGCAACATGAACAGCAACACATCCTGCCTTCTTTCCCACCAATAACCAAAGAGAGGATCTGCCTGGAGGAAGTACCCAGATGCCTGGTGGAGTTTCTCCAGCCTCATGGGAGGTGGTGCTGCATGATAGCTAAGGGCACAGGTGTCTGCAGACAGACAACCCAGGCCTGAATCATGGCACCATGGTGAGGAGCCATCTCTCCTTGGGCAACTCGGTTGATATTCTGAGCTTCAGTCTCTTCATGTATGTAAATTGGAGTGAAATAGTCCCTTTTCCATTAGAATGCTGTGAGAGTGTATGTGATGAGCACACACAGGGGTCACCCCAATATTGGGTACAAAGTAAATGCTCACTGAACACTTGCTGTTGTTACTAAAGCCCTACCTCCCCAAGCCACACTCAGCTTTGTGCAAGGCTTAGTTCTGCCCAAATCTCCAGCGCAGACTGAGGTCCACACAGCCACATAGGGTGATCCTACGCCAATCTCTTGACATAATATAAGCTCAAGAAATGAGAAGTATGTTTTGCATAATCAGAATTGGAGATTTTGCTGTGTTCTACACCAAACTAGAATATTCCCCCAAGTCAAATCACATGTGTACTTTCTTGCTTCTTTACCTAATAGCTGTGAGGGCATGGGCCACTTCCTCATCTATAAAAATGCAGATGTTCATAGCACCTACTTTGTTCCATCACTGAAAAGCTGGAGATCAGTAGATCTGATGGCAGGGCAAACCGTGAGAGGAAGGGAGTTGAGGCAGGGTTGGCAGCAGCATGTAAAGGGGCACCTCCTTAGAGAGGGAGGGACCTCAGTAGTCTCCCCACCTCTGAGTGGACACACAACAGGCTGGAAACTCTGCAGCAGAGCAATCAGCACGTAATCACATGTCCATAGGCCCTGAGGGCATGGAAAGTAATGGGGCAGAGTGAGTCAGCCCAGGTAGATTGTGCAGGACAGGGGGAGCCAGTAACTGATGGGGATGAGCACAGAGGAGAGATGAAAACATCCCTCCACTTGCTAGCTGCAGCCCTGAGGAATTCAGCTGGAGAGCAGCAGATGAAGGACCCAGTGCCATGAATTCACGGGAGGACATGACATCCGGGGGCTAAGCGCAAGCACTGCCAGGAGACCATGTGCACGTTTGGAGTGGACCTTAGGAATGGGGCCACCTTGGGAATGGCTTAGTGTGCCAACTCCCAGAAGCAGAATTCCTGGTCAGACAGGCAGTGGGGCCCTGTCACGCAGTCTTCCCTTTGAACATCCCTATGATATTACCTGACCAGGAAGAAGGGAGATCTGCCAGGAAAAAAAGGGGGGCCCAAACCTTAAAAGAATATTGTAGAAGACCATAATGTAGAAAAACAAATATCTCAAGTATATGAGAAATGCTCAGTGCAAATCAACACTTCACTGAGATGGCATGTGTCACTAGCAGGACAAAAATCCATAAAGCAACCCAGTCTGCTCACTAGCTGGGAGGAAAGATGCATTCACATACACTGCTGGTGGTGGTGTTCAGTGGGGCAACCCACAAGAGGGACATGGAATGTGGCAATACCTATTCACATTACTAACACATAAACCCTTTGCCCAAGCAAATCCACTTCTGAAATTTAGCACACAGAGCTGCACCAGAGTGAAGTGTCCAAAGCAGCTTTCGTTGTAGCACTGTCACAGCAAAACATAAAAAAAAAAACAAAAACAAAAAACAAAAAAAACACTCCAATTTCTACCAACAGGAGGCCAGGCAGATAAAGTATATGCAAACAGTGAAATACTACACAACTTAAAGAATAATGAGGACCCAAGAGAAAAATGGGCAAAATTCATAAACAGTCCACAGAAAGAGACACACAAAATATACAAAAAATGCTTCACTTGTTATAAGAAAAATGCAAATGAATACTACAGTGTAATACCATTTCTTACCTGTCATGGTTGCAAAAATTCAAAAGCTTCACCCCATAGTCTGTCAGTGAGGTTGTGGGGAAACCAGACCTGTCCCGTGGCACTGGATGGAGTACAAAATGTTCCAACCCCATGGAGGGGGATTTGGCAATATCGAACACAAATGCATATTTTTCTACTCTGACCCAGCAATCTCACTTCTAGGAATCTGCCCCAATGATGTAATTCCACCAACATGAAACAATGGACACATAAAGTTATTCACTTGCATCATGAATATGCTAGAAAAATGATGAAGCAATATAAATGGCCACCCACAGGAAGCTAGCTGAATAAACTACTATAAATCCATACAATGGGGAAAAAATCTGCACCCTTATTAAAGAATAAGAAAGATCTTGATGAACCACTATGGACTCTTTCTAGTATGTATTATTAAATGCTAAAAGCAAAGTGCAAAAGTGTATTTGATATATATACACATATACACACATGAAAAGAGGAAATAAAAGCAGACACTTATTTTTGTATAGAGAAACAATTAACTTGAAGCTAATGAAAAAAGTTACATATAGAAGGTACATGACACAGAGAAGGATGGCAAAAGGAAGCAAGATTCCTAAGTAGATCTTACATAGTTTTGATTTTAAACATGTAAATATTTTATTTTTTCAACAAATAAACTTTAAAATGACACAAGACCAAAACCTGAAGTTCAGTATGAACAGTAATAAACCTAAGTGCATATTAAAATGGTAAAAAAATCATTTAGAAAATAAAATTTTTTTCAAGTAATTTTGAACACATGACTCTATAAACTCGTGGTGGAGCATAGTCTGAGGACAAAAGAAAAACTGCAAAGAAATACTCAACCTTATTTAATAGGTTTGTTGTGAGTAGTAGCACTGGTGCTACAATTCCTAGATTCTTTTGTGTATACAGGAGGATAAAGTTAAAATAGATAAGTAGTTGTATTGATTATTAGGAACCAGGGATCTTATTCTGGGAATAATAGAAATTTATGTCATCTAGCAATATGTTGTTAGATTTACAGTGAAAGTATCAGTAATAGCTCATAATGTATTTAATTCCTAAACTTCATGCACTTAAAGAGTATAAAAGTAACAAGACCCAGTACTGATAAGCACCCCAACATCCAAATCTGGGTTTCTAAATACCAGTTCTCATTAAAAGGAACCAGAACTC
Source organism: Vulpes lagopus (assembly GCF_018345385.1). Lineage (NCBI taxonomy): Eukaryota > Metazoa > Chordata > Mammalia > Carnivora > Canidae > Vulpes > Vulpes lagopus. The sequence continues at coordinate 107,281,056 of NC_054830.1, read as the reverse complement.
TTTGAATAAATGTCTAATTCCAGGACTGGGAAGGGAGAAATATGAGATAACCTTGGAACATCTTATTATGCCAGAAAGCAAAAGGACATAAAATTAGGCTTTTAGTATTTCACAGTCAAACCTGGGACAATTTGAGAATCTAGAGGAATAATGATGATAACACACTGAATGGTATTACACTGATTTTGTTAAAAATCCACATGTCCACAGTGCCACTGTACTAAAAATGCAGGGGAATGATGAAGCTCCTTTTTCCTGAAAAATATTAATTAAAAAATGTATTCTTTTTAGAATATTTAATGAAAATGATTACTTTGCTATCCCCAGTGTAGTAACTGATACTGGCAAGAACCATTAGTGGATGCTAAAACCACTGGGTAAAAGGTTTTTAAGAATAGGATACTCACAGGGTCTCAAAATTAATCTCACAGATTATTAAATACAAAGGGTAGAGGGTACTTTTGCTATTGCGAATTATTAGAGATTATTAGCAATCTGATAAACACCATCTTAAGCCATCAAACTAACCATCCCCAAGGGTGAGACAGACTGGCACTGGGTGCCTTATGTGATACAGCAGGAAGTCCATAACATCACCCATGAGGTCTTAGTGCCAAAATGTCTAATATGAATGTGATCATGAAGAAGTAATTAGACAAAAACAGATTGTGGGACCTTAAATTGAACAAGTAGCCTCAATTCTTCAAATCTATCAATGTCTACTCCCCTTTGAAAAAAGGTGGAGGTACTCTTTTCTGGGCAAAAGGGACATTACAACCAAAATTAATATTCAATAACTGACTAGATCCTGGAATTTTTTTTTTAAAAAGTGACATGATTTTTCTAGAAGAAATTTTTATGTAGACTAGATAACATTTTTTAATGGCAATTAATTTTGTTATTTTAAATGTAGGAAATACGAAAGCTAAGGTGTCTTAAAAGTGAAGAAGGAAGGGGGCACCTGTGTGGTTCAGTGGGTTAAATGTCCGACTCTTGATTTCAGCCCAGGTCATAATCTCAGGGTTGTGAAATCGAGTCCCACACTGGGTCCAATAGTGGGCATGGAGCCTACTTAGGATTATCTCTTGCTCTCCCTTTGCCCTTCCTCCCTCCCACTTGCCCTCCCTTTTTTTTCCTCCCTCCCTCTCCTTAAAAAAAAAAAAAAAAAAACTATGTTCTAATATTTTTTAAAGACTCTCCAGAATATTTTACATCAAAAAAGGCAAGATACAGAACAATGTAGATAGAATCCTACCTTGGTTTAAAGAGTGGAGGAGAAAGAATAAACAATACAGTTGTATTAGCTTGTACACACAAATGGAATTTGGGGAAGGATATACAAGAAATTATTAATAGCAGTTACCTGTGGCAGGAAGCAAAGAGGAGCAGGGAGCAAAATGGCACAGGAGGGACAGAATTGGGAGCAAGCATATTCAATGGGTATCTTTTAAATATTTGGGGGGCTCTTGGGGGACTCAGTGGGTTAAGTGTTCAACTCTTGGTTTCAGGTCAGGTCATCATCTCATGAGTCCAGGGATCGAGTCCCACCTCAGCTCTGCACTCAGCAGGGAGTTTGCTTGAGGTTCCCTGCCTCTGCCCCTCCCCTCCACTTTTGTACACATACACACACATGTGCTCGCTCACTCTCTCTCTAAAATAAATATTTTTTAAAAATATTGGAACCATGACTACTAGCTACACAAAAAAAAGTGAATACTGTCTTTAGAAGAGAAACCTAAAGACCTAAAAAGTAGAAAGAATAGGTCAATGAAGAGACTGTCTGAGAGAGGCCCTCATCTTTTCCTAGAAGTGTCAATGACATCCTGGGTATGACAAAACATGGTCTTCCCATGCAGAGTGGGGAGAGTCATGTATAGTTCAAAGAGGACATGTCAAAAGTCTTAAAATTTTGCACATTCTTGTTTCCTAGCAATTTGGCAATTCTTTTCTAAAATTTATCTGAAGGAAACAATTGTAAAGATAAACAAATATTTAGCCACCAAAAATGTTCATCACAACATTGTTACACTAGGGAAAACTGAAAACAGCCCAAATGTAAAAGCAAACAAACAGATACAGGCTTATTTAAATAAATTATGGAATATCCACCCAAAGGAGATTAGGAAGATACAGTCAAAGTATATGCCATGAAAAAGAAAGATGTTTATTCAGCATTTTAAAACAAAAAGGGCACAACCATTACATGATCTCATTTAAAATTAAATTTTTTTTTTAATTTATTTATGATAGGCACACAGTGAGAGAGAGAGAGGCAGAGACACAGGCAGAGGGAGAAGCAGGCTCCATGCACCGGGAACCCAACGTGGGATTCGATCCCGGGTCTCCAGGATCGCGCCCTGGCCCAAAGGCAGGCGCCAAACCGCTGCGCCACCCAGGGATCCCTCATTTAAAATTATATACATGAGACAGATAAAGGCATAAACCAACACGCTATCTATGAAATTACATGTGCTTTATTTTTGTCTTCCTTCTATTTATTTAATTTCTTCAAAAAATGAGATTTTATAGCTGTAATTTTTTTAAGTAGTAAATTTATTTTGTAAATAGGTGGAAAAGCTCTATGCAGAAAGCTTCTGGAGAGGTACAATCTAGACTCCTCTTCCACCAACCTCAAGGCTAGGAAGAGACTTACAGGCTACTCTGAGTTTGGGGAGCTCTTAGAACATTTCTCAGTATAACTTGTGGAGGAAGGGGGCAGGGAACCAGCTCACTGGCTAGGATTTCAAAACAAACCTGTCAGCCTGCCAGCCACCCCTAAGAGCTGCTCTGCACAAGAGTAGGTCAACATCCACTGGACCGTGACGATGCTTCCCCACTCACTCCCCAGGGACTGATCACACTTGAGGGGGGAAATACAGTCTCATCTCAACAGAGCACCCCTGGCTCCGCTCCACATGTCAGCTCAGGCAGTACCTGAAGCTAATGACTGCTGAAGAAGCTGACAGAAGCAACACACACGTGTCAGCACGTCCTTGTGACTCTGGAAAGAAGGACATGGACTTCAAGCAACAATGTTGAAAATCCCAGTCTCTGTCAACTTGCCAGCTGCCAAGCCAGCACACAGGATGAGGCTGACTTCTAACAGCCTCCCAGCATGCTTAAGAATGGAGGTTTGGAGTCCAACTCAGATTTGAAGCTCTTACTCTTTCCATTAGTGCTTCTACTTGGCGAGTCTCTTGCCCACTTCAAGTCCTAGGCTCCCCAGGGATCTCTAGGAGAGCTCTAAAGAGGAAATGAGCTATGTGTAGAGGGCTTGGTACAGCAGCTTTAGTAGACATGTGGGTATACACATACACAGAAGGAGGGCTGATACAGCAAAATGATGACAAAACTGTTGTAGGATAGTGCCTGGCACATACTAAGTCTCAAAAGATATTAGCTATTATTATTGCTAGAGCAAAGGTTACTGAGCTAGAGTCATCCACCAACAGAGCAGATAAACCAAACATGACAGCCTGAAACCCAACCCCATGTGGCTATACTCAAAGTCTGCAGGGATACGACTGGCATTTGTATCCCAAAAAGAGAAGAAGTTACTGTATTAAAAAAAAAAAAATCACATCCAAGTCCCATATATATCAAGAGCATTTAGATTTGAAATAATCACTATTTCCACTTTAAATAGGACATGAACTGAAAAACTTTTTTTTTTTTTTTTTTTGGAAATCAAACTCTCTCTCAAGCTCCTAATTTGAACAACAATGAAAAGAAATTTGCATTCAGCTAAGGTCCCAGGGTTAATCAACAGAAGATAAGTTGCAAGTCTAGAGGATTTTTAAATTAGTATATATTAGTTAAATCTCCTATTTATCAGTGAACCACTAAGCCATCCTGCAGAGGCCTCTTGTACCAGGAGTGTATTGTTTCAACAGGACTTACATTGCTCCCCACAAAATTTGACTAAACTGATCTAGGTATCAAATTCCTATATATTCTGGGGGGGGTGGGAAAGAAGGTGGCAATAAGCTTCCAGGTGTTCAAAAATGACTTCCACCTAGGACAGTGTAGAAAGCAGCAGAACTGATCTCAATGCAGGCCCTCACCTGCTCCCTAGGACATATGAGAAGACCAGAGTGGGGAGTATATTTTCCTTCTGGAAAATACAATGTTCAGCAGGTTCCCCCAGTGAGGTGTACTTCCACTCTCTGGTGCAAATTTTAGGGGGTATTATAGGAAAATAGCTTAAAAACTGGGGCAAATACAAGAGAGGAACATTTGTTTCCTCAAATGAAAATCTCCCCAGGCAGAGGGTTTGCTAGTCTGTCTTATGACTAAGTTAACATGGAAAAGAAAACTCAAGAGGATTGGCCAAACATCGAGAAGTGGTAGCATTATGAAAGTATCTGTCCCCACTCTTTAATAGAGCAAGGAGACAAGAGTTTCAGGAACAAAAGAACACAGAAATCAGCTCTAGGACCATTTGTATGTATCTATCCATGGGGACCACCTACAAAGTAAAAGGACCTTTATTGGCATAAGGCTGTGTGATACAAATGTCTATGAGAACATGCTCTTGGGATGTTATCAATGCCACTGGCCAAATATATGACTTCTGCTTCCAAGTACATGACGGGATTACCCTTAAATGTGACATGGATGGAACTGGAGGGTATTATGCGGAGTGAAATAAGTCAATTGGAGAAGGACAAACATTATATGGTCTCATTCATTTGGGGAATATAAAAAATAGTGAAAGGGAATAAAGGGGAAAGGAGAAAAAATAAGTGGGAAATATCAGAGAGGGAGACAGAACATGAAAGACTCCTAACTCTGGGAAATGAACTAGGGGTGGTGGAAGGAGAGGTGGGCGGGGGGTGGGGGTGACTGGATGACAATACTGAGGTGGGCACTTGATGGGATGAGCACTGGGTGTTATTCTATATGTTGACAAATTGAACACCAATAAAAAATAAATTTATTTTTAAAAATGCTCCCATGGAAGTGGAGTCTGGCCATGTGACTTTCTTGCTAAAAAAAAAAAAAAAAAAAAAAAAACAAGAGTGTCTCATCTAAGATGCCGTGAGTTGCTAATGCAGGCTCTGCAGCATAACAGTTATGAAAGCATGGAAATGGAGTCTTCATCAGTCTGCTGTCCAAGGACAAGATCAGAGCTCCTACCAACCCATGAGAGATGTGCAGCATGAGGGAAAAATAAGCATTCACTATTTTAAGACAAAAAGCATGACTATTTGTTACCACAGCATGAACTTACTCATCCTGACTGATAAAAAGGGGAGAGGAACAAAAGGGAGGGATCTGGAGTCAAACTATTACATCAGGGAGTCATGTAATAGGCAGGTCCTTGCCTAGCCCTCCAGAAGAGGCCACCTTGACACTGACCTTGGGAGGAAGAGGGCTAAGTCATCAATCATATATTCAGCACAACACTGGCTCCTTAAGCCACAAGTCTATACTATGCAAGTAAAGAGATAAAGATTTTCCAAACTGGATATGAGATGGAAGTTTCAACATCCACTGGATTTGGTTTTAAAACCAAAAATGATGGCAAACTATGGAATCCCCCTGAGATGTTAGTAAGGGAAAGCAGCAATTAAAAATAAACAAAATTGTCTCATGTTTATTTCCCAAACTGAAATTCCTCAATAAGCTGGTTGCTCATACATGTTTGATAAACAAGGACATGTGTTTATGACTGGTCTCAGAAAACTGCAGCTGTTCACATTTGCTCTCCTTAAAAAACACACAGGCACATGCGCACGTGTACACACACACGTATTACTGAAATAATTCATAAAAGACAATCAATACTGCCCCAAGACAATCAGTCCTCATCAGCCCTATCAACCACAGTACGTTAATCCTATTATGTGGGCTTCCTGCTTCTTGTAGAGATGAAGTTGTTTTTCTCTGCACAAAGAAGGTACACCCTATAGCGAGAGTGAAAAGATTAGGATATCTGAAAATAATGTGTCTCAGAGAAGTAGATTAGAACTCAACTATTACCATGAGAGGGGTGTACAGTGAAGTGCCAAAATGTGGACCATGGGCACAACAGGGAGGTGATTCATTAACATGTAAAGGTTCTCCAACTTCCCACTCCGTTTTACCTACCCCCTACCCTCTAAAGAACAATTGTGTCTTTTCTCAGCCTAGGAGTCAGGAGGGTAGCAAAGTACCTGAGAAGGCAGAGGACACCGCAGAAGTTTTAGCCAGGAAAGACTTGGTCAAACTATAAAATAAACTGCTGGGAGAAGAGGAAGGAAAAGGAGAGTTTTATGGGATTGTCATATAAAAGACTCCTGAGTAACAAAGGGACCAAAAGAATGAGGAAGAGGAGACCATAGTTTTTGAGAACTGTAGTTGTGCATTATGAATCAGGTTCTTTAACATACATTGAAAGATAGAAGGGAAAACTGGAATTCCTTTTGAAACACTTTGGATGCTGGACTGGACTGTGCATCCTGAATGGAAATGCAAACAAAGCTTTGGTTGTGTGGGACCCTGAGATTTATTTGAGCAACCAATAATTCTGCAGAAACTCCTATTTAGCTGTTTATCCAAGTAGAGCACCAGCTCCTTAGGGCCAAGATTTAGTTTTGAATTTCCACATTCCTTAGTCTGGCACCATGCCTAGCACAAAAGTATTCAATAATTAAGATGATCTAGTCTCTCTCAAACTCCAAACTTTACGCGACCAAAATAACACGAAAAAAGTGATTCTTAACCTGCTCCCCTTATCCCTATAACAACTGAGTTTCTTGCCTATGTACCAACATCTGTTATCTCTGCAGAGGCTCAGCTACCCTGCAGGTCAGTTCTATGTGTTCTGAAAACACCTCACATAAATACTAACCCTGGGGACGCCTGGGTGGCTCAGCTGTTGGGCATCTGTCTTTGGCTCAGGGCGTGGTCCTGGGGTCTTGGAATTGAGTCCCATACCAGGCTCCCTGTGTGGAGCCTGCTTCTCGCTATGCCTATGTCTCTGCCTCTCTCTCTGTCTCCCTCTGTCTCTCATGAGTAAATAAAATCTTTTTTAAAAAATAAATAAATACTAACTCTGTGTAGGGAAGAAAAAAGTACCTGGAAAAAACCACTGTAGAAGGTATGTTTGGGTAATAGTAGTAGACAAATACAAACAGAGCAGCAAAATCAGCTACAGGTTTATATAAATTTCACAAAGGAAGAGGTCTTCCAGAATTATGGAAAGGAGAGCAGAGGTGTAATCACAGAGGTTTTCTTTTCTTTCCTCCCTGCCTCCTCAAGTATGCCCAAGAACTCAGTGGACCTTTTGACATTAACTCAAGGCTAGAAAGGTCTTAGCTTAGCTTAGCAGCTTGGCTTAGCATTGCATAGGAGTTATGTTGGCAGCAAGTTAATCCTCCAGGTAATAAAGGTCTTTCAGACCCTACAAAAAAGACCTTTTCTCCATACCTCCACACATGCCTAACATCCAACCTTCCCAGGAATGAGACCAAACAGGGCAGAGACAGCAACCCATGCTGGATGTAAGGGACAGTAATTGGTGAGGCTTAAGGGGTAAAGGGGGAAAAAAAGAAGAGTGGTTTTTACAGGGGAAAGGGACACAGTAAAAATGCCCAAGGACATTTCCACGGAATAGGGTACATCGTACACCCCATACTCCTGAGCTAAGTGTTCATATTCATAAACAGAAGATAGAGAAATACCCAAACAGTCATGATACATTACTCTTCCCATCTCCACTAACATATGAACTCAGTGTGGACTCATATCTACTCAAGTCAGAAGCAAAGGCTTCAAAGGATATCCATTAGCAAGCTGAGTGGACTGAACCACTTTCTTCTGGGCTGTGCCCCTTTCCATTTGCAAGTAAGAGTGCTACAATGACACAGAGTAAGAGAAAAGGCTCCCAGTACAACCTTAAATGTGTACTGCACATTCGGCAGCCTCGGAAAGACCAGAATCCATCAGCCTAAGGTCCTGGAAGGCAGGAACTCACAATCCAGATGCACCTCTAATAGACAAAATAAGAATTCAACCTGAGGAATGCATAACCCAGTATAGAGCCATGGAGTGGCTCTGGCTGTCAGTGCTACAGAATTCAGAGGAGCAGGTCATTAAAATTTGCTGAACAGTATACAAAAAAGAAAAGAGTTGTGAACAGAGATCATTTTGTTGGAAATAATGGCTACTACTCGGGATGCGTGGTGAAACAAGATCCAAGGGAGAGTAACCAGGCCATCCATCTGGAGATTGCCACTTCTTTTAGGGAAGAGAAATATTTTTAAACTGAATTTTCCTACTCCTCAGGGAAACAAAATCAAATAGCCTCTCTGATTCACAGTGCAGCCAATTTACTGTGACTCACAGGTAAATACATGTCACACAAAAATTCCCCATGGCTGTTTATCCTGGCAAAAATAATAAAAATTATATGATCTTTATTACACCTGATTGGCTACAATGATGCATCAGATTTCCTGAGGATATAAAATATAATGTATTTATTTGATTGATCCCCTCTTCTCTTGGCTCTAGAAAAGTCAAATAATTGTAACAACAGGAGTCTATGCCTTAAAATGTATAACCTACAAGGACAAACAATTTTGTATATTCTGTTTATGGCTATACCCCAGACCTAGGACAGTCCCTGGTACATTAATTTCTTGAGTCCCGCGTCAGGCTCCCTGCACGGAGCCCACTTCTCCCTCTGCCTGTGTCTGCCTCTCTCTCTGTGTCTATCATGAATAAATAAATAAAAATTTTAAAACAAACAAACCAAAAAAAAACAATGAAAGAAAGGCTCATCATATGCCCCCCACACTCAATTTTGTCCAGCTACACTACACCTGACATTAAAAAGTAATAATCAGGCAGTGATGTCACCAAGATGGCAAAACAAATCATTCCGGACTTTGCTCCCACTTATGAAAACAACTAACAACTACACAAGAATGAGACACCACCAAGAGAATCCCAGAGCATGAGGATGAAACTGAAGAATCATTCACCTATGCCACAGAGACCAGGACAAACCACATTAGAAGGTAGGAGAAGTGGCAACACACTGAACACATTGCCTCTTTCCCAGGCCAGGGCACCACCTAGCAAGGAGTCTGCTCTGAGCCTCCAGTTCCTCCAGTGGGAAAAGGGAACCCATAGGGGACCTCAGGATGCACTTGCAGCACTGGGGTCACTTTGTGAGAGCCCCTATTCTGATCTCACCCTGTATATGTTGCAAGGGAATCTGCAAGGCTCAATGACTGGGAATCTGACTATAATGGAGGAGGGAGAGACTTGCAAAAACCAGTACAATGATCCTGGAAGACCAAGTTCACACTTGCAGTATCCAAGTAGTAATCCCAACCAGCAGTTTTACTCATCTGCACAACCATCCTAGGGGTACACTCTGACCAGAAAACATGGTAGAGTGCAGATATATCTGAATCAGATTCTCAAATGAGGAATTTTGCCAGCCCTAGAGACCAGTTTTCCCACACTCAGGCAAGGAGTGGAGTTATGGTCCCATCTACCGTGGAGAGCATTTTCCAGCTACATCTGACCAGAAGGACTAGAGATGACTCCAGGAAGCTGCGTGGCCCAGCAGCACTTGAGCCAAGAGGAGGCTAGGCAGAGCTGATGGCCTCCAGAGCAAAGCCAGTGCAAGGCATAGAAGATTCCTGTACTATGCACCAGTAGGGAGATTAGTTCACAGCTAAGGCTGAAGGTAGCTCCCAGGCCCTCCTAACCAGGGAGCCCATTTGGGAAACTGAGAGTAGCCTGGAGTGGCCTGTGCCCCTTCCTAGGCACGGATGCTAATACAAACCCCAACCACTATAGAGGGTGTCTTTTAGCCCCATCTGACCATAAGGGCTAGTAACAACTCCTGCAAGCTGTGAGGACCAGCAGTGCTTGAACCTAGAGAGAAGCAGGCAGTGGCCCTGTTCAGCTATCAAACTTGGAGTGTGGGTCAGCTTAAGTTAAGACAACAAAAAGTTGTATTGGTTTTAAAGCAGCTTCTCCTGTTGCACCCAGGCAGGGAATCTAATTGATAACCCTGATTATTACTGAATATAGACTTCAGCCTGTCCCACCAGAGAACCTAAGCCAGAGCACACAAGAAGCTGTGTAGTCCATTTAACAGCCCTACATGGCATTTGAACAGAAACCACAGCCTGTGGCTTTCCCCATCTGCAGAGTAAAACTAATGGCCTCACCTGACCAGGACATTCAGTGCACACTCTAATTTGATTTGGGTCCCCAAACAACAAGCTACATAGGCCTGGGCCTCATCCTGCTGACCTGTACCTAGATATCATCATCAGGCAATCATCAGATAAGCCTGATCAGAGACCCAGGCAACCACAGAGCCATACCACAGCCTCACAGTAGACAGGAAATCAAGCCAGCAGTCCTATCCAATTGTTCTTAGAGGCATGCTCTCCCATCCCTGTCCTCAGAGCTCAAACAGTTGCCTTGCCCAAAACTAGATTATAATAGCAGGTCCCATCTGCCAAAGGACATTACCAGCACAGACACTTGCAAACCCAAACTGAGCTGATTGGTGAAGAGAAATCTGTAAAATCTGGAAAAGGAACTCACTCAAATGCACAGATACCAATACAAGGAATCAAGGATCATGACCCTGCCTAAGGAAACTAATAAAGCTCCAATAACTGATTCTAAAGAAATGCAGACATATTAACTGTCAAAGAATCCAGAATAATCTTCTTAAGGAAGTTTGGCAACTACAAGAAAACACACACAACTAAACAAAATTATGAAAACGACATATGACCAAAGTGAGTTCAACAAGGAAATAGCAAATCACAATAGAGATCAAATAGAAATCCTACAGTTCAAAAATAAAGAACCAAAGAATGCAACACAGACCTTCAAAAGTAGAATCAAACATGCAGAAGAGAGAATTAGTGACATGAAAAATAAAAATATTAGAAACAGCCCAGTCAAAGGAGCAAAATTTTAAAATGATGACAAAGAGTCAAGAATGCCTATAGCAATTATGAGATATAATGAAAAGAAACAATATTCATACTATGGGAATTTCAGAAAAGTAAAGGAGAACAGGACAGAAAGTATATTTAAAGCAAGAAAGGCTGAAAACTTTCCAAACTTGGGGAGAGAAGTGGACATCAAGAACTATGAGGCCTGGGCAGCCCAGATGGCTCAGCAGTTTAGCGCCGCCTTCAGCCCAGGGTGTGATCCTGGAGACTCGGGACCGAGTCCCACATTGGGATCCCTGCATGGATCCTGCTTCTCCCTCTGCCTGTGTGTGTGTCTCTCTCTCTCTCTCTCTCTCTCTGTCTCTCATGAATAACTAAATGAAGTCTTAAAAAAAAAAAAAAAAAAAGGAACCATGAGGCCCAAAGGATCCCAATCACAATGAATCTGATTAAGCCAACACCATGGCACATGATAATTAAATTGTCAAAAGTCAAAACAAAAGAAAGACTTTTAAGATGAAAGAGAGAAGTTACACACAAAGGAATCCCCATAAGACTATCAATGGATTTCTCAACAGAAACTGTTCAGGCTAGGAGACAATGGAGTAACATATTCAAAATATTAAAAGAAAGTCACTCTAAAACAAGAATTCCATACCCAGTGAAACTGACCTTTAGAAATGAAAGAAAGAAAAGACTTCCAGAAGAAATAAAAGCTGAGGGAATTCACTACCACTAAACTTGCCTTACATGAAATATATAGGGAGTTCTTTGAGGGAAAGTCAAAGAACACTAACATAAAAACCCTAAAATATGATATAAATCTCACTGATAATGGCATGTAGATAGTCTTAGTTACATTCTGCTGTTTGGTAATAGTGTTGCATACTTCACTGACAATTCTAGTTTAAACATTTTCTTAGAAGTAGCAAAATAACCTTAACTAGAATAATCTGTTATTAGTTTACAATATTAAAAAACATGTAAATTATGACAGCAATAACCTAAAAGATGAGGGGGAGGAGAAATAAAAGTATTATTGAAGGTAAGTTGTTATCATTTTAAAATAGGGTTTGGAGCATCTGGGTGGCTCAGTCAGTTAAGTATCTGCCTTTGGCTCAGGTCATGATCCTAGGGTCCTGGGATGGAGCCCCACATCAGGCTTCCTGCTCAGTAGAGTCTATTTCTCCCTCTCCCACCATGCCTTGTCCCCACTCATACGCTCTTGCTCTCTCTCTAATAAATAAATAAAATCTTTAAAAATAAAATAGGGTGTGGTATGTTTCAGGTATTTTAGATAAGCCCCATGGTAACCACAAAGGAATATATTGCAATAAATACACAAAAGAATTGAAAAAAAAAAAGAAGTCAAAGCATAATGATACCAAAACACATCAAACCACAAGATATTAAGATAAGAAACAATGAACAATCAATGTATGTAACAATCAGAAAACAAAGAACAGGGGTGGCACTTGGGTGGCTCAGCCAGTTGGGTATCTGCCTTCAGTTCATGTCATGATCCCAAGGTCCTAGGATTGAGCCCCTCATCAGGGTCCCTGCTCTTTCTCTCCCCACTACTCATGCTCTCTTTCTTTCTCACCAACTCTATCTCTCTCAAATATATAAATAAAATCTTTTTTTTTATAAAAAGAAAACAAGGACACCTGTGTGGCTCAGCGGTTAAGAGTCTGCCTTCGGCTCAGGGCGTGATCTTGGAGTTCTGGGATTGAGTCCCACATCAAGCTCCCTGCATGGTGCTGCTTCTCCCTCTGCTTGTGTCTCTGCCACTCTCTTTCTGTGTCTCTCATGAATAAATAAACAAAATCTTTTTAAAAAAGAAAAGAAAAGAAAAAGAAAAAAGAAAACAAGGGATGCCTGGGTGGCTCAGCGGTTGAGTGCCTGTCTTCGGCCCAGAGCATGATCCTGAGGTCCTGGGATTGAGTCCCACATCAGGCTCCCTGCATGGAGCCTGCTTCTCCCTCTGCCTGTGTCTCTGCCTCTCTCTGTGTGTCTCTCATGAATAAATAAAATCTTAAAAAAAAAAAAAACAACAGAATGGCAATAGCTCTTTACCTATAAATAACTACTTTAAATATAAACATAATTCTCCAATAGAATGGCTGTTTCTCCAAACAAAATTCTCTCAATAGAATGGCAGCATGGATTAAACACATGCACACACACGCACACACACACACACACACACACACACAGCCAACAATATGATGCCTACAAGAAATTCACTTTAAAGACATACATAGATTGAGAGCAAAAGGATGAAAAAAAGACATTTCAAGCAAATGGTAACCAAAAACACAAGGTTAGCTTTACTTTTATTAGGCAAAGTAGAATGTAAGCTAAAAATGGTGAAAAGAGACAAAGACGGTCATTATGTGATAAGGGAGTCAATGCATCAAGAAGATATAACAACTATAAATATTTTTTAGCCCATCAAAGAACCTAAATATATCAACCAAAAACTAATGGAGCTAAAATGAGAAATAACACAATAATAGTGAGGAACTTTATTTTTTTTTAATTTATTTATGATAGTCACACACACACACACACACACACACACACACACAGAGAGAGAGAGAGAGAGGCAGAGACACAGACAGAGGGAGAAGCAGGCTCCATGCACCGGGCGCCCGACGTGGGATTCGATCCTGGGTCTCCAGGATCGCGCCCTGGGCCAAAGGCAGGCGCCAAACCGCTGCGCCACCCAGGGATCCCATAGTGAGGAACTTTAATATCTTACTCTCAACAATGGATAGACCATCTAGACAGATAATCAATAGGGGAATAGCAGATGTGAACAACACTACAGACCAAATGGACCTAACAGACATATACAGAACATCTTATCCAACAATGGCAAGATACATATTTTTCTCAAATGTACATGGAACATTTTCTAGGATTGTCTATATGTTAAGTCACAAAACAAGTCTCAGCAGATTCAAGAAGACTGAAATCATACAAAGTATCTTCTTTGACCACAATGGCATTAAACTAGAATTCAACAAGAGGAAAACTGGGAAATTCATGAACACATGGAAATTAAACAATACTCCTGTGAACAATCAATGGATCAAAAAAATTAATTAAAGGAGAAATAAAATTTTGAGAAAAACAAAAATGTAAGCACAACATACCAGAACTTAAGGAATGCAGCAACAACAGTTATAAGAAGTTCGTAGCAAACATGCCTACATTAAGATTCAAGACTCCCCCCCCACCCCAATAAAACTAATTCTATACTTTAAGTAGAAAAAGAACAAACTAAGCCCAAAATTAGGAGAGAATATAATCAGAACAGAAATGAATAAAAAGATAAATCAAAAGATTAAAGAAATGAAAAGTTGTTAGATTGAAAAGATAAACACAATTGATAAACTCTTAGCTAGACTCAGCAAGGAAAAAAGAAAAAGGACCCAAACCAACAAAATTATCAATGAAAAATAAGACATTACAACTGATATCACAGAAACTTAAAGAACTATAACAGGCTACTATGAAAAACTACATGCCAACAAACTAGACAACCTACAAAAAATGGAAAAATTATTGGAAACATATAATTTGCAACAGAAAATCTGAATAGACCAATTACTAGTAAGGATATTGAATCAATAAGCAAAATCTCCCAACAAAGAAAAGCCCGGGACCAGATACCTCAATTGTGAATTTTATTAAATATTTAAATAGAATTAATGCTAATCCTTCTCAAACTCCAAAAAATTTAAAAAGAGTGAACACCCTCAAATGCATTTTACAAGGCCAACATGACCCTAACACCAAAACAAGAAAAGGATGGTACTAGAAAACTAGATATTGGTACAAGCCAATATATCGGATGAATAAAGATTCGAAAATTCTCAATAAAATGCTAGCAAACAAAATTCAGCAGAATAAAAGGATCATCCACCAAGATCAAATGAGACCTATCCCTAGGTTGCAAGCGTGGTTCAACATAAACAAATCAATTAATATGACAATATACAACATACAATATACAATTGTTTCAAAATATCAAAGAAAAGTGACAAGATTCAACATCTATTCATGATAAAAATTCTTAACAAATTAAGCATGGAAAGAACATGTCCCAACATAATAAAAGTTATATATGACAAGCCCACAAGTAACATCTACTTCATGGTGAACAGCTGGAAACTTCTCCTCTAAAATCAGGAACAAGACACTCCTAGTAATACCAAAAGTCCAGCAAAGCAATCAGGCAAGTAAAAGAAATAAAATTCATCAGAATTGGAAAAGAAGAACTAAAATTGTCTTTATTTGCAGATCACATGATTTTATATATACAAATCCCAAAGTCTCAACCAACAAACTGTTAGATCTAGTCAATGAGCTGCAGAAAACAAAATTAACATACAAAAATAAGTACTGCTTTTATATACTAAAAGTGAATTTTCTGGGAAAATTTAAAATTTGATTTAAAAATTTAAAAATTGATCCCATTTACAATAGCATCAAAAACAATAAAATATTTAGGATTAAACTTAACTAAGGAAGTGAAAAATCTCTCTTCTGAAAACTCTAAAACATTAATGAAAAAAACTGAAGAACACACAAATAAATAGAAAAATATCCTGTGTTCATGGATTGGAATAAATGATATTGTTAAAATGCCAATACTACCAAAAACCATCTATAGGGCTCAATGTAATCCCTACCAAGATTTCAATGTAATTTTTCAAAAAGTGGAAAAAAACACTCCTAAAATTTATATAGAACCACAAAAGACCCTGACTAAACCAAGGAATTCCTAAGAAAGAAGAACAAAGCAGAAAGCACCACACTTTCAGATTCCAAGTTGCACTATAAAGCTACAGTCATTAAATAGTACAGTACTGGCATAAAAAAAAGTAGAACAATGGAACAGAATTGAAAGCCCATAAATGAACCCGAGCATTTTTAGCCAACTAATATTTGACAAGGGAGCCAATAATGCTCATTGTATAAAAGACAGTTTCTTCAATTTAGGGAAACTGGATATTAATATGAAAAAGAATGAAACTGGATCTATATCTTATACCACTCACAAGAATTAACTTTAAATTGATTAGACTTAAATGTAAGACCAGAAACCATAAAACTTGAAGAAATAAAACATATTTACATCAGTCTTGGCAATGTTGTGGAGTTTGTTGTTGTTTTTGTTGTTGTTGTTGTTGTTGTTGTTGTTGTTGTTATTGGATAGGACACCTAAAGGACACCTAAAGCAATAAAATCTAAAACAGAAAAAAAATCTAAAACAGAAAGTAGGACTCCATCACACTAAAAAGCTTCTGCACGGTGAAAGAAACCATCAACAAAATAAAAAGACAACCTATGGAATGGAAAAAAAATTTACAAACCATATATCTGATAAGGGGATAATATCTAAAAGAACTCAAACATTCTGAAAGCCAAAAAAAACACAAAACCCCAATTAAAAATTGGGCAAAGGACCTAACTAGACATTTCTCCAAAAAAGATACATGACAGGCCAACAGGTACATGGAAAAGACACTAGCATCACTAGTCATTAGGGAAATTCACATTAAAACTGCAAAGATTATCACCTCATACCTTTAGGAATGGCCATAATCAAAAAGGCAAGAGATAAATGGTAGTATGAATGTAAAGAAAAGAGAACCGTCTAGACTACTGATTGGACTGCAAATTGGTGCGGCCACTATGGAAAACACTAAGGTGATCCTCAAAAAAGTAAAAATAGAACTACCATATGATCCAGCAATTCCACTTCTGGGAATACAAAGAAAACAAAATCACTAACTTGAAAAGATATCTGCACCCCATGTTCACTGCAGCATTATTTATAATAGCCAAGACATGGAAACAATCCATGTGTCCACTAATGGAAAAAACATTATATGGTCTCATTCATTTGGGGAATATAAATAATACTGAAAGAGAATAAATAAACAGGAAAGGAGAAAAAATAAGTGGGAAATATCAGAAAGGGAGACAGAACATGGAAGACTCCTCTAACTCTGGGAAATGAACTAGGGGTGGTGGAAGGGGAGGAGGGTGGGGGGTGGGGGTGAATGGGTGGCGGGCACTGAGGGGGGCACTTGACGGGATGAGCACTGGGTGTTATTCTGTATGTTGGCAAATTGAACACCAATAAAAAATAAATTTATTATTAAAGAAAAGAATCTGTGTTATCTATACAATGTAATATTATTTGGCCAGAAAAAAAAATAAATGTTACCACTTGAGGCAAAAGGGATAGACTTTGAAGGCATTATGCTAAGTGATATGTAAGGCAGAGAAAGTATGACCTTGCTTATTTTGGAATCCAGAACAAAACAAAACAAGCCCAATCCAAAGGGGAAAAAAAAACAAACTTGCAGGGACTGCTTGCAGTGGGAGGCAGTAATGGAGGAAGGTGATCAAAAGGTACAAATGTCCAGCTATAGGATAAATAAGTACTAGGGATATAATGTATGACATGGTGACTATACTTAACAGGGCTGTATGGTATATAGCAAAGTCATTAAGGGAGTAAATCCTAAGAGCTCTCATCATAACAAGAATTTTTTTCCTTTTTTCCTTTCTTCTCTTCTTTTCATTGTATCTGTATGAAAAGATAGGTATTAGCCGCATCTACTGCAGTCATCACTTCACAAGATATATAAATCAAACCATCACACTATATCTTAATCTCACATAGTAACATGGTATGTCGATTGTTTCTTGACAAAACTGGGAAAACATCATCATAAAAGGAGTAATTGTGGGGTGTCTGGGTGGCACAGCTAGTTGAGCATCCAACTCTTGGTTTTGGCTCAGGTCATGATCTCAGGGTTGTGAGAACAAGCCCCCCCATCAGGCTCTGTGTTCAGCATAGAGTCTGCTTAAGTTTCTTTCCCTCTTCCCCTCTGCCCTGCTCCTTCTCTCTTTCAAATAAATAAATCTTTAAAAAAAAAAAAAAAAAAGGAGCCACTGCATCTCTAGGTCAGCATTTCTCACTTGGCACTGTAGACATTTCCAGGGAGGAGGCTGTCCTGTATGTGGTAGGATATTTAGCAGCATCCCTGGACTCTATTCACAAGATGCCAATAGCATATCCCCCATGCTCCCTAGTTGTGGCAACCAGAAATGTTTCTAGACCTTGCCAAATGTCCCCAGGGGGCAAAATCTTCCCTGCTTAGGAATCACTCCTCTAGGCCTATAGAGAGCCCCCCAGTTGCTGACAGATCCAGAGAACTGTTTTGTTTTTGTCTTATTCATGATGCTGAGATGGCAGCCAGGGGAAACCCTCTCCCTGCCTGCTCTAGCTGAGTGCACCACACAGGTCTGCGGTGAGAGCAGTGGGAGGAAATACTGGGTAATGAAAATCAGGCAGGTGTCTTGAACACAAATGAAGATGGAGATGTGGGCTCAGGCCTTGTCTGTATTCGACAGGAGAAACCACTTTACTGCCATGGTGGGGATGGACTTGGTTTTTAATGATCTCTTCTCACCCTCCTCCACCACAAGGGCATTAAAGCATCTATACGTTGTACCAGTAGCAAGGGATCCGTAAGCAGCAATTTGACTTGAAATCTGGCTTGGAGCATCTGCTCCTGCTCCTAATTATGAATGAGGCTAGGATTCATTAGTATCTCCACAATGAGTTCAAGGGGCTCTTCAGAGAATAGGCTCTACACAGCATTTACAATGCCAGGTACAAACGTGAGAAATGGCAACAGCTTTATGCTCCCCAATTCTGGGTCGGCTGCTGGTCTCTCACATCTGTGCCCCTGACAAAATCAAGAGGGATCAGAGAAATAGTCCTCCCAGTCAGGACTCTTGCATATATCATCTTACCTATGCTGGTTCAGTAAAGACATGTATCTTGGCATGCCAGGTTTCTATCATACTCTTCTTCTTTACCCAAAAAATCACTAATAGCCAATGCTAGCAAGGGTACAGCAAAAATACATTCTATTATTCTGGGGGTATAACCACTATAATGTAGTAACATCCATCAGTTGCCTTTAAAATTCACACACCAGTAATACCAAATATTTCTACTTCTGGGAATATATCATAAGGAAAGAATTATAACTGGAAAAAAGCTCACATGCCCAAAATATTCATCATATAATCATAGAGAATAAGGAAAAATGGAAACCACCAATCGTCTGCTGTTAGGTATTGTAGTTTGTTATACTGCAGTATTCAGTGGACTAATATACACCATTAAAATGTCATTTACAAAGAATGCCATCATACGATACTAAAATGTTTATGCTGTGTCATTAAATGAAAACACAGAGAATACCAAATCATATCAACAGCATGACATCAACCATGAAAATAAACATTCTAGCATTAAAAACTCTTCTGAAAGCAAACAGACCACCCTCCATGCCCCCAAAAAAAGTGTTAACAGTGACTGCATATGGGAGGGAAGCTATTTCTCTCTCTCTCTCTCTCTCGCTCTCTCTTTGTATCTTCTAAATTCTCTTTTTAAATCATCTATTTCAGGGCACCTGGGTGGCTCAGTAGGTTAAGTGTCCGCCTTCAGCTCAGGTCATAACCTCAGAGTCCTGGGATTGAGCCCCATATAGGGATTCTTGCTTAGTGGAGAACCTGCTTCTCCTTCTCCCTCTGCTGCTCCCCCTGCTTGTGCTCTCTGACAAATAAATAATAAAAATTTTTAAATTTTTTAAATCATCTATTTCTTTACAATGGGAAAAAAACAACTTAAAGTCAAAAGAATAATGGTAAACCAGGGCCTCTGGGTGGCTCAGTTAAGCATCTGCTTTCAATTCAGGTCATGATCTCAGGCTCCTGGGACCCAGCCCTGCATCAGCTCCCTGCTCAGTGGGGAGTCTGCTTCTCCCTTTGCCTCTGCTCCTTCCATCTGCTCGTGCTCACTCTCTCTTTCCCAAATAAAATCTTTTAAAAAACAGTAATAAGTCAAAAGAATAATGGCAAACCCACACCTAGAACACAAATACACCCTCTATGTATTACCTTTACCCTAGCTTTTTTTTTTCCAGTTTTATTGAGATGTTATTGACATGTAACATTGCCTAAGTTTAAGGTCTATGATTTGATGATTTAATACATGTATATACCACAAAATGATTACAAGATTAACATATCCTTCATTTCACATAATTACCATGTTATTGTTACAGTGAGACATTTAAGATTTACTTTCTTAGCAACTTTCAGATATACAATACTGTAAACTATAGTCACCATGCTGTTCCTTAAATCCCCAGAACTTACTCCTCTTATAACTGGAAATCTGTACCCTTTGGCCAACAACTCCATTATTTTGTCTGTAGCACTTACAACCCATTGTTGTGTCTTATTCTTAGCATTATTTTTATCCCCACCTGGAATACAGGCTCCATAAGGGTAGACAAGTACCTAATATATAACATATGCTCAATATATTTTGTTGAATTAAACATACAAGTTAGATTGTAGAGTTTGTTCGTTTTTTTTTTTTTTAATTCCTCTTCCAGTAAAGCAAGCACACTGTAATGGTGAGAGAATAATTGGAATAACCACTGGGGAAAATGTGAGAGTTGAATGTTCACCTATTTTTTGACTAACGGATTCTCTACTTCAATATGTACCTGTAAGAAATGTATATATAGATTCACCGAAAGACATTCCCAAGAAGGTGCTATTACATAAGAGCCAAAACTTGGAAACTACCAAAAGGTCCTTCAATAACAGAACAAGGAGAGACTTCTGCAGAAGATGGTGGAGTAGGAGGACCCTAAGCTCACCTCGTCCTACAGACATAACTAGATAATACACACATCAATGGACATAACCCCAAAAACAACCCAAAGACTGACAGAACAAACTCCCCACAGCTGAATGTAAATAAGAGCCCACATCCAAGAGGGTAGGAAGGGCAGAGACACAGCTGATGGACATGCAGGACTGCCTGGGGAGGGAGGATCACTGAGGGTGTGGAGAGGAGAGAGAAACAGACACTCCAGCCCCTCCACGCAGGAGGAATCCCCATGTTTGGCTTTGAAAACCAGAGGGGCTGAATTCCACAGGCTTTTACAGTAAGTTGTGCTTAATACATAGAATTTTAAAAATCAGGGTTGCTCTGGAAGAGCTGGGAGGATGATAGGAGACTGAGTCCCTGCCTGTAAAGAGACAGCACAATGGGGTGCCTGGCAGGCTCAATCAGTAGAGCATGCAACTCTTAATATTAGGGTCATGAGTTCTAACCCCACATTGCACATGAAGCTGAAGGAAGGAAGGAAGGAAGGAAGGAAGGAAGGAAGGAAGGAAGGAAGGAAGGAAGGAAGGAAGGGAGAGAGATAGATAGATTAAAAAACTATAAAAGAAGAAAACTATAGGACAATATCCCTGATGAATATAGATATAGAAATCGTCAACAAAATATTAGAAAACTGAATTCAACAATATATTTTAAAAAATCATTTACCATAATCACATGGGATTTATTCCTGGGTTGCAAGGATGGTTCAATATTCTCAAATCAATCAATACGATACATCACATCAATAAGAGAAAGGATAAAAAAAATCATATGATCATTTCAGCATACGCAGAAAAAGCATGTGACAAAGTATAGAACCCACTCATGATAAAATCCCTCAACAAAGTAAGCCTAAAAAGAACATAACACAACATAATAACAGCCATATATGAAAAACCCACAGCAAACGTCATACTCTATGGGGGAAAAACTGAGAGCTTTCCCCCTAAGGTCAGGAATAAGATAAAGATATCCACTCTCACCACATTTATTCAACACAGTACTGGAAGTCCTGGCCACAACCAACAGATAAGGAAAATAAAATACATCCAACCGGTATGGGAAAAGTAAAACTTCCACAATTTGCAGAGGACAGGATACTTAGAGACTCCATCCAAAAGCTACTAGAGGCTCCATCAAAAAGCTACTAGATGATAAATGAATTCTTTAAGGTCAGATGATACAAAATCAAGATACAGAAATTCAATGCATTTCTATACACTAATAATAAAGTAGCAGAAAGAGAAATTAAGAAAACAATCCCATTTACAACTATACCAAAAATAATAAAATATCTAAAAATAAACTTAACCATGGAGGTAAAAGACCTGTACTCTGAAAATTATAGGACACTGATGAAAGAAATTGAAGATGACACAAACAAATAGAAAGATATTCCATGATCCTGTTTTGGGAGAACAAATGCTGTTAAAACGTCCATACTACCAAAAGCAATCTACAGATTTAATGCAATCCCTATCAAAATACTGATAGCATTTTCTTTTTTTTAGATTTTATTTATTTATTCATGAGAGACAGAGAGAGAGAGAGGCAGAGACACAGGCAGAGGGAGAAGCAGGCTCCACGCAGGGAGCCTGAGATGTGGGACTCAATCCCGGGACCCCAGGATCACACCCTAAGCGGAAGGCAGATACTCAACTGCTGAGCCACTCAGTTGTCACTACTGATAGCATTTTCAACAGAACTAAAACAATCTAAAATTTATACAAAACCACAAGACCCCACAGAGCCAAAGCAAACTTGAAAAACAAAGCCAGAAGTATAATCCTAGATTTCAAAACATACTACAAAACTATACTCATCAAAACAGTACAGTACTGGCACAAAAACAAACACAGAGATCAACAAAACAAAATAAAGAGCCCAGAAAAAAACCCATGATTATACAGCCAATTAATCTTCAACAAAGGAGGCAAGAATATGCAATGGGGAAAAGGCTCTTCGATAAATGGTGCTGGGAAAACTGGACAGCTACATGCAAAAGAATGACACTGGACCACTTTCTTACACCATACACAAAATAAACTCAAAATAGATTAAGAACCTAAATATGAGACTTAAAACCATAAAAATTCTACAAAAGAACATAGGCAGTAATTTCTCTGACATTGGCTATAGCAACATTTTTCTAAATATGTCTCCTGAGGCAAGGAAAATAAAAGCAAAAATAAACTATTGGGATTTCATCAAAATAAAAACCTTCTACACAGCAAAGGAACAATAAACAAAACTAAAAGTCAATCAACTGAATGGAGAAGATATTTGCAAATGACATATCAAATAAATAATATCTAATATAAAGAATTTTTACAACTCAACACAAATAATCCAATTTTTAAAAATGAGCAGACACAAACTGACACCTCTCCAATGAAGTCATATCTATGGTCAACAGACATATGAAAAGATGGTCAACAGCACTCACTATCAGGGAAATGCAAATCAAAACCACAATGAGATATCACCTCATATGTGTCAGAAGTGCAAAAATCAGGAACACAAGAAACAAGTGGTTGTGATGATCTGGGGACAAAAGGAACCCTCATGCACAATTAGTGGCAATGCACACCGGCAGCCACTGTAGGAAACAGTATGATGTCCCTCAAAAAATTAAAAATAGAATTACCATATGATCCAGTAATTCCACTACTATTTACCCAAAGAATGCAAAAACACTAATTCAAAAAGATATATGCACATCCATATTTATTGCAGGATTGACAATAGCCAAATTATGGAGGAAAACCAAGTGTCCATTAGCAGATGAATGAATAAAGAGGATGCAGTGTATACACACGCACGTGCGCATAAACTCAATGGAATATTACTCAGGCATAAAAAAGAAAAATATCTTGCCAACGGCAACAAAGATGGCTCAATAGGGTATAAGGCTAAGTGACATAAATCAGCCAGAGAAAGACAAACGCAATATGATTTTCATTCATATATGGAATTTAAGAAACAAACAAGAAAGAAAGAGACAAAACAAAAACAGACTCTTTTTTTAAGATTTTATTTATTTATTCATGAGAGACACAGAGAGAGAGAGAGAGAGGCAGAGACACAGGCAGAGGGAGAAGCAGGCTCTATGCAGGGAGCCTGACGTGGGACTCGATCCCAGGTCACCAGGATCACACACTGGGCTGAAGGCGGGGCTAAACTGCTGAGCCCCCAGGCTGGCCAAAAACAGACTCTTAATTAGGAGAACAAAGATGGTGACTAGAGGGGATGTGGGAGGGGGAGATGGGGATGAAGAGTACATTTACCTTGAGGAGTACCAAGTAAAATGTATACAGGTGTTGAATCACTATATTGTATACCTAAAGCTAGTATGACACTCTGTGTTAACTATATTGGAATTAGAATTTAAAAAAATAAAGACAAAATATAGAACTGGTAAATAAATTGTGGAATATTCACACAGCAATGAGAAAGAACAAAGAACAGCAACACACAACAATCTATCATAAATTTGATGTTCATCAAAAGAAGCCAGGTATAGACATCCTTACAATTCTGTTATAAAAGTATAAAAGCAGACAAAACTAATCTACAGTCTTAGAAGTCAGGAGGGTACTGGCACAAAAACAGACACATAGATCAATGGAACAGAATAGAGAACCCAGAAGTGGACCCTGAAATGTACGGTCATCTAATATTCGATAAAGGAGGAAAGACTATCCATTGGAAGAAAGACAGTCTCTTCAATAAATGGTGCTGGGAAAATTGGACATCCACATGCAGAAGAATGAAACTGGACCACTCTCTTTCACCATACACAAAGATAAACTCAAAATGGATGAGAGATCTAAATGTGAGACAAGATTCCATCAAAATCCTAGAGGAGAACACAGGCAACACCCTTTTTGAACTTGGCCACAGTAACTTCTTGCAAGATACATCCACGAAGGCAAAAGAAACAAAAGCAAAAATGAACTATTGGGACTTCATCAAGATAAGAAGCTTTTGCACAGCAAAGGATACAGTCAACAAAACTAAAAGACAACCTACAGAATGGGAGAAGATATTTGCAAATGACATATCAGATAAAGGGCTAGTTTCCAAAATCTATAAAGAACTTATTAAACTCAACCCCAAAGAAACAAACAATCCAATCATGAAATGGGCAAAAGACATGAAGAGAAATCTCACAGAGGAAGACATGGACATGGCCAACATGCACATGAGAAAATGCTCTGCATCACTTGCCATCAGGGAAATACAAATCAAAACCACAATGAGATACCACCTCACACCAGTGAGAATGGGGATAATTAACAAGGCAGGAAACAACAAATGTTGGAGAGGATGCGGAGAAAAGGGAACCCTCTTACACTGTTGGTGGGAATGTGAACTGGTGCAGCCACTCTGGAAAACTGTGTGGAGGTTCCTCAAAGAGTTAAAAATAGACCTGCCCTACGACCCAGCAATTGCACTGTTGGGGATTTACCCCAAAGATTCAGATGCAATGAAACGTCGGGACACCTGCACCCCGATGTTTCTATCAGCAATGGCCACAACAGCCAAACTGTGGAAGGAGCCTCGGTGTCCATCGAAAGATGAATGGATAAAGAAGATGTGGTTTATGTATACAATGGAATATTACTCAGCAATTAGAAACGACAAATACCCACCATTTGCTTCAACGTGGATGGAACTGGAGGGTATTATGCTGAGTGAAATAAGTCAATCGGAGAAGGACAAACAGTGTATGTTCTCATTCATTTGGGGAATATGAATAATAGTGAAAGGGAATATAAAGGAAGGGAAAAGAAATGTTGGGAAATATCAGGAAGGGAGACAGAACATAAAGACTCCTAACTCGGGGAAACGAACTAGGGGTGGTGGAAGGGGAGGAGGGCGGGTGTTGGAGGGGAATGGGTGACGGGCACTGAGGTGGACACTTGACGGGATGAGCACTGGGTGTTTTTCTGTATGTTGGTAAATTAAACACCAATAAAAGTTAATTAAAAAAAAAAAAAAGAAGTCAGGAGGGTTCTTGCTTGGGATGGGGACAGGCAGGGACAGCAAGCGACTTCTCAGATGCTAATAAGATTCTGTCTCTGATCCAGTTGATGGTTGTACAGGTGTGTGCACTTTAGGGAAGTACACCAAGAGGCAATATATTTATGACTGGCACCCTTTGCTCTATATATGTTATACTCCAATGACACATATTCCTTACCAATCCAGACCTTGATCTAGAGGACAGACGAAGCTAAATACCAAACTTCAGCATTCATACACACCGGACCCTGTCTCATCTAAATGCTCCATCTCGACTGTACAGACCAACACCTCTCTGTTGGTAGCACCTGGGTCCCTAAACTTATGCAGAACATCAGAAGCACCCCATGTGCAGATATCTGTAAGAGTTGAGGTAATCTCAAGCGACCTGACCCCCAGACAGATTAAGAGATGAAGGCTTATGCTTCCTCCCCATAGAGACATGGCTGAGGTCACAATGTCTCTGGATGTCCAGTTTGTCAGGACTGCTCTGGGTCCTTTGTAGACCAGGGCTCTTCCCTCAAAAGGTTCTCAACTGATGAGCACCCCTTCTTCTTCACTTTATCTCAGACAAGCAGTCCACAGACTCCAGAGGACAGGAATCAACTTTGTTTTGCTTCCTCCTACACTCTAAATGGTCAGCACTGTGCCTGGTACACAGCAGCCTGGCCAGTATCTGTGGTGGGAATGTATGAATATGTGAACAAATGGAACTACTGAATCTGTGTACCAGGATGTGATTACTAGAAAGGTGAGATGTAGGCCAAGGATGAAAATGGAAAGAAACAAAAACAAAGTTACTTTTAAAAACATATGCAAAGGTCTTTCTGAGGTAGAAAGAAAATTTTAAACCATCTACCTTATCATATAAAGAAAAATCACAAAACTTATCTCACACTAGTAAAAATGGCAGTATATTATCTTTACTATAGATAACACTTTTATGCTTTCCTTCACTTATTCAACTAGTCTGGTCAAAGGTTGAAGACCAGATCCAGAGTCAAAGCAAGACTAGCTGTTTCATATGGGAAACGATGCCTAAGCCTAATGAAAGTTCTGGACACCACCCAGCCTACCAAGCCCACCAAAGTCACAAAGAAATTAGCATATCCAATGAGCATAAAAAGACATGGAAACTACCCAACCATCCCTTAACAACTGGGCTATGAAAAGACTCCAAACAGCCACACAAATATGTTCAGTTATTATCTATTAACTATAATCTCCCTCTTGGCAATGGTTTTATCAATTTAAGGTACCATTAATTAGAAGAAATTCAGCAACATGGGGTAAAGCGAAGTTTAAGACTTTGTTCAGTGGGCAAGGGGAATGGCTTCAGAACAAGGACTGCCACCATGTCTCGATGATCCTTAAAAATTCCTTATTACACACTCTTAGCACCACTTCAACACCCATTTCTCTGTAAACTAAAGCCAATGTCAGAGTCAACTTCCTTCAGTTCATTTGTGCAGAGAACATATCAATTCTGCTGGAGAAGATGCAAAGGTCACCCAGAGTGGGCTGGGTTCAGGCCCCTGCGGAGACATGAAGATGTGTTGAGATGACCCCCTAGGACTTTATCACATAGAAGGCTCTACATCAATTTCACTGCACTCATGTGCACAAGTGTCCCTAGAAGCCAGTCAAGAGTCATATGTCATTCTGCCTCAGGAGCACTGGCTGCCGCTAAGGCTAGACAGAAACACACAGTGGAAATCAAGATCTTTCTTAATTTTTTTAAAGATTGTATTTATTTATTCACGAAAGACATAGAGACAGAGGCAGAGACACAGGCAGAGGGAGAAGCAGGCTCCATGCAGGGAGCCTGACATGGGACTCGATCCTGGGTCTCCAGGATCACACCCTGAGCCAAAGGCAGATGCTCAACCACTGAGCCCCCCACGCATCCCAAAATCTTTCTTTCTACTGGTATCAATGGTAGCCCTACCGCTCAAAGGGGAAGACACTGCACCCATAATAATTTTCTACTACATAAAATGCTCATTTTGTCTAAAATGTTACTATTCATTGGATCATATTGTGTTGGCTATTTAGGATGAATAATAATTCTCCAGGATTTTTCTGGAAATACAGTCTGAAAATTACCTGCATCATGATTTTCAAGACTGCTTATTTGCAGCTTCCTGGGTGTCACCTTTGACCTACTGAAGCCTCTGGATTCTGGACTCCGGACTCTGAGATCTACAGTTTAAACAAGCCCCCTAGTGATGTTTCAAGATGTGGAAGCCATGAGTATGAAAACCACCGCTCTAGCACTTCACTCTGGGCATTTTCTCTTTTTGCCTTGGCCTGGCAGGCTTATACTCACTGCATATTTGCTTTCTGTTTTATCTGTGTGAAGCCTGCTTGGAACACCTGTGCTGAGCTCTGCTTCCCTGCTCCAATCATGGGCACTGACGGACTTTGCATAAATGCCTGCTCACCCAGCACAGAATTATGCAGGGGAACATTGATGGTGCCCTCCTTAGTGCGACACGTTGCAGATCACACAAGAAGAGTTTGCAAATTATTACAAATAGTTGTATAATACGTCCTTCCTTCCTCCTCTCCCCAATATGCCAAATTTTTTAAAAATTTCATTTCAAAAGATCAAGGGAGAGAGTCTCCTGAGGGACATACTTACATAGCACCCTAAGAAAAGCAGTCCAATCAAGTTACCGTGGACTTTAGCAGAACCCTTCCAGAACAATCTCCAGTAACTCACATCACTCATTTGTCAATCCACCTTTCCTCCTTCTGAAAAAGAAACCGTTATCCTCATGTCTGTGATAGGGACACTGGGAGGACCCAGACGCAGGGGCTATGAAATGCCCCACACTACTCATCACTCCAACATGGCACTGAAGGAAGTGCATGCATATCCATCTCTCCCCCTTGAGGGTGGTAATCTTGGTTCTCATCTTTAGCCTCTAAGCCTAGCACCCAGGTGGTTCTCAGCAGTGATGGCAGGGGAAGGGAATGGGGAGGAGAGCAAGAAGCAGACCATTTAAACTACTCTCATTTTTGAAATAAATACTTCACCAGTCATCACTCCATCCACAAACTCTAAGGTACCTTTCTTTCTAAAGAGCAGTGGGAATTGCAGGAGCTCTACAGCCCAGGACACTGGACTACAGAGAGAAGGAGCTCATGGGCCACAGACTCTGGAGGAGTAAGGACTTTCTGAAAGGGGGAGACAAAGCCAGGGATGATATTTCACAACAGAGACACCTGCTGATACCAGCAGGGGAGGGGGTACAAAAGAACAGGCCATCCTTCCACATATCTGGTCCATCTTGTCACAGGTGACTCATTTCCCTGCCCCCCAAATATGTGTTAAACTGCAAATGAGCAAAGTATGCTTTTTAAATGAACTAGGAAAGAGCTTGCTGCTTAACCAATCTTAGGGCAAACATGTTATGGACACACCTCGGGGTCCTTTCCACTTCAAGACCTTTAGACTTGCTCTTCCCACTTGCTAGCTGGAACATAACCACCTCCTTCTCCTCGCCTAGCTCACTCCCATCATTCAGTATCTATCAGCTCTGATGACTTTCTCAGGAAGGCATTTCCTGACCACAAGAGTCATTTAGCCCCTTCCCCTCACCTTTACATAGTCTCAAGGCTTCTGTACCTCTACCTTATAGCACTTTTGTCTACTGTAGCTAAATGATTATTTTGTTATTGTTTATCGGTTTGCCATACTAGATGGTAAACTCCAGGAGGGTACAAACCATGTCTGTCTTACTCATTCATTCATTCATTCATCACTGTGCTGGGTTTAATGGTAAAGGCCTGGGAACGCCAGGATCTATACCACAGTGCATCCTGAAAAGGGTTACAAGGTTGTAAGGTTCCAGCTTAGAGATAGAGATTAGACACCCCACACACACACCAAAAATATTTTGCAGTATGCGTATGATGTAGAATTTCCACCTACCAAAAACTGTAAAAGCACACATGTCTGTAATTCTCCTATAGGCTTTCTTTCCCAGGGTTACATCAAGAGGTGTGCTTAGGAAAAAATTCAAGTCAATACACACCACCTACTCTGTGTCAAGTATGATAAGACTCGAGCACTTACTTCAGGAAGCATCCAATTATTTAAAAAGCTAAAATATAAATATATACAACTATAAATTGAGGAATAATATATAAAGTATCATAGTCAATATTTTAAAAAATAGCCTCCACCTGTTGAGCATTTATTACATCAGACATTTGCTAAGAGCTTCACAGGCATTAGCCAGTTTACTCCTCATGCCAACCCTGTAAGGCTGGTTACCATAGTGGAAATCCATGTCCCCTTAAGGAGCCACCCCTCAGCCCTCCCTTCCACCATGTGATTCAATGGCGCCCCCACCACCACTTTAGCCCCAGGTCCCAGGCCTGGACAATCAGCATATTCTACCCAATTGTCCAGAGTGATTTACTGGGGATGGGTAAATAAAATGGGTAAATCTGACAAGTCTCAATTCTGGGAATTTTGTCGGTACTACTGAGATATAAAAACTTTATGATGATATAAATCTGTGCTTGCCATGAGCCCACCACATGGAATTAATGAGCCTGACAGCAAAACCAACATAGGGGAAAGAAAGCCCAAAGATGGGGAGGCAGGGGGAGAAGAGTGACGAGCATACACATCCAAGTCCTATGATGTAACCTGAGTGTCTGGATCCAACCTTACCTAACGTTATAGCTCACCAGTAGAATCTTCAGTTACAAAGTAAGTAAATTTTCTTTCTCATTTCAGCCAGTTTGAACTGGATTTCCAGAGTCCTCACCAGTAAGTATGTTATTATCCCCGCTTAACAAATGAAACATCAGGGATTCAGAGAGGACAAACAATCTGATTATCTTAACTTTAATTAACTAAGGCTTTGGGAGGTCACCTGGTAGTAAGCATTCAGACCAGAAACCTGCAAGAGTCAGCCTGCTCAAATGCCAGGGGCATATTTTTTCCCTCCATCCACCAAGGCCAAGGTAGACACATGCAAGTCACCTTACTATGGTCATTTTTCTGCATGGTGGGTTCATTTCTTGTTTACCTTTACAGTGAACAGGTGGTCCTCTGGGGTCCCAGCTTTACCCAAGGGTCTGTTAAATTCTCCATTCTGGGCACTCTCTTCTTTCTTAGAAGTACACAAAAATGGTGCATCTTAAAAGTAAAGGCATCTTCTAATAGATGAAATAGGGTAAGAAACTCTTGTAACCTTGGACAAATTATTTAATCCCTCACAGGAAATTATTTTGTTTGTAGTTATCTCTTCTGGGGAGGTGAGATCCACTGTTATCCTAGGCCTGAGGAATTTCCTGAGGAACATTTATGATCACCTCAACAGAAGAAAGGTGTTCAAGTTCAGACACTGGGTGTGCTTGGTCTGAAACACATATTAGGTAAACCAGATATGATTTGTTATATTTAATTACTAATATTACTTTCTCTCTCCAAGAAAGATAAAATAGTTGAGCTAATGTTTAGGTCCCACTCCTCTAGGGGAGTAGTACAGGCCCCATGATCCATTGGGAACCTCTTCTTGCTCTTGAAGATAATATCATCATCATATAGGACAGAACTCATCCTCTCAGCAACCCAGCTCAACAGACATTCTCGAAGGCAGAACTGGTGGAGGACCAGGAGAGGAAGGGGAACTCAGCCTAGGAAGGTCACCTGGGGCAAGAAGCTCTACTATCCTTGCCAGCAGGAACTAGGGTTTCTCTGGCAAGGATAAACTGTAGGTAAGGACAGAAAACACAAGAATTGTCTCAGGCCTACTGACTCCCCAACTGTCTCTTTACAATGATTCCTGTGAAATAATTATTTCTATCAGTGGTCATTTAGTACAGGGGATTTAAGATAGTGGGTTCATTAGAGAGAGTCAGGATCACAAACTCATTTAAGTCTCCTTGAACTTGTTTAATCAAAATGATTTTCTGCTACTCTTTATTACAAGCCTAGTTTCTGTGGTGACAGATTAATGACTGATCCACTAAGCCATACCACCTCTCTTGTCACCAACTCTACCGACTGAGCCAGCCACTATTCCATCAATAAGCTCCATTTGCCCTTGAAACTCATTACAGTTGAGATGTTAAGATCAAATAAGCAGATGAGATGCTCACAGGCACCCCGGTTCTGCTACAGAGACCACCAAATCCCACAGAGTGAACACCAAAAGGAAAAAGAATGCAAGCTGGTCCTTGTGGTCTCATTAGAATTACAAACTCAGGTCACTCTGGAGTAAGATAAATGCCAGCCAAGGCAACATTTCTGATTCTTCAGGCCTGCTCAAGGTAATTATCCCAGAGCTAAATGTCAAGCTAGTTTCATGTGTGCAAAAGAAAGAAAATGTCATGTTTGGTGTAAGCAACAATATTATTTTAATCAAATCAGAAGCTCATTATTAGCAGAAGATAAGCCCTGGTGTGACCCCTACAGTAAGCTGTATCTACCTGGCTTTCATTCCACTTTGTCTCAAACTAAGATTCTTCACTGATTGCCCTCAGACATCAAGTAGGAAAGATTTAACAGTGTCATATCGAAGGAGCTTCACACCCTAAATCCACTCCACTCTTGATTGACTGCAGTGCACAGCAAGAATCTGGAATCAGACTGCCTGGGTCTCCTCCACAGCCCAACTCTGTAACCTGGGGCAAGAGCCTTAACCTCCCAGTAAGTAGTTGATAATAACAGTACTTCTCTCCTGAGATGGTTATGAACATTAAATGAGATAATACATGTAAAGTGCCTTAAACAATGTGCTTGGTTAATTTTAGGTATTATCTATTTCTGCAATGTTTTAATTTTTTAATTATAACCAGAATGTATGAACATTATAAGAAAAAAAATTATTTAAAAAAAAAAGAAATGCATGAAAGCCTAAGTTAAAGGATTTCCTCCAGTAGACAAGAGATTACTGAGAGAAGAGAGATTATTTATCTTGTGCACCCTTATAGCCCACTGCCTCGCACACACTAGGCAGTCAGGTGTTGGAATGAATGTGCAAATGAATGTAAGAATGAACAGAGGAACATGTCGTTAGGGGAATGACTATGGAAAGCAAAGTCACACTGAGGAAAAATCCAGAGAATGACTGTAGGATCCTTCTATCTCAAACCACAGAGAAGTTGAATGTGTGACAAGAGAAAGCCAGAAATTATTGTACAACTCAATACAAACATCTACCTTCTTCATCTTCTCCTTCTCAGTACTGTATTTGTGCAAAAGTCTTGATCTCCATCTGACCAAAAATGCTCATCTTTGTAAAAGGATGATGACCAAACTAACAGACCACCAATACAGTTAGATGCAAACATCTCCTAACATCTCAACGTTGTTCTGTTTCTCATGGATGCATCACTCCAGGGAACAAACCATGGAGCAGTTCTGAAAGTTTTGTTTCTGTAAAGGAGATAGTTATTACATGTGTACCTAGAGCGATAGGACTGCCTCAAAGTGATAAGTAGTGGCTCTCAGGTCACCACTGGCAATGTCACAGCTCACTCAGTGCAGGGGAGCATGGAGCACACAGCCAGCCATCATTTCCATTTCAAAGTGATCCCAGTAACAACAACCAAAGGGTATCATCAACTTTCTAAAAGGAGCCTTTAGTTTTTAGTTTCACAAGATCAAAAATCACTTGTAAATCTTTCTCCCCCAAGTGCCTAAGTGGCTCAGTTGGTTAAGCGATCAACTCTTGGTTTCAGCTCAGATCATGATCCTGGGGTCTTGAAATCAAGCCCCCCCTCAGGCTCTGTGCTCAACGAGACTCTGCTTGGGATTCTCTCTCTCTCCCTTCTCCCTCTCCTCCCTGCCTACCTTACCACTCTCTCTATTACTTGTTAAAATAAATAAATCTTTAAAAAAATACAAATTAAAAAATCTCTCCTCCCTGAGTGCAATAGAGTGACAAGCCAGGAGAAAGGCAGCAAGATTTCTCCACAATGACTTTCAAATATTGACAAGCATCATAACAGTAATCTCAGGACACAGTCTCAGTGTGTCCATGAGACTCTTCAACAAAGAGTTGAGCAAGCGATTCCAGTACTTGTCCCGGTCGTACTGGGAGACGGTGCTCAGCCACTGGTTACCAAGATAAAGAGTTGAAGAGTCTCTTCAACAAAAACACAAAAAGAGTTTGTGTCTCTTCAACAAAACAACTAAAACACTAGCAGAGAAGCTAAACTTTGTCAACCTTAAGCAAGACTTGACTCGGTGCAAACAATCAGGCTGACTGAGCAACTGCCCCATTAGCTGGAGCTGTGTCCACTGTCAACTGAACATCTAGTTTTTAGAGCAAGCAACCTTTTATTGCCTAGTCCCAGGGGACAGAGGTTTAGCCGTTACTCCAAATAAATGACCCAGTGAAGATGCCTGATGCTGGAGTAAAAGAGCATTTAGTTTGAGTTTCACAACTTTGAAGAGGTTAATAGCCTTCTGTCTGGGCTGCGGCTGGTATCACAAGACCCCATAAAGCATATAAAATGGTTCATGATAAAACACTGAGATTTTTAACATTTTTAGATGTTTTTAATGGTATGCTGGATTAAATTATCATTTTTTAAAAAGATTTTATTTATTCATGAGACACAGAGAGAGAGGCAGAGACATAGGCAGAGGGAGAAGCAGGTTCCCTGCCGGGAGCTTGATGCAGGACTCAAGCCTGGATCCCAGGATCATGACCGGAGCCAAAGGCAGATGCTCAACCACTGAGCCACCCAGGTGCCCCTAAATTATCATTTTTAAAAGCATATATGGTGGTAAAAATACTAACTTAACACCTAAAATTCTCCAGAAACGAAATAGTAGTGTGTCTGAATATAGAAGCATTTCTCTTTTTATTAAGCTTCAGATATTTTTACAACATTTAAGGCAGTATTCCCTAAACATAATAAGAATGACCAAGAACGTTTATTTAAAATATAGTTTTCCAGCAGTCACTCCAGAAATATGGAATCAGGCTCTCCAGAAGAGGAGCCTGGGTGCTAAAATTTAACAAACACCCCAGGTAAGCTTCATGATCAGTGAGGCCAACATGGTTAGTGTCAGGACAACACTGACCGAATGATTTAAAAAAAAAAAAAAAAGTCACCATTTGCAAGCAAGATGAGAGAGAAAAGCTCAACTTTAAAAAATTTAAAGCTTAATAAAAAATAAGAATAATGCCTTGCTTGTGATACACCAAGACTAGAAACCCTCGAGCAGATACAAAAGCACAGGAAACCTTTCCACGCCCCGGAGGCCAACCAGCATGACTACTTCACTCCGACCTAGCTGCCACTCTAACCCAGGCATCCACAAAGGTGTCCCTTCTCTCTACCTGGCTCAAATCTTCTAGCAGGGTTAAGCATCTTCTTTGTCCCTCCATTCCATCAGAAATGTAATAAATTTTAAAAAGCAAAATGATTTCTACCCTACTGAGTCCATGAATGGATGCTTCTTTGGGGGCACCTTTGGGGCAGTTTGTCATCTCTCTCAGCCTCAGGCAAATAAGGTCATCACAGGATTCCTCCAAACTGAACAGAAAGAGGATGCAAGCCGGTTAA
The DNA here is from genome assembly GCF_018345385.1 of Vulpes lagopus. Taxonomy (NCBI): domain Eukaryota; kingdom Metazoa; phylum Chordata; class Mammalia; order Carnivora; family Canidae; genus Vulpes; species Vulpes lagopus. The sequence continues at coordinate 107,245,764 of NC_054830.1, read as the reverse complement.
CGGAGCAGGTCAGGGAGAGAGGGGGTGTGGAGGTGTGCCAGGGATCTCATGGCTGGGGGAAGCAAACAGGAAGTCTGCTGCCTAAGTAAAGCTCAAAATAACTGAAAGTTCATTGAAAGTGTTTGAAAGCACCTTTCTAGGAGAAGCCGCCCACACTCAACTCCAGAGAGGAGGAAGAGGGAGAGAGAGATGAGGGATAAGCCCTCACTGGAGGCTACAGGCATGCCTGCCGCCCAGGATGGGACCTGGAGAGGTGCTTTACAAAGTACAAGAAAATAACTGGGTTCACTGGGCCTCCTCAAACTCCTCCCCCCCCCCCCACAAGGGTTTGAAGAGACCCGAAATGGGGCTAAGACCAATCCAGGAAAGGTGGGGTGCCTCCCGCACACCTGTCACCTAAAGAGCCCTGTGACAGGAACAGGGATCCTGTGGCTCGGGTCTCTCCCAAGGGCAGGAATTCCTAACCCTAAGCATCAGACCGGTTTCTCTCCCAGTGCCCCCCCCCCCAGGCGCAGGGCCCCGCCACCCCCACCCGGGAGGGCCTTTGAAAGAGCTGTCAGCAGCTCCCGGAGCACCCGAGGGGTTGCCACCTGCTGGAAACGCGGCGCCAGGTGCTCCTCGTCCTGCCTCCTCCGGGACCAACCTGGGGAGCAGCGGCCGGCCTTGGGGCACACACGGGCAGCAGACGTGCCCCCGGGGGAGCGAGCCCCGGCCACCCGGGCTGCTCATCAGCACAGGGGGCCGAGCCCATGAGTGGCCTGCTCCCTCGCCAAGGCGCCAGGGCCCAAACCAGCAGCCCCCATGCCCCGCCGCGCAGGGCGCAGGGCCGTGGCCGGCAGGCGCCTCTGACAGGCTGGACTTCGCCCCAAGCCTGGGGTCTGCAGCTCGGGTCCTCGGCGCAGCCTCCACGCGGCCCAACCGCGGCTGCCCGGGAAGGTCAAGTTGGGCGTCCCCGGCCGGCCGGCGCCCCGGCAGCCCCACCCCGGCGCTGCCGCAGCACACGCCCGGACCCCGGGTCGCCGCCGAGAGCGCCACGCTTCCAAGTTGTCTTCAAAGTTCCCGCCTGGCGCGAGGCAGCAACAAGCTGCGGCGGGAGGTCCGGGTCCGGGTCCGGGTCCGGGTCCGGGTCCGGGTCCAGGTCCAGGTCCGCGCCCGCCCCCGCCCGCCCCCGCCCGCCCCCGCCCGCCCCCGCCCGGGCCCGCGCCCCCCGCCCCCGCCCCCGCCCCCGCCCCCGCCCGGCCTGGCCGCCGCGGTACTCACGTCTCGGAAGCGGTTCCAGTACTTGTCCCGGTCGTACTGGGAGACGGTGCTCAGCCACTGGTCATTGTCTAGGAAATTGCCGTGGTTGGGGCCCGCGCCCCCCGCCGGCGCGTCCAGGTGCCGGCTCTCCGCCTGCAGGAAGCACCACGCCGCGGCCGCCGCCGCCAGCACCGCGATCGCGGGCATCTGTGGGCAGGGGGCGGGGGGCGGGGGGCGGGGGTGAGGCGGGGGGGCAGGGCCGGGGGGCAGGGCCGGGGGGGCAGGGCCGGGGCAGACCCTCCCCGCGGGCGCCCCGGGTCTCGGCGCCTCCGCCCCCCGCGCGGCCGCGGGGCCGGGGCTCTCCCGGCGGGGACGGAAGGGTCGTCCCCGCACCCCGGGGGCGCCCGCCGCGGACCCCGAGGCCCCGGGACCCCCTCCCGCGCGGGACCCCCCTTAGGCGCCACGAACGAGGGCGGCCGCCCATGTCGGGGCGCCCCGCACACCGCCACCCTGGGGTCGGCGCTCCCAGCACCCCAAGAACCCGGGCCCGGTGGGCAAGCAGCACTCCCGCGGGGGCGCCTGGGGCCCCGGGCGCGGAGCGGGAGCGCAGGGCTCCGGCCGCAGCCGAGGCTCCGGCGAGCGGGTGCGGGGAGCAGTACCCGGGGGCCCTTCTCCTGCCCTGCCGCCTCGGCGAGGGGCGCGCGGAGACACCCCCGGGCTCCGGCCCTGCCAGCCTGCCGGGGCCGCGGGGAGGTCCCAACTACGCCAAGTTGGGGCGCCGGCTCCCGCGGGGCACGTACCGTGGGCGCCGGCCGGGTCCCCGCGTCCGAGTTCCTGGCGCTCGCGCGGCGCGGTCGCGGAGGAGGCTGCCCGGCGGCGGAAGCCCGGCTGGCTCCCGGCTGGCTCCCGGCTGGCTCCCGGCTGGCTCCCGGCCGATGCCCGGCTGATCCCCGGGCTCCTCCGCCCGCCGCCGCGCGTCCGGCCGCTTTGTGAGCCCGCAGCGCTCTGGCTGCGCTCGCTCTCCGCTCGCTCGGGCGCGGCGACCGCGGGCGGAGGAGCCCGAGCGCACGAGCCGAGGCCTCTGGCGACCCCTGGCGGCCGCCCGCCGCCCGCCGCCCGCCGCCCGCCGCCCGCCGCCCGCCGCCCGCCGCCCGCCGCGGGCCCTGGCCCCGCCGCCGGCCCTGGCCCGGCAGCCCCCGAAGCCGCGATCCACGCAGCGCCACGCGGGGCTCAAAGGAGCCTTCAGCTCAAGCCGCCCACGGCCCTCGGGGGCACTGAGGGCGCAACGGCAGGACGCCGCCAGCGTTTAGACATCCCCGAAAGGCCGGCGGCGGGCCCCCCCGCTCAGAACCACCGGGGCCCCCTGGGGCGGAGAGGGCTTAAAATGCCATTCCTGCCTCAGGCCCAGACGTGCGGCAGCAGCACTCCTCAGGGCCCCCACTCCCCAGGTGTGTGAGTGTCCGCGCCCCTGGCCGGTCCTGGCCGTGTGCCACCTGCGCCTCTGCACTCCCGTGCCCCACACCATGCCCATGGCTGTCAATCCCTCTAAACAGTCCATCTGGCCTCCTTGTCTCCAGTTTCCACATCCGCGAATCCCCTCGGCATCCCTCTGCAGAGAAGCCCAAGTCTGCTTCTGTTCCCCAACCTTGAGAACTGGCCCCTGGCACCAGCCTATTGGATTTTCCTCAAGGGCAGGAAGAGGAAAACTTGACCAGGCTTCAGGAACAGGACACATAGGGGGAGGGAAGGAAGGGGTGATGGGCGGGTTTGGGGGGGGCTGGACTTAACCTCCCCCTCCCCCACCCCCACCCTCTGGTTTCCAGTACCTGGTCAAAATGGGCTGGAGAGAAATTGATGCAGTGCTCTATCTGCATACGGTGACCCTCACTTGCCACCCTTCTCCTGTACGACCACACCCCATTCCCCAGACACCCCAGCGCTCTTTTAAAATAAGTCAGATGCACTCACCTCGCTTTCAACACACACGTGGAAAAACCCTTCATGTGGCTTTCCTGATAAAAACCAGGATCAGTGATGCCCCCAGACCCTGAACATCTGTCTCCACTCCAGCTGCCTCTCCCACAGTGCCTTCCTCCTTGCCTGGTTCCTTGGACAAGTGGGTCTTGGTACAGACCCTGGTGGGGATAGGCGTCCCCCAGCACTGGAGGCCCACCCTGCCTGGCCACCATCCACACCCACTCCAACAGGGGCCTCACTGATTTCACCCTTGTAGTTTACACATCCTGACCTCTTCAGAGTAGCTCTTGCCAGGCCTGTGCACCAGGCCAACACCCTAATGAGGCTCTCCTTGAGAACACACTTTTCCAGCTGTCAGCTCTCAGCACCTGAAATCCCTTATTCTATGTGCGTGCTCCCAACTGGGCTGCATTGATAGGAAGACAGAGGCCATGCTTGGCTTGCTCACCTCTGCTCCCACTGCCCAGAGCCATACTCCTGACACAGGGTGAATGCTCAGAAGATACTTGAATGAATGAATGAATGAATGAATGAATGGTACCCAGCCACACTTAGCCAACATTCCCCAACCTGTGTGACAAGGTCAGGTATAAGGTGTGCCACAAAAGATTTCGGTCGCATATAGTATCATGTGTAGAAATTGGATTGTGATTTTTTCCTAAAAAGTAGCAGATGCTTATCCGAACATTATTCTGACTGATTTACATTCCTAGAAGCATTCTTGAAAGGGAGAAAAAGGCGTGGAGGCACCGCTATGTATTGGGGACTGCATGTCATCCACAGTTTATTTCATCATGGAAATAGGTTAGGTTTTTCGTGTCCTGGCTACATCCAAGTGAGAGAGAGGTTTAGAAATGATGGAGAGAGCGTTTCTTAGTTTTCAAAGAAACCCAACCAAGCCACCACTTCCCCATTTCTCTGCCCAATTTGACAGCAAAACTTCTCCCAAGAGTTGTCCCCAAATGTCATTCAGCCTCCTCAGCTCCAGTTCTTTCTTTCTTCCACCCACTCGAATGTGCTTCTCATCCTCAGTGACTAACTGAAGTGACTTGTCACCATCAGCAACCTCCTCCAAGTCATCACACTGAGTGGGAGACCTCAGTCCTCCCCTTCCTGGCCTCTGAGAGGTTCCAGGAGGCTCCTGTGGCACCAGCCCGGCTGCCCTTCCCACTCCCTGCTGGTCCCTCCCACCAGTCAGTTTCAGGGCGCAGGTCTGGGCCCTCGGCTTTGTCTACACAGCGCCCCTGGGTATTGACATCCAGTCCTGCGCTGAGATTCTGCAGGTGCATTTCCAGCCCAGAAGTGTGTAATGACTTCCAGCTACATGTCCAACTTCGTACTTGCCATTGCCACCACCCATCCCATGGGATGTCAGACTTCCGGGTGAAAGCAGGTGTCTAGATTTTCCTCCATGCACCTGTGCTCTGAAATACTGTTGCAGTAAGTGTATCCCTGTGTTCACGGCTGCGAAGCCCAGACACCTAGGAGGCACCTTCAGTCTCTTGGCCTCCCTGGTGCCTTGCCTCCTGTCTGTCAGCCAGCTGACCCATCCCACTGCCCAGCACCCCTGCAGCCCAGCACCTCTGCAGCCCATCCACTTGAGTTCTCCAGCACGGTGCTCCCAGGTCCCCACAGCCACTGCCTGTCACCTGGAGGACTGGGGCTCCTTGGTTAGTTTCCCTGATTCCTTCCTTTCCCCTCCAATCCATGATCATTCAGGATAATCACTGTCAAACAGAAATCACTCCCTTGAAAAAACCGCTCAATGGCTCACAGTGACACCGAAACAAGAATCCAGACTCCTTCCTGGGACTGATCCAGCCCTGCACCATCTGGCCCCCGCCCCTTCCCTCTTCCCCCCTCCTACTCGCTGGATTCTAGCCACACTCCTTGTCACGGTTTTGCACACATGCCAACATGTTCTTACCCCAGGTACTCGGCACTGGCCAGGTCCTTTGCCTCAAGTGCACTTCACAGGTGAGCTCTTCCTTGGCAGTCAGATTGCAGCTTGGTGTCACCACCTCATGGAAGGCCTCCCTGATCACCACATCTAAGACAGGCCCACCCTAGCCCAGCTGCATCACCACTCTCCATTCTTGTACCTGGCAGTCCCATTACAGTATTTGGTTCCTCCATCATTCTCTTTCCCAATCCAATTATTCATTCCAGAAGGACATACATAGCATCATTTTTACTCCTGTATCCCCAGGCTTTATCTCAATAAACATGTATCCATGAATGAATGAATGAATGAATGCAAATCCCATAGCCCTTCATGCATTCAAAAGTTTGAAAACTGTCTAGAGGCATTTCTTCTGGTAGGCCTTGGATCCCTTGTCCTGCAGATCCAAGCTCCGTTTTTCTGGCAAGGCCTGTCCCCAGTTTAATCAGAGGGCATCTGCTCTTGGCCAGTCTCCAACTTCACAACTGGAACCTTCCCTGGAACCACCCACTAGGGTGGGAAGGGCAGCCAGAGCACCACGGGCAGGTGTGGGGGTGCTGGATCTGGCCAGAGCCGTGAAAGGACATAACCTTGAAACAGGGGCAAGGAGGCTGGAAGCTGGAGACCTGCCATCAGCGCAGCCAGCACTTGAGGGCAGAAATGTCAGATTTATTCGGCTGTGGGAAGTACCCGCGACCAAAATCAATACTGAGCCTTGGGGCTGTATTTCTGCTTTTCATTGGCTTACGCACAACTATAATAACTCCTTGTTTTAACATAGTTCTTATTTCCAAAGTGCTCCACATGTTTTATTTTCAGTTTAATGGATCCTCATACACGTGCTCCCGGGTAGTCTGAAAGCAGACATAACTATCACCATTTTATGCTGAGGATAGGGGAGCAGAGAAGGGTTAGGTGCACTGCTGAAGGTCACAGAAGGAGGTAGATGGATCTCGTAGTGGGAAGTTCTAAGGGTAGCCCCCGCTCCACGATGCAATGATGACTAGAATGAGGAACACCCATGGGGCTCCATGGGATAAGAGAGGTGCCTGAGAAACTCACCTTGTCATCAAACCAGATTTATTTTCAGCCACAGACTCCTAGATACCTCCTACATGGCATCTCCATTTGGCCATTTCGCTGCCACTTTGAATTCAGGATGTCCAAAACCGAGTGCCTGAGCCATGACTCCTAACTGAACCTGCTCCCCCACCTGTGACCCCATCTCGGGAAAACCAGCACCACCCCAAATGCCAGTGTCATTCTGACCTCCTCCTCAGCCCCCACTTTCTATGAATCACCAATATGTCAAGTCTACCTCTGCAGTATTTCCAGCTCCAGCCACACTGCCCACTGCTGCACCTCTAGAGTCCACACCCCCACCACCTTTCATCTGCACTGCATGGAGCCTCTCACAAGGGTCTCTGCCTCTCTGGTAGACATATGTAATTTACTCCCCAAGCAGGCACCAGAGCAAGCAGTCCTCTCTCAGTATAAACGTGACCCCTTCTCTCTCCTTACTGACCTGCCCGTGCTGGCAGGATGAAGATCAAGCACCTAATCATGATTCCCTCTACACTCTGCTGAGCCTGGGTGCCACCAGGCCCCTTGTCCCAGATATCCCTTTCCTCCGTTCCCTCTCATCACCTGTCCCCTGCCCCCTCGACCTCAGGGCCTATTTGTGGGGGCGCCCTACAGCCTGGATGCTCTCCTCACTCTCTGCCCTTCTGGCCAGCCCCTGCTCACCTTTCAGGTTACAGCTTCACACCAAGTCCTCAGAAAAGCCTCTCCTGGCCCCAGCATCCTCACTCACCACACTCATCAGAGCTGCATAATGTCAATCTCCTACCAGACATTCAGGGCACAGGGGTCTGGGCATGTCTGTCTTGTTTGCTGTTGACCCTAATACAATGCTTAAAAAAGCATCTGGTACCTAGTAGGTACACAGTAAATATTGAGTGAATCAGTGAATGCTTATAGCTCAATGTCTTTATTTCCTTCCCTTCTTAAAAGCAAAGAAGCTCCCAGATTTATATCGATATCTTAACCCCTAAACACTCCATGGATGGAAGCTGACAGCAAAAAGGGATGACATGACCACTCCATTCCCAGGCTGTTCTGCTGGTTTAAGGCTGAACACATGCTGGCCCCAAGAAGAGGAAAAATGAAATAGGTGCATTTCTTGGCACCACTGAAAAGAGGTCACCTAGCAGAGCCTATAACTTTTATGAAGATGCCGATTTCAACTATCGATTATATGTATACAACCAATCCAGGCTCACTCCATCTTCCTACATCCCCCATGGCCATTCCCACCCCACACACATACCGTCTTGCTTTCTTCTCCCCATGCAGAGCCATGGTATATGGCTAACCCAGCTTGGGAGAAATTGATTTTAAGCAAATGAATACCTTACAAATAAATGAAAATAACCATCAGTAAAGACTAATGACCAAGCAACTATCTAGGGACAAAGAAGAGGGAGCCAAAGTTCTGACCACAGGGAGAAAAAAAAAGAGAGGGTGACAATATCAGGACCACTTGCTGACATGCACTGGACATGTTACAGATCCTGCAATCCTATGTGTCATCTAATATATTGTTCACAACAACCCCCTATGAAGTAGGCACCAAAATAAGCCCCATTTCACAGATGGAGACACTGAGTCTCAGAGTTGTGTTACCACTCATCCAGGATCCCTCAGAGAATAAGTAGAAGAGTCAGGATTTGAACTAGGCACTACCTGATGTCAAAGGTTCCCTATGATCCGACAGAGCACTCAACCCCACCACTGCCATCTCCCTCCCTGCCCTCTGCATTTCCCTCACCTCCCACACTAATTCTCACACTAGTGAAAAGTCACCTTTTCATGTAAACGGGCTGTTCCTAATTCATTTATACACAATATCTGTTGTTTTCATGAAGTTTAGTGCCCATTCCCATGAAATGTATAGACTAGTCAGTAAGACGTTAAAATGGGAATCATGCTAATTATTTACAGTCCTAACTGTCTGTACTTCAGAAGGAACTGACACTCAGAAAACTATAGAACACTCATGAAAGAAATTGAGGAAGATACAAAGAAATGGAAAGACGTTCCATGCTCATGGAATGGAAGAACAAATATTGTTAAAATCCCTATGTTACCTAGAGCAATCTATACATTCAATGCCATCCCTATCAAAATCCATCAACATTTTTCACAGAGCTGGGACAAAGAATCCTCAGATTTGTACAGAACCAGAAAAGACCCCAATTAGCCAAAGGAATGTTGAAAAAGAAAACCAAAGCTGATGGCACCACAATTCTGGACTTCAAGCTCTGTTACCAAGGTGTAATCACCAAGACAGTGTGATACTGGCACAGAAACAGACACACAGATCAATGGAACAGAACAGAGAACTCAGAAATGGACCCTCAAATCTACAGTCAACTAATACTCTTCAACAAAGCAGAAAAGAATATCCAATGGAAAAAAAGACAGTCTCTTCAACAAATGGTATTGGGAAAATTGGACAGCCACATGCAGAAGAATGAAACTGGACCATTTCCTCACATTATAAACAAAAATAAATTCAAAATGGATGGAAGACCTAAATGTGACATGGAATCCATCAAAATCCTGGAGGAGAACACAGGCAGCAATCTCTTTGACCTCAGCCACAGCAACTTCTTGCTAAACGCATCTCCAAAGACAAGAGAAACAAAGGGGAAAATGGGACTTTGTCAAGATTAAAAGCATTTGCACGCCAAAAGAAATAGTCTACAAAAACAAAAGGCAACCTACAGAATGGGAGGAGATATTTGCAAATGACACATCAGATAAAGAATAGTATCCAAAATCTATAAAGAACTTATCAAACTCAACACCCAAAGAACAAATAATCCAATAAAGACACGAACACACATTTCTCCAAAGAAGACATACAAGTGGCCAACAGACAACATGAAAAATGCTCAACATCACTAGGCATCAGGGAAATACAAATCAAAACCACAATGAGATACCACCTCACACCAATCTGAACGGCTAAAATTAACAAGTCAGGAAATGACAGATGTTGGCTAGGATGTGGGAACCCTCTTGCATTGTTAGTCGGAATGCAAGCTGATACAGCTGCCCTGAAAAATAGTATGGAGGTTCCTCAGAAATTTGAAAATAGAGCTACCCTACGATCCAGCAATTGCACTACTATTTACCCCAAAGATACAAATGTAGTGACCCAAAGGGGCATCTGTACCCCAATATTTGTACCAGCATTGTCCATTATAGCCAAACTATGGAAAGAGCCCAGACATCCATCCATAGATGAATGGCTAAAGAAGATGTGGGATATATATATGATGGACTACTACTCAGCCATCAAAAAAAATGAAATCTTGCCATTTTCAATGACGTGGTTGGAACTAGAGGATATTATGCTAAGTGAAATAAGTCAATGAGAGAAAGACATTATCATACGATCTCACTCATCTGAAATTTAAGAAACAAAACAGGATCATAGGGAAAGGGGGGGAAAATAAAACAAGACGAAATGAGAGAAGGAGATAAACCATAAGAGACTCTTAATCATAGGAAAGAAACAGGGTTGCTGGAGGAGAGGTGGGTAGGGGCACAGGTAACTAGATGACAGGCATTAAGGAGGACACATGATGTAATGAGCCCTGGGTATTATATATAATTGGTGAATCACTGAATTATACCTCTGAAACCAATAATACATTATATGTTAATTAATTAAATTTAATTTAAAAAAAGGCAGTGACAGCTGTGACTCCTTGAACATGGTACCAAAGGGCTTAACAAAACTAGGGATCCATGATGAGGATGTAACCTCATCAGCATGGAGTGTAAAATAGTATTTGAGTACCAGGGGCCACATGCTTGGTCCTCATCCAGGAACTCTAAGGCCCTCTCCACCTCAGAGCAATGGCTGTTTACGGGACACCTGGTGAAATGGGGCGAGGTACTATCTTAACCCAACTCTGTGGCTCTGCAGGGAAAATCTAATCAGGTGCCTAAGGATTGTGGAACAGAGACTTCCAGGGACAAATGCATCTGTGAAAAGTCACTGGGGATGGGAAGGCAACCTCAGAATCTCCATTTCATCATTCAACAATCAGCTATGGAACAGATCCTTTAGGCCAGGCTAGATGACCCTTAGGACACAACAGTTGAATGGGACCGATAGAGCCCCTGCCCTCAAGGGGCTTACTTATTCTAATAGGGAAGACCTCATTGGTGATTTGCAGCACTGGAGGCAAGCTTGTTTGGCCAGCTGGAGAAAAATCATCTCTGTGTGATTCCTCTATGTTCTTGCAGGTATGTCCCCAAAAATCTGACACCCCTCTGCCTAGAACATTTTCCCAGTTCTCCAGTGCCTAAAACAATCCCTGGAGTTTGTAAGACACTGTCAGTTGTCAGAGGCATCCCATTTCGGAGAAGTTAAAACAGCATACATCAACAAAACAATGTAATGCTGGGGATCCCTGGGTGGCGCAGCGGTTTAGCGCCTGCCTTTGGCCCAGGGCGCGATCCTGGAGACCCGGGATCGAATCCCACGTCGGGCTCCCGGTGCATGGAGCCTGCTTCTCCCTCTGCCTGTGTTTCTGCCTCTCTTTCTCTCTCTGTGCGACTATCATAAATAAATAAATAAATAATTTAAAAAAAAAATGTAATGCTTACCTCATATGACTATCAAGAGGATCTGGAGAGCTTAATTAACTTGCTCAGGATTATAAGGGATCTGATCCCAGGCATCCAGAGATGGATCCCAACTCCATCTCCTACACCTTGAGGTGGAGATGGAGTGAGGTGGCCTCACTCCATTCCCCTTATACTATACTCTGAGATGGGAAATAGGAAGATACCTCATCTATGTTGAGTGAACAACAAGCCCTTGGAGACTTGAAGACAATTTTCTTTTCCCCTTCCAGAAAAGTCATCTAAGCTCCTTTTTTCCACTAACTTGGTGTTCATTTAAAGATGAGAAAAGCACCCATGTGTTGGCATCAACCTTTGTACAGAGTACAAAGATTCACAGGGGGCTGCCAGGGACCTTCTTCCCTCTCAGGAACAATGCCAGAATTCTGCGTTCAGAAGTGTTTTGGTTTGGGGATCATGCAGCTTCACAAGGTGGAGGCTAGGGAGTGCCTTGTCCACAGAGAGCTTGGTGGTGTCACCAGAGAGCAAGGCCTGGTCAAAGAGGTCCCAACTCAGCAAGGACCCCAATATTGAGCACAGAAATTGAGTTCCTCATGAAGGAAGCTCTCCAAGAATCTTTCAAGCTGAGATGGAGATGACAGAGCAAATTTTGAGCTGGAGAAGCCACACAGAGCCAAGTGGGCCTTAGAAACACAATAAAATAAACCAGACTAGTCTGCTGAGCCCTCAGAGGAGCCCAAGTGTTAACTATCTTACTGGAACATGAGCTAACAGGAAAGGATTTCTAAGACTATTTAGCAACTAGCTTGAACTAAAACCAAATTTCCTGTAAATATTTCCTACCCCAATTCCTCAAATGGAATATAGATGAGTCAGGAATGACCTACACACTCAATTGAACTGGCTTAGGCCCACAGGAATGAACAATGCTACGAAGGCATCATCTCAAGGCAAGACAGTTCCAGAAGGCCTTGATGGATCAGTGGGAAGACACAAACCTTCATCACTGCACTAACTACACAGAGCCTGGGGGTTCTGGTGAACCTTAGTTCAAATACCACCTCAGCCTGTTCCTAATAGCTAAGGACTTTCAGATTAGTTGATTAATCCCTCCAGACTCCTTTGTTTGCCTGTAACATGAAGAAAATAATGGCGTACCTTCTTTATAGGGCTGTGAGGAGGCAACTTACCGTGTGATTTCTTATGAAAATCTCACATATGAGGCTCACACAAACAGACACATTCACCCCCTTAGAAACTGAAAACCTTGGCTCGAGTAAAAATTGTAATCACTGGGCAGCCCCGGTGGCTCAGTGGTTTAGCACTGCCTTCAGCCTGGGATGTGATCCTGGAAACCTGGGATTGAGTCCCACGTCAGGCTCCCTGCATGGCGCCTGCTTCTCCTTCTGCCTGTGTCTCTGCCACGCACCACCCCCCCGTCTCTGTCTCTGTCATGAATAAATAAATAAAATCTTTTTAAAAAATTGTAATCACATACTCCTCTCCACTAGATTTGTCTTAAAAGTCAAAGTATTGGGAAGACTTTGCCTGGCTACACACAGATTTGCCTATAATTTACAGATGCCTACAACTATGAAAGACATCGTCAAGGAATTTGCAAGTTAAATTTGTATCATTTCACTCAAGGCATGGAGTAACAATAGAGTTATCAAACCAGGGAGAACTGTAAGGGAGACAGCAGAGGTCCCCAGCTCTCCCAAGATCTTCAGTGGGATAACACTAAATTTGGAAAGTTAGCATGTGCCCAACAAAGGCATATCATGCAGGTTATTTAAATGATGGCTATAAAACCCATGAAGCAATATGGAGTCACATAGGGTAATAAAAGAAAAAAATCTAGTTGTAGAACTGGATGTCCAGAAGGATTTCAGCAGGAAAGAAGGTTAAAAAAAAAAAAAAAAAAGTAAACACACCAGACTAGCGGTGGCTATGTTAAGGCAGAACTGTGGGCAGTGTTCTTTCCCTTCTTCCAAAGATATCTCAATGTGGAAGTAGAACAGAAATAGTATATCCTATATTAGGAGCATATACCCTAGAGTTAGAGACCTGGGTTTGGATCTCACCTCTGTCACTTGACGCCTCTGCAATTTCCACAAGTTTTTCACTCCCTACATGCTTCCATTTACTTATTTGTAGTATGTAAGTAATGACAACCCATACCTATCAGGATTTGGGGAAGATAATAGCATATGCATGCAAGACTTTGAACCATATCTGCTCAATTAATTTTAAATGAGTATTCATAAGAAAAAGGAGAATCTCACTCTTCACTCCTCTTTATCATTGGAGATTGGCCAATAGTGGCTGCTTTTCTGCTGATTCTTGTCATTCCTCATTGCTAATGAAGGCAGTGGAGAGAAAATTAGTTTGGGAGTTGTTAGGCCCAATTTTTTTTTTAGGCCCAATTTTTTTGAAAGAGAAAGAGAGAAAGAGAGAGAGAAAGAAAGAGAGAAAGAGAGAAAGAGAGAGAGAAAGAAAGAGAGAAAGAGAGAAAGAGAGAGAGAGAAAGAGAGAAAGAGAGAAAGAGAGAAAGAGAGAAAGAGAGAAAGAAAGAGAGAAAGAGAGAAAGAGAGAAAGAGAGAAAGAGAGAAAGAGAGAAAGAGAGAGAGAGAGAGAGAGAGAGAAAAGAAAAGAAAAGAAAAGAAAAGAAAAGAAAAGAAAAGAAAAGAAAAGAAAAGAAAAGAAAAGAAAAAAGAATTTAGTTATTTGAGGGGGAAGGCACAAGTAGAGGGAGGAACAAAGAGGAGGGAGTAGAAGAAGAAAGAACGGGGATCCCTGGGTGGCAGTTTGGCGCCTGCCTTTGGCCCAGGGCGCGATCCTGGAGACCCAGGATCGAATCCCACATCGGGCTCCCGGTGCATGGAGCCTGCTTCTCCCTCTGCCTGTGTCTCTGCCCCCCCCCCTCTCTCTCTCTCTGTGACTATCATAAATAAATAAAAATTAAAAAAAAGAAGAAGAAGAAAGAACCTCATGCAGACTCCATGCTGAGCACAGAGTGTAATGTGGGACTCAGTCTCACTAGCCTGAGATCATGACGTGAGCCAAAACCAAGAGTTGGACAGTTAACTGACTGAGCCACCCAGGTGCTCTGTGAGGCCCAATTAATGCTATATTTTCCTGGATGTTCCTAGGAATCCGTTTCTCCTCTCCTAAAATGGGCTATAGCACCTCTACCCCAGCATTTAACTCCGAGGAGGTATAAGGTGTGCCTTTGACATTAACAATTGAAGTGTCTGTATACTTTGAATCCATTACAAAGAAAATTCAAACAAATCAGTAAAGAATAGAATGAAGCAATAAGAAAATGGGCAAAGGCTTTGAACAGACAATTCACCAAAGAAATACAAATGGCAAATTATGAGCCAACTGCCTAGTAACTGAAACAAAAGCATGTTAAAATAATAAACTATCTATCAAAATTGCAAAGATTTATTTACTATTTTCTGGTTGGCAGATATGGGGAAAAGTCTCCTTCCTACACTGTCTGTGGGCTTAGAAACTAGCAAAAGGCTCCTGGAGGCCAAGTTCATGGTATTTATTTTAAGAGCCAAAAAAGATTTGTGACCTTTCACTTTACAACTTCACCCATAGGAATTTAGCCTAGTAAGATAATTTAGATTTATCAACACTGATGTTCTTCTTGGCATTATTTATAATAGTGAAAACTTGGATACAATCTAAATGTCTAGAAATGGGACTAGTTAAATAAAATACATTTATATGAAAGAACACTAAGTGTCTAGCAAGATGTTGCTGTGGCCAAGGTCAAAGATGTTGCTGCCTGTATTCTCCTCTAGGATTTTGATGAATTCTGTGTCACATTTAGGTCTTCCATCCATTTGGAATTTATTTTTGTTTATGGTATAAGAAAATGATCCAGTTTCATTCTTCTGCGTGTGGATGCCCAATTTTCCCAACACCATTTGTTAGAGAGACTATCTTTTTTCCATTGGATAGTCTCTCCTGCTTTGTCAAAGATCAGCTGACCATAGAGTTGAGGGTCCATTTCTGGCTTTTATATTCCATTCTATTGATCTACGTGTCTGTTTTTGTTCCAATACCATACTATCTTAATGATTACAGCTTTGCAGTACAGCTTGAAGTCCGGAACCGTGATGCCTCTGGCTCTGGTTTTCGTGCTTGACATCATTTGGCATCAGGGAACTACAAATCAAAACCATAATGAGATACTACCTCACACCGATCTGAATGGCTAAAATTAACAACTCAGGAAATGACAGATGTTGGCGAGGATGCAGAAAGGGGAAACTTCTTGCACTGTTGGTGGGAACACAAGCTGGTGTAGCCACTCTGGAAAACAGTATAGAGGTTCCTCAAAAACTTATTAATAGAAATACCCTATAACTCAGCAACTGCACTACTAGGTTTTATCCAAAGGATACAAATAAAGTGATTCAAAGGGGCATCTGCACACCAATATTTATAGCAGTGATGTCCATAATAGCCAAACTATGGAAAGAGCCCAGATGTCCATTGGCAAATGAATGGAAGATGTGGTGTGACTGAGAATGGGGAAAATTAACAAGGCAGGAAACAACCAATGTTGGAGAGGATGTGGAGAAAGGGGAACCCTCTTGCACTCTTGGTGGGAATGTGAACTGGTACAGCCACTCTGGAAAACTGTGTGGAGGTTCCTCCAAGAGTTAAAAATAGATCTGCCCTACGACCCAGCAATTGCACTGCTGGGGATTTACCCCAAAGATACAGATGCAGTGAAATGCCGGGACACCTGCACCCCGATGTTTGTAGCAGCAATGTCCACAGTAGCTAAACTGTGGAAGGAGCCTCGGTGTCCATCAAAAGACGAGTGGATAAAGAAGATGTGGTCTATGTATACAATGGAATATTACTCAGCCATTAGAAACGACAAATACCCACCATTTGCTTCGAGGTGGATGGACCTGGAGGGTATTATGCTGAGTGAAAGAAGTCAATTGGAGAAGGACAAACATTATATGGTCTCATTCATTTAGGGAATATAAAAAATAGTGAAAGGGAATAAAGGAGAAAGGAGAAAAAATGAGTGGGAAATATCAGAAAGGGAGACAGAACATAAAGACTCCTAACTCTGGGAAACGAACAAGGGAGAAAGGGAGGTGGGCAGGGGGTGGGGGTGACTGGGTGACGGGCACTGAGGGGGGCACTTGATGGGATGAGCACTGGGTGTTATTCTATATGTTGGCAAATTGAACACCAATAAAATATTTAAAAAATAAAAATAAAAAGATGTGGTGTGTACACACACACACAATGGAATATTACTCAGCCATTAAAAACGAAATCTTATCATTTGCAATGAAGCAAATGGAACTACAGCGTATTATGCTAAGCAAAGTAAGTCAGAAAGACAAAAACCATATTATTTTATTCATATGTGGAATTTAAGAAACAAAACAGATGAACATTAGGGGAAAGGAAGGAAAAATAAGATAAAAACAGAGACGGAGGCAAACCATAAGAGACTCTTTACTAAAGGAAACAAACTAAAGGTTGTTGGAAAGGGGAGAGGGATGAGGTAACTGGGTGATGGACACTAAGGAGGGCAAATGAGGTAATGAGCACTGGGTGTCATACGCAACTGATGAATCACTACCTTCTTCCCCTAAAACTAATAATATATGTTAACTAAATTGAATTTAAATTTTTAAAAAATTTTAAGAATAATATGTGAAAAAAAGAATAATATGTGGCCATTAAGTTATGTTATTTGGGAATATCTAACAGCCAGAAACATAGGATATTAATAGAATACAAATAATCAGTATTATCTGAGATTGGTTCCATAGAAGCAGTCTGAGGGAAGGATTCCTGAGAAAGTGATTTATCGAGAGGGTGCTATGGGAAAGAGGGGAGCAAACAGAATAGGAGAGTGCAGGGGAAGAAAGCCAAGCAAGGTGTGGTCCCTACTTAGAAGAGTTTTAGCCTGGACCCATGGGAGCTTTGGAACAGAGTTGTACACCTATGTTGGTATCCCATGAAAGTATGGTCTCTCATTTCCCCATGGCATTGACTGCTGACTAGCAGAGATGTGAGATCTGAGGGTTTATAACCTCTCCAGACATCTCTGCTAAGGTTAAGTCTCCTGACATTCAGAAGAATGAAACTGGATCACTCCCTTACACGAGACACAAAAATAAATTTGGAATGGATGAAAGACCTAATGTAAGACAGGAAACCAAAATCCAAGAGGAGAAAGCAGGCAGCAATCTCTTTGACCTTGACCATAACAACTTCTTAATAGACACAGGTCTCCAGAAGCAAGGGAAACAAAAGCAAAAATGAACTACTGAGACCTCATCAAGATAAGAAGCTTCTGCACAGCAAAGGAAACAACAAAACTGAAAGGCAACTGATAGAATGAAAGAAGATATTCGCAAATGACATATCAAATAAAAACCTATAAAGAATTTATCAAATTCAACACCCCCAAAAAACAAATAATCCAGTTAATAAATGGGAAGAAGGGGATCCCTGGGTGGCTCGGCGGTTTGGCGCCTGCCTGAATTCAGCCCAGGACATGATCCTGGAGTCCCGGGATCGAGTCCCACATCGGACTCTCTGCATGGAGCCTGCTTCTCCCTCTGCCTGTGTCTCTGCCTCTCTCTCTCTGTCTCTGCCTGTCTCTCTCTCTGTGTCTCTCTCTGTCTCTGTCTCTCATAAATAAATAAATAAAATCTTTAAAAAATAAAAAAATAAAAAGAAATGGGCAGAAGACATGAATAGGTACTTTTCCAAGAAGACATCCAGATGGCTAACAGACACATGAGAAGATGCTCTGCATCACTCATCAGAGAGACACAAATCAGAACCACAATGAGATACCACCTCACACTAGACAGAATGGCTAAAAATTACAACTTAGGAAACAACACATATTGGCAAGGATGCAGAAAAGGGAACCCTTTTACATTTTGGAGGGAATGCAAATTAGTACAGCCACTCTGGAAAATAGTATGGAAGTTCCTCAAAACTTAAAAATATAACTACCCTATGACCCACCAATTGCAGTACTAGGTATTGATCCAAAGGATATGAAATGCTGATTAGAAGGGGTGCCTGCACCCCAATGTTTATAGCAGCATGACCAACAATATCCAAATTATGGAAAGAGCCCAAATGTCCCTCAACTAATGAATGGATACAGAAGATATGGTATATATACAATATATAGATTAAATATATATATATTTATATACAGTATATTTATGGCTCTGTCAGTTAAGCATCTGATTCTTGATTTCAGCTCAGGTCACAATCTCAGGGTCATGAGATCAAGCCTCCAATCAGTGGTGCTTAAGATTCTCTCCATTTCTCTCTAAAAAAAAAAAAAATGATAAAAACAAGGAGGTAGGCAAACCATAAGAGACTCTTAAATATAGAGAACAAACTGAGGGTTGCTGGAGGGGAGGTGGGTGGAAGGGTGGATTGAATAAGTGATGGGAAAAAAATGAATAAGTGATGGGCATTAAGGAGGGCACTTGTTGGAATGAGCACTGGGTGTTATGTTTAACCAATGAATCACAAAATTCCACTCCTGAAACCAATACTACACTGTATGTTAACTAACTTCAATTTAAATTTTTTTAAAAGTGACCGAAAAAAAGAAGAAAAAAGAGTAAGTCTTCACTCATTCCTCATGTTAAATTCACCCCATTCACCCACAACTTCTCCAGGATTCTGATAGGTTATACTCTCTGAGAAATCACACAAGAGGAAGGTTACTTAGTTGCTGCTGCACTTGGTCTTGAAGTTAAGACTAGCGACTGTTCTTCCCCTCCCTTTGGCTATCCCTTCTGCTAACCCAGGTGACTTGCCTGGAGGGCAGTGCAGACCCTCATACATCAATAGTCTGAGCCCCAGATCACCATGCCTTTACTGGGCTGTAACTGCATTCTTGCCCATTTATAGCTACGCTCAGCCATGGAAGTGCCAAGGGACCTTAAGGGATCACTTGATACAAGATGTAGTTCTCCTTACCACCACCACATAACAAAGTCCCACCTTCTCATGATAAACGAAGATCAATTAGTCCATTTTGTACTTGGTCTTCTGGTGTGAGATGGGGAGCCCACACTGACAAGGTGGCAGCCATAGTTTAAGTTGAGTGGAACACCTACTGTGTTCCATAGTGGAAGTATCCCCCATCTGGGACATTGGATCTCTAGTTGCAAACAGGAAGTGTGCCATTTCTCCAGATGGGTCATTGAGGATGATGATGAACATGGATGCTCCTTCTTAACATCCTTGATTCTCAGACCCATGTATCCTGTTTGCTGAGGACACAGCACCATAGAATGGCATTTGGTTTAAGATGTATACTCAACCTAAAGAATGTTGCCCCATCCTTGCAGGATATCAGCCATAAATTAAAACTTTAGCTACAGCTTTAAGAGGTTGTTCCAATCCTTAATCAGGCCAGCAGCTTCAGGATGGTGCAATGTACAAAAGGATAAGTGGGTACCATGGTTATGTGCTCACTGCCATACCGCCTTTGCTATAAAATAGTTTCCTGATCCAAAGCAATATTACGTGTCAGTACATCAAACACTGATTTGATCCTTATATCTGCTAGTGGTGCTGGCTAAGGCAAGACATGCTGGAAAGGCAAATCTGAACCCAGAATATCGGTCGGTCCTAGTCAGAATGAAACATTGCCCATTCCAAGTTGGAAGAGATCTGAAATCCAAGGATTCAGCAATAGTTTCTGCTTTTGGTAGGTCAACATTCAGCTGTAGCAGTAGCTAAGCTGACTTAGCAGCAGCTAATTTTCCCTTAGGGAAAGGGAACCCATGTTGTTCAAACTATGAACAGCCTTCATTTCTGCCACAAAGACCACCTATTCATCAGCCTGTTGTGCAAGAAATATAGATGTATGTATGTGCATGCATTAGTACACATACAACATGTTTTCTAGCCCTAGCTACTCCAAGAGCCTAGAACCACCACATCCCAGTAGCAATGAGGATACCTAGTACCCAGATCTTGGTTTCTAAATACTATTCTTTAATAAAAGAAACCAGGGCTCCCTGAGAACTGGTTGATTGCTGGGCTACAGCAGGGAAAATAAAAGATGAGCTTGGCACATTTTGTAGTGCCAAAAAATAAGAAAGTACTTAAAAAAGATGTGAGCTTGTCAAAAGAACAGAATCCAACCTGGAGAAGCTCCTAATAATGGCCAAAGCTGAAAAATTTTGGAACCAGAATAAATCATTGCTGTATTGGATTTAAACCATAGAATAATAATATAGATGTCCAGGAGTCCATACTGGTAGAATGAATGAATTAATGGTGAGAAAAGACCATTCTTCCTTACAGTAGAATTCCAGTTAATAAATGTAGAAGGAAAAAGGAAAGTAGAAAATCACTATTAGTCAAACACCACAATAATCATTGTTGCAGACAAGATCCACCAATGGGTGGTAAAAGTAATAGGCTGAAATTGGAAGAGAAACAGGACATGATTAGTCTCCAAGTATCTCTCATGATATTTATTACAAAAGGAATGTAGTAACTCTACAGTGGAGAAACCCAGCAGAAACCACTTTAAGCAAGTGATGAAAGTCAACATCACCAGTAATGACAATATATTTCTTTTAAAGATTTTATTTATTCATGAGAGACACGCAGAGAGAGAGAGGCAGAGGCACAGGCAGAGGGAGAAGCAGGTTCCACGCAGGGAGCCCAACATGGGACTCGATCCCGGGTCTCTAGGATCACACCCTGGGCTGCAGGCGGCGCTAAATCGCTGCGCCACCAGGGCTGCCCCAGTAATGACACTATATTAACACCATGATATGATGCACAAGAAGAACATAACTAATTCCTTTAGTATCCTTGCCAAAAAAAAAAAAAAATGTGTAACCTCATTTTGAACATGAGAAAACACCAGACAAGCCCAAACTGAGGATATCCAACAAAATAATTGATCAGTATTCTTCAGAAGTACAAGATCATGAAAAATAAGAAAAACTGAAGAACAAGAACTGCTCAGAATTATAGGAGACTATAGACAAATAACAACCAAATGTGGGATTCTATGGTAGAAAAGGGACAATGGTAGAAAACTGGTGAAATAAAAGTTTTTATTTGATTCACAATATTGTACCGACGTTAGTATCCCAGTTTTATACCATGGTTCTAGTTGATGTTATCATTAAGGTAAGCTAGGTAAAAGATATAAGAAATCTCTCCATATTATTTTTGCAACTCTCCTGTAAGTCTAAAATTAGTTGAAAATTAAAAGGTAGGGATCCCTGGGTGGCACAGCGGTTTGGCGCCTGCCTTTGGCCCAGGGCGCGATCCTGGAGACCCGGGATCGAATCCCACGTCAGGCTCCCGGTGCATGGAGCCTGCTTCTCCCTCTGCCTGTGTCTCTGCCTCTCTTTCTCTCTCTGTGTGACTATCATAAATAAATAAAAATGTTTTAAAAAAAGAAAATTAAAAGGTAAAAGATAAACATCCAAAAAATAAAATACACTTCACATTTTATAAACCAAGAAAAAAAGTACAGACCTATATAATGCAAACTCTTTCTAGCATTACCTAAGTCCAAGCAAAACAAGTAACTCAGGTAGAAAAATTAAAAATCATGTCTACTCCTTAAACCAAACAGAAACTGTATTTAGAGTTTCCACATGCTGTGTTCTTCCATTAACATGGATAATTGGAAATTGACTGCCTTTAGAAATGATGCCCAGTTTCTCTCTCTGAGGACAACACAAGATAAATTCCCAGGGCAACGGCCTATGTTATTGAGTCCAACAGTAATTAAGTTAATGTATCCTATCTTGTGTATAGAGGTGTAATTCAGGTGGTACAAATCCTTTATTGAACTCAAATTCAATAGTCATGTACAATTCCACTATTTGTGGTGTGCACAAAGGCTGTAGGAAAATTATAAAAGGTGATACATTATAATTATATTCCTATGAAGGTTGGGTGTTTCACCTGACACAAGCCATTCATAGAGCACCCTTTCATTTGCACAGAGGAAATGTTCAGGTGAGTAAACATCAACACATAACAAATGGAGCAGAAGCCTATGGCTTTTCCTAGGATTCTTTTCTCTTTCCTTTGTAAATATGCTCTGATTTCCTTGAGACACCACCTCCTCCCTTTTCTCAGCCCATGTGATCCAGGAGGGCAGGTGCCACAGCGTGGTGGTCACATGATCTCAGCCTGCCCAAATGGCATATAATTCTCCTGGCCACAGTTCAGGAAGGTTCAGGGAGGACAAATGATCCCAGCCTGGCCAACAAGACTCCATTCTAGGGCTTCTGTTTGAACTACTATGAAAGAGAAAGGCTCAGTCTTTCATAGATGATACTATAGATGATATGAGGTAAGCTCAGAGTCAGGGGTGCCCATATTCCTGTGATCTCAGAAGAGATCCTTAATGAGAATAAAAGGTGGAAGGGCAGAGCTAAGAGATAGAGACTAAGCAACCAAGTACATTTGTCAACAACACCTTCCTTCCTTCCTTCTTTCTTTCCTTCTTTCCTTCCTTCCTTCCTTCTTTCCTAAAGCCAGTTTTAGTTGGTCTTCTAATACTTACTAATGTAATAAATAATTTAAAATAAAGATTCTCAAGCCAAAAAAATCTTTTATTTGAAATCTCAACACCCAGATCTGTCTCTAAATTTACTTGTTATTATACCACTATAAATAATTCGATCTTTGTAATTCTTCTAATTACCTTCTCTCTCACTTTCCTGGCGTTCCCTCTTATCTCACACCTCAACAACACATACAAAATCTCACCTCTTCCCAGAGCAGTGAAGTTTCCCAAATACCCCCTTCCCCAAGTGTCACACACTTAAAAACCTCTTTAACTCAGACTTGGAATTTTCTCTCAGCTCTAAAATAAATGGAAAGGGGGGGGTGTGTGGGGAAGCTGGGAATAGAAAGACTTGCATGATCATTCTGGAAGTTTATTCTAGCAGGAGAGGCAGCTAGCCACCAACAAGCCCAGCAATCTTGAGAGAGGTACCTAAAGACACAGGCTTCAGTGCTTCAGCCTGGAAGGAAGGGTTACGTTGAAAGAGCAAGGGAGCTTTTTCTGCCATAGTGTTTTAATCAAGTCAAGTTACAATGTTCTAAAACTCAACATTTTACTCACCTTCCTCTATTCACCTGTAGGACAGAGACCACCCACCTGCAAACAAGGAAGAGCAAGATTGGCAGCCAACACTTTCCGTGGAGCTACTATGTGCCATGACTGGACGCGCTTCTCTCTGTATGTCCAATCCTCACAGAAATGCCTTGAGGTCTGTTATTTTAGTCTCCTTGGTGAAATAAGGAAACCAAGGGGTTCAACTACTTGACTGAGATCCCGCAGCTAGGAATGTTGATACATTATTCGAACCCAGATCTGGCTAGGCAAAAAGTCCCTCCCTTTCCTCTGTGTCATGTTCCTCCACAGAAACCCTTGTCCTTTATTACCTTCCAGCTTAACCAGAAGAGCCACAAGCAGAAACACCTGTGTTGATCTAGTATTACTGGAGAGGCACTGGCAGTGGTATGTCTGCAATGTAGGAAAGACCCAACAACCACCTCTAAACCTTTCACCCAGCGAGAAAAAAAAAAAAAAGACTATATCCCAAGCAATAATGATAAATAAAAAGTATGAATTTCCAACATATATTAAGGGGATTCATCACAACACTATTTATAATGAAGAAAAAAATCTAGAACAATCCACCTGGGGAATGGCCAAGTGCCACTGATCACTAGGAGGGAGATTGTGTAGCACTAAAAAATGATATTCACTATTTTCTACATAAAACAAGATCAAGCAAAAAAGGGGGGAGGGGAAACCAAAAGAATAACATCAATTATAACAAAATAACTTTATTTGATCATTTACTATGAATAGCATATTACATGAATTATCTCTTGTATACTCAACTGTAATTCTATAAAGTAGATATTATTATTCATCCCCATTTTTCAGATGAGGAAACTGAGGCTCTGGTTAAGTCAAATGCCCAAAGTAATTAAAATAGAACCCGCTTTAGAAAAAGCAAAATTTTACTTCATAGCCTTATCTTTCAAGCATTTATCACAACTGTGAAAATGCAGCTACAAGCCTGCATTTACAAACAACTATAGGAATACTTATATATGCCAGGCCCTTTGTGGGGTTCTGTGATACAGAATCAACAAAACAGACAAGGTTATATTACTCATGGAGCCCACATTCTGGTGGAAGTAGAAGACAGACAAATGTGCAGTGGAAATAAAGACTATGAAGAAAATAAAGCAAAGTAAGAGAACAGGGAGAGAATAGGAGGGTGCTAGTTTAAATCTTTAAAGAGGGTCATCCAGAAAGTCCTTTTTGAGAAGGTTCCTCCAGAGGAGGAGGAAAAAATTGTCCAGCTGCTGTCGAGTGGGTGTTCGAAGTGGGGTTGTTCCAAGAAGATCCATTTAATGCTAAGGAATGCAAGAATGGTGCACCATGTTCAAAGAATAGCAGTAAAACCCAGTGTGCCTGCAGGAGGAGCTAGGGGAGGGACAGGATGTGATGGGCAGGATCCTGAGGACTTTGCAGGCCATTGCAAGGCATACAGATTTTATGATATAGGAAAAACCTTAGAAGAGTTTCAAGTGAGAAGTGACATGATCTGATTAGATTTTAGAAGGATTGCTCTGGCTGCTGTGGGGAGAACAGACTGGCAAAGCAAGTGAGTACAAGTGGTAAGAAGTACATTAGGATTCTGAAGATATTTTGAAGACAGAATTGATGCCATTTCTTCATGATTTGGATGTTGGATATGGAAACAAAAGACAAGTCAGGAATGAATCCAAAGGAAGATCTGACAAGGATGAAAAGGGAAGTTACAAAGAATATTGTAAGGTAAAGGAAACTTTTCTATAAAATGTTTGAATATATAATGAATTACATATCCCTAAAATTGAAATGATAAAAATAATTATATACAAATTGAGCAAAGTGGTCCAGCCACTATGAAAAACAGTATGGTGGCTCCCCCCAAAATTAAAAATACAAGTATCATTTGACCTAGCAGATCCAGTTCTGGATAAATGAAAAATTGAAAGCAGGAACTCAAACAGACACCTATACACCCATATTCAGAGTGACAGTATTCACAAAAGCCAAAAGTGGAAACAAACCAAGTGTCCATTGGTAGATGGATGGATAAACAAAATGGGGTATATACATACAATGCAATATTATTTAGCCTTAAGAAGGAAGGAAATTCTGAGATATGCTACATCATGGATGAAACTTGAAGACATTGTGTTAAGTGAAATGAGCCAGTCATTAAGAGACAAATACTGTATGATTTCATGTATATGAGGTACCGAGAATAGTCAAAATTATAGTGAAGCTGGCATCTACCTTGTAGTTCAGATGATATAATAAACACTACAAGTCATATCACCCCCAGACTTAACCAGACCAACCAAATACCATGTAAGACTAGGCTCAAGGGATATGAATGTTAGCTTATCACTCAAGGGAACCTGTAGGACAAGTAAGTTAATCAACATTACCCTAAAGATATAACCACCAGATATAACTAATGAAATCTCTAACATCAAGAATAAAAATATTTTTTGGATTCCAAGTATCTTGAGATGGAACAGACCTCCAGGGGAGCATACAAAGCAGCACCAGGAAGGATCAAGTAACATCTGCTAACATGACCTCTAGGCCTCCAGTCAATGATATCCACCTTCTCAGGAGACCCCTGCCACAAATTTTGCCCCTAAAAACCCTAGCTTACGAACCATAGGGGAATTTGGGACTTTGGAGCATTAGTTCTTCATTCTTCTGTGTGGCCCCACACCAATAAATAGCCCAACTTTCTTCACTGCAAAAGCTAAGTATCATTTTTTATTGGCTTGCTGTGCATCAGGTAAATGAATTCCTGTTTGGTTCAGTTACAGTAGAGACAAAAAGTAGAATGATGATTGCCAGGGGCCAGACGGAAGGGGAATGGGGAGTTACTGTGTAATGGGTATAGTTTCACATGTACAAGATGAAAAGATTTCTGGAGATGGATGGCCATGGTGGCTGCACAACAATACGAATGTACTTAATACCAATAAACTGTACACTCAAAAATGGTTACGTGCTAAATATGTTACACGCATTTTATCACAATAAAAAAAATTAAGTCATCACCAAACCACCACCACCCCCCAAAAAAGGAAAGGAGCAGAGAAATTACTAGTCTCTTGAGGCAGAGCCACTGTTCCTTGTTACAAGGGTGAGTCTTCTCATACCTATTATAAACAGGCCCAGAAATCGGCAGGGTATTTGAGTGGGGAAAGAGTAAAACGGAGTTTGGAAGCCTTGACCTCTCTCTGACTACTCAAGTATCTCAAAGGGAAACTGTAACAAAAAGTGCTAATAAAAAAAATAAAAATAAAATTTTTTAAAAAGTGCTAATAGAAGGTGTGTTGTTCAAGCATCTATTAGAAGAACAAATGATGGATTCTATTCCAATTTAATGAAGCAGAGATCATCAAACACACATTGCAAGCTATAAAACATCCCTTCTCATTGCAGACTCCCCAGGGGAGGTTGCAAAATAGATGGGAGTTAATATCTGAAGATTAAATAACACGATAGCAGAGTCTTCTCTGTTTGACCTACTTTTTGAGAAATGAACAAAGAATTTTTTACTCATCACCTTTGATAAACAACCTAATAGGTCAGTGTTAAACCCACTATAATGATGATGGCAGCAAAGGGAGACATAAAGTGTAGGTACCTATTTATTACAAGGACCAGATAGAATGTGTGGTTGCCAAAAAGACAAACACTTCAAATTAGGCTAGCAGGACCTCAGCAAGGACTTCAGAGCATTCTGCAATTCTCCCTTCAGGCCCACAGGAAAAGAAATGGCCTCCCATTTTACCATCACCCAACTAGAGAAGACAACTCATAAATTGAGCCAGAGGGCCCCGTTTAGACATCCTGCTTCTGGTGAGCCTAAAAGGAGCACAGAAACACAAATTTCAAACTCAAAATATTTGAATTCTATGAGGTCTCTGAATGGTACCTTATCCATCTACAGATGGGAAACTGGTCCCAAAGATGGCTGACCCAAGGTCAAACAGCCAACATGTAGGAAAAAGCCAGTTCCTTTAAGTATCTGCATGACCCTCAACACAGGAAAGGAATAAACAAAGGGAAAAGGATCTCAATGTTTGAAATCAAAATGAATAAGAAACTATAGGTCTCCTGAAGCATAAGGACAATGAGGCCTTAGAATCTCAGTGTTCTTATGTGTAAAATGGAGACGACAATTACTTCACAAAATTTCTTTCAAGAAAATAAGACATGTACACTTATCTAAGTGTGGTTGACACACTGCACTGTGGTCACCCAATTGAGGAAGTTTTCCTGGTCTCCAGGTGTCTACAGGATAGAATCTAAATAATGATCACCAAGAACTCATCTTAAATTATTACCACTTAGCTAACCAATCCTTCCTAGCCCATTATTTCTCAAGTGGTATCAGCCCCTAACCAACTCTACACATGTCCCTCTTTCATTTTCTTTATGGTACATAACCCTGATTTTCTTTTTTTCTATTCATTTATTTTTATTGAAGTTCGATTTGCCAACATAGTATAACACCCAGCATTCATCCTATCACGTGCCCTCCTCGGTGGCCTGATTTTATCTACTCACCTGCTTGTTCATTTGCACCACTGTATCCCAAGTACTTGAAACCATACCTATTACATAAATATTGTCCTCCATGGTCATTGACTGGATTGCCTTGAAATTAAAGACCTTCTACAAGACCCTCTTGAGAATGAAATGGTTCCCAAAGGACATTGTGACACCCTCTTTTCTGTTGGAATGGCTTGAATACAGTCTTGCCAATGGGCAGACAGTTGGAGAAAGAACTTTTAAGGCTCTTTCTACTTTTTAGAATTGTTTAACCTCTCCCTATGTCTATTTGCCACTAGAAAATCTGTCATTTTCAAGAAGAAATAATGAGTTAGCAGCACCTTCCACTTCCCTATGAAGCCTTAAACCCATGTAAAATTGTACAATCTGGTCACGCAGTTGAAACTCAACTCTTGGAATGGAAGGAGGGAGAGAGCTTTTTATACTCAAGAGCTAAGACTAAAATATGTAAAGAAAAATAACAACGCTGGCAGCAAGTATTGGCAGCTTCTCTGACAGCAAAATTCAATTTTAAAATAAATCAGGCAATTCTTCAAACTAGAGCTAGACTTCAGGAAATTAGGGTTTGTGTTCAAGTGGGCACATTACAATTTCATAAAAACTGTCTTAGTTATTTCTCTGCTGAGGACTCTGGAAGATGATGATGTGCTTAATATTTCTGATTATGTTGCTGGGCAAATCAAGGACCATGGAATAACTAAAGAAGCAAGGACTGAAAGTGTTGCAAAGAAAGAGGCCAGTGGCCATCCTATAAGAATGGTGTCTTAGGCTCACAGACTGTGCCAGGCCCTCACACCATGCCTCCACCTCACTCCTACTTTTACTCTAGACCCTTTCAGGCAAATTCAGCCAACAGAGAGAGAAGATCCTAAGTCCAAACTAAACAAGGACTGAATGTTCTCTTTTCAAAGAGATGGTGTTGAAGGGAGAAGATTCCCTGCTGTGTGACAAACATAATGGGTGAAAGCAGCAGGGAAGGCCTTTTTTTAAAACTGACGTGTTACTGTGTCTTCCAAACTAAGATTAGCCTGAGTCAAAAAAAAAAAAAAAAAAAAAAAAAAAAAAAAAAAAAAAAGATGGTTAACAAGAGAATTTTGGTTTCATCTCCCAGCAAGGAGACTCCATTAGTTTAAGTTCAGAAATGCCTTGCCTTAAGAACACCCAGCATAAAGAAATCAGATTGTGTGAAATGAAAAAGTAATTGGAAGGAAGCCTACACTGCAACCTCTCTCATTCCACATGAAAGGAAACTGAGGCTGCAAAACATTGAATGTCA
Source organism: Vulpes lagopus (assembly GCF_018345385.1). Classification (NCBI taxonomy): domain Eukaryota; kingdom Metazoa; phylum Chordata; class Mammalia; order Carnivora; family Canidae; genus Vulpes; species Vulpes lagopus. The sequence goes on along the minus strand of NC_054830.1, from coordinate 107,216,946 downwards.
TACCCAAGGGGATTCACCACAGCCGGAACAAGATCCCAAATCTTTTTACTTCCAACTAGGCTGACCAATCATCCTGGTTTGCCCAGAACCATATTCATTTTAATATAAGGCCCTCATCTGACTTCTACCTGCTGTTCTGGCATGTAAGGAGTTTTTACTTGTCCTAACAACAAGTAAAAAGCTGAACGAGCTAAAAAATCATCAGCTTTTCTTAGAACCATCAGAGAAGTGAGGTCACAGAGCAAACCACTACCCTCCAAATTGGAGACACAGCCAGGCAAAACAGAAAATCACAACCTACTGAGGTAGAAACCTACACATAGAAAGCTCTGTAGGAACCAATGCAGGGATAGGAAAACCTGAACTGTAACTGAAGGATTACTGAAGGTTCACCTTGGACATATGCGAGTTAAAAACTCCAGGGAGCCATCATAGGAGGTCTTCACATGCTTGTGAGTTTTATTTCCTGGAGATTGAACAGGTTCTCACAGCGAAGATGGAAGAAAAATGCTCCCATGCTTCTAGCTAGGAAGTAAGAAAAAAATTTGAAAAACATCAGAGCACTCTGTTCTTTTCAACAAGTCCTGCCCACAAGAGAAACTAGTTCACTAGAACATAAACTATTAGGGTTTTATTGGATCCCAGCTGGACTGGGGGAGGGAAATATCTAGCAACAATCTACTCCAGACTTCCACATGGAGGAAGGAAAATACACAACTCAGTCATCTCTAGCCAGTCTGCCCCACAGAAATGGGGGGAAGTCCTAAGGAATACTGTAAAGTTCAGTCCAAGGATACACTCATTAAAGATTGTGACTTAATCATAGATAGGACTGTAGGACTCCTCTTACACTTAACAACTAAACCACTAAACCAGTATTTATCACAGTTTATTTGACCCAGTGCATCATGTCTGGCTGTCAAGAAAAAAAAATTATAAGGCGTACTAAAATGCAGAAAACAGGAATACCTGGGTGGCTCAGTGGGTGAGTGTCTGCCTTTGGCTCAGGGCATGATCCCAGGATCCAGGGATGGAGTCCTGCATTGGGATCCCCACAGGAAGCCTGCTTCCCAACCTCTGCCTGTGTCTCTGCCTCTCTTTGTGTGTCTCTCATAAATAAATAAAAATGAAATCTTTAAAAAATAATAATAAATAAATAAAATGCAGAAAACAGTTTGAAGAGATGGAGCAAATATTAGAACCAGAGTCAAGCAGGAATGTTGGAATTATCGCATCAGGAAATTTTTTAAACTATGATTATATGCTAAGGGCTCTAATGGAAAAAGACATGCAAGAACAGATGGGTAATGTAAGCAGAGAAATGGAAATTCTAAGAAAGAATCAAAACGAAATGCTAGAGATCAAAAACACTGTACCAAAAATAAAGAATCCCTTTTAAGGACTTGTTACTAGACTGGATATGGCTAAGGAGAGAATCTCTGAGCTTGGGGATATGTCAATGGAAACTTTCAAAACTAAAAAAGAAAAGACAAAAAAAAGAGACTGAAAAAAAATAGAACAGAATAGCCAAGAACTGTAGGACAACTACAAAAAGTGGAACATACATGTAATGGGGAATACCAAAAGGAAAAGAGAGAATGGAACAGATGGAGTATGTGAAGCAATGACTGAGAATTTGCCTCAAATTCAAAGAGCTCAGAGACCACCAGGCATGAAAAATGCCCAAAAAAACTATACCTAGGTATACCATCTTCAAACTGAACAATATAAAGGATAAAGAAAAAATCTTGAAAGAACCCAGAAGAAATAAAATGCCTTACCAATAGAGGAACCAAGGTAAAAACTAAATCTGACTTTTCCTCAGAAACTATTTAAACAAGAAGAGGATGGGGTAAAATATTACTGTTGAGAGAAAAAAAAAATCCAACCTAGAATTCTATTTCCTACAAAAACTATCCTTCAAAAGTAAAGGAAAAATTAAAACTTGCTCTGCAAAACAAAAACCGAGAGAATTTACCGCTAGTAGACCATCCTTGCAAGAAATTTTAAAAGAAGCTCTTCAGAAAGAGGGAAGATGATATAGGCCAGAAATGTAGATCTACTTCCTTTTTAAAAAAAGAGTTTATTTATGAAAGAGAGATCATGAGGGAGTTGGGCAGAGGGAGAGGGAGAAGTAGACTCCCTGCTGAGCAGGGAGACCAATGCAGGACTCAATCCCAGGACCCTGAGAGCATGACCTGAGCCAAAGGTAGATGCTTAACCACTAAGCCACCCAGGCACCCTAAAATTTGGGTCTACTTAAAGAAAGGAAGAGCATTAGAGAAGAAATAAGCAAAAGTAAAATAGAAAACTTTTAATTTTTTTATTCTTTATAGATCTAACAGATAATAACTTATTCAAAATAATATTCAGTATAACTATTGAATTATATTGAGTTATATTGAGTACTGAGTTATATTGAGTATTATTCAATGATTATAGCTTTATATATAGGTGAAATGAGTGACAGCAGTAATACAAGGGACAGAAAGGAAGACATAGAAGTCACTACAGAGTACTAGCACTACTTATCAAGTAGTATAGTATTATGGGAAAGTAGACTTAGATTAGTTACACACATATATTACAAATGCTAGGATAACCACTAAAAATAGTAAAAAGGAGAAGTATAATTGACAGGCTAAAAAGGAGAGAAAATGGAATCATATAAATGCTCAATTAAAACCACAGGCAGAAAAAAAAATAGTGGTAGGCAGGAACAGGAATAAAGAACAAAAGCAACAAATAGAAAACAGTGACAAATATGGTAGATATTAACCCAACTAGATCAATAATCACTTTACACAACAATGGCAAATAGAAAATATTTGTGAAAGATACATATGATAAAGGACTGTCATCCAAAATATAAAAAGAACTCTTAAAACTCAACAATAAGAGAACAAATAGTTCAGGCAAAGACCTGAACAAACACCTCACCGAAGAAGAGATCTAGATAGCAACTGAACATAAGAAAAGATGCTCCCTCCCCATCATTTGTCATTAGGAAACTGTATGTTAATGCAGTGAGATACCACCGCACCCCTACTAGAATGTCCAAAGTCTGGAGCACCGTCAACACCAAATGCTGGTGAGGATGTGAAGCAACAACTCCCATTCATTGCTGGTGGGAACGTGAAATGGTAGAGTTGCTCTGAAAGACAGGATGGCAGTTTCTTACAGAATAAACATACCCTTTGCATATGATCCAGCAATTGCACTCGTAGGGATTTACTCAAGTGAGCTGAAAACTTCATCCACGTGAAGCCGGCACAGGGACATTGCTGGAAGCTCTATTCATAATTTCCAAAACATGGAAGCAACCAAGATGTCCTTCAGTAGGTGAATGGAAAAATAAGCCATGTTACAATCAGACCACAGAGTATTATCCAGCACTAAGAGGAACTGAGCTATCAGCCCGTGAAAAGACACAGAGGAACCTTAAGTGCACATTACCAAGCGAAAGAAGCCAATATGAAAAGGCTATGCAGTGTGTGATTCCAACTCTAAGACATTTTGGAAAAAGCAACACTAGGAAGATAGTAAAAATATCAGTGTTGCCAGGGTTGAGGGGAAGGAGGGATGACTAGATGGAGCAAAGAGGACTTTCTTAGGGCACTGAAGCTATCCGTGTGATAGTGTAATTTTGGTATGTGTCATACTCGGCAAAACCCATAGAACATACAAGACCAGAGTGAGCCCTAACACAACTCACCATCTTCGGTGACAGTAACAATTTGTCAGAGGAGGTTCGTCAGTTGTAATGAAGGCACCATTCTGGGGAGGGATGTTGAAAGTGCAGGAGGCCGTGGAGGTGTGGGGGCAGGAAGTATATTGGAACTCTCTGTACTTTCTACTGAATTATGCTGTCTGTGAAATTAAAGCTGCTCTAAAAAACATAAAATCTATTTAAAAAAATAATAAAGGGCCTTCATCTTAAGAAATCCCTCAGTCATGGGCAAATAGGGACAGGTGGTCACCCTACTCCCAAGCTAGGATGAGTTCTGTTTGTCCCTTACTCAGCAAAGAGGGCAAGGTTTCTCTGAAATAATCACAAAGCTTAATGGTGGAAACACAGGCTGATTTCTACAAGCTAAAGACAAGTCTTCTGAAAAGCATCTACTACATAAAGGAAGACATACCTATTTTAAAATCCCTATAAATCAAATATTTGAAAATGGGTTTCTTAAATCATGGGTTCAAATGAGTTATTTCAGTGCCTCTGTCCTCAGGCTGTGAGCCAGCCTCTCAAAAGAGAGCATTTGAAACAAGTCCATTTACACACACAAGCATTTAACGATTATTCTGGCATATACTTCATTGATCTGGGGAGGGGGGGAAGGGGGAAGGTAAATTTGTTTTCTAAAATATGTGCTTTAAGAGTTTTAGAGAAATCATATTTTATCTATTAAGAAAAGTACTCTTGGGATAGCTGGGTGGCTCAGTCGGTTGAGCATCTGCCTCCTGCTCAAGTCATAATCCCAGGGTCCGGGGATTGAGCCTAACGTCAGGCTCCCTGTTCAGTAGAGAGTTTGCTCCTCCCTCTGCCTCAGCTCCTCTCCCCGCTTGTTGTTCATGCTCTCTTTCTCTCTCTCAAATAAATAAAATACTTTAAAAAAAAAAAAAAAAGAAAGAAAGAAAAGAAAATTACTCTGCTTACCTTAGGGATCCCCAGATCCTTAAGGGCTAAGAAAGTTCTAACTGTTGCGTGGGGAAGTGGAGAAGTGAGGCCCTAGTATAAGGAATCCTTGCTCTGAACACACTGATACCAAGGAGGTAGGTGAACAAGCAGGATCACTCCTCACCTCCCAGGTCTGTCCCCACATACCTGCTTTCCTCTTATGTTGATGCAATTTGCTGGACCATGGTGGGGAGGAGGGGATCCTTTCCAAAATGAAGGTGCTCGAAAGCCCCTAGAACAAAAGGTTGGCCCTTTGCTTTAGAATTTCCTGATTTTTTTGTTTCACTCCAGCACATATGCTGAGTGTTCCCAGAAAATCTAAATTAAGCCCATGCCAGAAACACTCCAAGTGAGGTCAGTTATTACACTGATGAGACCAGCACTTCTCAGATTTCACGTGCATTCAAATCACCTGGAATCTTTTAAAATGCAGGTTCTGATTCAGTGGGGTCAGGGCTTGAAAGTTTACATTTCTAATATGCTCCTAGGTGATGCCAATGCTGCTGGTCCAACAGTAATAGGACTTGAGTGTCTCATGGCACGGACTATGAAATCATCCTTCACAGACAAATCTGATTCCACACAATTTTTCACAGAGTAGGATCCTTATTCTTTGAGGTTAAGAAACTTCACCACTTTGTTTTAGTCTTCCATATACCAATTCCCAAATTCATATCCCCAGGCTGGGTGTCTCCCCTCAGTTCCAGACCTATAAATACTACAGTCTGCTTAATATCTCCACATGAATGTCCAACACACTTAAAACTTACATGTCAAAAACTCCAACTCTGGATCTGCACCCCCATAAAATTAAAACAGCTAATCAACCAATCAACCAAAACAAAACAAAAAACACCTGTTCTACCACCAGACTTTCCCAGCCCAGTGGAAACTGACTCCATTCTTTCAAATTTGCAAATGTGAAAAACCTGAAATCATCCTGACTCTTCTCTCCCACACCAACATCCAATCTGTCATCAAATCTTTCTGGCTTTTCACCATTTCCCCTGGTACTGCTCTGGCCTAAGCCATTAGCATCCCCTGCATGGAGCGTTACAATTGTCTCCCACCCAGTCTCCTTGCTTCTGTCCTTGGCCCCTGCAGTGGATTGGATGTTCCCACAAAATCTATGTCCTAATCCCCAGAACCTGTGAATGGACACTTCCAGAGAAAAGGTGTCTTTGCAGATGAGTTAAGGATCTCTACGTGGGGTCATCCTGGATTTATCTAGGTAGGCTGTAAATCCAATTGCAGGTGTTTTTCCTGGATTAAGGGAAAGGGAAATTTGAGGGGGTGGGGGGGCTGGGGAGAGAAGGCTATGTGAAGACACAGAGATTAGAGTTATGCAGCCACAAGCCAAGGAATGCCTGGAACCACCAGGAGCTGGAAGCAGCAAAGATATATTCTCCTGGAACCCAGGAGAAAATGTAACCCCACCAAAAGACTTCTACCCTCCAGACTTGATTTCAGAATTCTACCCTCCAGAATGGTCAGAGAATACATTCTTGTTTTAAGGCACCCAGCGTGTGGCAATGTGCTTGGTCAGCCACAGAAGTCTGATCCATGACTACAGTCTAATCTCAACTGGCAGCCAGAGGATCCTTTTAAATCAAAAGTCAATTCCAGACACCACTTTGTTCAAGAGAGAAGTTCCTGCAATGGCTTCCCATGTCCAAGTAAAGCCAAAGTCTCTCCAAAGGCCCTAAATAATCTGCCCCCTACCTCCTTCCCACCCCTTTATTTCTCTGATCTCCTCCACACCACTCTCCCTCCTGCCCTTCCTCTCCAGCCCTTTGGCCTCCTCACCTCTCCCTAGCACACCAGGGACACTCCCATCATAAGACATTGACCCTCTCTGGAGGCCTGGATGGTCATTCCTTCACCTCCTTCTAGTTGAATTAAATTTCACTTTCTAATGAGGCCTGTCCTGACCAAGACTGCAAGCTCCAGCTCCCAACACCTTACACTTCTCTACTTTTTATTCTGGCTGACCACTTATCATCTTCTAACATATGGTATTATTTCCATATTTATCTTGTTTACTGTTTATTATCTGTTTCCTCCAAAAGACAAAATGCCAAAGTGGCAGAAATTTTTACTCCTTTGTTCAACTGATATATTGAGAGTGCCTTAAGTAGGGCCTGGCACAAATCAGGTATTCAGGACACAATGGAAGGAAGGAAAGGAAGGAAGGAAGGAAGGAAGGAAGGAAGGAAGGAAGGAAGGAAGGAAGGAAGGAAGGAAGGAAGGAAAGGAAAGGAAAGGAAAGGAAGGAAATAAACTTTTCTAAGACAATAGTAGAAAGGATATTCAAACCCAAGAGTATCTGGCTCCAAGGCCTTTACTATTTCTAATCCATGCAACACCCCTAGATTTTTGTTATACTACTGCCCTTGAAATGCCTGCCTTTGGACATCCTTGTAAGTGAAGCTCTCCTAAGAGGAAGACCTATTGGCCCCCTTCCATTAAAAACACTTGCGGAGAGTTTAGGGCATACCGTAGCCATACCAGGAGCTGGAGAACAGAGTGAGATGTTGGTCCTGTGCACAAGGGGAGTGAGTGGTGTGGGGAAGGGTTAGAGGTGAGACATATTTGAAATATGTCAGAAAATAAACCCAGAGTACTTTAAGTTATGTCACAAGGCAGTAAATCAGACACTTCCAAAACTGGAAAGGGGTCAAGAGCCACTCAAGTCCAAACACCCACTAATGCTGAATCACCTGCAAATCAACACCACCAAGAAGGTAACTCAATTCTTACCTTTAATTAATAACTTAAATTTAAGTTTTCTTCCTTCCATTGTATAAAAATAGCCTCTTACAGCGTTCACCATCAAATCCTCCAAACTAGGACTTATTCCCATATAGACAGAGGTCAGCACAATTTTTTTTTAAAGGACCAGCTAGTAAGTAGGCTCTGTAGAACAACAGTTTCTTTGGGAACCATTTAACCTTGCTATAGGAGCTAAGGAGCACAAAAGGAGCCATAGATAATATATAAGGAATGGGTATGCCTGGGTCCAATACAATTTTATTTACAAAAGCAGGCAGCAGACCCTAGTTTGCCAACTCCTGCATTAGACGACCCAGAACTAATCAAATTCTCTTTCACAGGTCAGTCCCACAAATCCTTTAAGATAAATACAATAACCTTTCTATTTTCTGGATCAAAAAAGTCTCATTTCTTCCCTTCTCACTGGTATGACCTCTAACTAGTTCCTCCGTGGGGACCCTCTTCTCACACCCTCCATCTGTCTGTAAAGTTGTCCGTGGAGGTCCTGACCTGAGTAGAAGGCTCCGGGGTGACCAGGCCACAACAGAGAGAGCCTATCAACTCCCTCAATGTAGCCATCATGCCTCTGTGAACACTGCCCAGGATCACATGCTTCCCTGCATCCCACATCCCACTACTGACTGAGAATGCACTCATACTTGGCTGAAACACCAGATTATATCCACATAGACCAAGCCCTTCCTCCCCATGCTGTGTCTGTGCCCTTAATAACTTAGACCTTACCTTTACTCCCTAAGCTATTGCCTCATTGGATTTCAGATTTCCCCTTCAACCAGTCAAGATCTCTCTGATTTCTAAATCTGCCACTCAGCATATTGGCCATTCTTCCTATCTCTGTCACCTCCTAGTTGATGAGCTGTCACCTCCTAGTTGATGAGCAAACCCATCCTATCTTCATCCAAGTCCTTGCCAAGAAATCTCTAGGATGACTTGGCCACTTGTCCCTCACCATGTCTACTCTTTCATGCAGCCCCTCTGTGGTACAGAATGACAGCCAGAGTCATGATTTCCCTAATGCTTTCTCTCTCCTTCAGACGCTGCATCACAGGGAGTATGAACACCAGACAGGGTAGCAGAGAATTGAGTGCAACATGTCCCATGTTACTGGCACTCAGTGGAGGGAGGGAGAAGGAGAAAGGGGTCTCTCCTGGATTCTATAGCAAAGGACATAGGAGTTCAACTCCAGTGCATTTAAAATCCAAAGATGTGCTTGCGCCCACTCTTTTGGGAAACAACATGACTGTAGTAATTTCACATGATTATCTCTGATGTGATATTGGATAGAGAAAGTCGGCTATCAGTGGCTTTTCTCTCACTACCACCAAGTCATTGAAAATGGAAACTTTTTCTAGTTTCTAAGCTAGCAGGGATTTTGATTGGGAATTGGGTTTTTTTTCTTCCTTTTGAAGTATTTTAAAGTGAAAAACAAATTGTTTTTCAATAAGTGCTGAGCTGTTTTTACTTGCTGTGCTTCTGACACCAAAATGGTAGAGGGTTTTTCTCACACCAACCAATTCTCCCACTCTCCAGACACCAAGTGGGCATCCTATAATTCAATTCAATTCTGACACTTACTACCAGGAGTTAGCATCAGATCCTGCAAATTAAAGGGCTCAATCCCACAAGACTGCCTCTGCTTCAGATCACAAGTCCCAGACCCCTCACACTTCCAACCAACCAGCTATGAACTGGAGATTCCCACCACCTCCTGCTCAGGCTCAATAATTCACGACAACAATTCACAGAACTCAAGAAAGCTTTTTACTTATTATTACTAGTGTATTATGAAGAATACAACACCAGAACAGCCAAATGGAAGAGATGCATAAGGCAAGGTATGGAGGGAAGGGCACAGAGCTTCTATGCCCTCTTTGGGTGCACCATCCTCCCAGCACCCTGATGCATTCCCCAACCCAGAAGATCTCTGAATCCTTTTGTTCAGGAGACTTATGGAGGTTCCATTAAGTAGGCATGATTGATTAAATCACTGGCCATTGGTGACTGAACTGAATCTTCAGGCCCTCTTCTCTACCCAAGGATCAGGGAGTTTGCTCAAAGTTCCAACACTCTAACCACATGGTTGGTTCCTCTGACTACCAGTCCCAATCCTGAAGCTATCTAAGTCCCAGGAGTCACCTGACTAGTACAAACACACTGTGGTTGAAAGGATCTCATTATGAATAACAAAATATACTTCTGTCACTCAGGAAATTCCAAGCATTTACAAAGCTCTGTGTCAGAACCAGTGACAAAGATCAAATATATTTTTTATTGTATCACAGGTACAAATCATTGACCTTTTTTTAAGTTTCAAACAGCACAAGGGAAAAGGGAAAGCAATTTGTGTCCCAAGGGAAAAGCAATTCAGAAGAAATATTGGTCAGTACCAAACTAGAATCATCTAGAGTTTCATTCCACAACAGGGGAAGAGACTTTCTAAATTAGAGAGAGCAGAAAGAGACAAAAATACAAAGTTTTTTATCACAGCCCTAAGTGGTGACCCATGTTGAGACTGCAGTGACTTTCTCTTCTACGTGCATAGACAGAGGCAGGGCTCAGAGGATGTATGTGTGAGTGTGTGTGCTTCCAGCCAGTTACCCAAATAGAATTTGGTATTCATGAGTTTTATATTTGTCTGTTTAAGGATGCTCAGACATAAATGGATCTTTAATTACATGGGTCTAAATATAACCCCATCTCCCTGCACACGAATCCCACCTTTCAATTGCAAATACATTCATTTGCTCCTACTAACATTAGCTCCTACTGAGCTAAGACTAGGGAGAGTCAGGGAAGGAGCTTCTTATGTGCAAAGGGAAGACCCCCTTCCCAACAAGGAAGCCCTCCTTCTTTCCTGTGAGTCTCCCCCTTTCTAAGAAAAGATAGTGCAAGGAGCCAGCAGCTGCCTGCCATCAGCCTGGCCTGCCCATCTGAGCAGCTTTACCTTAATGGGAGGTTGTTACTAAGGGCAAGAAGCCTCCACACTGCTGCCCTGCATGGGAGGTGTCAACACCCAGGATGGAGGTAGGTGAGTCTGGGCAAAGACAGGACCTTCATGGTCCCTGTTGCCAGCAAAGTCTCTTGGTCTCTGGTTTTCCAAAAGCCTGCTCGGTGCACTGAAGTCTGTTTATTTCCTTCAGCACCAATGTCTGCCAGCTTCTTATTTGAATGTGGAGTTGATTCTGGGTTGGTGGGGAGGCAGTAAATGCTGTGGAGTAGAAATGCTAGGATGGGAGCTATGTTTCAGGCAGAAGAACCTGGCTGTGTATGCCCATTAGATTTGGGGTCACTGAGCCTCTTCCTGGAGACGCCCCAAGGCTTTCCTTGCTCCCTCCACTTGGTGAGCACACCGGAGCACACAGCCACAAGCCAGCTTCCAACTACACACTTGCACTTTCCTAACCCAGGCCTTTGAACCCTTTCTTCACAACCCCTGCTCTCTTTTCTTCTTCAAATGAGCTCAGATCACCCATGGGAGTGGGAGGAGGCAAGATCCCCAATTTACTTCCTTGAGCTTCAAACCTGAGACTTGTTCATCCCTGGAATCAAAAGCTCTGATAGCTAGCGTGCCATTACAACAGCCCCACACTGCAGCAGAGGCAATTTGCGTTTCAAAAGTAATAGAGAGTAAATTGCGGAGGAAATATTTTATGCAAATTAACCAAGCTTAACATTTTGATAAAAGGCTTTTTAAAAAATGAACCAAGGAATCCAATACTCCATTGCAAGTTTAACACAAAAGAAAATTTCAAAAGCCTGAATATTTTTAAGTACGCGACAGCAAAAGACATTAACCACCAATAAGATGGAGCACAGAAGCCAAAGAGCATAAAACTATTAGTTCAAAACAATATTTACGTGAGCTTATGGATTAAGGTGTTTCAATAATTTAAATAATTCTCTCCCTTCTTTTGAGTGGACTCGTTGCTAAGCCAAAACATATTTGCTGTGGGATCAATGCTACATCTGCAAGTGAGCTTGGAACTTACTATCAGAGGAGGCAGGAGGAGAACGAAGATTTGATGAGCATGAACTGTAGGCCAGGCGCTGTGCTAGGTGCTTCATGTGCGTTATCTCGCTTAAGCAGGCATGCTCTGAGTTCCCGGAGAGAAAATGACAAAGGGACTGGGAAAAAGCCATTTGTTGGTTATTCTGGGCACAGGCACTTCCATGTGGAAAGGAAAGAAACTGGCTGAGAGAGTACCATGAATGTCTTTTTCACCCATTCCTACTTGAATAAGATACCCCTCCAAAATCAAGAAAGGTGGGTTGAAGACAAAATATTTTAAAAGTCTAGTAATCGGGCAGCCCGTGTGGCTCAGCAGTTTAGCACCACCTTCAGCCCAGGGTGTGATCCTGGAGACCTAGGATCCAGTCCCACATCGGGCTCCCTGCATGGAGTCAGCTTCACCCTCTACCTGTGTCTCTGCCTCTGTGTGTGTGTGTGTGTGTGTGTGTGTGTGTGTGTGTGTGTGTGTCATGAATAAATAAATAAAATCTTTAAATAAAAAAAAAATAAGTAAAACCTAGCAATATTTCCACTTACCCCAAATGCAGGCTTCCCAGAAGCCCCAAGCCCATGTCCTCACATTCCCTGCTAAAGAGAGTACAGAGAGAAAAGCTGGTTTCAACTCAGGCAAGAGACCTACTAAGATGTGGATCCCACTGGTGATTCCCAAATCTGGGAGACCTTAAAATTATTACAGAGAATTGAGCATCCGCCAGTGCACCAAACTTGCAGATAGAACACATGCTTCACACACAGGTGCACTATTTCTCTAATGTAAGTGCTATGCTGATGAATACAATGCAAATTCATATTAAAAAGTAACTGAATTTATAGTTTTTGGTCTAGGTCCTATGTTCTCCTTCAACAACCCTTAAAAATATAATCACTATCATGTGGAGGTTCACAGTGATTTTTACGTTAAAGAGAGTTCTTCAATAGCTTGGAAAGCAACGACCTTAAAAGGCTGGAACAGTTGTCACCAAACTCACACATGGTGCTGTGCAGAAAAATCTCGCAGACACACCCTATTGGCTCATCGATTCTTGCTTAATAAAAAATCGCAAGAAGCTTGATTATCAATTTTTTCCAGAATTAAAAGTGGCATGTTGGGAAGGCAGGAAAACATGAAAGAAATACCTGATTGATTTCACCATAAAACTTTTAAAACTTCCCAAGTGTCAAAAATGCCCTATAAACATTACAGAGTGATTCAAGATGGCAATGTAGGAAGATCCCGAACTCATCTCTTCCCACAGACGTGCCAAATCAATAACTACACATGGGACGATGCCTTCTGAAAAAGACCTGAACACTAGCTAAAGAGCTATACAACCACAAAGGATAAAAGAGCCACATCAAGATGGGTAGAGAGGCAGAGATGGAGTCTTGCCAAAAACCCCAACCTTGGAGCAGCAACTCATAATTGGGAGGTAGCTCACAAACATGGGGTTTCTCTTCAAGGAATGAGGGGCTCATACCCCACACTAGGACCCCAATCCTTGGGACCTACACTGGAGAGAAGAGCCCTCAAAACATCTGGCTCTGGAAACCAACAGGACTTACATCCAGGAGACCCAAAAGACTGTGGAGAACTGAAAGTCCACTCTGAAAGGACATGTACATGGACCAGGATCCAGCACAAATGCAACAGTTTGAAAAGTGCCTACACCATTTGTGAGATACTTGTTTGCAAATCTTCAAGCATCTATCAGGGATGCCGGAGCCTGGTAGGATTTTCTCTGTGGAAGGAGGCACCATTGTGCGCCATTTTTCCCTCTACCTTGTTAGTGCTAGTGGACTTGCCCCCCACCCCCACCCCCAGGCTCCTCCACAGCCCTCCTGGAAAAGGCAGGCTTGCCCTACCCACACATGCTCGGGTGGTTCCACAGCAGCCAGCAAGCCCACCCCAACCCCAGGCTCCCACATGGCTCTACTAAAAGCAGAAGGTATACTCAGTCCACAGAGGCGATGCCCTGTGAATGCCTAGCTCTGTGGCCATGGGGCCTGTATTACTGGGCCTCCTGGGACTGAAACGATCAGAGAGCTATTTCATGGTAGGCTACCAACCCCAGGCCACAGAACAAAAGGCTGACTGAAACGTACTCATCTTCCTGTGAAAAATGCCTATTTACTTGTCCTAGAGCTTTAGCCTGAGGGACAGGCTTCAGATTTGCCACACATCCAGAGGCTATGCAGGCATTCTCAGGGAATGTAGGCCAGGAGAATACCAGCTTTGTGCCCTGCCTTGGCCTCACTACAGCTCGCCAGTACCTCCCAGAAGGAGCTCATACACTTGTCTGGAGCCCCATTTTTGCATCTTTCACCAAGGACGCACCTCCAAATCACCTGGTCTAGAGGCCAGCAGGGCTTATAACTGTGGTCCCACAAGACTATATAAATTTACATACTTTAAAAGCTGCTGCCTGAGGGTCTGGCTTCAAATCAGCCTGAAAGTAGGTGCTGAGTGAGACACTTCCCTTCAAAACAGACAAGACTTAGCACAACTTCAACAACTCAGACCTATCAGGGATAAGTCAGGCTGCTTAGATAATCACAAAAGTAAAAGACCAACAAGAATGAGGGCAAGGCTGAAAGATAAAGTTCACTGCCCATACAAAGCCACTCTTTCTAAATTGAGATCGTTGCATCACCAAATAAGAGAGAGAGACAGACAGAGAGAAAAGTGAGATGAAATAATAGAGGGATATGTTCCAAAGGAAAGGACAAGATCAAACCCCAGAAATAAAACTGAATGGAGATAAGTAATGTACCTGTAAAGAGTTCAAAGTAATAGTCATAAAGATGCTTACTGAACTTGGGAGAAGAATGGATGAACACAGTGAGAGCTTCAACAGAGATGGAAAACTTTGAAAAGTACCAAACAAAAGGCACAGAACTGTAGAATACAATAGCTGAACAGAAAAATACACCAGAGGGGTTCAACAGCAGACCCTGAGACTGTCATCTGTGGCTAGTGTGCAGGACCCATTACATCTCTCCTCTGCTTTATCAATTTCCTCCCCTTCATCTTGCAATAAGAAAGCTTCAGCCCTGTTGCTTCTGACAGCACCATCACGAACACATGGATCCATGCCAACATTCATGCCCAAAGGACTCTCTCCTGATGCCCTCAGTGTTTTCAGAGCCACCGTCTTCCATACTCATGTGGAAAATGTCCTCTCCCTGACCCTATGCCACCCTGTCACATGGGCACCAGAGCATCCTTCAGCACTGCCTTGGTTCATGGCATCCTTTGTGAAAATAGCAACTTGAGCTTCCATCCCTAAAGTCACCAACAAATTTAGAAACTGGGCTGGGATCAGACATTAAAGCATTTTTCCACCTCCTTGTCTTTCCCTTCTCACACTGCTCCTGGAGCTCTGTCCACAAGAAGTCAGCTCCTTTGTTTTAGCCAAAATCCCAGAAGTCACATAAATTGCAATTCATGCAAATAAAGAGCTAAGAGGGTCCAAAGTGATTATATCTCCAATACCTATATTTCCAGCTATCTTATTGACACTCAAATGGCCCATGTCTCCTCAGACTCAGTAGTGGGTAAACTGACTCTTCCTGCAAACCCGGCTTCCAACCCCCAAGTTGAAGAACCCCTTTTCTATTAGCAAAATTGTCATTCTCCTCAGAGTGAACCAGACCCTCAGAGTCCTCCTGACTCCTGTCAACTCCACTCCCAGTCACCAAGCCCTAATGACCCTTTCCTGCTTGCTTCTCTCTTCTTCCAGCCCCATCACTTCCTGCCTCACACCCAGACAGTGAGACAGCCCCTAAATGGCCTGTAAGCCCTCCTCCCCCTCTCTCTGGTCTATTGGACCACACTTTATGAGAGCAAGGGCTCTAAAACACACCTCTGGTCACAATCCATTCCATATGCACAGAGCAAGACTGGGATGGACAGTCACCCATGATCAGAGAAATTACCCTGGAAGGATCAGTAAGAATAGCCATTTGCTATACACCTGAGCCAGGTACTTTAAATACCATACACTTTGCCAATCTTTACACAACTCTGAGGTAGGAGCTATTGCTCCCTTTTACAGATGAGGAAAACAAGGTTCATGTACTTACATGCATAGAGGTTCCAAACCTCCTTGAGGTATCAAAACCCTGTGAGAATCTGACACATGCTTAAAAATTATAATGGAATTATAATATATATGCATACATATAATACGTATTACGTGTATGCATATAATGAAAAGTCCTGCACACTATTCCAAAGGATTAGCAGATGCAGGGAAGGAATCCTTATGTCCCCTGTTGGTGCACCCCAGGTTAAAAATCCCACCTTAGGGATCCCTGGGTGGTGCAGCGGTTTGGCGCCGGCCTTTGGCCCAGGGCGCGATCCTGGAGACCCCGGATCGAATCCCACATCAGGCTCCCGGTGCATGGAGCCTGCCTTCTCCCTCTGCCTGTGTCTCTGCCCCTCTCTCTCTCTGTGTGACTATCATAAATAAAAAAAAAAAAAAAATTAAAAAAAAATCCCACATTAACAAAATTTTTCACTCTCCCCAGAGGTAGGCATCTGAATTTTAACATTTTTTTTTTTTTAGTTAATGGCCCTGAAGAGGTTTTTTCTCTTTTTTTAATCCTTATTTTCAACACATTTTATCCCCCTGGAATGGGGCAAAGGCATCCAGCTCATAACTGTAAGGAAAGACAAGAGGAATGGGGGAGAACCATTGTACCTGACACTGCCCCCCCAGCCCCCTTGAACAGCCAAATGCTGTTTCTGTGTATGTATAAGAGATGCCTCCCTGGGCACCCAGTGTAGCTCTGGAAGGGAAGAGCAGAAAAGAGCCTGTAACTTCATGGAAAGTAATCCACAGGGTTAAGAAACCAAGGACTATCCTTCAAAAAGATCAGAATTTAATCTGATTGGTGTCAGAAATACTTCCTTGCGGCACCAGGATTTAAACTCATGACACCAAAAGAACAGTCAACGTCGAGCTCTATAATCACTAAAATGCCCTCACCAGCCCTAGGTTAATAGGCTGTCATTCAGAACATGGGTTGAGCCAGAAAAAAGCCACAGCAATGACAAAACAAAATCTCTTCCTTTCCTCATTCACTCATCCATCCATCCAAAATTTATTGGACACCTATTGGATGCATGTGGATTCAGAAATGTCCCTGTTTTCAATGAGCCCACAGCCTACAGGGAGAGAGTGATGATTACAGATTACATGGATAATTACAGTGCCATCTGAATGTGGATAAATGTACATCATAAGGGACAGGTTAAATTAATCATGAAGCAGCCATACCATAGAGTGCTATATAGCCATTAAAAAGAATAATGTAGCACCATATTCATTGACATGGAAAGATCTCCACAGTATAGTAAATAGAGGAAAAATAGAAGATTGCAAAATAGTATTTACATCATTTTACTCTGTAAAATTGTATTTTACACGCACACTAATGTTGAAATCCTGTTCACCAAATTATACACCAGTTAGCTCTAGGTGGTACATTCTCAAGTGATTTACTTTATCCCTCATGCTTTTCTGTTTTGTTTGTACAGTTTAATTTTTTCAAGAGGAAACAACTTTCTTTGGTGAAAATGAGAGGCACTCACCACAGAAAATTCAACATGTAAAGTTCAGTAATGAAGATACTGCCCGCACCGACCGACAGACACACTCACACCCCACTCACAGCGAGCAAAGGTTCTCTAAGGATTCCTGAAAGGTGAATGGTGATGTCTCTTTTTTTTGGCTATGTCTAAAGTTTTCTTCTATTTTGGTTAGCTACCTATTATGGACTAGACTGTTTAAAGATTTGGGAAAATAAGAAAACAATACCAAATGACCCACAACATTCGCTACCTTCCATGGCAATAATGTCTCCGTTCTGCAAAAGTGAGCTTCCCTTGAGTGAGAGCAGCTGTTTCCTTTTCATCCTGCAGAAGTGATGAATCCTCTTGGTGGAGAAGGGGAGGGGGGGTAATTGGGTGATGGACACTATGGAGGGCACTTGATGTTATGAGCACTGGGTGTCATCCGCAACTGGTGACTCTAAGTTTTGTAAGTTCTAATAATATACTATATGTTAACTAATTGAATTTAAAGGGCAGCCCAGGTGGCTCAGCGGTTTAGCCCTGCCATCAGCTCAGGGCGAGATCCTGGAGACCCGGGATCGAGTCGCACGTCGGGCTCCCTGCATGGCACCTGCTTCTCTGTCTGCTTGTGTCTCTGTATCTCTTTCTCTCTGTGTCTCTGATGAATAAATAAATAAAATCTTCAAAAAAATGAATTGAATTTAAATAAAAATAACATACATGTTAACTAAATTGAATTTAAATTAAAAATTTAAATAAAAAACTCTCCTACACTCCAACCCTCCAGACTATGTCTACAAAACACATAGCAAATACATTCAGCCCTGACCCTCAGCCTCAGACCCACCTTTTCTGCTGTCACACTCAGGCAAGACTTGGGGTTTAAGATCATTTATTCACTTAAACATTTACTGAGCCACCCCCCACCCCAGCCCCACCCCCAGTGCTTAGCTTCCTTTAACAACTAACCTGGGGCCGTGAACAAGACAGGTGCTGTCTCCACCTGTGTGGAACTCAGGTTCTAGTGGAAAAGGGAGCAGCAAGAAAGACGGCTCTGGAGTCACAGTCCCCGAGTTCCAGTCCTGGCATTGCATGGACTAGCTGAGTGCCCTGGCTGTGTTGTGTTGACCTTTCTGGGTATCAGCTTCCCTTTGTGTGAAAGGGGCATGATAAACCTCAATAGGTTGTTAGGGGATCAGATGAGATGATGCGTGCGGAATGTCTAGCACAGGGTCTGGCACACGGTGGCCCCAGACAAAGATTAGTTAATATTGTCCTAAACATTTACACTCGCAGTGAGTCGCAGTAAAAGACCCAAGCAATGCTCACAGCAGGGAAAGTACTGAGCACGCCCCCAGGGTCACTGCCGGCCTTCCAGATAACAGGTCTAAGAGGAGGAAGGGAAACTGTGATGGCACTTGGCCCCCTTACTCTAATTAAAATCATGGGGGATCCCTGGGTGGCTCAGCGTTTTAGCGCCTGCCTTCGGCCCAGGGTGTGATCCTGGAGACCCTGGACAGAGTCCCACGTCGGGCTCCCGGCATGGAGCCTGCTTCTCCCTCTGCCTGGGTCTCTGCCTCTCTCTCTGTCTTTCATGAATAAATAAATAAAATCTTTTTTAAAAAATCATAAAAATAAAATCATGGCCCTCGGGGAGCCACAGCCCTGATGCAATCTCCCACCTCGTGGTTCCAGTTGGGCAGCGCTGGCAGGAAGGCAGGGGCCGAATGTTCATACCTCCCGTTCTGGGAAAATACCTAGCGGGAGCCCCACCACGCTGACCTCCACACGGGGTTTTGCTGCACTGGCGCCCTGGGCCTCCCCTGCAGCTCCAGGGGCTGGAAACCGAGAGAGAGGCTGGTCAGCCAATCGCATTGCGGGTTCCCGTGAAAAGGTGAGGAGAGGGCGGTGGGCGTAGGGCACCTGCGGCCGAGGGGGAGCGGGGAGGTGGGGCGGCCCCCCTGGCTCCCGGTCCTGCGCGGGGCCGCCCCTCCGCCGCCAGGCACCACCCCGCCCTGCACTGGGGGGTGATGAGCACCGCCGGGTCAGCACCGGGCTGCAGATCAGCGTCCGCACCTGACCACCCCCGCCTCCCCCGACCTGCGCGCCCAGCCTAACGCTCCCGAGGCGTTTACTGCGTGAATCCTGACCCCGCGGTAGGCGTTGATGCCGCTGGCTGCGTAGACACTCCCCATGGCGGGAAATTTGGGAGAGTATTAGCCACCAGGAGGCACAATCAACAAATTCTTGATTCCAGAGCAAAGAGGAAAAAGGAGACCCCGACTGTGAACGGAGCCACCCGCTGGGTCCCCGCTCAGCAGGCAGCGGCACCCTTCCCGGGGACTTGCGGGTCTGCGTGGAAAGCTAGGTGCAGCCCCAGGTCAAGGACGGGACTCAGCCGCAAGAGACCAAGCACTACCCCCAGGCGGCGGCAGCCCCCTATTCCGTGGGCGCAGCCCCTGCAGGCCTCCTGCAGCCCAGGGCAGGGCAGGGCGAGCTGGACTTATGCACGCATGCTCGCAAGTCACGGCAGGCAGTGGCCACGCCGCACTCCTGTAAAAGGAGGCTTTGGGCTTCCCCTACCAGCTGCGACAGATGCCATGAGCCCTCACCCCCAGACCTCGGCTCTCCACTTGTAGGAAGCACCCAACACCCTGGCAGAGAGCCTCTCTGGCTGGCTAACGTCTCAAGCCTTCCTCCCTCCTGCTGGGTCACCCCAGAGAGGGACACGTCCCTGGAGCACACTTCTCTCCTGTGCACACGGTCTTTAGCAACAGGTTTATACCAAGCCTGTGCTTACTTGATTCATGCCAGGGTCCCCCCAGGAGACTCAATATCACGAAGGCAGGGCCAAGACTAGGTCTGCTCTTGTGCACCATTCCGCACAGGTGATGTGCAAAGAACTACAGGGGCGTAAAGAAGGAACAGCTGACCGAGGTCAGCATCACCCAAGTTAGCATTACCCAAGTTGTGTCTTAAGGAATTGCTAACGTGCGCTCAATAAACAAATGTCTGAGAAACACTGTGCACTCTCACCTCACAATACACACTGGCAAATTATTTTTTTTAGCTCCCAGGAGTCCCACAAGAAAGAAACTCATCTAACTGTGATCCAACATTTCCTAGTTTCCCTAAATATGAGGTCAACTTTCTTTTTTTTTTTATAAGCATTCATTCATTTGAATTTCTTTTCTTTTTAAGATTTTATTTAATTTATTTATTTGACAGAGAGACCACAAGCAGGGGGAGAGGCAGGCAGAGGAAGAGGGATAAGCAGGCTCCCCGCAGACATGGGGAGCCCGACACGGGGAGCCCGACACGGGGCTCCATCCCAGGACCCTGAGATCATGACCCAAGCTGAAGGCAGATGCTGAGCCACCCAGGTGGGCCTAAGATCCTCCTCTCTTTCCTTTCAACATCCTAGAGAGAGTGGGGTGTCTTGGGACATCAGTTTTGGCAACACTATCTGGATATTTCTTGTTTTTAAACATTCTCTTTAAACAAACCAGTGAGGCCCCAACTTTTCAAGACTGTTCAGAGCCACAGCAGCATGGTGGTGTGTGAAGAGGTCTGCTGTGCCCAGGCTGCTTCCTGCCTGTCGCCGCCCTGCCCTTCCTCTGTGGTCTGTGCCCTAACAGGCTTGGGAAACCTCGCTGATAGATGTGCACAGAAAGCCCCCAAGGCTCGCTGCCCTTGGGCTTATGCCAGACGAGAAACCAGGCTGGCACCTGTGCCGGCTCGGAGCACGAGGTCCTCCTCGGGTTCATGATTTCTTCACACCACAGGCTGGCCACACGGAATAGGAGCAGCCGTCGGCATTCACACTGTTCACATGATCACCGATGTTATCCTTTCTGTCTCTCAGGAAACCTCGCCGGTAATCCTGGTACAATTTTTCTTATTTCAAAGAATAGAGAAACTGAGACCCATGGGCGCTCAAGGTCACCCAGCCTGAGAACTGCAGATTGGGAGAAATACTGGTCCTGTGCATCTCCAGCCCAGGCTCTTCCCTCTTCTGGATCAGATCCCTCTTTTAAGGCTAAAGTTGTGTCTGAGAGAGAGAGCTGAAGGCCCAAGCAGGTGTGCAAGCAGAGGGAGCACCCTCACACAGCGGGGAGGTAAGCCCAGCCTCTCCTGGGCCAGGAGGGCCCGACATCGAGAGCAGACGCTGTACACTGCTAGCCTACGCGCTGAATCTGACACCTGGGTTTTACTCAATCCACACGACCAGGTTGGTTTTTAGCTGTCTACACTCAAGAGGCAAGAAAATTCACTTTAAAATCTGGAGCGCCTGGGTGGGTCAGTGGTTGAGTGTCTGCCTTTGGCTCAGGGCATGATCCCAGGGTCCTGGGATCGAGTCCCCTACCGGGCTCCCTGCAGAGAACCTGCTTCTCCATTTGTGTCTCTCATAAATAAATTTTAAAAGTCGTTAAAAATAATAATAAATAAATAAATACAATCTGGATTCTGGCTTCTCTTGAAAACTCAGGAGACCTGGCCACCTTGGGTCTGCGTCTGTGGCAACCATGAGCTGGCCCGGTAGTCTGTCTCTCCAAACAGACATATCCCCCCTGCCTACACTCTCACTGGTTTACCTGCTGGGTCCTGTGGGCACTGGGGTGTGACCGCCCTCCCCTCCCTGCACTTTGCAGATGATGGTCTTATTTCCAAACCCGCAGCCAGGGAGGGAGGCACACAGTGGCCAGACACAGGGACCGCTAAGAGAACAGGGGGAAAGCACCAGGAAACACATTTTTCTGAGGACTGGAACGACCACTTCCACCAAAAATAAAAACAGGCTTCTGCAACAAAGAGAAAATGCAGACATAAATTCCCTTTAACCAGCAGCCAAACACTTTAATATTTATGCCTGGATTTTCCAAGGCAATTTTAATTCACATTTGCACTTTTGCTATAGAAAATAAAAAGGAAGACAGGGGGTACAGAATGTGGAAAATACTCAAAAATACCATCATTTAAATGGAACTGAATTCCTTTCAAAACACTGTGTCCAGTGTAGCTGTTGCCTTGAGACGTGTGTTTTTTGGTTTTTGGTTTTTTTTGTCAGCTCTGTGCACAACTCAAAACCCATTGAAAGCTATAAAAAGCACCTGCCATCTCAATGGACTCCAGAGTCACTTGCTCCGGAGTGGGACTCTAATGTGGCCCCTTGGCAGCAGGCGCAGAGCTGGGGGTGACAGCTGGGGAGCTGCTCAGGCCTGTAACAAGTGAATCTGTTATATTACATTTGGAAGCCACACATCGTTAGATAAAGAGGCGATTCCATGCAGGGGCTGCTGCATCCCAAACTCAACGTTGTCAGTCCTGGATGGCAGCAATGGGGACAACACCACTGCAGAAATAGTAAACTTTCTCAAGACCCTCAAGAGTCCCAGAGTTCACCGTGGCTATTTCTTCCAGCACATTCCCCCTCTACAGGTCGTGGAGCTGGCCAGCTGGGCACTGTACCGGTGTGGGGGTAAGCCTCTCCCCAAAGCCAACTCTCAAAGCAGCCCACCTTCCCGATACAGATGGACCACTGTCTCCTCCAGGAAGCCCTCCATCATCTCCCCAGCCCTCCCACGCTTTCCTCCCAACCGCCAGAGTTCTTGGTCAATGTGACACTCTGCTGCCTCAAATTATTGCTTCATCTTTGTTACATGTGGACCCTTGGCCTGGAAGTTAAGCAAGCTGGTCCCTCAGGTGGTACTGGGTTTCCCATTTCTCTTCCTAAGTGCACATGCAGTAGGTGCTCTGCATAAACAGCCACCCTTATGTGGTAGGCATTCTGGACACAAGATTCGAGCTCCAAGAACAGCAAAGAAGCAGCAGGAACATGGACCTGGGGGACCGTGTAGCTGAGGGATGGGCCAGTGGGCAAGGCGTTTCCACACCTTTGGCACTTGCCTGAGTCCTGGCACCCCAATACTTCCCGGAATAGAGGCAGCGCCCAGCAATGACTGACACAGTTTCCACCAGCCTGGTAGGATAGAGGCTCCAATCCGCAGCCATGTTACACATCTGAGTTTGTGGGGAAATTTTTCCATTGGCCTCAAATCTAGCTCAGTAAGTGACACAGGGGAAAAAGGAACAGAGTGTAGGTTCTCAGTCTCCGTGCAGAGGAGGGAGGCATTGAGAACATGTGGGAGGAGGTTGCAAAACAGGCTCTAGGAGCAGAGAACGGAATGGGAGTGTGTCCCAGATCTGAGACTGGTAAAATAGGTTTGCTAAGGGAACCACAGCAGCTATTTGGATATGATTTCCCTACTGGTCTCAGTAGATACATGGACCTTGGCTGTCAGTCCCCCACTAAAGGCCACCTAGAAGCCCACAAAGAAGCAGGGCATCCTCTGAGCAGAGTTCTGGTCCCAGGGGAAGAAGAAGCGGGAATGCAAAAACCATGCTGTGTCACATGGCAGGTGGCTGTCCCCGACCAAAGCCTCAGGACTTGAATCAAAACCCCCTTCAGCAACAAGAAGCAAGCCTGGGACATGGTTGGATGAAGAACGAAGAAGTCAATCCATCTCATCGAGGGCCACCTCTACCATTCGTTCACTGAAGAAGTGCTCACTTGGCACCAGCTGCCACCATACCCCAGCGGCCTGCAGCTGTTCTGGCAGAGGAGATACAGAGGGAACCAAGAGGACTCCGACAAGCTTGCACTCCACCTGGGGAAGAAGACCACCAAGCTCTGACCGATGAATCATTTCAGGTGGGGCTTGATGAGTAAAGCAAGAGGAGTAGAGGATGAACAAGGGTTGGAAGGAAAATTCTCTAATGGTTGCCTGCAGAAAGGGTGACATTTGAGCAGAGACGTTGGTGAAGAACGGAGGGGGAGTGTTCCCAGCAGGCGAAGAGCAGACAGGGAAGGCCTAGGGTGGGAGGGAGGATGCCCAGGTAAAGCAAGGGGCTGGTGTGGCTGAAGTAAAAAGGGGGAGCACACTAGAAGGGGCTCCCCTGCATTGGCACCTGTTATCCACAGGGGCCCGTGGCAGCAGAGCTGCCTGTCACTCATCTTCCTCCCCCTCCCATTCACACAGAGGGACACGTGGGAGGAAGATTCGCCTGAGCTGCCCCCACCCCTAAGCTGAGCCTTGAGCGCCAGTAAGACCCGGTTAAACCCGAAGAGGAAGCTCATGGAGTAGTCAGTCTCACTGAGGTAAGATGGAGTATTTTCCAAACCACAGCTTTCTGAACTTCCCCTTCAGGTCCAACATTTGTGTTTGAGACCAGCTCAAAGGAGATTTTTCTCCCAAAGCATCAGTTACGTGCATCCTGATATCTTTGCAGGTAGAGGAGCAGGACCCCAAACAATGAGTCAGTTTAAAGAAGGCAAGGCCTCTCTCTCTTCTGCTTGGATCACTGAAATGATGCTGAGCTTCCTAGATGGAAACAGGAGGAAACCACTACCGAGGTCCTGAATCAGGCCTTTGTGACTGGGCCTGAGGGGACAGTCTGCACCTTGACGAGAGACCCAGGGACCTGCCCCAGAAGGGACAAGTGGAAATGGTGAGGTCAGAGGTCAAGGCTCAGCAATGCAGCCTGGTGTCCCCCATACGTCTCCCAGCCCCTCTGCTCCCCTGGGCCACAAACTGCCTCTCACAAGGACCCCATAGGGACAGCCTCAGCGCCTTGGGCATATGGCCCACGCTGCCGGGGAGGGGTCACCCAGATGCCCTCTCTGCTGAAAACCCTTCCCACACTCCACACTGCCCTAGAGACAAAGCCCAACTGCCGTTACAGTCCCACCATCCTCAGCCCACTCCCTACACCCAGTGCAGCGGAACCAGTGCTTCTCAGAAACCTATCCCTGTGCTCATGACAACAAGTGCGTCTTGCAGGAGCCCCAGCACACACACCCACACAGGCTTCTGAAAACGGGTTTCAAGAAACCGTGATCCTTATTACGTACCATGAGCCCTGATGGTTCCAATTCCGCCTTATTCTGTTTGTTTTTAAAGCTGGTCATGACACAGTGAATTGGTTTCGTGACCCACCAGCAAATCATGAACTACAGTTTGTATAACAATATACTAAACCTATTTCTATAGTCTGTCCAAATCGCCTTCCCCTCCCATCCCTCTGAGATTCCAACACGCATCTCTTTCTGGTGGGATTTTTCTTTCTCTTCCCTATTCCCCTTTTCTTCTGCTAATTCAGTTTTCAAACTTGAGCACACATTAGAATCACACAGAATGCCTTAAAGATATACCAATGTCTGGGCACCCTCTCACACCGGTCCACCCCAGATTCTGATTTAATTGGTCAGGGTGGAGTCCTGCCCACAGTGCTTAGCACCCAGAAGTAAATATTCGCTGTATGAATTCATGAGGAAGGTTCATTTCACAGATAAGGAAACTGATGTTCAGAAGGCTGGGTCACCTAGCCAATGTTGTACAGCTAGAAGTACAAGAGGTGGGGTTAGGACTCAGATCTGCCCAGTTTCAGAGTCAGAGCCTCCTAACCAGCACAGGAACCTCCTCTTATAGCCCAAGAGATAGGAGATGCAACTCACAGCTGTTGCCAGGCCTAAGGATGAGGATCCAGGGAAACCACTAGGTATCCCAGCAGGACCACTTTTCTCCTGGCTCCTTTCTGGCCCTGGGTTCACACAGCATCCCCCCCAAATCACTTGGACCCCAGTCTACTTGTATTGCCACTCTGCTCTCTCACCCAGCTCTCATATTCCCTATGCCATCTGGACACTTCCAAAGGGACATCCTCTCAAATAATAGGACTCACCCCAAACTCATTCTCTCCTTCCTCTCACCCCCAGCATCATCACCACCCCCACTTCATGCTTCTAATTTCTAAATTCAAGACACTCCAACCTCAACATCTCTGGGACCAGTCCTTCCCTCCTCATTCCTCCAAGCCATCCTACTGGGCACCCAGTCTCCTGTATTGCTGCTCCCCATACCCCACCTCAAGACCCCACTGCTTCCTTGGCTTGCCGCCAGCTTGCTGCCAGTTCATTGCCACTTTCTCCTGGACTGTAGGAGTGGTCTCCATACATCTGTTTCCATGTTCTCCCCACCTATCGACCCCCACAAATAGGATGCCTGACCAAAGCCCAACTGTGGCCAGGTATCTTCTTTACCTAGAATCCTCCAATGAGTCCATACTAGCCCACACTGGTACATAAAACTCAAATGTCAGTGTCCACTGCTGTAAGCTGGTAGGAAGGGACCCTTCCAGCCACATTTCACCATGGCTCTACCACATGTGCCTCCATCACCAAATAACAGATGCTAGGCAGGCCATTTCTCAGATATGCCTCCTACTCCCACCCTGACCCAGGCATCAGTATCACCCAATCACAGAAGGAGGGCTCAAGAGGAAATAACACCATCAGGAGGACCAGCCCAATAAGCCAAATGTTCCAGACGTTACTCACTGCTCTCCATGCTAGGACCATGGCAACAAGTCACAGTTCAGGTTCATTTATGAGCAAATAGTAGGACCATGGTGTGCTAATAATAACTGTGAAAAAAGGTGGGGATGGTAAAGATTTCTAGCAGAGCCATGGGGAAGATAGGTATAGGTGAGGGAGCACAAAATTATGGCAGTGAGGAGGGCTGTTAGAAATCATACCAGGTCATGGGACTTCAGTAAGCTAACAGGGGATTGGAATACTGGCCCCTGCTATACCCTCAAATGAGATATATTTTCATAAGGGAAGGAAACTTTTCCAGGATGTCCATCTGTTTTAGAGTAGGTAAGATTCAGAAGTCTTCAGGGAAATATTGTTGAGAAATATCTTCCCCTGCACAGAGCTTTCTTTACTCCCAGATCCAGGAAAGGTTGGAACCTTCCACACATAAGGAATCAATTTCTAGGTGTCCATTCCATGACCACACCTCTTCAATTGGATGCTCAGGAGTCCCCAGGTCAATTCCCCCTACCCTGCACCCTGTCTCAGGCCCCATGCTCCTTGCCTGAGTTAAGTTGATTGGGGTCCCTACTTTGGCATTCCAACTGCCTAATTGGGAATAATTACAACTCTTAATTATACCTCAATCATTACATACCAACACCACAGCTGCTTTTAAGTTTTATTTTTCATTAAAGCAATGTTTTCAAGAGCCTGTTTAAAAAGGAGGAAAAAAAACTACTGAATAATCATTTATAATTTAAAAGTAAATAAGAACCAATTATGACCATGTTTGTGAAACAAAATGCTGTATCCAATCCAGTTAGTTATTAACCTGGAAATCTCTTTGAGTCACCTGGAGCTTCAGACTCATGCACCAAGCTCTGTGACTCTGATCTAAAATTCCAGGGTTAAAAAAAATAAAATAAAATAAAATTCCAGGGCTGGTTTCAAGTAACCACAGACATAAGTTATTTTCAGTTCAAAACCTCAAAACCTATGGAGTTTCCCGGAAAGATGGCAACGAAAAGTGTGGCCGGGCCTGAAGGATGGGTATTCCAAAGGAATATATTCCTACAGACCATAATAATTGCACTGATAAAGCATTTCCCATTTTAGAACGTACATTCAGATGTATTTGTACATAACTCCAAGCCTCATTTTCTTTGTGGTTCTTAACCTTCTAAAGGTATAGCATTGAAAACTCTTCCCCAGAGGGGTACCTGGGTAGCTCAGTGGGTTAAGCATCTGACTCTTGATTTCAGCGCAGGTCATGATCTCAGGGTCTTGAGATCAACCCCTGCATCAGGTTCTGAGCTCAGCATGGATTCAGCTTCTCTCCCTCTCTCTCTGCGCCCACCCC
Organism: Vulpes lagopus; assembly: GCF_018345385.1. Classification (NCBI taxonomy): domain Eukaryota; kingdom Metazoa; phylum Chordata; class Mammalia; order Carnivora; family Canidae; genus Vulpes; species Vulpes lagopus. Next base: position 107,189,149 of record NC_054830.1, on the reverse strand, counting down.
CTGCTCATGTGCTCTCTTTCTAAATAAATAAATAAATAAATAAATAAATAAATAAATAAATCATAAAAAAAGAAAGAAAACTCTTATCCAGAAAAATGCATATATACAAAACATGCACAAGATTTTACATACAATTTTAAGTGATTCACACATTCGTAAGGTGTGAATGGATTCACACACCCATGAATTCCTTAAGATTTACAATTTTCAAGATACTTCATTTGTTTGTTTTTAGTACATGGAAAAGGCATCGAGGTACTTGCAAATTATATGCATTATGAAATTTCTGGCATGGTTATTTACAGTCCATTCTACAAAACACTGAGCGCTTACTATGTCCCAGGCACTGGGCTAGTTACCAGAAGACAGGAATGATGTAGTGATGAATCAAATAGGATACCTGAAGGAACTCAGGGGAAGATGCATGGGGAGGACACTCACTATACTGAGAAGGAAGGAGGAGGAAGTGTTGGAAGAATTTTGATTCCTGTGAGGCTGCCAACCTTTGACCTTATTGCCCTATGAAAGCTGCAGGTGGAGTGGGAGGGCAGAGAAGTGTCTCAGCACAGAACATGCAACAATGGCATCAATGTGAAGACCTAAGTCCCAGACTAGGAATAGCAACCTCATGAGTGCAAGCCCTTGAGCCTGACTCAGTGGCCATGGAATGTGACCAGGGCATTCATTAATTATCAGGGATATACTGTCTTCTAAGGACCCTACACAAGCAGTCCAGGAATAGAAACTCATGACAGAGCCATGTGCTTTAGGAAAGGCAAAAGCTAAATGGAGAAGATATGGCTAAATCCATTGATAGTTTGTTGGAACAACTGCTCCTGTGTATCATAACAGCCTCCTAATTCAGACCTCAGCTTCTGGTGTTTCCAACCTGTCACTTTGCCAAGTACACATTTGTTTGACCATCATCTACTACCATAACCATTTTTTAAAAATCATTTCATTGCTATTTAATAAGAATACAGAGTATTATTATCCTTACCAAGAAAAGAGCTGGAATTTCATACCATGTGTATACTCACAAAACACACACACACACACGGTTACATATCTTTAGTTTTCTTATTTTTCTAGACTGGAGAAATTTTGTCACAGCTCAACACAAGTTCACAGAAAAGCATTTGGAAACCACCATAGGAGGCTTAAGAAAGAAAGCAAGAGCAAAGTATGTAAGGAGCGATTGGCCCTGCCCAGGATAGAGAAGGGAGGTTTCCCAATGGGTGCTAAAAGATGAAAACAGATTCAGCTGGTGGGGTTGCTGGAATCACACAGACACGCTGGAAGTGAAAACAGGTGGTGAGAAAGAAGCACAATGTCAACCTTGTTTTTGAACTCCTGTATCTGTCATGTCCTCAATGTCCAGGTCTGTACCTCTAAACTGTCTTTGTATTTGCAATTTGGACTGTTCTAATTGTTGGGCAAACACTTCAAGATATTGCTGGATGATCTTGCTCCCCAAACAACAATTAGGTTTTGTAAGCTTTCCTATATTTGTATGTGGGCCCTTATTTTTAAAAATACTTAAATATTAGATTATAGATGGGAAACCAGAAGCCTATTGCTAGAGAAAAAATACAAATAAATTTTGTATAATTAGAAAAAAGATGAGAATTACTTGGTGAACCAAAGCAGTATTTCTTTATTCCCAACAGTACTCAGTGGATGTAAGCCAACAACTACATGTTTAATTTTGAAAAAAAAAAAAGTATATAAGACTTTCAGTTAAGTATAACCAAATGGTACAAGCATTTATGTTTTCTCCCTCTGAAAACTCACTAAAATAATAGTCATTTTTTAAAAAGATAAATATCCAAAGGAAAAAAGAATGACAAAGGAATGATCAGTGAATGAAAAATTTCCACAGATTTTGGGAAAACAGAAAATGGTTGGAGGAATGGTAACTTGCACAACAGGGCCAAAAAAGCAGCCATTGATGTGCCCGCAAAATATCTATGATATTTAGACTAATCCCTTCTCTCTCATTCCAACACAGAACCCCAGAACAGCTTTAGGACTCAAGATTCTAAGTACCACGAAAAGCAGAAAGTGGAGAGAATGAAGGCACAAAGCTGAAAATGGGAGGATTTATTGAAAGTCAGAATACTGAAGTATTGTGCTCCAAGATTGCTTCCACAACCCCAAAAACCAGTTGACTAACTTTACCCACCCTAGCCCAAGGAAATCAAAGATTTATTTTCTGGGGAAAATAAATCTAGATAGGCTCTGGACTCAGAAACATCATGCATATTAGAAATAAAGGTAGATTAATTTAGTCTTCAGTTCCCATTCTTCCACCCCATTCCCAGAAAGCTGGAAACAAGGCATTCTTCTCTGAGATTGGAGACCAGAGAATTCATACAGAGGGAAAAGATGTCCAGATACTTAATTTGCCTGGTATCACTACAGAATACAGTAAAGCATACTGATTAACCAATCATACACACACACACACACACACACACACACACACACGTGTGTGTGCACGCGTGCATGCATACACGCGCACCAAACAGCATTTTGGAATCCTATTATTAAATATTAAGAGTCAACCAAGGATCATTTAACATATGAGGAATTGCTGATATGAAGACAAAGTAAAACAGAAAAAGGAAAGAACCAGGAAAACTGAGCTAATAAAGAGAAATGAATGCCAAATTTTTAATTAAAAGTAAGGTACTACATCTAAGAAACAAAGAGTCTATCTTTCTAAAGGGAACAGAGTTCCAGAGAGAAATTCACAATTAAAAATAAAATAGCCCAAATTTAAAAACCAATGGAAGATTTGAAAGGCAAAGAATTTACCCCCAAATTTCCACTTGCCTAGAAAGAAAGGCCAAAGAAAGGATAAATTAAATATGAGATACAGAAGATAATGGAGCAATGCTTTCAAGTGAGTTTTTAACCTGAAATTTTATAACCAGCTAAATTATCATTCATATGAGAATGATCAGATTCATCTTCAGACTTGAACTCAAAACTTAAGCAGGCAATCTGAAGTAGAATAGCAGTAGTATTCCCGGGTAATGCTGTGCCACAGGTCTAGAAAACAGTCTACAACAGAAGCAGAAAAATGGGACACCTGGGTGGCTCACTGGTTGAGTGTCTGCCTTTGGCTCAGGTCCTGATCCTGGGGTCCAGATATCGAGTCCCACATTGGGCTCCCCACAGGGAGCCTGCTTCTCCCTCTGCCTATGTCTCTGCCTCTCGCTCTGTGTCTCTTATGAATGGATAAGTAAAATCTTAAAAAAAAAAAGAAAAGAAAAGAAGAAAAACTCCACAAGGAAAAAATAGAGAGAAAAAAGGCATTTACTCTAGGAGAAATAAAGTAGAAATTCCAAAGAAAGAAAACAACCATAACACTCTACTCGGCTTGTCACTGAACTACACTTACGTAATTATAATAATGTAACCATAGACTTCTAATTCAACCAAAATAAATTTTGCGATTATGCAAGACAAATGGAGAAATGGGTATGAGGTGAGGAATGGAGAGTGAGTAGGAGGATGTGTGTGAGCATTCTAAACCTACCCATACTGTAATAAGAATTCAATAATGTTCAAATCAGGTAAATCAAGAAATAGTGGTATTTGTTTATTATTTATAAATTTGGAGGTAAATTACCAAAGAAATATTAAACTGTTAAGGGTGAGGGTGTTGCAGGTACTTAATTCTGGGGAACAGAAAGGAAAGGGATTGGGGGAAGGACAACTAATTGCTATTTTTTATTGTAAGCTTTTTAATGACAGCATGTATCACTTAGATAAAAGCAAATTTTATTTTTTTAAAATACACATGAAATATTAACATGTTATTTAAGATTATATTTAAATGGTGAGAGCTTTTAAAGATTTTTTTATTACTTCAGTTCTCTAAGCAAAGACACCTTTATAATTCATAAATCTAACATTCAATTTCTACCTATTTGATATGTGTACAATGGAATATTACTCAGCCATTAGAAACGACAAATACCCACCATTTGCTTCAATGTGGGTGGAACTGGAGGGTATTATGCTGAGTGACATAAGTCAATCAGAAAAGGACAAACATTATATGGTCTCATTCATTCGGGGAATATAAAAATTAGTGAAAGGGATTAAGGGGAAAGGAGAGAAAATGAGTGGGAAATATCAGAGGGAGACAGAACATAAGAGATTCCTAACTCTGGGAAACCAACAAGGGGTAGTGGAGGTGGGCGGGAGGATGGGGTGACTGGGTGACGGGCACTGAGGGGGGCACTTGATGGGATGAGCACTGGGTGTTATACTGTATGTTGGCAAACTGAACTCCAATAAAAAAATTTTTAAAAAAGAAAAAAAACAATTTCTACCTATTTGATTTTGATTTTCATCCATACTTTAAGGCATATATTATGTGGAAGAGCAAGGTTTTGACAGTTACCATTCTTCTACCACTCAGTAGCTAATGGATCTCCATCTGCAATTCTGAGTCCAGGCTTTCACTAACAATTTCATGGTTGGCCCATCCTGTCCATGCCACACCCTAACAACTTCATTCATTGTTAGCTGTGATAACAATGGGCTGAGCCATGATTTTCAACAGTGGAAGCCCCAGCATCCCATCAGGCCAAGCTACTACTTCTGTCTGTTTCAGAATCCACCTGCCTCCTCAGCAGGAGACAGGGAGCTACTGGTGCCATCTTGCTCCCCTGGCTCAACACTGAACACCAGGTTCTCCTTCAGTACATCCTCACTAGGAAGATGATAAGAGTGGCTTTTTTCAAGGTAATAATCCCACACATACAACAATAATCTCCCCATAGTGAATGCCACATCTCTCTGAGAAGCCAGTAGCAGTTAGGTCCCTACCATCTGTGAAGCCCCCTAGGACTAGGGATCTGAATATTCATGGCACCTGGGCCCTCCTTCCCAGAGATGCCAGAGGCTCTCCTTCTGTGCTGATGTGGTTGCCAGCTGATATAATACAGGCATGCCACTGAGTAGACTATCAAGTGGACCAGCTTGACTTGGACAGTCTCAGCCCAAATCCAATCATGTCCCAATCAGGTTTAATTGAGATTAATAACCTCTCACAACTGGCTCTAGATGTTTCATCAACAGATATCCTGCTAAGAAAACTGCTCTGCAGGCTTCCATTCTGGCCAATTTCCATCTTCCTCCCTCCCTACCATGACTCCCAGCCCATCAGACCACCCAACCCTACAGGAACAAAAGAAAATACCAAGGTCACTTTCAGGACCCAAAGAAGATGGGAAAAGCAGAAGCAGAACTACTACTAAGTCAGAAGTATCAAAGCCCTGGCATAAGCCTCTTTGCCCCACTCTAATATCACCTATAAGAGTAGATATAGGAAAGTTCTAGAAACACTGTTTGTGACCATCGTTATTATGCTGTCTGCACTGTGGCTAATGCTTCCCAGCTCTGCCCACATGGGCTGCTGACAGTGGACTAAAAGGAAACATCAGTCATTTATTTCCTTAAAAGTTAACTATTAAGCACCTCCTCTGTGCCAGGGCACATGGAATTTAGTGAAGCCTAAATATGGGCACTAGAATTTAGTGAAATATAAAAAAGATAAGATCCCTTCCCTTAGGAGTTTAGAGTCTTGACAGAGAGACTGATGGAGCCAGTAATGTCATATGTAGACATGGCCCAAAAGTTTTAATAAGGGCTGTGAAGTGAGAGTAGGGCAGAGGACAAAGTGGAGAAAGGGAGCCTAATTTAGATAAAAGGTCAAACAAGGCCTCCCTAGCACCAAGTGAAGGATGAGTGAAAATTAGGTAGACGTGGGGGAAAAGAGCAATCCAGCCAGAGGAACAGTCTGTGCTGGGTCCCTGAGGTGAGACTGGAAGAAGTGGTTAGGCCAGCTGAGGCAGAGCCACCAAGACGGACCACAGAACAAGATGAGGCCACAGAACCGCAGAGGCTGGACTACGCCAGGCCAGGTGGGCCACAGAGAGGGCTGGATTTCACCTGGAGCACAGTGAGAAGTTACTAATGCAGGATACCTCCTTCTATGCTTTGAGGAAGATGCCTGGGCATAAACTTAACAGCACAGTCCCTAATTTTTGCTCTGGAGGAACATTTCCCTAGAGTAAAACAGGTTTATTCATTCATCCATCAAGTATATACCACAGGAATAAAACTAACTCTCCTACAACAGAAGTGAGATCAGTCTCACATGATCAAAGGTAAAGCTTTTCCTAAAGAGCTGCTGGGGGCTTCCATCTGCCCTGGGGAAATGAAGGCCAAAGGGAAACACATAGACCCCACCTTCAGGAGGCTGGAGAGAAAAGGCAGGTCAACCCTGCCTGTGGGTCCCCAAACAGGAAAAGCTCCTATCAGACTCCTGTTCAGATTGACTCGGGACTTCAGAAGGAAACAACTTACTTGAAAGGAGGTGAACTTCACATTGGAATGAGAATCATGAAAATGTACCATGTAATATCTTTCCCATATTTTGATCTCCTTCGAAGGGATTCTCTGCTAAGGGGGTGATCCAGGAGTTAGAGCTGTCAGGGTGAAGAGAAGGAGGGAGCACCTCTCTGCTTTTTCACACAGAAAAGCAAGAAAATCCCCCATCTAGCTTACCTCACTCCCATTAACTCACACTCTGCACAGGCTCTTCACAGAAGCACTTTTCAGAGAATCAGAGCTGAACACTTCAAAAAACTTTAACACTGAAGATGCTTTTTGATGGGGCAGAGAAGGTAATAGCTTTAGTCTCGAGCGTCTGCATTGGCGCCAACAGCCCATACTGAGCCTGTAAGGTGACCCAACCCTTGGGAAGAGCTTTTCAGAAAAATTGGAAAGGGGCCCCGGCCTTATCCATTGAGGCCTGAATACCATGCCCATTACCCGAACTGCCAGGTATGAAAGAAGAGAACATGGGACCGCGGTCACAGTGAAAGCTGCAATTACCACCAGCTCTGGCTCACCTTTGTGCTCCCTCATTTCTACCGCTTTCTATCAGGTGTTTTTTTTTCAGACCCACTGCAGCCCAAGTGCTGAGCTGAGTTCCTTTGTGTTGCCAGAGCTCTCTTACCGAAGCCTCCTGGGGAAGTGAGAAGCCCCATTTCTTGCCCTATCTTACTCCTCTTGTCGGAGGACGTAAGGTGGGGAGCCCCAAGCCTTGCCAAAGTTTCCTGTGAAAAGATAGGTGCCAGGAGCCTCTCTCTGCACAGCAAGTGGTTAAAGCAGGTAAAGAAGTGTGAATAAAGGGCCTGTGGCTGAAAGGGAAGCAAGGGCTAGAAGAGGCTTGTAATTTTAGAGTTCTCCAAAGCTTACAAATTTAAACACCAGCCAATCAAGCAATCAATGACACAAACTCAAATTGTTCCATCGTCTCACTGCCCACTGCCTTTGCCTGAATGTAGGGACTGGCCACTTGTGTTCTGGACGATCAGAGCAGTGCCCGCCTCAAGCCTTGACCCTCCTCCTCTCCAGCTCCCAGATTGGGACTACACTTCTGCTAGAGTGGCTTTTCTCAAACTACGCTGTGGCTGTGTCTCTCCCACAGTGAACACTCTTCAACAACCAGCCACTGCCTATCAAAGGAAGTCCAACCAAGCTCCCTACAGTAACGGGCACAGCCTTTCAGATCCATCTCCTGTGACCTCCACTGTCTCACTTTCCCCTCTGCCCTACTCCTATCTTCCCCTATAATGCACATCCTTCCCACTCAACAGAAATACACAGCCAGTGACAACTCCCAGGATGTGCCATAGAGTTTGCACACCTGTACCTTTGCATATGCTATTCTTTCTGCCTGGAATGTTTTCTTCCTCTACTTCATCCATTCATAAAACTCCTCTTAAAATACTCACTTAAATGTTAGCTCCCTCTGGGGCTCCTGGGTGGCTCAATCAGTTGAGTGTCTCACTCTTGGTTTCAGCTCAGGTCATGATCTCAGGGCCATGAGATCAAGCCTCAAGTCAGGCTCTGTGTTCAATGGGGAGTCTGCTGGAGATTCTCCCCCTCTCCATCTGCCTCGGCCCCTCCCTCTACTCTCTGTCTCCCTCTCAAATAAATAAATAAGCCTTTTTAAAAAAATGTTTGCTCCCTCTGAAGCTTTCTCTAATCTCTGATAACTGATCCCCCTCTTCCGTTGACCAGTAGGCCATGTAACACTAAATGGCAAGCATTGGTCTACTCCACTAGAATGAGTTCCTTGGAACATAGATTAAAATTCCATCCTCCTCCAGTCTCCTCTCCAACATGGAGGATGAAAGTATCTTTGCATTGTCCAGAATTAGGTAAAATCATTCCCTTTTTATAATTGAGCAAACTGAGGTCTAAAGAGGTAAGAGTCACAATGCCAGTTGGCAGTAGACTTTGATCTAGACAACAGTTTCAGTCTACTCAACCCCTAATTCAGAGTATTTTCTACCAGGGCTCCCTGACCACCTGGGTCTGAGCCTGCTCATCTCCATAGAAGGTGACATCTTCAACCTTAAGTCCCATTTAGCCAGAGTAACATGATACAGAGGTCTCTGGGGTCTAGGCATCTTCTGGGCACTGCCATATTACCACAGAGCCTTTTCCCATTTCCAGGAAGCTCAGAAGACTCCCATGCAGAAGTTTATTTCCAGATACTTAAACTCATTCAAGCTCCTGAGGTTTCTGGAAGACCTCACTCCAAGCACTGTTTGCCAGGGAGTAGAAAGGTGACCTAGTTGCATGACCTCCAGCAGAGAGTCAAGGAAGAAACACAGCATAGGAGCTGAGAACACCTGTATTCTCCACATTGTCCTAACCTCCTAGAGTCATAAGTACAGAGAAGGCCATTGGGAAGGAGTTTTTAATTACCTGCAGGTGTCCCAATTAAGCAGTATTGCCTCCCCAATTAGCAGTCCCTTCCATTGAAAATCATTAGGTGTAATTCCATTTCCTGGGAAACATCTTAATCAAGCAAGCTCTGTCCCCAAATCCTGAAGCAGCCAGACTGCTGCTGTTGTCAGCCTGGCCTTGTCTGGTCTAGATGATAATGCTAAATTGGGCTTTGGGTCAATTTCCCAATTAAACATATCCTTTTAATTACACTGTTTTCTAATGTTTATGGCCAAATCAAAGGTCTGTTTCTTACATGACGTACTAAAGGTAGAACATATTCAAAAAAAGCCCTTCCCTAAAGAAGAAGATAAATTTGTAAGTGTACTCAATTAAATCACCTCTGTTATAAAAAATAAATCTGTAACACTATTGGATGAGAGTTACAAAGAACAGTCTGTTTTTAAGATGTAAGACAGAAAAGCCTTAGGTGTCTTCACTCTCAAAGTCAGAAGAGACCCCCGTTTCTCTTCCCCTTTTTTCTTCACTATTCTCCAGTATCATTAAATTGAAGGTGACAATCTTAGGAGAGAGGAGATGGTCCTAGATGCAGGTGTCCATAGAGGGCTCTCCAAGTTCTCAGTCTTTTTAAGAGTTTTAATCAGAAGATGAAGGAGAGGGATCAGAGGAAGAAGAGGATTCAGAGTTGTCCCAGCCTGGATAAATGTTGGGGAATTATGGTCGATTACATGTCAGCACCAAAGCCAACTGCTGACCACCAGCTTTGTAATATTTTTAGAGATTCTCCTGCTTTATTGAGTCCAATTCTCTTGTCCCGAATTCAAAGAGCCCCAATCTCAGGCTGATGAAGGGTTCACTGCCGACGAAGAGGTTCATTTTTTATCTACCTGATCCTGTAATCCTTCACACTGCAATGCTGGCAAAGTAGTTTTCCTCCCCATCCCAGCATAGCATCCTCCTTGCACTCTGCTAGTTTATCTCTTTCCTCCTTTTGTTCCATTCTCAACAGTAAACCCCCAGGAAAGGGGAAAAGGAGGGAAGCAAAGAACAAGATGGAATTGGTTCAATAGCAATTTACAGTCCCTCAAAACTTATCCCTGAAAAACCTTACAAAAAACAGCTTAATTTTCACTCTGAATGAGACTCTGAAGTTCAAATCAAATTCTGTTTCCTTCAACTTTTTTTCATATCTATGTTAATCATATTCCTATGAAATTGGAGAGAGAGAAGGGCCCCTCTCCTTGATAATAAATTTAATATGGAGATGATTAGAAGTGCATTTGTCATCGTTGCCTGGAGAGCTTCATGCATTAGCCCTCCAGAAATTAGATCAACACCTAACCATCCCTGCCACTCCCCAGGTCCTCACCACAGTACCAGCCTCTGTAATAATCACCTTCTATTGATTTTTTCCCCAAATTATTTATTTTTTAAATTTCACAATCAGCTTACCTTAATTCATTATTATTCAACATTTAGGGACAAACTCCCAAACCTAGAGGACTCTGGTCCTAATAGGTTAAAAAAATTGTATAAATACATAAATATATACGTGTTTGTGTGTGTGTGCGTGTATGTTTATGTGTGTGTGTGTGTGTGTGTGTGTGTAAAATCTGAAGTCAGGTGCTTTCTATGGACTTTTACTATTTCTTCCCTTTCTTCTCAAAAGACAAAACTATTTAGATCTGATAAATCATCTGGCCTATTATATGAGCTTCCTTTTCTCCCTTACAGAAATCCTGAATGAAAACATTGCTGTTGGGACGCCTGGGTAGCTTAGCGGTTGAGCATCTGCCTTCAGCTCAGGGCTTGATCCCAGGATCCAGGATTCAGTCCTGCATTGGGCTCCTTGCATAGAGCCTGGTTCTCCCTCTGCCTGTGTCTCTGCCTCTCTCTCTCTCTCTCTCTCTCTCTCTCTCTCATGAATAAATAAAATCTTAGAAAGAAAAGAAAACATTGCTGTTTCCCAACATACGCAACAGCCAAACTATGGAAAGAACCCAGATGTCCATCAACAGAAGAATGGGTAAAGAAGATTTTATATATACATATATATATATATATAATTATTTATATATAAATAAGATTTTATACATATATATAAGAATATATATATATATGAATACTATTCAGCCATCAAAAAATGGAAATATTTCCATTTAAAATTAAGTGGATGGAACTAGAGGATATTATGTTAAGCAAAATAAATCAATCAGAGAAAGACAATTATCATATGATCTCATATATGGAATTTAAGAAACAAAACAGGATCATAGGGGAATAAAGGAAAAAATAAACAAGCAAAATCAGGGAGACAAACCATAAGAGACTCTTAATCATAGAAACAAACTGAGGGTCACTGGGTGATGGACATTAAGGAGGGTACATGATGTAATGAGCACTGGGTGTCATATAAAACTGGTGAATCACTGACTTCTGCCTCTGAAACCAATAATACATTATATGTTAATTAGTTGAATTAAAATTTAAAAATACAAATAAATGGGGGTGCCTGGCTGTAGTCAGTAGAGCATGTGGCTCTTGATCTCAGGGTCATAAGTTGGAATCCCACAAAAAAAAAAAAGAAAAGAAACAAAAGGTTTCTGCTCCAATAGTAGTCTGGAGACATTTCCCTGGCACAAGCCACAATTTGTCACTGAGTTCACTTTCAAAGCCTTCTGGTTTGGGAAAATGGGACTCTTCAAATATTCCTTAACAAAGTCTCAAGTCAACCCTACAATTCAGATAACCTGTGTCCCATACCTTGCACCCCATACTGCCCAGGCTTTTGCACTAGTTCAAAGGAAGAAGCCAGGTAAAAGCCTTGTGACAATAGTAGAGATGGTCAGAATACTAACAAAACTACTATGAATAGTTAACATGTGAGCCCTCACTATGTTCCAGAAACAATTGAAAGTGTTCTCCCTATATTATTTCATTTAGGTGATAGCTATTACAATTACCCACATTGTACAGAAGGGGAAACTGAAGTTCAGAAAAGCCAAATAATTTCTTCAAGAATAAAAAAAAAAAAAATTTCTTCAAGAATACATAGCTAGTAAGTATGCCCAGGATTCAAACTCAGATTGTTCTTTGGCCAAGTTGCTTGAAATCTCAGAGTAGACGAGGGGGTATAGTAACATTGAGTTGGGGTTAGCATTTACTATCTTACATACTGAATTCCACTCCTGCTCTGCTTCCATGAATGAAAATTAATTCATTATTTTAGATCTGAACCTGGACTCAGGTTCTGACTCCAAGTGAATCATTTTCCCTCTGAGTCCTATTTTTCTCATCTGTGCAATCAGAATATTGGACTGAGTCATCCCAAGGGAAAATTCTAGCTCCTACAGTCTGGGATTCTAAATAGGTAAGATATAGATGGTACTATGGATAGTCCTTTAAAGTTGGAGAAGCCCTGGAGTTGATCTAATCCAGGTATGTCAAATGCACTGCATACAAGCTACCATTTTCCTATACTGTGCCCAGAGCAGACATTACCAGTAGATTACCATCTTTCTCACTGACCCCAGTTGTAGATTCAGAATCCTTTTCAACTCTATGCTAAGGAGGCAACTGAGTGAGACAACAGCACATTAGATAAACCTATTTGCCATTCTGATGTTAACCAACTGTTCCAACTTACAAATGCAGAAACTGAAGCCCAGAGAGAGTAAGGGATTCAATAAACATCTGTTGAGCAATAAATATGTCACAGGACTTGTGTTAGATCCCAAAGATAAAAAGATGAACAGGACGTAGTCTTGTGTTCTAACGACTCAGCTGTTAAACAAGGAGTTATAATAGTGTGTAATGAGCATTATTTGACCACGTGGGAAGCCACCTAACCTAGACTAACAGATTCATGGAAGGCCTCCTGCAGGAAACAGCACTTACACTAAAACTTGAAGAGAAATAACAGTTTGTCAAATGAAGAAGGGGAAGAAGGCCATTCTAAATAGGGAAGAATCTAACAGTGGAAGAAAGCCCAGCCTACTCAAAGAGTTCTAAGTTTCTAAGGATAGCCGAAGCCTTGGAGCACAAAATGCAATGAGTTAAGAAATGATGAACAGAGAAGAGGCCAGCAGCACCCAGCCCATAAAGAGCCACGCACGCCATGCTACAGAAGCTGCCCTCAGAAGACAGGCTGCATTCCTCCCACTGAAAAGTAGGGTCTTTGTCCCCCATCCTTGAAAGTTGGAAGACTTGTAACCACTATTATAGTACCATGGAAATAATGCCATACGACTTCTGAAGCTAAGCCATGAAACAATATGCAGCTTCCACCTTGTTCGTTGGAATTCTCATTCTTGGAGCCATGAGCCACCACCATGCTGGAAGGGCTCCATGTAGGTGCGCTTCCCGATAGCCTCCTCTAAGCCCAGCCTTCTGGCCCTCCCAATCAAAGTGCCACATATGTGAATGAAGCCATCTTGGACTTTAGACCAACCTACTACTAGCTGAATATCACTGAGTGACCTCTGATGATGTCCCATGGAACAAAAGAATCCCTCAGCTGAGCCCTGCCGGAATTCCTGACTGAAAATTCATGAGATATAATAAAATGGTTGTTGTTTTAAGCCTCTACGTTTTGGAGAAGCATTTTTATGCAGCAGTAAATAACCAGACAACAAAGAAATATTGAGAGCTTTTAGGAAGGAGAGTAACATGATTAGGTTTGCTCTGGAAGGAGTTGTTGTTGTTCTATGGGGGAATGAATTGATAGGTGGAGAAAATGGAACAGAATAACCATTGGGCTTACTGCATTTGTACAGGTCAGTGGCATCCAGGACAGTGGCAGGATGGTGAAGAGAAATGCCACACTGATCTGAGTTGTATGTAGAACGGAGAAGCAACAGAATGCAATGTCTGGCAGGAGAGAGGATCAAAAAAAAGACTTACTTTTCTGGTTCAGGTGACTGGGTGGATGGTGGCACCATGTGCTGAGATGGGGAAGATCTGAAGAGAAGCATGTCAGGGAAGCAAGGGGAGAGGAGTAAGTCTCTTTGAGATGTGACACAGCTGAGATAGTGCAGGATGGGGTAGGAAGTAGCTAGAGAATTCAGGAGATCCGGGTGTGCTAGGGACAGGCATGAGAGCCGTCCACTATAGGGTGGCAATGAAGTCCTGAGAGCAATTGAAGAACCAGGTATCTCACCTCAAGAAATGAAGAGTGGAAGAGTGGGCCGAACCACCCACTCTTAGCATGGCTGAGACCGAGCAAAGATGGAGCACAGCCTGGCCACCTGCAGTTGTTATTCCTGGCTAACTCCCCTAAAAAAGCTGCTTACCATCCCCCTTCTCCTCTTGTCTCCTCTCTTCTGCTCCCTACCAAAGTTGGGGTCTTGAACATGACAAACACTGAGACTGAAGACACATGAGACTAGGCTCTCTTCCCGTCCTGCTTATCAGAATTGCATATCCTAACCCATGGCAACTTCTTTCATTTTTTAAATGCTCTGTTCTACCCTCCTCTCTCCATTCCCTCCAGTCTGATTATCTTCTTTTAAATGCTCCTCATTTCTTTCCCATTTCATTTTCTTTCATCTGCAACCTGCTATTAAGGTTGTTTTCCCCACAGCTATTTTGACACCAAAGCAGTTTAATCTGTTCTCCTAATTAACTTGTGATACATACACAGAGTCCAACATCTCCTGCACAATAGTATTCTCTCCATTATCTCCATGGCTCCCCCAATAGAATGGAGTTTTTCCTCCTTCCCACATCCATCTTTCTTCCCTGCTGTTCCCATAGCCCCTCCAACCAGATCTTTCTGTCCACATTTGGGAGACCATGGACCTGGACCACTGTCCTGCCAAGTGACTATAGTAGCCATTTTTAGAGTAATTCCATGGAGTGAGACATTGTCTCCAGAAAGCCCCTATCCGAACATGTGCATTAAGCAGCCACTATGCAGTATTAACGGTTTGTCAGATAATCTTACTTCAAGAAAAGTACAGCACAGAGAACATAGTCAATAATATTGTAATACACTTATCACAGTGAGCATTTCATAGTATGCATAATGGTTGAATCATGATGTTGCACATCTAAAGCTAATTAAATATTATGTCAACTATACTTCCATTAAAGTTTTAAAAATACTCTTTGCTGCATCTACTACAAGAATGAAGACTAATCTCAGCAATCAAACTGTCAACATTCCAGAAAATGTTGACATCCCTCAGAAGGGACGCATTGTTGTTGTGAAGGGCCCCAAAGGAACCTGCAGAGGGCCCTCAATCATGTCAATGTAGAACCCAGTTTCCTGAAAAAAAAAAAAGAGAGAGAGAGAGAGAGAGAGAAGAGGCACTAAGTGGACAAACGGTTGGGAAATGGAAAGAACTGGTAACTGTTTGCACCATCTGTAATTGCATATAGAATATGATCAAGAGCGTTACAAGGGCTTCCCTTACAAGATGAGATCTGTGTATGCACACTTCCCCAGCAATGTCATTATTTAGGCGAATGGTTCTATTGATGAAATGTGAAATTTCTTGGGTGAAAAATACATTTGCAGAGTTCAGATGAGGCCAAGAGTCACTTGTTCAGTATCTTAAGCCCAGAAAGATGAGTTAATTCTCTTTTTTTTTAAGATTTATTTACTTATTTGAGAGAGAAAGAGAGTGAGTGGAGGGGAATGGCAGAGGGAGAGGGAGAGTTTGAAGCAGACTCTGCGCTGAACACAGAGCCCAGCATGTACTTGATCTCAGGACCCTGAGATCACTACCTGAACTGAAACCAGGAGTTGGACATTTAAGTGAGTGCATCACCCAGATGCGCCAAGATGAGTTAATTCTGGAAGAAAATGACAATTAACTTGTATCAAACTCAGCTGCTTTGACTCAGTAAAGCCACAACAGTTAAAAATAAGGATCTATCAGAAAATTTGGGATGGTCTGTAAGTTTCTGAAAAAGGAACACTTAAGCAGGCTAATGAAGAAGATCTAAGTTGGACAGCTTCAGAAAAAGCAAGATGCTGGATGATTTTTCAAATTTATCTGTGACATTTTAAAGTTGTAATAAAAGCTGTGTATTAATTTGGGGGGAAATTAAAAATTAAAATAAATAAAAGCAAATGAATAGATTTTTTTAAGTTAACAAATTCCAATGGACTAGGGGACTCATTCATAGGGGGAACTCAATTAAGACATTGAATGGAGGAACCAAACTTGGAGTCCAAATTTCGGGAAAGGTAGAGATGAACCTGAAGAGTGGACAGCAAGGTCTAGGGTATGGGGTGGGAGGTTGTGAGGGTGAGTATCTCATAATTAAGACAGATTTCCCTTTATTTTGGGGCCTATGCCATGTAGGGGAAGTACAGCAGTCTCAGAGAATCTCAAGGCCCTTGATTCCCTCCAAGTGCCTTCTAAATAAGCGTGCACATCCACATTGCCTAATAAAGTTAATGAGCCTGCACTGGCCAAATTCACCTTGGAACTTGCACAACCAGCAGAGCAGAGCCCCAACACAAGATAGAAGAGTAAGAACCTGAATCAGGAACCAGAATATCATGCCTCTTTTCACAAACGCCCACTTTGTTAAACTTATTGACAACTGACTTAATAGACTACATAAACTCATTTTTGCCTCATGATAATTCTGAGCATTTTCCTTGCCTTAAAGAGGCTTATAGGCAACTCCAAGAAGGCTAAGCAATGTTATAGATTTCTCAATATTCCCAGGGTTTCCCTCTAGTCTCAGCCAAGACCCTGAGGACCACCCCATGAAGCAGATGTTATCATGGGATAACACATATGGAGGGATTTACACCAGGCCTAAAAGGTAAGGTCCTCTCTGGACAGTTTCTTTAACTTCAAATGCCATGACTCCCCACAAGGCTTCCTACTGTGCTGCACACCAAGGTGCCTCACAGTGCCACCCATGACATTATCTAGAGGTGTCACAACACTATCTCTTGATGTGATCTGGGGATGTTGCAACATTGCCCATAATACAATCCAGCCAGAAGCACCACCAGTATTTTCCTCTGAAAAGAGCTGGTTTCTTAATCCCAAGAACAGTCTCTGTGGTCTGAATCCCCATCCCCAACTGCGCATAAAATGAAATATCAGTCCCCAAAAGAAAGAATTCATTATTATCTGAACTGCAAACAATGTCTGAAAATTCTCTGAAAAACCTACAACTACCTGTGACCTGCTTTTCTTCTTATGAAGCTCACACCCTCCTATCTAGCCCCCTACTTCTTTACAAGAAGATAACAAGAAATTCACCATAACACTTCGTTACACACCTGCCTGCTCCTTTCTGAAAGGAACTTGGGCTACTCCAAACTCTCTTCCCAATATGTATCAGGCACCTTTCAATAAAGTGTATGGAAACTGGAGTCCCAAAATTATTATAGAAAATATATTTCCTAAGCAAGAATTTGTTTATTCTTAGAAGCAATCTTCTTAATCTTCTCTGTCCTTTGCACTGCTAATAACTTCCCTAATTGAGTTATGATAATATTGTATGTTAAATCACAACTAATACAGTTAAAACAATGTCTGGGCCTGCATACCCCTGTCAGAGCTGTGGGTAAACACCTGCTTTTGAAACATTTCAAATCTCATTTCCAACAGCAGAAAGTAGAGAAACTGGAGAGATGTGTTTTTGCCCTAAGAGATAAAAAATTTGTTGCAGGTGGCTGATCTGAGGGAAATACAATGTGGCCAAGAACATGGGTTTTAGACTCTAGTAGAGTGGAATTAAAATTCACTGGCTCAGCCACTTAACAGACACATGGCCTTAGGCAAGTTATCAACTTTTTTGAGCACCTGGTTTTTTATATGTAAAGTGGAGATGACAACAGTACTTACTTTAGGGGATAATAAGAGAGAACATTATAAAGTTCCCAGCACTGAGCATGGCACAAGAAAAGTGCTCAACAAACATTAGTTATTAATAATACATTATGCTGGGATGCCTCTTATTAACTTTGAGCTTTGAGGTTTGGTGCAAAGGCTGTTCTTGGGATGAGAGAACCAGGTGTCTTCCAAAACTATGCTGGGTTCCAACCATCATGATTCAGCTGTGATCTCAGGAACCATATTCATTGCTGGCAATGTGCTTTGGTGCCACCAACCCTCAGGCATCCCTCCACCTTCAGATTGCTAAAACAAACAAACAAACAAAAAAAACCAACAACAACAACAACAACAAAAACATCTGTCAATATCATTCACTCCAGACCATGGTCCACTTTGGGCTTCAAAATTTCCATTTTGTTATGCTACTTCAGAGATGGCTGAACAAAAATGAGCATGAACAACCTTCTAGTCCAAAACCAAAACCCCACACATGGGGAAGTTCAATCATTCAATTCAATAAACTCTCTATATATCTCATATCCTAGATCATTTCTTCTTTCAATTCACTCCTAGTCACCCTTCATTAATTGGGTTAGCAATTATTTAATGAGTATCTATTGTATTCCAGGAAGCATATCAGGCAATGGAGGTAACAACCATAAACAAAATGGGCAAAATACATGACTCAGTGGAAGCTCTGTTCTAGTTGGGGAAGACAGACAATACACAAATAAATGAATGACTGATATAGAGAAAAACAAAGCAGATTCAGGTGGAAAGAGAATGGGAAAGATGGAGTCTCCCAGTTTATGTACAGTAGTCAAAGAAAGACTTTCTACCAAGGGCTTTGAGCAGAGCCTGAAGAAAGTAAGGCAGTGATACCTGGGAAGAGCATTCCAGGAAGAGGAAACCACAAATACAAAGACTTAAGGTGGGAGCATCATGAGTTTGATATATTAGAAGACCTGAAGGGAGACCAGAGTGTGTACAATTGTGTTATCAAGAGTGAAAGGAGGAGAAGAGATCAGAGAGATAGTGGAGGGCCAGATCAGTTAGAAACTTGTGTACTATGGCAGCAACGTGGGCTTTAACTCTGGAAAGACTGGCAGTCAGTATGGTCTCTGAATAGAAGATAGACATAAGTACACTCAGGCTTTTAAAGGATCCCTCTGGGTGCTCTAGAGAATGGACTGCATGTGCAGGAAGTTAGAAACAGAGAGGTCAGTTAGAGGTGGATCCTACATTATTTTAGGAGACAAGGGATGATGATGTGGACCAGGAGACGGCAATGGAAATGGTGACAAAGCTCAGACCTCACCTTCTACAGGAAACTTCATCCTCTCTCCTCCCCTGTTCTTATACCACTATAGCACTTTCACTCTGTATTTTAATAATTTCTACCTCCATTAACACTGAATTCCTTGAGGTAAAGGACAATATTTCATGTATTTCTATAATTTTAGCACCTAATCTAACACCTAGTTCAGGGTACTATCCTAATAAAATGAACATTATTTTTCCTCCTACTACATGGCAGGTACTATAGGGATGAACACTATTGATCTTTGGCTCTAGGGAATTGGATGGTTATGTTATTCAAGAGAAATCCTTGAATCTAAGAGTGATTCTGGAAGTCCATGGTTTGTTGTTTTGCTGAGGCTAACAACTGAATCTTTTGTTTGAAGACTGGTATATAAGAAAAAGACACTTTCTGAGCCCCAATTACTTTTCAGAATATACACTTCAATTTAGTTTTTCTCTCCTTTTTCTTCAGGGGCATTGTGAAGGGAGGAGATTCACATACTTTAGGATCCACAAAGATTTCCCTCATGAAGTCAAGAATCTATTTTACAATGCAGTCTCAACCTTCATCAGGCTCATATTCTAGTGGGGAGTCACAGACTGTAATAAAGTGTAAGTGCCATAATAAGGTGGAAAAGAGACAAAGAAGATACTTAATATCCAAAAATCAATGTTATTCTATATCAATAGAATAAATAACTAAAGCCACATGAGTATCTCAATAGATGCAGAAAAAGCATTTGATAAAATCCAACACCATTTCATGGTAAGAACCTCAATAAACTAGAAATAGAAGGAAATTTATTCAATAAGAAAAAGGATATTTACAAAAAAACATAGTTAACATCATAATAAATGATAAAAAATAGATCTTTTCTACCTAATATCAGAATCAACATAAGGATGTCCACTCTACTACTTTTACTGAACATTGTACCAAATATTCTAGCCATGGCAATTAGGCAAGAAGATGAAATAAATAAAGACATCAAGGTTGGAAAGGAAGAAGAAGTAAAACTATATTCACAGATGGCATTATGCTGTATACAGAAAATCCTAAGGAATCCCCTAAAAAACTACTAGAACTAATAAATAAGTTGAGCAATATTGCAGAATACAAGATCAATATACAAAAAAATCAAGTATATTTTTATACACTAAGAATAAACAATCTGAAAATGAAATGAAGAACACAATTCCATTTACAACAACATCAAAAAGAGTAAAATACTTAGGAATAAGAGTAACAAAACTTACTACAAAGGTACAGTAATCAAGTCCATGTAGTACTTGCATAAGTATAGACATATAGATTAATGGATTAGAACTGAGAGTCCAAAAGTAAATCTGTACATTATGGTCAACTGATTTTCAATAAGGATCTAAGAATACTCTTTCAACAAATGCTGCTGGGATAACTGGATAGCCAAAGCAAAAGAATGGAGTTGGACTCCTACCTTAGACCACATACAAAAATGAACACAGAATGGAGTAAAGACCTAAATGGAAGGGTAAAAACTATAAAACACTTAGATGAAAATATAGGAAGGAATATAGGAATATAGGTCTTCATGACCTTGGATTGGGCAATGGATTCTTAGGTATGACACAAAAAGCACAAGCAAAAAAAGAAAAAATACATAAACTGAACTTTCTCAAAATTAAAAACTATTTTGCTTCAAAAGCCATAACACTGAGGATTAGATTTCAACATATGAATTTGGGGGAGACACAAACATTCAGCCCATAACTAATGGGGTAAGGAATTGGGAGATAACAGCTAAAGGGCATGGACTTTTTCTTTCAGTGATTAAAAATTCTAAAATGTATTGAATGATAGTTTCACAATTCTGTAAATCTATTAAGAAAGCATTAAATTATATACTTTAAGTCAGTAAATTTTACAGAATGTGAACTACATTCCAACAAAGGAATTGTAAAAACAAAGAGGCAAGGAAGAGAGAATGAAAGGATCTAACAAATTTAATCAGAGTCCCAAAAGCAGGAGAGAAGAGAAAGTGGGTCAGAGGGAAAATTTGGAGAGGATTTTCCAGAACATATAAAAGATGCCAATCCACATATTCAAGAAATGCAAAAATCAAAAAAATGATAAGTAAAAAGAAAAAAGAAGACAGACAGACAGGAAGGAAAGAAAGAAGGAAAGAAGTTACCTGATATGGAGTATCATGAAACCACAGAACACCAAAAAGGGGAAAAAAACCTCTAAAGGTCTTCAGAGGAAAATAACAAAGACAAATGAGTTAGATTGACAGCTGACTTATCAATAGTAATAATGGAAGTGTGAAGATGGAGGAATTATATGTAAAATATACCAAAATAAAATTACTACCAATCTAGAATTGTATAATATAAAGACAAAAATTGAGAGAATTCAACTCTAAAAGAATAATCTGAGAGAAAACTTTCTAGGGAATATCTGGTATAATTTTTGTGTGTAACAGAAGAGCTTTAGAACTAAAACCACAAGACCTAAATGTGATTCAAAGTCCTGCTACTGCTAGGGAAAACAGAACTTGCCCAAGTTGCAGAACTTCTTGATAACTCAGTTTCCTCAACTGTATCACAGGAATATCTGCCCACTAACCTCACAGAGCTGATATGAAACTTAAATACAATCATATCTCCTAAAGACCCATGAAATCTATAAAGAATGAGGCAACTTGACCCGTACTGATATGGAACTACTTCTAAGACATTTCATTAACCAAAAAAAAAAAGCAAGGTACATTATAGTGTGTACAGTAAGCTAACTTCTGTTTAAAGAAAGAGAATGTTAGGTATATACTTTTATATGCATAGAATATCTTATGAAAGATTCATAAGAAATTGATAGCAATAAACTGCCTCTGGGTAGAAGTGGTTGGCTGGGAGACAGGAAAAACAGAGGCCTGCTTGAAAATGTTCAAAATAACATTAAAAAAGAACTATTAAAGTGTTTCACAAAATATATAGCAGTATATATTTTTATGATCTTAAAGTCAAAGGCTTTTTAAAATATGACACAAAATCCAGATGCCATAAAAGAATAGACTGACAAATTCAAATATCCAAAATTTAAATAATCCTGCAAGACAATGAAAACATCACAGCTTCTGTATGTACTATCTATTCAAAAAATATATAATATAATGAATAGTTAACTTTTTTATGATTTTATTTATTAATTCATGACAGACACAGAAAGAGAAGCAGAGACAAAGGCAGAGGGAGAAGCAGGCTCCATGCAGGGATCCCGATGTGAGACTTGATCCCCAGACTCCAGGATCACCCCCTGAGCCAAAAGCAGATGCTCAACCAATGAGCCACCCAGGCGACCCTATTTAAGGGTTTTTGAATCTCTGGTATCACATGGTCCTCATAACATTCCCATCTCTCTCTATCTTACCATCCATCCCAGGACCAGTTCCACTAGGCACCTCAGTATTTGCCACTTCAACAGAGGGCCTCCCCTAATCAGGACTATTAGAAAAGGTTGTCTACCCTAACAGATTCTCCCTTACTTCTGGGTAATATTTTTTATATTTGCATTATGACTCTCCTAGCTCTGGGACATTCTGTAAACTATGTGAGCTAACGGCGGCAAAATAGCGGCAGCCAATTTGCATTTCATTTGATGCTCTGTTCTTATGAGAATAAAATGTACACCAGTTTCTCACCCATGACTCCTATCAATGCCCATGTGACCAGGACCTCTAGACAAAACGCACTGCTCCCCACTAAGAAATACACAGCCCAACTCCAGCCCCACCACCTCTGGTCAATCAACTCTGGCTTTTTTCTTCATTTTCAGTCTTACCAGGTGTCGTATGTCCCTCCCTAGTCAAAGCTAGCTGCCACAGATTTTGGCTGGGGCTGTCAGGAATAAAACATTTTCTTTCCTAGAACAATAGGAGACATAGTATTCCACTTTCAGCTCTGTAGCTTCTAAACAAATATGTAATTTTTTTCTACAAATTTTAATCGTGCCCCAAGATGATACTGTTAGATCATTTTAATTAAAAAGAATAATGAATTTGGAGACAGATGCACATTATGGTGGTGCTGTCCATGGTTCTGATCTTGCTTGCTAAGATACAGCTTTTTTATACAGCTTTTCCCAACCTGGGATCCATAGGATCTTTGAGCAACCTCTTCCAAGAATCTTTAAAAATATAGGGAAAGCAGTGGTGTGGGAGAAAGGAAGGATGGAAAAGGGGGAGGGACAAAATGGAGGGAGAGCAAAAGACAATTGCAAAGGCAGATATCCCTGAAAGATTAATTAGCAAAGGGAAAAAGAAGACTGTTATTCTATCTTTCAAACAATTGTAGTTACCAAGAAGCCGTAACCAATAATAACTGAAATATGAATTACAAAGTTACTGAGGGAAAGTACAAAACATTTCAAGGGTGCCAAGTGATTCTGACATTTGCTGGTGCATTCTTGGAGCTGGATGAGAAGAGCAGGTAGTAAAGATGATATGATTAAGTTATACCAAAGTTTCTATGATTTTTTCCTTGTTTTTCCTTTATATCTTGATGTAAACTGAGACCCGTGTGTTATAACTTACATAGATTCTTTCAAGTTTTTGTAAAAATCCTATCACATCTCCAACAGCTAAATTACTTTTCTCCCTGAGAGGCTGAGGGGCATTCCCCTCTCCATCCTCTTCCTCCATTGCCCATACCTCTTTGAGACCAGCATTAATAGCACACATCACATAGAGTACAACTCAACTGCTCAGCCACTGAAAGTTGACAAATTGCCAGTTCTTTCAGCAGATAGCAATTCTTCATAGCTTATTTTCAAAGCACTTGAACTCTATAATGTATGCTCACTCTGCTACAAGGAATTACAGAAAATTGATACACTCCTCAATATCAAGAAGCAGAATTATTGTTCTTGGTCTGGATGTTTACATGTCATCTGGGCTTTGGGGCACATGAGAAGAAACTGCAAAATTGAGGGCAATGTTCAAGGGGCTTTGAGTGTGAGATGGCTGAGAACAGCTCAGAGCCTGGTAAGGACTCTGCAGAGTAATCATGGGCACCAGCACAGAGGGGTCAGAGTTAGAAATCAAGGCCAGCTGGAGTGTTCTGCATGGCAGATAATTCTAATCAGTCCACTTTGGTGGCCCTTTTTATACTCTATATAATTTCTCAGTATTCCAGAATGTCAGAGATAGAATGGGCTAGATAAAGTCCACATTTTTCATCATTTTCATTTACAAGCAGACAATAAAACCCTGAAACCCAAAGACGTTGGGTGACTTCCAAGGTCACAGAATTTGTGAGATAATCAAGGCTAGACTCCAAGGCTCTGACTCCAACTCAGTGCCTATTCTATTACACTATGGTCATTCTGGCTTTACCACTCACTATCTATGTGTCCATGAGTAAGCTAATCACCTTCTCTGTGCTCTAATTTTTTTTATCTGTTGAAAGGGGACATAATATGAGCCTTTCTTTTTGGGTTCATATGAAGATCGAATGAGATAATTCAAGTGAAGTGCCTAGCATAGTGTCTGGTTCATAGTAAGTATTTAATAAATGATGACTCTCATTATTATCACTAGTGTCATTAACATTTCCATCTTAATATGAAGAAACTAAGTACAAGAGCTACAAAAAGGCCGGACAAAAGAAAAATATTTTATTTTTTTTAATAATAAATTTATTTTTTATTGGTGTTCAATTTGCCAACATACAGAATAACACCCAGTGCTCATCCCGTCAAGTGCCTCCCTCAGTGCCTGTCACCCATTCACCCCCACCCCCCACCCTCCTCTCCTTCCACCACCCAGTCAACAAAACTAAAAGACAACCTACAGAATGGGAGAAGATATTTGCAAATGACATAACAGATAAAGGGCTAGTTTCCAAGATCTATAAAGAACTTATTAAACTCAACACCAAAGAAACAAACAATCCAATCATGAAATGGGCAAAAGACATGAACAGAAATCTCACAGAGGAAGACACAGACATGGCCAACACGCATATGAGAAAAATATTTTAAAATAAGTGCTTTCAACTGTAAATCCTAATGTGTTATGGACCCTGAGATGATTACTCTCAGCAACATGCCTCTTAGGACAAACATGTTCTGAACCAGCAAAATTGCACCTTGCGTACCTATAATGCCTCAGGGGCTCAGCTGAGAGCCCCAGTGCCCGGGAAAAAAACCGAACTCAAATTGCCCTTCATTTTCAGCTTCCTTATTCACAAAACCCAGGCTGGTCAATGAAGCCATTGGCAGACTGAAATTCTATATTTTGAATTCTGAACTGCCTATATCTTTAATTGCTTAAAATTCCAATTTTTGTTAATCCTCTAACCTGATTAATGAAGCACAATAAATGTTTGAGGATTAATGAACGTGTTAATAAGAAAGAAGAGAGGAATTTACCAAGGATGCCTGGAAGATAAAAGAATGAAAGCCATTAGAGGGAAAATATTAAAAGATGTGATTAAGTGTACATGAGAACAATGCAATTAGCATTGCTGTTTTCAGAAAGAACCTCATCACATACATCAGATTAAATTGCCCCTTTTTCCTGCAAATAAACGAGAGACTTGTCTCCTCTTTAATGGAATTCAATCCTTGGCTCTTATGAATCAGGATCAGATTGTAACATTCTTGCCTGATAAGACTGGAATTATTTCTAGCCAATTCAGAAGCTGCTCACTCTGGTTATATAGAGCATTACAGAACTAAAATATAGGAAAGAAGGCCCAGCTTTCACACAAATCAGGGGAGAGGAAAGAGAAAGGGGGAGAAAACCTGCAGGTTTCAATTATACCAGCTCATGGCCTTTGCATAATCTTAAAACTCACTCAAAGGACCAGATCAAACTCCAACTCATATTTCTATTCATCGGTCATTCCCTAAAAACTCATTCTTCTAAGAGAAAAGGCTACTACACAGATAAGAGGGAGGGATGGTGCCTGCCACTTCCTGCACAATATGTACATTTTGAAGCCCATTTGTGTGCATGATTCTACTCAAGATTTGTACCAGCTCTGTGAGGTCAGCAGGCAGACATTTCCATGTTACAGATGAGAACATTGGGTTTCTAAGAAGTTCTATGACTTTTCCAAAGTTTGGGTCAAGGGTTTTCTTTTTTTCCACAGTAGTTACCAAGCAAGGATTCAAATTCAGGTTTTAGTGGTTCCAGTAATAATGCTCTTCATCACACACACACACACACACACACACACACACACTATTCAAAATACTGCCAGAAAATCCCCTATAACCTCAATTCGGTAAGAGAAATTTAGCAGAACATAAGAGTAGCATGCACACAGGAAGGATGTTAAATTTGCTACATACCTAATACAAGCTAACCACTCTGCTGGGCCATTCGTTTTAGCTCTGCAAAAGAGGTGCTACTGTCCTCATTTTACAAATGAAGAAACTGGGTCACAGGAAAGTAAAATGACTGGCTGGGGCTTCAGTTTTCTCATCTATGAAATTGTAAGATTGAACTTGATGATCTCTAAGTGTCTCTTCCATCCCTAAGAATCTGTAATTCCAAGAAAAGCAAAGAAGCTTTTCTACCATTCAGTGGAGGGGAACACGTGGGTCTTTCTTCCTTACTCACTAGCTCTTTCCCTGGTGTACAGGGGCCAATCTCTTGAAAACATCCCAGGCCACAGAGGAAGAGCTGTCCTCTGAGAAGCAAGAAACTCAATGGAATTTTCCTTTGTCTCTCTTCATGTAAAAGATCCCTGTGGTTCTCAGGACACAACCCAGATGCACTAGCCTGAGGCTTTGCCAGGAAATGCAGCTCTGGCAGGCAGGCTCAGATATACACAGGAGGCCCCCATACACACAACTAGAACAAACATCCTGAAAGCCTCATGGAGCCTCCAGCCTTCTGTGTACCACTCCACAGCCCACCTGCTTTGGCCTTCCATCCTTAGAGCAGGAACCCACAGCCCAGAGACCAAGCCACACTGGGGAGAGGATTAATGCAAGTGTCTGGCCCAACCAAGGTTGACTTCCCTTTCCTGGTATTAATAACAGCAGCATCTGCTGCCATCTGTGCACCCTTACCATGTGCCAAGCATGGCCCCAAGTTCTTTCCACAGCCCGCAGCATTCAGTCCTTTAGACAACTCTGTACGTGAGCACTGGGCTTACCCCTGTTTCATAGGTGAGGAAACTGAGGGTCAGAGGTTAAATTATTAGCCCACAGTGACACCACGAGGAAGGGACGGGTTTGGGAGTCAAATGTAGGTCTTCTGACCTGACAGCTTGCACTCTTTGCAGCCTCCCCCAGGGCCTGGCACCATGCCTGGTGCTCACCAAGTGCGTGTTGAAAAGCAAGCATGTCCATATGGTAAAAGGACAGGGAGCCCTTCAAGGGAAGAGTGCCTGAGCTCTGGGAGGAAACTCACACATGCCTACAAACATGCTACCAAAAAAGCAGTGCTCAAAACAGCAGGGACGCTTTGCACACTACTCCAGGGAAATGAGCCACAGCCCTCACCAAAGGCCGGAAGTGAATACAGTTGTAGGGTGAGTGGTACCTGGTGTTTACACTTACATGAACTTCTTTTTTCTTGAGGGTTGATTCACTGCACAGTCAAAATTCACAAGTTTTATAAAAAATAAAGTAGAATCATCTCCAGAGAAGGTCTTGATAGAGAAAGTGATGCAGTAGACCCAACATACTTCCATTAATTCGCTCAGCAAACATTCTGTGCACCAGTCTCTATCCTCACAGAGACCCCAGGGGAGAGACCTGAATAAAGCAATGGGAAAAGATATGGCACTAACCACTGTCACAGATTCAAAAAGTAAAAGTGAATTATGAGGGTATTTTTTATGGCAATTTGATTTAGTTTGATGAGGTCATAGCAGGCCTAAGAGAAGACATTTAAGCAGAAGCATAAAAGATGAATAGGTGTTCATCGAGGCAAAGGAGGGTATTAGGAGGAAAAGCATTATAGGATGAGGGAACAGCATATGCAAAGTCTTATAGTCTGGGTAATGAGAAAACACTGGTATGGTAGATAGATGGGCCTAGAGAGCTACAGGGCTGTGGTTAAGATGTCCCATTATGTTGCAAGCACCATGGCAAGTTACTAAGCTGGCAAGAGACAAGAACAGTTTCCTGTTTTTGGAAAGATCACACTGGCTGTTGTGCAGAGAATCAGTGGGGGCTTAGGGAAGCTGGAAGCAGAGAGAACAGTTATAAGGCTAATGCTTTTACTCAGGTAAGCACAAAGGGTGGCCTGGGGAAAGCCGGGCAGATGGAGGTGGTGAGATGTACACTGAGTCAGGTGGCATTTGTGGCAGGAATTAGGATAGGGGCATTAATATAAGACTGAGAAGAGCTGGCTCCCCATCAATATCTTCTACCCAGACTTTGCAGCAGCTCCAGGAGCTATGGGTACTAGGATGAGTACCAGAAATGGGATTACCTGAGGTCTCAATCTTCCTAAACATCTCTCTCCCCATTTGGAGAAAGCCAAGGGCAGATCTGGGTACCTGCTCCCCTAGCTTTCTCTTTCATGTGGGACCCCTCCCCACTGAAAGCTATGTGGCCACACCCAACCAGTGCTCCCGGGGGTGGAGGGAGAGGTAGGACTCCTGAGAATAAAACAGTTGAAAAGTACAGTTCTTCCTTTTACAGAGTGGAAGTCTGTGGCCAGTATGCCCCACAAGAGGGAGAAACAAGATATCAAGAGACAGGGAGGGGCACCTGGGTGGCTCAGTTGTTTAAGAGTCTGACCTTTGGTTTTGGCTAAGGTCATGATCTCAGGGTTGTGGGATTGAGCCTCACATCTCGAGACAGAGTCTGCTTGTACCTCTCCCTATGCTCTTCCCCCCACTTGCTCTCTCTCAAGGAAAAAAAAAAGAGGCTAAAGAGGCAGGGAGACTCAAACTCCAAATAAATGCTTTCTAATTAAGGACAAATCCCAATACCATCAGAAATATATACCATCATTTCTAAATGCTATCCTTTATCTCACCTCAAACTAACTTTTCTAGGGAGTTTCAGTAGACACATTGCCTCTCATCAAATGGCTGAATCCAGAAAATGTAGAGGAGATGGCAACTCCACCCAGGGAGGCAGCATGCCTGGCGAAGCCAACAGCCAGGGGCCAGGATGCTCTTGCCTTTCAGACCAGCCCTTTGTGGCAGCCCTGAGCCCTCCACAAGCCCACCCCCACTAACATTTCACACAACAACTCCCTGTGCCCTCACCCCATACACACACCCGCCCCAGGGCTGCTGGGTCCATTGTAATAACCCTGCTAATGATGACAATAGCTACAATTTACGAAGCATCTACTGGGAGCCAGAACAGCAATTCAGATAAGTAGTGTCATCCAGGTTATACAGATGATGAATTGGAGACTCAGAAAGATTAAGCAACTTGTAAGCAACTTAACTAGGACCAAACCCCAGACCTGACATCTGAGCCACCCTTAACCACTTTGGTAAACCCTCCCCTGTGGCCATTCCTTGAAATGCTTTGCCTAAATCAGCTATGGCCAGGGAAGTGGAGGAAAGCTTGGCAGCACCCTGTTCTGCAGGGAGAATGAGAATGACAGTCCTGACTCAGCACCCAGCCCAACAGTAAGGCCCTGTTGCCTACTGAGCTGAAACAAGGAGAGGGACCTCAGAGCAAAGTAGGCCTAGGTATTGAGGCTGCTAGAGCACAGCTCTCAGAAAGGGATGACCTGAAACCCCAAATCCAAGGCTGAAGATGATGCCCACCCCCACACCTGTCTCCATTATCCCCTGGAGCCTTGGGTAGGGAGATCCAACTTGACTGTCCTAGTGCCTGCAGGCACCCAGAAGCAGTCGAGTGTGGTGGTTGAGAGTAAGCCCTGAGGTCAGACCACAGGGATTCCAACCTTGGCAACTTTGAAAAATCAATTCTGCTTCCTGAACCAGAATTTCCCCATCTGCAAGATGGGAATGACAGTAGTAACAATCACCTCCTGGGGTTGCTGCAGGAACTGGATGAGACGACGCAGGTAAAGGTAGCACGGGACAGGCTGTGTCGGTTGTCACTACGCCCTCTACCCTAAGGGAGGGTCTGTCCATCTGGCGAGGACAACTCTGACCATGTGAGCCCTGCTGAGACTTTCTGGATGTGGGTGCGCTCGTGTCCACATGCAAGAGAACAGGGCTGAGCACCAGCCTTCACAATCAGGAACCAGATACCTTCGCAATCACCTTCTCTGCCCAACTGATGTGGAAATAGAGGGCAGAGGGGCAAAGTGACTTAGCCAAGGCTACACGGCCAGAGAGGACTGGCCTGGGAAGAAATGAACCCTGATCAAGTGCATGCTGCATTACTTCACACCCTCCCTTTGTGCCTTCCTGTCTAAAGCATACCGATACGTGTTTTACCATTTATTTATTGAGGCTATATTCTGGGCCAGAAACTGCTAGGCTCTGCCCTCAAACATAAATGTGGTGTAAAGAGATTATTGCAGCTCCAGGGGAGGGTGCCTCAAGTGTCTGCCAAGTTCCCTCAGGGACACAGAAGAGGGAGTAATCAACCCAGCTGGAGAGCAGAGGGTGGAAAAGCAAAGTGTGCCTGGAGGAGAGAGAGCACAGCCAGGTAGACAGGAAGGGCTGGGGAAGGTGACGGGACCCAGGCATTTGAGAGGTGCTTCAACGGCCTGCGGCCAGGGCGGCCACCCACACCTGTGTTCCTGTCTCTTCCTGTGTGCATGATGCTTCAGGACACTCTCTTAGGACTCCCCCAGTTGGTTCCCAGTGGCTGCCCCCACTCTGTCCTCAGGCCCCAGCCCAGGGGCACAATATGCCACAAGTGCCATCGTCTAGGAGGCCACAGTGAGCTGGGCATCCTTGGCTGCTGACACTACAAGGAGGAGCCAACCAGACCCAGGCAGCCTCAGGCCCAGATGCACTTGAAACCCTCACTCATACCTTCCTCTGGGGTTGTTTCTGGGCGGGGAGCTGGGGACCACAGTGCCACCTGTGCTGAGTCACAGCACTCACCGCCAAGGAGCCCCTTCGGCTCCCAGCTCCAAGGTCCTCCCCAGACTTCCCTGAGCCTGCTCATTCAGCTGCTTTCTTATTATCCAAAACTACTATTTTTTTAATGCTTATGATATTCCAGACCAAAAAAATGTTTTTAATTAAAATGAATATTTTGCCCAGGATCTGCTATTCATGGTAACACATGCTACCCCAGAAAGATCCTTGAGTCTATCTCCTCCAGAACCTTCCTTGACAGGAAACCTCAGTTCTTTGTAGGCTGATACACTATCTTTCCTTGGGAGTGATGAAAGACCCTGAGTGCTTCTACTCCGGAAAGCACAGATATTTTAGAATTATTTCAGGGACAAAATGTCTCTGTGATAACAAGATCCTTTCTCTCCCTCCAAACGTGGATCTGTGCAAATGATTAAAATGAGAGGCCTGCTATTTTCTGGCAATCTGTAAAGACTGCAGCAATATACCCCAGAGTATCTCCAGAGATAGAAGAGTAAGATTAAATAATTTGAAGATAATTTCTTCCATGAAAAGAATAATGCTGCCATCAAAATGAAAACCCTTGTAATAAAACCAAATTATGCTGAAACCCGGGGAGCGCTCTGCCTCTCTCTCCTGCCGTTTTAAGACAGCGCTCCTGCAAAAACCGGTGCTGGAATTGTCACCACAGGCCTCATACCAGCGGCCAAGGCTGAGAAAACGCAGATGCTCACCTGGTCTGGCCGCGCCGTCAGTTTTCTCCAAGGGGCAACAGAACCGGGTCTAATATTAAGTACCAAGCTATTGAGCATAAAACAGGAAAACAGAGAGAGCATGGCTAACGCCAGGGACGTCAAAAGCAACGTGTGTCAGGTCTCAGGGAAACCAGAACCACCAGTGGCAGAAGGGCAGCCACTGCTTTTGTCTCTCCAGTTGGGTCCAGTCTGGAAGGCTGAGGCTTTTCATTTTGTTTCGGGTCTAAACTGGGAGTGGGCTCAGAGCCAAATCTATGTGCGATTGAACGCCGTCGGGCTGAGAGCAGAGAAAGGCAAGAGTTGGGGTGCGCAGGGGAAGGGGAGGGGCAGCCCACGGGGTGCTTCCAGGGTCAAGATCTGCCAGGACCAGGGAATCGAGCAAACCACCCAAGTCCCCTCCAGCGGCTAGCGTGAAAGGCATCGGGCAGAGAATGTCTTTGTGTATCTACATAAAGAAGGTTGAGTTCCTGTTGTAGCACAGCACACCAAAAGCCTGGGGGCATCTTTCCTTCTAATATTTAAGAGTATGTTTGAGACAGCTGGACTTAAAACACGGGACACACACTGCATTTTGGAAGCACTGAGCAGTTGGAAATGAAATGCAATGACTGACATCCAAGGACCAGCCTCTCAGGTAAAAAAGTAGATAGATACTACAGGCAGAGAAAACACATGGGAGAGGCTCTTTCTTCCTGCATCCCCAGCGCACCCTCCCTACCCTGAGAGCACCTCTCCGGTGGGATGGCAGCAGGCTTCCAGGCACACCTGTCCTTCTCCCTCCTCTGACTTCCTGGGGTAGGACTTAGTTTTCTGAGGATGGCCAGAGCCCAGCACAGAGCTCACCATACAATGAGCACTCAAGGAAGGGTTTGGCAAGTGGTTAAACAATGAGTAACTCTTGTGGTCTAAGGCCTAAGGTCTGTGAGGTTAAAAGCAACTTGACAGGATGAGCACTGGGTGTTATGCTATATGTTAGCAAATCGAACTCCAATAAAAAATATACAAAAAAAAAAAAAAAAGCTACATGACTTAGCTGTTCCACCTCCTACACTCCCCTTCATTCCCTCCCCTACTGAGCCTCCTCCTGCCTCTCTCAAATCCTGCCAAAAGGACCCAATGCCAGCATTTCCTTAGGTCTCAGGCCATTTTCTCAGCCCTGGAATTACTGCATTTTAAGCAGCGTCCCTGGGATGAAAGGTGCTCCTATCTTGGAGGCAAAGCCTCCACAGACTAACCGGAGGGAAGGAGGGTAGGAAGAGGAGAGAGAGAGAGATTGAAAAGTGGGCACCTGGCGGGCTCAGGGGTTGAGCGTCTGCCTTCAGCTCAGGTAGTGATCCCAGGGTCCTAGGATTGAGTCTAGCATTGGGCTCCCTGCATGGAGCCTGCTTCTCCCTCTGCTTGTGTCTCTGCCTCTCTCTCTGTGTGTCTCTCATGAATAAATAAATAAAATCTTAAAAAGAATAAAAGAGTTTGACTTAGGGCAAGCTAAAAATAAAGGGAAAGCAAGGAAAAAAAAAAAGCAGAGAAGTCTATAAGACCCCAAAAAGCAAGAGTACTATGACTCCTAAGATAGAAGAGAGGAAGAGTATTAGTTATCCTCTGAGAAGACAGGAAGAGTATTAGTTATCCACACAGATCTGGATTCCAATTCTAACCCTGCCACTTTCGGGATCCCTGGGTGGCGCAGCGGTTTGGCGCTTGCCTTTGGCCCAGAGCATGATCCTGGAGACCTGGGATCGAGTCCCATGTCGGGCTCCCGGTGCATGGAGCCTGCTCCTCCCTCTGCCTGTGTCTCTGCCTCTCTCTCTCTCTGTATGACTATCATAAATAAATAAATAAATAATTTTTTAAAAAAAACTAACCCTGCCACTTTCTAGCTGTACAATTTTCTATGAATTACTTGATAATTTGGGGCTATTTCATCATCAGGAGAAAGAGGACACCAGTATTAGGCTCCCAGGACTATTGGGGAGGAATAAAGGAGCTGAGGGAGCTAGATCACTGAGGGGAGTGCCTGGCACACAGAAGAAATTCAAGAGCTGGTAGCTGGTCCACTATTTGTATTTCTAAATCAAAGAGGGGCCTCTGGTGTGCAAATAAGGTATTTTCTTAAGTTATAGGACCATGCTGACTTTTAAAATCTATTGACCCTCTTCATACACAAGAGGAAAAGCTTCTAAGATCTCTGGCAGTAAGAGCAGAAGACAGCTAGCTCTTCACGAGAGAAATGCTTGGGGAAGAACACAGACAACTTGATGTTAAGACTCCCCACATGGCACAACTTATGGTATTTAAAAAAAAACTCCACAACTTAAAAAACACTGTAAATTTTACACTATTACAGAGGGCAAGGGGGAAGCCATGACTTAATTCACTATTTTGTGTAGCCAATTTTCATTTTAACTTCTGACAATTATAGCATATTTCTAAGATATGTGACTCTCAGCCCCTTCTCACCCATACCCAGAACATCAGAACAGTATTTTAGGGTTATGGGGGGCAAAGGAACACAAGGGCAAGTACTTAAAAATTGACCATAACAAATCAGGTTCATGTCTGATGCCAATTTCAGTTGACTGGCACGGGCTGCTGTGTCTGGTCTTCCAGAGGCCAGTGAGACTGTGTCATAACAGATTAGTGATGCCCGGCTTGGGCTCAGAATAGGGTACCTAGGGCTCTCAGGGTAGAGTTTTGATATCAACAGATTCTATGCTAATTCTCCAGCTACTTAGGAAGACCAATTAGAACAACCAGATGTCGTTCACCAGTTGCTAAAGCAGGGAGGGACAGCCTGAGGAGAGGCATCGCTGGCCAGAAGTAATGGTCCAAGGCTTAGTGTTTGATGAAAATGCACCATTTTGGAAGAAATGGAGGAACCTAACTTGGACGAGTGGGACATGATGAGAGGCATCTGTGATGGTTAATTTTATGCGCCAACTTGACTGGGCTAAGGGATGCCCAGATAGCTGGTAAAACATTATTTCTGGCTGTGTCTGTGAGGGTGTCTCTGGAAGCAATTAGCATTTGAATTGGTGGAATGAGGAGAGAAGATGACATTCACAGATGTGGGTAGGTGTCCTCCAATTCTCTGGAGGCCTGAATAGAACAGAAAGGCAGACTCCGCTCTCTTTCCTTGAACTGAGACATCCATCTTCTGCCATTGGACTTGCGTGGACTTTCAGGTTCAGACCTGGGCTTATACCATTGGCCCCCTGTGCTCACACCTTCAGACGAAAGCTGAAAACCATCATTTTTCTGGCTCTCCAATTTGCAGATGGCAAATTATGGGACCATGTGGCCTCCATAAACACATGAGCCAATTCCTATGAAATTATACACATATTATATATATGATATATATTCTTTTGGTTCTGTTTCTCTGGAGAATCCTAATACACATTTTAACAAATTGTCACTTGACTACAGTAGTGATCCTTAGAATATCTGGCGGGGGAAATGAGCAAATGTGGCAACAGGTTTTGCCCAAGAGCATAAAGAACCATTTGAGGACAAATTTCCCAAATGTTTGCTATCCTTGCAGAAACATTAGGTCTAGAAAGGGATGAAGGAAAGCAAAGGCAGATTCCTGTCCGCCTCTTCCAAGCCTGATAAGGACTGTGGTTTAATTTCTATGTATTTTGGGGGTGGAGGTTCCCCCAAAACCCTATTGTTACTGGTTTCCAGTTTAATTTAAATCCTTTTAAATGTACTGACACTTGTTTCAGGGCCCACATGTGGTCTGTCTTGATGTATATATATATTGTGATAGCAAAGATGACCATAAGATTCTTCACCTACGAACAAAAGGTAGAGTCTATGTCTCCATCCCTTGATGCAGGGTTGGCCGTGTGGCTTATTTTGGCCAATAAGACATTAATAGATGTGACATAAGCAAAGACTGGAGAAGTTTTGCCCCTTGTAGCTCCATCTCTTGCTACGTGTGAAACCCTGGAACTACACCATGAACAAACATGAGCCCAGTCTGCTGGAAAATGAGACCCCTTCCAACAACCTACCAACCACCAGATACTTGAGTGAGGTTGTTCTAGATCCTCCAGCCACTAGATGACCTGTCGCCCCAGCAAAGATCAGCCAAACCGTATCAGGTCAGAACTTCTCAGCCCATCCACAGAATGGCTACAAATAATAAATAGTGGTTGTTGTAAGCCACTGAGTTTTGTTACGCAGTTTTGGACTATATGTCCAAAAACTGATGCATGCAGATTACATACACATACTATATGTGTATATGTGTCAGAACTTCTCAGCCCATCCACAGAATGGCTACAAATAATAAATAGTGGTTGTTGTAAGCCACTGAGTTTTGTTACGCAGTTTTGGACTATATGTCCAAAAACTGATGCATGCAGATTACATACACATACTATATACACATACACATGCGCGTGAGCACACAGGCCCCAGTCATCCCTTTCCTCTCTTTTTTTCTATTTTTATAGGCTTTAGCATACACTGTGGTTGTTAAGTACACAGCCTTCAGGTTATATAATAAAAAGACAGAATCATCCCTCAACTAGAAGAGGAATAATGTCACCCAGAGATACGGGGACTGATGAAATTTGGGTCATCCCTTTTAGGGGGAAAAGGGTAAAAACATTTTAATTTTTTGCAGAGAAAAGTTGTATTAGGTTATAAAGGAACAGTGTGTGGGGGTGCCTGACTGGCTCAGTCAGGAGAGCATGTGACTCTTGATCTCAGGGTCATGAATTCAAGCCCCATTTCGGGCGTGGAGCCTACCTGAAAAAAAAAAATCCATTTTAATCTACTGTCTCTGATTCTACAGCTTCCTATCTGTATCAGGGAGGCAGCACCGCCCTGGCAGCCTTGCTCTGCAGCACACGTGGAGAGCCACAGTAATCTCGACTCTGTTTCTTTACTTCTCCCAACAATTTCACAAGCCATGAAATATCCTGCTGTATGCCCCTCTCTTGCAACCTAACCCTGATGAGAACCAGTTCTCCTCTACTGCCACAAGGACCTAACCTTCCACATTCATGGACACCAACTGTGGTAAGAGAAAAGGAAACCAGAAACACATGAGATGCTGAGAAGTACCTATGGGGATTGTTCACATTTTTAAATAAGATTCAGTTTACCAGAGTAGATTAAAGTGGATTTTCCCTCCACACTAGCCAGCTTATAGAAGACTCATGAGGAAAACCAGAGGACTATAAGAGAAAATGATAGTGCATTCTCTCTGTTCATGTGACTATATGTCCATTTATGTCTGCCATATATGTCCTACCTAATTTTATTCCTCCAATGGCCCTACCCATTGAGGACTATTATTATCCCATTTCAAAAATGAGGTAACAACCTGGAAAGGGTGTATAACAGTAGAGTCAGGAGGTCAAGTGACACAGCACGTCCTGGGAGCCTCATTTTTCACCACTATGCTATTCTGTCTCCAGTTTTTCCTCTTGGCCCCCTCGGGGCCCCTGGGCCCTTTGCACCCTCTCCTTGCAAATTTGCTTAGGCATTCACGCTCAGATAGGAACAACTGCTGAGGCTGTCAACTTTGATAACATCCCTACTGGGATGTTATCACTCTAATAGCATCAAGGTCCTCTTTGACTGAGTTCTAAGGCTGAAACTTCATCTAAAGACAGCAAACATGTGTGGTCCTCCCTGGGTTCCAAGAACCACCCAGTCACCCAGTCTGAAAAGTACCTTTCCAGGTACTGTCTCCCAGCTAAGTAACCCCTACACACATGCCTCCTCCCAAACCTCCCCATAGGGAGAAAAACGGACCAAAGGTAACCCAGATGCACCTATGTGGTTTTTTAAAAAATATTTTATTTATTTATTCATGTGAGACACACACACACAGAGAGGCACAAACACAGGCAGAGGGAGAAGCAGCCTCCATGTAAGGAGCTCAATGTGGGACTCGATTCCGGGACTCCAGGATCATGCCCTGAGCTGAAGGCAGACACTCAACCACTGAGCCACCCAGGGATCCCCCAGAGGCACCTATGAATGCCCACCTCACCCCTAGCCTGGGTGTACCCAAGAGGCAGCAGCTTGGGCCTTGGAAATAACAGGTCTGGCAGGGGGAGTCAGTGGCATATACATTGAGAATGATGTCCCTGATCCTCCATCAGCCACAAGGAAGCAGCCACACAGGAAAGCCTAGGGGAGAACAGTCAAGTTGCACCTCAATTCAGCCCTGACATCAATCTATTGAAATCCATAACTCTCATCATATCTTCAAGGAAATCTGTTTAGGTGTAGGAGCATCTGACAGGAAACTGAAATATTGATGAAGATAAGTCTACACATTTTTTGATAAATAAGATGCCTTCTTTTTTTTTTTAATAAGATGCCTTCTGATACTAGATTTTAGTATAAACAAGTTGTCTAAGTATAAGCAAACATTTGCATCCCCCCAAGAAAGGATTAAAACTGAGGAAAATTTGCCCATTCCATTATTTTTTTTTCCTGTGACTTAGAGAAAACTACCTTCGCTGAATATTAGCAGTGGCGAGATACTGTAGTAGTTGGGAAGGGAACTCCTTACTTCAGCTCAGCACACATTTTTATGCTCTGTGCTGGGCACTGAAGATATATTCAGACACAGTCCCCGCTTTCAAATGAATTAATTCTTCAGTGGCAACAAATCTGTGGATGGTTGAACACAAAATAGCAGAGAATCATAGTGAAGAACCTGACTTTCAGCCCCAGGTAGACATGAATTCACACTCCAGTTCAAATTTCCACTAGCTATGGAGACCCTACACGTCTTGCTTAACCTTTCTGAGCTCATCTCAAAAGGGAGAGAATAATTCCTGCCTCTTAGAGTTGTCGTGAAGGCTACACACTAAAGGAAAACTTTAACTTTGCCACTTCCACCCTGGAAGCCTTCTGTAGTGGATACTGTGGGATGTGACTCAAACCCAGAGGCACTATCTCCTTGTGGAGTGTGGAGGGCTAAATGCTCACAGCTGAGCCCTACCCCAGGCAATGCTCTCGGCCTGAGGGAACTGCCCCACTCAAAGTTATATGACCTGTGGGGGCTCAGGGTCTGCAAACAAAATGACCCTTTTTATGGAGTTATAATTCACATACCATAAAAACTCATCCTTGTAAAGTACAATTCAGGGGAGTTTCGTATATTCACAAAATTATAAAACCACTGCCACTGTCTAATACCAGAACATTTCATCACCCCCCCCAAAGTGCCATTAGCAGTCACTTCCTTTTCCCTTTCCCCTCAAGCCCTTGCAAGTGTTAATCCACTTTCCCTCTCTATCGACCTGCCTATTCTGCATATTTCATATAAATGGAACCATACAACGGGCAGCCTTAAGTCTCTGGCTTCTTTCACTTAGCATAATACCTTCAAGATTTGGTGTTTTGTTTTTTGTTTTTTGTTTTTTACAGCTCCAATTTTTATTGAACATAAATGTACATTGACATTCCAAAGTAGAAGTGTCAACTCACTTAGGCCAAAGAAAAACTACATACCTTCGAGGTTTATCCGTATTGGAGCATCAGTACTTCACTCTTTGTATGTTTATCCATCCATTAGCTGATGACTATTTGGGTTCCACCTTTGGCTACTAGGAATAATGCTACTATGAACATTCATGTACAAGTTTTTGTGTGGATGTATGTTTTCATTCCTCTTGGGTGTGTACCAAGGAGTGGAGTTAGCCAGGTCATATGGTAAACCCGTGTTTAACTTTTTGAGAAATTGCCAGACTGTTTTCCAAAAAGAGACTGTACCATTTTATGATCCCCCCAGCAAGGTATGGGAGTTCCAATTTCTCCACAACTTTGGCATACTTGTTATTGTCTTTTTGATTGTATCCATCCTAGTGAGCATGAAAGGGTATCTCATTGTGGTTTTGATTGACTTTTCCCTGATGGCTAATGATGTCGAGCATCTTTTCATGTGCTTACTGGCCACTTGTATATCTTTTGGAAGAATTGTCTATGCAAATCCTTTGCCCATTTTTAAATTGGGTTATCTTCCTATTGCTGAGTTATATATATATATATATTCTTATATTCTTTTTTTTTTTAGTATTTTTTGTTTGTTTGTTTATGATAGTCAGAGAGAGAGGGGGAGAGGCAGACACAGGCAGAGGGAGAAGCAGGCTCCATGCACCGGGAGCCCGACGTGGGATTCGATCCCGGGTCTCCAGGATCGCACCCTGGGCCAAAGGCAGGCGCCAAACCGCTGCGCCACCCAGGGATCCCCCTATTCTTATATTCTTATTAAATTATATTCTTATATATATTCTTATATATATTCTTTATATATTCTGGATACAAAATCCTTATCAGATTCATGGTTTACAAGTGTTCTCTCCCATCTGTGGATTGTCTTTTCACTTTCTTGATAGTATCATTTGAAATACAGAAGCTGTTAATCCTGATGAAGTCCAATTTACTTATTTCTTTGGTCAAAGACTGATTTTTGCAGAGATGCAAAAGTCTGTCCCCTTTGTGTTAACTCAGGACAATGAAAGGCCATCCCAGCTCCAGAGCTCCCAGGGGACTGGCTGAGGCCTCTGTTACAAGCACATTATAACTTCTCCCCCTGCTTCATTCTGCTCCCAGGTGTCACTGCTAGGAGCCCCCACCAATAACATTCGGCGTGAATGTCCCAGAGCCCCAGAGTCTGCTCCTTGGGGAGACCAACTTTGATGGCACTTCTGATGTTTTCCAGTGATCTCCAGAAAGAGAATTGAACCACTCCATGGTTTCAAGCCCTTTTGTGACATGGCTCCTGCCCAACACTCCAGCCTCATTCCTCTCCATTCTCCCCTTATACTCCAGGGTTCAGCTATTCTGAAGTACTGGTGCTTTCTTCAAAAGGCCACATTTATGGCCTCTGGGCCTCTGCACTGCTATTCCTTCTTCCTCTCTCCCCAGCACCTCCATCTATCCCTTTACCAGGCCAACACCCATCATCCATCTATAGTAAGATCTTAGCTTACCACCACTTCCACCAGAATGCTTTTCCTAACCTTTCTGTATGTGTCCACAGTCCCCTTTACTTACCCTTACCCTTACCATAGTGTATGGTGATTCCCTCTTTATTACTTTGCACAACTCTACAGGAATCCTGCCAGGGGAGGGACCCTCTCATGTGTATCATATCTATAGAGCTGGCTCTGAGCCTGACATCCAAGAGCTGGATAAATATGTATTGAATGAGTTAAGATATACTGAATACACACAAAGTACAGAATCAGCAAGAGCAGGCAGTGAGCCCCCCAGGCCAACAGTAGGAGTTGCTCCATTGACACAGTTCTAGGGTGTGGAGCCCACTTCGGCACCTCTGGGTCACATAGCACCACAGCAAAGCCCAGCTCTGATACTCATCCCACCCATGTCTACCTGGGCCTTCCTGGGTCAACCTGGGGGTGGTCCTCCTGCATTCCCAGGATCCTGGCATCTAACAGCCTCCCAAATCCAGGCAGGAAGTTTCTCCTAGAAGCTGCTAGACATTAAACCAGCCTTTCTGGGACACACATAAAATCTCCTCTGGGTGCCTGAAGATGATTTTTATGGGCTTCCTTATCAGGGCTGTGCAGAAATCGCAGGCGCCGAGACAGACAGTTCCTTAGTTAATCATTGAAATAGGAGGCCAGGTTACATTAAAATGATGGATCTGAGGCTGGAAAAATACATTTGGATGCCCTGTGTAGCCCCAGCCTTTCCCCTCCTTGATCCTCTCACCTCAGATCCAGGGTTCAGTTTAAACGTAGAAGTGAGGTCTGGATTCAGAGGAAGACCCTTGAGGGAGCTGCTACCTCCACAACAGTGTGGGCTCCCTTGTGGCTACTGTGTGATGTCTGTACTGACCTGTCTGTCCTCACAGAGTCTGGAAGGGGGCCCGGTAATGGGTGAACAGGGATTTAAATGCACACTAACTCAGACTCAAAGCTCTTAACCATGCAATGTTGTCGAATGATACTTTGAGACCAGGTCTCCAGGCTCTCCCTCCACGCCCTCTATGCTGCCACATATCCTCCTAGCCAGGTGCAGGGAGGCCCTGGGCCTCTGGAGCTCAGATAATCCCCCCCTTCTTGCTCTGTGGCCAGGGCTTGGGCGG
Source organism: Vulpes lagopus (assembly GCF_018345385.1). Lineage (NCBI taxonomy): Eukaryota > Metazoa > Chordata > Mammalia > Carnivora > Canidae > Vulpes > Vulpes lagopus. The sequence continues at coordinate 107,147,429 of NC_054830.1, read as the reverse complement.
CAGCCTTACCCAGCAAGAACAGACCTAGGATAGCTGCTTGGCAGCCAGACTGTGCACATCATTTTCCTGACTTCCTTGGGCTCAGCACAGCCCTGGACACCACCCAGTGAGCCACCATTAAAAGTGAGGACATCCTGGAGGACAAGAGGACAAAGGAGTTGGGAAAATTGCCTCTAAGAGACCAACACCAAATCTCACCCGCCTCTGCCTCCCAGTTTGTGGCTCAGAAAGATTGATGCTGATGCATACATGGGTCACTCTTGAGATAAAGGTCATAGATCTTGCAGCTGACAGGCCTCCTCAATCAGTGCTTCAGGAAAACTTGCACAGCTGATAAATGAGCTGCCTCTAAAGCCTCAATGACAGGCTCCTAAAAGTGCACTTTGCTTGGGATTTCTCATTCATCCTGCAGGAGAGCCATCCACCCTGATGCCGATATAGCAAGGGAGACAGCTAGTGAGGATCTGACAGGAGAACTACACCAGGACCCCCATTTAATCCCCTCAGCAGGGGCCAAGGGCAGAGGGAGCACCATTAGCCCTCAATGACAAGGAGCCCTGCATATGGTTAGTGCTTTGCCAAGGTAATTCCAGGGCCAGAAGTGAAAGGATGGATCAACTGACTGGTAAAGAGGGAACCACATGGCTTTTGGAGACAGGAAGTTAAGAGGAGCTTTGTAGCCAACACAGCTCTTGTCTACTCAACGTACATTCTCATCTTCCTTCTCCCCAGTGCAACTCTTGAGTTCGTCTGGAGCAGCAATGCACCCAGTTGAAAGCCTTCACCTCCTCTGACTCCCCCACAGCCTAGGGCCCTGAGAGAAATCTAAGCAGTATTCTACTAAGGATTTCTGGAAAGGTTTTTTCTCTCCTGTACAGGCACTGCCCTCTTTCTTGTACTGCCCCTTGCCTTTTTTTTTCCTGCCTTTTTGCAGATATGGCAATAGCTGTGGAACATCTATCCTGTAACATGGAAAGGATGGAAGATTAAAAAAAAAAAAAAACAGATGGACCCAGGATCCCAACAATGACATGGAACTGCTGTGTCAGCCCTGGAGTGCTTAACTCTGGACTCACGTTTATGTGAGCAAAATAACCCACTCTTTGGTTAAGCCACTGCTGTCACTCTGTTGTATAGAGCCAACTGACTTTGGGTGATAGAGTCCAAGCTCTGATTTTGGGACTCTGAGCAAGTTGCTTCACCTCCTCCTAGTCTATTGCCCCATCTGTGTAATAGGAATGATTAGAGAAAGAATCACTACTTCTAATAAATCACCTGCTCTGCGTGTTCCACACATACCAGTCCCTCCACTGAGGAAGTGCCCATGGTACACACTAGGTAGAGACATACTGCACAAAATACACCTGCCTTGGCTACCTCACTAGACTTTTCTGAGAAACAACAACAACAAAAAAAATCCCTTGAAACTCCTTTGTAATATAAACAGTTATACACGTGCTACTAAATCCCCTGTTCTCTGGAGTCAGTGGAGCCAAAGCTAGGAAGATTCTCTACTCCTAAAGCAGAATGTAAACTCAGGAGACCTGCCCCCATCCCCACCCAGAGGGAGGGAGGAAACAAAAGGGACTTAAACACAATTGTGCCAGAGAGAAAGAAGCCGTCAGTGGATGTGAGGTAAAACTAGGCCCTTCTGCATCACTGCATTTAGCAGCCTCCTTCAGCACTGCTACCTTATGCAAGTTATTTAACCCCTCTGCATTTCATATTTTCATCTGTAAAAGATAGCAGTCACTCAGAACCGATGAGCCTTAAATGCGTTCACAGAGGTAAAGCACTACATAAGTGCCTGGAACATAGTACATACTTGGTAAATATAGTCTAGTATTATTTCATATATGTTGATACTTTATAAATAGACATTTAAAAGTTGTACATATTTAATAAAATACAACTAATATTTGTATATGTAACAATAAAAACAAGATGTCTATAAAACCTCTAGGTCTTATTAAAAAACTTCTGAAAATCAATATTTATTTACAGCCAGATCTCTTTTTCCTCTTCTCCGTGCCCAAGACCAGCACACCCACCTGACAGTGATCGCTGGACAGTTGCCTACACCACCAAACACTGACTGGAGGGACTGGCCTCTCTGGGACTCACTGAAGATCTTTGTGGGCATGGTACTGTGTTGAGGTCAGAGAGGAAAACAAAATTAATCTGAAGATACACAGGAATAAGACCTAGTGAAGAGCCTGGACTATAGAAATGAAAAACTGAGAAAGGTTTTCACAGTTCAGCTTTTATTAAAATTAACACAAAGTATGGGAAACTAAAATTTGATTCCTATTAAAATAATACATTTGAGGAATGGTTTCTTCAGCTACCACTGTAACTGATGGAGGATATGACAAGTGTTCTTTTACAAGACAGATGGGCTCTAACATCCAAGCAGAGAAGAGCAGATCAAGGACCTTACCAATGCAGTGTGTTAACAGGGCATCAGTGATCAAGTCTGGTTGCCTATGGACAACCACATGGACAGAGCACCCACACAAACATACACATTCAGCGTCTTGAGTCTTCTTTCAAAGTATTTTATACATCATACACAAATTAAATAAGAAGTCGAACAAGGGCCCTTTTATGCCACTGAGAAAGAGGGGGAAATACTTTTCAAACTCATAACCCAAGGAAAGAACATAATTTGTTTCTCCAAATGCCACAGTTACAAGCATTCGTGCCTTGGCTCATGCCATATCCACGAGACACTTAGCCCCATGACAAAGGCTGTGTAGGGGCTATGAAGTTGTGATTATCCACTATAGAAGTCTCTTCCATTCCCAAATGTCAAAAGTGCTGCTGCTTGGTCACACAGCACACACAGCACAGCTTAACACGAGGGGCTTAGGACTCTAAATAGTGCAAACACTTAAAAAAAAAAAAATCCAACCTCCTTGCTTCTCCGGGAAAACAAAACCTTAAAAACTCCAGCTAACTGGAATAGGAGTTTGTTCAATCTCCCAACCTGATCCAAAAAGGTGCAAATGGGGAGCATGGAGGCAATTCAAATGGCACCTATCCCAAAAATGAAAATAAAAGATTTTTTCAATGAGGCTAATGGCAGAAAAATACATAAAATAGAGCCTGGAGTATATAGATAAAGCTCAAGAAACAAGTAAGTTTTAGGTGTAGTATAAGCATCTGTAAAGGACATGCTTAACACATTCTCAATGATCATGAGGAGTGACCCCTCTTTTAAAGTTTATAGACAAGATGCTTCCAAAAGGGACATCATCCAGCAACAAAGGCCTTTAGCTGGCGGAAGCTTCAGAAGAACAACGGGACAGAAAAGAATGAGGACTAGTTTACTAGACCTAGGAAACTCCTGGGAGTATACACTGGAGGGCAGACTTTCTCTGGAGCATCTCCATGCTACAGCATGCCAGGCTCAGCACCAGGCAGTGAGAGACACCAGGAGATGGGTCAACCAGCTTCACTCCTGCAAGGAACGGACTCCAAAACAGTAGCCAGGCAGTACAGGGTAATTGTTGAGTCAGGCTAAACATTAGTCCCTAAGCAATTCTAGAGACACCAGTGATTGTGTTTTCCAGCAATCTCCCTCAAATATGGTATGAGAAAGAGAACTCAAAGTAAAAAAGACTCATCTACCCAGAACTACTGAAAAATCTGTTTTTGGAGGGTGACAAGCAAAGGGAAAATAGTTACAGGCATGAACTATAAGAGTGAATGACTTATGGAACAGAACTTCTCATTATCATGGATAATAAAAATCAATTCAAATATCCTAAAAAATTATCTTATAAAAATATCTACATTAAAAGTTTAGCCTGAAAGCTATAGCTTCAGTTTTATAAAAAGGCAATCTTTGAAAGGATCTGGCTCAGGAATATACAAACATTACACAACAGATATCAAAGTAACACAGCTCGAAAAGCATGCTAGGGGATATTGCAACTCGTTTATCATTAAAGAGAATTAAGTGTTCTTACTGCATAGCAGAAAATGAGGTCAGCTTCATTTGCATAATACTGCAACTTTTTAGAAGGAGAGATGCCATTAAGTACTTAGAAGTGACTTTGGAATTCAGAGTATGACTTCTGTGTTGTCCAAATCAGTATCCAAGCAGCATCTAAGCGGCTTCTAACCTTGGGCTGCAATTCCATCTCATCACTGTGATCGGCTTTCAGATATGCCATCCACAAAGCTGCATTCACAAGCAGCTGTGGCCACCCAGATGGGGGGGGGGGGGCGCAAGGGGTTCACCTACCATGTGACCAGCACAGACTTGAAATCAAGTCAGTTGTGTTCACTGTGGAGAGAGAATCGTACCTAGTGATAGTGAGACAGCAGGTTTTAAATGGCATCTGTGGGCGGCTAGAGCCCAATGGCTTTTTGGTGGTGACGTACCAGTGTCAGAGTCCCCATGAGAAAGGAAGCATGAGGATGAAATGAATGTGGCCTCAGCAGGACTATTGGCAAATGGGCAGTGCTTCCTGGGGAGCTGCGACGTGGAATCAATAGCAAAACTCCAAAAGCAGAAAATACGGCTGGTGAGCTCTGAGGGAAGGGACCCACTCTAGGCAGATGAAAAACAAGAATCTCTCCCACATATGCATGAAATTTCAGCTCCCAGGTGCTGGGAGAGGGGGTGGGAAGTTCACCTTTAATCTGAAATCAGGAGCTGTGTGAACAACACACATGGGACCCCAACCCCCAGCCTCATCCCCACCAGAAACCAAAAGGAAGCCCCAAGCCTTCCTCAGGCTGAGAGGAAGAACACTGGCAACAAGAAGTTCATTCCATCAGCTTCCAAGCCAAGGCAGAGCTCCGAAACCACTGTCATCTCCAGTGGCCAGCACCTAACTGAAGGCATGACTTGATTCCCCTGGAAATATTTCCTCCATGTCCAACAAAGCTGGATATTTTAGCCTTTTTCCAAAGCCGCTAAAAATTCCAGATGCCTCAGTGCTGCCCTCCAAACGTCTCACTGAAATATCTGCTCAACATCAGAAGACGTTTCTTCTTCAAGAGAGTTGAGTGTTTAGTGCTCAAAAATATGCATTAAATACACAAAGCAGCCAACTACTAGGGAGGCTACTGGCTTTATTCCTGCCAGAGTGAGCTGGGAGGGTGCCAGTCTCCTTTAGTATCTGCTTGGAAGTAGCCCAGTGATACCAGAAGTCCCTTATCAGGTTCCACAAAGCCCCCTGACTCCTGTAAATGGACCACCACGCCAAGGAGCATTAATCCCCAGCCCCGACAACGTGACACTATTCTCCAGACACAAGACCTTTCCTTCTTATGCCACAAATTCCAACACAAGTGATTTGCAATTTGAGGAACAGTTTCACATCTTTTTTTTTTTAATGAAAATTGATTCCATGTGTCCTCAAATCCCTCCCCCTCCAGATGCTTGAAGTTCTGTCACTAATAATTTTTGCCTGTGAATTAGCAAAGCTTTCACCAAGCTCCTCTTTTAAAATGCAGGTAACCCTGAAAGAGATCACATATTCAGGGTATTTACCACCTCCTCTCTCTCAGGAAAAACAAGGAGGAAGGAAGTATTGTGAGGGCTGGAGAGAGGATGCAGGCCCTGGAACAAGGGGAGAGAGAGTACAAGGAAAGGAAGACGAGGACCTCAGACAGATCTGACCATCGCCATCAAATGCTGAGGGTCAGCTCCAGCTGGTGTACTCCTTTGAAGTCATCCATGTCCATCTAGATCACATATGACCCCAAGGCAGGGGCAAAACTATCTTTGGGTTTGGAGGTAGGGTGACCTTTTACTTATCCTCCAAACCAAGAACACTTTTGAGAGTAAAACAGGATGCTGTGAATAATTAAGCCTGGGTAATAAGTATAAATGGGCACTGTCTATCCCAACAAAACTCAGAAGTAGGATCCTCTCTGAGACCATTTTAGACAGGAACTGCCTTACCACTTTGGTTTGTTGTTTTGTTTTTGTCTTTCATGTGTACATATTTTTTTTCTCCAGTGTCATACTCGGGGCTTCTCCAAAGAGCTAGTTTTTCCAATTGAAGAGACACAAAAGCATCCCAAACATCAAGGACTAGACGGTTCTCATCTGCTTCCTGGAAGAGAGCCCAAAGAAGAGCACCCATTGGGAGGGGCTAAGGAACCCATTTGTTCCCAGTTCTAGCACACAGAAGACACAGTGCAGATTCAATAATGCCCAGCTCTTCTGCAGACAGTGCCAGTAGTCAAAGCCAGTCTATAGGCATGGTCAAAGCAATGCCCCTGTCACCAGTCATTTCTGGACATTCCTGGCCTGTTCAACCGGACCTCCAGAAGACAGCAGCTTTAGTAATCTCAGGGTTCCCATGGGGTAAATCCAGAAAAGAGGTTTCTGTGATTTGATTTCTAGCACAGAAGGATCAGTAGTAAAGAAATCCAGTAGATTGTCACACATCCCCCAACCTAGTGGAACACCATGTTCTACACACACACACACACACACACACACACACACACAGGTTTCTCAGGTGTTCCCATAGAAACACACAATAAAGCCCAAAGGTGCTGCCTCGAGCTATCAGGAACCCACTGCTCAGGGAGGAGGCCTGAATGCTTCAGGGGAGCAGGAGACAGGTCACCAGTCTTCAGGCCAGACACCACTTTGCCACATCGGAGGAGGGCACTTCTGACTCCATTGCTGTTTCTCACAGTGAGTGGCACCCAGCAGTCATGGTGCCACTGTTCTGAGTCACAGGCAGCACCCCACCCCTCCTCCATCTCCTGGCAGTGGGAGTGGGGATCACAAGGGCTTGTGAATCACAGCAACACCTAAAAAAAGGGAGAGAAAGTTACCGACTTAGCTTCTTCCAAGTTATTCAGAGTCCCATGGAGTTCATGAGCCCAAGACATCCCAAAGGCCCAGTCAAGGGAAATGGGCATGTTGGTATCCAAACACTGTGGGGCCCGAGAACTCAGACTGCCAGCCGCTGGTTCTTTCCTACTCTAGTGGCCCAGTCAAGTCTCAGCAAGACACGTAAGCCCACAAGCACAGTCCTTCAGCACCACAGCTTAGTGGTCTCCTTTCACATTATCACCTGGACACAGTTCTCGTCATGATGACTCCTTTTCCAGCCTCAGAGCTCAGCTTAATGACATTCCCCACCTTCACTGGCTGCCCAGAAGCAGCTCCATGGCTCTATCTCTCTATCACTTTAAGAGAAGTGACAGTGATTCATGCCGACTTTTACAAGACACTGAAATGAACTGAAAAGAAGAGTGAACTGACTTCACTGTAGTCAGAAAAGCGGAATGCCGGTGCTAGCCCTGCCACCAGTCAAGCTGCAACGTGGTCTCAGGCAAATCCATGGACCTCTTCAGGCTGAGCTCCCATAATGTTTGATGTCACCTGACTGAAAGCCCCCTCCAGTGCTCAATGTTATACTTGGAAAAACAGTCCAGACACATCAGTCTTTGGTATGGTATTAGCCAAAATGAACCATACTCAAGTATGGCTAGCTTCGTGAGTCCACAGATGACCCTAGATGGTCTCTGTAACGTGGCACATACTGTAGGTGGACTCAGCCAACCTCCCTTCTACTTGCTATCCTCAAATGCAGAGACCAGTATGTTATTCAACTCGGCTTCCCAGACTGCCTTGCAGCTGGAAGGGCCGCGTGACCCAGTCCTGGCCAAAACCATTGGAAGGCACGTGTGCCAGGGCCACAGCTTTGGCTCTGTCTGCCGCCCCGCCTGGAAGAATGCTGATACATGGCCCAAGGCAGCAGCGGCAGCTGTTGGTAAAGCTGGCAAAACAGGAAAGGAAAGGGAGGACAAACCTGGTTCTTCAATGACAGTCTGAGCCCTAGGCCAGCCCTGGACTTCCTTCTGCCTGAGACAGATACATGCCTTCCTTATTTAAGCAAGTACCTATATGCTTTCCTGAACAAAATCCTAATTTATAGGTAAGGTCTACTGGTACGGAGTATCTGACTGGAGCCTTACTTTCGCATATTCCCAGAACTATAAAATCTTCTGGTTGCAGATGAGGTCGAGAGAACATTGCTTAAAGAAATGCCAGGATATCCCAGTGGTGAGATTCTGCTAAGATACCTGCATATGAGTTCTGGATAAAGGTATAGATAGAAAAGCCCAAAGATGGGCAGCCTGAGTCACCAGACCTGGATGTGCTTCCACTTTAACAGCATCTCACCTGCACCTCAGGATCCCCCCCCTTTTTTTTTTACTTAAGAGACACACAGAGAGAGGCAGAGACACAGACAGAGGGAGAGGCAGGCTCCAAGTGGAGAACCTGAGGCAGAACTTGACCCCAACATCCCAGGATCATGCCCTGAACCAAAGGCAGATGCCCCACCACTGGAGCTACCCATACCTCAGGATTCTTTCATAAGAAAGCTTTTAAAAATAGAGAAAAAAAAGCAGGGCCCTGTATTGTTTTATATAAACTTCCTTTTTTGATCAGAAAAGTAAAATATTCTTGGGGCACTGGGGTGGTTCCATCCGTTAAGCAGCCAACTCTTGATTTTGGCTCAGGTCATGGTCTCAGGGTCCTAGGATCAAGCCCCATATCAAGCTCCAAGCTCAATGTGGAGTCTGCTTGAGATTCTCTCTCTCTCTGCCTCTGGCCTTCTCTTTCTCTCTCAAAACAAATAATTTTTTAAGTAAAATATTGTCATTACAGGAAATCTGGAAAACACAGAAGAACACAAGGAAAAAAACTGAATTTCTTCATACAAAGAGAATCATCATTATCTTTTTGGACTATTTCCTAGCCTTTGAAAATAATCATGATCATCCACTGAGTGGGCGCTACATGCCAGGGAGGCACTGTGCCAGGCATTCCACATATCACTGCATGACAGCCGTAAGACACTTGGTGTGAATTTATTCTCATTTTACAAATGAGAAAACAAGAAGTTCAGTCAGACCAGTTACCTTGCCCAGAGTCCCAGCCAAGTGGCAGAACTGGAACTCCCACTGAGATCTGACTTCAATACTCCCTTCTCTAAGCAGCAGCTATTCAAACGTTCATGATCCAGGATGATTTGGCTGAGCTCGCATGGTACATACCTTGCATGATGACCTCCCCTCACCTCTGGCACAAACATTCTCTCATGATGTTAAAAAACACTTTAAAAAAAAAAAGATTTTATTTATTGACAGAGAGAATGTGAGAGGGAGCACAAGTGGTTGGAGCAGTGGGCAGAGGTGGGGAGAGAAGCAGACAGCCCAATGAGGGGCTCCATTCCAGGACCCCGGGATCATGACCTGAGCCAAAGGCAGATGCTCAACTGCTGAGCCACCCAGAAGCCGCCCAAAAACTTTCATTGTCTAAATATACCACAGTTTCACTCTTTCCCTTATCTCAGACATTAAGTACTTCTCAGATCTTTGCTTATCATAAGTAATACTCCAAATGAATTACTATCCATATGTCTCTGCATTTCAGGCAATTTCTTTAGATTCTAAAAGAATGGATTCATTCAGTCAACGGATTTGAGGACAGATTACATGTTTGCTTCTCCCTCTCCCATCTGCTTCTAGAGTGGACAGACAATAAAGAAGTCGACATGAAATACTCCTCACATTCGTGAAATTCTAACCACTTTATACCTAAATCTTCCCTTCTCATTAAGGCCCACTAGGAGCCCAAGGAGGGATCAATCCCTCATTGGCCTCGCCACTTCATGCTTAAAAAGGCCCTGCTCCTCCCACTACAGTTTTGAAAATACTAGTTTTAATAATTTTTTTTAATTAACTTTTATTGGTGTTTAATTTACCAACATACAGAAAAACACCCAGTGCTCATCCCGTCAAGTGTCCACCTCAGTGCCCGTCACCCATTCCCCTCCAACACCCGCCCTCCTCCCCTTCCACCACCCCTAGTTCGTTTCCCCGAGTTAGGAGTCTTTATGTTCTGTCTCCCTTCCTGATATTTCCCAACATTTCTTTTCCCTTCCTTTATATTCCCTTTCACTATTATTCATATTCCCCAAATGAATGAGAACATACACTGTTTGTCCTTCTCCGATTGACTTATTTCACTCAGCATAATACCCTCCAGTTCCATCCACGTTGAAGCAAATGGTGGGTATTTGTCGTTTCTAATTGCTGAGTAATATTCCATTGTATACATAAACCACATCTTCTTTATCCATTCATCTTTCGATGGACACCGAGGCTCCTTCCACAGTTTGGCTATTGTGGCCATTGCTGATAGAAACATCGGGGTGCAGGTGTCCCGACGTTTCATTGCATCTGAATCTTTGGGGTAAATCCCCAACAGTGCAATTGCTGGGTCGTAGGGCAGGTCTATTTTTAACTCTTTGAGGAACCTCCACACAGTTTTCCAGAGTGGCTGCACCAGTTCACATTCCCACCAACAGTGTAAGAGGGTTCCCTTCTCTCCGCATCCTCTCCAACATTTGTTGTTTCCTGCCTTGTTAATTTTCCCCATTCTCACTGGTGTGAGGTGGTATCTCATTGTGGTTTTGATTTGTATTTCCCTGATGGCAAGTGATGCAGAGCATTTTCTCATGTGCATGTTGGCCATGTCCATGTCTTCCTCTGTGAGATCTCTCTTCATGTCTTTTGCCCATTTCATGATTGGATTGTTTGTTTCTTTGGTGTTGAGTTTAATAAGTTCTTTATAGATTTTGGAAACTAGCCCTTTATCTGATATGTCATTTGCAAATATCTTCTCCCATTCTGTAGGTTGTCTTTTAGTTTTGTTGACTGTATCCTTTGCTGTGCAAAAGCTTCTTATCTTGATGAAGTCCCAATAGTTCATTTTTGCTTTTGTTTCTTTTGCCTTCGTGGATGTATCTTGCAAGAAGTTACTGTGGCCAAGTTCAAAAAGGGTGTTGCCTGTGTTCTCCTCTAGGATTTTGATGGAATCTTGTCTCACATTTAGATCTCTCATCCATTTTGAGTTTATCTTTGTGTATGGTGAAAGAGAGTGGTCCAGTTTCATTCTTCTGCATGTGGATGTCCAATTTTCCCAGCACCATTTATTGAAGAGACTGTCTTTCTTCCAATGGATAGTCTTTCCTCCTTTATCGAATATTAGATGACCGTACATTTCAGGGTCCACTTCTGGGTTCTCTATTCTGTTCCATTGATCTATGTGTCTGTTTTTGTGCCAGTACCACACTGTCTTGATGACCACAGCTTTGTAGTACAACCTGAAATCTGGCATTGTGATGCCCCCAGCTAAGGTTTTCTTTTTTAAAATTCCCCTGGCTATTCGGGGTCTTTTCTGATTCCACACAAATCTTAAAATAATTTGTTCTAACTCTCTGAAGAAAGTCCATGGTATTTTGATAGGGATTGCATTAAACGTATAAATTGCCCTGGGTAACATTGACATTTTTACAATATTAATTCTGCCAATCCATGAGCATGGAATATTTTTCCATCTCTTTGTGTCTTCCTCAATTTCTTTCAGAAGTGTTCTATAGTTTTTAGGGTATAGATCTTTTACCTCTTTGGTTAGGTTTATTCCTAGGTATCTTATGCTTTTGGGTGCAATTGTAAATGGGATTGACTCCTTAATTTCTCTTTCTTCAGTCTCATTGTTAGTGTATAGAAATGCCATTGATTTCTGGGCATTGATTTTGTATCCTGCCACGCTACCAAATTGCTGTATGAGTTCTAGCAATCTGGGGGTGGAGGCTTTTGGGTTTTCTATGTAGAGTATCATGTCATCGGCGAAGAGGGAGAGTTTGACTTCTTCTTTGCCAATTTGAATGCCTTTAATGTCTTTTTGTTGTCTGATTGCTGAGGCGAGGACTTCCAGAACTATGTTGAACAGCAGTGGTGAGAGTGGACATCCCTGTCTTGTTCCTGATCTTAGGGGAAAGGCTCCCAGTGCTTCCCCATTGAGAATGATATTTGCTGTGGGCTTTTCGTAGATGGCTTTTAAGATGTCGAGGAAAGTTCCCTCTATCCCAACACTCTGAAGGGTTTTGATCAGGAATGGATGCTGTATTTTGTCAAATGCTTTCTCTGCATCTAATGAGAGTATCATATGGTTCTTGGTTTTTCTCTTGCTGATATGATGAATCACATTGATGGTTTTATGAGTGTTGAACCAGCCTTGTGTCCCAGGGATAAATCCTACTTGGTCATGGTGAATAATTTTCTTAATGTGTTGTTGGATCCTATTGGCTAGTATCTTGTTGAGAATTTTTGCATCCATGTTCATCAGGGATATTGGTCTGTAATTCTCCTTTTTGGTGGGGTCTTTGTCTGGTTTCGGAATTAAGGTGATGCTGGCCTCATAGAACGAATTTGGAAGTACTCCATCTCTTTCTATCTTTCCAAACAGCTTTAGTAGAATAGGTATGATTTCTTCTTTAAAAGTTTGATAGAATTCCCCTGGGAAGCCATCTGGCCCTGGACTCTTGTGTCTTGGGAGGTTTTTGATGACTGCTTCAATTTCCTCCCTGGTTATTGGCCTGTTCAGGTTTTCTATTTCTTCCTGCTCCAGTTTTGGTAGTTTGTGGCTTTCCAGGAATGCGTCCATTTCTTCTAGATTTCCTAATTTATTGGCGTACAGCTGTTCATAATATGTTTTTAAAATCGTTTGTATTTCCTTGGTGTTGGTAGTGATGTCCCCTTTCTCATTCATGATTTTATTAATTTGAGTCTTCTCTCTCTTCTTTTTAATAAGGTTGGCTAATGGTTTATCTATCTTATTAATTCTTTCAAAGAACCAACTCCTGGTTCTGTTGATCTGTTCCACAGTTCTTTTGGTCTCGATATCATTGAGTTCTGCTCGAATTTTAATTAACTCTCTTCTTCTGCTGGGGGTGGGGTCTATTTGTTGCTTTTTCTCTAGTTCCTTTATGTGTAAGGTGAGCTTTTGAATTTGAGATCTTTCCAGTTTTTGAATGTATGCTTGTATTGCGATGTATTTCCCCCTCAGGACTGCTTTTGCTGCATCCCAAAGATTTTGAACGGTTGTATCTTCATTTTCATTAGTTTCCATGAATCTTTTTAATTCTTCCTTAATTTCCTGGTTGACCTTTTCATCTTTTAGCAGGATGGTCCTTAACCTCCACGTGTTTGTGGTCCTTCCATATTTCTTGTTGTGATTAAGTTCTAATTTCAAGGCATTATGGTCTGAGAATATACAGGGGACTATCCCGATCTTTTGGTATCGGTTCAGACCCGATTTGTGACCCAGTATGTGGTCTATTCTGGAGAAAGTTCCATGTGCACTTGAGAAGAATGTGTATTCAGTTGAGTTTGGATGTAAAGTTCTGTAGATATCTGTGAAATCCATCTGGTCCAGTGTATCATTTAAAGCTCTCGTTTCTTTGGAGATGTTGTGCTTAGAAGACCTATCCAGGGTAGAAAGAGCTAGATTGAAGTCACCAAGTATAAGTGTATTATTATCAAGGTATTTCTTGAGTTTGGTTATTAATTGGTTTAAATATTTGGCAGCTCCCACATTCGGGGCATATATATTGAGGAGTGTTAAGTCCTCTTGTTGGATAGATCCTTTGAGTATGAGATAGTGTCCCTCTTCATCTCTCACTATAGTCTTCGGGGTAAATTTTAATTTATCTGATATAAGGATGGCAACCCCTGCTTTCTTTTGAGGACCATTTGAATGGTAAATGGTTCTCCAACCTTTTATTTTCAGGTTGTAGGTGTCCTTCTGTCTAAAATGAGTCTCTTGTAGACAGCAAATAGATGGGTCCTGCTTTTTTATCCAGTCTGAAACCCTGCGCCTTTTGATGGGGTCATTAAGCCCGTTCACATTCAGAGTTACTATTGATAGATATGAGTTTAGTGTCATCATATCTATTCAGTCCTTGTTTTTGTGGATTGTTCCACTGAACTTCTTCTTAAAGGGGAATTTTAAGAGTCCCCCTTAAAATTTCTTGCAGAGCTGGTTTGGAGGTTACATATTCTTTCAGTTCCTGCCTGTCTTGGAAGCTCTTTATCTCTCCTTCCATTTTGAATGAAAGCCTTGCGGGGTAAAGTATTCTTGGTTGCATGTTCTTTTCATTTAGGACCCTGAATATATCCTGCCAGCCCTTTCTGGCCTGCCAGGTCTCTGTGGAGAGGTCTGCTGTTACCCTAATATTCCTCCCCATAAAAGTCAGGGACTTTTTTTCTCTTGCTGCTTTAAGGATCTTCTCCTTATCTTTGGAATTTGCAAGCTTCACTATTAAATGTCGAGGTGTTGAATGGTTTTTGTTGATTTTAGGGGGGGATCTCTCTATTTCCTGGATCTGAATGCCTGTTTCCCTTCCCAGATTCGGAAAGTTTTCAGCTAGGATTTGTTCAAATACATATTCTGGCCCTCTGGCCCTTTCCGCGCCCTCGGGAACCCCAATTAAACGTAGGTTTTTCTTCCTCAGGCTATCATTTATTTCCCTTAATCGATCCTCATGGTCTTTTAATTGCCTGTCTCTTTTTTCCTCAGTTTCCCTCTTTGCCATCAACTTGTCTTCTATGTCACTCACTCGTTCTTCCACCTCGTCAAGCCTCGTCGTTAGGACTTCTAGCTTGGATTGCATCTCATTTAATTGATTTTTAATTTCTGCCTGATTAGATCTAAATTCTGCAGTCATGAAGTCTCTTGAGTCCTTTATGGTTTTTTCTAGAGCCACCAGTAGCTGTAAAATAGTGCTTCTGAATTGGCTTTCTGACATTGAATTGTAATCCATATTTTGTAACTCTGTGGGAGAGTGGGCTGTTTCTGATTCTTTTTTTTGAGGGGTTTTCCTTCTAGTCATTTTGCTCAGTGCAGAGTGGCCAAAAACAAGTTGTATTGGGAAAAGGAGAAAAAGAGAGAGAAGGAAAGAAAAGAGAAAAAGAAAAAAGAGAAAGAAGAAAAAAATAGGGGAAAAAGAGAAGAAAAAGAAAGAAAGGAGAAAAAAGAAAAAAGGGGGGGTGGGGGAAGCAATCAGAAATCAAGAAGAAAGAGAGAAAAAAAAAGCACAAAACAAAACAAAAACAAAAAAAAAAAAACAAAAAACAAAAAAAACCACGGGGGAGTATCTTCCGATTCTGTGTAGTTTAAGTCCCTTGACTTCCCTGGAACTGGTCCGTGTCGCTGGTCTTCTGGGGGAGGGCCCTGCTGTGCTGATTCTCAGGTGTTAGCACTTGGGGGAGCTGCTCTGCCCCTGCCTGGTGCAGGGCTCGGTGGGGGTTGTTCACCCCATGAGGCCCCGGGAGGAAGCCACAGTGGCGGGGGCAGCTCTGGGACCCTGGAGTCAGCTCCCGCAGTAGCTCCGGGGCTCTCCTTCTGCAGGGCCTGGGGGCTCCGGGGCGGGGCCGCTGATCTGCTCAGTTCCAGGCAGGAGCGTCCTTGCTGTCCTGGGCCCTCCCGGCCTCTGCCTGTCCCGGGGGAGGCCGGATCCTGGGCTGTGTCCCGGCGCCCTGTGCTCCGGGGCCTGCGCTGTTGGATTCGCGCTCCCGGCGGTGCAGCCCCCTCCGCGGAGCCGCCGCCCGAGCCCCTCCGAGCTGTTCCCGGAGCCGCGCCGCCCCCTCCGCGCGGAGCTTCTTCCTCTGCGCGAGCCGCCGCCGCTGAGCTGTTCCCGGAGCCCCGCAGCCCCCTCCGCGGAGCCGCCGCCCGAGCCCCTCCGAGCTGCTCCGGGTCCCGCCGAGCGCTGCAGCCCTTAGGGAGCTCGGCGCACTCTCCGGGGCGCAGTTCCTCTGTTACTGTCCCAGGGAGCCCGAGGGCATCCCCGCCTTTCTGGGGATCCTGCTCCAATTCCCGGGGAGCCCCTTTCCGCGGGGAAGGTCGGTGCAGCTCCTGCTCCTCCGGGCCGGGGCTCTCCTGTCCTGGGGACACTCGCCCCGGCCTCAGCCCGGCTCCTCGCGGGGCCCCTCCCCCCTGGAGGCCTTTTGTTTCTTTATTTCTTTTTCCCCGTCTTCCTACCTCGATAGAAGCGCGAACTCTTCTCACTGTAGCGTTCCAGCTGGTCTCTCTTTAAATCTCAGGCCGAATTCGTAGGTTTTCAGGATGATTGGATGGTTTTCTAGGTAATTTGCTGAGGACCAGGTGACCTGGAGACCCTACTCCTCCGCCATCTTGCCCCTCCTCCAGTTTTAATAATTAACCTCAAGGAAAGAATCACTCTAAGACCAACATGTCTCTAAAATCTTTTATATTTAGTTGAGGAAAATCCTAAACAAGGGAAAAAAGTAAAATCAAGTCACTGCCACGGAGAGCCTATGTTGACAAAATATGATGTAAAAACTCCTTCAAGCCTGCACGGCACAGTCTTCCTTTGTACTGACATCCAAACAAGAATGAATGACTGGCCTTCTGATGCATAAAAGGGGTAAGAATACCACTAGAGTTATGACGTACACTTCAGGAGATGGTGGTTGTAAGATACTTAGGGTGCATTGCTATGTGTTCAATAATATAGTCAATAAATAACTGTAAGTTCTAACTATCCCAGTTCTTGGAAGATGAGATGCAAGCTGCGGAGCTACCTCAGGTGTATATGAGTCTGTGTGTCTCTCTATAGACCCTCATTGTCAGCGGCACTAGCTACATCCGGCCTCCCAAACCTCACCAACCCCTTTACACACAATCCCCAGGTATAAGCCCCTGTAGCAGCATCATTCCTTACTCCTGCCTGCATATCTGGCCTGGAATGTGTTCCCCCGTCAGCTGTGGTTGTCCAGAGGGCATGGACTCAAGAGTCAGACCTGAGTCTGAATGCTGATTTTGTCATTTTTTGAGCTATGTGGTCTTGTGCAGGTTACTTATATTCTCCAAACCCCAGTTTCATCATCTGTAAAATGGAAGGAACCAGTCCCAGGCACCCAGAGAGTTCTTGAAAAGATGGCAGTGAACGTGTACAGGGTCCTGAACACACTACCCTGTGGCACAGGGAGGGAGCACCTGGCAAAGGGCAGCTAGCCATGTCACTGGGGCCCACCTTCAGAGTTGATCATGGCTCATTTCCTCCAGGAAGTTCTCACCTGTCATGCCTTACAGTATGTACAGCATAGCACATTCCATTTAGAAGTTATGTGTACGTTGTCCTGTATCTCCTATTTCATGTAGACAAATCTTATCTTTCCAATTATATTTCTGGAAGGCAAGGACTATATCTTATTGTACCTGGTAACCCAGAAATGGCAATGAAATTTTTAAACCTCTTATGACAAATTGAGGCAGGTGGAAGTGGCTCCCCAGAACATGGGTGTTAAAAAGAATTCTGGGCCTGCATTCAGGTTCACTGGGGAAACCAGTGCTCATTAGAGGAATCTGCGGCAGGCATAGAAAGGAGTGGTGACCTCTGAAAATTATCTGCTATCCCTGGAGGAGGCACGTAGTCCTAAGTTAAGCAAACTTACCTCCACCCTGCCCTGCATCCCCTGTGTAGGAGTGGGGTGGGGGGGAAGGTGGAATCGGGGGTAAAGCATACTGGCCTGCATAGCTCCGCCCCGTGCTCATGTTGGTTGGCAGCAGTGTCCATTTGTCAGTGACAGGATTGTAGTACTCCACCGAGGCCAAGTTGCAGGATCCATCATCCCCTCCGACCACATACAGGAGCCCGTTCACCGCACAGACGCCTGGGAATCAGAAGCCACAGGAAACATTACAGCAGGAGCCACAAAGGGGTCGGAATGGATGGGAAACATACCTGGATGTCCCCTGGAGGTGCTCCTCCTCCCCTAGCTCAGAGGTTTAGTTGTACTCCACAGAAGAACATGCCAACAACAATCACTAGGCCCCAACGATCCTCCTTTCTGAGAAGGTCCTTTCTCTGACCAGGGAGCCTTCACCACTATACACTCCCATGGACATTCCTGGCCCCTGACTCTATAAACACTTAGAGTATCATCGTATGGGCTCCTCTCTACTGGAGCATGCAGATGTGCCATGTGTGGACTGAGCTATGCTCAGGGAATCTCACATACACTACTCCTGACCCGCTTGTAAGTTTTCGCTGATAGACGCTGGTGTAGCCACATGTGTCTAACAGTTGTGTCTGTGATAACTTCACATGACTTGGATCTGAACCCACACATAGCTCCCAGAGACAAGGCACTCTTCCCGCCCTGATCTCACAGAGAGCTGGCTTAAGGACAAGATCTCATGCTGCAGGAGTCCAAAAGAGGAAAACACGATTTTCCTCATCGAGAGTGTAAAAGGTCATAGTCTAATACACTACGTCTTCTTTCAAAATTACAGTAAGGGGCTGACAATGTTCAAAAAAGTAGTAATTATAAGTATTGATGAAGATAACCTCAAATACTGGTTGAGAGGATACAATGTACCACTTTCCTGAGTGGAACTGAAAGCAAATATGCTCCCTTTGGCTCAAAAATTTCACTCTTGGACTTATATTCTAGAGAAGTAATTTTAGATGCATGCACTGATTAGCCAAAGGACCATTTATAACACAAAAGGATGACTAGAGAAAAAATGGAAATAACCTAAATGTCCAATAGTAAATGAGTTAAATTGTGATATAGCCATTTGAAATACCATGTAAATCTATCTTGTGTTATAATAAGATAATCATGAAAGATTGTAAAGTGGATTAGAAAAGCGAGTTATAAAACAGCATTACAGTAGGATTCCACTTTTGCTATAAAAAAGAGAAATATCTGTATGTGAATATGTACGTATACACATATTTCCATTTAAACTTAATTCCTGGATTCTTGATACACTGGCTGTCTCGGGGGCTCTGCAATCCCTTGCTCACCTGGTTTAAGGCAAAATGCCAAGTTGTATCATAGCAGGCTCAGGCAATGGGCAAATTAATAAACTCCCCTCTGTTTACACTTTCAACATGTAAGCTACAAATGAGTTTAGCAAACAGATAATTTGAGTGTAAAGGAAATAAATCCACCTGAAAGTCATCTATTTGCCTTTCCAGCCTGGGAAGCTAAGCTAAGCCAACACTTTCATTAGAGCAAAGAGGCATAAAACAAGATATACCAACACAAGACACGACCTATAGGGCAAAGCTGTCAAAGGGAAGAGTGTAATAGGGATGTCAGGCTTCCGTAATAAAGATTTAAACATTCTGAGAAAAATCATTCCCACAGGAAGGAAAAGGTGGAGGGGACAGAGAGCTAGGAAGCACAAAGTGAGGACGATGATAAGTGTTCCCACTGGAGAATGAAGTAGGGCCTGGTTACCCCTACAAGAAAGGAGACAGGTTTCAGATGGGAAGTGAGAAGACTCCAAAGACAGGTACTGGCGAAGGAAACACAGAACCGAGTGTCACTGACTGGCCATATCCACATAGCCCTGTGCTCAACTACCCAACAGGGCCACTAGGAAGGAGGCTCTGGTGGCAATAAGAGGGCTTTCTTCAGTCTGTGTCCACACGTGTACAGTGAAAGTTATCAGCCCCTGCATCTAAGTGGGGGACCATATGGCTAGCATTTGTGCTCCCCAGCTCTCCCCTCTCCTAACTCAGCACCTAGTTGTCGAAGGGATAATTCCATTTGGGGTACAAGTTCCGGCCCAGATTCTGTTAGACAGCCATTGCTGGTCTCTCCCCTCTGCCCTTCTTTTACAGCTAGTATTTGCACCCACACCCCACAAGGACGGAAGGACAGAGTGGCTGTATTACCTGCGTTACGCCGGCACATGTTCATGTCTGCCACCTGCTTCCAGGTGTTTGTTCCAGGATCGTAAACTTCAACACTCTTCCTCACCAGGGGCCCGTCATGCCCGCCGGTGGCATACAGCTGTCCACTGAGCACTCCGACCCCTGAAAAGCAGAGCACAGTGTCTCAGCCTCAGACTGCCACTGTGACCAGAAGCCAGGAGGGCTGGCATCCCGTCCTGGGCAGCTGTCACCAGCAGGGTGACATGGACAGTGCTGTTTTGTTCCCCTGGGCCTCAGCGCCCTCTTCTGTAAAACAAATATAATGACATCCTGCCTGTCTCGTAAGGCTGTCAACCTGAGAATTCCCCAAAGATAAAGTAAAAATTATCCTGTATCCATTTAAAGAAACATAGATATACATACGTATGTAACAAATATGTGTGTATGTGGGTATACAATGGGGAGAGAGGGTGTATATGCAAAGAAAAAAAAAAGACTGCAAGACTTCCAAAACTTTAGTAGTTATTCCCAGATGGTAAAATTTGTCTTCCCTTTTGCCTGTCTGTGTTGCCAAGTTTTTCTACAATGTTGTATTACTCATATTCTTCAGCCTTCTATTATATGGGTTGCGTAAAAAAGAGTTAAAAGCAGAGACCAGCCACGCAGCAGGTGTGCTGATATCATTACCACATGGACCTCCTCATCTGTTTTGAAGCAGAACCTGTTCTTTCTGCCACATGCTCTCCTCTTAGCTTGCAGAGGGGCATTAAATCCCTCCCACTGTTGACAGACCTAAGCTGACTCCTAGAACGGCATTGTGGACAGGATTTAGAATAACCTTTCAAAGTCCTCTCATGTAAGTCACAGAAACAAAAGCCAGAAGGAAGGACGGTGGCCCAGGACCAGAAAGAGCAACTGACCTGGTGTCCAGGACATGTGGGGTCTGGACCTGGGTGTCTCTAACCTGCCACCAGGTCAACTTCCTCTTTCGAGGTCTCAGTCCTCCCACAGGTAAAGTGAGGGAGCTGGACTGGATGGGCAGTTCCAGGGGAGCAGGGGCGACTCCACCCCACGATGTGCTACATCTCATTCAGGTGGGGAGATTTTGAAAAGACAGAATCCAGGGCCTCTCTCCCACAAACACTGGCTGGAAATCAGAAAAAGCACCTCACCTGAGGTGAGGTCACCCAGGTGACTGGGATGTGCAGCCAGATGTCAGCCCACCAGATTTCTAGGATATAAACTTCACACCGACAAGGACCCTGGGTGCCTTATCTCATCTGCTTCCCTGCACCTGACGACACCAGGTTTATTGTTTGAATGAGAAGATATGTAAAATTCCCTCTAGCAATTATGCCACAGTTGCCATAAACTAACAGCAGATGGTGGTGTTGTACCAGCAACGGCTATCTAACAGCCAGGTTTAATACATTCAGGGTGTTCCAAAGCAGCCTCATCTGCCCCTCTTCCACGCTCAGCAGGAACAAGCCCAGCCTGGGTCCCAGAGATGGACTCTCTACTCCTCAACCATCTGCCGGCAAAGTTCACACCCTAGTGAAAAAACAAGCAGCATTCCAGGCCATCAGGGTCACCCCTGCCCTTTTGTAGCCAGTTCCGCAAATGTTCACAAAGAGGTCTTCTGGACCTCCTGGCACTTCAAAGGTTCTTTGAGCCACCAAAGAACACCCACTATCACAAGTATATGGGTTCCCCTCTCCAGAGGGACGGCTTTCCCACACTTTAGGGACATGAAGCACAAAGCAAAATCCGTCCTGGGAGCCTGATGCCAAGACTCAGTGATGAGGTAAAGTGTCCACTCTGGGAGAGACAGCATTCCCTAAACTGATTTCACCTGAGGACACAGGCAGCAGAACTGCCATCATCCAGGGCTGCTAGCCCAGGTAAAGGCAAGAGCGGTTCCAGCGAACTCCACACAGCAACAACCCCTGGGTTGCCTGGCAGAGACAGAGTTGTTGGCCTCCAGAGGCCCATTTAAGGCAGGTGAGGCAGGTCTGTGCTAGTGGCTCCACACGGGGCTGCATCTCCACACTTCCTGCTTGAGACATTCCTAGAAGCCACCCCCCTATCTCAGGGCTACCCCACTCTTCCTGAGCTGTCCCTACATCCTTGAGCTTTGAACTTGCTCTCACACCTCAAGTCATAGAGGATTCCTAGGAGGTGGGAAGACAACTCTACTAAGACCCTAGAAACCACGATTACTCAAGGAGCTCGGTGGAGGGACAGGAGCCATGAGATGGGTGAACTGCATTGGCCTCTAAGGAACGTCTACTATATCCCACTCATTTCACATCTGAGGAATCAGAAGCCAGAAAAGAGGAAGGGATTTGCCCAAGGTCTCATGGTAAGCTTCAGCCGGCCCAGCACTAAAGCACCAGTGTCCTGACTTTCAGGCATTTGCTCCACATTTAGGAAGGGCCAACTGGTCAGAATTAGCAGAAACAAGCCCACTAAAAATAGCATCCCAAACACAAATGCTTCTTAAATGGGGCCGTATACCTCTTTTCTTTTCTAACCAGTGAGCACACACAGGTTTTTGAATTTAATATTAAAATAGCATAGTTTTTAAGGAATGCTGAGGAAACACTCACATGTTTGGTGCTATAAAGTGAGATTATAATTCAATCTTCAAAAACACACAAAAGAAAAAATATATAAAAAAGAAAATCCTTGAGGGCATTATACTAAGTAAATTAAGTCAGAGAAAATATCCTATGACCTCCACTTCTATGTGGAATCTTTAAAAAAAAAAAAAAAATCAAAGCTCATAAAATAGAGAACAGATGGATGATTGCCAAGGTCAGGGGGTGAGAGGGTGGGCCAAATGGGTGAAGGTGGCCAAAAGATACAAACTTCCACTTATAAAATAAAAAAGTCATGAGGATGTCAGGTGAAGTATGGCAACTATAATTAATAAAACTGTATTTCATATTTTAAAATTTGCTAAGAAAGTAGATCTTAAAAGTTCTCATCACAGGAAAAAAAATTCTGGACTATGTGTGCTGACAGATGTAATGTATGTGGTGATCATTTCATAATATATACAAATACCAAGTCATAATGTTGTATATCTGAAATTAATATACTAATGCATGTCAGCTACACCTCAAATTTAAAAAAAATGAGAAGGAAGAGTATTATTGGTGGAAACTCACAACTGTTGCTTCCCTTTGAGGAAGTCACACAACCTTCCCACCCGGCCCAGGCTGCTCAGCACTCATCAGCTCCCAACAGAACCAGAACAGAGAGCCAGGGCCCAATATTCCATGCCTCTGTCCTCTCAGACCCTTTCTTTGGGCCTCTGAGGTGATGGAGGCTGTTGCTCTACTTCCTGGAAAATCCCAGAGAGCACATGGCTCCTTGTCTTCCCACAGGATTCAGAAGTGAGCCACACTTGCAAAGTCCTTCCCTTTCCATGTGGGGAATGGAGTGAGGGGTTCAGGAAGAGAGATGTAAGTTCATCTCCTAATAGGAACACTGACAGCTTGGCTTTCAACCCAGACAGGCAGGCTTGAGTTTCATCCACTGGAGACTGGGACAGCCACGCTCACTGCTCTACTAAGAATGTGACTCTGATAATTTAGGGGTCAGAAAAGCTAACTTCAGAGACAAAGCCGAGTGGGAATCCCACTCTACCAGTTAAATGACCTTGGGCAAATTATTCGCCCCCTGGTCAACTTACTTCCTGTTGAGTTGGAATTAATGCTGTGTCTTCCTTTTAGGGCGGTGGTGAGGATGAGATCAATCCAAGTACAGAAGGTGCTTATTAGGATGGCACTTGGCACAGAGCAAATGTTCCCTTTCCAGGAACACAGATATCCCCACAGAAACAGAAGGGATCACAGTGAAGAGAAAATCCCCTGGGAGAGGTTAATCTGTAAGTGCTTGTGTCGGGGTACACAAGGTGCTAGTGGGATACCAGACATCAAGAGGAAAGAATAGGAAGGTACAATGAGGTAGAACATGCACCTGCTGGTCTCCAGACCCACCTGAGAGCAGATGAGACACAGCCTGTACCCTGGGGCTCCCTCATACCTGCGCCACTACGGCGAGTGCTCATGTCTGCCACATACGTCCACTCATTGGTTGCTGGGTTGTACTGCTCCACGGTGCTCAGGCACTGGCGGGAAGCCCCATCATAACCCCCGACAGCATATAGCTTCCCTGGAACAGACACAGTGGCTGAAGGTGGTGCTGGAAAGTAACTGGAGCTGGGCTGAAATTCCATCTTTAACCCACTGGGTTGGCTCCTTCCCTTCCATCAGAGTTCAGGGCCCCTTTCCTCCAGAGGCATCACAAACCAGACTAAGCATTCTTCACATGCCTCCCTTCCACTTCCTCATACGCCATGAGGCTCCCTGAAGCCGTACTGAGCATGCTTCTAAGTAAGCACCCTCAGTGCCCATGCAAAGCTATGGTCTGATGCCACTGGGGCTTAGCATACTCTTGCTAGTGCACTATGTTAGATCTTCTCCAGGATAAGGCACCCAGGACATAAAAAGCTAGAGGGCCCCAGCTACAGGCAGGCAGGCTGACTTTGTGGCTAAAGGCTCACAATGGCAGATGAAACAAATATGGGAAAATATTCTTCAGTGAGAACCCAAACCCTGTCTTCACCATCATTTGTGTGCTCAGTCCACAATTTCAGCATGTGAATGGAGTGCTCTGTGTCAACTCTGGGCCAGGGTGGCTGGAACTCATCTATTGGCTCCCTTGTAATCTTTGAGCCATGCACAATATCCCTGAAATACCATTACCCATTTTTAAAATAAAAATACCATAAGCTGCTATCCAAAAGCATCATTTCTGCCTGGGGCCAGGCGTAAGGTTGGACAAGGGGCAGGAAATTGGCATTAGAGCGCTCCCAGAGCAGAGATTCAAGCATGGAGGGCCTCTTCTCTCCCACTCCTGCCTCCCCCACCTTGTGTGTGTGGGGGCAGGGGGGAGGGCAGTCCTACCTCACCTGTGGGCTACAGACTGATGGGGAACAAGAGAGTTATAATAAAGATCTTAAACACTAGCTGTAGGCTAAATAAGCACTGCCCAATGCAAATCCGCTTAATAGAGTTACTAATTAAAAGAGATTTTTTGTCACTATGTGCTTTCTTAAGGGAGAAATAACAAAAGTACAAACATTATTTGGAAGTGGGCAATTATTTTAAGTTAAAGGCTCAAAAATGCATTGTACCATCACAACTATTGCTGTATCAAATGTAAAATTATTTCTTCTTCTACCACTGAGGTTGGTTTTGTTTTCTGCCCCAGAATCCTTTCCAGTGGACCTTCTAAAAGAAAGGGACACCTCCTTTCCAGTTCCATCCTCACCTAAGCCACAGGAGAAATTCCTGACCCAGAAGCTCTTCTAGAGTCCAGGCTGCTTCTATGGGGTATGCTGGCCAAGACACAACCACCTGCCCTCCCAGCTGCCCACCACTCACCAAAGCCTAAGTCACTTGGGAAAGAGGAAGGCTTGGGATGTGGAGGAGAGGAGAAGCTCCCAAGGGCAACCCCGGTGTCATTCAGACCAGGCAGCCACAGTAGGAGACAGGGAGAGGGAGGAGAGCACCGTGAAACGTGGAGAGCTGTACCTATAAGGCCAGAGTGAAGCAGAAGCCCTGTAACGTGCCCCTGAAACATTTTCACTGGAGTTGTGAGGAGGACCCTCTGCTGTCCCAGGATGACCCAGAGCCAAAGGGCTTCAAATTTAGGATACACAAGATCAACACGTTCCCAGGCTGTCCTCTGTGTCAAAAGGCATGCTACAATACAGCACTCCTTCCACACACACAAGATGCTCCCAAAAGCCCTCATCAAGGGGAGGATTTAAAATCACTACCATGAAGGCAACTTCTCTAACCCCCGCCATCTCAACCTTGTATCAGCTGAAAAAATACTCACTCAAGGTTTCTCCTTGAGTCTATTAACAGGGACTTGCTATTTTTAACCCTTCCTCTATTGTTTGATATTCCTGGCTGAGGAACAAGGGGGGAAGTGGGAAGGTGGCTAGACAAAGCACTTACATTTGGCAGACAAATCAATTTCTGTTCCACCAGGAGGATGAGATTGCAAAAAAACAATTTATCTTGATAGGAGGATGGAATCCTTGCACTCACCAGGATGACTTGTTTAGTATGTTAGAATAATGTACTTTTAAATGGAAATTTACACAATACTGGTACAAAACAAGAAATGCAGTGAGAGAAAAGAATATTTCTATTACTGTCTAATCACTGCATATCAAACTTTCCCCAAAGCAAGTAAGGGTGTTCTTGGGGTGCACATGAAAAGCAGAGAGACAGTGTTGTCCTACAAAGTAGGACATTTTAGTCCAAATCATACTCTGTGCTTTAATACATTGAATTCACACATATTTTTAAGACTCCCTGATAGAATTTGCTAATGGTCTGAAAGAGTGTAGCATGATAGAAAGAGCAGTGAGTTTGGAGTCAGAAGACCCAGGCTCCAGGACTGGCTGTGCTATTTACGAATGAGCACATCACTTGCCCCTCTGGCATTCTACTTCCCCATGTGGAGAATGGAGAAAATGTAAGCCTTGCCTATCTTCTTCAAAAGGATTTTGGGAACAAAATTTGTATATAAAGGAGCCATTTATAAACTACAGTCTAACTGAGCCCCAGACCTAATCACTCCCACCTGCCTCACCCCACACACCCTTCCTGACAAGAGCAGGACTCTGTGACCAACCTGTCCTGCAGTGACAGTAATCAGACCTGGAAGGAAATGCCCACTTCACCCTAGGCTCTGTTAATGTGTCAACATAGGAATAGGAAAATAAAATTAATTAAATGAAATGATTCTTACCCCCCATCACATTATGCTCCTCAGTTATATGTTGACCCTGAGTCTTCAACCTGTAAGAGAACTGTTGACAAGTGGCCAAAGGAACAGGCCGGTGTTTCCCCTTAGGCTTCTCTTACTCTTCCCAACACAGCAGGCCACCCGCTAGCTCGAGCCAGTAGCTGCACCTCAACTTTCCTCACCTGTTCCATCAGGAGACTAGTACCTGACTCAGAGCTGTGATGGGAGGACTAGAGCCAGGGCATGAGGACAAGACCTGTGGGCTGGGGCACAGATAGGCCACCACGCACTTTTGTTCTTACCCTCCACAACGCCCACACCCACGCTGCTCCGCCGTGTGTTCATTGGAGCCACGAAGAACCACTCATTGGTCTTGTAGCTGTAGGCTTCCACGGATGCTAGGCCTGGGAGACAAGAGACTCATGAGATTCCCTACGGTGTGAGGCCTCACCCAGTGTGCCCAAGAAAAGCTGGGGAGAGGGTCAGAGACCTGCATGTATGGCTGAGCACCACCTCTACTTTGCTGTGTGGCCTAGGGCAGCTCCCTAAAGCACATCTGCATGGGAGGTGCACCAAGACCTGACTCAGGGCAGGTCATGAGAGGACACAGGGATACAACTGAACTGCCCTGCAAATGTTAACCGTTACACCTACAGAATAGGGGAAAAAACCTGAGGTTGCCTCACCTAACACCTTTTCCCTTCTCTTCCTTTACATGAGAAGCTGAACACTTACCTTCCCACCCTAGGGGTGACCCAAGCAATGAGGCCTAAGTGGAAGTCTGATGGGCATTTCTGAAATAGCATTTGTATTTCTGATACAGGTGCCAACACCAACCTGCTGTTGCCACCTGGAACACAAATGTGCTGGCTTAAGCTACCACAGACATCTTATGATCAGAAGAACATAGCCAAGAGACATTTAAAGAGCTTGGCCACAATATTCTTGATCAAGTGGATGAAGTGAGCAACTACCAACTTCCAGAGTCCCTGTTTCATGGGTAGAAAAGTACTTCTCAATTGCATAAGCCACCATATAGTAGGACTTTCTACTTACAGCTGACAGCAACTTCTTAAAGAAACAATGCTCCATTCCCTTTTTTTCTCTTTATTCTCAGGTCCTATCCATTAGTAGAAGCCCCTGGAGGGGCTGTAGACCCTGAAGGTTTATGAGTGAGGCAAAGAGAAGACTGGGAAAGGTTATCAAGTGGTAAAGACACAAATGAAAATTCGATGAAGTAAAAAATCCTGTTTTTTACATCCTGGGGGCATTTCAGTGTACCAGAGCTACTGTCTACAGAGAGTTCCACCTAGAGGTAGATGAGAAATGTGATCCTCTCTCCAAGTCCACATCTATTCATAGTTTCTGATTTGAACTCTGAAGTGACACAGAAGCCAGGAGCAAGTGGATGTTCCTGCTGTGGCACAGCCTGGCAAAGCTTCATGGAGCAGGGAAAGGGCAATGAACAAAGATGGCACGTGCCTGAGTCAGGTTTCTCCCATGGTTGAACCCCAGCTCCTTTGTTCGTCCAGCAGAAGGTCTGGACAATCCTAAGATGCCCTGCAGCTAAACATGCTAAGTCTCAGTTTTTGAAAAAAATAGGTTCCAAACAATAGCAAGGAGAATATGGCCTCTTCTGAGTGCAGAATCCTTCCTAGAGTCCTAGAAATGATAGCATGTGGGCAGTTACATAGTCTGTGTGCAGGAAAGCCTGGCTCTGGCAAGCAAGGTAGGAGATGAGGAAGGATGAGTATGCTGCTGAGGAAGTAGTTCTGGATGGACAGAACATTGGTC
Organism: Vulpes lagopus; assembly: GCF_018345385.1. Taxonomy (NCBI): domain Eukaryota; kingdom Metazoa; phylum Chordata; class Mammalia; order Carnivora; family Canidae; genus Vulpes; species Vulpes lagopus. The sequence goes on along the minus strand of NC_054830.1, from coordinate 107,119,263 downwards.
CAAGAACTGGCTGAGCAAACCAGGGTTGCCCTGAGGGCATGTCCCAGGCCGGGAGGAGTGGAGACCACATCCCAGACCTACCAGTACTGCCATCAAAGCCCCCCACGGCGTAGAGGAGGTCATTGAGCACGGCTGCACCCAGAGTGCTCCGGCGCTCCTGCATGCTGGCGATGGACGTCCACTGGTCCTTCACACCATCATATACGTCCACTGTCCGCACGCGCAGTGAGCCGTTAAACCCGCCCACAGCATACACGTGACCAGCCATGAACACCACACCTGAGGCACAGGAAAACCAAGGCATCGAGGTCATCTCAGGCGGCTGATCACTCATGTGGTGACAATGAGTGACATTGGGGAGCCGGGCAATCACGTGAATAATTCACCACAGAAAGTGATCTCCAACTTTATAGAACTGGAAGCCATTATGGACTCTCTGGATTTCCATTCATATATGCTTTTCCAAAGTTGTTTGATTCAAGCAAATACTTGTACCAGACTGAAGTCCCGAAGCACATAAGAACTGACCCCAGAAGGGGCAGCCAGAAATTGGGCAAGTGGGGAAGGAAGAGGAAGAGGAAGAGAGTCTATAATGCACAGATGTTTGTGGAAACAAGGAGCAGTGGAGGACTTCTGGCAGTAAGCAAAGACAAGCTGGGGAAAGCAGGCTGCACAATGACAGATGGTGCTACTCACCTGCTCTGCATCTCCTGGAGGGAAGCTCAGCAATCTGGTCCCACCGGTCCTCTTCAAAATCATAACATTCCACGCTGCGGATCGCCTTGGGGGCCTGGCCACCAACCACAATCATGACCTCCAGAAAGACAAACAGACATTAGCTGGGTCTGCCCAGCTAATGGATTCACACATGATCAATCCCTGGTACTTCCGCATGCCAGCTGCCCAGGGTCCACAGGCCATCCAGGGTACAGAGTTACACATTTGGAGATGCTGCCCTAAGCCACCAACAAATAGGACAATTCAAGAAAAATCTAACAAGAACATCGTACGAAGAAACACCATCATGAGAACTACACTTCCAAATCCTTGTGCTCAGGGCTGTGGCTGGTGGTACATGTAGCCACTCAGGGCTTGTTCTATGATCACAATGCCCTCAAGGATTTCGGCGAGGGAAACGAAATTTTGCATCAAAACAAAATATCACAAAACATATATCAAAATTTGAATATATTTTGGAGTAGAGTGCAACTTGGTTGCATTTTTAGGATAAAATTACTTCAAAAATATTTCTGATTACAGAAACTACAGAGGGCACTTACTCATTGAAGTGTAGGGGAAAACTGCGAAAGACTGCTTTGGGGTAGCAACCACAAAAATGTATTTAACTGATGATGCTCTGAACAATACTGTTTCCACAGGTAAGGTAGTAGCTACCACTGCCAGTCACTGCGTGCAATGTGTTGTCATTTACATGTCGCCATAACCCTGTGAGGTAGATATTATTGATATTGACAGATGAGGAAATTAAAGCTCAGAGAATGTAAGTAGATTGCCCAAGGTCACACAGCTGAGAGTGGCAGAATAAAGACTGAAAACCAAGTCTACCTGGCATAGAGGTGAAGGTAGCCCCACCCCTCTCCTGCTCCAGGGACCGGGTCCATGCATAGACAGCTCACTACATCCATGTTTTTCAAACTGCAGGTCACATTTCATTAGTGAGTCATGAGATGAATTTTATGCATTGCAAACCAGCATACTTTTAATAGAGCAGCACAGAAAATATACGAAGGGTGTTATTTCATCAAACAATTGTGGTGGTTATACATACAGGTAGGTGTCTCCTGCATAACAATTTAAACATATTTCTTAGTGTAGGGTATAGTAGGAAGGAAGGAAGGAAGAAAGGAAGGAAGGAAGGAAGGAAGGAAGGAAAGAAGGAAGGAGAAAGAAAGCAAGAAAGCCAGCCACTGCTTCAGCTATAGCAACAGAGCCACAGCATTTAATTGTGGTATCCCTGTTATTGTGACTTTTGTCACCTGTTATTCATAAATAAAAAAAGTAGCAAAGTCAACAACAGAGTACACATTTTAATGAACTTGTACAAATTTCATGGTTGCCCCTATAAGGACACCATGCTCACTGGCATTGCAAGATGCCTCCTTAGACATGATGAGAAAGGGGTGGAAGTCACAGGCTGCCAATCAATAGGAGTCACAGGATGTTTCTCATTATCTGTAACTTGTATTATTTACTCCAGTGGTTCTCAAACTCAGTGGGCCTCAGAATCACCTTGCTTGTCGTTAAGACACAAATTATCAGGCTCACCCTGCCAGAGGTGCTTACTCAGCAGGTCTGGAGTGGGGCAGGGAATGGGCATCTCTAACAAGTTCCTGATTGAGAGTGATGTGGCTGCTCCAACATTTGTACTTGAATAACCACTGTTTTCACCCCTGGACCACAGGGACTTGCTGATGATGTTCCATTAACAATGTCTGCCATTATGAATAACCAGAGTACTCTCACTTCTCCACAACAAATGTTTGGGGAGAGGAGTGATGATCAAAATCTACATCAACTCACAGGAGTACATGCCTCAGGTGAACAGCATCTACCACACCAGGAGGCAGAACTGGGAGCTCGTAACTACTGCTCATCCATCATTTAGGCCCCAAGATTCCAGATCCAGGCTCACCTACCTACTGCCCATGTGGGTGGTCTGTAGTCAAATGTGGGTATCCAGTGTTCAAAAACTCAGAAGTCAGTTCCAACTTCTGGAACATTCCAAAGGAACCCAAGACACGCAGTTCAAGCTTAGAGCTACTGCTACTGCTTCTGGAAATATTCTACGTTTGACTCTCTGTGATGTGGTTCAGAGGGTCTGTGGCTCTGTGTCAAGAGTTGCCCTTTTCAGAGAAAAGCTGAATTCAACATTATTTCCCTTCTGTAACTCTTGGCTTAGTCAGGCATCCATGAACAGAACAGTTGAAGGGGGATGTTAATTAACACAGCCTCTTGACAAACTCAGACAACGCCCACCTAACTCCTCTGGGGCCCAATGATTTGCTATGCATTCTTAAACATGCCTAGAACTTGCACCACCCTTCTGGTTTTGAGTTGGTAAAGCTAAAATGAAGGCACAATACTGTAACGATTTTCCATGAAATCTAGTTTTGGAGACTAAGGAAGAATTAAACCAGGACTTAAGTTTTCTTTCTGCAATGACCTCAGGCACTCAACACCCTCTGTTACCTCTCTATGAAACATTTTTCCCCCTTTCTGGATCCCTCTGCTCTCACATGTGCTTATCTTTCAGGACTCAGGTGATGTGTCCACCTCTCTTATCTCAAATCTGAGTTAATGTCCCTTTTCTAAGATCACACATGCCCTGTGTTCTCTCATTAAAACTACCCCAGGGATGCCTGGGTGGCTCAGTGGTTGAGTGCTGCCTTCAGCCCAGGGCCTGATCCTGGAGACCCAGGATTGAGTCCCATGTCAGGCTCCCTGCATGGAGCCTGCTTCTCTCTCTTCCTATGTCTCTGCCTCTCTCTGTGTCCCTCTCTCATGAATAAATAAAATCTTAAAAAAAAAAAAACTGCTCCATATTGTGCTGTAACTGCCTGGCAACCCTGTCTCCCTGGCTAGATGGTGAACCTTAATAGGACAGAGAATATACCTCAGTCGCCAAGATAATTGCAGGGCGAAACAGTGCTAGGTCAAATTAGTACTCAAATATTTGGAATAAGGAATGAATGAATGGTAAACAGCATATGCAAAAAGCTAAATTAAAAGAATATACAGTTAAATGGAAGAAAATACAGTCCAGAACATCACTTCCTGGGGTTAAGATATGCTAGACACCAGATTACAAGTCTGGGGATAGAATTTGAGAGGAAAAATAAATAGATAGATAGATAGATAGATAGATAAAAAAAAGAGAGAGAGAGAGAGAGAACTTTCCCCATCTTTTCTCTCAACTACCAGAGGAAAGATGCTTATTCTTTGTACAAGTTATCAGCCTTCCTCTGTATATAACATAAAACAAAATAAAGGCAAAGCATTCAAGAAACCTCACCATGCTCCAGAGACCATCTTATGCCAGAGGTAAGAAGGTATATTCATACTGGCAAAAACACAGTACTTACATCTGAGAATTTTCACAGTTACATAGAAACAGTGTTATACAAATGTAAAAAATTTCAGTGGTAAGGTAAAACCTGAGTAGAAAGACAAAAGTAACACAGAACAAGGTTTTCAAAATAAACTTGGCTTGGAGCTCATAAAGCCACTGTTGAGAGACAATTTTTAATATTCAAAACTTGTACAATAATCTGGGAAGAGTTAATTATGAGGTTTTGTGGGGGAGGACCATTGGTTTCTGAAAATGTAGAGGTAGCTCAAGGCAGGAGAAGGAGAAGGCATCCTTTCTGCTTCTTTCACAGACCTAAGAAATCCAATTTCTACAGCAGGCCTTGCAAGAAGCCATCATACAAGGAACACTATACTCCTTGTATAATCGCACAGAGTAAAAGAAATAAACTTCCTATCTTGAATACTAAAGGATGGTTGTTTCCATAGATACCTGATCTTAGCAACCAATTAGACAAAAAGGAGTATTCCCTAAAGTCTACATGCATTACATCCATAAAATTATAAACCTCTAGCTGCTTAGGAAGACGGTAAGATATTAGGGCATGAAGACACTTAAACAGTTCTCTCCTATAAGCTCTCATTTAACATTTCCAGAAAAAACTCAGACCCAGGATGTTAAACAGGCATATTTCTTTCTTTCCCCAACACCCCTAAGTCCCAATCTACTAAAGATTTGTAATGCCTATAATAGAAACCACTGAATCCAATCAGCTTAATGATTGCTATTTTTAACAGTATCCTTTAGGTAACCCTGAGTGAGAACTACCAGGGGTCATACAGGTATCACAATAAAGAACTGGTTCCAGGCTAACAATTATGCTAGACCAAATATAGTTTACTCATGTTCAGGGACTGCGGGGTACTGGGGAGTCTGGTAGCAAACCACAGGGTCCTAACCCCACATCTCTGGAGTCCCCCGTATTGAATGAAGGCTGCACAGGTTCTGGTGGATGGAGAGTTCCAGTTGACAGAAGACAGGTAAGCCAGATTCAACCATGGACAGCAAGGCTGCTGGACAACTCCCAAGGGCAACACTCTTATCTTGGAAAGGCAAATGGCCCTTTATTTTAGGGAGCTTAGTAAGACCATGGAAGACTACCTGATTCCTTAGAAAAGAAATTTCACTCCCAATCTTCTAACAAGACGGTTTTTAAATACATATGTAAGGCTATCCCCTTCCATGGAGGACTTAAGACTCCAAAAGTGTGACTGGGGAAGGAAAGGCATGTTAGTCCCTCCTCAGAGTATGATGGCCACCCCATGGGAGAGCTACAGTGTCCCCGGTACCCGAGACCAGCCAGAGAAAAGCACAGTAGGCGAACAGAGCAGAGCTTTCTGGCTCACCTGTCAGTCATGACCCCCACCTCTACGTCATCAGACTTTCACTACGGTGAGAGGAAAAAACTGGGCTCTGTAAACTTTTTTCATCAGGCAAGAGTGGAGTGCGTGTCCGAACTCTTCCATGACCAGTGAGCTGGGCAGAAGGCAGGCCCAGCCAGTCGGTCCCTCGGGCCAGGGCAGGAAGTGAGAGTCTCTCTTACCCTGGTGCGTGGGGCCGCAGGGCTAACACCAATTCATCCAAAGGAGTGTGTCGAGGTCGAGGCAGAAGACTTGTCCCAGCAGGTTCCTGAGCAACAGTTGCTCCAGGCAAGAATTGACAGCCAAAGTGCAGAGACGGTGGGAAGCGGAGAAGCAGCAACTTGAGAGCAAGACCCAGGGAAGAAAGAAGGAGTAGGAATATGGACTTTGGAGTCAGACACATCCGGGCTCAAGTATCAGCCCAGTCACTAAATAGCTGTGTGACCATGGGCTAGACATTTAACCTTGCCGAACCTCACTTTCGTTACCTGTATTATCAGGATAATAGGATGTTTCTCTTGTGGGTGTCAGGAGCCTTAAAGATACAAAGCACGTGGCACAGAGCTTGGTAAATCATATACATGAAATGTTAGCTTCTATTATTCGGTCAACACCAACACCATTATTATTGGTTAAAGCAGTTGTTAAAAAACAGACTCCCCATAAATGGTGGAGAAGGACACTTAGGATCTATGAACAAGAAAGTGAGCATCACTAATTCCAGGGTGATGACAGGACCTGTTTCAGAACCCCAGGCTATTTTCTAGGTGTGGCCTGGGTCCATCTGAAGGATCACACTTAAAGAGGAGCAGTGCCCACCCAGGGCCCTGGCCCAGCTTAAAAGTCAGCCTACCCACCCTACCAATAGCCTTGTTCCCAATGCCATCTATTGAAAGGACAGGCCAAGCTGGGAGAAAGCTGCCCACTTCTGGCCCAAATGGCTTTTCACCGTCATTTTTAAAGAGTTGAATGGAGATGTCACTTGAACTGATATGACAGTGAAAAGTGCCAGGCTCAGTACATCTCCAAAGGTTCATTTACATCTTGCTGGGACCTCATTTCTCTGCTGCCATCTGTGGAACAGGGTAACGTAGGAGTGTTTTGAGAGACTGGGAGACAGCTCTGGTTGTCCATGGCAACCCAGCCTCAGGGAAGTGCTGGGTGGTGAATGTGTGGGAGCCTAGATGATGCTATTAGCTGTTCCGGCTTGAATGTGTCAGTATGATCTGTGCATATGTGGCTCAGGAAAAAAAACGCTCTCATTAGCCTCTACAGCTATCTAAAGGCAGAGTCCTATTTTCTTCAGGGAAGGGGCTTGGCTTGCAAACAGGTTCACTGCTGAGAATTGAAGACAGTACAAATCTCTTTCCACTGCTGTGTTTCTCAAAGTGTGCTCTGTTAGAAAGCCTATCTGGATTGAATTCATGAAAGCCCAAACTAACCTGCCCTTGCAATTCTTATGGCTGGTTCCTTCAACTGGTCCAATGATCTCCTTACTTCTCTTCCTCTACTTATTTGGCTACTTATATATTTTTCTTTCTTTCATTTTTTTTTTCAAGTAGGCTCCACATCCAGCATGGAGCTTGAACTCATAGGGCTTGAAATAATGACCCTGAGATTAAGGTCTGAGCTGAGATCAAAAGTTGGATGCTTACTTGACTGAGCCACCCAGGAGCCCCATCCAATTGTCTATTTCTACCTTACTCTCTCAGAGGACTTCTTAAAAGTCCCCAAAGGGCAGGAATTGAGTTTCTTCCCACACATTACCAGCGAAAAATTCTTGTGTGAAATATGGAGGCAATATAACAGAACAGCTCAAAGCTCACAACGCCAAATTGTTTTTAATACTGTCAGCATTCATACATGTGTTTTTGTCTGGAGTCAGTCCTTCTGGGTTTGAATCTCAGCTCAGCAATTTATTAGCGGTGCTTTCAAGATATGTAACAAATTATACTCTTCCACTCAAGACATGGAACTTATCCGCTCTCCCCTTGAGTGTGGGCTGCACTTAGTGACTTGTACCCTGCAGACAGAATACAGCAGAAAAAATGTCCCATCACTTGGAGAACAGGTTATACAAAGACTATAGCTTCTGTCTTGGGCATGCTCTCTCACTGTCCTCCTATAAAATCTCTTGCCACAAGGGAAACCAGCTTCCATGTCATGATGATACTCAGGAAGCTTATGGAGAGAGTGAGAGGGTAAGGAACTGAGGTCTACAAACAATCACAACAGTGAGCTGAGGATCAGATCTACACTCACTTCCCCACCGCCCCTCACTCCAAACAAGCCTGGAAATGACCACTGTCCTGACCAAGAGCTCAACTACAACTTTACAAGAGGCCCTGGGCCAGGATGACCCAGCAGAGCTGGGACTCCTGCCCATGGAAAGTGTGAGATAGTAAACATTTACTGTGTTAAGTCACCAAGGTTAGGGTAATTTGTAATGCAGAAATACAGAATTCATACATAATGAGTAAGTGACATAACCCAAGATCCAATTTCTGCATGTGTAGAATGGGGATGATTATAACCATGTAAATCCTATGAGATAATAAATGTAAATCATTTAGCCCAGGGATTGGCATATTCTGAGGGCTCACATTTGGAGGGTTATCATCGTTATCTGCTGTTATCATCATTGTGGAGTTAGTATTGTATAGTGGCTATGAGTCAGCCAGACCTGGATCTGAGTCTTTATATTCCCATTTAGCTATGAAGCCCTGGGCAAGTCATTCAATCTCATTGAATTTCCAACATGGAGTCTGTTCCAACATGAAAACTTCCAGAGTTTTTACGAAGATGAAATAATATATATAAAGTGCTGTGTTTAAAACACAAGGAAACCATATTTAAACAACCCTGTTCATGTCATCATTAACGTCTTGGGTGTTAAGAACAGTAACCTAGGGAAGGAACAAAGCACCGAGTACAACTTACTCTAAGTGGCCATCTGAGGTGGTGAGCCAGCCCTCCTCTCTTGCGGTCATTTAAACCAATTTCTGGATGTTCACTCTTAAAGACAATATTCCTTTGACCTTGGAGATAGCTCAGGCATCAGCTCCTACAGAAAGCTTTCTCCAAGCCCTCACCTCTCTCTGTGCTCCCAGAGTGTCCTGCCCATTCCTTCATTGTGGCACTTACATGATCCACTATAATTGTCCTGTGACATCTATCTTCCCTCCCCTGAGTCTGGAGCACTGTGGACAAGAGACCAGTTCACATGAGGCTCTATGGCTTCAGCATCAAGTCCAGTGCCTGGCAATCAGAGACTACTCAATGGAATTGTGTTGAATGAGTGAATTGAGTTAATGCATGCGTGACAGTTTATTACTTTACTGCTGGTGCTATTGTTTTTAATTTAAATGCTTGACCACCTATCCAACTCCCCAGGAATGGGGAGATTCACTTGATATTGGACCTGTGCTGAGCCAAATGTCCTAGGGTTAATCTACATTAGCATCAAAGGATAATACCAAGTAGGGTATCACTACATCTCTGCAAAAAATACATGTATGAATGCTGACAGTGTTAGAAAACAACTTGGTGTGATAAAAATGGTCAGTACTAAATCTCTATGAGGTTATTTCTTCTTTAAAAATCTATCTCTTCAGGATCCCTGGATGGCTCAGCAGTTTAGTGCCTGCCTTCAGCCCAAGGCCTGATCCTGGAGTCCTGGGATCAAGTCCCACATTGGGCTCCCTGCATGGAGCCTGCTTTTCACTCTGCCTGTGTCTCTGTCTCTCTCTCTCTCTGTCTCTCTCATGAATAAATAAATGGACACCCCCCAAAATAGCTAAAATTGGAGACCCAATAAAATCTTTTTAAAAAATCTATCTCTTAGGGCACCTGGGTGGCATAATTGGTTAAGCATACGACTCTTGGTTTTGGCTCAGGTCATGATCTCAGAATCATGGGATCAAGCCCCATGTTGGGCTCTGTGCTCAGTATGGAGTCAGCCTGAGATTCTTTCCCTCTTCCTCTGCCCCTCCCCTGCTCATATTTTCTCTCTCTCTTTCAAATATATAAGTAAAATCTTAAAATAAAAATATATCTTTTTCAGGGCACCTGGCTGGCTAAGTTGGTAGAGTGTGCAACTCTGAAGCTCAGGGTTGTAAGTCTGAGCCCCTACATTGAGTGGAAAGATTACTTCAAAATAAAATCTTAAAAAATTATACTTTCATTCATGAAAACTTTTACTATTGCCCATCCTGTGCCAGACTCCAGACTACGTGCTAAGGACAGAGATGAGTAATGCCTGCTATCATGGAATCTATAGTTTAGTGAAGGAGGTATCTAGAAGAGAACCCTGAATACCTCCCTAAAGTGTCAGCCCAGGGCATATGGTCATCTTGTTGAACTACTGCCCCTGCTTTTCAGAAACTAGTGAAGCCATCACCAACCTGACCTCTCCTCCATTAAAGAGTTTTTCTCATCAACTGTATTTCTACATAGTAGCAATAAACTATTAGAAAGTAGACTTTAAAAGAAAAGATTTACAAGAGCATCAAAAACTATGAAACACCTAGGAATAAACCTAACAAAAGACCTATAAGATCCATACATTAAGAACTGTAACATGTTGCTAAGAGAAATTAAAGAAGACAAAATAAATGGAAATACATACTGTGATAATGGATCAGAAGATTAGTACAGCATACCCCCCTCCCTCCACTTATCCAGCTTTGCTTTGTGCAGTTTCAGTTACCCATGAACAACCTTGATCCAGAAGCAGATGATCCTCCTTCAGACGTATGGTCAGAAGGTCAACAGTAGCCTACGTCATTCACCTCACTTCATCTCATCTCGTAGGCATTTTATCATCTCTCATCATCACAAGAAAAAGGGTGAGTCAGTACAGTAAGATATTTTGAGAAAGAAATCATATATTGCATAATTTTTATTATGGCACATTGTTATACTTGTTCTATTTTATGACTAATTATTGCTATTAATCTTTTATTGTGCCCAATTTATAAAGTTTATCTGAAGTATTTATGTATAGGAAGAAAACAGTATATACAATACTATCCACAGTTCCAACCATCCATGGGGGGGTCTTGGAACACATCCCCTAAGGATAAGAGGGGACTACTGTATTGTTAATATATGAATTCTCCCTAATTGACCCTAAAAATTTAACACAATCCCTATCAAAGGCTTTCTTGTAGAAATAGGCAAGCTGATTCTAAAAGATAAATGAACATACAAAGTACCTAGAATAGGCAAGACTAGAGGACTCATACTACTTGATGTCAAGAATTACGATAAAGCTAGTCATCAAAGCAACAAGGTATCGGTGGAAAGATAGGCAAATAGATAAAAATAACAGAATAGTATCCACATATAGACCAGCATATATGGAGTCAATTATTTACAACAAAGGTGCCAAGCCTATTCAATGGAAAAAGGAGAACCCTTCTACTAAATGCTGTGGAAAAACTGGACATTCAAATACAAAACAAATGAACTTTCACCCTTACCTCACACACTGTATTAAAAAGAAATCTCAAAATGGATCACAGACCCAAATGTAAAACCTAAAACTTTAAAATATCTAGAAAAAAAAAGTATAGGAGAAAATCTTTGTAATCTTAGATAATGCAAAGATTTTTTTTAGATAAAACATGAAATACATCAATCATAACAGAAAAAAATGATAAAATTTAAAACTTCTGCCCTCCCAAAAATACATCTATGAAAATAAAAAGACAAGACACAGATTGGGAGAAAATATTTGCAAAATACAAATTTGATAAAAGACTTACATTCCACAACATATGAAGGACTCGTAGAAATCAGTAAGAATAAAACCACCCAATTTTTTAAAGGAAAAAAATTTGAACATATTTCACCAGAGAAAATATAGAAACAGCAAATAAGCACATGAAAAGATGCTCAACATCATTAGTCATCAGAGAAATGTAAAGTAAAACCATTGTGAGATACAACCACCTACCTACTACAGGGGCCAACATTTTTAAAAATAGATAATACAAGTAGTAGTAAGGCTGTGGAGTAACTGGAGCTCTCATACATTGCTGATGAGAATACATAATGGTACAGCTGTCTTGGAAAAACAGTTTAGCAATTTCTTATAAAGTTAAACATATACTTACCATACAACCCAGCAATCCTATTCCTAGGTATTTACCCAAGAGAAAGTAAAATATAAGTCCATACAGTGATCTGTAAGTGAATGTTCAAACAGCTTTTCCATAATAGCTAAAAATGGACACCAAATGTCCATCAATGGGTGAATGGATAAACAAATTATGGTACATCCAAACAATGGAATATTACTCAGCAATAAAAAGGAATGAACTCTTTATATGTGCAACAACATGGATGAATCTCAAAAGCATTATGCTAAAAGAAAGAAGGCAAGCTCAAAAGGCTATATATGGCATGATTTCAGTTATATAACATTCTAGAAAAGACAAAGCTGTAATATGGACAGAAATCAGATCAGTAGTTGCCAAAACCTAGGGGTAAAAGAAGGGGCTTGACTATAGAGCAGCACAATGGAACATTTTCGAGTATTTAAAATATTCTATATTTTGATTAGGATGCAGCTACATAACTGTATGCATTTCTCAAAATTTATCAAATTGTATCCCTAAAAAAAAGTGAATTTTATTATGTATCAACTATACCTCAATAAAACTGAATTTAAAAGCAAATAATCTGAGATGTTGATAATGAGGAAAGCTATGCATGTATGGGGGCAGAAGGTATATGGAAAATCATTCTATCTTACCCTCAATTTTGGTGTGAACCTAAAACTGCTCTAAAAATATAAAGTCTTAATTTGAAAAGTAGCAAATAATAGTATTGGAATCCATCTCTTAAGGAGATGAATGGATGTTACAGAGTTTAATTAAGGGAGATATTGATTTAAAAAATAATGAGAAGAAGAAAAGAAAAGGATCTTTTTTGTCTCCCACCAAAATCTGAAAAAAACCTGCCCCTGGGAGGTAATCTGGTAGGAGAGAAAAAGCACAGACTCTAGAGTGGAATAGACCTTGTTACATCCCAGCTCCACACTTAACTAGCTATGTAACCGGGCAAGTTACTTAACCTTTCTGAGTAAACTTAGTAAACTAGGGATATGAAGAGTTAACACCGTAATATTGTGATGACTTAATGAGATGATGTACCATCAGATAATCTTCAAAGTGACAGTCTCCCTCAGGACATCCCACTCCTCAAACCCACAGTGGGGCTCCCCTCACTAACTTAAGTGCCCAAACAATGATGACAGAGTAGAGTTTGAGAAGCAGGTTGGACAAGAGAACCTTGAATCATTCAAGGATTAAAGTTGAGGGAACAATGAGGCTAAGAGCCATGATGTCCTTTTTAAAATTCCTTCAATAGATTCACAAGAAGTCTTGGTTCTTGTTGCCTGCAGAAGTCTGTATGCCCAAGAATCTAAACATTTTCATTCTGAAAATAGTGGTTCCTAAGGAGTAGAGATGACAGCAGGACAACATTGGCGCCTCCTGAAAGAGGGGTGGACTCTTCTCAACCACAGATTCATCATCTGGAAAGGGAGGCATGGTCTCAGCAGGCTAGGTCAGGACTCAGGCAAAAAAATGGCTTTGATTTTTAAAAGTGTCTTCTTGAGATAGGAAAGGCTAGATGCAGAGTCTAGAAAGGGAAAGGTCACTGGGTATGGCTTCCACACAAAGCAACTGAGCCAGCTCTGCGCCATTTCCTCAGCTCCAGAACACACTCCCCAGGAAAAGATGTCAGTAACCTGATGTAAGATAAGAGCCTCCTTTTCCGAAGAGAGAAGTCACAAAGACATGCAACAATGCCAGCTAAGAACCTGGGATGGAAGAAGCCTCCTCCACACAGAACAGCACTGCACCTTAGAAGCAGTATTCTCAAGACTTCAATATTCAAGCTTAAGGAAATTTCGGTCATAATAAAGGTGGTATTCAGATTAATTAAGGGGGAAGATTAATAAAATAACTTTGAGGCAACTGGCTCATCATTTGTCATACAAATGAAGCTGGATTCCTACCCTCACCCCTTACACCAAAATAAATTCTAAGTGCATCAAAGATTCGAATGTGAAACAGAATTCACTAAAGTACTTGAAGAAAACATGGGAGTCTTTTTTTAAAACATGTCTAAGCAAGATGTAAAACCTAAACTATAAAGCAAAAGACATCAATTTGACTAACTTAAAATTGTTTTGGGGGATTCAGAAAAAAAAGTTATAGAAAAGGTTAGAGGCAAAATGCAAATTAAGAAAAAATATTGGAAATACATACAAAGGCCTCACCTCTTTAAAGTAAAAATAGCCCTTAAAAAACATTAATAAAAAACATACAACCCAGGGACTCCTGGGTGGCTCAGTGGTTGAGCATCTGCCTTCACCTCAAGGCATGACCCTTTAGTCCCAGGATGAGTCCCACATCGGGCTCCCCGCAGGAAGCCTGCTTCTCCCTCTGCCTGTGTCTCTACCTCTCTTTTTCTCTGTCTCTCATGAATAAATAAACAAAATCTTAAAAAAAAAAAAAATACAGCCCAATAGAAAAACAGGCAAATAACATGATAGAAAATTCCCCAAAAAAGAATTAACAGAGACCATAATCATAGGAAACCCACACCATTCTCACTCATAATGAAAGAAATGCAAACTAAAACAACATGCCATCTTTGAAAGGTTAAAACAGAAATGTTTACTATATAAAAAATGGAAATTATTAGAAGTTCCATACATAGAGGACAGTTAAATAAATAATGGTACATAAATATAATTAAATATCATGTACCTATTGCAATTAAAATGTTGATTTCACCCATACTGATAACGATGAAAGCAGTCTGCTTTGAGTAGGGGATAGAAATAACTTTAATTCATGCAGCAAGATTCCATTTATCTAAAAGGGCACATTTTTATCTCTACGAATAGGCACGCAGAGATAGGTCAGGAAGAGCATTCACCAAAGGAAGAGCAATGACTGCTCCTGGGTGGAGGAGTTTCAGGGGAGTTTTACTCTCTTTTTCAAAAATACAATACCTTTTTAAATAGTCTACAATGAGCATATATTTCTATAATTGAAGTTATTTTCAGTTTGAAAAATATTAAGTAGTTTCAATGCAATACTTCAGTAAAATAAAAGTCTCAACATGCAGTAAGGCAAATGGCCAGCCGGACCCAGGCCCTTGACCTGTGGCTGCCCCTTCTAACCTGTACAAGGCAATAGGAAGCAGACAGGTAGGTATATACCCTCAGGTTTACAAAGATGAAGCCAGAGACAGGATGGGATGGGTTCACCCAGGTTGGAGGGTGAGAAATATACAGTTCAAACCCTGGTTCTACTCCATTAGCTGTGTTGACCTTAGGCAAGTCACTTAATCTCTCTGACCTCCAGTTTCCTCTGTGTAGAATAGGATACCTATCTCCACCATAAAGGGCTTTTAGGAGGATTATGAAAGATGTGCGTGTGAGGCCTGCGGCCTACTGCTTGGCAAAGAAGCAGCACTCAGTAAGTGTCAGCGGCCTGTATTAGCTGGGATATTTGTAACCTTTGTTCACATTGCACTCACTAAATTCTCCATGACCCAGAGTCACAGAGCAGAGTGGAGAGAGGAAAACCACAGACCTCAGAGAATCCAAACATATGGTCTTAGACAAAATGCTCTTCTAATGCTTTGAAAACCTTGGAAGCAGCAGACAAGGAGCATGGCAGCCAGCCACAAAGAGGAGGATAAATCGAAGGCCTAACATAATTCCCTGGAGCTGTCTTGCTGTGTAGTCAATGAGTCAACACAACTCACTCCACCCTGCTTGTCTTTCCTCTTGGAGTGGCTGGGGCCTTTCCTGAGATGTCCATATGTTAGGATCCTAGAGAGCCTACTGGGATGCCAAACTGGGAAGGACTTTAATAGAGATCAGCCAGGACAGGACCTTTCATTCTGCAGATGAAGGACTGGATGACCAGTAAGGGGAAGGGCCTTGCAAGGAGCCAAAGTGGTCAGTGTGTATCTGGTGGCCCTAACTGTTCTGTAGGGCTCTGCAGTGAGAGAAAGAACCAGACTAGAACAATTCTGATTCAAATAAGCCTAGAAAGAGGAGTGTTAGGACCATCACTAAGTCAAGGACCACCCAGCCATTCCTTTGCTTCCAAAAGAAACAGAACTCAGACCAAAGGGGGATCCCTGGGTGGCTCAGCGGTATCACTCCTGCCTTTGGCCCAGGGCGCGATCCTGGAGTCCCGGGATCGAGTCCCGCATCAGGCTCCCTGCATGGAGCCTGCTTCTCCCTCTGCCTGTGTCTCTGCCTCTCTCTCTCTCTCTCTCTCTGTCTATCATAAATAAATAAAAATAAATCTTTAAAAAAAAAAAAAGAACTCAGACCAAAGAAGGAGGAGAGAAGAAAGAGCTCTGAGTTATTCTCAAAACTCCCTAGTGACTCCGGAGGTTACTGGAAATTCTTTGAAAAGAAAGACCCTAAAAGAGAGAGGTACCAGCAGATTCAAAAGGAACCAATAGACTCCATCACTTAGGTCGTAAATGCCACCAAGAAGCAGGGTAACCATGTGTGAGGAAAGACTTGGAGGCAGGAGTGGAAGGCCACTGGCCCAGAACACAGTCCCATCTGCTGGCATTGACTGGGCTGGGGCTTACCTTGGGCAGGCTAACTGGAGTCCTGGGCTTGGTCCTTGGGTTCTTAATCAAGAGCCTCTGATCCAGAGGGAGCAGATGGTATTTCATGGCCTCGATGAGGAAGTCCTTACAGGTGTTGTTATTCTTTATCAAAGCTTCTTCTTCAACTGTCTGGAGGAAATAATCCACAGGTGATCCAGAAGCAGAGCTCAGCCGCATTTCCCAATCTGCCTCCTCAGGCTGGATCATTTCTGTTTTCCCACACCCCTTTATTCCCTGGCACATCATCTCAGACTCCAAATGAAAGATCACAGACTTAAAACTTAGTGCCTACCTCCTGCGTTTCAAGAGCACAGTGGAGGTGATTAAGTTCCGACATCAAACAGACCGGGATATAACCTGTGTGTGTTAGTTCATAGGCTTAAGCACAATTATGCAAAACAAAGACAATTAGTTGTCCTGAAGGCTTGATCTCATGTTCCTCCTAGTTTGAGTGCCTTTAATGTTTAGGGCAAATGATCGCACATTTGAGAGGAGGAGGAGAGAAAGAGGAAGAGAGCAGGATCCATGAGCCAACCTCTGGAGGCATGGAGTAAAACAAGGTGACAATCAGGAAGAATTCATAACCATTTTCTTATAGTGAAAGCCTCAGGGGTAAAACTGGCCAATGAGATGCTCTATAATCGAGTGGTGATGTCAGAGAAGAAAGAATGTCCTGCACCCACGGACTTCATCTTGGACCCTATCTAAGCTGGAACTGTGGCTTCTTCACATACTCCAGAGCTATGGACCCAAGCAGATGCTCAGCAAATATAAGCCAAAAGATGTCATGAGCAAGACCAAGGGTGAAACCATGCTGGT
Source organism: Vulpes lagopus (assembly GCF_018345385.1). Taxonomy (NCBI): domain Eukaryota; kingdom Metazoa; phylum Chordata; class Mammalia; order Carnivora; family Canidae; genus Vulpes; species Vulpes lagopus. The sequence goes on along the minus strand of NC_054830.1, from coordinate 107,102,310 downwards.
GCTCTGATTCTCAAATCCTGTCCTTTAGCCTACGTCACATTGCTATGCGGTATATCTGTAAGGGGTAGTGTGGTCTTCGGAGGCCCCTTCATATGTTCTTTGCTGGAGTGTTTAGGAGCTAGCAGCAGAGATAGATTCCATTCAACAGCTAACAGAGATTGAATGTCTCATGGTTGGGCAGCCCAGTGCTACACTCTGGGAAGAAAAAGATGAACAAGACAAAGGTTCTGACCTTGAAGCACTCAAGTCCAGTTAGAGGAGGAGAAGGGCCTCCCCATCTCAACTACCTCAGCCCTCAAGCTGGTTACGCACAAGGCATGATTGAGCCTCACCTGTAAATAGGAATGGAGATGTGGCCGGGCCATCACCTGCTGGGCAGACATTAGGTAGGAAAAGAAGGATTGGCATGACAGGGCCCCTGTCACCACTGGGCACCTCCTTCCCCAGAAGTGACGCCCAGCACAAAAACAGACACATAGATCAATGGAACAGAATAGAGAACCCAGAAGTGGACCCTGAACTTTATGGTCAACTAATATTCGATAAAGGAGGAAAGACTATCCATTGGAAGAAAGACAGTCTCTTCAATAAATGGTGCTGGGAAAATTGGACAGCCACATGCAGAAGAATGAAACTAGACCACTCTCTTTCACCATACACAAAGATAAACTCAAAATGGATGAGAGATCTAAATGTGAGACAAGAGTCCATCAAAATCCTAGAGGAGAACACAGGCAACACCCTTTTTGAACTCAGCCACAGTAACTTCTTGCAAGATACATCCACAAAGGCAAAAGAAACAAAAGCAAAAATGAACTATTGGGACTTCATCAAGATAAGAAGCTTTTGCACAGCAAAGGATACAGTCAACAAAACTAAAAGACAACCTACAGAATGGGAGAAGATATTTGCAAATGACGTATCAGATAAAGGACTAGTTTCCAAGATCTATAAAGAACTTATTAAACTCAACAGCAAAGAAACAAACAATCCAATCATGAAATGGGCAAAAGACATGAAGAGAAATCTCACAGAGGAAGACAGACATGGCCAACATGCACCTGAGAAAATGCTCTGCATCACTTGCCATCAGGGAAATACAAATCAAAACCACAATGAGATACCACCTCACACCAGTGAGAATGGGGAAAATTAACAAGGCAGGAAACAACAAATGTTGGAGAGGATGCGGAGAAAAGGGAACCCTCTTACACTGTTGGTGGGAATGTGAACTGGTGCAGCCACTCTGGAAAACTGTGTGGAGGTTCCTCAGAGTTAAAAATAGACCTGCCCTGCGACCCAGCAATTGCACTGCTGGGGATTTACCCCAAAGATGCAGATGCAATGAAACGCCAGGACACCTGCACCCCGATGTTTCTAGCAGCAATGTCCACAATAGCCAAACTGTGGAAGGAGCCTCGGTGTCCATCAAAAGATGAATGGATAAAGAAGATGTGGTTTATGTATACAATGGAATATTACTCAGCCATTAGAAATGACAAATACCCACCATTTGCTTCGACGTGGATGGAACTGGAGTGTATTATGCTGAGTAAAGTAAGTCAATCGGAGAAGGACAAACAGTGTATGTTCTAATTCATTTGGGGAATATAAATAATAGTGAAAGGGAATAGAAGGGAAGGGAGAAGAAATGTGTGGGAAATATCAGAAAGGGAGACAGAACATAAAGACTCCTAACTCTGGGAAATGAACTAGGGGTGGTGGAAGGGGAGGAGGGCGGGGGGTGGGGGTGAATGGGTGACGGGCACTGAGGGGGACACTTGATGGGATGAGCACTGGGTGTTATTCTGTATGTTGGTAAATTGAACACCAATAAAAAATTAATTTATTAAAAAAAAAAAGAAGTGATGCCCAGGAATACTCCATTTTGGGGGAAGGTTTCCCCACTGCCCCACCACCACTGATGGACTGACCCAGGTTGAGACAAATTATAAGCCTTTAGGTCAGTTAAAAAAATTAAAACAGGCGAGAGAGGTTCTCTTTCTTTTTTTTTAAGATTTTATTTATTTGAGAAAGAGGGAGACAGAGAGATAGAGCATGAACATAGGCAGGAGTAGAGAGAGAGAGACAAGCAGACTCTTCACTAAGCACAGAGCCTGATGCAGGGCTCCATCACATGACCCTGAGATCATGACCTGAGCCAAAACCAAGAGGCAGGCACTCAACCAACTGAGCCACCCAAGCGCCCCAAGAAAGGATATCTTCAAAAACTTGGATGGAAGGTGAAATGCATAAACAGCTACTTCTCCCAAAGAACACATTCAGCTTGAATGAAAACTTCCTTCAGGGAGTTAATACTTCACCATGTAAAGTTTCAAGTTGGGGTGATAAGAAAGTTTAAGAATGGATATAGTGATGGTTGTACAGCATGATGAATACAATTAGTACACTGAATGAACTGCACACTTAAAAATGGTCAAAATGGTAAAGTTTGTGTTATATATACATAATCACAACTTAAAAAAATTTAAATATAGCCTATTACACACTTCTTCAATATTTCAAAATATTTAATAAAGCCTAATAAACATTAGTAGTTTAAAAACAAACAAAAACGCCTTCCCCAGAAATAAGTGCTGGTACAGGTCTGCCCAGGGCTTTCCCTGTGTCCTCAACCACGATCGGCCACCCCTAGCAGGCTGTACTAGTTTGAAACTTCAAAGTTAAATAAGTGTTAATGAAACATCCTCTTCCAGAGATGTTCTGAAAAGAGCCCTTTGAAAAGAGGGGTAGAAGGGTCATGCCCACTACCTCTGACCTCCTTCTCCTCCAGATATAAACCCTACTTTGCCATAATAACTTAAGAACTAGTTTCTAGTATCTTTAAGTTTCAGTTGTGGACACCTGATTGAGGTTATGACTAAGGGTCTCTAAGGCCTCTTTAGTTTTCCCCAGAAACCAGGTCCACAGATTGCCCTTCCTGTGGAAGTGATGCTGTGCTGGAGGCCAGACGTCTGCCTCCACTTTTGGTCCATTTCCCACAGGACAGTAGGAGGTTTGATTCTGACACTGGGAGCTCAGGCCAGTTCAGTCCCTCTGCTTAGAGAACCTTTTCTACAGGAAGGAGACGCTGCCACTAGGGGGCAGTGGTAACATCCAAACCATAAAACGCCGGGCACAAAGAAGGGCTTGTAAACCCTTGCCCCAGTACCTGAGAATAGGACTGGACTGAGGCTCAGAGGTTCAGGGATCATCTCATTGGTCCATTAGACTTATGGTCAACAGGGTCACAAGCCGATGATTTTACAAGCGTTTGTGAAGATACAATGTTCTCCCGCTACTCCCAATAGTGTCCATGATTGTCAAGACGGTAGTAGTATCAGCCAGCATTCACTCACAGTGTTGCAGCCTTTATATAGATTATCTCATTCTACACCCAAACAATCCTATAAGAGCAGGTGCTGTTTTTACCAGATGAGAAGACAGAGGTTGAGAAAGGTTGAACACTTGCCCAGTGTTAGATGGCTGGGAAGTGACAGCTAGGCCACTGAGTTGCTGAACCTTCTCTCTTCTTCTCGCCTCACACCTTCCATTCCTTTCAGAAACTTCTTGGAAATAGATGAGTAGTGGCCTGCTGCCTTGCTGTTTTGTTTTGTTCGTATATTTAAGTTTTGCCCTCTGCCTACTTAGAAGAGTATCTACAGCCAATGGATAAACAGACAGTATTAAAGGTGACAGCCTGCTTAGTGGAAGGCAGGTGCTTCAGGGTCAACAGACTTGAATTTGAATCCTGACACTGCCTTCTACTGCCAAATAATCCTCCGCCTCCATAAACCCCAAGGCCTAGACTTGTAAAAAGTCTTGTAACTACTAGGTTATTTGTCTTTGCTTCAGAGGGTTTTAATAAGGATTAAATATTAAATAAGGATTAAATATCACACTGGCACCCCGTAATTCTTAATTTTTCTTTACTTCCTCAGAGGAAGCAATATGTGTGCTAGGCACCTGTGAAGGAACTGGTTTTTACCTAATCCTGAATAGGGCTCTAAGTTTCTTAGCACAAAAGTAAAGAGAACACAGAAACATGGAAATGACTTATTCTTGCTTAGCTCCCCTACAGTAAAAGTGGCTAACTTCCAGTGAGCATCTAATATGCGCAGCTCCATGCTAAACATCTGTCTTGCATATTTACAACTCCTTTGGTCCTCACAACAATCCTGACGGGGCTCTACTACCATATTTCTTCTTCAAAGAAGAAACTAAGACTTGAAGAAGTTAAATAAAAACTCAAAGCTAACAAGTAGTGGAGTAGGAACTAAACCCTAAGTGTCTTATTCTCAAACCTCATACTACCATCTAATAGAACATTGTATGTCAACTATACTTTAATAATAAAAATGTGGGATCCCTGGGTGGCGCAGCAGTTTGGCGCTTGCCTTTGGCCCAGAGCGCGATCCTGGAGACCCTGGATCGAATCCCACGTCAGGCTCCCAGTGCATGGAGCCTGCTTCTCCCTCTGCCTGTGTCTCTGCCTCTCTCTCTCTGTGTGTGTGACTATCATAAATAAAAAATAAAAAATCATAAATAAAAAATAAACTATCATAAATAAAAATTTTAAAAATTTAAAAACTGTTTAAAAAATAATAATAATAAAAATGTAAAAATATAAAAATAAAAACCCTTACACTACCATGCTTCACACTTAAGCCACTGGGTTGGTGCCCTCAACTCATGCAAAAGACCCATAAAACTCCTCAACTACCCCATACAACCGGGACTGCCTGCTGCTATTCCCAGAGGCCTGGGGGAGCAGGAAAGCAATTTGTTCTTCATATAGCACTCACCTGGACCAGGTAATCCCTAGGTAAGAGAGGGAGACGGACATGTTCCATCAGTTTTGCCATGTGTTCTAAACGGGTTTCTTTCTCATAATTGATCCATGAAATCACAGCTTCAAATACCTATAAAGAAAATCAACACAGGTAACTGTAGCAGAGATAAGAGCTTTCAAAGAGTTTCCTCAGCCAGAAAAAAAATGTCCAACTTCCAAATCATTCACGAAGGTGGTTAACCTAAGATTCAATAGTTACAATAAAAAAATGGAAAGATTTTGTCTGTTAGCAGACATCAGACTAATGGATCACATACACACACATACACAGAGGTTATAATAAACCTGCTACCCCAAATAGAGACTCACCGAGGTTCACTGCAAAATAAAAATCAGGTCTCATGGTTATTTAAAGATAGAAATACAGAACAGGAACTCTGAATCAAATTTTATAAAGACTGCTCAGGAAAACCAGAAGCCTTGGGGGGGGAAGGCTACCACGCTCCTCACGCAAATCCCTCTCCTTATTCATCTCCTAAGTGCAGTTAATGCAGAATCAAGACAATAATATCATGTGCGAAAAGCTGGCTGTAAAATGGTGAGTGTGTCACCAAATGACAGAGAGTTTCCTGTCAAAAATTTCTCCTTGGTTTAACCTCTCCCTTGAGAAGAGATTTCATTTGTCTACAAATGAAAATCAGGCTCGGAACCAAGAAGGAGGCTCTCTGGTTTGGATGTGCACCATGCTCAAGAAGAAGTCCAAAATCACACTCTACATGCTACCATATTCACATAGACAGACAAAATCCAATGTTGATAAGGCTGCAGGGATACCAGCACTAGTTCTGGAAATTTAAACACAGATCTTTAAGAGGGGAGGGAAGAATCTGCCAATATCAATCAAGTATTTCAACGTGCATACTCTTTGAGAAATATCACTTCTAGGACCTAGTCTACAAAAAATACTCACAAAAGTGCTGTTCACAAAAGAATATGTATTCCAGGATGTTTGCTGCAGCATTTTGGTAACAAAATAAAAAGGAAGCAACTTAAAGCTCAATAAAGGAGAAATTATTTAACTAGTATACATAGTACGGGATATTTTCTAGTCTTGTATTTTCTAGTCTAGATAGTCTTGTATCTATTCTAGTTTGATATTAGTAGTTTGTGAGGAATCCTGTAATTTGCATTTGAATGACTTCAGTTCCTGTAGTTTGCATTTGAATGGTGTCAGTTTATGTCCACTTTTCAATTTGACCTAAAGAAGCACTACTAGGTTTTGAGTGTGCCTAAGTGTTTGAGAAGCCTAAAGTCATTAAGATAAAACCTAACATCAAAAAATCAGAAGTAACTTGTGCAGAAGGAATACACAGAAAACTTGGGGTGGTTTGGTTAGAGTATAATTAGGGGAGGGTGTGCATAAGGTAGATTTTTCTGGTTTTCAGAAATTGTAATTTTTTGATGTGCTATTTCAATTTTTAGTAGCAAATGTGTATGTAGAGGATCTTATTAAAATTGAGACTTATTTGAATCTTAAAAAAAATTATTTAACTAGTATACATAGTACGGGATATTTTCAACTGGCAAAAATAATAAAATGCCTTCTTGTGCCAGAACCCAAAAAAGTGCTCAAAGATTAAGATGCACACATCAAATGGATACAGAGCCAACAAATGGGGCTTTCATTGCCAATATTTGGGACAAAACATCAAAGAGAACAAGGAAGAAATCAGATTAGTCTTGGTGAAGTGGGATGGGGAATGACTGGGAAAGCGCCAAAGGAAACTTTTTGGGGGAATGGATATGTTCTATATCTGGACAGGGTGGGATTTACATGTACATATGCATTTGTGAAAACTAATTAGGCTGTATGCGTAGTATCTGTACATTTCACTGTGCATAAGTCATAACTCAATTTAAAACATTCTCAGAAAAAATAAAACATTCTCAGAGAAAAGAAAAACACAGTAATGGATCATAATACAATGAACAAAAAAGAACCCATGAATCCATAAGGATACTTTTAAACGTGTGGGGAGGTTGGGGCTCCTGGTGGCTCAGTGGGTTAAGCATTTGCCTTTGGCTCAGGTCATGACCCCAGGGTCCTGGGATGGAGCCCCAGGTCGGGCTCCCTGCTCAGCGGGGAGTCTGCTTCTCCTTCTCCCTTTGTGTGCTCTCTCTCTCTCTCAAGTAAATAATAAATAAAATCTTAAAAAAATAAATGTGGGAAGGGATCTTCTTCACAGACCAAATGCCAACCAATAAAAGTAGAAAGAATGACAGAAAAACATCATTTTGCAACCATCGATATAATAACTGATTGAACAAAGTTCACCAGTATATGCTCAAATCACTGCGTGAAAAATTGTTGGGGAACAAGATACAGTTTTCAAAGCATCACTCTCAGTTTACTTATGAAATACATGGCAGGGGAGTGGGCAGCCTCTAAATGGGAAAATCTGACAGATATCACTGAACAAGTGACCTAAGTTAGCACCACCAATAATAGGACAAACTTATCTTCCTGACTGTGACATAATGGGAAGGACACAGCATCCTCTAGTTTCTTCCTAAAATGTTTCACTTGAATCTTATAGTGAGGAAACAGACAACTCCATGTTTGGAACATTCTGTAAGACAGCTGGCCTGAATTCTCCAAAACCACTAATATTATAAAAAGAAAGAAAGAAAAAGACAGAGAGTTCTAGATTAAGGGGATTTAGAGACATGGGAACTGAATGCAATGCGTGATCCTTGATTGGATCGTGGATTTAAAAGAAATAGCCATAAAGGACTCTTTTGAGACTGTCAGAAAATTTGAATGCTGACTATGTATTAGCCCATATCATTATATTAGTGTTAAATTTCTTTGGTGTGATAATGGTTTTATGGTTTTAAAAGATAATTTCCTTGTTCTTAGGAGGTACATACTCAAATGCTAGGGGTAAAATGTTATGATGTCTGCAACTTACTGTCAAATGGCTCAGCAAAATAAAAGATTAAATATGTAAAGAGAGAGAAAATAAGACAAATGAAGCAAAATGTTAACTGGTCAATCTAGGTTAAGAGCATATGAATGTGCATGCCTTCAAGCTTTAATATAGGTTTGAAATTTTTCAAAATGAACAGCAGAGGGGAGAGGAAAAGAAATTTTAAGGGAAAAGGATAAATATGACAACTAAATTTACAATATGGCATAAAGTTGAAAACTAACTCCCAGGGGTAGAAAAAATCTCTAATTTTTCTAACCCTGCATATATTTTTGTGTGTATCGATATGTTAATAATGTTTTCGCCCTTATTTCCTAAATATAAACTTAAGTCAGGCTGGGTATACTCAAAACAGGCAAAGAATCAATCAGAAAGGGAAGGAAGAAAAAAAAAAAAGAAAGGGAAGGGAGGAGAAATTAATGGAATGGAAGAGAGAGGAGCAGCCTCTGTGTATAGTTTGTAAAAAAAAAAAAAATAGTTTGTATAGTTTATTAAAAAATCTCAGTTCTGTAAAAAATAACCCCTATGTGCACAAATATAAACACACACACACCATAGAAATCCTCCTTCTCCAGTTCATTTTTTAAGATTATTTGCTCTCACAGAGCTTTATCTCTCACCCTCACAGCACTGGTTTGCGAGTGACTATGTGCTGCTCCAAGTAGCTGTCCACATCCCTAAGAACAGGGCCTTGTCTTACTTAATAGCAAATAATACATACTCTAATATTTTTTGAATGAACGAATGGACACGCGAGTTCAGAATAAGCAATGCAAGGAGGCAGTGGAAGCTGTCCAGGCTGGAGCAAGAAGCAGAGCTGGGGGGGAAGAGGACTGATATCAGAGGCCAGAGGAAACTAGAAACCATGCCGGATTCGTTGGTGAGCAACCACAGTCCCATCCTGCCTCGACACGTGGTTATCCAACAGTCTTCTGCTCCTCATAGACTGCGAGCTCTTGCAAGGTCAGAAGTGTCCCTCCTCAATACACAACCCCCACCTCCCAGCACAATGCCAGACACAGAGCAGGTGGCCGGCTGACAAAGCTCTGCTCAAGGATGAACCACGAAGTCCTTGAGGAGGTGGGATTTCCTGACAATGCCCTTTCCCGTCAACCAGCTTGGTCTTCATTATAAAAGCTAAAAAGCAAGCCGAGTCCAATGAAGTCGATATTTAACTTATCTTTATTTTTGGCGTGACTTGTCTGACTGGTTCCATTTAGTTGCACTGTTTACCTACTGGGCTGTGAAAGCCACAGCACTCAGCAACAACGGTGACCTTCTGGGCAGCTAGAGCAAGCCATGTGTTTTTTTCATTGAGACTCCATATTAAGAAAATAAACAAGCAAATAAACTTTCAACTAGCTTTGGTGTTTAAATGTGCCTAAAATCATTCCCACAGCCCCTCCTGTTAAGGGACCAGCCAATGCAAGGCGGTAACAAGTAGGAACAGCAGGAGCTGGTATTTATCGTGTGCCAGGCCCTGCACCACCCTTTGTGGACACTGTCGCCCTGGACTCCGTGAGAGCCCAATGAACAGATACTCGTAACCCTTGTTAAGTGCCTCACCCAAGCCCAGGGCTACAAAGCAGCAGAGCTGGGGTTCACGCAGACTCCAGGGCCAGCACTCGTGCTCTTATCCACTGTTCTCAGCCGCCTGTTACAGGCCCATAGCAGCGGCTGGCAGACTACAGCCCACAGGCCACATTCAGCCTGCCACCTGTTTTCATAAATAAAATTTTACTGGAACACAGCCATACTCACTCGTTTATACATATTGTCTGTGGCTTTCACACTGCAACAGCACAGTTGAATTGAGACTCTATGGCCCAGAAAGCCTAAAATATTTATTATCTGGTGCTTTATAGGAAGAGGGTCTCAACTCCTAGTCTATGAAATCTAAGCAGAAGCCCTGTAGCTTCAGTCACAGGACAGCGTGATGTGTACTCAGATGAAAACACTTTTTATGGATCCCACGATGAAATCAGCTGCCACAAGGCATGCTTAGGGTTTTACTTTTAAACAAAGAAAAGAGCATAACTTCCTTACTGCTTCATATTCCAAAGCCAATCTCTTGAGGGCTACAAGGTTGCTAGGTGGAAAAAGGATAGAGAAAATCGAATTTCATAGTTCTTGGCTCCCCATGCTTCCAATGTAAGCACAAGCCTTGGCCGGAACACCAGATGAAGGTGAACCCCCTACACCACCTCTCTGGTGAGGCAGGCAGCCAGGCACACTGTACCTGGACCTGTGAATAGAATGGGGAGCACTGGGGCATCGGCTTGCTTTCAAAATGTGTTCTGAAAATCAAGAAGGGGACTTCGGTTAAAAATAGGCAGGGCAGTGACAGGGCAAGGGAAAAGGTCCAGTTGAGGATGATTCAGAGCAAAGCATAGGATGGAGGAAAAGAAGCCAATTTTGACAAGATCAGGGAAAAAAACTAGTTTTTTTTCCAAAACATGGACTTAATTTGTTAAAGATTTGAGAAATGCTGATTTTAAGAACAGCAGACACAGTACTATGCATTTTACATGCATGATGCCATTTAACTCACCCAAAAATCCTGTGAAATACATATCATTGTTCACGTTTTATAGATGTGAAACAACCTCAGAGAGCTTACTATCCAAGGTCATACTGCCAGGAAATAGTGGATCTGGGATGTGAACCTACCTCTAACTCCAAAACCCAAGTTCTAACATTGTGCAATATTACATCTCAGAGGCACAATAAGCTGGAAAACCTGGGCAGACCAATGACTTGGGAAACTACATTCCAACAACCATAATCATAATTAAACACACACACACACACACACATACACACGTGCTCTTAGGACATTCCCCTGCTAGATACTCTTCCTTCCCAGGGATTGAGCCAATAGCATCCAAGCATTCACTGCCAGGATTTTTTTTTTTTTTTTTAAGATTTTATTTATTCATGAGAAACACAGAGAGAGAGAGGCAGAGACAGGCAGAGGGAGAAGCAGGCTCCATTTAGGGAGCCCAATATGGGACTCGATCCCAGGTCTCCAGGATCAGGCCCTGGGCCTAAGGTGGTGCTAAACTGCTGAGCCACCCAGGCTGCCCACTGCCAGGATTTTCAATCAAGAAGACAGCACTACTAGAAAAGAATGCTTGTCATTTATTAAACTGAAGCTTAGCAGGACTTTTGTGAATTATACTCCTGCTTTGCTGTCCTACACCCACATCAGGGACTGTTGGGAACAGTGAGGTCCTGGATGGAGCTGGAGCTCATTGTGCAAGTTCCTTCCCATCTTGGTGTTTAGTGACATTACACTGGTAGTTTGAAATCAGCCTTGATGGAAGTATTTACACCATGGAAATTAGCAAATGAATCAGCAAACAAATCAGGGCTTTCAGAAGTTTTTTTGCAGAACCAGTTGTTAAACATTTACTAGCATAACACTGGCTGGGAGATTTCCTGGTCTGAAAGCTCCCCTGACTATAGAAAACCTACTCAGCTGCACTCATCTTTCTGACAGTCCCATCATCCTAAGATTTTATAGGGCACTTAACAGCTCCTTTGTGTAGTTGCTTCATCTCAGACTCACAAGAGCCCTGGGAAGCAGCCAGAGTCACTCATATAAGAGAAAAGCAAGGCAGACAGTGGGGAAATGGTCTGCCCAAACATTACGCAGCTAATTGGTAATAGAGCTGAAATGAGAACCACTGGCTTTCATTCCACTCTTTGTCCGTAACACATTTCATTCACAGTTTGTAACTCTATATTTATTTCTGTACATATTTGATAAAACCTATTTATTTCTGTATATTTTTAATAAAATCTATCTCCCTCATGTGACTTTAAGTTCCACAAAGGCAGGGATCTTATGTTGATCTGTTCACCAATGTCTCTCATGTGAATAACATGCTATCAGCCACATAGTACTCAATAAATATATACTGAGAAAATGAATAAGTTAGTCAAAGTGAGAATGACTGAGTGTATGGTTCTCCTCCTAGGACAGCATATTGCCAAATATGTGACTTCATATAAACAACAAAAGTAATGACAAAACTAAAACGGTGGTATTCCTTGCTGGGAATTGTTCAGCCTTCCGCTACTGCCTATGTAGGATAAAGACACCCAGTCTGATTCTGTGAAGGAGAAGGACTGAAGCACCGTGGTTTGAGAGGAATGCCTGCAAACTGAAAGACTATTTCAAGGCACTAATCCTGCAAATGAATGGAGTGTGACACAGGGATTGAGAATGCCTTGCAGTCAATATGGCAGATGGAGCAGAGTTGGAAAGAATCTTCCCCTACAGCTCCAAACACGTAAAAAGTGACATATTAGCAAAAAATAAAGCTTTGAGTCGTAGTAAAAAGAAAGAGGGAAGTGCCTGGGTGCTTTAAATGAGAAGGAAAGCAAGTCTGACAGCTGAATGGAAGCTAAGGCCATTACTAGGTAGAATGGCGTCTGGATCAGGAAGCTGGTGTCTTATCAGGGAGAATGTCTATGCCACAGGCTCCACGTGGACAGCATTATTCACCTGCTGTCCCATATACTGGGACTAGATGAACTCCATCCATCTGCGAGGGAAAGGGGTGGGGGAGCTCACCATCTCCTGGAGGTGGGGAAGTTAAAAACCATATCTTCATGAAATTAGAACCCCAGGCTCACACCACATACAGATCTGGGGTCTGATGTGACATTATCCAGATAGCGCAGAGGATACTCAAGACAAAAAGGAATATAGAAACAGTTTCTAAACCAGTAAACCTGCCCTAGAGTGCCCTAGGGCACTTCCACAGCCCAGGGCAACCCAGACTCCCATGGACAAAACATCTTCTGAAGATGGTCTCATTATCAAAAATTATATATCACTAATGGAAAGAACTGCAAAAAAAGGAAAATCAACAGGTAAAATAAATGACAGAATATTTAGGGCAACCAAAGAAAATCAGCCTCAAGACTATTCTCCATCATGTGGTCCTCAGAATATCAGGGGCAGCAGACTTTCTGTAGTAAAAGAGGTTCTGGGAGTAAATGAGCCTGAAGCATGTACCATACATACATACCCCCACATCTTGAGCCATTTATAAAGCTCATTAACATATAAAAGCTCTGACGACCTTCAGTTTCTTAACCTGGTTCCCATGTTTAGCCACTGTCTCCTAAATGTGTCAGACTTGAGAGTATCTCATAAACACTGAAGCTTTATGGCACACAGTGGAGTAAATACTGACCTACAGAAAAAAAAAGTCCTCACCCCCCAACCTATTCCATTTCCAGCCTCTTCTCCCACCACCCCTACCAGACCCTGGGCTCTCATCACATTGCTTACCACTCCCCCAAGTAAAATAAGTATTCCAAACTTCTACGTCTATAGTCCTATGATCCCTTCAACCGTGATGGCTTTCCAAAATCCTCTTATTCTCTGATTTTTAGCTCAAATATTCCCTTTTTTTATGAGGTCTTCCCCACCTAACAATAAAATACTCGAGAGTGCTTTCCTTGAACTTTGACTACAGGCAACTACTTCTCTAAGCCACATAAGGATATATGCTTTGTATCCAGACTGCAAGCTCTTAATGGTCCTGGGTGTCACTCACTTCCGTCTCCCCTCAGGGTGTGCGCATGTGTTCGTAGAGAGCAGAGGCCTGGCAGGCAGATGCAGTTAGCTTCATATTACAAAGCTATTTATTGTCAAAGCACATTAGTTTCCTCCTCTGCAAAATCTCTGACTTGGGACTTTGTGGAGAAAGAGAAATGATCTGCCGAATAGCATGCTGGGCAAAAGAAATCACATGCAAAGCATACACACCCCAGCATTTCATTTATGTAAGGTTAAAAAGTTGGCAAAACTAATCCATGAGAAGTTAGAATGGGTAGTTATGCTTCTTGGGGTGGGAGGCAGTGATGGGAAAAGGGTTCTATTTCTTGATGTATGTGCTAGGTAGGAGGGTATTTCACTTTGCAGAAAGTTGACCTGCACACTTTTTATTTGTTCATGTCCCTGTGAACTTACTTCAATACAAATGTCACTTTGGGGGAAAAAAAATGATGTGTGAAATATACCTGGAGAATGGTGGCCAATCAAGGGAGATTTTTGGTCATAGTGCTGTGCTATTCTGCTCCTAGATGCTTACCGAATTGCACTTTCCAAAGGAGGATAGTAAAAGGAGTAATGCTGTGACCAGGGACCAGGCCAGATGGCTGTTTGCAAGCTGAAAAGCTGGCAACTCTGACTACTGACCTCATAGTAAGGTGGGGCTTCCAACAGCTCAGGCAAGGCAGCAGGATGCACCTGCTCAATCACTGGATGATACCTGGGCAGCAAGCACTCAAATCTAAACCAGTAGCCAAGGAGCTCCAGCCAGCATCCTCCACCCATCACTGGCTGGAAAGGCTAAGAGTTCAGACAGGAGGGCATGCAATATCAATGATTCTGGGAGACAAGGACCCAATCCCTTTCAGAAGATACCAGTATTTGGCTTCTAATTACAGGCTTAGGAGGCAACAGCACATTAAATAGTAATCTTACAGAAAGTAAGCAGTAGTGCTCATTATAACACACACCTGACACTATAATTTTTTAAGAGACCTAACCAATGTCTTCCTGACTTGTGTCTAAACTGTGGGCCATTTCCCCATTACTACTCACTCTGAAAACTTCAACAGTGTTTCAAAAGAAGGGCGCAGAATTCTTGAGTAGTAGAAACATAAATACCAGCTAAGAAAGCAAAGATTCAGAAGTCTATTAACCAGCAATTCAGTGGCAAACCTGCATTACAACTTGAGAGTCATCACTCTTCTCCTTAGAGTGGGTCTGTCCTAGAGGGTTGCTTAGTCTGCCCACCCCTGGGTCACAGAAGCTGTCCATGGTGAGGGCCAAACTCTGGGTCTCAAAGATGAACACACTAAACAGACAATCTGCTCACAGGCAGAGCTGTGACCCAAGACACCTCCTCTGTGGAAGAAACAGGAGAATGTGAAGGGCTTACTCTGGTGTGCCTCTGCTCTACCATTGGGAAGGGGAGATGGTCAGGGATCATAGTGGGGAGGGGTCCTACCCAAAGGACTCATGATTCTGTAACTCCTCCCAGGTCCTTTTGTCCTCCCTCAAATAACAGGAATTTTAAAACTGAAACTACACGAAGGAAAAACAGGAGAGAAAATGGCAGGGATCCATGTCTCCTCTGACCTCTAGTTCCCACTTTTGTCCTTATTCTCTGGAAAAATGTGAAAATTTATTCCCATAACCTCAGCTGGCTCGGGACAGCGTCCAGCACCAGGCTGCCCATTCACTCCCTCAGGGCATATCTGTTCAGCACCCTCCACAGAACCACCAGGGACTTTGTGTCAGGAACTGTGCATGACACAAAGATGGTGAAGGCACCCTCATAGTCCTTAAAGAGCTTGAGGCTAGTGGAGAACATTGCCTGGGCAATGGCAAGTGGTGTTGGAGGAAGATCAGTATCTGAGCCCTGGGAGAAGTCCAGACGGGTCCAAGAGGGCTGAGAACGTTGGGGAGCAAGAAGCTACTCCCAATCTGCCCCTGCTAGGCACCAAGCTGAGGTCACACAACCATCCAGACTAACTCAGGCTCTAGAAAATGCCTCATTTGTCCCCTTGAGAAATGCCCCCAGTCAACAGTGAGCAGTAGTAAGAATAGCAGAAGTATAGTGGCAGTAATAATAATAGCAGCAATAATCATATATTACAGTAATGAACACTTCTTGGGGGCTAAGGACTTTTTACGTGTCATCTGATTTCATCCTCAGAACAACTCCATAAGATAGATATACTCTACTCTCATTATCCACCTTTTACATATGAGAAAACTAAGATGTAGAGAAGTTCTCTTATTCATTCGATAAATTGTTTTTTTTTAATGTGTCTACCATAAAAAAAAAAAAAAAATGTGCCTACCATGAACCTGATACCAATACCACTCTGACCATAAGTGACCATAAGACAGAAAAATCCATGACTGTATATGGTGCATACTTTCTAGTGGGAGACAGATAACTGGCCCAAAGTCACTCAGCCCAGTAAAGCAGTGGACACTGTATTGGAACTCAGCCACTCCACACACAGAACCTCTACTTTCAAACTCCTTGACAAGCAAACTGCCTGGGCCTAGCCACAGCCACAGACACTTATAATCCTTATTACTAAAATACCATATTTCCTCCCTGTTAAGATGCTTGGCTTTTTCACATTTTAATATCTGAAATCTGGCTGCATTTTTAAATATATGTTGAAAGAAATCTGTGGGCTGTAGGAAATGAAGTCATAATGGAGCTGATTTGCTGTTCAAGTATGGATTTAGCTGAATATATATACGATTATTTGTGCAGTTTAGTTTTCTGCAGATTTTGTTTTTTGTATTTCGTTTTGTTTTTAATGTAGGCTCCACACTCAGCGTGAAGCCCAATGAAGGGCCTGAACGCATGACCCTGAGACTGAAACCCAAGCTAAGATCAAGATCAAATGCTTAACTGACTGAGCCACCCAGGTGCCCCAGCAAATATTAACATTAAATGAAGTTCAATTTTGGCTTAAATTAAGATCCATGATATTACTTCAAATATATTCCAATAAATTCACTACAATGCAATATTGAAAGAAAAGGCTATTGTACATACAAGAGATTACCTGTTATGAAATATAACTAAGGGAAGTGGAAATCACCAAATCTCTTGGAACATATCACAAAATTTTCAAAGCCTAAAGAACTAGCAGCCAAACAACCAACATCTAATTGTCAAAAGCTTCCAGCAATTTGTAATCAATTAAGGGGAAATAAAACTAGAAATAGAAAACTCAGGCCAAATCCCACTGTTCTTTGATAAGCCTCAAAATTACACTGTCAATCTTAGCAGTGTCAGGCTGGCTCAGCTGGTAGAGCATGTGACTCTTGATCTTGGGGTTGTGAGTTAAAGCATGGGTTCAGAGGTTACTTAAAAATACAGCTTTAAAAAAAAGAAAACTATATACTGCCAATCTTAAAGGTATCCAAGGGATCAAAATCATCAGTAATCTACTTTATGGAAAGCACCACATAACTCTGAAGTTACAAATAATTTGAACGTGAAAAATACCTACATTCTAAACACCAATTACACATAGCAAGCAACTCCTGTGTAAGCATATGAATGAATGAGAGCCACTAAAGACCTAAGCATGTAGATTTAATATCAGGCTTCTTGGGATCCCTGGGTGGCGCAGCAGTTTAGCACCTGCCTTTGGCCCAGGGCGCGATCCTGGAGACCGGGGATCGAATCCCACATCAGGCTCCCGGTGCATGGAGCCTGCTTCTCCCTCTGCCTGTGTCTCTGCCTCTCTCTCTCTGTGACTATCATAAATAAATAAAAAATTTTAAAAAAAAATTTAATATCAGGCTTCTTTGCTTATGGAAAGATGCAATAACTCCATGGCTTATTCTCCATTATCAGCAGCAAAACTGATACCATTTACCATTGTCAGTGGTGCCTCAAAACAGAGGAGTATGGTAATGACAATGACAGCTGCCATTTATTAACACCTGCTGAACACTACATTTGATTTTTCACACCCAGTATCTGTGATCCTCCTAACTCTATCAGGGAGGTACTAGTATGCCCATATTACATGGAAGAAAATGAAGGATCAAAGAGACCAGTGACTTCTGAAAACCACGGAGCCAGTAAGCATTAAGTCCAGCATGGAAACAGGCCTTCCTGAGTTCAAAGCCCCAGTGGTTTCCAGAGCACAAAAACGCCTCTCCCTACTACTAACAACCTGCCTCCACCACCACCCTGACACAGCAAGCACAGATAAGCCCTCACCTGAAGAATGCTTACTATGATCTCAGAGTGGGATGGGCCAGCAGGAGTTAAAGGTAGCAGGGCTTCCCACCTCAACCCAAATACCCACAAGGTTGATGCGAATCATGCTGCTTATACGGCTTTTTACATTTCTTCAGACTATACCTGAGGACACACTCAAGCAGGGCCCAAACTGGCCAACAGTACCAACAACTGCACGGTCAACCAACTAACTAGTTCATTCCTTCAAATTGTGCCAATTTGGTAGCACAATCCAGAGGAGACATTAAACAGGCTTGACAAGAAGTGAGCAAGTCTTTGCTGCTGAGGCCGGGAAAGGAAGGGGCCCACGGCCTAGCCAGAGGCATTCTTTATCCCGTAGGTGATACCTCACATCAGTTAATGGAAGAAGGAGGCTCTTTGGGCCTAAGGGACAATCCAGCTTGTTGGGCCAGTCACCTTCTGGAAATCCCTCTGAATTCTTGGGGCAGCCCATGATTCCAATCAACAACTGCTTTACTTCTTCTTCTTTTTTTTTTTCCAACCACTTTACTTCTTGATCAAACTTTTGCAGGACGACAGGCAGGGGCTTGCGATTCCACCCTATTCTCTAGATATGTGGCTTTGGACACTCATCTCCAATGTAAGAACCTTCTCAAAGGCTTTTCCTTAAATATTTCCTCAGAAAAGGACTTCAAGCTTGTACACTATGCGTGGACTAAGACAATCCAAGAAGCACTTATTGAGCATCTCTGAGGATGCAGAGAATAACAAGATGTGGCTGCTACCGACAGGGAATTCTCAGTTGAGTGGAGGAGGTAGAATGGTATCAAAACTAACTGCAATAGAAAGCAGAACAAGGTGATTTATCCTAGAACACAGAGGAGAAAGGAATAAATTCCAGATGCATGATCAATAAACAACTCATCTAACACTGAATGAGCACCTTCTAAGTACCAGGTATGACACCAGGCATTTTACACACTTTATCCCATTTAACTGTATCCCACAACTACCCCGTGGAATACGCCCTATTACTATCCTCATCTTATACATGAGGGAACAGGTGAAGAAGCAATCTATCTCACCCAAGGTCACCAACTAATTTGTAAATAGTTGTAAATTTGTAAATACTAGAGATGAGATTTGGACCCTACTGGCCAACACCAAAGTTTTTGTTATTTTTCAGTACAGTAGATGACATGTCCTGGAGTACAGAAGTTCTTCCTGGTAGAAGGAGAATAGGAACTGGTTTAGAATTCAACCAGGTGGAGCTGGAAGGGAAGGATAATCCAAGCAGGAGTCAGCAAAAAGGAAGACCTAGAGGTAGGACAGATCAGCACTCACGGGTCGGCTAAAGCAGTGGGCAGAAGTCAAGCCAACAGCACCAAAGAAGTAGTATGTAGTCAGTGAGGTAGGGAACTAGGTATCAGGAGACCCAGTTCTAGTTTTGCCATGGCCACTCACTGTGGTGACCTTCAGTAGATCCTATCACTCCTCCGGGCCTCAGTTTCCTCAACAGTAGAAGTTCCAATCCCCTATTAGAATAGATGTTCCCCAAAGGTCAGCTCTGGCTTAAATGCTCAACGATACTCACAAAAGGCCATCATGTGGGACAGTGGCTAAGACCAGGTGACAGGTAGACCATAGCTCTGCAGTGACCAGCTGAGTGACCTCAGACAAGCTAATTAACTCCTCCAAGTTACTTTTCCTCATCTGTAATGTGGGGACAAGAGCCATGCCTGCTTCTTCCAGGGTTGTGATGAAGGTTGATTAAAATGCAGAGAACAGAGCACTTAGCAGAGTCCTTGGCAAACTGTCAACATCCAGTTGATGGAGGCAGTTTTGTTGCCATCAGCAGCAGCAGCATTATTTCTTCCTAAAGAGTCCAGATAGCAAAGGTAGTGGTCATGGGCCAGAAGGCCTTTTTCTAATTGTTTAAAAGGAGAAAAAAATAAGCTTTTTTTTTCTGGTGAAAAAGAGAAACAGCCTCACTGAACCACAAATCCCTCTCATCTACCTCCCATGTGAGAGGCTCCTGCTTCACCAAAGGGGCATGCCATACCTTTTCCTCTGAAGAAACGGTCAGTTTGTCACTGGATATCAAGCTGCACACCTGGTCCAGACTTAGGCTAAGAAATTCTTCCCCAAGCATCACCTCTGGAAAGTGCTGCTCTGCTCAAAAAAAAAAAAAAAAAAAAAAAAAAAAGGCTGAAGTTCAGAAAACAAAGTCACAACTCCTGCCCTTCCATGGCCATGGTAATCGGTGAAGCTCACAATGAAGTCCTGGGGACTCTAGGGGTAGGCATGAGGAAAAAGGACAGACAGAGAGGCAAAGAGAAAGCACATCCTGGTTGAAGGGAAACTAGCCTCTTAGTTTGGCAGCAAAGGCATCCCTCTGTGTGATCCTCCATCCTGAACATCGACAGAGATGAAAATGGGGCAGAGAGATGTGAGGTTATATTTTTTCCATGCTCCATGCAATTAATAATGGTATTGCAGAAAAGCCTCACTGGGACCTGCCTACTTAATTGAGCTCATTTCCCCTCAAGGCACAAGCTGGCAGATTTGCAGATGGTGCCCCCTGCAGCTCAGCCAAACAAAAGTGGGTCAGAACTGCTGTGTGGCTGGAAGTCTCTGGGGGTTCTGGTACTAAGTCAACATTTGAAGGCTGGCAGGAGGCATCATCCTTTTGTGTCCAAAGTCAAGCCTACCACAGTCTCTGATTCACAAGGAAGCCCAACTAAGCATGTGTCCAGGCACAGAGGCAACAGAGCTGGCCCCACCACAGCTAGCAACGGTCCATGACAGGCAGACCAGTGGAAACCATTAAGATGGAGGGCAACTGGGAGACACCTAGAATGAGACAAAACACACAGGCCAGATGTTCATGCAAGGGAAATTCCAAGTATAATCCCTACCCTGACATTTGCCCAGGCCACCATCCTGTGATGGTAGAGACAGTGAAAGGTCAGTAAAGGAGTGTACATTTCAGAAAGAGGGAAACTAGACTCAAATGCTGGCTCTGCCATTTGCAAGTTGTGACCCTGAAGCAATGGCACCACCTCCCTAGGTCTCATTATCCACCTATGAAATAGAGCTACAATAGCTCCTCTTGCTTCACTCTCATGCTGTGATGGGCATTTTTGCAAGCTATGCCAAGGTACAGTGGCTCAGGAGCTGACAATTCCTGGTGCAGCAGGTTCTGGAGATCACAGGGTCCCGTGCCCCAGACCGGGCTCCTTCCTCAGGCCTCTCATGGCTCTGCCCCACTGCCCCCAGGAGCATCTATGTTCCTTGCCCTCCTTCCAGGCTATGGGTTCCCACTCTTCTTTCTTTCGTGGCTCCTCTCTGGCCTTGTGTCTTTTTGGATAATTCTAGAGGCTTCATCTTCCAGTTCCCACTGTGGGCTACCCCCTAGTGGTCTGACCAGCCCCTCCGTGCCCCGGGACATACCAGGTCTGCTGCATCTACACAATGAAAAGGGAAGTCAGACCATGCTCAGCTCTGCTCTCACATTCATTGGCTTCCTGAAAGCCAAACCAAGATTTAAATCATTCCTTAAAAAAACCATTTCAAACTTTATTTTGAAATAATTTCAAATCCAAAGAATTCTCATATACACCCTTCATCCAGAGCCTCCAAATGTTAGTGTTTTACTCTGAGATCCAGTTATAAAAAATCTTGTCCATCTTTCACTGGACCAAAAGGGCTCCCCACCTGCTCCCCACTGGCACAGTGAGATTACTGAGCTCACAATTAAGGCCTGTCCATCAAGAAGCTCAGGAATGTCTGGACATAGAAAAAAAATTTTAAAGGCAGATCCTTTATGAAGGGAGGCAAATGCCATAAAGTAATGCTAGTCTTGCTTCTCTGTACATCAACAGGAAAAAGCCTTTAATTAAAGCTTTGATCTTAGGGTGTGCCTGGGTGGCTCAGTCCGTTAGGCATCTGCCTTCAGCTCAGGTCATGATCCCAGGGTCCTGGGACTGAGCCCTCCATCAGGCTCCCTGCTCAGTGAGGAATCTGCTTCTCCCTCCACCCCTCACCCTGCTTGTGCTCTCTCACTCTCTCTCTCAAATAAATTAATTTTAAAAACCTTTTTTTAAAAAAAAAAGTTAGATTTTAAGTTAGACACTCAAAAGACTTCCTTAATATTTAAGACTATACAATATTATTTTTAAATTATCCATTCCTAAAAAATTTTTTAAAGATTTTATTTATTTATTCATGAGAGAAAGAGAGGCAGAGACATAGGCAGAGGGAGAAGCACACTCCCGGCAGAGAGCCTGATGTGGGACTCGATCCTGGGACTCCAGGATCATGCCCTGAGCCTAAGGCAGATACTCAGCCACTCAGCCACCCAGGCGTTTCCATTCCTAAAACTTTTTAAATAAAAGCAAGTGAACAATCTCCTTTGGGTGATGGGAATTCATTCTTGACCTGGAAGCCCAAGAAAGCAACACGATTCTCCCTACATGCCCTTTGTGGTCCAAGAAGTCTTTGGACCAGAGACCTCCATCTGCTGGCAACAACAGAAATAGGGGAGAGGAAAAGCAGCCACCACAGCAAGACAAAATACAAGACATCAAGACTCTGCAGACCTGCCAACGCTGAGCTCAGCAGGAGAGCCAGGCAAAGCAGCACCAAAACTCCTGTGGCCCAGAGCCACACACAGGCTTCCTGCTGCATCTTTGGCTGACCAAAACCCTGACATTTGAAGGAGAAAAAAGAATGAAGGAAATAGGAGGAGTTAAGAAGTTAAAACCTGGGATATGAAAAGTACTTCCACAAACCTCATAAAGCCGAAGGTAGATGGGCTAGGATTTTGCAAAGGAAGATGAAGCACAGTGATGTGTATTCTAGGTGGTTTGGTGAACAAACCAGAGATTCTCAAAGATCAATCGAGGTAGGAAACAGTCAACCCCCACAGTTCCCCATCTCCCCCACTTTGGGGCACCACAGAATTTGAATTTAGGTCCCTTCTTCCTGAAGTGGGCTGCTGCTGTGCCCATCTGGAACTTCCCACTGAAACCTTTCCAGAAATCCTCCCAGGAAACAGTAGCTGGTAAGGAGGGGGCAGCTGGGAGGGAGAGGGCAGCGGCTCCCCATACAGGACTGGCACCCAGGGACCCAGGAGATTTGGAGAGAATAAGCAGGGAAACACAATAAAAGGCAGCAAAGAGGGAAACTCCTTCCCATCCCCTGCTATCTGAGGAGACAGAATTGAGTGCCCATGGCCTGGGGATCAACCCCCCTTTGCTGTTAGTGATGCTCAGAAATGACAAGATAGGAAAGCAAGCTAGGATGCTCTAGCCAACTTGATCTCCTGGGAAACATAGATTTCCCAGCAGACTTTGTATTCAAGTCAGCCCTCCTCCCAGCTGCTTCTCAGAAAGGAACACCTCTGCTCCCAGAAGATACTTCCCTGAGAATCTTCTAGCTTTAACACCTGTTTGTGGATTCTTTGTTTGCTTTGCTTCCATATTTCTCCAATATTTCTCCATATTAAAGGAGAATGCAGGGATGCCTCGGTGGCTCAGAGGCTGAGTGTCTGCCTTTGGCTCAGGGCATGATCCTGGGATCCAGGATTGAGTCCCGCATCAGGCTCCCTGCATGGAGCCTGCTTCTCCCTCTGCCTGTGTCTCTGCCTCTGTGTGTGTGGTGTGTGTGTGTGTGTGTGTGTGTGTGTGATGAATAAATAAAATAAGATCTTTAAAAATAAATGAAAAATAAAGGAGAATACAATCAGGAGCCTTGGCTAAGTGTGAGGAGGTCTCTGGGTTTGAGCCCTAACTCCACCTCTTACGGTCACTTCTTTCCAGGCTTCGACTTCATCATCCATAAAATGGGACTGTAATAGCTGATGTAGGTCTCAAGGTTCTTTTGAAGCTCAGAGACGATAATATGTATACAGATGAGGCCATTTTGAGACCTTTAAGAAACTCTTTAGAAATGATGACTATTACATCAGTCCATGTTCCTGCTTCACAAAGTCCAGTTCTGTGGGCAGCACTGTTCAACAGAGAAGCTTTTCCAGTGCATCAGAGACATGCCTTAGGACTGCAGGTCCTGTGGATAAAGCTGTGGACCCCAAAGGCTTTAGAGACCCACTTTAATTCCATCAACAAACTCTCCAGTGCTATATTATCCAATTTCTTATCTGTCAAATGGGGCTAACAATAGTACCTATTTCATAAAGGTGTATGAGCATTAAATTAGCAAATATAAGTAACTCACATTTACTGAGATCACCGCAAGTGTTCAAGAACGTATGCATAATGTGCCAGATGCAGTGTTTATTCAAAAATAAAGCAAGCAGAGTTGATGCCTACGAGGTTTTTAAGAGGGTAAGACAAGGCACCAATAACTCCAACCCCAAATCCACAGGGCCACAAGTGGGAGAGGCACTCCAGGTATAATTAACAGTATGGAAGCTGGAAAATTCAGGGACTGTCAGGAAACAGCAACAGCCCAGTCTAGCTAGAGCCTAGGCTGTATCTTCACTCATTTAACACGTTTACTGAAAAAACTGTGCCAGGCTCCAGGAGATAACAATGGAGAGGCAAGCAGGCTAGATTGTGGGGGACAGGGAGCACAGTGTCTTCTCACCATGGGCTAGCTCTTTAGAAACGAGCTCTCCAATAATCAATTCTAACTCTTCTGGTCTTTTTCCTTCATTTTCCTTAAAGAAGAATGAGAATGGGTGAGGGAAAGGGAGGAACAGTCACTTAGGCTTTTGGTTAAGAGTCATAATTAACCAGCCTTTACCATAAGTAATACACATGGCTTATGTTCCAAGTTTTGTATGTCTGTTCCTGTCTGTGTAGATGAGAGATTATGGAGGGAGGCAGGGGACACCAGATAACCTGATGTCCTTTCCCCATCAAGCAACACACACACATCTTCCCAAAGCTAACAGGATGAGAACAGGCCTGCTCCAGGGGCGCAGCTGCATCTTTTCAAGGAAGCAGACCTGGAGAGAGCCGAGGGCATGTCCTAAGAGTAGCTCCCGTCGTGTGGGCATTCTGCATGTACTGTGGCATGCACTTCTCCCCAAAACCCTGCTGAGGTATCAATATCCCCATTGTACAAATCAAGAAATGGAAGCTTTGAAAGCTATTTAGCCATGCGCTTAGGATCACACACTTACAATCGTAAGTGGTAGAGCTGGGATTTTAAATACCAAGGCTTTAGGATGACAACAAACATTCCTAGTCCCCAAGATGATGATAATTTGTCCTAAGCATGCCATTGTAGTAAAATTCAATATAGGTGTCAGAGCACCCTAAGAATCCTTCTTAGGGTTACTATTGCAGAGAGACAAAGAAAAGAGGAATCTAAAAATCTTTCTTTAAAAATAAAACAAAGCCTTACAAGAGTATTGTTCTAAACACTCTGGCGTCAGTCCAGGGTTCAAATTTTAGACCTAACCTCTGAAATGAGATTTTTCCCTAATCTTTCTGCCCGTCAGGCTAGATGAAGTGATATTCTTATGCTTCCAAAGAACTCAAAACAAAGCAAAAAAAATAATAAATTATCATAGCCCTAACCAGGTTGTTTTATCATGTGAGGTCTTTCTTTCCTACTGGGACCACAAATGCCAGGTGAGCAGGGTCTGCACCTTTTGTCTTGCTTGAAACTGAATTCTGTGTCCAGCACATCTGCATGTACTGCACGTCCCTGCCCATTCTTCAGGAGTGCCTAGGGCTTGGGCAATCTCCCAAGTTAATCCCAACCCATTCCTCCCTCTTGATGGGATGAAATAAACTAAGCCTCTAATCAAGTCATCTAAACTACAAGCCCAGAACAAATGGAAGTGAAAACCCATCTACGCCTTCTCTAACCTGCACAGAAGAAATGAACCCCATTATTCCAGAGCCAGCAGCCCCAGGGAATAGGAATGAGTAGTTCTGACTTGAACCACTGGTCACCACCCTCCCCACTCCCCACTACACCCACACTTGCCCAAGGAAAGACTAGCTGACACAGGTGGACACACAAACAGGATCAAAACATTTTAGGAGGTAAAACAATCAAATGGAATTGCTTTACATCTCTCTGTCCCCTACTACTCTATTTTTGGAGGGCAGAAGTAAGCTTTCCTGAATCAGGGTTTGGCTTTCAGGGCCCACCGTTTCCCTGCTCCAGGGATAAGTCTCACAGAAAGTAAAAGAGCTCTACCTTGACCATTTCCCACAAAGGTCATGGTCACTAGCCCTTAGACTCTAAATATTACTACCTCTCCCCTCCGTGGGAATGGTGGAATATGAGCTCTCTTTCCCAGGTGACTTAATTCCCCCTTTCTAACACACATGCACACACACACACACACACACACACATACATACGCACACCCATACAAGGAACTACATCAAAACTGTGCAGTTGGGATCCCTGGGTGGCGCAGCGGGTTTGGCGCCTGCCTTTGGCCCAGGGCGCGATCCTGGAGACCCGGGATCGAATCCCACATCGGGCTCCCGGTGCATGGAGCCTGCTTCTCCCTCCGCCTGTGTCTCTGCCTCTCTCTCTCTCTCTCTGTGACTATCATAAATAAATAAAAATAAAAAAATAAAAAAAAAAAAACCTGTGCAGTTCACACTGTTATTGATTCAACACACGGAGTTCCCTGTTACCCAGAGAATAGAAGGATAAGGGAAGTTTCCTAAAAGAACCTTGTTCTCCAAAAACTAGCTACATCTTGCACTACTGCTTCATTTGCCACCTTTGAGTTAGAAGCAAAAAACTAGAGGGAGGCAGGAGTGAGGCAACCTCCCCAGACAGAGAAGCTGTACCAGCCTGGGTGGGTGTGAAAATAAGTAGTGGGCTCACAGCACAAGCTCCGGTATCAGGCAGCCTCACTGTGAATCCCAGCATTGCCACTCATGAACCATGTGATCTTGGGCAACTTACTAAAGCTTTCTGGCATTTCAGTTTATTCATCTATAAGTCAGAAAAATAGTAACTACCTCTCACAGCCACGTGATCAAAATGAAGTAATATCTATGGAATGTGTGCCATCATGCCCGGCACCTAGTACGCATTCCGAAATGGTAAGAACTCCTACAATCATCATTACTGTCATTGTCATCATTTCATGATGCCAAGTTGGAGGAAGCAATTTCACAAGATAACCCTCACTGAGTCAGAAACTCATGTTTTTTATATGATTTGTCAACATTTTTTTGCTGCCTTTAATTCAATCACTTCATTCCATGATCTCAAATGACTCAGTCAAAAGAAGGCTATTTCTCCCCATCAACACGTGAAATCCAATGGCTTTTCCATCCCATGGCTAAAAGATTTTCAGCTCAGCTTTGGCAGACCGATGTAAACAACATGGCCAAAGAATTTTAACTGCCATTTCATTAATGGGGTCCCATTAACATCCCTCCCAACCAGCTCTGTTGATGGCCCAGTAAATGGCTGCTCAATTATCAAGCAACTGAGTCCCCATAAACCTCGGCCCTGGCCGATGAGGTTAAAGATTAAGCGGTTCTGGAAATAATAATGAGGTATAAGAAAGAGGCTGCACAGAAGGCCAGGGTTCCTTTCCCAGCCACTAGCTACCCAACAAATGGAGGCAAGGGTCTAAGCAGTCAGCTTCTAAACATGGGACAACCCTCCCTCACCTCAGAATAAAGCATCACACCAAAATCTAGGGGCATCACCTTGAGGGGGAGACTGGACTCAGAGGAAGCAAAGGGGACTGCCACAGCAGGAAGAGACAGAGCTGTTCCAAACAGGAAACCAAACAGGCAGCTGGGCGGAGAGAGGTGGTGCTCTCAGAGTTGTCCTGTGTCTACCCCTGAACGCCTTCACCAGAGGGCTGACAACTTAGCAGAAGGCAAGAGCTCACCCTAAAAATTTTTTTGAGAACAATTTGGCACTATCATTTTTTTAATGCACTCTCTTTGAGCTACTTTATGCAACTAAGATGGTACTCCACAAATACAGTTGTACTACTGCTTACACACTTGCGTGTACTCCAAAAATGCATAAGTCTCACTCAAGCATTTTCTATAAAAGAAAAAAATGGTAACAACAATGTCCATCAATTGAAGACTAGTTAAATAAACTATATAGTTCCTCGATAAGATGCAGTAGAGAAAATGAGTAAGATACAGCCATGCACAAGGGTCTGGAAAGAACTCCCGGATTTTATATTAAGAAAAAGTACAATGAGTATAGAATGCTTCTATTTAAGTATGTTGAAAAGTATAATATATATATTCCCTAGGGTTACCCAAGATAGTCCCCTCCAGAGAGAAGGCCTGGGATAAGGTTAACTTCGCATTTTATAACTTTATGTACCGTTTGAATTTTTTTTATTATGAGTATAAGTTGAATTTGACTGAAGAAATTGGTTTCAATAATAACGGTATAGCAATGTATCTGCTAACATGGAAGGGTATTCGGAATATATTGTAAGATTTTTCTAAGATTTTTTTAAAAGATTTTATTTATTTATTCACGAGAGACACACAGAGAGAGGCAGAGACACAGGCAGAGGGAGAAGTAGGCTCCTCTCAGGAAGCCCGATGCAGAACTCGATCCCAGGACCCCGGGATCACGCCCTGAGCCGAAGGCAGATGCGCTCAACCACTGAGCCACCCAGGCATCCCAGACTTTCTTAAGATTTATTTATTTATTATTTGAGAGAGAGAGGGCATGGGGAACGGGGGGAGAGGGAGAGGAAGAGAATCTCTAGCAGACTTCCCACTGAGCATGGAGTCTGACACAGAGCTCCATCCCACAACCCTGAGATCATGACCTGAGCCAAAATCAAGAATCAGAAGCTTAACTGACTAAGCCACCCAGGTGCCCCATTTGAAGACCCCTACTTCTCACTTCCCCACCCAAAGATGACTAAACAAGCCAAGTCTAGCAGAGAATCGATCATCTGTCTACAGGGTCTAGTTGCTGGGATTTGGTGACTACATGGTTCCATCTTCCAGGCTCACACTTCCAATGAAAAATGTCAACTCTAGGCACCAATACTCATTGGTTACCAATCTGCAGGGCCACTTTATGTCCAAATGGAGCCTGGAAGTCAAAGAATGTAGTAGTTATAAACACTGGCTCTGGAGTCAACGCTATCTGGGTTTGAACACTGCCTCTGCCTCTATCAGCTTGTGACCTCAACCAATTACTTTACTTCTCTGTGCTTTAATTTCCTTAGCTGCTGCATGCATTAAATGAAATGATGTGCATAAATTGCTTACCACAGGGTGTGACCCATAGTGACAGCTCAATAAATGCCAACTAAAAATAATTCATCAGGATGTCTGTATACATACCTGTGTATGCACACACCCACAACACTGACGGCACTCAATCCCTGTGACAGCATCAGGACCAGGGAATACCAAGACCACAGTGTGTTCCAACTACATACTCTCCATTCTCCTGTGGGTGTCTGTCACCATCAGATAGTGAAACGGCCAAAGGGAGAAGACACAGATTGTGAAAGTGTGGGGAATCCAGGCTAGAAGAAGCAGGGAGCCTTGTCAAAGTTGGGGTTTCAGTCCATAGCCCAAACCTCAGAAAACTGCATCAGCAACTACAAAACACAAAACTCTACATGCATGCACACACTATGCAGAAGGAGAAGGCTAGGGGCAGGACAGGGAAGAGAGAGAATTCCTGGCAACTAAGTACTCTCCCTTTGCCCCCACACCAGCAGATGTTCACAATCTCACCTGGGCCTCAGCTAAGCTCTTGGCTCCTGCTGAAGCAAAGCCTGAGCACATCCCTCAAGAAAGTGACCTCTTCAAAGGCTGGATAGAAAGGACCTCTTGAGAAAAAAGTAGAGTGAGGGATAGGAAGGGAAAAAAGGCATAGAAGGGGCAGCAGAGAAAGAAGAGAGTCAAGGTTCAGAGTCAGGAAGAGTCAGCATAATTTAGAATTGGGGCAACTGGGGAATGTCCCTCACAAAAATCATCATCTTAACTGGTCCCATTTGGGTCCAAAACAGACTTCAAGGGGAAATGAGAGTCTATGGAGGCTCTTGGAGTCTGGGAACTGATAAGAGAACACAAGAATTCCAAGAAATAGAGCACATGCTCAGTGCCTTGTGGACTAAGGCACTAACACAGCACAGGGAGCTGGCAGGTGGACAGCCAGCAGGCCCTCGGCTCATTTCCAGACATGAGCTGGACAGGAGACACAGAAGAGAAGAAAGACAGTATCTGTACGGGAAGGGGGAAGAAGGAGAAGCTTTACTGCGAGGGAAGGAGGGGACCATGCCTGAATTTATTGTTTAAAATAACTAGACCCGGGGATCCCTGGGTGGCTCAGCAGTTTGGTGCCTGCCTTTGGCTCAGGGCATGATCCTGGGGTCCCGGGATCAAGTCCCATGTCGGACTCCGGGCATGGAGTCTGCTTCTCCCTCCTCCTGTGTCTCTACCTCTCTCTCTCTCTCTCTCTCTCTCTCTCTATCTGTGTGTGTGTGTGTGTCTATCATGAATAAATAAATAAATCTTAAAAAAAAAAAAACTAGACCCATTACCTGGGCCATTCATGATCTTTCTTTGTCCTCAGGTCGATATATATCAATGAAGACTTCTGGGGCCCCTGGATGGCTCAGTTTGTTAAGCATCCGACTCTTGGTTTCAGCTCGGGTCATGCTCTCAGGGTCATGGGATTGAGCCCCACATTGCGCTCTGCACTCAGGGTGGAATCTGCTGAATATTCTCTCCCTCCCCCCCTGCTCCTCCCCCTGCTCCTGCTCTCTCTCTAAAATAAACAGATAAAATCTTTTTTTAAAAAAATTGAAGATTTCTTTCCAGCTAAATGTGGTAGACTAAACCATCTCTCCACTCCCTCCCCAAATCCCATTAAAATAAGAGGAGGACAAGCTTCAGCAGAGAAACAAACTGGAATCAGCACATTATCTGATGAACAGTTACTGTTCAATTCTTATAAAAATCTGCCTTACAAGAATTGGTGGTAGGAACACTCATTATAAAAAAGAAAAGGGCAATTTTCTTTTTCAGGAGAGCAGAGACTTCAATTATTTAGTTTTCTATGATTTCTCTGGCACCTAAAAAGTGTTTAGCAGTAAGCAATCAAGCCATTGTTGAATAAATGTACTCCTCAATGAAGGAGCACAATGTGATCTCATAGTCTATGCCTAGTACTGACTCTGCTACCCTTAATTTAGTATTAACCAGCATTCTTTAGATGTTTTCTAATGTCTGAGATTATAAACTGAATAAAATTCCAGCATGAAAAGGCAATTATCAACCACCTTTCTGATTTAAAACAAAAAAATTTCTGATTGAAAAAGAACTAATTATAATCTATAACTCAGCTCAGTTGTAGAAATGGTATTAGGAGATTAAAAAGTGAGGAAGAGTGTGTATACATGAGGGAAAATCTATGAATGTCAATCTTGTACTTCTGTGAAAAGTCAACAGATATATTTCAAACTAATAAATCCAAAATAGTGATATGAACATTTTATTTAGATAAATTAAGGTAAAGAGTAGATGAAGTAGCTTTTCGTGAAATCAGAACCTGCACTTTAATTCTTTCAGAACTGTAGGTAACTGGGCCTACAGAAGAAGACGTGGTGTGGAAAGGCAGGGCAGGGGTCTCTGGCTTACTGGCTTAGCATCAGAAGACATGCAGTACTATTTGACTTCTAAAATCTAGAATAGATTTTAAAATCTATAAAATAGAATATGTGGATCAAAAAAAGAAATTTTCTTAAACAACAACAAAGATTTATGTCAAGACCTAGCTCAAATGACTCCTCCCTCTACAAAGTTTTCTCAGACCTCCTTCCTCTTCTCCCATGAAAACGACTGTGTGTACCATCAGTCTGGCAATTAATCCTATTCCACTTGGCTATGAATGGTACGAACTCTTCTATTATTAATTATCTTGCCACATGTCTTGTCTCTCCAACTAAATTACAACTGTTTCGTGGGAGAGTGCACTTCTCACCACAGGTGAGGAGTCTACTGCAGACCAGGTGATTAAATCCACAAGCTTAGAAGGGGTGCAGCCCCCCTAACCCCCCATTACCTGCATAAGCATTGGCCTGCTGAAGAAGGTCGGTGCAGGTGTGCACATCTGCAAATGCACGGATGCCCAAGCAATTGGTGGGATGCAACTGAGACTGCAGAAAGTCACAGCAGTTCTGCCGAACATCCATGAGCTGCAGCAGGCTGGCTGCCGGTAGCAGCACCTGGAGGAGAAGGTGACATGCTGAGACACCAGACTCCTTCAGTAGGGCTTCACCCCACTAGAGCACTGTTCCAGTCATACCACTCCCACACTCAAGGTCCTTGCATGGCTCTCCCCTGCCTATCCAACTAAGCTTGAACTTCCACCAGGACAGCCAAGCCTTATTTCCCATAACTTTCCACTTCACGGACCCGAAGCACCAGCAGATTCTTTGTATCCCCATATTCCACAGCAGTGCCTCCCAATCACTAATGTGTACATGAAATTTCTGGGGATCTTATTAAAATTCTGAGTCAACAGACCTAAGGTGGGGCCTGTGTTTCTAACAAACATCCAGGAGATGCCTGTAGCTGCTGGCCCAGGAACCATACTCTGGGTAACAGGCCCCTTACAGACTGAATGTTTGTTCCCTCCTCCCCCAATTTGTATGCTGAAACCCTAACCCCAACATGACTGTAGATTGGGCCTATGAAGAGGTGATAAAGGTTAAATGAGGTCATAAAGATGGGGCCCTTATAAGAAGAGAAAGAGACACCAAAGTGCACATGCTTGCTCTCTCTCTCGCTCTCTCTCTCCAATGTAAGGACACAGGGAGAAAGTGACCTTCTGAAAGCCAGGAAGAGTCTCACCAACTGAATCAACTGGAACTTTGATCTTGAACTTCTAATTTTCAAAACTAGGAGGAAAACATATTTCTGTTGTTTAAACCATTGTGTGGTCTTCTGTTATGGCTGCCCAAGCAGACCAACACAGATGGGGTCTCCTACTTGGCTGCACAATGAATCACCCCTGGAGAATTTTTTAGATACTTATGCCTGGGTCTCAGCCCCAAAGATTTTAAGTTAATAGGTATGAGGCATGGTCTGGACAGTGATGTGTTTCTAAAGCTCCTCAGTTTTTAATGGATAGCCAAGTTTCAGAAAGCACTTCTCTGTAGTAACGAACCATTTTCACTCAGGTGCTTATTAATTGTCCACTATTGCCTTCACTACTTAATTACTAACATTTGTGTGCCAGGTACTGGTCTAGGCTCTGGGGTTTAGCGGTAAATGCAGTAAGCCAGACCTCTGCTCTTACAGAGCTTATAATCTACTGGAACAAAAGAATGACCCTCAAATCCCTCAAGACTCAGGCAATAGCACTGTATTCTCTCCCATCTCACAGATTAAGTGTAAGGAACATCTCAAGGAACATGCTCAGAAAAAGGAGAGAGATGTTTCTCTTTAAAAGATCACAGAACATGTGGGTATTTACACTATATCTTGGAAAACAGAAATAGTTCCCTGCTCAGGTGTGTGTGCATGTGTTTTTCCTAAAATCCAGGAAAGACTGGCTTGAGCAGGGCAGATGGGTGCCCAACTCAAGACGTCCAACTCCACTCTAGTTTCTGGAGGACTTTCCTACAGCTGCTTAAGCCTGCCCCCTGGATCAAAAATCCAGAAGAGATAGTACAGTCCTACTAGACCCTAATTCTGCTCCCTCCCACTCCTACCCTAGGGAAAGAATAGACATTCTGAGAGTGACTTTCCAAAAAGAAATTAAGAAAATCACAGAGCATTACAGATTTATTTGAAGCTTAGCTTGGGACCCCCAGCAACTATTTCACTTCAAAACAACCCCCGCATCCCAGGCCTTTGCTCTCAGCTGCTCTCCTAGCTCCCAGAGAGAGCATCTGGGCCAGCTAGACTCCAGCTGTTCTCATCCACAACGGCTTGCCCAAGAAGACATGGGCTACAGATATATCTGTTTTCTTGATTCAGAACACTATAAAAGTCTTTTTTATCAAGTGATTTAAATTCTAGACCCTGACTTTCTCCCAACACATAGCTGAATGCCTCCATCCAGTGAAGCCAAAAAACCTGCCCCACCGCCCATTCTTGGGCCTTGTCCCTCTACTAGGATAAGCAGCTAAGTTTTCTTTGGACCGAGGACACAGGACTTTCAGTGTTAAAACTTGGGTAACTAGTCACTTTTCCTCATCCCTGCCCACCTGCAGAAACCACCAAGAGCCTCCCCACCAGTAGTCCTACTCCCAAGCTAAGTGCCTACTCTCCACAAGGCAATCACTTCCATCCTAGGAGTTTAACTTCCTCCCTCACACAGCTGAGACTTTCAAGTTCTATAAAGCATGCTTCTCTCCCTTTTCTCTTCCACTCTCCTGTGTTCCCAACAGTAAATCAACATCATGTCCTTAGTATTTTTTTAAGCCACTGGTTCATTTCAGAGAAGGAGAAAAAAAAATGCCCACTTTTGGGAGTTTTAGGCCATAAGATAGCTCCAAATCTGACCATCTGAGCTCCATCCCCACTAGGCAACCACCAATCCCACTAAGCAGCCATAAACTGGGAACCTCAATTAACCTGTGAGCTTGCTCAGACTAGCCAAACAGATTCAAGGACCAGATTAGTCTCTGCCTGCTAGTTAGGTAGACAACCATTAACCATTCTTGCTGAATACACACTAGGAATGGAAAGCTGTGTTTTAAACCCCAAATGACCTTTATGATAACCCTTTGACCAGCGCTAGCTACACACTCCACAGTTAGGGCCATACGTTAACCGATCATCCTGGTTTGCTAAGACTTTGCCAGTTTGAACACTGAAAGCCCTCTGTCCCAGGAGAGCCCCCTCAGGCCTGGGAAAACTGGGGTGACTGACCATGCTAGGGACCAGGAGTACCAAGACCACAGTGTGTTCCAACTGCATCCTCTCCATCCTCCCATGGGTGTCTGTTACCATCAGATAGTGAAAGGTAACCAGATACCTACAAACCCCTGGTGGGGAGGAATAATCAAATGTTGTCCAGCATGCACTGTACTCAGTGGTAGGCCAAGTCCCAAAAAGGTCAAGCTGAGAAGAGGCAGGAATGGGACAGCAGCCCTTTAAGCCCCAGAGAGGAGGGTTTCTGAGAGTACAGCCCACCCCCAGATGGTATTCCCAGCCAGGCCCAGATGACAGCACACCAGGGACAAATAGCCCCTTCCCCTTTGCCCTCTTTTTCACTGCAAAGACAGCGGCACAATTTGGTCCTTAAATTCTCAAGCTCATGACAAATAGCCAAATAAATTAAATAATAAATATTTCCTGAACATATTCCTCAGGTTATACTTCCAGTTTTTAAAACTTCCACAGATGGAGCTACCCACATAGCTTTTCCCTACTGTTCACAAAACACACTCAGCAGGCAAAAATTATAAGGTTTTCCACCTTTCAACAGCCCCCCATCCTGTTTAGGTCCACTCCTGCCCAAAAGCATTCCCAAGACGGCTTCAAATGAACAGGGGCTTGTGGTTTCTCTAATTGCTCCTTCCCTCTCTTTGATCTTATGCTGTGATTAGCTATGAGTCAAAGGGCCTTTTCTTCCCACTACTTGCTTCATACAGGAAGGCGTGAAGAAAGCTGAGGGCAAAGTCTGAAGGCTGGAAGGTCTATCACTGCTCAAACTCTGCGTCTCAGGGATAACTTGGGGCCCCACCCGCTGGGGTTCTGGGGGCTGCGTGCAATGGGAAGAGACACAGACCCCCAGAGGCTGTGAAAGAAAAGAGAGCAAAACATCCATAAGGGAGCTGTCCGCACTTCCCTCTCCCACATCAACAAGGGCTTTTGGAGGATTTCCTCTTCTCTTATCTCTCGTGCAACTCGACTCCCTTGAGGGGCAGAGTAACAGGCAGTGAACAAGAGGCCAAGCTCAGGTCCTCAGCTTGGTGGGATCACCAGGACAGCCCTGTTTGGCCCCTGGAAGGAGGAGGCCAAGACTGGAGGAGCTGCTAGCTGGAACCACCACAGGGATACGTGATGGCTTGAGGTCAAAAAGCTTTTAGCTTGTCTCCTGCCATCCCGGCATTTTAGCTCTGGAAAATGAGCTGTGGAACAACCCTCAGTAGAGAGTTTACGGGTTTCCCTCCAGCTTGCAAATTGCCTCCCCTCCATTTTTCACGGGCAGGCCCCGTTTTGTTTTTTTCTCTCCCTTGGATAACATGAAAACACAGCAGAGGATATCCCGTCACGGAGTTTGTTTCCTCTGACAAAAACAAAAGGAAATGCCCTGCCTCGGAAAGCACCTACTCCTGGAATCTCAGGGAGGCAGGGCCAGGCCTAGAGGGAGGGAGGGAAGGAGACCACCAACCAGAGGGCCCGGCGAGAGGCCCCAGCCCCAGCCACGCAGTGGGTTTGTCTCTGCCAACACCAGGCATGAGGCCTGGCACAGAAACATTATTTAATAGAAATATGTTGAAAAAAGAAGAAAGAAAGTGGGGGAGGGAAGAGAAGGTTTGAGAGAGAAGGAAGGAGGACAGTGTATAGATGAACAGGAGAGCTAGCAAACTAGCACTGTGATGAAAAGTGTCACTCAGAATCTTGACTTCTCCATTTATTGGCCTTGTGACTAAAGGCAAAGGGCTTAACCTCTCTGTGCACTGTCGCTTCAACAGTGACATGAAGGCAATAGAGGTACTGCCTTCCAAGCCTGTTATGAGAATCAAATGAGAGAATACATTTGAGGCCATCAACAGAGCACCTGGTGCACAGGGAGGGCTCAGGTAAGTTCATTTTGATCATTATTAATTATTACGAGCCTTTAAGTCACGATTCCGATTATTCATTCATGTAACAAGAAACTCAGGTTCACCACATCGAGAGAAAACAGGGAGACAAGTAAGCAGGTTCAAAGCCCAGTGCTGCTACCTACATAAGTACTTGGGAGCATTAGCTTCTTCAACTAGAGAAGAGCGACCATTTTTGGTCCAAATACTGGTTTGGTGAGGTGATGAAGTTAAATGAGATGATACACATGAAGTGGAGGATACATGCTTGGCTTCCGGCCAGGGTCATCAAGTGACAGCGCTACGGTAGTTAACTCCGCCTCCACGGAAGGGCCAGGCCGGCACCCAGGGCCCACGCAGTCATGTGGCCTGGCAGAGTGGCACCCAGGGCCCAGGCAGCCATGTGGCCCAGCAGGGTGGCGGGTGGACCTCTGCAAGCCGCTCAATAAGCCCCGAGACTATGACTGTTGCTCCTCAGGCTTGGGGGCCCCAGCACCTCCACCGACTCCTAGTACCCCAACCCTCCACAAAGGCCATCTCCACAGCAAGGGAGCCACTGCCTCCTCACGTTTGTCACAGCAGGAGAAAGCAGCCATGTTCTGATCTGAACTCTGTCTTCCCAACCCTTTCTGTTGTTTTGCCTCAGGGCAGTCCCACCCAACCACATTTTAAAGGGAGGAGGCACAAGGTAGACAAACAGTACATGCCACCGACACTAGCAGCACACAGGTCCCTGAGGGCTCTGCCAGGCCCCTCCTCATGCCGCTGGCCCCCCAACGGGCTCCTACCCCAAAGGACACACGGAAACGCAGAAGAGGGGGAAAGCCTGACCTGCTGGTCTTCCTTCAGGAGGTGGCCCCCGCCCACCGTCATCAAGGCCATGACAGCCATTCCTGGTGTCCTGGGCACCTCGACCCTGGCCCTACCACAACGGAGGCAGAGGCGGGGGCAGTCCATGTGCTTGACCGCCTGTCTCTACCCCCAGACCCTGTGCCTGGGTGACAGGGCCTCTGCACCCTCACACCAACCCCCTGAGAGGAGGTGCTGTACTGTACCCACAGTAAGGATGAAATCACCAAGGCACAGAAAGGTTAAGTGACTTACGTAGTGTCTCGCAGCTAGAAAATGATGGAGCTAGGATTTGAAGGCAGACAGTGGGACCCAGGACCACCTAAGAGAGTGGGTGTGATCATGAAAACAGACCTTTGAGGCAGGGTATTGGGGGGCATCATGAGAGGCTCTGCTAGAGGGGAAGGAACACAGATCAGAGGCTGACACAGAAAGTGTCTTCTCTGGCAACAGAACTCACTGAGTCCTATGCCCTCGCTCTAGATGGGAACAGAACCCTGCAGAGGGGCGAGGCCTGAGGAAGAGCATTCTATGCCCTAGGGGTGACACCACGGCTCTGAGCCAGGCCTCTCCATCCATACTCAACCCCTGCCTCACTGCTACATCTACATTTTTTTTAAAGGTTGTATCTATTTATTCATGAGAGACATGGAAAGAGAGGCAAAGACATAGGCAGAGGGAGAAGCAAGCTCCCTGCAGGGAGCCCAATGTGGGTCATGACCCGGGGTCATGACCTGAGCCAAGGCAGAAGCTCAACCACTGAGCCACCCAGGCGTCCCACTACTTCTACTTCTTCCTCTGAATCTGCACATCTTCACTCTGGCCCCTTGCCCTCCCTCTATAAGGTAGTTTTACAAGAAGCAGCAGTGAAGCCAGGTTATACAGAGTCCTCTGGTGAGTCTATCTGCTGCTACCTGCCATAAGAACTAAGAATGCAGGGTCGTACACTCTACCACTGGGTTAGACCAAAGCTGCAAAGATAAACACCCAGCCAGGAGATTAGGATCCAGAGTGGAACGTCTTCTAATTACCCAAGTTTGTGAACACTTTGTATTTTCCTGGGGGTTGGGCGGGGAGGTCCTCAGCAAATATGCGATAAAGAGGGAAGAAAAAGCTGCTTCCAATTATACAATCTACAACCCCATCTATAGTGTTGAGGGGGTGGTCTTAGTGTCTTAAAACAACACAAATTCATTTTCTGACACTTCTGGAAGCCATAAGCCCCACATGGGTCTCCCTGGACTGATACAGAAGTGTCAACAGGACTGCATTCCTTCTGAAGGACCTAAGGGAGGGCATGTTTCCTTGCCTATTCTGCTTATAGAGGCCACCCGCATTCCTTGGTGTATGGCTCCCCAGGGTTCAAAGATGGAAGCATCAAGCTGGGCCTTTGTTGGGTCACATCTCTCTGGTTCTCCTTATCCCCCTCCCCGTGCACTTTAAAGAGCCCCCATGACTACACGGGCCTGTGCAGATAATCCAAGGTAACCCCCCATCACATGTTCTGCTGATCATAGACACTAATTCCAGCTGCAAGGTAAATTCATCTGGGAGAGTTAACATATTCACTGGTTACAAAACTAGGACATGAACATTTGGGAAGAGGGGAACCAGGGGGGAGGGGGCCATTACTCTGCCAACCACATTATATGATTAATAGTTATTGATTAGGGGCACCCGAGTGGTGGAGTTAGTTGAGCACCCAACTCTTGGTTTTGGCTCAGGTCGTGATCTCAGGGTTATGATCTCAGGATTGTGAGATGGAAGCCGGCATAGGGCTCTGTGCTTAGCAAAGAGTCTGCCTGAGGCTCTCTTTCCCTCCATCCCTCACTCTCTCTGTCTCTAAAATAAATAAATATTTTTCTTAAAGTTATTTATTAGACCCTAATGCAAGATTTTAAAAATTATTTACCCCCTGTAGATTTTTAGGTTGACATTGAGCATTTTTCATTAGAGCTGCAAAGGATTTAATTTTTTGCATCTTATAAATCTCAACATTTGCATCACTTTTTAAAGTATTTGAGTGAATATGAATGTGACGATAATGTAACTGTCAAACATGTAACATGTTTTCTCAATACATGCACTATACTCATTTTATACCCAATTACTCTGAACTCACTGTTACTGCTCAAAAGTCAATTAGGTGTTTCAATTCTGCTCCTAGATCTGAGATGGGAGTTCTCTGCTGCCTGCTCCATTCTGGACAAAAAAAAATCAGAAAAGAAACAGGATGGCCATGTGTTTTACTGGGTATAAAATATACCTCACTTGTGAAAGGTCAAGGGATTATTAGATTAGATCACTGTACAATCCGAGAGTCTGTGCAAAAGCCAGAGACAAAGCAGGCTCTATTGAGAGGTGGGCTCTGGAGGCTCGAATACAGGGTGCCTCCAGACCCCCAGCCTGCCTGCACCGTCACAAGGACCCTGCACCACACCAAGCTAACTCCCACTCATATGCAGGCTGCAGCTTAAATCCTATCTCCCAAAAGAGCCCTTTCCAGATCCCCTCACGCATCCAGACTGAGTCCCCTTGACATTCTCTATCATGTTCCCTTGCTTCAAAGAACTTAGCATGATTTGTGCAGAAATTGTACGCTTATTTGATGAACAATGTCCTCACCCCTAGACCACAAACTGCATGGCAGCAGGCAACTAGAGTCACTTCTGCTATCACAGCCACTGTGCTCAACAAAGTGCCTGGCATATAACTGGCACACAA
This sequence comes from Vulpes lagopus, assembly GCF_018345385.1. Taxonomy (NCBI): domain Eukaryota; kingdom Metazoa; phylum Chordata; class Mammalia; order Carnivora; family Canidae; genus Vulpes; species Vulpes lagopus. Next base: position 107,062,443 of record NC_054830.1, on the reverse strand, counting down.
ACATTTGAGTTGAATTGAATGGATAAATGATTACCAATGTAGTCTCCCAAATGCCTTGATCCTGGTAAAGGAGGTGGGATTCTGGATAAGGGAAATAGGTATTCTGGTCACTGGAGAGGTATCTGCCTCACAATAAATAAGGTGGAATTGTATGTTTAAAAGAAGAAAGAAGAAAAATCCTTCGCATCACCTGTAATTTCCAGCACTTCCCTGAAAGAGTAAAGCCCTTAATGACAAGAAATAGTATTTCTGTGTTTAGCCCAGGGGCTTGTAGGCTTCCAGAGTGGGCCATACCCTCAACCATCTCCTCTACTGAAGCAGGCCACTGCTTCCTCGTGTCCCCACAGTAAAGACACACAGCTTGGAGCAACGCAGTATCTTCACTGACTCTTTTCAAGGTTCCAAATGGCTGAGGGTGAGGGCAGGGGAACAAAAGGAGGAAAAGGCACACATTTCAAAGCTGCACTCCCCTGCTGAGGCTCATACCTGGTGCCTGGTATCTCCACCTCTGAGCATGAGTGCTCAGGGAAACTTGGCTGACTAATGTAGAAACAGGAAAAAATTTTAACAGCCTCACAATCCATACTGCAAATCCCTGAGATGGCATGATAACTGGGGAGAAGTGGGATCACCCAAGCTTTTAGTTCTTCCTCCATCCAGTGTTTGAACCAACATGAGATTAAGACATTTTGCTCGGGGCCCAAGCTCATTCTGAGGTATTCTGGCTTAGCAGCAAAGAGCATGGGGGCCACTGTGAGGCACGCATGAGTCTGAGGGTCATTCACCCACCCACACGCCATGTGATGCAGAGCAGGTCACGTAACCTCTTTGGAGCTTTGATTTCCTCTCCAACTACCCAATGAGTTGTTCTGAGAGTTCCGTGAAATGAGGCTATAAAATGGCGGCCCTGAGTATGCAATGAGCTACTAGCTCGGGCTGAGTTTACCTGGACGTTCTCCTCGGTCACCTCAATCTCTGCCGTATAGATGTAGTCAATCAGCTTATTCAGCGTCCTCCCATCCACATCCTTGATTTCAATCTTCTTGGCTTTACTCTCGGACATGTCACCTGCAGTCCAAAACAAAACCAAAATGGACACAAACTTGGTGCTTAACTTTCAGTCTCCTGCCCTGTGTTGGCAGCATAAAAGCACCAGGAGGCAGCAGAAGGGATTCAGGCATGGAGGAGGATAAAACAGCTGACATCTAGGTCACACCAACTTTGGGTCTGAAATCATTCGAATTGGTCTGAAGCCAATTCAAAGCATTCCCCATTCTATTGGTTGCCCATTTCCATTCTGATGGCACATCTGTGTGCAGTAACTCATTCAACCAACATTTCCTGTAAACGTATACACACAGGGCCAGGAAAAGGAGCACGTGGTCTGTCCTCAAGGAGCACGTGGTCTGTCCTCAAGGAGCACGTGGTCTAGCACGGCAGATATATAAAAATACATGAAGTGGTAAGAGCTTCCTTGAGATCTATACAAAGTACCAGCATAACAACAACACAAAGTCACATTTACTGAATGCTGTGGCTAAACACTGTGGTAAGCCCTTGGAAGTGGTCCCTCTTTTCGATCTTCACAATCACCCACGAGTTTCATTAATATTATCCCCATTTTACGGATGAAGAAAATGAGGCACAAGAGGGTGGCATTTCATTTTGCCCAAAGTCACACGTGTAGGAAGGGGCCAGGCAGGGACTGAAACCAGGGAGGAGGACCCTAGAGCCCACACTCATAATCACTACTCTATACTAAATCTCAAGAATGCAGAAGATGGAGCAGCAAATCCTAGGAAGCCATCCTAGTAGGAGGTTACATTTAAGCTGGGTATTTCCACAGGCAGCAAAGATGAGGGAGCACGAGCTGGATGCAGGAACCTTGTAAATGCAAAAAAAGTATCAAAAGGACAAATGTGGGGAACAGTGAGAGGCTGGGATGGGGTGACAGCAAGAGGAAGCTGGAGAGGTACCAGGGTTTGCGGAGTCCTGTAAGTCGTGCAAATGACTTTGGACTTCATCCTAAGTGTAGCAACACTAAAAGGTTATAAACAGAGAATGATATCAACAGATGGGTATTTTCAAATGAAAGTTTGAATGCATGGTGGAAGCTGGATCAGAAGCAGGGAAAACAGTTGGGAGGCCCTGATAATAATCCAACAAAGAAAGGACAAAGCCTGTGAACTAGGGCAGCAGTAGCACCACATCTGCTGACCTGAGGCCCCGACCTTTGGTCTGTCCTCTCTAGATGGCACATGGGTTTATTAATAGCCAAGTTCATTCCACAAATGCTGCTGCTGATTTCAGAAGGAAGAGACAGGCCAGACATGTGTCTTTGTAGATTGAAATAAAGGGCAACTTGACTGCAAGAACAGGGATGCAGAAGCCCTTGTGTATGAAAACAGAGCCTGGGTAGTTGTTTTCTCTCTGTGGAATGTGGGCAATGGAGCCAAGAAAATAAAGTACAGTACAGTGTGTGGGCTGCAGACGCCCACCTCCAAGTTTCACGGGCTGCACACAATGCCTCCACCAATCCACAATTCCCATCCAAACACAGTCAGAGATGTGAATGAGTCTGCGACAGGGAGGCAAGGGAGGAAAAACACTGTGAACCCTGCCCACTCCCTCCACTGCCGAGTCAGGTAGACCAGAGACCTCCCCCCCTCCCTGCTCTGTCTTCCCTCAGGCTGCTGGTAGAAGCTGGTGAAAAAGCCTCAGTACCAAGGGCCCTGTAGCAGGACAGAGGGATGAAGGGAAAACAGGAAAGGATAGTGGATTTCTACTGCACCCATTAGACAGGCTCTCACCATCTCCCCCTTGAGTTTATTCCAAGACCCATAAATAAAAACACACACCCAAGAAAATCAGAAGTTCAACTCATCTCTTTTAACAGCTATTAAGAAGTTCATCAGTAAGAGTCCAGTTGATAAATATAATGCAAACGATAATTACAGTCAATTCTTTGGTTAAGAACTTGGGCCTTAGAAAAAAAGACTGAAAGAGGAAACCACCCGAATGCAAGAACCATGAGATTCAGTAGCCCTTATGTGAGTGCGAAATCAGAGCCCAACCTGATTGTTTCCTCTCTGTGGAGTCTGTACCTGAGAGTCATATTAGTCAGTCAGTTTTGTAACTTTGGCTAAACAAGTGCAAACTCCTGGAATTATATGAAAATATAAGTATATATGGGCAAAAGTTGTATATTTCTGGGGAATGAAAGATCATTCTTACTAATCAAATGTACAGCAAACATTAAGACACAGTTTTCTAGATGGTGGACCTTTAGGGGATTTTTTCCTGCTTCTTTAACCTGACTTTGACGTTTCTAATTTTCTAAACGAAGTGCTTAAGACTTCAATAAGCAAGGAGTGAAAAAAAACATTGTGAAAGAAAAATCATGGCCTCAAAAACAAAATCTATGTTTTAAGAAAGTTCCCTTATAGGAAGTTGGAAACCTGACACAGACTTGTCAAATCCAATCTTACTATTTCTTAAGGCTGAGCAGAAATTACTGCACCAAACTAAGGCTTCAGCTTAAAACATACTCTGAAAGTGGTCACAATAATAGCTACTGCTGTGTGCCAGCACCTCTCTGCTAAGGGTTTACACACATTGTTTCATTCGATCCTTGTAACAACCCCAGGAGGTAGGTACTATTTCCATTTTACAAAATTACAGAACTGGCATTTCAAAAGGTATTTGCATATAGCCAGTGAGAGACAGGGCTGGTATTTGCATCTTGGCTTAACTATAGACCGCATTTCATTTCTCATAAATCCCTGTGTAATTTAAACCTAACCCTAACTAATGACCTCGATAAAAGTATTCCCAAACAAGGCTTTGGTCCAAATTCTGAGGACAACTTAGTACATAATACCCAGGCAAACAAGAACCAAGAGGGATGAGATCTTATCAAGGTTATGTGTCAAAATATCCTCAACACCTAACAAAGTGCTTGGCATATAACAAGCCCTTAAAAATTACTTGTTGGAGGGAGGAAAAAAGGGGGAAAAAGGGGGCTTCCTCTTGGTATCTCATAATTCTAAGGACTCCAGTAATTCCTGAGGGGCAGGAGCCCAAAAAGGCTTTGTCATTCTTGCTCCTTTCCTCACTTCTACTACTCTGACAAAATATTTCTAGAAAACAAAACATGAGCCCTATTCGTCCTTCCATCTTCAAGGTCAACCCAAGAGCCCTCTTCCTCTGTTTTTCCCTAGAGGCCCAGCCCAGCCAGCTCACATTTGAACTTTCAGAAAATGTTAGGTGCACATCCTTTTAATCCCTTCCATGTCTGTTTGTCATCAGTATCATGCATGACTGTTCTTCCAAAAGGAACATGATTCAATCAAGGGCAGATATTCGTTCGTTCATTCATTCACCAGCTCATTCATTCACTCATTCATTCAACAACCATGTATCAAAAGTCCCTGTGTGCCAAGCACTGTGGTAGGCCAGAAGACACCAAGATGAGTAAGTTATGGCCCTGCTTTCATGGAGCTCAGTCCAACGGAGAGAGAAACAAGTAAACCAACAATTACAAAGTATGTTAAATACTAGAAAAGAGGGCTCAGCTTAAAGTGTTCTTAAGCAGGGATTCCTGTACCCTGAACTGTACGCATAACGATGACCACACAGGAACTCATGAATGCTTTTTAGAGGATAGACTCCATTGTTGTTATCAGACTGATTCATGATGGTTAAGAACTGCTGATCTAAAAATGAGATCTGGAGAAGGAGTCATAGTTACTCAGAAGAGAAGTTGAGTATGAGGAAGAATATATATTCCAGGCAAAGAGGTAAGAAAGAACACCACCTGTTCTAGGTCCCTAAGAAGTTGAGTCTGGCAGAAGCACAGAGTGCAGAGGGAGGAACAGGGAGACAAGACTGGAAATATAAGCAGGATCTAGACCACCAGACAGCCTCATGGGCCATGCCAAGGAGTTCAGACTTCATTCTGAGAGCAGTGGAAAGCCCCTGACAGACTTTAAGAAGCTAAGGGATCCATCATATTGATATTTTGGAAAGTCGCTATAGCTACAGTGTAGAGAATGGCTGAGGGTGAACAAAGAAAACAGGTGGCAGGTTGACCAGTTCAAAGGCTACCGCAGGAAATTAGGTGAGAGATGATGGTGGCACGGACTAAAGGACTAGGTCTTAAACTTCTTTAAAGCCTCAGGCTGTACCTTAGGACCTTGTACATAGACATCTCTGGGAAACACAGAGAGCCCAGGACAGCAAGCAATCCCATACTTCCAACAGGCCAAGTGATGATGGGTGTTCATACCCTGAGCCCACGTATTCTTTATTTTTTTTTTAAGATTTATTTATTTGTTTTATTTATTTATTGAGAGACACAGAGAGAGAGAAGCATAGACATAGGCAGAGGGAGAAGCAGGCTCCATGCAGGGAGCCTGGCGTGGGACTCAATCTTGGGTCTCCAGGATCACGCCCTGGGCTAAAGGTGGCACTAAACCACTAAGCCACTGGGGCTGCCCCCACGTATTCTTTAAAACTTGGTTCCTTTACCACCATATGATGGGGTTTTTTTGTTTTGTTTTGTTTTTTAAAGATTTATTTATTTACTCACTTATTTATGATAGACACAGAGAGACAGAGAGAGGCAGAGACACAGGCAGAGGGAGAAGCAGGTTCCATGCTGGGAGCCCAATGCAGGACTCGATCCCAGGACTCGATCCCAGGACTCCAGGATCGCACCCTGGGCCAAAAGCAGACGCCAAACAGCTGAGCCACCCAGAGATCCCCGATGGGTTTGTTTTAATGTACCTGGATGACACGTAGGGACCCATATGGAGTACAAATACTCTAGTACACAGGACCCATAGTGAAGGGCATGACAAAGAAGACAAAAACTGACTTAGCTATTGGGGTAAAATTAGCTTCCTTGGGGATGGAGGTGCTACACAGGGAGTGAGCAGGGGAATCTAAGGTAATCCATATTCACAGGACAAAGATGGGTGGAACACAGCATTGCTGGCCTCTACAGTGGCTGTGCTAAAGGAATGCTGCATGTTACTGATGGCCCATCCCAGATCTTCTCACAAGCTGGTTGCCTCCTGACACTCTCCTGTGGGCACTCAGATCTGTTTCACATTCTTCCATGTTATTCTGGGCAGGACAGGTCAAGGAACAGGGTTGATATCTGGGGCACTTGGGCAATATGAACTCAGGACAAAAAAAAAAAATGTGTTAAGCCTGAGTAAAAAGATTGTAATCACATCATTCAAGTCAGAAGAATGTCACGAGTATTTCCTTTTCATTTTGGCCTTAAACATGCTGAGAGAAATGGATTGAACAAGAGTCAGCTGGGCCTTTTCATGACTAAGTTTATGGATTTTGAAGCTGAACCTGATCATCAGATCAAAATTTTACAATGTTATTTTTTGTTTGTTCCTCTTCACCAAGGTTTAAGCAAAACCAAGGAGCCTCAAAAAATACACATCTCATATATTGTTGATTGAAGTATAAGCTGGTACAGCTGTTCAAAACACTTTGGATTTTTGGCATGTACCTCACAAGTCTTTAAAGTGTGCATGCCTTTATTCTAGGGATCTATTCTAAGGAAATAATCATAAGGTAAATAAGATTAAGAGGCAAAGATTCCCATTACAGTATCACTTATAATAGCAAAATACTAGAAAGAATTGTTTTCTAACCAAAAATGAAATTGATTTTCAATTAGGATATATACACGGAATCTTATGAACCCATTAAAATAATGATGTAGAAGTGATTTCACTGATGTGAAAATATATTGACCATATAGTGCTGGTTCAATTAAGCAAAATTTTTTTTTTTCAATTAAGCAAATTTTCTTTGAGCACCTACCACTTGGAAGATCATGCTAGTCAGTGGGGAAACAGTGGTGAATTCAGGTATAGTTCCTAACTGACTGACAAGAGCAATCAGATATTGAAGAAGTAATAGGATAAGCAATAATACTAAAGACAAGCATAAAGTATCACAAGAGTAAATAACAAAAGAATTTAACTTAATCCAAGAGGGTCATGGGAAAGCTTACCTGAGGAAGCACTGCTTAAGTGGTAATGAAAGATGAATAGGAGTTAGGCAAGGAATCAGGGGGGAGAACATTCCAGGGTGATGAATAGCAATTTTTTTTCAAGTATACACCTTACATCAACTATGTATATATACAAAATGAATTAATTTATATTAAAAATTTATTTTGTATTTGTATATATGTACAAGTATAAAGTCTGAAAGGATATAAACCATAATCTATATGTTATAGTACATGTGGGGTTTTTTTTATTTTTGTTTTTTGGCTTGTCCACATCTTTCTAATTTTTTTTTCCCTGCAGTGAACCTATGTGAGTAGTATTCAGATAGATAGATGGATTGGTGGGTATAGAGACAGAGAGATGGCTGGCTGGCTGGCTAGAAGGATGGTTGGATGGGCAGTAATCAGAATCAATGGAAGATCTGAGCTAGGCATCACATTAGATTGTGTTCTTTTTGTTTTTCTCCCCCCTTCAATGACTAGAATCTAAGATCTGCTCCAGAAGCATCTTTTCTCTTTGCAGAATCACCTTGTTTTTGGTTAGGCACTTCCACTCCCCAGAGGCAAGTTCATTAGCAACTAGTAGAGCCACAACTACAATTCCAGATAGATTTCCTCTCTCAACACTGGATTTTCAAAACCACACACACGAGAAGAATGACTGGCAGAGCTACTTAGTGAAGCTGTAACTAAATAATTACTGCAAACAAAATGAACTATTTTAAAGACAGAGAGATGGATGGGAGAGAGGGAAACAAATAAAACCTTAGTATTAGAGTTTGAAACTACTCCAGAGAGGATATAGCTCAAAACTTCCAGGCAATCAGGACGTCTGGGTGGCTCAGTGGTTGGGGGTCTGCCTTTGGCTCAGAGTGTGATCTTGGGGTCCTGGATCGTGTCTGCATTGGGGTCCCCGAAGGGAGCCTGCTTCTCCCTCTGCCCATGTCTCTACCTCTCTCTCTGTGTCATAAATAAATAAATAAATAAATAAATAAATAAATAAATAAAATCTTTAAAAAGAAACAAAAAAAACTTTTAGGTAATAAAATGAGCCTATTTTCTAAGACATTTTCCAGGTTACTAATTCCCAGCCAAGGGCTCACAGAGAGATAAGAGTGGCTTGTTCCACTTAGCAGAGGCACAGCTCCAAGTTGAAACCAGCTCCTTTACGTGATGAGCCAAGAGGGAGCCACAGGTGAGGAACTCTCAAAACACAAGTGCTAAGTCATCCCCAACTAGAACCACTCTTGCCCAGGAGAGGCCACGCGCCATATAAAGAAAAGGTAAGATCCTATGTGGCAAAAATTGGGCGCCTACACTCACCCATTCCTAACAAGCCCACATTCATTCTTTCAGATTTCACTTACTTACTGTCTCCTAAACACCACACCCTGTGGTTGGCTCTGAGGATTCAACAGTGACAAGATGTAGTCCTCAAATGCCCAATGCTCACAATCCACTATGAAGACATTTCATTCATTTGAAAAAAACATCTGACTCCTACTGTGTACCAGATGTTTAGGGTATGGTAGCAAACAAGCCCAACAACAGCCCCTATCTTCATGGAGTTTACAGTCTAGTGAGGAGAGAAAGATAAATAACACGTTGACAACCAACAACAGGATTTTCAGACAGGGATAAACATTATAAAAAATATATATTGGGGAACTGTGGCAGGGGTGGTCAGAGGAGGCCTCTCAGAGGAAACACCTAAGCTATAAACCGCAGGATGAGAAGCAGCTGATACACCAGATGCCAGAGCACAGGGCACAGCAGATACCAACAAACAGACAAGAACAGAGAGTGATAGTGACCACACTCAGAAGCAGCACTGGGTACTTGGTGAACATGGGGAAGGGACATACCTGACCCAGTCTGAGGGTCTCACCCAGCCCATCTGGCCTTCAGTCAGCAGTGATTTATAGAACAGGGGAGATGCTGTGAGGTAGTGAAGACAGGATACTCCACCCACAGGTTTCAAGGAATTCAGTCTGCCATGTGAACTAGTTGGACAAGGCTATTTGGCATGTACAGGAAACAGAGACTCTAGAAAGCTGGCAAAGGTGATGAAACCAAATGCCAGATGGTGAAAATTTATGTCTTATTCTCCCCTCCAAGCCCCACCATCACTTGTCCCAAATCTCTTGCACACACCTGTAAAAGCTCAAGGAGGTTCATAGAACTTGCCTGGTAGGACTGGGTAGGGAAGGACAAGCTAGTCCAGCATGGGGCCAGGTATCAAGAAGTCAAGTTCCACTCATTTACTATGTGACCTGGGGCAACTCCCTTCCCTTTTCTCAGCCTCAGTGTCTCCCATCTGCAAAATGAACGATCAGAGGCCTGGGGATGAATCCAAAAGCCTACACTTCTAAAATCTCCCTCATGTGACTATGATGCATGCTGACGTCTGAGAACTAATAACCTCTATGATTCTACCTCTTTTTTCCCTCATGGTGGACAAAGGGCTGCAGACAAGGCTGGTTGCATCAAATCCTCCGAGGTGCAAAACAGAGTATCTAGGACACAGAAGCTTCTCATAGTGAGTGTCACAGCATTCTCTTCCCCTCATGCCACCACCCAAAATATTCTCTCAGTGGGGCTGAAGCCCCTCACCATACCTGTGAACATTGCACAGAAGTAGGGGCTGCAGGCTGCCAGGACCACACGATGGGCTTCTATCTCGACATCTTCGGCCACAATCATCACATCACATAACAGCTGTTTACTGTAAAACACCAGTGAGGAGACAGCATGGGTCACAGCACCAATGCTCACCCCCAGCCATACAAGGATATATTTTTCTTCCACCCAGATTCCACGCTGCCATCATACAAGGCTGTCATGGACATTTGCCGTACCCTGAGTGAAGCAGGGGTATGAACTCATCAACTTTTCCACATCCCTGATAAGCCTGGCAGTCATGCTTTCCTAAGGCACACAGAGAGATGCAACTATTCTCTTAGCTGCAAATCCAGGCCTCCTTCATTTGTCTTCATATTTCTGCTTCTCAACCCCATAAGCTCTGACTGAGACAGGGGGACAGCAGCTCAGAGAGCAATGGGGAAAGCCTGGGGCTGTCTGAGTGACTGGCTGAATGCCAAGGAGCAAGAGCATGCTGGTGAGGTGTGCCACCAGTAAGAACAAGTATTAACAATTCCCCCAAGGGATTTAGTACCTATGAAATACTGGTAAGAGGCCAGCCAGGTCTGGAGGACTCAAGTATTAATCTTCCCACCCAGATTTAACATTATTGCCAAGAAGGCTAGTCCTGAAGACCCTGTGAAAGCTCCAATCTTTGCAATTATTAAGGATACTACAACTACTCGTCATCCCCACGACACTGTGAACTCTGAAAGGGAATTGTTTACTGTTACAGTCTAAACACTTGGTTGCAACCTAGCCTATAGAAAGCCCTAAATTTTTACTAAATAAATGAACAAACTTTGAAATGGGATCAATACACACTCATAGATAGAATGAATATTAAACTACTTTAAAGTAATCAAAGGGTGCCATAAGACCATGTCAGTCCATGAATGTTTCCTCCACCAGTCTTCCCATAGTAAACATTTTTTTTTTCCCATAGTAAACATTTATTAAGTTCTATGGGCTAGGCACTGTTCTAAGCACTTTTTTTATTAAGCCTTTTATTTCCCGGCACCTGGATGGCTCAGTGGTTGAGGGGTCCTGGGATCAAGTCCCACATCAGGCTCCCCACATGGAGTCTGCTTCTCCCTCTGCCAATGTCTCTGCTTCCCTCTGTGTTTCTCATGAATAAATAAAAAAATAAAATTAAAAAGTAAACCTCTTATTTCACTTATTCCTCTCTAAAGCCCCATGAAGTTGAGTTATTGTTATGTTCTATATTACAAAAAAAGGGAACTGAGGCCCAAAGAAGTAACATAACTTTCTCAAGGTCATATAAGAAGGGAGTAGTGGAAACAGGGAGCTAAGCCCCAGAACCCACTGATGGTAACCTGGTCACCACTAATTCCTCCTTCAGACTGAAGCCCTAGTGGTGGGAGGGAAGACAGTAAGGGGACAAGCACACGTCACCTGTGATCTCCTGGCAGTGGTTACTCAGCACCCTACGCTACACTGAGAAGTCTGAGTCATGGTTGGTTTCCATGTGACAGCAATGAGATGAATATAATGAGCCTGCCAGGATGGAATGATGGAAGTGAAGCTACGTATCTGCCATCCCTGGTGTTGCATAGTAAACCTTTGCCAACTATTCAGACATTAAGTCCAAGACCACTTATCAGAGAAAGAGAATCCTAAGGCCTGAGAAGCCTGGAGCTATAAATGCCCTTGGAGATCATCTGGTCTATGAAGTTTAGAGAGGTGGTCCAAAGCCACAGAAAGCTGAGTCCTGAATCTAGTTCTGACTCTGGATATACTATTATAATGCCTCATGATTGGATGACACCTAGAAAGGGAAAGAAAAAAAAAGCCAGAAGATAAGTTAGCCCCAAAATAGAAAGGTGAATAGAATATAGAATAAAGTCCCTGTGAGGGGGCTTCTGTGAAGGGTGAGACCTCTAAGCAGCAAGAGGCAAAACGTGGATATGGGACCTCACCCTGCAGTAGAAAGCAAACCTACATACAAATTCTACCAGAATAAACAAGCTCAACTGGGAAGAGAACTGGCTCTGCCTCTAACTGGCAATGAGAACATAGACAAACAATCCCATCACAGCGTTCTCATCTTTCTTAGTAGGATATCTGTCATAGGGACCAAGTGAGATTGCAGATAGCACCTGAAAACAGGCTAGCTTTTAAGCTGGACACAATTTATTGTAAAAATGTATTCCCAACAATTTCACTTCACTTTCATTAAAGATTTTAGGGAGAAAATGGAGTTCTCTTGTCACTACCATTTAAAAGGATAAGTAATTTTTCAACTATATTTCAATTAAAAAATAGAATGACTAATCAAAAAAAGTACGACGTTGTTGTTGTATTCAATATTTTAATAAAGAAAAGTAAAACAGATGTGTCAGAAATACTGAGCAAAAGCTGAGCCAGGTACTGAAAAGGGAAATGTCAGAGTGGGATATCTTGCATAAACGCAGAGGAGCTAATAGTTCATAAACAAATGGGAAAAAGACAAGAAGGTATGAGCAATAGTCAAGCAAATGGATGAGAACAGTTCTGATGGGCTGGAAGTATATCTAAAGGCTAGAAAAATTCTAACCTATGAAAGTGACCAAGACAAACTAGCCAAAAACTCAGTGTAGGTTTTCCTTGGGAATGGTAAAGCCTATCTGCACACAGGAGACATCACTGTGTATCCACTCTGTCTGGAAAAGAGAAGCAGTCACTCTAAAGCACTGTATGGTTCACAAGCATCTCTAATTCCATTTATTAGAAATACTATAGGATTCTTTTTTCTGACCAGTCTACTACTCCAAAGAACAATTTCAAGAGGAGAAAAGCAGGGCTATACACTTTGTGATAGCTGTTAGGAAGGCGCTCAAGTCCTGGAATCAAAGTGACCAGGGTTCAGGTCCCCCAAGTATCAGAATGCAGATGTGTTATAAACAAGATAATGAATAGTGCTAGTAGTAAACATTCAGTAAATGTTAGCATTTCTTTTTTTTTCCACAAAGCACTTCATTTAAGATTAGCAGTTAAGTTGACCTTGTTAAGGTTAAATTTGAGCTGCATATTAGACATCCAAGCAGGGTTTATCAGGTAGGGAAGTGAATACACGAGTCTTAATTTCAAAGGTGGGAGATGGTTAAGAGTTTCGAGGAAAGAGAAAGAACCAGCTAAAGAAATGAAAAAGTAGCCAGTGAGACAGGAGGAAAACCAAAAAAAGTGTGGCGTCCATGAAGCCAAGTGAAGAGAGAACTACAAAAAGCAAGGAATAATTAATTATACCAAATACTGCTGATAAATAAGACTAAGGTGGCTAACCAGGCTAATTAAGCAAGAAAATGAAATAGAACATGAAAATGAAAGACATGCAAATTGAAAAGGAAGAAATAAAACTATCTCTATTCGTAGATGACATGATCTCCTATATAGAAAATTCTATAATAAATCCACTTAAAAAAATTAAAACAAAAAAATGAGTTTAAGAAGGTTGCAGAAAATAAGTACCAATATGCAAAATCAACTACATTTCTTACACACACAATGAACCAAAAAATGATATTAAGAAAAATTCCATTTACAATAGCATCAAAAAGAATAAATATTTAAGAATAAACGTAACAAAATAAGTATAAAACCTATTCTTTAAAACTATTAGACACAGTTCAAAAAAATTAAAGAAGACTAGACCTCCAGTGTTTATGGACTGAAACACTTATTGTCGTTAGGATGGCAATACTCCTCCAAATTGTTCTATAGATTCAACACAGTTTCTATGAAATTCCCAGCTGGCTTCTTTGCAGAAATTGACAAGCTGAACTTAAAATGTATGTGGCAATCAATGCAAGGGATGCAGAATGGTCAAAACAATCTTGAAAAAAGAACCAAGTCCGTGAAGGACTCATGTTTCCCAATTTCAACACTTACTAAAAAGCTAAAGACAGCATAGTAATAATATAAGGATAAATATACAGATCAATAGAATAGAACTGAGAATCCAGAAATAAACCCTCATATTTACAGTCAATTCATTTTTAGAATTTTTTATTTATTTTTTAAATATTTACTATCGATATGTAGTTGACAAACAATGTTATAGTAGTTTCAGGAATACAGCATAGTGACTCAAGAATTCTACAAATTACACGATGCTCACCATGATCAGTGTAGCTACCTACCATCTATAACCATGCCACATTACTACAATATTAATAACTTTATTCCCTATGCTGTACCTTTCATCTCCATGATTTATCTACTTTAGAAATGGAAGTTTGTACCTCTTAATTCCTTTACCTATTTCATCCATTCCCCCACTTCCCTCTCCTCTAGCAACCACCAGTTTGCTCCCTGTATTTATGAGCCTGTGTCCGTTTTTTTTTTTCCTTTGGTTCATTCATGTTCTTTTTAGATTCCACATGTAAGTGAAATAATTTGGTAGTTGGCTTTCTCTGTCTCACTTATTTCACTCAGCATAATACCTTCTAGTTTTATCCATGTTGTCACAAATGGCATCTCTCTTATATGTCTGAGTAATAATCCATTTTATACACAGACACACACACATACATACACACAAACTCCCATTCTTCGTCATCCATTCATCTATCAATGGACACTTAGGTCATTTCCATATCTTGGCTATTGTAAATATTGTTGGAATAAAAACAGGGGTGCATATATCTTTTCCAATTAGTGTTTTCATTTCTTTGGGTAAGTACCCAGTAGTGGAATCACTGGATTATATGGTATTTCTATTTTCAATGTTTTGAGGAAACTCCACACTGCTTTCCACAGTGGTAGCACCAATTTCTATTCCCATCAACAGCGCATGAGGGTTCCTTTTCTCCACATCCTCATCAGTACAGAAATGGCCAATGATCATATAAAAAGATGCTCAACATCATTAATGATCAGAAAAAAATACAATTCAAAAACCACAATGAATTATCACCTCACAGACACCAGGATGGCTATAATAAAAAACACAGAAAATAACAAATGTTGCCAAGGATATAAAGAAACTGAAACCTTCGTATACTGCTGGTAGAAACATAAAGTGGTGCAGTGCTTTGGAAAACAGTGTGGCAGTTCCTCCACAAGTTAAACATGCAGTTACCATATGATCCAGCCACCCACTCCTAGGTATATATCAAAAAGAAATGAAAACATGCATCCACACAAAAATGTGTATGTGAATGTTCATAGTAGCATTACTCATTATTCATAACAGCCTCAAATGTGGTATATCCATACAATGCAATATTATGCAGTAATAAAAAGGAATGAAATACTGAGGCACACTACAACATGGGTGAGACTTGAAAACACCATGCTGAGAAAAAAGTCACAAAAGCTTTTTTGCAGTGGGTTTGCCACCAGAACACAAGTGTTGTGAAAATCACCTCTAAACCTAAACAAAAATAGGAAAGGAAAAAACTACTAATATAATCGTCATTTGACACAAAGTCGGGCAAGTTCATCACTCCAGGTCATCTGATGTAGTACAAATGTGGTTGGATTGACAAACAAACTATTGAAAGATTTGAAGAGGAGGCTGGTGAGACAGGAAAGGGCTCCTTCAAGTATGCCAGCATCATATATAAACTGAAAGCTGAACATGAATGTGGTATAACCACCGATAACTTCCTGTGGAAATTTGAGACCAGTGTATGTTATGTGACCATCAGTGATGCCCCAGGACACAGAGACACTATGAAAAATCTGATTAGAGGCACATCTCAGGCTGACTGTGTTGTCCTGATTGTTGCTGCTGGTGGTGGTGAATTTGAAGCAGGTATCTCCAAGAATGGGCAGACCTGTGAGCATGTCCTTCTGGCTTACACACTGGGTGCAAAACAACTAATTTTTGGTATTAACAAAATGGGTTCCATTGAGCCACTCTACAGTCAGAAGAGATACAAGGAAATTGTTAATGAAGTCAGCACCTACATTACGAAAATTGGCTACACCCCCAACACAGTGGTAGCATTTGTGCCAATTTCTGGTTGGAATGGTGACAACATGCTGGAGCCAAGTGCTAACATGCTTTGGTCAAGGGCTGGAAAGTCACCGGTAAAGATGAGCATGACAGTGGAACCACACTGCCTGAAGCAATGGATTGCATTCTGCCACTAACTCATCCAACTGACAAACCCTTGCATCTGCCTTTCCAGGACAGCTACAAAATTAGTGGTATTGGTACTGTCCCTGGGGGCCCAGTGGAGACTGGTGTTCTTAAACCTGGCATGGTGATCATCATTGCTCCAGTAAATGTTACAACTGAAGTAAAGTCTGTTGAAAAGCATCAAGAAGCTTTCAGTGTGGCTCTTTTGGGAGACAACGTGGACTTCAGTGTCAAGAACATACCTGTCAAAAATGTTTGTTGTGCAATGTGGCTGGTGATGGCAAAAATGACCAACCATTGGAAGCAGCTGGCTTTATGGCTCAGGTGATTATCCTGAACCATCCAGGCCAGATCAGTGCTGTGTATGCACTGGTGCTGGACTGTCACACAGCTGCCATTGTTTCCAAGCTGAAGGAGAAGAGAGATAATCATTCTGGAAAAAAGCTGGAAGATGGTACCAAATACCTGAAATCTGGTGACGCTGCTATCACTGATATGGTCCCTGGCCAGCCTATGTGTGTTGAGAGCTTCTCTGACTATTGTTCTAAGGGCCATCGTGCTGTTCACAACATGAAACAGTTGCTACGGGTGTCATCAAAGCAGTGGACAAGAAGGTAGCTGGAGTTGGCAAGGCCACTACATTTGCCCAGAGACCTCAGAAGGTCAGATGAATATTAACCCTATTACCTGCCAGACCAGTGTTAATCAGTGGTGACGGAACCGTCTCAGAACTGTTTGTGTCAACTGGCCATTTATGTTTAATAGTAAAAGACTGGTTAATGATAACAATACATTGTAAAACCTTTGGAAGGAAAGAATGTTTTGTGGACCAATTGTTTTGTGTGTGTAGCAGTTTTAAGTTATTCATTTTTAAAATCAGTACTTTTTAATGGAAACAACTTGACCAAAAATCTGTCACAGAATTTTGAGGCCCATCAAAACAAAAGTTTAATGAGAAAAAAAAAGTCATGAAAGACATATTACATAATTCCAAAATAAGCAAATCAATAGACAAAAAGTGGATTAATGGTGGGGAGATAGGGAGAATAGTGGGATTATAGCTAAAGTGTACAGGATTTTTTTGGAGGGGATGACGGAAACGTTCTAAAATCAACTGTGAGTTGTACTACTCTGTGAATATACTTAAAGCCATTAAACTGACACTTTAAATGGGTCATATTGTATGGCATATGAATTAAATCTTAATAAAGCTGTTACCAAAAAAAGAAAAACCGAAAGCAATATACTAAGATGGCTCATTACTAATAATAACAGGCATAGTGGCAGATCATCTTTAAAAAAAAAAAAAAAAATCGCGATGCCTAAAAGTGTCAGTGAGACAGAGAGACTGTCTCTCCTTTTCAGGAATGAACTGGGATGCTAGTCCAAAAAGAACCATATCCCCACTGGCTGGCTGGGTGGTAAATCAGGAACCAAAAAGCCATTAGGATTCTGCTGCCCAGAAGCAGCTAACAGTCTGACGAGAGCAGAGCGATAAAATGCAAAAGGAAGAGGAAGACTAAGTGGTTACCATGCCAACAGCCCATTCTCTACCATGGAAGTAAAAAGAATAGGAAACTCGTGAATTGTGTGATTCATAAATTGCATAGAACATGTATGCGTGAACTAAAATAGCTTAAAATTGAGGGTGGAAGATGTGAAAACAGTGCAAGAAATAACCCCAGTTCCCTAGAATATCATGTAACATTTCATTAGTATAGTCCCCGGATGGCAAGATGCTTTGCCAGGCCTTCATCCAAATAAAGTATACCTCCCTCTAGGTGACATTAAACTCACCCAGATTAATAAAGTGTCTTTTCAGGCTCCCTTTCTCTCTCTCATCCAACCATTCCACTCTACTTTTAAAAATAAGCCATACCTTTAATATCTTAGAAATTAAAATAATTTAAAGCCATAAAAAACTTTAGAATCTGATAAAATCTTTAAACACCACTAGAATGCAAGTTTCACTGAGAAAAAAATTTTGACTCCCTAACTTACTGTCATATTCTTGCAACTGAGCACAGCATTTAGCATTTCATCATCATCAATACTAATAGCTACACAGTTATAGAACATTCACTTCATGCCAGGGCTTCATGACAACATCTAAGGAATAGTATGGTTATTACTATGCTACATGCTATTGGAATCAGCAATTCTACTTCACAGGAATTAATTCTATAGAAAAAATTGTGAACGTGCACCTGTATTTAACAATAGTAATATATATCACTGTTCTAAGCACTTTACTTACTAATCCTCTTAACAAACCAGCAACCCTGGAACTATTATTAGCCTCATTTTATGGTTGACAAAAGTGAAGTCAGGGACATTAATTAACTTGTACAGGGTCACACACTACTGGGGGCCAAGATTTGAAACCAGGCTGCCTGCCTCCAGGGTCTATGCTTATGACCACTATGCTATATTGCTCCCAACATAACCATTGCAGATACTATTTACAGGAGGGACTGGAGGACCTCAACATCTAACAACAAGGAACTGTGGTTCAAAAATTAACCAAAAATATAGAAAATCATTCATCCACCTAAAATAATATTGCAAAACAGTGACATAGAAAAACTTGTTCAATATTGGGGTACCTTGCTGGCTCCATCAAGAGATCACACAACTCTTGATCACAAGGTCATGAGTTGGAACCCCACATGTGGCATAGAATTTACTTAAAATTAAAAAAAAAATTAAGGGAAAAAACTTGTCCAATATAATGTTAAGAGAAAAAAATCTGATGAGACATAGATTTTAAAGACAAATATTCTCCCAAGTGTTAACAACAGTAACCAGTGGGTATTCAGATTATAGATGACTTTTTGCTCATCTGTATTTTGTAAATGTTCTATAACGTACTTCTTTTCCAAAAAAGAAAAGAAAAGAAAAGAAAAGAAAAGAAAGAAAAGAAAGAAAAGAAAAACGGGAATTTTTTAAATTAAAAAAAATAAAAGGGAAATTTATGCCTAAACCTGCACAAAAGATTGGGAAAACATATACAGATTGTGCTCCATTTGAAAAAAAGAAAAAAGGAAGAACAAGACTGTAATTGTTAACTAGTTTTATGTGTCAAATTAACTGGGCTAAGGGATGCCTAATGCACTGGGAAAATATTAGAATTCTGTGGGATTCCGTGATTTTTTAAAATGCATTTTCATGTGTAAAATGGGATTTTCCTGTTCTAAGAGCGGTACGGTTTTAGATCTTACATTTAAGTCTCTAATCCACTTCAAGTTAACTTTTTTGGTGGGGTAAGATACAGGTCCAATTATATTATTTTCCATGTGCCTGTCCAGTTTTCCTAACACCATTTACTGAAGAGACTATCTTTGTCCATGAAGTGTTCTTAGCTTCTTTGTCAAATATTTGTTGACATACATGTGTGGGTTTATTTCCAGGCTCTCAATTCTGTTTCATGGTCTGTGTTTATACCATCCTGTTTTGACTGCTACACTTTGTGATATCATTTGAAATCAGAAAATGTGGTATCTCCAACTTTGCTCTGCTTCTGCAAGATTGCTTTGGCTATGCAGGGTTTTCTGTTCCATACAATTTTAGAATTTTTCCCCATTTCTGCAAAAAAAAAAAAAATGACATTGGAATTCTGATAGAGACTGCATTCAATCTATAGAGGAGTTTGGGTATTATGTACATTTTAACAATATCAATTCTAATTCATAAAACTGGGATATTGTCCATTTATTTCTGTATTCTTCAATCTCTTTCAACAATGCATAATAGTTTTCAGTGTACAGATCTCTCACCTCCTTGGTTAAATTCCTAAATATGTTATTGTTTTTTATGCTATTATAAATGGAATTGTTTTCTTTTTCAGATAGCTCATGGTTACTGAATAGAAATGCAAGTGATTTTTTTATATATCGATCTTGTATCCTGCTTACCAAATGTTTACCAGTTCTAAGAGTTTATTGGTGGCATCTTTAGGGTTTTCTATAAATAGGATTACATTATCTGCAAACAGCCTTCTTTCCGATATGAATATATTTTATTTCTTTTTCTTGATTAACTAGTCCTTTGTTCAATAGGAATGGTGAGAGTGAGCACCCTTGTCTTGTCCTGACCTCAGAAGAAAAACTTTCAATCTTTTACCACTGAGTATGATAGCAACTGTAGATTTTTCAAATGTGGCCTTTATTGTGTTAAGGTATGTTCCTTCTAGATTCAATTTGTTAGGAGTTTTCATCATAAAAGGGTATTGAATTTTGCCAAACACCTTCTGCATCTATTGAGAGGATCATGAGATTTTTATCCTTCATTCTATTAATGTGGTGTATCACATTTATTGACCTGCATATGTTGAACCATCTTTGTACACAGAGAGAGATCCTACTTGGCCATTGTATATGATCTTTTTAACATACTGTTGAATTCAGTTTCCTAGTATTTTGTTGAGAATTTTTACATCAATATCCATCAGGAACGCTGGCCTGTAGTTTTCTTGTCTTGTAGTGTCCTCATCTGACTTTGGTATCAGAGTAATGCTGGCCTTGTTAACACGAGTTTGAGAGTGTTCCCTCCTCTATAGTTTTTTGGAAGAATTAGGAAGGACTGGCATTAATTCTTTTTTGAATGTTTGATAGAATTCACCAGTGAAACCATCTGGCCACAGGCTTTTTCTTTATTGAGAGATTTTTGATTAGTGATTCAATCTCCTTAATCATTACTGATAGGTTCAGACTCCCTATTAATGACTCAGTCTTGGTAGGTTGTACATTTCAAGGATATTATCCATTTCTTCTAGGTTATCCAACTCATTGGCATACAATTGTTCATAGTGGCCTCTAAGGATCGTTTGTATTTCCACGGTATCAGTTGCAATGTCTCCACTTTCATTTATAATTTTGAGTCTTCTCTCCTTGGTCTAGCTAAAGTTACATTTATCTTTTCAAAACAACCAATTCTTGCTTTCGTTCTTTTTTTCTTCTATTGTCCTTCTAGTCTCATTTCATTCATCTCCGTTCTAATCTTTAATATTTCCTTCCTTCTGAGACACCTGGGTGGCTCAGTGGTTGAGCATCTGCCTTTGGCTCAGCATGTGATCCTGCAGTCCCGGTTTGGAGTCCCACATCAGGCTCCCTGCATGGAGCCTGCTTCTCCCTCTGCCTGTGTCTCTGCCTGTCTCTCTCTGTCCCTCATGAATAAATAAATAAAATATTTAATATTTCCTTCCTTCTGATAACTTTGGGCTTAGTTTGTTCTTCTTTTTCTAATTCCTTGAAATGTAAATATAGGTTGTTTATTCAGAGACCTAGAATCTTAAATCAGACAAAAGCCATACAGAAGGGAACTAAATGAGGAATGTCACTGGTATCTATAGAACACAACACAAGTTCTTCAGGGACAAGAGAATTGTACCCATAGGCATGAACATCAGCACTGCCCACTGCCTAAGATGACAGTGGGTAGAGCCTCCAGGAAATCTGGCAGGAGGCCTAATAAAAACTGAGCAGTAGTGCATAAGACAAATTTAATTTAACTTGGTTTTTAATGGCAAAGACTGGATCCCGCAAAAAGGGGAAGGGAGGAAACAAATACAGAACCACATAAATTTTTGTTTAAAAGTAGTTTAGCCCCACTACTCAACAAACACATCTTCAGTTCTATGTCCTTTTACTTATCCCATTTTTTTCTGCTTGAAAGACTTCCCCTTAATCCCACCACTTGTTATTTCCTTAACTCTTTCTTATCCTTCAAAATTTAGCTCAAGCACCATCCCCTTTAGAAAGTGTTCTCCAAAGTTGTGGTATGTTATACTTGCTTTCATAGTACCCCTTTGGAAATAAGTAACTATTGTATATCTATCACCTGACAGGCACCTGATGCATTTCTCTTTCATAACACCTATTCTATACTATAGGAAGATCATTTTCATTGAACTGTTAATACTTTTTTACTCATACCCATCCCAGAGCCTAGTCAGGGCCTCTAGGTGTCTTTGGTAAATGTCCTGAGGCTCCTATGAAGTACTGCGTACTATGGATCAAAATGATTCAGAAGCTGTCCGTCTTCAGGGAGCTCATAAATGGCAGAGAAAAGAGGAGATTAACAAGTATAGCTCACAATAGGGTGAAGTATGCTATAAATAATGCCGTGGGCAAAGGAAGATTTTGAGTTCCCTGGTAAGGAGGAGATTGGGCGTGCAGCCTTTGCACAAAAAACATGTTCAGTGTCCTGAATCTGCCTTGCAACAAGCTCACCAGAGGTACCTATTGGCCTTATAAGTAGCCTGCACACCCCTCACCATTAGCTTGCAGAGGATGAGTACATTTGCATTTCATTTCTTTCTTTACAGAGTTAAATTGCACTGAAAACACTAGGTAATCATCCATTTATTTAGCTGTTGTAAAAAGCTAAATTCAGATCAAGGAATGAGAGGAGGTGGCCAAAAGAAAACATGTATCACCCACAATCTTTAATCTGCAACTATGTATCAGTATTGTCATTATTCTACTATTGGTCTTCAAGCAGCTGGTTTGGTTGGAAACCAAATTTATGAACAAAACTGCTCTAACTTTTAAAAAAAATTATTCCCCTGTGATTAAAGAGTCAAATGAAAGGTGTTGAATCAATACAAAGGAAAGAGAAAGCTTTCTGAAAGCCATTCTGTCTTGATGGAGTTTAAAGGGAGAAGCCAAGTGACTGTGAGTAGGTGGGGGAAAGTGAGAATTCACTAAGCTGGTGGTGTTCTGCTCTCAGTGCCTGATGACGCTCACTCACCAAGTTCTTCCCAAAAGGGCACAAGCAAAATAGGAAAAGTACCTCCGCAGTTCATTCATAACCTTGAACGCCTTCCCCATGTGGGCAGAGTTGACAGTGATCGTCCTCTGGTTCTTTTCATCATCCCCGGCCTGAACCGGGGGCTGGGAGCTCAGCTTGATGCTGTGAACAGGAAGGGAGTGGGAGGGTAAAAAGAGGATCACATGTTGGTAAACCCATTTGCCCAGCTGCCACAACTCAGTGCAATTGCCCACCCACCAGAAGCATCTTTGTCAGCTTGTTTTCTTCACCACAGACCCAGCAGGGAAAGAAATGCATTGGGTCAGCCATTTCTGCAGGATCTTCCAATGCAAAGAACATTCCTCTGGTGGAAGCTGGTGGAAGCCAGGTCCTTAGTCAGACTTTATGAGAAGTCCTTATGCTCTGCCCACCTCTGAAGGGGTGGGGGCATGGGAGAAGATTAAGTACTTCACACTCACTTCACAGGGAAACTTATCCACTCAACATTCAATGGAGCCTACCATGTGCCAGGCACTGTATTTTGGGGAAACACAACAAACAAGGTAAGAGACAGCTGCTCTCACAAAGCTGAGATTTGAGCCCAGTGTAGGAGGAAGCCAAGCAAACACCTAAACATATCTTCATTATTAGGATTGGACAGGAGGCACAGAAGCGCAGAGGATGGGCAATGACTCCAGTGCTGGCAGGATAAGGGGAAACTTCCCAGAAGCTGAGGGAGAGCAGAAATCTCAAGGAGGAGTAAAAATAAGACAGGTTAAGAAGGAATATGGAGAACACCCTGGCAGGGCAAAGAGTAGATACACAGAAACCTAAAGGGAAAGAGTCAAAGGAGTTCAATAAAACTAGGAGAGCTTCAACACTAAAGGCTAGAAGACAGAGCAGTCCAGTAAGGGTCATAGTAACAAAGCCAAGGAATTTGGACTTCCAAGCAGCTTCTAGACAATGAAAAGCCATCAAAAGGAGAGAGAAGTGAGCACATTTGCGCTTGAGAAAGATCACACTGGCTGTGGTAGGGAGAACAACGGCACAGGAGTGAAAGCTTCTGGGAAAGCATAATCCCATCGAAAGACAAGGAACTGTCACTGTTATGAAAAGAAGGCCTGTCTCTATGGACTAAGTGAGCAGGTAGAGACTAGCAAGAGTCATTCATAACCTCAAAGTCCTTGGTACTGAAGACAAAACACTCAGATTCCTATGGATGCCAACTAGATGTCCAACTACTCCTGAGCAATGGGTTTCAGCTTTATGGGGGATGGAAAAAAATTAGCAAAGGAATGAACCACAAAAAGGACTTTTTCCCCCAAAATTGATTAAATTATTCAGCTCCAAGATCAAGTCCAGGACCTGTTCTAAGAGGAAAACTGAAACTTCTCCACTTGTGTAGACTTGGGGACTCACAATTCATTCAAATTCTAGTTTAAAGATAGTTTGCTTTACCTTTGCATGGTGTGCCTCCCTACATGCTACCACCTAGACCTGCAAACTGGTTTAAGAAAGGGGCTTCTGTGGTTAAGAGAATGTTCCAGAGACCTGATAATCTCTACAGATCTTACAATGAAATTTGTGACTATTAGAACATTCAAATACAACCAGCATGCAAGACCTGCAGTTCATCTGACCATGATAGACACCTCCTTTGGCTTCCTGTCCCACCTTCAGTTCAATATGCAAATACAAGCCATGGTCATCTGAACTGTGGGACTATCTGAATTCTGGGGGCAAGGAAGTTACCTGAGCACAGGAAGATAAATATCGAGAGATGCACAAAGGCATAGGATTAGAGTAATATGCTTAGGGAGGCAAAGAAAATCTCAAAAACAGGTGATCAAGGTGAAGGAACACCTAGCAAAGGTGAAAAATTTTATATGAGAAATCCCACAAGCATTATTTATTTTAAAATCAGTGTCTTTCAAAACAGATGAACACATGGGAAGGGGGAAGAGAAAAACAGGAGAGAGGCAAACAAGCCACAAGAGACTCTTAATGATAGAGAACAAACTAGGGGGAATGGGCTAGGTGGGGGATGGGCTGGATGAGGGATGGGTATTAGGAGGGCACTTGTCATGAATACTGGGTATTATATGTAACTGATGAATCATCGAATTCTACTCCTAAAACCAATATTGCACTGTATATTCACTACCTAAGATTAAAAAAAAAAAAGTGTCTTTCCCTACACCAAGGCCAGAAAGATAATTTCTATTTTCTACTAAAAGTTTATCATTTTTTAAACATTCATTTTACCTAATTTCTTTTTTTTCTAAGATTTTATTTATTTATTCATGAAAGAGGCAGAGAGAGAGAGGCAGAGACACAGGCAGAGGGAGAAGCAGGCTCCATGCAGAGAGCCTGACATGGGACTCAATCCCAGGTCTCCAGGATTACGCTCTAGGCCAAAAGCAGGTGCTAAAAGTTTATCATTTTTGTTTTTGGTTAATGGCCCATATCTGATGCTGATTTTTATGTCATGATGTGAAATACAGATCTAATGTTTTCCCATACGTTCCACTTACTGAACACTTGTTTTTCCCACTAACCTGTCATGCCACCATAGGTCATATGTCAAAGTTCCAAATATAGGGATCCATTTCCAGACTCTCTAAGCTATTCCACTGGTCAGTTTATCTGTCTCTATGCCAGTTCCACATTATTTCTGTCACTTCATTATGAGGCTTGATACCTGACAGAGCAAATCCTCAATCCTATTATTATGCTTCAAATGTGTCTTCACTATTCCAGTTTCTTTACTCTTTCATGCAAATTTTAGTATCAGTTTTTTAAGTTCTATGAAAGACTCATGGGATCTTGATGGAAACTGCATTGAATCTATAGATCTATTAGGACAGAACTCACATCTTTCTGATATTATGTATTCCAATCCATGAACATGGAATATCTCTCTCCATTTATTTAATCTTCTTTAATGTTAAAACTTTATATTTTTCTATATGATAACTTTATACATATTTGATTAAATTTGCTAAGTACTTTAGGACTGTTGTTGTTTTACAATAGCAATGGTATGTTTTTTGAATTGTATGAATGTCTCTGAATGAGACAGCTTTTTTATAAAATGCAACTGTGCAAATTACTATTGCAAATTACTATTTTGCCACTATTTGCCACCTTATCAAATGTTCCTATTTCTTTATTTGTCTGAAGAGTCAATAAGGTGTTCTATGTAAACAATCATATTAACCTGCACATACTGCCAGAGGGTTTTTTCCCTTCTTTCCAATTCTTAGGCCTCTAATTTTTTTTTGAAAGAAATTTTGCACTGCTAGGATGGCCTCACATGTTGAACAGAAAGTTGCTAATATTCTTGTTATCTTCCTGATTTTAAAGATGTTTCTAATGTTTCCACATTGCGCATGTTTGTTGTAGGATTTTTACAGATGACCTTAATCAAATAAAGAAAATTCCCTTGTATTTTATTGGGTTTTAATCATAAAATTATACTGAATTTATCAAACATTTTTGTGAATCTAATGAGCTGATCATATGGATTTTTCCCTTTAATCTTTTAATGTGGTAAATGATACTAATATATTTTCTAAAATGAAACCATACTTGCATTCCCGGGACAAATCTAGAAACTATAAAAAGACTGTACAAATATTCATTATTAAGTGCTGTCTTCAAATTGTAAAGAGACTTAAAAGCCAAGGGGGGAAAATATACTTTGGTATTGATCAGAAAAACCACTGAAGGCTTTTGACAGGGACCTAGTAAGATCAGAGCTCTTAAAAGGACAGACATTATTAGTTCTATTTCACATATATAGAATAGAAGTAGACCAAATAGGGCTATTTTGAAAGCACTGACAACAATCTTCCAGTACGACCAGTGAACGGGAAGGCTTGCTCCGCTTTGTGGTGTTGCTCTTTGTACTTTCTGGCCTGCCAAGATGGTCCAATAATGATGTAGCCCTAATACAATATTGTGTTTACCAAAAGGTCTCAAACACAGATTGCCTATTCAAAGGATAAAGTTCAACAAAAAGCAATTCATACCAAAGCCAGCCCAACTATTGGGCTGATTAGGGGAAGGACATTTGGTCTCCCCGCTATATCCAGAGCCTTTTCCACACTCGATCCAGGGGCAAGGCTGGACATCATAAAGATCCTAAGGTCTCTTCCTTCTCCTACTCTACACCTCTGTGATAACAAAGGAAGTCTGGAGTAGACTCTGGATTCCTGGGTTCTGGAAGGTACAGCTTCTTGGCAACTCAATGACCTTCCAGGGAGCAGGAAAGTGAGAAGAGAGAGGGGCTGACTGCTCAGAGAAGTTAAGAATCTTGGACAAGATCACTCAGATTGTAAGTTGCAGAGATGGGAACCGAGCTCAGGTGTCTGACTTGAATCAGCCCAAGCTATTCACCACAGTCTACACCGTCCAGCATGTCCATATATATGCGCACATGCATGCGCACACACACACGTGCCTCAGTCTAGGATCATGTGCTCAGGCCAAATTGCTAGATGCCACCATTCCCTCCCCTAAATTTTTCTCCCTCCATCCCTACCAGATCTTAGTTAGTCTCCACAGATAGCCCACTCCCACTCTCTGAAGGCCCCGGTGTGCTCAGTTCATGATCCTAGACACAGCAGATGCAGATTTCCCTCTCACCTATGAAACACAGATCACATAGAGGCATATTCCTACTCTCTTGTCTTTTAAAGGTCCATAAGGTCTTTCACTCTGGCCAGACCTAGCCAAAATTACACATACACATACACACAATACCCACATTTCTCTAGGCAGATTCAGCCACAAAACGTTTTCCACTAAAAAGCCTTTATTAGCAAATTCCCTTATTCTAAAGCACAAACTGGCTGATTTCTCCAGGAGTAAAGATTGGCTCCAACGTGGATCAGTTCCTAAGTTTCAGTCCCTACTAAAATCATACAAGGTCTTCAGAAATGTCTGTTTTCAGACTGCTTTTCTGCTTTTGAAAAATATGGAATAGAGCTGGAACCAACACTAGGGGATACAAAGATGTAACTGATCCTTGCCCCGGTCAGCAGGATGTCTGGCTTGAGAAAGATTATTATTTTGAAGCTGTAGCATATTATTCTTCATCAATACCAAGAAAGAATAAGGAAAAATGTCCGGTCACTATGCTAGATCTCATGTATACATAAAACATCTTTTGGAGATAGGACAGTGACTTAATTTCTTCGGAAGTCTTCTTAAAAACTTCTTTAAAAATTTACTATGACTTAAATACAGTCTTACCTACAGATTGGAGAAGAGTTGATCTTTAATTCACTTCAACCACCCTCCTCCATGAATCCTCCAAATATTTGTGTATGTAATGCATAAATGTGGTGTGATCCTCTTAATTTCGTACATATGTATATAGATCTACTCATTAAGAACACTTAAAGGAAAAAAAAAAAACACCATACTAGGCTTCAAGAACTCCCACCCAGTCCAACTGAAGTGAGTCAGCCTTCGATGTTTCACCATCTGGCAAGAAGCATACAGACCACCCAATTCTCTCCATAGTTAATATTAATTTATATATGCCCCTCCCACCAGATCTGAACCTCTGACTGTTTAACAAAGGAGCATTCATCTATGCTGAGACGTCCAGAGATTCAGTGACTTTCAAGCTGAGCCGTATCTAAGATTCAAATGTGTCAGCAACAACAGATGTGGTGAGAAAGCATGGGCCAGGCAGTATCCTTGTTCTGTCTTATAGAAGTATACAGAAATGGCCATCAAAGCCATTTACCATTTAAGCTGCAGCAGAATTAGACTAGTCAACTTTGTCAGATCACCACAAATCTGGCTTATTAGTTTAATTAATTTTACACACTGTCATGTTATTAAACATATTTACATGAACCACCAATGGTGCCATAGTGAACACAGGAAGTGAGTAATTCCTCTAGCCCAGCAGGTAAAAATGCCAACAACCCCTTCAATATCCCACAGAAACAAAGTATTACAAGTTGGCCCAGACCTAATTCACATTCTCACTGATGTCATCCAATAAGTCATATATATGAGATAGCCAAGACTCATAGTTTTAAGAAGGATGAACACAGGGGCACCTGGGTGGCTCAGTCAGTTAAACATTCAACTCTTGATTTCAGCTCAGGTCATGATTTCAGGATCATGGGATCGAGCCTCACATCAGGTTCTGTGCTCAGCAGGAGTCTGCCTGAGATTCTCTTTCTCCTTCTTGCCCCCTCCTCACTTGCTCTCTCTCTCTCTCTCTCACACACACACACACACACACTCTCTCTCTTTCTCTCATAAATAAATAAATAAATAAATAAATAAATAAATAAATAAATGATAAATAAATAAATAAATCTATCTTTATTTTTTTTTAATTTTTTTAATTATTTATTTATGATAGTCATATATATAGAGAGAGGCAGAGACAAGGCAGAGATAAAGGCAGAGGGAGAAGCAGGCTCCATGCACCGGGAGCCCGACATGGGATTCGATCCCGGGTCTCCAGGATCGCGCCCTGGGCCAAAGGCAGGCGCCAAACTGCTGCGCCACCCAGGGATCCCAATAAATAAATCTTTAAAAAAATGTTTTAAAAAGAAGGATGAACACAGCTGGCCCTTCCTTCCTAGGCTATCCAATTCTCTTTTCCCTTGGTCAAGCCTATGACAGTGCCTCTCCCCTCTGTCCTACTACAGTGGCTGTCTCCCATTTTAGATGCCCTCCCTGCAAGTGCTTTGTGCACAAAATCAATCACTAAAAAGTCATTCAGATCACATCTTTCAGATTCTCACTGCCCACAGGTCTCTTCAGGGGCCCATGAAGAATGTAAGCTAGAGGCTCACTCAGAGCCTGCTGCTTCCTTCTTTTCAAAGGACTACATAGCTAAAACACTGAAACAGCAGCAGCCTACAGGATAAAGGTCATGATATCTTGCTTAGTATCAAGGTCTTCAAGGTCTTCCTTGACCTGGACTATACCTAAATCCTAGCCCTATCTTCTACTCAAATATTTACTGAGTACCCATTTTCTACTGACCAGATGAATCATCCACTATAGACAGACTCCTTCTCCCTTTTCTTCTATGATAGTCTAAATGCCTGCTCTTCCAGAACCAGCTAAGCTTTGTCTCTTCTGTGAAGTCCTCTGAATACTTTGGTCCTAAGTGATCTCTGTCTTCCCTAAATGCCTCAAGTATTTCTGTCCTATAACTAATCCTGCATACAGAATACTGTCCTGTATTTATGTTTTCATGGCACCTATCTAAAAACCCACTCCTCTTATACTAGATTCGACATAACCGGTGGACAAAGACCACGAATCCAAGGACTCTACATGGCTTAGCCTGCCCCACATGGCACCATGCCCATAACAGGCCCTCATAACATATTTGCCATCAGTGAACTCTGACCTGAAAACCCTTTGCTTGTCCTTACAAGTGATAAATAGTAGAGCAGAGTGGAACAGTGGAATAGTCTGCCCATCCAATGGCTCCAAGGCTAATGATTTTAAAAAGCAAAAGTGGGGTCAGTTTTCAGAGCTAAACTATAAATCAATACACATAAAATATTAAATACAGAAGTTATTTTTTTTTAATACAGAAGTTATAAATAAAAATATCGGGACACCTGGGTGGCTCAGCGGTTGAGCATCTGCCTCCAGCTCAGGGCGTGATCCCGAGATCCTGGATCAAGTCCCACGTCAGGCTCCCTGTGAGAAGCCCGCTTCTCCGCCTCTCTCTCAATCTCTCTGTGTTTCTCATGAATAAATAAATGATTCTTTTTTTAAAAAATCTAAGTTCTAAATAATAGGCCTTCTCAGCATACTACCTCTCACCATCTTTTCTCCTGCCCTCCCTTGTTCTCTACAACCCAGATCCACATACCCAAAGTCTGTCTTGACTCCCTCATATTTTGCACAGTAACTTATACTAAAACTATCTAAAACTGAGGCTCTCCACCCTCCCTACTATTCCTCAAGCCTCTTCTTCTTTCTGTACTATCTCAGAGGCAAAACCAACCACCCACTCACCTATCCAAGAGGCAGAAACTCAGATGTCATCCTTAATATCCTTTTTCCCCCTCCCTCAAACCCCTCACATATAGCACCAAGCACTCCTTTAATCCATCTCACAGTCACTGCGACCACAACATCAGCCCAGGCCATCATGATCCCTTGCCTGCCTTACTAAGATAACACCCTCCCTAACTCCAGAGAGGCCTTTACAGAATGTCAGTGTGAGCAAGGGATGTTCTATGTGAAACCCCTTACTGGGTTTCTCACTGCATTCAGAATAAATCTCAGGGACCTAGCCTGGCCCTTCAGAATTCTATCATTGTCCTGAAGACTTCTTGCTACTGTAGCACTAAAATACTTGCACCTAAAAAAAAAATAAATAAAAAATAAAAAAAATAAAAAAATAAAAAAATAAAAAAAAAAATAAAAAATAAAAAATAAAAAAAAATAAAATACTTGCACCTGCCTAAATATACCAGGCTCCTTTGCCCTACCCTATTCATTCTTATCATTCTTACTAGCCCTTCAAGTCTCTTGCTGGAAGTCTTCCCTATCATCCTCCACTACCCACTAGATTAATTTCCCTTCTGTTCTTTGCTTTCCTCCATATAATATTGTAATTACCTCTTTTCTGCCTCCCCCACACGGTGCATGTTTAACAGTTGGTTTCAAGGAAGAGAGCCCTGATTTGTAACATTTGCCAATTTCCATGGTGTAAATACTCCCACTGTGGCAGATTTTGAGCTACAAACATGATGTTACTGAACATGTTGAGCTGGAAAAAGATGTATAACAGCACACCATTATACTACTATCAGTATTTCCACTATACAGACACAAGAGACATAATCTAAAAGGCATAGACCACAGTAAAATAACTAGAAGTGATGAGTTTGAGGTATTCATTATACTTGTTTATAACTTATGATTAAGTTATGTAATTTATTTTTAATAAAGGTTAGGCTTCATAGAATGACTCACAAAACTCGTGACAATTTAACAAGCAGCTCTTGCAAATGGATGAGTGCTGGTCCTAGTACACCAGTGCCAACTCTAGACTTTGAGCTCCAAGAGAACAAGGATGGTGTCTTATTTCCCTCTGTATTCTGAGCTCTAGCACATGGCGGTGCTCAATAAATAATCACTGAGTAAATAACTAGATAGGTAAGTAAGTAAGGTATAACTACCAACTATTCCATCTTTCCTCATTTCTTCTCATCAAAATAATTATGGCTTTGTCCTTCTCAACTTCCCCTCTTTGGACCCCCATAATAGAGAGGGGAGGTTCTTTCTTAGCTAGTCTAATCCCCTGTACTGATAATAGGAAATAAAGAGGACATAGAGAGAGAGAAAGGCATCATCAACTAGAGAGGAGGGAGGAAAGCATGAAGGGTAGTTACTTACTCTGTCAATTCTCAGGCTCTTCCCATTGCTCAGGAAAATTCATGCAAGGAATAGAAAAGACAAGACACTTCTATAGAAAGCCTGTCAGCAAGGCTGAGATGGAAAAGGCTCTGAGCTGGCTGACTGTGCAGGGAGTTTGGGGGATCTGCCAAATGAGGAGCTCCAGAGGACCTAGGGTAGGAGGGAACATGGACGACAAGAAAGTGGAGACCCAGAAATGCTGCTGACTGTTAGGCACTGCATCTCCTCTGAAAGTCTTCAAGAAATGCAAATCAAGGTCAGAGAGCATGGGTTGATGCTGAGCCACACATAAAGAGCCCAAGCACATTATGTGCAAGCCACAGATGAGAGAGAATAAAGAGACAATGTCACCTAAAGAAGGCAGAACAGCTCTGAGTCAGAGTTAAGATTATGTCAAACACCCTAAAATCCCCCAACAAAAAAAAGCGCTGTTTAGAACAGAAACTGAAAAACAAGAACCAGAGAAAGCCCCTTGTCCAGCTCATTGCACACTATCTAGGAAAGAAATGATTTAAGCATCATGGTCTGACCTGGTTCAGCTTCAGGTGGGATCCTTGTTGGACAGCTCAAAGCCTGTAAATATTTGAATGTCATACATCAGTCCCTAGCTCACTATGCAGCCTTTGATCAATCTGGTCCAGGAAGGAAGCAAAAAAAAAAAAAAAATGGGTAGCAGGCCCTCAGGAGCATCTTGACAGTAGTAGTCTTCACTGCAAATTAATAAGGCGCCATTCTGACTGTTGTACTTTTGGTTCTCATGAAGAGTTCATCAGCATGACTCTGCTTCTCCAAGTCTGGGCAGCAGTAGGACAATGACAAAACAGGGTTTCCATACCTACAGGACTCTGGACCAACTATGGATCTAGTATGTATCCCAATCCTAAATTTCAAGGCCAAAATGACCAAATTTAAATCTCTACCCCTGGGTTAATAAAGGGCCTGTCCCTTGGAGATATCCAGGCAGCAGGATTCAGGACTGGAGCCATCAAGAAACACCACCTCCACCACCTACACACAGGCCACTACAAGGCCCCCTAATTCTTCATACTCTTTCAGTAGTGCTGCCAATATTCACAGCATTAGGCTAAGCCCCTGTGACAGCCCACACAGGCACACACAAGATGTGCATCAGTAAGCTATAGCTTCTGGCTAACAGTTATCAACAGCATTTACCAAAAGCTAATAATATGTTAAAGCACTTTGCCTTCACGATCTCACTGCATCTTCAGAATAGCCCTATTTATTTCCTGAAGCACTGAGATGAAACTTGCCTGGAAGTCTCGTATAACTACTAGGTAGAGAACTGACATTCAAACTCAGGTCTACCTGATGCCAGGGCCTAGGCCTTACTAGCAATAGTCAGTGACTTGGGACAATGTGCACAGCCTGTCTGGCCAAGGAAGCTCAATGCATAATGTCCCACTCTCGGAAGTTCTTTACTGTACAGCCCAGTCAGGCCAAACAGAAAGAACTGAACCCTACAGGACCCATGGCATAGCACTACTCCACTCCACTGACTGCAGGGAAACTGCAGTATGTATTATTAGAGTTGATACTATTAATTATACTGAACTAAGCCGTGTCCACATCCATCTATCATGATTTGTCAAAGCTGGAGGGCAGCTGCTGCCATTCCTACTATGTGCTCCTTGCTGAACAAACTCCAGGACAGGTATGTTGCTAATCACATTCCTATAGGAGCCCAATTCCTAGGCAATTTCCTTCAAAACCCAGGGCTGGGGTGGCAGTGGCTGGGTGGGGGTAAGGTGGGACTGGGGGTGGGGTCTCTTAAACGGGCTGTGTAAAAATGTAAAACCCAAGAGAAACACTTGCATGCAGAAAGACAGAATGAGAAAAGGAGAGAGGAAGACTAAAAGAGAAAAACATCCCTTGTCACGTGGCATTTTAGGAGCCAAGCTTCTATTTGGGTTGAATAGGACAGCTGAACTCTTCTGTGTGTGTGGTTTTGATAGAGGCTGTGATGGACTTTTATCAGTTAAAAAGAAAAGTCCAGGAGAGTTGTATTGAGAGACTTGAACATCCTCATAAATGATAAAAAGTTACAGATTTCTAGCTTAAGAACTGAACTAATTGAACAGGAAAATGTCCAAGAATAAAGCATGTTCAAGGTATTTTTTATTATAGTTTATTAATGCTCTTTTTCAGTCTAACCTAGTTTTAGGGTTCACCCAGCAACTGAAAAGAATTAGGTCACTTCTACAATGGCAAATTTCATCAAATAAAGCCCTAGCTTTAGAACACTTACTCCAAAATGTTCTTGCCTGCCTCTAGCTGAACCATCTAAAACCTAGCAAGCAAAATCCTCAACACCCAAATCTGGGTATTGGGAAATCAAGAGGCTTCACTGACTTTGCATTTGGCAGTTAAAAACCTTACTTCAGGGATCCCCGGGTGGTGCAGTGGTTTAGCGCCTCCTTTGCCCCAGGGCGCGATCCTGGAGACCCAGGATCGATCCCACGTCGGGCTCCCGGTGCATGGAGCCTGCTTCTCCCTCTGCCTATGTCTCTGCCTCTCTCTCTCTCTCTGTGTGTGACTATCATAAATAAATAAAAATTTGAAAAAAAGAAGGTTGAAATTTAAAAAATAAATAAATAAATAAAAATAAATAAATAAATAAAAACCTTACTTCACCAACAAATATTTACAAAATGGAAAATTTGGCTTCAGTTATCATAGTTGAAATGCACATCTGCTTCAGGCAGCAATGATGCCCAAAAATATCTACAAAAGTTTCTATCTATGACTACTAGGGGTGGGAGAGGACTCAAGGATATGCCATGGGAAGAGAGAAAAGGCAAGGATGCTCAATACCTGCTCTTCCCTGGGTCTTGTTGACATTTTATCTGGTAATGCAAAACTCAGCATTTTGAGAATATCAGCTAAGTCATGTCTTCTCAAGAAATATGATCTTTCTGCTCATGGGTCAAGGATGAAAAAAGTTCTTCTGGCTCTGAAATTCCCTGAGGTCCAGAACAAACTCTCCTTAGTAAAGATGAGTCACTCTCCTGAGAATTGCTCCCACCACTTCATGCCACAGTGCTGGATGCATGGTACCTCTCTCAAGCGGATGCATCCCATTGCTTCCAAAGAAGAAAACCATAATTTTAAGAAAAATGACCAACTAACTTCCCCTTTTTAATGATGCTTCTTCCCAAAGTTGTTGTTCTCTGCAAATTTTGCAGATATAGACACTGTGCCTGGAAAAAAATTTTTTGAGATTTTAAGTAATCTCTACACCAAACATGGGGCTCAAACTCATAACCCCAAGATCAAGAGTTGCATGCTCTATCAACTGAGCCAGCCAGGTGCTCCTGGAAAAAAAAAAAATGTTTTAATTTTGGCAATATACAAACATGACATTTTCCATTTTAACCACTTTTAAGTGTATAGTTCAGCGGCATTAAGTAGATTCATGTTGTGCAACTATCACCACCACCCATCTCTGGAGTATAAATAAGGTGCTCAGCCCACAAAGCTGAGTTCCAGAACTGAAATAAAATCCAAATGGTGAGAGTAACTGCCATTTTCAATGTCTATCTGCTCTACAAACACACAGGCCCATATACACAATTTGTCAGTATAATAGCTGAGACCCAGAAACTCTGCTCCTGCACAAACCAGAAGGAAGAATCATCTTCCTCTAACTGACGAAGAAACACTGATTCTTCACAAAGGGAGATGGGGAATCTTAGCATCAGCAAGTTCTTTAGAGAGCTGGACAGCTTCGGGGATACAGCAAAGGCAAGTGCAAATTCATAGGTTCTTCCTGAGATTTTGGCTGGACAAGTGTATCCATTTCATGATTCCAAACCATTAAGACATCCAGATGCCTCAGGATATCTATGAAAAGGAGGATTAAGGTAGGTGTTGGGGAAACCTAGCAGAAGGAATGCCAAGTCCCATTCTGTATCTCACTATGAGGAAATGCATGGTTTGGATAGAAGCAAGAAAATGGACCTGATAAGCATTCCCTAATTTTCTCATGGAAAAATCCCACATAGTCTGCTTCAGATGATAAATACAGAAAGTCCTTAAAATAAGCTTCAGGTAGAACCCCAGCATGAGTCGCGCAGTATAAGAGGGCAATAGATGAACACCAAAGATAACAAGTACCATTTACCTAATACTGAGTCTGTACCACAAAAAGATCCTTTACTAGATCCTTCTTCTTATGTATTAGGATCTTGACAACAACTCATTTGATCTTGACAACAACTCTGTGTAGTATAGATCCTGTTATTATTCCCTTTAAACTAAAAAGAAAAATTATGTATGAAAAACTGTGACACACTCAAGGTCACACAGTTTATGAAGAAGATTCACTGTAAGGTCTGTGTTACTCTAAATCCCATGCTTTCGATTAACAGCCCTTTAAGGGAGAAGTTATTTTCATACCTTCATGGCAAAGAAAGAAAACTGTTCATTAAAAATCTCTTGGCTGTTTTTAACCATTAAAAACAGCCCCAATTAAACTTCAGCAGGTTAAATGTGGAACAAGCACAGATTCAGGATTCCTCCAGCCGCTGGAGGTTTTAACATGTGATCCTAGGCCAGTCACTCGGCTTCTCTAGCCCTGGGTTTCCCAGGGAACTTATAAAACAAGGCCGCTTCCTCTGTTCTCTGCCTACAAAGCATTCCACCGGGTCAACGACCCGTGCTGAGATAATAAGGCTGATAGCCAAAGATGAACCTATTGGCCAAAGGTTTCAATCTCTTCTCTCACCAACTTTCATCTTCATTATCAGAGCTTTCCACAAAAGTTATCAACTAATCGTCAAATAATTATGCAGCACCTACTATGCACGCAGCCACACAGCAAAGCGTGAGGAGCATTCAGAGGCATAGGCACCGTCTTTTGCCTTGAGGACCTATCTCTGAGTCTAGGGACTTGTAAGATATATGAAACTAAAGCAGAAGAACATCTGGTGAGGACGCTTATTATTCAGTATCTCCTAACCCTAACTACAGATACAAACTGGAGAGACTAGAATTCAGAAGAACATCACTTTGAACTAGAAAAGCTGAAGTTTTCAACACAGAGTAGGGTTTTAAAACAGCCTTATTAGATGTATAAGTTTTGGAAAAGAAGAAGGGAAAGGCATTCCAGGTAAAAGGAACTCCAGGAGCAAAGGATCTGGAACTGGATAGAGTTGTACACAGGATGTGTGGTCATAGAAGAGACCAAAACATCGCTCGGGGTGGGGATTTTGGGTGAGCAAAGGGAACGCAGACTGGGCCAGATTTCTGAAGACCTGAATGCCTGACATGGTAAGCTGGACTTGAAGTGGGAACAAAAGGTAATGGGTGATGTGGTAAACACTGCTCAATTTGGATTTCTTGCCTACTCTGACTCCAGTAGGGGAAAAACAAAATCCAGGGGTCATAAAGCCCAGGACACGAGCCATCCCAGCAGGGAGGCCCCAGAGTGTCAAAGAACAAGATATCTCCTAGAGGGCAAAAGCTCATTACATTTCTGAAAATAGAACAGGAACACAGTAGATGCCCCAAAATGCTCAGGAGGCAGTACTTTGATCCACTGCCCATCTCACAAGGACCTTTCAGCCCCGATAGGCCACCAGTCAAGCAAATCGGGCCTGATCTCTAAACCGCCATTCACATCACCCCTGCCCTTCTGCTAGCTATCAGACTGATGGAAGGTGAGGACACTACCCATCTCTGCTACCAGCCAAGGAAATAGGCCTCCAGATGCTCTGCTGCCCAGCACGCCACATGGAGTCCAACCTCTAAGCTCCTGTTGCAAAAAGCACTGAGAGAGAAGTACATCAGCAGCATGCTCAGACTAAAAGTCCCAGACTCTTCCTGTGGGAATCACACCAAGAAACGCAGTCTCTGGGGCCTCATCAGACAGGAAGCCGTCCAACAACCATGCCAACCGTAACAGGGTCAAGAGATGGTTAATGGCATCACCCAGCCCTGTGGGATGCAGGAGTCAGGGCTGTATGTGCGGAGGAAAGTGTTTATTGAGGTAATCTCCAGTGCTGAGCTAGCTGAACCTGTTATCATTTCACCAGCCTGTTATCATCTGCATCAAACTAGTAACTCAAAGCAGCAGCCCTCCTGTTTGTGGTGCCACACCTGACCCCTCCATGACTGAGGCCCCCAGGGCCTTCGCCTCCCCTCAAGGAAAATGGCAAGCCTTGTTCTCTATCACTGCAGACCTACAGAATGAAGAGGCTGACACAACAGGAGGAGACGACGTTTTAGCACAGAGGAATGACCCGCCCCCACACTGCACAGAGCACCTCCCAAATAAAAGAATCAGACCCTTAGATAATAGTTTAAAATGCCTATGCACGTGCCTGCTGGAAAATAAACTCTTGCTAGTTAGATCCAGCTCAACAAAGTACTTGAATTCCCTTCTGTTCATTCCTATTTCACGGGAATCCCTGATGGAAGGAGCAGGAGTTCCTCTAAAGCACATACATTCCAGTATCATCCATAAACTTTTCAATGAAAATA
Organism: Vulpes lagopus; assembly: GCF_018345385.1. Classification (NCBI taxonomy): domain Eukaryota; kingdom Metazoa; phylum Chordata; class Mammalia; order Carnivora; family Canidae; genus Vulpes; species Vulpes lagopus. The sequence goes on along the minus strand of NC_054830.1, from coordinate 107,023,993 downwards.
AAAGTCAGTTCAGAGCAAGTGTCACCTGAATGGGTTTCTCCCCTTCTTATTTGAACTGTGTACAGGGGCGCACGGGCGTGCACACACACACACACACACAGACACACACATCCTTTTAGGATAGACATGAGCATGGTATGCTTCAGATTTGAGCACATTGGTGTGAACATGTAAGCACTCCATGCCAGGCCAGCCCTGATGTGACATCAGAGACCCCACCACCACCAAAGAAAAACCACCCCCCAGAAAGTAGCCAAGAAAGGGAAACGCCTCCTTGAGACGGCCTGGGAAGGCAATCCCGACTCATCCCCTGCTAAAGCTGCACCCGAGCACCAGCCAGGAAGTCCCCTGTTGCGGGGGCACCGCTGCCCAGTAAGCCCAGTCCTGCCTCAGGTCTCTGCGAAGAGGCTTCCCTGCCCTGCCCCGGCCGCCCCCTGGGACCCATCAGTGGCCAGGTCTCCCACCCTGCCTGGCCAGTACACACACAGAAGCTAGGAGCTGCACCACTGGCTCCCGCTCGAGCTCGCTTGCGCTTGCTCTCTCTCTCTCTCTCTCTCTCTCTCTCTCTCTCCCTCACACACACACACACACTTCATAACATACATACCTCTCACCCTCCATGAGGCGAGGCCCAGCCGGGTGCGCCCTCTGCGCTGGGGGCCAGCCGCGGGAGATGCGCTCAGCAACAGTGATTCAGCATGGCTGGCTGCGAACGCAGCCTCCTCCCTCTCGGTCCTCCCGCCTCTGACTGACTCCCAGCAGCTTCCACCGCAGCAGCAGCAGCAGCAGCAGCAGCAGCAGCAGCAGCAGCAAACGTCTTACCCAGAGCTCCCTGCAGCCCTTTCAGCTGCTAGAGCAGCAGCCCACTGGCTCCCCTCCCCCGCCGGCCGGCTGCTCCCGTCTCCTAGGAACAGCGCAGCCCCAGCCACCCCAGGGCGCGGCCACCTTGCCAGCCGCCTCCAGCTGCCCAGGCATCCCCGCCTCAGGCCACTCGCCCACCGCGGGCAGGGGGGGGGCCTCCTGTGCCCACCCTGCAGAGGCTCAGGCTGTCCCTCCCCCTCCGGAGCCCAAGAAACCCCAGCCCGGCCCCCGCCCCCGCCCCCCAGGCTGCGAGGCCCTGGGCCGGCCACGTTGCTGGAGTGAGGAGGCCTCTCTGCGGCTTGCCGGGGAGTCTATCCACCTGGGGAAATTGGCTTGTAGGTCACAGCTCCTGTTCCAATTCCCCCTCACAAAACCTACAGTAGCTCTGAGAGTCTGACAGATGGAGACAAGTTAGGGGGAAGGAGCCTGATAGAGCTGAGAATGCAGAGAGAAATTTTATGAAGAGACAGGGGTGAAACTGAAACAAACCCTACTGTGCCTCAAGGAGCCCAAGACCATTGCAGCACAGGGAACACTGCGCACACTAGACTAACCTATGCCATACTGAAAGAACACAAATTTCATAGCACGGCCTTAAAATATCTTCCTAAAGCACTGAAATGTAACTGAAGCTGTGCCTGCAACTAGTAAGTCTCCCACTGGACCCCCATCTTCATCCTGTCATCTCCAGCTGCTGAACCTCAGCTTAGACTGACTTAACTCTATGACACCATCTTGGGAAGGCCAAAGGCCAGTCTGTGTCTCCTGGTCACAGCCAAGAGGCTTAGAGGAAATTTAGGCAATCAGCCACTGGTGACTGGTTAGCCACAGAAATGGGTTTAGAAGCTTCCTTAATGCCTCAAAAATCATACATAAGCACCCCGATTCTCAAACCATCCATGTCACACCTGGCTTTTCAGTACCTATCCCACCAATGGCCAGTTGAGCGAATTTCAGCAAGTCTTCTCCCCACTCTGAACCTCAGCCCCTCATCCACACCACAGGATCAATCCAGAGTCCCTTTCAGCTCTAAAATCACATGATTCAAAAAAAAAAAAAATCACATGATACTAAAAATGTCTTAAAATGCTCCATTTTTCTTGTTTGTCTTTAAGAACACTTAACAGGATGTTTTTACTGGACTCTAATATTTCATAGGGGGCTTCAGGTAGGATGACATAATATATGTGAAGGTAGAAGAGAGATGATCACTGAATCTAAGATTGTGATAATTTTGACCTGCTGAATTTCTTCACTGCTACAAAGCCTTGAAACAGCAAAACAGGGGGTCGGGCTGGGAGGACAATGAGGCAACAGAAACTGGGAGTCACTTAAACTTTATACAGTCTCCTGAACTCAAACCAGTAGAGTATTATACTCGAAGATTCTCTCGTAGATGAGGGCACTACCCAAACTCTCTCAAATGAGACAAGGCCTGGGTTATTTACATCCTACAGCCCTTGATCACTACTTCTTCCTTTCACAATACCCCTCGTATCTTTCTCCTTCTGTCCCTTCCTCCTCTAATCTGCCTTGTGGCTCTGCGCCAGATATTTCCTCTTGAGGTGAATCACAGGGACCAGGAGAAGCTGAACACCACAAATAAGGAAACTGAATCCCAGAGTCCATGCCAGAGTGCAGCCATCCACCAGGAAGACAACTGGATGATTCATAAAAGGAACAGAAGAGTAAGATTAAGTCCCTCTTTTACGACTTTATACCCTCATTCACCAATTCACCAGACAGGAAAGGAGGGAAATGTCACATCTAACAAACCGGAGAGAAACAAAAAAGAAGGTCAGAAAAGGAAATACTTCAGGCTGAGAAGATACAGATTTTGACAGCCAGTATGAAAATTTTACAGTATTTCCTTCATAACCTACTTTTGCTGCACTAACCAATGTCCCCATGATGTCTGCATTGAAACCACACTACTACCACCTACACAATTAATCATTCACTTCATCCACAGAGGCACAGAGAACAGAGAACACCAAGAGAAGGCCACTTAGCAAAACCAGGGGGCAGAGCTGAGTCAAGAATCAAAGTCTCCAGATCCCTCACACAAAGTTCCTACCCTAATCTTCTCTAATTTCAGAGCTACATTTTACATTTTCTACTTTATTATCCAAATGTTCTCTGGGCCACAACCTGAACCTACTCACTTTTGGCTCATTTTCTCGACTAAACTTCAGATTAAGAAGTTTCAGATTCTCATGGTAGAGGAAAATCAATGGAACTGGAGTGGTGTCCGCTTGGAGGAAGAGGCCCCATCCTTGGACTGCCCAGCAGTCGTGTCTCACCCACTTCCAGCTCTCCGTCCCGTACCCAAGGCTTCTCCCACAGCTCACCAGTAGTACTTAGTGGCCCCAACTCTCCATCCCAAAGCCGTCTACTGGCCATCCACACCCAGTTTGCGCAGAATTCTTTAGCTTTATGTGGCTCAGAAAGAAACCATGTTAGGAAAAGAAACTGGTTTGTTTTTGCTTTGTTTTTAACTGGGTTTCATCTAGAAAGTTCTTTTCTCCACACCTCATCTCTCTGCAAGGTGCCAGTACAGCACAGCTTATCTAGAGACAGTAAAGCCAACCATTCTTTTAAGTATTTTTTTCTTTTGTCACTTTCATCCTCCTCCTTCAGGCATTCAGTTTCTCACATTTGCAGGCACAGTGCAGTGGTCCAACACCTCCCCGTGCATCAGAACCATCTGCCTAGATGGTTAAAACTGTACACATTGGGGGTCAAGAGGCACAACGAAGGTTTTTAGAGTTATGGAAATGTTCTACATCTTGAGTGCAGTGACCCTTAGACAACTGTATACAACTACTATATTTCATCAAACCAGACACTTAAAATGGGTGAGTTTTAGCTTATGTCAATTATACCTCAATAACCCTGGGAAAACAAAAACACTATAGGGCCAGGCTCTATCTCACACCTATAGAATTGGGGGCCAAGAAGCAGGAATTTCAATGAACTTCACAGATGACTCTAATGCACTTAGAATAACAAAAAGAGCTGAAACCATCAGTACAAGAAAGACCAGGATCCAAATGTACTTACCAGAAACATGACCCTTGGCAAGTTACTTTATAAGTCTCAATTTCCTCATGTGCGAAAAGAAGACAATAATAGTACCAACCCCCAAGGGTTCTGAGGTGTCACTAAGAAAGTATATAGAGCGCTCAGCAGACCACCCTGCCTGTTATGAGCACAGAGGAACCATTAGCAGCGGTTCTTTTCCACGGCCTATGCTGATATTACCAAACTACAGCTCCGTGAGTCTTTGGCTCTGAGGTCAAGCAGGAAGTCCACCAAGGTACCTTGTGCCAGAAATACAGACCCAGGCCTCTCCTGTAGCCATTTCCACATCTCCAATGATCCTTACTGCCAACAGGCCACTAAGAACTAAGCAATACCAGAGCTAAAATTAAGGCCCACCCACACCTGTATCACCAGAACTTCCCCTGAGATTCTGGACTACCCAAGGAGTAGATTCCCCCTAGACTTGCTCTCACTGCCCTAGGAAGCCAGGCAGAAACTAAAAAGGAACTTAAGCCCAAAACAGTCCAAAAGTAAACAGAACAGCACCTTATCCCAAGGAATACCTGACTGCCCTCAGGACTCCTCCTCTGAAGGTGGAAGAACCCATGTCCTGAATAGTTTCAAGAGTATAATCACACTTTAAAGCTTACAAAGCGCTTCATGTCCCTGATCTCCTTTAACTTAAGAGAACATGTCCTGAAAAGTAATAGCAGCTTCCAACTCTGGACTATTTTCTCTGGACCAGACTCTGTACTCAAGGCTTTATATACCTATAAACCCTTCTTGTTTAATCATCACAGTAAGCCTGTGAGAAAGGACCATTATCCCTGTTTTAAACATGAAGTGTACAGAAACACAACAAATTTTTGTAGATTGATTCCATATCCTGCAACTTTACTGAATTTATTAATCCAAACAATTTTTTGATGGAGGCTTTAGTTTTCTGTATATAATACCATGTCATCTGCAAATAGTAACAGTTGTACTTCTTCCCTTCCAGTTTGAATTTCTTTTCTTTTTCTTGTCTGATTGCTGTGGCTAGGACTTTCAGTACTATGTTAAATAAAAGCGGTGAGAGTAGACATTTTTATCTTGTTCCTCGTCTTAGAGAAAAAGTTTTCAGCTTTTCGCCAATGGAGTATGTTAGTTGTGGGCTTGGCATTTATAGCCTTTATCATGTTGAGGTATATTTCTTCTACATATAATTTGTGGAGAGTTTTTATCATAAGTGGACATGAATTTTGGGAAATGTTTTTCTGCATCTATTCAGATGATAACTTTTATCCTTCATTTTGCTGAGGTGGGGTATCACACAGACTTATTTGCAAAGGTTCAACTATCCTTGCAACCCTGGTATAAATCCCACTTCATAACAATGTATGATCCTTTGAATGTATTGTTGACTTCAGTTTCCTAGTATTTTGTTCAGTGTTTTTGCATCTATCTTCATGAGGGATATTGATTAGCCTGTAATTTTCTTGTGGCATCTTTGTCTGGTTTTAGTATCAGACATAAAATGAGTTTGTTATAATAAGAAAATTCAGTAAAGTTGCAGGATAGAAAATCAATATATAAAATTCTATTGTATTTCTTTTCTTTTGTTAAAGATATTATTTATTTATTCATGAGAGACACAGAGAGGCAGAGGGAGAAGCAGGCTCCCTGCAGGAAGCCTGATGCAGGACTTGATCAAAGGACCCTGGGATCACAACCGAGCCAAAGACAGATACTCAACCACTGAGCCATGCAGGTGCCCCAACTTTATTGCATTTCTCATACTAATAATGAACTATTAGAGAAATAAAAACAACTATCCCATTTACAACTGCATCCAAAAAGAAATACCAGGAATAAATTAAACCAAGGAGGTAAAAGGCCTGTATACTGAAAACTATAGGATATTAACAAAGATATTAACAATTTTTTAAAAATACAACCAAATGGAAAGATATTCCATGTTCATGGATTAGAAGAACTAATATCATTAAAATCTACAGATTCAATGTAATACTTATGAAAATTGCAATGGCATTTTTCAAAGAAACAAAATAATCCTAAATTGTGTGTAGAACTACAAAATACCCAATACAGGCAAAGTAAACTTGAGACAAAACAAAGCTGGAAGCATCATGCTCCCTGATTTCAAACTATATTATAAAAGCTATAGTAATTAAAACAATATGGTATTGGCATAAAAACAGACACATAAATCAACAGAACAGAATAGAGGCCTACAAATAAACCTGTGCATATATGGTCAATTAATTTATGACCAAGAGTCAAGAATATAGAGTGGGAAAGGGATAGTCCTTTAGATAAATAGTGTTGGGAAAACTGACAGCCACATACACAAGAATAAAATTGGACAAGGATCTGATGCCATAGACAAAAAAATCAACTCACAATAGATTAAAAACTTGAATGTAAGACCTGAAATCACAAAACTCCTAGAAGACTACATAGGCAGTAAGCTCCTTGATACAGGTCCTGGCAATGATTTTTTTTTTTTTTTAAATCTAACAACAAAGGGGCGCCTGAGTGGCTCAGTTGGAGAGAGAACATTCAACTCTTGATTTCAGCTCAGGTCATGATCTCAGGGTCGTGGGATGAAGTCCCACACTTAGAATAATCTCTCTCCCTCTCTACCCTTTCCCCTACTCGCACTCTTGCTCTTTCTCTAAAATAAATAAAATCTTCTTTTAAAAAAATCTGACACCAAAAGCAAAAATAAATACAACTATATCATACTAAAATGCTTCTGCATGGGAAAGGCCACTGTCAACAAAATAAAAAAGCAACCTACTGAATGGGAGAAAATATTTTCAAGTCATTTGGTAAGAGGCTAAGATCCAAAATACATGAAGAATTCATATCATTTGATAGCAAAAAACAAAAACAAAAAAAACAAAAAAAAAATACAATTTAAAAATGGGCAGAGGATCTGAATAGGATTTTTCTAAAGAATGCATACAAAAGGCCAAGAGGTACATAAAAAGATGCTCAAGAGCACTCATCATCAGGGAAATGCAAATCAAAATCACAATGAGATACCACGTCACACCTGTTAGGATGGTAGTATCAAAAAGACAAGAAATAACAAGAGTTGGTAAGAATATGGAGAAAAAGAAACTCTTATTCACTGTTGGTAGGGATGTAAATTGGAAGAGCCACTATGGCAAACAATGTGGATATTCCTCAAAAAGCCAAACATGAGAGGAGAACACAGGCAACACCCTTTTTGAGCTTGGCCACAGTAACTTCTTGCAAGATACATCCACGAAGGCAAAAGAAACAAAAGCAAAAATGAACTATTGGGACTTCATCAAGATAAGAAGCTTTTGCACAGCAAAGGATACAGTCAACAAAACTAAAAGACAACCTACAGAATGGGAGAAGATATTTGCAAATGACCTATCAGATAAAGGGCTAGTTTCCAAGATCTATAAAGAACTTATTAAACTCAACATCAAAGAAACAAACAATCCAATCATGAAATGGGCAAAAGACATGAAGAGAAATCTCACAGAGGAAGACATAGACATGGCCAACATGCACATGAGAAAATGCTCTGCATCACTTGCCATCAGGGAAATACAAATCAAAACCACAATGAGACACCACCTCACACCAGTGAGAATGGGGAAAATTAACAAGGCAGGAAACAACAAATGTTGGAGAGGATGCAGAGAAAAGGGAACCCTCTTACACTGTTGGTGGGAATGTGAACTGGTGCAGCCACTCTGGAAAACTGTGTGGAGGTTCCTCAAAGAGTTAAAAATAGACCTGCCCTGCGACCCAGCAATTGCACTGCTGGGGATTTACCCCAAAGATTCAGATGCAATGAAACGCCAGGACACCTGCACCCCGATGTTTCTAGCAGCAATGTCCACAATAGCCAAACTGTGGAAGGAGCCTCGGTGTCCATCGAAAGATGAATGGATAAAGAAGATGTGCTTTATGTATACAATGGAATATTACTCAGCCATTAGAAATGACAAATACCCACCATTTGCTTGAACGTGGATGGAACTGGAGGGTATTATGCTGAGTGAAGTAAGTCAATCGGAGAAGGACAAACAGTGTATGTTCTCATTCATTTGGGGAATATAAATGATAGTGAAAGGGAATATAAGGGAAGGGAGAAGAAGTGTGTGGGAAATATCAGAAAGGGAGACAGAACATAAAGACTCCTAACTCTGGGAAATGAACTAGGGGTGGTGGAAGGGGAGGAGGGTGGGGGGTCGGGTGAATGGGTGACAGGCACTGAGGGGGACACTTGACGGGATGAGCACTGGGTGTTATTCTGTATGTTGGTAAATTGAACACCAATAAAAAATTAATTAAAAAAAAGAAAGAAAAAGCCAAACATGGAACTGCCATATGATCCATCAATTCCACTTGTGAAGAAAATAAAAACACTAACTCAAAAGATACATACATATCTGTACCCCCATGTTCAGTGCACCATTATTCACAAGAGCCATGGTATGGAAACAACCTAAGTACTGACAGATGGATGAATGCATAAGAAATTGTGGTATATTTACACAATGGAATATTGTTTAGCCAAAAAAAAATGAAATCTTGCCATTTGTGACAACATGAGTGGACTTTAAAGGCACTGTGACAAGTGAAATAAATTAGATAGATATATACTATAGGATCTCTCCCACATGTGGAATCTAAAAACACCAAGCAAGCTCATAAATACAGGGAACAGACTGGTTGTTGTCAGAGGCAGGAGTTGGGAGAGAGACAAACGGATGAAGGGGGTCAATAGGTAAGAAAAAAAATGTTATTTTAAAAAACAAAATTTATTTTAAAAAATAAATATAAGTTCCATCAGAACATACATACATACATACAAGTGAGGAAATAAAGGGTCTAAGAATTAAAAGAGTTGACCATGGCCCAACAGGTTCAAACCCAGGTCTGCCTGACCTCAAAGCTCACTACTAACTCCTGTGCATGGGAGGTACTTCCTCTATCTTACCACCTCACTTTAGAGCTAAGCCAACTGAGGCTTAGGGAAAGAAAGCAAGTGGCTCAAGATCACCCAGGCAAGTCGGAAGCCAAGGAGGATGTGGAACCAGATCCTCAGATGCCTGGCCTAATGCTGCTTCCACCTCACTTATAGATGGGGAACAAAAGCATTTGAACTTCCTGAAGATATTAATACAGGCTGGTAGCCAATGCTTCCAAACACCTACTATTACAAAGTCCCTCGCTCTCTGCTCCTCTGCTCCCTTAGCTTACCAATTACACTTAACCAAACACTGGTCTTGGTGAAAGCTAGAAGCATACCACTGGACCCCAAGTGAGTCATAGAAAAACCAGACCAAGGAACTTGGACGGCTCAGCGGCTGAGCATCTGCCTTCAGCCCAGGTCACACTCCTAGGGTCCCAGGATTGAGTCCCACATCGGGCTCCCTGCATGGAGCCTGCTTCTCCCTCTGCCTATGTCTCTGCCCCCCTCTCTCTGTCTCTCATAAATAAATAAAAATCGAAAGAAAAAAAAAGAAAAGGAAAGGAAAGGAAAGAAAAAAGAAAAGAAAAGAAAAGAAAAGAAAAAGAAAGAAAAAGAAAGAAAGAAAGAAAGAAAGAAAGAAAGAAAGAAAGAAGAAAGAAAGAAAGAAAGAAAAAAAGAAAGAAAAAAGAGAGGGGATCCCTGGGTGGCGCAGCGGTTTGGCGCCTGCCTTTGGCCCAGGGCGCGATCCTGGAGACCCGGGATCGAATCCCACGTCGGGCTCCCGGTGCATGGAGCCTGCTTCTCCCTCTGCCTGTGTCTCTGCCTCTCTCTCTCTCTGTGACTATCATAAATAAATAAATAAATTTAAAAAAAAAAAGAAAGAAAGAGAAGAGAAGAGAAGAAAGGAAAAGAAAGAAAGAAAGAAAAGAAAAGAAAAGAAAAGAAAAGAAAAGAAAAGAAAGGAAAAAAACAGACCAACCATAGCAGCAAGGAGGATGCTTCACACAAGTAAGTACATAGCAAACACTTTTCTTCCAAGAGCTTCCTAAAAATTCCTTCTCTCCAATCATCAACCTGCAACTGCTGCCCTCTGCTGGTAAATGTACAGCTTTTCCTAACAAAAGCAAGACGTAATTACTAATAACTTTAAGGAGGGGGGTGCTGATGGAGAATTGACTTCCTTCACAGAACATTCTGTTCAAGAATGAGCATTCATTCCTACTTACAAGTTTTTCATAGGTAGTTGTGACTTTAAATTTACTGCACAGCCTCTAACTGCTGCTCACATCTCACCTCTCTGGTTCTTTTCTTTCAGGGTACAAAGAAAACTGGGCTCTTTTTACATGAGAAGGTAAAATACAGAGGAGGCATAGGACCAAAAGCAAGAATACAGTGATGAAGTCAGGTCTGTATACCTAGCAGATACAGAGAACAGAGGCAGGCACATACTTAACAGAATTTAAAACTCATGTTCACACACTCTGGCCACGCTCTACAAGTGCATTCTTACAATTCAGTCTCACTATCTTAGTTTGTCTCTGGGTGTACCAGGGAGCTTCAACACAAATCTGTTACCAATAGAAGGCCAAAGAGTTTACAAGCTGGTGGGGGAACTTACATATGGGCACATGTAAAAAGTTGGTAAAAACAACAAGAAGAAAAGTGCAGGGACTCCTGGGTGGCTTACGGTTGAGCATCTGCCTTCAGCTCAGGGCATGATTCCCAGGTCCCTGGATGAGTCCCACATCAGGCTCCCTGCACGGAACCTGCTTCTCCCTCTGCCTGTGTCTCTGTCTCTGTGTGTCTCTGATGAGTAAATAAAATCTTTAAAAGAGTGAGAGAGAGAGAGAGAGAGAGAGAGAGATGTGTGCAGGAAATAAACTATGGGACCTAAGTGGAGGAGAACACAATTTCAGTCTGGAGAGGAAAGAGGGTCAAAGGAACAGAAATAAAATAGCACGTGGAGTAAGGAATTCTGTGGAGCTTTAAAAAAGGTATTCAGGGATCCCTGAGTGGCGCAGCGGTTTGGCGCCTGCCTTTGGCCCAGGGCGCGATCCTGGAGACCCAGGATCGAATCCCACATCGGGCTCCTGGTGCATGGAGCCTGCTTCTCCCTCTGCCTGTGTCTCTGCCTCTCTCTCTCTCTCTCTCTGTGACTATCATAAATTAAAAAAAAAAAAAGGTATTCATTCATGTAAATACTTGAAACTAGATCATTTCCATTTCTTATTACCTCATTTAAAATTTTAAAAATAGCTTAAAAGGTTGGTTTAATCTTGCTACTTTAATATGTGACATTATACCATATTAAATAATACATGTTACTACATCTTTTTATTATAGTTTTTATTGTGGTGGAATACATATAAAACTTACCATCTTAACCAATTTTAAGTGCATAACTCAGTGGTAATAAGTACATTCACAACGTTGTACAACCATCAATCACCACTGACCATCTCCTGAACTTTTTCATCATTCCCAGACAAATCCCATTAAGCAGTCACTCTCCATTCCCTCCCCACCCAAGCCCCTGGTAATCTCCATCCTACTGTCTCTATGAATTGGCCTATTCTAGAGACCTCACAGAAGTTCAATCACACAGTTGTCCTTTTGTATCTGGCTTTTTTTTTTTTTTAAGATTTTATTTATTCATGAGAGACACACACAGAGAGGCAGAGACACAGGCAGATGGAGAAGCAGGCTCCATGCAGGGAGCCCGACGTGGGACTTGATTCCAGGACCCCCAGGATCACAACCTGAGCCAGAAGCAGATGCTCAACCACTGAGCCCACCCCAGGTACCCCTGGGTTATTTCACTTAGCATAATGTTTTCAAGGTTCAGCCATGTTGAAACATGTATCAGAATTTCAGTCCTTTTATGGCTAAATAATATTCCATTGTATATACACATCACATTGTTTATCCATTCACCTGTTGATGGACACTTGGTTTTTAACATTTCACCTTTTCCCAGAGCACTATTTAGTAAATATTTCCATAATGTTTAATATTTGTAGTCTTTAATATCCTGTTATAGACAATGAAATAATAATGGTCTTTGTGCAGACTGTTTTCCTTTCACTGAATTGTTTTCTTAGGTTAAATTCCTAGTATTAGAGTACTAGAGCCAAAGGATATGAATAATTTCATGATTCTTACTAAATATATCCATATTTGCCTCCCTCATTTATCATCTTTCCTAGCCTATGGAGAAATTACAGTCTTGCAATTTCAGCTATAAAAGTACAAAATTGTGATTAAAATCAATTGGAAGGGGATCCCTGGGTGGCTCCGCGGTTTCGTGCCTGCCTTTGGCCCAGGGTGTGATCCTGGAGACCTGGGATCGAGTCCTGCATCAGGCTCCCTGCATGGAGCCTGCTTCTCCCTCTGCCATTCTCTCTCTCTCTGTCTTTCATAAATAAATAAATAAATAAATAAATAAATAAATAAATAAATAAATAAATAAGATATTTAATAAAATAAAATCAATTGGAAGGTGGCAAACAAATAGTTCTGCCAAGTGAAAATAAAAGCTTTGAAGCTCATAGCTATATGGATCCAGAGATTTAAGGGCAACTGGCTGTGACTCTGAAAGTTAGAAAGAAAGTAGAGATTAAGAAGAGATAAGTCACATGGTCATTTTGCCACAATCTCCCTTCTGTGGCCCAAGTCTCATCTTCTCTGTATCAAAGTCTTCTTATTACAAGATCAGGACAGAATAACTTCCTTCCCAAGGGAGTACTAAGAAGTTGTTAAATCAGACCAGCTTGCTCCACATTTTACTGCGGAGACTTTACAAGCAAACAAAATGTGATCCTTCTAACATACTGATATAACCACATCTGTCATGGGATGCTGTTGCTTCTAATAGTTATACTTCTTTTCTCCCTAAGGAATTATTTATGGTGCCTTTGTCAACAATTTCTTTCACTTAGATCATTTTAAAGACCGATGTAAGGTAGACCTTTCTATAAACTTGCTTACAAAGGATTTACATGATGGCAGGGACTCTCCTCAGGCTCAATACTGCCAGAAGCAGCTCAAAACCACTACAAGATGCAATAATGAAAATACCTAGAGCTTTTAGAGAAAAGAAATTGACAAAGCAGAAACTTCTCAGAAGAGCTCTCCCCTTAACATAGAGCTGGCTAACCTATGTGATAAGTCTTCTCAAACCACCCTTTCTACCTACAACCTGACGTTTTCCACGTAAATTGGTTATACTTTAAAAAAAAAAAAAAAAAGGTTAGCTGTGTCTAGTGTTCCCAAGACCAACCCAACACTGGTTGAAGAAATCACAGAACTCAGTGCTAAGTGGTGTACTCACAGCTAGGGTTTACCAGCCACCTAGTTAAGGATACACAGTCCAATTGTACGGGGGGGAAATGCAGGTAGAGTCTGGAGGAATCCGTGTGCAAGCTTCCTTATGTACTCTCCCAGCCATGGTCTCTCCTGTGTGATGTTTCTGCCCAAGGACTCATTACTCAATGTTTTATAGGTACCCACCTCTTTATCAAATTTGAAACTCCCAGAAGGAAAAAAAAAAGGCATTTGATTAGCATAAATCAGATTGCTTGCACAGTCTAGACATAGTGAACCACCCTTATCTCAGTTAAGAACACTCCCTAGGGGATCCCTGGGTGGCACAGCAGTTTAGCGCCTGCCTTTGGCCCAGGGCGCGGTCCTGGGGACCCGGGATCGAGTCCCACGTTGGGCTCCTGGTGCATGAAGCCTGCTTCTCCCTCTGTCTGTATCTCTGCCTCTCTTCTCTCTCTCTCTCTCTCTGTGACTATCATAAATAAATTTTTAAAAAATTTTAAAAAAAGGACACTCCCTAAAACCAAGGGTCCCAATCAAGGCCAATCTTGCAAGCAGCCCCTCTAAATCTTGCAACCAGCAATTAAAACTCATTTCAGCCAAAAAGAATCAATCTCTCATATGTATATCTGTATGTAAGTACACACACACACTATTAAAGAGACTGTGGGTCTTTTATACCTTCAGGAACCCTAACAGACAGAAAGCCAGAGAGACTTTCTTAAAATTCAAGATAGATCATGACACTCCTCTGTTCAAAATCCCAAAATAGTTCACCATTTGTGTGCTAAAAGCCAAAATCCTTACAACAGCTTTCAAGGGCCTACACCATCTAACCCACCTGACCTCAGTGGCCTCTCCTTGGCTCTTCTTTCTGCTTCTCCAGCCATCATAACCAACTTGCTTTTCCTCAAAAACGTCAGGCATAATCCCACCTTAGAGCTTCTGCTTTCCTAATCCTCCATCTGGAATGCTCTTCATATATATATACACACACACACACACACACATATATATACATATATATATGTGTGTGTGTGTATATATACACACACACATATATATATATATATACACACACACACATACACACACACTGTTCACTCCCCTATTTCCTTCAAGTCTTCCTTCACATGTCACTTTCTCTGAGGGACCTACCTAAGCCACCCCGTTTAAAATGCACTTTCTTCACAAAGCGAAGTGTTCCCAAGACCAACCTGACAGGCCTTACAGCACTTCCTTAATCCTTAAGCTAATTCTTCCATACTCCTCATTTTCCAACACATCATACGATTTATTATGTTCCACTGTCTCTCTCTACTAAATATATGCCTGCTGAGGGCAGGGATTTTGGTCTCTTGTTCAATGCTCGCTTTTCAGCTGAATCACAGGGCAAGAGTCATAAATTTAACCTGACATAGTAGGAAACATGGAGACACTAAATGTCAAACAATGTGAGAAAACTCATGACAGGAAAGTAACTTACTACAAACAGTTACATCTTCTCCAAGCACGATGGTGCCTGCAAGATCAAGTCATTAGAAAATGTGGAAGGGATTTAAAGTTTTTCACTGAAGAGATAAAAGAAGGCACACTCAGAGTTACTGAGGTGCTAATGCAAGGAATTATCTACAAGGAATTATAAAGTTATATAAATCATATAAATTATAATATATATTTATATTATATATATAAATTATATAAATTATAAATTATATATACAAATTATAAAGTTATATATAAAGTTATATAAAAAATAAAATAAAATAAAAAGTTATATAAAAAAATTATAAATATCCACTACAAGGAATTATAAAGAAGCTACAGGAGGGAGTGGTTACCGGAAGCCAGAAAAGGCCTGGAGCTTTAAGACAGGGCCATTGGAACAGAACTGTGGCCAATGAAAACGTGCTTGCTGGTTATGGTATGTGGGGAACAGGAGATACAAATATGTGATACGTGGACCTCACCTTTCTCTCATTCTTAAGATCTCTTGCTAGTTTCTCCCACTACCTAAACCAAAGGGAACTCAGAGAAGTATGCAGTTCTTGAAGAATCAAGCTCCCAAAAACACTGCAAGAAGAGAAAGGTGGAAAGTGGGCCAGGAGGGACTAAAAGAGAATATCCAGCAGAGTAACCATTTTGTAAAGCTATCTGCAAAAGATACATCACTGTGTTTACCAGTGCCTTCGACTCACTGTGTTCCAAACCTAAATTTCAATCTCTTCTTTCCATTCCCAGGCCTATCACCATCCTCCCAGTCACATAGTAATTCTGATGCAACTATCCTTCCTCCCACATACACAGTCATTTGACAATTATACTTTCACAACTTCCCTCAAATTCCCTATTTCCAGCACGATCTCCTTGTTCGTGTTCTCATTTTCTTACCTGGTTAACAGGAGTTGTCTTAACGACCCTGTCATCACTGAACTGCCATCTATTCTACTCGGCACTACTGAGTTAATCTTTCTAAATTAACAGTCTCACTACCACTATTGTTGCTCAATAACCTTTAGTGATTTCCACTATCAGATAAGGCCCAAACTCCTTAGTGTATGACTCAAAGACCTCAGTAATGTGGTTCCAACTTTCTCCCAATGTATTTCCCACAAATCTCCTTTACCCTTAGTACAAATGAGTCACCAGTATTTGGAAGTAAATCAAGTTTACTGGGAAGAATATGACCATCAGAATCAGTCAAACTTGGATTCAACTTCCAGCTCAACCATTTCCTCAGCTGGGAACAATGGAAAAGTTACTTAACCTTTCTGAGATGAACCACAGCCACCAATCTATGAAGAAGAGGGTTAGTAAATGGATCCAGTCAGAATATTTATAATTTGTACAATATTTAGCACAAAGGCTCCATGTCTCTGCCTTTTCTCCCTCTAACCTCAAATTATCTTTTTCTCTTCAATCTTCTCTATGTGGCCAATTTTTTAGGTCAAATGCTGAATCCTCCACAAGGCTTTTCTTGATCTTCCAACTTGGAAGTCACTTCTCCCCAACAATCACATTATTTATACCTTCCTTAGAGCAACAAATATTTAAAACACTTACAGATAGTTAACATGGTTCATACCTCCTCTACTACAGTTGAAACAGCAGAGTGTTTACTAGCAGGTTCCCATATCCAAGTCAAAGGCAAAGCCTAGTTTAAAGCCAATCTTAGTACTAAGATTGCTCTACAGACTACATACATGCACATACGTCACTACTCTTCGCAAGACAGTTATTCATTCATCTCACTAACTGTGCAAATACCACATGGTTGGGAGTTGGGGATCAAATAAAAGTATACCTTTTACTAGACAGTCACTTCTTATCAGAGGTCATAATTTTAACATTACTCTGTACCAAAGAAGATAGTTTGTTTTGCTGCTGTTGTTGTTTTCAAGATTTTATTTATTTATTCATGAGGGACACAGAGAGAGAGAGGCAGAGACAGAAAAGCAGGCTCCCTTCCAGAAGCCCAATGTGGGACTCAATCCCAGGACCCTGGGATCATACCCTGAGCCGAAGGCAGACACTCAACCACTGAGTCACCCAGGTGCCCCAGTTTAAGCTGAAAAACATTCTTTCAATCAATCTGTCCAACAATCCTATAAGGCAGGTATTACTAATAGTGTCTCTTTTTTAAGGACCAGGAAACTGAGGTTCAGGCCAACTTGTTCAGTGTTACAGAATTAGAAAGTCAAAGGGTTAGGAACGAAATCTAGCTTATTTGATGCCAAACTTTATGAAATATTAAACCAGATGCTTATTCTGAGGCAAATTATATTTCCAACATAAGCATCAGAGAAAAAATGCACCTTTCATATGGTATCCAAACAATAAGTAACCAGTGAAAGAGAGAAGCCTTAATATCATCAGAAAATGTACTCTAAATGATAGAGACTAACTCCAAATTGTTGGTACACTGTTAACAACCTGAGATGGAGCCATAATGCTGAAAAGGAAAGGGTCCATCATTTCAAAAGAAACTGAATTTTAATCACAATGCAAGTTATTTGAAGATAGGAATCACATTAGTCTCACCCCTGTGTACCTCCAGATTCTAGAAGTCTTTTGCACAAAGGTATTCAATACCGGATGAAAATGACATTAAACCTAGGAAATAGGGACACCTGGGTGGCTCAGAGGCTGAGTGTCTGCCTTCGGATCAGGGCGTGATCCTGGGGTCCCGGGATCGAGTCCCCACATCAGGCTCCCTGCAAGGAGCGCGTTTCTCTCTCTGCCTGTGTCTCTGCCTCTCTGTGTCTCTCATGAATAATAAAATCTTAAAAAAAAAAAAAAACTAGGAAATAATCATGTCATTTAATTGATACACATCAAAGAATTTTAGTTCACATCAGGGATTTTTAAAGTGATGACACAAGCCCTTTTTCAGGTAGGTTTTTTTTTGTTTTTTTGTTGTTTTGTTTTTGTTTTTAGCAAACCAAAGTAGTAAAATCATCAAAGGGGCCTAAGAGAATCTACCTGGGAAGAGAAGGAAGTGTACAGATAAGAATGCCTAGAATCCTTTTCCTCTTTGAATATTCAATTCACCTAGCGCCAAGTGCAAGCAAAAAAGTAGGTGGAAAAAGTAAGTACATGAGATTCAATTGCCCTTTTGAGCCTTCCTACTTTGGGATTCCTTTTTTAAAAGCAGCTTTCAAATATTTCCAAAAGCAAGTTCCCATGTCAAAAACTAATGTTCCCAAACAGTTGTGTGTCTCTTGTTGAAATGAGTAATAAATTCTATTTCACAACTAAAATAATTCCACACATTTAGCAAAAGACTAAATTTAAACATCAAGAACATTCACGAAGTGCTAAACTCAAATTCAATTTGAGGCTAATTAATTCATGCCCACTTATTCTTCAAATACTGCCTCCCTCAAAATTATACAAATGTTAATTTTTAAAATGTAAAGAACATATAACCTTTTAATTATGGCAAATTCTTTTGTATCAGAAACTGACTTAATTACCGTAAAAGTTACCTGTTAACAAAATCATATCTTAAAAATCAGCTAATAAAAATATAAGATTTTTTTAAGATGAAAATGCAAGAATGGTGAGCATACTGCTAACTGCAATTTAAAAGGGTGTCCAAAATGTGAATTACACTCCTTATGGGAAGATTCAATATATAGTGATTATCATTTCTCACTTAATATTTCAACTGTGGGACGCCTAGGTGGCTGTGGTTGAGCATCTGCCCTTGGCTCAGGTCGTGGTCCCAGGGTCCTGGGATCAAGTCCCACATGGGGCTCCCTACAGGGAGCCTGCCTCTCTGTTTCTCAAGAATAAATAAAATCTTTAAAAACTAGTATTTCAACTGTTTTGTATTTCTATCATTAAGTTCTGCCTACCTTTAAGGTGATTTTGCTATCAATACTTGGCAAAGTATCGATTCAAATCTTGAATCTTAAAATAATGCAAAATAAAAAAAAATGGATAAAGTACTCTTAAGGTCTACATTGTAGTCCAGTAATTCAAGAAAAAAATTAAAAGAGCCCAATACATCAGGCTCTGCATTTTCATATAAGCTGTGGAATGCCCTTCGCCACCTCATCCACCTATTCTAAATGTCAGAACTGATACTAATGTCTCTTCTCTAACGTTTCCCTTGACCCACACAGAAAAAGTCATGATGACTGCTCAAGTATTTGACTAAAATGCCCACACTCTGTTTAAATTCCCACCACCTAAACTAAACTGTGGGTACCTCGTGAGCAAGGGCTCATCCTTATTTATTATTTAGCTAAGTTATGCTCAATAAATTGCTTAATGAATTGTAAGATCTAGTGCCAGGATTCCTCTTGAAGGTTGTTACTGAATTAATTACCAAATAGGACTTAAAACTAGCAGTATCAAATTGGACAGGATTCTAAGCAATTATAGTCCTCACATCACAGGAAAAAGTAGTACAAGAAAAATAAATGGACTTACCAAGGTTAAATAGGAAAATCTGAATCCACGTTTCAACTAGAAATTTAGATCTGGGGTACTGCCCACCTCTAATGCAGAGTAAACCTTTCCCACATACCCTTGCCAGTCTGTTATTTTCTTTGCTTTCTCAAGAGCTTCTGAGGAAGTATATTTATTAGCAAGTCACTCAATTCAATGAAAAGCAATTTCTGCAGTGAAAAACCTCTATTCACACACAACTGAAATATGATGGTACAAGTTTTAGGTAGAATAAGCTAGAAAAGAATAAACTGCGTATTTATTGCTATAAATTCCCAGACTTCAATGTATAGTCTTCAGAATACAAGGGCACTAAGGCTTATGTTTTAATGTAGCTAAACCACTTATTTTTAAATCAATTCTCTTGTAACTGAAATACAAAGCTGGGAGGAAAAATGACTAAATATCAAAAAAAATCCTTGTAGGGCTCTAGCAGATTTCCCGAGAACTACATGGACACCAGTATAACCAACAGCTTCAACCAGGCTTCTGCACTTGCTTTTTTTTTTCCTTTTATATGTTGTAAATAGCAACTCAACCCTGCAAAAAAAAAAATTTAAAGACAGAAGAAAAACTGTAAATATGCTAATCAATAAATTACATGCATCTACACCAAAGTACACCATATAGTCATGTAAGATACACGTATGACACAGAAGAATGTCTTTGATGCTAAAATCCATATATATGTATATGTATCTTACCCTGCAAAGAGAAAGATGTAGAAACAGGCAAATTGTTAACAAAGGTTATCTCTGGACACTAGGAGAAAACAGGAGGAGTAATTTTTTTTTTTTACCTTTACAAATTTTTTTTAAGACTTTATTCATGAAAGACAGTAAGGCAGAGACATAGGCAAGAGGGAGAAGCAGCCTCCCTGCAGGGAGACTGATGTGGCACTCGATCCCAGGACCCTGGGATCAGGACCTGAGCCGGAGGCAGATGTTCCAACCACTGAGACACCCAGCCATCCCTACAGTATGATTTTTAAAAATAAGCAAAAATATTCCTATTTCTTGTTCTCAATAATCCCATGATCTTAGGCAAATTACCTAAATTAGGTAAGCTTGTAGCTAATACACAACACAGAAATAATAAGGTCTCCTCATAGTGTTATTCTGAGGACTAAAATATATGAGGCACAAAGTACCTATAGTACAAGGCACAGAGGAAACACAGTCAGTGGTATCTTTACTCCTTCAGACAGTAATGAAATGTTTTAAGTGATAATGTATAGCCATCATTATGGAAAAACTGGCAAATATTTCTGCAGTTAAAAACCATTGGAGAGGGATCCCTGAGTGGCGCAGCAGTTTGGCGCCTGCCTTTGGCCCAGGGTGCGATCCTGGAGACCCGGGATGGAGTCCCACGTCGGGCTCCCAGTGCATGGAGCCTGCTTCTCCCTCTGCCTATGTCTCTGCCTCTCTCTCTCTCTCTCTGTGACTATCATAAATAAATAAAAATTAAAAAAATAAAAATTAAAAAAAACCATTGGAGAAAACAAAATGGGAGGATGGCAGTATGTTCCTGGAATGATAAGGCCCTTAACAGTTCTATTATGTATAATCTAGCTTTGAAAATTTTCATTGAAATGTTTTCATTGGATTTATCTTAAGGCTTTCGAAAGTTCGAGTGAGTACGTACCTTTTACTAAGAACTGAAAAACATGAAACCACAAAACTGCTGTATTCTATTACATTTAACTGAGTTAGACATCTCATTAATTAAATGCACATGTGATCAGTAAGAACCTATTATTCATCAGAGCAAGAGAAAAAACTTCATTCCATCAAAAGGAGTATTTTAAGTTATAAGACAATTACACTATGCAACATTTACAGTTGACCCTTGCACAACACAGGTCTGAATTCTACAGGTCTACTTACATAGTTATTTTTTTTTTTTTTTGACAATGCAGTATAGTACTGTAAATGTTATTTCCTCCTCCTTAGGAGTTTAAGAATTTTCTTCTCCCTCGCTTACTTTAAGAATACAACATATGACACATCTAACATACAAAATAGATGCTAACGGACCATGTTATCTATCGTTAAAGACACCCAGCTGACAGGTTATTAGCAGTTAGGTTCTGGGAGTCAAACCTTAAGAGATTTTAAACTGCACAGGGTGGGTGGCGGTCAGCGCCCCTAGCCCCCATTTCATTCAAGGGTCAACTGTAATCGACAACAGAAAAAGATCTATTATTTGTCTTTGTGAGAATGTTACCAACCATACATAAAAATCACAAAACTACATAACCCTATTTTTAAAAATTAATTTAGGTGTATACAAAAAAACCGAGCTAGCTGAATATACAATTAGTGATTACCCTTGAGATTTGGTCATATTGGTAGAATATTTACTCACTTTTCATTTACTTTGATTTATAACCAAATATTTAACACTAATAAATTTACTTTTAAAATACACCAGCCCCAAGATTCAGTAAGATCTCTGTATTTTCTATTTCCTAGTAATAATGCTATTTTCTATGACTTGAATTACAATCCAAATGTTATGCAACATAATTTTTTTAAGTAACATATTGCAGAAAATACGTTTCTTAGGCTTTACCTATTCTTTCAAGGGATTCTTTATTGAAAAAAATCTTACAATGTATTTTCACTTTTAATAGAAAGCATCAAACAAAGGCACATCAAAATAACCTGCAGAGACATTAAGACAAAAGTACTTTCCAACTCTGGTTTAGAGGCAACTTTTTTTTTGCCCTGTTTCAGATAGAAATAAAATAGGGCCTTCTGAAACAGAAAAGAAGGAATTTTTTCCAGTAATCAAAATCTTATCCTCAGTAAGTTGGGTTAAAATGGGAGAGACTTACCTAAATGTTATCCTTCTAGGTAAAAATCCATATACTGTCTAGATGCAGTTTTGCTCAAATCAATTCAACATCCAAAGGTCAACTTTCAATCAGCAAAGATACAGGCATAAAAAATTTAAATTTAAAAATGCAAATTCTCAAATTTGAGAAAAGCAAGCACTTAAAAGAAGTCTACCAATTAAGTGACACTATTATTACTTCTGGTCTTGAGGAAAATCATCATAAATACCAAGTTTTCAGCTATCCCCGAACCCTTTAACCTTGCTTAAATGCAAAAATTCATCGTGAGGCAGATTTGAGAAATTATGTTCTAAATCACTAAGTTATAGGAAGGTACAAACCAGCATATCATTCTCTAGTTATTCCTATGAACATTAACCATTTGCAAGCTTAAGATTTAATATTACCAATCTTTAACTTTCAAACCACACTCAATAATTACCACAGAACTTATACTAAATATACTAGAAATTCAAAAGTTCATCACAAGAGGGAGACAAAAAATAGGTTCGTTTTTGATAATCTTTCAAATTAGATTCAAGTATGACGCAAAATTTGTATTCAGTACTAGATTCTATGCCACCTCCTCTCATGAATTCTTAAATTTTAAGTACTAATGTTCAGATAGTTTTCATAAGTGAAAGGACTTACAAAATACAACTGGTTGCCCCTGAAAAGAAAAAAAAAAAAAACCCCTACATGTCAAAAATGCTTCTATCAGAACTGACAAGAGCAATTCCAGAAAGACTAAATACCACTATGCTTTTGCTTTCACTAAATACCAGTCCAGAATACAGAAATCTATAAAGATAAATACACGACAATAAAGTGTTAATATACTATGGACAGCACTGTGATTTGCTTTTCTAATGAACAAATAATCCTTTTACCTAACTCGTTTTACTTTTTATAAGTCACTATGTTGGGAATACAAAATGACAATAACCTTATTATTAGACTTTGGAAACTCTCCAAAAGGACTACTCTAAGACCCAGAAGAATTAAATCTTCCCGCTAAAGTTGAATAAAAGGCAAGCAGAGGAATAACTATAATGAAAACTTTAAGCATATCATTTTCCGTATCTTAAAGGCACTCAAAAAAGCAGGACTAAACTACCAAATGAATAAGCTCATATGTAGTATGTTTCACTAAAAGTGAAAAATAAATTTAAGGAAACTAGAACCATTTAAGAGCAAAAGATTTGACTATATTTACTCAATGTGCGAAAACATCGATCCCATTTGTCAGAGGTATACTCAAGTTATTTGTACCAAGCATCAGGTATTCTTTGTCAAACTGACTGCTAAGCAGCCATAATCTAGCCTCACAATCTTCACCTTTCTTCATATCTCTCAAAATGAAAGCTCTAGCAATTAAAAGATTTGGCAAGAATTAAGACATTAAGAAATAAATATACACTAGCAAGAACTAAGACCAAGTCAACACTAAAATAATCTTTTACTTTAAAGCCCATTAACCTCCTCTTCAGAAAGCTTCCTACCATACGTCTGGGCTTCTGAACGCAACATTCAAGTTAAAAATTTTACCGTTAACATTAAATCAAGTGTGCTATATTTTAGGTACTCTGAACCCACCCACCAGGTTATACATACTCTCACTCAATCATGTAAAGAATTGAATTCTTTATTTGTGATATCCATAAACGATGCTATTCTATATTTCTAACCAGGAAGGCAATTTTCTCCTATATCATTGTTTTGTTTTGTTTTTTTATAAACAACAACTTGAATTCTATTGCATGAAAGGGCTACAAATATACATTTGTTAACCAAGCAGAATACACAAATATTTTGCTTTACAACTTGCACCTAAGATACCAGTACACGTAGCTGGTTCATTAGTTGTCATAGCAATTTCGGGCCACTGCCCAAGCTATGTGTAGCAGTTTACATTTTCAAATCTTGTGTAGAAAGGGCAATTGTGATATGGACTGTTAACTACATTCCCATAAAGCCCATCTTCGTTACAAGTAAACGTGTAACCAAAGTCTGCACAGATCTTTGATGGCAAAATTTCTAAATCTGATGCAATTATCCTAAACAAGTTTTTAAAACAAATTGTTTTTGCAGAGATACTGCCATTCTGCCAGTAGATGGTGCTACAAAGGTTGGGGGAAGGATTTCCAAGAGGACAACAGTTCAGCTATAGGAAACGTTTAAACCTGCTCTGAAAATACAAAAATGCATTTAGTTTAAGGGTAAAATATAACCCTTCTTTGTAACCATTCATTACAGACAAACCAGTAAGAGGGACGAAACTAGGCCATCTGAAAAATTTTAAACAGTTTATATGAATGAAAACACATGCTTAACACAAACTATCTTTTTGAACTACACAGTACATACTTTGAAGTAAATTCTCATAGAAAGAAGTGACCAACCATGTCAAGATGATAAGCAAATCACTTAGTACAAGAGATGGATGCACAGAAACTTTGAAGATTTTAAAAAAATACATCCACCACTTCAAAAGTTTTGCCTGTAGGGATAAAACTCAACACGTCACTAGAAGAGCAACAGGGGGGGGGAAAAAAAAACCACCAAAGGACCTCTTAAAAGTGTCTTCAAGTACACATCAAGAATTTAGAATTAACACGAAAAAATTTTAACTAATATCCCTTAAAACGGTACGGAATAGATCCTAGAAAAAAAATGTTAGACATATACGGTCAAACACAATGATTTATTAAAAATAAAACGTAAAAATGATTTTTGTACATATGTGTCCAAATTTCAGGCATGGGATCCAAGTAGATTTCATAGAAAACGCTGTAGCCAGATATCAAGTCCTTACAACAAAGTAAACTACCCCCCACCCCAACCCCCGCCCAGGTTTTGCTACAGAATCAGCAAGTTCACTCCCTCCCCCCCCCAAAAAAAAACACAAATTAAAACAAGACATTTTGCTAGTATAAAAACGACCAAGGTCCAAGTAATAATAAAAAAATAGAGTCCATCAATGACTGTAACACAAAAATGTGTATGTGGGGCCGAGTCCATCTTCAGAGGGAGAGACAAGAGAGGTGGCAGGCAAATAGGGCAACACCCCCAAGGATAAGCAGCCTTAGAAGCGGCTCCCCCAAGGGCAAAACGGGGAAGGCGGTGGTGGGAGAGTAAAGAACGTAGGAGTTACCCCAGCTGGGGTGTAGAAGAGCTACCCCTATAGCCACTCCCAGGCATATTTAGATTTCTTTTTAGAAGGAGCTGCCTCCATAACCACCGCCACCGCCGTAGCCGCCTCTGTAAGGTCCACTGTTACTGCGACCGCCCCAGCTGCTGCCACCGCCGCCGCCGCCGCCGCCGCCCTTCATGGGCCCGTAGGAGGACTGGTGCTGGCTGTAGCTGCCGAAGCCGCCGAAGCCGTTACCGTAGTCGCTCCCACCGTAGGACGAACCGCCTCCGCCGCCTCCGTAGGCATTGTAGCCGCCACCGCCACCGCCGCCGCCGCCGTAACCACCGTAGCTGTTGTAACCGCCGCCGCCGCCGCCCTTAGACAGGCCGTTCTGGTCTCGACCCCCGCCGCGGCCCCGGCCGCCCCGGCCGCCCCGGGAGGACCGGGAGCCGCCTCCGCCCCCACCGGAGTGGATATCCTCCTTGGGCACGGCCTTCTTCACCTCCACGCGATGGCCCTGGATCGGGTGGAACTTGACAACCGCGGCCTTGTCTGCCGCGTCGTGATTCTGGAAATACACGAAGCCAAAGCCGCGCTTCTTGCCCGACTGCTTGTCGGCAATAATCTCGGCCTTTTCCACCGTGCCAAACTGCGAGAAGTGCTCGATCAGGTCGCCCTCCGCCACGTCTCCCTTAAGGCCCCCGACAAAGAGCTTCTTAACCTTGGCGTGGGCACCGGGCCGCGCCGAATCCTCCCGGGACACCGCCCGCTTCAGCTCCACCGTGTTGCCGTCCACGGCGTGGGGCGAGGCGGCCATGGCGGCATCGGCCTCCTCCACGTTGGAGTAGGTCACGAAGCCGAAGCAACGGGAGCGCTTGGTCTGGGGGTTCACCACCACCACGCAGTCCGTCAGAGTCCCAAAGGCCTCGAAGTGGCCGCGCAGGCCCGACTCACTCGTCTGCACGTTGAGGCCGCCGATGAACAGCTTGCACAACTGGGAATTCTCCATCTCCACGGCCCGGGCCTTCCCCCCGCCCTGCGAGCCCCGAGGTTTCGCCGTCGCCGTTATCGTTGGCTAAGGCCTCCTCACAGCTTGGGCCCAGCCGTTGCTGGAGCCGCCACGGCCGTCACCGACGGGGAAGGGAGGAAGGGAAGGGGAGGGAAGGAGGAAGAGAGGAAGGGGGAGGGAAGGGGAGAGGTGCTGGCTAGAGGGCGAGCCGAGGAGACTGGAAGACAACCAAGGCCGTCGCTACCGCTACCGCCGCCGCCGCCGCCTCCGCTCCCCTATCTGGGCACCACACAAAGAGGCCGCTGAACGCGCGCGCACCCTCCCCGAGGCGTGCGTCACCGCCGACGCACGGCCGCCCGGCGCCGCCCGCCAATCCCTGCGTCGCTCTCCCTAGTCCCGCCTACCGCGCCGCGGCGCCGCTCTCGGCCACCGACTCCCCGCCCTCCGCGGTCGATTCAAGCCCTCGGCCTGCGCCGCTCCCGCCGCCGCCTCTGTAGGCCGGGTTTCACGCCCCGGCTCCCCGGGTGCCCCGACCACGGACGCCCCCGGCTCCGCGCGCACCTCCGCAATTCCTCTCCTTCCAGCCCCGCGGCTGTTCCCAGCGTGCTGCCCCCTCCCCTTGCCGTATCCCCTCGCCCCACTCCGCAGTGGCGTTCGCGCCAGCCCCTTGAGGGACGTGTGGCTGCAGCCAATCACCGCGATGCGCTCGCGCCCACTTCCGTTCTCGGCCGCCGCTGGACGGGCGCGCTCCCCGGTGCGCTCCCCGGGTGCAGAACCTGCCTGCCGCCGGAACGCTGCCCCTGGCCCCGGGCTTGGCGCGGGGGGCGGGGGGGGGTCAGCGGGGGCAGTTCCCAACGGATGCGACCCGGGGCGCGCCACGCGCGGGCTTTTTGAAAACTCGACTGTTGGGGTTGGGGGCCTGGGCTCACCCGCCGCGGTTCGGCGGGACCGCTACACCTGGCAGCCCGGCAGCCCCGCCGCCCGGCCGCCCCGCCCGCACAAAGATGGAGGGCAGAGGCCTGATCGGGAAAGGCGGTTACTGACGGTTTCCCGGGGGCCCGAGCCTCAGGTAAAGTGCAGCGCGGGCGCGTGGTGCCGCGCAGGGGCGAGCCCGAGGCCCGGCGGAGGTCGGCGGCGTGCCCCCAGCGGCTCCGACTTCCCATCGAGGCGCGGCGCCAGACCCCCGCCACCCTCCGGCCCGAAGCGCTAGCTCGCTCGCGCACAGCTGGCATTGCCCATTTACCGAGGGGAACACACCGTCTTCCATGTTTACGTTACCTATGCGTTGCTTCCTTCCCAACCAAACCGTTAGCTTTTTTTTTTTTTTAAGGCATTTTATAACCTGGAGCCAAAGGAGTTGAAGGAAGCACGTAAATACCACGCCCCCCTGGTACTGCCTTACCGACCCTCCCTCCGGTGCAAGAGAAAGCATATAAGGGCTTCCGCGTCCTGGACCTTCGTGTGCCTGTCAAGATCCAACGAGGGGGACGCTAGTACAAGACATTGCATGACCAAGATCCCCACCCCCAAAAGCCAGGTGGTAAATAGTGAAGAAGAGGTATTACTCCTCCCTGCACCTTGGAGTATTAAGGACTGAATGGTGAAACAAGTGGAACTTGCACTCAATCTGGAATTCAAAGGCTAGATACAATTTCAAAAGGGACTCTAAATAAGCAAAGGAAACAAAAGCCACATAAAATTCAAGGAACAGTAAGTAGACTAGTTTGGCTGGAGCAAGAGGTTTTGATAGAAAACAGTCGTTGGTGGGACGCTTGGGTGGCTCAGCGGTTGAGCATCTATCAGCCTTCAGCTCAGGTTGTGAGTCCCATATAGGGCTCCCTGCGGGGAGCCTGCCTCTCCCTCTGCCTGTGTCTCTGCCTGTGTGTGTGTGTGTGTCTCTCATGAATAAATAAATATTTTTTTTAAAAAACAGTCATTGGTAAGGCAGGTTTAGGATCTCTGACATGGAATGCCATGAAAATATTTCAAAGGCATAGAGATAAGATTGAAGGCTTGAGGATAAACTAGGGTCTGGTAGGACCACCTACTAAGTGATCATACAGTTGTGTGACTTTGGGCACGTCACTTAACATTTTTTAAAACTTAGCCAATTTTATTATCTGAAAATCAAAACAATAAAACACCTCCCCGCTGTGGTAAAAATTAAATGGGATTCTGTATGTAAATGCACAGTGCCTGGTACATAGTAAATGCTCAGTGCATCCAACAAATGTATGAGGTGCTGGAAATATGGCAGTGAACAGACAAAACTCTTCTGCCCTCATTGAGCTTATATTCTAGTGGGGAAAAGCAGACAATAAGTAAGAATGATATACATAGTATGTTAGAGAGTGATCAGTATGGTTACTAAAAGAAGACAGTAGGAAGCTAGTTACAAAAAACCCCACAACATTCAAATATATCAGGATTTGATAACTGATGATAAAGAATGAGGAAAACAAAAGCATACCAGTGTTTGGAATCTGGAACACTAAAACTGTAGCCTGAAAGAACTACAAAATTAAGAAAAGGAACTGTTTTGGAGGGACTGAGGGAGTGATGAACACAGTTTTATTTATTTTTTTCACAGTTTTAATATTTAAGGTGATATGGGATATTTATATGGCACTGTCTTCTGAGGTGCCCAAGACTACAGCTCACATGAGAGATTAAACCTTAAGAAATAGATCTTGGGGCCCGGCCCCTGGGTGGCATTCTTGATTTCAGCTCAGGTCCTGATCTCAGAGTTGTGAAACTGAGCCCCACTTAGGGCTTCACCCTGGGCATGGAGTTTGCTTAAGATTTTCTCTCTCCCTCTGCCCTTCCCAACCTTCCCTCTAAAAACAAAAAGAAACCCCCAAAACCTGTTATACAAAAAAAAAAAAAAAAGTTAAAACAGCGAAAGATGAATTTCTGAAGGAAAGCAAATTAGAACGTAACTTATTTTCCCATCTAAACTATAAATTCCAGGGCGCCTGGGGAGCGCTCAGTCAATTAGCATCTGGCTTTAACTCCGGTCATGATCTCAGGGTCCTGGGATTGAGCCTGCACTGGGGCTCCCTGCTCAGCTGGGAGCCTGCTTCTTCCTCTCCTTCTGTCCCTCTTCCGCTCATTCTCTCAATATCTCTCTCCCAAAATATTTTTAAAAATAAAACAATAAAATAAAAAATCCTCTATACCACCTAATTGGGAATCCATTATGGGTTTAATTTCTACAGACTAGAAAAGCTTGACAGAAGCATATGTCTGGTTAAAAATCTTACATATAGGGGCTCTGAACTGTATAAAAATGCCAATTTCCTGGGGCACCTGGGTGACTCAGTAGGTTAAGCAGCCAACTCTTGATTTTGGCTCGGGTCATGATCTCAGTCAGGGTTCTGGGATTGAGCCCCATATCCGACTCGTGCTCAGTGCAGAGTCTGCTTGAGGATTGTCTCTCCCTCTCCTCTGCTCCTTACCTAACTCACATGCTCACATGCATGTGCGCTCTCTCAAATAAATCCTTAAAAAAAAGAAAACTTACATATAGGAAGGGTTTAAGGGATGAGAGGCAACACAAGCATGTTTAAAAGACACTTATGAAGCCGGGATAAATGCAAGATAGTTGGAATGTTAAGTTCATTTTGGAGATTAGATTGGTAATGGGGGACAGTGAATAAGGAGTATTATATAAATGCTTAAATGATGCAGTCAATTTCCTACTCCTCAGATCATTCAAGAAGAAAAAAAGATTTTATTTTACCTTTCAGATCATTGCCTGAGTTTGTTTCCTGGCTTTACCTTGCTTACCAGTGTCTCAGCCTTCCAAAACAAAAATTAAATCCTACACACAAAAATTAAAAATATAGCTGAAATTTAGACATTTGGTTTTCCATCCCTCTTGCAAAAACTCAATTACAGAAACCTAATTGAATGTGGTGGTTACACAACTCCTACAACTACACACTAAAAAAAGGTATATTTTACTGTACCTAAATTATACCTAGAAAAAGAGGGAGAAAGGGAAAAGGATGAACTGAAGAAGAAAGGGAAAACTATGATAACCTGTATTTCCAGAAAGCAGTAACTCCAACTTTTTAAATCAAGAGTCTCTTTTTGCAGTTAAAGTTCTGGTATTGACTGAATTGTGTCTCCTCTCCAAAATTCATATGTTGAAACTCTGGCCCCCAGTACTTCTGAATGTAACTGTAATTGATGAGAAAATCTTTAAAGAAGTGATTAAGTTAAAATAAAGCTATTAGGATGGGGCTCTAATCCAATATGACTGATGTCCTTATACAAAGAGAAAGATATACCAGGGGCACTTGTGCACAGAGGAATGACCATATGAAGAGCCAGCAAGAGGATGGCCATCTGCCAGCCACACAGGTCTCAAAAGAGCGTAACCCTGCCAGTATGTTGATCTTGGACCTCAAGAAACCAGAACTGCAAGAAGATTAATTTCTGTCTTATTTTTAAATTTCTGATGTTTAAGCCTCTACCATTCTGTGGTATTTTGTTATGGAAGACCTAGCAAATTAAGACATGCTCCATTTTTATTTATTCAATGTACCTTTCAAAAGGGCACTTTCATTTATGATAAGCTATAATCTTTGTAATGACTCTTTTGCAACTCCTATCAAAAGCCTTAAAATTTGATCCATTCTTTCAAACCAGTAATTATGCTTCTGGACATTTATGCTAAAGAAATAAGTGAGGATCTGTGTGAAGATTTAGTTACAAGGGTTTCAAAACTGTTCATAGTAGAAAAAAACTGGAAACTACCTAATTTCCCTCAAACAGCTAATTAAAAAAATAAGGAAACTGGGCACTTGGGTGGCTCAGTTGGTCAAATGTCTGCCTTCAGCTCGGGTCATGATCCCAGGGTCCTGTCATCAAGCCCCACGTCAGGCTCCTTGCTCAGTTGGGAGTCTGTTTCTCCTTGTCCCTCTGCCCCTCTCCCAACTTGTTCTCTCTCTCAAAATCTTTTTTAAAAAAGTAAGGAAATATCCTCTAGCTAAAAATATTATGAAGTACTTAAATTGATATTATAGAAGAAAAATGGCTGTTTAGGTATGAATCTTATACTATCATGATGATGTATAAAAGGTCACATTACTTATTTTATCAAATTTTATCAAAAAAGCCTGACTCTCAACCCCACAGGTGACCAAATGACAAAAATGTCAACATATCATTATTGGGGCTCCTCTCACATTTTTTGCTCAAAGGCACTTGCCTCTCTCTACTTCCCCTCTTGGACAACCTAAGACTTATTCTGAATAAAATGCTTTTTGTTTCAAATATATATTTAAAAAGCCACCATGAGACTGGCTTTAAAATGAACTGTCCTGAGGCAAGAGAATACACAGACCTATTTAATCTGTGGAGATATTAATTGTATCTTGTTTCACTGCTGGTGGTATTTCAAAAGGGAATTATATTGATTTCCTTCACATGGGAGAGATGTCAAAGGAGAAGGGCTTAATCTAAAAAAAATGACTGCTTCCCAAGTTTAGGAGAAGTGACCAGATTAAAAGTACAAGCTTCCAGTTACAAGGTAAGTAAGTCCTGGGAATGTAATGGACCACATGGTGACTATAATTAACAATCACATTTTGCATATTTGAAAGTTGCTAAGAGAGTAGATCTTAGAAGTCCTCATCACAAGAAAAAAAAACCTGTGATTATGGTGAAGAATGCTAACTAGAGGTAAGCATTTTACAATATATATATATGTATTTTAGGTCCTATGTTGTATGCATAAAACTAATACAATGTTATATGTCAAGATCTCAATTTTTAAATTTTTTTAAAAAAAGAAGTAATCAGAACCTCCTAGCTTTTTGTCCACTGGAGAAAACCATGGGCCAGTCCAGTGTATAGCCCCATCATTCCACCCTACCCTACACGCAAACACAACACACAGATAACAGTGGAGATTGGACACTAATTATCTTGAAAGCAAGGGAAATTACCTTGGTTTTAGAACCAGATCCATGTTCTCAATCACAAATAAACCTGGAATTCTTACATGTAAAACTCCCCCCCCCCCAAAAAAAAATAGATAATGAATTTACAACCAGATGTGTGAGAGGCTGGGGGTAGATTATTAGCAGCAGAGGATGTTAAGACTTATGTTTTGTGTCCCCCAAATTCATATGTTGAAGCCTAATCCCCAATGTTCTGGTATTTCGATGGAGTGGTACTTCAGAAGGTAATTAGGTCACAAGAGTGGATCTCTCATGAATGAGATTAGTACCCTTATAAAAGAGATCTCAAAATGCTTTCTAGTCTTCCAACATAGGGGGAGACAATGAGAAGGTGGCCAACTATAAACCAAGAACCAGGTACTTATCAGACTCCAAATCGTAGGCACTTTGATTTTAGACTTCCCAGCCTCTAGAACTGTGAGAAATTTTTTTCTAAGTAAGAGAGAGAATCTTAAGCAGGCTGCACACCTAGCATGGAGCCCAGGCAGGGCTCAATACCATAACCCTGAGATCTGGACCTGAGCCAATAACAAGAATCCAATACTTAACTGACTGAGCCACCCAGACGCCAAAATTTCTGTTGTTTATATGCTAGCCAGTCTCTGTACTTTTGTTATAGCAGCCTGAATGAACTAAGAAGATTTAACAATTTGACATTTCTCAGAATATCTGCCCTAAAATATACATACTCAAGTACAAACACAATGCACAGACTCATACCAGAATATAAGCCTTCTAAAATGAAAGCATTTAGACCATTCCATTTTCATTTATTCATCATATTTAATTCATTCATGGGCTAGCTATTGTGGAAAAAATACACAATTGAGCTCCAGGAGCTGAACAATCTTTTTTTTTTTTTTTTTTTAAGATTTTATTTATTTATGAGAGACAGAGACAGGCAGAGGGAGAAGCAGACTCCCTGCAAGCAGCCCAATGCAAGACTCTATCCCTGACCCCAGGATCACCCTGAGTCAAAGGCAGATGCCCAACCGCTGAACCACCCAGGCGTCCCACAGGAGTTCAACAATCTTGGGAGAAGTAGTAGTATAAGAGAGGTTACAAATATAGGTTGTCAGGACAGAAGTGAGCATTCTTTCATTTACAGAAATTCAGTCTAAATTCTTCTGATAGAAGCTAACTTCAGAAGTAGGGTTAAGAGGCCTACACAAAGGTTAAGAGGCCTAGAAAGACTACCCCCATACAATGTGCAGAAGAGAGACAGAAGTAGGGTATGACTTGAGAAAGAGCCCATTTAGAATGGCAGAGTGGTACATAATACTGATTAGCATCTCCAGGGCCAGAAGTAAGGCAGATGTGGTAGGGATTGGGCAGAAAGAATTATTTGAGAGATAATTGAAAAACAATTGGAATTGACTTAAGGTGGTAATCAACTGATTTTAGTAGGTTAAGTTTCTTATTTTATGATAAAGTAGATCACGATTTCATTCACGAACCTAGTGAATTTGAACAGGAGACAGGTCAAAGATTTTTTGTTTTGTAGCTGTTGTTGCTGCTGCTGTTATATCAGCCATTAACTGCCTATCATTAGGCTTTTTAGGTTAGAGATAAATATCTATCTTTTTAAGCCTCTCTTATTTAAACTAATTCTCTCGTGATTAAATATTTAAAAAATAAACTAATTCTAACTTAAACAAGAAGATTCCATGATCTCTAATTTTTCTTGCAAATGTTCAATGAACCACCAATGTTATTCAATGCCTGATGCTACGTGTTATGTGTTATCCTCTCATGGATCTTCAGAGGTGTATTTTATATCTTTCAGCTGAAAAAAAACTGATGCTTTATATTACACTGCCCATGGTCTGCCAACTATTTACTATCTAGCCTTCCATCACACAAAAAAAGTTTGTGCCTAACATAGGCACAGGTCAGATAATATAAATGCAACGGACTAGAAACAGAAAAAATATAAGATTAAGGAGGAGGAGAAGAAACACATTCATATCCTCCTGAATCCCTTTGCTTAGATTTCTCAACTTCAAAATTAAAAAATCTTTAAAAATTCAAGGAAGATATCACCATTTTCACATCATCAACGTGCTACTTAATTTTACCTGGGCACAGGCTGTCATCGTTGCAAATGACAATTTTAGCAGAGAACATTATTTAACCTAAATTTGAATCTTTCGGTACGAAGAGCCACAAGGAAAACCAAAAGATGGAAGGCCAAAGTAGAGTCAGAAGGAAGAGGGATGACAGGGTACCTGGTTGGCTCAATCAGTTATGCATTTAGCTCCTGATCTCAGGACTGAGTTCTAGTCCTACACTGAAAGAAGGAAGAGGAATGAGATGAAGTACCCACCCCCACAAAGATGAAATCTGATTAGGAAAACCTTAGAACTTTTATTCTTTATCTCAAAGTAATTCAGAAACTATAGTTAGAAGAGTTTCATGAATATGCAAACTAAAACATGGCAAACTAAACACATTTTCTATAGCTTCTTCTCAAAAATCCATTAAATGACAGTTAAAAAAAAATTTAAGGGCATAAACCCATTAGGAACTGAGAACCTCCTCAAATTCATATGTTGAATCCCTAACCCCACAATGTGACTGGATTTGGAAAGAGGGTCTTTAGGGAGATAACTGAAGTTAAATGAGGTCATAAGAGTTGGGCCCTAATTCAAAACAACTGTCCTTATTAGAAGAGAATGAGGGGTGGGGCACCCAGATGGCTCAGCATTTAAGCATCTGCCTTTGACTCAGGTCTTGATCTAGGGGTCCTACTTCTCCATCTGCCTATGTCTTTGCCTCTTTCTCTGTGTCTCTCATGAACAAATAAAATCTTATAAAAGGAAAAGAAAAGAATGAGGGGCACCTGGGTGGCTCATTCTGTGGAGCATCAGACTCTTGTATTTGACTCAGGTCTTGATCTCAGGGTCATTAGATGGAGCCCCCCTCTTGGCTCCCTGCTGGGTGTGGAGGCTGCTTGGGATTCTCTCTCTCCCTCAGCCCTGCCCCCACCAACCCCACTCACGCTGGAGGAAGAGGAAGAGGAGGAGGGGGAGGAAGGAAGGAAGGAAGGAAGGAAGGAAGGAAGGAAGGAAGGAAGGAAGGAAGAAAGAGAGAGAGAGAGAGAGAAAGAAAGAAAAAGAAAGAAAGAAAGAAAGAAAGAAAGAAAGAAAGAAAGAAAGAAAGAAAGAAAGAAAGAAAAAGAAAAGAAAGAAAGAAAAGAAAGAAAGAAAAGAAAAGAAAGGAAAGAAAGAAAGAAAAGAAAAGAGAAGAAGAAAGAAGAGGAGACACCAGAGACCCCTTTCTCTCTCCATGTGTACACAGCAAAGAGATCATTTTTGAAAAGAGGTAAAGTACTGCCAGAAACCAATCCTTATGGCAGCTTGGTCTCTGACTTATAGCCTCCAGAGTTATGGAGCCACCCAGTGTATGATAGTGTGTTATACAGGCACCTAGAAGTACAGATGTGTAGAGATATAAGATCTCATTTGTATCTACAAAGCTGCCTATATATACCTTGCCCAAATTTCTCTACGTAAAATTACATCAGATTTAGTGATTTACTGATGAATTCCATAAGAGGGTCACAGAATTACATTCCTTAAAATTACATAAATTGCTTAACTTTAGGTTTTAAATTTTATGACTTATATTACCCTAAAAACTTACATTTTTAATGCGCTGTTTTTACTTAGTCCAGTAAGAACTTCAATTTTTTTCAATATTTATTTCCTTAAGAAATTTTATACTGAATATTTACACTCCATGAGGCATGTGTCAGATCAACATGAAAATCAAGTTTTAAATTTTACCTGCTAAGTCCATATTCAGCTTCTAGTTTCAGCCTGTAATATACTTGGGAATGTGGACAACTTATAAAGCTTCTTTTCCCCACTTACACAGAAAACTTTTGCACTGAAATTAAATTTCCATCAACCTAAAAAGTGACAATACATAATGAGATTTAATTTGTAAGGTGTTCTTTTTTTTAATTTTTATTTATTTATGATAGTCACACACAGAGAGAGAGAGAGGCAGAGACATAGGCAGAGGGAGAAGCAGGCTCCATGCACCGGGAGCCCGACGTGGGATTCGATCCCGGGTCTCCAGGATCACGCCCTGGGCCAAAGGCAGGCGCTAAACCACTGCACCACCCAGGGATCCCTGTAAAGTGTTCTATATTCAGACTTGTGAATGAAGTAACATTCATACACCATACACATTTTGAATTCTCAGGAATCTGGTCCCTCCTCATTTGTAAATGCATACTGAAGAGAGCAGAGAAGAGGACAGTCTACCCCATAAACTTCAATAGTGGTATTTAATTGTAATCATTCAGCGAATTCAGAGTATGTAAAGTCTTTCTGGATCATTCAAGATCTAAACATTTTTAGTTAAATGACATTTATTTATTTTTTTTAATGACACTTATTATCATAATTTCGGCACATTAATATTAGAGAAAATATTTTTTCAACTAAAACTAGAAGAACAACTGGAAAAATAAAAATAGGCAAGATTTATATGAGCAACAGTGTAATGATGATCAACAGCTATGAAATCAACAAGTGTGTGCTCCTCTGCTGGGGATTTACCCCAAAGATACAGATGCAGCGAAACGCCAGAACTCCTGCACCCCAATGTTTCTAGCAGCAATGTCCACAATAGCCAAACTGTGGAAGGAGCCTCGGTGTCCACTGAAAGATGAATGGATAAAGAAGATGTGGTTTATGTATACAATGGAATATTACTCAGCCATTAGAAACGACAAATACCCACCATTTGCTTCGATGTGGATGGAACTGGAGGGTATTATACTGAGTGAAATAAGTCAATCAGAGAAGAACAAACATTATATGGTCTCATTCATTTGGGGAATATAAAAATTAGTGAAAGGGAATAAAGGGAAAGGAGAGAAAATGAGTGAAAATATCAGTGAGGGTGACAAAACATGAGAGACACCTAACTTTGGGAAGTGAACAAGGGGTAGTGGAAAGGGAGGTGGGCGGGGGGTTGGGGTGACTGGGTGATGGGCACTGAGGGGGGCACTTGGAGGGATGAGCACTGGGTGTTATGCTAAATGTTGGCAAATTCAATTCCAATTAAAAAAAACAAGTGTGTGCTCCTTGAGGAACTTACTCTATATTGAGAAAATCTCTCAGCATATACAGAAGTGATTTGTTTGGGATCGGCCATGTGCATGGCCTAATTTACATGAAATCTATTTTACTTTGTTGCCCAAAATTCTGAATATGGTCTATTTTCCAGATTCTGAAGTGAATATATGAAGCACTTTTCATTCACCAGTATCAATTAAAGGAGTTTCTTTCAATTATTAAAACTGCACATAATTCTGTTCAGATTCTAATAATTTGCTAATTCCCATCTAATTTCTGTTGGCTTTGGAAGAATTATTTTTAACCTGGCTCTGACATGATTATCTATAGCATCCAACCAAAATATAAGGCAATACATTTTCTAAGTTTCATCACAAGCATGGCTTTGTGAAAACACTGCAATGATCTTACTGGCGCATTCAAAAATTCTACTAGAAATAGTAAGTCCCATTATATCTAAGCATTTACTGTTGGTAAGGTTCCTTAATCTCCTGAATTTCAATTTTCAAACAATATTCTTATTCTACACTCTAGAATCTTACTTAGAGCATGGACACACCCATTAATAGTCATCCAGTTCCAAAACTTTCATGGGACACATGTGGCCCAGAGAGTTGGAATGTTATGTCCAGAGCCACACAAACAGGTAGTAGTAGAGTTATAACCTGCTGTAACTTCTCACCTGCACACAACAGCTTTTTCACACATGGCTAAGCCCATAACACTCTTGCTGGTACAGTTTCTAGGTAGGCTTCCTTATTTAGAAAATAAAATCAGGGATCCCTGGGTGGCGCAGCGGTTTGGCGCCTGCCTTTGGCCCAGGGCGCGATCCTGGAGACCCGGGATCGAATCCCACGTCGGGCTCCCGGTGCATGGAGCCTGCTTCTCCCTCTGCCTGTGTCTCTGCCTCTCTCTCTCTCTCTCTGTGACTATCATAAATAAATAAAAATTTAAAAAAAAAAAGAAAATAAAATCATTAAAGCAGAACTTGGGTTGTCATTCTATACTTGCAGTTATCATTTATCTGAAGTCTACTGACAACCTGTCACAAAGGAAATCTCCAGACTCAATTTCTCCTGACTCAAAATAAGATTAAAAGAAATTTAAGAGTTGGGTATTTGAATGAGATTTTGCATCTAGAAGATAAAACTGCAAGAGAACTGCAATTAAACTGGTATTCACTCCAAATCTGCTGCCAGCCCTAAGTCACCTCAGGGGACACGGAAAGGGGAGAGAGAACAGAAGGGCGCCTTCATCTATCCAACATTAGAATGGCTTATTCCTTCCTTTCTACTACACATTAGCTTTGGGGTTAGAAAGAATAACAGAGGGACACCTGCGTGGCTTGGTGGTTGAGTAACTGTGTTCAACACAGTGCGCGATCCCAGGTCCTGGGATCCAGTTCCGCATTGGGCTCCCTGCAGGGAGCCTGTTTCTCCCCCTGCCTATGTCTCTGCCTCTCTGTATGTCTCTCATGAATAAATAAATAAAATCTTAAAAAAAAATAAAAGTACCAGAAAACCAAGCTTGAGGCATCCTGAGTTCATCTGGCAATAATTTCTTGGAGGCATGTATCAAACCAGAATATCTCACTTTTCTTACAGAAAGGGTACAGTTAAAGACTTATGCTGAATTTTTCTGGGGGGAGAAATGTCTTTTTGTGTGTAAGTAATTTCGTGTGTAAGTATGTACGTGAAGGATGAAAGTTACTTCATAATTCTAGCATATTCTTTTCTCTATTAACAAATTAAATTTCATCCTAAGCTACCACCCCTTGGGCTGATGGAAATTTTGGGGCCAGTCAATACTGGAGCCACATCCTGTCCCCAGAACAAAAACTTCAGGTTTTACACAGTCTAGGATAATCATTGACAACTGTCTGAATTTGAAAGTGGATATAAAGAAGGCCACTTTCTCTATCCTTCTTCATGTCTCTGAGGCATGACTCCTACAGGCACAAGTTTAAAGCAATTTGTGACTAAACTCTGAGGTCAAGATGCATCCTGGGGCAGTTTCTAAATAGGGGGGGGGCATCCTTGCCAAAGCTATGCCCTTATCAGTTTTAGGAACCTAAAAGTGAATTATCACATGTCCCCTAAGTCAGTGAATGAGACCACTACTCAGCTACCCAGCTGAGGTTCCTGCATGTCTTTTCTCTTTACAATTCTAGCCCACCACCAATTCCACACTTTCCAGACATGCTGAACTGCTCACAATTCTCCTAAAAGACAC
Organism: Vulpes lagopus; assembly: GCF_018345385.1. Classification (NCBI taxonomy): domain Eukaryota; kingdom Metazoa; phylum Chordata; class Mammalia; order Carnivora; family Canidae; genus Vulpes; species Vulpes lagopus. Next base: position 106,984,562 of record NC_054830.1, on the reverse strand, counting down.
TCTCTCTGAGCTCCAGGCCTTTGCACATGTGACTCCCTCTGTCTAAAATAATGTTATACAGGCTTTTTCATATTACAGTGCACACACAAAAAAAGGATAATATTTGTACAACATGCAGTGATAAACTGGAAACAATTTAGTTAATCTATATAGGCCTTTTTGAAAAAATTTCAGTGGATATATACTAAGATATCAAAACTTTTTCGTGAGAAATTTTGGCCTGCTCATTTCTGCATAATTATTTTTATTTTAAAATAATTCTGAATTTATTAAAAAGTTGCAACAATAAAAAAAAAGTTGCAACAATAATAGTACAAATAACTTTCTTCCTGGAACAGTTGAGAGTTAATTGCTAACATCATGGATGCCCCATGCTAAAACTTTAATATATAGTTGCTAGAAATAACAACATTCTCCTACATAACCACAAGACAACCATCAGTCAGCACTAACATTGATCCATTATTAACAACGAATCCACAAGCTCAGTTCAAGTTTTAACAACTGTCCCAATAATGTGAAAGGTTTGAGTACAGGAACACACGTTGTGTTTAGCTCTCATGTCTACCAAAGTCTCTTCCAATCTGTAACAGCACAACACTAATCTTTCCTTGACTTTGATGAACTTTACTTTTTTGGAGACTATAAGGCCAGTTATTTTGTATCATTTCCCTCAATTTTGATTTGTTGGCTATTCCTTCATCATTAGGTTATTTTGGGCAGAAACGTCACTGAGGTGACATGGTGGCACAAAATTTCTATTTGTCTCACTATGGGTGATATTAACTTTAACCACTCAATTAAGGTGGTATCTGTCAGATTTATCCACCATAAAGTTGCTTTTCACCCCTTTACAACTACTAAATATTTTGTGGGAAGGTATTTTGAGACTACATAATATCCCCTTCTTTACCAAACTTTCATCTACTTTTTTTTAATATTCATTGATGCTTCTTAGCTGAATTATTACCACAATTATATCAAAATGGTAATCTTCTAACTCAGTCATTCTACATTAATTCTCTTCACCCCAATTATGTAGTCAGTTGTTTATATCAGAATGGCTCATGGATTCCTAATTTATTCAATGAGTTATAATCTAATATTATCATTATTTATTTTGATGCTCATAATACCCAGATTTGGCCACCAAAAGTCATTCAAACTGACATCTGTGTTCTTTTGACATATTCCAATAATTCCCTGAGCACTTTTTACTTTCTTGCCTGACAAGGTATTTCTGGCTCACCTTGGACTTCCTCTGCCTTGCCCTGAAATGAGTTACTTCTCTAAGGAGTCTTAGTTTCTTTTACTGGAGAATGATACTTTGAAATCAAAATAAAGCACTAGATGTGTCACTGCTTTTAGGGGTATTGCTTTTCCCAGAGATGGGGAATATATATACGTATTTAGGCCATAGTATATTATTTATACACATATATTACATGTATATAATCCATGCATTTATATCAACATTTCTACATTTACCAGGCAACCGCTGAGTTCACATCACTACCTCCGATTCTAAACCAATACCACAGAATTATTGCAGGATTTCTTTCCTATTCCATATTTAGAATTCTCTCCTCTAATGCCCCCCCTCTCATATAGACACCTTCCTCATCCTACTGGGCTTCAACGCCCCTGCCAGGTGACCACTACCCTTCTGCACAGATTCCCTCCTCACCCCAATCAAGCTCTGACACATGGTGCCGGCCAGCAAGCACCTTTCTCAGCCCCCTTAGGTAGCCAACACTTACCAATAAGCTACTAACTCCAACTCTCAACCTAACTGCTTTCTTTTTCTCACTCGAGGTCCAAATTCTTGGGCCAGATCCCTGCTGTCATCATCATCCTATGCAGAAAACCTCCACAGCTCTCTCGAGCTCTCAACAACCATATAGGCTGCTACCATCCTCCACCTCATAGACTCCCTCCTCACTCCACTCAGGTTCTGATATCCCATGCCAGATGTCCCCTCTCTCCCCACAACTTTGAGACAAATGCCTACTTTGCTCAGTCATTTTTTTTATTGACTGATTTTTTAAATTCTTTTGTTTAAAAAGGAAAAAAGGAAGGAGGAATGGAAACAGGTTATAACTGAAATGGTCACATGCAATTCCTTCTAAGTTTAAAATCCTTAAAATCTAAAGATTTTAAATGATAATCTTTTCAATTTTGACATTCACAATCCACAAGAAACTTTATTCATGGTTAAGTAGATGAAAATTGTAAAGTTTTTTTTATAAACATACTACAATGAACTTCAATTGAAATTATAGTTAAAGGGCAGCCCCGGTGGCTCAGCAGTTTAGCGCCACCTCGGCTCAGGGCGTGATCCCGGAGACCTGGGATGGAGTCCCACATTGGGCTTCCTGCATGAAGCCTGCTTCTCCCTCTGCCTGTGTCTCTGCCTCTCTCTCTCTCTGTGTTCTCTCATGAAAAAATAAAATCTTAAAAAAAATAAATTACAGTTAAATAACCTAATATCTTTGCTTTTTCTTTTACTGGCAAACAAAAGCATTCTAGGCAAAGGGAACAGTTAGTGCCCTGAGGTCCCAAGAAACGTCCCAAGAAAGAAAAAAATCCAGCAAGCAGGAAATTACTCATAGAAGAGGTCAGTGGTAGGAAAGATTTCTCGTACTAATGCAAAAGGATTTCAAATTCAATTAAACTTTTCATATCAAAAAATTTTAAATAATGAAGAAGTATACAGGGCAGCCCTGGTGGCTCAGTGGATTAGCGCCGCCTTCAGTCCGGGGCGTGATCCTGGAGACCCGGGATCAAGTCCCACATCGGGCTCCCTGCATGGAACCTGCTCCTCCCTCTGCCTACATCTCTGCCCCTCTCTCTCTCTCTCTCTCTCTCTCTCTCTCTCTCTGTGTGTGTCTCTCATGAATAAATAAATAACAATTTTTTTAAAATGAAGAAATATACAGTCTATACTATAAGTTAGCTTGCAGTTACCCATAGATCCCACAAAAGTATATTTTAGTTGCAGACAAAAGAATCTGATGTGTATAAAGATAATAATTCGGGATCCCTGGGTGGCGCAGTGGTTTAGCGCCTGCCTTTGGCCCAGGGCGCGATCCTGGAGACCCGGGATCGAATCCCACGTTGGGCTCCCAGTGCATGGAGCCTGCTTCTCCCTCTGCCTATGTCTCTGCCTCTCTCTCTCCCTCTCTCTGTGACTATCATAAATAAATAAAAATAAAAAAAATTAAAAAAAAAAGATAATAATTCAAGGCTACCACCCCAAGCTGTGCCGACCAGGAACCCCTACCCAGCTTCTTTATCTTTCAGAACAGCTGTATTTTATACTCAATGGACTCCTAGATCACTGTGTTCAACTAACTCCACTGTTCCTTGTCCTCAATAGTAGCAGCTGGCTATTTAAACAGATGTGTAGCTGGTAGAAGATTTCTTTGGAATGCTCTCAGTACCTTGCACTGGGGTAGCAAATGCCAGCTATTCTTCAAAACATTCGCTATTTGCAGTGATGATGGGGCCTGTAGTCATACTCTGCTGCATTATGAATGCCCTTTAAGGATTTCAGCACAGGGATGGATGCTCTCTGCACTGCTTCCACATTGTACCTGAGTATGTCAAAACTGAGGGGATTAATATCTCCTGCATACTTATAATCCTTTTGAGACACACTATTAGATACTTCCTTTTCATTTTTCTTCCTCTCTTTGACTAGATAATTCTTTCTCTGATTCAGAATTCAGTTCAGAAATGAGTTCAAAATCAGTCAATTAACAAATATTTAGAAAGTGGAATTGAAAAAAGTCTCATTTATAATTGCATCAAAAAGAATAAAATGCCTAGTAATAAATTAAACCAAGGACGTAGAAGACCTGTACACTGAAAACTAAGCTACTGATGCAAAAAACTGAGGATGACACAAGTAAGTGTAAAGATATTCCATGCTCATGGACTGGAAGAATATTGTTAAAATGTCCATACTACCTAAAGCGACCTAAGGATTCAATGCAATCCCTACTGAAATTCCAATGATATTTTTCTCATCAATAGAATAAACAATGCCAAACCACAATGTATGAAACCACAAAAGATTCTGAATAGCCAAAGCAGTCCTGAGAAAGAACAAATCTAAAAGCATAATTCCTGATTTCAAACTATATTACAAAGCTGTATTAATTAAAACAGTGTGCTACTTGTATAAAATCAGACACATAGATCAATGGAACAGAATAGAAAGCCCATAAATAAATCCATGCATGTGTGGTCAACTGATTTATGACAGAAGAGCCAAGAATATACAGTGGGGAAAGAATGACCTCTTCAATAAATGGTGTTGAGAAAACTGGACAGCCACAACCAGAAGAATGAAACAGGACAAATATCTTACACCATACACAAAAATCATCTGAAAATGGATTAAAGATTGAATGACCTGAAACTATGAAACTCCTAGAAAAAAAACATAAAGGGTAAGCTCTGTGACATCGGTCTTGGCAATAATTTTGGGGATTTGACACCAAAAGCAAAAATAAACAACTAGAAGTACATCAAACGAATAAATCATTCTGTTGATTTCATCAACAAAATGAAAAAGCAACCTAAGGAATGTGAGTAAATATTCACAAGTCATATATCTGATAAGGCATATTACAAAATATATAAAGAACTTATACAACTCAACAGAAAAAAAATCCAACTTAATAATGGGAAAAGAATCTAAATAAACATTTTTCCAAAGACAACACACAAATAGCCAACAGGCATTTGTTGAACACATAAACAGCACATGAAAAAGTGCTCAACATTATTACTGAACATGAACATGCAAATCTATCACCTCACTCCTATTAGAATGGCTAATATCAAAAAGACAAGAAATAATAAGTGTTAAAGATGTGGAGAAAAAGGAATTCTTGTGCACTGTTGTTGAGTACAAATTGGTGCAGCCACTATAGAAAAGTGTGGAGGTTCCTTAAAAATTTTAAAGTAGAACTATCACACATTCTAGCAATTCCATTTTTGGGTATTTATCTGAACTCTCCAAAAGGTATCTGCACCGCAGTGTTTGTTACAGCATTATTTATAATACCCAAGACATGAAAACAACCTAAAAGCCCACTGACAGATGAATGGATTTTTTTTTTAAGATTTTATTTATTTATTCATGATAGACATAGAAAAAGAGAGATAAAGACACAGAGAAACAGGCAGAGAGAGAAGCAGACTCCATGCCGGGAGCCCAATGCAGGACTCGATCCCGGGACTCCAGGATCACGCCCTGGGACAAAGGCAGGCGCTGAACCACTGAGCCACCCAGGGATCCCGGATGAATGGATTTTTAAAATGTAGTGTATATACCCACAGGGGAGTGTTTTTCAGCCATAAAAAAGGATATTATGTTGAGATAACATGAATGGACCCTGAGGGCAATATGCTAAGTGAAATAAGCCCTCCCAACACACACACACACACACATACACACACACACACACACTGTATAATCCTCAATGTGGAATCTTAGGGAAAAGCAGATACAGAGAAGAGACTGGTAGCTGCTTGGACACAAGAAGTGGAGGGGAGGGGTGAAACAGATGAAGGTGGCCAAAAGGTACATGTTTCTAATTATAAGATAATAAATTCTGGGGATGTAAAATCTAAAATGGTGACTATAGCTAACAATATTGTATTGTGTATTTTAAAGCTGCTAAGAGAGTAGATCTTAAAAGTTCTCACCCAGGAAAATAAATTGTAACGAAGTATGGTGATGGATGTTAACTAAACTTATTATGGTAATCATTTCACAATATATATGTAAATCGAATTATTATGTTGTACACCTAAAACTAATATGTTACATGTCAACTGTAACTCAGTAAATTAATAATACATTTTTAAACAAATATTTAAAGAGAGCCTACCAGACACACTGTGAAGTTCAAGAAATGTATCCCTGAACAAGACAAAGCCCTGATCTCAAGGATTTTATAGCTGGTGGAGGGGGTGTTGGAAGAGCAGATACTAAACAAACACATGAAAAAATTAGGAATGAGAAGTACTGAAACATAAATGACAAGAAGTTGGCCATGTGAAGATCTAAGGGAAGAACTTCCCAGGCAAAGGAAAGAGCTAGTGTAAAAGCCCCATGGAAGAAAGAAGGCCACTGGGCTGGGTATGACTGACAGAAAGAGTGGAAGGAATGAGGGCAGAGACCTGGCAAAAGCCAAATCCTGCAGGGCCTAGTAGGCCAAGCAAACAAATGTAGATTTGAAGAGCAACAGAAACCACTGGAGGATTTTAAACATGAAAGTAACATGATGTGGTATCTTAACATTTAAAAGATGATTGGCTGCTCTCTGAATCGTGAACTGCAGAATAGAGGCAAGGAAACGAACAGAGGTCTACTCTAATAGTCCAGGGAACAGATAATGATGTCTGGGACTACGCTCGCAGATACAAAAGAAAGTGGATAAATTCAAGTACACTAGGGTGGCAGGGTTAACTAGCTGATGGGCTTGATACAGGGTATAGGAGTACAGAAGTAATCAAGAATGGCTCACAGACTTCTGACTTGAGCAACAAGGTAGACAGCAATTCCATTTACTAAAATCTCCTAAGACTGAGAGAGAAGGCAGGTCTCTATGGGTGAAAACCATGAGTTTTGTTCTGGACAAGTATGAAATCCATATCGGACATCTAGGAAGAGTCATTAAACAACTGGATATAGGGGTATGGAGATAAGGGAAGTGATAGAACTAAAGATAAATTTGGAAGCAATTTTCACATAGTATTTAAAGGCATGAGACAAGATGACATGGTAAGAACGTATAGGGAAGATATCTCAAAAAAAAGTCTTGGGCCATCCCGACATTTAGTACCTTAATGGAAGAAAAGGTGAATGAAGAAGGAGGTAAACATATAAAATAGAATGAGAAGGAGCAGCAAGTGAGATAGGGAAAAAATAGGAAAGTGTAATGTCTTAGAAGCCAAAACAGGGAAGTGTTTCATGAATGAGGGCTGCTGTAACAGAATACTACAGACTAGGTGACTTAATCAGCAAAAAAAAATTTTCTCAGAGTTTCTGGAGGCTAGAATTCTGAGATCAGGGTGCCAGCTTGGTCAGGGACTTGGTGAGGGCCCTCTTCGTGGTATACAGCCTTTTCCCAGTATCTTCACATGGCTGATGGCTTCATTCTCTTAAAATTCTCTTAAAAGGGAATCAAGCCCATCATGGGGGCTCCACTCTCATGACCTACATAAATCTTAATTACCTCCAAAGGCCCCACCTCCAAATGCCACCACATTAAGAATTAGGGTCTCCATATATGAATTTGAGGGAAGATATATATACATTCAGTCTATGAGATTGCTACAACATAAAAGATAAATAATCAATATTGGTAAATATGTGGAAAAATTGGAGTCTTCATACATGCTCGTGGGAATGTAAAATGGTGTACCACCACTTTGGAAAAGAGTCTGGAGTTTCTTTTTTTAAAAAAAAAAAAAAAAAAAAGCTAAACATAGAGTTCCCATATGACCCAGCAATCCCACTCCTAGGCGTTTTTCCAAGAGAAATGAAAACATATGTCCATGTAAAAAGTTAAACACAAATGTTCAGTGCAGCATTATTATAAGAGTTCAAAAGTGGAAACAACCTAAATGACTATTAACTGGTGAATGGATAAATAAAATGTGGCACATCCACACATGGGATATTATTTGGCAATAAAAAGGAATGAAGTCCTGGCCCATGGCCCACATTGGATGAACCTTAAAAACATTTTCCTAAGTAAAAGAAGTCAGACACAAAAGACCAGCTATTACAGGACTCCATTTATAGAAAATGTTCAGAAGAGGCAAATCTACAGAGACAGAAAGCAGATTAGTGGTTGCCTAGAGCTGAGACAGAGGCAGGGAGGGGTCGTGAATGAGGAATGACTGCTAGGAAGTACACAGTTTCTTTTAGGGGGGACAAAAATGTTCTAACATTAGACAGTAGTGATGGCTGCACAACCTTGTGAATACACTAAAAACACCATATTGTACAATTTAAATTGGTGAATCATACAGTATGTAAATTATATTTTGATAAAACCATTTTATTTTATTTTTTTTTTATAAAACCATTTTAAAAAAATATTGAGGTGTTACTAAAGCAAACACTGCTGAAAGATCAGTTAAGCTTAGAAAAGAGACCACTGGGTCATAAGATGATAGATAATAGAGCATGTTTGTTGAGGAGACTGAATCAATACAGTGGGAGAATTTGACAATGAAAGAGAGAAGGTCTGTTGTTGAATTAAAGTCCTTGAAATGGGGATGGATTAAAAAGCGTTAATGGGAGAGGCCGGCATGTATTCATTTCACTGGGGAGGAGGCAGAGGGCCTAGGCACAGGCATCAGCACACCACACACAGTGTTAGGAAGATAGTCCATGGAGTCTCAAGCCAGGTGATCAACTTCAAGTAAGGACAATGAAGTCTATCAATCACATTGCTATAAAACAAAATCATCCCCCCAAAACGAAGAAGCTCATGATATCATGTTTTCCTCACAGTTTCCTGGATTTTCATCTTTGCCCAGAAGCCAGTTCTTAAATTTAGCATCATTTGATTCCTGAAGATGCTGAGAAATTTTAAAACTAATAAGTCCTGGTTCCTTTGTGTTTAACTGCCTTTTCTTAAACACAGATCTCTCTCTTCTCTCAACATTTTATAAGCAGAAACTCTAAGAAGCCAGACGGCATCTTTACCATCCCGCCTGGCAATTTCCTTAGCTACACCACCCAGTGCTTTATGGACATTTGCTACTTTCCATATTAACACAGCTGACAGACAATGTTGTTAAACTTTCCACTTCTACACAAAAAGGATCCCCTTTTCTTCCATTTCCAGTAATACTTTTGTGACTTTTAAGTCTTCATCCACAGTTTCCTGAAAAGCCATGAGGCTTCTTCTCACAGACTTTTCAAGATCCTTCCATTTTTCCTCTAATATTTTCCTCTAAGTCATACCAGCTTCTGTCTACTGCCTCATTCCAAAATCCACATTTTTAGGTCTTTGTTATAGAGGAATTCCATGTTCAAGTCCCAAGATCTGTAGTAGTTACCTATGACAAATTACCCTCAAACTCAGCAGCTGAGAACAATAAACAGTTATTGTCTCATAGTTTCTGTGAATCAGGTATTCATAGAAGGCTTATCAGGGTGACTGGGGTTCAGGATTTGCCAGAATGTCATCAAGAGGTCAGCCAGGGCCGGAGGATCTGCTTCCATGACTGCTCACCCACCAGGCTTTTGGCCTCATCCTTGCCACGAGGCCCTGTCCATAGAGATGCTTTTTACATGGCAGTTGACATCCTCCAGGGTGATTCAAGAGGCAGAGCAAGGGAAGCCACAACACTTTTTATGACATAGTCTCAGAACTCATACGTAGTCACTTTTTTTTTTCTGTTTTGTTAAGGTATAATTGACAAGTAAAATTGTAATATATTTAAAGCATACAACATGATGATTTCACACACACACACACACACACACACACACACACACACAGTCCCTTCAGCCATATTAGTTTGTTTGAAATGAATCACCAGGTCCAGTCTATATTCGAGGGAGAGGGCCCTTAAGCTCTACCTCTTGAAAGGAAGATTATGAAAGAATTTATGGACATATTTTAAACCACCATAAAGAGGAATGAAGGAGGCTTATATAAGAGAGAAGATGAGAAACAGCAGTTTCTGAGAGTGGTGGAATGAACATAAGAATTTACTGCTGGAACATTTAGTAGTATTTCCAGGAAATTTGGAGTTCCCAGTTACTATCTGTGATAATGAACTAAAAGGATCAGTCAGCCCCCTGAATTTGTTGGCTAGGTTAGGTGCCTCTATCACATGCTAACTTCTATTATTACTTTTATCAGACAGATTTGTAGTATTTGTTTACTTGTCAGTTTCTCACTAAACTATGAGACTTACAGTGTCAAGGACTGTGAACTATTCCTCACATGACAGGTATTTAATGAATATTTGTAAAATAATGAAATTGGTTTCAAACTCCTGCCTTTAGTCAAGAAAAGAGGAGGGACAAGGTGGAAAAGGAAGCTGCAACATAACTTGGAAAAAGAGGAGGGTGAAAATAATAGGGTAGATGGGCACTTGCAGGGTCATACCATAACCTGGGAGGAGAAGAGCATCATTAAGCTTGCCAGAGAAACTAGTGTATTGCCAACTGACCTCCAGTTCTCCAGGTTTGCCACTAGATCAAATTCAAGCTAACTCTGCACTCCTCCAAATCCAAGCTTCCAGACTCAATTCTAATAAAACTTGGAGTGGAGGCTTGCATTTGTTCTCTATCACAGTCATAATAAATTACCTCAAACAACACAAATTCATTATCTTATAGTTCTATGTGTAAGAAGTCTGATGTCCGTTTCACTGGGCTTAAGTTAAGTTGTTAACAAGGCTGCTTCGTTTCTGGACGCTATAGAGGAGAAACGGTTTCCTTCTATAGGCCACTCACATTTCCTGGCTCATAGCTGCCTCCCTCCATCTATAAACCCAATCTAGTTTCTTTCATACTTCAAATTTCTGTTCCTTTTTCTCTCCCTTTTATCTTTCTACTCACTCCCCCTTCTCTGACTCTTTGACTGCAACCAGGAGAGGGGGTCATATGATTTAGACTGCACGCACCCAGATAAACTAAAATAGTCTCCTTCTCTCAAGGTCCTCGACCCTTTATGCCACGTAAGGTACCACATTCACAAGTCTGGGGATTAGGACATGGACATCTTTGTATAGGTTGTCATTCTGCCTACCATAAGGCTACATAGATAGAAGAGAAGAAGATGCCCAGATGGGAACTAAAGGGAGACCATACACCCATACAGGTCATTAAGCCAACAGTGATTTAAGTGCAGAAGGAAATCTTTAACTTTGATTACTCAGTTTACTTAGCACTACAAATGAGGTCTAAAATTCCAGATGGTAAAGCAGGCCACGGGAGGTAAAGAGAAGAGTGGGCAGTGAATCCAGAAAATACCACAGACAGACAAATTTCTGTGCCCTAAAACTACTGTGATTTGGTGGCTTCAAAGTTAAATATACACAACCATATATTGCTTCTCCTCAGTAAATTACATATCTCAAAATAGCTCAAATTCCTTGTTTTCCTTCCAAATGCAATGTTCCATTCACATGCCACCAGATGGCAGAGAAGATTAGAAAATAAATTCTTAAATACAATTAAAAAATAAAAACCAAAAAACAACTTTTCTTACACTTGGAGAAACCCAGCCCTCTGGAAATATGGGAAGAGGCTGCAAACTCAAACTTTTTTTTTTTAACTCAAACATTTTAAAGTAGGAAAGCACTTACTTTTTTAAAGGCTTCCAAAGACATAAATTTCGCAATTTTCCTCCAGGTGATACTGGAAAAATCTGTTAAAAATGTATATCAAGACAGTATAGCCAATATTATCTCAAAATAGTTAGGCAAATTTGTAAGTTCAGAAAACAACTAAGAATCACTTTAACTTAAAAGGAAGCTCCCAAAACCAAACGAACAAAAAGGTAAAAAAAAAAAAAAAAAAAAACACAAATACCACTGCCTTGGCCATGCGCTTCCTTGAGGAAACGCAACTGCCATGCCATTTCCTGGTCATCCCCACTCAGATATCCGTCAGAAACCTCCCAATCAACCTGTCCCACACAGGGAACCTACCAGGCTCCTTCCACACTTCCTCTTGCTCCTGTTGCTTGCTTCAGTCAAGAGTATTATCATCCACCTGGTTGCCAAATTCAGAAACCCACAGGTCGGCCTTGCTACTTCTGTAACCTTCCACCTGCAAACAGTGAGTATTTTATCATTCCTTTCTCTTCATCTATTGCTTTGGAAGTAATGCGCTGGTTTTTCTCTTTTAGTAGTTATCCCAAGAAATGACCATGTGCATATTTACTTTATCAAAACCAAAGTTAATGAGTATCTTTACCCTATCTTCAGGTGATAGGAGGATCTTTTAAAATCCATTACACCCAACCTCCGTATTAAATTATGGTGGTTGTTGTTGTGTAATTTACTTTTTTAATCATCCTGGGAGGTTATTACTGTTTTATAAAATCAGTGTTTGTTTACATTCAGTGTTTACCCCTACATTTGCCACCTTCTTTGCTCTTCTTTCCTCCTTGAACCTTGAATCTTCTCTCCTTCATGAACTCTTTCCTCAAGGAACACTTTCCTTCTGTCTCAAATACATCCTTTAGAATTTCCTATAGGTAGTATCTGCTAGAAAGGAACTCTCGGCCTTCTGTTTGTCTGAAAAAAAGTCTTTCCTTTGCTCTTATTTTTGAAATATATTTTTGTTTAATACCAGGTCTACACTGGCAGATGTTTTATGTGATCCCTTTACAGATACCATTCCACTCTCACCTGATTTCCATTGTTGCTGCAAGGAGGTTAACTATTAACCCAACTACTGCTCCTTTGAAAGTCATCCACACTGTTCCTCTGGTGCTTTTAGGTTTTTGTTTGATTGTTTTGTCTATTTGTTGCAGTTTCTATAATGTGTCTTGGGTGGATTTCTTTTTATTGACCCTATATGGGATTGCTGAGCTTCTTTAATTTATTCTAAAAGAATTTCAGTCATTACACCTTTAAATAGCAACTCTAGGCCCATTATTTCTCAATTTTCCTTACATAATCCCAACTAAATGAATAAATCCTCTTCCTCTATCCACCACACATCTTAATCCTACTTCCATATTTTCCATCTTTTTCATCTCTCTTGAAAGCATTCTTGATAATATCTACAGATCTATCCTCTAGTTCACTAATTCTCTCTTTAGCTTTGTTCAATCTTCTGTCAAACCATTAAACTGCATTTTTATTAGGTTATTTATTTACCATTTCTAGAAGTTCTATTTGGTTCTTCTTCAAATATTTTCTACACCTTTTTATAATTTTCCTTTTCCTGAAGATAATTTTAGGCTTGCGTTTTATCTTTTTAAATATTGTAAGCATAGTTATAGTAGCCATGGAAGACCAGGTTATGTGCCAATAATAAATGACTCAAATACCCCACAAAACATTATGTTTTGTGTTTTCTATGTTCCCTGTAGGTCAGCTGCACTACTGACCCATATATTCTTTGCTATGAAACCAGGACTGATAGATAAGCCATTATCTGAAACATTAATGCTCATGGAAGAAAGGAAAGAGTGTTATGACCAAGAACAAGCTAAGACTTAAATCTTCTGGAAAGAAGCAATATAAGTCACTTCTGCTCATTTTGAGTACAATCCTCTTATAAAGATGAGCACCAAATCCCATGAATAATAAAAAGCCCATCACAGCCCATGCTCATTATTGAATATTCAGTTCCCATCCCATCACATACAAAATACTTACCTTCTCCTTAAAGGAGAAGACCCTAGAGTCCCACACCATCACTGGTTTGAGCTCAAAGTCCAAGATCTCTGAATGATATGTGTTCATTTCTACAATAAATCTAGAAGAGGTTCATTTTAACCTAGATACCTGTGAACTAGTAATACAAGTTATTTGTTCCACCTCACCCTGATATATATGATAAAACAGAGTCAGGATAATTACAATAAATCCTCCCATTTGGAAAGGAGAAAAAAGGGGGGGAGGGGCAAGATGGCTGAAGAGTAGGGTCCCCAACTCACCTGTCCCCACCAAATTACCTAGATAACCTTCAAATCATCCTGAAAATCTACAAATTCGGCCTGATATTTAAAGAGAGAACAGCTGGAATGCTCCAGTGAGAAGAGTTCGCGCTTCTATCAAGGTAGGAAGACGGGGGAAAAAGAAATAAAGAAACAAAAGGCCTCCAAGGGGGAGGGGCCCCGCGAGGAGCCGGGCTGAGACCGGGGCGAGTGTCCCCAGGACAGGAGAGCCCCGTCCCGGAGGAGCAGGAGCTGCACCAACCTTCCCGGGGGAAAGGGGCTCGCAGGGAGTTGGAGCAGGATCCCCAGAAAGGCGGGGACGCCCTCGGGCTCCCTGGGACAGTAACAGAGGAACTGCGCCCCGGGAGATGCGCCGAGCTCCCTAAGGGCTGCAGCGCTCGGCGGGACCGGAGCAGCTCGGAGGGGCTCGGGCGGCGGCTCCGCGGAGGGGGCTGCGGGGGCAGGAGCGCGAATCCAACACCGCAGGCCCCGGAGCACAGGGCGCCGGGACACAGCCCAGGATCCGGCCTCCCCCAGGGACAGGCAGAGGCCGGGAGGGCCCAGGTCAGCAAGGACGCTCCTGCCCCGAGCTGAGCAGATCAGCGGCCCCGCCCGGGAGCCCCCAGGCCCTGCAGACGGAGAGCCCCGGAGTTACTGCGGGAGCTGACTCCAGGGTCCCAGAGCTGCCGCCCCACTGTGGCTTCCTCCCGGGGCCTCACGGGGTGAACAACCCCCACTGAGCCCTGCACCAGGCAGGAGCAGAGCAGCTCCCCCAAGTGCTAACACCTGAGAATCAGCACAGCAGGCCCCTCCCCCAGAAGACCAGCTAGACGGACCAGTTCCAGGGGAAGTCAAGGGACTTAAAGTATACAGAATTGGAAGATACTCCCCCGTGTGTTTTTTGTTTTGTTTTGGGTTTTTTTTTTTTCTGTTTTGTTTCCTTCCCCCACCCTTTTTTTCCCTCTTTCTTTTTTCTTCTTCTTTTTTCTTTTTTTCTTCCTTTTTTTTTTTTTCTCTTTTCTTTCCTTCTTTCTCTCCTCTCTTTTTCTCCTTTTCCTAATACAACTTGCTTTTGGCCACTCTGCACTGAACAAAATGACTAGAAGGAAAACCTCACCTCAAAAGAAAGAATCAGAAACAGCCCTCTCTTCCACAGAGTTACAAAATCTGGATTACAATTCAATGTCAGAAAGCCAATTCAGAAGCACTATTATACAGCTACTGGTGGTTCTAGAAAAAAGCATAAAGGACTCAAGACACTTCATGACTGCAGAATTGAGAGCTAATCAGGCAGAAATTAAAAATCAATTGAATGAGATGCAATCCAAACTAGAAGTCCTAACGACGAGGGTTAATGAGGTGGAAGAACAAGTGAGTGACATAGAAGACAAGTTGATGGCAAAGAGGGAAACTGAGGAAAAAAAGAGACAAACAAAAGACCATGAAGATAGATTAAGGGAAATAAACGACAGCCTGAGGAAGAAAGGAGCTAGAGAAAAAACAGCAAATAGATCCTACACCCAGCAGAAGAAGAGAGTTAATAAAGATTCGAGCAGAACTCAACGAAATCGAGACCAGAAGAACTGTGGAACAGATCAACAGAACCAGGAGTTGGTTCTTTGAAAGAATTAATAAGATAGATAAACCATTAGCCAGCCTTATTAAAAAGAAGTGAGAGAAGACTCAAATTAATAAAATCATGAATGAGAAAGGAGAGATCACTACCAACACCAAGGAAATACAAACGATTTTAAAAACATATTATGAACAGCTATACACCAATAAATTAGGCAATCTAGAAGAAATGGACGCATTCCTGGAAAGCCACAAACTACCAAAACTGGAACAGGAAGAAATAGAAAACCTGAACAGGCCAATAACCAGGGAGGAAATTGAAGCAGTCATCAAAAACTTCCCAAGACACAAAAGTCCAGGGCCAGATGGCTTCCCAGGGGAATTCTATCAAACGTTTAAAGAAGAAACCATACCTATTCTACTAAAGCTGTTTGGAAAGATAGAAAGAGATGGAATACTTCCAAATTCGTTCTATGAGGCCAGCATCACCTTAATTCCAAAACCAGACAAAGACCCCACCAAAAAGGAGAATTACAGACCAATATCCCTGATGAACATGGATGCAAAAATTCTCAACAAGATACTAGCCAATAGGATCCAACAGTACATTAAGAAAATTATTCACCATGACCAAGTAGGATTTATCCCCGGGACACAAGGCTGGTTCAACACTCGTAAAACAATCAATGTGATTCATCATATCAGCAAGAGAAAAACCAAGAACCATATGATCCTCTCATTAGATGCAGAGAAAGCATTTGACAAAATACAGCATCCATTCCTGATCAAAACTCTTCAGAGTGTAGGGATAGAGGGAACATTCCTCAACATCTTAAAAGCCATCTATGAAAAGCCCACAGCAAA
Source organism: Vulpes lagopus (assembly GCF_018345385.1). NCBI lineage: Eukaryota > Metazoa > Chordata > Mammalia > Carnivora > Canidae > Vulpes > Vulpes lagopus. The sequence continues at coordinate 106,968,453 of NC_054830.1, read as the reverse complement.
TATCATTCTCAATGGGGAAGCACTGGGAGCCTTTCCCCTAAGATCAGGAACAAGACAGGGATGTCCACTCTCACCACTGCTATTCAACATAGTACTGGAAGTCCTAGCCTCAGCAATCAGACAACAAAAAGACATTAAAGGCATTCAAATTGGCAAAGAAGAAGTCAAACTCTCCCTCTTCGCTGATGACATGATACTCTACATAGAAAACCCAAAAGTCTCTACCCCAAGATTTCTAGAACTCATATAGCAATTTGGTAGCGTGACAGGATACAAAATCAATGCCCAGAAGTCAGTGGCACAGCTATACACTAACAATGAGACTGAAGAAAGAGAAATTAAGGAGTCAATCCCATTTACAATTGCACCCAAAAGCATAAGATACCTAGGAATAAACCTAACCAAAGAGGTAAAGGATCTATACCCTAAAAACTATAGAACACTTCTGAAAGAAATTGAGGAAGACACAAAGAGATGGAAAAATATTCCATGCTCATGGATTGGCAGAATTAATATTGTGAAAATGTCAATGTTACCCAGGGCAATTTACACGTTTAATGCAATCCCTATCAAAATACCATGGACTTTCTTCAGAGAGTTAGAACAAATTATTTTAAGATTTGTGTGGAATCAGAAAAGACCCCGAATAGCCAGGGGAATTTAAAAAAAGAAAACCATATCTGGGGGCATCACAATGCCAGATTTCAGGTTGTACTACAACGCTGTGGTCATCAAGACAGTGTGGTACTGGCACAAAAACAGACACATAGATCAATGGAACAGAAGAGAGAACCCAGAAGTGGACCCTGAACTTTATGGTCAACTAATATTCGATAAAGGAGGAAAGACTATCCACTGGAAGAAAGACAGTCTCTTCAATAAATGGTGCTGGGAAAATTGGACAGCCACATGCAGAAGAATAAAACTAGACCACTCTCTTTGACCATACACAAAGATAAACTCAAAATGGATGAGAGATCTAAATGTGAGACAAGATTCCATCAAAATCCTAGAGGAGAACACAGGCAACACCCTTTTTGAACTCAGCCACAGTAACTTCTTGCAAGATACATCCACCAAGGCAAAAGAAACAAAAGCAAAAATGAACTATTGGGACTTCATCAAGATAAGAAGCTTTTGCACAGCAAAGGATACAGTCAACAAAACTAAAAGACAACCTACAGAATGGGAGAAGATATTTGCAAATGACGTATCAGATAAAGGGCTAGTTTCCAAGATCTATAAAGAACTTATTAAACTCAACACCAAAGAAACAAACAATCCAATCATGAAATGGGCAAAAGACATGAAGAGAAATCTCACAGAGGAAGACATAGACATGGCCAACATGCACCTGAGAAAATGCTCTGCATCACTTGCCATCAGGGAAATACAAATCAAAACCACAATGAGATACCACCTCACACCAGTGAGAATGGGGAAAATTAACAAGGCAGGAAACCACAAATGTTGGAGAGGATGTGGAGAAAAGGGAACCCTCTTACACTGTTGGTGGGAATGTGAACTGGTGCAGCCACTCTGGAAAACTGTGTGGAGGTTCCTCAAAGAGTTAAAAATAGACCTGCCCTACGACCCAGCAATTGCACTGCTGGGGATTTACCCCAAAGATGCAGATGCAGTGAAACGCCGGGACACCTGCACCCCGATGTTTCTAGCAGCAATGTCCACAATAGCCAAACTGTGGAAGGAGCCTCGGTGTCCATCGAAAGATGAATGGATAAAGAAGATGTGGTTTATGTATACAATGGAATATTACTCAGCCATTAGAAACAACAAATACCCACCATTTGCTTGAACGTGGATGGAACTGGAGGGTATTATGCTGAGTGAAGTAAGTCAATTGGAGAAGGACAAACAGTGTATGTTCTCATTCATTTGAGGAATATAAATAATAGTGAAAGGGAATATAAGGGAAGGGAGAAGAAATGTGTGGGAAATGTCAGAAAGGGAGACAGAACATAAAGACTCCTAACTCTGGGAAACGAACTAGGGGTGGTGAAAGGGGAGGAGGGCGGGGGGGTGGGGGTGAATGGGTGACGGGCACTGAGGGGGGCATTTGATGGGATGAGCACTGGGTGTTATTCTGTATGTTGGTAAATTGAACACCAATAAAAAAATTTATTATAAAAAAATCTCATTATGTATTTTTCAAAAATAGAACTACTCACCACTCTATCAGAGCTCATTCACTGTTCATGTCAACAACTGGCATCACGTATGTCTTATCTGGACTTTCACACATAAAATTTAAGAGTAATATGGGGTGCCTGGGTGACTCAGCGATCAAATATCTGCCTTCGGCTCAGGGAGTGATTCCGGGGTCCTGTGATTAAGTCCCACATCAGGCTCCCCGCAGGGAGGCTGCTTCTCCCTCTGCCTGTGTCTCTGCCTCTCTGTGTCTCTCATGAATAAATAAATAATCTTTAAAAAATTTTAAGAGTAATATGAATTGTGTAATATTGCAAAATATTCCTCAGCTGCCATGGACTACTGTTAAAAACATCAACCTAATTTGTAAGTAGAAACACAAACTGGAATACAAAGAAAAACAAGAAAATGGATGGTTAGCAGTATTGGAAAGTGACTAATTCATTATGCAAGAATTTATTGCTTTTATGCTAAGTTCATTAGTTCGTTTCACCTAAGAACTTCTGGCACTTCACATCCTCTCCACACATCAGAGCAGTGTCCACAACCACCATCAACAGCCCATAATCTTTATTACACTTGTTCTGAGGACATTAGGGCAAGAGACGAAAAGTATACTTGGAGTCTGAAAGGTGTTAGTCACTAGAGTGAGTAAATGTTTGGATTACAGGTTCAGCTCTACTAGGGCTAATTGCCGTATCCCAAATGACACTTTTTTTTTTAATGTTTGTGATTTCTGGGTCCTCTCATACAAGATCCAGGGTAGAGGCTGAGGTCTTGAGATAATACTGTATGTTTCTGTGAGTCAGGTCTTGAGATAATACTGTATGCTTCTGCGAGTAAATAGGTCATCTAGGATCTACTGACATGTAAGGGAAAAACAATTACTTCAAGCAGGTTATCATAATGAAAGAGCAGTTAACAGAGAGTCCTTGACAGAGGTAAAGACATCTGCAGCAAGGTGAGAAAAAAAGGAAACCTTTCTTTACCATACTTCTATTATAATACAGTCATACACAGATGACTAGGACTCTGAGTTTAGGTGCTCCTTTATTTTTCAAGATGCTCCTCAATCTTCATTTCTCCCAGGTAAGTAAAAGTATGGGGTCAGAGAATCACCTACTATATTAATTAATGCTTATCAAGGTATAGCAGACAAAAGACAATAAAACATGTTTTAGAATTAAAAATAAAGTATATAATAAAATAAGAGTGTGACTATCAAGGTTGTAAGGGCTCTAGAGAGATGGGAGACATCAGAGGCTTAGTTCTTTCTTTGGATACTTTTATCGACTTCAATGCCTGCTCTCCGAGGCTATTAGTCTATAAACCAGCTTTTGCAATTAAAACCATGTATTTTAACTGATGCAAACAAAACTCTAATGCTCACTAAATTTTTATCACCAGTAAGGATAGGTTTATACCAAACATCCCCTTAAAAAATTAAAACCAAACCAAACCCTGTGGTTTCACCATTTCTCAATCTCCCACACTCATTCTACTCTTTGGAAAAGGATGCAGGAATAAAAAAACAATGAACTCTGCTCTCAACCTAGATTATATACTTCTAAGAGATATTACAGAAAACAATAATATAAGTACCACTTACTGAATATCTACTATGTGACAAAATTATCCTGCCAGACAGATGGTAATGGTCACCTAATAAAAAAGGAATCAAAAACTCAGAGATAAGCTCAAGGTAGAGAATATGGGAGAATCCGGGTTGAAAGCCAAGTCTATGCAATTCAAAGTCAATGCCTTTCATTATCTTTACCAATATTATAGACAACTAAGATGATCTCTTAGTATCTACCAATCCTGTGTCCATTTTTAGCTTTGCCAGTATTCTATGTATGGAAAAGATAATGTTTTTCAGTAAGCCTCAGACTTTTCCCAAGTTTGCTACTCCCTAAACTTTAAGTACAAACAGGTAAGTAAGTACCAGAACACCAGTAATAAGTGACTGGGGAAAGAAGAGGGATGTGCCTTAAACCACTCTGACCACATTTGCTCTTCAAATTCCTATAGAAGAGGAGCCTGGCCTTCACTTTTGTAGTGGACATCCCACCCCCTGCCACCTACTCCAACCACCCAGGGACCTGGCAGGGTTCTAATAAAAACAGACAGAAAACAATTTCAAGGCTGTTAACCACTTGGGAATTTTGAGTTTCATACTTTGGATGAGGAAACAATTGATTTACATAGCTTAGTTTTAAAATTTGGGGGTCCACTGGCAGAAGATATTTGCAAATGATATATCTGATAAAGGGTTAGTATCAAATATATAAAACGTAAAAATATATAAAGAACTTATAAAATTCAACACCCAAGTAACAAATAATCCAATTTAAAAATGGGCAGAAGGAAAAAAAATGGGCAGAAGATATGAACAGACATCCTCCAAAGAAGATAGACAGATGAGGACAGGCTGGGTGGCTCAGCAGTTTAGCTCTGCCTTCAGCCCAGGGCGTGATCCTGGAGACCGGGGATCCAGTCCCATGTCGGGCTCCCTGCATGGACCCTGCTTCTCCCTCTGCCTGTCTGTCTGTCTGTCTCTCTTTCTCTGTGTCTCTCATGAATAAATAAAAATTTAAAAAATCTTTTTAAAAAAGTAGACAGATGGCCAATAGACACATGAAAAGATGTTCATCATCATTCACCATCAGAAAAATACAAATCAAAACTACAATGAGCTATCATATCACACCTGTCAGAATATCTAAAATCAACAACACCAGAAACAAATGGTATTGGGGAGGACATGGAGAAAAAAGACCACTCAAGCACTGTTGGTAGGAATGCAAACTGGTGCAGTCACTGTGGAAAACAGTATGGAGGTGCCTTAAAAAGTTAAAAACAGGGACGCCTGGGGTAGCTCAGTAGTTGAGCATCTGCCTTTCACTCAGGGCGTGATCCCGGGGTCCAGGATCGAGTCCTGCATCAGGCTCCCTTTGAGGGGCCTGCTTCTCCTGCTGCTTGTGTCTCTGCCTCTCTCTCTGTGTCTCTCATGAATAAATAAATAAAATCTTAAAAAAAAAATAAAAGTTAAAAACAGAACTACCCTATGATCCAGCAATCACACTACTGAGTATTCACCCAAATAATACAAAACCACTAATTCAGAGAGATGCATATACCTCTATGTCTATTGCAGCATTATTTACAATAGCCACATTATGAAAGCAACTCAACTGTCTACTGACTGATGAATGGGTGAAGAGAGTGATACACACACACACACACCAGAATATTACTCAGCCCTACAACAGAACAAAATATTGCCATTGATAATGACATGGATGGAGCCAAAGATTATGGTGTTAAGTGAAGTAAATCTGTCAGAGAAACACAAACATCATATGATTTCAGTCATATGTGGAATTTAGGAAACAAAACAAATGAGCAAAGGGGAAGAAAAAAGGAAGACAAATCAAGAAACAGACTCTTAATCATAGTGAAAAAATTGATGGTTACCACGGAGAGGGGAGTGAGGGGAATGGTTGAAATAGGTGATGGGGATTAAGGAGTATTATGATGAGCACTAGGTGATGTGTGGAACTCCTGAATCACTATATTGTACAGCTGAAAGTAATATCACATTGCATTTTAACAAAATGGAGTTAAAAACTTAAGAGAAGGGATCCCTGGGTGGCTCAGCAGTTTAGCACCTGCCTTCGACCTAGGGTGTAATCCTGGAGTCCTGGGATCGAGTCCCACAACAGGCTCCCTAAAGGGAACCTACTTCTCCCTCTGCTCTCTGTCTCTCATGAATAAATAAATAAAATCTTTAAAAAAAACTTAAAATAATTTTTAAAAATTAAATCTGGGGCTCCTTCACTGAATCACTGAGTTAGGAAATACTTCAAAACATTGCTACTCTATCCACTCTGGCATGCAAGAAGATCTTCCAGCACACTCAATATTCTAAAATCCTGTTTCTCAAAGCCTTCAAACACTATCACTATAAGGAAATATATCTTTTATTTAGTCTAAATCTCACTTTTTCAGTCTTTTGTAACAATAAGGAACAGACTCCTTCCTGCGATAATTTCTCAAATACAGAAGAGGGCTTTTCAAACCCCCACTTTTCATTCAGCAGCTCACGTACTGTCAGTTTCTTTTTTTTTTTTTTCTCATTCAACTTTTGTTTTAATGGGTCTCAAAATTCTGTAACAGATTTTTGGTCAAGTTATTTCCATTAAAAAGTACTGATTTTAGAAACTAATAACTTAAAACTGCCACACACGCCCAAAAAAAATAAAGTCTTTTACTATTAAACTTAAATGGCCAACTGACACAAACAGTTCTGAGACTGTTCTTCCACCACTGATTAAGACTGGGATGGCAGGTATTGGGGATAATATTCATTTAGCCTTCTGAGCTTTCTGGGCAGACTTGGTGACTTTGCCAGCTCCAGCTGCCTTCTTGTCCACTGCTTTGATGACACCCACAGCAACCGTCTGTCTCATGTCACAAACAGCAAAATGGCCCAGAGGAGGACAGTCGGAGAAGCTCTCAACACACATAGGTTTGCCAGGAACCATATCAACAATGGCAGCATCCCCAGATTTCAAGAACTTGGGACCATCTTCCAGCTTTTTTCCAGAATGACGATCTTTTCCTTCATCTCAGCAAACTTGCAAGCAATGTGAGCTGTGTGACAATCCAGCACAGGTGCATATCCAGTACTGATTTGGCCTGGATGGTTCAGGATAATCACCTGAACCGTGAAGCCAGCTGCTTCCATTGGTGGGTCATTTTTGCTGTCACCAGCCACGTTGCCATGACAAACAGCTTTGACAGATACGTTCTTCATTGAAGCCCACATTGTCCCCAGGAAGAGCCTCACTCAAAGCTTCATGGTGCATTTCAACAGACTTTACTTCAGTTGTAACATTGACTGGACCAAAGGTGACCACCATGCCAGGCTTAAGAACACCAGTCTCGGGATCCCTGGGTGGCGCAGCGGTTTGGCGCCTGTCTTTGGCCCAGGGCGCGATCCTGGAGACCCGGGATCGAATCCCACATCGGGCTCCCGGTGCATGGAGCCTGCTTCTCCCTCTGCCTGTGTCTCTGCCTCTCTCTCTCTCTCTCTCTGTGACTATCATAAATAAAATAAAAAAATTAAAAAAAAAAAAAAGAAGAACACCAGTCTCCACTTGACCCACTGGGACAGTACCAATACCACCAATTTTGTAGACATCCTGGAGAAGCAAACGCAAGGGCTTATCAGTTGGACGAGTTGGTGGCAGAATGCAATCCAGAGCTTCCACTGGCATTCCCATCTTTACGGGTGATTTTCCATCCCTTGAACCAAGGCATGTTAGCACTTGGCTCCAGCATGTTGTCACCATTCCAACCAGAAATTAGCACAAATGCTATTGTGTCAGGGTTGTAGCCAATTTTCTTAATGTAGGTGCTGACTTCCTTAACGATTTCCTCGTATCTCTTCTGGCTGTAGGGTGGTTCAGTGGAATCCATTTTGTTAACACCAACAATTAGTTGTTTTACACCCAGTGTGTAAGCTATAAGGGCATGCTCACGGGTCTGCCCATTCTTGGAGATACCTGCTTCAAATTCACCAACACCAGCAGCAAAAATCAGGACAGCACAGTCAGCCCGAGATGTGCTGGTAATCATGTTTTTGATAAAGTCTCTGTGTCCTGGGGCATCAATGATGGTCACATAATACTTGCTGATCTCAAATTTCCACAGGGAGATATCAATGGTGATACCACATTCACATTCAGCTTTCAGTTTATCCAAGACTCAGGCATACTTTAAGGAGCCCTTTCCCATTTCAACAGCCTCCTTCTTAAATTTTTCGATAGTTCTTTTGTCAATCCCACCACATTTGTAGATCAGATGGCCAGTAGTGGTAGATTTACCCGAATCCACATGTCCAATGACGACGATGTTGATGTGAGTCTTTTCCTTTCCCATTTTGGTTTAGGTTTAGTGGTGGTTTTCATGACACCTGTGTTCTGGTGGCAAATTCGTTGCGAAAAAAAGACGTACTGTCAGTTTCAAAGTGATTCGTGAAAATCTTATATAATAACTGATATTTTCTGGGAAATGTGGGGCTAACTTTAACTTTAAAAGCATTTTTAGGGGCAGCCCCGGTGGCTCAGCGATTTAAGTGCTGCCTACAGCCCGGGGTATGATCCTGGAGATCCGGAATCGAGTCCCACATCAGGCTCCCTGCATGGAGCATGCTTCTCCCTCTGCCTCTCTCTCTCTCTCTCTCTCTCTCTCTCTCGAATAAATAAATAAAATCTTTTAAATAAATAAAAATAAAAGCATTTTTATTAATCTCATAAGTTATAGCAAAATCAGAAATAAAACCTCTCTTAACCGACAGTAAATTCTCTTAAGAACTACCATTCACATTGACTAATAACTTGCCAGGGAAATTTAAATCCAATGGTCTAACTTTGGCAAAACTAATTTTAAAGGTATTAAAATATATATGCCAGAAAATGCCACAGGTTTTCAAGACACTCTTGTTATCATCTCCACAAGATGACTAAAAGTGACATTTTGAATATATTTTTTAAACAGCTGGGTGGTTCAGTGGTTGAACCTTCTGCTTAGGGCATGATCCTAGGTCTGGGGATCCAGTCCCATATTGGAGTCCCTGCAGGGAGCCTGCTTCTCCCTCTGCCTGTGTCTCGCCTCTCTCTGTCTCTCTCATGAATAAATAAAATCTTTTAAAAAATAAATAAATAAACAGCTCCATCTAATGTCACTGCTGCTGCGGAGACTTCTGGCTCCTCCCTTCTGGCTCTTCAGAAGCCTTCAGATCCTACTAGATTCCAAAACATCTCTGGGAGCAGCTTCTGAAATGAAGCTATTCACTGTTTGGTGGATAAATTCGCCAAGAAGGGAGAGGGAGTGGTGGTGTTTGACTTAGAGAGGCAGTTCACAGGGCATTATGTGACAGAGAAACAAACTTAGAAAAGTAATCATGGAAATGAAGAAGGAAAACATGTACAAGATGAAACATGTACAAGATGAAACAGCAACAGCACTAGAGATTTCTAACAGGTAAGAGACTGGGAAACAAACTTCTAAAATGCTAAAATATATATATATATATATATATCTTGCAAGTGTGTTTTTCAAATGTTCCTTTCATGTTAAAATAACCTAATTTTAAAATGTGAAGATCATTGGAAATTAGAACTGTCGTGCTTTCAGGCCTAATTACACCAGATGTCTTCTTGCTTATGTGATCCTACAAAAAACCCCACAGCTTTAGAATGCAACACTGTAAGAAAAGTATCAAAAGAAATCACCAAATGCTAGTACGGGCACAATGCAATCTCAATTACTTTTTGTTTATCTGTTTGTAAATAAACTTAAAAACCTGGTATGCATACTTTATTGGCAGAGTTTAGCTCTTCTTTCTTGATACATTTAATATACTGTTATTTTAAAGAATTAAAGACCTCAACATCCCTATAATGACAAACTTAGTCATTAATCTTCACAGAAAATTAAAGCCAATTCAGATAATCTATATTGGCTTGATTTTAAAAAGTAACTCTTAGGCTTTGAGAAATGAAATGTGTGCATTTTCCAATAACACTTTATATGGACTCAGGCAACTGTCAAATTCCAGGAAAAACAGATAAACCATCTCTAGCAGAGAAAAATTAAAATACATGAAATAAAAGAATCAAATGTTATCCTAAAATCTTAAAACACAGCATACATTTCTGCAACAGACAGATGTGATTTTTTTTTTTCCTTTGGAATGGGTATTCACCCATTAAATAGGAGTTTGCATGGTATAGAATAACCAGGCCAATGATACTTTTTAATAAGACTATGAAAGAGTGGGCATTTGTTTCTTGATGTTTCTTGTGGTTGTTTAATATAGTACTTTGTTCTTAGGCAGAGCTCTAAGATATGTCTTTACAGAGCCTCTAGTTCTATTTGTTTCATGGAATGCAATTAACTTGATTGATTTTCTTTACAAAGAAATGACCAGTAAACTAGAAATATTGCTTTGCATATGGTTTAGAAAGTAGAAGTCTTCCTCTTGATTCTGCCACTAACTCTGCAACCTTGAGCAAGTCAAGTCACTGGGTCTTGGTTGCCATGTTCCTAAATCAGAATTAAAGTATCATTCCTATATAAAGTACAGAACTGCTATAGAGATCAAGTAAGACAGCCCATTTTGTCAACACTTAAATTTTTGAATAATGAATGCCATAGTACTTTAAAATCATCAACGCCTAAACAAGTGCAAGATGTTATAAATATCAACATAGCTGCACAATCTGTATTCCTAGAGGTTTAAGGAAAAGGAGAAAGAGTTCTATGTGGGGGATGCTTGCAGTATGGCCCTAATCTGTTCTGGGACCCTCACATAAATACTTGGGATGGTATAAGCAAAATTTTCCTTTGCCCAAGGCCACAGACTCCCTGAAGTTACATTAAGGAAACTGTTTTAATATAAAAGAATCAGAAAATGTTCTACTCATTTACGTTTAAAATTAAGAAGAAAAATAGAAATTTATTCAAGAAATATAAAACAGGGATACCTGGGTGGCTCAGTTGGTTAAGCATCCAACTCTTGATCTCAGCTCAGGTCTTGATCATGGTCATGAGTTTAAGCCTACACTGAGCTTCACAATGGGCAGAGAGCCTACAAAAAAAGAAAGAAAAAGAAAAAGAAGAAAAAGAAAAAGAGAAGAGAAAAGGGAGTGGAGGGGAGGGGAGGGGAGAGAAGAGGGGCACCTGCGCGGCTCAGTCAGTTAAGTGTCTGCCTTCAGGGATCCCTGGGTGGTGCAGCGGTTTGGCGCCTGCCTTTGGCCCAGGGCGCGATCCTGGAGACCTGGAATCGAATCCCACGTCGGGCTCCCGGTGCATGGAGCCTGCTTCTCCCTCTGCCTGTGTCTCTGCCTCTCTCTCTCTGTGTGGCTATCATAAATGGATAAAAAAATTAAAAAAAAAAAACCTTTAAAAGTGTCTGCCTTCAGTTCAGGTCATGATCCAGGAGTCCTGGGATCGAGCCCCACATCGGGCTTCCTGCTCAGTGCGGAGTCTTCTGCTTCTTCTCCGTCTGCTGTTCCCCCTGCTTGTGCTCTTTCTCTCTCTGTCCCTGTCAAATAAATAAATGAATAAAATCTTAACTAAAAAGAAAAGAAAAAAATAAATATAAAACAAGAGGCAGCAGAAAATAATGGAAAGAGCATGGAAATCTGAGAGCCAGAAGACAGGAGCTCTGATCCCTATTCTGCCAGTAATTAACTGCAAAGCTGCAACATATGTCAAGTGAAGGGGGTCTCTTAGAATACCTGTAGCATCTTTTCCAGGTCAAGACAACATAGAACCAAATGAAATATAACAGGTAGTCTAAAATATGCTTTAATTTTTCTGTGTTAGGGACAATGAAAAGAAGGGGGAAACAGGACACAATGCAACAGGCAGCCAAAGAGAAAGACAATGAAAGGTAAAGCGAAAACAGAGACCAAGGGGCAGTCACACAGAAGTTCTGCCCCCAAACTTGCACAAAAAAAAAAAAAAAAAAAAAAGAGTTGTATGAAGAGAAAAAGAGAAAGACACACTAATTTAAAAAAATTAGATACATAATAAATATACATAGAGATACTTCAGCAGAATAATGCTCTTATTTTGTTCATCCTAAAACGTTTAACACAAAAAAAACTATAAAACATATGTAATGTGGGCAGCCCGGGTGGCTCAGAGGTTTAGCACTGCCTTCAGCCCAGGGGGTGATCCTGAAGACCCGGGATTGAGTCCCACATCGGGCTCCCTGTGTGGAGCCTGCTTCTCCCTCTGCCTGTGACTCTGCTTCTCTCTCTCTTATTCTCTCTCTCTCTCTCTCTTTCTGCTTGTGTCTCTGCCTCTCTCTCTCTCTCTCTGTCTCTTATAAATAAATAAATAAAAATGAAATGTGTAATGTTGTGCTTCTGCATTAAAAGGCACATACATGGAGCCAGTTCAAGGTATGTGCTTCATGAACCAAATATAGTCAAGTTGAAGGTTAAAGATTATATACTTCTGCCAAATCCTACTCATATTTTGGGGCAAAATGTGACTCAGCAATTTCAGATTTCACATCTCCAGGTCATTTCCAAACAAGCCAAAGATGAACTTTCCTAAAATAGAAATGTATCCAAAGAATTTTTTATGCATCAAATCTTAGCATTACTTTGTTTCCGGATATGCACAATTTAAATACTTTAACCTAATAGTTACCAATTATATAAAGTGTAAAAACCCCATATTGCCATTTAACATCCATTTTGAGGATTTCTCTGTTAATCTTCTCTGTCTGGTGGAGATGGGTGTGGATAACAGAAGGGAGTGGATAACATAATTCCAGCACTCCCCTTTCAATTCCTCCCTGATGAGGTCTATCTGACCTTCCTCTGGCTTTTCTGAGCTTCAAGTCTCTATAGGAATTTATAGGCTGGGGAGTTAATTTGCACTTTGCTACTAATCAACACCAAGGAGAGGAGACGGATCTCTACAAAGCTTCAGACCAGCTGTTGCAGTGTGATGAGTAATCCCCATTCACTCAGCCCAGACAACCCAGACCAACCAGAACAGGCAATGCACAGGTTCCCAATGTGTATTCCCATCTCTGTTACCAATCTGCTAGGAATTTTTCAAAATAGTATGAATTTCCACATCTGTAAAGAGGAAACTGTTATTCAGACCTTTCTCTGAAGGATTCATAGGAAGCTTTCCTTTCTTGTAGACAATAAGAACTGGAAAGAAAACAAACAAGATTTTGCTGGTCTTGCCTGGCTTTAGCTAAGCCCTGAGACCTTTCTATAGTTTGGTTTCCATCTATGAAATGAAAATATAACAATCCTACCTCTTTCTGGCAAACATGAAATTGGATAAATAAATAGTACCACGGATAGGAAAGCACTTATGGCTCTCTGGAGGATGGGGGTTAGATCAATTCTGTCTGAAACGTTCAAGTATAACAGTAACAACAATAACAAGCAAGTGGATTTGTATAATGTTTAACAGTTTACAGGATGTTTTAAATATATTATTTCATTAACCCTTAAAACAAGGTGTGTGAAACAGGGAGGCCATTTTTTTATTTCATTTGGCAGATGAAGAAACTGAGGCCCAGAGAAGGCAAGTAACATACCCAAGATTAAAGAGCTGGTTAGCAGCCAATAGTGGCTCCTGATAGGAAGTCTGGCACTCACACCAGCATACGCACAGCTGTGTATGAAGTTTTCGCCCACTTCCTCTACATGTCTTTCCTCCTCCAAGTAAAGCTTGCTTAGGAAGATGTCTCTTAATCAAAGCTTTCTATGTCTCATTTATAGTTCTAGTACACTGACTGCCATAAAGAGCTTCAATCGGTCTTCATATTCCCATTCAGCCAATATCTGTGAACTCTAAGTCTGCTGAATCCCTGAGTCATCCAAGCCTTAAACCATTCTGAATACCACTGTTTCTCAGTTTTGCTCTCTCTACTTACCACCACACTGCATCTGAGTCACAGGTGAGTTCCTTGGGTCTTTCTTTACAAAATATATTGTCTTTATCAACAGTTTCTATCCATCCATGATATTTTTATGGCGTTGCTCATTGAAGTATCTATTGTTAAAACTGCAACAGACATAAAAAGTATTCTTTTTTTTTTTTTTTCATAACAAGTATTCTTAAGGTGATTTCTTTCCAATAAGGATCTGCTAAGGCTTTGAACTCAGGATATGAGGGCAGGCCAGGGTAATTTCAAACAGCACACAAACATCTGTTCTCATTTCTTCCTACTGCTCAGCTTCCTTTATTTATGTTGTATTCCTCAATTCCTAAAGAATAAGCCAATACTCCCTAAAGGGGAGTATTTTTCTCCCTTTTGCTCTCTTTCAACGTGTCCTCTTTGGGCCAGAAATCTCAGCACTTAACATGGTGGGGAGTTCATTGTGTCTGTTGTATATTCTTGTATGAATGATTCCACTGAATACAACCACCCTAAGCCAAGCTGATCCACAGGATCAGAGCTCCCCTTTCCTCTGGAAGTCAGAATAAGGACCCAGAGGAAGGGGAAATTGGAGGAACACTTCCTAAATAAAGTTAATTCTGAGGAGTAGCTCACTAGGACAACAGCTTCCTCACCTGGATTTCCAGAATCTGAGCATCATACCGGAAACTCCCTGTGCAAAGTATGGCTCTGTCCCAAAGAGCTAAGTAGTACAAAGAAGAGACGGCATATGCTACTCCATAGCAGGCATGATTCCTGCTGTGATTCCAGCCTCCAGACTAAAGGCTCTGGGCAGTGGAACTGACTAACTTTATTCAGCACATAAATACTAAACACTACTATGTGCTCTACACTGGGGCTGAGGGACAAACTCATGATATCATTTAAACCTCACAACAACTCAGACACTGTTTATCCCCATTTTACAGATAAGAAAACTAAGCAAGAAGAGGCACCTGGGTGGCTCAGTTAAGTGTCTGACTCTTTGTCTCAGCTCAGGTCTTGATCTTAGAGTCATGAGTTCATGCCCCATGTTGGGCTCCCTGCTGGGCACAGAGCCTATTCAAAAACAAACAAACAAACCTGACCAGGAAGGGTAAATGACTTCTGTCAAAGTCATACAAACACCAAATAGTGATGCTCCAATTGGAACCCAACTCCAGGGTAGCTCAGTTGGTTAAGCATCTGCCTTCAGCTCGGGCCATGATCCCCAGGTTCTGCGATCAAGCCCCACATCAGGCTCTCTGCTCAGCAGGGAGCCTGCTGCTCCTTCACCCTCTGCAGCTCCCCCTGCCTCTCTCTCTCTCTCTCTCTCTCAAATAAAATCTCGAAAGAAAGAAAAGAAGGGAGGGTGGGAGGGAGGGAAGAGGGAAGGAAGGAAACTCAACTCCAAACCAAACATGGTACTTTGGCCTCCGTAGCTGGCATAGACATACACACACACACACACACACACACACACACACAGGAAGTGACCGAAATGAAAATCTATCTGGGCAACCTTATATAGTTAACAGAATGCTATCACATTCCCTTCCTTATTAGTCCGAAAGACTATACTGATGGGACAAATAAAGCATACTGAGATGAGAAGAAGGCAAGGACAGAAAGATCCATCTCTCTGTGCCCTTTCAGAGACCCTATTCCACTACAGAACTGTCAAGGTTGTTAAGGACTTGCACTAATATTCTGGGTTCTCTTTAATTTTTTAGGCTCTCAGGATGGTACTCAAGTTATTGGTGCATTTCCACCAAGCACAGATAAAGATCAAGGAAGATTAAACCCTACTAATTACTCACTGGAAGCCTCAGAGTCGAGTGCTTTCCAAGAAGTGATGGCCAAAATAAGATTAGAAAAGCTCTTCTTACAACAGTAACATTATGGAACTTTCTCTAAACTATCCAGCATCTAATAAAACCAATGCCAGAAAGCAACAACTCTGCATTTTTCTACATCAAGGCCTGTTGACCCCCTCTCAAGCCTTGCTCCTCATAGTCTGTGTTCTTAAGAATGGGTCTTTTTGGAAATCTTTCTCTCATCATTACCACCTTTAAGAAGCAGAGAGAAGTTCAGAACATCACCAGTACAGAGAGATGTTCAGAACATCACTGACTGCCAATGTCTCCTTCTCTGACATCTTGGTATATATGCCATGTGCATACCTTTTACTGTCATCTACACTCTGAGGGACCACTGGATATTTGCGGATGCCATGTGCAAACTCAGCTCTTACCTGCAGAATGTAAGCCACTTAAGGGGAAAGGCATGCATTCAAAAGTACATTTAATTCACTACTTTTTTGGGTAAAAATAAACATAAGAAAAACTATTATTGATAGTTATACATTAGTGACTTTCACTTCATTAAAGCTCAAGATAAATTTAGAAGAAAGAACAGTTTAATAGAAGGAGATAGCTCTTAGCATGGAGTCATAAATATCGCCATAATATTTAATCATAGATTGGAGATCTCTTGAATGCTTAAGGTAGTGGGGATCAAGGTTAGAGGGGTGGTAGGAGAGTTTAATGAAAGCCTTTTCCTGCTGTCCATAATTCTTACTTGCATTAAATGCTATTGAAAAGTATCAGCTGGGGCACCTGGGTGGCTCAGGCAGTTAAGCGTCTCTTTTTTTTTTTTTTTAATTTATTTTTGATAGTCACAGAGAGAGAAAGAGAGGCAGAGACACAGGCAGAGGGAGAAGCAGGCTCCATGCACCGGGAGCCCGACGTGGGATTCGATCCCAGGTCTCCAGGATCGCGCCCTGGGCCAAAGGCAGGCACTAAACCGCTGCGCCATCCAGGGATCCCAAGCGTCTGACTCTTGATTTTGGCTCTGGTTGTGATCTCAGGGTTGTGAGATTGAGCCCCACATCATATACACTGCTCAGTGCAGAGTCTGCTTGAGATTCTCCCTCTCCCTCTGCCCCTACTCTCTTTCGCTCTCTCTCTCAAATAAATCTTTAAAAAAAAAGAAAAGAAAGAAAAGAAAAGAAAAGAAAAGAAAAGAAAAGAAAAGAAAAGAAAAGAAAAGAAAAGAAAGAAAAGAAAAAAGGAAGGAAGGAAGGAAGGTAGGTAGGTAGGTAGGTAGGTAGGTAGGTATCAGATGACTGCAAATCCCTGTGGCTGGAAACACAGTGCACCTCATGCCTACTGGGGTATTACATTGATCTGGCTGTTGTCCCTTCTGTTGCCTATGTCCTTCTTTCTGTCCTACCACCCACCAATGAACCTTTTCACACTCTCTCTCCCCCCAGTGACCTCTACACCCACGGTGTGGCCTGCATAGAGAACCGGCCCTCCAAAATGAAGCAGCTTGTCTTCACCACCTTCATGCTTGTGGCCCAGTACTGTGTTCCTCTGACCTTCATCCTCATCTGCTACTTGAAGTTTGTTATCTGCCGCCACAGAAGAAGTGAGAAGGAAGACAGAAAGAGGTAAAGTCACAGCCAGCTCAATAAGAACAAGAGGATCAACACAATGCTGATGTCCACTGCAGTGACCTTTGGAGCCTGCTGGTTGCCCCTGAACATCTTCAATGTTTTTTTTGACTAGTATCATAAGGTGCGGATCAGCTGTCACCATGACCTGGTAGGTGTAATTTGCCACTTGATTGCTATGGTTACCACATGCATAAATCCTCTATTTTAAGGCTTTCTCGACAAAAATTTCCAGGAGGAACTGGTAATGCTTATTTATCACTGCTGGTGCTTTGTACCTCAGGAAATATATAGAAAATGCTGCCATCTCCACGATCCACACAGATGAATCTCCAAGGGATCATAAGACTGGCTCTTGCATCAACAGGTATATGAAAATTGTTACCAATGCTAAAGATGTTCTTGAATGAAAGACTGAGAGGTAATGGCTGGTAATAGAGCAAAATGCACAAAAAAGAAGCCAGAACCAAAAATAAGAGACCAACTTTATACTACTGAGTTTTGCTTTAGGCCAAATCTGTCTATGTCATGTATCTGCCCAACACACATACACACACACACACACACACACACAACACACAACACACAATACACTAGCCCTTTTCTCTTAGGAAAATAACTTAACTCAACCTAGCAGCTGTCATTCAGGACAAAGAATAACAGTGAGAAAGTCACAGAGGCAAGAGGCACTGCTGGCTGCGAACATGTTCCTTCATGCTATTGTTCAATGGAATACCCACAGAAGTTATTACTAATGATATGCCTAGTAAAAGCACTGATATCTCTCTTTAGTGTTAAAGAAATTTCTTTTTCATATCTGGGGATTCTGTCAATCAAGTAACTATTCAATTAATTAGCAAAGTCAGAAAGACCCCCATCATAATTTATCAATTAGCTAACAAAATAAGTTTACACTGGAGGTTGAAGGAATAGTTTTAACTTAACATTAAAACCAAGTATTGCACTTCCCATGCTTGAATCAGATTCCCTAATTTATGGTAAGAGTACATTTTATTCAGTGACAATGATACTAGCACTACTAGAACTGACCACAAACTTCTTAGCATTGCATTATGCTAGAAATCACATTAACTAACTTATTTTAAGATTTGTTTATTTATTTATTTGAGAGAGAGAGGGAAGGGGAGGGGCAGATGGAGAGAGAATCTCAGAATCCCCAATGAGTGTGGAGTGGATGCAGAACTTGATCCCAGGACCCATGAGATCATGACCTAAGTCAAAATCAAGAGTTGGATGCTTAACCAACTGAGCCGCCTAGGTGCCCCCACATTAACTAATTTATTAATGGCCAATGTATATAGAGCTTTAATTATGAAATGGCTTTTTTATCCCAAATTCTCTATGTATATTAAATAGGGATCATGATGCATCCATAATTGGGTCTGAGGGGCTTTATCAGTAGCACTTTTATAATTAGCTCCAGATTTTTTAAACCTCTCATAAACCTTAAGACTTAAACTTTAAAAAATATCCCTCTTCCTCACAATGTCACATAGAAAAATCAGCTAGACCATTTTCAGAAAGAATACTAAGCTAGTGCATTAGCGATTAGCTCAAGGATTTCTACTAAATCATGACCAGCTTTATCTCCTCCTTGGATAAATCTTCTTTATACTATTACATTTGAGTCATAAATATCGCCATAATATTATTTACAGCTTATTTGTCTGTTAAAAATGTAATGCAGGGATGCCTGGGTGGCTCAGCGGTTGAGCGTCTGCTTTCAGCTCACGGCGTGATCCCAGGGTCCTGGGATCGAGTCCTGCATCGGGCTCCCTACATGGAGCCTGCTTCTCCCTCTGCCTGTGTCTCTGCCTCTCTCTCTGTGTCTCTCTCATAAAAAATAAAATAAAATCTTAAAAAAATATAACACATATCTTCTTTTTCTGAATAAAAGATAATATTTCTCTTGAACACATATGATTTTTCTATTGATTTTTTTCTTGCACATTAGCCTTCATGTTGTCCCCTCCTGAAAAATCTCTTCCTCCTCTCTACCTCCCCCTCCCTCCCTCCCTCTCCCTATCTTTTTCCTTCCTTTTCTATTCTCTCATTTGAAAAAATAAACAACAAAAGCACTGCAAGACACCAAAATGAAATAAAATGTAGCAGTCTTACAGTATAAGCTGCAATAAAAACTCTTATTTCAAAACCAACTTCAAGTGGTGTAGCTCAGAATTTTAAAGGTACAGGACTATAGTCTCTTGGCCCAGAAAACAGTTGATTCTCCCTAGATAATCCCTTCTATCTCTTCTGACAGATAGTGGTTAGTCCTATAATTAAGATCTAATACGATATTATACTTACTTGGTAAAGCCACATTGATTCTACTTTCCATGACTAGAATGATTCTTTTTTTTTTTTAAGATTTAATTTAGTTATTCGAGAGAGAGAATGAGAGAGGGAGTGTGTGCATGTGCACTCGCTTATGATGGGAGGGGTGGCACAGAGAGAGAGGAAGAAGCAGACTGCCACTGAGCGGGGAGCCCAATGCAGGATGGGGCTCAATTCTGGGACTCCAGGATCATGACCTGAGCTGAAGACGGAAGTGTAACCGACTGAGCCACTCAGGCACCCCTATTAAAATGATTCTGACCAAACCACTAAAAGCAGGAAAAGGCTTTCATTAAACTCTCCTACCACCCCTCTAACCTTGATCCCCACCACCTTAAGCATTCAAAAGAGATCTCCAATCTATGATTAAATATTATGGCGATATTTATGACTCCATGCTAAGAGCTATCTCCTTCTATTAAACTGTTCTTTCTTCTAAATTTATCTTGAGCTTTAATGAAGTGAAAGTCACTAATGTATAACTATCAATAATAGTTTTTCTTATGTTTATTTTTACCCAAAAAAGTAGTGAATTAAATGTACTTTTGAATGCATGCCTTTCCCCTTAAGTGGCTTACATTCTGCAGGTATGACAGGACAGGTCCATAAGCAGGTATGATGGACAGGGTAATGTAAATCAAAACCATAATGATACACCACCTCACACCTATCAGAATGGCTACAACCAAAAGGTAAGAAATATCAAGTGTTGGCAAGGATGTGGAGAAAAAGGAACCTTCTTGCTCTGCTGGTGGAAATACAACTTGGTGCAGCCACTGTGGAAAACAGTGTGGAAGTTCCTCCAAAAATTAACAAGAGAATTACCATATGATCCAGTACTTCCACTACCAGGTACTCACCCAAGGAAAACAGAAACACTAATTCAAAAAAATACATATGTACCCCCATGTTTATTGTAGTGTTGTTATTTATAATAGCCAAGATATGGAAGCAACTAAGTGTCCGTCTATAGATGAATGGATAAATATGTGGTATATATAGGTACAATGGGGTATTACTCAGCCATAAAAAAAAATGAGATCTTGCCTTTTACAACATGGATAGACTAGATATTATGTAAAATACAAAGTAAAATAAGTCAGACAGAGAAAGACAAGTACCACATAATTTCACTCACATGTAGAATTTAAGAAACAAATGACCAAAGGATAAAAGAGACCAACATAAAAAGCCCAGACTCTTAAATACAGAGAACAAACACTGGTTGCCAGAGGCGAGGTGGGTAGGAGGATGGGTAAAATAAATAAAGGGGATTAAGAGTACACTTATTGTAATAAACACTAAGTAATGTACAGAATTCTTGAATCAGTATTTTGTACATTTGAAACTAATATAAGACCATATGTTAATTATACTGGAATGTAAAAAAATAAAATTTAAAATATGCGTATGTATGTAAGTAATTCAGATAATTCCAACAATTACATGAAAGCAAATGGTTTATCTGTCAATAAATGTATTTCTGGTTTCTTTGTACTATGAAAAAAAGAGTATGCCTATAGGGATAAGCACTAAGTAATGTGTAGAACTGTTAAATTATTTTATTGTATACTTGAAACTAATATAACACTGTATATTAATTATATTTCAAAAACATAATTTTAAAAGGTAAAATGTTATAACATGATAATGAATAAATAATAGTAAAAAGTAAAAAAAAAAAAAAAAAAAGGAAAGTATGATGGAAGTATAAACCAAGAGTTGTGGGAGCCCAGGAGAGGTAAAAATCATTTTTGAGAGGAAACACTGAAAGACTTCAGGAAGTCAACTTCCTATTTAATAGTATTTATGGTTCTGGTCCACCAATCTGATCTGCTGAGCTACTTGGCAAATGAAATAAGACCTATTTTCTCCTTTGCCTGATGGGCCTGTATTCTCCCTTCTAGGAATCTGAGGCTGGAACTTAATGATATTTGCAGATAGCTTTGGAAACACAGTGTCCTCGGGTCAACAATCCAGAACCTATTCCTCTATCTCCCGACCTCAAACCATTTTGGACTGAGAGTAATATTTTATATCTTTAATTTTTTCTAGAAAAGATGGCTATTAGTGAAATGAACAAATATTTATGCCCTCAAAAAATTACTAAACTATTCTGAATATGTCTGTCCAGTGCACCAGAGGTGAATGAAAAACGCTAAACCATCCTTGCAACAAGTCCCCTAAGTTTTCTCTCTGCCTATTTCTAAAGATTTCCCCAGGAATAATACCCAAACAATCTCTAACAGAGAGAACCAACAATACAAATGATTCAAAATAAAGAACACCCCAGTGTGGTTTAAGTGTGTATGGTGTGTACTCATCTGCAATGGCAAATATGATATTCTGAAAAAGGTATGAGTAACCTGACAGAGCAACATGCATGAGGCTTCAACTCAAAGAAGTTGCTCCCCACTCCATGCCGAGGAGGAATGACATAGTTCATCAGCCCAGGGAAAAGACTCAATCCGTCATACTGTAAGCTTTGCTTTTGTAGAATAATAAAGATATAGAGATATATGTGTATACACATACATGTATATATATATATACACACTGGATAAGCATATAGATATATACGTATATATATATATACACACACACACTTATATAAAGTCTTTACTATATACTTACCACTGTGTTAGATATAGAAAAAGTGTTAAGAAACAGTTTTAAAGAATTTACAATCTATTTGAACCATCAAAGAGGGTAGAATACATCAGAGGGGTAATTCAGCATCTTGGTTCTGAAGCTTTCCTTCCGGCTAGGGCGAAAGCTGCCTAACAGAAAGTGAAGAGGAACTGAAGGCAGACTTAATTTATCTCTATACTCATATATAGAGTATACTCATATACTCTATGCCCATATGAGAATATACTGAGCAAGAGAAGAGTAAGGATCCTTGGTGAGGGCAAGGGGGAGTACTTCAATGCTGAAGTGCTCAGGAATTCCTATAATTTTCCCTAAGTCATCTATGCAATAAATGAGCTTGTGCAATAAACCAGAGAATGAAGACAACAGGTATTTCCAGTGGGCCTAGGAAGGCAAGGTGGGTCTCTTTCCCCTGCTTCTACACACAAATCAAACTCCTTCTTGAAGCTGGGATGGTGTTTCCCCTGCTGGAAAAGTGAAAGGATGGGGGGAGTGGGGTGCTGGTGACAGGAACGCATCCATCTTACATTTGGATGTTGACTGTTTATTGGGATTCTCTATTTTAAATGTGTTCTTCTAACCGGACTGAGAACTTTCAGAGACCTTGAACTACATCCATTATTTCCTCTATGCCAGCAGTCCACTGCCACCTCAGTAATTAAGACAGGACCAGACAAGGAAAAAACATTTAATATGTATAGATTTTTAAAAGTTATTTCTTTAAAAACCAGCTAAGCAGTAATTACTTAATATGTGAGTGTATTCAAATCTATGTTTTATTAATTACCCAATGAGAGTAGAAAGACATAATCCTAATTACACAGAGATTATGGTAATATCAATGAACTATAAAACCCTGAGTCCTTTGGGACTCAGTTTAAAATGTCAGGGCTGTGAGGATCCCCTAGTCACTGTTGTCATGGCATCCCATGCATACCTACCATGTAGAACCCAGAAGGCCTATTTATTATATGTGTTCCTGCGTCACAAGACATGAGCTCTTTGAAAGCAGGGACTGGACCTTATTTACTATAGTGACTCCAGTGTCAACTATAGCATCTGGCACAAAGTGGGGAATCAATTAATATTTGCAAACAGTAGATACAGAATAAATCTGAGGATAACAAATCTTTGCCTGGAAGTGGTAAGTGGATCTGAATGGTATATACCTGGGCCTGTACTCCCTGGACTCAGTACCTGAAGATTAAGAATGCCAAACTTCCATATAAACTATAACAGCAAAAAAATAAAAAAATAAAAATAAATAAACTATAACAGCCAGTGCTCAGAAGTATGCAATGGCAAGAGGACAAACACAAAAAACACACCTTGGTTCCAGAGGAGGCTTAAGGGCAAAATGTATTTATTCGTGGCTCAAATGTAATTTGCCAATAACAGTTATGCCAGTAAGAGTCGGTTAACTGGTAGATCCCAGGACTGAAAGAAAATGCTCTATTAACTTCCAATTAACTAAGCTGACAGGTTCCTGGAGCAAACAGGTTTAAGAAGTCAAAGGCCAATCTTCCAGGGCAACCAGTCTCCTGGAGAGTAAGCTCCCTTATAACTCTATCAGAGCAAAAACCAAATTCTGTATAAAAGGCCAAAGCAGGACAGAACTCTGTCTTTTTCAGTGAGTCAAATTCTTCTCTATTAAGGGAACATAGAACCTACAAGCAAAGGTTATTGAGTTATTGATTTGGAGGCAGTCTTCCTCATCCTGGGATCTCAGAAGATGCCTTCTGGTTTTCTACAGGAGTCCTTGACTCCCAGACACTGTTATAAGACAGCCATTTCCTGGTAGTTCAAGTTTTATGCCTTTCTACTTCCTACAAAGTTTCTCAATTTAAAAACAAAGACAAATGTGTGTGCACATGCACGTGTGCACATTTGTGCATACCACCTAAAAAAATGTTTGAAAGGAAAGATTCCAAGATGTTAACAGTGTTTATGCCCAGGTGACAGGACTTTCGGATGACCTCTCTTCCTTGTCTCATCTTGCCTCCTCCCTTCCTTTCCCATTCTTTTTGCCTATTTGCTTACCTATATTTCCTAAATATTCTACTAGAAACATGTATTATTTTTATAATTTTTTCAAATAGGAGAGAAAAAGATTAAAACCAAAAAAAAAAAAAAACCCACAAAAACCCTAAGAATCCAGTGCCTGATGAGGCAGCTGGTACACGAAGTCAAGAGACAAGGGTCTAGTTCAAGGTTTGGACAAATCACTTATCCTTCCTAAGCTTCAGTTTCCTCATCTGTAAAATGCATCACTCATTCAATAAACATTTAACAAGCATCTACTATCTCAGTAAATATGATAATGAGTAAGACTGACATAAGGGTAATCCCTGCCTTCAGGGCAATCTATCAGAGGTAATACTTTAAAAAAAATTTTTTTTATTTAAATTCAAGTTAGTTAACATAGAGTGAATTACTAGTTCCAATGGTAGAATTTCATGATTCAGCAGTTGCCTATTATCAGAGGTAATACTTTAAAAAAAATTTTTTTAATTTAAACTCAAGCTAGTTAACATAGAGCGAATTACTAGTTCCAATGGTAGAATTTCATGATTCAGCAGTTGCATATAATACCCAGTATTCATTATACCAAGTGTCCTCCTTAATGCCCATCACCCAATCATCCCATTCCCCAACTTACCTCTTCTCCAGAAACCCGCAGCTTGTTTCCTATAGTTAAGAGTCTCTATGGTTCACCTCCCTCTCTGTTCCCCTTCCCTTTCCCTATATTCATTTGTTTTGTTTCTTAGAAGTCCACATATGAGTGAAATCATATGGTATTTGTCTTTCTCTGATGGACTTATTTTCACTTAGCATAATACCCTCTAGTTCTTTTTTTTAAAAAAAAAGATTTTATTTAGTCATGAGAGAGATAGAAAGAGAGAGAGAGAGAGAGAGAAAGGCAGAGACACAGGCAGAGGGAAAAGCAGGCTCCATGCAGGGAGCCTGATGTGGGATTCGATCCCAGAACTCCAGGATCACGCAGCCACCCAGGCGTCCCAATACCCTCTAGTTCTATCCATGTGTTCAAATGGCAAGATTTCTTTCTTTTTTGATGGCTAGGTAATACTGAGATACTTTTTTAAAAAGTAAATCGTGGCAAGTGCTATAATAGAAGAAAAGTATAATATTACGAAAACATTTAGCAGAAGAAATTAATGTCATCTGGAGAGAAAGGGGACAGAAAGAAGATAAAGGAAACTTCCTGGGAGAAATAATTTTTAAAATGAAATCTAAAGGTGACTAGGATTTAGCCAGGGAGAGATGAGGCTGGTTATGCCCTTAACTGTTTCGTGATTCTGTGTTCTAAGCTGTGTTACTGAATCACAGAGTCCAAAGGGCCATTTGTCTCTCATCCTGTCCCTCCACTCATTAACTCACTTAATCCTAAAAACATTCCTGTAGGTAGATAATGTTACTCCAGTTTACAAATGACAAGTGTTCGTTAAGCAAGTTGCCTAAAGTTACACGGTGGTAAATCCTCATCTATCTAATTTAAAATCCCATTCTCCTTCATTCATCGTTCAATTATCATTTACTAAGTACCTGCCAAGTTCTCTGCTAGACACTGGAGATGAAAAGAACAGTAAGACTAAATCCTTGCTTTGGAGGAATGCACTGTTTGAGGTGGGGACTGTAAGTTGCCAGGCAATTACAACACCGTGAACTATTTAGAAAGGGGAAGAGTGCAACTATGCCTTTTCATCAGAATCTAGTTCCCGGGATCCCTGGGTGGCGCAGCGGTTTGGCGCCTGCCTTTGGCCCAGGGCGCGATCCTGGAGACCCGGGATCGAATCCCACATCGGGCTCCCAGTGCATGGAGCCTGCTTCTCCCTCTCCTGTGTCTCTGCCTCTCTCTCTCTCTCTGTAACTATCATAAATAAATAAAAATAAAAATAAAAAAATCTTTAAAAAAAAATAAAAAAAAAAGAAAGAAGAATCTAGTTCCCTAGCTCCCCTGGGAAACCCAGGAGGCACCTGATCACTGACTAACACTATACAAATTGGGAAATCTGCAAAGCTGTAGCTGAACCCAGCACCCCTGACTAGCAGTGACCATCAGCTCTGTCTGCTAGATCATTAGGCCCTGCCACTCTCTGTTCAGGTGCAAATCTTCCATGGGAATGGGTGTCCAAATGGTATCCATTCACTTTACTATGCAGAATAAGTGTGTTCTCAGGCATCCCAAACTGATGAAGGCAGTAGCATCACAGGCTCCTAGAGAAAGATACATACGGGCTAAATAATGTCTATGACCATGAAACACTTCCTAAAAAATTTCAGACAAAGCCTCCTTTCCCCTATATCTTCTAAAGAACACACCACCTGTCTAATTACAAGGTAATGAGAAAAGAAGTACAAAACCAAGATTTCAGAGTTGCTCCTAGA
This sequence comes from Vulpes lagopus, assembly GCF_018345385.1. Taxonomy (NCBI): domain Eukaryota; kingdom Metazoa; phylum Chordata; class Mammalia; order Carnivora; family Canidae; genus Vulpes; species Vulpes lagopus. The sequence continues at coordinate 106,941,940 of NC_054830.1, read as the reverse complement.
AGAGTTTCAACCAGGAGCTCTCAGAAATAGGTATTATATAGAATTTTGGAGCCTAACAAAAATGCCAGGCATCTAGCTTGGTAGAATTAATCTGGGATATATCTTACAAGTCAATAATTCAGTGGAACTAGACCTACAGCACTAGGCGGAGGAACCTCAATTCCTCTACAGTACAACAGAGGGGAAAGAGCTCCCAGATCTCCAATGTTTACTCATCCCTCTGAGAGGCCACAAGAAGCATCCACTTGCTCATACATTCAGACCTATCTATAATAAAATTGCCTCTGGTCTTGGTGCAACATGGATTATAAAACAATGTCCCTGGAAGGCAGAAGTCCTGGAACTTTCATCTCAATTCTTCCATGGACTTATTTTGAAGCCCTAAGCATGTTAAGCCCTCTGTGCCTCAGTTCTGCCATCTACGGACTTCTGGTAACACTGGAACACCACACCCTCTTTACTCTCAGGTTCCAGTAGTTACCTCACAATATTGCCTGTAGGTGGGGAGAGATGGGCAGGAAAAGGAAACACATTACCCAAGCATAGTAGGAAAAGTTCAGGTTTTGAGCCATCCAGCTTTGGGTTTGAAGCTTGGCCTTACCAGACACCAGCTGTGTGAACAGAGGCAAGCTTTGTTAACATCTCTGGCTCTAAAGTTCTATACATAAGAGAGAAAGTAATCCCTGCCCTGCAGGACTGTCATGAGAAATAAAAATAAGGTATGTACAGTAGCTGGTTCTAGAAGGGACTGAAGAAATTGCAGCAATACTAAAATCTCTGACACTGATATAAGGCCTGAAGAGATTGCTCATCTATAAATTTACATGCATCAGGGGCATCCAGGTGGCTCAGTCAGTTAAGCATCTGCCTTCAGCTCAGGTCATGATTCCAGAGTCCTGGGATGATTGAGCCCCACATCAGGCTCCTTGCTCAACAGGAAATCTGCTTCTCCCTCTCCCCTCTGGTCCTCCCCTTAACTCATGCTCTCTTGCTTTCTTGTTTTCTCTCTCTCTCTCAAATAAATTTCTAAAAAACTAAAAATAAATTGACATGCATCAGATCCAGCCCACAGATCAGAGTTAGGCTAAAGATCTGTGGAAAACTTGGGCAGCCCAGGTGGCTCAGTGGTTTAGCACTGCCTTCAGCCCAGGGCCTGATCCTGGAGACCTGGGATGGAGTCCCACGTCAGGCTCCCTGCATGGAGCCTGCTTCTCCCTCTGCCTGTGTCTCTGTCTCTCTCTCTCTCTCTCTTTCTCTCTCTCTCTCTCTCTCCCTCTGTGTGTGTGTGTCTCCCATGAATAAATAAAATCTTAAAAAAAAAAAAATTCTATGGAGGGGCAGCCGGGGTGGCTCAGCGCTTTAGCGCCGCCTTCAGCCCAAGGCCTGATCCTGGAGACTCTCTCTCTCTCTGACTATCATAAATTAAAAAAAAAAATTGCAAGCCCTTCCTCCAATCATCCACATCTCCCTTCCCCACAATATTTTTTAGTCAGGTTGTGAAGCCAGGTCCCATGGGGTGACAAGAGATTGTCAGAACGATACCAAGGCTGTGGCTGAGTGTGAAGCTGGAGAGTATTTTTCTATGTGACCAGGATTGAGGAAGCATGTTGAATGCAATTTGAAATCATCTGATGTTTTTCTCCTATCTTCTTTTGGAACTTAGAGTTTTCCATAGATTTTTTTTAAAGGTTTATTTATTTATTCATGAGAGACAGAGAGAGAGGCGCAGAGACACAGGCAGAGGGAGAAGCAGGTTCCATGCACCGGGAGCCCAACGTGGGATTCGATCCCGGGTCTCCAGGATTGTGCCCTGGGCCAAAGGCAGGCGCTAAACCGCTGTGCCACCCAGGGATCCCGGGCTTGCAATTTTAAATGTGTGGTTCAGGCGAGTTTCCCAGAGGTGACACTTGAGCCAAGACCTGAAGGAGGTAAGGAAGCAAGACATGAGAAGAGCCAAGAGAAGAGAGTCTAGGGAGAAGGTATGGCATGCTCAAGGGCCTGGAAGCAGGACTGAGGCTGGTGGATTCAAGGAATAGCAGGGGCACTGAAGCAGTGGTATTGAGGGGAGAATCATAGAGGATGAGGTTCAAGAGGTGAGAGCCCTCATAGTATGGTATCTAAAGTTATGGTCCTCCCTCAGGCCTCAGTTCTCCCTTCTAGAAACTAGGCAGAAAGATAATACTCAAGAACAAGGTACGTGAAAGAGTAAAACAAAATGACAGCACAGTGAACAAACTAATGGACTGGGGATTAAAAGACATAAGTTCTAGGCCAGGATCTAACAAACATGAGCTATGTGGCCTTGCACAAGTCAGTTCACTCCTGCAAGCCTATTTTCTTACCTATAAAATGGAATGATCTGGGATAACAGAGATTTTTTTTAAATCTCAAAAATTACATATAAAGTATTCTTTAACAAATAACTGGAACACCTGGATATCCTTATGAAAAAAGAAAGAGTTTTCATTTATACTTCATACAATATAAAAACTCAAATGGATCACAAACTTAAATGTAAAATTTAAAGTCATAAAACTTAAAAAAAAACCATGCTTGAAAATGCACTATGAAGCATAATAAAGTGCCATAAGTGAGAAAAAATGGTTATAAAATTTGTAGAGGAAAACGTAGGGCAAAAAAACACTTTGACCTTAGGTAACACAAAATTCTCATTAAAAAAAAAAACTTAGAAGGGGGTTGGGGCAGAGGGATGAGAGAGTCTTAAGCAGACTCCACATCCAGCACAGAGCCTGATGCAGGGCTCAATCTTACAACCCTGAGATCATGACCTGAGCCGAAATCAAGAGTCAGACACTTAACCGATGGAGCCACCCAGGTGTCCTTACACAAAGATTTCTCAGATACAACACCAAAAGTATAGTCCTTAAAAAAAAAAAAAAGATTTTATTTATTTACTTGACAGAGAGAGGGAGAAAACACAAACAGGGGGACCAGCAGGCAGGGGGAGAAGCAGCCTCCCTGCTGAGCAGAGAGCCTGACTTGGGGCTTGGTCCCAGGACCCTGGGATCATAACCTGAGCCAAAGCCAGATGCTTAACTAACTGGGCCACCCAGGCACCCTATACAGTGCTTTAAAGAGGTAACTGATAAAATGGACTTCATCAAAATTTAAAACGTCTGCTCTTGAAAGACAATGATAAGAGAATGAAATGACATACCAAATAGGGACAAAATCTTTGCAAAGCATAGATCTGATATAGGACTTGTGTCCAAAATATATTTTAAAAAAACTCTCAAAACTCAATAACAAAAAAATCCTATTTTTCAAATGGGCAAATAACTGAAAGACATTTCACCTAAAAAGACATACAGATGGCAAATAAGCACATGAAAAGATGCTCAGGCTCACTCATCATTAGGGGAATATAAATAAAACCACACGAGATTAACTGCTACATATCTTATTAGAATGGCTAAAATCAAAAAGGATTGACACATACCAAGAGCTGGTGAAGTTATATAGGGAATGAGTCTTCATAAGATGCTGATGGGATCTGAAATGACACAATTACTTTACAAAACAGTCTGACATGTTCTTACAAATTAAGCAGACACCTACCATTTGATCCAGTTAACTTCACTCCCAGGTGTTCACCTGCTAGAAATAAAACCATATGCCCATACAAAGACTTATACATGAATATTCCTAACCGCTTTAGGTATAGTAGCCAAAAACCAGAGCAATCCAAGGTCCAGCAGCAGGTGAATAAATAAATAAACCATGCTATATTTATATAACGGAACACTACTCAGGAAGAAAACAGAATGAGCTATTGATACAAACTACAATATGGAGACTCTCAAAATAATTATGCTGAGTGAAAGAAGCCAGACAACCCCTCCAGAGAAAATGAAGCATATACTGCGTATGTCACTTATACAGAATTCTAGAGGATGCAAATTAATCTCCAGTAACAGAAAGCAAATCTGTGGTTGTCTGATGACAGGAGTGAGAGGATATAAGAGAGATATTACATAGGGACGTGAGAAAAGTTCTGGAAGTAATGGATATCTTAAATATCTTGTTTGTGGAAATGGCTTCATAAGTATATACATATGTCAAAACTTGTCAAATTATGCACTTTAAAATGTGCATGTTAGGGCAGCCCCAGTGGCTCAGCGGTTTAGCGCTGCCTTCAGCCCGGGGCCTGATCCTGGAGACCTGGGATTGGGTCCCACGTCGGGCTCCTTGCGTGGAGCCCGCTTCTCCCTCTGCCTGTGTCTCTGCCTCTCTCTCTCTTTCTCTCAATCTCTCTCATTAATAAATAAATAAAATCTTTTTTAAAAAATTTAAAAAAATAAAAAATCAGTAAAATGTGCAGGTTATTGTACATCAATATACCATGATAAAGCTGTAAAAAAAATTAAGATTCATTTATGCATTTATTTATTTGGAAGAGCACACAGGGAAGAGGGGCAGAAGGGGAGGGAGAATAAATCTTAACCAGACTTGATCTCAATACGCGACATGGGGGCTTGATCTCAAGACCCCTGGATCACAGCCTAAACCTGAAACCAAGGGTCAGGTACTTAACCAACTGCACCAACCAGGTACCTCTGTAAAAAAAAAAAAAAAAAATTCTTTTTAAGAAACACAAAGTATATATTCCAATTCAAATCAGCAAACATTACTAAGCATCTACCCTGCAGCAAGAACTATGCCGGGTACATGAGAGGCAGAGACAAACAAAAGCAGGTTATTGACCTCAATAATGGCAGTCTCCGGGAAGGAAGCTTTAAAGTGTTTTACAAAAAATAACAATAAACAAACAAACAAACAAACAAATAAATAAAGCAAGCATTTTACATGCACAGTGCACTGTCCCCATCCTACAGGGGAGGGAACAAGAACAGCCTCTGCAAGGATTACACTCGGATCAGAATTAACTCTACCCTCTCTCACCCTAAAATCTTCAACCCACAAATTGGGAGTGTTCCTTTTCTCCCCTCTCAGAACTTTAGAATGTCAGGGCTAGAACAGTTTACTGAGAGGATTGAGGCTCAAGGGGAAAGTGACGTGCCACCTGCCACAAAGCTAGTCAGTGGCAGAATTAAATGAGAAAGCTGGTAAGAAGTATTTTGAAATACAATGCATTAAAACAATATGTATTTCTGTAACTGAACTGACAGTGATTAAATGGTTGAGGATTCTCAAATTCACATAGAGGCTTCATTGGAAATGAAGCTGCATGAGCTGACTTCTTCCTACATAGTGAGTCTTCAAAGAAATTCCATGAACAATCAGTGTCAGAGCCCTTGAAACTTCACCCTTGAAAGCTGACCGTGGATTTAACTGTCAAGCTTTCCACAACAGTTTCCTTTCTGCTTGGTCACACTCAAGCCTTCTCAAGGGAAGGCCTCTACAGGTAGGCCAAGAGGTAAACATGGGTAAATCTGTGCAGATAGCTTTTGTGGCTCATGATCCTCCCAAAACAGACCATAATACCTGCAGAGATGGTGAACAAACAACAGCTCTCCCAGTGTATCCCTTCTTCCTCCTTCTGCCCTCACGACATACACCAGAAGCAATTCTGTAATTATAATTGCCAGCTAAATCCACCCTCTTCTTCTTCCCTCCCTCCCAACCTGTACAACTCACTCACCCCACTCCCTAGGGATGAATACATGCACCTTCTAAGTCCCAAGAATGGAGAGAAGAATAACAGGAGAAATGAACAGGCATGGTTATTTTGTCAGGATAGGCTAGTACATATTATGGTAATAAACACCACTTAATCTCTCAGGACTGGGCCTGGGATTGGGAGTGGGGGTTCTACTATACATAATTACTCAGGGACCTCTGCCATCTTATAGTTATACAATCTGGAATATACTTTTAGTTACTAAAGCAAGGATAGGAGGAGCTGAGGAGTCTCACACCAGCAGTTAAATGCTTTGGCCTGAACGTGACATACACACTACTGCTCACAGCTCACTGGCCAGAAATATCTCTATGTACCTTCCTAAATGCAAGAGATGGGAAAATATAACCCTGTAGTAGTATGCCAAGAAGAAGAAGAAAACCAGTATGAGTGAACACCAGAAGTGTCTACCACAAAGGATCTGAAGTTATAGGTATCTTGATTCAGACAGGTCAGCTTACAGCCTACACAAGGGACCATGAAGGGCTTTTCAACACCTTCTGATTATCATTCTCCATTTTCTAAGTGAAAATGATTATCACTCTATCACTATCTATCGTTCTATCATTTTTCATTTTCTAAAATTCTAGGGATGACAGGTTTGCTAGTTGGTCCTTAAGTGTTGACTCTACGCATGAGTATGTTTGTTCCAAGTGACTCCCACTCTGGTGCTCACAGAAGCACCAATTAACTGAAAAAAGCATTTCCTTACATCTTCTTCCTAACATAATGAAAAAGCTTCTTTCTATCCTGTAATTCCTTTTGTCCTCTTACTTTCTTGGCATAGCCCCACTGTAATCATACAATCATAAAAATGTTCAAGAAAAAGATAACTGAAAATAAAATTCACTATCCTTCAGTCTGGGCCAGAAAGCCAAAACAAGATGATCAGCAAATATGTGTTTTTAATAACCTGCACTATGTGTGTTTAGTGATCTTGTATTTTTTAAAAAAACAAAGGAAAGCTCACCCCTTGACTTTCCCATGGTAGCCCTTCCACTCCAGTTAAGACAGTCATTAATTCTGTCCACAACATATGGTCACTGCAGTCTCTGGGCTTTTGCCCATCATCTCTTCCTCCGGTCTGGAAAGCAACCAGTTCTGATCCACCATTGCCTTCAAGGTCTAGCCCCAGACTCCCCTTCCCCGAAGGGCCTTTCCTTGGCAGCTCTGACTCACACTGCGTCTCCAGTCCCTGGGACCACTCAGCACATGTACACAAAGGCATCTATTCCCGCTGCCCACCCCTTCTCCATTTCTACACAAAGTGCTGTGACTCCAGGTTGCCAGCCTGTCCCCAACAAAACTGTGAGCACCTCACCCACAGACTCAGGTCTTTACATCTCTTGACTCTCGCTGAGTGATAAGTGACCAGCACAGGGCCAAATCTACTTGATGACTAAAGATAAGATTACCAAGAGACTTTCTATCAGCTAGAGAAAATTAACGTTCAGAAATTACCCAAATTCCTCAAGTCATGACATCATGACATATAACAGGATTGAGAATCCCTTTGTCTTATGAATCTTCCCAGAAAGAAGAAATTAAAGATCAGTAACCAAGAAAAAACAAGAAAATATGTATTATTTATTTATCTTCTCATGAGTTACATACAGCATCTGTTTCTTACACATTTCCAAACAGGATTACACAGGCATCTTACCATCTCACATCATCACAGGAAGGCCTGCCTACCTACTGCAACTGACACTGTTAACCAGCGCACAAGCCAGTTATTGCGTGAATTGTTTTTAAGTGCATTATCGTGAATAATCAACATAACAACTCTGAGAAAAACCTCTCTGCTGCTTTTCTAACCACATCCAAGCACAAAGTGCACAGTTGGACCTTCATGGAATATATGACAGCCCCTTTCCAGCTCAGTTTCCTGATCAGCAGAATGATAGCTATGTTTCCACACTCTGCAGGTCTTATCTGATGCAATGGGACAGGGTCCTGAAACAAGGCCATCTCCTGGATGTAAGGGCAGCTGGGAACAATGGCTTCCTATGCAGTCCACACTTGGGAAAGTATTCCAAAAATCTTGCAGAACAGAGAAAGAAGGAGGTAGATCATTTTCAGCCTGAACACAAGGCCTTCCCAAAGCCTTCCTGACTTATCCTGAGCCGCTTCAGGTGGCTTCATCAGACGTCTTCAAAACAGCACCCGGCAGGGGGTCCCAGCTCCTCCAAGAGCATAGGACATTTGTCCTGGAAATCCTTCCACGCAGTTGTGAGGAAGCTCAAGCCACACGGAGAAGCCACTTCAAAGTGTTCTGGCCTTAGTTAAACCGCAGCTGACAGTCACTGTCAATAGGACGGGAGAAGAGGAGTATCTCTGGGTCCCACCCAGGCTTGCAGGTGTGTCTGTGTGGGACGTAAGGATTTATGGCTTGAGGCTAAAGTAGTACCCATCAAAGTGGGTACTAGCTCTCCACTTGCTCTGTCAGCCTGGACCAGGCACCACACTCTGTCCCCTCTACCTTTGTAGACCAAGAAGAAGGACTGACCACAGTCAATGGCCTTCAGTGAACTTAGCTCCACAATATGGAACCCAACTGTAACCACAACCCAGACTGATCTCGTAGAAAGTGGGAGCCCATGTCACCTACTTCAGAATCTAGAACAAAATAGGTTGAGGGCTTTTCAGTCTTAGAAAACCTCTTTGCAAGCTCATCAAGAAGATTCACACAACAAAGTCATACATATTAGTTGACCAAGAAAAACCATACTGGTAAAAAGGGAGCCGTGAGGGACCTGACTGGCTCAGTCAGTAAGGCTTGTAACTCTTAATCTTGGGGTTATGAGTTCAATCCCACTTTGGATATAGAGATTACTTAATAATAAAAATTTTAAAAAAGAAAAGAGAAGAGAAGAGAAGAGAAGAGAAGAGAAGAGAAGAGAAGAGAAGAGAAGAGAAGAGAAGAGAAGAAGAAGGAAAGGAAAGGAAAGGAAAGGAAAGGAAAGGAAAGGAAAGGAAAGGAAAGGAAAGGAAAAAGGAAAGGAAAGGAAAAAGGAAATGAAAAAGGAAAAAGGAAAAAGGAAAAAGGAAAGGAAAGGAAGAAAGGAAAGGAAAGGAAAGAAAAAAGAAAAGAAGGCCCTGGAGAAAAACAGCCTGAATGTTTTTTCCAAAAAAAATCAAATAAAATAAAATTCCAAATAGTATCACTATTTACAATTACAAAAAAATGCATAATTCATTAAGTAGATATACAATATTTTTACTAATCATTTCTGTAGTTAGATGTTTAGATTGCCTCAGACAAATTCCTAAAAGTGGACCTGTCAGGTCAAAGGTCATAAACATTTTTACTACTCCTGATGGACACTGTAAATCCATGAGGAATTCAGTATCTTTTGGCTCTGGGATATTAGAATTCCAATGCTAAGAAATGGAATTCCCTCATGGTCAACATTTTTTAAGGCAGACAGAATAGCAAGAAATAGTCAAGAAAGGATACTTCAGAATAGGACTGCCTGGGTTCAAATCCCAGTTCTATCAGTTGCTAGCTGTGTAGACATACACAAGTTACTGAACCCTTCTGAGACAATGTATGTACATAAAAGTGCTGGGTCTGGCACAAGGGGAGGGTACAAAAATGCTAATCACTGTTGTTGCCTTTAGATTACTCAAAAGAAGATGAATCTGTAATTCAAAAAGCCAAGAATTATCCCTAAATAAAAGAGCAAGAGGGGGCACCAGGGTGGCTCAGTGGTTGAGTGTCTGCCTTCAGCTCAGGGTGTGATCCCAGGATCCTGGGATCGAGTCCCACATCAGGCTTCCTACAGAGAGCCTGCTTCTCCCTCTGCCTGTCTCTGCCTCTCTCTGTCTCTCATGAATAAATAAAATCATTAAAAAGTAATAAAAATAATAAGAATAAACATAAAACAAGTGAAAAAATAATGCTCTTTTACCTAGATTATAAGTAAGCAGGTTCATTTACTGTGAATACTATTCACATGACTGCAGTTATTACATAAAAATAATTAGCATTTTAATGAGTGCTTATTCTCCTTAAAAACATTACATACACTGGCTCATTTAAGACTCACAAAAAATAAAAATAAAAAATAAGACTCACAACAACCAGGCAGCCCCGGTGGCACAGCGGTTTAGCGCCACCTTCAGCCCAGGGTGTGATCCTGGAGACCCAGATAGAGTCCCATGTCGGGCTCCCTTCATGGAGCCTGTTTCTCCCTCTGCCTGTGTCTCTGCCTCTCTCTCTCTCTCTCTCTCTCTGTCTGTGTGTGTGAATAAATAAATAAAATCTTAAAAAAAAAAAGACTCACAACAACCCTGTATGGTGGTAGTAAGAATAATAACAATAGCTACTACTTCCCAACTGCTTACTCTGTGTCATACATGGTTCTAGATAAGAATTTATTGATCATTATACAACCTGTGGGGGGGAAAAAAAAAACATTTTACAACCTGTGAAAGAGAGCTTCTTTTTACCGGACAATATAATCAAGGTACACAAAGTCTAAAAAATCTGTCCAAGGTTATATAGCTATTAAGGTAGATATCATTGTGCCCATTTTATAGATAAGAAAACTGAGACTTACAATAATTACCTATAAAGGTAAGTAACTAGGTGAGGCTTTAAACCAGTGTCTGTCAAACCATCAAGTCACATTCTTTTATTCTTCTACTCTGCCACCTTTATAAAGATTCACCTGTACAGAGAATGCCCTGCACAAGACAGCAAATGTTTAAGACTGGCTCCCCTCATTCCTGCCTTCTCTAGCCATAAGCTGTGGTAAACTGAGAATAGTCTCATTTGATCATTGCCTCAGAGGATATAATTGGGAAGGCAACCCTAATAAAAAAAAAGCCCATAGAATGAAATGTGTCCTTCAAGTGGATTCTTCTCCTCTCCTGAGACATTATCTGCTGCAGTCCTAGAGTGCAGCCCTGGGAGTTTCTAATGCCTTTCAGATGCCTAATGAGGTGCGTCTGGGAGAGCTGCTTCAAAAGATGTTTTGAGTGGATGCTAGCAAGGTCTCCTGTTTCCCTCTGCCTCAAAAAGCCCTGAAATTCTCACCAATTCTCACCGGTGGGAGAAACAAAGCTGCTTCAAGCCTCCCAAAACACCTTGAAAATATTCACATTTGCAAAGGGACTGAATCCACAGAAAGAAAGCTGGATTGAAGTCCTAATTCTTGGGACAACTGGGTAGCTCAGTCGCTAAGTGTCTGCCTTCAGCTCAGGTCTCATCCAAGGGTATTGGGATGGAGCCTACATCTGGCTCCCTGCCCACTAGGGAGTCTCCTCCTTTGCTTGCTCTGTCAAATAAATAAATAAAATCCTAAAAAAAAAATCCAACTCTCAAATGAACTGTTTAACCATGAACAAATTATTTCCCTTCCCTGTGCCTCAGTTTCCTCTTCTGTGATGAGAAGTTGGATTGCCTGGTTTTCCAGGGCCACTAGAGCTCTGATTCAAGGAAGAAAACAAAAGTGAGCTTGGAGTCTATAGCAGTCAAATACCAGGAGGGCAAGAATTGTATGAAACTCCAAAGCTCAGAACAGATTTACAACCATTAACCAAAACCTGCTAGGGCTGGATTAATTTACACAGTGGGGAAAGCGCCCCGGGATTCAGATTTAAGAATGTGAGTCCTTTGAGAAATTATTTTATGTGGAGTTGAAGGATTCTGTGGAGTGAGAAATGTAGGCAGTGGTAAAGGAATAAATCCTCTTCACCTTTGCAGAGCAGAGCAAAGCAGTATCCAAACCCTTTCCTATTTTTCCCCCTTAAAGACAGGAGCAAAGATGGGATCCTGCTGCCCCCTTGTGGCCCACTGGGCAGTTTAGAAATAAGGGTTTACTTAATCTGGGCCCCCCAGTCTAAATGCCCCTCAGGAAACCACATCCTGCTCCTCTCTTACACAGAGCTTCATAACTCACGGAAACACTTCCAACCCTATTATTTCATTTCATCCTCTCAACAACCATGTGGAACAGCGGGAAGGAAGTAGAGCTCCATCTAACAATGTTAGAGACTGTCCCTCGCCTAAAGTCAGTTACTAAATGGTAGTCAGAATTTGAACCCACACCTCCTGACTCTAAATCAGGCCATTTGTTGACCTCATTGTGCAGGGTAGGGATCACACAGGTTTAGGTACACTCTTTATGGGGCTCGGAATTTGAGAGGGTAAGGCTTACGAAGAGGAACACTCAATTTCTTCCACAGACAAAACTGGCCAAAGACCATAATTAGGCTGTAGGTCTAGAGAAAAGGGCATCCAAATAAGCCTGGATTCTTGCCTTCCTTCCTAGTTAGCACATTCTTGGTTAACATCTCTAGGCCTCTCCAGCTGCTCTGCCTCCCTCCGCTGCCCAGCCCAGAGCATCCATAGGGGCTTGAGACTTATTTATAGCTAAATGCTGAATACCAAATGGATCCTAGTGAGGGGAGCCACAGCACCCAGAAATACACAAGAACTAATGGGAGTGCTGTTCTGTCCTGTGTTAGAGTTCATAATATTGGTGGCTCACTTCAAATTTTATTGTGGAAGCCCAATTGACTTGTCCCATTATGGTGTCATGACCACTGAAACGTGAAGGGCAAAGCTGGGGCTGTAGGACTTATCAACTGGCATATAGGTATGGCCTCAAATTAATCTGAGACTTTCCAATTTTTCCAAAGCAACCATAACTTCTTTGATAGAGAATAGTAAAGCCCAGTACCTAAACTGCCCACCATTACTTTAGCTTCACTTGTTCATTCATTCACTGAGTAGAGCACTTTCACTAAATGAAAAGGGTACTTTGTCACAGTACCCTTTTTTTTAATATTTATTTATGATAGGCACACAGTGAGAGAGAGAGAGGCAGAGACATAGGCAGAGGGAGAAGCAGGCTCCATGCACCAGGAGTCCGACATGGGATTCAATCCCGGGTCTCCAGGATCGCGCCCTGGGCCAAAGGCAGGCGCTAAACCACTGTGCCACCCAGGGATCCCCTCACAGTACCCTTTTGATTAAGACCTTGTTGCCTCGTGGCAAAAAGAGGGAAATAAGAACATAATTAAAAATTCTGTGAGATGTAAATATTAAATGTTTGAGGAGCACACTGGTGGTTCAGTCAGTTAAGTATCCAGCTCTTGGTTTCAGCTCAGGTCATGATCTCATGGGTCCTGGAATCAAGCCCGAGGTCCAGCTCCACACCCACTGGGGAGTCTGCTTGAAGATTAATCTCCATCTGCCCCTCTCCCCCTCAAATAAATAAGTCTTTCTTTAAAAAAAAAAAAAAAGGTTTTTGTGATAGCCAAGTGATACAAATGTATATAAAGCACCTGGCTTTGCACCTGACACATAAAGACTTAATAAACAGCCACCAATATTGTTCCCTTCACCTTCTCGGTTTTATTCCTATTTCTCCTTTAGAGTCATCACAAAATCTCTTAAATGCCACAGGTATGCCAGCTGTTTCCTAGCGAGTACTCAGAACTTCTGTTGACATCTCCTTTACTTTATTTATGTGATATCACTTTGTATCTGTTTGTAAGTCCGCCTTTCAGGTCTGAGAGACTCCAGAGGACAGAAACTAGATCTTACTCATTCTGCCCTAGCACCTAACACAGTATATGACTCAGTATATGAAATTACTGTTGAATAAAAAATGTATTTGAGCTTAACTTTAAATCAATAAATATGAATTAAAGTGTACCTTTGGATGGCCTTTTGAATGTGATACTAACTTATTAATGTTGTACAAGAAATCACTGGAACTCACCAGGATTGATTATCAAGGATTAACCTTTAATATGAACCGACCAGATCAAAGTGGGTCAAAATTTCATTAAGGGAGGCTGGAAAGGGAAGCAGGGATAAATGAAAGGATCCTGGTACCCAGGTAACAGCTCAGGAAATGGTTGTAGGACTTCTTTGGGTAGCCAGGGACACTTCGGGAGTATTCAGTGGGGAATTGAAAGGAATCACTTTAGGAGTAGGTAAGAGAGGAGTCACCTGGGTAGCTCAGTTGGTTAGGCATCTGCCTTTGGCTCATGCTCAGAGCATGAACTCAGGGTCCTGGAATCAAGCCCTGTATCAGACTTCCTGCTCAGTGGGGAGCCTGCTCCTCCCTCTCATTCTGCCACTATCCCCTGCTTGTGCACTCTATCAAATAAACAAACTTAAAAAAAAATAGATAAGAGAGGCTCTCTGCTCCTTCTCATTAAATAGCCACATCTTCTGATACAGTGCCAGGCACATCCCTAAGACACAATGGTGAAGGTTGGTGTAAAGGAATTTGATTGTACTGGGAGCCTATCACCAAGGCTAGTTTTAATTCTGGCAAAGTGGGTATTGTCACCATCAATGACCCCTTCGTTGCCATCAACTACATGGTCTGCATCTTCCAGTATGATTCCACCCACAGCAAATCAACAGCACAGTCAAGGCTGAGAAAGGAAACTTGTCATCAGTGGAAAACTCATCTCTATCTTCCAGGGGCAAGATCCCACCAACATCAAATGGAGTGGTTCTAGTGCTGAGTATGTTTTGGAGCCCACTGGTATCTTCACCACCATGGAGGACACTGAGGCTCAACTGAAGGGTGGGACTAAGAGGGTTACCATCTCTGTCCCTTCTGCTGATGCCCGCCTATTTGTGATGGGCATGAACCATAAGAAGTATGACAACTCTCTCAAGATCATCAGCAATGCCTCCTGCACCACCAACTGCTTGGCGCCTCTGACCAAGGTCATCCATGACAACTCTGGCATCATAAAGGAACCCATGACCCCAGTCCGAGCCATCAATGTCACCCATAAGACTGTGGATGGTCCCTCCAGGAAGCTGTGGTGTGATGTCCAAGGGGTTGCCCAGAACATCATTCCTGCTTCTAATGGTGCTGCCAAGGCTGGAGTGAAGGTCATCTCTGAACTGAATGGGAAGCTCACTGGCATGGCGCTCCATGTCCCACCCTCGTCATGTCAGTCGTGGATTGGACCTGCCACCTGGATGAAGCTGCCACATACGATGACATCACAAAGATGGTGAAGCAAGGATTGGAGGACCCCCTCAAGGGATCCTGAGCTACACTGAGGACCAGGCCTCCTACAACTTTAACAGTGACACCCACGCTTCCACTGACATTACTTTCAGTGACTACTTTGTCAAGCTTATTTCCCAGTATGATAATGAATTTGACTACAGCAACCAGGTTCTGGATCTTGGACCACCAGCCCCAGTGAGAGCAAGAAGAAGAGAGAAGCCCTCCACTGCTGGGGAGTTCTTGCCCCAATTTATCCCCTAACACACTGAGAACCTCCTGGTTCTATCCAGACACCCTGAAGAAGGAGAAGGGCTTGAGGAGCCCTACCTTGTCACATACCATCAATAAAGTATCCTGCATCTAGCAAAAAAAAAAAAAAAAAAAAAGGAAGATAAAAGACAAACATCACAATTTTTCCATTAAGGTTCTAAAAGGAAGGCAATACAGACTATCATGTATAAGGTCATAATGTACTCCAAAAGAGTCAGTCTGTAGATTAGAGCTTTCTGCTTGCTCATGATGAAACCATTCTTTATCTGCTAAGAAGCAATTTTATCTTTCATCACAACAGAAAAAGAGGTCTCCAGATCCTTTTAAGGTGCCGTTATTCCTTTAAATATTTTTCTGCTGTCACTGCTCTTCTCCAGGTCCAATTACATATTGTCCCACAGCTTACTGATGCTCTATTGTTTTTGCTTTGCTTTTCTTCAGTCTTTTTTCTCTGTGCTTTATTTCAGATAGCTTCTACTCTTATGCCTTCAAGTATCTAATCTGTTCTTCTACTGTGTCTAATCTATTAATCCCATTCAACATACTTATCTCTAATATTAATTTCTACTGTTTGGGTCTTTTTTATGTCTTTCATTTTTTTCTCCTTGTTATGCTCATGTTTTCTTCTGCCTCTTTAAGAGCTGAAGCTTAATTTATAATAGCTGTTTTAATATCTTTGTTTACTAATTCTATGTTCTCATTTCTGGATTTGGTTTCTATTAATTGAATCTTACCCATGTTATGAATGTATGATCCCATTTCTTTGCACGTCCTGTAACTTTTTATTAGAACCCAGATATTGTGTCATTTCCATTCCTTTAGAGATCACAATTGTGTAATACCTTGTTGCCCAATGTCTAAAATATTTCTTGTTGGGTTTTTTTAGTCATTTAAGGTGAGAAGTAAATTCTCTTCCTGATACTCTATCATGGAAGGCCTGCAACTCTAAATAAATTAATGCATTAAGCATCAGTGATTGCTAACATTACAATAAATTAGATAATCAGAAATCAAGAGCCTTCTGATGATGCATCATTTGTGAAGTAGTTTTACAAAAAAAGTATATATCAAATTTGAATCTGATCAAGACTCTAGATATAACTACCAATTTATAGGATATGCAGAAGACAGAAGAACATCTTAACAACACAATGATACAATCAATAAAATCAAAATTGCAGGAAACTCTGTAGGACAAACAACCAGTTTTTCAACAGTTCAAATTACAAGAAAATTTAAAAGATGGAAAGAAAGCTATAGATTAAAAGAGACTTAAGATAAATCAATCTATTGTAATGAGTGGACCTTATGCAGATCCTGATTCAAACAACTCTAAGAAAAAATTAGGGGATCCCTGGGTGGCGCAGCGGTTTGGCGCCTGCCTTTGGCCCAGGGCGCGATCCTGGAGACCCGGGATCGAATCCCACATCAGGCTCCCGGTGCATGGAGCCTGCTTCTCCTTCCGCTTGTGTCTCTGCCTCTCTCTCTCTCTCTGTGACTATCATAAATAAATAAAAAAAAAATTAAAAAAATTTAGAAAAAATTAGGACACTTAAACAATTAGAAATTTACATTCAAACTAGACAAACTAGTTGATGGTAATATAGAATCGTTATAAATTTTAGCTGTGGTAATAGTTACAATTTTTTATTATTTTCTCTTTTAGAGAAACATTATGGCATATTTATAGATGAAATAATATGATGTTTATTTAATATTTGCTTCAAATTAGTATGATGGGGGTAGGTGGGTAAAGATAAAATAAGATGGGTCACAAATAGGTAATCGTAGAAGCTGACTGATACATATTTTTGAAATTTTCTATTATAAAAGAACTTAAAAATTATTCAAGAGTTTTAAAAGTTAGGTATGGACTTTTTTAAAGATTTTATTTATCTATTCATTAGAGACACAGAGAGAGAGGCAGAGACATAAGCAGAGGGAGAAGCAGGATCCCTGCAGGGAGCCCGATGCAGAACTTGATCCCAGGACCCTGGGATCATGACCTGAGCCAAAGGCAGATGCTCAACCACTAAGCCACCAGGTGCCCCAAGGTAGGGATTTTAAATTTGGCTCTGACATCATTCTGCTCTGTACCTATGAACTACTCACTTCTCTCTTCTCTCTAGGCTTCAGCACTCTCTTAAAACATGAAACATAAAACCCATCCCAATATACTTTCCATCATGTCCACTTAGGATCAATGGGATATGGGAAAGTTAATCTTTTTAAGCTTCAGTTTCCTTTTCTGTAAAAGGTGATTGAAAGTAGTAGCAAAGTTTTAGGACTACAATGTGGGTTAAATTAGGTAATGTATGTTAAAGCCCTCATCAGGGTGTCTGGCGCAAAGTATGCACTCAGTAATTATCATCTATCATTATTATTATCTTGCTGCATCTAAGAGATACTAATGGTTGAATTCTGTACACTTTTTTAAATTACTCTATAGTTTAGTCTATTATCCCTTCTTTCTCTGTGTCTTCCTTCTGAAACTTCCCCTCTAAAATTCTATGGAACAATGTGCCCAATGGCACAAGCCAGGAAAGAGCTTGGCTCTCCTTCCCAGGAACAGTCTCTGCTGTGGGTCTGGAAAAACGGAGGCGTCACTTTCATCATATTCAGAATATAGTATGCAGCTGCTCTTCTGGTATGCCACACATCCTAAGGTTGCTCCCAAGGGCTAAAAACAGAGCTCAGGCGATCAGCCCATTGCAGCCAAGATCATTCTTTTTCAATGTGGCCCCATTTCAAATAAAATGGGCACTTTATATGTATCCCTTTTCTAACTAAGAGTTGGTCTTCCCTCTCAGTCTGTGGCCTACTTGAGGACAAGGACTGTGTCTAGTTTATCTTTAGAGCTTATGCTCCTAGCAAAGTATCTGGGACAGAGCAGGTATTCAGTTGTTGCTGCATGAAGAAATTACTGTCTATTCTTTTATTTGGAGTGGGGCAGGAATGGGAAAGGAACACTGACAGATTTCCAGAAAACCAATGTTGGATGAATCTTTCAAGAGTTTTTTATCAGGGAGTACAAACTTGTTCACGTCAAATTCATTTCTTCTCTTTATTCTCACTACTCATCTTTCCATAACTTTCCTCCACTCCCATGAACTATAGTTCCCCATATACATGCCAAGTATTCTTCCTTCTGAGCATGTGTTCAAATTATTCCCTCCCTTCACTCTTAATATATACATCCTTCAAGACTCAGTTTCAGTATCCCCTCTTCCATGAAGCTTTTCTCAACCACTGTAGCTGAAAGGGGTATCTTCGTGATTTCCCATAACACCTTAGATTTAGCTTGAGGTATTCATAACATCCTATCACATGTATGGTTGGTTGTGTAGGTTTCACAACTTTTACAAAGTTGAGGGCAAGGATCATATTTGAATTTCTTTGGCATCCAGCATAGTGGTTTGTATACACCAGGCATAATCTTGCAGATTAAGAAGTATAAGCACTCAACCAAATTTAAAATATAAAGTGTGCCTTTTAATCTGTAAGATTTTTCCTTAAAAAAATAACACAGTTTTTGAAATTTTGGTATTCTGTTATTATGTGTTATTAGACAATAACCCCCAATCCTACAAAGCAAAAAAAAAGCTGTCATGAGGCATATATTCTTCTTTGATGAAACGAATTCAAGAGAAAAATTCACAATATTAAAAAAACAATAATCTGACATTTTCTTCAAGTTCCAGGGTAAGACAGACTAGGGTATAAAAAGAAAAGATCAAGAATCACTACACAACTGTATAATCTTGGCCAAGTCCTTGGTTTTTCCAATTATCCCCAAACTTCTTCTCAGCAGACTTACAGGGCACAAAGGAGGGGAAGCATTGAGAAATCATAAAATATTAAATAACTTCAGGCTACTATAGTTCTTAAAGGTAAGGTCCAGGATAGAAGTAAATCTCATTTCTTAAAATTAAAGATGAGCTGAGGGATCCCTGGGTGGCGCAGCGGTTTAGCGCCTGTCTTTGGCTCAGGGCGCGATCCTGGAGACCCGGGATTGAATCTCACATCGGACTCCCGGTGCACAGAGGCTGCTTCTCCCTCTGCCTATGTCTCTGCCTCTCTCTCTCTCTCTCTCTGTGACTATCATAAATAAATAAAAATTAAAAAAAAATAAAGATGAGCTGAGATTTCCTTGTTACTTGGATAATTGCTTTATTTTCTCTTCTAGATGATATACTCTAGCACTGTCACCATATGTTTACCACTTTGTTGCCCTTCCTCTTCTTCATTCCTTCTAGATCAAAGATTACGATATATAAGCCAATGACACTTCCCACCATCCACCACCCCACCCCCAGCAAACAAGTTCAACGTGGGCTTATCTGTGCCATTTCTTAAAGTTACCATATTCTATTGCTGGAAAACACTTAGATCATCTAGCCCAACTTTTCCATTTTACACATGAGGAGTCCAAAGTCTAGGGATAAGAGTGTATTATTTGCTCAAGGTCACCCAGCTAGTGTCAGACCCCATAATAGAATCTTCTTGTCTTAACTCCCAGTTCTTAACATTACACCCACAAATACCTGGACACAGAAATGGCCATTAACAGATACTTTCTTGAAGTGAAATGAATTCAATTTCTTATGTGTGGGAAGTATCAGGAAGGGAGACAGAACATAAAGACTCCTAACTCTGGGAAACGAACTAGGGGTGGTGGAAGGGGAGGAGGGCGGGGGGTGGGGGGCAATGGGTGACGGGCACTGAGGGGGACACTTGACGGGATGAGCACTGGGTGTTATTCTGTATGTTGGTAAATTGAACACCAATAAAAATTAATTTATTAAATAAATAAATAAATAAATAAATAATTTTAAAAAAAAGAATTCAATTTCTTCTTCTGTGACAGAATCACCTGGCCACTCTGTAGAATGTGGAAGGAAGGGGTCAACGTGCTGTTCTGAATGCTATCACTTAAAAGGCAGTATGGTGACTCTGGAGAAGGCTGCTTGAACTCTGATTTGGGCTCTGCCACTGCCCATCTATATGACCTTGGGAAAACCGCTTTACATTTCTTAGACTCAGCTTCCTCATTTATAAAATGAAGGTAAGCACAGAAACCGTCTCAAAGAGTTGTTTGCTCCTTCAGTAACATTTGTTGAACACTTGCTCTTAAGCAGGTACTGTGTTAGATGCTAGGGATAACAACAAAAGACAAGAAATAGAAGATCTGGGCAGCCCGGGTGGCTCACTGATTTAGCGCCGTCTTTGGCCCAGGGCATGATCCTGGAGACCCGGGATCGAGTCCCACGTCAGGCTCCATGCATGGAGCCTGCTTCTCCCTCTGCTTGTGTCTCTGCCACTCTCTCTCTCTGTCTCTCATGAATAAATAAATAAAAATCTTAAAAAAAAAAAGAAAATAGAAAAAAGTCCAACTTTTCCATTTACACATGAGGAGTCCAAAGTCTAGGGATAAGAGTGTATTATTTGCTCAAGGTCACCCAGCTAGTGTCAGACCCCATAATAGAATCTTCTTGTCTTAACTCCCCAGTTCTTAACATTACACCCACAAATACCTGGACACAGAAATGGCCATTAACAGATACTTTCTTGAAGTGAAATGAATTCAATTTCTTATGTGTGGGAAGTATCAGGAAGGGAGACAGAACATAAAGACTCCTAACTCTGGGAAACGAACTAGGGGTGGTGGAAGGGGAGGAGGGCGGGGGGGGTGGGGGGCAATGGGTGACGGGCACTGACGGGGGACACTTGACGGGATGAGCACTGGGTGTTATTCTGTATGTTGGTAAATTGAACACCAATAAAAATTAATTTATTAAATAAATAAATAAATAAATAAATAATTTAAAAAAAAGAATTCAATTTCTTCTTCTGTGACAGAATCACTGGCCACTCATGTAGAATGTGGCCTGCTTCTCCCTCTGCTTGTGTCTCTGCCACTCTCTCTCTCTGTCTCTCATGAATAAATAAATAAAAATCTTAAAAAAAAAAAAAAAGAAAAAAGAAAAAAGAAAAGAAAAGAAATAGAAGATCCTACCTGGGGGAGCTAACATGCTACTAGGATTAAAGGATATATCCAAATAAAATGCCTGGTACAGAGTCTGGCACCTAAGAAATGTTCAATAAATGCTACTTGTTATCATTAATGTTAAAAATGTATTGCATATCCACACTTAAAAAGCAAATCAGCAAATAAATTTCACAAACTAAAAGCTCCAGGCAAGATTTTAGGGCATAAAACAGCTCACAGGGCAGTGTTTCACAAGGACAGATATTATCACCATGGCAATATTTTTCTGAGTTCCTTAAGAACACTTGCTTGATGCTGTAGAAGGTTCAGACATGGTCTGTGGAAACACCATGTAAAGAGAGTGGAGAAAATCCTTTCCAGTTTATTTTCAAAAAAGCTAACTTGCGGGCAGCCCGGGTGGCTCAGAGGTTTAGCGCCGCCTTCAGCCCAGGGCATGATCCTGGAAACCCAGAATGGAGTCCCACATGGGGCTCCCTGCATGGAGCCTGCTTCTCCCTCTGCCTGTCTCTCTGCCGTGCGCACGCTCTCTCTCTCTCATTAATAAATAAATCTTTTTTTAAAAAAAAAAGCAAAAAAATAAATTAATTAATTAAATAAAGCTAACTTGCTCTATAGAATCGTTTGATAAAATTTAATGTACAAAATCTTAAATTAAGAAACATAAACTAAAGGATAATTACTTGTATTGCAATGGGAGTCATCTTTTCAATGGCCAGCTTTCCAAACGTTAAAAAATGATGCACTACTTAAAATTCCACGTGATTAACAAGCACATGAAGAGATACTCAACATCCTTAGATATCAGGGAAATGCAAATCAAAATGAGGTACCACTTCACACCTACTAGGGTGGCTAATAACTTTTTACATGGAAAATAACAAGGGTAGAGAAGAGATGGAGAAATTGGAACCCTCGTACGTTGCTGGTAGGCACATAAAATAGTTGATTGTCTATAGAAAATAATTTGGCAGTTCTTCAAATGTTGAACATAGAATTACCATATAAGGCTACAATTCCACTTCTAGATATATATGCAAAAGAACCGAAAACAGGTACTTCATAAAGTGAGGCATACATGTATGTTCATGGCAACACTACTCACAGTAACCAAAAGGCAGAAATAGCCATTAATGGATGAGTGATAGGGCAGCCCGGGTGGCTCAGCGGTTTAGCGCCGCCTTCAGCCCAAGGTGTGATACTGGAGACCGGGGATCGGTTCCCAGGTCAGGCTCCCTGCATGGAGCCTGCTTCTTCCTCTGCCTGTGTCTCTGCCCCTCTCTCTCTCTCTGGTCTCTCATGAATAAACAAATAAAATCTTTAAAAAAAATAATGGATAAGTGGTTAAAAAAAAAAAAAGATGTGGTATATACGTACACTGTAATATTATTCTGCCATAAAAAGAATTGGATTCTGAAATGAATTGCTGACATATGCTACAACATGGATAGATCTCCAATACGTAAAAAAAAAAAAAAAAAAAAAGATCTCCAATACATTACACTAAGAAGGCAAATACAAAAGGTCACATACTCACATACTATAAGACTACATTTATATCAACAATGTAAAATAGACAAATGTATAGACAAAGAAAGTAGATGGGTGGAGGGTGGTGGCTAGGGGCTACAGGGAGGGTGGAATAGGGTGAAACTACTTAATAGATAAAGAGTTTTACTTTGGAGTGATAGAAATGTTTTGGAACTAGATAGAGTTGTAGTTGTAGAACATTGTGAATGTACTAAATGCCACTGCATTGTTCACTTTAAAAGTTTTATAACTATGAGACGCCTGGGTGGCTCAGTGGTTGAGCATCTGCCTTCTGTTCAGCTCGTGATCCCAGAATCCAGGAATCCAGTCCCGCATTGGGCTCCCTACAGGGAGCCTGCTTCTCCCTGTGCCTGTGTCTCCACCTCTCTCTGTGTCTCTCATGAATAAATAAATAAAATCTTTTAAAAGATTTTATTTAAAAAATAAAAGTTTTTATTTTAAAAAATAAAAGTTTTATAACCAACCTTCTAAAAAAATAAAAGATTAGTTTCAGATTAATTTCAGATGAAATTAATCTCAGTAAGTTATTTTTTTTTTGAAGATATTATCCACATGGTCTATAAATATATAAAAATATATTGGGGCACCTGGGTGGCTCAGTCAGTTAAGCATTTGACTCTTGATTTCAGCTCAGATTATGATCTCAGAGTCATGAGATTGAGACCCATGACCAGCTCCACACCCAGCATGGAGCTTGCTTAAGATTCTCTCTCCCCCTGTCCCTCTGCTCCTGCTTGCTCTCAACTTCTCTAAAAAATTAAAATAAAAGTTTAAAAAGTAGAAGAAAAATATTATAAGTGACTATTTGTCTCAGAAACCCATATAAACAGGACCTCTATTCTTAGTGAAGGAACAGTGTTCTTCCTCTTAAAGCATAACTTTGTAAGGTAAAACTATGTCATACAAATATAAAATGAACACATGTCAAAGGTTTTTACTTAATTCATTAATTTAAGACAGAAACAGTAAGACGTTAAAGACTGATTCAAGAGGTAAGAAGAAACACTAGTTATATATTTGTTAGTAGATAGAAAACAAGCTTCCTGGGGTCGAGGCAGGGGAGAGGGGTGATTAACTGCATCTCCACAACACAAAATTTGATTGCTTTTCTACAGACAAGGATAGTCTTCATTACTCTCAGTTTTCTACAACTTTACAGAGTTTTCAATATCTCAAAGATAATGAAAGATAAACCAGGTAACTTGAAGGATACATTCGTCAATACCTAGCATTCTAAAAGATACCAAGGGATTTTTTTTCCTCCCAGATTTCACAATTTTTCCTAACATTTTTCTGGTATTCAAGGTAACTCACCACCTTAACAAATGGCTTCTTTTTCTTGGACTTTAGGCACTTGTGTGTTTAAAAAAAAAAAAAATTAAATTTTAAAAATTAAATTTTATTTTACTATTTATTTTATATTTTATTTATTTTATTTAATTTTATTTTATTATTTTATTTTATTTTATTTTATTTAAGAAGGAACTGGCTTGGATGACCTAAAGCCTATCTTGATCTTTGGCAGCTTGGTAACAACCAACTTCTAAGGGCCAGGATGCTGAGTCAGAGATTCCTACAGGTAACAGAGCCCTTTAAGCCACCAGCACTCAGGATCACATCACATAAATTACTTTTCTTCTGATGGAACATACCATTCCATGATTAAGGAGACCATATTTCTAATGAACCACTCCAAGACAATTTGCCTTTTTACACAATTACCGGAAATAGGATTATACTGAATTCCCCCAGGTTCTGTCATGACTAATACGCATCGTTTAATTTTTAAACAACTGACTGAAACCAGAAAGAGAAGTGGTCTGGATCTATGGAACAAAACAAAATAGTTTACCTACATACAATTTCCAAAAAAAAAAAAAAAAAGTACTGGTTAGGTTGAATGGCTTTTGACATCTTTCTATCAGTCCAGGGATAGAAGTAAAATTCATTCTTACAATTAAAGATGGCTGAGGGATCCCTGGGAGGCGCAGCGGTTTAGCGCCTGTCTTTGGCTCAGGGCGCGATCCTGGAGACCCGGGATTGAATCTCACATCGGACTCCCGGTGCACAGAGGCTGCTTCTCCCTCTGCCTATGTCTCTGCCTCTCTCTCTCTCTCTCTCTGTGACTATCATAAATAAATAAAAATTAAAAAAAAATAAAGATGAGCTGAGATTTCCTTGTTACTTGGATAATTGCTTTATTTTCTCTTCTAGATGATATACTCTAGCACTGTCACCATATGTTTACCACTTTGTTGCCCTTCCTCTTCTTCATTCCTTCTAGATCAAAGATTACGATATATAAGCCAATGACACTTCCCACCATCCACCACCCCACCCCAGCAAACAAGTTCAACGTGGGCTTATCTGTGCCATTTCTTAAAGTTACCATATTCTATTGCTGGAAAACACTTAGATCATCTAGCCCAACTTTTCCATTTTACACATGAGGAGTCCAAAGTCTAGGGATAAGAGTGTATTATTTGCTCAAGGTCACCCAGCTAGTGTCAGACCCCATAATAGAATCTTCTTGTCTTAACTCCCAGTTCTTAACATTACACCCACAAATACCTGGACACAGAAATGGCCATTAACAGATACTTTCTTGAAGTGAAATGAATTCAATTTCTTATGTGTGGGAAGTATCAGGAAGGGAGACAGAACATAAAGACTCCTAACTCTGGGAAACGAACTAGGGGTGGTGGAAGGGGAGGAGGGCGGGGGGTGGGGGGCAATGGGTGACGGGCACTGAGGGGGACACTTGACGGGATGAGCACTGGGTGTTATTCTGTATGTTGGTAAATTGAACACCAATAAAAATTAATTTATTAAATAAATAAATAAATAAATAAATAATTTTAAAAAAAAGAATTCAATTTCTTCTTCTGTGACAGAATCACCTGGCCACTCTGTAGAATGTGGAAGGAAGGGGTCAACGTGCTGTTCTGAATGCTATCACTTAAAAGGCAGTATGGTGACTCTGGAGAAGGCTGCTTGAACTCTGATTTGGGCTCTGCCACTGCCCATCTATATGACCTTGGGAAAACCGCTTTACATTTCTTAGACTCAGCTTCCTCATTTATAAAATGAAGGTAAGCACAGAAACCGTCTCAAAGAGTTGTTTGCTCCTTCAGTAACATTTGTTGAACACTTGCTCTTAAGCAGGTACTGTGTTAGATGCTAGGGATACAACAAAAGACAAGAAATAGAAGATCTGGGCAGCCCGGGTGGCTCACTGATTTAGCGCCGTCTTTGGCCCAGGGCATGATCCTGGAGACCCGGGATCGAGTCCCACGTCAGGCTCCATGCATGGAGCCTGCTTCTCCCTCTGCTTGTGTCTCTGCCACTCTCTCTCTCTGTCTCTCATGAATAAATAAATAAAAATCTTAAAAAAAAAAAAAAAGAAAAAAGAAAAAAGAAAAGAAAAGAAATAGAAGATCCTACCTGGGGGAGCTAACATGCTACTAGGATTAAAGGATATATCCAAATAAAATGCCTGGTACAGAGTCTGGCACCTAAGAAATGTTCAATAAATGCTACTTGTTATCATTAATGTTAAAAATGTATTGCATATCCACACTTAAAAAGCAAATCAGCAAATAAATTTCACAAACTAAAAGCTCCAGGCAAGATTTTAGGGCATAAAACAGCTCACAGGGCAGTGTTTCACAAGGACAGATATTATCACCATGGCAATATTTTTCTGAGTTCCTTAAGAACACTTGCTTGATGCTGTAGAAGGTTCAGACATGGTCTGTGGAAACACCATGTAAAGAGAGTGGAGAAAATCCTTTCCAGTTTATTTTCAAAAAAGCTAACTTGCGGGCAGCCCGGGTGGCTCAGAGGTTTAGCGCCGCCTTCAGCCCAGGGCATGATCCTGGAAACCCAGAATGGAGTCCCACATGGGGCTCCCTGCATGGAGCCTGCTTCTCCCTCTGCCTGTCTCTCTGCCGTGCGCACGCTCTCTCTCTCTCATTAATAAATAAATCTTTTTTTAAAAAAAAAAGCAAAAAAATAAATTAATTAATTAAATAAAGCTAACTTGCTCTATAGAATCGTTTGATAAAATTTAATGTACAAAATCTTAAATTAAGAAACATAAACTAAAGGATAATTACTTGTATTGCAATGGGAGTCATCTTTTCAATGGCCAGCTTTCCAAACGTTAAAAAATGATGCACTACTTAAAATTCCACGTGATTAACAAGCACATGAAGAGATACTCAACATCCTTAGATATCAGGGAAATGCAAATCAAAATGAGGTACCACTTCACACCTACTAGGGTGGCTAATAACTTTTTACATGGAAAATAACAAGGGTAGAGAAGAGATGGAGAAATTGGAACCCTCGTACGTTGCTGGTAGGCACATAAAATAGTTGATTGTCTATAGAAAATAATTTGGCAGTTCTTCAAATGTTGAACATAGAATTACCATATAAGGCTACAATTCCACTTCTAGATATATATGCAAAAGAACCGAAAACAGGTACTTCATAAAGTGAGGCATACATGTATGTTCATGGCAACACTACTCACAGTAACCAAAAGGCAGAAATAGCCATTAATGGATGAGTGATAGGGCAGCCCGGGTGGCTCAGCGGTTTAGCGCCGCCTTCAGCCCAAGGTGTGATACTGGAGACCGGGGATCGGTTCCCAGGTCAGGCTCCCTGCATGGAGCCTGCTTCTTCCTCTGCCTGTGTCTCTGCCCCTCTCTCTCTCTCTGGTCTCTCATGAATAAACAAATAAAATCTTTAAAAAAAATAATGGATAAGTGGTTAAAAAAAAAAAAGATGTGGTATATACGTACACTGTAATATTATTCTGCCATAAAAAGAATTGGATTCTGAAATGAATTGCTGACATATGCTACAACATGGATAGATCTCCAATACGTAAAAAAAAAAAAAAAAAAAAAGATCTCCAATACATTACACTAAGAAGGCAAATACAAAAGGTCACATACTCACATACTATAAGACTACATTTATATCAACAATGTAAAATAGACAAATGTATAGACAAAGAAAGTAGATGGGTGGAGGGTGGTGGCTAGGGGCTACAGGGAGGGTGGAATAGGGTGAAACTACTTAATAGATAAAGAGTTTTACTTTGGAGTGATAGAAATGTTTTGGAACTAGATAGAGTTGTAGTTGTAGAACATTGTGAATGTACTAAATGCCACTGCATTGTTCACTTTAAAAGTTTTATAACTATGAGACGCCTGGGTGGCTCAGTGGTTGAGCATCTGCCTTCTGTTCAGCTCGTGATCCCAGAATCCAGGAATCCAGTCCCGCATTGGGCTCCCTACAGGGAGCCTGCTTCTCCCTGTGCCTGTGTCTCCACCTCTCTCTGTGTCTCTCATGAATAAATAAATAAAATCTTTTAAAAGATTTTATTTAAAAAATAAAAGTTTTTATTTTAAAAAATAAAAGTTTTATAACCAACCTTCTAAAAAAATAAAAGATTAGTTTCAGATTAATTTCAGATGAAATTAATCTCAGTAAGTTATTTTTTTTTTGAAGATATTATCCACATGGTCTATAAATATATAAAAATATATTGGGGCACCTGGGTGGCTCAGTCAGTTAAGCATTTGACTCTTGATTTCAGCTCAGATTATGATCTCAGAGTCATGAGATTGAGACCCATGACCAGCTCCACACCCAGCATGGAGCTTGCTTAAGATTCTCTCTCCCCCTGTCCCTCTGCTCCTGCTTGCTCTCAACTTCTCTAAAAAATTAAAATAAAAGTTTAAAAAGTAGAAGAAAAATATTATAAGTGACTATTTGTCTCAGAAACCCATATAAACAGGACCTCTATTCTTAGTGAAGGAACAGTGTTCTTCCTCTTAAAGCATAACTTTGTAAGGTAAAACTATGTCATACAAATATAAAATGAACACATGTCAAAGGTTTTTACTTAATTCATTAATTTAAGACAGAAACAGTAAGACGTTAAAGACTGATTCAAGAGGTAAGAAGAAACACTAGTTATATATTTGTTAGTAGATAGAAAACAAGCTTCCTGGGGTCGAGGCAGGGGAGAGGGGTGATTAACTGCATCTCCACAACACAAAATTTGATTGCTTTTCTACAGACAAGGATAGTCTTCATTACTCTCAGTTTTCTACAACTTTACAGAGTTTTCAATATCTCAAAGATAATGAAAGATAAACCAGGTAACTTGAAGGATACATTCGTCAATACCTAGCATTCTAAAAGATACCAAGGGATTTTTTTTCCTCCCAGATTTCACAATTTTTCCTAACATTTTTCTGGTATTCAAGGTAACTCACCACCTTAACAAATGGCTTCTTTTTCTTGGACTTTAGGCACTTGTGTGTTTAAAAAAAAAAAAATTAAATTTTAAAAATTAAATTTTATTTTACTATTTATTTTATATTTTATTTATTTTATTTAATTTTATTTTATTATTTTATTTTATTTTATTTTATTTAAGAAGGAACTGGCTTGGATGACCTAAAGCCTATCTTGATCTTTGGCAGCTTGGTAACAACCAACTTCTAAGGGCCAGGATGCTGAGTCAGAGATTCCTACAGGTAACAGAGCCCTTTAAGCCACCAGCACTCAGGATCACATCACATAAATTACTTTTCTTCTGATGGAACATACCATTCCATGATTAAGGAGACCATATTTCTAATGAACCACTCCAAGACAATTTGCCTTTTTACACAATTACCGGAAATAGGATTATACTGAATTCCCCCAGGTTCTGTCATGACTAATACGCATCGTTTAATTTTTAAACAACTGACTGAAACCAGAAAGAGAAGTGGTCTGGATCTATGGAACAAAACAAAATAGTTTACCTACATACAATTTCCAAAAAAAAAAAAAAAAAGTACTGGTTAGGTTGAATGGCTTTTGACATCTTTCTATCACTGGGAGGGAGAAGAGACTATGATCACTTATACTTAGTTTCTGCATTACAGCAACGATGTATTACTTACTTAGGGATGGGAACCCTGGGTGGCGCAGCGGTTTGGCGCCTGCCTTTGGCCCAGGGCATGATCCTGGAGACCTGGGATCGAATCCCACGTTGGGCTCCTGGTGCATGGGGCCTGCTTCTCCCTCTGCCTATGTCTCTGCCTCTCTCTTTCTCTTTCTCTCTGTGTGTGTGTGTGTGTGTGACTATCATAAAAATAAATAAATAAATAAATAATAAAAAAAATACTTAGGGATTACTTACTCGAGAAAACTAAGGATTACTAGGAATTACACTAAGGACACAGTTTACTGTAGATGCAGTATGACTCTGACATCTCTTCCTTCTGCTAGCTCTTCGACAGCATTCTTCAGCTGTCCAGGACTGGGCACAGAGTAGGTCCTCAATCAAAGCTTCCTGTTTAATCACACAATTAATTACAGAGAGTGGCAGTCTATACTTGTCACAGAAATACTCTGCTTACTCATAAGAACATATCTATTTGTTGGACTAAGTTATTATTATATTTAAGTGTATTGATCCATGTAGCACAAACAAAAGCACATCTACAGTGTGTAAAACAGACGTTTTAAGCATCCAAGAAAAAAAAAGTGCTGTTCCACATAATTTTCCACAAAGATCTACAATTCTGCACATATCTTCCACCAGAGCCAGTGCTAAGATTAATATGAGATTTCTGAAATCAGTAAAACTGTAATCTTTACCCAAACAACTGTGAGCTACCTCCTGTCTTCTGGATTGAGAGAAAGGGCAGATTGAATTTCCCTGAAATGCCAATACCAAAATTCTTTACATTCCAGCTAAAAATGCTTTGCTTACCATAAGACTTTGGCTTCTGCCCTGCCTTTTTCTCCTCATTTTCATTTAGATTCAGTGTGTAATTATTAGTGGTTAACTCAGGGTCACATTTTGTCCTTCTGCTGAGAGGACATGCACAAGAAGGCACATTTCCTGAGTGGGGTTAATTGAAAGCTGCGGCTGCACCAAACAAAGCAGAATAGGGAGACCCTTCCCCATCCCTTCCAGTTGATACCCTAGCCTCTCTGCAAACAGCTGTCATTTGAGTTTATGCCCCTCCTTGCCATAGGGCAGGATCTACCTCAAACAAACCCAGGCTTGAGGGGCGTTTTCTGTGAAGACATCAGGACCTGGCAGACAGACAACGTGGAAGCTGTGAGTACCTTTGACACCAAGGCTACTGGTTGGCTGGGTTTTCTTGTATCATAGTGATCCTACTGATGAGGAAAAAAAAAATTCCTTGGGTACAGGACAGAGAGCACACTCCTGGTGCTCTTAATTTATAGGAAGTGAGCACAGTGGCTTCCCACCTCTACTCTCAGGACCAAATACACTCACTCATTCACATACTCACACACGCATCAGTAAAACTTACCTAATGTTTATTATTAAAGCGCTAAACAAATGCAGGAGGGGATTCAAATATACACTGGATTTTACTAT
The DNA here is from genome assembly GCF_018345385.1 of Vulpes lagopus. Taxonomy (NCBI): domain Eukaryota; kingdom Metazoa; phylum Chordata; class Mammalia; order Carnivora; family Canidae; genus Vulpes; species Vulpes lagopus. The sequence goes on along the minus strand of NC_054830.1, from coordinate 106,911,014 downwards.
TTTCTGGGTCCAAATATCCGGAGCTGCTAATGTGCACGGCACTCCCCAGCACTTCTCTCTTTGATCAGGTGTACCTTCTGAGTGCCAAGCTGGGTGCATGGGAGACTAGAGAAAGAGGAGATCTTTCATTTTCCTTCGTGCTATCTGGGCCCTTAACTCTGCACAAGGGAAGCCAGGCAGAATTTGAAGAAAGATCTGCAGAAACCACAGCTTGGTGATTTTAAGATTGGAAATGATACGTTGTAGAAACTGTAGTTAAATAGAAACTAGTGAAAAAGCCAGAAGAAAGGAAATAAGCTTGGGGGAGGTGGGAGTAACCAAAGGAGAAGAGTGAGGAACTGATCTCTACCAAGGATGGCAGTGGGATTTTGGTTCAGCTTTTAGAGCTTAGCTTAGAAGGTCCAGAGTCCATATCTAGCTATCTGTGAGCTAGACTAAATTATCCATAATATACATTATGCTAAATGCAATGGAACAGGTGGAGACAAAATAGCATTACTGAAGACCTCTCCTTCCATCTCACAGATAGTTAAAAACCTAAGTAAATCCAGGAAATTTGTTTTTGAGTACTAAAGCTGTGGCTGATTTTTTTCCTCTCACTTCTCTGCTATAGCTTCCAACTTTTCTATAGTGAGAATGTACTTTTATAGATATATTTAAATAAATTATTTTATAAAAATAGAACAAACCTCCAGACTTGAGAGAGAGGGCCTTGGGTCAGACTAGACATTGCTGAGTAGATCAAGAAATCCCAGAGCTCCCAGGGCTTAACACCAACTGCTGCCAATTTCTGGATCTGTTGGCTTTTCTGAGTCCAGCAGTTAACAAGGGAATAATCATGTCTGCCTTCCTTACAAGACTAGTTCTGAAGGTCACTAGATAAATGTATAAAAGTGTTTTGTGAGTATCAAGCACTTAATTAGTGTGAGATAGTATTTTTCCAAGTATTATTCCAACTTTCTAGAAAACTAAGAGGGTAGGGATATATATAAAGAAGGTAGAGATTTTAAATGGATTTCCCCTCCATTTAAATTCCAGTGAAATCCACAGATTAATTGTGATTGTCAAAGGCACTCTCTGCTCAGGGCAGATTCTGAAGCAAAAACAGAAACAGAAATTCAGCAGTAACAATCTTTACTGCACACCAGGTAACTTGTATCATTGTGAAATCTTCATGTCCTGGAACTGAGCTCCTGAGAGATCTTCCTACCCTTCCAGTTCTGGTAGAATCTGACCTCCTGGGGGGAACAGTGAAACCCTACTGATGCGGAAGAGACCTAGCAAAGATCTATTTGAGACTAGAAGATATCAAGTGACTTCCCCTGAGATTGGCCCCAAGTTTGGTTTCAAGTTCTCTCTCACCTTGATGTGCTTAGCTACCTCCTAGAGGAGCTAGAGGAACTAATTAACTGAGCCTGACAAGAACTAACAATAAGTCTATCAGGACAAGGCTACAAACTTTTGTCGACACTAGCTCATGGCCAAAACTGTTTCTCATTCTGGCTCTCATTTGCACGGTGCGTTAGGAAAACAGATGATGTCAACACCAGCCGAGAAGACAAGTTATCTCAATACTCAACCTCTGGCAGGAGAATTCGTGTCCTGATTTATTTTTAGTGCTTTTCTACCTTAGTAATCCGGTAAGCTGAAGAAAAGCCAGCAACCTGACTGTTCTCTGAGCTCACAACCCTTATTTATCCCTTAGCAATCAGCAAGACATGTAGTCATCTGGGGGAGAATCTACTAGAGGTTTGGGGTCCCATCATTTGCAAACTTTCAGAGACCACACAAGATTATTATCCCAACCCACCAAGTGGAAGCATGTAGTAATCACTGGTAGCAATCTTTGACTCATGAGAAAAAGAGAGAGGCAGCTAACAAAAATAGGTATCTACCATCTATCATTTTTATCAGCAGGGTGGAAGATAGGGTAAAAAGCAAGAATTTAGTTTTACCTCTCACAAAATGTTAGATCTTAAATTAAGGCACACATTATGCTTATCTTGAGCTTCAAATAGGACTGTTGCTAGGAATTCACAATGAATAGAAAGTATCTTTTCACCCAGATGCAAAAAGTGAAATATCAAAATATTCATCAGTTATTTCCACATTTTTGCATTTGGATTTAACCCCAAATATTTAAATTTATTTCAATCTTATACAGCTTGTGAGGACAGATTTATCCAACACCAGCTGTCCTCATATTTTAAAGCTGTACCACAAAGATAAAATTAGAATCAAGTTAGGATCATATTTCTCTGCAAGAATTCTGGTCTATGTCCCACTGATGCCCTGAGCCACAACTGACAAACCAAATAACAGCATTATGGTTGTTTTTCTTGAACAATTCCTAAGCAGCCACAGTGTGGTAGAAACTGCATATATTACAAAAAAAAAAAAAAAAAAAGGATGTGCCCTAAACATATAGAATTATACCCATGAGTACAAACTTATTTCCAAGATGACTTCTCACCCAAATGGGAGGAAAGTATGTACTGTTTCAACAGAGCAGGGAATAAGGGAAGTCAACGATCACAACTACCACCACCATTTTATTCTGGAGCTTTCCATTATAGGAATTTTCCAAATATGCATGAGACTCAAATTAGACTGAAGTCTGGATAAGGTACAACTGTTCATTAAATCAAACAGTAAAGAACAGATGTCATCATCTCAGTGTCAGACGTTTGGTATGACAATGTATTCTGTAAAAAAGTAATAAAAAGGAAAAAATAATCTCAAGATTCTAAAAAAGATTATTTAATATTCACCTTGACTAAAATCTAATTGTAAAAGCATAGCAATGTAAAAAAATACATTGCTAATGTTCTCCGTTCAGTTTAGAAGATCATTATTTCTCAACAGATGTTTTACAAGAGAAAAAAGCAAAAGCAATTGATAAACACACAAAACATGTACAACCTCATTTATGATTAAAGAAATACAAGTCTATGAAATAATGAGATAACCACATTAAGAGGATTAAAATGAAGTTCTTTTCTTTTTTTTTTAATAGGATTTTTTAAAAATATTTTATTCATTTGACACAGAGAGAGCACAAGCAAGGAAAGCAGCAGGCAGAGGGAAGAGGAGAAGCAGGGAGCTTTGATGCAGGGAGCCCAATGCAGAGCCTGATGCAGGGCTTGATCCCAGGACCCTGGGATCATGACCCAAGCCAAAGGCAGCCACTTAACTTCCAGGTGCCCCAGGAAGTTATTTTCAAATAACTATTAAGAATGCACTATTTCACAAAGGGGCAAGTAGGCCATAACTATTAACATGTAAAATGTGCCTTATTTCCCCCTTATAATTCCACTGCTAGAGTTATACTTACAAGAAGATACAAAGGTGTATTTATAAAGATGCTCACTTAAGTATTGTGTTTAATAATTCCCATATTCTTCAACAATAAACAGATAAAGAAAGCTATTACAAATTACATAAAAAATTCTACGTAGAAACTTAGAAGAATAAATTAGATTTATGTTAACTAGAAAAGCAAGGTATAATATATATAGGATGGTTGTATTTATGAAATAATAAAATTATATACAGAGCTGTACATGTATAAAATTATACATCTGGAAGGATATTAAGAAACTCTTAATAGAAATTGGAGCCTGGAAAGAACCAACTTGTACTTTATACCCTCTGTATGCTCTGAATTGTTGGAATTTTTGCCTTAAACATATGCTACTATTGTTTTTTAGAATCTTCTAGCAAAAGAAAAAAATCCCTTGGCATTCATAGGTTCATTTCAATTTTCTGGAAAATTATTTGCATGGAACATCCCAAGTCCCCTAAAGGTACTTTATAAATCAAAAGAATTAAATTATACTCAGAGTAGTTTGGAACATTGACTATATTCCACTGTATTCTGATTCTCTAAAAACTGGTAATTCCTGAAGTTTGGTAGAATTGGCCAGAATTCCATTCATTTACTATGACAGATAACAAAAAGGAAACTATTGCATATCTCTCTTTAATTTTGAAAATAGATTTGACCTGGGGTGCCTGGGTGGCTCAGCAGTTGAGTGAGCCTTTGGCTCAGGTCCTGGGATTGAGTCCCGCACATCGGGCTCCCTGCAAGGAGCCTGCTTCTCCCTCTACCTCCCTCTCTGTGTCTCTCATGAATAAATAAATAAAATCTTCAAAAAAAAAAAAAAGTAAGTAGATTTGACCTTCCAGGATACATTTCTTCATACCTTGGTATCATTTCAATGATTTAAAAAGACTTAATGCTATATGATCTAATGTGGGAAGAATATTAAGTATGACAATACTCTGAGAACATTAAATTCCTCCAAGACATTCATAAAAAAGACCTCTGTAGCAATCATCAGTTGTTCTCTGTATTTACAGGTCTGATTGTGCTTTTTGTTTCTTTTTCTTTAGATCTATTCGTGAGTGGAATCATACGGTATTTGTCCTTTCCAGTCTAACTTATTTCATTTCATGTAATACTCTTTAGGTCTATCCATGTTGTCTCAAATGGGACAATCTCATCCTTTTTGAAGGCTGTGTAATATTCCTGTGTGTGTGTGTACGTGTGTATCACATTTTCCTTACCCATTCATCTGTCTATCAAGAGATACTTAGGTTGCTTCCATGTCTTGGCTAAATAATGCTGCAATAAACATAGGGATACATAAATCTTTTAAAGTTAGTGTTTTCACTTTCCCTAGGTAAATACCCAATACTGGAATTATTCGATCATATGGTATTCTTATTTTTAATCTTTGGAGGAACCTCTATATTGTTTTCCACAATGGCTGTATCAATTTACATTTCTTTTTTTTTTTAATTCAAATTCAATTTGCCAACATATACTATAACATCCAGTCCAATTTACACTTCTACCAAAAGAGCATGAAGGCTCCTTTTTCTCCACATCTTCACCAACATTTGTTGTTTCTTGTCTTTTGGATTTGAGCCATTCTAACAGGTATGAGGTGATGGTTGCCAAAGGGAACAGTGGAAAGAGGCTGGGCAAAATAAGTGAAGGAAAAGGGAGATATAGGCCTCTAGTTATGGACGAGGAAGTGATGGGAATAAAAGGCGGAGCATAAGGAATACAGTCGGTGATACTGTAATAGCGATGTAAGAGGACAGATGGCAGCTACACTTGTGGGGAACATAACAATGTGTAAGCTTGTCAAATCACTAAGCTGTACACCTAAAACTAATGTAACATGTCAACCATACTCAATAAAAGAAGAAAGAAAGAAAGAAAGAAAGAAAGAAAGAAAGAAAGAAAGAAAGAAAGAAAGAAGAAAAGAAAAGAAAAGAAAAGAAAAGAAAAGAAAAGAAAAGAAAGAAAAGAAAAGAAAAGAAAAGAAGGGATCCCTGGGTGGCGCAATGGTTTGGCGCCTGCCTTTGGCCCAGGGCTCGATCCTGGAGACCCGGGATCGAATCCCACATCGGGCTCCTGGTGCATGGAGCCTGCTTCTCCCTCTGCCTGTGTCTCTGCCTCTCTCTCTCTGTCTGTGACAAAAGAAAAGAAAAGAAAGAAAAGAAAAGAAAAGAAAAGAAAAGAAAAGAAAAGAAAAGAAAAGAAAAGAAAAGAAAAGAAAAGAAAAGAAAAGGAAGGAAAGAAAGAAAGAAAAGAAAGAAAAGAGAGAAAGAAAGAAAGAAAGAAAGAAAGGAAAGAAAGAAAAGAAAAGAAAAGAAAAGAAAAGAAAAGAAAAGAAAAGAAAAGAAAAGAAAAGAAAGAAAAGAAAAGAAAAGAAAAGAAAAGAAAAGAAAAGAAAAGAAAAGAAACCTCTGACCTCAGGTTGAAGAATCCAAGGACCTAAGACTAAGTAAATGACAAGCAAGCATGTTCTGATATGGAAAAGTACTCTGTATGTTACTAAATGGAAAAGAAATTTAGATTAGTAGAATATCAGTGTATTCATTGGGACTACTATCTCACCTGATCTCACCATACCTCAGGCTGGAGAGAACTACTCCAATTATCTGCATTTTGGCATACTACACAGAAAAGCCTTCCACAGATGTAGGCTGAGGTGGTGATTTTAATTTCCTTCTCTTCATGGATTCTTCATGATATTACTTTTGAGTACTTTAAGTGTGTTATGTGTTATTTTTTTAAGAGACCTCAGCTATATGACATGTATAATTTATATCATGGATGGTAAATTAACATGCCTGATCTTCCCCTACTTTATTTCCTGCTTTATTCCTTATCTTATTTTAAATAATAAATCAAATCCTGTGAACTTATCACTCCACCCAGGAACTGGAAAAATGCCAATAACTGACAATATCTATGGGCTCCTCCCCTAAACCTAACCCCTATCAGCCTTCTGTCTATTGTAACCACGATTCTTTATTTTGCATTTATCATGTCCTTGTTTTTTTAAATAGTCTTATCAAGGATAGATTATGTTAACTGTCTTATGTTAAAATGCCCAGAATTAGGGGGCACCCGGGTGGCTCAGTCAATTAAGCGGCTGCCTTTGGCTCAGGTCATGATCCCAGGGTCCTAGGATTGAGCCACACATCAATGGGGCTGCTGCTGCTCCCCCTGCTTGTGCGCTCTGTCAAATAAATAAAATCCTTAAAAGTAATAATAATAAAATAAAATGCCATTATTAAACAGGATGAATTCCTTCGTTCAGCTATTAGCATTACAATGATGTTGACGAAGGGCAGGACCCTGCATCACACACTCTGGGAAATACAGATACCTGAGAGAGCAAAGCACTGAACCTGGCCCTCAATATATTTTGGTTGAATTGGATCTAGCAAAAAGATTTACCAAGCACACAGTTTATGACTGCATCTTTAAATAAACAAGGGAATGGTGGGGATCTCTTGGAATCTGGGCAGACTAAAGAGATTTGTGATCTAAACAACTCCCCCTGCCCCCCCCACCCCCACCCAGGGCCACTCTTTAAAACAGGTAGCTTCCTGGTTGCCAGCCCCCTCCTCTCTCTCCTTCCTGCCACTTCTCACTTGGTATTAAGGGCCAGAAGTTGAGTCTCTGCTCTTTATAGTTTATATGAAACTTCTACCCCATGTGTCCTATACATGATGACAGATAAATCTCCCTTAAGTACAGGTCCTGTCATGTCATTCTATACCCAGTACAGAACTCACGGTGATTCCGTAACACATAGATCATCTAAACCCTTACCGTGATGCTCAAGGCCCTTTGAGATCTGATCCTAACCAATCTTTCCAACCTTCTCTCTCCTGTCAAACAGACTTGCTATGCCCTATGCATGCCTCACATTCTAACCAATGTTAAGACTCTGCTCGTGCTATTTATCAAAGTCTGGTCTGTAGACCAGCAGTATTAGTTTTATCTGGGATCTTGTGAGAAATGAAGGACCTCAGGCCCCAACCCACATTTAGTGAATCAGAATCTGCATTTCAACAAGATTCTTGGGAGTTGCAAATCAATATTGGATTGTGTGAACTGCTGTCAAATGAGCAAATGCTTTTCCATGGTGCTTAAACTGTTATTATTTACCTCCTACAAAACACATGAGTAACTAGAAAGCAAGAGGCTATCCAAATGACATACCTATGGTAGGCTGCTGAACCCTCAGAAGCAAAGGAATATACTAATATACTAAGCGGTTAGCTAATTTGGTTCCAGTTCTACAGCCTAAAAGGTAACTAAACTCACCATCCTTCTCTTTACGGTCTGACAAGTCAGAGCAAACACAGACATCACACCCACACAAGCATATATAGGCACGGATACACAGTCTTTTTATGGAGAGGATCCTTAACAGAAAAAAAAAAAAGAAACCTGTAAAAGAGAGTGAGGTTCAAGCCTGATAGAACTATCCAAACTATTTTTGGGTCAGCTAGACAAAGCACTCTAAGTTCCTTTAAACTCAAACTGAGGGCCTAGATTTACTTGATGGCTCTAAGGTCATTTTGGACTCTAATATTTAAGGATTCTCCGACTTAACGGACATCACTTGTGCACTGTCCCAGAAGTGACTGTAGGGACCTGGGACAGCCCTGAGATTAAGTCTGAAGCTGCAAAGCCTGCCTTCCTCTCTTAGTTCTCTCTAAATCCTAGCTTTTCTGCAACCTTCCTGAAAAGCTCCCACTCTGCACATGTATCTGCTATTATGACCTCCTCCCCCACCTTCCTGGCACATAAAACGGCCCTTTGCCTCCATGAGCTTGTCACTGTCACACTTCTCTCCCCTAGTCTGTGCTTAGCTTCTCAATCTTTCACACAGTTCAACACTGCCAATGTGACAATGAGCTAAATTAAACTGTGCTAAAAGAAGAAAGTGAGGAGAGAAAGATGTCCTGCTAACCTGTCCTCACCATCCTCTTCTCCTTCCCGTGTATAATTCTTTAGGAACTTTCTGGAGAGAAGTGAAATGGGGTATCATTACATCATACTCTATAGTGAAAGAGTGCGAGCTAGTGAGAATCTGCCCTTCGGATCTGTTAAATATTTTCATTCACTGAACACATTCTCAGTTCTGCCTCTGCCAAGGTCCTGAACATGGGTCTTGGGGGCTTTGACCCAAAGTTATTTCACATCCCAAAAATGCAATCAATCACCACATGTCTCTGTCACATTTTGCAAACAGCTTTTTGTACACTGTCCAGCTCAATTTATTTCAACACCACATATATTTTTCTTATATGCCTAAACAAGAAACAGAAACCACTATCAAAGTTAAGTTTTTGACTCGCTGTCCAGCGTATGAGAAGATTATTAATGAACATTTCTGTTCATATCTTTATAGGGTCCCTCCTGAGCCCAAGAGCTAGTTATAAGGTTGAACTTCAGGCTTTCCTTTAGAACCTGGGTAACCTTTCCTCTGATTTCCCAAGAAATACACAGATCAAGGAAATATATTTCTTATAAGAAAGGTTAAGAGCTCTCTAGGGATGGACTATGTGGATTTTTTTCCTGGCTCCACCACTTACTAGCTATGTGACTCTGGGCAATTTGTGTGACCTCTATAAGCTTATGTTTCCTCATTTGTAAAATTAAAATAATAGTATCTCTACATCTTGGGGTTTTGCGAAGATTCAATGACACAATGCATATAAAGTGGTTAATACAGTGTCTGGGTATTAGTCTCGTTCTATAATTGTTAAAAATCAACACTCAGGGAGGACTGTAAGTCGTCTTTTTTTTTTAATTTGCAAAGCCTGCTTAATGCTACAGATTCTCCTCTCTAGGACTCTTCTAGTTACATATAACTCTAGCACATGCTGCTGTCCATGTGGTAGGTAACCTGACTCCCAGCTAATGACAGTCTTAGCTGTCCTGTGCACAGTATTCCTCTTGGCAATGACTCTGTATGTGTGCAGGGCAAACAGAAATGGAACAGTCACCGTTAAAAATCAAGCATGATCTTTTAACATAAAAGCTCAAACACTCAAGCCAGTGGCATCAAAAAGGACAAATATCCTCTGCTTTTGGTTAAACATCAAAGGAAATGAAAGTTTTAAGGTTAAATATCATTCTTTTCTGAACTTAGTGGGATGTGAAAGAGATTAGGAGCGATCTCCACTCCTCTACCTCCAAGACAACTTGCCAAATGGCTTACCTGCTTCAGACTGCCACCACCAGAGAGGGTGTCATGTGGGCTAAAGTAACCATTCTTACTGCTTAAAGACAAAGGAAGGGGTAGAATACCTCCAACGGAGAAATTGGTGTCTTTGTCTGAACCACTCTGTCAGATCTACATAAAATATATAGTTTTATAATATATACAATATACATAAAATATCAGTGTTGATGTGGGCTTGAGGATGTGATAGCTTTCAAAGGTTCAATCTAAAGGAAGAAAACACTAACTACAAGAAAGGGTTGTGGCGAGCAAGCGGTGACAGAGGTGGGGAGAGCTTACAAAATATAAACTTTCATTAATTTGGCAGTTGTGCCAAAAGTTGGAATGAAGGTGGTTTATTGCTTCCAAGGCAGTTAACTCTAGGCAACTCTTCTCCTGACATCTCTCATCAGCACAGTCATGACTGATGCTGAAAAATGAGGCCAGGAAGTATTATTTTCTTAGAATCTAGGCCTCTGCCACCACTGTTCCTTTGCCACAGGGCTGGTTCAAGTTCAATATTTTATGCTCAGGTAAGAAAAAAAAATCTACTGAACTCAATCTTGAGCTAAATCCAAGTTTTCTAACAAAGCAAAGTAAAAAGTGGCTTGCCACATAATTCAAACCAAACATTTGTTTATCTTGGTATCTGAGCCCTAAGACCTGAATTTTTTTTATAAGAATTATATAAATTGGGTCTTTGGCAACTAGTTCCTGTAATGCCACAGCTGAAGGTCCAAGAAATCACAACAGAACAAAGTAAAAGAAGTTTTCCTTCAAAAGAGAAAGGTTATTATTGGGACACCTGCTCTTAGAGCCCTAAGCCTTAGGGTGAGAAATCTGACAACCCCAGGGCCACTGTGGTACAAAAAACCCAAACCACATGAAGAGGCCCTGAAGAATGAGATACCATGTGGAAAGAGAAAAACAAAGACAGAAAGATGGACACCAAGCAGCATCAACCTACCAGACTTGTTAGTAAGGAAACCGTCTTGGAAAAAAGTACCTTCTAGGCCCATCTGCCCCAGTTGACAATACTCAAATCAGAAAGGAACTACCCACCTAATGCTTTCCAAATCCCTGACCTAAAATAGCAAGTCACAGGAGAAACACCACACATCCCAAAAGAACTCCTTAGCAAAAGTTTCAAGAGATGTCTCAGTTTTTTCAAGCCCACAAAAATCTTAGCATCAGGGAGAGGAAGTAGTGACATTTTTAATCATGACCATTATATCTTTTGATGGGAGAAGCATTCTGAGAAAGGCCACGTACAATGTGGACCTGACAACCAAAAAAACAGTACAGTAAGGTTGAGATACACAGATATTCAAACAGAAATCTGCATGCTACTTACAATGTAGCAGTTATCTTTTAAAATACCTTTGTAGGTAGATGAATGGATAAAGAGACACACACAAATCACACACAATGGAATATTACACAGCCATTAAAAAGGATGAGATCTTGCCATTTTTGACACCATGGATCGCCCTACAGGGTATTATTATGTGAAGTGAAATAAGTGAGACTGAGAAAGACAAATATTGTATGATTTCAATGATAACACAAATAACACAAAATGACACAAATGAATATAAATAAACAAAAAAGCAGAGTCAGACCTACAAATACTGAGAAATAACAGCTGCCAGAAGGAAGGAGGGTGAGGAAATAAGCAAAATGGATGAAGGGGAGTGGGAGATACAGGCTTTCAGTTACAAAATAATTAAGTCATGGAAATAAAAAGCACAGCACAGGATATACAGTTGATGATATTGTAATAACATCGTATGGTAACAGATAGTAGCTACATTTGTGATGAGAATAGTATATGAGAGATGTTATATAAAGGAATCCCTACATTGTACACGTGAAATTAATGTAACATCGTATGTCAACTATGTCCAAATAACAGTGAGTATTTTACTCTAACATGAAAGACATGACTGATACACTCCTTGATACAGATACTCTGCTTGGCACAGTGTGAAAGCAAGAAATCTGACCAATTCTGGGGAAGACCCAAAACATTAAGTATGATCAGGTAAAAATTTCTAGTCATCTGGAAAGCAATAGCCTATCCTTCATATTATTTTAACATGTTGAAAATAAAAACAGGTTATTTGGGATCCCTGGGTGGCGCAGCGGTTTGGCACCTGCCTTTGACGCCGGGCGCGATCCTGGAGACCCGGATCGAATCCCAGGTCGGGCTCCCGGTGCATGGAGCCTGCTTCTCCCTCTGCCTGTGTCTCTGCCTCTCTCTCTCTGTGTGTGTGTGACTATCATAAATAAATTTTAAAAAATAAAATAAAATAAATAAAAACAGGTTATTTCTTTTTTCTGAAAAGCAAGGGGAAAAGAACGACAGAGCCAAACATGAAAGTAGTATGGTAAAGCACAAAGGCATAATAAAAATAAAAACCCACTATCGCCAGAAAATGGTCTAGAAAAAACAGGGAAGAAATGATACAGTGCATTTGTAAAACTTCCTATATACTAAAAATTCCTTAAGAACTTTTTGAAAACATCATCAAAATACTCAATTGGGGCAACTGGGTTGGGCATCTGACTCTTGGTTTCAACTCAGGTCATGATCTCAGGGTGGTGAAATCCAGCCCTAAGTCGGGCTCCATGCTGGGTGTGGATCCTGCTTGAGATATTCTCTCTCTCTACCTACCCCTTATCAGCTTGTGTGCATGTTCATCCTCTCCAAAACAAAACAAAACAAAACAAAACAAAAAAACCCTCAATGGATGTCAAATATCATCTTCTCTTAAAACCTGAGTAGGTTCACAAGTCAAATTCATTCATTTTTACAGGGACTGATACTGGTGGGCCATATTTCAAAAAGTGACAGAAATCATCACACATACGTACAACTCATCACTCCCTTTCTGACTGGCCTCATGTACTTCTTTCATCAACTGTTCTTTTCCTCCTCTTGCTCTGTTAGGTATAATGTGAAAATAATGTCTTCCACAGTATCTGGTGCTTTGTAGACAATGCACATTAATTAGCTTTCTGTGAACATAGGTTATTTAGTACAGCATTTGTTATCAAGCAAAAGATAAATATTTAAAATAAACACTAAGTCATAAAATAGGCAAACAAAAGAAAGCGTATTGTAACAGCATAGTAAACTTCTCGAGTCAAATAAGTAACACTTAGTAAAGATACACCAACTGTAGCTTCTTATGTGAATTTCACTAAGTTTTCTCACTGTCATGTGACATTAAAACATGTGAGGGATGCCTGGGTGGTTCAGTCAGTTAAGCACCAGACTCTTGATTTTGGCTCAGGTCATGACCTCAGGGTTGTGAGATGGAGACCTATGTTGGGCTCTACACTTGGCATGGAGCCTGCTTGAGATTCTCTCTTCCTTTGCCCCTCCTCCACAACTCACATACACATGCAAGCTCTCTCTCAAACAAAAAATAACAAAAATAAAACATTTTATGTTGCTAATCTGCCTTATATCACTTCTCTTTGCCCAAATTTTGCCTGATGCAGCTTCTATCAGATTCTTAGCTGTTCACTTTTAAATAACTCTAACATTCTACTTTTCAAACCATTGAACCTACATTATATCCATGAAGCTAGTAGAACACTGCAGATATCCTAGCTATCCAGGCAATGTTATAAGGGCATCAGCATTGTTCATTTGTGTGATCTCTATGTATCTTGTAATCTTTCCAAGGTAAGACTGCCAAGGTCTTGGACTCTTCATTTGGCGGAGTCTAATTCTGTTCTCTTTACAAAGAGCTAGGGTTACATTCAGCAAAGGTTACCATTTACGTGAGCCATGAAGCCTGCTAGCATAACTCATCATGAAAGTAAAATCCCTAGCTATTTTTTCTCTCAAGGACATCCCGAGTGCTACCTAAAATCAAGAAGGAACACTTCAGGACAGGTCACATGTAGGGAGGGCCCACACGTACTGAGAATCCACATTTTCACTCTAATATTTTGGAGGGTGGCATTATTTCACAGCAGCCAAATAAAGGGTTGTTGGTTTTCTTTTTTCCTCTGAAAACCTCCTTTTCTATCCCCCAGAGGAAAATACATGAGAACTGAATGTAAAGACTACAGTAGCTTTAGCAAGAGAAGTCAATATTTTAAAATGAACTCTGTTTTAGAAATTCATCCTTTTCTGGAAGTGGTTCTCGTGTTCAGTTTTGTTTTACCACTGAACCAAATGAGTTCTGAAAGGTTTGCTTTCATAATAACATTTTAAACTGTTTAAGTAGTTTCTAAGGCTCAGTTCATCTTTCAAATCTCAGGGTTCAAGAGCAGCCTAAACTCTGATCACTTCTGCTTTTAGGTCCAATGTTTATCTTTCTTTCTCTTATCCTCTGATGTGACTTCATCTGCTCTGGTAATTACAAAAATCAGAGATTTTTAAAGCACAATCAGATTCTGAGAATTTAAAAATATTTAAAAAGAGCTAACAGACTTAGAAGAAACCTTAGGGGCCATTTCACTTCTCACTTCTTATTAAATATGCAATAACTAGGACCCCAAAGAGTCTTCCCCAAGGTCATATAACGAGTTAACGACTAATCTAGAATCATAATGTAGATTTTTCTCAAGTCCTGAATTAGTGCTCTTTCTCTCCCAAACTACCTGGCCTCTCTATATTTTCATCCTTTTCTTTTCTTTTCTTTTTTATTTATTCATGATAGACAGAGAGAGAGAGAGAGGCAGAGACACGGACAGAGGGAGAAGCAGGCTCCATACAGGGAGCCCAACGCGGGACTCGATCCCGGGACTCCAGGATCGCGCCCTGGGCCAAAGGCAGGCACTAAACCATGAGCCACCCCAGGATCCCCTATTTTCATCCTTTTCTATATAATCTTCAGACACAGATTGTCTAATTCATGTTAACCAGTGGCATATCCCAAAGTAAGTGCTGGGTAGTTCTTGGTTCCATTAGTTATCACCATCTCCTTTCATTGGCTGGAAGATCAGGGACAGGGGAGAAGTCCTGCCAGGTCTCCTCACTCCGTGGATTAAATGACAGTATTGGCTATCTGGTGCCTTGCCCAGGAAGTTCGATTGTTCCTACTTACAACAGGAAGTGTCTGGGATTTAGGAGGCCCAGTATTACTGAAATTTCCTTTATAAGGACTGGAGCTTCTCTTTGTTCTCATTAGCCTAGGACATTGGACATGTCAGGGTGGGCAAAAAAAAAAACACCTCAATCTCATGTGCCACCAAAACTATTCTGTTGATATCTTCCAGCTCTCCTTTGAGATGTGCCAAGGGGCTTAGAAGAAACTCTAGCCTCTTGAACCAATTGACCTTATATTTAATTATAAGGTATGTTTCTTCCAAGAAGTCCCAAAAGTTTCATGCACACTCTTTCATTTGATCCTTCTCTTCCCATGAGGGAAAGCATTTCATTTTTATCTTCCTACCACAGCCAGAGCGTCCCTGATGTATACAGGGTTTCTCTCTTCAGGGTCTAACACGCCAAGGTTAGAATCTCTAGAAGCCACACAAACATTCTCAGCTCAAGTCTCAGCCAACTCCACTATACTAGGCAACCAGGGATATACACAAAACAGAACAGACTAAGTCTCTGACCTCAAGCAGCTTATACACAAAGTAAAAGGACTGTTTGATTACCCACTGAATTCAGAACCATGAATACACTGTACCTAACAGAAGAAAAAAATCACTACAGGCTCAACTACTCAGACTAATATCCAGTTTTACATTTATCTGGTAATACAGAATCCATTTGCTAGAAGTGTATATGGATTGCATTAGAAGACAGGAGATTTATATTCTCATCCTGACTCTTGTACCAAGAGACTACATGACGTTTAGCAAATAATCTAACCTCTCTGGCCCTTAGTTTTATTCTTTGAAGATGTCATTAGACAAGATTTCCAAAGTCTTTTCTTGGTCTGCAATGATTGGTGATTGGTTAACTCCACCTAAGATGGCTGGTGTGGTATGAGGACTTATATCAGAAGAGGAGGAATCTATTTCAACTGCTTTTATTTGTAGGATGGAGTTGAAGGAAACAGCACAATACAGCACACATCTCCTAAGACTAATCAATAGGGAGATTAATAGCATCTCCCTATGCGTTAATCTATGAAATCAATCATCTCCACACCTACTATGTGTTTCAACCCTAGGCAAGATACTTTGAGGATGGGACACATTTGAAAATATCTTTAATCTTAAGGAACTTCTAAATGAAAATATACAATAATAAATAATGAAAACAAAAGCATATGAAAGAGGTTTTAAGTTCATAAGAAAAGAAAATCAAAGAGAACTAAATTAGAAACCTGTGAGAAAAGGTAGAACTTCATCTGGATCTCTATAGAACCACGATCATAATAATAATAGCAGCTAACCTTTAATAAGCACCTGATAACATGGCACATGACATGCATTAAGTTCTTCTGTGGGCTATCTCACTTAATCCTCAAAACAACCCCAGAAATAAATACTATTATTGTGCCTATTTTACAGACTGGGAAACATGACACTTAAAGAGAAGCCTAACATACCATAAGAGTAAATCTGGATAATCTGAACCCAGAGCATCTCTCACTACTGAACAGCTATGGGATGCTTTCTCCACATGTGACAGAAAGAGATCAGCACAGTGTCTGGCACACAGTATAATGTTCCCTAAATGTCATTTACTTCCTTTTTCTATCCATCCCCCACCACTATTTTTTTTTTTTTACCCCACCACTATTAACTCACATTCTCAACTCACATACCTACACATCTCTGGTTTCCCCATTTTAACATTCTTCAAAGTTCAACTGAAGGTCCCACTGTGGGCGAGAAGTTTTCCTACACCAGTCGAGCTTCAGTCTCTGTCAGTGATAGCACTTATTTCCAACAGCCTATTGGGTGATGATGTGCTGTCTTGTGATGTCCCTGAATATTATTTAATGTCTATGGCATTAATGTTATTAATGTCTTATGACCCTGCTTAGGTAGTTTCTATATTATCATTATTATTATGCATCTTTTGCACAACTTATCTTTTCATACAGTTTGTGTCAGCTAACTGTAACTCCTTTGTGTTGCTCCTGGGGACCTGGCATAGGAGACATCAGGAAGTTGTCTACAGTTCAAAACCTGAAGTGTTTGTGAAGTTTTCATTCATTACAAAAATGATTCAAGTCAAATAAATAAAGCCAACACTTTCAAGTTTGATTCTGCCCTGTTTCGACAGTTTATAGGTATCCTATGATCAATTTTGGACATAAAGGTAATCTATGCATGTCTGTGATTCCTCTAGCACATGTATACTCACAGAACGGAACTCATCTTTTTCTGAACTACAAAAGAATAATTGCCCTTTCAAAAAAGAAAAGGCAGTTCTAGTTCACAGATTTTTTTTTAAGATTTTATTTATTTATTCATGAGAGACACACAGAGAAAGGCAGAGACACAGGTAGAGGGAGAAGCAGGCTCCATTCAAGGAGCCCGACGTGGGACTCGATCCCGGGTCTCCAGGATCAAACCCAGGGCTGCAAGCAGCACTAAACTGCTGAGCCACTGGGGTTGCCCCAGATTTTTTTTTTAATCTGACAAATTATAAAATACTATATACAGACAGTAGTAAATATAATGTATTTTCGCTTTTTTTAAAAGGACTTATTTATTTATTTGAGAGAGAGAGAGAGTGTGTGCGGGTGACCACAGTCAGAGGGGGGAAAAGAAGAGAATGTTCAAGTAGACTCACTGCTGAGCAGGGAATCTGACATGGGGCTCAATCTCATGACCCATGGGATCACAATCTGACAATCTGATCCCAGAGCATTCCTCACTACTGAATGGCTATGGGATGCTTTCTACATAATAATATGTACATTCTGTAGCCACTGTCCACCTTTAGAAATGAAGCATGAAATAGTATTAGCACATCTTTTACATGGCTGAAATTTTAGCCTAAAGCAAATTAAGCACAAAATGGTTATTAAACTTCAAATTAAGGGAGTTTTTAAAGACTGAAAAAGCCAGCAAGAATTATGACACTATATATTAAGATTAAAAGGATATTAGATAAATCTAATACAAATGGATGATATCAAACATTGTATGTACAAGATTTTTTTAAGCAGGAAGTAATTTTTTCATTAAAGCACTGTAGTATAAAGTCACATTACAGACTAGGTTTTTCTGGAATAAGTACAATTTCAAATAGTCTATTTACATAAGCCAACGGCTTTCTGAAAATTATAGTGTTTTGTTATTCAGGCTGGTCTATATAACTTCCAACCTATCTCTTTCACCTGGAAATAACATAGAAGTTCTTTATGGGGTCATGTGATCTAACTATCAATTTATTTTTTTTTATTTTTATTTTTTTTATAGATCAGCCTCAGATCTTAATTTTTTAATTTTTATTTATTTATGATAGTCACAGAGAGAGAGAGGCAGAGACACAGGCGGAGGGAGAAGCAGGCTCCATGCACCAGGAGCCCGATGTGGGATTCGATCCCGGGTCTCCAGGATCACACCCTGGGCCAAAGGCAGGCGCCAAATCTCTGCGCCACCCAGGGATCCCCTAACTATCAATTTAGATAAATAAATCATTAGAGGTGTATAGTGAGGAAAAAATATCAGGTTACAAATTTAGAAGATCCTGACTCCAAACTCTGTTGAATTACTGGCTATGAGATGAACACCAGACTTTCAAATAGCTAACAGAGAGGAAATATAACCAATACTAAGATTTCCAGTATCTATGAGGAAAAACTAAGCTAGTAGCACAGAAACGTAATTATACGGTTTTTTTAAATATTTTATTTATTTATTTGAGAGAGATCGTGTGTGTGTGTGGAGGCACCTGGGTGAGGGAGAGAAGGAAATAAAACCTCAAGCAGACTCCATACTGAGCAGGGAGCCTAACATGGGACTCAATCTTACAACCCTGAGATCATGACCTGAGCAGAAACCAAGAGTTGGAAGCTTAACTGACTGAGCCGCCCAAGTGCCCCTGATTATTCTCGATATTCAGAATTGAGATAGATTTCTCTACTGAGTACTTATATAGAGATAATATGAACATTGACAATATCCTTCATTGCAGCAATCTGTCAACAGATTTCCTATTGTAACAAATGTGCTGGGGCGCCTGGGTGGCTCAGGTATCTGCCTTCAGCTTGGGTCATGATCCCAGGGTCCTGAGATTGAGCCCCATGTCAGGCTCTCCACTCAGCAAGGAGTCTGCTTCTCCCTCTCCCTCTGCTCCTCCCCACCATTTGTGCTCTCTCTCTCTCTCTCTCTGAAATAAATAAAATTTAAAAAATAAATATACTGAAGACGTCAGACCAAAACACAAATTCACAAGACAACAATATCTGCCCTATAAAATGCTGCTTTGGAGAACTAAATACCTGTTCTGGGTGCAACTACTATAGCTCTGTAAAGGTAAACATCTGGATTTTTAAAATTAGGAATATTAAAGTAGTCCCATGTTTAGTCAAGAATTCAGACATTCTGGATTGATCTGCTACCTGTAACTAATTTGCTAGTTGTACTGTGCATACAATACAAGTGGAACCACAGTTTATTAAATTACAAGGAGATCCACACAGAATTTCTTTTTTCTCTTTCTTAGAAGGGAAGTGGGAAGAAAACGTTTCTCTCTCTAATTGTGCTTGGAATATGCTACAGAAATGTCAGAGTAAGTATAGAACATGCATGTGAATGTGCATTTGTTGTCATACGAATATACAGGAAATTCTACTTTAAAAAAAATAACCAAAAAAAACCCCCAAAATTTCCCAAATTTCAAGTGATTATTTGCCTTATATATTATTTCCTCTGCATAATTTGTGTTTAGTAACAGCTCACTGATTATCAGACTAAGACATATAAAATTTAAAGCAAAACTATTAAGAACCATAATCTACTAACTGTTCAAAAAGAAAAAAATTGGAAATTATTATGCAAATCAAAAAAATAAGGACTATAAGTAAAAATGTGATACATGCCAAATGAATACAGTGAGGCATTTCTATCAAAGCTGCCTCTAATCTTTCACCGGACTGTGTTTGGTTTTGTTTCCACAATAGGATAAAGAAGAAAACCACTAGAGTTTCTTTGACCATCGGTTCCCTGGTTAATGAAACCTCCAACATCAGATCAAGTTACTCTACCTTAGTTCAACCATTGTGTATTGACTCCCAAAGGGTATGTTCAGTTTTAAAAGCCTTCTGAGAGGTCCCAGGAATGGAGACAGAGGCCCAGAGAAAAAGGAATCAATGTAACTTTCTTGAAAAGTATACATGAACAGAGCCTCCAGCTGTATGACCTCAAATAGAATAAGAAAAGAAATTCATTGATCTCAGAAATAACCCCATGGTAGTTCTGTGGGTTGACCATTTGTCTATGTGCCAAACCATAAGAGACAGTTGGTTTCTAGGAGTTTAGTCCATAACAGAGTATTGCAACTATTCATGGAATGAATTCCCTTTTAATTAAAAAGTGGGGGAGGGGAGATGCTTTTACAGAAACCTAACAGACAAAAGCAACTGTATAAAAATCTAGGGGGAAAATATCTAGTCAGTCAAATTTACAAGTTATTTATGCCTTTTATATGCAGTCTCTAAATAACTGCCAAAGTTCATTTCTCAAATTAATTGCTCGGTGTTATATTTCACCATCTCAGCTAATGGAATGATGGAGACAGGGAGGTAAAAAGGGTGGCACTGGAGCAGATAAGCAAAATGACATTTAAATTAGAAGCATTATCCTTTTCAAAGAGGACACTTGGGGTATGGCTGGTAGCATGCTAAAACTCACTGGGTGCAACTACTACCCACTGGTAGCAGCTAAAACTCACTGGGTGCAACTACTACCAACTACTGATTCAGTTGGCTCATTAGCACGATCCTCCTAGGTCTCAGGGCCTTGGCTGTATGGATGACAGGGTCTCTTTTTCTTAAACCAGATGCAGAGTCCCTGCAGTAGCCTATCCGGATCCACCTATGTTGTGGCCCCTGTGTTCACCAAGGTAATCTATCCATCCTGCACGGTGCAGTTAGGATTTTATCAATAAATTGTGGGCATCATCAAAAGGGTGAGAAGGAAAAGGAGAAACTAAAAAGAACCTCAGAAATTATTATTTTATGTATCAGAAAACTGAGTCCCAGAAGGGGTGAAATTACTGTTCAATGTCACAGAGCAACTCAGGGTCTTTCTTATACTTAGGCTTTTGCTGTCATCAATCCGTAGCTCTGAAGGGCGATGCTCAGACTGTCCTCCCCATGCAGACGTTGCTCTACCTGACTACAAGATTCATCTGATTCTCCCAACTAGCCATAAAACACTTTTTTGAGGCAGTCAATAAGCAAAGCAATATTTATTTCCTCCTTGGGTAACAGGGCTGGTGGTCACTGTGTCTCATCTGGTAGAAGGACCTCAGAATACTCCCTCTCAGCCAAGTTATAACCTGTAAGGTTATTCTAGATTCTAGAGGACTCTGCAGCTGCAAACAGGAGAAGGGAGATCCGAATTTAACAGCCATATTTACCACAAATGCCACCCATTCATCTGTGCTCTGGGAGACCAAACCACCTATTTTTATAGACTTTTATGTAACAATGTAACTTTTCACTCCTTAAAGAAAGTCCTCAGATTATTTACCTGAAGTGAGCTTCAAAACCTCAAGAAAGGCTGAGTATCTTGCCAGCCCTATTTTGCAGATAAAAGTACCTGAGTTCCACAGAGGTTAAGAGTTTCTGAGTTCGTTCCTATGATTGGCTTCAAATAGCTAGTGGCAGAGTTGAGATACTGGTCCAGTCCTCTAAGTCATGATTCAGGATCTTTAACAAATACAATACTGCCCACACTATCTGACTGATAATGAAGGTTATATCTATGACTGTACGTGTACTCAATGAAGCAAAGGTGAGAGTTTTCAACTACTCTGTTTCATATTTTGAAAAATGGCCCTTGGGGAAATGAGTAATAACTTTCTCTATGAAGTTAAGGTAAAGATAACTTATACATGACTGTAAAGCACACTATAAAGCACTAGAAAATCCCAGCAACTCCTTGTTTTGATTAAAGTTCAGAAGGGTTGTCAATAATTTTGGCAAAAAGCATACTTACTGAAACTGGCATTCCAAATCATTGTATATGGTGAAAGTTTCTTCCATTCTGTGAATTCTGTTTGTTCTTCAGCATCTTCAAGACATTTCTACAACCAGCGGTCAGTTTGTTGCATTTGAATGCCGAGTCCAGGCAACAACCACAGTTCAAATTCACTGGTACAGAGAGAAAGAGCAGATAGCAGACTCTGAGGACTTCCAGATTTTGAGAAGTATTGTGATAAGCTTTTCAATTTGCTTTTTAATTTCAATTAACCCTGAAATCTAATTCATGTTTTAAAGTTTAATAGCTGACTTGTTACAGGCTCAGAAATTTCTATTGTTAAATAATTATGATTTCAAATCTAAAGGATTCCTCAATACAATCAGAAAAGACAGCAGTGTTTCTTTGATGAAACAATAGTTTTAAAAGCTGTGAAAAGACTGGTTTATTTTCATAAATTAACTATTTTCTTAATGAGTTTTTAACATATAAACAAGAAATGTGAGAATAAACATTTTTTAGAGTAAAACAAATAGTGATGTATAGCTTTCTACTTTATTAATGTTACCTAATGTAAATTTAGAGAATAACAAGTATGACGACATACTTCATGCTAAACATGAAGTTTATACTTTATAAGCAACCTTTCATTCAATCTTCACGTCAAAATTTTGAAGTGTGCATTGTTATCTCCAATTTATAAGAAAATTGAAATCACAACTATTAAATGCCTTACCCATGGTTACAAAGCTAATAAATGCTGTAGCCAGGGTTCAAGCCCAAAATAGTTCTCACCACAAGTGAAGAAAATGTATTCACTTAAATACTGATAAAGCACAACTGAACTTTTGCACATCACATCCAGGGAAGAAAAACCTCTATTACACAATGTAGTATTAGCATAAAGAAGAAATTTTAAGTCACTCATGCCCACACCACCCAAATTATTAATCTTTTGTATATTTTTTCTACAGTAATACTACATTTATAATGTAATATTCACCTGTATTTTAATTAGATTAAAAGAAAATATTTTCTTGGGAAAAAGAGAGCACCACAGGACCAGGGGTTCAGTAATTGGTTCCCATTCAGAGAACAGATCATTTCTTCACGTTAGAGATGAAGAACTAGAGCCCAGAGAAGTAATTTTCACAAAATCACAGAGCAAAGACAAAAATACAGTTTTTCTGGCACCCTGCCAAGTGTTCATTCCATCATGTATTTTTTCTGGGTTTCCACACAGTTTATAATCTGTGACTCCAGATTACAGTCAATCTTGTATATGCTTTATTTATTCAAGGTATTTATCATATACACATAGTCCTTTCTCCAAATTAAATTAACTATCAACTTTTAAATTCTCTATTCCCTTGTTTTATTTTTCAGAAGCTTCTTTATCATCCGTTCCCGGTAAGCACAATTTTTCATCTTTTTTAAGACTGATTGATTTCAGAGAGAGAGTTCAAGCAGGGAAAGTAGGAGAGAGGGAGAGGGAGAAGCAGGCTCCCCACTGAGCGAGGAGCCTAACAGGGCTCGATCCCAAGACCCTGAGATCCCAATCTGAGCTGAAGGCAGACGTTTAACCGACTGCCCAGACGTCCCCAATTTTTCAACATCTTGACAATAAATGATTAAGTCGAAATTACCATCAGAAGACTTTGTGTCCTTTATCACTTTGCCTTCTTGAGTAGTTTTGAGGCTATCCTATAACAACTCTTGAGCTGGCACAACAAAAGCAGCAAGATAACTGGGATTTGTCAGTGTATTTATTCATCTATTCATTCACTCAACTTAGTTCAGAGGATACCACATTCCATTCTGGGCACTGAGGAGGTCTTTGCACTCATAGAGCATGTATTCATCCTCTAATCTGGGACTCATGAGCTCTACAGAGAGGCAGTAAAGAGGTATGCTGACATCAAACATCCAAGTTGTTGGCTGTCCAAGAAGTAGGTGTAATGCTCATCACAATGTGGCTATTACTATACTAACAAACTATCCTGGCAATGACAATTTTTAGGTCAGCTCAGAAAATTTGTCTATAGGACCTTGAACTCACAGTAGTAAGCAGATGTGTCAGACAGTTGATAGGCACATTGTTGGGATTGTTTTAGGTTGCATTTTTAAGATGTATCTTCAGGAGCTCACTCAAAAATAACAAGTCTAATCAGATGGATTTTTTTTAAATCTCAGAAATACTGAGATTTGTATTTCTAGTACCTACTTTCCTGACATTCCTCCACACTATTTGTTAATTTGGGGTCTCCAAATACTCTGGTCAAGTTGAATCTCTTGTCTTGCCAGAGGAAGTCTGCACCTTGATTATCACAGAAGCATTTCCTGAAAATGCTGGGGAATTCAAGTGTGTTGCAGAAAATGAGGCTGGGACTGCAGTCTCCACAGCAAGACTCTTCATTTCCCCAGGTAACTACTTTTCAGAATCTCTTTGCTCCAATTCAGCCAAGAGGAGGAGGAAGATTCTGTTTCTATCTACGGTACATAATTATATTTTTCAGGAGGAAAAGAAGTGGAGAAATCAGAGAGTTCTCCAACATTACCCATGAGGAAACTTTCTCCAAAACTGGCCTCCTTTCCCTGGAGCAATGATACCCACACAAAGGACAAAAGTCCAGATGATATCCCAATGAACATTACTTCAACTATTACTGAACCAGCCAGTTTCAATGAACATGAGATCCAGGTTCCAAAAGAGGATCTCTGCAATGAAAATTTCCCTGAGCTACAACCACAATGGTAAGGGCAGACAGACCTCACACTCTGCTCATTCAACAAATGTTCTTGGTCCTGCAGATACAACAGTGGACAGGACAAAGTTCCTGCTCTTAGGGCACTTGCCGTCTGAGCTGAATCACTTAATTCTGTCATTTCTCCCTTGCCCTCCATCAAATCTTTCACCAGGGCTGAAACAGTAAATCATGTGCTTAGATTCACATTTCAAGGTTTGTTACAGAGACTTGCTGGGGGGAAAAAAATAGCAGTGCTAAAATAGCACAAAACTTTGAATAAGTAGAATCTTTTCCCCCAAAATAATTCAGGGTTCTATCTCAATATAAACACATAAAACATCTTGTGATACAGGTTTCTTCTTGTTGTCTTAGAAAACGTACAGAATTGTCCTTGCATTTAGAAGGCAAGTATACAAATGGAAAGATAATTCAGTAGGTGAATTTGCCAACCAGGCTATATTCAGAACAATCCACCATCATCCCCAACCCCCAAACACAAACCTCAAACCAAAAGAGGGACTGGAGTGGTGGAGGACCTGATACTTAAAAGAGTCATTTAAAATTTTTGTTTTACCAATGTCTAACATAGTACACCGAATATTTTACAAATCTAAAGTTACCTTTAGGTTGAATTTAGGTTAAATACCTTTAATAAAACCTAATAAATAAACATTCCTGACTGTTTTCTAGTATAATTAAATGTAGATAATGAATTCTCTTTGAAGAAAAGATTTCTTGAGTAGTATCTGGGTCTATCAAGTGAATAAATTTATCACATTAGAGAGGAAAGGAATGGAGGTCACCTACATGGAAGTTCCTTATTCTGCAAATGACTAAAATTGTAGATGACTGGCTGACTTTTTTTGTTAAGATTTTATTTATTTATTCATAAGAGACACACAGAAGAGAGGCAGACACACAGGCAGAGGGAGAAGCAGGCTCTTTGAAGGGAGCCCAATACAGGACTCAATCCCGGGATCACGGCCTGGGCAAGGCAGAAGCCCAACCACTGAGCCACCCAGGCATCCCGACTGGCTGATACTTTTGAGGGCTGTTTCACCATTCTTCTATGACCTGGAGATAGGTACTTCCTCCACATTTTTCTTACAATGAAGACAGTGAAGGAAAGAGTTTGTACTTGGAGAGTTTGTATTAACAGATATCCAACATATGTGAAGTACAGAGTAGGGATTCATAACAGTCGCCATTACTTCACTGCATTTTTTTCTTAGGATCAATGAATCTCCAGTAACAGTCTATGACTGTCATTTCTCAGTTGGTCTCCTGGAACCCCTTTACCTTCTGGGATCTCTAGTTGCCTGGATATAGCTACCCTTCTAAATAAAGATTTTTCATGAGGTCAAAGAAGAATGAGTGTGTGAGACAAAAGACTGCAATTTATTCAACAAATATTTATTAAGCACATTCTATGCTTTTATGTCAGTTTCGGTGTGAGACTTCCCTTGAGAAGACAGCCAACACAGATATCTAAAACTTTTCTCCATGACTACCTATGTTTAGTAGTGAGCCTTTAAGACCTAAAAAGACATTAAATTTATGTGATCTTTCATAGGAGATGACCATCTTTTTCATTAAAAAAATCATCTGTGAAAAAAAATTAATGCAAGTTCCAAAAAAGTTAGCCAGTTTTTACTGAATGTCAACTATGACCCACAATGTCCCAGGCTAAGATAAAAAATAAACAGTGCCTCCCTCAGAAAACATTTAACTTGGTTGAAGAGATACATTAAACCATGTAAAAAAAAAAAAAAAAAAAAAAAAAAAAAAAAAAAAAAAAAACCATGTAAGAGTCCATTATATGATTTCTTGTTTCATTTGAGTCTCTCAGCAAGCCTCTGATTAGGTTAGTAAAACAGATACTATCTTTGTTTTTCAGTTAATTATTAAAGCTCAGAGAGTTTAAGCAACTTGTCTAAAGTTACATAGCAAGTATATGGTATACGGCATAGTGGGCACTTACACTCAGGCCTCCAATACAGATAATAAGATTAATGGGTCTACAACATTATAGAACATTAACAAAAGTAATGTAACCATTTTTACTGCTGGGGTCCAAACCTAGTGTAATGTCCATTATTTCTCGCTTGAAAAGAATACAAGATCAAATCAAGTGCTCAAAAGGAGATTTCAAATTACAAGTGGTACAGTAGGACAGAACTCCAGTAATGATAGTGAATTATGCATAACCTGAAAATAAATGAAGTGGTCTTCACTCATTACTTCTTTCATCTGCAATGTAGCATTTGCCTTCTCGGTTGATACAACAGAAAGTAGCCTCATCACATACATTTGACATCTGACTTTAAACAAACCTCCAAGCACCATTTTACAATAGTGTGTGTATGTGTGTATTGTTTTAAAAAAACAAGAGCTATAAACAAAAAAGGGATGAATGAGTGACAGCTAAATAGCCAAGCCATCCTTCCACTGACGACAGGACAATAAAGAATTCCCCTAACATGCACCAAGAGATGGTTCAGTGAGACAGTAGGAAGTTACCTACATATTGTTAGGCACTAGAATGATTCACCAGAGGCCCTTACTGATAATTCAGAGACATAAATGGAAAAGGTTGTCTTTGAGGATAGGTTGGAATATAGTTTACTCACGTGACATCTTATGGATTCTTTCAGTTTTGGGACAATTTTTCTTAAATAAGCAACTAAACCTTCAAATAGCCATATTTGTGAGGAAACAAAACACCATTCAAAAAAGTAAACCAACCATTATAAAGTAGAAAAGTAGATCCATAACAGATTATTAAATATAGACCATTATATTGAGCATGGGGCCTTCAAAGACTTTCTTTACCTTTGTAAAATCAGTCCTTGACTCCCTTACTGTGGCAAGAACTTTAGACTAGACGTACCACAGAGCTACTACACTGAAACCAACATTACATCTTACACAGGCATAGGGCAAGAAAAGAGATAAAGCTTAAAGGATAAACAGTAAATGGAACTAAAATTCCTCAACTATAGTATGTTTAGAATCTACCCTAGGCAAAGTTAGGAACTTCATAGTTTGTCCTGGGCATCTTCCCTACTCACCTGGTAGGATAACAACTTAAACTTTTAGGTACTAAGATACCTCAAATCTAGTATCCCCTCTTCCATACCATTCTGAACCAAGTATCAGTCACATATACCATACTTAAAGTGCTTACATCAAAGCCCTACTCATAGTAAATGCTATTACTTGTTGGTTATTCTTGCTACTTTGATTGTCACTTGCACTTACATTTTAAGTCTCCCTAATTTGGATTAAAACACTTTGTCCCTATTAATGGAATCTGAAATATCAGTAAGCAGATGTAGAGAAATATTTTGGGAAATTCCTGAAATAAGACTTGGTAGGCAAACACCTACTCGTCCAGTCTAGTGTGCCTTTTCCACTAAGTAATGGCTGTGTGCCCAGGAAGCAATTATCAAACTTTCTCTGAACACCAAAGGAAGATACACCTACATGGTCAGCTGTGAAGAATTTTATATGGCTCATAAGCGTTCAAACATCAATTGGACCTTAATGTACATGGTAATTAAATCAATACTGGAGCACCCACGAAGGAGGTTAATAAATAGATATGCTTTAAACAGAAGAAACATACCAAAACTGAAAACACTAAATGGTGATAATTCCACTCAACTGATCTGATACTCATGCCACCTACCCCTTTACTACTTCTGTTGTTGATCTGAAAGTTTCTTCCTCTGTAATTATTTAGTTCCCTAACAAAAATGGAAACCAAAATACCAAGACAGTCTCCTCAGTGAAAAGAGAAAGGAAATTGTTTAACTGCTAAGAGTTAAGGGAGATGAAGGAAAGAGTTGACAATATAAAGCCCTAAATTTATAGAATGCTTATTTGGTAATTTCTTTCTTTCTTTCTTTTTTTTTTTTTTTTTTTTTGGTCTGGTAATTTCTTAAGTGTTTCAAAACTCTTGAAGAACAAAAGAACAAGGTCATAGAGGCATATGCCATACAGATTCTGAAAACTTGCTAAGAAACTAAATCATGTTTTTCCACTTCACCACCTTCCCAGTGATACACCACCATCACCATGCTCTCTTGCTTTGCCAAGACCACACCCTGTCTCTTGAAACAAACTGCTTGGACTTTGCTCCACCCCTACTTCTATTTGGCAAGGTGGGGGGGGGGGGGAGCCTTCAGAAGAACAACTACCCAATACAAATCAGTTTGGAACCCATCAATCCCTGTCTTGTTTCTGGAAAATTTTTTACTAGATAGAACATCAGTCTTGGAATACAGTCTCCCCTTTAGTCCTTTCTTAAATAGGAAAGATTCCAAGCCCTCATCACAATAAAGAAACTTGAGTTTCTTTAGACTTTTTTCCACTTCCCAACTCTTTGCTCTTCCTCCTGCATGAGCTTGCTAAAGCTCACAGTCAAAATTCACATCTAAAATAAAGAGGCCTGCAAGAGAAGCTCATGTAATCCCACTCCTTAAATATCACTGAGACATCTGAGATATTGTTTAGATTGTGGACTCTTACTTTGACATGCCAGCATAGGTAGATGGACAGGCAAGCACATCAGATGTCACTGTTTGGCAGCTGATAAAAGTCAGTGGCGCTATAATACTAAGCACAGAGCCACTAGATTAGTCTGTGAGGGAAGGGGTTGCCTCTTCCTTCCCTTCAGTAGTGGGTTAAACCCAGCTGGCACCCTCTGGAACGACGGGTAAGTCCCATCTTTATTTCTGCTACAGTTTGGGGTTTTGTTTTTGTGTTTCTGTCCAAATCAGAGGAATGTGCACAAAGATGATTTTCACATAAGATGTTTGAAAGTCACAACATCATGTTATTATACAGAAATGTGAGGAGAAAGTAACTTACTCATTACACTGAAACTGGAAGGCATTATAGAAAAGGTACAAGGAAAGATGGTCATGTGTTAGTATTTTTAAATCATTTTTTCTGGGATACTTGGTCTGACTGTAATTGATGTCCTAGGATATACCCCCAATCAGTTTTTGTGCAAGTCTGAACTGTATTAGAAAGAAAAAGTTAAGATTTTTAAATAGGAAACTGCATAGTATTTTACTTATAAAATCTTTGAAATGTATTTACGATTATTTGGAATAAAATGATACTGTCATGTAAAAGAATCTATTATAGAATTAAGTCTTTGGACAGTGACTACAAATATGAAGAAAAGCTTCTCAGAGTTATCTATTTGAGCAACTGCATAAAATTTTGTTGAAACATGGGAACAATGAAACTTTTGAAAGAACATATTTTCAATTGAGCTTTGAAAATAACAGTAATTGTTAACTATGCTGGCTGATACCAAAATGTACAAGATAGTTGATATTCTAAAAACATATATTTAAAAAAAACAGGGAACATTTGGAAAATATCTACTGGCTCTTTGTTAAACAGTTTATTACTTGCTATATGAAATGAATCTGAATGATTTGCCTTCCTAAAAAGGAATTTAAGAACCAAATTTGGATTTAATTCTGCAATGCAATGAATAAGCCCATAACTATAAAACTACTTGCCTTGAAATAGAGCCCTTTTTTGAGAAGATCTAATTAAAGCCTCCTTCTGGATGTTTTCCTCCAACAATTTAAAGGCCTAATATAGTTAATTACTAAAATGCACTCTACTTGAACATGTTTGTCTTCATAAACTTGAAATTAAGGAATATATGGATTTTTAAGTGTTCTTTTTCAACAGAATCTTCCTCTTCACTGTTTTTTTTTTTTTTTTTTCCTCTTCACTGTTAAGTCACATTTGTTCTTTCCTAAAACTGCTAGTTTTAATTTAACTCTAAACTACCTGCATAGCCTTAGGATAAAGCTATTTGGTCTGAATTTTGTTCATTAAAAATGATACGTTCTTCAAGATAGGAAATTAAACAACTTTAAGATCTCATTTTGATGATGACAGGTTAGCTTTATCAATTAAAAGTTTAATTTATCATTATCTCAGAGTTGGCTTATACTATGTAAAATTA
The DNA here is from genome assembly GCF_018345385.1 of Vulpes lagopus. Lineage (NCBI taxonomy): Eukaryota > Metazoa > Chordata > Mammalia > Carnivora > Canidae > Vulpes > Vulpes lagopus. Next base: position 106,880,631 of record NC_054830.1, on the reverse strand, counting down.
AATGTATTTTGAACTAAATTACCTGATATTTTGATTAGAGACAGAATTAACGCCACAATTCATAGGGCTAGTCTGTGTGTATAATGTCTACATATAGTTCCGCTTAGATTTACCATAATAATGGAAGAAATCAGAGACAAATATAATCCTTCAAGGTTGATTTTAGGGGCAAAAGATTCATCTAAGGAAAAATGGGGATTATAGGAAGTCAGAAGAACCAATGCAGAATTAAGTCAGAGAAATAGCACCCATCCTTTCTGGTAAGGCATAACTAGCTTCATACTGCCTTACATCCTTCTATACATCCTTGTCTGCCATTTCGGGAAAAAGAGTAAAAGAGAAGCTGAAACAATTTCAGAATTAGTCTAAAATACACATGAAATATGAAAAAATAGAAAGCAAACTAAGAGAATATCGACACCAATAACTAGATAATCTAAAAATAACAAGAATTTATATATCGCTCTGGAATAGACATACATACATACACAAAGAAAGACACAGATTCCTTAATTATCATTTAGTTTGGCACTATGGTCAATTTGGAATCAAGGAAAGAAAAAGAGGCAGTACATTGAAAGGTAAAAAAAAATAAATAAATAAAAGAATACACTCCAAGTTGACAACAATGATTTATACATGTTCCTTCTACTTTATGAAATTCTAAAAGGATGAAGGAATAAATGCAGACGCTCATGTTCTTTATAAAAAAGCTTACTGTTCCCCTTGATTTAGCAGGACATCATTCATCACAGATCACCAGGACATTAATTAACTGGTGTATCAGAAGAGCTTTCATTGGTCTTCATGAGCAACAGGAAAAATACAGACTGAATGGGAGTTGAATGTTAGATATTTAACAGCTAATAATTTAAATCATTAAATCTCTGTGGTTAATAAAACTGAATCTTCTGGGCAAAAGTTAATCTTAAAACCATAAAATTATCACACTGAGCAACATCACAGAACTTCTTTCCGTAAGTAACCAACCACTTGCCAAACTCAAACTTCCCACTCCTTTATCTTGAAAGTCACTGGGCATGCTTTAAGAATTACCCAGAGGCAAACAAATATTAATAAATCATTTCTTCTTGTTCTCAGGAGAAAAGTCATTTGTACAAAGACAGAGCTAAAGGAAGAGGCCTAGAAGCCAGGGAAGTTCCACCTTGAGGTGACCTTGAAAGCATATAAGAAAAAAAAAAAAGCTGTATACGCTCCTAAAGATGTAAAACAAACAATAGTTTTTTATGAAAATATTTTAACTGAATCTTTTTTTTTTTTTTTTTTTTTTTTTTGCTTTTTGAAGGAACAATATTCTTCAAGAGAAGTCTACTCCATCAAAGACAGGAGCACAATATTCCCAAGATCTCAACGAGGGGCAGACCAAGACTGCTTCTGATTCCTTGGGACTGTCTGTGATTCCAGGCTTGCCACCCCAAATTAAGGACCCCACTCTTCCAGGAGCAAATTATTACAGTAATAAATTGCCTTCATCTTCCATATACCAGCTAAGCATGTTTAACTACGAACGTCCAAAACACTTCATTCAATCCCAAAATCCATGTGGCTCCAGACTGCAGCCTCCCGGACCGGAAACCTCCAGCTATTCTAGCCAGACCAAACAGTCTTCCATTATCATCCAGCCCCGCCAATGCTCAGAGCAAAGATATTGTGCCTCCTCAACATTGAGCTCTCATGTCACCATGTCCTCCTCTGCTTTCCCTGCTTCTCCCCAGCAGCATGCTGGCTCCAACCCAGGCCAAAGGGTTACGGCCACCTATAACCAGTCCCCAGCCAGCTTCCTCAGCTCCATATTACCATCACAGCCTGATTATAGTAGCAGTAAAATCCCTTCCAATGTGGACTCCAAGTAAGTGAATTTCTTTTATGTATAACTATATATTGCATATACACTGACCTTGCATCTGAAGAGTGGGGGCGGGGGATGTCCTGGTTCTCTATTTGTTATCTAAACAGGCAACTTGACCTCAAGGTCTCACATCATTCTCCTAAGACACCTTGAATCAGGATGCAGTAAGAGGTTTTATCTGATCCATTCTCTAGTGCTTATATTAAGCTAAACCCAAATTACCTATTATCACATACTATTACTTACCTATTTTCCATCTTCAAAAAAAAAAAAAAGATTCCTAACATACCCATGGACAGTGAACTATTCTCTCCCAGTTCTAAGTTAAGGTTCTCATGCTGTAAATTTAATTCCTCTGGTTCTGGGCTCAGCTGAGATGAAGAACACCTGTCTGCTCTTCCTCAGATAGGATTTCCTCTCACATAAGCAGAGGCTATTAAATGTCTTCTCGGTCTCAGTCTTTTCTTCCTATCCATTTCCCCTCTGACCCTGAATATCCAGTTGGCTAAAAAAAAAAAAAAAATTTAAATAAAAACCTGGGATTCAGATGCTGAAGTGTATGAATTTTCCTTACTATAATCAGAAGAAAGGCTTGAACAGATACATGACCTTAGGATTCCCTTTGGTAATTAAAACCACATTCATCCAAACTGGTTGAGCTGATTGTTCTGTCTAAATAAAGAGAAGAATACCTGGTGCCTTATGCAAGCATGTACTACTTGCAAAGCCCCAAAACTATCCTAGGAGAACCTGATATGAATAAGGACATGGTGGCTGTGCTTTTTTTAAAACATGAACTAAATACTTTGTGCTTATGCAAACCTAGAGATATCAGTTTTCCTATCCCTTGGCTGGCTAACACACCGGATAATTCAGAGGCATCTGAAAAATTGTCTGATGGAATATGTTTTGTTACAAACTTATCAACAAATTTGCTGAGACGCTTGATAATTTCCCTCAGTCTTCTCTGGAGGCTAATTTTTCTAGAGATTCCTATTGTTGGTGACAACTCTGGAAACAGTTGAACCAACTACAGCAAGTCAATCTGCAAAAAATACAACATCTTAAAAAATCAAAATGAAGAAAGCCAAAAATATGTTAGAATCCTATATATATATTAGGTTGAACCACTTGAAATGGCTGATAGTCAACTATTTTTCACCTACAAAAAATGGCATTCATTTGACCTAATATTTTTTTAACAGATTTTATTTATTTATTCATGAGAGACCCAGAGAGAGGCAGAGACACAGGCAGAGCTGGAGAAGTAGGCTCCTTGCAGGCAGCCCAATGCGGGACTTGATCCCAGGACCAGGGATCACAACCTGAGCCAAAGGCAGATGCTCAACCAATGAGCCATACAGGCGTCCCAACCTTTTTTTAAAGATGCCTTTAAGAATTAGGAGCCCTCTCTTTCTCTTCCCTCCAAAATTTCCGTTATACCCATAATCACACATTGTAGATTTTTCTTGTTGCATTTTACCCCAATGATCATTTTTCATCTACCTTTCTATTTTCAGATCTCCTATTGAACATTTTTTATCTAAAATCATCTTTTCTGGGGACCAAGGCCAAATAAATAAACAACCTGTTCTGACTACACTCTTTTGCCTTAGTCTTTCAACCCTATTCCAAATATCTGCCCAGAAAAGAAAGCTACAAATATTATGGAACCTCAATCATGTTCCTGGCTCTGTGCACAGAACTGAAAGAAAAAGGCAAAAATGGAGAGGATAAGAAATAAGCATAGGAGGTCCCCAAACCAGAGATCAAAGATCCAGCTTTAGCTGCTCCATTTGCAGCAATCATAGATAACTCTTTTAATCTTCCCACAGCCACTTGATATCCATTGGGTGTCCAGCTGCACAGGGTGGAAAGCTCTGGCCCTTTGAACATTTGTGCACAGCTCCCTCATTGTTATGGTGGCCTGAAGTTCACCCTGCCTTCAAAATAATCCCTTGGATTCTGACCTAGATTGCTTTGAAAGCTTTATTTAGCTTTTCATCAGGAGGAAACCCTTAAGCAAACATTTTATTCAGTCAATCAGAAATTGAGGATATCTCTAATTCTAATTATTCCATTCAAAAAGCCTGCTGTGTGACATTCAGCAAGTGTGCCTTACCTGCTCGGTGATTCAGTTTTATGATCTATAACAAAATTACTAATGTGGGTGATTAATGATAGGGAATAAAAAGACGGGTGAAGCAGGGTTCAAGAATAATATTAGTTTATAAATATGAGCACATATCTAGTCTTAACATTTAGGCCATCTAAACTGATGGGAGGTGGGGGGGAACACCTGAGTGGTTCAGCAATTAAGCATCTGCCTTTGGCTCAAAGTGTGATCCTGGAGTCCCAGGATCAAGTCCCACATCGGGCTCCCTGCATGGAGTCTGCTCCTACTTCTGCCTGTGTCTCTGCCTCTCTCTCTCTCTCTCTGCATCTCTCATGAATAAATAAAATATTAAAAAAGAAAAGAAAAAAATCATAAGAGAGGGGCACCTGGGTGGCTCAGTGATTGAGCATCTGCTTTTGGCTTAGATTGTGATCCTGGGGTCTTGGGGTTGAGTCCCATATCAGGCTCCTCAAGGAAGCCTGCTCTCCCTCTGCCTATGTCTCTACCTTTCTCTGTGTCTCTCATGAATAAATAAATAAATAAATCTTATAAATGAATAAATAAAAAAATAAGTTGATAGGGGAATTCAGTGAATGTGACTAGATCACATACATATCAGTGATTCTCACGCTTGGTTCTGATAATCCTTCAAGATTTCTTAGATATATTGCATTATATTATGACAGTACAAAAACAACTTTATTTGATTCTAATTCACTTTAACAAATGTAAATTTTATAAAGATGGTAGGCTAACATCAAAAGAAAGAAAGAAAGAAAGAAAGAAAGAAAGAAAGAAAGAAAGAAAGAAAGAAAGAAAGAAAAGAAAAGAAAAGAAAAGAAAAGAAAAGAAAACAGGCTATGGGGCTCCTGAGTGGCTTAGTTGGTTAAATGTCTAATTTGGTTTCAGCTCAGGTCATGATTTCAGAGTTGAGAGATCAAGTCCCACATGGAGTTCTGCACTCAGTGTAGAGTCTGCTTAAGATTCTCTCCCTCTCTCTCTCCACTCTCTCTCTAAAATAAATAAAAAACAAAATCTTAAAAAAATAGGCTATCAAAACTTCATATAGTAAGAATAATAGATCTGTAAGACCAAAGGAATTTTACCATTTTGACATGAGAATTGAATCTTAAAAAATAATAACTATTTATTTAAACACTTGATTTAGTTATTTACTTAACTGAACAAATCAGACTTTAGTTAAGCATTAATATAGACAGCCCTGAAGACCTAAAATGTAAAGGGGAGAACTGTGTACCATCAACCTTCAATACAGAGCATCCTGAATACAAATAAAAACATTCATTCATTCAACTGATACAGTAATGTCTATACCATAACTTCATGTGTGAAAATAAACATTACAATGGTTAGTAATAAGCCATCTTTTTTACTTCAGAATGTTTATAATCTAGAGATTACTAACCAAGTCTCCAAAGCCTGCAAGAATTAAAACTCCATCTCCTCTCAAATGAGATAAATTTCCACTTAGCTTATAAGTTCTTTTATTTTTTTTAAGATTTTTTATTTATTTGAGAGCACGCATATGCAAGAGAGAGCACAGAGGGAGAGTGTCAAGCAGACTCTCCACTTAGCAGGGAACCCGACACAGGGCTCCATCCCAGGGCCCCCAGATCATGATCTGAGGAGAGGGCAGACGCTTAACAGACTGAGCCAGCCACGGACCTGCTTGTAAGTTCTTTTAATGCCTTGAAAATATCTGGACAGGAACAGGTCAGAAAAGAGATCCAAGCTGCCTCATCTTGGTAACTAGAGGTTTATTATGAGACTGCTAAAATATTCAGTGAGGGTAGTGACCAGTTATCCTGCATTAAACAGATATAAGTGCTTGCCTGCTGGGCCCTAAATGAATAAACCAGGTGAAATCTGAACAAACAACTGGTAAAGTACAAGCTACCTAACAAATCTAGTAATACAGGAATCCCTACCCCCTGCACTCTGTCACAATCAACCGGGGAATGCAGGAAGGGGTTAAAACATCTTTCAAGATAACTTAGGATCAGAATTTGGAATACGGATTTAAACCAAATTCTTCAACTACTATTCAAATTTGTTTTTTTCCCTCCAACTCCCCTTTTCATTCAGGTTATATTTCTTACTCCTTCCTCCTCTAATTATTCCTTTCTTTCTCTAAAAATCATGTCAGCAACATTTAAGAAATCACTGTTACTGTAAAAGCTATTTGTTACATAGTACCACACTTGAATTGTGTAAGCTAACAAATTAATAGGAATTGGGAGTTAAAAGAAAAGCCAGACTATGTCAACTGTAGACTACATTCAAATCAACAGAATATTCACTAAATACCAGTGGTCACGCTGGTAAATGTTTAACAATCAGCCCTGGAGAAAGGATCTATGATTTGTGGTATTTTACCAATTTTCCTGTTGTACATACTCCCATCATCACCAATTTCAAACTTCAACATGAGATCATAGGGAGCTGAGAATGGTATTCACTCATGAAACAAACTTACCAAATTGAATTCTAAGACTGTAAGAACTCTCAAGCAGCCAGTAACTAGACTTACTCTCTCACTACTTTAGGGAAGATCTTCCAGGAAGGACATCCTCCTTATGCCTAATCTAATTCATTCCTCCAGCCGCTAAATTTTAATTTGCCAAGACAAAAAAAAAAAAAAAAAAAAAGCTAGTAACCATTCTTATTAAATCCCTCTTGACTGTTGCTAGAAAATTGTTTTTAACAACGCTAATAGTACTAAGTGGTAGTTTCAACCTGTATAAAGGTAACTGACAGAGTAAGGTCAATTCTGTTTTAGTACCACATCTTACTTTGAAGATCTTTTTAAAAAAATCTTTCTGGGGTGCCTGACTGGCTCAGTCACAGACCATGTGACTCTTGATCTCAAGGTCCTGATTTCAAGCCCCATACTGGGTATAGAGATTACTTAAATAAATAAAAACTTTATTAAAATATATTTTTTCGGGATCCCTGGGTGGCGCAGCGGTTTGGCGCCTGCCTTTGGCCCAGGGCGCGATCTGGGAGACCCTGGATCAAATCCCACGTCGGGCTCCCGGTGCATGGAGCCTGCTTCTCCCTCTGCCTGTGTCTCTGCCTCTCTCTCTCTCTCTCTCTCTCTCTCTCTCTCTGTGACTATCATAAATAAATAAAAATTAAAAAAAATAAAATAAAATATATTTTTTCTTTTTAAAGCTACCAACAACCCTCATTTGGCCAACCTGTAAATGCTAAGCCATCCCAAAGGACAAATGCTAAGCCCATCCCAAGGACTCCTGACCATGAAATACAAGGATCAAAAGAAGCTCTGATTCAAGATTTGGAGAGAAAGCTAAAATGCAAAGACAGTCTTCTTCATAATGGAAATCAAGTAAGCTAAATGTCTATTTTACACAAAAAGCCAATTAAACTATAAAATCTAATCTAAGAAAGTTCTATCTCACAGATCTATGTCCATATAATCCTCAAGGGATAGGATTATCTAAAATGAAGAACTATTTGGATCCAATATCAAATACTACGCATTAAACCACCTCTTGGTTTTCAGTAGTAGTAGAATGACACAAAAGAAGTAGAGAATGTAAAACAATGTAAAAAAAAATGAAGCAGGTAGCCCTGGTGGCTCAGTGGCTTAGTGCCGCCTTCAGCCTGGGGTGTGACCCTGGAGACCCAGGATCGAGTCCCACATCAGGTTCCTTGCATGAAACCTGCTTCTCCCTCTGCCTGTGTCTCTGCCTCTGTGTGTGTGTGTGTGTGTGTGTGTGTGTGTGTGTGTGTGTTACTCGTGAATAAATAAAATCTTTAAAAAAAGAATGAAGCATGAGAAGAAAAAGAAATCTGAAAAATTTAATAGAAATTTTAAGCATTACTCTCTCATAAAATATGTCTGATGACCAAATAACCAATAGGAAATACTCTCGACTTCTTCGTATGCTGTGGTATTTACTATTGGACATATAGCTATGAGATTTATGAGACAACTCTTCTGTACCTACTATATCAGTCACTTATCTTTGAAACAGTACTATACACCTTAAATCCAAATACATTTAACATACCAGTTGCACTGCTTTCAAACAGAAATTAAATCTAATATTTAATAAAAGTTCATTTAATAAAAGTTATTTCTCCATGTGAGGATATGTTGTACAATCTTCAAAGATGGAGCAAACGAGAAGATGCAGAACAAAAAGGAAGGTGAAGAACTTCCCTTGACTTGGGATAGCCTTACTTAAGGGTGGTTATGCCTGCGTCTCCTAAGAGCAAGAGGAAAACAGATGAGGGAGGTAGCACTAGAATGGAAGGGAAATGCTTTGAATGAAAACAAAGTTTTAAAACATAATAAATATCTGTAATTCGACAGAACTATACTTCTTTAGTGTAATTCTTGGTAGTTTTTAAGGTAAAGATATGCAAACAAGTTTTATTACATCTCATTACTATCTCCTTAATGATTTATTTAAAGCGGCTAACATATGAGGAGAAGATGGCTCGCAGATTGCTAGGACCACAGAATGCAGCTGCCGTATTTCAAGCTCAAAATGACAGTGAGGCACAAGACTCACCACAGGTAAATTATAATCATCTTTACCTACTTTTCTTTGGTGTGATTTTTAAATGTCTTGTTTTCCAAATGCTTACAAATACCATTTGAAGCAAAAGTCAATCATTTCCATGCTCCATTATGTATAAAAAGGAGAGGCCACATGAGCTAAAATATACAAACTTAAAATTTTACCCCATTTTCTTGCCTTCTAATATCAGCATATGAAATGTCACAAAGTCAAAATATCAAAAGGCTAAGAGTGTCACTTTTCATCTGGACATTTAGTAGTCTGTTACATCTACAACTCTTTTTCCAAGGTTTGCAGGGATAGACAATTTATGAGTTGTAAATCTTTAATATGACAGAAGTTAAAACTCTAAGCTATAGTAATTATAACCTTTTCTCGTAAGCTGTTAATCATTTCAATATTTTAAAATATAATTGTGAGGGCACTGGGGAGGCTCAGTCAGTTAAGTGTCTGACTTCAGCTCAGGTCAGGATATAAGGGTCCTGGGATTGAGCCACACTTCCAGCTCCCTGCTCAGCAGGGAGTACGCTTCTCCCTGTCTCTGCCTCTTTCCCTCCTTGTGCTCTTTCATAAATAAATAAATAAATAAATAAATAAATAAATAACTTAAATAAAATTGTGAAACTAATGAAACATCCAATTCCCTTTGTTAGTGTATTCAAAAATTCTTATTAAAAACAAAACAAGCAACAGCAACAATAAAAAAGCCTTGAGTAACGGCTCTAAGATTAACAAAAGGATCCTTTCAAAGAACAGATAAACTTCATGGAGGGCAAAAGTGAATATCCCACAGGCTTGTTCCTGATCAGCTTCATTCCAACAAGTAAACTTAACCCTGAAGACAAATACACAGTTGAAGAACAGACTGAACTGTTACTGCTGTCTTCCTTGTGTAGTCACCTCTCATTTCTTGCCAAAAACTCCACAAGAAACTGGGAGCCAAAGGGATAAGATTCGACACCCAAGAACCCCAAGCCTCTAAGCACAGGAAATTGAAAATAGAATTTTTGTTTTGTTAAAGGTGATTAGACCTACTAAAAAGGATAGAGCAGGGTCTAATAGGGCAAGTAATGAGAAAATGAAAACAGAACTTGAATCTCTTTTTAGCTACTCAACAGTCCATACATTCATTCGATTAGTTCATTTATATGGAGCACCTACTCTGAGTTGGGCTCTGGACTGTACAGATTACAAGATGTGAAACTACCTCTGTTAGAAGTAACTCAAAACATTATATTGATGGCCAATGTTATAAATTCAGTGTATGGTTTTGAGGGCACCAATGTATCATTTTTCTCATACATTCCTTAAATACATTAAAATGAAGGTGATGGTACCAAGAAAAAAGATAGCAGCAAAATATCATGAAATCAGAAAAGATAAATCCTAGATTTTGTATGCTTCAAACATTCTAATAACCCAAGATGTCATCAAATTATGTAAAACTGAAATATTAAATTCTGAATATAAATATATATATTCAAACCACTACTATAGGAAAAAGTCAAAAATTTGGATATTTGAGGTTTAATCAGATGACTTTATCAAAAACTCAACTGATTTGATAAATGAATTTTTTTGACATTTTGCTTAGATAACCTTAAGACTAGTCAAAATTTGTTAGTTTTAAGAATTTTATTTTAAAATGACCAAATACATTAAACATATTCATTACAAAATAACTTGTACTCAGATTTGTTGCACATATATATGTGTGTGTGCAATTTATATATATATATAAATGTTTTCCAGATATTTGGATACATATATATTCTTCACTTGTCTTGCCTACTATGCAATCCCACAGGCTTGTTCCTGATCAGCTTCATTCAAACAAGTAAATTTATCATTGCACATGTATTTTGTGAAATACACAAAATAAGTACTAAGTATATGAGAAGATATTTAATTATGATTTCCATCGATCTCTGGTTTTATTCCCAAATGGAAATAATTTCCTGGGGCTCAAATATAAATCCTAAAAGATGTTTCCTTGGGATGCCTGGGTGGCTCAGTGTTTGAGCAGCCGCCTTAGGGCCAGGGCGTGATCCTGGAGTCCCAGGGCGTGATCCTGGAGTCCCAGGATTGAGTCCCACCTCAGGGTCCCTACATGGAGCCTGCTTTTCTTTCTGCCTATGTCTCTGCCTCTCTCTCTCTGTGCCTCCCATGAGTAAATAAATAAAATCTTAAAAAAAAAAAAAAGTTTCCTTAAATATACCTTTATTTAGCAGGAAATATTTAATGTTTCTTCAAACCTTCTCATAGCTCTACACATACCTTTCACGGTGTCCATCATGATTTTGTGCCATAAGCTAAAAAGAGAAGTATTTTCCAGTCTAATATGTGTTAACTGCTGCTAGTGCACTTTTGAACAGTAGGCATAATACCCTGAATAAACTGCCAACACAAGTGACTTCATGTCTATTCCTGTTTTACTAAAGGACAATCTGTACTATGTGCTCTCATTTCAAATACACCAGGGGGACACATCACCCTTTGTTGTAAAATACTCATATGAAATATGAACCACCAAAAATTCCAAGGCTAGCTAATTTTCATATACCATGCCTGTTGAATAGTCCTATTAATTACGGGGATTTCTTGCTAGAGTATTAGAAGGTCAGTGTACTATACTTCAGTTGTTTTTAATACTTAACCTTTGAACAATGCAGGAGTTAGAGGTGCTGAGCCCCCCCAACAATAGTTCAAATCCACATATAACTTCTGACTCCCCAACTAATAGCCTACTGTTGACCAGAAGCCTTACCAATAAGTAGATTAACACAGATCTTGGGTGCTATATGTATTATATACTATATTCTTAAAATAGAGGAAAAAGATGCTGAGAAAATATAAAGTACTGTGCTGTACTATATTTATCTTTAAAAAAAAAACCTTCATATAAGTGAGTCTGTGCTGTTCAAACCAGTGTTGTCAAAGGATCAACTATATATGTGATTAACCATGACTGCCCAAATACAGTCAGCAAAGAGATGTTCAACTATGATACTTAACTCTGCTTCATTTCAAGCTAACAATCATGTTGACAATCTCACTTTGTTCTAATTTCAAGCAGCACAACTTAGAACATGCACGACTGCAAGTTCCTACATCACAAGTAAGGTAAAAATAATTTTTCTTCTCATTCTTTTTTTTTCTTCTCATTCTTAAAGAAACATTTTGCTACCAAAAATATTTTCAGCTTAAAAATGTAGTATCTATAAAGCCTTACAAGCCTTCTACACTTTTTATTTTTAAAAATGTGAATTTTCTAATGCCTAAGAGGATGATCAAAATTTTTATCTGCTAATTATCAGAGCTAGATCTCAGAGGAAGTCTTTTTTATATGTTTTGGTCAAATAAGCCAGGGCCACATGTCCCTGTTAAGCAACTTTCTCATGGTAATTGAAACCCAATTCCAATTACTAAATCATTGCACATGATAAGAACTCTCCATGGGAAGGGAGACAGAACATAAAGACCCCTAACTCTGGGAAATGAACTAGGGGTGGTAGAAGGGGAGGAGGGCGGGGGGTGGGGGTGAATGGGTAACGGGCACTGAGGGGGGCACTTGACGGGATGAGCACTGGGTGTTATTCTGTATGTTGGTAAATTGAACACCAATAAAAAATAAATTTATTATTAAAAAAAAAAGAACTGTCCATGGGGTACTCTGCATTGTAATCAGTTTCTTCATCAATTTATAGCATTGTATAGAAAACACAAAGATATATAATTTGTACCAGACGTTTCTAAATTGCTACCATTTCTAATAATCAACAAATATGCCACTGCTAAATAGGAGTTCCAAGGCTTCTCTCTATTGTTATTACACTAACATATCAAACATTAGAGACTCTGGGTTCCAATCCAGTGGCTTAACTATATTTGTGTAAAAGGAAGAACAATGACAACTTTCCTACATAGTGATTATTAAAATATTTTTGTAGAAGTAGGTCATCTTCAAGGGGAGATGTGAATGATCAGGATGCAATCCAGGAGAAATTTTACCCACCTCGTTTCATTCAAGTGCCAGAGAACATGTCAATTGAAGAAGGAAGATTCTGCAGAATGGATTTCAAAGTAAGAGCTCAAAAACACTGGAGGAAAATTATCAAGACACTGCGTTTTGGAAAATGTCCTCTTGCTCTTCATATCTTGCTACACACCTGGGGCACCTGGGTGGCTCAGTCAGTTAAGTGTTCAACTCTGAATTTCGGCTCAGGTTTTGATCTCAGGACTGTGAGATTGAGCCCCGCGTCAGACTCTGGGCTGGGCATGGAGCCCGTATAAGAGTCTCTCTCCCAGTCTGCTCCTGCCCACCCCCCCCCCACAAAATAAATAACTTACTGAACACCTTAACAAATAACATGTACAGTGGGTAAGAACAAAAATTCTGGAGCCAAGCTTACCTGGGTTTGAATCCTGGCTCTGGCACTATACAGCTGTGTAACCTCAGATAGGGCAATTAACCTCTCTGTTTTCTGTGTCCTCTGTAAAATGGGAGTAACAAACGTACCTCCTCATAAAATTATGAGGCTTAACTGAGTAAACAGGCATAAAGTACATAAGGGAAACTACCAAAACAATAGAATTTCTAAAGCAAAATGCCTCTTTAATTCTTCTCCATTAAGAAATTCAAGCTAACCTACTCAGTTGGCCTAGAAGAGTTCTTTAAGCTAGAAGGGATCTTTAGAAAGACCTCCATTTTTACTATCCTCATTTTGGAATCCTTTTCTTATAAAATATTTTTCTGGATTCCTTATGAATCAAAGTATATGGATTTAATTATTAAGGGTTAAAGAAAAACACTTAACAAACTGGCATTTAAAAACCAGAATTATCGCTCAAGAACACTCTGTTTTGGTAAAGTCATTCATTAGATCAGCAAGTGTCACATGTATGTCCCCGTGGGACTTCATTTGCAGTCACCATTAGTGAAAAATGCCATAGCACTTCCTATTTCTTGTGGAGACCTACATAACATAAATTGATATTCTAATTATAGTAACTGAGAGATCTTAAGGAGCCTGAGGTTACATACAAAAGGGTTAGATCTGGTTTGAGGTAGTCTGAAAATACTAAGTTAATTTCGAGTTTTAATTTCCACTGTTTTGTTAAAAAAAAAAAATCGTTGAAACCAAATACCTTTTTAAGCTCTTGCTTTGCATTTTGCATCACAAACCCACTCATACACTAGAATGGTTAAAATCTGTAAAAGGACAAATAGGTTCCAGTGATGATATAATTTAAAATACTGTCATCTTCTGTTTTCCTTTCCAGGTAAGCGGATTGCCAGCTCCTGATGTGTCATGGTATCTGAATGGAAGACCAGTTCAATCAGATGATTTTCACAAAATGATAGTGTCTGAAAAGGGTTTTCATTCACTCATCTTTGAAGTGGTCAGAGCTTCAGATGCAGGTGCTTATGCATGTGTTGCCAAGAATAGAGCAGGAGAAGCCACCTTTACCGTGCAGCTGGATGTCCTGGGTAAGCTTCAAAGAGATCTACAAGGGCTCCTTAAAATCTAGCAGTATTTTTAAAAACAAGTGTTAAAAAAGAAAAGCCCAGGTGACTTCATATTTAAGGTTAATGTCTACACAACCCAGCAGAATACCAATTTTTATCTAAAAGCCACAGAATGGTGGTGGTAGAAGAGAAGGGAGCATTTTTTAGGGAAACTCAGTGAAACTTCAATGACAGACCTACAACCAAAGTTTTTCAGGAAAAGAAATAAAGAAATGGTGCAATTTCAGACAAAATAAATAAGGCATACAGCTGACCCTTGAACATCAGTTTGAACACTGTTTGAACACATTTCCACTTACATGCAAATTTTTAACAACACAGTACTGTTTATGTTATTTTCACTTACTCATGATTTTTTAAATATTTTCTCTGGTTCAATTTAAGAATCCAGTATATAATACATTTAACATACAAAATATGTTAATTGACTGTTTATATTATCATTAAAGCTTCCAGTCAAGTGTACGCTATTAGTAGTTAACTTTTTGGGGAGTCAAAAGTTAATGCAGATTTTCAACTGCATAGGGTGGGGGGGTGGTCCAACGCCCTAGCATTGTTCAAGGGTCAACTATACAAGCATTTTTAAATTTAACTAAAGGATCTTAAAGTGGAATATATTAGTCTAATCATTTCTCTGACATATAGTCCAAAATAATCTGATTCCTGTTTTTACAGAATTGTCATGATCACACATAATTTAAAACTGAGGAATTAACGTTAACTTTTAGCCTTACATTGTTTTCTTTACTATGAAACTAGTCTCTAATTATAACAAAAACATGCGTACTTGCTTTAGAAAACAGGTATGGCTAAACTCATGCCTCGAATTTCTTTTCAGTAAGGCAGTTTCTTAGAAAACTTCTGCAGTTACTTTAAAATATTACAGCTTAAGTACTTTAAATATATATTTCATTTGTAATGGTTTAAGCCCTAGTATATTGTAGAAGAGATATTTTGCTACAATTCACTGATGATTATATAAAATCTTGATCAAGTTGAAGGATGGGCAACTTCCTTGAGTTTGTATTCTACTCGGAACAACGAAAAATCTTTAAGATTATTCTATGATACAATTAATAAAGGGCCTCAGCCTAACGGAAAAACTAGTGATCTGGGAATCAAAACAAATCCAATTCAGGTGATTAACTTTGGGCAAATCCTTTTTGTGCCAAGAGCTCCAGAAATACTATAATGTTAGAGCTGAAAGAGGCTTTGGCAGATATCTATCCAATTTCATTTCTCCTTCAGAAAAGCTAGGGTTACAGTAGTATATAGTATCAATTCCTCTTCTCCCTCAGGTAATTAAAGAAATGACGTAACAATTACAGACATTCATATACTATTTTACAGTTTACAAAATGCTTCTTCATTCATCATCCCAGCTGATCCTCACAGTAGTTTTGAAAGGTAGTGGTAGGCAGAGCAGTCATTATTACCTATATGTATTTTAGAGTGCATTATCTATTTAACTATTTTACAATAGATAAAACTGAGCCTCAGAGAAACTGAGCAAATTTTTCCCAATTTGGCATAGCTGGTGGAGCAAATGGAGAATTTGAACCTAAGCTGTCTAGTCTTGCCACCACTGATGATGTTTCCTCTTAGAAGAGACATAAATGAGAATATAACTTAAATTCTTTGAATGAAACATGATTATAAATTCAATACATTACATTACTGTTTTAGAACTCTAATTGGTATAATATTACCAAATAGTATTACTGTATGTTGTTTTAACTAATGCTAAAACATAAAGCTTCCAATCTTCTTGAATTAGTGTTTTTTAAACTTTTTATGTCAACATACAAATTTCATAACACCTTGGTTTGACTTATCTTTTTATAATATTTCCAATACTTGAATTTTTTATTAATATGTAGCAAAAGAACATAGAAGAGCACCAATGTTTATCTACAAACCACAAAGCAAAAAAGTTTTTGAGGGAGACTCAGTGAAGCTAGAATGCCAAATCTCAGCTGTACCTCCACCAAAGCTTTTCTGGAAAAGAAATAATGAAATGGTACAATTCAACACTGATCGAATAAGGTAGGATAAGTATTTTTAGACGTACCTCTAGTTTATTTGGGTGAATGCAGTTGCACTTGAAATGCATTATAAATGGCATGCATTTGTAATCTCACTGTCTAGTTCTTAAACCATGTGTAGAAATACAATAAACCTCATTAACCCTGATTCTACTAATAAAAAATTTAAGGCATAAAGCTAGGATTTACCTTTTTGCTATCAATAAAGAAAGATGGCTCAAGGAAATTATGACACAAACAAAATTAAAGGGGGGATTAAACTCCATAAAACCAATACCTATTTGGCATTGACTAGGTACAGTCTCAGAATTTCCAAATGCTTCGTTTTCTAACAAGCAGACGCCCTGTGTCAGAGGCATCATAAATAAACATTCACGGGAAAATTAATTCCTATACTTCAATTTTTTATTATTGTTTCTTTTCAGTTTATATCATGATAACTCTGGAAGAGTTACTTTACTGATAAAAGATGTAAACAAGAAAGATGCTGGGTGGTATACTGTGTCTGCAGTTAATGAAGCTGGAGTGACCACATGTAACACAAGATTAGATGTTACAGGTATGTCATGCTATAAACCCAAGCATTATAAAGGACTAATCAGAAACATTTAGTTAGAAACACAAATCCCAGCAAAATATAAAAATGTATAGTATAAAATATGAGATTTTCCCCATAATTAGTTCTGATTTTTTTTCTTTTCCTGTCTGATACTGAATACCTAGTGCAACCCATTTGTTTAGAACAGGTTTTCTGAATTAACCTCTATTTGATCTATTTCAGTCCGTCAAAACCAAACTCTTCCGGCCCCTAAGCAGTTACGTGTTCGACCAACTTTCAGTAAATATTTCGCACTTAACGGTAGAGGTCTGGATGTGAAACAAGCTTTTAACCCTGAAGGAGAATTTCAGCGTCTGGCAGCTCAATCTGGACTCTATGAAAGTGAAGAACTTTAATGAGGTTACCAACACTGGAAAACACAATAACTACGTTATTAGTAATATATTCAATTAAATTAAATTTTTAAAATAAATAAATCCATGGCAGTATTAACAGATTATGGCTTTAATTAGGTAATATAACTAATATACATTTATATTTATCCTTTGACTCTTGCACATTCTATCTTCTTCTCTGGTTTGCGAAGCCTCTGGAAAATCTGGGCATATGAGTTTGTAATTGTAGAATCCATCTCAAAATGTGAGATTTTAACATTTAAGTCATACACATCAACTTTTTAAGCACTTCTAATGCTTGTAATAAGGTTTACCGGTACTGCTTTCTAAATACCGTTTTACCTGTTTTCTCTTATAGGAATACTAACAAGGCATAGATTATCTGAGTGTTCCATAGTTCAATGTCAAAAGAGAATAAAATTTCAAATATTTAAAAAGACTGTCTTCTCTTCACAAAAGTCTAGATATTTAAAACGTAACTTTCTGGTCTTTACATACTATACAACACTTAGCAAAACCTAAGAACAACAAGGTCCCAAAAAGCAACAATATTATGTTCTAGAACTGTGTCTCAATGAAGCTCACTTACAGCTCAGTCAATTCCTGACATTAGGCTAGACTTTTCTATGGTTTTCACTTCAAAAGCAAGCAACCACAATAACTTAAATTCCGACAGATCTCTCCTGAAATTGTGATTTTGTTTTAACCAAAAAAGTCCTTAAGCCTTCAAGATCTTGGAGCCTATTGAGCTCAACGGCTCAGTAAGAAGAGTTTATAGAGTCATCTGCCGAATTTTTGTATTTTAAGTAAATTTTGATGCCAGTGGGGGGAGGGGGAGTTCTTCCTACATTTCAAGTGCAGATAACCTATAACATTAGAAGGCATAATTTTGTGAGCATCTGAGAATCTAAGTACAGGAAGGGAGAATCCTTTTATTACACAGTTCTTAAGCTAGGACATTAGCCCTTTCTTCTTAGGCCTCCTGTCCACTCGCCATGGCCTTTTGCTAGGCCTCTATTTCTTTTATCATTGGTAGTCTTTGACCCTCACTGCTGTGTGGCCTCGTTTTGCTTTTTATCTACACATGAAATAGCATTTATCAACATCACTCAACATCTCTTTCAGAGAAATCACAAAAGCGGTTTGGTTTTTTTTTTGTTTTGTTTTTTTTACTTCCCCAACAGCTTGATGGTTTTTCTTTGCTGGCCAGCCCTAGGGCCTTTCTACTGAATTCCATTTCATTTTCCCTTTTTCCGACATGAGAGTCTCTCCTGTCTCATATCCTGGTGGGGTTTTGGATGCCTTCATTTACAGCCATTTTTTTGGTTTACAAACGTTCCCCATCTTTGCAAAGCTTCTGGGCCAGGTAGGAGTCTGGGCTCCCAAGGTCTCCTGTTTGGCCTCACTCATCCAAGACCTAATCACTTCAGAGCTGGAATTTTTTTTTTCTTTAATTTATCGCCTTCTTTAGCCACACTGGGTGACAAGCGGGGTGGAAGCTATATCCAGCAGCAGCTCTCGGTTAACGAGAACCGGCGTGGGCTCTGGCGTCCAGCACACCTGCCCCGACCACCTGTGCACTTCGGTAAGTCACTGACTCTCTCTCTCTCTCTCTCTCCCTCTCTCTCGGCGCCTCGGCGTCTCCAGACCTAAAATGACGATAAAACACCTACCTTTCAGGAAGGGGGGATGTGAAGACTAAACAAGCCAATAAATGTAAAAGGTGTTCAAGACACAGTAGCCCGTTAGAATTAATTACTACGATTTTTACGACCAACCCCAGGCCCAAAGCCAGATTCGCCCGAGAAGCCGAGTCTCCCTCCGCCAGAGACAAACGCCGCAACTCCCAGCCCCGCCTCGGCCGCCGGCTTTCCAGAGCATCCTCGGTGCGCACGCGCGCTGGCCACTTGTAGCGCGGCTTGCGCCGGGGCAGGAGCGTGAGGGGGCGCGCAGGCGCAGGAGCCAAGGGGCGCGCGTCGCGAAGTTACGCGCAGGCGCGGCCCGCCGGGGAGGCCGAACGGGCGTCGTTGTCCAGGTCCGCCATGGCGGAGGCGTCGAGGTGGCACCGTGGTGGTGAGCGGTGACCCTAAGGCGCGGTGGGGCTGGGCCGACTTGCAATTACAAGGAGCGTGGAAGGAGCGGCGGAGCCCCGTGTGTGTTCACGGGAAAGCTAGGATTCCCAGCACGTTTAGCCCGCACAGCCTTCCCGTGAGGAGGGGTGGACACCGGTCCCTTTTCACAGATGGGAAAACTGACGCTTGGAGGCGATGTGGCGCCGGGGCTCGAGCTGGAGGCTCCGGGCTGCACACAGGCCGTCGCTAGGCCATCCTGCGATGCCCTTTCCTGATCTGGGGAGTCTTCCCTTATAAGACCCAGGCGGGGTCCTTCCTCCTCCAGCGGGATCCAGCCTTCCCGAGCAGCAGTGTAGACGGTAGAGAAAACGACTAGGAACAAATGGGTGGGGTTTTTTTCTTTTTTCCTTTTTTTTTTTTTTTTTTTTTGTATTTTGCTTTTTTCACTTTCAGACGGGGCTTCTGAGGAAACGTAATATATAAAATTCATTAGTGTTGAGTCGTAAAGTGACCGCCCGCTCACCATCCATGAGAAATGTTAGTAATTATTACTCCTAAGTAAAAGTGAGAGTAAAATAAATAAATAACCAGAAGCCCTTGGAGCTCTCCTTCACAGAGTGTTACCAGCTAAAAGTGGCCGTGTTTTCCCATCATCGTAATTTGTATACATTATAAACTGCGTAATAATGTAAGGAACCAGTTTGTTTTGTGTCTCGCAGGGACTCCGAAACCTAAGCTGCAATACAGAAAGGAAGTAGAAATTAGAACCACACTTCAGGAGTTGGCACTCTACTTTATTTTTTTAATAAACCTATGTATATGTAAGTATGCAGATGTAGATGAAGACACTGTTTGAACTAAGACGTCATGTGGAGGTGAAAAGTAAAACATGCACTTTATGAACCATAGGCTCTCAGACTAAGACCTGTGAAATAAAATAGCTACCACATTTTAGACTTACCTCTAATTCATGTAGATGGTACTGTTTCCATTTCTTAAAGGGCAAAGCTTTGCTGAGGTCACAGATGTAATGAAAACCTTTCATGGACGACACTGAACTGTTCCTTTCAGTTTTCAGTTCTATCCTGAATATAATTGTACCCTTGACTTGGCAATGTTGACACGATTTCTGCTAGAGCCATGTGAATACATTAGCTCAGTTTCATAGGTCATTCTACACACGAGACCAAAGAAGTTAGTCCTGGTGTCTGCTTTGTTTTTTCTCTGGCCTATTGCACAGTTAGTAGTAAAATATGCTGGTGCTGAGTCGCAGAAGGTATGTATGGATCAATGCAAATCTTTAAGGAGACTGGGAAAACATCTCAATCTGCATTTTTCCTTTCTGTGGGTCAAGAGCATTGACTGAATCAGTAGTAAAGAGCATCTCATCATTAGAGCACCCAGCGAACAGTAGGTATAAGCTCATTGGCCAGACTTCTCTCACGTTGATATGGCCTGCATACTGGCAATTACGTTATCAGCTAACTAGTTGGAGTAGGAGTGAGTTTGAGTAAGATCTTGATTAAAAAGACAATTCTAGATCTTATAAATTAAGACAACTTAGACTGGTTTTTTTTTTTTTTTAATTTTTATTTATTTATGATAGTCACAGAGAGAGAGAGGCAGAGACACAGGCGGAGGGAGAAGCAGGCTCCATGCACCGGGAGCCTGATGTGGGATTCGATCCCGGGTCTCCAGGATCGCGCCCTGGGCCAAAGGCAGGCGCCAAACGGCTGCGCCACCCAGGGATCCCTAGACTGGTTTTTAAATGCTTCTTACAGAACATTAAAGGAATGGAAAAATATAAAAATCAAATTTTCACTATTCAGAGACATTAAAAAAAATTTTATAATTAGGAAGAACTGAAAGCAACTTAAAGCTTTATCAACAGAGGATTTGTAAAAAAAAAAAAAAAAGACAGGATTTGTTTAAAATTTTGGTATTTACAATGAAATAATATGGAACATTAAAGTATGGCATAGGCTTATATGCTATAGAATAATGTTGAAGATAGATATTGGTAAAAACTAAAAGGCTTCTAGCAAAAAAAAAAAAAAAAGACCTATTTAGTCATATTGAAGAAAGACCCTGGGGATCCCTAGGTGGCGCAGTGGTTTGGTGCCTGCCTTTGGCCCAGGGCACGATCCTGGAGACCCGGGATCGAATCCCATGTTGGGCTCCCGGTGCATGGAGACTGCTTGTGTCTCTGCCTCTCTCTCTCTCTCTCTCTCTGTGACTATCATAAACAAACAAAAAGAAAAGAAAGACCCTGCTATAAAACCTACCCACCTACCCTTGAAATTGAACAAATAGTAGTTAATTTTTAAAATTATCATATGCCAAAACATGGTTTTAAATGTTCCATATGCATTACCTCACTTCTCAAAACTATGAGGGAAGAGATGTCATCCTTATGTTAGGATTCAAATTGTTATCTGTTTGAATTCAGAGTCCATAGCTTTATTCACTACATTACATTGTCTACTCAAAATAGAGAAAAAGCTTGGAGAATAGTATGCATAATGTGATCTCATTTCTGTAAAAATAAATTTATTTTCTTTATAAATGTGTAGGCATATGGGAAAATCTGAAGAATACATGCTAAACCTAAGTCTAGCAACTTCTTCCTGTTTTGTATATTTCTGTTTTCTTTTTTTAATTACTTTTTATAATTAGTCAAAAAATTTGAATTTTCGAAACAAAATGGGGAACAAAATTTAATTTTTAATCCTGATAAACAGTTTTTAAGAATAAATTTTTAAACAAAAATTCTTTTCTTTAGTGACTTTTGGGATGGTAAACCCACATATGTATTACTTAAACAAAGTTATGTCATCTTTATTTTTGGACACTTCTGTGCCTGGTGATGAAAGAACCAACTTTAAATCTATACGCAGCATAACTGATTTTTGGAAGGTAAGGTATCATGTGACAGAATGAAGTAGCTTTTGGTATTGCATAAACTAACTCTTGGCACACATAATAGGCACTGGAGACATTTGTTGAAGGAATGAATAAAAATGAATATCGTTCCTTTAAACTTTTAGAATCAGCCAATCAGTGTATATGGAGAACCTATGCTCTCATTGTAACAGAGTTCTTAGAATTTTAAAAAATTATCCCTTTTTTAGCATTATCATTGCATAATTTAAAAAATTATCCTTTTTAACATTATTATTTAGAAAATAGTAGACTTGCTTATGTGAAGTTAGGATCTGTGTCAAACTGTAATTGTATATAGTGAAAATTATTCTTAAAAAATCCTTAAGGGGTCGGGATCCCTGGGTGGCGCAGCGGTTTGGCGCCTGCCTTTGGCCCAGGGCGCGATCCTGGAGACCCGGGATCGAATCCCACGTCAGGCTCCCGGTGCATGGAGCCTGCTTCTCCCTCTGCCTGTGTCTCTGCCTCTCTCTCTCTCTCTCTCTCTCTCTCTCTCTCTCTCTCTCTGACTATCATAAAAAAAAAAAATCCTTAAGTGTGGGGCAGCCCCGGTGGCTCAGCGGTTTAGCGCCGCCTTCAGCCCAGGGCGTGATCCTGGAGACCCGGGATTGAGTCCCATGTTAGGCTCCCTGCATAGAACCTGCTTCTCCCTCTGCCTGTGTCTCTGCCTCTTCTGTTTCTCTGTCTCTCTGTCTCTCTCTCTCTCTCTCTGCCTGTCTCTCATGAATAAATAAATAAAATCTTAAAAAAAAAAAATCCTTAAGTGTGAATGCCTCACTGGCTTAGTGAAGGGCATGGAACTCTTGATCTCCGGGCTATGGGTTCGAGCCTCACTTTGGGTATAGAGATTAATAAAAAAAATAAAACTTTAAAAAAATCCTTAAATGGCCCATTAAGTGAAATGTATATAATTTTGGTATACAGCCCTGTACTGTGTGTATTACAGTAGTGTACAGTATACAATCAAGTATAATAATAAAGAGTACATATGCAAAATATAACTTTATAGTGTTTTTAATTATGTGAGAGTATAACTCCTTCACCTTTGGAATAGGTTTGTTTTTTCCATTACATTTAACTTAGCAAGATGCTCACATTATTAGGAAAGAACAATTAAGAGAATGGAATTTTCAGGTACCAAGTCACACACATTAGGACATATAAGGAAGAGATAGGAAGGTTTTCCAGAGTTGATTACAATTCAGTTGCGTTTTCAAGGATGCGTACCAGGAGGGCGTTTTAGGTTATGTGCTATAAGTAATTCTACACATGGAGCTATGTTTGGCATTATAGGAATATAGAAAATGAGGTTTAAAAAAAAAGGCCAAACTATGAATTGAACAGAGGTCAAATTATGAATGCCATGCTGGGAATCTGAAACTTAGGAAGGAGGCAGGGTCCTTCTTTAGTGTTAGAGGGGAAGTTTGAGATGAGAAGCAGATGATTAGAGGTCATTGGTATAGGTCAGATGAAATACAAAAGAACAAAGATATCTTCCCCAAAACTAGGAATAGAGTTCACCCTGCTTTTTTTCATCGTGCTGTCTTGAAGTATGCGTGGCCAATGACAAGACAAATGCAGGAGAGAAAAAACAGAATCCTGGGTTTAGGATCTCTTACAAGGGCAAAGCCAGGAAGGAGTAGCAGTCATCACCACTGGAGCTGGTGGGAATGGAGAACAGACAACTTTGAGGGGAAGTCATGATTTGTGGTCATGACACCATGAGTGTGTGACTATGGGTTTATATACTCATGTATTGGGGACAGTTTTCAATATACCCTCAAAGGGAGAAGAAGGGTTGTGAAATTAAATGAATTAATATTTGTAATTTTAAAAATCCTTAAATGGCAATGCTAGAGCAGTGCATAGTACACAGAGTTTAGTGAATGTTAACCATCTTCATTATCATCATTGAATTCATTTCCTTTAATACTAGTGGTGACTTGGTCAGTAGTTTTCATACTCCTGAAAATCATTGATTTTCATGGTCTTAAGATAACATTTTGAATGTAGATTCTCTTATACAATTGACATGAAAATATTTTTCCCATAACATTTATCTTTCTATATGAAGTTTATGGAAGGACCCCTTTTGGAAGGTCTATACTGGGACTCATGGTACACTAACAAGACGTTGTATGATTTAAAGAACAGCAGTCGCATCTACTACGAGAACATACTTTTAGGAGTCCCCAGAGTCCGTCAACTAAAAGTCCGCAACAACACATGCAAAGTCTATTCATCTTTTCAGTCTTTGATGAAAGAATGTTATGACAAATATACTTCTAAAAGTGAAGACATGGATGAATTTGGCCTTAAACAGGAAACTGAGTAAGTAACGTAACTTTTTCTAACATCTTACCATTATATGTTTTTTAAAAAAATCAGGAAAATATATTTTTTTTCCAAATAATACCAACAATGGTCTGACAGGTAAGGAGACTATTTTAATAATAGTATCAAAGGAAGGAGCGGTGTTTAGAAAAGTAAGAGTGAATGTGTTATTTTGATTACCAAAGGATATTAAGAGTATTTTTTCTAATAGATTGTGAAGTGCTAAGTCATTTTGGACATAAGGTAAAGCAT
The DNA here is from genome assembly GCF_018345385.1 of Vulpes lagopus. NCBI lineage: Eukaryota > Metazoa > Chordata > Mammalia > Carnivora > Canidae > Vulpes > Vulpes lagopus. The sequence continues at coordinate 106,855,944 of NC_054830.1, read as the reverse complement.
CCATTTTTGCTTTTACAATACTCAATCAGTTTTTCTGTCTCTGACCAGACTCCCTCAGACACATCCCAAAAGTGTCTTGGGACCCCTAGGGAGTATCTTAGATGTGCCCTGCTGCTTTCCTCCTTCCTCACTCTGGCTCGCCTCAGTGATATCTTGTGTTACTGCCAATATGGAAGAGGAGCAGTTATGCTCTGAAGGCATTGCATCTGATGATGTCTTCCAAAGATATTACAGCAGTGTTCTCCAAATTGGCTGAGGCTAATGCTGATGTACACTCATGTCTATACTGAAAACATAAAACCTGAAACCACTGACATTGCCTCCCCTTAATACAGAAGATTCTGGTATCATTGCTTTTATGATCCTATGAAAATCATAGGGAGAGGGAACAAATTTTTTAATGTAATATTTATCAAAATGATACAATTTTCTAGAAGCAGCTTCTTTGAGCTCTTCTAGTTGTTTCTTCTGGTGTACTTCCTATTTCTAAATGATGTGCTTATCCTGCTGTTACTTGATTTTACAGTTACATGTATCTCTTGTCTCCGTCATGAAAGGTGTCTGTCCTCTGTCCCTCCCTCTACACATAACTTCCCATTTCTCTTAGCCTGTAGTTAGATCTTAATTTTTGCTAATCATTAGTCAATGTTTATATTATAAATATGAGCAATGATTACATTGCTTTTCTTCAACAACCTCCTCTGTAGCCCCAAGATTAATCACTGCTTTGCAGTTTTTGTTGACTCATTTTTTCTTTGTGTTAAGTTTTTGGTTATACTTTAGAATAATAAAGTGCTTGTATAATTCTTAGAAATCTAATAAACTCAAAAGTATGGTGACATATTCTCTTAGATATTACAGTACTATATACTACTCTTTCAATGAAAAATTACAAAATAAATCAGTTATTCAATTGAACATCTTAAATTGGAATCTGAAAACTAATCTGTTAGGTATTCTATTATTCCAAAATCTCCACAAACAACTACAATTAATTTAAATTTTTTTTTAATTTTATTTATTTATGATAGTCATACAGAGAGAAAGAGAGGCAGAGACACAGGCGGAGGGAGAAGCAGGCTCCATGCGCCGGGAGCCTGATGTGGGATTCGATCCCGGGTCTCCAGGATCGCGCCCTGGGCCAAAGGCAGGCGCCAAACCGCTGCGCCACCCAGGGATCCCTACAATTAATTTAAATATCAAAATTAGGGACACTTGGGTGGCTCAGCAGTAGACTGTCTGCCTTCGGCCCAAGGCGTGATCCTGGGGTCCTGGGATCAAGTCCCACATCGGGCTCCCCAAAGGGAGCCCGCTTCTCCCTCTGCCTGTGTCTCTGCCTCTCTATCTCTTATGAATAAATAAATAAAATATTTACAAATAAATAAATACCAAAATTAACACCACAGATTTGGAATTACAGTACTTGTTATTCCCTAACAACCAAAATAAGCATCAGTCTGGGCATGTTTGTCTATCTAAAATGTAACATTCACTAATTAAAAACATAAAAAATTGGAAGTAGGAGAGGATTGGTGTAACAAATGTTTTTGTTCCAGTTTAACAACCATGTGGAAAACACTCAAAAATACAATGGAATTTTCATTAAATCTGAGTGTTTTTTCTTAGTGGTATCACTTTTCCCCCCTCCTGAAAACAAACACAGTACTATTAATATTAATAGAAAAATGAGTTTAAGCAGTGCAGTGCACCTTTGGGAAATCATTCAAATCCTGTTTGGGGAGACCGAACAAGGACTTAAATGAGGAGTCAAGACTTTATTTTTTGATATCCCATAATTAAAAGTAGAAAGGATGGGGCGCCTGGATGGCTCATTCAGTTGAGCATGGGACTCTTGATTATCAGCTCAGGTCATGATCTCAGGGTTGGGGGATCAGACCGGCCTCCCCCTCCACACTAAGCATGGAGTCCACTTGGGATTCTCTCTCTCTCCCTCTTCCCCTCCCCACCTCACATGTACTTGCTCATTCTTGATAAATAAATAAATAGGATGGAAACAAAATTCAGTTATGCATATTTTACTTTGATTTATGAACTTGCATTAAAATACCTATTTAGGGATCCCTGGGTGGCGCAGCGGTTTGGCGCCTGCCTTTGGCTCAGGGCGCGATCCTGGAGACCCGGGATCGAATCCCACATCAGGCTCCCGGTGCATGGAGCCTGCTTCTCCCTCTGCCTATGTCTCTGCCTCTCTCTCTCTCTCTCTCTCTCTCTCTCTCTGTATGACTACATAAATTTAAAAAAAAAAATACCTATTTAACGATCTAGACATTGTAGGAAAGCCCTTGTTTATTGACATTTATACATGGCATATGACCTGTAGAAGACAGACTACGAAGCTCCTCTTTTACCGTATGGAGACAAGTATTTCTGAATCATAGTGCTTGATATTCTTGTCCTATAAAAAGACTAAAGATCTCATAAGACAACAGAAACATGTATTAAAGAAAAAAAAAACTCAGTCATGGTTTTCTAGATTATAAATTCCTTGAGGCAACAAATGGATTTTTTTAAAACCTTTTCTCATAGCATCTAGTCCAGTGTGTTGTCCACACTAAACACTAAAAAATGAAAACATACTAAATCCTTAACTCATTGTCTTGCTTCAAAACTACTATAATACTTATGAACTTAATACTGCTTTTTTTTAAGATACCATAAATTCTTAGAATACATCTCAGTCAGGCTTTCTCGTCTCTCCGTTATTCTTTTTATACCTAACAGATGGAAGTATGCTGCTCCTACTAGTTCCTCCCCTTGGCACTGGGGATTTGTTGGTGTTTACCAAAATGGGGGATTTATTTTCACTTTATCAAAATCAAAATCTGAAACAAAAAACAAGTTTGTTGACCTTAAACTGAACAGCTGGATCACAAGAGGGACTAGAGTTATTTTTATTGATTTTTCATTATACAATGCTAATGTAAACCTGTTTTGCATTATCAGGTAAGTAACTCAAAACCTCTTTATTAGTCTCTTGAATTTAAAAAGCTTCCAAAGGGGCGGTTGGCTGGCTCAGTCACTGGAGCAGGACTTTTGATCAGGGTCATGAGTTTGGGCCCTACATTGGTGTGTAGCCTATTTCAAATACATGCATGCATGTATAACATCCAGAGCCCTCATTAGGGTTTCCAGTTTGTGTGCGTACTGAGATTTAAATCATAAGCCCCAGGGGTGCCTGGGTGGCTCAATTGGTTAAGCATCTGACTCTTGATCTCATCTCAGGCTTTGATCTCACAGTCATGAGTCCAAGCACCATGTTGGGTTCCACACTGGGCCTGGAGCCTACTTAAAAAAAAAATCATAAGCCTCAAATATAATGTAGTTATGCCAATAATGAAAACTATGGTAAAGCAACATCATATTCATTGTTTCATTGTTTTGAGATATATTCAAGAAAATGGAGAATTATAGTATGTTTTATATTAAGGATATATAGTCCTGTTGTCATTCTGCAGCTGTGCAGATCTAACGTTTAGTCTTGATTTCTTCCTCTAGATCATTCAAATCTGTTGATGTCCTTTCAGAATGAGCTTCTTCATTAAGTTATTAATTTTTGTCTCAAGAATAAACAATTTAAGTTCCAAACAATATACACCAATAGCCCATATCCTAGAAATGATTAGAGCCTGTGGTGATTTGCAAAAATGGCCCCCATTCTTCACATCTTTGCCATGTAACCTTGCCACCCAAGTGCTCTGCCACCCAAGGCCAGGTACACTTACACCCGGCTCCTGATGCTGGGCTCAGCCTTGTGACTGGATGTGGTCAACAGAATGGGAGCAGATGAGATACAAGCAGAAGTTTGAAATGAGTTTGTATTTTAAACTTGTTCCCTTGCATTTCTACCATTACATGAGAAGGACACACCCAGGTGATTTGGACCCAGGGAAGATGATAAGAGGCATTTCCTTATGAGGAAGAGGAGGAGGTGGTGGAGGAGAAAAAGAAAGAGAAGGCAGGGGGAGAGAACCCTCTAAAGAGAAAAATTCTTTCCATTAGTCTGTAGTCTGATGATCCTAGGTCATTTGCCTAACCTGGACCATGCTAATTAGCTTTAGGCCCATGTTCTAGAATCAAACACTGACAAAGTAAAGAGGATTACCATGATTGGATCTGTTTGATCCATGGATCCATTGATCCATGATTGGATCGGGTTGAATCAGCTTCTTCTGAATGATCTGGGAATGAGTGGATACCTGATACAATCAGGATTCTGATAGAAAAGAGGAATGGGATAATTACCACTAGACAAGCAAACAGTAGTATCTACTGAAATCTCAGTGAGCCTTACATCTCTCCCATGAGTCTTACATTTTTACTCTGAATGGAATACGGAATTGGTGTCTACTCTGATAAGGGGATTTTGTTCAACAGGGACAGTGAAACACAACCATGGCCTTTAAAATCTGGAAAAATGAATAAAATGAATAAAACAAATTGATTGTCTTAAGTAGCCAATGGACATTATGTAATTTATAGTTTTTTTCTCTTCTTTCAGGGAATCAGTTTTTTTAAAAAAAGATTTTATTTATTTTTATTTTTTTAATAAATTTATTAAGTCAGAGCTTTTTTTACCAACATTAATCACTTTTTCCAACAGTCCTGCTCATAATAAAGTGAAGAATACAAATCATTTTTATGTCTTAAATGTGAGGAAAAACATTGGGATAACTGGCTTAAAATCATGTGGAGAACTCCTTGTTACACTAGACGAAGTGCAGCTTTCCTGTCTCTGGGGTTTCTGCTTATTCTATGTTTCTGTCTTAAATGCTACTTTTTAGAAACCAGATTTTGAAACTTTAAACGGGTTGTATACCTAGTAAGTAGTTATATGGGAACACGTTACTTAAGACCTTATCCATTGATTTTCCTTTTGTAAACATGTCTGGCAAACTGAACTGAATGCTGTTCTTTTTTTCCCTTTCCACGAGTGTACAACTTCAGATCAAAATCTTGAATTCCTCTCACTGCACTCACTCACCATTCCACACCTACTACGTGCAAAGCAAAAACAAACAGTTCTGGTTTCTCTTTAACTGGTTTTTGGGGTTTTTTGGCAGCACCTTCTTCCACTACCAGTATTTGCTAATATAGGAGTAACAGTCGGAATAATTACATTATGATAGAGATACTGGGTTCCTTAAATTGCTGCCAATTCTTAGTTATTTGAAGTTACAGAGAAGAGTAGACATACAGTGAACAACTTCAAAACCTTTAAATTTAGTGTTGGAATTCATTTTTAACCTTGTATTTGCCTGTAGATCCTTGAATCCAACATCGTGTGCCTAAAGTAAACAAGAAACATTTGTTTTAGTAGAATATGTAATCTTGACCCTTAGAAGCAAGACATGTCTCTGATAATCTAAAGGAGGAGAGGGTATTTTCCTTCTCTGAAATATTCAAGAATTATGTATTCTGGGCGGGGGGGGGGGGGGGGGAGGAGTACTGATTAATAACAGTAAGTAACAGTGGGCAGCCCAGGTGGCTCAGCCGTTTAGCGCCGCCTTAGGCCCAGGGCCTGATCCTGGAGACCCGGGATCCAGTCCCACGTCGGGCTCCCTGCATGGAGCCTGCTTCTCCCTCTGCCGGTGTCTCTGCCTCTCTCTCTGTTTCTCATTAATAAATAAAATCTTAAAAAAAAAAAAAAAACCAGTAAGTAACAGTATAGCATTTTCTTGAACATCATCTCATTCTCCTGTGGAGATAAAATAGAATTCCCTGTCATGACCAAGCAAGCTGAACACAGAGTAGAAAGAATGTCTGGCTAAAATCACATCTTACTTTTCTCAAGTACATTGGTCTTTGACCACTGAATATTCAGAGTACAAAAGAAGCATAGCCATTAAAAAGATAAGTGAGTGCACTAGAATTCCGTGTGTATTAAACAACATGATCCCAGAGGACATATTTTGTACAAAATAACCAATTATTACAGTACACATCATCCCAGAAGTTGCACACTGAGCTAGGCACTGAAATCTAAATGCTTGAAATAAATGCACAGTTACCCTCACAACCTAATTTTACAGATTGGCGGCAGAATTCCCGGCAACCGGAGGAATAATTACTTCCTGGCAGTTTTACTCTGTGAAGCTCCTCAGATACGTTAGCTACTATGATTATATCATTGCTTCCTGTGAAATCACATTTTGTATTTTTCTTATTGTCTTCACAACACAAGAAGCCCAAAAAATAAGAGAATTTAAGTCTGCCTATTTCAAAAGTGTTTGGAACTGGCTAGAATTACTACTCTTGGTGGTAAGTATACATTCCTGTGTATGGTTGGAGGGAATCACATCTGAACTCTCCATGGAGGGAGGTATAAAAAGCAGGATTTTCTGTTCATCTGGGACTTACTTTAAAAGCTGCAAGTATCGATCATAAAAAGAACTGTCACACCATTAGTATGCCTCCAAAACTAAGAAGTCTTATTTTTTAAAAAATATTTTATTTATTTACCCATGAGAGACAGAGAGCGAGAGAGAGAGGCAGAGACACAGGCAGAGAGAGAAGCAGGCTCCATGCAGGGAACCCGATGCAGGACTTGATCCCAGGACCCCAGGATCACGCCCTGGGCCAAAGGCACCACTGAACCACCCAGGGATCCCTAGAAGTCTTATTTCTTTTTTCCTTCCTGATTTGGTCCTTGAAAGAATCAGCATAAACTTAGAAGAACAGGTGATTGTATAGGTATTAGGATTTAATGAGCACAGGTCTCCCTCCCCTCAAAAAAATGTGTTTCTTATAGCACCTCATGTTGAAAATCGTGGTTATTTTTTGGACATGTGCTCTGCTATGTTGCCTTAATCCACTTTCCTCTTTACACTGAATTTTGAAAGAATATGCAAAATCAAGCCTAGAAAGAATACTGAGAGGAGGGGCAGGCGGTAGTGAGCAACAGAGGGTAGCTCCTAGGTACAGAGAACACCAGGACTGGGGAGACAGTCTCTGAAAGAAATTCCAGAAACTGCCAGTTCTCATCACTGGAACGTACTAAAATACACAGAGGTCGGCAGATGGCAAGACATTAGTCTTAGGAACAATGAACAAACATTTCTGGCTTCTACGCTCCTATTGACACTTAGAGCCAATCCAGGATACAGGTTTTGTTTCTCAAAATGAGATTAACTTTCTTGGCCAGCATGGGTGGCTCAGCGGTTTAGCACCGCCTTCAGCCCAGAGCGTGATACCGGAGATCCAGGATCGAGTCCCACGTCAGGCTCCCTGCGTGGAGCCTGCTTCTCCCTCTGCCTGTGTCTCTGCCTCTCTCTTTCTCTGTGTCTCTCATGAATAAATAAATAAAATCTTTTTTTAAAAAAAGTTTCTCATAGGGATCCCTGGGTGGCGCAGCGGTTTGGCGCCTGCCTTTGGCCCAGGGCGCGATCCTGGAGACCCGGGATCGAATCCCACGTCGGGCTCCCGGTGCATGGAGCCTGCTTCTCCCTCTGCCTGTATCTCTGCCCCTCTCTCTCTCTCTGTGACTATCATAAATAAATAAAAAATTAAAAAAAAAAAAAAAAAAAGTTTCTCATAGTGAGGAAATGTGCCACCTACATCTCTGGTGTCCTCATTTAGTATTTAACACACAACATGACATTGAATGTTTAACTATGATCATTTCAGGCCAAGGATGTTAAAGGAAGATTTTCATGACAGTTAGAAAGCTGTGATGCCTGACATACCCTGGTTCTGAAATCCTCTTCCAGAAGAATTGTCAAAGGGCTCTCAAAGGGCTTTTTTTTTTTTCCACAGGAAAAATTCTTTTTAGTGTGGCAAGGTAGAAGATATTAAACTTTTAGGTATCATGTGTATGGACGTGTTGAACTACTACACAGTACACCTGAAACTAATATAACCCTACCTGTCAACTACATTGGAATGAAAGACAAATAAAAATAGGCTTCTAAGAATCACATAGTTACATGAGGCAGAAATGCAGTCTTATCAGAATAATATTTTATAAATTTGTGCTTCATGACTCAGGCAGATAGATTAGGTTGGTCAGGTGATCAGTATTTTTGTACTTTTGTGATCCTGATGCTATCATAAACTTCATTAAGTTGAGATTTATTTCCATTCATGTAAAAGCCTTCACCTTAATTCTCCCTTCTTTTTTAAACTTCTGGGGAACTTTTTCCTGTGTCTGTTCATAGGCTGCAGGAGATTTAGAAGTAGAAATTGTCTCTAATTTAACTTTTCTTATTTTTCCACTCAGTTGTGTTTTGTGACTGTTACCTTCAACATATACTGTAATGTACAAATTTTTCTCTTACTTGGAGACCTGTTAAAAAATACTGAAAAATATTCAGACTTCTATTTTCTTGCATATTGGCACACTTATTACAACAATGTAATTGCTATCACCATCTTTTTTGCATGGATAAAGGTATTTATAATTTATATTAAATACACCAGATATATTTTTTTACTGTATTGGATAGCAAAACAGGAACTAAAGCTGCAAATTATGGGGGGGGAGGATTTTCTTAACTACAAAGTAATTTTAAAAGTAGCTTGGCCTTGCAATGATTGCGGGCAAATCCTCAAACACTCCTATCATTAAGTACTTCCTTTAATTTGAAGCAATTTTTTTTCTGAAATTAATTTTACTCACTCTAAATAATTATATTATTCCTGTTTCAATTAACTTTGTTCTTTTTCAGATATTCAAATTTATAAGCTTTAATAAGACAATGTCTCAGCTGTCATCAACCTTGTCTCGCTGTCTCAAAGACATAGTAGGATTTGCCATCATGTTTTTTATAATATTCTTTGCTTATGCTCAGTTAGGATTTCTCGTTTTTGGATCACAAGTTGACGACTTTTCCACTTTTCAAAATGCCATGTAAGCTGCTAGTGTAAATGTAATTGTATTTACTAGCTTGTAAGAAAAAAAAATCATGGAAAGGCCTGTAATAAGTAGTAACGTATGTTTTAATAAATTTAGACTTGGCTTTTTATTTTCACTGATAGCAAAATACCTGGTCACACTCAAAGTAGTATTTAGCATTAAAAGATCCAAATGGATAGTACAGTCCATTTTTTAAATGTTAAGAGGTCAAGTTAGAAAAATAATTTTTCACTGGTAAAAATTTTATCAGATATAACAGAAATTGGCCTCTATGTCTCTATGATATTTATTGTCTGGAGAAAAGAAAGCTTAAATGTTTTTCTTTAAGGGCTCTACCTTCAGAATCCTTCTACTGATATTCACCTGATTGTCCTTTGCTGACCTGGCAAAGCTGTGTTTTGAAAATATTTTTATACACATAAAGCAATCAGCATGCAATGAACTTATACCACTTACCAGGTAGAATCCTTAGAAAGTATTCAGGCTTTTTTTATTTTTTTTAAGTGAATAATTTAAATAAATTTACTCTCCTTTTTGGGTAAAGTAAGTTCTGTTTGTGTAAGAAAATTACAATAGTCTGAAATATCAAGTCTCAAAATATGTTCTGTGTAACTTAGATCAAGATTGGAGGGAAGTGGCTTCATATTTAAATAAGTTTTTGAAATTTGGCATCACTCTTTTGAAAATTTGCAGTGCATATTAACATACGGCCTTGAGGAAAACTGCAAGAGACTTATTTAGTTTAGAAAAAATTACTTGTCGATTCCCTTTTACTTGGTTTTGGGAGAACTTTGGTCTAAAGAAACATTTTAGGTTGCTCTGTCTTCACCATCCACATGGAAATCCTTGAAGTGCCAGTTCTAAGAAATACCATAATAATTTCTGGAATAATCCTTTATTAATCAGTAGTAGAAAAAAGAGTGGACTAGGAACCAAGGGGGATATAGTTCTACTCTCCAATTCTGCCACTAGCTATTCAACTTTTCTAGACCATTATTTCTTTTTTTTTTTTTTTAAGATTTTATTTATTCATGAGAGACAGAGAGAGAGAGAGGCAGAGACACAGGCAGAGGGAGAAGCAGGCTCCATGCAGGGAGCCCGACGTGGGACTCGATGCCAGGACCATGGGATCACGCCCTGAGCCGAAGGCAGATGCTCAACCACCCATCAACCTGGGTGTCCCTAGACCATTATTTCTTTATCTGCAAATGAAGAGACTGAACTAAATTAATCCCAAAGATCCTTTCCAATGTCAAACAGCCTATAATCTGCGAAGTTTAATTAGCTTTCTCATGAGTGAATTATGTTTGCAGTTCCTACTTCTTGGTCCTTTCCTAGGATCTTATTTCAAGCATTACTTAATAATAAAACGTAGTAGTATTGGACATTGAATATAAATGCAGTAATTTAAAGAACCTGGAGGGATGCCTGGGTGGCTCAGCGGTTAAGTGTTTACTTTTGGCTCAGGTCAAGATCCCAGGGGATCTAGTCACGCATTGGTTCTCCCTCTGCCTGTGTTTCTGCCTCTCTCTGGGTCTCTCATGAATAAATAAATAAATAATTTTTTAAAAATTAAAAAATAAAATAAAGAACCTGGAAATTGGTCTTACTTGATATAGTGAGGAAGAAAGGAAGTATAAGGCGCAGAATAAATAGGTAGACAACTTTAGATTGCATTAATGAAGGGACTTCTGCTTTTGGTAATAATGTGCTAGGTTATTCAGATCAACCTCCATTCAAGACAATTTAAAAAGCTAGATGAGGGGCACCTGGGTGGCTCCATTAGTTAAGTGTCTGCCTTTAGCTCAGATCATGATCCCAGGGTCCTGGAATCAAGCCCCAAGTTGGGCTCTCTGCTCAGTGGGGAGACTGCTTCTCCCTCTCCTTCTGTCGTTCCCCCTGCTTGTGCTCTCTAGCTAGCTCTCTCTCTCTCTCTCAAATAAATAAATAAAATAGTAAAAAATAAAATAAAAATAAAAAGCTAGACAAAATCAGATAACATTGAAGAACTAACCAAAAAAAATAGATAGTGATCAGAACCAAAGAGCAAGAACCCAGAGAACTAAGCTCAGCATCCAAGGCTTCTCTTGCCCCAAAGGCTTTTCTTTAAGTTGATAAGAATTTCTTTTATTATGTTAAAATATACATAAAATTTACCACCTTAACAATTTCTAAGTGTACAATTCAGTGAGATTAAGCACATTCATATTGTGCCACCATCACCACAATCCATCTCCAGAACTCTTTTCCTTTTGTAAAACTGAAACTATGCCTATTAATCAAGAATTCTCCATGTCCCCTTCCCCAGTAACCACCATTCTACCTTGTGTGTGTGTGTGTGTGTGTGTGTGTGTGTGTGTCCCTTATTAACTCTAGGTGCTTAGTGGGATCATACAGTATCTGTCTTTTCATGACTGATTTACTTCACTTAGCATGTCTCCAGGATTCATCAGTGTTGAGCAATATGTCAGAATTTCCTCCCTTTTTAAAGCTGAATAATATCCCATTTTATGTATAAATCTTATTTTGATTATCCATTAATCTGTTAATAGCCACGTGGACTTCTTCCAAGTCTTAGCTTTTGTGAATAATGCTTCTGTGAACATGGGCATACAAATCTCTTTGAGACTCTGCTTTCAATTCTTTTCGGTGTACACCCAGAGGTGGAATTGCTGAATCCCATGGAAATTCTATTCTAAATTTTTTTGAGGAACCACCATACTGTTTTCTACAGTGGCCGCATCATTTGCATACCTACCAATGGTACACCAGGGTTTCAATTTCCCTACATCCTCATCAACACTTGTTATTTTCTGGGCTGCTTTTTTTTTTTTTTTTTTTTAATAGTAGACATCCTAATGGGTGTGAGGTGATATCTCATTGTGGTTGTGATTTGCATTTCCCTGATGGTTGGTGATATGGAGCATCTTTTCATGTCCTTAGGATATGTTGGTCTCTTGATGGTGTCCCAGAGGCTCTGTTCATTTTTCTTCAATCTTCTTCCTTTCTGTTTCCCAGGCTTGATAATATCAATCATCCTATCTTTAGGTTCACTTATTTTTTTTTTCTTCTGCCTACTCAAATATCCCTCTGACTCCCTCTAATGAACTTTGATGTCAATTATTGTATTTTTCAGCTCTACAATTTCCTCTTGGTTTCCTTTGGTTTTCTATATCTTTATAGATATTTCCATTTTGTTCATAAACCATTTTCTTGACTTCCTCCATGTCTTATAGTTCTCTGAGCATCTCTAAGATGGCTGTTTTAAAGTCTTTGTCTAGTAGGCTTGCCATCTGGTTTTTCTCAGGTATAGTTTTTGTTGGTTTATTTTTTTCCTTCGATGGGTTCATAGTTCCCGGCTTCTTTGTATGTCCTGTCTTTTCTAGTTGTTGAAAACTGGACATTTGAATGCAGAATGTGGTAACCCTGGAAATAAGATTCTTGCCCTTCAGCAGGTTTCCTGTTTTATTATTATTATTATTATTATTTACTGTCTTCAAACCGAGGATTAGCCTAAACTGTAAAAGTTCTTTTGTAAACAAATTTTATTCATTTATTTGACAGAGAGCATGCATGCGCACAAGCAGGGGGAGTGGCAGGCAGAGGGAGAGGGAGAAGCAGGGATCCCGACACAGAGCTCGATCTCAGGACCCTGGCATCATGATGTGAGCCGAAGACAGAAATTTAACTAACTGAGCTACCCAAGTGCCCCATGTAAAGGTCTTCTTAGGTCTTTTCTGAGCCTGCATGTTTCTTGGAGATGCATGGTGACTTTCTAATTTCCTCTATATATGCAGTTGCTTTTGATGTCTTTAATGTCTGGCTCCAAAGGGAATGTCTTTAATGTCTGGCTCCTTTTCCTTAAAAAAGGACAAATGAAGGAGGAGGGGAGGGCACCAGCCATTTAATCCCAAGGACATTTCTTCAGCAAGAGGGAGAGCGACATGCAACAGACAGGGGAATATGCCCACCTCTGTCTGCACCCCTGTGATCAGAAGGAGCTTTCGGCAATCAGAACACAGACCCTTAATGTTTGGAAAACAGTGTCCTGATTGCCCACCCTCACTCCCAGAGGTTGCATGCAAGCTGCCCCAGGGATACATGCATGGCTGCCTGCCATGGGCTCGGGGGTGGGAGATAGGTAGTTTTTGCGAACCTGAAACCTGAAATAGACCAAAGTTGTCTAAGCCTTCCCCTGACCATTGCTAGCCTTAACGAGGCTCCAGAGCTCCAAAACAGTTACACCAAATTCTGCCTATGTGATTGTTGTCTAGGTGGGGACTTACATTAGTAAATCCTAATGTTTCTTACTCCCGCCACCTTCCTCAAACCCTCCACCATGAAGGCATTTTTGATGATCCAGAGAAATAGTCAAGAAACTGTGCTCCTCTGAGGTGGGCACTTGACGGGATGAGCAGTGGGTGTCATTCTATATGTTGGCAAACTGAATACCAATAAAAAACAAATTTATAAAAAAAAAAAGAAGAAAACTGTGCTCCTGGCCACCTCTCCCAGAAAGGAAACAGAAGGCAAAGTCCAGAGCTTGCCTGGGGGGTGTCAAGGAGAGGGCTTATCTGAGAACTTCTCCACACATCAGGCAAGGAAACTGAAGTGCTAGTGCCTCAAGTTAAAGGTGAACCAATCCCTCATAATTTCATGTCTTAAAGTTGGATTAAGATGGTCCTGGGCTAGAATGTCTGTGTGCATCTGCAGACACAAACAAAAAACCTCTCTGGAGAAAGGTTTATTCATTCTAAGTCTCAAATTATTTCTACAAGCAATTTTTCAAATATAACTTACTATTGATAGTCAAAACCAACCTGGTACAGAAGGGGTAAGAAATCATAAGCAAGAATTAGCAGATAACAAACAACAGACTCAAAGACTTCTGATACTGGAATAACCATGCAATACTTCCTATATTTAGAGAAATAAAACATAAGTCAGAAAATATCGTTATAGAACAGGACAGTATAAAAATTACATATTTGAAAAAGTATCAAAAACAGAATTCTAAAACTGAAAATTGTAGTAACTGAGATTTAAAACCTAGTTGACATGGGGCACCTGGGTGGCCCAGTCAATTGAGCTTTGGACTCTTTATCTCGGCTGGGGTCTTGATCTCAGGGTTGTGGGTTTGAGGCCCACACTGGGCTCCATGCTGCACATGGATCCTACTTAAAAATAAAAAATAAAAAAAACTCTAGTTGGTTTGACAGCAGGTTTGACAGCAAGCAAGAGATTAAGATAATGAATGAAGTAAAAAATAGGTCAGCAAAGAATTACTGAAAATGTGGCGTAGAGATACATCAGGTGGGAGAAGGTATGAGATAGACTGGAACAAGAAGGCCTAACATGTTTAACTTGAATTACAAAAGACAGATAGTGGACTAGGCAGTATTTGGAGAATGCTGAGAAATAGCTAAGTATCCAGGTATGTGAAGTCGTATTAATCATAATGGTATATTATTATGGAATAACCTGTTAGCTGCAAGTTTTCTCAGTAAAAGAGAACTACAGAAAGTTACCAAGGGTATCAGGAAGCTACAAAATAGTATTTTCATTCAACATAACCCTGTATGCAAAGCAGTCATGGTGTTCCTTTTAGCTTAGGGTGGGAGGGTGGGAGGAGACAAACTCCAATTAGGAGGAGAAAAATGACAATTACATTGTTTGAAGTCTCCTGATTATAACCATTCAGCAAATTGGTTAGGGTTTTGTTATTCACATTACTTACACAGCAGGGGTATCTGGATATTTTCCTGATAGAGAAGGGCTGAATGGGAGCTGTAGTTAATGAGCTAATTTCTGGAGAAGAGAAATGATGCCTCCTTAACTTATCTTTTCTCCTATAAATACACCTCAAAGATTACAGATCAAGCTTGATCTCCTATACCAGAGAGGTATATTTGTTAAGAGACTTTGTTCTTCTTCCAGGTCAGCTTATCTTTTTCTATCTTGTATAGAAGAACATTATGAAACAGTATTAAAAGCTGAATAAATGGAGTACCTAGGTGGTTTAGTCAGTTAAGTGGCCAACTCTTGGTTTCAGCTCATGTCATGATCTCAGGGTCGTGATCTCAGAGTCATGAGATGGAGCCCAGTGTCAGGCTCCAGGCTCAGCATGGAGTGTGCTTAAGTCGCTCCCTCTCTCTTTGCCCCTCCCCCCTGCTCTCTCTTGCTCTAAAATAAATAAATCTTAAAAAAAAAAAAGAAAAGAAAAGAAAAGAAGGAAAGGCTGAATAAACACTTTAAGTATGATTTAATTGTGTCTTAGGTACCCAGGATGAAACTCCAGGTAACGAGTTCAAGTAGCCAATTTCTTTAAATACATTTTCTTCCTTCATTGGTTTTTTGTTTGTTTTATTCAAATTCAATTAATTAACATATGATGTATTATTAGTTTCAGAGGTAGAATTCAATGAATCATCAGCCTTATATAACATCCAGTGCTCATCACATCAAATGCCCTCCTTAATGCCCATCACCCAGTTACCCCATCCCTCCACTCCCTCCCCTCCAGCGACCCTCACTTTGTTTCCTATGATTAAGAGTCTCTTCTGGTTTGTCTCCCTCTCTGGTTTTGTCTTATTTTTTTTCCTCTCTTCCCCTATGATCCTCTGTTTTGTTTCTTAAATTCCACATATGAGTGAGATCATATCATAATTGTCTTTCTCTGACATTTCACTTAGCATAAGGCCTCTAGTTCCACTCACATCATTGCAAATGGCAAGATTTCATTTTTTTGATCGCTAAGTAGTATTCCATTGTATTTATATTCCACATCTTCTTTATCTATTCATCTGTGGATGGACATCCAGGCTCTTTTCATAGTTTCTTCCTTCATTGTTTACAGCTATATGCTCCCTTTACGTGCTGGGCAAAAGCAACCAGGAATAAGAAGACTTCCTCCTTTTGACTGACTAACCAATCAAGCAAAGTATCTACATACTACTAAAAAATTCCATCCCAGGCTTCCCCATAAAATAAAGAACTCATTTTAAGCATCTAATAGCAGTAACAATGGCATCAAAATATATCAAACATATATTCAAATAAGGCAAAAGTATCAAATGTGGTTATTCCTTTTTTTTTAAATGTGGTTATTCCTAATTAGCTTATGAATTTTTAAAACTTTTTCTTTAGTACTTTATAAAATTTCTCCCATGAACATGCATTATTATTATAATTAGAAAAACTGGACTGCTGCTTTTTTCTCTTTTAATTGTCCAATATTAGAGTCCTGGCTATACATATGAAACATAAAATAGATGTTATCCATTCCAGAAAATATGAGTAATAAAGAAGCATGTTACTGTTACAAAGCAAGAGTAACAGAGATTATTTTCCTATGTACTGTTCACGTAATACAAAGAAAAAAATTTAGTTTCATCTAATTATTAGTAATTTTTAAGTTATTAATTTAAAATGATCAACTCAGGAACCTGGGTTTTATTTTTTATTTTATTTTTTATAATTTTTATTTATTTATGATAGTCACAGAGAAAGAGAGAGAGAGGCAGAGACACAGGCAGAGGGAGAAGCAGGCTCCATGCACCGGGAGCCTGATGTGGGATTCGATCCCGGGTCTCCAGGATCGCGCCCTGGGCCAAAGGCAGGCGCCAAACCACTGCGCCACCCAGGGATCCCGGAACCTGGGTTTTAAAAATGGAAACGACAAATCTTTTTCTAACCTAATAACCTACTGACCCAATGACCTCCTTTGGAATATAGGTTAAATCTGATATCATTTCCTTTGGAATTTAGGTTAAATCTGATTACTGGGACTGTTGGCTCTATTAACATTAATTAAAATAATGCTGAAATTTAATTGCTGGTATAATACAGAACCCAAGCAACAATCTTTATGTTTATCACCATTTATGCAAAATTCTAACTTGCTTCTGCAGATTGCTCAGTGTTTGTATTACAGCTAAAAAGATAATTATTCCTAAGAAAACAATTTTAACTTGTAAAGAAAGATCCAAATACTTTTAAAATTAATTGCTTAATATATGAATAAAGATTAAACAGTTCTCAACTTAAAAAAAATGAATAATCTATATAATGTATAACATATGCCTGGCATGTCTGGCAATGCCATTGCAAATTAATGATGAGAAAATAAGATGTTAAGTAATCCTAATTCTACCTCTCCTACTACTGTGCTCATTCAAAGCCTTAATTTCTTAATTTTCCACCTTTAGTATTAATAAAATGAAGATCTGTAATATTTTAAATATTATTTTACATCAAATCCAAGATTGATAGTTATTGAAGAGAATAAAATAAACCTCAGGGGGCGCTTGGCTGGCTCCATTGGTTGAGCATCTGACTCTTGATTTTGGCTCAGATCATGATCTCAGGGTCCTGGGATTGAGCCCTGAGTTGGGTTCCACACTCAGCTGGGAGTCTTCTCTCTCTCATCCTCTCCCTCTGCCCCTTTCCCTGCTCACTGGCATGTGCTCTCCTTCAAAAAAAACCAAAGAAAACAAAAAAACTCCAGATCATATTTGAGGATCATTACCAGCACTTGAGACTCAGCAAGTGACAAATTGTTGCATCTTATTTTAGCAGAAGAGGTGTACAATTTAAACAGCACATTTTTGATATTTGAAATTTTAGGGTTCTTGGGTCTAGGTACAAGTTGAAAATTCTGATTGGACAAGGTCAAGTATTCTAAGTTTTAGAAGAGCACAGGAAAGGCTAAGAAAGCTATAGCCAAGATTAATTGGTAAGCAGGTATCTCAAGGGCCAAATCTTGCAGGTGAACATTAAGTGGCAGCCTGTCATTTCCTGAATCACCGCTGAGCTACTGAAGTACTTTATCTTAACTGTGAGGCGACTTTCCACACCTAGTTTTATAGGACTGTGCTAATATGACTAACACCAGAGAACCTATGCCATATGCAGCTGGATGGATATTTTTCCTAGACACAGTGGTAACCCCCATCAGTTGTCATTTATGTATGAGGGGATATAATGTTTTCCTTTCTTCCTATCAAAGATTTGCACAATTTCGAATTGTTCTTGGAGATTTTAATTTTGCTGGTATTCAGCAAGCCAATCGTATCCTGGGACCCATTTACTTCATCACTTTCATCTTTTTTGTGTTCTTTGTCCTGCTGGTAAGTATGATCGTATATGTTCCTTTTGCTTGTATTTTTTTAGAATAAAAAAAAATGGAATTTATTTAGAAGAAATTACAGTATCACTGCTTAGCTGTCAGAACTTTTTATATTTATTAGGAATTGTGTGGATTCCTAAGAATCCAGGCTATGTCCTGTGTCTAGATGTTTTCAATTTGTCCAAAGGAGACCATAATCACAGTAGTTACCATCTTGGGGTCTCCTGTGTGCTAGTCATGTGCTCAATCTTCTCCACATGTAACTTGAATATCCCAGGTCTCTCCAGCCCAAGACATCCCACACTGGTAGGGATGAATATGCTCTGCCCATAGCACAATGGCTTCTAGCTCTTATGGCTAAAAGCTCCTACCTTTGTGATTTTTAGGTCTCCAGGATGGGTCTTCCATGTGTGCTCAGGACAAATTTATTTGGTCTTCCTAATCAGGAAAACTTGTTTTCCTAGTCCAGGCATTGCTGTAGTCCTCCTTAAAAACATTTTGTCAACGTGCAGCAGTTAAGCCCTGGTGGTGGCCAAAAGTCCTCAGAGTGACAGAGTTGGGCCTCAGCGAATGGTAGGCGGAGAGTAAAATACCCTTACCACAGCTGTTTGTATTATATGAACAGAGTATTCGTAAGAGCTTTAGTATGGCTGTGCATTTAAACAGCTTATAAAATTAAAAAAAAAAATACTCTCATGAACATATAGTTATTCTATTTTCTTCTGATATGCAATGTTTACCAATTAGTGTATTTGCATGTGTGTATATATACATATATACCAGTTCATATGCGTATTTTATATTTTCTCATTTACCATAAACATATTTTCCTATATCCACACTCTATACATTCCTCATTCTACTATGTTATAGTCTACATGGCCATTTCTCTATTACTGATCATATGAGCTACGTTATTTTTATTTTTTTTCAAGATTTTATTTATTTATTCATGAGAGACACAGAGAGAGATAAAGAGCATGAGAAGCAGGCTCCATGCAGGGAGCCTGACATGGGACTCGATCCCAGGTCTCCAGGATCATGCCCTGGGCTGAAGGCAGCGCTAAACCGCTGAGCCACCGGGCTGCCCCATATGAGCTACTTTAAAATTTTAAATCTTAATTTTACAAATCCCAGCACTTATCAGAGTCGCTAACATGTAAGTTTTTACTGAAATAATTATGTGATTTTTTTTCAGAACATGTTCTTGGCAATTATTAATGATACCTATTCTGAAGTGAAAGCTGATTATTCAATAGGCAGACGACCAGATTTTGAACTTGGTAAAATGATTAAAAAGGTATGTCCAAGTCTTTTCCTAACTCAAATTTTTTACGCTTTTATGTATTTATTCATGAGAGAGACAGGAGGCTTTAGTTCACATTTGCGAGATTCAAGGACATGTTGAATTCTCACTGCCGACCCTGGATTAGGGCCCTCCACATATTCTTCACCCAGCCTTGAGTATAGTAACATCTTCTGGCCTCATTCCTGCACCAGCCAGCTATGTTATCACTTCTCTGCCAAAATTCTTCAGAGTTTCTCTGGGCCCATCAAATAAGTCCAAGGGCCTCCTTAAGTCTCACAGTCCCAACTTCTCTCTAATCACTATCACTGAACTACATATAGCGTTCCTACCTTCAACTCCATTTACAGCATTGTTATGTCCCAGCTCATGTTTGAGCACAATGCTGTGTACCATCTCTTGCTGTACCTCTCCCCCTGCGCCTCTGCTCATGTCACTCACTGACTCCAGCAATGCTCCCTCCATCCTGACATTCTGTTCTCCTTGACAGACTGGCATCTTCCCTGTCCTCTTCAGCACCTACTTCACTTGAGTTCTTAGCAGAGTCATGAGTGTGCCATCTTGCCCACCTCTGCATAGCCATGGCTCTAATCACATCACTTCACATAGCAAAAGTCCTAAAAGACGTGAGGTTATTAGTGTTTGAAAACTGTCCCAGATGGGATTCCTGGGTGGCGCAGCAGTTTAGCGCCTGCCTTTGGCCCAGGGTGCGATCCTGGAGACCCGGGATCGAATCCCATGTCGGGCTCCTGGTGCATGGAGTCTGCTTCTCCCTCTGCCTATGTCTCTGCCTCTCTCTGTGTGACTATAATAAAAAAAAAAAAAAAAAACAACTTATAAAAAATAAAGAAAACTGTCCCAGAACTCACTTATAAAATGAAACTATTAATATGCCCTCCAGTGAGCTGAAGTGTAGGTTTTTTCATCTTTTTAAAGATTTTTTTATTTATTCATGAGAGAGAGAGAGGCAGAGACACAGGCAGAGGAAGAAGCAGGCTCCATGCAGGTTGCCCAATGAAGAACTTGATCCAGGGACTCCAGGATCACACCCCAGGCCAAAGGCAGGCGCTAAACCGCTGAGCCACCCAGGGATCCCTCATCTTTCATCTCTTGATTATTATGCTGCTAATGTGCATTAGAGTGTTAACATTCTTTTTTTATTTTTTTATTTTTATTTATTTTTTTTAACATTCTTTTTTTTTTTAAAGATTTTATTTATTTATTCATGAGAGACACAGAGAGAGGCAGAAATGTAGGCAGAAGGGAGAAGCAGGCTCCACACAGGGAGCCCAATGTGGGACTCGATCCCAGGACTCCAGAATCACAACCTGAGCTGAAGGCAGACACTCAACCACTGAGCCACAAGGCATCCCAAGTGTTAATATTCTTAAATGCAATAAATGTTAATAAAACTTCTTAATCATTTTTTTCAAGTTCAAGTGTGATGCCCACAAGAGCACCCCTTTTTTTCACTAGCAGGCAGAAAACATATGCAGTGACAAAGTGAAGGAAAGAAAATCATAGCACTGCCTCCATATTTCTTTAGGGTTGTAGTAGTCCCTAGAGACAAGCATTCCATATTTCTTTTTCCTTGATCAGAATATAGGATATTTATTTGCTGAAGTTTTAAACTATTTTTAATTATGTCTAGAGTTACAACAATGTTCTTGAAAAGCTCAGACTAAAGAAACCTGAACAGGATGAAGACATAAGGTAGGATTTTTAACTTACCATTTAAGACTGTATATTATATGAAAAACTCACAATGAGTGAGGTCTTGATTGCAAAACAATCACCATCCAATGTGTTGATTCCAAATACGTTGTCAATACATCCTCCAATAGTGCCTAATTCTGAGAGTGCTATGATATTCTAAGCTAAGCTAATTAAAAATTAATAGAACATATGCCATGCAACTCAGAAAAAGCTTTAACAGAAAACTGGACAGGATAATACAGACCCCCTAAAAAGGTAGTTAAAAATTTTAGTCTGCACTAAGCACATTGACTTAGCTATCAAAATAAGAACATTTTTATACAAAATATTTAAGGATACCTTTATAGTTAATAAATCATTTTGCTGCCAAAATGCTTCCCAAGCCCAGGCCTGTGGCCATGGGACATAATATAAACACTTTTTTATATCTAGAGATGTGACACTCTGGAGAACTTATTAATGACCACATTTTCCAAATGACTGGTGTTATCAAAAAGACCAAAAATGCAGTTCAGAGCCTAACTATAGAGCTGATATTTTATGTTGGCATTTCCTTTTCTACTGTCATATGTCTCTGGTTTTTATTTTATATTCTTAGTATGAAAGGAGATTTGGCTGAGCAAGCCAGAAGAGAAGGCTTTGATGAAAATGTAAGATTTTAACTTTCTCATAAAGATAGCTTTATTAGAAATATGCCTACAAGAGTTCTGATAAATAATTGAAATGATCTGCATTCTTTAGAGCAGTAGCTGCCACCTCCAAAAACGTCTCCCAGTCTAGCTATTTTGTTTAGAACAAGTCATTTCAATCCTACAAGCTACCTGTCTTATTGTTGCTCTCAGCCAGATTCCTGGTCCTACAGCTGTATAGTCGCTGTGGGATTATCACACAGGGTTTAGTGAGTATACTCTTATTGACATGATTATGTAATTTTCCTCTTGATATCATTAATGTGATGAATCACTTTAATGTTTTATACAGTTGACCCTTGAACAGAAAGGTTATGTTTACAGTACTGTAAAAAAAATCCATGTGTAAGTGGACCCACACAGTTTAAACTTCACGGGTCCACTTATATGTGGGTTTAAAAAAAAACACAGTATTTATTACAAATGTATTTTCTCTACCTTATGATCTTCTCAGTACTTTAATACAGCATATAATACATATTATATACAGAAAATGTTTTAATCAACTGTTTATAGTATAGGTAAGGCTTCAATCAACAATAGTCTATTAGTTGTTAAGTTTTCAGGGAGTCAAAAGTTACACACACATTTTCAACTGCACAGGGGTTGGTGCCCCTGTGTTGTTCAGAGGTCAGTGATACATGTACTGGAGTGAGGTTTCCAACTGTGAGGTAAGGGAGTCCCAAAATGGAAAGGCTGAAGGTTAAAATGAACTTTGTGGTGTTGGATTAGAATTGTAGGTGTGCATGTGTATGTATTCTATAGCTCTATCTACACACTAAGTCTAGAAGTAAAAACTACGTTAGTTGCCCAGACCTTGGTTTCCAAATACCATTCTCTTCTAAAAGGAACCAGGGCCTCTGAGGAGATACGGCTAAATTCCAGGGCTGGAAAATACAACGTGAGTCTGGAATATCTGGTTGAGCCAGAAAGTAAAAGTGCTCAAAGAATGATGAAGATCTGTTAAAAAGACAAAAGGTCAGGTTCAAGGGGCCCTCACTAGCCAAATCTGGGAATATTTAAGCACCATAATGAATAATATGTGTAACCCATTGAATAACATAGGATTCCACTGACCTAAACATATACATGGACAAAAATTGGACGAAAATGGAACTTCTGCATACTTCTCCACAAAATGCATATTAATTACAAAAAAAAAAAAACGAGTTATGTCAGGGTGGGGGAATCTGGCAGACAGTGCCTTGGTCAGTATGGGAAAAAACTGAAATCATACATCTTTTGATAAGATGCTAAGAGAACACAGCTTTTATAATGCTCTTGCCAAAGATGTGTAACATAACAAAATATCACACAAAACTAAACTACTGGCCTGTATTCTTCAAAAGTATCAAGAAAGCCAAGGTAAAGCTGAGGAACTACACCAGACTGAATGAGAGTAAAAGACAAATCATTGTAATGCCTAATCCTGGACTCTAGATCCTTTTACTATAAAGGGCATCACTGGGACAACCGGGAAATTCGAATGGGAGACTCAGCATTAGAGGATAATAATCTATCAATATCAATTTTCTGATTCTGATGTTTATGCTGTGATTATAAAGGAGAATGTCCTTGTAGCAGCAAATACACACTGATGTGCTCAGGGACAATGGGACATTCGTGTTGGCAACTCCAGATAGTTCGAAGGAAAAAAAAGTGTATTGTTTTCCCTAAGTTTGAGAGTCTTTAAATCATTTCTGAAATAAAAGATGATGTAAATTGAAAATCATACTGTGGGGCAGCCCTGGTGGCTAAACCGCCACCCTGTAGCCCGGGGTTTGATCCTGGAGACCTGGGATCGAATCCCATGTCGGGCTCCCCGCATGGAGCCTGCTTCTCTCTCTGCCTGTGTCTCTGCCTCTCTTTCGCGCTCTCTGAATAAAAAAATAAATAAATCTTTTAAAAAAGGAAGGAAGGAAGGAAGGAAGGAAGGAAGGAAGGAAGGAAGGAAGGAAGGAAAGGAAGGAAGGAAGGAAGGAAGGAAAGAAGAAAGAAAGAAAGAAAGAAAGAAAGAAAGAAAGAAAGAAAGAAAGAAAGAAAAAGAAAGAAAGAAAGAAAGAAAGAAAGAAAGAAAGAAAGAAAGAAAGAAAGAAAGAAAGAAAGAAAGAAAATCATACTGTGTTCCCAGGGGAAATCAGCTAGAATGAACATAATACTCATCCAAGTAAAATATGGACTTATTTTTTTTAAGAGAGAAAGAAAACCAGGTTAGCATGACAACATTCAACACCATAATCAAAAGAACCATATCTACAATATGCAAGGAAAGAAAATGTAAGCCAAGCATATTTATATCCAGCAGACCTCTGCTTCAAGTGTAAAGGCTCAAGTAGTTTTAAACATGCAAGAACTCAGGCAGCCCGGGGGGCTCAGCAGTTTAGTGCCACCTTCAGCCCAGGATGTGATCCTGGAGACCCAGGATTGAGTCCCACCTCAGGCTTCCTGCATGGAACCTGCTTCTCCCTCTCTCCCTCTGCCTGTGTCTCTGCCTCTCTCTCTTAAAAAAAACAAACAAACAAACAAACAAAAAACACAACAAAAAAAACATGCAAGAACTCAGAGAATACTGTTGTATTCCTGAGGATTTTATGAATGGATTGGCTTCAGCCAACCAAAAGACGATTGGAGAAATTTTGGAAAAAGGAAGAGGGGAGAGAGAAGGTATAAAGTAAAAAAAGTTGACTGGTTCGCATATATAGCTAAAAGTTAAAGAATTATCATTTAGAGTTAATAACCAGTAAGAATGTATTAGTATATTTAATACAATAAGAGTAAGAAATTGTTTCATTGAATTTAAAACATTTTTTTCACATTTTAACATAATTAAAATCAAGATGTGCCTTATAGCTGACACTGTATCATATTGTAACTGGCAGCCTTTCTTTCTTAAGTTGTCCATAAAGAATGATGTGTCTTACACTAGACTCCATCTCTAAAATACCATGAAATACAGTAATAAGACTAAGTATATTTGGGTTAATACAGAGGAAAATACCACAAGCTCATTTTCTTGTTGAACTTGTTTCTTTGTTGAGGGAGCCACAGCAAGAAAGAGAGGACCCAGGTTGTATTAAAAAGAGACATGAGGGGATCCCTGGGTGGCTCAGTGGTTTAGCGCCTGCCTTTGGCCCAGGGCGCGATCCTGGAGTCCCGCGATCGAGTCCCACGTCTGGCTCCCGGCATGGAGCCTGCTTCTCCCTCCTCCTGTGTCTCTCCCTCTCTTTCTCTCTCTCTCTCTCTCTATGTCTACCATAAATAAATAAATAAATCTTAAAAAAAAAAAAAAAAAGAGAGACATGAAAGGGATCCCTGGGTGGCTCAGCGTTTTAGAGCCTGCCTTTGGCCCACAGCGTAATCCCAGAGAGTCCTGGGATCGAGTCGCACGTCGGGCTCCCTGCATGGAGCCTGCTTCTCCCTCTGCCTCTCTCTCTCTCTCTCTCTCTGTGTGTCTCTCATGAATAAATAAATAAAATCTTAAAAAAAAAAAAAAAGAGAGGCATGAATAAAAACAAACCACTAAAACAAAAATACATACATTCCTAAGGGCAGAAGAACCAAAACAAAAATGAAAACAAAATATACCATGTGGTAAGAAATTTAAAACACACCATAAAACAGTATGATGTAAATGTGACCAGTTATGTCTGACATATCAGTACAAGCAACTAAAGTTAATTTACTGAAAAAGAAAAAAAACATTTTCAGATTAAATCACAAAGCAACACCCAATTCTATGCTATATTCTAAAACATGTACCTAAAACAAAGTGATTCAGAAGAGTTCAATATAAAAGCATGAGCAGGGCAGCCCGGGATCGAGTCCCATGACGGGCTCCCTGCATGGAGCCTGCTTCTCCCTCTGCCTGTGTCTCTGCCTCTCTCTGTGTGTGTGTCTCAGTAATTAATAAATAAAATCTTAATAAGTAAATAAATAAAAATAAAAGCATGAGCAAAGGTGTAAACAGGTTTAGCAAAAGATTTAGAGGACACAACTGAATGTAAGTCAAGGTAGAATTCTAGAACTAAAGAATTCTAAATGGCATGAAGGGCACTTTATGGTGCTAACATCAACTTTAATAGTTATGATTATACATCACATAATACAGCATCAATTCCATTAAGTATGGCCTACTAAACTTATAAAATAAGAAACCGACAGGAACACACTAAAAATAGAGAAGAGATCAGGAAAAATAAAAGGCTAAAAAACCCACAAAATAATATAATGGATAAGGTGACCTTATAGTTGTGAATCTAACTTTATACTCTCAAAGATATGTCTGCTTTTCAAAAACCCGTTCATGAAAAACATTCATATATTGGGCCACAAAGAAACTCAATAAATCCAAAAAATGGTTAACATAGAAAAGATTATTTAAAAGCAACACAGTAAAAATGTTTTAACAAAATGAGGAAATAAAAAGATTAAGATTTTATTAAACAATTCTTGTGGTGCCTGAGTAGCTCAGTCGGTTAAGTACTGGACTCTTGATTTCTGCTGGGATCATGATCTCAGTGTGGTGAGGTTGAGCCCCTTGTGGGATGCAGTGCTCTGCTCAGCTCATCGGGGAGTCTGCACCTCTACCCAATCTTTTCCTGCCCTTCCCCCCACCCACACATGCACTTTTTAAATCTTTTTTTAAAAAAAACTATTAATTATTGAATCAAATAGGAAATATAAAATAAAATCATAAAATTCTTATGAAAAAACATAAAAACACTATAAAGGAGAATCTATGAGACAAAGTCAAATGCCAGAGGAAAATCAACAGCCTTGGGATCCCTGGGTGGTGCAGCGGTTTGGCGCCTGCCTTTGGCCCAGGGCGCGATCCTGGAGACCCGGGATCAAATCCCACATCGGGCTCCCGGTGCATGGAGCCTGCTTCTCCCTCTGCCTGTGTTTCTGCCTCTCTCTATCATAAATAAATAAAAATTTAAAAAAATTAAAAAATTAAAAAAAGAAAATCAACAGCCTTAAATTTACCAGTAAAAATCAAAACTGAAAAACTGATTTTAATATGTAGCTCAAAAAGTGGGCAGCCCGGGTGACTCAGCAGTTTGGCACCACCTTTGGTCTGGGGGCAGGGGTGAACCTGGGGACCCGGGATCAAGTCCCACATCGGGCTCCCTGCATAAAGCCTGCTTCTCCCTCTTCCTGTGTCTCTGCCTCTCTCTCTGTGTCTCTCATGAGTAGGTAAATAAAATCTTAAAAAAAAAAAGCAACTCAAAAAGTTAGGAAATAACAATAGAAAAAATAAATAACGATAAAAAATAGAATTAATGAGTGGCAAATACAAAGTTGTATAAATAAAATGGCTGGTTCTTTGAAAAGATCAGTGGGAAGAAACTACTAGTCAACAAATATGGAATAAGAGGGAAAAAGCATAAACATGCATAGTAAGAAATTTCAATGGGAGAAATAAGAAACAAGGAGTTTAAAAAATACCACTGAAACTGAAGAAATACAAATTGAAAGATATTCCATGCTCACGGATGAGAAGCATTAGTATCGATAAAATGTTCATACTACCTGGAGTGATATACAGATTCAATACAATCCTTATCAAAATTCCAATGGCATTTTGCACAGAAATAGAAAAAATAATCCTAAAATATATATGGAACTACAGGCCTCAAATAGTCAAAGCAATCTTGAGAAAGAATAACTTGAGAAAGAAGAAAGCTGGAGGCTTAATACACCTTGATTTCAAATTATATTACAAAGCTTTGGGGGCATCCTAGGTGGCTCAGTCAGTTAAGTATCTGACCCTTGATTTTGGTTCAGGTCATGATCTGAGTTGTGAGATTGAGCCCACATCTGGCTCTGTGCTAGGCGTGGAGACTGCTTAAATTTTTCTCTCTCCCTGTCCCTCTGCTCCCTCTATTGCTCCTACTTGTGCGCTCTCTCTAAAAAAAATCAAGAAACAAACAAATGAAAAAACCCAGAGCTTTGGCAAGCTAAATATTCTGGTATTTGCATAAAAAGAGACACAAAACCAATGGAATAGAGAGTCCAGAAATAAACCCTTGCATGTATAACCAATTAATTTACAACCAAAGCACCAAGAATATACAATGGGGAAGAGACAATCTCTTCAGTAAATGGTGCAGGGGAAACTAGAGAGCCACATGCAAAAGAGCAAGACTAGACCAATATCTTCCATAAAATTTACATAAATTTAACACAGACAACACAGGCAATAAATTCCTTGTCATGGGTCTCAGTGATGACTTTAATCTGACACCAGAAACAAAGGCAATAAAAGCAAAAACAAGTGGAACTACATCAAGCTAAATCTGTACAGCAAAGGAACAAGATGAAAAGGCAACCTACTGCATAGAAGAAAATATTTGCAAATTATGTATCTGATAGTTAATATTGAAAATATCTAAAGAACTCATACAACTTAATAGCAACAAACAATCCAATTGGAAAATGAACAGAGGATCTGAATAGACATTTGTCCAAAGAAGACTTAAAGATCGTCAACAAGTAGTGAAAAGGTGCTTGACATCACTAATCATCAGGGGAATGCCAATCAAAACCAAATGAACTATCACCTCACACTAGTCAAAATGGCTATCATCAAAAAGACAAGAAATAGCAAGTGTTGGCAAGAAATAGCAAAGTGTTGCTTTTGGTGGGAATGAAAACTGGTGCAGCCACAGTGGAAAATATGGAGGTTCCTCAAAAAATTAAAACTAGGGATCCCTGGGTGGCGCAGCGGTTTGGCGCCTGCCTTTGGCCCAGGGCGCGATCCTGGAGACCCGGGATCGAATCCCACGTCAGGCTCCCGGTGCATGGAGCCTGCTTCTCCCTCCGCCTGTGTCTCTGCCTCTCTCTCTCTCTCTCTCTGTGACTATCATAAAATAAGTAAAAAAAAAAAAAAAAAAAAAAAAAAAAATTAAAACTAGAACTAACATGATTACCAGTAATTCCACTTCTGGGTATTTGTCTGAAGGAAATAAAGCACTTAATTCAAAAAGATATCTACACTAAGTTCATTGCAGCATTATTTAGAATAGCCAAGATATGGAAATAACCTACGTATCCATCAATGGATGAATGGACAAAGAAATGGATATGTGTATAAAGGAATATTAGCCATTTAAGAAAAAGGAAATGCTGCCACTTGCAACAATATGGATAGACCTCCAGAGCATTATGTTAAGCAAAATAAGTCAGAGAAAGACAAATACTGTACAATCGCATATGTGAAATAAAAACAACAACAAAAACAAAAAATTGAACTCACAGATACAGAGAAGATATTGGTGGTTCAATGAGAGGAGGAGTCAGAGTGGGTAAAATAGGTGAAGGTGGTCAAAAGGTACAAACTTCCAGTTGAAAAACAAGTTCTGGGGATATAATGTACAGAATGAGGACTACAGTTACTAGTACTGTATTATATATCCAAAAGTTATTAAAAGTTCCCATTACAAGAAAAAAACCTCTAACTGTGTAGTGATGGATGTTGACTATTAACTACACTTACTATAGTGATCATTTCACAGTATATACATATATGAAATTATTATACTGTCCACCTGAAAAAAAAAGGGGGGGAAAAGGCTCATAAAGAGGCTTCTTTGTATAACTATGCAAATAACATTTGAAAAACTGAATGCAATGGGTAATTTTTCTCTGAAAATAAATTTATCAAAACTGAGCCCAGAATAGAGTTTAAAAAGAAAGAAAGTCATCAAAGAGCTACCTGAAAAATCAGGCCCAAATGGCCTCACAAAGGAATTTTATCAGATTTGTAAAGGAACAAATGGTTTCAACCTGTTTAAGCTATTCCAGAAAAAAAAGGGCAAATGGAAACCTTCCAAATTGTTTTTATAAAATGGCCATAGTCATTATGTAAAGTGACTAATACACACACACACACACACACACATCACTTACAAATTTTTATCAAAAATCCTAAATAGGGATCCCTGGGTGGCTTAGGAGTTTTAGTGCCTGCCTTTGGCCCAGGGCGTGATCCTGGCATCCTGGGATCGAGTCCCACATCGGGCTCCCTGCATGGAGCCTGCTTTTCCTCTGCCTGTGTCTCTGCCTCTCTCTCTCTCCCTCTCTGTCTCTCATGAATAAATACAATCTTTGAAAAAAAAATCCTAAATAAAATATTAGCAACAGAATCTAACAGAACACAATAATATATCATGATTCCATAGGGCTTATTCTAAGAATGGAAAGGTGTTTTAAAATTGGGTAATCAACTAATTAACATAATTCATTCTATTAACAGATCCAAAAGGGAAGTTGCATGATCATTTTCCACAGATGCTGGGTATTTGATAAGATTCAACATCCAACCTTAGAGGGATAACAAACAAAAACAGGAATCAATGAACACTTCCTTGATATGATAAAAACATATTTATCTCACCACTAAGCTAGCTAGCTTCACCTTAACGGGGAAACACTGGACACGTCAGGAACAAGAAAGAATGTACTGGAAGGATCAGCCAAAAACAATTGAGAGAAAAAAAATTAGAAGTATAAGAATTGAGAGGGAAAAGATATAAACTACCTCTACTTCACATACAATTCTCTTAAGTTTCCTATGCATGCAGATAGGTATGCATGTCTCTTGGGTATGCAAGTACCAGAATTCAAAATAGCAACGGTAAAGAATAATTTACATAAATACAGTTATGTCATATATGCAAACACCTAGTTCATTAAAAATTATAACAATATTTACAATAGCAACAAAATAGAAAATGCCCAGGAATTTAATAAAAAGTGTTTAAAACCAAGATTAGGAAAATTAAAGCATTCCTGAAAGACACAAAATACACTTGATCAAATATTTACTTTCAGTCAGGACCTAGTCAGGAAAACGGAAACCACAGTATATATTTTAAATAGAAAAAATTTACTGCAGGGAATTGGTTACATGGGTACAGAAAGGCAGAAAAAGGTGAAGTCATCTGAACCTTGTCGTAGAGCTGTTGTTCAGACAGCTCTGAGGGTGACCCCCACCCCACCTGCTGCCACTATTTCTGAGGGAGTGTGATGAGCCTGGTTCAAGGTGGGACACTGGAGCCGACCACAGATGCTGGAGAGGACTACCATTTGCAGAAGCAATGTTAACCTGATCAAAACCCAGACCTGTCACCTCACCATCTTCCACTAAGGCAGAACCTAACAAGCCAGTGGCAAGAGTCTGGGGAATGAGGTTTGTTAAAACCTGAGACCTACCATCACAGAGCATGAAAGGGTAAATTCTGAGTTGAGAGAAATCAGATAAGTAGTAGGTCCAAATCACCCTTTTGGCTATTTAGTACATGCATCTGAACTTGCACAAAAGGACATCAACTATTTTTCAAGGTTCTGTGTGTATATATAATCTTTTATACGAAGGAAGGCACGTTTATCCTCTCTCCCAAAAGGGAGAAGCAAAGTCCCAACAATTGTAGCTATCTCTGAGTGATGTTAAGGCGTTTTCTAATGATATTACAGTTCCTTAAGAACTACAATTCCTTTTCAACTACAAAGTTCATTTTTAGTAAGTAAACTCTACCCCCGACACGGGGCCCCGAACTCACAGATAAGGGCCCAAGATAAGAGTTGCCTGCTCACACTGACTCTGCCAACCAGGCATCCCCTAAACCACAAAGTTTATTTTTGGACATAAAAGAGACATCCCCCAAAGAATTCCCTGGATTCCAAATAGAGCCCTCTCTACACCTGTTCTGTAGCAGCAACCCATTTCCCTTTGGTGATTGGCTGGGGTCAGTACCCACTCCTCTGCTGGTTCAGTAGCCTGAGGAATCCCAAACGGCCAGGTGGTAGTCTTAAGTCAGCTATCATGTCCCCTGGTGGAAGCACATGATCTATGAGGGTGTTTCTTTGTGGAGTTCCCCTGCTACCAAATACCCATCAGTTCAATCAGAAAACTAAAAACACACAAGGTAGTCCAAAGAGAGGGTGTTTACTATGGAGAATTCCTTCCTGAGGGAGTAGAGGACTAGAAGAGCCAGCGCTGGACACTAAACAAGCACAGAGACAACAGTAAGAGGCAGCTGCTATCCACAGGGAAGATGGGAGATGATTAGGACCTTGGACCCAGGAGAAAGAGCCCCAGCATCGCTGCTTGGCTCATGAGGGAAGGCACCACTTTGCCGTGAACATCAAGGCGGGTTTCACAGAAGTAGTGACGGTTGAGATGGGTTTTTTTGAACAATGAGTCAAGTTAACTAGGCTGTCTATTTAACTCGTAGCACTGATACAGTCACATTTTAACAGGCCTGGTCATTTAGAAAGAATTGCAGGGTCTGCCACCTCAACAACACATTAAAGTGTAAGTGATTATGTCAGAACACGAATGCTTTGTGGGCAAAGTAAAACTAGCAGGATTGGAAGCCATCCTTTCCTACTTATGCTATGTTGGCTAAAGACAGACTATCTGATGGAGTAGTTTCTCTGACCAGAACAGCACACACTTATCCCGTAAACAGTGTACAAATTTGGTGTCACCATCCTCTCTGGGGAATGTAATCAGAATCCTCATAAAGGGATCAACTTCGGTAACTTTGGTACTTCACATTATTGCTGGAGTAGGGCAGTATCATACTGATTCACCAAGAAGTCTTTGGATCACCTCTGGACACAAGGTCTCCTCTTTCCTATTTTTTTTAAAGTGCTATCCCTATTTTCTACAACCTAAGAGTGCATTTTTTCTACAGTTGGGAAAAAGTTCTTTGGACACGAAAAGGGAAGTGGGTGGTGATGAGGACAAAACAGGAAGGATTCTGTAGGAGCAGAGACAAACGCAGCAACAAGAATTTTCTGGTATGCCGAACTTATTTTGGGGTCTGTGGACAGATTGGGAGTGCGCAGATTGATGCAGTAATACCGAAAAGGGGACTGGGGACTCTAATCAGGTAAGGCAACAGGGGTGTGGCTTCCAAGCAGCTGGGAGGGCAAATACCCACAGATGTACTCAGAAGTACATTGGCTTCATTAAACAACAGAAGTACAGAAAAGAACAGCTCAGCCTTAGCCAAGTGAAGAACAGGGAACATCAGAAATTCAGCCAGAGAAGCAGAGAAGAGGCAGTAAAACAAGAATAAGCTGATGATTTTAATTTAAAAATCCCCTAGTTCCAACGAACAATTCTAACACCAAGTCCTCTCAAATGAATCTGCCGACTCACAGACCTGAAAGCCGGGTAGGGCATCCGTGGGGCTCAACATCACAGCCCTGGAGAGTGGACTAGTTTAAGATTCTCAACCCCATGGTGCTTGTGTGCCAAAGACTTCATTAACACAGAAAAATTTAAAGGTTGCAGCTACAAATGGCAACTATATTTGTCCTCTGCCTTGACAGGAGATCCAAAGTGCAGAGCGGATGAAAAAGTGGAAAGAAAGGCTTGAGGAAAAGTACTATTCCACAGAAATTCAAGATGACTACCAGCCTGTCACTCAACAAGAATTTCGAGAGTAAGTAACTTCCAACCAGGGCACTGTAGGCTATCATGATATGGGGGGACTGGGGACACAAGTTACAGTACTTTCCTGAAACTAGACCTTTTGGAGATGCCACCCCTTTTTCTCATTTTTACCCAGCTTTTTGTTTTTAAAGATTTTTTTATTTATTTGAGAGAGAGCATGACCAAGAGGAGGGGCAGAGGGAGAAGCAGGCTCCCTGCTGAGCAGGGAGCCCAATGCGGGACTTGATCCCAGGACCCTGGGATCATGACCTGAGCCAAAGGCAGACGCACAACTGACCACGCCACCCAGGTGCCCTTTTTACACAACTTTGAAATTGAACAGAAAGCACAACTCTACTTGTTTAGATCTAAGGTGAGAGTGAAACCAATTGTTTTTATCCTTATATCTCCAAAGAGGACTGCTATTTATATTGGATATGAATGGCAGAAACTCTTCTCCAGTTTTAGAATATACGATCCATACTTGGCCACACTAGGCCATGTTTTAGAAACTCCCAAGTACTTCACGGTAGGTACTAACAACCTGCTGACTCTTTATGCACAAACGTATGTTACTCATTCTCTGCTTCCTTCTAAATTATCCTCTAGACTCTTTTTATATGCCGTGGAGCTGGAGAAGGAATTACACTATGTCAGTTTAAAACTAAACCGAGTGATGCGAAAGCTTTCAGCTCTACAATCTTGAGACAAGGGCATGTGAGAACATATGGTATGATCACTGAGCATTTCTAACAAAGATTTCTCCTTGTACTGAATTATTTGGTAAACATGTGCCCATTATAGATACACTGTAAAAACACTACACCTATCTATCATCAAACTATCTTCAGAGCCAATGATAATCCCAAGAGATTTACAAATATTAAGTGCCCTTGAATGGGACCTCCTGTTCGATCCGTGTGTATTACAGCAAGCATCCAGAGTACACACACTGTAACACGTAAAGGATTTCATGAGATTTATTAAATTCTAGCAATGTGAAGATAAAGTACAAAATAATGCTGCTTATGGTTTGTGGCGAAGATCTCTAATAGGTCACTAAGTAAAAACAGTTTTCTTAATGTTACCTAAAATATAGAAATGTTGGTGCTTTTATCATGTACCATATGTTGTAACTTCTTCTAGGATAAATTAATAAATCCTTAGGATTCTGGAAAGCCATTATATAATATGGACCCCAAATAAAATAATATCATCTCCATTCTTCCCAATTTGAGGTCACCTAGAAAAAGTTAAAATGTAGAAGAACAAACTTCCCAATTTCCTACAGAAATTTCACTAATATTTTCACACTGGAAATTCATCTAGAAAGCTTCTAAAGTAACACATTTAAGGTTTCCTAAAAGTGTTTCTTCAACTACTCTAAAAGCAAAATATACTTTAAAAAACAAAGAACAAGGTAGGAGTATTAGGGCTAAGAGAAGTCAACTTAATGTATGAGAAGTATGAATAAGGGCACTTCAAAAGCCCTGCTTGGGTGGTTGGAAAAATGTGTGAAGTAACTCTTCTAATTTCTTTAGTAGGTTCCATAAGCCCCCCTAAAAGAGCCATATGTTCTCTTGGCCCAAACAACAACATGGGACCATAACACTCAACTTCTACGTTGGTGCTCAATCAATTTTAAATCTATCCACCTCAGTCAGGGCAACCTCTTCTCTTAGAAATAGTACCTCAAGTTTGCTTATTAGGATAGTTCACTTGCAGTAAGAAGTGCTGACGGTTCTCTCTGCATCTTCCCCCTAGATTTCCACAAAGCTATCAACAAACAGCGTGGCCTTTCCTTGTCTTACCAATCCTCAGAGCTGCTGCCAGCCAAGAGACTTAGTCACACTCTTGTCCCCCAACATGGTCCCTGGTTGAGGTAACTCAAACAAAGCCTAAGAACATTAAGGGAAGGAAACACTTAAGGTCTCCATTTTCTTTAACTTCTAATGAAAACAAAACAAAAAACATTTACAATGACTTAGAACACTCAAGTTCTTTTATTACAAAAGTCTATACAATGAAGTGCCAGACACAGCAATGCAATTATATTGGTGGCCATATATATCTATATATTATTTGTATATAGATATACAGCTTCTACTTGTACCAAAGTAAAACTATCACAACTGCCTAATTCTACCACCTACTGCTCCACTATGACACACAATACTGTCACGCAGCAGGTACGTGCCACCATGCCACTTTTGTCTATTCTACTCGCAGCCAAACGTTAACAGTGAATAACCAACACCATGAAGCAGCTGTTAATTCTAAAATGAAACCAGTCAGGCCACTGACTTATAAAAATATGGTACTCATATAGATTTAGCATTATAAAGAAGGAATATATTATTTAAAACATTTAAATAGTGCATATGGACATTTTTGCATGTGGTATATAAAACATTCATATAAAACAATATACAGTGCACATTAAATCAGATGTTTGGATATACTCCTGTCTGGAGACTGAAAGAAATTAAATGTACACTGCATGCTGGATTCAAATCAAAGTGATAATTTCTTTTGGCATTTTCAATTCATTTTTCTAGGTATACATTATGAATAATCTAGCTGTTATCAAAAGGAAATCACACGGAAAGGGCTGGATTTAGTGCTTTATTCCCGAACTACATGTTCACCACGAATGAACATTCCTTCCCCCCCCCCAAAAAAGGCATTGCACACACAAATGAAATGTGAAATACTAGAAACACTACTTATTCTCGAGCTACTTCATGTGCTTACTATGTAATAGTGCCAGAAGTATGAGGTTCATGCTTCCCTCACTTGATTAAAGTATGTTGCAGAAGTCCCATTTTTATATGGAACTGTTAGTATTATCTAGTTAAGAAAACCATGCATGAGTCAATGCATGCAAAACATGGGCACAAAGTGAGACACTCAACAATCCAAAAAAGCACCAGGAAAAAAATTAACACTTAGATTAAGCCTAACCAGAATACACTGTTATGAACTATATTCTTAGCCCAAATAAAGTCACCAATCTGTGAAAATGATTAGCAGAATACCAGAAGAGTACCTGAAGAAAAGCCATGCAAAGCTAAAGAAAAAAAGATAAGCTTAGAGTATATGACAAGGGGCATACCACTACGCATCTCTGAACACCACTACACAACTGCTTTAAACAGCATGTGACTGAGCAAAGTGTTCCTGTTAAGAGGATGTTTTATGGATTTTGCTTATTAAAAGAGGAAAAAAAATGATGCAACCCCCTGAAGGTACATGTAAAAATGCAGTGGTATAGCCCTTGTTAAGAAAAGATTTAATTCAGGCATAATGATTCTTTTTGCCAACTTAGACCCATCTGACTGAACACACAAAGCTGAGCACCATCAGTGTTCCTACAGAGACATGGCTATTTTCTCACATTTTCTGGAGGTGGATGGGGGAAAAAATACAGGATCTGATTCAGACAAAGCACATCATCACCAGCTAATAAACAGTAACTGAGGAAACAGTAACTTATGTCCCATAGGCAGCATGTGATATGATTCAGTTCTGTGTTGATGTGTGGTGTGTGTTTTCACTATACTAAAACAAGGTCACTTTTTGGTCTACCCTCTGTTATCTTCATCCAGGAGCTGTGTGACCAGTGAATTGGAAAATTTTGCTAACATACTACCTGTGAGAAAGTGTCACTTTGGAAATTAAACAGAAATGTGTTCCACAGTAGGACTTGAAATTTCAGTTGATTTTGGTTTTCTAAGAAAACATAGGACATAGTTGCATTTGCGCACATTTATAGGCTTTTCTTTCAAATTTTCAGTCATTCTGTAAGAAAAAGGCAACCGAAGAATTCAATGTGAAGATGTTCCTCTGAATTTCCTTCAGTAATTAAAAAAATAATAAAAATAAAGTTGATGATAACAAAAAGCTTGTATCTCCAAAGTTCTTGAAGTTGAAAGAATAAAGTACTAGTCTTTTGCTAACAGGATGTATCTGTAGTACAAAACAATGAAGAAAACTGGATGTTTGCTAAAGGTGTGGAGAGGACAGTCTGTGGTTAATATGGAACACCACGCTCCCTAAAGAGGGTCTACTTACCCTCCCATTTTTCTCTAGTGGCACCACAACCAAGTACAAAATGATACTCCTGGAGTGCCTGACAAAATGAACTCAAGTACCAGCCAAGTACACACGATGATAGCTTCAGGGAATACAACTGATTTTTATGATGTTTTCAAAGAGCATACTTTATATGGATTTTGAAGAATCTTGTTTGCTGATAAGAACTTCAAGAAGCCTAAGTTTGGCTTTAATTTTCTTGTACTCCCTATACTCTTCAAGCACTGGAACACGATCCTCTTTCTGGGCATTCCTAGGGAAGAAAATAAAATCTGTAATATTCTAGAGATCATCTGAAAAATAAAGTTCCAGAAGCTGTCCTAATATGAGACACAATGTTATCAAATATAAACTCCAATAAAAAATTCCTCTGCAAGAAAAAAGATTACTGGACTAATTCCCCCCCATCTCCAAGGAACATTCCTAAAAAACTTCTATTTTTGATGAATTTCTCTGCTGACAGATTAAATAATGCTATATTTTTATCAATGATCATTGCAAAGAACTAGGAAGTAAATAAATATCTTATTAAGATATGCATTGCTAAGCTCAGTCAGGTCTATGAGTGTATATTAGGCGCCAAAGGTTACAGTCATTTCATACATTTACCAAACTGTGGCTTCAATGAAGTGACATGTAAAACATCCTACCCACAGAAAAAAGTAGTTTCCTCACTTTGTATTAATGACCCAATGCATTTCAGTTTAATCTCTAGGTAAAGCATCAAACCATCCTGAGTATAATTATAAGCAAAGTTTTCTTCCATTCAGACAAAAAAAATAAGATGATACTTGAAAAATGCATTCTTACACTGAGGGTTTTTTTTTTTTTTTTTTAAATTAAGAGCAAGAGAGAGAGACATGAGCAGGCGGGAAGAGTAGGGAGAGGGTGAAGTAGACTTCTTGCTGAGCAGGGAGCCTGATGTGAGGCTCGATCCCAAGATCCTGGGATCATGACCTGAGCTAAAGGCTGGCACTTAACCAACTGTACCACCCAGGCACCCACACTTGGGATTTTTTTTTTAAACCATTTTTGCCGGGCAGCCCCGGTGGCTCAGCGGTTTAGTGCCGCCTTCGGCCCAGGGCCTGATCCTGGAGACCCGGGATCGAGTCCCATGTCGGGCTCCCCGCAAGGAGCCTGCTTCTCCTCTGCCTGTGTCTCTGCCTCTCTCTCTCTCTCTCATGAATGAATGAATGAATGAATGAATGAATGAATAAATAAATAAATAAATAAATAAGACCATTTTTGCCAACTACATAGAAGTTTCAAAGTAAACACATTTTGGAATTTGTAATGTAGCTACTGGCTTGGTAAGACCGCCCAGTTACAAACATGGAAAAACTTTTCTGAGGCCTGAGGTAACACTCATTTCTGGCCACCATCTGATTTAGAATATACTTAAAAAAAAAAAAAAAAAAAAAAAAGAATATTTTTCTTACTTTTCAAAGAGTTCCACTGGGTCAGCTGTGCCCAGTTAGATAAAAGCACATGCCATATTGTATTCTAGAAGCCACACTGCTGACTGGCACCCTGTTACATATCTTAGAAATGGGGAACCTGGAATGGCCCAATAGGTAGCCTAACCAGCGATGGTCTTAGTATAAGATCCACACTAGGTGACAATACCAATCATGTTAAGGGACCTTTCCTAAAAAGGAAAAATAGGGGCACCTGGGTGGCTCAGTCAGTTGAGTGTCTGACTCTTCATTTTGGCTCATGTTGTGATTCTCAGGGTTCTGAGAATGCTCATCTGGGAGTCTGCTTGAGATTCTCTTTCCCTCCCTTCTCTCCCCTCCCTCTTTCTAAAATAAATAAATAAATCTTTAAAAAGAAGAAAAAACAAAAATAAAAGGAAAACATCTTATTTCACAAACACTTCCAAAAGGGTGAGAATGTAGAATTCAAAAACACAACATAACTGCCACTCAACCAAGCCTAGAACAACTCTGAAATACTGTATCAGATGTTTACTCTGATTTTTTCTTGCAGTTAATAGCAGGCCTTCATAGTAAGAAGGTATGTTTTATACTTTTATTTTCAATGGTAACATCCTTACATGCACCATTTATTTCTATTCCTATACATTCTTTTAATTTAGCATATAGGCACCTATAAGTTTAAGGAGAAAGGACTCAGTTTTGTGATGTTCAACAAACCTTCCATTATGTTGATAAAATGCTTCTTCAAATTCCCGTAATGTTTTGCGTAGTTTCTTTTTTTCAGCTCTGGCTTTCCAAAGTTGTTCCAGTAATTCAGGCCTAAAATTTTAATAGGAAGAAAACATTACTAAAAGAGCACTATAGTTCTTAGCAGACGTCCAAACCCTGGCTGCAAACTAGTCAGCTGGGGAGCATTTAGAATATCACCCATGCCTAAGCTACAGCCCAGACCAACTAAAAGGGAATAGCTCCAAGTAGGGCTCTGCAGCAGTATTTAAAGAAAAATTAAAGTGAAACCAAGGCTCCTATGGAAAATAATATGGAGGTTGCTCAAAAAATTGAAAACAGAAGTACCATATGATCCAGTAATTCCACTACTATTTACCCAAAGAAAACACAAACATTAATTCAAAAAGGTATCTGTACCCCTATGTTTATTAGGTCATTATTTAAATAGCAAAGATATGGAAGTAATCCAAATGTCCATCAACAGATGAATGGATAGGGACGCCTGCATGGCTCAATGGTTTAGCGCCTGCCTTCCACCCAGGGTATGATCCTGGAGTCCAGGATTGAGTCCCACATCGGGCTCCCTACATGGAGCTTGCTTCTCCCTCTGCCTGTGTCTCTGTATCTCTCTCTGTGTCTCTCTCATGAAAAAACAAATAAAATCTTTAAAAAAAATAGATGGATAAAGAAGGTATGGTATGCGCGCACATGCACACAAACACACACACACACCACTCACACTATGGAATATTATTTGGCCATAACAAAAGAATGAAATCCTGCCATTTGCAACAACATGGATGAACCTAGAGGGTATAATGCTAAATGAATTAAGTCATAGAAAGAAAAATAAATACCCTATGATTTCATTTATATGTGGAATCCAAAAAATAAAACAACCATATAACAACAGTATCACTAATATCGAGAACAAACTAGGTAGCTGTGAGGGAGAGAGCTGGGTGGGGAGCTAGGTAAAAAGGTAAAGGAGATTAGGAGGCACAAACTTCCAGTTATAAAATAACAGGTCACAGAAACAAAAAGTACAGCACCAGGATGTAGTCAATAATACTGCAGTAACATTGTATGGTGACTACACTTAGTGTGGTGAGCACTGAGTAATATATAAAATTGCTGAATCACACACTGTATATCTAAAACTAATATAACATTCTATGTTAATTATACTTTAATATAAAAAAAGCGAAGCAAGGGCTGAAAATCACCATCATACACTGTTATCAGGGAAAGAGGCTGGCAGAGAACAAACCTAACTTCAGCTAGTTTCAGCACTGTGTTACGAAACAAATGTAGGATTTTAGTTTAATTTTTAAAACACACTAATGTTTAATAAAGAAAATGTGAATGACAACATGTATTTGTAAATCACACCCTTTAAGAAGGGTGTATGTATCTCTCTCTCTCTTTTTTTTTTAAATATTTTATTTAGTTATTCATGAGAGACACAGGCAGAGGGAGGAGCAGGCTCATTGCATGGAGCCCGATGTGGGACTTGATCCCAGGACCCCAGGATCACGCCTTGGACCAAATGCAGAGGTTCAACTGCTGAGCCCCCAAGGTGCCCCAAGAAGGGTGTATCTCTTGAGCATTACATTAATTCCCTCCAAGTGCCTGATTATATAACATTGAATTTCTTGCCATGTAAATTTCATTATACAAATAGATTTAAAAAAAAAAAAAAATCACAAACCAGCACACATACATAGAAGCTGCTCGAGTACTTGACAATCGGAGATCCAGAGCCAGTTTTTCTGGATTTTCTTCAACATCAGATTCAGAGTTTTCCAATGAAGATTGTGCCTGTACAGCAGTTTTCAAGATATCAGTTAGCTCAGAGGACAGGGTAACACCATCTTCTTCTTCTTCCTAAAAAGATATCAAATAATCAAACAGGCCACGACTCTCAACTTTTTAAGGAAGATACGAGAGAAAGATTTCTCTAAGGATTACCTTGATTTCTTCAAAAAAATGGGCAGTTTCTCCTTCTATGATTGGTTGTAGCATCTGACCCCTTCGCTTAGTAGATGGAGATCCCTGTAACATTAAACATGGTTTATACTTTAAATATCTAAATCAGGGATGCCTGGGTGGCTCAGCGGTTTTTGCGCCTGCCTTCAGCCCAGGGCGTAATACTGGAAGTCCCGGGATCGAGTCCCACATCAGGCGCTCTGCATGGAGCCTGCTTCTCCCTCTGCCTCTGCCTCTGCCTCTGTCTCTCTCTCTGTCTCTCATGAATAAATAAAATCTTTAAATAATAATAAATATCTAAATCATTCAAAGAAAGCTTCATTCACTATGGAACAGATACTAAACTTTATTTTCAAAATCTTAATCATACAATTTAAAAATTTTCA
Organism: Vulpes lagopus; assembly: GCF_018345385.1. Lineage (NCBI taxonomy): Eukaryota > Metazoa > Chordata > Mammalia > Carnivora > Canidae > Vulpes > Vulpes lagopus. The sequence goes on along the minus strand of NC_054830.1, from coordinate 106,814,147 downwards.
GCAATTCCTTACTAAATTCATTATTGCTTATGTTTAATTGTTGTGTACCCACACAAATGCTAATTGATCATTTATGTCTGGATAATCTAAAATGGCTCATTCAATAAGTAAAAAATAAAGTATTACATGTAATTTTATTCAGAGCATTTTCCTTTTTAACAAGAGCTGTCAACTTTTTTGGTCTAGGACACCTTTTAAACTCCTTTTTAAAAAGTAACAGCTTCAGGGAGCCCCAGTGGCTCAGCGGTTTAGTGCCGCCTTCAGCCGGAGGTGTGATCCTGGAGACCCAGGATCGAGTCCCACGTCAGGCTCCGCCCATGGAGCCTGCTTCTCCCTCTGCGGGTGTCTCTGCCTCTCTCTCCTTCTGGGTCTCTCATAAATAAATAAAATCTTAAAAAAAAAAAAAAGTAACAGCTTCATTGAGATATAATCCACATAACATAAAATTCACTCCTTTAAAGTGTACAATTTACTGGTTTTTAGTATATTCATAAAGTTGTGCTACTACCACCTCTAATTCTAGAATAGCTCAACACCCTCAAATGAAACTCTGTACTTAATTAGGTATTAACTAATTTGCCCTCTCTCCCTACCTACCCTACTTTCTCTCTATGGGCTGGCCTATTCTAGTTTGAATTTCACATAAATAAACCCTATAATATATGGCCTCTTGTATTTCACTTCTCTCACTTGGCATGTTTTTAAGGTTTACTCATGTTGTAGCATAGATCAGTACTTTCATTCCTTTTTCATGGCTAATATTCCATTATATGGATATACCACATTTTGTTTATCCATCAGCTGCTGAACATTTGGATTTCTTCTACATTTTAACCATTGTAAATGATGCTATGAACATTTGTGTATAAGTTTTTGTGTAGACGTGTTTTCAATTCTTTCAGGCATATACCTAGGAGAACTGCTAAGTCAGATGGTAACCCTATGTTTAACCCTTTGAGGTACTGACAAACTATTTATCAAAGTGGCTGTACCATTTTCCATTCATCAGCAGTGTGTCATGTAAGCATTCCAATTTCTCCACATCCTGTCAAACTGTTGTCTTTTCTCATTAAAGCTATACTAGTGGGTATAAAGTGGCATCTGAATGTGGTTTTTATCTGCATTTCCTAGTAACTAATGATGTTGATCATCTTTTCACATGCTTAATGGCCATTTACTTATCTTCTCTAGAGGGATGTCTATTCAAGTCCTTTACCCAATTTTTTAAAAGATTTATTTAAAAAAAAAAAAAAATCAAATGAGAGAGCTTGAGTGAGCAAGTGGTGGGAGGGGCAGAGGGAGAGAGAATCCTGAAGCAGAATCCCCGCTAGGCAGAGCCTGAAATGGGGCTCGACTCCAGGACCCTGAGATCATGGCCTGAGCTGAAATCAGTAGATGCTTAAAAGACTGAGCCACGCAAGGTGCCCCTCCCCAATTTTTAATTGATTTATTCATCTTTTTATTACAGAACTATAATAATTCTTTATATAGTCTAGATACCAATCCCTTATCAGATACATGATTTGCACACATTTTCTCCCATTCTGGGGGTTGTCTTTTCACTTTCTAAAAGTCCTTTGAGGGATACCTGGGTGGCTCAGTGCTTGAGCATCTGCCTTTGGCTCAGGTCATGATCCAGGGGTCCTGGAATAGAGTCCCACATGGGGCTCCACATGGGGCATCCCAAGGGGAACCTGCTTCTCCCTCTGCCTGTGTCTCTGCCTCTCTGTGTCTCTCAAGAATAAATAAACAGGGCAGCCTGGGTGGCTCAGCAGTTTAGCGCCGCCTTCGGCCCAGGGCCTGATCCTGGAGACCCGGAATCGAGTCCCACATCAGGATCCCTGCATGGAGCCTGCTTCTCCCTCTGCCTCTGTCTCTCTGCCTCTCTCTGTGTGTCTCTCATGAATAAATAATAATAATAATAATAATAATAATAATAATAATTAATAATAAACAAAATCTTTAAAAATAAATACATAATAAAATGTCCTTTGGGACGCCTGGGTGGCTCAGCGGTTGAGCGCCTGCCTTCGGCCCAGGGTGTGATCCTGAAGACCTGGGATCGAGTCCCACATCAGGCTCCCTGCATGGAGCCTGATTCTCTCTCTGCCTGTGTCTCAGCCTCTCTCATGAATAAGTAATTAAAAAAAAAAAAGTCCTTTGATGCACAAAACTTTTTAATTTTAATGAGGTCCTATTTATTTATTTAGGTCAGTGTTTTAGTGTCATATCCAAGAAAACACTGCCTAATTCAAGGTCACAAAGATTTATTCTTCTATTTCCTATGAGTTCTTACATTTAAGTCAATGAACCATTCTGAGTTAAACTGTGTCATATAAGGATCTACATTTATCTTTTTTTGCATATGAATACCCAATTATCCCAGTATCATTTGTTGATAAACTGTTCTTTCCTATGCAACTGTCTTGGCTTAACTTTTATACTTCAAATTTCTCTGTATGATAGTCATATTTAGGAGTCCATAACATCTAGCAATACTTGCTATTCCTTCAGTTTATTAAAAACAAACTTGTGGAGTTCTAAAATGGTTTTCATAAAGAAATTCAAAGGCTAACTGAATTTGAATTATGAATATGTCAATGATACACAAAAAAGCTTTGTAATCAAGGGTCAAAACTGTATAAAACTGTCTTATGTGCAAAGAACATAACCTATACAGGATTTCTTGTTCAAAATAATTGATTATATATAAATAGTGTTGGGATGACCAACTCAAAAACAGCCATTTAAAAAGAATCTGTTTCTATGAGGGTTAAAAAATGCTCAGAAGGCCAACATGAATCTTCTAATAATGAGTAGTCAGGTAGTCAAAGCCTGAAAGAAATGCCCATGCAAGTGACTATCGATTTAAAAATGACCTTGCATGCCTAAGCAAACCATATCTCCACTGAATTAATTCCTACAAGATGATTCAGAATGGGCTACATGCTGTTTTCTATTTAAGCCTAAGAGAAATCTAGAGCCATACTATCTATTGGTTAATTTGGAGACAGCACTTAATCTGCACATAAGTATTTGAGTTTTACTTTTTCTCTAAAAAGATACACAATTGTAAATAAGCATTAATACTTTTTCATTTAAAAAGATGAACTTGAAAAAAAAGGAATTTATTAGACTGTGTAATTAAGTCAATATCATCATAAGAGCCATCACAAAACTGATATGTTTTCAAACACAATAATTTAATTTGAAAGAAACTAGGCCAGGGTCTGAAATATGTTTTGTTTTGTTTTCTTTTTTCAATTTCACAAGGTAGATGACCCTGGGCACATCACTTCTTGCCCCAGTTTCATCATCTGTAAAATGATGCCATCATCTGCTACTTGTTGTGACTTGTCAGGATTTAATGACATCTTCATTTAGTGACATACATAAAATGTTTTTACATGAGCCTGAGAGATGGTAGGTAGGCACTGATTATTAATTGCCTATTCTTTTAAAAGCAGTAACCTAACCTTACATAGTAGGTCTTGATAAAATGAACTAGATAAATCTTTGTGTGTTTTACTCACAAGGACAGGAGTGATGCTAGCTCTTGTCAGCATCTGTTTTACAAGTCTGTATCTCTCATAGAGAGGTTTCACAATGTGCCTTTCTTCCCTGGTCACCTAAAGTAAGAAAAATGGAAATTACCTAGTCATAAGAAATTCTAAATGTCTAAAACATTAAGCAGTATGACTTTCTACTAACTTTTAAGAAGTTATTTTAAATAAGTAGACAATCTTATAAATGCAGAAAACAAGTCTCTATAAACTAGCTCAAGATGTGGGCCACAAAAGAAATTCATGCTGAGGTAGAAATGAAATTTCTTTAGCAAAAGAGACATTTACCGGCCTTCCATGCTGACTTTCATAGTAAAGAAGACTTTTTTGGAGAGAAGTTTTCTCTTCTATCAAATGATCTTTTGTCATTTTCTAGAATTTAAAAGAAAAAAAGAAAAACACTCATTGGCACCATCATTATTTTCCTCAATATCACAATGTAAATAATTAGGGTGAAAGGACAGCCCATCACCACTCCAGCCTACACTAATAAGGATACAGCCTTTCCTTACAAATTTGCAGACAACAGTTTTCAGTCTCCTGTAGAATCTGGTCTTCAAATAAGTAGATACCCACTCTTGGTGAGCTTGGATAAGTTACTGAAATGCTTTTTGTCCAATATTCTAATCTATAAAATGGGGATACTTCACCCTACCTATCAGGGCTCTAATGAGAACTAAATGAGCTGATATGTTATAAAGGCATTTATAATTTATAACAGTGCCTACCTACCACACAAGAAATACACACAAATGCCTACTGTTTAATTTTACAGTCTTTTATTGGCATTATTACTCTAATTTTGTTTTTTTTTCTAATTTTGTATCAACACACAAAACATACATATACCAACAGCACAGATCTTATAATTCAGTATTTCTACTAAACTATTAAGTAAATCTGGCAGTGTAAGTGGAAAAGATCCTGAAAAAGTACAACACTGCCAGTTTATTACCTAAATTTCTAATCTATGAGCTCAGCTTGCTTTCCTATGACAATTTCTTTACATTGCAATACTCATCTCCTATCTTTTAGTACTCTAAATTACAGAGGAGGAAGGGTATCCCAAATTTATTTGTCCGTAGAACTTTCCCAATTTGTTCCAATGGACCACCTTTAACATTCCATAAAATACCCTTTTGAATGGGTATTTGAATGGGTATATCTAGACATAAACTCTCTACTTATTCTCAGGATTAGATAATACTATCTTATTTCTCATCAGAGTGGAACAGAAGTTAAAAAAAGAAAAAAAATAAATTTTCACTGGATAGTATATTCCTATAACAAATATAAATTTAGATTATGCACATCCAGTAGAGGATAGCTGGGGTAAACTGCAAAACACTGACTTCAACCTCAAGCATGCACCTTAAATTAAATCTAGGACAATAAATGTGAATAAAGCTAATCCAATCAAAATCATTTCTAGGAAAAGGGGTGGAAGGAAGGGAAAGAAGGTTGGCTGATTCAACCCAAAATTAAAAAACAAAAAAAGCTAAGGGAAGGGAGTGATTAAAATTTCTAATCCAGCCGTGATCAAGGGAGATAAAACACTCCAATATTTAAACCATGAAAGAGGTGTACTCTGTTGTTTAGATAGGAATGAGCAATAGGGCTCATAACTGCCAAGACAAAAGTTTACATGAGGCCATCTCTGTATTCTCGCAGCAAACCTCATCTGATAAATAATTTGGGTTTCCAAGTGCTTTGACCAGGACTGCCCTAGGCTTGGGCTTTGAGGAATGGTTCTTCAAAAAAATTCATTTATTCAATCCTCATAACAACCATATTGTCTTAGTATTTTAACAGACATCCATATCTGTCATAGGACAGTTGAAGGGACTCAAGGGCAGAACCCAAATAAAATAATGAGTCAGAGCCTGGCAAAAGCTAAGAGCTCAATACATGTAACTATTAAGATACAAGGCCCAAGATTCAAGCTCAGTTATGTTTAAGCTTTATACACACTCATCTTGCCTATTGTTTCTAATATACATGAACAGATCAGGACCTTTTTCTTAAGATTTTATTTTCAAGTAACCTCTCAATGCAGGGCTTGAACTCACAACCTTGAGATCAAGAGCCGTATGCTCTACCTACTGAGCCAACCAGGTGCCCTTTAGTTTTATTATTATGACTGTGTCCCAGAATGACTGGGCATTTCTGGTGTTCATATAAAAACATGTTGTTTATCTATAAACCTGGGAAGCAGACTCAGGCCAGTAAGACTACCTACACATCTCCATGACACTGGGTAATTATTTTGTTTTAGGGACTCTAAAGGCTAGTATGGGCAAAATCATAGCTCAAGATTACTTTGATATCTTCTGGAAGACACCGCTCAACACGTTTTTCTTTCAGTCTTTTCAGAATAAGTTCAAGTGTTGCTTCCTTAGATGGCTTCTTCTCCTTTGGAATGACCCTGGATTCATCTTCATTCTCTTCATCTTCATGGTCTAGAGAAGAGCCAAAGCTTTTCGGAAGAGTGTTACTACGTGGGCGTGTCTGAGGTACAAATTCTCCATCAGAGCTTTTGTGTTTTGCATCTATATTTCAGAACCAAGAGGACAGATAGATCAGTAATGATTTTGCTAAAGATCCAAGGGTTAAAAAAAAAAATCCAAGGGTAATAAGCAAGATATGTAACAGGATAGTGGACATTAACAGCACACAGGCTCAGATATTTCAAGGTTATATGAAATACTGAAATCATATGTGGCAAGCTATACCATTCGTTCTTTCAATGACAATTCATAGAAAGCCTACCATAAAGTAAGAGTCTCTGATAAGCACTGGTAATACAGGAGTAAACAGAGACATGACTCCTGTTCTTTTGGAGCATATATTCAAGAAAGTAAAAATAAAAACCAAGTAACCAGATTCATAAAATAATTTCAGAGAGTGCTAAGTGCTATAAAGAAGAGAAGACAGGATGGCGTCACAGTGCTAAAAGGAATGTGCTTTGGGAAGAGCAATTATATTTAATGGACTGAAACATGACTTTTTGAGATGCTAACACCCTAAGTGACCATGGAAGCAGCAGCAGCTAACCCAGCCTAGAAGATTTAGGGAAAGAGATCTTTTCCAGTTGAGGCAATAGCCAATGCACAGGCACTGAAATATGGCATGTTTAAGGAACAGGAAATGAGAGTGGAATGTGATAAAATGGCTAAGGGCACAGTAGGCAAGGAAATGAGGTAGCTAAGGATCCATATAATCTCAAATCTACATGATCACTATTTCTCTCCATTATAAGGAGTTTAAGTTAAAAGGGAAGCTTACTGAGGGCTCTAAAGATAGTTAACAAAGTTTTTTATTCTGGCTGCTATGCAGAGAATGAACTTTGAGACAATAAAAGTGGAAGAAAACTGGAAAATTAGTTAAGAGGCTAATGCTTGTCAATTTAATATAACCATTAGTAACACATTCAAGGTAATGATTTTAACTGATGGTTGGAAACTGGCATTTTATAAGAAACTGCTTCATAGAATTGTAGGGGAAAGTCTAAAGAGGTAAGGAAGCTTATTTTAACCACAGGGATGTTAACTCAATGACAACAGGGATACCATCTTATTCACTGCCAAAGGCCCAGATGTCTACAAGTACTTGGTACTTAATGACAGTAAAATTTTTATTGAATAAACTCAAATGAATACACCAAAATGTGATGCTACAAATTATAAACCCATAGTAGGTGCAGATAATTTTTAAGTATTAACAATTACTAAAAAACATGCTGACTAAACACCCACAAAGTAAATATAAATTAGCAATTGCTGTGCTAGGCCAACACCCATAACACAGAACTAGTTTTTATTTAAAGACTTATAATTTTTAGTCTCTGTAGTATAAACAGTTGATTATGATAGTGTTAAATACCCATCAAAAAATCTTTTTAACATTTTATTTATTTGAAAAGGAGAGAGAGTGAAAGACTCAGAGTACAAGAGCAGGGGGAGGGAGAAGCAGACTCCCCACTGAGCAGGGAGCCCAACTCAAGGCTTGATCCCAGGACTCTCTGATGATAAGCCAAAGGCAGACAGACGCTCAACTGAATGAGCCACCCAGGCGTTCCCCCATCAAAAATTCTTAATTCTTTTTTTTTTTTTTTTTTAATTTTTTATTTATTTATGATAGTCACAGAGAGAGAGAGAGAGGCAGAGACACAGGCGGAGGGAGAAGCAGGCTCCATGCACCGGGAGCCTGATGTGGGATTCGATCCCGGGTCTCCAGGATAGCGCCCTGGGCCAAAGGCAGGCGCCAAACCGCTGCGCCACCCAGGGATCCCCAAAAAATTCTTAATTCTTAATGAAATATCTACCAAAAATCAAAACTGTTTAATATTTGAACTATATTTCAGATAAACCTTATTATATCACCTATAAATATATAATCTAGGGCACCTTTCAAAAGAATATTACTAAAGGAAACACCAGAATGACTTACAGGGGAAAAAAAAAAAAAGACATACAGAAGAATATAGTATTATAACTTTGACCATACCTAATAAAAGAATAGGGCCACCTGGGCGGCTCAGATGCCCTTGAGCATCTGCCTTCGGCCTACATCATGATCCTGGGGTCCTGGGATTGAGTCCCACACATCAGGCTCCTGCAAGAAGCCTTCTCCCTCAGCCTATGTCTCTGCCTCTCTCTCAGTGTCTCTCATGATTAAATAAATAAAATCTTAAAAAAAAAAAAAAAAAAAAACACCTAATAAAAAAAGGAAACTTTTTTTCCCAAACAGCATGTCAAATTTAAATTCTCAAAAATTATAACCATAATTGTCGTAGAATTTAATTCTCATTAATTCATGTCATAGAATTATTAATTCATATAATTCTCATGCAATAATGAGAATACTATAATAATGAGAATTAAAAATACATTTAAAGCACATATAGTATTATAAAAATGATACATTTCCTACCTTTAATTTGCTTCCGCAGTTTGGTAAGCTCTGTCATCCATTTTAATACCTTTGGATTGGCTGCAATATCACTGTAGGAGGGCTAAAAAATTAAGGAACACTGACACCTCTGTGGTAAGAGATAATCATTAATTTTTTTGTTTTTTTTTGTTATTTGTTTGTTTTGGTTTTGAGTTTTTTTTTAATAATTATTAATGTATGCCTAAATAATATTTCACAGTTCCCACAGCAGAGATTTCACTCAATCCTTGTTTCATCTTACCTTATTTGTATACAGATGGTATATAAAGTAAAGCTCTCTCAGAGCAGAGTCTAGCCACTGACAAAAGCCAGATTTGAATATGAGTCTTCTGACTCCAAGTATAGGATTCTTTCCACTTCACATGTTCTAATTATTAAATCTCTCTCCCTCTCCCACCCTCTCCCACTCCCCTTGCTATTTGTGGTCAATGTAAAGTATTTCCTTTAAAAATTATACAAGCTTTTTTGCCAAATGAAATATAAAGATGCAATGGTAAGAATAGTGGTGTGGAATTAGAGTGCTAAGGATCTGTATGATATCAGATCTACATGATCACTATTTCTCTGCACATCTCAACTTCATCATATAAGGAAAGAGATGGACTAATGCTAAGGAACCCTCTCCAATAGATCTACCAAATCCTGAACAATGTTACACACTTACCTTGCTATTTCTTTCCCTTTCAAACTGTTCCTCAAATTGTCTAATTTTTTTCTGAAATTTCTTCACTAATTGATATGGTGTTCTGTCTTCTCTTTTTTCATCTTTTGAACTGAAAGACGATCTCCGAATCCTGAATTAAAATTAAAAAAAGCAAACACTGTGTTAACATTTCGAGTTATTACAGATGGTAGGGCATGATCTATCATGGGGTCCATTTCAATGTACAAAACTATCAATTACTATGATGTACACCTGAAAACAACAGAATTTTTAATTTAATTTTTATATTTATTTTTAAGCAATCTCTATACTCATAGTGGGGCTTGAGCCTACAACCTTGAGATCAAGAGTTACCCACTCTAGGGATCCCTGAGTGGCGCAGCGGTTCGGCGCCTGCCTTTGGCCCAGGGCGCGATCCTGGAGACCCGGGATCGAATCCCACATCGGGCTCCCGGTGCATGGAGCCTGCTTCTCCCTCTGCCTGTGTCTCTGCCTCTCTCTCTCTCTCTCTCTCTCTGTAACTATCATAAATAAATAATAATAAAAAAAAATTAAAAAAAAAAAAAAGAGTTGCCCACTCTACCAACTGAGCCAGAATGGCACCCTGAAATAAAAGAATAGTGTATGTCAGTTATATGTCAAAAAAAAAAAAAAAGAAGCAGCAGCAGCAGCAGCAGCAGCTACCCGGTCAAAAAATTTTTTTCCAAGTTATATCTCTTATCACTCTGATATAACATAACGCGGTTGCCAAGAAGCAAATCTTTTTTTTTTTTTTTTTTTTTTTTTTTTTTTAAGAAGCAAATCTTTAAAGTAAAAAATTAAGTACCTAACATTAAAGGACAGGTAGTAGTTAAAAAACAAACACCTTACACTATAGTTTTTAGAAACCACACCATTAGCTAACATCAGTACTGTTAAAAACAATTTGTAATCACTCAAAAGTTGTTTGGACAAAAACAGAAAAGAAACAAATGCCTAGCAGCTCAGAATTCTTTTTGTCTTCAAACTGCAAAGGAAAGGTTTTGACATTTAGAATCAATTTTAAGTTTTAATAATAAAAATGCTAGAAATTGGTGGGCTCCACTTGCTTCCCTTCCACAGTTCCATATTTCAGTCATAGGTAAATAAAGGAATATGTATACTGTGAGAAAATGTCTATTAGAAAGCAAACCCCTACATCTCAATGAACTCAGAATTTAGGAGTCCCCTCCAAAAAATTACAAAAATGTTTTTCATGATACAGGGGGGAAAGTCTGGATTAAATCTTTCAAAGGATTTAATGACATAATAAGAATTGCCTCTCGTAAATATGTAAGAACAATGTACCTAGTAAAAGAAAGTGCCTTCGATGAGGAATCCAATGTTTCTGGATCATGTAGGAAACGCTGACTTTGCCCAAAATCTAAACTACGGTGTGATAATACTGGAGGACAGTCCTCTTCCAAGGGGTGATGATTCATTCTTCCAGCTTGTGGAGAAAGCTGAGCTTCTCCAGACTCAGAGTCTTCCTGCCAAGACTTAAAAGCAGGAAATGGCTCTGTAAAACAAACACAAAGAATAGTACCATGGGTTTCTTGGTTCCACATGAGAAAAGAAGTCACACAATTATCAGCTGTATTTTCTTTAAACCATATTACATAGTGGTTTATATAATATTTATTATATGCTTTAAAAAAACAAAGGATTTAGGACTTTCATAAAGCTACTATCATTCATAATTTTCTATGCTTCTTTTTTTTTTTAGCTTAGAGTTCTATTTTTCATATAAGGAGTTATACTTAAATTTCTAAAGCCAGTCACAAAGCAAGAAAGGACACTGTCAAGCTCTTTAAAGTTATATTAGTTATTTTTCAAGTGCTGTTTTATAGAGTAAACACGCAACAGTCCTCAATAGTTGCCAGGTGAATAAACTATCACTCACTGTCAAGTGACTGTTTTAAAAGTGGAAAGAAGCTATTCCCCATTCTATTCACAACACTCACTAAATGAAGCTCTCTGACCCCAAAAGAATTCTTAACATTTCCAAATGAGCAGCTAACTCACCTGACAGCACTTGGCCTCTAACACTGAACTGTGGTTATTTTTTATTACAGAATTTCTGTTTAATATATATCTTAATAATTAAACATTCAACAGTATTATCAAGACAAAATTTAACAGCATTAGTCTTTCAGCACGTTTATCTTACTGGAGTTATCCTGTATGTTCGCACATGAAACCGCACCGATATATTTGATGTCTGTGCACAGATGAGGTTTGATTACATACAAAACACATACAGATAAACATACAATCCACAAATATACTCCAAGAACAAAAATACAAGTATCACTGGAATCCAGAAGGGGGAAAATTTTTCCATCTACATATTAACTTTATTTATAACTACAATTTAAAACTTTGATATATGGCTATTAGCAATAGTAAAAGTGAGTTTTTAAGTATTTTTGGATGCAAAGATGGCTTGACAGTGTCAAAAAACAAGACTGATGTTTTTTCTTCACACAATAGCTAAGGATTGCTACTTTAGTAATATAGTTTTAATTTATATATTAGCAACTAAAAGCATTACATAATTTTTCCAGGGTAATAAGAACATAATTTAGTTTTTAAAGCCCAGATCAATCTGATAACTAAAAATTGGGTAAAAGCGTGCAATCCCACAATAAACCCAGCAATAGTGATTTTCAAAGCAACCCTTGTACCTGCTTCCCAGCAAATAACTTGTAATAAACATTTTATGAGAAATCACCTGTTTTAAGAGGGAAGTAAGTAACAAAAATGAATTTTTCTGGGTATCATTTTTAACCCAGAACAGTTTTCCTAATATATGGGGACAGCAGGAGAAGGGCTCATAAAAAGGCAAACAAAGTGAACCATAAAAAGGCAAAAAAACTAAACTATGGTGAACCATACTTACCCTCCCCATCTCTCTGCAGATGCATTGTTTTGAAATCAATGAGGGGAAAAGTGATAGGGCATGACGCTAATAAAATGGAAAAAATGGCAAAAAATACTAAAGTGAACACACAGCACAGTCAGAACAAACCATACACATAACTAACACAAAGCCAAAGATACCAAAAACATTTCCCTAAAACCAGTTAGGCATTCTGCTCAAAAACTTTATTCAAAGAAATTACTACTAACCAAACTTTAAAAACAAACACAAACATACATTTCCATTTCAGCAAGCAAGGCAAAAAAATCAAAGTAGTGCTGTTTTATTAAAACTCAAACATAAAACTGAAGAAATGGAAACTCTTTAACACCAAGTACTGTTTGAAGCTTTTTAGTTTAATCGATTTGACAGAAAAATATCTCCCTTAGTTTGCTCTTTGAAAAGACCCTACTTGTATTTCATTCAAGAGTTTTAGCAGGAGAGAATCTGAAGGAAAGATATTGCCCACTTCCATTAAAAGCCAAAACCTTTTGATTGGCTGCTACAAATTCAAACCGGTGGTAGACGTGCACGACCTGCTTGCCAACTGCATTCTGTTGACTATCCTTTGAGCAATACAAAAAACAAAACCCACATACTAAGGAAGAGTAATGTGGGCTTCTATGTGGAGACCCCAGTTCTCTATTAAACAAGGTAGGTCTCTGATTCCAAAGTACCTAGTGTCTAAAGTTAACTTGGTCTCTTAAGGAAGACTTTCATTAGAGCATCCTAATCTAGATACAGAAAATCAATCTTTGTGTTGGTAGCAAAGTTGGAAGGAACAAAATGGTCTGCTAACAGGCATTCTTCCAAGCACATGCAGGGTTCATGGCAGAGAAATTCACCCAAATGTCTATTACCACTGGCTCTCTGAAAGTCATTGACCCCTATTCCTGTAAAAACCTGCAGGCGGCCTACATGGATTTGTCACAGCTGTTGAGCCAGGTTTCTAACAGGGCAGCTGAGGCACTGAAAATTAGAAGTCTATAGTTAGTTTCTTTCTGTACCACAAGCTGCAAGAGGTGGATTCTGACAGGCAAACAGTGAGCCCGGCATTAAGTTCTCTTTAGGTAAGCCTCCAGAAAGCTGAAGCTGAATACAGAAAAATCTATCTCCTCAGACCATGGAAAACAAGTGCTCTTCTGTGCTTAAAACTTAAGATCAGTTTGGCCCAGGCCACAGATTATGAAAGGCTATTTATCTACATTCTCCAAAAAGGGTGAAGCATCAGCCCTCTGTCAGAATCCCAGCCTCATCTTTCAGAGACTGCTTTCCTACTACGGCTGGCTCCAAGGATGCTCTGTTGACCACCACTTCTTTTCAGGGACTATGCCAGGGTAAATAAATGAAAGGGATGGTTGATCTGTACTGCCACCAGGATGCTAACATATCCCCTAATTCTGGGGAGCATCTTCATAAATTCCAAACATCCTAATGACCCAGAACAAAGCAAATGAAAGACAACTTCCTGATTTAGTCTAAGTTAAGACACATAATATGCCACTTGGCATGCCAAACATCTAATACAAAAAAGGAAAAAAAAAAAAGGAAGGGGTGGAGAGACAGCAGTAAAGATTGGCACAGACGATGACTTGGTTGGGGCTTTAAAAAATTAGCTATACCTTAATAAATAAATAAATAAAATTGAGTTGTGATCAAATGAGTAGACTTGAGGTGGCAAAACGAGCCCGTAGTATTAGCACTGCAATTCTTGTTATAGCTACTCTATGTCATCAGCTAACTTGCCAAATGTGACATAACCAAGGGACTTCAAGTGAATAAATAAGTAACTTGAAGATTCCTGAGTGTCTCAAAAACTCTTTACCTAGAAAGGTGTATGATCCAGGACTCCTAAATTCAAATTTGTTGCTGGCTTCCATTGTCCCACCCCCAACATTTTACTTCAAAGTTTATAAATATACCATAAACTTGAAAAAAATTTTACACTGAACATTCAAACATCAATCACCTAGATTCTACCATTAACATTTTACTATACCTGCTTTTTAACATTTATCCATCCCACCAACTTATTTTTTTCATGGATTTCAAAGTTAACTGCAAGTAATGATACATTCCCCATAAACATTTCAGCATGCAAATCATTCACTGGAGTTCAATATTTATTTAGGTTTTGCAACTTTTGATTAAAAAAAGAAAAACTTATAAACAACGAAATGCAAGTCTTAAGTACACATTTGCTGAGTTCTGACAAACAAATATACACATGTGGCGTGCTTTTTAAACTTTTCTCTTTATGTAAAAACTTAGGACTCGGTATCCATGCTAATACACAGGTGCAGAGATATGGTATATTTGCTTAGAAATGCCTTTGAAGAACATTAAAAAAAAAGTATTCCTGATGATCATAAAGGAAAGATAGCTACATATAAGCCCTCTGTTTAAAGTGAAATCTCTAAGCCCTAACATATGAAATTTTCAAAGACTGGGAGACAGCACCTGGTTTAACAATTAACAAAAGCCTATCCTGGAGATTTTATTTTTTTACTTCTAACTTCATCTTCAAAGCTAACGGATCAGATAAGAACTTCTAGTATATATGAGATAGTCACCCTACAATCTCGTTAGTGCATCTGAGTAACAACACTCACTCACTCTTCTTATATGAAAGAAAGAACTGAAAGTCAAAATGAATAAGGGTGTCCAGAAAAGAACAGTAGTCTCATTATTGCTTTAGGTAATTTCAGTTACAAATAAGAGTATCAGGAAAATAACGTGTGGCTAAAATTACCTTCCCATTTATCACCATCAGAAACATTCTTCAGATCTAAATGTGGAATTTGGGTTCCACATGCTGCTTCCCCTTGAACACCAACACTTTGACCTCCTGGTACTTCTGATTCAGTGTTGGCATTCAAATCACATATCTTGCTACTAGAATCCTGTATTTTAAAATAAAGAATACATTTCATAACCACAAAGCTTTTCTCAATCAGCTTAAAAACAAGCAGCATATATCCTTGTATGGTCTCCATTAGTGTATTATTGTGCCTATCTATACTCAGCTGTCCCACTCCCACCATCGAAATTATTTTCAAATACATATTTGCAATTTTATAATATGTAGTGCTGGAAGACAAAGTCTGGATCCCAAATTCAGGGGAAAAAAATTTTAATATATTTTTTAAGATTTCTATTTATTAGAAAGAGAGCAAGCAAGCACAAAGGGGGGACATGGGGAAAGGTAGAAGGCTTCCCACTGAGCAGGTAGCCCTATGTGGGGCTTGATCCCAGGACCCTAAGATCATGACCTGAGCCAAAGGCAGGCACTAATCAAGTGAACCACCCAGGCACCCAAGAAAATGTTTTTATAACCAAGTTACTTATAATCAAAAGTGACAAATTAAGTCGCTGCTTAAATGTAAAATACCTGGTAAGAGAATCTGTATTTACATCTCCTTTAACCTATTCAACCCAAGAGTTGAAGGCCAGATATAATAATTGGTAGGTTAAACCTAGTCAAATTTGTAAGAATCACAAGAAAAAAATAATTCTTACCAGAATCAAGTGTGACAATGTATCACTGTCAAATGACACACATTCTTTCCTAAAAATACAAGTACAGTTATTAGTCTTTTAGGAATAAGTAGGTTACTATCATTGCACATTTCTTACCTAGATTCCTCTCTTCCCCATATAGTTAGCATTTATAATGTGAGAGAAGAAAATGACAACTGAACATATGCCCATTCTTTGGAGCCCTATATCTGAAAATCACACACTACTGAAAAGATCCACAGAATTACTTCAAGTTTAGAAAAATTAAGTAACATTCACCACCCTCCCCCACACAACCACCCCCCAAAAGAAAAACATTTAAGAGTAAAATTAAATCCACAATAAATAGAAACCAAACGGGATTGACTAAATAATGGAAAAGATTTTGTAAAGTAAATATTAGCTTTAACCACAGCTTTATTATCCCCCACTCTGGGACTTCTTTCTCTTAAAGACTTTTTTGTAAAGGTATAGCGATGGTTCTTTATATTTTTTTATGGTCCTATATTTTAAATCTGATTGTTTTCTATCACAATCAAAACAAGATTTCTACTTCTAAACTTCTCCTTCCTCAAAACATAATGGTAACATATAAAAAGGAATCTTTTTAAAATTTCAATTCACCCCATATTCTCCCCCATAAAAATGAACCCCTATTTAGAACAAGTAGTAGAGCAAGCTGTCACAAATGATCTCTACCTATTTAACCAACAATCCACAGAGCATCTAGTATCACAGTAGGTTGGCAATATAACTAATACTGTGGGAAAGTTCTTCTCCCCAAAGATATGGTGGCAATTTACAATGATACACACAGATGTGGTTTCTCCCCTGCCTTAACAGTGTGTACCCAGAGACATGTCTTGACCTAACTATGGCAAATCATCTCATCATATGCATAATTACCTTATTCTTGCTGAGCATAAGAAATGAACTAAATTAAATTCTCTGGCAAGCTCAAAGGCCTTTCCTTGCTTAGAGTGGGAGCAAACGGTGGAATGAACTACATTCTACCTTACGACTACAAAAGACCCAATCACCTAAATTTGAGAAACATGAGTGTTAGGCATGCAAAATGTAATCCAACTAACCAAGGAACTCTGGATCTAAAAACAAGTTTGCTAACCTATACACAAGTTGAAGAGGAAAGAGCTTTTCCAAAAAGATTGAGTCCTCACTAAATGGATCCTTATTGTTCTACCAAATCCAGATGTCATCATTCTGGGGATGCCTGTTAATCTTATATCTTCAGCCCATAGCTCCAATATTCCCTGGGCTGGAAGAGGATCATTCCTGCCTCCTGAAAGGAAGCACAAGGAACTGCTGTAAGCAGGAAATCTGTGGACCTTCAGAGTATGGAGACACTCCAGAGACATGGCTCCAAAGAATTTACTTACCCTCAGAGAACAGGTTTCCTACTCACAATTAAGAGAGACAATGGCATTAACACAAGTTTACCTTTGCCAACAAGCTATCATCAAACCAGTAATATTTGAGAATCCTTAGTATTTATAATCTAGTCTGCATTCATTACAGATCTGTTTTCTGAATATCAATCATCCTTCCTAAGAAAGTTATAATAACTAGCAATGTTCAAAGAATCAGAAAAAGGGTAACAAGATCCAAAACCCATTCAGTGACTGAAAACATTCTAGAAAGCTTCTGTTCAAAGGACTGTATCTATTGAGTATCTATGGAGACTACATATGGCTGAAATACTCATTGCCTTAGTATCTCCCTCCCATTTTTCCTGGCCAAGGAAGTAAACAAGCACAAACTATGTAAGACTATGCTGGGATAAACCAAGGTGGAGCTGGAAAGGGAACAAAAATATCCTATACAAATGTGGTAAAGCAAATATGCTATAATCCTTCAGTTAGTTATCATAGTTCTAAGACTATGAATTAACTCACTAAATGGTATATTAAGAATATCAACAAACTCCCAATTGTTCTACAAATCAAGTGAAAAATTTTGAGTGTCTCCAAGAAGGCTCTGTTTTCCTCCCTCTGAACATTTTCCAAGTTATAACTAATGTCTGTCTGAACCTGTGGCTCCTGAGTATTTATGAATATACTTTACATTTACTACTAAAACAAGAACTTGGTTTTTTAGGTTATCAAAAATATATGTTATGACAGATTCATCTAAAAATCTCATCCCCAAATCTGTAAAGTGCTCTAATTCTCAAAATGATTAATTAGTAATGAGAGAAAATGCTTACCCCTCAAGGCAGCCATCTTCACTATCACCGTGGTCACTGCATGGCTCTAAGAGTATACCTATAGACTGACAAAAAAGAACACCACCACTGTATTAATGGAGCTCCCAATATTCACATATGAGAGAAGGTTCCCATCTAAATTATGGTATTAGATCACAAGTTAGTCAAATTCTTCATAGTAGTCTATAGGTGTTGGCATCTCTTTTTAAAGAGAGTAACTGGGCAGCCCCAGTGGCTCAGCAGTTTAGCGCCGTCTTCAGCCCAGGGTGTGATCCTGGAGACCCGGGATTGAGTCCCAAAGAGAGAGAGAGGCAGAGACACAGGCAGAGGGAGAAGCAGGGGTCTCCAGGATCACGTTCTGGGCTGAAGGCGGCACTAAACTGCTGAGCCACCGGGCTGCTCTAGAAGCTGTTTTATTTTTTAAAAAAGTTTTATATAGCTTTTTATTTTTATTAAGTTAAAAAAAGCAATAGTATTTATGGTACCTTGAATGAATTTAATAAACATTTTATAATTTTTAAATTTTATTTTCTAATGTGGTAAATACTGATACACCTATGTAAACAAAACCCTTCTGGGATACTCAACCCTTTTAAGAGTATCAAGAGATCCTGAGACTCAAACTTTGAGAATCACTGATCTCCATATCAGACTTCATCAACCTTTCTGTCTAGGATATAACTTTACATTCTCAAAATTGGGCCCATGAAATAATCATTACTAGACACAATATTTAAAATAAGCCTTGATGTTTTACTCAAAGAACCAAGTTCAAGTCCCAGCTCTACTTTTCTCATCACAAATATGAGAATAATCATTTATTTGCCTATCTCACAGTTACTGTGAATCAAAAGAAATAGCTTAGAAGAAAAACTTACAAAGTTTTTTTTTTTAAGATTTTATTTATTCATGAGAGACACACACACACAGAAAGAGAGAGAGACAGAGAGAGAGAGAGACACAGGCAGAGGGAAAAGCAGGCTCCATGTGGGGAGCCCGACGCAGAACTCGATCCCAGGACTCCAGGATCAGGCCCCGGGCTGAAGGCAGCGCTAAACCGCTGAGCCACCCGGGCTGCCCACAAAGTTCTACTATAAAAACATACAATCACATCACCAACTCTATTTAACCTACAATTCATTATACTATGAAATAATGGAAACAAATATAAAGACTGCTATAATACTTTCTAGCCAGATTTAGACAACATAATTTTTTTTAATTTTTTTTATTTATGATAGAGAGAGAGAGAGAGAGAGAGAGAGGCAGAGACATAGGCAGAGGGAGAAGCAGGCTCCATGCACCGGGAGCCCGATGTGGGATTCGATCCCAGGTCTCCAGGATCGCGCCCTGGGCCAAAGGCAGGCGCCAAACCGCTGCGCCACCCAGGGATCCCAACATAATTTTTTTAAGATTTTATTTATTAGAGAGAGAGCATGAGCACACACACGCATGAGTTGGAGGTGAATAGAAGGAGAGCGAAGCCCGACACAATAACAGAAGACAAAAGCTGATACACTAACAGTGAAGAAGGCAGATGAAATTCAGAGTAAGGTGCAGAGTTATCTTCTACATTATGCGCCAGGACAAAAAAAAAAAAAAGAGGTATTAAGGTCAGGTTAAAGTATGTCCAGACTTCAATTTAACAGATGAAAATAAACAATACTTTTTTGAGAAACTAAAACTTTGGGATCCCTGGGTAGCGCAGCGGTTTAGCGCCTGCCTTTGGCTCAGGGAGCGATCCTGGAGACCTGGGGTCGAATCCCATGTTGGGCTCCCAGTGCATGGAGCCTGCTTCTCCCTCTGCCTATGTCTCTGTTTCTCTCTCTCTGTGTGTGACTATCATAAATAAATAAAAAAAATTTAAAAAGAAAAAAAAAAAGAAACTAAAACTTTGAGTTTTATCACTTAAAGGAATTTTACTTCCTCAGAATTCACTACATAAAACATTCATTCCTTTGTAGATGGTTAGAAATAACTTGTTTTCTCTAAAACATTAGCTGGCAAACCAGCCCATACCTCCTCCTCCTACCCCTCTCTTCTCCCAAACCATCAGTCATCAAAAGGAAGTCTAAGGTGCTCTAGTCTCCGTTAAGTTAAGCTAAAGAGCTTTGGTGGTGGTGGTGGTGGTGGTGGTGGAGGCAGTACTCTTGAGAGCAGCAGCTGCAGCATAATCATAATGCCAATGTTTAGGGGCTGTTGGGGCTCAATTTCAGGAGCTAATTAAAGCCTAATGGGCATTTCTAGTAATTTTTCTGGCTTCCCCCCAGTCCTTATCCATCCATTACTGATGATTTCACAATATTTAGTTCTGCATCTCCCCATCTCCACCCACCCAATATTCTAAGCATGCTAAGGTACTTTCTTTTAAGTAAGCTAAATATCCCCACTCCATTCCACACATTTAATTTGCTTAGTAAACCTTACTACACAGTATATAAAGTATACTTATAAACCAATTTCTTCCACTGATTAAGGTATATGTAAGTCACTACAGTAAAGGAAATCATCAACAAAATGAAAAGGCAACTAAATGGAGAAAATATTACCAAACAGTATAGCTGACAGAGGTGCTTGAGTGGCTCGGTCAGTTAAGTGTCCAACTTGATTTCAGCTCACAATCTTTGGATTGTGAGACTGAGCCCCAAATGGGCTCTACGCTGGGCATAGAGTGTGCTTGCAATTCTCTCTCCCCCTATGCCCCACCCCCAGATCAAGTACATGTACTCACGCTCTCAAAACAAACCAACCCACAATATATCTGACAATGAGTTAATATCCAAAATGGATAAAAGAGCTCCTATAATTCGATAGGAAAAAACAACAGGATTTAAAAATGGGCAGAGGATTGGAAGAGAAATTTTTCCAAAGACATATAAAATGTCAAAAGGTACATGAAAACATGCTCAACATCACTAATCATCAGAGAAATGCAAATCAAAACCACAATTAGATAGCAACTCACACCTGTCAGAATGGCTATTATCAAAAAGACTAGAAATAACAAGTGCTGGCAAAGATGTGAACCACAATATATTGTTGGTAGGAATGTAAACTGGTCCAGCTACTATGGAAAGAAGTCTAGATATTCCTCAAAAAATTAAAACCAGAACATATGATTATCAGCAATTTCAATTCTGGGCACTTATCCAAAGTAAACAAAAACACTGTTTCAAAAAGATAACTGCACAGCCACTTTCACTGCAGAATTATTTACAAGAGTCAAAATGTGTTAACAACCTAAGAGTCCATCAATGGATGAATGAATAAAGAAAACACATGAATAAAGTAGTCCACATACTTATACAACAGAGTATTATTCTGCCATAAAAAGAGAAGCAAATCCTGCCATTGGTCACAACATGGATGGACCATCAGTGCATTACACTAAGTGAAAGAAGTCCGACAGAAAGACAGATGTCACATGATCTTACATGTGACATCTAAAAAACAACCTCTTTTATCATATGACCGCTACTCAAAAAATGCAAAGAACTCCTAAAACTCAACAGAAAACAACCCAATTAAAAAATGAGCTTGGAGTTTGAGAGATTAAAAAAAAATATATATATATATATATATGGGCAGGGTCGCCTGGGTGGCTCAGTGGTTGAGCGTCTGCCTTTGGCTCAGGGTGTGATCCCAGAGTCCTGGGATCAACTCCCAGATTGGGCTCTTGCATAGAGCCTGCTTATCCCTCTATGTCTCTGCCTCTCTCTCTCTCTGTCTCTCATAAATAAATTAAAAAAAAAAAATGGGCAGAAGGCCTGAACTCACTGAAGATATAGATGGAAAACAGGCATATGAAAAGATGCTCAACATGGTATGTCATTAAGGAACTGCAAATTAAAACAATGAAATACCACTACACACTTATTAGAATGGCCAAAATCTGGAACACCAATAACAGCAAATACTGGTGAGGTTGTGGAGCAACAGGAATATGCATACATTACTGATATTATATAAAAATGGTACGGCCATTTTGGAAAACAGTTGCGGGATTCTTACAAAACTTGTACCATATGATCTATCAATCATACTGCTTTAGTATTTACCCAAGGAGTTAAGAACTTATGTCACAAAAAACAGATGTTTTGTACCAGTATTATTCATAATCACAAAACTTGAAGCAACCAAGATGTCCTTCAGTAGGTGAATGGATAGAAAAGCTGTGGTACACTGAAACAATGGATTATGATTCAACATTAAGAAGAAATAAGCTATCAAGCCATGAAGAAACCTTAAATGCATATGACTAAGTAAAAGAAGTCAATATGAAAAGACCAAATACTATATAATTCCAACTATATGACATTCTGGAAAAGGCAAAACTATGTAGACAACAAAAAAATCAGCAGTTGCAGGGGTGGTGGGAGAGAAGAACAGAGTACAGGGGATTTTTAGGACAGTTTAAAAATGACAGGTATAATGAATACCTGTCATACATTTATTCAAATCCATGAAATATACAACACCAAGAATAAACTTTTAGGTAAACTAGACTTTGAGTGTTTATAATGTGTCAGTGTAGGTTCATCCTTGGTAAAATATGTACCATTCAGGTGAGTGATGGTGATAATGCAGGAGGCTATGCATGTGTTGCAGCAGGGAGCATATGGGAGATTACTTGTACCCTCCCTGTCAATTTTGTTGTAAACCTAAAGCTGCTCTAAAAAACCAAGTTTTTGGAAAAAAAAATTCTTGCATTCTTATCAAAGTAATCGATACACTACTTTCATTCAACACATTTACTTAGGGGGTGCCTGGCTGGCTCAGCTGGAGAGCATGACTCTTGACCACAGGGTTTAGAGCTCAAACCAAACATTAGGTGTGGAGCCTACTTAAAAGACAAAAGAGAAGAGAACAAGAACAAATTTACTTAGTTGTTCTAAGAGCCAGATGTTCTCCATTTGTTTGGTCACATATTCCACAAGTACTTAATACCTATGTGTTCTAGATAATGGGGATGCAATAATGAACAAAACAGATAAAAATCTCAACCCTCATAAAGGCTTAGGGTTTTACAGTCTAATAGTGGCAGAAAGACAATGAACTAATAATTTAAAAGATATGTGCAACAGTAATAACACTATCAAGTGCAAGGGGGAGAAGGACAGGAACCTCCAGGACTAGATGGGAGTGGGTCAATGGGAAGACCCCCTAATACTAAAACAGAGTGATGAGGAGATTTAGCCTTACTGAAAAGGTAAAACTGAGAAAACATCTGCAGGATCAAAGGAAGAAGCAAATCATGGAACACCTGGGAAAACAGCAATCCATACAGGACCTTAATACTAAGATGTCCATCAGTCAGTGTTTCTGAGTGCCTACTCCTATATGGCATTGGAAGAGTCTGAGAAGAGAAGTGACATTATATAATTTTCCTTTGAAAAGAATCACTCTGGGCTGCTGTGCTGAGAAAAGACCACAGGGAGTCAGAGATGGTATCATTCAGGAAATTATATCAATATATTAATCTAGGTGAAATATTGGTTTGGACCCACATGTTGGCAACAGATTCCAGATAAACTTTGAAAGTATAGCCAAAAGGCCTCTCTGTAAAGGACGAGATATGCAGTGAAAGAAACCAAGGATGACCCAAGGTTTCTGGCTGATGCATATGAAGAAATTCTCCTTTACTGAGATTGAGATTTGAGAAGAGCAGATATGTGGACAAGATTATAAATTCAGTTTGGTGCCTGTAAAATTCAAAATGCTTATAAGATATTTAAGTGGAAATGTTAAGCAGAGCAACTTGACACAGGAATTAAGTTTAAGAGAAAGATCTCACCTAGATATATAAATTTGGAAATCTTTAGCAAGTAGATGCTATTTTAAAAACCATTAGCCTAAATGAGATTATGGAGGGAGTGAATGAAAATAAGCAATTTTGAGAACTGGGCACTGAGCCATTCCAAATTTCAAAGGTTCAGAACATGAAAAGCAATCAACAAAGAGAGCAGCCAGTCAAGTAGAAAAAACCCAGAGGAGAGAGAGAGATCCTAAAAGTCAAGGAAAAAAAGGTATCAAGGTAGTGGGAGTAATTAATTGAATTAAACTGTACTCATATATCAAGTAAAATATGCAGCAGACATTATTGGTAACTTGCAAAAGCAGTTTTAGAAGAATAATGGGGGCAAAAAGTTACCTGAAGGAGGTTCAAGACAGAGTGGGAAGAGAAGAATTAAAGAGACAACACATTCAAGTTATTTTATTATGGGGGAAGCAAAGAAATAGGGGCTTAACTACAGTGGGGTGAAGAGTCAAGAGAGAGTTATTTCCTAAACATGGGAAAATAACATTTTATATTGGTGGGAATGATCCAATAGACAGGCAGAAACTGATAATCCAGAAAAGGGCAAGGAGACAACTACAGAAGCAGTAACCACAAATAGATGAAAAGGGATTAATCTAATATATCAGTAGAAGTAAAAGCATTAATATACAAGTACAGTGAAAACAACACGAACAGCTTAACTTCTGTGAGCTTAACTTCTGTGAAATGTCTCCTAGCTTATAAAATAACTGTATACTTCTACTTCTCTGAATATTTATAACAATCATCTAATATAAATATTACTCCCCACCTGTCTATGGAAAAGCAAAGAGGAGATAAGCAAAGTTGGGTAATGTGGCCAAAGTCACAGTGCTATTAAGAGGCAAAGCCAGAATACAAATCTCAGCTGACAGATCCTGAATTCTTTATTACACCTACACCTAAAGTTTATGCTTTAGTATGAAAACATGCTGAAGAAAACCTCCTTATTCATTAAGAATCTTATTTTAGGGCAGCCCAGGTGGCTCAGCGGTTTAGCACCGCCTTCAGCCCAGGGTGTGGTTCTGGAGACCCGGGATCGAGTCCCACGTCGGGCTCCCTGCATGGAGCCTGCTTCTCCCTCTGCCTGTGTCTCTGCCTCTCTCTGTGTCTCTCATGAATAAATAAATAAAATCTTAAAAAAAAAATCTTATTTTAAAAAGTGTTATCAAAACTAAACTTTGAAACACGTCTTAGGATACTGCTTTGTATATTTATTGCCATTTTAAAAACAATGTTACCAATGCCAATTATCATCAATGAAAACAATTTACTTTTAAAATGATGTTCACCAGTTTTCTTTATGAAAAGATCCCATGCCAACGACCCCAAAATTCTGAGGCACTGAGGCAGCAAAACAGGGTACCCTTTGAGGAATAGGAGGCCAATAAAAGGTTCAGAGGTAAAAAAAAAAAAAAAAAAAGAGATCTCACATTCTTCAGAAAAAAATTGGGAAATAGAAAAAAGCTATTAAAAGTAAGAAAATTAAACCATAACATCACCAACCACCTCAGCTAACATTTTAATGTTTCCTTCCAGGAAAACTATTTTTAAATATTTTATATATAATTCTCTACCCAATGATGGTTCTAGATCTTTATAGAGAGAGTTATGTTCTTGGGATTTATAATTAAGACAAGTATGTGTGTCAGTTTCTGGTATCAAAGGAACACATAAAGCAATCAGAGTTGTATGTCTAGCATACCTACACAAAGATTTTTTAGTCTGTGCGTTTCTTACCTGATTATTTTCTTCATCCTCAAATACAAAATCTTGCTGCATAACTTCATTGTCTAAATTAGTGCTAGCCACAGGTTCTGAACAGTCTCTGTTACTTTCACTGGCATTAATAATATCATCAGCAATATCAACCCTAGTAATGAAGATTAAAAAATCAGATCAGGCCAAATGTTGATTATGTAATACCTTTAAAATAAATAAATACCAATGATCTCAAACTTACACACTAAGTTTATTTTTGTCTCTCAAGGGAATGTTTTAAGAAAATTACCTTGTTTGTTATTCTCTTTGATAATTTTTTAAATTTTTTTTTATAATTTTCAAAAACAAATGAATGGCTGAAAAAATAATTTATGTGCCAAAATAATTTTCCTTAAAAATGTATACTCTCAATCATAATGATCTGTTCCAATAAAATATAAGCCTAGCACTAGACACAATAATATCAAACACTTTACCAAGTACTGTAGGAATAGCTTCCTATTGTAGATTTTTCATGTTATAGAATTTAGAATATGCAAAATCCTGCAGCAGGCTTTGATTTACAAAGATGATACTACCAATAAAGTCAGAACATAAGTTACTTCCCCAAAAATAAAAATAAAAATATTAAAAAAAAATAAAAATAAAAATAAAAAATAAAAAATAAAAATATTGTCTGAGCATGGGCAAAGGTTTTCAGGATCTCTAGCCAGAATAAAGACAAACACTAAGGAATCTACTTATATTAATTTTATCCTTTCGTACACTTTCCCATTATTTCCAACTTCTAACTACTGTTTTTTGGTTTTTTTTTTTTTTTTTTTCAGATACTGCTTTTTTCCTTTATATTCAGCCCAATAGTCGACATCAATCCAGTTTTATCAGTTCTAATCATGCCTTCAAAGCAACACAAATCAGGGCCAGAGGAACACAGGCTAATGATGCCATCTATTCAGACTACACAGCAAACCTGCAGTTGTACAATATGGTATTTCTAAAATAAACATATTGTAACCACTAGTTTTCATATCTATTAACTTTTTCAGTTTCATTTAATATTTAATAGCTATTCTAGAGTGTAGTATATATATTTGGCCTTTTAAAAATCAAACTCTTCAAAAGAAAAATCACTCTACCCATTTTTTTTGTACATCTTTCTCATATGTCCTCCAAATAAAATCTGATAAATGAAAACAATTAAATTATTGTATTATGGTCTCAAAGAAAGACACCTTTATATCCCTCAAGTACAGGGCTGAGATAACGGGAAAGGAGAGGAGACCTTTCATCCATTTAAAGGTAACAAGTCAGATGAAGAGTGAAATAACCTCACAAATTGCATAGCACACAGAGGTACCTTTTAACTGATACAAAATTCAACTATTAACAGCTAAACAACAAAAAAGTATGGAGGGAGAGCAGCAGGGTAGTAGCTGGTGACGGGATAAAATGTAAATTGCAAAAAATGATTCTGCTCACCATTTCACTCAATGACTATGAGTGATGCCGATCTGCTGTCCCTGCACCCAGCTGTCTAGATCATTTCATGTCTCTCATTGGTGTGACCATTTGTTTCAAATAGTATGGGTCTAGCTTTTTTAACATTATTTATCATACAGCATAGTGAGGTAAGTTCACTACTTTATCTGGTGTTCAGGGAGGAAAATCTAGCAGTATTGAACTTAATGTCTACTAACTTAATTGAAGATTTAGATTTTCAATGTTAAGTGAGCATATACAATTTATATACAAAGTCACTTTCCACACACACTGAGAAATTCCCGAGATCCCATTACGTAAGTAAACTATGGTTTTTAAAAGATCATAAAACAATTTTATAACTCTTAATAATAGTAAAATGTTATAAAAGTTTCTTACTGGTTATTAGATCCTTCCCCATCACAATTAATACTTTCTGCTTCATTATTACACACCAGACTTTGCTGTTGTAAATTCTTAAGATCATGATCTATGCTGCTCTGCAGATCAAAAAGGTGCTGTTCCACAGCTGCTCTAATTGTTCTTTCTAAAATGCTACAAAATAGACACATTTTAGTGAAAACCAGTCACCAAACTGGGCATTTGTCCACATAAATACAAACATTAAAACGTGACAAAGGAGACAAATTAACAGGGTATTTAAGTGGGTAAACTAGAGTATAAAAAGAAACATAAAAGGAATTCATGATACTGGGTTAAAAGTTTAAAAGAAATTTACCCCCCCAAAAAAATAAATAAAAATAAAAAAAAATAAAAGAAATTTACCCAAATAGATATTATACAAATCAATCACAGTATCACTATTACTACTGAGGTGGGAAGGATCAGTTGTCCCAGTAATTCATTCCTTGCTAGTATACCGAAAAACCATTTAAATACTTTTCAAAACTACATTTATAAAGCAAAATAATTTGTCAATACTCAGCTAAATCAAAGAAACTGTAAGAGTCCTGCCCGTATTTTTTACATGAAGTTTACTTCTTTAAGAAAACTTAATAAAAAGAGGGATCCCTGGGTGGCGCAGCGGTTTGGCGCCTGCCTTTGGCCCAGGGCGCGATCCTGGAGACCTGGGATCGAATCCCACGTCGGGCTCCCAGTGCATGGAGCCTGCTTCTCCCTCTGCCTGTGTCTCTGCCTCTCTCTCTCTCTGTGTGTGTGACTATCATAAATAAATAAAAATTAAAAAAAAAAAAGAAAAAAAAAGAAAACTTAATAAAAAGAGATGACATATCTCAATTATCTCAAAAGATTAAAAAAATCCTTTGTGGCAGCCCCAGTGGCACAGCGGTTTGGCACCTGCCTTCGGCCCAGGGCATGATCCTGGAGACCCAGGATCAAGTTCCACATCGGGCTCCCTGCATGGAGCTTGCTTCTCCCTCTGCCTGTGTCTCTGCCCCTCTCTCTCTCTCTCTCTCTTTGTGTGTGTGTCTATGAATAAATAAAATCTTTTAAAAAAATAAATAAATCCTCTGAAGAAAATTCAATTTTTATTTTATATTTTAGGCAATGCATTCTTTCTTCATTGGTTCCTACTGCAGTACATAAAATATTAACTAGGTTCACTGCCTTATGTATAATCCTTCCCCTAAATTAAGCACAATAAATACATGATTTTCATTTCTAAAGTGAAGTAATATTTTTAAATTTTAAAAAATGGTCTTCTACAAGTATACTACTTACTCCGCAGAGGCTGGTAAGATGCTGATGGGAGATAAATGGGCACTGTAATTAAAGAAAGAAATTAGCTATAAAACTTTGCAATACTAATGACAAAAAGTATTGAAAACTGTCACAGTTGCACTACCTTGACACAATCAACTTTCACATTCATTTCTGGCAGAATAGGATTCTAATTTTCTAAAGAATTTATTTCCACACAAAAAAACTAAATATACATATCCGTGTGTATGTGTAGCCAACTATTTCACTTGGTGCTCACTTGGAGAAACACTGACCTATATTCCAAGGCTGAAGGGAAAAAAGTATACTACTAGCCCAACAAAACCACCTCATCTAGGATGGTATGAAGGCCTCAATGTTCACTCTGTACTCCTTGCCTGACGTAAGAGCATATGCTACTACTCAGAGGATGTACTTAAGTGACGAAAAAGGCAAAATTGATTCTAAAATTAGACTACTTCATTCACTGTAGCATTAACAGACTTTCCTTAGCAAATTTCGCACCACACTATCTACTAATACTTACAAAAACATAAATAGCCTCATCTTCATCAGAGTTAAAAATTCAGTGAAACCCATGAGATATGAATACCACTTAAATGTTTAAAATTAAAATTGGGGGCACCTGTGTGGCTCAGTCAGTTAAGCATCTGCCTTAGGTTCAGGTCATGATCCCAGGGTCCTGGGATCAGGCTCACTGCTCACAGTCACCCATGGGGGTCACCATTTAGTCACCATTTAGTCACCATGGGGTGACTGGGTGATGGACATTAAGGAGGGCAGGGAATGCAATGAGCACTGGGTGTTACGTAAGACTGATAAATCACTGAACTCTACGTCTGAAACTAATAATACACTATATGTTAATTAATTGAATTTAAATTTAAAAAAGAAAGAAAATATATTCTCAAGATTCTCTGTAGAAAATTGAATAAACATCATGCAGCAATCTTCAGGTGTCCCTTAGAGCAAACACATCAGTAGCAAATTGCACAACTGCTTTATAAGACAAAAGTAAGTCACCCTGGTTTGGCACATATAACATCCCTCAGCTTTATAAGAAAAATTTAACTGCCAACATTAGGCTAGTTTTCATGAATGGATTATTCTCAGCTCAAAATACTTTCAAGATAAGTACTTAAACTTTGGTTTTCAAATTTAAATGACATTTTTTGGAACTTCGTTTCTGAAGGAAACTGGGGAGAAAAATCACATATATGTGCACAAAGAAGAGTTTAGCTGTGGGTCTGTTTCTAGTAGTTTCAGGTTAAAGTCAGTATTTAGTGACCTCTGCAGAAAAAAAACAAAAACCAAAAAAAGATAAATGAAGCTCTTCCTATAGCTTAAATGTTAACTAAGGTTAGATCTTTCTCTGTTATTTTGCTACAATGATTTGTTGTTTATATATGAGGTTGCCTATTTAATCATAAAAGTTAAATCTTTACATGGTCTGATCAGTTATATTTTACTCAATAATATTTGTAATTCCTAAGCTTAGGTATTAAAAGTAATTTTAGGGAGATCCCTGGGTGGCTTAGCGGTTTAGCGCCTGCCTTCGGCCCAGGGCGTGATCCTGGAGTTCCGGGATCGAGTCCCGCATCAGGCTCCCTGCATGGAGCCTGCTTCTCCCTCTGCCTCTCTCTCTCTCTCTCTCTCTCTCTCTCTCTGTGTGTGTGTCTCATTAATAAATAAATAAAATCTTTTTTTAAAAAAAAGTAATTTTAATACCTAATTATAATCCACTGACAATGTAGTTATGTTGAATGGTGTAAAGAAAATTCCTAAATCCGAGATGCCTGGGTGGCTCAGTGGTTGAGCATCTGGCTTCGGCTCAGGTCACATGGGGCCCCCACAGAGAGCCTGCTTCTCCCTCTGTCTCTCTCATGTATAAAGAAATAAAATCTTAAAAAAAAAAAAAATCTCCTAAATCCAACATCCTTCCCTTCACCATTTAATTTGTGATTTCTAGTGTGCTTTGGTTTTTACCTTACACAAAAATCTCAAGAAGTTCTAACTCTCAGCTACTTAGTCCAGAAGTATGTTACTAAAGCCTAACACCACATTTTAACTTTTGTTAGAGTTTATATCCTTTCTGTTCTTTTCCAAATTTGCCATTGTTAGGTATCTACTTAATCTCCCAGAGGAATTATCTCACTTTTTTGTCAGATTAGGTTATTACCAAAATGCTAGTAGAAAAATGGAAACAAGACAACTAGAAATACATATTTAAAATAGGATTAATATAAAATTAATATTTTTTGATGTTAACATACCATTCGTGATGAGAAAGGCTATGAAACTGACAATTATACATTGCTGGTGAAAAAGTAACTTAGTACAATTCTTAGGGAGATCACTTTGGTGACATGGTTTTTGTTTGTTTTTAAAAGATTTTATTTATTTATTAGAGAGAGAGAGCACAAACAGGGTGAGCAGCAGACAGAGACAGAGAAGGCTCCCCACTGAGCAAGAAGCCTGATGCAGGGCTCAATCCCAGGACCCTGAGATCATGACCTGAGCCCAATGCAGACACTTAACCATTTAACCAACTGAGCCACCCAGATGAACCTTGGCGAGGTGTTTTTAAAAGCTCTAAAAGTATGCATGCTCTTTGACTCAAAACTTCCACATCTGCACTCTAGAGTCTATCAAGGGACTCCTGGGTGGCTAAGCGGTTGAGCGTCTGCCTTTGGCTCAGGGCTTGATCCCAGGGCCCATTCCAGGGCCCATTCCAGGGCCGGGGATTGAGTTCCACACTGGGCTCCCTGAAAGGAGCCTGCTTCACCCTCTGCCTGTGTCTCTGCCTCTCTGTGTCTCTCATGAATAAATACATTAAAAAAAAAATTTTTTTTAAAAAGAGTCTATCAAATCTCTCAAAATCTATTCTAAATTTAAAAAAATAGTACTTTGTACCATAAAATTTTCTTTGAAACATTTTTTCCCATTATTTTATTATAAAAACTTCCAAAAGCAAAAAAATAAAATAAAATAAAAAAAATAAAAAAAAAACTTCCAAAAGCATGAAAAAGTTGAAAAATGATAAACACTTCAGATATACCAACTCGATTCTTTTTTTTTTTTTATTTTTTTTTTTAGTTTTTATTTATTTATGATAGTCACACACACAGAGAGAGAGAGAGAGAAGCAGAGACATAGGCAGAGGGAGAAGCAGGCTCCATGCACCGGGAGCCCGACGTGGGATTCGATCCCGGGTCTCCAGGATCGCGCCCTGGGCCAAAGGCAGGCGCCAAACCGCTGCGCCACCCAGGGATCCCTTTTTTTTTTTTTTTTTACCAACTCGATTCTTAATTAATATGTTACCACGGGGTGCTTGGGTGGCTCAGCGTTTGAGCATCTGCCTTCGGCTCAGGGCATGATCCTGAGGTCCTGGGATCGAGTCCCACATCTGGCTCTTTACAGGGAGCTTGCTTCTCCCTCTGCCTCTGTCTCTGCCTCTCTCTCTCTGTGTCTCTCATGAATAAATACATAAAATCTTTAAAAAGGGGCGGCCTGGGTGGCTCAGTGGTTTAGCGCTGCCTTCAGCCCAGCCCAGGGCCTGATCCTGGAGACCTGGGATCGAGTCCCACGTCGGGCTCCCTGCATAGAGCCTGCTTATCCTTCTGCCTGTGTCTCTGCCTCTCTCTCTCTCTAATTAATAAATAAATAAAAAATCTTTAAAAAAAATTTAAGTTACCCTATTTGCAAAATTATTTTTAAGAAATATCAGAAAATAGGGGTGCCTGAGTTGCTCAGTTTTGTTCAGCATCCAGCTCTTGATTTCAGCTCAGGTCATGCAAGTCCTGTGGTGGGCTCCTGCCGGGCATAGAGCCTGCTTAAGATTTTCTCTTTCCCACTCCCTCTGTACTTCTTCTCTCCCTCATCCCTTCTCTTTCTCTCAAAAAAAGAAAAGGAATAAAACAAAGAAATAAATATATAAAATGGACTAAAGTACACACAGTCAATGGCCCAATTTGAAATTATCCATGTTCATAAAGATCAGGAAGTAACATGAGAAAGTGTTTTTGTATGTGCATAAATAATGTGTGCAACTATGTATCAAATGGCTACATTTAATAAACGTGTTTTTTAAAAAATAAAAAAGATTTTTTAATGTATTTTTAGAATTCTACATACAAGCTACTAAAGACTGTCAAAATGCGGGGGCTTTTCTACTACCCCTACCCTTAAAACAAGAATGTGACCCATGGGCCACACTCTCCTGGAGTGGCAGTGTTATGTTATTTTATTGGAGATCTAGACCCCACTCCAGACCTAAAAAACAATAAAGCCAAAGTAAATAACAGCACTAACACAAGAAGAAACAAACAGAACAAAAGTGGATCCATGCATACACACTTGCTTAAGAACAAAGGTAGCACTACAGAAAGAAGAGCAAGGGCAGTTTCAAAATGAGTACTGCACAATCTGGTATCCACACTGAAAAAAGTATGTTGGCCTCACTTCCCACACCAAAGACAGAAATCAATTCCAGGTAGATTACACACCTAAATATGAAATGTGAAATAATACAGCTTTTAGAAGTTAATACAGGAATGTTAACTATACTAGAATTAAAATTTAGAAATTAAAAATATAAATAAATTAAAAATAAAAACATGTATATAAGCACTGGTAAAGAAAAAAAAGAATACGGAAATATATGTTCAGGAAAAGATCTCTTAAAACACAAAAAGCATTAACCAAAGAGGGAAAAGTATAGTAAACTTGATTAAAATTATGAACTCTTCATCAGAAGACATGAGATGGAAAAGGCATATAACATAAAATGAAGAAAAGATTAGCACAATACATATTTTTAAAGGGCTCCTACAACTCAACAAGAAAACAACCCAAGAGAAAAATAGAAGGGGTGCTTGGTTGGCTTAGTCTAAGCATTCTACTCTTGATTTTGGCTCAGGTTATGATGTCAGGATTCTAAGATGAAGCTCCATGTCAAGCTCGACACTGGATGGGCAGCATACTTAAGATACTCTCTCTCCCTCTCCCTCAGCTCCCCTACTGCTTCCCCCCCCCTTAAAAAAAAAGAAAGAAAAATAGGAAACAATTGAAGAGTTATTTCAAAAAAGAACTGACGACAATACACATATAAAAAGGGGATGGAAAAAAAAGGGGGGGGGATGAACCTATTAAAATGACAAGGGAATATTATTTCTATTCCTTCAGAACAGTTAATACCAAGTGTTGGCAAGGATGTGAAGCAATGGGAATGCTCATACACTGTTAATGAGGGTGTAAACTGGGACAAGCACTTTAGAAAACAATTTGGTAATATTTACAGAAGTTAAAAGTCAAAAAAAAAGAGCTGAAAGTCAGGTTCATGTCTTCATGTGCATGCATGTGTCACCAGAAGATGTATAGAAGAATGTACCAGGCAGCCCTTTCTGACAGTGATGACCTCCCCACGAGAACATGCCCCTCACGAAGGACCTCCTGCACCCATCCCCGGAAGAGGAGAAAAGGAAGCACAAGAAGAAGCACCTGGTGCAGAGCCCCACAAGAAGTGCCCGGGTTTCTACAAAAGCACCACCATCTTCAGCCACGCAGACAGTAGTTCTGTGTGTCAGCTGCTCCACCGTCCTCTGCCAGCCCACGGGAGGAAAAGCAAGGCTTACAGAAGAATGCCCCTTCAGGCAGAAACAGCACTAAAAGCTCCCTGAATCAAGATGAATAGGACACTGTCCCAATAAAAAGATTCTTTTTTAATTTTTTTTTTTTATTTATTTATGATAGTCACACAGAGAGAGAGAGAGAGAGGCAGAGACACAGGCAGAGGGAGAAGCAGGCTCCATGCACCGGGAGCCCGACGTGGGATTCGATCCCGGGTCTCCAGGATCGCGCCCTGGGCCAAAGGCAGGCGCTAAACCGCTGCGCCACCCAGGGTTCCCCAATAAAAAGATTTTGAATTAAAAAAAAAATGGGGGCAGCCCTGGTGGCGCAACAGTTTGGCGCTGCCTGCAGCCTGGGGTGTGGTCCTGGAGACCCCGGATCGAGTCCCACGTTGGGCTCCCTGCATGGGGCCTGCTTCTCTCTCTGCCTGTGTCTCTGCCTCTCTCTCTCTCTGTCTACGAATAAATAAATAAATCTTAAAAAAAAAAAAATGTACCCAGCAAAGCTATTCAAAAAGTAAATGATCAAAAAGAACCAACTGTCCACCAAATTAAATCACTGAGGCGTAATTATATGATGGAATGCTTTACATCAGTGAAATAAACCACAATGACGTACAACATGGATAAATCTACAGTATTTACTGAAAAGAAGGAGGATGGCAGAGTAGTAGGGGACCCGAGTTTACTCTGGTCCCTGGAATTCAGCTAGATAGCTATCAAATCACCTGGACATCTGTGAACTCAACAGGTTTTGAGATGTAAGAAAAGAATTACTGCAATTCGGGAACCCTGGGTGGCTCAGTGGTTTAGCGCCTGCCTTTGGCCCGAGGTGTGATCTTGGAATCCCGGGATTGAGTCCCATAGCAGGCTCCCTGTTTGGAGCCTGCTTCTCTCTCTGCCTGTGTCTCTGCCTCTCTCTCTTTCTCTGTGTGTCTCTCATGAATAAATAAAATCTTTAAAAAAAAAAAAAAAAAGAATTACTGCGATTCTACCAATAGAAAAGCAACCACATTTTCCAAGGTAGGAGGTGCAGAGAAGTAAATCTGAGAGGATGTACTAGGAGGGAGCCCTTGGACGCTAGCTACTGGAAAGTGATATAGCAGCAGCAGAGGGCAAAATCCAAACTTTCAAAAGTCTGCTCTGGCGAAGGGGCGTCCCTGCCTGAAAGGTGTTCAGGTGGTGAATTGGAGCATGATCCTAGATAAGACAGTGTGGTCTCAGGATCCCCGGGATCACAGTAAGAACCAGGCAGAGTTCTCAAGCTTCAGAGCAGGGAAGCTAACTGCAAAGAGACAGCCCAGAAATGGGCTTTCTGCTTAACGTTGCCATAAACCTTAAACTGTGGCGCAGTCCAACCTCTGTTCTTTTTTTTTTTTTTTAATTTTTATTTATTTATGACAGTCACACACAGAGAGAGAGAGGCAGAGACAGAGGCAGAGGGAGAAGCAGGCTCCATGCACCGGGAGCCCGACATGGGACTTGATCCCGGGTCTCCAGGATCGCGCCCTGGGCCAAAGGCAGGCGCCAAACCGCTGCGCCACCCAGGGTTCCCAGCCAACCTCTGTTCTCTGAGAAGGGATCCAACAAATGGCAGAGGAGAAGCCCAACAGGTGTGTGCACCACAGGAGTCTGTAAAGTTTGGACACTTGAAAGGGGGTCCCCAAGCCTGAGATAAAAACATCTGGTCACAGGCTAGGTGAACAGAGTGTGGAGGGAAACCAGGGAGACAAGAATGACTGACTGCTTTTCCAGGAGGGCACAATGAAAAGTGAGGGTGTGTGAACTTTCAGCTCCTTGGTTCTTTCATTCCCATCACTCAAAGCAGCATGGAAAAAAAAAAAGCCTTCCGGGAACAAGAGCTACACAGAGCAATCTGAAGCTGTTTACACTGAACCCAGCCCCGTGGCAAGAGGGGGGGTGAATTCCACCCAGGGAAAGATACCTGAGATTAGTGTAATAGGCCCCTCCCCCAGAAGACCAGCAGAAACATCCAGCTAAGACTGTTTACTGATCTCACAGAAGTATAAAACACCAGCACTAAGGGAAAATAATACATAGAATTCATGGGTTTTTTCTCATGATTCTTTTAGTGTTTCAATTTTAATTTTTTTTTCCTTTTCAACTAATTTCTTTTTATCAACTTTTAAAAATCTTTTAAAATTTTCATTTTTACATTTATATATGTATATATATTTCTCAATTCTGGTTTCTTTTCATTATATTCAACTTTATTTTTTCTATATATGTAAGTTTTCATTCTATACAATTTTGGCATCTAGTTTCTTGTAACAAACAGACCAAAATACACCAAGGATCTAGTGTATTGCTCTGTTCTGTTCACCTATTTGATTATATTCTCTCTTTCTACCACTACCCCCCTTTTTTAGTTTCTGGTCTCTTCTGATTTGTTTAGTGTCTATTTTTCTGGGTCCTTGTTGCTATTTTATTATTCTGTTCTCTAATTCATCTGTTCTCTGGATAGAATGACAAGACAGAAGAACCCCCCAAAAAGAGAACATGAGGCAGTACTGACTGCCAGGGACCTAATCAGTAGGGATAAAAGATGTTAAAAACTAGAGTTCAGAATAACAATTATAAACATACCAGCTACGCTTGGGAAAAAACAAACAAACAAAGACACTAAAGAATCCCTCTCTGGAGAAATAAAAGAACTAAAATCTAATCAAGTCAAAATTTAAAAAGGCTATTAATGAGACGTAATAAAAAGTGGAGGCTCTAATTGCTAGAATAAATGAGGCAGAAGAGAGAATCAGTGATACATACAGAAGACCAACAGAGAATAAAGAAACTGAGAGAAAAGATAAACTACTGGATCACTAGGGAAAAACTCGAGAGATAAGTGATGCCATAAAACAAAACAATATTAGAATAATTGAGATCCCAGAGGAAGAGGAAATGGGGAGAGCAGAAGGTATAATTGAACAAATCATAGCTGAGAACTTCCAAATCTGGGGGAAGAAGCAAGCATCCAAGTACAGGAAGCACAGAGAAACTCCCCTCAAAATCAGTAAAAATAAGTCAACACTTTGACATTTAATAGTGAAGCCTGAAAATCTCAGGCACAAAGAGAAAATCTTTAAAGTAGGTTGGGTCAAGAGATCCACAACCTACAAAGGTAGAAACATTAGACTGGCAGCAAACCTATCCACAGAGACCTGACCTGGCAGGCCAAAAAGGACTGTATTCAAAGTGCTAAATGAGATAAATATGCTGCCAAGAATACTTTATCCAGCAAGGATGTCATGCAAAATAGGAGGAGATAAAAACAGAAACTAAAAGAATTTTTGATCACTAAACCAGCCCTGCAAGAAATGTCAAAGGGGATCCTTTAAGCAAAGAGAGAGCTTTAAAAGAAAACATAAAAGAAAAGAAAAGAAACAATACATAGCAACAGAGACTTTGCAGGTAATACAAAGAAAAGAAAAGAAACAATACATAGCAACAGAGACTTTGCAGGTAATACAAAGGCACTACATTCATTATCTTTAAATAGTTACTCTGAATGTCAATGGGCTAAATGCTCCAATCAAAAGACAAGGGTTATCAGATTGGAAAAAAAAAAAAAAAAGCAAGGGGGCAGCCTCTTGGCTCAGTGGTTTAGCGTCGCCTTCAGCCCGGGTGTGATCCTGGAGACCCAGGATCAAGTCCCGCCATCAGGCTCCCTGCATGGAGTGTGTTTCTCCCTCTGCCTATGTCTCTGCCTCTCTCTCTCTCATGAATAAATAAATAAAATCTTTAAAAAAAAAAAAAACAAATACACATGGAACATTCTCCAGAACAGATCACATACTGGGTCACAAGTTGACTCTCAACCGGAACCAGAAGACTGGGATTATTCCCTGCATATTTTCAGACCACAATACTTTGATACTTGACATCAATCCCAAAAGGAAATTTGGAAGGAACTCAAATACTTGGAGGTTAAAGAGCATCCTACTAAAAAATGAATGGGTCAATCAGAAAATTAAGGAAGAATTTTAAAAATTCATGGAAACAAATGCAAATGAAAACACAACTATTTTTTTTAAGATTTTATTTATTTATTTATTTATAGAAACACAGAGAGAGAGGGGGGCAGAGGAACAGGCAGAGGGAGAAGCAGGCTCCATGCAGGGAGCCCGATGTGGGACTCAATCCAGGGTCCCCAGGATCACACCCCAGGCTGCAGGCGGCGCTAAACCGCTGCGCCACCAGGGCTGCCCCAAAACACAACTATTTTCTAAGAAGGAAGTATATAGAAATATGAGCTTTTCTCAAGAAACAAGGAAGACCTCAAATACACAACCTAACCTTACACCTAATGGAGCTAGACAAAGAACAGCAAATAAAGCCTAAACCCAGCAGGAGAATAATGATTAGAGCAGAAATCAATGAAATAGAAATCAAAAGAACAGTAGAACAGACCAATGAAACCAGAAGCTGGTTCTTTCAAAGAATAAGATTGATAAATCCCTGACCAGACTTATCAAAAAGAGAAAGAATCCAAATAAATAAAATCATGAACAAGAGAAGAGAGATCACAATCAAACACCAAAGAAATACAAACAATTGGGCAACCCCAGTGGCTCAGCGGTTTGGCGCCACCTGCAGCCCAGGGTGTGATCCTGGAGACCCGGGAGACCTGGGATCGAGTCTCACATCGGGCTCCCTACATGGAGCCTGCTTTTCCCTCTGCCTGTGTCTCTGCCTCTCTCTCTCTGTGTCTCCCATGAATAAATAAATAAAATCTTTTAAGAAAATAAAAAAATAAAATAAACCACTGGTTGTGAAAAGGTGGTCAGTCAACCAAAACACACAAACTATTTTCATAATATTTGCCTTTTTCACTGTGCTGACTTTTGCATGATATACCAAATCAATGGTAGAAAAAAATGCTTGGGGTCTTAGCATAAATCCAGGCAAGTGGTACCAGACTGTACCATGGCCACTGCATTCTTTACCACTACTCACTTGCAAATTTTTAAAAAGAGGACCAGTCCTGATGAAGGAGCAAAAATTATTAATTTTACCTCAGCCCTGAGTACAATTCATTTTAGTATTTGGTATGACAAAATGGGAAGCACATTTAGAAAAACACTTCTGCACAGCATAGTACAATGCTTGTCTTGTTTGAATTGTGAACTCAAGTTTTATCTGGGATCACCGTTTTCACTTGAAAGATAGGCTGACAAACTATATATAGTTATTCCAACCTGAATAATCTGACAGACATTTTCTCAAAAATGAGCAAGACTGAGACTTTAAGAAAAACAAGTGACACAGCTGATAAGATTTGAGTTTTCAAGTAAGAAATTGAATTCTGGAAAACCTTTATCTTTACCATAAACTCACTAATGTCCCAGGACTTAAAAGATGTCTTTAATACAATCAGTGGTAATATTAAAGAATGTGAATTGTTGATACTATGTAACAAAATGTATCATCATTTGGAAGATCCGAGTAACTCCCTGAAGCCTCATTTTCTGAATGCCCAATTACCATGTTACAAAATCAAGCATGAATAAAATCACCACAGCACAAGACAGACCCACCAAAAGACCAGAGCATGAAAAATTCACAGATATGGTTTCAAGTTATGCAATACAAATAACTTCTAAAACGCTGCTACTTACCATGTTTTGGCATATTATCAAGAAAGAATGGACACAATTATCTGAAAAGACTATGAATGTTCTATTTCCAGCTATATACTGGTGTGATGGCAAATTTTCTTCATATACTTAAACCAAAATAACATACAGCAACAAATGCAATGCAGAGGAAAATGAAAGAATTCAGCTGTCATCTACTAATAATGCCAGACATTAAAGAGATTTGTAAAAATATAAAACAAGTCACTAAAAAATTTTTCACTATGATGTTTTTTTGGAGATTTTGGAAAACACAGTTAACATTTTAGAATTTTACATTAACATGTAATGGATTTATTACTACTTTAAATATATATGTAAATCTCTCAGTTTTAATTTCTAATATAATAAATACCAACAGTAATAAGCTACCGAAACAAAAGTTCTTTGGATCCTAAATAATTTTTAAGTGTGTAAGGGGGGTTATAAGACCAAAGTTTGAGAACTAATGACCTAAACCTAATAGAGGAGGAGTAATCAAAAAACTGTTAGGTAAAAAAAAAACAAAAACCCACAAAAAAGCCCCTTAGGTCATCAATGGCTATATACAAGCATCTTCCAAACTACAACTCAACAAAGATATACTTCCAATGGCTTAAATATGTTGCTTTAATTTATAATGTGGTAAGGGCCTGTAGGTAAAATCAACATTAACAGAGGTTGGGGCGGGGGAGCCCAGCCCTGGTGGCTCAGCAGTTTAGCGCCGCCTTCAGCCCAGGGTGTGACCCTGGAGACCCGGGATCAAGTCCCACGTCAGGCTCCCTGCACGGAGCCTGCTTCTCCCTCTGCCTGTGTCTCTGCCTCTCTCTCTCTCTGTGTCTGTCATGAATAAATAAATAAAATCTTAAAAAAAAGAAAAAAGGTCTTGGGGATCCGTGGGTGGCTCAGCAGTTTAACACCTGCCTTCGGCCCAGGGAGTGATCCTGGAGTCCTGGGATTGAGTCCCACATCAGGCTTCTGCATGGAGCCTGCTTCTCCCTCTGCCTGTGTCTCTGCCTCCCTCTCTCTTTTCTCTGTGTCACTCATGAATAAATGAATAAAATCTTTTTTTTTTTAAAGGTCTCTGGAGTTGTAAATAATTTTTAAGAATGTAACATTTAAAAACAAAAAGTTTGAGAATTGCTATTTTTAAACTATCACTAAACTTTTATTCCCTTAGGTTTCTAACATATTTTCCCATAGTTACTTGTGAAGAAAAACAGAGTAGTTACCTAATACTCCAGTAAATATTTATAAAGTACCTCACAGAAAAACTCAAAAAGATGGAACATTAAAAGCTACCAAAAGTTCAATCTCCAGTATCCACTAATTCCCTAAAACAAATTTATTAATAGTTCCCTATATCCTAGGGCTTATGCTTATGCATTCCCCTATTTTTCTTTCATCTATGGTAGACAATCAAAGAATGTATTTTTTGGGCAGCTCAGGTGGCTCAGTGGTTTAGCACTGCCTTCAGCCCAGGGCCTGATCCTGGAGACCCAGGATTAAGTCCCATGTCGGGCTCCCTGCATGGAGCCTACTTCTCCCTCTGTCTGTGTCTCTGCCTTTCTCTCTCTCTCTCTCTCTCTCTCTCTCTGTGTGTGTCTCTCATGAATAAATAAAATCTTGGAAAAAAAAAAAGAATGTATATTTTTACCTTTATGCAAGCAATCAGCCAACACTACAATAAAAGATTAATATACAAATATTAACTGAAATTTTTATCATTACTAATTCTCAAAGACCACTCTG
The DNA here is from genome assembly GCF_018345385.1 of Vulpes lagopus. Lineage (NCBI taxonomy): Eukaryota > Metazoa > Chordata > Mammalia > Carnivora > Canidae > Vulpes > Vulpes lagopus. The sequence continues at coordinate 106,772,551 of NC_054830.1, read as the reverse complement.
GTAGACACACCTGTTTTTGCTGCCTGATATCCCCAATCTTTTCTTTTGGTAAACAGCCCCGTTTTTCTGTGGCAAATTAATCCCTCTTCTCATCCAATAATCTTGATAGATACATAAATTAATAATGACCAGCTCTATCTAACGAGACACTTGACCCAATTTAGACCAGACTCTCTTCCCTGCCACCCCCCACAGGAATCTGGTCTTGAGCAGAATGAGAGACAGTAGGAAACAACTGGAAGGAACTCTCTGAGTAACAGCCCCATGCTAGAGATTCTCCCATAACCCTGCTACTAAATTCTCCAGGGCTTCCTGTGTTATCTCTGCTTTATCTGCAGACTCTGCAATCTATCCAGGATTCTTCTAATAAATTGCATTTTTTCTTTCCTTTAACCAAGGTCCATTTTTGTGACGTGTAATTAAAGGAATCCTGACTACCTATCACCAAATCTCCAATGAATCTAAAAATTAGCTGGAAGGAAGGACTGTCTACAAAACTAGAAAGATAATCAAAAAGACGAAACTATTAGAAGTATCCATTTAAATAACTTTGCTGATAATAAATACAAATACTGAAAAAATTTCCCCTCTATCAGTGCTACTCAACAGAAATTTCTGCAATGACAGAAATGTTCTGTATCAACACTAATGCAGTGGCCACTTATATGACTGTTGAACACTTGAACTGTGGCTAGTACAACTGTGAGAGTGATTTTTAAACTTTAATTTTAACTGGTTCAAGTTCAAATTTAAATAGCCACATGTAGCTAGTAGCCACCTATTAGAGATGTAATTCTAATTTACCAAATTAAGAATATCCATTTAATCTACTGTTTTCAGCTCCTGGAGGAAAAAAATGCTAATGGCAATATAAATCAGGATAAGTCTCTTAGGCTTGCTGGAAATACTTACCAAGCCAAAGAAAAGTTCACTATTTGAACCTAATAAATGAATGCAAATAGTTCAAAAGAAGGAAAAAGGGGCCTAAGAAACCTAAAAGGTTGTTCAGTAGCAGCTTAGTACAGAGTACATTTTAGCTTAGCTAAAATAATTCAAAACTTCCAGAAAAAAGGACAGGAAATATATAATTAAGATATAAACAGCTCAGCATATAATTTCTAAATATCTTAATATGTAATTATAGTTAAGAGGCTCCCCCCTTCCCAAAAGTAAATTAGAAGAGCATGTACACAGAAAAAGCACAATCATAATGTTAAATCAGGGGCAAAAGAGTAAACAAACATGTTGATATACCACAATTACAATCATGTTTGAAGAAATCATTTATAATATATAAAGATCCAGAGGCCCACAAAGAAATTCAATAGTTCTGTTTGGCAGTAAACATCTTAAGTTGTTTTATAATTTTCCTAAATGAAATTGGACAGTTTCTCCCTTAGATATGAGTTATTTTATGTCATGAGTTAAATGACATTTTGCCTTCTGTTAAATTATTTCCTCTGCTTTTCAATCATCATTCTACTGAACATGGATTTAATGAAAGATATCTAGTGATTTAAATATACTGCTGCTCTCCTAATTAGAAAGGGCTAGTTGACAAAACATGAGACACACCTAACTCTAGAAAATGAACAAGGGGTAGTGGAAAGGGAGGTGGGCAAGGGGTTGGGGTGACTGGGTGATGGGCACTGAGAGGGGCACTTGGCAGGATGAGCACTGGGAGTTATGCTATATGTTGGCAAATTGAACTCCAATTTTAAAAAAAGGGGGGTTAGTAAACCATAGAACTTTACAGAGAACTAACATACCTAGAGCTATGGGATTCTCGAATTCTCTAACGCTTCCTAAACAGTATGTTCAGTGACTCCAGCTATGCATTAACATAGTGCCTCTACCCTACCACATTTATAAAGTACACAGTATGCCACGTAAGTAGTATTCCTTAACACACAAAAAAAAAAATTGGAAAGAAATATCTTAATGCATCACAGAGTTCTCTTTTTACAGCCCAACTCAACCTAGTTCTAGTCTAGAAGCTGGAAATACAAGTTAATTTGACCACTTTATCTTTCCATTTCCAAAGGTCCTGAAATTTTACCCAACTCAAAAAAAAAAAAAAAAAAAAAAAAAACTTTAAGAAGAAATGTAAAAGGCTGTATTTTGAAAAAAATATATAAATGCTGACACCTGAAATTTTCTTAGCAAGTTTGCTTAAAATTTTCTTGTTGCTCTTTTTCATACATAAATCAATCTTTCACATTAATACAAATCATTAAATCATTAAAATTTGTATGATTCAGTGCTTCAGTGAATCTACATCTAGAATAAAAAGTTCAAAGGCTAAAGTTCTTTCCATTGAAACACTACCTTGTTGATGCTGTAACACTATTTGGTTCCAGGATATTTTCAGTCATCCTTAACTGTACCACCTCTGCCATGTCACTTGATTTTTCTGCACCCTCTTCTGGAAGTTCTTCTATCTGTTCCAACTTTTCATCTTCCTCTTCTTCCTCAGAAAGTTCATTAACCTATATAAATAAGAGACAATTGAAAATAAAAAATGAATACAACTGTTAACTGACATTAAGATAAACTAAGAAAACGTTCAACACAACTCATTTTACTTCATTTCCTAGGACCAATTTTACTAATGGAATAAAGTAATTGCCAACTCTCTCATATTAGAAGAAAACTGCAAACCAAATGTAACGTTTTAAAGCACAAAGCAATGATGACCTTAGTCTATCACTAAGAACATGAGTAAGACTGCAAACGATGAAAAGCTTGCACACTGCAGTTAGTTAACATTAAGAAAGCTTCATTTCCTAAGCATTCAGTTTTACAGACTGAATACGTAGGAAGATTTCTAACTGACCTCTCTGATTTCCAGGTGCATTTAACAAGTGATTTTAATATAGGGGAAGTGTTGGAAAAGGGCAGATAAATTTTGCCTTAAGGTGTTAACTATATTTTAGAAATGCCAGCTAACTTCTAAATGATTCAGACGGAATTTTTCATGAAAAGACTGGATCTTACAAGGGAGGACTCATTGTTTTGGCCAATAAGCACAACTGAAAACATTCAACACAACTCATTTTTTAGGTTAGAAGGTTATAATTCTAATTTTGGGAGGAGCTATAAAATGTCTTCCATTATCAAGCTGACTACCTAAATAAATAATCACTCTAATAATAATATCAGAGAAGGAAAACCAACAAAATATTCCCAAATGAGAAATAACTTTTCAAGCTATCCCAAAGAAGAAACCAGTCATAAATTGTCTTGACATCTTTTATAATTTAATACTAGTCATTAAAAACACAGAGCAGCAAAAGTATATACCTTTATCCACTCTAGACAAGTGCACTGAAAATACCTAAAATAAATTCACCACTATGTGTAACAGTGGTGCTCCTTCCAGATAGTCAAACATATTCTCTGGAATACTCCAGAGAGTAAACTTCAACCAGAAGAAAAGTGATTTCCCTGTGGTATTCTCTACCACACTCGTAATCGGCAAGGACAGATGGCCTGCTTTCTTTTTTTTTTTTTTTTTTGATGGCCTGCTTTCAAGTGTAATACAGTAAGTACTTAAAAGCCAGACTCTGAAGGCAGAAAGTTGTATGTCCACACTCCTACTGTGCCCTTAACTATCTCTCAGTTTACTTAATTTCTCTAAGTCTATGATTAAAATGGAGATGTCATATATACTATCTACGTCATAAGGCTAGTTGAAAGGATTAAGTAATATATGCAAACTCTTATACAGTGTCTATACATAATAAGCAATAAATAATAGCTATCACTATAACTGGATTTGTTATTTCTATATAGCACAGAGCCTAGTTTCTACATGTAACATCACTTCTTTTGAGAAAGACAGGCAATATTTGCCACCCAAACTAAAGCTGGAGCTCTCAACCACTGGTGTATCAAGGTCAGCAGTCAGCTGGGTCATTAAAAATTCCTTATTAATTATAATACTTAATAATTTCAATTTGTGAACCATTTATTTTATATATAAAGCATACTCAGCAGATTCAGCTGAATTTGTTGTGCTCCTAAATGCTAACCCTCATCTATCCCCTATCATGTTGAACAGTGATGAAAAAGACTAAAAAACAGTAAATGATTATTAACTGAAAGGTAGTATTTATACATGAAGTTGAAAATTTCATATGATAAATCAGTATTTAAACTGAATCAAATGGAAAATAATCTTCATTTCCATATATGTATTTAATAAATGAAATTCAAGAATATACTTAGTATCTACCTGATAATTCAAGAAAGAAAAAAATACAAGAAAATACTGATTTCAGTAGTATTAAATGGGAATTACTGTGGCTCATCAATGAAAGTTTGGGCACCACAGAATTATTTTAAAAAAAAATTTAAGATAGCTACTTAAACCAAGAATAAGTATTTATTCAGTCCACATATTTTTGGTACAGAGGTACTACTATTTTAACATGCACAACATATGTTTTAAAAACAACTCTGTGCCTATAGTCAATAGCTCTCAGGAACTACAAATACCTTATACTCAATTATATTGAATATGTTATATTCAATTCAATAAGCTTTAGGTAAACTAATTGACATTGCCCACTATTTTCACCAATAATCATCCAATAAGATATGACATGAAAAATACCCTAGTGGGATTTCTTTTTCCCCTCTTCCCATTTCCCAGGCCTCCCAATATAACTTCCTGCAGTAAGAAATGATTAAATAACTTTGAGTGAGAGTATTAAAAACTTTAAAAATGCCCTCTCTCACTCCACACTTCACAAGTTCTTAATCCTCTCCTTGTCAGCCTGAACTTCTATTTATCGTTGCTCTAATCTGTTCCTAAGTTATTCTGAACCTAGCCTGTGTACGCAACTGCCTCAACTCCACTTCTAGAAAACCGCTCACTCCACTTATGGAAAACCCTCATCCATACTTACATCTCTTCTTTCTTTGACTGCTGTAATTCCCTTCTCTAGGGCCTCGTGAAATGCCTGCTCTCCAGACTCCAGCTTGTGGAGAACGCTGCTACCTGCCTTCTCAAATGTATAAAGAAACATAATTATCACCTACATCTTCAAACCACTCTACTGAATTTGCATTCATGTAGGGATCCCATACAAAGAACCTGTCCACCAACTCTGGGTCATTTCTCAAACACTCCCTATTCATCATCTCCAGTCATCTCTCTCACACTATTAATAAAAATATCTACCACCTTGAAAAGGCTCTAACAGCCAAATACTTGCATCAATGGTATAAAACTCCAAGAGAATAGAGCACTAGATTAACTCTGCTTCCTTCAAATATAAAAATTAGAAGAAAAATAATCAAAGCACTGCAAAGATGGGCTTGGTTTATCCACATCTTTAAATATGGGGAAAAGAAATGAGCAGCATTTAAGTCAGGTCAATTTAAAAATACAACCAAAATGTGCTAAATTTGAGGAAATTTTACTTTCACTCACTACATTATCACTTCAGTCTCACAAGTCAAATTAAAGTTACCAGATCTGCTTTCAAGAAAACAAACTTTCAGGTATCTGAATTCTGAAATAATTCGGTTGATTAGTAATGTGGGCCAAAATAATTAAATATACATCACTGTTTCCTAGGACCCACAGCACTACTCCATTTATTTAGCATATTCTATTCAATATGCTAACATCCCTTTTTCTTCCCCAAAGATTTTTAAATTTATTTGAGAGAAAGAGAGCGTGCAAGAAAAGGAGCAGAGAGAGAGGGACAAGCACACTCTGCACTGAGCAAGGAGCCCAACATGGGCTCGATCTCATAATACTGAGAATGAAAACCTGAGCCAAAATCAAAAGTCAGATACTTCACTGACTGAGCCACCTCAAAGAAAGAGGCATCCTCTTTTCTATCCGTAGATAAATGTGCAGAATTCAACATTACGTTTTGGTGTTAATTAACCACAATTCTATTTAATGTAAAGCACAACACTTGTTAAGTCAATTTTTCTAGTGCCTAAACAAATATAAAAATACAAATGCATTAGATGTAAGTTATTTCACCATACATAACCTGCAAGATATCAGAAATATCAGGGAATTAGATCACAACATAAAACATAGTCATGGCATACCCTGAAGCCTTCAGAGTCATCAAGATATAAATATTAGGGCAAACTGGCATCATCAGTTTCTTACAAGTCAAATCATCTTAGAAACGTAGGAAATGAGTAACACAAATGTATGCATATTATTTCATCCTGAGCGGCCATAAATTTTATCTAAAAAAATTACTAAACTAAAATATAATTCTTTTTTTTTAAATTTTATTTTTTAAAGTAATTTCTACACCCAACTTAATACGGCTTGAACTTACAACCCCAAAAACAAGAGTCGCATGCTCCACCAGCCAGACACCCCTAAACAAAACTAATTTAAAAAAAAGAAAAGTAGCATACAAGTCCCCAAAGATGGGATTTCTCAAGAGCATCAAAAGATATTAAAGGTTTGGGACGCCTGGGTGGCTCAGCAGTTGAGTGTCTGCTTTTGGTTCAGGGTGTGATCCCAGTTTTGGGATGGAGTTTCACATCGGGCTCCCCACAGGGAGCCTGCTTCTCCCTCTGCCTGTGTCTCTGCCTCTCTCTCTCTGTGTCTCTCTAATGAATAAATAAAATCTTAAAAAAGAAAGATATTAAAGGTTTAAGGAATATCTATATCCCTGCTCTCTTCTTGTCATTTTCTTTAATGCAAGAATAATCTTGAAGAGGGTTCTGAAGAGGGGCACCTGGGACGCTCAGTCGGTTAAGCAGCTGCCTTCAGCTCAGGTCATGATCCTAGGGTCCCGGGACTGAGCCCCACATCAGGCTCCCTACTCAGCAGGGAACCTGCTTTTCCTTCTCCTGCTTCCCCTCTTGTATGCCTGTATGCCTGTATGCCTGTATGCGCGCGCACTCTCTCTCTCTCTCAAATAAATAAATCTTTAAAAAAAAATTTTTTTTAAGTAATTTTGAAGAGATGTACCAAATTTTTTTTTTTTTTTTTTTTGATGTACCAAATTTTTAAGTCAGGACCTGTATATGATAGAAATTCAAAAAATATGCCAAAAGTTCCATGATCACTGATTCTGGCTATGAATTTCACTCACTTGATTTTACTTTACAAATGTATACATATGCGTGTTTTCATTCTCAGATCATACATTACAAACTGCAATTTGGCTTGTTACTGTTTCCTTAAAGTTTCTAATACTTGAAAAGAAAGAGAAAAGAGGTAGGGAGAAGGAAAAGGGAAGAAGGGAAAGAGGGAGAGAAAATCAGACGAAGATACAAATGCCTACATGAAGAAAACATGAAAAACTAAGGAAGGTCTCAACGTCAAGTATTTTAAAAAGACTTATCCATAGAAGTCACAATAGTACAGAAACTGTTTTTTAAAAACGATGGGCTATCCAGAAAATAAAACTATTAAATTCACATTACCAGAATCAACACCTATAAGAACTAATGAAAATTTCTATGGTAAACTAACTTTCAAGAGATGCTGCTTCTTAATCTAAAAGCAAATGAGGGGCAGCCTGGGTGTCTCAGTGGTTATGTGCCGCCATCAGCCCAGGGTGTGATCCTGGGGACCAGGGATCAAGTCCCATGTCGGGCTCCCTGCATGGAGCCTGCTTCTCTCTCTGCCTGTGTCTCTGCCTCTCTCTCTCTCTCTCTCTCTCTGGTTTCTCATGAATTCAAAAAAAAAAAAAAAAAAAATCTTTAAAAAAAATAAGTAAATAAAAATAAAATAAAAGCAAATGAAGTCACCCAATGTGCATCAATAAATAATGACCATAAAATTAATCCTCAAAACATGGATATATACAAGTGAAAAGGGGAGCTACTAATAATTACTTGAGAAACAAATATAAACCAGAACTCTTCTGAGAAAAAGGGGTATACTATCATCTTTTTTAATGGAAATCAGTATACTAAATCAAATTATAATGTTGCATCCATACAATAGGGACCTATGCATATGTAAACAAAAGAATATGTTCTCTATATTCCAATAAGAAAAGAATTCCATGGGCAACCCATGTGGCTCAGCAGTTTAGCACTGCCTTCAGCCCAGGGCCTGATCCTGGAGATCTGGGATCATCAGTCCTGCATTAGGCTCCCTGCATGGAGCCTGCTTCTCCCTCTGCCTCTCTCTGCCTCTGTGTGTGTGTGTCTCTCATGAATAAAAATCTTAAAAAAAAAAAAAAAAGAAAAGAAAAGAATTCCACAGTACACTGTTAGCTGACATACTTTAAAAAAAAAAGGGGGGGGGGATGCCTGGGTGGCTCCTCTGGCTCAGGGCATGATCCTGGAGTCCTGGGATTGAGTTCCACATCAGGCTCCCTGCATGGAGCCTGCTTCTCCCTCTGCCTGTCTCTGCCTCTGTGTGTGTGTGTGTGTGTGTGTGTGTGTGTGTGTCATGAATAAATAAAATCTTAAAAAAAAAATAAAAATAAAAAACTGAGCAAATATTTACTTTGAATAACAAAACTCTAGAAAAACATACATAAAAAACTAATGTGGGGCCAAAGAGTGGGTATGGGTAAAATCAAGAAATTTCACTATTTCACTTTTTTTTAACCAGGTGAATGATTTACTCATTAAAAAAAAAAAAAAAAAAAAAGCAGCCCCACCCCATGCCCAAAATATAAGTAACTGCATAGGTTTTAACCTAACAGAAGTTTTTTCGGGACACCTGGGTGGCTCAGTGGTTGTGTGTCTGCCTTCGGCCCAGGGCGTGATCCTGGAGTCCTGGGATCGAGTCCTACATCAGGCTCCCTACATGGAGCCTCCTTCTCCCTCTGCCTATGTCTCTGCCTCTCTGTGTCTCTCATGGATAAATAAATAAAATTTAAAAAAAAAAAAAGTCTGACAAATTATTTCACTTAAGTGCAAAAGAAAAACCTGCACACAGACCTAAATTACAAATCCTAAAACATGAAAATTCTGAATTAATATGGCTTTACAATAAATTAATGACTGCATCAATATTCTCATTTCATGAAGGAGAAAGTAATCAGGTCCTTGTACCATCTCAACCATTAACGCATAGCAGAACAACAAAATATAACGTAGCCAGAGAAATGGATGTTAACTTTCCAAAGACATAAAAGTTAAAAAACTACCGTGATGCTTCCCAGTAATGACAATAATTGCACTGCTCTATTGACTTGTGACTTTAATCAAGAAAAGCTTCCTATTTTTAAAAGTTTGTGTGAACTTTGTATTCAATCTTTCCCTCCCCCTTCTATTTCTCACCCTTTGCCTACATTCCTCCATGCTGGTTCTTCACAAAAGCAAAAAAGAACACCCTATTCTTACAAAATAAACAATGCTTAAGTTAGAAGAAAAACATACAAACCCCACAAAATATCTCAACATATACTCTGCTTTCAATGCCTTTTCCTTACTATTCAAATTGAGAACAAGAAAAAAATCACATTCATATATTACGTGGATGTGTCACTCCATATTATTACATATAATAACCAAGAGAACTGCTTTGTTTAGTACTTAAAAATTTCACCTGAGTTTGCGTCAAGCCCTAAAGAGCATAAATATGCTCCAAGTATTTAAAATACTCTCACCTGTTCAGTAATTGAACTCAAATCATTAGATGAGAAATCTTCCTCTTCATTCTCAAAAAACTCATAGTAATTTTCCAGAAGTCCAGCCATTATCCTGCTCACTATTTCTTGTTCTTTCAGATCTTCCACATCTGTGTAAATGCTACGAATAAAAGTCCACATTGAATTGAGAGTCCTTAAATCAAATACACGTAAAATTAGAAGACAACCAATGACTCACTTTATAAACCTGAGCAATTTATGTCATCATTCTGTGCCTCTGTTTTCCCATCTGTTAAGCCTACCTAATTTGTACCCTCTTCACAGAAATGCTGGGAGGATTAATCAGATCTACTATAAAAAATAATGGTTCACCAAGCAACCTATGATTCTTGGGAAATAATATAATGACTCTATTTCACAAATTCAATTTTTTTATTACATAAAAATTTCTGGAAAAACTTACTGGAAGACATCTGGACCAAAGACAGCAGCCAAAGAGTTTGCAGACCAAATTTCTTCATGATGTGATGCTACATTGGCTAAAAATCTACACAGAAACTTTAACAAACTGTAATTAACAGGTGGAAGCTGCTGTAAAAGGAACCTCAACTTTCTTCCAAATTCATCTTCATTATTATAATCTATAAAACATAATGACAGGTTTTTTTTTAATGAAGTAAAAGTAAAGCTCAGATATTTTGCCAGGTTCACATTACTCCACCCACATCACCTTTTTACTATTAACAATTCAAAACCTCTTCACTTCCTCCACCAGAGGCCAAATGCCTTAGAGCTTCGCATTTCACTTAAGTGGAAGAGAAGAGTTGGAGAGAAGGAACTCAACCCCTCAATTGCTGAAGGATGTCTTCCCCTCTGTTACTCATCGGTCCAAACTCTCTAATTTAATTACTTTTCATTCTCATCATATTGTCTCTTGCATGACTGTACCTGTGTTTTTAAAGCAGTGCCAACCACAAGAAGTCAAAATGCACTGGCCAATGCTAATCAACAACTATGAGTGAACAAAAATGATTTAACCAACACCACCAAAAATCTAACCCAACAAATACAAATCAGCCTTTTTTCCCTTTATTTGAAGTCCAATGTCCAATTTGGTATTTTACTTCCTTCAGGCAGGAATCCAAGCATAAGTTTCAAGTATATTCTGAATCTGGAATCAAAGTTGTCTTCTGGTTTTTGCTAGAAGCTCTATCAAACCAGGGATAAATAATATCCTATAGTAACATCATCACTAAGGAACAGCACTGGCTATTATTGGATAGTATGCCACACATACCACTTTATATGTATTTCTCTTCTTTCCCAACCATCCTCCTATTCCTTATTCTTGTCTCTTGCCTTTCCTTCTCCTCCCCCCTCCTTAACCTTAGCTTAGGTTTCTTGACCATCATAAAAAAGAAAATAGTACTATAGAGATCTAAGAAATTGCCATTCCTGTAGCTAGACCATATAGACCCAAAGAGCATTAAGTCCCCAAATGGGAACCTAAGAAATTAATCTCAGAACTATTATAATTACTGTTTACATGTCAAGATTTCCACAAGATAAAAAGACTTTGAAATTAATGGTAAAGGATTGATTGGTAAGAATCAAATTAGACTACCTTGAGAAAGCTGCATCAAGTGAATATGCAAACTGCCAGGGATAACAGGTTCAGGAAGTTCCTGAAGGAAAAATCTAAGAAGACTAATAGCTGAGGGAACGTCTGCTTCCTTAACCAAATCCACCTCTTCTCCGCTGTCGTATCTCTGCCGAAGCCACTCCACTGTCTCAGCATTTCCATTGACTTGAAAAAGTCCTTGTTGCTCCAGACCTCCTAATTAGTTGACAGTAAAAATTAAGTAAGCTTCAACTTCAACTACCTGGCCATATATATTCATTTTCCTATCAACTTAAAATATTCATACATTTGAAAAGTCCTTCTTGGCTCTCCTGATTGGGCTAAATACCTTCAAATCACACATTTAGAAACATACTATCTCTGTCCTGAGAGAGATTCTATTTTATCCACCCCACCTCCATTAAAAATATTCCTATCACCATCCCACTAAAAAATGCTCTATGCAAAAAAAAACAAAAAAACAAAAACAAAAAACCCACAAAAAAAAACTCTATGCTGGGCATGTCTGACTTTATGATGTAAGAAACTTCTTTCATTTTTCCTTACTGTATTTTGGACATTCCATACTAGAAGGAAAAAAAGGGAAAAAAAATCCAAGGTCAAAGGGATAAGTTGTGTTTATTAAAACAAAGGCTAGCCCTCAAAGAAAGGAAATATATACCATGTTCCTCAATATAGTCCACAACGTGGCGGACTATGAACGGAACCTCATTGTCTGGATGTCCTCCCTGCTGCAGCTCATCAAGTGGAATTCCAAATATTTTGTTAGCAAGAACGGAGTTGCAGTTACTCAAGGAAGGGGAGGAGCTCTTCCTCATATCTTTTTTGCAGCCAGAAATCAAAGCTGTCTTTTCTGCCAAATGAAAGAGAGAGAGAGAGAGAGAGAGAGAGAGAGAGAGACTAATAATCAACAGATGACAATATGCTTAAATACATTACAAAAAAAGCTTTACACCTGAATGTGTTTTCATCATTACATATGTTCCAGTTGTCAGACCCACAACATGTTCTACAAATAAAGCTCAATACAATCATCCAAACATTTTCTCTAGTATGTATAGTTAATTTTGAAAGCTGCCTTCAGTGTTTGAACATTTATCAAACAATAGCAAATACATCATTAAACTTAACAAAGGACATTAATGTCTCAAAGACAAATTAAGGGGCAAATGTGGCTCCAAGAGGACCTTTATTGACCAAGCTTATTGACACAGGTAAAAAAAAAATCAAACCCAATCATTTCTGCATTGTGCTATATGAAGCCCATCTAATCCTGTAATTTCTAAACACCCAAAATAGGAAAGAATCATTTTTTATAAAGTGATAAGCTAATAATCACTTTTCATCAACAACAGGCTAGTAAGAACAAGATTAACCAGTTCTTCTTTCTACATGACAGAGCAGCCACAATACATTTTTATAAACGAAGGAAACTTTTTAGTTTTAGACATCAACTTTCAAATGAGAATGTTCTTTCATCAAGCCTGCTATTTCATTAATTATTTCAAAGAAAAATGTCCATAGCCAGTCTTGTTCAGAAGAAATAAGTTATTTGTCTTAACTTCGTAGGAATAGTGATCAGTAAAACAGTGAGAGAAAACAATGTTTTGAGTATCTGAAGCACAGAGAACAAGTAATCCCAAGAAAAAAAATTGTTCCCTAAAATAAAAGTTATTATTTTAAGTGGGAAATGAGTATTTTGTTTTTTTTGTTTTTTTTGTTTTTAATTTTTTATTTATTTATGATAGTCACACAAAGAGAGAGAGAGAGGCAGAGGGAGGGAGAAGCAGGCTCCATGCACCGGGAGCCTGATGTGGGATTCGATCCCGGGTCTCCAGGATCGCGCCCTGGGCCAAAGGCAGGCGCCAAACCGCTGCGCCACCCAGGGATCCCGGAAATGAGTATTTTGAAAGAAAAACCTTTCAAAAGTTATGTTAATGAACAAAATGACACCAACTGGGCTGGCTTTTTTGATCACACCAGAGAAACAATTCCTTTTCTCACCACAAGAAAGAACAGAGCAAAAAAATAAAACTACTCGATATTCTAAAGTTTCCAAAAATAATTTCTATATTTATTCCATAATAGCCGTACCAGTGGATCAAGAGTGTCACACTTACTTACAGAAACAAAAGAAATTAACTTAGGGGAAGCAAAATGCCATAAATTTACATAGCTTTAAACAAGCAAGACCCATTCATTCTTCAACATATCTAGTGCCAGCTAATAACTACAAAACCTCAAGTTAATAATCAAATAGCAATCGGAGATAATCTCCAAAATTTTTCTGGATTTATACAGCACAAGAGTTATCATTTTAAAAACTTACCTTTGAGTACTTAAACACCTAAGTTTAAAAAATGGCTTCTGCACCAGCTACCCTCACTGAGCAAGCATTCTTTTGTCATTTATGGCTGTTTGAGATTATGGCAGAAGATCAGCCTGTAGTTCCTCATTGAAGAAACGCAGAACTCGATCAGTACTTCAGCAGTTAATCTAGAAGAAAAAAACAATTCTTTTCATTTTCCAAACCATCTCTTACTATGAGAAAGGACTAGAATAAGCAGTGAAATCCATTGAGGGAGGGCACCTACACTGAAAATCATTCTTCTGCCTCAAAATTTGCCTGTGACCTACTTAGAGGGAAAATCTTGCACAAGATTTCAAATTATGATGGCCAACCTGGACAAGAATCTTTCTGGTAAAAGCAAATAAAGGAATTGCAAAGGAGAATCTTTAACAGTACAAACCTTCAGAGATTACACCACTCAAATAATCCATTTTCCTCAACAGATTCTTCATTGACCCACCCATCTCCACTGGGTCCCCACATACTCAGAACAAAATGCAGAAACATTTTCAGATCATAGAACAGAAGAAAGGATTTTAGGCCTGGAAAAGCACTCTATGTACTTTATTATTTTCTTTGTATACAGCAAATATTTTGTTTAGCAAGAATGTAGTTGTCTCAACTTTATGGCTTGGAGAAACAATAGCACATGCTGGGAAAAAAGCACCAAAAATGCTGACGTTCAAGTATTAAATCCACCATCCGATAGATGTGAACCTGAACAACTTCCATGTCTTCATGTCTCTAATGTTAGGTTTCTTTTATAGAAGAGTAATACCTATATAGCTGTAACTGAGATAATACATGCAGGTAGTAGAGAACCAATTTTCTCTCTTCTTTGTATTAATTGTTAAAAGGCTAGCAAACAGATTGAAGAGAGAGATCTGTACGACAATACATTTAATATATGATCTCATCTGTGAATTGTTGTTTCATCACCCTCTGTGAGTTGCAGTAATCTACTTTAAAAATCTTCTAATAAAAAAAAAATCTTCTAATAAGCTCGAGAAACTACCCTGTAGCACTCTACTCAAAAGAGTCCAGGTAAGCAGAAGAGTATTACCATTCAGTGTGGTTTTCAAAAATAAAAATGTCTTATTAGTAACACATACGTCCAGGAAGAACATGAAAAATGGAGAGGAAGGAAAACCACATTCCCACAACAAATCTTCAGTAGATGATTACTTCCCAAACATCCTGAAATGCCTGCTAAAACATGTAGGCTATTCATCTGAAACACAACTTCAAAGTTAAGTTGCAGTAGATCCTTTAGAGAGGTTAATTTCGGAGATAAAATGTTTAATGCACTTACATTAAAGTCAGGTTGATACCTTCACAACATAAAGAAAAAGAGGATTTGCTTGATGTACAATAAATGAACACTCATTAGAAGAGTCTTGTCAGAGGCAAGTTCTATGTATCATTAAAATGGGTACTCAGTGTTTCTGTATCTTGTTAATGAAACCAGGAATCAGCACAGTGCATAAGTATTTAGACTAGAGAGTGGCCCAAAATAACATTTCTGCAAAATGCAAAGTAGTTTTTGACTTTATTTAATACTGTTCCCCACTCCTTGTCAGAGCTTATATCATGTAAATATTCCCTTCCTATCTGTAGTGGATTCAACTGTGCTCCTGAAAAAACTCATGTTCACTCAGGACTTCAAAAATGTGAACTTATTTGGAAATAGGGTCTTTGCATATGCAATTAGTTAAAATTCTCACGATGAAAGCATCCTGTGGGGCGGGGAGTATGCATGGGTAGCTCAGGCCTCTGCCTTCTTCAGTTCAAGTCATCATCCCAGGGTCCTGGAATCAAGCCCCTGCTGGGTGGAGAGCCTGCTACTCCCTCTCCCTCTGATGTTCCCCCAGCTTGCGTTCTCTCTCCTGACTCTCTCTCTCTCTCTCCTGACTCTCTCAAATAAATAAAATCTTAAAAAAAAAAAAAGAAGAAGTCATCCTGGTTTTAGAATAAGTCCTAAATCTAATGATTGGTGTCATTATAAGAAGACAAGACACACAGAGAAACACAGAAAGGAAGAAGGCCATGTGAAGACAGAGGGAGAGACTAGCAGTTATGCTGTCATAATACAAGAAACACCAGGAGCCACCAAAGCTGGTAGAGGCAAAGGAAGATTCCTCCCCAGAAACTTCAGAGAGAATATGGCCTTGCCCACGCTTTGATTTTAGCCTTCTAGCCTCTAAATTTGTGAGAAAAACAACTTCTGTTTTAGAGTTCTGTTTGTATTAATTTGTCATGAAACCCCTAGAAAATTCATGTGATATCTAAACTACAAAATCTAATTCTCAAAGAAAATAGTGTCACGTACCATAGAAAAATGTCCCAAAGAGATCTCTGATGAAATGTCTTAGCAGACAGGATCAATAAAAGCAAAGAAAGCAGCTAATCAATAAAAAGGTTTGACACAAGAGATTACAATGTGCACACTTTCAAAATAACCAAGGATTTCCAAAAGCACAATTTTATTATAAATCAAAACAGCAAAATCATTTTAAGATTTAAAAAAAAAAAAAAAAAAGATTTTTTAAAATTTTAAGTACACTGTACCACCGCCTGCCAACATGGGATTTGAATTTACAACCTCAAGATCAAGAGTTGGGTACTCTAATGACTGAGCAAGCCAGGCACCCCTAAAACAGCAATATATACAAATGACAGTTGTCTTATATACAAATATATACAAATATATAAGACAGTTGTCTTATATACAAATGACAGTTGCCTCCCACAGTGCTAATGACAAGTAAGAAACCATTTTAAATTTTACATGATGAGACAAAAGTGATTAAAAAAAACCTCAATTAAATACCAATTTTCAATAACAGTGGGTGATAGGTACATTCAGTAAAGTGTACCTTCATATACCAGGCTATCAACTAAGGAGCAAGATATTTCTGCATTCCATTTAGTTCCACTTATACACACACACATATATATATGACAGCAAGATATACCTTTTTTAATAGCACAGAATCTTTTAAGTACCTAATAAAATTATTAGAGAGGGCTGGGGTTTTTGTTTTTTGTTTGTTTTTTTGTTTGTTTGTTTTGTTTTGTTTTGTTTTGTTTTAAAGATTCCATCCATTTATTCACGAGAGATAAGAGAGGCAGAGGGAGAAACAGGCTCCCTGCAGGGAGCCTGATGCGGAACTTGATCCTGGAACCTGGGAATCTGGCCCTGAGCCAAAGGCAGACAGATGCTCATCCACTGAGCCACCCAGGTACCCCAAAAGGGGCTTTTTAAAAAAAGTAGCAAGCAGCCTCGGTAGCTTAGTGGTTTAGCACCGCCTTCAGCCCAGAGTGTGATCCTGGAGACCCGGGATCGAGTCCCACATCAGGCTCCTTGCATGAAGCCTGTTTCTCCCTCTGCCTGTGTCTCTGCCTCTCTCTCTCTCCCCCCCCCCCCCCGTATCTCTCATGAATAAATAAATAAAATCTTAAAAAAAAAAAAAAAGTAGAATACCAACATCAATATGATGGACAAATAACTGAGCTCTTACAATAGGCCAGGAACTATTTTAAGGACTTTTTTTTTTTTTTAAGATTTTATTTATTTACCTGAGAGAGAGTAGGAAAGAATATACAGGGAAAGGAAGAAGCCAACTTCCTGCTGAGCCAGAACCAGACATGGGGCTCAATATCAGGACGCTGATAGGATGACCCAAGCTGAAGACAAATGCTTAAAAGACTGAGCCACCGAGGCACCCCCTTAAGGGCTTTAAATGTATTAATTCCTTTATCCTTACAACAATTCTATGGATGCAGATACTTTCATTATATCCATTTCAGTGACAAGAAGTGACAAGAAAACCAAAAAATACTGAGAACTTTCTGGGGTGACAGAAATGTTCTATGTCATGACTCTGATAGTGATGGTTACATGCATAATGCACATGTCAAACTTACTAAACTGAACTTTTTTAATTGAACTGGACATTTAAACTGATGAGTGCTACGGTACATAAATTGTTATTGCCGGAAGCCCCAGTGGTGCAGAGGTTTAGCGCCGCCTGCAGCCTAGGGCTTGATCCTGGAGACCCTGAATCGAGTCCCACATCAGGCTCTCTGCATGGAGCCTGCTTCTCCCTCTGCCTGTGTCTCTGCCTCTCTCTCTCTCTCTCTGTGTGTCTCTATGAATAGATAAGTAAAAATAAAAAATAAAAAATTGTTATTGCATATAAATGATACTTCAAAAAACTGAAAATATTAAAAAGAAACCATACAGGGATCCCTGGGTGGTGCAGCGGTTTAGCGCCTGCCTTTGGCCCAGGGCGCGATCCTGAAGACCCGGAATCGAATCCCATGTCGGGCTCCCGGTGCATGGAGCCTGCTTCTCCCTCTCCCTGTGTCTCTGCTCTCTCTCTCTCTCTCTCTCTCTCTCTCTGTGACTATCATAAATAAATAAAAATTAAAAAAAAAAGAAACCATACAAATCAAGACATAACATCACTTTAATAGGTTAACATCACTTTAATACCAAGCTATTTTCATTATAGGGTATGTCATTTTTAAAATGTACTTCCCCATCCAAAAAGAAAAATTAAATTTTTTTTTTTAATTTTTATTTATTTATGATAGTCACAGAGAGAGAGAGAGAGAGGCAGAGACACAGGCGGAGGGAGAAGCAGGCTCCATGCACCGGAAGCCTGATGTGGGATTCGATCCTGGGTCTCCAGGATCGCGCCCTGGGCCAAAGGCAGGCGCCAAACCGCTGCGCCACCCAGGGATCCCTAAAAAGAAAAATTAAAGATCTATTTTAACCAATTTCAAGAATCTATCCTATTCAGCCCTAGTAAGTTATCCAGCACATTTAGAAGCTACTACATTTTCTATATCGCATTAAGAAAAATTAAAATTGGACTGAAGATTAAGTCTTTTCAAAGCAAATAATGTAACAGAAAACTAATAGTAATAAGATTTGATCTGTGATATACAAATAAAGTTTTATCATTCTGCAAATAAGCAATCTAAGAGCAGCATCTGCCACGGTAAAACCTCTACATTCAAAATGAATAGAAAGGAACGAAAATTCACTTTTGCCCTAAATGCTTTTGACAAAATAGGACGCAATTCACACAGAAAATTTTAAAAGAGCTACCTCAATAATTGCTAATGCGAGAAAGAAAAAAAAATTCCTATCACTAGTTTACTATGAGAAAAAAACCAACAGGGAGCTGGGCCTCAATAAAGACGGTAAACTTTGGGAACAGAAATTTAAGTTTGTAGACAATTACACTGCCTAAGTCAATGAACCAAAGCTTAAGACAAATAAATTTACCCCTGCTCCACACATTCAGCTTTTCATTAGCAAGCTCTAAACATTTCATCAAAGCACCTCTTTCATTCAAATTGAACAAAGATGGCTCTACAAAGATTCCCAAAATGCTAAATCCGTGTGTTCCTTCCTGATGTAAAAAACTGAACAACAGGGGGATCGCTGGGTGGCTCAGCGGTTTGGCGTCTGCCTTTGGCCCAGGGCGCAATCCTGGAATCCCGGGGTCGAATCCAGGGGTCAAGTCCCGTGTCAAGCTCCTGGCATGGAGCCTGCTTCTCCCTCTGCCTGTGTCTCTGCCTCTCTCTCTCTCTCTATCATAGATAGATAGATAGATAGATAGACAGACAGACAGACAGACAGATAGATAGATAGATAGAAAGATAGATAAATATGACAAGGCACTAATTTGTCAGAAACCCTTAACAATACACCCAACAAAAAGGAAGGCTGAACAAATGTCCCAAGAGCACATAAAGTTACCTGTCATGTGTTTGTTCACAGATGCTATTTTGATCAGGAAAAACACCAAGTCAATTAAATTATTAAATTCATATTGACTATGCCATTAAGTGACTATAGTATAAAACAATTCAGTATTAGAAATTTTTTTAAGTTAAAGAGCTATTATTACTCAAATAATAGCTATTATTACTTATTATTATTATTATTACTTATTATTATTATTACTCAAAAGTTTAGGAACTTCTTTACCTTAAAAAACAGAAAAAAAAGAGTATGAAATACTTCTTGTTACAATTTTTACCCCCTATGCCTGAGGACTTGTTCACCTGAATGCACTTTAATATCCTACTTGAAAGTACAATCTTCCTCCGTGGTGATTTTACAAAACTAAAATGAGCAATGGAATTAAGCCTATTTTGTAAGACAACAGTTCCCAAACAATACTAGATATAGCACATATACTTCAAATACTAAAACTCACTAAATGTAACCCATTTTACCTTGAGACAGCTTATTATTCCTCTCTTATTTAACATATTCAAGCAAAAATTGGTTGCCCTTGGAAATAAGCTATTGGTAAACAGCCTGGTTCATTCTGAAAAACTCTCAAAAGGGTTTCATGACCATAGTCAATTATTTTATAACCTCCAACCACGACTTCAAGCTATTCCAATCAAAACAAAGTAATAAAACCAGAGGGAGATGAAGTCTCCTGTAACTAAGTCCCCTCATCTCTTCTTCTCACTAATCTCCTCAAAACTAAAATCTAACCCAAATCCCCCTGGCACAAAATTCCACAATTGTTTTCCACTGCCTAGAGTCCTGGACCCTAAATTATTGATAAGGGAAAGAGACAGGAATTCACTCTTCATTTTTGTATTATATGCATATTTCTAAAGTAGAGTAGTAAGTAATATACTAGTATGTTATACATAAAATAAACATACACAAAAATAACTTTAAGATTAAAATATACAGAAAAATGTAAATTCTAGGGCACCTGGGTGGCTCATTTGGTTAAACATAAGACTCTAGGTTTCAACTCTGGTCATTATCTCAGGGTCGTGAGATCAAGCCCCACTTCAGGGTTCCACCCTCAGTGCAGAGTCAGCTTGGGAATTTTTCCCCCTTCCTCACCTTCCCCCTCTCCGACCTCCTTCTCTCTCAGGCTGTATCTCTCAAATAAATAAAATCATTAAAAACTAAAAAAAAAAAAAAAAAAAAAAAATTAATCAAAAACTGTAAATTTTACTACTACTGCTACACACACACATTTTTTTTTTAAGATTTTATTTATTTATTTGACAAAGAAAGAGAGAGAGAGAACAAGTAAGTGGAGCAGCAGGCAGAGGGAGAGGGAGAAGCTCGGCTGGGAGCCCGATGCTGGGCTCAATCCCAGTATCTTGGGATAATGACCTGAGATGAAGGCAGATGCTTATCCAACTGAGCCACCCAGGCACCCCCTCATGCACACTTTAATATATCATCTTGTCCTTCCAAAGTACAAGAGCATCTCATGACATCAAAAGGCAAGCCAATTAAAAAATGAGCAAGGGACCTAAACAGACATTTTTCTAAAAAAGGCATACTGATGGCCAACAGACATGAAAAGATGCATAACATCAGTCTAATCAGGGAAATGTAAATCAAAAATACAATGAGATATCACCTAACACCTGTCAGAATGGCTAGGATAAAAAGAAAAGAACACAGGTTGGCAAGTACATAGACAAAAAGGAACCCTCCTGCACTATTGGTAGGCAAATAAACTGGTGCAGCAACTATGGGAAATAGTATTCCTCAACAAAGTTCCTCAAAAAATTAAATACAGAAATACCATACAATCCAGTAATTCCACTCATGAGTATTTACCCAAAGAAAAAGAAAACACTATTCTGAAAAGATACATGCAACCCAATGCTTACTGCAGCATTATATACAGTAGCCAAGACATGGACACAACCTAAATGTCCATCAGTCAATGAAGAAGATGTCGTGTATAGGGGATCCCTGGGTGGCTCAGCAGTTTAGTGCCTGCCTTCGGCCCAAGGCATGATCCTGGAATCCTGGGATCGAGTCCCACATCAGGCTCCCTGCATGGAGCCTGCTTCTCCCTCTCCCCTCTGCCTGTGTCTCTGCCTCTGTGTGTGTGTCTCTCAAGAATAAATAAAATAAAATCTTAAAAAAAAAAAAAAGAAAGAAAGAAGACGTAGTGTATATAGGCAATGAGATATTACTCAGCCATAAACAAAAAAGAGATCTTGCCATTTGCAACAACATGTATGGACCTGGAGGATATTACATTAAGTGAAATAAATCAGAAAGAAAGACAAATACCACACAATTTCACGTGTATGTGGAATCTAAAAAACAATAAGAAACAAGATTTGCAAACAGAATAAAATGGTAGTTGCCAGGGGTTGGGGAGGGGGGTGGATATGGGCAAAAAACTGGAGATAAAGAGGTACAAAATTCCAGTTACAAAATAAATTAAGTCACAGAGATGAAAAGTACACCATAGAGAATACAGTCAATAATAATGTGATAACTCTGTAGGGTGACAGATGGTAACTATACTTACTACAGTGAGCACTTCATAATGTATATAAATGTCAAACCACTATGTTGTGCACTTGCAACTAATACAATATCATGTCAACTATACTTATGTTTAAAAAAAAAAATAGTGCCAGTAACCTCACTTCTGAGACCAGTGACCTAGAGCACTATTTCTCTCACTTGTCTGGGGATGGGGAGGGGCTTGCTCAATATACAAAGTACAAAGCCACAACCCCAATCCAGTATCCATTGAGAGTATGGCTTGAACCTCTGTATGTTTAATAAGTTCTTCAGGTCATTATATCGCTTAGAAATATTTAAGAACCTCTGGTATACAAACTTAACCCTAAATTCCATTGCGTGGCCTACAAGTACTTCACCCACCAGTACAATCTCCCTTCCTGCCACTCTTTGAGCTCACTCTACTCTCCAGCAATACTAAGTTACATGACATTCACAATCTACACTTCTCAGGCTCTACACGTATCATTTTTTGTGCTTAAAGCCATAACTCTACACCATAATCAACCACCACTCTGACCAATCCTATCTTATTCACCAAACTTCTATTGATCTTCAAGTCCAATTCTAATTTCCTGTCAAACCTTGCCTAATTGTCGAAGCAGTTCTCCTTCTCCTTTGCTCCTAATGGACCTTACCTTTTTAGCAGTACCATAGAATTTAAAAGTATGTCTGTCTCTCCATAGATAGGATCTGTGAAGGTAGGAACCCTGTCATTTCATCTTTGTAACACTAAACGCCTCACCCAATGCCTGACATGCAGTTTTTTAAATATTTATTGAATAAAGACTTTATTCAATAAATACTGTCTATTCAAAGTTGAGATTAACAAGGGGAATCTCCTTACATGATTAAAAACTAAATAGAACATCAAAAATGGCTGCCATATCTACTTTCCACAATAACAATAAGCAAAGATAATCAAGTCATGAAGGGAAAGCAACTATTAGTTATGAAAATATCTAAAGCACTTTACAAGTTATTTCTCACACCTAGAATAATGCTGTGAATCAGACACTTTTACATATATAAAAAGTCAAAGTGGGGCACCTGGATGGCACAGTCAGTTGGGCAACTGACTCTTGTTTCAGCTCAGGTGATCTCAGGATCACGAGATCCAGGCCTGAGTGGGACTCCATGCCGGCAGAGTCTGCTTAAGACTACCTCTCCCTCTGCCTCTGCCCCTCTTTACCCTGTGCTGTCTTGCTCGCTCTCCTCTCTCAAATGAATAAATCTTTTTAAAAAAGTGTAAGTGGGGATGCCTGGGTGGCTCAGTCAGTTAAGCATCTGCCTTTGGTTCAGGTCATGATCTCAGGGTTCTGGGATGGAGCCCCAAATTGGGCTCTCTGCTCAGTAGTGTGTCTGCTTCTCCCTCTCTTTCTGTGCAATCTCCCTGGCTCTCTCTCAAATAAATAAACAAAATCTTTATAAAAATAAAAATTTAAATATATTTATATTTAAATTTAAAAATAATTTATTTTTTTAAATAAATTTTTTAAAAGTGAAAGTAGTATGAGCCTCAATTACTTACCTAACTTCAAATTTATAAATGGTGATGCTAAAATATGCTGCTGAATCTACTGCACATCTTTCTAACCCAAGTGACTTAAAAATCTTAAGAAGGGATCCCTGGGTGGCTCAGCGGTTTAGCACCTGCCTTCGGCCCAGGGCGTGATCCTGGAGTCCCGGGATCGAGTCCCACATTGGGCTCCCTGCATGGAGCCTGCTTCTCCCTCTGCCTGTGTCTCTGCCTCTCTCTCTCTCTGTGTGTCTCTCGTGAATAAATAAATAAAATCTTTAAAAAAAACATAATAAACTCAACAACAAAGAAACAATCCAATCATGAAATGGGCAAAAGACATGAACAGAAATTTCACAGAGGAAGACATAGACATGACCAATAACCACGTGAGAAAATGCTCCGCATCACTTGCCATCAGGGAAATACAAAACAAAACCACAATGAGATACCACCTCACATTAGTGAGAATGGGGAAAATTAACAAGACAGGAAACAACAAATGTTGGGAGAGGATGTGGAGAAAGAGGAACCCTCTTGCACTGTTGGTGGGAATGTGAACTGGTGCAGCTACTCTGGAAAACTGTGGAGGTTCCTCAGAGTTAAAAATAGAGCTACCCTATAAACCAGCAATTGCACTGCTGGGGATTTACCCCAAAGATACAGATGCAGTGAAAAGCCGAGACACCTGCACCCCAATGTTTATAGCAGCAATATCCACAGTAGCCAAACGGTGGAAGGAGCCTCGGTGTCCATCGAAAGATGAATGGATAAAGAAGATGTGGTATGGAATATTACTCAGCCATTAGAAATGACAAATACCCACCATTTGCTTCAAATTGGATAGAACTGGAGTGTATTAATGCTGAGTGAAGTAAGTCAGTCAGAGAAGGACAAACATTATATGGTCTCATTCATTTGGGGAATATAAAAAATAGTGAAAGGGATTAAAGTGGAAAGGAGAGAAAATGAGTTGGAAATATCAAGAGAGGGTGACAGAACATGAGAGACTCCTAACTCTGGAAAACGAACAAGGGGTGGTGGAAGGGGAAGTGGGCGGGGGAATGGGGTGACTGGGTGATGGGCACTGAGGAGGGCACTTGACGGGATGAGAACTGGATGTTATGCTATATGTTGGCAAATCAAACTCCAATAAAAAAAAATACACAAAAAAAATAATAAAGTAAAGTAATGCCTGTCTCCTGATTAAAAGGTAAGCCTGTAATGTGCTAGAGGAAGATGCCTCCCAACAGGTTCCCTTTTCCCACAGGCACTCCAGCGTCACTGGTCCACTAATATGGCATGATTTTCCATTAACTCAAAGTGACTATCAGCTAAATTAATCCTTCACACTAAGTATATGTACAGTGAGTGACCCTTTTTTAAAAATAGCACTACAGGGCAGCCCGGGTGGCTCAGCGGTTTAGTGCTGCCTTCAGCCCAGGGCGTGATCCTAGAGACCCGGGATCGAGTCCCACATCAGGCACCCTGCATGGAGCCTGCTTCTCCCTCTGCCTGTGTCTCTGCCTCTCTCGCTGTGTCTCATGAATAAATTAATTAAATAAATAAATAAATAAATAAATAAATAAATAACGCTACAATTTAAAAGGTGACAATAAGGCATGCCTGGGTGGTTCAATCAGCTAAGTACCTGTCTTCAGCTCAGGTCATGATCCCAGGGTTCTAGGATGGAGCCCTACATGGGGCTCCCTGTTCAGCTAGGAGCCTGCCTCTCCCTCCTTCTTCTCCCCACTGCTCATTCTCTCTCTCTCAAGTAAAACTTTAAAAAAATATATAAAATAAAAGGTAACAAAAAAACATGTGAGAAAGCATATATACTAAGAGAGAACACATACTCTAGATAGTTAAATGCATGTAATCTCAATTTTTATAAATTTTGAGTCTCCCAAACTCCTCTATCCTAGTAACCTTTTACCTCTTTTCCACTGGAAATATGCACAACCAGTGCCTACCACAAACTAATGAACAAGGTTTTAGGAAGACTATCATTTCCTACTGCACATAAATACAAAACCGTAACACTTCATTTTTTTCATGTAAGGGGTATTGTCGGTATTTCACAACTTGTTCTTTGGGTCCCTTGAAATCAGGATATTTCTCCTTTTGCACAAACTTGTGAAGAAACTTCTCTGGGGAAAAAAAGAAAGAAAAGCTAGCATATGAAAAAACACTTAATATACTTACTTTTGTATGCATTGTCCCCATTAGATTATGAACCTTGAGAGCAAAATATATGACTTCACCTTGTTTACCCAGTTGTGAACACTAAACAAAAGGAGAACACCAATATCTAAACTGATGGTATCATTTCTGGTGTACTTTCCATTTCCAGTTCACTATCCAAATGAATCCTCACAACCATCTTCTGTGAGATAAGCAGGATAGATCATTCCCTCTCTCAGAATAGAAACAAACAAACAAAAAATCTCAGAAAGCTGAAAAAACTAGTTCAAAGTCACTGAACTAGTGACTAGAACTCTAAGACTGCTATCTTTTAAGTGGATGCTCTCTTTCAGGCAACAATGACTACAATCATCACTGAAATTTTTGTTTAAAATTTCACGGAGATGTTTGAAGACACACAGGAGGTAAATTATAAGACACTTAAATATTTTGTGCCTGCTACCCAAAAAATCATTATTCAAACTACAATATTCCTTAGTAGAAAAAAGTTTATCTTTTGAAATTATAAGTTTCAAAAATAATTCTACAATCAATCATAATACGGTCTGCTTTTCCTATAAAAATTCTTTCATCTTATCTGATTCTAAATTTGAGTTCTTTTGCCTTTCCAATTTTTTTTTCTTTAAGTAGGCTCCAGGCCCAGTATGGAGCCCAATGTGGGGCTTGAACTCATAACCCTGAGATAAGGGCAGCCCGGGTGGCTCAGCGAAATCGCCTTCAGCCCAGGATGTGCCGCCTTCAGCCCAGGATGTGATCCTGGGGTCCTGGGATCGAGTTCCATGTCAGGCTCCCTGCATGGAGCTTGCTTCTCCCTCTACCTGTGTCTCTGCCTCTCTCTCTCTGTGTCATGTATAAATAAATAAATTTTAAAAAAAAATACTGTAATAATGTTGTGGCATATGGTGACCACACTTATTGTGGTGAGCACTGAATAATGTATAGAACTGTTGAGTCACTGTAATATACACCTAAAACTAATTTAACATTACAATGTCAACTATACTTCAACAATAAAAGAAATTTTAAGTTGTTTCTGTTATTTTCTTTTTTAAAGATTTTATTTATTTGACAGAGAGAGGACGAGAGAACATAAGCAGGGAGAGTGGCAGACAGAGGGAGAGTGAGAAGCAGGCTCCTGGCTGAGCAGAGAGCTGGAAGTAGGCTCCTTCCCAGAACCCTGGGATCATTACCTGAGTGGAAGGCAGATACTTAACCAATTGAGCCACCCAGGCGCCCTTAAGTTGTTTTACTTATTTATTTATTTTTTTTACTTTTTCTCTCCAAATGTATGGAACAGCAGCTTGATAAAACTAAATGTTTTAAGAATAAGTAAACAGCTCGATGTTTTGTTTTTATATTCCCTAAAGAGGACAATAATAAACTTGACATTCCTCTGAAAGTTGTTTAAAATCAAAGAGATATGAATTATCATACATCATATACACAAGGAAAAGAAAATACACACTAGAGCTAAGTAATAACCTGACAGAAAAGATTAGAGTATTTCCCTCTAACAGAAATCCAATAAATTTCATTAAGTTATCCTATCCTATCAACGCACCTCATTTTTCTCAACTGAAGACTTTCATGCATTCTGGTTTATCTACCTAAAACACTGTCCCCACTTCATCCTACTCATCTTCAGCTCTTACTCAAGTACCATTCTTGGAGGGGCTTTCTCCAATCCATTCAATCTAATGATCTCTGCCTGTTAAATTTTCTCAAGGTCTATCATTCCTTAGCTCCAAATCATTCACCATAGGTTTTACTATATACTCCTTTCCATGTTATATGTCTATTTCTCCCAAAACAGTATAAGCTCCATGAAGTGTGCTGGTGGGTTTAAAAAAAAAAAAAAAAGGCTTCATTAAGGTATAATTTACATACCATAAAATTCACTCTTTTCAAGTGTACTATTTGAAAGTGTCTAGTAAATTTACAAAGTTATATAACTGTTACCAAGTGACTACTTGTTAACTCTGGAATTTAGAAGGAGATAAATATCTGGTGAATGAATAAATCAATCTGATAATGACTTACTCTACTACTATGTGTTCAGTGTACCATGTGATTTCATAGGCAAAATTGCCTTTATTACTATTCTATTTCAAATTATCCTCCCTTATTTCCATTTCCAATCAAAGTCAGCTCTCCCTTAAGGCCCCAAATTGAAACTATTCACCTATTAGCCTACTGCCTCGCTTGGGGAACCATGACTCATTCAGGTCAAGTTCATGTATGCAGGGCAGCCCGGTTTAGCGCCGCCTTCGGCCTGGGGCATGATCCTGGAGACCCGGGATCAAGTCCTGCATCGGACTCCCTGCATGGAGCCTAATTCTCCCTCTGCCTGTGTCTCTGCCTCTCTCTCTCTCTCTCTGGTCTCTCATGAATAAATAAATAAAATCTTAAAAAAAAAAATTCATGTATGCATACTACAATTCCTTTTTCTCTACCAAGTAATCTCCTCCTTTGCCCCCAGCCACATTAATAAAACACTCAAAAAACAAAGTTAAGTTTAGGAGCATTAATGTTACTCACTGGTGAAGACAGGACATTTATTTAATGGATGTACCTTTGTAATATTGAAGTGATGGAAATAAGTTCTTAGTACTGATATACATCTATTTGGGTTCTAAATAAAGAGTGACTTACAATATAATTGGAAATTTTTAGATATAATCAGTCCCTTTGTTGTTTATCCAACGTATAAAACAAATTTTCTAGCTGTTTTTTTTTTTTTAATTTATTTATTCATGAGAGACAGAGAGAGAGAGAGAGGCAGAGACATAGGCAGAGGGAAAAGCAGGCTCCATGCAGGGAGTCCAATGTGGGACTTGATCCCAGAACCCCAGGATCACCACCTGAGCCAAAGGTAGATGCTCAACCACTGAGCCACACAGGTGCCCCTCTAGGTCTGTTTTTTAAATTTCAGCATTTCATTCACTTTTGGAACAGTTTTCAGATAAAAGATTTAATTCATGTATAAAATAACCTTAAGAACCTATTTTTAATTAATCTTTTTTTAAAAATAACAAAGAAACAAAAAAATTCAAAAATGAGCAAAGGACAGGAATAGACATTTCTCCAAAGACACACATACGAAAAGTAGCTTTCTGACTTAAGGAAATGAAAATAAAAGCCAGCTCAACTCCATTAAGATGGCTATTACCAAACAAATAAATCAACCAAAAAAAAGGAAGAAAGTAACAACTGTTGGGAGAGGATGTGGAGAAAATGGAACCCTTGTGCTCTGCTAGTAGGAATGCAAAATGGTACAGCAGCCCTGGAAAACATTTTGGATGTTCCCCAAAAAGTTAAACATAGAATTACCATATGATGCAGCAATTCCACTGCTAGATACATACCCAAAAGAGTCAAAAATAGGGACTCAAACAAACACGTGTATATCAATATTCATAGCAGCATTATTCACAAAAGTCAAAACGTGCATTAAAAAAGAAGACAACATGGGCACCTTGCCGGCTCTGTCAGTAAACATGCGACTCTTGATCTTCAGGGTATGAGTTCAAGCCTCACATTAAGCATGGAGCCTACTTTAAGAAAAAGAGACAGACAACAGGCCCAAAATAGAGTCACCTAGGCTAAGCCTTCATTGCCAAACCAAGACTTTATATCTACCTAGCTGCTTCCCCAAAGAATGTAATCTTAACCAGTCAGTCTGGAATTTCCTGGTCAGCACTAGTGAAGTAATCTGCCTGAGAGACTCAGGCTGTCCAAAGTATGGTGACCTGCCCGAAACAACCCACTCTTTGCTAGTAACTTCCTTATCCTGCCTCCTTCTGCCTATAAGCCTTCCATTTTGTACAGCTCCTCAGAGCTCCTTTAGATCTGCTACATGGGATGCTGCTCATGAATAGTTGAATAAAGCCAGTAAGATTGTTAAAATTTGTTCAATTGAATTTTCTTTTTTAACAGGTAAAAACAATCCAAATGTCCATCAATAGATGAATAAACAAAATGTGGTATATGATACAATGGAATTCAGCCTTAAAAAGGAAGTAAATTCTGATACAAGCTATAATATAGATGACCATGGTCATCTAACATGGTTAAATGAAATAAGTCAAACACAAAAGGACAAACACATTCCACCTACTTAGGGTACCAAAAATAGGCAAATTTAAAGAGACAGAAGGTAGAATAAAGGTTATGGGGCTAAGAGTAAGAGGCAATAAGTAATTATTGTCTACTGAGTCTCTGGGATGATAAAAAAAAGTTCTGTAAATAGATAATGGTAATGGTTGCACAACACCGTAAATGTACTTAATGCCGTAAATTGTACATTTAAAAATGGTTGAAATCGTAAATTTTGTTAAGTATCATTTACCACAATTTTTTCCAAGCATAGTTACAGTAACTTCTATTTTTATATCCTCCAATAGCAAATGTTAGTGTACAATGAAGGAGAAGCCATGCACAAAATGAGTGGTTATTCATAAACGAAAATAAAAATAGCTGTCATTTTACTGGTTAAGGGAAAACTGACAAGTCGCAATGCATTCAATTTCAGCCATTTTCTGTCCTAAAACAATGGCAGTCTAATAAAAAACATACTGTAACATTTACTTCACTCGGTGAAAAATCTTCTGACACTGTTAATATGCCTTTCTACATCTTTCTAAGGACTTAAGTTGTGTCAAAATCCCTAATTGGTGACACAAACTGGAAAAAATACTGCCCTAATTTTAAAAACAGCATAAATTAATAAAGGAGCTCCCAATGGACATACAAATAGTGACCATCCAATTTCAACAATTAATAAATGCACAGTACCCGTGAGAAACCCAGGCCAACAAGTATGGCTACTGCACTTGCAAAAAGGAAAGCTGAAGACACAGCCTCATATTTAACTCAGAGAGGCATCAAACTATCATTTAATGTCTGCCTCTAAAAGTGCATCCCAGTTATTTAACGTCCATAGTATGCATTACCTTGGTGCCGACTGTTATTTTTGGATTATCAGCTCCCTGAAAGGAAGGTAAATGCCCAACTTGAGGTACTTCTCTCGACAATTAGATGGCATAATGAGGAACCGAATGAAATTCTGCAACTGCCTAAAATTCAGTGATTTTTAATTGCTCACAGACAAAAGGTTACCAATTTCTCACTTCTCAAGTGTGCCAACCGATTCAATTTCCTATAACCTTATTTCGGAAAAGAGTCGCCCCAACTGAAACTTAAGGCTGTACCCCTCTCTGGGCTGCGTATTCAGAGTGCATTCTAGACAAGTCCCCAATATACCAATTTTGGCTATATTCTCTGAGCAATTTAAGGAAGTCAGCAACCACTCATCTCACGTGATCTTAAAACGGGGCGCAGCTGAGCCTAGATTAAACCACACTTTTTTTTTTTTTTTTTTTTTTTTTTTTGCATCAACTTCACCGACCAGCATCAAGGAAGTGGGCAGGGAGGTGGCGCAGTCTGGTGTTCAGGCGAGACTAGAAAACGCGTGGGCTGCTGTGCCTCGGACTTTGGGGGAGCTAGGAGATAAGAAGGCACACCAGCTCACGCGCATTGCAGCGGCTGAAAAATCGAAGATTGCCACACCCCCTCCCCCCCCACCCCCGCTGAAGCAGGCACTGCTTCACCTCCTCAAGCTCAGGCAGGAAGGGGGCCCGCTCTACGGGCTCGCCCACCGCAGGGCACTGCCGCCAACCCCGGCACCCCGACGTGCAACGCCCTTGAGCATCGCAAGGCTGGGACAAGGCGCTGGGGGGCGCAGGGCGGGGGGGGCGGTGAGCCGCGGCGCTGGGCGACCCGCGCATGCGCAGAGAAGGGTACCCGCCCGTTCACCTACCGTTGGAACCGCGACGCCCCGTTCCCCGGCCGCGGCCACTTCTCCAGGACCTGCGGCGACGGCAAAAGAGAGAGAACTGAGGCCCCAGGTGGCTCCGCGGCCGGCGAGCCTCCTCCTGTGGCGGCCACTGGCGGGACGCTGAAGCGACGGCTGCGGCGCGGGGCCAGCCCGGTAAGCGACCCCCGGATGCCCCCGGCGGTGGCGGCGGCGAAGACGCGGAAGAAGGGGCAAGAGGGCGACTGAAGCAGCGGCTGAGGCGCAGACCCTCCCTAACGGCGAGCGGGAGGAGAGCGGAGGGCGGAGGGCGGGCGGAGGCCGGGCCGGACGTGACGTGCGTGGGAGGGGGCGGGGCGGGGCGGGCCGCGGGTGGGGGCGGGGCGTGCGCGCGGGCTGGTGGGGGTCCCCGAAGCCCCTGGCCGCAGCCATGGGGTTTGTGGGCGTCAGAACCACGTCTGCTTTCCCGGCCCCGAACCTGGGCCCCTGCGCTAGGCTGCGAGAAGCCCGGCGCGCGCTTGAGGGAGGCGTGTGGGGGTCGTCAGCCCCGGGAGGCTGGAAAGAAGAGAAAACTCGGGGGAGGCGACGTAGGAGGGACACAGTGTCCATGTGTTAGACCGAGGCCCCCTGGTCTCTGCAGAGGCGGCCGTGGCCTCCTGCAGAAGCCCAGGCAAACCCGGGTGCCCTTGTCCAGGTGAGGAGCACGGGGTATACCGAAAACCGCCAGGGAGGCCGAAGCGGTGACTCATGTGCCTACTTCCCAGCGTTGGGGGTCAGATCGGGGACCCTGCCCCCGCCCCCACCCTTCCTCTTCGCCGAAGGACCAGACCTTGACTCCAGAGAGAACATACAGGCCTCTAGCGCGGAAACCGTCTGGGAACATGCGCGTCGATAGGCGACATGCTCGCAGGGAGTTTCCTATACTGAACCAGAGTCTGAAAGCAGAGCTGGAAGGCGTAATCAGGCGCCCTGTGAGCTTGCATAGCCACCCAGACCGACCCTGCAGCTCCCACGCGCTCACAGAGGTGTGAATATTCAGCCAATCTCTTCTTTGCTTTAGTGTGTCAAGGGCTTTGAGATCTTCCGCTAAGTAGAACACGGTATTCCTGATTTTGGACTCCTTGATGCCTGGTAGATCCACACCTGCACAAAGAACTCTGGATGTCTGTAAAAATATAAATGGCTACAATTCGGTTGTCTCCTGTCTCCCCGAGGTGCGAGTCACCTACCGAGAACCAAGAAAATGCCAGACAAGAACCCTCACAGACCTTGGGACGAGATTTAAAAAAAAAGAAAAGAAAAAGTCACCCTGTGAGATGATCTGTAAATGTGTTACAGAGGCCAGGGTAGCTCCCAAATTTCATCAGAGAGTAAAATCACCTGTAACTTCAGTGTCACCTGCCCAGTTGATGCTGTCATAAAAGAAGGGTGGGGTCCATCAAGAGCCTAGAACCAGCAGAATCTGAGTAAGAATGTAGTGTGGGCCCCCACTCTGTCCAGAAGAGAGGCTACTGATTCTAATGACCAGGACCAATAGCTGTTATCAGGACAGGTAAAAACCTAATTCAATTTCAATCCCTCACTCAACAAATACTCACTGAATACTTACTGTGTTCTAACCTCTCGTACTCCTCAGCAAATAAGATCTCTGCCTTTATTGAGTCTCTATACTAGCAAACCTAAGTTCTGGATATCCTTTAAGAACATGCAAAGACCCAGGCTCTGATTCCATACCCATGAAGTAGTCTTCCCATCACTTAAGGGGTCTCAAGTAAATAAACCCACTAAGAAGCAATTGTCCAAGGCACATGACTAGTACGATTTAAACTTGCTATACACTCTTTCTCAATTAATAAATTCACATCAGGGTTATAAAATCAGCTTCTGTTCACTGGGTTGAATTATAAAGGTGTTTTATTCAAAAATAAAGTTGTTTTATCCATACTAATTTCTCAGAGCCTGATTAAGCTTAAGTGAAGGGAAATAAAAGTTTCTGAATATTGCCAAACTGAGGACCAGACAGGCCCAGTTTCATAGCAGCCCAATCAAGATGCAGCCTAGGCATCTTTCTTTAAACGTCTTAAATGGAAGCTTTACCTGTGGTTCCATACTTGAAGAACAGGGGCAACATGATTGCTTCTAAAGCTTAATCATAAGCCAGTGAAACTTAGAGTAAATCCGTAGCATGAAAACCTTCCTGTACCTGTCCTACCTATGCAACACAGGCTCTTGTTGACATAACTGACTGTAATAGATACATTACTCTGAATATGCAACCTAAGACTAAGCTCCCAGGGAACAGAGATTGCTCTGCATTTATGGCCCTACTCCCACAAAGTAAGGGCTCCCAAAAAACAAACGAATCAGTTGAATGACCATTTTCCCCTGTAAAACTCAAGAACATGTCCTTGGAAGATATCTTTTCTAGATCCTGCTTTATAATATGTAACCAGAATGATATGTGACCAATATGAATCCATGCAAGATTCAGGAGTATCTTTTTAAAAAACAAAAACCCTTCATTTTTATCTTTCACCATCCTTTTAAACCTGGGCAGCAGGAGTACATCTATTATATATTTGATTAAGGCAGGTTTCATGAGTTCCGTGGTCACCCTGAGGAACAGAAAATTCCTAGGGTATCTGAGGGACGTCTGGCTGGCTCAGTCAATGGAACATATGACTCTTGATCTCGGGATCATGAGTTTAAGCCTCATGCTGGGCATAGAGCTTACTTAAAAATAAATAAATAAAAAAGAAAGAAAAAGAAAGAAAGAAAGAAAGAAAGAAAGAAAGAAAGAAAGAAAGAAAGAAAGAAAGAAAGAGAAAGAAAGAAAGAAAGAAAGAAAGAAAGAAAGAAAGAAAGAAAGAAAGAAAGAAAGAAAGAGTCTTATGGTACTTGAGTCACAAAGAGTGACCCTTTTGCCTCTTCACCTGAGGCTAGTTCCCGCACTGCTCTCCCCAGAGGGGCATCAGGCCTGGTCATTCTAGTGCTCTCCCAGCTTCCCACCCAGAGGCAAAGGGAGGGAGACAGAGGTAAATCAGGATTCTTTACTTTCATGTGATGGTTTCACACTTGAGCAGATGTTTAAAGCCACCCATGAATACTTGTATGGTTACTCCAGAAACCAACCCCATCCCCATTCTCCGGTGGTTTCCCATCCATAGTTCCCTTGATCTGCACAAAAGTGTCTGTTCTGGCAGTCTTTTACTCCTCTTTCAGCCTCTTGTAATCTAGAGGTCTACCTCCAATTTCTTATCTGTTGAAACTTGTTTTTCTCTGTAGGGACCTTGTCGGTTAGGAGCTAAGGTCACTCTTGACACTGATCCGTCCATTTGCAAGTGGCCCTGGGGGCCACGCCTTCTAGTTGTGCTTGGGTCTCCACACCTGAGGGAATGCCATTCACAGCAGCCTTGTTGTAGATTTGTATCTTCATTTTTGACAGTTTTCCAGCAGGTGGCAGTAAAGTGTTTTGTCCAAAGTAAATTAATGTATTTTCCAATAAAAGGAAAGTGTGAAGTGTCTGGATGAAGGAGAACTTCTTTCTCATGGTGCTGTTTATGCTGGAGGTAGCGCTGTATGGTCCACACCTGGTCTGTGTGAATCTCTCATGCACTTCTGGCCCAAACAGACTGGGGAGCACAGGCCAAGCCCAGTGTGGTTTCAGCATTCCTCTGCTCTTTTGCCAAAACAGTTGCCAGCCCTTCTCTTGTCCTCTATATTTTCCAGGCAGGAATCAGACAGAGGTCCACTGTGCCTCTCTCACCACAAGAGTACTCTGAGTAGTTCCATTGAAGGTTCCCTCCCTCAGCTTGAGGTAAAACTAAGGCAGGTGTGTAGTAAGAATTCATGGCATTGCAGCAACAGTCTCCAATGAAATAATATTCTCACTTGACTTTTTACAACTTGCTCTAAGCATTTAGAGTTATCTACGTGATTCTGTCTAAATTTCTAGGGGGAGTCCATCTCAGAACTCACTGTAATGAGTATTTTGGAGGGAAGGGGCAGTTATTGGATATTTTTTGTAATATCCTGGTGTTTCATTAAAAACAGTAGTTCTTAACCTTTATAGCCATGTCTAGAGACACTTCTATGAGCTATTGGTGCTGATGGCATCTAGCGGGGGAGGTGCTATTGGGCTCTAGCAGGCAGAGGTCCAGGACACTGCTAAACATCCTATGATATACAGGACAGCCCTCTCCACAACAAAGAACTATCTGGCCGAAAACGTAACATCTTGTGACAGATAGTATTTCTACCCTTGGCAATCACTGTAAGTAAGAAAACACCTCAAAATTACATCACTTTTTTCTTCCTTTTGCCTCCAAGTGTTTCACCTATAGATGCAGAGGTTACATTTTAATATATCATTAATGTCAACAACAGCATTTCACATAGCTGTATGGCCAGGATGAGAAGTGACTGGTGTGTTGCCAGGACTACCTCTGGAAGTGAGGCATGCCAACAAAATTATTATTTCAGGTGAAATTTTTTTAGGTATTTCTCTGCAAGATGATTTTTATAGTCTAGGAAAATAAATACCTTACCCAGCTTCTCTGAGCAGAGGCTTTCAGCCCCTCAGTAGAATCAGGAGTCAAATCACTATAGAAGAGATATCTAGTTGCTGCAATGCCCAGAACACATTCTAGCTGCTGGCTGGGGGATGGGATGGGTTTTGGTGGAGGGGGGGGACTTCAACCTGTCTGCTTCCCCGGGGTCACCAGTGTCACCGGGATGAGACTGAACTTGGGGAGCAGCTGTCTCTAGACACTCTACCATGGACACCCTTACTATTCCTGGAGGATGCAAATGGACCTTGCCCCCCACCTCACCCAAGGAATACTTTGAATTCAGCTCTTGTAGATGTAGCAGGACATGGAGTCCTGCCCTTGCGCCTTCAGTAAGGAAACTTTTGATTATTTAGGTGTCCTCCTCACCCTTACTGATCCCCTATCTAGCCAAGGCTATTTGAGGACTAGCATAGAGATGAACTTTTGTTCACTCAAGGCTGCTATTATCTTTTTTAATGCAGTGTTCACAAGAAACTGGAGCCATGCTAGCCAGCAAGAGCCAAAGAGGCATAATCCATCCCCACTGATCCTATCACTTAAAAAGTAAAACATTCAACACCCACAAATGTCGGACCCGGAATGAGAACATGGAACTTGTAATAAGAAAACCTGTATCTGAGTTCTAGCCCTTTCACTTAGTAGCCATGTGACTCTGATCCAGGTACTTAACCTAAATGCACCGTAGAGTCCCCATTGGTAAGATAGGAAAGAGGATACTGAAATGAACTGGTATGCATAAAAGCGTTTTATAAGCTGTGTACAGTTCTTTTCACTCCTCCCTCCTGTGCCGCTTTCAGAGACCTGAAGAAGTCTCTGGACATGTTTTGCCACCATCTGGGTTTTTATTGCTAGCAATGAACCCCATGTGGAAGCCTTTCTTGGCAGAAGTTGCTAAATACTTGTAAATTTATTTTTAAGTGAAAACCAACAACCACTAAGAACCCCCAAACTCTTGGTGTTATTTTTAAGATAACCCTGAACCTTGTGAATTCTAATCCATATGAGCATACCGCCTCCCTACTTAGGATGCATATTTACACTGCCCACTTATAGAAGAAGACATGCATAGAGATAAGAATGGGAAACATACACAGTTTTATGTGCAGGAGAAACTATGGCACAGGACACAATGCTATAATTACATGGATTCCCACAAAGCAGTAAAATGCTATCAAATTCAAACTCTGCCAATTGTCTCTTTCCTGAAGTATTCGTGTATATTGGGAAAAAAGAAAGGACTAAAAACTCCACAAAATTAAAATTTTCTCATAAAGAAGGAACTCACCATTAGACAGTGGTATTGCTGGCTCTCCTGAGGAATGCAATGGAATCTGTCTGTGCCACTTTCCCCGGGACCACTGTGCCAGCGTGCAAGAATGCATGTTCTTCATAAACAAAAAAAATATTACTAGCTGCAAAGAGAAGAAACTGTTCCAGGGTGTACAAATCCCACGCCAACACCCAAAATAATGGCAAATACTGTTCTGATCTTAGCAACCTAAAGTAACCTTTGAGCCATTTATTTATTCAACACATATTTCTTGAGCAACTATTAGGGGTCCAGCACTGTGTTAGGGGATGTAATCATGATCTCTGCCCTGAAAAACTTCATCTTACATATCTCTGGAATAGAACATTTCTGGAATAGAACCAAAGCTAACATAATGTTTATTTCAGCTTCCATATTCACTCACACAGCTTCTGGTACCATCCAGTTTGGGGAGCTAGAACAATTAACAGTAACTCTCATCTTTGCCAAGTCCACATTTTTGGCCTGATCACTCAGAATTCACTGTATGACTAGGGGGTGGGGGGGTGCCTGGGTGGCTCGGTTGGTTAAGCATCTGCCTTCAGCTCAGGTCATGATCCCAGGGTCCTAGGATCAAGACCCCATTAGGCTCCCTCCTCATAGGGAGTCTGCTTCTCCTTCTCCCTTTGCCTGCTCCCCCCCCCCTCTTGTGCTCTCGCCTCTCTCAAATAAATAAAATCTTTAAAAAAGAAAGAAAGACAGAAAGAAAAAGAAAAAAGAAAAGAAAGAAAGAAAGAAAAAAGACTAAGTGTTTTGGTCTCTCTCTCTCTCTCTCTCTCTCTTTTTTTTTTTTTTTTTAGTGTTCTGGTCTCTTGATTAAATTCCTGTAGTCAAGTAGGTATTTTTTTCCAGTCAGAACTTTTCTGCTTTAAAAAAGAAAGGTTGGGGGCGCCTGGGTGGCTTAGTAGGTTAAGCATCTGCCTTTGGCTCAAGTCATGATCCCAGGGTCATGGAATCAATAGGGAGCCTGCTTCTGCCTGCTGCTCCCCCTGCTCCTGTTTACACTCTCAGGCTCTCTCTCTCTCTCTCTCTCAAATAAATAAGATCTTTTAAAAATAAATAAAATAAATAAAATTAAAGCGGGGGATGGTGCATGGCTGGCTTATTTGGTAGAGCATGTAAACTTTATCTCAGGGTTATGGGTTCAAGCCCCACATTGGAGGTAGGGTTTACTTAAAAAAAAAAAAAAAAAAAAAAAAAGATATCCCTTTCTCTTCTCCCCTCTCCCTATATCCATGTGGGGGAAATTTAAAAAGTGCTCAGAGATTCAATGAGATTATGACCTTCACAAAACCTTATGACCTTCACAAAACCCAGGTAGGACAAAGAAATCCAGAAATCCAGGTAGGAAGATCTTGCCATTCTGCATACCCTTCCTCTTCCAAAGGCCTTAGGCTTTTGGATCTTCCTACCATTTGACCAGCCAGACTCCTCAAACTCATTAGGGCCACACCTTCTCTGGCAAACTAACAGCCCAAATATTTGCGGGTTACAATCTAAATGCAACCACATTTTTGCCAAATATTTACACCTGACTGCTCTTTTCCACTAAAGACAGGATATAATGATTTACAGAAGCATCTAGTGTTTTTCCAGTTCCCAAGCTCCTCAGCAGAAAGACTCTGAAGTATGAAGGCTCACACTCTCATTTCAGCCTTTCACAGTGACAGAAACCAAACTGTACATTGGACAGAAGTATCACAGTTATTATGCATGTGTCCTATCACCCTTTTAGAGAACGGCACTGCCTGTATCCTAAATGAGTGGCTTACCAAAAACAAAACACTTGCTGAAAAAAGAAATGGCCCATAGCATAACCAAATTTGTTGTCTTTTTTTTTTTTAATGTTTTTTTATTATTTATTTATGATAGTCACAGAGAGAGAGAGGCAGAGACACAGGCAGAGGGAGAAGCAGGCTCCATGCACCGGGAGCCCGACGTGGGATTCGATCCCGGGTCTCCAGGATCGCGCCCTGGGCCAAAGGCACGCGCCGAACCGCTGCACCACCCAGGGATCCCAATTTGTTGTCTTTTAACAAGGTTTTGCTATTGGTTTCTTCATTTGCTTTATGTGTATTTTTTTCCTTCACCTGGACTACTTGGATGCTTCTTACTCATTAATACATTTAAAAATATTTATTGAGGGCAGCCTCAGTGGCTCAGCGGTTTAGCGCCGCCTGCAGCTCAGGGCGTGACCCTGGGGACCCGGGATCGAGTCCCACGTCGGGCTCCCTGCATGGAGCCTGCTTCTCCTTCTGCCTGTGTCTCTGCCTCTCTCTCTCTCCTCTCTGTGTATTCTCATGAATAAATAAATAAAATCTTAAAAAAAAAAAAAGTTTACTTTAAAAATAAATAAATAAAATAAAAATATTTATTGAGCACGTAGTATGTACTGTGCCAAGTGCTGGAGAAATAGCAGTGAACACATTAGACACGATCCCTGCATTGTGGGGAACACAGTGTAATTATGTCAATAAGCCTAAGTCCAGTTTAAATATCCTAAGTATGACTTTATCTGGGCATCCGTTGTGACCTCATTTAGGTTAGATAAAATATCTGTCTTCTCTGGGCTTCAGGCATCTTCCCCATATTTCACATTGGAGACTTCCCCCTCAACAGAAGAACATGAAAAAAATCTGACCTACCAAAGGAAAGGGTAAGGAAACTTGACTGTGTCTGCCTTAATTGAGGATGGAGTAGAGAAAAAGAAAACTCTCCTCTGAGATTTCCTAAACAAGTTTTATGAGCACATTGAGGGGAGCAAAATTTCATACAACCCATGTGAACCAGAAAACACTGAGATGAAAATTCAAAAGCTGATCACTTTAGTGCCCCAGGCACCTCGCATAAGCAAAAGTAAAAATCCTCTGTGGAGATCCCACAGGTAAGGTTCCAAGAAATATGACTGATAATAAAATATCACTAAAATAACAAGGAAATCGTGCATTTCATAATAATACCAGCAATGACTGCAAGTATTTTAGTTACCAGATATGGAATATAAATAAAATATATGTGTGACACTGTAATATAATAAATACATATTTGTTCTTTTCCCTAGTTCTTGGCACAGAGCTCCTAAAACCCTTGTCATTTCCTCAGTAATAGGGGTAAAAGGAGTGTATTTCATTATTCACAAGTCCCTTTTTCCATCACACCTGAGCTTATGCTAAGTTGAATTAGAGTGGGGCCCCTAAATAGGCCCATATGGGGCCGATGCCAGAAAGACCAAATGATTAGAGGGTTAGAACTTGGCAGCCCCACATCTGACCTCCTGGGAAGGAGAGAAGCTAGAGATTATAATCTCTATAAAAACTGGAACAAGATTTGATGAGCTTCTGAGTCGGTGAATGCATCCATGAGCTGTGATAGTAGTGTATAGCCCAAATTCCTCCGTTTTTTGAACTTAAGATCCTTCTGTACCTTGCCCTAAGTACCTCTATCTGGCTAATCATTTGTATCTATTATAATATCCTTTACAATAAACTAGTAATAGAGAGTTAAGTGTTTCCATGGGTTCTGTGAGCCATTATAGGGAATTATTGAACCTGAGGAGAGGGTAGTGGGAACACCCCTGATTTGCAGCCAAGTCAAACAGGAGTGGGGGTAACCTGGGGACCCTCTACTTACAATTGTTATCTGAAAGGGGGAGTTGTCTTTGTTTTGGAGTGATTAGATGTGCATTGCTGTCTTGAAAAAGGAAGGGGATGGGGATCCCTGGGTGGCGCAGCGGTTTGGCGCCTGCCTTTGGCCCAGGGCGCGATCCTGGAGACCCGGGATCGAATCCCACATCGGGCTCCCGGTGCATGGAGCCTGCTTCTCCCTCTGCCTGTGTCTCTGCCTCTCTCTCTCTCTCTGTATAACTATCATAAATAAATAAAAAAAAAAATTAAAAAAAAAAAAAAAAAAAAAAGGAAGGGGGTGCCAGTGCCATGAGCCAAGGTATGTGGACAGCTTCTAAAAGCCAAGAAAAGCAAGGAAACAGATTCTCCCTAGAGATCTGAGAGCCCTGATTTTAGCCTAGTGAGATCCAAATGAGACTTCTGACCTACAGAACCATAAAGTACCGAAGTCATGGTTGGTTTTGTTTTTTGGGTTATTTTTTTTTTTTTGAGAAAAATAACTTTATATCTTGGAATAATTTCAGGCTTACAGAAAAGTTGCAAAGAAGGGAGCCTAGTTTGCTCAGTTGGTGGAGCATGAGACTCAATCTTGGGTTGTGAGTTCAAGCCTGATGTTGAGTATACAAGATTATTTAAAAGTAAGTTTTTTTCTTAAAAAAAGTTGCAAAGGGGCAGCCCGGGTGGCTCAGCGGTTTAGCGCTGCCTTCAGCCCAGGGTGTGATCCTGGAGACCCAGGATGGGGTACCACCTCAGGCTCCCTGCATGGAGCCTGCTTCTCCCTCTGCCTCTGTCTCTGCCTCTCTCTCTCTGTGTGTCTCTCATGAATAAATAAATAAAATCTTTAAAAAGAAAAAAAGTTGCAAAGATCACACAGAGAGCTCCCAGTTTCCCTTAATGCTAGTACCTAATGCCTTTTTAAAAAACAAAAAACAAAAAACATGGACATTAGAGCAGTTTTAGGTTCACAGCAAAATTGAGCAGAAGGAAGAGACTTTGTAAATATCTTCTGCCCCCACGTATGAATTTGTATTTTTTAAGCCACTAAGTTTGTGGCAGTTTGTTAGAGCAGTAGTAAAAAATAAATATAAAGGCGAGTGGCATTTTGAGGAGGAAAAAAAAGAGAGATGTAGAGATATATAGAGATACTGTAAAATGCTGTTAAGAAACAAAATTGGCTTCACTGAACAATTCATAAATTGAGTAGCATCCCATCTAGCAAAGAGAGGGGAGCGCTGAGTTTGAAATGAAAGATTTTTATAGGCAGAAGCAAGATGGGACTAGGAAGTTAAAAGATTGGATTATTTCAGGCAAAATTACCTTCCCTTAGGAAAAGGCTGAGGTTTTATCAGACAGATTACCTCATTAGTGCTGAGCAGGAAATTCCAGATTGACTTTTAAAATTCCACTCCCGGGAGAGGCTGAAACTGCAATTATGTGAGCTAAGTATTAAGTCTTGGTGGGGCTATACACAGGTGACTCCATGGGCCTGTTTTTTCTTTTTAACAACGCTAATGAAAAATGAGAGAATAATTCATTCAAAATCCAATATAATTGTTACTTCTAGTGGAGGGTATGCAGCATATAAGAGGGACACCCTCCCCAAGAACAGGGCCACACTAGCCTGTAAGTCATCTCTATGGGAACTAGGAAAAGGGTTGTTCTTGGGCAAATGAATTAAAAAACAAGAGCCCAGAGGGCCCACAGTCTGCAGCGGGAGCCTTTGTACGCAAGGAAAAGACCCCATTCTCCAGGAGATCTCCCTCCCCTTGGCTAGGACCTTTATGAAGGTCCAACTCTCACCACAGTGCTGGCAGTCCCAGCAGGGAACTTCAGAGTTTCTATAATATTTTACTATTCAAGCTGGGTAGAGGGTTTGTTTTTCATAATTAACCTTCAAACTCTATATACATGTATATACTATATACTCTTCCATTCGTACTGATCACAGTTTTTATTTTTTATTTTTTTTTTAATTTTTATTTATTTATTTATGATAGTCACAGAGAGATAGAGAGAGAGGCAGAGACACAGGCAGAGGGAGAAGCAGGCTCCATGCACCGGGAGCCCGACGTGGGATTCGATCCTGGGTCTCCAGGATCGCGCCCTGGGCCAAAGGCAGGCGCCAAACCGCTGCGCCACCCAGGGATCCCTGATCACAGTTTTTAAAATGTTAAAATATTCAGCTATGTGATAAAATGTATACCATTCTATCCCATGCAGAGCTTTACCAGTACTTGGGCACCATTCTTGCTCTTTGTACAATCTAAGAATCAGGGGGTTCTGAAGAATACTGGAGTGACCCTTTCTTTTAATATATATTTTTTAAATTGTTCAGATATATTTTCTATTATCATTATTTCTCAGATATATTTTCTTTTTATCATTACTTTTTAAAAGTAATCTCTATACCTAACATGGAGCTTGAACTCACCACCTCAAGATCAAGAGTTATATGCTCTACTGACCAAGCCAGCCTCATGTCCCTAGGGTAATACTTTTCCTAACTTCACATAAGCTCTTTTCAGAGTAGGGGCAAGTCATCCATGAGCAGGAAAACAGGATTCCCCTTCTTTCAGCCCTTATCCCTATCTTAAATAAGAGATTTTGTCTGTGTTCTCACCCAGATATTGTACACAGTGGTAGGACCTGAATGTGCAAATCACAAAGTTAGTGAGCACCTATAATCCAAGAATGCTTCCTGAGACCTAAGAAAAATTTCATTATTAGAGATCTGGTATGTCTGATAAAATCTGACATGCTGACCTGAGAATAAGCAGACAGATGAACTTAGAAGGTTCTATCCCAGCCTAGGAGTCTTGGAACCTGATATACTACAACTCCGAGATTGCCTTGACTCTTCCAAAGAAGCCCAGGACCTTCTCTTTTCTTTTTTCCTTTTCTCTGCTTTTCCTTTTTAAAAGGGCACTTGGGAAAAGGACAGAAGGCTACTGAAACACCTCTCCTTTATTCCCATGCAGACCTGCTATCTTCAGAAGGGGTCACTTGGGTTCAGTAGTCCATCAATCCAAACCTCAAACCAAGTTTTGCTACTCAAATACAAGCTTCTGCACCCTTCCAGACCTAAGAAGTGCCTGGCTCTACTCAACTGTGATGTTGGATCTAGAGAAGTACTCAACTTACACAGTAGCTGAAAGATGGTCTAATTCACACTGCCACGCTTTTTTAAAAATTGTGGTTTTTTCAAATGGAACAATAATACATAGTGACTGGGAAATTTTCAAAAATTTAGAATAAAGAATAAATGGGACGCCTCAGGGGGCTCAGTGGCTGAGCATCTGCCTTCGGCTCAGGGCGTGATCCCGGGGTCCTGGAATCGAGTCCCACATCAGGCTCCCCATGGGGAGCCTGCTTCTCTCTCTGCCTGTGTCTCTGTCTCTCATGAATAAATAAAATCTTAAAAAAAAAAAAGGAGAAAGAATAAAAAGCAAAATTCTCTACCTGCTCATTTACTTTCCTCCCCACAAGTAAATTTTATGAAGTATATCCTCCCAGACTCCTTTCCATACATTTATATAATGCACACACTCACACAATTGCTTTTCTTGACAAATGGGATCATACTATAATATTCTATAATATGCTTTTTACACATAATTTTCCATAGAAATTTGTCCATATTAGTAAAATATAGGTTGTTTCCAGTTTTCTCCATTAAAAACCATAGTGAAAAAAATTCTTGTACCAAAAAAAAAAAGGTCGAATGAAGAAACCTACATAAGCCACACAATAAAATTCTTTACAAAGGAGAAAACAA
Organism: Vulpes lagopus; assembly: GCF_018345385.1. Taxonomy (NCBI): domain Eukaryota; kingdom Metazoa; phylum Chordata; class Mammalia; order Carnivora; family Canidae; genus Vulpes; species Vulpes lagopus. The sequence goes on along the minus strand of NC_054830.1, from coordinate 106,727,856 downwards.
AGCAATGGAATAAATGTTTGTATACCCGTGTATATACTTGTGTATAACAGATTCCTAGAAACAAAATTGCTGATTTGAAGAGTAACACATTTAAACTTGGTAGATACTATCAAACCTCCCTCAGAAGAGGCTTTCTAGGAGATGCCTATTTGCTTAAACTTTCACCAACAATGGATATAATGTGTATATTTATTTTTAGTCAATTAGATGAGGACATTATTTGACTTGCATTTCCCTAATTACAAAGAGTCATATATATGCTTCCTTGCCTGCTGTATTTCTTATTCAGTGAATTACCTATCCAACTCCATGGCCGATTTTTCTGCTTGCAACTTCCTCATTTTGATCATAAGTGTAGCTACTATATTTCAAGCACTTGGCTGTGTTCCAGACACCATGCTAGATGCTTGAAAATAAAGTTTGTTTTAAAACAACCCATGCGGGATCCCTGGGTGGCGCAGCGGTTTGGTGCCTGCCTTTGGCCCAGGGCGCGATCCTGGAGACCCGGGATCGAATCCCACGTCGGGCTCCCGGTGCATGGAGCCTGCTTCTCCCTCTGCCTGTGTCTCTGCCTCTCTCTCTCTCTGTGTGACTATCATAAATAAATAAAAATTAAAAAAAAAAATTTAAAAAAAAAAATAAATAAATAAAACAACCCATGCTGCAGATGGGAAATACAAGAAACATACAGAAATGAAATTCATACCCTAGTCTTTTTTACTCTTGAGGCTGCCCCTTCTCTCCTATGTCACTTTATCAAAAAGCCTCATTTTAGGGGCACCTAGCTGGTTCAGTCAATAGAGCATGCAACTGTTGATCTCAGAGTTGAGTCCAAGCCCCATGTTAGGTGGGAGCCTACTTTAAAAAAAAAAAAAAAAGCCTCATTTTGCCCAAATGTGGAAACCGAAAGGGAAGTGACTCACCCAAACATTCATAGCCTCGTAGCTAGATGCCTATCTCAATGTAGACCACTGGTGGGCTTTTCACTTTTCTTCCCAGAAAACAACATTTCCCAGAGGCGATTCAGGCAAATATTTCAGATCGGCCAGCCTATTACCTGTGTTCTTAGAAATAAAGAACTAACACAAAGTACAAAGGTCAAAGATAAATAAAAGAGAAACACCAAGAAACAGAGACTTTGGCCCCATTCCATCCATATCACATAGTCCAAGAAGAGGACTGATGGCCCTTCAAGTCAGCCTTAGGGTGTAAAATGGTCTCCAGTTACTTCCCAACACCCACCTGCCAAATTACAATTTTTTTTCAGATTTTATTCATTTATTTGAGAGAGAGAAAGTATTGGGAGGGATAGACAGAGAGAATCCCAAGCAGACTCCATGGCGAATGTGGAGCCTGGCATGGGGCTTGACCCCTCCACCCTGAGATCACGACCTAAGCCAAAACCAAGAGTCCAACACTCAACCTACTGTGCCACTTAGACACCCCTTCAGCTTTAGAGTCTTAAAAAAAAATGGGGGCGAGATGCAGTGGGTTAAGCGTCCAACTCTTGATTGTGGCTCAGGCCCTGATCTCAGAGTCATGAGATTGAGCCTCGGGTTGGGCTCCACACTCAGTGCAGTCTGTTAAAGCTTCTCTCCCTCTCCGTCTGCCCCTCCCACCCCTCTGCATGCTCACACTCTCTGTCTCACATAAATAAGCAAATCTTAAAAAAAAAAAAAAAACTCTGAATCTGAATGAACTATTAATCACAGACATGAGTAGCAAATAGTTTGAGTTTCTTCTCTCTATAAAGTTGAAACATTCATTTTACAGTTCTTTATTTAATAATCCGGAATTCCAAGAATTCCCCCCCCCCCCTTTTTTTCCTGAAAGTGATTAACCCAATGAGAAATACAGGAGGGGTGCCTGGATAGCTCAATCAGTTAAGTGTCTGCTTTTGATCTCAGCTCAAATCTTGATCTTAGGGTCATGGGTTTGGGCCCCATTTAAAAAAAAAAAAAAATATATATATATATATATATATATATATATATATATATATATATAAAGCAGAATGGGGTAAATTATTTCTAAGAAACTGCTAAACTCTCTTCCTTCCAAAGCATTGATTAAATGCCTATATAATGAGTTGACAACAATTTGAGGCCAGGTTCATGGAGGTGCATTAAAATATTTTCTGGGGATCCCTGGGTGGCTCAGCGGTTTAGCGCCTGCCTTTGGCCCAGGGCACGATCCTGGAGTCCCAGGATCAAGTCACGCGTCAGGCTCCTGGCATGGAGCCTGCTTCTCCCTCCTCTGTGTCTCTGCCTCTCTCTCTCTATGTCTATCATAAATAAATAAATAATTTTTTAAAAATAATAAATAAAATATTTTCTACCTTCAAAAAATTAAATTTTTCCAATCATAAAAAACTAAAAAAAAAAAAAAAAAAAAAAGTCCTATGTGCCAAACACTAGATTGGACACTAGAAGTCCAGGGACAAATAGAACATAGTTCCTGTTCTTTTGAGGAGCAATAATCCCTCTTGTTATCACGTTAACATGTTACACGTCATGAAGCACTTTAAATGTATTTTGAACACATAGTATGATTGCAAATTTAACTTGGAAGCCATCTACTTTTTATTTTTCCTATGTTTTTTGTTTTGTTTTGTTTTCTGTGATAAATCCAGATCTCTAACAGACCAGAATATGGTTTCAGGTTGGAGGGATGGGCTAGACCAGGAAGGAGAGATCTTTCTTTCTTCTACAAGTGGGACCCTGGTAAGAGTTGGTTTCAGGATGCTTCAGACAGTATTATCAAAATCTTAAATGGCATCTCCACCCTTTTAAATACTTAGAGGGAGCCTTTCACTCACAAAATCCTTCTTTGAATTCAAGGTAATTCTCCTGTTTCAAGACAGTTAAACTGGGTCACAAAAAAAGAGCCACTTTCCCAGGATTAGATGGCAAGATGGAGTAAAATTTCATTACCTTCAACTCCCAGAGTCTCATTCGGTGAAGCCCAACCATGAAGGGCAGAGGACTGATGCTGACATCTAAATTATGTTTCCAATCAGATTGATCACGTGCTTGACAGAGCTGCTAGATTAGCCCATTAACCTCTGGAATGCTGTCAGCCTCAGGTCTCAGAGTCCACATGAATATGTCCTGCTGCAATTCTCTTTTAGAAGTTTCTACCTACTGGGGGGGCCTCACTGGCTCAGTCAGCAGAGCATGCAACTCTTGATCATGGGTTGCAAGTTTGAGCCCCATGCTAGGTGTAGAGATTACCTAAAAATAAAATCTTTTAGGGGCACCTGGGTGGCTCAGTCAGTTGCTTAACTGACTCTTGATTTCGGCTCAGGTCATGATCTCAGGGTCATGAGACAGAGACTCAGGTCAGGCTCCATGCTCAGCTTAGAGCCTGCTTGAGATATCCTCTCCCTCTGTCTGTCCCCACCCTCTTTTTTTCTCCAAAACAAATAAGTAAAATTAAATAATCTTTAAAAAATATTTTTAATTAAAAAAATAAATTTCTACATATCAATTCTCTCCCATGTGATTATAAATCCTTTACCTGTATACAAATGCTCAATCCGTGAGCCATGAAAAACTTCTTTAAGGAGACCAGCTATATTGGGTGTGTTGTCTTGCTTTTTTGTTGTTGTTTTTTTCTTTCTTTCTTTCTTTAAAAATTTTAAGTAACCTCTACACCCAACACGGGGCTCAAACAGTGCTGAGATCAAGAGTCACACATTCCCCCAACTGGCACCCTATTTGTTGTCTAATTCTTTTTTTTTTTTAAGATTTTTTTAATTTGATTTTTTAAAAGATTTTATTTATTAATTCATAAGATACACACACAGAGAGAGGCAGAGATATAGGCAGAGGGAGAAGCAGGCTCCATGCTGGAAGCCCGATGTGGGACTTGATCCCGGGACTATGGGATCACACCCTGAGCCAAAGGCAGACGCCCAACCACTGAGCCACCCAGGCATCCCAAAGATTTTTTTTTTTTTTATTTGAGAGAAAGAGGAAAGAGAGTGGTGGGAGGTGAGGAGATAATTTTCAGCAGACTCTGCACTGAGCCCAACACGAGGCTCAATCCCACAATCCCGAGACCATATCCTAAACCAAAAATCAAGATTCGGACACTTCACAGACTAAGCCACCCAGGCACCTGCTGTCTAGCTTTTTTTTTTTTTTTTTAAGATTTTATTTATTTATTCATGAGAGACACAGAGAGAGAGGCAGAGACACAGGCAGAGAGAGAAGCAGGCTCCATGCAAGGAGCCCAACGTGGGACTCAATCCCTGAACTCCAGGATCACGCCCTGGGCCGAAGGCAGCTGCTCAACCCCTGAGCCACCCAGGCATCCCTATTGTCTAGTTCTTAAGTGTGTGAAAAGGAGTATGAGTTTATACACACAGACTAGCCGGACTGTCAGAGATAAGCACTCACCTATTACTCCCACCTCGTCCACAATTACTTCATTCTTCCTGTCTCAGTTTCCTTATTTGCAACCTAGAATTTGATCCTGCCTTCCTCCTTCCCAGGAAGTTTAGGTAGATTTTTGATGCAAAAGCAGGGCCAAGAGCTCTCCAATTTTTTTTAAACCAAATATCACCAGACAAACATTCTATTAGACTTAAATCCTATAAGGAATAAAGTTCTCAGTAAACCTGTCTTCCTGCTATCAAAACCCCATTATTTGACAGAATCAAGAACAAAAGATTGTTTGATGTATGCTTCAAAAACTGTTTGCAGGGGCGCCTGAGTGGCTCAGTCAGTTAAGCGTCTGCCTTCAGCTCAGGTCATGACCCCACTGAGCCCTGATTTGGTCTGCTCCCTGTTCAGGGGGGAGGGAGTTTGCTTCTCCCTCTCCCACTGCCCCTCCCCCTACTTGTGCTTTCTCTTCTCTCTCTCTCTCTCAAATAAATAAATAAAATCTTTTTTTTTTCTTAAGATTCATTTATTTACTTATTTATTTATTCACGAGAGACACAGAGACACAGGCAGAGGGAGAAGCAGGTCCCTGCAAGGAGCCCGATGCAGAATTTGATCCCAGGATCCCAGGGTCATGCCCTGAGCCAAAGGTAGATAGACGCTCAACCACTGAGCCATCCAGGCATCCCTAAATAAATAAAATCTTAAAAAAACAAACAAACAAACAAAAAAACCTATTTGCAGTTAGTGATGAAAGTCAAGGGAAAGGAAGGCAGAACTCCTGAGACAGACTTGTTTCCATGGTAAAAGTTCATTCTCACCTAAGAGCTGATTGGCAAACAGGCATGAAAACCACTCTAATCTCAAATATTGAGAAGTGAATATTGGAGAAGGGAGCCCTGTTTCCACACTACAGGCAGAGGCTATTTGGAAACATAATTATACCTTTTATTCTAAATTGATTTAAACTTAAAATTGATGGAATATAGAGCGCTGGACTGTTCCATGGTGTTATTTTTTTAAGGGCTTAAAAAACCCTTAAACCCTTGTTTTCTTTCGTTCTTTCTTTCTTTTAAAGATTTTATTTATGCATGAGAGACACACACAGAGAGAAAGGCAGAGACACAGGCAGAGGGAGAAGCAGGCTCCATGCAGGGAGCCGGACCCAGGCAGGACTCAATCCCCGGACTCCAGGATCACGCCCTGGGCTGAAGGCAGGAGCTAAACCGCTTAGCCACCAAGGGATCCCCCTTTTTTTAAACAGCTGTTTTCTAGGGAAAGAGACTAGAGGAGGATTGACTCCCTTTGTTACAGTGTAACTCCCACACAAGACTCTCTCTGCTCTGTGGCCAGCCTATTTTGAACCCAGTCCAGACTGCACCTAACAAGTTCCAAATGTCTCCGAATCTGTGGCAAACTCTCCAAACTCAAATTCTACAGAAGAGCAATTTTACCACATTGAAACAGGACTAAAAGATGGAGGGATAGGGTAATGGGGTGACGGGCATTAAGGAGGGCACATGAGGGATCCCTGGGTGGCTCAGTGGTTTAGCGCCTGCCTTTCACCCAAGGCGTGATCCTGGAGTCCCGGGATCAAGTCCCGCGTCAGGCTCCCTGCATGGAGCCTGCTTCTCCCTCTGCCTGTGTCTCTGCCTCTCTCTGTGTGTGTCTCTCATGAATAAATAATAAAATCTTAAAAAAAAAAAAAGATGCAAGTGTCTTAAAAAAAAAAAAAAGGAGGGCACATGACGTGATGAGCACTGGTGTCATACCCAGATGATAAATTATTGAACACTACATGTGACACTAATAATGTACTATATGTTAGCTAATAGAATTTAAACTTAAAGAAGAAAGAAGGAAGGAAGGAAGGAAGGAAGGAAGGAAGGAAGGAAGGAAGGAAGGAAGGAAGGAAGGAAAGAGAAAAAAAGAAAACAAGACTAAAGACAAATCCTCTGGAGAGAATGGACTTGTATTTGGGGGTTCCTAGGGAAATACACTATGCAAAGTATAAACTGTGATGAAGAGACGAAGGGACCCCGAAAAAATTATTGCTCACCTTGGTGGTTCTGTCCCAGGTGCTTTATAAAATCTTTCACGGGGCACCTGGGTGGCTCGGATGGTTAAGCATCTGCCTTCTGCTCAGGTCATGATCCTGGGGTCCTGAGATAGAGCTCTGAGTTGGGCTCCCTGCTCCACCTTTTTCTCTGTCTGATTCTCTGTCTGCCTCTTCCTCTCTCCCTGCTCATGTGCTCACATGCTTTCTCTCTCTCTCCCTCTCTCTTTCAAATACATAAATAAAATCTTTTTAAAAACCCAAACTTGGGTCACCTGGGTGGCTCAGTTGGCTGAACATATGCCTTCAGCTCAAGTCATGATCCTGAAATCCTGGGATCCAGCCCCATGTCGGGCTCCCTGCTCAGGGAAGAGTCTGCTTCTCCCTCCATCTGCTCGTGCTCTCTCTCTCTCTCTCAAATGAACAAAAATCTTTTAAAACTAACTAAATAAATAAATAAATAACCCAAACTTTTATCTGTGACACCTTCACTCATTCAGGTGGCCTTTATGCAGCACCTCCATGTGCCTAATACTACTATTATAAAGATATGTCAAACACCTCTTGATTCATGCTTAGCTCCCACCACCACCAGAAATAAGCAGAGATAGCTCCCTATTCCCTTTTGCGAGCTTCCTTAATAATTTTTACCATTTGGGGCACCTGGGTAGCTCAATCAGTTGAGCACCTGACTTCAGCTCAGATCATGATCTCAGAGTCCTGGGATCGAGCCCCAAGACAGGCTCCACACTCAGTGGGTAGTCTGCTTCTCTCTTGCCTTCTGCCCCTCCCCTCCATGTCTTCTCTCTTTCTCTCCCTTTTCTCTCTCTCTCTCTCAAATAAATAAAATCTTTTTAAAAATATTTTTTACCATTTGTTGAGCACCTACAGTATGCCAAGTACTTTCCTTATCAGAGGTCCCCAAAATTCCTCTGTTCACAGAACCATAGGAAAATTCAATAAGCTTGCCACCATTCCCTTGGGCCAAAGGAAATACCTAACAGCTCCATGTAGTAAATAATTAGATCCAAAAACACTAAGATGCATTAATATACTAACAACTTAGTAGTTGTTTGAAAAAATATTTTTATTTTATTCTTAAATAACTACAAGTATTTACAAATGGGATGTTCACACCTATAGTACACTGCTCAGCTTCTTAATCAGATTGGATACCACCGCCCTCCTTTTGTGTTCCACGCAGATTTTCACATGCTACTTGCCTTTTATCGTACTGAAAACCTCGCTTTGTGAAGTACAACACAAGGCGTCAAGTAATATAGTGCAATCTAATGTTGAAATGACAAGCTACCTCTGCTTCATTGTGTTTGCCTCAGAAATTTGAAAAATTCCTCGGTGGTCTCGCGTGACTTCACTGCAGAGCTTTAGGGTGCCTGAACACACAGTTTGAGAACCATGGACATACACTGCTTCGCTTCAACTTCAGAACAGCTGTGAGTACAACTATACATTTATAGATCTGGGCAACCAGGCTGAGGACAGTTGAATAATTTGCAAAGTTCACATAGTTAGTAGGTGGTGCTGGATCTAAATCTAGGCCTGGATCTTGCATCCCTGCATGTGTGCACCTAACCTCAGCTGGTCTGCCCAAGACCCCACCCCCCCAGCACCAACCCTAGTCCCCCACCCGGTTCCATTTGCGCTCCAACAAGATGAAAGAAACTATCACGAGCCAGGAGAAACTCGCCAAACTGCAAGCACAACTGCGCATTGGTGGGAAAGGAACTGCTCGCTGAAAGAAGGTGGTTCATAGAACAGCTACAGCAGATGATAAAAAAAACTTCAGTTCTCCTTAAAGAAGTTAGGGGTAAACAATATCTCTGGTATTGAAGAAGTGAATATGTTCACAAACCAAGGAACAGTGATCCATTTTAACAACCCTAAAGTTCAGGCATCACTGGCAGCGAACATCACCATTACAGGCCATGCTGAGACAAAGCAACTGACAGAAATGCTACCCAGTATCTTAAACCAGCTTGGTGCAGACAGTCTGACTAGTTTAAGAAGACTGGCTGAAGCTCTGCCCAAACAATCCGTGTATGGAAAAGCACCACTTGGGGGATCCCTTGGTGGCTCAGCGGTTTGGCACCTGCCTTTGGCCCAGGGCGTGGTCCTGGAGTCCCAGGATCGAGTCCCAGGATCGAGTCCCAGGATCGAGTCCCAGGATCGAGTCCCACATCAGGCTCCCTGCATGGAGCCTGCTTCTCTCTCTGCCTGTTTTTCTGCCTCTCTCTCTCTCTCTCTCTCTCTCTCTCTCTCTCTGTGTGTGTGTGTGTGTGTGTCTCATGAATAAATAAATAAATCTTAAAAAAAAAAAAAAAAGGAAAAGTACCACTTGCTACCGGAGAGGAGGAGGATGATGATAAAGTTCCAGATCTTGTGGAGAATTTTGATGAAGCTTCCAAGAATGAAGCAAACTGAATTGAATCAACTTCTGAAAAAGATAAAACTTGAAGAAGTTACTGGCAGCTGCTATTTTATATTATGACTGCTTTTTAAAATTTTGTTCATGGATCTGATAAAATCTAGATCTCTAATATTTTTTTAAAGACCTTTTCTTTTTTTTTAATTTTTATTGATTTATGACAGTCACACACAGAGAGAGAGAGAGGCATAGACACAGGCAGAGGGAGAAGCAGGCTCCATGCACTGGGAGCCTGACGTGGGATTCGATCCCGGGTCTCCAGGATCCCGCCCTGGGCCAAAGGCAGGCGCTAAACCGCTGCGCCACCCAGGGATCCCTAGATCTCTAATATTTTTAAGCCCAAGCCCCTTGGACACTGCAGCTCTTTTCAGTTTTTGCTATATACAATTCATTCTTTGCAGCTAATTAAGTTGAAGAAGCCTGGGAATAAAGTTTGAAACAAGGTTAATAAAGTTCTTTGCCTAGGAAATAATAAATAAATAAATAAATAAATAAATAAATAAATAAATAAATAAATAAATTTATCTGGGCCTACTGGGCTCAACATCCTGTTAATCGTGCTACCTCTCACCAGCTTTGCAGGATATTAGAATCACAGACTCAGATCTGGAGGGGATATGAGGCATGATATAGTCTCAGCACGTGGAAAACCAATGCCTGAAAAATGAAATGATCTGACCAAGGTGCACACTGCTTAAAGGCAGATCTGGGGCCCAGGCTTCCAGGCTCCTAGTCTAGAGCTCTCTCCATTCCAACAGCCTACCACCCTTTTAGGAGAGTTTAACAGGAGAAGTGTCCCCAAGAAGAATCTGCCCAATAAGTACCCATGTGGGGGCTCATGGGGTCCTTGGAAGCAAAGAAGGGCTACCCTCCAAAGATCAGAGGCTGCTGTTGGGGTACACATGGTAACTCTACATTCCTCCCTCTGGTGTCTTCCATTTGGAACTAATCCTCAAGCTAATCACTGCTCTCTCTGCTCTTTTTGGGCATCTTGTCGCTATCAAGTAAAGCCTCACCGCCTGAGTCCCCTCTCCTCTTGACCTTCCTTCCATAGTTCAGGGCAGGGCTTCTGAAATGCCCAGGAGAATGATGGTTCTTCTTCTCATTGGTGGTCTTTGCATCTCTGTTGCAACAAGGAACCATTTGTGCAAGAAATGTTTCTGCAGTTTTAAGAAGCACTAAAATAAGCAAATGGCAAACATGTTAAGGTCGTGCAAAGGTATATCTGAAATTTCCAAAGGAATTTTAGAGTTACAAATTTTTCATGAAAACAATAGCTCCCAGAAAACATCTTCTTGGGTTCCAGGTTCCCACTGAGCTATTCGTAAGTATCACCTGCAGGTAAGAACGGGGACATAAGAGGTCCCTGGGTGGCTCAGCGGTTGAGCATCTGCCTTTGGCTCAAGGGGTGATCCTGGGGACCTGGGATGGAATTCTGCATCAGGCTCCCCTTCAAGGCTCCTGCTTCTCCCTCTGCCTGTGTCTCCTGCTTCTCTGTGTGTGTCTCTCACGAATAAATAAAATCTTAAAAAAAAAAAAAAAAAAGGAATGGTGACATAGGATAGCAGATCTTCCCATCCTACTATCCACCTGACAATTATCAAAAAAAAAAAAAAAACAGAAAAAATAGAAAATCCCTTAATTTTCTCTCTGCAGTTTTATGTTTTCAGAACAGGAAGCTCTGGATTCAATTTTTTTTCTGTGCAAACATAAAACCATTTCCTGGCTGGGCATTAATCCTCCCCTGCTTTTGCACACTCCTCTAGAAGACATCCCACACTCTTCTTCTATAGAAGCCAAGAGTTGAAAGCACTTGTTTAGGAATGGACGGCAAGGTCAGGATGATGATAATGATGATTATATTCAACTCTGGACATGTACTGTGTGCCAGGCCAGGCACTGTGCTAAGGGCTCTACATTTATTATTTATTTTCTTTTAATACGAAATTTTATTTTTAAAATTTTTTTATTTATTTATCTATTTGATAGAAAGAGAGAGCTCAAGCAGGGGGAGCAGCAGAGGGAGAGGGAGAAGCAGATCTCCACTGAGCAGGGAGTTTGAAGTGGGGCTGGATCCCAGGACACTAAGATCATAACCTGAGCTAAAGGCAGATGCTTAACTGACTGAGCCACCCAGGTGGCCCTCATATGAAATTTTAAATGACTTATTTTCAAATATATACACAGAATATGGCATAAAGCATATATATAAAGTATATATATAAACATAATATATATGTATATATATTTTATATATTTTAAAATAGTTATAAAGCAGGTGCCTGGCTGGCTGGCTCAGTCAGGAGAGCATGTGGCTCTTGATCTCAGCTGAGGCCATGAGTTTGAGACCCATGTTGGGTGAAAAGCTTACTCAAAAAAAAAAAAAAAGTTACAAAGCAATAGTCATGTAACATCATTCAGATAAAAAAAACAAAACATCACCAACACCTCAAAAGCTCCTCTCCCATCACAACCCCACCGTTCTTTGTAGAGGTAACTTCTATTCTAATTTTTACAATCATCATTTCTTCATTTTTCTTCATACTTTTACCAACTGTTGACATAGCCATAAATAATATGTGGCTTAGACTATAAATAGCTTCCCTCCAGGATTCAGCCTCCTATTCCAGGGACCTCTGCTGCTCAGACTTCCCTTCACATCTTCCTGGCAAATCCTCTAATTCCTGGATTTTTCATCTAGCTGCTTCTTGAGAAACAGTAAAAAGCCAAAACTGCATATCTAAAATGTCTTTACTGTATCTTTAAATCCGATTGATAGATAGACTCAGAATAGAATTCTAGGTTAGAAACCAATTTCCATGGGACATTTGAAGGCATTTCTCCATTGCCTTTTAGCAATGGGATTTGCTAAAAATCTACTGGGATCTTTGAGATATCTGATGTCATTCTTATTCCTGTTCCTTTCTGGATGCCCTGTTTTTCCCCTCTGAAAGCTTTCAAGATCTTTTGTTTCCTTTTTAAGTTTGTTTGTTTGTTGGTTGGTTGGTTTAGTGATCTCTATATCCAACGTGGGGCTTGAACTCACAATGCTATGATCAAGAGTCACATGCTATTCCAACTGAGCCAGCCAGGCGCCCCTGAGATCTTTACACAGGATCTGGAGTTTGGGAGTGATGAATGCTATACTGTACAATCCAGACCCCTCTTCAAGAATGCAGGACTTAGGGATCCCTGGGTGGCTCAGTGGTTTGGCACCTGCCTTTGGCTCAGGGCGTGATCCTGGAGTCCCGGGATCGAGTCCCGCATCAGGCTTCCTCCATGGAGCCTGCTTCTCCCTCCTCCTGTGTCTCTGCCTCTCTCTGTCTCTTTCTGTGTCTCTCATGAATAAATAAATAAATTTAAAAAAAAAAAAAGAATGCAGGACTTATCTCCCTCAGCTTCTGGGAATGCTGCCATGACCCTCGGCTATCAGTCCTCTTTGGAGAATGCTTTGGCTGAAGAAAACCTCCAGGACAGCCTGTACTGCATAAGCGACAACATCGGAGTACGAAAGGTCCGGCTCCCTCACCACAATTGGCAAGTTCTGAAGGCTCATCCCAGCTCTACAGCTCCCCGTGGGAGGTCAGCTGAGGTCTTCCCTGGGCCTGCAACACAGCCCACTTCTTCCTCTGCCCCATCTTGTTTCCTTCTCCTTCCTTCTATAAGTGTCGACCCCAAGAGCACTGTCTCATAAACACCCTGCCTGCTACTCTCCATCTTAGAGTTTGCTTCCTGGACAACCCAGCTTGAAACTACAACATGTCTTGCTTTAGGTCCTTCTGCATTCACCATGTTGAACAATCCGTTGGCCGCATATTATTAGCTAATGTTTACCTTTACTGCGAGTATGATGGCATTGTGCCTAGTTTATAGATGCACAAACCCAAGCTGTGGAAGCACAAAAACTTGCACAACAAGGCCACCCGGGTAGTAAGTAGCAGAAAAGGGATTTGAAACCAAGTCTGCCTCAGTGCAAAATCAGCACAGTGTTTGGGGCGCCTGGGGGGGCTCAATGTTTGAGCATCTGCCTTTGGCTCAGATCATGATCCCGGGATCCTGGGATCGAGTCCTACAACAGGTTTCCCAAGGGAGCCTGCTTCTCCCTCTGCCTATGTCTCTGCCTCTCTCTGTGTGTCTCATGAACAAATAAATAAAATATTTTTTTAAAAATCAGTGCAGTGTTCATTTCTGGAGTAGCTGGGGAGTTTTGGCTATGCACCCAGGGTTTCAGGCTTTCTGAGGAAGGAAAGAGAAGCAGGCATCAGAATGAGTGGGTACACAGGAGTTAAGTACCCAGCATGAATACAGTTCTCCATCTTCTTTCAGGGCAAGGCATTTTGTTCCTATGGGAGAGCACTGACTCCACAGGCTATGATGGATGTTGTGCCTCAGGAAGCATGGCATCCACTCAAATGAAAGCTGCATGTTTCTCCATGAAAAGTTCTAATATTGGACTGGTAAAAAAAAAAAAAAGAAAGAAAGAAACATACAGTTGGGAAACAGGTTCCATTTAGCGCTTTTCTCATCTGACAAAGATTTAATATTTAATTTTATTGCCAGCCAAGTTCACATGACATTGGAAAGAGTCCTTCTGGACCTCATTTTTTTCTTTTGGCAAAATTTAAAAAGTGAAAATAGACAAATCCCATGGGTTTTAAATACTTCAAGAATCATGGGATGCCTGGGTGGCTCAGTGGTTGAGCGTCTGCCTTCAGCTCAGGTTGTGGTCCCGGGGTCCCGGGATTGAGTCCCGTATTGGGCTCCCTGCAAGGAGCCTGCTTCTTCCTCTGTCTGCGTCTCTGCCCCTCTCTCTATCTCTCATATGAATAAATAAAATCTTTTAAAAAAAAAGTTCTAATCTGTAAGAAAGAAGAGTCTTTGTAAGAATTTGGTGGTCCTCTAGCCCTTGGGTGAACCTTCTGGTGGTGACACTGGTTCTGCCCACACTCAAGACAAGCTCCCACAGAAAGTGGATGTCAGAGCGGCCTGGGCAAATTTCTGTATTGTTCCATTAGTGCTGGAAGGGCTCTCTGATATCACGTGGTCCAGGTACTATACTTTACCAAATGAGGGGGAACCCTCAGGCTCAAAAGGAAGACTCAATGGCAGATGCAGAGATAGAAACCAGGCCTCCTAAAGGGATGATCAATTGCCTCAGTTTTCCCAGAATATGGAAACCTTGGTGTCAAACTTGGGCAAGTCCAGGGAAAAACATGATGAGTTGGTCATTCTGCTTCTTGATTCTGCTTGTCCAGTGCTTTCTATAAATATTTCAGGAAGCTGCATCATTCCCTGCTGATCCCAAGCTCAAGAAGAAAGTTGTTTGTTTCCTTTAACTTCCCTTTCAAGTCTTACACAGAATTTTTGTGCACTGTGTGCTCCTCCCTATTGCCTATTTCTCTTCATTTCCTTTCCCTTGTTTTTTCTAGGAAAGTGGAGTCTGGGGATCCCTGGGTGGCGCAGCAGTTTGGCGCCTGCCTTTGGCCCAGGGCGCGATCCTGGAGACCCGGGATCGAATCCCACGTCAGGCTCCCGGTGCATGGAGCCTGCTTCTCCCTCTGCCTGTGTCTCTGCCTCTCTCTCTCTCTGTGACTATCATAAATAAATAAAAAAAAAATTAAAAAGGAAAGATTCTTTCTAAAAAAAAAAAAAAGAAAAGAAAGTGGAGTCTGCAGGGCAAGCAGGGTGACAGTCCTTGAGGAATTGGGAGGGCATGAGTTTATCTCCATAAAACCAAAAAGTCCTATGACTGCATCTCAGTGGTCAAAATGATGTCCAGAGAGCAAAGCAGCATTCCTCATATCACCTGGAAGGTAAGAGTTAGCCTTTGAGTAAGTAGACAGCTCCTGAAAAGGTGTTATTTGGTAACTACTTTGAGTAAGTAGACAGCTCCTGAAAAGGGCCAGGGATGGTTCTGTGCTGTCCCTCCAACAAACACCTCTTCTTACTCAAGTCAATAATTCCATCATCAGGGCAGCACCGGTGGCTCAGCGGTTTAGCTCTGCCTTCCGCCCAGGGTGTGCTTCTGGAGTCTCGGGATCAAGTCCCGCGTCAGGCTCCCTGCATGGAGCCTGCTTCTCCCTCTGCCTATGTCTCTGCTTCTCTGTGTGTGTGTCTCTCATGAATAAATAAATAAAATGTTTTTTAAAATTCCATCGGGGGGACACCTCTGTAGCTCAGTGGTTGAGTGTCTGCCTTAGGCTCAGGGCAGGATACTGGGGTCCCAGGATCTAGTCCCATATCGGGCTTCCTTCATGAAGCCTGCTTCTCCCTTTGCCTGTGTCTCTGCCTCTCTCTCTGTCTCTCATGAATAAATAAATAAAATATTTTTAAAAAATTCCATGGGCGGGGGGGGCAGCCCCCGTGGCGCAGCGGTTTGGCGCCGCCTGCAGCCCAGGGTGTGATCCTGGAGACCCGGGATCAAGTCCCACATCGGGCTCCTTGCATGGAGCCTGCTTCTCTCTCTGCTCCTCTCTCTCTGTGTCTCTCATGAATAAATAAATAAAAATCTTTTAAAAAAAAATTCCATCGGGGATCCCTGGGTGGCTCAGCGGTGTGGCGCCTGCCTTTGGCGCAATCCTGGAGTCCCGGGATCGAGTCCCGCATTGGGTTCCCTTCGTGGAGCCTGCTTCTCCCTCTGCCTGTGTCTCTGCCTCTCTCTCTCTCTATGTCTATCATGAATAAATACCATCTTTTTAAAAAAAATTTCCATCATCAGAGTTTAATTCCTGCAGCTTAGCCAAAGACTTTACTCTCATTACATGCAAATGTCCCTTGCCAAGGTTAATGAATCAGCCATCAATCTCTCCAAAGAAAAATACTTTCTCAGAAATTCCAACCACTTCCCTGCCTTTCCAGTGCACCCATCCTAGTCTATGTTCACAGTTCAGGCTCACATGCACATGCAAACTCTTCACCAGTCTGCATCTACTCTACCTACACTCCCTGTCATGTCCCCACAAGCTGGGGACATCCTTCCAACCAGCTCCCATCATAGGGTCCCATGAGAGCAGTGTCTCATAGAATAAAGTCTGAACACTTCTGCTTGCCTGTGAAGACCTGTCTGATTTGCTAATGGGTGTGCTCTGATGTACAGAGTCTTGGTTTCTTGGTTCACAGATATAGTCACAGAGCCTGAACTGGGGCACAGTTTGCAGGGATGCTAAAAAATATATACATGTTGATCAACTGACTGATTCAGCTCCTTCTACACACATTTATCACCTATGATTTCCTGACTGAAGCCTCCTCTCACAAACTCCCAACACCACCCTGACTTTGCACACATACTCAATAGTCAGAAATTTCTGTTATACCTTGGTCCTTGGGCTTCTTTTTTTTTAAGATTTTATTTATTTATTTGGCACAAAGAGAGAGTACAAGCAGGGGGAACAGCAGAGGGAGAAGCAGACTCCCCGCTGAGCAGGGAGCCCAAAGCAGAACTCAATCCCAGGACCCCAGGATCACAGCCTGAGCCAAAGGCAGACACTTAACCGACTGAGCCACCCAGGTGCCAGTTCTTGGGCTTTTTAGCCTGGAAATCCCTGCTTTCATCTCCATCAACCTAGTCAGTCTACCTGTCCTTCAAGATCTGTTCAAGGGGATCCCTGGGTGGCTCAATGGTTTGGCACCTGCCTTCCTCCCAGGGCATGATCCTGGAGTCCTAGATCGAGTCCCGCATTGAGCTCCTTGCATGGAGCCTGCTTCTCCCTCTGCCTGTGTCTCTGTCTCTGTGTGTGTGTGTGTCTCTCATGAATAAATAATAAAATAAAATCTTAAAAATAAATAAATAAATAAATAAATAAATAAATAAATAAATAAATATCTGTTCAAGTCCTGTTTCTGCCGCAACCCTTTGTGAGGATTCCAACCTGGCATAGCTCCTCCTTTGCTGTTGTGTTCACCTCTCAGCTGGCACTCTGGCTTAAGTAGTCCTGCATTTCTGCACTGCCCTGGTGCAGCAACCTTACAGTACTGTCCCTCTGCTTCTTTTGCTGGCATTGCTTCGGTCTTCTGCTCTTTTCTCTGAATCCCCTCTCTCAGATGGTTCATACAATCTCACAGCTTCAACTATTCCTTCTCCATAGGAGATCTGAAATCTAGACACTCAAAATTCTGTCCTTTCAATAAAAATTTAAAAAAAAAAAAAAAAAAAAAAAAAAGGGATCCCTGGGTGGCGCAGCGGTTTGGCGCCTGCCTTTGGCCCAGGGCGCGATTCTGGAGACCCAGGATCGAATCCCGCGTCGGGCTCCCGGTGCATGGAGCCTGCTTCTCCCTCCGCCTGTGTCTCTGCCTCTCTCTCTCTGTGACTATCATAAATAAATAAAAATTTAAAAAAAAAAAAAAAAAAAAAAAATTCTGTCCTTTCTCTGCAGCTCCTCAGCCAAATTTCCAGCTCCCAAACATTTCCATTGGGCTTTGCTGCCATCACTTTTCTCACCAAAAGAAGCCCTGATTTCTCAGGTCATGCCATCGCCTTTCTCTCCAGTCACATAGGCTGGAAAAATGCTAAGGACTGAGGAGGAATGAGGAAGAATGGTAAATTAAGTACCGAGAACTGGTCAGTTCTTAAGAGAGATCTGCCAATATCTTTGGCACCACCTCCACCACCAACTCATTGTCCACACAGCAGTCAGAGTAACCTTTTAAAAATGTCAGTCAGGGGAAGCCTGGGTGGCTCAGCAGTTTAGTGCCTGCTTTCGGCCCATTGTGTGATCCTGGAGACCTGGGAGTCCCACTTTGGGCTCCCTCCATGGAACCTGCTTCTCTCTCTGCCTCTCTCTCTTTTTCTCTGTGTCTCTCATGAATAAATAAAAAAATAAAATCTTTAAAAAAAAAATGTCAGTCAGGGTGGGACACCTGGATAACTCAGGTAAGCATCCAACTCTTGATTTCCACTCTGGTAATGATCTTACTGCCAACTAAGCCATTCAGGCACCCCAGAATACTTTTTTTTTTTTTTTAATTTATGATAGTCACAGAGAGAGAGAGAGGCAGAGACACAGGCGGAGGGAGAAGCAGGCTCCATGCACCGGGAGCCCGATGTGGGATTCGATCCCAGGTCTCCAGGATCGCGCGCTGGGCCAAAGGCAGGCGCCAAACCGCTGCGCCACCCAGGGATCCCAGAATACTATTTTTTTAAAGCATTATTCAAAGAATAAGAGAAAACTCTTAGATTTTAAAGATTTGATGCAGAAATTAAAAGAATGTAATCTAAAGGTTGATAAATAAAATTAAAAAAAAAAAAAAAAGGGATCCCTGGGTGGCGCAGCGGTTTGGCGCCTGCCTTTGGCCCAGGGCGCGATCCTGGAGACCTGGGATCGAATCCCACATCAGGCTCCCGGCGCATGGAGCCTGCTTCTCCCTCTGCTTCTCCCTCTGCCTGTGTCTCTGCCTCTCTCTCTTTCTCTCTGTATGACTATCATAAATAAATAAAATTTAAAAAAAAATAAAAAAATAAAGGTTGGAAGATGGGGTGCCAAGGTGAGTTAGTCAGTTAAACATCTGACTTAATTTTGGCTCAGGTCATGATCTCAGGGTCATGAGCTTGAGCCCCATGTCAGGCTTTGCACTGGGTGTAGAGCCTGCTTAAGATCCTCTCCCTCTCCCTCTGCTCCTCCCCCCACTCTACCCAGCACACACACTCTCTATCTAAAATAAATAAGTAAACAAAAATAAATAAAGGTTGGAAGAAAAGTTGAGGAATTCCTCCTAGATAATAAACCAATAAAACAAAACAAAAACAGATGGAGTCCAGGCAAGAAGAGATAAAATGAGAAAATGAAAGGATCAGCCAAGGAAGTCTGTTATCCTCACACAAACATACAAATACAATTGTATAAAAAGAACATAGAAAATGAAAAGAAAGAAACTATCAAAGAAATAATACAAGAGGGGATCCCTGGGTGGCGCAGCGGTTTGGCGCCTGCCTTTGGCCCAGGGCGCGATCCTGGAGACCGGGGATCGAGTCCCACGTCGGGCTCCCGGTGCGTGGAGCCTGCTTCTCCCTCTGCCTATGTCTCTGCCTCTCTCTCTCTCTCTCTGTGTGTGACTATCATAAATTTAAAAAAATAATAATAATACAAGAAAGTTTACCAAAACAAAAAGTCATATGTTTACAGACTGAAAGAATGCATGAGTACTAAACAAGAAATAAAAAAGTTGTAAACCAAAACCACATCATTGTGGAATTTCAGTATGCTGAGGATAAAGAAAAGTTTCTACAAGTTTCCAAAGAGAGTAGGGGGAAGAAGCACAGGTAACCTATATAAGACTAGCATTCAAAATGGCATAAATTTCTCAACAGCAATACTGGAAACTAGAAGATATTGGAAGAATGACTTCAACATTGCATGGGAAAATTATTTCCAACCTATAACTCTATACCCTACCAATATATTAATCTAAGAAAAAATTTAAATATCAACAAGTGAGAGTAGAATAAAGATTTTCAGATATGTGAGGTCTCAAAAAATGTGTTTCCTATGCACCCATTCTCAGGAAGCTACTAAAATATGTTACCCACCAAAATGAGGGAGCAAACAGAGATAAAAAGACATAATATTTAAGAAACAGGATGTATAACAAAGTGGAGAAGCAAAGTGAACCCTATCCTGATAGTGAAAAAAGATACTCAAATGACAGACAGCTCTTCAGTATGCAGAGAAACAGCTCAGCCCGACTGGAAAGGGTATGAGAATTCAGTGTCTTGAGAGGCGTTTTAGAAGAGTGGCACAATTAGGGGCTGAAGTGGTAATAACTACATAGAAAAGAAGCAAACAACAAAAGAAAAGAAAACTATTCATTCCAGGCAAGACAGAAAGACTTGTAGGGAAAGAAAAGTAAGGCTGGTTTATCACATGCCCCTCCTCTAAATAGTATTTATATAATCATAGTGTAAACACTGAACACTTTCCTAAGTAAAATTATAATTTAACTATCTTGGGAGATGAGAAAATGAAAAAGATGGATTTCTATTTGGTAGATGGGGAAAGAAAACAGAGGCAAATCCTCAACTTCCATGGTGGGAGGTCAACAGGTAATACCTAAAATTGAGAAATTAATAAATAGGATTCAAATATATTTTGTTTAGAAATATAGAAGTAGGGGTACCTGGCTGGCTCAGTTGGTTGAGCATGTGACACTTGACCTTGGGGTTGTGAGTTCAAGTCCAAATGCGTGTAGAGTACTTAAAAACAAAATCTTAAAAGTAAAATTAAAAAATTTTTTTAATTTAAAAAATTTTTTTTTAAAAATAAATAAATAAATAAATAAATAAATAAATAAATAAAAGTAAAATAAAATCTTTTAAAAAAAGAAATATGGGGCAGCCCAGTTGGCTCAGCGGTTTGGCGCCACCTTCAGCCCAGGGCGTGATCCTGGAGACTCGGGATGGAGTCCTATGTCAGGCTCCCTGAATGGAGCCTGCTTCTCCCTCTGCCTGTGTCTCTACCTCTCTCTCTCTCCTCTCTGTGTTTCTCAAGAATAAATAAATAAAATCATAAAAATTAATAATAATAAATAAAAATAAAAATATAAAAAAGAAATAGGGAAGTAATACTAATAGCAACAAATAAAAAGAATTGAAAGTGGTTGTTTCTTAAGAGGAAAAAAGGGGGTATAATTGAAGGCTGTGCTTTTCTTAAATCCTATAAAACTTTTAACTTTTAGGAGCATGTTTTTTATTTAATATAAAAATTAAGAAAAAATAAGGCCGATTGTTTTGTAGTGTCACAGAAAGGGGTCCCTGAGGAAAAATTCAAAACCAAGCTGAGGAATAATAACACAGTTCTACTTTTTAAATTACATATGTATAAGGGAACCTGGCTGGCCCAGTTGGTAGAGCATGTGACTCTTGGACTCAGAATCATGAGTTCTATCAAGCCCCAAGTTGGGCATGGAGTCTACTTAAAAAATTAAATAACAGAGCAGCCCAAATGGCTCAGTGGTTTAGCGCTACCTTCAGCCCAGGGCCTGATCCTGGAGACCCGAGATCAAGTCCCACAACGGGCTCCCTGCATGGAACATGCTTCTCCCTCTGCCTATGTCTCTGCCTCTCTCTTTCTGTGTCTCTCATGAATAAATAAATAAAATCTTTTTTAAAACAATAATAAATAAATAAAGTTAAATTAAATTAAATTAAAATAACATGTATATATCAACATGCAGAAAAAAGAATCCACACTAAAATTCATAATGGTTATCTACAGGGAATGGATGGGTGAGACTCATTTTTTAGATTATGTATTTCCATTTTGTTTAATTTTTTTGGTAACGAGCATGAATCATATATACAAAATTTTTTAAAGTTCATTTGTTCATGCATCACATCAAGTATTTATTTGGCTGATAACTACCTTAATTATGCCTTATACTCACAAGCACAAGTTTTTCAAGGATGGAGATCATTTTAGAAGCTTTACTGTATGTGCCCCACCGTGCCAACCAATGGGCTGGCCATCCATCAGGCAGGTTCATACAGGCTGAAATTATAGTAGTGAAGCTTCCATCAGAGCAACAAGAAGCCTGTTGTACCATCTACTGTCACCAGATGGCAGGTCTCCATCAGAAGTCCCATTCTATGGACTTTTTCTCATTATTTTCATTCCTTACTCCACCAAAGTAATTTATCTCATTGTGTTATTATAAATTGTTTAAACGTCTCTCTCAGACCAGACTGAAAACTTGTCCGGGATAAAAACATCAACTAAGAGACTCCTGGGTGGCTCAGTTGGTTAAACATCTACCTTTGGCTCGGGTCATGATCCTGGGGTCCCAGGATTGAGCTCTGTGTCATGGTCCCTGTTTCTCCCTCAGCAACCCCACACACACGCACACACACACTGCTCATGCTCTCTCACTCACTCTCAAATAAATAAATACCATCTTTAAAAAAAGGGTAATTCATATTAGACTCATAAGTGTTGAGTCCTGGCCTGAATTCAAGTAGATAAATTTTTTTTAGAATGAATAGATGGATGAATACTTCTCTGAAAACTAATAAAACCCCACAATCATCTCCATACTTTCTTCCCCAACAATCAACTGAAAAGCATTAATTGGGAATTTCTGTGTCCTATCTAAGGCTCAGAGATGGGAGTTTAGAATGGTGAGAGAATAAAAAAAACAGAATAAAGAAGTATTAACCACCTGATATCTCTCTTCAGAGGAGCTCCTCCAACTCCAAACCTTCCAAGGCTAATAGTGAAGATATACCTTCTGCCATCTGGGCTTCTCCATCCAATGGGAGAAACATGCTGGTGTCCCTTGAGAGATCCCCCTGTGATTGGGATTTACAAAGCCTACACTACAGAGCTTTCACAATGATGAAGGAAGCATCTTCAAACATGAAACAGTAATAGCTTGCAGATTTAGATCCTCTGATGGACCCCAGCCCTCACAAGCCTATGTGTTCAACAGACAACCAACTGTTTCCATTTCCCATACAGGAGGCCCCCTTTTTTTCTTCCCCACAACTGGAACTCTGGATCTGAGAGACAGAGAACTTTTTTCTTCCTCACACCTGGAACTCTGGATCTGAGAGACAGAGAACTTATGCTCCTCTTCCTTCCTTGGACATACTGTGTGTGGAGGAACTTTGCAAGTCATTGAAGTTAAATTGGGGGGACCAAAGGGAGGGTCCAGGGTTCAAGCAGCTGTGGCATTTCCACTGGGAGTTGAGGATCCCCAGGGAGTGGGAAAAGACCAATCTCCAAGGAGAAGGGGTGGAGACCAGAGATTGAAAGTCCCTGAGCTCTGCTCAGTGTCACACTTTAGAAGAATATGCATGGAGGTATATTCTCCCCCGCCCTGCTCCATCCCCCCTTATCTAATTAGCAGAGGAGTGTAAAAAGTCAGAAATCCTATCTCTCTTTCTCTTCTGGTATTTTTGGCTACCTCCACCCACTCACTCTACTGCCCCCATTCCAACTTGCTCCACAATCTAAGTGGTGCTAGTAGGGTCAGGGCCCTGGAAGGAGCCTGGAAAAGAAAAGTAGGAGAACCAGGAATTTGGGAGTTTAGTGAGAGTGTGCATTCGGAAAGAAACATTGATCTAGGATGCACACCATCATCGTTGTAGGGTGACCAATCACCCAGTTTGCCCAACACTGTCCGGATGTAAGCACTGAAAGTTCCACTCTATGGGAAATCTTTCAATCTGGAGCAAACCAGGATGGTAGGATCCAGGTGTTCTTAGCCTCAACTCACTGTGTAACCATGAGATGTCTCCTCTCGCTGGGCTTCATGTAGTTCATAAAATGGGACCCTCTAGCTCAGATACTCTACTGTTCTTTGGATGGCCTCTAGATTTCCTGAAGCTGGGCACCACAAGGGCAACTCTGGCTTATTCCTCATTGATTATAGTCCCCAGAGCTTTCCCTAGGATTCTTGAAACTTCAACATACTTGAACAGTAGAGGTAAAGGGGGCCTTTAAGACTATCTGATCCTGGGCAGCCCCTGTGGCTCAGCGGTTTAGCACTGCCTTCAGCCCAGGGTGTGATACTGGAGACCTGGGTTGGAGTCCCACATGGGGCTCCCTGCATGGAGCCTGCTTCTCCCTCTGCCTGTGTCTCTGCCTCTCTCTGTGTGTGTCTCTCATGAATAAATAAGTAAATAAAATCTTAAAAAAAAAAAAGACTATCTGATCCTACTTCCTTTCTAGTTCTATGAACACCTTTCCAGAGGTACATGCATTTGTTCATTCATCATAGTTAAATATACACCTAAACCTCTATTTACTGTTTACTAGGTACTAAGCTCCTTGAGGGCAGGTAGCAAGATTTATGGCTCAGCAAGAGTGAAAGCCTTGCATATAACGAAATGATAAATAGATGGTGTTCAATTCCACATCGAAATCTTTTGCACTGTATCTCCCAGTGGCCTAGAGGGAGGACACAGGGCTCTAATGGTGTGCTGGGGGGTAGTTTGTCCCAGTTCAGAACGCTGGGACAGGAATTTTGCAAACTGGTTGTTAAACACAGTCATTATTAAAAATTAAATTACATGGGGGAGCCTGGTTGGCTCAGTTGGTATAGCATGTGACTCTTGATCTTGGGGTCATGAGTCAGAGTCACTCTCTCTATGTGTGTCTCTCATGAATAAATAAATAAAATCTTTTTAAAAAATTAAGTTTTGTAACCAATAAAAACAAAGAGAACAAGTACTCAAAATTCATCTTTTCCTGATTACTTTCTGATATTTTACTACTATTTACAATCTTTTTTTTAAGATTTTTTATTTATTTATTCATGAGTGACACACACACACATACACAGAGATAGATAGAGAGAGAGAGAAAGAGAGAGAGAGGGAGAGAGAGAGAGGCAGAGACACAGGCAGAGGGAGAAGCAGACTCCCTGCAGGGAGCCCTACGAGGGACTGGATCCCAGGTCCCCAGGATCACACCCTGGGCTGAAGGTGGCACTAAACGGTTGAGCCACCCAGGCTGCCCCTATTATCAATAATCTTAAGGTAATTTACATCTATTATAGCTATATGATAGAATATTACATAATGATGTGGTACTGTTCATCTCTTCCCAAGCCCATGTTGGTAGTTTGAAAAAGGCCATGGTGGGAGTATTTACACCATGGAAATCAGCAAACACTACCAATCATGGCTCCTGACACACCAGAACTGGTTGCTAAATACCTGTCTACTAGCACATCACTGGTTCAGAGACGTTATGGTCTTGTGATGGCACCACTCTATCTCCCTGTCATCATCTGCTCTGGTCTTCAGATCCAGATCTCCCTCTCTGGAAAAGAAAAACAAAGAGTTGGATCATCACTTAAAAACTAAAGAGATAGGGATGCCTGGGTGGTTCAGTGGTTGAGCATCTGCCTTTGGCTCACTGCCTTCGGCTCAGAGCATGATTCCAAGATCCCAGGACTTAGTCCCACATCGGGCTCCCCATAGGGAGCCTGCTTCTTCCTGTGCCTATGTCTCTGCCTCTCTCTGTGTCTCTCATGAATAAATAAATAAAATCTTAAAAAAAAAAAAAAAACTAAACTAAAGAGATAGGAGATGTGGCTGGCTTAGTCCATAGAGTTTAGTCTTAATCTCAGGGTTGTAAATTCAAGCTCCACGTTGGGCATGGAACCTTTTTTTTTTTTTTAAAGGAGAGGGACACCTGTGTGGCTTAGTCTGTTAAGCAGTTGAAGGAAAGGTTAAACATTCTTTTCTTTTAATTTATTTTTAAAGATTTTATTTATTTATTCATAGAGAGAGAGAGAGAGAGAGAGGCAGAGTCACAGGCAGAGGGAGAAGCAGGATCCATGCAGGGAGCCCAACATGGGACTCGATCCTGGGTCTCCAGGATCACACCCCGGGCTGCAGGCGGCTCTAAACCGCTGTGCCACCGGGGCTGCCCAAGTTAAACATTCTTAAGAAGGAAAAGTTAAACACTAGATTCTTGACTGGAGAAAATAGTAAGCAAACTTCGGGGCTTTTCCCAAGTGACTCAAGTCTCAGATATTTCTGTTCCCCAAGGAGAGGAGCCCACAACCAAGCAAAGGAAGACAGCTTGCTGGGCTCAGAGGCAGAGCTTTAAGTCTATAAAGGACATTTTGCTTTTGTGACATTTGTGCCCAACCTCTTAGAAAAATGTAACAGGAAAAAATATATACAAAATAGGAACCCAAATGTCTTATTATTAGATTCAACATATCTAAAATTATACATCAGGGCACCTGGGTGGCTCAGTTGGTTAAATGTCCAACTCTTGATCTCACCTCAGGTCTTGATCTCAGGGTTGTGAGTTTAAGCCCTATGTTGGGTTCCAGGCTGGGCATGGAGACTACTTTTTAAAAAATTAAATTAAATTAATAAAATTGCATTTTAAAAATAGTAAAAAAAAAAAAAAAAAAAAAAAAGTAAAATAAAATCACTACATCAAATCATTGTAAAAATTTCTAAATACTGGGACACCTGGGTGGCTCAGAGGTTGTGTGTCTGCCTTCAGCTCAGGACATGATCCTGGGATCGAGTGCCACATCGAGCTCTCTGCATGGAGCTTGCTTCTCCCTCTGCCTGTGTCTCTGCCTCTCTCTATGTCTCTCATGAATAAAATAAAATCTTCTTTAAAATTTCTTAATATTTTCATTTCTGTACTTAGTAACAGGTAGCAGTTTACAGAACGACACCAATCCTAGCCCATAATTTGAATGCACTGCCCTAAAAAGTAAAAAAGCCAGAAGACTCCTTGGCTCCTGGAACTCCTTTGATGAGGGGATGTCTGAGCTCCCTTTTTCACCCAAATCAGGCCCTGGGGGGCTGGGATGTGATCTGGATACCATGGAAATGAGTCAGGATGGTGACCTCCTGTTTGTATTTTCCTCTGAGTCTCTCTGGACTGCCTTCCCCAGCCCTAGAAAAAAGCTCCATCAACCAAGGAAGATCTTGACTCCTTGACCCCAAACCTATCTAAATGGTGCCTCAGGTCCCTATTAGGTATTGGTCACAAATTTCTTTCATTAATTTGTTTGTCATCCAGGCGTCTTCTCAAGCACTTGAGTGAATCTAAAAGAGGGATTCCTGGGGTGCCTGGCTGGCTCAGTTGGTAGATTGTGTGACTCTTTTTTTTTTTAAGATTTTATTTATTTATTAATGAGAGACACAGAGAGAGAGAGAAAGAGAGAGAGAGGCAGAGACACAAGCAGGCTCCATGCAAGGAGCCTGACATGGGACTCGATCCTGGGTCTCCAGGATCACGCCCTGGACTGAAGGCGGCGCTAAACCACTGAGCCACCTAGGCTGCCCAGATTGTGTCACTCTTGATCTTGGGGTCATGAGTTCAAGCCCCAAGTTGGGCACAGAAATTACTTAAAATAATAATAATAATAATAATAACAAAAAATTAAATAAAAGAGAAATTCCTGCCTAAGGAGCTGATATCCTAGCAACAAAGTGATGTGAAAAGGGCATTCATTTTTTCAAATACAGCCCTGGGTGGCCCAGAGGTTGATTTTCACATATAAAATGATAAACCCTCCTAGGAATGAAGGAAATTAGCCAGAACTTAGAATATGGTAGAAGGGCCTGTTATGGAGACAGGCTCTGAAATGTTTCTGCTCCATGGTCCCATGATTCCATAACTGTACAGCCACCAAGGAAGGAGATAGGAAAGGTGTATTCATGTACTTTGGTAAAATGAGTAGGAGGGTGCACCAAATAGGGTTCCCCCTGTAAGTAGGAACACTTGGGGAAGAAGGCAGGACAAAGAGTGAAGTCCGGGTGACAGATGAGGACACGGTAGCTCACAGGAACTAGTGACCTACTTTCAGGGTTAGGAACCTCATCTGCTCTAGGCTCCAAGAGTCTAAGAAATTGAGCTATGTAGCAGAAAGAGAGCAGTCTGATCCATAGAGGAAAGAAACCTCAAGGGTAGGGAAAGGCTTCAGCCCCTTGGTCAGCCTGGGAGGGAAGAAGGGCTGGTGGGGCGGGGTGGGGCGGGGCTTTCCTTGGAGGCTTTGGGGCTGAGTCCTTCCTTTCTGGTCCCCCATTGGGTCAGTGGATCCTGCAGCCCTGCCAGGGAGGGACAAATGAGAAGAGCTGTTGGTTTTTCCCCTTTAGCCATTCAGAATTTTCCCACATAAATACCGAGAAAGACCCTGCTCTCCCCTCACTTCTCAGGAGTTGCCCCTGGGCTGGACCTGGCGTCCTGGGGGTGAGCAGGGCCATGGGGGACCTGTTTATGCTCAGGGTGGCCGTGGGCATATGCTACGCCACCTTCAGTGCCTCTGCCTGGTAAGTACTTTCCATCCACCTTCCCCACCCAGGAAGCTCCCATGATCTCATTCCCATTCACCGCTGCTTCATTTTTTTCTCTTTTTGACAGGTCAGTGAACAATTTCCTGATAACAGGTCCCAAGGTAGGATGATCTCTGGCTTCTGTTTTAGCCACCCAGGTTCCTAAGGGAACTCTTTTTGGGGAAAGACAAGAGGGAAGGGGAGGGAGACAGTGACGGAAGTTCCCCACCCAGAGGAACCCATAATTGTTCCTTCATGGAAAGTGAGCTCACCTGAGTCCTGCTTGCCCCCAGCAGCCCCGGACGACCTGACCCAAGTCAGGACTGACCTTCATAGCACTTTCCCTTTGCCAGGCCTATCTGACCTACACCACCAGCGTGGCCCTGGGCGCCCAGAGTGGCATAGAGGAGTGTAAATTCCAATTTGCTTGGGAACGCTGGAACTGCCCGGAAAGTGCTCTCCAGCTCTCCACTCACAACAGGCTGAGAAGTGGTAAGTTGTGCACTCGCACAAAGGGGTATATTGTGCATGGTGGTAGTGAGCTTGCTGCATGTGTACATTTTGTGTGTACGTTTGTGTGACATGTATATGCACAATGAAATGAAAACGTTATCAGTGATCTACTGACCTGCCACTTCCTGGCTGTGAAACCTTGACCGAGTTACCCCTCCCCTCTTTCAACCCCAGTGTTGTCATTGGGTCAATGAGGCCAGCTCTATTTAGCTCTCCAGGAGTACTAGGAGGGTTGCATGGGGTGGATACAAAGGTATTTCCATACAAATGTAATCATTTCTCTATTTTTAAAATGCAGGGCTGTATGTGTGTGTTTGTATACACTTACCTTGCACTGAGTTGCATGAAATAAAAACAGGGAAAGGGCTCTGTGTTTGCAGCCGCTGAGGGGTTTCCCATCTGCCCAGCTGTCATAAACTCCCAACAACAGAGAAGCTGAAAGATCACATTGAGCTGTATCTCGTGTGTGTGTGTGTGTGCGCGCGCGCGCACCTGTTGGTTCTTTATAACTGTGTGTAGTAGTTTGCATAAAGTTCGTTTATATACAAAAAATACAGAGTTGCCTGAGAAGGGGGGCAGGAAGGGAGTAAAGAAGATGTGGAAGAAGAGAGTCCACACTCTCTTTACAGATTCCTGTGGGAATGTGGAGTGTGTGGAAATGAAACGGGAGAATGTTTTTTAGTAATATATGAGCTCAGTAAGTGGTAGCCATGATCATTATTATTATTAAATAGTTCCTGCTTTATGTCAGAAGGAAGAAAAGGCCCTTCTCTCTTCGCTAAGCCAGCTTCATGGCCCTTAGTCTCCACTGCCCAAGGACTGGAAGCAGTGGCTAGTGAACAGAAGCCCACGCTGGATTTTAGAAGAGCAGTGTCTTGGCCCCAATACAAGTGGTGAGGAGAGTGGCCTTGGTGCCATCACTCCCTCTCTGGGTTTTATTATCCCCACCCCCATAGGGATACTGTCTACCTGAATGAAGTAAGGTTGCTGGAAAGACATGCATTGTTCTCTCAAGTAGAAGAGCATCCTCTCTCTCTCTCTCTCTCTCTTTTTTTTTTTTGTAAGATTTTATTTACTTGAAAGAGAGCATGAGTGGCTGGGGGAGGGTCAGAGGGTGAAGGAGAAGCAAACTCCCCACTGAGCAGCAATCCCAATGTGGGGCTCAATCCCAGGACCCTGGGACCATGACCCACGCCAAAGTCAGATGCTTAACTGATTGCACCACCCAGATGCCCAGAAAGACCCTGGGACCATGACCCAAGCCAAAGTCAGATGCTTAACTGACTGCACCATCCAGATGCCCAGAAAGAGCATCCTTTTAAACCCAAAAGGGACAGGGGACAGAGGAGAGAAACAATTGCTTTTCTAAAGCCTCTGCTTTGGGTCACCAAGTTTCCAGTCCCCCCTTTCTCTCCAAAGCCACCAGGGAGACTTCTTTCATTCATGCCATCAGCTCTGCTGGAGTCATGTACATCATCACCAAGAACTGTAGCATGGGCGACTTTGAAAACTGTGGCTGTGATGAGTCAAAAAACGGAAAAACAGGTAAGCTATGCTCTGTGTGGGTAGGAAGAAGCGAGGAATGCAGAGCTACATGCAGGTTAACGTCTTCCAGGGAAAGGCTAAGGGACACAGGTCCCTCAAATACCAAGACGCTAGCAGCAACTTCTTGGTGGGAGCTCCTGGACCTATACTATTCCAAGAGTTGAGCCTGGGTCCTTGATTCCAGGATCACAAAGTAGCACTGAGCTCTAAAACTAACAAGACATCGAGGAATGAGAAGGCCAAAGACAGTTTAAAGCTAACCCTCATATTTCAGGCTGAGAACAGCTTGGCCATAATCCAGAGCTACTCAATTATTTGTAGACCATCTAAGAGACTCGGATTTATCATCAAAGAGGGAGAAGATGGCTCTAACAAGACTACTGTAGGATAATGGTGCACAATTACAGAATATTTGAGCTGCAATGAACCTGTAAGATCATCTTGGCCAGGCTCAGTATGCTTACATTTACTGTGCGTAGAAAGACTAATTGCCTAGAGATGGAAAGTACCTGAAGGGTAGGCAGTTGGCTTTGGGGAAAGGACCTTACCCACTCACCTCCACTTCCCTCTCTCACCTGCAGCTTTACATGCTTCTAGGGCTCTTGGAGGATGGTTTGGCTATGTTAGCTAAAGTAACCTTGACCCTTCTGAAACTTAGCCAGGAGGAGTATGTAGGACTTGGGCAGCCCCGGTGGTGCAGCAATTTAGCGCCGCCTTCAGCCCAGGGTGTGATCCTGGAGACCAGGGATCGAGTCCCACGTCGGGCTCCCTGCATGGAGCCTGCTTCTCCCTCTGCCTATGTCTCTGCCTCTCTCTCTCAGTCTGTGTCTCTCGTGAATAAATAAATAAATCTTTAAAAAATAATAATAATAATAATAAAGTTTGATTTACTTATAAAATAAAAGAAGTATGTAGGACTTATTGTTTCCTTATGTGTAGGAGGTCACGGCTGGATCTGGGGAGGCTGCAGCGACAATGTGGAATTTGGGGAAAGGATCTCCAAACTCTTTGTGGATAGCCTGGAAAAGGGAAAAGATGCGAGAGCCCTGATGAACCTTCACAACAACAGGGCAGGCAGGCTGGTAGGTATAGGAGCCCCCCAGTGAACTATCAGGATCACTACTGGCAATAGCCTCACATGTGCACAGCCCTTTACAACCTAGCAAGAGCTGTCTCAGACCCATGTGCCATCCTCACACCACCTAGTAGGACTGGGATGGCCACCGCCATTCTCTGGATGACAAAGTCAGTTCAATACAACTAATAAGCATCAGAACCAGGCAATAAACTCAGATCTTCTACTTTAGTCTTATTATGAAACATTACCATGTAGCCCCTTCTGCAGGCAGGTTTCTGAGAACACAGGACAATACGGTAGCAATGCCTTGCTTTCATGACAAAATTTTAAACATTTCAACTGTATATTCTAGGAAATTAATGGGGGAGGGGAGGGAGATCATCCAAATTGTATCCTAAAATCTGTCTGGATTTCTAGGGATTGGGACTTATCTAGATTTCTCTGGAGGGGCTGTTTTCCCCTAAGACTTCTGGAGTGTTCTGAATTCAAGTGCAAGCAAGTTGGATTTAAAACTAAGAGCATAAAAATTTCCCCATGAACCCATACCTGGAAGACCTGATTGCCCAGGGCAAGGGGAAGAGATTTTCAAGGCAATTACACACACTTGGGTAATTGCCTTGCCGGTAGAGGTCCAGACTGCATGAACTTCCCTACGGACAAACCCTCACCAATACTCCAGCCTCTACCTTCAAGACAATAACAGTGCCGATGATCATATTTTCTCCTTTAATTTACCCGGAACTTTCTTGATCATTCTTATTCCAATGAGAGAGAGAAACAAGCTCAACAAGGGATGGAGATGGGCCTAGAGCCTCGGTTTCCTATTCCTGCAACTTCTTCAACACTTGCTTGATTTTCCCATACAATACCCAACAGCACTTTAAAATTATCCTTATAGGGACGACTAGGTGGCTTAGTGGTTGAGCACCTGCCTTCGGCCCAGGGTGTGATCCCGGGGTTCTGGGATCAAGTCCCACATCGGGCTCCCTGCATGGGGCCTGCTTCTCCCTCTGCCTGTGTCTCTGCCTCTCTGTGTGTGTCTCTCATGAATAAATAAATAAAATCTTTTAAAAATAAATAAAATAAATAAAATTACCCTTACAAGGCCTTTACACTCCTGAATACTCTAATTGAGAAGATCTGAGGTGGGGCCCAGGAACGAGCATTTCCCACAGGCCTCTCCAGTAATTCTGATGCTCTTCCAAAGTTAAGAAGCACAACTCTAAAATATCCCATTGAATTACTAGCCTTTGGTCTTCCCTACCCAATGTTGTTTTATTTTTTGTCCTCTCTCACTTCTTCTCTCTATAGGCAGTGAGAGCCATCATGAAAAGGACCTGCAAATGTCATGGCATCTCTGGGAGCTGCAGCATCCAAACATGCTGGCTGCAGCTGGCTGACTTCCGGGAAATGGGAGACTACCTGAAAGCCAAGTACAAGCAGGCCCTGAAAATTGAGATGGATAAGCGGCAGTTGAGGGCTGGGAACAGTGCTGAGGGCCACTGGGCCCCCACTGAGGCCTTCCTTCCTAGTGCAGAGGCTGAGCTGATCTTTTTAGAGGAATCACCAGATTACTGTACCCGTAATTCCAGTCTGGGCATCTATGGCACAGAAGGCCGGGAGTGTCTGCAGGACAGCCACAACACATCCAGGTGGGAGCAACACAGCTGCGGGCGCCTATGCACCGAGTGTGGCCTGCAGGTGGAAGAGAGAAGAACTGAGGCTATCAGCAGCTGTAACTGCAAATTCCAGTGGTGCTGTACAGTCAGGTGCGACCAGTGTAGGCACGTAGTGAACAAGTACTACTGCACAAGCTCCCTGGGCAGCGCTTCGGCCAGAGGCAAGGGCAGTGCTTCATAGCAAGCACTTGCTTAGTTGCAAGTGAATTTGACGATGGGAGGGGACATGGTTTCTTTCTCAGAAAGAGTGAATTAGAAAATCACATAGTTGGTCTGTAGCTCTCTTCATATCTGCTATTGATGGGGAAATGGAGGCCCAAGGTTATATAGCATATTCTTGACAGAGTTGAAATTGGAATGTGGCATTCTAACGTGGGCAGACCTCATTTCATCTCTCCTGCAAGCTGTTTCCTGGACTTTGTGTCTGTACTTTTGCATCTTGCTAAAGGGGAGTTTGGCTTGGGGGTCTTATCCAAAGGGACCCTCAAAGTACTTGTCACCATAAGTTTCAGAGGGAATGGAAGCAAAAACCAAAGAGTTCTGTTCAGACTTCTGAAGGAGCAAGCTTCCCCGATGCTGGCTAACTCCAGAAAGAACAACTATATGTTCACGCAGATCATTGGGGCAGAAACCATATATGTACCTAGTGGGCGGCTTTTAAGGTATTGAGTTTTTCATCTGAGTATGCACTTTTAAAAAGTTCTCAGGGCACCTGACTGGCTCAGTTGGTAGAGCATGTGACTCTTGATATTGGGGTTGTGAGTTCAAGCCCTACACTGGGTTCAGAGCTTACTGAAAAAAAAAAAGTTCTCCCCACAAAACCCTGGGGAAACCAGGAAACCAGGACCCAACATAAACTGAAGACTTTCCCAGCTCAGAAACTACCTCTGTAGCCATGGAAAAAGAATGGTCATAGTAAATGGGCAGGTGACCCCAACTTATCTAGAGAAGGCTCTCCTCCATTACCCTGCCCAAAGAGAGATATTTTTGCCCCCAAGAGCTGTGAAAGGACTCTTTTGTTATTTTCCCAGATTGGGAATTCAACTTCATTTTGCAATAAATGCTAGAATATACATCCACCTGAGACGTTTTATTTCTCACTTTGGTAACCTTAGGATAAGAAAGGGAATTGAAAATCCTGCTTGTATATTCCAGTTGTGCACAAAACTAAGGGAAAAACTGGAAATACACAACCCTCTTGGTATAAGTGTTTAAGAGATGATATAATTGAGAATCAGGAACTGGTCAATAGGAAAACAATGTAGACTCCTGGATTTAGGTGGTGTTATTTTAATGCAACCTAAAAAACTTGATGAACAAGGAAGCCTTTTGAACTTGAACCATATTCAAAGTGTGTTTGCTCTCTTAACTTGGGCTTCCTGGGGTGTCTGTATGCCTCAGGGAGACCCTGGGCTAGAGAGACTAGGAAAGTTGTGGATTCTACCTTCCTCATTTGCACTTCTACATCTTCCACTGGCAATCTTGGGGGTGGAGAGCCCTTGGGGGCTCAAAAATTTGTCTCCTAAATTTGAGCATCTCAGCTTTAGGAGTCTCCCCTTTGTGCAAAGGCCAAGCATAAACAAGTACAATGACTGATCACCAAGAGTGAAGAAACCTCTCAGCTTAATGTTTTAAATTAGAAAACAATTTTAAAAAAATAAAAAATAAAAAGAAATAAATAAAAAAAATAAAAATAAATAAAAAAAAATAAAATAAAATAAAAAAATTTAAAAAAAAAAAGAAAACAATTTAAATGTTCAACAGTAGGGCAAAGTAGTTAAATCATGACCCCACAATGGAATATCAACCATTAAAATCATATTTTGGAGAAATACCTCGCAACATAAAAAACATACATGATATATTAAGTGAGTAAAGTTAATTACAAAACAGCATGTTCAGGATAACTCAATTTTGTTTTTAAAAACTTGAAAAAACTGGGTCACCTGGCTGACTCAGTTCTTAGGTCATGCCACTCTTTTTTTTTTTTTTTAAGATTTTATTTATTTATTCATGATATTCACACAGAGAGAGAGAGAGAGAGGCAGAGACATAGGCAGAGGGAGAAGCAGGCTCCACGCAGGAAGCCCGACGTGGGATTTGATCCCAGGTCTCCAGGATCGCGCCCTGGGCCAAAGGCAGGTGCTAAACCGCTGCACCACCCAGGGATCCCATCATGCCACTCTTGATTTCAGGGTTGTGAGTTCAAGCCCCACACTGGGCATAGAGCTGACTTTAAAAAAAAAAGAAAAGAAAAGAAAATATTTGCTATTGTGTAGTACCAAATAGAGTAATTTGTTTACCTGTTTGTGTTTTTCTGTGTTCTTACATTTGTCTATGATAATAAATATTTTTCTTATCAAAAAGAATCGTTACTGGGGTACCTGGCTGGCTCAGTCAGTACATGTAATTCTTGATCTCAGGGTGGTGTGTTCAAGCCCTCGAAAGAAAGAAAGAAACCAGGAAACCAAGAAACCAAGAAAGAACAAAAGGACAAAAGAAAAAAGGAAGAAAGATAGATTTAAAAAATACTTGTTATAAAATACTTCTGGAAAAAAAGAATGAGTTATTATTTTTTAATGCCAACAGGAAATAACCTTCTTCTTCTTCTTCTTCTTCTTCTTCTTCTTCTTCTTCTTCTTCTTCTTTTTAGTGAATAGAAATGTGAAATATTCATTAAGGAAGATGGCATCTCAAGAGAAACCATAGGGGCTGTCTGGGTGGCTCAGTGGTTGAGCCTTTGCCTTTAGCTCAGGTTGTGGTCCTGGGGTCCCGGAATGGAGTCCCGCATCGGCTCCCTGCATGGAGCCTGCTTCTCCCTCTGCCTATGTCTCTGTCTCTCTCTGGGTCTCTCATGAATAAATAAATAAAATCTTGAGAGAGAGAGAGAGAGAGAGAAACCATAAGCAGGTACCTTGAAAGCTTACTGTGGTCTTTATTCCTTCTGGTGCATTTACAACTCCCACGGATGGCAGAGACAAGAAAAAATCCATTAAAGTACAGCCTATGTCAAGAAAATGGAAGATTTCTTCTACCTTTCTCCTAAGAAAGTTTACAGAAAGACACTACAGTTATTGACAGAGAAAGTGTGTGTGGCGGTAGTGAAAAGGGGAAAGAGACACTATCTAAGCATAAAAATTATGGTGAAGAAATAGGCAATCAAAAGAAAAGATTAGGGATCCCTGGGTGGCGCAGCAGTTTGGCGCCTGCCTTTGGCCCAGGGCGCGATCCTGGAGACCTGGGATCGAATCCCACGTCGGCCTCCTGGTGCATGGAGCCTGCTTCTCCCTCTGCCTGTGCCTCTGCCTCTCTCTCTCTCTCTGTGACTACCATAAATTAAAAAAAAAAAAAGAAAAGAAAAGATTAACCTGGGGCTCAGAGAAAAACAAAAATCATAAAATTATGTGGCATTGAGGTCAATCCTCCAGTGCACACAGATGCCAAAGTGCCCATCATAAAATCCGAGTTGTGAAACTGTGCTAGGGAAATGAACAAACTAGATTTTCTCCCTTCATTCCTAACAGAATCTCCATCCAAAGGACCCAGGTACTTGATGCTTTGCCATCAATCAATCACATCAACAATCTTCCTACATAGACCCTGAGCCAGAAAGGAAAGGAATTCAGATTTCTCTACATCCATCACCTTCCTGTCAGGGATCCATTCCATGGCTTACGGTGTTATTCAGATTCCTTAGTTACAACCCTCCCCTCCTTCCCTTTTGGCTCACCCTGACAAGCGGGCTCTCATGGAGGTGACAGGACGGTAAAACTCCTATGTTCAGTACGTTCAGGACCCCAGACAGGCAGACTGGCCATAATCTATGGTGGATCTTGAAAACCTATTGAAAAAAGAATCAGCTCAATAAGGGAAACCTGTCCACAAGCCTATTCACCCATTTCAAATCCAGGCACTGCTTCATGTGGCCTGGAGAACAGAAGCCTGTATTTTCTGTCTAGATTAAAAGGAAAATATGCTTATGCTTGCCAGGCCCCTATAAAGTTTTTTTCTCCTCCCCCTCCCACCTCTTTTTCCTCCTTCTCTTCCTCATCCTCCTTCCCATCTGACCTTTGCCATGAGTAGAACTAGAGATTCCCAAGAAAACTGTGAGGTCTGTTCCTAGAGTCTCCTAAGGTGCCCTGCCAGTCTCCTCAGGGCTTGCCAGTGGTTGTAACAGTAAGGGTGGAAAGGAAATAATGGAGCACCTATTAAGTGTCAAGGGCTTAATATATGTTATATGCTTCATCCCTGGGAACAACCCAATTAAAGAGTTACAATTATTCCCCTCTTATTACTGAGGAACTGTGTCTCAGATAAGTTAAGCATTCACCCTAAAATTAAACACAAGGAGGTGGATTTGAATTCAGGCCAGAATCACACAAATCCACACTCTTTCTTGACACCACTTGTGCTCTGGGAGCCCAGCATCTCCGGTGACATTCTTAACTGTTTGACAGCTTTGCCGAATGACTACCATTCATATGCAGTGAAAGGTGTCCTCTTCCTCCCTCTTCTGCAAGTAGGAGAGTTAAATTTCTCAGCCCTTCTCCAGAATGGGGAAACCTAACTTTTGACTTGCAAAGATCTTCCTTAGAATGATAAAGCAAGATAGCCTGACTCCTGCTGACTTGGGATGGCGAATCCTGGTTCACTAGGGGGTACTCAGAGAAAAAAGCTAACAATTATGGTCTATATTAGAGGTCAAAGTTTCAAAGGAATGTCAAAGAAGGAGTGTTTATTTTAGAGGGTAGAGGAAGGAAAAACAGGATCTAGAGAAAGACAAATTTCTAGCCCCAGATCACAAACTACTTCTAATAATTGATCACAAAAGATAGAGACTCGGCCCAGATACAGATGTTTGAGTTGAGGGGAAATGCAGTGAAAGCGAAAACCAGAGAAAGGGCTTCAGGAGAAGTTAAAGACCTTTGAGTAGAACTACAGCTCTAAAGCAGCTAATCCTGTCGCATTCCCTAACAAAAAAAAGGGGAAAGCTGGGTTTAAAGGAGAGAAGTGTCCAGCCCTATGTCACCAAAGGAGATAACTGATGAGATAACACTAGACTCCAAGGCCCTGAACACTCTCTATGGCTGGTACTTTGCCAACCCTGTCAGACTGCCGTTTTCATCAAAAAAGGGACATTGGATGAACAATGCGGGTATTGAGGAAATTAGGTCAAGGCTCCAGGAAGCCTCAGACTCTACTTGGTCAATGAGGGAATAGGGAGACTAGGGGTAAGGGAACTAGGCATATGGGTGAGGGAAAAGGCCTGCTGGTATACGAGGACCCCAAACACATTCCCACATTCCTCTCAGATTCTCCAGTACCTGTGCAGACCTCTGCTGAAATACTGAGGTCCCTTATCATTTCTTCACCAGGAGCTTCTTGCAGCCCAAAAGAGATCACTTGATTCAGCCACACGCTTCTCAACAGAACAGCTCCTAATCAAAAACCTAAGGAAGAGAAGCACACTGCATACTCTGTTTTGTTTTAAATATTTTATTTATTTATTCATAGAGACAGAGACAGGGAGAGAGAGAGAGAGAGAGAGAGAGAGAGAGAGAGAGAGGCAGAAACACAGGCAGAGGGAGAAGCAGGCTCCATGCAGGGAGCCCGATGTGGGACTCGATCCCAGGTCTCCAGGATCACGTCCTGGACTGAAGGTGGCGCTAAACCGCTGAGCCATCCAGGCTGCCTGCACTCTCAGTTTTGAAAGACCATCAGGGGAGGGGGCACCTAGGGGGCTCAGTCAATTAAGCATCTGCCTTAGGCTCATATCATGATCTCCGGGTCCTAGGACCAAGACCCGCCATGGGCTCCCTGCTCAGTGGGGAGTCCGCTTCTCCTTCTCCCTTTTCCTGACCCTTTCACTCCCCACTCATGGTCTCTCTCAAATAAACAAATAATATCTTTAAGATAAAAGAAGAAAGAAAGAAAGAAAGAAAGAAAGAAAGAAAGAAAGAAAGAAAGAAAGAAAGAAAGAAAGAAGGAAAGAAAGAAAGAAAGAAAGAAAGAAAGAAAGAAAGAAAGAAAAAGAAAGAAAGAAAGAAAGAAAGAAAGAAAAAGAAAGAAGAAAAAGAAAGAAAGAAAGAAAGAGAGAGAGAGAGAGAGAGAGAGAGAAAGAAAGAAAGAAAGAAAGAAAGAAAGAAAGAAAGAAAGAAAGAAAGAAAGAGACTATCAAGGGAGATGGGAGCCAGTCCTTTCCTCCTGTGATAAAGTGCTAAAGTGCTTATCAGGATGTTTGCTACATGTCTAACCTGAGTCATCAATGCTATATTTTAAGCCTACCAAATCTTTTAGGACCTCTCATTATGGATTCAGGCCTTTAAATTCTCCTTTTCTCCAAGCTAAAAACCCCCAACTAGGTTCTCACTATTTCTCTCTCACATTCTTTTTCCTAGACTGCCTTCAAATGCACCAAATCTAGGCTTCTATGAGGAGTTAGGTAGGGTGCAGGCCACATACCCTTCTCAAGCCTCAACTGCCATGACCTCTTTGTCCTCAATTATTTGAAGAATCTACCTAATCTCCACTGTCATAGAGTTTTGATCGACCCATCAGGTCCTACTTGCATTTCTCCATGGCCTGAGTTCATTTCTAACCCCCTTCACTCCAGTGAAGTAGACTTGATCCCTGCCTCCATCAGCTGGGACCATAATCATCAAAGTCCTCCTGTACCAGGGGCTGGCAGTGGTGCAGGGGCAAGAACATGCAACTAACATCAGGA
The DNA here is from genome assembly GCF_018345385.1 of Vulpes lagopus. Classification (NCBI taxonomy): domain Eukaryota; kingdom Metazoa; phylum Chordata; class Mammalia; order Carnivora; family Canidae; genus Vulpes; species Vulpes lagopus. The sequence goes on along the minus strand of NC_054830.1, from coordinate 106,688,676 downwards.
CACACTTGCTCTCTGCTCCCACCCTTGGAGAGCTTTCTTTCTTTTCTTTCTTTCTTTCTTTCTTTCTTTCTTTCTTTCTTTCTTTCTTTCTTTCTTTCTTTCTTTCTTTCAGATTTTATTTATTTATTTGAGACCTTCTCCTTACCCTTGGGTATAAATGGTAATGGTATGTTTGGGAAACATCATATGTTCTTCTCTTTCCTTTTTTTTAATCCAAAAGATTACAGGAATTGCCTGTCTTTTATTTGATAAAATCTAAATATCACTGCCTATGATATCTAGTCATTACATATTTTTCTGTCTCAACAATAGGGCTGACAAGTCTCCCCTTGGAGGTAAGACCATGTTACTTCTCTGTGCCTCTATAAGCCTCTCACAACACTCTGCATGTGGTGGATGATTAGTGCTCTTCTGACATTAAACAGCTCATGGAATCTCAGAGATGGAGAAGACCTTAATCATCTCCTACAATCCTCTCATCTTGCAGAAGAGGTACAGGGACACCTGGCTGACTCAGTCAGAAGAGCATGGGGCTCTTGATCTCAGGGTCATGAGTTTGAGCCCCATGTTTGGTGCAAAGACTATTTAAAAACAAACTTTGGGACGCCTGGGTGGCTCAGCAGTTAAGCGTCTGCCTTTGGCTCAGGTCATGATCCTGGAGTCCTGGGATCGAGTCCCACATCGGGCTCCCCGCATGGAGCCTGCTTCTCCCTCTGCTTGTGTCTCTGCCTCTCTGTGTGTCTCTCATGAATAAATAAAATCTTTTTAAAAATTTAAAAATAAAAATAAAAACAAACTTTTAAAAAAATTACTGTAGGGCACAAAGTCAGAGTCACCTTGGAAACCCAGTGCTCTTCTATTACTTCATGGTTTATGTCTGTCGTCCCAAGTATAACTGTAAATGTGTCTCCTTTCACACTGAAAAGTACCCTGGCTTGGAGATATGATGCTCCTATTTATAACCTATTTTATTCATTCATTCACGTAATAAATATTTACTGAACACCTACTCTGTTATACACATAATACAAACACAGGGGATACAGAAGTTCATGACATTGACAGGTCTCTGCCTTCATAGAACTGGCATTCTAGTGGAGGACACACAGAATGAGGAAATAAAAAAATAAATTATTGCACGTTGAGATAATTGTCATGATAGAAATAAGTACAGCTGGCATAAAAAGGCAGCAAAGTCTTTAGAAAAAGTGGTGAGAAGGGCACCGGGGTGGCTCAATTTGTTAAGCAATCATCTCACTCAGGTCATGATCTTGTGGGATTGAGCTCCATGTCTGCACTCAGCAAAGAGTCTGCTTCAGACTGCCCAAAGCAGAAAGAGCTTGAAAAATTCCAGGAGTTAATCAAAGTTTGATGTGACTGGGGCATGGTTTGCATGTGGTGGCATGAAGTGAAATTAGAGAAGCAGGCATTGGTCAGGTGGTCTAAGAACCACGGGGTCACAGTAAGAAGTCTGAATTTTGCACCAGAGGAATGAGAAGCCATTAAAAGATTTTTTTAAAGATTTATTTATTTATTTATTCATTCAGAGAGAGCGAAAGAGAGGCAGAGACACAGGCAGAGAGAGAAGCAGGCTCCATGCAGGGAGCACGATGTGGAACTCGATCCTGGGTCCGCAGGATCACACCCCGGGGCTGCAGGCAGTGCCAAACCGGGGCGCCACCGGGGCTGCCCCACTAAAAGATTTTAAGTGAAGTGGTCATAGGATCCTAGTTACTTTTTAAGAAAACTCATACAGGCTGCTATATGGAAAATGGACTGAAGAGAGGCAAACACGGAAGCTTGGAGACAAAAGAGCAATTGTATTAAGTTAGGAAAGAGGGCAGCCCCGGTGGCCCAGAGGTTTAGCGCCGCCTTCAGCCCAGGACGTGATCCTGGGGTCCCGGGATCGAGTCTCACGTCGGGCTCCCGGCATGGAGCCTGCTTCTCCCCCTGCCTGTGTCTCTGCCTCTCTCCATGTCTCTCATAAATAAATAAAAATCTTTAAAAAAAAGAAAAAGTTAGGCAAGAGCGGATGGTGGCTTGGAGTAAGATAAGGACAGAGTGAATAGAGAGAACAGGGAAGATGAGAAGAATATATAAAGTAGAACCGGATGGACTCAATGTGGTGGGTGAGAGAAGAGGAGGGATCTAGGATAACTCTGGTTTTCTAGTGAGTGGCATAGGCAAAATGAGAGAGGACCAGGTTAGAGCTGATGGGAATATGGGAATTGAGAGTTGTCTTTTTCTTTTTTAAGATTTTATTTATTTATTCATGAGAGACACACACACACACAGAGAAAGAGACAGAGAGAGAGAGAGAGAGAGAGAGAGAGAGAGAGAGGCAGAGACACAGGCAGAGGGAGAAGCAGGCTCCAGGCAGGGAGCCCAATGTGGGCCTGGTCTCCAGGATCATACCCCCAGCTGACGGCAGCGCTAAACCTCTAAGCAACCGAGGCTGCCCCAAGAGTTGTCTTTTTAATTTAATTTAATTTAATTTAATTTAGGGATGCCTGGGTGGCTCAGTGGTTGAGGGACTGCTTTGATTCAGGGCGTGATCCTGGAGTCCCGGGATTGAGTTCCACATTGGGCTCCCTGCAGGGAGCCTGCTTCTACCTCTGCCTGTGTCTCTGCCTCTCTCTCTCTCTCTCTCTCTCTCTCTCATGAATAAATAAAATCTTTAAAAATTTTTAAATTAAATCAAATTAAATTTATTTAAAGTAGGCTCCACACCCAATGTGGGGCTTGAACTCATGGGACCCCTAGATCAAGAGTCCCATGCTGTACTGACTGAGCCAGCCAGGCACCCCAAGAGTTCCATTTTAACTCAGTCAATACAGCATGGGACTCTTGATCTCAGAGTTGTGATTTCAAGCCTTACTATGGGTATAGAGCTTACGTAAAGAAATAAAAATTAAAATAAATGGCAGGGTGCCTAGGTGGCTCAGTCACTTAAGCATCTGCCTTCTCCCTGTGGCTCAGGTCATAATGATCCCATGGTCCTGGGATTGAGCCCCCCATCAGGCTCCCTGCTCCTTCTCCTCTGCCTCTCACTCCACTTATGTTCTCTCACTCTCTCTCTCTCAAATAAATAAATAAATAAATAAATAAATAAATAAAATATTTTAAATAGACTGCAAAGAGTTCCATTTTAAGCATGCTAACTTTTCTGAGACATTCAAGTGGAGATATCAAGTAGGCAATTGGCTATTAAATCTGGGAAAGCTGGGGCAGCCCGGTGGCTCAGCGGTTTAGCGCTGTCTTCTGCCCAGGGCGTGATCCTGGAGACCTGGGATCGATTCCAGAGTCGGGCTCCCTGCAGGGAGCCTGCTTCTCCCTCTGCCTGTGTCCCTGCCTCTCTGTATGTGTCTCTCATTAATAAATAAATAAAATCTTTAAAAATAGAAATAAATCTGGGAAAGCTGACTAAATAAATTAGAGAAGAAATTTTAAATGGAGATGTAAATCTAGGAGACATGAATACAGAGTTAGCTCTTGAGGTCATGGGAGTAAATGAGACTTCCTAAGAAGAGGAGGAGGTGAAAGGAAGAGGGTACAGGTTCAAGTCCAAAGAAACACTGTACTTCTCCCACTGATGCCTACCTGTGCCCAAAGAGGAAGCTGAGCAACTGAACCTCTTTCGAGCCCTGGAATTGCTAGGTACAGACTTGCTGGCAGGTAGAGAAGTAGACGAGCTCAAATCTGTGGGTGACCTCTTTCAATCTATTCGTTCAATGAATGCCTTCTGTGGGCCAGGGACATAAAAACGAAGGGACCTAGTCCTTCCCGATCAAGAAGGAAAGCATACTTGTGCACATAAAAATGTGCTATGGTGAGCATTGTAGTGGAGGGACGTAGGGAAGCAGTGTGAATACAGGAAAGACAGCAAGTAATGTTTGCCTGGTCCAAAGCTGAAGCAAAAAAAAAAAAAAACAAAGCTGAAGCAAAGCTCTTTCAAGCAGTGAGAGGAACTGACCATTTTGCAAGGGAGCTCTGAAGCCAGAATGGCTTTTTCCCCACCTCTGTTTGGTTGTTTGATTCTGTTTTAAAAGCAAATCTTATGCTTTCTGGAATAAAGGTAAAATCCTGACAGGTTGGCAGGGATAAAAAACAAAAAACAAAACAAAACAAAAAAACCAAGGCTTTGGTTCTCTGACCATTGACAATAGAGAACAGTCCTTTCCGATGGGCCTTAATCAGGTGTGGGGTGGGGTGGGAGTTAGAGGAAAAAGTGGAAGATGAGAGTGGTTTATTGCTGTTCACAAAAAAAGCAATAAAATACTTTGCCCTGAGCTGCATAAGGGTCATAATCAGTATGATAAGCTATCATTTAACATGAGGAGGAAATTGAAGTTTCATTTCCTTGCTTTTGTGGCACCCCTTGAATTGAGTTGATGACACCATTCAGTCAATCAGCATGAGGCCTGCCTTACCAATTTTGTTTTGCAAAACAAAGCCAGTCACGGTCAAACTCAGTTGGTCAATTCCATAGATTAACGTGAGAGGCCCCAAGAAAGCAAGACAGCTGGGATAGCTCCTGGCTGGGAAACGATGGGTTAATCCTAGGCCAGCTTGGCAGGAAACTTCGTAAGATCTTTCAGGTCCCTGGCACCCTCCCACTCCTCACCCCTCCAAGAGCTTCCCACACTCACCAGTGTCCTGGGGTTGACTCTGAATAATCTCTAGAGTTTGAAGGAAAGAGGTAGGCTGGGGTATGGATGCAGTTCCCCACTGTGTCCTATAATCCTTCTCAGGTCTGATTTCTTTACACACAGGGAGGGTAGTATGTATGGTGACAACGAAAAAGTCTGACTTGAATCTATATGAGTGTAAACTGGGAAGAATGAAGTTTTCTTGAAAAATTAACAATACAAAATTTCTCCCAAATCCGGAGCTCTGAGAGGTATATAAACACAACCCACAATCTAAAGAAAATAGTGAAGATAAAAATACTGTTAGAGCTTTCCTAAACAGATATTTCTGTTGCCTATACGGCTAAAACGTTAGAAAAGAATTGTTGATTTTCCTAGAGGATGACCCAAACACATTCTGGGTCCTTTCCATGCCCAGAAGTTGTTAAAAACTGAGCCTACTTTAGAACAGATCATAATCTGGAGCTTTTCAAAGTTCCCATTTAGCTGAGATAATTCCATTTTTCTCTTTTTCTGAATTCTAATGTTTCTGGTGAGAAAACAATTCTGCCAGTAACCCATAAGGGCTATCAAAAAGCCAGGAAAATGCAGTGAAGTTGCCTGAACAATATGGGGGTTCATGCTCCAACAAAGATTAAGGTAATGTTTGATTTTAGTTCCCTGGTTATCTTTTTTTTTTTCAAAAGGATTTATTTCTGCTATCTCTGGACTATCAACACAATATAATTTTAAGTAATCAAAGGAGGCAATTTGATATTACAGGAAAAGCACTGCTGATTTTGCTGCAGATTTTACTATAACGCCATGCAAATCACTTTCTGAGCTTCAAAATCTTTGCTATAAAAAGAAAGGGATTGGATTCAAATGCATTAGATATGCACAAAACTTTTTTGAAATTCTAAAATTCTATTCTGAGACTCTAAGTGTCTCTATCCTGACAGTTCTGCTCATATGATGTCCCATGCCAATGGCCATATGGAATAAATTAGAATGAATTTCGGTTTCTAGAAACTTACAGCATGTAAAACAGCTATAGTAAGATGTTCTTCATATACATACAGTCTTATGATTAGATTTCAGTAATTTGATTTTTTGTGCTGAAGGAAGCTTACTTGTATATTATATTTTAGAAGGGCTTACTATTAAATTAACACCACAAAAAAAGACTGCAGGTGGAGGTTGTTAACAGTTTCTGATAACAATCTTTTCAAGGGGCTCCTTGCATAATTTGTGAGCCAGGAACCTGGGTCCTCAGCCATTAGCTACACTTGTGACCTTGGGCATGTCTCTTAGCTTCCCTGAGCCCATTTGCTTCAATTATAAATGAAGGGGTTGTATTAGATAGTTTAATATTCATTGGTGAAGCCGAGCAAGAATGAGTAGTGGTTCAAGGTATAAAGGCATTCAGGGGATCCCTGGGTGGTGCAGCGGTTCGGCGCCTGCCTTTGGCCCAGGGCGCAATCCTGGAGACCCGGGATCGAATCCCACATCAGGCGCCCGGTGCATGGAGCCTGCTTCTCCCTCTGCCTGTGTCTCTGCCTCTCTCCCTCTCTCTCTGTGACTATCATAAATAAATAATAAAAAAAAATTTTTTAAAAAGGCATTCAGGCCTTTACTGATACAGAAAATGAAAAGATGAAAAGGGATTTGGAGACACTTTTTAAGTGATAAAGGAGGAGGAAAAAAATGATCTATGATTGTAGGCCCCAAAAAGCAACAGCATAAACGTAGTAAAGCTCCAAGTTCCACTCCACTGATTTATTCACAATAAATCCATTAAATGAATGAACTGGGTCTGTACACAACACTTAGCTGACCCTATGAGAAAAACAAGGTTTTCTTGTTTTTTTAAAGATTTGCAATGTCTTGGTGGCTCAGTGGTTGGGCATCTGCCTTTGGCTCGGGGCCGTGATCCTGGGGTCTTGGGATCCAGACCCACATCAGGCTCCCTGGAAGGAGCCTGCTTCTCCCTCTTTCTGTGTCTCTGCCTCTCTCTGTCTCTCATGAATAAATAAATAAAATCTTAAAAAAAAGATTTGGATATGTCAATTATATCTCAATAAAACTCAAAGAGTTTGAAATTATGAAGCACATCACAGACTGAAGTAGTTAAAAACAGGGCGCTCACATGCACTCTGAGCCAGAGGCAGATGCTCAACCACTGAGCCACCCAAGCCTCCTAGCATACCCAAATCTTTACAGCAGTTTATGTTCGTATCAAGGAATACCAAACCCCCTGATAAAAATAAAGGGAAATGATGAAGGTGAGGGCAAAAAAAAAAAAAAAAAAAAAAAAAAAGAACAGCCTTTGAAAATAGTGGAGCTGTGAAAGGAAGAAAAGTCTGAGATCCAAGGGCACAGAGTCCAGTGAAAAGGCCAGCCAGATGGCTTTGGAGAGCCTAAGGCCAAGCCCTCAGAATCAGGCAACTCCTGAAGAGTATAGAGAAGAGGGCAGGTAGGGGTGCTCAAACCTATGGGAAGCTACACAAAAGGTCTGGCTATCTGCATACAGCAGTGGATTCAGATTGGGACCTACCATATTAGCAACAGAAAGGGGGACGTGACAATGTGATTTTACCAATGAGTTAATACCTGAATAATATGATATTTTCGAGTATATTTTATTTCTTAGCACAAAGATAACAATGGTTTCAAATATTACATTTTCTTACATCCCTGAGAGACATGAAGGAACTCATAATGGTTTGCCATTTGTATGTTGAACTTGTATCTCTGAAAGGTGCTAACAGGCTAAACTACACTAGAATTTGGGGGGGAGGGGCTATTAGATATAATATTTTATTTTAATTGAACTTTGAATGGAAAGACTGGAACTTTAAAGCCTAAAAATTTTCAGCTGGGATGTTTAGTCTAAAGCCAGTCATCGGATGGTTACAAGTTTAGCATGACTAATTCTTCACACTCCATTTGCTAAATGACACTTTATAAAAGCAAGCATGCGCTTGTTTCCAAGGTTTCAGCTTCATTGTAGACTGTTTTATATTGGTCCTTGTCTAACCATTTTATGGTGCAAGAGGCTCTAACCACATATATTTGTTAAAGACTCCTTGAAATGTTCTCACATTGCAAGGACCAGAAACACTGGATAAAGTCCAGGGAGGTTGTCATTCAGGCCTGAACATAAAGGCCACCTAGAAATATCAGGATTTTACAATCCTGATTAAGATAACTTATTAATTTTTGTAAAAACAGCTTAACCCTCTCTATCCCACAATTATAAAACTTGTGCTGAAAACTTCGCAGATCCCTGTAGAACAGCTGAGAATGCTAATTAAGTAAGCCCTGCATGGCTGTGTCATAAAAAGCTGAATACGGAGACAGTAATAATAGAAAGTTTAAAGAAGGATCTAGAAATTGTAATTCAGGTTGACACATTGTTGGTAATCTGTGTCTTTCAAGGGCCTTGCCTGTTTCATCTAGTTTGTCAAATTTGTTAGCATAAAGTTATTCATAATATTCCCTGATTGCTCTTATAATTTTTTTAAGATTTTATTTATTTATTCATGAGAGACACACGGGGGGAGGGGGGGAGAGGCAGAGACACAGGCAGAGGGAGAAGCAGGTTCCGTGCAGGGAACCTGATGTGGGGCTCGATCCTAGGACTGCAGGATCATGTCCTGGGGCGAAGGCAGGCACCAAACCGCTGAGCCACCTGGGGATCCCGCTCTTATAATTTTTAAAAAGATTTTATTTATTTATTTGAGAGAGAGCACAAGCAGGAGGAGGAGCAGAGGAGAGGGAGGGAGAAGCCGACTCCCTGCTAAGCAAGAAGCTTCAAGAGGGGCTAGATCCCAGGACCCCAAGACCATGACCTGAAGCTTAGTCAGACACTAAACTGATGGAGCCACCCAGGCACCCCTGCCCTTTTAATATCTGTAAGGTCTGTAGTGATCTGCCAATATTGGACCTAATAAACAGAGTTGGTTTAAGAAAGAAAAAAATAAAAAAATAATTGAGCCTGATTTGATAGACCATATTGAAGCCATAATTCTTCCAAGGAGCATTCCACCACCTCAGCTAAGAAATGCAGATGAGGCAAGTAGAAAAAAAAAAAAAAAAAAAGAGCGGGGAGTTTTTTATGGTTCTAGTGACGGGGCTGTTGGTCAGATTAGTTGCCCATTTGTCTGCAAGCTGCTTTCTCCTCCCATTCCCTGCTCCTAGCTATCACAGTGCAGCTGCTGGCCAGGAAGCCTGAGGAAAGGGCTCCCTCTGGAGCTGATGGCGGTGGCACTTTGGAAAGTGCTGGCAGGGGGTAGGCTATAAAAAACAATTTGGTTTGGGAACAAAAGGCATCAATCAAAGCAGTGTCATCCACCCTTGATTTGGATGGGAGAGAACTTTTTGAGTCCCCTTGGGAGCAGGAAAGGAAAGACAATATCATTTTATTTAGTCATCTTAGTCCAATGAACTCAAGGGTCTAATTTAATAGGAAAGCTATGCATGACTGCTCCACAAAGATCTCTTTCTTTAGTCATGTCTTGTGGTGAGGTGGGAGAAAGCCATCTTGCTTTTACTTTGTATCTGAAATTGCTAGAAATCACTGGATTCTACCTTTAGAAGTAAACTCTGTTAAAGGCTCTCTTAAGTCCAACAGTCTCTGAGATTTAATTACCTTTTGGAAACCAATTATAGATCTAAAATGAAAGGTATAAAGTTAGGATAGGGCCTGTTGTTTTAACAAAATAATCCAGGAAAAGGGGAGCCTGGGTGGCTCAGTGGTTGAGCGTCTGCCTTCAGCTCAGGTCATGATCCAGGGGTCCTGGGCTGGAGTTCTGCATTGGGCTCCCTGCAGGGAGCCTGCTTCTCCCTCTGCCTGTGTCTCTGCCTCTAAATAAAAATAAATAAGTAAATTAATTAATTAATTAAAATAAAATAAATCTTTAAAAAAAATCCTGGAAAAGCATCTGAAGTCTAAAAAGGAGGAAACAAAAAATTGAGTCATCTCTGAATCAAAAGTCGAAGCTTAACATACAAGGTCTTACAAACAGTTAACTGCATAAAACCAGTGGCAGTATTTCTGAGCTACTTGTCAAAAATCATCTGTGACACTTTGACATCAAGCTAATCTGTGGTACCCTTTTCCCAGGGCAGACACACTACTGCCCTGGACTCTCTTCCTCTAGCAATATTCTAGTCTTCAAAATCCCCGCAACAGAAGCTGAGGTAGGTCTGCCCAGGTTAGACATAAGGTACCATGTTTCCTGGCCAAGTTGAAGAAGACTGGTAACAGACATAGGAGTTTCCAGATGCCATCCCAGATCTAGACTTCCACAGAAGTAAAGAAACATCGGAAATGCTTAGTTCAAAGTCATAATGGAGTTGCCTCCTTTCCTGTTATCTTTGGTTTCTTCAAGTCCTGGAGAAAAGAAATAAATGAAATGATATATATTGGTTAATACGGATACCACACTACTATTCAATGTAAGAGAAATGCATTGAATTACCAGCACTTAACTATGACAAATGTGTGCATAGCAGTGCTTTGGTTCTGCCTCAAAGATTGTGTCGGAAGGTGCTCTTTCTCTCCTCTCCAGTTACCTAGGAAATAAATAAGAAGGCAGTCTTCCCGGTTTTCCTATTCACCCTATGCTACACTTTCCAGTTGTGATCAATGAAATAATTACCTCAAATGTGTCTAAAATTCAAGAATTCTATAGCTAACTATAAGTTTTTCCATTTGCCTATTAGTTTTGTCTATTCCTTCTCCAAAATACATCTATTTCTCTTGTTACCCCCTCTCCATTTTTAAAAATTCTTTTTTTTCTAAGATTTATTTATTTATTCATAAGAGACACACAGAGAGAGGCAGAGACACAGGCAGAGGGAGAAGCAGGCTCCATACAGGGAGACCGATGCAGGACTGGATCCCAGGATCCTGGGATCACGCCCTGAGGCAAAGGCAGATGCTCAACTGCTGAGCCACCCAGGTGCCCCTCCTCTCTCCATCTTTTTAAAAGATGTATTTATTTATTTGAGAGAGAGAGAGAGAGAGAGAGCATGAGCAGGGGGAGTGGCAGAAGGAGAGGGAGGAGAACCTGACTTCCCTTTGAGCGAGGAGCCCAACATGAGGCTTAATCTCACAACCCTGAGATCATGACCTGAGATGAAATCAAGAGTAGAAGCTTAATCAATTGAGCCACTCAGGCACTGCCCACTGCCCACCCCCCACGCCATTAAAAAAAAAAACCAAAAAACAAGTGTCAGGTCTGGAGGCTGGAGCTGCCCTTCATTGTGGAATTTTTCTGCCATATACAATACTGCCTTTTTTATGCAAGAGTAGCCTCTTGTGGTGGAAATGACTGCCTTAAGCTGTCACACTGAAATCTCCTTATAAAAACTTTGCTTTTTCCTAAGTGCTCTTGGCCATTGCTCAAAATATAAAATCCAGGAGGTCTCTAGGTGGCTCAGCAGTTTGGCGCCTGCCTTTGGCCCAGGGTGCGATCCTGGAGTCCCGGTATAGAGTCCCACGTCAGCTCCCGGCTTGGAGCCTGCTTCTCCCTCCTCCTGTGTGTATCTTTGCCTCTCTCTCTCTATGTCTATCGTAAATAAATAAATCTTTAAAAAAATATTAAAAAATATATAAAATCTATCACTTACTTTTTTTTAATTTTTTTTTAAATTTTTATTTATTTATGATAGTCACAGAGAGAGAGAGGCAGAGACACAGGCAAAGGGAGAAGCAGACTCCATGCACCGGGAGCCTGACATGGGATTCGAACCCAGGTCTCCAGGATCGCACCCTGGGCCAAAGGCAGGCGCCAAACCGCTGCGCCACCCAGGGATCCCTATCACTTACTTTTTATTAAGATTTTGGTTTGGGGACACCTGGGTGGCTCAGGGGTTGAGGGTCTCCCTTTGGCTCAGGGCGCGATCCTGGGATCCTGGGATGGAGTCCCGCATGCGGCTCCCTGTATGGCGCCTACTTATCCCCCTGCCTATGTATATTTAGGTTTGTTTTCCCAGCCCCCAATGCTAGTGTTCTGAAATGAAGCAGGTATATCAGTCTCAGGAGGAGTATGTCCAAAAATTCATATCTACACCAGCACTAAGAACTTGTAAAACATCTCGGTGATAGATAGCCTATTGATAAAGAACCCTTTTAAGTTGATATCTATCGAGGTGTTTATCTTTTTAGGGGTGCCTGGGTGGCTCAATTGGTTAAGTGCCTTTTTTTTTTTTTTAGGTTTATTTATTTATTTGAGAGACAGTGTGAACAGGGGGAGGGGCAGAGGGAGAGGGAGAGAATCCTCAGGCCGACTTCCCAAAGAGCAGGGAGCCCAACACGGGGCTTGATCCCAAGACCCTCAGATCATGACCTGATCTGCAATCAAGAGTTGGATGTTTGGGCCACCTGGGTGCTCAGGGCTTGAGCCTGTGCCTTTGCCTCAGGGTGTGATCCCTGTTCCAGGATGGAGTCCCACATGGGGCTCCCTGCATGGAGACTGCTTCTCCCTCTGCCTTTCTGTGTGTCTCTCATGAATGATAAATCACAATGTGGAAAAAAAAAAAAAAGAGCTGGATATTTAACCAACTGAGCCACCCAGGTGCCCTGTGTCCGACTGTTGATTTTGGTTCAGGTCATGATCTCAGGGTTGTGATATTGAGCCCCACAGTCCTCTGTGTTAGGTGTAGAGACTGCTTAGGATTCTCTCCCTCTTCCTCTGCCCCTCTGCGTCTCCACTCTAATTTTTTTTTTAAGATTTTATTTTATTCATTTATTCATGAGAGACACAGAGAGAGGCAGGGACACAGGCAGAGGGAGAAGCAGGCTCCATGCAGGGAGCCCGACGTGGGACTCGATCCCAGGACTCCAGGATCACACCCTGGGCTGAAGGCGGCGCTAACCCGCTGAGCCACCAGGGCTGCCCAACATATATGTATTTTTATATATATATATATTTTTTCATATGTGTATCTTTTTCATCAAAGTGAGATCACATTGAATTGGTTTATTTTTTTAAGATTTTATTTATTTATTCATGATAGACACGGAAAGAGAGGCAGAGACAGGCAGAGGGGGAGAAGAAGGCTCCATGCAAGGAGCTTGATATGATCCCAGGAATCCGAATCAGGCCCTGAGCCAAAGGTAGATGCTCAACTGCTGAGCCACCCAGGCGTCCCTGTGCATATTGTTTATAATGCATTTTTCCAGTTACTAATCTTTACCTTCCAAGATGATATATTTTCATCTCATCTAATACTCAGTCTGGATTCAAATCTTCCCAGTTACCTCAAAAAGGTGTTTTGCAGCTTCCCTGTCTAAACAAGGGTCCAGGACATCTGGGTGGCTCAGTAGTTGAGCATCTACCTTTGGCTCAGGGCATGATCCCGGGGTCCTGGGATTGAGTCCTGCATCGAGCTCCCTGCATGGAGCCTGCTTATCCCTCTGCCTGTGTCTCTGTCTCTCTCTGTGTCTCTCATAAATAAGTAAAATATTTTTTAAAAAGTAAGAATTTTACATTTTCCATTGAAACTCATACCTTATCCCAAAAATATAATTGGGAAACACTAACCTAAGGACTATTTGGTAGAGTGACCAAGCATCCTTTTTGCTCAGGACTAAGGAAACTCCAGGATGCATTACTTTCAGTTACACAACCAGGAAAGTAATAGGCAAACCGGGGTGAATTGCTACCCTACTGTCTGGTCACAGTTGGAGGGCACTTGAGGAAATATATATAAATGATTAGTTAAAATCATAACACAGTTCAGACCATTTTAATTATACAAAATAATTATTTAGATACTTAAATACTTTTAAAACTAAATGGTGTGAACTGTATATCATTAATGCATCTAGATGGAGGATATATGCTTAGGAAAATATCATAACTAAAATTCTGTGTTGTGGTGTGCCTGGCTGGTTCATTTGGTAGAACATGTGACTTGGGTGATGAGTTCAAGCTCCATGCAGAACTTACTAAAAAAAAAAGTTCCATGTCCTACTTCTCTAACTTAAAAAAATAATAATAATAAGCAACATCTTCTATCAGTCTTCTATCCTTCAATGTTACATCATTGTTAAAATCATACCGTAAGCTGACAGCCATTGCAGTGTACTGCTCCCAAGAGACAGGACCAGGGCAAGTCAGAGCCAGATGGGCACTGCGTGCTTCTGTATTACACTGAAAAAAAATAACCATACATAGACAGAGAAGATCCTAAGAGACCAAGAAGCAAAATGTCATCATAGTGCAAACTTGCCAAGAGGAGCACGAGAAGCAACCAGATACTTGTGACCTTCTCCGAGTTTTACAAAAAGTGCCCAGAGAGGTAGAAGGACATGTCTGCTGAAGAGAAAGGTAACTTTGAAGACATGGCAAATGCAGACAAGGCAGTTGCAAAAGAAATGGAAAACTGCATTCTTCCTAAAGGAGAAACAAAAACAAAGGTCAAGGATCCAGATGCACCGAAGAGGCTACCTTGAGTCTTGTTGAGTAATGCCCCCGATCCAAGGAGAACATCCTGCCTATGCACTGGTCATGCTGCAAAGGAACAGGGAGAGATGTGGAATAACATTGCTGCAGATGACAAGCAGCCTTAGGACAACATGGCTGCTGAGGAGAAATAGATAAAGCAGATAAATTGCTGAAATATGAGATATAAAATATGAAAATAAGTTTATGTGACAAAAAAAAAGAGTCCTCAAAGCTGAAAACCAGAAAAAGGATTAGAAGATGGAGAGGATGAGGAGGAAGATGAAGATGATGATGATGATGATGATAAATAAGTGGGTTCTACTTTCTTTCTCATCTCTAAAGTACTTAACCTCCCTGTATACAACTTACTCCTTTTGAAGAAAAAAGTGAAATGTAAAACTGTGGGAAACTTGTTTTTAAACTGTACAGTGTCATTTTCTATATAGTTAACACCCTATCAAATGTGTCTTTAGCTAGCCCTGTCCTAGTGGCATTTTCAGCAGCCACTACCCTTGCCTGGCACAGCAGGGGAATGTCAAGCAGCAAAGAAATCTAAAGTAGGTTTTTGCTGGTACATGGACTTTTCATCTTCAGTTGTTTCTAATGTGTTTTTTATTTTTAAAGATTTACGAGGGGCAACTGGGTGGCTCAGTGGTTGAGCATCTACCTTTGGCTCAGGGTCTGATTCCAGAGTCCCAGGACCAAGTCCCACATCAGGATTCTTGTATGGAGGCTGTTTCTCCCTCTGCCTGTGTCTCTGCCTCTCACTCTCTCTCTCTCTCTGTCATGAATAAATAAATAAAATCTTTAAAAAAAATTGTTCGTATCTTAAAAAACAAAAAAAGATTTACCAGAGAGAGAGAGAAAGAGATTGCAAGAGACTCAAGCGAGTGGCAGGGAGAAGGACTCCTTGCTGAGTAGGAACCCTGATGTGAGGCTCAATCCCAGGACCCCAGGACCCCAGGATCATGACCTGAGCCAAAGGCAGACACTTAACCAAGCCACCCAGGCACCCCCAATGTGTCTTATACAAATTAATTGCTGTTCTCTTAATTGGATACCACTTTACGATCACAAGAAACTTAACATTTGTCTCATTAATATTCTAAATACTTCTGGATAAAATCAATTTTTTACTGGAAAATAAAAATCATACCCTAAAGCTATATTTTACCTTAGAAAATGCTATCCTATGCACAAAACACATACTTTAAAACTTATATTTTTAAAAACAATTTATTTTGCATGTAGTTACTTAAACTGTTAGGAAGGTTTGTTTGTTTTAATGTAGAAGCATGTATTTTACAATAAGATAGTGATTTGTCCTTTGAGGAACTTTAAGGTTCTTCTGCAGCTGGATTGTGACAAAGCTTTGGTTTGTTGGGATTATTTTTCAGTAGCCAATCAGCTAGCCAAATCTATGGAAAAAAGAAAAAAACTTAATAAACATTTCAATATATATACTATATAAATAATAAATATATACTATGAATGATATAAATTTATACTATATATACAAACTTACACTATAAGTAGTATAAATATATATCAATTTAAAACTTCATTTTCAAAATCACTGAGAATGAGAAAATGACCATTAAAAAACTGAAACACTAAGTTTTGCATTATGCAAGATTGTGAAGTATAGATCCAAATTGGAAAAGAAGTAAACTATCTCCTTTTAACAGATGGCATGATCCTACATATAGAATCCCAAAGAATCCACAAGAAAGTTACTACAACTAATAAATGAACTCAGCAAAGTTGTAGATGAAAAGATCAACACAAAAATAATTTGTGTTGGGCAGCCTGGGTGGCTCAGTGGTTTAGCGCCGCCTTCAGCCCAGGGCATGATCCTGGAGACCTGGGATCGAGTCCCGCGTGGGGCTCCCTACATGGAGCCTGCTTCTCCCTCTGCCTGTGTCTCTGCCTCTCTCTTTCTTTGTGTCTCTCATGAATAAATAAAATCTTTAAAAAAAATCATTTGTGTTTCTACATATCAGCAATAACTCAAAAAGGAAAATAAGTAATGACTTTCAATTCAGTAGCATTAAAAAAAAATCTGGGAGTACATTTAACTAACTTGTATACTGAAAACTTTAAAATGTTACTGAAAGACATTTAAAGACCTGAGTAAATGTAAAGATAACCTGTGTTCATGGATAGAAAGACTTAATACTATTTTTTTCTTTTTTTAAAAAAATGTTATTTTTTAATGTAATCTCTATACCTAATGTGGGACTTGAACCCACAATCCTGAGATCAAACATCCCATGCCCCACCAACCAAGCCAACCAGGTGCCCCAAATGACTTAATACTGGTAAGACGTCATTATTATGCAAAGTGAGCTACAGATTCAATCCAATCCTTATGAAATTCCTAACAAATGGTTTTGCAGAAATGTTAAAGTCAATCCTCAAATTCATATGGAATTTCAAGAGGCTCTGAATATACAAAACAATCATGAAAACAAAAAACAAACTTGGAGAATTTTCTGATTTCATTTTTTTAAAAAGTTTTTCATTTATTTACATAGTCTCTACACCCATGGTGGGGGTTACACTCATGATCCTGAGATCAAGAGCTGCATGCTTTTCTGACTGAGCCAGTCAGACACTACATTTTTTTAATTTTAATTTAATTTTTATTTTTTTTAATTTTTATTTATTTATAATATTCACAGAGAGAGAGAGGCAGAGACACAGGCAGAGGGAGAAGCAGGCTCCATGCACCGGGAGCCCGATGTGGGATTCGATCCCGGGTCTCCAGGATCGTGCCCCAGGCCAAAGGCAGGCGCCAAACCGCTGTGCCACCCAGGGATCCCAACTACATTTTTTTTAAAAAAGTAAACTCTACACCCAATGTGGAGCTTTAAGTCATGACCCCAAACTCAAGAGTCATATGTTCCAATGACTGAGCCACCCAGGAGCCTCCTGTCATCCACTTTTTTTTTTTTTTTTAAGATTTTATTTATTTATTTGAGGCAGAGGGAGAAGCAGGTTCCATGCAGGGAGCCTGATATGGGACTCTATCCCTGGATCACGCCCTAAACTGAAGGCAGATGCTCAACCACTGAGCCACCCAGGTGTCTCTCATCCACTTTTAACCAGAGTATAGGATGGTATAATCACTACAAAATTTGGCAATACTCATCCAAGTTAAAATTGTACATATCAAACACATCAAACAACATTATTTTAAAAATAGCATTATTTTTTTTACTATTTCCATTTGTAGGAATTTATCCTATAGACATAGGGTACACAGACATATGAATGAAAATATTCACTGTTGGCAGTTTATAATAACAAAAGAGTAGAAACGACCTAAACTATTATCTATATGTGACCAATTAATAAACTGCAAAACATCAATTCAAGAAAATGCCATGAGCTCTTCTTTTAAAACAGGGCAATTTTGTTTGTGGTGTTATTTAATAACTTATAATAAATATGAGTATACAAGGTAAAAAGTATCAAATGGTGTGTTTAGTAGCTAGCATTTGTAAATGTTAATGTTAGGTAAAAATAAATATTGGGATCCCACATCAGGCTCCCTGCAGGGAGCCTGCTTCTCCCTCTGCCTCTCTTTCTGAGTCATGAATAAATAAATAAAATCCTTTTTAAAAAATTCCAGTTAATGTTTGAGCATGTATGCACCAGACATTCTAAGAATTTTAAATGCATTCATACTTTTTTCTCTTTTAAAGATTTTATTTATTTATTCATGAGAGAGAGAGAGAGAGAGAGAGGCAGAGTCACAGGCAGAGTGAGAAGCAGATTCCATGCAGGGAGCCCGACGTAGGACTCGATTCAGGGTCTCCAGGATCATGCCCTGGGCTGAAGGCAGCGCGCTAAACCGCTGGGCCACCAGGGCTGCCCCTTTTTTTCTTTTAAGTAGGTTCCACACCCAGTATGGAGCCCAATGTGGCACTTGAACTCATGTTCCTGAGATGAAGACCTGAACTGATACCAAGAGTCAGATGCTGAGCACCTGGGTGGTTTAGTTGATTCAGCATCTGACTTCAGCTCAGGTCATAATCCCAGGGTCTTGGGATCGAGTCTTGCATTGAGCTACCTGCTCCAAATGGAGCCTGCTTCTCCCTTCTCCCTCTGCCCTCCATTTCGCCTGCTTGTTCGCTCTCTTTTACTGTCAAATAAAATCTTCAAAAAAAAAAAAAAAAAAAAAGAGTTAAGTGCCTAACTGACTGAACCACCCAGGCACCCCCTGTACATTTATACATTTAACCTCAACAATATCCCTTTTATGTAGGCAGGTATTAATCTATTTGCATTGTACTGATGAGAAGAGAAACACTCAGAGGTTAGATATCTGGAATCAGAGGTGAATCCAGGCAAAATGACTTCAAAGACAGGCTTAAGGAAATGGAGCCAGGGGTATCTTTTTCTTTTCTTTACATTTTTCAGTAGTATCAGTTTTCTTACTAAATAAACATATGTTTTGTCACAATGAAAACGTCTATTAAAAAAAAAAAGGTCTATTAAAGAAATAACCTATCTAGCGGCACCTGGCTGGCTCAGTCAGTAGGGTGTGTGTGACTCTTGATCTCGGGGGATTATGAGTTCGACCTCTACATTGGGTATATTTAAGAAAAATACATAAAAGGAAAAAAAAGAGAAAAACCTGCCTATCTTTTATTTTTGGTAAAAGTGACAAAGTTAGTAGGAGAGATTAAATCTTTTGTCTTCCAAAGGGGATTCCTTTTTAGAATGGTAACAGAGGCTAGAGATATTTTGTCATGGTTGGTAATTATAATAACCTTTACTGAGGTGACTGGCTGGCTCAGTGGGAAGAACATGCCATTCTTGATTTTGAAGTTGTGAGTTCCAAGCCCCATGTTGGGTATAAAGCTTACTTAAAAATAAATAAGTGAAATAACCTTCCTTGATTATTTCTCAGTCTTCAAATGAGTGGGAGGACCTGCAAGGAAGGAGCAGAGAAGACATATGGCCCTGGACAACCTACTAGTTCCTCTTACCCAACTATTCTTCCACCTGACTGAACAATGCTGAGGTATCTAGGGACATGAATAAATATATTTTCAATGGAAAAATTTAGATATCATTAAAAATTAAAATGTTGAACAAAATTCAAATATATATCTAATTTTATCATTTGATTATATAAATTATACCCCAAAACAATGCTCTGCATTTGAAGGCCATAGTAAATGAAAATGTATTTAGGAACAATGTTGTTGATGGGACACCTGGGTGGCTCAGTGGTTTGGTGCCTGCCTTTGGCCCAGGGTGTGATCCTGGAGTCCCAGGATTGATTCCCACATTGAGCTCCCTGCATGGAGCCTGCTTCTCCCTCTGCCTGTGTCTCTGCCTCTGTCTCTCATGAATAAATAAGTAAAATCTTTAAAAAAAAGAAAAAATAGAAACAATGTTGTTTTTTGCATTATAGGAACAATGTTCTTGAGTTAAAATGCAACAAAAGAATAAGTAATCAAAAGTATATAAGTATCTAAAATGTATATGATATATAAGTATCTAAAATGTATATGAAATGGTTTTTAAAATGCTCTTAATACTTCCACTGTTTCAAAAAAATACAATATTCTAAATATGAAAACTATAGACAACTTCTTTAGTGTGAATAAAAAGAGTTCTTACAAAAGGATCTGCTGGTTTCTCCTTACAAAGTGTTGTGAGTCCTTGAAGCAGAGTTGGTGTTACATATAAATTTAAATAGTCCTTAGCAGCTTGTCCAACTGGAATGGGCTCAATAATCACTGCAAATACAAATGTATTCCCCTTAAAACACAAATGATGAAATTTTACATAATCATTACAAAGAAATAAATTTTAGTAGATGATACTTATAGTTTTTTTTTTTTTCATAAAAAGAAAACAGAACTAGACACATAGCATACATAGTTTGTTCAAAAACACACAAGCACTGGGACACCTGGGTGGCTCAGTGGTTGAGCATCTGCCTTTGGCTTAGGGTGTTTCCTCGCGTCCTGGGATGGAGTCCCATTTTGGGCTCCCTGCAAGGAGCCTGCCTCTCCCTCTGCCTATGTCTCTGCCTCTCTCCCTCATGAATAAATAAATAAATCTTTTTTTTTCAAGATTTTATTTATTCATGAGAGATACAAAGAGAGAGAGAGAGAGGCAGAGACACGGCAGAGGGAGAAGTAGGCGCCGTGCAGGGAGCCCGACGCAGGACTTGATCCCGGGTCTCCAGGATCGCGCCCTGGGCCAAAGGCAGGCGCTAAACCGCTGCACCACCCAGGGATCCCCCAGGGATCCCTTCTCAATATTTTTTTTTTAAGGATTTATTTATTTATTCATGAGAGACATAGAGGGAGAGAGGCAGAGACACAGGCAGAGGGAGAAGCAGGCTCCCTTGCAGGGAGCCTGATGCGGGACTCATCCCTGGCGGGATCACGCCCTGAGCTGAAGGCAGATGCTCAACCTCTGAGCCACCCGGGCGTCCCCTCAATATTTTTAATGATGGCTTTTGAAACATTAAAAGGGACATATTCTTTTTTTTTTTTTAACATTTAATTTGTTTATTCATAGAGACACACACAGAGAGAGAGAGAGAGGCAGAGACATAGGCAGAGGGAGAAGGCTCCATGCAGGGAGCCTGATGTGGGACTCGATTCCGGGTCTCCGGTATCACGCCCTGGGCTGGAGGCGGCACTAAACCCGCCGATCCACCAGGGCTGCCCAAAAGGGACATATTCTTATTCATCTTCATATTTCTTTTAATTTTGAGGTAGCCTAATTTATCAGTATTTTTTTGTATCATGTTTTTGATGTCATATTTTAAAAAATCCCTTTGTCCAACCCAAGATCATGAAGATTTTCCATGTTTTCTTCTAGATATTTTTAGCTCCTGTGTTTAGGTCTATGATCCATCGTTAAGTTTTGTATTAGGTGCAAAATAAGGATCTGAATTCTTTCTCTCTCTTTTTTTTTGCATGTGGATATTCAGTTGTCCTAGCATCATTTGCAGAAAAGATCATCCTTTCCCCATCAGACTGTCCAGGTGCTTTTGTTGAAAATCAACTGACCATAAATGTAAGGATTTATTCCTAGATTCTCATTTCTGTTTCATAATCTAAATATCTAGTAAAATACTGTCTTAATTATCTCTTAATTATTGTGGTCTCATAGTAAGATTTGAAATAAGGTTAGTGGAAGCTCTCCAACTTATTTCTTCTGTTTAAAAATTGTTTTACCTTGCCTAAATCTTTTGCAATTCCATATAAATTTTAGAATCAGCTTGCCAACTTCTACATAAAAGAATGTATGGATTTTGATAGGAAGTGCATTAAATTAATTGGTTTGGAAAGAACTGCCATCCGAACAATACTGACTCTTCTAATCCATCAATATGGGATGTCTCTTTATTTTAGAAAGTCTTTCACTTCTTTCAGTAATTTTTTTAAAAGATTTTATTTAAAAAAAATAAAGATTTTATTTGTTTATTCATGAGAGACACAGAGAGAGAGAGGCAGAGACACAGGCAGAGGGAGAAGCAGGCTTCATGCAGGGAGCCCGATGTGGGACTTGATCCCAGAACCCCAGGATCATGCCCTGAGCCAAAGGCAGATGCTTAACTGCTGAGCCACCCGGTGTCCCTCTTTCATTAGTGTTTTATGCCTTTCAGTGTATATGAATTGCATTTCTTTTGTTAAATTTATCCCTAAGTATTATTTATTTATGTAATTTCAGTATAAGTGACACACAGTGTGTTATACTAGTTTCAGGTATACAACATAATGATTAAACAATTCTATATATTGCTCAGTGTTCAAGTGTACTCTTAATCCCCCCCCCCCCCCCCCCCCCCCCCCGCTTGGGATGCTTGGGTGGCTCAGTGGTTGAGCATCTGCCTTCAGCTCAGGTCGTAATCCCAGGGTCCTAGGATCGAGTCCCACATCAGGACCTCTGCATGGAGCCTGCTTCTCCCTCTGCCTGTGTCTCTGCCTCTCTCTCTCTCTCTCATGAATAAATAAATAAATCTTAAAAAAAAAAAATCCCCCCTTCACCTATTTCATCATCCCCCACCCAGCTATTCTTTGGTAACCAACAGTTTGTTTTCTTCTTTCTTTTCTTTCTTTCTTTCTTTTCTTTCTTTCTTTCTTTCTTTCTTTCTTTCTTTCTTCTTTCTTTCTTTCTTTCTTTCTTTCTTCTTTCTTTCTTTCAACAGTTTGTTTCTAAGACTGTATTTTGGTCTCTTTTTTTCTTTGTTTATTTTGTTTTGTAAATCCCACCTCTGAGTGAAATAGTATTTATTATTTTGATGCTATTGTGAATGACATTATTTCTTTCATTTTTAGATTGTTCCTACATTTTTTTAAGATTATTTGAAATAGGGATCCCTGGGTGGCGCAGCGGTTTGGCGCCTGCCTTTGGCCCAGGGCGCGATCCTGGAGACCCGGGATCGAATCCCACATCAGGCTCCCAGTGCATGGAGCCTGCTTCTCCCTCTGCCTGTGTCTCTGCCTCTCTCTCTCTCTCTCTCTCTCTCTCTCTGTGACTATCATAAATAAATTTAAAAAAAAATTTAAAAAAAAAAAAGATTATTTGAAATAGAGTGCACATGAGCAAGGAGGGGTGGGTCAGAGAAAGACAAAGAGAAAGAGAGAATCCTGAAGCCGACTCCCTGCTGAAAGCCTAAACCCCACAACCTTGAGATCATGATCTGAACAGAAATCAGGAGTCATTAGCTTAAATGACTGAGCCACCAGGTGCCTATCTACCTCTGTATATTTTTGCTGGTTATTTATTATTTGTCTAGCAACTAGGTTAGGGTAAATTAATGTGAACATAAAGAATCTTTTCATGTTTCTTACACAGATGAACCTTCATGGCAGTTTTTGAAGATTTCTAATGACATTTGTAGTTTATATATTGTATTATTTTTATAGATTTTTAAAATATGATCATCTTGAGAGCAGGGACATATTCTTATTCATCTTCATATTTCTGGCACATAGTAGGTAATTCAATAAATTTGTTAAGGAATGGAATATAGCAAAGCCATGAATTAGCCATCTCTATTGAAAGGGAGAGGTAAGGGCACTACTTTTTTTTTCAAAGGTTAGGAACATGTCTGAGTATCTTTATGGCTTGCTTGAGGACTCATCATACAAGATTTTGCACATGATTCTTGACTGACTGCTAAGCAAGAGGGAGCTCATACCCCAAACCCTGAGAATTTACTCCAAAGAACTTCACAATCTCACAGAAAAGATCTGCAGCATGGCAGGTAATCATTTATATTTATCTTACAACTGCTGCTTCTCAAATGTCAAACTATGTCTCTTAAACTCATGTTAAGAGGACAAATTAATGGGTAAAATCAAAAGCAATCTAAAATACCAGTTTAGGGATATAATCCTATGAGTAAGAAGTGCTTCCCCCCAAAAAGGACTAGAAAAAACAAAACAATAATAGCAGTTAATAGTTGAGCACATATGCACCAAACACTCTAAGAATTTTACATGCATTTATACGTTCAACTCTAACAATATCCCTAGTAGGTAGGAAGGTACTAATAATATTTGCATTTTACTGATGAGAAGATAAAAACTCAGAGGTTAGATGCCTGGAGTCAGAGGAAAGATGTAATTCACTAGTAGGACTAAATCTAAAGTACTATCCCATTAAAAAGACATTTCATGTTTGAGACGTACTTTATTTTGGGGGGGGGGAGAAAATCACTTTATTCTAATTAATTCATAAATGATAACGTCACAACTCCTTAAATCAGTATGATTTAAGGAGGCACACAAACATCTGTCCAGCCCCCAACTCAAACCATCTCAATAAACTTCTATACTAAAAATACCCTCTTTCATTAACAATTCTGAAGAAAGCTGTATTTAATGATGAAGGAGAGGTTTAACTGGTGGTTTTACACTTTATATCTTCTCTATTAATTATATTTTTATGCTAAATTAACTTGGTCAAGAGAGATGATTTTCCATATCTTCCAATTTGAACTTCTTGATTAGGCTAATCCATTTGCAAATCTGCACTGTTTCAGCACCTCGCTGAAACCTTCACAAAGCTTTAGGTCACCCTGGTTCTGGGCACACTCCAGGAACTGTTTCATCTCGTAGTGGCATGGGCCAAACTGCTGCTGGTATGCTGGCTGGGTTCCTTGAGGCTCCTGGTAAGTGATGTTGGGCCTTGAAGGCTCAGTGTTACTTCCTCCACCAAAGCCCCCAGTAATGGCATGCCCAATCGTGTGCCCTACAGCAGAGCCTACAGCCACGCCAGCTGCAGTGGTTGCCATCTGGGCCATGAGACCTGGCTGCCCGGGTGCAGCAGGTGAGCCAACAAGCAGATGGCGGAGCTGCTGCTGGCGGCTGAGCGGCTGGCCCTGGTCTAGGCGCAGCTCTCATCTGAGGTGCCCGGCTGGCCGGAGGAGCCATGTGGGAGGCGTGGCTCCGGCTTCCACGCGGCATGTCTACTGGGACAGGAGCACGGCGCCCAGAAGATGAGATGTACTTTAAAATAATATGGAAGCATGAGAAGTTGAAGCAGAGATTATAGATGAAATAAGACTGATCATAATTATCTAAGTTGGGTGATAAGTTCATTAGAAATTTATTATTTTGTCTACTTTTGATGTTTGAAATTTTCCACAATAAATAATTCCAAAGAAAAAGATACCCTAATGGAAGAGACATATGATAAAAATTAGATCAATAACAATAAAATATGTAAGTAGGCAAATCCTTTCATGTACAGATACCTATAAAACAGTTTTTGTGAGGCATCCAGCAGGCTCAGTGGGTGGAGCATGAGGCTCTTTATCTCAAGGTCATGAATTCAAGCCCTACATTCACTGTAGAGATTACTTAAAAATTAAAAAATGAAAGTAAAAATAAATAAAAATCAGTAACTAAAAAACCAAAACAAAACCCATCAGCTTTTGTTTGTCTAAGAATCAGGACCTATAGTGCTGCATGGGTGGCTCAGTTGGTTAAACATCTACCTTGGGCTCAGGTCATGATCCCAGAGTTCTGGGATGAGCCCCATCTGGGTGACTGGTAGGCTCCCTGCTCAGGGGGAGTCTGCTTCTCTCTCTCCACCACCCCACCCCACACTCATGCTCTCTCTTAAATAAATAAATATCTTTTTAAAAAGGAAAAAAAAAGATTCAGGACTTTTATTTTTAAAAATATTTTATTTATGTATTCATGAGAGACAGAGAGAGAGAGAGAGAGAGAGACAGAGAGACAGAGAGAGAGAGGCAGAGACAGAAGCAGGCTCCGTGCAGGGAGCCTGATGTGGGACTCAATCCCACGTCTCCAGGATCAGGCCCTGGGTGGCAGGCGGTGCCAAACCACTGAGCCACCCGGGCTGCCCACCAATTCAGGACTTTTAAATCTCCAAGACTGATTTGTTTTCTTTGAATAAATCATCAGTAGAAAATACTAAGGTATAGGCCTAAATGACTTAAGAGAAAAATAATAGGCCAAAAAAATATTTGAAGCTTCCCAAGGCTTTACATCTTTTTCTTTGTAACAGAAATCACCAAGTTTTCTTCTGGATCTAAAAATATTATTACTTTTATTTATTTTTTTTTAATTTTATTTATTCATGAGAGACACACAGAGAGAGAGAGAGAGGCAGAGACACAGGCAGAGGGAGAAGCAGGCTCCATGCAGGGAGCCTGACGTGGGACTCCATCTGGGGACTCCATGATCATGGCCTGGGCCGAAGGCAGGTGCTCAACTGCTGAGCCACCCAGGCGTCCCTATTATTACTTTTAAATTTTATTTATTTATTCATGAGAGACACAGAGAGAGAGAATGAGAGAGGCAGAGGGAGAAGCAGGCTCCATGCAGGGAGCCCAACGTGGGACTCGATCCTGGGTCTCCAGGATCACACCCTGGGCTGAAGGCGGTGCTAAACCACTGAGCCACCTGGGCTGCCCTAAACATATTACTGAAAACTAAAAACCTCAATGCTGTTCCTTACTATGCCCACATCTAGAAGATTTACAACTTCCATAATAGGAAGGGAACAAAAAAGGGCCTGAGACCTACTAATTTCACAATAAACTATGAGAGAAAGTGAGAAATCTATCATAATTTCCAAGGGAGACTGCTTTTGTCATGTGTAACAAACTTTACTGATGCATTAGGGAGAACTTCAGGAATTGCAACAAAGGAGAAGAGAAACCCTAAACATGGCTAATAAAAAAGTAAACATCAAAAAAGATTCCCCACAGGACACAATTTAGTTCTGAGGGAAATACTGAGTTTTACATTCTTGGTCTCAAGACTGTAAGTAACTATAACTTGAAAATATGACAAAATATACGGAGAAAAACTCTGTTCTTTCCTAGCTACATCACCCAAATGAAAGAAAAAGCAAGCAACAGGGAAATGTACTTGACTAAATTACTCATCAGTAACTCACCATCAGGAAACATGAATTGAATTTCTCTTTCTGCTGCAGCAAAATCATTGCTCCCGTGAAGTGCATTCCTTAAGTCATCTGTGCCATAAATTGCCCTTAGACTAAAAGTACGTTAGAAAAATAAATAAATAAATAAATAAATAAATAAATAAATAAATAAATAAATAAATAAAAGTATGTTAGAGATGATGAACATCCAATG
Organism: Vulpes lagopus; assembly: GCF_018345385.1. Taxonomy (NCBI): domain Eukaryota; kingdom Metazoa; phylum Chordata; class Mammalia; order Carnivora; family Canidae; genus Vulpes; species Vulpes lagopus. Next base: position 106,661,962 of record NC_054830.1, on the reverse strand, counting down.
TGATAGCCTTTCCTTACTCTTTACATATGCATTCTACTTAGGAATTTTACAGAAGCATTGCCACTTCTCACATATGGAAGTTTTAATCTATTTTGAATTTAAGCTTAAATCTATCTAGATGAGTGTCAACTATATTTAAATCTGCAGGAGGGATACATTGGGAAAATAGGAATTTGTTGGGTGAAGAGGTGTTGCTTTGTGAGAAGTGAAAAGGCAACGTATATTCAAAAATGTTATGAATTCAATGTCCTCCCTAGTTTCCAAACTTTGATGATAATGCTGAAAATCTGGTTTTCTGGCCTTCTACTACCAAAATTATTTTAAAAAGCCATGCCAATTTTCCTATGGAAAAATCTTACATCAGTGGCAGTTTAATTCAAGGATAAGAGAATTAGTCTAATCAGTCATAAATCAGACATTCCTGAGGACTTTAGGGGTACTTGGTATTAAGATAAACATTTATATACCTAAAATGTAAAACTGACTCCACCCTCATCCCAAATAAAAAACCAAAAAGTTGGCTTAGGAAAACTTTCAAATGAAAATAAACTGCTATTACAATCAATTTTGGGGGTGTTTTTTGTTGTTTTTTTCATTTTTATAGTTGGATTCCATTTTTCCCCGTTGGAAGGTTACCTGTCTGGGTGTGTCTCCTTAGCTACTAAGGTATTAGTTGGTCCCAAAAGTTCTTTCCAGTAAGAGATGGCTTTATGTCTAGCTAATATCATGGCAACAAGTGGTCCAGAACTCATGTAAGCTGTTAAATTGGGGAAAAACATTTTCCCATACTGTTCCACATAAAAGTTACTACAGTGCTCAGGGCTGAGATGCAGTTTTCTTCTCTATAAGAGAAACAAAGTCAACAAAAGTATTTAAAATGACAGTTCAATAATAATTAAGTCATTAATAACTTGAAATTAATACTAATCTGATTATAAATTTGAGATTTTTGTATTACAAAGAAAGGGAGAGGTAAGAAAGCTAAATGTAGGGCAGCCTGGGTGGCTCAGGGGTTTGGCTCCACCTTCAAGCCCAGGGCCTGATCCTGGAGACCGGGGATTGAGTCCCATGTCGGCTTCCTGCATGGAGCCTGCTTGCTTCTCCCTCTGCCTGTCTCTGCCTCTCTGTCTCTCATGAATAAACAAAATCTTAAAAAAAAAAAAAACAAATTGATAATGAGGGGCACCTAGGTGAGTCACTTGGTTAAGTGTCTGACTTCAGCTCCGATATCTCAGGGCTCTGATGTCGAGCCTTCAGCTGGGGGGTAGGGAGGGTTCAGCTCAGCAGTGGGTCTGCTTCACCCTTGCTCTTGCTCTCTGCTCCTCTCCCTGCCTCATGCTCACTCTCTCAAAAATAAAAAATGGATAATGAATTAGTAATTCTGGAGTGTCTAGGTGGCTCAGTTGGTTAATGTCTGCCTTGGGCTCAGGTCTTAGGGTCTTAGGATGAAGCCTCCCATGGGGCTCCCTGCTCAGCAGGGTGTCTGCTTCTCCCTCTGCCCACAGCCCATCCACCGCCCCCACCACGCTGTCTCTCAAATAAAGAAATACTAAAAAAAAAAAAAAAAAAAAAATCAGGTTAGGAAGCCTGGCTGGTTCAGCCAGTGGAGCATGTGGCATGTGACTCTTGGTCTTGGGGTTTTGAATTTGAGCCCCACCCTGGGTATGAAGACTGATTAAAAATAAAATCTTCAGGAGTGCCTGGATGGTTCAGTCAGTTAAGCTTCTGCCTTGGGCCCACGTCATGATCCCAGGGTCCTGGGACCCAGCCCTGCATTAGAGCCCCACATCAGGCTCCCTGCTCAGTGGGGAGTTTGCTCTCTCCTGTTCCCCCTGCCTGTGCTCCCTGTCAAATAAAGAAATTTAAATCTTTAACAAAATAGGACCAGGTAAAATATTTTGGAATTTGGGTGAATATTTTCACAAAAAGAAGCAGTATTAAATAGTATCAGGAAAGGAAACTTTATTTTGCTTTTTGTTTTTTGGGTTTTTTTGGAAACTTTATTTTGTAACAAAGCATAGACCGCCACCTACTGAAAGAATGCATCATTTTTCAGAGTCTCCCTAGGTGCAACAAGAAAGGTTCAAGTTCAATGGACTTCCAACTACAAGAAAGTCTTCTTTTTTTTTAAGATTCTATTTATTTAGCGACGCCTGGGTGGCTCAGCGGTTGAGCATCTGGCTTCGGCTCAGGGAATGATCCCAGGAATCTGGGATTGAGTCCTGCATGGAGCCTGCCTCTGCCTCTCCCTCTGCCTTTGTCTCTGTCTCTCTTTCTCTGTCTCTCATGAATTAAAAAGAAAAAAGAAAAAATATTTTATTTATTCATGAGAGATGGAGAGAGAAAGAGGCAGAAGCAGGCTTCCCTCAGAGCCGGGAGCCCAATGTGGGACTTGATCCCGGGACACCTGGGATCATGACCCAAGTAGAAGGCAGATGCTTAATGGACTGAGCCACCCCAATTGCCCCTAAAGCTTATTTTAAAAGCATACAGTACAAAGAATAAATATTGTACAATTCCACTTACATGAGATATCTCAAATAGTCAAAGCAGAGAGACAAAAAAAAAAGCAGAATAGTGCCTACCAGAGTCTGGGAAGAGGGGTAAACAAAGTGAGTGAGTAATGAGCACAGTTTCAGTTTCAGATGAAGAAAAAGTATAGGAGATGGATGGTGATGGCTGAACAATAAAGGGAATGTACTTGATATCACTAAACTGTACACCTAAAAATGATAAATTTATGTTGTGTATATTTTAACACAATTAAAACAAAAATGAAGCATACACTATACCAAAGCTTTCTTGGGTATGAAATTTACTGCTGAAAAGAAAAAAAAAGAAATTTACTGATGATAGGAAAAGTGTTAAATATTAGTATTTATGCTAATTAACATTCTCACCAGTCAAGGACCAGCTACTGCAAAGTAGGTTCTCATATTGAAATTCATATAGTCAAGAAAAAGAAATCTGAGAAGTTACAAAACCACCTGATTTAGTATAATCCTTGATTCTATTATTTAAAATTATGATGTGAGGTGCCTGGGTGCCTCAGTCAGTTAAGTGTCTGCCTTTGGCTCAGGTCATGATCCTGGGGTCCTGGGATCAAGTCCCAAGTGGGCTCCCTGCTCATCAAGGGGCCTACTTCTCCCTCTCTCTGTCTCCTCCCTCTCTTCATGCTCTCAAATAAATAAAATCTTTAAAAAAATAAAGATGTGTATTTGTGATTCATAGGCATATTTAACATGAGCTACTTAAGTTTTTCACTATTTCTAAAATATGGACTTCTAAAAAAAACTTAAATATGTTATCTTTATCTTATTTGTAGACTTCATTTAATAGTTTTTTTTCCCCAAAACTTAATGGGTAATAAACTTACATGGATAGGGCAACCTGGGGGGCTCAGAGGTTTGGCGCTGCCTTCAGCCCAGGGCCGGATCCTGGAGACCCGGGATCGAGTCCCACATCAGGATCCCTGTATGGAGCCTGCTTCTCCCTCTGCCTGTGTCTCTGCCTCTCTCTCTCTCTCATGAATAAATAAATAAAATCTTTAAAAAAATAAAAAAAAAAAAACTTAGAGGGATATGAAATTCAAAACACTATAAAAAGGCATATTGAAAAATCAGATTTCTATTCCTGTCTTAATTCACCCTGTTCTTCCTTGCCCTCAAATAGGCAACCATTTTTTTTTTTTTAGGCAACCATTTTTAATCTCCTAGTGCTTCATTTTGTAAACACTGGCAAACATGAATATGTATTTTTCTATCACAAAAGATTGCTATATACAGCTGTCATCTTCCTTTCTGTCTGTAACAGAATGTGGAGAAGTTCCTCTTTTTTCATTTTCAATTAGTTGCATAGTAATCAATTTGGTGGTTTCATCAGGGTTTTTTTTTTTTTTTTTTTTTTATTCATGAGAGAGACAAGCAGGAGAAGCAGGCTCCTCACCTGGAGCCCAATCCTGGAGCCCAGGATTCTTAGCCAAAGGTAGACGCTCAACCACTGAGCTACTGTATTGCCCCTGTCAGAGTTCACTTAACCAATACCCCCCCCCTTTTTTTTTAGATTTTATTTATTTATTCATTAGACAAAGAGACAGAGAGACAGAGGCAGAGACACAGGCAGAGGGAGAAGCAGACTCCATGCAGAGAGTCCGACGTGGGGCTCGATCCTGGGTCTCCAGGATCAGGCCCTGGGCGGAAGGCGGTGCTAAACCACTGAGCCACCCAGGCCGCCCTCCCCTTTTTTTTTTTTTTAGATTTTTTTTTAAATTTTTATTTATTTATGATAGTCACACACAGAGAGAGAGAGAGAGAGAGGCAGAGACACAGGAGGGAGAAGCAGGCTCCATGCCGGGAACCTGAGGTGGGACTCAATCCTGGGACTCCAGGATCGCGCCCTGGGCCAAAGGCAGGCACCAAACTGCTGAGCCACCCAGGGATCCCCTTTTTTTAGATTTTTAAAAAAGTAATCTCTACACCCAACATGGGGCTTGAATTTACAACCCCAAGTCAAGAGTCACATCTCTACCAACTGAGCCACCCAGGAGCCTCTATTCAACCAATCTAAGGCTGGGTTGTTTTCAATCTTTTCCTCAAAAATAAACAAAGCTGCAAAAAATAACCTGTATATGTGTCATTTCATATTAATACATGGGTCACAGCAGAGATTCCCACGTTAGAACTGCTGAACCAAAGGATAGATATAATATTGTTAGGTAACTGCAAGATTCCCTTCCATACTTGTACCATTCACTTTTATATTTTTGCTAGATGGTATTTCAGTGGTGGGTTTTTAAAAAGATTTTGTTTTTGGGCAGCCCCGATGGCTCAGCTGTTTAGCGCCGCCTTCAGCCCAGGGCATGATCCTGGAGATCTGGGATCGAGTCCCACCTCGGGTTCCCTGCATGGAGCCTGCTTCTCCCTCTGCCTGTGTCTCTGCCTCTCTCTCTCTCTGTGTGTGTGACTATCATAAATAAATAAAATTTAAAAAAAAAATTAATTCTCGTTTTATATCCTTTTGAAAAATGAAAGAATTTATTTAATTTTTTAAAGATTTTATTTATTTGATAGAGAGTACAAACAGGGGGAGTGGCAGAGGGAGAGGGAGAAACAGGCTCCCCACTGAAGTGGGGAGTCCTATGCAGATCCTGGGACCCTAGGATCAAGACCTGGGCAGAAGGTAGATGCTTAACCAACTGAGCCATCCAGGTACCCCCTGAAAAAAACTTTAAAACTAACACATATAACTTTTATACTGAAAAATTAAAATAAATCTAAGTTTAGTACTAAGCACTAAAGCACTGAATAGGTTAACATATTTAAACTTTTTTTTTTTAAAGAGCAAAGAGAGAAAAAAACCGTCATCATCATCATGCCCAGAAGTTACCTGAACAATGGTGAATCCAGATCTGAGAATAATATCCTGTATCTCCTCCTCTTTGTCAGCAATATCTGGTTTGATAATAGCCAAAGTTTTTTCTACATATATCTGAGGTGGGGGCATTGATAGCTCCATTCTGCCTTTCCAGGGTACAATTTAGATTCTCCACAGGTATCAACTGCAATGACATGCATCAACCCCACCCCAAATTTAATGCAATTGTGATTATAAACAGCATTATTAGGCGCTTGATTTTATTAGCTTATAAAGTTAGAAACTGCCGAATCTTTTTCGATAAGCAGTCTCAATAATACAATGGGGCGGGGGGGGGGGGCGCCTCGATGGCCCAGTCCAGGAGCAGGTGCCTCCATCTCTGGATTTTGTGGGTTTGAGCCCCAGGATGGGTGTAGAGATTACATAAATAAATAAACAAAAAGTACAATTTCTACTGTATGTCTAATTCATGCCCTTGGTTTTCCTAAACACTTTCGTTGAGGTACAGAGGCCGGGGGCAACCTGAAGGCCTGCGCGGCGCAGACTCTCCGGACTGCTGGTGAACTGTCTACCCTGCCCCCGCGGCCCCCCCCCCCCAGCCCCTCCCCCGTCCCTCCCAGAAGGTCTTGCACTGGATCTGGCCTGACTGGAAAGCAGCATTCCCAGGTCCTAGTGCCAATTTGAAGTGCACTCGCAGACCCCACGGGAGCAGCCCTTCGGTGCGCACTCACCCTGCCGCCCACTCCTGCTGGGCCACCGCAGCCGGTTGCTAAGAGACCCAAAGCAAAGTTTAGGGACGGTGGCTCCAGAGGGCCAATCCCAGCACAGCGCGTCACAGACTTTGGGTTCCTTTTAATGAAGAGAAGGGGCCACTACAAGTCTCTTTATTCCCCCCTTGCCAATTTTAGAGTACTAGACGTTTTCCAACATTGTCCTCATCTTATTTATTTTTTATTTTTTTTAATTTATGATAGTCACAGAGAGAGAGAGAGAGAGAGAGAGAGAGAGAGAGAGGGGCAGAGACACAGGCAGAGGGAGAAGCAGGCTCCATGCACCAGGAGCCCGACATGGGATTCGATCCCGGGTCTCCAGGATCGCGCCCTGGGCCAAAGGCAGGCGCTAAACCGCTGGGCCACCCAGGGATCCCTGTCCTCATCTTATTTAACCCTCATAGCCATTTCAAGGACACCTTAATTACATCAACCTTATAAATAATGAGACAAATCAGAAGCACTGTCCCCTCATCCCACACCATCCCGTTCCAGACATTTTATGTAAGAACCCATGTCAAATACCTTACAGTCATTCTACCAGATGCTGTCCCATTTATTCCCAGATTCTGTAATCATTAAAAAAGCAATCTTCAACTTGTGAAATAACATTTATTTATAGAGCAGTTATAAGAGTTGTTAAATTACATCTAAATCAAGCCTATGAAACAAAAACAGTGAGCAACATTTACTGCATCACCCCAAATCTCAGCTTTCTCCATTTTTTAAATTGTCTACAGGCACCTTTGACTCCTTGGTTGTGACTTTAATGCATTTTTCTTACTAGAAAAGACAACAAAAAACTGGTAAACAAGTATTGGGATCTTCTCTGAGTCTCATATAAGAGGTCTCAAATCCAGAAAAGGTCAGGATAGCAGCTCTTGGTTAAGAGGTTTTCCATCATCTACAGGGTTGGCTGGTTCTCATTCCAAGCTATTTAAGTCTCTTCTTTTGTCTAACCAAATACTCAGCACCTACAGAGTCAAGGCAGATAGCAAGCTATGAATCTATGGAAAACTATAGAGATTAGAATGCAGTTTTCTTTTTTTTTTTTTGCAGCAAGTTTTGACTATGCTTTTTTTCTTTCAAAGTATGATCCTGCCCAGAAAAGAAACCCCCGAAGGTCATCTTCTAGCTACAATGTCTTATTATTGTAGACGGGACAGTATGAATCTATATCAACAGGTGTAGCAACCAAAAAATGGATAGTGATTCCAGCCTCTGGTTCGCATGTTTAGCTCTCTGACTTGAGGCTCCGGAACAGGAGCTCCTATTACTTAGCTATCCCCAGCTCCCTTGAGACTTCTTTACAGCTGCCTGTCTTCCTATATTACTTTACTTCATTATCTATGAAAGCTAGTCCTACAGAGGCTTAGGGTTTTCCAAAGCAGTAGGTACAATGTCATTATCTATGGGCCCTTAACCATGTCTAAACATAAACTCTGAGAACATAACATCACTTTAACACTACTCTTATTCTCACAGACTTTCTAAAATCAGATTCCAGAGACTGTACTCCTTTTTCTTACAGCTCTCTACATACAGTACCTGAATCTGCTCCAAGACTTCTCGCTGCATCTCCACAGCCATATGGTACACATGGTGATCAGAGTCATTGTACATCACAGCATTTTGGAACATCAGCATCAGGTCTCGCTGGAACTGAGCCATGGTACGAATCCGTCCCTTAGACAGATTCCTTTTCAGGCTAGTTAAGTCCATGGGTCTGCAGATGGCCAAGAGAAACCACAGGAAATCAAACCTTTATGTGGGACCTAACATTATCTCTTGGAGAACCAGCTCTTAATGAAAACAACAGTAAAGATAACAATTCCCATCAGATAATAAAATAGCAACAGCTGCTAACATTTGATTTTTTATAATAGGCTAAGTGCTTACCATGCCGAGTATGAAGTACTTTCTGTATTAATTCATTTGGTCCTCTCAGTAAACCTATAAAGCTAGGTACCTTACTATCACCAACTGGCAGGGAAGAAACAGAACTAAAGAGGTTAAGTACTTGCTCGAAGTCACACAGCTTGGATTCCAATTTAGAAGCAGCCTGACTCCCACAAACTTAGCCACTATACTCTACCACTGTAGGAGAGATGTTGGTCCCTTGTACCAAAGTTGTAAAGAGCTCCAATGATTAGTATGTCACATGGGAGTTATTAACTGTTCACAATATGTAGTCATATACTAATTGTTTAATCTGCTTCTCTTACTACACAATCAAAAGCTAAGAATTTTTTTCTCCTTTTGTGGAGATGAAAAGATTATGAATCAAGTGGATGTTTAAATAACTATTTAATGAGACACAGAGAGTGTGTATTATAAAGGAAAACATAGCAGTGTAGAAAGAGGACTAAACTGGGAATCTGGGGTTTAGTTCTGGTTCTGCTATTCACTGTTGATCACCCTAGTCATGAGTACCTCTGAGCCTTACCTTCCTCATCTATAAAATGAAGGAATCTGTCTCTAAACATCCTTTTCTGATCTTTTACATTCTATTAATACAATGGTTTATGACTGCATTTTAGATGAACTATGCTATAAAAATCCAAAATAGTGCCAACAACCAATGCTTATAAGCATTTGGATTACCATCTTTGCCTTAGCATATTTATAATGGCTAGTTGAATAGAGTATTCTTTTAAAAATTTTGCTCCAGAAGCTATCAAAAACTATCAAAGGCTAATATAAGATTATAACGAATGGATATTACTTAAAAATGAATACTGGAAAAAAAAAAGCCTATCATTATCCTTTTGTTCCCTGCATTCCTTCTCAAATGAAGACCAAGCTTACCATAACTTTACAAACTTGTTCAGATGTAAAATCTATCTTGAGTTTGTAAGTAATGTAAATGAAATAAAGAAAAGATCAGGGCACCTGGCTGGCTCAGTTGGTAGAAGCATGTGACTCTTGATCTCAGGGTTCTGACTTTGAGCCCCACATCAGGCATAGCAATTACCTAAAAATAAAATTGAAAGAAAGAAAAGAAAAGAGAAGAAAAGAAAAGGAAAGAAAGAGAGGAAGGGAGGGAAGGAGGGAAGGACTGATCTAATGGATTGGAAAAAAAGTATGAAAAGACAGATATAAAAGCAACCAGCCTTTCACTGACCTTTTCACCACATCCTTGTATCCTGGGGCCTGCCTTTCTGACACAGGCTTCAGAAAAGGACTGCTGAACCTGTTAAGGGACAAACTCTGAGAGGATGAGGAAACTCTAGAAAGTCACTGTAAATGAGAAGAGTGGCTGTGAAGACCAATGTAGGCTTGGAGACCTACCTGTGACTGGCAATCATCTTCCAGACTGGCAGGAGAGTCTTCTTAAATAGCAAGTGATCCTGAACAGGGTCATTCTGGCCTAGATCAGACCTATGGGATAAAACAGGACACAAAGGAAAAAGTAACTTCACAAATGGTATTCTGTCTCTCCCAGGTAGGTAAAGAGATTTTCTCAATATATAATGCTCTTAGTTAATATGGGAAAGAAGTAACACCATAGAAATTAAAACATATTTAATGCTTCCATAAGAGACCCCAAACCCTACAAATATTCTCTTACTGGTCACTATTATCTAATGGAGTAGTTGCTTTCTACTACCGAACTACAATTGCCTCTGTCTTTTGAACTCATGCTGATTTGCTCTTCAGCACTTGTGACTCTAAAAACATTGGTGTATGAAAGTAGTCTTTGTTCACTGATGCTTTCCAAGTGCCTGACATATAGTAAGAGCTCAAATATTTCATAGTATTAAGTATTTTATTTTTTTTAAGATTTTATTTATTCATGAAAGACACACAGAAAGAGAGAGGCAGAGACCTAGGCAGAGGGAGAAACAGACTCCATGAAGGAAGCCTGATGTGTGGGACTCAATCCTGGGACTCTAGGATCACGCCCTGAGCCAAAGGCAGACACTCAACAGCTGAGCCACGCAGGCATCCATATTAAGTATTTTATTTTATTTTTTTCGTATTAAGTATTTTATAAATGAATCTATGATCCTATGTTTATGCCGAAATATGCCACATTAATAAGTATTTTTCCTACATTTCCTGAGAAGGAAATACTTGGTGTCACATCTCATGGAATTCTCTTATGTTTCATCTGAATGTGGCACAATTTACATATTTCTCCTTTTCACTAGGAAAATACCTAAGAAAAATTCATTTTTCGTCATGGCCCTTTCTTCTCTGGGCTAAATTGTCTAGTTTATTTTTTCTTCCAGGTGCTACTGTCCAATGTTTTATTTGATCTTATGATTTTCCCAGTTGACAAATTTTCTCTTTACTCCAAAGTTTAACACTTTTAAACTTCCCACTCTTTATATACTGCATTAATCTCTCAAAATGGGTTCTTCTCACAACTCATGTTTCACATCGTCTATGCTTTATGTACCATACTGTGTGTGTCCATTTGAGCACATCTCATTTTATCTTTCTCCAAGTTGAACAATTCTAAACAACTATCTATTTTCAGGATATAGTATCTTACCTGCATCTGAAATATATACACAAAAATCAACTTGTCCTTAAACCAGAACCCTATCAGAATAAGGCATTTAAAAACTCAAACCCCCTTCCTTTGTTTCTGAACAGTTAGCCAAAGTGAATAATAGTTCCCTGGTCCTAGGGCAATTTTGTTCATACATCCACATAACAGGTATTAAGTTTCCATTATATGAAAGATATTGAGTTAGGTTTTGTAACCTCATAATTGATCACCTTCGCAGTATTTTAAGAAATAATCCCTTGCTTACCTTTATTTCCACTTATTTGGAAATGCATGTCAAGCAACTACAATTAAAAATGTAGAATGGTACTCCAGAGGCCTTCTTTCTATGTATTCCTGAGAGTTAGTACCAACTAAGGGACAGCCAAGAAAAAGAAGAGCCTGGAGTATGTTTATCTTCCAAGTGGTCTTTTTTTTTTTTTTTTAAAGATTTTATTTATTTATTCATGAGAGATACACAGAGAGAGGGGCAGAGACAGAAGCAGAGGGAGAAGCAGGCTTCATGCAAGGAGCCTGACGTGGGACTCGATCCCCGGTCTCCAGGATCACGCCCTGGGCCAAAGGCAGGAGCTAAACCGCTGAGCCACCCAGGGATCCCCCCACCAAAGTGGTCTTAAGCTTATATGATTATAATACAAAAACTCAGCTTCTTAGCTTCCCTTAAGCCATCTGGTCAGGCAGACTCAATTACTGTTATCTATTGCTTTCCAATAATTACTTTATGTTTATCCTAAATCCTAAAATAAGACTATGGATTTTGCCATTTAAGATGCTAAAATGTCATGAGATAAAATGTCCCAGATTAGATTTTCTGTTTTATGAATAGTCATCATATGCCCTCTGTTCATACTTACAGAGAGTTATAGAAAAGCAAAGAAAGCAATTCTTCAACAACATAGGTATTAAGCTGTGTTCTACTTGTGTAACAAAACTTTGAAATCCGCTACCTAAAAAACAACCTTTCATGCTATCTTATTTTAGTAGATAGATACAAGACTAGGCTCAGAAAAGGAATTATTTATTACTATAAGAAAAACAGTTTTTCTGATTTAAAAAGAAATTCCCTTTACTAAAAAAAAAAAAAAAAAAAAGATTCCCTTTAGTCTCATAATTATTTATAAAAAGACAAGACAATTATATAAACAATTTCCCAAGATCTGTGGGAAAAAACAAAGGAGATCATAAATTCAAAATAATTTTTAATCTCAAGTTGCAAGGAGCTTTTAGTATTTTTGAAAAAAGTATAGTTTCAGTATTAGACTTGAGGGACAATCTGACTGAGCAATATTTTCTGAATAAATATAGTAATTAAAGAGAAAGGTTACTGGGGCACCTGGGTGGCACAGTGGGTTAAGCATCCAACACTTGGTTTTGGCTCTGGTTGTCATCTCAGGGTTGTGAGACCCAGCCCCATGTTAGGCTTTGTGCTGAGCACACTCTGCTAAGGTTTCTCTCTCTCCCTTTGCCCCTCCTGGCCTCGCATGCAAACACTCTCAAATAAATAAATAAATCTTTAAAAAAAGGGAGGGGTGCCTGAGTGACTCAGTTAAGTGTTTGCCTTCGGTTCAGGTCAAGATCTCAGGGTCCTGAGATGGAGCCGCATGTCGAGCTCCCTGCTCAGAGGAGTGCCTGCTTCTTCCTCTACTTGTTATTCCTGCCCTCTTCCAGCTGCTCCCCGTTTGTGCATGCACAGTGTGCACTCACGCTCTCTCTCAAATAAATTAAAATCTAAAATAATAAATAAATAAGTAAAAATAAAGAGAAAGTTTATTTATAAAAGAGATTTTCAATGTGGACGAAACAGACTTTTTTTTTTTAAAGATTTTATTTATTTATTCATGAGAGAGAGAGAGAGAGAGAGAGAGAGAGAGAGAGAGAGAGAGAGAGGCAGAGACACAGGCAGAGGGAGGAGCAGGCTCCATGCAGGGAGCCCGACCCAGGACTCCATCCCGGGGATCCCGCCCTAGGCCAAAGGCAGGCGCCAAACCACTGAGCCACCCAGGGATCCCGAAACAGACTTTTTTTTAAAAAGTAGGCTCTAGGGATGCCTGAGTGGCTCAGAGGTTAGGCTTCTGCCTTCAGCTTGGGGCGTGATCCCGGAGTCCTGGGATCGAGACCCACATGGGGATCCCTGTATGGAGCCTGATTCTTCCTCTGCCTGTGTCTCTCATGAATAAATAAAAAAATATTTCAAAAAAAATATAAATAAAGTAGGCTCTATGCTTAACATGGAGCTTGAACTTATAACCCCAAGATCAAGATTCACATACTACTGACTGAGCCAGTCAGGAACCTGAGGCAGATTTCTTTTATAAGAGGAAAACAGAGACTTCTATTTATACAATAAAATTACATTTAATTATATTTCTAGTGTTTTCAAATTTTAATTTCCTTTTTTTAACTTACAAATTAACCCATGTTCATGGTAATGAATTCAAATAGGCATAAACAGAAGTAAAAATTTGAATCTTAACAACCCTGGATAGAAATCCATACTTACAAGGTTGAAGAGGTAGCACGGCTGAAAAGGATATCCACCAGAGGAGTCTCCTGAATGCTGAAGCCATCATCACACTCTGTTGAAGAGGGCTGGTCTTCCATTTCTGACACATATCCTTCACCCTGGTCTTCCTCTTTGGATTCTTGCTGAACCTCCCCCTTGGAATGCCAAGTAACAAAGAAAAGTTTAGAAAGAGATTTACTATCTGCAAGGTAATTTTACATGGGGTAAATGAAGGCTGACCTTAACGTGGAGTCAATTATATAAAGCTATAAAAGAGATTAGAGAAAGGTGACTTAACTACACCGTAGTCAATGAATTCTTGGTAACAATTTGGCTAGAGAACTGAGATTCTGTATCTCAAGAAAAAAAAAAAGAGTAATATACTCATTTCTTTTTTTTTTTCTTCTCTCTTTTTTAATAATATACTAATTTCTAGATGGATGCTGTATTCTTTTAAAACTGTCAGTATGACCTGTGGCCCTGGAATTACAGATAATATTCATCATAATGGCATTCTAAATTTTATTGTTTGCTCACTGTGAGCCAGGCAGTAAGCAAAATGCTTTCTTTTCTTTTCTTTTTTTTTTTTTAAAAGATTTTGTTTATTTATTCATGATAGACAGAAGCAGGCTCCATGCAGGGAGCCCGATGTGGGACTCGATTCCGGGACTCCAGGATCATGCCTGGACCGAAGGCAGGCGCCAAACCGCTGAGCCACCCAGGGATTCCCGCAAAATGCTTTCTTTACATGAAATGTCTCACTTCAACTTCATAGCAAACCTAAGGTAGAGAGAGCACCACTATTCCATTTATAGCAGAAAAAAAACGAGGTTCTAAGATGTTTACTGACATACTTAAGGTCACACAGTTAAGCAGTAAAACCCAGATTTGGACCCAGGCAGCTAAACTCTCTGGAGTTACCTTATGTGCCCTAACTACTATGTTCTGCCTCCCTGGGCAGAGGACCAATCAGCCAGCTAGTTTAAGTTACTCACTTACCTCTTCACTCTCTGTGGATAGTCGCTGAATTACACAAACATCTGAGGGAGCTGGAGCCACCTCTGGCCTTCCATTTTTTCCCAATGGCTTCTCAGCTACCATGGGGTCTAGCCTAGCTGAAAGCTGTTCAGGCTCTCTGCATGGCTCTTCTCCTTCAGTAGCTTCCATTTCTCTTTCCTCTTGTTGCCTGGTACCAGATGAAAGGCAGCGACCTTCATTTGATTCTTTGCTGCTAATGCACAATGGCTCCATTAAATAAGCTACCTGCAATCATAGTATGCATACGAACACTAGTGGAAACCATTATCTACATATCAATAATGTTACATGATTACAGTGACCCAGTTTGAGATGCAAACAGATTACTCATTCATTCTACCATTTAAAATGTATAAAGTAACTCAGATACCCAGACACTGAACCACTTATTAGGAACCTAATGGTAATAGATATGGTTCTTGCCTCTTCAGAGAGCTTGAGTTCTAATTTTTCATGTCACACGTGAACTTTGATCAATTGGGAGTGGGTATATAGAAAACTGAAAATTTTGTCTGTCACAGGCAATGCAGAAAGAAGTAACAACATGTTAAAATGGATTCTTGCTGATCTTGACCTAGGTTCTCCTGATGTGTGAAGTTGCCACATAAATATAAACTCTGTCCAACTCGGTTTATTTCTGGCCCTCAACCCTAAAACCAGTGTAATAAGGACACTGTAAAATAATGTCTTGAAGTCATAAATGTTAAAACCTTCAGAGTGTGGGTGTCACCTCCCAGGACTCCAAAAAATGAATTGCAACAGATATTCATAAGGCAAAACAAAAACAAAAAGATATTCATAAGGCAGTCCTGCATATGGAAACTCTACTTCCTACAACCCTGGGCTCTTAATTAATTTATTTATTTTTATTTATTTATTTTTTTGGGGGGGCTCTTTTTTTTGGGGGGGGGCTCTTAATTTAGACTGAGATCTTAGAACACTTGGTCAAAAAGTACATATTCAGCACATATTTTGTATTATTAGCACCAAGTGCTACAGACATAGCAATTAGTTTCTGCCACTGTGGAGCTTGCATTTTAGTAAACAGTATTAAGAGTAGTAGAAATATGTATGGGCAAGTACTCTCTTAGAAAGTTGAGACTCTTTTTTTTTTTTTTTTTAAGATTTTATTTATTTATTCATGAGAGACAGAGAGAGAGGCAGAGACACAGGCAGAGGGAGTCCGATGCAGGACTTGATCCTGGGACTCCAGGACCATGCCCTGGACCAAAGGCTAAACCGCTGAGCCACCCAGGGATCCCTGAGACTCAACTTTGGAAATAATGACTTCCCATTACCTCAGAGAGAAAATGGAGGAGATTCTGGCGGCTGACTTGCTCTGCCTCTTCCTGAGATTCCTCACTGCCTCCGTCCCCCACAAGCAGCTCACTAGGTTCTCTCCCTGGGCTGCTTTCCTCTAGTTCCTCAGCCCCTGGCTCCTCAGTTTCTCTCCAGCTGCCCACATCAAGATCCAGACTGGAATCCCATGAACTGAAGAGGGACCTGCAGTCGTTGCTCAGCTCAGAGTCATTGGGATAATCTGGCTCCGAATCGAACCAAACCCACTCATGCCCCATCTGTAAATACACAGAAAAATGCATTAAGTTCACTCATATTACAATTTCTTAGGCACTTTCATGTCTAAAGTTCAGTAGAAAGATAAGAGATCAGAAACTTCTTTCTACTCATCATCACACATAATAAAAGCTAGCTGAAGGGAGACATCAGAGGATGAAATCTTTGTCATTGGGAATAAAATGAAAATGCCCCAAGTCAAACAGTTGTTTTTGTTTTTAGATTTTATTTATTTATTCAGGGGAGGCACAGAGAGAGAGAGAGGCAGAGACACAGGCAGAGGGAGAAGCAGGCTCCATGCAGGGAGCCTGACGTGGGACTCAATCCCAGGACCCTGGGATCAGGCCCTGAGCTGAAGGCAGGCACTTAAACTGCTGAGCCACCCAGGCATCCAAGTCAAACAGTTTAAAAGAGGTATTACCCGGTAATTTTTTCTTGGGTTTCCTCACACTCCAAAAGAAAAGAACAGGAGCATAGCTAGCTCCTCTAGCATAGTAGTTCCTCTATCACAAATCACCCTTAAACTCAACTGGAAGACAATACATTTGAGGAACAAGAGCTATTTTGCTCAGTGTGTAGACATCTATCAACCACTAAGTCCTCAAAATATACTTTAAAATTATCTGGGGCATCCTTCTGGTCATATCCAACTCACTTTGCAGAATGAGAACAGTATCAAATTTTAAAAGTATCTTCCTTTCCTCTCATTACACTACACGATCCTGTTTTTTTTTTTTTTTTTTACCCCTTTCTCCTATTTTTAAAGTAGGCTCAACACCTAGCATGGAGCCCAATTGATGTCCCTGGGATTAAGACCTGGGCTGAAATCAAGAGTTGGATGCTTAACTCTCTCAGCTTCTGAGAGGACTGCTCTTTTTCCTTTTACAAGTTGCAGTGTTCTTGCTTGTCCTCTGCTTCCTCATTAATACTTACTTAAAATAAGGTCTACGTTTTGAGTTTTCAACTTTGATCTCTACTGGAATAGTTCTCAGATCTCCACCTTTACTTCTTATGTGCATTCTGGTCTCATTTTTTCATGCACCCAAAGGACTATTCCCTTTAGGTGCCCTACCATCTGCTTCAACTCAACATTTGTAACTAAAATCACTTGTTTCTATCTTAAAAAGCATTCACTTTCTCAAATTCCCTTATCCCCCTTATCAACACTATTTTCCCAATTCTCTTTACTTCTCTTATATTCAGGAAGTAACCCCACTTCCCAATTTTCATTCACAATAATTTTTCTCAAAACCCATCCTCTGTTCTTGAATAAAATGTCATAGCCCCCTGGTTTCTAGATTTTTAATCCAATCTACCGTTAAGCATACCTGTCATGTTCTGTCAACCCAAACTCTATCTGCATCCTTTAATGGATCTCCTCTACAATCTTCTCCCATTTTTAGGGCTTCACTGCTTGTATCACATGCAAGTTTGTAGACTGCTTTGGGAATATATTGTACTTCCTTAAAGTAGTCTCCACTCCCAGAGTGGCACTCATCGAGGGGCTTGAACCTGAGATCAAGGCCTGAGCTGAGATCGAGTCAGATGCTTAACCGACTGAGCTACCTAAGTGCTCCTATACTATAATTATTAATCTTTAACTCCTAGATTGACTGAATTCCTATCACCCCGTAAGACTATCTGCTACTGCCTTAGCATCCTTTTTTTTTTTTTTAAATATATTTTTTTAAGTTTATTTATGATAGTCACACACACACAGAGAGAGAGAGAGAGAGAGGCAGAGACACAGGCAGAGGGAGAAGCAGGCTCCATGCACCGGGAGCCCGACGTGGGATTTGATCCCGGGGCTCCAGGATCGTGCCCTGGGCCAAAGGCAGGCGCCAAACCGCTGCGCCACCCAGGGATCCCCTGCCTTAGCATTCTAACAAGCTTCAGAGTTTAAGCCAGAAAGAACTGTGACTTATCTTTCATAAACATATCTTTTTCAAGAAGGCTCAACATATGAGGCAATACCCTATTAATGTCCATTTCTTTATAATAAAAGGCTCATGACTAGCTCATTTCACACAATTTTTATTTAGTAACAAAAACTGAAACTCAAGTAATAAATTTGCTAACTCTGAAACTGATTTTAGCTTTCAAGTAGCAATGAATTCTAAAATACACAAGAAACCTACATAAAGGATGAGGAAGGAAATAGTGCTATACTGTCCTAGATATACCATCTGCAAAGATAGGACACTAAGTAGGACAAATGTCTGAGATAAAGGTCAGTGCTACCTATGTCCACGTTCTAATCTTCATTAAAAGCAATGCCATGAACAGAACTCTGAAAACATTGAAGTTTTCCCAAACATTCCAGAAAAACATATCATCCTCGTTGCACAATGCAGCACTTTAGAACATTAATTATAATTTCAATATTGATTACTTACCTTCTCCAAGCTGAACAGTTCATATTATAATACCACTTCCCCCCCAATCATCTATTTCCACAGACAAAACAATTATCATGCAGAAAAAAACCACAAGTTTCTCACACACACATATAAACACACAACACACCAAAGGCTAAAGTTTTCTTTTCTCAGTTTATTGTGTATACATATACACTTCACAGGTGTTTTGTTTTTGTTTTAAAAAGTCTGTACACTTCACAAGACAGTACAAACTAGCTACAATCTGCTAGCTACGCATTAGGACATTAACACAGCCCATGATTTTTGCCCTAAAACAGGCAATTGTGCTACTTCAACTCTCTGAGAGAGTTTCCCCAGCTCATGTCACATGGCCCAGATGCCTCCTCTTCTGTATTTTCCACTTCTGGAACTGGGCCGACAAGCCCAAGCTCTTTCTTGTTTACTTCTACTTCAGGTTCAGCTCAATGAGGATACTCTGAAGCTTCACTTTTTCATCTTCATATCTGCTTCAATGGCACAGCGGCGCCCCCTGGTGCCCCCATCCTAGATGATAGGCAGACAAAGAAATTGAGCATGAGTGAGTTGATTAGAACCTAAGAGAGAAGTTTCAACAATGCTGGGGGATTTGGTTTCTTGGGGGAAGGAAGAGAATCAGCAGAAAAATCCAGGAAATAAGAGGTACAGATCTGTCTTCCCACAGAGTGGGCTAAAAATTCCTGGCAGTAGTTTGTGAGAGGAAATGTAGGACAGAGTATTTTGCTCCTGCCCACCACAGAGGTCACTGGGGTTTCACCTGGGGTCCCAAAGAATGACTATTAGTCATCCCACCCAGGCCCTAAACTGTGTTCAAAGAAACAGAAAGAGTAAAAGAAAGGTGGGAGGGTGAGAAAGGGCAGTGGATAGTGATATTCTTGGCTAACATACCTGTCCAGCTTGTTGGTCCCTATAAGAAAGGCCTTTCCTGCAGACTGACCCTGGCACTAGTTCCCTAGCACCTCCTGACAGTTGTTTTCCATGAGATCAGGACAATCAGAAGGCTTCTTTCCATCTGCTGCTCTCTCCCTGCAGCCCAGCTCCTTCCTCTTGTGCAATACTTTGCTGTCTTCAATAGATATAAGATCCTATTAACCAGCTTTGCAACAGCCAGCCAGCTGCTTGGGGATCCAGAGTCACTGTTGCAGGCCAGTAAGAAAGAAGGGAGATTACAGTGTTCCGTCCGTGGTACAGGCTGATGCCTGTAGGCAAGATGAATTGGTGAACACTTTTGCTGGGCTAGGCCATTTTTACATTTCTAACATGCAAGGACTCTAAAGTTTACAGAGCTCATGAACACAAGCTGCCTTTGAGGCAACATTAAAAATAAAAATAACACCTTGCATTTGTTTAACACTTTAATTTTTTTCAAGCCAATTCCATAGCTTGATCTTATTTTATCCTCACAACATCCCTGTGAGGTAGGCTGGACAGGTACCTGGTTATATTAGGTCCATCACACAGATAAGGAAAATAAGGTTCCAAAAGATAATCCAGTGAGTTTAAGATCATGTGATTTTCTAGCCTGATGTCTTCCATTACATCATGTCTCAGTGCCCCAGAGTGTCATTCAATTCACAGAGGAAAACAGTAAGTGTTTAGGGCTAGCTTTATTAAGTTTATCTCTAATTCTACCAGCCACTACTGTATGTGGTACTCATTGTTAGTAAGATCCTTATCTTAAATTTTACTGAATATTTGTGTTATCAGGCATCAGTCTTGTAACTTACTATTAGGGAAAAGGAGAAAAATGATGTGCTGTGTATCTGTTGGTATGAGGAACACTTAAAAAAGGCAGCTAGCCACTACTGCTCTAAGCAATCTTTTATTTGTAAGAAAAGAATTGGCAAAAGGTGGAATCAAGAAATGAGGAGCAGGTGCATCCTAGATCCTTACCAAGAATACCTCATTTCAGCATAGTGAACTTATAAATAGTCCCTACCCGGCCCACACACGCACACATGCAGAAAGACAGGAATGCAGAAAAAGAGACAGATTCTTATTCAATGATCTGAATAAAGATAAGTTCAAGACATTGCCACGGTCTGCATGTTGGACTTCCCTCTGCCACCCACCCCCAGCAGGAGCTGAGAATCTTTGTGGCAACACCACCCCTTGCAACCATTCAATACTTACAAAGAGAGAGAGAAGGAAGGCAGGAGAGCCCATGGGGACACTGTCCTGTTAGAGGACAAACAAACACTGATCAGGTTCCACAGAAACTCTCAGCCGCAAGCACCCCAAACCTCAGGACAGAGACACAAGCACCACACACACAAAGACAAAATTTAAAAACTCAAGAACAAGAGGAAAGAGATCCAAAAGCAGTCTGGCCATAACGCTTTCTGGAACAGGAACTGACGGTCCCCAACTGCTGCAAAAATCATTTCCCCTACTTTGAAGGCACTCACTCAGAGAAAGTAATAATCCACTCATTCAGCTCACAATTTCTCATGTTACTGGGTATTTCAGGCACAGCGAGTGTGTTTCAATGTTTGGATGAGTACATCCAAAGATTTACGTATGTTTGAACACCACTGGAATATAAAAGCCCAGCAGTTACCAAGTAGTAAGTAGTAACATAAGGTTCCTTGGATGCTTCAGACTTCTAGCTCTGGAACACTGGCATACTGGCTCTTTCTTGGTCTCCTCACCTTCTCTGAAGAATCCTGTTTGCGGGTAGAATCTCTCCCACGAAGACTTTTAGCACTGATCCCAGATTCAGATGTCTGCATAATCAACTGTGTGGCAAGGAATTGCTATAGTGAAAAGAAAGACAGTTGGCCCTTGAGACCTGATCCAGTAGGGAAAAATTAAGACTCTTTTGGCTTTGTAAATAGGACTTCATGTCATATCCTTCTGCAAACAGCATTCTAATACTTCTCAACTGAATCCAAGTTTAGCGTATTAGGTTGTTTTTTTTTTTGTTTTTTTTTTTTTTAAAGATTTTATTTATTTATTCATGAGAGGCACAGAGAGACAGAGAGAGGCAGAGACACAGGTAGAGGGAGAAGCAGGCTCCCTGCAGGGAGCCCAATGTGGGACTCGATCCCAGGACTCCGGGACCATGCCCGGAGCCGAAGGCAGACGCTCAACTGCTGAGCGACCCAGGCGTCCCTAGTGTATTAGGTTTTAATTCTAGTTGTACATGCTAAAGGATGTAAAAATGCCAAATATCTGTGAATTTTTGGCTATAATCCAGAATCAGTATCTCTTAAGAATGGGAAAGAGAAAAAACCTAGATGAACCAAAGGCCATTAGGCAATTTAATTTAGCAGACTATGCAGATATAGACAACTTCCCTTGAAATTCAGTATCTCAAAGGGTGCCTGATAATGCAAACTATAGAAATAGATTATCTGCGATGAACAGAAATCATTTGTTGACAGTCAACTATATACATAATGTAATTTAAAAATACAAATTCACCATTTTATAAAAAATTATTTACCCCCCAAATATTAAAAAACTTCAGGAAACTGAAGTATTTGCCCAAGAAAGGCAGAATATTCTCATAATTCTTTTACCAAACCAACACGAATCCATCAAGAATAAAATTTAATGTTCCTGTGTCTCTGATTACTATTCTAAGTAAAAGCCAAGCACCCTTTCCTGACATCAATATAAATCCTTCCCTTGAGTATTTTCCTTTCATCATTACTAAAACACTGAAGATCCTCAAAGTACCTGGATTTGCTCTAAGACATCTCGCTGCATTTCTACTGCCATATGATAGACATCATGGTCCGAGCTATTATACATTACAGCATTCTGGAACATCAGCATAATATCCCGCTGAAATTCAGCTGTGCTGCGGATCAGTCCATTTTCAATGTTTTTCTTAATAGTTGACAAATCCATAGGCCTAAAAACAAAACAAAAACAGGTAAATGGAGGTAAATGACTGGATCCAAATATATTATTATCATACATGTCTTCTTAAACATGCCCTTAGTCTTAGCTGCCAGGACTTAAGTACCAACCCCTCACCTCACGACATGCACTTAATTAAAAACAAGGCATCTTTTATGGTAGGTATTGGCTAAGAATGGTAACAGAAGTCTATCTTTTGTGATCTAGCCACTGAAATGATCAATTTACCACTTTTACTCAGATCAAAAACATTTGCTTTAAACATTCTGTGTAAAGCAAAAATCCACTAAGACTGAACAACTTTACAATTCAGGCAAGTCAGCATGCTGAATGGATCATGGCTTACCTCTGTACAATGCTATGGTAGCCAGGTGCTATATCATCTGTAACAGGCTGTAGGAAGACATTGGCATATCTGTCCAAAAAAGAGTAAGGTGCAATTACTGACTTACCCTTCAGAAGCACAGGTAAGGGAACTTGATTTAAGTAGCTGAAGGCTGTAAAAGTCAAAGCCACCGATCTCATATAAACCCAGTCAGACTTTTTCTCCTAACATTGAGGAGAAGCATGAGAAACATACTGACTGGTAAAGCTCACTCACCTATGATTAGCTGCAGCTCTCCATACAAGCATGATAGCTTTCTTCCAGATTTTCTGTGCCTGAATGGCTTCCTGATCTTCACTACAGACAGAGCTGAAATAAAAGAAGGGAGTCCCACTAAGCGTAAGTCCAAAAAAAATCCTTATCATTTCTTGTGAACTACTAGTTCCAGGCCAAGAAAGGGAAGACGAAAAAAAATAAGACTGAAGAAAAAGATCCTCTCCTACTTCTCACCTTCACGGTCTTGAACTCAAAGAAGAATCTCAGATACTCACAACTGTGAAGAAGCAGGGCTGCTGGGGATGGAGTCTGCCAGTGTATGGGACTGCAGTGTAGCATTGTGAATGCTAAAGCCATCATCGCTCTCGCTCACAGGTGGCTCATTATCCATTTCTGACAGATAGCCTTCTCCTTGATCTTCTTCCTTAGCCTCTTCTAGGCTGGCAGCTTCGCTGACTCCATCTTCCTCCTCATCCTCACCTGGGGCATCCTTAGACACAGTGTACTCCAGTCAACAAATGCAAGCAAAGCTATCCAGCAAAGCGTCATTAAACATGGTCTTTTGGATTAGATCAGTTCTAGAAAATGACCTCACACTGCTTCCTGACTGAGCCCTCTATCACTTACACTACCACGTACACTCACTGATCAAGTAATATAGAACCTGGACAAAGAATAAGACCAGGATCTTTTTCTTGAAAGGAAGAAAAAAAAAGCTACTTACTTAAGACTAAGCTAAGAGGCGTTCCTTCTTTCCCCTTGCTCTTGAGAGGAACTCTGACCCTGGGTACAAAGTTATCAAAAATAGTTTTTATTTTGTGTCTCCTCTGATGGAGCAAGCTCATATCACAATACTTTAAATCTGTTTGTTACCACTACTTTAGTAATTCTAAAAAGAATATTCCAGGGAATTTTCTTTGGATAGTGTAATTAATAATCTGATTTCTTCTATGTTCTCCCTGACTCTGGAATCCCTATTTACTCTAAATCACTCTGGAGGTATCAAAGCTTTGTTGTGCATTATGTGCGAAAGAAAGCTCTGTGTGATGTTCACAAATTCTTTCAGATGGGAAGCACATGGCCATAGTACTGCCAGTATGCCTAACTGTCCACTGCCAACTTTTTTCCATGCAACTCCTTAACCAGTCTCATCTCAGAGAATCAGATGCACGTTTACTATAATTCTTTAAAAAGGTAGTGCTATTGGGAGATCTAGTCACACAGCAAGAGGAATAAAGAAAAGTCTGAAATACCTTTATCTGGCTTCCAAAAATAGTCCCTGATTCTTCTTTCAATGAGTCTGCAGAGGAGAGAAAGACTACCTGAAGATTTTTCCACCTCAGCCTTCCCCTTCCTATGGACAATTATCCCCTGCAGCTCTCCTTTCCATGCTGACCTATACTACCTCCTCTACTTTCCCACAGCCCACAATCCCTCAGAAGCCAAAGCAAAGGATGTCAAGTTAGTTACAGAGAACAGATTTCCTGGCCATATCATTTACCTGACATTTCAAACTTGTGCTGAGTCTCTGCCTCTAAAGGATCTTCAATGGGATTGGAGCCATGTGATGGAGACAACATGCTTTCAGGGGATGCCTGAAGACCAAAAAGAATAATTACCCTAAGTACAGATACATCACTTCAGCTTACACAGTGACGAGACTACAAAAGGAATTCTAAGTTTTCCAATGAAAAGACTACAAAAGAAATTCTAAGTCCTAACAGGACTAACAGGAATCTAATGGTCACCGTAAAAGGAACAGGATAAGCACATGTAGCAATCATCTTATCTGTGGCTTTGGGCATATCAACCATGTGAGAATTCAGGAATGAGAACAGGAATGCAAGAAAACCAAAGGCCTGAAAAGTCAGCTCTTACCTAAGGTATAACCCTTCATCCTCCCAGCCCCTGATTTTAAATACCTCTGTCTTCACAGTTGTAAGTGGAGTCTCATCGCCTTTCCCACTGGAAACATCTGCTTCAGCAATCTCTCCAGTGGCAATACTTCTGGGTTCCTCATCTAACTCTTGACTCCTGAGTTCTGGTGGCTCCATACTTGGGGCTGGAACAACTCCAGCTACTATTTCAGGACCTGAGATGCCTTGTTCTGGTTCCGCAGGTTCCATTTTAATCTCAACACTAGGCTCCCTGATGTCTACCAGTTCATGGATTCCTTTGTTTTCTGTTTCCTCAAAGTCCAGCCTTTCTTGCTTGACTGTCATCTCTGGTGCAGGAAGAGATACTGGCTTATCCCGCTCCTGCTGGATCGGGTGCTCCCAGGGGCCAGGCAGGGACTGGGGATCATCATTCTCTTCACAGAATGACAGTGCCGCTTCTACTGCTGCCACATCCAGCACTTCAGGATGATCATCTACCTGTACCATAATATATACTGTTGAAGTCCCCCCAAAAAGCAGCCCAAATCCCTCAATTCTATAAGCACCAAATGAGATAGCCTCAATCTGCATCTTCCCTCTACATGTTGTAAAAGCAACCAAAGGACAGGTACCTATCCTGTGCAAACCGAAACACAGGGATGGCTGGGGAGATGACCAATGTGAGCAACAAAGGGCTTTGGGATTAAGGAGATGGAAATGGGCAGAAGCAGAACCGTCTGTTTATGTAATTCTTACTACAAGAAGCAAGAAGAAGCTGAGAAGAGAAGCCTATGCAGAACTCACGAGAAATTCTTTTGGGCTTTGCTGAATAGTTACCTTGTCCTCAATGATGGCAATGATGTCTCCAACAGTCTCAAAGTCAAGCTCTTCACCTGTGTAAGACACAGCAATATCCATCTTCTCAGCCAGATCTAAATCTTCCTTCCCATCTATGCTGGGAGCCTTTGACCCCCCAGGGGCCTCTGCTACCCCTGAGCGGAAACACTCTTCTTTGATAGAATTGATGATCATGGAGATTTCGCTGCTATCCATGGAAACAGTCACAGTATGTGGATCCCCCACAGCCTCCATGGGGACACAAGTGTCAGGCTGACTCACTGAGTAACAGGAAGAGAAAAGCATTTCATTTGATACCAAGTGACAACCTGGAGATCAACCAAAGCTATAGACAGGTATCAAGTACCCACACACTTAAGCTCAGAAAAAGTTATCTTAGATCTACATCTTCATATGTTCTCTTGTCCCCGGTTTTATCTAGAAAGTAGGGTGAGAACACTTTCTCAAGCCCATTCATATGTACACTTAGTCCTTTCCCCTCAACATGTAAATGCCCACCCACATCTTCTCATTCTTGTTTTTCTAAGGATAAAGATGGTACATGTCCATGGAGAACAGAAGCATCTGAATTGGAATCGATCCTCTTGGGTCAGCTTTCTCTAACTGAAGCTCAAGATGAAATTTTGGACCTAGTGGCTGCTCAGGGCGTGGGTCAGGGACGCACCTGGAGCTACACTCTCAGGAGTGGAGACAGCCGGAGCAGAGGATGGTGTTGGCAGCGCAGGCATCATGACAATGGTAGCCTGGGACACAGACTCTACAGGGGGTGGCACAAGTTTAACTGGAGGTTCACTGGCAACAGTAGTGAAGGAAGCAAGAGGAGTGGTGAACTGTGTAGGACCAGCTTCTAAAAGCCGGGAAAGAGTGGGAGCACCTAACAAAGAGGTACACAAAATGAGGTAAGAGGAAAGCACGTGAACAAGAAGCAATCGCCACTTTAAGACTCAACCAAGAAAATTTTCAGTCTCAAAGAATGAAAGGAACTCCTCTGTTGAATTAAGCTCATTATCTATATCCTTTCTTTTTCCAATCTTACTAATAAAGATCTTCTTCCAAGTTAGGAATGACACAAAAGCACCAGACACACAATGCATGTGAAAAACGGGTGGTAATTTTTCCCCAGAAGAAAATTAATTAGTACAAACAAAGCCATGAAAAACCAGTATGAACAAATCTGTTGCTTCTGCAGTTAAGCATGCTATAAACCACCCAAATTCAACACCATTCAAATATCCATATATAAAGTTTGATATTTTATAAAAAAAATTTTTTTTTTGGCTTTACTTTTCCTATCTTACTTAATCATCATGACATCCTTGTGAGGTACACATACTGCAATTAATCAAAGAGCACATTGATGTTCAGGAGTTAAATCACCTATCCAAGGCCACAGAATCAGTATGTGGCAGGTCTGACATTCCAAATCTCAATTCTCCTGTACTATAACCTCAGGTATTCTTTAGCACCTTTCCATAATATTGCAAGCCCCAGAAAAGCAGCTTCACTACTAACTTCACAATTTTTCTCATCGATATCTATGCTGTGGTCATTCTGGGGTATCAGTATTTTGAAGACAGAATAGATTTACAATCTGAGGCACTATGTGGTTTAACAGGTAAAGTAGCTCCAAAAAAAGTTAGGCTTCACATCTACAATGGACAGTTGCTTACTTCGAAGGCTAGAAACCAAAGACAGTCAATACTAAGATCAACATCTGTGAAGTAAAGTAAGTAATGGAGAAATGCTGACTTACCTGAGGCAGCAGGGGAGGCCGCAACAGTGTTGGGTGTCTGCTGCATTTCCCCACCATGTATCATGGGAAGAACCCCGCCTACCTCCAGGAGGACACCTGTACTGTTCAAGTGGCCCGAAGCCACAGCCATTTCACTCTCATTGACCTACCAGGGAAGAACAGAGATGAAGGCTACACTCAAGCTTTCCTTTACTACTACTTCCCAAAAAAGTTCCAGCAGATGACCAAACTTCATGAAGTTAATAACCAAAGAGAGTAATTTCAGACCCAAGGGAAGCTCTAATTTTTAACACTTATTTGACAAGAGTTCTCTGGAGAAGAGAACCAAAGTAATTGTGGTTTCAGATAACTCAGGACCCAAGGATACTATCAACTTACTGATTTTTTGTCTCTGGTTTTGTTTTTTTAATTAATATTTAATTAGGAGATCTCTTTCTCTTTTGAACTTTTTTTTTCCATGTCATATTTTAGGTCCCAGGCACTCCCTTCCAAAGTACTAAATCACCACAGCTCTCAAACACCCACAGAAGTCTCCATACCAGTCTGGGGCTAGTAGGCAGGAGGCTGCCCTTCTTCAAGAGCTCTGACAGCAGAGGGGAGGGGGGTGGAGTTGCTTTCTGTCCAAGCATCTTTTTCTGGGGTGAATCATCTGTTACTGGGGTCATGGGGGCTTCTAAGGGTGCAGAGCCTGGAGGAAGGGTGTCAGGAATCCCAGGAAACGAGGTGACTGGGGTACTCGGCAAAGTCCCAGGGGTTACCTAAGAGACAACAGAGAACCTTTATCTGACTTCTCAAACTATGGAAGGTTCCCTACTAATCTGGATGGGTTAGTGTGTCTAACTATTACTTTATTAGTCCTGAGTGAAATTGCCCAGAAACCCTCTATACCTCCTGCTCTCAGCCATTCCTTTCTTCCTGTTTTATCTCTTCCACCCACTCAAACCCACACTGACCCAAAAATTCCACCCAACCTGCCTTTCACAAACTGCTTAACCACTGCCAATATTCTATTTACAAGGAAACTATCCCTTATTTCTACAGGAATTTTATGAAGGCTAGTTTACTCACAAACAATTCCTTAATATTTTACCTATCTCCCAAAAGGTAAAAAGGCTCAATGTTTTTAGGTCCATTCTTATCTTAGAGCACAGAACATGGTAAGTTAAAGTCTTTAGCATTCAGACCAAGAGAGGAAATTGCCTCTCGGCCAAAAGTGGGTTCCTCATCACTCAGCTCTCTGCTGGCTTATTGCCCCTTTGCTGATCAATTCCTACAGATGAAAATATACTCACTCCAGAGGTGGCCTCTTCCATAGTGGTTGCAGTCAAGTCTCCGAGTGGATAATCACCTCCTGGGGAGGCAGAATCTATAGGAGAGCGGACCATCACAGTGGGTAATCTCCGAGGGGGTGTTTTTACTGCTTGACGAGCTAGAATGTAAGAGACAACAATTACTAAATCTTTAAGATTAAATACAGGAAATGACTCTACTCTCTTATTATATAATAAAGGGCATATGGAGATGTTGCATAAAGCAGTAATAGGAGTTAGGATTAGAAATCTTTAATACTTCTGGAAGACCAGAAAACAGTTTAGACTTGTTTTTCCTACACAGAATTCTCACACTAAGCAAACTCACTGAACTGTCTCAAAGGTCCTTGGAGTAGGAAAGTGATTTAAACATTCCTCAATATCTTCTTCAACTAATAATTAATATTCTGCTTTTAACACGAGGGAACGACTTCACTGGCTCAAAGGATGTATTCCTAAACTTACAAATGTTTAAGTTCTTATCCAATAAATGGACTATTTTCTTAATCTTACAGGGCTTTGAATTCTAAAAACTTAATTATATCTAACATCTATATTATAAAGCCTTTGCGTCCTAAAAGGACAAAAAGTGAGAACTTAGCAGAACTCCTATTCCAAGAGTTTATTCCTGGTTATAAAGGGATGTTTTTATTCTGGTAAGAGAAGAGGACATAGAAAAGTGCACAAGTAAATCAGCATCGGTAGATTCTATGTTACAATACAGTCTCTGTTATTAGCATGCAGTACCATATAGTTAATTGTTAAACAGAGTCACAAGGTTCAGGTTACCCTGATATGCAGCATCCGTAGCCTTCCTCTTTACTTCAGCCTCCTCTTCCTCCAACTTCTTTTTCCTAAAGAGGTAAGTAAGAGTAAGATCCTAGCCAGTTCTAGCTCTTTCATAGGTCACAGTGCCCTCATAAGGAAGTTTTTTTGTCAGGCTAGCACTTTCTGGAGGAAAGGCGTAAAAAAGAATCCTTGCCAGCAAAACAGGAAATGTTTTTAAAAATTTTTTTAAAGATTTTACACTATTGGGTCACCTGGGCGGCTCAGTAGTTGAGTGTCTGCCTTTCACTCAGGTCATGGTTCCAGGGTCCTGGGATCAAGTCCCAGATCCGGAAGCCTGCTACTCCCTCTGCCCCTCTGTGTCTCTCATGAATAAATAAATAAAATCTTAAAAGAAAAGAAAGGGTTTTACACTTTTAAGTAATCTCTACACACAATGTGGGGCTCAAACCCACAACCCCGAGATCAAGTCACATGCTCTTCTAACTGAGCCAGACAGGTACCTCCAAAACAGGAAATTTTTAGTGTACTGCCTAACTACCAGTTTGTTTTTTTTTAAGATTTTATTTATTTATTCATGAGTCACACACACACACACACACACACACACACACACACACACGGGGGGGGGGGGGAGAGAGAGAGAGAGAGAGAGAGAGAGGTAGAGACACAGGCAGAGGGAGAAACATGCTCCACGCAGGGAGCCCGATGTCGGACTCAATCCCGGGACTCCAGGATCACGCCCTGGGCCAAAGGCAGGCGCTCAACCACTGAACCACCCAGGCGTCCCACTACCAGTTCTTCATTTAGGCAAACTAAACTTTAAGTTATGTCCTCACACTGAAATAATCCATCACATTACCTTCTACAACTCACTCCTCCCTCCCAGCTACTAGGCCAATATGCAGCTCTTCCCATCTAGAATCACTCAAGTCTAAAGGGATAGCAGATGGAAGAGATAAACCAGATTGAGGGTGAAAAAGCAGTAAAAAGAGAGGTGTACGAAAGGAAGAACAATATAACCCACATCACAATGTCATTGCAAAGCTCATCCAGTCTGCTGTCCATGTGCCCAGCTTGAATTAGTTCTGCATCTCTTTTCAGTCGCCTAGAAAGAGAAATAAGTAATCTAGGTTTTTTCATTTAAATCTACTATTTAAAAAATTCTGACCAGTATCAGAAGTCAGCCCCTTTGGTCTCTCTCAACCATTTGGTATTCTCTCTGACAAGTACCTATATTTTTCTTGGGTTTCCTTTATCACTTTCTTTAGTTCCTCAACTCTTTCAGCAGTCAATTTCCGAACAATGACATCTTCAACAGTTTCGACCACTTCTCCCTTTTCGCCCCGTTTCCTTCTGTAGAAAATTTAAAAACAAACAAACATACTTTTGAATAAGAGAACATCTGTTCCCAATCCCAACTGCTTTCTTTGAGCCTCTCCACCATTTAACCATAGATAACGTCTCTATTTCAAATCACCTAGTAATTAATAGATGTAAACCAGACTTCCTCAGTCAACACTCTCCACTAAAGAGATGTGCCTTGAATACCTGTCTTTGTACTCACTTTGGGGTCTCAGTGGTCTCTAGAAGCTCTGAGTACTGGGAAGCACAATGCTATGGAAAAAAAGTAAAAATATGATGAACAAGCCTGCAAATGAACGACCTTTCAAAGTTTTACCATATCAGACTAAGGCTTATAGAGGAGAATATATGTAAGATACGAGTGGTTTCTAGGAGGGGAAATTACTCTGCAGTCAAGTCAGTTAAAAATACTCAACACGAGTACACAGAAAAGGAGTCCTCTGACCTAGAATTTGTATATTTTGGGGAAACAACCCAATAGCCGATATTTATAGTTAATATCTACTGAGTAATTAACATATGTGAGGCACTGGGCTAAAGGTTTTACAGGTATTACTTCAACTAAAGCTTTACAACAATCCCGAAGCAACTTTATAAATGAGAAAACTGAGAATCACAGTCCCAAGATTCTAGGTTAAGTCATATTAAACCCAGATCTTCAAGGATGCCTGGGGGGCTCAGCAGTCCAGCATCTGCTCCAGCTCAGGGCATGATCCCGGGTCTAGGGATCAAGTTCCGCATCAGGCTCCCTCTGCCTATGTCTCTGCCTCTCTGTCTCTCATGAATAAATGAAATCTTTAAAACAAAACAAAACAAAAACAACCCAAACCAGATCTTCTAACTCCCAAGCTGGACTCTTACATGTTATGTTACAAAGACAAGAAAAGTTTATAATACGAACATACAGGATGAATTGGCAAAGAGTGGGAAAAAGGAAAAGGTATTCTCAACTATTCCACCTCTTTGAGGTATAAAAGCTTTTTGATTAAAGGGCAAGGCCTGGAAGGAAACCCACTTCACATCTCTAAGATGTTCTAAAAGAGTTGCTTGTGAACTTACTTTTTGAGAGAACCAGTCTGGAGGACGGCCAGGTTCTGCAAAGGGCTTGATTGCTCTGCTAACTGATACCCTACACAAAATGAGAAAAGCATATTACAAACTAAACAGGAAGAAAAAAGAGAGTGGGGAGGGGGAGGTATGCTAAGAGTTCAAAATCTGGAGTACAAAATTTAGAATGAAAAACTGCCATCAGGAAGTATTTTGAAATATGTGACTATGGAAAACGATACAACCCACCTTAAATTCATCTAGATGGAAACAATCATTGTGAAACAGTTTTCCTACGTGATATATTTCCTGGGTGAAGTGAGGTATTAAAACAAGTACATTATCATTTCTATTCATTTGGTAAAGTATTTTTATGTTGTTTTGGTTTTTTTTTTAGAAGAGATGTATCTTTTGAAAAGCAATTTGTAAGACGTTCCGGACTAAAAAATTATCTTTTGATCCACTAATATAACTCCTAGGAATCTATTACTAAAAATAATCTAATCTTTTAAAAAAAATAAAAAGGGACGCCTGGGTGGCTCAGCAGTCAAGCATCTGTCTTTGGCTCAGGTCATGATCCTAGGGTTCAGGATCAAGTCCCATATTGGGCTCCTGCAGAGAACCTGCTTCTTCCTCTGCCTATGTCTCTGCCTCTCCCAATCTCTCATGAATAAATAAAATCTTAAAAAAAATCTAACAAAGTGGTAAGTACCAAGAAGAAAGCATGTAGACTTGATCAGACTGACAGGTTTCTCCTAAATAACTGCAAGAGATGTTTAACTTATGGCATTTCACCTCTATAAAATATTAAACAGATCATAAAAATAATTAGAAAATGTGGTGAAATGGAACATATATACCACATAATATTAACTGGAAAAAAAAGACACAACTTTCTGTTATGATGCAATCGTATCACCTTCTAAAAAGTTGTAAAGACAGGCAAAAAATAAAAATAGGACTAGAATGGGATCAAGGAAGAGCATTTGGCTTTAATTGTGTCTATGTTTATTTCTTTAAAAAGATCCAAAGAGGGGCATCTAAGTGGCTCAATCAGTTGGGTATCCAACTCTTTTTTTTTTTTTTTTTTTTGGTATCC
The DNA here is from genome assembly GCF_018345385.1 of Vulpes lagopus. Classification (NCBI taxonomy): domain Eukaryota; kingdom Metazoa; phylum Chordata; class Mammalia; order Carnivora; family Canidae; genus Vulpes; species Vulpes lagopus. Next base: position 106,629,201 of record NC_054830.1, on the reverse strand, counting down.
AACTCTTGACTTCAGTTCAGGTCATGGTCTCAGTGATCTGAGATTTGAGCAGTAAGCTTGGAGTCTGCTTGAGATTCTCTATCCTTCCCCTCTGCTCCTCTCTCTGCTCATATGTGCTTGCTCTAATAAATAAATAAAATTTTAAAATCTTGAAAAAGATCCAAAAGAAACATGATGAAATATTAAGATTTGTTAAATCCAAACTGGATTTAACATGGATACTCTTTTTCAGATTTTATTTATTCATTCATGAGAGAGACAGACAGAGACAGAGAGAGAGGCAGACACAGGCAGAGGGAGAAGTAGGCTCCACACAGGGAGCCTGATGTGGGACTCGATCCCGGGACTCCAGGATCACACCCAAGGCCAAAGCAGGCACTAAACTGCTGAGCCACCCAGGGATCCCTAACATGGATACTCTATATTATTCTCCACACTTCTCTATGTGAAACTTCTCTTAGTTGAAAAACTAAGTAACTTTAAAAAGAAAAGAGTTTTTATATTTGTGTTGAGATAATGGTATCACACAGCTCTTTTATAAAGTTCAATAGTTATATAGATAGCTATCAGTAAAAAATAAAGTCTGATCTACAATTTACACCTTAGACAAAGAAAAGCCCCAAATGAAGCAAAGATTTAAATATTAAACAAAAAAAAAATTAACCATCAAAGTACTACAAGAAATCACAGAATTATTTTATAATCTCAGACTAAGGAAGACTTTTCTAAATAGGTCACGAAATCCAGGAACTTTTGAAAAAAATTAATAAACAACATTTTAAAAGTCTTAAAGTTGGGACACCTGGGTGGCTCAGTGGTTGAGCATTTTATTTTTATTAAAAAATAAAAAAATAGGGGATCCCTGGGTGGTTGAGCAGTTTGGCACCTGCGTTTGGCCCAGGGCGCGATCCTGGAGTCCCGGGATCGAGTCCCGCATCGGGCTCCCGGCATGGAGCCTGCTTCTCCCTCTGCCTGTGTCTCTCTCTATGTCTATCAAAAACGAATAAATAGGGATCTCTGGGTGGCGCAGCGGTTTGGCACCTGCCTTTGGCCCTGGGCGCGATCCTGGAGACCCAGGATCGAATCCCAAGTTGGGCTCCCAGTGCATGGAGCCTGCTTCTCCCTCTGCCTATGTCTCTGCCTCTCTTTCTCTCTCTGTGACTATTGTAAATAAATAAAAATAAAAAAAAAAAGAATAAAAAATCTTTAAAAAAATAAAGTAAAATAAAAAAATAAAAGTCTTTTTTTTTTTTTAAGATTTTATTTATTTATTCATGAGAGACACAAAGAGAGAGAGGCAGAGACACAGACAGAGGAGAAGCAGGCTGCATGCAGGAAGCCCGATGTGGGACTTGATCCCAGGACTCCAGGATCACACCCTGGGCCGAAGGCAGGCGCCAAACCACTGAGCCACCCAGGGATCCCCCAAAAATAAAAATCTTAAAGTAAAAATGTTACCATAAGCAAAGCCAAATGGCACACTGGCTTTTTTTTTTTTTTTTTAAAAAAAAAGCAATTCCTGGGTAGCTCAGCAGTTTGGTGCTTGCCTTCGGCTCGGCGTGATCCTGGAGTCCTGGGATCAAGTCCCACATCAGGCTTCCTGCATCGAGCCTGCTTCTCCCTCTGCCTATGTCTCTGCCTCTGTGTGTGTGTGTCTCTCATGAATAAATAAATAAAATCTTTTTTATTTAGGTTTAATTTTTTAAAAGGCTTTATTTATTTATTCATGAGAGACACACACAGAGAATGAGGCAGAGACACAGGCAGAGGAAGAAGCAGGCCCCATGCAAGGAGCCCAACATGGGACTCGATCCCAGGACTCCAGGATCACACTCCAGGCCAAAGGCAGGCACCAAACCTCCGAGCCACCCAGGGATCCCCAAATAAATAAAATCTTAAAAACAAACAAATAAAAAAAAAAACTCATAGCTCAAATGGCTCATCTCCCTAATGTATAAGGAGCTCTCTCCCAATTGAAGAACTAAAAAAAAAAAAAGGAAAAAGGTAGCTTACAAAAAAGGAAATAAGTGGCCCTTTAACACGTGAAGATATTCAACCTTACTCATCATAAGATAAATATAAATGAAAAACATGTGAACTATTTCTCACCTTTTTAACACTGTCAAAGATCAAAAATATCTAACCACGACACAGAAAAAGAGGCATTCTGATACATTACCAATAGGATTGTAATTTTATTTATTTATTTATTTATTTATTATTTATTTATGATAGTCATACAGAGAGAGAGAGAGAGAGAGAGGCAGAGACACAGGCAGAGGGAGAAGCAGGCTCCATGCACCGGGAGCCTGATGTGGGATTCGATCCCGGGTCTCCAGGATCGCGCCCTGGGCCAAAGGCAGGCGCCAAACCGCTGCGCCACCCAGGGATCCCCTACCAATGGGATTGTAAACTGAAACCATTTATGAGTAGGACATTATGAAGTACTTATCAAACTCTATGAACACATACATTCTTTGACCTAATAATTCCACCTTCAGTTTGTATTTAATTATGCAAGGCTGTATCTGTACTAGCAAATGTCCATCAGAGTACCAGTTAAATAAATTATGGTATATCTGTATCATAATACCACACAGCTGCTTAAAACAAGAGCCTCATGTATACTAAAGTAAAAAAGAGAAGCAGTGGTAAGACAAAGAACAGTACATATAGTATAAAACCATTTGTGTTTAAAAAGTAGGGGGAGAAAAAACATGTATTTACTCATGTATTTAAAATTAATGCTAGAGAAACACAAGTAATGAAACTCTAAGAAAATGCTAACACTGGTAGAGTGTTAGAATATGTTCAGTGTGGAGTCGGCATGTCCCTCTACCTCTTCCTCTCTCCCCCTCTACTCTCTCCCTAAATAAAACTTTTTTTTTTAAGATTTTGTTTATTAGGGGCAGCCCCAGTGGCACAGCGGTTTAGCACTGCCTGCATCCCAGGGCGTGATCCTGGAGGCCTGGGATCGAGTCCCACGTCAGGCTCTCTGGTGACTGCTTCTCCCTCTGCCTGTCTCTCTGCCTCTCTCTCTCTCTGTCTCTATGAATAAATAAATAAAATCTTAAAAAAAAAAAAAAGATTTTGTTTATTAGAGAGTGCGTGTATGCGTGTGCGAGATAGCATGAACAGGTGGGAGGGGCAGAGAGGGAGAAGTAGGCTCCCTGATGAGCAGGGAGCCTGATGAGGGACTCTATCCCAGGACTCCAGGATCATGACCCAAGTAGAAGGCAAATGCTCAGCTGACTAAGCCACCTAGGCACCCCTAAATAAAATGTTTTAAAAAAATAAATAAAACTTCATTTTTACTTAAGTGTTCTTACACTGTTTTTAACCTGATATTTATGTAATTAGCAACATTCATTTTCTCTTGGGGTTTTTACCATTTAATTTGGTTCAAGAACAGCCATTATCTATGCTATCCAGAATTCACCTTTAAAAAGTTATTTGAGGGGATCCCTGGGTGGCTCACCAGTTTAGCGCCTGCCCTCTCTGCTTCTCTCTCTCTCTCTCTGTGTGTCTCTCATGAATAAATAATTTTTTTTTTTTAAGATTTTATTTATTCATAGAAACACAGAGAGAGAATGAGAGGCAGAGACACAGGCAGAGGGAGAAGCAGGCTCCATGCAGAGAGCCCGACGTGGGACTTGATCCAGGATCTCCAGGATCATGCCCTGGGCTGCAGGTGGTGCTAAACCGCTGCGCCACCGGGGCTGCCCTAAATAAATAAAATCTTAAAAAAAAAAGTTATTTGAAAAATATATAAAGCTGCAGAAATGCTAAGTGTAACCAGTAATGGTGCCTCAATAAACTCATTTGAACAATTAGAGACATGCCACATAAACATTTGTATATTAAGTAATTTTAAGGCTTAAGACAATTAAAAGATGTCCTTAGGGGTTCCCGGCTGGCTTAATCAATAGAGCATGCAACTCTTGATATTGGAGTTGTGAGTTCAATCCCCACCCTGGGTGTAGATACTACCTAAAATTTACAAAAAACAAAAAAACAAAAAAACAAAAAAACCCCAAAAGTGTCCTTAGATCCTGAGGAAAAATAGACAAATGTTAAATATAAAAAAGGAAGGGCACTTGGGTGGCACAGTCAGCTAAGTATCTGACTCTTGGTTTCCACTCAGGTTGTAAGCTCAGCCTGGAGAGACAGAGCTCCCCCATCCCCCTGCAGGGCTGCACTCAGCACACAGTAGTCTGCTTAGGGCCCTTTCTGCCCCTCCCCACTCCTCCCCTTCCCAGCAGGCACTTGCACACTTGTTTGCTTTTCTCTCTCAAATAAATAAATCTTTATTAATAAATAAATAAATATGCACTAGAAAAAAAAAAAGGGCTGGAAACCACAGTTCTACTTTATGGTCCTTAAAAAGAAATACTGAATGCCAAGACAATTTCAATAGGAAAAGAACAGTCTTTTTAACAAATAATGGATACTGGGGCATATCAACGTGCAAAACAGACCCTTGTCTTACGGCATACACAAGACTTAATTCAAAATGGAGTGCATAGACCTAAATGTATAGAGCTAAAACTATAAAGCTTTGAAAAGAAAACACAGAAGTAAAGAGTTTCTTAGCTATGACACCAAAAGCATAAGCAACACAAGAAAAAATAAACTGGACATATCAAATTAAAAACTTTTGTGCTGGGACACCTGGGTGGCTCAGCAGTTTGGTGCCTGCCTTTTGCCCAGGGCATGATCCTGGAGACCCAGGAACCAGTCCCATATTGGGCTCCCTGTGTGGAGCCTGCTTCTCCCTCTGCCTATGTCTCTGCCTCTCTCTGTGTGTCTCTCATGAATAAATAAAATCTTTAAAAAATAAAAATAGAAACTTTTGTGTTGTAAATGATATCAATCAAGAGAGTGAAAAGACAATACACAAAATAGAGAAATATTTGCAAATTATCTGACAAGTAATTCATGTCAGAAAATACAAAGAACGCTTAAAACTTAGTAATAACATAAATAATCCAAAGGATCTAAGCAGACGTTTTTTCTAAAGAGATACAAATGACCAATAAGCATATGAAAAGACGCTCAACATTAGACATCAGGGATATGCAAATCAAAACCAGAATGAGGGACGGCCTGGGTGGCTCAGTGGTTGGGCGTCTGCTTTCGCTCAGGCTCAGGGCGTGATCCGCGGAATGGAGTCCCACATTAGGTTCCCAGCATGGAGCCTGCTTCTCCCTCTGCGGGGCTCTGCCCCCCACCCCCACCCGGCTCTCATAAATAAATAAATAAATAAATAAATCCTTAAAAAAAAAAAAAACCCACAGGAATCCACCAGTTAAAAAAAAAAATCCAATAGCTTCTAAGATTCAAAAAAGCAGCTATCTTAGATACTTTACCAATTTTGATCTCCACTCCTCATGACCGAAGAGGCTAAACAGAGCTTCTCTCGGATGGACCATGGCTCTGTAGGGCCAGTACTCAACAGCTTGTGTTCTAAAAGGAGAAAAATCTTAGAGAACAACCACTGAAGCACTAGTTCTAAGGCCCAAAGGGAGTACGAAAAGCCTAATGCAAAACATTCCACCTTCTAGGAACAAAGTGAGTTACTATCACGGAATCCTGATTTTCATCTCTACTAAAATATTACCACTAGGCAGGTACCTATTCATTCCACGCATATTGCACCGCGTGGCAAAACATTTCACTTCTTCAAATGACGTGACTACTTTGTTTTATTTTTTAAAGGGAAGGCAAAACATCAGAGTAAGATAAGGCCGTTCTCCCGACAGGCCCAGTTTTAAGAATACTTTATACCCATCTGAACGCCAGGGCTTCTTTCCCAGGATTCCGAGCGGCCACTGCCTTCCTCTCCCCTCCCCTCCCCCACCCCGCGCCTACAGCCCAGCCTCCCTAGCATAAACTTGTTTACTTCTCGCAGTACTTTCACCCCCATGGTGCCGTCGGACCTCAAACGCCTTTTCAACGTATGAAACAGGAAAATGTGCATCTTAATGCACAAAACTCAATTTCCCTTGCGGCCGAAAAAGCTAAGAGTTAAAGTACCCTATTTCTCCGGGAGATCGACTACGGGCCTCAGGAACGCTGGCCAGAAAAAGAACGGCTATTGAGAGCAAGTTACTCCATATGGCTCACAGCATCTTTGTCCTCACACCCAAGTGTCCACAGCCCTTTGATCTCGCACCCCGCAGAGCTCGCAAACACACAGGCATTCGCTGAACGGCTTCTCTCAAATCTCCGCAGCTTTCCTGAGACACAAAGCCCTAGACTTGTGGGCCTCTGATCGACAGTCTTCACGATACGGTCGAGCGCAGGTCTCTCAAGACCCTAGGCCCTTGGGCAATCATTGCCCCTACTCCCCAGGCGCGTGGCAGAAGTCTAGTACCTAGCTTCTGGTCTAAAAGGCCTTCCACGCAAAAACAGCCGACATACTTACTACCCGTTCCTGTCGCCATCTTGGCCCTGGAGTCGCCTGCCCGCCCCCCGCCCCAGCGAAGACAGTCTGGTACCGCCGAAGCCCAGGATTCTGGGAAATAGAGTCCGGGCGTTTGCTCGCGATGTCTCCTGGGAAATGTAGTCAGCCCCCAGGACGAGGAAGCCCTATGTCAGGCTTCTTGAGGGCTCCCGGGAAGAATCATGCTAAAGAGGATGGCGCTGAGGCCCCAGAATTTCCTTCAGGTTTCTTAGTAAAGAAGTGCCTTAAGGTCCAAGGAACGGTGTTAAGCGCCAAGAACTGCAGGCGCCCCAACTCCTAACTCCGACAGTTGGTAACCCGGAGCCACCTGGGAGGGGAGCGGTCGAGGGAGAGCAAACCGCCTGCTAGGCTCCTCCGCCCCCTTTCCTTGCGCTGATTGGCAGCTGCAGGTTTCGCTGTCTGATTGGCCGAACGAACACAGCGCGTAATTTAAAACATTGTATCAGTAACAAAGGTGCGCCTCATGGGTGGAGCTGAGCTCTGCGACGGCGAAAGTCCAGGTTCGGCGGCTGGACGTGTGAGTCGGTACCCGAGGAGGAGCGAGTGTCGTGTGTTCGGTGAGTTTGCGGCGGTCCCAGCCCTTGCCCTCGCGGGGTAGGCTTTTAGAAAGCGATGCGGCCTCCATCCCTTTTTTTCCTTAATACCTCTGTCCTCCCTTTGGGCCTGGAGTGAGGCTGGAGAAGGAGGCCGGTGGGCGAGGCACGCTAGTCAGAGAGTGGGATTCTGCTTTTGGAGCGAGGTTATCTATTCATTCCTGTTGGCGGTCGGAAATGCCTAAGACTGGATTATAACCTGATTAACTGCTTCTCTCGCGCCCACCCCTCTCCTGGCATTTGAAGGGCCAACGGAGGAGGAATTCAAGGAGCGAGAGGAAGGTGTCCTGGGGCGAGGAAATTGTTTCCTACCTAGAATTTGCGGCCCCACCTGTCCCTTAAGGTTCCCCTCCCTACCCATTTTTGTCTCTTTGTAGACCTAAGCCGCCCCTGCTGCCATGTCGCAAGGGATCCTTTCTCCGCCAGCCGGCTTGCTGTCAGATGAGGACGTTGTAGTCTCCCCCATGTTTGAGTCCACGGCTGCAGATTTAGGGTCTGTGGTACGGAAGGACCTGGTATCAGACTGCTCTGTCATCTCCACCTCCCTGGAGGATAAGCAGCAGCAGGTAAAGGGGTTGGACAGTGGTTTGGCAGCAGAGCGATAGCCTCAGCCTCCCAGTTGTCCGCATTCCTATTAGGTCAAAGACTAGCAATCCCAAGGGTCTGAAAGATTGATCTGAAATTAAGAGCAGGGCAAGAAAAAAATGTAAATTTGTGTGTCCGTAGGAAGAACTATTATTTGCATTCCATTAAAAACACTCTCAAGTGCCATGCTCTCAGCCCTGTGAGGGAAGGCTAACAGTTCTCTCTTCACCATGAGGCCTAGATATGTTAAATAACTTGCACAAGACCATACAGCCATTTAATATCAACCATAGCTTCCATTTATGGAGGCTTTATGCTAAGCTGGGGTATCTCAGCTGCAGCATTATTGACATTAGGGCCCAGCTAATTCTTTGTTATAGTGGTCTGTCTTGTACCTTGTTAAGATGTTTAGTAGCATACCTGTCCTCTACCCACTAGATGTCACTAGCTCCTTCCCACTGTGACAACCAAGAACCTTCCCCTGACATAGCTAAATGTTCCTTGGCGTGGGGAATGGCACTGGTTGAACACAACTCTACTAGGAAGTCTCTTCTTTCATAGAGAAAGTTTCATGAGAGCTAGACCTTGATAATGTTTCTGTGGACCACCAAAGCCTCTTAGAGTTCCCAGGCCATTGTAGGCAAATCTCTAAACATCTGTTGAATGAATGAAGTGGGTTCTATTGTTAACACAATTCTACAGATACATAAACAGAGGCAGACAATCTAAAGAATTTGTTCAAGATCACATAGTTCTAAATGATGGAATTGGAACTCAAATTTAGGTTTGTCTGCCTCCAAGGTGCTTAACTACCGAGTTTTGCTGTAATATCATATGGTGATTTTCTTACCAATTAACCAGTTCTAATTCAGAAAGTCAGTGTGGCAGGCTGTGTTGCCAGGATACTGAAGACAGTGAAGGGTGATAAAACAGTGAAAAAACCCATGTGGGTTGGAATGATTATGGAACTGTAGAGTAGTGTACAGACATTTGGGTTGAAATGGTATAGTGTCAGCATGATTCTCTGGAAATATGCTATGCTTGCCCATCTGCTTGGAAGTAACTGCTGATTCTGGCCTGGAATTCTGCCACAGGTTCCATCTGAGGATAGTACAGAGAAGGTGAAAGTATACCTGAGGGTCAGGCCCTTGTTACCCTCAGAATTGGAAAGACAGGAAGATCAGGTGAGTGTCTGAGAAGGGAAGATTCAAGATGGAATGATGCAATACAGGAAAGGTTCCCAAGATTATTTCTTTCTGTGATTTCTTTACTGCTTCTCAGGATTGTGTCCGTATCGAGAATATGGAGACCCTTGTTCTACAGGCACCCAAGGACTCCTTTGCCCAGAAGAGCAGTGAGCGGGGAATTGGACAAGCTGCCCATAGATTCACCTTTTCCCAGGTATGGAGGTATTTATTGATTTATGAATAAGGGACCAATATATTAGGGGCAACTTAGCGGGGAAGGTTTTTACTTCACTGTGAGTTCCTTGAATATGCAGGTCTATAATTTTGAGGACTCATGTTATGTGCTAGTTAGTGCATCAAGTACTTTTTGTGCATTAATTCCCAACATCTCCATTATTATTATCATTCTTGTCCCTATTTTCCTGATAAGGATATTATGACCCAGTGAAAGTTATGTTCCTGAAGCCATGTAGCTGGTCAGTGGTAGAGTTAGGCCTTGCATCTATAACCATCCATCTCCAAAGCCCACACTTGTGATTACTATGTTGCCCCATTGTGTGTATAGCATCAGACGTAGTGGTTAGCATTTCTTTGATTGATTTTGACGAAAGATGGACTGGCAGAGAGTGGTTAGTCTTCAGTGTTTAGAGAGCAGCTAATGGCACTGCAGGAAGAAGTTACTTGACTATAGTCTCCAGAGCCAATCACCCAGGAAGGGATGCATCTGCTGGCTCTGCATAGAAGCAAGTGAGAGATGAGGGATGGACCTCTGAGAAATTGGGTCTGTCTCTAGATCTTTGGGCCAGAAGTGGGACAGGCATCTTTCTTCAACCTGACCGTGAAGGAGATGGTAAAGGATGTACTCAAAGGGCAGAACTGGCTCATCTATACATATGGAGTCACCAACTCAGGGAAAACCCACACAATTCAAGGTGAGTGAATAGTAGGCCTCACAGAATTGCTGATTGGCCTATAATGGTATTTTCTTTGCCTTTTGTTGCTTTGAATTGGGGAAGAGCTCTCAGCTGTCCATCTTTGACATACTTCCAGGTACCATCAAGGATGGAGGGATCCTACCCCGGTCGCTTGCTCTGATCTTCAATAGCCTCCAAAGCCAACTTCATCCAACACCTGATCTGAAGCCCATACTCTTCAATGAGGTGATCTGGCTAGACAGCAAGCAGATGCGACAGGAGGAAATGAAGAAACTGTCTCTGCTAAATGGAGGCCTCCAAGAGGTGTAGTGTTGGAGTTCACAGAGGTGGGGATAAGAGGACAAATCTGTGGAAAGTTTTGTGCTTATCTTCTCCCTGGGCCCCTCCAGGAGGAGCTGTCCACCTCCTTGAAGAGGAGTGTCTACATTGAAGGTCGGATGGGTACCAGCAGCAGCTTTGATAGTGGTGTTGCTGGACTCTCCTCCAGTCACATGACCACCAGTAGCCAGCTGGATGGTATGTACCACAACTGAACTGTGTGTCAAGTAACAGTAGAAACCTACTCCCTTGCTCCCAATAGCTGCCAGGAGTATAAACCAGAGGTTTCAACCTAAGCTGTTCCTTCTAAGGCCCCTGCAGACCAAAGAGGAGATGGACTACTCTAGAGTTGATGCATTGTACATGGGTTCTTCCCCAGAAACGAGTCCCCGATGGGCACGGCCAGACACCAGCCCTGTGAGTGTCCCTGCAGACATCCGCTTCTCCGTCTGGATCTCCTTCTTTGAGATCTACAATGAACTCCTTTACGACCTGTTGGAACCACCTAGCCAGCAGCGCAAGAGGCAGACTCTGCGGTTGTGTGAGGATCAGAATGGCAACCCCTATGTGAAAGGTATTAGAAGGTGGGAGGCTGTCAACAACCCAGAAATGGGACTTGGGAGAAACCCAGAAAAGTTAGGTGTTCCCATCTTATGTATGCCTTTCTCTTCTTTGCCTCAGATCTCAATTGGATTCATATTCAGGATGCTGAAGAGGCCTGGAAACTGCTCAAAGTGGGTCGTAAAAACCAGAGCTTTGCCAGCACCCATCTGAACCAGAACTCTAGCCGCAGGTGAGTGGGCTGTGGGAGTCAGCTTTTCACTGTGTTCTAGGAAACTGTAGTCATCTATCTGGTCATGGAGGATACACAGTGACTTTTTTTTCTTGATTTACAGTCACAGCATCTTCTCAATACGTATCCTGCACCTTCAGGGAGAAGGGGATATCATCCCGAAGATCAGCGAGTAAGTTTTTCCATTCAGAAATCTGGGCTTCTTGGTCATAAATGGTGTTGGAGGTAGGGGGTAAGGGAGGTCCTCAGAGGAATTACTTCTATTGGAGTCTGGCTCCACTTCCTTGAGTACAGAGATTCTTGGTGGGTCCTCCCCTTCCCAGAAGTATATGAAGGGCTGGAAAGCTCATAACATGTGGGGTCCTTATGTCAGATATTGTCCACCATTCAAGGTTGTCATTCTGTGATCTGGCTGGCTCAGAGCGCTGCAAAGATCAGAAAAGTGGTGATCGGCTAAAGGAAGCAGGAAACATTAATACTTCTCTGCACACCCTGGGCCGTTGTATTGCTGCCCTGCGCCAAAACCAGCAGAATCGGTGAGCTTCTGACTATAAGCCCTGGTTTGGGATGGTCTGGAATGCACTGCGTTTTGCTAAGAGACTTCCTGGTCATCACTAGGTGTGATGCTAGGATACTCCAAGGGCTGGAATTCTGCTTACAGCTCTGTTCTCTGATCCCCTACTAGGTCAAAGCAGAACCTGGTTCCCTTCCGTGACAGCAAGTTGACTCGGGTATTCCAAGGCTTCTTCACAGGTCGAGGCCGCTCCTGCATGATTGTCAATGTGAATCCATGTGCATCTACCTATGATGAGACCCTTCACGTGGCCAAGTTCTCAGCCATTGCCAGCCAGGTAAGAAACTATAGGTGTGATGATTGTGTTCACTTAGGGCTGGTACCTTTACTTAAGGAAACTATTAGATTATGAATTTAATTGCTTTCCCACCCCCTCCCCACCTAGCTTGTGCATGCTCCACCTGTGCAACTGGGATTCCCATTGCTACATTCCTTCATCAAGGAACACAGTCTACGAGCATCTCCCAACTTAGAGATGGTAGCTAAGACAGATCCAGGCCTTGATGACATTGAAAATGAAGTTGACATCTCCATTTATGGCAAGGAGGTGAGAGTACAAGAAACCTCTGGTGTAGCTGCTTGATGGCTACGTATTTTCCATGCTGCCTTCCAGGCGGACCTTTACATTTGTGGGGCATGGACATCCAATCACTTCTGACCTGTGTGTCCCTCCAGGAGCTCCTGCAGGTGGTGGAAGCCATGAAAGCATTGCTTTGTAAAGAAAGGCAGGAAAAGTTGCAGCTGGAGATGCAGCTCCGTGATGAAATTTGCAATGAGATGGTGGAACAGATGCAACAACGGGAACAGTGGTGCAGGTATCAGCTGAGTGATAGCTCTTGGTCTGTCAACTGGTCCAGAGAGAGGGTGAGGAATTGGGACTAGGATAAAGTTGTGCCTCAAGATCTGTCCTCCAGGGCAGCCTGGGGGGACTCAGCGGTTTAGCGCCGCCTTTGGCCCAGGACGTGATCCTGGAGACCCGAGATCAAGTCCCACATTGGGCTCCCTGCACAGAGCCTGCTTCTCTCTCTGCCTGTGTCTCTGCAACCCCCCTCCTTTGTCTCTCATAAATAAATAAAAATCTTTAAAAAAAATCTGTCCTCCAAATTTACTCCTCAAAATCTTCACTCCCTTTTCTTCTTCTTCTATTCTTTTTTATTTAATTTATTATTGGGGCTCCTAGGTGACTTAGTCAGTTAAGCCTCTAACACTTGATTTTGGCTTAGGTCATTTGTCAGGGTTGTGAGATCAAGCCCCGCATTGGGTTCTGCACTGGACATGGAGCCTGCTTTAGATTCTCTCTTTCTCTCTTGCACTGCCCCGACTCACTCTTCTTCTCTCTTTTTTAAGATTTTATTCATGAGAGAGACAGCAACAGAGACAGGTCTCTGTCCCTCTCTCTATGTCTCATGAATAAATAAATGAAATCTTTAGGGGAAAAAAGTATAATTGACACACAATGTTAGTTTCACGTGTACAACCTAGAGATTTGACAGTTCTATACATTATTCAGTGTTCACCATAGTAAGTGTAGTCAGCACCTGTCAACCATGCATTATTACAATGTTACTGACCATATTCCTATGCTGTACTTTTCTGTCACTTACTTATTTTATAATTGGAAGTTTGTACCTTTTAATTCCTTTTATCTATTTCATCAATTCTTCCCACCTCCCTGTCCTCTGGCAACCACCAGTTTGTTCCCTGTATTTATTTATTTATTTATTTATTTATTTATTTATTTATTTATTTATTTATTTATTTTTGTTCCCTGTATTTAAATACATTAAGTCTGTTGGGGTTTTTTTGTTTGTTTGTTTTGGTTTGGTTTGTTTTTTTTTTTTTTCGGGGGGGGGGAGGGTTGTTTGTTTTTAAGATTTTATTTATTTATTCATGAAAGACATAGAGAGAGAGAGAGAGAGGCAGAGACACAGGCAGAGGGAGAAGCAGGCTCCATGAAGGGAGCTCCCGGTCTCCAGGATCCCGGGTCTCCAAGATCACGCCCTGGGCCAAAGGCAGGCGCTAAAGCACTGAGCCACCCAGGGATCCCCAAGTCTGTTTTGTTTTAAGTGGCTTTTTTGTTCATTTGTTTTTTAGATTCCACATAAAAATGAAATTATATGGTATTTTGTTTTTCTCTGATTTCACTTAACGTAATATTTTCTCAGTCCGTCCATGTCATTGCAAAGGGCAAGATTTCATTCTCTATAGCTGAGTAACATTCCACTGTGCGTGCATGTGTGTGTACATACCCCATCCTCTTTATCCATTTTTATCCTCTGACAGTGAACATTTGGACACCCAAAAGGAACTATTAGAGGAAATGTATGAAGAGAAACTAAAGATCCTCAAGGAGTCACTTACAAGCTTTTACCAAGAAGAGCTTCAGGTGAGTTGCCCTGAACCAGCCCCAACTAGCCACTGATTCCCACCTTTAGCTTGTCTGATGTAAACATATTTTATAAACTCTGGTAGGGCAGGAATATGTAACTCAGTTTTTTCTAGTCTCCTTAGTACTGTATGTGTGTCAATCTATGAATTCTTTTTTTTAAGACTTTGTTTATTTAGGGATCCTTGGGTGGCTCAGTGGTTTGGCGGCTGCCTTTGGCCCAGGGCATGATCCTGGAGTCCCGGGATCGAGTCCCGCGTCGGGCTCCCGGCATGGAGCCTGCTTCTCCCTCTGCCTGTGTCTAAGACTTTATTTACTCATGAGAGACAGAGAGAGAGAAAGAGACAGAGACACAGGCAGAGGGAGAAGCAGGCTCCCTGCCAGAAGCCCGATGTGGGACTCAATCCAGGGACTCCAGGATCACTCCCTAAGCCAAAGGCAGACGCTCAACCACTAAGCCACCACCCAGGTGTTGTCCCAGTTTATGAACTGATTAAGGGTCTGGTTGGCCTGGAAATGGTTTACGTGCTAACAGACTTTTTTTGTTGTTTAAGATTTTATTTATTTGTGTGAGAGAGAGGGCTGGCGCATGAGCTGAGGGAAGGGGCAGAAGGAGAGAGAGAAGCAGACTCTCCAATGAGTGCAAAGCTTGATTTGGAATTCAATCCCAGGACTGAGATTATGGCCTGAGCCAAAGTCAGATGCTTAACCAACTGAGCCAGCCACCCAGGCACCCTGTTAACAGGCCTTTGGGGCATAACTGTCAGGGAAGGTTTTGTTCACCATTAAGTCATTTGCCCTGCAGGATTTGTCTGACTCTGGATGGACTGTGCTCTCTGCTTCCCTCTTAGGAACGGGATGAGAAAATTGAAGAGCTAGAAGCTCTTTTGCAGGAAGCCAGACAGCAGCCATTAGTCCATCAACAGTCAGGGTCTGAATTGTCCCTTCGGCGGTCACAAAGGTTGGCAGCTTCTGCCTCCAATCAGCAGCTCCAGGAGCTTACGGCTAAACTGGAACAGTGCAGAGCAGAGCTAAACTCCACCACTGAAGGTAAAGGAGAGAGGGCACAAAGCATAAAGTGGTTCAGAGAAGAATTGTTCTTTAAACTTGGGCCTTCTGACTCCCAACTCCAAGATAATTTCCTCAACTCTGAGGTATATCCCCCTGACCTTTCCACTCTAGGATGCATATGGCCTCATTTTTTATGTATTTGCTGCAAGCTACTATTAATTCAGTTAAGAGGTAAGTCCAAGGCTAGAAAGCCTACATGTTGAAGTTTCTTGTTTCCTTCCCTCAGAACTACAGAAGTATCAGAAAATGTTAGAACCACCCCCCTCAGCCAAGCCCTTTACCATTGATGTGGACAAGAAATTAGAGGAGGGCCAAAAGGTAATTTACACCTTTCTCTGTTACCAAGGCTCATATACCTAAAGGCAACTTCCAACCCTGTGTCTGTGGCTTATGTGAAGAGCAGGGGGCCTTTGTGCACAGTCCTGCAGAGTGGCCGCTTCATAGAGCTGACCAGCCTTTCTAAGTTTATTTCTATTTCTCTTCAAATGGCTGTCCAACTCCTACAGATCATTATTCTGGTCGATCATAGCCACAATGTGGTTCCTACTCTTATTCTTTTCAGAATATCAGGCTGCTGAGGACAGAGCTTCAGAAACTTGGTGAGTCTCTCCAGTCAGCAGAAAGAGCCTGCTGCCACAGCACTGGGGCAGGAAAACTTCGCCAAGCTTTGACCACTTGTGATGACATCTTAATCAAACAGGTTAGGACACCCTGTATCTCTTCTCTCCCATCAGCTTACTCCAGAGTATATGTGAGTATTTACTAAGTACAAGGCACTATAAATAATTTATAGGCATTTTCTGTTATAACAACCCTATGGAAGTGAGCTACCAGCAGCTGGGCTGCAAGGCGGAGGGTCCATCGGCCAGAGGGCGGGGCAGGGGGTGGTCCGTGCACAGCTTCCCCGCTCAACTGTCTGGGGAAGGACCAGTACCCACGATCCCCTTAGCCATGGTTTCTTCCACCCCCACCCTAGGATGGGGTTCCATCTGCCCTCTGCACTTCTCATTCAGTACGCTCATCATGACTGATTCTATCTGGTGTCATTAACATCCATCCATTCCTTGTCCCATAAACAAAAATTAATTCGAAATGGGTCATAGATGTAAATGGAAAACAAAACTATAAAACTTCCTAGACAGAAAAAAAAAACCTATGGAAGTAGATATTATCATATTTCATCTAAAATATGTAGATTTTAAGGGGCACCTGGCTGGCTCAGTCAATAAAGCATGTGACTTTTTTTTTTTTTTTTAAAGCATGTGACTCTTGATCTCGGGGTTGAGTTCAGGCCCCACATTTAATATGGAGCCTACTTAAAAAAGTAAAACTCTACATTTAAAAAGACAAAAGAAAAAGCCAAATGCATAATTTTTAAGAAAATGTTATTTTTGGGCAGCCTGGGTGGCTCAGCGGTTTAGCACCGCATTCAGTCCAGGGCCTGATCCTGGAGACCTGGGATCGAGTCCCACGTCAGGCTCCCTGCATGGAGCCTGCTTCTCCCACTGCCTGTGTCTCTGCCTCTCTCTCTCTCTCTCTCTCTGTCTCATGGATAAACAAATATAATCTTTAAAAAAAAAACCTGTTATTTTATATTCCAATAGGACAAAACACTAACCATTAAGCTATGACGGTTGTTATAAGTGCACCCTGATTCTAGAGTGAAGAAAAAAAAAAAACCTCTTAGATTTAAAAAAGCTGTGTGTGTGTTTTTTTTAAGTTTATTTATTTATAAAAAAAAAAGTTTATTTATTTTAAGATTTTATTTATCCATGAAAGACACAGGGAGAGAGAGAGACAGAGAGGCAGAGACACAGGCAGAGGGAGAAGCAGGCTCCATGCAGAGAGCCTGACATGGGACTCGATCCCGGGTCTCCAGGATCAGGCCCGGGGCTGAAGGCGGTGCTAAACCACTGAGCCACCTGGGCTGCCCTATTTATTTTTGGTAATTGCTGCACCCATCAGTTAAGTGTCTGCCTTCGGCTCAGGGCATGATCCTGGAGTCCCCAGATCGAGTCCTGCATTGGGCTCCCCCTATGGAGCCTGCTTCTCCCTCTGCCTGTGTCTCTGCCTCTCTCTTTGTCTCTCTCATAAAATCTTTAACTTAAAATAACTGGGTAGTGGATAGCATGTATTAACTTGCCCTTTAGTTTCTCTAATACACTAGACTAAAGGGTTTTCTTTAACTTTATTCATGTTCCTTAGGATCAGACCCTGGCTGAGCTACAGAATAACATGATGCTAGTAAAACTAGACCTTCGGAAGAAGGCAGCATGCATCGCAGAACAGTATCATACTGTACTAAAACTCCAAGGCCAAGCTTCTACCAAAAAGCGCCTTGGCACCAACCAGGAAAACCAGCAACCAAACCAACAGCCCCCAGGGAAGAAACCATTTCTTCGAAATTTACTTCCCAGAACACCCACCTGCCAAAGCTCCACAGACTGCAGCCCTTATGCCCGGATCCTGCGCTCACGACGCTCCCCTTTACTCAAATCTGGGCCTTTTGGCAAAAAATACTAAGGCTGTGGGAAAGGAGAGAGTCATTGCCCTGAGGCAGGTCAGCTGCTTGAGAAATAGGTCTCTTTTAAGCTTTACCAATACCTGGAACTGTATCCAGAATGCAATATACAGATACTAGTTATTTTCCTCCCTTTTGTATTATAATCCCCTGTGTAATCTCATACTTTTTTACTTATATGCATATGCTTTCTCTGCACACACAGAGTTATATTAAATAAACATTATTCACATTTTTTGTGTTTTCACATTTTTTGTTTGAATTCCAAATTTAACAAATTCATTAAGACAGAACTTACAAAATAGGAAAAACAACTGAAAATTAAACATCATTCAGGCCCCTTGGAACCTTGCACAGGATGGCAGTGGAGCTGTGTAACTAGTGTACAGCTAAGAAAAGCTTTGTAAGAAATGAATTCAAGGGACATTAGATACTGTAAAACTTCCTTAATATAAAATAAAGCGTCATGCCTTAGGAGGTGAGTGGGTAACAAATTTGTTCTGGAAACGATAAAGGAAGGCTAGGCCCTGAGCTCAGAATAATCCATGGCATCTACAGTTCAAATTTAGTACAGTGGACATCATAGTCATAGCATATTAGCTCCTACTGAATACACATACCCAGGCCTGAAACCTTCCAAGAACACAGCAAGAATGATTCCCTTTACCTTGTCTAAATAGCTGAAGGCTGAAAAGAACCATTTTGTTGAAGATAAACAGGGAGGAGAAAAATAACTACATCAAAAATACTTATTACAACAGACTAGCTTGAAGTGAGTTTATTCTTGTCTATATAGTCACAAAACATAACACACCTAAATGTTCATGAAATTATCTGTTAATCCTGCCTCCTTACTTTGCTTTAGGAAAAAAAAAAGCTAACGCTATAGGCTTTTTTGCCATCAATGGGGTTCCACACAAAGTAAGACCCTTTTTGTCCCTTTCATTCAACTAGTAAGTTCCTTCCTATCAAAAGTTTCTAGGAAGAGTCCTTAAAATGTTTTGGAAGAATGTCCCCACAGAGCAAGAACGAATTACAACTTCATTCTGTTCAAATCTTGCCTCTTCTAGCATAGTCATGTTCAGTAAGTCCAAGAATGATGAGGTCATATCTATCCAGTGCCCTGACCTTCCTGGGGTATCCAGTGCCTCTACTGCCTGCAGGGTAGAATGGCACACTTTTCTCCCTTCCATGCCTCTCTAAAGAAATCTCACTCCCAGCAGCATTAAAACTTTGTAAGCCTTGCCTGTGCTAAAGTGCTGTCAAAGGGATGTCTTTTAGAGGGGGAAAAAGGTCTGGGAAGAAGGCCAAGATCCGTAGCCAGGCTCTGAACAGAAGGGAAACAGAAGTGCTTCTAACTGGCAAAAGACAATGTCTGTTGCTGCCAGGATTCTTCCATCAGTCTACACCAAAGGTGATTCTATAAACTGTCCCCAAGGAGCTGTATCCATCTGTACAAACAAAAAACCAAGGTCCTTGGAAGAGCAGACATGGCCGTTCCTTACACAGAGGTAAGGCTTAACATGGGGTCTAGTAATGTGCTGGCTTGAAAGTAGCCAACTATGGTGTGACTGAAGATAGGTTGAGTGGAGAAACTCTGCGTGTGGGAGTATTGTTCGCAGATAAGGAAGCAGGGAGGAAAAAGGGAGCAGGCATCTCAGTAGACGGAGTCTCGCCTTGGTTCCGAAGTTGTAGGATTTGCCGGAGCAAGGCCTTCCCTTCTTCCCGGGTCTGAAATAAAGTCAGGCGACTGTTTCAAAATATATCCAAGGCTATTTTCAAAAACAAGTTCTAAAATGCTGATACGAAAGTTTCATAGGTCCAGGTACCCTTTCCACTTGGCTTTTCACCCTCAGATCACAGTAAAGATTATATGGTTGAGCTTAAAATCCAAACCCTTTAGTAAAGAACTGCTACTCACGTCATTGAATGCACAACATTTCTGGGCACAAGTTGAAGCTTCATCCCACAGCTTGCACTTAAAATAGTACTGGGCCAAATAGCGGAAAGCAGTGCTCTCCTCCAGGTGCTCCACTATCTCCTAGACAGAGAAAGCAGGAGTGACTGAGGTGGTCAGAATGAGATAAACTACCCAATTCTCATGCTCATGACACATACCCCACAGGAATAGATATCTTGGATATATTTGATGTAACACTGGGCAGCTTGTTCTGACTCAGTCAACTGTTCATGAAGCCTACAAAATAAATTGGTCTGTAAGTACAAACTGGATCTCAAAGTGTGCTAGTGATAAAGTTAAAGCACATGATGCACCATACCAGAGAAGCCAACAGAAATAACAGCATTTCACTCACTTTGCCAGTTTCACCAGAGCCATTTTCTCCACATCTCCCACAGCGTAAGCTCTCCAATAACACTGTCAAAACAATAAACTGGTCACTTTGATGGTTGTCCCATGTGCCATGACCTACCACATAAAGGGTCAAGTCCTCCAAGCCGTGCCTGAAATGTGGATTTGCAGAATGCAAAGCATTTTGCCTAGACTGATATTCCCACTGATGATGTCAACACTGCTTTGCTTTTTTAGCCTATCCGCCTATAAATACTTAAGACTTTTGCCTGTAGACAGACCAAAATGAAGGACGATTAGAGCACAGAGGGCCCAACCCTTCATCCAAACTGCTGATTTCCACTCAAATTTTCCAGGACCCAACTGCAGGTACCTTTTTGGCTTCCACTAGTTGATTGAGTTTCTCATAACATTCTCCTAAAGCAACCAGCATACGAGAATCATTGGGCCTAAAAAAAGAGAGGAACAGTCTAAGCAAAGACTTTAAAAAAAAGTCCTCCCCACTATTTCAAATCTATACAGTAATTGATCTTTAATCTCATATTTCACATAATTATATATTTTGTGTTCATAACTATACTATTTTTTTAAAGATTTTATTTATTTATTCATGAAAGACAGAGACACAGGCAGAGGGATAATAGCAATCAAAAGGTAAAGTATCAGCTCTTCTCATAACAAACGCATCATTAACTGGTCAGACTTACCGAAGCTGATGCGCCCGTCTATAATAATAAAGGCAATAAAATGGCATCTTAAGGATTTCATAGGTCTGTCCAAGCCCATACCAGGCTCTGTAGTCTCGTTTATTGACCTCAATGGCGTGTCTAAGAAATGGAAGAGAAACTGTTAAGAGGGCAGAGTCAAGGTTAGCAACTTGTAGGTTCAAGAGAGGTTCTGAACATCACAATAATCCCCTCCACCTCACCCCTCAAGTAGAAACTCACCGATAAGCCTGAATAGCAGCAGATGTGTTCTTCATTTCCATGTATTCATGTCCCATCAGTGTCCAGGCCCCAAGATACCGAGGATTCAATTTCAGGGCTCTCTGGAAATATAAGGCTGCTTTCTCATGTTGAGAACGCAAACTATAATAATTCCCTGATAGAAAAATTAAAAGAAAACAAACATATGAATAACTAGACAGATAAAAATAAAAGTCCACTAAAATAGCATTCCACAGAGCAGGCATGAAACTCTAACCCATTCCCCCAAAGCATTTGCTGAAAAGCCAAGTTGTACATAAAGGGAACATCATCATTCCAACATCATCTACGAAAGGGAAATATAGTGCATCTATCACACATTCTGGCTTAAAAAGAAAAAAAGGTTTCCCTAACACTTCAAAGTTTTTCTTCATTTCATCTGGATATTGCATTTATCCACATTTTCTTAACGAAGGATAGGAAATTTCTACAGTATGCTTTAGATTGGTAGTTTTCAAGCTATATTCCTAGGTTTCTAAAGAAGTACCTCAAGGGATAAAAAGGCAGAGCCCTGAGCTCCTCTTTCCCACAAGAATCAAAGGTCTATTAGCAGTGGTCTTGAAAAGAATAAGTGAAAGCTTCTAGGTTGTGTAAAAGATTTTATTTGCAGGAAGAGTATAGAAACCATCTGTCTATGTCAACTGGTAAATGGATAAATAAAATGTATACATCCAAACAAAGTAATACTAGTCAACATTAAAAAAGGAAAGAACTAGGGGATCCCTGGGTGGCTTAGCAGTTTAGCGCCTGCCTTTGGCCCAGGGCGCGATCCTGGAGTCCCAGGATTGAGTCCCGCGTCAGGCTCCCGGCATGGAGCCTGCTTCTCCCTCTGACTGTGTCTCTGCCTCTCTCTCTCTCTATGTCTATCATGAATAAATAAATAAATAAATAAATAAATAAATAAATAATATTTAAAAAAATAAAAAAATTTTAAAAAAAAGGAAAGAACTACTGATACATGCCACAACACAGGTAACCTCAAAAACAGCTAAGTGAAAGAAGCCAGACAATAAGATTAAGTATTGCACAATTCCATTTATGTGAAATTTTCTAGAAAAGGCAAAACACAGTTAGTTACAAGGCAAATCTGTGCGTGCTGGAGGATGCAAGGGGGGCCGACAATAAACACACTCAAGGGAACTTCCAAGGGTACCAGAATATTATAAACTGGTTTTATGACTATGGTTATACAAAAAATCATTGAACTGTAAACTTAAAGTTGGTAAATTTTATGGTATATAAATTATACCTCAATAAAGCTGTTTTTTTCAATAACGCTATTTTTAGAAAAAGAATAAATTACTTTTTAAAAAAAGAATGACTGGATAGATAAAATGGACAAATTTCTGGTTATAAAATAAATAAGTCACAGAATGCAAAGTACAGCATAGGGAATATAGTTAATAATTCTGTAGAAACTTTGTATGGTGACTACACTTATCATGGTGTCCAGTATTACACAGAATTGTCAAATCACTATGCTGTACACCTGAAACTAATATAACATTATGCTTCAATAATTATTTAAAAACCACATAAATCCTGTTTCAAATATAGCTATGAAGCAGAACGTTTCTAATACTAAGAAGGAGAAAATAAACTAAATGGTCATTAGCTGGGAGTAGGGAAAGGGAAGGAGTGAAAGCTATATATCTATCAACATGGTACATTTCTAGGCCAAAATACTAGGCCCCACCCATAAAAAAGGATATAGCCTGATATAAGCCCTAGCTGCTAAAGGAGTGAGGACAATGGAGAAATTAAAGAAGTCAGAACAGGCCAGGTTTTGAACAAAGATCAATAGATAAGATTTTGGGGGGATCCCTGGGTGGCGCAGCAGTTTGGCGCCTGCCTTTGGCCCAGGGCGCGATCCTGGAGACCTGGGATCGAATCCCACATTGGGCTCCCGGTGCATGGAGCCTGCTTCTCCCTCTGCCTGTGTCTCTGCCTCTCTCTCTCTCTCTCTCTCTCTCTCTCTCTCTCTGTGACTATCATGAAAGAAAAGAAAAGAAAAAAGAAAAGAAAAGAAAAGAAAAGAAAAGAAAAGAAAAGAAAAGAAAAGAAAAGAAAAAAGAAAGAATGAAAGAAAGAAAGAAAAAGATTTTTTGTTTTTAATCTCATTTGGGAGAGCTAAAATACAACGAATGGTTACAACATGCTGGGCAACCTACTTTGTTATAAGTGCTTTCTAGGCATTAATTTATCTAATCCTTGTGACAATTATCTGAGAGAAGGATCTACTGTTAACCCTTTACCAATGAGAAAACTATAGCATAGACAGGTTAGGTCCAAAGTTAACTAACTACTAGTTAGTAGTAGAACCAAGATTTATTTTTTTATTTTTTATTTTTTAAAGATTTATTTATTTATTCATGAGAGGCACAGAAAGAGAGGCAGAGACACAGGCAGAGGGAGAAGCAGGTTCCATGCAGGGAGCCTGATATGGGACTCAATCCCAGGAACCCAGGATCAGACCCTGAGCCGAAGATGCTCAACCACTGAGCCATCCAGGCATCCCAGTATATGCTCTCTTATATATACATAAAGTGCTGCCTATCAGGGATTGGGACTCCAGAAAAGACACAGAAGGAAACAATCAATTCACATCATAAGAGCAGAAGCAAGGATTAAACAGGAGAATCCTGGCACCACTCTATTCATAAGAGGGTTCATTCTCTCTCAAGTCCTCAGTTTTTCTTTCCATCTTTCTTTCTCCTTTTAATTCCTCTAAATTTTTAGGCTACAACGTATAAACTGAAGTATATTTTTTGTCATAAACTAATATTCTTTATTTTGTACTTTTAAGGTAGGTGGGTTGAATTCAACAGTTACTGATCATATGTCAGGCACTGTGCTAGGCATTTATAGATAATGGTGAGAAAAGAAAAAACAGTTCATTAAGGAGTTCACCTCAAGAGGCACCTGGATGACTCACTTGATCAAGCGTGTGCCTTTAGCTCAGGTCCTGATCTCAGGGTCCTGGGAATCAAGCCTCACACATCAGGCTCCCTGCTCGGCAGGGAGTCTGCTTCTCCTTCTCCCCCTTGCTCATGCTCTCTTGCTATCTCTCTCTCTCAAATAAATAGATTAAAAAAAAAAGTTCACATCAAATGATTAAAAAATAGTAAACTTCTGAATCATTACTCCTCAAGCATATGTCTCCTTTGATTTTTTTTTTTTTTTTTTTTTTTTTTTTTTTTTTTTTTTTTTTTTTTTTTTTAAATTTTATTTATGATAGGCACACAGTGAGAGAGAGAGAGAGGCAGAGACACAGGCAGAGGGAGAACCAGGCTCCATGCACCGGGAGCCCGACGTGGGATTCGATCCCGGGTCTCCAGGATCGCGCCCTGGGCCAAAGGCAGGCGCTAAACTGCTGCGCCACCCAGGGATCCCTCCTTTGATTTTAATTGGCTTTAAGAGGTGAAAAAAAAAAGATCATTCCTCATGTCCCCGATCTGTTTCCTTTCTTCGTGCGCAGGGCACTGTTACTCATCGGTTACCCAGTTGGCATTTCCTATTTGTTTTATTTCCTAAATATCTTCTTAAAGATTTTATTTATTTATTAGACACAGAGAGAGAGAGAGAGAGAGAGAGAGAGGCAGAGACACAGGCAGAGGGAGAAGCAGGCTCCATGCAGGAAGCCTGACGTGGGACTTGATCCTGGAGCCTCCAGGATCACGCCCTGGGCTGAAGGCAGCACTAAACCGCTAAGCCACGGGGGGGCCGGGGGGGGGCCTATTTCCTAAATACCTTTTAAGTCCAACAGCCTCTCTCCATCCCTCCTGCCAATACTTTAGTGTAGGCTCTCATCATCCCTAGACTGGATAATTGCAAAAGTCTCCTAGCTGATCTTCCTGCTTCTAGTCTTTGTCTTTTTCTAACCCTCCCAGCACATTGTCTCCAGTCATCATCTGAAAATGAAAACCAAACTTTCTGGTTTATTAATTAATTTATTTATTTATGATAGTCACAGAGAGAGAGAGAGAGGCAGAGACACAGGCAGAGGGAGAACCAGGTTCCATGCACTGGGTGCCCGATGTGGGATTCGATCCCGGGTCTCCAGGATCGCACCCTGGGCCAAAGGCAGGCGCTAAACCGCTGCGCCATCCAGGGATCCCCAACTTTCTGGTTTAAAATCCTTCAGAAGACTCCTATTTCCTTCAAAATAATAATGTTCAGCAAGGCATAAAACACTCTTCAAGAGGGGCACCTGGGTGGCTCAGTGGTTGAGCCTGCCTTCAGCTCAGGTTGTGATCCTGGGGTCCTGGGATCAAGTCCCACATCAGGCTCCCTGCAGGGAGTCTGCTTCTCCCTCTATGTCTCTGTCTCTCTCTGTGTGTCTCATGAATAAATAAAATCTTAAACTTTAAAAAGAAAGAAAAGAAAAAAAAACTTCAAGATTTGGCCCCCTTTTGAACATTCCTACCTCCCAGACCATGCTTCCAGATGACAAAAATGTCAATAGTACAATTAGGCACAATGCCTGTTTCACACTTCAGGGCTTCTGCAATGCAATGCCTTTCCCAAGTCAATCCTTTACCTCCCCTACTCTTTCACTTCTGCCCAGCCTTCAAGCACTACCTCCTCAAGATTTCCCTAATCATAGGCTAGATTAGATATCTTTCCTATGTACTCTCTTAGTATCTTTGGTTTACATCAATTCTAACACTCAACCCATTGCATTATAGTTATTAGTTTATTAGTCTTGTCCTCAGCAGGCAATTAGCATAGGTACTACAATATATGGCATAGTGTCTGGCACTCAAGCTCAAAAGATGTTTTCTGAATAAAAGAGAGCTCTGCCTTCATCTTAATGGACTTTACTGAAAATATCATTTATTCTTACCCTCACCTATGCTCCAATAGGCCCTATTTTTTTTTTTAATGCTTATTTCCCATACTGAACTACAACTTCCTCAAGAGCTAGAAATATTGAATTGGTGGACTGAAATTCTACCAGTTTATTAAGAACTTCCTAAAAAAAAAAAAAAAAAAAAAAAAAAAAAAAGAACTTCCTGACCTAAAGAGAGATGAATGTATGATCTCAATGTGGTGTCATCAAACACCAAGCAACAGACATCTCTCTTTCACTTCCAGGGAACCTAGGCTTTCAATCACAAACAACCAAGCTTACTTTTATCCAAAAGTGGCCACTGATGTGTTTATGTCAAGTGATCAGGTCACAACTAGTGTGAAAGAGCACATAGGATCATGGATGATTCATCAACCACTAGATGATTCTAACCCCAAGAGTTGGCAATATTTGCATACGTTTTTGGTTGCCACAACTAGTGGAAGGGGGTTGCTGACATCTAGTGGGTAGAGGAGAGGCATACTGCTAACACCCTACAATGGACAGGACAGCTCCCCATGAAAAATTATCAGCCCAAAAATGTCAATAGTACAAAGACTGAAATAAATACCCTTACACAGAGAAACAGGGACTCTCATCTCCTTTCAGAGGTATGGAAATTCTAAAAAACTTTTTAGTAATAATAAGGTATAAAATATACCTTACACAGAGAAACAGGGACTCTCATCTCCTTTCAGAGGTCTGGAAATTCTAAAAAACTTTTTAGTAATAATAAGGTATAAAATAATAAAATATACACTCTTTTGAACCACCCTTCACTGTTAAGAATATATTGCAAAGAAATAGTTGCATAAATATGCAAAAACAAATGTACACATACAAAGATGGTTCTTGAAACTATTTTTACATATTAACAAACAGTGGCTACAACTTAATAGACATATGATTACATGAAAATGATGGCACATTGGACGCCTAGGTGGCTCAGTGGTAGAGTGTCTGCCTTTGCCTCAAGTCATGATCACAGGGTCCTGGGATCGAGTTTCATCTCAGGCTCCCTGCAGGGAACCTGCTTCTCCCTCTGCCTATGTCTCTGCCTCTCTCTCTGTGTCTCTCATGAACAAATAAATAAAATCTTTAAAAAAAATGATGGCAGATCAATGTAATTAAATGCTAAATAGGCATCAAAAATAATATAAATCTGGATATACTAAATAAAAAGATGAAAAAGATATACTGTTAAGTTTTTAAAAAAAAGAGGAAGTTATAAACCAGTGTGTATAATGGCACACTTTTTGCAAGCAAATTATACACACACATGCACCCACACACACATTTTTAGTATTCACACAGAAAAATATCCTGGAGGGATGCCTGGGTGGCTCAGCAGTTAAGCATCTGCCTTTGGCTCAAGTCATGATCCTGGAGTTCCAGGATCAAGTTCCACATCAGGCTCCCTGCATGGAGCCTGCTTCTCCCTCTGCCTGTGTCTCTGCCTCTCTCTTTCTTTGTCTCTCATGAATAAACAAATAAAATTAAAAAAAAAAAAAAAAAAGCAAGAAAAATATCCTAGAGTCATGCTCACCAATCTCAGGTAGGATTATACCCAGATTTTTACATTCTATAGTATATAATTTTGTTATCCTTGATGCTTTTATACTGCCGTTATTTTTGCACTTGCATTACTTGCAATAAAAATAAATCTTTTTTTCCTTTTCTTTTTTTTTGTGAGCAGCAAAGCTAAGTTTATTGATAGTACAAAGGTCCTGAAGAGGGAGGGGACCCAATAAAAATAAATCTTTAAAGAAAAAAGTAGTGACTCTTACCAATTACACAGCATGTCTCTACACGATACTTATCTATCTCACAGAGGTTGTGAGCCAGGTAACTCAACTCAGATTTCATGCTCTGAAAGAAAAGAGAAAGACAATCTAAGCATGAGTGAGGAACCCCCTAAATAATTTTTCTCATAGCTAATGCAACTCAGTGACAATCCAACCCAGGAGATTAAAGCACAAAAGAGCTTGGTCAAGTGCAAGCAAAGGAAGCAGCTCACCCTGACATAAAGAAGGTTGGAGAATGTGTCCATATTTTCAATCCTGTAAGGATCTTGTTTCCTCAGCTCATTAAAAATAGAAAGGGCTTTGTCAATATCTGTAGAAAGAAGATAAGAAAGGTTAGAAAACAACATAGTGCTACCTTTAGGATTTGATGGTATTTCATTGTCCTTATTCACTCACCTCTGATATTGTGATAGGCAACTGCAATTTGGGAAACAATATATGAGCTCTTAGAGAAGCCCACATCAATGAGATTCTGATACTTTTGCAGAGCCTCCTCTATCAACTGCAACTCTGTGTATATATGAGCCAGAAAAAACTCTTTCATCCAGGTGTCTGGCAAAGACAGGAACTTCAGCTGGCAGCAGGAGAGAGAGGGACACACTTAATATACTTTGACCTCTCTCCCAAATGAACATCAAGGAACTATCTTTAATGTCAAAAGAAACTTATCACCAAAACATTATGAGATCATCTAAAAATGAACACAGGGTAATTTAATTAAGTGAATAGGACTCACAAGCACAACTGGGAGGAATGATCTAGTTGAGGAAGACTTCAAAGAAAAGCTAGGATTTCAAGTGAGTCTTAGAGGATGAATAGAACTTGAAAAGGAGAGGATAAGAAGAAAAGACAACATTCTAGGCAGGGCGACAACATAAAGAGAGGCAAAACAATACTGATGAGTGTGTATGAATAGGGTGAAGAAACTAGCTTAGTTTGAAGGGGAGGCTATGTGCTCAAAAGTAGTGCAAAAATAAGAGTAAACTGGTAGGGCAGGTCCTATGGTGCAACAGGAAGTGGGATGTGATAGGAAGCCACTACAATATTTAGCAAGAGAATGACACGATGACATGGGTGTTTTAAGGGTAAGTTTGAAAACAGTATACATGAAGGCTTGGGAATGAGAGTGTACAAATGGAAAAGCTAGATAGAAAAGTAGCTATTAATTACAAGTAATCCAAATCCAAGATGAAAACCAAGATGGCAAAGAAAACCAAGAGAAAGAGATGCGTACAAGAAGAAAACCATGGCGAGGTCTGGCAACTGATAATAAAAGGAGATTAAGAGACAGAGAACAAATATGACTATGAGGTATCCTGGTGTCTTGAGAAACAGTGATGCTATCAAGAGCGCCTCTTAAGCTGGGAGGAAGAAAGAATTCAGCAGGCAAGATCAGAAACTTGGTTTTGCATATTTAGAGTTCAGAGATAAAAACAAACTTTCAATGAAAGTTTAGTAGGCATTTAGAGATAACAAATAGGAGTAAACTAAGATAAGATTTCAGACACAGATTTAGCAGCATATAAATCATTACTGGGGGAAATCAACCAGCTTTTGGCTATTTAAAACCAACAATGAAGCTTTATTATCAATTCCATTAACTACTGAAGTATGGCAAAAAAAACTCAATAGAATGTCCTCTAACAATGACTAATAAAATGACTAAATTTTATAAAGCTATTTCATATATATTATTGCATTAATTAACAAATCTATAAATCTCCACAGAGTCCTAGGACAGCACAGAAGAGACCTTAAAAATGTTAACACAATCCGTGGTATCAGAGAAACCTTTCCTATGGCATCTTTGGAATGAGGAAACAAAATATACTAACATATAGCCTATACAACAAGTTACAGTAAAACTTGAATGTGAAACATTAAATAAAGAGAAGATACTCTAATATAACTACACACTAATCCAACAGCAACTTCCAGACAAGAGCCAGACATGGGTCTTTCAAATGAAGACTGAAATTCCCACAGTGGAAGACATTAGAGAAGGAGTAAAGACCTAGCTACAAGCAAAGGTTTAGCAAACCTCTCTCCTCCCATCCCATTACAGAATTACATAAGACTTGGAGCAGAGGATCTTTCACATAAATTTCTCAATTTACCATCTCTTTGTCTGTAATCAAGTTACAGAGTTCTAGCCAGGCTCCCCAGTGCAAAGGCAAAACATGAGTAGCCTCCACAAACACATCAATGGCCTCTTTTACCAGGTCCAGTTTTCGAAGCACCACACCATATCTAAGAAGGAAAGAAACAATCACAGAAGTTAATGTTTCTTAACACCTCCCCTTCTATTTAGATGAAAATGTTATAGAAAAATCCAAATTACTCTAATGCTTACAGATAAAGGCCAAATCCATCAAGTTCCCGAGCCTGGTGTTTTTTGCTGAGCTCCACTCTCAGTTCTCTAAGTGCCTCATTTTTTACTTGTCCTTTCTCCAGGGGACCTGGGAAACAAAATCTCAGATCTAAGGAAAGACTAACAACGTTCATTTCATAGGCCTAGACATTCCCTTTGGCATCAACCAAAGTTACACCTGGAACCTCCAGCAAATACTCAGAAGTGGCCAATAACATCTTAACACAATCCATTTACTTTGTCCCAGAAATTACACCCGATAACTGGTCTGCAGTCATATTTTGTTAGTCCCACAGAGGGTTTTCGTTTTTTGTTTTTTTTTTTTAAGATTTATTTATTTATTTTAGACTGAGAGAGAGAAAAAGAGTGCAAGCAGGGGAGGAAGGAAGAGGGGAAAGAGAGAGAATCTCAAGCAGACTCTTAGCTGAGCGTACAGCTTATAGTAGGGCTCAACTTCATGACCCTGAGATCATGACCCAAGCCAAAATCAAGAGTCAGATGCCCAACCGACTGAGCAACCTAGATACCCCAGGCCCACAGAGGTTTTTAAAAACTTGAAATACTTATCAATGTTTAAAAATTAAAGCTTCAACTAAAAACCTGAATTTCCAGCTTCAGGTTCCAAAGAATGGGGTAGGTAGAGCTGAGGGAAGAAAGCCTTGACAACACTAGGCCTGCATTTCCTTAAGGCAGTCCTCAGCTGGAAGTATGTAACAAGCAGGAAGTTGTGCTCCCCAATCTGCAACAGTCCTCCTAGGTCCACTTCACAAGTTTCTATTACCTGTCTGGCTCAGATAGGCATTTAAGTGTGCAACCCCTACTTTAATCCAAGAGGTAAGGGAAAGAAATTCATACCTAGGCTATCAACTGTTTCATCATCCTTCTTCTTTTCTCCAGACTGAGAAATATAAAAAAGAAAAAAAGAAAATCAACATAAAGGTCTTTTCTGTTTACTTTGAAACTCATTCTAAAACTAGCAACCTGATTCCAGCTAACAGGCCTAAGTCCAACCAAAATGGCAATTACTACTAATCACTACTCTTGTTTTTTAATTTTTTTAAAGATTTACTTATTTTAGAGAGAGAGGGAGAGAAAGTCAGAGAAAGAGTAGGGGGAGAGGAACCGAGGGAAAGACAGTCCCAAGCATAATTCTCACTAAGTGCAGAGCCCGCCATTGGGGGGGGGGGGGGCGGGGAATCTCATCATCCTGAGATCAAACCAGAGTGGAAACTGGGAGTCAGAGCCTCAATCAACTGCACCACCCGTGTGCCCCAGGGTCACTACTTTTAAACAACATTATCCCACTGTTCAAATCTGGAATAATTTGAGAACCAAAATAATTAAGTACAGTACTAAATTATAAACAAAAATACAGGAAATCTTCTAGTTCATAATGATACTAAACAAATAAATGGAGAAGGGGAGGGAAAGCTCATGCAGAGTAGAACGCCAAGTAGCAAGTAGTAAATGTGCAGAGAACACTGGCATGAAAAATCATCATTTGCAACATCATAGTAAAGAATACTTTATGCAAGAATTAACAATGACTATTTAGGTTACGGGCATTTTATGGCTATTATAAAAAATACTTTAATAAACATCCCTGTTCATATATCCTTGTACATATATTGAGGTATTTCTACTGGACAAGTTAAGTTTCTTTTCTTTTTTTTTTTTTTAAGATTTTATTTACTCATTCATGATAGTCACACAGAGAGAGACAGAGAGGCAGAGACACAGGCAGAGGAAGAAGCAGGCTCCATGCAGGGAGCCCGACATGGGATACGATCCCGGGTCTCCAGGATCACGCCCCGGGCCAAAGGCAGGCGCCAAACCGCTGCGCCACCCAGGGATCCCACAAGTTAAGTTTCTTAAAGTAGAATTGTCTGGTCATAGTATTTCAAATGGACATAATATGACAAAACTGACTACCAAAACATCTTTACAAACTTTTACTACTAAAATAAGGAGTCTATTGCCTCACATCTTTGTCAATGAGTAATATTGGGGCACATGGCTGGCTCAGTTGGAAGAACACACGACGTGTGAGTTTGGGATTGTGAGTCATAAATAAAACAAACAAAAAAAACATATTGTCAAGGCACTTGGGTGGTTCAGTCAGTTAAGCATTTGCCTTTGGCTCAGATCATGATCCCAAAGTCCCGATATTGAGCCCGACGTCTGGCTCCCTGCTCAGTAGGGAGTCGACTCCTCTCTCTGACCCTCCACTACTGCTCTCTTTCTCTTTCAAATAAATAAAATATTTTTAAAAAGGAAAGAAACATTTTGTTTAAAAAGAAAAACTATGTAGTGTCAATTTTGTTTAAAGATTTTATTTTTTTAAGTAATCACGATACCCAAAGCGGGGCTCAAACTCATGACCCCGACATCAAGTCACATGTTCCACTGACTGAACCAGCCAGGCACCCCTAGTAATATTTTTAATATTTTCTTTTATATTGTCACTTTTTAACTTTATGATACCTTCTTTATTACTGTTAAGTATTTATAAAGTACATTTAACAAGTAGACTACTTGTTAAATGTACTCCTCTTGGTATTAAATATGGATGCTTCAATAAAAGCAGAATGACATCTTAAAATCGCCCTCACCAGATATCTGGAATACATGTATAGGAAATAGGCTTTCTTGCTATTGCAGCCATGCAGGAAATGTGCTGCTCGATCATATTCTTTAACATCAAAGTAGGCTTTGGCCAGGGTGTAAGCATCCATATCCTGGGCATCCTCCTAGAAGAGACACAAGTTTATGTAAGTGTTACAGAATAAGACAACAAAAAATCATTTTCAAGAAGCATATTCATTAATTTCAAGATGTAAGCAATAGTATTTTCTCCCTCCCAAAAACCTAGCATATATATGTGTACACATATATAGATTTACATAGACAAAAAAAAAAGATTTACATATACATATATATGTAAGTTACTTTTGTATATTATTTTATTACAAACTAAGGTCATGGAACTTTTTTTCAAAATAAAAAGTTGGGGAAAAAAATAAACTTTAAAAAACTAAACCAAGATGGGATGACTGGGTGGCTCAGTGGTTGAGCATCTGCCTTTGGCTCAGATCATGTGATCTGGGGATCCTGGGATGGAGTCTCGCATTAGGCTCCTCGCAGGGAGCCTGCTTCTTCCTCTGCCTATGTCTCTGCCTCTCTCTGTGTCCCTTATGAATATATAAATTAAATCTTAAAATAAATAAATAAATAAATAAACAAACAAACAAACAAACAAACCAGGACACTAAGAAACGTGTATTATTTCTTTAAATGCAGTGGGAAGTTGCATAGGCTTTAGTGTTAGGAAGCTGGATTCAAATTCCATTTCCTTGATTTCCTAGTTTCATGACATTAGCAGGTAAGTTACTTAGTTTCTCTGAGAATTCATTTCTTCATCAGTAAAATGGAGCAAGTAGTAGAAATTTGATGAGGAAAAAGTAGAAAAATCATGGAGAATGTCTAGCATTAATATCAGACATTTGCTTCCTCTTCTAGGTTTTCAAAATGTACAAAAAATGCAATAAACTGTCCAATTACTTTTATTTTTTATACTTCAAAAGGTTGTGACATGTTAGTATTGCAAAAAGCATAAGACACAGACATACTTCTTTATGTAAATAAATGATGCACATTTAAGTTTAAAAACCATACAATCCCCCCAAATTCTAGGGGTAAGTTGATTAAAACTTTAATAACTTCATTCTCCTCTTCCTTCTTGCCCCAATTATTACCAGAACAAAACTGGAGCCAAAACGTATTCAGTGTTTTCTTCATTGGAGTAACAAGTCTTAAATGTGCCCTTTCAGCCTAGGAGTCTAGTGGCCTTTTTCACATTCACTCATCATTTTCTTATACCACTCCCCACCCCACCCCCGCCCACATGTGCATTATACCTTTTGGGGTAGTAAATATTCAGTCTTTAAGTGTATGCGTTTGGGGGGTGTGTGTGTCAAGAAATGGCATCTTCAGGAAAAACAATGGATTACGATGAAAATCATTCAGACTACACAGACTATATAAAAATGCCTGCTCTATAGATCATACATAAAATGTATTCATATCTCATTTGCTTTTCTCAATATCCCCTTAAAGTACATACTATTATTATCTGCATTTCACAGATGAAAAAACTGTGGCTGAAGATATTATGTAAGTTGCCAAAAGTCACTAGTGTAGCTGAGATTTGAACCCAGAGCTACGTGAATCAAAGCCAGTTTCGCACTGCTGTTGAAACCTCTGATTCTTCTCCTCGTTGAGAACATTGTCGGGGCTGGGCTACGAAACCTCAAAAGGCTGAAATCTTAAGCAAGGGTTATTTACTAATTCTCTCCAGCTTAAGTAAAGCACCACCAAATCTTTACAAAGATCAACAAAACCACACAAAATCGCTTAGAACACTCAGCTCCTTGAATACTTGAATTCCCTCCACAAACATTCCTGCCAAGCAGGATGCTCTCCCATCCAGCGACGGGACACTCGGTAACCCTTCGGGGTTGCGGAGGAGCGCTCGCAGTGACGGGAGTCCTCACCTCTGTAATAGGCGGCGGTGGCTGCAGCTCCGCCAGAGGCAAGGCGGGGAGGGAAAAGGCCAACTCCGCGGACCTGGAACACCCAAACTGTATTAGCTCCAGAGCCCCAAAGGCCAAGGATCCAAGCCCAGCCCCTTCCGACCCCGACAGCTCACCATTTGCTACTATGCAGTAGGCCCCGCTCCCGCGTAAGGCCTGCGATGAGTAGCAGCTGCTTCTTAATTTCTCGCAAATTTGAGAAATCGCTGCTCGATGACAAGACCGGCACCACCGCAGCAGTCACAGCCACCGGGACTACAGACGGACTCGCAGCCATTTTCCCGTCTCGCCACTCCAGCCAATCAGCAGCGATATTACTAGCGGTCCGTCGGCACCAAAAAAGTCTGCCGGTTATTGGTAGGCTTCTGCTCTAGGATACCCAATAAGAGGTATTATTCCTCGTAACGTCACCAAGAGGTGGGGAAAGATAAGACAATTCCATCCCTGATTGGTCAAGAGCTACCGGGGCGGGAAAGTTAGAACTAGAAAGGATGGAGGGAGAAGAAAAAAAAAAAAAAAAAGTCTACGTCTCTGGGCGGGGCAAAGAGGGAAGAGTGACTGGAATAGGTGGGCTGGGAAGCGCGACTGGGAATAGGGACAGAAAGGGTGCAAGGGAGAGTGCCCCGCATCTTAGTGGTGATGTGGTTGGTCTGTGGCGGATTCTGTGCTCCTGGACGACGAAATGATGTGCGTCTAGCAAGGTTGCCCTTTATCCTCTGGATTTTTCTTTGAGTAAGAGGATGTATGGCCATAGGTGGAGAATCATTCCTCTTCATCCGCCCCAGAGGCGTAAGGATTGTTAACATTTTTTGAGGCTTTACCCTGTAACAGGTTCTGTACTTTTACAAGTATAGTCTAGGGATCCCTGGGTGGCGCAGCGGTTTGGCGCCTGCCTTTGGCCCAGGGCGCGATCCTGGAGACCCGGGATCGAATCCCACGTCGGGCTCCCGGTGCATGGAGCCTGCTTCTCCCTCTGCCTGTGTCTCTGCCTCTCTCTCTCTATCTCTGTGACTATCATAAAAAAAAAAAAAAAAAAAGTATAGTCTAGTTTAACCTTTAAAGTACCTCTGTGGGGGATCCCTGGGTGGCTCAGCGGTTGGGCGCCTGCCTTCGGCCCAGAAGTCCCGCATCGGGCTCCCTGCATGGAGCCTGCTTCTCCCTCTGCCTCTCTCTCTCTCTCTCTCTTTCTCTGTCTCTCATGAATAAATAAATAAAATCTTTTTTAAAACACATTATATCATACCTATGTATATATATACTGAATATGTAGGATGAAATGTAATTGTTTTTTTTTTTAATTTTTTTTTAATTTTTTATTTATTTATGATAGTCACAGAGAGAGAGAGAGAGAGAGAGAGGCAGAGACACAGGCGGAGGGAGAAGCAGGCTCCATGCACCGGGAGCCTGATGTGGGATTCGATCCTGGGTCTCCAGGATCGCGCCCTGGGCCAAAGGCAGGCGCCAAACCGCTGCGCCACCCAGGGATCCCCCGAAATGTAATTGTTTATGGCTTTATAGGTAGTCAAATAATGCTTTCATGACTTGTTTAGAATTCTTGCCTTTTCCCTTTAAAATACCACATTTTTACAATAGTGTATGGTTTTATAATTTATTATAACTTTTTAAATAATAAGAAAATAGAGAAGATTTCAAAATGCTTTTGGCAAGTACTTACCTACAAACAACACATTTTGAGTGGAACCAGTCTTTTTGTCCCACTAAATGAAAAGCTAAACTGTGATACATTTTTTAAACTATTTAAAGCCACAGTTGTTCTAGAAGTATTATTTTGTATTATGGTTTGTTTGTTTGTTTGTTTGTTTTTAAGATTTTACTTACTTATTAGAGAGAGAGCACAAGCAGGAGGAGCAGGAGATGCAGGACTTGACCCCAGGACTCTGGGATCATGATCTGAGCTGAAGGAAGATCCTTAACTGACTGAGCCACCCAGGCGCCCCTGTAGCTTTCTATTTTATAATGCATTTTTTTCTGTTACAAAAATAATGTATGGTCAATGTGGAAAACTTGAATAAAGTAACTATAAAGAATAATACACCACTACACACCTATACCAGAATGGCCAAAATCCAGAACACTGACAACACTAAAGGATGTAGAGCAATAAAATTCTCATTCATTGCTGCTGGAATGCAAAATATAAAACCACTTTGGAAGATAGTTGGGCAGTTCCTTACAAAATGTACTGTACACTTACTACACAATCCAGCAGTCGTGCAACCAAGAGATTGGAAAACTTATATCCACAACACAGAAACTTGTTTATAGCAGCTTTATTCATAATTACCAAAACTTGAAAACAATCCAGATGTGCTTTGGTAGGTGAATGAATGGATAAACTGATGCATCCAGATGATGGCATATTATTCAGCACTAAAAGGAAACGAGCTATATGGCATGAAAAGACACAAAGGAAACTTGAAAGCGTTTTACTAAGTGGAAGGGAGTCATCTGAAAAAGCTACATTTGCATGATTCCAACTATATAACATTCTGAAAAAGGCAAAACAATGGAGATAGGGAAAAGATTAATGGTTTCTAATTTTTAAAAAAATTTTTTATTTATTTATGATAGTCACACACAGAGAGAGGAGAGAGAGAGAGGCAGAGACATAGGCAGAGGGAGAAGCAGGCTCCATGCACCGGGAGCCCGACGTGGGATTTGATCCCGGATCTCCAGGATCATGCCCTGGGCCAAAGGCAGGCGCTAAACCGCTGCGCCACCCAGGATCCCAGATTAATGGTTTCTAAGGGGTGGGGGGAGAGAGGGATGAATAGGCATAACACAGAGGATTTTTAGGACAGTAAAACACCCTGTATGATACTGTAATGCTGAATACCTGTCATTGTATGCTTGTCTGAACCCATGGACAACACCAAGAGTAAGTCCTAAAGTAAACCATATGCTTCAGGTGACAATGATGTGTCACTGTAGGTTCACTAGTTGTGCACCACTCTGGTGGGGAATATTGATAATAGGGAAACTGTGCATGTGAGGTAGGGAGTATATAGGAAATCTCTGTAACTTCCACTCAATTTTGCTGTAAAGCTAAGCCACACTCAAAACATGAAGTCTATTAAATAAATAAATGAATAAATAGAATATTATCATATTAACTCCTACATAAAAGAAATCATTGGATTCTATATTTTGTCATCCATCTGTGTACATAGCTTCATAATATCTTGCCCACATTTGTCACCTAATTCACTATTAGCATTTTCTCCACATTTATAAATATTCTTCCCAGGGCACCTGGCTGGCTTAGCCAGTAGATCATGCAACTCTTGATCTCAGAGTTGTAATATCGAGCCCCACGTTGGGTATACAGATTATTGAAAAATAGAGCAAATAGAACCTTTGGTGTGTCTGGGTGGCTCAGTCAGTGGGGTGTTTGCCTTCAGCTGGGGTCATGGTCTGGAGGTCCTGGGATTGAGCCTCACATGGAGCTCCTTGCTCAAGGCTACTTCTCCCTCTCTGTTTTCCCCTCTACCCCCTCCTGTGCACTCTTTCTCTCTCTCAAATAAATCAAAACAATCTTCAAAACAAAATTTTTAAAAATTAAAAAATAAGAATAAATTAAAATAAAACCTTTAAAAAAATTCTTCTCCATCATATCCTTAAAAGTTGCATGGTAATCCACTATGTATATTTATCATAACCATACATAACCAGTCACTATGTTGGACTTTTATCTTATAATCATAATTTTATAGCCATAATTTTATTTTTAAATTTTGTTCTAAAAAAAAAATTTTGTTCTAAACATTTTATTTATTTATTCGTGAGAGACAGAGAGAGAGGCAGAGACACAGGCAGAGGGAGGGGAAGCAGGCTCCATGCAGGGAGCCCAATGTGGGACTAGATTGATCCTGGTAATCCAGGATCAGGCCCTGAACCAAAGGCAAACACTCAACTGCTGAGCCACCCAGCCTTATTACTGATTTCTTATTACTGATTTCTTATTGTTTTAAACCATGATACATTGAGCATCATCGTGCACAAAGAGTTTCTTTCTTTAATATTTAGGGTTATTTCCACAGGATAGATTCCTTGAAATAACAGTGGGGTTTTTTTGTTTGTTTGTTTTTGTTTTTAAGTGCAATGATTTAGGGAAAGTTACTTTCATAGAAGATAATCATATTTTTTTAAGATTTCATTTATTTATTCATGAGAGACACAGAGAGAGAGAGAGAGGCAGAGACAAAGGCAGAGGGAGAAGCAGGCTCCATGCCGGGAGCCCAGTATGGGACTTGATCCTAGAACTCCAGGATCACACCCTGGGCTGAAGGCGGTGCTAAACCCGATAATCATATATTCTTGATTAGAATGCAAAATTCAAATGACTTTTAAAAATAACAGCTTTATTGAGATAAAATCCATATGCTACATGGTTTACCCATTTAATGTGTACAGTTTAGGGGTTTGTTTTGTTTTGTTTTGTTTTTAATTTATTTATTCATGAGAGACACAGAGAGAGAGGCAGAGACACAGGCAGAGAGAGAAGCAGGTTGCCTGCAAGGAGCCCAATGCAAGACTTGCTCCCAGACCCCAAGATCATAACCTGAGCCGAAGGCAAACACTCAGCCAGACGTCCCAGTTCAGTGGTTTTAAATCTATTTACATAGTTGTGCAACCATCACTACTCTCTAATTCCAGAACATTTTCATCACCCCAACAGGAAACCCCATATCTGTTAGCAACCACT
This sequence comes from Vulpes lagopus, assembly GCF_018345385.1. NCBI lineage: Eukaryota > Metazoa > Chordata > Mammalia > Carnivora > Canidae > Vulpes > Vulpes lagopus. The sequence goes on along the minus strand of NC_054830.1, from coordinate 106,590,129 downwards.
TCCCATTATCCCTACCTCCCAGACCCTCACTGTATTGTCTCTTTGTAATGTTGCTTTCTGAAAACCCAGAAATTGCTTGATGTGCTAGATAAGATTTTTTATTAGATGAATGCAATTCACAGCAATGTTGAAGAGTACCTTAAGGGCACATTTGCAGAGCTATCATGTGTAAGCTCATTAACTAGTATTTCAACATCAAGGTGGCTTATGCTTTAACTATTATCCATTGTGGGTACGTTTTTAATGTATATATGACTCAGAATAAAATACTACAATAGTCAAAAGCACCTCAGAGCTTCCAGTGTTCAACTGAGTAAGAAACTGTTTCATGTTCATCTGACCACCAGGAGCCAGCTCACATTCCTTTCTTTTAGTCAAGACTCAAAACTGTTCCTTTTTTCTTTTAAAGATTTTATTTAGTTACTTGGAGTGAGAGAGCGAGAGAGAGAGAGAGAGAGAGAGAGAGAGGAGTGTAAGCAGAGGGAGGGGCCAAGGGAGAGGGACAAGCCAGCTCCATGCTGAGCACAGAGCCGGCCTTCGGCCTTCGGCCTTCGGGTTGATCCCACAGACTCTGAGGTCATGACCTGAACACAAACCAAGACTTGGATGCTCAACCAAATAAGCCAACCAGGCACCCTTACACTTTTTTTTTTTTAAAGGATTTTATTTATTTATTTAAAACAGATTGGAGAGAAAAGCAGAAGGGGAGAGAATATGAAGCTGACTCCATGCTGAGAGCCCAACATGGAGCTCCATCTCAATATGCTAAAAACATGACCTGAGCAGAAACCAAGAGTCAGATGCTTAACCCACTGAGTCACCCAGGAGCCCCAAAACTGTTCCTTTTTTCAAAAGGAAAATACTTAAATAACTGTCTTATTTGTGAAATGATTAAAAAGTGAAAGCCATCATCATTATTTTTAAGATGTGGACCCTAGAACACCGTTGTGACCCCCTGAACTCCACTTCCTTGCCCCTCCAACACCACCAATCTCGGCCTAATTCAAAGGTATTTCATTTACAAATTGACATTAGACATGCTTTTACCTTCCTTCTCTCCTCCCCAGAGTTGGAATGGTGGCAGTAAAACACTTCTTTATTGGGAATATCATTTACTATTATATCATTTAGTCATTTAGTCATGTCCTTTAGCTTGGTCATTGATAAAATGAGGAACATAATAATTTCTGCTATTCAGTTGGAGTGAGAAACCATAATCCATGTAATATACTTTGAATTTTTGGGGTGCCTGAGTGGCTCAGCCAGTTAAACATCTGCTTCCTGCTCAGCGAGGAGCCTGCTTCTCCCTCTTCCTTTCCCCCCTCTCCCTGCTTGTGCTCTTTCTCTCTGTGTCAAATAAATAAATAAATAAAATCATTTAAAAATTATATATATATATACGTGGGTATATATATATACATAGAATTTTTAACATACATGTTTTGCATAAATGTAAGCTATTCTTTTTTTATTTTTATTTTTTAATTTTATGTTTTTAGGTAATCTCTACAACCAATGGGGGGCTTGAACTCACAACCCTTAGATCGAGTTGCACACTCCACTGACTGAGCCAGCCAAGCACCCCAAATGTAAGCTATTCTTGAACAGTTACTCTTTGCTGGGATCTTTATGTATCTGATCACCAATCTTTGTGACAACCCTGCAAAACAGGTATCATTTACCCTATTTTACAGAGTAGAGATACAGACTCAGCATCATACGAAGCAACAAGTTCTGTCTAATTAAAACCCATATTCTTGGGCAGCCCGGGTGGCTCAGTGGTTTGGCGCCGCCTTCAGCCCAGGGCCTGATTGAGTCCCATGTCAGGCTCCCTGCATGGAGCCTGCTTCTTCCTCTGCCTGTGTCTCTGTCTCTGTCTCTCTCTGTCTCTCTGTCTCTCTCTCTCTCTGTGTCTCTCATGAATAAATAAATAAAATCTTTTAAAAAATCATATTCTTTTTTTTAAATCATATTCTTTAACTACATTTTCATAATGATAAAAAATTACTTCATTTTGTTTTTCAAGAAGTACAAAGGTAGAGAAGGAGGGAGGTGTTGAAGCAGAAGGAAAGGGAGACAGAATCTTAAGCAAGATCCATGCCCAGTATGGAGCTCGATGTGAGGCTCCACTCACGACCCTCAAATCACAACCTGAGCTGAAATCAAGAGTCAGATGCTTAACTGACTGAGCACCCAGGCGCCCTCAAAATAAATTCATCTTATTTGCATGGTTTACCATTTACAAATCATTTTCTTTTTTTTTTAATTTTTATTTATTTATGATAGTCACACACAGAGAGAGAGAGAGAGGCAGAGACACAGGCAGAGGGAGAAGCAGGCTCCATGCACCGGGAGCCTGATGTGGGATTCGATCCCGGGTCTCCAGGATCGCGCCCTGGGCCAAAAGCAGGCGCTAAACCGCTGCACCACCCAGGGATCCCTACAAATCATTTTCAAAAATTATTTTATCAAATCCTGTGAAGTAGACCTCTTTTTTATTTTTTTAAAATATTTTATTTATTTATTTATTCATGAGAGACACACAGAGAGAGGCAGAGATACAGGCAGAGGGAGAATCAGGCTCCTTGTGGAGAGCCCGATGCAGGACTTGATCCCAAGACCCCAGGATCACTACCTGAGCCAAAGGGAGACACACAACCACTGAGCCACCCAGGTGCCCCCATGGGTGTTTCTTTTAATATTATTCTTTAAACTGTACTTATATACTGTATGCCGTGCACAAGCACACTTATGTACTATATGTGATATCAACATATGTTTCACAATTAAGAATTCGAAGAAGGAAACCTGAGTGGTTCAGCAGTTGAGTTTCTGCCTTTCGCTTAGGGCATGGTCCCGGAGTCCCAGGATCCAGTCCCACATTGGGCTCCCTGCATAAAGCCTGCTTCTCCCTCTGCCTATGTTTCTGCCTCTCTCTGTGTGTCTCTCACGAATAAATAAATAAGATCTTTAAAAAAAAAAAAAAAAGAAAGAATTCCAAGAAGAATAAGAAGTTGCTAAACACATTGAAACCCTAAATACAATAATCCCACGCTTGTCACATAAGACAGCTTCAGTAACATCTTCATCTACTCACATGCTGTCCCACTTACAGCTCTCCTCCTGCTTTGGAGTGTGTGCCCTGGTGAAGGATGACACACCTGAGGCCTCGCCTGGAAAAATCTAGTGCCTGCCCTGCTGTGATGTGGGCTCTGGCCAACAGATGGAGCCATTTCCTCCCTACACTCTCTTCAAACTGCTCATGCAGAAAAGCTGTTGTTCAAAGTTGCGTGGTCCAGGGATAGGAGGACTGTGGCCATCGCCAGACACCAGAGGCTAGAGCAGGGCCAGGGAATGACTACTGCCAAGAATTGATTACATCTAAACCTGGTGAGGATTGGAGATGCCTGGGTAGCTCAGCGGCTTAGCGCCGCCTTCAGTCCAGGGTGTGATCCCAGAGACACGGGTCCGCATTGGGCTCCCTGCATGGATCCTGCTTCTCCCTCTGCCTCTCTCTCTCTGTATCTCTCACGAATAAATAAATAAAATCTTTAATAATAATAATAATAAACTGGGTGAGGACTGAAAGAACAGTCAGTTCCAGCCCAGTTTGGCCCTATCAACATTATGGGCCAGATAACTCTTTGTTGGAGCTGGGGGAGGGCTGTCTTGTGCACTGTGAGATATTTAGTGTCTATGGCTTTCACCCACCAGATGCTAGTAGCACGCCCCTACCTCCAGCTGTGACAATCCAAACTGTCACAAACATTGCCAAATGACCTGGGCACGCAGGGGCCCAAATCATTCCTAGTTGAGAACCACTGGTTCACATCCAGTAGTGGTGTTTGGACAGTGGTTCATATAGAATGGACTCCTGGTAATCTTTGGGGAATGTACTATGCCCTGAAAACCCAGTTTCCAATGCTTTCGAGGTGTGGGAAGGCCCTTAAAATAAGGGGACTAGCAGTCCTCACTTTATGAGTAAAAAGAGCTTAAGAGGGTCTCAGAGAAAAGGAGGTGGGGAGAATGAATGTGGAGTTGACTGTGACATGGGATTTTTTTTCTTATCCCTACTTTAAAGATTTAAAAAAACAAACACCTGAGGCTCAGAGAGATTAAGCAACTTGCATAAGGTCAAACACATAGGAAGTGGGCACCTGGGTGGCTCAGCAGTTGAGTGTCTGCCTTTGACTCAGGTCGTGATCCCGGGGTCTCAGGATCAAGTCCCGGGCCTCCCCTGCAGGTTCCCTGCTATGCTATGTCTCTGCCTCTCTCTCTCTCTCTCTCTCTCTCTCTGTCTCTCATGAATATATAAATAAAATCTTAAAAAAAAAAAGCCAACACCTAGGAAGTGATAGAATTGAGATCTAAACCTAGGATTTATGGTGCAACTTTGGAACTCCAAGAATCTTATCTTTCATTTGTTCATTTTTTCATTCGTTCATCCATCCATGTGTTAGTTTACAACAATTCGTTAGCTTTCACTATGCGCCAAGCTCTGGGAATAGACTGATGAATGAGACAGTCAATCCCCACATACATGGATGTTGTCTAGTGGGGGATAAAAACGATAAACAAGCATAGAAGGAATTATATAATAATAGTTTGGGAACTTTGTGTAGTGGCAGTATCGTAGCCAATGAGGTTTATCCAAGGCGCGATTATTGCTGATTGATAACAGTTTTGGTAAGAGTGGTGAAAGTAAAGCTCACAGAGCTGTCCATGTTGGCTTCGCTGGGTGTGTGCCCTTTTGCAATATGATTTTGCATCAAGAGGCCACACTATCTCCCTGCCCTTAAATTTGTGCTGGTCTTATGAGTTTCTTTAACCAACAGAATGCAGTGGAAGTGACTCTGTTAGGTGACCTCTGAGTCTTTGTCTCCAGGAGCCTTGTAGCTTCTACTGCCATGGTCTTATTGCCTGAAGACCCAGGGGAAACCCCAGGGTAGCCTCCTAGCCATCCCAGACCCTCCAGCTGTTCCAACTGTTCCCGTCATTCTGGCTGAGACTCCTGACATATGAGTGAGGCATCCAGTCAGCCCAACAACTAACTGATAAGCAGCTCATCCCCAGCAAGACTGAGCCCAGTCAGAATCACAGAAGCACAAAGCACATATATGGCTGAGGGTGGTTTGTTACCCAGACAGAGAAAATCAGTTCAAAGCCCTATCCTGGTCTGGGGGTGGGGAGTGGGTTGGGGGTGGCTTCCTCAGATTCAAGCTGAGACCTGGAAAATAAGTGGGTGTCAGTCTGTGAGAAAGTGGGAGAAGAGCATCCAGGTAGCAAAGATACCAGTTTGAAGGCCTGGAGCTAAAAATGAACCGTGTATGTACGAGGATCTAAGCAAGGAAAGGGCAATGTAAGAGGGTGTGAAGACGGAGGTAAGCCCACATGGTAAGCAGTGACAGTGAGGGGTGCTTTACTGACTATACACTGCCCATCTCCAACCCCAGGTCTAGGTTTTTAAAGATTTTTAAATTTTTATTTATTTATTTCAGAGAGGGAGTGCACGCGCACCAGAAAGCATGAGCAGGGGAAGGGGAAGAGGGAGAAGCAGACCCCCTGCTGGGCAGGAAGCCTGATGTGGAGCTCCTTCCCAGGCTGCTGGGATCGTGACCTGAGCTGAAGGCAGACGCCTGACCACAGAGCCACCCAGGCGCCCCCCCACATCGATCTACTTTTTATAACATTCTGGATACATCTACAGGCCATTTCAAACATGTAAATTTCATATATCATGTACATTAAAGTATTAAAAAGTTGAAAATATAGATGGAGATTAACCTGGCTCCTAGAAGCTTAGGAAAGGTTGAGTCACAGTCTCCTGGAGATGAACAATATGAAGATGACAAGGCAGCCTGGGTACAGTGGAAAAAATGTGTTTTTAATAGCTGTGATGGCCATCTAAGCTATTATGGCCGCACCTTCACTGATCTAAGCTAATACTTAAATGGAAATTTACTTGAAAAGCCCTTTCTTTGCATAATGGAAAGGCAGGCTAGTCTAACTCCATTTCCCCAAGGGATAGCCCCAGGGCGTAATGGGCTGCCTCCCTACCAGCTCTGCTCACCAGGACCTCCTGGGCAGCCCCCTTCTCTGTGTCCTTCATCCCTGACTCCAGCAGGTCCCCCCAAGGATGCCTCACCTCAAGGTCACTGCTGAGAACTGTAGGGAAGACTGGGAATTAATGGGACCGACATCACCATGTGGTTCATTTTCCTGGGGAAGATGACCCTGCAGGAGCTCCCTCAGCAGGGGCACCAGGCTGAGCCCCAGTAGGCAAGCTTTCGGAAGGACAACAACCAGACCCCACATCTAGGCACCCTCCATGGGATCCAGCTGCCTGTGAGAGGAGGGCCTGCTGGCTGTGGCTCCATCCTTATGCAACCTGGCAACTCCTGCCTTTTATCCCTGTTGGGAAGAGAGTCCCACTGCTACACCCTACCAAGGAGGGTGGGGTTTACATTTTTTAAACTGTAAAAGTGAATAACTCAGAATCACTCAGAATTACTCAGAATAACACAAGAAGTCATGAAAAAATTATACATTTAAGAAAACTGACAAATCCCCAAAGCATGACAAAATTCAGGGATGAACCGTATGCGTTTATTTATTTATTTGTTTGTTTGTTTATTTCTAAATATTTTATTTATTTATTCATGAGACAGACAGAGACACAGGCAGAGGGAGAAGCAGGCTCCCGTGGGGAGCCCGATGTGAGACTCCATCCCAGGACCCCAGGATCACGACCTGAGCGGAAGGTAGATGCTCTGCCACTGAGCCACCCAGGAGTCCCCCGTATATGTTTATTAATTAACTGCCTGACATATCTCCATAATACATTTTCCCTACATTTTAGGCTGGAAAGGTTTTGTTGTTGTTGTTGTTGTTGTTGTTGTTTTTAAAGATTTATTTATTCATGAGAGACAAAGAGGCAGAGACAGGCAGAGGGAGAACCAGGCTCCCTGCCGGGAGCCCAATGTGAGACCCCATCTGGGACTCCAGAATTATCCCCACCCTGAGCCAAAGGCAGACACTCAACCAATGAGCACCAACAACAACAACCCCACTCTCCACCCCCCACTCCCCACCCCCGCCTGGCGTGCCTGAGCCATTTTTAAAATACAAACAGAGCAGCATTTTGAGGAACAGTCTCACATGTCATGTTTTCTAAATCTTTGAGCTGGACCAAATCGCCAACGTTCCCAGAAGTCAGCAAGAAGGAGAAAATCTTGTTCGAGAAGACTGATAGAAGTGGACTTTTGCGCAATGACTACTTTATCTGACCAGTGGAGCACAAGCCTAGTCCCCCAGTGCTTTGCCTTTTGAACTGGTTTCTTGATTTGAGGTTGACATTCCAATTCAATGATTTTTTTTTACATATGTACACATCCATACAACCAGCACTCAGATTAAGATATAGAACATTTCTGAAAGGTGGCTCCTCTTAACCCAATTTTATTACTAATAATACCATTTTCCAACATTGACTGAGGTCTAGGTGTTAGGCTAAGTGCTTATGTGCATGATATCATTTAATCCTCACAAGAAAGTGCTATTATCCTCTACATTTTACAGATGATGAAACTGAGGCTTTGATAATTTAAATATCTTGCCTAAGGTCACCCACAGAAACAGATGCCAGTGTGGCAACTGAACCCAGGTCTGGCAGACTCCAAGGCCTACGTGCCCAACCACTGTCATAATAGGACACATTTCCTGGTACCATTTCGAAGTAACCTTTGCCTCCCTCATCTTTGTTTTATTTGCTTATGTTCTCCCAGAACTTCTGGGTTCCCTTTAAAACTTGGTTGCAACAATCTCCACTCTCAGCATCTCCTCTCCTGCAAGCTCAGGGCCTAATTTCTGTCTCCTGAGGTAGACATCAGGGGACTCCCTACCCCCATTGTTTCTGAAGGCCACGGGGCCACTCTGGTGGGCTTTTAGCCCTCCCCTGAGGAAACAACATGACCCTCACACTTCCCCAGGGTCCATCAGGGTAGAAGATGCAGCTCAGAACCAGGAATGCTCTTTATCTGGAGTTGGAGCGGAAGTGTCACAGGCTTTGGAGTCATGTGGTCTTTGGACAAGTCCTGCTGCCACCACTTCCTAGCCAGGTGACCATGGGCAATTTGTCTTATCTCTTAGAATGAGAGCTTCCTCATCTTAAATAGGAGGACTTTAAGAGAAGCTTGCTTGTAGAGTTGTTTTGAGAATGAGATGAGATCATGTCAGGCATATAGGAGGTACAGAAAGACCATTGCAATTCCAACAGGCTCAGGGTCTGGTGTCCTTTCACACATGCCAAATGTGGCCCACATTAGCGAGTGGGCCCCAGATGGGAAATAATCAACCACAATAAATTCAGAAGTGGTGGCAAATAAAAAGAAGAGGTAAAGGAGAAACAGGGGGGATCCCTGGGTGGCGCAGCGGTTTGGCGCCTGCCTTTGGCCCAGGGCGTGATCCTGGAGACCTGGGATCGAATCCCACATCGGGCTCCCGGTGCATGGAGCCTGCTTCTTCCTCGGCCTGTGTCTCTGCCTCTCTCTCTCTCTCTCTCTCTGTGACTATCATAAATAAATTAAAAAAAAAAAAAAAAAAAAGGAGAAACAGGGGATCCAGGAAGCCTAAAGACTTAGGAAGAGAGAATGAAGTACAAGCTGGGAGTCCTGAGTTGCTACCCTAGGCTCCAGACTGAGTCTTTGCTGGAACAGCTTGGCTCTGAGCATTTAGGCTTTGCTGTCTATGGATGGCCTTGCAGATAACTCACAGCTTATATCTGCCTCCTCCCAAACCCACCTGATTGGTGAAGGCTAATCCCTCCTTCTCCCTTTTTCCTTGCTCTGCCCCTGGAGCTGAGGCTGGTCCCAAGCCCACCCAAGCCCACCCAAGTTCAGTAGTTCATCTCCAAGTTCATCTCCACACAGGTGACCTCACATTGAGGTGGCATCCAGTTCAGTCAGGGCTTTGGCCAGGGCACACATAGAGACATTTACAAGGGGCCTTAGCAAGAGAAGTGCAACTTCTCTCCTGTCTCTCCAATTTAGGAAGGCAGATGAGAAGGCCACTCTCCACACTACCCTAAGAAGAAGAAAAATCATGAGGCCTACTGACTGAACAGCACTGGCAGCAGGGTGGGGAGGGCCACGTGTACAGGCCCACTTGTCAAAATCAAAGCTCACTGTTACGCCGGGTTTTCCCTAATCCTCACAACTTTGGGAGGGAAGTGGTTACTTCCTTCTTTCAATCTAAGAGGAAATTGGGGCTCTAAGAAGTTACAAGCAATGGGACTGACCAGGCCAATGGGTGACCAAGCCAGGACCCAAATCCAGACTTATCACTGAAATCTGTTCCTTAACTAGTACATTCCCATTACTTTAACCTTTGTAGTAAATGCTAGTGTTTCAAGTTGAGAGTTGTAAACTCAGAGAAGTTTAGCGACTTGCATGCAGCCTCATTACATTGCTTTGCCTCATTACTCCAGTTACTGATCTCCCACCTCTCTGTCCACTATTCCCAAGGAGCCTATCATCTGTTGCCCTGGATTGGAGCTAGCTGGATAAATGTCCAGTCTCTGATTTGCTACCCTGTGATGCCTCCTGGGTGCCTGGTTGTGGCTGCCATGCTTGGTCATGCTAATTGAAACTAATCCCAAATGGCTGGGGGAGCTTCTCCTTCACTCCTGCCTCTGCAGATCCCTTGGGCCCAGATAAGTGTGATGACCTCAGATTGGGCCAAAGGCAATAACCAGGAGCTTCCGGCATCCAGCCTGAGGTGGCAGCCAGAAGGTCCCAGAGCAAGTCTGATTTAATCCCATAATGGAATGTGACTCAGATAAGGCTTTTATCAATCATTCCTGAGCTGTAGGGGGAAAAGGACCATCCAAGAGTCATGAAGACCTGCTATCTACTCTCCTGGGGCTGTGCAAGGGAATCCAAAGGCCTGGCTCCACTGGCAGGCCCAGGGGAAAGTAGGGGTGTCAAGGAGACGCTTGGAAATACTTGGCTCATAGTTTCAGGACTGAGGGAACAGGATTTATATATTACATCCCTATATTTAGCCCAAGAGGACATCAAATCCTAACACTTAATAATAATAATGGCAATTATTTCTTAGGCGTCGTACTAGGCATTTCCGTGCCTGTGCAGTAGATACCATTTCATCCTTATTACAGAAGAAGAAATCAGACTCCAGAGGTCAATGATCTGCCCAAAGTCACACAGCTGCTGAAATGGAAGAGCTGGGATTTACACCTAAACCTGCTGATCCCTGCACTCCTGCCTCACCAGGGCACTGACTGCTGGCGCATAGTCACTCCAGTTCACACGCACCTCAGCCCCCAGAATTTGCTAGCACCTCATGAGCTTGTCCTCTTCCTGGAAGAATTCCAGGAAGCTTTATGTAACCACAAGCCGCAGCCTCCCCATCACCCCAAAAGGGAGGAAGGAGAGGGTAAACTGACCAACCAATGAGGAGCAGAGGGCTGCACACGCCCCACCTCCCAAGCCCCAGGGGCAGCCTCAGTGGAGGCAAAGTGGAGTCTGGCCTTCTGCCAACTGCTCTCTGTGTCCAGCTCTCCCTTCCTCACCTCCCCACCCTCTCCCCTCATTTTCTCCTAGATCAACTTTACTTTCCAGGTCCCTATCCCACTGGCCTTGTTCGGGAACACGCCTAAATATGCACTATCAGCAATATACTAGGTTTCAACATCCTTGCTAGACACGTACAATGCAATATTAATAGTGATCATAGCTGACATTTACTGAGCACTTACTACGTGCCACTCACTTTACTTTCACTCTGAGCTGGAAGCAGACGGAATGAGCAGTAGCTTTTAAATCAATCTCAAGACTGAGACAAGGGGAGAGAACTAATACTCCACAAGCTCTTGCCGTGTGCTAGGCTGAGAGACAGAGCAGCATGGTATTAACTGGGACTTGGGGCTCAGGCCACCTTGGGTCCCAGGTCAGTTCCATTACTGACTAGCTGTGTGTTTATAGATAAGCCAATTTGCTGAGTCTGTTTTTCCACCTGTAACCTGGAAATTATAGTAGCTCTTAACTCCTAAGGTTGTTGAGAGGATTAAAGAAATGAAATTCTAAAGTGGTTAGCAAATTCCCCAACCCAGAACTCAATGAGTATAAAGCAATTATCATTACTTATTCAAATAACAGTAGGGTAAAATACCTAAATAATTTTAATATTTTTCTAAGACTTATTTATTTTATTATTTTTTAAAAAGATTTTATTTATTTATTCATGAGAGACACAGAGAGAGGCAGAGACATGGGCAGAGGGAGAAGCAGGCTCCCTATGGGGAGCCTGATGTGGGACTTGATCCCAGGACCCCAGGATTGTGCCCTGAGCCAAAGGCAGACACTCAACCGCTGAGCCACTCAGGTGTCCCTATTTATTTATTCTAAAGAGAAGGAGCACAGAGGGTGGAGGGAGGAAGAGAGGGAGAGGGAGAGACTCCCAAGCAGACTCCCTGCCAAACAAGCCTGACAGGAGCTGTTAAAACAGAAAGGGTGTGAGGCGAGCCCACATAGACCTAGACACCTGGGCTTGGGGGTGGGTTACCGCTGGAGACATGGAAGGCAAAAGGCAAGCACTTTTGGATCTGCGCGCTCTATCAGTTTGCTAGGGTTGCAGTAACAAAGTACCACAAACAGGGTTTCTTATTAAATAATAGAAATGTATTGTTCTCACAGTCCTGAGGCTAGAAACCCAAAATTAAGCTTTCACTGGAGGCTGGGAGGGAGAATCTGTTCCAGGCTTCTCCCGGGCTGCTGGTTTGCTGGCCATCCGGGGTACTCCTTGGGTGGTAGAAGCACCACCCTTCATCTCTGGATCTCTGCCTTCATTTCACATGATGTCCTCCCTCTGTGCTTGTGTAATTGTCCCCTTTTCATAAGGTACTATATTAGAAGCCCACGCTACTCCAGCAGCACCTCATCTTAACTAACCACATCTGCGATGGCCCCAGCTCCTTTTTTTTTTTTTTTAAATAAATTAACTTTCTCAGGACACCTGGGTGTCTCAATGGTTGAGTGTCTGCACCTAGGCTCAGGGGTGGGATCTCAGTGTCCTGGGATAGAGTCTGTATTGGGCTCCCTGCCGGGAGCCTTCTTCTCCCTCTGCCTGTGTCTCTGCCTCTCTGTGTCTCTCATGAATAAATAAATAAAATCTTAAATAAATAAACTTTCTTTCTCTCTCTTTTTTAAAGATTTATTTATTTGAAAGAGAGAGAGAAAGCAGGGGCTAGGGAGAGAGAGAATCTCAAGTAGACTCCCTACTGAGTGTGGAGCCCAGTTCAGAGCTCAATCCCAGGAACCTAAAATCATGTCTTGAGCCAAAATCAAGAGTCAGAGGCTTAACAGACTGAGCCACTCGGGTGCCCCTGCAGTGGCCCTATCCCCTAATGAGGTGCTTCTGAGGTACTGAGGGTTAGGGTTTCAACATAGGAATTTTGAAGATATGCAATTCAACCCATAACATGCTAGGAGTTTTCAACTAAGTCCATGACCCCAAACTTTGAAAATTTCAGACTTTGCTGGTGTTGCTTCTTGTGGCCGTTTTGAAGCTGTAAGTCCGTGGACAGCTTCTCTCCACCCTTCTCATCTATCTACTTTTCAATACTTCGACCCTAAAATTAGAATCCACTTAAAAATCATTATTTTAGGGCAGCCTGGGTGGCTCAGCGGTTTAGCGCCGCCTTCAGCCCAGGGACTGATCCTGGAGACCTGGGATTGAGTCCTGCGTCAGGTTCCCTGCATGGGGCCTGCTTCTCCCTCTGCCTGTGTCTCTGCCTCTCTTTCTCCCTGTGTCGCTCATGAATGAATAAGTAAAATCATTTTTTTTTTTAAAAAAGAAAGAAAAAAATAATTATTTTACTTTCTGAAGCTTTCAAACTCCTTTTCAGTCCTGAGATGACCATACTGAAGTCTCAATGTTTATTTGAAAAATGATTTCTTTTTTTTTTTTTTTTTTGAAAAATGATTTCTTGAACAGGCACTAAGCTCTGAGAAAACATAGCAGCCAAGATTCAATCCCTACCTTCACAAAATTACTAAGTTGAGTGGACCAGAGCAATTACTTTTTTTTTTTTAAGATTTTATTTATTTATTCATGAGAGACACAGAGAGAGAGAGGCACAGACAGAGGGAGAAATAGGCTCCATGCAGGGAGCCCAACATGACACGGGATTGGATCCTGGGTCTCTAGGATCCCAGGCTCCATGCCCTGGGCTGAAGACAGCACTAAACGGCTAAACTGCTGAGCCACCCGGGCTGCCCAACTTTTTTTTTTTTTTTTTTTTTTGAGATTTTATTTACTTGAGAGAGAGTGAAAGCATGAGCAGGAGGTAGGGCAGAGACAGAAGGAGAAACAGGATCCCTGCTGGGACCATAACCTGAGCCCAAGGAAGACCCTTAATCAACTGAGCCACCCAGGTGCCCTCATTTTATTTATTTTTTTAAATTGCATGTATTTTAAGTAATCTCTACACCCAACATGGGGCTCAAATTCACGACCCAAAGATCAAGAGTCATGCACTCTTCCGACTGAGCCAGCCAGGCATCCAGAGAGCATTTACTTTAATTCTAATTTTAGAGCTTGTGAGTCCTTGAACCCCACCCATGCTTGGGTCCTCAACACCCTTCTAGAAACTACAAGATCATGTAATATAATTCTTTGGGAACTTCCAGGCACTGTTGCAAAGCAAACAATTTGGGACCCAATACAATGACAAAATGGGAAAACGTGTTTGTCAACCAGTTTCTTGTTGGCACTCTGGTTCATCATAACTGGTCTGACCAATTTGTGCTTACTACTTTCTGATGTAAGGGTGTATTTTATATAAGCTCATTCCTAAGAAGACCACCTGAGTTTTTAAAGAAGCATTTTTACTTCATTAAGGGACAGCATTGTTCTCATCCTAGTGTGGTCTCTGTGGTTGAAAGGAAGAGAGATGCACTCCTGCTAGCTCAGGAGAAGGTGGGTACTGGTGCTGGGTAGAGACTGCATAGACTCCAAAGAGAGGATATTAGCAAAGGTAAACCTCATGACACTAAAAACTCACCAGGACGAGGGCCGTTTCTCTTTTTCACACGGACTAAAGCTAAATGGTCTCTTTCTGTGTATTTCTCGTCACACATCTCCTTATGTGTTTCCTCAGCTTATCTGTCAACTGTACATACTTCAAAGTGGTGTTGGTGCTTTTTTTTTTTTTTTTTGTAATGCAAAACCAATTTATTTCCATGTACAACAATGAAGATTGGGATACTATTAAAAGTAAAGCAATCTTCTGTCAAATAGAGATCCAGATTTTTAAGTAGCTGCTTTTGGGAACTACTACGATGGAAGACTTGCTGTGTTGCCTTCAGATGTTAAGCCTGTCTGTCTGATGCTTCACCAAACTGTTCCGAGATGCCTTCCTTCGAAGTCAGCCTTTCTAATTCCTTCTGATAGCTATGCTGGTATTCCAGATATTTTATGTTCCTCTTCTGTTTACCCACGAACCTTTTCAGGAATTCTAAGAGATCAGTTTCATTCTTCTGAGAAGCCAAGTTCTGCAGGTCTTGCAGATCTGATTTGTCCAACAAGATTAAGTATTTGCCCTTGGTCCAATCAACAGTGGCCAAGGGGATAGGATACAAACGTGGCTGCCCAGGTCTAGCTTTTTCTTCCCTTTAAGTAAACTCTGCTCCCAACGTGGCACTCAAATGCATGACTCTGAGATAAAGGCACCCCTCAGGTTTAGCTTTTTGGCAGGGACTATGAGTAGGAACAACTCCTGAAGTAGACCAAGGGATGACAAACCAAAGCATTTGATTTGTAGAGAGTTCTGAAGACTGTAGTGACCTAGTTGACCAGACTACCTATTTTATTCCAGAATACTAGCTGGTGGATAAATTTGTGAACAGCTTAAGCGTAGCTACCAATTCTTAAGCTCTCACTCTAGCATCTAATTTAATCTTCACAACAACCCACCCAGGTAGGTATTATCATTTGTGTTTTAACAGATGAGGAAAGAAGTGCTTAGAAAGGTTAAGTAAGAAGTAGTCAAGTTACAACAAACCAGGATTGGAATCTGGGTTTATTTGACTCCAAATCCTCTGCTCTTTACTTCTAGGGGTACAGGCTTATGCTAATGTGGTAAAAAGCATTTTTTTCTCAAGAGAGTGGGGGTGAAATGGGAAGGGAGAGATAGAGCCCCAAACAGGCTCCATACCCAGCACGGAACCTGGTGCAAGGCTTGATCTCATGACCCTGAGATCATGGCATGAGTCGAAATCAAGGTTCGGTCGCTTAGCTGATTCCATCGCTTAGCTGACTGAGCCACTCAGGTGCCCCATAAAAAGCAATTTTCAGCTGCTGAATAGCTTAAAACCATCACATCAAATACACCTTACAAAGGTCTACAAACTTCCTCAAATTGCATTTACATCAGTGACTCCAAATAAGCACCCGGCACTTCTGAATAGTCAGGGCAGGCTCAAATGAAGTTCCTTGTCCAAGGGTACAGGTGCGACTCCACAGCCCCAGGCTCCAGGCTGTGCTTGCTGAGGACCAGACCTGCCCGCTGCAGTTGTTCTGTCATCAAGGGCAGTTTCTAGTTTCCTGGTTCCCCCACATCATTAGGATTGTGTAGGTTAAGAAGCCCCTCTCCCCAGCTACCAACCCATCCCTAAATACCCTTCCCTGGCAAACTGCAGGTAATAGGAGATCCCCGCCCCCCCCCGCCCCCCCCCGCCCCCCCCCCCCCCCCCCCCCCCCCGCCAAGTTCAGAAAGAGAAGCACAACAAGGATTTCTGGTTGAGGACAAAAACTATCTCCTTTCCACTTGGCTTCTTTTCCATTAAGATTGAAAGTTGCAAATCAATCAGGAGAAAATTGCCCTCGGGACCGTTGAGCAGACATCTTCGCTCAAATCAGATCCTGGATGTGTGTGTCAAAAGCACCTCACACTCTCATGCATTGCCAACAAACTCTCTGGGGCAGTCCAATTGATTTAGGAGCATTCACTCAGAACTAACGATCATTGCGTGTGCAATGATGATCTTCTGCTGCTGGGCCGGCCCTCTGCTTACTACTCCTCACTCATCAGTCCAATGGTCAAGGTGGATCTACAGCGTGATAAGCACAATGCTGGGAAATGGACAACAGAACTGCTGTCCTCAATACTCCAGCATTACCAAGCGGGAAAACCTGTAGATACTAAAAAATCTTTCAGGTTTTAAAAGTGGGGGGGGGGAGTTATCATAGAACATCTACCACATGCCAGGTGTTTAGCATACATTAGTCCATTTAATGTTCACAACTCTAGCAGGTAGATGCTATTAATATCTTCACTTATAGGCATAAAATATTTTAGCTATGGACAGTAGACTTTCTTAAACATAAAAATAAATAATGAATAGGTTTTATAAGTGGCCATTATCTTTAAAACTAATTTCCTTCACAGAAGAGACTCTCTGGAAAGCTCTCTGGAAAAAGCTGTCTGGCCAGGATGGTTAAATGGTCATCACTCTCTTATGCTTTACCCACCCTTGATCTTCTGTAAAATGTTTTAAGCACACCCCCGTGGTCAGACAGATTGGGATTCAAATCATAGCTCTTACAAATAATCAGGAAAATGAATTCACTCTAAGTATTTCAAACAGAGAGGTTTTTTTTTTGTTTTTTTTGTTTTTTTTTTTTTTTTTTTTTGAGAGAGAGACAGAGATAGTGTCACAAAGAGTGCGAGCAGGGTCACCAAAGTGGTTCAGCGGTTTAGTGCCACCTTCAGCCCAGGGCATGATCCTGGAGCCCCAGGATCGAGTGCCACATCGGGCTCCCTGCGTGGAGCCTGCTTTTCTCTTTGCCTATGTCTCTGCCTCTCTCTCTTTGTGTCTCTCATGAATAAATAAAATATTTAAAAAGAGAGAGAGAGCAGGAGCAGGGAGGAAAGGAAGAAGTGGGCTCCCTGCTGAGCAGGGACTCAGATGGGGGACTCCATCCCAGGACCCCCAGAACATGACCCAACCAAAGGCAGAAACCAAACCAACTGAGCCACCCAGGCACCCCTAATACAGAGAATTTAACACACACTGGAGCCACTCAGGTGACAGAAGAACTTTAAAGCCAAATGGGGAAAATGAGGTAAGCCAGAGATTAGCAAGATAAAAAAACCCCGCTACCATCCTGGTCTGGAGGCCAGAGGAAAGGGCCCAGAAGCTGTGGAGGCAGGTAACCCGGATCCTCCCATCCTCAGTCCTCTAGTCTTGGACAGTGGCTACCATTGTCCAAACCAAACCAAAATCTAGCTGACAAGGGTGCCTGGGAGGTGCAGCCTGATGGGAAGAGGAATCACAGGAAAGAGGTGGGGTGGCCCACCTGTGACACAGAACATCAGAAAGGGAGCAGTGGACTTGAGAGTAAACAGGCAAAAGATGGGCCTAGCTCTTGCTTGTTTCTCCTTTATTATAAATGCTTTCAATCTCATGGGGTTCTTGTAAAAATTAAAGGAGCAAATCCAAATGAAGGCAGTGTGGAGGCAACTGTAACTAATTTTTCCCTAGATGGAAAAACTAGGATTCAGACAGATTAGGTGATTTGTTCAAGGAAAGAGCTTGGGAGCTGGCGAATGGCTGTGATCTTGGGCAGGTCACTTCATTTCCTTGAGCCTTAATTTCCTCATCCTACCAGTTAATTTGCTGTTGCTGAGGGGATTAGGGGATTCATTCTTCCTGTGAATATTTCCCGAGCATCTGCTGTGCGGGAAAGGCCCACACTGCCCGGCTCCTGGAGAGTCTGGTCAGGAGACAGGCATTGCCCAGAAAGTTGTACAGATAATGAAACGGTGATAATGGTGGTGAAGGAGGAGTAAGTCCTGGGAGGATGGGTCACAGTGTGGCCCTGCCTAGAGGAGGTCAGAGCGGCTTCTCTGTGATGACGGTCCCTGGGCCTGAATGAGTGGCAGTGGGCCTAGTGAGAAGCAGGGGTACAGCGAGTTGGAGAACTGCAGGAGGAGCTCCTCATACAGTTGCTTTTTAAAAAAAGATTTCATCTATTTATTCATGAGAGACACACACACACATACAGAGAGAGAGAGAGAGAGAGGCAGAGACACAGGCAGAGGGAGAAGCAGGCTCCATGCAGGGAGCCCGACGACCCGGGACCTGGGTCTCCAGGATCACACCCCTGCAGAAGGCAGGCACTCAACCGCTGAGCCACCCAGGGATCCCCTCCTCACAAAGTTTAAACGTTGACCCAGGGATACCTGGGTGGGTCAGGGGATGAGCATCTGCCTTCAGCTCAGGGTATCCCGGGGCTTGGGATCGAGTCCCAGGTCGGGGTCCCCGCCTGGAGCCTGCTTCTCCCTCTGCCTGTGTCTCTGCTCCCCCCACCCCCCTCTGTGTCTCTCGTGAATGAATAAACGAAAATCTTAAAAAATAATAATAATAATAAAACGTTAAAAAACTAAACGTTGACCCAGCATCCTGCCCGCAGCCTCCCCAGCGCCAGGCCAGGCGCTCCCCGGCGATGACCTCCGGCCTCGCACCCCGCGCACCCCGCGGCCGCAAGACTCGGGGCCTCGCAGAAGGCGTCCACGACCAGCCCCTCCCCGCG
The DNA here is from genome assembly GCF_018345385.1 of Vulpes lagopus. Lineage (NCBI taxonomy): Eukaryota > Metazoa > Chordata > Mammalia > Carnivora > Canidae > Vulpes > Vulpes lagopus. The sequence continues at coordinate 106,571,517 of NC_054830.1, read as the reverse complement.
GGGCCCCGCCGCCCGCCCGCGGCCCCAGGCGCCGCTCCCGCCCCGCCGCCCCTCGCCCCGGGCGGCCGCTGATCCTCCGCTAATGCGTATCGAATTTTTGTTGACTTCGGCCCGGGCCCGCGCGGAGAGCGCGGCGGCGGCGCTGCCGGGGCCTTTAATCCCCTTTGCATCGATCCCGCCGTTAATGACACAACCTTCTCCGCTAATTAACCGACGCTGCATTAGGCGCCGCGCCCCCCGCATGCGGCCTGCGGCTTCCCCGCAGCCACCGCCTCGCTAGACCCGGGCTCCGCCGCGGGAGCGGGAGCGGGAGCGGGTGCGGGACAGGCTCGGGTTAGGGGCCGCGGGACGGGCTCGGGGTTTGGGTGCCCCGCCAACAAACGTTTGCCGCCGTTGCTTACTTTGCGCCAACACAGCGCAGAGCGCCTAAACATGGTTTAGCTGCTGATTAATTACAGCGACCCAAGAAGCGAACGGGAGAAGTGAAATCGGGGCTCGCAAAGTGGAGGATTTACTGAGGGAGGTGGGACTCCCAACCCTGCCTGGCCAAGCTGCTGCCTTTTTTTTTTTTTTTTTCTTTTTTTAATTTATGAAAGACAGAGAGGCAGAGACCCAGGCAGAGGGAGAAGCAGGCTCCATGCAGGGAGCCCGACGTGGGATTCGATCCTGGGTCTCCAGGACCAGGCCCTGGGCTGAAGGCGGCGCCAAACCGCTGAGCCACCCGGGCTGCCCCCAACTGCTGCCTTTAACTCCTAAACTTCCCACCCTCCAACGTGTAATTGAAACTGTATTTAAATCTGGAATTTAATTTAATTTAGACTAAATTTAAATGTGAAATATGCAAAATCTGAAGTGCTTAGCAGACTAGCTGGCTGATAATAAGCGCTCAATAATTATTTTAGTGTAAGGTATTGAAAACCTGCTTGGGGTTGGTTCTCCGTTGCTACCCCTCCCCTAACGCCCATTCCAACCACACGGTCAGGGTTATAATCTCTCCGGCCGCAGAGAAAGCAGAGGCAGCTGCTTGTGGTCTCCTGCCAAACATAAGGATAGCAAATGCTGTACTTCGTTATAATTTACAAAGGATTTTTCCTCCCTCCTCTTCACACATGCATATTATATGCTTCAACATGGGCGAGACTTACGCTCAGTTTCATTTGTAAAATAGAATGTGTAGTTCTAGGTTAGATACATTTCCTAACGTCTACTACTCGCAAACATGATATGCTTGGTTCTGTCATACTGGGAATTAATCAGGGCAGGACCTTTTCACGTGTTTACTGATTACTGAAATAATGTGTCTGTCAATGTTTTACTCTGATTCCCTCTGCAACCTGGTTTCTGAGCCTTTATTTTCATTTTGTTGTATTGTGAATTTTTTAAAAGATTTATTTAAAATTTTTTAAAAGATTTTTTATTTACTTATTCACAAGAGGCACACACACACACACACACACACACAGAGATACAGGCAAAAGGAGAAGCAGGCTCCATGCAGGAGCCCGACTTGGGACTGGATCCCCGGTCTCTTGGGACTCCATCCTGGGTCTCCAGGATCACTCATGCACCAGGCTGAAGGTGGTGCTAAACCACTGAGCCATTGGGGCTGCCCAAAAAGATTGATTGATTGATTGATTTTTGAGAGAAGGACGAACGGGAAGGGCAGGAGGTGCGGAGGGAGACAATCTCAAGTCGACTCCCTGCCAAGCTCCGGGAGGCCTATGCAGAGCCAGAGGCTTGACCTCACAATCCATGAGATCATGACCTAGCTGAAAGCAAGAGTCTTTTTTTTTTTTTTTTTTTAGATTTTATTTATTTGAGAGAGGATGATGAGCAAAAGAGAGAGCATGAGCAGGGAGAGGGCCAGAGGGAGAAGCAGGCTCCTTCCTTGCTTGGTAGGCAACCTGATAACAGGCTGGATTCCAGGACCCCAGGATGGTGACCTGAGCGGAAATCACCAGCTGGTCACTTAACTGACTGAGCCACCCAGGTGCCCCCCAAAACAAGAATCTTAACAGGAGCCTTAAGCAAGAGTCTTGACTGATTGAGCCACCCAGGCCCCCTTGTATTGTGTATTTTTAAAAGTCTCTTCTGGGACAAGGCAAAATATGGAAAAATACATTTAAAAATAAAATGGATTGGGTTACTTGGTGGCTCGGTTGGCTAACTGCCTTGGGCTTGGGTCATGATCTCAGGGCCATGGGATGGAGTCCCACATAGGTGTGCGTCCACAGTGGGGAGCATGTTTCTCCCTCTCCTCTCAGATCATGCTCTCTTGCTATCTCTGTCTCTATCTCTCCCAAATAAATAAATAAAATCTTAAAAAAAAAAAAAACCCAGATGAAATAGCAGTTCAAGCATTTGGCCAATATTCAATAAGTTGAATTGGCTTCTCCAAGTGAGGAAGCTGAGGCTGGGAGAGGCTCATGGAACCGTTCCAGCAGGACAAGACTCCAGGCCTGGGAACTCTCAGTCCATGCCTCAGCCACCATCTCCTCTTACACTTACCGAGAGTCGCCTTCTGCCCACCTGCCTGACATCTGCTGTCCACCTCCTGCAGGAGAAACGGGGATTTGACAAGTCCCTGACACTCAATACCGAAGTGAATATTAGATCCCTGTATTTCCAGCCAACCTGTTCCTCTTCCTCTCTGACAAACATATCAGGCACCACATTTTAGTAATAGTCATTTTTCTAGATCAAGAGACTGAAGCTTCACGAGATTAAGCAATTCGCTTGATTTTCCCCAGCTGATAAATAGCTTTGCTGAAATTCAAACCCAGATCAGGCTGGATCCACTTTCCATTGTACTCTTTTCACTACAACATGTTTTTCTTGAACAACTAGAGAGCTGCATTGCCTAATACAGTCTTGACATGTAATTCCTGAAGAATTAAGTGATCTGCTTTGGCATAGGAAGGAATTCTCTTCCCCCATGGGGAGGGGGGCAGCCTGAATCAGATGGTCTCTTTCAGAAGCCACAAGGCAGCTTTGTGATGGAGGCTGTTAAAGGGCACAGGCAGGATCAGCCTGGGGGAAAAGTTGGGAAATGAAGCAAGTCTCTCAAATGTCAGGCCCACCACTGGTGAGAGGAAGAGGAACAAGATTGCCTCTCTCTCCGGGCAGCCCAGTGTGTGCTGTGCTCACCTCCTGGGTGTCCCTTCCTTCTAAGAAACACTTCTATTGCCCATCTCTATTTGTTGAGCTTCTTTTTTCCTTTAAGATTCTACTCAGAAGTTGCTTCCTCCAAATGAAGCCTCCCATGAACGCACTGTATCTTCCTCCAGAGTCTCCTTTGCTGGTGATTAGCTGTGTGACCCTGGGCAAGAATTAACTCTAGACATCTGTTTCTCCTTCTGTAAAATGGGGATAATAGTGCCCATCTTCAGGGGTCTGTGAGGGTTTCAGTTGGATGATTCACAAGATGAAATATTAACTACATATATTCATGACATAAACCTCCACTGAGGAGCATAGAGACAGAAGATTGTGTAGAGACGGCTGCTTGGTATATACAATATGAGACAGACGGGGAAAGAGGATTTTAAGTTTTGCTGTGTATTTTTTCCAAAAGACTGTGGAATAATTATTTAAATTTGTTTCAGATATTGTGGGTGCCAGACTGATACCATGTAGAGACAAGCCCTGAGACAGCTCAGCTTTAAAAAAGACGTGCCTGTGAGGCTCTTAGTGCAGCATTTAACACATACCAAGTGCTCAAATGATGATCTCTTTAGAACTTGTCTATCTGTCTCTACCATAAAACATGTCCTTATCTCTGTGCCAACCTACTGCCTGCCTTACAAGGCCCACAGTAGGTGCTCAGCAGGAAGAAGTCTCCGTGGGAACTCCAAAACCAACCAAAGTCTGGGAAGACCATAGTCCCAGAACAAATGCCCTGATCCTTAAATTGACCAAAGCCACTGTAGCGAGGTCAGCAAAAGGGAGGGGCTGTGCTGTAACCCGCTATAGAGGTGGGTTCTTCCTTTCTACCTGTCACTACCCCTAGCCCAGACACAGGCTCATTTCATCCTCACCCCTGCACTCTGACTTCTGTGCCCTGGGAGGCACTCAGGGGCAAGGGGCCATGGAGTTCCCTATCGCCAGGGATGCTAACCATGCCAGGCCACAACTCCTCCCACCAATTCCCCAGGATTCCTGCCTGTCACAGGCCCTGGCTTTCACAACAGCAGCTCGGGCAGTTGGGTGTGTTTGCAGAGGATACCCCTCCTCCAGGTCAGCTGTGGGGGGAGATGAGTGAAAGGAAGACATGGGAGCCTCTCCCCTCACAGAACTCTAGTCACAGCAAACTACTTGGCATTCCCTCAAGGCTTCCTGTCCCTTCTAGTCTCTGTGTTTGCTCACTCTGGTTTTTGGGGTGCCTTTCCTCCATATCCACCTAATTAAACCCTATTCATTCTTCAAGTTCCAGCCCAAATACCTTTCTTCCAGGAAACCCCATCTTCATCCTAAAAGAGCTCCTCCTCCTTACCCTACACTCCTCATCATAAGCTCTGTGTTAATTTAGGTTACAGGATCTCACCCCAACACTGCACAAATGCCATGTGGATCAAAGATGGTGCCTGGGAGTCAGGGAGATTGAGGTTTGATTCCTGGATCAGTTGCTTGTCAGCCTTGTAATCCTGGACAAGTTTCTTGGCCTTGTTAAGCCCCCTTGTAAAATAGGGGGAAAAATAGGATAGTTCTGAAAAGTTAATGAGATCATGCTCATTCAGCCCTCAGGGTTATGCTTTGCACACACGAAGCTCTGAATAAATGTTAGCTGTTATCTCTGGCTCTCCTCTACCTCCACACTCACCCACAGTATGTCATGTCAGTTAGGCCTTGACCCTCTCGATAGGTGAAAGAATTTTATTGGACCGAGTCTCCCAAGTTCCAGATGTGAAGAGGCTTCCTTCTGAGAGGAACAGATGCTGACAAGAGGTTGGAATTTCTGAAAACCAGAGATCCCAAGAGAGAAGAGGGTGAGAGACCATGACCGTCGGTCAGATGGGATGTAGAGGTAAAGATGGAGGGTTATCAGCCAAAGAAATAGCAATGCTTTTGTCAGGGGAAAAATCTTTTCTTCTGCCCTCCTACATTCAGTATCTGGAAGCCTGTGAATATTTACCTGCATGGACGTTTACACAAAAGAAGTGAAATCAAACAAGACCCAGGGTTAGATTAAGGGTCTTAGGTACCCTTCCAACAAAGTAATAGAGTTTGGGGGCAAAGGGCAATGAATTGTGGGGAAGTGACTAGGAAATATACAGGGGAACCAATGGAAGAGAAGGGCTGTTTTAGGAAGGTCGGTTTACACACATTCATCTTGGTGTTGAATCCCCATCTTCAGTTGTGCCCTGCTCTCAGGCTGCTAAGGGGAGGGCACAGAACTCTTCCTGCATCTGTTGATTCTCGATTGCTTTTGGCTCAAAATAATCCTTACGCCAAAGTAGCATATTTTGGAATGGCATGCTGAGCTCCTTCACTTTACCTGACTGTTCAGCTGCCAGAACCAAAAATCTAGCAAAGCCTCCTTCTGCAGCCATAAAGAACCTCCACTCAGATTTAGCTCCGAGGGTGCTTCTCAGACCCAAAGAGTCACAGCACCTGGACTGTGTGCCTACATTCTCATCCCTTCAGGGCATCCAAGAAGGAAGTTCAGAAAAGATACTCCAAGGCTAGGAAGGAAGCCACAAAAGAAGCAAAAATGGTCTTCGGGTGATTAAGATTCACCCCAATTCCCTGACAAGAGTCTATGCCTCTGGGGGTCCTGCTGAGCCACACTGTGTTTTCTGAGAAATGCCCTCCACTAATAGACTTGGACCCTGTAATTACATTAGTAGTATGTGGATCTGTTTGTTCTCTTTGCCCATCTGGCAGGCCTGGGATTGTGCCTTGACCCAGAGCAGCCAATCAAGAACCTATGCACGGAGATTCAGATTTTCTGTGAATTTGGAACTAGGATTGGAGATCATTTAGGTGAAACTGCTATACTTAAAAGGTCATGCAGAAGAAGGTCTGCAGAGAGAATATAGTAGATGGTTCAAGATGTCCAGGCCTTCACCAGAGGGCAATCAAGACTAGTTCCTGTCTCACCAGTCCCAGCACCCCAAGGCCTAGCTGGATTTCTTGGGATTGAAGTGCATAACATTCCCCCTTTACTATGTAATTCCAATGTTTCTATTAGCCAAAAGATCCTTGACTGAAACACTGATTTTCTTTGACTCTATGTCTTCTGTCCAAGTTCTCTCAGACCAAATATACAGACCCAGAGCTCTGGTTTCCATCGTGGAGTTCAGAGCTTCACTAGTGAGACTCCCAGGGACATCTCCATCCAGAATTCAGCCTACAATTGGAAGGAGAGCCAGTACCATCCCTAACCTGCTCCAGAACGCCTGGCACCGGCAGATCCCCTCTCAGAGGTAACAATAGTAATAGCTACCATTTCATCCTGCATCAGATGCTGTGCCAAATATTATTTTCAGTCCTCAAAAGAATGCTGATTGGTTTTTTAATTGTTTTAAATATTTTTACTATGATTTAATGTACATGTACACGGAGAGCAAAAAAGCATAAATTCCTCACACTTACAAGCTTTTATAGACATAGGAAGCCAAAAACTTGCCAACCAAAACCATTAAAATTAACATAAACAATTGAGATCTGGCTGTTAGAGTCCTGGGCTGCCCGTTCACCAAAATGGTAGCTCATGAATGGTCAGGGAAAGATCTTGAAAAATACAACCAGGCACAGGGCAAGCCCTTGTTAAAGATTTGTTGAATGAATAAATGACTAAATGGGTGAGTATGAAGATAGTTGTTTGTTTGTTTGTTTGTTTGTTTGTTTGTTTATTGGCACAGAATGTATGGTTCTGTCCCTCTTTTATTCATTCATGAGAGACGGAGAGAGAGAGACAGAGAGAGGCAGAGACACAGGCAGAGGGAGAAGCAGGCTCCATACAGGGAGCCCAACGTGGGACTCCAGGATCATGCCCTGGGCTGCAGGCGGCGCTAAACTGCTGAGCCACCAGGGCTGCCCAAAGATAGTTGTTTAAAAGACAGTCTGCTCTACCCCAACCATGCAGAAGCCTGTAATTCAGCACTTCATATTCAGCACTGCAGCCAGTGGCTCTTCCCTCCTTGTTACCCAGGGGCTAGTCTAATGGCATTCACCATTGCAGTCAGCCAGGATACCATTAAAAGCTTCAGTCCAGCCACTGTTCCCCAACCCAGGTCTTGGCTCTGGGCCCTGGGTTCAGGGAGTGGTCTGGTTGTTTACCAGAAATTTGGACCTTCTTCAGAGAAAAGCGCAGATGACCTATTAGTCTAATTCAAGCACTTAGCAAGGAATGACTGTATTATTCACACCCCCAGCCCCAGGCTAATGGAGCCGAAGCAAATGGAGAGGCTTTGCCAGCTCCAAGATCTTCCTGGGAGGGGAGGAAGGGAAGGTCCACCCAGTGCCCCACTGAAGTTTGCAGGCAGGCTTGTTGGCAGAGCATTTCCTGGAGGTAGGGTGGGCTATGGGAGTACAAAAATGCGTAAAGAGAGGCCGCCCTAATTCCACCCACCACTCTGGCAGCAACTCTGCTCATCCACCCTCAGTCACCTCCTTACGACCTTAAAACTTGGTTGGGAGAAAAATGGGGAGACAACCAAATATCTGTCGATGTAGTACTGGTTAAATAACCCATGTATGAAGGAATATGCATTTATACAAGTCCATGTTCTGCAGCTGATAACAAGAATGCTGTAGTTCAAGCTCTACTCATGCATGCCGAAAGATATCTGTGACTTACACAGCGATATCCAATTTACATGAAATTATATACACCAGCAGATTCTCACATGCACAGGTATACAGAAAGCATTTGGCAGTTTGCAAGGAGGATTTTAAAGATTTTACTTTCTTTTTTTTATAATTGTATTGTTCAAATTCTCTACAAAAACCACTTACTATAATTGCTACCATTTTTGAGTTCTTACTACGTGTCAGTCCCAATGCTTTTCCATGGATTATCTCACTCCTTATGAAGTGGGTTCTATGCTTTTTCACATTACGGAGGGAGATAATGAGATTAGAAAGGTTGAACCCAAGGTCATGTAGCTAGTAACTGACAGAGTCAAGTGTTTTTGGAGGATCAAATGAATTAATGCATTTAGTAGGGGCTCAATAAATGAGGGTTATTATTATAATTATTGTACAGCACTCATCACACTACCTTGTTCTTCTTATCTTGTCTATTTCCCTGCTCTGGTGTGTGAAAGACTTGGAAACAGGCTCTGAATTATTACTTCAGAATCTCCTACATCCAGCACAGTGCCTTGCAGAGCCAGCACGCATCAGATGCTTATGGAAAGAGTGAGTGAATGAATTAAGAGGCAAATATCCACAACTCTATAAATATATTTTCCCAACTACTTTGTTTCCTTATCCCAACAGGATTGCAAATGAGATCAAGGACCAGTCTCCTTTCCTCTGGCCCCCATTATCATCTGGAGCAAACCAATAACCTAAGCAGGTGCTATAGATGGACACTCCCCCTCAGCTGCTGTGGCAGGTCCTAGGCAGTACCCCAGAAATGGCTGGGTCTGGGACAGATACCTAGTCCACAGCCTCACATTAGCTATTTTTTCTTCCAACTCCATGTTAAGTACACAGAGAGGTTGAGAGACTTGCAGGAAGTCACATAGCAATCGGCGGCAGGGTTTCTGTCTCGCCTGGCCTCTACTCTTGTGTCTGTAACAATCCTAATTATAAATTCACATTGTGAGAAAATAGGAAAAGAGCAAAAGTTTTTTTTTTTTTTTTTTTAGATTTATTTATTTATTCGTGAGAACACAGAGAGAGAGGCAGAGACACAGGCAGAGGGAGAAGCAGGCTCCTTGCAGGAGCCCAATGTGGGACTTGATCCTGGGACTCCAGGATCACACCCTGAGCCAAAGGCAGATGCTCAACTAGGGAGCCACCCAGATGTCCCAGAAAAGAGCAAAATTTTAAGTCAAATGTTTAATCATGATCCAAGGAGCTGGGGGGTACTTCAGGACAGTAGCAGGAAGAAAGCAAGACCCAAACGCTCTGGCTCCTGCTCAAATGTTCTACAGGATCCCCGGGTAGGGGAGGCAGCAGGTTCCCATTCCCCATTCAGAGGAGGAGACAGAGGGGTAGGAGTCTTGCCTCAGTCTTCCTCACAATGGGGAATGTCTTTAAAAAAAAAAACAAAACAACAAAAAAAACAATGGGGAATGTCTTTCTAGGCTGCCTCAGAACATCCAGCCCTGCCTACCTGGACAATGATTTGTTAGAGCCTGGGTGATTCTGGTGGGCAGGAGGAAGGGCTCAGGAGACAGCTAGGGAGAGGTGGCCTCCCCCAGAAGACATGGTAAAACCAAAGTCCCTAAGTCCTAAGGAAGGGCGCCTGAGTCAGATGCAGAGGGAATGAGAACCTAGCTAGTCAGTTTCTGCTATGACCCCCTCTGGAGCCATCTGGATATGGGGGCGGGGTGCAGGGTGCAGTCAAGGTCGCCATGTTGTTTAGGGCATCTCTTTCCTGATGCTGCTCTTTCCTCAACCCTTGCAGGCTGCAGGTCAGGCCTGGTGTGGTAGAGGGGAGAGGGGTCCAGGGGAAGTCCAGCTACCAGAGGCTCAGGAGCAGAATCAAGGGAAGTGTACTGGAGAAAAGAGAAAAGTGCACCCAGGGCTGTGGTCTCAGAGCAGGGCTTTTGTTCTGTAGAAGAAATGGAATGGAGTCAGCTCCATACTCTTCACCACCTTGGCCTCAGTCAAGGCCTTGTCCACCTCCCCTGAGGTATCCATTAGAAGCCTATATTTCATGAACAAAGTGAGGTCACCCCCTCAATCCCCTTCCCTGGGTTTCCCCCAGCTAGTCCAGTAAAGGCAAGAGGTGTGTAATGGAGGAGGCCCTACCTGGCGTTCCATCACAGAAATGGTAGGGTCTGCCCCTTCCTGGGAGAAGAGTTGACTGTGAAAACGCATCTTAGCTGCTATGGCCTCAACTAAGGAGAGGAAAGAAGGTAGAATGGAAGCAGGCAGATGCTGGAGATCTCTCGGGATCCCATGGAAAGGGAACATCTCAGGGCCCTGGTATATAGCAGGGCAGGTGGGAGTGGGATACTGTCTCATTCTGCTTGCTTATTCCTTGAGCTAAAGAATGTCCCTGGGGCCGAGACAGGTAGAACAGGCACCATGGGGGGTTACTCAGGGAGTGGGAGAAGGAAGAAAGGCCCAGACTTGGGGTGATATAAACCTGTGCTGAGGAGGGGTCAGGAGATACCTGCAGAAGAAGGATGGACCCAGTGTGGACCACAGAGCTGACCCTTTCCTCTCCCTTTGCCCAGCTGACAGGACCACGGGGGCTGGGGGCAGGTGGAACACACTCACTGAGGCAGGGGTTGTGGGAGAAGGACTCTTCCAGCTGCTCACACTCCTCCTGCAGGTTGCCACTGCCTCGGCAGGTGCAGCTTAAGGCAACACTGGTGTTGACGTTGCTGACAAAGTTGGGAGTCATGGCAGTCCCTGAGGGTAAAGAGGATTATCAGGGCCCAGGCCAACCCAAACTTCAACCCCCACTCTTTGACACTTGTCTCAGGACCACTCCACCTGGGTTCAATCTCCAGAGCATTTTCATCCCCAGGGACAGTCACCCTATGACTCCCGTTACACAGCACTCCAGCCTCTCACCAATGAGCCCCATGTATGAGCGCAGACATCTGGACTGTTCTGTTGCACAGGTCCCTAGGATGTCCAGAGGGTGGCAGTGGGTCTGAAAATCCACCAGACGAGATCTGGAAAAGAGAAACTATGAGTCCTCATTGAGGGCCTGGTCTGCAACCTTCACCCTTGTTACCCCTTCAGCTCACATGCCCACCTTTATGCCAGATCCTCCTCTGTTTTCAAGACCTGGTCCAGGGCACCCCCCTCGGCGAAGCCTGTTTCTGTCGCGGTTAAATGCACTATCACCCTGTCCCTCAGAGCATACCACTTTGAATTCAGGTTCCATAATACCTAACTATGAGATTTCAGGCAGCTTCTTTAACCTCAATCTTCTCAACTATGAATAGAAATGAAAACAGTACTGGGGGCCTGGGTGGCTCAGTCGGTTGAGTGTCTGACTTTTGATTTCGACTCAGGTGGTGATCTCCGGGTCATGGGATCCAGCCCTGTGTCCGGCTTTGCGCTCAGTGCAGTCTGCTTGTCCCTCTCCCTCTGCACCTCCTCCTGCTCATTCCCTCTCTATCTCAAATAAATAAATAAATAAACAAACAAACAAATAAAATCCTTTAACAAAAAAAGAAATGAAAACAGTACTTCCTCCTGGGTTTTTGTGAGGATGAAATAAGAGATTGCAAATACAGCATTGAGCATAGTGGTTGGTACAGACTAAGTGCTCATTAAATGTTAGATACTGTTATTGTTCACACTGATTCTGTAATAGGTAAAGCTGATTATCTTCGGGTGATAGAATTACAAATAAATTTTTCTGTGCATACTTCTGCAACTTTCCTTACATTTTGCATTTTATCAGATGGGTGGTTTATTTCTCTCTCACCCCACCCAAATGCAAATTCCTTGGAGGAAAGGACAGTATCTTAGTCATCTAGCCCCACACCAGCTCCATAATGGGAATAGCTAGGACCATAACAATAGGCAGTATATCTAAGTAGTTAGGCCAGACTTTATTCCAAACCTCATTAAGTAACCTGACTTACTACCTGGATGAACCTCAACAAGCTATTTACACTTTTTCTAAAAATAAAATAAAATAAACTTTCTCTGCTGTGGTTCCTTCTTTGTAAAGTGAGGATGAAAAAAAAAAAAAAACCCACCATCTATCTTACAGGGTTCTTGTAAGGGTTATGTGAGTTAATACTTATTAAGTACCCAAAACTGGGCAGCCCTGGTGGTCCAGAGGTTTAGTGCCACCTTCAGCCCAGAGCATGATTCTGGTGACCTGGGATTAGTCCCACGTCGGGCTCCCTGAATGGAGCCTACTTCTCCCTCTGCCTGTGTCTCTGCCTCTCTCTCTGTGGGTCTCATGAATAAATAAATAAAATCTTAAAAAAAAAAAAAAAAAAAAACCTACCCAAAACAGTACTTGGCTCATAGTAAGTACTCAGTAAGTGTTAATGAAATGATGATTGAGAGCTTTTATGTGATAATTTAGAAAAGAAGAAAGTAGAGCTCAGAGAGGTTGAAGAGTTAAGTAACTTGCCCAAGGTTACAGAGAAATAGGGGGTAGAACCAGGCTGCAAAACAAGCTTGGGGTGACTCTCATTCTTAGCAAATGCTACCTGAATGGATAATAACTTCAATTCGGTGAGTGTTTTGTCCTGAAGAGGCAGAGGAAAGCCAGATCAGAATTTCAAATTTTGTGGGGAATTATGTATCAAACGTCTTACAAATCATCATATACTTTGATTTGGTAATGGTATTTACAGCAACACGTCCTAAGTAATAATTAGATTTATGCACAAGAATGAACAAGAGTGACATTTACTGTAGCATTATTTATAGCAGGAAAGAAAGAAACCTAAATATCCAACAATAGAAGAAAGATTAAATAAAGTATGGGGCATCTATAAAATGGAATACAATGTAGGCATTTTGTTGTCCAAGGAGAGTAAAAGACAAAATAAGCACCACCATTTATTGAGCACTTACTCTGCACCAGTAAGCTAAGCACTCTGCATAAATTATGCCATTTAACTCTCACCAGAATCCCATGAGGTCTGTATTATTACTCCACTTTTTACCGAGAACTAAGAGGAACGTTAGGTTAAGTAATGGAGTTTTAGGTTAAAGGGATGGGCTCAAAGTCGCAGAGTCCCAGGATTTTTTTTTTTTTTTTTTTTTTTTTTTTTTTTTATTTGAGAAGAGAGAGGCAAGGGGAGGCAGATGAAGAAGGAGAAGCAGATTCCTTGCTGAGCAGGGAGTACCAGGATTTAAATTCATATCGGTCTGCCTCGGGAGCCTGTCTTCACCACTAGTCCTTCCTGCCTTGGCCGGTGAGATGTGCACATAAGTGAAAAAAAGCGGGATACAAGTATATTTCTAGAATATCATTTTGTTTCTCTGTATACAAAAAGAGACTAGAAGGAAAGGTTCCCCAAAGTGTGTGGATCATCTTCAGGGGATGGATTCTGAGTGTTATTTTATACTTTTTTATATTTTCTGAAGTTTTTACACACAGTTGTGGGTTTTTTGTTTGTTCGTTTTTTTGAAAAAAGGGTTCCCCAAAATACTGATGGGAGCTCCCGGGTGAAGTCAGTCCCCAGTCACCAGGGGGCAAGCCCAGCGCAGCCCAGGAAGGGGGCTGGGAAGGACCGGTGCGCACTGCGCCCTCTGCCCGCCCTGCCCACCCGCACCCGCACCCGCACCCGCACCCGCACCTGCACAGCGGGTCAGAGACGCAGTCGCGCCGCAGCTGCAGGCAGTTGGGGGCCCCCGCCGGCAGCGCGCAGCCGGGGGCGATGGTGTTGCGCCGCCGTCGCCCGCAGCCCTGGTCCGAGGGGGCGCAGGGACACAGCAGCAGGCCCTGGGCGTGCGGCTCCGACGCCTTCGCAAAGAAGGCGCGCAGCTGCCGGAGGCAGGTGTGGCGCTGGCAGCGGGACCCCGAGCACGCCTCCGCGTAGGCCTTGCGCAGCCGGTCACACTTGTCGTTAAGAGTGCACAGCATGGCGAACTTGAGGCAGAGATCTGAGTCTGCGGGCAGAAGGGCACCAGGGCACCAGGTCACCAGTCGTCTCCGCAAACGTGTGGCCCAGTGTAGCCAGGAACCCCTGCGACCCTGAATACGGCCGCCGCTAACCCGGGGCTCCTCGGGGCTTTCCCACTACCCACAAACTCTGGTATTTGTGGTCCTCCCTCATCCTAGTCTTCAGCTTGCCTGGGTGTAAAAAAAAAGGGGGGGGGGAAGCAGCAGCAGCTCTATAGATATAGATATCTCTCTCGTTTATCTAGCATTAAAGTGGCCAGAAAGCTAAAAGGAAACTCCTCCATCCTCAATCCCACAAAATCTCATGGTGGAAATCACCATGTTTGTTTTGCATCTATTCTGTACCCCGTCTGTCTTTAATGATTGATGCATGATGCCTAAACACTCCCTATACTCTGAGTCCTGGGAAATTATGGTGATATTTCTATTAACAGAATATTCCAGCAGTCAAAACAATAAAGTATTCCCAGATTCCTTGTAACAAAGAGTTTATGTATTAGTCTCTGTGCTTTTCTCTGAAAATTCTAATCCTACTACAGGCTTGACTGTGCAACAAAGTTCACATCTTTCTCAAAAAGTGAGAGCATGCGTGTGTGCTCCTTTCCAATTAACACAACAGCCTCACTTTCCTGAAAAACATGCATTTTAGTCCTTGCTAGACAGATGGCTCCCACCCTGAGTCACCCCTGAGGAGTTACCGTCTCTCTCACCATGTTCCCTGCCGGATACCTCACCCATTTCATTAGAATGGTTTGAAAACAAGCAATTTCCTAGTCTTCAGGGATAGATAGCTACTTTCCTGGTTGCCTCAAATAAGGGTAAATACTACATTTCAGCATATTTTTTCTGGGATGGCTGCCACCCCACCAAACCCTTTGTAGAGACCAATCTTTTGGAACCTGGGAGCCCTAATAGGCTACCTTCAAATGCCTCCCTAATACCTATGGCTCTTTGTTGACTTACAAGACTATGCCATGCCTACAGCTCAAACTCCCACCCTGACACAATGCTTCTTTAGTCACCTGGCAGACTAGAACTTTCCCCCATTGCACCCTTTGGTTTTTGTTTCCCACCAGCTACCCTCCCTCCTTGCAGGGTCCAGGCCTGCCCCTCACTCCCCAGCCTCGGCTTGCCCTCCACACCTGGTTTGAGCATGTTCAGTTTGCTGAGATTCATTTTCCAGGGTTTTCTGGTCACTGTGTCTTCATAGGGGAAGACATCCAGTTCATAGTCACCTAGAGACAAGGCAACAAGAATCTTGAGGACTGGGCTGGGGGAGTGGCAGCAGGAGGGGCTGAAGCTGCTAGGTCAGCCCTCAAAGCTCTGTGGAAAAAAGGAAAAGGCACAGTCTCTACCTAACTAGCTGCAAGCTGTTCAGAGGTGACAAAAAGCAAAACAAGGACATAAAGTTGGAGGCTGGGCTCAATGAATACACTGGGTTTAACTACAAGAAGAATAAAGTTACCACGTGTTGAGTACACTGTGTGCTGGGTACCAGGGTATAAGTAAAAAAGAAGAAAGAATTCATTCTCACTTAATTGTCCTAGAAGCTTTTGAGTAGGTAAGAAGAAATAAGCTGAGGAGAGGTTAAGTCGCTTTCTCAGGCTCACAGAGGCTAAAAAGTAGAGCTGGGTCTTGAAACCTACACTATCTGATTCCAGAGTCTCCACTCCTAACCACTAACCACATGGCCTACGGGTACCTAAGCAGGCAAGGGAACTCTATCTTGTTTTCTTCTACTGTTGAGGAAGGGGCAGTAGAAGACCCTGTTTGTGGCCTGACCATGTAGCTATGGATTCATGTTGAGGAGGCAACGTGAGGCTGAATCTCAAAGCACAGAACTCTGGGAGAGACAATGATCTCAAAGGAAACATATCTTTCCCAGTCACCCCCAGGGTGCTGTGGGTTCCTGCAGGGGACATAAAAGGTCCTATAAAGTCACTGTATAGCTCATACACATGGTGAACCTTCAATAAAAGTTGGCTAATAAATCTTGTTGGAAGAGAGAGGTGAGACAATGCAAGGTGTCACCCAATATGCCTTTGAGAGTGCATCTTTAGGAGAGAAGAAATATGGATGAGATCAAGCAAACAGGAAAGGGTGGTCAAGATATTTGGGGATATCTGAAAGCTCCCAAGGGAAAAAGTGGGAAGGCAAGAGATCCAGGGAGAAGTCTCTGGGGAAGTTCTGAAAGAGAACTGATTAGGATGAGGAGTAGAAACAAGGAACAAAAAGTATGGTAAATTGTAGTATTGTTTCCAGTTATAGCTAGGTATGTACCCTGTGAGAGGATTATACACCCAGCCCTTTTCCCCCTTGCCATGTGACTCTCAGGCCCCCTAGAAGAGGAGTACACTTCCACACCCTACGGCAAGCAAGGATTGCCTGTGGGACCTGCTTTGGCCTATGGATGGTGAGCTGAAGTGACATAAATCACATCTGAGGAGAAGCTTTAAGAACCATCATGTGGGGCGGCCCCGGTGGCTCAGTGGTTTAGCACTGCCTTCAGCCCAGGGCCTGATCCTGGAGACCTGGAATCGAGTCCCATGTCTGGCTCCTTGCATGGAGCCTGCTTCTCCCTCTGCCTGTGTCTCTGCCTCTCTCTCCCTGTGTCTCCCATGAATAAATAAATAAAATCTTAAAAAAAAAAAAAAAAGAACCATCACGTGGTCCTGTGGCTGCTCTTTTCCCTCTTTCAGCCTGGGTCCTCGAAAGAAGAAGACAGGTAGAGAGCAAAGACAAAGCCAACTCAAGGAAGCCCACAGCAGGTGTGTAACATGAACAGAAAAGAGATTTTTGTTATAGAAGGCCCCCTTACGTGGGGGTTGGTTAGTTTTTACTACAACATAATCTAGCAAATTCTTATTAAAAATGTAACTGGTATTTAGAAATGAGTGTGGCAGTAACAAAAAAAAATCTAAAATGTGTGGTATTGCCTTTGGGGCTGGGCAATGAATGGTTGGTGAATAAGCTGTGTCTGGGATATGGAAAATAGGAGTCTTCAATATGTAGTGTCAAAGCCTTTGGTAAAATTGTTGCCTGCAATAATTTGCAAGGAAGATGTACTGAATGAGAATGAGCTTTAAAGGAAAGAAGTGGAGAAGCAGTCCAGTATGACTAGTATGTCTTGATTGCTACTGGCTGCATTTTGCCAGGTACTACAAGAAAGATAAAAGTTCAGGGCAGAACTGGCCAGTTTGCAAATAGGGAGGAAAAAGAAAAGAAAAAAATCCAGAAATTCCAGGATTTGTAGGATTAAGAGATGCAATTGCATATCCTTCAAATAGTAAAATATAAAATTGAAAGAGGTTTTGAGTAATAAGGTGATCCCACTCAGCCTTGGGGCATGCACCAATTCAATGATTATGGCTACCACGCCCTTTGTGATCTCTCACTGATGAAGATGGTATTTTTTTTTAATTTTTTTATTTTATTTATGATAGTCACAGAGAGAGAGAGAGAGAGAGAGAGAGAGAGGCAGAGACACAGGCAGAGGGAGAAGCAGGCTCCATGCACCGGGAGCCCGATGTGGGATTCGATCCCGGGTCTCCAGGATCGCGCCCTGGGCCAAAGACAGGCGCCAAACCGCTGCGCCACCCAGGGATCCCTGAAGATGGTATTAATAAATCCTGCCAGACAGACAAATATGCTCAGGGAAAGAAGACTAGGGTAGTGGCCCTTCCACAGAAGCCTGATAAGAGCAAGATACTTTTTTTTTTTTTTTAAGATTTTATTTATTCATGAGAGGCACAGAGAGAGGCAGAGGCAGAGGCAGGAGAAGCTAGCTCCCTGTGGGGAACCTGATGCAGGACTCGATCCTGAGACCCAGAGATCACAACCTGAGCCAAAGGCAGATGTTCAACCCCTGAGCCACCCAGGTGGCCCTCCCCAAGAGCAAGACACTTCTAATTAGATCTAGAGACACATGTCTTGAATTATAGGGAAGGCTATTGGCCCATGAGGTGACAGAAACCAAAGATACAAAAAGCAATTACGTTTTGAGAATGTTGTATTGCCAAGAGCCACCAGCCTGGATTCAAATAGACTCTCTGGGAGTCTTAAAATGCACCAACATTCCTCAGGTAGGAAGCCTCAAGGAGGTGGTAGTCTCCAATACCCTTCTCAGACAGGGCCAAAGAAAACAATGGAGAAGGAAGGACCTGCCAGGAGCAGGGGGGTTAGGCCAAGAGTGTTGGAGAACAACAGATAAAGCAACTCTCAGAAGGAGCAAAAGCAGAGCCTTATTAAGGAGCAGCACCACTACCAAGGGAGGATGGCCCCTACGACGACCAACGACATGCATGCAGTAGGACCTCAGCAGAACAGCTCTGGGGCAACGTCTGCCATGTGCTCCCCACTGCTCCCCTTTTTGAGAGTTCATTGTGGTTCTCCTGTCCCTGTTCCACTGTTGTACAAGGAATATATATTAGAGGCAGGTGACCTGTCTTTTTTGTCCATAAGTAGCTAGATCAGATCAAGAGGAGTCATATCCAGACCCAACAGAGAAATTATCATAAGGTCCTAGACTGGTAGCCTGATACACTGTTTGGCTAGAATTCTTAGGAGGTCTTCCTTAGAAAGTGGGTTGATGGGTGCCTGGCCGGCTCAGCTGGAGGAGCACACGACTCTTGATCTTGGGGTTGTGAGCTTGACCTCCATGTTTGGTGTATAGATTACTTAAAAATAAAAAATCTGAAAGGAAGAGGTGGGGAGAGAGGGAAGGGGGAAGGAAGGAAGGAAGGAAGGAAGGAAGGAAGGAAGGAAGGAAGGAAGGAAGGAAGGAAGGAAGGAAGGAAGGAAGTTAGTTGATACATTTTGCTTGTGGAAGAGAGAGAAATGACTATTTTAACCTGGGACTCTGGGAAATTGTATATTATCTCCGACTATTTTTGCCCTCCCTGTAAGATTAGATGTCTTCACTTATTGCCCCATGATTTTCAGGGTCTCCTGTGGGAGAAGTATACTTCTGCCCACCAGAGATGTCAGGCTTGGTCACATGATCTGCTTTGTTCATGGAATGTGAGGCCTATGTATTTCATGTAACATTTGAGTAGAAGCTTTTAAAGGCACCTGCTATTGCTCATTCCCTTCTGCCATGAAAAAAGAACATCCCAGACAGAGGCTGTACCTGGATTCCAGAATGAAGTGCACACATGGCATAGCTAACACAGCACATGAGCAAAAACTAAATCTTTGTTTTACAGGTCACGGTTCTGTTACTGCAGCAGAGTCCAGTGAAAGCTGACGAACATGGAAAGGAATCGCTGGAAAGAGTCAAAGGAAGCTCCCCTCTCTCTGGTTCTTCCAGTGCCTTCTCTCTTACTATCTTCTGTCTGTTGATGAGTGTCCTTTCTGTGAAAGGCAGGACCAGGACATCGCCTCCCCGTCTCTCTGAACTTCCTGATTCCACTGTATTTGGAATCTGTGAAGGGGTTAAGATCATTTCCCTCCTTGTCCTGTCCATACTCTGCTATTCCAGGAGCCATCCAGGTTGGGCCTCAGCCTGGTACAGAGCTCTGCTAGGAGGCAGCTACATACTACTAGGCAAGAAAGGGGGAAGTGGGGAGGAGAGGGCAGTGCTGTGGATGCCCAGAAGGATACTGCCGATTCCTCCCTCTACTCCTTACTGATATCAAATGCAGAGCTTTGTTACCACCCCACTCAGAATCCGCCCATTAGCCTATATTCTGCAGGATTAAACAACAACCCACAAGAGCCACCTTCTTTAGCCAAGTTCACTCTACAACGGGGGCCTCACCAAGGCTGCGGGCAAGGTGAACGGTCCAGTAGATGTCCAGGCAGGCGACTTGGTTCTTCATGTGCCGGTGGCATGTGCAGCTCATCAGAGAGCTATTCTTGAGGTGCTGTGCTGCCTCCCTGCACTCTTCAGGGACCAGAAACTCCTGCACGGGTGATGGGGTGCTTACACTAGAGGTGCAGGAATTCAGGTGGTGGTAGGCAGCACTGCAAATAGGATCAACTTGGCATTTCCTCTTGGCCTGGATACAGTTTACCAGTCGGCCTTCGGTGGGGAGGAGGTCTGTGGTGGAGAAAGAGAGACAAGGTGAGGATCACATATGGTCGCAGGAGCTACCTGGGAGTGGCAAGTTGTAGAGTAGTGAAGGGGGAGGGATTCAAGACAACCTTGCGCAGCAAAGTTTTGGGGTGGCCCAAAGGCCTTTAGGACTAAGTGAGGAGAAAAGCCCTATAGGAGTCAAGAATCCGCAGCTGTCACAGTATGGACAGAGCAGATCAGGTCCAAGAAGAGGTGGGCTTGAAGAGAAGTGGCTCAGCCTCCTGGGAGAAGGAGGGGGACTATTTTTTGAAGCTGAACCTGGTGACCCTGCCAGGCACAGGAAAGAAGGTTCTTGGCAGAGGAATGCATGGGCAGGTCTAGTATCATAACCTGAGACATGGCAACGCGAATGGGAGTGCAACAACTCTGAGGCTTCCACTCAAAGTCATTTAAAAATACCTTCCAGAGGGAATGAGCTGGTGTTGGGGGAGCTGTTGCTGATTCTGTCACTCAAAAATACCAAGGTTGGTTATGGTTTAGCCTACATGGAAGGCTCTACATCCTAGGACTTAGCACCTCTATCAAATGGTAACAAGAATGCCATCATGTCTCCCGGTGCATGGAGCCTGCTTCTTCCTCTGCCTGTGTCTCTGCCTCTCTCTCTCTCTCTCTCTCTGTGACTATCATAAATAAATAAATAAATAAATAAATAAGAATGCCATCATTTCATAAGCTTTACAAGGTGAAACTTCTATGAGTCATTTTTAATTCTTCTCTTTCCTTCACATCCTATGTTCAACCCAAGTCCTGTCAACTCCACGAATATTAGGAAGCTGTCCGCTTCTCTCAACATCTATCACCACCTCCTTAGCTCAAACCACCATCAACTCCTGTCCAAACTACTTCCAAGACGATTGGTCTCCTCAATTCTATTTTCCAAATTCATTCTCCCATACCATTCAGCCATCTTTTGTTGTTTTCCAGCTTTATTGAGAAATAATTAACATCTAACATTGTGTAAATTTTAGGTGTGCAATGTGATGATTTGATTCGTGTATATGTTGTGCAGTGATCAACCCAGTAAAATCAGTTAATACATCCTGTACCTCATGTTAACTCCTCTCCCACTTCCTTCCACCCACACCTGCCTTCTGTTGCCACTGACCCAGACAAACCTGTGTGAACCTTAGCATTTTTGCCTTAGCCTTTCTTTCTGCTTGGAATGCTCTTCCCCTGATCTTCACATGGCTGGCCCCTGCTGGTAATTCACTTTTCAGCCTAAATGTTACCACAGAAAGACCATCCACAACAAATCAGAGTAAAATAACCCCCTAGCTACTCTATCACATCATTACTCCAAGACCCTGCATAGCACTTTCTATCACTTGATTTTTTTAACTTGATTTTTTATGACATATATTTTTAAAAAGATTTTATTTATTTATTCATGAGAGACACACAGAGAGAGAGAGGCAGAGACACAGGCAGAGGGAGAAGCAGGCTCCATGCAGGAAGCCCAATGTGGGACTCGATCCCGGGGTCATGCCCTGAGCCGGAGACAGACGCTCAACCACAGAGCCACCCAGGCATCCCATTAACTCGATTTTTTACTGATTATCTCCCAGTCTAGACTTCTACATCTCTCTTATCACTGCTCTGTCACCAGTGCCTAGGATAGTGCTTGTTTTTTATGAGCTCCTACTATTTATGAAATAACCAAATAACAGAGAAATTCTGTGGGCCACCTCTCTAACTTCTCTGAGCCCCTTCACTCTACTTAAAATCAAAGTGCTAAAATTAGGAGGGGTCTGAGTTTAGTTAGTCCAAACTTCTCTTCCAATCAGATGATAATCAAGTAGATTACTTATTAAAATGCAGATTTCTGATGCCACCCTAGAACTACTGGATAAGAATTTCTGGTGATAAGGCCTGAGAATCTGAGTTTTAGCAAGTTCACTGGAAAATATCATGCACCCTGAGAAGTGATCATATCCAATGCACAAACAAAGGCAGGCTCAGTAGTATTGATTACACCTTTTGCTTCAGGTTCCAATAAGCTTCAGCGTGGCATCACGTTTTTATTTAAATTTTTGATATTTTGCTCATCGTGCATTTTGGGGGGATCATCGGTTTTGATTTTTAGTATACATGCTGCTGAAGTGAGCACTAATTTTGATTTAAAAAAAATACTACACTGGGCAGCCCTCGTGGCGCAGCGGTTTAGCGCCGCCTGCAGCCCGGGGAGTGATCCTGGAGACCCAGGGTCGAGTCCCACGTCGGGCTTCCTGCATGGAGCCTGCTTCTCCCTCTGCCTGTGTCTCTGCCTCTCTCTTGCTCTCTCTGAATGAATAAATAAATAAATCTTAAAAAAAAAATACTACACTGAGAGGCACCTCACTGGCTCAGTTGGTTGAGCATGCAACTCTTGATATTGGGGTTGCAAATTCAAGCCCCATGTGGGGTGCAGAGATTACACAAAAAAACGAAATAATTGGGACATCTGGGTGGCTCAAGCAGTTGAGCATCTGCCTTTGGCTCAGGCATGGTCCTGGAGTTCTGGGATCGAGTCCCACATCGGGCTCCTGCATGGAGCCTGCTTCTCCCTCTGCCTATGTCTCTGCCTCTCCCTGTGTCTCTCATGAATAAATAAAATCTTAAAAAAAGAAAACAATGAAATAATCTTTTTAAAAATACTGCATTAAAATATTCTTTATCTTGACTACTATTTCTTGGTATCTCCTTCACTCCTCCACCTCAGTTCCAATCTTGTGTAGGGCAATTTACTTCAATTTCTGGACCTTAGTTGCCCAAATGTAAGGTGAGGGATTTGGATTAAGCCAGTGTTTCTCAAAGGAGGGCTAGGGAAGAGACAGGTTAGTCCCCTTTAATAGGTATATAATTTCCAAAGGTGGGGCATCAGGGTGGCTCAGATGGTTAAACATCTGCCTTTGGCTCGGGTCATGATCTCTAGGTCCTGGGATTGAGCCCCACATCGAGCCCCACATTAAGCTTCCAGCTCAGTGGGGAGTCTGCTTCTCCCTCTCCTTCTGCCTCTGTCTCTGCTTGTGCTCTCTGTCTCTCTCTCAATCTCTCAAATGAATAAAGACAAAATATTAAAAATATATACATAAAAAATGTCCAAAGGTAATGGGTGGTTCAAAAAAGCTATTTGATCATTATATACGTGGAAGATGAAAAAACAACTTTTGAAATTTCAAAAACAGATTTAGGGAAGGCATGAGATATTTATCTTTACTAAAAGGAAAACAGATTTAAACAGTTTGCAAAATACTAAATGTTTAAGATGTTACTTCTGGTAGGTATATCTAGTAAGTGCTTAATGAAAGAAATGTAAAAAAAAGTCCAAATCTCATTGCTTAAACTGGACTAAATATTGAATCAACAATTCTCTAAAGTAAATCTCTCCGGGTGCCTGGGAGGCTCAGGTCATGATCTCCAGGTTCTGGAATCAAGCCCCACAGTACCAGCATGGGGCTTCCTGCTCAGAGCAGAGTCTGTTTCTCCCTCTCCCTCTCTCTCTCTGCTCCTCATTCATGCTCACTCTCTCTCTCAAATATGTAAATATATATATATATATATATATATATATATATATATATATATATACTTTTTAAAAGTAAATCTCTCTTATTTCATAGCTGATAGTTCACTGAATCCGAACAGCAGTGGATTTAGGAGCAATTGCAGCTCAACAAAAGAAGGTAGGGGCAATGTTAAATTTCATCATAAGTGGGGGAATTTGTTCCACTTTTTTTTTTTTTTTTAAGATTTTATTTATTTATTCATGAGAGAGGCAGAGACACAGGCAGAGGGAGAAGCAGGCTCCCTGCAGGGAGCCCGACGTGGGACTCCATCCCGGGTCTCCAGGATCGAGCCCTGGGCTGAAGGCCCTGCTAAACCGCCGAGCCACCCGGGCTGCCCATGTTCTACTTAATTGGTTAATGAGGAAGGTGTTGCCTGTTTATCCCCGATCTTGATGTGCAGCTATACGTTGAGGTTAATGAAATTTTCTGGGCGGTCAAATCAGCCTGGCGATACCTTGCTGCCCTATTTTCCTGGTGGAACCACTCGGGACAGACCAGCGCTTTCCCTCTCCCGTTTCTGTTTGGCAGTGAAGACTGCAGGTCTGCGGTACTACTTCGTGGACGAGGTGATGGTCCCGCGCGGCGTCTGCCTCAGCACTGCCTCCACCCAGGCTCTGTGCAGGAGCCCCACGACGAGATTCCATGCACCCCTCCCACCCCCAAAGGTCTTGGGCATGTTCCCTGGGATCCTGGACCCCACACTACCCTGCCGGGAACTGGCATGGTCCTAAAGCCAGGCCTTGAACTGTACGTCCACAAACTGTCCACTGTATGTAGAATAGGGCAGGCACCGTGCTGAGCCATTTTCCCCTATAGCGAGTTTTCTGCTCCCGCTAAAACAATAAAAATGGGTCCTGAAGGCGGGAGGGGCGGGGAGAGGTTGGTGGTGAGAAATATCCTCAAATAATGATGTTAGCAAGTTCTAGCAGCAGTCTACAACCCGCATTTGTGACAAGTCAGTTTTAGCAAAAACTCGTCTTTCTTCACCTGTACGTCGTGCCCGCGTCCCCAGTCCCTACGGGAGGGGAAGCGTTGAACCCACGCGGGGCAAACGGCGGTCCCGCCTCCTCGGGATGCTGTCGTGGAGCGGCCCGGCCCCGACGCTTCGGTCGGTGCAGACGCGGCTCAGCAGAGGGGCGCGGGGTGGGGGACGGCGAGGAGATGCTGCTGCGCCGGCCGCCGCGGGCCTTCAGTCCGTCGTAGTTGGTGAAGTGTACCCGGAGGGAGGGCATGCCCTTCCTGGCGCCCCGGGGCTCCTCCCCCCGACAGCTGGGACCCCGCGACGCGGTGCCCGAGCCCCCGGGTGCCGGGAGCCCCGCTCCCGCCCTCCCGCTAGCCGCCCGGCCCGACCCGCGCACTCGCCACTCACCAGCCCGGAGCGGCCGCGGCAGCAGCGGCAGCAGCAGGAGCGGGAGCAGGAGCACCGTCGGCGGGGCCCGCGGGGTTGGGGGACGCCCCATGGCTCGGTCCACTCGCCGCCCCGCAGCTTCCCGGCCTCCGCGAGCCGCCTCCGGGGCCGCCCCCGCCTCCCCGCGCCCGCCCGCGCACTCTCTCCCGCCCGGGCCTGGGCGCCGCCCTCCGCCTCCCGGGCGCACCGAGCTCCTCGCCGCTCCCGCCGGGGGCAGGAGGCGGCGGGGCGGGCGGGGGCACCTGCGAGCTGCTGGCCGCCCCCTGGGGGAGGCTTCTGCCCCAGACCGTCGTGGCCGCTGCTGCTGGAGAGTCGCCGCCTTGGGCGACTCCAGGATTTATCCAGAAAAGCACTGTTTCTCACTTGCTGGAGCTCCCACCCCCTCCCCTACACTCGCTCCAGGAACCTCAAGCGGAATCTTGCAGCAAAACTCGAACTAGCACAAGGGCAGTTTCACTTCTAGTATTTATTTTTCCGATTAGAATTTGCACACCCATCCTCCATTTCCCCTCGTAAGTAACCTCAAGGATAAGCTCAGGCTGTTATCATTAACCCCACAATTCTGCAAAGGTAGGTCCCAGACAGGTGAAGTGGCTGGGCGGAAGGCGGTCCTGTGGCCAGACCCAGGATCTATGTCAGACTAGCCTCCTCCAAAATTCAGTGCCAAGAGGGATCATGGGAGGATCAAACCCTCCTCAGATTAGAGTATTCCCTGGAGGAATGACAGGATCACTGAGGAAGGTGGCTAGAAAGACCTCTTCATCTTTAGGTAATGTTCCAGAAAGCACCTGCTCTACCAGGATTAAACAGCGAGGTAGAAACCCATCTGTGCCCAGAGCCCAGGATCTTTCCCCACAAGGGTAAGGGTATTTGTTGGATCTAGGGTTGATTCCCACCTGCTGCCCGGGTAAAAACAGAGGCACAATGACTTGGAAGAATAAGCAGTGCTCAGATAGAAAATGATGAAAGCAAGTGGGGGTCTTTGCCCCCTACCCCTGAAGCCCAAGCCCTCTCCTCACTTGTACAGAGGCCTGGCGGAGGGCCAGGAGTGGGGTACTGAGAAGTGCAATATAAAGCTCTGAGATTTATTGGCTGCTGCTTCTGAATATGGCCATCCTGCTGTGGCCTCTGGGGGGCATTTGTCGATGTAATCAGCCCAGAAAGAGAGTCATTCCAGCCAGGGGTGTAAATCACCCTTCACAAAGCTAGGAGGGAGACATGTGGCCCTAGATAAGGAAGAAGAGATGTGGCCTCTTGTGCCCTTTCCTCCCTTCTCCTGCCCAGGGGGAGCTAGTTCCTGAGCTGTAATGCACTTTAAATGGAGTTTGTGCTTCGCTTTAATCTCTATCTGCCCTGCCAGTCTTCCAGAAGAGCTGTGAAAGTGAACATCTGGCTACTCAGCTTTTGTACAGGGCCTGTTTTCCGCCAGCTCCATACTACCTCCTTATAACTTCTCCTCCAGTAAGATTAGAGAGCTGACCTGGGAACAGATAGCCCCCCACTGTCCACTCTGGCAATAGTTTCAGAATGGAATTTAAAAGCAAAGGGTAACAACATCAAAATTTTATTTACTTATTTGAGAGATATAGAGAATATGTGTGTACGTGGGGAGGGGTGGAGTGGCAGAGGGAGAGGAAGAGAGAAACTCAAGCAGACTCCGAGAGCTTGGAGCCTGACTCGGGACTTGATCTCATGACCCTGAGATCTGACCTGAGATGAAACCAAGAGTTGGATGCATAACCAACTGCACCACCCATTCACCCTAAAAGGTAACAATTTCAGATGGCTGGGATGCTAGGAAACGGCTCAGAGATGTATGAATCAACAGAGGCGGGAGGGCGAGATGAGGGGTGTCACCTCTGCTCCCCCCCCCCCCTTCAGTAACCAAGCCTAATCAAGTTTGGCGGCAGAATAGGCTGGGGAAAAAGCATGTGCTCAGAATGCATACTCTAAGTGTCTATTCAGTGCCATTCCTATGGAATGGACAAGGAAGGTAGGAACAAAGTCAAAATGCTAGGCTAAGACCAATACCCAATTCCACCTGTTAACAGGCCAGCCTTTTTGTGAGAATGAGATGCTGGAGCAACTTTCCATGTGGGCAGTGGAGTGGAGAGCCTGACATCACAAGGCCTTGAATGATGATTGGAAACCAGAGGTAGGAGAGGGATGAGGAAGACTGCAAATAAATATGACTCCAACATTTATACAGACAGCTCTTCCAGCACACACTCTCCCTACCAACCATGTCCCGTGACTGCCAACACCTGCTAGATAAGCAGCATTGCCTTTGGGAACCTTGTGGATAATGACAAATGAGTCTGTCCTTTCTACAAAGACGATGCTACTCAGCTGTCATTCAGTTCAATGTCTTTTGAGACTGTTCATGGGTTTAACTTTGTACCAGGTACAACAATGATTAAGACACAAATCCTGCTCTGGGAAGCTTTGCAATCCACTGATTGGGTTCAACAGTCTAAAAACCTTGCATCTTACTCCACCTTCATTTGTAGTCATGGTTTTCTGCATTCTAGCAAGCCCTCTCTCACTGGAAGCCTTAACTCCTGCTGCTAACCTCACCTAGGATGTTAGCAGTATGGTGAATAGTTAAGAACACAAGCTTTCTAGACTGTCTGGATTCGACTGCCATTTCCAACAAAGGCTAGATGGCCTTGGGCACAGCACTTAATTTTCCTGTGCTTCAGTTTCTTCATAGGTAAAATTAATAACAGCATCTATTTGATGGAACAGTTGTGAGGATTATACAAATATACATAGTGCCTGGCACAGAGCAAGCGCTGAATAAATGGTATCATTTCCAGGGGGCATGCAGGAGTTAATTTTTCTGTGATCTTGGCCTGCCCCCAACTACCAGACTTGCTGCTTTGGAGCTGTAGGCTATAGTACCTTTTTCCTTTGCTAGTGGGCCAGACTGCTTATAGGGATGGGGGAAAAAGGGGGAATCATTTCCTACCTTGTCAGTCTCTTGAGGGCAGGGACAGTGTCATAATTGAATACCTGTGGTACTTAGAATTGACAACCCCAGATATATGTTTAAGGGAATTGGTGTTTCTTCAACATTTGCCTGAACTGAATAGGGAAAGAGAATCTTCTATACTTCCTCCCAACTTTATATTGATGAGGAAAGGAAAATGTTCCTCCCCTCTCTATGGCAGAGGTCAGCCGGGTCCTGAGCTGAGATCGAAAACCACGTTTTTAGAAAGGTTTCCAACCTTCCTTTCTTGACTTTATGATGAACAAATACAGTCAGTGTTAGTGTAGAGCTAACCGGCTCTGTGCTTCATGCCAAGGTCTCTGGGCTGGGGTCTTAGCCCTTAGCCTCACCTGCTAAGCCCATGCAACCCTTATGGCCCTGACTTCTTAAGAAATCTATAATTGAGGCTCTTACATATTTAACATCTAATACAAGGCCACTCTAGAAAGGCACACTGTTCTTTGATGAGGATTTGGTAACAGTGAATCCATTCAAGGTACAAACACTGGAGCCATACTGCCCAGATTCAAATCCCAACACTATCATCATTAGCTGTGTGATCTTAAAAAGTTACTTAATCCCTGTTTCTCAATTTATCTGTAAAATGTGCACAATAAGTACCTGTGTCACAGAATTATTGTGAAAATTAGCTTATACATATAAAATGAGTTCGTAAAAAGTCTTGCATATAGTAAGCACCTGAAAAATGTTTACTATTATTATTCCTGAAAATAACATGAATCAAATTACATGGCACCTATGCAATGGAAGGATATTACAAGATATTATATAGGAAAATGGTGCCTTTTGGGCAAATACTATTTTTTTCATAAAGCAGATAAACTAAGCCCTAGTTTTCATCTTGCAACTCAGAATTTCCACTTAATTTTTTAAAATTTTTATTTATTGGCACTCCAGGGATCCTGGGACTCCAGGATCACGACCTGAGCTGAAGGCAGAAGCTCAACCACTGAGCCACCCAGGGGGCCCCCATAAGGTTGACTTTAAAAAGCAAGTCATGGGTCTCCTGGGTGCCTCAGTCAGTCATGCTGACTCTCACTGTGTGCCTATCATAAATAAATAAAGAGAGAGAGAGACAGGCAGAGACATAGGCAGAGGGAGAAGCAGGCTCCATGCACCGGGAGCCTGACGTGGGATTCGATCCCCAGTCTCCAGGATCGCGCCCTGGGCCAAAGGCAGGCGCCAAACCGCTGCGCCACCCAGGGATCCCGAATTTCCACTTAATTAAGATTACTGAAATGTGAACCTGTGTAGCAGTCTCTTCCCAGGAGAGGGAGGGGCTTGGTTCTACTTTTCTGAAGAAAATGATCAGGAAAAGACCCACTAGGTTAGGCAATGAATCAGGGGACCCCCTCCTCATACTTGGAGGTGGAAGTGCTTCATTTTTCTCAGGGTGCCTGTTTGGCAGTGGTAAGTATGTGGTAGTGGGATGGAGGAGCAGAATATTCTCCAAATCCACTTAATAGGGAAACAGCTTTTCTCTCCTTGCCTCTCAGCCCTTCTGAGCTCTGAGCTCAAAGGCTCCAGGAGAAGGCCAGGTAGCTTCGCTCCAGAAGCTGCCTTAAAGAGTACAGCAGTGCCCTCTGCTGGGTGGCGCACGAACGACAGTTCAGGAGAACTGCACTGGCGAATCTTAAAAACACCAGTCCAGCCACTGCCCTGCTTTCCTCCCACTCACCTAAAAAAGGTCTCCGTGGGACACCTAACTGCCTCAGTGGCTGAGTGTCTGCCTTTGGCTCAGGTCCTGATCCCGGGGTCCCGGGACCAAGTCCCGCATTGGGCTCCCTGCATGGAGCCTGCTTCTCCCTCTGCTTGTCTCTGCCTCTCTCTCTCTGTCTCTCTCTCTGTGTGTGTCTCTCGTGAATAAATAAATAAAATCTTAAACAAAAACAACAACAAAAAGTCTTCCTGCTCCAGAACCTGGGAAGAGGTCAGTTTTGTCTCATCTCAGCCAAGCTTCAGAGCCTCTCTGTCCTTTTCTAGTTCTGGGCTATCATTGCTACTAGGTTAATGCAGGACAGTGACAATACTTAGTAAATTCCACTGCCACCCTGGGCTATAGGGCTGCATCTCACTACGAAGCCTACTTGCCTTCAAGAACTCTAAGAATGGAAAGCCTGCAATAGTGCTGAAGAATGCAGTTTAGGTGGTCTTCCTTAGGGCGACTGGGTGGCTCAATCAGTTAAGCATTTGCTTTGGCTCAGGTCATGATCCCAAGGTTTTGGGATTGAACCCTGAGTCAGGTTCCCTCCTCAGCGAGGATCTTGCTTCTCCCTCTCCCTCTGCCTGCCTCTCTGCCTACTTGTGTTCTCTCTCAAGTAAATAAATAAAATATTTTAAAAAATAAAAGTAAAAGGTCTTCCTTAAGTGCCCTTGCTTGCTACTTTTGTATCCTTTTATTTCTATCTTCAGACAGCACAGATCTCTATTTCCAACTATCCCAAGTCTTTTTTTTTTTATTTTTTATTTATTTTTTTTTTAATTTTTATTTATTTATGATAGTCACAGAGAGAGAGAGAGAGAGAGGCAGAGACACAGGCAGAGAGAGAAGCAGGCTCCATGCACCGGGAGCCTGAAGTGGGATTCGATCCCGGGTCTCCAGGATTGCGCCCTGGGCCAAAGGCAGGCGCTAAACCGCTGCGCCACCCAGGGATCCCCAACTATCCCAAGTCTTAAACTTATCTCTGTGAAATGTGAAATGAAGTCAAGGAAAGAGTTGGGAAATGGAAAAAGTCAAAATTCCATTGAGGCTGGAGATAAGGAATCTTTTCAAGCCCAACTCAGACCTATAACCTGCCTTAGAGATGCCAATCACCTTGGTTTTCTGAGCCTAGTTATCAGGCTGCTGAGTGTGAGGCACACTTTCAGGTAACTCATACCATAGAAAGGAAAGCTGGGATATTGCTAAAGAATGCAATTGAAACGGTTTTCCTTAAGGGGCACCTGGGTGGTTTAATTGGTGGAATGAGTCCTGCCTCCAGCTCTGCACTGGGCAGGGTGATTCTCTCTCTCTTCCTCTGCCCCTCTTGCACCCCTCTCCCCACCCTACCCCCTACCCTCACTTTAAAAAAAAAAAGTTTTCCTTAATTCCACAGCAGTGGTTCTCAAGCCTCAGCATACATCAGAATCACTTGAAAATTTTTAAAACCCAGAATTCTGAGCCCTCAGAGGTTTTGATTTAGTAGATCTGCTGTGAGGCCTGAAAATTTACATTTGAAAGAAGTTTAGATGATGCCCAGGGTCCAGGGCCCAAACTTTGAGAACCATTGGTCTAGAGAAAAGCATTTTGGTTCCAGCTATAAATCGAGATGGTTATACCTTTGCTTGAAGGAGTCTAACTTGGTGATCTCTTCCTTGTAAAGATCTTCTAGGAGCGGAGTGGGCTCACACAATCAAATCTCTCCTTTTGCAGTGTTTATTTTCCCATTTAAGAAAAAGGGAGAGAAGGAAACAAAGAAGGCAAGAAAGAAGATGGGCAACTCTCTTATATAGGCAAAAGCCCAGGAAAAGAGCTGGCTGGCCTGCTAGAAGAGAAGTCTAATTAGGAAGAGAATGTAACTAGTTCCTGAAGCAACACAAATCTCCATATAACTCAAGGCTACTCTCAGACTCCATCACCAGCCAGCAGCTCTGCTAAAACCAACCCCCAGGCCTGGAATTTCATTAGCTTGGCAACTTGTTGGTTTGCAGACAATCTTGGGTTTAGCCACATACAACATGGCCTCTTTCTGCTCAGGGTTTCTACAGCGTCTTTTGGTGACTCCTAAGCAGCCAACCACTGACCCATTATATCATGGGCTCACATCCTTCACCAGTAAGGCAATCTGCTCCTGCAGCTGCCGCTCCCCTTCCCATGCTTTGCTCTGGCTTCGACATCTCAGCAGCTCAGCTTTATGGTCTTGGTGATGCATAGGGCAGTAGCTCCGTGGTTCGCACAGCTCCTGAAAGGTAGGGAACAAAGTAAAGGATGCTCTAGTATCCAGAATTCTGCCACTATGTATAATAGAGATGCTATTTGGTGGTGGCTAAGAAGGAGCAGTAATTTCTTCTCAGAGGGCTTTGCAAGCCCTGGAAGTTGCATGCTTAAGTTGGCTCCCCTGAGTCTGAGCTCTCCTATTGCCCCATGTGTCCCATCCTTTACCGTATATTCTGGAAAGAAGTCTCTGTAGCCCCCTTTGAGGATATATAGTTCTGGGTAGTACAATGCAGGATACTGGTTCAGAGCCCTGTCCTCTTCTCTCAGAGAGCGGCACCTTTAGAGAAAACCCAGATGTGGGTGGGGTGGAAAGAAGCAAGGTCAGGATTCCATGGGCCATTCGCTGGGGAGGGGAAGGAAGAATAGACTATGGGTAACCCAACAGACCTCCAGATCTCACTGTTTTTGCAAAACAAGATTCAATAGTCATTCTTTCTCCTCCTCATTCCCAATCATTTTTCCTTTTCTGCACCAAACTTTTAAGTTGTAGAAACCTTTTCTTCCACCTCCCTAACCTTTAAACTACAATGCAAAGAATGCATTCATTCATTCCAGTCTCTGTCTGAACTGGTCTGGGTAGGTTCCCTGGTTGTAAGTCCCAATTCAAGATCCATTTCTAACCCCTGCCCTACCCCATTTAGACACTTACATTCGGGGACCCCTCTCTGAGGAGAATTCACAGTGGAACACGATGATTATTCTTTTCTGGGTGTCCAGAGGAACAATGGGCTTCTTCAGAAAGAAGGTATACAGTTCTTCCTGACTGTATAAGTTTAAGGCTCCCTGCAGAAGAATTTCAGTAATTTCTTCTTAAGGGCCTGCGGATAGTTTCAACACTTAGAAATAACTAGGATACTATCTTGGGATATTTGGGACAGGAAGTCTAGACTGTAAGCACTTTCAGGGTATAGATCTAATTAAGTCTCTGTGTCCATCCTCAAAGACTAGCATAGAGCTTGGCATGTAGTAGGTATTCAAATGTTTGTAGAACTGACCACTCCCCCACCCCCTCACCCCCAATGTGTAGGAATCATTGTGAGGAAAGTTTATGAGTGTCTACAAAGTGCTTCTCAGTCCTTGGATTAATATTTTCTTTCCAAGCAGGAGCCCCTGGCTCCAATAGAATAATGGGAGGTTGGTCTAGGAGGGAAAGGAAAAGTAAATTGCTCAAGGTATACAAAATTAGAACAGGAATGAGGACGTGTAGCTCTGATGTGCTCTAAATGTAGAACCTCTTCCCTGGTTCTGGAGTTCATAGGATCTTTGTCCATAGACCCTTCTCATTAAAGAGCTACCTCCAACTCCTCCCCACCAATGGCCTCAATGTAACCTAACCTGGATGTGTCCTCCCAGGTACTCGTATGGATAGCGGCAATCGATGATATAAAACTTCTCAATCAGACCCTGGAACTTCCCTGTCAGTAAGGCAGCCACCTGTATAGAAATGATGATCGAATACTTTGTTCCTCATCACTCTGGGAGACAAGAGTCAATCACACAGTTCCTGATTTGCATTCCCTTTAGTCACCCAGGATTCCACTCTATGCCCAGTCTCCAAAAGCCCCCTATATTTGAAATGGGGCAATAGTTCATCTCTACCCCTCAGTCAGGAGGATAAAATATAAAATGGTCTTTTGGAGCACCAAAATAGCTGGTATTGCCAAGATACCAGAGAAAACCATATTCAAGGCATTGCAATCAGTCTCTCAGGACACCCAAGGACTTCTGCAGTGGTACAGGTAGCAGGTAGCAATTCTGACTTTGCAAGAAGAAATGGGAAATGGGTTCCCCATGCTCCATCGTAAAGGAAGAAAGCAAGTTCTTCAGAAAAGGATATGGAAGGAAAGGGTTGATATCCTTAAGCTACTTGTAGGAGTGTAACTTGGTTCAACCTTCCAGAAGCTAACTTTGTAAATGCAAATGTAATTAACTTTGACTCAGCAATTTCTTTCCCAACATCTTTAGCAAACAGAAACGTATGCAAAGATATGGCACAACAATATTCATCTCAGCCATCATTTTAGGTTATCAAATAGTTAATAGTTAATATCAAATATTAACTATTAAATATTAGTTAGCTTAAGTTATCAAATAATTTTAAAAAGTTACAAATAACTTCAATATTCAAAAATAGCAGTTTGGTTAAATTATACATGTCAATAAAATAGAATATTATATAGTCATTAGAATGATAATATAGTTTTAACAATGTAGAAAGATGTTTACAGGGATGCCTGGATGGCCTAGCAGTTAAGTTCTGCTTTAGGCTCAGGGCATGATCCTGGAGTTCAGGGATTGAGTCCCACATGCAGAGTCTCCCAGCATGGAGCCTGCTTCTCCCTCTGCCTGTGTCTCTGCCTGTCTCTCTCTCTCTCTCTCTGTGTCTCTCATTAATAAATAAATAAAAAACCTTTAAAAAAATCTAAAAAAAAAAAAATGTTTACAATGACTCACTAATAAGCTGACTTTACATGTTACTATACTATTTTTATCAAATATATTCCAGAATAAAATCTGGAAGGCCATAAGGAAAATATTGCTAGTAGTTATCTCTAGCAATGAGATTATGGGTAGGGCAACCAAATAAATATTGCACAAACTAGGACACTTTTGAGAGTGAGAGAATACTATTAATAATTACCATGCACTAAAAGGTGTCAATGGGACTAAACCAGGATATAAGGTTGCCAAAAGTTGAGTGATTTTGACTTTTTTACTTCTCTCTCTTCTTTCCTTGCTTTCTTTCCTTTGTAACAATTATCTATCATTTGTTGAATTAAAAACAAAGGCAAAAGAATGGGATAAATGGGAGTTCTTCAATACAGCTTCAGATGAATGAGGAACCTAATGTAAGTGAACACAGTGAAATACAATGGAAGTGGGGATTTTAGGGACAGAACAGACCAGATGGTAGCTTATGTAACCAGTTACCATCTCCAGAAATCTGCTTACTGTTTCTGGGTTGATGTACTTCAGATCTTGGTGTCTCCCTGACACGGTTGGCAACACACATACCTAGAAATACCAAAAAACTGAAATAATAGCAAGTTTTCTATACCCCAGTTTGAGATCAAAGACCCATATATTGTCCTTCATTTGTGGGATTTCACATGTGAAATCCTGATTTCACATGAGCCGCCTGGGTGGCTCAGTCAGTTGAGCTTCCGACTCTTGATTTCAGCTCAAGTAATGATCTCAGGGTCGTTACATACAGAGAACTCTGAGAAAGGCTCCACGCTGGGAGTGGAACCTGCTTAAGATTCTTTCTCTTTCCCTCTCCCTCTGCCACTACCCACCCCCAAAGATAAATAAATTAAAATTAAAAAAACAAAAAAACCAGATGCCTTCAAAAGAACCAATGGGGAAAAAAAAATCATTGACATGAAAAGATGTTCCTGATACATTAAATGATGGGGGAAACAGTATAACAAAATAGTATAACAAAATCATTTTTTTGTGAGAAAATAAAAAAATTTATTTGGGTATGTGCATGTGTGTTTGTGAAAATACATAGGAAAAGTCTGGAGGTATTTTATATATACCAAGATGTTAAAAACAATAATCTTTTTATAAGATTTGAGGGCAGACCAGGTGGCTCAGGGATTTAGCAACGCCTTCAACCCATGGCGTGATCCTAGAGACCCAGGATCGAGTCCTACGTCGGGCTCCCTGCATGGAGCCTGCTTCTCCCTCTGCCTGTGTCTCTGTCTCTCTCTGTGTCTCTCATAAATAAATAAATAAAATCTTTAAAGTACATATATTTTTATAAGATTTGAGGTATATTTCATTTTCTACTCTTTCTGTAATGACCAGATATTATTTACATAATTTTAAAAGATATTTTTAAAAAGAAAAAAGTAAAAAAAAAGTAAAAAGCCTCATACTTTCCCACTGCTCTGGATTTTCCCAGAATGAATAGAAATACTTTTTCACTGGAGAGGCTTAGGATCTAAATCTTCCACCATAGCATCTTCAGTTTATCAAATAGTACTTGGTGAGGATGCATATTATACCTACCATCCTCTTCAAGCAAAGAAAAAAAGACTAAGATCCAAAATGACTCAATGGAATATAAGATGAATGTAACCAGACTCACCTTGGAGAAATCACCAATCAGAGATCCCTGGTAAGAATCTTCCTCCAGCATCTGAATGATATTAATGTCACAGAGAGAAACTGTCTTCTTTAGACCTAAGCCCTGAGAATGACAAGATTTCCCCCAACCCCATTTCTCATGTTAGAGGTTTAAAAACCAAGAGACAGAAGGAGTGGAGATTTATTCAAAATATGCATACCCTTTGGGAAAAAAAATATGCACACACATTGATCAAATATTTCCATTTGTTTTCCTAGGGAAATATAAATATGCACAAAGATCTGGCTGTAAAAATGGATATGCCAGCAAGTTTATAATAGAGAAAGATTACTAATAAATAACAGGTTCTTGGTTAAACAAATCATATTTAATACATTATATGCTATACACATATGCAAAAAAAGTTATGCTGTAGATTGACAAGAAAATAAGTTCATGATATCTTTAAGAAAGTGAGAAAATGAGTGCTTTGTGACCCTACTTTAATAAAAGAAAAAAATCTACATCAAAGAGACTAGAGGAATATATTTACCAAGTGTTGAAAATAATTAACTCTGGCCTATGGGATTGCAAGCATTTCACAAGAGCTTCTTTTGTTTATGTGCATTTCTATACTACCATACACTGATTTTATTATATAGTATCTAGGAAAAAAAATATATATATATAGTATCTAGGGTATTTTTTAAGGAGGGATAGGGAATAATGGCTAAATTTTTCAGAAGTTACCTCCCACCAAACCAGTGTGTTCCATGATGCTGTTTCTGTCAGAATACAGGTAAAACAGCATTAAAAAATTTACATTTCTCTGTGTCCTCTCAGATCTCATAAAAGAAGTTTGGGAAGACAGTACGCCAACATCATTTCCAGAAATATAAGAGATATTTAATGTTAAATATTTTATATAGGGGTGCAGATGTAGAAAAGAAAAGACATAAAGAACAAAGAGATATAAATTAATGAGAAAGAAGATAAGACATCGTAAAGCAATCCTCATACCAAAAAAGCACAGAACACAACAAGGTAGAGGATTAAGTTGATTCTCATCTTTTTTTTTTATTTAAAGATTAAAAAAATTTTTTTAATTTACTTATTCATGAGAGACACACAGAGGCAGAGACACAGGAAAGGGAGAAGCAGGCTCCATGTAGGGAGTCTGATGCAGGACTCGATTCCAGGACCCTGGGACCACACCCTGAGCCAAAGGCAGATGCTCAACGGCTGAGCCACCCAGGTGTCCCAAACAGATTCTCATCTTAAAAGAGCCTACCTTCCCAAGCTCTTTGTGGCTAGAACAAGACTCCTTTTTTTCTTTATGTGATATTGGGCCGTCCTTGAATTTTACGGTCCGCTTCAGTCTTGGCCTGTTCAAATTCTCTGGCAACGAAGGGGAGCGATACAAGGAGCTTCTATTCAGAGATGCCTGTATGGGAATATCAACCCCATATGTTCTTACTCCTCTAAGTGTGTCTTCAGGCCTGCAGCATGAACATTTCCTGCAAACTTGTTAGAAATGAAGAATCCTAGATGTTGAGCCTCACCCCAGACCTATTGAATTAAAATCTGCATTTTAGCAAGCTGCCCTGGTGATTTCTAGCAACACTCAACTTTGATAGGCAAAACCTTAGGTAAGGAACCACTCTTCCCTACCTCATTAACATCTTTCTCCTCAGGGTGTGTGATGTTCCATCTCCCCAAGATGTATTAACTCTAGCCAAATCAAATTCACCACCTGACCATCTTATATGTACCACTTCTTATAGGAGAAAGCAAATGCAAGCTCAGTTCCTCCAGTCAAGTGAAAACCAAACAAACCAACCTAATCCCACAGTCTCTCTATGGGATCCTAAGACTCTGACAATCAAGATTTAAGAACCCCAACAAAATGGAAGATGACAAACCAAAAGGGTCAGCCTAGGTGAAAAAATACTAGGCAGCAAGAGTATGTGTCAGTTTCTTGGGGTAGTGGTTTCTTTGAGGGAGAGAGGAAAAAATAACTCAGCTCTCTTATAAAGCAGGTTGTTAATAGGAAAGAAAAATAGCAAAATAAGCATCATGCAAGGGAAAAGGGAACATTAGAATCTGGCATCAGGATGGCCATTATAGGATTGATATTATGAAGCCCATCAGGAAAAAAATGGATTAAATACCATAAAGAACTGGCCTTGGAAGTTACTAACTCAGACTAATGTTCAAGAAGGTGGACCACTATCTCCTTGAAAGCCATGATTTGAGTGTTATAACCAGAGGCAGGGGGATATATTAAATGACCTCTGATAATAACTTTCAAGTAATCAAGATTCTTTTTTTTTTTAATTTTTAAAAAATAATCTCTACGTCCAAAGTGGGTCTCAAACTCATGATCCTAAGATCAAGAGTCCCATGTTCTATTGACTGAGTCAGTGAGGGATCCCTCAACTAATCCAAAATTCTTATCCTTGTTCCCAGATACCTTCTACCTCTGGCCTACACGAAAACCAAGAGTCCCTACTTTATACACTCATCTCACTAACTAATGTGTATTGATTTAGAAGGGGGCTAGATAATAAGAGAGCCATAACTAGAAAACAAATTGATGGTCAATGGTTTCTGGGAGACTAAAATAAAAACATCAATATTTTATTTTATAATAACTTTATCTATTGCAGCATTTGTAACATCCATGGTCCCATCTAAGGGAAACTCCATGGTTCCTAATACCAGCTGAAGGTACAGTTCACATTTTACATTCCAATATTTTATATCTACCTCTTCCCTTGGATCTCTGCCAGTCAACTCCCTATGTCCCCACAACCCTACTCAGAGCCACTGACCAGCCAGTGCTAGTTTGACACATCCATCTAATGGCCTAGAACATGTAATAATCTGGGCCAATTAGGTTTCCTCTCCTGGGAATCTAACTTAGAAAATGGCAAAATAACTAGGCAGCAACAGATGCCAAAGCTTAAAAGGAAGATGCCAAAAGATACAGTCAAGGCTGTGAGGCCAATGATGACTACATCATTTTTTTTTTTTTTGAGGGGGTTAAATGAGCCTTTTTTTTTTTTTTTTTAATTTTTATTTATTTATGATAGTCACAGAGAGAGAGAGAGAGGCAGACACAGGCAGAGGGAGAAGCAGGCCCCATGCACCGGGAGCCCGACGTGGGATTCGATCCCGGGTCTCCAGGATCACACCCTGGGCCAAAGGCAGGCGCCAAACCGCTGCGCCACCCAGGGATCCCTAAATGAGCCTTTATTAGAATGTTGTAGCAGTGTGTTTTGAAGAAGGCGACCCTACAAAATAAGGATTTTAAATTAAGTCCCTAACTGCACGGATAGGAAAACTAGGGCTGGGGCTGAAGTGGGGAGCAGCGTACCCTATCTCCACGTCGATAAACATGTGTGCATACACACAAGGCGCCCTCGCACCTGCACGGAGACGGCCCTTGCACTGCACACTCACGACAGCTTCTGCCTATCCTCATGGAAACCGATTTTTAAGGAGTGGGAAAAACCAAAATGAAACACAACTAAGAGCAGACCTGATCCTTTGTAAGACATTTCTGTAGACTTGAAAGAGGGCTTAAAAAAAAAAAAAGTCTGAAGGCAAACCCTGGCAGCATGGCTCTGTTTTAAGGGAAGGTTCTATACTAGATCCAAACGGAAACCCTGAAGTCTTGAATGAAGTCCCATTCTTCCTTCCTTCCTTCCTTCCTTCCTTCCTTCCTTCCTTCCTCCTTTCCTTTTCCTTTTCCTTTCCTTTCCTTTCCTTCCTTTCCTGCTTCTCCCTCTGCCTATGTCTCTGCCTCTCTCTCTTTCTCTCTCTGTGTCTCTCATGAATAAATAAATAAAACCTAAAAAAAAAAAAAAAAAAAAAAGCAAATGTCATTATAACATGTTCCTGGGACAATTTTTACCTCCCAGGTATATTCAGCAAAAGACATTACAATACTGCTAAAAATACCATCTCAGAAGGAAGTCAAGCAAATTTCAGCTTAAATCCTGACTCTGCCAATGGCTAACTTTGTGACCTTGGGTAACAGCCTTTATCCTATGGTCTGATGTTCCTCCTCAAAGGGATCATACTAAAGAAAAAACAAAAGAGAGAGAAGAAAGAAAATAAAAGAGCATTATGCTTCTATTTCAGGACTGACATGAAAATGAAATGTGATAATGGATGTAAACAGCTTAGCACACAATGCCCAGTACAAGTAGTCAATAAACTGGACCTAATATTATTACTTGCCTCTCGTTTTTTTCCTTCCCACTCTAGTCTCTCAAGATACTCCACATTCATACAGTGTTCTAAAAACTGAAAACCCTTCAGAGAGGAATAATCGCACCAAGCTTCTCCTGCACTCCATATCAGTTTCTCAACAAACAGGGACCAAAAAATAAAAATAAAAAAACCCAAGAAAAACAAAATTTTGCAACCCTCCTCTATTACTCTACCATCAAGAATTCAAACTTGGCATGTCCTTAATTAACTAAAATCTCCCCTAGTTCTCAAAAGTTCCCAAACCAGATGCTTCTTCCTCCTCAGCAACTTTCAACCATATTACTGTTCTTATTTTACTGAGTCTACCCAGTGAGACATTTGGCTCTTTATCCAGGCTTTGATTCATCATCATCTACGTCTCTGTTACTTTCACCATCACCTATGCTAAGTCAACCCCTTTTTCATCTGCCATTAGCAACCTCCTACCATAACTTAATCATCCCGGGAGTTCCAGTCTCCAATCTTGCTTCTAGGCAATAGCACACTATGCCATGCAGTCTATTACATAAAACCTTACAAATATCATTTCATTAGCCTTTTAATAATTCCCTTCTGTGGTTTCCAGAAGTTGATTATAACTTTCTCCAAACTCTTCAAGACCATCACCTAACACTCTCGCCTGAATCATCAGATTACTGCAACTTTCACTTTGCTAAGGACATCAAGGCCATTGAGCATTCCTTCTCTTTTTTTTTTTCAATTTTTAAAAAAGATTTTATTTATTTATTCATGAGAGACACAGAAAGAGAGAGAAAGAGAGAGAGAGACAGAGAGGCAGAGACACAGGAAGAGGGAGAAGCAGGCTCCATGCAGGGAGCCTGATGTAGGACTCAATCCTGAGTCTCCAGGATCAGGCCCTGGGCTGAAGGTGGCGCTAAACCACTGAGCCACCCGGGCTGCCTGAGCATCCCTTCTCTACCAGTCTTTATAACTCCACACATTTTGGTCCTTATCCTACGATAATTAAGCACTTATACCACATTATAATAATCCAGCATTAGTGATTGGCAAGTATTGTTCTAAATGCTTTATGTACAATTAACTCATTTCATCATCACAACAACCCTATGAAATAGTTATCAAAATCTTTTCTTTTATGTAGATTAAGAAACTGAAGCATAGGGAAATCATATGACTTTACCCATACTGTTAGAGAGCCAAGTTATGGAACCCAGGGAGCCTGGACCCAGGGTCTGTTACTTTCTAGACCAATATGCTCCATTGACTCCCATGCTCTTGACATTTCCCTATAATCCCACATAATCTCAAAGTCACCTTTCAACAGGGGCTAGGAATGGTGATCACACAGGGTTAGCTTTAGCTATTATGTTTTAGTTTTTTTCAAGGAGAATATATTTCCTACTAATGCCTCTAACTCAAATGTCCAAAACAGAATGCATCTGATTCCCTTTGAATCCATCCTTCTTTTTCAAATTCATTGCAATGTCAGGACCACTCTAGTTACTCAAGGTAAAGTTAAAAGCAGCACCCTACTAAACATCTAGGTCCTTTTTCATGCCACTATGACATTCTATTATTGTGGGTATTGTTTTGCTTCTGTTGTCTATCTTCTAAACTATAAAAAATATAAATATAAGCTCTGTGAAAGTTAGGAATCTTGACCATCTTTTTTTTTTAAATCTCTCTTTTTTTATTTTTTTAAGGTTTTATTTATTTATTCATGAGAGACACACAGAGAGAGGTAGAGACACAGGCAGAGGGAGAAGCAGGCTCCATGCAGGAAGTCCAATGCGGGGACTCGATCCTGGGCCCCCGGCCAAAGGCAGGCACTAAACCACGGAGCCACCCAGGGATCCCAAATCTTGACCATCTTAATCATGACTCTGTCTTCAGTTCTAATATAGCACCTGGCGCATATCAGTCTCATAATAATAAATATTTATCGAGGGTTTTATAGTTTACATTTGTTTTTATTAACAATAATAAAATATATGAAA
Organism: Vulpes lagopus; assembly: GCF_018345385.1. Classification (NCBI taxonomy): domain Eukaryota; kingdom Metazoa; phylum Chordata; class Mammalia; order Carnivora; family Canidae; genus Vulpes; species Vulpes lagopus. The sequence continues at coordinate 106,529,447 of NC_054830.1, read as the reverse complement.
TATTATAAACTGAATTTAATACCTAATCATATTCACAGAAATCCTACTGAGGAAGTATATCTCATTATTATGCTCTCTATTTTACAAGTGAGAAACTGAGCCTTAGACTGGTTAAGTATCTTTCTCACGTTCATAACACTAAATAAGAGAATGATCTGGACTACAATCCAAGGACTTAACCATAGCACATTTGCCTGTCTAATCAATAAACTTAAAAAACACACTCCTATACATATTTATTTTGAAGGAATGAAGTTGATTTGGAAACGCTAAATCTTTCAGAATCTCTTTGACATATCAGTACATGGTCAATAAGCCACAGGCTTCAGGTATGCCTCCCAGGAACACAGGGAGGATATATTGTAAAACACCTGAAAAATCATGCTAGGTATGTTCCAATAGTAATGACTATTCTTCTGGAAGCATCACTTACAACAAATTACATTGATGGTGATGTACTCAAACTACTAACTGGAAACTTCTCAGCAGTAATATGGTTAACACATAAATCCTACCATTCAGGTAGCCCTTAGAGTACAGAGACCATGTCCTCTTGATCTCTGCAGACCTACCACTTAGTACAGTGGCTAAAACCCAATAGATACACAAGATTGTTTATCCAAGATTGTAGGAATATGGAAATGCAGATATCAGACAGTACTTTACCTTGCCCTCTTCTTGATCTTCCAGAGAAAACGTCATCAATTCATCAAAAATCTCCACTGCCTGATCTTCTAGTTCTGGATTTTTATCCAATTTTGGAAGTGTAGTAATGGGACTGCCAGGATATTTTATTTCACTTTCCAAAACGTTTCCATGGTCCTGTCAATCATATGGACAATATTAAAAGTTATTCAGGATCCTTACCTTATATAATCCACAAAAACTAACTCAAAATGAATCAAAGACCTAAATATAAGAGCTAAAACTATAAAATTCTTAGAATGGTGGGCAAAGTTCATAACATTGGGATTTGGCAGTGATTTCATGAATATGACACAAAAGCATCAGCAACAGAAGAAAAAATGGACAAATTAGACATTGAAATTAAAAACTTCTGCGCAGGGACACCTGGGTGGCTCAGCGGTTGGGTGTTTGCCTTTGGCTCAGGGCATGATCTGGGAGTCCCGGGATCAACTCCCACATCAGGCTTCCTGCATAGAGCCTGCTTCTCCCTCTGCCTGTCTCTCTCTCTCTCTCTCTCTCGAATAAAAAAAACAGAAAACAAAACAAAACAAAAACTTCTGTGCATCAAAAAATACCAAGAAAGTAAAAAGGCAATGCCCAAATGGGAGAAAATATTGGCAAATTATATGTCTGATAAGGGATGATTAATATCTAGAATATATTTAAAAACTCATACAGCAGGGATCCCTGGGTGGCGCAGCGGATTAGCGCCTGCCTTTGGCCCAGGGCGCGATCCTGGAGACCCGGGATCGAATCCCACGTCGGGCTCCCGGTGCATGGAGCCTGCTTCTCCCTCTGCCTGTGTCTCTGCCTCTCTCTCTCTCTCTCTCTCTCTCTGTGTGTGACTATCATAAATAAATTAAAAAAAAAAACAACTCATACAGCATAATATATATAAAAAAAAAAAAGATTTAAAAATGGTGCAGCTGCTATGGATAACAGTAGAGTGTTTTCCCCTCAAATTAAATATAGAATTGTCATATGATCCACTAATTCCATTTCTGGGTATATATACTCCAAAGAATTGAAAGCAAGGATTTGAACAGATATCTGTATACCAATATTCATTATTCACAATGAAAAAGTTTGAAACAACCCAAATGTCCACTAACAAATTAAGGGATAAAAAGAATGTGGTATATACAGACCATGGGCTATTATTCAGCCATAAAAAGGAATGAAATTCTGAAACATGCTACAACAAAAATGAATCTTAAAGACATTATACTAAGTGAGATAATCCAGAGACAAAAGGACATATAATTTATGACTCCACATCATGAAGTACCTAGACTAGTAAAATTCATAGACAGAAAACAGACTAGAGGTCACCAGGGGTGGAAGGCAGGGAGAAATGGGGGAGTTATTTTTTAATGAGTAGAGACTTTCTATTCTAAATGATGAAAAAAACCTGGAAATGAACAGTGGTGATGGGTGCACATTATGAATGTATTTAATGTTGCTGGATTGTACATTTAAAATTGGTTAAAATGGCAAATTTTATGTTATGTATACTTTACCACATTAAGAGACACACACACACACAGAGGAGACTATCCAATAATTTACCATGCTCCAAGTCTTCTTTATCTCCAAGAAATAAAAAACCTAGAGGGTTGGGGTGACTGGGTGACAGGCACTGAGGGGGGCACTTGTTGGGATGAGCACTGGGTGTTATGCTATATGTTGGCAAATTGAACTCCAATAAACAAAAAAACCCCAAGAAAACAAACAAAAAACCTAAAACACAGTCAGTCGATGTAGGATGGGCCATGTTAAAATGACTTTTCCTTAGGATTGAGATTAGACTCTAAATCTCTGGAGTATCTTGAATCCACTGTCTATTAAAAGCAAGTTAAGTGCCTGGGGAACTTAAGACTCCAGTAGCTAAAGGGACAAAGGAAACACAGTCATTTACAAGGAGAAACGTACATGGCTAATATTCACATGAAATTACTACTAATTGTTTTTAACATAAAATAAAACATTTTACCAATCTAATTAGCAGTTAAAATAATAAAAACAGATCATTTAGGGCAGCCCCGGTAGCGCAGCGGTTTAGCGCCGCCTGCAGCCCAGGGCGTGATTCTGGAGACCCAGGATCCAGTCCCACATCAGGCTCCCTGCATGGAGCCTGCTTCTCCCTCTGCCTGTGTCTCTGCCTCTCTCTCTCCCTCTCTCTCTCTCTGTCTCTGTCTCTCATGAATAAATAAAATAAAATCTTTAAAAAATAAAAACAGATCATTTATCCAAAGACCTATAGATTGTTAACAAATATGTAAATTCTCACAACTTTTTGGGAAAGGAATCTGGCCATATATATATAAAAAATCTTAAAAATATATGCTTTAACCTCCTAATTATAATTCTTGGTACTAATCCTAGAGAAAATATTTTGAAATATAGGTAAGGATTGATGCTCAAGAACTTACGTAATAATGTTACTTGTAAAAGCAAAATATCGACACCACTAAGTGACCAAAAATAGGGAAGTACTTATATTATGGTCCATTTGTTAGAGTAAAAGCATCTATGAAAAAATAACATTTACTAGGAATTTCAATATTAACTCTAAAAAATGGGATACAAAGTTATATATACGTAATATGACTTTGGAAAACTATACCAAAAGATTGTAAAGAAACGAAGTAAAATGTTAACAGCAGTTTTCCCTCTAGGAGGTAGCTATCTTCTTTTTTATACTCTTATATTTTTAAACCATTTTCACAATGGGCACAAAGTACTTTTAAAATTGGGGAGGGGGATGCCTGGGTGGCTCAGCGATTGAGCATCTGCCTTTGGCTCAGGTCGTGATCCTGGGTCCAGGAATCGAGTCCCACATTGGGCTCCCTGCAAAGAACCTGCTTCTCCCTCTACGTCTCTGTCTCTCTCTCAGTGTCTCTCATGAATAAATAAATAAAATCTTTAAAAAAATTTTGGAGGGGAAGGAGCTACATGAAGAATAAAAGAAAATATGTAAAAGGCCTAAAATTTTTTTTCCTCCTTAAATTTAAACAATAAAAAGATCAGAGGATGTGTCTCCTCCCTTTTCTAGAGTTATTTCTCCAACCCCTTTTCTCACCCAAGCAAGCCTAGAAAAATTCAAAGGGTTGTAAATGCGATCTGCCATCCTATAATCCACAACACCTTAGCAGACCCTTGATGAGGATGTTCAGTGACTCACCGGGAGAGAAAATGGAGACATGTAAGGCCCCCCTGGTGTCTTTCGAAACTTAAGGCTCCTGGGTGCCCACCCCAAGGACTTCAAAGTGTTGTTCTCCTGCACAAGAAAAACTACTTTGTCTGGAGGAAGACAAGTGTCAGCAAGCCCTGCCAAACACATTTCATCAGGAGAAGCCATGAATAACCCTCACAAAACACATTAAGAGTAATCAAAGTTGATCCTATATCCTGATGATACAAATTATGGTTTGAATTTGACGTATGATATTTAGATTTGCTTTGGAGGATACTAATTTTACAATCACAAGCCAAAGGAAGAGAGAAGAGGGGAGCCTGAGCGGGGAGGGGATGTTGAGATTTTTAAAAAGTCATCAGAAGGACAGTATCAAATCATCTAGAAAAAGCGGAGGAGAAGAGTCAAAAACATGGGTATAACTTAGTCAATGTGAGGAAAGAACAGCAGCTATCTTTTATATATATTGACATGGGGGAAAGGATGGGAAGCAGGGAAAAGAAAAAGATGGCTAGTTGAAGGGATTATTTAGACAATTATCTTGGTGATTAGGTAATGCTGTAGAGCCCAGTTAAACTTAGAACTGATGGTGGGGAGGGCACCTGGGTAACTCAGTGGGTAAACATCTGACTCTAGGTTTCAGCTCAGGTCAAGATCTCAGGGTCATGGGATCAACCCTGCCTCAGGCTCTGTACTCAGCAGGAGTCAGCTTGTGGATTCTGTCCCTCTCCCTCTGCCCCTTCCCTTGTACTCACTCAGGTGTGCTCTCTCTCTGTCAAATAAATAAATATGGGCACCTGGGTGGCTCAGTCCGTTAAGCATCTGCCTTCAACTCAGGTCATGATCCCAGGATCCAGGGTTCAAGCTCCATGTTGTTCTCCCTGCTCAGCAGGAGGTCTGCTTCTCCCTCTCTTAGCTTCTTCCCTAGCTAATGCTCTCTCTCACTCTCTCTCTCAAATAAATAAAATCTTTTTAAAAATAAACAAATCTTGGGCAACTGGGTGGCTCAGTGGTTTAGCACCGCCTTCAGCCCAGGGCCTGATCCTGGAGACCCGGGATTGAGTCCCACGTTGGGCTCCCTGCTTCTCCTTCTGCCTGTGTCTCTGCCTCTCTTTCCCTGTGTGTGTCTCTCTTGAATAAATAAATAAAATCTTAAAAAAAATAAAATAAAATAAACAAATCTTAAAAAAAAAAACAAAAAAAGAACTGATAGAAGGCCTGAGGCACACAAAAAGGCCCATGGCTTTCTCAGAATATGGGCTAATAAGCTGGACTAAGGGAGAAATAAAAATAAAGTAGACCTATGCATGAAGCCATTCAAAGAGTATGTGAACAACTTATGTACATTACCTTTATTTGTTTAAAGAAAATAATTCTAAATTCCCAAACTACAGTAAGAGATTTTTGTCCTTAAATCAATCAACTGAACATGGTTAATAATGATGACCCGCTGTGGAAGACTTGCAGCTAGGTTTATGTTCTAGGGTCAAGTCCTGAAAAAACAAACCATAAAGAATTTTTTGTCTATAGTGTTGCAGTTTGCTTGTTTGCAGCACTGACACATAGGGTCCTAGGCTCTCATAATGATACTGATGAGTTGCTGCCCTCACTGCAAGAAAAGTGCTAATGTATATAGGTTTCCGTTTAACACTCACATTTTCTTTCTTTGCGGATGAGCGACATATTGCATCTTTCTTTCTCTTGCCATGATCCAAAGCATTTGGAGTGCTACAAAACAGTTGTGCCTACAAGAGAATGTTTTCTGAGAAAATCCAGCATCCAAGAGCCACAGGTGAGCTGGAAAGCTTCTGTCTCCCAACTGAGAAACAAACCCAAACCCAAGAAAGAGGTGCTACTCACTGGGCTGCATTTTATAAGGTGCTGGTGATGACTCCTGTAGACCAAAAAAAAGCTGTGCAGTTAACACCAAATACTATTCAGTTATTTGTCAGTGGCTTGAGGCATCCCAACTTTTCCTTTTTTTCCATGCTGGGAACCCTATACCTAGTCGATGGGTCTCTTTCAGTAACAATGTGTCTCTAATTCTGTGGTAAGTATGAAAATGTTGAGTGACATCCTGGGAATAAGGCACTCATTTCACATGCATAATCATACAAACAGATATGCATCAAAGATGATGAGTTTGTTCTACATCTTACAGTCATAATTGACTAATTTTTCAGCATTGGCTACTGGGAGCTAATTTTTTTTAAAGATTTATTTATTTATGATAGAGAGAGAGAGAGAGAGAGAGGCAGAGACACAGGAGGAAGGAGAAGCAGGCTCCATGCTGGGAGCCCGACGTGGGACTCGATCCCGGGACTCCAGAATCACACCCTGGGCCAAAGGCAGGCGCTAAACCGCTGAGCCACCCAGGGATCCCCTAATATTTATTTTTTATGAAATACTATCCTTTCTGCCAGGATTTTATCCAGTCTATATGGGCTAGGACATTTTAAACAAGCCAAAGAAACTACAAGCAATCCAAAATGAAATTTTCACATGTACTATTAAAAATAGTCATGGAGGGGTACCTGGCTGGCTGTCACTAGAGCATGTAACTCTTGATCTCGGAATTCTGAGTTCAAGCCCCACGTTAGATGTAGAGATGCCTTAAATATAAAAAAAAAAATGTTTTGGACCGTTGGGTGGCTCAGCGGTTGAGCATCTGCCTTCAGCTCAGGATGTGATCCTGGAGTCCCGGGATTGAGTCCCATATTGAGCTCTGCTTCTCCTCTCTGCCTCTCTGTGTCTCTCATGAATAACTAAATAAATGGATTCTGGGATCACACCTTAAGTCAAAGGCAGACTCAGCCACTCAAGCATCTGCCTTTGGCTCAGGTCATGATCCTGGGGTCCTGGGATCAAGTCCCATGATCTCGGCCTATGTCTCTGTCTCTTGTTGTATCTCTCATGAATAAATAAATAAAATCTTTAAAAAAATAATAAAAAAAAATTTGGGATGCCTGGGTGGCTCAGCAGTTGGGCACCTGCCTTTGGCTCAGGTCATGATCCTGGGATCCAGGATCGAGTCCCACATTGGACTCCCTGTGAGGAGCCTGCTTCTCCCTCTGCCTGTGTCTCTGCCTCTCTCTCTCTCAGCCTATGTTTCTCATGAATAAATAAATAAATCTTATAAAAAAATAATAAATAAATGAATTTTAAAGATAAAATCTTTATTTAAAAAAAAAATATTTTATTTATTTATTCATGAGAGACACAGAGAAAGAGAGAGGGGAAGAGACACAGGCAGAGGGAGAAGCAGGTTCCATGCAGGGAGTCTGACATGGACTCGATCCTGGGTGCCCTGGGTTGAAGGCAGTGCTAAACCGCTGAGCCACCCGGGCTGGCCCTAAAGATAAAATCTTTGAAAAAATAAATAAATAAATAAATTAATTAATTAATTAATTAAAAGTCATGGAATGCTTCCACTAGTGCACTATAGTGGCACCCAATTCACCTACACATGGAAAGATAAAGTTCTAAAAAGATTAAAACAGGGCAGCCTGGGTGGCTCAGTAGTTTAGCCTGCTTCTCCCTCTGCCTGTGTCTCTGCCTGTCTGTATGTCTCTCTTGAATAAATAAATAAAATCTTAAAAAAAAATAAAAAAATTAAAAATTAAAACAGTCAAATGTAAACTTTACAAATAAGCCCAGGTAGTTAAGAAGTTTTGTTTTGTTTTTTTTAATTTTTCTTTTTTTTGGTAGTTAAATAGTTGAATTAAAATTACTTTTCATTTCTTAAGGATTCCCCAGTTGAACATTTGGATCTCCAACAAAAAATCCCCATGCTGTGAATAATAGTACTAAACATTATAAAATGCTTGGGATGTACTAACTTTCATCCTTAGAAGAGCAGTTACGAGAAGTACTAGTATTATCTCCATTGTTATGCATTACAAATAAAGAAACTGAGGTCCAGTGAAGTTAAAGAAACTCTTCAGAGTCACAGCTGGTGACATAGTAAGCCACTGGAACTTAAGTGCTCTAACATAGCACTATTCACATGCAGGTAAGAGCTGATGCCTAAATACAATTTACCATTTTCTTTCATTTTTAAAAATAATATGGATTGTATATAATGGTTAAAATGAATTATTTAGATCCAGGAAATTTAAAAAACCTTTCAAGGGAAGGATCCAGGCCTTCAAGCCCACTTACACTCAAAGCAAAAGGTTCCAGAGTCTGCATAGTATAAAAACCCTGTGCCACTGCTAAAAAAGGCTTTAGCATGGGGTTCATTTAGTAAAAGAACTTACATCCCAACTAAACGTATTTCCTGAGGTCCTTTAGAATCCAAGTGACCTGTAATCAAATATGAAGAGTTATTCTTGTCCATGCATCCTGTCTTTTCTTCTGATTATCTTCATTACCAGTAAGCCATATTAATTTCAAAAGCTGATGTTATGAACACAAAGTCTCTTGATAGGTACTAAGTTTATGGTACAAGGTACAAGTTCATGGTAACTTAAGAATTTATGGTGTCACAAAAAAAAAAAAAAAATGCTGGGAAACAGTGCCCTACCCTAACCAAAAGAGGTTTTTTTTTCATGAGTAGAAAATAACGCTTATCACTCAGAAAATCTAAAAGTAGAACAAATACTAAAATGGTTGACTAATTACTCCTTTTGAGATCAGACCCTACAAAAACAGAAGGTTTAGTTAACAAATATTTATGTTTGCTTCTTTGCCTTTGTTAAAAGACTAGACTAGGACATGAAACGTCTCATTTTAACTACTACTTTCATTCCCACCACCAGTCAACAAAAAATTCCTTCCTGTTAAATTTTTCAAATGCAAAGTAACTCCTATTAATGATATAACATTTCTCTTCTTGGCTTATCATTCTCAAAAATCCACCACTAGATACTCACAGAATTCCAACTTCAGGGAACTCTACCAACTTTTAGCACCTTTCATCTCTATCCAACTACTCTGTTATCTCCCTTAAAAGTTGTTCTTTCCCTTGAGGCTTTTACCTCCCTTCCCCTTACCAGTTTCATCAAGGTCTGCAGAAGTGGTAAGTTGATTGGCAGATATCTCTCCGCTACTGCTAAGATTCGAAAGATCAAGGCAACATTTGGGGGTTCCTCTATTGAGACATAACAGTACATCAAGATTCCTATTAGATTGTAATATCCTTAAAAGGCAAAGATCAAAAAAAAAAATTCTAAAAAGAGGCAAAGATCACATTATCCTCTCAATTTGAAGCATCCCTCCATAGTCATTCACACAATATGAACAATGTCCAAATAAATCTAGCTGCTTTTTGTAAATATTTCAGAGTAGGCTGAGAAAAATCTCCCACTTTCCTCTACTCTAATAATTCGCCATTTCCTCCTCACCAACATACTGAGACAAGTAATTTTTTTCTTAATTGAGAACCAAAGATTATTGGCTGAAGTTGGCCTTGACCCCACATCTTCTGCCCAGTGCACTATGAGCACACAGATTTATTTGATTTCTCTTTGGAGTCTCTAGTACTTCTCAGGTTTATAGCTCTCCAAGTTTGTTTGCTAGCTGAAGCGTCAGAGCATGGCATGACCAGAATTTAAAGTACAATAACACTAGTATAAATATTAATAAAACAACCAACTCATATAATGCAATATAGAGTTTTCAAAGACTTCTCCCAGACATCAGATCATTTGATTCTCACAAGATCCTAGTAAGATAGGAAGACATTATTTCTATGTCATAGAAAAGAAACCTGAGATTCAAGAGTCACACAATTAGTTAAGGGCAGGGTTTAAAATTTCACCCCTGATCTTTGAGCTGGGTTAATTAAAAAAAAGCAACAAAACAAAAAAACAAAGACTGTTCAGAAAAGCAAAGTCGATAAGGTGTGAAAAGGTGAATTTACCCAGACAAAACGCTTAGGTTGGCAGAATCACCAAAGTGTTTGTTCACTGGAGTTCTAGGGAGGTCCGGGCAGGTGGTAAAGGAAGTGTCTCTCTCCAGGAGCAGGTTTAACATCTTCCTCTGACTGGATCTAAAACTGGGTCCTGAGCCGGGGCAGGCCTCCTGTCCTATGGATGAAATGAATTCTGCAGACATGGCCTCTCAATCCTAAGAGGGGAAAAATAATAATAAAAATTAGCTAGGAGGTGGAAGTCACCTACATAGGTACCCCACAGACTGTCCAGTTTTCACACCTTCTACACCCTTCCCAGCACAGGCCAAGTGGTTCGCAGTGGAGGAGGGGCATCTCAAGTGATAAATCACATAGCTCCACCTGAAGGTGAAATCAAACGCACCCCAAGCGGCTTGCCCTTTTCCTTGGAGCCTGAACTTTTAAAAATCATTAAAAAAAAAGAAGAAGAAAAGAAAAGAAAAAGAAAAGAAAAAGAAAAACAAAAAAAAATACTTTTTTTCCATTAAAAAAATACTTATTTATTCATTTATTCATGAGAGACACAGAGGCAAGGCAGAGGGAGAAGCAGGCTCCCTGCAGGGAGCCCGATGCGGGACTCGATCGCAGGACCACTGGGCCAGGACCCAAGCGGAAGGCAGATGCTCAACCACTGAGCCACTCACCTCCCCCCTCTTTTATTTTTTTTTAAATTTTAAAAAGATTTTATTTATTTATTCACGAGACACAGAGAGAGAGAGGCAGAAACACAGGCAGAGAGAGGAGAAGCAGGCTCCCTGCACGGAGCCCGATGCGGGACTCGATCCCAGGACTCCAGGATCACACCCTGAGTCAAAGGCAGACGCTCAACCACCCAGCCACCCAGGCGTCCCTCCCCCCTCTTTTAAAGTAAGGCCTACAACCCAAGGTGGGGCTCGAACTCACGACCTCAGGATCAACAGTACCACGTTCCATCGACTGACCTAGCCAGGCGCCCCAAACCCAAGACGTTAAAAAAGGAATGAAAAGAGGGCTTTCACTTGTTCGGGGCCCACACAGCTCGTGACTCGTGAAAGAAAGGAATTTAGGTTTCTTCACTCACGACAAAGACCATTAGGTCCCCTGGAGTTCTGTTTGTGGCGCCCCGACCCCAAGGGGCGGCTGGGGTCTCCGTGATCCCGGCGGAGACAGCTCCGAGCTTACCTCAGGTTGGACCCTGAGATTCACCTTCAGGACAAACGCACCTGGGAGATCAATCACAAGCGAACACTTGAGCAGAATTAAAAGAAACCTGAGGAAAAGAGTGAATTAACCAGCCTACAATTCTGCTTCTAGACAAAAGAGGCTGGAGTCGGGCTTTGCGCTTCTCCCAGGAAACGACCAAAGTGGCGGCCTCCGGGGAAGAGTCAACAGTCCCAGGGCCTGGCTGTTCAAACCTTCCGCCTTCCCAGTAACCCTATCCCATTCCCCGCAAAGCTGCGCCAGCCAATCTGCGCACGCCCCCACCGCCACAGCCAATCGTTTGTCCCTACGTCACCAGGCGTGAGCTTGCTTTGGAAGGAGCACAATTTGCCCCGCCCCGTAGGCGGAGCAGGATGCCCATTGGCCCACCAGCGTCCAGCAAGCTGGGCAAGCCCCGCCCCCTGGATGCCTGGCACACCATTGGTTCTCCCTCCAACCAATCGCCACCGCGGGCTTGGGTGCTCCCTTTCCTCTGCCCCTCCAACCCCGGGAGATTTAAACTGCACTTCGAGAGCGATTATCACTCTTTAGGATATTACCTAAGGAGGTTTGTTTGGATGCAGGGTGTCTTAAAAGGTTCTCTTTCCTTGCTTCTTTCTTCTATCGTTACGTGGGTCTTTTCCTCTCCGTTTTGCTTGCCTTCGTTCGGAGATGGAGCGTTTTCCGCTGGTGTAGCAGATGTTGAGCCAAGACAGGTGTGTGTGCTTCTGTCGAGCAGCACTGGCCCCTTGCAAGAACTTTCCTTGTTCTGTGTTCTTGTAAAGCGCAGCATCTATTAGACGCTAGGTTATGTAGGATAAAGGAAATATCTCTTGAAGGAAAGCGGGGGGATTGAACCATCTCTTGGCGTAATCCTTATTACAGACTAAAGGATCGCAAACCGGTCGTTTATGGAAATTTGAACACTGATGAGGTGATATTAAAGAATTATTCCTTTTCCCCCCCCCAAAGTTTATTTACTTTTGTAATCTCTACACCCAATGTGGGGCTCAAACTCAGGATCCCAAGATCAAGAATCCCATGGATTTCCGACTTAGCTAACCCAGATGACCCTCAATAATTTTTTCAATAATTCTTAATATTGAAGATTTGAATCATCCAGTGGGAGTAGTGGTGGGTATAGATGAAACAAGGTTTGCCATGAGTATTACGTGATGGGTGAGTGGTGATCCATTATATTATTACTCTCAAAGTTTAAAATGCATACTAATCATCTGGGGATCTTGTTAAAATGCAGGTTCTGATTCAATAGGTCTGGGTTGGAGCCCAAGATTCTGCACTTCTAATAAGCTTGCAGCTGATGCTGATGCTGATGCAGCTGGTCCTGGGACCACACTTTGAGTAGCAAAACATTATACTGTGTTCTTCTCTGTATTTTTGAAATTTTCTGTAATAAAAAAAAATGATCAAAATAGCCCAGAAGCTTTTTAAAATGCAGGCCCCCAAATTATTCAATAAGTTGAGAGTGGGGCCTAGGAATTCTCAAGGCTCCCAGGGGCTACTCATGCTGATGGCTTGCAGACCAGTCTGAGAAACAAATCAGGAAAAAACAAAACAAAACAAAAAAACCTTTGTCTTTGAAAAACAGTTAAGTCCGACGTACAACCTTTACTGGTGTCCACATCTTGGTGGTGGTACAGTGTAGTCAGCCAGGTTTTATCCTAATACTCTTTTCATCTGTAGAATCTGCTTCCCCAGAAAGAAAGTATGTGAAGTGTCTTTATTCTCTGGGATTGAGATGGTGAGTGTGGGCGTCAGCACAGAGCCCTGCCATTCCAGGTGAGTTTGAAAATCAGACTGGGGGTTAAAGGAGTATGGGATGAATTGATTTCTGCTTTGATAACCCTAATCATACTTCATGGGGCCACTGTATACTTCCCCCACAGGTGGGAGGTAGAGACAGATGAAACTGTTCTACAGCGGCGGCAAAAACAGATAGATTATGGCAAGCGCACACCTGGTTACCAGTGTTTCCTGCAGCAGGTCCCCAAGTGAGTGCAGTTGTGGGTGGTCACAACAAAAGTGTCAGCCAAGCCGTTTGTTTCAATGTAGGATGACGGAAAGATACTAGAATCTGAGTGCTCTCACAAAGTTCTATCATTACTACAACTAATTCTCCTAAAATGTAGCCCCAAAAATAAATTTTCAAGATTTTTTTTAATGGAACAAATCATACTTGAGCCCTGAGAGTTGTTAGAGTTATATTCATGTTTGCTATGAAGTTTTTTCTTTCTAACCATTACCTCATACCTTCAGCTGACTTCGCTAATTACAACCTAATTATATGTAAGTTTCCATGCATACACACAAACTAAATGTATTAAAGGGTAGTATGTATTTTATTTTTTTAAAGATTTTATTTATTTATTCATGAGAGAAACAGAGAGAGAGAGAGGCAGAGACACAGGCAGAGAGAAGAGTAGGCTCCATGCAGGGAGCCCAACGTGGGTTCCATCCCGGGTCTCCAGGATCATTCCCTGAGCTGAAGGTGGCAGTACACCGCTGAGCCACCCAAGCTGCCCGGCAGTATGTATTTTATTTTATTTTATTTTATTTTATTTTATTTTATTTTATTTTATTTATTTATTTATTTTATTTATTTTTGGTAGTATGTATTTTAAAGGGATGTCAGAAACCATCTTATATTTATCTTGACTTCTGGGGGAGTGAGTTTATCTAAATTACCTTTATCAGAAGAATATTAGAAATTTAGAAAGTTCAGTGCTTAATCCCATTGAATTGAGGACACTGGTCTTACCTTACTCTCAGGAAATCCCTAATGAATCTCTGAATTCACTGTGATAAACAATGCACTGTGCCCCTTTATTTTGGCCTGAGTCTGACACTTATTTGTCATCGCCAGGGCAAAGCGACAGCCAGGACTTCACCCTCAAACACCAAACAAGAAGAGGAGGTACAGCCGCCGCTCCTGGGATGCCCAGATCAGGCAGTGGAGAAGAGCCTTGCATTCCTGGGATCCCCCCAGCCAGCCCCCGAAAGGCAGGAGGTCCGAGGGGTGTGTGTATTATTCTTGGTTCCTTGTTAGGAGTGGTGGACTGAGCCCTACCTCTCCTCACTTTGCAGAGGTTTAGCTTTTTCTGGCTGAAAAGGGATAGTCTGAAAGAGGTGCATATTCCTCTGACTCTGCCACCTTCCCAGCCAGGGAATGGAGCATCTCTTAGAGCCAATGGGTTCCACACCTACGGATGACCTCCTGGATGACTGGTTCCAGGCCCTGGAACCATCAGTGAATCTGGATGAAGACCAGAAGGGAGCCCAGGTAGTATCCTTTTCTAAAACCCATTGGAGCAGGGTTAGAGTAGGGTCTGGCCCACGAGGTAACAATTAGGATGGGGTTCAAGGTAGTAGTCGAAGAACAAAAGAAGAAAAATTGGGCAGCAAGAAAAAATAGGACATGAATTAAAATATCTAAGAACTAAAGGTGGCAATAAGGACATTTAATTGTAGTTAACAATGGTGGGAAATTGGGCTGCATTGGGGGTTATTTTATACTTGATGAAAGGAGTATAATATTTATTGGAATTGAGGCCTTGAAACCTGATATGTTTTTTTTTTAATGTCTCCTTTTATTTCAATATTTTGCAAATGAGCCAATGCTAACCTTACTTCTTATTCTCAGTCACTGAACTTTAATAAAGTATGGTTGATAATAAAAACAAGGATTACCAAGTGGAATGAAGACCAAGGGCTTTAGAGCCTCCGGACTGCTTTATAATATTATTTGTCCACCACATGGACAATCACTTCATTTCTCCAACCATTTCAACTGTCAAATAGGGAGATTTGTCTCATTTGATGATTCTAAGCAAAAAATAAGAATACATATTAAAGTATGTAGCACAGTGCCTGGCACATAAGTGCTCCACAACAGCAATTATTGGAAACTATGTCTCCCCACTTCATGGCCCCTGTCCCCTCTTTTGCCAAGGAGAAATGTGCAAGGAAAGGAAATGTGCAGTGCATCTTCCTTCCACCCCCATTTTCTTCATAAGTAGCTCACTCTGCCTCTACTCTTCTTTTTCAGTTTGCAGACTTGGTAGCTCCTGCCTACTCCTTTCCCTGGCTCTATGAGGAAGATCACCACTGGTTCTACTTTCTAGCTGATCACAGTTACATACCTGTCCCAGATTTGAATGAGGCACAAAATATTTAGAGAAAGCATATGTCTTTCAAGGGACGTGTTGCTAAGTGTAACAGTAAAGATTACTTGCATTACTGCTACTTCCCAATGGATTAAAAAAAAAAATCTAAAACTGCCCTACAAAGAGATCACAACACGAAGGCATTGTTTAAAACTTCTTTTCCCATTTCTGCCTGCTTTTCTAAACCTTCTTTGATAGCTGAGCCTCAAATTTACATAAGAGCCAGTAACCATTTAGCTGTTCCCCAACCTCCTCCCTACTAACGTCTACATTCAGTCTTCTCAAAAAAGACTTAAACTTTGGCTGAGGTGGGAGGTGGTGGTAGTGGTGGAAATTTAATAAAGGGTGGCATCCTCTTCCTGAAGAGGAAATACAAAGCTATCAACATCTTTTACCCTGCCGCCTGTTTCCTTCCTCCTTCCCTTTCTGTCTTAAGGAAAGTGGTCCAGCTGTAACCACCATACTCCCCCCCCTCCCCCGCCCACCCCCGCAAGCAACTGAAACGCCTATGATGTCATAATCACAACCCCATTACCTCATCCTGCTGGGGGGTGGGGGTGCGTAGAGGAAGGAGGAGGAGTGAGCAGCCCTGGGCCCTTTTCAGCTTTACAAAGTGTTTTGGGTGAGGGCTAATTACAGAATCAATTGGGAACGGCCCCGCAACCGTTACAAGTCCTGGGTTTATAAGGTTGGAGGGTATCCGGCAGCTGGAAGAGGGGCTCCCGAGACTCAGAGCAGGCCCTGATCGGCTCTTGGACTACATTTCCCAGAAGCCTTCACGTCGCGGGCCGGTCCTCTGCTGGCGGAAGGGGGATTCCTTCTGAGAGATGCCCGTAGAGGGCGGGAGGAGAGAGCAGGTAAGAGGAACTCTGGCTATTTCTGTTACGTGGCCCGAACCGGGTAGGGGGCCGCAGTAGGGCCAATGTTGGAATGGAGGGCGAGGAGAATCGCTTTGTTTACCTTCGTCCGACACGGTCTCCCCCGCGGGTTTGGAGATGTGCCGCCAACTGGGTCCGTCCACCTTCAGCAATATTTTGGAGGGGGTGACTCGATAGTGAAGAAGCCACCATCATCCCTAAATCAAAGAGCTTGGCTCATTCCCGACAGCACTTTCCAAAAAAGATTTTGGGAGAGAAGCGACGCGGGGTTCGAGCCTCCCCGGGCGGTTCAGGGCGATTCTGCGAACCAGAGCGATTCCCCCACTCTCCTTCGGGGCCCGTTGGTTCGCGCCGGCGCCTTTTAAGGGCACCGTGGGGCGAACGGAGCGCTCAGAGCTGCTCCGGCCGCGGCCCAGGGAGCTGGAGGAGCCGCGGTAGGTGGCGAGGGCAGGTGGCGCTGGGGCCTCGGGGCGGGCACCTCGACTGTCCCTCCCTCCTTCCCTCTTTCCCTTCCCCCAGCCTGGCGGCGCGCGCGGCACGGCCTCTCTGGACGCCTCCGCGGGGAGAGCACGGGACCCGGTGGGGGAGGGGTTGGCGGAGTGCTAAGTCCCAGACCCTTTCCATCTCCTGCGTCCTGAGTTCGCTTCCCGCGGCCAGATGATGGAAGCTGATTGGGAAGAGGCGACAGACAGCCCCCCTGAGCGAGCCCTGGTGCCCCCCTAGGGGCTAGCGGACGCCCCATGCCCCACCCCGCGGGGACAGGCAGGGCAACCGAGGGAGAGGTTGAAGACTGGAGGGGGCCTAGCCTTTTGCTTCTTCATCGGGGTGGGGGGAGGGGTGCTCCCCACTTGTCACCCCTATCCCCGCCAGAGCCATATGGAGGAAGAGCAGTCAGTTCACCACTTACCTGTTCATGCACCTCCCTGCCTCCCTCATGTTTTTCTTTAGTGTCCCCCAGAGGTGTGGGGCTGGGACCTGGGGGGAGGGTCCCCAGGGGATTTGTGACTCTCCTCCCTCTTGGCTTGATTTGATCCTGGGTTCTCCAGGTTTCAGCACAACCTTAGCATCCCTGAAACCCCAACGTCAGGGGTTACTACCATCCAATAGTAGATGGGGTAGGGGTCCAGTCTTTATTTTAGGGGGCTGATGGTGGAGGGAAAGCCTGGATTGAGAGTTGGGCCTGGTGGGGTCGTAGGGAGGGCCTAGCGGCCTGCTGCTCTGTAAAGGGCTGAGCCCTGTGCCAGTTGTTAAGCTGAGAAGTTTTAACTTGTTTAGTGAACATTCAGGGCTGTCTCTGCCCCTCAGATACACAAAATGGAAGGGGAAGGAAGGCGGCAAGAGAGGGTTTCTTACACTTTTTTCTATGCCTGCCTGAGAAAGAGGAGGCCCCTCGCGGAGCTGGTTTGCCTTCTTTTGTGTCCTGGTTTGATTCCTTATGGCTTCCGTTCTGTTCCCCCTCTCAGCCTGGCCTGTTTTAGGAAACTCAGGCTGAGAGTATCAGTTGCGTGGTGGTAGTTGCATTGTTCCAATTACCGCTGTGTGTGGCCACATCCCAACAATTAAAATGCAGAAAAACACAAAATCACTCTCTTCACTTGATCCCAGAGAGGGCTGGGAGTTTGCTGTTTGGCCAAATGCCTCATGAAAAGCTTGAAAGACTTTGCTTCACTCCCTGCTCTTCATGGCTGGTGAGCCTGAGGCCTGGGATCTCTGGGGTAAAAGCCTGCAGTAGGGTCCCTCTCTAGTTGATCTTTTGGGGGCAGAGTTAAGAAACCAAGAGCAATGTGATATAAGCTTTAGCTTTTCCCACAAGATCATAGGGGAAGCCGCTGAAGGGAGCTCTCAGGAAGCTAGAACTTCGTTGAGGGTGGTAATAATAATTATGCATGAAAATGATAGTTAACTGTAATGATGGTTGATTTCTCCCACAGCTTCCAAAAAACTGCAGATACATCAACACGTAGTTCTTTGCTTTTCTTTACTTACTTCTCTCCAAGGTGGAACGGGGTAGAGATGATTCCCTCTTTTTGCAAAAGTAGAAAGTCCTCTACCTCCAAGGTCACAGAAGAGCTGTTTGGGGCTTCCTTGGGTGTTCAGGTGAGGGAGGTTGGCATCTAGCCAAATAGATAAACCCAATTGTCCTCTTCAGGTTAATGATATTATCACATGTGGCATTCTTAGGCTGTGTAGAGCAACAAACAGGAGAGTTTGAGAAACAGTCTATGTGGACTCCTGATTTGTGCAGGTTAGATGGTATGCTTTTTACACTTTGATATTTCACGTTATATTGTACCCATGACAGATTAAGACATTTATTCTGCCCATTTTACATGTAGGTTAACTAAGGCCAGGAAAACTCCAGTGATTTCCCAGAACTGTCCCAGCAAATTAGCACAAGACGTAGATTTCTTGAATGTTTGTTATACCTACTGGAGAATGCTACATACACCTTCTGATGAGCTGTCTGCCTGCTGGTCATTTCTGGGAATAGGCGGAACCATATGGAAACACTAGGTTATCCTCCCCTCCTCCATTGAGCAAGGCCCCTCAGGCAATTGTGTGGGCTTGAAGCCTGTTCTCTGATGGAATTAGTTTGCTTATACTGAACTTGACCATGGGAAGGAGCCTTGATTAATTGAATCCGTGGTCTTTGAGTAAGATCAGGCTAAAAAAACTTAGTTGAATGAAGTCATACAGTTCGTGTTATAGAGTTGAAATGTAATTGGAAAAATCCTGGTACCATTTCTCTATCTTCTTAACCCTTTTAGAGAGAATATTTACAGTATCTGTTGGAAAACAAAAATATATCAAACACTGAAGCTTAGGGAGAACATAAAACCTTGTTTACTCTGATTGATCTGAAGCAGAAAGTCATTCCTACAACCAGTTCTTGCTGTTCCCTGTTCCTTTTAATGTCGTTTAGGGAAATGGTTACCTCTCTGTTTCTGATTGGAAGATAAAGTATTGGGGGAATCAGGATGAAAGTAACCATTTGGATATCCCTCTCTCACTTGAGCTGTTTTTTAAGTGGTGCTGGTACTCTGGGTAGGCAAAGCCCAGCATGAACCAGGTTAGGGGTGGCGATTAGGTCTCAACTTGCTTGCTTATTCTGGTTCGTTTTACTGGTTAACTAAAGTGTCAAGTTCAGGATGTTTCCAAAGCTGTGTTTAGGCTTAGTAGGAAAGAGCTGTGATCAATTAATGATGTCTGCCAGAGGCCTGGCATAGGGATGCTGTGGTATGTGTGCCATGCATTTTCTACCTTTGGGCCAGGTACATCTCTAATATCACTTGGGGCTGGTCCCTCTGTAATTGGCAGACTCAGCAGTCATGACTGGAGAGGGAAGTCCCAATGGTGCTAGGATGGTGCTGCAGTGGCAGAAGACGGCCCACGAGTGAGGTCTGGAAGAACGACAGGGAAGACATCCATCATTTGCTCCAAAGTGTGCAAGTCAGATCCTGGGGAGAATCATGATAACCCTGATCACTGAGCAGCTACAGAAACAGACTCTGGATGAGCTGAAATGCACACGCTTCAGCATCAGTCTGGTAAAAGACCAGTCTTCCTGCTTCTCTACAACCCCCTCCTCCTTTTTTCTGAGGCTGTTTGTTGCTACTACTCTACCCATGTCCTGTGTCATATGAGTCATTGTACTTGTACTGGAAAAGCCCAGTAAAGGCTCAAACCCAGCCCAAAAGGAAGGGGTCAGGTACTTTTCCACTGGTAGAGAAGGGACACCAAAACTGGGGTGGAGAAGGGTTTGAGATGTTGGGAGATGTGGATTATTTTACTCACTAACTTTGGGAAGACAAGGAGAAGAGATCACTAGGAGTTCCTCCCGTCCTTATAACCCATAGACTCCAGGGGTGAGCCGTGGAGGGCTTCCTGGAAATCTGTGTCCTGAGCCTGACTCATTATGGGTGTTATCTTTCCCTTAGCCCCTGCCTGATCATGCAGACCTCTCCGGCTGTGGGAACCCCTTCCAGCTTGTGTCTGGTAAGACATCTGTGTGTGTGCATGCTCACGCGTGTACATACCTCCATCCTCATTTTTCTTGCGCTGGTTTCCAGTGACCCTGGCTAGCCAGCCTACCTCCACGGCTTTCTTGCTGGGGTCACCTGCTAAGGTTGACACTTGTCTCCATTTTACCACCCCAGCACAGGAGTTACTTGTTTAGTTGGCTCTTACTCAAGCCTTGATAGGACTTTTATAATCTGATTTTATTTATTTGTTTGTATATATATTTTTTGTCTCCTCCCATAATCTGATTTTTTAAAAAAAATAAGTAGTACGTTCGTGTAGTTCAAAATTTTTGAAATTAAAAAAAAATTTTTTTTTAAATAATAAAAAGTTTATAGCGAGAAGTTTCCTTTCTCCATCCATCTCCCACCACCTCCTTAAAAGCAGCTCTTGTTATTACTTTGTCTATCCAGTTAGAGTTTTTTAATAGAAATAGAAGCAAACATAAGTGTGTTTTTTTTATTTCTGTAAAAGGTTGCATACTATATAATTTGTGCTTTTTTTTTTTTTTAACTTAACTATAATAGAGCTAGAAGATCTCTGCATGTCAGTGTGTTAATTTCAGTATTTCTTTGTGAATGGCCAGACACAAAGGAACATGGATAGTCTCAAGGTCTCCCAATCACAGGTTCTACCGTCAAAGGCCTTCCCTACCCTATTTACACTCTTGAGGAATAAAAATGATCTTTTACATGCTTGATTACCTCTTACTCCTTGACAGCCCTAACTCCTATTTTGGAAGGGAAGAGACCAAGGAAGAAGAGCATGGGCCTGCTTTCCCAACTTGAGGGGTTAGTGGGTAGGGTAGTGAGTAGGGTTAGGTGGAGATAGGAAAGAGCAGGACACACATGCATTTGCTTCTCTGAATTCATCTACCTTTGAGAAGGAGTGACAGGCAGTATAGGACACTTTTGAATTTCAGCTGGCTTCTCAGAATGAAGGCAGTATCATCTAGTGGTGAAGAGCCCTACCCTTAGCATCAGATAAACCTGAGTTTGAATCTTCCTTTGGCCATTTCATTCCTTTTTTTCTTTTCTTTTTCTTTTTCTTTTTTTTTTTTTTTAAGATTTTATTTATTCATGAGAGACACACAGAGGCAGAGACACAGGCAGAGGAGAAGCAGACTCCATGCAGGGAGCCCGATGTGGGACTCAATCCAGGACCCCGGGATCACGATCTGAGCCGAAGGCGAACGTTCAACCACTGAGCCATCTACGTGCCCTGGTCATTTCATTTCTATATGACTTTGGATAAGTTACTGGACCTCTGTCACCTGTGAAATGGGGATAATAGTACCTACCTTATGAGTTTTTGAGGAACATCACATAAAGTGTTCATTACGTTGTGGGGCACATAGTGAGCCCTTAAAAATAGCTAGCTATGAATCTTAAAAAAAAAAAAAAAAAAAAAAGGGATGCCTGGGTGGCTCAGCGGTTGAGCATCTGCCTTCGGCTCAGGTTGTGATACTGGGGTCCCGGGATCAAGTCCAGCATCAGACTTCCCGCAGGGAGCCTGCTTCTCCCTCTGCCTGTGTCTCTGCCTCTCTGTCTCTCTGTGTTTGTCATGAATAAATAAATGAAATCTTAAAAAAAAAAAAAATGCTAGCATTAATACTGTTTTTTACTATGAATGCTTTCCAGAAGGTGCTTCCTGGAGGGGCCTGCCCCACTGTTCCTGTGCCGAGTTCCAGGACAGCCTCAACCTCAGCTACCACCCCTCAGGCTTGAGCCTGCACCTCAGACCACCCAGCCCAGGAAGTTCCCCACAGGAGCAGCCCCTCTCCCAAGTCCTAAGCCCTGAGCCCCCAGACCCAGAGAAGCTTCCTGTGCCCCCTGCCCCTCCATCCAAGAGGCACTGCCGCTCACTCTCAGTGCCCGTGGACCTGTCTCGCTGGCAGCCGGTGTGGCGGCCCGCCCCCTCCAAGCTGTGGACTCCCATCAAGCACCGGGGCAGTGGTGGAGGGGGTGGGCCGCAGGTGCCTCACCAGAGCCCCCCAAAGCGGGTCTCCAGCCTCAGGTTCCTCCAAGCTCCCAGTGCCTCTTCTCAATGTGCCCCAGCCCACAGACCCTACAGTCCCCCTTTCTTCAGCCTGGCCCTGGCCCAAGATTCCTCTCGACCCTGTGCCACCTCCCCCCAAAGTGGCTCCTGGGAGAGTGATGCTGAGTCCCTGTCACCTTGCCCACCCCAGCGCCGCTTCTCCCTGTCACCCAGCCTGGGCCCTCAGGCAAGCCGCTTCTTGCCCTCTGCCCGGAGCTCCCCTGCATCCTCCCCAGAGCTGCCCTGGCGACCTCGAGGCCTCCGCAATCTTCCCCGAAGCCGCTCACAGCCCTGTGATCTGGATGCCCGCAAAGCTGGAGTCAAGCGGCGCCATGAGGAGGACCCCCGGCGGCTGCGGCCTTCTTTGGACTTTGACAAGATGAATCAGGTGGGACCAGCAGAACTAGGGAAGCTTGGTTGGGAGGAGGGAGACTTCCATTTTCACTGAGAGCCATCCTCGAGTTCCATGTACAACTGGCAGGTTCCTTTCTAATTTAAAAAAAAAAAAAAATTTAAGTTTGAATAGGCAACACAGGGCTTGAACTCAGGACCCTAAGATCAAGACCTGAGATCAGATCAAGAGTTGAACGTTAACTGACTGAGCTTTCACCAGGGTGATTTACCGTCCTAGTTGCCCAGGACTATACCCAATTTAGTACTCAAGGTCTCATGTCCTGTGTCACTCCTTGGGCCTGGGGGTTCTAAAGAAATTGAGATGAGACCCATGTTAAATCTTCCAACAGGGATTCCCAGTTGTTCCACTAAGGGCAATTTCCTTCCACTCTGAGGATGCATAAGCAATACAAGTCCCATCATTAGTGCCCTGTCCCTTCTTGACCTCAGGGCTCGTTTGCCACTTGCCCTTCACAGCTTCCCCTGGGTCTGTGAGGGCTTCGCAGAATGGGTTGCTGCATCATTCATGTACAGCAAACACGTTTTGACTTCCCAGTGTGAATACGGCTGTTGTATGCACTTGCCGACTCTTCATATTCTTCCTTCTAGTCTCCTGGGTCACAAACCTCTTTGAGAATCTACCTGCTTATTCATCGTGTCATTCCTCCAACGAGTCAACAAATGTTACTGAATACCTGCCATGTACCAGGTTGTGACTAGGCACTCACAGTATTGTAAAACATCCAGAAAATATTCTGCCCACATGAAGCTTATAAATGAGCTCCTAATCTTGAATGTGATAGAAACTATGAGCTATTTCCTCAAAGATTTTGGAAAAATTAAAAATTTTCCAAATGTTATCTGGGAGTTCACATACCTCACCCTAAAGCCTACAACTCCTGCCTGCAAGGGTAACCAGGAAGGACACTTGGAAATCCAGCTTGGGCCAGGGTTCTGTGGAAGTTAGTATCTTTTTTTTTTTTTTTTTTGCATTCTTAACTTTGTTGTTTGTTTGACAGAAACCATACTCAGGAGGTCTCTGTCTCCAAGAAGCAGCCCGGGAAGGCAGCAGCATCTCTCCACCATGGTTCATGGCCTGTAGCCCCCCGCACCTCTCTGCTTCCTGCAGCCCCGTTGGGGGTTCCTCCCAGGTGCTGAGTGAAAGCGAAGAGGAGGAGGAGGGGGCCGTGCGGTGGGGGCGGCAGGCACTGAGCAAGCGGACACTGTGCCAGCAGGACTTTGGGGACCTGGACTTGAATCTAATTGAGGAGAACTAAAACTGAGAGGCTACTTCCTGGGGCCACACAGACTGACTCTCTCTGGCTACTAACAAGTGTCGAGGCCCCAAGGCTAGGGGCCCAGCCTGGGAATGGGGGTGAGTGGAGGGCTCCGACTCAGGGCAGCCGGAAATCTTCTTGCTCCAGGAAGCTCGACCATGCCAAGAGACTGGCCGGGACAAGATTAACGGAGCTGGTGGCGGGAGGGACAGCCCCAGAGCAGACCCTTCCCATGGCGGCCCTGAGTGTGAGTATCCCTGCCACCGAGAAAGCAGTGGGCAGGGAAGGAAGGGGTCTGCTGACCCCAGCTCGGGGAATTTCACTAGCCCCTTTGCTTCAAAGGGCACTTGTGTCTTAGAATTTGGCCAGGGTGGGGGGTTCATTCAGCCTCCTCGGAGAAATTGTGTGAGAGTGTGTGCGTGCATGGGAGTATACTTGGGGAAAGGTGTGTTTGCGTAGCCTTAGGGAAGGAAGGCAGTTGCTCCTTAACAGCAGAGCATCATGATACCCCCAGGATCTTGAATTTTCACAGGACAGCAGGCTTACTCAAGGAGTCAAGAGGATAGCACCAAGTTTTTCTTTTTTTCTAAGTAGCTCTGGAACCAGGCTTATAATCCATAAGCACCACTGGCTCTGCAGAGGATTCTCTTTTGGGGTATGGCAGGGTCTTTAAGAGCTGTGACCTCAGCTAATGGTCTTTTTCTTAGGCCCATCCCCTCCCCTAGACAGATCTAATATTAGGACTGGAGAAGGCTCTTTACATTGATTCTGAGCTGGCCTTTTTCCTCATCAGATTGCCTAGGCTGTATACAGCCTTTGTCTCTTAAGTAGATGTAAGTGCATGTCGGCAACTGAGGCAGAGTTAGAGGGGGCCATCTTTTTCTTTCCCTCTCTATTGATGGGACGTTTTCCCCCTCACTGTCTGAATTTCAAAGGTCAAGAACATGGAGGGGAGGCTCTGTATTGGTCCTTATCATCTGAGGCCCACCTGCAGCAGAATTGGCAGTCAAGTTGACTTACTTTGTCAAGTAAGCATGGGTAAGCTCATCCCAGCACTGCCCTTTGGAAGCAGACTGTAGGAAACCTGTTGTTAGAAGATCCAGGTCTAACCTCTTTTCTGACTTGCTTGAGAAAGAGGAAGAGGATGTCAGCTTTTACCAGTTTGCTTGTCTTCCATTCCTGCCAGGAAATGTTTATTTGCCTCTAATTGGACCTGAGAGACATCAGGGAGGTTGGGGCTCAGTGAGGGTTGGCTGAGGATGTGTAAAGCAAAGGCTACGAGAAGCAGCTGGGAGTTTGTTGTTGTTGTTGGGTTGGATTTCCTTTTTCTTTCTTTTTTTCTTTTGTTTGTTTCTCACCCGTAACTTGAGCTGGGGCAGCAGGTCCCGGTGGCTGCAATGATGGGTTTAACGGCTGCCGGACCCTTGGTAGGACTGGTACCAGTGGAGATACATACTGACGTGGCTGCCAAGTAGCTTGTGAGGCTTTGTCCAGCTTTGGTTAGATGCTGCACAACTGAATTGGACCCGCCCTTCCTGTTTATTGGAGGAAGGGCATTCTCATCGATCTCCAGGGTGTCTTAGGATCCAGTTCCTCATGTTTGGGAAGAAGACCAAAGTCCACATGTTTTCTTCCTCCTGGAATTGAACCTGTCATTTTGTTGGTTTCCCACATGTCAGATAAGAGTGTCACCAAGCCTGCAGTCTCCTCACTTCCACTCCAGAGGAGGTGGCCATTTCTTCTTGAGCCTCTGGCTCTAGAGGTTCTACCCTTCCGGGGCTTTCCTCCTCTGCTCGTTACCATGTATTACCAGTGAGCTCCCAGGTCTGTAGAGGCCTGAGAGAGGCTCTCTGGAGAATCCAGGGAATCTGTGAGCCCAGGAGGTGCCCATCCTTGGTTTCATCCCTCCCTTGGCTCTTCTCCTTCTTTAGGCCATAATTTCCCTGATGCCAGCTTCTTTTTCTCCTGGGGCATCCTTATCCCTGGGCTCTCTGCTGCATTTTGGCCATGCCAGCTTCCAGTAGGCCACTGGCAAGGCCAGTGCGGTCTCTGCAAGCTCCAAGCTGAAGAAGTAAGGGCAGTAATTCTGCCTCTACCCTGGCTTCCCCAAAGCCCTAGGGGTGCGATCCTTAGGGGAGAGGGTCTACAGATAGTCTATTTGAATTCTATCACTGTAAGATCTGGAAAGTTAAATTAGTTGAAACTGTCATCTTGCTTCCCAATCTAAGCGCCCATGACCCTGGGACAGGCCTTTTTAAGAAGTGGTTCATTTTGCTTTACACAGTGGATCTGTTCCAACAGTTCTGTGTAAGCCAAATGCTATTTTGCGATGCATTTGGACTGCTGACCATTTAAAAGCAGCCTGTGTGATTGCTTCTTTTGTAAAGCAAGCAACCTCCCTCTACTTTAGCTGTTTTAACTATTTGGATTTTCACCTATTGGGCTTACCCAGAGTGGAGCACACCTTTACAGGGCTGTGGTTGACGCTGGGTAGACATCTGCATCTGTGTTGTGTGTGTGGTGTGGCTGACCAGTAGGTGAGTATTCCTGCGTGTGTGAGTGAAGCCACTCCCAGGCTGGTGCTCTCCTCCTGTGCCCGGTGACTGCCCAGTGGCAGCTCCAGCTGCCCTTCACTCCCACCTGCTGCCAAAGTCCCTGTGCTAATGGGATTACAAATACAAAAAGTGGAAAAAAAATTTTTCGTAAACTTTGTTTTATATTAAAAAAAAAAATCCATAAGTCTGTGTGTGTTAAACATGAGGTCCTGCCTCTGTGGCTGTGTTTGAAAAAATAAAGTTTTATTAGAATAATTCATTTTCCCAAGCAATCTTGTGTACTACAGTGTCTTCTTCCCTTCTCCACAAAGAAAGGCAAGGAGTAAGCAGGGAGAAGGCCATCTAACTCTAACAGCTCTTTCCTCTAGTGCATGGCTGGGCCTTCACCCCTTCCAGGGCAGTGTCTTGGTCCCTAGGCCCTTTGAAGCCACTGCAGTCATATCCTGTGGCCCAGACTTGTGTTAAGGCCTTGGTTATTTCTGGCAGTCTGATTTGGTCTTTATTTCCCTGGTACCTATCTCCTCTTCCCTCTGGTCATTCTTCCAGCAAGTTGAAGTCAAGTATTTATATATTCTAGCTCCCTGGGAAGTGTTTCATGGTCCAGTTAGGAACTTGTCTAGATTGGTCTGTGGGCTTTAGGAAGTGGGGGAAAGCAGGCTGAGAGACTTGACCGGGAATCTTTTTCTTTGAGTTTTCACATCTTATACCCTGGAGAGATGGAGATTTAGTCATCAGAATTCAGATTCCAAAGACCTCGGCAATTTCTCCATTCTAAAAATACTGCTTTTGGAAAATTATCCTAACAGCAGAGCTTCTCTTTTGCCCTAGAAGTTGGTATTTTCCATAATGCTTCAATTTGGGATGTTTGTGTTCAGGGAAGCTGTGTGGTTCACTCTCGTTAGACGTTGCTATTCCACCCTTTTTCCTATGTTCGCATTCTTCCAGTTTGTGTGGGTGAAACTGATTTGCTTAGAGATCCAGGCGGGAGCCTCTGTCCCAAAGGCATAGCCTTTCTTTACCAGTTGGGGTGCTGACTTGCCAGGCACAAGAAGAGTCAAGTTGCTTAGCCTCCGTCCCAGTTTCCTGCTTGAAATTTGTGGCATTCATCGTTGAATAGCCATGAAATGTGCAGGAGGACAGGATTGGCTTGATAACCTGGAGCAGGAACCTTTAGGGGATGAAAATACACTCCAGAAAGAGTGGGGGTTGCCACCTGCCCCAAAAACAAAGGAAGGGCTTTGAGGAGAGTGGGGCTTTGGCATGTGGTTAAAGAGGGCTCAGTGTTAGGAGTTTTTTTCTTTCTTTAAAACTTGCTGTTTTATTTCACCTACTGTTTGAGCAGGCATAAAGTTTAAACCACCTAAAATGACTTTCCTTTTTTTCCTTTATGTTCATTTTGTTGCTGTTGTTAGATTTTTACTGTTTATTTTCTGTGAGGCAAAGTGAGATTTCATCTTCTGTTCCTCAAGTCCTGGTAGGATAGGAAAGAATGTAAACTCCATGAGGACAAGGGTTTTGTTCATTGTTGAGTCCCCAGCATGTTGAAAAGTTCCTGGCACGTGAAAAGTGCCTATCCTATTTGTTGAATGAATTTCTCATCTTTGCCTTTCTGTCCCTGAACTTAGGCACATTTCTGTCTCTGGTGCTGATAAGTAAGCTTTAGAACACTGGGGCAGTAATTAGAGCTCCATACAGGAGAAAATCCCAACAGTGAATTTTGGTAGAAAACCTGCAAGGCAGCCAGGTCTTAAGAATTCACCCTTGTTCTCCTTTTACCGACTATTGTTTGTGGGCCATGTGCTTTAAGGGATGTCTCTTGGCCCAGGAAAGCATTGGGATTTAGGCCTGTTTGGCTTATAGATGGACGGATATTCCAAGGCACAAGGAGAGAAGAAAATCCAAGGAAATGTTTCCTTGGTGCTCAAGAGGGTTCTAGAATGACTTCCCTAGAGGTTTCCTACTTTTTCTAAAGTCAGCAGCTGCTGCCTGCTCCCCCTTGAAACTCCTGACCTTTGCTACAAGAAAAATAGGTCAAGGGTAAAGAAAAGGTATGGGCAGGAGATACCCATGTAGACACATAAGTCTTCTAGAAAGGACCAGCTGCTGCTCTGTCTGTAGGGGAGGTCATTGAAAGAAATGGTCACTTTTAGGACAACAATCAGGGATTATTTCTAGACCCTTCGTCTTTCTGGTTTGTACTACTTCCATATATACTCATTCTGCATCCATAAGATCCTGCAGCCTGTGGTAGTCTCTGATACCACCAATGTTCATGATTGAGGTTTCCCAGTACCTGGTGTGCAAGACCATCTAGGCCAAAATTTCGGTATCTCCCCTTCTCTACAGCCCCTTTTCTATCAGGAGTTATCAATCTCCCACACCTGTATTACAGACCGGAGAGGTGGGGCTTTCTCTGCCTCCACTCCCACTACTTCCACCATAAGATGAAGTGCTGTTGAACCAGAGAAGATAATTTTGCTGGTCTCTTTCCAATTCCCCTCAAAGTTTAACTGAGAAACACCCGTACTTAGTAACATTGGTCAACTTGGAAAGGAAAGAAGTTCTATGGGTTTAAGTCCAAATACCAGGATGTTGGAAGCACATGGGCCTTCACCCAGTGAAAAGGATGGTATTATAACATCCATTGGATGCAGCACATTGGTCAGTTGGTCAATTGGAAAGGAACCTATGAAATACTGGTGGTATAGAATAGGATGGTACTATTGGCTATAGTACTATGGTACTATTGGATGGTTACGGGCTAGTGAGAAGAAAGATGGACCGAGGGGGGATGGGTTTTCTAAAAGGAATGGTACGGCGTATTTTCAGGATGGGAAATCAGTAGGTATCGGGCGCTGTTTGGCTCAAACACCAACTCTAGGTACCTTGCCCCTCAAGCCCCCCACCCCCACCCCAGTAAAAGTCTTTGGTGTCCGAGGCGGTTAAGCTGAAGCCTCTTCACATAGGGCACCCCCAGGACGCGGCTCCGGCCAGGGATGGTGCCATGAAGACTGAAGGAGCCGCCCACTTCCCCACCCCGGCCTAGGCTGCAATTCCCCTCCCTGCCGCAGGGGGCACTGCAGGCCCCGGGGAGGTTGGGGCGGAGCGCCGCGAGGGGCCCGGAGCTGCCGGCCCGCTCCGGAGCGCGGGGGGCGCTGTGCGGGGCCCGGGCTGCGGCTCCGCTCCCGGCCACGGGGGGCGCTGCGCGGCGCCGGTGGTTGGTGGTGGCTGTTGGGGGGGGTGGGGGGGAGCCGCGGCCGCGGGTGGTGCGGAGGGAGGCCTTGCGGGCGGATCGGGCGCTCGGCGGCAGAGGTGGTGGGAGGCGGCGGGCGGGAGCGCGGGTCTGGCCGGCCCTGGCGATGGCGGACGCGGCGGCCTCCCCGGTGGGCAAGCGGCTGCTGCTTCTGTTCGCGGATACCGCGGCCTCGGCCTCGGCCTCGGTCCCCGCGGCGGCGGCGGCGGCGGGCGGAGATCCGGGGCCTGCGCTGCGCACTCGGGCCTGGCGGGCCGGCACGGTGCGGGCCATGAGCGGGGCGGTGCCCCAGGACCTGGCGGTGAGTGGCGGCCGAGGCGGGCACTTGAGGCCGGGGCTGCGGGGCCTGCGGGCGGCCTCCCCGGGGGCCTTTGTGAGGGGGCGGTGGGGTGGGGGTGACCCAGTTCCGCGCCCCCAGGTCTCCTTAGCGCCCCCCACCGGCTTCTCCGCACCCCGAGCTCTGGCCGGCATGGCTTCCGCGTCGGGGTGCGCGCCCCGGTTTCCCCCGGGGGGCGGCCAGGGCGCCGGGAGCTGCTGCCTCCGCGGGGAGGCCCCGCCTCCGGAGCGACCCCTTTCTCAGGGCTACCCCCTCCCGCCCCCCGCCGAGCACGCCTGGGGCGCGGGCTCCCGCACCCTGGGCTCCGGGGCCCCTCAGAGTTGGGCTGGTGCCGTCGCTGCCTCCCGAAAGACGCGGACCTGTAGTCCCAGCCTCCCTGGAAACCTGCGCCCTGTTCGCTCCTCCCGGAGCCCCGAGTGGGGCGGGAATGTGGGCAATTGTGGGAAGCACGGAGGCTGCAGTCGGAGCGGCTCTGGGCTTTTTTATCTGGCAGTTACTTCCTCCTTGTCTGAGCCTGACTCGGCCTGGCGGTCTCCAGAAAGGCCACCTCTCGGGACGCTCTCGGGGCTCCTTTCTCTTTGAGCTTCTGGGTGACAGGGGCTGCAGTTGTGGCTGTTGTCGATAAGTTTGAGATGCGTCTTAGCAGCCGAATGGGGCTGCTAGGTGGTGTGCTTTTTTTTTTTTTTTTTTTTTTTCCTCCCAGCTCGGCTACTCCCTCAGCCCTGGGAGAGGTTTTGTTTTGAAACTTTGTATTGGAGCTCGGCGATTTGAATGCTTGCCTTGGTGCATTTTGTGATAAAAGTTGTTCGTAAAATAGAACTTAACTAGTTTTTGGTGTCATGTTGTGTTATTTTTGTTAATGTGGCCGCAGAATACTGTCTTTGAGCTTTGGCCAGCCTCTCCTAGTTCCTCATTCTCATAGCGGCCCTAGCTTCTCTGTTTAAGATAAGACCGAAAATAGGGAGATTCCTTTGGAATGTAATCATCAGCAGGCAGAAGGTAAATTTTCGTGATGAACTTGCTCCTGCAGATGTGTTATTTGCTATTTTTGCAATTGGAATGATTTTCTGAGATTTGGTACCAATATTGTAGGTTTCTGATCATCATTTTTCTACCTATTGATTAGTGGTGTTAGGCTTCTCCCCCTCCCCCTTAAACGCAAGCTTTATAGGTTTTTTGGCTTGCGGCTGGCGTAGTCTTTGCCTTGGCTACTTGAGTTCACATTTTTCTATCTTTCTCCATGCTAAATAAGAAAAGGCTGCTTGGCCATTTAGAGGCTTCAGTGGGGCGAATTTGTAAAAAGATGACACGAATATAAGGGGATGAGGACGATGATTAAGGAGGGGATTTGGATTTAAATTCCTCCTTTCTTTAAAAAGACTGCTTTCTAGGTTGGGGTGGGGGAGAAGCGTCTTGTCTCAGATCCAAAAATTTACCCCTGTTAAATGCAAATCATAATGAAGATCCACTGTTACATGTATACTTGGACTTAAGGCCTAGCCTGCCCTAGCTTTTCAGTTGAAATTTTATATTCTAGTTGT
Source organism: Vulpes lagopus (assembly GCF_018345385.1). Lineage (NCBI taxonomy): Eukaryota > Metazoa > Chordata > Mammalia > Carnivora > Canidae > Vulpes > Vulpes lagopus. Next base: position 106,498,017 of record NC_054830.1, on the reverse strand, counting down.
TTCCTCCATCAGATGAATTGCTAATGAGCGCTGCACCTGAAATGGCTACCCATTCACTTTGTTGTTTGCTGGGCTCCCTAAGGGCAGAGGTTTTTGAAGCTTACTATAATGCTGGACACCTACTAAGCTACATACTGAGTCATTTTACCACTGGGCTCATTGAATTGGTTTCTCAAACCAAGTGAAAAAAGTTGCCGTGATACTTGGAAGTTAAAGCAAAGTGCACATTAGATCTGTGTTGAGATCCTGCATGGAGCTGTATACATACAGAAGCAAAGGCAGATTAGGGTTTTGAGAATAAACAGGCTTGTCCTGTGTGTATATCAAGGTACGTGGATGAGAAAACAACCATAACAAAACTCAGAACTTTTAGAATTTTTCACCAGTTTGCAAAATTGCTCAAGAATTGCAGTTGCTATGTAGAGGTTCTATTAATGACAATGACTAGTCTAGGATGAGAACTGGCCGTTTGTTTTTCCTTTTCATTAAAGAGATTTTCTTTGGACCCTAGACATGTGGGCCTTACCAATTTGCACCACACACCGTAGTAAACACAACCGTCTTCCAATCAAAAGTGTTCTTCCTGTACTCAAGGGTGGAGTTTTCAAGCAGCTGGCCTGTGATTGGGCAGATTTTCATTCAGTTAGTTTAAGATGTTTTCAGGCATGCTTGGTTTTGAGTAATGCATAGCAGGGCGCCCCCTGTTAAGGTTGAGTAATTGAGGGTTGGATGAATGAGTTTTTGAAGTGATTGAAAACACTTTTCAGTTTTAGGCTCCATTAATACCCTCTTTCTAAATACTTTTTGATCCTGAAATCTTTCAAATTGTAGCCCTGCTCCATTTAGTGAACCCTTTTCTGGAAAACAATACCAAAGCCATGTATTTCCTTAAGATGAAATACAAAAAAAGAAGAGTCAGGATCCTGTTGATTGGGAGTTTTGGTTGATAGTTTGATAGTGGGCATCTTCATCAAACCTATGCTGACAGATAACTGCTGAGATTTTTAGACGTAATAGGAAAAAACCTCTCCCCTCTCCCCCACGCTGTGGAATAGTAGCTTAATTTGTATTTCAAAATAGGCCTGTTTAAAAAGAAAACAGTCTTGCTGCAATATTAGTTTAATGGATTTTTATGCTTTCATTTCAGACTCGTAAGGCTGTCCTCTTTGTGTTCTGAATCATTATTGGTCCATATGAGTTGCAGAGACCTTGGGACCTTCATATATGTAGGTGTGGTAGATAAAACAAACAGACCAAAAAAAAACATGGGTTTTCCTTCCTTTTTTTGGTTAAAAAGCAAAACTATTTTGTGAAGTGTCAAATAACCAAAAGTATATACAGAAAAAGCCAACAATCTTTCTTTCACAGGCTTCCAGTTGAAAAAGGAGGCTTTGCTTATCTTTCTTAATACTAGTACACAAAATATAAAAACATTCATCCATATACAAAGAGTTGCTTTTTTTTTTTTTAGCAAATGGTATCACATTGCACATTATCTGCATCCTGTTTCCCCCGGCCTCTTTTTTTAAGTAAGGACTTTTTTTTTTTTTTTTTTTTTTAAGTAATTTCTATACCCAATGTGGGGCTCAAACTTAAGACCCCGAGATCAAGAGTTGCAGGCTTTACTGACTGAGACAGCCAGGTACCCCTCTAGTTCCATTTAATGTTATACAATGGGCATCAATACCTATAGATCTTACTCATCCTTTGAAGTGACTACATTATATTTCATAGAATGGATGATGTACCATCGTTTGTTCAATCATTCCTCCTTAGGCTGGACATTCAAGTTATTGGAAAAAAAAATTGGCACTACAAATAATGCTATGGTCAGTAAACTTGTGCATATATCTTGTGTAATCATGGTTTTATTTCTATAGATTAGACATCCAGAAGTGGGTTAAGAGTTACAGGAGTATATACATCTTTTATTTTATTAGGTAATGCCAGGTTGTTTTCCAATAAGATGATAGAATTTCATACTCCCACCAGCAGTGCTGGTTTCCCTTCACCTTTGCCATCATTGGTGTCATCAGTCTTTGTCATTTTTGGCAATCTGATGGATGAAAAATAATATATCATTTTCATGACTCCTAGTCTTTTTCTTTTTTTTTTTTTCCTAGTCTTTTTCTTTGTCAATTTGCTGTTTATATTTTTTAATGAGTTAACTGCCTATCTTGCTCATTTGAAAAAATGGTTGTTGTCTTATCGCTTTGTGTAAGTTCTATGCATTTTCAGTATATGACCCCCTTTACTTCACAAGTGTATTGCATTTATTTTCTCTCCTTTGTCTTTTGACTTTATAAGTTGTTTATAGAGTAAAACAAAATGTTGATATCATCAGATCTCTTGGACTTTTCTTTAATGGCTTCCGGGTTACTTGCTTGGGGATAGCTCCCCCATCTTGAGCCTGTAAAAAGGTTGTTCAGTTTTTCTTTGTTTTTACCTTTAGATCTTTGATCCACCTGAAATATTTTTGTAAATGGCATGTGAGGTAGGGGATCTAACTTGCCAATTGTGGCAGCACCAGTTTTATTCAGTAAACTGCCCTTTTCTTGCTGTTTCTTAGAATTAAATTATGCTTTTAGTAGCATTGATTTGTTTTGTATCGTAGCTATCACAGCTATCTAGAATTTGGAAGAGGAGTGAAAGCATATCTGCCTTATTTTTTTATCCCTTAATCTTGCATCTCTATCTGGTGGAAAGGTACACTGTAAAGTACTCCTTTCCTTTGATTCCAGATAATGTAATAATTGTAGCAGTGTCCAGGCTAGTACCATGATTCTTCTATCTGGGAGTCTTCCAAGAAGAATGAAAGCATATCTGTATCTGCCTTACTTTTTAACGTCCTCCTCCAACCTTTCCTCCTTGTCTCAGGTTAGGTGGACTTTAAAATACCTCTCTACTTTGTTTCTAGGTAATGTAATCATTATAATCAGGTCCAGGACAGGACCATGTTTCCAGTGCACAATCTTACACAAACCTAAAACTTCAGCCCTAATTGAAATGGGAGTTATGGATTTTAATGATTATCCTTAAGTGTCCTTTTCTTATAATTCCGCAAGTTCAATAAAGATCTGCATGATACATGATAAGTTCTTTATTAAAGTAAGTAGAATATGGTTTTGTGGGTCACTGTATGGTGTAGAGAACTTTAAATGAAAGTGAGACTGTACAAATGAATATATAATGTTTAAGTGTGAGCCCTTCTAACTGCACTTTTCAACTTAATACTCTTTGAGCAGGAGGTCTGTTTTTGAGACATTGAGCCATCTTTAAGTTTTCCCGGCACTTAGATGTTCATTGTTTTAAAAGTTCGTCTTGTGTGGATGTGTGTAATTGTTAACAGTTGTCTCTTACTTTGTGTTTGCATTCTGCTTGTTCATTTTTTAAAATTTATTATTATTTTTTTTTAGAGAAAGAGGGACAGGGAGAGAGACAATCTTTTTTTTTTTTTTTTAAGATTTTATTTATTTATTCATGAGAGACACAGAAAAAGAGAGAGGCAGAGACACAGGCAGAGGGAGCAGGCTCCACGAAGGGAACCCGACGTGGGACTCGATCCTGGATCTCCAGGATCACACCCTGGGCTGAAGGCGGCGCTAAATGCTGAGCCACCGGGGCTGCCCTCATTTTTTTTTTTTTTTTAAGTTTGTCTTATATGTGTATAATTGTTAAATTGTTAATTGTCTCTTACTTTGTGTTTGCATTATTTTAGAGCTGTGCAGTATATCCACCAGTGATCACATACTCTGGTCATTTTGTCCATCCAGCATCCTCTTCCTTTACAACACAATCAGATCTTTCCTTTTAATTACCTATTTGTTTCTAAGAGTTGCTTCACTAATTCCCCACCTGCCGTGGGCTCATTGCCTCCTTCAGTGCTCACTTGTGCAGTTCTTATTTCCAACTTGTTATGGTTGATTCAGTTCTCCACTTTGCTTCCCCTAAGTGGTGGGTAAGTAATGTGGCCTTTTCTGTTGTTAGTGATTTTCTCAACAGCTGGAGTTGATTCCTGTAGGCTTTGCTTCCACAAGGCCTGGGGGACACAGCACCTGTTGCTGCTTCTCAGTTTTCCACTGCCTTTGACAGGTTGGTGGTTTTTAAGCCCTCCCTACACCACTAACCCAACTGCCAGAGTGTCTTTTACCCTTGTACTGTAGATGGGTAAGACTTGCCTGATGGTTCAGTAGTGACTCATATAGTATGACCTCTCTCCGTTTAGGAAGGGCAAAAACTCCATTTTTTTGTGTGTGTATAGGGGTAATCAGGCTCTAGGGAACTGATTCTCACTAACCAGACTCTCTGGAGACTGATTTGTAAATCTGCATATAAGGTTATTAATTTACAATGGGAGATATACCTATCCAGAGATATGCACAGAGCCCCCTCCTGGTCTACTCTAGAGATCAAATTACAGGTAAGAAGGATCCTTGGTGTGCAAAGAATTGTATGAGGGAAATTGAGTGTTACCAAAAGGATATTTATAGCAGAAAACCCTGATTCAGTGATCTTCCACTTACTTAATATTTTCTGGCTTTTCCCTTTGCTTTTAATGTTCACCATCGAAGTCCTATGAGGAGATGAGAAAGCCTGTCCATTCTAGGTTCTACCACCTATAAAGCCCAGCATGTTTTTATTTTTTTCTTTGCTCCTTTAGTACTTTGTTATATACCTCTTTTGGAATATTAATCACAGTTTTTTTTCTTATAGATATATAACAAGATATATACCTTATTGCCTCTACTAAATTGTAAGTTCCATCAAGAACAGAACATGCATTTTTCTGTTACTATTTTAAGAGGCTTTCTCTATCATATCTTAAAAAGAATATTTAGAAGCCGATACTAGATGTTAGCTTTCACATTTGATTTATTATGGAATTTCTACTCTATGGCCTCCTGTTAATAAGGTGTTTATAATCTTTAATTTTTTTTGTTACATATTTCTGTTGATAGGGACTCAGTACTAATTTTTTTGTCTTGAGATTATTGGACTCTTACTTGAGACTCCAAGGTCCAATGTCCCCTGGTTTTTGTGACTTATACCTAGCTTGTTAGATTAGAAGCATTAGATGTTTTATTTTTGTGATTCTCAGGTAATGCATGCCTGTGATACAAAATGAAGAAAATATTTTGATAATTTAAAATGTAGTCCCTGTAACCAATTAGAAACTGCTGTTTATATTTTGATACGTATTTATCTAATCTCTTTTTTAGGATTGTTAGAAGTCGAATTCATACTGTATTTTCAATTTTGTGTTTTGCTCTTTCACTTAATGTAGCAATTTTCCTGTGTTACTGAAAACTCTTGTATATGGGTGATTTTAATTTTCCTGGTGCTTTTCTTTATTTTCTATAGGTAACATGTATTGCTCCCACAACTGAAAGGAAAACAATAAAATGCTAAGAAAAATCTTATTTTTATTGGCTGGATAATTTATTTAACTATTCCTCTTTCATTGAATATTGAAATTGTTTCAGATTTTAGGCTCTATCAATAATGCTGTGATGAGCATTTTTGTGAATAAAGCTTATACTGTATTTAGGGTTATTTCTTAGGATTATTGCTAGGAGTGTTATCATGGAGACACAGAGCGTACATGTATTTAAGATTCTTGGTAGATAACATTTTTTTTCTTTTTTGAAAAATCATACCAATTTATAATCAGACCAGTAGAGTGAGTTTCCTAAGAAATGCATGTTTATCAGGATCCCAAAGTCTGCTAGGCCTTTTATGCTTTTATTTCATTTAATCTTCAGACAATCCTTTGAGGTACTTATTGTCCCTATTTATAGGCAAAGGAAGTGAGGCTCAAAGAGGCTAAAGTGACTTGCCCTGGGCTACACAGCTAAGAAAGGAGCAAGATGGGATGCAAATCCAGATCTTTGTGATTCCACAGCCCCTAAAAGCACTATATATGTATATGCTTGAGTTTTTATTCAGGTTATATCTATGATACTCAAGTACTTAACATTTAATTTATTGTGGATATTAGAAGGGGGATGGGGAATGAGGTTAAGTTAGAAAGCTATCTCTTAATCAAAGGAATCCTATAGGGGCACCTGGGTAGCTCAGTGGTTCAGCCTCTACCTTCAGGTCAGATCCTAGTCCAGGGTCGTCCTCGTCCCCCCTCTCCCCATCCCTCTCCAGCAAGGAGCCTCCTTCTCCCTCGACCTAGGTCTCTGCCTCTCTCTGTATGTATCTCATGAATAAATAAATAGACAAATAAAAAAATTTTTTAAAGGAACCATATAGAGAAAATTATTTTTTGTTTGAAAATTGCCATCTTCTAAACATGCATCATTCCCCATCTTAGCTGTCAAGATATCCCACAATTTGAAATCATTTGTAAAATCATTTGAATCAGAGTTTATATTTTGCTTAGAATTGTTAAAAAATTTCAACTGGCAAATTTTATGGATCTTATTAGCTTTGTTCAACAGTATCTGAATCAGGCAGCATCCCTTGTGGCTGATAGAAAGGAACTCCAGAGAGCTGTGCAAAATGAAAGACTTAAAGGCCGAAACAGGTGGAACAAGGAGGTTATTTTAGCAAAGAGCTGATTGTTTCAGACAAGGTTACTTTCCTTGGGGGACACCAGGGGTCTACCAGGCAGATTACCTCACTAGTACTGACCAGGTAATTCCAGATTTACTGCTTTAAGATTCCATTCCTGGGAGGGGTTTTGTTGTGGTTTGAGGACTTGGGTTTAGCACGAGTGACTATTTTGGACCTGTTGTCCTTTTTGAACAGAATGTAGGTAGGAAAATTGGAAGAGAAAATTTAGAACCTTGGGAGTTGAGTTAGTTTTCCATTTCCCTTACTCTCAATCATCACCATATCCAGTTATTTTTATCTCTGTAGTTTCTCAAATACACTTTTCCATTCCTACAGCCTTATGGGGTTAATCCTTTTTCATCTCTTTCCTGAGTTATCATGGCTTTGTAGTTGGTCTCCCTGCCTTCAGTTTCTTCTCTCTGTAATTAATCTTCCACCCTGTTCCCAAAGTTAATTCTTTTCCTTTTAAAAAGTTTTAATTATTTGAGCATTATATGAGTACATTTTTTTTAAAGAGGAACATTTACTGATTAAGGCTAAAATACTATTACCCCTTTTATTCCCTCACCACCACCACCCCTAAAATCTGCAACCAGCTCTTTTTTTTTCTTTTTAAGATATTTATTTGAGAGGGAAGGAGAGAGAAAAAGAACAAGTGTGGGGGGAGGGGCAGGGACAAGCAGACTCCCTGCCCACGCTGAGCTCTATCCCAGGAACCCTAGACTACCACCCTGCTGAAGTCAGACACTAAACCAACTGAGCCACCCAGGCACCGCTGCAACCAGCTTTTTTGTATATAATATATCCTGGAAGTCTTTCCTTGTTAGTCTTTTAGATGTATCTCATTTTTTAAAAAACTTAATACTGCTTAAATAGTATGAGTAAAGTGTGTTTGGCCATTCATCTAATTATTAAATACTTTGTAATTCTATTTTGATTTTCTATTTTAAACTGTGCATTGAGAAGTTTTTTCCCTGAGTGGCATTGTCTTTATAAAACATTTTACCATGTCTTCCCCCTCCCCCTTGAAAAACTATCAGTGGCTCCCCTAAGGCCTATATCAGGGAACATAAACCCACATATATCCAGGCTTATGAAAATAAAATAAGCTAGGTGATAGACCAAAAGGTAGAGTGGTGATTGGCAACTGGATAGGGCAGACACTGCCTAAAGATGTTCGATGCACGTTAAAAACAAACCAACAACAACAACAAAAACCACTCTGCTGGCCAAACAAGACACTTTTGCCACCAGATTTCAGTGCATCATACATTAACATGCCAATCAGAGCCCTTACAGCTTGCTTACTGACAGCTGTGGATGCAGCCTGAAGCACTCTCTCTGCTTTTATGTTTCTTTTTCTTCATACCTGCTGGAAAGTCTTCTCTCTATTCTCTGCCAGAATGGTTGTCCTTTAAGACCTAACTTGGGTACCACCACCTCTTCTGTGAAATTGTTTTAGTTTCTCAAGGCAGATGCCTTTTCTGACCTAATATAGCATGTTCAGATCTTTGTTACTGCCCTTATTACATTGCTCTGTAATCATTTCTAGACCTCTCTGTTGACTCACCTGGGGTGTGAGTCCTTCCTGTCAATTGCTGGCTTTATTCACCTTGATATTCTTGGCCCCAGTAAATGCTATATGTTAACATAAGAGGTGTTCTATTTTTGTTGAGAGTGAATAAATTAATAATTTTATTAATTGTAGTAAATGGCTTTAGGGGGAACCAGAATCCAAACTGATTACACAATAAACATGAAAGCTTATTTGACTCAGGTTACTACTATCAGATGTTATCAAACTTAGGAGAAATTAATTGATTTTATTAAAGAATTTATTTGATTTTAGTGTCACTAAAATAAATATATCACATACTTAAAAGGAATTTTGAAATAGAAAGCAAGAGTGTTACCACTAACTCTTTGACTAATATAATATTTTATACCTAGTCCTTTGATTTTTGCTGTAGCTTGTATAGTTCTATTTGCTACCTCTATTCTAATAGAATTTTTTTTTTAAGATTTTATTTATTAGAGAGAGAGCACGAGCAGGGGGTATAGGGAAAGGGAGGGGAAGAAGGAGAAGCAGACTCCCCTGTTGAGTAGGGAGCCTGGTGCAGGGCTCCATCCTAGGATGCTAGATCATGACCTGAGCCCAAGGCAGACACTTAACCAACCGAGTCACCCATGTGCCTAATTTTTAAAACACTTTTTAAATAACTCAAACTGTTTTAGTCTTACTCTGTTCAGATGATCAACCTGCCCTGGTCATCTCTGACTCAACCCAACCATAATCATTGATTTTTGTTAGTTTATATCCTTTCCTCCTGTTTTCTGGCCTGGCCACTACCATTTTAAAAGTTTGTGTTCCGGGGGATCCCTGGGTGGCGCAGCGGTTTGGCGCCTGCCTTTGGCCCAGGGCGCGATCCTGGAGACCCGGGATCGAATCCCACATCAGGCTCCCAGTGCATGGAGCCTGCTTCTCCCTCTGCCTGTGTCTCTGCCTCTCTCTCTCTCTCTCTCTCTCTCTCTCTCTCTCTCTGTGACTATCATAAATAAATAAAAATTAAAAAAAAAAAAAGTTTGTGTTCCAGGTACTTTGATGTGAAATGATTCTTTACCTCATATGTTCTAACTTTTTCCATTACTTTAGCTAGGAAGTAAAGCATAGTGCTAGGGCCAGAAATAAGCCTCACTTATCCAAAAACATTTTTACATATATCCACATTCCATATTGCTCTTTATTTTACTTCTAAAGACTTACTTGTTTTGGGGAGAGAGAGACCACGTGTGGTGGGGAGGGGCAGAGAGAGAGAGAGAATTCAAAGCTGACTCTGCATTGACTGTGGAGCCCCATCTCACTACCTGGGGCTCAGTCTCAGGACTCTGAAGTCAAGACCTGAGCTAAAACCAAAAGTCAGCCACTTAACCGACTGAGCCACCCAGGCACCCCTCCATGTTGCTCTTAAATCATATTGTTAGCTTTTAGGTATAACAATCCCAGAATATATAGCACTGTTGTCAAAGTAAACACTTTAGTCCATATGTGTCCTTTGCCCAGGTGAGTTGAGAGACAGTTTCCCCTAAATTAAGTGAAATGTGGCTTTCCATTAATTGAACTTTTCCCTGATGTGTTTAGATAAGTGATGCTAGGATTCCTGAATATGAACTTTTTGAATATTGAAGTTCTTTTGTTTGTACAAAAGTTCTTTTGTTTGTTTTTACTCTTTGTAGAGTAAAAATTGTTACAGTTGTAGTAGTGACTCCTTTTAGTGTTGTTCTTTTATTTGTGTGTTGCTATAACTTAGAATTTTGTGACTCATGGGCCAATTTTTAATGTGGTTGGTGGACTAGAACCGCAGCATGGTACCTGGTTGTCAGTAGCCATGGAGCCTCAACCTCTGGTTTTCTGAGTGATGCCCAGTACAGGAGTGTGTCCCTCAGCCAGGGCATTTAATGCTTTATGCTTCTTTTCTTTTTTTTTTCTTTATGCTTCTTTTCAATACCGAGCAAGGTCTTGCGTGTTTTTTAGGCACCTCCTCTTCCTGACACCAGTTATGTAATGGTACCACTCAGGTTCAAAACCCAAGCCATTTTTGCGTTTTCCTTTACCCTTCTATCCAGCCAGTTATCAAGCTTGGTGTTAGAATTCATGGATTCTCACAAGCACGAGTCATTTTTTTCCTAGTCTCACTGCTCCCACTCTGGGTCATGGAAGAATCCCTGTTACTTTCCCCCAACTCAGTCCATTTATATCCACTGGTAGGTAGCTGAATTTCCGTAAAACCAACTGAGCTGTTCATATCCTGACCTCGGTTAGAAACCTTTCAATGGCACTTGTATGCACGCACGCACGCACGCACGCACACACACTCAAGTGCACACACGCTCACCTCGCCCAGTGGCAGCTGGATGAAGCCCCAGTTTTTTATCCCAGTATTCAGGTCTACATACATTGACTCTTAGTTGTTGTTGTTGTTGTTTTGTTTTTTTTACCGTCATTTCCCACTCCTTCCCCGGCAGTCGGCTTGTATAGCTCCTGGCCGTCTTAGAACTTGATTGAGACCTTTTTTTGGCCTCAGCCCATGTAATTCCCTCTTCACCCCTGAATGATCTCTCCTGCCTCTGAACATTCCCCCATACTTTATTTTATGGCATAATATTGCCTGAGTAGTGCTTTGCAATGACCAAAGTACTTTTGAATCCATTACTTTATTTAAATTTCATAACCCGTGTATGAGGAAAGTAAGAGATGTGTCTTATCACAAGGGAGGAAGCCAATGCTTGAGGAGGGAAGAGTGATTTATCGGGTTTTGCAGTTCATAGAATACGGCTAATACTCAAATCCAAGCCTCCTGGAACATAAGCTCCAACCTCTGTTTTTTATGCTGCTACTACTCTTCTTGGTGCTGAGTCTGCATATGAGTGTAAGTGTGATTCCCATTTGTCTGCAAGTTATTTGAAGTTGTGTTTTAATCCCTTGGAACATATATGTATATATGAGTGAGGCCATTCATATGTTAAATACCTTGCCAGTTCAGTGTTCTCTTTCTCTGTAAAAATCGTGCTTCCGATTTCTGAGACTTGTTTCTCCTGTGTGTGTGTGTGTGTGTGTGTGTGTGTGTGTGTGTGTGTTTAAGTAGAAGTGAAGCCTACTTGTTATAATAATAAAACTAGTGCTTTATATAACGAATTTAATTCCTGGGATAACTTTTCAGCAATGCACTCTACATCCACAAGTATATATTGCCTGCGAAGAGATTAAGCCTAATGGTAGGCTATTGAGAAGTAATTTCAGACTTTTCAAGTATAACTATCCTGAAATTTCGTATAATTGTACCTAAAATTTTGTATGTTGACTGGATGAGAACATGTATACCAACAAAAGCGGATACGAATTCAGTAACATTTTTAAAGGATTTAAATTTTATTCATTATATCATCAGCATATTTTAAAAATAATAGTACATACATGTACAACACATGTAGTATTCACTCTATAGGAAATGCTTGGTGCTCCTCCTACTTAAAATCTTGGTAACTTCAGGGTTCCTTCCCAGTTGAGTGTCGCTGCTATAGGGATTCTGGCTTTGTCCTGCATCACTCATTGTTGCTTTAGGAAACTTCTTGTGAGAAATTCCCTACAGTGCCAAGGGGTTGGAAAAGCATGGCTTCCCTGAGTGATTGCTTTGTTTTCCTTTTATTTTTTTGTTCAAATATTTTATTTATTTATTTGACAGAGAGCACAAGCAGGGGGAGCAGCAGAGGGAGAGGGAGAAGCAGACTCCTTGCTGAGCAGGGAGACCGACTTGGGACTCCATCTCAGGACTTAGGGTCGTGACCTGAGCCCAAGGCAGACACTTAACCGAGTGACCACCCAGGCACCCTGCTTTATTTTCCTTTTAGACAGTGGGAGGGGTGCCTGGCTGGCTCAGCGGGTGGAGCATGTGACTCTTGATCTCTAGGTTGTGAGTTTGAGTCCCAAGTTGGGGGTAAAGTTTAATTTTAAAAAAAAAAAAAAAAGATGTAGGTCAGCCCCGATGACCCAGCAGTTTTACGCTGCCTTCGGCCCATGTGGTCCTAGAGACCTGGGATCGGGTCCCACGGTCCGGCTCCCTGTGTGGGGGCCTGCTTCTCCCTCTGCCTGTGTCTCTGCCTCTCTCTGTGTCTGTCATGAATGAATGAATAAAATCTTTAAAAAAAAAAAAAAGATGTAGACTGTGGGACTTATGCAGGTGACCTCCCATTTTCAAATTGGCCTTTAGGAAGCTGAGAGCCAGAAACATGGATCAGTTGTATAGCTGTGTAGATACTTAGGGCCAGCTTACTTTTCAGTTTTATACTTCAGTAGTGACTTCCTGTTGTAGTTTGCTTGGTCTTGATTCTTTGAATTTATATTTTATCATTTTATTGCATGAAATGTTTCTCAAAAGCCAACTAAAATTCTATGAACATGAATAAACACTCTAGCCCTTCTATGACCAGCTAGATTTTAGGTCCTGGGTATATCTATTCTAAGTACTAATAACCTATTTGTTTATGTCTTGCTCTTTATGCTACATGTGAAACATGTTCAGAAGTCACAATGTATATGGAGAAGCCAAACCTGAACATTGTATTTAATAGAAAAAATGTAATTTAATTTAATATGAATCACTTCGAAAAACTTCTTACATTGTCTGCTTTAACCATATCTCAAGTTGAGTGTCTCTTGTGGTAGAAAGCAAAGCCTTGATGATGATAGCATTATGCCTCCTAACATGTATGAGATCACTCCTGGCAGGAGTCATTTTAAAAATCCACAGGCTGGAGTGGGAGGACAGCTCCCCCCCCCCCCCCCCGCCCAGTGTTTATCCTTTTGAATTTTGTACCACGTGCATATATCACCTATTCAAAAAAAATTTTCAGAGAAGTTCACATTTTCAGTAGAAGTGTAAAAGATCCCTCTCCATCCTATTAGACTATGAGCTCCTTGAGACCAGGAAATGTACTAGATTTCTCTTGGTATTTCTGAACGTAGTCCAGTGCTTTATACATAGTAAGGTAAGCCCCCAGCTGGTGTGTGTAGATGTAAATTAGAAACCTAGAGTTACAAATTTCAATAGGATCATGGCTAAAAATTGCTAACTGTAGATGTGCCCCCTTAACTCTGCAAATCCTTTTCACAGTGAAGCTGAGCTCAGCTTCCTTGCTCTGAAGTAACATTGATTTTTATTGAAATTCATTAAAAGAACTTAAAAATAAGTTGTTAGAATTTTTCCTAGTCACAATTTATGTTTGTTAAATTATTACACTGTGGGCTTTTTCCAGATGTGACCTCCAAACTCCTTTTTATCTCTTTTTGCAGATCTTTGTAGAATTTGATGGCTGTAACTGGAAGCAACACTCCTGGGTTAAAGTTCATGCTGAAGAAGTTATTGTGCTGCTACTGGAAGGGTCTCTGGTATGGGCACCGCGGAAGGACCCAGTCCTTGTCCAGGGCACTCGAGTCTCAATCGCACAGTGGCCAGCCCTGGTGAGTGGCTTATTGGCTAGGAACATATTTGGGTTTTGCTCCTATGCTATAACTGTAACTATGGTGTTTATCCAAAGCTGAACTCTTTAGAATTCCCACAACTCCATGCTTGTCCCTAACATTTTTTTTTTTATTCTGAGGTTACTAAAGCAAAAGTTTGGAGATCTTTTTTTCTCCTTTGTTCTAAAACTTTATTTTATTGAAGTATAATTAACATACGATGTTTATATTAGTTTTAGGTGTACAATACAGTGATTCAACAATTCTATACATTATTCAATGCTCATTGTGATAAATATACTCTTAATTCTCTTTATTTCATTCCTGCCCCCATCTGTCTCCCCTCTGTTGTTCTCTGTATTAAAGAGTCTAGTTTTTTTTCTCTTTTTTCATTGTTCATTTTGTTTCTTAAATTCTACATATGTGTGAAATTATATGGTATTTTTTTCTCTTTGTCTGACTTCAATTAGCATTATACCCACTGAGTCCATTCATGCTATTCCAAACGGCAAGATCTTATTCTTTTTTTATGAATGAGTAATACTCCATTTTGTTTGTGTGTCTCTGTGTGTATGTGTTCTTTATCCATTTATCTGTCGATAGACACTTAGATTGCTACTGTATCTTGCCTATTGTAAATAACACTGCAAGAAACATTAGAATATATGTATCTTTTCAAATTAGTGTTTATGTTTTCTTTGGGTAAATACCTAGTAGTGGAATTCTTGGATTATTTGGTATTGTATTTTTAATTTTTTGAGAATCTTCCATACTGTTTTCCACAGTGGCTACACCAATTTATGTTCCCACTAACAAGTCAGGAGAGTGCCTTTTTCTCCACATCCTCACCAACACTTGTCATTTTTGGTCCTTTCGATCCTATGCTTCTGACTGGTGTGAAGTGGTATCTCATTGTGATTTTGACCTGCATTTCCCTAATGAGGAGTGATGTTGAGCATCTTCTCATGTGTCTGTTGACCATCTGCAAGTCTTCTTTGGAAAAATGTCTGTTCAGGTTTTCTGCCCCTGTTTAATTTGGGCTTTTTCTTTTTCTTTTCTTTTTTTTGGGGGGGGAGTGTTATGTAATTTGAATATTACCCCTTACTGTATATATTATCTCCCATGTCATTTTGTTGATGATTTCCTTTGCTCTGCAAAGATTTTTTATTTTGATGTAGTCCTGATAGTTTATTTTTGCTTTTGATTTCCCTTGCCTGAGGAGACTTATCAAAAAAAAATGTTTCTAGAGACACCTGGGTGGCCCATCGGTTGAGTGTCTGCCTTTCGCTCAGGGTATGATCCTGGAACCCCCGGATTGAGTCCTGCATCAGGCTTCTTGCAGGAAACCTGCTTCTCCCCTCTGCCTGTGTCTCTGCCTCTCTCTGTGTGTCTTTCATGAATAAATGAATAAAATTTCTTAAAAAAAAAAAAACGGAAAGAGAGAAAAAGGTTTATGTGGCCGGTGTCCACAAAATTATTGCATGTTTTCTGTTTCTTTCTTTCTTTTTTTTTTGGTTTCAGTTCTTAACATTTGGGTGTTTAGTCCATTTTGAGTTTATTTTTGTATTGATATGAGAGAGATGTCCAGTTTTATTATTTTTTTTTAAAAGATTTTTTATTTATTTATTTATTCTTGAGAGATAGAAGGAGAGACAGAGCCAGAGACACAGGCAGAGACAGAGCCAGAGACACAGGCAGAGGGAGAAGCAGGCTCCATGCACCAGGAGCCCGACGTGGGATTCGATCCCGGGTCTCCAGGATCGCGCCCTGGGCCAAAGGCAGGCGCCAAACCACTGCGCCACCCAGGGATCCCCCAGTTTTATTATTTTGCACATAGTTTTCCCAATACTATTTGTTGGAGAGACTGTCTTTTCCTCATTGTATAGTCTTGTATCCTTTGTCAGAGATTAATTCACCATAAATATAAGCTATAAGCATGGGTTTACTTCTGGGCTCTTGATTCTGTTCAGTTGATCTTTGTGTCTACTTTTGTGCCCATTGTGAAACTTTTTATATTTTAGACAACATTTGATACTTCTGTTTCTAAAGAATTTTTTCACCTTTAGTATGTTCTCATAGTAAGGTTATGAAACAATTTAATCCCTAACATCATTTCTTTCCCTAAGAACTGTTTATTTTTTCCCAGTTAGGTAGAATTGACATACAACATTGCACAAGTTTGTGAACAACATAATAATTTGATATACATATATATTGTAAAATCATTGCTACAGTAAGATTAGTTAATATATCCGCTGGTTCACATAGTTGATACTCTCTATATGTGCGGTCAAAACTTTTAAGATTTACCTTCTGAGCAACTCTCAAGTATATGTTATTATTAACTTTAGTCACCATGCTGTGCACATTAGGCTTCCTAGAACTTATATGCAGCCTTTGACCGCCTTCACTCATTTCATATTCCCCCATCCCATGGGAATTATCAGTCTTCTCTATATCTATGCGTTTTTGTTTGGGTTTTTTTTTAGCTTCTATTTGTAAATAGAATCATACCTTATTTGTCGTTCTCTGTCCGATGTATTCACTTAGTGTAATGCCTGCAAGTTTCATCCATGTTCTTGTAACGTGTGGGCTTTCCTCTTTTTTTTATGGCTGAGTAATACTCCAGTGTGTGGACACATGCATACACCACATCATTTTCCCTATCCATTCATCCATCACTGGATTCTTACCTTGTTTCCATGTCTTGGCTATTGTGCATAATGATGCAATGAATGTGTGTGGGGGGGTGTAGATAATCTTTTGAGATGGTAATTTCATTTTCTTCAGATATACACCCAGAAGTGGGATTGCTACATCATATGGTAGTTCTGTTTTTAATTTTTTGAGGATCCTCCATGCTGTTTTCCATAGTGGCTGCACCAATTTACATTTCCCTCAACTGTGCACAAGGATTCCTTTTTCTCTGCATCCTTGGCAGCCCTTGTTATTTTTTGTCTTTGATGATAGTCCCTCTGACAGGTATGAAGTGATGTCTCCTTGTGGATTTATTTGCGTTTCCTAATGATTAGTAAGGTTCAGGCCCTCCTCCCTCCACTTTTTGAGAGAGAGAGAGAGAGCCCACATGGAAGTGGATAGGATGCCAAGGAAGAGGGAGAGAGAATCTCAAGCTGGCTCTATGCTCAGCATGGAGTCCAATGCAGTGCTCAGTCTTATGACCCTCAGATCATGACCTGAGCTAAAATCAGGAGTTGGACACTTAGCTGACTAAGCCACCCAAGTGACCCTGTTCAGCCTCTTTTTGTGTACCTATTGGCTATTTGTATATTTTCTTTGCAAAAACCTCTATCTGGGTGATTTGCTCGTTTTTAAATAAGTTATTTGGGGTTTTTTTTTTGCTTTTGAATTGTATGAGTTCCTTATATATTAGATATTAACCCCTTACCTAATATATGATTTGCACATATTTTCTCCCATTCCTTATATTGCCTTTTCATTTTTTTGTCATTTATTTTGCTGTGTGTAAGGTTTTTAGTTTAATATAGTCTCACTTATTTATTTTTGCTTTTGTTGTTTTTACTTGATTTTTTTAATTATTAAGTTTTATTTTCTGAAGTGACAAAACAGTGCTCTAAGTTTATTTTATTTTTTAAAGATTTTATTTATTTATTCATAGACACACAGAGAGAGGCAGAGGGAGATGCAGGCTCCATGCAGGGAGCCCCATGTGGGACTCGATCCCAGGTCTCCAGGATCACACCCAGGCTGCAGGCGTCGCCAAACCGCTGCACCACCGGGGCTGCCCACAGTGCTCTAAGTTTAATTCTGAGTTTACATCCTATTAGCAAAGTAAAGACATAAATGGTTACTTTTTTTTTTTTTTAAGATTTTATTTACTTATTCATGAGAGACACAGAGAGAGAGAGAGAGAGAGAGAGAGAGGCAGAGACGCAAGCAGAGGGAGAAGCAGGCTCCATACAGGGAGCCCAACATGGGACTCGATCCCAGGTCTCCAGGATCAGGCCCTGGGCTGAAGGTGGCACTAAACCACTGAGCTACCTGGGGCTGCCCCATAAACGGTTACTTTAAAAAAAAAAATCTAATTCTCCTATGGCTAACCAGATTAAATAAATATTCAAAACAAATATTTTTTTACCTATTGATTATACAAAACATCATTTACTCTAATACTGTCTTTTTGTTTGTTTTTAAGGCCATTTCCAATTAAACTTTTTGAAGAAGTTCAAATGGACATGCGCCCCTGGGTGACTTTTGTAGGCTGTTTATGAAACAGCAATATGAATTTACCCATGAACATTTATACCACTGGTTATTTTACAAATCTCACAAAGATTTTAGGAGTTCTAGAGATGATACTGGTGTCTTTTCTTTTTTAAGATTTTATTTATTTATTCATGAGAGACACAGAGAGGAAGAGAGGCAGAGACACAGGCAGAGGGAGAAGCAGGCTCCTTGCAGGGAGCCTGATGTGGGACTCGATCCCGGGTCCCCAGGATCATGCCCTGGGTGAAGGTGGCGCTAAACTGCTGAGCCACCCGGGCTGCCCGGTGTAAGTCTTTATTCTGGGAATTCACTGTAATTTAGCCCTCTCGAAGCCTGACAAGATTAGTCAGATCCCTAGAGGGATTAAGGAATTTCTTATTTTTTGTGTCCTTTTTAGCTGTAAATAAGAGTATTAAGTGGACTTTCTGCTCTGGTTTCCTTCCTCTGAGTTTTTGTCGGGGAGATGGTGGGTTGGGAATGTTTTTAGGGACTTACACTTTATATTTACTGGGGTGAAATATATTTATAGTAGATATTTTCTATGAAGCTGAGATGTGGTTGAATTGTTACTTATTTTCTTTACCAAGTTTTTTTTTTTTTTTAAGATTTTATTTATTTATTCATGAGACAGAGAGAGAGAGAGGCAGAGACACAGGCAGAGGGAGAAGCAGGATCCATGCAGGGAGCCTGATGTGGGGACTCGATCCTGGGTCTCCAGGATCATGCCCTGGGCTGAAGGTGCTGCTAAACCACTGAGCCACCTGGGCTGCCTATCTTTTCCAAGTTCTTTTTTTTTTTTTTTTTTTTAATTTTTATTTATTTATGATAGTCACACAGAGAGAGAGAGAGAGGCAGAGACATAGGCAGAGGGAGAAGCAGGCTCCATGCACCGGGAGCCTGATGTGGGATTCGATCCCGGGTCTCCAGGATCGCGCCCTGGGCCAAAGACAAGCGCCAAACCGCTGCGCCACCCAGGGATCCCTCTTTTCCAAGTTCTAATCAATTTCTTTCCTTTCTGTTTCACAGACTTTCACTCCCCTAGTAGATAAACTTGGTTTGGGTTCTGTGGTTCCAGTGGAATACCTTCTGGATCGAGAGCTTCGTTTCCTGTCAGATGCTAATGGATTACATCTGTTTCAGGTACTTGACATTTGCTCTAGTCCTAAGCTTCTCTCCTTGCTAATTTCTTTGTTAATTACAAATATGTTCCCTCTTTTCTTTTAGCATTGAAAGAAGTACTTCCTCCTAATAATTCCCTGTGCCTTTTAAAGTTTCTCTGCTACCCTGAAAGTTCATTCACTGGCTGAATGGCTTGTTTGTTTTCCTACACACCCTACCCTATCCTGAAACCACTTAAGACCACAATTCTGAGGATCTCTTCAGAAGGTGGCTTCCCAGAGATGGCTGCTTGTGTAACTTAAATGGGCCTACACTTAGGTCAGTGGCAGAGAGACTGGGAGTTTGGGCTGATTCCAAGCAGCATTAAATATTAAAAAGCTTAGATTTATCTCTACTTAGAAAGAAAAGGGGTATGTTAGTAGTTTAAACAAACTAGCTTCCAAGTTAGAGTTTCAGAATTTATGGATGGTAATATTTATTTTTCACTTGTAAGGTTTACTGTCCAAAGATTAAAAATTAGGAGACTTCTAAGAGTTTTGTTGTCTTATCAAAGCAGCCAAGAACATTATTTCCTAAACTCTGTTGTGTGAAATATTAATGACGATTTCTTTGTCTTCCTCCCTCCTTAGGCCTCACTCCCTCTCACCACCCGTGCTTTATTCATCTTGGCAGTTCTAGTACTTCTATGAATAGGCACTTGGTAAAAGTCAAATAAATACCAAAATATGCCAAAAAGATTTACATGTAATAAAATATTCTGTGGTCAGATATGTATGAGAAACACTGACCCTAAACAGTTTTTTTCCCCATGTCTCTTCAGAGCCTTTAATATACTACTGTATATAGAAAGATACAGTAGGCGTGCCTGGGTGGCTCAGTTGGTTAAGCTTCTGCCTTTGGCTCAGGTTTTGATCTTGGGGTCCTGGAATCAAGCTCTGCACTGGGCTCCCTGCTCTGTGGGAAGCCTGCTTCTCCCTCTCCCTCTGCCTGTTGCTTTCCCTGCTTCTGCTCTCCCCCCTCTCTCTGTCAAATAAAACCTTAAAAAAAAAAAAAAGATAGAGTATATATTATTTCCTAAACCTAATTGATCCTAGCATCGTCATTTTTTGCAAAATATCTCATGAGACTAGGGTTCTACAGAACATTCTTTGGACATGCTGGCATAGTTCCTCGAGGATATGATTTTTCTAATCTGGTTAGATATTATTGCTATTCATTTTATATTTGGTTGTTTTCTTCTTTTATCTTTACCAGATGGGAACAGATAGCCAAAACCAGATTCTTTTGGAACACACTGCACTGAGAGATACAGTTAATGCTTTGATCAGTGACCAGAAGCTACAAGAGATATTCAGCCGAGGTAAGAACAGTTAGTCTTCTATCCCTGAATCCTGAATAGCGTATGTGATCAGTGTTGAAAGTAATAGAATGGAGAAGACACTATGCAACTCTAAACATTTGTGTTTCTTTTTTGTGGGGAGAGTTAAGTGTATCTCCACTTAGCTAGATCTAGAATAGTTTGGAAAAATAAGATCTCACTCAAACCACTATTTCCTCTTTAAATTACAATTCAAAATATCCAATTTTGTTGTGAGTTTTTTTTTCTCTTTTCTTAAATAATTAATAAGGACAAACCTGGAGGAGCACCTGGGTGGTTCAGTGGTTGAGTGTCTGCCTTTGACTCAGGTCATGATCCCAGAGTCCTGGGATCAAGTCCTGCATCAGGCTCCCCACAGGGAGCCTGCTTCTCTCTCTGCCTGTGTCTCTGCCTCTCTGTGTGTGTCTCTCATGAATAAATAAATAAAATCTTTTAAAAATAAATAAATAAATAATAAAAGCAGAAAGAATGAAAACAAAAGTGATGCCTAGGCGGCTCAGTGGTTGAACATCTGCCTTTTGCTCAGGTCATGATCCCAGGATCCTGGGATCAAGTGCTGTGTTGGGTTCCCCGCAGGGAGCTTCCTTCTCACTCTGCCTTGTGTCTCTGCCTCTCTCTCTCTGTGTGTCTTTCATATATAAATAAGTAAAAATCTTTAAATTCCCTTGTGGTGCACACCTACTCCTCTTCCTTTCTGAGCCTCTTAAATCGTGATTTTCAGTGAAATAGGGTCTTTGATTGTCTTTTGTCAAACTGTGTCTGAATGAGTAAAGGTAGGAAAACTGGCTTACTGAGGAAAGGAGAGTATCAGGATAAAGTGATGTTTAAATAATCAAGGAAAGATGGAGGCATAAAGAATGTGAGGGAAAAAATTATAGCAGAGAGAAGAAAATTGAGTGGACAGAATGAAAGGTGGAGGTATACAGGAGTATGTATAGAAAAATTGAGGAAACTTATAGTTATAAGATAATAATAAATAATAATTTAAAATCAGTAATGATTTAGCTATATAGTCTCAAATATATGAGATATGCAGAAGAGAGAAGCTATCCTTATTGGAAGGTCTGTTGATATTGTAGAGTGACATTATCTGCTGATAAAGTAATATCTTTAAGACTCTTTGTTCCTCGGAAGACAGGTGCTATATTTGTTCAGACTATTATTAGTGCAAGGGCTGGAAAATTGAACTCTCCACCTACTGTTACTGAAAGTCAGCAGAATGTAAATGGTTATCTATCATTACTATGGTCACTTAACAAAATAGTATAGTCAACTTACTGGCCTCTCATTTTTTTATATGTATATGTCAGATCAAATATATCTGGTAGGTTTTCTTACTAACTATGGTTGTTGCTTGTAAGGTTTCTTTCTCTTCCTAATATTACTTTTGGAATTAGAAGATTGAGAGAAGGTGAAATCAGATCTGGGAGATGGTAAGACATCTCCAAATAAACAAGAATTTACAAAGATTACTAGGAAAAACTGTTTTGTTTTTAAATTGCTGAG
The DNA here is from genome assembly GCF_018345385.1 of Vulpes lagopus. Lineage (NCBI taxonomy): Eukaryota > Metazoa > Chordata > Mammalia > Carnivora > Canidae > Vulpes > Vulpes lagopus. The sequence continues at coordinate 106,476,193 of NC_054830.1, read as the reverse complement.
TATGATAAATCTGAAATTGTTTATTTATATTTAACTCCATATAAGAGAACTGAAAGTGCTAAATATTTACACCATATAGTTTTCTTTATACTTTTAGAAAGTCATGAACTATAGCTTAGCCAAGCATACACAGTACTGACTGATCTCTCCTTTAGGTCCCTACAGTGTTCAAGGTCACAGGGTCAAAGTATACCAGCCAGAGGGGGAAGAAAGTTGGCTCTATGGTGTTGTTAGCCATCAAGACTCCATCACCCGCCTTATGGAGGTCTCTGTAACTGAGGTGAGGTTTTGGCTTATTTCCTCTAAAAGATTCATTCATCCCCTTACAGAGGGCAGTGTAGAGGAAGGGAGCACTTGACTGTGTATACAGACTTGAGTTCTGTCTCACTCTTTCACTTAATGACTGTATGACCTGGAGAAAGGCTGTTCAGTTTTCCTAACCTCATTGTTCTCATCTGTAAATTAACAGATAATTAGGTACTCCCCTAACCCCACCTCAGCACTGCTTTGGGGAACTAAGATAATATATTGGAAAGTGCTTTGAAATCTGTTAAACATTAATGTTAAAATGTGAAGTGGTATCATCCTTCTTTTATCATATCCATAAACGTTAGGAGTTTAAAATCTAGGCAGTATTTGCTTCTGTAATACTTAACCACTCCCCTTTAGATGCTGAAAAAAAATGAATCCTTTCTAATGAAGTAAATAAAAATAAAACAGCATCTAGAGCTACCTGGAGAATTGTCTAGGAAAAAACAACAGATGAGTGTTTTGAGGCAAACAGAAATGTACTTGTGCTGTCCTTGGTTTCAGATTTGGCCTTAGCAGTCACATGTAGTATAAGCATAAATGACTTTATTTACTTAATTTCTTATTGTGTTTTCAAAAATATTGCTATTTATCTTCATTTTAAAAAGAAATACATTAAGTAGATGTTAGAAGTCACCCCTTGCCCCAGGCAAAATCGCTCCCTTCAGTGGTAACCACCATTAATAGATTGGTATGTATTCGATATTCTTTCAAATACAGTGTGTGTGTGTGTTGTAATATTTACATGTTATCTATTTATGTGATAAGTATATGAGCCATGCTTTATTAACAAAAGGGATTATACAATACATATAGTTCTGTAATTTACCTTTTTTGCTTAGCTGTAGGTTATCAACATCTTTCTATGTAAATATATGTAGAAATTTGCCTCATCCTTTTAAAATAGCTGTGTGGGGATCCCTGGGTGGCGCAGCGGTTTGGCGCCTGCCTTTGGCCCAGGGCGCGATCCTGGAAACCCGGGATCAAATCCCAGTCAGGCTCCTGGTGCATGGAGCCTGCTTCTCCCTCTGCCTATGTCTCTGCCTCTCTCTCTCTCTCTCTCTGTGTGTGTGACTATCATAAATAAATTTTTAAAAAAATTTTTTAATAAATAAATAAATAAAATAAAATAAAATAAAATAGCTGTGTGTTTTTCCACTAAATGAGTATTTCATAACTAATCTAAAATTGATGGACATTTAAATCACTGCCTGTATTTTCAGTAATACAAATAATGCTACAGTGAATAACCTTGAACGTATTATAGTACGGTACTTCATATTATTAATCAGAATAAATTTCTAGGTATATAATTGCTAGATCAAAGGATATGGATGTTAAATCTGGCAGGGTGTCGAATCAGCTGATCCCAGTGGTTTTATGGTTTATTAGTAGAGTGGTTCTTTTAATGATTTTTGGTTCTGTAAGTTTTTACCTTCTGGTATGTACAGAATAGGAAGATTTTAGAGATGCAGAATTTGAAATTAATGTCCCTAAAAGAGACATTTGGGGGGCACCTGGGTGGCTCAGTTGGTTGGGTGTCTGCCTTTGGCTTAGATTGTGGTCTCAGGGTCCTGGGATCAAGCCCTACGTGGAGTGGGGCTCCCTTCTCCGTGGGGAGCATGCTTCTCCTTCTCCCTCTGCTGTACTCCTCTGCTTGTGCATTCTCTTTCTGTCAAATAAATAAATAAAATCGTTTAAAAAAAAGAGAGAGAGACATTTGGGCATTGAACTCAATTCTTTCGTTAATTAATTTAACAAATATTTGAGTGCTTATCGAATTCCTGACCTTGTTTTGGATGTTATTCTGGCAGTGAGTAAGATAGTAGAGAACCCTGCTTTCATGGAGCTTTCATTTTATTGGAGTAGAAACAAAGAGATAGGAACGCCTGGGTGGCTCAGTGGTTGAGCATCTGCCTTTGGCTCAGGTCATGATCCCAGGATCCAGGATCAAGTTCCACATCGGGCTCTTTGCATGGAGCCTGCTTCTCCCTCTGCCTCTCTCTCTCTCTTTCTGTATCTCTCATGAATAAATAAATACAGCCTTTAAAAGAAAAAAAAAAAAAAAACAAAGAAAAGAAACAAAGAGGTAATTGCATGGATTAGAAAAATATATAATTATGTCCTTGGACAAGGCTTAAATCTTTTTTTTTCCTCTCCCCTTTTTCATATTTTCTGCTATCCTCCTACTCTAGAGTGGTGAAATCAAGTCCGTAGATCCCAGACTGATCCATGTGATGCTGGTGGATAATTCAACTACTCAGAGCGAGGTACAGTAATTGACTGAGTCTCTGTGCCGACTAATAAGCTTTCTTTATCATGTTAATGCAGATTCTTCATATGTGTGTTATCCATGGATGCCCTTTGGGTTTCCATTCTGGTCATTGTACATCACTTTCTCTCTCCACAGTCTTGTCTAGTTAAGGGAATATAGTCTAAAGAAGGAAGTATAGTCTGAGCAAACTCATCTAATTATGACTGTATTGCCTAACCATTTAAAAAATCTATGGCCTAACTATTTCTCCTTACATTGTTTCAGGACAGGTATATTTTGTATATTTGAAAGATAGAGTACACAGTTAAAGCTGTAACAAGCAGTAGTAATATTTATAACCTACCTAGTTGTAGGAAATGGAGAAGCTGCATCCTCTTTTTTTTTCCATTAGATAGTAGTGAGCTCCAAGGAGTCCGAAACTTGGTATCCCAAGAAGAATCAAATCAAATAGGTGCCTAAGTCAGTAGTGCTCAGCACACAGTGGATTACTCCATAATTACTGTGAAGCATGCCAGCTTTTGGTTCATTCAGAATTATCATAACCCCAGAAAAGATAGTAAACTAGTACCTGAACCAGTCAAGGAATCCTGTGTGAATTTCCTTCACTAAGACATTGACTATGATAGTCATCTAGCCACATGTTCCTCATAATCTCTTAGCATCTCTGTAATACTGCTGTCTTGGCTACTCCTGCTAAGTATATAGTTCTTCTCATCTTTATCCAGTCATTCTTGACTTGATAAAATAAGATGAAATTCGGGAAAAAAAAAATCAGGGTTAAATTTAATAGCTCTTTACCACATATTGCCACAAGTAGGATAAGTCTGTGGACTGTTTACATGACTGAAAATACCTTTTACTTTTTTTTTTTTTTCAAACCTTTCACTTTTGATAGTGTGTTGGGCCCCTTTTTAGTTCGTTCGTTCTTTCTTTCATTCATTCATTCATTCATTCATTCATTCATTCATTACCTCTTACATGCAATACACTATTTAGATGGTCAGACGTAACTGGAGAGTACTGGTCTCCATGCCTTACGCTGTCTGTTCACATTGAGGAGCTCACTATAAGTAGGACATAAATATAAGTTATTGCTCAGAGAGGTTGCTATGAGCCAAGATCAGCAACTTCACTGGATGCATTAAAGATTAGAACTGTGGTTTTCAGCAGTAGATTACCAAAAGTATGGGGGAAACAGAAGGGAATCTTGAAGTTGGTTAAGAGCTGTAGAAGGAAATCAAGGGAGAAAAGATGGAAATAAAAAAGAGCAAAAAAGAGAGAGAATAGAGAAACCAGAACTGGCCAAAAGAAATATAAAATTTGAAAAAGTTCCAATTTTAATAGGTATAGTAATGGTTATGACAGAAATGATCTATGTAAAGAAGCTATAAATATTCAAGGCAATAAGATTAGTTTAATGAAGTTCGTAAATATTAATGGCTAAATAACTGTGTGTCACTAGCTTATTGCCACCCCAACACATGTTACCTGAGTAAAACTCTCTGAAAGTTACCTGAATAAAGCTTAAAAAAAACACACACACACATTGCTTCATGATAGGATATGATTCTGAGAATATTCTAGATAAAATTTCTTGCAGCACAAAGATTGCTTGAGAGAATGGTAGCTGAGTTCTAAGTGCCCTTCCCCTTGCGCTTGTCAGGGAAGGAATTTATTTAGAGATAGAATTGTGTCTTCTAATCTTCTATCTTTTAAGGTTGCTCGGCCTCTCAAGTAAGACACAAGTCAGATTTCATGAGATAGGCTGAAATTATTGGAAGAGCTAAGGGATTTAGCTGTTTGGTCTATGGTAGCCTGCCTTTTTTGCATTCCTTTATCTAATACTTTGAAATAAGTTCTAGAGATTGTTTGTGTATTTATAGTGCCCATAAGAATAATCCAGACCTGTCTGTATTGGACTCACTTTTCCTTTGGTCACGGACTCAACAAATGTTGGTCTTCCTAATGTTGTCACCAGTTTTTTTAGTGACATCTGAAAAGAGGAGATTTTATATTTCAATACTTGAAATGCTATTTTCAGTCCAACAAGAAGAAAAATATGAAATACAGCAGATTTTTTTTTTCCATCAAGGGGCAAATGAGTTCCTAGCCTACCAGTAACAGTCTTCTTTTGTAAAAGAAATTCTAAATTTTTCAAACCCTCAAAAAAGTCCATTTGAGGAAGCCTTTTATTTAAGGGAAGGTTTGCCAGGTGAGTTAATCTCTCATAATCATTATCTTGTATATGTGTATAAATTGAGTCACAGGAAGGTTGGAGCTTTCTGACTAAGGGGATATCTTAGAGCTGGTGTCGGAATGTAGCAGTCTGCCTGCTTTGTCTGCTTCTAGAGATGGGAAAGAACTAATGGTGTATGGTTTTCACAGGATGGAAGGTTCCTTATAATAAATCTTTTTTGAATTTTGTTTTGTAGGGGGGTACGTTAAAAGCAGTAAAATCTTCCAAAGGAAAGAAGAAGAGAGAGAGCATAGAGGGGAAAGATGGCCGGAGGAGGAAAAGTGCTTCGGACTCTGGGTGTGACACTGCATCAAAGAAATTAAAAGGAGACAGGGGTGAAGTAGACAGTAATGGGAGCGATGGAGGTGAGGCAAGCCGAGGGCCCTGGAAAGGAGGGAATGCCAGTGGAGAGCCAGGGCTGGATCAGAGAGCCAAGCAGCCACCGACTACATTTGTTCCCCAGATTAACCGCAACATTCGCTTTGCCACTTACACCAAAGAAAACGGCAGGACTCTGGTGGTGCAGGATGAGCCTGTAGGTGGGGACACACCTGTACCTTTCACTCCATATTCTACAGCCACAGGTCAAACACCTTTGGCCCCAGAGGTGGGTGGAGCCGAAAACAAAGAGGCAGGAAAAACACTGGAACAAGTTGGCCAGGGCATAGTGGTTTCAGCAGCTGTGGTCACTACCGCCAGCTCCACCCCAACCACGGTGAGGATCTCAGACACTGGCCTTGCAGCAGGGACTGGGCCGGAAAAACAGAAAGGCAGCCGGTTACAGGCCCCAGGAGAGGTGAGTTGTTTCAGGGGCAGATTTGCAAGATTTGGGTTCATTCTTTTAATGTTAACACATTAAAAAGCATCTAAAATGCCACAGGGAGGGAGTATTTCTGAGATGTGCTTAAATTGTACTCTGAATAGTCCTTTACTACTCATTGGGCAAATGTGTATATTTTAATAACTTTGTTAGCTCTTAAAAGTCACCTGAACAATTGTACTAATCAAAAACTGATTATAAAACCCAATTTAATGAGATGCTCAAATAGATCTGATGGGGAATCTTTTTAATTCAATTATCTATTTAGTTCACATAGTGGTTGAGCCTCCACCTGGCCTATGAGAGGCAAGGTTAATGAATTACAGTGTTGGTAACAGTGAACACTATAATTAAGGCTTTGTGAAAGCGACTATTACCATCCCCTGTTTTCAGTTCATCATTTGCTAGGATATTTTCCTTTGAGGCTGGGCTTCTTCCCATGATTTAATATGGCTATGAAAATTTTGCCTTTTTTTTTTTTTCCTAACTTACTCTTTAAGCCTTACCTGGAAAATCTGATGGAATTAATCACAGTAGTATCCAACTCACTATGTTCTTTATATGATAAACATGTTTGTTGCTGAAATAGAACTTCTGTTAAATACAAGTTAACATCATGTTGGCTCTCCAGTCAAATTTAAAACAATATCAAAATCATTTCTTAAAGTCTTTTCACTCTTATTTTGGTCACCGAAGAATGATTTATGATGCTAGTCATTTTTTTTTTCAGACTGGCTGTTTCCTCAAGTTGGAATATGAAATACAAAGACAAAATACTAAATGATTTTTTAAATTATGTATAGGAAACTACTGTGTGCTAAGTACTGTGTATTATAAACAAAGAATTGAAATCCCTATTTGAAGGAGCTCACATCTTAAGATGGAATCATTTTAGGTATAACAGTGCCAGGTAAAGCATGGCATATGCATTTCATCTGAGTTCTTCTAGCAGATGCAATTTGTGAATCCTAAGTGTACAGAGATGGGGAGGGAGGTGAAAGGTCCAGGCAGAAGAGAAGACCTATAAATGTGAATTTCACACTATTCACAGTTTGTCCTCTGAGTTGACCAGCATTCCCAAGAGAACTAGATGAGGATCTTATGTGGATTTCCTCTGTGTGTATGTCAGCGTATTGCTCAGATTAATTAAAATCCCCTCCATGTCAAAGACGGTATAGATGTAAAGGAGGATTTACAAAGTAGACAAGTTTTATATGCTACAAGAGGAAGCCCACTGAATGCTATTATTCTTGGGGTAGCAATGCTGGATAGAGGAAATGTGGTTTCAAAGGGCATTTTTTGAAGAGGTTGGAGAAGTTTCTGTGACTGTATCAGTGACTTTGGTAGTGTGTCAGCCTAGGTATTCTCCTGGGATCTGATTTAAAATTACAGAAATGGATGTTTCCATTATGGTGTCAAATCTAAAATAGGGACACAGCCCCCAGGAAACTTCTTGCCCTAAAAATTAAATTGAAATCAGTTTGTCATCACTTTCTTATTAGAAGAGGATTTAAAATTTAATCATTTGAAGGAAAATGAAAGGCCATCCAAATTATTTTTCATTCATGTGATTTATTTTTAAAGGGTAACTTTAGTAGTGAAACCTGAGCTACCCATGCTGGATCCTTGGAGTCATGCAGGTGTCAAGGCTCCTGGCCAAATTCTGCTAGTGAAACAACAGCCAGGGGTTCCTGGGTAGCTCAGTTGGTTGGTTAAGTACGTGCCTTCAGCTCAAGTCATGATTCCAGGATTCTGGGATCAGACCCCTACATCAGGCTCCCTGATCAGCAGGAAGTCTGCTACTTCCTCTGCCCCTCCCTCCGCTTATGCTCACTCTGACTCTGTCTTTCAAATAAAGTCTTAAAGAAGAAGAAGAAAGAAACAATAGCCAGCCAATCCTTAGGGCTGTGTCTTTCTATTCTCTTTTCTGTTGGGAGGGGTTTTAAGTCAATAGTTGCAGATTAGTGGGAAGGAAAAGAAAAAGAATAATGGGGTGCTTGGCTGGCTCAGTCAGGAGAATATGTGACTCTTGATCTCCAAGCCCCAAAGCCCCATGTTGGGCTTCAAGTTTACCTTAAACAAACTTCCAAGTTGTTAACTCTAAAATGCCAAGACAACCTCTGTAGCAAATATCAACTGGAGGCAAGCCTTAGGTGGCCTTCCTGTTTCTCATGTCTCTGTTCCACCCTCAGATAAAGTCCTAATGTAGGTTCCTCTTGCATATTTAAGAACACCTTAAATAAACAATCTCTCCCCCCCCCCTTTTTTTTTAACAATAGTCCTTTTGAATATCCGGAATAATTTGAAGATTGATTGATTGATTTAGGAGAGAAAGCACACACACAAGCAGGAAAAGGAGCAGAGAGGGGAGGAAGTATATCCTCAAGCAGAATTCCTGCTGAGCAGGGATCCCTACATGGGGCTCCATCCCAGGACCCTGAAATCATTACCTGAGCCAGACATTTAACTAACTACATGGGGCTCCATCCCAGGACCCTGAAATCATTACCTGAGCCAGACATTTAACTAACTGTGCCACCCAGGTGCCTCTGGAATAATTTTTTTAATTGTGGAAGAGTAACCATTAAATTTACCATTTCAACTATTTAAAGTGTTATAATACTGTGGTATTTAATACATCCACAATGTTGTACAACCGTTTTTACTTTCTAGTTACAAATAATTTTATCACCCCAGAAGGAAGCCATTAAGCAGTCCTGGAATAGTTTTTGTTACCAATGTTTTAAAATGACTGATCAGGGCACATGGGTAGCTCAGTCAATTAAGCGTCTGCCTTGGGCTCAGGTCATGAATTCAAGGTCCTGGATGGAGCCCTGTGTCATCAGGTTCTCTGTTCATTGTGGAGCCTGCTTCTCCTTCTCTCTCTGCCACTATCCCCTGCGTGTGCTCTCTCTCTCATTCTCTGTCAAATAAATAAAGTCTTTTTAAAAACAATTTAAAAAGAATAAAATAAATGTTAACAGATAACATCCTCAGGGTGCCTGGGCAGCTCAGTTCATCTGCCTTCAGCTCGGGTTGTGATTGGGGGGGGGGGGGGGGGGTCCTGAGATCCAGCCCCGAATGAGGCTCCCTGCTCAGTGGGTAGTCTGCTTCTCCCACTCCCTCTGCCCCTCCCCCTGCTTGTTGTCTGTCTGTCTGTCTGTCTCTCTCTTTCTCTCTCTCTCAAATAAATAAAATATTTTACAGAAAGAGAGTATGTCCTCTACAACCTGCAAGTTGATTTTAAGTGTTCAGACCTGTTAATGGAGGTTTCTCTCTGCGTACATATATGGAAGCAAACCTGCCCTTTTTACACACCTTTTATTCACATACAGACGTTAACAATTTCAAGGTGAAAAAAAGGAAAATGTTTTTTCATTAGCTAATTTGTTAAGCTGAATGCTTTTGTTTGGTGGATGTATGAGTATCAACCCTTTTACTGTTTGGAGGCTATTTGGAATCTAATGATAACAAAAGAGTTCAGTAATGAGTATGCCTTCTTTCTTCCTTTTTCTTTTCTTTTTTTTTTTTTTTTTTTAAGTGGGCTCCACACTGAGCGAGGCTTGAACTCACAACCCTGAAATCAAGACCTGAGCCAAGATCAAGAGTCAAATGCCTAGCCGACTGAGCCACCTAGACACCTCATAAGTGTGCTTTCTGTAATTTAACATCTTTAGGTCTAACTTTAATTGAAAGAAATACTCAACTTTCAGGTTGATTTGGACTCAAATGGCCAAAATCTGACATGGTCCATCTTGCGGAGTTTCAGACTAATAAAGAATATTTTTCCTCATTGTCATGGGACTGAAGTCACTTTTGTAAGATGGGCTGTTAATTTAAATAAATCAAAACACTTTTATTTCATTTTATTTATTCGTGAGACACAGAGAGAGAGAGAGAGGCAGAAACACAGGCAGAGGGAGAAGCAGACTCCCTGCAAGGAGCCCGATGTGGGTCTCAATCCCGTATCCCAGGATCACACCCTGAGCTGAAGGCAGACGCTATGCCACTGAGCTACCCAGATGTCCCAAAACAAAACTTTTAAATAAATCAGAATTTTGATAATAGCTGAAGTAAATTAATTGAAGTAAAATTAATTAAAGTAAATATTACAGGGCCACCAAATGCATGTCACAATGAAAGCTCATGTCTGTGTATTCAAGAACCCTTTCTTTCAATTCCTGGTAGTGTTTTCATTTCCACATAGAAACTAAGAAGCCTACACAGCCTCCTAGTGCTTTGACAGCCACTTGGCTAACAACCAAAGGAATGGCAGGATGAATGACATCCTGTTATCTCTAGCTCACCTTATTAAAGATGCCCCTCTGTGTGGTCTGTGGCAGGTTCCTTGCCTAATGCTGGTGAAATGTAGTTATAAGAGCAATTTTCATGGAATTGTAGGAGAGAAAAGTTGATTTGACCCACAAGAAATGTTGGCCTAGGTCCAGGGAAGAAATAATAAGGTTGTCCAGAGAAACCAGCATCACTAACTCAGGCTATCTTCTTTTCAGAATTCAAGAAATACTGTTCTGGCGTCTTCTGGATTTGGAGCACCTCTCCCAAGTTCATCACAACCTTTAACTTTTGGAAGTGGAAGGAGCCAGTCCAATGGGGTTCTAGCCACAGAGAACAAACCTTTGGGCTTCTCTTTTGGCTGTAGCTCTGCACCAGAGTCTCAGAAAGACTCTGATCTCTCTAAAAACTTGTTTTTTCAATGCATGTCCCAAACTTTACCCACCAGTAACTACTTCACTACCGTTTCAGAGAGTTTGGCTGATGATTCCTCCAGTCGAGACTCATTCAAACAAAGCCTTGAGAGCCTGTGTAAAGGCAGATCCACTCTTGGAGCAGACACTAAATCGGGCTCTAAGGCTGGCAGCTCTGTGGACCGGAAGGTGCCTGTAGAGTCCATGCCCACCCTCACGCCAGCCTTCCCACGGAGCCTCCTAAATACCCGCACCCCAGAGAGTCATGAAAATCTATTTTTACAGCCCCCTAAACTGTCCCGAGAAGAGCCCTCTAACCCTTTCCTGGCATTTGTGGAGAAAGTTGAACATAGCCCTTTCAGCAGCTTTGCATCTCAGGCATCGGGTAGCTCTTCCTCTGCTACCACAGTCACCTCTAAGACAGCACCCAGCTGGCCTGAGGCTCACTCCTCTACAGATTCGGCATCTTTAGCAAAGAAGAAAACCCTCTTCATCACAACTGACTCCTCTAAACTGGTATCTGGTGTTCTGGGCTCAGCTCTTACCACCGGGGGCCCCAGCCTCTCTGCCATGGGGAATGGCCGCTCCAGTTCGCCCACCAGCAGCCTCACCCAGCCCATTGAGATGCCTACTCTCTCCTCCAGCCCCACAGAGGAGAGGCCAACTGTGGGGCCTGGGCAGCAGGACAATCCCCTCCTCAAAACCTTTAGTAACGTCTTTGGCAGGCACTCAGGCAGCTTTCTGTCCTCCCCAGCAGATTTTTCACAGGAGAACAAAGCTCCTTTTGAAGCTGTGAAAAGGTTCTCACTGGATGAACGAAGCTTGGCTTGCAGACAGGACTCGGACTCCAGTACCAACAGTGACCTGTCGGATTTGAGCGATTCTGAGGAGCAGCTGCAGGCCAAGACTGGCCTGAAGGGGATTCCAGAGCACCTGATGGGGAAATTGGGCCCCAATGGGGAGCGAAGTGCTGAGCTATTGCTGGGCAAAGGCAAAGGGAAGCAGGCTCCAAAGGGCCGGCCGCGGACCGCCCCCCTAAAAGGTGATCTTGCTGGGGTTATCCATTGGCTTGGCTCTGGCACTAGCCTTTAATGCCTTGTGCTCTTGGGCAGAAGTCCTTTCTTTGATGGAAAGTTCTATAATTTCCTCTTCCAGTAGAGGCCCCACCTCAGACTTTTTGGTTCAGGGCAGGATTGCATCTAACCAGCATCCTTACTAAAGAAGAAGATCTACCTGTGTAATGATAATTCCACAAAGGAGGAGCCTTGGTACTCCTTCTGGTCAGGAGCTCTTTCCTGGTATTTTTCTCAACCCTTTTTCTTTTCTCTTTGGCTCATCTTCTTTAATTTACTTTAGAGGTATTACGGAGTATTGGATTTTATTCTCACATAGCAGCCTTTCATAGACTTTTTTTTCCCATAGACTTGTTTAAGCAAAAAGAATCACCCCTCATATTGCTTCACTCTGTTACATATATAGGGTTTTAACACTTCTTCCAAAAGCCATTAAGTCCTATGCAAAGCTATGGTCCAGAATTGTGTAAGTGCAAGTATCTAAGAGAAAGTCTAATAGTAAAAGTAACTGTTAACATCAGGAATTGGTGTCCCGTGGGGACGTAGGAGTTGTTGATTAATAAAACAGTCATATCCCCAGAGGCTAGAGGCAAATGGCTTCCTTCTACCTTCTTGGGTTTTCCTCACCCATGCCAGAGTTGTTTCCTTGTAATGGGGCACTTGCCACAAATTCTCTCCATGGTCCTTAGCTTCCAATTGAAGTCTTTTTCCTCCCTCCCTTTCTGTCAAGGATGAACACGATAGGCACAAGCCCAGCCATTGCAAGGAAGAGTGAGCCAGGTCAGAACAAGAATTCATCCCCAGGAGGATCATCTTATTGGGTCCTATTAATACCACTCATGACCAATTGTTTCTCCGCCTTCCCTTGCCACAGTTGGCCAGTCAGTGCTGAAAGATGTGAGCAAGGTAAAGAAGCTGAAGCAGTCCGGAGAGCCTTTCCTGCAGGATGGGTCATGCATCAATGTAGCCCCTCACCTGCACAAGTGTCGGGAGTGCCGCCTGGAGCGGTATCGGAAGTTTAAAGAACAGGAGCAAGATGATTCCACTGTGGCCTGCCGCTTCTTTCACTTCCGGAGGTACCCAGACCCATCTCCATCTTCTTCCCAGTTTCCATTAGTGATACATAACTGCTGCTCTTTCTCTGAACCTGTCAGGCTGTCTCACATCTTGGGGTTTTTTAGGATTTTGTTTATTTATTCATGAGAGACACAGAGAGAGGCAGAGGATGAAGCAGAAGCAAAGCTCCTCTGTGGGGACCCTGATGTGGGACTCAATCCCAGGACCCCAGGATCATGCCCTGAGCCAAACGCAGACAATCGCTTAACCACTGAGCCACCCAGACATCCCAGCCTGTCTCACATCTTTTCCTTGTTTTCCTTAACCGCTTTGCTCTGAGTCTTCACTGAGGCTCTGCCATAGGAGTCATTCAGGTGTTTGGATTGTAAAGTGACTTGGTGGCTTTGTCCTTAAGGAACAGAAGTTAACAGTCCCAGCTGCTGGCCCCTGAGCTTCACTGAGTTATTCCTAATTTGGGCTCCATTTGAAAATGGTATAAGCAGAAGGATGCCATATTGTAATATGGATCTGTCTGACCACTTATTCCTTTTTGCTGCTAGAGTAACTTGAGTCTCCGAGAGAAGGGGAAGGAAGATTAGAAGATAATAACTGTCTTTGAAATAGAGATAACTGATGAAAATCCTGAGAATATCCCCTGCTTTTACCAGACACCAGATATATAGTCACTTTTCTTCTGCTTGATAAATTAGACGAATTTCTTCTAAATGATCTTTAAAGAATTCTTAATTTTTAAAATAAATCCAAATGTTTTATCCTCGTAGTGTGGATTCACTCATTCAGCAAATATTTACTGAACAGTGTTATAGGCATCGAGGATTAAGTGGTGTATAAAACCATAAAGATCCAGCCCTTAAGAGGCAGATGATCAAGGAAGAAAGATTAAATATATGGCATGTTACCTGATAATAACTATGAGAAAAATAAAGACAGGAAACAGGATTGAAGTGACGAGAGGTTTAGAGAGGCTACAGTTTAAATAGGATGATTTGAGAAAGTGAGATTTGAGTAAAGGCTGAAGAAGGTGAGGGAGTAATCCACACATTGTTCTGGGAGAGTATTCCAAGCAGAGGGCACAACAGGAGCAACTGTCCTGAGGCTGGAGTATTCCTGGTGTGTTTGTGGAGCTAGGGTGGCTAAAGGATAGAGTGGGAGCCGGGGGAATTGAAGTTACAGAGTTAATGATAGGTCGATATTTTAAAGGAATACTCCTGAGGGCTTTAGCTTTTGTGCTGAAAGAGAAGCCATTGAAGGTTTTGAGCTGGTGAGTGACAGGAATGTTTTAAAGGATCACTGTTACTACCTTCTTGAGAATAGATTATATTGAGGCAAAGGCAGAAACATGGAGAAATTAAGATGCTGTTGGAATTATCCAGGTGAGAAATGATGGTTTGCCTTGCAATGAGTCTGGTTGGATTAACGATACATTTTGAGAAGGTGGCTCAGTTAAGTTGTCTGCCTTCAGCTCAGGTCATGATCCTATGGTCCTGGTCAAGCCCCACATCCAGCTCACTGCTCAACAGGGAGCCTAATACTCCCTCTCCTTCTGCCTGCCACTCCCCTCTGCATGTGCTCACTCGCTCTCTGTCAAATAAATAAAATCTTTTATTTTTTTTACAGGACATATTTTGAAGATTTTATTTGTCTGTTTATTGGGGTGGAACAGAGGGAGAGAACCTCAAGCAGACTCCTTGCTTAGCATAGAGCCTGACATGGGGCTTGGTCTCACAACCCCAAGATTGTGACCTAAGCCAAAGCCAAGAGTTCCAAGAGTCGAGCATTTAACTACTGAGCTACTGAGGCACCCCTAAGGATATATTTTGAAGGGAGAACTCCCATGATTTTCTGATGGGTTAAATATGGAGTTTGGAAGAAGGAATGGAGTCAAAGATGATTCTACAGCTTTTGACCAAAAACTAGAAGAATGGAATTGCCATTTACTGATAAGATTTCTTGGGGGAAAACAGGTTTGGGGAAGAAAATGGGAACTTTTCATTTGGGCATGTTAAATTTGAGATGCCTATTATGTTTCTAAATTTTTTTTTTTTAAGATTTTATTTATTCAGGGATCCCTGGGTGGCGCAGCGGTTTGGCGCCTGCCTTTGGCCCAGGGCGCGATCCTGGAGACCCGGGATCGAATCCCATGTCCGGCTCCCGGTGCATGGAGCCTGCTTCTCCCTCTGCCTGTGTCTCTGCCTCTCTCTCTCTCACTGTGTGCCTATCATAAATAAATAAAAAAAATTAAAAAAAAAAAAGATTTTATTTATTCATGAGAGAGAGGCAGAGACACAGGCAGAAGGAGAAGCAGACTCCTGCACGGAGCCTGATGTGAGACTCCATCCCAGGACCCCAGAATTACACCCTGAGCCGAACAAAGGCAGACGCTTAGCCACTGAGCCTCCTATAAGATTTCTAGATGGAGATGTTGAAAGGGCAGCTGGAAACTTGACTCTCAAGTTGAGGGGAAAGTCCAGGCAGGAGGTTAAATATTTGGATACCACCAGGTATTGAAAGCTGTGTGTCTACTTGAGAACCTTGAAGGAGTCCAAGTGTAGGTAGAGAAGAGAAGCATTCCTAGGACCAATCCTGGAATTCTCCAACGTGGAGAGACAGGAAAGAGGAGAAGGAGCTGGTAAAGGAGATGGAGAAAGAACAATTGGTGATGTGTCCTGGAAGGCAAGCGAAGAAAGTATTTCTAGGAAGGAATAATGAACTATGGCAAATACTGGGGATTGGGTCAGGCCATATGAGAACTAAAAGTGACCATTGGATTTAATTGGGGGTATGACCTTTTCAAAAACAGTTTGGTTATGTTGGTGAGGGAAAGCCTGACTGGAGTAGAGTAAGAGAAAAGAGAAGAGGAACTGGTGACAGTCAGTATAGAAAACTCTGAGGAAATGTTGCTGTAGGGGCGCCTAGGTGGCTTTGTTGGTGAAACATCTGCCTTCAGCCCGGGTCATGGTCTCAGGGTCCTGGGATCAAACCCCACATCGGGTTCTATGCTCAGCGGGGAAAAGAGAATATATGGTATGATGCCCATGCAAGTGGAGAGGATAGGTCTCCAGATATAGGTGGAGAGCTTGGTCTTGTCTAGGATCTAGCTCATTCCTAGCAGCAGCATCAGGTCAAATGGAACATGGGCCCAATTGCAGGAAGGTCCAGTAGTATGGTGATGGGGACTTAGGGACATCTCTTCTGGCTTTTTGTATTTTTCTCAGTGGAATACATTGCCAGGTCTTCATGGGGAAAATTATAGTGGAGGTTAGAAAAGAGAGGTGAACGGGGGGGGGATGCCTGGGTGGCTCAGCGGTTTAGCACCTGCCTTTGACTGAGGGTGTGATCCTGGAGTCCCAGGATCAAGTCCCGCATTGGGCTCCCTGCAGGGAGCCTGCTTCTCCCTCTGCTTGTGTCTCTGCCTCTCTCTCTGTGTCTCTCATGAATAAATAAATAAAATCTTTTAAAAAAATTTTTTTTTTAATTTTTTTTTTTTTTTTTTTTTTTTTTTTTTTTTATGATAGTCACAGAGAGATAGAGAGAGGCAGAGACACAGGCAGAGGGAGAAGCAGGCTCCATGCACCGGGAGCCCGACATGGGATTCGATCCCGGGTCTCCAGGATCGCGCCCTAGGCCAAAGGCAGGCGCCAAACCGCTGCGCCACTCAGGGATCCCAAAAAAAATTTTTTTAAAAAGAGAGAGAGAGAGGTGAACGGGACCTGGGTGGCCCAGTCAGTTATGCATCTGCCTTCGGCTCAGATTGTGGTCCTAGAGTCCTGGGATTGAGTCCCACATCTGGCTCCCTGCTCCACAGGGAGTCTGCTTCTCCCTCTGCCCTTCCTCTGCTCATAGTGTCTCTCTCTTTCTCTCTCTCTCTTTTTCAAATAAATAAAATCTTTAAAAACAAGAAAGAAATGAGAGGTGAAGATATGAAAAAGGCATCTAGAAGAGGGAGTGTGTACCAGGAAACTATTTTGATTGTAAGGCAACATGAAGGGCTCACTTGACATAGATAGACATGAATTTCAAAGGTGACAGCAAACATGGCTATTTTCCTCTGGTCACGTTCAGTGGTATGGGTGTATAGGTAGAACAGGCAAGTAAAGAAACTGAAAAACATTACTGAGGGTAGCTTTTTAAAGAATCCAGATATAACTAAGTGTTCACAAACCTTTCTGCTAGTGCAGAGAATGCATACTATGTTGGTCAAATAGGGTGGAAATGCCTTTTTTTTTTAAAAAGTATGTCTACACCCAATTTGGGTATTGAACTCAAAACCACAAAATCAGGAGCTGCATGCCCTTCTGACTAAGCCAGCCAGATACGCTCTAGGGTGAAAATTCTTAAAACACACTGATTCCTTTTAAGTTTCATTTAATGTGTTTAGCTCCTAGGGTTTTAGGTGTGTATTAGTTTGCATGTACTTGACTGTCTACCTTCCTGTCTCAGGTTGATCTTCACTCGGAAGGGGGTACTCCGTGTGGAGGGGTTTCTGAGTCCCCAGCAAAGTGACCCTGATGCCATGAACCTGTGGATTCCTTCTTCCTCCCTAGCAGAAGGGATAGACCTAGAAACCTCAAAATATATCCTGGCCAACGTTGGGGACCAGTTCTGCCAGCTGGTGATGTCCGAGAAAGAGGCCATGATGATGGTGGAGCCACACCGTAAGACACCCTCTTGCTTGTTTTCCAGGCACTCCTACTTGGGAACTTTCATTTTCTGTTGCTTAAAGGAGGAGTGGAAGGAGTGGCAGATCGAATTTTCTGTGGATGAATTAAGACTGACAAGAGTTTTCTTTTCTTTTTTTTTTTTTTAATTTTTCTTTATTTATGATAGTCACACACAGAGAGAGAGAGAGGCAGACACACAGGCAGAGGGAGAAGCAGGCTCCATGCACCGGGAGCCCGATGTGGGATTCGATCCCGGGTCTCCAATATCGCGCCCTGGGCCAAAGGCAGGCACCAAACCGCTGCACCACCCAGGGATCCCCTGACAAGAGTTTTCTTGTAGCAAACTAAGTATCTGAAGCCCTAACTGTATCCAGCAGACCTCATTCCTTCCTTGATCCCTGTCTGGGTTTGGGTCACTGAATATTTTCAGTTTGCTTTGAACCACTTTGTAATAGTAAGTGATATTACATGGTTTGTGAATAAATGAAGCACTACTGGGTACCATGTTTCACACCTGGAACCCACCGTTATTCAAACATTTATGATATTTCTATGTCTGTGAGATACTGTACCCTATTTCTACGCCAAGGAAAATTATACTATGAAATTATTCCCTACACTTCAAGTGAAGAGTCATCTTATTTCCAACTCCCTCAAATCGAAATTTTTACATTATTTTAAGTAACAACATGTGGCATTTATTTTCACTGACACTTGTTCAGATATGTTAGCAATTCCATTTTGTTTCTCTTACATACATACATACATACATACATACATACATTTATTTATTTATTTATTAAGATTTTACTTTTTTTTTTTTTTCATGAGAGACAGAGGCAGAGACATTAGAGGGAGAAGCAGGCTCCACGCAGGGAGCCTGATATGGGACTCCATCCTGGGACTCCAGGATCAGGCCCTGGGCCGAAGGCAGGCACTAAACCACTGAGCTACCCAGGCATCCCATATTTATAGAAGCACTAACTTCTTGCATTTTTGAGTTTTTCTGCTGGACAAAACAGTTTGAGTAGCAGTCAATGGGTCTGGGGTCTTTTGCTTGTTGTTCAGGATGATCAATGCCAATATTATTTCTCTTCCTCTTTCCACCAGAGAAAGTGGCATGGAAGCGAGCAGTGCGTGGTGTACGGGAAATGTGTGATGTATGTGAAACAACTCTCTTCAACATCCACTGGGTTTGTCGCAAATGTGGATTTGGGGTCTGCCTTGACTGTTACAGGCTCAGAAAAAGCCGTCCACGCAGTGGTGAGCAAATATTGTCCTGTTCAATTCTAAAGGTAACCTGTCATTGGAGGTATGGGACTTGAAGCCAGAATGGGTTTGTGCCCCTTCTTGAACTGCTTAGCTTCACTCATTTTTGTTGCATTGTGAGGCCTTTAACAATTGCCAGTATTCCAGCCTAACTCAGCAGGCTAAAAGAAGCCAAGAAGGGTTATTCTTTACCTTCCCTTGCTGTGTGTGTGTGTGTGTGTGTGTGTGTGTGTGTGTGTGTGTGTGGTGTGTGTGTGTGTGTGTTTTAGTAACTTCTTTATTGAGGTATAATTCACATGCCCTAAAATTCACCCTTTTAAAGTGTACAATTCAAAAGTTTTTAGTATATTCTCAAGGTTTTGCAACCATTTCCACGATCAGATTTCACTGTGGTTGCTCTAGAAAGATTGTTCGCATCACCAATACCTCTGTATTTCTCTTTTTGTCAGCCCTTAGTAACCATTAATCTACTTACTGTCTCATCTCTGTAGATTTACCTGTTTTGTACATGTCATATAAATGGAATCATACAATATTTGGCCTTCTGTGACTGACCTCTTTCACTTTGGCATACTATTTTAAGCTTCATCTGTGTTATAGCACATATCATTAACTCATTCTTTTGTATTGCCAAATAATATTCCATTGTATGGATATACTACATTTTGTTTGTCTATTCATTATTCGGTGGACATGTAGATTGTTTCCATTTTGAGCTATTATGAAAAGTACACTATGAACATTTGTGTACAGGTTTTTGTGTGAATATAAGTTTTTGTTTCTTTGGAGTATTTGCTATAGAGTTTAATTGATGAGTTATATGACAGTTCTGTGTTTAACCCTTTCAGGAACTGTAAAGTCGTGTTCCAAAGTAGCTACATCATTTTATAACCCCACCAGCAATGCACGAGGGATCCAGTTCCCCCCACCCACTCACACCCCCATCCCCCACCCACGTCTTTACTGAAGCTTATTATTGTCTGCCGAAGCTTATTATTGTCTGCCGTTTTGGTTATAACCATCGTAGTGGCTAGGTAGGAGTCCCTATCTCATTGTGTGATTTTGATTTGCATTTCCCTGACTATAAATAGTGTTGAGCATCTTTTCATATGTTTATTGGCTCTCTGTTTTCTCTGTTTATCTTTGAAGAAATGGCTATTCAAGAATAATCTTTTGCTTCCTTCTGTCCTCACCTTATCTTACTTTTTATCAAGAAACCTTCTTGCCCCTTAACCTCCTCACTCTTCCCTCTTCAGAGATAATTGTGCAGCCATTGAAATACAGTGGTTTAAAGCTTATGCTACTGGGATTTGAAACCTACTTTCACCACAGCTGGTATAATCTTATTATATATCTTAATATATAATCTTAATATATAATCTTAATATTATATATATTATGTAATCTTATTATACCAGCTGTGGTCTCTTGGGTTAGTTTTTTAAACCCTCAAAGCTTCAATTTCCTCATCTTTAAAACACAGCAGTGTTGTGAAAATTAAATGAAATAGTGTATTTAAAGTGGTTAGCACAGGGCCTGACATCTGCTAGGTACTATGTGTTAAATAGCTATCAGATTTTCCACTTCTGCTCATGAAAGGTCAACTTGTATAGGAATTGCCTTCTTGCCATAAACGAGAAAGCCAGACTAAATATATGAAACCATGGTTTTAGACATTGAGCAGCAGGCTGCATGAACCTATGATCTCTAAGAGAAAGGAAGAAACAGGACAAATTCTACAGTTTCTCCAATTTACTGACTATAGGCAGTTTCCAGGCTGTAGTAGATGGAAAAGCAATCTCACCAAGCTGAGACAGAGATGAGAGTCTAAGAGTGAGGCAGTATGCTAAAGACGGTAGAGCTGCACAGAGAATACTAGAGGTCTGCAGAGAGGTCACCTCAGTTTTTTACTATATAGTGATCTGCACACATATGAGGTGATATTCTGTGAGGCCCAAAAAGGAACATTCAGAAGCAACTGACTTAATAATTTCCAGAACTTACCATTTGTATTGCTACCAGCCAGAGTGAAAAGTAGAGTCCAGAAGGGTCACAGTTTGACAGTGGGATTAATGTAGTCCCAGAATAAAGGCTGCTCTGGAGATAACACAGTGTAGAGCAAGTCTTGGAAGGATCAAACTGATCTGCAGGTTACTTAACTGCACTAGACTAAAACCAAACATTCTTTAAAGGATCACAACAAAATCCAGTACTCTGAAACATTAAAGTCACAAAGCTCTTCATTCAACCATGAATAATCAGGGGGCACCCGCCTAGCTCATACCACTCTTGATCTCAGGGTCATTAATTTGAGCCCAAAGCTAGGGATACAGTTGACTTTGGAAAAAAAAAAAAAATCAGGTATGAATCTCTTTGGTAAATGGTGCTGGGAAAACTGGACAGCTACATGCTAGGAATGAAATCGGACCTACTCTCTTACACCATACACAAAAGTAATCTCAAAATGAATTAAATAACTAAATGTGAGACCCAAAACTATAAAACACCTGTAAGAAAACACAGACAGTAATCACTCGCCTTAGCAACATTTTTCTGGATATGTCTCCTCAGGCAAGGGAAACAAAAGAAAAATACACTATTGGGACTCTACCAAAATAAAAAGCTTTTTCACAGCAAAGGAAACCATCAACAAAACTAAAAGGCCACCTTCTGAATGGAAGAAGATATTTGCTGGTGATATATCCAATAAATGGTTAATTTCTAAACTATATAGATAACACCAAAAAAACAAACAAACCTGTCTGCTTAAAAAATGGGCAGAGGACCTATGTAGACATTTTTTCAAAGAAGACATACAGATGTCCAACAGACACACGCAGACATGTTCCACATCATTCTCACCAGGTAAATGCAGACAAAAACCACAATGAAATACTATGTCACACATGTCAGAAAGGCTAGTTTCAAAAAGCTAAGAAATCACAGTTTTGGGGGAGGATGTAAAGAAAAAGGAATCCTTATGCACTATAGGTAGGAGTGTAAATTAATAGAGTCACTGTTGAAAACAGTATGGAGGTCCCTCAAAAAATTAAACATATAAATGTGATCTGGTAATTCCACTACTGAGTATTTACCCAAAGAAAATGGAAATACTATTTCAAAAAGATGCACCCCAATGTTTACTGCATTGCTATTTACAATAGGCAAGAGAGGGGGATCCCTGGGTGGCTCAGCAGTTTAGCGCCTGCCTTTGGCCCAGGGCACAATCCTGGAGTCCCAGGATTGAGTCCTGTGTTGGGCTCCTGGCATGGAGCCTGCTCTTGTGTCTCTGCCTCCTCTCTCTCTCTCACTCTCTCTCTCTATGTCTATCATAGATAGATAGATAGATAGATAGATAGATAGATAGATAGATCTTAAAAAAAAATACAATAGGCAAGATAAGGAACCAACCCAAATGTCCATCAATAGATGAATGGATAAAGATGTGTGTGGGTTATGTGTGTATATACATATACAACTACATATACATTATAGAATATTATTCTGCCATAAAAAGAAGGACATATTGCAACAACACGGATGGACATGCAGGGTATTGCACTAAGTGAAATTAAGACAGAGAAAGACAGATACCACGTTTTTCACTTATATGTGGAATCTAAAAAACAAAATACCTAGCTGTCTCAATCAGTAGAGCATGTGAGTCTTGATTTTGAGGACATGAGTTCAAGCCCAACAATGGGCATAGAGACTACATTAAAAAAAAATTTTTTTTTATTAAAAAATAATAAAAGGGCACCTGGGTGGCTCAGTGAGTTAAGAGTCTAACTCTCCTTATTTCTGCTCAGGTCATAATTTAGGATCATGAGATTGAGCCCCACATAAGGCACTACCCTGGGCTTGGAGCCTGCTTAAGATTCTCACTTCCTCATCCTTTGCCATTCCTTCCCACCCCCACTTACATGCTCTTCCTCTATTGCTTGCTCTTTCTCCAAAAATACTATAATAATTTAAAAGATAATAAAAACTAGAGTGAACAAGTAAGTAAAACAAACTCATAAATAAATAAAAGAACAAACTAGTGATCGCTTGAAAGGAAGCATTGGGAGGTGAGGGGTTAAGAGGTAACAAAGTTGAGCAGCCTGGGTGGCTCAGCAGTTTAGCACTGCCAGCACTGCCTTCAGCCCAGGGCGTGATCCTGGAGACCCGGATCGAGTCCCACATCGGGCTCCCTGCATGGAGCCTGCTTCTCCCTCTGCCTGTGTCTCTGCCTCTCTCTCTGTCTCTGTGTCTCTCATGTATAAATAAATAAAATCTTAAAGAAAAAAAGAGAGATCCAAAGTTCTAGTGATAAAATAAGTCAAAAGGATAAAAAGTATGACACTGAGAATATAGTCAATAACATTGTATAACATTTTATGGTGACACATGGCGTCTACATTTATGGTGAACACTGCATAATGTATAGAATCATCAAACCACTATGTTGTACACCTGAAACTACTTCAACAGATCAACTTTATGTCAACTACAGTAATAAAAATTTTTTAAATAAAAGAAAAATCAGGTATGCAAAAAGGCAGGATAATATGACCAGTAATTTGAAGGAAAGAAACAGTCAATAGAAACAAATCCAGAAATAACAGTGATGATAGAATTACTATAAAAGGACCTTAAAGCTATTATAAGTGATATAAACATATTTCAAGACATATTTCAAAAAGGGAAACATGAACATGATGAGTAGATAAAGGAAAAATACATAAGAGACCCAAGTGAATCATGTAGAGATGAAAAATACTTCAAGGAAAGTATACTAGGTGGGGTTAATGGCCAATTAGACAATGCAGAAGGAATAGAGCTTAAGGACCCAACAATGGAAACCATCCAAAACTAAACACAGAAGACAGACTTAAATTTAGAAATTGAAGAGTACCTTGTTGAACTATCAGTGGTATCAGGCAGTTTACCAAACATGTAGTTGTTGGGAGTTCCAGAAAGAGAAACACTGGGAGGATAGATACAAAAACTAAAGCCATAGATTTGTCAAATTTAATGAAAAAGCTATAAAACCACAAATCTAACAATGAATCTCAAACAGAAGAAGCATTAAGAAAACCACACCAAACCAAATCATAACCCATCCTACTGAAAAGCAGTGATAAAGAGAAAATCAAAATCATAGAATGGAGGGACTCCTGGGTGGCTCAGCGGTTAAGCGTCTGCGTTTGGCTCAGGGCGTGATCTGGAGTCCCGGGATCGAGTCCCACAATCGAGTCCCACACTGGGCTCTTGCATGGAGCCTGCTTCTCCCTCTGCCTGTGTCTCTGCCTCTCTCTCTCTCTGTCTCTCATGAATAAATAAATAAAATCTTAAAAAAAAATCACAGGAAGGACAAAAGGCATTATATACAAAGTAACAAAGGTAAGACTGACAGCCAACTTGTTCTAAACCCTCTTTACCCGAAGACAATGGAGCAATATTCTCAAGTGCTACAAACAAACCTTCTAACCTAAAAATCATACCTAGTAAAAATATCTTTCAAAAATGAAAGTGAAATAGTTTGTCAGATCAAGAAAAGCTGATAGAAGTCATCCTCAGCAGATTCATACTCTCTAAGGTAGTTATTCAGGAAAAAATCTGATACAGTAATGGAATTTGGATTTGCATTGAAGGAATGAAGAACTTCCTGTGTGATAAATATGTGAGTAACAAAACTCTTTTTATTTTTAATCTTTTTTTTTTTTTTTTTTTTTTTAGATTTTATTTATTCATGAGAGACACAGAGAGAAGCAGAGAGGGAGCCCGATGTGGGACTTGATCCTAGGACTCCAAGATCATGCGCTGAGCTGAAGGCAGACAGACGCTCAACCACTGAGCCACCCAGGTGTCCCATAATCTTTTTAGAAGATAGTTGCTTAAAGGAAAAATAGCAATGTAATGTGGTGTTTATATTGTCTATAAAATTAAAATATGTAGTAATAGCATAAAAGAAAGAGGAAATGGAAAAATAGTTTTATAAGAGTCTCACACTGTGTGTGAAGAAGGGTATAATATTTGAAGATAGACTGTGCTAAGTTAGAGATACTACAAACCGTAGAGCAAACAGTAACAAAGAGATATATATATAGCTAATAAGCCAACAGCAGAGACAAAATCAAAACATAAAGCAATTAATTTAAAAGAAGTAAGAAAATGAAATAGGGGATGCCTGAGTGGCTCAGTGGTTGAGTGTCTGCCTTTGGCTCAGGTTGTGATCCTGGGTCCAGGGATTGAGTCCCAAATCGGGCTCTCTGCAGGGAGCTTGCTTTTCCCTCTGCCTGTGTCTCTGCCTCTCTCTGCCTCATGAATATATAAATAAAATCTTTAAAAAACCAAGAGAAAGAAAATGAAACAAAAACTGGGACAAATAAACAGATACACAGTATATCTTATATTCTGTTTTCTTGGGATGGGTAGCACAATTACAAAAAATATCTAGAAAGAGGCAGCCCGGGTGACTGAGTGGTTTAGCACTGCCTTTGGCCTGGGGTGTGGTCCTGGAGACCTGGGATCGAGTCCTACGTCAGGCTCCCTGCATGGAGTCTGCTTCTCTCTTTCTGTGTCTCTCATGAATAAATAAATAAAATCTTTAAAAATACATATATCTAGAAAGGTCTTTGAGGGAGTGATAAAGAAATAAAGGGTGAAAAAAACACTGGACCTAGGTATAGGTAGAAACATCTTATATATTGCAAAACTGAATTTTTCTCCCTAAGATCAGGAGCAAAGCAAGGTATCCACTTTTTTACAATTTAATTCAACACTAAGCTTAGTTACTAGTCAGCATGAAGAAATAAAAGCATATGCCCCCTTCCCCCCAGAAAAGGCATATAGACTAGAACAAAGTAAAATATTTTTTATTCTCAGGTGACATCATCTATATAGAAAATCCCAAGTAGAATGTTTGGCTGGCTCAATCAGAAAAGTGTATGACTCTTGATCTTAGGATCATGGGGACACTGGGTGAAGAGATTTGTTTTGGTTTGGTTTTTTAACTTAATGGTCTTTTTTTTTTTTTTTTTTTTTAAGATTTTATTTTTAGTTTAGCGCCGCCTGCAGCCTAGGGCGTAATCCTGGAGACTCTGGATCGAGTCCCACGTCAGGCTCCCTGCATGGAGCCTGCTTCTCCCTCTGCCTGTGTTGTGTCTCTGCCTCTCTCTCTCTCTCTCTCTTTCTCTCTCTCTCTCTCTCTCTCTGTGTGTGTCTCTATGAATAAATAAATAATCTAAAAATATATATATATTTTATTTTTAAGTAATCTCTACACTCACTGTGGGGTTTGAGCTCACAACCCCCAGATCAAGAGTCACACCATCTACCAACTGAGCCAGCCAGGCATCCCAGATGTAGAGGTTATGTAAAAAAAAGAAGAAGAAAAGAAAACCCCAAGAAATCTACAAAAAAGCAACAAGAATTTCGCAAGACTGCAGGACAAACTCAACAAAAATCAATTCTATTTTTATATGCGGTCAATGAACAATTAGAATTTGAATTTTTAAATCCATATAATTTACGGTAGTAGATGAAGGATGCAGAGATAAATTTAGTCAATATGCAAAAAGCGCTACACTAAAAACTACAACATATTTCTGAGAAAAATGAAAAAAAGACTAAATAAATGCAGAGATGTGCCATATTCATAGAAAGAAGGTTGTGTACTAAGATGTCACTTCTTCCAAATTGATCTATTAAATGTAATTCAAATCAAAATCCAGTACACCTTTTTGTAGAAATTGACAAACTGGTTCTAAAATTTATATGAAATTCAAAGGAGTAGAATAATCAAAATAATTTTGAAAAAGAAGGAGGCAGTTGGAAGATTTTATATTACTTTTTGAGACTTATAAAGCTGCAGGAATCGAGGCACTGTGGTAATACAATAGAACAGAAATATACATACATATATAATCAACTGATATTTGATAAAGATGCCCCAATAATTCATTGGGGAAAAGAAAGTTCTTTCGAAAAAAATAGTACTGGAATAATTGTGTATCCATACTCAAATAAAATGAACTTCAATTTTTACTCAGGCCATATATTAAAAGCTAACTCATAGGCTTAGACATAAAAGCTAAAGCTATTAAAACCTTTAAAAAAATAAAACTATAAAACCTCTAGAAGAAAAAATAAAAGATCTTTGTTTCCTTGGGTTAGATAAATATTGCTTAGATAGGACACAAAAAGAAAAAGAAAAACTGGCAAATTTGAAAACTTCCACTTCACAAGACAGGTCAAGTAAATAAAAAGACAAGGCACAAATTGCAAGAAAAGATTGACTGATCCCATATTTGTTAAAGGACTTGAATCCACCATAAAGACCTTTTAATGACTCAATAAGAAGACAACCCAGGGATGCGTGGGTGGTTCAGTGGTTGAGCATCTGCTTTCAGCTCAGGGCGTGATCCTGGAGTCCCCAGATTGAGTCCCACATGGGGCTTCCTGTATAGAGCCTGCTTCTCCCTCTGCCTGTGTCTCTGCCTCCCTTTCTGTGTCTCTCATGAATAAATAAATAAAATCTTAAAAAAAATTTTTTTAAGTGAGTGAAAGGTTTGTACAGATACTTTATCAAAGAAGAGAGATCAATGGAAAATAAGCACATTTTAAAAATTACCAGTATTCATTAAGAAAAGGAAATTTAAAACCACAGTGAAAAACCCATATATCCACTTGGAAGGTTAGAATTTTAGAAAATGACAGTTCCAAGTCTTGCCAAGGATATGGAGAAACTGGAACTCTTAAAAATGCTGGTAGGAATGCAAATTGGTGCCATCACATAGGAAAACTTGTATGGTCATTTTTTTTAAATTTAAACATAAATTTAACAAATTATCCACCATCCCACTTCTGGGTATTTGTGAAAGAAATAAAAATGTGTCCACACAAAAGATTATACTTGGATGTTTATAGCCCCATAATATTCATAATAGCCCCAAATTGGAAACAATCCAACTATTCACCAGCTGGTGAATGAGTAGTAAAAATAAAAGTAATAATAAAGTAATATCCATACCATGGAATAGTACTCAGCCATAAAAAGGAATGAATTACTGATACATGAGTAATATGTATAAATCTCAAATCATGCTTTTTGAAAGAAACCCAACACAAATGACTGTATACTGTATGCTTCCAGTTATATAAAATTCTAGAAAAAAAGAAAACATTACTATTAGAAAGTTGATCAATGGTGGCCAGAAAGGCTAGGGAACTTTAGGAAGAGAGATGGAAATGTTCTATATCACGATTGTGGTAGTGTTTATAACAACTGTATATGTTTGCCAAAATTCATTAAAGTGCACACTTTAAATTACTGCATTTTTTTATATGTAGATACAATAAAGAACAATCAGTGAAGCGGTTTTTTTTTTAAGTTATTTGTTATCTTCTCTGGCCCATGAGAAAATTGGCCTTTAGGATCTGAAAGTCTGACTCACAAAGAGTAATATATCTTGTGACCCTTGTAAAATAAATGAAGTCATTTCATTTCTGTTTCAGAGACGGAAGAGATGGGTGATGAAGAAGTTTTCTCCTGGTTGAAGTGTGCAAAGGGGCAGTCCCATGAACCAGAGAATCTCATGCCCACACAAATCATCCCTGGCACAGGTAAGGGAGTTCTGTGTTAAATTTGGTGAAAGAAAGGCTCTGGCTGGCTCAGAGGAGTGGTGGCTCTTGATTTCAGGGTTGTGAGTTTGAGCCTCCACTGGGTGTAGAGATTACTTAAATAAATAAGCTTTTAAAAAATCTATTGAAAAAAAAAAGAAAAAAAAATCTATTGAAGAAAAAAAACTTTGATGGGGAAAAGTGTTTTTAATTTAATTGAGGTATAATTCAGATATCATAAAATCTGGTGAAATGGTTTATCTCAGCCTGATTTTTGTTAAGCCTCCCCAGATGTTTCTGATCATTTGAATCTTTAGATATGTGTTGGATATTATGCAGCCAGTGTACACACTTTGTCTCACCTTTCTGGTTGGATAACTTGGATAGTTTTCCACGTAACATTTTACATTCCTGTGCTTGGCAGGACCAGAATAGAAAATGTCCCATGTGCTTCCAGAAAGACCTTTAATTTTAGGTTGGTAAAAATCCAGCTGAAGTTAATCAAACCTCTTGAATCCTTGAAGAAGGGAGCTTAACAGCAGGAATGGATGGTCATGTTTATGTCACAGCCCCAGCTTACTTCAGTGATTCCTCCAGAAAGGCTGTGTCCAGCTCCCATACTTCCAATAACACATACACATTGAAAACGGTCAGTATACTGCCTGTGTTCTCCTCTGTGGTGGCAGGGAGTGCTCTTTGGATCCTTGTACCCCAGGGCTTCCAAGCAGAAGAGTTCTCTCAGTGCACTGCTAAGATACCTGCTCCCTACTCATCTAAGCATTGGTTAACAGTTTGGTTCATGTTAAGTTTACATTGGTCTGTTTTTTCCCCCCACTTTCTCTTTTCTTTCTTTTTTGTTAGGTAAAATTTAAGTACATATATAAATCTCAGGTAAAAGTTCAAAATGTTTACATGCTCCCGAACACTAAGGAATCTACTCCTAGAGTTTCTCCTGTAGGTCACCTTGTTAAAGTTTACTAGAAGAGGGAGAGAGTGTAGCTTAGTAGTTAAGAGTGCACAGAACTGGGGCGCCTGAGTGGCTCAGTGATTGAGCGTCTGCCTTTGGCTCAGGGCGTGACCCCAGAGTCCCACATCTGGCTCCCTGCATGGAGCCTTCTTCTCCCTCTGCCTGTGTCTCTGCCTCTCTGTGTCTCTCATGGATGGATGGAGTACACAGAACTTTGGGGCTGGGTATACCTAGGTTAAAGTATTAGTATCTCCATTTACCAACTATGTGTACTTCAGCAAATGACGTAAACTTCTCTGAATATTAGTTTCATCATCAAAAATTGGGAGTATGGGCTGCCTGGCTGGCTCAGTCAGCAGAGTGTGTGACTCTTCATCTCAGGGTTGTGAGTTTGAGCCCCACATTGGGTATAATAACTACTTAAAAAATAAAATCTTCATGAACACCTGGCTGGTTCAGTCGTTAGAGTATGTGACTCTTAATCTCAAGGTTGTGAAGTCAAGCTCCACGTTATGTATGTAGCCTACTTTAAAAATAAATTAATAATAATAATAAAATATTTTTCCAAATAATTAAGGATAAAAGCAGCTACCTCAATGAAATGTGGTAAGGGTTAAGGAAGATAATGTAAATGAGATCCTTAGGACAATACATAAAACATTCTGAGGCTTTGGTTGTTGCTGTCTTTCTTCCAGCTCTTTACAATATTGGAGACATGGTACATGCTGCCCGGGGCAAGTGGGGAATAAAAGCAAACTGCCCTTGTATTAGTCGGCAAAATAAATCTGTGTTGAGACCTGCTGTCACCAATGGGATGTCACAGGTAAAGTGGCATATGTGATTATAAGTGAGAGAGACTGCTTCTTAGTTCTGTGAAATGCCCCATTGTCACCTGTGTTGTCCTAGGCTACTGCAGGATATTTGAGGAATTAGGGGATGGAGAAGTCTATCTAGAGGGAGCCCCCAAAAAGTTACTCAAGTTTGAATTCCCTCTGCTTGGTATGAGTTTCTCTTCATTCATCTTTAAAAGCAATTCAGGAAGGGTTGCTAAAGAACAAAAAAAATTATCTGCATCTTGTCAAGATTTATACTTCAGTGTCCTTGTATAGGTGAAGTGTATAGAAAAGGTTACTGGGAAGGCAGTCCTATCTGTGTGCATGGTCCCTGTCCTTGTCATGTTAGGTACTGAGGACAGAAATATGAAGATTGGCCTGCTGAGCTGGGATCATTCTACCCTGAAAACAATCCCAGGCCTCCAGAGAGGCCGTGGTTTGCTCATTGCTCTGTCAGAGTGGAGGTCATTCCGGTTTGATGGTAACTGTTTTGAACAAGAGGCTGTTTTAAAAACACACTCACGTGCACACACATACACACCCCTACCTCCTGAGGGTCTGGTGGGCTTTCCAGCAACACAACCAACACATGGTCAGTAGGAGGCACAGGAATTAAGGCTAACAGATCTCATGATATATTTTCAGTAGACTTTACATATTAGAGCAAATCATCTGGAAAATTCAGTAATAGAGTAATAAACATTTGTGGAGTAGTTTATGTCTGCCAAACACTCTACCCTGAGCTCTTTGCATATACTATCTCACTTAATCCTCAGAACAGCTTTATGAGGTCACATTCTAATCACGGTTTGCCATGGCAGAAATTGAGCCTCAGGCATGCTAATTAAATGTATTTTAATAACATTCTAAAATATATTATTTACTGTTATGCTCACTATTATTTCCACAGAACCAAGCATAGTTTCTGTCACGTTGTAGGACTCCTTAAATATATGTTAAATTAACGAATGAAAGAAATAGCAGTTTATGGGACAATTTCACATTGTTTTCCCAGATTATTTTAGTGTCAGCAGCTCTTACTATGCTTTTTTTTTTTTTTTCCTACTCAAGGACAGCACTCTAACCATGTTGGCCTTCTGTGCTTTAGCTTCCTAGCATAAACCCTAGTGCCTCTTCTGGAAGTGAAACCACCTTCTCAGGTGGAGGAGGAACTGCGGCAGTAACATCAGAGACCGACCATGTTCCCAAAGCCGACAGCACTGACATCAGATCTGATGAGTCTCTGAAAGCAGAGAGTTCGGCTTCAAATAGCAATAGTGAGCTAAAAGCCATCAGGCCCCCTTGCCCCGACACAGCTCCCCCGTCTTCTGCCCTGCACTGGTTGGCCGATTTAGCAACTCAAAAAGCTAAAGAGGAAACAAAAGGTGAGATAAACACAAGCCTGTGCCCTGCCTGTGGGTGGAACACTTAAGTTATTCTGGGATTCTTCAGACTCACACATTACCATCCACATTGATGAAACATGCTGTTTGCTTTCTCTTGCTAATTGCATACAATGAGGGAGTCTCATTTTCTTTCTAGAAGTCGAGCTTTTTAAAGGCACATGCCTGGGCTCTACCCCAGACTTCTGTAGTCAGAATCAGTAGGAGATTTTTAATAAACCTACAGTTGGTTCTGTTATTCAACCAGGGTTGATTTTAATGGGCACAAAGAGTCACCTGGGGAATTGTTAAAAATGCAGATTCCTGTACCCCACCAGAACTATTAAATGACAGTCCCTTAAGAGTACAATCAAGAATCTCCATTTTGAATGATCACTCTAGGTGATTCTAGTACAAGTGTTCTGGAGACCCCCTTGTGGAAACACTATCTTAGCAAGTGAGGGTGATGAAAGATGGGTGGGAACAAGACGGAATTTGAAACCCAGATCTAGGAAAGGAAGAAAGAAGTAGGAGAGCTTCTTGGCCATGATCCTGCTGAAGTCATACCTGGTCAGCCTTGGCCCAGACAAACTGTATGTAGTTTGGGGGTTAGGGAAGGGGAATGTATCTCCTACCTTCCCACTTGGCTGATTTTTAGGAGTCAGTTGCCTGCTGGATATTCCTTGTCATGCCTAATACTGTTCCTCGTTATGTCCTTACAGAAGCAGGGTCCCTGAGGTCGGTGCTCAGTAAAGAGTCTCATTCACCCTTTGGGCTGGACTCATTCAACTCTACTGCAAAGGTCTCTCCGTTGACTCCAAAGCTTTTTAACAGTCTGTTACTGGGTCCCACTGCCTCCAACAACAAAACCGAAGGCTCTAGCCTTCGAGACCTCCTTCACTCCGGGCCTGGGAAGCTTCCTCAAACCCCCTTGGACACAGGCATACCCTTCCCCCCGGTCTTCTCTACGTCTTCAGCAGTAAGTGTGCTTTCTACAACTCAAAAAAGCTTTTGCAGCTTTTCCAAGGAAGAGCTAACAGACATCTGTTAACTGGTTAGAGTGTATATGGCCGACTTGTGTTCTCTACGTTGTCTGTCCAGCTTACAAGATCTTTCTTTACATTGGGTTTAGGGAACGTTTGAGATCCTTTTAAATCGTGAACTTTTTGTGCTGTGTTAAGTCAATAGAAATTGAGATATTGACATTTTTAGTAAGCAGAAATCACTAGTTTCTTGACAATAATGGGTGTTAAAGTATTTTTTTTAACCTAGGCAGTACATTCATGCTAACTTCTCTTGGATATCTAATAGACACCTCAAACCTGACATGTGTAAGACCACATTCCTTCCTCATCTTCTGCCCATAAGCCTACTTCTTTAGTTTCCTCTCTTGGTCATGGGCATTTGCATTCTTCCTATTGCTTGGCCAAAAATCTTGGAGTCATTTGGTACTCCTCTCTCACATTTCACATCTAATCTGCCAGCACATCCTTTCAGTTTGGTCTTTAAAATGTATTCAGAGTCCACCCTTTTTTTTTTTCTTAAAGATTTTATTTATTTATTCATGAGAGACACAGAGAGAGAGAGAGGCAGAAACACAGGCAGAGGGAGAAGCAGGCTCCATGCAGGGTGCCTGATGTGGGACTCGATCCCGGGACTCCAGCATCATGCCTTGGGCCAAAGGCAGGCGCTAAACCACTGAATAGGGTGGGGATCACCCAGGGATCCCCAGTCCACCCATTTCTCATTAGCTCCACCACTTCCTCTCCAGTCCAAGCCAACATCCTCTCTCTCCTGCGTGTTTGCAGTAAACTCCTTACAGGTCTTCTATTTCTTTCCTTTTCCACTCTGTAGTCTGTCAACACAGCAGCTAGTGTGATTCTTTTATATAAGTGATCTCATTGAAATGATTGACGTCAGCTCTGCCTAAAATCCTTCAAGGGCTTCCATTCCTCTCATAGTATAAGCCTTTCAGTGGACCAGAAGGCTCCAAGCCTGTCTGTGTGTCTTCACTGCACTTCTCTGACTTCACCTCCCACTCTCCTTAGGCTCTGGCCACACCCACCTGCTTGTTCCTTGAACATGATGGGGCAGGCTCCCTCTTCAGAGCCTTTGCCCTTGTCCTTTTCTTCCACCTAGAACAAACTTCCCCATTTACCCACGGGTCTGCTTCATCACCACCTTCATCTCCTCCCTCCTGAAATGTCACATCTTATAAGACTTCTTCTTAAATCAGTCTTTTTAAAGTCCATCTCACTCCCTTCCTCTATTTCTGTTTTCTCTGCGCTTAACTATTTTTTTCCATAACATTCCTTACCATTTTTTATTTATTTTCTATCTTATCTCTCCTTAAAGGACTTTTGACTGTTCTATTCGCTTCTAAATTGCTAGTGTCACAGTTTGATACATGGTAGGTGTTTGGTAAGCATTTACTGAATAAAAGAATTCACAAGGAAAAAAAAAAGAATTCACAAGATACAAAACTTAAATGGTAGAGTGAAAAGTCTCCTCCCCATCATCCTCTCCCAGCCAGCTGTTTTCCTTTCTAGAAGTCAGTCATCATTGTTTCAGTGGCTTAACATATATGTATAGTTTTTCCCCCTCTTTTGACATACATATTCTACACTTTGCTTTTCTGTTTTCAGTTTGTATTCTCTATGAGATCATTTCAAGCAAGTATATAAACATGCTTCTCATTCTGTTTTATAAGTAATGGCTGAAATTCAATGAGCTGTGGGTGGTTAAGCCCTGTATGATAGGAGTTATTTGTTTTTCTTGGATTCGTGACTTTTAAAAAATTACTTTTGGCTCTGTTTTATTTGTACGTGCTCTGACCGTCAGTTCTCCTTTTTCTTTTTTAGTTTTCCCAGGAAGTTACATGATTACATGTACTCTGTACAGATAATGATTAGTGATACTTCAGGCATAGGAATATCAGGTTTACAAAAGCCCTCTCAGTTCTGTGACATTAGGTATGTCACTTTGTTTTCTGAGTCTGAGCTTTCCCAATACCTGGAGAATATGAGAGATTCTCACTTGGATGATAAGCAGGGGAAGAATTGGGATTAAGAGACTTCTCTCAAAAAAAAAAAAAAAAAAAAAGAGAGACTTCTCTCAGAATATACATTTCCAATTGGGTACTTTGGTTTACCCCTTTATTGGGGTATACTCCCTGGTTTAAAAAAAACACTGCCTTGATAAATTACTTTATTGTTTAATTGAAGTGTT
This sequence comes from Vulpes lagopus, assembly GCF_018345385.1. NCBI lineage: Eukaryota > Metazoa > Chordata > Mammalia > Carnivora > Canidae > Vulpes > Vulpes lagopus. The sequence goes on along the minus strand of NC_054830.1, from coordinate 106,441,751 downwards.
GTATCCTTTGGGCATACTGGCTAGAAAAAAGTTCATAACCTTCAAAGTCAATGAACTTTTCGACTCAGTTACAGTATTTTGTGAGCCCTGTGGTCTCCATTGCAAATCCTTAATACTAGGCTGGATGCCAAAGTTATTTCTTAGGTCTCTAGTTTCCTGAGACAGAAGGGATCTTGCTGTACTTTTCTTTTATAAATGTAAAACATAACATGAAGGAGAGGGAAATTTAAGATATCAACTTCAGGTATTTCAGTAACTTTTATGAAATTTTGTGATGTAAATTAGAACTCCTTCTCATTAAGACAACTGTTGAGACAGTTTTATGAATGTTCTTGTCATGATGCCTCAATCAGACTTACCCAGTGGAATTGTGTGTGACAGGGAGTGAAGAACAAGGCCAGCCTACCCAACTTCCTTGACCACATCATTGCCTCAGTGGTAGAAAATAAGAAAACCTCAGATGCTGCAAAGCGGGCCTGTAACTTGACTGATACCCAAAAAGAAGTGAAAGAAATGGTGATGGGGTTAAATGTTCTGGATCCCCATACCTCTCACTCATGGCTCTGTGATGGCAGACTTCTCTGTCTTCATGACCCCAGCAACAAAAACAATTGGAAGATCTTCCGGGAATGTTGGAAGCAAGGCCAGGTAAGTAAGAATAAGTGGTTACCCTGGGCCAGCTGGCTGCTTGTCCACCACAGCTGCCAGGATACTTTCATTTCTGTCTGGGAGACTTTTTGCCGGGGAGATTAAAACATAGTAAGTTCGTTGTAGACAGCCTTGCTGCTTGGATTTTAAAAATATCAGAAGATTCTTAAATATATATTGTGGAAAAAAAAAATATATATATATATATATTGTGGTTCCTTATATTGCTAACCCATGTAGCTCTGTAGTTCTTAAAAGGGCAGTTGATATTTCTGTGAAGTGGTGATTTGCTATTAATGACACCTTTAGAGGACAGTCCTTAAGTGTGACATAGAGGTACATACAGCAAAGGTGGTTCGAAGTGTGTGTGCTTTTCTAGGTAAATATTTCAAGACCACACAAGTTTGAGTAATAATGTGATAACACTGAGTAATGTTTATACTTTATTAGCAGGTGCTTGAGAAAGGGGAAGGTTATGGAATTGTCCATATAGTTTTTCAATCTATATATGAGGACTTAGTCTTAAAAGTGGATTTGTCAGCTTTTGTTCTCTCACCCCAAAATAGTGGTAGATACCAGAGCACCAGGGACGCCTGGGTGGCTCAGTGCTTTAGCGCCTGCCTTCGGCCCAGGGCATGATCCTGGAGTCCCAGGATCAAGTCCCACATCAGGCTCCCTGCATGGAGCCTGCTTCTCCCTCTGCCTATGTCTCTGCCTCTCTCTCTCTCTGTTTCTCATAAATAAATAAAATATTTTTTAAAAAGATACCAGAGCAACAGAAGTGATTTCTGTGGCATGCCTCCCAGGGTGAGAATCAAGAATAATGATGGAGTAGAAGTAGCTTCCATTTCCTGCAACTGCCATGTTCAAAACTTGAGATTCTGAAAGTAGCAAAGAACAGTAAATCACCTTGAAGAAGTAGAGGTTGTCCTCAGGAAACCTATTGTCTCTTAGCCCTGAGCTAAAAGCATTCCTAAATGGTTCTGATTAGGATATTTTTGTTTCTGCAGCCAGTGCTGGTTTCAGGGGTACATAAAAAGCTCAAGTCTGAACTCTGGAAGCCAGAAGCCTTTAGTCAGGAATTTGGAGACCAGGATGTGGACTTGGTGAACTGCAGGAACTGTGCGATAATTTCTGATGTGAAAGTTCGGGATTTCTGGGATGGCTTCGAGATCATATGCAGTAAGTAGCTTTGATAATGGCAAACTGAGCATCTATATTCCCAGCCATGCCCCTGGATTCAAATTATATCCTCTTAGGGGCAGGGGGCTTCTTCTGTCCTGATGCCAAACAGGTAGCTCCCATGGCAATCACATGGTGCGAGAACATTAAGTACATGCTCCCATGGGTTGTGTGGAGCACTTTCATTGAGGAATGGGGCTGGAATCCCTGTGAGATAGAAAAATATAGCATGTACTGAAGCAGTGGGTGAGTAAAACAACACTCACTTAGTTATGATAAGTTACAAGTCTGAAAATAAGAAATTAGTCTCCTAAAACTTTTGATCACTGAAAAATCAGGCAGCAGATTGTGGGACTGCTTTCTATCTTCCAGAACGATTAAGATCAGAAGATGGGCAGCCAATGGTGCTTAAACTCAAGGACTGGCCTCCTGGGGAAGATTTTCGGGACATGATGCCAACAAGGTTAGTGGACTACAGTGAGTCATCTTAAGACACTTAGGCCTTGCTGAAGCATCGCAAAGTAATTCTAGAAAGGGGAACTTTGCCTCTTTGCTTTTTTCCCTTGTAATAAGCTAAGTCATCTTTCCTGATCTTTTGTAGGTTTGAAGATCTAATGGAGAACCTTCCTTTGCCAGAATACACCAAACGAGATGGCAGGCTCAATCTGGCTTCTAGGCTGCCCAGCTACTTTGTAAGGCCCGATCTGGGCCCCAAGATGTATAATGCCTACGGTATGAGGGATAAGCCATAATTGCCCATTTTGGACACTACTGTTCCCCATTTTACCTATAGAGGGAGATAGTTAGTTAGGGTCATGCGTAGAGATAATAGAGGACAAAGTGACAAGTGCTAGAGAAGTTAACAGTGTCCAGGATGGTTTGGGGTTCTGTTTATTTTGTTTTAGGAGGAGGAGGGGCGCAGGGAGAAGGAGAGAGAGAATCTCACACAGACTCCCTGCCCAGCACAGAGCCCGTTGCAGGGCTTCATTTCATGACCATGAGATCATGACCTGAGCCAAAATCAAGAGTCTGTGGCTTAAGACTAAGCTACCTAGGCGCCCCTTTGTCTTTATTTTATATTTTATTTAATTAATTTATTTATGAAATTATTTGATTGATTTCAGAGCATGAGCCAGGGGGCAGGGAGGAGATGGGGGGTGGAGAGACTCTTAAGCAGACTCTGTGCTGAGCATGGAACCCCCATACGGGGCTCAATTTCATGACCCTGAGATCATGACCTGAGCTGAAACCAGAAGTCTTAACACTTAACTTACTGTTTGTTAAGTGGGCACCACCCAGGTGCCCCTGTTTGGATTTTTGTTTGTTTATGTTTTAAGATTTTATTTATTTGACAGAAAGAGAGAGAGCACAAATAGTCAGAGTGGCAGGCAGGACTCAATCCCAGGACCCTGGGATCATGACCTGAGCTGAAGACAGACATTTAACCGACTGAGCCACCCAGTGACCCTTGTTTGGTTTGTTTTTTGTTTTTTTTTTTTTTTAAGATTTTTTTTTATTTTTGGGGATCCCTGGGTGGCGCAGCGGTTTGGCGCCTGCCATTGGCCCAGGGCACGATCCTGGAGACCCGGGATCGAATCCCACGTCAGGCTCCCGGTGCATGGAGCCTGCTTCTCCCTCTGCCTGTGTCTCTGCCTCTCTCTCTCTCTCTCTCTCTCTCTGTGTGTGTGACTATCATAAATAAATAAATTAATTAATTTAAAAAAAAAAGATTTTTTTTTTTTTATTTTTAAATAATCTTTATGGGATGCCTAGGTGGCTCAGCGGTTGAGCATTTGTCTTTGGCTCGGGTCGTGGTCCCGGGGTCCTGGAATCAAGTCCTGCATTAGGCTCCCTGCAGGGAGCCTGCATCTCCCTCGCTTGTGTCTCTGCCTTTCTCTCTGTGTCTCTCATGAATAATTTTTTTAAATAAAATTTTTAAAAATAATAATAATCTTTACACCCAACATGGGGCTAAACTTGAAACCCTGAGATCAAGTCACATGCTCTACCAATTGAGCCAGCCAGGCGCCCAGGATGGTTTCGAATGTGTTTGCTTTTGTCATATTGATTTGTGTCACATCTGTAACTTGTAAATCTTCAGTAATTGGAAAGTTTCCTCTCAAATACTCTGTGCAAGAAGGCATGATTCTTAGTTTTTAAGAGACTTATTAACCATGAAGAAGGGACTCCTAGGTGGCTTAGTGGTTGGGCATCTGCCTTTGGCTCAGGTCATGATTCCGTGGTCCCAGGATCGAGTCCTGCATTGGGCTACCCACAGGGCGTCTGCTTCTCCCTCTGCCTATGTTTTTGCCTCTCTCTCTCTGTGTGTGTGTGTCTGTCTCTCTCTGTGTCTCTCATGAATAAGTACATTTTTAAAATCTTAAAAAAAAAAAAAAGGGCAGCCCTGGTGGCGCAGCGGTTTAGCGCCGCCTGCAGCCCAGGGCATGATCCTGGAGACCCTGGATCGAGTCCCACGTCAGGCTCTCTGTATGATGCCTGCTTCTCCCTCTGCCTGTGTCTCTGCCTCTCTCTCTCTCTGTCTCTATGAATAAATAAATAAATAATCTTTAAAAAAATAATAATAATAACAGTGAAGATGTCTGAGTACCATGCCACGCAGGCTGCTCTTTGTGGAGTCACAATAAAGTCCTAAATCACTGTGAAAGCTAAGTCAGTAAGGCCCATATCTGTTTTGCTTTTATTTATTTATTTTTTTAAAGATTTTATTTATTTATTCATGAGAGACACACAGAGAGAGGGGGAGAGCAGAGACACAGGCAGACACATGCAGGGAGCCTGATGCAGGACTCGATCCCAGGACTCCAGGATCACATCCTGGGGCAAAGGCAGGTGCTAAACCACTGAGCCACCCAGGGATCCCCGTCTGTTTGTTTTTTTTTTTTTTTTTTTTATGATAGTCACAGAGAGAGAGAGAGAGAGAGAGAGAGAGAGGCAGAGACATAGGCAGAGGGAGAAGCAGGCTCCATGCACCGGGAGCCCGACGTGGGATTTGATCCCGGGTCTCCAGGATCGCACCCTGGGGCAAAGGCAGGCGCTAAACCTCTGCGCCACCCAAGGATCCCTGTTTTGCTTTTAAGGAAGAGATTGTTGTGGGGGATGATGGATCGGTTCAGTGGCCAAATCTAATGATAATGTCAGCTGAGCTCAAACTCAGTCTTAAAATACTAGAAAAGAGATGAGAATGATTTCTTAATAAACAGACTTCACTCTCCCACTGTTACACATTTAAGAACATCTTTGAGTATGTTTGCACTTGTAGGGTCTTTGTGGATTTTTCACAATATTACCCTTTGACTTTGCATATCCTCTTTTTCCCTTAGGCTTGATAACCGCAGAAGATAGAAGAGTTGGCACAACAAATCTTCATTTAGATGTGTCTGATGCAGTTAATGTGATGGTGTATGTTGGGATCCCCATCGGGGAGGGTGCTCATGATGAAGGTATGATATCTAGAAGCCACTACTTCATGATGATGAGCTTTGGCCTCGGAAGTAGAATCAAATGTCTTCCTCCTCACTTAGGGCAAGTGGCTTTTTCTTAACTCTCTCCCAGACCTAATATGTACTATACGCCCAGTGGATGTTTCTAGATGAAAGGAGGTTCTGGGGGAGAGGAGTGGTACTCATGGTACTTGTTTATCTTTGGTCAGAGTCATTCTCTTTCTGGGAATGCTTCCTTTTCCACTGAGTGGAAAGAGGAGTGAAAAAGGAAGAGCTAACCGTCTCACTCAGTCATCAGCCAGATAACCTTCGAGGCAACAGATGATAAGGCCAGCTTGCTGGCACAGAATTGAAGCATCAAAGTGATACTTTGCTGCATACGTGCTGCCAGCCACCTCAGTGTAAAATTAATATGCGTTAATTATAGACATTTTAGAAAACAGAAAATTTTAAAGAAAAAAATTAAGTAACTCAAAATCTCTTGGTTCAGGGATTATCAGTGTCATTATTTTGGTATATTTGCTGCCACACATTTGCTTTCAATGCTACACATCTGCAGATCCTTCCATTATGTTGTCGTTTAAGGGGTTATAATAGACAAGCATTAGAAGCCTACCCTTTTAACTTGCCAGAGAAGTTTTACATTTCATGGCCTTAAATCCATAGAACCCGGGGATCCCTGGGTAGCTCAGTGGGTTAGCACCTGCCTTCGGCCCAGGGCATGATCCTGGAGTCCTGGGATTGAGTCCCCCCATCAGGCTCCCTGCATGGAGCCTGCTTCTCCCTCTGCCTGTGTCTCTGCCTCTCCCTCTCTCTCTCTCTCTCTCTCTGTGTGTCTCTCATGAATAAATAAATAAATAATCTCTAAAAGAAAATCCATAGAACCCTAGAGTTTGAAGAGATCTTGAGAAAGTATATGGAGTTTATCTTCTTATAGTAAGAAATGACCTGCAATTTGAACATAAGATGTGGCTACACAGTTTGAGCAGGAAATATATATATATATATTTTGTTTTGTTTTGTTTTTTAAGATTTTATTTATTTATTCATTAGAGAGAGAGAGAGAGGCAGAGACATAGGCAGAGAGGAGAAGCAGGCTCCATGCAGTGAGCCCAATGTGGGACTTGATCCTGGGACTTCAGGATCACGCCCTGGGCTGAAGGCAGGCACTAAACTGCTGAGCCACCCAGGTATCCCAAGGAAATATATTTTAAAAGAAAACTCTAGCTCCAAAAAATGCTGAGTTTCTATTAAGTAAGGAAGATTTAGGGTTGCTGTTCCTGTGCATAGGAACCTTAGACAAATATGAGTTTTGATTCTTTGATTCTCTTTTATATTATTCCAGAGAAATGGAGACTAGTAGAGACTAAACTTGTTTGTATTGGACATTTCACTTTACTCAGAGGTACTGAAATGGCTGGTTATGTTGAAAAGTACTTGTGCTCTTTTCAGAGGTACTCAAAACAATTGATGAGGGGGATGCTGATGAAGTGACAAAGCAAAGGATTCATGACGGAAAGGAGAAGCCTGGTGCTTTGTGGCACATCTATGCAGCCAAGGATGCAGAAAAGATCCGAGAGTTACTCCGAAAGGTATGCCCCTGGGTAGGGTCCCAGCTCCCAGATCAAGGATCTGGGGTTGCTGCTGACATAGCCTGCTTAGGGTTTCTCCTGTGGAGTCTCTTGGCTTTAAAGACCTGTACTTTTTGTCAAAAAGCCCCGAAGGCCTGAATCCACACCTGGAAGATTTTGAATAGAATAAAGCAGAAGATTTGGCCCATTAGGAACATTGGTCCACTAAGCTAGATTTACGCTGTTAATAATATTTATGTATTGATTTTTCCATCTTTGGGATTGGTTATTGCTTCAGGTTGGAGAAGAGCAAGGCCAAGAAAATCCCCCTGATCATGACCCAATTCATGACCAAAGTTGGTACCTGGACCAGACCCTCCGTAAGCGACTCTATGAAGAGTATGGTGTGCAAGGCTGGGCCATCGTTCAGTTCCTGGGAGATGCTGTCTTCATACCTGCTGGAGCCCCACACCAGGTGGGTTCCACTTGGTTCCATGGGCTTCCCTATTGCTGAGTTTCTTAATAATTTGGCAGTAGATGTGAGTAGCTAGATTGGACAGACCGTTCTTAAACTGCAACTTATTTTCTACTTTTTAGTTTTCTTCTGTGTAATTTTAAATGTACATTTAAAAATTAAGGGATAAAAATAAAAATTAAGGGATAAAAATAAAAATTAAGGGAGACCATTTTTTAAGAAGTGTGAGTCCCAGCTCACCAACCTGTGCCACACGTGTTTATAGTCTCCTCTTCCTGCCTTCTCAGAGGTAGCATACTATTAACAGTTTGGTGTTATTTCTCCAAATCCTTTTCTGTGCAGTTACTAACATTTTCATGTATAAATTTATACTTGTAATTTTTCTGCATTTGTTTTTATGAAAATGGAATATTTTAAGTATTTCTCAAGTTTGGGGGGGGTTTGTTTGATTTTTCAACTGTATCATAAACATTTCCCAGGTGTTGCTGACTCTAATGGCTCTTGTGTGGCTGTACTTTCCCCTCCCAGGTGCACAATCTATACAGTTGCATAAAAGTAGCAGAAGACTTTGTATCTCCAGAACATGTAAAGCACTGTTTCCGCTTGACACAGGAATTCAGGCATCTCTCTAACACCCATACAAACCATGAGGATAAACTGCAGGTAAATAACTCCCCCTTTACCACACGGTCTCCTCATCTCCTGCTCGGCCACAACCACAGAACACACATTTTGCATCAGTCCTCGTCACATTTTCTTTTAAAGAATACTCCTGTTTTAGCCTGCTCATTTCTGCTGTCACCTGCCATTTCTCGGCCCCGGGAGATATAGTATTTCAATGCTGATAACTGGCCAGACTGACTTTTCCCAGTCAGGTGGCGAAAGCACTGTGGCATCCTGCTCCAGGCATATTTCCAAGAAGGGCACTTCCCCAGAGCTGCTTCTCACAGTACATTTCTGTGTAAATTCAGTTCCGTAAAGCCCTACTAGGACTGCAGTCCATGTCCCTCAAAGTATTGGGTGCTTTAGTAGCATTTAAAAAAGAAGGAAGCCAGATTCCGGGGCAGCTCCGGTGGCGCAGCGGTTTGGCGCCTCCTGCAGCGCGGGGCGTGATCCTGGAGACCCGGGATTGAGTCCCACGTCGGGCTCCCTGCATGGAGCCTGCTTCTCCCTCTGCCTGTGTCTTGGTCTCTCTCTGTGTTGCTCATGAATAAATAAATAAAATCTTTAAAAAAAAAAAAAAGAAGAAGAAGGAAGCCAGATTCCCCAGGCAGAACTTCAGCAACCTGCATAGGCAGTGTCTCAGCCTCCCGCTGGTAGATCCAGTCACCTTCAGTCCTGATCTGATCTTTTTTGCTGTTCCTTTTAAAAAATATAGAACATTTCGGGATCCCTGGGTGGCGCAGCGGTTTAGCGCCTGCCTTTGGCCCGGGGCGCGATCCTGGAGACCCGGGATCAAATCCCACGTCGGGCTCCCAGTGCATGGAGCCTGCTTCTCCCTCTGCCTATGTCTCTGCCTCTCTCTCTCTCTCACTGTGTGCCTATCATAAATAAATAAAATAAAAAGAAAAAAATATATATAGAACATTTCAACCATAAAAGATAAAAGTTCAATCACATTGATAAATAGATAACACTGATACCATAGAGAAAGTGCAACTTTGCAGGCCTACATATTTTAGTCCTCACCTCTGTTAGTCTCTGCCTATCACATGTCACCTTCAACACTCCCAGGCCTCTGGCACTGTTTTATTTTTTTGGCAGTATTTTTCACTAACCAGTTATGTATTTCATCTCTTTGTTTCTATCCCTGTAAGCTATTTAAGTTCTATGAAGGCAGAGATTTACTGTTTTATTTCACTGGTTTTTCCTAGCACAATATTTGATACATAATAGGTACTCAGTAAATATTTGTTAAATTAATACAAAAATGTAATAAAGAGGACATCTGAGTGGCTTAGTGGTTGAGCATCTGCCTTAGCTCAGGTCGTGATCCCCAGGTCTTGAGACCAAGTCCCACATCAGGCTCCCCACAGGGAGCCTGCTTCTCCCTCTGCCTTGTGTCTCTGCATAAGAGAATAGCAAAAGGGGTCTTGTGTGCTCATCACTCAGCTTAAGAATTAAAGCATCCTGTACACAGAGATGTATAACATAACACCTACAGAGAACTGCATTATTGAAGCTTCCATGTACCCTTCCCTCTTCTGTCTCCTTACTTTCCCTCCCCAGAAATAATCACTATTTTGGTTTAAAACTCTCTTTAACTTGTTTGCTTTATTTTAGTGACTCTTAACTGTTCCTTCCTGCTTGATGTATAGTATGTCTTCCTCTTAAGACAATTAGAAAATACATACAAGCACAAAGGGAAAAAATATCCAATAATCCAACCTGCCCACTGTTGTTTTAGTGCATTCCTATTAGCTCTAGGACCTTAGGACAGGTTCTTAACCACCAGGCCTCGGTTTCTTTAGTTTCTCGTCTGTAAAAATAGGGATAATAATAGAATGGACCTCATAAGGTTATGGTAAGGATGAAATGAAAGTCCATGTAATAAACTTAGCAGTAGGGGCACTTAGATGGCTCAGTTGGTGAAGCGTCTGCCTTCAGCTCAGGTCATAATTCTAGGGTCCTGGGATTGAGCTCCGAGTCAGGCTCTCTGCTCGTGGGGAAATCTGCCTCTCCTTTTGCCTGCTTGCTCTCTCCGCCTCCGTTGTGCACTTAGGTCTCTCTTCTCTCTCTCTCTCTCTCACTGTGTGCCTATCATAAATAAATAAAATAAAAAGAAAAAAATATATATAGAACATTTCAACCATAAAAGATAAAAGTTCAATCACATTGATAAATAGATAACACTGATACCATAGAGAAAGTGCAACTTTGCAGGCCTACATATTTTAGTCCTCACGCTCTGTTGATCTCGCCTATCACATGTCACCTTCAACACTCCCAGGCCTCTGGCACTGTTTTATTTTTTTGGCAGTATTTTTCACTAACCAGTTATGTATTTCACTCTTTGTTTCTATCCCTGTAAGCTATTTAAGTTCTATGAAGGCAGAGATTTACTGTTTTATTTCACTGGTTTTTCCTAGCACAATATTTGATACATAATAGTACTCAGTAAATATTTGTTAAATTAATACAAAAATGTAATAAAGAGGACATCTGAGTGGCTTAGTGGTTGAGCATCTGCCTTAGCTCAGGTCGTGATCCCCAGGTCTTGAGACCAAGTCCCACATCAGGCTCCCCACAGGGAGCCTGCTTCTCCCTCTGCCTTGTGTCTCTGCATAAGAGAATAGCAAAAGGGTCTTGTGTGCTCATCACTCAGCTTAAGAATTAAAGCATCCTGTACACAGAGATGTATAACATAACACCTACAGAGAACTGCATTATTGAAGCTTCCATGTACCCTTCCCTCTTCTGTCTCCTTACTTTCCCTCCCCAGAAATAATCACTATTTTGGTTTAAAACTCTCTTTAACTTGTTTGCTTTATTTTAGTGACTCTTAACTGTTCCTTCCTGCTTGATGTATAGTATGTCTTCCTCTTAAGACAATTAGAAAATACATACAAGCACAAAGGGAAAAAATATCCAATAATCCAACCTGCCCACTGTTGTTTTAGTGCATTCCTATTAGCTCTAGGACCTTAGGACAGGTTCTTAACCACCAGGCCTCGGTTTCTTTAGTTTCTCGTCTGTAAAAATAGGGATAATAATAGAATGGACCTCATAAGGTTATGGTAAGGATGAAATGAAAGTCCATGTAATAAACTTAGCAGTAGGGGCACTTAGATGGCTCAGTTGGTGAAGCGTCTGCCTTCAGCTCAGGTCATAATTCTAGGGTCCTGGGATTGAGCTCCGAGTCAGGCTCTCTGCTCGGTGGGGAATCTGCCTCTCCTTTTGCCTGCTGCTCCTCCTCCTTGTGCACTTAGTCTCTCTCTCTCTCTCTCTCTCTCTCTCTCTCTCATCTCTTGCCCTCTCTCTCTTTCTTCCTCCTCTGTGTCAAATAAATAAGTAAAATCTTTATTTAAAAAAAAAAAGGCTAAAAAAAAAAAAAAAAAAAGGCTTAGCAGTAGTGCCCAGCACTTAAACTAAGCACATAGATGAAAGTGATTATGAGCCTTTCAAATGATTTCATCATTCTTTTTAAAATACAGACCTTATATTCTCTGTGATTTGTAAATCGTCTTTGGGATTGATTTGGGAAGTATGCAGTCCTGGCTGAGGGGCTTCCTCACTGACTAGTAGGCTTTATAGGCTGTATAAAACACACATTTTTGTTTGTTTGAGAGTATAATATAGGGCTGCCCTGAACTGACTGGTGATTGCTCTCTCCAGGTGAAGAACATCATTTATCACGCAGTGAAAGATGCTGTTGGCACCCTCAAGGCTCACGAATCCAAACTGGCAAGGTCTTAGGCATGGAGAAACTCCAGACTCCCTGTGAAGCAGGTCTTTCACTCACAACACATACAGGGAACGGCGGGCTACTCTGCTGGAGCAGAGGCCCTTCACTTGGAGCCAGTGTGGTCAGTATTACAAACTCTCCAGCCACTCTTTCTACGCTGCCTCAACACTGAAGGTTGACACAGGAAAGTCGCACTGTTCACACATACAGTTTCAGACTCCAAGCCGAGGGTGCCATATCCCCATCCTGTGGTCTTTTGGGACTCTGAATTGCCTGAACATTGCTGGGCTTTCCTGCACATTCTCGTGACTTGAGATCCACGGAAACCGGGAATGTGGGCACACTTTTCTTTTCTTTTTTCTCTTGTGCCTAGTGAAGTGGGAATGTGTTTGGAGGTAGGGGGAATCACACAACTGGTACAAGTAGGGGCTAACTGCTTAAACATGCCCGGTGGAAGCCTGACAGTGTCTGCACGTGACCTCTGACACAGCCTATCCCAGGAGATGGGGTGAAGCCATTCCCCACAATCTCTCCCGTGAACACTGGAGTCTTGCAGGACCCAGGGAGAATCCACTGCTTTTCCCAGGAGGCTCCAGGATTAGGAAATGTGTGTATTTAGTGAAAAATAGGTTTGTAGTGAAATAGTTACTATTTCATGAAAGTAGATATTTTTAGAATTTTTGAAATACCACAGTTGTTTTCCTGGATTATGAGGAAAGGCACATTACATTTAGTCTTCCTTTCGATAAAAATCTTTGAAGAAATATGATTTTTAGAACTCAACTACCCATTATAGCACAAAATCAGCCAAAGCAGAATTTTTAAAAATTGGCTTTTTAGGATTCTTTTAGTTTCTTCCCCTCCCATCTCAGTCCTATCTTGAGGGAACAGCCAACTGAGAAAGAACTTTGTCATGTCTGAGCTGTGCTGTGTTTTAAGAATACACACACTGGTGACACAAGAACCATTTTCACCTATTACCAGCGTTCCCTTGGAACTCCTCTTAACACTTCCAAATGCGAAGGAAAGTTTGATTTCCTACATGAGGCTTTTTGGTTTTTTGGGTTTTTTGTCCAGAAATATTTTCAGCAAAACTTTCCAACTCTGTGGAGTTTTATTAAGAATTTATTTGAAAATGATGGAATTCATTGGCCCATAGATACATTGGAAAATGTATCTATCTTCTTTCCAGCTGTACTGTAGTGCCCTGCAGGCTTGTTTATATGTTCACAGTTACTTTTTTTTTTTTTAATAAAAGTCATTTACTGTAGAATACTTTTAATTTCACTTTCTGTATTTTAATTTTGTTGAAGGGCTGATTGGGATTTCCATGTTCTTATTAAAAATCTAACAAATCAGTTGGAGTGGACTGAATTCTTTATGAGCCAGCCATTCTGTAAAGGCAGGTGGAGTACAAGTAGAGGATGGTTTGTTTTCAGATCTTTATTACATTGCTGCTTCCGATTACCCTTTGCTTCCTGAATTTGTGCCTGTTTGAGAGAGAGAAGTGCCAGGTCATTGTGGCTTGTGGGTTTGCAGGGGGAAGGAGGAGGTGGGTGGTGAAGGGGAAAGGTCACTTGAGTTAGAAGGTGGGAGAAAAGATGGGTTTTCCATAGTTTATGCTGTGTGAATGGAATGGGAAAGGTGAGGTCTTGACCTTCTGGAGGCAGTCAGGAGTGAGCGAGATGGGGCATGGCATGAGCAAGGTTTTGGGCAATCAGTAATGAGATTCCTCAAAATAGGGGGCCCGGCTGCCCACATATGAAACATGTGGTCCTGTGTCCACCTCTGAGTTGGTGGAAAAAGACCCAAATGGCAATTTTTTTTTTTAAGTCAAGCAGCAATTACAGTGACTTGAGAAGTGAGGATAAACTACATTCCAATTAGAAAAGGCCTTTTGAAGAGGAAATTGTAAAGAATAGCAAGAGAGGTCATCAGAGGCTGCTTCTCCAGACCCTGTTGGAAAACATCTTCCAAAGTGTTTGAGCCTGGAAATACAATTATCAGGGTGGAAATAGACCATTGTGTGGTTCAAGGATACTAAGTTTGAATAGTACCATAACCGAAATACAGAGCTCTAACCGTGTCCTTTCAGCCTGGGTGGGCACGGGTCGAGGCTGTGATCACCAGAAGACTTACACCTCCACTTAAAGAATGCAGAACCTTTGAAATGGGACAGGAAAGGAAAGCAATGGAGAGAAAGGGGGTTGCAGAGGTTGGAGCTTTGTTGCTTTGGTGAAAATCAGGAGGCGGGCTAGCCTACATTCTGGATATAAATGTCTTCAGAATTAGGGCATACACTGCTGCCAGCGTTTGCTGATGGGGGTGGAACCGGAGCCCCTGAATCCATCTCCAACATCAGACGTCCCAACTCTTCTGTTAAAAGAGGGTCCACCTGGGGTAGTCACCTGGAGAGCATGGGCTCCTTCCCCCTGCAAGGCTAAGCAATGACAATGTAAAAAAGAACATCAAAGGAGGCGGGGGTCCTCCTCCAACTGGGGTAATTGGGGATGGCCAAGAAGGGTAAGGTGGACAGGTGGAGCTATACTTTTGACTTCAGGAGTTCTTGGGTGGGCGCCTGTGATGGGAGAGGACTACTAGTCAGCAGTTGGGAGAAGTGGCCTGATTAAAGTAGACCTCATGGGTTGGTTATATCTTAGCAGCATGACTTGGTGGTTTTGTGACCTTGGCAAATTATTGAACTTCCTAAGCTTCCCATTTCCTTATCTTTAAAATGAGGATAATTATAACCTCCTATAGGAAGGGCCCTAAAGATTCAGTGAAATGATGCGGGTGAAGGGCCGGGAACTTCCTAAGCACTCAGGAAGCCCTAGCTAGTATTCCTCGGGGAATCTTTAAGCCTTTCAGCCTAGTGTGGGCAAGGCAGGAGGAGGGCCTGGCGCTGGGGGCTGGTAGGTCAGCACGGAGCCTGGAGGCCTGCGAGGACCCCAGCCGGAGCTTGGAACCCCAGCCAGAGGAGCGAGCGGCGCGAGGCGGGCCGGCGCCGAGGGTCAGAGGCGCATGCCCGGTGGCGGCAGGTGCGGGGCGCGCCGGCCTCCCCTTTAAGAGCCGCCGCCGCCCACGGCCCCGCTGCGGCAGAGACCTCCCCTTTAACCGCCGCGGCTCCCCGCTCCGCGGCCCCCGCGGCGGCTGCTGCTGCGGCTGCTGCTGCTCCTGCGGCTCCCGCCGCCGCCGCCACCTGCATCCTCGGCCCGGGCCCCGCGCCCCGCGCCCCGCCGGCCCCGCCATGGTGTCCTGGATCATCTCTCGGCTGGTGGTGTGAGTGCGGCGGCGGGGTGGGGGCGGGGGGCGGGGGGCGGGGGCCTGGACCGAGCCTCCGCGGCTCGGACAGCGGAGTCACCTAAAGGCGCGTCGTCCCCACCTGGGCCCGGAGCCGGGACCGGCGGGGATGTTGGCGGGGCCGCCGCGCGCCTGGCTTCCCACCCCTTTTATTTTTCTCCTCTTCGTGTGCCCTCGCCCCCCTGCATCCCGGCGCCGGCGTGGCCTGTTGAGGGGGTGGCGGTGCCCTCCCCCACCTAGCGGGTCTGGCCCCTGCAGGGAGCGGCTGGTGGCGGGGAGCGGGGCAGGGCCGGAGCTGGCGGCCTTGGCCTCCGCCCTCTTCCCTGGGTCGGGAGCCGGAGAGGAGGGAGAGGAGGGCACGTGCCCCGGGGCCCGGGGCGGGGGTGGGGGTGGGGGGGTGTTACATCTGGGTGCTGGGAAGCAGGGATGCTGAGGACACAGTGTGGGAGGTACCCGGGAGAGGACATGTGGGCCCAGCCAGGATCTGCGGGAGCCACGGGGGCAGTTGGTAGCCTTCATTGCGCTGCCAGCCGCCCCCAGGCCCCAGCAGGGAAGCCCCCACGTCCCACACCCTGCCCGCAGGAGTCCCCCACCCCACCCCCCACCTCCACAGGTCAGTTGGGCCGTGTCCTGTCCCTACGAGGCCGGTCCGGGAGAACAGGCAAACACCTGCACATTGTCCTAGGGCTGGGCCTGGCAGGGCCTTTGCGATGGCCTCAGCCCCCCTCCCTGTGGGGGACTGGCACCCCAGGATTTTTCCCCCCCTCGTGCCTTCCTCCCATCCAGTGCCGCCATGTGCTTGCTCTGGCTCCTCTGGACCCAGCAAGGTCTCCCTCCGTCCTCCCCAGCCCAGCCCAGAGGGAATCCCTCCTACATCCTGTGGCCTTCTGAGTGGCAGCTTCTCTCTTACCTGGATGAGCTTCCTGGGGCCTCATTCCTCCTCTTCCCACACCTGTGTCCTGTGTATGGCCTCTGAGGAGTTTGCTACCAGCTTGTACTCCAGCCAGGGCCTCCGCTGAGCTGGGTCCCGAGGCTCTTACATGGGGTGATCAACCTTTGTGCCCCCCCAGGGCCAGAGGGCCACAGAGGTGCCTCTGGCCGCCACATAGATTGCCCCGATAGGTGGCGTCATGTTCCGGATGGACCCGGCCCTGCCCAGCCTGGCTCTGAGATAGGAAGTAGAGGTTCAGGGCAGATGGGTGACAATGAGCACAGCATCTGGAGAAGGAAGACATTGGTGGCAATGACCAGACCCCCCCCTTCCCCCCATGATAGGTTTATGTACAGTCAACGATCGTGGCTAAAGAGACCACATTGGATGCTGTGGGCTCTGGGTCTTTCTACACCTAAGGGGTAGAGACAACCTGAACAGTGGAGGGGAAGAGCCAGCACTCTAACCAGCTGGGGGCCCACATGCTTGTGTATCACCTAAGGCACCACTGTGACCATGATCACTGACCTGAGGTCATCAATCTAGCTGATGTGGCACTCTGGAGTTCTGTCCTTCTCCCCTTACCTACCCAGGGACTGACTGATGGAGAGCTGGGAGGGAGAGGCCACTGCTCTTGGCCGAGGGGACCAGTAACCCTGCCTGCCTCCCTAGGCTCATCTTTGGCACCTTGTACCCAGCCTACTCTTCCTACAAGGCCGTGAAGACAAAAAACGTGAAGGAATATGTAAGTTTGTGACACTTCATCCCCCACCCTCCTACGTGGTGTAGGTAGGGGCAGACGGAGGGTCACAGCACAGACAGTAGTAACTATAGCTGCGCTTAAGCACTCATCAGACCCTGCCTCCAGGAGGCTCCTCTGTGTCCCTTTCCCCTGGCCCTGCTGTGATCCACAGGCACAGTGGAAGCCCTGAGTGTCCCTCCCACCTCCAGCATGGTTGGCAAGCAGTCTCGGGGGCCCTGGGTGTTCCCCTGAGGCCCCAGCTCACGCCGCCCTCTGTACCTGTAGGTAAAGTGGATGATGTACTGGATCGTCTTTGCCTTCTTCACCACAGCTGAGACGCTCACGGATATTGTGCTTTCCTGGTGAGATCCAGCATCCCTGCCCCACACCTCTGGACCCAGGGTTTAAACTCTCTACCCCATCTGCCAAACGGAAGATGGAGACCTGGGGTGGAGTACCCCTGCAGTTCCCTGGGGTCCCAAATGTTCCCCTCCCCTCCACAGGCCCGGCTTGATCAGTAGACTAAGAGACATAGCCCCGCCTTTCTTTCTGGTGACAGCCGAAGTACCGCCACAGAAATCAGGAAACCTCCTTCTGCCAGCCGTACTGTGTGGCCTGGGGCAGGTTATAGCTTTTTGGGGCTCAGTTTCCCTGTTTGTAAAGTAGGATTCAGTCTTAACAACACCCGATGCTGGTATTTCAGAGCACCACTAGGCTACATTGGGAGCACTCACAGGACAGAGAATGCCTTCAATAACTGTATGTATATTCATAGCGGGAGCTCAAAAAATGTTTATCGAGTGAGCAAATGCCTCTTGGAAGAGAGGACTAACAAAGCACAGAACATTGTAAGACAAAAAAAAAAAAAGAACATTGTAAGACAAAGAGAGTTTTATGGAAGGTAGAAGACAAAGGATGATGGCATTCGTAGACTGTAAGGGCCTGTGGCCTTTGAGAAAAATAATTTTAGCACAGTTGAAGTTCTAATTTCTTCAGGTTAGAAAAGAATACTGGGTTAGAAATCAAGGACAGTGAGCATAAATGCTTCTTGACATGAAGGCAAAACTTTGTGAGGATGTAGGAGGCACAAAGGAGTCTGGGGCCTGAGGAGAAGGAGCCGGGAATGGACAACCATCCTTAAGAGCAAGAGGCGTGTCCTGACTGTCGGGACGGGATGGGGTCCAGAGCACAGCTGGAGAAGCCTCAGTCTTCCTCATGGGAAGCTGGGCAAGCTGGGTGGGAAAGGCCTGGAAGCTTGGGGTGGGGGGCAGGGTGCCCACCCTAGGACAGAAGAGTGGGGCCCTCTGTCAGGGGGCAGGGGGCCCAGAGTGCTGAGGTTCCTGCCAGGGGCACATCTCACCCTCTCAGCTGAGCCCCCCTTCCCCTGGGGGTTAGAAACGCCCGGGCGCCTGAACCTTGTGGGGACCGCAGTACAGAAGGAACGAGGGGCTGTAGCCGAGGGCCCGCAGGCACTAGCACACCGCCCAAGTCCCTATCCCAGGCTCCGCCGCTCGCCTCTGTCCCACCAACAGGTTCCCCTTCTACTTCGAGCTCAAGATTGCCTTCGTGATATGGCTGCTGTCCCCTTACACCAAGGGCTCCAGTGTGCTCTACCGCAAGTTCGTGCATCCCACGCTGTCCAACAAGGAGAAGGTGTGCCCCCATTTCCTGCCACAGGCCAGGGCAGCTCTCCCTGGGGCACCTGGAATCCGGAGGCAGGACCTGGGCCTTTGTCCAGGTGGGGGTCGGGGCAGGGTGGGGCCTGGCCAGCCAGGCCTGCCCCTCACCACCTACTCCTTCTCCACCACCACCACCCCTGGCCCCCAGGAGATCGACGAGTACATCACACAGGCCCGAGACAAGAGCTACGAGACCATGATGAGGGTGGGCAAGAGGGGCCTAAACCTGGCTGCCAATGCTGCAGTCACTGCCGCTGCCAAGGTGAGGTGGGCACACCGGCCTCTGGGCCCCCAACTCTGCTCACCCGGGCCCCTGGCCAAGCCCCTCTGCCCCACCCTGTGCACCCCCTCCCGACCCTCACCCCCCCACCCCCCCACCCCCGCCATCTGTGGTGCTGTGATGCTCTGGGGCTTGTGCAGCTCAGGGTTCCAGGCCCGGCGCCCCTCCAGCTAAGTGACTTCCGTGCCCCGGGCCAGTTTCCTCATGTGTCCCAAGGGGAAGGGACAGCCCCAGCCTGTCACTGCTGCCATGGGACTGAGTGAGGACAGTGCAAGGAAAGCATGGAGCTCCATGGTGACACTGTCTCCACCTGCCCTGCCCCCGGTTCTCCCGGTGCGTGGTGGTGACCCCAGGGCCAAGGGGTGCTGTCAGAGAAGCTCCGAAGCTTCAGCATGCAGGACCTGACCCTGATCCGGGACGAGGATGCGCTGCCCCTGCAGGGGCCCGACAGCCGACTGAGACCCCACCCCGGCAGCCTCCTGGACACCATCGAGGACCTGGGTACAGGCGGGGCCCAGTGCCGGGCACAGGGAGGGACAGCCACGAGGGCTAGGGGCCAGGGTAGACAGCCACCAGACCCGTGCTCTCCTTTCCTCCCCCAAAGCAGATGACCCTGCCCTGAGTTTGCGGTCGAGCAGCAGCCAGGCTGACCCCCGCACAGAGGCCTCCGAGGATGATATGGGGGACAAGGCCCCTAAGCGGGTCAAACCTGTCAAAAAAGTGCCCAAAGCTGAGGTAAGAGCCCAGGCCAGGGCTTGAGGACGTGGGAGGCGATGTGGCCCTGGGCTGGGCCCTCTGACTTCTCCCTCTGTCCCACAGCCCCTGGCTTCCAAGACACTGAAGACTCGGCCCAAGAAGAAGACACCTGGTGGGGGTGACTTGGCCTGAGGTCCTGAGCCACAGGCCGCAGAGCCCCTGCTCCACACTGTGCCAGGAGCCCACATGTCTCAGGCCCCGGCGCCCCTCAGATGGCTGTTTCTGGTGCCTGCCCAGTGACCATGCCTCTGGAAAGACTTGGAGTCGAAGAGGGGGTCCACTGTGGGGGTGGAGAGTAGAGGCTGGAGGAGCTGCCGAGGACTGAGCCACCTGCGCAGGTGGGGTCCTCCGAGCCCATGTCGCTCTCCTCCCTGCTTCAGGCCTGCCCCACCCGCCCAGTGCCTTGCTGAGGACCATGGCCACCCCCTTACTGCGGCCCTAACATGCCCCACCGCTCTCCCTGGGGTGGGGGTGGGGCAGTCCCAGCCCCAAATGGCCTGTGGTGGGTCTGAAGGCAGCTGGGACAGCAGGACGGGGTGGGGAGGCTTCTGAGAACCCGGCCAAGGGCTCCTGGCCACAGCTGTGAGTGGAGGCCAGGTGGGAGCTTCAGCTGGGGCCGTGGGTAGGACTCTAGGGCTGCGTGCTATCCATGCCCACTAGACGGAAGCAGGTTCTGGGGCTGTGCGTGTGTGTGTGCGTGTGTGCGTTTGCGTGTGCATTTCTGGGTCTAGGGCTGGGGGTGTGGGGTAAAGGACTTTCCCTTCTGCACTGACTACCCCTCACCCTAAGCCCCAGCTGGCCCCCCTCATGGCTTTCAGGCCTCCCTCCTCCTGTTGGGACCCTCAGGAGCCCAGCCCAGCCCTGCATGGGACTCTGGGGGCCTCTGCCCTCCTCTGCCCTGAGGCCCTGTGGCCTCCTCCCACCCCCACCCGCCCCAGCCCATGGCAGCTGGAGAAGCCTCTGCTGAGCCAGCCCCTTTCCTCCCGACCTGGGGCCCAATTTCCTTTGCCCCAGAGTCCTCCTCCTGTGCCAAGCAAATGGGGCCCTGTGTGAGCGGATGCTCAGGAGCCCAGCCTTTGCCCCATGCTCTTCCCAGCTTCTGTAGTGGTTCAGTCAGGGCCAGGAGGCATGTGCGAAGGACAAATGTGGGAGCCAAAGGGCTTCAACTCTGGAAAGGGGGTGCCCACTGGACCTCTGGCACTGGATGAGCCAATAAACCAGATTCCCGCGGCCTCTCTGCCTGGTTCTTGCCCCTCAGTTGGCGGGGGACCAGGACCTCGGGTGAAGAGCAGGGCCCAGCCGTAGGAGAGAGAGACTGGGAGCCCTGGAGTCCTGCTCCCCAAGATAAGTAGGCTTCCGCTGCTTCAGTCTGCGAAAGTGGTTTGGAAGCTCAACATATGGCCAGGGAGGGGGGGGCCCCTAGGTGGCTCGGTCGGTCAACTGGGTGGGTGACTCTTGAATTAGGCTCAGGTCCTGGGATCAGGCCCTGCTCCATGGGGAGCCTGCTTCAGGATTCTCTCTTTCCCTCTGCCCCTGCCCCGCTCGTGTGCACTCAAGTGCGCTCACTCTCTCCTGCAAATAAATCTTGGGGCCCCTGGGTGGCTCAGCAGTTGAACACCTGTCTTTGGCTCAGGGTGTGATCCCAGGAGTCCCAGGATCAAGTCCCAAATTGGGCTCCCTGCACGGAGCCTGCTTCTCCCTCAGCCTGTGGTCTCTGCCTCTCTCTGTGTGTCTCTCATGAATAAATAAATAAAATCTTAAATAACTAAGTAAATAAACAAATAAATATTTTTTAAAAAAACACAGCCACCAGGAGAATAGGGGACCAGGACTTGAGGGCTAAAAGCCCCAACCCTCAAGGTTGTCTTGTCCCTCAGAATCCTGAGGCCTCCTCCCCCAGTGGACCTTCTTCTGGCAAAGTGCCAGTGAAAGCTCTGAGGACAAGGACCCCCATGAGGCTCCTAGGGAAGAAAGGACAGGATTTGGGGGCTTCTGGGCAAGGGCTGGGGGTTGGATGGCCACAATGCCCAGAAAGGCTAGAGACTGTTGGCAGGGAGATGGTGGACTGAGGGAAGAGGTGATGACGGGGAGCAGCCTCGGGGTGCATGTGTAACCTGGCAACAGGAGGACAGGGGACCAAAGGCTGTGGCACCAGGAGGGAAGATGTAAGCCCAGGACAGCGAGGCAGGGTAGGAGGAAATAAAGAGGGAGGCTGCAGAGGAAGGGGCCTCAGTCCTTGATGGGGAGCCAAGGCCATGGGCCAAGGGAAGGGGGAGCATGGCCAGGAGTGAGGGGCCAGGCACTGCCCTGTGGAGGGAGGTGAGGAGGCAGCCCCCCAGCGGGCACAGGGCAGTGGGGACCCGGCCCTGGCTCTGGGCCCCGAGGTCCAAGGAATGCCCTGATTGCAGATGTTCCTCTCTCTTCCCGGCATCACAGGGGTAGGTTCTCCCACCGGGCTTGTGACACAGAAGCCTCACATTACAGTGGATGTGAGGAGGGAAACATCCTTGTCACCTTCCCCGAGTCCTCCAGACCTCGGAGGAAGGTCATTCCCTTCACCATTGGCCTCTGAGTAAATTGGCCCCTTCCACTCTCCCTTCCAAAGGAGAGGATGTATCGGGGTGGAATTCAGGGGAAAGACTCCCTTGTTCTAGAAAGCTCTCTGGAGAGTAAGATGCCGCAGTCTCATGCTAGCAGCTGCCATATGGCCGGGAAACCAGGGTTGGGCCTCCCTAACCTAAAGCCGGCTTGCTGCAGAGTACACACATGCACACATGCGCCCACACACCCACACACAACCATGGGCCTGGTGGCCAAGGAGGTCACTGCCAGTCCCCCATGCCAGGCTCCCCAGGCACATCTGGGTTTCTCTGTGTCAACAGGAACATGCTCAGTTTTCCAGGCTCCTTGGTCCGTTGCTATGGAAACATTCAGGCAGTCTCCTAGAGCTCGGCTTAGGGCCTGGGACCTGTGGTA
Source organism: Vulpes lagopus (assembly GCF_018345385.1). NCBI lineage: Eukaryota > Metazoa > Chordata > Mammalia > Carnivora > Canidae > Vulpes > Vulpes lagopus. The sequence continues at coordinate 106,419,345 of NC_054830.1, read as the reverse complement.
CAGGAAAGGAGAGGAGGGTGGAAGGTGGCAAAAGATATAGGCAAAGACTCCTGGGAGGGGCTGGTGGGACACATTTGGATCTAGGTGACATCCTGCCGTCTCATCCTGCTGTCTCATTCCTTGGGACCACCTGCCTTATGCCCTCTGCCTCAGTAGGACCCCTAGGCCAGGGCATGGGGAAGCAGTGTGAGAACTGAGGCCAGAGCCATGTGGAAGTGGCTTGATTATGGCCGGGGTCCCCAGTGGGCATAGGGGACGTCGGATTGGGGGTGGGAGTTGAGGTCTGGCCCTGCGTCCCATGCTCAGATCATCTTGGGAACACCACACGGCCCTCCAGGCCTCAGGTCCCTGGACAGAGTGTCCTCCGGGCTGGAGCTGCCTCAGCTGGCTCCCCCTCCCTTTCTTGGGTGTGTCCCACACCCTGAGAACCTGCTGAAAATGGGATTTCCAGGCTGTGACGTCAGAGGAAAGCCGGCAGCTCCAGCCTGTGCTAGCCCTTCTCCAATCAACGGAGCTGAGCCCAGTCCTGCTTGGCCTGGAGGAAGGAGGGCTGATGGGGAGCCAGGGGCTGGAGACTCTGGGCCTGGCAGCGTCAGTGCATCCATGACAATGGGGAAAAACTGCAACCAGGAGATGCAGGCCAAAGGCACTGCTGGCTTCCCATTGCCTGAAATCTCAGCCAGTTCGTGGTCGTTTCCCTCCCAAATCTCTCCACTTTCCCCTCTCTACGCTGAGTCAGGCCTGCCTGGCGGGGGAGGGCCCCTCAAGTATGGAAGCCTTTGAGTTCTGCCCAAGAACGTGTCCCACACTCAGGCAGGAGGCAGAGATGAACACGGAGGGGGGCGGCCTGCAAGGAAGGAAAGGCCCACCAGGTGGCGCGGCTCACTCTCACTATGGCTTCCCCACCCCTGAGGGGAGCACCACTTCCCACAGCCCACCTGGGGTCTGGTGAGCAGAGTGCCTCATACCCCGCTCCCTGGGGTTGGAGGCTCCTGAAGAGAACAGCCTTGCAGGTGCATGGAACCACCTATGATTTCCTAAGCCCAGCCTGTGTGCCCACCCCCTGCACACTCCCCAGGGGACGGTCAGCCCCAAAGGGCAGATCCTCCCTCTACAAGAGGAAGTAGAGGAGTTGCCAAGATGATTTTGGAAGCACCCTGCAGTCCAAGGGACCCAACAGAGGTGTCTGAAATGGCATCCAGAGGGGCTCCTGGAGCTAATGTCAAAGTCACGTGAAGAGAAGGACCTGAGAGGTGGCACGGGATAGGACCCTTGGGAGGGGCAGGCTAGGCCCAGAGAGGGAGAAGCCCACCTGGCTGCAGGACCGTCTGGATACGATCTCCCTGATGGCCATAGTGGTGGTCCCAGGCCTGCCCCAGGTTTTACTATTCCCCCCACCTTCCCTTATTTTCATCTGGGGCACTGCCAGATTCAAAAAGGAGAGGAATTGCTTCTCAGCCTTTGGCTAAGATCAAGTTTAAAAAAGGAAAGGGGAAAAAAAGACCCTAATTTCCAAAAGCTGGAATCCCACTTTTGCAAGAGCCGAGGTTGGGGCTCCTTAGTGACCTACTCTTCCCTGACCTCTTTCCCAAATGGACCCCACTCCTAATGAATTACCATCTCCTTTTGTCCCAGCCAGCTGAGTGATCAATAAATAATGCACCCTGAAATATTGATGGCAAGTTTTACACGAGCATCCCTTACTGTGCCTGTCATTGGGGAACTAGAGCTGACAGGGAAATGCATGGCCCCAGAGAACCCTCTCCCGTCTCTGCCAACAGAGGGTCTGTCTCTGCCAAGATTTCAACCTATTCCCATGCCAGCCAGGAAAGGTCCCCCAGACACCCAGCCAGCAAGCTCCAACCTGGGGAGACTCAGGTGAGCTAGGCCAAGCAGAGACCCTTCTTGGTACTTTTGTCTCCAGACAAAGCGATCCCATTTCCTCTGTTCCATGTCCATCTGGGACCCACCAGCTCCTGCTCTCTGAGTGGCAGCTCGGAAGGAGACCTGCTGGTCCTCTGTCCTCCAGATTGCCTGCTTAGAGCATGAGCAGCAGGGACACGCATGTTCCCAGACTTCTCTGGGTTTGCTCTCTCTGGAAGAAGGGGAGGAGAGAAGAGGAGCAGGTGAAAGTTCTCGAGCTCACCCGGTGCCAGTGCCCTTCCCTGGGAGAAGCCAGGCACACTCAGGCCTCGTGCCCAGGTGGGGCACACTTCAAGCCTCAGCTCAGCTGCCACCCCCTGCCCCCTCCTACCTGATGATCCCTGTGGCGCCTGGCTCTCCCTCCTGCCACCTCTCCCTGCTTGGTCCCTGCTGCCACCCCAGCAGACCCCAAGCCAGGATGTCGGTGATGTTCTCCAGCTGCACTACAGTGCCCCAGCATCTAGTAGGGGGCCTGGCACACAATAAACCCTCGGTACAGTTTCGTGGAATGTTCACATGAGGACCCCACAGCATTCGTCCACTCGTGAGGAAGCACCAGCCTCTAAATCTGGGAGTCTCTGTGCTGGGCTGTCTGCCTGCACCTGAGGACGGCATCTGCCCCGATGGGCTTCCTCCCTGCTCTGCCTCCCCCTGCATGTGCTCCTGCTCACTTGCTCTCCTTTCTCTCTCACACACGCAGATGGGAGTCAGCGTTCCAGCCACATTCAGTTCTCACTTTAATTCAAAAGCTAAATTGGGAAGAAGAGCAGCTTCACACTCCCAATTTAGCCTGGGAGAGAAAAAGGGAGACAGCCTGGATTTGCCAGCAAAAGGAGAAAGCTGGGTGTGGGGTAGGGGAGTGGTGGCAAACGTACCCAGAGCTGAGGGAAGACAATGAAACCCTCACCACCCAGCTCCTAAAAATAAACCATCCATCGCTATGACCCCAGAGTGACCCCTATTAAGCCTCTTTCCCACACAAGTGCAGCCATTCAGGGCATTACTCCAGCCAGGGTAGGATTAGGGGAGGCAGATTGTGGTCATTAAAACTATGAAAAGAGGGAGATGCTGCTGCTTTGGTCAGAGGTAGGACAAAATCGCGAAGTCCTTCTTAAATCTAACTTCAATCCCTCTGGTGATGGCTGGTAGATGATGAATGAAAGCAGAGTCCAGGGATGCTTGCCCACTAATATTCACAGCAGCGTTATTCACGGTAGTCGAAAGGGGGAAGCGGTCCAAGTGTCCACCAACAGAAGAAAGGGTAAACAAAGTGGTGCATCCATACAGTGGAATATTACTCAGCCTTAGGGGGGGAGTGGGATTCTGACACATGAATGTGTCAACATGTCACTACAACAGGGATGAACCTCAGAAACATTACGCTCAGTGAGACAAGGCGGTCAAAGAAGGACAAGTGTCAGAATTCCATTCATACGAGGTGCCACGAACCGACAAATTCACGGAGACAGAAACTACAACAGAGGGTATAGAAGCTGGTGCCAGGGGGCAGGATGGAGGGGCTTGGCTTCGTGGGTACAGAGTTTCCGTCTGGGGTGATGAAAAAGTTCTGGAGTCGGATGGCAGTGATGGTTGCACGACATTGTGAATGTATTTAATGCTACTGAATTGTACACTTAAAAATGATTAAAATGAAAAAAAAAAAAAAGACTACAGTGGTGGGGTGCCTGGCTGGCTAAGGTGGTGGAGTATGCACCCGCCTCTTATCTCCTCTGTTCAAGCCCCGGGTTGGGGTATAGAGCTTACTTAAAAAATTAAAAAAAAAATTTTAAAAAAGGTCAGAAAAATGGTTAAAATGGTAAATATTATGGTTTGTATATTTTATCACAATATATATATTTTTAAAGACACTGAGTCCAATGTCAGTTTGAAGACTCAGTCATCCTGCCATGACGGCTCTTCTCTGAGGCTTGGCCAGGGAGCAACTGAGCCCTTGAGGTTCCAGTGATCCCTTCCTTTGCTGACAGGAACAGAAGAGCTGCTTCTGCCTGGGGTACAGAATCCCCCTGTGGACAGTCCTCCCAATAAAGACTTATTTATCTATTTTTTTAAAGATTTATTTATTTATTTATTTATTTATTTATTTATTTATTTCTTTATGATAGACATAGAGAGAGAGAGAGGCAGAGACACAGGCAGAGGGAGAAGCAGGCTCCATGCCGGGAGCCCGACGCAGGACTCAATCCCGGGACTCCAGGATCGCGCCCTGGGCCAAAGGCAGGCGCCAAACCGCTAAGCCACCCAGGGATCCCCTATTTTTTTTGAGAGAGAGAGAGACAGAGCCAGCTCCCAAGTCGGGGCAGCTGGAATAGAGGGAGAGAATCTTCCAGCAGACTCCCCACCGAGCGCACAGCCCGCTGATCCTATGGCCCTGAGACTATGACCTGAGCCAAAACCAGAAGCCAGCTGCTCGCTTGACTGACGGAGCCGCCCCGACGCCCCATCCCAGGACAGGAGCTAACTCTTCCTATCTCATATCTCCTCTTGTCAGTGTGATAATTGATAATCGATAATCAGGAGGGAATCTCTTCTTCCTCCTGTATTCCAGCCTCCCCTTCAGTGGCTCATTTTGACTTTACCCTAAACAGAGTTCCCACCCAGGTAGAGTGGCAGGGGGTGGCTGGACGAGGAGAAAGGGAAGACCTTGCAGCCAGTCGCTCCCCCTGGCCCCCCGGTTGCCACTGCACCGAGGGCAGGGTGCATCTTTGGGCCGAGCTGCTGGCCCGTGAGTCCGGGTATCCAGGTGTCCGGCGTTCGTTCCCTGCCTCTGGCCAGAGGCCCCTGCAGGCACGTGGGCAGCCAGAGCCGAGGCCCCAGGCCTCACCCTGTTCTGTGTGACGGCGGGCTTCCGGCTGCTGTCACACCTGGACTCCGTGCCCGGCCTCCTGCCCGATGGCCAGGTGGCTGTCCCAGGTCCTGGGGAGCACATCAGCCATGGGGGTCAGAGGAGTTCCCGCAGTCCCTGCTTCCTCTACCACAGCACACTTCCCACTGCTGCCACTGCCTGTTTATTTGTCTGCCTCCCTCACCAGCCCATGACCTGCAAACAGGGAATCACCTTCTTACCTCTCTTCTTATCTGTAATGCCTAGAGGAGCAGATGTTTCATAAGTGACTGTTGAAATGACCTTTCACTATAGGCCAAACCCTATGTGACTTGACTGGAGAACCCCTAGGGGGTGAAAGCTTTGTCCAGTGCATTCTGGGGCCCCAGGAAACACGTGGCTCTTGGCACAAGCTAGGTTTCAGCCCAGAGGTTCTGAAGCCAGACTATCTGGATTGGAATCCTGGCCACCCCACCACCTGGCTCTGAACTTAATCCAGCCTCCCACCCTCTCTGAGCCCCTTCCTCATTATTGAAGTGGGGGTGACAATGGCCCCTATGTCACTAGGCGTTGTGAAGACAAGCGCCCATCCAATGTTTAGCACAGAGCCTGTCACGTTGTAAGTGTGTCTGGGGGTGGGGAGGGGGCAGAGAGTGCATTGAGAGACCAAGGAAAATCAGAAGAAACATGCACCCTCCGCTGATTGCTGCATCCTGGTGTGTGTGTGGGGGGGTGAGGCCAGCACTACAGTGGGGTAACCCCAGGGGGCGGCCTGGCTCCTGCTGCCCTCCCCCTCCCAGCAGGTCTGCAGAGTCCGAGCTCACCCACCATGAAGCTGAGCGCCCCGGCGCTGGGATGGGCGGTGGTGAGGGGCCAGAAATAACCACTGTTGCTATTCCTGCTTTTCTAGGCTGGATGGGAACGCTGCCTTTCTCATCTAAAGGCTGCTCTAGACTTCCTGCACATCAGTGGGCTCTTATGTAACACTCCCCTCCCTCTGCCTGCCCAACGAGCTTCCAGAGATTTCTGCAGCCAGCTTTGCTGCACACTCAGCTGGGGGTGGGGGTAGCAAAGAAGGCACCACAGGCCACATCTTCCTGGGCCTGGGACAGGGGTCACATGGCACAAGGTCAAAAGACTGATGTCCGAGGATGCCAACCTCTTTCTGCATCTGCTCATTAAATCCGGGGCAGAAAGGACGCAGAGGCCTGAGTGTTCACCCACTGCCTCCTCCCTTAACAGATGCTCTGGGCCACCTCCCCAGGGCTCTGCACTGGAGGCCTAACCTAACTCTGGCGCATGACCCTTTAGGCTGACTCTGAGGACAGCAACCCAGACCCTGACTCTTTTAGGCAGATCCCCCAACCTTAACCAAATCCTCCATGGTCTGTCCCTGCAGCTCCTGGATCCATCAGAGCAGGTCAGGTTCCCTCGTCAGAGCCCCGGGACCCCTTCTGCCTCAGGCCTCAGCGTCACTTTCCATGGGCCCTCCTCAGAACCGGTGAGTCTCCACCCACCCTAGGCCTCGGGGTTGGCGTCTGGAACCCAGTTTCCCCATCTGTAGCTGGAGCACCTGAGATGGCCTCATACTCCAGCACTCAGGGGTGATTTTCTCTGTTGTCTCCTGCAGTCATCCTTCCTGCCTGTGCCTCCTCTTCTGTCATCGCACCTCTACCCCACCCCGACCCCTACCCTGCACCAGACCCGGCCTCTTCTAGGGTTTCTCCTCACCCCTCACAGCCCTTTGCAGGGTGGGAACAGCGCTGTCCCAGGACAGACTGAAGGCCTGGCCCTCCCTACTTCCGGCGGAGCCCCTCAGCTACTGGAAAGAGTGACAGGCAGCCCTACAGAACTGAAGGGAGAGTCACTTCCTGAGCCCCAGGCTGGCCACAGAGGAGGCAAACCGCGATCTGAGCAGCACATGTGGGTGCTGACGTAGCCGGGGCTGGGGAGGAGGAAGTGGCAATGGAAAAAGGGGCTTGTTTTTCTCTGAGAGCTGCAGGCTGCTCAGCCATGGCTCGAGTTTCTGAGGTTCCCACTGGCTTTCACCTGGAGCCTCATCTGCCATGGGCAAGCTTCATTCTGCTCTCACCTCTGACCCTTCGCCTGTCCTGTTTTCAAGGAAGACTGCAGACAGCAGCTCAGACCTGGATACCCACCAAGCACCTCTCGTCTCTCCCAGGTCTTCTGGCACCCATCCCCAGAGGGCCAGGTGTGAGAGCCCTGGACTCATCCCAAATGCCCCTTCGAGTTCTATGGGCACTCAGGCCAGGTCCAGAAGTGGCTCTTCCTCACCCTCCAATCTTCCTTAAAGTCTTTCCTTTGGGCACCAGGCTGGTTGTCAGTCACTAGGTAGGGACTCAATACCCCCCCCCCCCCACCTGAGATCTGGCTCCTGGGGAGGGGCACCATTCTTTTCATCCTGTCTCCTCCCCTTTCAGTCCCCCAGTCACAGCAAAGGAGCATGTGCCATCGGCCAAAAGATAGACCAGAGGATGACCTAGCTGCCTCCAGCCCTATGGCTAAGAAGGCAGGTCTAGGGATAACCCACCCAGGGAGGAGGTCCAAGGCACTGGTTTCCCAGTCATGGAGAGGGCTAAGGTCTGGGTAGTGTGTAGGGGCTTGGAGCCAGCTCCTCTCACTGTTCCTATGGAAGTTGTCTTCGGGGCATACACCATGAAGCAGAGCAGGGCTGTGAAGGCCACCTCCTGTCCTGCAAGAGCTGTAGAGGGCAGAAGGAGACGAGGGTAGAGGCCTACAGGTCATCCTATCTCATAGCCCACACCTCAACCAGAGGCCCTAAACGTCAGACCATGGCCTTCTCTTTCCTGAGGTCTTGATGCCACTGTCCCCTTTGCCTGGAATGCCCTCCCCTCACCGTCCCCTCCCCTCACCTCCTCTAGGGTAGCATTGGTTTCCTGTCATCCTTCATGTCTCCACATAAATTTCATCTCTTCTGAGACGCCTTCCCTCACCTCTCTAGTACGCTATACTCCCCATAATCTGAAATCATTTTTATTTACGTATCTGTTTACTTAGACACAAGTATCCCAATGAATGGCAGTTTCCAAGAGGGCAAAACTATACTTCTTCACTGCAGAATTCCCAAGACTTAGCACTGCTTCTGATACAAGCAGTGGCCAATAAGCCCTTTTTATGAAGAAGAAGAAGAAGAAAAAGAAGACAGAAGAAGAAAGAAGAAAGAAGAAAGAAAGAAGAAAGAAGAAAGAAGAAAGAAGAAAGAAGAAAGAAGAAGAAGAAGAAGAAGAAGAAGAAGAAGAAGAAGAAGAAGAAGAAGAAAAGAATGCTTTACTCAAACCTACTTCCTACTATCTCCCCCTTGGAACCCTCTCAACTCCAGCCCATTTTTTTCCAGACAGACCACACAAGGACTGTCCTGGCCTCCCTACCCTCAACCCTGGCCTGAAACTGCTTCACTTCCTCACCACAAAATTTGGTCCTTCTCATGTTCTCTCTCCTCCAAAATCTCATCATCCCTGCCCCCTTCCCTGGAACCTCTCCCTCCTCTTATCTTCTATGTTCTTCAGCATAACTGACATTTGGTGGCTAACAGGACAACTTCCTATTCTTGATTCTCTTGCAACATGGAATTCGGTCTTCCTTCTACCCAACTGTAAGCTCCTTAGAGGCAGGGGCCGATGCCCTGGGCCTTCCCAGGCCCTGCCCACAGAAAGTCTTAAGAAAAATTCTTTGTTGTTGTGGATAATGAGTGTATTAATCAGAAACTGTTGGGTTGTAACAGAAACTGAAACGAACCCATTCTATTAAATCACAAAGGAATGCATTGGACTGCATAACTAAAAAGCCCAGGTTGTATCCAAAAACTTATTATCTGCAAGGAGATACCTTCTATGTTTTTCTTCCATTGCCTTCTTGTTCAGGTAGGCTTTGCAGTCCAAGGCAAGATGGCCTCCAGGCTTACATTCCATTGGCTTAGTAGGAGAAAATTGCCCTTTTTCAAGAGTTCCAGAAATATCCCAGAAGTGCTTCTCACTGGCTTGGTTTGGATCATATGCCCATCCTGACTCAACCGCTGTGGCTAGGGATCTGGAATGCTTGAGACTGGAGCATCCTAGATGGATGTCTACATGTGAGTGACATACCCACTCCTAGATCTGGGTTGGGGTTATCTTCCTCTAACCACATGCACTGGACTGGTTCCCCAAGGAAATCACTGGCTAGGAGCTATTATGAAAAGAAAGGGGAATTGATATTGCATATGCAAAACAAAAGATGCAGACTATAAGGATTCTCAGCATCCAGCTTCAGCAAGAACCTGAAAGGTCATTTTGCATATTAGAATCAGAAGGGAATTGGTTTTGCTTTGGCTGGGGTTGGGAGATGTGCTCTTGGGATCTGGGCAGCTTCCCGGCAACAGAAATAGGTTCTTAGGATGAGGAACCCACTCAGTTCTGGTACTCACAAGTTCAGAAAAAATCTGATTCCAGTGCTCTAGGGTTAAATCTCCCCCCCTCCCCCCCAGAGTTCTACAGGTGATTTTAGTTAAACCAGCAGGGTTGAAAAATTCTGCTCTGGGAAATGATGTTCTACTTCAGCAAGAAAGATTCAGATTAGCTCTTCAGGACAATGTCCCCTGTGATAGAATTGGAATGTTTCTCCCTCTCTGTACCTCTTTTCAGAAAAGGGTCCCTGGAGTTTACTTGGAGGCTGAAGATGGGTGGGTGAATTTCCTGAAAATAACAATAGCCAGTGTCTATTGAATAGCAATTGCAAGGTAGGCACTGTGCTTTAGGGACTTCAGAGAATCTATCTAAGTTTCAGTTTTTTCACAGCAATCCTCCCACTTGGGTACCAATAACATTAGCTCTATTTTACAGTTGAAGAAAGCAATATACAAAAAGCCTAGGCAAGATACCCCACCAGGGAGTGGCAAAAGGGGCATGGAGATCCAAGACCATCTGACCCTGGCTGGCGGGAGGCCTCGGAGAGGTGCATCACTCATGCTCCTAAAGAAAAACTCCGGTGGGCGGTGGGAGTGGGCCCCCCACCCCACCCTAGGCTTTTGGGTTGGGGAGTTCAGACTTGAGGGCAGACAGGGTTCATTGCTAGATTCCTTAAATAGATTTTTATACGAAAATGTTATGTGTATCTCTGCCTGTGCGTGCGGGTAGGGAATACAGAGGAATGAAGTCCAAGAGTTGTGCCCCCCCCCCCCAATTTAACTCCCCTGACTCAGACCAGTTTGGGTTCGGAGACCCCAGCCCCAACCCCCTTCTGTCCCAGTGTCCTCAGCACTCCCCTTCCACACACATACTTTCGGAAGTAAATTCACCAAAACAACACCTCCCCTGGACTCAAAGAACAGGAACCTTCCCCCTCGGAATCCCTGTTTGCTTTGCGGTGCACCCTTGAATGCGGGGGGTGGGGATGGGGCCGAGGGGCTTCCCCGTCACGTCCGACTCCGCGGAGACCCGCAGAACTGGTTCCCGCCTGCCCCCCGGGCCCCCGCGCCCCGGTTCCCCGCCCGGCTCGGGGAGGGCAGCGTCATCGCGCGCGCAGTCCGGGCGCCTCGGCGGCGGCGGCGGCGGCGGCGGCGGCGGCGGCGGCGGCGGCGGCGGCGGCTCCCCGGGGGCTGCGGGGACAGCCCGGGCTGCGGCGCCTGCTCAGTTCGCGCTCACTGCGTCGGAGGCTCCCCTGGCCTGGCTCGGTGCCCGGCACCAGTCGGGGGGGAGGGGGGGCGGGGAGGCGGCGGAAGAGCCCGCTCGGCCCCGGGCCCGGGGCTCCGAGCTGCAGAGGGGGCCTCCAGGGGGCAGCACCAGGCCGCCAAGCGGGCTTCTCGGCGCTGGCCTGGAGGGGTCCCCGCACAGCCCGCAGGGAAGCCCCGTTTTCCGACGGCCGCGCTGCCCGCCCCGCCTCCACTGCTTCCGGAGAAGGTGGGAAAGTCTCCCCCCCGCACAAGGACCGCCAGCTCCCGGCTGAGGAGCAGGCGGCCCACCACGACGCAAAGGGACGTAGGGGATCACCTGGCGGGTATTTTCCCAGCCTCAGTTTCCCCGATGACACCTGGGAAGGCAGGGTGCCAACGGTCAAGGCCGAGGGGTCACGCTCCGCCTCTCCTGGGCGGCCTCTGCCCCGGCGAGCCAGTCCCTCCTCCCCTTAGCTCCCGCCCCGCTCCCACGGTCCCAGAGGTGGGCGGGAGGGCCCGGGATGACGGTGGCAGAACCCCGGCCCGACTCGCCCTCGCCCCCGCCCCGGGCGCGGGCTTCCCCAGGCCAGTCCCCGCGGGGGAACCGCCTGAGCCGCGGTGCTCCTAGCGCTCGGCGCCCCGAGACCTCCACCTGGGCGTCCCCAGCTCCTGCGCACGTTCGGGCTCCCGGCTTGGAGCCCGGGAGGAGGGAGGGAGCCAGGGAGCAGCCAGCAACGACCCGGAAACGCCATATAAGGAGCAGGAAGGATCCCCCGCCGGAACAACCCTTATTTGGGCAGCGCCTTATTTGGAACGGCCCGATATGGCCCGGCCGCTTCCGGCTCCGGGAGGAGGGGAGAAGGCGGAGGGAAGAGGCGGGGGCAATGCTGGGAACTCCGGAGCAGCCCGGGCCGGGGAGCCCGCAGCGGAGGCCCGAGCCCTAGGCTTTCTCGAGGCCGGGGCGCCCCGGGTGCAGGAGTCGGCGAGGGCGCCGGGGTGCGGGACCGCGGTGCTCACCGATCTCGGGTAGGGGGCTTCACGTCACTCCGGGTCCTCCCGGCCGGTCTTGCCATATTAGGGCTTCCTGCTTCCCATATATGGCCATGTACGTCACGACGGAGGCGGACCCGTGGCGCTCCAGACCCTTCAAATAGAGGCGGATCCGGGGAGTCGCGAGAGATCCCAGCGCGCAGAACTTGGGGAGCCGCCGCCGCCGCCAGCCGCCGCCGCCAGCTTCCGCCGCCGCAGGACCGGCCCCTGCCCCAGCCCCGGTAGCAGCGCCGCGTCCACACCGGCCGGCGGCGAGGGCGAGCCTGGAGGCCCCACCTGCCCTGGCCACAGTGTGCCCTGCGTCCCGCATGTGACCCGGCCAGGCCCCCGAGAGTGTGTCCCCCGCAGCCGCGGCTCCGGGCTGCGCCCACCCGCCCCAACACTAGCTCTCCAGCCCGCCCGTCCGGGATGGCCGCGGCCAAGGCCGAGATGCAGCTGATGTCTCCGCTGCAGATCTCCGACCCGTTCGGCTCCTTTCCTCACTCGCCCACCATGGACAACTATCCCAAGCTGGAGGAGATGATGCTGCTGAGCAATGGGGCTCCCCAGTTCCTCGGTGCAGCCGGGGCCTCGGAGGGCAGCGGCGGTAGCAGCAGCAGCGGCAGCGGGGGCGGTGGAGGTGGAGGGGGCGGCAGCGGCGGCAGCGGCGGCAGCGCCTTCAACCCTCAGGGGGAGGCGGGCGAGCAGCCCTACGAGCACCTGACCGCAGGTAAGCGGTGGCCTACGCCGAGGATTAGCCCCTTCGCCACCAGCCCGGCGACCAGTCAGTCCTTCCCCCGCCGCCTGGCAGCGCCCCCCTTCCGCGCAGCAGCGTTCCCGGACCTGTGGGGTGCAAGCGGGGCTTCCCTTTCCGTCCTCGGGGGCAAGTGTTGGCGAGATACCTGCGGACGTCCGCCCTCGCCCTCGCCCTCGCCCTCGCCCTCGCCCTCGCCCCCCTCGCCCCCAGCGGTGCGCAGGCGAGCAGGCTCCTGTCGGGCTGCGTGGGTGGGTGGAGGTGGGGGAGGGCTTGTTTTGAAGAGCGGGGCTGCGCCCCCTTTTCTCCAGACGGGCTGGCGTTTCCTGCCGCCTGCCCCGGGGGAGGGCGGTGGTGCGGGCCGGGGACGACCCGGCAGCCCGGGGTCGGGGCGCTGGCGGGGATCCCTGCGTGGCGCAGCCGCCGCTGCGGAGCGCCGTGCGCTGCAGTGGAGGGGGATTCTCCGTGTTTGCGTCAGCTGTTGTCGAAATGGGCTCTGCCGCCGAGCGGGGCCGGGAACACTGCAATCTGCCGCTATCAATTATTAACCAGCTCGCGAGCCCGCGGTGGCCAGCCTGGCCTCTTGCCTGGCAGCTCGGGTCCTCCGCGGCCTCCGGTGAGTGCTCTCCAGTAACCAGGCCTCCCTCCTCTCTCTGCCTCTCCCATCAGAGTCTTTTCCCGACATCTCTCTGAATAACGAGAAGGTTCTGGTGGAGACCAGTTACCCCAGCCAAACCACGCGGCTGCCGCCCATCACCTACACTGGCCGCTTCTCTCTGGAGCCTGCACCCAACAGCGGCAACACCTTGTGGCCAGAGCCCCTCTTCAGCCTGGTCAGCGGCCTCGTGAGCATGACCAACCCACCGGCCACCTCGTCTTCGGCGCCGTCTCCAGCAGCCTCCTCCTCCTCCTCCGCCTCTCAGAGCCCACCCCTGAGCTGTGCCGTCCAGTCCAACGACAGCAGCCCCATTTACTCGGCGGCGCCCACCTTCCCCACGCCTAACAGTGACATCTTCCCGGAGCCGCAGAGCCAGGCCTTCCCGGGCTCCACGGGCGCCGCGCTCCAGTACCCGCCTCCCACCTACCCTGCGGCCAAGGGTGGCTTCCAGGTCCCCATGATCCCTGACTACCTGTTTCCACAACAGCAGGGCGACCTGGGCCTGGGCACCCCCGACCAGAAGCCCTTCCAAGGCCTGGAGGGCCGTACCCAGCAGCCTTCGCTCACTCCGTTGTCTACCATCAAGGCCTTTGCCACGCAGTCGGGCTCCCAGGACTTGAAGGCCCTCAACACCACTTACCAGTCCCAGCTCATCAAGCCCAGCCGCATGCGCAAGTACCCCAACCGGCCCAGCAAGACGCCCCCCCACGAACGCCCATATGCCTGCCCGGTGGAGTCCTGCGACCGTCGCTTCTCCCGCTCCGATGAGCTCACGCGCCACATCCGCATCCACACCGGCCAGAAGCCCTTCCAGTGTCGCATCTGCATGCGCAACTTCAGCCGCAGTGACCATCTCACCACCCACATCCGCACCCACACGGGCGAGAAGCCCTTCGCCTGCGACATCTGTGGGAGAAAGTTTGCCAGGAGCGATGAGCGCAAGAGGCATACCAAGATCCACTTAAGGCAAAAGGACAAAAAAGCAGACAAAGGTGTTGTGGCCTCCTCAGCTGCCACCTCCCTCTCTTCCTACCCGTCCCAGGTGGCTACCTCCTACACGTCCCCGGTTACTACCTCTTATCCCTCCCCAGCCACCACCTCCTATCCGTCACCTGTACCCACCTCCTACTCCTCTCCCGGTTCCTCAACCTACCCATCCCCTGTGCACAGTGGCTTCCCCTCACCCTCAGTGGCCACCACATACTCTTCCGTCCCCCCTGCTTTCCCGGCCCAAGTCAGCAGCTTCCCTTCCTCGGCTGTCACCAACTCCTTCAGCGCCTCTGCAGGGCTTTCGGACATGACAACAACCTTTTCTCCCAGGACAATTGAAATCTGCTGAAGGGAAAGGAGAAACCAGGGAAAAGAGAAAGAAACACAAGAGACTTAAGAGACAGGAGGAGGAGATGGCCACAGGAGGGGGTTCCTCTAGGTGAGATGGAGGTTCTCAGAGCCAAATCCTCCCCCTCTACTCCACCCCAGGGCTGGTGTGGAAGGTCTGTTGGCCTGCAATCCTTTCTGCCCACTTGCCCTTCCTCTGCAGTTCCTACTGCCTGTGACTTCAGCTGCCTGAAACAGCCATGTCCAAGTTCTTCACCTCTATCCAAAGAACTTGATTTGCATGGATTTTGGATATATCATTTCAGTATCATCTCCATCGTATGCCTGACCCCCCTGCTCCCTTCGATGCTAGAAAATCAAGTTGGCAAAAATGGGGTTTGGGCTCCTCAGAGCCCAGCCCTGCACCCTTGTACAGTGTCTGTGCCATGGATTTTGTTTTTCTTGGGGTACTCTTGATGTGAAGATAATTTGCATATTCTATTGTATTATTTGGAATTAGGTCCTTTGGGGGGAAAAAAAAAAAAGAAAAGCCAAGCAAACCAACGGTGATCCTTTATTTTGTGATGATGCTGTGACGATTAAGTTTGAAGCTTTTTTTGAAACAGCAGTCCTTGGTATTAATCAGAGCATGTGTCAGAGTGACGTTCCGTTAACTTTTTGTAAATAGTGCCCGACTGTACTCTCACACGTGACAAAATATGGTTTGGTTTTTCTTCTTTTTTTTTGAAAGTGTTCTTTTTTTCCGTCCTTTTGGTTTAAAAAGTTTCACGTCTTGGTGCCTTTTGTGTGATGCGCCTTGCTGACAGCTTGACATGTGCAATTGTGAGGGATGTGCTCACCTCTAGCCTTAAGGGGGGCAGGGAGTGACGATTCGGGGGAGGCTTTGGGAGCAAAATAAGGAAGAGGGCTGAGCTAAGCCTCGGCTCTCCAGAATGTAAGAAAACAAAATTTAAAACAAAATCTGAACTCTCAAAAGTCTATTTTTTTAACTGAAAATGTAAATTTATAAATATATTCAGGAGTTGGAATGTTGTAGTTACCTACTGAGTAGGCGGCGATTTTTGTATGTTATGAACATGCAGTTCATTATTTTGTGGTTTTATTTTACTTTGTACTTGTGTTTGCTTAAACAAAGTGACTGTTTGGCTTATAAACACATTGAATGCGCTTTATTGCCCATGGGATATGTGGTGTATATCCTTCAGAAAAATTAAAAAGAAAATAAAATAGCTGCGGTTGGGTGCGTGTTTCCTGGGTTGGGGGCGGGGGCCCTTTTGCCATCTTTTTTTTTTTAAAGATGATTTTATTTATTTATTAGAGTGCAATGGGGAGGGGCAGGGAAAGAGTCTTAGGCGGACTCCTCACAGAATCCCATGGAAAGCTCCATGAGGGAGTTGGAGGTGGGGCGTGAGCTTGAGGCTCCATCTGACGATGGGAGATCAGGACCTGAGCTGAAACCAAGAGTGTCGCTTAACCAACTGTGCCACCCAGGGCCCCCACTTTTGCCATCTTTATTGAAGGCTTTGAAGGGCTTTTACAGTCAGGGAAAGTTCTTTTTTTTTTTTTTTTAATTTATTTATGATAGTCACAGAGAGAGAGAGAGAGAGAGAGGCAGAGACATAGGCAGAGGGAGAAGCAGGCTCCATGCACCGGGAGCCTGACGTGGGATTCGATCCCGGGTCTCCAGGATCGCGCCCTGGGCCAAAGGCAGGCGCTAAACCGCTGTGCCACCCAGGGATCCCTTTTTTTTTTTTAAGTGATCTCTGCACTCAACATGGGACCCAAACTTAACAACGGGGAGATCAAAGGTCCTGTGCTCTACTGAGCCAGCCAGGCACCCCCAAGACAGGGAAATTCCATTCAGAGTCCTAGCTGCTGTGTGTCACTGGAGTGAATTCTTTGAGAACTATGTGGATCTCTTCTTGATACTGGGCCTCTTCCTCAATCTGGTGGACTGCCTGCTTTATCTGGTTAATTAAAGTGGAACATGAGTGCCCAGAGGCCGTGCTATTTTCCTGGCCCCACATATTTGTCTGGCCCTGCCCCATGTCTCTACCCAGGGTTGGGGAAAGCTATGTTCTTGGGAATCCCTGCTATCTACACTCGGGGGAGGTAAAGGGTGGGCACGAAGGCTCTGAGAAGTAGTAACAAGGCTGGAGCTGACTCAGCCTCTCCTTCCCATCCTCCATGTCCCCAGACACCTGAGGGCATCGAAGAAGCCTAGAAGAGGCAAGGGCCAGTTCTCAAGCCAAGAATCCTTCCAGGAAGAAATCTCATCACTTGCCAGCTGGAGCTGTGATCCTTGGCAGCTTCCAGGAGCACAGGGCGGAGTGGGCAGGAGGCTGGCCTTGTATTTAAGGTTCTCATACAGATCAAGTCTGTCCCCATAGTGTAGGAGGCCTGAGGTACTAGGTTCCCTGGCTCCAGCTCCCTGATGGCGCACACTAATGGCTGAAGCAATCCTTGTGAGCCTTTTTAGCATCTGTGTACTCTTTGAGAGGCCTTGAGCTGGTCATAACAATGCAGATTGTTGGTTAAGAAGACAGAGATGTAAGCCAAAAATTATAACATGGTGTTATGTTACATAATGTGGACAAGCTTGGGACTCAGAGCATGGAGAAGGATGCTGAACCCATCCAGGAGCTTAGGAAACATGGAAAATTGAGTAGGGAAGAGTAATAGTTAACTCAATTCACTTGCTTTGTATGTGAATCAGGGAGGGTGTTGGTGACTCTTTGCATGAGAGAGTGAACAGATAGATTATGGAACATAAGCACCACCTTCAGCCTTGATTCGAGCCTTTTAGGAATTGGTCAGACATGACCATCCAGTGATCATTTGGGTCCAATAGATTTGATGTCCCAGAATTCCCAAGCCTTGGCTCCCCTCTCAATTTCCGATCCTCCCAGTCAAGGACAATGAAATATCTTCCCGGCTCAGTATGGCTCTCAGGCCTTGAGTGGGATTGAGGTCTCACTTGTTCCACTCTTCCCTCTGAGGGTCTCCCAGGTTAGCCACCAACACCATTCCTGGAACCACGGGAATTCCAGCAATCTCTTGGCATTCGCCCAATTCTTTCTCTTCCATTCTAGCCCTCAACCACCAAGTCTATTGATATCTGCTCTTTCCTAGGATACTAGACCCCTCAGCCTGGAGCAGGAGAAACCAAGCCACCTTCTCTAGCTGAGGGCACATTCCTGTGAGCCTCCTGGCTAAATTGCCAGGTCCTGATGAGACAACATTTGTATTGGCACACCTTTTCCCAGCCCCACCTACCCCTCCCCATCTCACTCTGGGCCCAGGATCACCAGTCTGTACTTGTTACACGTTCTTAATAATTTCTCACCACAGACTATCAAGGCGGGGGAGGGGGCAGCGAGGGAAAACATGGCAAAAATAAAATATGAAAGAAGGAGCAGAAGGACTCTGTTCCTTTAAAGCAGAAAATCTCTTATGTCATTATTACAATATCTCAGAATCAGATTCCCAGGCCCCCTTCCTGTGGCTTTATTTATTTATTTATTTATTTATTTATTTATTTATTGGCATCTTATTTTTGAGGTCTGTGATGGGGGCCTGGAACCTGCCTTGATAACAACCACACCAGACAATTTTGATGCAGATGGCTCGTTGAGAAATTCTGCCAAGATTGCTAGCTAATTTTTATTAGTCCTGTCACCAGGGTTCCTTTGGCTTCTGCCACTTGAAACTCAAGTTTCTCTGCACAGCTGAAATACAGCAAGACTCAAAAATTGCCCCATTTTACAGTCCTATAGTATTAAAAATGAAAGAAAAAGGAAGAAAGAAAGATAAGAAAGAAAGAAAGAAAGAAAGAGAAAGAAGAAGAAAGAAAGAAAGAAAGAAAGAAAGAAAGAAAGAAAGAAGAAAGAAAGAAAGAAAGAAGAAAGAAAGAAGAAGGAAAGAAAAAGAAAAGAAAGAAAAAGGAAAGTGTTCAAAGGAAAGTGTTCATTTTAACTCCTGCTCCTGTGAGGGAAATCTGAAACCAAGGGCATAGGGCATTGCTGATAAAAGCTCTATCATCATCAAGGCTGAGGTTTAGGAAGGCACCCAGATAGTGTGAACAATTGATTGTTGCCTGGGGACATTGTGTGGGGCTTCAAGGATGTGGAAGAGGTGAGGGGGGCAGGAAAACTTAGCCAAGGCTAGGTTTAGATTCTGCAGGGAAAAAAAGAACCAGGTTTTAAGGACCCTTGACCCTGCTTCCTAGTACCTGAGGGATACTCTTTTCTCTTGAATTCCAGGAATGTTGAGCCTCACCTTTTTGGAAAGATTCTAAGCACTCAGAAAGACATAGCTTAGCCTGGTTGTCAGGCTGGGTTTAAGGTATGCTTCCTTCTACCTGCCCCCTCTTGGAACCTCCAACCCCAGGAAGAAATGGGGTCAGGAATGCATACTATGGGGTCAGAGATAGTTCCTGCAACATCCTCCTCTCTCCCCATCCCTGCTGTTTTCCTGGTTCAGCCACGATTGGTGTAGTTTGAGAGGGGAAGATTAAAAAGAGTGAGATCTCAATGGTCCCAAGGGAAACGAGGCCAAGCCTAAAAGAAAAAAATCAGGAATTGAGTAAATATGGTTTCAACATTTTACTCATAAGTCTCCAGGTGCTAATAAGATTTTTGTGCCCAAATAGCAAATCTAGCCCTCCACTGTAGTGATTTTTCTTCCCAAGTCCCCTTTCCCATTACTAGAGCCTGGGTAAGTCTTTTGAGGCAAAGCTTACAGGAGACATTCTCTTAGGATGCCTGGGTGGGGCAGCCCAGGTGGCTCAGCGGTTTAGCCCTGCCTTGAGTCCAGGGCCGATCCTGGAGATCTGGGATCAAGTCCCACGTTGGGCTCCCTGCATGGAGCCTGCTTCTCCCTCTGCCTGTGTCTCTGCCTCTCTCTCTCTCATCTTTGTGTATTCTCATGAATAAATAAATAAAATCTTAAAAAAAAAAAAAAAAAAAAGGATCCCTGGGTGGCTCAAGGGTTTAGCGCCTGCCTTCAGCCCAGGGTGTGATCCTGGAGACCTGGGATGGAGTGCCACATCGGGCTCCCAGCATGGAGCCTGCTTCTCCCTCTGTGTCTCTGCCTCTCTCTCTCCTCTCTCTCTCTCTCTCTCTCTCTGTGTCTCCATGAATAAATAAATAAAATCTTAAAAAAAAAAAAAAAAGGACGTTCTCTTAGATCAGGTTAGCAGTTCGGCTCCTCATTTGCAAGAAAATCTATTTTAACTCTTTTTTTGGGAGCTCTCTCCAACAAGGCCATCCTCCTCAGTGCTTAGGTTGTTTATTATGATTATTATGATTATAGCTCTATTGGAGTATAATTGATATAGAATAAACTGTACAATTTGATGAGTCCTGATATATGTGTTCACAGGTGAAAAAACCATAATCACAGTTAAGATAATGAACATATCCGTACTGCCAAAACTTTGCTTGTGCCCCTTGGAAATCTTTCCTTCATCCATCCCTGTCCCCTGGGGCAACCACTGATCTGCTTGCTTTTTTTTTTTTTTTAAGATTTTATTTATTTATACATGAGAGACACATAGAGAGAGAGGCAGAGACACAGGCAGAGGGAGAAGCAGGCTTCCCACAGGGAGCTCGATGTGGGACTCCATCCCAGGACCCTGGGATCACTCCCTGAGCCGAAGGCAAATGCTCAACCCCTGAGCCACCCAGGCGTCCCTATGTTGTTGCTTGTACAAAGAGTTCCGTCCGTGTTATTTCTGGGGAGTATTTCACTCTATGACTATAGCACAATTTGTTCACTCTTTCACCAGTGGATGGTTATTGGGGCTGGTTCCCTTTGGGGCTGTTATAAATAAGGCTGCTGTGAACATCTGAGTACACATCTTTGCATGCATGTGTTCCCATTTACTCCAAAGCCCCCCATTCTTGTTCCTTGTTTCTACCATGTTCCCATTTACTCACCTCCCTCTTACTGGAAGCAATAATCATCCATGTTCCCCCATACTCACGTAGTTAGGGCTCAGTGGCCTAAAAGATCTGCTTTGTTTACATTTTCCTCAAACAGAGCCAGTCTAAGGCTAAGCCAGGTACACTGTTGTTATTTACTCAGCTTAGCAAATGTACGTGTGTCTTTGGCGATACTTTTCTAAGGTACCTGGGTAGTCAGGGGGATGCACACTGATGAGGCACTTTGACCTCAAGCAGAGGAAAAGGCTAAGCTCAAAAGGTGTGGAAGCTTCCCTGGGATACTTGTCCTGAGAGGTTATCTGTCCACATTATCACTGTCTCCTCCTGCGAGTCTTCTTCCCTAGAAGGGTTTCCTGGAACACAGGCCCCACTCACTAGCTGTCAAAACCCCTATCCTATGGAGTTCTCAACTCTCAGTTCTGAGGTAATGCTGTAACTACAAGTTCTCTCTCTCTCTTCTTTGGGCCCAGAGAGCCTGGAACTGCAGAGTAGCCTGAGAGTGGAAAAGGCCACTGAGGCTCCGTGTTCTCAACTGTGGTAACTTGGCACTCATTGCCTGCCTGAGTTATGTGTCAGGGTCAGGATGAGGACAGATGGCTTTACATATTTTAGAAAATTATTTAGAAAATTATCCTTAACATTTATCCTTTCCAGACAGACAATAACAAGTGTTGGTGAGGATATGGAAATGCTGGTGAAGGGCAGCCCGGGGTGGCTCAGCGGTTTAGCACCGCCTTTGGCCCAGGGCGTGATCCTGGAGACCTGGGATTGAGTCCCACATCTGGCTCCGTGCATGGAGTCTGCTTCTCCCTCTGCCTGTGTCTCTGCCTTTCTCTCTCTCTCTGTGTGTGTGTGTGTGTCTCATGAATAAATAAATAAAAATCTTAAAAAAAAAAAAAAAAGGAAATGCTGATGAACACGTAGAAAGGTACCACTTTGGGATACCTGGGGGGCTCAGTGGTTGAGTGTCTGTCTTTAGCTCAGGCATGATTTTGGAGTCCCAGAATCGAGTCAGGGAACCTGCTTCCTCTCTGCCTGTGTCTCTCTCTCTGTGTCTCTCATAAATAAATAAATAAAATCTTTAAAAAAAAGCTATTTTTAAATGCCTTATAGTTCAATAAATCTAGACTTTAAAAATCCTTTCCTTCCCTGGTCTTTGAATGCCCATTTTCCAGGTGGGCTTCACAATGTTAATTCTACCCTATAGGTCTGTTCTCCATCCTTGAGGGTGAGCTTCTTGGAATCTCTCTCCTGCTAGCTGCCTTGGCCTGTGCTCTGACCAGACCCTCTGCTCCAAGGAGGGAGCCCTCTCAGATTGTGGTGCTGATTTGCAAGCTGGAGGCTGAAGAGCAGGCCCTAGGGTAGTGGGGGGGGGAGGTCCTCCTGACTCTCACTTAGGGATTCATGTTGAAGGAAGGTACTTTTATTTATTTTTTTTTTAATTTTATTTATTTATTCATGAAAGACACAGAGAAAGAGAGAGAGAGGCAGAGACACAGGCAGAGGGAGAAACAGGCTCCATGGAGGGAGCCCGACATGGGACTCCAGGATCATGCCCTGGGCCAGAGGCAGGTGCTAAACCACTGAGCCACCCAGGGATTCCCAGGAAGGTACTTTTAAAATCTGGGGAGTCGGGACACTTGGCTGGCTCAGCAGTTGAGCATCTGCCTTTGGCTCAGGTCGTGATCCTGGGGTCCTGGGATGGAGTCCTACATCAGGCTCCCTGCAGGGAGCCTGTTTCTTCCTCTGCTTGTGTCTCTGCCTCTCTCTCTGTGTCTCTCATGAATAAATAAATAAAGTCTTTAAAAAATAACAAATAAAAATCTGGGGAGGCAAATGGGTGGCAATGGGTCTATCCTGAAGTGTCTTCTCTCATCTCTGTGACCCAGGTAAATCAGTCTGCCCATCTGGGTTAGAGTGCTTCCTCACTTCCCAAACAAACCCAGAAGTCGAGTTTCTACACAACTAGCAGTGGGTGCCCTCTTCAGAGAAAATGATTTCAGCTCTTCCCAAAACTCATGTTTCCTCAGAACCAACTTCTTACCCCCAAATTTTTTCAGATCCAATAACCAGACTCCTGAGAACCAAACTGTACTCCCTTTATTCAACAAATTAGTGGAGCATCTACTGTGGGTGAGTTGCTCCAGGGAATTTAGAGGTGGTCTGGGAGAAAGAGAAAAAAAATCCCTCCCAGCCTGCCGATCACCTTTAAATCTCTTTATTTTGGAAAGATTTTATTTTATTTTATTTTATTTTATTTGTTTGTTTGTTTGTTTATTTATTTATTTATTTTTTGGGGGGGTGAGCAGAGGGAGAGGGACAAGCAGGCTCCCATGCAGGACTCAATCTTATGACCCTGAGATCATGACCTGAGCTGAAATCAAGAGTCACACTTTAAGGGACTGAGCCACCCAGGCTCCCCATCTTAGAACCAACCATGAATTTCCTCAAACTGGCTTCTCAGAGACAGTGAATCTTCTCTGGCTGCCTTATTACAACCAATTTCCAGTCACTTCGACGCCAACATCTTCTCGGAACCACCTACTTAGTACTGTCAGGTCCACATGACTTGGAACCTTCTCAACTGCTCAACCTTCTCAAGGCCAACAGTACCTTGGGAGTATCCCTAACCTTCTATGAATGATGTAAACACAACTCTGATTGCCCCTAGGTCCCTATAAAACAGAAACTCTGGAGTCAGACTGTTTCTAGTTCTATTTCAGCAACCTCAGAACCAATTTTGTTCCCTCATATTTGTGATGACTCCCTCAAATTATCGTCTCAGAATCATCTTTTATTCCCTTCAGAGCCAGATTTCATTTTTGGCTAATGAGACTGCCAAGGTCCTGAGAATTGTCTTATCAGAAGTGTCTTGTGTCTATCTAGAAACACTATTTTCAATTTCCTCAGGCCCAACTATTAATTAGGCTTCATAAAGTTTTTTCCCTTCCCTTCCCTTCCCTTCCCCTTCCCCTTCCCTTCCCCTTCCCTTCCCCTTCCCTTCCCCTTCCCCTTCCCCTTCCCCTTCCCCTTCCCCTTCCCCTTCAAAGGAAGAGTGAGCCTGTGCCGGGGAAGGGCAGAGGGAGAGGAAGAAACCTAAGCATGCTCCTCGCCCAGCTCACCCAGCTCGCCCAGCTCACCCAGCTCGGAGTCAGCTGCAGGGCTCCATCAGGGCACCATCAGCTGCAGGGCTCCATCTGGTGACCCTGAGATCATGACCCAAGCCGAAATCAAGAATCACTCAACTGATAGAGCCACTCAGGCACCCTATGTATTTTTCAATTTTTATCATCAGAAGAATATATTTTTTTTAATTTTTATTTATTTATGATAGTCACACACAGAGAGAGAGAGAGAGGCAGAGGGAGAAGCAGGCTCCATGCACCAGGAGCCCGACGTGGGATTCGATCCCGGGTCTCCAAGATCACGCCCCGGGCCAAAGGCAGGCGCCAAACCGCTGCGCCACCCAGGGATCCCTCATCAGAAGAATATAATTCGGGATCCCTGGGTGGCTGAGCGGTTTAGCGCCTGTCTTTGGCCCAGGGCGCGATCCTGGAGACACGGGAAAGTAAAGCTGGGAGAAATGTAAAAGAGGGGTGCCTGGTTGGCTCAGTTGGTAGGGCATGGGACTTTTGATCTCAGGGTTGTGAGTTTGAGCCCCATACTAGGTATAGAGTTCAGTTAAAATATAAAATCTTTTTAAAAATGTAAAAAAAAAAAAAAAGAAAGAGTCATTCTATTGATGAAAGTAAAAGAAAAATACAAGACAAAGCAAATAATTATTTTCTAGAATCTGGTGTAATGAATGTAGGGGTCTTCATGAAGGTCCTCTGGTAGAGTATTTTCTCTCCCCCGGCAAGGCCCTGCCTCTTTATTTGTAAGGTGTTAAAGAAGAGTGCTTAAGAATATAGAATCTCCAGAGACTCTAGGTTCTAGGTTATTTGCTGTGTGGACACAAACTGCCTGTTTCCTTGCAGGTGGCTCATCTGTTGGGGCTAAATGGATAGAAGCACTAGGGAGCTATCACTGGCTTCTAAATCTGACAGCTGTAGGTTTTTCTAAAAATCAGGAAGGGTTATTATTTTGTTAACTTGCTGAGCTCACTCAATTATGACTTAGAAAAAAAAAATTATGCCTTAGAGAACTCTTGAGATCTTGACCCATCATTAAATTATCTCTACACCCATTTCCGATATACAATCCAGGCATGCCACTAGGCTCAAGCCTTTCTCTTAAATTTCTTTCTTCTGTTTATTGCTAAGTTGATATTAACCAGGTGGTTTTGCTGGTTATTCTTGGGTCAGACTGTTTGGTGTGTCCCCACTTACTGGGCACATAAAAGGAGGAGCTCAAGTCTGGTAACTTCTGTGGGGCTGCTCAGTACTGGGCCATCCAAAGTCTATGCTGTTCCTTCAGGCTCCAGAATGTTATCCAGAAAACATTTATTAAATATCTACTTTATGTTAGACCCTGAGTGTGTAGAGGTAAATGAGATAGAGTCTGGGGCAGCACAGAATTCGATGTGGGGGAGATTTGGACACAAATAAGAATCTTACAGTGTGATACATTAGAGGTGTGTATGAAACAGAGAATGACTTGTTCTGTCAAGGAGAAGGAGACATAGGAAAAGGGTATGGGGGATGCCTGGGGGACTTGGTGCTTGAGCGGCTGCCTTCTGCTCATGTCATGACCCCAGAGTCCTGGAGTTGAGTCCCAAGTCCTGCATGGAGCTCCCTGCAGGGAGCCTGCTTCTCCCTCTGCCTTGTCTCTGCCTCTCTCTCTGTGTCTCTTATGAATAAAAATAAAATCTTAAAAAAAAATGGAATCATACAATATGTAACCTTTTCTTTTTTCTTTTTCAAAGATTTTTTATTTATTGATTCATGAGAGACACAGAGAGAGAGAGAGAGAGGCAGAGACACAGGCAGAGGGAGAAGCAGGCTCCATGCAGGGAGCCCAACGTGGGACTCGATCCCGGGTCTCCAGGATCACACCCTGGGCTGAAGGCGGCACTAAACCACTGAGCCACCCAGGCTGCCCTATTAGCCAGAATCTAACAAAAAATTTAGACTAAATCACATTTGTTAAGGGGTGCCTGGCTGGCTGTCAGTAGAGCACGTGACTCTTTTTTTTTTTTAATTTTTTTAAAATTTATTTATGATAGTCACACACAGAGAGAGAGAGAGGGGCAGAGACATAGGAAGAGGGAGAAGCAGGCTCCATGCACCAGGAGCCCGACGTGGGATTCGATCCCGGGTGTACAGGATTGCGCCCTGGGCGAAAGGCAGGCGCTAAACCGCTGCACCACCCAGGGATCCCTGAGCACGTGACTCTTGATCTCCAGGTAATATGAGTTCGAGCCTCACGTTGGGGGTAGAGTTTACCTAATTTAAAAAAAAATGATACTTGTTTAAAAAAGGAGGGGGGGAGGATAAATACTTGCTACTTTTTATTTTATCAAAGAATGATATTTTGTACTTTCCTGTATGGAGCCCTAATAAATTCCGGGTCCTTATATGGTCAAGGCTCTAGGTGGAGTTACAAATAAAGAATTATAATCCTGGAGCCAGAAAACAAAAATTGTATTCCAATCTCTACTTGAGGAATTACAGGGGATCCATTTAATGCCCCATACTGATACTTCATAAAATTCCTCCTACTTTTCCTTTTCTAACTCATCTTCTTCCCTTCTCCTTCTTTGTTTCTTTATTATATGTTTCTGTATTATCAATTTTGCTTCTCTGCCCAAGTTTTTCCCCTCCCAGCCTCTCAGGCTCTATACATCTCCTTCTGTCTCTCTAACCAGCTGAGCCCCTTCCCCCTTCCTCAGCATTTCTGATTCTGCATTTAAAAAGATCCAGGAACTGGGCTGGCAAAGACCAAACTCTAAGCTTGAAAGTGGAACTGGATTCCAAGCTGGAAAACTTTTGATGGATAGATAAAGGGAGAAAGAAAAATGAATATTCACACTAATAAATCTTATCATCACATGTATTTTCTGCAACAAACATGCATAAAAAATACACAAATGGAGTAAAAATTGCATAGATAAAATGTTTTTATGCATAAAAAAGATGGTAGGGAAAGAAAGAAAGGAGCACTATCACTCTCACTTTCCAGTTCCCGTTTCTCTCTAGATTGACTGCTGGGTCCTTGACGTGCTTATTTCAGGAAAAGTGAAGGGAACCTTCTCTCTGACTCAGGGTTCAAACTGTTTCCCACCCCCACAGCCCTGCAGCCTGCAGCAGGGATGGGAGCACCAGAGTCTGCTCCTGTACCCAGCAGAGGGTCTTCTGGGAGACACCACTGGGAGCCCCCCCACCGCTCCCCCCCCCCCCCTCCAGCTGGAGAGGCTGCCACTCTGTGGTCGCCCTGATTGAGGTGCTGGGTTCTCCAGCCTTTTCTCCAACAAGCACCTCCCTCAGACATTAAGGAGACCTCCTGAGGGCTCTTGGGTTTAGACATTTTTGCATCTCTTAGGGAAATGTCAAGTCTTGGGGTTGGGGGACAGGTGGTGAACCCCTCTCCATGTTTCCTTTTGTCTGGGGAATTGGATTGGATTTGACCAGAGCCCCTAGTTGCAGGGCCCATGTGACCCAGGTCCATCTGTGTAGACCCTAGAAATATTCATTCTGGTAGCAAGTCTGAACTAATCAAGTGAACACTCCCAGCCAGGTTCTGGCTTGTGTGGCAAGCACTATAGGAATGTAGGTTTGGGGAATCCCTGGGTGGCCCAACAGTTTAGCACCGCCTTAGGCCCAGGACCTGATCCTGGAGCTCCAGGATTGAGTCCCACATCGGGCTCCCTGCATGGAGCCTGCTTCTTCCTCTGCCTGTGTCTCTGCCTCTCTGTCTTTCATGAATAAATAAATAAGATCTTTAAAAAAGAAAAAAAGAAATGTAGGTATGGGCAGACTTTTGTGGTCTCAGCCTGTGTGAGCAGGAGCCCCAGAATCCATGGAGAAACCATGGTGGCAGCACGGACAAGTAGTAAGGCCCAGATGATTTAGAGTCACACAGTCAAATTTTCAGCCTTCACTCCACCACTTACATTACTTATTGATTACAGACAAGTCTCCTACTTCTATGAGCCTCAGTTTTCACCTGTAGAAAATGGGCATAATGGTCCCATCTCTTGGGACGCCTAGGTGGCTCAGGGGTTAAGCGTCTGCCTTCGGCTTAGGATGTGATCCTGGAGTCCTGGGATCGGGTCCCACATTGGGCTCCCTCCATGGAAGAGCCTGCTTCTCCCTCTGCCTGTGTCTCTGCCTCTCTGTCTCTGTCTCTCTCCCTGTCTCTCATGAATAAATAAATAAAATCTTAAAAAAAAAAAAAAGGTCCCATCTCATTGGTTGGTGGTGAGGATTATATGAAATAATGTCTACAGAGTGACATTCCCACTCCCATCAATTGGGGGCTCTTGTTATTGGGGAGTCCACAAATTTCAGTTTCTTTTTTTTTTTATTAAAAAACATTTTAAAAAAAAGATGTTATTTATTTATTCATGAGAGACACACAGAGAAAGGCAGAAACACAGGCAGAGGGAGAAGCAGGCTCTCTGCAGGAAGCCCGATGTGGGACTCCTTCCCAGGACCCCAGGATCACACCCTGAGCCAAAGGCAGACACTCAACCGCTGAGCCACTCAGGCATCCCAAACTTCGGTTTCCTTATCTCTAAAACTGGGATAACAGTAGGACCTACCTGAGGGAATTTATTCAATAGGATAACAAATGAAGCAGGTTGACACAATATTTATACATAAATATTAACTGTTAATACTCTTAATCGTTCCTTTGGTCTGCTTGAGGTCAATACCCACTAGTGCCCTTCTTTCCCTATTTCTTCCTCTTCCTCTTCCTCTTCCAGTTGCCAGGACTCTTCTCATATTTTTCTGGGCAGAAGACCTGCAGAAAGAAAAATGATCCAGGAGTCTGTCTCTTGCCTGAGACCTGCCTCTCCTCCCTCCTATCACAGTCAAATCCAGGGCTTTCCTACTAATGTCTCTCTAGGGCGAAGCTCATGCCAAAGGGTTCATTTTAGAGACTTCGATAATCTCAAGAGGATCAGTCTTCATCTTCCCCACCTACAAGATGAGTGACAGCTTAAAGCCAAGTGCTTCCCAGCCTCCAACCAGGGAAAGAAATGGAAGTTTCCTCTTTTCCTTGGTGTCTGTCTCCCCCTCCTTTTTGCGGGGGAGCTGAGCGTGTTCACTCTGGAGGGACTGAGGGAAGCCGGGCTGGCTCTAACGCAATCCTGCCTAGACGAAGCTGGCAGCTGGGAACCACCTTCCCTCAGCTTGCCCTCTGCCGGGGGAACTCCATGACGGAGAGGCGGCAGCTGGCGGCGGGGAGGCCTTGATTTGAGGACGCTGCTGTGGCTGCTGCCGCCTGGCCACACAGAGACACATGGGACCCCGAGGCCGCGGTGGCTGATGCCAGTGCCCATTCTGTTCCCGAGGACCTGCTACAAGAGCAGCGGCTTGGCACCTAGAGGGAAGGATTGCTTCCTCGGTAGCAAGGTAGCAAATACAAAGGAACACAAAACCTAGGATAAAGGGTGTGAGATTGGGAATCTGAAGACCTGAGTTCGAGTTCCGATGCCACGGCTCCACAACCCTGTAATTTTGTAACATCTCATAAGATCTTTGCCCAAGTTTCTGTTTTCCCATTTTTTAAAAAAGATTTTATTTATTCATTCACGAGAAACACAGAGAAAGAATCAGAGACACAGGCAGAGGTAGAAGCAGGCTCCCTGTGGGGAGCCGGATATGGGACTCAATCAGGGACTCTGGGATCACGCCCTAAGCAGAAGGCAGACATTCAATTGCTGAGCCACCCAGGCATCCCTCCCATTTGTAAAATGAGTGTCCTGATATGTCTCCCATAGGGACTGTGGGAAGAATTAGTTGAAATAATGTATGGGAAACGGCAGCACAGGAGATGGTTAATAAATATTCATGTGTTCCACAGAGGGACTGAGGAGAGAAGAAGTCACTGCATTCTGGAGGCTTTATGATTTATCAGCTTATTCTACAGAATTAAGCATTGGGCGTCATGCCATTTGTCGGGTGCCTCATTTTAGTGAAGACATGTTTATCATTCACCACAAGATCTGGAGAGGCTCCCTACATATTCTGGGCCTCAGAACTGGTTTCTCTGGGCCATGAAGGATCAACACATAAGGCAGAAGGAACCTGTTCCTTGGAGATCTGATCAGTGTCTCCCTGAAGCCCTTTGCTGTCCTCCACGAACCGGACCTCCTTTTGTGCCACCGGCACCATGTTCCCATTCTGGGGGAGGCCATAATGACACAGCTACGTGTCACCCCATGATCTATAGCACAGGGAAGGAGCTGTGTCCCTGCTGGAACTGAAAGACATCCTTGAGGGCTGCAACTTTTATAGGAAAGGTTACCATGCCAACGACAGCCTCCTTGCCCAACTCGGATGAAAGGAAACAAGGCCGTGGGTGACACACATCTATTGTGCATGTCCACAAACTTGCCTCCAACCTCTTGGGGGCGGCTAACTGCAGCTCTGCGGGACTGGGCTTGGACGGAGAGGCAGGAAGATTCAGGTTAGATGTAAGTGGGACTCCAGGACAGGTGGAACCGACAGGGCAGGGCAGGGCCAATAAGGGAGGATTGGGAAATGGATTTCTGAGATTGATACCCACCTCTTGTTGAAATGTGTGGGTGTGGTACTGCCAGCAGGCATGGGAGGGGATGCTGTCCTAGATACCAGATTCTGGCTGCAAGGGGAACCTCAACTTCCTTTTTTTTTTTTTTTTTTTTTAATTTTTATTTATGATAGTCACAGACAGAGAGAGAGGCAGAGACACAGGCGGAGGAAGAAGCAGGCTCCATGCACTGGGAGCCTGACGTGGGATTCGATCCCAGGTCTCCAGGATCGCGCCCTGGGCCAAAGGCAGGCGCCAAACCGCTGTGCCACCCAGGGATCCCGGAACCTCAACTTCCAATTAGTTCTTTTTGCCCTTGCAGGATGGTTGGGGTAACCTATGCTCTGGGGCAGGTAGAGAAGAGCAGCAGCAGGGAGGACAGGTCATTTGGATGGTGGCTGAACGTAGAAAGGGGAGCATTAGCGCCCCCCCCCTCAGATAAAGGTTCAAACCTTGGCAATAAAGCTCCAGAGATGCTAAAGAAGGGGCAGAAGAATGGCCAACTCCTCAAGCCCTTCATGTCTTCTCCCCCCGCCTGTTAGAAAGTGCACGGGGACCTGAGGAACTGATATCGAGCATATGTGCACACAGACTCCATTTCATTTGATCATCACTACAACCTCGCAAACCAGGAATTATTATTTTTTGATATTTTATTTATTTATTCATGAGAGACACAAAGGGAGGCAGAGACACAGGCAGAGGGAGAAGCAGGCTCCCTGCAGGGGAGCCCGATGTGGGGCTTCTCCGGCCCCGGGGGTCACGCCCTGAGCTGAAGGCAGCTGCTCCACCAATGAGCCCCCAGGTGCCCGCAAATCCGGATGATCTCCATTCTACCTCTGAAGAAATTAAGATTCAGGGAAGGTTAAGTATCTTTGCAGCATCAAGCAGTTAGTAAGGGACTGGAACCCTCTCTATGTGAACCTCACAGACTTGAAGGGAAAACTAGACCTTAAAGTTGCCCTATTTTATTCTAGAAAGATCTTTTCTGAAGCCGTCCCCTTCCATACAGCCCTTCATCCAGGTCCCCAGGAGCTGGCTGGGGAGAAGCTTAAGGGACACAGCAGGTGACTGGAAACACCCCCCCTTCAATTGTTGGGGTGAAAGGGTCGCCGCCGAGGGCCGTGCTCCCCGCAGGAGGCGGTGGACCGACATCCTCTCATTTTATCCGCTCGACCCTCGGAAGACGAATCCGGTCCGGAGACGGAGCTGCTTTCCCCAAGGTCGCGGCGCGGGTGCCGGGCGGAGCCGGGGATCCCACCGAGCTCGGAGGCGTCCCGGCCGGTCTGGGCGTCCAGCCGCGCCGCCCGGGAGCCCCCGCGGCGCCCCCCACCGCCCCATTCCTGCGCCCTGCAGCCGCCCGAGGAGGGCTGGAGCACGGGGCGGAGGAGGGGCGGAGGCGGCGGGGACCGCTGGGGCGGCGGGGGGCCGCGGCCGGGAGGGGCCTGGAGGCCGACGCGGGGGGGGGGAGGCGCGGCGCCGGAAGCCGCCTCCATTCCCGGCCGACTGCCCTCCGGCCCCGCCCCTCGGCCCGCCCCTCCGGCCCCGCCCCGCCCCGCGCCATATTTGGCGCTTCCTCCCCGGCCCTACGAGGCGCTTCCTCCCTGCCCGAGGCCCATACAAGGCGCTTCCTTCCCGGCACGTCTGGCCGGCGGCCCGCGGGCGGCTGTGGGCGGGAGCCGGCGGCCGGGGACCCGCTGCCAAGGAGGGGGCGGCCGGCGGCGCCGGGAACGCGCCTGGCTGAGGTAAATGCGGACCGGCAGGCCGGGAGCCCGCACGCAGGCAGCGGGCCGTCCTTCCTCCCCCGCAGGCCGAGGCCCCGTCGCCCCCGCCCGTTCGGCCGCACTTCTGCGCTCGGCAGGCTCACCGCGCTGAGAACCCTCCGCGGCCCCTGCCCGGGGCCCGAAGCCCGAAGCCCGAAGCCCGGGCCCGCAACCCGCCGGCTCGGCCTGCCCTGCCCCCTCCCGCGGGGCTCCTCTTTGCTGTTGCAAACGGGTGTTTGCTGTTTGTCCTCTCGTCCCTCCGTGCTGTTTTTGCGCCTTTCCGCCTTTCCTGGAGCTGTCGGCCCCGCCTGGAATGCCCTTCCCACACCACTCTCAGCCTTGACTCGGTTGGGACCTGTGGCCATCTGGAGCGCCTCCCCGCCCCCAGCTCCTAGGCGTGCTGAGCGTAATAACGCGGTATTGTACGCCGTCCGTTTGTCGAGGCTGCTATTTGAGCCAACTCCTTTTTGCGTTCCTGGTGCCTAGCTCGGTGAGATTCTATCTGGGTGAGACGAAAAAGGGAAAGGACCCCATTTTAGACCCCAGTGCCGTGTCATCACGGACAGGGGCCTTTGACTGTCGTTCTGGCCCCTAACACGCTGTGCTCCCTGTGGTGTGGAATTTTGTGAGCCCCAGAACTCTACACAAATACTGTGACTCTGCAGGGAAGGTGGAGGGGTGGTGTGGGGGGAGCCAGAGCCGGGGGAGGTGTACATCTGCAGTGGGGCTGACGCCTGGAGCAGTGCACACCGAGTGCCCCACTGCCTGGAATGGCCTCCTTCGCTCAGCCTGACAACTCTGGTTTATCTACTGCAGGAACCGGCAAGTCCTAACAGGCCCTCCCTGCAGCACTTCCAGGGACTTAAACCTGGCCCAGCCATGTGGTTACCCTGATCTATCTGCCTGGAGATGAGCAAAGGTCAGAGAGAGGGACCAGACCTCAGCAGACCAAACCACCAGCAACTCCCGAACCCCCACCCCCCAGCTCTTCCAGAAGTGCAACACCTCAGCATACAGGCTGTCTGCTGGACCAACCGGTGAGCCCCTGATTGTTCTGCTTCAGGTGAGGCAGGGAAAGAAAAGCTCAGAGGTTGAACTGAGTCACAGAATATGCCCAGGAAAGGGCTTCTAGTGCCAAGCAGCTTTTGGCCTTGATCCCTCACAGGCTTCCAGTTTTTTGGTTATGCACGTGTGTATACAAGCACATGAGTGCAGGCACATGCAGGCACACGCACACACACGTGCCTGCACTCTCTCTCTCTTCCCCTCTCCCTCTCTCTGTCTCTCTGTCTCTCTCTCTGAATAAGGCTAAACGATAATGAGCTTTGTTGGTCTCCCTGACTCCAGGTAGGCTGTGCCTGTGTACTGGATGCAGGGAGAAGAGATGATTTCCAAGGTCCAGGACTGAGGGTTTAGAGGTTAGATTTTGATGGAAAAAAACTGGGTTTCAGGGCCTGGGCTGTATACCCAGGGCCTTAGATGCCTCTGGCCTTGTTTTCCCATGTAAGGCTGCAGGCCCCCAGCAGCCTCCTCTTCCGAGCTGTTGTCTAGGATTATGGGTAATGTAGTCCAG
The DNA here is from genome assembly GCF_018345385.1 of Vulpes lagopus. Classification (NCBI taxonomy): domain Eukaryota; kingdom Metazoa; phylum Chordata; class Mammalia; order Carnivora; family Canidae; genus Vulpes; species Vulpes lagopus. Next base: position 106,386,174 of record NC_054830.1, on the reverse strand, counting down.
AGGCCAGCTTCTCTGTGGTACTGGTTCCTGCCCTCCCCTCATCTCCTTCCCCCTGGCAGCCACCACCCCCTTCTGCTCCAAGCTGAGGGCAGCGCAGGGTGAGAAGGCGGTGCTTGCTCCTTGCAGGGCTGGGAGATCCCCTGCTGGAAACCAGCAAGCTATTTATAGCTGAGCCTAGCCGTGGGGGAAGGCCTGAGAGAAGCCAGGGAGCTCCAGCAGCCGCCTCTCCAGCTACAGAATTTGCAGGAACCCCAGGCCTCTGCTGGGCAGGCCTTGTGTTCTATTCTGGGTGAAAAGGCGCAGCCTTAGAAAGCCCTATAAAAGCAGTAGGGGTCCTGGGTTGCTCCCTGCTTTGTTTGAGAGAGGTAGGTTACTACGGTGGCTCTAGGGCCTGGCTTTTCAGCCTTTCTAAGGTGAATATTTGGAATTTGAGAATTGATAAGCTGAGACTTTTTGCAGAAAAAGCCAGCGTGACATGCAATATGATGGTTGCCTGGTATTTTTATGCATTTTTGTTCTCATTGTTTTTCTCTGCTTGTTTTCTCAGCCAAGTTGTATTATCTTGAAGGGCAGGAACAGGGTCACCTGGGTGTCTCAGTGGTTTAGTGCCTGCCCTCGGCCCAGGGTGTGATCTTGGAATCCCACATCGGGCTCCCTGTGTGGAGCCTGCTTCTCCCTCTCTGTGTGTCTCTCATGAATAAATAAAATCTTTAAAAAGAAAAAAAAAAAAAGACAGGAACTAAACTTCCCTCCCCGCCCCCCTCCATGCTGTAACAAGTGATCTTGCCAAAAGAAAAACCAAACCCTCCCTTACCAAAACTGGGTTGGGTGTGCTTTTTATTCCCCCGACCACCCAATCCTTCTCTCAGTGTCCTGTGTTCTCATGAAAGTATCAGAGTTTTACTTGACTAGGTCTCTCACTAGTTTGGGTACTCCTTGTTGACATGGACGGTGTCTGTCTTGTTGACTATGATAGTCATAACATCATAAACAATTGTTGGATGAATGTGAATGAATGAAAATGAATCTATGATAGCCAGTACTGGGGATCCCTGGGTGGTGCAGTGGTTTGGCGCCTGCCTTTGGCCCAGGGCGCGATCCTGGAGACCCGGGATCGAATCCCACGTCGGGCTCCCGATGCATGGAGCCTGCTTCTCCCTCTGCCTGTGTCTCTGCCTCTCTCTTTCTCTCTCTCTGTGTGACTATCATAAATAAATAAAAATTTAAAAAAAAAGTATGATAGCCAATACTGTTTGTGGAGTACTTAATACATGCTTTCACCAAGATCTTGGTAAGTGGTAGAGCTGTGATAGGAACTGGTGTCTAACTTAAGAGTAGTGCTTAACCGTGGTAAGTGGCTGCCTTTATGCTGGCACCCAGTAGGTACATCTGGCTTCCAGACAGCTGATGGATGAGATTGTTAGATGAGGTGGGCAGGCATGGTTGAACTGGCCTTGCCCCATGACACAGCTAGTGCAGCCAGTCAGGAGAGCTGCCAAGGAATTCTTCTAAGAAACTTAGTGACAAAGACCTGCTCTGATCTGCCAGAAGGGAAGTCCTGAGGCAGCAGCCATGGGGGCTGGAGATAGCAGACAGGCTCTGGAGGCTGAGAGTGGTGTTTGGGGGCTCCTCAGATGTTACCAGGGACCTCTTGTTTCTGAATCCAGTAGGTTTTTTTTTAGTCCTCATCTTACTTCAGTAATTTTCAGCAGCATTTGACCTGTACATGATCATCTCTTCTTTTTTTTTTTTAATATTTAAAAAATTTTTTTTTTATTTATGATAGTCACACAGAGAGAGAGGGAGAGAGGCAGAGACACAGGCAGAGGGAGAAGCAGGCTCCATGCACCGGGAGCCCGACGTGGGATTCGATCCCGGGTCTCCAGGATCGCGCCCTGGGCCAAAGGCAGGCGCCAAACCACTGCACCACCCAGGGATCCCCTTCTTTTTTTTTTTTTTTAATTGTTATTTATTTATGAGAGAGAGAGAGAGAGAGAGGCAGAGAGAGGAGCAGGCTCCATGCACCGGGAGCCCGATGTGGGATTCGATCCTGGGTCTCCAGGATCAGGCCCTGAGCCAAAGGCAGGTGCTAAACCGATGCGCCACCCAGGGATCCCTGATCATCTCTTCTTGAAGCCCTCTCTTTCATGGCTTATATGTCTTGATGAACAGTGTTCTACTTGGATGTTAAGTGTTTCAGGACTGAGCCCCACCCTCTCTTCTCAAATGTGAAACAAATTTCAAAAATCTAAATCGTCATCCTCCTGCCTAACACACCTGAATGGCTTTTCATAATATTCAGAATAAAATTTCAAGTTCTCAGCAAGGTGTTGAAGCTTAGCCTGTTCTCACTTGCTGGCTTTTCTTCTAGTTTCATCTTCTTTTGCACCTCTCCTTCATTCTCTGAGCTTCTTCCACACTGCTCTTCACCTGCCTCCTCAATTGTACTCTCCCCACCTCCCAAGTGTTGGGATGCTCCTCCTCCTCTTTGCCTAGTTAACACCTTTGTGCTCAGTTCAAGCATTATTGTGTTTTTTTTTTTTTTTAAGCATTATTGTTTTTATAAAAGCTTTCTCTGGGCTCTCTGGCCAGGTCAGAGTCCTGTGCAACAGTCTGTCAATGTGTGGTCCTCTCTCAGGTGTTCATCATAATAGGAATTTCACATTCATTGGAGTGATCCACTAGCCTGGGATGGCAATTGTGTATCTTTTGCTCCTGACTATAATTTAGGGTCTAGGGCAATGTTTGGTTGTGGTAGACACTTATTTTATGTAACACATGGAATAAACAGTTTATTTAACAAAATGCCCTGTGTTAAACTTGAAGAAAGTGAAAGAGAAGTTAAGTAAGGTTAAGTAAAATTATTTCCAAGCTCATGTAGTTAGTAAGTGCCAGAGTGAGACATAGTCATCTGGTTCCAGTCCCTGACCTGTGTTGCTTTCCTACCTGTTAAGTACTTTTTGGAAAATAAAGAGAAGGGGAAGAATGGGAAGAAAGGTAACTGAGAGACAAAGGGCTTCCTCCTGTCTCCATTAATGGAAATGTAGAGTTGGAGATTTAATAATGGAAGATTAGGGGCCCCTGGGTGACTCAGTCAGTTAAGTGTCCAACTCTTGATTTCAACTCTGGTCATAATTTCAGGGTTGTGAGATTGAGCCCTGTGTCAGGCTCAGTGCTGGGCATGGAGCCTGCTTAAGATTCTTCCTCTCCTTTCTCCACCCCTTTCTCTCTTAAGAAAAAAGAAAGAAAGGTTAGGATGATACCTAGCTTATGGTGAGCATGTATAATTATGGAGTTGTGGAATTGCTGTGTTGTACATCTGAAGCTAATGTAACATTGAGAGTCAACTGGTTTTCAGTTAAAATGAAACATTAGAATAAACAGGTCTGGAGAAAAAAAAGTGAAAGATTACATTCTGCCAAAGAGCTACATGAATGGCTAATAAGCACATGAAAAGATGCTCAACATCATTAGTCAGTAGGAAAATGCAAATGAAAACCAGAATGACACAAGCAATGAACAATCCAAAAAAGAGATTAAGAAAACAATTCTATTTATAGTAGCATTCATAAGAATAAAATACCTAGGAATAAACTTAACCAAGAAAGTGAAAGATTTGTACACAGTTGAAGGAAGCCAAAGACCTAAATAAAGACATACCGTATTGTGGATTGGAAGACTTAATATCTTTAATATAGCAATACTACCCAAAATAACCTACAGATTCAGTGCAGTCTGTATCAAAGTCCTAGTGATCTTTTCTGCAGAAATGGAAAAATTGATCCACAAATTCATATGGAATTAAAAGGAGCCCTGCCAGTGCCTCAGTGTATTCACTAACCTGGAAGCTCTCTGAACCCCATAATTTAGGGCTTTTAATGGCACCACTACGCAGACATTATTGGTTAAATCATTGGCCATCGGTAATTAACTTAACCTCCAGCCTTTCTCCCCTCCTCTAAGTGGGGCTGAGTGTTCCAAGGCCTGATTAGGCCTTTCTGGCAACCTGGCTCCATCCGAAGCCACCAGTCATCTCATTAGCATATGAAATGTACTCTTATCACTGTGGAGATTCCAAGGGTTTTATTTTTATTTTTATTTTTATTTTTATTTTTTTTTAAGATTTATTTATTCATGAGAGACACAGAAAAGCAGAAAGAGAGAGAGAGAGAGAGAGGCAGAGACACAGGCAGAGGGAGAAGCAGGCTCCTCTCAGGGAGCCCGATGTGGGACTCCATCCTGGGACTCCAGGATCATGCCCTGAGTCAAAGGCAGATGCTCAACGGCTGAGCCACCCAAGAGTCCCTATTCCAAGGGTTTTAGGAGTCTGTGCCAGGAGCTGGGGACAAAGAGCAAATATATATTTCTTAATGTATCACGCTTCTCTTTTTTTTTTTTTTTTTTTTTAAGATTTATTTATTTACTCAGAGAGAGAGAGAGAGAAAGGCAGAGACACAGGCAGAGAGACACACACAGAGAGAAGCAGGCTCCATGCAGGAAGCCCAATGTGGGACTCGATCCTGGGACTCCAGGATCACACCCCAGGCTGCAGGAGGCGCCAAACCGCTGCGCCACCGGGGCTGCCCTTTTTTTTTTTTTTTTTTAAATAAAGCTGATGCTTTTTAAAAAATTTTTTATTTATTTATGATAGTCACAGAGAGAGAGAGAGAGAGAGGCAGAGACACAGGCAGAGGGGGAAGCAGGCTCCATGCACCAGGAGCCCGACATGGGATTCGATCCCAGGTCTCCGGGATCGGGCCCTGGGCCAAAGGCAGACGCTAAACCGCTGGCGCCACCCAGGGATCCCTGTATTGCACTTCTCAACAATACCAAGAAACAAACATGCAACAACATGAATGTATCTGAAAAGTTCATCTAAAATGAAAGGAGCTAAATCAAAGAAGTGTGATCATATAAAAGATTACATATTGTACTAGTTCAGGAATACAGAGTTTCTAGCAAAGGCAAACTAGGGAGACAGATCAGTGGTTGGCTAGGGCTGGGAGTGGGAGCAGGATTGACTGCAGAAGGGCACAAAAGGCCTCTTGCAGTGATGACACTGGATGGTGTATTTTTTTTTTTTTAAGATTTTATTTATTCATGAGACACACACCACACACAGAGGCAGAGACACAGGCAGAGGGAGAAGCAGGCTCCATGCAGGGAGCCCGACGTGGGACTCCATCCTGGGACTCCAGGATCATGTCCTGGGCTGAAGGTGGCGCTAAACCACGGAGCTGCCCAGGCTGCCCTGGATTGTATTATTTATGCAACTGTACAACTTTATTCCAGAGAATCACTGAACTATATTTACAGTGGGTAAATTGTATGGTTTGTAAATTATACCTCAATAAAACTGCAAATAACAAAAATGATAGCAGGGTGAAGAAATCAGTGTCCTGAAATCTAAGTGGCATCCTGGTCTTTGGGTCAAGACAGGACCAACTCCTCTCCCTCTCCAACCTTGTCATCTATTTCTCTCTCCAGGCTGCCCACCCCTGCTTACCAGGCAGGTCAGGCACTCCCAGATGAAGTGGGAGCTACCCTGCCCATCCCTTCTCTGACACTCCTGTTATTCTTTGCTAACTGCCTTTGCTGCTAAAGAGCAGGGATAATTAGTGCCTGTTGTTCACCACTGTATCCCAGCATCTTGCACAGGCCCAGCACACAAGAAATGCCTGTAAATCTTGAACAAAAGAATAAAAACTGGGTTAACCCAAGTCTAATTTAAGGAGTTGGGGTGGCAGTGAGCTGAGGAAACAGAAAGCTGAGGACACTGAATTTCAAAGGGCCTTTGCTCAGCTAGCTGCCCAGGTAGTAGGCAGAGCCCTTTCCATGCCACCTCTCTTCAGAGTCAATTTGACAGGAGTGCAAGGGAGGGCCTCTAGTCCTAGCACAGGAATGCAGCTTTGTCTAAGGGAACTGCATGCAGCAACTCTTCGCTGGATGACATTCTGAACTATTATTGATAGAATCCTCTTCTGGAGGCCTTTCAGTGGGGATTGTGTTATGAGGTGGTTGGTCCATCCTACTCCTTGGAGAGCCTAGGCTGAGAATGTACATGGCTCTGGAAAGCCATGTAACATGGAGTGGATTGTACTGTATCATGTCCTGATTTTTCCTTCTTAAAGCGAGCTCCCATCTACCTTCCCCTATGTAGCACAATATCCCTGCATTTTTGCCTTTACCTTAGAAGGTCCTTGCCATTCTTCGGAGAGTCTCTGAAGTTTACACCCTCCTTTCCTGGTGTCCAGGCTTCCCTGGGAAATGGGTTTGCCCTCTAGATTTCCTTTGTGTGGGGATGAAGAACTGAGCAGAAGGGGCCGAGCCCATGGTATCTCCAGCTGAGTGGAAGAGCTGGAAGTCTGACAGGGAAACCTAGATTGGGGTAATTTGGAACCCTGGGGGCTGGAGAAGCAAGTTAATCTACCCACTCAAGCCAACCCTGACTCACAGGGAAGTGACTTCAAAACAGCTTTCATAACCCCACCTGGATGTTGGCCACGTTTCCCCTCCCAGCTCTGTCTTTGGCATCAAGCCACTCACTCTCTGATCCTCCCTTTTCTCATCCGTAACAAGGGGGAGAATGGAGTTTTGATGAAGAATAACAAAACCATCCATGTGTTAAGAGCAAAGACTTTGGAGCTGTAACATCAGGTGTTCCACGTTGGCTTTGCTAATTTGCCGCACAAGCATGACAAGTCATGTTCTCTGGGCTTCAGCTTTTTTTTTTTTTTAATTTTTAAAAAAACTTATTCATGAGACACACACACACACACACACACACACAGAGAGAGAGAGAGAGAATGAGAGAGAGGCAGAGGGAGAAGCAGGCTCCATGCAGGGAGCCCGTGGGACTTGATCCTGGGTCTCCAGGATCACGCCCTGGGCTGAAGGCGGTGCTAAACCGCTTAGCCACCCGGGCTGCCCTTTTCTTTTCTGATGAAGGGATTGAAGTAGCAAGGTCCCCTTCAAGTACTAAAATTATGATTCCTTAAGAAGTGAAAGTATGGGGCAACAGAAGAGTTGTATAAAGACATGACTGTAGCTGCTCCTTCCCATCATCCCCAGGGTTGCCCATTCAGCTAGGGGCCAAGGGCCCCCAGGAAGCCCTGTACTTTACACAGCCTCATCTCCTCCATCCAGCACGAGACCAACCCCAAAATGATTTTTTTAGGATCTTATTTTTTTAAGTAATCTGTAGAGAATACGGCTAATGTGGGGCTCAAACTCAACCCGGAGATCAAGAGGTATATGCTTTACTGAGCCAGTCAGGTTCCCCCAGCCCCATAGGATTTAATCTGAAGCATGTGACAGCAGCTATTCTCTTGGCCCTGCCTCTCCTCTCTTCTTTCCAGTCTGGGCCCAACTCTCAGGCACAGTGCCCTAGCCCCACTGGCTGCCTCTATAAGGATTTCTCCTGAGCTGTAAACCCTGTAGCAGAACTAACTTCTAAATGATGACCTCTGAGTGAAAACCAAACTTAATGAAGAATTAAACCAAAGTTGTGTTTTAAATACCTTATGAACCAATTCAAACCTAAATACTCATTATCACACTATTGTATAGTGGATGTTCATGATTCTGAACTGTTAAAGATAGTTAAGTATTGCTGTTTTTCTTCTACATTTCTGAAATTTCAAAATCTTCCTTAATGAATAGGTCTTATTATAAACCCCTTGATACTTCAATGTATATTTCCTAAGAAAAAGGATATTGTCTTACATAACTACAGTAGAGTTATCAAATTCAGGAGATTAACACTCATATAGTACTTTTTATCTATAGTCCACATTCCAGTTCCTTTGTCTTGCTGATGATATATTAAGAGTAGGGGCAGATGCCCTGGTCTCTGAGAAATTCCGTTATGTGTTCACATTCTTCTCTGAAGATGCTGAATAATCACTTATAGGGATCTTGTAGAGTCCAAGGGAGCTCTTTTATCCATCCTCAACTGTGGCTGTGCTGGGTTGACCAGTCAAAACTTGTATGTGTTGGGGGAAGGATAGAATTGCTAGATGGGTGCCTTCCCGATGACTTTGAGCTGTTGGTTATCCCTGAAAGCACAAGGGTTGGTGGTCAATCCACCCGTCTTAGCAGTACCAGCAACTGTTCTCTCCCTTCTTGAGCGAGGAATGACCTGCATTTACATTGGCTTTGAACCAAAAAGACTTGTCTTTGAGTTCCAGATTTTGTCACTTAGTAGCTTATGAACTTGGATGGGCAGGTATAAAACAATATCTTGTTTTTCTAAGGATTTTTTTTTAAAGATTTTATTTATTCATGAGACACAGGTAGAGGGAGAAGCAGGCTCCATGCACTGGGAGCCTGATCTGGGATTTGATCTCAGGACTTTTGGATCACGCCCTGGGCAGAAGGCAGGGGCTCAACCACTGAGCCACACAGGGATCCCTTTTTCTAAGGATCAATGAGATGATGCATGTGACAAGAGCTCTGGTCTGGCAACTATTCAACCAATGATGGTGATTGTAGTTACTTTACAGATGGGTAGCTCAAAGTCCAGATTGAGACTCCTGCATTCTCCTTGTTCACTCCATCCTTTAGTAGTTTGCCCCCTCTGTTTCTCAAAACTTTTAAGGGTAAGCAAGCTGTCCCAGGCACCTCTTACTGTTTGACAAAAATCTCCCCACCATAAACAACAGTTCTTCCACAGCCAGTATCCTTACCTCTAGCACCACCTCGTGGTTGCCAGTGCAAACACCCTGGCTACGTCCAGAGGACTGAGGTTGGTAGTGGCAGAACCATCAGAGCAGCTCTTATCTGACTGCTTGCAAAATGCCAGGCACTGTAACTATGCATTTCACCCTTCACAATCCTTATGGAGTAGGCATTATTACAGGTAGGGAAATTGCTGTTCAGAGGCATTAAAATAAGTTACCAAAGTATTACTAACAGAGCCAAGATTTCTACCCCAGTCAGACATCAGACTTGCTCACCATGATGCTACCCTGATAGTATTAAGGCTGGAAAAGCCTCTTAGGTTCAGACTTCCTTACCCTGACGTGGAAATTGAGGGATAGAAACTTACCTGAAATCACAAGGCCAACTCATGGAGCCAGAACCAAGGGTGTTTGTCCTAACAGCTGAACTCTTTGACCTGGCTCTTAGTAAGCCCCAGAATGAGCCTGCCAGGCAATTTCAGATTATACCTGAAACAGCATTCCCAGACAGGGCTCAGCGTCGATTATGAGAACCCTGGAGGTGAAGTATTTACACATGCACCTCTGGTTCCTGTTGTTCAGCCATGTCCTCGGAAACTCTGGCATCCAGTGCTTCTATACCCCTTGGCTGGTCATTTCCTATGTCCCTGGAGGCAGAGTCCCAACCAGGGTGGGACTTGGCAGGTGGGAGTCCCAGCAGGCGCTCACTCAAATTGGCAACAAGGGAGAAGCTGGCATGAGACTTAAATTCCACCTTGGCACTCAGCCCTGAATCCAGTGTGCCTGTCTGAGAGCGTCACCACATGAGAACTGGAGCCAGAGAACAAAAGATGGCAAACGCTACGGGCCCAGACAGGCAAACACAACAGCCCACATAGCCAGCACCATTGTGCTGCCTTCCAACTTTTGACTTCAAACAGCACCTAGGGATGTATTAGGAAAAATTATATACCTCCACCAGGCACTGGCATGTCTTCCCCTTCTCAGAGGGTGACTGTGTTTCATCAAGGCTCTCATCTAAATTGGGTGAGGAAATAGGCAAAAATATGTTGAAGCAGCATTACTGGTCAATTTTGTGAAATACATTTCCTTAAATATGGAGAGCAAAGCATGCATCACACCTTGCCTTTTTAAACCAGGCCCCCTAAAACACCAGATAGCTCTAAGCACCTTTCTTTAGGAAAAGCAAAAATGAATTCTCTTCTCTTGACCCAATCTGGAAGGCTTGGCTCTTGGATGAAGTCATTACTCTCCTACCCAGTATACCAAGTAAGGGAGAACAAGGAGGCTTAATTTCTGCTCTTCCATCTGGACCATCCACAGGTAACTAGATGTAGAAAAAGATCGACTGTGGAATTAGGCCTGGGGTAAATTTTGCTTCACTACTGCAGGGCTGCTACTTAAACTTTTTGGCCTGTTTCATCACTTATACAATGGGCACACCATCTACCTCCATGAAATCTTGAGTTACAGGGATAATGTAAATTGAAACAGCTTTTTAAAAAAGGGACAGGTTTCCCTTTGGTGGACATGTGGAATCAAGGAAGCTACAGACTAGTTTCACCCCAGCAACGTGAACCTTCACCTTCTGATGTTAACTTTGGGATCATGACCTCAGGCATCTTTTGCATATATCCTTCCAAAGGCAAATGCAACAAAGACAACTAGAATCACACCTTGGAGAGCTCACTCATACTCTGTGGTTCAGACCTCGCCAGGGAACAATCCTAAAGAATCTCAAGCACACAAAGTATATTCTTAAATATGGTTTAATACTCTTCTCCATTTCTGTACATCACAACACCAAGATTTCGCTGCTTAGGATCTCTCTGTAGAGGCTATAGAGAATGCAAAGGCTACGGTTTTCACCCCCTCTTATTTATGTGTTTGTATGTGTAAGTGTAATACATATCAGTATATATTGATACACACATCAATATATAATGCAATATATATCACCAAAGAGAACACATTGATTAAAGAAATACAAAAATTTGGCATCATTTCCAAACTTAAATAGTAAAAATAAAAACTACAAAAGGAGCTGCATACCCTAAATGTATCATGTGAAACAACAAGCATATTCAAAAATGTAAATTTACATCCAATTTCTCTGGTCTTGTCATATCACATTAGACCCATTTACAATGGCAAAACCCTAAGGTACTGCTGTGAAGAGAGCATGTTTGCTCGCTCTTGGGTGTTCTGCAAACAAACAGCAGAGCCCAAAGCAAAAGCCTGTTCCGGTGAAGCCTCCCACGTTGGTGAATACCAAAGAATTGACTCTTCTCACTGGGGGTTGACACATCAGGTTATACATTGAAAGACAGTCATTTGGACCTCAGAGTACAGTGTGAGAACCAGAAGCTTTACATTTAAGACATACTCCCTTCATTCAAGTGAAACAGGATTATTGGAACGATAGGCAGGTCTGCAACCTGGGAACAAGGAGCTGGTTCAGACCAATAAAGCTACGAGTGACTGAGTCAAGTCAGTGAAGAACAGCAGTCAGGCACTAAAGTGTTAAAAGTACCCAATTTGAAAACCAAATGCACCCCACTACCCTATCAGTGTGGGAATGATACCAATTGACTTTTAAAACCTTTGGTCCTTCAAAGTCCATTTGGTATACTTTTTTCCATTGCTACCACTGGGCACATCCTATACACTTTATTCACTGTCACCACCTCGGGCATGCCATGACCTTGCATGCCAGCTGGGGTCAAGTCCCACTTAGAGCCCAGCTGTGAAGCATAAGCTTCAGGTTTTCAGGCCCACTTTTGGATCCACCATATAGTTAAGTCCTTGGTGCCAGAAGCTGTGTCCCATCCCTTCCCACCCCTGCCCCCCCCACCACCCCCCTCCCATAATTTCTCATATGAGAGGTGCTTGTAAGTCCCATATTTGAAACAGATGCTCCAACCCCACCAGGAGGCCAGGGGTTTATAATTACATGCACAGTCATACATGTCTTGTCAGTCGTTCCTGTGAAAAACCTTGCAGTTCATTTAAAAAAAAATCAAAACATTCACATAATCTCATGCCATCCAACACAAGGAAAACACGACCACCTCCCTTTTACCAAGGACAGATCCAAGCAAAATAAAATATTCTTTAAATTTCTTTGCGTCCACTTAAATTGCATGTTTTATTTCTCCCAATCCCAGCAATAGCACAGAAGCCCCATCATATCCATCCCAAACTGGTTTCTAGTAGGCTAAGATTATGGGAACCCTTGTCAATGCAACTGCAAAACAGATGGAAGCAAACAGTGTACTTGGCCCAAATGCTTCATGTGTCAGTTTGACTTTGCAATGCAGTTTGCATCCTTGAAACTGACAGTCTGGAGGGGGAGGAGTAGTGTGAGGGAGTGAAGTTGAAATTGCCTCCTATTAGCTCACCCTTTCAACATTAAACAGAGACCAAGAGAGAAATGGTTCCGACATTTCACCGCGTGTATTTCTTCTTATGCAGTCTAAGCTGAGAATGCCATGTAAATGGGTCACTGCGAAATGCAGCAATTTAATTTTTCTCCAATCAAAATAAGAAACAAACCAGTATGATCTCATTTCTATTAACTTTTGAAGGTTTACAGCAGTTAAAGTATTTTTGATTCTATGTATGAAGGTTAAAAAAATCATTTTTTTTTCATAAAATACAAGAGCAACCAATTTCACCATCGAGTAAAAGTAAAAACTGGGATTCTTTTTTAAATTAGTCCAAAGTGGGATTTTAGGAACTTAGTTGTAGGCTGCTGCGCTGACACCATGACAAACCAAAGTGTAGGGTTGGGTCTCGTTTTGTTTCGGTTTTCTTTTCAATATCCAATGCTCATGGATTAAGTTCTGGAAATGTTCCAATTGTAAGGCAGGGATCTGTTTGGATTCCACCATGGGTATGCTCCTTGGGTTGGATGCTGGAGGGTGAGGCACATTTTGCCGGACCCATGTCGACTACCTAGTAGTCATCAAGGTCAAAAAATTCATCATCTCCTCCTTGGTATTCCATTCCCTGGAAATCTACTCGGTACCGCAAGATACCTGGGGAAGCAAATCAAAGAGTAAATCACCTGTGTTCCTGTGATGGGGAGGGTTTGCTTCGATAAGGAAAGCCCAATTCCCTTGTAGAATTACAGGAAACAAAGAGATGGTAATAAAAAATAGTCCCAACCATAAGGCACCTGCATGGCACAGTCGGTTGGATGCCTGACCCTTGGTTTCGGCTTAGGTTGGGTAGTAATCTCAGGATGGTGGATTGCGCCCCATGTCAGGCTCCACACTCAGCACAGAGAAGGCTTGAGTTTGTCTCTCCATCTGCCCCTTCGCACCCACCATGCATGCAGACTCCCCCTCCTCTCTAAAATAAATCAATCTTAAGAAAAGGGTCCCAACCAAGGAACCCGCGACCATGCCAAGTGTTGCCTCCACCCACCTGCCTTGGTGGGTGATAAGCACACCTTGCCTGAAATAACTTGATTTGGGGACAATAAAGCTTTGACCTGAGACCCTGGACTTTAACTTCCTTCCTTGCTACTCACCTCCAATTCCACCAAATCCTTTCACAAACTGGGATCCTTCTTGTGACTTATCTGTGACAATTTCCAATGTAGCTCCAAATTTTTTATAATTGTTAGCAAACCACTCCAGTAGGGGCATGCTCTCAATCAGCTCATGTTCTTGTCCTGTCTACAAGGGTGACCATGAGATACAGAAAAAATGGGATCAAGATGTATCAAGACTTAGTGATCCTAGCTTCCCCATCCGCCATCATTCTCATTCTCCCTCTCATTGAGTGCGTGTACAAGTCTCTATATGAGTTCTGGTTTCTAGTGACATAATTCTGATAGGATAGTTCTCTCTCTCTCTCTCTCTCTCTCTCTCTCTTTCTTTCTTTCTCTTTCTGATTTTATTTTTTTATTCATAGACACAGAGGGAGAAGCAGGCTCCACACAGGGAGCCCGATGTGGGACTCGATCCCGGGTCTCCAGGATCACACCCCAGGCTGCAGGTGGCGCCAAACCGCTGCGCCACCAGGGCTGCCCAGGACAGTTCTATTTCCAATAACATTCCTCCTAAGTCTCTGGTTTAGTGATGAAATGTCAACACACACTTAGTTTTTCAGCTTCTAGTTCCTGTTGTTTCAGAGTCAGACTGTTGTGAAGTGTCTCTAGGCAGTACTCGTTTAACAACCCAGAAGAGACACAACAGAACTGCTTTGGGAATAGCCTTGTAAAAAACAAAGTCCTTCAAGACACAATTTGAGGAAGCTACGACCCCTAAGGGATCTGTGCTGGGCAGACGACACTTTAAGCTATGGTGATGGCATTTAGACCAAACCTGTAGAAGCTGTTTCAGTCTAAGAGCTGATAAAGTCAGTGAAGAAAGCGGCAGATTCACAGTGCAAAAGAGATTTGACTAGTCAGTCAAATCTTCCTCTCTACTACTTCAAGAATGAGAATGCTTAACTAGGGACACCTGGGTGGCTCAGCAGTTGGGAGTCTGCATTCAGTTCAGGGCATGATCCTGGGGTTCTGGGATTGAGTCCCACATTGGGCTCCTTGCAGGAAGCCTGCTTCTCCCTCTGCCTGTCTTTGTGTCTCTCATGAATAAATAAATAAAATCTTAAAAAAAAAAAAATGCTTAACTACTTTAAAAATATCAAGCAACAGTAACTATGGCATAGCCTCCTTTCTTAGAATCAGACTGGCATGTTGGAGAAAAGAGGTGACCACGTCCTGTTGCCCGGCACTTCCCAAGTGCCAACAGTATGAAGTTCAGTTTCCTAAGGCAGATACTCTACACTGCCAGTGCTCTAACATGGATTTTTTTTTTTTTTAAGATTTTATTTATTTATTCATGAAAGACAGAGAGAGAGAGAGAGAGAGAGAGGGAGAGGCAGAGACCTAGGCAGAGGGAAAGAAGCAGGCTCCCCACGAGGAGCCTGATGTGGGACTCGATCCCAGGACCCCAGGATCATGACCCGAGCCAAAGGCAGATGCTCAACCACTGAGCCACCCAGGTGCCCCTCTAACATGGATTTATGTTTCCATGCATGTATCACCAAACTAGGAAAACAACCACATACCTCTTTGTCTGTGAAATGAGATTTATCCTTCTCTTGTTCTGGAGTTAGATAGAGAATTTTCTCCTCTGTAGTATTGGGGAAAAAAGGGTGTTAACCTGGTTCTCATATAGTAACAGATCTAAGTCTCATGAGATAAGTCAGGTTAGGTGAAAGGGATTCTGAACTCCCATAAACCTTCTTTTCATAAACATTAGTCCACATGCACTGAATGGCTAACATGTACACTGCTCCTACCATAAGTAAACACCAAAGACATTCAAGATACAATTCTTGTTCTCAGGAAACCTAAGTCTTAAGCAGACATTTATCACTTCAAGCAAAACAATTTATGAAAAATGAAGCCACCTCTTCCAAATCGCCACCCAAGGTTTCCAGAACACAGAGGTCACTAACAAATAGCAGTCTTATTTTATTTTCTAATTCACATACCTTCTGTGCCTTGGCAATGAAGAACGTATCTCATTATATCCAGATTTTCATAGACTATTAGAATCTCTACAGCTCCCATTTCTAAAGCCTTTAGTGTATCTTCAACTCCAAAACAGTACTTGCCCGTGTCCTGGCTGATTTCATCAAAGTATCGTCCTGTGATTAGGGAGAGGTAAATACATATGTTAAGGTTTCCTTTGTAGATACAGACTTTCTTGCTCAAAATCCAAGAGAGAGAGAGAGAAAAAAAACAAACCTTAAAAAATGAGTTATGTGCCAAAAGTCAGTGAAAAATTATTACTACTCTAGTCAAGACTCTAGAATTTGACTCAAGAGGTTAAGAGCTGGACCAAAAACACAACTGTTTGGAAAAATATGTGTGCTGTTAAATCAGAAACGAGGCCAAATAATGGCCAGATTAATCTCTAATTTAGGGCCTCTATTTACCACTCTATTACAAGGGATAATCTGCAAAATAAGACTGAAGTTTGGTTCCTGTTGCCAAAGGGTAGAAATAATTGAAATGTGAACACATTTATTAGAACCCATGACTAAAAAAGATGGGTTCCACTGAAGAAGTTTTTTTTTTTTTTAAAGATTTTATTTATTTATTCATGAGAGACAGAGAGAGAGAGAGAGGCAAAGACAAAGACAAAGGCAGAGGGAGAAGCAGGCTCCATGCAGGGAGACTGATGTGGGACTCGATCCCAGGTCTCCAGGATCACACCCCAGGCTGAAGGAGGCACTAAACCACTGAGCCACCGGGGCTGCCCTGAAGAAGTTTTTAATACAAATGCTAAATCTAACTTTTCCCTTTTCACCATCTTGTTACATACATAAAATCACGTACACACAAATATACAGATAAAAACATTTCAAAGAGGAAGTAAATAAATTGTATTTCACTGATACCTATTAATTTCTTCTCTTGAATGAATTTCACGTTGGAAAGGACTTCAGTAGATAACTCAATAGCTTGGTTGAATCCATTTTCGCCACCATAGGAAATATCAACTAATTTTAAAACTTTTGATTGCAACCTCTGACAAAGATATACATTAAAAAAAAAAAAAAAAGCATCATTAGTACTTCAAAACTCTTTTACCAAGATCCACGATTTTTTTTTTTAAAGATTTTATTTACTTATTCATGAGAGAGAGGCAGAAACATAGGCAGAGGGAGAAGCAGGCTCCATGCAGAGAGCCTGATGTGGGGACTCGATCCCAGGTCTCTAGGATTACACCCTGGGCTGAAGTCGACGCTAAACCAGCTGGGTCACTGGGGCTGCCTAACACCCACTTCTTCTTCTTCTTTTTTTTTTTTTTTCTTTTTTTTTTTTTAAAGAGTTTTTCTTTTCTTTTTTTTTTTTTTAATTTTTTATTTATTTATGATAGTCACAGAGAGAGAGAGAGAGAGGCAGAGACACAGGCGGAGGGAGAAGCAGGCTCCATGCACCGGGAGCCTGATGTGGGATTCGATCCCGGGTCTCCAGGATCGCGCCCTGGGCCAAAGGCAGGCGCCAAACCGCTGCGCCACCCAGGGATCCCCACCCACTTCTTCTTAATGGCATGCAAAGCTAAGCACTGTGAACACTGAAGTCTGAAAAGGGAGAATATAGGGTAAGAACCCAGTTTATTCACGAGCAGATCTCCATGAGCAACACCGTCGAGGATAAAACTTCCCCAGCCAATTATTCATATACTCGTTTAGACCTTTAAGAGGCCAACTCATTAATCATCAACAAGACTAAGTTTCTTTCTTTTTTTTTTTTTAAGACTAAGTTTCTTGGTAAGGATAAAGGAGACTGTTCCTGCTATCTAAGTTGGTAGCGTACACCACCATTTTGGTTGAGACTTCTATCATAATGCTGCTCCCTCTCTAATAGAGCACCTTGGAAATGTGATTATGTCCCAGCCCATGTCATAAACCAAAGATCTTTCTGGATCAAGTCAGCTAATCAGCTCTGTCATATTGCTAAGAGTTTTAATGCTTTATTTACCTCTACTAATAAATCAGAAAAATCAGCCCTTAGTTTCTTTGAAATCATACTTCATTTGGAGGCCAATTATCCACTATACTAGGAGCTACCATAGAACCAGAATGATTCTATCTAAAATGGCTGGTTTTAAAAGAGAAAAAATACCGAGAAAAGTATAAGAGAATGTTTCTTCACTCCCTGCTCAGGAACATGATGTGGGGCTCGATCCCAGGACCTTAGGATCATGACCTGAGCTAACGGCAGATGCTTAACCGACTAAGCCACCCAGATAACCCTGGGGGAATGCTTTTTTTTCTTTCTTTTTAAAAAGATTTTATTACTTATTTATTCATGAGACAGAGAAAGAGAGGCAGAGACACAGGCAGAGGGAGAAGCAGGCTCCCAGTGGGGAGCCCAATGTGGGACTCAATCCTAGGACCCTGGAATCATGACCTGCGCCGGAGGCAGACGCTTAACTACTGAGACACCCAGGCATTCCCAGGGGTGGGGTGGTGGGGTGGGGGTGTTTCTTAATAAACACCTTAATTCTGCCAATTAGAGCTAGGTTCTTTTTTCTTTGTTTTTCAGAACTAGGTTTTTAAACACGAAATATATCATTTGAAAACCCAAAGAGATGCACGTGTTCCAGTACTCAAAAGACGTACTTACTACCGCCTAGCAATGTAATTAACAAAGCATCTACTTCTCACTTACCTGATCAAACATATCAGATTGACTTAGTTCAGTTTTAAAGTCCGCTGATCCAGCTAAAACAAGACCAGCCACATTCACTTTGTCCCCAGAAATAAACAGCTGTACAGCAGTCTCAGCTACTTTCCGAACATAGTTATGTCGCTTTTCCATTCTTAAACGAGCAAAACGCAAGGCTGATTGACCTCCTCTACCTTTGACACAAAAAGTGGGGGGAGAAAGGGCAATCATTAAAAACATAAAAATAACTTGCTAAATAAAAACTAAGCAACCATGCCATTACCCAACAAAAGTACAAAGAGAAAAATTACTATTTCCTTAACTAAATGTTTGGCATAAACTGGTAATAGTTACCCGCTTAAAATGTTTAATTATCTTATCAAAAGAATGAGCCACAGTCATGAGTCATTTCATGATGTTTCTCCTATCACCTGGATTTATTAAAAAAAAATATATATTAATCTCTACCCCCAATGTGGGGCTTGAACTCAAAACTTGGAGATCAAGAGTTGCAAACTCAACCAAATGAGCCAGTCAGGCGCCCCTATAGGCTGACCCTTAAATAATAAAGGTTTGAATTAAACTGTGTGGGTTCACTTATATATGGATTTTTTCTGGATTTTTTCAATAAATACAATCTAGTTCTGTAAATATATTTTCTCTTCCATATGATTTTTAAAATATTTTTTCCCTACTTTAAAAATATAGTAAAAAAATGGTATAATATAACATATATAATGTGTTAATTGATGGTTTATGTTAATGCTAAGGCTTCCCAGTAATAGTTTATTAGTAAAGTTTTTGGGTAGCCAAAAGTTACATGCCGATTTTTCAACAAAAGCTATGTGTGTGTGGGGTCAGTGCCCCTCACTCCCATGTTGTTCAAGGGTCAACAGTACTATTTGTTTCTTTATTGCTAGACACAGATAAAATGGGCTTGTGTTCTCTTCTTGTGTTACCATGTTTCTTTGGGAGATCCACAGTGAACTTGTGCAAGACTTCTCTTGTGTTTCCTTGGAGTGTGCCAAAAAGTGCACCACTACCATCTATTACAATGAAGCCAAACTTGCTGTCATCTGAAAGTAGTGCTGTAAGAGCCTGAAAAGCAAACATAAGTACCACACAATAAATACCTAAGCTTTGCTAGGGTAAAGACAAAACCCAAAAGCAGGTATACTAGCCCTTTTACCCCACCCAGAATGGTATGAATACTTAGAGAAAAGCCATTTTATGGAATAATTTGGAATTCAGCTATAAATATGTAACCCATATGTACAATTCTGAACCAGCTGCAGAGTCTAGGGCCATACCACCCTGAACGCGCCCGATCTCGTCTGAACCAGCTGCAGGGAAAAAAACCCAACAATATTGACGTGAAGCCTTTCAACAAACCTGACCTGGACCCATGAATACAAACCCAACAGAGATAGAGGATTCAGGTTCATTCTAGTCTTTGATTTAATTTAGAGTGATGGAAATTCATGGAACATAACAGTTAGAAGTCTAACTTAAGAAAATAAGTCTAACCTCCAAAAGCTGACTTCCTGTAAAAGCCCAGCATCAACAGGCAGTATTCATCATAGCAAAGAGTATCTTGTAAATCAACTCTAGAGTAGGAGTATATGAGTAAAAAACCCGGAAACAAAGTCTATAGAAAGATCTAGTTTGGAAATTTTTCATTTAACTCCTATGTCTTGAGCCTCCTTAATGGTATCAGGATATAAAACTCAATCTTCTTTTAAAGGTATTATATAGCTAAATGATTTGGGTTTTATGGGGGAAAACCCTCCTTCTGGGTTAACATATAACACAGAACCCCATGGTTCTGCCTCCTGAAAGAGCAAATATTTAAATAGTCCTGGGCAAGAGTTTTCATGATGGGAGTCTACACCTGATAGATGACTAATTGCTAGATGCCAAGCTTTTCTGGAGCTAAGAAATATCCATTCCATTTTAACTAAGGAAGAAAATTTCCTTTAAGAATTGACCAGAAAGCAGATTAATCATTAAGGGTCAATCTTTAACCAAACCATGTCTGATCATTAGCATGAAGACATGAATGTTATACACATTATGTCACAGTGTTTGGTAGCTTAATTTAGGTTTTCAGGAATTCTCATTGGGGAATACTTATCCCTCATAAGAATGTATAATCAGGGCAGCCCGGATGGCTCAGCGGTTTAGCGCCACTTTCAGCCTAGGGCGTGATCCTGGAGACCCAGGATTGAATCCCACATCGGGCTCCCTGCATGGAGCCTGCTTCTCCCTCTGCCTGTGTCTCTTGTGAATAAATAAAATCTTAAAAAAGAAAAAAAGATTGTATAATCATCCTGATTACACAGAACATAAATTGTGTTGTGCAGGTCACATTCATATGTACTTATCAATATATCAATTAAAAGCCAAAATAAACAGAGCTAACAGGATTAAACAGTACCTTGTAAGAGTTAAGGTTTAGAAATACTAATGAAACTAGCTTAATAAGTTAAAGCTAAATAATATGCATACCAGGTAGCATTTAAATTAACAAGACTTAAAATCTGCTTTCATGAAACTAGATACAGGTAAATGGGACTAGATAAGAGCCTTCCCAATGAAGCTTTTCCCAGAAGGAGACTGACAAGATAGCCAAGAGAACAATCTCAACCATCTATGCAACAAACCAAGATTCAACTGGAACTGGACTTCCTGTCAAGTTAGCAGAAATCATCCATTGTAAACTGTGTCAACAAATGTCAGTTCTAATTCCACTGTAGAGGTTTTTCCCTAGGTCGATGAAAAGCAAAAGACTGAACTAGGAGCCAGCTGTGAATTCCTGATTGTTCTACTGTTGACTGATTTAGGTCACTCTAATGAGGCTTCCTTTCCACCCTTAAAATTTTATCTTATGGCAGCTCTGTCACTCAAAAGTTTTATTGGGGTGGGGGGGAAGATCTTATAGTCCTAAAGATTTTATCATTTGTGAGCTGATAACTAAGGGTGCTAGAAATACAACCAAGTTCATGTGTGTATGTATACATACATACATACATATATATATATATATATATATATATATATATATATATAGAGAGAGAGAGAGAGAGAGAGAGAGAGAGAGGGAGAGAGAGAGATGGAGATCAGGTGGGCAGTTACATCTTTACCTCTAACTAATTCTCCAAACCCAATTTAGCACTTCCTCAAACATGCTAAATGCTTATGTCATTAAGTGTGTCACAATCAAAGTAAAGTCTTTTTATTTTTTGCTAATAGCCAGCCTTGTGGTACAATGACTTAGAATCAGTCTGATGATTCTCCAAAAGCTTAAACAATTACATTACCCAGAAACTCCATTCCCTTTTTTCTTTAAAGATTTTATTTATTTATTCATGAGAGACACACAGAGAGGAGAGAGAGAGGCAGAGACAAAGACAGAGGGAAAACAGGCTCCATGCGGGGAGCCTGCTGTGGGACTTGATCCCAGGTCTCCAGGATCACGCCCGGGGCTGAAGGCGGTGCTAAACTGCTGAGCCACCAGGGCTGCCAAGAAATTCCATTCCTAAGCATACACTTGCCCCTGCTCCATGAAAACACACGGTCATGCAAAAATGTGTACATGTTCAGAGCAGCATTATTCCTAATAGCCAAACAGTGGAAATGACACAAATGCCCATCAAATCATGAACAGATACATAAAATGCAACAAATATCATTTCATAACAAAAAGGGATGAACTACTGATGCTAAGTTAAAGAAACCAGTCACAAAAAGCTACCCACTGTATGTAATGCCCAACATAAGCGAATCTAGAGACAGTAAAGATCAGTCATAGCCTTGAGGTGAGAGGTCTTGAGAGGGTGGGAAAGAAGTGAGGATTGGTAATGACTTCTAATGGGTATGTGGTTTCTTTCTAGAATGATGACAATATTCTCTGTTTGAACTTCTTACCTCTGTATGGAATTTGTTGTCACACAAATACAATGACGTATTAATTGGTTTAAAAGGTTCAAAGTCAATGTTGACTTTCTTTTCCTTTCCTTCTTCTGTTACAATTGTACCACAGTAAACAACCAGGCCATTTGGAGGTACTGCAAAAAAACACAATTTCTCTACTTAAATCCGCAGCTAATTTTCCTCAATTAACAGAAAATATTCCAACAGTCTACTGTCCCTGGTCCTTTATTTTCAAATATTTTTTTAAAATTTTATTTTTAGTAATCTCTACACTCAATGCGAGGCTCAAACTAACAACCTGGAGATGAAGAACTGCATGCTCTACTGACTGAGCCAGCCAGATGCCCTATGTCCCTGGCTCCTTTAAAACTTAATTTATATAAAGCAGAAATATTTGTAATCTTTCCTGCAGAATCCTTTCCCTAATTTTGAAAAATTCTGAAATGTTTTAAAAAAGGAGGATTTATGTCTTTAATTAACTACTAAAGAAAAGTAACTTAAAAAAAAAAAAAAAAGGTTAAATTCCAAGGCCGAAGGGACATTGCTGATAGATGTCTGAAAAAAACAAAAACATTAGTAACCAAAGGCATCATGGCAGGATCACAGTGGAAAATATAACCAAGATAAAGTAGAGGAGGAAAATGATTAAGCTCTAGATTACCTTTGTTATAAAGTTTGAGTCTTTGTTGTACAGATGTAATGGCTCCCAGGACTGAAAGGCGGTTTACTCGTGACTTAATGTTAGATGCAGTTCCAAACTCATCTGCTAACATTTTTGCCACTCGTGAAATCTGGTCTTTGGGAGGAATGATCAATGATATCATGCTTGTGCCATTGCTGTGGAAGAAAGAATAACATTAGAGGTTCAAGTACCACATTAGTGATGAGTTTAAATTCATGTTTATCATCGTTCAGAATATGGTAGGCACTCAATTATTTGTTTTATTTTATTTAAAGATTTTATTTATTTATTTATGAGAGACACGCAGAGAGAGGCAGAAAGGCAGAGGGAGAAGCGGGCTCCATGCAAGAAGTCCGATGTGGGACTTGATCCCAAAGACTCCAGGATCATGCCCTAAGTCAAAGCCAGATGCCCAACCACTGAGCCACCCAGGTGTCCCATGTTTGTTTATTTTTATTTTATTTTATTTATTTATTTTTAAAGATTTTTAATTTATTTGTGAGAGAGAGAGAGAGAGAGAGAGAGAGGCAGGCAGAGACACAAGCAGAGAGAGAAGCAGGCTCCATGCAGGGAGCCCGAAGTGGGACTAGATCCTGGGTCTCCAGGATTAGGCCCTGGGCTGCAGCTGGTGTTAAACCGCTGAGCCACCCAGGCTGTCCCCGTTTATTTTTATTTTATTTTATTTATTTTATTTTTATTTTTTAAAGATTTTATTTATTTATTCATGAGAGAGAGAGAGAGAGAGAGAGAGAGAGGCAGACACACAGGCAGAGGGAGAAGCAGGCTCCATGCAGGGAGCCCAACGCAGGACTCGATCCCGGGTCTCCAGGATCATGCCCTGGGCTGAAGGCGGCGCTAAACCGCTGAGCCACCAGGGCTGCCCCCCGTTTATTTTTAAATAAAGATTTTATTTGCTAGAGAGAGAGTGTGTGTGTATACATGTGTGTGGACAAGCAGGGGGGAGGGGCAGAGAAGAAAGACAGGCAGACTCCCTGTTGAATCGGGAGCCTGATGTTGGGCTCAATCCTAGGACCCTGAGACCATGACCCTAACTGAAGTCAGTCGCTTAACCAACTGAGCTCCCCAGGTGCCCCCGTACTCAAGTATATGAATGAATTTTAGCTATGTAAAGAAAAAGCCCTCTAAGAGATGCTTGGGAAACACCTCATTCTTCAAGGGCCAAGAGAGAAACATTCATTAGGGGGTGACAACAGGCTGGAATTTGACAGAGTCCATGGTAGAGGCCTAGAATCTTGTGGTTCTTCAGTGGGAGAAGCTGTCACAGGATGATGTAACCAGTTTTTACCAAGCCCAGATGAAATAACAAATGAATATTATCCTGTCTGCCCCTAACCCCTTTAAATTCCAGGCTCACTATGAATTTATAATCACTAATTTAGCACCCTAAGTAATCTGATAATGGAAGTGTCTTGGAATTCACACATATTCCCAATTAAGAAATCACACACATCTATGTGTATCTCTAAATGTGCTTTACATATTAATCACTTAAAAATATTTTATTTACTTATTCATGGGAGAGATAGAGACACAGGCAGAGGGAGAAGCAGGCCACACGTAGGGAGCCGGGTGTGGGACTTGATCCTGGGACGAAGGCAAGTGCTAAACCGCTGAGCCACCTAGGGATTCCCATATTAATCACTTTTGATTTTGAGAAGATACGCGCGTGCACACACACACAGACACATACCATACACTAAGAACCTGGTCAATTCTGGGTGCTTAAACAAATTCAAGCTTTTTAAGCTTCCAGAATGAAAAATGAGGACCAAACTCTGAACTATGGAGGACAGACACTATTACCAAGGCCTTGCCACATGGATGGACCCTTAGGAGTAGCCACCCACTTCTAACTGATGGTGATGCCAATGACGTCTTTTTTAGCTACGTTATCTGAAGATACATTAAAAAGTTTTTTTTTAATTAATTCACGAGAGACAGAGAGGGAGGCAGAGACATAGGCAGAGGGAGAAGCAGGCTCCATGCAGGGAGCCAGATGGGAGACTCAATCCCAGGACCCCAGGATCACGCACCGAGCCAAAGGCAGACGCTCAACCACTGAGCCACCTAGACGTCCCTTTTTTAGTTCCACTTTACTTTTTTTTAAAGATTTTACTAAAATTAAAAACTTTTATGCTTTAAAGGACACCATCAGGAGTGCCTGGGTGGGTCAGTGGTTAAGCATCTGCCTTTGGCTCAGGTTGTGAACCCAGGGTCCTGGGATCAAGCCCCCAGGCTGAGCCTGCTTTCTCCCTCTCTCCCTTGCTCGAGCTCTCACTATCTCAATCTTTTGCAAATAAATAAAATCTTAAAAAAAAAAAAAAAAAGATAAAGGACACCATCAAGAAAGTAAAAAGCCAACTCAGAATGGGAGACAATACTTGCTAATCATTTAAGGTTCAACAGTTAACCACATGATCCAACCAATCCATCCATACGATCTGAGGTATATGCTCAAGAGAAATGAAAACAAATATGGGTATGGGGAACCTTCTTTCTGGGTTGATAAAAATGTTCTCAAATTAGATAGCGGTGATTGTTGCATAACTCTTAAGAAACCAGTATGCTGTGTCCTTTATAAAGGGCCTAATTAAGAGGTTGACCAGCTGGCTCTGTCAGAAGAGAGTGCGACTCTTGATTTTGGGGTTGTGGGTTTGAGCCCTGCTGGGTATAGAGATTACTCAAATAAATAAATCTTTAAGACAACAAAAGCAGGAAAACCCCATCCTGCCCCTAAATGATGAGGGGAGTAATTAGAGGTGCCTGGCTGGCTCAGCTGGTGAAGCATGGGACTCTTGATCTCAGAGTTGTGAGTTTGGGCCCCATGTTGGGCATAGAGATTATTTACTTTAAAAATAGATAAATAAAAAAACTAGGTCATCAGTATTATTAGGAAGAGTGGCAATATGAACAGAACCAACTCTGTAATACATATATATAGGAAGTTATGAGCCCCATATCTAATAGCTGGCTTTCTTACAATAGCTACCTATAAATTGAACCAATTTATATTATATAATATACATAACTGTATTATATACAGTAAAATTAATTTCGCAAATTTGTTTTTCCTTAGTATTAGTGATAGAAAGGGACCTCATTTACAGAAGACCCTGCCCTTTCAAAGTTTCCTCCTAGTGGTAAATACCACAGGTTCTCTTGACAGGTTTTCTCTATAAGCAGACAGGCTGCCTATCTAGCCTTTCCAACTATCAAATAGTCACTCTCAGATTATCAGCTTTTTTTTCTATCTCTGAAACTGGCACTGTTTCTGCTGAGGTTTCTATTCAAAACCCAGAAGGCATGTTCATAACTTCCGCAATACTTTCCTCAATGAACTACAAGTTGATCAATGACAGTACACAGTAAAGTATGCTATGTGCACTGCTGCCACCCCTTGGGTAGGGGAGCAAATATTCTAGCCAAACCAGACAAGCCACTTACAGAAGAGCAGCTTCACTTGGCATTACAAACACAATCAAAATGACCACAAAGCAAAGATGCTTCAAAACAACCCTTTGTGGGCGCCTGGGTGGCCCAATTGCTTAAGCATCTGCATCTGGCTCAGGTTATGATCCCAGGGTCCTGGGATGGAGCCCCACATCAGGCTCCCTGCTTGGGGGGAGGGGCGGGGGCTTGCTTCTCAGTCGCCGCCCCCCCCCCGCTTGTGCTTCTCACTCTCAAATAAATAAATAAATAAATAAACAAACAAACAAATAAATAAATAAATAAATATCTTAAGAAACCAAACCAAAACAATCCTTTGCTCATGTGCAAACACACATTAAGTCAGGTTTATCACTCTCTTAAATGTTTTTCATATCAATTTTCTCAGTACAACTACAAAAAGAAACTTAAAAAAAATATTTTATTTATTTAGGGACACCTGGGTGGCTCAGTGGTTTAGTGCCTGCCTTCGGTTCAGGGCCTGATCCTGGGGTCCGGGGATTGAGTCTCACCTTGGACTTCCTGCATGGAGTCTGCTTCTCCCTCTGCCTGGGTCTTTATTTATTCATGAGAGACAGAGAGAGAGAGAGAGAGGCAGAGACACAAGCAGAGGGAGAAGCAGGCTCCATGCAGGGAGCCCGATGCGGGACTGGATCCCAGGACTCCAGGATCAGGCCCTGGGCTGAAGGCAGGCACTAAACCACTGAGCCACTCAGGTGTCCCAAGAAACTTTTTCTAAAGGAGGACAAAGTGTCTAGAAATAAAAATTTCTACGTACTGATCTACCTGTGGCCATGTTCCAGTTTCTGAACTAGATGGAAAAAGAATTCCCAAATGAAACAAAATTGGTATCTTGTATTAAAAAAAAAAAAAAAGCTTTTACAGTGAGTCTGTTGGATCCTATTTTTATTTTTAAAGCAACCAACTATAACAAACTGCTATTCTTCCAATATTTATCTTGCTAGGCTTCTTTCTTTGCTTTCTTTTCTTTCTTGATTTTATTTATTTATTCATGAGAAACACAGAGAGAGAGAGAGAGAGAGAGAGGCAGAGGCACAGGCAGAGGGAGAAACAGGTTCCATGCAGGAAGCCTGACGCGGGGCTCAATCCCGGGTCTCCAGATCACACTCTGGGCTGGAGGTGGCGCTAAACCGCTGAGCCACCTGGGCTGCCCTCTAGCTAGGTTTCTAAGAAGGAAATTTCCAAAGAGCCTTTCTGATAATTTTTTGTGACCGTTATGTCAAACTCTACAGATCAAGGAGGAGACAAGGTGTTTCCTCTGGGAGGGCGTGGAAACATTAGGCAGGTAAATTTAACTTCAAATATGGCCTCTTATTGTAGCTATCACCTACCTGTCTCTACACAGGAGCCTGTCAATTTATGCACATGCACAATATGAAAATATAGAAGATGGGGAAAAAAGACATATATTTTAATACCGAATTTTACTAGCTTGTGCTAGTTTTTAGATTAATAATTCTCAAGAGAACATATTTCTCTACCCTATAAGCTCTTGGAAATCTTTACGGACTAAGAGTTATTTCTCAAAAGGGCTCAGTTTTTAAAAGCTTACGTGCTCTGATTTACAGAGTAGTTTCCTAGGAGATGGAACTAGCAAAGAGGCAATCAGTAGGGAATGGAATGAGAAGGGGCTCCAAGGATAGCAGGAGTGAAGCTCACTCAGCTCAGGAAGCAAACAGGCACCAAACCCCAAAGGATGAAAAGTTTGAAGCTAAAGAGGATGTTGGGACAAATTCACTGAGTGAACTCAAAATGCCTGAAGGAAATCCTTAAAGCAAGATAATCACGCAGAGGACAAAGCAATGACCTTAAGATAAGCAGCTATTTACTTTCCACTGCAGATAGGTTAAGCAGATAAGCATTCATTAAGCAACTTCACTGTATAGCACCAGAGCTGGACAACCAACTTTACACTTACATCCATGTAACATTCTATAGAGTACAAAGTAGTGAAGATACCTGAGTAATAGGTTTCTACTTAACTAATTCAGAAATGTAGCTTGCAAAGAAAAATCGCCATATTTCTGCCAAGTTGCTCAATCTCAAGCACCACCTGAAAGTTAGTTTTGGCTTCTTACTCCTTTGGATTTTGATTAACACTCAAAAAAGTACCTTTCACTAGTTTCCGTGAAACTATCCTATGTGGGATGGTGGTGGTGGAAACAAACACCTAAAGTTATTTTATTAAAATTTAAAAAAAAATTTTATTTATTCATGAGAGACACACACACAGAGAGAGAGAGAGAGAGAGAGAGAGAGAGAGGCGCAGAGACACAGGCAGAGGGAGAAGCAGGCTCCATGCAGGGAGCCCGATGTGGGACTCATCCCAACTCCAGTCACGCCCTGAGCCGAAGGCAGACGTTCAACCACTGGGGCACCCAGGTGACCCCACCTTTTAAAGTTCCTCTTTATTTAAAGGCTGCTTTATAATACCTGTTTTGTTTTGGTTTTTTTTTTGTATATTGGCTTTAAGAGAAATAAAGTTTTTCCAGTAAAGCTTCCAAACAAAATAAGCACTCATTTACCCCCAAGGCAAGCCAATCAAAGCTGTTAGACCAGTTTGTGTAAACACCAAAATAAAATCAAGGAAGTTGAATATTTTATTTTAAAGCAACCCAAGCAACCCACAGGGAAGAAGGAGAAGTAAACCTTTCACCAAGGAGTTGCTGGACACATCTGCAAACTACATCCTTTTAAAATTTTAATAGGTTTTCATCTACTGTTCTGCTTTGTCACTATATCCTTTACCAAAAATCAAAAGGCTCTCATTCAAGAGTCAGTGAATTATGCAGCACAGCAATGATTCACATGCAGGTTGTAAAGACTGGGCAAAGCAAGACAAAGCATTTAACAATGTGGTACATAAGGCTTTCTGGGGCCTCTGCTCTTAGATTCCTTCTTGTTCTCACCATATTTGGGGCACTTTCCCTTATCAAAGAGGGGTTTATCAATGCTTCCAGAGGACTAACTTCTGAGCAACAAAATAGCTGGGAGACAGAAGGAAGAAGTAGTTGTAAATAGACTAAATGCAGACAGTAAATAAAGCCAGACAGAACTCAGGAAGGAAGAGAATTTAAATAAAGAGCTGACAGCTCTTCCTTCCTTCAGTCTCACACCGCTGAAGGAAAAGTTTCCCTCCCTAATGTGGGAAGTTACGATAGTGCCACCACCAGTTATTCATCCAATGTTTCCTGAACCCTGAGCAATATGGACAGGCAGCATTGATAAGGTCACTCTATGGGCCAGGTCTGAAATACCTGTAAGGTAGAAAAAGCAAGGTGAGCAGAGCAGAGCCTGGACTCCGGGGTGTGTAGAACTTCAGGTATCACAGAGTTGCAGACTTTGGATTCAAGGTACCTTCTGACAAAAGACAGGCAAAGACAATCTAGGCACTCTGACTTGTATAAGTTTTATCAAGTTCATCAATGATGCTCAACACTTTAGAAAGGTAGCTGGAAAAAAAAAACCAAACTGTGGTTCATGCAAGGCTGTCTACTGAACTATTTGCACTGAATCCTTGGGAAAACTTTCTAAAAGAGCAAAACAAAAAAATAATTCTCATTCACAAAAAGATCTCCCTTTCCTGGGCAGCCCCAGTGGCGCAGCAGTTTAGCGCCGCCTGCAGCCCAGGGCGTGATCCTGGAGACCCTGGATCGAGTCCCACGGCGGGCTCTCTGCGTGGAGCCTGCTTCTCCCTCTGCCTGTGTCTCTGCCTCTCTCTCTCTGTGTGTCTCTATGAATAAATAAATAAAATCTTAAAAAAAAAAAAAAAAGATCTCCCCTTCCTCTTCTGATTTAATCACTTGAATAGGGACAGTGAGGGTAGTGTGATTATGAGTAAGAGGGAGACCTGATTTTCAGAAAGACTGATTCAAATACAATCATATCAATTCTGATGTGTAATAGGGCTGAGAATCACTGGGTCTGGCTTGCTTTCTGCAACTTGAAGCAGAATTTCTTGGCGAGCTGAAGCCAGGGATTCCAGGACTCTGTCCCCAACTAGAGAAGACAAACTCAGAAAGCCACCAGCTGGAGGTAAGCAGATGTCATTTGGCCTAGCAGCAGTACAACCACAATGAACTGTCCAACTTTTCCCAGACAGAACAACCACTGCCCCCAAATGCCCTGCCCACCCATCTCATCACCCCAACTTAACAGAATTACTTTCAGTTTAGGACCAGGTAGTAGACTGCCTACTATACTCTGTAGTTGGGATTTAGAGTGTGTGTTCCTCAAGGAGCTATCATATCAATGTTTGATGACTGGGATTGTGCCTAGGAGATTAATAGCCAAAGCTTCCCACCATCCTTTTTTAAGCTCAAAAATGCTCAACTTAAATCTTATTCAAATCATTTTTGGGAATCGCTAAGCTAGCCACATTATACGGATCATCGGGTATAAAGCAACGAGTTCCTCTCTAATTTCTACTGCCTTTGTCCATATGTTGTTTTTTTAAGATTTTATTTATTTATATGAGAGAGAGCTAGAGCAAGCATGAGCAGGGGGGAGGAGGAGAGGGAGAGGAGCAGACTCCTTACTGAGTGCAGAGACTGCAGATCAGGAGCCAAAGTTAGATGCCTAACCGACTAAGTCACCTAGGCATCCCCTATCCATATTCTTTATTCACCATGGGATTTCTATTTTTCTTTTACCAAACATGCAAAACTAAGTTTATTATTTATTTTTTTAAGATTTTATTTATTGATTGATGAGAGACACACAGAGAGAGAAAGAGGCAGAAGTTCCATGCAGGGAGCCTGATGTGGGACTCAATCCCGGGACTCCAGGATCACGCCCCTGGCTGAAGGTGGCGCTAAACCGCTGAACCACTGGGGCTGCCTGCAAAACTAAGTTTAACTTTGAAACTGTAGATATCTTTTTGATATGGGCCTAATACGGAAACAATGTGGGAGGTTGGTTAGGAGTATGGATTTTTATTTTATTTTTTTTAGATTTTATTTATTTATTCATGAGAGATACAGAGACAGAGAGAGGCAGAGACACAGGTAGAGGCAGAAGCAGGCTCCATGCAGGGAGCCGACATGGGACTCAATCCGGGGACTCCAGGATCACGCCCTGGGCTGAAGGCGGCGCTAAACCGCCAAACCACCCAGGCTGCCTGGATTTTTTTTTTTAAATAAGATTTAAAAAATTTTAAGTAATCTCTACACCCAACATGGGGTTCGAACCCATGATCATGACATCAAGAGTCACATGCTCTTCTGACTGAGCCAGCCAGGCACCCCAGGAGCACAGATTTATAAAATCAGATTTGGGTTCATGTCATGTATTATCTACATAACCTACAGCAACTTACATAAATCTCTTTGGGCCTGACTTTCTACTTTTTTCACAAGGTCATGAGGATTCTGTAATATATGTCAAGTGCTTAACGTGGATAACAAATATTAAGGGCTCACTAAAAGGTAACTACATGGAATTCTAGCTCCTTGTACCCTATCCCTCTGTTCTTTAATAGTATAGTAAGAAAGAATTAACATCACAGCAGAGGGAGGGGGGAAGCACGTTAGATGGTGTGGTAAGTCTTACTAGAGTCTGAGTAAGTCCAGAGATAAAAAGGGACTTGGTGGTAGGTGGTAATTACCTTTCTTGGATTACAGGTCTTACCAAATCTTCCAATAGAACAAATAACCAAACCAAAAATGCAGTTCAAGATAATATGGCCAGAATACTAGTTACAAAATGGTTTTGTAACTTATCATAAGAAATACAGAAATCCATTTCCCTCTGAAACTTTAAGTAACTTTATCGTACAGCTGTGGCTGTACATTAATGGGTTTTCATTATTGTGACATAATCCAGAGTCAGTCACCACTTGTCTGGTTATGAGTCACTTCAAAGATCTGAACCCATTTTCTCTTCCACCAAGTATCAAAAAGTGAAATAACGTGTTGCTTACACTAGGTCTACATAACCTTAAGGGCACAAAAATTTTAGAACATGAATTTGATGAATACAGTTAATTCCTAACATCAGAAATAAGATCTTCTCTACATAGTCTCTTCTAAGCAAACACCAGAGATTTATTCTAAACTACCATACAAAATACCAATTAAAAATTTGCTAGTCTTTGGAGAGGAACTAACACTCCCCAAGAAATGACTGTCTCAGCTTTACCTTTGCCAAACCCCTCAAACCATTGTTAGTCCTTAATATAACAAAACCAATACTTCCAAAGTGTCTTCTTTTGTTCACCCTCAACTTGATGCCCTGCCCCATCATCTCTTATGCTGGTTGGAGGTGGATGGGGCAGTCTTTTATGAAGAGCTTGCAGAATATCAAACTAGGAGGGAGGATTCTGTTACTGTTCAAAAGGCTAGACAGTTACCTGAAATTGATTTATGCAATTGACCTTAGGGGTCAGATGCCATTACCAGATGGGACAAGGTCCAAGATCTGAACATACTGAGACATTAAAACAGCCTCTGTCATAAAGAGTAACTCCATGTCCCAGCAAAAGTTTCCAGCACAAAGTTTACAAAGGTTCATTTTCATACATTACCTTCAACGACATTAGGATTAGTCATCCAAAACAAAAATGTATATATCTGGTGTATTACTTTTTCTATAATTTATAGGCATTTACTTGGTCTTAGAAAAACTATAGGGGCGCCTGGGTGGCTCAGTCAGTTAAGCATCCAACTCTTGATTTCAGCTCAAGTCATGATCTCAGGGTTGTGAGACCAAGCTCCACATCTGAACTGGGTGTACAGCCTGCCTAAGATTCTTTTTCTCCCTCTGCCCTTTGCTCCAAAAATTTTTAAAAAATATATATGAAAGAAATTATAACAACTTCACAAAGCTCACCTAGTGGAATGTTCCACCAGGAAGCAGCAGCTGGAAACTTTCTCTAGCATTCTTTCATCAAGGCAAAGCCTAGAGATATCAATCACAACCAGCATTAGTGATCAGCGTTCTACATGGGACCTTATAAATGAGACAATTTACTTGATATTTATCACAATGCAAGTACTTTTCAAATAAAACAAAAGCCACTGCCTTCCTGTTACTGTTCTAATACATAAAATGAGCTTCTGGAGAAGGATTTCAAAGCAAGTTATTTCCCTCACCAGTGATGCTCATTAAGAGTATGTTTGGTACCCACGTTCTTCCTTGGGTAGATTTGCAAAAAGCATGCCTGTTTTCCTTTTATCTTTGTTTCTGGGTCTCAGCACACCTGCTCCCTCTAGTAAATGCAAATCTCCTTGGATAAGAGTCCTTTCAGAAGGGAATGGGAGATGTTTCTACTTAGCAGAAAAAACACTAATCAAAGAGCAAGGCAGTATGGTCTAACAGGATTACAGGCTCTGAAATCAGAAAAGTAGGAACAGAAAATCTAGCATTGCCCCTTATGTAAGGTTATGATATCATGAAAGCTACTTAATCTCTATATTTCAATTTCTTCATCCATGAAATGGTCATAGTTTCCTCAAAGAGCTGTTATGAGTCAAAATGTATGCTATTCAACTCATCTTCAGAAAACTAGTTTTATAACTTCATTAAAACATATCCCAGTCCTGAACCTCTAACCTTGTCTTTCCTGAGGCTGCTCCTTGCTTAAGTGAAGTCATCAAGGCCAGAAGATGCCAGAGAATGGGGTAGCCAAAAAGGGAAGAAAAAGCTTTTTCAGTAAAAAGCTAAAGATAAAAAATCCAGAGGTATTAAGGAATTCATGTTTGGGAATCAGCACATTTTCATTACTTGCAAACTAAAGTTTATTTAGGTTGAAAGGCAAACTGTTGGGATTGTCTTCAGCTATGTCATGCCAACTTTATGAACAAGGCACACATGCACAAATGCTCTGCGCTATTTCAATACCCCGACAGCTCACCAACCATCAACCAACACAAAGCTCTTGGATCTAATTTTAGGCTAACTGGCTTTCAATCAAGAATGAATTTCAATTTCAATTTCAAAGCTGCAGATCAGTTACAGCTCCACTCCACCACTGTATCAAAGATACTGTATCAGCCAAATAATACTTCCCTAGGTAATATTCTAAAACGCTACTTGCCACCCCTAGGAAATCTGCCTGAATAGTTATACAATGTCTTGTTTTTTGACAATGTCCAATACCTTGCTCAAGACCCTATTCATCTGCTTACACCATGTCCCACTTCAACATTTACTGTGTTGTTCTGTATTTACTAACATGGATCTGGAAATGATTCATATCATCAATCCAGGGTTGTGTGAGACCATGTTCTCACTGTATCACACGTTTCTTCCAAATGTCCTGTGTCCAACTTATAGCAGATATTTGATGAAGCTTCTAAGCTGACTGGTTAGTAGTTAAAATGCATTTATGGGCTTCTTTTTCATATACTTAGATGTGAGTTTGGGGAAAAATCTAATTTAAAGGCCCCAAATACAGTAGGGAAAAGACAATCTTTTGTTTTGACTGGGATCATTCTCCTAAAGGGGACCTTAGAGGATATCAAATAAAATGAGAAAACAAAGGAGCATATGCCCAATATTCCTGAGTTATCTGCATGACAAGAAGTTATCAGGCACCTGAAAATGGAAAGGTAGTGACAAAAGACAAAGCATAAACTGGATGAAAACTTCATGTCTGAAAATTACTGTTAAATACAGATACAGAACAGGGCAGCCTGGGTGGGTCAGCAGTTTAAGCGCCTGCCTTCCACCCAGGGCGTGATCCTGGAGTCCCGGGATTGAGTCCCACATCAGGCTCCCTGCATGGAGCCTGCTCCTCCCTCTGCCTGTGTCTCTGCCTCTCTCTCTCTCTCTCTCTCTCTCTCTCTCTCTCTCTCTCTCTGTGTCTACCATGAATGAATAAATAAAATCTTAAAAAAAAGATACAGAACTTGGAGAGCTTTAAAAAAAAAGAACAATGCAAACTTATAAAGCATCCATTAACATACAAATTAAGTAGGTAAAAGAGAAAGGGCTTGATTAAAGCACAGAAAATGTGATCAGTATATAATGTATAAGAATGAAATCTGTTTTCATCTTTGCATCTATGAGAATGATAATAAATAAAATCTTAAAAATAAAAGTTAACAGATAACATCCTCTAGATGCCTGGGTGGCTCAGCTGGTTAAGTGTCTGCCTTTGCCTGGGGTTGTGGTCCTGAGGTCCTGCAATAGAGCCCCTCATAATGCTTCCTGCTGGGGGGGGGGTCCTGCTTCTTCCTCCCCCTCTGCCCCTCCTCCCCGCTTGTGTTCTCAAAAACAAACAAAACAAAACCAAACCTGTCTGTTCAGAAAGTGACAAAAATATGAAAAAATGGAAGTATCTTAACAGACAGCAGACAGGGTTTAAAGTGTGTCCAGTGGTATAAGATAAAGCTGTTATCAAAGGGAACCTTCGTGCTCTTTGAGGAAAGTACCGACAAGAAACCTGTTTTTTTTTTTTTTAAGATTTTATTTATTTATTCATGACACACACACGCAGAGACACAGGCAGAGGGAGAAGCAGGCTCCATGGAGGGAACCTGATGTGGGACTTGATCCTCTGTCTCCAGGATCACACCCCAGGCTGAAGGCTGTGCTAAACCACCGAGCCACCCTGGCTGCCCAAGAAACCTAATTTCCAACCTGTTGGAAAAGAGGAGAGCCTTGAACCCCTATAATCACTTCTCCTCCTCATTAAGATAAGAGACATCTATAGAATGTAGCCTATGAGAAGGTTTTATTCTGAGATTGCTAGAGAATTCACTGGACTCTGAAGAAATTTCTGCTCTTTACCTTCTCAGTTAGACAGTTCCAGCAGTGGGTCTAAGGAAAAGAGGCACATTTCTCCTGAATCTTCAAATACGATTTAAGGCCATTCAGCCCTGCTGCCAATCTTATTTAAGTTTTCTCACAACAGAGGCAGAGACAGGTAGAGGGAGAAACAGGCTTCATGCAGGGAGCCCGACGTGGGACTTGATCCCGGGTTTCCAGGATCACGCCCTGGGCTGAAAGTGGCACAAAACCACTGAGCCACCCGGGCTGCCCAGGTGAATGTTCTATTAAACAATAATTTTGGGATCCCTGGGTGGCTCAGCGCCTGCCTTTGGCCTGGGGTGTGATCCTGGAGTCTCTGGATTGAGTCCCGCATTGGGCTCCCTGCATGGAGCCTGCTTCTTCCTCTGCCTGTGTCTCTGCCTCTCTCTCTCTCTCTAATGAATAAAAAATCTTAAAAAAAAAAAATAATAAAATAAACAATAATTTTCACTTTGAGTAGGTATTCAAACACATTTAATATAAAACCATATTAATAGCCTGTCCATCTTATTTGTCTCTATGGTTAAAATAAGCCCATTCATCTCACAAAATTACTTTTTTAAAAATTAGACTCAACACCAGGGCATGGAGCCTTATAAAAGGGCTTGAATTCATGACCCTTAGATCAAGAGTTGGATGCTTAACCAACTGAGCCACCCAGGAGCCTCTAACAAAATTACTTTTAATCCAACAAAATGTGAATAATTCTGTATAGATTTAAAAAAATGGCTATGTGCTACAAGAAATGTATTTGGTCTTTGTCCACAGCTTTTTTTTTTTTTTAAGATTTTATTTATTCATGAGAGACACAGAGAGACAAAGAGACAGGCAGAAGGGGAAGCAGGCCTCATGCAGGGAGCCTGATGTGGGACTTGATCACGGGTCCCAGGACCACACCCTGGACTGAAGGCAGGCACCAAACCATTGAGCTACCCAGGGATCCCCTGTCCATAGCTTTTGACAAAGCTTCTAAAGCCCTTAAAATGTTCTGGGTGATGGGTTTTGTTATTCATAAGGAATATCTATGGAGTACACCCGAGTTTATGATAATAAAGTGACTTAAGGGTGGGGCCACTGGGATCACCAGGAAGACCACCTAACTGAGGGCTGGAACTTTCAGCTCCATCCACAGATCTCTGAGAAAGGTCTGGTGTAGAAGGAGAGTCTGCAGATTAGGTTTTACAAACTCTTGAGTAAGATTTAGTGAAGTTCTAGGTTGGTAAACCCAGGCAGTATGTCCCAGTTCCACAGCAACAGAAGTTCTTGTACTTAGATGCTTCTGACCCTCACCCTATATAATCTTCATTTGTATTCTTTATAAAACCAGTCAATGTGGGGCACCTGGATGGGTCAGTGATTGAGCCTCTGCCTTTGGCTCAAGTCGTGATCCCAGGGTCCTGGGATTGAGTCCTGCACCAGGCTCCCCACAGGGAGCCTGCTTCTCCCTCTGCTTATGTCTCTGCCTCTCTGTTCCTCTCATGAATAAATAAAATCTTAAAACAAAACAAACAACCCTCCCCCCAGTCAATGAAATAAAGTGTTTCCCTAAGTTCTGTGAGCCACTCTAGCAAATTATTAAATCCCCAATTTAATGCCCATAGGTCAGAAATAGGGGAGGCCCAGACTTACCATAAAAGGGGGCAGTCTTGTGGGACTGAGCACTTAACCGGACAGATGCTAACTTTATGTAGTGCCAGAATTAAAGTGGAGGACACCCAGCTGTTATCCGCTAAGAACTGGAAAAATGCTTAATGTGGAGGAACCCCCTTTGCTCCATCTGTTATCAGAACTACTTAGAGGAGAAAAGAAGCTATGTATTTCAGGAGAGGAAAAGCAGTCAGTAAGCTAGGTTGTTTCTATTTCCTTCAAAGTCAAAGTACCTACGAATTGCTTCTAACTAAACAGTAAGATTTTAAAATGCCCAAGACCACCACAGAAGACCCAAATAAAGTCTACAAACTGGGCAGATCTTAAAACATGGGTTATCTAAGTTTATTTCTGAAATATACAAGGTTCCTTGGTCAAGATAAGTAAAAAAACATTCGAACACTCACAGGTGCAACTTAGCCCAAATTATCCTTGTCTCTCACATTTACCACTGCTCTTAGCTACAACAGGCTCTGGCAATGATTTTATTACATGAAAATTATAAATCTCCCAGCCTTATATTTGGAGCTACTTCTTGCTGGTTCAGAAAACATTAGCAGGAAAAAAAACCACCAAAATTTCCCACCCATCTTTCTTGTAAGATATATTCACCTGCTTTAGTTCCTTATCCAAAATATCCACAACTACAGTTCCATTCATGTGGCTCTAGTTCCAGTTCTGGCTTATGTATACATTTGTCCTCATTCAGCCAACAGTGAAGAATGTACCAGGAGCAATCACAAACCAGGAAGAACTTCCACTAAACCTTAAGTGGGATTTATGTATACCAAAAGTAGTGGCAGGTTATTTTATTAACATACAACCTAACATTCTATTAGACTCACATGAGACTAAATAGGTATGTTCCACGAACTGAAATTTAAGTTATATGTGTAATACTTCTTTCAACTCAGAAAATTAAGTATGACGAGGGCTACAAAAGCCTCCGCCAAGTTCCCTATTTTAGCCATTTTGGCTCTTACAAATGCTCTTCCAAAGACATGACAACATTACGATAGTCTGTTATACGCGCCTGGGTGGCTCAGTTGGCTGAGCACCAGACTTGTGGTTTCTGCTCAGGTCCTGATCTCAGGGTTGAGATCTAGCTGAGCCCATTGTGGACTCTGCTCGGTGGGGAGTTTGCTTCTCTCTGCCCCCCCTCCCCCAAACCATGCTCTCTTTCTAAATAAATACAATCTTTAAAATAAAATAGTCTATTATAGCTTAGATTACAATTTGAGTGAACCCAGCCTTGTGTTTTTGGAAAAAATAAAATATATTCAACGCACTGTGTAACACAATGGTTCAAGTCCTGAGCTCTGCTACACTTCAGACACCAAGTTATTTCCCTCTCAGCCTCAGTTGCCTTGGCTATCAAAAGGTGGCAATACTTCTTGTGAGGATTAAATGAAATAGTGTCTTGCTTAACAGTGTCTATAATATGCTACACACTTAATAATTATTGTGCTTAACAACTTCACTCTGTTCAGATGTACTTAATTACTGGGTCCATTTTGCAGTGGTTCCCTTTCAAAGCTACATTTGGGTGATATTATCAAGAGATAGTCATAAACCAACTCTGAATTTCAAAATTACTCTTATCCCAGCATTTCTTATAGTTACTGTTAAAAACAAACCAATCTGGTTTTCATGCCCAGAATTCTATACTGCTGGGAGAGTTAAAAAAGAAAACAAAAACCCCACAAAACTTTATTTCAAAAACAATTCTATAAACCCACCACTAACTTTTACTAGTGCTAATAACCATGCTTGAAGACCTCAGTTTTCTCCTTCAGCCCAAAGGCTACCTGCAAACACCAGCACACAGATTGTCATCCAGTTTTTGAAAGGTCATGACATTTCTCCTTAAAATATTTTAGCATTAGGTAAAGAAAACATTTCTCATCATACAGTATGATGATCTGAGTCTGATTTTAATACAATATAGCCATGAACACGCAATCTTCCTATTTCTGAAAAGAAGCTGATATGTACTGGGAAACTTCAGAGCCAAACTGAATACAGTTGTGGCTCCTTACTGATACCCAGAGATGGCAAAGATTTAAAATTTTCATGGGATCAAAGTGCAATCAAACGCTGAATAAAGGCAAAGTAGGACATGATTATCAACCACATTATTTGTTTAAATGAAGACTACTCCCAGGTAGTTTAGACAGCTTAATCCTTATCTAAAATGTTCAAACTAACTCCATCACTTAGAAAAGTTATGCATAAGAATTTCATTTTAAGTGTGCTTAAAACTTTACTGAACTTTGCTAATCAAAGGGATAAAGCCTCTAAAAAGCCTTGAAGAGGAGCTTAAAAGTTTCAGGTAGCTAGGTAACATGGCTAGGGAAAAATTTGAGAATGAGCTTCCTTAAGCAGAAGGGAATACTGTTACTACAGTGTTATTTTTTAACGTCACTACACTCAGACAATAGGGAAACTACAGTCGTAAATGCACACTTTAGACTTCTGCAGAGAATATCAGGTATGCAGATTCTAATGTCCCCAAAGTAATAAGAGAACAAATATACAGGTCATATCCAACTTTAAACACTGCAACAACAATCCATAAAAGCCATACTCAATTGAAAGTAACACAACAGAAGAGCCTAGTGAAATAAAAGAATCTAATTCTTGGTAGTGCATCATACATAATGGGTCATGACCTGTACTACCTACCCCCCCTGTAAAATATGCTCATACTTGGGGACTAATTATTCAATCTAACATATATGGCAGAGAACCATTCGTGTTCAAGTTCCTGTAAGATTATTAAATAGGTCTGAGTATTTTATTAAATTCAAAGAAACAAACTTAAGAAGTAAAAAATAAGCTGCTACTTTCAATTTGTACTAGGGAAATGGTTAGCAAAAGCCCAAGTTGCTAAACTGAGAGCCAAACTTTCAGGAGCTTCATTTCAAGCAGGACTGTCACTAATTTAGTAAGTACAAAACACAAGGCAAAACCAATCTATTAGCTCAGGGCCATCCATGTAACTAAGTACACCTTATTTCATATAGTAACAATTAAAAGCTCGATTAATTCTATCACTGCAAACCAACCAATCAAGAACAGCTCTGGGATGCAAACCAGAATGTCCAATTCCTGCCTTGAAAACAAACTTTCAACATAGCCTGGAGCAAGGCACTCTGCTATTCTAAGAATGCTCAGACATACAAATATGTAATGTTCCAAACGCCTTTTTTTTTTTTTTTGGGCCACTTCCTGTAAGCAAAAAGTTCCTATAACCAGGAAAGGAACAAAAAAAGTAAACTAAAAAAATGGGAATACCTCTGACATACATTCCCAAAACAAGAAATTCTTTTTTAATCTAAAAAAAAAGCACATACAGCCAGTTTCAATGTAATCTTCCCCTGGGCCCACCCAGAAAACTTACAAAAGGAGACCAAAAGCCCACCTAATTCAGTTCTAAATTTCAACAAGCATTAGTACATCAGGCACCTCTATCCCTGGAAGTTCCAGAGAAAGGCCGAAAAGGACCCTGTAGTTAACAGTTCACTTCAACGGCCTCACAATCCAGTTTCTCCTGAATATACAGATACGCATTCGTCAACCAAAATCTTCTCTCTATCCCCCCCTCCCCCCCCGCACACGTTGGCATTTTCATTTCATAGGTGGATACTGTAACAGCTAACACCAGGAAACTCCGGGATAATTAGAGGATTTGGGGGAAGTCATCTTGGGAGTGTTGGAAGACCCAAAGATATCAGGAAGAGTCATAAAGAGGTTGTCCCCCACCTCTCCTTCCTGTCCCATCCAAACTTCACCCATACCGGTATTAGAAGACCGGGAGGGGGAGGCCATTTTAATGAGACCTAGCTAAGAAACGTGAAGGAAGAGAGGAAATCAGGGAAGGGCGTTAGGAAAGGAAGGCCGAGCCCTTTTCCCCAACAGCACCCGGGCAGGGTGGCAGCACCTGGAGCTAGAAGAGAGAGGTGCTGGATTCAAGGGTCTGGGAGAGATTCAAAAGTATCAATGGCCTTCCACGAGGGGGTCAAGTGGTCCGAGCCCCGGGAGCGGGGCCCCTTACCCCGAAGCAGGGGAAGGACCCCCTTCTCCCGCCAACCGCGCAGACCCTCGCCCCTGGGTTGGGGGCTACTACCCAGAGATCCAGAAGGCGGGAGTTGACTAGTGCCTGGTTCTCATCCGGCCATGCGGCGCGGGGGCGGCCATCCTGAGGGGTCCGGGAACCAAGAGGGCACGGGGGGGCCGGACGCGGCGCTCACCCGCGGGCCGCCTCCAAGCTCTTGATGAGCTTCTTGATCTTCCAGATCTCCACGTTCCTGTCGGCAGCACTGGGGTCGTCCGCCATCTTCTCGCCTCCTCCTCCCTAGAGCGGCCCGGCGGGGCCCGGAGACACCAAGACCACAGAGTTAGCGCCGCCGCTGGGGCAGAGCGGCCCCCTTCCTTGCCACCCCCAAGAGGCCCTCTTCTTCCCGCCCTGCGCGGTCCGCCGCGGCGGTCGCTGGCCTTTCCCTCCCTCGGCTTACCTAAGGGCCCAGTCCTGGGCGGCAGCGGCTGCTCCTCCCCGGCGGCGGCTCCGCGGCGGCGGCTCTGACGTAGGACACCGGCTCCCTCTCTCCAGGCAGCTGCATGTGTTGCAATCCGCTCACATGGGGCCTGTGACATCACTTCCTCCGCCAGAGGCTGAGTGGAAGTCAGCGGGCGGAAGGGAGGGGGCCGGTGCGGAAGAGAGGAAGCTCTGAGCGCGCCGCGACTTGCCATTGGCTCTCTGCGCCGCGGCCTACAATAAGCTCTCTGATTGGCCTCAGTGGGGCCGCGCTGCCTTGTGAGGTAGGGCCCGGGGCGGGGAAGTACCGCCTTCCTTCCGGTCCGGCGAGCCGAGCGGAGGCAGCGGGCGGAAGCCGGTGGCTCTCGCGAGGATTCATTCAGCTACCCGCCAGCCTCCAATGGGGGTGTTTTTTAAAGGGCGAGGCGCCGGCGTCGTCGTCTTCTCGGTCCGTTTTTGGTGAATGGAATGGGCATCTGGAAGTCTGCGACGCACGGCGAGGCGCTCGGGCCGGGACGCACGATTTGAGTTGCGCCTGCGAAGTCTCGAAGAAACGCCTCAAGCTTCGTGGGTTGATAGCTGACGACGTGCTCCGGCCGACGTGCGTCAGTGTTCGCGGACTTGTGCCAGGCTCCCAGCATGGGTGTCTGGGTTAGGAAACTTTCCCCGGGTGGTCTGGGACCCCGCCACCCGCAGGGCCAAAGGAGGCGCGTTTCGTCTCTCCTCAGGTCTAGGATTGGTTCAGTTTGGACCTGGAACCTTGTGGGGGCGGGAGGGGAGAGTGGGGGCTGCGGGAGGTTGGAAACCTTGAGGTATCTGAATAGGTCACCAAGGGTTTAGGTTTAGTCTGAGCTTTTGAGAGTGAAGGTGGGGACGGTGTTGAAGCAATATGGGCAGCTATATAAATTAGAACTTTATCTTTTTGAGTTAGGGTTTTTAGTTGACTGTGTGTGAATTTGTTCAAATATTTGGGCCCAAACTGTATGGCAGACCCGGTTCCTCTGAGGATGCTGAGGTGAACTGTCTCCTACCTCCGTGGAACTTTCAGTTTCGTTGCGACGGCACTTGAGATTGTATACTTTTGTATAATAAATTAGCTGCATAAAAGCGTAGTTACTGTAGTAAAAGAGGGCTTAATTTTGGAATGAGACCCAAAGAATGAGTAGGGGTTTATCAGGAAGGAGCATAGCACGTTAAAAAAAAAAAAAAAAAAAAGCGTGCGTAAAAAGCCAGTGTGTTGAACAAGAGCAGGAATGGATAAAGTGGCTTGAGGAACAGAGGACAGTCATTTATTTAGGGCCTTGTAAGCCAGGTTTAGGAGTTTGGCCTCTTTCTCTTGACCTTGGACAGCTTAAAGGATTTAAGAAGTAGGGAGATGACATGAAGATATGGTTATGTTTTTAAGGAGATGGTTCCGTTTGGATTGGAAAGAGCAAATGTGGAAGCCTAGGGATCATTTTGGCGGCTGCAGTCATTCATGTGAGATAATTGTAGCTTAGACTAGGGTGAGGATAGTGCAGACAGAGGTCAGTGATACACAGAGGGTTAGAATGGATAGGACTGGATGATGGATTGGGTGTGGAGAAAGCAAGACTGTTTCCAGAGTATGAAATGGTTACATTTACTGAGACGGGAAAGATGAAGAGCAGGTTTTGGGGGATGGTCGAAAATTTTTTCTTGGGCCTGTCAAGTTTGAGATTGGCGAAGTCAGGCAGTTGGATTTGTGTGGACTTTGACTCCTTTTTCCATCTTACCTCTACTTTGCTCACACCTTGGAGATGGGGGTATCCCCATTTAATCGATTGGGAAACTGAGGCAAAGAAAGGTGAAAGGGACTTACTCAGAGTCACACAGCTATTTTATGGCTTCCAGACTCCACGTTCATTGTCCAGTGCATTTTATCATGCAGCAGCCCCATCACCTCTTTTGCCATAAGGTGAGGATGCATTTTCTACATTGGTAAGTCTCTTCCCCAGCAAATTAATTCCCAGGGTGGAATCTTTTCCTTAGGAACCATTTTGTAATTCATGGCATATGTTCATTTATTACATAATAGTTACTGTACTTCTGTGTGCCATTTTCTGTGCTTAGTAGCGGACTTTCTTAAGGTAAATCATAAACACTGTTATTGACTGGGTGTGTACTATGTCCCAAGCTTTTCCCTGCTTTGTTTCCCTTGCCCGAATTCCTACTTTCTTCAGTTGGTTGCCTTGATCTACCTCTCTTCATTTTTATGTTTATAGGATTTCTTCAGGTCCATGTCTCATGCTTTATAGGCTTTCTAGACCACCTCACAGGCTTGCTTTTGTATGTGATTCACCCTGAAGTAAGATGGTGACATCTCAGAATTGCTGTTGGTCAGCCTTTAAATC
This sequence comes from Vulpes lagopus, assembly GCF_018345385.1. Taxonomy (NCBI): domain Eukaryota; kingdom Metazoa; phylum Chordata; class Mammalia; order Carnivora; family Canidae; genus Vulpes; species Vulpes lagopus. The sequence continues at coordinate 106,341,878 of NC_054830.1, read as the reverse complement.
CTTCAAACTTGGTAATTACTGAGATATGTAGCTTGTTTCTTAGAAACTTTAGTCCCAAGTAGTTTAACTGTAGCTCCGGAAGCTTACTTGCCTAGTTGCTGTAAATTCACCATCTCTGCATTTAGAATTGGAAACCAGTGTCTTAGAGGCAAATCCGGGCATTGAGCTCTAGCAGAAGAGTTTGGAGGATAATAGAATAGGGATGCTGTTTCCTTCATCAAAGAAGAGGGTTTGAAAATGCAACCATGACCATCTGTGTCCAGGAAGAACCTCCTGTGACATAAGAGTGATACAGATTTTATCAAAATGACATATCATGAGAATAGAGTATAAATACCTCTCTAGACAGAGGTGGTCCTTTTCTGAAAAGTGAAGGATTTGTACTTGACCTCAGAACTTCTTCTCCAGGTTTAATGTTAGATAATAAAGTTAAATATTGAGATATAGATAATATTCCTAATTAGTGGGTGCAGGTCAGAGAGGGAAGGAGAAATGGATTGTTTTGGTGATGTTGAAAATATCAATAGCAGCTTAAGAACACAATGCCATTAAGTACAGAATGAGATAATTGGTTGCCAGTGTGCAGACCAGTTTTAAGAGTAGCCAAGGTGAAGAAAGCAGATGAGGAATGGTTGTGGAAAGACTTACTAAAGGCTGTACGCTTGGACTCTTCTGGAAGTCAGTGGGGTTGTTAAAGGAAAGATCTCTGGAGCTAGGAAGCCTTAGGATTGAACCCTGACTTTGCTCCTTATGTTGGGCAAGTCACTTAAATCTTGCAGAATCTGTGTTTTTATCTATAAAATGGGGATACTGTCTGTTTTGTGGGACTACTGTTGGCTGTAATTGTGTAAAATGCCTGGTACCATTTGCAGCACCCATGTCAATAGTGGATGTTAGTTCTCTTTTTAGTTTCTCCTAATATGTTCTGTCCTGTTCCACTGTTTTCAGTATCCATCTGTTAACCTGTTACACTACTTCTAGCAAAAATTGAAGTTGAGAGCCTAAAGGTAGAGCAGGTCCAAATTACAATTCCTAGGGATCTTTTTCTCTGTTTCAGTGGCTGGTGTGTTAATAAGTGTTAGAAATTTGGAACTTTTCACAGCTAGAGGGTAAAATATTGGGGATTTATGCGGGGAGGGTTGTGTGGGTGCCAAGGAACAATTATGGTGGTTTAAGGCCTAGAAATTGGGCCTTAGGCTGGTCAGCATCTGATAGTTCTTGGATAATGCCTCCTTTATAGTTACTGTGGCCATGATATCAATCACAAGTGTCTTGTTGCTTTGTAGCAGGATTTTTATGTGATTTGGAAACTATTCTTGGGCTGCAGCAAACTTTTTGAAGCCTCAACATTGTGTTTGTCTTAGCTATCACAAGGGTCTCCAACTAGATATACTTGTGTCTGTTTGTTCCTTCTCTCTGTTACTGTTAAACATTGTCAATTTGCCCAGCTTGGAGTTGTCTGTTATATACAAGGGTCCCATGGTTATAGATAGAAAAGCAGGAATTTCCTGTTGATGTTTAATATTTAATAGCTTAGGGCAGCCCCGGTGGCTTGGCGGTTTGGCACCGCCTTCGCTCCAGGGTGTGATCCTGGAGACCCGGGATCGAGTCCCACGTTGGGCTCCCTGCATGGAGCCTGCTTCTCCAACTCTGCCTGTGACTCTGTGTCTCTCAATAAATAAATAAAATCTTTAAAAAAATATTTAATAGCTTAAGGAGAGAAGGTCTTTTTTTTTTTTGCTATTGCCTAGGTGAGCAGTCTGAGGAGGGCACAAGTTATCACCCAACCCAGGTAAGGTTGGGACTTAGGTAAGATTCCCCTTGGAATATCCTTAATGTTTATTGGCTTCTAACTACTGTGGTGGGTACAATATTAAAATTTGGAGATCTCAGGTTCTGTGTTCATGGCTTTTTATTTACCCTAACTAATAAACATCCTGATAACTATAGTATAATGAATTACTTTTTCCTGGGTATCTTAGTTATGTGTTTTCCCTGTCTTTGATCGATCAGAGTTCCATGTAAGATTTATTTAGGGGCGCCTGGGTGCCTCAGTCAGTTAAGTATCTGCCTTTAGTTCAGGTCGTGATCCTGGAGTCCTGCGATCCAGCTGCATGTCAGGCTCCCTGCTCAGTGGGGAGCCTGCTTCTCCCTCTGCTGTTCCCCCTACTTGTGCTGTCTTGCACTCTCTCTGTCAAATACTTAAATAAATATCTTTTTTTAAAAAAAGGATTTTATTTCAAAAGAAAAAAAATGTGCCTAAAAATAGTTAAAAATAATTTCTGAGTTAGGCTATCTGTGGAGTGGGATGTCTGGATGGCTCAGTTGGGATTAAACGTCTGACTCTTGATTTTGGCTCAGGTCATGATATCAGAGTTGTGAGGTTGAGCCCCACATGGGGCTCCTCAATTAGTGGAGGGTCTGCTTATCCCTCTCTCTCTCTGCCCTCCCCCACCTCGTCTTGTGTGTGCACTCTCTCAAATAAGTAAATCTTTAAAAAAAAAAAGTGTGTAAGTGCTTACCACTTCATGAAGTAAGTGAAGATCAATAAAGAACCTGTCTAATCTGCCCTCAAGTTCTTGGATGTACTTAAGCATGATGAATTTGAAGAATGCAGTTCCATCCCATAGATTCCATCCTTAAATAAATGAAATCTTACAGTAAGTAAAAGCCAATGAAGAAGACATAGTGGTGTCATTTAAAGCTCAAAGATTTGTGTAAATTGACATAAGATCCAGTTGCTTAACTGGATTACAGTGTATGAAAGTGACTTGAAATGGTCAAGTATAAAGTACCATTTATACTTGAACACAGGAGGTATAATATAACCCTTTAGTGGGATGGGTGCTACAACTAAGGAAGGACAGCAGTTTCTTTTCTAAATGATCAAACATCTGTACGTGAATTTGTAATCTTGTTAAATCAATACTGACCATTAAATGCTTTACCCTATAATGATTTCCAACTCTAAGGAAAAAAATGCACATAGAAAACACTCATTCTTTCTGTTCTGGAATTTTTTTGAGTTCCTGTTGAGGGGCGCCTGGGTGGTTCAGTGGTTGAGCGTCCGCCTTTGGCTCAGGTCCTGATCCTGGGGTCCTGGGATTGAGTTCCACCTCGGGCTCCCCGCAGGGAAGCCTGCTTCTCCCTCTGATTGTGTCTCTGCCTCTGTCTCTGTGTGTCTCTCATGAATAAATAAAATCTTAAAAGAGTCCTTGTTGAAAGGAGCACTCATTAGCTGATACACCATTTTCCTATAGCATCAAGGAAAAATTAGCAAGGTGAGATTGAGCCCTGCCCTTTGGATCATCTGGGGAGACGATAAGTGTTTAATGTTTCCAGTGGTGCCTTTCTTGACTCAGTAGACATTGGTAGAATAGTGAGACAGATGATAATTTTTAAAAATATTTTACTTATTCATGAGAGACAGAGAAAGGCAGAGACGAGAAGCAGGCTCTATGCAGGGAGCCCAATATGGGACTCAATCCTGGGACTCCAGGATCTCGCCTTGAGCCAAAGGCAGACATGCTCAACCACTGAGCCCCACAGGTGTCCCCAGATGATAATCCTTTAGTTCAATTCCATAAATACTTAGTGGATACCAGTTTTCTCTATAATGTGGTGAAAAACTAGATGTAGTGCAGTCCTTATGGTCTCTTTTAAGGGGAAAAAGAACAAAGGAATATTAAATAGGTAACTGTATGAAAAGAGAAGTAGCTGTTTACAAGACTGAGGCAGAAATGATCAAGATGAGCCCAAAATACCTTTTTATATGTTTAAGAAATTATCAAAGACTACTGGGGATTTTTTTTTCTTTTTTTTAAAATTTTTATTTATTCATGAAAGACACAGAGAGACACAGGCAGAGGAAGAAGCAGACTCTATGCGGGGAGCCTGACGTGGGACTAGATCCCGGGTCTCCAGGATCAGGCCCTGGGCTGAAGGCGGCGCTAAACCACTGAGCCACCTGGGCTGCCCCCCCGCTTTTTTTTTCCTTCTATGTAAGTACTTGTAACATCTTAATAGACTTTATTGACGTATAATTGACATAAAACATTGTATTATTTTAAGATGTACAATATAAAGATTGAATATATATATAGTGAAGATGATCACCATAGTAAGTCTAGTTAACATACATCACTGTACATTGTTTCCAGTTTTTTTTCTTGTGAGAACTTTAAGATTTACTCTCAGCAAGTTTTTTTATTTTTTAAAAGATTTTATTTATTTGACAGAGAGCATAAGCAGGGGGAGCAGCAGGCAGACAGAGGGAGAGGGAGAAGCAGCATTCTTATGGAGTAGGGAGCCAGATGTGGAGCTCAATCCCAAGACCCTGGGATCATGACCTGAGCCAAAGGCAGACTCTGAGCCATCCATGTGCCCCTCAGCAACTTTCAAATATGCAAAAATTATTTTAACTAGGGTCACCATGCCCCCATTTTCCACCCCTGCCTCTGGCAACCCAACCAGCAATCTGTCCTCTGTATGAGCTTGTGACTTTTTTTCTTTTTTTTTTTTTTTAAAGATTCCACATGTGAGATCATATATTTGACTTTCTCTTATTTCATTTTAGTCTAATGCCTTCAAGGTCTATTCTTATTACAAATGGGAAGATTTCATTCTTTTATGACCGTAGAGTGTTTTATTATTTATATATGTAGTATAGGTGTGTTCTTGCTCATGCATCACAGATCTTCTATATTCACCACCAGTGGACGCCTAGACTTTTTTTTCATATTTTGGCTGTTGTCAGTAATGCTGCAGTGAACATGGGATGCACCCCGCCTTTTTTCAAGAGAGTGCACATGTGGCACATATGCCAGGCAGGGTGGAGAGGGGCAGAGGGCGAGAGAGAATCTTTTTTTTTTTTTTAAAGGTTTTATTTATTTATTCATGAGGGGCACAGAGAGAGACAGACACAGGCAGAGGGAGAAGCAGGCCCCATGCAGGGAGCCCGATGCTGGACTTGATCCTGGTTCTCGATGCTGGACTCGATCCTGGTTCTCCAGGATCACACCCTGGGCTGAAGGCAGGTCCTAAACCGCTAAGCCACCTGGGCTGCCCGGCAAGAGAATCTTAAGCAGGTTCCGTGCCAGTGCAGAGCCTGACCCCAGTGTGGAGCGGACTCGGCTCCATCTCATGACCCTGCGATCATGATCTGAGCAAAATCAAAGAGTTGGACACTTAATTGAGCCACTCAGGTGCTCCTGCAAGTTTTTTGAATTAGTGTTTTCATTTTCTTTGGGTAAATAACCCAAAGTGGAATTCCATGGATTATATGGTATTTTTGTTTTTAATTTATTGAGGAACCTCCATACTTTTCCATAGTGGCTGCACCAATTTACATTCCCATCAGCAGTGCACAGTGTTCCCATTTCTCCATATCCTTGCCAACACTTGATATATCTTGTCTTTTTTTTTCCCCCAAGAGGGGGAGAGAATCTTTTTTTTTTTTTTTTTTTTTAAAGATTTTATTATTCGGGACACCTGGGTGGCTCAGTGGTTGAGCATCTGCCTTCAGCTCAGGGCATGATCCCAGGGGTCCTGGGATCGAGTCCCACATCAGGCTTCCTGCATGGAATCTGCTTCTCCCTCTGCCTATGTCTCTGCCTTTCTTTCTCTGTGTCTCTCGTGAGTAAATATATAAAATCTTTTAAAAAAAGAAAAACCCTTTTCAGATATTTTACTTATTTTATATTCATTAGATTGCCTTTTTATTTTCTTTGCTGTGCATAAGCTTTTCAGTTTAATGTGGTCCCACTTTTTTCCTGTTGTATTTTTGTTGTCAAATCCAAAAATCACCAAGACAGATGTCAAGGAGCTTAAGGCCTTTATTTTCTTTTGGGAGTCTTATGGTTTCAGCTCTTAGAAGTTTTTAATCCGTTTTGTGTATGGTGTAAGATAGTGGTACAGTTTCATTTTTTTTTCTTAAAGATTTTATTTACGTATTCATGAGAATACAGAGAGGAGAAAGAGAGGCAGAGGGAGAAGCAGGCTCCATGCAGGGAGCCCAACGTGGGACTCGATCCTGGGGCTCCAGGATCACGCCCTGGGCTGAAGGCGGCGCTAAACCACTGAGCCACCCGGGCTGCACAGTTTCTTCATTCTTTTGCATGTAGCTATCCAATTTTCCCAACACCATTTTTTTTTTTTTAAGATTTATTCAGAGAGAGAGAGAGAGAGAGAGGCAGAGACACAGGGAGAAGCAGGCTCCATGCAGGGAGCCTGATGTGGGACTCGATTCCGGGACTCCAGGATCACACCCCGGGTTGCAGGCGGTGCTAAACTGCTGCGCCACCGGGGCTGCCCTCCCAACATCATTTATTGAAGAGACTTGTTCGTGACTACTTAGGTCCTATCAGAAGAACTTAAGAGTCAACATGAGGAGCTTCCACAGGCCAAAAATAGAACAATTTCAGCATCATTATGAACTACAGTGAATTGAAACACATAAAATCTGTGAGCTCACACTGACACCTAAGAAACCTCATTGGTCTCACCTTTGAATAATACAAAACCAACTCATTCTTAAAACCAGTACATAAAGAATCCTGTATGAACTGTACCTCAGGGTAACTAAGTACTTCTTATGAGGGCAAGTTTCTCACTACAGACGTATCCCAACTAATAAGTGAAGATAGGATAGTCCTACTTTGTAAGATTTTATTTAGAAAGAGAGCACGCCCACGAGAGCTGGGAGAGAGGGAAAGGGAGAGATCAAGATCATAACCTGAGGCAAAATGAAGAGTCAGACACTTAACTGAGACACTCTTGTGCTCCAGGCTACATTACTTTTAATGAAATTAGAGATCTAGGTTAATAGTCATCAGTGGCTAACATCACGTTAAGAACCAAGCAGAATTATGTACCCTCTGATGGAAATATGCAGCACCTATTCTTGTCAGGAAGCTTGAATCAGTTCACAGTTGGGGATGGAAGAACATGTTAAATGTCATCACAGGGATGCAATCAGTAAAATGTACTATGTGGGATATTACAGGACAGGTGGGCCAGTTTCTTAAATAAATTGCGGGTCATGAGATTGAGCCCCGTGTCTGGCTCTTTGCTCAATGGGGAGGCTGCTTGAGATGTTCTCCGTCTCTAGAATATTATACTCTCTCCATCTTTAGAATATTATTATTCTAAAACTAAATCTTTATAAATAAATAGCAAAGTTGCAGGGGGAAAGGAAGCAAGGAAACGTATAGTCTGAAAAGTCTTCAGGAACCTATCAACCAATATAGGATGTAGCCTTTATTTGGTTTCTGGTTTAACATTTCAAAAAGTTGTGAACCAGGCGTCCAGCTGGTTTAGTAGGTACAGCATGTGAATCTTGATCTCAGGGTTTGAGCCCCACATTGGGTGTAGAAATTACTTAAAATAAGCTCTTAAAGTTGTGAAATGGGTAAATTTGGACATTTGGTTGCTATTAAAGAGTTGCTCACGTTTTTTTATGTGATCATGATTTTTTTTTTTCAGAATAATCCTTTTAGAAATATTAGAGTAAAATTATGAGTACGCAGCCAGTGTGGTTAAGGCTTAATGAGGATGGATAAGGATGCTTAAGAAATACAAAAGCAAAATTAATGAACTAGCAAATGCAAGGGGGACATGGACCAGAGGAGTAGGTCTTGAATTTATTAAGTTAGACCATTAAAGGTGGAATGAGTTCCCATTGAGGAAAGCAATGGTCTTAGCCCATTTTGGGTCAGGTTCCAAGAAATCAGTAAAAGCAACAGACCATTTCTTCAGAAATATATTGAATTCTAGAATTAGTGTTTTATGGACCCCCGGAAGTCACTCATGTAGACTCCCTGTTCCCCTATTACTTCAAACCTCCACCTGTTGGGTCAGGAGTACAAGAACAAACAGTTTAAGAACCTGTGATTTAAAAAAAAAAAGAACCTGTAATTTAGGTTGAACTTTTTCTCATTTTTAACTAGGCTCCACACCCAGTGTGGGGCTCAAACTCATGACCCCTAGATCATCATTGTATGCTTTGCCACTGAGCCAGCCCACTTGTCCTAGGTAGCAATGTTCCTTTCCTGTTGCCTGATCTCAAACTTGAAGCTCTTAATTATTAAAGGCTGATTCAGCTGCAGTTGTTCTCTTTATGGTCAAGATTTCTGCTTCTTGGAGCACCTGGGTGGCCATCAGTCAAGTGTCCAACTCTGATTTCAGCTAAGATCCCAGGGTCATGAGCTCAAGGCCACCACTGGGTTCTGTGTTTGAGCCTGCTTAAGACTCTCCACCCTTCCCCCCAAATTTCCGCTTCCTGACTGTGCTGCAGCAGAAATGGGCTTGAGGATGGTACATTGTATTAGGCTTAACCATATCAAATTGTTGATATTCAGTGTTTTTTAACCTATGGAAATAGCTGTTTCAGTGGTTCTGTAATTGCTAAATTACCTCCATACTGTACAGATTAATGTAGGTCACCCTATAGTTCCTCTATCTAAAGCTTTCACCCGTTTCGTTGTTCTGATACTAGAGGAGAGGAGACCTAGCTCTTACAAAGCAGTCACAGTGATATCTGAGTTTCCAAAATCTGGCTTGTCCCTTCACTTCTATCTCATATGCCATCTATAAGAATTCACTTTTATTCTTACTGTTCCTTCTTGCTATGGAATCTCTAGTGTAAATATTATACTGAAAATCAAGCCACCATAAAAACTTATTAAAAGTAGTTTCATAACGAATAGGTGTGGAGCATAGCATTTTATCCTCCCTGGTAATGAATATATCGATACACCTAACGCCTATGTGCTATTTCTACCAATACTACGTACAGGACTCCAAATTCAAGGAAATCATTCAGGTGAATACAAAGGGCCATTCTAGAAATGAAATGGCCTATACTCCTCAAAAATCAGTGTCCTAAGAAAGTAAAGAAACTATTATTACCTAAAAGGACAGATGCCACATGGTTTTGAAAAGATTTGACAGGGTGTGCATGTGTAAGGGGAGATGGTAGGCAGAGGTAGGGGATCTCATACAGACTTCCCACTGAGCAGAGCCTACTGGGCTTAGGGTTTGATCCTACAACCCTGAAATCATGACCTGAGCCTTAAGTGACACCCAGGCGCCCTGAAATGCCACGTATTATTTTTGATTGAGGACTACAGTGGGAAATCACCAGTGGCAAGGGTGTGATTTTATTTTTTTAAAAGACTTTATTTATTCATGAGAGACAGAGAGACAGAAGCAGGCTCCATGCAGGGAGCCTGACATGGGACCAAATTCCGGGTCTCCAGGATCATGCCATGGGCCAAGGCGCTGCTAAACTGAGCCACCCAGGCTGCCCCAAGGGTGTGATTTAATTTTTTATAGATTTTTTTTTTTTTATTTATGATAGTCACACACAGAGAGAGAGGCAGAGACATGGGCAGAGGGAGAAGCAGGCTCTATGCACCAGGAGCCCGACGTGGGATTCGATCCCAGGTCTCCAGGATCGCGCCCTGGGCCAAAGGCAGGTGCTAAACCGCTGCGCCACCCAGGGATCCCCCCAAGGGTGTGATTTTAAATGGGGAAAACTACTAACCAGTAAATTACACTCAGTGGTAGGAGGATGGTTCTGGGTGTACTAGGGCAATGACTAAGATTTGACGACTTTGTTTAGGCATCTATAAGCAGCTTATTTACTCTAACTGGAAAGACCTCTTAGCAAAGTAAAGAAGTCCTTTGGTGCCCAAGCAAGCAGTTGTCACTACAGAAGGGACAATGGATCTGAAAAATAAAAAAAACTTTGTCTTTCAAGGTTGTCTGCACCACTAGCATTTTTACTGGTAGGTAACTGAAATACTGTCCCATGTGTTCACTACACATGGGGTAGCTTGAGATGTTATCTGAGTTCCTTTCCAAGCAGTGGTTTTACCTGATAGCAAGGATGAATCTGTAATAAAAAGCCACTGGTTTATAACTGGGGTGCTTTAGAAGTCCTTGGAGGCAGGGGTGCTTATTATCACAATGATTAGGATACTCTAGAGGCATTCAGTGGGGAAAGGCTGACCAAAGATGTTACAATATGTCAAAAAATAATCTTTTACAAAGAGTTACTGTACATCCCACAAGGTTCCCAAGTATTCATGTAGCTGAAAATTTGAGCCTAGGATTTATTTTTCATAGGAATCTCCACAAGTGTTTACATGGGTGTTAAGGAACACTTAAAATTTCCAGGAATGTAATTACTGTGTAAACAATCTCCTTTACATTAAAGCACTATACTGACTTAATTGTACAGCAATTTCATTTCTAGATATCACAAAATAAAAGGAGGTATTACATCTAACAGGATCTAAGCCCATGTTCTTGAACAGTAGATTCCTTTGAGCACAGTATATGGCAGTAATCCATGAAAAGAGGGGGGGGGGAGATCTGCTGGAAAACTTGTGGAAAGAATTCTTCACATTTAAATAAATAGGAAAGATATTCACCCTTCTTCTGAAGGTGTCCACATGTAATTGCAACTACATTACAGGATATGGGAAAAGGCAACCCACTCAAGATTAAACAGGAGAAATGTTGGAAGCATCAGTTCCTGATGGACTTGTTCTTGGTAATTAATGCATATTATTTCATCAACCAGCCCTTCCAAATCCTGAATTTGTATTTTCAGCTGATGTTAGAAAATCCTGTATTCCACTCGAATGGCTTTAGGTCAGAAAATTTGGGGAAGTATTCATGTCCTATTCCTGAAGCTAAATCTCAGAGCCTCACTTCTCACAAACAAGAGATCAAGATACTTTTTCAGATTTATTAAAAAAAAAAAAGCAAAACAAAAACAGAATGATCAAAAAAAGCCATCAACAAGGAAGCCAGACACAGGCCAGAAGGCAGCTAGAAAAATATGCCTTAGGAAAGTTAGGGAGCCCTATTACCCATTAAAAACACAAAGCTGTACGTAACAGCTATTTTTCTGTTGATCTAGCTACTCCTGCCCTACCCTCCAACATGGCACTGCTGGCTTGCCTTGTAAGGCCTCAGTTTCATGAAGAATTCCATGTACACATAGGCTGGTGTAGTAGTTCTTACTTCACTAGATCTCATCCCCATATGGTCTCATTCCAGGTGTGTGGCCAACTACCTTCATCATTCTTAGAGATGGTTTCACCTCTTGAAAATACAGCTACTAAAGCACAAAACATTGTTTTTATAATGATCAACAAATCTTCCCCTCCCTTTACATGCAGGTGATAAATGACTACAGAGTACTCTGAATTTTGTACGGTTGAAATTCTCATTAAATGATCATTAGCTTATGGTCACTAAATTTACATATTAAGGAAATTATATATAGAATACTGCAAAAACACAGTAAAAGACTGAAGTTTGCCCATTTCTGCTCAGAAGTCCCTTCACTCCCAAGCATCATATTTCGACTCCAAAGTTTGGCATTACTGTTTTTCCTCCTTTTGATCTTCCTTTTGTTCCCCAGTGCCAGAACTTCCAGAGCCTTCTCGCTCAGATGCCATCTGTTAAAATATTTGAGAGCAACTCATTTAATGTTAAGGCTGACAGTTTGCACTTTGATAAACTAAAAAATGGAGGCATATCCTGCCTCTTCCACTCTCTCCCTCCTTGTACACTACTGTTGGCTTCTGTGTGTCCCTTTGGCTGCTATTACCCTCCCTCCAACGCAGAGTCAAGAAGGCAGGAAAAGTATTTCCAACTCCAATACTGTTTCATAGTGCCATCAATGATAATTATCAACAGCGGTTCTATTAAGATCAAGTTAGGGGCAAATTCATTGCGCAAAATGCCCTTCAGCCCACATACCTTTTTGTATGCCATTTCAAAGAGCTTCAGTGATGCTTGCTGAAGGGAAGATGCTGCCTGCCTTATGTTTTCTCCTGTTTCACTGTCTTTTCGAGCCAGAAGTTCCCTCATTTTGGAAATCTCTTCTTTCAGCTTGTTGCACTTAAAAAAAAAAATTTTTTTTTCTGGGTTTCTTATCCCATTTTACGTAGCAGTAATAACTCAAATATTAAAAAACAAATTCCTAGGGCAGCCCAGGTGCCTCAGCGGTTTAGCGCTGCCTTCAGCCCAGGTTGTGATCCTGGAGACCCGGGATGGAGTCCCATGTCTGGCTCCCTGCATGGAGCTGCTTCTCCCTCTGCCTCTCTCTCTCTCATGCTCTGTGTCTTTCATGAATAAATAAATAAAATCTAAAAAAACAAAACAAAACAACAACAACAAAAAAACAAATTCCTATCACTGACAACTTGTCCTTAGAATTCTATCTACATTTTCTTATTTTTAAAAAAAGATTTGGGAGTGAGAGCAAGCATGCACGTATGCGCCCACGTCCATGCATGAACAGGGGGGAGGAACACAGGGAGAAGCAGACTCCTCGCTGAGCAGGGATCCTGATGTGGAGCTCAATCCCAGGACCCTGGGATCATGACCTGAGCTGAATGCAGACACCCAACTAAGCCACCCCAGCGCCCCTCCATTTATTTGTGAAACGGCCCCAAATGAATGTTTATATGAAAAAGAAATATAAAGCCTCTCAGAAACAAAAACTACTGCCGAATGCCTATCAAGACCCACACAGAAAAACAAACTTCATTGACACTGGTGACACTACCTCTTAACTTCATTAACTATTTTAAAAGAGGACTCACTTCCTCAGCAGGCAATTGGTCCTTGAATTCTTCCATTTTTGTTTCTGTGTCATGAATGATTCCTTCAGCCATATTAACTGCTTCAACCCGTTCCTAAGAGAAATTAGAAATTTAGTATAAAGACTTCCCAAACAACCAGTTGGCTGAATGTCCCCACTGAGCAAGACCACATGCTAAGTGATGCATACAGTTACAAAATAAAAACAAATTACTGTGGTCTGAAGTAGTCTAGGATGTCGATAAGGGATTTTAGCTGAGATCGTAGAACATAAGAATTCTGATACGGAAAGACTGAGAGAAGCATTCCACACAAAAGCTTCCAGCAAAGAGGGAAGGAGGATAGATTCCAAGAAAGATTACAAAGATGATCAAGGATACATCTCCAAACTCCCACTTTCACCTCCCAGCTGCAGAGGCAGAAAGTAGTTACCTTCTTTCGCCGGTCTTCCTCAGCATACTTTTCTGCATTTTTAACCATATTTTCAATATCATCTTTGCTTAACCCACCAGAAGACTGAATCACAACTACAGTGAGGGAAAAAAAAAGGCATCCTGTTATTTTCCAAGTAAAATCATCTGCTTCTTATTCTATCGTATTAAGAAAAATGAGTATTTCTGTTCAGAGTAGCCGATTTTGAGGTGTATTACAAAAGACAGGAAAACCTTGTACTCCTACAATAAAAAGAAGAAAATGAAGGGTCTGAAATACACAGACCAAACTGACCTGCCTGCTTACCAAAACTTCAATAATCCAGAAGCCCAGTGTTTGCTTATTTATCTGGGGTAATAAACATCACACTTGTTAATTTGAACCTGCCAATCCAAGAGAAAAGAGGCAAAAAGGACTGACTCCTCTCCCCTAAGGCTGGGGGTAAAGATATGTACAACCTAGAAGGTCTAGTTCTCAAACAGAGGAACTCCAAGGTCCCTCGCCTCACTCTGACAGTCTGATAAATAAGAGTACTTACTCTGCTGCTCACGTCCTGTACCCTTATCTTTGGCTGAAACATGTACAATCCCATTGGCATCAATGTCAAATGTAACTTCAATCTGAGGGACTCCACGAGGGGCTGGGGGAATTCCAATCTAAAATAAATACACAGTATTAAGTTTCCCCCCTAAGAGGTCCAGTGTTCTTTTCCATATCTGTACAGTTTTCTGGGTAAACAAGTAACTTGTTCCTGGGAGGAACAAACAACACTTAAAATGTACAAAACCACAAGTTTCTAATAAGGGTAGAAGTTTCATTGCTACCTGAAATAAACAGGGCCCAGTAAAAGATTCACCACAGCAAGTAACCATAATAGCTTTATGTACCCAAGGACCTAGTGAATGAAAGGAAAAGTCTCCACGACTTTTCATCTCCCAAGAACTAATAAACAATGCTGACAAAGGCCAATAGCGTATATCTTAAATTAGCAATCAGGAATTTTTCCTGATTAATATTGTTTATGAATATTTTCCTGGCCCTTTTATTTATCATCTTCTTGATGAAGTTCCTAGGACACAGAGAACAAACAAGACTTTCAGGTAAAAATTGAAGCCATGGGTATCCAGCTGCAGAATTCATCTGTACATTGAACTAAGGTAACAGACTAGGTCCTTGTGTTTTAGTGTTTTGGTTATCATTAAGGGTTAAAATATAGTTTAACTGTATAGTAAAAGGAATGAGAAATATACTATCCATGATTCCTCATACCTACCAAAGTAAACTGTCCAAGAAGTTTGTTGTCTCCAGCCATCTCTCTTTCACCCTGACACACTTTAATCTCCACTTGAGTTTGACCATCAGCAGCTGTAGAAAACACCTAGGGAGAAAGAAATTCTCTGGATTGGCAGTCTGATCAGGCTAATTCCCTTATATAAAGTGCAAGCCAAAGAAAGAAATTCACATCTCAACACTTTATAGAGTCCAAGGCGCAGGATGTTCCGAACAAAGGCTTATTAAATCTCTGCAGGGAACAGGAGTAGGATTAATTAGCATAGTCAAAGGGTATACAATAGCTACTGTTTCAACTAAGTAAATGCACTATACAAAACAGGAGCATTCACAAAAAAGGCTTCCCAAGAGGAGCTTAAAAGATGAAATGTTGAAACATGCTCATCTGAAGAGAGAGATCAGAGACCATGTCATTTATTTTATGCTCAGTCACAGAAGTCACCAGTTTTCTTCAGAATGATGTGTTGGCAATATATGACTGAACAAATAGCAATATCCGTTAGATATTAACAGCTTTTCAAAAAAACTTCAAAATTGGGAAAGACAAGAAATAGTTCTTAATCTAAGACAGGAAAAAAAAAAAAAAAAAAAAGAAGTGAGCCACTGTCCAACTAGCCCTGCTTGGTATCTAAGGAACCCCCGCCATCACTCACCCATAAAATAAGTACACTCCCCTAATCTTGGCCAGTTTCTTCTCTTTACTGCCTTTCAGAACAGTACAGAAGAGCGCAGGGAATTTAGTCCCAAATGATGAAGCTCCTTCTGTAAAGTTATTTTATTTTATTTTTTAAGATTTTATTTATTTATTCATAGAGGCACAGAGAGAGAGGCAGAGACACAGGCAGAGGGAGAAGCAGGCTCCATGCAACAAGCCTGATGTGGGACTCAATCCCGGGTCTCCAGGACCACACCCCGGGCTGCAGGCGGCGCTAAACCGCTGCGCCACCAGGGCTGCCCTGTAAAATTATTTTAATCTGGTAAAGGAGACTACTGATACCCTCCCTACAATGATCACTGTTGACAGGTAATAACTTTTTCAGGAACAACAAAAAAAATCTCCCAAAAAACAAGATTCTTAGCACCCACTCAACTACTATGGACTCTCAATACAAAAAGCAAAGTATTCTAGGAAAAGCTCCACAAGAGGGGGTGCAATCACATCTCTCAGAGACCCTAGTATCTCCATGACAATGTAGGAGTAGGTGACTCTTACCTGGCTTTTCTTGGTTGGAATAGTGGTGTTTCTGTTGATAAGTTTGGTAAAAACACCTCCCAGAGTCTCAATACCCAGAGACAGAGGAGTGACATCCAGGAGCAGCACATCTGTGACATCACCAGCTAACACACCTCCCTGAATGGCAGCTCCGATGGCCACAGCCTCATCAGGATTGACAGCTTTGCTTGGGGCTCGGCCAAAGAGATCCTGTACAGTCTGCTGAACCTGAGCCATCAAGAAAAAAGAACCTGTCACTCATTACTAAGTGGCAACTACTCAAAAGGGAAGAGCACACGTGTCCCAAAAATCACAGCAAAATCTCAGGACAAGCTGCTACAGATCCAAGAATATTCACTCAAGTTACTATTTCATATTTTAGTTTTTCTTAAATGACCTATATGTGCCAAGTGGGTAACACTCAAATATTTGACTATCATTCATAGCCCTTTTAAGATTTGAGAAGAATTTTTGTTACTAGGTTTCCCACAGAAGACATTAAATTAGAAACAGAGGTGAAGGGATGCCTTGGTAGCATAGTACACTGAATGCTGGACTCTTGATTTTAGCTCAGGTCATGACCTCAGGGTCCTGGGATCGGCCATGTTGGGCTCTGCACTTGGCATGGAGTCTGACTGTCCTTCTCCCTCCACTCTTCCCCCAGCTCATGTGCTCACTCTCTCAAATAAAATCTTAAAACCAACTCCTGATCTCAGCTCACTCAGGTCTTGACCTTCACTCTGGACAGGGAGTCTACTTAAACACCAAGAAAAAAGAAACAGGATACAAGACACTAGAATTCAGATATACTCCAACTCCTCTTTGTACAGTTCAACTAAAAACTAACTTAAAAGCACCAGTGGCTGGGGCAGCCCAGGTGGCTCAGTGGTTTAGTGCCACTTTCAGCCTAGGGTGGGATCCTAGAGTCCTAGGATGGAGTCCCGCCTCAGGCTCCCTGCATGGAGCCTGCTTCTCCCTCTGCCTCTCTCGAGTAAGTAAAATATTTTTTTAAATTTATTTATTTATTTATTTGAGAGAGACAGACAGACACACATGCGCGCAGAGACAGGCAGAGGGCGAAGCAGGCTCTATGCAGGAAGCCCGACGGGAGACTCGATCCCGGGACTCCAGGATCACGCCCTGGGCCAAAGGCAGGCGCTTAAACCACTGAGCCATCCAGGCTGCCCTAAATAAATAAAATCTTAAAAAAGCACCAGTGATTAATTCAATAATTCAACACTGGTGCTAATGTGAGGTTTGTTTTTCCCTCCTGCTTATTTTACTAATGCTAGAAAAAAGTGCTATTTAAATAGCTTCTGGGATAATTTGTTAACCTAAAGATATCTTCCTGGTCCAAAGCCTCTTTTTCTTAGTGTTTATTCTTTGCATATTTTCCTAAGCCCAGAAACCCCAAAGGAAAAATTACTACCAAGGCCCAAGATAATTCTATTCAAGCTATACAAGAATTGCATCTTCAACAGGTTCTGTGCTCAGTCATTAGTTTTCCACACACCTATCTTATCAGAATGATGTGTTGATAAAATCCATCATTGCACAAGTCTCTGTTGAAGAGATAGTTAGAAACCCCAAACACCATAGTGCAAAGACACTCATGTCCATAATCGCCTCTACAGGCTAGATACTACCAAAGTTTTAAGCTATCGCTGATCTCAAACTTTGTTTCATTCCTAAAATACTCCCAAGAATGAAGGTCAGGATCCTCCATGCTTCCACCTCAAAGACATTCTGCCCTTCCCAATCCTTTTTCTGACACCTTTTAATTAAAGAGAAAAAGAAAAAAAAAAAGGCTAAAAAACAACTGTAGTGAGGGCACAAATTCATCCTTTCAGCTCACTGTGGCAGGAACACCACATACTCATGTCCCTACACAAACCATTTGTCTAGAAAAAGCATGTGCTTGCCCTCTCTGCTTTTCCATGCCAAGGATTTTATGGGTCCATACCTTGGGCATCCTAGTCATGCCACCAACAAGAATCACTTCTCCAATGTCACTCTTGCTGACTTCTGCATCTTGCATGGCTTTTTGGCATGGAGCAATGGTTCTCCTGATTAGATCAGTGACAATGCCTTCAAACTGAGCCCGTGTCAGCTTCATATTCAAATGCTTGGGTCCAGAAGCATCCATAGTTAGATATGGCAAATTAATGTCGGTCTGCAAAGGAAGCAGAGAGAACATGCGTAGTGGTGACGTTTCTATATTACTTCAAATAAAGCAAGACCACAGTCCCACATTAGGAAGACTTTCAAAGTTACTGGGAGAGTGATACCCACTTTGCATGAATGGCTACCAAAGACAATGACTCTTTGTCATTAAGATTCGAGGTCTTCTATTCCCAAAGGCAAAAATTCTAGAATCTGTTACCAACAATGAAGATTGTGATAGCAAGGAAAATCCCCCTTCAGGACACAAAGAACAGTTCCACTAAACATACTTTAAGAGTCATACCACTGTTTTCTGTAACCATGTTTTCAAAAACTCTGTACACACACACAATAAAGTCAAAGGCATGCTTTGAACCAAATATTCTGCCCCATGCCAAGGCTTTTTAGTTTCAGGAATATGGGAAGAAAGCTGTAACAGAAATGGTAACTCCAAGGACTGACTTTACCACCATCGCATTCATGGTAAGCAGTATACCTTGCTACAACCATACCAGGTAACAGCCATTATTTAATAAAACCCAAATCCTAAAAAGGCCTGGATTCAGAATAGACTAAATAAAACTCATCACTAAACATGCCAAAACCTGTCTCAAGGTAGACCCTCAAACAAAATTACTTTCTACCTCCCCTCCAATTTCACGTCAAAGCATGGCCAGGGGGAAGGAGAGAGGAACAAATTCTTAACCATCTCTCATTAGGTGAACTACCCTAGCTATTTAAATGCTTAATAAATATAAATAGCAAGACTTAAAATACAACCTTCTGTAGAACATTGGTACTGAGTACTACTTTAAAGAACACCATGGGGATCCCTGGGTGGCGGAGCGGTTTGGCGCCTGCCTTTGGCCCAGGGCGCAATCCTGGAGACCCGGGATCGAATCCCACATCGGGCTCCCGGTGCATGGAGCCTGCTTCTCCCTCTGCCTGTGTCTCTGCCTCTCTCTCTCTCTCTCTCTCTCTCTCTCTGTGACTATCATAAATAAAAAAAAAAAATTTTTTTTAAATTTAAAAAAAATAAAATATTAAAATAAATAAATAAATAAATAAAGAACACCATGGACAATTTCCTTCTTTCTCTTGCAAAATGTTAATAAACCAAATAAACAGAATTTAATGATCTAAACCAATGCAATCTGGGACTCCTGGGTGGCTCAGTGGTTGAGTGTATGCCTTTTGGCTCAGGGCTTGTCCCGGAGTCCCAGGATCAAGTCTCTCTCTCTGTGTGACTATCATAAATAATAAATAAAAATTTAAAAAAATTGAAAAAAAAAAAAAATCTTAAAAAAAAAAAAATCTTTCCAAACCACTCTGTAAACCCCACGAAGGTTAACACTTCTAGGAATGTATTCTATAGATTTATAATCACACATGCACAAACATTAATATTCAAGAATGCTCAACATATTTTGCTTCAACAGCAAAATGGCAGGAAACAATTCAAATGCCCATTAATAAGAATCACACTAAAAACCACCAACCTCTCCCTTCCAAAGTGTCAAACTCCTGGGAAGAATTTTAAGCGATCTAACCACCAACCTCTCCCTTCCAAAGTGTCAAACTCCTGGGAAGAATTTTAAGCGATCTTGCAGCACTATGAACTACGTCACATAGTTCACCTCTAACCCTAACCATCACATGTTGCAGTTCTGCCACTTTGTGTGACAGCAGGGATAAAGTAACACCATCATCCTAGAGGACTATATGACTTTGTTACTCCTCACAGCTACTTTAAGAAACTTTTTTTCTTTTTAAAAATTTTTATTTATTTATGATAGGCACACAATGAGAGAGGCAGAGACATAGGCAGAGGCAGAAGCAGGCTCCATGCTACGGGAGCCCGATGTGGGATTCGATCCTGGGTCTCCAGGATCGTGCCCTGGGCCAAAGGCAGGCGCTAAACCGCTGCGCCACCCAGGGATCCCTAAAAAACTTTTTTAAATCCAAGTCTCCCCACACTGGATAATCCATGGTCAAATTAAGAACTAAAGTAGTCACAGGTTCTGCTTTCCTGCTGCTGTCACCTGAGAACCAAGAAACAAATCTACCTTCCATCTTGTTGCATCTCTGACCCAGACCCAGCAAGCTTTATACAGTTCTATTCCTAGTGGTTAAGGCAAAGTGAAGCTTCACCTCTCAGACTGGAACAACACAGGCTAATACCTTCAACAGATGCCAACAGAGAGAAATGTATGTAAGTGTATACACCCCCGCCTTCAGCCAGGTTTCATAGCCCACTTTCTGGATTGGTGATCCAAATAATCATGAGACAATTAGAGACTCCCACAAAGAGGGATCTGAAGACAGTAGTAGTTCCTAGAAGCTCCTATTATTTCTAGGCTAATGATTCTAATTTTGCACGAGTACAGATCTTAAAAATCAGTATCTTTAAGGCAAATAAAACATATTCAGTGTCATTCAAATCCTAATTATTTTTTGGCTCTGGTATATAGAATCTTATTTGGGTGGTTAACAAATTCTAGCTCATCCTTAAAGAAATAACTACTTTGTTTCTGGAAAGCCTTTTACTACCTTATAAAGGTTTTTATAATTTTACCAGAAAAGTCTAAAAAGATTAAATGGACATTACACCAATTAGAACATGCTTTTCAAATAAACTAAGGCTAAAAACATCAAGACTATTAGGATTTGTCCACATCCCACCTGCACAGATGAGGAGAGTTCACACTTAGCCTTCTCAGCAGCTTCCCGAACCCTCTGAAGTGCCATGTTGTCTTTGGTTAAATCAACCCCTGTCTACAAAATAAAAACACACAATACTAATATTAGCAAGGTGATAAATACTATTTAAAGTATAGTGATAACATATAACAACATAAAACAGAACTGTACCTTTATAAACAAGCATGAATCATTTACTACCCTTAAAAATCAGTAGGGAAAAGAAATCTTATTTTGCAAAGCCTATCTGTGCCTGGAGTCAGAAGGCTGAACTAATCATATTTCTTCCCAACCACTGGGTTCTGGCTCAAAAGAGGAGTTCCCAGAATTCCTTTGCGAACATTATACAGAGTACCATATCCTTTTTGTTTATTCCCAAACTGAAACTACAACAACCACATGTTTCAGTACACCCATAAAGGTGAAAAGCAATTATTTCAGCATTCTAGTCAATGTTCTATTAAGAGCAAAACAAAGCGAAGATCCATCTGAATAAAGAAATTCTCTCAACATCCCAATGTCTACATATTAACTATACTGGTAACTAACCTCTCTTTTGAACTCCTTCACAATGTGTCGTAGCAAGGCCTGGTCAAAGTCCTCACCACCTAAGAATGTATCTCCATTGGTGGACTTCACCTCAAACACTCCTTTCTGAATCTCCAGAATAGAAATATCAAAAGTCCCACCACCTAAATCATATACAGCAATGCTAGAAAGAAAAAAGAACGAAAGGAATTAACCCCTGCTGCAAGGGTATAAATTTTAATAACCAAATGAACATAAACTTGATGGTTTCCCTGAAGTATAATAATGAAATCCAAGTTTTCTTAGGCAGTAACAAGTATGTTAAAATGTGGGCCTGATAGCTATTGGTAAATACACAGTTAAAATACATTTTTAAGGGAATCCCTGGGTGGCTCAGCGGTTTAACGCCTGCCTTTGGCCCAGGGCATGGTCCCGGAGTCCTGGGATCGAGTACCGCATCAGGCTCCCTGCATGGTGGAACCTGCTTCTCCCTCTGCCTGTGTCTCTGCCCCCCGCCCCCCTGCCATAAATAAATTAAAAAAAAAAAAAAAAAGCTTTTAAAATACTTTTTTCAAAACAAAATTGACAGTACTCTCTTTTTTTTTTAAAGCAGTCTCCACGCCCAATTTAGGTTTGATCTCACCATCCTGAATTAAGAGTCACATACTCAGGGCAGCCCTGGTGGCTTAGCGGTTTAGCGCTGCCTTCCGCCCAGGGCGTGATCCTGGAGACCTGGAATCGAGACCCACATCAGGCTCCCTGCATGGAGCCTGCTTCTCCCTCTGCCTGTCTAATAAATAAACTTTAAAAAAAAAAAAAAAAAAGTCACATACTCTACCGAATGGGCCAGACACCCCCACTCACTCTTCTGAATAAATACTTGCCAATATGAATACCAAGGAAAAAAAATGACCAAGGTCCAGTAGGTTCATAGTTCCATTGACTGAGTCTCACAAACCTAGGTGGAGTTTACTACACAAACTTACATCTTGTCTTCTGATTTATCTAGACCATAGGCCAGCGCAGCAGCTGTGGGTTCATTAATTACTCGAAGCACATTTAGTCCAGATATCTGGCCAGCATCCTTAGTGGCCTAAAGGAAAAGAAAAAAGCATTTTCCACCCTGTGTCCTAAGTACCATTACCTTCCTGAATAAGAACACCAACTGAACTCACCTGTCTCTGAGAGTCATTGAAATAGGCTGGAACAGTGATCACAGCATTTTTTGCTGTATGCCCAAGGTAATTTTCTGGAAAAGAATTAAAAAATGAAATACAATCATGAGACTCTGTCAGATGAAACAGCTAATACAATTACTAATGCAAGCTAATAATCTGTCATCCTCTTGGAGCCACAGACAATACTCATCAGTTTCTTTGTATGTGACCTAATACAGAGAGACCTTTTATCTCTCAAATTAGATAGTAGTTGAAGACCCAAGATCTCACCTTTAACATTATATTGAAGGTTCACCAGCTACAATGACCTACTCTTAAGACTTAAAACAGCCACTGGTTTCTCCAAATGGGAAGTTTTATCTAACAGAGCCCAAAGACTATTATGTAGTCTTTCAGCCTTCAATACAGAATATCACTCTACAGTGGAAAAGATAGACAAACCACCATTAGGAAACTCTGAAGATAAACTCAATATGTATGGTTATGTGTAAGCAGTAATAGTTTCCCCATTTCTAGGTTTTCTGTACAACACCCACCATAGTCATCAAAGGGACATAGGGTATTTGAGTGAGGAACCATCCAGTTCTTCAAACTTTCCCAGATGGGATCTAAACCTTCTCACCTGCAGTCTCTTTCATCTTCATCAACACAAATGCTCCAATCTGACTTGGAGAATAGAGTTTTCCATGAGCTTCAACCCAGGCATCTCCATTGGAGGCACGGACAATTTTAAAGGGCACATTTTTACTGAAAGATATAAAAATTGTATTTGAAAAAATGTGCCCGCACAACCTACCATGACAAGGTGACCATACACCATGAATGTCCATCCTCTATCCCAAGAGATTCATGGCCAACAAATGAAAATTTCAAGAATCCATTTAATGAAAACCTTTAGAAAGTAGTCATTAACACGTAGAAACACCCTGATGAAACCTGAACATTCTTTACTTCCTGCCAAACACAAGATTTGTGTCCCTGCTCTGGAAGTGATTAGAGAATTACCAATGGACCCAGCAAGTCCATTACTAGGTATCTAGCAGAGAGAAACAGATATCCTTACAAAAACTACATAAATGTTTATGGAGTATGCTTTTGAGTTTAAGATTTTACTTATTCATGGGGGGGGGGGGGGGGGGGGGCGCAGAGACACAGAGAAACAGGCTCCATGTAAGGAGCCTGATGCAGGAATCGATCCTGGGACTCCAGGATCACCCCCCAGCCATGAAGGCAGGTGCTCAACTGCTGAGCCACCCAGGCGTCCCTCAGAGTTTATTTTTAGTAATCTCTACACCCAAAATGGAGTTTTAACACCCACAACCCTGAGAGATCAAGAGTCACAAGTTCTTTTGACTGAGACTGCCAGGCACCTCTGTAGCAGTATTCTTAATAGCTCCCAGATGCCCATTAACTTACAAACCAATAAATAAAATGTAATATACAGCTTACCCTTACACCATGGGTTCTAAATGCACTGGTCCACTTATATGTGAATATTTTTGGGTAAATACAATACTGTAAAAGATTTCCTCCTCCTTATGACTTAACATTTTTTTAAAATCCTAAGGTAGTTTACTAAAACATGATAAATACACAATAAACATTCGAAATGTGGTATCAACTGCCTATGTTATCAGCAAGGTTTCTGTTCAAACAGTAGGCTATCAGTACGTTTTGGGTAGTCAAAAAATTATACACAGGTGTTCAAATGCATGAAGGGTCAGCCCCACAATGCCCTGTGGGTTTAAGGGTCAAATGTATATGCATACGATGTAAATGTAATCTGGCCATAAAAAAGATACAAAGTACTGATACATGTTACAGCACAGACAAATGCTGAAAACATCGCTGAACAGCACATGATGGGGCCTATGCCTTATATGCCATCAATTTATGTGGTCCCTAAATGACTAGCCAAATCTTCACGTCATGCCAATACATAGTGAAGCCCTATTATCTGAAGGCAGGAAAAAATTTTTTGAAGGAGACACCCTTTTGGTAGGGGCAGGACATGCCCGCATGGACAGTATGTAAAACTCCAAAATTCTTAGATGCTCCAAGAATCTTGGTGAAAAGATTCTCCTCATAGCCTCTAGAAGTACTATGCTTTTCCTATTACTTACATGTCTTTCTGTACTTCAGGGTCATCATATCGCCGGCCAATGAGACGCTTGGTGGCATAGAATGTGTTGTTTGGGTTGGTGACAGCCTGCCTCTTGGCTGGCATGCCAACAAGTCGCTCACCATCTGATGTAAAGGCCACAACTGAAGGGGTGGTTCTTGCACCTTCAGCATTCTCTAGCACCTAAAACTCCCAGAGACAGACAGAAAATGAGGTTCCAGTCACCACCACTAGTCTTTGTTATTGTTTTAAGACACAAAACAGCTGTCAAATCACAAAACAAATGCTCAAAAATAGTATTAATCGGCATGCTTTTAGGCTCTGTGAAAGCTCCTAAATACCTCCTCTTTGAGGTACATGTTTTATTTTTTTATTATTATTTTTTTAATTTTTATTTATTTATGATAGTCACAGAGAGAGAGAGAGAGGCAGACACACAGGCGGAGGGAGAAGCAGGCTCCATGCACCGGGAGCCCGACGTGGGATTCGATCCCGGGTCTCCAGGATCGCGCCCTGGGCCAAAGGCAGGCGCCAAACCGCTGCGCCACCCAGGGATCCCAAGGTACATGTTTTAAGTATTTTTCTTTACTTTTTAAAAACAGACTTTATTCAGTTAATGTATTTAAGAGAGAGACATACACATGCACACACAGCTGAGTACAGAGCCTGATGTGGGGCTCCATTTCACATCCCTGACACCATGACCTGAGCTGAAATCAGTATTTGGGACACCTAACCAACAGTTACCCAGGTGCCCCTAAAAATATTTTTAATTCTTTTTATAACTAAAAACAACAACACAAATAAATATCAGATCTTTCACACTAAGATAATGGAACAAGGTACTCTTTCCTTTTGTAGGGAAAATTAAATCTACTTCAATTTTTTTCATGCTACTACAAGTTTCAGGCATTTAAAAAAGAAATTGCCAAATAATTCAGGAATACCAGGTGCTCTGCATCTTATAAAGAAACCAGTGGGAATAAAGGTTTTATGAACAAACCAAGGAGGTCCTTCAGGAGGAACAGCCTCTGTCACAGTAAAAGCTCCTAAGATGCAGCCTACATGTTATATATTCACTTGCTTCTAGACTCTTCTTGCACCTTCAGCCATGGTTCATCTGATTTATAAAATGCATGATTCTGATCATAGAAATAATCCACAGAGCAAGTCATCCCAATTGGTCCTAAATGGGAACAGTCCTATCTCTATGCTAGGACACCCTTAAATCCTGGTGTCAAATCCACGCACTTTACAGCATCTTGCAATTAAGTACATAGGTCAGCCTCAAAAGAAACTTAGGAACTTAGAATCAGCTTTTAGAATGTCCCTTATCGGGATCCCTGGGTGGCGCAGTGGTTTGGCGCCTGCCTTTGGCCCAGGGCGCGATCCTGGAGACCCGGGATCGAATCCCACGTCCGGCTCCCGGTGCATGAAGCCTGCTTCTCCCTCTGCCTGTGTCTCTGCCTCTCTCTCTCTCTCTCTCTCTCTGTGACTATCATAAATAAATAAAAATTAAAAAAAGAATATTAAAAAAATAGAAATGTCCCTTATCTAAGCCAAAAGGCACAGAATCCCAGATTGGATGCTAACTCCTATTTGAGATCCAGAGCTTCCAAACATGCTCACCTTTGCTTGTTTACCTTCCATAACTGCCACACAGGAGTTGGTAGTACCCAAATCAATACCGACAACTGCTCCTTTGATTGCTTCTGATCTGTAAGACATTTAAAAAAATACTATGGTTATAGTTATCTTAAGTGGTCTCCAGAATGGTTGCAGGATACACACAAAAAAGACTACTTGATACCATGGAAATAGTTGTGGCTTAAATAATGTACAAATTAAAACCGGTATGTCACTTTTTTCTTGGTGGAAGAGTTAATCACAAGTTTAGAGACCACTACTCTAGAGTTTAGTATTTTATTATTTCTCAAAGTAAGTAAGTTACACTTACGCATAGTCCCGCCTTGAAACAATTCTAAAAGCCTCATGACTAAGGCCATTCCATCCATCCTAAAAAACATCAACAAAGACATGAAAATTTGAGCTGCTTCCCATTATTTTCCTGAAGAACACAAAAGTGTTAACTTTCATTCTGGTAACCACATATTGAAAAGAAAATCTTATATATGAGTTCTTGTGGAGACAAATTTATTTGAATACGAATTCCCCAAATAACGAGGGATAAAAATATAAAATTGTGTCTAATTACATTATTACAGAGCTTCTCAACCTTAGCACTACGGATTTTTTTAACCAAATCTTCGTTGTGGGGGGCTGCTCTATGCATTGTAGGATGTTTAACAGCATCCTCGGCCTCTACTGCTAGAAGCCAGTAGGCCCCCCAAGTTTTTACAAGTTATCTCCAGATATCCCCTTAGGAGGCAGAGCTGTTCTCCCTCGAAAATCACTGCTTACAAAATACTATTCAGATACTTCTCAATTTCATAATCAGCAGCAGGGTACAGTTATCTAAACCCGACTAGTTGTGTTCCAGCTGCAGATCTCAATCATTCAAATGTATTTCCCGATCTAGTCAAGTTAACACCGCAAGGGAACTAGGACCGGCAACAGAGGGGAGTCACTTTATAAAAACACTTTATGAATGGCTTCAAAACAGGATCAAACCTAATTTCAGAATACTTTCAAGCCTTCTTCTTCCTCTTCTTCTTCTTCTTTTTTTTACTATCTTATTTATGAGAGAGAGAGAGAGAGAGAGAGAGAAGCAGGCTCCATGCAGGGAGCCCGATGCGGGACTCGATCCCAGGCCTCCAGGATCAGGCCCTGGGCCGAAGGCAGGCGCTAAACCGCTGAGCCACCCAGGGATCCCTTCTTTTTTTAACCCCACGTTGAGTGCGAAGAGAGAGACAGTTTCCGTTCTCCAAAGATATGTTCGGTCTTACACGATAATGACGAAAACTACTACTTGGCCATTTCCCGATCTTATTTTTTCTTAAAAAAAAAAAAAAAAAAAACTTACGCCAAAGATTCTTTTAGAGCTACAAGCAAATGTTCCTAAGAAAATCTGTGCTTGCCTTTCACTTTACTAAGATGCTTTTCTTCTTTCTTTCCATAATAACGGGATCTTTGCGCAGTATTTTAGAGAAAAGTAGCAGTCAC
This sequence comes from Vulpes lagopus, assembly GCF_018345385.1. Classification (NCBI taxonomy): domain Eukaryota; kingdom Metazoa; phylum Chordata; class Mammalia; order Carnivora; family Canidae; genus Vulpes; species Vulpes lagopus. Next base: position 106,314,505 of record NC_054830.1, on the reverse strand, counting down.
CCTTCGACTTGTAAACGATACCTACGATAACGGTTCCCTCCCGTTAGTCCCTCCCGAGGGACTAAAATCGGGTCCCTCGCCCGCACGGCCCAAACCGTACAATCAGCCGCTGAACGTCCGCTATCCGCTACTTCCCAAAGTAAAACTACATGCTCGTAAGGGGTATGACTCAGCAGAGCCTGAGACATGGAAGCCGAACCCTGAGTTAGGCCCTGCAACGGTAGCACTAGTTACCGAAGGCTGGGTATCTCCTCCTTCCACATCCCACCACTGCCGGCTAATTCTGTCTCTGAAGGGCGAGACCTGCCGCGGGAGGTCAAGGCCGGGGGCTCCTCGGAGAAGGCCCGACAGTTCCTTACCTTGTGGCGGGCGGCTGTGGGGCCCCGGGAGGCTGCCGCGCCGACAAGACGAGCTGCCGCGGCTCGGCTGGCACTTATCATGGCGGCTGGACGGTGGAAGTATCGAGGGCAACACGCGACCGGACGGACAGGAGCTGCGCAGCGCGACGGCGGTAGCGCTTCTGGAAACCTCCAACCACGTGGGGTGGGGGGCGGGGGCCAGTCGCTGAGGCCCGGAGGACCGCTCTTCCGCTGAGACGCCGCCCGCGCTGCCTGACCGGAGACTACCTGACAGCCACTCCTGGAATTAGGGTACATGGCTGATACACATCGCGGCATGACGGCTGGAAAAAGGGTATCTTTTCGTTCCGGCTACCACAAGCCTGGGCTCAGGGAGTGGCGAGGGGGCTAAGAGAGGTGTACAGGCAGTACGCTGGACAGCCCCGGGCCTCGGCGGCAGGAAAGACTCAAGGTCACACGACTAAATTACGGCCCGATTACAGTGTCCTTGCGTCAGTTGCGTGGAAGGAGGAGCATGCTGCGCCTGCGCAGCTGGCATCCTGCTGCGTGCCTAAGGCGCATGTGCGCAGGGAGCGGCGGAAACCCGGACGGAGCCTAATCGCATCGCTCATTGGCCGTTCCAGCGCACGTGAGTCTGGCCCGCGCGTAGCCCCGGGGAGCCCTAGCCCGTGCGTCACCCGCTAGCCTCGGCGTTCTCCTCGCTCGGGTTTTTGGAGGAGGGCGCGGTCGAGTCCTGGGCCTTTGTCCAATGAAAATCTCTGGCTCAGGACGTTGGTTGCCTGGTGTGTGCTCGTCTTCTGGTGGCCTGTTGCGGCGGTTTGAATTGCGCCTGTTTACCGCAGGGCTCTCTGGTTTCGAACTATGAAAGACGCCTTTCGTTCCTACGGAGTGTTAGGTTGAGTTAGGCTAGTTTTCGTTTTCAGACTCTCGAGAAAAGAAAATACTTGAGGCTCTTAGGCTTCCAAGCTCCTCCCCTGCATCTCAAACCGTGTGCTGGTTCCCAGGGGCAGAGCTGGGGGGCTCTACAAAGAGATGGTAGTGGCCACTGAACTGTGACCACTTCTGGGTTTGTTGTTGTTTTTTTTTTAAAAGATTTTATTTATTCATGAGAAACACAGAGGCAGAGATATAGGCAGAGGGAGAAGCAGGCTCTGCGGGGAGCGTGATGCAGGACTGGATCCCAGGGCCCCCCGCAGGTCAGGACCTGAACTGAAGGCAGATACTCAACCACTGAGCCATCCAGGTGCCCCTGGTTTTTTAAAGAGATGTAATTTGCTGATTGAAAAAATATGTACTGGAGTGTCTGCCATGTGTCGGACATGATTTTAAGTGGTGGGAATACAGTGAAAGCAAAACGTGAATTCACTGATAAGGTGACAGTGAGATTGTGCTTGATTTTAAAGGTGAAGCAACTTGTCCGCTAAGTCCTATTTCGAACGAGAAGGATGCTCCCCCCCCCCCTTAAGTGATCACGACTGTGTGAGGAATTCTGGAGGGAATGTCAGGGCAAATTTGGGAGGGAAAGAAGGTACCCAAAGACTTTTCATTGTAAGGGGGATGGGAATAAGAAACAGAAAAGTCAAACACAACAATGTAGGTGAAACCGTCTTAAATAGAAAAAAGTTACCCCACATTCTTACCTAAGTCTTATCTATTATGTTATTCTTACTAGCCTGCTTAATATTTTTTTTTATTTCTCTTATATTTTAATTCCCTTGGAGGTAGGCATTTATGGGGCCTTCAAACTTACAGGCTAATGACCCCTATTTGTAGACATTTGTATGTCTACAGTATACCAGGGGTGTCTGGGTGGCTCAGCCCTTTAAGCATCTGCCTTTGGCTGGGGTCTTGATCTCCGGGTCCTGGGATAGAGCCCCGCGTGGGGCTCCCTGCTCCTGGCGAAACCTGCTTCTCCCTCTTCCTCTGCCTGCTGCTTCCCCTGCTTGTGCACTCTCTCCCTGCCAAGTGAAAACAATCTTAAAAAAATTTTAAATTTCCTTTAAAGTAAGACAATATTCTGTTGGAAAATAATGTAGAGAGGAGGGCAGCCCAGGTGGCTCAGTGGTTTAGCACCACCTTCGGCCCAGGGCCTGATCCTGGAGATCCGAAATCGAGTCCGGCGTCTGGCTCCCTGCATGGAGCCTGCTTCTCCCTCTGCCTCCCTCTGCCCACCCGCCCACCCGCCCGTCCCTCATGAATGAATAAATAAAATCTTTTTTAAAAAATGTAGAGTGGGCCGACATATAGTATTAAACATTGAAGCAAAATAGAAATGGGTAACTTTACAACCTTGTGTTGTCTATGACAGGGAGGGAGGAGTTCAAGTGGAATAATTGGAGTATCAAGTTCTCCTCAGTTCCTTCTTTTTTCAGCCGGTTCACTTAAGAGTTATTTTTCCCCCCTGTTCCATATACCTGAAATCCACAAAGTATTAATTAAAAGAGTCCTGGAATCAAATGATGTCGGCTGTGGAGTGTCTGAGATGATTCTGTGGGTACTAGAGGTTCCTGGTTTTCGCTAAAAGCCTGGCGAATACTCTCCATGACCACCAGGGGGATATGGTGAGCTCTAGATGATTCAAAGCTTCAGCTTGAGAAAGGGACTGTGTAGTCTTTGCCAGTGTGAAGGACAGGTTTCTGGACTGCTTTGCAAATTAACATGGCCTACAGCCTGAAGGCTTGAAGAAATGAGCCTGAGTCTAGAAGGAAATAGGGTGCAAATGAATAAGAATGGACAGTTAGATCCACAGCCAGGTGGTGTAATTCTTCACCATTCGGCGCAGCACTGTATTTCATTTCTCTGTTGTCATCTCAGTGTCACGCTGGAAAGTGAAAGGAGCCAGAATATAACTTGCATGTGGGTGAATGTTTACCAGACAGAATAGGCAGCTGTCCAATACCTGTGCATACTATATTTCAAATTATATTCTAATTGGTATGTTATTTTAGAATATTTGAAGACTGGAAACTAGTTACAATTTTTAAGTGTTTGACTCCCAGCAATTAATAGGAATTGTTACTAGAGAGTAATCACTAATACTTGTTAAATGTTCATTTAAATGCTGCATACTGTCCTAACTGCTTGATATACATTGTGTAATGAGCCCTTACCACAGTGGTTTCAAGTAAAATTCTATCACTATTGCCATTTTGCAGATGGCAAAACTGAGTTTTATTTTAAGATTTTATTTATTCATGAGAGAGACACAGAGAGAATGAGAGGCAGAGACACAGGCAGAGGGAGAAGCAGGCTCCATGCAGGGAGCCCGACGTGGGACTCGATCCCAGGCCTCCAGGATCACGCCCCGGGTTGAAGGTGGAGCTAAATCTTTGAGGCACCCAGGGATCCCGAAATTGAGTTTTATAGTCATTGATGTGTTATATGACTCAGATAAAATTTCTGGTAAAGCCAGAATTTGGAACCACATTGTCTGACTCCAGAACCTATGCTGTGAACCACTAGGCCCAGCTGACAAAATGGGTCTCATCTTTTATCTCCACTTAGGTAGAGAAGTTGAGTTTCATAATACTGGCCTAATCTATTAATAACATCAGTTATTTCAGGCAGTGGAATAACAGAGTTAGAAATACTTAAAGAAGTTTTTATGTAGTTTAGGTTGCAGAACAACTATAAAATTCAGTCTGTAATAACACTCCTAGAATTAAGTTTATATTTTTATTTGTTATTTTAACTCAATTTGCCAACATAATGAGCCTTCCTTAATGCCTGTCACCCAGTCACCTCATCTAACTCCCCCAAGTTTCTATTTTTAAAGCAAAGTGTCTTTAACCTGGTGACTCAGATGACGTTTTATTCACTTTTCCCAAAGATGAATATCTTGCTGTGGCACCTTCCATCTTCATGAAATAAAAATGTGACATACTTTTGTCACTTTTGTTCTTCTTGTCACTTTTGTTCTGGGAATTTTTTGTTCACTTTTGTTCTCCTTGGAATTTTTCATGTGCCTGCAGCAGATTTCAGGAGCCAGTTCCCATTTCTCCATGTTGGCATTAGCTACGCTGTATTGCAGTATACTGCACGGTGTCACTCCACTTAAGTTTGATTCAACAGAGATTGCCCCACTGAAGCGTAGGAAGTGTTATGTCAGGTAATGTCTCTGTCCCCATGGGTGGTGACAATTCACAGGTTTTACTTTATTTCGAATACCTGGGTAACCACCAACCTGCCCACCTTCCAAAAAGAGAAATAGAGGATGACCCTGAAAGTGAAGTAAGGCAGCAATAAATAAAAAAAAGATGTCACTTTCATTACATAGGACATTTACATTCCATTGATACTGAGGTCTCATTGCACAGGGTAAAAATCAGTCACCTTCACTCTGGATTTTCATTCAGGTTTGGGAGACAGTTGGCTTTGGATAGATCAAGGACCAATGTTTGAAGTTCCCTATTTGGAGAGGGAGGAGAGATGACAAAAGCAGAGATTTGCTCTTCGTGAAGATCAATTTAATAGTTAATTTTTTTAAATTTTTATTTATTTATTATAGTCACAGAGAGAGAGAGAGGCAGAGACATAGGCAGAGGGAGAGAAGCAGGCTCCATGCACCGGGAGCCTGACGTGGGATTCGATCCCGGGTCTCCAGGATCGCGCCCTGGGCCAAAGGCAGGCACCAAACCGCTGCGCCACCCAGGGATCCCTTAATAGTTAATTTTTAAGGATATAGGAGCCTTTTCTGAATTTTCTAGTTGAAAGGGCCAGAATTTTAGTTTATTCTTAATCAGCATGGTATAGTGGAGGGAACCCTGAGCTAGAGGTTGAATCTGAACTTGGGTTCTAGAAACACAGAAAAGACCTTAAGATGCCATTTAAAATCTAACCTTTCATTTAATAGACAGAGAATAGAAAGAATAAATGAGTTGCCTGAGGTCACAGGGACAATGTTAGCTTCTGCTCTAGGGCCTCCATTTTTACTTTTTAGAAATCACCCACATAAGGGGCCCCTGGATGGCTCAGTAGGTTAAGCATCCAGCTCTTGATTTCCACTCAGGTCATGATCTCAAGGTGGTGAGATCAGGCTCTGTGCTGGGCATGGAGTCTGTTTAAAATTCTCTTTCTCCCTCTGCTCCCCGTCCCACGCCAGTTACCCACATGATTTCAAATTCAATCAATACAAGCCCCCTTTCAAATGCTCACAGGTAACTCTTACTTGTACATTCTCATATCTCATCCTATTCCTTGAAGTACGTAATTAGTGAAATTATCTTCCCTATCTCTTTGTTTCGCCTGGATTGACAAGCTACGTGAGGGGCTGTTGGTTTCTAAGGTTTCCAACCCCTGCTCAATAGCCATCACGAGAGGAAGTGCTTAGGTTTCCTTAGGTGATGAAGGTTTCACTGAAGCCTAGTTGGGGGAAGTACAGGCATTGTTTCAGCCAGGGTTCTGAAAGAACAGGGAGGATGACTCTTCCTTGGTCAGGCCCCAGTAGGACCTGACCTATAGTGACGACCATTTATTGGTCTTTCCTTCAGGAATAGGCTTCTGATGTTCCGATCTGCACTGATTCTGCCCTTTCCGCAGCCTGGCTTCTTTATCCCTGCTTCTCTAACTTTTCTTTCTATTTCTTTCTCTTTCTTCTTTCTTTCTTTCTTTCTTTCTTTCTTTCTTTCTTTCTTTCTTTCTTTCTTTCTTTCTTTCTTTCTTTTTTCTTTCTCTTTCTTTCTTTCTTTCTTTCTTTCTTTCTTTCTTTCTTTCTTTCTTTCTTTCTTCTTTCTTTAAGATTTTATTTGACAGAGCAGGCATGTGAGCACAAGCACAGGGAGCAGAAGGCAGAGGGAGAGAGAGAAGTAGGCTCCCTGCATGAGACTCAATCCTTGGGGTCATGACCGAAGCCGAAGGTAGACGCCCAAATGACTGAGCCACCCAAATGCCCCTCCCTAATTTTTCTATTGTGCTAGTTCCCAAACTTCAGTAGGCATCAAACTGGGAAACTTTAAGCATTCCACTCCTAGAGATTCAGGTCCTGTAGGTCTGGGGTGGCTCTGGGAATCTGTGTGTTCAGGTTCCACAGAAGATTCTGATGGGGGTAGGGGGGAGTTTAAGGACCACACCCCAAGCACCATGGTGTCCTCTGGTCTACAAACTTTTTTGTCACACCTCCTTATTAAAAGAATATTTGGGGGGCACCTGGGTTACTCAGTGGCTGAGCGTCTGCCTTCAGCTCGGGGTGAGATACCAGGTGTCTCACCTGAGTTCGAGTCCCACATCGGGCTCCCTGCATGGAGCCTGCTTCTCCCTCTGCCTGTGTCTCTGCCTTGCTCTCTCTGTCTCTCATGAGTAAATACATACATAAATCTTAAAAAAATATTTGAGCACACACCTCCATTATGTATTTATGTCTTTATAACCTGTATCAGTACATAGATATGATACTATTATTGAACATATATTGAATAGAAAATAAAAGTGGAAAAGAAAAAAATGCATTTGAATATTTTCTTTCTGTGCCCCAATGTATCCCTGGGGCTGCTTGTACTACCCTGGCTACCTTTCCATGTGGCTGGAACTACACCATTCATAGCGAGGATCTTTATTGTGCAGAGGCACAGAAAAGTGCCAAACTGTCTCAAGGGGCACTGGGTGAGTTTGTAGACCTTTGGTTTAGCTGTCAATACCTTGTTTTGTTTAACCGGCAGTTGAAGTGGGGTGGAGATGGTGACTGTGCATGTGACACGGTGGGAAACAAGCAGGTTTACCTGAGAGGAGCCCTGAGACTGTTTCTTTAGAAGGGGGAATCTGTGAGCACGGTAGCTTCTGTGGGTCCCATGAACACCTGTCTTCCACCATGGAGTAAGGAACTCTTTCTGAGCCTGGCAAAGTGCAAAGCTAACTCTCAGCTGTGGATGAGGCCACCGTGTATGTGTGGTGCTTGCCCACTTCACTCTTATTCCATTTATTGCATGACTCCCTGGCTTGAGCTTGGGAGGCAGCCCTCAGGATTAGAGGTAGTCAGTGGAAGCCCAGTGCCCCGAACCCTGGAGAACAGCACCTGTGTCTGAGCGGTTGCATGTCTACAGGCAGCTTATTTTTTTTTTAAAAGATTGATTGATTGATTGATTGATTGATGATAGAGAGGCAGAGACACAGGAGGAGGGAGAAGCTCCATGCTGGGATCCCAACGTGGGACTCGATCCCGGGACTCCAGGATCACACCCTGGGCCAAAGGCAGGTGCCAAACCGCTGAGCCACCCAGGGATCCCTACAGGAAGCTTAATGAGAAGTATTAACTGAGTCTCTGAGCTCAATGCCGTATTTTGGTGTGCATCTACTCTGCTCTTGGATACACTCCCAATACACTCCCTGATGCATTTGTGGTTCTTTGATACTGGTCTCTCATCCTAGGGCACCATTTTGTGTGAAGAGCATCATTTCCCTGAGTTAGAGCAGCTGCGTTGGAACAAGCAGACATACGTTGTGATTAGAACTGGACAAATCCAGGATCCCTGAGTGGCTCAGTGGTTTAGCACCTGCATTTGGCCCAGGGCACAATCCTGGAGTCCTGGGATCGAGTCCCATGTCGGGCTCCCGGCATGGAGCCTGCTTCTCCCTCCTCCTGTGTCTCTGCCTCTCTCTCTCTCTCTCTCTCTGTCTATCATAAATAAATAAATAAATCTTAAAAAAAAAAAAAGAACTGGACAAATCCCAGATGCATCTCAAAAATCAAGTGACTTAACTATTAAAGTTGGAAATGGGTTCCCCACATTCCTTTTTTTCCAAGTAATTTTCTTACACCTCCTTGGAGACTCTTCACATTTTCAGCTTTCTTCTGTTGCCTTAAGTATTTGATTTCTGGGTGTTTTATACTCTCAGAGGCCTGGAAGTGTGGAACTGTTTGGAGCTCTATGGAGGGAAGAGGGATGGAGTACTTCTTGCATTCAGGGCAGTTAGCAGCATGTATATGTCTCCATTTCCTGATTGATGGGGTTATTTGAAAATACGTTATTTAGAATTTCATTATTTTTCATTTCACTTTATACTATTGAAAATCTCTAGGCTGGAAACACTGTTTTCCCTGTCGCTTTGCCTTTTTCCTGTCAGCAGGTATGCTTACCATTTTTGTATTCTGTTTTTTTTTTATGCTTATCTTGTCTAAAGATGTTTGCTTGTCAACCTGGTCCCATATACCTGTCATTTTTAATGGCTGTCTATATAATCTGATTCTTTCTTGAGATTCATAAGTTTATTCCACTGAATCCTTTCTGCTCCCACTTTTTTTGCAGAGTTTGGGGAGAGATCTGCTACATTTCTAAAATATCTCTGAAAACAGGCTGCGTTTCAGAACCTGCACCAACATTGGCTTTTCTTCCCTTTGAGGGTGTTGGCAGGAAGCCACTGGGCACACCGGGGTGTTGAACTGCCTTCTCTGAAGTCCATGTCTGTAGGTCTGGCTAGGCTACTTGATAAGAAATCTAGCAAGAGATCTCAGACACCAAACTGGGGAAGAATTAAGCTAACAGACTACCAGATATTTCCGAAGAGTCATTTAGGCTCCGTCTATTACTATAGTGTTCACAATGTAGACATAGTTCAGTGCTGTGATTAAAGTGACTTTCACCGTTAGCCTCTTTGTTCCTGTACGACAAGTGGTGATCTATGGCCGGTTCATCATATGAGGGTGTAATGGTTAGCTAAAGCTATTTTTCTCCAAAGGGCCAGTTATTTTTTTTTAGTTTTTCTTCAAAACTTCAGCTTTAGCAGGAAGGAGCCATAAATTCTGTGACATAGCTGCCTCCTTATCTGTGTCAGGAGTTATAGACGGCACACATAAGACAATTCATGTACCTCTGCATAATGAGGTAAGTTTTATAAATCATAAATCTTCACTTAACATGCAGGTGGTGTTGGGTGCCAGGTTTAGAAAAACTGATGTAGTTGCCAAGTTCATGAATGTCATAAATCATTCATGCTAAGGTAAGAATCGTGCTGTCCTCTGAGGGAGACTAATTTCAAGGTGGTTGTTAAACACAAAAATGTGAGGATCGATGATTGTTTTTCAAAATCAAATGCACTTTTTATTTGAAGGGTAAAACCAGATTACCTTTCTTTTTTTGTAGAAGTCAGTTTTCTAAAATCCTCCCTTTACTCTAAAAAAAAAAAAAAAAAAAAAAAAAATCTGTCAATAATAATACCCTGTCTTCCGGGATTCCTGAAATCTATCAGAAATACATCGCAATATATTACCTGTTCGTTTGCAATCCAGATCTTTAATGTGCTGAAAATGAGATTCAGATGTTTCAATAAATCTTCAGACACATTTAAGAAAAAACTCTCAAGTTCCTTGGCGGGGGGGGGCGATGTTCTTGTGCCATGTTTCACATGAAGTTACTGTGGATAGGAGGGAAGCATAGCCCTCTTTCACACTGGCTTTGTCTTCAGGGCCGAAGATGGGGAAAGAGTGGGGCCTAAAGCGAACTGACCCTCAATACAGAAGCTTGAAGCTATGTGGTGGGGTGTGCCCCTCTAAGTTCTCAGGCTTTATCCAGACTCTTGGAATATGGGTATTAAACTGTTTTCTTTATAAGTTGCTCATGTGATAGATGAAGAAGGCTATGAGGTTGGGTATTATTGAGGAAGGAGAACATGCTAGCAATTTTGGGGAGAAGTCTTCAGAGAGGGGCACCTGAGTGGCTCAGTCGATTAAGCATCTGCCTTTGGCTCCAGTCATGATCCCAGGCTCCTGGGATGGAGTTCCACATCGGGATTCCTGCTAAGCGGGAAGCCTGCTTCTCCCTCTCCCTGTGCTGCTCCCCCTGCTTGTGCTCTCTGTCAAATAAATAAATGGAATCTTAAAAACAAAAAACAAAACAAAACAAAACAAAAAAAACAGCCTTCAGAGACAAAAATGGAGTTTGGTCTCAGGTTATTAGGTTCTCTACAGGTAGTTAAGTGTCTGTATCCCCTAGTATCCACATGAGGCCATACACCAGATGACATGTAATTCTCTTTGGTATATTTCAGAAGTCCTTTTGGGATGAATATGTTAATGACTACCCCTCCTGAGTTCATCATGTGAGTAGCCTGCCCTTGGTTAAAGATCGTAGGGTCTGGTTCTAGGCAGAACAACTTTTTCACAGAATACAATTGAATTTTCTTCTTTGATGTGATAACCCCACTAACTCTGTGAGTCTCCACTCTGAGGCTTAGAAATAGGTCCTAACCTCCTAATGAATTTGCAGAATCATTTATGTGATCTTTGTAATTGAATTAATCTTCTGACAATACTGGGGGGCTCATTCTTATGAGTTCTTTTTCAACCCTTCTCATCTGCCCCTACTGCAAGCTCCCTATTTCTTTACGCCTCCATGCGTTGTGTATACTTTTCGGCTTACCTGGAGTGCTTTTCTTTTCCTAATCAAAATGTTGAACTCCAGGCAGCCCGGGTGGCTCAGCAGTTTAAGCACCTGCCTTTGGCCCAGGGTATGATCCTGAAGTCCTGGGATCGAGTCCCATGTCGGGCTCCCTGTATGGAGCCTGCTTTTCCCTCTGCCTGTGTCTCTGCCTCTCTCTCTCTCTATCATGAATAAATAAATAAAATCTTTAAAAAAAAATGTTGAACTCCTACTCATCCTGTAAAACCCACTTAAATCTCACCTTTGTAAAATCTTCTCTGGCTTCCTGAAACAGAGCTTGTTACTCGATTCCTCTACAGCATTTATCCAGTTCTGCTATGACATGCACAAGGGGCAGTATGCCCATCCCTTCCGCTAAATCGTATTGCTGGTACTTACCATATCTACCATTTGACTTGAAGTGGAAACTCAGTGACTAAATCTCATATTATTTTTATTACCCAAGCCCTAACATACAGCCTTGGGAGAGCACAAAGCTTTTTTAAAGTTGCATTTCATCATAACTTATGGATGCTAAGACTAACTCGTAAAGCATTTGCTTGAGTCCCCTATAGGAATGCCTAAGGGTAGAGAGCGACAGGGGCAAAGAGAAACTTCCTGCATTCTCAATGTGCCCTGGGATTTTCTGGAGATTCTGGGCAGATCAAGTCCTGTTCTTTATTCCTGCATATAATATCTCTAGGACTTTTATGTCTGCCTTTTCATTGCAGTCATTCTAATCTAGGAGTCATCCCTTCACACTTGAGCTATTACACTTAAACAGGTATGACTCTTAGTTTATAAATTCATGTGTGGGGGGAAGTATCACATTTATTTATAATCTTAAATAAAAATACACTCCAATTATATGCTTCTATCCTATCTGACTGGTGGGAAGTTTAACCTCACCTATTTCTCATCTTCACGTTTGAATTGTAGTTCCAGGGTCTTATATTTTGCCATGAGATTAGAGAGGACTTTGAGTTGCTGGTTATCTCTAGACACCCACTGTCCAGTCATTTGGACAGTCCCTTCCGGTCTAGGGACTGAGTGTCCGCTCTTCATGCTTGACTCACAAGATTCTTGTGAGGCTCTGAATCCTGCAGCCTAGGGTCCTGTCTCCTAGTTGTGTTATGTTGGCCAGTCTTCTTTAGGATCATATTCCCGCCTCAGGTGCTTCCAGGGAGCAAGGCTTAGGTCCCCCTTTTCCAGGTCCTACAAACCCATCTTCATCTGCAACCCAGGGGACTCTGGTCTGCTTGGAGCGCTTTCCTGCATCATGCTGCTCTGAGGCCAGTTTCTTCAAGCTCTAACTTCTATCTTACTCATTTACAGAAATCTTTTTTTTTTTCCATTTACAGAAATCTTAATGGTCTTATAAATCCCAAATCCCTATCACTGCAACCAAAACTTTTTTTTTTTTTTTTTTTTTAAGATTTTATTTGTTGGGATGCCTAGGTGGCTCAGCAGTTGAGCGTCTGCCTTCAGCTCAGGGCATGATCCTGGAGTTCCTGGATGGAGTCCCACATCGGGCTCCCTGCAGGGAGCCTGCTTTTCCTTCTGCCTGTGTCTCTGCCTCTCTCTCTGTGTCTCTCATAAATAAATAAGTAAAATCTAATAAATAAATAAGTAAAAACAAGATTTTTATTTATTCAAGAGAGAGCGAGCATGAGGGGTGCGGAGGGGGCAGTGAGTCTGAGAAGCAGACTCCCCACTGAGCAGAGAGCCTGATGTGGGGCCCGACTCCAGGATCCTGAGATCATGACCAAAGGCAGATGCTTAGCTGACTGAGCCACCCAGGCACCCTACAATCAAAACTTTTATCTTTTTCTTTAAATTTCAATGGGAGGTTAAGGGAAATGTCTGTAATCCAATTCTCTTAGGGGAAAAAAAAAAGAAGAAGAAGAGAAGCTAAAAGTTATCAAATCCTGCCATATGCTGATCTGAAACTGGCTTCCTTGCCTTTTTTCCTCTTCTCCATTCAAATTATTTTGCACATTCCAATCACAAGAGTTATTATAAAACTCTTGCCTAAAAACTCAGTGGCTTCTCACTATCTGCAGAATAAAATCAAAGCTTTAAGCTCTTTATTCTACCATTAGGGCTTTTCATGATTTTCTTCACCTTTCAAATCTGACTTCCCATTACTCCTTTGTCAGAAGTCCCTGGTCTAACCCTGTCCTTCTACCCCCATGCCTCCCTTCCCTCCCTCAACATACACATGCTTTCCCATCTCCTCACCACACCTGACTTTGATGCGACACCCAGATCAGTACCAGCTCCTTCAGAGAGCTTGGGGCTCTCTAGTGATCTGGTTCCACAGTGACCCTACAGTGATCTAGTTTTCCATAATGCTTGGGTTTTTCCTTATGTACCTATGTAGTACTATGTAGAGGTGATGGTTTATCTTCTGGTGCATATTTCCACCTTCCTCCTCTAGGTTTATGAGCCTCTCATGTATAGAGACCTCTGCTTTCCTATACTCTGAGCCACTACGGGGGTCTTCATAGTGTGGAGTGCTTACTAATTGCTGATTAGTGGTGATGATGGCAAGGACTTGGGACCCTTCCTGAGCACACCAAGCCATGCCATATAGTGAGAAGCAGGAAAATGAAGGAGAAAGGGGGGCCAGGTTTCCCTTCTGCCATAGAAACATGAAGGTTCTGTTGCTTTGTAGCACCCAGGAGTAGCCTCCATGTCCTGTGTCTGGTACAAGAAGAATCATTTGCCCTAACAGTGATGAACAAAGTCCAGAATCAGAGTGATGGGCAGTCTGCCCAGGTGGTGGGCACTCTGGCTTTGCTGTTCTCTGGCTTCTCTCCAGGTTGCTTTGCCTGGCCTTCCTCAATGGATTTCTCTGTCCTGAATGTAAACTAGCCAAACTCTCTTGAACAAACTGCATTCCTGAACCTGCTCAAAGTAATTCTCCACCCACCAAGCTGTGGTTAATAAACGTGAATGGCGGCTTTCCGCTTCACCTTGGCTGATGCTGTGAGGGTGTCTGCACAAAAACAGGCAGGCTGATGAACCTGGCAGCTTGCATACAGAGAAATGGAGCCAAGAACTTTCTTACCTCAGCCCTCAGGGCTCCATGGGTGTTTCACTTGCTCCCTTATACCAATCGCCTGCAACCCCGTGGTAAGCCCTTTCTGGCCTCCATTGATACTGATCCAGGAGGAGGGAATGGGCAGACAGGATTCTAGCCTCATCTGTTTGGTTGAACTAGATAACCTTTAAATTTCCTTCCAATCCTCCAAATCTTTGATCCTATAATTCTCACTTGCTTTGTTCCGAATCAACATTTAAAATTCCGAGCTTGGTGCTGATTCCTCCAACCTCCTCACCCTAGCCCAATTCCTGCTGCTTCATAGATGGAGTCCTTCTAGCCACACAGGCCTTCTTTCAGTTCCCTGGATGTGTTGTTTCTGCCCTTTCTTCTCACTAGTTCCCTTTTCTCCCCACCAGCCATCTCTCTAATGCTACTTAGCTTTCAGGCCCCCACTTGACATGTTACTGGTATAGGCAAGCCTCTCAAACCCCCACTAGATTAAGTTCCCCAGAGCAGTCCTGTGTATTATCTTCTACTGCATCTCTCACATTTATATTCATTAACCTACTTTTTAGTAAGTATTTGTTTAGCATTTATTTTCTCTGGCATTTTGAAAGCTGCGTGTGTGTGCAAGCCATGTGTCTTTTGTTTTTTGTTTTTTGTTTTTTTAAATTTTTTATTTATTTATGATAGTCACAGAGAGAGAGAGAGAGGCAGAGACACAGGCGGAGGGAGAAGCAAGCTCCATGCACCGGGAGCCTGACGTGGGATTCGATCCCGGGTCTCCAGGATCGCGCCCTGGGCCAAAGGCAGGCGCCAAACCGCTGCACCACCCAGGGATCCCCCATGTGTCTTTTGTTAAAAATTTTGTTACCAGAACCTAGCCCCATGCCTGACATCTAGTAGCTCTTCAGTAAGCACACACTGACTGCCTGTTTTTGCTTCCCATCTCAATCATGCATCTCCCCTGCTGTTCATTCATGGATTCATTTCTGTTATTTACATATTTATGCTTGTCTGTTGAATGTTATGTGTCTCAAGTTGTACTTTCCTGGAGGGCAGAGAATCCATGTATACATTCTCTTTGTATGTGGGTGTATGTGTATACATCTCGTCCACCCCAGACTGCAGGGGGAGATTGAGAAGATAAATGTTACCATGGAAGAGACTGTGAAACTGTCGAGATGGCTTCTAACCCCATGTTGTCCCTGAGGATAGGCAGGCTATGGGGCGGACTGCAACAGCACAGGGAATTTTAGGACACTGTTAAAAGTATTTTCTCTCAGGAGTGCCTGGCTGGCTCAGTCAGTAGGGCGTGTGGCTCTTTATCTAAGGGTTGTGAGTTCAAGATCTCAGTTAAAAACAAAAAACAAAGGAAAGTAGCTTCCCTCAGAACCGTGGTATATAGCACAGGGTGACAGGAGGGAGTAAGGGATGCTTTGGGAAATCAAGAGGAAATGGACAAGTTGGCAGAGCTTGAATCCAACAGGCCTCTTTTTTCCACAAGGACATTAGTGTGCTGTTAAGCCAAGGAGAACTATTAGGCCTGAGAATAGCTCCTCTTGTTATGATCCCCTTGGTGGTATTTTTATTACCTTTAAAAATAGAGATTGAAGAATAACTTTTACAGTTGTGACTGGAACAATGACAAGCAGGACTCATGATGTGTAACCATAAAAGAAACTTTGTTTTTGGCTCCCACTATTACTTTAAATTGGCTCAGTAGTGGGGCGCCTGGGTGGCTCAGTGGCTGAGCATCTGCTTCGGCTTAGGTCATGATCCTGGGTCCTGGGATTGAGTCCCACATTGGGCTCCCTGCATGAAGCCTGCTTCTCCCTCTGCTTGTGTCTCTCTATGTGTCTCATGAATAAATAAATAAAATCTTAAAAAAAAAAAAAACTTTGTTCAGTAGTGATGGTTCTTTTTTTTTTTTTTAATTTTTATTTATTTATTTATTCATGAGAGATACACAGAGAGAGGCAGAAACACAGGCAGAGGGAGAAGCAGGCTCCATGCAGGGAGCCTGATGTGGGACTCGATCCTGGGTCTCCAGGATCACACCCTGAGCCGAAGGCAGGCACCCAACCACTGAGCCACCCAGGCGTCCCAGTAGTGATGGTTCTAACTGCTCCTGGACAAATGCTTTTCTTGCAGGTTAACCAGGAAGCCCCACAGTGACTATATAGTAAAACATGATCTCAATTAGGTACTTAACATGTTCAGCCCAGGTATTATCAGTGTTTCCAAATTTCTTGAAGATTAGCTATTTGTCCTCCCTGAGCTTGGGCTTTACAGCAAGTGAAGGGAGAGAGTGTGGTCCTTGTTTCTTTCCTGAAGTTTCTGACCCACCAGGACTAAAGGAAGTAAGAGGTGGTAGGAAATACTGTACTTGTCTAATGTTGTTGAACCAGGCCATTTTAGATTTTCAATTTTTAATAAAAGATTTTATTTATTTATTAGAAAGAGAGCACAAGCAGGGGGAATAGCAGAGGGAGAAGCATGCTCCTCTCTGAGCAGGGAACCCTGGCCTAAGCTGAAGGTAGATGCTTAACCAACTGAGCCACCAGGGGCCCCAAAGCTGACCTTTTTTTGAAACCAGGAGAGGCCAATATTTAAATCTGGCTTTTTCCTGGGGCACTCTTGTGGATTCTTCAGAGATGTAAACTCTCCACACACATGCACCCATACCTGACCTGGACAAATACATTCTTCTTTATCAGCTGCTTCCTTCCTCTAGAGCCCCAGGTAATTCATCAGTCCTTTTCCAGTTTCTCCATGAGAAATAAGTTCTTTGCTCACAGAAGCCCTAAGACTACGGGCAGATCCCAACACTACCAAGCAGCTGCCAGCCTATACAGTGTTTTTTCTTGGGCTGGAGTCAGAAATTGGTGCACTTTGTCCTTCTAACTGCAGAAGACACATATCCTGTCCTCTGAGGGATCCCCTCCTTTAAAAAAAATTTTTTTATTCATTTATTTATTTGACATACACAGAGAGAGAGAATATAAGGGGGGGGGGCAGCAAAGGGAGAGGGAAAGGCAGGCTCCCCACTGAGCAGGAACTCTAGAGGGACCACAGGCCTCAGGGAATAGTTAAATAATCTGCAGAAGCAGCATTGTTCATACACAAGGCAAGTAGAGATGAACGGTTTGATGGAAAGAAAAAAAGAAAATGCCCATTTTCATCAGCATTTTACTAAACTCCATTCTAACTCCTCCCCTCCTGCCTCCGTTCAGAGCTGTCTTCTTGCTAGATGCAGGTCCCTGTTACAGCCCCAAAGCAATGCTTGCTCACAGCAGGGCCAGCTCCTGTTAGATCTTTGACTCTGTGTTTTCCAGCTGTATTTGTGTCTCTGTGGGTTTAAGTTTGGAAGGGTAGATGTCATCACTTTTGACAAAATGGCTGAATATCTTTACTCTATCATGATGAAAAGACATCTTGGCCTCCTGGTTTAGAGCCAGAGCCTGCCTTGCAGGAAATTCAAAGGCTGCACCCCACAGCTGCTGTCAAGCCAGCAGATGGAGTTGCAATCCTTTTCTGTGTGTCTCTGGGCCTACCTGGGCTGGTGAGCTCAGTGATACTGGACCCCGCTCTGTGGCCAGGGGGACAGGGAAATAAATACAAATGATGGCACCCTATTGCCATAACTGTTTGTATGCAGAGGAGTTTGGTAACATATGATCCTGGGAAAGTTGTTTTCATGTGTGTCTCTGGAGCTCCTGCAGAAGCAGTTGTCAGGAGTGAGTGCTTGTGTGCCTGAGACAACTGTAGGGCATAAGGGAAAGGAAGATGTAGATATCAGAATGAAGTTCTGGGAAGTGGGGGAATATGGCACAGTCCTCTCATTCTGGGACACCTTGGGGAGAATCCAGGAATACAATCAGTGATTCTTGGTGGGAAAGGCCAGCCTTCAAAAGAGAATTTAAACAATGAAGCTGAGTTATTATCTGCCAAACTCTTCTGCCTGAACTGTGAGCACTGAGGTCCCTCTTACTGAAACCTGGAAATTGCTACAGGTTTTTACTTTGGGGCCCGTAGTGGAATTTGAGTTTCCCTGAGATTAGTTCTTTATATTTTTCTAAGAACCCACCCCACAGCTGTATGTATGGCTGCACTTAATAAATAATGGAGGCATGAATGGTGCTTTCATTGAGAACTCTTTTCTGCGCCCTAGGTCCCCTTCTGTGAAATGGAGAGTCCTCACCACCTCCTGCCACGGGGCTCCAGAATGGAGGATGGGGCGAGGGTGGATGCCTACTCTCAGGGGCAGGGCCTGTGACTCTCCCTGCTGACTGTCTCTATAAAATAATCCAAATTTGGAAGTAGGGGTGGATTGGGGCAACTAAGCCATAACCCAAGGCTTAATCCCTGCAGACTGCCCAAAAGGAAATCAACTTCCTAGCTGGTTTTTTGCTCAGTCTTAAAGTGACCGGAGTCAGAGGTGCTTGGGTTCTTGGCCGCAGAGCAGGTGGCAGTCTGTTCTTCATTGGGAATCCAGAGGTGTCTGGCAAGTGTCTTGGCCACATGCTTCCCTGGAGCCCAGAGCTCTTTAAAGAGAAGAAAAGGTTCTAGGAACAAGAAAACTGCTGCTCTTGATGAGGAAGTCAGAAGGGAAGAAAATGAGACTAACAAGGGCTGAAGAGAACGTTCTGTGACTGAAGAGAATGTAAATGGCTCTGCTTGGGAACTTCAAAGCCTTAGCTGGATAGTGTGGCACACAGATGCCTCTGCTGTCACCTACAAAATACTTAACCAAGGACTGAAGCTTGCAAGCAATCACAGACTGACTTTCCCAGGGCAGGAAGCAGTGCCTGTTGAGACCTGGAAAAGAAGCTGTTGGGAGATCCCAGGCTCAGCCCATCAAGGTATAACTTTTCTCTTCTGCATCAGTCCATAGATGGATTTCTGGAAGATCTAAGGTGCAAGTGAAATGGCCCTTCTAGAACAAATCTGGCTTACAGTTGTCTCTTTTCCCTGTTTACAAAATGGTTGCTGCTATGGACTGAATTGTGTCCTGTCAAATTCAGATGATCAAAGCCCTAACCCCAATGTGATGGTATTTGGAAGAGGGCCTGTGGGAGGTATTTAGGTTTAGATGAGGTTATGTGGGAAGGCCCCTCATGATGGAATTAATGCCCTTATAAGACGAGACATCAGAAGGCTTACCTTGTGAGCCTTGTGAGCACGCAGCAAGAAGGTGGCCATCTGCAAGACAGGAAGAGAGCCCTTATAAGAACTCAGCTACTCTTGTACCCTGACCTCCAGCCTCCAAAACAGTGAGAAAATAAACTTAAGCCCACCAGTCCATGGTAATTTGTTATATCAGGCAGAGCTGATTAATACAGTAGCTCAAATTCTCTTTACCACATCAGTGTGTCCATGTCTCCGGCTGCTGCATTGGGTTCCAGTAGGTCACAGAAAATTGCTATTGGTGGATGGGAGACCCCCTCTTGCACCCCACTCTATCTTTCAGCCAAGGGATTATGAAGTCCAGCCCCTTTTACCTCAAAGAAGGACCAATTCCTTGGTGCTCTTCATGCTCCTGAGCTCCCCCATGGGATCAGGCTGAGGCCAAACACAAAGCTGCAACCACATTCTTCTTTCCTGCCATCTCCTGTTTTCTTCATTCTCTTTCTCCTGAAGGCACACCTCAATAATTTATATGACCTGAATCCTGTCTCAGACTCTGCTTCCAACTTAAGACGGCACCTCTCCCAAGTGGTAGAGTATTGAGTACACAAATGGGTTTGTGAGTATAGTGATGATGATTAATGCCCCATGATTATGAAAACTGGGAACAACACCCCGTATTCCTGTGTCCAAAAAGTATAGATGAATAAAGGTCTACCGAGAGAAGATGAGGATGTGTTCTAGCAATCAATAGATGGCTTCTTCAACAGGCATCTGGCAGACAGCATTGTTCTCCTTGCCAACAGGGTTTAAATAGCCTTGTTAGCATAGAACCACAGGCTGAGGTTCCATGGGTTTAACCAATTATGAAAGCATCTTGACTACAGGAACCCTTGAGCCATGAATAGACAGCATAGTGAATTGGGCAGGTCTGTGCTCTTTTTGGGAGTTAGCCAGGCTCCACACTCCCCGGGCTGCATCCAAAGTTGTCTGAAAGGAGAAAGTCAGCACCTGCCCAGGGAACTGCCAGCTGTAATGGGGGGCTTCAGATGCTCAGGTCCTGGTATGTTTTGCTCAGTCTGTTGCCTTCTTCATGTTGCTATTTTGTGCTTGGGAGATTATTTTTCACTCATTTTGTAATAGTTCCCGTTGGTTTCCCTCTTTCTTCCTTTTCTACTCCCTGCTTTCTTCTCTGAGATCAGGCTTCATCATTAGAACCTATGAGATTTGGAACTGGCTCCATCTTGGGAGGATGAGGGTGGATTCTTACATTCTTGCAAAGAAACTTCTAAAAGACAATTCCTTAACTGTTTCCAGTTACCTCTTGGAGCTTAATTTACTTTACATTAACAGTGAGGGTAGGGAGGGATGGAGTAGGCAAAAGAGCAGAGAACTCTCTGTCAAATGTCACTGGGTCCTGGCATGCCACTGCCATGTTTTAGCCCATCTATTTTGATAGTGGATGCAGGAAAACATGAGAACAAAGTAATTTCTTTTCCAATATTCCCTGCCTCAATGTTGACTCACTATTTTTAGAATGAGAGTGGTTCCTGATTCTTGTTCTCAAGAGATCTGGGATCTTTTAGGTCTGGAGGTGAAAGGGGAATTTTCTCCCAATATATTTTGTGGGAGGTAATAAAACTGAGTTAGTTTAAGGACCTTATATCAGACCAGTGAAAGGCAGCTGTTTTCTTTCCAGACATCTCCAGCGAAGAGTAGACTTGCTTCAGGAAGAATAAATCCATGAGATCAGATGATTCGTCAAGGTGTAGACTACTTCCATCATTTAGCTTTGCTTGCTGCTGCATTGCTTTATTCTTAGGTAGGCTCTCTACATGTGGCAACCAGATGACCCCCAGAAGCCCCAAAACAGTACTATGCTTAGAACTCACCATTCTGGAGGGAGAAAGCATGTATCTTTTCCCACAGCTCCTACAAAAACACAGAGAAGACCGTGACTGGTATGATTTGAGTCCTGTGTCCTTCTCTGAACCAGTTGCTGCAGAGTAATCTAATGAACTAAGCTTGGGTCGTGTCCTTACTCCTGAGATTGTAGGAAGCATCTTGTGCCTCCAGAACCATGTGGTTTTAGAATAACTAGGGAATGGGAGAAATTGATTCCCTAAGGAAGTGATGTTTGAGGAGGAACCTGTGTCCCTTATATTGTGCATTGTCTATTCTCCTCTTTAACTGTAGAGTACATCTAGCTCATACAAATGAAATTTCTTACAAAACAGATGATAGGTTCAGCAGCTAATTGTGAATGGCACTTTCTACACTCAGGTGTGAAGAAAGGCAAGCTCAGCTCAAGAAAGGCTCAAATCAGTCTAGCTCCTTGGAGGAGCCTCTGGTTACAGTGTCTAGGGAATCAGGTGGCGATGTCTGAGAACCACCAGGAAGAGGCAGTCTTGGCATGAATCCAAGGGCTATGCCAGGAGGAGCAGCCTGGCACATGGTGGCACTGAGTTAATACTTGTGGAATGGATGCTCTGAGAATTGTAGGTCAAAGAAAAACCTGGGAGAACCGAGAGCTGAAACAGACTCCTGTGGTAAACCAGAGTTCCACCCTTGACCATGTTGTGTTCCCATAATTTGCTGGATTGTTTATTTTTTTTAATTTTTTTAAATTTATTTATGATAGTAACACAGAGAGAGACAGAGGCAGAGACATAGGCAGAGGGAGAAGCAGGCTCCATGCACCGGGAGCCCGATGTGGGATTCGATCCCGGGTCTCCAGGATCACGCCCTGGGCCAAAGGCAGGCGCCAAACCGCTGCGCCACCCAGGGATCCCTGCTGGATTGTTTATAGTGGATATTCTAGGATTTTCCCCTACTATGATTAAAGTTGTTTTGTTGTCTTTATTCTAAACAACTGGTAAAGTGTATGACTTAACTCAAGTTGATGGACAAGGCAGGTACCAGGTAGCAATGATAGGTGGATGCTGGTCTCAGGTCCAAAGTCTTCAGAAACAGGCAGTGTTTTCTTAAGAGTGGCTTTTAGGCTTTTTGACATTGTCAGAAGTTGCCACAATTATAGACAAATATCAAAGAAAGATTCCATAATGGGGGCCTTATAAGCAACATTTTCTTGGATATGAGTGGACTTTGGGAGATATGTGCTGACTTACCCTTCCTTCTGTCTCCCCTCCCGCATCTCCATGTACTATTTTTGTGGCTGGTACACAGGCAGGCATCTGTGTGTAGCCCAGGGAAACATGTGGGCTCTCAGACCAAGAGTTGGCATTCAGTGACCTGGCTGAGGCACAATGTGGAAATTAAAAGATAAAAACCTGAGATATGTGATGGGGGCTATAGTTTGGAATAAATTGGTTCAGGCCCTCTGCCCAGTCAGCCTAACATTCTGGCAGCTGCTGCATTTAATAGACGACTCCATTAACACCTCCTAGAATGGAGGGAAGGAAAGGGAGGGAACGAGAGAGACTTGAGTGTGTATGTGTTTTGGGAGAAATAGAAGAAGCTTGGGGCTTTCCTCCGAGTCCCTTGGGGGAACTTTGTGTGGTCCCCTTAGTCTGTATGC
This sequence comes from Vulpes lagopus, assembly GCF_018345385.1. Classification (NCBI taxonomy): domain Eukaryota; kingdom Metazoa; phylum Chordata; class Mammalia; order Carnivora; family Canidae; genus Vulpes; species Vulpes lagopus. The sequence goes on along the minus strand of NC_054830.1, from coordinate 106,292,083 downwards.
CATCACAGGCTTTGACATCTGGGGTGGAGCTGGGAAGGGTAGTCATTTGGGTTGGGTAGGATGAGGGCTCGCACCACTTGCCTTCATGTCCTCACAGCACAGGGAGGATGAGAAGGAATCTATCCTGCCCACCTGCCTCCACTACAGTGAAGACTTTGTAAGTCCTGGAATTCGGAGGTGAAAAGCATGAGGGGAGTGCCTAGGTTGCTCAGTTAGTTAAGCATCTACCTTGCCGCTCTCCCTGCTTGTGCTAGTTCTTTCTCTCTCTGTCAAATAAATAAATAAAATCTTAAAAAAAAAAAAACACTTAAAAAAACATGAGGGATGTAGGGGTGCCTTCTGAAAGATCCTGTGATAAAGCTGGTAGATGAAGAAAGGTGAGGGCAAAGATGAAGTGAGTCCCAGGATTCAGAAGCTGGTACCTGAGTGAGAAGAAAGTGGTTCTTACTGTAGGAGGAGAGGATCTAGAAAGGAAGATCAAGGAGGCAGACAGCAATCTTCTCCCTGAGGGTGCCTAGGCTGGCCTCTGGAGGCTAGAGAACACTAGAAATGCCTTTGACCATGGCTGAGGAGTGAGACTCAGAACCTGTTAGGTATCGAGGTCTCTGAGACTTCCTGAGTCCCTGGCACACAGAACACGGAGATGCATAATAAGAAACCACTTTTCCACAGAGGGATTTTCAGCCTTGGTATCTTCCCACTCCAGCTTTTTAGCTGCTGTCAGACCACATCAGGGCAGAGTATTGAACCCAACCAGATCACCGCTGCTGGAGATCTTCCCAGAGGAGAGCATGCAATAAGAGGGAGCAGAACAGCTCTGATCCAACACTCTGCTTCTGGCACCCGAGTGCCTTCACCCACTTACCTCATCTCAGAAGTCATTTCCAGGGCCAGAGCTAGGTATTTCAGGGTTATGCCTACCCACAGACTCACAGAACTGAGTGCGACCCTCAGAGACGACTTCTTGGTCAGATAGAGGCCCTGCTTCTCAAGTATATGAGCCTGACCCAGAGTGCTGGACTGGGATGGAGGCCAGACTGGAGGGTGTAATGAACAGGCCGCTAGCTCAGAGGTCAGAGGTGCTAGGGTCAGGGCCTAATGCTATGTAGCTGTGTGAGCATGGGCTGTTATTTTAGTTCTTCATTATTTTTTTAAGATTTTATTTATGTATTTGAGAGAGAAAGAGAGCACAAGGAGGGGAAGCAGCAGGCTGAGGGAGAGGGAGAAGCAGGCTCCCTGCTGAGCACAGAGCCCAATGTGGATCTTGATCCCAGGACCCTGATCACAACCTGAGCTGAAGATGTTTAACTGACTGAGCCACCCAGGTGCCCCTATTTCAGTTCTTTAGACTTTAGGGTTTTTTGATCTCTAAAAAATGAGAATACCTTCCTCAAAAGGCTATTATCAGAATCAGGTAATATGCATTTTAAAAGCAGCTTGTAAAATGCTGGACTGTTTCCCCATCCCTTCATCTTGCCTTCCAAATCCAATGGCCTCTCCTTGGAATGTGAGATAGCTATTGGGTTCAGGGTAAGCACTGGAGAGGTATATGTGTGCTGGGGGCAAGGAGAGGAATGGGGAGAGGAAAGGGTGCAGTGAAATGGTGTCCCCTGAGTTGTGGAGGATGTGACATGAGCTTCTTACCCATACAGTAAGAGTCTAGAAACACCTATTGAGTTAGTACCTGTGGTATAATAAGAAATACATATTTGATCATTGTCCCTGGTTTCTGACAAAAGCTCCTAAAAACCCCTGTAATTTCCTGACTGGTAGGGGATATAGCAGCATCTTTTGTTTCTGACACACAGCTCCTGAATCCTTTGAATTTTCAGGGGGACAGGGGCCTCTTTTGTTCTAATGAGACAACTCTTGGTGGGACTTTAGATAGCTTCAGAATGGGGCTGGTCACCAGAAGAACTAAACTTTCACTAGGGGCCTAGAACTTTCATCCCCACTCCACTGGAGATTGAGTAAACGATTGATTGTGCCTCTGTGCTGAAACCTCCATAAAATCTCCTAAATGACAGTGTTCGGAGAGCTTCCAGTTTGGTAAATACATCCTCATGCCAGGAGGGTGAGGTACCCCAAATCCAGGGGGCCAGAAGCTCCTGTGCTTGGGACCCTTTTGGACCCTTTATAATGTTCTTTATAAATAAACTAGTGAATGTAAATAAAGTGTTTCCTTTTTTTTTTTTTTTTTTTAATAAAGTGTTTCCTTCAGTTCTGTGAGCTATTCCAGCAAATTCCTGCATCTGGAGTGGGGAGTTGTAATAGCCTCCAATTTATAACTGGTTGGTCAGAAGTAGAGGTGGCCAGGGATTTGTGATTGGCATTTGAAGTGGGGGCAGTCTTATGAGACTGGGCCCTTAGCCTGTGAGACCTGAGGCTAACTCCAGGTAGTGTCAAAATTGAATGATGTTGTAGGACACCCCTCTGGGGTCCAGAGAGTTGGAGAATTGGTTGTTGGTGTAAGGAAAAACCCTGCCCATTTGATGTTTGGAATGTTCCATAGGTAGAAACAGATCTTAGTAATAGTACTCCAGCCAGGAAGCCACTGGCTTGAAATACCTGAGGGCCTGATGCTTCTCTGATAAAGGGAGGTCACAGATAGCGACCCAGGAAGATGAGAATCTTGGCCCGCAGAGGGAGGGGCCGATTGTAGACTGGGTCCTTGCTGTGACCCTTCAGGCCCAGCTATCCATCCTGGTTCTTCTGTCTACTGTCCTGTCAGCCTTCATTCCCCTGTTAATCATATAGCCCCACGTTCCATTCCGCTTTCCCAGAGAGAGAATTGGCCCTCCTTACTTCTGTGTACCAGGCCTTGTGAGGTTGCCTCACTTCAGAGCTATGGTTGAAGGGCTTGGGCTCTCATCATAGAATACTTGGTTGCATTAGATTTAAAAAAAAAAAAAAAAAAAAAAGGAAAAAAGGCACTGCACACTGAGGGATTACCATGCACCAGCCACAGTGCTATGTGCTCTTCAGGGCTTATCTCACTAATATAGTCTTCCAAACAACCCCATTGAAGTCGGTTCTATTTTCCCCATTGTGTAGATAAGGAAACTGAAGCACAGAGAGACTGGATAACTATTAAGCACTAGTATTTGAATCCAGGCCTACTGGCTTCAGAGCCACAGTTTGTAAGCAGCTTCTATGCTGCTTCTGGGGTGGGGCAGGTGAAGTTACTCCTCTAAGCAAGGGTGGTGGGCAGGCAGGCAGTGTGCTCCACACATGCATTCCAGAAACATCATGCTGGAGGCAAGGCAAACAAATTTGACTGCAGCGTCTTCTAGCTATTTTGTGAGTGCTCCATTAGGAGCTGCAAATGGCTATGACATGAAAAGGGCTCTACTGCTAATTAAGTTGACAAACACGGGTGGGAGGAGAGGCATGTGGCCCCCTTGAGATACTACAGTAAAGGAACAGCTCTGTCCTTGTTGAATCTGGAGTCTCCTGACATTATCTGAGCAGAGAACTCAGTTGTTTTCTTTGCAAGATGCCTGTAACAAACAGTGGACCACTGTTCTAGGGCTGCTGGTTTACAAAATGCTCTCCTAGACTTTCTCTCTCCCCCCAACCACTGAGCCTCCTGGAAGTAACAGTAGCACTTAGGATGGGGGCTAGGATTTCTGCAGATAATGAAGTGCTCCATGGCCAGTCTGTTCAGACGGTAACCACACGATGTTATCGAACCAAGGCCAGGCAGCTGCTGATGTTCCTAGGCCACACGAGGAAGCCATCCAACAGGGCTAGGTGGTTTATTTCTTGGTTTCATGTCCCCTGTCATGGCCCTGGTCTAGACCCTTTACATGTGAAGTCTGGACTGTCAAAACAGCCTCCTGGCTGGCCTCCTGGCCAGCTGGCTCTCCCCTAAGGTCCATCCTGTACACCTGGCCACATGTGTCTTCCTAAAACGCTGCTTTGAGCTTGCCACTCTCCTTTACCAAATGTTTATTTTTTATTTATTTATTTTTTTAAAAAAATATTTTATTTATTTATTTATGAGAGACATACAGAGAGAGAGGCAGAGAGAGAGTGGGCTCCTCTCAGGGAGCCCGATGTGGGACTCGATCCCAGATTCTGGGATCACGCCCTGAGCGGAAGGCAGGCGCTCAACTGCTGAGCCACCCAGGTGTCCCTTTCCCAAATGTTTAATTCAGTTTTCAAGACTGTCCTGCATGGCCCCAGCCTACCTTCCTTATTCTTTCCTTATGCCCTACATTCTAAATGAAGCTGAATCAGTCTGGAGCCCCTCTGTGCTCTGTATGTGCTGCTTCCTCCAGCCAGTGCTTAAGAAGCATCCACCTGGCGCCTCGGTAGCTCAGTCGGTTAAGTGTCTGCCTTGGGCTTGGGTCATGATCCCAGGGTCCTAGGGTTGAGTCCTGACTCAGGCTCCCTGCTCCATAGAGTCTGCTTCTCCTTCTGTTCCTCCCTTCACTTATTCTATCTCTATCTCTATCTCTATCTCTATCTCTATCTCTATCTCTATCTCTATCTCTATCTCTATCTATCTCTCTCTCTCAAATAAATAAATAAAATCTTAGGGCACCTGGGTGGCTCAGTTGATTAAGCGTCTGCCTTCAGCACAGGTCATGATCCTAGGATCCTGGGATCAAGTCCCCCATCGGGCTCTGTGCTCAGTCGGGATCCTGCTCCTTCTTCTCCCTCTGCCCACCCCCCTGGCTTGTGGTCTCTCAGATAAATAAAATCTTTAAAAATAATAATAAATAATTTTTTAAACCTTAAAAAAGCATTTGCCCACCTCCTCTGTTCCCTTCTGTCAGAATCTTGTGTTCTCATTCATTCATTTTTCCATTCAAAAAGCATTTATTTTGTGCCTCCTTTATGCCAGCCCCTATGCTAGTGTAAGACACAGTCTTTGACCTCAGCTAATACAAACAGGTAAATACATGCAGGGTGATATGTGCTGTGGTAGGGTGATGCTCCGGCTTTCATGGGCAGGCCCACCTATTCCTGCCTGGGGCACCTGAGGCAAGTCAAAGTAGGCTTTCTGGAGAAAAGGTGAAGCAATGAAAAGGCATTGGTCATGTGAGGACATGTGGGTGGCAAGAACTGGCCAAGAATGTGTTGGGTACTGGGCTCTCTGTTGCAGGGCAAACTAGACATGTTCTCCTGAACCCTCAGGGAGAATCTCAGGCTGATCCTGTCGAGCTGGGGAAGACAGGTGATGGGAAGCACTTGTACTCATGTGAGAGTGGGATCTGGGCCTGGGAGGAGGAAAAGAGGACAAAGAAGGTTCTCTGCGCCCTGTGGGTTAGTGACCTCCTCCAGCTCCCGAGTCTCCTCTAAGACACGAATGCCACTGGAGCAGTTGGGTTTCCAGGGACAGCCCCGAAGGCAGCCTCATCCCACTGGCAGTCACTGAAGCCCCTGCCCCAGGCCTCATAGGCTGACTCTGATAGACAGCAGGTGGGTAGCTCCTCTCAGCCATTGCCCTCTGGGAGTGGCAGGAATAGGCTAATACACTCAGGTGGGGAGGAGGGAAGGGCGCGGAAGGTAGCCCTCGCAGCCCCTCTTTAGGATCCTGAGAGAAGACTCACAAAACCATACATGGCATTTAATCCCCACAGATACTTAATATGAGTAACATAACCTGTTTTTCTGAGACATGGCCTAATTTATTTGGGGCCTCGGGCTTAGTAATTTGACCTTGCCAACCCGCAGTTCTGATGCGCGTGCGTGCAGCGCTGAGGTTGTGGGAGGGGTGGATTTCTCTTGCTTGGTGTTCCTCCTCTGCTCCCACAAGTCTCTCCTGTTCCTGAGCTAGGACTGGTGACCCGGAAATACATGGCCAATCTAGGGGAGAAGGCAGAGCACAGAGGCTCCTCTGAAGACAGCGAGGGATCCCTGGGTGGCGCAGCGGTTTAGCGCCTGCCTTTGGCCCAGGGCGCGATCCTGGAGACACGGGATCGAATCCCACATCAGGCTCCTGGTGCATGGAGCCTGCTTCTCCCTCTGCCTGTGTCTCTGCCTCTCTCTCTCTCTCTCTCTCTCTCTATGTGTCTATCATAAATAAAAAAAAAAAAAAAAAAATGAAGACAGAGAGCGAGAGGCCTGGTGCCACCAACAGTGATTCAGTGTAGCTCGGCCTGGCTGCTTTCCCTGCGTCCTGGTGTCCTTCCTGCTTGAATTTCTCCACAGTAAAGCAAGCTGGGACTACTAAACTCAAAGCACCTGGGTTTCAGATTCTGTTCTGTGACTTGGGTAATCATCCTGAGCCTCAGTTTCTTCACCTGTAAAACGGAAATGGTAACACCTGCCCTACCCAGCCACAGGGTTCTTATAAATATTAAATGACGTGACTTATTAGAAAGTGTTTTGTAAACTGTAAATAGCAATGGTAAGAATAAGAAGAGGAAGAGAAGGCAGCACCTGCTAGTTATTGAGCATTACTGTACTAATTGCTGGCTCTTTATTCAAATTATCTCCTTTTATTTTTTAAAAGACTTTTCCTTTTTTTTCTTTTTCTTTTTCTTCTTTTTCTTTCTTTCTTTCTCAGAGACAGGGAGAGGGAAAAAGAGAGCACAAGTAGGCACATCAGCAGGCAGAGAGAGAGGGAGAAGCAGGCTTTGAGCAGAGAGCCCCATGTGGGGCTCCATCCTAGGATCCCGGGATCATGACCTGAGCTGAAGGCAGATGCTTAACTGACTGAGCTACGCAGGTGCCCCTTTATCTCCTTTTAATCAAGATACCATTATTTTTATTCATATCTTCTCTCTCTCTTAAGATTTTATTTAAGATTTTATTTATTTATTCATGAGAGAGAGAGAGAGAGAGAGAGGCAGAGACACAGGCAGAGGGAGAAGCAGGCTCCATGCAGGGAGCCCGATGTGGGACTCAATCCAGGACCCCTTGGTCTCCATACCCAATGTGGGGCTCAAAACTCATGACCCCAAGATCAAGAGTCACGCTCTTCCAACTGAGCCAGCCAGGCACCCCATATTCTCTCTGTCCTTCACTCTCCCATGAGAACTTCCTTGTCAGCTCTTGCTCACGTTGGTTTCTGGCTTCTTTAAACTAGTAAGCACCATCTATGTTAACCTCCCATTATTTCTTATGTTTAAGTTCTTTTTTCCCAGCTGGATTATAAACTCCTTCAGCATAGGTACTACAGACTCTACCTCATTTGCTTTTCCTAAGATATCAAACGAATGGCAGGTGCTCTAGAAAACCTGAGATTGAAACTTTATGGCCATGTAACTATTGCATAAGTCGAGAATTCCATACATTTTGCAAAGCAAAGCTTTGGATGGAAAGTTATTCATCTCTGTCTTTGTCACCAGGAAAGGACCCATCTGCTCAATTCAGATTGATAATCATCTTTACAAAGCCTTCCAAACTCCTAGACTGAGAACTCTGATACATGACCTGCTTCTAGAGACACTAATCATGTTAGCCCCCACACCTCCTTCCATACTTTGGTCCTGCTCCACACCTTTCTCCATGCTTATACAAATGTATGCAGCAGATGTAGATGAATTCTATTAATAAAAGACAGAGTAGCCCCCTTGTAAGACTCAGGAGGATGCAAAGAAGACTAGAGTGAGATATCAGGATGGACTTCCCTCTCACCCCCCATGGTGGAAACTCAGGAGCAGGGATATAAGGACACTAAAGAGTCCTTAAAAGGAGATTCTTCCTGCTTCTTAATTCTCTCCAACTTCTCTCTAGTCACCGCCCTCTGGCCCAGTGGGCCCCAAACACATTAGCCTCCTTTCTCAGCATTGGACCCACCAGGTTTATTCCAGCATCGGGGCCTTTGTATTCCAAAATCCTGGAAGCTGCTGCTCTGAGATCTTCGCCTGGCTGCCACCTTTATATCATTTGAGTCTTAGCCTAAATTATAAGTCTTTCCTGATCTCCCAATTTAAAATAGCTTCCTTGGGGTGAAAATATAGACTATACACATGTATTTGCTTTTTATACGATAAATTTCTCTGGAAGGGTGCACAAGAAATTAACATTTGTTGTTTATAGGGAAAGAAACTGGAGAACTAGGAACCAGAGCTGGTAGGGAGGCTTCTCTGCATATCCTTTTCTATTTTTTCGTTTAAATTTAGACTCATTGAATATATTATCTATTCAAAAATTAATTTAAAAATACAAAGAAAAAGAGAAAATAAAGTAGGCCCCTGCTGAGTGTTCTTTATTTACTTTATAAATTTTATTTACCAAACTGGAAGTGGGCGATAGTTTGCTGATCCAATCCCTGCTCTATAATATCTTCTTATTTGATATTCATCCTAGCACTGATTATTGGTTGCTTGTGTCTTATCTGCCTTCTCCCACTAGAATGAAAGCACAATGCTTTTCTGTCTTTTACCAGCATATTCCTGCACTGGGAATGGTTTCTGGCTCATAGTAGGTACTCAATAAATACTTGCCAAATAACTGAGTAGTTAATGAATTATGTTTGTCAGGCTGAAGGGAAAAGCACCCCTCCTGGGATGACTGGATGGCTCAGTTGGTTAGGCGTTCCATTCTTGATTTCTGCTCAGGTCATGATCTCAGTCATGAGATCTCAGATCCAGTCCTGCATGGGGCTCTGTGCTGTGCACGAAGCCTGCTTAAGATTCTCTCTTTCTTTCCTTCTGCCCCTCTCTGTCCTTAAAAAAAGAGAGAGAGAGAAACTTTTTGGGTATCTGGCTGGCTTAGTCCGTGGGGTGCATAACTCTCAATCTTGAGATTGTGAGTTCAAGCCCCATGTTGAATGTAGAAATTACCTTTTTTTTTTTTTTTAGGGTTTTATTTATTTGACAGAGCAAGAGTGCAAGCACAAGCATGGGGAGCAGCAGGCAGAGGGAGAGGGAGAAGCAGACTCCTCATGGGGCAGGTCGCCTGTTGCTGCTGCAGTTGCTGCTGCAGGGCTCGATCCCAGGACCCCAGGGTCATGACCTGTGCTGAAGGCAGACACTTAACCAACTGAGCCACCCAGGCACTTAATAAATGAAGGAAGGAAGGAAGGAAGGAAGGAAGGAAGGAAGGAAGGAAGGAAGATAAGGCTGCACCTCCAGGAGGAATAATCTCTAGTTTGGTCATCCTCAACAAAGCCAAATCTGTCGTTCTTGCCTCAAGGATTGCTGCTCATGTGCGCTTCCTGAAAGCAGATGGAAGCTGAGTACCTCTGAGGACCTGTTCCATAGCTTGTGAAACAAATGGATTCACCACTTGACGGTTCAGGAAGAAGAAACTCTTTCTCAATCTCTCAGTCTCTCTCTCTCTCTCTCTCTCTCTCTCTCTCTCTCTCTCTCACGCACACACCCCTCCACCTCTGCCCCTAAGGGAGTGAGGGAACAGGACTCTCACTGCCAGAACCTGGGTCACAGCCAGGACCTGGGGAGGAAGAGGAGCTGGGGAAAGGGGAAGGGGCGGAGGGAGTTTGGCACATTGTAACTTAGGCGGTGCATTGCCCTGAACAAACAGCCTGCATCACCATGTGCTGATTAATTTTTTAAATGTTTCTGAATCAACACATTCCTTGCATGTGCGGGGCTGGGCTTTTTGCAGCCATGCAGCACTCTGGCCAAGAAAGTGTGGGGTCCGGAAGAAGAAATAGCTCTAGATGAATCACCCATGCCACTGGATACTACTGCCTACCAGGGGAGCACCCTGATCCAGAGGAGCTGGGCCCATCCTACAATGCTTAGAGGTCAAGTAGAGGGGCAGTAGATCCAGGCTGTACTACTTTTTTTCTTCCTTGGAAAAAGGTCCACAGGCAGGTTCATCTTTTACCTCTCCCAACACTATCTTCACCACCAGACATGGCTTCATGCTTACTCAGAGGCAGATGAGAAGGCTCCCAGTAGAGTACTCTGGAGAAGCAATAAAAAGGGTGAAGGTTTTGGAGTTGCCCAGGTGTGGGGGTAAATACTGGCTCCTTCACTTGCTAGTCATTGAATCTCCAGTGAGTCATGTAAAATCCCTGAGCCATAAGCTTTCTTTTTTTTTTTTTTTTTTTTTTTTTTTAGCCATAAGCTTTCTCACCTTTCTCTACAATAGTACTTTGTAGAGTTATTTAAATTAAAATAAAATAATAGGGTGCCAGGCTGGCTGAGTCAGTAGAGCATGCCGGCTCTTGATCTCAGGTTATGAGTTCAGGCCCCACATTGGGCATAGAAATTACTTAAAAGAATAATAAGCATAAAGTACAAGGAATTGCATAGATGCCTATTAAAGAGGTTTTAGGGAGGCAGAAAGGCAGTGTGCTTGCCCAGCAGTGTCTAGGAAGGAGGACTGACCGTTTTAGACTGACTACTAGCAGCAGAGCTCATAAAGCCTCATTTCAAACAGTTGAGAACGTCCTTTGGACTTTCCTGATCAGGATCTAGCCTGGTTGTGTCGGATCCTCTTTGTTTCAGCCTCAAGTTCAGATGTATCCGCTGGCTTTCATTGTCTGGTTCTTCTGCAGCTTTGAGAGTTACTTAAATCCTCTGTCCTTTGTTCATATAGAGGGGCCTCTCTCTCAGACAGGCTCTGGACTGGAGCTGAACCTGAGGGAAGGTGAGGAGGCCCACCCAGCATGTGGGCTGTAGCTCACACTTCATCCCTCCGCACCTGGGATGTGTGTCTGTGTTTCCAGGGTGTCCTTCTAGAGCCCTGGGAAGGAGCCCATGGGTGCCCTGAGTGGAGACTCCGGAGGAGAGAGTTGAGCAAGTGTTACTGAATGCGTGGCCGTGCTGGCTGAGTTCTAGTCCTGTGGGGGGTGGGAGTGGGCTTGGGGGGCTGGCTCACAGCATTGTGTATGTGCAGATGCTCTGGGTATGTATGAGGTTCTATGTGGGGCTTTTAGGATTTGTCTGTAGCTTATCCCACCCCCCATTCCTGGAGGGGGAGCTGTAACTCAGTCCTCAGGCTACCTACTGCGTTCCCCTTCCCCCAACCCACCAGCCTCTCATTCTGTCACAACAAGGAGGTTTGGCAGAAAGAGAGGCAGCGTGGGTGCTGCAGAGAGAAAAACACCCCAAAGTTTCAGTAAAATGGCAAGAGAGATGCCAGCACACAGGGAGAAGGAGCCTTCTGTTTCTCACAGCCTGCACTGCTGGGCTGGGGTACATATACCATGATTTCCTTTCCTTCCTTCCTCTTGCTTTCTCTTCCTTCCCATGTCATATTCAGGAAATGGAGACCTGCGGAGAAGGGAAAAAAAGGAACATAGATGCTTTTCCCCTGGGATCAACATCTTCTCTAACCATCAGAATAGGCAGTTCTGTGCTTCGCTTGCTCTAGGCCAAGTGGGTTTGTGCGCACGCGTGTGTGTGTGTGTGTGTGTGTGTGTGTGTGTGAGAGAGAGAGAGAGAGAGAGAGAGAGAGAGAGAGAGGGAGGGAAGGAGGGAGAGAGAATTTGTGTGAGTATATTAGTACGTGAGTATGTGTGAATGTATGTGTGTATGTGAGTGTGTGTGAGAGTAGTATATCAGTATGCAAGTGTGTGTGTGTTGGGGCGGGGCAGTAAAGATAAAGAGCAGATAAAACAAAAGCAAATATAGGTTGGTGAGATGTTGACCTTGGATAACCTACACATGAATAAATGAAAATTTACTGCATTTGTGCAATAGTTGGGCCATTATCCAATATTTTGCAAGATTACAATAAAGATATATAAAAGGAAAAACCTCAAGTTAGATATTTTTCCTTGTGCTTTTGAAATCAGGGCATTTCATGTGAGCAATAATGGCTCCTTGTTTATAGGGTAAAACCCTCATTTAGTAAAAAGTTTTGGAATATAATTTTGTGATCATTTCACCTAAATAAGAGCTGGAGTTCATCTTAGTGCTATTTGCTTATAAAATATTTGAGTTTGAGGGCAACCTGGGTGGCTCAGCAGTTTAGTGTCACCTTCAGCCCGGGGCATGATCCTGGAGTCCTGGGATAGAGTCCCATGTCAGGCTCCCCACATGGAGCCTGCTTCTCCCTCTGCCAGTGGCTCTGCCTCTCTCTGTCCCTCTCTGTGTCTCTCTGTGTCTCTCATGAATAAATAAATAAAATCTTTAAAATATATATATTTGAGTTTGTAAACAAGATCCCAAGGGGAATGTTTGTCCCACTCAAGAAAACAAGTTACTTTTCACCTCTTTGAAGTTTCTATTTGCATTCCAACAATAGTTGGAAAAAACAGCTGCCCTGTTTCTTTATTTAAAAGCCTGTGATGCAGGGTAGCCCCCGTGGCTCAGCAGTTTAGTGCCTCCTTCAGCTCAGGGCCTGATCCTAGAGACCCAGGATCTAGTCCCACGTCAGGCTTCCTGCATGGAGCCTGCTTCTCCCTCTGCCTGTGTCTCTGCCCCACTCCCTTTTATGCATAAATAAAAGTCTTAAAAAAAAAAAAAAGCCTGTGATGGGTTTAAACAGTTTATCTGACCTAGGTCCATTCATGTATGATCACAATAATTTCTAACATTTATTGAGTGGTCATCATGTACCAGGCACTATTTGGTACACAACCAAATAGGGTGGTATTACACTTTATAACAAGGCATAGAGAACTTGAGTAGCTTAACCAAGTTCATACATGTAATAAATGTCAGAGCAGAGCTTAAATTTGGGTTTTGACCCCAAAGTACCATGCCTTACCCCACATGCTGAATTGCATTTCTTTATATTTACTGTCCAAGGGTGTCAAGCATTGCTGGCAAGAGAAATGATTACAGGTGCCTACACAAGATCTGTCCTCACAGAATTCTTGGTTTCTGATCCAGACCCAGTCTGTAGGGTCAGTGCCTTGGCATTTGGGGTTAGCCCAGCTCAGAAATAACAATTCCTTTTGTTGGAATGGGGGAGGATAAACTCAGCTAGGTTGTAGCCCATGAATCTCTTTGGAGAATTTTTCAATTCTCCCTGGGAGACCAAGTTTTGTAGTGTCCATAGATATTTGGCCTGAGACATTGGCATGAGGAAATCGGTAAATGCAAAGCATATGATAAAGAACATATATAGCATTGTGATCACCAACCTAGCTGAGAAGGCTGTCAGAAGGCCCTGGGAAGAGTGTAGAACATTGAGGAAGGCCAACAGCCCTGAATTCCCTCTGGAAGGGGTGAGGGAGAGGATGCAGAGGGAGAGTGATGGCAGAAGCAGAAGAGAGGGCAGGATGTGAGGGCATGAGTGACAGAGAGGAAGCCTGCAACCCTTTCAATAATGGAGAAGAGCTGTATTACTCTAACTATATGGAATAAGAACTGGCCTGTGAAGGTGGGGTGGGAGCAGCCTGGGAATAAATGGAATGAGAGAAGAAATTGAAGCCATTGTTTCTGGCTTGCTGATGGGCAGATATCAGCATGTCCAGGGTCTCAATGCTGAATTCAGTGCTTTTCCAGAGATAAATGGTATAGCTCCAGGAGGTTACAGTGGGGCCTACAGTGAAAACTCAGAGGCTCTGGAATATTTTAGTATGAGAAAAGAGGACTAGTCATTTAGACTCCAAAGGATTTTTTGTTGTTATTTCAATGTGTTATTTCACTATTAGCACTGGATTTAACTATAAAACTTAAGAGAGATCAAGTAAGAATTTATGAAAAAGGAGGTTATAACATGCCAAGTTCTCTACCAAGATGACTCTAGGGGTAGATTGGGGAGGGAGGGGGATCTAGAAAGGAAAGAATTGGAAACTTCACCAAGCCATTGAGAAGCCTAGCAGAGCAGAGAATATTTGGAGCAGTCCTTGCCTGCAGGCCTTCCCTTAGAAGATGCTAGGCCAAGGGTCACTCAGTCAGGTCATAATCCTGGAGTCCTGGGATTGAGCCCCACATCGGGCTCCCTGCTCAGTGGGGAGTCTGCTTATCCCTCTCCCCTACTCATGTACCCTCTCTCTCAAGTAAAAAAAATCAAATCTTAAAAAAAAAAAAAAAGAAAAGAAAGAGGTATGCCAGAGTAGAAGGGAGAGACCATTAAGCCAATAGCTGGTACAAGGACTGTAAGGGATATAGCTCTTGTGCTGAAATTAATGAGTTCTAGGGAAGACTCATTCCCTGCAAGGGGAGACGGGCAGAGTGTGCACTAAAGACCAGGCATCCTCATCAAAAATTCTTCATTTGAATCTCCTCTGAATCCAGCCACTTGATTTATTTTCAGTTAGGAGAAGTGGGCATATATCACAACTTGATGAGTGTTAACCATGGTCTGTGACCTCCTTTGGGATGACTGGGCCCAGCACAGGGAATGGCTTTGCCCCTGTGTAGATCCTGCTAACTCAAAATCTACCAGAGCCTGAAATCCTGCTCTAATAGATGAGCAGTCTCATCAATAGATGAGACTGAGAGCCTAGGATAGAAAGAAAAATTAAAGGGTGCCATGAATGCCAGAACCCCAGTCCCAGGATCATGCCCAGCTAGACCCTTAGATTTTAATATTGAAAGGTTTGTCTATACACAGTGCTGGAGTTAATACTTATTGAACATTTTGGGGGTGATATAGGGGATGAGGCTGCCCCTCCTCTTGAGGAAATGAGCAGATGGCCATTTCTCCTTCAGCCCTTCCCCTCTTCATTATTTTCACCCTTGTGATCCTTCTACCTCTATAACCTCCCTTCTCTTTGTTTTCTGGCCCTTTCCTGACCTCTTTGGTCATTTTCCTCTCTGAATATCTCCTTCTACCACTTGGTCATTCCTAACCCCCTAAGCTCATCTCCTGGTCTTCTGCACTCCCCTCCTGCCCTGGAGTGCTGCAAATCAGATTGCTCTGTTGGCTTCAGATCACTCTATGGCTCCAGGGGAGGTTAAAATTCTGTCATCTTGCAAGTGTATCTGCACCTGTACCTGCACAGGTATCCCTGATTTCCCTGAATTTAGAAATTGTATGAATGAACTAATCTGTTAGAGGCAGATGGAACCTGGGCCAGAGGAGTCTGAGCTGTGCCCAGGTTATATTAAATATATGAGTCAAGGGGCTCCTAGGTGGCTCAGTCAGTTAAGATCTCCTTTCAGCTCACATCATGATCCCAGGGTCCTGGGATTGAGCCCCATAGGGCTCCCTGCTCAGTAGGGAGTCTCCTCCTCCCCTTCCCTGTGCGCCTCCCCACTGCTCATTCTCTCTCTTTCTCTCAAATAAATAAATAAAATCTTAAAAAAAAGAATGAGTCAAGAAGCACATCCTGACCCCATGTTTTGAGTATAATGGCTAAAAGACCCGGAGCAAATTATTGTGAATTATTGTGTGAATCATTACATTTATATTAGGAACAAGCAAGAAAGACCATAGGAAAGGATAGTGTTGTGGGTGAGATGTTTCTCACATTTTATCTTTTGACAAGCGTATTTGAGAGTAATCCACATACTGAGACTTTATTCACTCTCTGTCTATAACTCCAATTTCAACAAAACCTAAATTTGAAGCCCTCAACTCAGACTCTGTTCCATCACAGAGCACCAAATCCCATGATGGTTGCTCTTGGTACTGGTAACTTCAGGGGAGAGTTGAATGTGTATGTTTAAGTGACTTTATGGGGAAATTACACCTAAATTTTTCTTGCACTGCATTTTCTCAGGGAAAGATGCTTTGGGGTTTTGGTCAGGGAATGGCTTCAGAATGGCTTAAGTGGCTTTTCATTCTCTATGGAAAAAGGGACCTGAATTTACTCCCCTAATCCACAGTTACCTGAACTCTGAACTGCCCAGCAAAAAAAGGTTAGCTGGTTAATTCACTGTTTCGCCCCCCCCCCCCATTCACTCATTTATTCACAAAGAGTGTGAAACACAGGAGATGTAAGAATGGAAAAATCATGGTCCTTGTCCTCCAAGAGGCAGTCTTGTGGGGGAGATGAGCATAGAAATAATCATATTCCAGGTTGCTAATTGCTATTCCACAGGACCTGGGAGGAGGGAACAGAGAACTTGAAAGAGGAAGGGAAAGAGGCGCTTAAACCACATCTTTTCAAAGAATGAAGTAGGAGTTGGCTAAACTGAAAGGAGGGAGAAAGCAGATTCCAGGCTGAGGGAACAGGGATTACAGAGGCACAAAGGAACACAGGGGAGAATGGGGAGTTTAGTATTGGGATGTCCTATGGGAGTGTCTGAAAAGAAGACTAGAAAGAGAAGTCAGCGACCAATTAGGAAGTGACTCTGCTTGGCTTGGACTTGATCACACAGCAGTGGGGAACCACCAAAGACAGTTAAGGGAGCAGGATAATCAGCTGTTCCCTCTATAAAGAGGTCCCAGAGTAGAGGCGGGTACCGACAGTTTGCCCCAGGGCCCCATGGGCAATAGCTCCTGACATCCATCTCCTGTCAGGATGTGCCAGCAGGGGAATTTTTTCCTCCCACTGTTCCTCTCATCTGTGTGGTGAGCACTTAACAGAAGCCAGGCTCTGAGTCAGGTCCTGGGGAAACACAAACGAAGAAGAACCACTCCTTGCTCAGACGAGCTCACAGTCTGGTTTAGTTTTTCCCAAATCCCATACTAGAGTATTCACTAGCGCATTTCCTACCATGGTGAATTGGGGAGAAAAATGAGGACAATGTAGTGAGTCTTCAAAGAAATCTAAATATATTCTGTACAAAATCTTTCTTCTATAATGGGAGGTTATATTTGTATGTGCGTATTTCCTTGAAAAGAGATAGTAAATGGAAGGCTTTGTTGTGTTTTGTTTTATGTTTACTTGACAAAATGAAAAGTCAGCAATATTTTGTCAGATCTCAAAAACTGTACGTGTGAGAGAAATTTGCTGGTTAAAGCTTAATTTCCTCATTACAATGGTGGGAGAGGAGGCCTTTTTCATGCAAAAGAATGGACCTGTGCAGGGAACATTGATTTACCAGACATGACTGAGGTAAAAAAAGCAGGCTCTCACGGCATTTCCCACCCTCTTTAGAGTCAGATATGGGGGAAGGGGAGAGTCCCTGGTTTGGAGAGTCAGGATTTAGGAATTTCCTCTCTAGAGAGCAGTCGCTCTTCCTGAGAGCATAGAGAGGATGGCTGATGTTCTAGGAGCTTACAGGCCCGGGAGCTTTGAAGTCATCAAATCTGGCTGGGGAAAGGATAGCACTTATGCAGACAGGTCCAACCGGAAAAGCTGTTGAAATCGAAATGGGATGCTGCGAAGTGAGGAGCCTCTGGCCTTGCCTTACAGTGTAGTGGAATGTGGTTACCAGCTTTTATCACAATTAGCTGGGCGTTCGGGGTTTCCATGGCCAAGGCATAAATAACCCACACATCAGTCCCTGCAGTCAAATCGCCGAGCCAGTCACACTCCTGCTAGCAATGAAGCATTAGCCCCTGAGCTCAGCCCACATGTCCTGCAGCAAAGCTGCAATCATCCTGTTTATGACTTAAGGCTTGTAGGTTTAGACTAATTTAGGAATCAGTGGAGAAAGTTTTGTTATGAAGTGGCAGTTGGTCTAGTAAATAGGATGCAATACATGCTTGAAATCCAGAGGTTGGGAGCTGCTGCTCTCATGGTAAAGTCAGACATGTAAGCAATGATTTCCATACAGGTAGTAAATACAAATTCAAAGGCACAGAGAAGCATGGTGTCGAGGGAGAACGGTGAGTATAGTAGATATAGAAGTAAGGTGCATCTGGTTGGCATGTCTGAAAGGTGGGCTAGAAAGGGAGGCTGGAGGCTGATTGAGCCCGGCCAGACCAGGAGTAGATCCTGTGGAGCAGAGCTGTGGAGAGAGCTGCTGAGCCAGAGAGGAGGAGGATGGGGGAGGCTTTCCTGAGGAGCTAGCTCCCAGGGTGGTTCTGTTGCCTAGCCCCCTGCCATAAGGCCCTCTTCCCTCCTTCATCTTCTTCTGCCCCACATTTCCTGTGTGTGCCGGGCCCAGAACATCCTCTCAGTCTGCCGCTCTAATTACTTCATTCCATTTTAATTCTGCTGAGTTAGGAGCCTGTGAACTCAAGAGGAAATTCACGCAAAATACCCCACAAATTGAATGTGCTGGCACTTCAGAGACACATCTGACCTGATCTGCCCCTTCACATTCCCTTCCTCTGACATCGCCTCCACACACCTCAGACTGAAAAATCAAGGGTAAGATGTGCTGACCCGGAGAGGTGGTGAACTTACAGAGTAAGGTGTTAGATTTGACTGCCTCAGCCATTATTTTCTGGGGGAGGGGACAGAGACAGGATGGGGGCTTCCTGATGGGGGCTTTTCCTGGTCCCTTTTGAGAACTGCTGGGGCCCATGTCTTCAGTTCCAGAACATCGTGCCTATATGTGAGTTGTAGTGTTTCCTCTTCTCTAGAGATCTTTATGAATTAGGAGAGATACCTTATTCCCAGTTGTTTGTTTATGGAGTTGTGTAGAATGACCTCTTAAAATGAGGGGATTGCAGTTTGTAAGTTAGCAGGTCTCAATTTTTTTGGTCTTAATGTTCCTTTATACTCTTAAAAATTATTGAGGGTCTCCTAGAGCTTTTAGGTAGATTAGATTTATTGACTTTACTATATTAAAAATTAAAACCCAGAAATTAAAATAATATTTATTAATCCATTTAAAAACAATATCCATTATATATTAACATAAATAACAAATTTTGCTGAAAAGGGAGCTATATACTTTCTGAAAACAGAACTATAGGGATCCCTTGGTGGTGCAGCGGTTTAGCACCTGCCTTTGGCCCAGGGGGTGATCCTGGAGACCTGGGATCGAATCCCACGTCGGGCTCTCGGTGCATGGAGCCTGCTTCTCCCTCTGCTTATGTCTCTGCCTCTCTCTCTATCTCTCTCTGTGACTATCATAAATAAAATAAATAAATAAATAAATAAACAAACAGACAGAACTATATTTTTAATTTTTTTAAAGATTTTGTTTGTTTGTGGGCAGCCCTGGTGGCTTAGCGGTTTAGCACGGCCTTTAGCCCAGGGTGTGATCCTGGAGACCCAGGATCGAGTTCCATGTCAGGCTCCCTGCATGGAGCCTGCTTCTCCCTCTGCCTGTGTCTCTGCTTCTCTCTGTGTGTGTGTCTCTCATGAATAAATACATAAAATATTTTTTTAAGAAAAGATTTTGTTTATTTATTTATTTGAGAGAGTGCACAAGCAGAGAGAGGGAAAGGATCTCAAGCCAATCCTGCAGTGAGTGGGGAGCCCCATGCAGGGCTCAATCTCACCCTGAGATCATGACCTCAGCTGAAATCAAGAGGCAGGCACTCAACTGACTGAGCAACCCAGGTGCCCTGAGAACCATATTTTTTAAAACAAAATATGTGTGGGATGCCTGGGTGGCTCAGTGGTTGAGCATCTGCCTTCAGCTCAGGGTGTGATCCTGGGGTCCTGGGATTGAGTCCCACATTGGGATCCCTGCCGGGAGCCTGCTTCTTCCTCTGCCTATGTCTCTGCCTCTCTCTGTGTGTCTCTCATTAATAAATAAATAAAATCTTAAAAAAAAAACCACACAGAACATTGGTGATAAATTGGCATGTTTTGCGTTTTTGCAAATCTCTTTAATATCTGGCTTAGTAGAAGACACCTAGATTCTTATTTCTGCTGCTGCACGCATTCAGTTTCAATCTGTTGTTTTGGTTGAAGTATATGAAGAGTTGAAAACTCATATAGTTGAAAAAGAATATTTTAGCTTTTAAATAACTGTAGATCTTTTCCTTTGATACTACACTAAAACTCAACATACGGTAATTTCTTAAAGGTTAATTACAATGTGGAATCTGAGACCATATCAAATAATTCCTACTGTATTATATTACATCCATTGGCTTCTCTTGCACTTTAAGCAGATTTTTTAACATCACATATTGGTCATTTGGAAAATATAGATCCTTTGAGTTACGTAGATCTTCCAAATGTTGATACATTTCATTATATAATATTTTAAAAAATCATATTCATTCTACTACCATCAAATCTCATCAGAGAAATCTTTAAGCATTGGGAAGCTGTCACGCTCATTGTGGCAGATATAAGTGTTCCAAAATTCTAATTTTTGCTTGAAAGCTTACATTTTATCATTGGCAACAAATGCTGTCAGTTGTTTTCCGTGGAGTGACAGGCTTACTTTGTTCATTTTGGGGAAGTGGTCTGCCAAACACCAAATCTGAATAACCTTAATTTGTCTTTCAATCATTCTTTCAAGTGAAAATATGTCCCATGGGGCAGCCCTGATGGCCCAGCAGCTTGGCGCCACCTTCAGCCTGGGGTATGATCCTGGAGATCCGGGCCTACGTCAGGCTCCCTGCATGGAGCCTGCTTCTCCCTCTGCCTGTATCTCTACCTCTCTCTGTGTGTGTGTCTGTCATGAATAAATAAATAAAATCTTTTAAAAAAAAAAATGTCCCATAGAAAAAGAGGCTAACTCAGCTTGAAACTCAAACAGTTGCAGAAGTGCTTCCCCTGGAGCCTCGGTGTCCATCGAAAGATGAATGGATAAAGAAGATGTGGTTTATGTATACAATGGAATATTACTCAGCAATTAGAAACGACAAATACCCACCATTTGCTTCAACGTGGATGGAACTAGAGGGTATTATGCTGAGTGAAAGAAGTCAATCGGAGAAGGACAAACAGTGTATGTTCTCATTCATTTGGGGAATATAAATAATAGTGAAAGGGAATATAAAGGAAGGGAAAAGAAATGTTGGGAAATATCAGGAAGGGAGACAGAACATAAAGACTCCTAACCCTGGGAAACGAACTAGGGGTGGTGGAAGGGGAGGAGGGCGGGTGTTGGAGGGGAATGGGTGACGGGCACTGAGGTGGACACTTGACGGGATGAGCACTGGGTGTTTTTCTGTATGTTGGTTAATTGAACACCAATAAAAATTAATTAAAAAAAAAAAAAAAGAAGTGCTTCCCCTGGGGACAACCATTATATTTGGGATATAGCAGAAGTGCTTTATATGTATTTTGTATTTCCTCAGACATAATATTAAAGAGATGTACTCAAGAGTTCAGATAGATAGATTGATTGATTGATTTAAAGATTTTATTTATTCATGAGACACACAGAGAGAAAAGCAGAGATACAATGCTCCCATGCAGGGAGCCCGGTGCAGGACTTGATCCCGGAACTCCGGGATGAGCTGAAAGCAGGCACTGAACTGTTCAGCCACCCAGGGATCCCAAGAGTTGAGATTTAGAGGCACATGGCTGGCTCAGTCTGTAGAGATGTGACTCTTGATCTCAAGGTCATGAGTTCAAGCCCTGTGTTGGCCATGGAGCCTACTTTAAAAAAAGAAAAAAAAAGTTGAGATTTAGTAAAAATTAATAATATTTACTGTTTTATCAAGGACATTCCTAAGTGAAAGTGATTTTGTTTTTTGACTGCATGTGTGTGGCAGTGAACAATACAAGGACTGCTAGCACATTTTTGTTCTACGCTTTGATTTCTGCTTGGGTGCAAAACTATTTTACCACCCATTGCTTTTGTACTATCAGTACAAATGTTAACACAATGAAAAAGGTGAATAAATGTCTTAATGGTATTATGAAAATAGTTTTGACCTCATGGACCCCTACGGTCTTGCAAAACTCCCAAGGGTCCTTGGATCACACTCTTGAGAAATACTGCCCTAAAAGACATGTCTGAGTTCCTTAGTGTTTGACCCTAGTCCTCTTTTCTTCTCACTCTTTACTCTCTTCTTATGTGAACTGCTCTAGTGCCTTTGAACTACCTCTGAGCAAATGACCCATATATTTGTTTTTCTAGCCCTGACCTCTCCTTGGAGCTCCAGACCCTCATATCCAGCTGCCAATTCAACATTGATATTGGATGTCTCAAAAGTTCCCCAGGGCAGCCTCTCTAAGACTGCACTTGTGGTCTTCTCCCATGTTGTCTTCCACACAGTTATACAAGCTGGAATCCTTGTCCTAATCACATTCCCTTTCCCTGCCACATCTAGTCAATCATCAGGTTCTATTAATTTTACCTCCTAAATATCTTTTTAGTCATAACTTCTCTCTGTCTCCACCATTGCCACCATTACCAAAGTCAAAGACATCATTATCTCTTGCTGGAATTACCACAGCAGTCTCCTTTATTGTAGTGGAGTGATTTTTTTTTTTTTGGAGTGATCTTTTTAAAACACAAATCTAACCATGCAAAACTGCTTACTTAAATCCTTCAGTGACCTCCCACTGCTCTCCAGTTGAAGATTAACATCTCGAACATGTCTGACTCCTCAATTTACATCCGGTTCTTTGGTATATGCCCTCCTAGAAAATGTTCCTTTCTTTCAAAAGGCTCACTATGGTTTGGTTTGTAATTTTTTTTTCAAGATTTATTTTATTTATTTATTTTAGAGAGTGTGCATGAGTATAAGGTGGGGGAGGGGCAGAGGCAGAGGGAGAAGCAGACTCCCTACTGAGCATGGAGCCTGATGTGGGGCTCAATCCCAGGACCCTAGTATTATGAACTGAGCCGAAGGCAGATGCTTAACCAACTGAGCCACCCGGCTGCCTCTGGTTGGTACTTACATATTCATGTGGGATTGTTTGATTAGTGTCTCTCCCTGATGAGATTGTAAATTCCATGAGAGCAGACATTTTGTGAATATTTTCTGAGTCAATGAGCACATGAGGCCTAGGACAATTTCTCTGAACATAGATTAACCACTGAAAAATCAAGTATTTTCCCTGGCATTGGGGGAAGACCTGTTTTTATTTTTATTGTCTCATAGCATTTCAAAGAAAAATGTTGCCTTGTCCCAGGCTTTCCATCAAAATGTCCTTCTAATCACAGGGGCACATTTATCTTCCTTCTGACATAGGAGCCCTTTTTGCTCTCCATCACTCATGCTGCCCAGTGGTTCTTAGAGAGGGTTAGCTAGCAATGCTGGCCCTTCAGGGATACAAAGGAGGGTGCCTCATCTCTCTCTCCCACTAGGTGATTGGCTGGGAGGCCCATTTCAGCAAGAGAGAATAAAATATATCAAGTGGAGGTGCCAAGAGGAAAACAAAAAGAGAATGAGTCATGATGTTTGTCCTCAGGGAGAATTCAGTCAGCCACAGGAGACAGAACCCGCTTTTGGAATTTTTTTTTTTCCGGCGGAGGTCAATATAGCACTGGAAGTGACCCTTCCTGCACAGCACATGCCAGGCACTTTGACTTTTGTCCTCCTACTTAGCCTTTATAACAACAATATGAAGTAGGAATTATTGTTCCATTTGTATAGATGAGAAAATAACTGAGACCCAGAGAGTTTAAGTAACTTACATACTTAACATACCATATTAGACCTGTTTACCTATGCTGTAGACAGCCCCTTTAAGAGACTGGCCACAACTTGGCTGCATGCCATTATTATGTACACAGGACCTCTCTGCCCCCCAGTTTTTTTTTGTTTGTTTTTTAATATTTTATTTATTTTTAAGACTCTATTTAATCATGAGAGAGACAGAGAGAAGCAGCGACATAGGACACAGGGAACTTGATGTGGGACTCTATCTGGGATCTTGGGATCACACCCTGAGTTGAAGGCAGACGGTCAACCACTGAGTCACCCAGGCATCCCTTAGTTATCTATTTATTTGAGAGAGAGAGAGAGCACAAGCAGGGGGAGCAGCAGAGGGAGAGGAAGAAGCAGGCTCCCAGCTGAACAGAGAGCCCAATGTGGAGCTTGATCCCATGCTGGGATTATGAGCTGAGCCTAAGGCAGATGCTTAACCAACTGATCCACGCAGGCGCCCCTAGGGGGTTTGGAATTTTAGTTGGGTAAGATGGAAAAGTTCTGGAGAGGGATGGTAGTGATGATTGTATGGATGCACTTAGTGCCACAGAACTGCACACTTAAGAATGGTAAATTCTATGTATATTTTACATTGAAAAAAAAAAAAAGACTTTACATTGATTTCCCATGTATCAGGGCCCTATAAATGCTGGTTTCTGTCTTCATCCCAGCGCCCTTACCTCAAGGCAACTACCTGGCTCTCCTCCCAGACCCTGAGGCACCACAGCTCCCTGCTCTAGAGAGCCAGAGGACCACAGGGCAATGAAGTAAAGTCTCCAGGCCTGGAAGATAGGACCGTTATGTGCTGGGCACTTTGCAAGGCAAGAGGCCAGGACTTGAGGTTGCTGGGTCTGAGATTTGACCAGGTCCCCAGGGTCTGGGGATGCCAGTACATGGGGCAGTATCCAGAGTCCTGTGGGTGGAGGCTCTCTCCCCGAGAGAGAAGAGCACCAGGAAGACTCCTTGTCGGGAAAGAGTGGATAGTTGAGTTGTATCTCTGCGGGAAATTCCAGAGCTCTCCTGGGAGGTCTTCTTTCTCCTAGCCACCAGTTTTCTGATCACATCACTACAATGTTCGTTGTGTGCTCTCTGGAGCTGGGCTGCCACCCCCCCCTTCCTTACAGGAGATGACTTCAGCTAACTGAGTAGGCCCTCTGAAATGGTACCCAGGGCACTGTCTTAATTCTCCCTGGTGAGCAGGCATCCAGGGCCCAGGGCTGGAGCACAGGTGCTGGCTGGGAAATTGCATCCAGGAAAGCACTGAGGGGGAAAATTGGAAGTATCAGGATTTCCCAGGTTGCTATTTCACAGGGGCCAAACATCTTTAGCAGCAACACTAATTAGGATCCAGGAGAGTCAGGCCTGGCTGCCTAGCCTGCCCCGGCAGTCCTTGAGAGTGGCCTTGGGAGGCAGCAGGGCATAGGCACAGCTGCAGGGAGGTATAGGTTCCAGGGCTTGGGGACTCTGGGAGATGAGACGTGTGAGGAGGGGGAGCTGGATAAGGTTAAGTTGCTGGGGCCCCATGTCCTTCAGCATCCTTGCAACTGCCATAAGAAGAGTGGAAGTTAGGTCACTAGGATGATTTCTGCCTGCCAGGTATTCAGAGGTGTCTTCACTTCAGCTCTTCTTCTGTCTCATCTTTGGTGCTTCCCCAAAAATTCTCTTGTCTGTGCCACCCATGACTTCCTCGTTGCTGATTTCAGCAGCCATGATCATGTCTTAGTCATTCTGGAGCCACATCCACACGGATGGTTGCTCGTTCTTTGCTAAAACATCCTTTTCATTTGGCTTCCAAGACACCCCTTTCTGTGTTCTCCCACCTCCATAGTCTCTGATCCTGGCTCCGCCTCATTGTCTTCATCTCTGGGATGGCCTGGGGCGTCATCATACTCCTGCTTCTTTAGTCACTTCCCTAAGTAATCACATCTATCTCCAGCCGTTAAAGCTAGCACCATGTTTATGAATCCCACATGGACATCCTCAGCCCCTACAACTTTCCTGAACTTCACACATATATCCGGCTACTACTTGACCTCTCCATGTAAATGTCACCGATGTGCTTCTCAAACTCACTGGACCCCCCAGTCTTCTCCCTTGTGATAAATGCAAATCTATTCCAGCAGTCCCCAGACTTCAGGCATTCCTGGCTCTTCTCTTTCCTTAGCACCCCCTTATCCAATTCCTCAGGGGATGCTGTAAGTTCTACATTTAAATTATCTCCAAAATCTGGTCACTAATATCTAGTTACACCACTCCTGCCCTCATCAGAGCCGCCAGGATTACTTGCCTAGGCCATTTCGATTACCTCTGAATTGGTTACAATCTGGATTAGGCTGCTCTATCAGATTCTCCAAAACACAGGGTTTTATACAAGACAGAAGATTGCGTCTTCTTGAATGTGAACCTGTGCATGAGTAGTCGGGCTGATAACAGTCATTCCACATTGTCAGGGACCCTAGCTTCTCAGGGCTTGGGGCTCTGTCATCTTCATGTGACTTCTGCCTTATGGCCTAAGGTAGCCACACTTAGCTTCATGAGGGGTTGGGAAATGAAGTCCTCTCTGTTCTTTTCTTTTCTTTTCTTTTCTTTTCTTTTCTTTTCTTTTCTTTCTTTTCTTTTCTTTCTTTTTTCTTTTCTTTCCTTTTTTTTCTTTTCTTTTCTTTTCTTTTCTTTTTTCTTTCTTCTTTCTTTCTTTCTTTCTTTCTTTCTTTCTTTCCTTCTTTCTTTCTTTCTTTCTTTCTTTCTTTCTTTCTTTCTTTCTTTCTTCCTTCCTTCCTTCCTTTCCTTTCCTTTCCTTTCCTTTCCTTTCCTTTCCTTTCCTTTCCTTTCCTTTTCTTTTCTTTTCTTTTCTTTTCTTTTCTTTTCTTTTCTTTTCTTTTCTTTTCTTTTCTTTTCTTTTCTTTTCTTTTCTTTTCTTTTTGGAGTGCTCTTTCTGAGCAGCCTTGTGCTCAGCTAAGATGGGGAAAGAGTGAATGAATCTTGGGGGAAAATGAGTCGACTCTGCCATAGCTTCCTAAGTGGTTTCCCTGTTTCTGCTCTACCCCCTGGGAGGTTGTTCTCAAAATGGCAGCCACGGGGCCCCAGGTGGCTCAGTTGGTAAAGTATCCAACTCTTGATTTTGGGTCAGGTCATGACCTCCAGATTGTGAGATCAATCCCTGTGTTGGGCTCTGCACTGGGCCTGGAGCCTGCTTAGGATTCTCTCTGAGAGACGCCTGGGTGGCTCAGTGGTTGAGCTTCTGCCTTTGGCTCAGGGCGTGACCCCAAGGTCTTGGGATCGAGTCCCACATCAGGCTCTCTGCATAGAGCCTGCTTCTCCTCCCTCTGCCTGTGTCTCTGCCTCTCTGTGTCTCTCATGAATAAATAAATAATTAATTTTTAAAAATCTAAAATCTTATGGTCTACAAGGCCCTATGTATCTTAAGCATGAATTTTTTTCTTTTAAGTATTTTTTTAATTTTTAAAATATTTATTTAGTCATGAGAGACACACAGAGAGAGGCAGAGACATAGGCAGAGGGAGGAGCAGGCTCAATGCAGGGATCCCAATGTAGAACTCGATCCCAGACCCTGGGATCACACCTTGTGCCAAAGGCAGATGCTCAGCCACTGAGCCACCCAGGCATCCCAAGTTTTTTCTTTTTTTTTAATTTATTTATTCATGAGAGATACAGAGAGAGAGGCAGAGACACAGGCAGAGGGAGGAGAAGCAGGCTTTATGCAGGGAGCCTGAAATGGGACTCAATCCCAGGGCTCCAGGGTCATGCCCTGAGCCAAAGGCAGAAGCTCAACCGCTGAGCCACCCAGGTGCCCCTTGAGCACCAATTTCTTTCTGATCTCATCTTCTGCCTCTCCCTGCCTTGCTCACTCCATTCCAGCCATGCTGACTGCTTGCAAAATGCCCCCACCTCAGGGCTTTTGCAGTTGCTGTTCCCTCTGCCTGGAGCACTCTTCCCTCAGATAGCTGCCAGTCCAGTTCCTTCACTCCCTTCAGGTATCTCTGCTCAAATACCACCTCCTCACAGTGGCTTCTCTTGACCCCTATTCTCACTGTCCATAGCCCCCTAACACTACTTTGTTTTTCCCAAGGTAGTTAATACCACCTGAAATACTATAGGTTTACTTACTTTATATTTGTTTCTCCCCATTAGACAATAAGATGCAAGGTTCACATATAGCAGGTGTGCTATAAGCCCTTGTCTAAGGATGAATGGATAAAGATGGCAGTGCCTGGGTGCAAAGGTGCCAGGCCAGAGCTTCTTTCCTAATCATTTCAGAGAGGACCCTTTTTTTTTTTTAAAGATTTTATTTATTTATTCACGAGACACACACATACAAAGATAGAGAGGCAGAGACCTAGGCAGAAGGAGAAGCAGACTCCATGTAGGGAGCCTGATGTGGGACTCGATCCCGGGACTCCAGGATCACCCCCTGGGCTGAAGGCAGACGCTAAACCACTGAGCCACTCAGGGATCCCCAAGAGGACCCATTTCTTTCTTTCTTTTTCTTCCTTCCTTTCTTTCTTTCTTTCTTTCTTTCTTTCTTTCTTTCTTTCTTTCTTTCTTTCTTTCTTTCATTCTTTTTCTTTTTCTTTCTTTTTTTTTTTTTTGAGAGTACCCATTTCTTGATATCTGTTGTGTTTCCAGTTTAGAAGCAGAGATTCATTAGTGTCTTGCTTCCAGGCACTTCTCCAGTTCACTTATCAAATATTCACTAGGCATCTAGTGTGTTGGATATCTAGTATGGAAGATATAAAAGGAGAATAACCTATATACCAGTACTGGCCCTCAGGAAACTTACAGGTTAGTTAGGAGCCTGAATTTTGTCTTCTTTCTTTTCTTTGCAAGTATGACCATTCAGGTATGGTGTAAAAGGTCATGGAAAGAGCTCCTCTTTCTCCTTATGGTGTGGCCTGGATGGAGACAGAGGGGAGGGTATGAAGAAAGGCTGCCCCATTTTTTTTTTAAAGATTTTATTTATTTATTCATGAGAGAGACACACAACAAGAAAGAGAGAGGCAGAGACACAGGCAGAGGGAGAAACAGGCTCCACGCAGGGAGCCCAACGTGGGACACGATCCAGGGTCTCCTGGAAAACACCCTGAGCCAAAGGTGGTGCTAAACCACTGAGCCACCCGGGCTGCCCGAAAGGCTGCCCCATTATGGGTGAAGTTACAGTGGGCTTCTTCATCTTACTCCCTGGTGGTAGGGTCTAACTCCTAGTATGCTTAAGAAACTGAACCAGTTCTCATTCACTGGATGACGGGAAAAGATACAAGATGAATGGGGTGGCCAGAGGGTTAGGGAGATGGTAGGGAGGGACAGAGCCTCAAGGGGGCCAGCTGGACAGAAAGGTAGCTCACAGAAGTTGAGTAGGAGATATTTTACCTGAAGTGATTGTTCCATTATCCTTTCCTGTCCTCAGCAAAATATAAAGGGTCAAGGTTATTTTCCCCAGACTCCTCTGTGCAGGGCCGCTTAGGCACTGTTGTGACATTTACAGGCTGAGGTCAGAGGAGGCCTGGCTTTGGATTTCCACATGGGGAAAGTTTAGTTATTTTTTTTTTCTTTGAATGAGGCTGCTTTTTGCATCCTTTCCTAATTCTACTTTGTCTTGACATTCCCCTCTTATCTGAGGTAGAGCCAAGAGCAGTGGTTCTCAAATTTAAACACGGGGCCACTTGGAGGGCTTGTTAAAACAAGATTGTAAGTTCTCACATCCAGAGTTTACTAATTCAGTAGATTGAGGGTAGAGCCTGAGAATATACATTTATTTATTTTTTTGAAGTATTTATTTATTTATTTATTCATTTGTTCATTCATTCATTCATGAGAGACACAGAGGCAGAGACGCAGGCTGAGAGAGAAGCAGGCTCCCTGCAGGGAGCCCAACGAGGGACTTGATCCTGGGACTCCAGGATCACTCCCTGAGCTGAAGGCAGGCAGACGCTCATCCACTGAGCTACCGAGGTATCCAGAGTATTTACATTTATAGCTAGTTCTCAGATGATGTCGATGCTGCTGGTCCCAACCACTTTGGGAGAACCACTGGCCTAGAGCAGCTAATTTGGTTGCTAGTTTCCCACTCCAGTCATTTTCCCTCATTCTCCAACCACAGAGAAATTGGCCTTCACTTATCACAAGATTAACTTAAGGATTTCCTGACCATTAGGGTTATGGTCGAGTCAGACCCAGGATCTCCCTCCCTGTAAATCTTTGAGAATCTCTTCCACTGCCATGTGTCTGGGTGAGTGAAGATCTGTTCTCCCCCTGCCACAGGTCTTCCCTCCTCAGACAGGGAATCCCTAGACCTGAGCATTGCAGAAAGGGTTGCAGGTGGAGGCTAGGAGAGCAATAGAGGCCGAGTAAGCAGAGGGAACTCCCTTCCCTCCTATATTTCTGTTTCTTAGAGATTAAAATATTTGTTTCTTCCTGAGCTCTGCTTATGCCAATGTCTGGGAAACCATTTATGCTTAATGTCTCCAACCCATTAGCTGCCCGGCATGAGGTTCTGCTAATCAGGCTCCTTAATGGCAGTGCTCTGAAGAGTGAGGTAGTGAGTGTCTGCACCAGCCTCCCAGCCTCAGCTGGAGAGGAAGTGTCTAGACAAAGATCAGGGCCCAGATAGGCTCAGAGGTGTCCTGAGAATGATTCATGCCTGTGCAGGAAGCCCATCTGATAGTAACCTGTCCTCCCACATCCATTTTGGTAGACATGCCATAGTAGGCCCTCTGATCACCTTGGCTGAGATGGTAAGACCCTCCAATCCTACTCTAGCCTTCTTTCTCTTCACATTAGAGGACAGTGGGCTCCTTCAGAAACATATTCCTATACCAGTGGCCCTCATCCAACATTCACTGAGTACCCCTATGCATGAAAGTCTCTCTTCCATATCACCTGCTTCCCTGCTTCCCCCTTTAAAATCCAAAAAGCCTGTACTTTGTTCTACCATCAAATAGGTGGTAAGGGCCTTTGGCCAGGAATCTAGGTTATCCCTGAGGATTGTTTAGCTAAGACTGTGGTTCTGTGTTGCTGCTCCTTCTGCAGCCACTCTTAAAAAGTTTGGGTTCTGTGGCTTTGATCTACAGAAGAAATATTTGGAGTACTTTCTTTCTTTCTTTAAAAGATTTTATTTATTTATTCATGAGAGACACAGAGAGAGAGGCAGACACATAGGCAGAGGGAGAAAGAGACTCCATGCAGGGAGCCCAATGTGGGGCTCCATCCCGGGACTCCAGGACACGCCATGGGCCAAAAGCAGGTACTAAACCACTGAGCCACCCAGGCATCCCTGGAGTACTTTCATTTAAGGGTGACTAGGTGATATTGCCAGACAGGAGGCATGCCTTAAATCCAATGTCAAAGTATTTTTCTCTTGCTCCTCTTGACATCACATGATGCTTTTGGTCCTACTAGATAACTCAAACTCTTGGCAGCTCCACAAGTTGCTAGGAGATGAAGATACCCTCCCCCCCACCTACACCCCCTTCAGTGAAACACTTGAGAGAGGAGGTGAGTCTCTGTTATTAAGAGGCATGAAGGAGGGGATCCCTGGGTGGTGCAGCGGTTTGGCGCCTGCCTTTGGCCCGGGGCGCGATCCTGGAGACCCAGGATCGAATCCCACATCAGGCTCCCGGTGCATGGAGCCTGCTTCTCCCTCTGCCTGTGTCTCTGCCTCTCTCTCTCCCTCTGTGACTATCATAAATTAAAAAAAAAAAAAAAAGAGAGAGAGAGAGAGGCATGAAGGAAGTCAGCATGTGCCAATGACTGGTTCATGCTTACCCTCTCCTCATTTCTTGGAACTTCAGGGGCTGGGACCGATTGAACATCTTTAATGGGAATCCCAACATTGAGTGAGCCCCAAGAGCCATCAGAATCCCAGGGCTAGATAATGCTGACTTTATTCCTTCCAGGCAGGGAGAGCATATAGGCACCTATATTCTGTGCAGCTGATTGGCCAAGAGCTTGGGGGCCTTCTCTTTCTTGCGTTTGTCATCCTGGCTCCTCAGCCTCAGGTCCGAGGCATGGGAAACTCTCTCCAATCTGCTGGAACAGAACACCACAAGCTGCTCCTGTTATGATCTGGGCTGCCAGGTCCCCAGCCTGCTGCTGCTGGAAGGAGACTATGATGTTAGTAATCAGTCCACAGCATCCCTCCACATGTCAGTCCCTTCATTTGGAGGGAGGGGAGCCCATTTGGAAAGAATCACATCTGAAGCAGGCAATTTGGGGAGCAATGGGGACAATGGATGAAGGGAAAGTGCTCCAGTCACCAACTGGGCAGAGCCATGTTTCCACCAGGCCACATGTACACATTCTTTCCCCATAGCCCAGCCCCTCCACATGGCCTCTCCAGGCCCATCTGCCCAACTCTCATCCTCTTTCCTGCTCCCGGGCCCTGGAGAAATGACAGCATTCTCTCTGCCTTTGAGGCCCTACTCGACCCATGCCCAAGATATGAACCTCCCAGGTGGAGGCTGGCTTACAGGCAGGGGGTATAAGCAGGGCAGAGGCTAGAACTAGGTCTGGGCTGATGATCCTGTGTTCTAGGGCCAAGGGTAGACAGGCATACTTAGCAACTGAAATGTTACCTCCTTCCGGGCCCCCTTCTCTACCAGGACATAATCTGCCTGAAGCAGGCCAAAGAGGTGGAAGACTTATGCTTGACTCAGATCTGTCCCTTTCCTACCTGCTAGCATTGGTAGATTGACCCCTCTGGGTCTCCGCTTCCTCATCTGTAAGATAAGGGCATTAGGTAGGTAATTAGAGAAGGAATGAGTAAACTGGGAACTGCAGTACAGATCTTAGTTATCCTTTTCATGCCCTGACCCTTTGGGCCCTCTAGGATGCCAGTCACACAGCAGATGCTGTCTGGTTTCCCTGAAGGGTCAGGATGTTCCCAGGAGGCAGCCCCATCCTGCCCAGGAGCAGCCAGAGGCCTGACATTTCTAGGAAGGGTTACTGTGAGCCTGTTGTTTTTCCAAGGGCCCAAGGTTGAGGGTGAGTGTGAAGCACTGAGGTCAGAGGAGCCACTGTGGGGGGCTGGGGGTAGGGAGGGGAGGTAAGGTCTCATTTCCATTGCTTTGCCCTGGAAGGCCAGAGAGTGTGGGGTGTGTGCGTGAACACGCACAAAATTGCTCTCCTGCTTGGCTCTGGTTGGGTTTGAAGGAGGAATCCCCACTGGAGATTGATGTCACAGACTTGCCTTCCCCTCCCCCAGCCTCATCCTTGGTGATTTAAAGAAATTATTTGGACATAAGAGTTAATGAAAGTAGGTTGCTAGTGTGTGGGCGAATTCATCACTGTCTTCCTGCATTCCAGGAGCAGATCTGTCTTTCAGGGTGAAGTAGCCTGGAGTGACTTTCCAAGGTCTGGGGAATAAAGGCTACCTTGGGAGGACAGGGTTGGTGGCAGCCTGGGTAGGGACTTGGGGAAGCTAGGGTGACTGCAAAGTGCCAAGTGCCTGTAGGGCTTTACTGGGAGAGCTTTCTTTCCCTTTTGTTCTGTAATTCTGGGGGAAAGGGAGGCAGAGGGTATGGGCATTGCTGAAAATGCTGCTGCCCAGACCCCTCAGCTCCCGCTGTGTCCTGCCCTGGGAAGTAGGTGAACCCTTACAGCCCCACTGCTCAAGGCCAGGAGGGCTGTGTCTGCAGCTATTGTTGGCAGTGATGAAAGAGGTGGGGTGAAGGAGAAGTAAAGGAAGACTGATTGATGGGGTAAAGCTCTGGGGGGAACACAACTAGTTCTCTTCCCTTATTACCCTCCCCCCCATGCCCCCCTCCCCCATTTAAGCAGCTCAGCACTTCCAGGAGGTGTTTTGAAAGCACAAAGACCTAGTACTGCAAGGCTTGGAGGCTAGGAAGGTAGAGGCAATCAATGAAGGGAAGATAATTATGCAGGTGGGGACAGAACTCCCTGGGCCAAGAGAGCACTGCTGCCCCTTCCAGCCTCACACAGCCAGGCCTTCCCCACAATCTAGGGGTGTGTGTATGAGGGGTGCATGCGCTCACACCTCCATTCTCCATGTGCACAGAGATGCACCCGTGAGATGTTGGGAGGGAGGATGACTGTAGGAATGCTGGGGCTTGTTCCCCACCTCTCCAGCCCATCAGATGGTTTCTTTTTTTTTTTTCTTTCTTTTCTTTTCTTTTTTTTTTTTTTTTAGATGGTTTCTTTCAAATATTTGCTGAGCCTTACTTGGTCATGTCCACTCCTTAATCTTGCTTCTCTCTCTTCCACCAATTTCTCCAAGTCCTTCCTCTTTCCCCTACCTTTTTTTTTTTTTTAAAGATTTTATTTTATTTATTCATGAGAGGCACACAGAGAGAGAGAGAGGCAGAGACACAGGCAGAGGGAGAAGCAGGCTCCATGCAGGGAGCCCAACATGGGACTCCACCCCAGGTCTCCAGGATCAGGGCCATGTTGGGCCAAAGGTGGCACTAAACCGCTGAGCCACTCAGGCAGCCCTCCCCTACCTTTCTATCTCTGATCTTAAACATGGGAAGCCTTGAAAGAGTCCCTTCCCCCACACACACTTAGCTGCCACTATTTAGGATGCACGAAGAGAAGTTGAAATCAAATTAGAGGAAGACCTGGGAGTAGGGAGTGGTGTGTGGTTGGGAGAAGACAGCCTCTAGAGATGGGCTATAGAATCCTATAGGCTCATGGAATGTTGGAGCTTAAGAGGCCTGAGGAATCTTCAAGTCTGTCCTGAGCCTGCACACAAGGAGCCAGACTCCCTTTGGAAACAGCTATTGTCATCTGTAAATTCAATGGTGAATTTAAGGGGTCCCCCTGGCACCTGGAGGAGTTGCTGGGGAGAAGTGGGCTGTGTCTGTGCTCCTCAAGGCTGGCAGGGACCCCCATACCACATTCACTGAGATGATTCGCTGAGTGTGGTGCAGCCTCATCTGTCTTGAGGCCCAGAGGAGCCAAATGATTTTGCTACAGAATGTGACTTTCTCCTGAAGCCAGGATACCTGCAAACTGGACGGCATCCTCAGAGCTCCGGGCAGGCGCCCAGAGGCCAGGCTGCAGGATCCCCATGCAGCCGTGTCCTCAATCAGCAGTTGTCTGTTAATCCCCCTGCTCAGAGGCCCCTAGGGACGCTGCCGGGCTGTGACTCAGATGTTGGCAGGGTGTAGACAGGGCGACATGCAGTGCGGCCCCGAGCTGGGGCCTGCGTTACCCCTCCCTCCCTCAGCCCTCGGCAGGCCGCAGCCCAACCAGGCAGCAGGGGGCGCCCCTGGGCCGTCCTGGGGACAGGACTTGGCTGCCGTCTAGCCTGGACTTTGAGGACTGGGTAGATTTTGTCTGTGCCCCTGTCAAGTCTGAAGGTGAGCTGGGCAGTCCCTCTGGGAACTGAAAGCCGTCTTTCTCTGGCAGGCAAAGACAGGGATGAGAAAGAGGCTCTTCCGGCTGGTCTGAGACTCCTTGGGCTGAAAGAACGAGCTAGTAGGGCAAGTCTCCACCCAGGAACTACAGCCACGGCCAGTGAGTCCTAGTTTGGGGGCAGTATAGCTCCCATCTCTTACCCGTCCCCAGCAGCTGACCCTGGTTTGGCTGTCCTTGGAGAGCTGAATGTTCTTCAGAATGACTTCCCAGTTAATCTGTGTGGCTATTGTCTATGTCCTGGCCACTAGGTTCTCCATCATGGGGCAAAAACCAAAAACAACTTCAGATCTAACCGTCCTCCATGACTGTTCCCAGACCTACCTAGGAGGCAGGCTGAGATGGGGGTGAGTCAGAGAGTGCCCAGCAGGGGTGTGCACACTCCTAACTCGACCTGCCCTCAGGGAAACCTGCAAAGGGGGCGGCTTCCAAAGGCCCAGCTCCTGCTTTTTTTCCAGATGCATCCTTCAAATCTCCTCATCCCAAAGCCACCAATGGTCAGAAGTTCCTGGTTTCCAGTACCAGGGCCTGGGCAGTCAGATTGATGGGTACAAGGAGGGTGAGCCCTGTACTAGGTTATGCCACCCCAAGAGAAAAGCCTGATCTTTGGCTTCTAGCACCTCCGTGTTTTTCTGTCTAAACAATGAGAGGAGAGTCCAGAGCGTGATGGCTGGTGTGGAAGACAGGATCTTGGGGCTGCAGACAAAGATTGCTGCCAGCAGAGTTGAGGACACAAGCTGGAGTCTGTGAATGTATTGCAGGGGAGGACGTGACTGAGTCATACTCAGACCTGGTTTCTAACATCAGAACCCAGCATCACTGGTCCTCCCCAGAGTCTGGCTCTGCAGGAGCCCCATCTCATCCCACAAGGCCTCGGAGTTTCTGTGAACATTGAAGTAAGAGGTCTTTCAGAATTCTGAGGAAGGGGAAGAGAAAGACAAACACAGCATTGGGGGCCCCTGCTGGATGTTGCAGGAGAACTGCTATACCTTCCTTAGTGTCCTAGGGGTCCTGATGGCCCCAGGCCCAGCCACCCCCCATGGGGGCTTTCACGCTCAAGCTCCCCAGCGCAGTAGAGCCGAGGGGTGCAAATTCTGCAGTTTGTAGGTAGCCCTTTCCCTGTGTCCCCCCAGCTCTGCCATCCAGGGTGCCTCCTGAGGTTTCCCCTTAAGTTCTTCCTGCTGTTGTGTTAGCCAACCCTCAGCTTGGGACGCACCCTGCAGGCCCCTGGGACACCTGGCTGTGCATGCCACACTGTTGGACCAGTGGGCCCCTATGATGAAGGCTGCATCACAAATTGGCCTGTTCACAGGTCCCAAAAGTCAGAGTGTTACTGGCCTCTGGAAGCCTGTTGGTGTTTTTATGGAGGAAGGTGCTGAGGGTTTGGGAGCAGTGTGCAGTTGTTCAGCCATCTCTGAGGACTCTTCACAGACATGAGACTTGAGGGGCCCTGGGTGGCTCAGTCCGTTAAGTGTCTGCCTTCAGCTCAGGTTATGATCTCGGGGTCCTGGGATCGGGTCCTACATGGGGCTTTCTGCTCAGAGGGTAGCCTGCTCCTTCCTCTCTCTCTGCTGCTCCCCCTGCTTGTGTGCTGCTCTCTTTCTCTCTCTCAAATAAATAAATAAAACTATAAAAAGAAAAAAGAAACAAAACCTCAGCTGGACCAGAGAAACAGAAGCCTCTAAGAGGCATTGTAGCTCCACCCATCCATGGATCCATGGATGTGGCTCTCTCACCCATTCTCTGGTGTCCCCTCCCTCAGCCTGGCAATCTGGCCTTCTGTATAGGGACAAAACCTTCTTCTATCCTTTTTTTTTTTTTTTCCCCTTCTTCCATCCTAAATGACCCTTTCCCCCTTTTCTCCAGGATGCCAGCCATTTGCTGGACATCAGCCTGCTTGCAGAAGCTCAGGCTCCTAAGACAGAAATGAGGGAGGGCAGAAGTCAAAGTCATTCCTGGTCTAGCAGCAAGTTGAGAGTCCACAGTAGAGCCATTGGGAATGACACCCCCACCCCCCACCCCAGGATTCCAGAAGCCTTATTTCCATGGTCTCTACTGCTGGGGGAACTAAGAGTTTGGGCCAGCTCAGTAATGGCTCCTCCATACATAATCTGAGGCCCTGGGGGAAGAGGGATGTAGGAATCAAAATAACAGCTCCTATTCACTGAGCACTTTCTACGGGTAAAATATTGGTCTAAGCATTTCATATGCTTTGCCTTATGTGATCTCCAAACAACTCATTGAATTGTGATCCTTATTTTACAGATGAGTAAGCTAGGCATGCACTTAATGGTAATAAAAATTAAAATAGTGATATTAATGAGAAGATTTTAACAGCTTTCATTTTTTTAATACTGATCCAGTGCCAGGCTCTGTGCAAGCAGATTCTACATATATTTCTAAATCCTGACAATTCTGTTATATTATCCCCAATCTCGGCTAAGGAAACTGAGATTGAGAGAGAAGTGACTCGTCCAAGGTCACAGGGTTTACGAGAGTGACCAAGCCAAGAGCCACACTCACTTCTGATTCTGAAGCAGCTTGAGGTCATGATGCCTTAGCCATATGTCTTCCAAGTGGGTCATTATGGAAAGTGCAGGGGTCTGGCCTTTAAAAGCAGGGGTGTGCCTGGCTCAGAGGTGGGCTCCTGGCAAACCTGCTGTTGTGGGGAGCTGTGGGAGAGACTAGTCCCTTCCCACCTGACAGTGGGGGGCCTGAATGTTCTCTTGTCTCCCACCTGGGACTGGGCTGTGTCAGCTCATGAGCCGCAGGAAAGCACTTTCTTGAACAGGGACGCAGGGGATGTTTGCTCTAGTCTGAAGCCTCTGCCTCCCTGCTCTCTGGTTTCTCTTCACTGTTGCTGTGAATCCTGCTGGGCTGCGGTTGCCTTGGTAACTTGGTGGGAAGCTCCTGAGGTTTTCTGGAACCAGAGAGGGCTGTGGAGGGGGAACCAGGTTCTGCTGGGCTGCCCATCACGGAGGAGGAGAAGAAACCATCCCAGTGTTTACTGCCCTTCCCACAATCAGATAGCCGGTCCTTCCCTAGGTTTAACCTAAACCTCTTCTGCAGCCTCTGCAGGAGCTTTGTAGCCTTTGGGGTGGGGCTTGAAGGGAGGGAGCCGCCTGGCTGCTCTGCCCTCTGGGTGCGCTCCTGTGGTTGCCACAGCCATCTTGGACTGCTGCTTACACCTGTACCCTGGCCCCAAAATCATAATTGGTTTTATGAAGCTCACTGCTTCGGATATGAGAGACAGATAATTATGGTAAGGGGAAGTCAGGCCCTCCTTTGCTAGACTTGGCGGGGCCTCCAGAATGGCTGCTTCCAGATGGGATCAGGGTGGGTGGGAGGGCTCTGAGCTGGGGCTGGGGCTGGAGGAGGGGCCAGGTCTTCAACCTTGTGGTCCCCGGGATGGGATCAGGAATCCGAAGGAGCCCTCATATCTGAGGTGGGCACCTGCAGCCGCCGTCTTAGGAGGGGTGGGCTCCTCTTCTGGAGACCTCAGGCGGCTCTCTTGGGCTCCCAGGCGGTTCCTACATGGGGCTGCCCCGGCTGTGCCAAGAAACCCTTCCTCTTGACACGCTTTTACCCATGGACCCTTCCTTCCTCCCTGGCTCCTTCAGCCTTCTGTCTTCTCTCCTGCACTCCCAGGCTGAAACGTGACCTCTTCCTCCCTCAGGCTAGTCCTCTATAACTGGCTTCTACTGCCCTCAGTCCCAGTCTAGCATCAGTGTCTCCATCTGTCTCTGTCCCCCTCTGGCTACCTTTCTGTCCTCCCCAGGTGGCAGCTGACCCCCTGCCCACTGGCCGGCAGCTCCCTCACTGGGCCGGACTCACTGCTACCAAAGGCAGGGGCTGAGGTAGGGGCAGGCCCTGCAAGGCATTCCCCTGACCCTGGATGGCCCCCTCCAGCTTCGTGGCCAAGAGGAGCCTGGAGGGGAGTGGGGGGACACAGGTGGATGTGCTTCCCCCTCGGCTAGGAGCTGGGGTCCAGTGTTGTGACTTCCAGGGAATCTCCATGGCGGACTCTGCCCCTGAACCAGGCCAAATGTCCATGCCCTATGTCCCTTAGCCCCTGGGAAGGATATTTGACAGCTACTCCGGCTCTCGTTAAGGTGCCTTATGCCCTCCTCCAAACAGGGAGAAGGTGCCGACCCATCCATGGCAGATGCATAACCACACTCTCAGACCCAGCTGGTCACTGGATGTGGCTGCCAGTGGAACACAGTGACCTTGGGAAGACGCTAACCTGCTCCATGTCTTGTCAGACTCCTCCCTTGCTTGCTGCCTCAGTGGCTAGCTCCCCAAGGAGTTGCTTCCTTCCCCGCCCCCCCCCCCTTTGCTTCCTCTTTAAAGTAAGTCCAACCCTAAAGGGAAAGATGGAGGGAGCAATGAAACTAGAGCTGCCCAGGTCAGAAGGGCAGAGTCCCAACTGCAGAGGCCAAGCCCTCCTCCTTCTGCTCCTCTTCCATTTAATTAGCTAATGTCTGTAAAGGGCTGGGCCGCAGAAAAGCCCTGTACAAATGTTGAGCACAATTTCATTTCCAAGACTCGCCAAGAATATATTTGCAGACTTGAGCGAAAGGTCACTGGGCCTGCCCAGGACATAGGGAAGCCTCCCTGTGGGGCTCAGACAGAGGACA
The DNA here is from genome assembly GCF_018345385.1 of Vulpes lagopus. Classification (NCBI taxonomy): domain Eukaryota; kingdom Metazoa; phylum Chordata; class Mammalia; order Carnivora; family Canidae; genus Vulpes; species Vulpes lagopus. The sequence continues at coordinate 106,252,925 of NC_054830.1, read as the reverse complement.
GAGGACCCGGGGAAGCCAGGGCAGGGGAACTAGAGGCCACCATGGAGGCCAGGGTCCCTGCTCCTTGGTGTTCTAGCAAGGCACCGTGCCTGCCTCCCCTGCCCTCCACCCTCCGTGACTGCCCAGGTCCTCCAGGCTCAGCCCTCTGTAGGGACCAGCCCCGGGGCTGACCTACCAGGAGATGACGTGAATATCCACAGTAGCTAATATCTACTGAACACTTATTGTGTGCCAGGCTGTGCTAAGGGGGCTCTCTCTCTTCAGCCTGGGGATACGTGGCTGCTCTCAGGGGTAGTGGGGTACAGGAACTTTCCAGGGGGAGGACTGTCTTTGTGCCGCAAACTCAGGTCTGCCAGAGGTCTTTAGGAAACCTTTAAGGTGGGGGGGGGGGGGGATCATTTATGTTTTCTGACCATCAAGAAGAGTTCCTGCTTCTGTAATCCAGGTCCCTGTAATGTAGATGCTCTGCGAGCTTCTGGACTCTCCGCTCCTTGCCCCAGATGGCAACTCACCTGGGCCTACATCCTTATTAAAGATCCCTGAGGCCAATTAGCCTTGACAAGGGACAGCCTTCCAATGTTCAGTGCTCCCAGGACTGTTTATGGGAACCTACCCAACTCAGGACTCTATACATATGATGCTGAGGAGTAGCTGCCTCCCTTCAGTTCTGGGCAGGATTGGTGGTAGGGGGCAGGAAGGCAGAAGCAGGACAGGGAAATAACCAGCCTCACCTTTCATGGCTCCATTACCAGGGTGAGTGCTTCAGGAGGGGGAGGGGGAGAAAGAGAGAGAGAGAGAAAAAAAATGGAGGGTTCAGGAAGAGCAGGCAGGCCAAGCTGGGAATGCTGTTGTTTCTCACGTCTCCTGGGCCTCCTTTGTCTCCATCCCCTCACCCTCTTACAATCTGAACAGAGCTGGAATGAGCTTCCCGGGTCCTTGGGCCCCCAACCCCCACGGATCTCAACTGTGTCCCTACTTGCTCTTCTCTGGCTTCCCTCCAGAGTCCAGGGGCCTCCATGTGTCATCAGTTCTTTATCATTCTGATTAAAGTCATTAGTCCTTGAAAAAGTATGACTCCCCAGCTGAGGCTGGCTGCCCCTCCCCCGCAACCTGGGGAGGATCACGAATATTGGGAGACACTGTTGGGAACGGAGTAGGGAGGGATGCAGTTGCACAGACACAGACGCAGTGATGCTGGTTCCTGGGGCTGTGTGTTGATGGGCACAGACCGACTGGTGCACACAGCGTACACCTTTCCACACAGGCTCGGGGGCGGTTCCCATTACACCAGGGGCCCAGGGGACTGTATTACTGCAGCCACACTGGCCACACTTGCTCGCTTCCCACCCCTGAGCTGCCCTCTTCCTCCAGACCCGAGGCGCGGCTTCCGGAGCCTCCACCACTGCAAACCCAGAAGCCGGGCTCCCAGGACTCGGCTGGGGGCGGGGAGGGAGTGCAGGAGCCAAGGTTAGAGACCTGCAGGTCCCATTAGCTGTGGGAAGCATGGCCGGAATATCCAAGCCCCAGGCCAAAGGCACCGGTCCTGATGCATCACATCCCCATCCCTCCCTGCTGGGAAGCTCCTCTGGGTGGTAGAGCCATTTAGGGATTAGAGCCGCTTCCTCCAGAAAGCTGCTTATTCAGAAGGTACTTTCAGTTCATTTGCATTTACTTTATGGATGTTATAATGTGTGGAAGAGCAGCCTCAGCCTGTCCACGTCCCTATCCCAAGCCTCCACCTCTCCTCCAGCCAGGCCTCTGTCCTCTGTCCCCACTGAGGGCACTGTGGGGCTAAGCTGTGCCTGGAACCCCTGGAGGCCCTGAGGGGAGTGGGGGGGGCGGTGAGCTGTGCCTGGAACCCCTGGAGGCCCTGAGGGCCCTGGGGGGGGGCTGAGCTGTGCCTGGAACCCCCAGGGGCCCAGAGGGGAGTTGGGGTGGGGGGACACGGGCAGTGGACCCTGGTCCCTGGGGGCAGCTCTAGGGACGGCCTGAGGGACCTGGCTGAGAGCTTTCCTCAAAGAGAGGAAAGCAGCCTAAGGCCCTGCGAGGAGGAGAATGGGGGGGCGGGTCCCACTCCAGGACAGGTGCAGACCTGTACTGGGGAAGAAGTGATGTGACTGTTTGGAGGCGGGAGGCCACAGGGTTGGATGGAGTCACTTCGGCCTCTGAGACTTCCTCTGGCAGCACCTCCCATACTTGCAGTTTATTCAGAGAATATATAATTAGCGCCTACTGTGTGCCACACCCTGTGCTGCGCATCCCAAACGCCTCTATGTGAGCAAGACCCTGTGGCCCCTGCCCCACAGAAATTCCTGTCTCATTTCCCACAGGAAACGAGGGAACAAGCCAATGAATATAGAATTACAAGTTATATAAAATGTCATTAGTACTATAAAGTGACCAGCTAGGGCGCTGAGAAAGGAAGGGGGCCTACTTTGGGTGAAGCCATTAGGGAGTGTGTGACATAGGAACAGCTGGAACAGAAGCCACAGGAAAAGCATTTCAGATTGTAGGAACTGTGCTGCCAGCAAAGGGCCTGTGGCAGGACTGATGGAGAAACACAGCAATGAGAGGAGGAACGGTTAGATCGGCTAGGTTGAGCAGGGGCCAGTCCTGTGAGCCACAGCAAGGGACTTAGCATTCTCCTGGGGAGGAGGGAAACTGATCCAGGCCTCATCAGGGACACAAAGGGCATGATTTGACCTCCAGTCAGCAGGAGCCTGTGAGACAGGTGGTGATGGCTGTAGGCAGGCCACTGAGGAAGCTGTGGCCCTCATCCTAGCAGAGGGGTGAGAAGGGGAGAAGGGACCCTTCCAAATTCCAAATTCCAAATCTTTTTTTTTTTTTATAATTTATTTTTTATTTATGATAGTCACACACAGAGAGAGAGAGAGAGAGAGGCAGAGACACAGGCAGAGGGAGAAGCAGGCTCCATGCACCGGGAGCCCGACGTGGGACTCGATCCCGGGTCTCCAGGATCGCGCCCTGGGCCAAAGGCAGGCGCCAAACCGCTGCGCCACCCAGGGATCCCCAAATTCCAAATTCCAAAGGGAGAATCAGGGATGCCTGGGGGCTCAGTGGTTGAGCGTCTGTCTTCGGGCCAGGTAGTGATCCTGGAGTCCTGTATCGGGCTTCCCTGCAAGGATCCTGCTTCTCCCTCTGCCTGTGTCTCTGCCTCTCTCTGTGTCTCTCATGAATAAATAAGATCCTTAAAAAAATAAATAAAGGGAGAATCAGAGTCCTCAAGGTACCTGCTAGATATGAATCAAAAAGTCCTCTATTTTTTTTTTAAGATTTTATTTATTTATTTGAGAGCAAGCATGAGAGGAGGGAGGGGAGAGGGAGAAAGAGAAGCAGCCTCCCCACTGAGCTGGGAGCCCAATGTGAGGATCAGTTCCAGGACCCTGGGATCACACCCTGAACCAAAGGCAGCTGGGGAGCATCTGAGCCCCCCAGATGCCCCATCTCTCTGTCCTTTCTTGATCCTCTTATCACCCCTGAGGTCCTTTGATGTAACACCCAAGGTACACCATGAGATTTCCCATCCCAGTTTAGGGCAAGGCCATGGCTGGTGCCTCCTCAACCCTGTGTCAGCCCATGATATGGGCACTGTGTTTTCTTTTAAAAAATAATGTATTTATTTTTATTTTTTATTTTTTTAAAGATTTATTTATTTATTCGTTCATTCATTCATTCATGAGAGAGACACACAGAGAGAGGTAGAGACATAGGCAGAGGGAGAAGCAGGCTCCATGCAGGGAGCCCGACGTGGGACTCGATCCCCCGTCTCCAGGATGAGGCCCTAGGCTGAAGGTGGTGCTAAACCGCTGAGCCACCCAGGCTGCCCTATTTATTTATTTTTAGAGAGAGAGCAAGACTGTGCAAGCAGGGGGAGGGGGCAGAGAGAGGGAGAGAATCTCGTTTTTTTAAGATTTTATTTATTTAAAACAGAAGAGAGCAGGGGGAGGGGCAGAGGGAGAGGATCTTAAGTGGCCTCTGTACTGAGAGTGGAACCCAGTGTGGGGCTCTATCTCATGACCCTAAGATCACAACCTGAGCTGAAACCAAGAGTTGGACACTTAACCAACTGAACCACGCATGCAGCCCTGGGCACTGTGTTTTTGAGACTGTCCAGGGAAGGGGCCCACCTGCCTCCTCTGGGCACATCCTGCAGGACAGGAAGAAAATCATCATCCAGGGAGGAGGGGTCAGCTTCAATGCCTTTGGGCCCAGTTGCTCCAGGGCATGTTCACAGAACTGCACAGGGTAGGGCCTTGTCCAGCTGGAGCCTGGCTGAATCAAGACACAGCTGCCCACCTCCATTCCCCAAGCCAGGGCCTCAGAGACCCTAGAGCCAGTTCTAGTTCTCTCAGTTACCCTCCAACTGTCAGTTAGGGGATACGATGGATGTTGGAATGAGAACTAGAGGAGGGGACAGCTGAGAGCCTGAGTCACCCTCCCAGGGATGTAGGAATATGAGGCCAGGATCCTGTGCTTGAACACTTACAGGTAGCTAGCACTCAGGATTGAAAACTGATTTATAGTCCTCAGGCAGGCAGGAGGGAGTGGGAGCAGGTGGGGAGCTCTGTGCACAGTGCAGCCGCATTGGGCAGCGGTAATTATATATTACATTGAACTGTCCTTGCAGCACAGTGAAGGGCAGTGGGAATGAGCCTCTAAATCACGCTTCCCTGATGCTCCCATAGCTCACCTCCCTGTGATGTGGCCCCAGAGCCCTGGGCTGACACTTCTCAACACACGCGCACACACACAGCCTGGGGGGACTCAGAGCAGGAAGATGGGATGCTATCACCTCTGGCAGCTTCCAGGGGCTACTCCTGCTACATGCCTCATGGTTTATTGCCCCCCCCCCCCATACAGCTCCTACATTCTTTATCCCTCCTCTTCCACTGGGGCCCGAATGTGGGCTGTGTCATTTGGAGAAGATATCCCTGCCCACCCTTCATTGGTTTGCTCCTGCAGCATCTCTCTTCTGCACACCACAGTAACTACCTTAGTTCGTTTGGGACCTCCTCACTTCTCTTTTGGATTTCTGCAGCTGACTCCTAACTCACCATCACCCCTAATCCATCATCCTTTGCTTTGTTGCCATGGTGATCTCCCCGAACACACTCTGGCCATAATCTTGATCTCACTTGTCAGGGAATGATAGGTAGGGAGAGATGGCCAAAAGTTTTGGGTTCTTGAGGGCCCAAGAGGGAAGAAGCTTCTCCAGGCTCTTCTGAGGTTGGAGATTTTTTGGCATATCTCTCACCCTGAGCTATGAGCCTGGAGGAACTCTGGTACTCGTCCTTCCTTCCCTGACTAGATCCTGGTCCCTGGCCCAATCACCTGGACTTCCCACCAGTCCCCTTGTCTCTTTCCAGGCCCAGGCCCCTGGCCACAGATGGCTGGTGTTTCCTGGTTCGTTAGGGAGGTGATAGTGCCTGATGGGGTGCTGAGAACAGGCTCTGAGGTCGAACATAGAGATTTGAATTCTGGTACAGGACCGTGCACACATTATCCTAAGCAGCCAAGTGATTGAGATCATGAACTCTGCAGCCAGACTGCCTGCATTTGAATCTTGCCTCTGCTACTTACTCGTTAGTCGCGCTAAGGAAACATTTTTAACCTTCCTGTGCATTTCCCCCCCATTTCTAAAACAAGGATGATACTACTGCCTGGCTCTGAGGGTTGTGGTACGGATTAAATGAACAGGATAATAGCAGCTTGCTGGTACAATAGTGTTATGAATCTAAGCTCTTGTTTGTAGCTTCACCTCCCTGAACCTCAGTTTCCTTGTCTGCAACAAATCTCCATAACACGTCTCCTCCTTGCCTCAAGGTTGTTGTGAAGATCCAAAGACAGATTCTCTTTAGAAACTCTCAAAGGCTTTATAAACGTAAGGTATTATTATTTATTATCAGGTACTTGCTCCCTGAGGTTTCTCAGGCAGGAGGGCCACATTCCCTTTAATAACAAGCAGCCACCTTTATCCTCCTTCTCCACCAGCCTGTGGAGTCCTGGAACCCTGAGTGGTCCTGGGAGGTCATCTGGTCCTCTCATACCCAGAGGAAGGGGCACACAAGGTCATGCGGACAGACTGGCATCTCTAGTAGAGGAGGCTTCAAAGGAGGCTGTAAATTCAACTAAGAACAGAGTCTAGGCTCTTAATGGCAGAGGTGGACCAGATTTTGTGAGTCCCAAGGCTTATACAATTTGGGAATGCCCTCTTTCAGAAAAATAATACAAAATTATGAACATGAAATTAAATGCAGGCTTTGGGAGAAGCCTGTGCAAATAGGAGCTTAAACTTCATTAGCTTCATGGAAAATCCACCTCTGCCACCGTGTCAGGGGGGCAGTTTGACAAATACTTGTCATTTGGTTGCTCGTGGCTCAAACAAACCATTTCCACATGTTACAAATCCGGAGGACTGTAGTGGGCTCCATCTCCACCCAGACCCCGAAAGTCCTTACATTACATGAGCTGTAGATCCTCCTCTGCTTCTACTTTGGGCTAATTGTTTTTGTTTTTGTTTTTTAAAGATTGTGTTTATTTATTCATGAGAGACAGAGAGGGAGAGAGGCAGAGACACAGACAGAGGGAGAAGCAGGCTCCACTCAGGGAGCCCAACGTGGGACTCCGTCCCAGGTCTCCAGAGTCACACCCTTACACCCTGGGTCAAAGGCAGGTGCCAAACCACTGAGCCACCCAGGGATCCCTAGGGCTAATTGTTCTTTTGCAAGACCTGCAAGCTATTTTTTTTGCTTTCAATACATTTGCATGTGATTTGTATCATATTAATATTCACATTCTTCCATGGACAGCTTCCTCTGCCTCAGATTAGCTGGATTCTTGGGACTTAGGTAACAAGTGAGATTCAATTTTGTTTTTTCCCAGGATGGAGGAGGAAAGATATATTCAGTGTAGGAGCGGGTTGGAGAGGGGGGGTGATGACAACACTTGCCTTGGAGTCAGGGTCTACAGTCTTTGGCCCTACTCAGACCATCTTCCTCCACATATTCCTGTCCCCTGCCAACTTCATCCACCCCCAACTTCCCTGCAATTATGATGTTGAAGATGCACGTATTCCGGGAGCCACACATGCTAGGCTTACTTTGGTTCGATTTTGAAGTCAAGAAGCACATGGTGTTTAGATGCCGGAGATAAAACCACATCGGAGTTCTTCAGGTCACCGGCAGAGAGAATCAGCTCCTAGAATGCCTCAGCTCAGTCCCCCCACTGGCAGAAGCAGATGGCAGGTGGGAGTGTGCGCGCATGTGCGTATGTGCACACACATGCACGTAAGCTGTGTACACATGTGTGAGACAGTGAATACTTATGGCACACTAGTACCTCTACTAAGGCAAGCAGAGGAAGTAGAGGTGAGGGTGTGGGAAGAAGACCTCCGTCTAAGAAAACCGCATGCTAAATGCATTAAACGCGTGGTTCTAAATGTGGTGAGGGTGCAACCTGCTTCCCCAGCGGGCCTGTGATGGGAGGCAAGAAGAAGCTAGCGAGTCAAGAAAAGGTCTTAGGGCAGGGGTGGGGATCAGCTGCCTGCGTCACCAGCAGCTCCAGCCATGACGTCACCCCTGCTCCCTCCTCCCCAGCGGTGAGTCACCAGGGCCCAATCAATGCTGAGGTGCATCTGTCTGCGCTCTTTATGCTCCGGTGAGCAGTGAGCGGTTCATGCTTTCTTCTTCCATGCAGGCCAGCCTCTACTCCCCGGTGCCCAGGAGACCCTGAGCACCCCCACCCTGGGCTTATCTGTCCTTGAAGCCCCGTCATAGAAGGCAGGAACCCTTGTTTGTGGGAGAGGCAGTCTGAGGGAGAGGGAGCAGAACGGGAAGACTTGCAGAGCCAACCTGTGGTGAAGGAGGGGAGAAAGAGGAAGGGCCAGAGGAGGGGCATGGAAAGGGGAAGGCCAGAAAAGAAAGGGGAAACAGGGAACTGGGATTGGGGATGGGGGATGGGCCGACGTACAGCTACCTGCTCAGGACCTTAGGGCCATTCGGATGGTCCCCTGGCCCTCCCCTCTGGCAGTATTCAGGTACCCAGACCTAGTGGTGTAGGGGTGGCGCCAGCCTCAAACCACCTTCCCCAGGAGGGGATCCCAGTATCTGCTATCACCCACCTCCCCGCTGAGGCCTCAGCCTGGTCCCACCCTCCTCATCGGAGTAGAGGCTGGAGGTACTGGGAACAAGAGAGGCTGGTCACAGGGAGTCAGTGGCACAGAGCGGAAGGCAGTCCCCACTGGGGCAGCTCTGGTGTCTCTTTTGGGACTGTGGCTTTTCCCTAAAGCCTTGGCATCTGTCCCACAACTGTTCCTTCTAGCCTCACCCTCGTGCTCAGTGGCAGCCCGAACGTCATCACTTGCCACTGACGAGATCAGAACAGGGGCCCCTTTATCCAACAGTGACAAGGACCGGGTTGCCCAGTTCCTGTGACTCTAAGCTCCCAAGATGCAGTTTGTTCCTGCTGTAAGGTGAGCTGCTGCAAGGCCACAGAAACCTTTGGGTCTCTGAGTCCCCAGCGTGGCACCAGAGGGTAGGGCTGGGGTTTACAAGACCACAGGGTGCTTCTCCCCTCAGCCTGCTGTGGGTGAGTGTCTCTACAGGAAGGAAGCCTGTCTCCAGGCCTCATTTCTAAGTCTATCAACAACAATCACACAGATCCTAATAATAATAATAACAACAACAACAGCAGCAGCAGCAGCGGTTTCCTGAGTTACATGCCAAAGGCCTTGTTAGCGTCTTAAGTACCTTATTTCATCAAATTCTGCAACATCGCTGTGGGATAATCAGCTCCTGGAAAGCAAAGGAGGGCACTTGGGATTCCAGAGGTTGCCCGAGGTTTACAGCCTGGGGTAGAGCTGGAATTTGATCCCAGGCCTGTCAGATTTCTCCTCCCTCAACAGTACAGCCTCCTTCTTGGTTTTTAGTTGCAAATCCAAAGCCTTTGTCCATTAGCCCTCTGTCCTGCACCAGCTGTGAGAGACCCCATTGGCTAGGCCGTCCCTCCTGCTGGCTCAGGTTAGGTCTGGAGTTCCTCTCTGGACCTTGGGGTTGAGGTGGTGACAGGAGAGCAGTCCTGACCTCGTCTCGGTTGCCTGCCCCGAGGGAAAGCAGTGGCATCTCCAAATTGACTTAAATAAGAAATGTACAGTGGTGGCAGCCATCCCTCACTTGGCCTTCACTTGCCCAAGGCAGAGAGATTTTAATTTTCGAGCCATAATGAGAAAAAGAAACTCAGAATTCAAGAATATTCCAGTGAAGCAGTCAAAATAGCTGTCCAGACTCTGAATGGGGTTTATGTAAATCAAAACTTCCCTCTCCCTCTCCAGCACCAAGTGGGCTTGAAGAAACAGGTCTGGGCCAGGACCCAATTGGTCACGGTGCCCACGACCCTGCTCTGAGGTCAGACGGCAGGCCCACCTCCACCCTGGGGTGCTGAGCCGACAGCAAGGGATAGAAGCCCTCCACTTCCTCCCTGAGGCACAGTCTACCGCTGCTCCCCCTTCTCCCAAATGCTGGTCACTCACCACGAAGCCCTGTATCCCCGAGGACTCAGGCCAGGCGTCCTAGGTTGGCACAGGCTGCCTCCAAGGGGGAGTGGCTGAGACCCGGCTCAGTTCCTCTGATCTGTCCTCAAGGGAACATCCTTTCAAATGTGGCTAGAAACTGGGCTGGTAGGGGTGGCGAGGGCCCCGAAGGGGTGTGCGCACCTGGTGCTGGCATGCAGCCCTTGGCTCTCTGCCATCCCCTCGGTTCTGGACTTGCTCCTTCCCCCTCTCCTCGCCTCTCCTCTCACTTATCTGAGAGACGTTGGTTGAGGAGCCAACTATGTGCCAGGATCTGTGCGGGGTTCAGAGGCTAAGTAAGTAAACGAGTCCAGTTCCAGTTGCTGGGAGCAGGGAATTGTGATCCAGCATAGAGCGTGCTCAGCAGTCAGGGGCAGAGTTGCTCCAGAACTCTGGGGCACACTGACTGGGCCCAAACACTGCCTCCATCTCAGTCCTTGCATTGTGACTGCAGGGGGATCGTCCTCCCCCAGTGAGCTTCAGTTTCCTCACCTGTGAAATGGGATGACCCTTACCATCCAGGGTTGGTGTAAGACTGGGATAATCCTGGTACATTGCTTGGAACAGCACCTGGCACACTGCAAACCCTTACCAAAGGCCAACGAGTCTTATTTTAAGTATTCCTCTGATAACGCTGACGTTTAACACCTCTTACTGGAGGCTAACCTTGAGCTAGCCATGGCGCTGGGGATACAGCAGTGGACTTAACCGTGACCCTGCTCCCTGAGGGTTCCCCAGCCTATTGGGGTGACGGATGTCCTAACGACCCCTGAAAAAGTGTGATCCCTACCATCATCACACTGGAGCTGTCACTTTCTGAGCTGTGACCATGTATTAGGCACAACACTGGGATTTATTTATTTATTTATTTATTTATTTATAGTCTTATATTTAAAATATTTTATTTATTATATGTAGAGAGAACACAAGCAGGGGGAACAGCAGGTGGAGGGAGAGGGAGAAGCAGGCTCCCCACCGAGCAGGGAGCCCCACATGGGGCTCAACCCCAGGTCCCTGGGATCATCATCTGAGCTGAAGGCAGATGCTTAACCAACTGAGCCACCAGGCACCCCCAAAGTACTAGGCTTAAAGATACGTTTATCCCTAGTTCCTCCCTAATCCTGAAAGGGCAATAGCATCTCCATTTTGCAGAGGTTCTCTTTTTTTTTTTTTTTTTTAATGATAGTCACAGAGAGAGAGAGAGAGAGGGGCAGAGACATAGGCAGAGGGAGAAGCAGGCTCCATGCACCGGGAACCCGACGTGGGATTCGATCCTGGATCTCCAGGATCGCGCCCTGGGCCAAAGGCAGGCGCCAAACCGCTGCGCCACCCAGGGATCCCTTGCAGAGGTTCTCTACTACTTAGTAGCTTGCTCATGGTCAGGCTATTTGCAGAGTCAAGCACGGAGTTGAAAGAGTGTATCAGCTCTGCCTAAAAAGAAATGAGGGAAGCTTGTAGAGAGAGGTGATCTTTGATCAGGATCTTGAAGAGTGAGTAGAGTTTTCCAGGAGTTAGGGTTGGATGAGGAGTGAAATGCTGTAGCAGTGCTGTGGGTCTGTTGCAGGATGATCTGCGGGTCCCCAGGCTGGAGCCCTTGTGTCCCACCTCAGGGAGTGCTACATGGGACCATGGTTCCCTGCACCCACCTGACAGCCGTCGCCCTTCCCTCAAGACCGTATCAGAACCTACATGAAAGGTGATTTTTTTTTTTAGAAAGATTTGTTTATTAGAGAAAAAGAGCAAGCATGAGCAGGGGCAGGGAGTGGGGCAGAGGGAGAAGCAGGCTGCCCACTGAGCAGGGAGCCCAACACTGGGCTCATCCCAGAACCCCGGGATCACGACTCCACCCAAAGGCAGATGCTTAACTGACTGAGCTACCCAGATGCCCAGGGTGATATTTTCTTAAAGATTTTTTTTTTTTTTAAGTAATCTCTACCCTCAATGTGGTACTCAAATTCACAAATCCAAGGTCAAGAGGCCCATGTTTCCCTGAGCCAGCCAGGGGCCCCTGAGGGTGATTATCTTAAAGAACATGCGGTCAGCAGACCTGTGATGTCAGAGAATTTCAGCACAGGCCCGGGGATGAAATAACTGTGTGGGACAGAGCCCCTCTCCCCATGTCCATCAACCTCACCAGGGGTGCAGCAGGTGGGAGGTGTTGTTTGAGATCCCCAGGGAGTCAGGGAGATGGTCTCAGTGACCTCGAGAAAGCCCCACCAGATTTGGGGCAGATCAATGAAACGTCCTCGTCCCTTCCAGTCACTTCCCCTCCAGTCCCTGTCCACCTGTTCACTCCTCTCGCACCCACAGTGGCTGCAGAGGAGCCAGCCTGGTGCAGTAGCTGGTGTGCCGTCCGAGCCAGGGTGCGGCATGAGGCTGCAGCTGGCTGGTCGCCCCTGGGGCAATGTGGGCCTCATCCTCAGTCACATGTGACTGCTACTAGTGGATGCTTGTCATGCCTCCTCTTGAACCCCTCCCAGCCTGACTTTTAGGTCTCTATGCTCAGGTCATAGCCTGAAATAGCCACGCTTATCTATCTTGACTCCCTGTCAGAAGTCCTACAGCAGGTCAAGCTAGTCTCCTTGTTATTTTCCACAAATAGCAAACTCATTCCTGTGCTGTGCCTCTGCTCGTGATGTTCTTGGTCACCTGATAAGCCAGTGGCCCTCTGCTGAGTGTCAGAGCCCCTCTCAAGCCTTTGACCACATCTTGGCTCTCCCTTTTACAAGTCTCCTGTGCACCGTCAGGCCCATAGTAGCTTCTGAAACGAGCACTTCAGTGGGCTCTCCTTGATGTGAGACAGAGCAAGTGATTGCCATGGTTGAGCTTTATGTCTTTGGTAGGCTTAAGTCCTTGAGGACTAAGTACAGGCTCCAGTTGTTTGGTACTTTTCTTATATGAGCCTTGGCATTGAGCGTGAGGCTGAGTGTGCTGTGGGAGCTTGTGTTTATTTCTCTGCCACTCCTCGTTCAGAAATTGCCTTGGTCCTAGAACCCATAATCCTCACTCACTCACGTATCCAACATTTGTCAAGTACCTCGTAAGTGTGGGCTCTTTGCTGAGCTCTGGAGGTCCCTAGTGAATAGAACACAGGCAAGAAACTCACAGTCTAGTGGTGGAGATGTGTTGAGAATTAGGTAGAGCAGAATGACCTATATAGACAATAACTGTGTCTAGCTTTTCCCAGCTGTGGGCTCCCCTCTGAGGAACGAAAGGCATTCCACAGCTCCTGGGGGAAGAGCCAGGCATTGTCTCCTAAGGTTTGGACTTTCTTAGCTCCCATGATGATTTGTATGTTTCTGCATAGAAAGGAAAAGCTGCAAACAGTAGGCTGCCCTGAAGACAACTGCACATAGCCTTCCTTAGCAGAGTTTAGGATTGGAGGCTTAATGGCTCCCAGATTGAAGACTGATGGGCCCAACACAGGTGGGTGAGTTGGAGTTCTCAAGTCTAAAAAGGGAAGGAAGGTATGACTTCCATCAGAGCAGGGCTGATCTCACACAAAGGTAGGTTCCCTGAGGTGGGAGGACCTAGGAGGAAGAATCTTTAGATGAATACATTCATGATAATAATAACAGCCAGCATTTTTTGCACACTTACTGTATCCCAGGCTCTGTGTTAATCCCTTTATTCACTCAGTTCTCATAAGAACTCTTTGAAGTGAGTACAGTCATGATTTCCATTTTACAGATGAGCCAAGAAAAACTAAATGAATTGCCCAGGTTGCTGGTCTGAGGATTGAACCCAGGCAATTGCTGAGCGCTATATGTGACTGAGCACCGGGCCCCAGTTTGGGGAGACCTGGCAAAGGTAAATGAATAAAATCTTAAAGAATAGACAATCACCGGCAGTGAGCACTTAGTTCATGTGCTTAGGGACAGGGTGGGGTGCTTACAGACTGGCCTTAGTGGGGTGGTTTTGCTCTGCCCCATGTGTCTTTTATCCTCCCTTCAGCACAGTAGGCTAGCCAGGGAACAGACAAAGAAGCACAAGACTACCAGCCCCCAGGGCACAAGCCTATTTTAGGTCTTTGCATATGTCACGTCTGCTAAAAGACCCCTGTTCAAAATAAGTCATGTGGCCAAGTGTAGAGTCAAGGGATGGAGAAACACACTCTGCCCAAAGGAGTGGCATGCAGAGTTACCCAGCAAAGAATGTAGCTGTATGATCCTGTTGCCTAGGAGGGAGGGAAGGGATGGAACAATAGTCTAGTGTTCTGACAGAACTTAAGCTGGATCTACTTTTGATTTAGAGAGAGAATGAAATCTCACACTGTATCATGGAGCAGTTCATGCCTGTTGCAAAGATAAATTCTGTATTCAGGGACTACAGAATTTACTGTGTGAATATTTAGTTTTTATTTGAGTGAAAATCTTAAAAATACTTCTTCACATAAACATTCTTTGGGTAGCCTTGTCACCTTCCAGTTTCCAAAGCCCCAGTGACCACCAGGAGTGCCAGTGTATAACTTTTCAACGTAGGGTTTTTCAAACTGGGGACTGTATCCTTAGGAAGCCATGCATTTTCCAGGTTGGAAAACATTACTGAGGATGAGACACAATGGACAATGGATGAAAGAGGCCCAGATATAGTGTAATAGGGCAGCTATGGCGCTCAGGACAGGACTTGAGGTGCCTTACAGGGGAGCAGTGGTGGCATTTAACTAGGTCTTGAAGGATGGCAGGGTGGTGTCCTAGAGATAATCTCCAGGTTCCCTCTCTGTGTGGACATCACCAGATTCCTTGTTTCTGGGCCTGCTCTGGACAGAAAGAGCTCTACCTTCCATCTCTGCAAATCTGGAATCTGTTTTTACGTGCTTTTGCCTCAAGACTTCGTCCTTCACCTTCACAAATATGCTGCTAATTACAGGTTTTGAAGAGGAGGCTGGAGAGAGTAATGGCTAAGCTCTCTGACTTTGAAGCCAGGTCAGCCGAAGTTCAAATGTGGGTTTGACAATTACTAGTCTGGGCCCAAAGGCAAGTCATTAGAACTCCAGGAAGGAGTTTCCTCCACCAAGGAAAGGAGTCCTCTTTCTCTAATGGAGTGTTTTAAGAATTTCTACTCACCAGTGAAGACTAGGTGTTCTTTATGGGAGTATTTTTGACTCCGATTAAATTTCTTTTCTTTTTTTTTTTTTTTTTTAAGATTTTATTTATTCATGAGAGACACACAGAGAGAGAGGCAGAGAGAAACAGGCTCCATGCAGGGAGCCGGGTGTGGGACCCAATCCCAGGTCTCCAGGATCACACCCTGGGCCAAAGGCAGGTGCTCAACTGCTGAGCCACCCAGGTGTCCCCTGATTAAATTTCTCTAATGGTTATAGGATTATCCATATTAGTAAGGTGTGTGTATCAAGCAATTTGTTTATTTCACATAAATCTTCAGTTTTATTGGTACAAAGTTATTCATAATATTCTCTTCATTTCTTTCTAATGCCTGAAGCATCCATAACAATATCCTTCTTTTTATTTATTTATTTATTTATTTATTTATTTATTTATTTATTTTTTAAACAGATTGTGTTTATTTATTCATGAAAGACACATACAGAGAGAGAGAGAGGCAGAGACACAGGCAGAGGGAGAAGCAGGCTCCATGCAGGGAGCCCGATGTGGGACTCAGTCCCGGGTCTCCAGGATCATGCCAAGGGCCTAAGGCAGGCATCAAACCGCTGAGCCACCCGGGCTGCCCTCCTTCTTTTTATTTATGACACTGTTTATTTTTGTTTTCTTTCAAGTTTTTCTTGGTCAGTATCATCAGAGATTTATCTACTTTCACAGAATTAATTGGCTTTTGGCTTGGCTGATCTTCTCTGTTGCATATTTGGTTTTTGTTTCTTCAATGTGATTTCCTTATCTTGCTGTTTTCCTTCTACATCCTTTGAGTTTATTTTGCTATATTCTTACTTATTAAGATAGATCCTTAGCTCATTAATTTTCAATCACTTTGCTTTTCTGAGATGTGCATTTAAGGGTCTCCGTTTCGTTTTGGAAGCTTTAATGAAAAAGATATATCTAAGTAGCTGATCCCAAATAGGCACTTAGTAAATGTCTCATCATCACCATCATCATCATTATCCAGTGTCACTGGTAATGAGACTCCCTAGCATAGTCCCAGATCCCTTGCTCTCTAATGTGACATGTTCCCTGAGTTTTCATCAGCAGACTCTGTGAGGACTTATTCTGGGCCATAGATCTCCTCCTCTTTCAGGTTTCTGGGGAGGCTTCCTCTGTAGGTAAAGGCAGGGCTTAGATAGGCATGTGTCTTTAGCCCCATCTTTCTGAGGGAGCTCAGACTTTCTCTTCCTAGGATGGTTGGCAAGGTCCCAGCCATGGGGAAGTATGAATTCTAGCCTGCAGGCCTGGGCCAGAATGTACTTTCCAAAATGGGTACAATACTACCTCCCACCCCACATGTTTTCTAGAGCTTTTTCATTCCCCTCAACTCGGGCAGCCCCGGTGGCTCAGTGGTTTAGCGCCGCCTACAGCCTAGGGTGTGATCCTGGAGACCCAGGATTGAGTCCCATGTCGGGCTCCCTGCATGGAGCCTGTTTCTCCCTCTGCCTGTGTCTCTGCCTCTCTCTGATTGTGTCTCTCATGAATAAATAAATAAAATCTAAAAAAAAAAAAAATTAATTTCCCTCAACTAGAGGTAGAGTATACTTTCCCTACCTTTGAGTCCAGTAGGCTTGTGACTCCCTTACACATTAGAGATTACAGACCAGTCAGTTGCAGTGGAAGTGGTGCCAAGGAACTTCTGAGGCTTTGTCATAAAAGGAGATGTAGCCGCCACCTTGTTAGCTGGAAAACTCATGTTTAGAGGCCTGAGTCACCACAGAGGAAATCTGACGACCCTGCAGCCACCTTGCTGTAAGGAAGCCAGGGCACTAGGGAGGCCACATATAGGCACTCTGGTGTCCCGTCCTAATCTTCTTTTTTTTTAATTTTATTTATTTATTCATGAGACACACACAGAGAGAGAAGCAGAGACCTAGGCAGAGGGAGAAGCAGGCTCCCTATAGGGAGCCCGATGTGGGACTCGATCCAGGACCCCTTGGTCATGCCTTGGGCCAAAGTGAGACTCTCAACCACTGAGCCACCCAGGTGTCCCAGTCCTAATCTTCATGTCAACCCAGCCTAGGCACCAGACATGTAAGTGACTGAGCCTTTAGGGATTCCAGCCTCCAAAGGCTGAGAGACCCACATCCTTTTAATCTTACCAGCCAAGGCTTTAGACACTGAGGAACAGAAACAGACCATTCCCCACTTTGCCCTATCCAAATTCTTGATCCAGAGAATCATAAACATGAAAAAAAAAAAAAGATTGTTTTAAGCTCTAAGCTGGGGCACCTGGGTGGCTCAGTGGTTGAGCATCTGCCTTTGGCTCAGGGCATGACCAAGGGGTCCTGGGATCGAGTCTGCATTGGGCTCCCTGTAGGAAGCCTGCATCTCTGTCTCTGCCTCTCTCTCTGTTTCTCTCATGAATAAATAAATAAAATCTTTAACAAAACAAAACAAAAAAAGCTTTAAACTTTTTGCTACACAGCAATAGATACCTGGAACACTGTTCATTACCTACTCCGGCACCTAACGCCTCCACTCTCCACCTCCGGCATGCTCATCATGCTCTGTATGCTCTGATTTCCCACTCAGGTGCAAGCAGAGCCCACAGAAGCAGAACACAGCCAAGGTCTTCTGCATGAGACTTGTGGGTGCATCCTGGAAATGGAGATTTTCTGATTCTAGCAATTTGTCTAAACTGAGCTATGCTCAGTTCTCTTGGTTCCCATCCTTTCTGGTACTAGGACCTCCTATGTCTCATCCAAAAGGCTGGGTGTCTCCGATAGAATGGTGGTTGTACTTTCAGTGTGGCTTCATAACATCGCTCACATTTACGGAGATCTTACTAAGTTTCTGAGCACCACGCTGAGTCTTTTACGTACATTATCTCTTGAACCTAATAACACAGCTTGCTCTTAGGTTCCAGCTCAGGTGCTTCAGATCCTAGGCAGCAGCCTCACTGGCGCAGCAGTTTTTAACAATGGTTGTCATCATCTCTCATTTTGCTCTTCTAGCCCTGGGGCTGATGGTGTGATGTCCCACAGTCACTAATCTCTGGATAGCCTCATCTCCCTCATTTTGCTCCTCCAGCCCTTTGAGCATATTTGTTACCAATTCCTCAAGTTAAATCCCTCGCAGTGGAAATATTTAAAGTGATTTCTGATTTTTCCTGAGTATCTAGTGACTAATTACTTGACTTTACAAAACATCCTATAACCTGAGCTTTATTCAACTCTCCAATCTGACTTCCAGTCGTTCTCCCTCCTCTCTCTGTGCTTCAGCCACTCTTGTCTCCTTTCTGTTCCTCAAATACTTGCAATCTTTTCCTGCTTTGGGGTCATTTGCACCTATTGTTTCCAGTGCTTAGAATGCTTTTCCTCCAGCACTTTATAGAGCTTGCTTCTTCACATGCCTCCAGCCTCAGCATAAATGTCAGCTTTGCCAAACAGCTTTCTTCAACTAGAACCTACAGTGAGTTTACCCTTCACTTAAGTACTTATATCACATAACCCTTTTATTGTCTCAGCACTTATTACTAGCTGACCTTATCTTCCTGATTTATTCCTTAACTTGTTTATTGTCTGTTCCTAGACTGAAACAAGACTCTGAAAGAGCAGAGAGCTTGTCTGACTTGTTTACTACAATATCCAGCCTGGCACAGAGTTGATATTTAATACATATTTTTGAGTGAATGAATGATGGAATGAATGACATGCAAGCCTCTACTCAGGCCTGAGATGTGCCCTCGCACCTGCTAAGATATTTGACATTAGAGGCTACCCAAGCGAGAGATCTCTCTGCCTCCCTGGAGGTAGGACCACCAAGATTCATGCCCAGCAACAGGGCCCTGAGCTCCATTTGTGCCCTCAGGTAGGTCCCTTCTGGGCAGTGGGAAGCCTCCCTGTGGCTTTGTCCTTGTCTTCTGGCATGTTCTAGTCAGCCTGTTTCTTTCCATGCTTCTAGGAGGCTGCAGGACATTAATGATTAAAAGTGTAAACCTGCCCAGGACCAGTATCAATTAGACCACATGCCCACAATGTAGGTAGCTCATTAATTCCAATAAGCCAGGACCCCTTCTCAGAAACATATTCCATCTGTGTACTACACTTAGTAACTATAAAGAAAACAAGTAAGAGGGATCCCTGGGTGGCGCAGCGGTTTGGCGCCTACCTTTGGCCCAGGGCGCGATCCTGGAGACCTGGGATCGAATCCCACGTCAGGCACCCGGTGCATGGAGCCTGCTTCTCCCTCTGCCTATGTCTCTGCCTCTCTCTCTCTCTCTCTCTCGCTCTGTGTGTGTGTGTGTGACTATTGTAAATAAATAAATAAATAAAAACAAGTAAGATTGTCATAAAATTAATTTTACTGATCATCGCATTCTTTTTTTTTTTTTTTAATTTTTATTTATTTATGATAGTCACAGAGAGATAGAGAAGATAGAAGCAATGGGCACAGAAGCTTTATGAGCCATCACAGTGTCCTCTTGACCTTCTGCCACTGGATGGCATGTCCTATCCGAGAGAGAAGACTTTCACTGAGACAAAACTCACCTCAAGAAATAAACCATTGCTGTTATAAACCTGAAAGACTGGGAGGCGCCTAGTGGCTCAGTCAGTTAAGCCTTAGGTCATGATCCCAGGATCCTGGGATGAAGTCCCTGTGTCCCTGATGAGCGGGATCCGCCGAGCAGGGAGCAGGGAGCCCACCTCTCCCTCTCCTGCTCCCCTCGCTTGTGCTCTCTCCGTCAAATAAATAAAATCTGGGCAGCCCCGGTGGCGCAGCGGTTTAGCGCCGCCTGCAGCCTAGGGCGTGATCCTGGAGACCCTGGATTGAGTCCCACGTCAGGCTCTGCATGGAGCCTGCTTCTCCCTCTGCCTGTGTCTCTGCATCTCTATGAATAAATAAATAAACAAACAAATAAATAAATAAAATCTTAAAATTAAAAAAAAAACACCTCAAAGATTCTGGGGCTGGTTATCCCAGCACAACCTGTCAAGAGATGACTGATACAGCCTAACTGTAGGCTCCATGGGGCAGGTCACATCATAGTCATGATGTGGCTCCTTCACAAACCTAGCACAAAGCCGGGGTCACTTGGAGGCTTAAGTAATTGTTCACTGAGTGAATAAACAAATCCATCATTTATTAAGCACTGCAGTAACAACCACTCATCTTGTGTAGAGCTGCGCAGTTCACAGCGCAGCTTTACAGACACTGCCTCACCAGGGCCCAGGGCAACCTTGTGACAGCAGTATGGGGACAGTGGACAGCTGTTGCTTTTTTCTCTGTCCAACACCCCAGTTTTTGCCTAACATCCCCTCCTCCACATGGCTCTGCTGGGGCTGTGGGTGACAACAGCAGCCACTCCAGCCTCAGGGGCAGGCATGGGACCCAGATCTGCCCAACCACAGGACCTCATCCTCCGAGTACAGTGCCTGGGCCAGACACAGGCACATGCCCGGAATAGGCCGATCAGAACTCCTTCCTGACAGGCGTTGCAGACTCTGAAGAAAGAGGTCCAGAAAGAGTCCCACATGTGAACCGGAAATCTGTTTTTTTAGATTTTATTTATTTATGAGAGACACAGAGAGAAAGAGGCAGAAACTCAGGGAGTTTCTGCCTGACGTGGGAGCCCGACATGGGACTTGATCCCCCGTCTCCAGGATCAGGCCCTGGGCTGAAGGCGGAGCTAAGCCCCTGAGCCACCTGGGCTGCCCCAGAGTGATCGCTCGATTATTTATTTATTTATTTATTTATTTATTTATTTATTTATTTTTATTTTTTAAAAATTTTATTTATTTATTCATGAGAGACAGAGAGAGGCAGAGACACAGGCAGAGGGAGAAGCAGGCTCCATGCAGGGGGCCTGACTTGGGACTCCATTCCAGGTCTCCAGGATCTCGCCCTGGGCCAAAGGCAGGTGCTCAATGGCTGAGCCACCCAGACGTTCCCAGAGTGATCTTTTTAAAACATAAGTTAGACAACCTCCCTCTGTTGCTTAAAACCCTCCAAAGGCTTTCCAAAATCCTTAGAATGCAATAAAAATTCCATATCTTGGCCTACAAGATCCTTTGTGCTCTGGTCCCACCCCCACCCCTCTTGGTTGTCATCTCTTACTGTTCTTTTCCTGACTCACTGCTCTCCACCCACACAGGCTTCCTTCTCATCCTTGAACAATCTCATTCCTGACTTGGGACCTTTTTCACTGAGTATTATATTATCTCTGCCTGGAGCTGCCCCATCCCCAGATCTGTTTATAACTGACCTTTCCTGATGTCTGAACATAATGTGGGCCTCGTTTCTACCATACCACCAAGTTTCATTTCCTTCACAGGAAAGCATGTCCCTATATGCTGAGTCCCTGGTTCTGGTCCCTGTGGCCTTGGTTCTGGGCTTCCTTTGACCTTTTGATTAGAATCTAATCTTTGATTAGAATCTGTGAGTTAGTGCATTCAATTTTTACTTAAGAATTTGAGAGGCATTTCTGATACTTTCAGTGGAAAGAGTCTTACATAATCAAAGGTTGAGCCTGGTCTGTAAAGGATCACACCCCAAGGAAGGCTGCTTGTATGTCCAAGCCCTTCTTGTGCAAAGAAGCCTGCTGGCTTCAGATTAGCATCTTCAAACTTTGTTCGTTTGTCTAATTTTTAATTTTTTTTGCATTCCTACACTTTCTGTTCTGTGATGCAAAAAGGCCATTTCTAGTCTCTACCAAGGGCAGAGGGAGCCAGAGCTCATAGTTTATCTACCAAATGTCTTCACTCCCTCAACCAGCTAGCAGAGTTCCCCTGACCCTTGTCTCCTTGCAGACTGAGGGGGAAGCAGAGCAAGATGGAAAAATGTAGGAAGAGAGGGATTGTGTCTGTGTGATCTGCAGTTGGCTCTCATCTCCAGAGCTGAAAGGAGCTCTGCGGTTCTGCAGGGCCTCTGGGGGATGATGATCGCAGTTTCATTTACTGAGTGCATTCTGGACACCAAGCACTGTGCTAGGAATTTAATGATGATAGTTCATCAACTGCTGCCCTTTGGTGAGTGAAATAACTGGACAGGGCACAGTCCTCAGTGCTCTAGAAGCCTTCCAGCGTCTCGTTCTCACAACACCTCTCTGAGGTAGGTGTTATCCCCACCTCACAGATGAAGAAACAGACGCACTGTGCAGAAGGGACTTGCCAGGTGGTTTCTACTGCGAAGCTGTGGTCTTCCTGCCACATGACATTTCCTCTTTGCTAAACCTTCTGGCACCCAGTTCCCAGCATAAGAACAACCTATGACTCCATGCAGGTACTGGGATCTGCAAGTCTCCATTCCAGCCAGTAAGTCACCAAAATCAAGATCTGCCACCCTGGACTCTGACCCCCCAGGAAGCTGTCTGCAGCCCTTCTTGGGTGGTGCTTCAGAAGAGGATACTAAGGCCTGAGTCACTTCCCTGGGGACTTCCCTGAGGGGACCATCCTCAGAACAAGGTATGGCAGGATTCTGAGCTGGACCAGGCAAGGAGCTGATTCCTGCCAACTGCCAGAGGTGATTCGCCTCAGCCTGTTCAGGTTGCTACTGTGAAGGTGAGCTTGCAGCAAGGCCCCAGCAGGAGCTTCTCCAGAGTGGACAGTCAGGTAGACAAAAGCTGCTGGGGTGGGACAACAGCATGTCTAGAGGACCCCTGGGGGTGGAGGTCTGAGAAAGGGATGCAGTGGGCATCTGCCCCCAAGAAAAGGATTCCTAAGGCTTCCTCCCAGGAGCCTAACCAGAATCGCAACCTGAGATTCAGTGGGTCAGGGGTGAGGCTACATTAGTGAGAGGTCCTTGGCCTGAGCCCTTAAAGGAGACATGGAGGCCATTGCTGCAAGCATGTGCTGTGGCCAAGAGCTCAGCAGGGGTTTGGCAAGCAAGCACCAGGAGCCTCAGGCAGGGTGCTAACATAGGTCTGAGGGCCCAGAGAGAGTTCTCTGTGGCATGTGGGTGATGGGAGCCTGTTAGGGACATGAATTATGAATTCCAACCTCTTTACTGCACAGATGAAGAAACCATAGCCCAGGTAGGGGAAGTGACCTGCTTATGGTCCCATAGCAAAGGAATCATGGAGCTGGTGCCTCCCACCCCTCGGTACACCCCCTCCCCCCCGTGACAAAGTCCCCATCTCTTCCTTGCTCTACCATTAAAAATAGAGCAGGAAATACAGAAGGGGAACAGTACGTAGCATGGCTGCTTCTGGAGGGCCTCAATGTGGGCTCACGTGCTGTCCTCTGAGTATCCCTGGAAAGCCAAGTTGGTGCTCTGGGTTGTGTGGGTGGGGTTTACGCCTGTGCCAGTCACACAACAGCCCACCTCCAGACACAGAAGGGTGTTCCCCAAACCCTCTGGGCACAGCATCTTCGCCTGTGATTTTCCTCTGATGATATCTTGTTTTGCCAACTAAATTAAGACTATGACAGAGAACAGAGACTACCTCTAGCAGTTTAGTTCAATTAAGATTTCACATCAACAAATTAAAATGCATTCTCACCGTCTGCAGAGTAAATCTGCCTGCGTTTAGAAGGAGGCTCTGACATTTGCTGTTCAGACACCTGGCCAACGTGAGCTGCTTGTGGAAGAGGGCCCACTTTCTCTGGGATTGGTTCAGGGGTTCAGGGCCAGGGGTCATCTCCAGGGACTTACAGCCTCTGCACAGGGTCTTCCCAGTCACAAGTGTGAGAACTAGGCTAAGACGCCAGTACAGTTTTCACTGGGCCTCCGTAAAATGATAAAAATGAGAAGAATGTCATCACATTTGCCATAAAACTAAGTCACTTCAAACTAAAGGACTTTCAACAAATACTTTCTGAGTGCCTCATCTGTTGGTCAGTCTTCAAGTGACAGAGGATACAGCAAAACAGACCAACTCCTGGCTCTCTGAGCCTTTATTCTGTGGGGGAAAGACAGACACTATACAATACAAATGAAACATGCAGTGAATTAGAGAGCGATAAGAGCCATGGAGAAACATAAAGCCAGGAGAGAAGACAGGGAGTGTGGAGGGCCAGGGATTTGTAATTGTAAATAGGCCATTGGGGAAGGCCTCTGTGAGAAGGTGACAATTGAGTCAAGCCCTGAGGAGGGGAGGGAGGGAGTGATATGAATTTGGGGGTATGGAGGCAGCGCTCTGGGCAGGGTGTGCAAGATGCTTGTGGGGCTGTGTGTGGGCAGAGAAGGCTGCAGGAACAGTGGAGGCCTGGAGACCGTGAGACAGACTCCACAGCGCTCCCTGAGGGGATAGGAAGGTAGCGCAGGGCAGGAGCTGAGAGGAGGCCGACCCTGTCCTAGAGCTGACAGAGGAAGGCTGGGACCAGGAAGATCAGATAGGTGACGGACGTGGGGTATGGCGATGGCCAGGGTGACGGCTGAGGACCTCAGGGACCCCTGGGCTCACAGTGGTCAGCATCAGTGATATCCTAGAAACCCCAGCATGTAACGTCTGCATCCCCTGAGACCTTCACTGGAGGTGTTCAACCTTGGGAGGCTATGACTGGGCCCAGTAGCAGCATGTACACTACCCACAGTGTGCTCTCTAAAAAGTGAACCTTTTCCTCTGCGAAATGAGGTGGATGATCTTTTCTTTCCAGAGAAGGCAGGTAAAGGGTGTTCCTTCGCTGAAAATCAGAGCCGGATACGTGGATATGCAAGCCCCACGTATGCAGGTGCTGGTGCTGTGCCCGCATCCTATTCACACATCTTCCCCAGCACCTATCTCAAGGCCCAGGACATGGGCACCCCCAAAATATATGTTGCACAAGTGAACAAGTACCCTTTCTCTTGCATTTGAGGTAGGAATTTAAACATTTTTAATAAACTCTGAAAATATATATCTTTTTTTTTTTCCTTAAACCCAGGGGGCCATTTGTATGTGGAGTATTTTGTGTGTTTTCTCTAAATATACAGAACTGTTGGGGCCCCTGGCTGGTTTAGTCAGTAGAGTGTGCAACTCTGGACCTCAGAGTTGTGAGTTCAGGTCCCACATTGGTGTAGTGATTACCTAAAAATAAAATCTTACAAAAGAAAAAAAGAATTGTCTTTAAATAAATTAGCTTTTGCTTTTGAAGGATTAGGGTAACTGGGGGGTTGTTTCTTGATCTCTCCCTTCTTCTCTGTTTCTGTCCTCTCACTTCCTCTGTAATCTTAGTTGGCCATCTGTAAAAGTAGAGTTTTATGCTTCCTATTTCTACTATTTAAAGTGGATAAGTGGAATGTTTTTGATTTCTATCTCTCAGAAAAATCCAACAAGTAAATTAAATTCTTTTTTACTTGTATAACTCTCAATTGATTTTTCTCTCACTGTGTGTCAGCATTCCCACTTTCTGAGGCTCAGGAGTTGATACCACTTCCTGGTGAGAAGGAAAACACACACAACATGCTATTGGACTTCCTACTACTTCAGACTTTTCCCGTATTTAACTTGCCTGGTAATTTGCATAGATCTACATATGTTATGCAATCAGCCTACTCTCCTTTTACGTTAAGCCTAAAATAATTTTTCTTTTATGATGTTTTTCTTCTCTGCTGCCGTCTTTATTTCTTACTGGTCTTGAGATTTAGATTTTTGTAAGAGGAATCAATAGAAGGTCAAAGTTACAGATAAACACACAACCCAAACGGCCATGGGGGAGAAGACTGGGGAGTAGCAAGGTGAGGTTGGCTCTGTGATTCATTTATTTAATTCACCAAATGTTCACTGAGTGCCTACTATGTGCTGGGCTCTATGCTAGGTGCTAGGAATACAGCAGTGAGCAAGCCAGGCCCAGTTCTTACTCACATGGAGCTTATACTCTACTGGGATAATAGGCAAGTGAACACATTCATAAAAACATGATTTCTGATAGTAATAAATGCTAAAATGAAAACATAGTGGCTGGAAAACTGGTTTAGGTTGGGTAGTTCGTAAAAAGTCTCTCTGGAAAAGTGACATTTGAGCTGAGGCCTGAAGGAGACAGCCAGGTGAACATCTGGTGGAAGACTATCCCAGACAATGAGGACAGCCCTGAAATGAGAATGAGGTTAGAGGGCTTGAGGAACAGAAAGGAACTGTACCATTTATCATTCTTTCAATGGAAAGAAAGAGAAGGGATCCCTGGGTGGCGCAGCGGTTTGGCGCCTGCCTTTGGCCCAGGGCGTGATCCTGGAGACCCCGGATCGAATCCCATGTCGGGCTCCCGGTGCATGGAGCCTGCTTCTCCCTCTGCCTGTGTCTCTGCCTCTCTCTCTCTCTGTGTGACTATCATAAATAAATAAAAAAATTTAAAAAAAAAAAAAAGGAAAGAAAGAGAAGTTGTTGCAATTCAAAATGGCACAATAGGAAGGAATTGTATTACCTCACATAAAGAGGCTAGGTACAGAGTGGGTAGGGTTTCAAGGGTTTCTAATTTATAGGTTTCCAATTTAGCAAATCGGCATCACTTAGGACCAGACTATTCCCATCTTTCTGCTCAGCCACCCTCTTGTGTTGACTTCCTTCCAGATGCCAAAATGGCTGCCAAAGCTCCAATTCCCCATGACGTCTTCTCCTCAGTGTTCAGAGGGAGAGGGAGAGGGAAGATGGCAAGCTCTTCACTTCTCAGAACAGGGAAACACTTCCCTTGACTCTGGGGAAATTTCCCTTCACTCTCATAACATAGCAAGATGGTCATTTTAGAGAATGAATGACTCAGGTTGGTTGAGAGTTGCACAAGGGAGCAACCTAACTTCTAATGAACTTCACTGAAGGACCTGTGCTCCCAATTTCTGACAAAAACCAGGCTTCTGAGAGTGAAACTAGGTTTCTGTGAGCAAGGAAGAAGTGGGGAATGGCCAACTCTAAGCTTGTACTTGAGAAAATCAGTCTCAGGAGGCTAGTGTGGCTGCAGGTGATAGAGATGGAATTGAGGGAATGCAGAGTCTGTTTTAGGTTCTTCAGTTGTAATCTGTCAGAATCCTGTGAGTCCCTATAGACCTTAACCCATTTTGCACCAGTTACTATCCCCCCCCCCCACAGTCCCCGCCCCCAGGCCCTAGCCCCACCCCGCGTGCATCAGACACCGACTCTAATGTTAGCTGATGATACTGGGTAAGTCACTTCTTTCGTTTAAGCCTTGGCTTCATTATCTGTTGACATGACACAACATTTGTCCTGCTAGCATGTCAGGGAGGTTGTAAAGATGGAATGGGAGACTATCTGTATGTCCTTTGGAAAGCATAAACTACCATAGTTATTATTATTGCTATTAGCGTCATTCATCTTTCAGGAGAAACAAAGGGGTTTTAGATTTTGAATAGTCACATCCTCCAGCTTCCTATGGAAAGGACAGCTGTCATTTTGAAAAACTATGTACACTGAGCGGGTATGGAGAGCCTCCTTGAGCACCCTTTTGCCTTTGTTCCCCTAGACCTTTCTTCCACATCCCTAGCACCACTCCCCATGCCCCCCTCCCAGCAGCTTTCTGTGCTTCACATCAGAGATGTCGTTAGAAACAAGCTGGGCTGATGTCTGATGTTCAATAAAATGTAGGATAAAGCTGGCTGAGTTATTATCTTTTTTCCTTGATAAAAAGAGTGGATGTATTTTCATTACTGGCAGAGTGCTTTTAGCTGGTGCGGACAATTAAGCCCTGGGAATGTAGCAATCCATTTCACACTGAGAGGAGATTTGAGGGGTGACTCTCACAAAACACCCAGGCCCTAGGGACCAAGAACATGGCCATTGTGGCCAACAATAAAAAGCCATAGAATCTTTGTGTTAATAAAGTAAAGCAGCCTACAGCTGCCCCCAAGTGATTTGCCCCACAGTGGATGCTGCTGTTGCTGTGGTGACCCTGACACTTCTTACACATGCCTCAAGACTCTTCTCCTCCTTATCCTTCTCTTGGGAAGGCAGGCAGGAGGGGTTCCAGACTATGGGCAGTAGCTTCTACCAAATGTTTCCTTTTAGATTTAGACACTCTGCTTGATTTCTCTTCATGATCTTTTGATCTTCTCCCTCACCCCTCAAATCAGAATCAATGTCCAGAGAACCTGATCTCTGAGACCAACAGAGTTGTCCATTCCAAAGCTATTGAATCCATGGAGAATCCAGAGATTCTGGGAAGCTTGACATCCCTCCTCCCTCCTTTCATTCCCACCCTTCTTTCCTTTTCCTGTTGTTTGGTTCTTTCTTTCTTTCTTTTTTTTTTTTTTTTTAAGATTTTATTTATTTATTCATGATAGAGAGAGAGGCAGAGACACAGGCAGAGGGAGAAGCAGGCTCCATGCCAAAAGCCCGATGCAGGCACTAAACCGCTGAGCCACCCAGGGATCCCCTGTTTGGTTCTTTCTTAAATGATAAATTAGCACCTCTAATTTACAGCCCCTAGAAGCAGAGGTGAGATGACTCTCCACCTTCCCTGTCCCAACCCAAACTAAGGGAAAGAGTCTTAAGCTGCAGATTTTTTTTTAAAGATTTATTTATTAGATACACAGAGAGAGGAAGAGAGTGTCAGAGACACAGGCAGAGGAAGAAGCAGGCTCCATGCAGGGAGCCCCACGTGGGACTCCAGGATTATGCCCTGGGCCGAAGGCAGGTGCTAAACCGCTGAGCCACCCAGAGATTCCCTAAGCTGCAGATTCTTAGAAGCAGCAAATGTGCTTGTAGTATGGCTTATCTGGCTACACATTTGTCTCCCCATTTATACTTAGAGCAAGTGGGGCTAGGCAGGGTTTTCCCCACCTCCCTTGTCTCTGCATGTACTGCAGCCAGCTCAGTGTCTGGGACAGTCAGCTTTCCTGATCTTTGACCAATGGATGAATGAATGAACAAGACCACCTATGGATTTGTTTATTTCTCGTGGCTTTATCTCTTTGTTCTGTTCAACACCCACAGCTCCTCTCATTATAACTTAGAAAGTGGAAATTACTTCAGAGATGCAGGGACTGAGTATCAGTGGAGTGATAGAAATCTGGTCCATTATTACTTTTTTTTTTTTTCTTCCTTAAACCACTTAAGCTCCAGGTTCCCTCCTGTTAGGAGGGATCCCAAATCAGCTGTGAACTTTCACCTGCCTGGAGGGAGTAAAAGGAGAGGGCTGAGGTGGTTGTCCAAGCTTATTATCTTCCCCATTACTCAGGCGTGTTACCCTGAGCTTTCACGTGATTTTATTTTAATGTGGTTATTTGTATTAGGCGAGTCTCCAGCTCAGCTAGGCCAAGAAGGGAGGTGGGGGAACCAGGGAGGAACTGATGGAAAAATAAATACCCTGAAGGTTCATGATGATCTGACCATGGGCTTAATATGAATCAAATTTTCTCTAACCTGCTTTCCTACAGTCAGCATTTCTGCTAGAAATAATTTGTAATTATCAAACTCCAGTTAGGCCAGAAGACTCCTTGCGAAGACTTTGATTTGATTAGAGAAAGGCTTGGAAATATAATTTGCATGGTTCTTGTCCTCTCTGCCTATGACATTACTGGAGAAAGCACCTTGTCCTTCCTGGCAGGAGAAATTCCAAGGGTAGGTAGAATCTGGGAACCAGACTTGAGGGTCAATAGGGCTGCTGCTCCAAGACAGCCAAAGAATGGTATGCTTTCCTGGAATATAATAAGCTTGAGAGATTTCCCATCTCAGTATTTGAGAGTTGAGAGCCAGTGAGTGGCCCAGAGTGGGACAGTACCAGGTGCATGCTGACCAACAGCTGTGCCTAGCACTTCAGCATGAAGGCACTTGGGTAACTGCCCAGCATCCAGCATGGGTCATTCTAGAGGAGTCCTGGTGTTGCCTCTGATTGAGAAATAGTGACAACCACCACCACCCCTTCTCACATCTTAAATCCTTCAGCTCTGCAGCAACTGAGCCAAGGAAGGACAAAAGTCAAGCAAAGGTAGAGTGAAAAATACCAAATGTTGTTGAACGAAATCAAAGAAAACCTAAAGAAGTGGAAAGACATCCCATGTTCATGGAAGGCTCGATATTGGAAAGATGGCAATACTCTCCAAAATAATCTACAGATTCAACTCAATTCCCAACAAAGTCCCAGCTGCCTCCCAATAAGAAAATGCTGGACAAACTGAAAATCAACAACTTTTCTTAGATCCATCAGAAACTGAGGTCACAGGATAAACTGTGACCCTGAAAGCCAGAGAAACAGATGAATACAAAATATAGATCAATTTACCTGAAGCAGAAGCTCTTGAAGCCAGGAACCAAGAGGAATAAAGCACTAACACATGCTACACTACAGATGCACCTTGGAAATATTATGCTAAGTGAAAGAAGTCAGTGATAAGAGCACACATTATATAATTCCTTGATGTGAAAAATCTGGAAAATGTAAATCCATAGGGACTGAAAGTAGATTATTGGTATCCAGGGCTAGTGGGAAATGACAAACTGCTAATTGAAACAGATTTCTTTCTGGGGTCATGAAAATGTTCTAGTGTGAAATTATGTCACAGATATAATCAGATAATAGTTGCTCGATTTTGTGACTATTTTAAGAATTATTGAATTGTACATTTTAAAATAGTAGTATTCCATGTGACTTATTTCTCAATTAAAAAATGAAAATTAAGCAAAGATGATTTGAGATAGGAAGTCCAAATTTCCCATCAGATTCAGCCTGTAGGGACACCTGGGTGTCAGCGGTTGAGCAGGCCCTATGGCTCAGGGCCTGATCCCGGATTACTGGGATTGAGTCCCCCATAGGGCTCCTTGCATGGAGCCTGCTTCTCCTCCCTCTGCCTGTGTCTCTGCCTCTCTTTCTGTGTCTCTCATGAATAAATAAATAAAATCTTAAAAAAAAAAAAAAAAAAAAAAAGATTAAGCCTGTAGACCATTTTTGGGAACCAGAATCTTGGTAAATCCCAGCCTTTGACTATCCTTCTCCCACCTCTTCACAAGGCCCTCCCTGTGTTTTCCTGATTTGATAGGAAGAAGTCTGGAGAATGAGAAGAAAGAGTGAGGAAGGAGGCTGAAGAAAGGGGTTTGGGGTGCCTGGGTGGCTCAGTTGGTAAAGCATGCAACTCTTGATTTTGAGGTTGTGAGTTCAAGACCCATGTTTGGTATAGAGATTATTTAAAAAATAAAATCTTTGAAAGAAAGGAAAGAAAGAGGAGAAAGAAAGAGGGCTAGGACTGTAAAATGCTTAAAACAAGACTCCAGGGAATGCCTGGGTGGCTCAGTGGTTGAGCATCTGCCTTTGGCTCAGGTCAAGATCCCGGAGTCCTGGGATCGAGTCCCACATCGGGGTCCCTGCATGGAGCCTGCTTCTCCCTCTGCCTGTGTCTCTGCCTCTCTCTCTGTGTGTGTCTCTTATGAATAAATAAATAAATCTTTAAAAAATAAAAAATAAAAAGACTCCAGAGCCTTGTCAAGATCCCAGCCTGCAGGAGGCCACCCCCTTCATGAAGTCTCCCGGTTTTTTTTTTTTTTTCTTTCCCTGAAGCTTTTTATCCGGTGAACATCATTTTGACCCAAAGACTTGAAATCTTTTACTGGATTGTAGGATCTCTGACTATTCCATAGAGACCTAGTTTACTTGTCCCAGATACGTGTCCTGTCCACAGGGACACCACAGTCTCCTCCAGGGTAGGACCCCTGTCTTAGTTTCACAGCCAGCCACCACCCCCCTGCCCACCCCGAGTCTACTTAGTCTCTATGCCCAGCCGCACCCCTTCCCACAGATTCTTTTTTTTTTTTTTTTTAAAGATTTTCTTTATTCATGAGAGACAGAGAGAGGCAGAGACACAGGCAGAGGGAGAAGCAGGCTCCGTGCAGGGAGACTGATGTGGAATTTGATCTCAGGACCCTGGGATCACACCCTGAGCTGAAGGCAGACGCTCCACCTCTGAGCCACCCAGGCATCCCCTGCAGACTTTTAATGCAGGAAAGAAATTTGGGCAATCCCTGGCCCTCTGTTCCTTTTTTTTTTTTTTTTTTTTAAAGATTTTATTTATTTATTCATGATAGAGAGAGAGAGAGAGAGAGAGGCAGAGACACAGGCAGAGGGAGAAGCAGGCTCCATGCACCGGGAGCCTGACGTGGGATTCGATCCCGGGTCTCCAGGATCGCGCCCTGGGCCAAAGGCAGGCGCCAAACCGCTGCGCCACCCAGGGATCCCTCTGGCCCTCTGTTCCTAATTTAAATGTAGCCCTACTGTCAAACTCTTGAGTTTATCCACATCTCCTAGCCTCCTGGGATTATCCTTCTCTCCATGTTTAAGTACAAAAATTCACCTCATGCTGCCCTCCACCCCTAAGTACCATAGGAAGCCTCATGTCCTCAACTGTAGACCTTTGGGAATACTTAAGGGCTGGTGTTGGGTAGTGTTTAAGAAGATGGCTTGGAATCTGGGTTTACATCCCAGCTCTGCCACTTACTGGTCGGTATGACCTTGGGCAAGTCATGTAACTTCTCTGTGCCTCAGTTTTCTTATATATGAAAAGGGGGTAATCAGAGCTCCTCCTTCACAGCATTCATATGAGCATTAAATTAATTACTAGTAAGATATGGATATAAAGCCCTGAGAACTGTATCAGCCACTCCACAAGTGCTATAAAAGTATTTGTTCTTATTTATTTTTTTTTATTTTTATTTTTTTATTTATTTATGATAGTCACAGAGAGAGAGAGAGAGAGAGAGCGCGCCAGAGACACAGGCGGAGGGAGAAGCAGGCTCCATGCACCGGGAGCCTGATGTGGGATTCGATCCCAGGTCTCCAGGATCGCACCCTGGGCCAAAGGCACGGGCCGAACCGCTGCGCCACCCAGGGATCCCCAGTATTTGTTCTTATTACCTGTTTCTGCTAAATTTGTGACCTGCTCTGTGCCTCATCCTTTTCTCTTCTCAGGCTACTAATCTCTCTTTGCTCTTCGAAGCATCCCTTATTCAAAGCTCCACATGGTAGACCTACTGAAAGCTTGAGTGAAACAGAGGAGGCCAAATATCACAGAGCCATCAACTTAAAAGTATGTCTTGGGCATCGTTGTTTCTTGGTTGTTCTTGCCACTAGGCATCTCTCAACTGCTGTCCAGCCTTCTCTTCTCTGAGACCATCTTGCTGCCTTGCTGTGTACACTCATTTTCCATCAACATCTGCTCACATGTCCTCTCATTCCCCCAGCCCTTGCCTCGGAAGCTCAGTATGTCACATGCAGAAGTTCAGGTGTCTTGTTAAGCCACAGTGCTTCAGATGGGCAGGGGCATGTGGGGACTGGCTGGGAGATGTTTCTTTTACTTCCAAAGGGTCCTTCCTACTAAACAGGGCTCTCTCATTACCAAGACCTAAAGAGGCCCTGCCTCAAACTTCACCTAGGTAGGGAGAAGCTGCCATCTCCCCAAAGAACGCATTGCTCACCTAGGAAAACTCCATCAGGCCCATGCTGCACAGAGCATCAGCCAGAAAGCTGCAGAAGGAAAATCAACCTCTTTGCACCACTTGCCCTGCATAATGTGTTACTAGGCCCAGATAATTGGGAAGTTATTGTTTTCAAGGGAGGGTTGGAGGTGATATTTCAGCCTATTAAAGGTTCTGCTTCCCAAGGCCTAATTTTCCTCTGGCACAGTGCTGAACTTTTTCTTGAGCTGCCAAGGAAGGCAGGATTTCAGCCCAAGGTAATTTATGTTAATTTTTTCCCTTTCTGGTCCATTACATTTTGTGATGTTAATATATCTTACATGGGGCCTCCTTGACAGGCTAGCTGCAGGCATCCGCATCTATTGGGGTCTGCTGGGCCCATGCAGGGGCCACCTCTGCACATTGCCTCCAGGGGCCTGTACTAGCCCTTCCTCCAATGCTAGGGGACTCTTCACTGTTGGGGGCTTTGGTTGAGGGAGGTTGGCTTGGCTCCTTTCGGCTCAGATGCAAATTAATGGTCTCCTAGGTCTCCTGGGAGCTCTGGGAGGGTAATGCTGCTAACAACAAGACCTTCCCTGGTGGTTCCTTTGGCTACCCCTGTTCTAAGCTCAAGCTGATAGAGTGCTAATGGAGGATCTCCTGAAAGAGGCTAGGGAGGAATAAATTGAGCAACATGCCTTTCATGAGCGTCTGTTACATGTCCTGTTCTGAGAGGGTTGGCTTTGGGGTTTAC
Source organism: Vulpes lagopus (assembly GCF_018345385.1). Taxonomy (NCBI): domain Eukaryota; kingdom Metazoa; phylum Chordata; class Mammalia; order Carnivora; family Canidae; genus Vulpes; species Vulpes lagopus. The sequence continues at coordinate 106,219,221 of NC_054830.1, read as the reverse complement.
AATAGGAATAAATAAAAAAATAAATAAGGAATTAAAAAACACTCCCTTCCCTTCTGGTGTTTTCTTTCTTTCTAGTTGGGGGATGAAGGAGAGGAAAGATGTGCCTAAGTATGGTCAGTTCAGTTATAAGGTAACATACGTGCTCCTAAAAATCATGGAATTTTGCAAAATCCCTCAGGGCTTATGGGAAGAATGAGATTGGGCACACACCAGTGAAAACTTCACCAGTGACACATTAAAAAAAGATAGGAGGGACACCTGGGTGGCTCAGGGGTTGAGTGTCTGCCTTTGATTCAGGGTGTGATCCCTGGGTCCTGGAATCGAGTCCCATATCAGGCTCTCCACGAGGAGCCTGCTTCTCCCTCTGCCTGTGTCTCTGCCTCTCTCTGTGTGTCTCTCATGAATAAATAGATTAAATCTTAAGGAAAAAAAAAGGAAATTGAGGTGCCTGAGTGGCTCAGGTTGTGATCTCAGGGTTGTGGATCAAGCTACCCCCATGCCCTACTCAGTGGGGAGCCTGCCTGAGAGTCTCTCTGTCCTTCTCCCTCTGCCCCTCTCCCCCTCTTCCGCCTTCCCTCTCTAAAAAATAAAATAAAGATAGGAACCTATTGAAAATGGTAACACATTTTTACAGATGTTAAATGGCTAAGAGAAACATAAATACTGTAGTACATATGGCACTTGGATTGGGAAAAGACCTGAAGTTGACTTGTGAAAGTGGATGTTGGAAAAATGCAGCTCGGGAATTGTTGTGAAGCAGTGGTGGGAGGGTTACATGAAATCTCATAGCGTGTCATCACACCACTGTGGATGGCTCCGCACACTGTGTGTAGTGTCTGTGTGTGTGTTGTGTGTCTCCGTGTGGGTCAGTTCAGGTGCAGGCATTTTGTGTGTGCTCACCTGGTTCCTACGGATGAAGTGGTATTGAAGCAGACAAGAAATTTGCATTTTTATTCAAAGAACAGCAAGTTTCCATTTTGCATTATTTTGTTTTCTCCCCTTAAACCCAAGCTCACTGACGGGACAGTCCCAGAGCAGGTGGGAGAGGGGACGGTGCCCTGGATGGCAGCCAGATGGGGAAGAAATATAAACTCAGGGACAGATTGACCCGTATGTGGATCTGAATCTGGCTGTTGGCTGTGCTTCCGGGGGTGCCCTAGAGTGCCCAGACCCCCAAGAGACCCTGCCTCGAGTCTGGCCCCCAAACAGCAGAGCTTCCTGGGCCAAAGGGATGGGTGGTGGCCTCTGTGGTTGATATGTAAAATGGCAGCCAGATCCTGCCTGAGACACTGAGCTTCATGTTAGTGGGTGAAACGTCTGGGCCTCTGTGTCCTGCCCACTTGAGAAATCAGCCTGTGAGTCATCCTCACGTGAAGTTGAAGAGAAGGGAATGTAGTTACTTGGGAAGCATTGTAAATGGGCCGGTGCCCAAGCCTGGGTGTGAGGGAGACTAGGAAGGGCAGCAGGTGGGGCTGGGAGGAGAGGTATTCCTGCCATGCGGGTTCTACATCCTGAGTCTGAGTCAACGTTCCAAGTGTCTTCTGGGACTTTTGCAAGGGGTATAAAGGATCCTCTCGTTCGAGTCATTCTATAAACATTGGCTAAGAAGAACTTTTAATCTTTTGTCCATTTTGAGGAGGGTGGGAGTTCCACACGGGCATACCCAGGCCAGGACAAGGACAATGAGTATCTCTCTCCCGCAGTAAGAAGATAAAGGATGCAGAGCAAACAACTCTGGGTTTGAGTCCCAGGTTCCTCTCAGACAGGCTGCGTGATTTGGGACAAGTAAGCTCAGTGAATGAATCACTTTTTTCCTAGCCTGTTTACTTCATCAAATGGGACCTTACAAGTTTGAAACAAGGAACACATAACATATGCAAAATATCTTAAAAGAGCTCAGTAAATGCTTATCCCCCTTTTCTGTAGAATTGGCCAAAGTGGCTCCTAACAGCTTTGGCTCCAGAACCTTCCTGCAGCATGCTGTCCTAAGTCTCCGCTGTTCGACCTGGATTCTCCGTGGCGTGCTCCAATCCCTTCATGGGTTTTTCTCCCCTGCATTAATTCTGAGCGTCTGCTTGTTATTAAAGCAAAATTCTCTGTTTGCCTGGTGCCTTGTGCTCTGAAACAGCAGCTGCAAACAGAATGTGCTCCCTGTGACGCAGCACCACCACGGGCATCCTGCTCTTTAAAGGTTAATGGCTGGGGCTGTACCTCTGGAAGACTGCCTATAGCACTCACCGGAAATTATTGCACCTGGAGGTGGGGCTGAGGGGAGGCAGTGTGGGGGGGGGGGCCGGGTGTTGGAGGTCTGCACAGTGGCTTGGTGAGTCTCTAAGGAGACTGGTACATCCTGGTAGAAACGAAGGGCCTCTGGAGGCCCCCAGCCATGACAGGTAGCAGGACCGTGGCTTCCATTTGGCCTCTTTCCTGGACTGACTTCTTATTGCCTGTCTCTTGCAGAAGAGCAAGGGCTCTTGGGAGGACTTGCGGTGATAATTCAGTGTCTGGTCATGCTTCACTTGCAATTTATTTAAAGTTGACAATAGGAAAAAATAAAAAATAAAAATAAATAATAGAGTTGACAATAGGGTGTCTGCCTTTTGTAAGCAGATTCCCAGTGCTTGAATCTCTGAGCCTCGAGTTTTGTTTTTTTTTTTTTTTTGCCTTGATGAAAAAGTAGTTAAATTTCACACTTATTATAGCACCTGGCACCTGACACCCTCCAGAGACTTTAAATGAACTCTCAGCGCCACTGTAAACAGGGAACAGAGAAGAGAGACCAGATCTCATATCCCTTCTCCACAGGAGACAAAGGACCAAACCCGCCTCACCTCCACCCCCTTTTTTTAAAGGCCAATCTTCAAAGGGCTTTTGGTGGGTCCTCAGAGAGGTGCTAGCTCAGAGCATCTCCTGGAGGTCAGGATCTGCCTGAAAAATGGGCCAATCTGGCACCAGCATACAGGCCTAACCTACTGGAGATAAGACCTCCAGACCCAAGAACCCTGCTCCAGCTTCCCATTCTCAGCATCAGATAATAACCATTAGAGAAGCTAGATCAATCTTTGCCAGGTGTGTCCAAATGTCCAAGTAGGTGGGCATATCTGTCCTGAGATGGGGAGGTGGGTACAGGATTTGCAGTGTGATTCAATTAAGGAAACATGGAACCATATGATTCTCCCCAACCCCACAATCTAGCGAGTCTATACATCCCATCCCTGACTGGGTCCCTCTTGGAAAAACAATGGTCCTTATAGTCAGAAACCTGAGTTCACACGGTCCCTCTCCACTTACTAGCCTTAAAGCTTAATTTCTCCGAGTCTCAGTTTCTACCTCTGTGCAACACGAATACTAATACTGTTAATGGTTTTTCTATTGCTGTGTAACAAACAATCCCACATTTTAGTGGCATAAAAAAATATATCATGCTCATAGATTCTGTGGGTCAGTAATTTGGACAAGGCACAATGGGAACGGGGTGTTTCTGTTTTGTGATATCCAGGGTTCAGCAGGGATGACCTGAAACAGCCCAGTTGGGACTCTTGACCAGGGCATCTATCCATGGGCTCTCCACATTGCTAGGGCTTCCTCATAGGATGGTGGCTTCTCAGCTCTGGGACTTCTTCCATGATGACTCATGATGCTGACAGTTTGTGTCCCAGCCAATAGGGTAGGAACTTTATGGCCTTTTATGATATGGTATTGGGAGTCACATAGCATTTTTTCCACCAACTCTGCAGTCCAAGATGTCACCAGTTGGCCTCCATTCAAGGGAAGAAGCCATAAAGTAGACCCCATCTCTTGGAGACAGAAGGAGCAAAGAATTTGAAGCCATGTTCTTACAATTGCCACCGAAACCTCACTCACTTGGGTCCTGTTAGGAATGGAATAACAGGGGCAGCCCCAGTGGCGCAGCGGTTTAGCACCGCCTGCAGCCCAGGGCATAATCCTGGAGACCCGGGATTGAGTCCCACATCGGGCTCCCTGCATGGAGCCTGCTTCTCCCTCTGCCTGTGTCTCTGCCTCTCTCTCTCTCTCTCTCTGTCTCTATGAATAAATAAATAAAATCTTTAAAAAAAAAAAAAGAATCAAATAATAGTCCTGTATATAGTAGAGACTCAAGTACGCTGTATCTCCTTATCTCCTTTCTGCCTTTCAAAACAATTGGCCCCTACTCCAAAGCGAATGGAGAACTGAGACGGTCATATTGCCAAAATAACTAGAACTGCTTCCATCTTTTCTGTCCTCTGACCTTTCCTGAACTATTATAAAGCCTGGGGAAATGGTCCCTCAATGCCAAATCCTAGGGTGGTGGCCTGGGCCAGGCAGGTGGTTTAATGACTGTTGGGAATTTTCAGAGCTACTTCTCACAGAAAATTAAAACAGGGGAAAACCAAGCCCTAGAGCTTGAATCCCCTGCTGATAAAGAAGCCAGCCCTATAATTCAGTTCTAGACATGTCCACACCCTGCACTCCAGCTTTAAGATAATTCTGTATTTAAGTGTGTACTTCTTCATGCCCTCCACGGAAGCCACCCAGGGAAGTGTTTATATATATGTGCTGGGAAGAGCAGTCCAATGAGGCAGACAGACTGAATCAGAGGACAGTGAGGAAACTTTCAGGGTTGGAACCCAGTCAGAGAACACAAATTCCACATTTAAAATCTAACTCCATCCAACCTTTCTTGAGGTCCGAGTTCCATTTATTCTTGCAGGCTCACTTCTTTGGTTCACAGAGAGAATAGAAGCTTCGAGGGGCTCAGAGAGAGAGAGACCTCTCACACCAAACCACTCTTCAAGGGCCACGGGAAAGAAATGAGGGTAAAGGAATCAGGAACTTATATTCCTGTTGTTTTGTTTTTTTTTTTAAACTGTGAACCACAGGCTTTATTTTTAGCTCCTATGGCTTCTTCCTTTGTGCCAAATACCCTGGAAGTCTGCTATGGTTCACAGAAGGTATGCTCATTTGAAAATGTTTGCTCATCTCTATTGCTTCAGAGTTCACGTTGATTGCCCTGAGACCTTTTACTAGTAGTGACCATATCAATGGGCTGAATCAAGTTCAAGATCAAGCAGCTTCTAACGTGAGCCTTTTCTTTTTGCAGATTTTTAAAAACTCAGTCTCTGGCCTCACCCACACCTTAATGGGTCAGGCACTCTGGGGGGCAGGACCCAGCAATCTGTCTTAACAAGCCTTCCAGTTGGCCTTGTGGTTCCAGTTTAAGCCAAACAGAGTAAGTGGACCCCTCCCCCCAACAAGGCTTATTTTTTTCCCCCTTAAGTTATATAAGGGAGCATAAATTAAGGGAAAAACTAGTAAGGGAAAGAAAAATATGAAGGGTTCTAGTCAGTTTTGAGACTTTGGAAGCACCTTCAGGATCACACTGTAATGCTTTCTGTTGGGCCACCAAGAGATGCCGGTGAACAGGTGGAAGACAGGAACCACATGGGACAAGCAGAAAGGCTCTGGATATTTGGGGGAAGGTGAAATCATAAAAGGTGGTATATTAGTTATTTATTACTGTGTAACAAATTACCCCAAAATATAGCGGCTTAAAAAGTCTTATTATGGGACAACTGTGTGGCTCAGCAGTTGAGCATCTGCCTTTGGCTCAGGGCGTGACCCCAGAGTCCCATGATCAAGTCCCACATTGGGCTCCTTGCATGGAGCCTTCTTCTCCCTCTGCCTGTGTCTCTGCCTCTCTCTCTGTGTCTCTCAATGAATAAATAAATAAAATCTTAAAAAAAAAAAAAAGATTTATTATCTGATAGTTTCTGAGGATCAGAAATCAGGGAGCGGTTTAGTGGGGTGGTTCTGTCTCTTAGGAGGTTGTATCACCTGGGCCTTGACTGGAGCTGAAGGATCTGCTACTGCTGCTTTTTTTAAAAGATTTTTAAAATTAATTAATTAATTTAATTCATGAGAGACACACATAGAGAGGCAGAGACACAGACAGAGAAAACAGGCTCCATGCAGGGAGCCCGATGTGGGACTTGATCCCAGGACTCTGGGATCATGACCTGAGCCAAAGGCAGATGCTCAACCACTGAGCCACCCAAGTGCCGCTGGAGAATCTGCTTCTAAGATGAGTCACTGATGTAGCTGTTTGTTCCAAGTTTCGGTTTCTCTGCAGAGATGTTTGTGATACAGCAATTGAATTTCAGAGCAAATGATCTGGGAGAGAGAGAGAGAACCCAACACAGAAACTGCAGTCTTTTATACCCTAATCTCAGAAATGACAGACCATTATTTCTGCTGTTTTTTTTTTAAGATTTTATTTTTAAGTGATCTCTACACCCAGCGTGAGGCTCGAACTCACAACGCTGAGATCAAGAGTCACATGCTCTACTGGTGGAGCCATACTGCCTGGCTCTGGCACAGTGTGGGAAAGAATTAGGCCAGGTGTGAGTCTTCAAAGGCAGGAATCATTGGAGGCTGGATACAGATGTGGAGGCACATAGAGCCCAGGAGGAAAGATGGTCCAGGCTCTTGCCCTCAGGCTTTTTGGTTCAGAGAAGCCCAACCTTCTTGTGATCTCCACCCTCATTTCTGTCCTTTCCACCCGCACTGAGAGGTGAGCTCTGTCTGATGCACTGCTTCTCCCTGGTTCCTGGTGCATCTGGTGTGTAGTAAAGACCTCGATAAATGTTGATAATGAGACACATAGGATGAGGCTGGAGTAGATGAGGCTATAAAAAAAGTCTCATAAATTGGATTAAAGTATTGAGTTCCAGACTTAGGAATGTGGACTTTGTATCCTGGGTGCTGGAAGCCACGGGCGGGGCACCCTCAGGCCCTGTTTATGTGTGGGCTCTTGCTGCTTCTACAGCCTAGAACACTCTCGTCACAATTTTTGTCGTGTTCAAGAAAGGTAACTGATAACAGAATAAAGGGTTGAAAGAAACAGTGTGCGTGTGTGCGTACGTGTGTGTGTACAAAAGCACAAGTAAAAGGAAACTATTCCAAGCCCAGAGCAAAGAAAAAAAGAACAGATGACAGAAGTGTGTCTGTAAGCCAGCTTCCTCACCCTGAGGCAGGGCCAACCCTCCACGTGGTCTCCTGAGCTTCTCAGCAGATATGAGCCCCAGTTGTCCCTGTAGGAACCCGGCACCTTCCCCTCGCTTTCTTACTCTCCTGCCAGTGTCTCCTGAGTCACCTCCTAGGCAAAGTATTGCATATAAACCCATTTCAGAGTCTGTTGTGGCAGAGCTCAAACCAGAGCAGCCACTTCACAAGGCACCAGCAGAGAGGTCCGTCCTGAGGTCCTCCTCAGGGGCCTGCAGGATGGGGCCTGCCTCTTCAAGGCTTCGTGTGAGGAGGAAGTATCTGCAGAGGCTTCGCCCACTTCCCGTATGACTGGGACTTGCTATGCTAACATGGTCCCCTGTCCCCATCTCTTTTCTCCATTCTTTCAAAACCTGCCTTCCAATGGCCTCATTGTGTAGGTCACCCTCCAGCTGTGTCACACATGCCGTGGAATTCATTTTATGTCTGATGGATCTGAAAGAACTTGATGAACTGTATAGTGTTGAGTAAATGGAACAAGTGAGGAAGCGGGGAGGCGGGGGAGGAGGAGGAGGAGGAAAGGGGGAGGAGGAGGGGGAGGAGGAGGAGAGGAGGAGGGCTAGGAAGATAGAACATCTAGTGCAGTATGAGACACAGAGGGCCAGGGCAGGGCAAGGGGCAGGCAGGGACAGAACTTGGCCTGAGCTTGGGTGGGAAGCAGGGGCCGAGCTGAGGCCTGGAAGGCAGCGAGGGGCCTCTGCTTGTGGCTGGTCCCCAACTCCCCTTGACCCCGTTTTCAGTCCCCCAGGCAGGCGTGGGCTGCGTGGAGCTGTTGTGACCCTGTTGGGGGCTGGGGACCTGTAGTTCTGAGGCCAGGCCTCCCAGGTGCCTGGCACCCCCAGCACCAGGGGCCTCCCAGAGCTGGCCTGCAGCTGACCCCTGGGGTGGGAGGAGGGCGGGATGGGCTGGGTTGGATGTCCGCCAGGCAGCCCAGCCCAGCCCAGCCCAGCCCAGCCCTCTGGGCTTTCCAGGGAGCTGGGGAGAGGAGGCCTGCCTCTGGGGAGAAGAGGCCTGCACGGGGTGGGTAGGAGTCAGGGGTGGCTGGTAGGGAAGCCCTCGGGGCCTTTTCCCAGGGCGTTGTCCTTGCTGCCTGGAGCCCTCTGACCAGAAGCTGGAGCAAGGAGGAAGGCCGGATCTGCTACTCCTGGGGCTGGGAGTGTGGGGGGGATTGTTGGTGAACACAGGCCAAGGCCTGGGAGGGAGGGGAGAGCTCTAACCTGAGGCCAGTAGTGGCTAGGAAGGCTGCTGTGTGCGTTCATTCTTTCATGCGTGGGCGCATTCACAGGTTCACCTACTGTCAGGCATTTATTAGGTCCCCGCAAGGTGCTGAGCTCTGAGCGGCCAGAGGCCAGAGCTTCCTGGTTTGCTGTCAGGGAGTTACCCAGGGATGGCTCACCCACGGTGGTCTGCTCTCTGAGGAGCAGATTAGGGGTAGGGAGGAATTCCAGACCGCTGCCCCTGGAGGGGATGAGCTTCCAGGGCTAGGAGGCCTGGCACCACCAGTGTGTCTCGCTGTTCTGTGGGCCCTGAGTGGGCACACTCGTGTCTCCTGAAGCAGGTCCCTTTTCCTTGGGCAGTCTGCCCTTTGGTTTCTGCACTTCATTCCGCACCACTTCAGTCCCCAGGATGGAAGGGATGTGCAAGATGACAGATTTTTTTCCTTCCATCTAACCTTTCTTTCTTTTCCTTCTAGTATTTACTGAACGTCTCCCAAGAGCCTGGCACGCTACCAGGTGCCTTCCTTAAAGCTGTTGAAGAGAAACGATGCTTTCCAGACAGGAAGTGTTCTTTTGTCATTCCTTTCTCTCTGGCCACAGGGAACCACACAGAGGCGGTTTCTCTCCCACTCTTTTTCTCTGCCTGAGTTCATTTCTTTGAGGTTCCAAAGCTAGCCTTTGGCCCCCTTCTTGGTGACAGTCCATTACACCCCCCCCTTCCTTTCCCCATTCTGTGGTGCCTAGGGCCCAGATGAGACCAGGGTGCCCTGGAGCCTGCCGTCTTTGCCTGTGTCTGTCCATGAGCATCGTGGACACTTTAGGGCCTCTGGGATCAAGTTCTGAGGAGCCAGGATACTTTCTCATAAACCCAGAGGAGGCCACGGTATCCAGCTTTCTGGAAGCCAAAGGTTCCTTCCCATGTGGCTCTTGCCTTAATAACCTATCCCCTTTTTTGTGTGTGTGTTTTTTGGGGTTGGGTGTTTTTTTGGGTTTGTTTCTGCCTCAGGCACATTTTCTCTGTAATTTTTGGAACCCAAATATAAGGGAAATCTCATTTGCTCTGTTCTGACTCATTTACAATTAAATACACTTGTTCCCATCTGTGTCTGTATACATCTGCATACATTTGCTATAGCATCGCCCTTAATTTTGGAAAATGATGCAGCTAGTGTTATTTTTACCCTGATTCCCAAATTGGCTGAGAAGACCAGTGGGTGTTCACCCACACAGTGACAGCCCCCACCCGGGCCTGTCCCTGAGGGGGTAACGACATTTCTCCCAGGCAGGACACCCAGACCCCTGACCAGTACAGCTTTTTGTGGTTCCTTGTCTGAGGGCTCCAGCGACCTGGCCTGGGGGGTTCCTGTCTATTTCGGTGCGAAGGCTTCATTGGTCACAGACATGGGCCTTGACTCCCTGGGCCACTTGCTGGCAGCTGCCTCCCCACGCACTGGATTTGGATGTGGGAGTGGAGGACTTGCTGACTCTCAAGGAAGATAATACTGAGGAAGTACTGCCAGGTCTTCTTGGCCCATCCCTCCCAGGCTGGGAGGGGAGAGGAGCTGTCCTTACTTTTCAGGGGGATACGGTACATTTGTGGGTGTTACCTCCCCTACATACCTAAAAATACCACGTCATGGTCGGCTACTGCTTTTCCCCCCAAATACCCAAGTTACGTGGTAAAGATATTCACATTTAATGAGATGGTGGTGCCTTTCAGCACACGTTGAGCCCTTCTGATACTATCTCATTGAGTAATTTTATTTAGACTCATACGCTAAAATAGAACATGGCCAATAAGAATTAAAGGATGCAGAAAATAAGATGCCAGTTGTTCTCAATAAGAAAAAATAATATTAAAGCAGTACTTGAAGCAATACTTACCCTCTCCTGATCGCCAACCTATTGTGGAAATTCTGTGATGGGCAGTGCAGCTGTTGCTCTTGATTAATAATTCAGATCTACTCAGGGAAAGGCCAGGCTTTCATATTTTTTTCTGGACCACTTCTAGGACCCTAGACTCCTTACTTCATGTTGAACCAACTGCACTCCTAAGAGGTGGCTTGAGATGATGCCAGAATCACCTAGAGTGTCATCCTGTTGCCTACGGCCTCTTTAGGCTGGAAAACAATAATGCATGGTGCCAGTTACAACCAAGGTTCCTCTTTGTGTTTGGCTGTGTCTTGGGCCTAGGAGCTCCATGGGGGTGGAGCAGCTGCCATCTCCCTGCCCTCGGAGAACTGAACGTTTGGCTAGTATTTCTAGTCCAGGGTTGGGGATCAGTTAGCTCCTCTCCTCTGGTGGGTTCCTGAGTATCTGCTTTTGAAAGTCTCCTCCCAAGATTCCTTGACTGGTTAAGGTCTTACCTTCCTCAGTCTGAGTTGCTGAGGCCACACACACACACACACACACACTCATTAATCATTGTTTTTTCAGTTGTGGGCAGAGTCAGATGCTCCTTAGGCAATCAAACCTATTCCATATGGACCCTGTGCCTAGGTTCTAGCACTATAATGCCTCTTAAAATATCTTCTCTTTTGCCTGCTTAACTCATCATTCCTGAGGTCTTGATGTAGATGCTTCTTTCTCCAGGAAGCCGGGTTGGGCTTGGTGCCCTGGCTCTGAGACCACACAGCAGTGTGTTGTAATTGCCTGCTGATGTGTGTGGTTCCACTTGACTGTAGGCTTTCTGCAGGCAACAGCTATGTCTGTCTTGTATCCCTTGATACAAGACAATGTATCAAGAGCAGTGCCTGATACTTGGTATTTGTTCAATAAATGTGTATTAAACAGATGGATGAATGGATGCATTCCTGAACTCAGTTTATGGAATCCACACTCCCTAACTTTATCCCCACCCAGTTCATCCTATGGGGAAAACCAGTTTCCTTAAAGAGAAATGTATATGCAGAGCTAAACATCTGGAGGGATCTACCCCATAACAAAACAGTAACGATAGTTATAGTTGGAAATGATCCAGGGCAGTAAAATAACAGGTGAATTTAATTTTCTTTTGCCTGCTGTGTGTTTCTACAATGAAACATATATAACAAATAGAAGTTTCAGAAGGAATATACTATTTAGAATGAGGTGCAAACATTTAATGGGTCTAGAATTTCAGCTTGGGAAGATGAGAAAGTTCTGAAGGTGAATGATGGTGATGGTTGCACAACAATGTGAATGCACTTAATGCCACTGATTTGTATATTTGAAAACAGCTAAAATGGTAAATTCAGTAAATTTCATGCTATGTATATTTTATCACATGCACACCAAAAGTTGCCCATCAGAGGAGTCCTGTGATGCTGAGGATTGGCTCAGCTCTGGCACCCCTGCTGTGCCGTCTTAGGCTGAGAGTGGCCCAGCGGAAGCATGGCCTAGGTGTGGATGCTGTGATGGGTCTCCAGGTGGGTCAGCTCTGTTCACTACAACAGTTCTCTCAAAAGGACATCTGAGCAGCACATCTTCAGGGTCACCATATCTAGGTGATGCCTCTGGACTCAGACTGCCTGGGTCCAACACCCCGGTCTGGCACCTTCTGGCTCTGTGGCCATTGTGAAATTATTCTACTTCCCAGTGTATGCCTTTGTTTCTTTATAAAACAGGGGTGATGATATTAATTCCTAGCTTATAGGATGTTACATAAATGAGCTAATATATGAAAAATCCTTAAAATATTACCTGTCATAAAATGTGCTGGTTGTTAAGAATTTGTTTGTATGACCATGAAGCATTTGCTGTGATAGAAGTTCCGTGATAGGGCAGCCCCGGTGGCGCAGCGGTTTAGTGCCGCCTGCAGCCCAGAGTGTGATCCTGGAGACTCGGGATCGAGTCCCATGTCGGGCTCCCTGCGTGGAGCCTGCTTCTCCCTCTGCCTGTGTCTATGCATCTCTCTCTCTCTGTGTCTCTCAAGAATAAATAAATAAAATCTTAAAAAAAAAAAAAAAAGGGATCCCTGGGTGGCACAGCGGTTTAGCGCCTGCCTTTGGCCCAGGGCGCGATCCTGAAGACCCGGGATCGAATCCCACGTCGGGCTCCCGGTGCATGGAGCCTGCTTCTCCCTCTTCCTGTGTCTCTGCCTCTCTCTCTCTCTGTGTGACTATCATAAAAAAAAAAAAAAAAAAAATTTATAAAAAAAAAAAAAAAAGAAGAAGAAGAAGCTGCCTCCTCATCAGCCCATTGCCCGTGGTGCCTCCTGTGGCTCCATTCAGATAGAAGGGTTCCCTCCTGGCCCTTGTGTTAAAGGATAGCATCTTCACCGCCATCATTAATTGCCATCATCTTCAGCATCATCAGCATCATCCAAAAGACTTTATTAAAAGCATCTAATTACACATTCTGCTGTTCTGTATTTTAGACAACAATAATTACACACACTTCCAGGAGTTTAGTGACTAAATCTTGGATGAGCATGTTAAAGGCTCCTGAATAGCAGAATAAAGGCACTGCTAAGAGAGCACCTCACTCCTGATGGTGTTTACTCAGGCAGCCTGCTGGACCCCCCTGAGTCTCACTGATAGGATGAAAATTGCTTTCCTTTGCCCCAGACTCTAGTGATATAAGGCTTAAGGACATGTTTGGAGGCATGGAAACACTATGCAAACTTTAGCTGGCACTTCTCCAGGCCTCCTGGATTGATCCTGCCAAGAGTTGATAGCATTCTCCTGTACTTCCCACCCCTGAACTAACTGCTGCTGCCCACTTGGGAGTACGTGGATGGTGAGAAGCAGGGTCTTTTTGGCCATACCCATCCCCTTTTGCTTTGCATTATCAGAATTTAGTATGGTGTTATTTTCCTGGTTTGGCCTATAGGAAGAGGCTGCATCTCTACTGTAGATCTAGATTTATGACAACCCCTCCTACCACTGCCAGAAGAATAACTGTGGCTTCCTAATCCATGTTTCTATGAATCACATTTTTCTATGTAGTCAGTCAACATGAAGTGCCTACTATGTGCTGATGACTGTCTTGTGTACTAGAGTGAAGGAGGTAAATGAATGTCTGCCTTTAGGAGCTCACAGACATGGGCAGGTGGGGTGGATGACAGGTAAATAAATTTCTCTATTTCAGTACAGTGAGATGAGCCTTGACAGAGGTATGTACCAGGAGAATATCTGGGGAGATTCCAGAATCTGGAAGAAAAGGGAGATTAATTGTGGGAGCCAGGAGGTTGGTGGCTAGAAAAGGAGGAGTGTCATTCCAGGTTGACAAATGACAAATTAGGAGCTTCCGTTAGCAAGGCAGGTCTGAAGGCCTCCAAGGACCTCCATCCCTCCAAAGCTTAGGGAATAATGCAGGAATGGAGTGGGATGAGGTTCAAAAGATGGGCCAGGACTATTCATTCTTCTTCTTCTTCTTTTTTTTAAAGATGTTATTTATTTGAGGGCAGCCCGGGTAGCTCAGCAGTTTAGTGCCGCCTTCAGCCCAGGGCATGATCCTGGAGACCCAGGATCGAGTCCCACGTCGGGCTCCCTGCATGGAGCCTGCTTCTCCCTCTGCCTGTGTCTCTGCCTCTCTCTCTCTCTGTCTCTCTCTGTCTCTCATGAATAAATAAATAAATAAAATCTTTTTAAAAAAAGATGTTATTTGAGATGGAGAGTAAGAGCAGGGGTGGGGGTGGTAGGGGAGTAGCAGAGGGAGAGGGAGAAACAGGCTCCCCACTGAGCTGGAAGCCTGATGCAGATTCTGGGATCATGACCTGAGCCAAAGGCAGATGCTTAATTGACTGAACCACCCAGGCGCCCCAGGACTATTCATTTAGTTGGTACCTACTATGTACTGGGTACTGAGTCATTTAGTCGGTACCTATATTGTCCTGGGTACTGAGGAGAAAACAGTAAACAAGACAGACAAGAACCAAGCTGTCAGCCCACGTTCTAGAGGGAGACGACCAACAATTAGCAAGTAGATAAACAACTAATTTTGGATGGTGACATATGCTATGAAGAGAATACACTGGGGTGATGGGATATAGTGTGACTCTCCAGCTACTTAGAGTGGGTTGTCAGTAAGGCCAAATGGAGTAGGTGACATTTAGTTTGAGACCTGAACAATAAGAAGGCACCACCACAGGAATATCTGGGGGAAGAGCCCTCCAGACAGGGGGTCAGCTGGTAGAAGGGATTGATCCCCAAAGGCCCTCTCAGCCAAGTTAAAGTGTTTATATTTTCTTCCTGTAACAGTGGGAAGCCATTTGAGGCAGGAAGGACCTACCTAGGCCACATTTTGGAAATCTCACCCTGGTGTTGTGGTCCTTAGCCTCAATGGAGACACTGGATATCTTCTCTCCACCCCTAAACCTGAAGACCCCCTGGAGGGCAGGGCAATCAGAAGACATAGCCCACCACCAGGCTAAAATGGCTTTGGTGTAGAGAGCTACCTGTTTGGCTGAAAGTTCAAGGTGAGAGCAAAATGCTGAGTGCAAATGGTAGTATCTGGGGGTTCATAGCTTCACCCTAAGCAAATTAATAAGAGGAATAAGCCACTGAGATTGAAAGGGCCCTTGTTCTGTGGGCCACATTATGGCCCATGAGGCAAAGGAAATGGTTCCTTGTGGGCCCAGTTATAGAGGCACAGGTAACTTGCTCAGCACAACAAGCAGAGGTCTTCCGAATTCATGCCTCCTGATGGTCCTGTGCTGGGCATGGACAGAATGAAGAGGCAGTAATAGAGCCAAATAAGGTGGCCCAACTCATTTCCTAAATCGTTCCTCCCTCAACCCAGAGAGTCCTAAGAGGGATTTCATGGAGGGCATGATGTCTACTTTCAGTAGGATCTGCTCTGCTTGATAAAGTATGGCAGGCTGTGAGGGCTCAGCCTTTCTCCTCTTTCTGTCCAGAGAAGTCTCTAATACTTCATCTGGCCTGGTCTTTCTCTTGCTTAAAGTCCTTTAGTAGTTTCTTGCTGCCCTCAGAATGAAATTCAAAAGAATTATTAGCAGAGCATGATTCTAATCCTGCTTACTTCTCCATTCTCTTTGACCGTGCTGGACCTTTCTACTCTACAACTTAGCCATACTGAACACTTTGCCTCCCCCCCCCCCCCCCCCCCCCCCCCCCCCCCCCCCGCCGAATCCATGATGTTTTCTTGTCTGCATGCCATTCCCTTGTTCTGGAATGTCTTCCTTTCCCCTCCAGCTCCCCTCACCTGGCTAACTTCCTCTTATGCTTCAGGACTCAGCTTAGATGTCAGAAAGTCTTCCCTGGCCCATGAAGCTAGCGCTGGCGCACAGTACTCTACCCCTTCCTTCCATCCCTGCTTTATTGACTTAAAATTAACAATCTTAGTCTCCTTTTTTTTTACCTACTTAACTGAATACTGCAGCTCATCCTTCAGGGCTCCTGAATCCTCCCAGACTGTATCAGGCTCCCCTCCTAGCCAGTCACATTATTTGTCTTCCATAGCTCATATCACAATGGGTAATGATAAGTCTGTGAGTGTTTAATTGATGTGTCTCCTCCACTAATCTGTAGACACTGTGGGGATATGTGCCTTGTCTGTTTACTTTGCCATTGTATCTTAAGAGTGTGGCACATAAATAATTACTGAATGAATGAATGAATGAATGAATGAATTCTTCTGGGTTCCCATATCCCATGAAGGTTACTCCTAGTACAGCACTTAGCTCATTATAAGAACCTACTCATCTGTCTCTCCAATTCTTGTAAGCTCCTTGAGGGAAGGAATACTGTTTTGCTCACCATAATTTCCCAGGGCTTGGTACATTGCCTGGCAATCAGGCACTACAATAATATTTTGAATAGATGAATAGATGATGATAGGCACTTATGTTCCCTTACATTCCATTCTTTTAAAAAATTTTTTTTTAAGGATTTTATTTATTTATTCATGAGACACACAGAAAGAGAGGCAAAACACAGGCAGAGGGAGAAGCAGGCTCCATGCAGGGAACCTGACATGGGACTTGATCCCAGGTCTCCAGGATCAGGCCCTGGGCCAAAGGCAGGGCTAAACCACTGAGCCACCTGGGCTGCCCTTACATCCCATTCTTAATGCAACAAAGCTACCTTTTAAAAATGCAAATCAGGGCAGCCCAGGTGGCCCAGCGGTTTAGCGCCGCCTGCAGCCCAGATCCTGGAGACCCAGGATCCGGTCCCAGGTCGGGCTCCCTGCATGGAGCCTGCTTCTCCCTCTGCCTGTGTCTCTGCCTCTCTCTCTCTCTTTCTCTCTGTCATGAATAAATAAATAAAATATTTTTTAAAAATTAAAAAAAATAAAAAAAATAAAAATGCAAATCAGATCATGTTCATTCCACTTCTTCACCCTTCTGGGGCCTCCCATTGTCTGAGAGGACAACCCAAGCTCCTTACCATCACCTATAGGGTATTACATGGTTTGGCTCCTGCTTACCTTTCTGACTTCATCTAGTACTATTCTTTTTTTCACTACCCCTCAGGGCACTGGCCCTCCTTCTGTTCCTTGAATGTGTTGGGCTGATCCCCATCCTGGGGCTTTTGCACTTGGGACATTTGGCTCATCACCAAGCTCTTCTGGTCATTCTAGTCTCAGGGCAGACATCATTTTAGTGAGGCTGTTCCTGACCTCCCTATCTAAGTGAGCACGCCTCTTCCCCATCACTCTAAACATCTACCCTTATCTGAAATCATTCTGTCCTTTTGTTACCTACTTACTGTCTGTCTTCCTCTCTAGAGTATAAATTTATTTATTTTAAAGATTTTATTTATTTATTTGAGAGAGAGAGAGAGAGAGATAGTGAGAGGGAGCGGGAATGGGGAAAAGAGGGAGAAGCAGGCTCCCTGCTGAATGGGGAGCCAGGGCAGCCCGGGTGGCTCAGCGGTTTAGTGCCGCCTTCAGCCCATGGTGTGATCCTGGGGTCCCGGGATCCAGTCCCACATTGGGCTCCCTGCATGGAGCCTGCTTCTTCCTCTGCCTGTGTCTCTGCCTCTCTCTCTCTCTCTGTGTATGTGTGTGTGTGCCTCTCATGAATAAATAAATAAAATCTTTAAAAAATAAAATAAAACGTTTTTTTAAAAAAAAGGAATGGGGAGCCAGACGTGGGGCTCGATCCCAGGACCCTGAGGTCATGACCCAAGCTCAAGGCACTCAACCGCCTGAGCCCCCCGGCACCCCCTAGAATGTGACTCTCACAAGGGCTGCCCACTACTGTGTCTACAGGGTCTAGTACAATGTGTGCTATACAATAGGTACTCCAAAATGTTTGCTAATTGAGCAAGTGAATGGACGCATGGCTATGATAACAGCTTTCTGTGAGGGAGGGGCAGCGTCTGCCAGACTCCCAGGCAGACAGGAGAGTGATTTATTGTGATTAAAGACATAAAGAAGCTGGACTGGCAGGAACCAACGGAGGGGGTCAGGATGGAATGTAGGTTTGCCATGTTCCACTGGGAGCTCATGGATCCGGGAATCCCAGGGCCAACTCAACCCGGAACCAGATTCACTCTGGGTAAACAAAAAATAAAGGCTGCCCTGGCTTCCATTTTCAGTTCTCAGGTATTCAGAATGCTTATATGGGACCTACGGGGGCATGTAAAGATTCCTGGCAGATGTAGCTCTCTGCTCTGTTCTAATGGATTTTTATTTTCTCAGAGTTTCTTGGAAGCTAGAAAAATTGTTGTCAGGCAACAGAAGCAATGAATGGAGACACATGACTCATTCACCAATACATCTGAGATCTAAAGTGTATTAGTTTAATTCCGTTTATGCTACAATGCAACAATTCTTATTTTGATAGCACTTTTCATACTCTTATAAAAATCTAAAAATGCCAGACAAAAAAAGAATTTTTAGAATGCTGAATACAAAGAACCAGGTTTTCATAATAAAGGCCACTGATACTTTTAAAGAGAAGAATAAAGCCCATCCCCTACTCCTTCATTCCCCTCCCCTTTTTAAAAGACTTATTTTTAGATATAATTTTGCTTGGTTGTCACAGTCTTTAACTTTTTTCCTTTCAATTTCTCTTTCTCCATTGTCATCAACAAAAATATGAGCATAAAAGGGGTGGGAAGTGTTTGTTGTTGTGTACATATCTTTGATCATATCAGAGAGGAGAAAATCATGAACACCCGCTGCTGACTGATTTTAAAAACTAAATCTTGATTTCATTTTCTGCAGGGAAGATGAATAGCATGAATAAAGAGAACCTTACACATGTTTCCTAAGTGTCAAGGGCCTAAGCTTTTTTGTTTTTTGTTATAAATTTAAAAACCCATTGGTTAAAACCAATAGCACAGTCTGTTAGAAGAGGCTGGGAAGAGATGCAAGTGAGCCCTGTCCTTTCCCCACCCCTAAGCCCCCAAACAGCCCCATTTGTTGAAGTTATGCAAAAAGACAAAATGTATATATATTTTTATTTATATTTTAAAATATTTTTAATTTATTTATTCATGAGAGACACAGAGAGAGAGGCAGAGACACAGGCAGAGGGAGAAGCAGGCTCCAGGCACCGGGAGCCCGGGAGCCCGGGAGCCCGGGAGCCCGACGTATTCCATCCCAGGTCTCCAGGATTGCGCCTTGGGCCAAAGGCAGGCACCAAACCGCCGCGCCACCCAGAGATCCCAGAACCAGGGATTTAAATTACCTCTGTCATGGTGTAGTCTTGACATGAAAACTATTTTGAATTTGGCTTTTCAACAGAGTTTTTATAAGCTACTGATATCTTAGAGGCTATGTTGGGGGGTGCTTAGAGGCTGGTTCTGGATTCTGGCAGACCTGGGTCCCAGCGCTGGCACATACTTCCAGTTTGACCTCATTCTTAGAATGAGGAATACAATAGTAACTACTTCAGGATTGTTTAGAGATTGGGTGACAAATAAAGCTCTTAGCACAGAGCTTGGCATAAACTAAGACACGAACTATTATTATTTGTGGTTACTGAGTGTTAAAATTATTATTGCATGAGCAAATGAATTAATGAATGAATTGTAAGTATACATGACTTTGTTTTCTGCCCAGGCTTAGACTGGTTATCAGTGATTCTCAACTCTGGGTGCATATTAGAATCACCCTGGGGGGGATCCCTGGGTGGCTGGGATCCCTGGGTCGCTCAGTGGTTGAGCGTCTGCCTTTGACTCAGGGCATGATCCTGGAGTTCTGGGATCGATTCCCGCATCAGGTTCCCTGCATGGAGCCTGCTTCTCCCTCTGCTTGTGTCTCTGCCTCTTCTCTGTGTTTCTCATGAATAAATGAATCAAATCTTTAAAAAAAAAAAAAAATAGAATCACCCTGGGGGATTTAAAAATTGCTTAGTTCCTGTCTAAGAAGAGTTGAATCCCAGCTTCTGGGGGTGGCACCTGGGTATCATATTTTTAAAAAGCTCTCCAGGTGATTCTAATGTGCCACCAGAGCTGTGAGTTACTGAACTACACAGAAATGAGGAAGATACCCTGATGGTAGCTCAGGTAATAGATAAAACTTCCAGGATGGCAGGGCTTTAATGCTTTCTCCCCACCCATCTGAAGAGGAACAGAAAGGCAGCTAGGGCTACCAGGCATGGCATCCATTTGTTTTTGACCCTGATGGTCCCACACTTTGGTTACCTTTGATTTTTACGGACTCTTGTCCAAATCTCACTCCTTTTGTTGCCTTTCCCCAGGCTAAGCCAAAGGTCCCTTTGATCTCTTCTATGGGACTTAATGGTGATGGTGGTCATGGGAGGGAGGGGTGGTGATCATCATTTCATGGACCCAAGAGATAAAGATTCTCCAGTCTTTTTTTTTTTTTTTTTTAAGATTTTATTTATTTATTCACAAGAGACACAGAGAGGAAGAGACATAGGCAGAAGGAGAAGCAGGCTCCATGCAGGGAGCCCATGTGAAACTCGATCCTGGATTCCAGGATCACGCCCTGAGAGAAAGGCAGACGCTCAACCTCTGAGCCACTCAGGCATCCCTCCAGTCTTTCATTCCAAAGCTGCCAGGCCAATTCTCATCTTCATCATTTTTGAATCTCTACTTATTTTGGTTTTTCCTTCCTTAAGGGTTATGAAGTGCTTCAAATGAGGTAACATCTAAGAAAATGTGACTTTTCAAACTGGAGTGCTTTTCAAACTGAAGCTATTTAACCAGCCCAATGTAGATAAATAATAATGAGGTCCTCATAATATGGAGAGTCTCCAGAATGATCTCTGATGGTTCATCTTTATTGACATTTTGACATTATTTTGTATTACTTTTATTTTTTATTTTTTAAAAAAGATTTATTTATTTATTCAGAGAGAGAGGCAGAGAAAGAAGCAGGCTCCATGCAGGAAGCCCGACTTAGGACTAGATCCCAGGTCTCCAGAATCACACCCAGGCTGCAGGCGGTGCTAAACCGCTGCGCCACCAGGGCTGCCCTGCATTACTTATAAAGTCTTGCTGATTGACTTTTCTGATTGCTTTTCTTTTTTTCTTTTTTTTTTTTTTTAATTAACTTTTATTGGTGTTTAATTTACCAACATACAGAAAAACACCCAGTGCTCATCCCGTCAAGTGTCCACCTCAGTGCCCGTCACCCATTCCCCTCCAACACCCGCCCTCCTCCCCTTCCACCACTGATTGCTTTTCTATAACATTTTTGATGTAGTTTAACCCTCATGATTATGTGTACCGTTTCAACAACCCTGATGTGAGTTGAAACCTTGCCTAATGTAAGCCTCAACCCAAATGTCATCAATTGACTTTAGTGAACGATTCCTTGGCTTCAGTACCACTTGCTTTTCCTTTCATATCTATGGCCACTCATTCTTTATGCAAATACATTTTTTAAAGGTTGCATTTATTTAGATCGTCTCTGCATGTAACATGGGGCTTGAACTCATCCTGAGATCAAGAGTTGCATACTCTTCTGACTGAGCCAGCCAGGCACCCTGCAAATATTTTTATTTTTATTTTTTAAAGATTTTATTTATTTATTCATGAGAGACACAGAGAGAAAGGGAGGCAGAGAGACACAGGCAGAGGGAGAAGCAGGATCCTGCGAGGAGCCCGATGCAGGACTCTATTCCAGGTCTCCAGGGTCACGCCCTAGGCAGTGCTAAACTGCTGAGCCACCCGGGCTGCCCTTTGCAAATATTTTTAAAGTGCATTTTATGTTCTAGGAACTGTGCTAAATTATAGAAGCAGAGAAGTGAAAAAGCCAGACAAGATTCTTGTCCACATGGAACTTAGAATCTAATGGAGGAGAAAGAAAATAAACAAGTAAACAAAGAAGGCAATTCTAGAGAGGGATGAGTGCTATAGAGACTAGAAAATGTGGTAGAGAGTGGCTGGGGCATAGGGGGTATGGTCAGGGAAGGCCTCTCTGACTGGGTAATGTCAAAATTGGCCCTAAGAATGAGAAGCAGAGGGGCACCTGGGTGGCTCAGGGGTTGAGCATCTGCCTTTAGCTCAGGTCATGATCCTGGGGTCCTGATACCAAGCTCCTTGTCAGGCTCCCTGCAACAGGGGAGTCTGCTTCACCTTCTTCCTTCCCCTGCTTGTGGTCTCTCTCTCTGTGTCAAATAAATAAATAAATAAAATCTTAAAAGAAAAAAAGAATGAGAAGCAGAGGCTGGGATGCATAAGCAGAGCACAGAGGATTTTTCAGGCAATGAAAATATGTTGTATGATATTATAATGACACACATATTATTATGCATGTGTCCAAACCTATAGAATACACACCAAGAGTAAACCTTTTTTTTTTTTTTTTAAGATTTTATTTATTTATTCATGAGAGACACAGAGAGAGAAAGAGAGGCAGAGACATAGGCAGAAGGAGAAGTAGGCTCCATACAGGGAGCCCGATGTGGGACTCGATCCTGGGTCTCCAGGATCGAGCCACTATGACTTTCGGTGATTATGATGTGTCAGTGTAGGCTCATCAGTTTTAACAAATGCACTACTCTGGTGGGGAATATTGATAATGGGCATGGCTATGAATGTGCGGGGACAGGGACTACATGGGAAACCTCTCTCTCTCTCTCTCTCTCTCTCTCTGTGAACCTAAAACTATTCTAAAGAGAATACAGTATTTTAAAAAGTGGCTGAAAAGGTTGGGGGAAAAACAGTGTAAGTGATCTCAGAAATCCAGTATATAAGTAGACACTAAATAAAAAAATTAAAAAAAAAAAAAGAATGAGGCAAGATGAAGAGTTAGGGCAAAGAGATTTCTAAGTACAGTGCGCAGGAAATGGCAAGATCCTGGTGAAATTTAGATATTTAGAATTAATTTAGAAATTAAGAAATTTAAGAAAAGGAAAGGAGGGCTCTGGGCTGCCCAGGGGAGCTTGGTGTCCTGTTCTGGTTCCTCTTCCTCTCAAATGTTGGTTTTGGGGGACGCTTGGGTGGCTCAGTGGTTGAGCGTCTGCTTTCTGCTCAGGGCGTGATCCCGGGGTCTGGGATCGAGTCCCACATCGGGCTCCCTGCATGGAGCCTGCTTCTCCCTCTGCCTATGTCTCTGCCTCTCTCTATGTGTCTCTCATAAATAAATAAAACCTTAAAAAAAAAAAAGTTGGTCTTGGGCTCCATCTCTTCTAGCTACACATTTTCCAGGTACAGATGAGTTTGACACCTCTAGCTCCTCTCAGGGCCTTTTGTGAGTTCAGATTTAGATTTACTTCTGTCTACAGGATATCTCTTCTTTGATGTTTGGTAGGCACTAAAACCAAATAGCTCCTTGTGTGCACTGTTTTCTCCCCAGCCAGCCATACCCGCTTTACCTCCAGGGCTCTCTATCTGGGTAAATAGCACTGTTTCCTCAGCTGATCAAGTCCGATAGCTCTTTACCCAGTCTATTGGCAAGACCTAGGATCCTCTGTCCTTTTTCTTTTTCTTTTTTTTTTTTTTTCTCTGTCCTTTTTCATAGCTCCCAAATCGACCCACCATGAGAAACACACCGAGAGAGAGAGAGAGAGAGAGAGAGAGAGAGAGAGGAACAGAGACACAGGCAGAGGGAGAAGCAGGCTCCATGCAGGGAGCCTGACGTCGGACTCAATCCCGGGTCTCCAGGATCACGCCCTGGACTGAAGGCGGCGCTATTCCTCTGAGCCACCCGGGCTGCCCTACACTTATATTTTTATACTATTCTATACACAGTAAACCTAAAAGTTCTCTTAATTCTCCTCCCTGCATGTAACCACTGTAACACTTTGCTGTGTATTCTTACACACTTGTAACCATTCATTCATTCATTCATTCATTCATTCATTCAATTGAGTAGGCACAGTTCTAGGTGCTGGAACCACAATAGTAAACAGAAGAAAAAGTTACCTGCTTTATTGACACTTATATTCTTTTTTTTTTTTTTTTAAGATTTTATTTATTTATTCATGAGAGACACACAGAGAGAGAGAGAGAGAGAGGCAGAGAGAGAAGCAGGGTCCATGCAAGGGGCCCGACGTGGGACTCGATCCTGGGACTCGATCCTGGGACTCGATCCTGGGACTCGATCCTGGGACTCCAGGATCACGCCCTGGGTCAAAGGCAGGTGCTAAACCGCTGAGCCACCCAGGGATCCCCCAACATTTATATTCTAATGGAAAAGACAGTAAGTAAATAGCCCATAGAATGTATTAGGTGGTGACAAGTGCTTTGAGGTATAGTAGGATAAAGAAATAAAATGGATGGACACCTGGGTAGTGCAGATGGCTGAGTCTCCTATTCTTGGTTTTGGTGCTGGTGATCTGAGTCTTGAGATCCAGCTCCAAGTCAGGCTCTGTGCTCAGCGCACAATCTGCTTAAGACTCTCCTGCCCCTGTCCCCTCTCCTATACTCCCGTGTGTGCTCTCTCTCTCTCAAAAATAAATAGGTAAATCTTTTTTTTTTTTAAGTAAATCTTTAAAGAAAGAAAAAGAGGGGCACCTGGGTGGCTCAGTGATTGAGCCTCTGTCTTTCGCTCAGGGCGTGATCCCAGGGTCCTGGGATCAAGTCCTGCATCAGGTTCCCGGTAGGGAGCCGGTTTCTCCCTCTGCCTGTGTCTCTGCCTCTCTCTCTGTGTCTCTTATGAATTAAAAAAAAAAAAAATCTGGGGATCCCTAGGTGGCCCAGCGGTTTGGTGCCTGCCTTCGGCCCAGGGCATAATCCTGGAGTCCCGGGATCGAGTCCCACATCGGGCTCCCTGCATGGAGCCTGCTTCTCCCTCTGCCTGTGTGTCTGCCTCTCTCTCTCTCTCTCTCTCTCTCTCTCTGTGTCTCTCATGAATAAATAAATAAAATCTTTAAAAATAAATAAATAAAATTTAAAAATCTTTAAAATAAAATAAAATGCAAAAAAAGAAAAATAAATTAAAAAAGAAAGAAAATGAAACAAAAAGGAAAGAAAGAAAATGGAGAGGGGAAGGGAGGAAAGTGGGTGCTAGTGTTATTTTACAGGGAGTGGTTAGGGAACGCCTCTTGGACAAAGAGACCTTTGAGATCTGAATGAGGCCATGGGGTGAGATAAAATGTGATGGGGGAAGACCATTCCAAGGAGAGGAAACTGGAAATGCAAAGGCCATGAGTTAGGAAGGTGTTTGATGTGTTATGGAAAGAAAAGTCTAGGACCCCAGTAGGCAGGAGGGAAAGATGCAAGGAAAAAGCCAAAGATGGGTCTGAGGTTGCTAGGCGAGATCATGTAGATTTATTCAGAATGAGATAGGAAGAATGGGAGGGTTCTGAACAGATGATAAGTTTTAAATGGCTCAGTGGCTAGGAGAAATGAGCATTAAAATGGATATGTATATATTGTTCAAACATAAATAGGGTATTATGTGCACTGCTTTACAATCTGCTTTTTTCCAAAGTAAAATTTTGAAAAACAAAATAAGATTACGATATCTCTTTGTTTAAAATCCTTTGTGATGTCTCATTCTCCTCACAATAAAGTGTAAAGCCTTAGAAAGTCCTCTCCAGTCTGGCCTCCACCTACCTCGCCAGCTTCTGAATCACAGAACTTCTTTTCTGGAATGCAACTTGGAGCCTTCAGTACTAGTCCCCTTGGTCTAGAATCAAACTCTTTCCTTCCTTCTCCATCTTGTCAATGTCTTTTTTAAGGTCCCACTGATATTTTCATTCATTTAACACATATTTGTTGAGAGATCTACTATGTACCAAGCACTATTCTAGGCAGCAAGGACATAGCAGTGAACAAAACAGACAAAGATTCTAGCCCTCACGAGGCTTAAATTCTAGGAGGAAGACAGGAGAAAATGGTAAGTTAAAAAATACGTAAATATAAATATATGTATGACTTTCTATGTCAGATGGTGATATACCCTAAGGACAAATATAAAGCAAGGAAATAGGGATGGGAAAGTTGGGGGAAGGGGTTGCAATTTTAAATAGAGTGGCCAACAGGAAGCTTCCTTCCAAAAGTGACAGCTGAGTCTAGACCTGGGGGAGGTGAGAGAGTGAGTCAGGCAGCTATGGAAGAAAACATTCCAGGCAGAAAGCAAAGGCCCTAAGGCGAGAGCCTGCCTGATGGGTTCCAGGAATAGTAAAGAGGCCAGTGTGTCAGAGAAGTGTGTAGGAGCAGGTGAGGTCTGTAGGCCCTTATAAGGACCTTGCCTTTTACTCTGGGTGGGATAGGAGCCAATGAAGACTTTTGGGCAGAGTAGGAAGTGACATGTTTGGACTTATATTTTAACAGGATCACTCCTGCTCCTGAAGAAAGGCAAGGGTAAAAGTAAGGAGACCAGTTAGGAGGCTCCTGTGAAATTCAAGTAAGTGATAATGATGGCTTGATTCGGAATGGTAACAGTGGAAATGGTTAAGGAAAAAAAATATATATATATATATACTACACACACACACACACACACACACACTGAATATATTTTGAAAGTATAGGCACAGATCTTTTGAGGAATGAGATATAAAATGTGTGCAGGAAAGAACATAGGATGACTCCAAAGTTTTTGGCCTCAACAACTAGAAGAATAGAGCTGCCAATTTGAAAAATATTTTATTTATTTATTTGAGAGAGAGAGATATGAATGCACGCCTACACAAGCAAGGGGAGGGGCACAGGGAGAGGGAGACACAGACTCCTCAGCTGAGTAGGAGCCAGATGCAGGCTCAATCCCAGGAAACTAGGATCACAACCTGAATATAAAGCAGTTGCTTAGCTGACTGAGCCACCCAGGTGCCCCTGAAGTTGCCATTTAATGAAATGAAGAAACTGTGGGATTAGCAGGTTTGGACAGTTACCAGGAAATCAGCTTTAGGCATACAGACATACAAAGTGAGAGATGCTTAGGTGCCTACTAGGTATCCAAATGGAGGTATCAAGTAGGGAAATATTATGGGAGTTTACAATTCAGGAGAAAGGCTGAGGTTGTGATAATAAACCTGGAATTGTTATCATACATCATGGCAAAAGACTAGATGAGATCACCAATGGGATTATTGCAAACAGAAAAAGAGGTCCAAGAATGGAGTCCTGGATATTGTAACAGCAGTTAAACTTTTGGATCTCAAGAATCTTCTACACTCAAAACTTTTTGAGGACCTCCAGAGGGCTTTTGTTTATGTGAGTTTTATCTATTAATGTTATTGTATTATTACATTATCATAAATATCATCTTTTAAAGAAAAATGATAATTTTTTTAAAACAAAAGGAAATTCAAGGAGACATGTCATTATTTTGCAAGTCTCTTTACTGTCTGGCTTAATTTTTTTTTTTTTTAAGATTTTATTTATTTATTCATGAGAGACAGAGAGAGAGAGAGAGAGGCAGGCTCCATGCAGGGAGCCCGATGTGGGACTCGATCTCAGGACTCTAGGATCATGCCCTGGCCTGAAGGCAGGTGCTCAACCACTGAGCCACCCAGGTGTCCCCAGTGGTCAGTCTTTGTGCAGTTAACTGGTACCATCATTCATGTTTGATCACCTTTATCTTTAAGATTAATTTTATTCATTCATTCATTTTTAAAAAATTATTTATTTGAGAGAGCACAAGCAGGGGGAGTGGCAGAGGGAGAGGGAAAAGTAGGCTCCCCACTGAGCAGGGGGCCTGATGCGGGGCTTGGTCAGAGGACCCCAAGATGATGACTGAGCTGAAGGCAGAAGCTTAACGGACTGAGCTGCCCAGGTGCTCCTGATTAGTTTCCTTGAAACACAATCTCCATTTGGCCTTTAGGGTACTAGGTTGGTTAAGTGTCTGCGTCTGGCTCAGGTCATGATCCCCAGGTCCTGGGATCAGACCCCAAGTAGGGCTCCCTTCTTAGTGGGGAATCTGCTTCTCCCCCTCCCTCTGTGCACTCTCTCTCTCAAAAAAAAATCTTAAAAAAATATATTATTATTATTATTTTTTAAAATTTTATTTATTTATGATATCACAGAGAGAGAGAGAGAGAGAGAGAGAGGCAGAGACATAGGCAGAGGGAGAAGCAGGCTCCATGCAGGGAGCCTGACGCGGGATTCGATCCTGGGTCTCCAGGATCGTGCCCTGGGCCAAAGGCAGGTGCTAAACCGCTGCGCCACCCAGGGATCCCTAAAAAAATATATCAAAAAATATATTTGCATCCCTTAAAATTCCTATGTTGAAAACCTAATGCCAAAAGTTATGGCATTAAGAAATGAAGTTTTTGAGAGGTGATTAGGTCATGAGGAGTGCCCTTGTGCAGGAGATTAGTGTCCTCAGAAAAGAGGCCCCAGAGATGTCTCTTGCCCCTTCTGCCTTGTGAGGACATAGCAAGAAGGATCACACTGTAACCCAGGAAGACAGCTCTTACCAGAACATGACCATGCTGATGCCTTGATCTTGGACTTTGCAGCCTCCAGAACTGTGAGAAGTACATGTCTGCTGTTTATGCTACCCATTCTGTGGTATTTCATTAGAGCAATGCAAAGGCCCTAAAGATGAAAGTGCAGGGGTTGTTTGGGGGAAGAGAAGGGTCAGATGACAAAAAGGATATGATGATGGACTTGTAGTGTTTCCTGTAAGCTAAGGGGAGTCAGCTTTCTATCTCTGAGAAACCTTGAAAGCTTATCAAGAAAGACTTGAGCATTCCCTGTGTCGCAGGTACTTGCTTTGTGCACAGGGCAAGAGGGGGAGGACATGACTGTGAATAAAACTAACCTGATCCTGTTCTCCCACAAATTATTATTATTATTTTTAATATTTTATTTATTCATGAGAGACACAGAAAGAGAGAGAGGCAGAGACACAGGCAGAAGGAGAAGCAGGCTCCACACAGTCAGCCCAACGCAGAACTCGATCCCGGGTCTCCAGGCCCTGGGCTGAAGGCAGCACTCAACTGCTGAGCCACCAGGGCTGCCCTCTTCCACAAATTGAAATGTAATGGAAGATGGGATGCCTGGGTGGCTCAGTGGTTGAGCGTCTGCCTTCAGCTCAGGGTATGATCCTGGAGTCCCAGTATCAAGTCCCACATTGGGCTCCCTGTGCGGAGCCTGCTTCTCCCTCTGCCTGTGTCTCTCTGCCTCTCTCTCTCTGTGTCTCTCATGAATAAATAAATAAAATCCCAGGCAACAAAGGGATGCAAATATTAAAACTATAGTAGAGCCTTATGCATAGAAAGGCTTCATTAACACTCCACTGTTGCTGTCTTGAAATTGATAATTTTTGTTTAAGGGGCTTCACCAATTAAGTAGTTGCTCCTGAGTGAAGTGATGGATGTACAAAGCTATGGAGCATGATCCTTTTGATTATTTCTAGTTGGTTTAGATAGATATTTATTGATTGATTACTATGTTCTGAGGTAGCCAAGGGTGGTGGGGGGAAGAAGCCATGACCATTCCAGGAGGAGTGGATGCTAAAGGGGCAAAGACTCTGAAGCCAGAAACAGAATGGGGTACTGATGGACAAGAATGGCCCTTTTGGGGCACCTGGGTGGCTCAGTTGGTTGAGCGTCGGCCTTCTGCTGCTGTCATGTTCCTGGGGTCCTGGGATCAAGCTCCACATCCAGCTCCCTGCTCAATGAGTCTCCCTTCCCTGCCACTCCCCTTACTTGTGCTCTCTCTGTGTCAAATAAATAAATAAAATCTTTAAAATAATGGCCTTGTTAAAGTCTTTCTCTTTACGTTCATTTTCTCCCTTCATGGTCCTATTGCCTATTGTTCACACCTTTTAAAGTTTTTGTTTTTGTTTTTTTTTTTAAGTTTATTTGAGAGAGAGCACAAGATAGCATGCATGACTGGGGGTAGTGGTGGCAGGAACAGAGGGAGAGGGACAAGCAGTTTCTGTGCTGAGTGTGGAGGCCAAGGTGGGCTCAATCCCATGACCCTGAGATCATGACCTGAATGGAAACCAAGAGTCTCATGGCTTAACCGCTGAGCCATGCAGTTGTCCTTGTCCACAGCTCTCACTTACCACTCCCATTGTGCTTTGGATTACTGTGAGCACATTCACCTGTGGATGTTAACCTGGCACTGCCTAGGGATGAGCACTGAGCCGGGTGCTATAGGGAGTACAGGTTCTGTCTTCCAGGAGTTTGCATTTCCTGGGGGAGAGGGAGATGTGAGTAGTAAAGGTAGACATGCCGAGGCTGTATCCCCAGCACCCTGCTCAATGTTGGCTCGCATCAAGGTGGCAGTGGGTATTGGTCTTGCATTATTTTGGATTTCTAGGCCAATACTGAAATCAGCCTTGTTCATCATCCCATGATGAAAGAGTCGAAACCTTATTAGGGTTTTCTATACCAGGCTGATAGTGAATATGTAATTGTTATGTTTGTTTGTTTTTTTTTTTTGTTCTGTTTGTTTTGAAGTTTTTTTTAGAACATTCGCCAGGAAGATAAGGAAGAGTGAGGATGGCGTTCCCTAAATGGCTGGAGGGATCGGGACAGAAGCCAGGTCCATCAAATGTGTGTGTGTGTGTGTGTGTGTGTGTGTAGGGGGCAATCTCAGGAGCGGACGCTGCTGTAACGTGCTTCTTGTCCATCAACAGGAGGGTTCTTGGCTTCCCGATCCGTCAAGTGAGGGCTTGGAGTGGGTGACTTCCAGGAGGCCGCCCACCTCACAGTATGAAGCCCCTAGGGTCGGCTTCTAGCACCACTCCGCCTGGAGCCTTGAGGTCGTACGGCCAGTGGGTGGGCCTGAAGTACTTTCCTGGAAGCCTGTTACTCGGGAGCACCTGTGGCACTGTTCGGAGGAGGTCCCCTGGACGGCGTCGTCGCGCCCGCTCCCCGCGGCAGCAGCTGGGGGGGTGGGGCCGGCGCGGGCAGCACCCGAGACTCACCTGTGCGCGGAGCGGTGACTCACCTGCCCTCCCCCGCTCTCAGGCTGTTCCAGGAGTCACCGCTCCTCCTTCCTGGGGTGGTGGGGGCGGGAATCACTCCTGGCCTGAACCCCCACTAGGGGCCTGAGGTGAAGTAACTCAGGGGTACAGGGCGGAGAGCAAGAGGTCCCGGCTCGGCGTCACCGGGGTCCCCCGGTCGGGGCCTCGTCCCCAAGGCGAGGGCCGGGAAAGCGGGACGGCGGCGGGAGGCGCCGGGAAGAGCGCCGGAGGGAGGTGCTGGGAAGGGCGGGCGGGGCCGGGGCCGCGGGCGGGGGGCGGGCCGGGGGCGGGGGCGCCTGGCGGCCCATTTCCTCCTCGGAGTCGGACTGGAGGGAGACAAAGCGGCGGCCGTCGGCTCCGGGCCTCGGGAACCTTCCTGCGCTCGCCCCCCCTCGCCGCAGGTAACTCTCTTGACGGGGGCGCGGGCTCCGCAGCCGGCCCGAGGGGCTCCTCCTGCGGGCGGGCCGCGGGCTCCGGGGGCGACCCCGCCCTGAGCGGGCTCCCGGCGGGCTGCGGGGCGGCGATCGCCGGCTTCCCGTGCGGCTTCCCGTGCGGCTTCCCGTGCGGGGCCCCGGCCTGCGCTCCGGCCCGGCGGGCGGGGCGGCGCTTCCCGGCGCTCGGCAAGTTGGGGGGCCGCGCGGCGGCTGGAGCGGAGCGGGCGGCGGGCCCGGCGGGGACGCGGCGCTGCCTCTCGGGAAAGTTTCTCCGGGCTTCCAAACTTTGTCCCAGGCCGCTCGGGGCGCGCGCCGGGCCCCTCGGCCGCCTTCCGCCTGGAGGGGAGCCCGCGCCGGGTTTCCGGTGCGGGAGTGGCGGGGAGTTGAGCTTTCCTGGGAAGTGATTGCGGCTTGTGGTTTCCGTGGTCGCACCCTCCTCCCCTCCCCCCCTCCCCCTCCCCCCTCCCCCTCCCCCTCTCCCCTCCCCCCGAAACTGGGCGGTGCGCGGCCGGGAGTGGCGCTGGGCCCGGGCCGCGGCGGAGGGCGAGGTGGGGCCGGCGGGGAGGGGGCGCCGCCCCCGAGCGGACTTCGGCGTGAGCGCGGGGAACCTTTGTTGTGAGGTTGCTCGGCCTTGGGTGCGCTGCGCTGCGCTGCGCCCGGGGCGGTCCTTCTCCTCACGGGCGGCGCCGCAGGCTCCCTCTCGACTCTGAGAGGACCGTGCGTGATTGGAAGCACTTGTTGGGAAAAAATGTGGCCCGAACGCCTGACCCTGGCTTGGCGGGAGTGGCTTCCCTAGGTGCGGGCGGCCTCGGCTCGAGCCGGGATTGGCCGACGTCCTCTGAGGGCCTCTGGCGCCCCTGTGACATTTCTCCGGTGTTCGTTTGGGACGGAATTTACAATTTAGAAGAGTGAGATAGGTTAAGTCTCCCAACTAAAACTGAGGGCCGTTTCGTACTTATGTTGAAGGAAACGGTTACATCATTGTATTGTTGCAACAGGATGTGCGTTTCTATGAGACTATTTTGTTCAGCAGTGACTTTTTCAACGACTGCAAGTATATGTTACTTTAAAAAATATATGTAAATTAGATTAATGAGGATATGTTAACTTTGTTTTACAAGGCGAAAGAGAAATTATCCATAGCTTCTGCTCAGTTGTTTACCCTTCTGGACATTATTAAGTAAGTTTTAAAAAAGATTTTTATTTCTTTATTTCTTTCTTTATTTATTTGAGAGAGTGAGTGAGCGAGAGAGAGCACGAGTAGGGGGAGGAGCTGAGGGAGGAGGAGAATCGGGCTCCCTCCTGAGCACTGAACCCCTCGTGGTGTCGATCTGGAGAGGGGCCTAGTAAATTTTGTTTGGAGAAGTCCAGAAAGTGTCTGGAAGGGAGTGGCATTTATTTGAACTGTATGAAACGCGATTCGGGTTTTGTCAGTGGAGGAAGCATAAAAGGCAATAGGAATTGGTGTAATTACAATATGACTCTTCTGATTTTCCTTGTTTTTGGCTCTTCTCTCTCTCTAAGATTGTATTTATTTATTCACCAGAGACACAGGCAGAGGGAGAAGCAGGCTCCATGCAGGGAGCCCCATGTGGGACTTGATCCTGGGTGGAAGGCGCGCTCAACCACTGAGCCATCCTAAACCACTGAGCCATCCGGGCTGCCCTTGGCTCTTGCTTCTCACTGTTTTTTCTTTTAATCCACTCCTACCCAAGATTTCTTTCAAACATATCCCAGTCGCTGACATCATTGAGGTGGTATCACAGTCATTGCCATCAGCAGCATCTCATTCTGTACAGTAATTGAGATCTCCCTCTAAGCTGAGAATCCCTTCTCTGCCCAGTTTCCATGTCTTCAGACTTCAGTGCTCAAGTCCCAAGTTTTCTATTTCGGTAGTGGATGTCTCACCTCACCTGTGTGGTCACCTGTACACCAGAGAGCTATGTGTCCCAGGGGCTTCTCAAATTCAGCATGCCCCAAATGAGACACCTTTCTTTTCTGGAAACCTAAACCATTTGTGGAGATCAACAGTAACTGTTGATCAGGAATTTTTTGAGAAAGTAGTAGCCTGAGACATGACAGACCCACCTGGTTGTTGAAGGTGGTTACGTGTAGTGGTGGTGAAGATCTGGACCAAGGGAACAGAGTCCTCGGCTTGTGTAAAGATCCTGAGACAGGAAGGAACTTCATGTGTTTTGAGACCTAAGACCTGTATAGCTTGAGTACTTTTGGAGTGGGGAGAAGGTCTTCCACAAGATTGCCAGGGAACAGGTTTAGATTTTACCCTAAGATCTGTTAGAAGCCATAGTAAGGAGTTTCATGATGTGATATTTTATTTATTTATTTATTAAAAATTAAAAAAAATTATTTATGATAGAGAGAGAGAGAGGCAGAGGGAGAAGCAGGCTCCATGCTCCATGCACCATGCACCGGGAACCCGATGTGGGATTCGATCCCGGGTCTCCAGGATTGCGCCCTGGGCCAAAGGCAGGCGCCAAACCGCTGCGCCACCCAGGGATCCCCATGATGTGATATTTTAAAGGAAGATGGTGGGAGTGAGGTGGTGCTGATGAAAGAAGCTGTATTTTGGGGAAGTGAGACAGGGTTTAAATAAGGATTGGGTGTAGGGGCCTAGGCTTATCTATAACTTGTGGAAACAAGTTATAGATGTTCAATGATGCATACCTCTTTCCCCAACTGTATTCTGTCCATTTCATGATGAGCTCTTAGTCATGCCTCATGACTCACGGCTTTCCTTTCTGGTAGCGAACCTACCTCTTCTTACCAGGAGATGTACTCCATTATTCTGTACCTTATATTATTGAGTCCCCATTTGCCTTTTCTGCTACAAAAAAGTGGTCCTGTGAGCCCCTTGGTAGCCTTAGCCTTAGACTTGCATGACCTGGAGGGCAAATGAGATACTGTTGAATGAAGGAGGAAGAAAAAGAGTTTAACATCTAGAGTCTAGGGGATCCCTGGGTGGCGCAGCGGTTTGGCGCCTGCCTTTGGCCCAGGGCGCGATCCTGGAGACCCGGGATCGAATCCCACATCGGGCTCCCGGTGCATGGAGCCTGCTTCTCCCTCTGCCTGTGTCTCTGCCTCTCTCACTCTCTCTCCCTGTGACTATCATAAATAAATAAATAAATAATTAAAAAAAAAAAAAAACATCTAGAGTCTAGCTTGTGGGTGGAACTATGACAATGAGGCAATGGTCAGATTATGGAGAGCTTCACAGTGAAAACCATCTCCATTCCATTGTTCCTCCTTTTCTCATCATGTCTAATCAGAGATGAAATCCTGTTCATCCAGTGTTCCTCTTACGTTAATTCCTTTTTTCTGTTTTCTTTGTTCCACTGCAGTTTAGATTATCTTTTTTTTTTTTTAAGATTTTATTTATTTATTCATGAGAGACAGAGACAGAAAGAGAGAGAGAGAGAGGGAGAGAGAGGCTGAGACACAGGCAGAGGGAGAAGCAGGCTCCATGCAGGGAGCCCTATGTGGGACTCCATTCCCGGTCTCCAGGATCATGCCCTGGGCTGAAGGTGGCGCTAAACAGCTGAGCCACCCGGGATGCCCATCTTCTTATCTTTGAAATATTGAAACTACTTGAAGTTCTCTGGATAAATTTTTCTATTTTTGTTTGCTTTGGTGCCTTTTTCATATTCTTCCTTTGCCTGAACCTGTTCTCTTTTTTTCATCCATCTGACAAACTCATTTACTCTTTAAAATCTACCTTAGATGTCAGTGCCTCTGGGTTTTCTCTTAGAACTCAGTGCTTCTTGGGTAGCTTGTACATATTCTGTGGTTGCATTTTTCATACTGTTTGGCAAGTATTTTTATATATATTTATCCCAGCTGGGGGTTTCTTAGAAATGGGGCCTGGGCTTTTATTTTTGACAAAACTTTTAAAAAGATTTTATTTATTTATTCATGAGAGACAGAGAGAGAGAGAGAGAGGGAGGCAGAGACACAGGCAGAGGGAGAAGCAGGCGCCATGCAGGGAGCCTGACCTGGGACTTGATCCCAGATCTCCAGGATCATGCCCTGTGGGCTGAAGGCGGCGCTAATCCGCTGAGCTACCCCGGGGCTGCCCAAAACTTTTAGAAATTAGAGTATGATATACAAGTAGAAGAGTGCTCAAATCATGCGTACTTAACTACTTAATGAAGTATTTTTTTAAAGATTATTTATTTATTCATGAGAGAGAGAGAGACGGGCAGAGACACAGGCAGAGGGAGAAGCAGGCTCCATGCTGGGAGCTGGATGTGGGACTGGATCCTGGGTCCCCAGGATCATGCCCTGGGCTGAAGGTGGTGTTAAACCACTGAGCGACCTAGAGAGCCCCGTCACCTTTCGTTTTTTTTTTTTTTTTAATAATTTTATTTTTTTTAAAGATTTTATTTATTCATAGAGATGCAGAGAGAGAGAGAGAGAGAGAGAGAGAGGCAGGCAAGAGACACAGGCAGAGGCAGAAGCAGGCTCCATGCAGAGAGCCCGACATGGGACTTGATCCCGGGTCTCCAGGATCACGCCCTGGGCTGCAGACAGTGGTAAACCGCTGCGCCACCGGGGCTGCCCACCTTTCAGTTTTTAACACCTAAGCAATACTTATGTTCATGTGAGAAACTTACTGCTATCTCCTTGCTGATCAGACTCAGGTTGGCATTCAAGACCTTCTAAATTCTAGGGACACCTTGGTGGCTCAGTTAAGTGTCTGTTCAGGTCATGATCCTGGGGTCTTGGGATTCAGCCCTGTGTCCAGCTGTCTGCTCAGCGCAAGTCTACTTCTCTCCCCACTCTCTGGCTCATGTGCGGGTGCGCGCTCTCTTTCTTTCTCTCTCTCATAAATAAATAAAATCTTAAAAAATGCCCCTTCTAAATTCTGGCCCTAAATTAATTTGTTCAGCTTTCCCTCCCTGCTCTCCCTTCCTTCCTTTCTTTCTCTCTCTCTTTCTTTGTTTCTTTCAAATTTTATTTATTTATTCACGAGAGACATGCAGAGAGAGATAGGCAGAGGGAGAAACAGGCTCCTCCCAGGGAGCAGGATGGGAGACTCCATCCCCGGACCCCAGGACCATGCCCTGAGCTGAAGGCAGATGCTCAACTGCTGAGCCACCCAGGATGGTTTATTTTACTTAGCATAATACCTTCAAGGTTCACTTGTGTTGTAGCATATGTCAGAATTTCCTTCCTTCCTTCCTTCCTTCCTTCCTTCCTTCCTTCCTTCCTTCCTTCCTTCCTTCCTTCCTTTTTTTAAAGATTCATTCATTCATTCATTCATTCATTTATTTATTTATGATAGGCAGAGACACAGGAGGAGGGAAAAGCAGGCTCCACGCTGGGAGCCTGACGTGCGCCTGGATCCCGGGACTCCAGGATCATGCTCTGGGCCAAAGGCAGGCGCCAAACCGCTGAGCCACCCAGGGATCCCCATTTCCTTCCTTTTTTAAAGGAATTATAATCTCTTGTCCGTTCATCTGTTGATGGACACTTTGGTTGCTTCCACCTTTCAGCTGTTAGTAATGCTGACTCGGACATGGGTGTATACATATGTGTTTGTATCCCTGTTTTCAATTCCTTTGGATAGGAACCCAGAAATGGAAATTTTGGGTCATAAGATAAATTCAGTGCTTACAATTTGCACAGTTGCACAGCAGTGCAACTGCTGTACTATTTTCTACAGTAGCTGTGCCATTTTATATTTTTACTAGCAGTGTATGAGAGTTCTAGTTTCTCCTCACATCCTTACCAACAATTGTTATTTTTTTTCTTTCTTCTTTATTTTATTTTATTTTTTTTTAAATTTTTTTTAAAATTTTTATTTATTTATGATAGTCACACACAGAGAGAGAGGCAGAGACACAGGCAGAGGGAGAAGCAGGCTCCATGCACCGGGAGCCCGACGCGGGACTCGATCCCGGGTCTCCAGGATCGCGCCCTGGGCCAAAGGCAGGCGCCAAACCGCTGCGCCACCCAGGGATCCCTCTTTCTTCTTTAAATAGCCATCTTAACAGAAGTGAGGTGATATTTCTTTGTGGTTTTGATTTGCATTTCTCCGATTAGTGACCTTGAACATCTTTTCATGTGATTATTGGCTATTTGTATATTTTCTTTGAGGAAATCTCTGTTCATGTCCTCTGGTAATTTTAATTGGGTTGTTTCCTTTTTTTTTTTTTTTAATATATTTTATTTATTTATTTATTCAGAGAGAGAGAGAGAGAGAGAGAGAGAGAGGCAGAGACACAGGCAGAGGGAGAAGCAGGCTCCACGCAGGGAGTCTGACTGGGACTCGATCCCGGGTCTCCAGGATCCAACCCCGGGCTGCAGGCGGCGCTAAACCACTGCGCAACTGGGGCTGCCCGGGTTGTTTCCTTTTTTGTTCAGTTGTAGATGTTCTGAATTAAAAAAAAATTCGTGTAGTTAACAGAAAATGTTATAGTTTCAGTTGTACAGTGTAGTGTTTCAGCAATTCTGTTCATTACTCAGTACCTATTCATGTTAAGTGTACCCTTAATCCCCTTTACTGATTTCACTCATCCCCTACTCACCTCCCCCCTGGTACCAATCAGTTTGTTTTCTATAATTAAGAGTCTATTTTTTGGTTATCGTTTTTTTTTTCCTTTGTTTTGTTTCTTAAATTGCACATATGAGTGAAATCATATTGTATTTGTCTCTCTGATTTATTTCCCTTAGCATTGTACTTTCTAGCTACATCCAGTTGAAAATGGCAAGATTTCGTTCTTTTTGATGACTAATATTCCATTGCGTATGCCACATCTTCATCTGTTCGTTAATCAGTGGACACCTGACTGCTTCCATAAGTTGGCTATTGTAAATAATACTGCAGTGAACATAAAGATGCATCTATCTTTTTGTTTTTGTTAAGATTTTATTTATTTATTTGACAGAGAGCACAATCAGAGGGGTGGCAGGCAGAGGGAGAGGGAGAAGCAGGCACTGGGTGCCTGATGTGGGACTCCATCCTAGGACCCTGAGATCACAGCCTGAGCTGAAGGCAGACGCGTAATCGACTGAGCCACCCAGGCGCCCTGCATGTATCTTTTTGAATGAGTGTTTTCATATTCTTTGGGTAAATATCTAGTAGTGAATATACATTCTAGATATTAATCCCCTTTTAGTATATGTTTTGTAAATATTTTCTCTTAAGTTTTTGTGTTGCCTTTTCACCCTGTTGATAATGTCCTTTGATGCACAGAATTTTAAATTTTGATCAAGGTCAGTTTATCTGTTTTTTCTTTTGTTGTCTGTTTTTGTTGTTACGTATAAAAAGTCGGTGAATCCAATGGGTGGAGCGTCTCTATTTTTTTTCTTTTTTTTTAAATAATAAATTTATATTTTATTGGTGTTCAATTTGCCAACATACAGAATAACACCCAGTGCTCATCCTGTCAAGTGCCCCCCTCAGTGCCAGTCACCCATTCACCCCCACCCCCCGCCCTCTATATTTTTTTTTCTTTCACCACTTTAGCTATACTGTGGATACCTTGAAGGCAGGAACTAAGTTACTATTGTAGCCCCTGTTATCCTCCAGCAAAGTGAGCCAGAGTGAGCAAGGAAAAAAAAGTAAGGACAATTTTTTTTAATATAATTTTTATTTATTTTATTTTATTTAATTAATTTTTTAAAAGATTTTATTTATTTATTGATGAGAGACACAGAGGCAGAGACACAGGCAGAGGGAGAAGCAGACTCCATGCAGGGAGCCTGACGTGGGATTGGATCCCCGGTCTCCAGGATCATGCCCTGGGCCAAAGGTGGCGCTACACTGCTGAGCCACCCGGCTACTAAATATAATTTTTAAAAGGTCATAATGAACAATAACCAGTTATGTTTAGAGTGGGGTGTTTCCTGCTATTGCTAATTTGTCATTGATTGTGTCTGTCTCATGAATTATGATGATAACATATTTTTAGGAGTTTTTAATCTAAAAGTCCCAAGTGGAGAGTGTATGGAGTTTGAACTTTGTCACCTGCATAATGAATAAGATCATTTATTTATTTAGTTAGTTTTTTTTAAAGATTTTTATTTATTTATACATGAAAGAGAGAGAGAGAGGCAGAGACACAGGCAGAGGAAGAAGCAGGCTCCATGCAGGGAGCCCAACATGG
This sequence comes from Vulpes lagopus, assembly GCF_018345385.1. Classification (NCBI taxonomy): domain Eukaryota; kingdom Metazoa; phylum Chordata; class Mammalia; order Carnivora; family Canidae; genus Vulpes; species Vulpes lagopus. The sequence goes on along the minus strand of NC_054830.1, from coordinate 106,180,200 downwards.
GACTCAATCCCAGGTCTTCAGGATCAGGCCCTGGGCTGAAGGCAGTGCTAAACCACTGAGCCCCTCGTTCCCCCCGCCCCCCCGGGCTGCCCCAAGAAGAGAATTTGTAAAGGATATTTGTTTATTCTTTAAGATTTTATTTATTTACTTGACAGAGCGTAAGCAGGGGAAATGGCGGAGGGAGAGGGAGAAGCAGGTTCCTGGGGATCAGGGAGCCCAATGCCAGGCTCCATCCCAGGACCCTGGGATCATAGACCTGAGCCGATGTCAGATACTTAACCTGAGGAGCCACCCAGGTGCCCCTATAAAGGATATTTAACTTCTAATGTGATAAAATGGTAATTTATTCTTTCATTTATGGAGTCCTGAACAGGAAATGTTTTTATCCATATTAAGTGGGTTGTCCTACAAGTAAAACTAGTGAACTAGTTCAGTATTTAAATAGTATTAAATTGCTGGTTTACCTTCCTTTAGACTCCCTTAGACAACAAATTCTTTGGCTAGATGCCGAGCTCCTTCAGGGCAATTCATTCTTCTGAATCTTTGACTCCTGTGATACCTGACTCATTTGTAAACCCATAGCAGATACTCTTTGATAAATACTGGATAAGTTATAATAGATATACATATGCTATTTGTAGGATTGTACCAGGGGGTGGAGGCATGGCTTTACATTCAGCTTATTAAAGTTTTTTTGGTAATAAAATTTTTTTTTTTTAATTTTTTTTTTTTTTTTTTTTTTTTTATTTATGATAGTCACAGAGAGAGAGAGAGAGAGAGGCAGAGACACAGGCGGAGGGAGAAGCAGGCTCCATGCACCGGGAGCCTGATGTGGGATTCGATCCCGGGTCTCCAGGACCGGGCCCTGGGCCAAAGGCAGGCGCCAAACCGCTGCGCCACCCAGGGATCCTGGTAATAAAATTTATAGCACTTAGAGATAAACTCTGTTAATAACATTTTAGTGTACATCTTCTAATCTTTTTTTCTAGGTATGTATACTGTCTGTAACTTATAAATATTTTATGTATTTATTCATTTTTTATTTGTTTATTCATTCATTCACACAGAAAGAGAGGCAGGCTCCATGCAAGGAGTCCAATGTGGGACTTGATCCCGGGAATCAGGTTCAGGCCCTGAGCCAAAGGCAGACCTCAACCGTTGAGCCACCCAGGTGTCCCTGTCTGTAACTTTTATAGAAATTAGTTTTTACTGTATGTGCTCTTTTGTAATCTTTGTAATCTACTGGCCATTTATTATAATTTGAACATTTCCCTATTAGTGGGATAAGATTGACTTTTATTTTAAGTATCACTTAGAAAAAAAGACTGCCAAATAAACTAGGCAATGACATCATATGTAAGATACATCCGAATTTTAGAGACTTAAAAATGTAAAATACATATGCTTTAGAACTGATGACATGATTAATTGTATAATCCTAATATAGCATGTTAATGCTATTAATGCTAATGCCCCTACTATTTTGTTATGTAGCTTCTTTTTAATCAGCTGTTAAACATTTAGTTTGCTTCCAGAGCTTCTTTAGTGTAGCTAAATCTTCTGCCCATCCTTGATTATTTATTATGGATAACTTTGAAGTGGAATTCCTGGGGAAAAGGTTTGCTACTGTTTAAAAAATTTTTTCAGGGGTACCTGGGTGGCTCAATTGGTTGAGCATTGAGCATCTGCCTTTGGCTCAGGTAATGAACCCATGGTCCTGGGGATTGTGGGATTGAGCCCCATGTAAGACTCCCTGAGTCGGCTTCTTCCTCTCTCCCTCCTCTCCCCTCCTCTCAGCTTGTGCATGATCTCTCAAATAAATAAAATCCTTAAAGTTTTTTAAATCTCAAAAAAAATCTTTAAAGAAAATAAAAATGTCTAGTTATGTTTTACCAACATGGATTATTTGGTACGTTAATTAAAAAAATTTTTTTTTGAAGATTTTATTTATTCATGAGAGAGAGGCAGAGAGAGAAGCAGGCTCCATGCAGGGAGCTCAATCCCCCACCTCCAGGATCACACCCTGGGCTGAAGGCGATGCTAAACTGCTGAGCCACTGAGCCACCCGGGCTGCCCCCTAATTTTAAATTTTTTTAGGAACTGTCATACTTACCATATTACATTCCTACGGGCAGTACACAAGGGCTCTAATCTCTCCACATCTTTGACAACACTTTCTGTTTTATTTTTTTCTTTTTTCTTTTTTTTTGATGGTTGCCATCCTAATGAATATGAGGGGTTGTTTCATTGTAGTGTTGATTTGCATTTCCCTAGTGATTAGTGGTGTTGAGTATCTTTTGATGTGTTTATTGGACATCCCTGTGTATCTCTGGAGAAATGTTTATTCAGATCCTTTGCACATCATTGAGTTGTTTTTTTGGTGTTTGATTTTAGGAGTTCTCTGTATTTTCTGAGAATTAATCCCTTATCTCATTCATGACTTGAAAATATTTTCTTCCATTATCTGAGTTGCCTTTTTACCTTGTGGATTATGTCCTTTGTACACAGAAGTTTTTATTTTGATGAAGTCCAATTTACTTGTGCCTTTGGTGATGTATGAAGGAAATCATCTCCGTATCCAATGTCATGAAACTTTTGCCCTGTGTCTTTTTTCTAAGAGTTTAATAGTTTTAGCTTAACAATTAGGTCTTTGGTCCATTTTGAGTTCATTTTTCTGTATATTATTTGTTAATGATCCAATTTCATTCTTTTACATGTGGATATGCAGGTTACTCCGCACCATTTGTTGAAAAGACTGTCATTTCCTCTTTGAATGGTTTTGACACCTTTGTTGAAAATAATTTGATTGTAAATGTGAGCTTTTGTTTATGGATTGTTTATTCTATTGGTCTTTTTTTTTTTTTTTAAGGTTTTATTTATTTATTCATGAGAAACACAGAGAGAGGGAGGCAGAGACTAGGCAGAGGGAGAAGCATCCTCCATGCAAAGTGCCCAGTGCGGGACCCGGAAATCCGGGATCACACACTGAACAAAACGCACATGCTCAACCGCTGAGCCACCCAGGCATCCCTACCATGCTGTTTTGATTGCTGTAGTTTTGTATTAAGCTGATGCCAAATTAGCTCCTGACACTAGTAACATTTTGTACATTTTTATTCTGTGATTCAAATGTGTACATGTGTTGTGAAAATAAATTCATTTATGTTTTATATATTTTGATTGTGGAAGTGATTACAGAACTGTGAGAGTTTGATAAAACTCGTGGAATAGTACACCAGAGTAAATCTTACTGTGTGTGAAAGTGATAAAATAGGTAAAAAAATAGTCATCGAAAATACTTTTTTTTTGTTGCAAATTTGATCTTTGGCATATACATAAATAATGAAAACGAAGGTTAATTATCATTTCTGCTTTCTCAGCTCAAATAATTTTTTCCTTATGATTGACTGTGAAGACACACCGTTAGAAGTATTCAAGGAATACTTGAATACGTTATAATGTACACATTGGAGGATTTGAATCTTACTAGTTCCTTCTGTTTTCTTTGAAGAAAAAAAAAAAGAGGACCCTGGGTGGCTCAGTTGGTTGAGCCTATGCCTTTGGCTAGGATGGTGGTCCTGGAGTCCTGGATTTAAGCCTCACAAAGGGCTCCCTGCTCAGCGGGAACCTGCTTCTCCCTCTAACTCTGTCCCTCCAACCTGGTCACCCACATGTGCTCGCTCTCTCTCAAATGAATAAAACCTTAAAAAAAAAAAAAAACAGAAAAGAAATAAAGTTAAATGTAAAATATATCAGACTTCTTGGGAGAGCCTTCCTGGAGCAACAATTCCTAAAATATACCCAGATGCTAGTGTGCTAGCTTCCAGACCTCGAGGGTCATTGCTTGTGTAGTGTGTTGATCAGCTCAGCCTCTCACAAGGTATACCTGGGCCAAACAGTCTGGGGAAGTGAACAGTCTGGCTTGATTTGCCCTGTCTAATGCTGTTTGTTCACTTGCAAGAGCACTATACTAAATTTATGCATTATTGAAAGTTCAAAGTGTGCAGAAATAACTGTGCCTCAAAATAAAACTTCCACATTGCCCTTTCTAAACTCTTGGAGTCTCTAAATGTTCATTATTTTTTTCTTTAGTTTTTTTTTTCTTGTAACTATCAAACTTCTCCATGTGCAAGCATGCCACCAACCCCATTTCCAATGGAGCTTGAAATTAACATGCATTTCTATTTGCTTGTTGATAGACTGCCATCTATCACCTCTACTTTTTGATTTTGGTTTAATTTGTGATTTGTGCTTTTTCAGTGGCTCAAGTTTGGAGTAATGCGTATAATGTAAATATGATTTGAAAGGCTACTTTGAGTGTTATTTTTTTAAAAAGATTTTATTTATTCATAATAGACACACAGAGGCAGAGAGACATAGGCAGAGGGAGAAGCAGGCCCCTGCAGGGAGCCCGATGTGGGGACTGGATTTCGGGACCCCAGAATAATGCCCTGATCCAAAGGCAGATGCTCAACTGCTGAGTGTTATTTTATTTTATTTTTTATATTTTTTAAAGATTTTATTTATTCATGAGAGACAGAGAGGCAAAGACACAAGCAGAGGGAGAGAAGCAGGCTCCATGTAGGTAGCCCGATGTGGGACTGGATCCTGGGTCTCTAGAATCACACCCTGGGCTGAAGGCGGTGCTAAACCGCTGAGCCACCCGGGCTGCCTTGAGTGTTATTTTAAATGTTTATAAAGATTGATTGTTTGGAACAAGTGTTATATGAATAGTATGATTTGGTTTTTAAAGTTCCTTGTGGTGTGTCCTGTGTTGTAATTGTAGTAGAGGAAGAGCATGAATTACACTGTGGAAAGTTGTTATAATTTTAAGCTGTGGAAATTTTTTTTAAAGAGACTTCCAGGGCTTTATAGAAGAAACAAACTATCATTTGCTTTAAAATTTTGTAATGAGGGCAGCCCAGGTGGCTCAGCGGTTTAGCGCCACCTTCAGCCCAGGGCCTGATCCTGGAGACCTAGGATCAAGTCCCACGTTGGGCTCCCTGCATGGAGCCTGCTTCTCCCTCTGTCTCTGCCTCTCTCTCTGTGTGTGTGTCTCTCTCATGAGTAAATAAATAAAATCTTTAAAAAAAGAAAACAAAACAAAACACAAAGGCAGATGCTCAACCACTGAGCCACTCAGGCATCCCATGAATAATCCAATTTAATCTTAGTGTTAAATAACTGGTTTTTCTTCTTAATTGCTAATTTTAAAGCTAGTTCTTTCCTGGATTACTTAGTTTTGGCTATTGCATTTCATTTTATTGAGCCTTAGATTCCCCTCATTTTCTTATTCTGAGATTTCATTAGTAAATATTGTCATAAATAAGTTGCTTTTGAAAATGTTTTATTGTTATGGCTGATTAATATTTGACTTTACGAATTGAAGGTGTGAGTTGGAAGCCTAATTATCAGGTTACATAATCCTGTACTGGTTTATTAACCAGGTAGGACTGAATCCCTGTTCTTGAAATTGAAAGTGCTGTCATAACTCAGGAAATGCATTCCGTGTAGCCCATTTCAAGTGACATGAAGGATAGGAATCTTTGCTAATAGTCCATTTACCCTGTGCAGCTCCGATACATGCTTTTCTTTCTAAGCAAAGATGCACTGTTACTATTCTCCCATGGTATATTGAATATTTCATTACGTTAAATATTTCATTATTAATCTAGACTCTTAATCATGGTTTGTGAAAAATGATAGTGCAGTGAATAAGGCAGAACTGAAAGGATAAGTTACTCATCAGTGTTCATGGGGTTTTCTCTTCCTGGGGATCTCTGAATTGGCAAAGGTTTCTTACAATCATCTGTTATCATTTTCTTCCTTGGACCTGGGGTCATCATGTTCTCAGAAAAGCTGTGGTCTAACTTTGAAGTGTATCTTTAGAAACCTGTCATTTTGCAGGGAAGTGGCTAAGTGAAATGTGAGCTAGATCCCTTGGGAGAAGGGGGAAAAAACAAGGGAATGGAAGACTGCAATACTTGAGAGAAATTTAAGCATCTTTGGGGTCGTTAAGACCAATGAAAGATGTAATGTTTTCTAGGTGTCTTTATGGAGTCATGATCAAAGGCAACCTTTAGTTTGCTGTATCTCAGTTACAGTGGGAAGGGTTCAGTTAAATGCAATAAACATTTATTAAAAGTCTGCTTTTCAAAGCACTTATTGGGGAAGATGTTAAGAATTTCTTAAGTCACCATTGCTAACCTCAAGAAATTTACAAACTAATGAGAGTATTAGCCTTAGTAATATCACTGACAGGTAAGAATTAGCAATCTGTAGCTGTTTTTGCTAATTTATAATACACATTGTTTTAAAGATTTATTTATTTATTTTAGAGACTGCCTGTGTTCGAGCAAGTTGGGGTGGGAGGTGGCAGAGGGAGAGGGAGAGAGAAACATCTCAAGCCAACTCTTCCCTGAGCCTGGAGCCCAACATGGGGCTTGATCCCAGGACCCCAAGACTGTGACCTGAGTTGAAATCAAGAATCAGATGCTCAACCCACTGAGCCACCTGAGTACCTTGAGAGAGACATTTCTTACTTCTTCAACAAGTGTCACTTGCTAGATGAAACCTGAAACTGTCAAGCCAGTTGTTGATTATTTATAGAATGTTGTTAGGTCAAAGTTATGCTCAAAAAAGCCTTGGTCCCTGTGCTCAAAGGGGAGCTCCCAGTTTCCTGGGAGATGGATGCACGGATCTAGTGCTGTGTATTAAGTGCTGTAACAGAGAAGCTTGTGAAGTGTTGGGGGAACCAGAAGAGAGGGAACGGCTCTCTCTGTGGGATTAGAGGATGCTTGTTTGTGTCTTGAAGGAAGACGGAAAAGACTGGAAAGGTGCTCTGGACAGAGGAAAGGATTTATATAAAGGGGTCTGGACATATGTGTGTGCATTGGAGATTCACAGAGTGGATTCAGGTGATGAGTCTCAGGCTGAGTCAGGTTTGTTTACAGGAGTTTGGGCTTCATCCTGTTTATGGTGGGGAAGCATCCTCATTTTTTTCAGGGGGGAGTAGGCTCTTAGGATAAATGAGGCTGTCTGGATAATGATTGAAAATGAGAAGACGCCTAGGTATTTTCAACTGGGACCTAGGCCAGAGCCCTGAGACTGAAGGGTTAGTAGAGTGAGGTATTTACTGAGTGCAGAGGAGGGGGGAGGGAGAGGATGAAAGAGGGGCCTAGAGTCTAGTAGGGCAGCTGGTTTGGTGGAACTTTGGTTAGCAGAAATGGGGAAAGCCCACGAGGGAATAGATAGGGAGGAAAATGCTTTCCTTGCACCCTATGGAGTTGGAGGAACTCAGCTCTTCAGTTGCTTGTGGGGAGAAGTCCTTTGAATTTGGGAAATGCCACTCTGGCCACTTTTGGCCTTCACTGTGGCAGCTATGAAGAGGTGAGATTTGCTGCTTTTTTTCAGGTGGGTGAATGGGTGGATGGGGTTGTAGGATTTCTCAAGTAGTATTATAAACAGTAAGAATAGAATGGGCCCAAGGTATTTTTAAGTTAGGAAAAATAAAGACCAAACAAACCTGTAATGCCTCTTAATTTCTTTGGTCATCTTTAAACCTTATTTTTTGCCATTTATTTCATTTTATTTTTTGCCATTTAAATATTTATCTTCTGTTTTCCACTCATGCTTCTTTTTGGAAGGCTTCGAAGTTCTTTGGTGCTATTGTCCCCTCCTATAAACTGAAACAGTTACCTTCCTTTGTCTTGGACAGCAGATTCTCAGTGAGGACTCCCTGGACTCTTGTGGACTCTGCTCTTGTGCACTGATGTATTGTAACTATTTTCTATTTTATTTGACTATTTTCTTATATAGACTGAGCCTTTTCCTCCAACTTTTTTTTTAAGATCTTCAAATGAATGGAAAAGTTGAAAGAGTAATAGAGTAAGCAATTGATTCATCAATTCACTTAGATTTACCAGTTATTAGCATCTTTCATATTTGTTCAGTTACTCTATATAAAGTTTTCGAGGCATTTGAAAGTAAACTTCAGATTCCAGGGTACTTCACCCTTAAGTTCTTCAGCATGTAATTCCTAAGAGTAAGGACATAGGTTTTACCTAACTGCAATATCACACAAGACATTTTACATTGATAAAGTAGCGTAATTCCTTTTAAAGAGTGGTCCAAGAACCTTGTCGATTCTCTCTGGGAACTTGGGAGAAATGCTGTCTCTGATGTTCTACCCTAGACATAATGTGGGAAACAAAGGCAAAAGAAAAATTAAATTTGCTTACTACTTACAGTCCATTAAAAAGTCCTTGAAATGGGCAGAGTGACCTTCTCTAGAAGCCCAACTGCCTTTATCTTAATACTTTGCTAAGGGCAAAAGGCAGTCTTACCCCTACTCCCAGGATCTTGTGAGTCTACTTTGATATATAAAAATTCCTTTGGGAACTTCCTTTACCTCTACCCGTCAAGATGTATGTTGGCAATCATTTTACAAGCATGTGACCCACTAATGTATATCTGAAGGGTCTCAAGACTAAGGTTTTATTAGAAAGTAATAAACAACCTTTTCCTAACAATAGCTAGCCCCCTTAAGGTCCTGGAAACATTGTTTCTAAAATTCCTTAGAGACTTAGGGTATCCCTTATCCCCTCCCAACTTGAAAGTATATAATCAGCCACTCCTCACAACCCCAGTGCAACTCTGTCTATGGGTCCCATCTCTGTGGTTTAATAAAATCACCTTTAAAAAAAAAAAAAACAAAAACAGATTTTATTTATTTATTCATGAGAGACAGAGAGAGGCAGAGACATAGGCAGAGGGAGAAGCAGGCTCCATGCTGGGAGCCCAGTGTGGGACTTGATCACAGAACTCTGGGATCATATCCTGAGCCAAAGGCAGATGTTCAACTACCTAGCTACCCCCAGGTATCCTTAATAAAATCACCTTTTGCACAAAAGATGTCTAAATTCTCTCTTGGCCATTGGCTCTGAACTTCAACGCTTTCCTACATCAACCTGCTGAATCAGAATTTGCCTTTTAACAGAATTCCCAGAAATACTGGTTTTATGGTAGAGTCCGTATTAAATTTGGTCAGTTGTCCCAGTGATTTTTTTTTTTTTTTAATCCAGGAATGAGGGGTACCTGGGTTGCTTAGTTGATTAAGCATCTGCCTTAGGCTCAGGTCATGGTCCTGGGATCCTGGAATCAAGCGCCTTGTTGGGCACCCTGCTCACTGAGGGGGTCAGCTTCTCCCTGTCCCTCTACCCCTCCCTCTGCTTTTGCTCAAGCGCTCTCTCTCTCTCTCTCTCTCTCCACCCCCTTCCCTCTCTCTCAAAAAAACCTAAAAAAACAAAAAACAAAACAGGAATCAATACAAGATCACATACTACATTTAGTTGTCATATCTCTTTAGAGTTTCTATTTCTGTTCCCCTCCCCCTTCATGACACTGACACTTTTTTAAAATTTACTTTTTATTTTAATTTTTAAAAGAGATTTTATTTATTCATGAGATGCACACACACACACAGAGGCAGAGACACAGGCAAAGGGAGAAGCAGGCTCCATGCAGGGAGCCGGATGTGGGACTCAATCCCGGGACTCCAGGATCATGCCCTCGGCCGAAGGTAGGTGCTAAACCACTGAGCCACCCAGGGATCCCCAATACTGACGCTTTGTAAGAGTTTGGGCTGATTTTGTAGATACTCTATAGTTTGGATTGGTCTGATTGTTTCCATTTTTGGCAGTACTATGCATGTGATGTTGCTTCTTAATGAGGGCATTGCAACAGTTGTCATATTGTTCTGGTGGTGATGCCAAGTTTAAATGCATGATTAATTAGCATCTGCCAGATTTCTCCCTTGTAAGGCACCTGTTTCCTTTTGTACTGTTGGGGTGGAAGAATTTCTTTTACCCTTCAAAGTCCTTGTGTTGCTAGACTAAGAATCAAATTGATGTAAGACACATTAAAGGGAGAAAATCAAATTTAATAGTATACATAAGGGGAATCTACACAAACACTGAGATTCTAAAGATAGGCAACGTATATACGTGAATTAAGGACAAAGGGAGGGATATGAGGATATAAAGGGGAGAAAGACCACTAGTAGGAAGGTGAAAGGAAATCCTTGTAAAACAAAGGTCGCCCTGTTATGTAGGTAAGTGTCTTAGGTAAAGAGAAATCTGTTAATAGCTCTCTTCCTAATATAAGCAGGCAGTTGATGGGGGAGATAGGGTTTTTCCTGAATCCACTGGATTTTGATTTTTTTTTTTAAAGATTTTATTTATTCATGAGGGACGCAGAGAGAGAAGCAGCGACTGAGGCAGAGGGAGAAGCAGGCTCCATGCAGGGAGCCCGATGCAGGACTCGATCTGGTGACCATGGGTTCACGACCCGAGCCAAAGGCAGATGCTCAACTGCTGAGCCACCCAGGCGTCCTGATTGTTTTTTATTTAAAAAAATTAAAAAAAAATTTAAAAAATTTATTTGACAGAGAGAACTTGTGAGCTTGTGCATAAGCAGGGAGAGTGGTAGGCTGAGGGAGAGGGAGAAGCAGGCCCCTTGCTGAGCAGTGCTGGTGGCTGGATCCCACATCTGAGCAGAAGGCAGGCACTTAACCAACTGAGCCACCCAAGCACCCCTTGATTGCTTTTAACTCAATAATGTTTAAACCAAAGTGCCCCATCTTGCAGAGATTTACCTCTAGCCCCCACAGTTCTTAATTAATTGCTATGATGATCTGATAAGCATTTCTGATTAGTCTTTTGTGTCCCTTGCACCTAGCAGGATCCCAGGATGTGATAATTGGTAAGTCAATGAATGACAAAATAGGTCATCAAAAATCTGTATTACAGGGCACTTGGGTGGCTCAGTTGGTTAAGCATCTACCTTTGGCTCAGATCATGATACTGATGAAGTTTTGGAATATAGGTGAGGTTTGGAGGGGTGAAGTCCAGAGGTGACAACCAAGAAAGAATTCTTGAGACATCTTTGGTGCGAAATGGTGGTTTTATTAAAGCCAGGGGACAGGACCGTAGGCAGGAGGAACGGCTGCCCTGGGCCTGTGAGGGGTGGCTAATTATGTACCTGGGAATTGGGACGGGTTGGGGATAGCTGTACTCTCTAAAGAATTTTGGAAGCAAGATTTCCAGGACCTTGAGGGGGCTAGCTGCTGTTGGGAAGGAAGAGCTCACTTATTACTGTGTAATAAAACCTGAGTCATGAGACCCTTCAGATGTGTATCTGTGGGCCATGTGCTTGGGGGGTGATCGCCAACACATATCTTGGGGGTTTAGAGATAAAAGGAAATTTCTCTTTTCTTTTCTTTTCTTTTTTCTTTTTTCTTTTCTCTTTTCTCTTTTCTCTTTTTTTTCTCTTTTCTCTTTTCTCTTTTCTCTCTTCTCTTCTCTTCTCTTCTCTTCTCTTCTCTTCTCTTCTCTTCTCTTCTCTTCTCTTTTCTTTTCTTTTCTTTTCTTTTCTTCATTTCTTTATAAGAGACACAGAAAGAGAGGCAGGGACACAGGCAGAGGGAGAAGCAGGCTCTCCACAAGGAGCCCGATGTGGGACTTGATCCTGGGACACAGGGATCACGCCCTGAGCCAAAGGCTGATACTCAACCACTGAGCCACCCATGCGTCCTTAAAGAAAATTTCTAAAGGAGTTTTTTTTTTTTTTTTTAATTTATTTATGATAGTCACAGAGAGAGAGAGGCAGAGACATAGGCAGAGGGAGAAACAAGCTCCATGCACCGGGAGCCCGTCGTGGGATTCGATCCCGGGTCTCCAGGATCTAATCAGTGTGCTGCCCCAAGCTCATGCCTTGTCCTCAGCTAACCCTGTGTTCCCCCATCGATACCGGAGCCCCTACCAGAGCCCCGAGGTGGACTCCCTGCTCAGCGGGGAGTTTTTACCCCTACCAGCTTCTCTGTGGGTTCTCTCTCTCACTCAAATCTTTAAAAAAAAGAAAAAGTATATGTTACAAGTTTTAGAGGCAATTCTTTATTTTCTTCCTCAGTCTAGTTAACTCCCCCCCTTTTTTAAAATTATTTATTTATGAGAGACAGGGCACTGTCTCTAAAAGTGGGGCTCCTTTCTAGGACCCTGGGATCCAAACGCTCAACCGCTGAGCCATCCAGGCATCCCAGTCTGGGTAATTTCCTAATCTCAATCCAAGTTCAGGGATCTTTTCCCCTGGGTTTCTAAGAAAAATACAATTTTTTTCCCTGTGGGCTGCTTCTCAGTTGTGAAAAGTTTCTTTGCCTTTTAGTCCCATTCCTCTAAAGCAAAAACCGCCTTTCCCTTTGTCTCTTTTCTCTTGTGCCTTCAGTTCTGATGCCGGTTTCAATCTTCCTTGCTTTTTTGACTAGTCATCCAGCTTCTTAGGGACATAGGGACTTACTGCGCATCCATAATCAGTTGTTACCATGACTTAGTGCAGCTTTCTCTGGAACACTCTTCCATTGTTAATGGCCTCAATCATATGGGGTGGAAGCTAAGTAAAGGAATATAGATATCTGGTTCATATTGTAAATAGTCACTTCAGGCAGCTCTGGAGCTTTTGTTTTTTCTTTCCCTTCATCTCTTATGTCTTCTTGCTCCATGCGCTGGCCACATGGGCCTTCTCTTTCTGTAAGTCCTGGGAGCTGCTGCCTTGTCTATGGTACCTCAGCCTGCAGTGTTCTCTCAGATACTCACTTGCTCAGTCTTCCTGGACTTTCAGGTTACAGTTCAAATGTCAGAAAGGCCCTTGAAAGACCCTACCTAACCCTATTACCATTATCCCCTTTAATTTTCTTCCTATCCTAGTATATGGTCTTCTTCCTAGCCTAGTATAGTCTTAGTGTTTCTTGAAGGCAGATTTTTTTAGTTCCCTCCCGGCTGGAATAATGCCTATATGGAGAAGGGGCTCAAAACAGATGCTGATGGAGTGGCTAAATGGTTGATTGAATTTTGTTTTTTTAGGTTTACCTTTTGGTCCTTTGCTTAGTGCTTTTGGTAATCATTATATCTTCTGATGCATGTGGCATGACAGTTTTTCATTTAGGTCTTTTGTCTTTTTTTTTTTCTTTCTTTTGTCTTGTCTCATTGTCTTTGGTGCTCTCAAGAAAACAAGAAAAGGAACAAAATTAAAGTGATTAACTTTTAGTATGATTAAAAATAGTATTTATGAAAAAATAGTGATAATCATCACAATGATCTTTAAAAACAGTAAAGATCTAACCAGGTGTCCTTTTTCTCATGGATTTGTATTTCTGAAAGAGTGACAACTACTGTGTGCTATATTAGTGCCTGATATAAAATGTATTGGGTATGGTGAGTTGATCACATAGAAATCATGGTTTATGGAATCCAGTTAGTTACTCTGCCTTAGATAAGAAACTTTTTACTCTGATTTTGGCTCTCCATTTAGATCAAGGTTAAGCTTTTTTTTAAAATATTTTATTTACTTTTTCATGAGAGACACCGAGAGAGGCAGGCTCTATGCAGGGAGCCCGATATGGGACTTGATCCCAAGGACTCTGGTATCGTGCCCTGAGCTGAAGGCAGACGCCCTGAGCTGAAGGCAGACGCTCAACCACCGAGCCACTCAGGCGTTCCATTTTTGTCTTTTTTGATGATGATATTGTACTTGGGTTTAGAAAGTGACCACATTGTGGAGGGAAAAAAAAAAAACAAGTTTTCTTTTTGTTTACATGAGCCATCTGTGTTTTATAACTCTTACCTTACCCTTCTTTCCTCCCTCTGCCTGTATCACCAACCTGTTTACATTTTAGAAGAAAGTGACAGGCTTGGTTGTAGGGAATTTAGTAAAATAGGCATGTGTCAGAGTGAATCTTAATTATAAGGGTTACCTTGGTTGTTTTTGTTTTTGTTTTGATAGTTACTGGGAGATTTGGGAGTTGAGATTCCAACAGCTGTATTAACTCTGTTTAATGCAGATGCAGCCTGGCATCTTTGTTGCTGCAGTGGAGTAATCCATAATCCTTTATCTTGTGCAGTGTGACAGTTAACGTTACTGTAGGTACTTTTAATTTTAAAATTTCCTGATTTGCATTTAAATGAACCATCTTTACATTGCATTAACTTAACCTTGATGTTAGAAAAAATGGCTTCAAGTAGCAAAGTGAGGATATTCTAAAGCTTTGGAGCAGACGGGATTTAAGAATGATGTGGCTATTCTGTTGTAAATGAACATTTAATGTCTTTAGAGAAGGTATGTAAGCTCTTTGCAGAAATGAGGCAGTTTGCCAACAATCAGCCTCCTGGTTCTGATAGAACTATGCTTTTATTTTCTGCCTGTTGCTTTTCCATTTCTCTTTCTATCCTAGAGATTGCTAGTCAAACGCCTACATCTCTGCCCCTTTCTGAATGTATAGCGAACTTTTGCGTAATAGCCAGGATTGCTATTTATAAATACGGTAATGAAGACTGAATAACTACAGTTTAACTTCTTACTTGGTTCCGCTAAGCATGATCCCTCCTAGATAAACCTTAAGGTTGCTGTACTTCATTAAGGTTGGCTAGCTCTAGTAGGTTTTGCAATAGATCTTGTGAAGGAGTACTCTGTAAGTTAATTGGAAAACTAGAAACTGCCAAGAGTTTAAAAGTTATTTGTTTAGGTACTCTAAACAATACTATTAATTGTAAAGAAGCAAATATATGACTAAGATTAAGGCAGGAGCTTTCTCCTGGTAGACTTGTCAATATTTTTTTGTTTTGTTTTTTAAGATTTATTTATTTATGATAGACAGAGAGAGGAGGCAGAGACACAGGCAGAGGGAGAAGCAGGCTCCATGCACCGGGAGCCCGACGTGGGATTTGATCCCAGGTCTCCAGGATCGCTCCCTGGGCCAAAGGCAGGCGCTAAACCGCTGAGCCACCCAGAGATCCCTCTTATTAGATTTTAAATGCTCTACTTCTACTTTCTGAAATCCTTTTTGGGTTGGGGTCACCAAAAGCATAAATTGGCTCTGCTGTATAGTTTAATAATGTTTGGCGTCACTCTTGGCAGGGCCTTTGATTAAAGGTGCTGCACAAGGCAGTCACTCTGCTTCCATCATGGTTATTGAAAGACTTGAAAACATACTGAATGGGTTCTCAATTTTCAAGTGTCAGTATATTTCAAGTGTTTCAATGTGAGTGAGTGATTGAGTCTCTTGCCTTAACACTTAGCAGCAGCAGCCTGAGTCTGGTGAATTTTTATGGGGACGCTGAAGACCTCCTCAGAGATATTACTTAACAGGATTGTAGAGTTCTGGAATATAATATAGAACTGGAAGGGACCTCAGGGGAGAACTCGTTCTTAGTTACAAAGTCTTTTTTTTTTTTTTTTTTTAAGTTACAAAGTCTTGACTAGCTGGGCAAACCTAGCACTCAGATGTTTTTGTTTGCTTTACACAGTGAGATATTTTGGAACAAGGAGATTAACATAAAATTCTGTGTCTCTGGGTCTCTTAAAAAATGTTCTGCCAACCCTTCATCTGCATAATTGAGTGGCCGCCTGGAGCTAATGGGCAGCTGGACACATGCTTTCTTCACTCACCTGTCCTGGCCTCTCCTGGTGGCCTCCCTGAGTGATTAGGTATTATTTGCAATTTCTTACTGTTCTTAATGCTTTGCCTTTTTTTCAAGTTAAGAGAATGGAGTAATTTTTATCCCTAAATATCAAAACAAGAAAAACAAAAGACCCTTTTTTTGAGGAGTGGGGGGACAGTGTTATTATCAGCAAGTGTACAAATCTTCAGGGTACTCTTCTTTAGGTCAAAAAGCTAGTTTTTCCTCCAAGTTTCAGAGAATCCTTTTCTTTTTCTGACTTGGCCTACCCAGTCTTCACAGGCCTACTTTGGGCAGCTTCCTCCCTCTTTGTGGTATTTCCCAAACAGCTTTCCTTCTTTTCTGTGTCTTCCCTGGCGGCCCGAGACCCTGTTTCTCAGCTCAGGATTTTCACCTTTGTGTCCCCACTTTTGCTCATGAAGTAAAAGTTGGCCTGAGTTGTGGATTCTAAAGCACTAGGAAAAGCGATGCCTGGGTGGCTCAGTTGGTTATGTCCGACTCTGGATTTCAGCTCATGTCATGATCTCAGAGTCATGAGATGGATCCCTGTGTCAGGCTCCACGCTTACCTCTCCCTTCTGCTTGTGTTCTGTTTCTTTCTCAGATAAATAAATCTTAAAAAAAAAAAAACAAAAGGGCATTAGGAATGCATTTGTGCCGTTTGGACCTTGATTTGCTGCTTTTCCAAAGTTACCAAGTCCTCAGACCTAGTGATTTTTTTCCCCAGGCAGAGGTTGAGCTAACTCTTCTTTTCAAGAAAAAAATCCCCCCCCCCCAAAAAAAAATTATTTCTTTGGGAAACTGAATTGTTTCATTGTTGTATTTGTTTAATAATTAAAACACAGGTATGACCACGTCTTTCTGCAAGTGGCTTCACTTACCTCTTTGCACCTTCCCTCTACTACCCTTGAAAGGTTTTCTGTTTTGTGTTGCTGCAATGGTTGTGCAATGCAGGGTCCCTGGGGCAAATCATTCTTTCTGAAATGTCTTATCTGTGACATTTGATGACATTTGCTTTAGCTGTTGTCAGCCCTTTAGCAATCTAGAGCACTCCATCTCCTAAGGTTTACTGACTTGGGCTGATTAGTTGCATGGACAAACAACCTTTAAAAACCAAAGTGTAGGCCTGACATAATGTAAGTGTAGAGAGGAAATTTACCCACTTGGAATGAAACAAATTTCCTGGAAACTGGCATTCTGTGTTACCAGATTAAGCAAATCTAAATTTCTTTTGGCATCCCATCCCTAGTGATTGTAGGATGTTTTAATGCTTAGATAAATCTATGAAATGTTAGATGATGCCTGCACTAATGTTTTAAAAAGTATCTAAAGGGTCTATTTGTGCCTCAAGCATGCATTTGTGGGAGAAGACATTTTTCTATTAAAGTTATCAAGTGGGCTAGTCACAGACATGTACCGTTCTACACTGGTTGTCATTTAGGTGTTGATGTTGCTTTCTGTAGGGTCTAGAACTGTGCTGTCTGATAAGGTAGTCACTAGTGGCTATTTAACATTAATTAAAATGAAATAAAATTAAATCAATCCTTCAGCTACACTAGCCACAGCTCTAGACACCTTTCTTCCTCTCTCCTTCCTCCTCCTCCTCTCCCTTCCTACTTTTCTCTCTCTTGGCTCTTTTTTCTCCTCTCACCTTCATCCCCTTCCCTCCCCTTCCCTTCCCCTTCCCCCTTCCCTTCCTTTCTGCTTCTCCCCCTTCCCTTCCCTGCCCCCTCTTCCCCCCCTTCCTCCCTCCCTTCCCCTCTTTGGTAAATATTTTATTTATTCATGAGGGACACAGAGAGGCAGAGACAGGCAGAGGGAGAAGCAGGCTCTCCCTCCTGGGAGCCCGATGCGGACTTAATCTCAGGACCCCAGGATCTTGACCTGAGCAGATGGTCAACCACTGAGCCACCCAGGTGCGCCTTATTCTACCCTTCTGTCTTTACTCTTGCTCCCTTCTCCTTCTACCCCTCACTCTGTTTACAACTCCTCTCCTTTTCCCCCTTTCCTTGTGCCTCTTCTTCGCCCTCCCTCCCTTTTTTCTTTCCATTCTCTTTTCCACTTTCCATTCCTTTCTGTATATGGAACATATTTAGTGTATTATATTTTTTAAAACCATGAGAGCAAGTTGCAGACATCATGTCCATTACATGCAACAAGGACATAACTACAGTATAATGAAGACATGTAAATTTGATACAACACTATTGTCTAATTTAGAATCTACTTAGATTTTTATGGTTTGTCTCAGTTTTTTTCCCCCCTCTGCAAGTACAATTTCAGTCCAGGATTACAGCATTCTGCATTCAGTTGTCATATCTCTTTAGGCTCCTTTAGTCTGGAAGAAATTCTCAGTCTATCTTTGTTTTTTTCTGATCTTGACATCTTTGAAGACTATAGCCATTTATTTTGTAGACTATGCCTCACTTTGAGTTTGGTATTTCCTCATGACAAGATTGAGGCTATGTAGTTTTGGTAGGACATATCAAAGTGATGTTATATCCTTCTTAGTTCATCATATCAGGAACTATATGATGTTAATTTGTCCTATTATTTGGGATGTTCATTTTGATCACTTGGTTAAGGTAGTGTCTGCCAGGTTTTTTCACTTTAAAGTTATAACCCACCCCCTTTCTGTGATCAGAAAATAATCTGTTGGGAATTACCATGCGAATATGTAAACAATCAGTTTCTTTATAAACTTGGCAACCACTTGGTTTAACATTCTCTGATGATTTTTGCCTGTATCAGTTATATTATGATGGTTTTTATTTTTTATTTTTTAATTTTTAATTTTTTAATTTTTATTTATTTATGTTAGTCACACACAGAGAGAGAGAGAGAGAGGCAGAGACACAGGCAGGGGGAGAAGCAGGCTCCATGCACCAGGAGCCCGACGTGGGACTCAATCCCAGGACTCCAGGATCATGCCCTGGGCTGAAGGCAGGCACTAAACCGCTGAGCCACCCAGGGATCCCTGATTCAGCTTTTTTTTTTTTTTTTTTAATTTTTATTTATTTATGATAGTCACACACACAGAGAGAGAGAGAGAGAGCGCGCGCGCGAGAGAGAGAGGCAGAGACACAGGCAGAGGGAGAAGCAGGCTCCATGCACCGGGAGCCTCCGGGATCGTGCCCTGGGCCAAAGGCAGGCACCAAACCGCTGCGCCACCCAGGGATCCCCTGATTCAGCTTTTTAAATTACAAAAGTAATTAATTCTAAATGCCTGTATGATTTTATAAAAAATACAGTTAAATAAAAAGAATATTAAAACTACCCATAAATCTCACTCTTGAGATAAAACTATCTCAGGGATGCCTGTGTGGCTCAGCCCTTGAGCCCCTGCCTTGGGATCAGGGCCTGATCCCGGGGTCCTGGATGGAGTCCCACATCATGTTCCCCACAGGGAGCCTGCTTCTCCCTCTGTCTGTGTCTCTGCCTCCCCCCCCCCCCCATGAATAAATGAATGAAATCTTTAAAAAAGATAAAACTATTGTTAATATTTTGGTTTATACATCTAGATATCTTTAGTTCTCTCTGCGGTGATACTTCATATTGTTTTGAAACTCTTTACCATCTTTAATAGTATATACTTTGAGCATTTTTTTTTTTAAGGTTTTATTTATTTAAGAGACAGAGCATGAAAGAGCACAAGCAGAGAGGAGTGGAGGGAGAAGCAGACTTCCACTGAGCAGGGACCCCAATGCAGGGCTCCATCCCAGGACTCTGGGATCATGACCTGAGCCGAAGGCAAATGCTTAACCAGCTGAGCCACTCAGGCACCCCTATTTTGAGCTTTTTCTCATAAACTTCTATAACATCTTAGTCATATTTTTAGATGAGAAATTTCAGGTATACAAAGAAGCTAAAAGAATAAATCTAAGAACAGCCATCCACATGTTCACTACCTAGATTGGTCTTTTTTTTTTTTTTGAGATTGTATGTATTTGAGAGAGAGAGCAAGCACGAGTGGGGAGGAGGGGTAGAGGAGAGGGAGAAACAGACTGATAGCCAAGCAGGGAGCCAGATCCCAAGACCCCAGGATCATGACCTGAGCCTAAGGAAGACTTTTAACCAACTGAGCCAACCCAGGGGCCCCATCCTCTACTAGATTTAATAGTTATGAGTATTTTTTTTTCATGGTTCCTTCATCTCTGTATGTACATATTTTTAAACTTTTGCTGAATTGTTTGAAAGCTCAGACATCTTAACATTTAACCCCTAAATGTTTCAGCATGCATTTCCTAGAAGTAGTCATTTTTCTATATAGCCACAATGTCACCATCACCTATGAAATTGAACAGTAATTCTGTGATAACATCTACTATTTAATAAGTATTAAACACCAGTTTCCTTATAAATATCATAGTTGCTTGTTTCAAACTATTGTCTAAACAAGATACTAGTAGTGTATGAGATTTCTTAGGTCTCTTGAATCTGTCTAGAATAATAGCCTTCTTACCTACTCTCTCTCCCCCAAAATACTGACTTTCTGAAGAATTGAGGCCCTCTTGTCTTCTAAAGTATTCTACATTCTGGATGTGTTTTCCCATGATGTTACATAATATGTTTCTTTCTTTTCTTTTTTTTTTTTTAAGATTTGTTTATTTATGATAGACATAGAGAGGCAGAGACACAGGAAGAGGGAGACAGGAGCCTGCTGTGGGACTCGATCCCACGACTCCAGGATCACGCCCTGGGCCAAAGGCAGGCACTAAACTGCTGAGCCACCCACGGATCGGATCCCCCACATAACATAATATGTTTCTGTATCCCCTATAAGCTTGAAATTGAGTCTAGGTTAAGTTTTTTGCAGTGAATTTGAATTTGAAAAATTTTGTCTTTGTTTTCACTATTAAGGAATTTAGCATTTCTACAAACTACAGTTGAACCTGTAACTTTGTCACCAGTAGGAATCTCAGTTTTTCATATCTGCAATAATTACAATATTACGTCGAAAAAAATGTGTGGGTTCATTATTACTTTGAAGTAGTTGTTAGACTTCTTGCTAAGTCTTATTTAATATTAATATAGAAGCACATATAATTACTGTATTATCCATTTGTAAAGTATCCCGATAACTATTTCATTAAATGTCTTTCCTTTGTAATCTTTTGGTTTGTGTTTTATGCATTTGAAAAATGTTGTGAGAAAGGGTCTTATAGCTGCCCTATCGAAGTACAGAAGCCACTAGCTAGCTATAGGTGGCTCTTAAACAGGTGAAATGTGGCTTCTTTGACTTTAAATGTGCTGTGAGTGTAAAGCAAATTCCAGATTTGGACACTTAGTATTTATGTATATCTTTAATGTAAAAAATACTGTATATATGCTGTAACGATTTTTTGAATGTATTATGTACAGTCATTTCTTTTTATTTTTTAAAATGATTTTATTTATTTATTCATGAGAGACACAGAGAGAGGCAGAGACACAGGGAGAGGGAGAAGCAGGTTCCATGCAGGGAGCTGGATATGGGACTTGATCCTTGGATCATGCCCTGAGCTGAAGGCAGACGCTTAACTGCTGAGCCACCCAAGCGTCCCCCATTTCTTTTTAATATCACTACTAAAAAATTGAAAATTACATAGGTGGGGCAGCCCTGGTGGCTCACCGGTTTAGTGCCTGCTTTCTGCCCAGAGTGTGATCCTGGAGACCCGGGATCCAGTCCCACGTCGGGCTCCTTGTGTGGAGCCTGCTTCTCCCTCAGCCTGTGTCTTTGCCCCACCCCCCCCCGCCCCCCGTGTCTGTCATGAATAAATAAATAAAATCTTAAAAAAAAAAAAAAGAAAATTACATAGGTTCTTTACACTGTATTTTTATTGGACAAAACCTTTGGTCTTTAGGCTTCACTAGACTGCCAAAAGGATCCATGGTATTGAAAAAGGTTTTGAATCCCTATATAGAAGCTTCAGTAGACTCTGGTTAAACATTTATTTTTGCTGTTGCACAGCTACTCATTTTATAGTAACACTGAGACTTAGAAAACATTTAAAGCTTTTTTTTTTTCATCAAGAGTACTTAATAGATAATACATTCTTCATATCAGGAGGCATATAATAATACCAGGTGTTTCATTATTAGTAATACTGAGTTTAGTTACCTGTTTAAGAGGGTGGCCATTAGATCACAAATTTATAAAAGTAAGTCTTGGTCCAGTTAATTAATAAGTAACTTGTCAAGTGATACTTTGATACCTTACAAGTAAGTATTCTGTTTCCCAGTAGCCTTTCACTAAGAGTGTTAATAACATCCACTGATAATCATTGCCTGAATCAGTTACTACCCTGGGGTTTACAAAATGATCATTTTCTCCCTTCCCTTCCCTTCCCTTCCCTTTTTCCTTTTTCCTTTTTCCTTTTTCCTTTTTCCTTTTTCCTTTTTCCTTTTTCCTTTTTCCTTTTTTCTTTTTTCTTTTTTCTTTCTTTTTTCAAGATTTTATTTATTTATTCATGAGAATACACAGAGAGGAGAGAGAGAGAGGCAGAGACACAGGCAGAGGGAGAAGCAGGCTCCATGCAGGGAGCCCAATGTGGGACTCCATCCGGGTCTCCAGGATCACGCCCTGGGTTGAAGGAGCCACCCGGGCTGCCCAAATGATTCTCTTCTCCTCTTCTCTTCTCTTCTCTTCTCTTCTCTTCTCTTCTCTTCTCTTCTCTTCTCTTCTCTTCTCTTCTCTTCTCTTCTCTTCTCTTCTCTTCTCTTCTCCTTTTCAGGAAACCTTTTTTATTTTTTAAAGATTTATTTATTTATTCATAGAGACACACACAGAGAGGCAGAGACACAGGCAGAGGGAGAAGCAGGCACCATGCAGAGAGCCCGACATGGGACTCAATCCAGGGTCTCCAGGATCTCACCCTAGGCTGCAGGGGGCGCTAAACCACTGCACCACCGGGGCTGCCCTATCATTTTCTTTTTTCCCTATCATTTTCTAATTCTGTTTTACATTTATGGTAAAGAAAATTGCCTATTTCTTTTGAGAATCTCTGTGGTTACAGGATAATTTCCTATGTACCTACCTGCCCGCCTACCTGTCAGTCGGGCAGTTGTAGTCATCATGCTTTGTATACTCAATTTGTCTTATTGGCCAGTGGAGCCTTTGGTTCCTCTCTGTTTTGATAGATTAGTCTTTGTACCCCTTCTTTACTTTCTGCAGAATAGAACAACTTAGACCTGAAAGTAACTCCCTCCCTCTTTTTTGTAGGAGCCCTGGTTCCCTTTAACAGGAAATGGTATTTAATAGAAATAAAGACCTGGGCAGTGAGAACACTGTTTTCTTTTTTGTTTTTGTTTTTCCTAAATTTTGTAAACATTGTTTTTTAAGAGTGGCACAAGTGTTGTGTGGTAAGTTATATGATTTATTTATTCAGTGTTCTCTGAAATTGAGGTAGTTTATAATTTTTAATGATTATATGTGCTGCTGTTGTGAACATCATTATATCCAAGTTTTTACATGCACCTTGGTTTTTCCTTTATTTATTTTTTAAAGATTTTATTTATTCGTGAGAGACACAGAGAGAGGCAGAGACATAGGCAGAGGCAGAAGCAGGCTCCATGTGGGGACCATCCGATGTAGGACTCGATTCCAGGCCCCCAGGATCACGACCTGAGCCAAAGGCATATGCTTAACTACTGAGCCACCCAGGTGCCCTGGTTTTTCCTTTAGAATAAAATCTAAAAGTAGAATTTTTGGGTCATAACACTTTTTTTTTTTTAAGATTTTATTTATTTATTCATGAGAGACACAGAGAGGCCGAGACATAGGCAAAGGGAGAAGCAGGCTCCCTTGGGGAGCCCTATGAAGGACTCATTCCAGGATCCCTATATCACGACCTGAGCTAAAGGCAGATGCTCAACCACTGAGCCACCCAGGTGCCCCAAGAACACATTTTTTTTTTTTTTAAGATTTATTTATTTATTTATTCATTCAGAGAGAGCGAGAGAGAGGCAGAGACACAGGCAGAGGGAGAAGCAGGCTCCACGTAGGAAGCCCGATGCGGGACTCGAGCCCAGGTCTCCAGGACTCCAGGATCACACCCCGGGCTGCAGGCAGCGCTAAAACGCTGCGCCACCAGGGCTACCCAAGAACACATTCTTTTAAAGTTTTAAATATCTATCAAATTGGTTGTCTAGAAAGTTTATAGTTAGTGTTTACTTCCGTTATGTACCTCTCGTCTTTTTTTTTTTTCCTTTCTTTCAGTCACTAACTTTTAGAAGCAAACACTAACTGATATTTTTGTTGAGTCTTTTCTCCTAGTCTTAAAGCCTCTGTCTAATGGAAGTCTACATTGATACTTGACTAAGTGTGACTTGAAATTTCTTCTCACTATGAGTGATAATAGCTGTAGGTACAGAGGGCAGCAGACTTCTGCATTATGTTTTAATAGAGTAAGACAGGCTATTCTCCAAGAATCCATCCAAAAATGAAGGAGTTATGCCTTTTAGGTAATACTGTGATACAAATGTTGTGGAGTAAGACAAACCAGAATCAGGCCTTCATTCACTTTAGCTTTTCATCCTACTTCTAAGTTGGTGTTGAAAAACTGAAAGTAGAAGTGTCTTGGTGCCAGAGAAGCCCAAAGGGAGTGCCTCTTATAGTACTTCTACTGTTTATAAGCTTGACATCTGAAAGTGTAAGAGATTAAGTTACTGGGTCCTCTAGTGCAGGCTCTGTAAGTATTTTTTCCCCATCTAGAATGTAGCTGTGCTGATATAAAAGTCCTTTATAAAAGTAGGAGATTTGTTATATATTTCATGTTTGTGTTTGATGTTTGCCTAACTTTGTCCTTTGTGTTTCTTTTTCAGAAATGACTTCTGTCCACACAGGCAACATAAACTTCAAATGGGACCCCAAAAGTCTAGAGATCCGAACTCTGGCAGTTGAAAGACTGTTGGAGCCTCTTGTTACACAGGTAGGACTCTACAGACAAATACATAGTTATAATATGATCTGTAGTAGTAGGCCTAGGAAACAAATACAGAGCAAATTTAGCTCAAAGCTTTAATTTGAGTGGTTGAGTTTAGATTGATAGTATTTAGATGTTGTGGCACCACTAATTACTTAAATATTAATGCATTCATTTAACCCTATAGGAACATTATTACTGCATGTTCTTGAGTCTTATTGGTAGTAATAGGGGATAAATGGTATATAATGCAACTTACCAAATGTTTGTATTTTGTAGACGATTTCTTGGCATCACTTTTTCTTGGAAAGGATAGGTTGTATTCAAGAAAGATGGGCTATGAAGCCTTGACTGTTGTCTCTTTACCATGCCTAAGAAACTTTTCATTGTCCAGGATCACTTAGCTGGTAATTTGAGGTGTGGGTTTGGTATGTTCTGTTAAAATATCACATTGTGATGCCATTTCATTAATTGTTAGCAACTAGTATTATAAATACACACATGTATATATACATATATATTTACATATTTTAATAATTATACGTAGAAGTGTGTGGAAAGACTCAGGAATATTTACTTTCTTGGAGTCAATCCAGTATAGCTCTCAGCAGGTCTCTTGCATGGCAAGCTATGCTAGTAACAAATCTTTAGTCATCTTTAATCTACAGATCATCTGGTACTGTATATATTAATGATGGTTAATGTTCTGGGACTTAAAGCACCATCACTACTTTGGGCATCCTTCCTTTGTTAAGGACCTTTACTAATTAATTGTTGAGATTTACTTGAATAAACTGTAAAACAAATTCAGAAACAAGTTACCTTAAAACATTTTGCACAGGTTGAAAACAGTGGAAAATGTGACCTCCATGTAAAATAACAAGTTCATTGTCAGCCTCTTTCTGGAATTTCTTGATGACATGTAGTGGTGTTTAACATGTTTCTAATCAGTTTCTGGTTTGTAAAATGAAGCTAAAACCTAGTTATCATGTTTGAAGAATTAAAATATTGTCTTGTACATTGAGATGGCTAAATTATTTTGGGACCTAAATTGAGTATTGTTGCTATATATCTTAAATATGGAGAGTTTACTTGTTAATGCTTAGTGGAATTCATAAATGTGATGTTTCATTTTGATAGGTGTAATTAATCTTCCTATCTTTAACAATAGTCATCTTTCTATTGTTTTCATTTTAATTGACTACAGTTTAATTTGTAAAAATGAAACTTTTAGGTCACAACTCTGGTAAACACCAATAGTAAGGGGCCCTCAAATAAGAAGAGAGGCCGTTCTAAGAAGGCCCATGTTTTGGCTGCATCCGTTGAACAAGCAACTGAGAATTTTTTGGAGAAGGGGGATAAAATTGCAAAGGAGAGTCAGTTTCTCAAGGAAGAGCTTGTGGCTGCTGTAGAAGATGTTCGAAAACAAGGTAGGTCAATATTGCTTTTTATTTAGAGAGAGGCAGGCTTTTCTAATTTTTTTTTTGTAAGATTTTATTTATTTATTCATGAGAGACACTGAGAGAGAAGCAGAGACATAGGTAGAGGGAGAAACAGGTTCCCTGCCGGGAGTCTGATGCAGGGCTCAATCCTGGAATTCTGGGATCACTCCCTGAACCAAAGGCAGATGCTCTGCCACTCAGCTACCCAGGAAAATTAATTTTAATTAGAAAATCAATCCTTGAAGGTGACTTTTTTGTGGTCAGTATTCTCATTCTTACACTTGCTGTATGCTCAGTAACTTACAATAATATTGAGTTGTTGGAGATGGATTAAGTTGTACTGACTTTTAATCAGGAGATATGCTAATAAAGAAACATTGTATTTGGAGATTCTGAATCTACTTTTTTTGGGTGTGCCAAATAATACTTGAGTCTTAGAAATGTTCTAACAGTTTAATAGGAAATAAACGGGACAGAAGTTTACCTTTCATCCTCTGTAATACCTCTTTTTAGTTCATGCTTGAAGAGATAGGGGTGATAAAATGGAAAATTGTCCAGCCCTTCTGAAAATACTCTAGAAGTTGCCTCATTCTGTCAGGTTGGTATGTTAAATTAGCCATACAAACTTGAGTGTTTAGAGTTTGAAATAAAAACAAATCTGGGCTTAAAGGAATCCTATTTTGGAAAACTCAGATTTTTTTTTTCTTTTTTTTAAAGATTTAATTTATTTATTCATGAGAAACACACACAGAGAGAGGCAGAGACACAGGCAGAGAGAGAAGCAGGCTCCACGCAGGGAGCCCGACGTGGGACTTGATCCCCGGGTCTCCAGGATCTTTCGGCCCTGGGCTGAAGGCAGCGCTAAACCGCTGAGCCACCCAGGGATCCCCCGGAAAACTCAGAATTAATAAAAAGTGAAATTATAACCCGCAGCTTGCCAGCAGTGCCTATTAGAGAAACTTGTTATTATGATGCTTACAAGTATGGTAAGAGACTTTACATCTGGAGCGTTAAATTCTTGAAACTCGTAGTTTTTTGTTAAACTTCTGGTTCAGCAGAAGGACTTAAAGAGAGATAGTTTTTTGTAGAACTGTTGGGTAGCAGCTAAGGTGAACTGAGCTCCTGCTCTGTCCAGTTGCTTTACTGGCCTTTGGGAGAACGTCACTGGATCTCTAATGGCTGACAGTGTGCATAGTCCATTGGAGTCTTATGTCAAATTCATCCCTCTGACAATACTCAAAAAAAGGAGCAGTATATTAAATGGTCATGCTGTCTCCAGTTATTGTGAATTTATGAACTAAGAACCTTGAGTGGTAAATATTTTTCTTTTCTTTTTTGGTAAATATTTTTCTTAATTTTCAGGCTCAAGATAAATGTTGCTAATATTGTAAATGATGACATTATTTAAATTTAATATTACTAGCCATAATATGGGTGGATATATTAGTTATCTAGGGCTGTCATGATGTAAATTACTATAAACTTGGTGGCTTAGATAACAGAAGTTTACTTCCTCACAGTTCTGGAGGCCAGCTACCTGAAATCAAGGTGTCAGCAGGATTGATTCTTGGAGGCTCAGTGGAAGAATTTGTTGTATGTTCTCTGCTAGCTTCTTGTGTTTGCTAGCAATCCTTGGCATTCCTTGACTGGTATAGATTTGTCACTCTAATCTCTTCATTTGTTGTTTTGTCACATGGCATTCCCCCCCGTGTATCTCTTTGTACAAAGTTTCCTCTTATAAGGATATTAAGCATTGAATTAGAGTCCTCTCTAAATCCAGTATGACCTCATCTTTACTTGATTATATCTGCAAAAACCCTGTTTGCAAAGAAGGCCACATTCATAGGTTCTAGGTGGGTATGAGTTTTGGGGGACACTATTCAGCCCATTAGAGTGGACTTTGAATGAAATTTATTTACTTTTAAAGATTCTGTTTATTTGGCAGAGTGAATGAGTGACAGCAAGTGAGCACAAGCAGGGGTAGAGGCAGGCGGAAGGAGAGGGAGAAGCAGGCTCCCTGTGTAAAAGGAGCCTGATGGGGGCTCGATCCCAGGACCCTGGGATCATGACCCGAACCTAAGTCAGATTCCCAACTGACTGAGCCATCCAGGCACCACTGGATTAATTTTATCTATCTATCTATCTATCTATCTATCTATCTATCTATCTATCTATCTATCTATATTTTAAAAAAGATTTTATTTATTCATGAGAGAGAGAGAGAGAGAGAGAGAGAGATTGGCAGAGGCACAGGCAGAGGAAGATGCAGGCTGCATGCAGGGAGCCTTACATGGAACTCGATCCCAGGTCTCCAGGATCCCACCCTGGGCTGAAGGTGGCTCTAAACCACTGAGCCAACCGGGCTGCCCAGTGAATTTATTTTAAAGCTGTTTTTTAAAATTTTTTTTTTTTTTTTTTTTTTTTAATTTACGATAGTCACAGAGAGAGAGAGAGAGAGAGAGAGGCAGAGACACAGGCAGAGGGAGAAGCAGGCTCCATGCACCGGGAGCCCGACGTGGGATTCGATCCCGGGTCTCCAGGATCACGCCCTGGGCCAAAGGCAGGCGCCAAACCGCTGCGCCACCCAGGATCCCTATTTTAAAGCTGTTTTATTGTCTATCTAGTTCAGGACAATATTTGAGCTTCTTAGTAAGGAAATCAACATAACCATTACTTCATTGTTCTCTGAGAAAGTTTTGCTCCCAGGCCTTTTTGCCTCAAAATAATAGCAAGTAATGAATTTCACCAAATGTTCCTTGAGTCTAGTAACTAAGATGTTTATTCTCAAAATACATTTAATGGTTATAGGTAACTTTTAATTTAACTCTATATATTCCTTGTTTCGGAAGTTTATCTGATGTAAATTTTTAGCAATCCTGGTATAATACATGCACCCCCCCCCCAAAATCCCACAAATTTTGAATGCATATCTAAATTTCTGTTTTCTTGTTTTTATTTATATTTGAGAAAATCTTTTATGTGGTTCAGAATCGTAAGTACTTGTCTGTCCTAGTCCAACTTTGCAATTATTTATGATCATGATCTATCTATTCACCGTAATTTGCCTTCTCTCCTTGTTTTTTCGCCTTGGGGGGAAAAAAAGCTAAAACAAAAATATAACTGCCTCCCATCATCATTACTGCATCAGATATGAAAAACTGAAGTGCCTTGCTTTTTTCTGTTGGCTTACTTTTTTTGTTTTTTGAGAATCATAGCAAGTGGTGATGAAACATCTCTGCTCATAAATAGAACAAAGTACATGTTATGAAAATGGTTAAGTGCATATTCTTTAATCAACTAAGCCTTGTTGGTTATGTTGTTAAAACTGTTTGCTCATCATTTGAAACCCTGTAAGTGGTGTTAGTATGTTTGCAGATTCTTTGACACCCTCCCCTGAAAAAAGTAGAGCCCAGCTTTGATCCTCTTGAATGTATGTTGGACTTAAAGACTCACTTCTATAAAGAATAGGATATAGTAGAAATGATACTATCTACTTTCAAAGGAAAATCATAAAGAGAATATAGTATATGCCTGACTCTTTCTCATGGGTTATTCACTTTGGGGGAAGCTGTCAGTACCAGTTTGCCAAACTTCTGAGTAATCTACTTTAGAAGCAGATCTCCAGCTCCAGTCAGGTGTTAAAAGATGGCAACCCTAACCATCTCGAAATTCTGACCCACAGGAAACTTAGAAGATAAATAAATGTTTAATTTAAGCTAAGAAATTTTTGGGAGAATTTGTTAGGCAGCAAAAGATAATTAATACAGGGATCCCTGGGTGGCGCAGCGGTTTGGCGCCTGCCTTTGGCCCAGGGCGCGATCCTGGAGACCCGGGATCGAATCCCACATCAGGCTCCCGGTGCATGGAGCCTGCTTCTCCCTCCGCCTGTGTCTCTGCCTCTCTCTCTCTCTCTCTGTGACTATCATAAATAAATAAAAAATTAAAAAAAAAAAAAAAGATAATTAATACAAAACACCTTTTCCCAGCCCTGGCTTTAGTGGTCCTGAGCCCTTATACAAAAATCTGACCTAACTGCTCTGAATTTTACTGGTATATAAAACACAGGCTAGTAACGATTTACAGAGCTCCACAGAAGATTGACAAGTACAATTCTTTGTATTTTGAGTTCGTTGCTTATCCACTGGGATACTTCATTGTTAAAAGATAGGTAAGATTTCTTTGTTCTGAAGCAATGTGAAGTACTTCTATTTATTTATTTATTTTTTTAAAAAGATTTTATTTTTTATTTATTCATGAGAGAGACAGAGCGAGAGATAGAGAGATAGAGAGAGGCAGAGACACAGGCAGAGGGAGAAGCAGGCCCCATGCAGGGAGCCTGATGTGGGACTCTATCCTGGGTCTCCAGGATCACGCCCTGGGCTGCAGGCGGCGCTATAGCGCTGCGCCACCGGGGCTGCCCAAGTACTTCTATTTAGTACACGTTTAAAAAAAAATTTTTTTTTGTAAAGGGCCAAATAGTAAAAATTTTATACCTTATTGGTTTTAAGGTCTCTTTAACACTATTCAGTTCTACTGTTGTGTTAGGAAAGCATGTATAAGTAATATATAAATAATTGGGTGTGGCCGTGTTCCTTTAGAACTTAAAAAACAGATGGTGGGCCACATTTGACCCATTGGCTCTGGTTAGCTGACTTCATATTAGGGTTTTCACAGAGTTATAGATAGGAGCTTACTGTTTTCAATAAACAATTTATGTATTTATTTATAACACTTTTGAGCCAAAAGTTAAACTTTTTACATTTTTGAGTTTGTACAAAAGTGCTGTGTTTTCTGTGCAATCATCATTATAAATGGAGATTTAAATATATGTTTTTCAGCATAACTTAATTTTCTTTTTGTATTTGCCCTTGATAACATCAATAATAAACACAAACATATGTGAGTACTTTAAAACCTCACCATACTAACATCGTCAGTAGGTAAAACATTCACATGCTTACACATGGCTACTTTACCTCAAGGCAGTGGGCACGTGAGCCTCCTGTGGTAGTTGGTAGCCAATTACCATTTGCATGCCATCCAAATTCTTGTGATCTAGGAGTTTTATTTTACTGCCAATCACCTCTAAGTAGTTATTGAGTTAACTACCTACCTTATGTGGGCTGAGGCATATGCATGCCTCTTAAATGTGCTCTTTTTCTTGGAGACCCTTTCTATCCCTATGCCCTCTACTCCAATTAGGTCATTCTTACTTAAACTTTCTTTTCCTAGCTCTTTTTTTTTTTTTTTTTTTTTAATTTATTCATGAGAGACACTGAGAGAGGCAGAGATACAGGCAGAGGGAGAAGCAGGCTCCATGCAGGGAGCTCAATGTGGGACTTGATCCTGGGACTCCAGGATCGTGCCCTGGGACGAAGGGCAGACGCTCACCTGCCGGGCCACCCAGATATCCCTCTTTTCCTAGCTCTTATCACAGTGGTAATTAGATAATTGGTGTCTTTCCCTTTCTAGGCTCCAGTAGGACAGGTTCTATGCTGGTCTGATGACCAATCTCTGAAGCTCCTGTCATGGTACCTGGTCCGTGATAGGCACTTAATTGTTTGGGGAGTATACTTGACCATGTTCTCCAAGAAGTGTGTGACAAAAAAGGTTCTTGTCTCAAAAATTACAGTGAGTTTTTCCTTCCTAGTGCCAAATGTAAATACAGGGGTAAGTTTAGAGAATCTTTCTTTAAAAAAAAAAATTGAGATACGATTCATATAACATATGAATGCTATAAAACTCACCTCCTTAAAGTATATACATTGGTGGTTTTAGTAGATTCAGAGTGGTGCAGCTGTCATTATTATCTAATTCCAGAATTTTTCATCTCCCCAAAAGGAAATCTTATATTAGCAGTGACTCCTCATATATACATATATATGTGTGTGTGTGTGTCTGTGTGTATTTTTAACAATACCTAAAAAAGAGTATCAGTGTATTTTATGAATGCTTGAATAGTACTCTGATGAAAGAAAGAGGGCTTTTAGCTGGGTAGGAGATATCCAAAGGATAGAGATAGAAAGGGCGTAAATGCTTGAAAAAGGACAGACGTTAAAAATAGAGGACCAGTGATGGTAGGTTGGAAGTAGAGTGATGAGGAATAGTTTTTACTAGAACAGAGTTATAAAAATCTTCTAGTTATATTTCATGTTTGGGTCTCAGACACCAAGATCAGAGACTTTTGCATAATGGACATTTCTGGGTGGTTGACGGAGAAGACCCAAAGAAGCTGAGGTACACGTTGGTGTACTCCTGCACTGCTTCTGAGGGTAATGTGTTGAGCAAAGTGGGTGGATGATTGGTGTACTGGACATTAGTATGTTTCCTGGGAAAAGTCTCAACGTCAGAGAAATCACAGTGCGGAAAGAACTGGGTGACCATGTGGTCTCTGAGGAGAGACTGTCTGCTAGCAGATAGGACGCTGTTTTTCGAGTTTGTCCCAGAGCTTATATTAGGACACCTGGACATGAAAAGTAAGTAGCATGAGTAGGAGAGTAAGCATGGGGTTGGAAAAGCTTTCAGAGGTGCACTGGCTCTTGAAAGGTGAAAGGAGAGGAGAAAAAGTCATCTAGTTCAGAAAAACAGACTATGTAAGATGTGCATGGGGAATAATTGGGCCTAGATTGGTCAAGGTGCTGGGAGGAAAGGTTAGAAGGAGAAAGGTTGGATCTAAATTTTAGTGGATAGTTTGGAATGCCAGGTGAAGGAGGGAGAATTCTCCAGGAAATGATAGGGAATCAGAATTCCAGGGTTGGAATAGTGTGGTCTCAAGGTTCAGGTTCCCCTATACTTGAATATATCTAATGACACAGGACTTGCTAACCTCTGGAAGCAGCTTTTCCCAGCATTGCTTTATGTTTATTTTTAAAGCTCTTTTTCTTCTTAAATTAACTGAAATATGTCTCGTTAACATTCTTCCTGTTTTGAGAAGTTCTGCCATCTGGGTGACATGGAATATGAGGAAGAGTGATGTTCTGGGAGATGAGTCTCTCAGCTGTGTGTAGGAAGAGTTAAATGGGTTGGGAGAGGCCTAGAGGCAGAACCAGTAGTCAGGCGACCATCACAGTGGTCAGGGGTGAGATGGGGGTAATCGTCAGAAAGGAGAACTGGGCCAGTTTTTCTGCAGGTTAACTGCCAGCGTGGCCTAAGCAAATAGCTGATCTTCTTTATAGATAAAAATGAGGGGCCAAGTGTGTGAAAAATTGTAATAATTTATTTTCCTGTAAGTTGAATCATTTAGGGTATATGTTAAGACTGTGTGTGCTCCTAAAAAACTTCAGGGGATTTACCTACTATTAGCATATTCTCCTTAGCTTAGAGCCAGTAAGATTCTGCTGTGCCAGTTCTCAGTCAAGTAAAAAAAAATTCTGTTAAACTGTTTGCTTTAGTGTTTATTTACGCTAATAAAAAGTCCCTTTTTAGTCACAGATGAATTTTATTTTTCTTAACTTTTAATTTTGTATCTCAGGAATTTCCAAAGATAGCACAGAGTGGTTCAGTGTATCCTTTATTGAGTTTCTCCCAGTCGTTTTATGTTAAGGAACTGTGGTACAGTATGAACACCAGGAAATCCATACTCGCACGATATACCTGTATAACTCTCTGGTTTTATCACTTGTGTAGATTTGTGCAGCCACCAGTGCAATTGAGATACAGAACTATCACCTTCACCATAGTAAAGTCGTCCCCCATGCACATATATATATATATATATATATATATATATATATATAGTCACACCCATTCCGCTTCCACTCCCCAGCACCCCTAACCCTTGTCAGCCCATCTGTCTCCATGTCTAATTCTGTCATTTCAAGCAAATGTATAAATGGAATCAGACTGTATATGACCTTTGAGATTGGCTTTTTTTAGTCAACAGGAGGCCCTTGAGAGCCTTTTAAGTTGGTATATCAATAGTTTGTAACTTTTTGTTGTTAGGTAGTATTCTGTGACTGCTTCATGGTGTGGATATAGCTTGTTGTTTCATCCTGTTAACAAGTGTTTTTTGCATAGTAAAAGTCTTTAGTTTGAGGAAGTCCAGTTTATTGACCTCCTACTTTCATGAATGGTGCTTTTGGTATCAAAGAAGTCTTCATCAGGGTTTAGTCAGGAGGATTTTCTCATATATATATATATATATAAAGTTTTTTAGTTTTATGTTTTACATTTAAATCTATGACTCCTAAAAAAAAAAAAATAAAAAAATAAATCTATGACTCCTAAATAAAATCTTAAAAAAAAAAAAAAAAAAAAAGAGCAGCCCCAGTGGCGCAGTGGTTTAGTGCTGCTTGAGCCTGGGGTGTGATCCTGGAGACCTGGGATCGAGTCCCATGTCTGGCTCCCTGCAAGGAGCCTGCTTCTCCCTCTGCCTGTGTATTTGTTTCTCATGAATAAGTAAATAAAATCTTTAAAAAAAAAAAAAAACCTATGACTCCTCTTTGGTTAAATTTTGTATTACATGTGAAGTTTAGGATGCGTTAATCCCCTTCCGTCCCTGCCCCATGGACATCTAGTTCCCCCATTACCATTTGTTGAAAAGGCTCTATTTTCTCCATTGAATTGCTTTTGCACCCTTGTTAAAAATTCGTCAGCTGTGATCGAGTGGGATTATGTCTGAGTTCTTTATTTTGTTCCATAGATTTCTGTGTCTTTCCTTTACCAATACCCACATAGGGCTTTATTTCTATAGCTGTGGAGTCTGAGAATTGGGTAGAATGATTCCTCCCATCTAATATTTTCCTGAATTGTTATTCTATCTCTTGTTTTTCCATATAAATTTTAGATAAATTTATCTGTATCTGCAAAAAATCTGGTGTTTTGATAGAATTATGTTAAACTTGTAATTAATTTGGGAGAATTGATATTTTTAGTGTATTTAATCATCCAGTCTACAACAAAAATATTCCTTCTATTTAGATCTTTTTTGATTCTTTCATC
Organism: Vulpes lagopus; assembly: GCF_018345385.1. Classification (NCBI taxonomy): domain Eukaryota; kingdom Metazoa; phylum Chordata; class Mammalia; order Carnivora; family Canidae; genus Vulpes; species Vulpes lagopus. Next base: position 106,145,410 of record NC_054830.1, on the reverse strand, counting down.
AATGTTTACGTAGAAGTCCTCTATATGTTATTTTAGATTTACACTATTACATTTTTTGAATGATTATAAGTAATATTTTATATTTATATAGCTTTGTGTTTCCTTTCAAGTCTTTGGCTAAACGCATATGCATTTTACTCGTTTTTTTTTTTTTTCCTTTTTTACGATTTTATTTATGTATTCATGAGAGAGAGATACAGGCAGAGGGAGAAACAGGCTCTATGCAGGGAGCTCGATATGGGACTCAATCCTGGGTCTCCAGGATCATGTCCTGGGCTGAGGGCCCAGGCTCTAACCCACTGAGCCACCTAGGCATCCCATTTTTTTTTTTTTTTTTTAAGATTTTATTTATTCATGAAAGACACAGAGAGGCAGAGACACAGGCAAAGAAGCAGGCTCCATGCAGGGAGCCTGATGTGGGACTCCATCCCAGAACTCCAGGATCATGCCCTGAGCCAAAGGCAGACGCTCAACCACTGAGCCACCCAGGTGTCCCCATTTTACCCTTGTTTTAATTCTAGGCTTGATAGCATTTTATTTTCTTGTAAAAAATTTTACACTAATTAGAGGCATTTTTTTTAGTTTAGTGTAACTTTGGAATTTATAATGTTTAAAACTATTTTTTAGGGCAGCCCAGGTGGCTCAGCGGTTTAGCACCGCATTCAGCCCAGGGTGTGATCCTGGAGACCCAGGATCGAGTCCCACGTCAGGCTCCCTGGATGGAGCCTGCTTCTTTGCCTGTGTCTCTGCCTCTCTGCGTCTTTCATGAATAAATAAAATCTTAAAAAAAAAAAAAAAAAAAAGGGATGCCTAGGTGGCTCAGTGGGTTAGAGCCTGGGCCCTCAGCCCAGGGCATGATCCTGGAGACCCAGGATTGAGTCCCATATCGAGCTCCCTGCATAGAGCCTGTGTCTTCTCCCTCTGCCTGTGTCTTTGCGCCTCTCTTTCTCTCTCTCTCATGAATTTAAAAAAAAAAAAAAACCCAAAACTTTTTTTAAAGGATTTTTTTAAAATATTTTATTTATTTATTCATAGACACAGAGAGAGACGCAGAGACACAGGCAGAGGGAGAAGCAGGCTCCATGCAGGGAGCCCGATGTGGGACTCGATTCCAGGTCTTCCAGGATCACACCCCAGGCTGCAGGCAGGTCCAAACCGCTGCGCCACCGGGGCTGCCTCCCAGAACTATTTTTTATTAAATAATTTCCCAGTTGGACTTAAAAGTTTTTATCTTTTTGATATCTGTGCAATAAGACTGTTAAAGATAAGCTCACCAATCAACTATAGCTACTAAGATCACGCAGAGGCTAGCAAACTGAACAGTTTTAACTCCATTTTTTTAGTAGACCAATATATACTGTTATTTTGCTCTACACTGACAAGATATTTTCTACAGAAAAGATGGTTCTTTTAATGACTGAGACTTAGTATTGAACGACATCGATTGCTCTCAATAAGTTGAAGTCCTTGTCCATGCAAGGACAAAACGCTTGGACTATAATCAAAGCTTACCTGAAATGGAATACCAATTCAAAAGCCAGAACTTGGGGAAAAAAAGCCTCCAAAGAAATCTTAATACAAATACTGTCTGATATAAGTAAACATGAAAAAGGGAAAACTATTAACCAAACATTAAAGTATTTGATTTTTATTTATTGTACAAGTTCAGTAAAAGAAATTTACTCTATTTTCACCTTCTAGCCATTTGAGAAGAAGAGCTATCTGGTTTCACTATTAAATGTTTTCTCAAGTGGTGCCTGGGTGGCTCAGTGGGTTAAATGTCTGCCTTTGGCTCAGGTTGTGATCCCAGGGTCTTGGGTTCGAGCCCCACATCTGGCTTCCTGCTCAGTGGGAAGCCTGCTTCTCCCTCTTCTGCTTGTGCTCCGTCAAATCAGTAACATCTTAAAAAAAAAAAAAGTTTCCTCAAAGGGTGCCTGGGTTGTGTAGTCTGTTAAGCATCCAACTCTTGGTTTCTGTTCAGGTCATGATCTTGTGATCGCACGATCTCAGGGCCATCAGAGTTGTCCAGGCTTTGTGCTCAGGGTGAAGTCTGCTTTAAGACACTCTCTCCCTCACTCTCTGCTGTTCCCCCTGCACACTTCCAACCCCATAAGACCTCTCAATCCCTGAGAATGTGGTAAAATTCCAATCGATAAGAAAAATAACAGGGATTCAACCAATCAACAAAGGAGGATGAAGAAGATTAGATTAGAAGAACCTTTCTTTCTTTCTTTTTTTCTTTTCTTTTCTTTTCTTTTCTTTTCTTTTCTTTTCTTTTCTTTTTTTTTTGTTTTTTTGTTTTTGTTTTGTTTTTTTCTTTTTCTTTTCTTTTCTTTTCTTTTCTTTCTTTTCTTTTCTTTTCTTTTCTTTTCTTTTCTTTCTTTTCTTTGTTTTTTTAGGATTTATTTATTCATGAGAATACACAGAGAGGAGAGAGAGAGAGAGAGGCAGAGGCAGAGGGAGAAGCAGGCTCCCTGCAGAGAGCCCGATGTGGGGCTCAATCCTGGAACCCTGGGATCACGACCTGAGCCAAAGGCAGATGCTCAACCGCTGAGCCACCCAGGTGCCCCAGCAATGAGGATTTTTAATTGATATTATGAGACATTTTTTACTTTATTTTTTTATTTTATTTAAAATGTTTAAAGAGGGATCCCTGGGTGGCGCAGCGGTTTGGCGCCTGCCTTTGGCCCAGGGCGCGATCCTGGAGACCCGGGATCGAATCCCATATCAGGCTCCCGGTGCATGGAGCCTGCTTCTCCCTCCGCCTATGTCTCTGCCTCTCTCTCTCTCTGTGACTATCATAAATAAATAAAAATTAAAAAAAAAAATAAAATGTTTAAAGGGACATTCTTTTGTTTATCTTGGTAATTGTGTGGTTAAAATTGAGGACATAGGTGCCATCTTCTTTGGCATAGCTTGAATCATTTGTATATAGGGAGAAAAATATACACATATATGGAGAGGTATTTGCACATATATGTATGTGTATGTATTTTACATATATATATGTGTGTGTGTATGTATATATATTTTAACGTTATGAATCTTGGCAAGGCAGCTTTAAGGAAAATAATGATGTATTTTATCCTTGACAAAATGATATTGAGCACAAGCTGTCAGGTTCTCAAGGCATAATTTTCTCCCTGGCAACTGCCTAGAGTTAGATTGAAGGAGGTAAAAATTGGTCTCCTGTCCAAGGCAGATGTTGACAGCCTCAGACTGATGTACTCACATCTAATACAGGCAGCCTGGAAGATAGATGTTAAAAGGCAGATGTGATCAGGACAAAGTAACTGTCAATGACTTCTTTGAGTAGGGTTTGAGAGGTAGACAGGAGACAGTGGAATCTGGGTTTGGGAAGTTGATGATGTGAAGACTTGAAGCATAGCTTTGTATGTGAGAGATGGCATTTTAATTTGGTCTTGTTAGTGTGATTTTAATCAGGTTGGAATCATGAACTCTATCTTATATATGGGCTCTTTAATATTTCACAGGAGAAAATTGATAAGTATTCCTACCCTGGAATGTTGAGTATGGGTTTTAAAAAGTGTTCTTAATGATAGTCTAGAAGAGCAATAGTAGAGAAATATTTACCATTTGGAGAATGATAAAAGTTAATTAGGTTTTCAGATTAGTATGATCATTTTCTTCATTAAAGCTACCAAGAAATCTGCTGATTTTTTTTTTTTCTCATACTCTTGTTTTGAGTTCTGGCATCTTTGAGTGTTGTCCTGACTTCTCCCCTTGCCATCTTGGTATAATTTTCATCCTGTTTTCTCCTCTTATTGTTGTGGATGTCTTCTTTTATGTGCTCCCGTGATGGCTGGGTCTGATGTTGGGTCCCATTCCAGTTCCTTCCCTTGCCATGTTTCTCAGAACTGTGATTAATTTAAAACGTGCTCATTATTGATTCTCATTCCTTCACTCCCATCATTTAATTCATTTTCTCTTGGTCTTCATTTAACTTGAGCAGGAAAAGCAAAATATAAATTCCAAAAAATCATTAACTGCTTGTCATCTGTATGTTTTATGTCTTAAAGTTGTCTTTCTGACTTAAACTGTAAGTCTCTAGGGTGGAGGGTATATTTTCTTTGACTTGGGAAGTATCAAGCATGCTGTCTGCTTCTGGATCACTACCCTTATGTGAGCATATGCTGCTCTGCAGAGACTTGGTTTCTGGTATAGCCAGCTTGAAAGTGAGGAAAGGAGAGTCATTAAATTCTAATGTTTCTTTTTGGTTTGAAATTCTTCTTTTTAAATTCTGTCTCGTTACACATTTAATAAATAACACTAACCAACACAATAATACTTTTAAGTTATAGTGGGTAATAGTATCGACTTAATATTTTTGTACAGTGTAGTTGAGGAAGTTATCTTAGGTATTAAAATTTTGACTTTGGCATGACTTCAACCATGATGTTGCAGTAACGTGGTTTCTACTAGTTAATTTCTTAAGAAAGTGATTCCAAGTTGAAATGCATGTTATGCATTTATTTGAATGTGTAATCAGGAAGTAAGTGCCTCTCTTTGAAGTGTTTCTGAATAGCAGCAGGGCACACTTGAATTAGTAAGGAAAATGAGAACATGAATATGTGTGGTACTCTATTTTAACTTTTAAAAAAAAATCCATTTTGTCGCCTGGAAAAAGAAATTTCAAAGCTCTTTTCGTTATCCCTAGGGGAAGAGAAGGGGTGAGTAGTTTGAGAGTTTTTCTAGGCACTCCCTGAGCTGATTCAGAGGGGTTTATAGTAGTTACATAAGATGACATAAATGTTTATTTCCTGGGTTGATCTTCAAAAGATGAACAGTTTTGTGAATTAAAAATGGCCCCCAGGAGTTCTATTAAAGCATCTGTTAGGAATTCTTTGAATCATTGTCATTTTTTTCTCTAATTATGGAAGTATTATCTAGAGGTCTGTGATTTTTGCCATGTATTCCCCACTGATGAATGGAAAGGGGAAAGAAGATTAAGTGCTCATCTTCCTGTCAAGGGGCATATGGGTTATATCTGACACATACTATAATTTGTTTCCTTCCTGTAAGGACTATGTAATGAAAGCTGTTACTCTTTGCAACAGTATTGCCATTTTATCTTGATTCACAATTGAGAAAAATACTTATTACTAGATCCTGGAAAATGAATTTTAAAATTTGGAGGCAGGGTGGGTGGGGCAAATTGAGAAATGGATGTTAATTTTTTTTTTTTTAAGATTTTATTTATTTATTCATGGGAGACAGAGAGAGAGAGAGGCAGAGGCAGAGGGAGAAGCAGGCTCCCTGCAAGGAGCCTGACGTGGGACTTAATCCTGGGTCTCCAGGATCACATCCTGGGCTGAAGGCAGGCGCTAAACTGCCGAGCCATCCAAGGTCCCCCACTAGCAAATAATTTTATGAAGCCTTGCTCCTGTCAGTTTATTATTATAATTATTAAAGATTTTATTTATTTATTTAATATAGAGAGGGAGAGAACATAAGCAGGGGGAGCAGCAGCAGCAGGCAGAGGCAGAGTGAGAGGGAGAAGCATATTCCCTGCTGAGCAGGGAGCCTGATGTGGGATTTAATCCTAGGACCCTGGGGTCATGACCTGAGCTGAAAGCAGGTGCTTAACTGACTGAAGCACCGAGGTGCCCCCTCTCAGTTTATTATTTTGTAAAAATGAAATTGGTAGAATAACAAATAACTGTTATATCACTTTTTGGTGAGATCTATTAATCAGATATATTTAGTAGGCCTACCAGTGGACCTAAAGTATTGAAAAAGTAACTTTCAAGAATTAGGAATCCCATGGTAGGGAACTTTTAGCCATTCAGATTCAAGGCTGGGTATTTTCTACTTTTCTCTATAAAAAATGCCAAGCTATCAAGTGCAGGGTGATTTATAACTGATTTACTTGTGATGTTGGTTGCTTGCTCTTTTTTTTTCTTTCTCTTCCTCTAATTCTACTCCTTGGATAGAATTAAAACCTTTTTAAAAAAAAATTATTCATGAAAGACACAGAAAGCGAGAGGCGGAGACATAGGTAGAGGGAGAAGCAGGCTTCTTGCAGATAGCCCAATGTGGGACTCCACCGGGACCCTGGAATCTTGACCCTTGAGTCAAAGGCAGACGCTCAGCCACTGAGCCATCCAGGAGCCTTTGTGTTGACAGTCTTGATTTTATGGCACATAGAACACTGTTAGGGATTCTTTTTAAATTTCATCTGTTTTATTTTATAGTGAATACCCCATGCAGTGTGTAGTTAGTTGACTGGATACAATTGGGACAAAGTGAGAAGACCTAGTTAGTTTTCACCCTCTAATGCTCACCACATGACTTTGGACAGATTGCCTGTCTGCTGCAGTTTTCTTAGTTTGCCTTGTTGTGTGCTGAAAGAATGTTTTTGATAACTCTTAAAACTTTGCTCTGAAAAAAAAAAAAAAAAACTTTGCTCTGTAAACTGACAGTTAAATTTTATTCTTTTTTTTTTCTTTAAGGATTTTTAAAATTTATTTGAGAGAAAGCATGTTAGGAGAGGGACAGGCAGAGGAAGAAGCAGACTCTTTGTTGAGCAGGGAGCCCGAATGTGGAGCACAGTCCCAGGACCCTCGGATTAGGACTCGAACTCAAGGCAGACGCTCAACCAATTGAGCCATCCATGTGCCCCAATTTATTGAAGAATTTAAAAAAAAAAAGATTTAAAAAATTTATTTATTCATGAGAGATAGAGGCAGAGACATAGGCAGAGAGAGAGAAGCAGGCTCCATGCAGGGAGCCCAACATGGGACTTGATTCCAGGTTTCCAGGATCATGCCCTGGGCCAAAGGCAGGCACCAAACTGCTGAGCCACCCAGAATCCCTGTTCTAAAGAATTCTTGATTCTTCTATTTACTTTTTAACACGTAGTAAACATCTCAAATCAGTCTTAGTGTGATGATCATTTTAGAGAGATGACCATTCAGCAGAAGCTTGTGGACCTTGTTTTTAGGTAATGGCTTATTTACATATTTGTTTATAGGTTTGTGAGTAGAGAAAATGTGAAGATTTTAATCTACCATATGGTTTATTTCTGATGTATTGTTTTCATTACTAATGCTGTTAGCTGTGAAGTTAAAGATGTGTCATTATGGCTTTGAGCTAGAAGAGATTAGGGTGGACGTATATGTACTTAATTTACTTTTCTTTTTTCCTACTTTTTTTTTTTTAATTTTTATTTATTTATGATAGTCACACACACAGAGAGAGAGAGAGAGAGAGGCAGAGACACAGGCAGAGGGAGAAGCAGGCTCCATGCACCGGGAGCCCGACGTGGGATTTGATCCCGGGTCTCCAGGATCTGCCCTGGGCCAAAGGCAGGCGCCAAACCGCTGCGCCACCCAGGGATCCCACTTTTTTCCTACTTATTTGTTGTCATTTGGCCTGATTTTAGTTTGGACTGATATGCTAGCTGTAGAAGGCATGAGGCTATTGAAGAGGAACTTGTGTGGGAGTAAGAATTTAGAAGGAGGAAGTTTTGGTGAAAGAGATTAGAGTTGTTAAAAAAAAATTGTGGGATTAATACAGTGATTATAAGTGATTAAAATTAAATTTAAAATTATCTACCATATTTGTCCATTTGAACGTAAGCTAATCATGAATGAATTTTGATTCATTTTAGTTGGAGTATAATTTTAAGAATCTACTTTAAGTTGATCCTGTTTAACCTGATCTGGGCCTTTTCTTCCACCTCCGGTTTTTTATACGTATCCCAGGCTAACTGTCTTTCATTTTCAGTAGCAGCTGATTCTGAGTTTATTCCACTCACCAGCCCTCACTTCCTTATCCACCCTGCTCAATGTTTAAGCTGAGCTTCATACTGTCTGGAAGCCAGCCTTTTGCTACCTCTGCTTTCACTTCTCATATGAGGGTCCAAGAACCTCCTTTTCCCCTTTCTTGGCTCTTACTTCCTCCTGTTGTCTTGATTATGTATGTTCTGTTTGTGATCTAGAATCTTCATTTGTCAATTATGTGTCTTCTGTATCTTTTGCCTTCTTATCCCCCTTTATCTATAATTCCAGTAGTGGTAATAGATCGTATGGGCATTCAGGCACTGTCATAAGCAGTTTATTGAACATTTTCTTCATCTCTACAGCAACCCTAGGAAGTAGATACAGGCAATACTCACTTTTGCATGGTTCCACTATGTACAGATTTCCCTTACACAGTTTAGTTAAATAATACCAGTCCTCCAGGACTTCTTGGTGGCTCATTCAGTTGAGCATCCAACTCTTGATAGCAGCTCAGGTTATGATCTGTGAGAAGGTTGTGAGATGGAGAAAGAACAAATTTGCTGGGCAGCCCCGGTGGCGCAGCAGTTTGGCACGCCTGCAGCCTGGGGTGTGGTCCTGGAGACCCTGGATCGAGTCCCAGGTTGGGTTCCCTGCATGGAGCCTGCTTCTCCCTCTGCCTGTGTCTCTGCCTCTCTCTCTGTGTCTATGAATGGATAAATAAAATCTTAAAAAAAAAACAAAAACAAATTTGCTAACAAAGATGGAAGTGCAGCAAAACAACAAAAAGGGATAAGCCTGGAATTTAAATTTGAATATAATGTAAACTAAGTTATAGGAGAAATAGCTGACTGGAAATGTTGACACTACTGCTGAGGGATGCAGCTGTTTAAACAGGCAACTCTTGGTTTCAGCTCAGGCCCTGATCTTGGGGTCGTGAGATTGAGCCCCATGTGGGGCTCAGTGCAGTCTGCTGGAGATTCTCTCCCTCTGCCCTCCCCCACACTCTTGCACATACTTTCTCTCTCAAATAAATACGTAGAAAAATCTAAAATAATAATTTAAAAAACCCTCCCTCTCCTTCTGCCCTTTCCCTTTCCCCAACCCCCCTTAAGAAGTCTTTTTTGTTTTGTTTTGTTTTGTTTTGTTTTTGTTTAAATAAAGAGATTCTAGATGGGCAGTCAGAGGGACTTAGTGAAGGCAGAGTTACTGACAAAGTTACTGGAGGAAAGTGGCTGAGACGAAGAGTGATGGTGTCCAAGACAGGGTGGTGTGTTCAAAACCTTTACACTAAAGGAACTCTTGGAGATATTTCGTGACATTGAAAGTGCAAAGGATAAGATGTTGGAAACTGATCCAAATTTAGAAGCGGTAGGACAATTTGCCAGGGGCAGAAGAGATGCATTATCTGTATCCTAAGTTAAATGCTGAAGAAGGCATGTGGTATTCAGAAACTTTGTGTAGTTCTCTTACAAAGAAAAAACACTAATTCTCATTGTTTATAATGTTGTAAGTAACGGTGTATTAAATATTAATTGTACTATTTTTTCATTTCTCTATATATTTATACTTAGTAGTAAAGGAGATTTTAACATTTTGTCAAAAAATGTGAAAGGTCACAGGGTAATCATAATTTTCCAATTAAGTTTACTTTGCAGTGTTAGAGCTTGTATGGTTGTTTTTATGGACCTGTACTACTGTGCAAAGAGAGGATTATCTGTATCATCTGTTTTACAGTTGTGGAAACTGAGGCCTGTTTAGTGGCAAAACTGCAGTTTCTGTCTGTGTGACTTCTAATTTTATGATCCTATTCTTTGCTATTTTACTGCTACCCATCTACGCACATGAAGACAGTTTCTTTAATAGGCCCATGATTTCTCCTCCTGGTCACAGACCAGATTCTTCAAAGATTATTCTTGTTCTGTTATCCTTGAAATCTGTCTTTTGCATCTCCCACAAAGTTGCTCCTTCTCATTCCCTCCTTATCAGCTACACTGGCTTCCTTGACTTTATAGGATTGTTTTGTTTTGTTTCTTTTTTAAAGATTTATTTATTTATTCATGAGAGACACACAGAGAGGCAGAGACACAGACTGAAGGAGAAGCAGGCCTTCTGCAAGGAGTGTGATGTGGGACTGGATCCCGGATCCTGGGATCACGCTCTGAGCCAAAGGCAGACACCCCACCGCAGAGCCACCCAGGCGTCCCTACAGGATTGTTTTTGTGTGCATCTGCCCTGGGTCCTTTGAGTTGGTGCTCCCTCTCTTTGGAACTTTTTTTAAAGAGCCAGATTGCTCCTGTGCTTCCTTTTTTAAGACTCCTCAAGTGGTGCCTTTTCATTGAAGTCTGACTTGATTCCCGTATTTATTTATTTATCTATCTATCTATCCATTCATTCATTCATTCATGATGTTAATGATTTTATTTATTTTTTTAATTTCTTTTTTTATTGGGGTTCAATTTGCCAACATATAGCCTAAAACCCAGTGCTCATCCCACCAAGTGCCCCCCTCAGTGCCCATAACCCAGTCACCCCAACCCCCCGCCCCGCCAAGTGCCCCCCTCAGTGCCCATAACCCAGTCACCCCAACCCCCCCCCCACTCACTTCCCCTTCCACTACCCCTTGTTCATTTCCCCGAGTTAGGTGTCTCTCATGTTTTGTCACCCTCACTGAGAGTTTCATTTTCTTTCCCTTCCCTTTATTCCCTTTCACTAATTTTTATATTCCCCAAATGAATGAGACCATATAATGTTTGTCCTTTTCCTGTTGACTAATTTCACTCAGCATAATACCCTCCAGGTCCCTCCACGTCAGAGCAAATAGTGGGTATTTGTCATTTCTAATGGCTGAGTAATATTCCATTGTATACATAGAACACATCTTCTGTATCTATTCATCTTTCGATGGACACCGAGGATGAGCACTGGGTCTTATGCTCTATGTGGGCAAATTGAACTCCGATCCCCGTATTTTAAATTATATATTGTATCCCCATTCTCCTTGTCCTTTCCATCACTGCTGTTCTCTCTCACAAGTACTTTTGTTTCACAGCTTGATTGTGTTTATCATCTTCCCCTCTCATTAGAATGTAAGCTCTCTGGAGGCAGGGATTTTTGTCTGGTTAGTTAGTTTTTTAAAAAAGATTTTATTTATTTATTTTAGAGAGAGGGAGAAAGATAGCATCTCTGCAGGGGGAGCAGCAGAGGGAGAGGGACAAGCTGACTTTACGTTTAATCCCCTGATCCTGAGATCAAGACCTGAGCTGAAATCAGGAGTTAAACTCTTTACCACCTGAGCCATCTGAGCACCCCTGGTTAGTTCATTTCTATCCCAAATGGTTAGAATGGTGCCTGGCTCCTAGAAGATATTCAGTAAACATTTGTTATTAAAAGGCATTAATTAATGCTCTTAAAGGTGGTCGTTGAACAGATAGATGCTCACGAAACACAATGAAGACCTTTTTCTCTGTCTTCTCTTCTAATTTTACCTAATAATTTCTGCCAACCTTGTATTGTTTCCTAGGGCAAGCTGACGAAAGGCATTTTAGATGTTTTACCTTGGTTGTCCCTCATGGCAAAGTACTGCCTGTACTTTGGAGAAGAAAAAACAGACCATGAAGTCTAGTCACATAGCTAGTAAGTGGAAAAGCCAAAATTTAGGCTTATCTCAAACTCCAAGGCCTGTGCTCTTTGAAGTCACTGCATTTGATACTCTTTAGGTCTTTATTGAGCCATAATTCACATTCCATAATATTCACTCTTTTAAAATGTACAGTTCAGTGGTTTTTAATATATTTACAAGGTTGTGCAGCCATTCACTACTATGTAACTCCAGAACATTTTCATTACTCCAGAAAGAAACCCCATACCTAATAGCATTTAGTCCTCACTCTTTCTTTTTGCCCCACCTGCTGGCAACCACTAATCTGGGTTTTGTCTCTCTCTGGATTTACTTATTTTAGACATTACACATCAATGGAATAATACAATATGTGGCCTTTTGTAACTGCCTTCTTTCACATAGTATATGCTCAGAATATTCATTCATGTTGTAGCATGTATCAGTACTTAATTCCTTTTTATGGTTAACTGTCATATGGATAATACCACATTTTCTTTATCCATTCATTAGTAGATGAATGTTTTGGTTGTTCTCACATTTCAGCTATTGTGAATAGTGCTGCTATGAACATTTATGTATAAGTTTTTGTGTAGACCTACATTTTCAGTGTTTTAGGAATATACCTAGGAGTGGAATTGCTGGATCATACTGTAACTTTACATTTAACCTTTTGAGGACCTACTAGAGTGTTTTCAAAGTCACTGCACCATTTCACATTCCCACCAATGGAGTATGACATTTCCAGTTTCCACACATTTCTCACCAGCATTTATTATTATCTTTGATTTTAGCCTTCTCAGTAGACCTGAAGTGATACTGTGATTTTTGTTATACATTGCCTTTATGACTGATGAGACTGAGCATTTTTTCATGTGCTTATTAGCTGTTCATATATCATCTTTGGAGAGATACCTGTAATACCTTTGCTTATTTTAAATTGGACTGTCTTTTTATTTAGTCATATGGGTTCTTTTTATATTGTATCTGCTAGATTTTTATTTTATAGACCGTTTTCAGAAATTTTCTTCTGTTGATCTTTTCACTTTCTGGTGGTGTCTTTTAAAGCACAAAAATTTCAGATTTTGATGATGCTGTTTTATCTAGTTTTTCTTCTATTATTTATCCTTTTGGTGTCCTAGCTTAGAAACTGTTGCCTGTTCAGAGGCCATGAAGAAATATGTTAATGTTTTCTTCTAAGTGTTAATAATTGTAGCTCTTAAATTTAAGTTTAGATCTGCTTTGAAACTATATGGTGTGAGGTAGAGGTCCAAGTTCATTCTTTTGCGTGTGGAAATCCATTGTCCCAGTACTGTTTGTTTGAAAGACTGTTTTTTTCCTATTGAATGGTCTTGGCAGCCTTGTTGAAAATTCATTGACTGTATTTCTGGAATCTCAGTTCTTTTCTTTTGATCTGTATGTATGCATTTGATTTTTTTTGTCACCTTGGTTCTCTTTGTTTCTTTTTTCAGAAAAGGAAGTCTTTGTCCTCTGCTCCTAATTTCACAGTCTGAGGGGCTACCTTTTACCCCCTCCCCTTTTAAATCTTCATACAGTGCTCTTGCCCTTTTCTCTAACTACAACCCTAGCTTGAAACCTTTAAGTCACCTTTGATGCTTTCTTTTTCTTCACTCTTTATTATGAAAGGTTGTTAAATCATTTGACGCCTATCTTTATAATCTATTACTATTCTTTCCTGGGCTCTCACTTTGGCTTCTGACCCATCTGTGTGGTCAGATTTATTTTATGTGCTTTTGTTGGGTTAATCCTGTGTATCTGTGACTTTGACTTCCCTCTTTGGCTCAGGAATTCTTTGTACTTTTTGTCCATGGCTTTTCCATCCCCATCTTCTCTTTCTATACATGTCCTTCACATCCCAGTTAGACTGGAGGGTTCCACCTCCAAATATGCCTTATTATTATGTATCTCGACTTGATAAGTGGTTCTAACAGCATAAACATTGGCATTACAAATCCTGGCTCTTCCACTTACTGTCTTACCTGATAGTGTGATTAAGTTAGTTAGCCTTTCTAAGGTTTAGTTGTCTCATTGGTATAGATGGGCTAATACCATCTACTTTTGGGGTGATTTATAGGATTAAATAAAATATGTAGAGTGGATATATAATAAATGTTGGATATTATGTTGCTGTTCCTTTTGCTTGAGATGCTAACTTCCTTAATACTAATGCCAGAAATCCTTCCCATCCTTTGAGAGCATAGCCTGTTTCAGAGTACCATGTTTCCCATAAAAACTGTTGCTGGCATTTCACTTCTTCCTCAGGCTGGTTGTTAGTGCTTTCTCCTTTGAAATTCTGTGTACTTTCATGTCTTTCTTATAGCTTTTGCATAAAAATGCCACATAATTTCTGTATGATCATGTTCTTTTTCTGGATTATAAACTACTTGAAAGCAGAGATAGTCCTGTTCAGCTATGTATCCCTAGCAGATTTATTTATTTTTTAATTTTAACCTTTTTTTTTTTTTTTATGATAGTCACACACACAAAGAGAGAGAGAGAGAGAGAGGCAGAGAGGCAGAGACATAGGCAGAGGGAGAAGCAGGCTCCATGCACCGGGAGCCCGACATGGGATTCGATCCCGGGTCTCCAGGATCGCGCCCTGGGCCAAAGGCAGGCGCCAAACTGCTGCACCACCCAGGGATCCCTAATTTTAACTTTTATTTTTAAAGATTTTATTTATTCACAAGAAGAGGCAGAGGCACAGGCAGAGGGAGAAGCAGGCTCCCTGCAGGGAGCCCGATGCGGGACTCCAGAACCCTGGGATCAAAACCGGAGTGGAAGGCAGATGCTCAACCACTGAGCCACCCAGGTGCCCCGAGATGTTTGCCTTAATCAGGCTTTAATTGCTTATCTGTCTTCTGCCCCCACCTTTACAGTTCCATGAGGACATGGGCTGTGTCCTGTGTGTTGTATCACTGACACCTAATTCAGACTTTGATACCAATGGATGCAATAAATATATGAATAAATGAATTCAGTCTTTTAAAGTATCATACAATAATATTTTCAGTGTTATGTATCCATATAATCATTGCCATATGTCTTTATCTTTCTATGTCTGTATCTTAGGTCTAGGAAAATTTTTTAACTCTGAAATTCTTCATTGTGAGTTATATCTGACTTGACATAGGTAGAAATTATCTTTACTCTTTTTTTTTTTTAATCTTTACTCTTAATACTATATGGGGCTTCTGAGCCCAATTAGTACATGAATTTGAGACTGAATTCAACCTTTCCCACCCTAAGCTCAAATTCTGCAGCTAAATTTGATAGCTAGGAGAAATCTGGTAGGACTGTTCAGAAGTCACTAGGCTTCTTGGGAGAGTTTAATTTTAGTGGAAGAACTGAGTGAATGGCCTTTAGGCTTTAATCTTGAGTGGACACATTCAGCCAAGGGAGGGAGTAATTATTTTTCCAGGAATCCAAACGTAGTCATCATATAGGTACTGTATAACTGTATACTGTATAACTGCTGGAACACAGTTCTGGCCCTCCATTTTTTGCTACAAGAAAAGAGGGCCAGTAGGCACTCAAAATGATTATTAATAGAAATGAATGACAAAAAGTGTAAGGTGAGATCCCTGGGTGGCTCGGTGGTTTAGCTCCTGCCTTTGGCCCAGGGTGCGATCCTGGAGTCCCGGGATCAAGTCCCACGTCGGGCTCCTGGCATGGAGCCTGCTTCTCCCTCTGCCTGTGTCTCTGCCTCTCTCTCTCTCTCTCTGTGTCTATCATAAATAAATAAATAAATCTTAAAAAAAAACAAGTTATTTTACAAGTGTCTAAGAAGCGTTATAAATAAATTCTTAGTATTGTTGAATTTAGGATTGTATAATCTCATATTCCTAATAACTATAGTAAAATGTATATGTTTTTGGTGTAACTTTTTAAATTATGGATATAATACATATTCATTATGGAAAATAGTTTTATAAGTACAGAATAATGTAAAGAGATTGTAACCTAGTAGAACTGTTATTTGCCTTTGGATTCCTGTCTTCTTTTTTTTTTTAAAAACACATTGCATAGATTTTTTTTGTTTTCTTTATGCTTACAGTTTCTTTTTTTTTTTTATGCTTACAGTTTCATCATAATTATTTTTAAAGATCTTATTTATTTATTCATGAGAGAGACACAGAGAGAGGCAGAGACAACACAGGCAGAGGGAGAAGCAGGCTCCATGCAGGGAGCCTGACGTGGGACTCCATCCCTTGATGCTGGTTCTCCAGGATCACACCTTGGGCTGTAGGCGGTGCTAAACCGCTGCACCACCGGGGCTGCCCAGTTTCATCATAAATTTTAACATTTTTTCATATATAGTCTGATATTTGCATAATAGTCAATTGTAGGATATTACATAATTTACTTAACTAGATTGTTATTGTTGAGCATTTGAGCTGTTGTCATTGTCTTACTATGAGGAAAATGAATTAGTCATTGATTCAGCTTTGTCTTTTCATATGCCAGTAAGCCTTTGCCTTTCTCAAGGTAGTTAATGAAGTGTGGAGGTCCTACCTATTGGTTGCTGTATTTCTGTATCATTTTGTGGATGTGAGGGTAGATCACATTAGATCCATTCCCCCCCCCCCCGAAATCTTTTTCCCCCCGTAGGAGGCCCCCCCCACTTAGGAGACTTAAAGCTCTTTTTTGAAAGGAGTGTTTTTAAGTCTCTTTATATATATATCACCAAATCACTTTCCAGATACTGTTTTCACCAGCAGTATATGAGAGTGCTTTTCTTAGTGACCTGTAAAACAAACAAAAGAAAACACAATAAAAATGAGAGCCCTTAAATTAAATTCTGTGCATGAACTATACAAAGTTTGAATTATTATTTTTGACGAAGACCACTTATTTAGTTCATTACTGATGAGTTTGTTTTTTTATGCTGTAAAACAGGTGATTTGATGAAGACTGCAGCCGGAGAGTTTGCAGATGATCCCTGTTCTTCTGTGAAGCGTGGCAACATGGTTCGGGCAGCTCGAGCTTTGCTCTCTGCTGTTACCCGGCTGCTTATTTTGGCTGACATGGCAGATGTCTACAAATTACTTGTTCAGCTGAAAGTTGTAAGTATAGGCCTGTCTCTGTAATTTTGTCCTTTGCATCACAGTGAGGCTGCTGCTGGCCATAGTTAATTCAGCATTCCTTAGAGTTTGTTTTGTTTTGAACTTGGTTTACCTAAGTGGACCAGGAATGTTTTCCTTTAGTTTCCATTTTCTGTTCCCCTCTAAGTACACCTCAGACTGGCTGTGCTATCAGCTTATGCAGCCTTGATTTTAATGAAGAACTTGTAGCAAAGGTACTGTTTTGACTCTTTCCTTCTGCACTAGTGATTAAGCATTTTCTTGTTCTAGAGTTAAGAAGCCAAGATATGTTAAATTGTAACATTTTAGATAGAAGTCAATATAATGTTTCCATGTAGGAGGTGATCAAATATTTGAGGGCCTTGGAAACTGAAGAAAAAGTTTAGATTGCTATCTGAGTAGCTGTTAAAAGGAATAAAATAGTATAGATCTTTTTTTAGACACAGATTTGTATTGTTTAGAATTTTTCTTATTTAGGGGTATGTTTTATAGGTGGAAGAAGGTATCTTGAAACTGAGGAATGCTGGCACTGAACAAGACTTAGGAATACAGTATAAAGCCCTAAAACCTGAAGTGGATAAGCTGAACATTATGGCAGCCAAAAGACAACAGGTACAATCATGATTTGGGGCATATATTAAGGTTGTTTATATTATTATCTGGTAGGAAAAATCGATTTTACTTAAGTTTTCTGAAGGTAACAGTACCTCCCTCTGCCAGTATAGTTCCATTGAAACATATAATTTATGAAGTATCCTTTTAGTATTGTTAATAAAACTGTAATTAAGTTTCATTCATGTTATACCCCTGTTTTAATTCTCATGGAAATTTTACTTTAAATAGCTTGGCAATTTGCAATTGTGTCTAGAGAGGTGATAGATAAGGTCTTTGTTATGTGCTTTCAAGGATTAATTTGAGTTGGTGGTAGAGTTAAATTCAGATTTTTAAAAACCTTAAGCCAGTTGAAAATTATTAGAATTACTTGCTTATCAGAAACTAACCCCATCCCTTCTCCCCATATTTGGCCACTTTTTAAGTATTTCTTATTAAGCATCTTTTTAAAAAAGATTTTATTTTACTTTATTTTTTATTTATTTTATTTTATTTATTTTAGATTTTATTTTATTTTAGATTTATTTATTCGGGGGGGGGGGAGAGAGAGAGAGAGAGAGAGAGGCAGAGATACAGGCAGAGTGAAGAAGCAGGCTCCATGCAGGAAGCCTGATGTGGGACTCGATCCTGGGACTCCAGGATCATGCCCTGGGCCGAAGGCAGGTGCCAAACCACTGAACCACCCAGGGATCCCCAGATTTGATTTGTTCATTTATTCATGAGAGACCGAGAGAGAGAGAGGCAGAGGGAGCCTGATGCAGGACTCTATCCCAGGACCCCAGGATCACGACCTGAGCCAAAGGCAGACACTTAACCTCTGAGCCACCCAGGTGCCCCTTTTAAGCATCCTTAGTAGTTTCCATAGTATTACGAATTTGTGTTGTGTGGCATGTGGATCATTGTTCTTATTTTTCCAAGCTTTGCTAACCCTTTGGCATTTTGGCACCTAGGGTGCTTTGAAGTCTTCTTTGTGCCCATTCTGTTGGATGTGGTATGCGCTGTAGGGGAGATGCACTTGTCACCATCCAGTTTATTAAAACTTCCATAGGTCTTTTATTTTTAATTTTTAAAAAGATTCTGTTTATTTATTTGAGAGGGAGAGTGTGCACTCGCATGCACAGGCAATGGGGAAGGGCAGAGGGACAAACAGGCTCTCCACTGACCTGGGAGCCTGATTGGGGTGGGGGGGGAGCGGGGCTCCATGCGGAACCCCAATCCCAGAACCCTGGGATCATGCATGACCTGAGCCAAGGCAGATGCTTAACTGACTGAGCCACCCAGGCACCCAGAACTTCCGTAGTTCTGATCAAGCTCATACTTCTTCATAAAGCCTTGAAAAGATCTATTCTTGTTCGCTGATACCTCTATCAGTAAGGATATTTCATGCTACAGTTCACAGAAAACCCAGCTCCAAAACTGCTTGAACAGTGGGAGATTTATTTTCTCACTAATTAGAAGTTCGATTTAGATGTGACTTTGAGGGGTTAAGATGAAATGTTTTGTGCGGTATTATCAAGGATCCAGGTATTTGACATTTTCCATTTGCTGTGTTCAGTGTGCCTAGTACTGGATGTTAATAGAAACTCTAGGCTGTGTCCAGCAAGAAAAAAAGAACCATTTCTTCTATGTATCTTTTTTTAGAAGCAAATGATCTAGAAGCCCATAACAGATTTGCTCTAAATCTAAATTGTGTAACATACTCATTCTGTACTAATCATTAGTGAGAGGACAGAGGGACCCCCGACAAGAGCTCTGATAGGCATAAGGAAAATGAAGTCAGTACTGTACATGTCCAGTGTCTGCAGTCCTCAGCTTTGGAGTCTTCTTAGTAACTTTCATTTAGTTATATTGAAGTAGTGGAAAAACTTTACCCTACAGGATTGAGAAGATTAAATAATATATGTAAAGTATTTAATAAGATTATTGACTATATTTTAAGGTTAGGTTGTGAGCAGACAGGATCTGCACATATGAGATCCTGGTTTTACATTTCTATTACTTAATATTACACATGATAATACAGCTAGATTTGATGTGTTGCCTGAGTAATTTAGTTCTTGCAGGCTTAGTGTGTTTTTATCACTTATCCCTGCATTGGCTTCTGTTTTCATCACATAAATTGCAAGTTTTTTTCTTTTTACTGGGCCTGATCGGTTCTAAGAACTTGTTTAATAGTAAGATAATTCTGTAAATATAGCACACTGGCCCAATTATGTTCACAGTTTATTTTACTTAATGTTTTTGACCTAAATTCTCATTTGAATACGTAAAGTAAATATGTATTTAAAAAATAAAGTTTGATGAATAGTCCTACTGTCTTAAAACCTAGTATGATTTTGGTTTTTGAAGCTTATTATTTGAGGAAAATGAGAACATTTGCACTGATAAGATATTGGCTGTCTTTGCAAAAATGGTAGAATAAGTAAATTGATGATGTTCTTGAAATAGAACACAATGATAGTTGAGACTTTTGGAAAAGCTTACTGAAAAGTAATACTTGCCTGTCTTTTTTATTCTGTATGCCAAAATACATGAAGAGTTCCTTGAACATAATCCCTGATGTACTTAAAAAAAAAAAATAACCAACACTGAATTTCATGTATTTCTGAAATAAGATGTATTTAAAATCTTGAAGTTATTACTTAACATGCTGGGTATTCTTATTTATTCTTATTTATCCCTCCATATCTCTTTGTCACCCTTGTTCATCCAGTTCTCTGCCCCAGAAACCTAATTTGTCTGGACTATATCCAGGGCTCCTTTGCCCTCAAGGTCCTGGTTGGGTTTGGCCAGTGGGAGCATCAGTAGGGATCAGAGGAGATAGAAGAGCAAGGCCTGGGATTCATTCCCCTGGTTCCCACCTTGCTTGTTGATCTGGGTGGCTAAAAGTCAAAGCTCCTGTCAGGTGATATTCTCCACACACCTTGCTCCCTGGATTCTGGTGACTGCTCCCTCCCTGTCTCATCTGGCCTAAGTGTCTTAACAGCCTCGTGGTTTCCCTGTACTTTCCCCATACCTTTATAGCATAGTTGTCTTGTTTTTATAGTATATCCTGGTCATTTATAGTTTTCCTTGGGCCTAATTCTTAAACCTTTGGCCTTAACCCTCTGCAGTAGAGTCTGAGTTGGCTGGCTGTGGGCTCCTTTGTGCCTCCTGATCATAAAATACTCTTTTGTAGGTTGTGGGTCTTGGTGTGTATTCCTGTAAAGTAATGCTTTCTTTGGGAATTAAATGTCTGCCTACTCATTTTACCCTAAGATCCCAGCCTGGTGGAAACTTCATTCTCCCTTTTGGATATTGCCCACTGGTCTCCTTCAGTAATTGTAACATTTTTTCACATTTTTTCACAGTGTGTTTTCTGGCAGGATTCCTGTACTGCTGTGTGCTTAGTCCTTTAGACTGTTTTTGCCTTTTACTTTTTCTTCTTTCCTCAGGCATTGTATGTAATAATTTACCTTCTCATGGAGACTCTTACCTTTGCAGATAGCCCATAGTCCAAAAAATGAGTATTTACTAAAGAGCGATATTTGGGTGTGATGTATATACTGGCTTCTTTATTTTTATTATTTTTAAAAGATTTTATTTATTTAAGAGAGTGACAGAGCATGAGTAGGGGGGAAGAGGGAGAGAGAGAAGCAGACAACCTACTGAGTGTGGAGCCTGAGGTGGGGTTCCATCCCAGGACCCTGGAATTATGACCTGAGCCACAGGCAACCACTTAACCAACTGAGCCACCCAGGTGCCCCTTTAGCTGCCCTTGTATCATTTAAGCAGTAAGCACCCATTGAGGAAATGCTAACCCTCATAAGATCTTTAGGCTCTTTGAAATTTATCTGTTTCTCCTTAAGGTTTTTCTGGGGCATGGTCTGGTGGTGGTAATAAGGATGTTGCTGAAAATAATAATGAATAACTCTAAAAAGGTGTTTTCTGTGTGCTAAAAACTGTTATAAACTCTTTGTGAATACAGACTCATTTAATCTTCACAAAGTAATATAAAGTAGATACTAAAATTGATCATTTTTATAGATGAAAGAACTGTAGCACAGGGAGGTTAAAATTTGGCAAGGTCATTAATGTAGTCAGGTGGAGCCAGGTTTTAAACTCAGGCTGGAGACACCTGGGTGGCTCAGCGGTTGAGCGCCTTGCCTTTGGCCCAGGGCGTGATCCTGGAGTCCTGGGATCGAGTCCCACATTGGGCTCCCTGCATGGAGCCTGCTTCTCTTCTCTGCTTCTCTCTCTCTCTCTCTCATAAATAAAATCTTAAATAAATAAACAAACAAACAAACCCAGGCTGTCTGGCCCCAGGGGTAGGGATTTTTGTCTGTTTAAATTGCTGTTATAATTCCTAGTGCCTAGATCATTGCCCAGATGTGGTAGTGTTCACTAAATATTTAATGAAAAGCGAATAAGCCACTTTTTTCTACTGCAGATCCATCCTGGAATGGGATTCTAAGTTTGGTCCTAATCTGTTATTTTTTTGGGCTGGAGTATAATTTGCTCTCTAGAAGTGTTGAGTTTCCGTTAGGCTCTGGGGTCTCTTCCTGTAAGGGTAAAATAAATGGCAGAGGCATTGACCCTAGTTGCTGTGAGGACTGCCTTTGCAGTCAACTCTGTCTCTTCAGCCTGCTAGAGATGGAATACTTTGATGTTTACATTCCACCCACTCAGGTACATAGAGCTTGTTGAGATATTTGCTAAAAGTATAATGTTTCTTACCTAGTCTATGAACTCTGGCTTTCATGATTTCTTTTTCTTAAAATGTGAACAGACACAGTCGTAATGGATAGTAATGTGTGTGTTTTTAAAATATTTTATTGGGATCCCTGGGTGGCGCAGCGGTTTGGCGCCTGCCTTTGGCCCAGAGCGCGATCCTGGAGACCCGGGATCGAATCCCACGTCGGGCTCCTGGTGCATGGAGCCTGCTTCTCCCTCTGCCTCTGTCTCTGCCTCTCTCTCTCTCTCTCTGTGTGACTATCATAAATAAATGAAAATTAAAAAAAAAAAAAAAGATTTTATTTATTTGACAGAGTGTGAGCATGTGCACAAAAAGCAAGGGGGAGCTGCAGACAGAGGGAAAGGCAGAAGCAGGTACACACAGAGTGGGGAGCCTTATGCGGGGCTCCATCCCAGGACCCCAAGATCATGACCTAAGCCAAAGGCAGACTCTGAACCGACTGAGCCACCCAGGGCCCTAGTCATGTGTTTGAAGTGTAAATAATCAGGCTTGCTTGAGAAATGGTACCTGGTTTTGCCTATGGGCCCCTCTCCCCCTCAAAGATATATTTATTTGTTTGAGAAAGCATGAGTAGGAGTAGCCAAGGGAGAAGGAAAGAGAATCTCAAGCAGACTCTGTGCTGAGTGTGGAGCCTGACTCAGGGCTTGATTTTACAATCCTGAGATCACCACCTGAACTGAAACCAAGAGTCAGTAGTTAACCAACTGCATCACCCAAGCAGGCCCTTTCTTTTTAAGTATGATTGTTTAAATCCAAGATAAGGTATCTGATCACATGTGTGTATGGCTACGATTTTATATTGTTAAGAAGGAAAGGAGAGGAAACTTTTACTTGACTTTCTAGCTCTTGGGTAGAGAGAGTGCTATAGATTATTTAGAACTTAGCTTTTGTTTCTTGTTCACTGCCTGTTATGGTTAGTTCAAAAAGCATGTAGAAAGCAGTAATTTCTTTGTTTTCAGTTTGTTCCTGAGCCTGCTTAAAACATAATTGGATTTATGTATGTATGTATGTATGTATGTATGTATGTATTTATTTATTTACTCTTAAAAAAATTTCATTTATTTATTCATGAGAGACAGAGAGGGGGCGGGGTAGAGACATGGGCAGAGGGAGAAGCAGGCTCCATGCAGGGAGCCTGACCTGGGACTCCATCCCAGGTCTCCATGACCACGACTGGGGCCGAAGGCGGCGCTAAACTTCTGAGCCACCCCGGCTGCCCTAAAACATAATTGGATTGATAAAGTTTGGGAATCATGAAGGTTAAGGTAGATTAAGGGGCTCTAGTTTCATAAGTAATCTATTAAATTCCTCAGTAGCTCATTTTTTTCACCAATACAGATTACTTATCACCACTATGTAGATAGTAAATAGTGCCGTCTTGTGATAGTGTCCATTTTCCTATCTTAACAAAATCTAGTTTCTTTGTATCATGGCAAACATGGTTCTTAGAGAAAGCAGAACATGTTAGCAGTTAGGACAAATGATATTTATTTTTTTTAATTAATTTTTAAAAAAGATTTTATTTATTTAATCATGAGAGACACAGAGAGAGAGAGAAAGGCAGAAGCATAGGTAGAGTGAGAAGCAGGCTCCATGCAGGGAGCCCGATGTGGGACTCGATCCTAGGTCTCCAGGATCACGCCCTGGGCTGGAGGTGGTGTGAAGCCGCTGAGCTACCGGGGCTGCCCAAATGATGATATTTAGTTGTCATTTTCACCATAGATTAAGATACACTCCTCCCTCCCCAATTTGGTAAATAGTCTATCTGTCATGAATTTTGGTGTGGGTAAAATGTAGAAAATGCCACATGCATGTGTACCAGCTGCTTAAACATAATGGTTAGGTCACACCTTGAGTCTTGAGATGATCATCAATTCTCTAAATCCATGGGTTCCTGTTTCTGCATATTTTACCTAGTGTAGTTTTTAGAAAGGCAGAAGTTCTCATACACCAGGGCAGGCAGTGGCTTTGGGAAAGTCAAGTGTTGAGTAGTAATTGTGGCACTTACTAACTTCAGGTGACCAGAGGTTTCTTTGGTAACCTTTACAAGAGACTATACTGATCTAGGTTATAGATACCTAGGGAAGAATTCCAGAGCTAATTGCAAAGCATTTTATTAAATAGAGGACAATACAAGTACTTAGAGGCAAATGCCTTCCTAGAAGACTTTAAGGCCCTGAGGTGGTGGTGAGGGCAAAACATTTAGAATATGCCACACAGAACAGATGCAGCATCTGTTTAAACGTAATGGATAGCCTTGGCCCCCTGTCATAGCTTGAGTCTGTAAATAATCGCTGATTTTTTAAATCCACAGGGTCCTGTTTCTGAATATTTAGCCTAATGTACTGTGCTACAGGGCATTTGGAGTACTCTGAGCTATTACTTGCAAATTCAGATTCCAAATGAGAAAAGAATTCTAGGAGGAAAAGTAAGCTGTCATATTATACAAGGTTTGAATGAAGATGCAAACCTAAAATATATCGTGAGATGAAGGATCAGAAGAAAAAGAAGCCACTTAGGTGTCTCTAATGCTTAATTAGGAACTCATCTAAAAAAGATGAGCCATTAAATGGCTAAGTCAGACTTCAAATTGAGTTATTGACTTTGGCCTTTCTTAATTTTTTCTTAATGTTTACACATATAACACTCTTTTTAAAGACATTTAAGTTTGTAATGTAGGATTTAGTTGGTGCAATTAACATTGAAATTCTGTGTTCACACATAAAATAGAGCTGATCTGGTGGTCAGTTAGGATTGTCACTTCTATTTTTCTTTTGTGGTGGTAATCCACATTTACTAAAGACAAATGTTTCTCCCCCCATTCTGAACACTTTCAGTAACAATGGTACACCAGAAATATCCTCTTCCTATCTTGCTTGTCACTTATTTGGTATCACTTATTTGTCATTTAGTGTATCCATTCAGCCTACAAAGTATTGGAAATCATGCCAGGAACTTCAAATTTTTTAAACTGTGGATTATAATTATAGGGTAGAGGACAGTTTCACTTAAGACCACATGTATTAAAGAAAAAAAAAAAAGACCACATGTATATAGAGTATTACAGATGAAATAAAAAACTTTTGGATAAAAGTCATGGAGCACCTGAGCCTCAGCTTTATGCCTTAATGATGCATGTCCTAAGGCCATCTTTGGGATGAGGAAATGGGAGGGAAGGGGGGACAGAGTTGTGTACTTGAGAGAATAGCCTGCTATATCCTCACTTGGCTGATTTGTATAGTTCATGTACATCTGTGGTATCCCAGACCAAGTTTCACAAAACTCTTTCAGTGAACTTTTACAATTTAGTAAAAGAGAAATACTCAAACTAAATATTCCTTCTTTTAAATAGTCTCTGAATGATTTTTCTAATTTGGTTGGAATTGGTTGGATTAGTTGTGCTGAAGGTGTTACTCAGTTTTAAGTTTTACTTTTTAGTTAGTGCTGTGCTAGGTGCTTTAATGCTAGATGCATTATCCCATTTGATCCTCAGGACAATTAGGGAACTATATTTTTGCTCCTATTTTATAGAAGGTGAAACCAAGTATGGGGATTTTATTTTTTAGAGATTTTTAAAATTTTTAAGTAATTTCTACATCCAACATGGGGCTCAAACTTAAAAACCCAGAGATCAAAAGTCACATGCTCTACACTGAGCCAATCAGATGCTTCCTTGAGTAGGAGGATTTTTAAATAAGATCACAATAGCCAGGGAAAAGTAGAGCTGGAGATTCAAATTCAGATCTGTGTGGTTTGGTAATGTTTGAACTCTTACCTAATAACCCGTGCTACCTCCTTTGTTATGAAGCTAGACTCTTGATGAAACTATTGTGTCTAATTAGTAGCATTTCTCACTTTTCAGCATTTACTGACAAATGTTTTTATGATTACTTATTTTATAGGAACTGAAAGATGTGGGCCATCGTGATCAGATGGCTGCAGCCAGAGGAATCTTGCAGAAAAACGTTCCAATCCTCTATACTGCATCCCAGGCGTGCCTACAGCACCCTGATGTTGCAGCCTATAAGGCTAACAGAGACCTGATATATAAGCAGCTGCAGCAAGCGGTCACAGGCATTTCCAATGCAGCCCAAGCCACTGCATCAGATGATGCTTCCCAGCACCAGGGTGGAGGAGGAGGAGAACTGGCATATGCGCTCAATAATTTTGATGTAAGTTATACTTGGGAGGAAACTTCAGGTTCTTGACCATCGCCCAAAGTTAAGAGATTTCTAGGGAAATGTGATCATGGTTTCTTAAGAAAATTCATTTCCTACTTAGATTTGAGGCAATCTGTATGTCAAAAAGAAATTTTAGAAATCATCAGTCTACTTGATGTTGATTTGGCTTACAACATATTTTTTTCCCTCTTTTTGTTTTTCTTTTCTGTTGAACTTCTGAATTCCTTTATGAAAATTATGTTTCCCTTGGGGTCATTATCTGTTGAGAATATGAGTTTAGTTCATTTCACCCAAGATTTTAACCTTTTGGCAAATGTAAAGCTTTGGGAGATAGAGGCAGAGTGCATGGAGAGACTGTCCTCCAGGAGTTCACAGTCTAGTGGGTTTTTCCCAGACGTTTTAAGTGATGATGACAGAAGTATTGTCATGTTAATCTTACTTGTCTGCCTAGATGTAATTCTAAATGATTAAATTGTAGTAATATATAAAATTTAATCAGGTAGAAGCAAATTTGGGCATAAAGTACTCTCAGCATAATTTCATATAGTTATCTTTTATAGCTGATGCCCTGGATCTGTTCTGTATATATGTTCTCTGTATACTCTGCTATATATCAACTCTAATCTTAATTTTCTTGGTGGGTTTTTATTTTTTATTTTTTTATTTTCTATTTTTTTAAAAACTTCTACCCACAGTGCCTCATGGCTTCCAGTAGATGGCAGCAATTTAAGATTTCTTTTTTTAATTTTGTTTTCTTTTATACCAACTGTTGGGTTACTCTCTTTTTGGGGGGGAGGGGTTGACATAAGAGAAAATTGCCTTCCACGTGGCCAGCGTCTTTTCATAAGTAGGGATGCTTTGAAGCAGAGAATCTATATAATGGAGTGCATTTTGTTTTTAACAGTTTTCCTTGGCTTTATCTTTTCTTCTTTTGTCTCACCCTTTACTTTGGCTTGGGTAAAGGGTGATCATTGCAGATATACATGACTGATTTAAGACTTCATAAATCATAAAGATAATGTTAATTCTACAGACCCTGATGTTAGAACTGACTTTTTACCCTGAAGCCTTAAACCTTAAATGACTTTATAATAAACTCTTATGCTGCATTTTAAGATGTATTGACACTTTTACCCACCTCACCTCAAATTTGTCAGTCTTAGGTATGCCTCTTTGAAGGCATTTAGTATTACATTTTGCCCTAAACTTAAGTAGTAACTGTCAGAGACTACTTAACCTCTTGGGGCTAGAGTGAGACTTCATAAAATGAGGGGGTTGGACAAAACGATTACAGGCCCATTGGAGCTCAATGACTGTTTTAGGATTCTATGACCATTCATTCCTCAGTCCTGTTGGTCAGAAGGCATTTAGATTGAATTTTGAGCAGAGAATTCTTGTAATAACTTAATCTGGTAAGAAAAATGGTCAGCTAAAATGTAGGTTAATCATGAACTCAAAGCATTGAATGTTCAGTTTTGAAACTGAGGGTTGTTGGGAATGGAAAGAAGAAATGTATACTTAATGGAAAAGGGCAAGCTTTTTTTAAAGAAAAAACTTGGTATTTGAAATCAGTAAGAATAGTCCCTATAAAGAAAAATTGAAGGCAAAGTATTTGCACAGACATTTGCCAGTGTGAGGATAAATTGTATTAAATGGAAAAACTGGAGCAAGGCTGTCCCGGGGGTATTGATGTTTGACCTTGTACCTGAAGCCTGCTTGTGACCTGACCTCACTCATCACTGGTAAAGCTGGATTTAAGTGAAATCAGGGGAGTGAAGAGGAGACAGCAAGGATTTATTCTTACTGGGGCAGTTATATCTCACAGAATGGCTTTTTTGGGACGGATTGCCATCATCTCTTAAAGTTCACCTGGAAGTCTTTAAGTGAAGAGAGCCCCTAATTTAGATATAACAGGATAAATATGAGACTGCATTGTTTTAAAAATATGATATGTGTAAGATGAGGAAAATAGACTAGAATTGATTAAATGCATTCCGTTCTGAAACTTAAAGGATAGAAATCAGTGTTGTGGTTTTTTTTGCTGTGTGTGAAACAGTTCTGCTAATGTCGTTTTTATACTCTATATAGAAAAGAGAACTAACTTCTTTTCCTTGCAATTCTCATGTGATAACTTTACTCCTACTGTATAGGCTGACATGAGATGTTCAGATTCAGTAGTGTGAACATTATTTTTATGCTGACGTATTTGTGTTTGCATATGTGATATATCTTACCGAGGCCCCATTCAGGTGGATAATACTACTTCCAGTGCCTTCTTTGAGAAGTGATCTACCATAGGCAAAATTGTGCAGCTGTCGTCTACCAAGATGTATAACTTTCTTTTTAGGCATTGGAATTTTCGTATTAAATCTTAATATTCATCATCAACACTATGGTCACCTTCTTTTGTAATGGAGGGAACAGAGATTAACCTTAAGATTCAATAACATTTTCTCTGCAGAAACAAATCATTGTGGACCCCTTGAGCTTCAGCGAGGAGCGCTTTAGACCTTCCCTGGAGGAACGTCTAGAAAGTATCATTAGTGGGGCCGCCCTGATGGCTGACTCATCTTGCACACGTGATGACCGGCGTGAGAGAATTGTGGCAGAGTGTAATGCTGTCCGTCAGGCCCTGCAGGACCTGCTCTCAGAATACATGGGCAATGTGAGTATCAGAACTTTTCTTTGAAGTGAGAGTTTTCTGTAACAAATGCTGAATCTGCAATGTTTTAACTAAAAGTGGCAAATATGCTCTTTGTTCCTTGATTTTTAGGATGGGGCAAAATTTTCAAGGATTGTATGAAAAAGGGGCTTTCTATGTTCCCCTTTCTTCCCAGCTTTTTATACTGAAAAATTTTAAACTTGTAAAAACCTTACAATGTGTACCCATCTACTTTTTTTTTTTTTTTAAAGATTTTATTTATTTATTCATGAGAGACAGAGAGAGGCAGAGACACAGGCAGAGGGAGAAGTAGGCTGCATGCGGGGAGCTCGATGTGGGGGACTCCATCTCAGATTTTGAGGATCATGCCCTGGGCTGAAGGTGGCGCTAATCCGCTGAGCCACCCAGACTGCCCCCATCTATTCTTTATCTAGATTCACCAGTTAACACTTAGATACATGTGCACATTTGTGTGTACACATGAATGGTGTATTTGTATACATATATACATAACCTCTTTTTCCATTAAACATTTGGTTGTTAGTTGCAGACATTGTGTTGCTTCAATTCTAAATACTTCAGCACCCATGTCCTAAGGATAATGACGTTCAGTATCCCTAAAATTTCATTATCACATGTAGGCATCCATCTAATTTTGGGCAGAAGGGAATGCTGAAAATATTTATAGTTGGTAGTTTTTTTCATGAACCATATAGAATGTCAAAAGAGGTAATTACCAACTAGAGCTATATTAGGCAGACTGAGTAGTGATTTTGAATTTTTAAGGTTTGTGTTTAAACACCAGTCCTTTAAAAACTTTTTTTTCTGTAAATGTTACTGCACTTGTTGATTTTTATCTTTCGTCATTACCTTCCTTTTTCTTTCCCTAATACTTCTGCCATTCCAGTTATTTAATACTTAGAGTTACTGTAATTTAGACCTTGTACCTAATATTTACTGTCACAGTAAAGGAGTACGTTAAATAAAATTTATATTAAATTATTTTAAAGGGAAGAGAACAATACAAACTAGTTCTCATTAGTGATTTTTGTCTCTTTAATGCTCTTCAGGGAAAGGTGTTAGTACTTTCTCATTTATTCATTTGTCATACATCGTATTCACATATAAGCCTGTGTAAGTGAGTATAATGGTGAGTCATGATGGAATTCCTAGGGTGAAGATGAACGCCTTAGTGTGTTTATCTTTTTTCTACCATATTGTGAAATTAGTGAAGCATATTGAATTTCTTTAAGCCATAGCCATATTTTGATCATATGCAGTCTACCTCAGAAAATTGCGATTAGAGGCTTAGTTAAATCAAATGGAAAAAGCAGTTGATAAGTCAGAGTGAAAATATGGGGCACATTTAAAAATCCGTACCTAAGCTTGAAAATCAGAAAATATAAAAAATGGATAATTTGAAGAATGGTTCATGATCTCAGAGTTTTAAACAGGGAAGCAAAAGGACTCAGGGTATGTGTGTGGGTCAGTTATCTGCTATCACATATAGTACTGGAGTAGTATAAATATAAAAAATGTAGTTATGAGTAGAAAATCTCTTTGGTTGGGAAGGATATGTGATAAATTTCTTCATATTGTTCTATAGGAGAGCTTCCTAACCATTTTGCATTTGAGAGCTTCTTAATGATCTCTTGAGTCTTAGGGTTGGTTGGGTCTTGGCCTAGTCATCACTGGTCATTAGTAACCTTCTGGCTTCTTTCAGAGTGTCATACAAATACTGTTTTGAGTTTGTGGCACAGATGTAAAGTTAAGGTAGGAAGCATTCATTTATACTTGAAGAGATGGAGACCATAACACCACTCTTATGTATCATTTATTATGTAAAAAAGCTAGAACAAAGATCTTTGTCTGAAATTTAAAGATTATGGTGGAGGTTTTGAAAGAAATTATCTTGAGATTCAGAATATATTATATATTTTATCTTATTTTTTAAAGATTTTATTTATTCATGAGAGACACAGAGAGGCAGAGTTACAGACAGAGGGAGAAGCAGGCTCCCTGTGGGGAGCCCGATGTGGGACTCCATCCCAGGACCCCAGGATCACGCCCTGAGCTGAAGGCAGGCATTCAACCACTGAGCCACGCAGGCATCCCTAGATGATATTTTAGAAGATGGTCTCTGGATCTTTCTTAAAGATAAAAATATTTAGTTCCCTTGTATTGACTCACGTAATGCTGAACAAGTTAGATGCTGTCAAAAATGATAGAATGAAGATAAAGCCAGGGAGGAGGGCAATGAAGCATGCTTGAAAGCTTAGAATATTATAGGGTCTGCAAGAAGCAGAAGCAACTAAGGTTAGATTTTTGCTCATTTAGGAAGCTTTCAAAAGCATTTAGAACCTTTAATGACAACCAGAACTTAACCAGCAGTGTTTGCCTATTGCTGATTTCATAACTGAGTATGTATCAGATGCAAAGTAGAGTGCTGGGCACTGAGTAAGAGTAGGAATGAGGCAGTGATCTTTTTTCTAATACAGGATCTCTACAGAGTATTTATGGGGCGTGCCATCATACTACTAAAATGCCATGGGGATTGCATGGACGATGAGGTTATTTCTAGCTGGGAAACCTGAGGCATCTTTAGAGAGGATTTATTTTACCTTTTTTTTTTTTTTAAGATTTATTTATTCATGAGAGACACCGAGTGAGAGAGATTGAGAGAGAGAGAGAGAGAGAGAGAGAGGTATAGACACAGGCAGAGGGAGAAGCAGGCTCTATGCAGGGAGCCTGACATGGGACTCGATCCCGGGACTCCAGGATTACAACCTGGCCGAAGGCCGGTGCTAAACCGCTGAGTCACACGAGCTGCCCTGTTTTACATTCTTTAGGGTCAGCTCTACCTTGATTTTTAAGAAATGGCTCACTTTAAGTTTTGATTATTTCTCTTAAAGTTATACAAAAAATTATGTGGAAAATTAAGACAATCTGGTGTAATTAAAATTGGTTCAGTACATGGAACTTTTTTTTTTTTTTAAAAGATTTATTTATTCATGAGAGACAGAGACACAGGCTGAGGGAGAAGCAGGCTCCCTGCAGGGAGCCGGATATGGGACTCCATCCCAGAACCCCAGGATCACACCCTGAGCCTAATGCTGCTCAACCGCTGAGCCACCCAGGCATCCCTGTCTGCTTTTGCTGTATAGATCAGTTTGCAGTTTCTGGAGTTTCATATAAATTTAATAATTCAGTATGTACTCCTTCAGTCTGGTTCTTTACTGTTACATCATTATCTTGAGATTCATCCATGATGTTGCCTTTTTTTTTTTTTTTTTAAGATTTTATTTATTTATTCATGTGAGATAGAGAAAGAGAGAGAGAGGCACAGAGACATAGGCAGAGGGAGAAGCCAAGTCCATGTAGAGAGCCTGACGTGGGACTCGATCCTGGATCCTGGGATCACACCCTAAGCTGAAGGCAGATGCTCAACCACTGAGCCACCCTCTTCCAACGTCTTTAAAACCTAACCTGCTCTTGTTCAAGGCCCACATTTTTTCCCCTCCATCTGTTTGCTGAAGGCTATTTGAAACTGCACCATCCTGCTTTATTCCTTTGCTGTTTGAAGTTTTTTGTTTTTTTTTTTTTATATAGGTAGGCTCTGCTTCTCTCTCTCTTTTTTTTTATGATGGTCACACAGAGAGAGAGAGAGAGAGAGGCAGAGACACAGGCAGAGGGAGAAGCAGGCTCCATGCACCGGGAGCCCGATGTGGGATTCGATCCCGGGTCTCCAGGATCGCGCCCTGGGCCAAAGGCAGGCGCCAAACCGCTGCGCCACCCAGGGATCCCCTGTTTGAAGTTTTGTATCTAAGTTTTGACTTCCTTGAATTGTTACTCAATTATATTTTCTTTATTCTTATAATTTTACAACTATGTTTAAGCTTGTAAAAGACAGGAACTGGGGTGCCTGGATTGGATGGGTGTGGAGTCTACTTAAAATATTCTTTCTTGAGAGACCTAACTGTGGGAAATGAACAAGGGGTAGTGGAAAGGGAGGTGGGGGGGGTTGGGGTGACTGGGTGACGGGCACTGAGGGGGGCACTTGATGGGTGTTATACTATATGTTGGCAAATTGAACTAATAAAAAAATTTAAAAATACATTAAAAAATTTTCTTTCTCCCTTGCTCTTTGCCCCTCCCCTCTCCCCTCTAAAATGAATAAATGATGAGTTATTTAAAAAATATTTTCAGGGGCTGGTATAATACTAGAAAAGATATTCTGTAAGTGATTGCTTTATAGACTAACTCATGCTGACTTTGGATGAATAAAACGAACCATGCATATTCATGGTGCTGGGATATTAGTGGAAAGAAAAAGATGCTTGCTGCCTCACATTCTAGAAGGTTATAGGCAACGATGCCATGGGCAGTTTACCACTACTTCTGCCCATCTCTCAGTGTAGGATGACATTTGTAGAAAAATTTAAACCACTTATTCTGAAATAAGCAGTGTGGGAAATGGTGTCCTAGGTTATAGTAGAGTTAAATTTCTTTCATCAGGTGAGAGCCAAACTGCCTTTTAAGAGGCTTCAAGGTCCAGGAGGCCAACAGCCTTAATGCTCCTGCTTGCATTGTGGTTTAGAGTTGGAGGTTACTCTGGGCTATATTGCTAACTTACTGTACTGAGAGCTAAGAGATATTGATGTTAAAAGTAATGCATTTGACCCCTACTTACTGAACATTATGGAAATACCTCAGATGCATGACAATAGAGGTCTTTTGACATTCAGTGGATCTTTGTAAGTTCTGCAAATGACTTCCACATTTCCTTGGAATGAAATGTGGTGATTGTGGTTAAGTTTAATTTGTTCCTGCTCTGTCAGCTTGAGGTTACTCCTGGGAGAGTTGTAGAGAGAGGAAAAAAAAAAAAAACAGCTTGGATGAGTGTCTAATCTTAAAAGCTTAAAAGTGAATAGGTTGAAATTAAAAGGAAATGTAATTGAATTTGGAAAAAAAAATTACCACTTTGTTTATTTTTTCATAATTGAAAGTCATACGTATGCATTAAATTACTGAACCATCACTATTGTTAACATTTAAGAATATACATTCCCTTTCTTATATGTATCATTTTTTTTTTTTTAGTTTTAAAATAATCTTAGTCCTTTTAATGTTCTCTGGTCTATAAACAAAATATTATATAATTAGGGTTCAAACCATTATGTTAATGGGTTAAAACAGACAGATTAATGGGTTAAAATTTTTCTTTCTTAAATATATGGCTGACTTTTAGAGTGCAGTTGTGTGTGTGTTAGAATGTTCTCTGAAGTTATTTCAATGCCAGTGAAAAACGTTCTGAAGAGCATTGTACTTTATGTAGTTGAATTCTACATTTCACACGCTTCCTCCTGCTGAAGAATATGGTGATCATCATGTGTTCCTTTCTTATTTTATTAGAACATGCACCTTTTTTTTTTTGGTAAATATTTATTTATGTGGCGGAGAGTGCAAGTAAGAGAGCACGAACCAGGGGAGAGGCAGTGAGAAGCAGGTTCCCCACAGAGCAGGAAACCGGAAGTGGGGCTCATTTCTAGGACCCTGGGATCATGACCTGAGCTGAAGGCAAGCCGCTTAACCCACTGAGCCACCCAGGCGCAGGAGCACATGCTTTGGATTTTCCCAATGGTAGAATTCACTGTGACCATGCTTGTTTTTGTTATCACACTCATCTTTAAACCCTCTGACCTCTCAAAAAATAAACAAAACTCCTCCTCCCTATCCCTTATACCCCAGATCTGAAAACACTTAACACGGTATCTGAAGTAACAGAACACCGTTCTGTTTGGTTTGGGCCTGAGCAGTCTTGGCCAGTTCATGGTACATGTGTTGACTGACTGAAGTGAAGACTTAGAATTGGTGAGAAAAAACTTTGGGCTTGAGCTTGAGTAGCTCTGGCTCTGTGCCATCTGGTGTGGTAGGTAGCCAGTAGCCAGATGTGGCTATCAAGTACCTAAGTAGGACTAATTTAAACTGAGATGTGCTATAAGTATAAACTACTCCCCATATTTCAAAGACCGAGTACATAAAAAAGTATGTAAAATATCTCAATATCATAATATTTTGGATATATTGGGTTGAATATAATCTCTTCTGAAAATTATTTTTTTTACCTGTTTCTTTTTATTTACTGCTACTAGAAAACTTAAAATTATATATGTAGTTTTTGGTTGGTCACATTATGTATCTCTTCAGTAGTTCTGACTACTGGATAACTTAACCAGCTGAGTACGTAAGAGTTTAACATCAACCTCATTGAATGTCCAAAAGTGGTACCATATCCATACATGGTAACTATCATAGCTTGTATTTTTTTTTATACCTAAAAGGATAGTTTCAGACAGAAGAAGATTGGTACAACTTAGAACCTGGCAAGGATGCTTTTGCTTGAAGATAAATTTTATCTTTGTTCTCAGGCCAAACCCAAAACACTGGTATTAGGATCCTAAAAGAGGAATGCAATAACTTGGGCATTTTTTGGGTACTGTACTGCATATATATTTGAGGGGTTTGATTATGTTAATATAGCAGGCATAAAATTTTTATTTGATTTGGATAATAGTTTGATATGGAATGTATGAATAGGATGCAGTTAATAGTCACTTTCAAAGATACATTGTTACTTTAGTGAAGGGAAGCACTTAATTTAGATGCTAATCTCTTCTCAGTTTTGCAAATGCCTTCCTGGAATCACTTTAGCCTAGCTTGAGCTTCCCAGCCTTTGGTGTCTTTGAAGAGCTTGTTACTACATTATTTTGTAGCTGCATTTCTTATTTTCAAAATTAGAATAGCTTTTTTTCTGATTATAATTCTAAATTCATTGTATGTCACATGTAATCCTACCACCTATTTTTGGTGTCCAGCTTTACAGCTTCATTGTGCATATGTGTGTATGTATACACATATCTTTTATTTTTTTCATATCTGTTTTATTTTTACCACTTCTTTTATTAACAATAAAAATAAGGAATATCTATACTATTATACTGTATACCACAGGCCAGCCATTGTCCTAAAAGACACATATTACTGCCTATTTTACTGCCTTTTAATAAGTGTATAAGTTGTTTTTTGTTTTTTTTTTAAATTTTTATTTATTTATGATAGTCACACACACAGAGAGAGAGAGAGAGAGAGAGAGAGAGAGAGGCAGAGACACAGGCAGAGGGAGAAGCAGGCTCCATGCACCAGGAGCCCGACGTGGGATTCGATCCCGGGTCTCCAGGATCGCGCCCTGGGCCAAAGGCAGGCGCCAAACCGCTGCGCCATCCAGGGATCCCTATAAGTTGTTATTTGCTCAAAAATACATACACAAACAGCTGAGATCTCTGACTTGAAAGTCTGGGCTCTTAATACTTTAATCATTGTGTGTGCATCTTTACTACAGCAAATGTGATTTTACATCATCCTCTTTAATGGCTACGGAGCTTTCCACTGTATTGCTTTATAAACGACTGTTCTGAAATTAAATACTCCACCCTAAATAAGATAAACCCAGGTCTGGTATAGCTGCTTGAAGTGAGCCAAACAGGAAAGCTTTTTACAGTGTTCTCCCAAGTCAGGCTTTCTGATGTGACTTGAGTGTCATAGATGTTTCATTTGGCTCTGTAATGTGCAGCTACGCAGGTAAGTTTTGTTATACAACATGCTGTGATTTCCATCTTGGTTTGAACCTTTGGGTTTCGTATAGTATGATCTCACCTGTATTGCTAGTCCATAATTCTGTAGCTGTGCTTGGATATGATTTTATTGATTTGTTAGTGTAAGCTTTTCTGTGACCTGCCCAGCATATTTGAGAGAATTTAAACATAAATAGATGTTGCATTGAATGCAAAATTTGAGCACGTTGTAGGACTTGTTTCTATTGATGGAGCAGCATTTATTTAATTTGGAAATCTAGTTGTCAAACATTGTGTGATTTTTTTTTTTTCCCCCCCCATGGAAGGCAAGAGGTTTAAAAGACCTTCTTAACTCTGAGGAGGACCTCTCCCCAAGATATATTTTGTGTTGCTTTTTAAGAGGTTCAGGGTTCTTCCTGTGTGTGCTACTCTAGTGTTATGAATTGCAGTATTTAACAGGCAAGTTTTTTACCCTTTTATATACAGAAAGACACATGTTTATGTATTGAATGAAATGGTGCTGGTCTAATGGAACAGTAGTGGAATGGTCTCTTGAGATTGGGATGATGGAGTAGATATGGAAGCCTGCCCAGTGTCAGGCTGCAGATCAAGTTTTAGCCTCTGTTAGACTATTTTTGGTATTTACCTTATGTTCTTCAGATGGGTAGGCTTGAAAAGATTTTATATCAAAAGATGTTTTTGTATTAAAAAGTTAAATCTCTAAATATATCACTGTTAGTAATTGTCACTAGGTGGTGGGGTGATAGCCGGTATAAATTTTCTTCTCTATTTTCCCCACAGTTTCTGGACAGTGTTACAGAAAAACTTAGATCCTTTAGTCCCATACCTCTCTTGGATTTTTGGTTTTAAAAAAATGATTTTATTTATTTTTTTAAAATACTTATTTATTTTAGAGAGAGCATGTGTGTGTGCACAAGTGAAGTGGGAGGAGCAGGGAGAGGGAAAGAGAATCCCAAGGAGACTCTGTGCCGAACACAGAGCCTGATGTGGGACTCAATCCTAGGACCCTGAGACCGTGATCTGAACAGAAACAAATTCTGTTCGGTTTTGGCCTGAGCAGTATTGGTCCCTGGTGCTCAACCAGCTGTGCCATCCAGGCGCCCCTAAAGATTTTATGTAGTCTCTACACCCAATGTGGGGCTCAAACCCCATGTCCCCGAGACCAAGAGTCGTAAGCTCCAGCGTGTATATATATATATATATATATTTTACATATATTTTGAAACAGAGACCGAGAGCGAGCGAGTGAGCATGAGTAAAGAAAGGGAAGGAGTGGTTTCTCTGCTGAGCAGGGAGCCTGTTGTGGTGCTTGATTCTAGGACCTTGGGATCATGACCTGAGTCAAAGGCAGACATGTAACCAACTGAGCCACCAGGTAGCTATTTCTTTTCTTTTCCTTTTCCTTTTTTCCTTTTTTCCTTTTTTCCTTTTCCTTTTCCTTTCCTTTTCCTTTCCTTTCCTTTTCCTTTCCTTTCCTTTCCTTTCCCTTCCCTTTTCCTTTCCTTTCCCTTTCCCTTCCCCTCCCCCTTCCCCCTTCCCCCTTCTCTTCTCTTCCCTTTCTCCCTCCCTCCCCTCCTCCCCCCCCTTTTTTTTTTAAGATTTTATTTATTTATTCATGAGAGTCAGAGAAAGAGGCAGACACACAGGCAGAGGGAGTAGCAGGCTCCATGCAGGGAGCCTGACGTGGGATTCGATCCTGGGACTCCAGGGTCATGCCCTGGGCCGAAGGCAGGCGCCAAACTGCTGAGCCACCCAGGGATCCCAGCTATTTCTAGTTTAATTAAAACTTAATATGACCAAAGAACATATTGTGCATAATTTCATTTCTTTAAGTTGTTTATTAAAATTTGTTTTATGAGCCAGTGCTACTTTTGTGAATGTTCTATCTGCATTTGGGAAGAATAGGTGAATTTTGCTCTTGTCGGATGCAGTGATTTTTTTGTTTTTAAATATTTTATTTATTTATTTATGAGAGAGAGAGAGAGAGAGAGAGAGAGAGAGAGAGAGAGAGAGGTGCAGAGACACAGGCAGAGAGATAAGCAGGCTCCATGCAGGGAGCCCAATGCGGGAGTCGATCCTGGAGTCCCAGGATCACACCCTGGGCCAACGGCAGGTGCTAAACTGCTGAGCCACCCAGGGATTTCCGGATGGAGTGATTTATAAATGTCTATTAGATCCACTTGGTTGATGGTGTTGGTTGATCCAGTTGGTTCAGTTCTTCCATACATTGCTTATCTCTCTCTCTCTCTCTCTCTCTCTCTCTCTCTCTACCCCACTCTGCCTCGCTATCTATCTATCAGCTTGCTCTTAAGGATTACTGAAAGAGGAGTGTTGCAGTGTACAGCTCTAATTGTGGATTTGGCCCTTTCTCATTTCAGTTCTCAGATTGCTACTCTGTGCATTCTGTCCATGGATTTAAGTGTAGTCAATGTGATAGAGTGGATTGCGTTTATTCATTCTTAACCAGAGAACTAAAACCCAGCCACCTATTTTCAAAACAGCCTGGAAGTAGGGATAACTTGGGCACAATAATACCCCAGTAAAGACAAGACTAGAGCCAAGGCTTCTGGGTTTTAGTCCAGGGCTACTCCTGTTGGTACTTTTGAGTGATGCCATAGACCGTGGGCAATAAGATGAGGTTTCCAGAAAATAGAATTTATTAAGCTTGATCAATTACTTCCCTAGAGCTCTTTCCTAATGGTAAAACAGATTCGTTAATGGCTGCCTTTCCACCTGACCTGTTAAAAGGCACAGAGAGCCAAACAAGACCAAGTAAAATGATGATGATGGGATAATGGGTGGTGATATTGCAAAAATATCAAAATTCCTTGAAACAATAGAATGGTAAATGAAGCATAGCCACAAACAAGGTAAACCAGGATCTGCATCTGCGGAGTCTGAGGCTGTTCTTTCTTATAAAGAGTGGCAGGTCCTTCTTGACTTTGTGTGACAACTCCATTGCTTGCTGTTTATTTTTCCTATAGCAAAGAGTTGTAGTGGCACCACTCCATCCTCTTTAGTTCAGGCTTTTATTTTATTTAATTTTATTTATTTTTATTTTATTTTATTTTATATATTCTCATGAATAAATAAAAATATATAATATATATAATATATATAATATATATATATTTTTTATTTACTCATGAGAGACACAGAGAGAGAGAGAGAGAGGCAGAGACACAGGCAGAGGGAGAAGCAGGCTCCTTGCAGGGAGCCTGATGTGGGACTCAATCCTGGGATCAGGACCTGAGTCAAAGGCAGACTCAACCACTGAGCCTCCAGGTGCCCGGAAAATTGGCATTGTTTTACAGATTTTATTTATTTCGGGGAGAGAGAACACAGGAGCGTGGGCGTGCACAAGTAAGGGGGTGGGGCCGAGGGAGAAGCAGACTCCCCACTGAGCAGGGTGCCTGCCTGTGGGCTAGATACCAGGACCCTGGGATCTTAACCTGAGTCAAAGGCAGATGTGTAACTGACTGAGCCATCTAGGGGCTGGCAAGTTAGCATGGTTTTAGTTACATTTGTAATACTTCTTTTCCCTCCCTTATCCCTTTTGGCCCAAAAAGTAGGCTTTACTTTGGGCAAAATTGTCATGTGTTGATAATAAGAAATTCATTTAAAATATTGTAACTGTTTAAGCATAGCAAACTAGGTGTTTTGGGAGGCTACCTATTTATTTTATCTAGAATACCCATATGTGACAAATGTAAAATTAAAGCTTATCAATTGTAACTTTCTACCTTAATGTTTTCTGTCCATTGATCTCAATTTTTTTTTTCTTAAATTACATGTTTTAGAGGACTTAGATAGTTAGTAAAAACTCTTGGGTTTGCAAACTGCCCTTGCCAGAGACAGGTATGTATAGCCTTTTGTACCAGGAAATTTCCTTTTCTCTCATTTCAGGCTTTTTTGAAAGTTACTTTTGTTTTCGTATTTCTTAGTCATAAAATAAAAGGGTGGAAGTCTGTGGAATGTGATATTTCTTCTCTGAGTGAATGTCCTTATTCTTTGTTTATTTTGGGTTGAATCTGTCTTCATATCTGATGACTGCTAAGTAAGTGCTGGACAGTCACTAAAAGCTTATTTATTTTAAAGTGCAATATTAGATATCTAGAACTGAAGACTGCTAGAATTGATTTTGTTTGGTCATTCTCTGAAAATGGCCCTGGGACCTTTTCATAACGGCATGATTTGGAGACATACTGTACGAAAGATACGTTCTTTCATTGATTTATTCTAAAACAACATCTGGGCAGTAAATTGTCTTACAAGTGATATTTTCAGATGTGTTGAAATGATTGGCCTCCTGTTTTGGTTTTACTCCAGTTGCAGATTGTCTGACTTTTGGTTTTGTAAAAAATTTGCATTTTGTAATTGTCTACCAAATAGAATGCAGTGTAGTATCTTATTTCAAAGCTTCCTTGCTAATTGTCCTTAAAATTTAATACCAGAGCATACTTGTCCTGAATTACTTCTTTCTACTTTGAGGGAGAATTATTGGTTTTGTAGATTCAGATATGAAACTGCTGTTCTAGGAATGAAAAGATTTATGTTTT
This sequence comes from Vulpes lagopus, assembly GCF_018345385.1. Taxonomy (NCBI): domain Eukaryota; kingdom Metazoa; phylum Chordata; class Mammalia; order Carnivora; family Canidae; genus Vulpes; species Vulpes lagopus. The sequence goes on along the minus strand of NC_054830.1, from coordinate 106,104,546 downwards.
GGCTTGCCCTTGTTTTGTGTCTGTATGAACATTGCTTATTATTCCCTGGTATTAAATAACCTGAAATACTGTTACAAGAAAAATGATAAATATTTGACCAGTGATACCCAATTATAATCTTTAAAGCTCATAATAATAAATATACTTGTTGCCAGGAAGCAGAATGTATTTGTTTATCTTGTCTTTTTTTTTTTTTTTTGAAGACTCTCTACTGTGAAAAATAGATAAGGCCATTATATATGGGAAAATTATCTGGCTGTAAAAAAAATTGGTTCATGTATATAGTTGGTGACTTCTGTTGTGATTAAATTATCCCCTTTTGTCTCCCCCTCCCCCCTGCCTTTTCAAAGCAGGTCTTTCTTAGACTATTAAAATTTCTTAATTGATAGAATGGACTCAGTGTTAGGAGGACATTTGTTGAGTTTTCTTTTTTTAAAACAGTATGAAATTTTATAGCATTTAGAACAAAATGCAATTTTAAAACTGGAAATTTCTTTTTTTAAGCTTTTTTTTTTTCCCTTAAAGACTTTATTTATTTATTTATGAGAGACACAGAGAGAGGCAGAGACACAGGCAGAGGGAGAAGAAGGCTCCATGCAGGGACCTGATGTGGGACTCCATCCTGGGACTCCAGGATCACGCTCTGGGCCCAAGACAGGCACCCAACTGAGCCACCCAGGCATCCCTAAAACTGGAAATTTCTCATCAGTGTTTTAAAAAACTGACTCCATTGGCTATTTCTTTGATATCTCCAGCTCTTTCACTTTGGCAAACTCTAGAAGCTAGAATGAAACTAATTTTTTTGACTAGGGTTTCCCAAGCCAGTGCAGAATTACCATTTTCTTAAAACCACTCAGAATCAAGAATTACAGTAGTTATAGGGTATGATGATAAACATCAGTAACTATATATTTTTTTATTTGAGGCATTGGTCAAGTGATAGTTGATAGTTCCTTTGACTCCCAAGAGTTGACAAGATTTTAATATCTAGATATGAACATAGATGTATGGGGAATGGTATGTGTAGAATAATCCCTTATTAAGTGACCCAGCGTTGTGGATTTAAAATATTCCAGCAATAAAATAATAGTATCACAGATGGGATGCTTGGATGGTTCAATGTTTGAGCATCTGCCTTCGGCTCAGGGCGTGATCCTGGGATCCAGGATGAGTCCTACATGGGGCTCCCTGTGTGGCAAGCCTGCTTCTCCCTCTGCCTGCGTCTCTGCCTCTCTGCCTCTATCTCTCTCTGTGTCTCTCATGAATAAATAAATAATTCTTTAAAAAAAAATAGGATCACAGATGAAACAAGGAAGCAAAGAGTTGATGATTGTTAAAGGCTGGTGATATTGCATAAGGAAGTTCATTGACTATTCTCAGTCCTTTTGAATATGTTTGGAAAATCCTATAGTAAGTTAAAAAAGAAAGACCTAGCATCATCATTATGGTTATTGAGTAGGCCAGGATAAAATAATAACTTGTCTAAGGACATATTCCCTACCATGTGTTTAACCCTTCTGAGGGCATCTGTTTGTCTTGTAAACTCTAGAAGGCCTTGTTTATCCCATCTTACTCCCCTTCTTTGTCCCCCAGTTCATAGTTTGGTGTATGTTGTCTCTTAGGCCAGTTAGGTTCTCTTAAGAATTTGTATGGGAAAATAATGAGAAAACGATACAATTAGTAAATGGGAACTGAAATAGGAAATTATGACTTAGGTAGAGTTATGAAAGGTCATGGCAAGGTGACTTTGTGGTTGAGCAGCAGCTATGAATTAGAAAGGCTACACAGAGGATAAGAGTTTCGTGATCTAGTCCCACATTGGGCTCCCTTCCAGGAGCCTGCTTCTCCCTCAGCCTATGCCTCTGTCTCGCTCTGTGTGTCTCTCATGAACAAATAAATAAAATCTTAAAAAAAAAAAAAGAAATTTCTTACGGAGAAGTTGCCACAATACAGCCATTGGGTGGCTTAAACACTGTTTTGTTGGCCAGCATGATTTCAGAGTCCTTGCTTTTGCTGTTGATTATGAAGACATGGTTTACAGCTAGAGAAAGAAAGCCTTGCCTGAATATAAACATCCTGTCTACTATTATCTTTCTCTGTTTTTCCTTTTTTAGTACTCTTTCTTGGGCAAAAATAAGAATGAAGAGATCTGGCTTAGAAGAGATAACTGGTACAATGGAGTTTAAAAAAACGAAAATGAAATTGTTTTATTATTATAAAGCACTGGAGCAAGTATAAAACTATATTAAATAGGATATACAAAGACAGAAAGACAAGGTTGACATTGATTGGCATTGAGTGGGTGAAGGGAGAAACAACAATAGATGTAGAATGAGGAGTAAATTAGTTTGCAGGGGATGGCAAATCTCTGGGCTTGGTGGAATGAAGAGGTATTAAAGAATCATTTTATGAGCAAGACTGACTAGAAACCATCCTGTTTTTCTCTATTAGTGGGTGGCTCACTCACATTGTCAGAGGTCTTGGGAAATGTTTGCTTTTTCCCCTTTAATTTATTCCTGTGTAGAAAGTTACTGTTCAGACTCTAGATTAGGGGCTTGTGGAGAGAGGTGTTTTGGTCATATTGTTATTTTCATATTATAACATCTTCAGTTGGCAGCTTTTTTGTAGGGTGGATTTAGCCTTTGATAGGTTTCCTCAGGCCTAAGAATGAGCTGCTAAAGTAAAAAGGAAACTATTCCATTTAGCCTCTAGACAGTGACACATTAAGGACTAATGACTGCCAAAAGGAAATGTCAAACGCTAAGCTAGTCTACTTTCTTTGGCAGCTGAGAATCCGGTGAATCAACAGTTTTAGGGGGTGTATATTTAATGTGGGTGGAGGAAGAGAGTGTCTAACATTCTTTAAGGCCCTGTTCAGCACTCTTGGACTTGGTACCAGTTTCTACTTTTCTAAACTCAAAGGCACATGCCATAGAATAAGGGTAGCTACTTTTCATATAGGTAATAGAACATTTTGAAATGTGTTTGTGGACTTTTTTCCCCCCTAAGATTTTATTTATTTGAGAGAGAGAGCGACAGAGCACAAGCAGAGGGGGAGGAAGAAGCAGTCTCCCCACGGAGCAGGGAGCCCCAAGTGGGGCTTGATCCCAGGACCCCTGGCATCATGACCTGAGAGGAAAGCAGGCAAAGCAGACGCTTAACTGATAAAGCCACTCAGGTGCCCTTGGGCTTTTTTTATTTATTTATTTTTTATTTTTTAAAGATATTCATTCATTCATTCATTCATTCATTCATTCATTCATTCTTGAGAGATAGAAGGAGAGACAGAGCCAGAGACACAGGCAGAGACAGAGCCAGAGACACAGGCAGAGGGAGAAGCAGGCTCCATGCACCAGGAGCCTGACGTGGGATTCGATCCCGGGTCTCCAGGATCGCGCCCTGGGCCAAAGGCAGGCGCCAAACCTCTGCGCCACCCAGGGATCCCCTTGGGCTTTGTTTTTAATGTATTTTTATTTAATTTTTGATAGCTGGCTGAAATGTGTTGGATTTGTGTGAGGGAAAATACTTTGGGTTTTTTTTTTAAACATTTTATTTATTTATTTATACTTATGATAGAGAGAGAGAGAGAGAGAGAGAGAGAGAGAGAGAGAGAGAGAGAGAGAGGGGCAGAGACACAGGCAGAGGGAGAAGCAGGCAGGATCGTGCCCCGGGCCAAAGACAGGCGCTAAACCGCCGCGCCACCCAGGGATCCCTACTTTGGGGGTTTTGATTGCTTTTGTACCCTTTAACACAAACAGGAATTATTTGAAGAGTCTTTTTTTTTTTTTAAGATTTTATTTATTTATTCATATGAGAGAGAGAGAGAGAGGGGCAGAGCCGCAGGGAGCTTGATGTCAGACTGGATCAATCCAGTCTGGGTCTCCAGGATGGCAACCTGGGCTAAAGGTGGCTGCTGAGCCACCTGGGCTGCCCTTGAAGAGTCTCTTGAAAGACAAAGAATAAATTCCTGATTCTTGAGGTTTAAGAAGCAAATTTAGGCTGAATACTAAAAATAACTTTTAAGGAAAGGTAACACGTTTATAACTTTTATAACCAAGCGTGGTCAATTGTGTTCTGTATATTTAAAATTTAACCCTTAAATATTCACATGCAGGGATGTGGGGATAGTGATAGCTAGAGGATACAGGTGATAAAAATGTTCTAATGGTAATAGTTGTACATATCTGGATATACTAAAAAAAACCATGGAATTGTACACTTTAATTGTGTGATGTATATATGAATTGTATTTTACTATGCATCCTAATATATATCTTAAAGCTATTTAAAAACATTCACATTTTTCCATACATGTATATATGTGTTTATATACTTGTATCCATTCTAATGATCACCTCATCACATCATTACATGATCATTAGCATGGATTAGGAGCCAAGGAAATTTGTGTATCCTGTATGAAGTAAAGAATGTCTCCCCCACCCCCCCCGCCCCGAAATGGGGTCCATGTCGGTTATTGCTATCAAAATGACACTGGTTATATTAGCCTACATTGTGCACAAAGTTGGCCTTTTTAATCTCCTGGCTTTGTATTGAATACAGTAATGGCCTGCAATTTTGTGTGGCTATTTCATTTAAGGGTTTTTGAATCAAAAGTAGTTAAAAAACTCAGAACATGGGATCCCTGGGTGGCGCAGAGGTTTGGCGCCTGCCTTTGGCCCAGGGCGCGATCCTGGAGACCTGGGATCGAATCCCACGTCAGGCTCCTGGTGCATGGAGCCTGCTTCTCCCTCTGCCTGTGTCTCTGCCTCTCTCTCTCTCTGTGTGACTATCATAAATAAATAAAAATTAAAAAAAAAAAGAAAAAAAACTCAGAACATGTATCACTTCAATTCACTATTCTTCATTTTTATTTTGTCTCTTTGAAAAGTGGTAGATCTGTGCAATATGCATATTATTAGTCCTTAAATGATTATTTATTTATTTATAAAGATTTTATTCATTCACGAGAGACAGAGAGAGAGAGAGACAGAGAGAGAGAGAGAGGCAGAGACATAGGCAGAGAAGCAGGCCCACAAGGAACCCAACGCTGGACTGGATGTCGAACCTCGGGATCATGCCCTGAGCCGGAGGCAGATGCTCAACCGCTGCGCCACCCAGGCATCCCAGTTATCATGTTTTAAATACTTTGGATTTTTCACTTGAAGATTGTGCATATAATCACTTAGAATTTGATTATACAATTTTAAGGACTACAAAAATGAATCAGGTTTTTTTTATTAATGACATAATCTTCTTAGTCTGTCTTTCTTTTTCTTTCTTTCTTTCTTTCTTTGTTTCTTTGTTTCTTTGTTTCTTTCTTTCTTTCTTTGATCAGAGGAATATGATGGACTGGGGGAGGGATTTTGATTGAAATAATGGTGCTAATATCTTACAGCTGTATTCTAGGCCTGCTTGAACTTGAAAGAATTAAAAAAAGTTGTAGTAGACGTTATAATGGAAATGGCCTATTTTAACCAACGTTAATTACTTTGTTTACCTGTAATAGATTTTTGCTCTTACTGCTCTGGGGTAGTGCTTGTAGCTAAATAGCATGTATTTTCAGGTCATATCATGCATACTTTTCCTGATTTTTGTGGTGCCCCTCCCCAACCAGCATGGCTTATCCTGTAGGGTTGCTGTTGCCCGACAGAACTAAGCTGTGAGTCTAACTTTGGTGAACCCCAAAGTTCCTTTTGGTGAAGGAACTTTTCTTTTGATGAAGTGTAGGCCAAAGGCCAAAGTTAGCAGTCTCCTTATAGCTTTCAGTGATTCTCAGGCTTTATCATAGAAGTTTGTTCAGTTTTTTTTTTAATTAAGATTTTATTTATTTATTCATGAGACACACACACACACAGAGGCAAAGACACAGAGGGAGAAGCTGTCTCCATGCAGGGAGCCTGACGTGGGACTTGATCCTGGGTCTCCAGGATCATGCCCTGGGCTAAAGGCAGGCACCAAACCGCTGAGCTACCCAGGGATCTCCTGTTCAGTTTTATCATAGAAGCCAACAACAGTTTTACAAGCAGAAAGAAAGTCTCACCTTATTCTGTATGTAGTACAAAATTACAGCTACTAGCAAGAGCTCATGTTTACTGTAATGAACTTTTCCCAGGCTTTTTCCATTAATGTTAATTTGCTATGTAGTTCATTCCTTTTATCAACTGGTCCTTGCTACCAGACCAAACTATAAAAGGCAATTGAAACGAATTAGTATGATGGAAAGAATTTAATTCTTCTTAAGTATTTTCTGCAACTAGGGAAGAAACTGAAAGCATTTCCTTTTTAGCTGTCATAATTTATTAAAATGTTAATTGAAAAAGTCAAATGTGATCCCCTTTCCCCACTTTTTACTTTTGCTTTATTTGAGGATATTTGCATTCTCTGTCTTTTCCTTTCCTTTTCCTTTCTTTGTAAATTCTCAAAGAGAACCCTTACAGTGGAAATTCAGGCACTGAGGCAGGAAGTGAGAAAGATGTGTTTTGATGGAGATGGTCATGGTCAGGTCACTGGGGCAGGTGTTTGTGAATCCTATTTTTGGGGGTAGGAAACTCTATCTAGGTTGATCTCCTGGGAAATGGAACATAGCTCTGCTGCCCCAAGTAAAATTTCTGGGGATTACAGAATGGAAATATTTGGTTATCTTCAGTTCTGTTGCTGCTTTTTGGAGCTGTACCAATATTAATGAATTTGGTATTTCTTTATATGGGACTAAGGAGTTAGAGAAGCTGAAAATGACAGATAACATAGGCTAATATCTGGAAATCAATCCAGTGGTTCTTCTTCATGACCTTTAGACCAGCTCTACAAGAAATTTAAGGGGGAGTCCTGAGTGGAAAAGAAAGACCGTAAGTTGAGTATAAGGAAAATAGGAAGCACAAAAGTATATCTGTAAAAATCAGGGGATTCAAATCGATGTTTATGTTTGGGAGACGAGTAAAGAATGAGTTCAAACTTACGTGACCATCAACTTAATATAGACTGTTACATGTAGAAGAAGTTTATACAAACCTAAGGTCACTACAAATCAGAAACTGGTAGTAGATATTCAGAAATTAGAGAAAAGAAACCAAATATATCACTAAAGAAAGCCAGCAAACTATGAGAAAAGAAAGAAGGATCAGAGAAGACTACAAAGACAACCACAAAACAAGTAACAAAATGGCAATAAAATACGTACTTATCAATAATTACCTTAGAATGTAAATGTACTGAACACAAAAGATAATACAGTGATGGAATGAATTAAAAAACAAAAAACAAGACACGTTTATATGCTGCCTATAAGAAACTCATTTCAGACCTAAAGACACAAACTGAAAATGAGGGGATGGAGAACTATATCATGCAAATGAAGTTCAAAAGAAAGCCTGAGTAGCAGTACTTATACTGGTCAAAACAGATTTTTTTTAATTTTTTTATATTTTTTAAAGTTTTATTTATTTATGATAGTCACACAGAGAGAGAGAGACATAGGCAGAGGGAGAAGCAGGCTCCATGCACCGGGAGCCCGACGTGGGATTCGATCCCCGGGTCTCCAGGATCGCGCCCTGGCCAAAGGCAGGCGCTAAACCGCTGCGCCACCCAGGGATCCCTAAAACAGATTTTATTTTATTTTTTTATTTTTATTTTTTTATTTTTTATTATTTATTTATGATAGTCACAGAGAGAGAGAGAGAGAGGCAGAGACACAGGCAGAGGGAGAAGCAGGCTCCATGCACCGGGAGCCCGATGTGGGATTCGATCCCGGGTCTCCAGGATCGCGCCCTGGGCCAAAGGCAGGCGCCAAACCGCTGCGCCACCCAGGGATCCCCCTAAAACAGATTTTAAAACAAAGACTGTAGCAAGAGACAAGGAAGGATACTGAATGGTAATAAAGGAGAAAATCCAGCAAGAAGATACAGCAACTGTAAATACTTATGCACCTAACATGGAAACACTCAGATACATAAAACAATTAATAACAAATATAATAGAACTATTGATAGTAATACAGTGATAGTAGGGATCTTTAACACCCCACTTACATCATTGGGCAGATCATGCAAACAAAATCAACAAGGAAATAGTAACTTTGAATGACACACCAGACCAGATGGATTCAACAGATATATTCAGAACATTCCATTCTAAAACAGCAAAATACACATTTTCAAGTGCACGTGGAACATTCTCCAGAATAGATCACATTTTAAGCCACAAAACAAGTCTCATTAAATTCAGAAAGATCCAAGTCATGTCATGCATGTTTCTGACCACGACGATATGAAACTGGAAATCAACCACCAGAAAAAAAATCTGGAACGATTGATTGATTGATTGATTCATGACCAAAACCCACAATGGTACAAAACCTTTGGGCTGCAGCTAAGACAGTTCTGAGAGGGAAGTTTTTAGCAATACAGGCCTACCTTAAGCAAGAAAAATCCCAGTTGCACCTACAGGAGCTATAAAAAGAAGAAACCCAAAAACTAGTAGAAGAAAGGAGATAATAAAGATCATTATTAGCAGCGGAAATAAATGATAAAGAACCAAAAGCCCCCAATAGAAAAGATCAATGAAACTAGGAGCTGTTCTTTTGAAAAGTTCAACAAACTTAGTAAATCTAGAGCCAGACTTATCCCATCCTCAAAAAAAAAAACCAACAACAAAATAAAGAGAACTCAAAATCACAAATGAAGGAGGAGAAATAATAATTGACAGAACAGAAATAAAAAGGGTTTATAAGAGACTATTATGAAAAATTACATGCCAGTGAATTGGACAACCTAGAAGAAATGGGTAAGTTCCTAGAACCTGCCAAAACCAAAGAAGGAAGAAATAGTAATTTGAGCATAGTGATTACCAGCAATGGAGTTGAATTAATGATACAAAAAAACTCCCCCAAAACCAAAAGTACAGGACCAGATGGCTTCACAGATGAATTCTACCATTTATTTGTTTGTTTGTTTGCTTATGATTTTTATTTATTCATGAGAGACACACACACACACACAGAGAGGCAGAGACACAGGCAGAGGGAGAAGCAGGCTCCATACAGGGAGCCTGACCTGGGACTCTATCCCAGGTCTCCAGGATCACGCCCTGGCCTGAAGGCGGCGCTAAACCGCTGAGCTACCCGGGCTGCCCGAATTCTACCAAATATTTAAAAAAAGAGTTCATACTCCTTCTTCTCAAATCCCCCCCCCCCCACCCGCCCTCCCAAAAGAGGAAGGAGAACCTCCAAATTCATTCGGTGAGACCAGTATTGCCTTGATAACAAAACCAGGTAGAGACACCATAACAAAAGAGAACTATAGGCCAATATTTTTCATGAATATAGATGGAAAAATTCCTCAAGAAAATATTAGCACAATACATTAAAAAAATCATAAACCACAATCAAGTGGGATTTATTCCCAGAATGGGAGGGTGGTTCAGTATTTGCAAAACAACATTCAATAAGAGAAAGGATGAAAACCATATGATCATTTCAATAGATGCGGGAAAAGCATTCAACAATGTATAACATGGATTCATGATAAAAACTCTGCAAAGTAGGTCTAGAAGGAGCCTTGTATGAAAACCCCACAGCTAACATCATACTTGATGGTGAAAAACCGAGGGCTTTCCCCCTAAGGTCAGGAAAAAGAAAAGGATGTCCCCTCTCACCACTTTTATTCAACGTAGTACTGGAAGTCCTAGCAACAGCAGTCAGATAGCAAAAAGAAATAAAAGGCAGCCAAATTGGGAAGAAAGAACACTTTGAGTGTTCGTGGATAACATGATACTATATGTAGAAAACCCTAAAGACTGCACCAAAAAACTACTAGAACTGATAAATGAATTTGGTAAAGTTGCAGGATACAAAAATCAATGTACAGAAAGCCACTGCATTTTTATTTTATTTTATTTTATTTTTTTTTTAAATTTTATTTATTTTTTCATGATAGTCACACAGAGAGAGAGAGAGAGGCAGAGACATAGGCAGAGGGAGAAGCAGGCTCCATATAGGGAGCCTGATGTGGGATTCGATCCCGGGTCTCCAGGATCGCGCCCTGGGCCAAAGGCAGGTGCTAAAACGCTGCGCCACCCAGGGATCCCGCCACTGCATTTTTAAAAAAGATTTATTTATTCATGAGAGACATACAGAGAGGGGCAGAGACCTAGGCAGAGGGAGAAGCAGACTCCTTGCAGGGAGCCTCATGCTGGACTCTTCCCAGGACCCTGGGATCATGACCAGAGCTGAAGGCAGAGGCTCAGCCACTTAGCCACCCAGGTGCCCTGTCCATTGCATTTCTGTATAATAATAATGAAGCTGCAGAAAGAAATTAGAGAACTCCGTTTACAATTGTACCAAAAATAATAAGATATCTGGGAATAAACCAAAGAGGTGTAAGACCTGTATTCTGAAAACTATAAAACGTTGATGAAAAAAATTGAAGATGACCCAAAGAAATGGGAAGACATTCCATGTTAAGGGATTGGAGGAACAAATATTGTAAAAGTGCCTATATTCCCAAAGTAATCTACACACTTAATGTAATCCCTATCAAGATAGCATTTTTCACAGAACTAGAATAAATAGTCATAAGTTTGTATGGAACCACAAAAGACCCCATATGGCCAAAACGGCCTTGAAAAAGAAAAGCTGGAAGCATCACGCAGTTTTGGACTTTAAGTTACATTACAAAGCTATAGTAGTCAAAACATTATGGTACAGGCACAAAAATAGACAACATAGATCAATGGAACTGAATAGAAAGCCCAGAAGTAAACCATAATTATATGGTCAATTTATCTTTGATAAAGGAGTCAAGAATATGCAATGGGAAAAAGACAGTCTCTTCAACAAATGGTGTTGGGGAAACTGGAAAGCTACATGCAGAAGAATGAAACTAGGCCACTTTATTGCATCATATACGAAAATAAGTTCAGAATGGATTAAAGACCTAAATGTGAGACTTGAAACCATCAAAATCCCAGAAGAGAGGACAGATAATAATGTCTCTGGCTGTAGCCACATCTTCCTACATGTATCTCTTGAGGCAAGGGAAACAATAGCAAAAATAAATTATTAAGACTATCTCGAAATAGAAAGCTTCTGCACACCAAAGAAAACAATTAACAAAACTAAAGAACAACCTGCTCAATGGGAGAAGATATTTGCAAATGACAGATTTTTTTTTCTTTTTAAATATATTTTTAAAACTTATTTATTAATGAATGATATAGAGAAGAGAGGGGGGAGGCAGAGACACAGGCAGAGGGAGAAGCAGGATCCATGCAGGGATCCCGATGCGGGACTCCATCCTGGGTCTCCAGGATCACACCCTGGGCTGAAGGCGACGCTAAACCGCTGAGCCACCAGAGCTGACATATCTGATAAAGGGTTACTATCAAAAATATATAAACATCTTATGCAACTTAACACCCCCAAATGATCAATCCAGACAAAAAATGGGTAGAAGACAGGAGCAGACATTGCTCTAAGGAAGACATACAGGTGACCAGTATACACCTGAAAAGTGCTCAGTATCATGGTCATGGAAGTGCAAATCAAAACCACAGTAGAGATGGCACCTCACATCTGTCAAAATGGCTAAAATCAACAAGACAAGAAATAATGTGTTGGTGAGGGAATATATAAAAAGGAATTCTTACGCACCGTAGTTTGGAATGCAAACTAGTTCAGCCACTCTGGAAAACAGGATGGAGGTTCCTCAAAAAGTTAAAAACAAAACTGTCTTAGAATCCAACAATCACATTACTGGGTGTTTACCCAAAGAATACGAAAATAGTAACTCCAAGGGATACATTGACTCCGTGTTTATATAGCAGCATTATTTACAGTAGCCAAATTTTGGTAACCAAATGTCAGTGGATTAATGAACGGATAAAGAAGTGATATAATGCAATGGAATATCACTCAGCCATAAAAAGAATGAAGCTTTGCCATTTGCAACAACAGGAATGGATCTAAAGAGTACACTGGTAAGGACAATATGTCGGAGAACAAATTCCTTATGATTTCACTCATGTGCAATTTAATAAACAAATGAGCAAAGAAAGTGACAAACCAAAAAAGCAGTCTTAACTGTAGAGAACAGTCAATTCCCACCAGAGAGGAGGTGGGTGGGGACATGGTTGAAATAGGTGAGGGGATTACTTGTACACCTGTCTTGATGAGCACTGAGTAGTATATGGAACTTTGTGTTTAAATCACTATATTGTATACCAGAAACTAATATGGCACTGTATGTTAACTACATTGGAGTTAAAATCATGTGGCTATTCTCGATTTTTAAAATTCTCGGGCAGCCCTGGTGGCGCAGCGGTTTAGTGCTGCCTGCAGCCTGGGGTGTGATCCTGGAGACGCCGGATCGAGTCCCACGTTGGGCTCCCTGCATGGAGCCTGCTTCTCTCTCTGCCTATGTCTCTGCCCCCCCCCCCCCCCTCTCTGTGTGTGTGTATGTGTGTGTGTGTGTGTCTCATGAATAAATAAATAAAATCTTAAAAAAAAATAATAAAATTCTCTCAGCTGAGATTTAGTGGTCCTGCTTCTGGTTTGATAAAATCTACCTCTTATGAAGCTTTGTTTTCCCTCCAGAGATGTTTGAACTACATGTTTACTAATATGTATTAGTTATGGCATGAAGACAGCTTTTTTTTTTTTTTTAATCAGTGGTTTTTCTGTGGAGTGCTGTTGTAGTTCTTGACAGCTGCAGTGAGTATGAAAGTAACCTAAATTCCTTAAATGTTTGTGGCCTCAGCAGTGAGTTGGGGATGATGATCATGCCTATACATACACACAGCATGGTTAGAACAGGTGTTAATATTTTTTCAGTGTAATTACTAATTTTTGGTATTTTGAGTGGTTTAAACCTTCATGTTCTCTGTTTTTTTTTACTTTTATCTGTTGTGCTTTACTGGTTTACAGTGATTTTTTTAGAGTAGCTGAATGTCTTTCTTTTTCAGAGTAGTTGCATTTCTCATTCTGCTGAGTGAAGGCTCCAAGCTTTCCTTCCCTCCATCTACCTTCTCTTCTCTTTCAGCAGTGGTCAAATATATTAGGAGAATTATCCTTTTTTAAATGTGCATTCTGGTAATAATATCTAAAGACCCCATTAATTTTTAGCCAAATGTATTCCTGCTGATTGTGTTGCAGAGGTTATTTTATTGCTCTCTGTTTGTCTTAACTGTCTTGCCTGAAGTTGGTGGCCTTATTCCCAGATTCATAATATGTCTCTGTACTAATAAAATGTATATTTTGCTTGGGTCTGGCATACTTCTTTATAGTTAATTTTGAGTTATCTGGCATGGGGAAGCGAGGCTCTGATCATCAATGTTCATTCTCTGAATCGAGTTTTGTATAGGCATCTGTATAAAATCCCTTCATTATTCTTTCCCACTCATTTGGTGATTGCATTTGAAACATTTTTTTTTTGAGTACTCTAACTATTCATATAGTTTCTTGTTCATTTTCTGTAAGTTGTGTTTATATTTCCTCTGTAGTTTATTAAACTATCTTTCTAACACTAGAGGAAAATGATGTTACAAGTAAGACTTCCTCTGGTCTTACTAGTAAACCTACTAGCTGATTATTTAAGAGAATGTCCATTCTGTAAGCTAGTGAATAATTAACCAGAAAAAATAACTTTAGGCCTTACCTTTATAGTGGGAAAGGACGTTGGAACAGGTAGTGTGAGGTGGAGAAGGTTCCTTGCCCTTTTTGTTACAATCTTTCTCTTTAGGATTCTAAAATGACTGAACAGGGATCCCTGGGTGGCGCAGCGCCCAGGGCGCGATCCTGGAGACCCGGGATCGAATCCCACATTGGGCTCCTGGTGCATGGAGCCTGCTTCTCGCTCTGCCTGTGTCTCTGCCTCCCTCTTTCTCTCTCTCTGTGACTATCATAAATAAATAAAAATCTAAAAAAAATTTTAAAAATAAAAATAAAACGACTGAACAGAAAAATCTTATTAGGAAATATCTTTATATTTAAACAGGGCTGACTTAGAAGTGAGGCATGTGGGCTGGTTGGCATCATCACTCATCACTTATGAGATATGAGCAGTTACCTTCAGATGTTATTAGTGAACTTGCTTATTGGATTAATGATTAGTTGCTTTAGAAATGATAAAACTAATGGGAAAGTGGTTCATTTGCTCGCTGTCATAGGTTTGTTTTGAAAAAGGTGGATCTGTTGTTGAACTGATATCTTTACAGCTGCATTCTTTTCTTTATACCCAATAAAAAGTTGTTTTTTGGGGCAGCCCTGGTGGCTCAGTGGTTTAGCACCGCCTTCAGCCCAGGGCGTGACCCTGGAGTCCCTGGATTGAGTCCCACATTGGGCTCCCTGCATGGAGCCTGCTTCTCCCTCTGCCTGTGTCTCTGCCTCTCTCTGTGTGTCTCTCATGAATAAATAAATAAAATGTTTTTTTTTTTTAAGTTTTAATTCTTAAAATAGGTAATGGCATGTAAATGGTTGAAAATTGAGAGGGTATAAGAGTATTCAGTGAGTATATATATAAAGCCCCCTCTCATGACTCTTCTCTCCCCATCCACTTCCTCTTCTTAGAGTAAGTGCAGTAAGTACACCACAACATACATGCACATATACATGTGAGTTAAGGTTTGTATGTGTGTCTGTATTGAGGGTTATATCACTTGATTATAAAAATAGGCTTTACTATAATTTGCTGATACCTACTCCCCCCCCCCCCCCCCAAGTATTATATATTTTGCTCTAATGGCTGGTGCATTTCATTCCACATCCATTCTCTACACACCCTCAACCCCCTGGTTTTGCCAAAACCTTCTGTTTTCTTTTCTTTACTCTTAAGTAAGCTAGTTCTTTCTGTCTTTGCTTTCATTCTTCTTACTTGGATATTTAAACCTGGAGTTCCTGTGTTTTATACTGTGGTGTTAGCTCAGACTCCCTTATTGGAATGAACTCTATAAATCTTACGTGTCTGGGATGTATTCATTGTGTTTTGTTTCACATCTGAACTGTTTTTCAACCAAGTCAGATTGAGTGTCTTTTGACTACATGTTCTGTTATTGATTGTCTGCATAATATTGAGGTTACTTTTATTTAACAAATAATTACTGTCAATAATAGCACATTTTAGCCTATTATCTGTATAGTCAGTAGGTATTTACTATCTTTCGAAACGTTTATTCCAGAATGTCAGTTCTCTTTACACCTTATAATTCATTACCTTTTCTCATCACAGATGGTTGAAAGTAGTCTTCATTCACTATGATAACTTTGAAGGTTTTGTCATTCTACTGCAGTCTCTTTCAGTTTTGCATATCTGACAATTCCTTTGGTTTTTGACTAATGCTGGCTTTTGTCCAGAGAATCTTCATTTGTTATTTCCTCATTTTAAGTAATGGTTTTGGAGTCCATAAGGTGATACCACCACAGATTTAAAATTTGCCTGTTACCGCTACAAAATTTTATAAACAAAACAAAATATAAAAACACTGCTGTCTAATAAATATCTTTGGTTGACTGATAGTAGTTTCTCTTTACTACTACTGGACCTTTAACTTTAGCCATGCACAGAGTTTTTACATTCATTTTAGGTGATTTTGAATACTACCTAAAGCTGTGTGGTTGTAAAAAATTGATATGCTGTGCCCTAGGATGAAAGAAGACTGTTCAATAAACACAGAGTACTCTTTGCCTTGTGGCAGTAGAAAGCATGTAGTGTAATATTGCCCTTGATATATGCTTGGGAAGTTTAGGCTCAGGATGATTCCATAGAATATTCTGTCTAGGGCATGTCCTGAATAACCAGAAAAGGAGAGCCCAAGATCCCGTCTTTGTTTTCTTTGTTGGACTTCTGTCTTGCTCAGCCTCTCTTCCAGTCGTGCTGGTCACTGTTGTGCCTGATCTCTGACCTCAGCCAGGGCTTCTGGGGCCCATGGTCTTAAAACATCCAGAGGTTGTCTAATTGGTCATAGCAGCTGGTAATCATGGGAGGTAATGCTAAGTTTCTTGTGGCTATGATCATGTCGTCAGGATGGATGAATTCTGCCTCTCAGCAGGGGAGGTATTCAGTATCTGTATATCTGTTGAACACGGGTGCTGCCCAATCAGCAGAGCTCCAGTGCTGGAGCAGGATTGTGGAGGCCTTTTTCTGGGCCTAGCATTAGCCTCTTAAGTAATGGTGTGTGCGCTTGTGTATAAGCATGTGTATAAGGACTTGTAATATTTCAGTAGTTTTAATAGAGCCTCAGTGTATTCCCATGAATACACTGTGCCTTGCCTGTGAGGCTGTGGGCCAGTAGCAAAAGTCCCTCAGCTCATATCAACATTTCTTGTTTCCATGCTCAGCTCAGGGAGGTACTTTCTTTCACCTTTTTCTTGGGCGGTGTTCCAGGACAATGATTCTGTCTACCCTCTTCTTCACCGTGTGTCTTTTTTTCTACTACCTTCTTTCTTTGATTTTCTCTTTTTTTCCCATTTTTACATAGTTGTAGCTTCCTTTCCAACATCCAGTGAATGTCATGACTACAATAGTTCACTTAATAGTTCCTTCTTAAAGCCTATATTGCCTTTCAAAATATTATAATCATAAGAAATTAGGCTTCACTTTCAGCAGTGCATCTACATGATACAAAAATGAATAAATGCCAAGATAACCCTTTTAAAATATTTATACACAGTCTTCTCTGTCTGTGTTGCTACCCCCCACCCCTGTCTCTCTCTCTCTCTCTCTCTCTCTCTCTCTCTCTCTCTCTCTCACACACACACACACACACACACACACACACACACAGAGCTTTTCCATAAGTGGGATCTCTATACCTGTGCTGGATCCTCTTAACTCCCCTTTCCCCTCATCTTCTTTCCACTCAACTTTCTCCCAAAGAACTCAGTATTAGCAGTCTGGTATGAATACCTGTGTACTTTTCTTTGTGTAACAGACCTCCAGTCTCCACATCCTTACCCCTAATGCAGATTTTTTTTTTTTTCCTGAATAGGTATTTACTTGTTCAAAGTGAATAATTGTTTACAAACTGGTATCTTACTGTTCAGCAGTACCTCATGGTACTTCTTTTGGTTTACTTGTGATTCATTCTTTTAATTCTGAATAATAGTTCATGGTATGGATATATCATAAATTATTTGACAACTTCTCTCCTTTTGAGCATTTGGTGGTTATTATTATTATTATTATTATTATTGTATTTTGGTTAAAAATTTTTAAGCACCATGAACAGTGTTTCACAGCCCTGTGCTTCTTTTTCTCTTCTTCCTTCCTTCCTTCCTTCCTTCCTTCCTTCCTTCCTTTCTCTCTCTCTCTCTCTCTCTCTCTTGATTTTATTTATTCATGCGAGACACACACACACACACAGAGAAGCAGAGACACAGGCAGAGGGAGAGGCAGGCTTCATGCAGGAGCCCGATGTGGGACTGGATCCCGGGTTCCCAGGATCACGCCCTGGGCCGAAGGTGATGCTAAACCGCTGAGCCACCCGGGCTGTCCTGCTGCTTTATTTCTATGAAATAGATTCTTGATTTTATTTCTGTGAAATTGCTGGGTTTCATGGTATATATATATCTTCATATGAAGAAATGTTGGCAGATTATTTCCAAAAAAGCCTCAACTATTTGTAGGTCTACCACCAATGTAAGAGAATAGCCTTTTCTTTTACATCCTCTAATAGAAGATGTTGTTTTAATTTTTCTAATATGAGGAGTATGAAGCCATAGCTCATTATTACGTTAATTTACATTTCCCTTACTGCTTTGTGATTGAAATAATTTTTTTATAATCTTGTAGGTCATTAGATTTGCTCTTCTGTGAGTTGTTGATTCATTATCTTGTGCTCATTTTTCTAATGACTTATGTGTCTTTTTCTTTGCTGGAGTTCTTTGTATATTATGGGTATTAACCTAGTAGGAGTCCAACTGCATTGCATGTATTTTTTCTAAATATGTCATTTGTCTTTTGATATTGCATTTGACTTCCTTTTCTCCCCTTTCACCATATCAAAGTTTTATTTTTATTTTTATTTTTATTTATATGTGTTTATCTTTTATTTTGTGGCTGGGGGATCTCAAAGGGTAAAAATGCTTTTCCTGTCTTAGATTACTTAAACATGCACACACGTACCTTTGTGTCACTTAGGGTTCATCTGCAGAAGTAGAGCAACTATGAAAGACACAAAGACTTTATTATAATAGAGATTTGACATTATGCAATCATGGGAGCATATTAAATAGTTTGTATGAGGCTTTTGCTTTTGTATCTAGTGCTAGAGCCAGCGGTGAGCAGGGCATGGGGTCTGTAAGCAAAGGTAGTACATGTGAGAAACAAGGTCACTCTGGAACATGAGCTGGGCCTCATATATAGGCCTCTTATTACATCTATGCCTCCAACTCTGATGATAGAGATTTCCTGAAGAAAATGGCTTCCTTTGTTACAGATTTAGTGCACTTGACTTAGAAGTCAGCAGAGCTAAAGGAGAAAATCCTATAGGAGTTGTGTTTTTTGACTGTTGCCCTATGCTAATAAAAGGAGCCAGCAAAGCTCCAATATCTGTGATCTGCCTTATTGCCTTGTATCTGCACCAGCCTTCCCAGTATAAGAAAGATGATTGCTGCTTCATTTCTGCCTTCCAAGTTTCATTGAAGGATGTCTCAATGTGGTCCAGGCTGATGTGGAACTATGTAGGAAAGGGACTTCTGGGAAATGTAGTTCCAGATTAGTTAACTTGGCACAGGACAAATAACACCACAATCTTTCATCTGCCTAGTGTGAGGTAAGTGCTCCAATTTAATATTTCTTCAGTTGGATAGGGACTTATGTTTATTTATTAAATAGACCATCTTTTTCCTCGAGTGAATGGAAATACAACTTTGTCACCTATTAGGTTATACTAGCAAATATTTACTTGAGTTTAAATTGAGAAACTGGTCCAAGCTTAGTTTGTTTTAACAATAACAGATCTTATTTTTTCTTTTTGGTTTTTGAAATGCTTATAGGTAAATGATAGAACATTTCCTACATTTACTATATACTCCTTAAGGTTTTTGGTTTTTTTTTTTTAAGATGTTATTTATTTGAGAGACAGAGAGCTCAAGCTGGGGGATGGGGAGGGGCAGAGGAAGAGAGAGAAGCAGGCTTACTCCTTGCTGAGCAGGGAGCTTGATACAGGGCTTGAGCCCAGGACCCTGAAGTTATGACCTGAGCCAAAGGCAGACGCTTAACTGACTGAGCCACCCAGGCCCCACTGTGCTCAATCAGTTTCATTAGGTTGGGAATTACTTGCAGCAATAGCTACTGCTTGAGACTTAGAAGCCTCCATTATTGATTACTCTTTAGGAAAGAAATCTTAATTCCATATCTGTGTAACACACCTGTACAGCCAAAGACATATTTCCAATTCTTGCTTAAGAATGGAGCAAAAATATTCCAAAGGGATATGGTGTGACTGCGTGTATGTTTATGAAACACATGCAGAAATAGTATAAAAGAGAAAAGACTGTTGAACTCAGTGGTTCTAGGAAGGAATTTTCACATTTCAAATGAGAGTTTCATGTAAATTGACATATTGTAAATACAAATTCCTTTGTAAAAATTTCATGGTTGAACATAAGGTAGTAATTAATTGCCTAACTTGAAGCTTTTAGATTTTATAAAAATTCCTTTCATGTAGGCCATTTTAATTGTTGAAGATCAAAATTCATTTGACCTGGATGGATGGAAGATGCTCAGTCAGGGAACTGGTCTAATGATGGTTTTCAGAGCCTTTCCTTCTATCACAAAATATGATAAACCTGCCTTTCACAATTTTCATTGACATCACATCTGCAGGATTTTTATACTTGTAAATAGTTTTAAGAATATTTATTTTGTTTTTATTTTTACTCGCATCTGCAAAATTTGTGTGGATATCTGCAGTTTATTTATAGATATAAAGTTTCTGAATGCGAGCATTGAATATGACTCTACACATATTCAAGTGAGGGGTTCTTTTTCTAATCAAGTAAAAATGGCCGGTACAAGACTCGAATTTAGAGGGAGGAGCCAAAGTTAAAAAAGAAAATCTTTGACAAGAAATGAGCTAAATAATGGCTTTCTCTGTGAAATAAATAGAGGCTGTTTTGTCTTGATCTCCGGTCTTTTTGCTTCCATTTTCCCTCACTGAACACATGTACTTGTGCCTGTACACACACTCTTTTACATAGACTTAAGTGAAAAGTGTAAATGCTCGAGCTCCCACGTAAGGAAGGACAATGAAAGGATGAATGAGTAGGCTGCCAAGTATCACTGAAGAGAAACTTAAGTGGGAGAAGAAGAGAAAGAATGGTTTGACAGACTTCTTTAACTTTGCAGTAGTGTAAATAGAGACGTTTTGGGGTACAATGAAAATGGAGTAAAGGATTTTAAGGGCAGAACTGATTTGAATCCACTAGATGCCTGTAGTAGGGAGAAAAATGCCCACTACGCCTTTCTGTAGACAGTTTTCCAGTTTTCTTTTTTGCTTTTTGTCTAATTTATTGTGATGTCATCTTATCCTTCCTACAGTATATAGATGGTATTCATTAAAAGAGGTAATTGTGTGTGTGGGTTTTTTTTTTTTTTAAGGTAATTATTTTTTAATGTCATCCTGTATGGAAAGGGATTTCTTACCCTATGGGACATACACTTTGATTCCTCCACAGCACTGGCAATATATTTTCACTAATCCCCAGAGTTTTGAGTACCATTTGTAACCCTGGACAGATAGTTTCATAGAGAAAATATATTGGGACTTAGAATGTGGAGACCAAAACTGGTCCCTACAAAGAACAAACCTTTTACTAGCTTTTTAACCTTTATGTTTTAACCAAGGAGGCTAATGAGCCAGCACTGACATATAGTTTCTGTATATAAATATTATTGTGGATGTAGGAAATTGCAGATTTACCAGTAGATACCTTTTTAATAGCAATGACAGGAAAATATCCAACGCATATTGGGTAAATAATTTTTTTCTATATCCTAACAATTTGTATGTTACTGAGTTTTTATTTATTTTTTTAAAGCTTAAAATGCTGTTTTACCAGTGGTTCTTAGTTGTGGACAGTTTCCTGGAGGTGTGTGGAGTACCTACACTTCCATGCAGTGTTTGGTTGGTGAGACTAGGTCTCCACTCTGTCAGTAAGCGAGGACAGTATATCCCTTTTCTTATAAAAAGGAAGCACTGGGGAAAAAAGGCAACAGTTCATTTCTGGTAGATCCTCTTCATTTGATTTTTTCCCCCTACTTTTATTAAATCAAAATTAATGTGGACTTGTTAAGTCTTGGGAAAAGTCTGCATGTCTGATAATTTTCATGGTTTGTCCAGGTGGAGAAATTTATTACCTAATCTTGATTATAATATACATGTGGGGAAAAAAAGAAATGTATGTTCATATTTGAAACATATTGAAGAGCTTTCATAAATAGGCTTTCTAAAAGAATATTTCTAAAGAAGGATAAAGTATTTGATTATGGGGAAAGACCTAAAAACATGATAGAGTTAATCCGGGTAAGGAATGAAGGAATTCTGAAATAGTGAAACTTGTTGTTTATTGTGAAGTGTAACCCTTAAGATGTCATGTTTCATCTTCAATTTCTGTTATTAAGATGGGAGGTAGATAACGGTTTGGGATTTTATTAAGATTGTATTGGCAGCCATGTCACATAGTTTTTAACAAAAACAGCAGTTCCACTGAGGCTTCTAACAGTGAAGTCATTAATGAACCTCTTATATATGAAAGTAACAAATTAAACCTTATAATAAGATTCTTTTGTACTATGTGAGGGAGTAAAATTAACAGGTTGTCACTACACTGTGCTCTTGCATTCCTGTTTAGTATTTCCACTACACTAGGGAGTCAGAAATGACTATTCTAAAAGTTTAAAACTTTATCTTGCAAAAATGTTAACAGTATATGATTAAGAGTGGGAAGAGGGGGTAGGTCTTAGTAGAATGAATGGGACCCCAGCAAGAGCTTTGCTTCATACTTTACAAAATAGAAACTAGTTCTGCCTTTTCTCTTCATTAGAGGAAGTCCTTACTGACACTTAGGGGGGAAAAGCTGCAAAATGAAAATGTGGATAAACTATCTTTTCAGAAAAGTTTTAGATTGGAGATTAATAGTGAAACCTTGAGACTTCGTATGGGAACTTGGAGGCCCTTATTTTTTTTTTTTTAAGTGTATCTTGGTGAATAAATGATAGAAATCATCTTTTCCCCTCATACCCTAAACTGCCCATTTCTCTTGAGCAAGGCTCTTGGAGAGAGCTATTTGTTCTTTCTCAGCTGACTGTTGGTTCTTACCCTTTGCCTGTCCTTAAGTAAATCTCTCTCCCTTTTCCTTCTTCCTTAGCAGCCCTTTTTGATAGTCAAAGCTCTGGGTTTTTTCTTCTCAGCAAAACAAAAATAATTGCCAGAATACATTTTTCTAAATCACCGCTCTGATCATCATATCCCAGCCATCTCCAGAGATTTGGAATGGCTACACTTGCAGACTGTGTTAAATCTATACACCCTTTCTGGTCCCAGAGTCACCCTGTCATGGGATTCACTTTAGCTGCACTTACTGGTAATTGGTAGTATCTGTAGGATTGGTGGTTCTGGCTACCCCTGCACCAGCCATGTTGAAATCCTGTTTTCACTTTTTGTGTCCATGTTAAAGGCTCCTTTTCCACTACATTCTTCATTGCCCCTCTTGTTCTCTATCAGTAATTCAAGTAGCACTGTCCAGTTCACATGTTCAGGCTGCTTCTCTTTTATCAGCTCTTTATTGAATATTGTTTTATCTCATACCATGGAAGTTGAAGTAGTACTTGCTGAAATATTTAAAAATATTTAGTCATCATCATTATCCTCATCATAATACCGCTCATGCTTTAGCACTTACTGTGTGCCAGGCAGTGTTACAGTTGTTACACACATATTCCCATTTAATCTTCAGAGCAGGAATTATGTACCAGTAGGGCATAAATACTTGCTCATGGTCTCACAGATAGCAGGTGGATGTGCTATATTTTGAACCTAGACAGACTCAAGAGTCCAAGCTCTTAACCATCATGTAGCACTGTTGGTCTGGTTGAGAAGGGATAGTGTGTAGATTGTCAATACCACAAATTCCGATTGTAAATATTTTATCTTCCTTTCCTCCCAACATTTTATTAAGAAAAATTTCAAACATATAGAGACGATGAAAGGTTTTTGTGTGTGTGTGTGTGTGTTTGTGTGTGTATATATATATATATACACATATATATACATATACATATGTATACATATACATATATATACATATATATACATATATATATACACACACACACACACATACACCCATTTCCTAGATTTTGTGATTAATGTTTTGTTAGATGCTTTATCACATATTTATCGATATATCCCCATGTCCATCTTATTGTTTGGATGTATTTTCAAGTCAGTTTGCAGACACTTTTATCATCCCTTCTAAGCACTGCAGCATGCATATCACTAACTGGAGTTCCTTTTTTTTTTTTTTTTTTTTAAGATTTTATTTATTTACTCATGAGAGACACACACAGAGAGAGGCAGAGACACAGGCAGAGGGAGAAGCAGGATCCATGCAAGGAGCCCGATATGGGACTTGATCCCAGGTCTCCAGGATCAGGCCCTGGGCTGAAGGCAGCACTAAACTGCTGAGCCACCCGGGCTGCCCTGGAGTTCAGTTTTTATTGGAAAATTTTATATACAACAAAATGTACAGATTTTAAGTGTACTTTCTGATAAGTTTTGATCAACACACTTTGTAACCCAAACCACTGTCAGAGATGTGTAAAATTATGTGGTTATCTTTTTAGTGAATATTTGACTATCTTATACTTCAAGTACATGAGCTAGCTATACCTTTGCCTCCAAATTAAAACCTGCTTTTCTGATTGTCCTATGATCTTTGATTGGTTCTTTTATTGCACTGATCTCATTGAGGGCAGGGCCATACCTAGTAATTAATTGGCATGGAGCACATACTCAGAGGTTAGTAATCATTCTCACTTCAGCAGTGTATGTGCAGACCTTTAATTGGCAGCAGTTTCTTTAGGCAATGTTTTAAGATCATTTTCCTGAATTAAGCTGACCTTATTCCCATTGGTTTTCCAAGAGAACATGCTTTGCTCAAGTGGCTTTGATGTTGATAGAATGCTGCCCTTGAAATCTGTCCTTTTTTTGTTGACTGCCATTTGACAAATGTTTTTTATGCCACAGACTGATAGAGAAGGAAGGTGTGTTTTTGTGACTCTCTCCTCCATCTATACTCATAATCTTGTTCAGTTTTGTGACCTTAAATACCCATGTTTAGTATGATGACTTCAAAATTTATATTTCCAGTCTAGATCTATACCCTGGACTTGTCATCTCTTCTTGAATGGCTAATAAACATTTCCATTTTAGCATTTCAGAAAGTGAATCTTAATCTTTCCCATCTCTACCTTTCCCAAATAATGTTCTCCATTCCATTTGATACCAAGGCTTAGAATTCAATTTGTTGAAATGTTAGTTGATACCAGAATAAAGCAGCTAGGCTTTAATGGCTAATTTTATCTAATACCCAGGTCAGCCTACCTTCAATTTATCATCTATCTATTTATCTATCTATCTGTAAAAGGTTTTATCTATTTATTCATCAGAGACACACAGAGAGAGGCAGAGACATAGGCAAAGGAAGAAGTAGGCTCCCTATGGGGAGCCCGATGTGGGACTCCATCCCAGGATCACAACCTGAGCCAAAGGTAGACGCACAACCACTAAGCCACCCAGGCGGCCCCCTACCTTCAATTTAAAGTGCGGAGTGTGAGTGCTTAAAAATGTCATAAAATATTTTAAAAAGTGAGATTTTCAAAATACTGTTTATATATTTTGGGAGGCTAGTTGATTTATGTTTTTTATGGAAATATGTTTGTTTAATAGTTTTTGTAATAACTTACAGTGATGCCTTTGGTGGGAATGTCAACTAGCTAGGCTTTAGATAAACTACAGTTTGTTTTGTTCTTCACTGTTTATCTGTAATTCATCTCACATCTAATTTTAAGTGAGCACAAAATGGATGATATCACTTATGCATTGTGATGGTTTTTGACACCTCAGGAATGCTACTTCAAAAGGGAGAGAATGCCTGACCACCAGCTGTTAGGTTTTCATGGAGAGTAATAGATAAATGTTAGACTGGCACTTTTAACACAATAATAAAATGGGCTCTAGTTGTTGGAAGTTGACGGCAAGTGTCCGAGAGCAGTTCTGCACACATTGGCCTGAAGGGATTGTCAGGGGAGAATAGGGAGATGTGGTGTTTTGGCACTGTTTTAGATGCCTCTAAGAGTGTGCTGAGAGTGGTAGATTCTTTTCCCTTTCTATCTCACTGTTTTGTTTTTTTCCTTGTGAATTTCCAGGGATAGTTAAGGTTGATTGAGAGAAGTAGCACTGTCAGGGTCACTTCTGAACACGGTTTTTAGTGTGTGACACATGTGGCAGTCCTAGCACGAGTAGTCCTACCATTACCAGTGCTCATGTCGTTTTCCTTATTGGATTAAAAAACTCTCAGAAAGTACTTTCACATGAGACATCAGTGTTTTTGTGGCCAGTTCTATGGAATCCTGACAAAACTAGTATAAAATTTCAGAGCATAGATGTGGGAAATAAGGATGATGGCCTGTCATTACCCCAGGAATTTTACATTTCTGAAATTTTCACAACCATGACCAGTGTACCCATGTCCTCTTTGCTCCAAGGCACATTACCTGCCCCCAAATAAAACTGCTGAAATAACTATTCATATTAAAGATGTAGAGGGTGTTTGGGATTTTATTTGGTCAGAGAGCTAGAGTGGATGCTAAATTGTTATGGCAAAAAGTTTACTTTTCTTAAATCACTGGTGTTTCTGGTCTTTTTAGAGTAAAAACAAAATGAATAACCATTATTTGATACTTGAACCTATACAAAAGGAAAGATAGACTGAGAGGACAACTCAGGTGAGTGAGTGTGTTTCTAATAGTGTCTCCCTAATTGTGGGGATCATTTTGCCACTAATAGGCCCTTAAGGTTTTGTGGAGTCAAGGAGTATCTTTAAAATAACTTGTATTTCTGGGGTACCTGGCTTGCACAGTTGGTTAAGTGTCCAACTCTTGGTTTGGCTTAGGTTATTTAATGGTGGTGAGATTGAGCCCTGTGTTGTGCTCCCGTGCCCAGAATGGAGTCTGCTTAAGATCCTCCCCCACCCCCATCTCCCTCTCTTTCCCTCTCTCCTCTCTCCCTCGCTCCCTATCTCCCCCTTCCTCTGTCCTCCACCTCCTTATGCATGTGTTCTCTTGCATGTGCTCTCATGCACTCTCTCTCTCTCTTGCTCAAAAAAAAATTACAGGTATTTTTTTTAGAAGGTTGGCGCTCAGCTTTGGATATACTGCAACTGAATGGTTTCTGCTCAGTAAGGTGGTTTCCCTTGGAATTTCTTTGGCAAATCAGGAATGGGAAAAGCTTGTAAATGTGCTGGTAAATGAGGATCCAAGAACAAACCCAGTGTCAAGAGATGTGGGAAAATGGGGAAAAGCTGTGGATGAAGGAGAAGATAAAGTGATCTTTCTTGGGATAAACTAGATCGTGATCTTGGAAAGACCATCAAAGAAGTTCATGTCTTAAAAAAATTTGGCCCATAAGATTTGCAGTTTCTTAATAAGACTCAATGAGTGTAGTCATTTAAATAGGTTAATTCTGAGCGAGCTTTATATTTAATATTTTGGTAATAGAATCGCCAGCAATCACGAAACATAACCCTCATATATGCACTGAACTGACAGGTTATCTTTATGTTATTAAATTCTCATACCTGTCTTCATATCAGTAATTCTTGCAAATCTGCCACAATTGGGTGGACTGCTTCCTAAATAGATATGGTAGACTTGAAGTGCATTTATCTTCTAAGTAAAATTAAAAAAACAAAAAAACAACAAAACCCCCAAACATAATATTGATCCTCAATCCTCAGCCTTGTATTTTGTCTAAAATAAAATTCTCAGAAACTGAGATATCAATGATATTATTTAATTCTTTTGAAAAATAGTATCTGTTTATGAAAGTGGATAATATATGTTGCCATATAGAATTTATTGAACAAAGAAAAGAGGCATCACTGGATTTTAAGTGACTGCCTTACTCTGAAGAACTTTGAAATTTGAGATTCTATCTTTTGAAACTTAGCCTTCATTCATAAAGCCAGATTAATATGTATAAAATTTTAATACATTTTATAACAGAGTGCTATTTTCAATACTAGTAGTATTTTCAATACTAGATAGAAAAATGTATCCAGTCTGTTGGCTTACTAAAAGCTGTTGCTCATTATCAGTCTTCATTTTGTTTTTGTTTTTGTTTTTTTTGTTTTTTTTTTTTTTAATTTTTCTTTATTTAGGATAGTCACACAGAGAGAGAGAGAGAGAGGCAGAGACATAGGCAGAGGGAGAAGCAGGCTCCATGCACCGGAAGCCCGATGTGGGATTCGATCCCGGGTCTCCAGGATCGCGCCCTGGGCCAAAGGCAGGCGCCAAACCGCTGCGCCACCCAGGGATCCCCTCAGTCTTCATTTTGGATATTATACATAAGTGAGGGAAGTTAGATCTGAAAGTAAAGAGTTTCATGGACTAATGCTGAGGTCTAGTATGTTTTTAATATGACTGTATTCTCTATTTGATGGATCTGTTGCATCTAGTTCTTCACATATTGCTGTTAAAAAATAGCATGTGTTTATGGAAACTTTACTGTATTTTGGCTTGTTCCCAGTACTTTATGGATATTAAATTCCCCTTTGGTTGTTACTACTATTAATTGCGTGTAGAGATGAGAAACTTAAGGCACAGTGCAGTTGAAGGACTTGTCCACGGTCACAGGTACAACTGTGGAGCAGGTCTCTTAATGACTGTGTTCTTTATTCCTGTTGAAATCTTAAGTGTTAGTTCTAATAGCGTATAGTATGAGTTAAATTTTAAAGGACAGTACAATTTCTGACAGCTATCAGACCAGTGAATGCTTCATTTTTAAAAATATATTCTTTCTTAAAAATTTGTCGTCATCTTGTAGATTCCTCTCAAGGAGAACATTTATGATTATCATCAC
Source organism: Vulpes lagopus (assembly GCF_018345385.1). Classification (NCBI taxonomy): domain Eukaryota; kingdom Metazoa; phylum Chordata; class Mammalia; order Carnivora; family Canidae; genus Vulpes; species Vulpes lagopus. Next base: position 106,076,412 of record NC_054830.1, on the reverse strand, counting down.
TACAACTAGAGACTATGCATGCAATGTGCTTCTTTTCAGTTGTGACATAGTAGAAGATTTTTAAATTTTAAGTCATACACCTCATCTAGAAGACTTGTAATGGAGCACATATTCAATGGGGGTCCCTCAGGGGATGAAATTCTGTAGTTTGGGTTCCAGGGATGTGATAATGAGGGAACACGAACTGCTTTCCCAAGTACATTCATGTTCAGTCTCGTTGACTTTATAGGCTTCTTTTAGGTTTTTTCAAGGGTTTACGTGAAGAACAAGTCTGCCTGTTCTTCATAACACCCTTGGAGATACTCTGACGTTTTTTCTTATTGTTCCTGCAGCCGGCTCCATTTTGTAAGTAATTCACAGGATTTTGCATTTAAGTGTCTCCAGCCCCAATAAACTGCTTCTTTTATCAGATGAAAGCCATTGGTTTTGTTCTTTTCTTTAGCCACCAGGAAGATCGAGGCCAAATTAGTATATATTAGAAATAACTATTTCATTACTCTACCAGGGCTTTTTAAAATAAGTTATCACAAGCCTTTAGAATCTGGTGAAATATTTAGATATACATAAAATACATTGTATTTTCAAGAGGTTCTTGCTTTCTGTGAAACATATATTGGACCCTTAGAATAAAAATCCCTGCTTCTGATCTTTTCATATCCTTATTTCAACCATTTAGCACATATGAATATATTGTGCTATGTTTCCTTGACTTCATAGAAGTAAGTTATATGTAAATGAAAAAAAAAGCCGGGGAGGGGGGGCTCTTGGGTGGCTCAGTTGATTAAGCTTCTGCCTTCAGCTCAGGTCATGATCCCAGGATCCTGGGATAAAGCCCCGAGTTGGACTCCTTGCTCCTTAGGGAGGTCCCCCCTGCCCCAACCCCTTGCTCTTATGCTTGCTCTTTCTCAAAATAAATAAATAATATCTTTTAAAAAATGATAAGTAAATAGTTTTCAAAGGTTTAAGGTGCTGAGCAGTTGCCCTCTGTATTTGGCAGCTAGGCCATGAGAAATGTTTTAGTCTATCTCAAGAGGAACTTTTTTACTTCTCATGATGATGAAACAGATGGGCTAATATAAATGGCTGTATAGTTTTTGTCTCAGTTTTCAAAAGAAGCAACCTAGAGGTTTTATATATACACATGTGTATAAATGTGTATAAGTATGTGCATGTATGCATGCTTTTTTTGTTCAAATAAATTGTGCTCTGAACACAATTTTGAATGGATAGTTAATGAAGTTACTTCATTTTTACATCTCTTTTCCATGGGTTTTAGTAAAGTGTCTTGATGAAAGTTGTAGAACCACCTTGAGTTTGTCTCTGGGGCTGCAGTTTTTTTAAAATCCGGTTCTCAAGTGAGGGAAGAGTCTTCTTCTGTCTTAGGGTGGTGGTAGAATCACTGGTCCCTATCTTCAGGCTAATTATTCACAGATTCTCCTTCATGTTGAGTTTCTGGTGGGAGGTTCTGAGTTAGAGAGGCTTTGCCAGGCTTTGCTCTTGGGCTTCCATGTATAAGGGGATGGTGTATGTTCAGTTTGCAGACTTTGCAGGATAGGATGTCTCTTTGTACTTGGCTTTGGAAATTCCTTCCTCTTTAATCTCCCCTTTGGATAGAGGAAGGGAGGCTTAACCTGTGTCCCTAAAGAGTATTCCAAAAACTTTGGCTAGTGAGGAGGAACTCAAGCTAAGGAGAAATGTTTGAAATAGCTATGATTTTTCACCTCTCTTTCCTTTCTCTCTTTGTGAAAGACAATTTGTAGTACATTTTGTCTAAGGGAGATTTGAGTACCCAGCTGGTTAGATATATTTAAAGAAGGGAAAAAAATCACTTGAAACAGACCTTGAAGAAATCTATTATAAATTTGAGTGGGAATCTGAGAATGCTGTGGCATACAGGCAAAACTAATTAAAATAACTGATAAAGAAATGAGATGTAGCTTTACATGGGATTTTCAAGATTTATGTGTTCGAGAATTAGGTTAATAAGCCCTTTTAACTCCATAAAATATAGGAATTTTGTTCTTTGTGCAATTTGAAACCACCATCACCTGTGCCCTCTAGTGCATAGCTGATGAATTTGACAGTAAAATTTTGTGCTGTGGTTCCTGCCTCTGCCCTTGTTACTGCTTAGATTCCTGGTGTGATAGCTTTCTTAGCCTCTCTGATCCCCTCATCCCTGGGTGAAAGTCGTGGCCTTGTTTCTTCCTGCCTGAATGGTCCTGCTGCACTACTCTGGGCCTAGAGGAGTAGTAAGTGCATCCTGGCAAGTGTGGCTATCCCCCTATGCTGCCCAGGCATAGCATGCTTTCCTGGGGGTGTTTATTCTGAGGGAGGGACACTAGTTAAAAATCTCACCTTTCTTATCCCTATCCATATTTACTGAGCTGGTGTCTCAGAGTAGGGTATAGTAGGTCACGTGGGGATCTTAGTATGGTCAGCACTTGTGGACATCCCTCCTGGAGTTGTGATATGTAAGGTGCTCCTGACATCTGCTCCCACCAATGGACCCCCAGTGTAATGGCCAAGTTGCTGTTTGCTGGGTACAGGCAACCTTTTTGAAGATCCCCCAGCCTGTGGTAGCCGTCCACTTTCTGGGAAGATTGAAAGCCAGCCTTAAGCCTTGTGATCCCCACAGATAGCTGTTTGTCTACTTGCTAAAGCTGGTGACAGAGCAACTTCTTATTGCATAACTGCTAGTTATTGGCATGGTAGGTTTTTGACTAGGCCTCCACACCCCCCACCCCGCCTCCACCCCCGCCCCCACCATGACCTTTACTTTGTTCTTAGCTCATTTTAACCTTTCACTCAATGAAGACAGTTGATGAGCTGCCCTTTACTCAACTGGCACATTCTGCATTGTAGAGAATACTGTACAAAACAAATGTTCATTTAAGGTTTCTCTGTCACAAATGGTTTTTCAAGTTTCACATGTCAAAATTGATAGCCTACCAAGGAAAAGCTTAAAAAAAAAAAAAAGACATTCACTTTTTACAGTATACACAATTTTAATAACAAATCTTTCCTGTACACTGCACTTTGTTACCACCCCCGACCCCCATTATAATAGTATTTTCTTCCCACCCCCCAACCCAGTTGCCCACCTCCCAGCAAAAACAAAACAAAACAAAATGGCTCTTAAGGTGATTGAACACAATGTGTTTGGACACTTTTAGTGTCCAGTCTCAGTGTTGACAGGAAGTTTTGCCAAACATTCATGTATCATACTTTTTTTTTTTTTTTAAGATTACCAAGGAAGAAGAATAGGTTAGTTGAAGGAGTAGCCGATGTTTCCAAATGTTTGTAATAGCTGTATGAAAGCTTAAACAGTCATTTTCTATTTGTTTTTGGCCTTATTCAAGTACTATGAGTTTGCCCTAAGTTAAGAACAGGAATATTTAATTATCTATAGATGACCTTATTATCCTTATCTTCATCTTTTTCTGGTTGAAGCACTTTAGCTAATAAAATATGAAGATCATGTCTCAAAACAGACTTTTGAGATAGGTCTGTCACTGTATTGCTCTATTAGGAAAATGATCACATAGGTCAGCTTCTAAAAACATTCTTTTAAAATTTCATATAGATATATATCCACATTTTAGGGAGAGAACCAGGCATTTATAGCGTTTTGCCCTGATAGCATGTGTAGGAAGTATGCCTTAAGAAAATGATATGCCTGTTTTGAATTTTAAGATTTGGATTTAGCGATACAGAGGGCTCATTTTTATTGGAAAGATAGAGTCTAGCTCTTGGTGACTAGCATTAGAATAAGCAGATGGATTTTAATAATTAGTGGAGTTGGAAAGTTCAATCAATTCCATTCATTGAATTGGTATAGAAATTAACTTAGGCACATTAAGAAATTACATGTGTTAGTGCAGATTTTTGGCTTAAAAAATTAGTATCTTTGCTTTTTGATGTTGGCAGTGGGTATTCTCTGAGTTGTGTGTGGATTTGCAGAATTTATCAGCCCACTCTTATTTCAAAAAAGTGATTGAAATCCCTGGCAAGCTGCAGAAATGAATATAAACGATTCCACAAGCTTTTGGTTACTAGGTGGGTACAGTATCATGGCCTTCTTAGCTTTTCTTTTTTGCAGAGAGATTTAATTCTTTCTCTGGTTCTTAATTAAATGGTCTTTTCCCTCTAACCATGAAAGTGAAAAAAGACTGGGGATAGGGGGTAGGCGCCGAAGAGGATAAGACTATACTGATAAAACAAGAGCCCTGACATTGCGTTGCCAGGATCTGCAGTGTAGCTGTGATGCTCTTACACCCCAGCCAGTTGGTAAAAAGAGGACATATGACTAACAGTCTCATCTTCAAACCTGTGCCGATACCGAAGCACAAATAGGCCAAAATTAAATGGAATCCTGCCTTCTACAAGCAACTGAAAAGGGAAGTTTTCACTTTAAATGAAAAAGGAAAATGTCATCTGGCACTGTTAGTTACTTTTCTCTGAGAGCATTACCAAAAAAATGGAGGGCAAAAAATATTATGATTTTCGGCTGGAAAGTGTTCCTTGGTTGCTTTGCTATGCAGTTTCCCGGAATTTACTGAATGGCCTGCTTTTCCAGTTTACTTTTCTACATATATTCAGAATTTTGTCAGTTGATTTTAGCAAAGGTAATCTTTAATGTGAGAATTCTCAGCCAATTATTTCTCATCCTTCTCTTTACAGGTTCAGTTAATGTTGGTTGTGGATGAAATGATGGAAAATACTTCAGTGCTATCCTTCAGGGCTAGTGGATTCTGTGGGTTCAGGACACAGTTGTATTGTGACGGAGCTGTGCCCTGACAAATGGCCATGATTACCCTGATAAATGGGTTGGTAAATTTTAGCTCATGGAGCTCTCATTTGTAATGGGGCTTTCTGATCCAGCCCCTCCATAGGGAAGCCATGAGCTGTGCTCTATGCCGTAAAATCAGCTTCTGTCGCTGCCCAGGCAGGCCCAGGGTCTGGTTTAACAAGAAATGCTCACCGCTCAAGATCAGCTAAACACAGCTGGGCTGAGACTTTGCCAAACTAATTTACCCACCTTAAAACAATAGAGAAAGTACATTTTTACCTTAATTTATGATCTCATCTGCTTTTTTACTGAGACCTTTTCTTTGAACTGTAGGTAGATACCCCTCTCTTAGTATTAAAGAAAAAAATTGAAATTAAATCTGATAGTTTAAACTGTAGTCTTAGCATGTTTGCTGTTCAATCCTGGGAAGAAAATATGCCTTGAATAGAAGGATTTCATGTTAACGGTCATCTTAAGGAAAAGATAACCTTTTTTTTTTTTAATGGTAGTGGTTTTCTCTAAAGATATATGCCCTTTTTTCACATACAATCAATAGTTGTAGAAATGCTTATTTTTCTAAAATCAAGTCAGTCTGATTTAATGGGTTTTGCTACTACATACATGGAACCTCATTTGTGGAAAAATTCTGTATGAATTGGTGACTTGGATCCTAAATCTCAAATATATCAGTTTATTTGTAGAAATCACAATCAAAGAAATGAAATACTTGCAGCTTTTTTTTCTGTGTGAAGAGTGTGGCATCATTATCATTTGTTAATTAGGGAATGTTTCTCTTAACACTCTTTCCCTTTCCAGCTGCAGGTCCCTGGGCCTTGCCCTGTTTGATGCAGATTGTGTAGTTAACCTTTGCTTCACTCTTGGCTGCCTTTTAGCTTAAGCTGAACTGCTTCTGTGGGTCACATTTCAAACTGCTGCCTTTCCCTTTCATCCCTTCACTTCCATGCCACCTTTGAGTTACCACTGTGTGGCTGCATAGGCATTTAGAGTGTTCTCCCACGGGAAGGCTTGTTTCACTAATACGTTGTTTGCTTCACTTAGAAGGAACTGCTCTTAACAGTGTTGATATGTATCTTTACTAAACAGTAAATTTTAGCATGTAATATTTAGAAAGTAATTTTTTCATGGTTCTATTAAGAATCACTGTTATGTCTTTTGCTAGCCAATTATTTTTAATTGGGCTTTTGAGGTTTGAAGATCAGGAAAAGGCAGAAGAAAGAGGTTTACACCCCTTTGTCAAGGCATCTTTGATCGAGGAGTGAGGGAGAATTTTTGTGTGTGCTTTCAAACTAGAGGGAGCAGGTCACAGGATTGTTAAATTGACTCAGTTTATCTCTTTTCTCTCCAAAATAGTTTCTAAATCTTTTTTCACATGTAAATGTAAATATAGGATTTAGTAAACTAATTAGTAAAATGGTGATATAATACTAGCTTAAAAAATTGTCTAAATGCCACAAAAATCAACATTTCCATTCTAAGTCAAACTAGAGATGTAGCACATGAAGTCAGTGTAATTATTTACTATTGATTTCATTGTAATGAGACCTTTTCACAATCACTTGGATTCATTGTTTAAATATATTAAAGAGTCACTCAGCTTATTAGAATTACATAAAGGGTTCTGATTTCATAATGTGGATTTCGATAGTATCTACCAACCCAGGCAAAAACTCTAGAAGAGTGTTTAATATTTAACAGTCTTCAGCATACATGAAATTCTACTTCCCACACTGGCAGTAAATTGTAGATTTGAGTAAATACCAAATTATCATATAAGAGAACTTTGCTAAGTCTCCTTTTAAGCAGCAAGCCAGTTGTGGTACTTGGGATGGAGAGCAGTGATCTAACAAGTATTGATCCATATCTTTTTCTGCTCGGTAGCTTCTTTCCAAACTGTTTTCAGTAGAAAAAAATAACATATGGAGATCTTAGTGTAAATGTTTACACATGATAGTATATAATTACATACATGAAATGTCCTATTTTGAAGTAAGCATTTTTAGACTTTGCAATGAGTGTGAATTAATATGAGTTTTGCTTCATATAACACTTAAAATATGGTTTCATTAAAAAAAATTAAAAATACTTCAACACTTCAAAAACTTAAGTCTCCACTTGGTTTGGAAAATTAGGCTTAATGTCACCATTGGTAAAAATTAGGTATGTATTTAGCCCCTACTATGTAAAATAGGTTACTTATCTGATATAATTTTTGATGATGGGTTGGATATTATACTTCACATTCTTTGTATGGCAGCTGCTGGCATTTGCACTGTCCATAACCATTAATGATGATGAAGGGTCCTTCATGGGTGGGTTCATATTCATTATACGGTCCTTGGTCTGACATGTTTGACATATGGAGTCGTGTTTGGGATCGGAGCTGCCTGTGGTTCTGAATCATTGAGCACTGCCTAATTCTTCTTAAAGTGGGAGGGCAGCACTTCCTGGAGATGAACACTATAAAAATAATAAAAAAGAAAGAAAACAATAAAGCCATTGTTCCTGTAATTACCCGCTGAGTGAAAATGGCATTGTCTGGTTCGGGAAAGTGTTCCTCAGTAGTAACTGCTATGCCTGCAGTAGTTGGGATTTCTTTGTCTCCCACATGGTAACTTGATGAGCTTATTCTTTTTGTATATTCTGTGGTTGGATCTCTATAAGTTGTAGCCATGGCAGTGACAGTGGTTGATAAATTCCAGCAGAGCTGAAATCCGTGGACTGCATCTAGTATATCCTCTCCTTGGGTGTGGTCGGGGCTGTGACATAGGATGGAATGTTCCCACCGACCTTGGAAACTGCCCAGCCAGGAGGCCAGTGCACATATTCGAGGGCTGCATTCCCACAGATTGCCAGAGAGGCCAACGGTTGTGAGGGATCTCAGGGAGTTTAAGATCTTGGAATCAAGACTATTTAACTTGTTGTTATCCATGAGGAGAATTTTAAGATTAGGCATTGTTTCAAACACTGTCAGGTCGATGGCTTTGATTTCATTTCCAGTCAGATCTAGCTTTTCTAAAGTGCCCCAGGTCCACTCCATTCCACATGTCAAGTTGCTAATTTTGTTCCATTGTAAGAAGAGCGTGTGCAGACTGCTTAGCCGTAGGAAATGAGCAAAATTAATCTTCGTCAGCTGGTTGTGCTCTAGGTGAAGCTCTCTCAGTTTGATTAATCCTGCAAATCCATTCCGAGCCAAACTTCGCAAACGGTTTGTGCTCAAATCCAGAAACTCCAGACTACGACAGTCCCAGAACAGACGTACTGGGATAGTCCGCAGGGAGTTGGACCGTAAATGCAAGGTCTGCAGCTTCCGAAGGCCGTAGAAGAGCTCTGGGTGCAGAGATGACAGCTGATTAAAAGACAGGTCCAAATTTTGCAGGTTAATCAGTTGAGTAAAAGTTGTGTTTGGCAAGTAAAATATTTTGTTGGAACTTAAGATTAATTCCTTAAGTTTATATAGTCCTTGAAAAGCATCTTCTTTTACTGTCGAAATTTGATTGTGGTCTAAGTGGAGCCAGGTAAGTTGACTGAAGCTGGCAAATTGATCCCTTTCGAGCTCTGTGATGTGATTGTGCCTCAGGGACAGGCCCAGAGAGCCCTTGTCTGTGGCGTTCGGCACTGAGCGGAAGCCCTGAGAGTCGCAGTAGAAGAGCAGCTTCTCACAGCGGCATTTGGGTGGACACGCCATACCCAGGGCAGGCAGCATTTTTAAAACCATACTCATTGCATATATTGCTGCCAGCATAGGGGCCCCTAATGGCCACTTGAAATGTAAGCCTGCAGAATATAATTTAAGGAAAACAAGAAGATAGGATATTTTTCAGCAGAATGCATGAGCTATTAAAAAAACAACGACATTATGGCGAAAGCTTTCACTGCATACAACTTATATTTCCTTTGCTGCAGGAAAACTAACCTTGTTAGTATGACTAGAACAGAACTTAAACCATTAAGAAAACAGATAAAGCCTGGACTGTCATTAGCAATCTATGCTTTTACCTAAACCTCAAAATCCAGAAATTTGACAGTGATTTCCTTCATCAAACATGAATTCAGTGGCTTATTTTAAAAGCCTGATTCCTTGCTGACTGTACAAGACACACAAATGCATGGACTTACCCATTCTTCTGAGCACATTGGAGGCTGCATTCAGTCGCGGTTGTTAGACTCAACGCAGTGAGTCTGTAAAAGGCTCTAACATGCAGGAGCCTTTGACCAGTTTCGTGTTTCTGTGTCCTAGGCTTTCTGAGTAAAATTGAATCCACCAGGGTGAGTTATTTTTTCCTTAGGATATTCCTCTCGAAAGCATTGGTTTCATTTTCTGTGTTCTCTCTGCTTCCCTCAATCAGTTTTGAATGTAAGTTATTAATTGCGTCCTCCTTCTAACTGCTCAGCTGGTTAATCAAAGCTTCGATCTCTCCTTTCCGCAGCCGTTAGTTCTCTCGGTCTTAACTTGTTGATGGCAGATGGGCGGCTTGTTGCAGAGAAGAGCTCCTGGAGCAGCATGAGTGCATTTACTGAAAAGCTTTTCCGAGAAACGGCACAAGAATGGAATTGCTTATGTGCTGCGACCACACAGAACTGTATATAGGCTGACGTCACCGGGTGACGTGTCTTTTGTTTGGGTTTTCCAGAAGCTTTACTGTTATAAAGCACCGTGCTTTGTAACAGTATCGGGGTCGCTGTAAGACCCCTTGATTATAATAAAGCGAGAAAGAACTCCTGACTTAAAAACATGGTATTCCTTCAGTGTAGGAAGCAGCATTGAGGTTATAATAAAGGCTGCATTCAGGAAGACCCATTGAACAGTGAGTTGGGATAGCAGAGTGATGATTTTTAATGCTTGGAAGAGCCAGTATTAGACTGCCGATTCTGCAGAGAGAGATCATCCAAATAGGCAGGAGCCTGCACGATTTATGAAGTGCAGATTTAACGCCAGCCTGTGCAAGGTAGTGCCTGCTGCTCTGTAGTTTGGAAAGCTACTCAATCACCTTGTTGTCATACTTGGTTAAAATAGAAATGTGACTAGGATTTGCTTTAGATGTGTTGGAAAACTAGCCAGGTGGGCTTGGCTTCTTTGTCATTAAGAGCTTAATACCATAAACCCAGCATAAAGGGGGGGGGAGGGGGGATGGGACCTTGCAATACAAAGTATTTGGTCACTGCTCCTTGAGAATTAAAGGGGAACTTGAATTAAAAAGAGTTCTTTTCTTTCTTTTTTTTTTTTTTTAATTTTATTTATTTATGATAGGCACACAGTGAGAGAGAGAGAAGCAGAGACATAGGCAGAGGGAGAAGCAGGCTCCATGCACCGGGAGCCTGACGTGGGATTCGATCCTGGGTCTCCAGGATCGCGCCCCGGGCCAAAGGCAGGCGCCAAACCGCTGCGCCACCCAGGGATCCCAAAAAGAGTTCTTTTCTGTCTCCTTTTATAACAATCTTTTAATCACATTGCTGATTGAAAAATAATGCTGATTTGATCTATAGATATCTTACTAACTATGAGAAAAGGTTAGAGTGATACTGTATGCCCTAAGTAAACATTAACAGAGGAACAGAAATGATTTAGGACAAGCAGTAGAGCGTGGTTGGATTCTGGTATAGTCCCTTATATTTACCTCTGAATCTCACCTACTCCTTCAGCTGAAAGCCTCAGCTGATGCTGAGTGTGATTTTGGGGCATTGTGGCACCCATATAATAGAGCATGTGCATACTTAAGAGTTCCTACCGGCACTCTTAAGAACTGACTTTGAGTCTAATACTAACTGTTATTGGAATCTCTGGTGAATACAGAAGGTCACTCATACTTTGGAATAGGATCTTTGCCTTGGTTGTTTTTACTTGACCTAACTGTGTCTTCTCCCTGTCGAATAGTGTCCTCACTTTTCAGAACTTGGTTATGAACCTACAGTTTCATGTTAAAAAAGATTTTATTCATTTATTTGAGAGAGCGAGCACGCGCTAGAGAGGGAGAACAGGCACAAGTGGGGGCAGAGGGAGAAGGAGAAGCAGGCTCCTTCAATGTGGGGCTCGATCGCAGGACCTTGGGATCATGACCTGAGCCAAGGCAGGGGATTAACTGACTCAGCCATCCAGGTGCCCCTGGTTCCATGTTTACCTCTGGTAAATGTATGTGAAGGATTTCTCTAACATCAGTCATGTCATATATTCAAGCCTGACAAATGTAAGGTTTTTTACATATCTTACTTTATGTTAATTTGGCCGTCCATGCCAATTTCCGACATACCATTGGTGTTTAACCTGGAGGCAAAATTTTTAAAACTACTCATGGTGTCTGTGAAACCAGAACGTCATTGGCTTCCAGGGATTTTATCCCCCTGGGCAAGAAGTCATCTTAGCTTCTGTGGAAGCATGGTACTGAAGTGAGGGTCGGAAGAACCTGAGGTCCCTTCCTCAGTGCCATGTATAAAGGTGCTGTGAAAAGAGTGGCAACTGCAGGTGTGTAGTCTGAGTCCTCTTAGAAGCAGACCCCACGATGGATTAAAAGTATTAGAGTTTTATTTGGGAAGTATAAAAGGAGAGAGAAAACAACAGGAATACCGTGAGGGCCAGTGGAGTCTTCAGACCACAGGGCAGGTCTGACGCCTCTGAAAGGAGAGAAGGAAAGATTGGACATCTTAGACTGTAGTGCACCCCCAAGCCAGAGATAAGCTCCCAAGCCAAAACTGCCTGTGAGTGGAACCCCACATTCTTTAGAATGAGCCTGTACTAGTACTTCCACATTTTCCTCCTTGCTGGTTAAGGAAGGGAGAGATCTTCTTTTAGACCTAAGGGATGCCACTCCCCCCACTGACCTTCATCTTTTCCATAGTCTTGTCTGTCCACATGTTCTTAACCTAAGTCCATGGACTTGTTTGTAAAATTTTGTTGCTTGTGCATTTTTCTGTGAATAAGTTTTAATCAGATATTCATAGGGCCTGCAGACCTGGGCTACAGAGTTCCTGCTCCTCAGGAACATCTTTCTCCTAAAACATCGAAGGAGAGGGAATCTGATAGTAGTCCGCCCCGCCCCCCCCTTTTAAGATTTTTATTTATTTATGAGCGAGAGACAGAGACAGAGAGAGATGCGCAGAGACACAGGCAGAGGGAGAAGCAGACTCCATGCAGGGAGCCTGACGTGGGACTCGATCCCAGGTCTCTAGGATCATGCCATGGGCCGAAGGCGGCGCTAAACTGCTGAGCCAGTTTTTTGTTTTTTTTGTTTTTTTGTTTTTTTTAAAAGGAAAAGCAGTCCTTGGGATACTGTAAATGCCCTTATTGGATGAAGTCAGCCACTCTCTGATTTCAAAACAAAACAAAAAACAAACCCCCAACCTTTGCCAGGCAGAAGGAACTGGATTAAATTCTCCCTTGAAGTAACCACTTTAGTTCCATGTAGAGAAAAGCATTAGAGTCAATTGGATTAGAGCAACCACAATTAAGAATGAGTTGTATGTGAAAATTTAGAAGAAAAAGCATCTCCTTCCCCGTAGACGCTTGGTTCCTTTCAGCTCTTTAGTCTGCTTGCCTACTTCTTATATATTAACAAATGGAAAATGCTTAAATTATATTATCGTAGCACTGTTATACCAGATTTGTGGGCAAGGGAAATTGCTCAGAGAAGCACCAGTGCAATCAAGAGTAATTATTTTTTGACGCATCTGGAGAAGTGGGCAGTAATGCACCGGAGAAGTAGGTGGTAATACAGCATCACATACCCAGAGAGTTTCTTCTAAGTCACTAGGCATCTTGCTCACTGTACTTGCCTTCTCTTTGGGTTCAAAAGGTTCAGTCTCTGGAACCAAAGAAGATAAGGTGCTTGTCTTAAAGTTAGTGGATTACATGGTTTGCATTGATGGAATTTTGTCATTTTTTTATCTTGATCTTTCTTTAGCTCAAAGGACTAAACAGAGATCTGTGTTCTTTCTGAATTAAACTTGTTTTTGGTTTCATATTAGGACAGCTTTATTTTCCATTCATATGCCTTTGACTTAATTAAAGTGGCAGGACAACCACTGGAAAGTACTATCCATATCATCTCAATTTTCACTGCTTTAGTTGTTCTTTATGACAAGGCAAAGGAGAAGTAAGATCTAATTCATCTCTCTGTGAATGGTTTTAAGCAAAGTGAGTCAAGCGGCAGGGCTTAGGTGCTGTAGTTACATGCATTACTCTACATGAAAGTTTGCTTTTAATATGTATTGCTGATTAAGGAGAATTATTTCCCTGCTCGGAGAGGCAGATGTACAGATAGATACATGGAATTTTCTGTTCTTTTGCAGTAGAGCCAGAGCTTGATTTTGAATTATGCTAAAAAGTCAAATGTTCCCTTAATCATTCCCAAATCCAAAAATTGTATAACTCTAGCACCAGTGATATTGCACAAAGGTGCTCTGTAGAAGTATATTAAAATAAACCTTACTGCTGCCTGTCTTGATCGCTACTTGGAGGATCCCTTCACATTTATCAAAATGGGATAGTCATTTTTCCGGTGGAGGTCCTAGATATTATGGGTCTGAGTATATTTCCTGCTAAGAACCTTTTAGTGTTCCTAGCTGGCAACCTCAAATTTGGGCCTGGGTTAGAGTAAGTGGGTTTTACTAGCCTTCCTTTGTAGAGAAGAAGGAAGATGAGAGAAAGATTATGTTAAATCCTAGAGTTGTTCATTTCTTTTAGACTGTATGTATTTGTGGCAAAGACATGACTGTTCTTTTAAATTTTTTGATTTGCTATTTAGAAAAAAGGAAAACTCACTAAGATTTGTGCTGAACATTAGCTTGTCATCTTCCCAAGAAACAAGGTGTATAAGAGGCAGGTAGAATATATAAGGATTGATGGCCTTACCAGTTTATCATAGAGGTGGATAAAGATAGTGGATAGTCCCAGATGGAGCCAGAGGCATTCAGAACACTGGGCTCCAGGAGTGTTAGCGCTCACTAGACCACTGTCAATGTAAATAAATAGGTGTATGGTTGGGAATCTTTCTTTTTAAATGCCTTTTTAATAGCCAGCTGTCCACATAAGGACATTTTTAAAATCCCCATTTTTTTATTAGATCGTTGTCCCTATCCCTGTTCTTTCTCCATTGCTTTTGATTTTTAAAAGTCCTTTTGTTCTCTTTTTAGTAAACGGGACTGAGAAAGCAGTAGGTTCCACAGTGATGGTAAACTGTGTTCCCTTTGATGCTATAAAACTTGGGAATTTCTTCTAGGGTAGTTGTTCCTTGTGGGGGTGGTGTGGCTAGGGTCATGGTGACAGCCTGATTCTGTTGTTCTAGTGTTATATTCTGTGGGCTAAGTAATTCAGCAGTAAATCTTGGGGTGATGCACTTGAGTCAGACTTCAGGTCAAGGAAAATCTTTCATAGAAGTTTGGTCTGGGGTATGTTTTAGCCATGAAGATCTTTTATTTCACCTAGCATAGAGTTCAGACTAAATAGAACTATCCTAAAGTCTTTGATTAATTCACAGACTGATTGAAATTTGTATTGCCAAGCCCTTTTCTTACTGTTGTGTTGACAGTGGCTTCATCGTGGTCATGTTTCCCCCCTTCCTCTGTGTGGCAGGCTTCATTTTCATTTATTCTGAAATACAGCTCAGTTTGGATTTGTCTTTCCTGTTTCTCCATGTCCAAGTAGCTTTCTGTTTAGGTATGTTTCCTCCTGCCAACATAGGTGGCCCACAGGTATACATACAAAACCATTTGCACAGAATGGAATTAAGAGTAAACATACTCATTCATATTTTCTTGAATAATCTCTTTCAGTGTTAGAGGCCTTTGACCCATTTGGTTAAACTTAAAGGGGTGAATTTGCATGTATATTGGCTAGATGCTTACAGTCTTAATTACTGAACCTTAGAAATGACATTCACTCAGAAATCTGGGGTAGAAGAACAGTGAATGACATGTGCTAAGACAAGCCAAAAAATCGAACATGTGATGGCATCAGTGCAAAGAAAATTAGTAACAAAAATTTGGCCCAAAGAGAAAAAGATCATTTCTTATTAAGAAAGGCTTATAGCAGACAGCCCAGGTGGCTCAGCGGTTTAGCACTGCTTTCAGCCCAGGGCATCATCCTGGAGTCCCGGGTTTGGGTCCCACGTCAGGCTTCCTGCATGGAGCCTGCTTCTCCCTCTGCCTGTGTCTCTGCCTCTCTCTGTGTGTCTCTCATGAATAAATAAATAAAATCTTTAAAAAAAGAGAGAGAGAGAGAGGGCAGCCCCAGTGGCCCAGTGGTTTAGCACCACCTTCAGCCCAGGGTGTGATCCTGGAGACCCAGGATTGAGTCCCACGTCGGGCTCCCTGCATGGAGCCTGCTTCTCCCTCTGCCTGTGTCTCTGCCTCTCTGACTCTCTCTCTGTCTCTGTCTCTCATGAATAAATAAAAATAAAATCTTAAAAAAAAAAAACAGAGAAGGACTTTATAGCAGGATGTCAACATTATAGCTGGGGTAGAGATGAACCCATATCACTCAAACAGTACTGCTAAAGCTTGACATCCTGTGGGAGCTGGTTCTGAATTGCTGCTGCTGCTGCTGTGTGTGTGTGTGTGTATTTGTAAGAGAGAGAATGGGGGGCTCTAATGGCTTCATAGTTTTTCACTTATAGGACTATACCATAATTTATGGACATGTAGTTTGTTTTGAGGCTTTTGGCTTTTCCAGACAGTGTAAAATGAATATCCATTTGATATCTTTGGATTCTCAGGCAAGTTTATGTATAAATTCCGTTTTTTTTTTTTTTTTAAAGATTTTATTTATTTATTCATGAGAGACACAGAGAGCGCGAGGAGGCAGAGACACAGGCAGAGGGAGAAGCAGGCTCCATGCAGAAGCCTGATGTGGGACTCGATCCCGGGACTCCAGGATCATGCCTTGGACCGAAGGCAGGCGCTAAACTGCTGAGCCACCCAGGGATCCCCTATGTATAAATTCCTAACCATAAAATCACTGGGTTGCAGAGTATATATGCTTAAAATTGATAGTCATTGCCACATTAGCTTCCAAAAAGTTTTAAATCATTTCATACTTCCCCCAGAAGTCTGTAAGTGTTTACTAACCACCCATCACCTCCCTCCCTACCCCCACAACGTATTTAACAATATTTTGGAATAGATGGAAAGTGCTTTCTTTTGTTTCTCTTCACCTATGAGTAGCAGTGAACATCATTTTGTATGTAGATGTATTTCTATTTTTGTTCCTTTCTGCTAAATTTGTTATTGATTTTCTTTGCATTGATGCCATCACAGGTTCAGTATTTTTTCCTTTGTATTTCATTTGGTCATTCCCATGTGGAATTGGTCATTTTCTTAAAGATTTGTAAGCTATTTTTTATTAAATTAATTTTGGGGGGCACCTAGGTGGCTTGGTCAGTTGAGCGTTTGGCCCTTGATTTTTGGCTCAGGTAATATGATCTTGTGGTCATGGAATTAGGCCGCATGTTTGGCCCAGCACTCCGCTCAGAATCTGTTCTCTTCTCTCCTTCTGCCCTTCCCTGTACTCGTGCACACTCGTTTTAAATAAATAAATAAATATTAAATAAATAAAATCTTTTAAAAATTCTTTTTTTTGTTTAGTATTTTATAAATATTTCTTCCAGTTATTCGTCTTTGAAAGATTTTTGCTTTATATGTTTAGTGTCTAAAATGATGAGAATGTTCTTAAAAGAAACACACACGTGCTGTATCCAACGCCAGTTGGATGAACATGAGATGTAAAATCTTCAAGATTCCCTGTTAACCCATTATCTTAATTGAGTAGAGCAAAGAAGATCAGAGTCCTTTAGAAAGTTTTTTTGTAGTTAACATAGAAATCAAAGAGTTCCCTGGTTTATCAACAAATCTTAGCCTTATTTTCACAATCAACTGAGCATTTAACAGTCCTTCTGAAATATCCTTATAATTGAGTCATCTTACTCCCTTTTTCCCCCCTGCGTTATTAGTAGTTTCAAAATTAAGACCTTATTTTATGGCCTTCAAGTACTTACTTTGTGTACCTGTTTGCTTTTAAATGCCTGTTCATGCTTCCAATTTACAGCACCTATTTAATAAGTAGATGATTATTATCTGTTTTAAGAAAAAGAAACCTGATATCTCAAAAAGAGATTAGAATGTCTCAGCTAAATGCTTCAGGTTGTGCCGGGACCCTCTGAGTATTGGCTCTCTAACTTTTCCATATCCTGGATTTCATCATAATTCCCCCCAGAAAGATAAAGGAATGGTTTACAGGTTCATTCTCATCTCCCAGGATTTGGCAGAAAAGATGCCACAAGTTATTTCACCGAAAGCACTGTGGAAGTTCACTCTATGTTTTTTTCCCTGGAAGTACTCTGTTTCTTTTGTACCATTACCTTTTAGGTTGATTAGTCTTTTGTAGAGTCACCTGGGAACCTTTGTCACATTATTTCTAGGGATTAAAATACACCTTGAGATGCCACTAGCTGTTCCAGGGACATATTTCATCCCTTCCCAACTGGGAACAGTTGGACTAGTGCTATGGAGTTGAGAACTTGTAGGGTAGAAATGAATAATTGGTGGACATATGCACCAGTCAAAGCAGTGAGGCCAGTGATACCTGTGGCAAAGGTAGAAGTGGTTTGGGGGAGTTGTGAGTTCATTATAGGAGAAAAATTATTCTTCTGATGCAAGGATCAGGTCTTTGAGAGTAACATGATTGTTCTTTCACAGGTCACCACCAAAGGGAGTAAAATCCTCCAAGAAAGTTTAGTTTTTAAAAAAAGATTGTATGTATGTATGCATGTATTTAAGAGAGAGAGAGTGTGTGTGTGTGTGGGCACGCACCCTCACAGTGGAAGAGGTAGAGGGGAAGAGAGAGAATCTCAAGCAGACTGCACCAGGTGCCCAGCACAGCACAGAACCTGATCCCACGACCCTGATGTCATGACCTGAGCCAAAACCAAGTGCTAGAATCCGCACCAAATAAGCTACCTATACACCCCTAGTTTTTAATACTTCTTAAAAATCAGTGTGTTACTTAAATTAACCCTGCGTGTAACTTTCCTGTCCAACTCAGACTCCCTCTTAGGTCGTTCAGAACTATCAGGCCCAGCACAGTGGAGAGTACTGCTGAATTATGTGTTGCTCTGAATTATTTTATCTCAGAGTATAAATTCTAAAAGAAGGATTTTGACTAGTCCTGCCTACTTCAGTGGATGCAGAGTTAGGTGCGTAATAAAGAGTGTGTCTAAATAAACAGAAGTTTGGCCACACAGGAGAAAGTTGGAGTGGCTGCTTCTTGCTTCTGTTGAAGGTGGGTTTTGAAAGCCGTTTCACTGTCTCCGCTAGGACTGGGTTGCTGGAGGCCATCTAGCAACCTTTGCCTCTCCCCAGTTCAGCTGTTACTTACTTGCCAAGGGGAAGCTATATGTTGAAACCCCAAATATGCCATATCTTTTTCTTAGTTCTTTGTCACTGCTTTAGCAGGACATACATATCAAATATGATTGAACCTAGAGTCTCTCAGGTAGGTAGGAGCTGAGAGTCATTTATTTTAAATGTTTAAATGAGCAACTTTCTTTTGGCATAACTAAAACTAGAAATAAAAAATCCTAACAGCTTTAATTTAACTAACAGCTTAATTTAATTACTTCTCTTTCAAGAAGTAAAATCTTGTTTCACAGATCAACAACCTTTCCACTTTCATCAAGCCCATTCTTAAGGTTGTATGTATATGCATGTGTCCTTACCCCTATTGTATCTTATCTTTTTTTTTTTTTAATTTTATTTATTTATTCATGACCAGAGACACAGGCAGAGGGAGAAGCAGGCACCAACCATGCAGGGAGCCTGACTTGGGACTCAGTCCCAGGTCTCCAGGATCACACCACAGGCTGCAGGTGGCGGCGCTAAACTGCTGGGCCACCGGGTCTGCCCACCGCTATTATATTTTAAATGATTGGAACCCTAACCTTGTGTGTGTATATACACACATATTTTAAAGGGATGCTTTGATTGATTGATTGATTGATTTAGGATGCTTTGATTTAAAACGTCTATTTAGTTTAACCTAAAATCTTCAGCAAATGACTGCTTCTGAACTGCCCTTTCCTGATCAATGTGGCATAAACTTTTATTTCCTAAAGTAACAAGAAAGACAAATTGATTTTTAGGGTAGTTTGACAAATACAGAATTAACAGATTCCTGGTGTGGATTGCATCTTAAAGTAAATTTTGCTCTGTGGCTATATACCTCAAAATCAAATTTGAGAATTTTGCTTTTATGTAGCTTGTAAAGTACATCCTTCTACACAAATTGAGAAAATTTCTGGATATTCGAGGTTATAAGGGTTTGGGTTCTCATGAGGTCATTGTGCCCAGCCTTTGCATTTCAGGTAACCGATATTTTCTGGGATAAAAGACCTACTAGAGGGGCACCTGTGTGGCTCAGTTGATTTGAGTGTCTGTCTTCAGCTCAGGTCATGATCTCAGGGCCCTGAGTAGGGCTCCCCACTGAGTGGGGAGTCTGCTTGTCCCTCTCCCCCTCCCCCTGGTTGTTCTCTCTCTCTCTCTCCCTCTCTCCCTCTCTCCAAGAAAATAAATAAAATCTTTAAAAAAAAAGTGAGAGAAACGATCTACTAGAAACATCCTAAAAATGTGGCTAGGAGCAGCATTAAATTATACTGGGTTAATTTGAGAAATATTCTTGACTTGTGCACTTGTGTGTTTATGGAATATACCGAGACCTTCCTGATGAAATCATTAGTTATAAGGTCAGTTTGATTTTTTTTTTAATCTTGTTTTAATCACCTTTTCCTTAGAGCCTGTTATTTGATCTTTGAGATTGTCAGTAACTAATTATACTTGTCAAGTTCTTTTCTGACTGATGGCCATGAGTAAATCACAGTTAATTCCTTCAGGTTGAAATTCTCAGTCGGTTTTGTTGAGACTCTTCTTTTAAGAACCATTAAATTTTTTTTTTCTTTGTTGAAAGAGAGAGAAAGAGAGAAGAGGGGGTACATTGAGGTAGAGGGGAAGAGAGAGAGAGAATCCCAAGCAGACTCTGCACTGGAGTCTGCTGCAGGGTTCCATCTCATGACCTTGAGATCACAACTTGAGCCGAAACCAAAAGTTGGACACTCAACCAACTGCATCACCCATACTCCTTCTTACTCCTTAATATTACCTAATTTTATTGGCATTACAGGATTATTAAGGGGAAAGGTAATGGATATGACCCTAAACAGATATGAGAGTGACTATATTAATTTAGCACTTTTATTTCAACTCTCAATATTCCTAAAATCTCATCTTGTCTCCTCTCTCTCGTCTGCTAAATAATCTGTATCCCTCAGTATTTCTTTTCTCCTGTAACAATCCATAGAGACCGGGGTAGGGGGAGGGCTGGGGGGCAGAAGGGCAAGTGTCATTGTTCCCATTTAACAGATGGGGAATAAGACAAAGTGAGTAACAAATGTTACATACAAGGCACTGAGAAAACATGAAAACACAACTCCTCACCAAACTATTCATGTGCTGTACTTGTTTGTGTACTGATGGCATATCTATACCAGAACGTCTTGAGGGCATTGAAAAGTAGAACACTGGGTTAAATTCCTTTGTCCACGTGTCTCTCTCCTGTGATTAGTATGTGTTTTTTATTTTACATTTGTTGGGTGGGCATTTTGTCAGGAAAAGCATTTTATGTACTTGTTAGACTAACCTACCTGATGTCTTACCAAGGTGTTTCCAAGTATATGGCTAGTTCTATCTGGGTGTCTTACTTTTGTCCCTTTTGCTTTCAGCTGCCATCGATTTTCCGTTCTGGTTAAAATGTTTCCCAGTGCAGGGCAGCCCCAGTGGCACAGCGGTTTGGCGCCGCCTGCAGCCCGGGGTGTGATCCTGGAGACCCTGGATCCCACGTCGGGCTCCCTGCATGGAGCCTGCTTCTCCCTCTGCCTGTGTCTCTGCCTCTCTCTCTCTGTCTCTATGAATAAATAAGTAAATAAAATCTTAAAAAAAAAATAAAATGTCATATTAAAAAAAATGTTTCCCAGTGGAAATTCAACTTCCTGACCTCTCAAGCAATGTCCATTTACATAACTCTTTCAGAGTGACTATTACGTTCTTTTCTGTGCAATACAATTAGATTAAGCTTGGGGAGAACCTAAAAATATATGGCTGAAGTAATGTTACAAAGCTGCATAAGATATTAACTGTGATCTATCATGGTACATCTTAACTTTAAAATTCATTGTTTCACATTGTTTTAGTGCCAGGTACCATCTTTGACATTCATGTCTCAGAGTTCATCAAAATCAGATGTAACCTGTTTGTGGTTGCAGTTCAAGGAGAACTGGTTCATTAATGAAATTGGTGTAAGCGGAACCTTTTAAGTGAAAGTCATGCCTTGACTTCTCTTCTTGTGCTAAAACTCCGGCAGGTCCTGCCATCAGATAATATGGAGCCTAAGCATTGTAAGCTTAGGTTTTTATAACCAAAACCACATGGTTCTCCCCTACCCTAAATAAGCCCATTTATTTTCCAATCTTTGGCTTAAAAAAGAAAAAGAATGACTTTTAAGAAAATGTTGATTTGAACAAAAATAGATATTGGGTATAATTACATTTCCCTATGAGTCATTAAAATGTGTATCTCTTATTTTCCAGGCTGGACGTAAAGAAAGAAGTGATGCACTCAATTCTGCCATAGATAAAATGACCAAGAAGACAAGGGACTTACGTAGACAGGTAAACTGGAAAAATTGTCAGTTGCTTTCCCAAGTTCTCACTTTTGTAGTTTTGGTTAAAATTTTGATAAATACTGAGCTCATATGTTTTATTGGCATAAAGGATAGATTTTTCCACAGGAAACTGCTTATCTCTCTTTGATGGCTAATAAGGTTCTAAATGACTAATAAAATCTTTTGGGGCCTGGCATAATACAGTCCCACCGGGATGGACTGAATAAATTAGTTCTAGTGTGAAAAGGATGTACAGCTACAAAAATGAATTTACAATGACTTGGGGACCTATGACAAAATCCTGAAGGATTGTGTGATATTAGCTTACATCCAGGAGAAACAGAAATCACGGTTATTTACTTGACTTGCCCCATTCTGATTACACATTTGAAGCTCCCTTAGATCCTTAGGGGAGATGTTTTTCCAGTATAAATAGGTGGGTCTAGAGATAATTTGATTTGCTCAGTTTTCTTAGTAAATACATAGGAAAGAGTCTCTTCATTTGTTATATAGTCCCATTAACATTTTATTTTTATTTTAGTTTTTTTTCCCATTAACATTTTAGAATCCAATTGAGTTTTAGTGTTTAAAAAACATAGGGTTGAATTTAAAAAACAATGTATTACGATTTAAAGCAAAGTTTATAGTAATAATAGTTTCCAGTCTTTAGTAGGGTGGCATTTTATTCATCATGTTTGATAAAAAGCAAAATTAATGATAGAATGTGTATTTGTTTTCCTTACGGTAAAGTCGTGTCAGAAATGTTTATAAAGATAACCTTTCAGGTGTAAGGTTTACAGTGTGCTGCTAACCCTGTTCAGATAAACTATAAAATACTTAATCTCTCTTTTCACTTTTAGTTAGCCATTTAGGCTAATGACATATATTCCAAGGTGATGGGTCAGTTCTGCTTTCTGTTCAGCTTTGCTTTTATTCCTTTAAGATAAAAACTTTAGGTTTGTAATTCCCAAGGATAAAAAAGGGTATTATCTTGAAACCTGAGATTTTGTTGCTGAAACGCTGTAACTATAGCATAACCATTATTTTCAGGATCATGTTTCCTATGTTGCAGATTATATAACTGCATGGCTTACATGAGTGATCCTTGTATAAGTATAGGCAGGCTTTCATGAGCTTCCATTAAGATTTAAAAGTACAAGAGAAAAATAGTCTAGTTCCTTGGTAGAAATAAAATCAAATTTTTACAATTTATTTATTAGCTCCGCAAAGCCGTCATGGACCATGTTTCAGATTCATTTTTGGAAACCAACGTTCCACTTTTAGTATTGATTGAAGCTGCAAAGAATGGAAATGAGAAAGAAGTTAAGGAATATGCCCAAGTTTTTCGTGAACATGCTAACAAATTAATAGAGGTAAGTGTATTAGCAGTTTCATTAACTGTAGGTAACTTGATAGAGTATGGTGATTTTTAAAAATCATATCATTTAATCAAAAAATATTAGGGGCTGGGCAGCCCCGGTGGCGCAGCGGTTTAGCGCCGCCTGCAGCCCGGGGTGTGATCCTGGAGACCTGGGATCGAGTCCCACGTCAGGCTCCCTGCATGGAGCCTGCTTCTCCCTCTGCCTGTGTCTCTGCCTCTTTCTCTCTCTGTGTGTCTCTCATGAATAAATAAATAAAATCTTTAAAAAAAAAATATTAGGGGCTTACCTAATATACAGTATGTATAAGGTCAAAGTATCATTACTTTACATCTATGCCAAACTACCATTTTGGTCAATTTACATTAATTATGTGCGTGATTAAATATGGATAGTTCCTATGTCCTAGAAACTTAACATTTCCACTTAATGTTAATGCAAATAAAGATAGGTCATGACATACCTGAACTTACAAAAACACTGTAGAAGGGGATAGTAGTGCCTAGAATTTGAAGAAATTGCATGGTCTATATCCTAGGCTGCATGCACCCTGGCAAATTACTTAACCTTTCTAAATTTCCATTTCTTTTCTGTAAAATGAGGGATACTAATGATACCTATCTATGGATTATTTTGAGATCTGAAAGAGATGATGTATGTCAGGCGCTTAACTCTTTGTCTGAGATATAGACTCGTTCCAGTTATCATGTTTTAAAGTTGAAGAAACTTGCTGTTAATTAGCTATGTTTGAACAGTAGAAATCTATCCAAGTGATTGTTTTGTGAGATGACAAGAAAAAAGGGAAGTCAATTGCTATTTAATTTCCAGATAAGTTGGGCTTGCTACTGCTTTTTGATAAGTGAAATTATGTTATTGTTTAACTTACTCATTAGTTTTAAAGTTTGACCCATAGTAAGCACATACTCAAGTTACTTGATTTTGTAACTTTAATGTAGAATATCTAATATTTGGAAAAGGTATTCCATAGACCATTTGGTAAGATGGTCATTATATTAGAACAGAAAATGGGCCTATTATGTAAAATGTATGTCTTGTACATTTGTATTTATAATGACATTCGGCCAGGTTAATGTCATAAAAATATTCCAAGGAAAACATCAGTGGTTACATTAAATGCATTACTAATTTTACATCTGGTTTTCTTTGACCAATTAAATGTTCCTTGACCTAATTTGATTATGTACAGAATACACAGATCAGTCTTCTTCTTTTTTTTTTTTTTTTAATTTAAATTTTAGTTAAACTATAGTGGAGGGATCCCTGGGTGGCGCAACGGTTTGGCGCCTACCTTTGGCCCAGGGCGCGATCCTGGAGACCCGGGATCGAATCCCACATCGGGCTCCCGGTGCATGGAGCCTGCTTCTCCCTCTGCCTGTGTCTCTGCCTCTCTCTCTCTGTCTGTGACTATCATAAATAAAAATTAAAAAAAAAAAAAAAAATTAAAATAAACTATAGTGGAGTATTGATTTCAGGAGTAGAATTCAGTGATTCATCATTTAAATTCAACATGCATTCCTCATCATGACAAGTACCCTCTTTAAATACTCATCACCCCTTTTGCTATCCTCCACCCATTTCCCTTCATCAACCCTTAATTTGTTCTCTTTTAGAGTCTCTTTTGGTTTACTCCTCACCCCCCCCCGCCAGCCCCGTAATAGTTAATCTGTTTGGTTTCTTAAATTCCATATATGAGTGAAATCACATGGTATTTGTCTCTCTCTCTGATTTGTTTCATTTAGCACAATACAATCTAGCTCCATCCTTGTCTGTTGCAAATGGTAAGATTTCATTCTTATTGATGTCTGAGTAATACTCCATTGTGTATATGTACCACATCCCTATCCATTTCTCAGTTGATGGACATTTGGGTTCTTTCCATACTTTGGCTATTGTTGATAATGTTGCTATAAACATTGTGGTGCATGTATAGCCCTTCTGTATATTTGTATCCTTTGGTTAAATACCCAGTAATCCAATGGCTGGGTCATAGGGTAGTCTATTTTTAACTTTTTGAGGAAGCTCCATACTGTTCTTCACAGTGGCTGCACCAGTTTGCATTCCCACTAACAGTTCAAGGGGGTCCCCCTTTCCCCACATCCTCACCAACACCTCTAGTTTCTTGTGTTAATTTTTAGCTGTTCTGAAAGGTTTGAGGTGCTCTCATCATGGTTTTGATTTGTATTTCCCTGATGCTGAGTGATGTTGAGCATCTTTCCATGTGTCTATTAGCCATCTGGATATCTTCTCATTTTAAATTATTTTTAAAGATTTTTTTCATTTATTTATTTGAGAGAGAGAGAGCAAGGAGAGGGACGATCGGAGAGGGAAAATTAGACTCCCTGCTGAGTGAGGAGCCTGATACAGGCTGATCTTGGGACCCTGAAATCATGACTTGAGCCCAAGTCAGATGCTTAACTGACTGAGACACCCAGGCACCCCAGCCATCTTGATGGTTTTTTTTTTTTTTTCTGGCGGGGGAGAGGGGAGTCTCTTTGTGTCTTCTGCCCATTTCTTAACTGGGTTGTTTTTTGGGGTGTTGAGTTTGTAAGTTCTTCAGAGATTTTGGATTCTAGTCCTTCATCACATATGTCATTTTTGAATATCTTCTCCCATTCTGTAGTCTGCCTTTTAGTTTTTGTTGATTGTTCCTTTCTCTGTGCAGAAGCTTTATTCATTCATTCATTCATTCATTCATTCATTCATTCATTCATTCATGAGAGACACAGAGAGAGAGGCGCAGAGACACAGGCAGAGGGAGAAGCAGGCTCCATGCAGGGAGCCCGACATGGGCCTTGATCCTGGGTCTCCAAGATCACGCCCGGACCGAAGTCCGCACTAAACCGCTGATCCACTGGGGCTGCCCAGAAGCTTTTTATCTTGATGAAGTCCCAGTAGTTCATTTTTGCTTTTGTTTCCCTTGCCTCTGGCAATGTGTCTAATAAGTTGCTATGGCCAAGGTCAAAGAATTTGCTGCCTGTGTTCTCCTATAGGATTTTGATGGTTCCTTATGTCACATTTAGGTCTTTCATCCATTTTTATTTATTTTTGTGTCTGGTGTAAGAAACTGGTCCATTGGGATCCCTGGGTGGCGCAGCGGTTCGGCGCGTGCCTTTGGTCCAGGGCGCGATCCTGGAGACCTGGGATCGAATCCCACATCGGGCTCCTGGTGCATGGAGCCTGCTTCTCCCTCTGCCTGTGTCTCTGCCTCTCTCTCTCTCTGTGTGTGACTATCATGAATAAATAATAAAAAATTTAAAAAAAAAACTTAAAAAAAAAAAAGAAACTGGTCCATTTTTCATTCTTCTGTGTGATGTCCAATTTTCCCAACATTATTTGTTGAAGAGACTTTTTTTCCTTTTTTTTTTTATTATTATTCAGTATTTTTTTTTTAATTTTTTTTTTAATTTTTATTTATTTATGATAGTCACAGAGAGAGAGAGAGAGAGAGAGAGAGGCAGAGACATAGGCAGAGGGAGAAGCAGGCTCCATGCACCGGGAGCCTGATGTGGGATTCGATCCCGGGTCTCCAGGATCGCGCCCTGGGCCAAAGGCAAGCACCAAACCGCTGCGCCACCCAGGGATCCCGAAGAGACTTTTTTTCCATTGGATATTCCTTCTTTGTCGAAAATTAGTTGACTCTATAGTTGTAGGTCATAGGTCCATCGTCTTTTTTTTTGTTAATATTTTAAAATTTATTTATGATAGTCACACACACACACAGAGAGAGAGGCAGAGACTCAGGCAGAGGGAGAAGCAGACTCCATGCACCGGGAGCCCGACGTGGGATTCGATCCCGGGTCTCCAGGATCGTGCCCTGGGCCAAAGGCAGGCGTGCCACCCAGGGATCCCAGGTCCATCTTCTATATAAGTTAATGATTGTCTCATTTGGAATTAAAATCAGAAGAGTATTATTTTGTGTCTCCATTAAGCATTATTTTGTTCACAGTAGTCACACGATAGCACGAGGTATAACCTCCAGATATACAAAGATTGTCTTTAGGAAGCCAACCTTCTATAAGTAGTCTATCAGAAAGTATGCCTATAAGATGAAAGCAAGGACAAGCTAAGCTCAAGGCCTAGAGTAACAGGTATTGGTAGTGGCAGGGGGCTCATTGTGGTCCCTGAACCTGGTTCCTGAACCTCAGAGGGTAATAAGCCCTTGTCTGTAGTGCTGGAGGGCTTTTTATTTGGGTCTGCTGCGTCCTCCTCATCAACACAACTGACACTTGCTGGGCATCTGCTGTACAACCAGGTGTATGCAAATATAGTGCATTTTCCACAGTAGCATTTCTTGGTAAGGAAATTGAGGATTAGAGAGGTTAAGTCACTTACCTAAGGTTCTCCAGCAGCAGGGCTGTGCCTTTTGAGCTTGCTAGTGTAGTAGACAGTGAGAAGTGTTATGTGTACCTGGTGGCTCTGGAGATCCTGCTTCAGGAGCATTGTCCATGCTTCTACTTTAAACAGAGGCCCCTTTGAGTTTAGAGTTTGTGTTCCCTAATACAACTCCGTTCTGACCTCTTTATCACCCCTTCCCCCCATACTTATATGTGTATTAAATGACACATCTTTTTTATTGCTTGAGGCATAACTAAAGGCTTTGTACTACCACTCTACAAGCAGTTGAATTGCATTTATGGTAATAGAGATACTAGAATATATAATTGCATATGTGCTTGAGAAGGAAATGAGTTTTCAAAGTGTTGTAGAAGCCTAAAATTCTTGACTCAAGGCAGAACGTTATTCTTCATTGTCAAGGCTTCTCTTCCCCATAATACTATTATATTATGATGAGCTCTGAACTAGGTAGAGACTTGTTTTAATGAACAAAGGTGAAATACTTCATTTGTTTTGTTATCTCTATACTTTTTGTTTCATTAGTTCCCCTTAAATGGGAGTAAATGTCCGCTGAAATTGGCTTTGGTAGCCATGTGTAGTTTTTTCCTGGGGTTTTAGGGGAAGTAATAGTACTTGAGAAAGTTGAGTAGGGCTAGTGGCCTCGTCAGGAAATGAGAGGCTCAGATTCCGCAGCCACTGAGAATTCTGCCAGATAGGTTTGTGTTTCTAAAATACTGCAGTAAAAAACAGGATAAAATAGAATGAAATACTGAAGTAACATTCTGTGCTGACCATGTGCAGTTAGCACAGACCCCACAGGTAAAGGGCACGATCCCCAACAGGATTGTTCTCACTGTAGATACAAGCGACCACATGTTCTTTTGACCCAAGTGGCTTTAAATTTAGGAGTTCCCATAACGCCCCTCACATGAATGCTGTACTTCAAATGCCAGCTGCAGGGCAACCTCAGTGGCTCAGTGGTTTAGCGCCGCCTTCAGCCCAGTGCCTGATCCTGGAGACCCCGGGATTGAGTCCCACGTCGGGCTCCCTGCATGGAACCTGCTTCTTCCTCTGCCTGTGTGCCCCCCCCCCCAGCCCCTTGTATGTGTGTCTCATGAATAAATAAATCTTTAAAAAACAAAACAAATCTTTAAAAAAAAGCGGGGGGGGGGGATCCCTGGGTGGCTCAGCGGTTTGGCGCCTGCCTTTGGCCCAGGGCGTGATCCTGGAGTCCCAGGATCCAGTCCCGCATCAGGCTCCCGGCATGGAGTCTGCTTCTCCCTCCTCCTGTGTCTCTGCCTCTTTCTCTCTATCATAAATAAATAAATTAATTTAAAAAAACAAAACAAAACAAATACCAGCTGCAAGCTTGGAGTGTCCCCAGGCTGCCTCCACTTCTGATAACTGGCTACGAATTTGAGGGCTTCCCATGGCCCACTTGAGGTCTGATAATATGCTGGAACAAATTCTAGAACTCAGGAGAGTGCTATACTTCCCATAACATACCTAGGGGTCCACTAGGAGTTACCTCATTAGCATAAATTATCAGGGCCAATGAGGAATAATAAAGACATTCCTATCATTAACTAAAGCAATCTCAAGAACCTGGAAGTTTCCTTCCTGGAAACCAAGACAGAGAGTGAATATTCTTTAACATACAACACCTTCCCATTGTGAAGGAATGTGAAATGCCTGGTTTTCCGGTGGATGGCTATGCAGCCATAAAGCCACATGGAAGAGGTAAGACAGGGCTGTTTGTTTCCTACAGCCATATTGCATCCTTTTTGTGGCCATTTACCCAGTGACATACCATTTTTCTCACCTGGTTGTTCTTGCATTGTTTTTGTTGTTCTTATCCCTGGAGGTTCTTCCCTTTGGGAGATAGGTTGTCTTTTCTCAGGAATTGGGTCCTTCTCTTCACACCACAGAGAATGAGTTTTTTTCTCATAGAATCATAGATTCTCATTCTGGTATGTAAATCTCCTTCAATGTAACATTCGTGTATTGTTACTTACATTTTCTTGGACTGCTTCTGTGGGGGGACTTTGCTGGGTTTTCTGGTGGTTGGGAAAGGGAAGCCACAATCTCCTTTTCTGTAACTACTCTGTCTTTTTTTTACTGCTGTACACATGTGAGTTGAGAGGAGCTTTAAGTGTAATTTACATACCTGATTTGGACGAAACAGTATGGAAAAGGAATGTACAATATCTTATTAGCTTTTTGTATTGATGACATGTTGAAATATAATATCTTGAGATTAAAACAGCAAATTTTTTTTCTAATTGCATCTTTTTTAATGTGGCTGCTCAAAAAAATTTAAATTCCTAGAACCTTTCAGCTTGCCACTAGAAATCATTCTCTTGATTAAAATAATTCTTAGTATATATTTGGCCATCCAGCCTGTTTAGAATGTCTTTGTTTTTATCTTGCTCTCTTAATTATCTAGATAACACATGTCTACCTTATTCCTGTATATCCTTTTTGGTAACTTCCATGATCACCCCACTAACATTGGGATAACTATAGGAAGCATAGTTTATATTCTAGCATCAGCTTTGTGGATTCCAGCTGTCAGCTTCCCACAGGAGATTCTGTTTCTGTGCTGTCCAATACTTTTCTTCTTTTTCTATTTCCCAATTTTCCCCATGAATACTTAGATGCTGCTGTGTATCAGATATCCACTCTGGGCTTAGATGCACTCCTCTCACATCTGATCCCTATACCGGGTAGTCTTGATATATTGGGTGTTAGAAAATGTTCTCTTCAGCAATGAATTGCAGCCAGGCTTTTCCCAGAACCATTTGGGGATGCTGTGCCATTGTTGTGGTAGGGATCTAGACTCAACATAAAAGCTCTCACTAGCCAGAGCTTGTTCAGGGTTACTGTATAACAGCAGTGCTTAGGCTCATTTGCTCATTTGCCCCTTCGCTGTTATCTCAATATTAGAGGTATATCAGGAGTTTTTGAAAGCATCCCTATGGACCAAGGTGCCTGAGGAGAATAAAAGCACCAGATTATTTGGTGTGGTTTTGGGATACTGCCATTTAAAAATACAGTTATTTATAAAACTAATGAGTTGCATTTTAGAAAATTTGTAAAGTGAAAACACAAAGAAAAAGAGATAACATTTTGGAGTAGATATATACTTACTTTCTATGTAGGTTGACTTTTGAAAAAAATATACAAAACTGATACGCTTGTTTTTTTTTGAAGCAAATGATACCTATTTTATTTGAGAGAGAGAGAGAGCACACCAGGGGGTAGGGGTAGAGGGAGAAGCAGACTCCCCACTGAGCTGGGAGCCCAATATTGGACTTAATACCAGGACCCTGGGATCATGACCTGAGCTGAAAGCAGTCACTTAACCTACTGAGCCACCCAGGTGCCCCAACGCAAATGATACCATAATGCGTTATGATATAATGTGTTTTCCTCCTGCTTGCCATATCATAGCCATTTTATTGAATTATGAAGTAGTCATTTATATCATTTCTGTTGATTGCTTACTGGTTCATTTATTTAACTAGTCCCCTGCCATTAGGCATGTAAATTTTTTAGTTTTCGTCTTTCATTATTACATTAATTTTTTTTACATTAATGTTTTGATAAACATAATTGTGTTTTGGTTTTGGGTTTTTTGTTTTTAAAGATTTTTAAAATTTATTCATGAGAGACAGACAGAGAGAGAGAGGCAGAGACACAGGCAAAGGGAGAAGCAGGCTCCATGCAGGGAGCCCGATGTGGGACTCAATCCTGGGACTCCAGGATCACACCCTGGGCCGAAGGCAGGTGCTAAACCACTGCACCACCCAGGCATCCCATGTTTTTTGCCATGGTTCAACCCAGTTGCTCAAGTCAGGTCATCCTTGATTTGTCTTTTTCCCCTCACATTCCATATTTAATTTACAAGTCTTCATATTCTATTCTTTATTCCATGATCGCCTCCCTAGTCCACGCCATCCTATCTGTTCTGCAGTAGCTTCCCAGCTGATTCTTGTTCCTCTCTAGTCTCTTTTTTGCAGAGCAGCCAGCATGACCCCTTTAAATCAGATCACATCATTCCTTTGCTTCAGGACCCATTCAGCTGTGGCTTTTTAGACACACTTGAGATAATATCCTAAAAACCCACATTCTTTCTTTCTTTTTAAAGATGTATTTATTTACACACAGAGTGCATGTGTGGGAGAGCAGTTGGGGGCGGGGGAAGGAACAGGGGCAGAAGGAGAGAGAATCTTAAGCAAGCTGCATACTCAGCTCAGAGCCTAATATGGGGCTCTGTCTCATGACCTCGAGACCATGACCTAAGCCAAAACCAAGAGTCAGTCCCTTAATTGACTAAGCCACCCAAGCCCCCCCTAAAACCAAATTGTGAACTGTGGTACATAAGGTACCCTGCCTGCCTTTCCATCTGCCTCTAGTCTTTCTCTTCTTTTTGTCCAGCCCCCCCACCCCTGCCTTTAAAAAGATTTTTTTCCACATGAAAACTTGGGTGCTGCTATTGTATGATAGCTACCCCTTGGGGTTAGATGCACTCTTCTCACATTTGATCCCTAAACTGCATGATCTGATTTATTGGGTGTTAGAAAATGTGTTCTTCATCACTGAAGTGAAGCCAAACATCATATCACCACCTTATGTCCTCTGCACTGCCTGGGCTCTCTGCCTAGAATGTTCTATCCATTTATCTTCTCACCCTCAGGTTTCTGCTCAAATGTCACCTCTGCAGAGAGGCTTCTGGATCCCTCATCCTCTCCGTTCCACCTTCCACCATTTTTTTTAAACCTATCACCTGTTTTATAGCTTCCCTAGCATTTTTCACTATTTGAAATTATTGGGTCTGTTTGGCTTTCTTATTTTTCTGTTCCCCACTTCATTCTCCAAAGGAATGTAAAGTCTTTGAGAACATGGGTCTAGAACAGTGCCTGGAACATAGTAGGTGCTCTCACTAACTACTAGTTGAATGAATGTACTAGAACTTAGGTGCTTAACCTTCAGATCCCCGGACCACCGTCCCCCAGGATTCTCAGTCACTGGTCTCAGGACTGTACTTTGAGAAATGCAGAGCTGTATGTTATGACCGAACATCACTGTTATTGAGCCCGATTTTCTTCTCTGGTGTTTGTAATGTTTATACAAAGAGCATCATAATACATCATTCCATATAATGTGTGCATGAAGGGATGAATTGTAAAATTTGGGGGGATGTGAAGATGAAGGAGAAAATTTTGAAACTTTTTAAAAATGAGTTGATATTGAGCAATATTTTTGTTTGCTAGCACAAAGCTTTCAAAAACGTATAGCAGGGACACCTGGGTTGCTCAGCGGTTTGGCACCTGCCTTCGGCCCAGTGTGTGATCCTAGAGACCAGGGATCGAGTCCCATGTCGGGCTCCCTGCATGGAGTCTGCTTCTCTCTCTGCCTCTCTCTGTATCTCTCATGAGTAAATAAATAAAATCTTAAAAAAAAAAAAAAAAAAGTAAAGCAAATGTCTTATAGTTAAGGGAGGAAAAAAAAATTGTGAAAGATTCTTATGACAGATATTTTTAGTGTTCCTGATATGTCCCAGTCACTGTTCTAGGCCCTGGGGAGATAGTAATGAATAAAACAAAAATCCCCACCCCCATGAAGGTTATACTCTACTAGAGAGAGAAAGACAAAATAATTTATATAGTGTGTTTATTTTGTATAATGTGTTATAAATGGCACTGAGATGATACGTGAAAAAAGTTATCCATTTTATCAGCATTTTAAATGGAAGCTGAGCTAAAACTGCTATTTAAGTAGCATTTTAATACATGACCAAAATAAAATTGGAGCAGATGTGTTGGCACTTGCTAACTTGGTTTTTGGAAGTCTTATTTATTGCTTTAATAGAAATACTTTTTTTCCAGACCAAGTAAAATAATATAAAAAGGTTATGCTTTAATTTGGGGTGTCACGTAAAGTTACTTCAAATATATAAATAGTTTCTGAGTATATTAGGGATAACACCCACTTAAAAATGGAAACCTTTTATGGTGCCTTCTTTGTATATTACAGTGTAGAAATACAAGATTAATATCACAAATAAAGACCATATACTGACTCTTAAGGTTTTACAAGCAGGAGAAAATTTCTCCAGCTCCTCTGTGTGCACCCATTTAGTGTCCAAAAGGCTGTGGGGAGCTTGCTGCTGATTGGATCTTTACTAAATTACACTGTGTTTTATATGAAAAAGCAAATAACGGAGTGTTTGCTGTGAAGTAGTTCTTAACTTTCTCAGGTTCTGGCTAGGACTTCTGCCTGTCTCATACCACATTTGTCAGTGGATTCTATTACCACATGGTATGGAAGTCCCTTTTCTTATGCGAGGGATGTACAGAGGTTGTGTGTCCCCAGGGTCAGTGAGTAAGGGAGTAAGAGCTGAGGGTCATAACTGGTGAGCTGGGTGATGCTTCTTTTCACCATTTTTTTTTTCCTGCTCTACAGTTGAGCACTGAGGGCTTTTCTTTCATCTTATGAAAGGGCAAGGCTGTGCTTCAGGGTAACGATAACAGCTTTTATACTTGATTCTTCCTCCCATATCAAGTTAATGATTTCTTTATGTCACTCTTCAATTTAAAGTGTATTGAGGTAAAAAATTTATTTTGTTGGAAATATTAACCTTTTTGTCAATAATGCAACACCCGCGTGTCCATTTTAATTGCTTCATTCTTTGCCTACCTACTTTGGCTGTGAGCAGCTTAATAGCTAAAGAGCAATCAGTTTTCCCTTTTAATTTTGCTTTTTTCTAAGTCCTTTTTCAATTTCATGAATTGAGAGTGAAATAAGGAAAATGCCATTCACGACATCTTGCCTATAAAAACTATGTATCATTTAGTATCCCTTTCCCCACAGCCCCAGAGCTTGCATTAAAATACGTCTCTTGGGCAGCCTGGGTGGCTCAGTGGTTTAGTGGTTTAGCGCCGCCTTCAGCCCAGGGCGTGATCCTGGAGACCCAGGATGGAGTCCCATGTCAGACTCGCTGCATGGAGCCTGCTTCTCCCTCTCCCTCTGCCTCTGTCTTTGCCTCTTTCTCTCAGCGTTTCTCGTGAATAAATAAAATCTTAAAAAAATAAAATAGGCCTCTTATTTTAATAAACTTGCTACAATTAGATTGTATCTCATTCGTTGTTTTGTGTATTAAGAACCAAAAAGTAAATGTAACTGGTATGCTTTTGAGTTGGATTATCTTTACTTGTTGCATTGCCCCATGCTCCATCTGCACCCCAAAGTACTTCCCATTATGCA
The DNA here is from genome assembly GCF_018345385.1 of Vulpes lagopus. NCBI lineage: Eukaryota > Metazoa > Chordata > Mammalia > Carnivora > Canidae > Vulpes > Vulpes lagopus. The sequence continues at coordinate 106,041,905 of NC_054830.1, read as the reverse complement.
AGACTTACTGGCTTTAATGAGTCTTTTTACTGCAAATCAAATGATCTGCATTATTACTTATATTCTGTGGTTTGCTGATAATGCACAGTAAAGTAGCCCTGAAGAAGGCTCTTTAAGGAGTATTTGAATTGAACACTGACCTTATATGGTCCACCTGTGACATCTTCAGTATTTTATCAGTGCTTCTGATAATACTGTAGACTGAAATTCTTGTAAATAGCAAATGAAACGAAGCTTCATTTTCTTAGGACTGTAGTATGTTTAAAGAAGTTGGTGTTCTTGGGGGGCGGGGAGGAATGCTGACCTTGGATTCCAAAATAATTTGCTAAGCCTGTTGAGCTGGTCTGCTCATATTTTCAAAGGTCTATAAATTCAGATGCATGAGGCCATGCAAAACAAGTGTCTTGCGTGTACTATTTTAACACGTCATACCCAAAACAAGTGTTGGCTGAGCTTAACCACCTAGTCAAATTTTAGGATGGCTTAGTGAAGGTAGTAGATGAACCTTGTTTTCAGGGAACATCCAGATTCTTTTCTCTTGGAGCATCAGTAGGAATGACCAAGGAAGCATTCATTGCCCATTCTTCACCCTGCTCTAGAAGTGTTGGCGTATCACTAGAGATGATGAACTGATGTTTAGGCGGACACCCTATCTAGCTGTACTGAGAAATTACTCAGGCTGTTAGAAATAGGAACTTTTAAAGTGTACGTACGATAACAAAATAAATAGAAATGATTATTGTATCATCTGGGTGGTGATTTACAATTAAAGCCTTTAGAGGGGATCCCTGGGTTGCTCAGTGGTTTGGCACCTGCCTTCGGCCCAGGACATGATCCTGGAGTCCCAGGATCGATTCCCACGTCGGGCTCCCTCCATGGAGCCTCCTTCTCCCTTTGCCTGTGTCTCTGCCTCCCTCTGCTCTCTGTCTCTCATGAATAAATAAATAAAATCTTAAAAAAAAAAAAAAGCCTTTAGAAAAGTACCAAATAGCCAAACTGTTTAAAATAGTTCATGATATTTTAATAAAGTCACAATTTCTAATCTTGTTACTAGAGATGCTTGTATTTATATCCTGCCTCTTCCTAAAATTAGATTTGATAAGGCTCATTTCAAATAAAGATATACATCATAAAATAATGGAGATATAGAAAATCAGAACCTATGAAAAGAATAATAGTGTTGAACCATAATTACCATGACTGCATTTGGATTTGGCGAGGAGCTTCCTGGTAGCAAGGGGGCGGGGGAATGAAACAATGAATTATTTAGTTCTTGTCTTTTTTTTTTTTTTTTTTTTTCCCCTTTTAGGACTATTTATTTATTTGACAGATTGAGAGAGCACAAGCATGGGGAGTGGCAGAGACAGAGGGAGAAGCAGGGACCCTGGTGACACAGGGCTCAAGGCTCCATCCCAGGACCCTGGGATCATAAACTGAGCCAAAGGCAGACACTTAACCGGCTGAGCCACTCAGTTGCCCCACTCCTTGTCTTTAGAATGGAGGGAAGATGCCCATTTTTTCATGGGAAATAAGTCTACCCTACCCTAAAAAACGCGAAAAGAATGCTTACATGGGTCTTTTATATATTTATATATAAAGATTTAATGATTAAATAGGGCCTCAACATTCTATTATCTAAAACACCGACAGATTCCACATTACTCTTTTTTTTATTCTCGTAATCTCTCTCTTAAAAGGCAAGGTCATATCATTCAGTTGCCACTGAGTTAAGATGCAAAGAGCTGTGATCTGGTGAGGTGCCTAGCATGTGGTCTTCAGCCTCCCAGTGACAATATTGGGGAGGACAGAGGGCTGTGAGTCTGGTGCTTCCTTTTGATCATCCCAGTATAGCTTTCTCCTTTCTTTTTAAAAATGGTGTACAGGGGATCCCTGGGTGGCTCAGCGGTTTGGTGCCTGCCTTTGGCCCAGGGAGTGATCCTGGAGTGCCGGGATCGAGTCCCACATCGGGCTCCCGGCATGGAGCCTGCTTCTCCCTCTGCCTGTGTCTCTGCCCCTCTCTCTCTCTGTGTCTCTCATGAATAAATAAATAAAATATTAAAAAATAAAAATAAAAATGGTGTACAACCTTTGTTTATGTTTTATTTTATTTTTAAAGATTTTATTTATTCATATGAGATAGAGAGAGAGAGAGAGAGGCAGAGACACACAGAGTGAGAAGCAGGCTCCATGCAAGGAGCCCAACGTGGGACTTGATCCCAGGACTCCAGGATTACCCCTGGGCCAAAGGCAGGCGCCAAACCGCTGAGCCACCCAGAGATCCCCTTTGTTATGTTTTAAATGTATTTTATAAAGAGCATATGTTTACTTTTTTATTACTCAGTTTAGCTGGATTTTTTTTTCCAGTTAGAGAGTTTTGTACATACACATTCATTACCTTTATGACATGTGGATCGATTTGTACCATTGCATTTTGTTCTTTCTCCTTAGACCCTCTATTTCCATCCCTCCTCTGTTTCTAAGTATCTTTCCTCTTTTGGATTGATTGAGCCCTCTCACCTCGTATTTTTTTCCCTTTCTTTGTAAGTGGTAAACTGTTTTATTCGTAGTGGCTGGGGGTGTTAAAGCATGCATGTTTAAACTCAGAGGTTTAGGTTGATCTGTATCTTCTCCTCTTTCTGAAATAATGTCAGAATCTTAGAATGCTTTAACTTCCATCATTCTCCAATTCAAGTATTACTGTTGTCCAGTACTTCGGTTCTTTTAAGCTTTAGCCCCATTGATGTTTCTGTATTCATTTTTTTTAACTTTGCTGAAATTGTACTTGATAGATTATTTTCATTGCTTCTCCTTCTCGCATGTTGTTAAGCCTTCGATCTGGAATTACTTCCCTTCTTCCTGAAGCATTTTTGTTAGAGACTCTTAGCTAGGGGAAAGATCTGTCTGGTGTAAATGCTATCAACTTGTTTTGGGTTTTGTTGTCTTAATATCTTTATTGTGCCCTACGTGTTGGAAAAATAATTTCATTGAATATACAGTCCTAAGATGATCTCTGCATGATGAGCACTCTCCCCCCTCCTTCCCCCTCCTGCCATGATTTGAAGATACTATTTCCCCATCTCTGGCTTCCATTGTTGCTGTTGAGAAGTCAGCATTCAATCTTACTGAACTTGCTTTGTGAATAATTTGTATTAACTTTGACTGTTTTAAAGATCTTGTCTTTGTTGTTGTAAAGCTTCACTATAGTATGTCCAGGTATGGATTTTATTCACCTTGCTTAAAATTTGTGTACTGAAATCTGAAACTATATTTCATCCACTCTGACAAATTTTTAACCGATACCTCTTTCACTGTTGCTGCTCCCCCATTCTCTGTCTTTCCTTATGAATCCCTCATAGTTGAATAGTAGACCACAGTCTAACTGTACATCTCTTAATTCCATGTATCGTTTCCATAATTTGTTCAGTTTGACTTTACAGATTAATAATTCTCTAACAGTATTTAGTCGATATTATTTTCAACTTCTAGAAGTTACTAATTTTCTCTAGAAGTTCTACTTTGATCCTTCTCCCAATATGTCTAGGCATTTTTTAATACGTTTTCCTTTGCATACTTTTTCTTTTAACACGAGGAACATATTTTTTAATACTCCAGTTTTGATCATTTGAGTATCTGCAGTCATGGATCTGATTACACAATTGTTTAGCTTACTCCTGCCCAAGATAGTTTATTTCTTGTGTACATCTTGCATTTTTTATAGTAAATTAACATTCCTGGCATTTTGCATAGGAGAATTCTTTGAGACTAGGGTTTAGACGATCTTCCATCAGAGAAAATTTCCATTTATGTTTCCTCCTGCCAGTTGTTTAGGGATACCGCTAACACGTAACCAGATCAGAGACATTTACCTCATGAGGGCCATGGTGTTGTTGACCCATTAAAAACCCAAATTCTGATCACAGAATGGCTCATACTCTATTTCTCTTATTCACCACCCCCGAATAAACAGTTTCCAGTGTTTGCTTTTTCCTCTTTGAATTTCTGCCTTCTCATAGCCAGCTTTGGATAATTTTCCTTAATTAATTAATTACCTGGTTAGCCCTGCATTTAAAAAACAAAACAAAATACAAGTTTTGTTTTTAAGATTTATTTATTAATGAGAGAGACACAAAGAGAGGCAGAGACACAGGCAGAGGGAGAAGCAGGCTCCCTGCAAGGAGCCAGATGTAGGACTTGATCCTGGCACTCTAGGATCAGGCCCTGAGCGAAGGCAGGCACTCAACCGCTAAGCCACCCAGTTGTCCCCAAACCAAGATTTTTTGAGGTATAAATTATAGGCTATGAACTTCACCTTCACTCCTTTTTTTAACTATACAATTCAGTGATTTTTACTAAATTTACAGAAGAATGCAGCCAGTACCACAATTCAGTTTTGAATTTTTCTGTCTTCCATGCTTGCTTCATTTTTTAGTGCCTCATCCTCTGTTCTGTCATCATGTCGCTTGTGGATTTGGGAGTAATTAGTAGAACTGGTTCTGAAATTTATATGATGTGCAGTTGGGACTTCTCACTTAATGCATGGGAGGTTTGGAAAGTTGGGTTATTGTTATTCTGCACTTTTTTTTGAGAGATCATACTCAGCCATTTTAAAGAGGATAACTTAGGTGGTTGCTTGACCCAAAGCCATAATGGTGAGTAACTTAGGTTTTGAGCTTCAATCTCTTCAGCCTTATGGTTGTGGTATCACTACTTAGACTTCAAAGCTCCCTTTTCCAAAGTACTTCTCACTTGTTTGTCTCCCACAGAATGGGTATAGGCTATTATTAGGTCATTAACAGTTCCTTAATTTATTACCCCAAACAAAAAGAAATCTTCACTTTCTTCAGATGCTCCAGAATAAAGGGCAGTGGAGCACCTCAGCCAAATATGAATGAGAAGTAGTTACTCAAGGCAGTGGGAAACAACTAGTATTTAAACAAACTTCAGTTTCATTTAAAGTCATTAATACATGTATAATAGAGAATTGTCAAAATGGGGTGTTTTTCTACTATAGAACTTCATAAATTTTATTTCATAGAAGAAAATCTAGTATAAAGGTAGAGTTTTCCTAAATGTCTGAAAAGTTGTCTTTTCTGTAACATCTAGATGTTATATTTATTGGCTGACACAGCCTGGCTGTGACTTTTTTTTTTCCCTCCACAGTATAAGTTGTTACTGCAGTACTCCTGAAACCAGCAAAAATTGAGGGCTTTTTGTTTTGTTTTGTTTTGTTTTAAATCACGGAGTTGTTGGTTTTCTGAAATGTTCTGCTCTTCTACAGGGCCCAAATTTACACAGTGTAGGCGTAAGTAGTGCAAGAGGCCTTCATGATTTCAAAGCTAGTGGTCAATCTTAAATCTTAGCCCACTTCTTGCATTAACAGGAATCAAAGACGTTTAAATACTGTGATAGGAGAGAGACATTTATTCTCACAGCCAATACAGAGGTACTTACAGTGCTGTGCCAGGTTCTCTACAAGTTAGATGCTAAGTATTTTTATTTTAAACTTCAGAATCTTATTCAGTTTCAGTATTAATTACTCTCCCAAATTTCTAGAGCTCCAGAAAGATACATTAAGGGAAACCTGTCTCCTCACCCTCAGCTCTCACTGTCATCCAGCCTGGTGGTAGTAGATGAGGTTAACCTCTTGAGTCTGAGAGCTGCAGAGCTATGTTTGAGATGTTGCACTTGCAAATTTGTCATTGTTAGAAGTGAGTAGCCCTGTCCCTGAAGGGTGAATAGAAGCTCATTCATCTGGAGAAGACTGTCAGTGACAGGCTCCCGCTTCCTCCTCCTCAGCCAGGCAGGGTGGCCTCCTGAAACAGGCAATGTACTCTTGGAGAACATTACTGCCTCAGCAGTGCATCAGAAACCATTTTAAGTAATGTTTTAAAAATAAAGAACAAGTCTTCCATAACTATTATTTTAGGGTTTGCATTAGAAAACAGGAAAGATGGTTCATAGAAGTTAGCCATTTCAGCCCTAGCCACACACCATGCTCAAGTGTCTCATCTGCAGTGGATGGTAGTTTACATAATCTTTGCTACTTAATTTAAGTATTTTTCTAGGTTTTACAGATTCATAAAATTGGGAGAGTATAAACTGAGGTAAAGTTGTGGTAGTAATGACTAGAGAACGGAAGATAGAAACACAGTGACAGACCTTCCTGAATTTAACACTTGGCTGGCCTCCCAAGTGGCAGGAGTGGTGTGGGGATGCTGGGTGTTTGTATGCTCACTTCGCCGGGAATTGTCATTAGTCCTAAACTGCTAATTCAGTGATGAACCTTCCAATTTTATATTTGTTTTTCAAAATATCTTTTTAAGGAATTGAAGCAATAGGAGTTACAGATTCATGAACATGTCTAATTTAAGCTTTACCCTTCACTGTAGCATCATAAAATGTACATTTGAGGAATAATGTTTTTTAAAAGTTTCATATTCAATGAAATACAGTTTTGGTCATGTTTTGCAGTAATTTTTTTTAAGAGAGGGAAACAGTGGGGGGGGGGTGGCAATGGAAGAGGGAGAGAGAATCTTAGCAGACTTCCTGCTGAGCACAGAGCCCAACACTGGGCTCCATCCCAAGACCTTGAGATCATGACCTGAGCTGAAATCCAGAGTGGGCAGCTTACCTAACTGAGCCACCCAGGCACTCCTGCAGTAACCTGTAAACAAATAGAAATCTACAGCCAACTTTATCTGTTACCATTGTGAAGACTAGTGCCTTGTTGCCCAGGTCCAGTTGCTATTAGAAAGTGGAACTGTAATCTTTAGAGGGAGTATAAATGTTAGTTCTTTATAGGATTTTGAAGGCCCCTAAACATTAAAGATCTGATTTAATTTTTCATTTCCTTATATGTTATGTTTAAATTGCACATTATTTCTTTTGTTTCTTCTTATGGTTAGTCATTGCTGGATCCTGATAGTGAACAGGCTTACAGAAAGCTGATAATCCCTAAACATACTACTGCAAATAACAGCCATAATAGTATGTAATTTTTCTTGTGCCTTTATGTGCTTACGTCGGGTAAAGGAGTGAAAATCAAAGGTTATTGCCCTTGCCCTTGTTTACTCTGGCATTTAAGCTCCCAGAAAGTGCCTCTGCCATTCAGCTGCCTGCACCTCTGTCATTCATAACTCTATTTGCAACTGGGGGAAAGATGTGTCTTAGCGCTGTGTGTATTCATTTGGTCCTTGGGATTGCTAATGGAATTGGCAAGCCTGTTCATTTAGAAACATGGGTAAGTGATCACAACCCTCACAGTTGCTACAGAGTGAGTGGCTTTCTCAGCAGCAGCAGGGCCTCCACAGAGCAAGTATGACACAACTTGGGAAGATTGTTCCTGGCTACCTGAGCAGAGTCAGGAAGATGCTTGGGTGGGAAGGAAAGGATTAGTTCAGATGAGGCAGTACCATTCAGGAAAGAGTTGAGCAGTCAGTGCTTTGAAAAATGCAGTCGAAGGACAGTTTTGCTCTTAACTATAGGACATCATCCCTATTTTGTTTTACATTTCTGATGAAGATCGTCTTGGGTATATCTTGATGTTGTCTTAACACTATTTTCCTTTTTTTTTTTTTAAGATTTTATTTATTCATGAGAGAGAGAGAGAGAGGCAGAGACACAGAAACACAGGCAGAGGGAGAAGCAGGCTCCCCACGGGGTGAGACTTGATCCTGGGACTCAGGATCATGCCCGGGGCCAAAGGTGGCGCCAAACCACCAAGCCACCCGGGCTGCCCTTAACACTATTTTCTTAGGTGAAAAATAGCTTTGTGTTCAAGTAAAACTCCTCTTGGCTTAGTAAGCATCCATTCACCCATCACATGAGAATAGCAACTCAGAATTTCTATTTCTTTAAGAACAGCTGCGTAGTATATTTTTATTTGAGAATACCAACTATTCTTTCTTGATGCCCTTGGTTCCTTAGCTTTTCTCATGTTGTTGTCTGTACCATGAGAACCTCTTACTGAAGCTGCTGTTGGAGCAGGTTAGAGCACATGTAAAGCCTGAGTTATATGCCCTGAAATCTCTAAGATTCTGCCACCAGTTACAGTGTGACCTTTGTTACAAGTCTATATAATCTCTTTAGCACAGAGCTTTTAAAAAATTCATTTATCTTCCAAAGTAGGTAACCAATCTGTGAGAAGTTAAACACCATTGGTGCTCTTGGCATGTGTTCTGTAGAAGATCAGGGGTGGGAGTAGGTATACCTGTGTTTTCTTTAGGGATCAAAAAGGAAAATCTTCAAAGATCTTTTTATGGTGTTCCTTTCTTCTAGGTTGCCAACTTGGCCTGTTCCATCTCAAACAATGAAGAAGGTGTAAAGCTTGTTCGAATGTCAGCAAGCCAACTAGAAGCCCTCTGTCCTCAGGTAAGGTATGACCATGAATGTTTATGATACCACCAAATTGGATTCCGGTTACAGTGGAGATGAGGTTTATTTTTTTTTAGTTTTGTTTTTAGGATTTTACATGGAAGTCTTGTGGGGTACAGAACACCAATCCAGAGTTCACGTAGCTTGGAGAAATTTGTGTTTAACTTCAAATGACATTTCACTGAGGCATCACATGTTACTGTCCCCTTGCCCTTCATTTAAAATGCATAGTGTGCTTCACTGCTGGTAAATGGAGGGGGATAGTGACCACAGTATTCTGTCTGTACCCTCCTTGAGAGAGGGCCATCTACAACATCTGGCAGTCCTGAAGTTTGGGTAGTTATCCTATGAGCATGAAGGAGTAACAGCCACCCTCCTATACTCCTTCTTTTAAAAAAAATTTTTTTAAAGATTTTATTTATTTATTCATGAGATAGCAGAGAGAGAGAGAGAGAGAGCGAGGCAGAGACACAGGCAGAGGGAGAAGCAGGCTCCATGCAGGGAGCCTGACATGGGACTTGATCCCAGGTGTCCAGGATCACACCCTGAGCTGAAGGCGGTGCTAAACCACTGAACCACCTGGGCTGCCCTCCTATACTCCTTCTTCTTTTTTTTTTTTTTTTTTAATTTTTATTTATTTATGATAGTCACAGAGAGAGAGAGAGAGGCAGAGACACAGGCAGAGGGAGAAGCAGGCTCCATGAACCGGGAGCCTGACGTGGGATTTGATCCCGGGTCTCCAGGATCGCGCCCTGGGCCAAAGGCAGGCGCCAAACCACTGCGCCACCCAGGGATCCCCCCTATACTCCTTCTTAATGCCTTGGATTTGGATCTCTGTGTTGGAGAGAACGGGATTCAAGACCCACAACCATTACTCTGTAATGTCCTAAAGTAGCATTCTGATACAGATAGTAATAATGTAATCCAGCCTGCTCCTGAATTATAAAAGCTCAAGAACTTTTCTCCATTTATAATGGCATATTGGAAGACTAGTGATTAGGCTAGGTTAAACACCTGGGACTCTTAAAAGACTCTGAAGCTGGGGATCCCTGGGTGACTCAGTGGTTTGGCGCCTGCCTTCAGCCCCGGGCATGATCCTGGAGTCCTGGGATCGAGTCCTGTGTGTTGGGCTCCCTGCATGGGGCCTGCTTCTCCCTCTGCCTATGTCTCTGCCTCTCTCTGTGTCTCTCATGAATAAATAAATAAAATCTTTTAAAAAAAAAAAAGATTCAAGCTTATAGAAGAACAGTTGCTTTTTGTTAAATGCCCAGTGTGTTGCCTGCCTCCTGTGAGAGGAATGGGCTGTGTCTGTGGGGCCTGAAGCTCCTTGACAGTCCCAGGTGTTCTTAAACAGTATAAGTGCCGTTTTTCCATGGAAAGAGGTTCCCTCTCCGATTTCTCACTTCGAGACTGCTCATTAGCATACTGAGGATTTACATTTACTCCCTAAATGTCCTGCCAGATGGCAGTGGCCACAGATAAAGAGAAACAAAGCAGAGGGGCTGGAATAACAAAAGAGAGGTCCCAGGAATGCAGTTTCTATGTTAGTCTGCAACCAGCTTTAAAATATTTTGAGGGCAGCCCCGGTGGCTCAGTGGTTTGGCGCCACCTTCAGTCCAGGGCGTGATCCCGGAGACCCGGGATCGAGTCCCACGTCGGGCTCCCTGCATTGGGCCTGCTTCTCCCTCTGCCTGTGTGTGTGTGTCTCTCTCTCTCTGTGTCTCTATGAATAAATAAATAAAATCTTTAAAAAATATATTTTGAGATCTCATTCATGTAAATAATTCCTGACAATCAAGCTAGGCCACCACAATGAGTAGCACCTGGTTATTAATCTGGGCTCCTAACTGGTGCACAGGTTTAGGGCATTTGTTCCTATCTCACCCATGTGGATCTAGCGTGCCAGTGAGAGTTGGTTTGTCTAAACACTAGTATGATGGGCTGATTGTGAATCCATATTATATTATGGGCATCTTTCCTGTTTTAATCCAGTCATGAAATCTGGTAGGAATTGGTAGCTGCTGTAAAGATAAAAACCACAATGGATTGAGTCACCTGTAGAAAGTTCATGGATGACCGAGTTATATGAAGTAAATTTAGAGTAGATTTCTAAGATTTGGCCTTCTTTTCTCAAGTTTGCCATTTTACCCTATCAGCACTTTGTTTTTAATGTCCTTAGTTCTCCATTTGGTTTTGAAATCCTTGAAAAGTGACAATACTTTCACATACCAGCTGAAACAGATGGTAACATACGCTGATCACACCTACCAAGATTATTTATATAAATGATCTTAAAGCTTAGGAGAAAAATTGTGTGGAGAGGCTTGTAGTTCATAATGAAATGTTGGTGTGCATAAATCATGTGTGGCTGGGGGCCATGTTGCGGTGGTTTGAGTTTGCCCTCAGAGAGCTGTGTTTCTGCCTCTCTTGGGTGGTTTCATTTCTCCCGCTAGGACACACCCTCTAGGAGAGTAGGCCTAAACTATGCCCAGATCACACTTGGTATTGAGTGTATGTTCTGGATACAAAGACGTTTCTCTAAGTGTGTTGCTTACCCCCCAGACCCTGGCTTAGGTTCATTCCTGCCCATGCGCACAAGCAGGGCTGGGCAGGCTCACGATTGCAAATAGAGCAGATGTTTGCAGGCATGGCAGGGACAAACTGTGCCATTTCTACGTGGGGCAGCTGCAACTCTTCTCCAGCCCATTGTTGTTAGGTCCTTTTCATTATTTTTAAAGAGAAGTCAGCAATTGAGATTTTTCTGTCCAGTCTCCATTTTAAATGATTGGTAACTAATGAAAAGTTATGAAATTCTTTGAGGATGGCAAAGAATTACGCTCTTCTGGGACTGCATCTGGCTTTCTCTGGCCCATGTGTTGCACCCTCAGAGGACCTCTTCTTCAAAGGAGCTGGTGGCTATCCCTCTGAGAAAGAGGGTTTTCAGTGAAGCCTTCTCCTCAGTCTTCATCCTGATGTGGGCAGCAATCTCCAGCACCAGGGCCCTTGTCCTTAGGTCTTCCCGTCCACAGTCAGTGGCTTGTTTGATAAACAGAGTCGAAGCAGGTTAATCCACTAGGCTAAATAGTGTGCCAGGAGTTTAAGGTCAGGTTTAATTAATATGCTATAGTGTGTAGACTGTATAGTGTGTAGAGTGTTCCTAGGGAGTATCTTTCTTTATTGTGAGATTGCTGTCGGTATCTGGCCCCAGGATGGAGCACCTGTGACGTGTTTCCAGGCTATTTTTGTGCCTCTCATACAGGCTGTTGCATTTAGGAAGGCCAGTCCCCTGTGCAGGGGGTGCCCTCTGTGCATAACTACCCTGGGGGCTGCTTTTCTCTGGCTCCTCCTATAGTTCGGAGTTGGCTCCTAGACCTTATTGTTCCTTTCTGAAAGGGAGAGATGATAGATGGAACTTCTAAAGGAACTTTTCCCCCATTTTGGGGTTCACCCCATAGCACATTAACTTTTGGAAATGGGAACTATTCTAAAGTACTAACTTTTTAGCGGTTAAGTGATGTGATGTTAGCTTCAAATATTTGAGATTAAAGTTGAGGAGGAAAGAACCTGAAAGTGGCTTGGCTTTATTTTCTTGGGGGATAAAAAAGCACCCACATTTTTTGGTGACATGGCTATTATTAAAAGGAAGGAGGTCAGCTGTCTCTGCCTGCATTGCCTTCTACTCTCTGGCTGAGCTCTCTCTGCACCAGGAGGGGTCCCGCTTCCATCTGAACAGAAACCCCTAGTCTCACATGCTTTTATAAGGAGAAATTCCAACTGTTTTGAGGAAAGATCTGAATCTGTACCCCACGTATTCCTGACATGTCTTATTTGTGAATATTCCTAAGTCTTAGTCCATGGTAGCTGCCTCAGATATTTAACTTTTTTAGTTCATTTGGTGCTGGCCAGGGGGGATAAAAGGAAAAAGAAAAAGAAGGTGATTTCTGACAATTGAGTCTTTAAAATTGTAGGAGGACATTTTGGAAATGATCTCACTTAATATTTTATTTTCCTTAGTTCATTTGTGAGAATGAGCATTGTACATTTAGGTTAATACAGATCTGGCACTTTAATAATTCGCAGAGCCTGGCTTAATGCGTGGCCTTTCTTAGAAATCTACACAAGGTCGAATTAAGTATTTTAAGCCACTGCTTATCTGCATTTCTTTTTCTTTTTTCCATTTTAGTACTTCTCGCTAACTAGAGGAATAACTTATGAAATTGCCTGTTCTTTCTTGTGCCTCCTTAGATTTATCTTCCATATTGCTGCTTTTCCCTTTGTGCTTCTGGGAACACTGATCATTTTCAGTAGCTGACAGGCCTAACAAGCATCAAATAAAGCACAAACCCACACAGGCCTGGCCTGTTGGTGGTGAGAATATATAACTCTTAAAGGGGTATCCAAGGCCCATAGGCCAGGGTACCCTTGTGACCTCAGCTCTCACCTATCTGTTCTTTCACAATCAGAAAACCATCTACCTCTGAACCAGCCTCCCTTTTCCATTTTTGATATTGTCTAATGTTTTCTTTCAAAGCAGTTTCACAAAAGAGCTCGAAGGAGATGCTTCTGACTAGAAGTCTGTACCTTGCCTGCCCCACCCCACTTCCACCCACTCTGACAGGCATGTGCAAGGAACAGGCCAGCAGAGACACCAAGTCTCCTTGCAGGGCTTAGCACTTTGAAACTACTGGTCTTTTGTTTTCTTTTTTTCTGTAAAGTCTCATCTTCCATATCCTAACGTTTGGAAAGTTTCCTTCTCTTCTGTTTTCTTGAAAAGGCTGTATAATGAGTATTCTTCCTTTAAATGTTTGGGATCATTTACCAATGAAGTCTCTGGGCCTGAGTTTTTCTTTGTGGGTGGGGTTTTTTGTTCTTTTTTTTTTTTTTTTTGGAGAGAGAGAGAGAGATTGAAAGCACAAACATGGGGAGGGGGCAGAGGGAGAAGCAGACCCTCCTGGAGCAGGGATCCTGATGTGGAGCTCAGTCCCAGGACCCACAGGATCAGGACCTGAGCTGAAGGCAGATGTTTGACCAACTGAGCCACTCAGGTGCCCTGTGGGAAGGTTTTTAACAATCCAATTTCTGTAGTAGATACAAGGATATTCACACTGGCTATTCTTGAGTGAGGTTTAGTGGTTTATATTGCATTGATTACTACTCTGTTGTTCCTTCCACTTGCTTTGTGTTTAATGTGCTCTTATTTCTCTGGTCTCTAAAATTCTAAGCATTGAGACCATTGGTTTGATAGCTTCTTTTTTAATGTTATACTTAAACATTTAATGCTATAAATTTCTCTTAAAGCACTGCTTTAGCCTCATCCCACAAAGTCTGATGTGTTAGAATGTCAGAAAAGATGTCACTGAGAACATGATTTAGAAGCAAAGACCTGGAGGAGATGACTGAGCAGGCTGTGGAGGGTACCTGAGGGGAGAGCACTCAGGTAGATCAAACTGCAAAGGCAGAGGCTTTGAGGAAAGGGATCAGATATCTAACAAGAGTCTGGGTGGTTTGGGGTCTTTTAAAGCCATGGTAAGGCTTTGGCTCTTTACTCTGAATGACATGGGAAGCCATTATAGGATTTTGATTAGAGGATTGACATGATCTAACTTAGGTTTGAACACTCTCCCTGTGACTTTTGTCAGGAGGAATAGAAACAGAGATACCTCTCAGGAGGCTGTGCTAAGCAGAATAATCTCTCCCCTCCCCCCCAACAAAGATGTTCATTTCCTAATTCCTGAAACCTATGAATATGTTGCCTTTTATGGCAAAAGGAACTTTGCAAAGGTTTAAAAAAAAAAAACCACTAAGCATCTATAAGTGATTAGATTATCTAGGTGGCTTCCCCAAAATAAACATAAGTGTCCTTATAGGAGGGAGCCAAGGGTATCAGCATCCGAGAAGATACTGAGATCATGGAAGCAGGAATTGGAGCGATGTGGCCATAAGCAGAGGAATGTGGGCATCCTTTAGGAGTTGGACTGGATTCTCCCCTAAAGTGCCTAGAAAGAATAGGTCTGCCACTTGATTTTAGCTCTGTAAGATCCACTTTAGACTTCTGGCATCTAGAACTTTAAGATACATATTTGTGTTGTTTTAAACTCAACTACTTTGATAATATGTTACAGTAGCAATAGGAAACCAAAACAGAGGCTATTATGCTAATCCAGGAAAAGAGTGCAGTGGACATGGTGGGTACAGGTTAGAGTCTGGATATATTTTGATGATAGAATTTACTGAAGGATTATATATGAGGTGGAGGGGAAAGAGAAGAGTCAGGGAGAAATCCAAGGTTTTCAGTATTAGTAGCTGGAAAGATGGAACTGTCATTTATTTTGATAGGAAAAAGTAGTTTGGGTGAAGAGTTGAGCTTGGTTTTGTTTTTAACGATGTTATTTATTCATTGGAGAGAGAGCATATAGAGCGGTAGACAGCAGGAGCTGAAGGGAGCAGCAGAGAGAAGGGGAGAAGCAGGCTCCCCTCTGACCAGGGAACCTGATGGTGGGGCTCGATCTCCGGACCCTGCGATCATGACCTGCGCTGAAGGTAGATGCTTAACCGACTGAGCCACCCAGGCACCACCAGGAGCTCAGTTTTGAGCGTGTAAATTAGTATGCAGGACACTAAGTGAAATTCAGGGAACAGATCTGGACAAATATATTAATTGAGATTCATTAGGATACACGTGATGCTTAAAGCTGTGAGCCTGAAAGTACTTATTAATGGAATGAGTAGTATCCCTAGAGTAAAAAGGTCTAAGAACCTCTAAAACTGGGATTCTCTAGCATTTAGAATTTGGGGAGGTGAGCAGTATCTAGCAATGGAGATTGAGGAAGAGTTAGTAAGACCAGACCAGAAACTGATTCTACTTGGAAGCCAAGTGAAAAACAGTGTTTCCAGGAAGAATGTTGATTCACATCAGTAGTTGTAGAATGTGAACTGAGAATTGATCCTTGGATTCAGCAACATGTAGATGTCATAAATTACCTTGGACAAAAGAAGTCTATGTGGAGTTGAGGAGACACAAGCTTGAATGGAGTGGGTTCAAGAGAGAAGAGAGGGATTGAAGTTAGCATGTTGGCAGCTTTTTTAGGTTTATAGAAACATGAGATAGTATAACATAAGATGGATATAGAATTGAGAGTTCCTTTGTTTTTATTTTTAGTTGGGAGCTAAAATTAGCTTATAATTAGCTTATAATCATAAAATTAGCTTATAATGGTTGGGTTTGTTTTTTGTGGTTTTTTTGGGATTTATTTTTTTAGAGAGAAAATCCACATGCATGTGTGAGGGGAGTGGGAAGAGGGAGAGGATCTCAAGCATATGCCCTGTTGAGCGAGTAGCATCTATATGATCAATAGAATTTAGAAGAGAATATTGATACAGACACTAATATCTGTATTGATAATACAGAATAGAGGGAGAATTGCTAGAGCAATGTTCTGGAGCACAGCAGATGAAATGAAATCTAGTGGACAGGCAGAAAGATTGATCTGAGATGGGAGTGTAGATTGAACACCACATTTTTAAAAAGGTAAGATAGTACATGGTTCAGATGCAGGTAGGTGGGTAGATGTGGTCATAGGAACCTATAGACATTATCTTTTGATTGCATTCACGTCATTTAAATAGGAAGCAGCTGAGTTATAAGTTTAAAAGTGAGGATGCTGGGGGGAAGTGTTACAGGTTTGAGGAGAAGATGTGACACAAATACTCATTTAGAGTCCAGACTTGAGAGGAGGACATTGACTGATCAAAGAAATGTCCTCAAACATTATTCATCTTGAGTGATCAAGAATTTTGAAGAAAAAAGGCAGCCCAGGTGGCTCAGCGGTTTAGCGCCGCCTTAAGCCCCGGGTGTGATCCTGGAGACCTGAGATCAAGTCCCAGGTCGGGCTCCCTGCATGGAGCCTGCTTCTCCCTCTGCCTGTGTCTCTGCCTCTCTCTCTCATGAATAAATAAATAAAATCTAAAAAAAAAAAAAAAGAATTTTGAAGAAAGACCACTCAGCACGATTGAGTGCAGGAAATTGTGGGATATCAGAGTGGAGCTGATTGGTACATAGCACAAATATGAGTTGGGAGCTAAAATGATTGGTCCAGGTAGGAGGTACGGGCGTAGTTAGCACCCATGTGTTATGCAGAATCGTGAAACTAGATGAGATTGCCTGCCGTGAGGGGAGGAGTACCAAAAGAGAGAAGGCAGCAGAGATTGTAAACTTGAGGAACCTCATCGTTAGCAGAGGAAGACAAGGCAGCACAGGAGACAAGCAAAAAATAGCCAGAATAGTGGAAATCAAACAGAAAAAGCATTTAACAGAGTCTACCATCACAGCCTGATGAAAAACACCGTGTAAACCAGAATAGAAGGGAATTTGCTCAGCCTGATAACTTCCCACGTAATGGTGCAACATAATATTTAATGGGAACAGACTGAGTCCTTTTTCCCTACAGTCCGAAACGAGATGAGAATGTCCTGTTTGACGTTGTTCTAGAGATTTTAGCCAACAGCAGCATTTTTAAAGTTGCCAGCCATTCGGGATTGGATACCTGGGTGCCTCAGAGGTTGAGCGTCTGCCTTCAGCTCAGGGCGTGACCCTGCAGGGAGCCTGCTTCTCCCTCTGCCTGTGCCTCTGCCTCCCTCTCTGTGTCTCTTATGAATAAGTAAATAAAATCCTGAAAAAAAAAATAAAGGTTGCCATTCGACATGGTGTAATGCCTAGTTTTGGGCCTTTTGCAAATTTATTGAGGAAAAATATTAACACATTAATTTTTATTTCTTTGATTTGTGACAGTATGTATTTTCCCCTAGTTGTTTACTAGTCATTTTTCATTGATCTTAGGTAGGCTGTCCATCTCTTCTCCCCATTTTTCTACTAGTATCTTGGTGTTCTCGTTAATAGATTTACCTAACACTATATACTTCATCTGTTATATATACTTAAATACAGAAGTAATGTAGTCAAATTTATGAATTGTCTTCTCCCACTGTTACTTGGAAATAGGGGAGAGTTTTCTAAGAAGTAAGAAATAGGGCAGCCCGGCGGCTCAGTGGTTTAGCACCGCCTTCAGCCTAGGGCCTGGTCCTGGAGACCTGGGATCGAGTCCCACATCGGGCTCCCTGCATGGAGCCTGCTTCTCCCTCTGCCTGTGTCTCTGCCTGTCTCTATCTCTCTCACTCTCTCTCTCTCTCTCTCATAAATAAAACCTTTAAAAAAAAAGGAAGTAAAATATTTCTATTTATTTATTTGCTTTTAAAAAATATTTCTATTTAAATATTAAATGAAAGCCTAAACAAATGCTTTAGCTTTGTTATCTCATCTATCTGAAAACAATCTTAGCATTTAAATGTAAGCATGAAGTGAGGCTTTAATTTTATTTTTCTCCAGAGAGCACATCAAACATAAAAATAATGTACTATTATTCCCCACTGGTCTGTGATGTCACTTTTATCGTACACTGAATTATGTTCTCTGATAAGGGTCTGTTTTTAGATGATTCTGTTCTAATTACTTTAGCTTTGTATTACATTTTAATTATCTCACTTCATTTCTCTTGCTCTCCCCAAGATTTTTTTTTTTTTGCTATTCCCAGCTATTTATTGCTCCAGATTAATTTGTGGATAGGTCATGCTTCTTACCCCTAAACAAGAAATATGTTGCTATTTGAGTTTTTGTAATGTACCTTAGAAAAGTTTAGTCACTTAGCGTTATTTCAATCATGTGGGTTTCTTCACAGATTTAACCCCCTATATTTCCTATGAATTGCTTTCAAAAAGATATGATAGGGATCCCTGGGTGGCGTAGCGGTTTGGCGCCTACCTTTGGCCCAGGGCGCGATCCTGGAGACCCGGGATCGAATCCCACGTCAGGCTCCCGGTGCATGGAGCCTGCTTCTCCCTCTGCCTGTGTCTCTGCCTCTCTCTCTGTGTGACTATCATAAATAAATAAAAATTAAAAAAAAAAAAGATATGATATTCTTATTTTATTTTCTAACTTTTTTCTGGCATATAGAACAATTTGTTCATTTTTAAAGTATATATTGTCTAACTACCCTTTAAAAAAAAAAGATTTTATTTATTTATTCATGAGAGACCCACACAGAGAGGCAGAGACACAGGCAGAGGGAGAAGCAGGCTCCATGCAGGAGGTCTGATGTGGGACTCGATCCTGGATCCTGGGATCAGCCCTGAGCCAAAGGCAGATGCTCCACCCCCGAGCCACCCAGGTGTCCCTATGGTCTAGTTACCTTAATGATTACTCTTAATAATTGTAAAATTCTTTTTAGGTGACTTTGCAGTTTCCTAGATGAACTAAGGTCATCTCTATTGAGAAGTAATTTTGTTGTCTTTTTTCTAAGAGCTTTTTCTTGTACTTCTCTTTCCCATTTTATTTTATTAGCTATTATTTAACTAATGGTGATAGTATGTTAACATTAATAACATCTTTATTTTTAAGGTAAGTGGTTCTAGATTTCACCACTAAGTATTATGTTTTATGATTATTTAAAGTAGTATGTTAAGTATCTTTCTATTTCTGATTTACTATGAGTCATCAGAAATGAGTATTTAATTTATCACATGTCCTTTGTAAACAGTTTTGTAATGAAAATGAGAAAGTTAACCTCAGACAAGGTACTTTTTCTCCATTATACTGTTTGAGATAAGATATTACAGAACAAAGAGACCAATTTTCTCTTTGTAATAGAGGATTAATCGTATTTAAAACATATAATTAATTCCTTGCCCCTGTTTATTTGGCTCTCTTAGGAAACATTTTCTTCAGCCAGATATTCTTACAAGGTCTAGCTCTGCTCTGATTCATTGATGCATTTAGTGAATCAATTAAAAAATGAAGAGCATAGTCCTCCCTGGTGAAACCTGGTGGAAAGTGAATGAATGGCAAGAAGGAAAAGAGAGAACAAGCCTTGAAATGACACAGATGGGGGAAGACCACAGCATAGCATGTGAAAAGCTGATGGCATATCTCTTCTCATAAATACCTAATAGTTTAAACCCATATACCTTTGAAAGTGGTGGGCCATTAATAATTAGTAAGTGGATGGCCAGGTCCCCCACGTCTCCAAATCTGTATTTGCTAGTTTTGGTGGTCCGGCACTTCCACTTGTTTGTCGGGGGAAAGAGGGGCAGCTGCACTGGTCTGGGAAGTGTGATTGATTCTTCAGTTTGTTAACAAGTCTTTAAGGGCTAAATTGATAATTATTCTTGAGTACTGCTCCACTACATTGGGAATTAAACACATGACCTGAAGGCATGTGGTTCCTATGGCACCTCAGAAAATGAATCCTAGATCCTCCCCTTGGGTTTACATGCTCAGTGCCTCTGTGGTAGCTGTCTTTCTGCTTTATCCGGATCTCCACTCCATCACCCTAGTTTCATCTTGTCTTTGCTTCCTTTCCAAGTTGCATTATTACAAATATATTTATTTCTAATAACTCTCATAAGGACCTTGTACCTAGAAGCGTTACTGATTATTCCCTCAGTTTGATTTAGTTGTTTACTCATTGAATGAAAACCGCAAAGGATCTGAGTAGGTACTTCTCTGAAGAATATATGCTAATGGTCAATGAGCACAGAAAAAGATGTGCAACATCCTGAGCCATCAGAGAAATGCAAATTAAAACCACAATGAGATCTCACTTCACACCCACTAGGATGGCTGTCATTAAAAAGGAAAGAGAAAGAGAGTGGGAGAAAAGAAAAGAAACAAGTGTTAGTGAAGATGTGGGGAAATTGGAACCTTGATACATGCTGGTGGGAATGTAAAATTGTGCAACTGCTTTGGAAAACAGTCTGGCAGTTTCTCTAAAGCTAAACACATGACGCAGCAGTTCCAGTCCTACTTATATATCCAAGAATAACGAAATATATATATGAATGTTCATTACAGCTTTATTCATGATGGCCAGAAGGTAGAAGTGGTTCAGATGTCCATCAACTGATGAATGGATGAATAAAATCTTCTGTATCTGTTTAATGGCCTGTTATTCATCAATAAAAAGGAGTGAAATGCTGGCACATTCTCCAGCATGAAAAAACCTCGAAAACATTAAGTAAAAGAAGCTAGTTACAAAACCCCACATATTAATATGATTCCCTTTATATGAACTGCCTAGAATAGGCAAATGCATAGAATGAATGAAAAGTAAAGTTAGTGGTTGCCAGTAGGTTGGTTTAAGGAATGTTGAGGGAGATAGGAATGACTGATGGTGGATATAGGATTTGTTTTTGGAGTGATGAAAATGTTCTAAATGTTCCAAAGATTTCTGTGGTGATGGTTCACAACTTTGAATATTCCAAGAACTGTTGAATTGTGTGGCTTAAATGGGTGAAATTTTTGGCATATGAATTATATCTCCATAAAGCTGAGTAAGGGGATCCCTGGGTGGCGCAGCGGTTTGGCGCCTGCCTTTGGCCCAGGGCGCGATCCTGGAGACCCGGGATCGAATCCCACATCAGGCTTCCGGTGCATGGAGCCTGCTTCTCCCTCTGCCTGTGTCTCTGCCTCTCTCTCTCTCTCTCTGTGACTATCATAAATAAATAAAAAAAAAAAAATTAAAAGCTGAGTAAGTTTTGGTTGATTTTTGTTGTTTTTGTTTTTACAGAGTACTTTTTATTTTATTACTTATTTTTTAGAGAGAGCATGTGTGAATGACGGGGGTGGGAGGCAGAGGGAAAGAGAGAATCTTAAGGAGGCTCCATGCTCTGTGGAATCGACGTGGAGCTCAATCTCACAATCCTGAGATCATGACCTGTGCTGAAATCAAGAGTTGGATGCTTAACTGAGCCCCTCAGTCACCCCTAGAATTACTTTTTAAACTTAACAAATTATACAGTTGCTGTGCAGAATCTGACATACCAGATGTTCATCACAAGGTAATTAGGAATGGTGGATAACTGAATCAAACCTAGAAATTGTGTAATAGGAAAATTGCGATGTACATCCATAGGATGTAATAAGAAACAATGTTTTTAACCTGTATTTAATGATATGGAGAAGTACTTAAAAGAAGAAACAAGATAGTGTAATGTATTTTTTGACATACATACTTAACATACATTTGTGTATAGAAAAAAGCCTGGGGCAGCCCGGATGGCTCAGCGGTTTAGCGCCACCTTCAGCCCAGGGTGTGATCCTGGAGACCCCGGATAGAGTCCCATGTCAGGCTTCCCACACAGAGCCTGCTTCTCCCTCTGCCTGTGTCTCTGCGCCGCCCCCCCCCCCCAACAAACAAAAAAACTTGAAAAAATCCTGAATACAGTGTCAAAAATTTTAAAGAGTTGCCATCACAGAGTGGAGAGAACAGAGATAGTTTTATTAGTTTGTTTCACTACATATGTGCATTTCCAGTGTCTTTCCTTTACGCTCACACTTACAGCCTATTGTCTAACACTTCTCTCTTCCATCTTTGTGAGTGTTGTGGTGGAACATGCGGTGTCACCGGTGCTGGTGATTGGTACACGTGTGAGACAAAGCCGCAGCCACTCTACTGCCCAAAGTGTCCCACATACTTTATTTTCCTGACTCTGAAAGTGTAAACATGAAACTTCAATTTCTTTGCAGGTTATCAATGCTGCACTGGCTTTAGCAGCAAAACCACAGAGTAAACTGGCCCAAGAGAACATGGATCTTTTTAAAGAACAGTGGGAAAAACAAGTTCGTGTTCTCACAGATGCTGTCGATGACATTACTTCCATTGATGACTTCTTGGCTGTCTCAGGTAATGAGCTGGTTTTCCAGAGAAGCATGTGAGAATGTGCAAAATTACTTTTGTCACAATAGTGGACAATCAAAATGCCCCCTAGTCTGAGCAGATAAATTATTCTAGCAATGATATTGTGATGCTTTTCATTTTATTTATTTTTATTTTTTTTAATTTTTTAAAAAATTTTTATTTATGAGAGAGAGAGAGAGAGAGAGAGAGAGAGGCAGAGACATAGGCAGAGGGAGAAGCAGGCTCCATGCACCGGGAGCCTGACGTGGGACTCAATCCCGGGTCTCCAGGATCGCGCCCTGGGCCAAAGGCAGGCGCTAAACCGCTGCGTCAGCCAGGGATCCTGTGCTTTTCATTTTAATTAAAAAAACAACAACAAACTAGCACTCCTATGAAGTGGGAATTGGGGCTAGTCTTGATCTTAGAAGCAAGAATTAGAAAGCTGGCTGGCATTTTTGCCCTGTTCTTGTAGAGTTAAGATTTTGCAGCTCAGCTGTTACCTGTATGGCACCGTCACCACCCAGCCCTTTTGCTGATATTGTATTTGGAAAACACATTGACCTGGGTCCTGGGAGAGGCTGTATTTGTTAGGAGCTTGTGAAACTTAGGAGAAGGGATTCATAACACCATCACCTTTAGTTCTTTTTTACCCCACTCCCACCCCACCCCCCACACTTCTTGGAAAGCTGCTTCCTTTCTCAGAAATGATCATAGTTTAACTGCACCATGACAGACAGAAAACAGAGAGGAAATATTTAAGTGCCATTTAATTATGAACTTGCAAAAAATAAATCTGGGTAATTCACCTCACAAAAACAGTTGATTTCATTATATAAACATAAACTGGTAATGACATAGTAAATTGCATTCATATAGAAAATGTCTGTCAACTGCAATTCACTGTTTATCACACAGAGATAAATTTCAATCCATCCCCTTCAAGTTGAGCAAGTATAAATGCATTCTTCATTTAACAGGGCCTCTGCTGCCCTTAGCTGCACTGCTCGTTTTCTGGAGGTGCCAGGCTTCCTGAGGCTGGTGGCTGTGGGCAGTCAGTGGCTGGGTACTTGGAGGACTCAAATTTGCCTGTCACCCCAGGGAACCACAGGCTGGAACATGGGAGATGTGAGTTTCAATGGGGCTTGAAAGAGAAGCAGGGCTTAAATAGATGCATAGCACAGTCCTCCAGCAATTACCTGTATATAGGATGACAGTGTGCTCTGCATGCCAGTGTCCTCCTGTCTCTGCCTGTTCTCCCTGAGCTTGGTAGCTGTGGCTGTACTTGAGAGTGGGGAGCAGGCAATCCATAAACTGCAGAGAGAGGGGATGAACCACGCTGCTGCAGGAGTGCCAAATTGCAGGTGCTGGTACTTTAAAACAAAAAACCCATTTGCAAGCACATCTTTGCAGGTGCCAAAAATGCAGCAATGGCTTTTTTGGGAAATCTTGGCCGTCTGTTGTTTTTCCCAATGAAGTACTGAGTTATTCTTTTTCATCGGTTTAGAGAACAACATTCCACCTTCACAGCACACTTTTAAGCAAACAACAAATTCTGAAATCTAAACGTAAAGCCCCCTCTGGAGAGAGAGAGACTACATTCCTACACTTCTTATGATTGGGTTGGGTATAGCTCAAGTTTGGTCTCAAGGGATTTTCAGTCCTTCTTACAGCAAAATAAAATGTAATAGAATCAAATGTCCTCCTGCAACAGTCTTCAAATTGGAGAACAAAAAGGATTCTACAGTAGCATTTAGTGGGATCCAGGCAGTATCTTTAGGGTATAGGATATAAAATAATAGCATGGCAAAGAGAAGACAAATTCTTTAACAGATATGCTTTTATCTGGTGAGTATGTTCAGTTTTTATGCAAATGTAGGAGTGTATAAGGGTTGACTTGATTGAATGAGTTTAGACAGTTTCTATTTAGCAAACACATGGAACATTTCTGTCAGAACATGGTGGTGGTTTCAGAGTATCTGAATTTTAGAGGTCTACCCTAGTATGTTTGTCACAGGCTTGCTTAGCAGAGTCAAGCAGTTAAATGATTAACAGGGCCAGGCTATTATTCATAATTCTTCTGACTCTCTTACAGTGTGCTTTATAGGGGCATGGGATGAAGAAGGAGACAACTAGATGCCTTTGCAGAGTTCTGCTTGATGGACCAGTTAGTTTTTAGCATTCACACTCGTTTATATCCTCACATACCTGCCTCACCTATGGGAGCTTCTAGCACTTTCTGTGTGGGGTGACTAGGGACATCTTCCCACCTCACCCAATACAGCCTTGCTAGGGAAGCGACCGGCTCTCATCATGAGGAACCTGCTTTGAACTGGGCAAGCCCCAGTGGCGTGCAGTCCTTAGCATCACTAGTTGTGCACCATGGATTGGAGAGTAGATGTCAATCTGCTGCGTTCTTGGGCAGCCTTTGACAAAAAGCCACATCTCGTCCTCATTCTAATCTATCTGCCCCCCTTGCCATTTTCTCCTTGACATGTGGCACGCTGATGCTTTGGTAGTTCTATCAAAGAAATAGGCATTTTCTGAGTAAGGGGCTGCCAGTCATGTGCCCAGCACAGAGTCTGGCTTCGGCTTGGTGGGCTTCATATAAATCCTTGCTAAGTGCAGATTAAAGAAGCAGCTAGACTCCCTAGAGTGGTTGTACTGTATTCTGGTACCTCCAGCAGTGTGATAGATTTTGTGGAACATTTGCACTAGTGATTTTCTGCCATCAGATCCTTGGAGTCCATGGTGCTTAGACGTTCACTGTAGCCTGTTCACTGAGTTCCAGTGGGAACCCATTTTTTAGGGATAGGACTGCTTTCTTGCTATTGTTCCTGGGTATTCGGTCCCCTTGGTTCCCAAAGTTCTCCCATACTTGTCACAAGTCCTATCTAAATTTGTTCTCAAAAAGTAATGGTCAGGGATCCCTGGGTGGTGCAGCGGTTTGGCGCCTGCCTTTGGCCTGGGGCGCGATCCTGGAGACCCGGGATTGAATCCCACGTCGGGCTCCCGATGCATGGAGCCTGCTTCTCCCTCTGCCTGTGTCTCTGCCTCTCTCTCTCTCTCTGTGTGTGTGACTGTCATTCATAAATAAATAAATTAATTAAGTAAGTAAAGTAAGTAATGGTCATTTTGTGTATGATCTGGTGAAGCCACAAAGCATTTCTTGAGGCTGTAGGGCAAGGGAAACTTGGGTTGCTGTATATGAAATATGAGACAGTGGCACTTGAAAGAGAGGGTCATGCATGCCACCCCCAGGGAAGAGGGAGCGGGGGCTCCTTTTCACCTAGTTCTATTCAAAATGTCCCTTGTAAATATTGGAAATGGGTAAGATGGTAGAGTGCATTCAGCAAATCCTGAGTATATTTATATTGACTGATCCTTAAGGACAGGAGTTTGAAATTTATCAAAGTGATAAAGGCTGAATTTCATTTGAATTGTATTTGATAAACATTTTCCATGGAAATGCAGTTTACTTTTTTGTGCATTTATTCTGCTTACATGTGGAAGTTTTAGTTCTTTTTCTTACCCCCTTAAATTCAAGTATTTGGTTAAAGTGGTTCTGATTGGGGTTATTATATTTCTTTACCACATGCTCTTGGAAACAAGTAGTATACTGTATTAGGTACTTTAGGGCAACACCTAACTATAAGATTGGTAATTTGTACTTCTTCATTAAGTGTCAGTGTGCTCAAAGAATTTGGTCTGATTGCAAGGTCATTATTATTTTTAACGGAAGGCCGTTAAATAAAAGGATTACTATATCTATTTTTTTTGTTTGTTTTTAAGAGCAAAATACCTATGAAACTGAAGATAAGGCAGTGGTGAAGTTGGGTTTAATTTCCCATGCCCACTAGCTATGTGACCTTGTACAAGATAGTTAATACCTACGTGTCCTGGCTTCCTCATGAATTAATGGTGATTTTTTTTAAAGATTTTATTTATTTTAGAGAGCAAGTATAGGAGCATGGGGGAGTGGCAGGGGGAGAAAATCTCAGGCACACTCCACACTGTGCATGGAGTCCAGCACGTGGCTCAATCCAGGACTCTGAGCTCATGGCCTCAGCCAAAACCAAGAATCTGAGGCTTAGCCAGTTGAGCTTCCTGGGCACCCCTGGTTTGTTTTTTTTGTTTTTTTCCCAGATGGCTAGTCTATAACAGGGTAAATGTCAGTGACTCAGTATGTTTCCTGTTACAGATTATCATCTCTT
This sequence comes from Vulpes lagopus, assembly GCF_018345385.1. NCBI lineage: Eukaryota > Metazoa > Chordata > Mammalia > Carnivora > Canidae > Vulpes > Vulpes lagopus. The sequence goes on along the minus strand of NC_054830.1, from coordinate 106,015,594 downwards.
ATGTCTGCATAAGTATACATCGGTAGAGATAGAGATAGCCAGAAGCAAAAGGTACACAGAATGGGCCCTGTTATCCATTGTGGATTGAAGTATGAGTTCATGCAGCCTTTCTGAAGAATGCCAGTTGGCTCAGATCCTGGAGGGCAATTAGGCACCGCATATCTACTTTAAACATGTATGCCCTCTGACTTGGTAATCCTATTGCTAGAAATTTTCCCCAGGGATATGTACACAGATGTTTCCCAAAATACCTGTACAAGGGTGTTCATGTCAATCAAAACGTCTAAGACAAGACTAGATAAGTAAATTGTGGTACCTCTGTCTATTCAGTAGGGTACTTTGCAGCCATCAAAAAGAATGAGGTAGATAGTTGAAGGCTGGCCTAGAAAGATTTTGAAATGAAAAACATAGAATAGGGATCCCTGGGTGGCTCAGCGGTTTGGCGCCTGCCTTTGGCCTGGGGTGCAATCCTGGAGTCCCGGGGTCCAGTCCTGCGTCAGGGTCCCAGCATGGAGCCTGCTTCTTCCTCCTCCTGTGTCTCTGCCTCTCTCTCTCTCTCTCTCATAAATAATAAATAAATAAATCTTAAAAAAAAAAAAGAATAGTGTCCATAATATGATCCCTTACTAAATAGACTGTATCTGTGGATTTTTTTTCCACTTAAAGGCACCTCCAGTGTTGAACAGTCTTTAATGGGGTACAGATTGTTTTTTCTACCCATAATGGACCCCTGCTGAGTTTCCTTGAAAAGTCAATTAAAGCTAAAGGAATTTATGGTTTAAGGTAGCGTAGGTACCTCCAACCCTCCCATGTTTGTCCATGTCCACTGCAAACTCATTTCTGCTAAGGGGCCTAAGCGCAGAGAGCAGAATCGGTGCTTGTGTCCTGGGTATGTGGTAGCCACAGCTGGATGGGGCTTTCCTAGAGACAGCTGTGCGGTGACTGTAGAGACTATTTAGTCAGCTTCCCAAAATAGAAGCCTTCCTTTGGTACTGAAGCATGGCAAATCCTTCCCTGGTTTAGGCTCACTGGAGGAAAGCCAGTTTGAATTCAAGAAAGTCAAGATCGATTTTAAAAACATAGGTGTCTAGACGCAGGTTAACAAATCCTTGGTGGAAGTTCGGGCTGCTTTGTCTCATGAACAAAAAAGAATGCCATGCTTCATTGATTCTAAGATGTGCTTCCTGCCCTGTACTAAGAATCCTTAAACAGGATGAGTTTTAAAATCAGTATTATGAGAAAACATTGGTCCATGGTTTAGTGAGGAATCCTTTTTCCTTCTTTTTCATTCCTTTCCACCCTTCTACTTTCCTTTCTTTGATAGGAAATACAAATGTAAAATGTGTTAGATATTAGCAAACGCAGCAGTTCTTACCCCGCAGGCTAGTATGGTGCACAGGCTCAATCCCAGTCTGTTCAGTTTACATTAATTATGTAGAGAGTATGTATATAAATGATGCCTCCAGTGGCCTCCCCACTCATTTATTCCTGTGGTTGGTTCACATATCCTCCTCTGAAATTTGTTTATGTAAAAAGTTTGATCTGTTTTTTCTGTTAATAGTACAATGATGGAAACCCTAGCAAGTCCCCTCTAATTTTTTAATTAGTAGACTCAAAACTAGGGTCGTCTTAGCTATACTGTGGTAACTCATTTTTCCCTTCTGTAATAGGAAATTTTGGCTTTCGTTGGAAATATTTTAATTTATTTAAAGAAAAGAAAGAACTTTTGGAGCAATTTTAAGCTCACAGCAAAATTAAGCGGAGGATAGAGATTTTCCATCTGTCCATGACCCCACACATCCACAGCCTTCCCCATCATTAGCATCCCCCACTGTAGTAGCGCGTTTAGGACCATTGATGAACCTATACATTATTATCACCCAAAGCCCATGATGTACATTACTGTTCATTCTCGGTTGGTGTACTTCCTGTGGATTTGGATAAATGTATCCATCATTATGGTGTTGTATACAGTATTCGCTGCCCTAAAAATCCTCTGTACTCTGCCTGTTTTTCCCTCCCCACCTCCAGTTCCTGATATTTTTTTTACTGTCTCCATAGTTTTAACATTTTTCAGAATGTTATATAGTTGGAATTATAGTGTGGGTAGCCTTTCAGGTTGGCTTCTTTCATTTAATAATATGCAGTGAAGGTGTCTCCATGTCTTTTCTTGGCTTCATCGCTCATTTCTTGTCAATGCTGAACAATATCCCGTGGTCTGGATGTATCTTATTTTCCCCATTCACCCACTGAAGGACATCTTGGGTGCTTTCAAGTTTTGGCAGTTATGAACAAAGCTGTCCTAAACACCCATGTGCAGGTTTTTATGTGGACAGGAGTTTTCAGCTCCTTTGGATAAATACCAAGAAGTGTGACTCCTGGATCGTATGGGAGGGTGTGTTTAATTTTAGAGGAAACATGTTTTTGCCAATCTCTTCAGTTCTTTCACGTTGTTACTTCTCGTAGTGATTTTTTTCATCTTATTCTATTATACCAGTGGTCTCAGAACAGAGAGACCCTTGGGGAGCCCCTGCCTATAGTCTCTTGGGAACTACAGAGAGGAGGGCTTTGGTTCTTGGGGCCTGCAGGGGATTCTGAAGCCCAGAGGCAGGGCATTGTGGTGCTGTGTTCTTTGGTGGATATGCTGAGTACCACTTGCCTCTGGCTCCCTTGGACATGAAAGGAAATAGCACCAGGACCCCTGTCTTGTTGGGAGTATCTTAAGAGGTCAAGCTTTCTTCTATCTCCCTTCTAGACACTGTCACCTATCACTTGTCTATGTTAGCAGAGGCTGCAGGGGTAATTGGCTTTTAGAAGTGGATTCAATCAGGAGGCAGTCCAGAATAATGACACACCGAGGTCTATGGTGGCTAGGGCCGGCAAAGAAATCACCTGTTGGCTTAGGCAAGGGAGCATGTCTTCTACGAGTTATTACATGTCTTTTTTTTCTTTTTTAAGATTTTATTTATTTATGTATTTATGTATGTATGTATTTGTTTATGAGAATGAGCAGAGGGGAGGGGCAGGGGGAGAGGGAGAAGCAGGGCTCCCCACTGAGCAGGGAGCCCTGATGCAGGAGTTGATCCCAGAGCCCCAAGATCATGACCTGTGCTGAAGGCAGCTGCCCAGCTGACTGAGCCCATCCAGGCGGCCTACATCTCTTGAATTTTTTTTTTTTCTGAGCAGGAAGGCAATGGGCCAGATGATTATGGGGCTTTCCTTTATGTCACTCTGCACCCACCCCATAGTCTGAGCAGCCCTGTTATCTGGGCAGTCTGCTGGTGGTCCCTGCATTTCTGGGTGAGTGAGAACAGTTGCCTGGACCATCCTGGCTCAGCTGTTACAGATGGACATCATCCATTTTAGTGGCTGTATAGTGCCCATAATTTATTACCTACTCTGCCCTTGGATATTTTAGTTGCTTCTACTTTGCTGTAATTTCAGATGAAGCAGAAGCTCTTTACTCTGACGTTCCCAAACTCTAGTGTCAAGCATTTTGCTTTGAGGAAAAATAATTTTGGTGGGTCCTCCACATCCATTTCTCTGGTTGGTAGGAGCCACCTGTCAGCTTAACACAATTCAAGGGTCTTTGCAAATACCACAGTAGGCCTATGGCCACCCATGAAAGGGATACTAAATGTTTTTGCATCAGGGAGGCTCCCTTGGTGCCCTCCAGGGGTGGCTTCATTCTGCTTTCTAGCACCTTCTACCCCAGGGCTGTCCTGGCTTCTTGGCAAATTGTCTGAGTACTGGCATCTACTAGAGGGAAGGGCAAAGGACTGGAAGGATAGAGACTTATAATGAACCCTTTCTTCTATTTTAGACTTTGTTTTGGACATAAGGCTAGTGAAATTATTTAAAGAAGAGAGAAGTTACCAAGGTCTCTGCGATCTGAATTTTCTGCCTGGCTTACAGAACAACTGTACTTTAAAGATCTCTTGATCACTTCCTCTCTCTCTCTATAAACTTGGAATTGAGGATTATTATCCTTGGAGGTGATTATGGGTTGAGTTTCTGTGGGACAGTTAATTAAGTGGTTAGTCTGGTCTTCAGTGAAATGATACATGGGAAGCTTTGGCTCTGCAGCTGGCACAAAATGAGCGCTCGGTGAACAGTAGATGCCAGCGTACCATTGTCCCCCTTCTAGTGGAATGCCCTTTCCCTCATTCGGCTTTTTGTTTGTTATTTAGAGAATCACATTTTGGAAGATGTGAACAAATGCGTCATTGCTCTCCAAGAGAAAGACGTGGATGGTCTGGACCGCACAGCCGGTGCAATTCGAGGACGGGCTGCTCGGGTCATTCATGTAGTCACTTCAGAGATGGACAACTATGAGCCAGGGGTCTACACGGAGAAGGTCCTGGAAGCCACGAAGCTGCTCTCCAATACAGGTTTGGGGACTCCCTCCCTTTTTGGTACTCCCCACACACACGTGTCCACCCTGTGAGTGCAGGCCCTGGGGGTAGGAAGGACGAGATCAGGATGTAGCTCAGACTTTCATACAGTATGTCAGGGTGAATGTCAGACTGAGAAGTTGATGAGCCAAATTATAAGGCTTTGACAACTTTCCTTTCACATGTGTCCCCAGCTAATTATGGGATTAATTCTGAACATACTATTAAAGATGAACTTCTGAGTTAAGTCTCTTTTTTGTGAATAAATACTAAATTAAGGATGGTCCTAGTTTTAAGCAGGGCCTCCAATTTTTCTCACTTCGTGTCTCACCCATCCAAATCCAATACTGTAAAATCTGGTCAGAGACAAAGATGATTTGAGTCTTGGTAAAATATGGCATTTAATTTATTTCAACTGTAAATACTCTTCACATGGGTTGGAGGCACAGGCTCTTCATCATGCACCTGGCTTCCTCTGTCTCCTTGAGGGATTTGGGGGGCAGGTAGAGTAATGCTGTCTGCTGGGCCAGCGGGATCTGCCATGCCTCTTTCTCCACAGTCATGCCACGTTTTACTGAGCAAGTGGAGGCGGCTGTGGAAGCCCTCAGCTCGGATCCAGCCCAGCCCATGGATGAGAACGAGTTTATCGATGCCTCCCGCCTAGTGTACGACGGCATCCGGGACATCAGGAAAGCGGTGTTGATGATAAGGGTGAGTAACTGCATTTCAGACGTTTTAACAGCTTCTTTCTTATCGTTTGCTAAACTCGAGCAATGCATCATTCTGGAACTCAGCAGATGCGGTGGCAGTATATTAAAACCATGAATCTAAAAGCTGTTAGAATGAGATATATTTAATTATGTTGTCTAAAATGACTTTTAGTTGCAAGTTAGAGCCCAAACTTGGGCCAAGACGGGGAGCTAGGATGAGTTGGCTTTGATAATTTAGTTCCAGGCATACATTCCCCACAGATAGGCAGCCTGTGGTATGCGACAGGGAACCCACAGTGAAGCCTCTTCAGTTATTTTCTGAGAAGGGAGTGTTTCCTTCATGCAGGTTGAAGCCATCCTTTGCATGGATGCCCCTGTCCTTGACAGAGTGGCGGGAGATCCCAGAGCCTCTGTGTCCTTGGGGTGAGGAGGAGTGCCTGTGGCAGCCCTTGCTCAAGCTCCCCTGATGTGCCTCCTGTTCTAGGCCCCACGTGACCCGTTTTCTCTGACCTATGGAAGGGAACACCCAGCAGCCCTCCCAGGTGGCGTAAACACAAGGGTTTTGAGAAGCCACGGACACCACACCCGTAATATGGCCCAGGGTGCCAGGTCTGGGTCTCCCAGTTGCCCTCCCCTGGCGTGTGGTGTCTTACATCATCTTCTGAGCACGAGCCTGTTGCTCTGGGAGCTGAGAGCAGGAAGTGTGCATCCCCGTCCCCAAGGGCCTGGGCCAGAGCCCGCCTGCTGCAGGGAGCACTGCTGGCTGTGCGGCCTGGCTGGTGGGGTCAGGAGACGTTGTTTACACTTTCCCGGTTTACTAGACAGACCTCTCAGGGTGGGCAGGGATCCTGTCCCACTTTTTATCCTCCCAGGTCATCAGCTGGAAACAGGGGCCGTTTCTAAGGCAGCTGCATGAGGCTGGACCCGCTTCATCTGCAGTGTAGAAACGTGTGGGCAAGAGGGCCGGGGCCCCCCGGGTGAGGCAGAAGGAGAAGTGTGCATGCCCTGGTTGGTGCCAGCTGTCCTGCAGGCCCCAGGTTCCCTGGCTGCACGGGGGCAGGAAATTGCTCTGCTTTCTCCATCCCTTTGTATTTGTACCTGAGAAGCAAGCTGGCCTGGTAGAATGATTGGTCACATGGGCCGCCGTGTCCCAGTGCCATGAAGGGGTCCCTGGGCATGCCATCGCTGGTAATGGACGCAGCCCTGTTTCTCCAGAGCCTTTTCTTAGACACTTAGAAATGGAATAAAAGGGACCTTAAGATAAAGAGGAGTCACTGGTGCTGAGGTTGACATCTTGGGGGGTTGGGCGGGCAGACACTGCATATACAACAAGGGGACATGCTTAGACTCTGGAGCACCGGCCCCTCCTGGACTCTCCTCATCTTTGAAGAACAGAGGTGCTGGTGGTTCTAGTGAGCTGCGGCGTGGGCAACACAGGGCCCGACAGTGGAGTAGTGGTGCTGCACCTCCAGGGCCCAGTATGGTCCCTGGTACACAGATGCTCAGCAGAAAGGAAGGAACAGGAGGTACCTGGTCTTCTTGGCAAGAATAGTTCTTGGGTCTCTGACGGGGCCAGCAGGGCTGGCACAGGAGCAGGTTCTCATAAGACAGCATGTCTCTGGGAAAGCCCCTCTGCAGGTATCTGTGACCAGGGATCTGGGATCCAGAGTGGCCAGCGGTGGGGTCGTGTGTGGCCGCCAAGTCAGAGAGACTCTGGGTCTTGCACTCATGTGTCCCCAGGGCTTGCTGGTGCCTGGCGTGACCCCCTGTCCTTACCTCACGTCACTGAGAGACAAGCTTAGTCTTGGGCAGCCCGGATGTTCCTCACACATCCTCTCACGGGAGCCCTGCAGCAAGCCCTAGGGCCCCGCCTTGGATTAGATCCTGGTACAGATGGGGGACGTGCCTCATTGCCCTTCTGTCACAGGCCGGTCCGCCAGGCTAGTAGCCAACCCCAGCTGTTCCGCCCACTGCCCGTTACTAGTAACTTCCAGGAGACAACGTCAGGTTTCAAGTCAGCCACTAATCATGAGAGGCTGGAAGTTGTATGAAATAAGAATTTTTTTTTTTGAAATAAGAATTTTTATTTCATAATTAAAGCTAGAGAGCTAGAACTGGAAATCGGGACCTTGGAGACATACTCAGACCTTACCTGCCATGTTCTTTTCACATTGATAAAAGTAAAGCAGAAAAAAGTCCATGAAAATCCATTGCCTATTTCTGCTCTTCAAAGCATTGTCCTAAGGGAAAGCCCAGTATTACTTCCTTCATTCATTTTCTTCTTGCCATCACATGGGAAGGTTCTAAGAATCTGCTTAATGTTGGATAAAATGTCTTTTCGATACAGTACGTTTCCCACCAGGATGAGCCTCACTTCTGTGTAGGGTGGACGTGAGTCCTGACCCTCGTAGAAGCTGAGGCTCCTCGAGCCTCTGGGAAGTCCTGATGGGGGCCTAGCCTGGGACACCCCACGTGTGTGTCAGCGGGTCTTGAGTGAATCATGGCTGATGTTAACCTGATTGGCCCCAGCTGCTTGGAACATGGCTCATGTGAAGACCCAGAGTTCTGGGTGTTTGTACTTTGGACCCAAGGGCCTAGGGTGTTTCTGATTCATGCTCTCCATGTTGCTGGCAGACTCCCGAGGAACTGGATGACTCCGACTTTGAGACAGAAGACTTCGATGTCAGAAGTCGGACGAGTGTCCAGACAGAAGATGACCAGCTGATAGCTGGTCAGAGCGCCCGGGTAAGGAACACGTCCCTGTACCTCCAGGAGCTTGGCTTTTTCTTTTCTGGGATCCCACTTTGTCTCCCTGGCACCGGGATAGAGCTCACCCCAGGGGGTGGCACATGGCATCCAGGAGCAGGGCGGGAGCAGGAGCAGGCCCTCGGCCTCAGCTGTGCCCTGGGGGCGTTGGCTGATGACAGGGCCCTGCGTCAGGAGAGCCCAGTGGCGGGTCAATGCCATGTTTGTTAAAAGGATTGTGACATTCAAAAAAGATGGCTGTCTTTGCCCATTTCAGTGATAGCATGGTATGAGCTATTTAATTATTCATGGGTTAAAAAAAATAACAGTGGTACATTCAAGAAAATCATTCAGAGCCATTGCATTCATTTGAGTCATTAAATCTTCAATCAATAGCATTTATGTTTTTGGGAGCATGCCAAGAAATATTTCCATGGAGCCTTTTCCAGTCCTCAGAAATCATTTTGAACAGCAAATGCACCCTTGCTTTGGGCTCCTCTCCATCACGAGCACTTGGGGAAGCTGTGGCGGGGGGGTGCTCACGGCCTGGAGTCTGTGGGCCTTGGGGTGGGCGCTGTTGTGAGAGGGTTCAGAGGTGCCATGTCAGGGAGCTAAGGAGGGGCCCACCAGAGAGGGGCCCATGCACCACCCCTGGGATCGTGTCCTATCCCCCACAGCAGCAGGCAGGCGAACTCACAGGGTGTTAAGCGGCTTCCGTCCCTGTACAGGCCTGATCTGGAAGCCTCCATATTTGTTCTCTGTCCCTCGCACTGTGTTCTTCTCCACACGGAAACTTGTTTTTGAAAATGGGTTGGAAATTCAGGCTGCTGTGAACTTGTGCTCAAAGTGAGGAGAAATGGACCTTTAGGCAAAATGAAGCCCATTAAAGATATCCCACCTCTGCCACAGGTTGCATCAGCTGATGCGCTGTGAGGGCTTCATACTCTCCTCACCTAAGAGCTCTTTGTGCTTCGGGTTTCAGGCGATCATGGCTCAGCTTCCCCAGGAGCAAAAAGCAAAGATTGCCGAACAGGTGGCCAGCTTCCAGGAAGAAAAAAGCAAGCTGGATGCTGAGGTGTCCAAGTGGGACGACAGCGGCAATGACATCATCGTGCTGGCCAAGCAGATGTGCATGATCATGATGGAAATGACGGACTTCACCCGGTGAGCTGCTCCGCCCCTGGGTGCCGGCCCACCCTGTGCTCCGCGGCCGGCCCCCTCCTTCCCCTTCACCGTCAGCCACACACAGTGATCTTTGCTCTCTTTTGTCAGAGGGAAAGGACCACTCAAGAACACGTCCGATGTGATCAGTGCCGCCAAGAAGATTGCAGAGGCAGGATCCAGGATGGACAAGCTCGGCCGGACCATCGCAGACCACGTGAGTGGGGGTCGCTGCAGGGCTGCCAGGTGCATCCCAGGGTGCTGACCGTCATCCTGTTTTCCTTGGGGCATGGCGCTTCTCTCGTCTCCAGACATGTGCTTGGCTTATCACCCTGCTGGGTTGGTACCCACATCGATGTGTGAGGATTTCTGAATTCCTCTTTGACAAGTCTTAGGAGCCCAGCCCAGTGTACGTTGAGAGCATGCCTGTGGGGCAGGTGTGTGTATCCTGCCATCCTCACATACTGAACTAATCAGTCCCAAGGGGTAGAAGCCACTCTTGGCTCTGCTGTCTGTGTCCAGGAGCAGGCACGTCTGCTGCCGTGTTTATCTTGACACCACCCAGTCTTCTCCCCACTTCCATCACCAGCTCGGCCCAGCCCCCCACAGACCGTGCCTCAATAGCCACTCCTGTCCCTCCTGTCCCCTGCTCTGTGCTGCCCCAGCTGCCAGCATGGTCTGGGTAGATGATCACCTAACATGCGGTCCCCCCAGGCCCGCAGCTCTTTCCTAGCCTCTGGACTCCAGCCTGCTCTCCCAGCCTCCTACACTCGGTGCACGAAGCACCTCACAGGGGGGCAGTAGATACACTTGAGGGAGGTCACCCTGAAGTCCAGAGCACTTGTGCTTTGCTCCAGCAGGGAGAGCCCTGCCCAGGGTGGGGGAACCTTGGGCCTGGGGTGTGTGCTGATCCCTGCTGCTCTCTTGGCAGTGCCCGGACTCCGCCTGCAAGCAGGACCTGCTGGCCTATCTGCAGCGCATCGCACTCTACTGCCACCAGCTCAACATCTGCAGCAAGGTCAAGGCCGAGGTGCAGAATCTGGGTGGGGAGCTCGTCGTCTCTGGGGTAAGTTTGAGCCACGAGCATGGGTGCTTGGTGGGCATGTACTCGCATCTCTGCTGCGTAGACATCCTGCCTACCCTGATGTCAGGGACGTGTGCTGTGGAGAGACCCCAAGGGTCCTCTCGCTGGGAGGAAGTATTCTCATCTCTCTGTTGTCCTTCCCTCAAAGGGGACTTGAACCTGTTCAGAAATTACAAAGATAACATAGCTGGGCCCCCAGAGCACTCAGGTGGTTCTGTTCTCTCACACTGGCTCTGGGTTCCACTGGGCCCTGCAGGGGTTTCCTTCCAAACAACTACTTTCTGTGTAGGATCCCCCTCGCCAATGCACCTCCGTCACTCAGAGACAGACCTTTCTCCAGGTTTCAAGAGCAAGTAGACTCTGGAGGGAGGGGAGGCAAGGTAATGGCGCCTTATGTTGCTTGGGTGCTGCACCCTCCTAAATATCTGGACCAGGTGTATCCCGTTTTCCCGGATAAGAACAGGGGCTGTGGGGAGAGCTGACCAGGACCACGGCCACGGGCCCCACGCCTACCTCACTGCCCTGTCTGTGCCTCGCAGGTGGACAGCGCCATGTCCCTGATCCAGGCCGCCAAGAACCTGATGAATGCAGTGGTGCAGACCGTGAAGGCATCCTACGTGGCCTCTACCAAATACCAGAAATCTCAGGGCATGGCTTCCCTCAACCTCCCGGCTGTGTCCTGGAAGATGAAGGCCCCCGAGAAGAAGCCCTTGGTGAAGAGGGAGAAGCAGGATGAGACACAGACCAAGATCAAACGGGCGTCACAGAAGAAGCATGTGAACCCGGTGCAGGCCCTGAGCGAGTTCAAAGCCATGGACAGCATCTAGGGCCACTGCGCCCGCCCGCCGCCTCCACCCCAGGGCTCCTGAGATCAGGCCCTGCTCCTCACTGATGTATCTGCTCAACACAACACCGTGTTAGATTCCAAGGGGACATGGACAGATTTTAAACCTGGCCCGGTGGGGCATTTGGCCAGGATATATACTTGTGTTTAAATTAGTCACAAATACTTTTGGAATTCAGGAGCACATTTCTAACTATATTTTTTTTAAGCTTAAGTAAAAATTAAAAATTCATAACCAAAGAGAAACCCACATTACCTGGTAAGGGACACTCTTGACCAAGGTCTCAGTGTGCACGATGGGTGGGGGGCCACTGGGGCCAGGTGACTGCAGGAGTTCCAAGGGGAGCTAGCCGGGTGCCTTAGGAGGCTGTGCCTGGAGAAGGAAGGGCTTGGAGGGACAGACCACATAGAGCTCAGTAAGACGTGATGCATCACCAGGAAAACTGATTACTCTCCTTATGACACTAATAAAGTTGCTTTTTTCAGACTAGAATGTTGTGATGCCCTGATCGTAACATGCTTCTTCCCTTTCCTCAGCTTCAAATGTAAATTCATCACTGGGCTCACTTCTAATAATCACAGTGTTTCCTGCCTCGGGCTTCGCAACACCAGCCTCACAAAATAGTGTTTGCTTAGGCGGTAACTTAGACTTTACCTGATTTTTGATTACGACAGCGATGGCTATAGCTATAAGGTATAATTTTACTGTCTTATTTAAATTTTATGAATTTGAATGTTTTTTACACTAACTTTCCCCAATAAAGTCTACTATGAAACCAAGTCTGAGAGGCAATATTGTTTTCTTTGCCTTCCAGTGGAGGCAGGTTCTACATACAGCAAACATTTCCTGGACCTGCCTACAGCATCTGCAGGGCCCTGGGCCTCTGGTGTGTCTGCCCCAGGACAGCGGTGCTAGCACCACTCACCTGTGGCTCCAGGCAGATGGCTGCACGTCCTCAGAGCCCCCGGGCCTGCGGCCTCGCCCTCCTTGGAAATGCCCAATATTGGAGTCTCGAGCGTAGGTCAGAACCTTGGTGGGTGGCACCCATGAGGTCTCCACGGCGTCTCCCCCATTTTGGGTCATCCTAGCAGCTCACAGCTGTGATGGGGACATCTGTAAACACACAAACCCTCCCCAACCTTCTGTCTCTAGTGCATCCCCTCCTGAAGCTCAGGGCCCTCAATAAACCCATGTGGCCCTTGTGTCCTCGTCCTCCCATTTTACTCGGCTGTGTTCCTACTGCTCTCTGCCATCCACCACGGCTGGCAGCATGGCTCCTGGTCTCACCACCATCCCCCTCCACCCCTACCATGGCCCCTCACCTGACTCCTGGACCCCAAGACTCTGGGCTCTGCCTTCCTCACTCTGTGCCCCTCCTCCTCCTTTTCTCCTGCCCCCCCCCCCCCCCCCCCCCCCCAGTTGTCCAAGCATTCCCAGGGCTCAGTTCACTGGCTGGCTCTGGCTCTGCCCATTCTGATGGCGACCAGACTCCAGGCTGTGAATCCAGTCAGTGCTCGCTTCTCTCGGGCCTTGACCCTTCTGCCTCCTAGCTCTCCACCTTCGTTACCAGCACGCACCTAAGCGGTCCAATTCCTTGAACACATAGGCAGGTCCCACTGTTAACACTTCTGTTTGCTCTTACCTGGCCGAGGCCATCATCACAGTGTCCGGTTATTTCCGTGTGACACACATAGCCCCAGAACTTAGAAGCTAAAGCGACACTCCTCACCTCAGTTTCTGAAGACCAAGAATCCAGGAGCTGCTCAGCGGGAGGCTCTGACTCGGAGCCTCCTGAGGCTGCAGTGTCCACGGCCTGGGCGAGCTAGGGAGTCTGCTCCTGCTGCCCCGTGTTGGCAGAAGGCCCCCGCTCCAGGCCACGTGGGCCTTTCCATAGAGCTCACACCATGGCGGCTGGCTTTCCCCACAGGGAATGATCCAGAGAGACTGGCATCCGGAAGAGATAACAGCAACAAGATGGAAGCTACAGGGTTGTTTTAAAAAACCTGATCTCAAAAAAAGTGATAAATCCTCCCTTCCATTATACTGTGTTGGTCACACCAACCACCCCCCACCCTGTCCCTGGTGCAGTGAGAGGGGCGGGGGGGGGGCATGGGCTCCCACAGTCTGCACCTCGACCACTGTGGCAACCCCCCCGCCAGGCTCCCCAGTCACCTGTCCCCTCACTGCATTCCCTCACCCAAGTCACTGGGACCCCGATAAACCAGTCTGATTGTGTCATCCTCTGAACTCACCCTTCCAGAGGCTTCCATCTCCTTATACAAGTCCTCTCCCACCCCTGTGGCCTTCACTGTCACCAGCCTGTCACTTACCCTTGGCACTTGTGCTCCCACTGGCCGCAAGGCACCTTCCCCAGGGATCACTCTGGGCTTCTGCAGCATGTCCTTCAGGTATCCTGTGGGAATGCCTCCAGCCCCCACACACCTCCCTGTAGATCTGTACCTTTCTCCACAATGTGTGTGTCCATGTGGCTGGGAGTCTGTTTGGCTCCTCACTGACCTGCCAAGCCTGGTCACAGAGGCAACAGAGGCCCCAGGACGTCCAGCAGGCTGAGCTCAGGAGCCCCTGGTTGCCCCTTGCTGAGTCAGGAGGCACACTCAGGCCATTCTCATGGCTTCTGTTGCCATCACTCGGTCTCACTGCCCCCATTGGGTTCATCCCAGGCTCTACTGGCCGTCCCACAGCCTCGCCCCCAGCGGTTCCTGTTCCCATCCAGGTTTCTCCTCAGCCCATCCCCTGCCCCAGTAGAGGCCCATCTCTGCCCCTCACCTGGACAGACTGCGAAGCTTCCTGGACCAGCCTACCTTGGCACCCAGCGTCCATGACCCATTCTCACCTAAGTAGCAAAGGAATCTTCTGGAAGCACCTCTTAGAGTCAAGTCTCCACCTTGGGCCCTGTCTGGGACCACCCAGCAGCAGTTCCCGGGATGCCCTGTGCTCTCCCTGTGACCCTTCACCAATGGGTCTGGATCGTCCCTGGCCATGTGGTCGTCCTTCTGGCGTCAATACTAGGTCTTAAAGAGAGGAACTTGTTTAATTCTCCTAAGCAATATCCGAAATCACGTTCATGTGCTATTTGTACTTTTTCTCATACACATTCAGGTAACGATCTCCAGATGCCCACGTACACATCATTCTGTTAGCACAGTGATGCCCTCAGCCTTCCCTTTCCCCTGCTTGGCAGCAGTGTGGCCGTTCTGCTGGGGAGCACACGGTGTGGTCCTGCTCACCCTATTGCCGGGCAATGGGCTTGGCAGATGCTTGAAGAATAGTTGTTGAACCATTCATTGATGTAAGCCAATCCAGCAGAAGATGCTAGAAGGCATGGAGCAGGCCAATGAGGAGGCACCACAGGGCCTGCCCAGGAACACAGACCAGGGTGGAGCTCCAGGGAGGCTGCCCCGTGTCCTTGGGGGTTCTCTCCTCCCGTCTGCCTCCATGCCCTGAGGCCTGTTGCTTCTGCGCAGGCGGATGGGACCCTCCCGATCCCCTCCACTCCCCATCCCCCCAGGAGGCTGCTGGGGCCTGCCACAGCTGCCATGTCCTCGGGGCTCCCAGGCCCCAGGCCCAGTCCAGGTCTACACCCCCGGTCCCTTCTAGTTCCTGCCTCCCTGGTTTGCCTTCCTCCTCCATCTCTTGCAGCAACAGACCAAACATGTCCTAGATTCCAACATTCAAATCCCAGGCCAATACACAGCTTCCCTTGTGTTCCAGCCCCCAGCGACCCCACCATGCCCTCCTGTTGGCAGCAGGTGTGCTCGGCCACTCCATCCCATGTCCCACACCCGGCCTGGTCCCTGCCCCGCATCTCTCCCAGCTACTTCTCCCCTGGCCTCTTAGGTCAAGGCAAGCAGGCCTGATGCCTCGGTTCTCCCTGGGTTCCCACCTGTGGTTCCCAAGCTGTGCTGTGCTGGCGAACGCTTAATGCTCAGATTCCTGGGGCAGTGGGGGAGCTGCGTGTGGACACACATTTGTTGCACGTTTCATCCTGCATACGGTTTATAGCATGGGATTCACAAACAAGTGCGCACGGCCCTTCGCTACGAGGTCACATAGCCAGCTCATTCTCACGAAAGGTTTCACTGAGTTTTGCAGAAATTCCATCCACAGCCAACCCATGGTTGCACCTGACAAGGGAATCTGGTTCTGACACCACAGATAGGGGCTGTCTTGTTGACCTTAAGGAGAAGATGAACCTGAAGCAACAATAACATATGTTGGAATCACATTTGTTCATCCACGAACAACTTCTTCACTCAGGTAACAGCTGTCAAACATTGTGGGACACCATCCGTTTATGCCATCCATAGATGACCCACTTTCAACCTTAATAGGCAGTAGTAACATTTTCTTCATCACTTTGTTAAGTCTACACAATCCACACAACAAATCAGGCCTGGATTTGTTAGCACTGCCTGCCTTCCACGGGGTCAAAACTCCCGCATCCGATTTCCACCACTGTGACACCTGCAGTGTGGAGCTGAGATGTGCCAGAGCGCACTGTTAGGTAGTGTCCCATCACCCAGAAAAGATAGACATAAGCACAGCTGACTCCTGAGCAACTCAGGGGGTGGGGCACTGACCCCCATGTAGTCGAACAGCCCCATATACATTTTGATGTGCCCAAAACTAATAGCCTATTTTTGATCGGAAGCCTTATTGATACATATTTTGTGTTGTTGTTGGAGAGAGAGAGAACACGAGCCTGAGTTGGGGGGAGGAATAGAGGGAAAGAGAGGGAGAAGCAGAGACTGTGCTGAGCACAGGGCCCAATGTGGAGCTGGATCCTGCAGCCCTGAGGTCATGACCTGAGCCCAAACCAAGAGCTGGATGCTTGACCAACTGAAATACCCAAAGGTCCCTGTGTACATGTTGTGTATTGTATTACAGTCAACTAAAGAAAACATTAAGAAAAGCGTAGGAGAAAATACATACACAGTACTATTTTTTTTAAAAGACACCCATAAATAAGTGAACACACAGTTCAAAACCACATTGTTCAAAGGTTAACTATAATCTCAAAGTACAGATAATAATGGTCAATTGTCAAGTAATTTGCCAAGAGTGAGGTTTTTAAAGTTTTTATTTCACACAGAGAGAGAACCAGAGAGCACAAGCAGGGGGGAGCAGCAGAGGGAGAAGCAGGCTCTCACTGAGCAGAGCCTGACGTGGAACTCGATCCCAGGACCCCAAGATCATGACCTGAATGGACGGCAGACACTTTACCGACTGAGCCACCCGGTGCCCCAGGAAAGAATGGGTTGTGAATGTTTGTTGCCTTTGTTTTTTTTTTTTTGTTTGTTTGTTTGTTTTTTTTTTTTGTTATTTTTTATTTTTGAAGTTACACCCAGTAAAACTCACTGTTGGTGTATGATTCTATGGATTCTGATAGCTGCACAGGGTAGCCTGTGATCCCCACCATCAGGGCACCGATGCTCCCTCACCTGAGAGACTCCCCATCCTATTCCAGGGTAGTAGAAACGTCCCCTTACATTCTAGCAAAGCACTTTTCCTGTAGTTTTGCCTTTTCCAAGATGTCACATAAACGGAATTGTATAGTATATAGTCCTTTGAGTCTGGCTTCTTTTGCTCAGGGTCATGCGTTTCGGACGCAGGGCCATAGCCATGCGCGTCCATCACCAGCTCACACTTCCCGCTGCGTGCAGTTTGTCTTTCTGTCCCCAGATGAGGGACGTTTTCATTGTGTCTAGGTTGTGTTTTTGTTGTTTAACAAAGTTGATATAAGTATTTGTGTACAAGTTTTTGTGTGAACCTAGACGATTATTTTGAGTAAATACCCAGGAGGGAGCCTGGCACGTTATATGGTAAGTACTTAATTTAGAAAGAAAGGGCCCAACTATTTTCCACAGTGGCTGTGTCATTCACGTTCACACCAGGCTAGAATGAGTTCCAGCCACGCTGCATTCCCCCTGCACCTGGTAACTCAGGTTTAGGTTATTTTTTTAGCCATCTGCATAGTAGGTCATAGTATCTTGTAGTGTTATGTTGCATTTCCCTAAAAACTACTGATGCCAAGCATCTCTCCACATGCGTTTTCATCACTTGTGTATTTCTCTGGGGAAAAGATCTTTTCAAATCTTGCCTATTTTTCTTTTGTTGGTTGACTTTTTTTATTGAGTTCTAAGGATTCTTTATATGATCTGGATACAAGGCCTTTTTCAGATATGTGATTACACCTATTTTGTCCCTATTTGTGGCCTGTCTTATTTTCTTAATTTCCTTCACAGGACAGGTTTCCAATTTTGAAGTAATTCCATTTATTCATTTTCTACTTTATGAATTGTGCATGTGGAGTTGTATCTTGGAGATCTTAGCCTAACTTAAGGTCACAAAGATTTCATTCTTTTTTAAAATTTTTTTTATTTATTTATGATAGTCACATAGAGAGAGAGAGAGAGAGAGGCGCAGAAGCAGGCTCCATGCACTGGGAGCCCGATGTGGGATTCAATCCTGGGTCTCCAGGATCGCGCCCTGGGCCAAAGGCAGGCGCTAAACTGCTGCGCCACCCAGGGATCCCTGTTCATGCCAGTATACAGAAATATAATTGATTTTTCTACGTTGCCTTAAATCTTGCCATCTTGCTAAATTCCCTGTCAGTTCTAGATTTTTTTTAAAGATTTTATTTATTTATTCATGAGACACAAAGAGAAAGAGAGAGCCAGAGACACAGGCAGAGGGAGAAGCAGGCTCCATGCCAGGAGCCCGACGTGGGACTTGATCCCAGGACTCCTGGATCACGCCCTGGGCTGAAGGCGGTGCTAAACCGCTGAGCCACCAGGAATCCCAGTTCTTTTGTACATTCCATGGCATTTTCTACACTGACAATTGTGTCATCTATGAATACAGAGTTTTATTTTTCTTTTTTCAGTCTGTAGACCTATTCATTCATTCCTGCCTTCTGCAGAGCCCAGGACAATATTGAAAAGGAGAGTAGGGGGGGATCCCTGGGTGGCGCAGCGGTTTAGCACCTGCCTTTGGCCCAGGGCGCGATCCTGGAGACCCGGGATCGAATCCCACGTCAGGCTCCCGGTGCATGGAGCCTGCTTCTCTCTCTGCCTCTCTCTCTCTCTCTCTCTTTCTCTCTCTGTGACTATCATAAATAAATTAATTAATTAAAAAAAAAAAAAAAGAAAAGGAGAGTAAAAGAGAACAGAGGGCACTGGCATTTTTGCCTTCTTTGTAACTTTGGGGAAAAACAAATCAGTCTTGACCATGAAGTTTTGATGTTTGTTGTAGGGTTTTTTAAAGATTTTATTTATTCATGAGAGACACAGAGAAGGGGCGGGTTTAGAAACATAAGCAGAGGGAGCATAGGCAGAGGGAGACGTAGGCTCCATGCAGGGAGCCCGATATGGGACTCGATCCCAGGACTCCAGGATCATGCCCTGGGCCAAAGGCAGGCACCAAAGCGCTGAGCCACCCAGGGAGCCCTGTTGTAGGTTTTTATGTGGTTTTCCTTCATCAGGTTAGCAAAGTTCCCATCGTTTCCCTAATTTGCTAAGACTTTTTACTATGACTGGATATTTTGTCCCATGTTTTTTTCTGAATCTATTGAGGTGAACATGTAGCTTTTTCTTCTTTAGTGTGTTACTATGGGGTAATGTGTTGAGCTAGCCTTGCATTCCCAGGATAAACCCCTGCTACATTCAATTTGCTAAAATATACTGTAGACAAATTCCACACTGAGGATTTTGGTAGGAAAATCTATAGTCCTTACCACGCCTGCAAGATCTCCCCTCCCCAATGACCCCTGACCTCATCATGCACAAAGAATATTGATCTACTGAGATTTTTCTTTTCTTATCCTTGTCCAGAATTGTAATCAGTGATGTTGACCTCATGGAATGAATGAGTTTGGGAGTGGATTCTTCTACTTTCAGGAACAGACCGTAGACTTGGTATTACTTGTTATAATTTGCCAGGGAAACTATCCCAGTCTAAAGATTTCTTTGTGGGGGACACCTGGGTGTCTCAGTGGTTGAGTGTCTGCCTTTTGCTCAGGTCGTGATCCTGGGGTCCTGGGATCGAGTCCTGCATCAGGCTCCCCGCAGGGACCTACTTCTCCCTCTGCCTGTGTCTCTGCCTCTCTCTCTGTGTCTCTCATGAATAAATAAAAATCTTAAAAAAAAAAAAAGATTTCTTTATGGGAAGTTTTTTTTTTTTTAAAGAATTTGTTTATTTAAGAGAGAGAGAGGGATCCCTGGGTGGCGCAGCGGTTTGGCGCCTGCCTTTGGCCCAGGGCGCGATCCTGGAGACCCGGGATCGAATCCCACGTCAGGCTCCCGGTGCATGGAGCCTGCTTCTCCCTCTGCCTGTATCTCTGCCTCTCTCTCTCTCTCTCTCTGTGTGACTATCATAAATAAATAAAAATTAAAAAAAAAATAAGAGAGAGAGAGGGAAGGAGGGTGAGCACGCAAGCAGAGTGAGCAGCAGGCAGAGGGAGTGAGAAAAACAGGCTCTCCACTGCACAAAGAGCCTGACCTGGGGCTTGTCCTGGGACCATGACCTGAGCCAGAGGCAGATGCTCAATCGACTGATCCACCCAGGAGCCCCATGTGGCAAAGTTTTAAATCATGAATTCAATTTAACAGATACAAGACTAAATCTTTTTTATCTTGGTGAACTTTAGTAACATGTATTTGTGGGAGGCAGAGTAATTTCCCCATCCAGCTTCCTGGAACCTATGAATATATTTCATGGCAAAGGGGAACTGAGGTTGCTCATTGGCTGATTTTAAAATAAAGGAACCAGCATAATCCAGGTGGGCCAAATATAGTCACAAGGGCCTTAGCGTGGAAGAGGAGGGCTGGAGAGAAGGTGAGAGTGGTGTCCATGGGAAGCTGACAAAACGAGGACTGCAGGCAGCCTCAGGAGCTGGAAAAGGAAAGAAGGCGGATCCTCTGCAGCACCTACGGGAGGGAGCGCAGCCCTGAGAACAGCGTCCAACTTCTGCTGTACAAACAAACTGTGGTAGAGCAGATGTGAGTTGCTTTAAGGTAAGAAGTTCATGGTCATGTTAGAGCAGCAGCAGCAAACTGATGCAGTGAAGGACCGTATTTTCAAGGAACTGGTCCGTCGTTTCTTCTAAATTGTCAAATTACAGACCTGGAGTTGCTGGTCCTGCTCACTCACTGTCCTGATACTTGCAGGGTCTGCAGCGATGCGGTCCTCTGAATTCCTGAGCTGGGTAACGTGGGTCTTCTTTTTTCAAAGAACCACCTTTCATTCCCTTGATTTTCTCTGGCTTTTCTGCCTTCAATCTTGTTAGTTTCTGCCCCTATCTTTAATATTTCCTTTGCTTCTGTTTCCTTTAGGTTCACAAGCAGCTCTGTTTGGTGCTCCTTTTTTGCTGGCTTTTAAAAATTACCTTCGCTTTTTTTTCATATGTCATTTAATTTTAAGTTTATATAACTGGAATCTTGACAGTGCTGTGTTGCACGAGCAGCTCACAGCAGCTCACAGCTGCTCGGATGCCATGGCGCCGCTGCATGCGTCTGTCCTCGTGTACACCCTGCCCTCAGCCGCGCGCCGGCTGCTGCTGCCGAGGCAGCGTCCCTGGCGTGAATGTCCAGCTGGGTGCTTGGCATGGGCGCCACCACAGCCTCGTCCACCGCGAGGTCCAGGCGTGGCCCTGCCGTACACACCCGGCCCGTGCAGGCCCTGGCGTGAGGCCTCACCTGGACCCCAGCGAGCCCTGCCTGTGCCATCCGCTCTCACCGTGCCACCCTAGTGTCTATCTGGCGAGCTGTGTCCCGGCCCCAGCTGCCCAGTGCCACCGCTGCAGGAGCCCTCCAGTCCCACATGGCTGGCAGGATGTGCCCTCATACCCGCTCCTCCACCGACGCCCAGCCCCTCCAGCCCCGCTCACACTCTGCTCTGAGACCTGCACCCTCCCGGGTTCATGGATTTGCTTCCTTGTCTGCCGAGAAGCTCCTCAGAGCAGCCTTCCTCAGGGTCCAGGTGGGCAGCCCCACCCCCCATCGCCCTTAGCGTCCCCTGCTGGAGTGAACACTCTGCACCCACCCCCCCCACTGTCATGTGACATCCTCCTGCCCCAGAGCAGGGCTGGGGAGCTGTGGGCAGTCACACAAAGGCCGCAGCCGAGAGGACGCCCACAACTCAGCCCTCACTCCACCCTCCAATGGGTGAGGGCACAAGGCTGACAAGATGCTGGACCAAGTGCTCCCCTTGACCCTGTTGCTCCATGTGAGCCCCTTGGCCCCTCACCCTTGTCCCTTCCTTCAGCTCTTGAACTGGTGGGTCCTTCAAACAGCCCACCCCCTCCACACCAGCCTCAGCCAGGATGAGGCCCACACCACACCTGTCCCCAAGGCAAGCCCTCCTCGTTCTTTGCTCCCAGAGGGGCCCACAGCCCCATCCCCCCCTCAAATTCACCCCCAGAGTCTGCTGACACTGTCTTGACCCTGGCCTGAGCCAGGGCCCGGCACCTCCTCTCTGTACCCTGCCCTGTTCCACCCTCCATCCCAGACCCCTACCCTGCCTGTCAGAGTCACATCATCACTTTCCGAGACATCCAGTCTTCCACAGCACGCGAGACCCAAGTCCTGGCTCTGCCACCCAAAAGCCATGTGACCTCAGGCAGAGCACTTAGACTCTCAGATCCATGATTTCCTCGTCTGTAAGATACATTCAAAAGGCAATTTAAAGGTTTTAAAGGCAGTGAGGCAGATAGTACCTAACGTAGCAGCCTCTGCGTCTGGTCCCCATGGGGCCTGAGCCTCGAGGCTCCTACCCTGGCACAACAGGCTGTGTCCCTCTTGCCCCCCAGGAGGCACGTGTGCAGGCAACAGCTCTCTCCTGAGCTTCCTGTGTGCTGTGGCGTGAGGTGGGCGGGAGAGGGTGTGAGGCCGAGCTAAGGGACCGCAGGGAAGGAAGCCAGCCACTACCCTGCTTGTTTGGGCCTCAGTTTCCCCTCAGCTTAGTGACCCCGAGATTTCTACATGCCAGGCCTGGATGGGGAGGCAGGCGTGAGCCCGTGAGGCACTGGGAAAGGCTGGAAAACAAACGTACCAGAATCCAAATCAGGAAAGCCGTGGACCCCAAATCAGGGCCGGGTTGCCATGGCAACGTGCAGCAGGTGCCTAGCCTGGCTCAGCCCTGCGGGGTGGGGGCCAGGACTTGCCAGGCTCTGCTGCCCCACCTCCGAGGTGGCCTCCACAGAGCACTGTGGTGACACTGGGGGGGGGGGGGGCACAGCGAGGGGCCTCCTGTCAGATGGGTTGGGTGGGCCTGGGCTCCTGCTTCAGCCTTAGGGAGACCATAGCTCTTCAGGGGTGTGGCCTATGCCAGGGCCCCTGGGGCACTGCCAGCCCCCAGCCTCCCCTGAGTCCCAGCACTGATGGCCGCAGACACGGCACCTGGGTTGCCACCACTGCCAGTGGCCTCCAAGCCATTTCCAGGGCACAGTGTACAGGGAGCCATGGGATGATTCCCCAACCTTCCCCAGGAGCCAGGGGGAGGGGGACAATCACGGGTGCCAGGCATGCTTTCTCTCATGTCAAGGCACCCCCGCCCCCATGATACCTGAGAACACATGACTTCCCAGGGTCACACACCCCTGGGTGGTAAAGAGCCCTGGGAAGCCCTGGGTGGTTTTCCAACTCCAGAGCCCAGACCTCTCCCAGGATGCCTACCACAGGGTGCCCAGGTCTGACCACCCACCATCAGTGCCCATCTACCTGAGCACCAGCCCAACTACCCTAGAGATGTCCTAGGCAGTCCCCCAACCACAGGGCTGTGTCCAGTCTGCAGAGACACACGACACACAGTGGCCCTCATACCTCCATTTAATGGCCAAGCCAGCACGGCCCAGATGGTGTGCAACCCCAGTAGGGAAGTCCTCCCTCCTGGCCAGTGTACCCCGAGAAGCCCACCCCAGCTGGTGCCCGCCAGCCTCACTGATGTCCCAGTCCGGTCCCTGCGTTAGGGAGCAGCCTCATCTCAGCTCCTTCAGTAAGCTGTTGATAGAGCCCAGCAGCTCCCGGAAGTATCCCTCATCCTCGCCATCTCGGAGCTCCAGGGCGGCCAGAGCCTGGTACTCAGCCTGCAGGCTGACCAGCATCCTGCTGAGCTGGGGGTCCTGGTGGTAGCGGTCCCGGCAGGTGGCCAGGAGGGCGCCCAGCGTCTGTAGCACCTTTTCTCGGGCATCGTGCTCAGGGAGTGCCAGGAGGTGGGCGGTGATCTCACACCAGCCTTGCTCCCGCAGGCCGGGTAGCAGGTGCACCTGGCGATACTGCTGCAGCTTCTCTGGGGACGACTCTTGGGTCAGTTCAGCCTCCTCCTCGGCAAACATCTGCCATCCGCACATGCGGGCACCAGGGATGGGGGTTGGGGGAGAGAACACAGAGAGCAGTCAGCGCTGCCACTCACACAGGAGGGCATGGGGCTCACCAGCTGCCTGCCCTGTCTTCCTCCATACTTTTGGGGTGCAAAGGCCCAGCGTGGAGAAGACTAGCTAGATTCATGGCTTCACACGTGTTCACCCACCCATAGGTCTGTCCATCCATTTATCAGAAACAACTGTGCAATATGCCACAGAAACCAAAATGTGCTGAGAAACCCAGGCGGAGCCATGATCCTTGCCCTCAAGGAGCTCAAGGTCTAGCAGAATGAAAATTACTGAATGATTCCTGAATAGCAGGATACATTTAGTTCAGCAGTGTACTGTGGAGGCAAGCAGTCTGGGTTCAAATTCCTGCTCCACCACTGATGGCCAAATGGCCTTGGGCGGGCACTGCGTCATCTCCTTTGTGGACCTCAGGACCTCCAGGAGCACACACCGGGGCAGCGAGCACACACAGCACACCGGGGTAGCTGTGAGGGGACAGGGGACATGCCAGTGTCAGTGCACCTGCCACTCCAGGGCTGGGACAGCAAAGAGACACCTCGTGCACCAGGAAGAGGTCAGTCTCTCCTGGGAGAGGCCAAGCTGACACTCACGTCCCTCTCCAGGCCTGCTAGCCTGTTGCCAGGAAGTTGACTGGGCCCAGGCCCAATTAACTGGATGTGAGCAGCACACGGCTGCCTGCTGTTTGGGGTTTCTGCAGCTTGGAGAGAGAGAAAGAGAGGAAAAAGGAGGGAAAGAGGGAAAGAGGGAGGGGGAGATACAAGCCAAAAGAATGGAAGGTGAGGTCGGCCCAGAGAGAGGGGGGCATGTGCGCAGCAGTGAGTGGGCCTGGAGGCAGCACCGCACAGCTCTGATCCCCGGTCCAGGGCAAGGGCAGGGCAGCCTGGGCCCCAGACCCCACACTCAGCAGTGGTGCCCGCGGCTGCCCAGCCTTGCACCACAAACCCACAGTCACTGTTCCAGGGAGAGTGTGGCCAGAGAGAGCCAATGAGAAAGCCCTGCTGCTGCTCTCTGGAGCCACGGAGTCAGGACCTGGACCCGGCTGGGTCTACACTCCCCAGAATCAGGACATTTTTTAGGCTCACAAAGACCGAAGTGGGTTGGGCTACTTTGGTAGGCAAGTCTCCTCCCGGGTGGCAACAACAGGGGTCCCAGGCCCCCGAGGGCACACATTCTGAGCCCTTGCCCAGAGCCAAAGCTCCCAGAGGAGGCACGTCCAGGTTTCTAGAATCTTGAGATTCAGCATCATTGCAGCCTCTGGCTGAGTGGTGCTCTGGCTGCTTCACAGGCCCCCAGACACAGCCACTCTGCTCCACAGGCTCCCTGTCACCCCACCTGCTCCCTGTCGCCCCACCTGCTCCCAGTCACTTCATAGGGTCCCCGTAGCCCCACCGTCACCCCACCTGCTCCCCGTCGCCCCACCCTAGGCTTTAACCAAATGACCTGCCACTCCAGGAAGGGCAGCTCCTGGCCGTTTCTGGTCTTCCGTCCCGTGGCCTCCTCTGTACACCCTGTCCTGGCCCGTTGGCACCTCCATCCTCCCCATCCTCACCAGCCACCAGTTTTTAATTTAGCAGTCATCTTCCCTAAGACACTCCATGGGAAAGCTCTTGTGAATCTTCCCTGAAGTCTCAGAGATTCTAGGTTCAGGCCCCACAGCAGCCCTGTCTGCCCAGCACAGACTGACACATTCTCCTTTCCAGGAGCACCATTAGGAGGATGGAAGGCAGGAGGGAAGATGAGATGCGGGAGGGGCTGGGGTCAAATGGCCAGAAGCAAAATAAAGCGAGGTGACACAGAGGCATGGAAGGTCCAAGCACTCACCTTTTCAGTGACCAGGTCATAAAGCAGAGTGACCACACGCACGGCCAGCACCTCTGTGCCCTTGGCCTGTACCAGGCTCCTGAGGACCTGCAGCCCCCCCAGTTTCAGGAACTGTTGTTGGGCGTAGGGGAAGTGGCGTAGCAGGGAGCACAGTGCAAACAGGACCTGCAGAGAGTGAGGAGACACATGGAGCTGGCCCTGCCCAGGGTCCAGCAGAGGCCCAACTCCTACAGCCCAGCTCCACTCTTCTTGGCCTCACTGGCCACCCTCAAGTACAGCTACACCCTAGATCACAGGTCTGTGATAGCCAGAGGAGAGGTCAGAGACCTTCACCATCACCCAGTGATGGCCCAGACAGGATGCCAGTCTCAGCGGTACCCGAAACTACCATGGTAGCTGAACTGAGACCTCCAGGTGCCCTGCCTGGAAGCTGCCACACTGCCTGAGTTGAGTGGGACCTCTCCCCTCATGCCACCCACCCAGTGGATACACAACCACTCGGATCCCCAAGGGTAAAAGGGGTGAACCTGGTCTTCCAGGTTCCACAGCTATGCTAGGGGCTGGGCAGGAGTAAGAGGCACAAACATACCTTCTTCTTCGCAGTGAGAGGCTGCTCCGTAGCCAGGATGACCAGCAGTTTCTGCAGGGCTCCTCCCTCAATGGCCTCTACTTGGACCTTTGGGTTGCTAGGGAGAGAGCACAGGACAGCATGATACTGACCTTCCCAAATAGCTGGGGGCATGCCGCAACACTCAGCCCCTGGATATGGGTGGGTAGGGGGATGATAACACACCAGTCACACCCTGGGGAAAACTAAGTTGCCCAAGGGAGGCTCCTACTTGGGACAAGCTAGAACACAGCTGGGTAAACAGACAAAGGGCTATACGTCCACTTGGGTACAAAGGCCTGTGGCCCAAACGATAGGGCCAAAGGCTCCCCCCACACTGTCCTATCACCTGGCAGCCAAAGGGGGAGTGATCCCGGAAGGGAAACTACCTTTATTATTTAAAAACCTCCTGATGCTAAAGGTGCTACTCAGTGTCCCGGTGGTGGAAAGCTTTCCCCCACTAACCCCTGGCCTCCACTGCGTCCTCTTCCTTCCATGACCCCAGGCAGTCATACCCTGGGGGGGGCAATTACTAAAAGGTCTGTTCTCCTCTGAGTGGAGCTCCTCTAGGCCACAGGCTGGGACCCAGTACCCTTTCCTTTCCTGGGTGGGGCGCACAGACAACATGCAGTCAATGGTGTGGGAAAAGGACAGGAGGAACAAGCGATATCCAGAGAACCTCTTAAGGTGAGCAGATCCTAGAACAGGACCAGCCTAGATGCTTCCCCACTGTGACAGTAGCTCCCCTAGCATTCAGCACACAGTCCACGTCATCGGGCCCAGGAAAAGAGGGCAAGAATGAATCAACACCTGCACAACCAGGGCCGCACCAGCCAACACGCAGCAACCTGTGACACTCAAAACCTGGAGCTGCCTCTGGAACTCCTTTCCCCATTGTTGTCTGGAGAGAGTGAGAAGGTCCAAACATTCAGGCAAGACTCTCCTGGATGAAACGACAGGGACCTGGCTGGTGAGACCTGCATGGGGCGGGGTACCAGGCAAGGGATATGTCTAGGAACCTCTTGCTTTCCAAGATCACATTAGTGATCAACTAGGGAGCAAGTGCCAAGCACAGGGACCTGTGTGGTTAGGCCCCCGAGGAAGGAGAGAGGCGAAGGCTCCCTCCCTAGACACTTAGGAGGCCTCAGAGAAGAAGGTGGCAGGCTCCTAAAAAAAGCCTGAGGCCAAAAGGAAGGGGAGGGGCCAGACCAGGGGTCACCAAGTAGCTCTCACACTCACCCAGATGGCCCACAAAAGGCACTGAATCGGGGATCCCTGGGTGGCTCAGCGGTTCAGCGCCTGCCTTTGGCCCAGGGCATAATCCTGGAGACCCGGAATCGAGTCCCACATTGGGCTCCCTGCATGGAGCCTGCTTCTCCCTCTGCCTGTGTCTCTGCCTTTCTCTCTCTGTGTCTCTCATAAATAAATAAAATCTTTAAAAAACACAAAAGGCACTGAATCTCCTCTTGGCTCTGGCTGCTTCACCTCAGCAAGGCCATCAGCTCCCCAGAGTCCCAAAAAGCACCTTTCCTCCTAACCCCCACCTGTGGCAAGGGTCCCTCACGGCAGGCACCCTGCACAGGGAGGCAGGTCTGAGACCCAAAGGAAATGGGAGGCATATAACGAGAGAGTTCACAATGCTGCCTGCAGCAGACGGCCTGCAACATAGCAGGTGCTCCGTTAAAGCTGGCCCAGTGGCCTCGTGATGGAGCCTGACCCTAGCAGCCCCCAGCTTCAAGTTCCAAACACAACTTAGCATGCTGAGGCAGCCGTCCTGCTTGATGTGGGAGGCGCCTGAGTCCGTCTGTGTTCTTCTGGCCATAAAGTACGCGCAGGGTAGGTGCCAGCCCGTCCCACTGCAGCTCCCTTGGTGTGTCTGAGGAGCAGCCTGGAGACGAGCTGGGTCTCTGGGGAAGGACGGCTGACAGCTCCCCTCCAGACAGGCAGGTGGGTGCCAGTGCAGGGCCCGGGAGCTACAGCCTACCCCTGCCCCTGCTTCCCCTGCCTGAGAAAGGCAGCTGCTCCATCAAAGTGCGAGCTAATTAGGACTGTGTGTACCGCCACGTGCCTGAGGAACACTCACCCGCGACAGGCAGGGTCTCTTCTAGGAAAAGACGACCATGCTGACAAATTCACACACATCAAAAGCTGCCCCCAAGGAAGGGAGGCTGTGGAGACCCAACCTCACAGCAGCCTCACAGGGAGCACCATCCCTCATGAGCCCTGAGTGGTGGGGACAAGGAGCCCCAGAGAAGCACCTGACGCTTTGTGCTTGTCCACAGATCTGCTGAGAACAAGACTTAGAGCTAACCTCAGAAGACAAGGGGTGTCCTAAGAGACCCACTTAGGCATGCTGGGTAGGGGGGCCCAACCGGCACCACCCAGAGCAGCAGCCCTGTTGTGAACATGAGGCAGTGCTGGGAAAGAGGGGACCCGGGCTCACCCATGTCGCACTTGTTAGGAAGGGGCAGAAGGCTCGAATCCCTAAAGGAACCACAGTACCGACAAGAAACAAAGTACCTGGGCCTAAAGGGGATGGCACAGACCCTGAAGGCAAACCCCTGGGATCCTCCCAACAGAGAATAAACTGATGGGGAGGAAAGACAAGATGCCAAAGCCTGTAAAAGAGGCCCCTCGCTCTCCTTGTCCATAGAAGCCCCAGTGTGAGTCACGGAGGGCCAGATAGCAGTCCGTCCCAGGAAAGATGTCGGGGTGAGCCACTGCTTGGAGGAGCCCCACAGGCAGGACAGGTCTTTGAGGAAGCTCAGCCAGCTCTCGGCCACAGAACAAGCCAGGCTCACAGGGGAGAAGACCCCACCGTCAGACTTTACTTAGAAGTTACAGAATGAATGAATGATATGTAACATTAGGCCAGACCAGGAGGTTCTGAACCTAAGGCCTGTGGTGGTTCTGAGAGACAACAGGAAAGTCTGGGCTGGAAAAGCCAGGAAGGCTAGCCTGGAGGAGAGATGCTGAGGAAGACAGCTCGTGGACAGGAGGAAGGACAGGTGCCTGAGTGGGTGTGCGGAGGTGAGACCGTTCAATGGACAGCTGCCCTGGAAAGCCACAGTGAAGGGAGCCAAAAGGTGCAGCTGATGAGGGGCACCAGTGCAGGTCAGGTGGCCATGCTGCTGGCAGTACCAAGGAGGGCTGCTGGCCGGGGCCCAGGAAGGGTGATGCAGGCCCAGGCTCAGCCCAGCAAGCAGATCCCATCCTGCTCCTCCTCCTTCAGCACACATCAAACCCAAAGTAAAATCAAAGAGTCGGTAACAAGTCCCTTCAAGGCACACAGACACCAGAGAGGGCCTAGGAGCAGAGTCTGCCTCAGGACAGGGGCCCTAGGGATAGGAGAGGAGACAGGGGGACATGGTGAGCGAGGCATGACCCAGCACGTTTAGGTTAGGTCAGGTTTGTCTGCCCACCCTCCCTCCATCCCCCTCCCAGTATGACACCCTTGCCTCCTTTCCCTTGAGACACTGCTGCTTCTTCTAAGGCTTATGGTCCTCATGGGGTGGGTCCCAACCCCCTTGGCCACAAGGAAGGGCTTGTGGATGGAGCATGGGTCCATCTTAGTTCACCACTACCATGGCCTCTATGGGCTGCCCAGGCCTGAGCAACCCAAGTCCTGAGTCGACAATGGAGTCAGGACAGAAAGTAGTCCTCGTCTCTAGAAGACAGGCTGCTATCAGCCAGGAGCACCCACAGTCACAATGAAAATGGCTGTGTCCCACCGCCTCCCCTAGGAGAGCAGCTAATCAAGGCAGGACACAGCAGAACTCTGAGAGAAAGGTGCAAGAGTGGAAAGTGAAAGCCTGGTACTTTGTTCCTTACTAAGATCACTTTTGTAGGGCAATAACTCTACTTCCTCGCCCAGAACAGAGGCCCCAAGAACCCGGGTGAGTAGAACAAGTCTGGCAGACCATGGGTCCCTGGCCAGGTGCAGCCTCCAGCCCGGGGCCTTTTCTCCTGACCAATTTAAATGGTCAGGTGCCCAAGTGACTGTGGGCCTCCCCAGGCTTCAGTGGTGCCACATACACCTTAGGGGTTCCACATAATTCCCTCCAAAAACAGTCTTTTAATTCTGTCCAGCCAAAAGGCTGAGGAACACAACAGAGGGAGGCTGGGGAAGGAGCGTGTGTCTCCCAATGACACTCAGGCCACCAGGCAGGGCAGGGAGTCTGAGCAGCCCCCTGCGAGGGACAGATACCAATGTGCTCCCAGAACCTCCCCCTCCCCTGGAAGCTCAGCCGTAGGGGCTCTGCATGTTCATCACTGTGTCCTCTGGGGGATGAAATGCCCCAAGCAACAGAGTGAGATTAGGGGACCTGCAAGGGCCAGGGCCTGGGGAATGCTGGGTGGGAGTGCTGTGTACGTGAGCTGATGACCTGGGACACATCCCTCCACTTCTGTTTCCTCTCCTGGGAGGCAGAGCTTCAGCTACTTGGCATTGAAGATACGACAGCTAACGAACCAAAATGCCACCAGTGTAATGTGATGGAGACATTATGATCACATGGAGTTTGCTACGAGGCACCCAGACCATACCCTTTGGAACACAGATGCCTGGGCACATGGGTGCCAGCCTCAAACCCCATTTGCAGGCTCAGAATGGAGCTGTGGCCTGGGCAGGGGTGGGGTGGAAAGGCGGTTCTTGTCGAGGGAAGGTGGGTGGCCTAACAGTTGGGGAGTTGAGCGCATCAGGGGGGCAGGGGCCTGGCATGCCTCTCAGTGACATCGTGGTGCTGCGGTGCTCAGAGTCAACAGAAGGATATTAAGGACTAGCTCGTCTCTGATGAGATAAATGAGACCAAACCTCGTTCCAGGCTAAGCTGGCTGGGCTGAATAAACACCATTAGCACTTGGGTTCCTAGGATGCTCACAATCAGCAGGTGAGTCAGCTGCCTCTGTGCAGAGGGAAAGCAACAGCTTCGACTCTGTAAATCTTGGGTGGGGCTAGGGGGGACAGATCACAGAAACAGAAATGATTACATGTGCAGAAACCATGTAATCATGGTGGGGTCAGGGTAGCCGATGGAGGCAATCTGCCGAGGGCCAAAGATCATGTTAGCTAACTGAACATCTGGGGGGCAGCCCGGGGGAAGGTGGGAGAGCCAATCCCAGGGCGCACGGCCACGCCTGTTCAGGGACCCTGGGAGAGTGCTGCCCAATGAAGGTTCCTGAGTGGCCTCTCCCTCTCTGGCACTCAGGACTGGCTACATTGTTTTTAGGGCCAGTGCAAAATGGAGATGTGGGGGGAAAAAATGGAGATGTGGGGGTCACGTGAGAAAACTCTTAGAAACTTCAAGATGGCGAGGGCAGAGCCTGAAACCAAGCCTGGGTCAGCTTGGTTTCAGTGCAGTCGCACAGCCACATGGCAGATGGGGCTGGTGTCCGGGCTGCATGCTCGGTAATAGTACACAGAGATCCTGTCTGGGGGGAACTGGACAATGAGGACTGAAGATGGAGTTTGTTTGCTTGTTTGTTTGTTTTTTAAAGATTTTATTTATTTATTCATGATAGACACATACAGAGAGAGAGGCAGAGACACAGGCAGAGGGAGGAGCAGGCTCCATGCACGGAGTCTGACGTGGGACTCGATCCTGGGACTCCAGGATCACACCCTGGGTGGAAGGCAGGCGCTTAAACCGCTGAGCCACCCAGGCTGCCCAAGACGGAGTTTGAATGACTGGAAAAGGATAAAAACTGGAAAAGGCAGAGTTCTGGAAAATAAGGCTTAGGTTGACTTATCACGTGGGGCTGAGTAAATACCAAGATGAAATCCCCAAACAGAGTCCGTGTCATCGGGTCCTGGTCGGAACCCAGACTCTATGCTTGTCCACACGTCAGGGCATGTGCTCTCATGAGTCCTCACAACATTTCTAAGTAACATGATGATTTTTTTTTCATTGTCTTAACAACAAAGGGATAAAAGTGCCATTGTTGTGAAATACTTCCGGGGAAGATTCCATGTGGTGTGGAGAGGGGGCCTATCTCAGGGCAGGACATGGTCAGGTTGATCGCCTGCAATCCCGTCCGAGGAAGTGGCTGGTACCCGCTCCCCTTCCTGCCCAGATAGAACGATTCCTTCTCTGCTGGCCTCACTTGTTGTGCCCCAGTGCAAGGTCCTAATCATCTGTGGAACACAAGGATTTACAGGATGTGCAACCCTGAAATAGGTAGTTTGTTAGGGGTCGATATTGGCTTGCCATCCAGGAATTCATGGGGGTAAGCAATTAACTAGTCAGTCAAGAGACGTACAGTTACCAACCTGAATAAACACAGAATAGGTTCACCGAAAGAATAAATGCCACATACAACTCTTCCACATGGACATGCAGCCTCCAGGAGAACCAGAACATACAGCTTGTTAACATGAGGCTCAGGCCACAGCGAGGATGATGGGAAGCACACGGGCCACTCCAGAGATTCCATCTGGACCTGGGGGGTAGGAGTATCCCTGGGCCTACGCATAAACAGCTCCAACCAGAAGCCAGTCATGTAAGCAAACGTGGGACACACGCAGGCCACCTCAACGACAGTGTCCACAGGAGTGGCTGTAAGAGGCCTCCATTGCACATGCAGGGAATGTGCAAAGACACACATCAAATCCAACCTCCACGCCCCACCCCCCAAAGAGAAACGGCCTCAGGGTGTAGCCCTAAAGAATCTTAATAGGCCTCTGATCACTCTCACATATAATGCTGCATGACCATCACCAGGAACACTGTGTTATTTTTCCCTTAAATGATTTCAGATTGGGCACTTTAAAAATTACAGAAAATGACCCAAAAAACTAACTTACAGAAAAGTTACAAAACAGTAAAGGAACTCCCATTAAGATTTGCCAATTGTTAACATTTTACTGCACCTGCTTTTTAATTTTCTTTCTTTACATATTTAGATATATTATTTTCTCTCCTGAAACATTTGAAAGTTGCCCCTTTACCCCTGAATATAGCAAGTGTGTCTCCCTCATAAGAACCGAGTACAATTATCAAATGAGGAAATTAATATATGATCTACAGATATTCGGATTTTACCCACTCCCCAAAATATCCTTTTTCTAAGAACAATTTTGGTCTCGGATGCAATCCAGGACTTGGCACAATGACCTCAGCAGCATGCCTCAAGACCCCTCGACCCGACACTCCCCCCTTAGCCTGTGTTTGTCTTTCACGATACCAACAGTTTTGAAGAGCGCAGGCCAGTCGTAAAATATTCCTCAGTCTGATGTCTTCCCACGGTTAGACTGAGGTTCCACGCGTTGGTGTTGGCAGGAACCGCACAAGCAGTCTCTCTCAGTGCGTCTCATCAGAGGGGCCCACAAGGGGCTATGCTCACTTTGATCACTGGTCACAGTGGCGTCCGCCAGATTTCTCCATTGTAAAGATGCCATTTGCCCCTTTGAATCTAATACATATTCTGTGGGGAGACACACTTCGAGACATGAAGATGGCCTGCTCCTCATCAAACTCTCTCCCACTAGTTCTATATGTTCAGCGATGACTCCTCCCTGTACGTGCTGGCACTCCACGCAAAAGGAGGCTCTTCTACTTTCTCACTCATTCATTTGTATCAGCATGGATTCATTGCTTCTCGATTAATCTATGGGTTATAATCTATTTCTATCATTGTTTATTTTGATGCTCAAACCATCTCTGATTTAACCACCAGAGCCTTTTCATTCTGCCCTCAGTGTCTCTTTTACTTACTTCCATCCTTCTCTCAGCACTTCCTCACTTTCTGGCCCAAGACGTTCCTGCACAAGGTGCTGTACTTGTGCTGTACCAGCTGTAGAATCAGTCATTCCACCAAGAAGCACCTGGGGCAGTTTTTCAAAATTCTAATGGATTCTAACCCTTCTCCTATCCTTACTTCATCAAAGCCTCAGAAGATAGGGCTAAAACCCTGATTTTTCATAAATGTCCCACCTGATCCTTACTGGGAAGTCTGGCACTGATGTGAGGACTCACATTTGGGATAACTGGACCCCATTACCAATCTTTTGACCTGGTACAGCACCTCTGACAACTGGCTGCCCAACGTTTGAAGACTAGAGCGGTAGGGGATGGCCCCTCAAACAGGCAGCTTTCCACCACCTTGAGTTTTAAACTCTTCTGCTTTTAGGAAGCTTATACCTCCTGGTCCCAAGTCTGTCCTCTTAGTGCAGAGAGGGTCCACTGACTCTGTCCTGACAGGTTTACCCCTTCTGAAGCTTAGGAGGAGCCAAATGCCTGGAGAAAGCTCCCTTCAAAATCTGGCCAGCCTATCTGCAGGGCTCCTGCCTGGCCCACCCCTCCAAAGTCCAGTGCACCCAGCTGCCTCTGCCCCAGGACCACTCTGCAACCAATGCCTCAGGTTACAGAAAAGTTTTTGGCAATAGTGCTGCAGAGCTGATTCACCCTGGGCCTGTCTAGATCCAATCTCTGAAAGTTGTTCACATAAGCCAAAGGTTCTCCAACATGGCCCTGAACCTAAGCACAAGGGGTATGGGTAGTATGATATCACACACTTGTCTTTGGATGGCAGGATTTATTTTTTTAAGCAACAAATATGGGTTTTTATGAAATTAAAAATTCAATAACAAGACTTAAAATGTCACTTGGCTACCCAAGCCCTTCATTCTAGCACGTCACATGTACCCAACATGGTGGCTAGCCCTTTCTGATCTATGTCATTTGCCCCCAGGTCCTCACATAAGGAACTAAATGCAGGTTCGTCAGGAGAGTCTGACATGAGATCTCTGACACAACACCACAGTCAAGGCTCTGTTGTGGACACTGAACCATTCATAAACAAATATCTATTAGATCTGACTGTTCAAGCAGCTACAAATCCACCTGTCTTTATCATTTCTCCACCCGACCTATTAGATTATCATGAGACTCTGCTAAATGCTTTCCTGAATTGTAGAATCCCTCTATGTCTTTAACACTGGTCTAAGCTCACAAAATGGCAAATCTTTCTGAAAAGTAAGTTTAAGCTAGGAAGGAGCATGAGAGAGTTCCGCTGCTTGACCTGGGTAGTAGTTATATGCGTGTTTACTTTTTTTTTTTTTTTTAAGTTTTATATATTCAAGTAATCTCTATACCCAATGCGTGGCTCAAACTCACAACCCTGGAGATCCAACCTCAACTAAAACCAAGAGTAGGACGCTTAACTGACTGTGCCACCCAGGTGCCTCAGGAAGACCACTCTCCTTAAAAGAGAAGTCAGAGGCAAAACACATACTGTAAGGGAGGATGGGGATGCACATCACCTGCTGCACTGACTCATGTGCTAAAGCAGGGGGCTTGCTGCCCTCCTAGCTATCACTCTTACTCTGAACACTACTTGCCCTGGGCAGGTCCCTGTGTTCCTAGCATCCCAGGTCTCACCCCCTGCCCTACCTAGGTATTACCAACAGTGCCTTGCCTTACACCCTTCTCTGTTTGTTCACCCTTTTTCACCTTACATAAAAAATCCTAACTGCTCCCTGTGCCCCCAGTTGGCCTCCAGGCATCTCCTCCCTTGTTCCCTGCAGTAATCACCTGTGACTGCATTGAGCACATTTCATTTCTCAGACTGAGTCATCCTTCCTTTTGAAGCTCTTGCCCCAACATCCTATCTACTTGTTCCTGGACCTTCTATAATCTGCTTTTCCCAAACCCAGAGAGTTCTGTGTTTCTCTTGACTTCTGCAAACTCGGTCACTTCCTGCTAAGGTCCCCAGCACTTTCACTGTACTTAACATATCCTCTCTGTTGCTCAGAATATAACTTCAGTGAGGTCCTCTTTCAATGATTCCCTTAATCATCTGAGAGATCAAACTGTCAGAAGAGTAAGTTAAGAATTAAAACAAATCAAGAATTTGTCAGTCTTGTTTTCTACTGGAGGAGATTTCCAGCTGCTCAGACACATGGAGACCCGCAGCGCCACACCAACTTGCTTTGGCACCAGTTTTGTAATCTCGATTCAGAAGGCCTCTCCTACATGGAGGGTAAATACTTGACATCTTATTCCATGGTTTGTTTGTGTGTTCTTGGGCAAGCCCAAAGCCAAGGATCTACACTTGTGTTTCAGCAAAAGCCCAAACTCTGTGAACAAACCAGTGAATAAAAGCTGATCTGGCAGCAGAGAGAAATAGGTTCAAGTCCTCCTTTCCAGTGTTTTCAAATTGTGTGATTTGAAAAGTTACTTAAAACCTCTTTATACTTTAGTTTCTGTACCTGTAAATAGGAGTTAGTAATATTTATCCCTTGGGATTGTTGTGGGGATGAAATATGATAATATATTAGGAGATTAACACAATTCCTGGCAAATACCAAGCATTCAATTAATAGCTGCTTTACCATAAAGTATTATACTACTTAATGACAATTACTATTTTTACTTTTCTGCTAAGGAGCCCCTGGGTTTTCAGGCTTCTCAAACGTAGGAGGGGCTACCTATGGTCCAGACAGAGAAGGACCACCTCCCACTGAGCGGCCCTCCATTGTCTTTCTGCACTCCTCCAGCTGCATGGAGGAAGCCAGGGCAAAAAGAATTCATGGGGGAGAAAGGTGATTAACAAGTGAGAGGGAGAGACTGAGAGGAAGATCAAAGAAGCTAATTAGAGCTGGCTAACGGGAGGCCACAGGGTGGGTAACTGCAAGACTGAGAGCTAAAGAGAAATTATCTGTGGCCTATAATTATTCAACAAATGCCTCCCAGTAATTGTCTCAGGCAGTCTGAGGGAGGCAAGGTAGGAGTAACAAGGTTAAGCAGAAGAAAATTTAGGCTAAAGCATATGGCAAATTTTTCACATAGTAAAATTTATCCAGTTTATTAGAGAACACAGAGAGGAGGTTACTTGAGGTCATCCACACCAGCTGGTGGCTCATCTCCATCACCCAGGGTGCTGGGGGGCCGGCATGGGCCAGATCCACAGGGTAAGGGGGCTGCAGGGAAATCACCTAGCCAGTCTTTTTTTTTTTTTTTTTAATTTTTTATTTATTTATGATAGTCACAGAGAGAGAGAGAGAGAGAGAGAGAGAGAGAGAGAGAGAGAGAGGCAGAGACACAGGCAGAGGGAGAAGCAGGCTCCATGCACCGGGAGCCCAACGTGGGATTTGATCCCGGGTCTTCAGGATCGCGCCCTCGGCCAAAGGCAGGCGCCAAACCGCTGCGCCACCCAGGGATCCTTCAGTCTTTGTTTTGAACTGCGGGCCCTACACCTTCTAGACAGGCCTTTGGTGGCTCAGGAAGGAACTTCTTTACTCACTCAGATCTTGCTCCCAAGGGCTCAGAGGCATGCACTGGGCAATCATACACTCTTCCCTCCAACTTCCGCCTCTCCTTTATGAGAGCCAAGGGAATCAGGCAGGGCCTGTTTGGCTTTTGCAACAAACTGAAGAAATGCTTATGAATGAGCCATTCCTTTTTCCCCAGTTTTATTGAAAAATAATTGACATACAGAGCCATCTCTTAACAGCAAAAGTAAAAGCAACAATTGTGGGATGGTCCATAGCTGAAAATGACAACACTGAAATGCTTCTTTTACAGAATTTGGAAGTCATACAGACGACAAATCTCTGCTGTACAACATACATAACAAGTCCCCAAAATATCCTTTGTTTGCTGAGGTTCTGCTCAGATATTTAAGGTTTCTGATAGTTTAAATATGGTGAACGATATGGTAAACCATTCAAATATTTTGCATCATTGGTATTTGGAAAGATCTTTATGAACGATTAGTTACGGTTCTGAGAGGCAAGTGCAGCACCCAGGCTCCTGGTTTTCCATGGGGATGGATCAACAGGCCTTCTTGGCCAGCTCCATCTAGTGTGGTTCATCCATCCCCTGGTTTGAGCAGTTTCCTGCCCCTTGCCTCTGCTGTTACAGAGGAGAACACTGGGTGGAGTGGGACTGATGACACCCCAGTCAGGCTGAGGACTCCAGGTCAAGGAGGACACAGAACTTGCCCTAAAATGGGAATGAACCTACAAGGCCTGCCCTCAGCTGAGGCCCTGAGGCCCAAGTCACCAGGCACTGGAGTGGGGCCTTCCCACTCTGTGAAGATTTTTAAGAACTGGAGACAAGCTCCAGTTACTCTTAGCTTCTGGAGACAGAATGATGGATGGTTCCGTTTGTCTGACCGAGGCTCTTTGTCCTGACAGTTGGTCGACAAATCCTGATTGGGCCCAGAGTGCACAGAGCACTTGGCTCAGCAGCCTGGGGCCAAAGCAAAGAATGAAAATTATTCTTGCCCTTATTAGACAAAATGAACAGCCAACAAGGACATGTGGAGAGGCACGTTACGAGACAAGTCACTGTGCAAGAGACCAATGTTAGGTGTAACCTGAAAAATGGAGGGCCTAACCAGGAAGGTGCCCTGGAAGAATGGCCAGAGCATGATCAAAAGTCATTAAGATAGGAGGAAAAGGCTAACAGTCCATATGTATTACCCAAATGAAATCAGATGAAAGTCTTTTTTTTCTCCCCAAAGATAATGTTAAGAATCACCTTCCAGACCCTTTAAACTTTTTCTAATAAATCGTTAAAAGGCCTTCTGCTGGAACCATTCTAATGCCAACAAGAAAGTTACACTCATAAAATAGTTAATGTCAAAATGTAAATGGTTTGTTTAAGATACAGCAATTGTTGCAGAATCAAATACAGAATCTCTATGGCTTGAATAGCAAGGGAAACAAAAGCTTGACGATTTAGTGCTCATTAAAGCCTGTCTGGCTGAATTTTAGATTGCAGCTTAAAAGAAAAAAACATTAAACCAGTTCAAGTGTGAACCAACATATGCACAGCAGTTTTCAGCTGCCTACAGATGGGGCAAGGACACAGCCTAGAATGGGGCTTATGCCTACCAAGGCTGAGGGTGTGTATGCTTTCACATCTAGGGTAGGGGGCAGAGCCTGAGTTGAACAGAAACCCAGCACTGGGGCCGGGAGCCTGGGCTTCCACCAGGCTTGAGTTCCACATTGTGGGAAGGGCCACCGCCCACCCCCCGCACCCCTACTAACCCCCCCAACCTCACCCCCAGACCCCACCGCCCCCATTTGGCTCTTTCCTGCAGGAAGCTCAAGGTGGTGAGGACAGTCAACTTTCTAGGCAAGACTGGCTTCTGCCCAAGAGAGGCAGGAAAGCAGAAGCTTCTGGCACTCCTTCCCATGTCCTGGCCTTGCTTGTCAGACCTTCCATGAAGTCACAGTAAGACCCCAGCCCTGCGAAATCTGAGATCAGCCTGGAGACCTTCACAGGCCTCAAGTTTGGACTTAGAAATAGTTCTTTGCGGTAGGTTTGTGGGGCGTGGAGCAAAGACTGTCTAAATTCTCTTGCCTGCTGGCCTATAAAAGTGCTTAACGTTTTACCATCTGTGATTTCTTTGAGTCCTAATGATAATTCTGTCCTGCAAGGTCTTCTGTTAGAATGCCACTGCCCCAGGGTTGGGGGAACCAGTCATGTGTAAGCAGAGTGACCACATAATTTATTGTCCAGGGATCCCTGGGTGGCGCAGCGGTTTAGCGCCTGCCTTTGGCCCAGGGCGTGGTCCTGGAGACCTGGGATCGAATCCCACATCGGGCTCCTGGTGCATGGAGCCTGCTTCTCCCTCTGCCTGTGTCTCTGCCTCTCTCTCTCTCTGTGTGTGACTATCATAAATAAATTTAAAAAAAAAATTAAAAAAAAAATTTATTGTCCAAATCGGGACACTTTACAGAGTGAGAGGAGGTACTATTAATTACTACACTCAGACAAGAGGTATACATGGGACATATGGTCACCTTCCATATAAGGCTTTGTATAAGTTCTACAGAAGGTACAAAGGTAAATAAAGACCTGGCATAGGCCTGGACTGGAGACACTGAGCTAAGGGGCAAAGGACCCTGGAAACAGGATAAGGCCAGGCATCCATGGGAGGGGGACAGTGGTACTACAGAGGGAAACATCAGGGCAGGGGTCAGGGAGGCAGCATCACAGTGGTAAAGACTATGGCTTCTAGAGCCAGACAGACCTAAATAACTGTCTTTGCCTCCTCATCTGTAAAATGAAGATTATTTCCTAAGATTGTTGTAAGGATTAAATGAAATACAGAATATTGTAGTTCCTGACATGTTATGTTCAATAGATTCAGTAATAATGACATTACCAGGGCCAGCCTTCTAACTGAAACCTCAGCTACTTCTGAGAATGCCCCAATCAGAAGGTGGAGAAGAAGTAGAATAAGAGAAAACCCAAAAAAGACCAGCTTGGTTTCTCTTCCCTCTAAACTAAGCCCGGAAGGCCCATTCCAGGGCTGAGCGCGGCAGGGCCTGTACTACAGCAGCTCTCCAAGTGCATGAGGTGAAGTGGGCTGCCAGGGGCTCACCTTGGATCTTAGACTTCTCACACTGACCCAGCCCATCAGCTACAGCCTCATCCTCAACTCCTGAGGAAAATACCACCCAGGGGCTTGCTACACTCCAGTTCCCTCAGGGCAGACCACAGGGAGAAGTGCCCTTCCGAAGTGATGGAGCCCTGTCCTAACAGCCAGGGACACTGGGGAGCAGTAGTAGGTTCTCCTGGGCCTCCTGTGATAACAGAAGCACAAAACTAAGGGCAGCCTCTCACAGTCAGGAGGAGAATGAATTTTGGAGCTTCGTCCTTTCATAGCTCTCAAGTATTTTTCAAATGTGAGTCAAGGGGCGCCTGGGTGTCTCGGTTGGTGAAGCATTCGCCTTCGGCTCAGGTCATGATCTCAGGGTCCTGGGACGAGTCCCACATCGGGCTCCTCGCTCAGTGGGGATCTGCTTCTCCCTCTCTCCCCCAACTTGTGCACGCCCACATGCAGTTTCTCTCTTAAAAAAAATGTTCAGAGTTGTCATGACAACTCTATGAGGCAGATATTTTTACCCCTGTTTTATTAATCAATAAACTAAGTCACACAGAGGTAAGTATTTTTTTCCCCAAGGTCACATAGTGAGTTACTACTAAGTGGCAGGATCCTAAAGCTCAAGAATACGAGCTAAGAGATGCAGATTTAACTGGGGGAACACCACACACTAGTAGCTGAAAGGCCAAGGAAGAGTTCTTAACTTAAATGAGCTTCTTAACTGAAGAAGCTGTACTGCTTAACCAAAGATCTGCTGCATCAAATGACTTAGGGCAAGTGAAATCACTGTAAAAGTGTTTAAATATCACGATGCCACTGCCAACAGCTGTCATCATCTAATTTTGGAGAGCTGGGCCCAGTACGGGGAAAGGGAATCTGGTCTCCAGCAATCCTCCCCTCCTGAGGGCCCTGCACAATTACACTAAAACGGTCCTTTTCAAAATGTGGTCCCTGGACTGTCAGTACCAGCATCACCTGGGAAGTCGTGCACCAGGAATTCTCAGGTCCCACAGCAGACATACTGAAGCTTCAGGAGAGGGGCCTGGCAATCTGCATTTTAGCAGATCCTGGTTAAATCCTGTTGCTTCTTACTGCATGCTTAAGTTTGAGAATTGCTAGGTTAGAGCATGTCCCTTGGCAGATGACAGGCTGGGCTCTTGGTAGTTTTGGCCAGGAAAGGCCTGCTTCTGGGACCTGAGGCAGAGTCAGTCTTTTGCAAGAAGACCCAAGCCCCTGAGGGCCACTGCCAAGATGAAAAGCTCCCAATAAAACCCAGACCTACATGGCCACACTGATCAAAATACATTAAAGAAGAAAGTGAGAAATCTGACAAAAGGAAAACGCAGCTTCGGTGGGGGACAAAATACAACAATCTTCAGTGGGAGATGAGAAGCATAAAAGGGATGTTAGATGTTCAAAGAACCAAATGTCGAAATGACAAAAAAAAAAAAAAATACAAGAATAAAGACAAAGTGTGGACATCAATGCCACATGGGCCTCTGTCTAATGATGGCAGTAGCAGGAAACAGCAGTCCTCCCAAGACTAAAGCCTGCTCCTCCCCACCCCCAACACGACAGCCTATATAAATAGAGTCTTGAGGAAAAAAAAAAATACCAGCAATTAGTCACTGAATTCTGTTTGTTGGAATGAAGAAAAGCTTGCGAAAAGTCACCAGAGGCTCTGGTGAGCAGAGCTGGGCTAGGCAGGCCGTGCAGACTGAGAATGGAGAGAGATCATTAAGGGAGAAGGCCTGTGGGGTGTTCCTGGCAGTCTTTGATGCCTGCCAAGTCTTAACCTGGAAGGGAAAATGGAGGGCCTGGCCACAGGGCTGTAATGAGCTCTAACCTGGGCCCACATCCAAGCTGGAAGGCCTTTAATGTGGCCTTGAGCCCGAGGCAGGCATGAAGGCAGGGGTGGTGGGAAGGAGGAGCAGTGTAAGAGACCCTGCCCTAGGTAGAGGAGGCGGGACTACAGTCTCTCTGATCAAGGGCCTCTACCCAAGAAAGCCCATGGGCTACATATGGGTCCTCCCCTGGTCCCCGGTGGGTTACAGGCTTTGCAAGCAGTAACAGCAGCAGCCTCAACACTTCCACTCAAGAACCTGCTGGAAATGACCCTATGTCAGGACCAAGAGTAGTCCTGCCTTTTCCAAATGAACGCCACTCAAATGTGCTGTGCTCTCTACATGTCTATGTGGAGCACCCTTTCCCTCTCCCCCTCATCTCTGTACCCACCTTCATCAGGCTGGCCTACACATCCAAGTCTTACTCCAAGCAGTTCCTCTAAGAAACCTTTGTCTATTACCTGACCTGCCATTGGGCTTCTGCTATACATTCCAGGGGCTCCCTTTTCCCTTCATCATATTCAACAGATTTGGTCAGTCTGTTTCCCCTGCTAAACTGTCAACTTCCTCAAGGACATGGACTGAGCTTTGCTGTCTGTTCACCCCTAACCTCACTTTCCATGGTCTATCCCCAAAGCCCACACTCATTTAAGCAGGAGCTGCCTGAAGGGACAAGACCAGCTTGGTGCTGCTCCCCTGGTGAGACTGTCCAGCCCCATTACCTGGGTGCAGAGATGGATAAGGCATAGGTCTTCCTCTCTCTGTAAGCATCCTACCTACTCTGAGAGCTCACAGAGGGCAGATTCTAGCCAATGTTCTAAATTTTGCCTTCTCTTTCCCACCCCCTCTAGTCTGACTCCCTCAACAACTTCCTCATGCGTCTCCACTGTCACACATCCCCTGCCTGCTTTCGAAAAGGAATACAGCTGAGGTGTTCAATGACCGCTAGGGGTAACCCTCCTGGGAGTATCTGCATTTGCCAATATGAGATAATTTGCCAATAATAAAGAGATGTATTAAAAAAACAAGAGGGATCCCTGGGTGGCGCAGCGGTTTGGCGCCTGCCTTTGGAGCAGGGCGCGATCCTGGAGACCCCAGATCGAATCCCACATCAGGCTCCCGGTGCATGGAGCCTGCTTCTTCCTCCGCCTGTGTCTCTGCCTCTCTCGCTCTCTCTCTCTGTGACTATCATAAATAAAAAAAATAAATAAATAAAAAATAAAAAATAAAAAAACAAGAAATTAATTCCCAGTGGTACTAATAGAATTTTAGGGAGTAACAGGAGAGAAAAAAAAGATCTGGGAGCCAGGATCCTCCACATGGTTATGGAAATCAACCTCCAGTAGGTAGCATTCACTGGTGCTACGTTAATCCTAATGTGAGGCACCACATGATAGCCATGGTGGGACAGTCACAGACATATCCACAGGTGGCCACTGTCATCTTTCAGCCTGACCTTTCCTGGCTGTTCTCCTTGACAACAGCCCTCTGGCAAAATATCAGAAACTCTAACCTAGAAATTCTGCTCTCTTTTCTGGAACTCTTTTCTGCAAAGTCCAACTTTCTAAACCTAGATCAGGTCAGCAGGGTATCAGAGATGGGTCCTTGGCCACTCTCCTCTCCTGCATTACGCCAAAGAATACCAAACTTTGTTCCATCTAAAAGACACTTGCAGTCAGCTCTGCCTGGGGACCCTGATAGACTGACAGGCTGGGAATCCACTGAGGTGGTGGCACAGAGCCACAAAGAGGAGCACCAACATTGGAAGAGGGCAAGGTCAAGTTGACAAATATCATACAATGAGAAAATATAGCATGAACTGCAGTGGCATAGTATAACAGATGGATAATTAGATTTATTCTAAGAGCTGTAAAAAGTAAGTAATTAAATAAAAATATGGAATAATGAATCTGTCACAGAAAGACACCTAACAGCCTCACAAGGGCCCTGCAGTTGGCACAAGCAGCCTGGGAGAAAAGCAGTGGACAAGGAACCTCTAACACTGCCCTGATGTTGCAGGCACAATAAATTCTGCACCAACTCAAGCTGGGCACCAGAGAACAGTGATTTCAGAGAGAGATCATCAGACCTGCGGCTGTGACCAGTGTTGTGCCACACGAGGATGATCCCCTGTCTACATCTGGAGATGGCCACCTGAGGTATACCGATAAACTCCCCACCAGTGAAATGTCTGGCAAGGCCCCTGCAAAGCAAGAAGACTGACAGACTGTATTTATCTTTGCAGAAGTAGAAGAAGGAGATAAAAAATGCAGGCGTCGATGACAAGATTTACCAACACCAAGAGGCAAGATGGGAGACTCAAGCTCAGGACTCCATTCTCCTCCCAAAGGTTGGTGGCAGAGGGTGACAGTGCATGTAGTCACATAAGAAACATGGAGTGGGGGCAGTCCAGGTGGCTCAGTGATTTAGCGCCGCCTTCAGCCCAGGGCGTGATCCTGGGGACCCGGGATCGAGTCCCACGTCAAGCTCCCTGCATGGAGCCTGCTTCTCCCTCTCTCTGTTTCTCATGAATAAATAAATAAAATCTTAAAAAAAAAAAAAGAAACATGGAGTGGGCACCCAGTGTGCATGGAGCACAGTGCGGGACACAGGGTTCCACCATGAAAGCAGCTTCCCTAGATATGACATTAGCTATTTGGAAGCAAATAGTCTGATCAGCTGGAAGCTGTTTTGTATTAGTTAGGACTTTGTTTTTAAGGAACTAAAACTGAATTCAGACTTCTCTAAGCCAAAAAATACAGTCTGCTGGGTTCCATCGTGAAGAAGGATGACAAAAGTAATAGTCACACTGGAATCAGAGGTTCAAACAATGTGCAAGGGTCCTCTCTCAGTCTCCATTACTAGGCTTTTCTTCCCTCCCTAGATGAGGCTGTTGGCCATTGGAGTCCCTAAA
This sequence comes from Vulpes lagopus, assembly GCF_018345385.1. Classification (NCBI taxonomy): domain Eukaryota; kingdom Metazoa; phylum Chordata; class Mammalia; order Carnivora; family Canidae; genus Vulpes; species Vulpes lagopus. The sequence goes on along the minus strand of NC_054830.1, from coordinate 105,970,720 downwards.
CATGTTAATCCCAGCATTAAGAGTTCTCACCCGCAAGTAGTTCAGAATTTCAGGGCAGGACTTCCACTGGCTCTGCTTGTGTCACATGCCTACTCCTGCACCAAGCACTGCACAGAAGGAAGAAGCATGGCAGGTGGCTGGTCTAGGTCACTCAGCCTTAACCAGGAATGAACAGGTGAGAAGATAGAGGTAAGAACCCTTACTTGACCACAGGGTTCTGCTGAAGAGGTTTCCAAGAGGAAGTATTTTCCAAAGGCAGAGGATAGAAGAATGTGTTGAGAGACCAAAAACAATATAAAGCAGAAGCTTCCAAGCTCACCACACTGTTTCATACCTCAGGCCATGACACTCAGTAGTAACTGGTTATTCAGGGCTAGCTTGGGGGTCAGGCCAGGTCTGTCCCAGTCTGACCAGGGCTCTGCTTGCAGACATTCAGTGTGATCCCGCCAACTGTCAAACAGGCCCTGCCAGCCTGGCCCTTTAACAGCAGCCCATCCTTGCAGACTCTCCTCAAGGCCTAACCCAGTGCAGGGACACGTGAGCAGCAAAGAGTTCCACACTTAGGGAATCCACATAGTTGCAAAGTATAAAGTCCCCCAGGTTGCCAACCCCTCGGAATCTTTGTGCACTTACTAACTCGCATCTCCTTCCCATAGCACCAGCCATAGAGAATAAAAGCCCAACCTGGAAATCGCAGCTCAGCACCTTGGATAAGGACATAAAGACAGGGATGAGGCTCAGCCCAGGCCCCTCCCATTCATACCAATGGTTCACTGAGTGGTTTATTCCAAGATACTCCTACCTCCTGCAGAGGGGAAGCAGGTATTTTAGTATAGAAATAGAAAACCTACCACATCCCCACTACAACCAAAGCCACCATTTGCTCAGTGCCTAGCATGAAGGGTTTGTAGTGGGGCTCTCCTCCTAATCTGGCTTGAAAGAAGAGAGGTCCCTGACCTTCCTCACTAGCAGGGCTCACTCCTGCATCCTTGAACTCTCTCCTTAGGCTCCAGCCAACACCTCAATTGTCTCTCTGGCTTTTTATCAAAGCAGCTTCCCTTCTCAAGGGGAAGCTGGGAACTCAGCCCTCCATCAGGCCACACAGAGCTGAAACATATTCAGGAAGTCTCTTTGTTCCAAGACCAGCTAGGCGAAGATCATGAGGATGCTGAGGAGCCAGACCCAGCAGAGGCATGTCTAGGCTTCAGCTCTCAAGCTCTGTCCATTCTTTTGATTCCATCAATTTCACCATTGACTCGGGGTCTGCTCTCATCAGCTGTACTGGCCAATATGTGGCTACCAAGTTCTTTTTGCCACTGAGGCCTTCTCTAGGAATGGAGGAAAATGAGGCTCAGCTCCCATGTGGAGCAGCTAAATGCTCTAGCTAGGCCTGGTACTCCAGAGCCACTTTTGAAGGTCTAGTTCAGTGCAGCCATGCTGGGCCCAGATGTAAGAACCTCCAGCTAGGCTGAAAAGCAGCCTGCCCATGGATGGGCCCTCTGGCCCAGAGTGCTCTTCGAGCTGCTCTGCTCCTGCTTCACACATAGCACAATTTATTTTTGCTGCTGCTTAGAGTCCCAGTGACAAGAAAGTTCCCACCCCCTACTTTGCCCCTGCCCTTCCTAAGCACACACTGGAACCAATCATCGGCCAAAACCTGGAGAGATAATCTAAGCAACTATAAATCCCAAATGGAGCTCAAACAACTTTTCTTAAAAAACTAAATGAAAGCATTAAAAAAAAAAAAAAACAAAAAAAACAAAAAACAGAGAAACAGTTCAAAAGTCAACTAACCTTCTTCCCCCTACAAAACTCTCAAACTTGGACAAACCACATACATCAAAATGGTGTATGAATCAAGAATTTTATTCTGTTCCCCAGAGGCAAAGAGGAGACTGCTGATAACTTCAGGGTAACCCTGAGTCCAGGGTTAAATGGTTTCTGGGTCCTTGGGGAAGGAGAAGTGAAAGGGATAATAAGAATAGGAGAGAGGGTGATGACCTCAGGGCCAAAGCCCTGATGTCCACTGGGGGTGGACAAGTGCTTGTTCAGTCCCACAAGGAAAACAAGACTCTAAGAGAGCCTGGGTCATGGCATTCATGCATAGTGCCCCAAGGTCCACCTTGCTAAGGGTTCTGAACAAGCTGCTGGGTCCACCCCAAACTCAATCCAATCCAAAGGTATACATCATGATGGTTTTTTTTTTTCAAGATTTATTTATTTATGATAGACATAGAGAGAGAGAGAGGCAGAGACACAGGAGGAGGGAGAAGCAGGCCACATGCCGGGAGCCTGACGTGGGACTCGATCCCAGGACTCCAGGATCGCACCCTGGGCCAAAGGCAGGCGCTAAACTGCTGAGCCACCCAGGGATTCCTATCATGATGGTTTAATGAGCTAATGCCGCAAAACCCAACTGCAGCTTCTCTTCTATGTCTTTTATTCTATCATTTAATTAGAAACTAACATAAGCTCATGGTAAAAAAACAAACAAAACAACAACAAAAAACAAAAACCACCTCACATAGTACAGAAAGTGCAAAACACAAAGGAAAAATCCCTTTCTCATAACCTCATTCCTCTTACCCTCAGAGGTAAGAGCTGGTTTTTGCATTATACATTTAAGAATACATACATACTACAAATCTACACATAAATCTTTATTCATTTACTTTGTGTATGAATGCATCATTACTACACCTGTTATTTTTAATGGAGAGACCCGACTTCACAGAAAGGAGAGGCTCCCTATATCTCCTAATACAGTAGCCTGAGGCCAAATAGGACAGCAATAGAAGGGAGGAGGGTAGCCAAAGGTATTTTTAAAAGACTCTGGAAAGATCTAACATTCTAGAGCCAACTTTAAAACCAAGAGCTCCTGAAAGAAGTATGCCCTGCCTCCAGGAGGGCCCATCTCTGGCCCAGGGAGAGAGAAGGCAGCCTTTATACACTGTTGTCTGGCTCTTCTGCTCTGTAGTTGGCAGCCTCGCCTACCCCACCAGGTCATTGTAGGCTGTTGTCCTTCACCCTCAATCCTGTCACCACCTCTGTCCTTGCCCTTGGGCTCTGCTCTACAGCTTCCATGCTCTTCTGAAACATGGTCACTGGCAGGCTTGAGCAACTGAGAACAATGGGAGATGACCTCACAGCCTTCATATGCTAATGCCAGCTCCCAATTACTTGTACTGTTGAATAATTGAAAGAGGAGAATAATCTACTCAGCTGATTTGGGAAGGGAGCCAGGCACACAGATTATCTCTGAGTGAATTATTCACATGAGGGATAATTGGGAGTTGCCCAAACTTCTATTTGTGGTTCAGGCATCGTGTGGAAGAACATTCAAGATGGAAAGTATGAACACAAGAAGAGAGAAGGAGACCCTGTTCTCAGGCCCAGACTCCCCACTGTGTGGCTTGATAAGCCACAGCCCCTCTTTCCGTCCCATTCAGGGTCAATAAGCATAAGGATGATGATGATGGTGGTGACTGAATTGACATTAATAATATTTTTAACGACAGTTGTTATTTCCTTACTGTGTGCTGTGCTCTGTCTAGGAGTTTGTTTATACTACACATACCTTATCTCATTTAATCCTCACAGTGAGTCTGTGAAGCTCTGTCTTCTCCATTTCCTAGTTGAGGAAACTGAGGCTCAGACGGGTTAAGTAACTCGCTCCCTACACAGACTGTCAAGCTGTCTGTCTAAAGTTGAGCGTCTCACCTGAGAACCCCTTTCGCCAGCCCGCTTTGCCACCTCATAAGGGAGACCCTTATAGAACAGAAGACCAGGGATCCCTGGGTGACGCAGCGGTTTGGCGCCTGCCTTTGGCCCAGGGCGCGACCCTGGAGACCTGGGATCGAATCCCACGTCGGGCTCCCGGTGCATGGAGCCTGCTTCTCCCTCTGCCTGTGTCTCTGCCTCTCTCTCTCTCTCTCTCTCTCTCTCTCATAAATAAAAAAAAAAAAAAAAAAAAAAAAAGAACAGAAGACCATACAGGATGAAAATGTATTTTTAAAAGTATAATACCACCAACCCTCATCTTGAAATAAATGGATTTCAAAGTAGCAAAATTGTCCCCTCCTCTGAAACCAAGAAGCCTGTATGTAGAAAGAGGCGGTCAGCTTGTTAGTCCACTTCACAAAATTCAGAGCCCGGATGCCCAAGCCACTGGCAGGCTTATAAGAGTACAAAGTCTGCTAACATTCCATCGCCCATCATGGGTCAGAGCCTGAAAAATGAAAACACTGTTCTTCTGACATGCCACTACTTCAGCCAGGAGGGTACAGGCTTGGTGAGCCACAAAGAGCATGGCCCGCCTCACAGATAATTACCTATAAAGGGGCCAATCCGTGGGTGCCTGTGGTCCCCTTCCACAGTGTCTAGGAAAGGGCCTTTGGATACAGGGTATAGTAGCTGGTCTCCAAAAACAGCCACCGAAGCCTTGCCTTCTGGTATTATGCCTTGATATAGTTCCCTCCATACCAAGTCATGGCTGACTTATGGGACCAAAGGAAAATGGAGGAGGTGATGGTTCTGACTTCTGAGGCTAGGTCATAAAAGGCATCGGCACTTAGGCCTTGCTCTCTTCGCTGCTCCCTCTGAAGGGAGTCCTGGAGCTACCTGACAGCCCTATGGAGAGGCTCCCTTAAAGACGATAATGAGGGATCCCTGGGTGGCGCAGCAGTTTGGCGCCTGCCTTTGGCCCAGGGCTCCAGGATCGAATCCCACGTCGGGCTCCTGGTGCATGGAGCCTGCTTCTCCCTCTGCCTGTGTCTCTGCCTCTCTCTCTCTCTCTGTGACTATCATAAATAAATTTTTTAAAAAAATTAAAAAAAAAAGACGATAATGAAAGAGGTTAACATTCTGAGCACTATTTGGTAGGCATTCTTCTGAGTTGTTGTTATTTTTAAGATTTTATTTACTTATTTATTTGAGAGAGAGAGTGTGTGCGACTGGAGGAGGAAGGGGCAGAAGGAGAGAGAGAAGCAGACTCTCTGCTGAGCAGAGTCAAAGGAGGATCCCAGGGCCCTGATATCATGACCTGACCAGAAGCAGACACTTAACTGAATGAGCACCCAGGAGCCTCCCTAAGGCATTCTTCCTAATTCTTCACATGCATTAATACATTTTATCCCCCCATGATAACCAATACGAGGTTATCCTCATTTTACAGATGGGGAAACTGCTGAGGAGATGAATAATTTGCCCAGGTTTAGACAGCTAACATCCAGTGGCACCCACATTCAAATCCTGGCCACAGAGCTCCTGACTTACGTTCTAATTCAGCATATTACCAGTCTCTCAAGAGCTCCCTGGAGCCATAAAATAGTTCATTCCAAGCCAGCTATCGGGCATGGGACTTCAATACAGCATCCTGCACTGCTTACCAGGCAGACTGCCCTGCAACTCAGGTAAAGGACGTGGGTACACTGTTAGCTGGTGGAGGTAAAGGGACTGCACTACTTATCTTGGGACCAGGGTACCAGGGCCAGAGCCAACCCCAGCAAAGTAAAACCAAGCAGACACCATGGTCCTGAGCCTTCAAGTCAAAATCTCATGATAAAAGTGGCCACACCCAGAAAGATGTGGAAGCTTTCTGACTCCTTGTCCTAATCTGGAGAGCAATAATCATCCCAGTTAGAAAGGGCTAATATGGCCATGACCTCCACCTTCCAGAATCCTGATGAGAAGGAATGACTTGAAGGAGACACCAAGAAGAACTTCCTATCTTGGAAGGCATAAAACAATAAGATAGTAAGCCAACAAGACAGGAGGCTCTACATTATGAAAATATGCAGAGTTCCTTCCCACAGGCAACCAGAGAGATCATTCAAAAAATGTAAATCAGGGGTGTCAGACTCTTGGTTTTGGCTCAGGTCATGATCTCATGAGTCGTGAGACTGAGTCCCATGTTGGGCTCTGGGCTCAGCGGGGATTCTGCGTGAAGATTCTCTCCCTCTGTCCCTCCTCCCCATTCATGAGTGTGCTCTCTAAAATAAATAAATTAATCTTAAAAAAAAAAAATGTACGGAAAAAAAAAAAATGTACGGGACGCCTGGGTGGCTCAGTGGTTGAGCGTCTGCCTTCAGCTCAGGGCGTGATCCCGGGGTCCGGAGATCAAGTCCCCTATTGGGCTCCTGGCAGGGAGTCTGCTTCTCTGTCTGCTATGTCTCTACCTCTCTCTGTGTCTCTGCCTCTCTCTCTGTGTCTCTCATGAATAAATAAAATATTTAAAAAACTTTTTTTTTAATTAAAAAAAATGTAAATCAGATCTTGTTACTCCCCTGATTAAAAGTCACCAGTGGCTTTTCATTACCCTTAGAATAAAATCCAAATATATACATATCTTACCTTGTTCTTTAGGTGTACTGCCAAAATCCCCAATCTTTCTTAGTTTCCCTCTGATTTACTCCATTCCAGCAATACTGGCCTTCTGGCTGCTTCACCGCCTCATCAAGTTTGTTCCTGCCTTAGGGTCCATGTACTAGCCATCTGCTTCCCCTGCCTCCATCTAAAAATTTACCTTAATATGTGAATGGCTTAACATTTGAGTTGAGGCTAGAATGAAATATCTTACATAAGTCCTCCCTAGCTAACCCATCTAGGAAATCACTATGTAATCCATTATTGAGATATAATTCACATACCATACAATTCACCCATGTACAGTGTATAATCCAGTAACTTTTAATATATTCAGAGTTGTAAAATCATCACTACAATCAATTTTTAAACATTTTCAAAAAAAAATAAACATTTTCATCACCCACCCTCCACGCCAAAACCCATACCTAACTCCCCAACTCCCACCCTTCCAAGATTAGGAAATCACTAATCCACTTTCTTGCTCATTAAATTTACCTTGTCTGGACATTTCATATAAATGGTATCACAAAATATGAGCTCCTTTGTGACTGGCTTCTCTCACTAGCATGTTATGAAGTTCCATCCATATGTAACATGTAATCAGTACTTCATTTCTCTTTGTCAAATTAATATTCCATTGTATGGATAAAAAAACATTGTGTTTGTCAATTTGATGGATATTTGGGTTGTTGTCACTTACTAGCTATTATAAATAATTCTGCTATGCACACACATGCACAAGTTTTTATGTGGACTTATTCTTTCTTTCTCTCTCTCTTTCTTTTTAAAGATTTTATTTATTCATGAGAGACACAGAGAGAGGCAGAGGGAGAAGCAGCCTCCTTGCAGGGAGCCCAATATGCGATTCGATCCCAGGAATCCTGGGGTCACAATGTGAGCTGAAGGCAGACCCTCAACCACTGAGCCATCAGGCACCCTGGACATATGCTTTCATTTGTCTTGGGTATACACCTATGATGGAATTGCACCCATGCCTGACTACTTAAGGAATGGAAACTCTTTTCCAAATCAGTTGCATCTTTCACATTCCCATTAGCAGCGTATGAGGGTTCCAATTTCACCATTCTTGCCAACACTCGATACTATCTGCCTTTTTGATAACAGTCACTCTAGTGAGTATAAAATTTTATCTCACTGTGGTTTTGATTTGCATTTCCCTGGTGGCTAATGATGTTGGATATCTTTTCATGTGCTTATTGGCCATCATACATCTTCTTCAGACAGATGTCAATTCAGAGCCTTTGCCTATTTTTAATTGAGTTGCTTGTCTTTATTATTGATTTTTTAAAAGATTTTATTTATTTATTCATGAGAGAGAGAGAGAGAGAGAGAGAGAGAGAGAGAGAGAGAGGCAGAGACACAGGCAGAGGGAGAAGCAGGCTCCATGCAGGGAGCCTGACGTGGGACTCGATCCCAGGTCTCCAGGATCAGGCCCTTGGCTGAAGGCAGCACTAAACCACTGAACCACCCGGGCTGATTTTAAGAGGTTTTTTTTTTTTTTTACATATTCAAGTCCCTTACTAGATACTTGATTTGTAAACTTTTCTCCAATTCTGTGGTTTGTTTTTCTTTCTTTCTTTTTCTTTTCTTTCTTTCTTTTTTTTTTTTTTTTTTGTGGTTTGTTTTTCCAGTGTCTTGGCAGTGTCCTTTGATGCACAAAAGTTTTTAATTTTGGTGATGTATTAACTGCCTTTTAAGTATTAGTTTATTTTTTTAAGATTTTATTTATTTATTCATGTGTGTGTGAGAGAGAGAGAGAGAGAGGCAGGCAGAGACGTAGGCAGAGGGAGAAGCAGGTTCCATGCAGGAAGCCCAATGTGGGACTTGATCCTGGGTCTTCAGGATCATGTCCTGAGCCAAAGGCAGACATTCAATGGCTGAGCCACCCAGGTGTCCCTAAATAGTAGTTGCTGACTAAAAGATCAACCATTTAAGAATCTAGACCTATGTCTTACTCACCACTGTATCTCTAGTACAGCAGAGTGTTTAGCCTATAGCAGATAGTTGATATACTTTTTAAAAATGAATGTATGAATTTTTAAGACCAGAAGATTTAAGTTTTGAAACAGGGTATAAGGAGAGAAGGATGCCTTGCTAGAAATGGGGGATGGTTGGGAGGGGATTGAGACAACATCTGGAATCATTTCTGGTCTATAGAAGATATTAAGAAGGAAAATCAGAGAACATAGTCTTCCACAGGAACATGTGGAAAGAGTGTCAGAGGTGCTAGATGGAATACACCCTAGGAATGTACATTATCAATAATAACCCCCTCATACTGTCTTTTCAGCCACATTAGAGTCAAAAGACAGAACAATGGCTCAGGGATGGGGACACACCAGGTGGAGAGGCCACAAGGGGGAGGTTCTCTCCAGAGTCCTTAGCTCAGCACAACACACTTGAGGTAAGCTCCAGGCTCCACTGTTTTTCAGATGTGCCAGGGCCCGGGTATTAAGGTGGCTGAGATGCAGAGGTCTGACTGGGGGACAAAGGTAAATGCTGGTTCCCTTCTCCTCTCACACAGTTTTTGTCAATGACCTCAAACCTGAATGGTTGAATGTCTACACCAGGGAGCATCTCAGGGATCCTGGATTTGACTGCCAAAGGAAAGAATTCCACCAGCCAGGACAAAAGGATGGAGGTATGGAATGGCTTAGTTTAAAAAAAAAAAAAAAAAAAGGCAACCATCCAAGCAACCAGAGTGGAAGGACAGGTAACCTCACAGACATGGAGAATGTCAGAGAGATGCGAGGATGCACCATCAAAGAAAGGGATTCAATGACTAGGGCTCCAGCTTCCCTTCCCTGTCTTTCACTATATCACCTTTTATGATACAAAAAAACAAAGAGCAGCAGAATGAGCTCTGAGAGCCCCCATGCACGTGTATATACACACACACATACATGGAGTTATCTCTGGGAGGGTAAATAAATATTCATGAACAATTCAGCATGTGAAAAGCAAGGACAGAGGATGACAAATGGTGCCAATTAGAAAGAAAGAGTGGTATCTATTTTTAAAGTGGCTGAATAAATGATAAAGGATTGCTTGCTAAAAATACCATGCTTGACCCTCTCCCCAAAGACAGGGTCCCTCTCCAGTATTTGGTGACACCAGGCAAACTACCCCCTCAGTGGCGGGTTCAACACCACCATGGCTGCCTCTCTATCAGAGGTTCACCCAAGGTGCCTAATAAGCAGAGGACTGCTTCTGAAAGCATTCTGGGCCCAGGACCTCAGCTAGATGGGCACTGATGCTCTCAATGATTCCAGAAGGAGCCCCTGGTAAGGGGGGAAAGGAGTGCCATTTGGGAAGACAGGCGGAATGGGGCTGAATGTGCCATTCAACTACAAAGACACCAGAACCCAATTTATCAAAAAAGGAGGGAAGAAACCCCAAAACCTTTCCCAGAGGAAAATCAGAGTCCACCTCATGACAGCAGTGTTTGCTGAGGACTGATGAACCACCAAAATCAAGTTTCCTATCTAGAGCCCACCCTAATACAGACCCTGACTTTGCTCCTGGAGTTGGATGTCATGTGACCTATAGCATATTACAGATTAAAAGCAGAGGTCAGAGGTCAGAAATAAAAGTGACGAATAAGGCTGATTATAATTCACAGGGAAACAAAAGGAACCCAGATTACCTCTCTCTCCTCCTCTCTGTCCAACCTCCCTCAGCCTGTCCTCCCATCTCCATGCTCCCCTCCTCCCTCCCTCCCTCTCTCCCCTCTTCCTCCTGCCCCTTTCCCCCTCTCTGTTTCTGTCGGCCTCTCAGTGTCTGTCTCTCAGCATTTATTATCACAGCTACAACACAGTGGTTGAAGGCTTGGCTTCTGTGTCACACTAGGCTCCTGTTTGAGCCCTAACACAGTCCAGTTCTGTGACCTCTCTAGGCCTCAGGGTCCTCGAGTGTAAAATGGAAGGAATTGTACTTATTCATAATCATACTTACTCAGATTCAATGTGAAAATGTATATAAACCACTCAGCTCAGTGTGTGGAATATCGTAGGCACTCAGGTTAGTACTAGACACTCTTCATGCCTTGGTCTAGACGCTAAACATTTTGAGTTAGGGAGTATGCCAAATGCATCTTTCTATCCTCTTAGAATGTAAGAGTTGAAATTCAGTAAACATTCGTCAAATGGGCTGGACTCTCTGAGCCTGTCTGCATGGGCAACAGGCACGGCAGCCAAATGCCTTTGCCCAGTTCATGCTCCTGGTTGTGCTCATTTCCTTGAGGTTAATCCTCGCAACAATCGGTGAGGTGTGCAGGGCAGACAGCATCTGCCCCTCCCCTTCCTTAGGAAAAGGTGAAATTAAAATGGAAAACAAACAGGCGTGGGTAGTATTTGCAGCTCCTCAGAATGATGCCCTATTGGTTTTCAAGTGTCACTATTTATAACAATAACAACTGGCACAGATATACCATCTTTCTTCCAAGACAATCAGAGCATTTTATAGGGATAATCTCTTCCTCCGTGGCCCCAGGAGGTAGAGGAGAAAAGTCCACACATTCAGGTAACAGCACAGAGAGGCTAAGGGCTTTGGTCAATGTCTTTGTGCCAATCAGTGGGACTCTGGTACTTCTGCCCCTTGGGTTCCCCTGCATCCCTGGATGGCATCTCTAGTTCCTTTAGTACCTCCCCAGCACAATTCCTTTGAGATATTTAATAGACAAAATTACCTTTTAAGAACACACTAATGGGTGGAAATGGCATTAGGTGCTATTCTGGAAAGCATCACTCTTGGTGGGAAGCCCTTAGCCAACGGTGCTACCTAGCTTAGTCCTCCCCTTCTAGCTTGTTATCCAGAATCGCATTTGCCTAGTAGTCCACAAGCTGGGGGTACCAAAGAGAGAGGGGTGAGGGGTGAGGAGAGGGCCCCTCACACTGTACGAGATGTACAGGAGGCATGTGTCCAACCACGTCTGTCCTACCACCACCCATCCCACCCTAATGGGTCTCCCATGTTTCAGCCCTTCCCAGTAGGGCTTGTCTACCCACTTGCTCATGACAGAGAATGCTGGCCCCAAGCGAAGAGGGACAGGGATGCCTGGCAGAAACTGTGAATGTGAACCATGCTGATGTCCAAGAGGAAAAAGAAAGTCTCTGTGAGACACAAGCCTAGGTGGCTTCCCTCCCCTTACCACTGTGCTTCACAGCAGAGGAAGCCCTCTGATGCGTACCCACCTAGAGCACTGGGCATTTGACAGATGGACAGGATGTGATAGGCACAAATATTATGTGTCATGCTCGAGGCTAAAATTAAGAGCTTTGTGCCACATTGGGCTTCACTGGGGAATCAGCAAAGGTGGTGAGCATATTCCCCTGCCTCAGAGGACAGGTTCCAACCAAAGTCTAAGGAATCAAAAGCTAAGAAAGACACCACCGAGTTCTTCTACCACCTTATATAACCAGCAGGGTTAAGTGTCTAGTTGTTCTCTTGCCACTGAAGAGAGCAGCTGCATTCCCAGGACTCCACGGCAAGCATCACTCCAGGCAGACAGGAAGTAGAGTCCAGACTCAAGTGTACTCCTCAGGCCCCCGATGCCAAGGGTTATAAGACAGACAAGCTGTCCCAGGCAGGCTGACACTGCATCATCAATTCCTCTCTTTCTCACACACGCTTGAGGCCTTTCAAGTCCATGAAGCAGGCTCGGCGCCCTAGGCAGGAATGCCACTCCTGCTCCTGGCCCACACCAAAGCAAGGAAGGAAGATCTGCTGAGCACTGTTTGCTCTGGGGTCCAGACCAGGGCAGGGCAAAATGTCCAGCTGAGGCTGAGCTGGAAAGGGAGAAGATGCCTCTGATGGGAACAAAGGCTGCAAGGGATACAAGGGGATTACATACTTTGCAGGCACTATTCTCTACAAAGGGGACTCCAACAAAATTGGCAAATTAGAAGTCCTTTGTGCCTAACACAATGGCAGCAGGGAAGCCACCACCAGAGCAGTGAGCAGGACCAAGGTAATGGCAGGACATCAGTGGGAGGAAGGGAGGAAGGGAGGCAGGGAGGTAGGCTCAGTTCTTAAGCTCTATAGTGGCCTGAGGGTGTGGCATGGGCCTTGGTTTTTATCTTCGCTGATATGGGGCCAAGAAACTACCCTCTTCTCTTCCCTTGGGGACAGTGCCTTTAGGTATGTTCAATTTGGAGAATGCCAGAGTTGAAAAATGCCATCAAAGAAGATTTTTTTCACCAGCTTATGAGATGCTTTGCTGTACTTGTTTCTATCTAAGGATGACTGAGATCCCTTATGATTCCCTCTGACCTGCCTGGTTAGCAATTCAACAGGAAAACACCTCCCACGGCAAAATGAAAGTAGACTTCAAGCCGCTTTCCTTCTGGCTGATTCCCATGTAAATGAGCTGCCTTGCAGCCTGACTCACAAGAGCTCAAAATGGAAAAAAGAAAAGAAGAAGGAAAAAAAAGCACAGTTTGAAGGTAAGGGTGAGGCTTGCCTATCAGATGGAGCTTCTTGGGGTTATCCCAGCCTACTGCCAGACACTTGGTATGGGCACCAGTGCCTGGAAGACAACTTGAGAAGCAAGTGGTATCCTTCTTCAGACAGAAGAAACGTTGGGCACCTAGTCCTCTTGTTTTTCTAAGTAAAACAAGTATTCGACTGTCAGCCAGATGGCTGTAGATGTGAACTGTGATCTCTGTGACCTGACTCCTGAGTTCAGGATTAGGTCCATCCACCCTTAAGATCATGACCCCAGACACCATCCTATGCGCACAGCCAGACTGAAAGGGAGCAGAAGGCCAGGAGGGAACTTAGGCTTCTTGCCTCAGCTCCTGGTCCAGCAAGTACAGCCAAGCTTTCTAGCTCCAAAGATGATGTCCTGCACTAATAGGCCCCCCGGAAAGGCACCAGGGCACCCATCATCCTAATGGACTTGCTGGTTAATGCAGCTGCAGTCCCCCACAGCACCAGGCCTTCTCCCTTCCCATGCCCTGAACTGCAGGGTCCCCAGAGGCAGCAGCTGCCCTGGGTGACCATTTGATCCAACCATTATAAACAACACATCTATCTGTTCACTGTGGAGTAGGGGCAGTCATTTCAGACCTAACCAATACTCATCCTTGCTGCAAAAAAAAAAAAAAAAAAAAAAAGGGCAAAATTAAATTAAAATTCCCTCTGCAAGATGCCTGCCCTACAGGCCAGGAAAGCACTGCACAGTTGTGCCTCCTCCCAACCCCTAGCAGCGCTCTGTGCCCCTTCCTCCCTCTTCCCTTTCTGGCTGGACAGCTCCAGATGTGTCTCAGAGTTTCAATGATTCACTCTAATGATAACACACCCTCAGAATAAATCATCGACTCTGATTGATTTAGGAGGCAACTTGCACAAATACCTGTAATCTAGTTCTAATCTTGTTTGTTTCCATTCCAATTATCCTGCATCAATGGTTTAAAAATGGGAACCGTCTGGTGCATACATCCAATCCATTTTAATAGAGGATAAATCTGGGTTATTGTGACCCTTTCCTCTCTCAGGCTCAGGACAGCACCAGCCGCCTTAAGACGCTGATTGGGCCGAATCAGCTCTAACTCTATTCAACTCTTCAAGGATTCAATTAATCATAAAGCCAATTCCATTCTGGGCTCCATCTGTCTTGCCTCCTTCGGGGACTAATAATCACTCACTGTGTGTTTTTACACACTAGTTGAACTGAAATTAAGACTGATTTCATCATGGAGCACTCAAGAAGAAAATGCATTTCTTGGAGAAAAATTTCAGAGCTAATTCTATGTTCAGTTGGGTTAAAGATATTATTAAATAAACAAAAGGACATTTTTTTTAAAACTTCCAAATTCCTGACATGGTAAAATAATTTCTGCCACCCAAATCCCAGAAAGGGACAGCTCCTCAGGAGAACTAGAATCTCTCAATGTCATATCACGAAACAGACACTCAATCTGTCCTTGGGCATCTGCAAGGCATGGGTACCCAAAAAACCTGAGGGGGAAAAACTGAGTCAATTTGATATTTAGTACATCATTAAAAAAAAAAAAATCTAACTAGTCATCCATCCTGGGGTGGTGGACCTTATTTAAAATCCAGAATTGTTTTTGTTTTGAATTCCCTATTTATGGGGAGAAGAGGAGGGACCACGGATGGGGCAAGCACTATATTCTTTTCAGTGTTTAGGACCCCTGAGTGTCTTAAGCTGACCCTAAGAATTCTAAGTCCACATTACCCCCAACCCTAAGGGGCAAGGACTATGGCTTTTGTCTTCTGTAAATAGCTTGGCTCTCCTGGCAGCATTCAAGTGGCCTCCCTGGCAAACACTCAAGATGGAGCCCTCCTACCCACCTCCAACTCATCCCCCCTCTCCCACCCCAATCCCTCTTGGGATCTTCTTTTTATCACAAGAACATGATCATGAAAGGACCACATCCCAACCAGTTGACCACATGGGTCTGGACGCAATCCCAACTTGTTGGAAGCTTTCAGTGGGGAAAATGCAAATAGCTAAGCTTTTTATTTTTACTTTTCACAGTTGCTAGGATAAAGCATCAGGGCATTTCCAGAGTCCAAAGTACCTAGTGGTCATGGTACACCTAGCATAGCTCCCCACCCCTAATTGTTAGAAAATTGTCCCAACACAGTAAGGGAGACAGAGTGCAGCCAAAGAGATCCAGCACATGGTTGCTTTATTGCCTTAACATATTTTAAACTAAAATTCTGAAATACACAAACTCCCAATCAGAACTAATGACACAGTCATTCCAAACTTATCATCAAAGATGCTTTGTGAGTCATACTAGCTCTAAAAAGTCATCAGTAATCACTTCTTAGACACAACAGTCAAATACATCCTTTGTTGAAATAGTAAATTTTGCTGAGTAGTAAGTCTAATTATTTGGAGCACTGTCATTTTTAAACACGGGTCAATGCACGCATTTTCCCAAAAGCTTCCACTGGAATCATTCTACATTTGTTAAAAATAAAACTCACCTCCTAAGCAGCACTTTATGTACAGATAAAGAATCATGTCCAAGGTACGTTATTAAATGGAAAAAACAAATTGTAGAATGATGTTTATATAGCAACCTACCTTTTGTGTAGAAACTGGGAAAAAACTACTATGGGTCTATTTGCTTGATTATGCATAAATATCTCTAGAAGAAACTGGCAAACTGGTTGCCTTGAGGAAGGGAAGCTGGACAGCAAGGAGAGGGTTGGACAAATCGTTTTCACCATGCCTTTTCACACCCTTTGAATTCTGAACCATGTGAATGTATTACTAACTCAGAGTTGAAGACACAAAATTTAAATTTAAGTAAGTCACCTCAAAGACATTCATCTGGACATTTAACAAAATATTACACACATGTCTGATTACATTCCATGGAGAAAACAAGTCTTACGCATCTCTTAAGCCAAGGAGTTTTAGGTACAGACTTTTGGGTACAGACTTTAAGAACACAGGGCCAAGAACAGCCATAGCAAGACAGATGTGGAAACCCAAGTGGTTACTATAAATATCTGAAAATAGACTATAGCAGTAAAGGCGGGAGGTGGAGAGGAAGAGGGGGAAGGAGGGTAGGCAGGCTGGACAATTTTGTACAGGACATTCATTGCCCCATGAGGCACTATCCAGCTTGAGAAGTCCCCAATCACTTCTCACTTTAGCAAAAGGATAAACTGAGCTTGTTTAAGGCTAAGTTCTTTGTGAGTTACAGAGCTGGAGAGGGGGCTTTATCTAAATCTTGCTGGAACACATTGTCCCAGATCCCAGGAGTTCTCCAACTGGGCTGAAAATGCTACCTGAAGGTCTTATCTTAGCCTGAAAAACTCAGAGCTTCTGACTCATCTTCTCATTCTGGCTGCCACATGGCCCCATTGTCCTGTACAAATCACTTCAACAGAGGCGCTGAGGCAGATCTGAGGCTCCTCCATTCAGCCACTGATCACCATCCAAAGCTCTTTGGTAAGAGCATCTACATTATCAGGGATCTCATGTTAAATGCCACAGGTATACACGAGGGCTTGCCTATTCCTGTCCTGACTTCCTACTGAATACTACTATCCAGCAAGTTTACTCCTGGACCCACTTTCTGCTTGGCCTTTGCTTCTTTTGGAATTTTAGTATCTACTCCAGGTGGGCATACACTTAGCCAGAAACACATTTTCACCGAGACCATGAAAATTGTGAAAAGGCACTTACTCGGAGTGAAGGTACTAGAGCAATACCTATGATCAAAGGATGCCCCTGGAACTCCCAATCTAATGCCAAACAGTGGGGCAGAAACCCTACTTTACCCTCATCTACTTGCCACGATCTAAAGGACTAATCTAAAGGACATAACCACAAGAAGTAAAATGAGGAAAACTCTTGGGAAAAAGGGAGGATGACTTGCATTTAATTTTGTAAACACTTTTCCAGCTGGCTTTTAAAAAGACCCTTTAGCACCTTTCCTCCTTCCCATTTTCTGAGTGCTCTGCAAAGGGAAGGCTCCCACACAGCCCAAACTACCCTATGCTTGCCACTCAAAAGAGAGCAGAAAGCCTCTGAAGCATTCTGGGTTCTGGCATGTTGGCCAGATGCTCTGGATGAGGCTGGAGCATCAGGGCTCCGCTATAATCCTTTCCCGGCAAGGCTGACTGAAGTGGCAGTGGGACCAAAGCAACTGATTAAATGCAGTATAAAAGCTGGAAGAAAATGAGATAGAAATAAATTAGCTTCAAACCTCAAGGTTGTGCACACAAATGAAATGCAGTGGGGGCTGGGAGGCAGACTGGGAAGTCAATCTTAGAGATTTCCCTGAAACAAAGGGATTATAGATTGCCCAATTCGAGGAAATCCTTCTGTTCCACAGCCACATGACAGCTTTTTTTACTCGGTGCTGTTCATTAAACACTTTGCACACATCCTGAAATAATGGGATGCGGCCAACAACCTGAAAAAGCCCTGAGACTCACCCACTAGTCTTCTATGCATGCAGCAGTGGCCGCAAAGCATGGCTGTCATCAGTGGGGGACAGGGTGGCTATTTCCTGCCATCTTTCTTTCTTTCTTTCTTTCTTTCTTTCTTTCTTTCTTTCTTTCTTTTTTTAAGATTATTTTATTTATTCATGAAAGACACAGGGAGAGAGAGAGAGGAGAGAGAGGAGAGAGAGGGTCAGAGACATAGGCAGAGGGAGAAGCAGGCTCCATGCGGGGAGCCCGACGTGGGACTCGATCCCGGGACTCCAGGATCATGCCCTGGGCCAAAGGCAGGCGCTAAACCGCTGAGCCACCCAGGGATCCCTCCTGCTATCTTTCAATTATTGCCCTTCCCCTCCTCTTGATGGATTCTCCTCTTTCAGTAATAGACTACTGTTACTAGCAGAAGCAGAATAGGGGCTGGGAGAGAAAACTTCTAACTGATCAGATTCAATAAACAAAACACTCAGAAGTACTTGATGGGAGGGAGAGAAGAGATGCAGTACAATGGGAGAAGGTTCCCCTTCGATGACCTTGTGACTTAAATATTCTAGAGAAACCACTGAGAAGGGGCTCAGCTGTCCTGAAAAATGAACCAGAGCGGGAGAGACCAAAATATGTTTGCCCAGTCTGACCAGGTCTCTTTCCAGAAAGGATGGTCTGGGCTGTTTTCAGGGTTAGTTGGCAATGGGCAGATGCCTGTGGGCCTGAAATCTCTAAAAAGGATCAATCCAGTTAGCATCCATTAGATACTTTGTATCTAGATACTTTGTACATCCATAGATAGATGTACAGGTGGAGGATGAAGTGAAAGGAAGATACAGACGAGACTTTTTATCAAATCACATCCTGACTACCACTCAGACTGCTTATGGGAACTAGCCTGAGTATGGAGGACTTTCCATAAATCCCACCTGCTCCCTCCCTATCCCATTTCCAGCAACCTCAAAATATCAGTCAAGATCTTGTGTGACTGATGACTAAAAAGACTAGGGTTACCATTTAAGACTATTCGAGGGATGGCACTTTTTCTGAGAGTCTGTTAACTCTTCAAAGAAATTTATAGCTCTCCCATAAACTATCTGTCTTTGGCCAAGTACCTTCTTCTCAAAAATGAGAATACTATTACTCACAGCAAGAACTGTTACAAGATTTAGAGGAGATGATATATGTAAACCCCTCCCCCTGGCAGGCTCCTTTTCCACAACCACCTTTCTCATTTCCACACTTTAGCTCCTCGTGGTCAGTCCAGTCCCCTCTGGTATAACATACTCTTCAAATCTTGCTCCTTCTATGAAAGAGAAACCAAGTCCTTGGTATTTTCTCAGATTATCTTTCCAAATCTCAAAAAAAAAAAAAAAAAAAAAAAAAAAAGGATGCTTAACTATTCCAGGGCAAAGTAAAACTAGTTTTGGGGGGTATTTTTTTTGTTTGTTTAAAGCTGTGGCAGAAACCAGTAGTGGTCCCTCACAATCTGTTCTCCCATTCTTTTTTTTTTTTTTTTTAATGTTCTCCCATTCTTAAAGAGCAGCAAAATTTTTGCTAGGCAAAAAAAAGCATAAAGACTACATATTAGGGCAGCTGGGGTGGCTCAGTGGTTTAGCACTGCCTTCAGCTGAGGGCCTAATCCTGGAGACCAGGGATCAAGTCTCACATCAGGCTCCCTACATGGAGCCTGCTTCTCCCTCTGCCTGTGACTCTGCCTCTCTCTCTCTCTCATGAGTAAATAAGTAAAATCTTTAAAAAAAAAAAAAAAAAAAAAAAGACTACATTTTGACCAATGGAGTATAAGCAGAAGCACCACTTGACAACTCTTAGGATCCTCCAAAAAACCCTCTTAAGTGTCATTTGCCTTCTCCTCCATGTTCCTTCTTTCACCCTGCTCTCTGGAATGCATATCTGGCCATCCTGGATGATGAGGAAAGGGTTACTCCCTAAGGATGGCATCATAAAGTGAGTGGAAGAAACTAAAAAATCCTGTGCTTACCTGGAGAAAGGCTGCCACCCAGTCCTAGGCTGCTGAAGATAACGTTTAGACAAGAGACAAATAAATGTCTACCTTATCTCTGCCATTTTCTGTCACTTGCAGCCAATTTATAAGGTCTAGACCAAAACCAGACACATCCTTTTGTAATTCCCTCCCCTCAAGTGGGAGTGTATGACTTCCTTCTCAACAGTACAGCAAGGGTGACAGGACATATATGATTATTTGTATGTGATCAACTATGTAACACTCAAGTGCCTGCTTTGCAGAGAACTTTCTCCTTTGCTGGCCTTGGAGAAGCAAGCTGCCATGTCGTAAGCTGTTTATGGAGACAGCCATGTGGCAAGGAAGTGAAGGCAAGCTCCAGCCAGCAAGAAACTGAGGCCCCTAATGTGAAAACCTGAACAAAATTGAATTCTGTCCACAACCACATGAGTTTACACGTGAGCTTTCCCTAGTCAATTCTCAGATTCGACCCCAGCTATTGAACAGTATGCAGGACACACTAAGTCATGGTTGGACTTCTGATACATAGAAAATTACATAATAATTGTGCATTGCTTTAAGCAGCTAAATCTGTGGTAATCTGTTATGCAGCAATAAATAAGTAATACAATACTTATAAGTAATACAATATAAAGAAAATTCATTACAGATATGTAGGGATGATTCACCACTAAGTACTATATAAATATAATCATAGAAAGAGAAGTCACAGTTGAAGTTTATCACATGGTCATCTTGATAGATGGTAAAATGCATACAATTCTCCATAAATTGCTCTTGGACCAACCTTGGTGAAAATGAAATTGCTGTATACATACTTAACATTAATCTAACATACTTAACATAGACATAACTAACACACAAATAGATAAAACACACACAAATACATACACACCAAATGCCAGCATCATGCATAATCATAAAATGCCAGAAAGAGTCCTGTCAGAAACAGATACAGAATAAACTGAAAAGCTGTGGAAAACAGTTAAATGGTTTAGCTAAGGTACACCATAGTATTTTTTAAAAATAAATACCCATTTCTCATTTCCAATAATGGCGAGTTAGATTATTCAGACCAAAAATGAATATAAAAATCTCCCCAAAAGCAACAAAATGATTAAAAGTTAAAGTAAAGATCAAAGGCTAAGGAAGACAAGGAACCCAGAAAAATAAAAGTATTGAAGCCACTCAGGCCTAGAGCATTCAATGATTCAGTTGAACCTGGGTTTTGATATAGGCGGTAGCCTTGGGGGAAAAGATGGACATAGTCAAGGCCTAGCGCCACTCAAAATGGAAACCTGCCCCATATTTATTTTAGGAGGACAGTCTTTTGGAATTCTGCAGTCAGAAAGACTGCACAGGCAATACAAAGAACAGTGGGGAAAAAAGAGGGGAAAAATGGAAAAGAAGAAACTGTCCTCGAAAAGATGGAAGGTACAAGCCTTCATATGGTTTTGCAACCTAGGTTCACCTTCTTTGGGCAGCTTGGAGAGCCCCAAGTTATAAACCTGACTTCAGATGGTTCCAGACAGTTAATTATCTCCAGGCACGTGGCAGAAGCAAACCCAAACCCTCTGGAAAAATACATTTTCTCTTTAGGTCCCAAATTTTAAAAATCAATGAGTAGTACAGTCAAAAATTACCAAGCACATTACCAAGAAAACAAGGCACAATCAATGCAAACTAGCAGAAAAAGACAGGGAATTACAATTACATTTACAATGATTAAACAAATAAAAAACATCCTTTAAAGTATCTGCAGGACATTATCAGTGAATAAAGGGGAGGGGATACATCAGACTTGGAAAAGGATGCAAATAAAACTTCTTAAAATAGCTGCAAATCGATAATTGAGCATTTAATGGACAGATTCAATAGCAAATTAGACACAGCACAGGGGAAAATGTGTAAACTCGAAGTTACACAAAATTATTTAGACTTCAGCAAAGATGTGACATGTAGATGGGAAATATGGAAAATAGGTAAAAAATACCCGACAAAAATCTGAATAAGAAGGTCTAACATATATTCAATTGGAATCTCAAAAATAGAGCAAAGAAAAAGAGGCAGACTATCTGAAGGGATAACTGCTGAAAATGTTACAGAACAGATGAAATAAACAAATCTAGATTGAATAAACCCAACAAACTCCAAGCAGGAAACTAAACACACATCCCTTCAACATATCATCATGAAAAAGTACAGAAAATCAGAGAAAATCTTAAAAATAGAATAACTTTTATTTTTTATTTGAAAGAGAGAGGGGAGTATGAGCAGGAGGAGGGGAAGAGGGAGAAGCAGGGAGGCCGATGTGGGGCTCAATTCCAGAACCCCAAGATCATACACCCCGAGCCAAAGGCAGATGCTTCACCAACTGAGCCACCCAGACACCCTCCTTATGATTTTCTTAGTAACGCTTTCTTTTCTCTAGCTTATTGTAAAAATATGGTATATAATACATTTAACATATGAAATATGTGTTAGTCAATTGTTTATCAATAAGGCTTGCAGTCAACAGTGCAATTAGTTACGTAGTTATGTATTAGTAGTTAAGTTTTTGGATAATCAAAAGTTAAACATAGACTTTCAAAAGCATGGTGGGTCAGAATCCTTAACCCCCAAACTGTTCAAGGGTCAACTGTATTGCCCTTTAAATTCCAATTTTATGGAGGTAATAAACACATTAAACATTACTGAGAAAAAAATAAGTTAATTTGAAAATAAAGTGGATGGGATGCCTAGGTGGCTCAGTGGTTGAGTGTCTGCCTTTGGCTCAGGGCGTGATCCTGGAGTCCCAGGATTGAGTCCCACATCGGGCTTCCAGCGAGGAGCCTGCCTCTCCTTCTGTCTGTGTCTCTGCCTCTCTTTCTCTGTGTCTCTCATGAATAAATAAATAAAATCTTTAAAAAAAATGAAAATAAAGTGGAGAAATTATCCAGAAAGAATCACGAGAGAAAGAGATGAAAAATATGAAATAATAGTTAAAAGATGTTAAAAACACATGGTCTAATATAATTCTAATAAAAGTTTAGGGAAAAAGAGAATACAGAGGAGAGCCAATGAAGCAGATAATGGTGATGAACCAGGAAATTTTCATTAACTGAAGTCTAAAGAGTGAACTAGCACACTGAAAACCAAACAGGATAAATTAAAATAAATCATACTTGGACACATAATGGTAAACCTTACTGATAATCACATACAGTTGAAAAATCTTTAAAAAAAAATCTAGGGAAAAAAATCTGGGGAAACTGCCTTTAGAAGAAAATACTACTAAGCTCATAATAAAGATTTTCATCAATATTAATAGATATCAGAAAGATAACTAGATATACTACGGTTCTGCAAGAAAGACACATTAATGTCAGTATCAGGAAAAACTAAGAAAGCTTACCAGCCCCAGATAATTGAATAGAGAGTTGAACCCCAGGAGAAAAATGTAGGCAAAGAAATCAGTAGGCAAAGAAATCAGTAGACATAGAACAAGCATAATCTGTAAAATATTAGCAAACATTATAGTAATAATGACTAATTTACAAAGTTGGCTAAAAGCAAGCTGGAAACAAAATATTAGATAACAATATCATAGAAAATGAAGGCTAGAGAAACTGGACCTAATGCACTTTTAGAACTCTCATATTACTTGAGAGGAGTGAAAAACTTTCCATCTTAGTAGCCCAGTCAAGTATGTTAAAAACTTCACGGTAATTACTGAAACAAACGGCAGAAGTTAATCCAAATATGTAAAGAAATCACAGTAAAAGGGAATGGATTAAATTCACCCAATAAGAAAAAAAGATACTTAATTGGATTAATAAAGCAATATCAAGCTATATGCTATATAAAGAAAAATACTGAAAACAGAATGGGAGAAAGATCAAAAGACAAAGAATTGAAAAAAGATATAAAGAAACTGAACAGAAAGAAAGCTGATAAATTTATTAATATCAGACAAAATACACTTCAAGGCAAAAGTGACTTCTTGGGGTGCAAAATGATCATAACTTGAGGATGTAGGGCACAATTAACCAGGAGGTTATAAGAATCTTCAATGTATATAAATTTAACAACCTTAACTCAAAGTAAAGCAAGAATTGGGCAATTACAGGAAGATACAGAAATACATAATAGCAGAAAGAGATTTTATTACTAATTTCTTGGAAAAGCAAGGCCAGCCACAAATTAATAAGAAAATAGGAGGCATAAACACCTTATAAAAACTGTATATAAGTTATATACAGTTATATAACTGTATATAAAACTGTATATAAAAATTGTATATACATATACAATATATAAAGCAATATCTTTATCTATATCTGTATCAACCATGTATCCAGCAAATAAAAAACACTTATTATTCAGAAACACTTCCAGGGCATTTACCAAACCTAACCACCTGACAAGCAAAAAAGGGAATTCTCAGCAAATATTCAAGAATTGTTACCATATGTCCCACACTCTTTGCCTACAATGCAAAATGCACAGATACATACAAACATACAGTAAACAAGACACTGTATTTGGGAAGCTCAAACCACATTACTAAATAAGTCATGTATCAAAAAAAACCCAATTATGACATAAATTATGGAATATTTAGCTAAAATGTAATCACAGGAAACTAAACCCTTACATTTATTTTCAAACACAAAAACAACCTGAAAAGTTAAAAAAAAAAAAAAAAAAAGAACAAAAGAATGAACCCAAAGAGAACATATAAATGAAAATAACAGTTACTGACAGGAATAAATCAAATCCAGAACAAAGTGGAAAAAAGATAAATTAAACCAAAGACTAACAGAAGATAAACCTCTTGCCAGACTGGCCAAGTAAAAGAGGAGATAAGCACAGATACATAATACTAGGAATGAAAAGGTGGACATAAATATACATGTAGTACAGAAAACAATTTAAAAATCCTAAGATAACACTTCACACTTTATGTGAATAAGCTTGAAAAATTAAATGAAAAAATACTTTAGAGATGAAAGATGACCAAAATTGCCTCAAGTAGAGATGCAAAATCTAAAGTTAACACTTAAATATTAATAAAACTAAGTAAGAAAAAGATCTTAAATCTACCTACCAAAAAAAGTGCCAAGGGCAGATGGTTTTACAGGTGAGCTTCATCTAGTCTTTATGGAACTGACAATCCCATTTTATATAAAATGTTCCAGACATTATAAAGAGAAGGAAAGCACTCCAAATCCTTTTATGACACCACTATAACCTTTATACAAAAACATACAAGAATAGTAGGACAAAAAAAAATCAAATGGCTAATATCACTTATAACCACAGACTAAAAAATTCTAACTTAAAAGTTAACTAAATCCAACAATATAGTAAAGATAATAGTACATCACAGTCAAGGAGAACATTAGAAAATCTTCCAATGCGGGATGCATGGGTGGCTCAGCGGCTGAGCATCTGCTTTCAGCTCAGGGCGTGATCCTGGGGTCCTGGGATCGAGCCCCGCATCGGGCTCCCCACAGGTAGCCTGCTTCTCCCTCTGCCTGTGTCTCTGCCTCCCTCTCTGTGTCTCTCATGAATAAATAAATAAAATCTTTTTTACAAACTTCTAATGTAGTTCATCATGTCAACAAATTAACAAAAGCAAAATCATGTAATTATCTCTACAGATAAAAAAAATCAATAAAATCTAATACCAATTCATGATTTTTTAAAAACTCAGCAAAATAAGATGAGAATTTTATTTTAAAGATTGACTGATTTGAGAGAGACAGACAGCAAGGTGGGGAGGGGCAGAGGAAGAGGGAGAGAAAAACTCTAGCAGACTCTGTACTCAGTGCAGAGCCTGACAAAGGGCTCAATCTCACGGCCCTGAGATACCTGAGCTGAAACCAAGAGTCAGACTCTTAACTGAATGAGCCACCCAGATGCCCCAGAAGATAATTTTTAGTCAATTAAAAACCTATGATAAAATTTAATGGTAAAATATGAGAATTATTCCCTTTGAAGACAGATATAGGACAGGAATACCTATTATTAGTATTTCAATAAACATTGTATTAAAGGTGCTAAACAATGCAATAAGGAAAAATGAGGGATAAAGAAGGGAAAGAAACAAAATTGTTATTTTTAGATGATATGATCATCCACTAAGTACAGCCAAGAAAAAACATTAACTATTAAAAGTAATAAGACTTTAGCAAGTTCATCAAACACAAAATCATACACCAGCAACAATAAATTAGAAGATAAAAACTTGAAAATGACCCTATTTGCAATAACAAATGCTATAAGAGAATAACAAAAGAGATTCAGAAACTACATAGGGAAAATGATGAAGCTTAGTTAAAAGATTTAAAAACAACCATGTGGAAAGATACAACATACTCATAGATGGGAAGACAATTTATAAAGTACATTGATTCTCACAAATTAATCTATAAATATACTATATCTCTGATAGAAAAAATATCCAGTTTTTGTTGACCTGGAAAAAGTGTGCCTAAAATCCACATGGAAGGGACGCCTGGGTGGCTCAGCAGTTGAGCGCCTGCGTGCAGCCTACGGCATGATCCTGGAGTCTAGGGATCGAGTCCCGTATCAAGCTCCCTGCATGGAGCCTGCTTCTCCCTCTGCCTGTGTCTCTGCCTCTCTCTCTCTCTCTTTCTCTCTCTCTCTCTCTCTCTCTCTGTGTCTCTCATGAATAAATAAATAAAATCCTTTAAAAAAATCCACAGGGAAGAGTAAAGGGCCAAAAATATCCAAAGCAATTTTAAAGACTGAGAAAAAAAATTTGTTTTACCTGATAACAGAGGCATATAAATGAAATAACATGAGATTGGTTCAGGTATATTTTGTTCCTATGGAACAAAATACAAACTCAGACAAATAAGGAAACTTGAAACAAGGTAGAAAACCCTTCAGAATTCACTGGGGAGAAGACAGACTACTATGTGGCACCATAACAATTAGTTGGCCACACGGTAAACACCAAAATTAAATATAAGTATCACAGGGGGGGGAAAGTAAATTTTAGAATAAAAACTAAAGTGTCAAAACTTTATACTCGGGAGATTATAATATAATAGAGAATATCTTTATAGTCTCAAACTAAGGAAGAGTTTCCTAAAACATAAACAGAACTGTATACAAAAATTGCTAATTCAGACTTTACAAAAATACTTTAAGACATCTATACCAAAAGGCAATATGAGCAATGGTTTTTTGTTTTTGTTTTTTTTTAGATTATTTATTTATTTATTTATTCATGGAAGGCACAGACAGAGAGAGAGGCAGAGGGAGAAGCAGGCTTCATGCAGGGAGCCTGATGCGGGACCTGATCCCGGGACTCCAGGATCACACCCTGAGCCAAAGGCAGGCGCTAAACCACTGAGCTACCCAGGGATCCCCAATATGAGCAACGTTGAATGATAGCCACATACTAGAAAATATTTGCTATGCATATAACTGACAAAATCTTATATAACACTAATCTTATATATAATAGAAAATATATATATTTAAGTATCTGGATTATACAAAAACATTTTAAAAGACCTTCTAAGCAATAAACAAAAGACTCACTGGAACAATGGGCAAAGGAAGAAGTAATTTAAAATGTGGTAGTTCTCTGGGTATCACCTAAGACTGATGAATTACTGACTTCTACTTCCGAACCCAATATTACATTATATGTTAATTAATTGAATTTAAATAAAAATCTTTTAAAGAAATGAAAGGGGAGGTGAAGATGAAAAATTAAAAAATAAAATAAAAAATAATCGTGTTACAACTACAAGTTTAGGTGTAAAATTCCAACACTGAAAGCAATCTATGACCTTCCTTTCTCATCATGTTCCTAAGAAGAGAAAACAAGAAGCTGAGAAATTGGGAGTAAACCTAGTAAAGTCAAGTAAAGACTTGACTGCCATTAAAGATCATTTTGGGGCAGATTTTGTGCCTATAGATGCTGCTATAGAAGCTACTCAGGAAGTTCACTGGAAATCCTGCAATTCATATGCTTTGCTCTGAGAAATTATCAGGACTCCAAACAATCTCACTACAAATCGTCAACCTCATTGCCAAAGACCTACAGGAACTCTAGTGAATGGTCCTCTACAATCACACAGATTTAGACGTGATCCTGGCTTCCTCAGGATGCATTTGTGCAGCGGTTATGGTGACTGCTATGCTGAAAACTTTCTGACGTCTGTGCTACCAATGAATATACTCAGTGTGCAAACCAGGAAACTTGTTGCATCATCACTACTATCCTTACACTATTATCTAAGAACACTTTGGGCCCATTTTTCTGAATATTCCTGACTTGCTCCATTCAAGCCTCCAATCTTTTTATTCTTATTCAAACTTTAATACTCACTACTTTTATTCATCTGTATGTGTATGATGTGCTTTTCCCCAGTTTCAATGAACTATAAATGACCAATAAAAATGTAAGATATTGGGGATCCCTGGGTGGCGCCGCGGTTTCGCGCCGGCCTTTGGCCCAGGGCGCGATCCTGGAGACCCGGGATCGAATCCCACATCGGGCTCCCGGTGCATGGAGCCTGCTTCTCCCTCTGCCTATGTCTCTGCCTCTCTCTCTCTCTCTCTCTGTGTGACTATCATAAATAAATAAAAATTAAAAAAAAGTAAGATATTTAATGCATAGATAAATAAATAAAAGTGTGGCAGTCCTGAGAGAGCAAACATATAAAAAATGTACTCAAGCAAAAAAAAAAGGGAAGAAAGAAGGAAGGAAAAATATTTCTGAGCAGTATGTACAGTAGGATTCCAATTATGGGAAGAAAAAGTACTCAACCTCTAGAGTAGTCAGGGAAGAGTGAATTAAGAAGAACAAAATACCATTTCACATTCACCAGATTGCCCAAAAGTAATAGAAATGTATACACAGATACATGATAAGTATGACAAACAGATAAAATATGTATAAAATTCAGCACAATAGTCATTTCTGGGGAAGAAGAAAGGGAAAGAGGGTTTTCTACTACTATATTTAACATTTTATTCATTAAAAATCTGAGGCTTCGGGCACCTGAGTGGCTCAGTGGTTGAGCATATGCCTTCGGCTCAGTTCATGATCTCGGGATCCAGGATTGAGTTGCACATCAGGCTCCCTGTAGGGAACCTGCTTCTCCCTCTGCTTGTGTCTCTGCCTCTCTGTGTGTCTCTCATGAATGATAAATATTTTTTAAAATAATAAAAATAAAATAAATGAAAAATCTGAGGTTAATAAAGTGTCTTTTTAAATCTGAATAGTGAGTATAAGATGTTCTGAACTCTTTATGTCTGAAATATATTTTAAAAATAATAATAAGAAGGGCAGCCCCAGTGGCTCAGCAGTTTAGCACCGCCTTCAGCCTAGGGTGTGTGATCCTAGAGACCCGGGATCAAGTCCCACGTCAGGCTCCTTGCATGGAGCCTGCTTCTCCCTCTGCCTGTGTCTCTGCCTCTCTCTCTGTGTCTCTCATAAATAAAATAAAATAAATAAAATAAAATAAAATAAAATAAAATAAAATAAAATAAAATAAATAAAATAAAATAAAATAAAATAAATAAAATAAAATAAATAAAATAAAATAATAAAATAAAATAAAATAATAATAATAGGAAGAAAAACACATTTATAAACTATTCGTTAGAAAAGGCTTTAGTATGTCATAAAAACCAGAAACCATAAAATAACACATTAACAATTTTGTCTAAGTAGACATTTTTAACTTCCATACAGAAAAGTACCATAAATGAGGCTAAAACAGAAACGATAACATGGAAAAAATATTTTTATTTTTATTTTTTTAATTTTTATTTACTTATGATAGTCACAGAGAGAGAGAGAGAGGAAGAGACACAGGCAGAGGGAGAAGCAGGCTCCATGCACCGGGAGCCCGATGTGGGATTCGATCCCGGGTCTCCAGGATCGCGCCCTGGGCCAAAGGCAGGCGCCAAACTGCTGCGCCACCCAGGGATCCCCAGAAAAAAATATTTTTAACACAAAAAGGTTAATATCTAAAATGTAAAGACCTCTATTGTTTCAATGATGTGCTGATACATGAATTGCTCTACAAATTGATCCAATCAACTTATTGCCCCCGCCCTTTTTTAAAAAAAGATTTTATTTATTTATTAATGAGAGACAGAGAGAGAGAGAGGCAGAAACACAGGCAGAGGGAGAAGCAGGCTCCATTCAGGGAGCCTGACATGGGACTTGATCCTGGGTCTCCAGGATCACGCCCTGGGCCAAAGGCAGGCGCTCAACCCTGAGCCACCCAGGGATCCCTTTATGGCCCCTTTTAAGGAATAGTTTCTGAAGTCCCTGTGTGAGGTTATCTCTGATTCCAGGAAGGCTACTTCCCAACTGTTACACTCTCTCCTAAAAACTAGCCAGCCTATAGTCTAGGCTGTAGCTTCACTAATTCCATCAGTCTCCTCCTAGTTGTCTTTTTTTTTTTTTTAAGAGATTTATTTATTAATGAGAGACACAGGGAGAGAGAGGCAGAGACACAGGCAGAGGGAGAAGCAGGCTCCATGCAGGGAACCCAGTGTGGGACTCAGTCCCAGAACTCTGGGATCATGCCCTGAGCCAAAGGCAGACGCTCAACCACTGAGCCACCGAGGCATCCCCTAGTTGTCTTTCACTACAACCTTCAATCAGTGTTCATGAGATTGTCCTTCTGTTTGAGCATGACAAGCTTCACATGACACCCGCACTCTAGGAGTTGAGTGTTTAGTAGGTTGAGGGACAGCAGCCTGAGGTCATCTCAATTTGCTTCTTCCAGCATGGTATCCCCACCTCATGAGCCAGGGTGAGGGTGGTTGACGGTCCTAGTGTTTTCTCAGTGCTCCACACTTAAGACAGAGCCTCCCTTCCACAAGCAGGGGATGGGCAGGGAAAATGTACTCTTCACAACTTAGCTTCAGTAACAGGAAGCTCAGGGCAGAATGGGAAATGCTCAAGTTCTTCTCCTACCAGGAAGAAAGGCTGACTGGGAACTGAGAATACTGGGAGTCCTGTGTTCTAGACTGCAACAGTTTGGAGTATACAAGTGAGGAAGACGAGAGATGCCTTGGTTCAGATAACACAAACTCTCATCTTTCTTTTTTTTTTTTTTAATTTTATTTATTTATGATAGTCATAGAGAGAAAGAGAGAGAGGCAGAGACACAGGCAGAGGGAGAAGCAGGCTCCATGCGCCGGGAGCCTGATGTGGGATTCGATCCCAGGTCTCCAGGATTGCGCCCTGGGCCAAAGGCAGGCGCCAAACCGCTGCGCCACCCAGGGATCCCTCTTTTTTTTTCTTTAGAAATTTTATTTTATTTTTTCAAAGATTTATTTATTTATTTATTTATTTATTTATTTATGAGAGAAAGAGAGAGAGAGAGAGAGAGAGAGAGAGGCAGAGACACAGGAGGAGGGAAAAGCAGGCTCCATGCCGGGAGCCTGACGTGGGACTCGATCCCGGGACTCCAGGATCGCGTCCTGGGCCAAAGGCAGGCGCTAAATCACCGAGCCACCCAGGGATCCCCAACTCTTATCTTTCTTAGCGAATTTATATAGATTTTCTTGAGTAGCTGTCTTTTTTTTTTTTTACTGTTTGCATTTAGGATTATTTCCAGAGACTTAAAAAAATTTTTTTCTTTTTTTAAGTAATTCTCACCAGTTACAGCAGATCAGCAAACCTCACACTGTCATGGTAGAAATCAATCTCTAATTAAATTGATACATTCTCAACAAGCAAGTATATTTTCTACAAAACCAGCAACACTTTGAAAAACAAAAACAGAAAAAAATGAAATAAAAGAAGAGAAAGAGAAACTGAAGCCTGCTAAGAAATAGGAATGAAATAATTCCTATTATTTCTAAAACAGAAACGTTAAACACGGAAAAGTATTTTTAACACAAAAGGGTTAATATCTAAAATGTAAAGACCTCTATTGTTTCAACGATGTGCTGATACATGAATTGCTCTACAAATTGATCCAATCAACTTATTGCCCCTTTTAAGGAATAGTTTCTGAGGTCCACGCTGCCTGCCTCTCTACCAGACTCTGTAGTTCCACTCTTCTCTCTCCTCAAAAAGCTGAATTATCCTCTTTCCAATAACCGTACCCCATCAAGAGGCGACTACTGTGTGCAGCTAATGAAAAGGACACCTGAGCCTAGCCCTCGGGCCAGGCAACTAGGTCAAGAATGCTACCAGCAAAACTGTGTCCAAGAGCCACTCCTGGTACTTGGCAGCCAGTCTGTCTTTTTTTCAGTTGTTTTCATAACCCCACCTTTCCCAGTTTCACTATGTTGCTAGAAACATTATTTTCTTATTCACCCTGCCTGAGATTCAGTAGGCTTCTTGAATTAAGATTCATGTCTTTCAGGCAAACCTCTTTAAGTATAGCCTCTCTCCCATTCTCTTTATCCTTCTGGAATCATGTTAAACTTTTTGTTCTATTCTATCTCTTTTTTTTTTTAATTTTTTTTTTTTATGATAGTCATACAGAGAGAGAGAGGGGGGCAGAGACACAGGCAGAGGGAGAAGCAGGCTCCATGCACCGGGAGCCCAACGTGGGATTCGATCCCGGGTCTCCAGGATTGCGCCCTGGGCCAAAGGCAGGCGCCAAACCGCTGCGCCACCCAGGGATCCCCTCTATTCTATCTCTTAACCCCTTTTTCCTTTTTCCATTTCTGTCTCTCCATGCTGCACTTTGGGTAATTTCTCCAATTCTGTATTCCAGTTTGCTTAATTATTCCTCAGCTGTGTCTGACCAGCGGTTTGCCTTAGCAATACTGAATTTTTCACTACAAGTATTATATTTTCCACTTCTAGAAGTCCTATTTGGATCTTTTCCAAATCTTCCTGGACATTGTCATTTTTGATAGTGTACTATTCTTTACTCACGCTTTTTTTTTCTTAAGGATTTTATGTATTTGATATTTTAAAAAGTGTTCCAAATTGGCAGAAATTATAGGTTACTATTAGAACCATATATAAATCCTCTTGGAGGAATACATCTTAAATCCAGGCCTGAAAGTATCTCCTCAAAGAAAAAACTTCAGTGATGAGCTTATAATCAAATTTCACAAAGCAGTCTACAACTTGAGGCATCATCTGTGAAAGACAACGGAAGCAACATAATCAGACTGGTGAAACCATAGACGGTTATATTCTGATGGTATAGGATATAAAATAATTCTTTTAATATGTTCAAAGAGATAGAAGATTTAGGAATATTAAGGAATTATTATTAAAAGATTGATAAAAGATTTTATCAATAGTATGAGTAAAGAGGGAGGGGTGCCTGGGTGATTCAGTTGGTTAGATGTCTGACTTTGGCTCAGTTTTAACCATGGGGTCCTGGGATAGAGCCTCATGTTGGGCTCTCCACTCAGTAGCAGGCAGGTCTGCTTGCCTGTCTCCCTCTGCCTGTTGTACCTCCAGCTTGTGCTCTCTCTCAAATAAAATCTTTAGACAAACAAATAAAAGTAAATAAAATTGGGACACCTGGGTGGCTCAGTGGTTGAGCATCTGCCTTCAGCTCAGGTCGTGATCCCGGGTCCAAGGATTGAGTCCCGCATCGGGATCCCTGTGTCTCTGCCTCTCTCTCTGTGTCTTTCATGAATAAATAAAATCTTTTTAAAAATTTAAGAAAAAAGACTTTTTTTTAAAGAATTTTTAAAAAACATTTTATTTATTTATTCATAGAGACACAGAGAGAGAGAGAGAGGCAGAGACACAGGCAGAGGGAGAAGAGGCTCAATGCAGGGAGCCTGATGTGGGACTCGATCCCAGGTATCTGGGATTACGCCCTGGGCTGGAGGTGGTGCTAAACCTGCTGAGCCACCCGGGCTGCCCAAGAAAAAAGACTTTTGGGGGATCCTTGGGTGGCTCAGCAGTTTGGCGCCTGCCTTTGGCCCAGGGCACGATCCTGGAGTTCCGGGATCGAGTTCCGCATCGGGCTCCCGGCATGGAGCCTGCTTCTCCCTCTGCCTGTGTCTCTGCACCTCTCCCTCTCTCTGTGTGTGTCTATCATAAATAAATAAATAAATAAACAAATAACTTTTAACAATAATTCCTCAATATTATTAAATACCAAGGAATTGTTTAAATGGCACCAATTATCTTATAATTTTTAAAGATTATTTATTTTCAGAGAGGGAGTGTGCATGTGTGTGGGAGGAACAGAGGGAGAAAGAAAGAGAGCAGATCTCAAGCACACTTCCCACTTAGCATGGAGCCTGACTGGGGCTTGATCTCACGACCCTGACATCATGACATAAGCCAAAACCAAGAGTGAGACACTGAACTAAGCCACCCAGGTGCCCCCATAATTTTTTTTTAACAGATTGTTGATTCTATCAGGTTCTACATACAGTATAATTGCTTTATATTTATCTTAATTATCTTTTATTTTACAGGTTTCATTCCATTTTTTCTTGTAATTTGTTGAAAAATCCAGTAGTTCTATAGTTTCTTTTTCTTCTTTCTTTCTTTCTTTCTTTTTTTTTTTATTTATTTATGATAGTCACACAGAGAGAGAGAGAGAGAGAGGCAGAGACACAGGCAGAGGGAGAAGCAGGCTCCATGCACCGGGAGCCCGACGTGGGATTCGATCCCGGGTCTCCAGGATCGCGCCCTGGGCCAAAGGCAGGCGCCAAACTGCTGCGCCACCCAGGGACCCCATAGTTCTATAGTTTCAAACAGCCTTGATGTCTCTGATTACATGTCCATTATATCACTTAATATATCCCCTGTCCTCAATCCTTTACATTAGAAGTTGGATCTTGATCATATTCAGATTTGATTTTCTGCCAAGATGACTTCATGGGTGGTGGTGTTTACTTCTATCAGAAGGCATGTCTAGGGATCCCTGGGTGGCGCAGCGGTTTGGCACCTGCCTTTGGCCCAGGGCCCGATCCTGGAGACCCAGGATCGAATCCCACGTCGGGCTCCCGGTGCATGGAGCCTGCTTCTCCCTCTGCCTATGTCTCTCTCTCTCTCTGTGACTATCATAAATAAATAAAAATTAAAAAAAAAAAGAAGGCATGTCTAAGTCAGATTCTCTAGGAAATAAACCCTAAGACATGTGAGCAAGTGGTTTACTACTGAATGCCCTTGGGAACAATACCTATGGGGGGATGGAGGGAGTGGGATTAGCCAGTAAGAGAAAGTGGACTCTGACTGATGCAGTTCCAACAGAGGACTCACTTGATCCCACAGAGAGCTCTGGAGCTAAAATAGTTTTTCAGAATTGTCCCTTTTAAGGCACTTTGTTGTTGCAAGGAGGCTGTCCCCAGAAAGAGGTCCTAACATTGGGCAAAGCAGGTTCCTTCTAGATTAATACTTGGAGGACTTGAATCATGAACCCTAGGTAGCGAATACTACCAGACCTGTGGAAAGAAATGCCTTGGTCTTGGGATGCCTCGGTGGCAGAGTCGGTTCAGTGTCTGATTCTTGGTTTCAGGCCAGGTGATCACAGACTGTGGGATCAAGCCCCACACTGGACTCCGCTCTCGTTGTGGAGTCTGCCTGAGATTCTCTCTCCCTCTGCTCCTCCTGCTTGTTCTCTGTATGTCTCTCTCTCAAATGAGTAAATAAATCTTTAAAAAAAATAAATGCTTTGGTCTTTTTAAAAATTTAAATTCAATTAATTAACATAAAATATATTATTGGTTTCAGAGGCAGAGGTCAGTGATTCATCAGTCTTTCATAATACCCAGTACTCATTACATCACATGACCTCCTTAATGTTTATCACCCAGTGACCCCATCCCCCCCACCCCTTCTCCCCTCCAGTGACTCTCAGTTTGTTTCCCATGATTAAGAGTCTCTTATGGTTTGTCTCCCTCTCTGATTTTGTTATTTTTCCCTCTCCTCCCGTTTTATTTCTTAAATTCTACATATGAGTGAGATCATATGATAAATGTCTTTCTCTGTCTTATTTAACTTAGCATAACATCTTCTAGTTCCATCCATGTTATTGCAAATGACAAGATTTTATTTATTTGATGGCTGAGTAGTATTCCATTGTGTATATATGCACCACATCTTCCTTATCCGTTCATCTGTCAATGTGCATCTGGGTTCTTTCCATAGTTTAGCTATTCTGGACATCACTGCTATCAACATTGGGGTGCAGGTGTCCTTTTGGATGACTACATTTGTATCTCTGGGGTAAATACTCATAGTGCAATTGCTGGGTTGCAGGGTGGCTCTATTTTCAACTTTTTGAGGAACATCCATACTATTTTCCAGAGTGGCTACACCAGCTTTCATTCCCACCCACATGGTAAGAGGGTTCCTGTTTCTCCACATCCTTGCCAACATCTGTCATTTCCTGACTTGTTAATTTTAGCCATTCAGATCAGTGTGAGGTGGTACCTCATTGTGGTTTTGATTTGTATTTCCCTGATGCCAAGTGATTTGGAGCAGCTTTTCATGTGTCTGTTGGCCTTTTGTATGTCTTCTTTGGAATAATGTCTGTTCATGTCTTCTGCCTATTTCTTGACTGGATTATTTGTTCTTTGAGTGTTGAGTTTGATAAGTTCTTTATAGATTTTGGATACTAGCCTTTTATCTGGTAAGACATTTGCAAATATCTTCTCCCATCCTGTAGGTTGTCTTTTGGTTTTGTTGACTGTTTCCTTTGCTGTGCAAAAGCTTTTTATCTTGATGAAATCCCAATAGTACATTTTCACCTTTGTTTCCCTTGCCTTTGGAGGCATCTCTAGCAAGAAGTTGCTGCAGCTGAGGTCAAAGAGGTTGCTGCCTGTGTTCTCCTCTAGTATTTTTTTTTTAAGATTTTATTTATTTATTCATGAGAGATACACAGAGAGAGGGAGGCAGAGACACAGGCAGAGGGAGAAACAGGCTCCATGCAGGAAACCTGACAAGGGACTTGATCCTGGGTCTTCAGGATTGTGCCCTGGGCTGCAGGCAGCGCTAAACCGCTGCACCATCAGGGCTGCCCTCTCCTCTAGTATTTTGATGGATTCCTGTCTCACATTTAGGTCTCTCATTCATTTTGAGTATTTTTGCATATGGTGTGAGGAATTGGTCCAGTTTCATTCGCCTGCATGTGGCTGTCCAATTTTCTCAACATCATTTGTTGAAGAAACTTTTTTCCAGTGGATATTCTTCCCTGCTTTGTCAAAGATGAGCTGACCATGGAGTTGAGGGCCCATTTCTGGGTTCTCTATTTTGTTCCATTGATCCATGTGTCTGTTTCTGTGTCAGTACCATACTGCCTTGGTGATTACAGCTTTGTAATAGAGCTTGAAGTCCTTAATGGTGGATGCCACCAGTTTTGGTTTTCTCTTTCAACATTCCTTTGGCTACTTGGGGTCTTTTCCAGTTCCATACAAATTTTAGGATTATTTGTTCCAACTTTGTGAAATAATTTGATGGTATTTTGATAGGGATTGCATTAAATGTATAGATTGCTCTAGCTAGCATACACATGTTAACAGTATTTGTTCTTTCAGTCTATGAGCATGGAACGTTTTTCCATTTCTTTGTGTCTTCTCAATTTCTTTCATGAGTGTCCTATAGTTTTCTGAGTATAGATCTTTTCCCTTTTTGATTAGGTTTACTCCCAGGTATCTTATGGTTTTGGGTGCAACTGTAAATGGGATTGACTCCTTAATTCCTCTTTCTTCTGTCTTACTATTAGTGTGTAGAAATGCAACTGATGTCTATGTATTGATTTTATATTCTGCCATGTTGCTGAATTCCTGTACAAGTTCTAGCAATTTTGGGGTGGAGTCTTCCGGGTTTTCCATATAGAATATCACATTATCTGCAAAGAGTGAGAGTTTGACTTCTTTGCTGATTTGGATGCCTTTTATTTCTTTTTGCTGTCTGATTGCTGAGACTAGGACTTCTAGTACTATGTTGAACAGCAGTGGATATCCCTGCCACTTTCCTGACCTTAGGGGAAAAGCTCTCAGGTTTTCCCCATTGAGAATGATACTTGTGGGACGCCTGGGTGGCTCAGCGGCTGAGCATCTGCCTTTGGCTCAGGGCATGATCCCGGGGTCCTGGGATGGAGTCCTGCATCGGGCTCCCTGCATGGAGCCTGCTTCTCCCTCTGCCTGTGTCTCTGCCTCTCTCTGTGTGTCTCTCATGAATAAATAAATAAAATCTTTTAAGAAAGAGAGAATGATACTTGCTGTGGAGTTTTTGTATATAAATGCCTTGGTCTTGAAGGGATGTCTGGATGTACATCACCTCCTCCATTGCAACACACATCATGTTTGACTGTACTTCTTTTTGTGATGGTAGCAGTGACTGGTGATCACTGCCAAGACCCACTAATTCATTAAACGTCCTATATGGTGATATTCTAATTGTTATCATTCTTCCTTTTTTAGCTAGAATTTCTCCAGAAACATGAACCTCCCCCTTCATCAACTATTTGAGTACAATGAGGTTTAGTTCATATGGAAAGGTAGGATAAATGCTTTATTGTTTCTATTTATTTGGTACTTTTCATTATGAATTGGTTTCCTACTCATTATCCTCTAAAGACTAATGAGATGGATTTAAATTTTTTTTTTTAACTATTATGGTAAACTTGGGAATTTAAATACATTTGATTTGCTTCAATTCATTGCAGTTACTATCTTTCTTGAAACTCAAAGTATCCCTATATAGCCAATGGAAAATATTTCACATTGACACCCAAGTCCTTCACACAAGACCTTACCAGTCTTTGAGAGCTTCCTTTCTTTCTATTATGACAAGATACTCACTACCATTTTGTATACGTCTTACTACAGACTTGACAGCAGCAATTTCTCCAAGAAATCATAGTTTCTTTTAGTGGCAAATGCAATTTTAGACAGAAATGGTATTTAGAAAATACAATCTAAAGTGAGAGTTGCTCATTGTTATTGGGTTTATCTTTCTACCTAGATCCTTTCAGTGGACAGAGCTCACCCACCCCCCAAACATATTTTTTAAGGAAAAAAAATCATCACGAGTTCATACTAGTACTTTCAATTCAAAGTCAGGAGTAAGAGGATTTTACACCATCTCCAATTTTACATTAGTATTTCCCTTCTGTCATGTTGAAAATCCTGCTTCTCAGAGAAACCAGCATAATTATTCATCTGCTTTATCCCACAATTCAGTCTCAGAATAACAACACCAACACTCCCATCATCAGTAAGATGTCTGAAGTTTTGCAGGCTTTTTTTGTCTTTAGTATATATTCAAATAGAGATGTACAAATTATTGGGTTGTAAAATCATACAAAATAGTTCTCCCTATGTGATTATGCAACCAATTCTATAGATAGATCCAAATGTTTCATTTAGCTCTTGATTTTTACATCTTGAGTTTTTAAACTATATAAAATATATGCATAATTAGAAAATCCATCTCCCTACAATGTAACTTATCCTTACAATTTTTAAATATAAGCATATCATATACACATGATAAATTGCAGTTATTCATACTTTACCTGCTTTTTCTCATTTAATATATCCTAGAATATGTCACAATAGAAATAGTCCATATTATATAGAAATATTTTTTGATCTCTTCTATGACTATGTAGTACTCCATGAAGTTATACAATTCATTCGCTAGTTTCCTACTGATGGGCATTCTCATCTTTCGCTATTACACACAGTGCTATGACAAATAACCTTCAACACACACATCTTTCATATTTTTACCAATGATATTTTAGAGAGAGAATTCTGGGAGCAGAAATATCATTTCAAGGAGAGAAAAATATACGCAACTTTGCTAGATACAGTCCAATTTCCTTCAATAAGGACAGTACCGTTCTATAGTTCTACCAGCAATGCTTGAGCGTCTATTTCCCAACAACTTTACAAAAAGAGTATACTATCAATTTTTGGATTTCTGGGCAGCCCCGGTGGCTCAGTGGTTTAGCGCCGCCTTCAGCCCAGGGCATGATCCTGGAGACCTGGGATCAAGTCCCACGTCAGGCTCCCTGCTTGGAGCCTGTTTCTCTCTCTGCCTGTGTCTCTGCCTCTCTCTCTCTCTCTCTCTCTCATGAATAAATAAATAAAATCTTTAAAAAAAAATTTTTTTTGGATTTCTGCCAATCTGATATGTGAGAAACAGTATCTCAGTATAATTTTCATTGTTTTTTTTTCTTCTTATGAGTGAGCTTTTTTTCACATGGTTAAGCCACTTACATTTTTCTTATTCTGTAACTTTGTTTGTCTAGCCCATTTTCTATAGGGTCCTTAGTTGTGTTTATTCTCTATTTCTAGATGTTCTTTATAAATATTAAGAGTATTAATGCTGTATCTCTAAGTTGCAAACATTTTTTCCGGTTCATTATTTATTGAGACCATTTTAGACTAAATTCACAGCTTGACAATTTTCAGGCCACAAAAGGAATATGATTTCCAGCCCAAACTGCACCCTAGGGCTGGCTTGGGTGAAGAATTTTCCAGGGAATTTTTCTCCCTTCTATTCAAAGCCAAACTGTCTTAATATCTTCTTTTGAGTACATTTTCATTTTTCTGATTCTTCTTTTCATGGGCTGTAGGCTTTGTCTCCTCTCCCCCAACTTACAGAGCCATGAAACCAAAAGCTCTTGGCCACTAGGGAATGGCAATGTCCCCAGGGCAGTTCTAAGTTTCACTTTTCTGTATCTTTTGGGATTTGTGCTTTCCATTATATTTGTCTTCAGGATTTCTCTCACTTTCTTGCAAGGCCACCACACAGACTATGATGTTATTAATATTCCCTTTAGTTATGCAAAACATTGGGCCTACAGTTCGTTAAGTGAAGGGAGCATTTAAGGAAATGTTTAAGTATTTAATCCAGCATCTTCTGGTATTCTGAACCAAGAATGCTCCTTGGGAAATGTAAACTACCATTTGCTAGATACACAAATCTCACAGTTCTGTTTTACTTATTGTATGAATTTTAATTACAAATATAATATAGATTCACTGGAAGAAAAATCAAACTGAACAGAAGAGAAAATAAAAAGCTTCCCTGCTGTTTGTGGCTTCATTTCCCCTAGCCGCTTTTTGGCAAATTCAGCTTTTAAACTAAATTCAGACCATTTAGTTTATACCATGAAATGTTCTTTTTGTTTTTGTTTTTGTTTTTACCATGAAACGTTCTAAAACATTCCCTCTGTAAAGTTCTGTAGGTGCCACAGAATTGAGAGCCAGTTTCTACTCAGAGAAGCTTTCAGTATTAGGGAAACAGAAATGAACTGGCACGCATGGAGAATTAGATCTATTTAAGAGTCAGTTTAGAAGTCCAGGCAGCAAACGCTAATAAAGTTGAAAAGATAGAATTTTGTGGGCTGGAGTTACGCAAGGAAAAATTAAGAAGGAGGTAGACAGTGAAAGAAAAAATTTGAAGGCAGCCACACAGAGAATGTGGAGGAGTCAGGAGCATATCACAGAGATAGATTCAAAAGAAATACTGAAGGGACAAGTTCATTAAGCAAAGGAGTGCCTCCCTCACTAGAATGAAGCCTTCATTTCTGCAGTCGTCTGGGTGGTTGGTCAGGCTTGGAGCTCATTTTCGGTTGTCATTAGTTGCCATTTGAAAAAATATATCAGACTTTGAATGCAGCTTCAAGAGCAATGGCTACCCAACTATCCAGGCCAATTTTGGCTAACATGCTAATCAGCTTATCAGATATAAAATGGTTTGAGCACCTCCCCTGTCACAGGAGGAGTGTGAACAATCGGCTTTTGAAGTCAATGTGCTTGCTTCGGCAGCACATATACTAAAATCGGCTTCTGGAATCAAGAAGTCAGAATTAGTCCTAGGGGATCACATTTGGATTTTTATCAAATGCTGGTATCTCCAACGTCGGACTTCATCCCCATCTCTAGCCTTCAATTTTCTGGGTCTTCAGCCAAGGGTGGGGGGATACATACTTATTTCCACATCTTTAGATTTTAAAGGGTCAAGGAATGGTATCTGAATCATCCACTATACATCATTAATAATAATAACAGCACTCACCACTCTGCCCCCATATGCTATCTGGAAAAACATTTCATTTCCTAGGTGCGAGTTTATTCTTTTATTTCTGTATTCATTATTATTTCCTAGCTTTTAATGTGAGGTTTTATGCTATATA
This sequence comes from Vulpes lagopus, assembly GCF_018345385.1. Taxonomy (NCBI): domain Eukaryota; kingdom Metazoa; phylum Chordata; class Mammalia; order Carnivora; family Canidae; genus Vulpes; species Vulpes lagopus. The sequence goes on along the minus strand of NC_054830.1, from coordinate 105,929,320 downwards.
CGACGGAGACAACAAGTTTAAAATAAAAAACAAATCCTATCCTTCTCACACAATCTAAGATTATCAACAATAAACAGGTAGGAGCATCTCGGTGGCTTAATCGGTTAGGCATTCTGATGCTTGATTTCAGCTCAGTCATGATCTCGGGGTTGTAAGATCAAGCCCTGCATTGGGCTCCAAGCTGGGTGTAGAGCCTACTTGGGATTCTCTTTCCCTCTCCCTCTGCTCCTCCCCCTAGCTCCCCCCAAAATTAAGTAAATAAATAAAAATAAGCAGGCAATCAAAGATGTAACTCCAAGTTGAGATGAGTGCTGTGAAGAAGCTAAGAGAATAAAAGAGGAATTTAAGATATGGCAGAGAGAGTTCAGAAATTTTATTAATAGGAGTACATTCAATCGCAAGTAACAGAACAAAGACTACCAGTGATTTCTAAAAAACAAAGATGTTTATCTCTCACAACAGAATTCTGGAAGTAGCTAGTTCCTAAATCAGTATAGTGGCTAAACTATATCATAAAGGATGTAGTCTCCTGTCTTTTCCCTTCTATTGTTTATGTTCCTCAGCATATTAGCTTTTTCTCCTTGTGCTTCTTCTCACCTCACTGGTCTAAGCCAGCTGCTATAGTTCCAAGACAAGTGCAATCATGGTATGAAGAGGTGGGCAGCGTCTCCTTACTATTTTTCTTTTTGTAAGAGGGTAAAAAACTTCCTAGAAGCCTTCTCAGGAAACATCTCTTTGGTCAGAACTGGGTCACATGCCCATCTCTAAATCAATCTACATCCATAAAGAATGGGACTATTGTTTTTGGTTCTGATTATTCATCTCCTAGCACTGGGAGAAGGAACCCCCTCCCTGAACATGTTGCTATCCTCACAGTATTGAGGTTCCTTAAAACAGATTTTCAAAAAGGGAAATAGTTTTTTAGTACACACAATAGTGAAAATAAAAATCCAGAAGATTCATTCACCAACTAAATAACTAAAATGGGACAAAGACAACTCAAATATCCCTCAAAAGTTTCAAGCCTGGGTAACTACGACAATCATACTGCCAAGAATAGATTAGAGAATGTGGGAGGGAAAAACCTAGTTTGTGAGAGAGACAAAAATTAATTCCACTTTCTTCTTGAGTTTGAGGTGCAGCCAGACAGTCTGGTAGAAATGGAGGATGCAACTTGAAGGGAAAAGCCGGAATTCAACATAGATATTGGAATCATCTACAATGAGGCAGGATTTGAAACCATGAGAATAGACAGAACCACTGGGAGAGAAAAGGGAAATGCCAGAAAAAAATCTTGGTCAACAACTATAATTAGGAGAGAGTAAGATGATGGCAATGCCATAAAAAGCAAAGGAGAAGGAGTAATTAATTCCAGAGATACAAGAACTAAGGGACCACAATCACATGGCAGCCAAGGAGTAAGTTGTTTCTTCTTCTTCTTTCTTCTTCTTCTTCTTCATTCTCCTCCTCCTCCTCCTCCCTCCTCCCTCCTCCTCCTCCTTCTTCTTCTTCTTCATTCTCCTTCTCCTTCTTCATTCTCCTTCTCCTTCTTCTTCAGATTTTAAGTAATCTCTACACCCATTGTGGGGCTTGAACCCACAACCCTGAGAACAAGAGTTGCATACTGCCCCAACTGAGCCAGCCAGGCACCACAAGAAGTAAAGTTTTCAAAAGAAAGTACTGTTCGACACTGTTGACTGCTACAGAGATGTTAATGATTCTGATATACTTTTGAAAAATTTCAGAAACAGTAGGAACATAAGGGTCATGTGCGTTTATGGGATCTCTTTTTGTCTACTCTTTTGAGGACTTTGGAAAGGACTTTGGATAGGATGTCAGATGTCATGTTGGAGGCAATGGTAAGGTAGTGGTAGGAAGGGGTCAGCAGATAACTGAAAACATTGTGGGCTAAGAGGAAGGAGCTGAGAGAGGGAAAAGGGTGAGGAGCCCTATGGGAAGGGAAAGACAGGAAGACGTGCAGAGGCTTGAGGTCATGAGAAGGCTAAAAACCAGATTCAGGGATACCTGGATGGCTCAGTGGTTTAGTGCCTGCCTTCAGCCCAGGGCGAGATCCTGGAGGCCTGGGATCGAGTCCCACATCAGATTCCCTGCATGGAGTCTGCTTCTCTCTCTGCCTATGTCTCTGCCTCTCTCTCTCTGTGCCTCTCATGAAGAAATAAATAAAATCTTTAAAAATAAATAAATAAAAAATAAAAATCAGATTCAACAGGAGAGATGAAGATGTGAATACAGAGGTGGCCAGAGAAAATGAGATGTTGACAAAAATGGGTAATGAATTTCAAGATATCTAGTGGATAACAAAAGTAAAAATAAAGGTCAATACAGGTGAGAATGTTAATACCCAGCAAACTCACAAAAGTAATCAAGAAAGAGAAGGCAGAGGAGTACTGAAATTCACCAGGGACAGCGGGAAAGAAATCTGGAAATTGGAGGCCAACAAACAAAGACAAGACTCGATGACAGGACAGTAGCCAAATGGCTAAAACTGAAATGGTGAAACTTTAGTGGGAAAAGTATAATTGAGGAAACCAGAGAACCAATAAAGTGTAGGATAAGGTGGTGCAGGGTCAGGAATAAGGGAAACACTCATTTTATAAAGAGAAAGAACTAACACAAATTCTGCTAAGGAGACTCCAAGGCTGATGATGCCAGGAAGAGAGGACAGAACAGAATCCTATTCCAGGGACCCATCATAACAGAACATAATTGCGGTATGGCTGATGGCACATGTACATCCTCTATTGTACCAGGCACAGGTCCACGGCCCCTGCAAACTGTGGATAATTCACACAAAGTACTGCATTCAGTGAGAACCTACCATCCCATATAATTGCATAATAATGCATACATATGCAGATGAGAATGTGAGTTACTGAAGATGGATACAGAACATGAAAAAGATGGGAGACAGGGATGTGAACAGCAAAAGCCAGGGCTCCCTGGGGCAAGCAGACCAGCTTCTTAATAATTTAACTCCTGACAGTTAAAAGGTGAAGGTTACAAATAGGGAGATGTGATAAACAAAAGTAGCCAGCTGGTAGTTTGGCCAGGAGGCTGAAGTACTTCTTACTTTAAAAAATAAAACCAAAATCAGATTACAGAAGGCTGCATGGCCTCTGAAATTCCCAAGGCCTTTCTGAGACTTCCCACACACAGATGTATAATGATTTGTCCGGGACTCCCAAGATGCCTGGTAGGTCAGACTGTAGACAGATACACACAGGTACCCTCGTGAGATGGTATCAGGTCAGGGAAAGGCCAGTGACAGTAACTGACTAGAAGAAGAAGAAAGGAGGTGGAACGGAGAGAGAGAAGGTAGGAGGGGGGACATGGAGGATGGGGGGGAAGGGGCAGTGAGATGGGGAAGCAGGGAAGAAAGGAAAGAAATCATAAAAAGATGAAGCTGCCAAAGGCATCAGACCCCTATCTCTCTATCTCTGCATATTCTCTTATGCAAGAATGTGACCTGCCTTATACAAAGGCAACAAACAGCAGAGAATGAATGTCTGTGACACCCTAAATTAGTGTGAATAATACTTAAATAAGGGAACAGATTATTTCAGAGGCCATGTAACATTCAGTGGCCATGTCAATTACATTTATGTTAACTCTTTTCTTCTTGATCTTGGAATAATTGCTTCACAGTTAACACCAGGGAAGTTATCTCTTTATCTACAGAAATGTGTGTGGAGGCTTTATTAAGCAATTAACCCAAGTAGACAAATAAACACTTTTGTGAAGCATCAAGAATAGCACGAAGAGATATATGCAGTAGAACATAAGCAGGAAAGAAAATCAGGAAAATACAGGTTTGTACTGTGAAAACAGAAGTAGAAGTTGCCTTACAGTGAAAACTCATAGTAAAAAGGAGCATGATGATGTTACACCCCTTCTCATAGACAGGTGCTTTACAAGCTTTTTCACAAGATTTGTATGTTATTTCCTATTCACTCAATGTTATGAAATGCAGAAAATAGCTATCATTGCTTTTAGTTAACAGATGAAAAAGTGAGGCTTAAAAAGGTGAAATCGCTTGCTCATGGATAGTCGGTAAATAACAGACACTGGACTTGAACCTGGATTTTCTGATGCCTGGTGCGCTGGTCTGTCTGGTCCTCCCACATACTCAAATATTGGGCTGGATGAGCAGTATTCCAGTCCATAAGCAGAAAACTAGAAGGAATGATGTCTAAAACAAACACTCCCAAGTCCTGGGACTCCATGATTCCGCCATGCTCGCTATCCCTTGAATGCCCTCTGGACAAAGAGCAAGCTCATCCAATCACACAGTGTGTGTGTACACATGCGGTATGTGTGTACACACCTGTATGCTATGGGCAGGTAGGGAGCTGCAAAACCAACACTTAGGACATTAGCAGTAAATAATATCAGACTGCCTCCCTGCACAGAAATAATTACCTTGCACTAAGTTCCTCTTTGCATAAAGCCTGACATTTTCATGATGTTTAGGGAGCCTGCTTTTGGCTTCCAAAAGCTCTGGCGCCATACCATGCTGCCACTGTAACAGCCCTCCAGTGAGCCATCAAAAGCCCATATAGAACATTTTGGATACAGCAGTTTGCCTGCCACCAAAACACTAAGTTGCGATATTTTATATTAATCTCTATTTAAATTTTAGTGATGCCCCATAAATGTTAACACGGTCTTACGCTAATACAGTCACAAAAAAGTCTTAATAACACCATACACTGGCACACCCCTAGGTGAGTTATGGCCTGTTGGGCAGGCCTAATGCATGCTCCTCAAGTCACTTACTTAGTCCTCTTTAAATAAGATGTAACATGAAGATGTTACAGTTTCCCCCAAGAAAAGTGTTTCCAGAAGCAACAGCAAGGGATACATAGGACAATTTGCTCATGCTGAAAGAAGAAAGAAGGTACTTGGGATGACAGGAAAGAATTCCAAAAAGAGTCTGAGGAGAGAGGTTAATAATATATGATTTAGTTATATCACGGCTTGAGAAACAAAGAGCGAGCTCTCTAAGTTCTCAAGCCTCTAAAGCCACAAGGGTAAGACTTCTCTCTAGTGCTGAAATCACAGCTAACTATGACAAACTCAGCGATTCTCCACCCCTTCAGGAGATGCAAGCAAGCAAACATCTCCTCAGGTCTCCTGAGGGACGGTCCAGGTCTGGTAGGTGAGACCAAGGTAGGCAGAATGCCCTGGAAGCCACACCCTTGACTGTCAAAAACAACCACAGGATAACCAGGGCTTGAAGAAGAAGGAAGGTTGGTGATAAGGGGCACAGAGGCCTGCAAGGCCCCTACTGGAACAGTTCTTCCAGCCTTACCAGCAGATTTGCCCCTCAATTTACTAAGAAAAGACCCTTTCTCACACACACACACACACACACACACACACACACACACACACACACACAGGCTTTCACAGTAAGAAGACTGAGATTCTGATTAAATAACAATTAGCAGTGGATGAAAAGCAAAGGAAATCTTTTCAAAATAAAACCCAGAATGGCAAAAATGTTTACAGTAGCCTTTCTTCTACAACATGTTAATCCTTACACACAAGCAGAGCAACCCCTAATAGCTACCACCCATGACCCTATACCAACTGGTTCCTATTTTAGAGACACAAATAGTCCTAAGAACAGATTTTCAAAAAAGAAATGAACTAGAGCTCCAATGGGTCAACTGTAGCTTGAAGACATCTTGACTTGTTTAGTGTAATGATGTCATGCCCACACATCTTTCCACACCCACTCTTTAGAGGCTGTCTCCCCACTCTTCTAGCATAAGCCAGACTAACTAAAATTTAAACAAATTCCAACCCAAAGAGTACCAGACAATACTGACTGGTACCAGACAATAAGGAGAAAGCATATTCCCCTCAAAAGCCCTTCCTCAGTCAGGTTCACATTATACTCACCACCAGATGTAGCTTCACTGCGAAAGGATCAACTCTTAGAATTCATTCCCTCCCACTCAACCAGCTATGGGTGGTCTAACTTTGTATTAGCTCTTAATACAACAGAGAACGTGACCTAAAATACAGTATTAAATGTCCCTAAGATGAGAGGGAACAGAGAGTTATGAATGGTAACGACATGACGAAAATTTGTATCTACTTCAGTAAGGGCAGAATCAAATTCTTAGTTTCATTAGGATTACACTGAAGTATGGATAGAGATGTACAAGAGTTGAAGTGTAACCTTCTTCCAGGCCAATCCGGCCAAAAGTAAAGCTAGACTTCACCTGAGGGGCCCTAACAGTCCTGGCCAATGGGATGCCCATCCATGTTGCTCACCTGGAAAAGGCAGCCCCCAGCACAAACGCAGCATACTCCTTCACCAGGGGCTCTGTGCTGTTCAGCCCATTGATCACCACTTGAAGGCCACCGAAGGAAAGCAGGTCCTGTGCATTATCCATCTGCAACAAAGGCACAGCTTAGTATAGTACAGTCATCAAGGAAAGAAGAGCCCTTTTTATTGCCTTTATTTGATGACTATTCAAAAAAAAAAAAAAAAAACACTAAAAAGCCAAGTAAAAGGAAAGGTGGCCATTCTTACCAACCAACTAGAAAAGATCTGTAAAAACAAATTAAATTCTTAAATTTGAGATTTCTAATTCATTTTATCTTACATGATTTATGAGTACCTATGTGGGAAATGGCAGAAATGGCAAAAATGGCACCTAGCTATGGCTTATGCCAAACATGCCCTGGAAAATTCTAACACCATAATGAATCACAAGCTGTTAACACAAAGATCTGGCATCATCAGGACTACTAAATGGTGCCATGCTTTCTGTTCATGCCCAGTCCCAATGTGGGCAGTGGAAGCAGCAGACACTAAAAGAAATCCTCTCTCTTCCTCACTTCATCTTCTAAGGCTCTCTTCCTCTAAATCCTCTAAGGCTGACTGATTCTGAGGACAGTCATAATAAATCTGCACAGAACTCTTTCTCTCAAAGGCTGTACTCTAGGCTTTTGTTACTGGCTAGTGGCTGTTATTGATAGTGCATAACATTTCCATAATCAAATACAATTCTATCAAACAGCACTGGTCTAAGCTACCCTTTAAGGTCCCAAACCCCAAGTCTAGACTATTTCTCTTTTATTCTATAGGGAATTTCACTCCCCAGGCTTCCTTAGTATCCTGGAATAAGAAAACTTAATTTGCTCAGAAAGGTCACTGGGTTCTATTTCCTCCATGCAGTAACTATAGTCTGCCTTGGAAATACCTCTGTTGCTACAAAGGCTGCCTCTTGCCCACTGACTGATCCCACTCTACAAATCATCAGGAAAATGCAGACAGCTGGCCTAACAATGGCACTGCTATCCACCTCTTTCCTCCAGATGCCTCCATTTCCTACTTGCCTATGCCCTTCCAAACTAGACAAAGACCGTAATAGAGAAATTGAGTTTGAAGGCCTTTGACTCTACCTGTTTCTGGGTGGACCTAGACTGTTTTTACCCTTAGAAGATCATTTTTATATATTCTGATATAAACTCCACAAGAACGGGTTTTTTTCTGTCCATTGTTGCAGGTCTAGTGATTAGAAGAATGCTAAGCATATACTAGGTGCTCAAATAATTGTTAAACCAATGAACAAATATGATCAGAAAAAAATGTTACTAAAATAAACTCCACTGTGAGTAAAAAAGGCAACCCGAGGCATCTGTGACAACAAAGTGGTTGGGTCCCTGGTTCCAGAGACCTGAAGAGAAGGCCAATCTCTTCAGGGTCCTAAAGCAAACTGGAGTCTACTCTGCCACAAGGGCCCCCAAGTCAGGGCTGGGATTTTTCTGCCTCAATGTGTCCTTGTGAAGAGGAGTTATTACTGGACCACAGGCCAGCCAACTAGGGAGACTCAGAGCTGGGTGTCTGGCTGATATAAGTTCAAATAATACTTCATGAGCCTTTCTTTTTCACACACTCTAGTTTTAAAATCTAAGGACTCACTGTCTCTTTTTTATCCTCCCTCCTCCAAGTTTTATGGATAACAAAGCCATGGCTCAGAGTCCTGCTGTTCAATGCCTGGGGTGGCTACTTGTCAAAGCCGGCAGGAGTTCCTAACAGAGCAGCTGCCCGTCTAACACTATGCCAAAGCAATACAGCCCAGAATCACAGAAGTTCTGTTGCAGATGCAGTTTGTTACTACAAAGACAATTCAGGGTGTTATAAATTCTAACATTTATAGAAGCACCTCAACCTTTTCAACGTTTTCTCATTTGTTAATTCACTGAAGATCAGGAGAAAAAGACTCATTCTGCCCACTGTACACTCAGAAGATCAAGCTCCAAAATCTGGGGTCCTGTTCAGCATCACACAAGAGAAGGCAGAATCAGGGCCCAGGTCTTCAGCTCCTCATCTAGGTCTGGGGCCACAGCTTTCCCCAGGCTGTCTTCAGGATGATGTGGGACAGGTAGACAGAAACTCAAGGTAGAGGGAGGGAGCACATGAGGAAGGACACACTAGGGAACTGTGCCAATATTCCAGAGGAAAAGAGAGAACCAGAGCACTGGCCGGATAATGAGAAAACAGGAAACAGAGAAAGGGACAAACTGTGGTAAATAATTAAGATGACGTTAGGAAAGGCCAACAAGAATACCCAGGGTACCCTGGGGCAGGAAGAGGCTGTACCTTGTAACTCACAACTGTTTTCCAAACACATGGTTTAGCTTTCCACAAATCCTGTTTAATAATTCCAATATGGCTGGGACATCTGGGTGGCTCAGTTGATTAAGAATCCGACTCTTGATTTTGGCTAAGGTCGTGATCTCAGGGTTGTGGGATCAAGTCCCGCATTGGGCTCCGTGCTCAATGGAGAGTCTGCTTGAGATTCTCTATCCCTCTGCCCCTCACACCTCCCATGGGCGCATGCACACACACTCTAAAAAAAAATTTTTTTTAAGATTTTATTGATTTTATTTAGTTATTTATTTATGAGAGACACAAAGAGGGGGGGAGGGGAGAAAAGCAGAGACACAGGCAGAGGGAGAAGCAGGCTCCATACAGGGAGCCTCACGTGGGACTTGATCCTGGGTCTCTGGGATCATGCCCTGGGCTGAAGGCGACACTAAACCACTGAGCCACCTGGGCTGCCCCCCAAAAAAAATTTTTTTAAAGATAATTCCAACATGGCTGTGAGAAAATTTGGGCAGATTCAGTTTGGGTCTTTGAAGCCCATGGCAAAAGAAGTTCCATCTTCCTCAAAGCTAGCATTAAATTTCCTAAATTCCCCCATCACAACTAGAATTAAAGGTTAAGCCAGGTCTTCTTTAATTCCCCTGTGAAATCACAACCCAACACTGTTGCATGATAGCCTGACACACCAGCCCAAAGAAAGGGCCCTGTGTTTCCAATCCAAAGGCTAATGACTCTGAAGAGAAGTTTGGCCTCACCAGGGAACAGGTTCTTGGTCTGACCTCAGATGGAGTTAGGTGACACCCAAGAAACTTTACCCCACCTAGTAACCTGTAAAAGCAAAATAGGATGTCACCCTAGAGATAACACTGCCAGATAATAGGCAGACTTGCATAAAACAAAATTCTGTCAGGGCCCTACCAGCCTCCTGTGCATTCACTCCCCTCTAGGAATGATCAGCACTCCAGTCATTTTGGCCTTTCATGCTCAATTAAAGGGAGAGCCTACAGAAACCTGATACCTACCTAAAGAGCCACCCAAGTATGTTAAATGAGAAAAAATAAAAGCTGCCAAGATCAGAGCAGGCCAATAACCCCCAAGATCCTTAATCCTTTAAATACCTGTAACGGAAAAGCTGCTGGAATTCTTGTTTTTTACCCTGGAGAGCAAGACAGGAAAGAGTAAAGAGAACTCAGGCCCACTTTCTCTCTAAGAGGATCATAGACTTGCTATTTGAGTCCTGAGAAAGAGTTATGAGCAAAGAAAGAAGATGAAGAGGCCACATCATAATTCCTGCAGATACTGTATACACTCATCCTCTCTCACCACAAAGGCTGGCAAAATCCGAAAGAAAGAAAGTCTTTTAGCCTAGTTTATAGAGAACAAGGACGCAGTCATGTGTGGGAGGATGCTGAAGATCTGTGTCTTGATGAGGATCTCAAACAAGCTTTTGATTATGATTACACAGTCTTCCTGGGCCACCATCATCCCTAGTATGAATTACAGCAAAAGCCTCTTATCTGGTTTCCGTGCTTCTACCCACGCCCCCTGCCTCCAGTCTAATTCCCAACAAAGCAGGCAGAGGGATCCTTTAAAAATAAGTCAGAGCATGTTGTTCTTCTGCTCAACAGTCTCTAATAATGTCTAGTTTCAAATTCTCTTTTCCATGGTCAACAAGGTGGTCCATGAACTTCCTCCCATCTTCATCTACATCCCTCTCTCCTCTTTTAGCTCCAACCACACGGACTTGCCCTGATCCCACCAACACACTAGTCATGTTCCCACCTTAGGGCTTTAGTATTTGCTGTTTCTCCTGCCTGAGATGCACCTTCCCAACAATGCCAATCCTCACTATGAACTACTTTTTATTTTCCCATAGTATTTGTCAACTTTAAACACACTGTCTATAATTTACTTATTATTTACGTTTATTATTTATCTGTCTCTGCTGGTAGCTAAGCTCCAATTTTGTTCACAGATGCATTTTAAGTGCCTGAAATAGTTCTTGGGACTTAACAGGCATGCAGTAAATTAATTTATTTAATAAATAAGTGAATTCTCTTGCTCCTCCTTAGATCTACCTATGTCTTTTTGAGCTTCATTAAAAGATTCCAGTATCCTAGGAGACAAAGAGTGACCAAAAGGTTAAGAGCAGTTTAGGGTCAGACAGACCTTGTTGTAAATCCCAGCTCTACCACTCACTAACTGGGTGATTTGGGGCAATATTAGGTGTGACCTGTGTCTTATTTGCCTCAGTGATACAATGGAACTTGTAACAGCGCCCACTCATAAGGCAGCTGTGGAAGTCAATGAATTAGTACGTACAAATTAGTGTGTACAAAGTACTTGAATAAGTGCTTTGTATATGAGAATGCTCAATAAATATTAACTATTATAATTACGGCACAAGTGTGATCAGTCTTTTCCCTGCTGCAAACTTTCCAAGGGGGTCTTAAAATCAAGGATAAAATCATAAAGAGCATGATATTCCCAATTACACCTCTCTGAATCTCTAACCTTTTCACTTTATCTATGCTACCCTCTCCAGTATTTCCCAGGTCCTTAATCTCTCCAAGCTCTTCTTAACCTCAAAATCTTTGCACATGCTGTTTCCTCTGCCTATAGTACTCCGATTCAAGGGTTGGCAAACTTTCTCCAAAGGGCCTGCCTGATAGTAATTATTTGTGGTTTTGTCAGCCACAAGATTTCTGTCACAACTCTTCAACTTCTGCACTGCTAGCATAAAAATAGCCCAAAACAACAATACATAAGGAAACAGATGTAGCTGTGCCCCAATAAAACTTGATCTACAAAAGCCTTTCTCAATACCCCTGATTAGGCTAAATTCCCGTTATATACTCCCAGACTACTTTCTGGAGCCCTTATCACAACCTCAAGTTCAAGCTATCTCATTATTATATTGTTACTTGCTCGTTATTCAATTGTTCATTATTTAATTGTTCCCTCTTTCAGACTATAAGCTACATGAAACAGGGACCATGGCTGTTGTATAATTGTGTTGAAAAAATAATGGAGTTAAGACTGCAAATGAAAAAAAGATTAGCCTTTTCTTCTAGAATGTATCTTATAGCTATTGGCCTAGGTTAAAACTACTATAAGCCCTGAGAGATAAGTAAAGATGTTGATGCTATTTTCTTAGGATTTAGGGCAGGCAGGTTTGTTGCTGAAGATGTTACTTAAAAGTCAGATTTATGGAAAAAAAATACTATACCTGATGGACATAATATTCAAGATCAAAGAGAGCAGCAATCTTCTCTTCTAGGCTGGAGCTGGAACTATTGAACTTGTTGATCAGCCGTACCATGATCTGCATGTCAGTCTCAATGACAACATTCAGCTCCTCAAAGTCCTTCTTCAGCTCCTCAATGGGGCGAAAGAATCGTTTAACCTTGGCCTGTCTTGCCTAAGAAGATAATTGAAGTAAAGAGATAATTAGATCAATTGGAGAGATCTCCCCAGGACACTTGTCGTTTACCATGAATGCCCATTCTTGCAGAACCGCTGCTCCAGGATTCAAAACCTTTCATCTGTACTATCAAAAAATTCCCCAACAGGAATGGCTCATTTTATTGCACTTCATTTTGTCACACTTAGAGATGTTATGTTTTTTACAAATTGGAGGTTTATGGAAACCTGCATTTAGCTACTCTACCAGCGCCATTTTTCCAACAGCATTTGCTCACTCTGTGTCACATTTGGTAATTCTTGCAATATTTCAAACTTTTTCATTATTATTATATTTGTTATGGTGGTCTGTGATCAGTGGTATCTTATGTTACTATTGTAATTGTTTTGGGTGCCACAAACCACACCCATGTGAGACAGTGACTTAACTGATAAATGTTGTGTGTTGACTGTTCCACTGATAGGCCATTAATTCCCTCCTCTCTCTGCTTCTCCTTGGGCCTATTTCCTGAGACACAGTGATACTGAAATTAGGCCAAGTAATAACCCTATAATGACCTCTTAAGTGTTCAAGTGAAAGAGTCTCATGTCTCACTTTAAAGCTAGAGATGACTAGGCTTAGCGAGGCTGGCATGTCAAAAGCTGAGATACCAAAAGACAAGACTCTTTTTTTTTTTTTTTAAGTTCTTATTTATTTATTCATGAGAGAGAGAGAGAGAGAGAGGCAGAGACACAGGAAGAGGGAGAAGCAGGCTCTATACAGGGAGCCTGACATGGGACTCGATCCCAGGTCTCCAGGATCAGGCCCTGGGCTGAAGGTGCCGCTAAACCTCTGAGCCCCCCAGGCAGCCCAAGACAGGACTCTTGTGCCAGTTAGCCAAATTATGGATGCAGAGTTCCTGATGGAAACTGAAAGTACTACTCCAGTGAACACACAAGTGAAAAGAAAGCAAAACAGTGGCACTGCTAATATGGAGAAAGTTTTAGTGGTCTGGATAGAAGATCAAACCAGCCATAACATTTCCTTAAACCAAAGCCTAATCCAGAGCAAGGCCCTAAAATCTCTCCAATTCTATGAAAGCTGAAAGAAGTAAGGAACCTGCAGAAGAAAAGTCTGAAGCTAGCAGAGGTTGATTCATGAGGTTTAAGAAAACAAGTCATCTCCGTAACATAAAAGTGCAAGGTGAAGCAAGTGCTGATATGCAAGTTGCAGTAAGTTATCTGGAAGATCTAGCTAATTCATGAAGGTGGCTACACTCAGCAATAGATGTTCAATATAGATGAAATATCCCTCTATTGGAAGATACCATCTAAGACATACAGAGCTAGGGAAGAGAAGTCAATGCCGGGCTTCAAAGCACAGGCTGATTTTCTTGTTAGGGCCTAATGCAGCTGCTGATTTTAAGCTGAAACCAATGTTTATTTACTATTCCAAAAATCATACAGCCCATAAGAATTAAGCTTAATCTACTTGGCCTGTCCACTATAAATGGAACAACAAAGCCTGGATCACAGCATGCCTATGTAAACATGGTTTACTAAATATGGCAAGATCAATGTTGAGACCAACTGTCCGAAAAAAAATTTTTTCCCCCAAAATATTACTGCTTATGGACAATGCACTTGGTCACCCAAGAGCACTAAGGGAGATGTATGAGATTAATGTTATTTTCATGCCTGCTAACATAACAGCTATTCTGCAGCCCATGGATCAAGGAGTCATTTTGACTTTCAAATCTTATTTATAATATAACAAGAAAATACATTTCATAAGGCTATAATTGGCATAGATAGTGATTCCTTTAATGGATTTGAGCAAAGTAAACTAAAAACCTGTTGAGAACTATTCACCATTCTAGATACCATTAAGAACATAATGGGGGCAGCCCGGGTGGCTCAGCGGTTTAGCACCGCCTTCAGCCCAGGGCCTGATCCTGGAGACCTGGGATCGAGTCCCACATTGGGCTCCCTGCATGGAGCCTGCTTCTCTCTCTGCCTGTGTCTCTGTCTCTCTCTCTCCCTGTGTCTCTCTCCCTGTGTCTGCCTGTGTCTCTCATGAATAAATAAAATCTTAAAAAAAAAAAAAAGAACATAATAGGAAGAGGTCCAACTATCAACATGCATAGGAGTTTGGAAGAAGTCAATTTAGCACTCATGGATGATGGTGATGAGTTCAAGTCTTCAGTGGAGAAATTAAGTGCAGGTGTGGTGGAAATAACAATAAAATTAAAATTAGAAGTGGAGCCTGAGAATGTGACTCAATTATTGCAATATGATAAAACTTTAACAAATGAAAAATTGCCTCTATGGGTGAGCAAAGAAAGTAGTTTCCTGAAATGGAATCTACTCCTAGTGAACATGCTGTGAAGACTGTTGAGAGGACAACAAAGGATTTAGAATACTACAAACTCAGTTGATGTAGTATTCTACAAGTAGAAGGGTTTGAGAGAATTGACTCCAACTTTTTTTTTAGAAATTTTATTTACTTATTCATGAGAAACACACAGACACAGGCAGAGGGAGAAGCAGGCTCCCTGTGGGGAGCCCAATACAGGACTCAATCCCAGGACCCCAGGATCATGACCTGAGCTGAAGGTAGATGCTCAATCACTGAGCCATCCAGGTATCCCGAATTGACTCCAATTTTGAGAGAAGTTCTACTGCGGTATAATATTATCAAACAGCATCACATGCTACAGAGAAACTACTCATGAAATTGTTCAAGGTGGCAAACTTCACTGTTGTCTTAAGAAATCGCCACAGCCACATTACGTTCAGCAACTACCACCCTCATCAGTCAAGTAACCATCAGTATTGAGGCAAGACCCTCCACAAGCAAAATGATTACAACTGACCAAAAGCTTGAGGTAGTTATAGCATTTTTTAGCAATCAAGTACTTTCTGAATTAAGGTGTGTACATTATTTTATAGACATAATATTATAGCACATTTAGTAGACTGCAGTACAGAGTAAACGTAACTCTTATATGCACTAGTAAACAAAAGAATTAAACTGACTTGATTTATTGCAGTGGTCTAGAATCAAACCCATACTATCTTCAAGGCACACCTGAACCTTTTACGATGCCCACAGAAAAGAACCCTCAGTCTACCCATATAGATCTCTACCCCAAAAACACACCAAGATTTTCCAAGGTTCACTTATCCCAGTCTGACTTCTCCTGTTCAAGAAGAATGGAAAGTCTTCTTGTTGCAATCAGAGGTCAGAGGAAGCAATGCAAGCCCACCTTTAACCCCTAACCTCAGTTGAAAAGGTTGAGATCTAAGGTGGAATAATCTATACCTTGGCTCTGTATCTTCCTACCATCATTGAATATCTTTACTTTGCCCTGCCCAATTCAGCCACATTTTAAAGAAACCGGGACATAGCAAACTGTGGGTAAAAGAGCTATCAGAGTGGGAACAATTTGCTGATGAAAATTAAATCACTGTCATTACTGTCAATCTAACTACAGGTGTACAATTTGTTCAACTGTTTGAAGTGGCTAAATTACTGTATGTACTACACTCAAGTCTCAATTTTCTCTCAATACCTCCCCACCCTACACACATACAAAAATTTTAAATGAATTTATGTTGGAGGTGAATAAAAGACTTTAATTAGATATTTTATACATGTGACACTCCCATTTTCTTCCCAATTTTAGAGGACAGTGCTTATAAATAGAGTCCGGAAGGTCACAGTGGTATGCGTCTCTATCTTCCAAGAAAAATTAAAAGGCACGAATATTTATAAAAAGCAGAATGATGAGCAGCTGTCAGCTCCAAATTGCTCATCTATTACCTATGTATTTTCTCCCCAGTTACAAGTACTCCACAGAAACATCAACCAAAGAAATGAATCAGCCTCCCTTAAAAAAGATAAGCTTCTAGCAGAGCAATCACATCTAGGGGATGTCATATCCTGCTTCTTTGGGCTAAAACAATAGTGAAATGTTCTCCCTACACCGAGCTAAAGGACTCTGGACGGTCGCCAAAGACAGGGCAAAGAGGTTTGGGGAAGCTGAGTCACTGCCTAGAGCTGTGGGATGACAGGCAAGTGAACAGGGTAAGAAACAAGTCATCTCCACTTCATGAAAGTGATGTGTACTGGGCCCTCAAGAAGACGCCCGTTTTTAAGGGGGGAAGAAACTTTTTATTTTGCAATAATTATAAACTCACAGAAAGTTACAAAAATATTATAGAGAGTGCCATGTACCTTTGGTTCAGCTTACCCTGATGGTAACATCTTACATAACAACAATACACTAATAAAACCAAGAAAATGACAAAGGTACCATACTGTTAACTAGACTATAAGCCTTACTCCGATTTTACCAGCTTATACATGTGCACGCTTGCATGTATGTGCATATGTATTATTCTACGCAATTTTATCCAATATATATATATATTCATGTATCCACCAGAACAATCAGGCTACTGAACTATTCCACCACCACCAAACACTTCCACTGTGCTGACCCTTATATCTGCAACTCACACTCCCACCCACTCCTGTGCCCTGGCAACCCACTAATTTGTTCTCTATCTCTTTAATTCTGGCATTTAGACAATGTTATAAAGGTGGAATCACAAAGTCTGTAATCTTTTGAGGTAAGTTTTTTAATGAACATAATATACTTGAGATCTATCCAAGTTACCACACATTTATTGTTAATGCTGAGTGGTATTCCATTATGGAGATGTAGAGTTTGCTTAACCATGCACCTGTTGAACATGTGAGTTGTTTCCAGGTGTTGGTTATTATGAATAAAATCACACAAATACTTGTATGAAGGTTTTGATATAAATTCAAGTTCTGATTACTCAAGATAAATGCCCACAAGTACATCTGCTGGGTCATACATTAAACATGTTTGGTCTTATAAGAAACTGCCTATTTTCCACAAAGTGACCGTACCATTTTACATACTCAGCAACAGTGTATGTAACACACAGTTTCTCCACATCTCCACACAGTATTTAGCATTATCACCACTTTTGTTTTAGGTATTTTAACAGTTGTATAGTGATAGTTCATTGTAGATTTAATTTGCATTTCTCCAAAAGCTAATGATATTTAACATCTTTTCATATGCTTATTTGCCATCCACAAATCCTTGTCAGTGAAATATTTGTCTGTTGGTTTCCTTTCTCCATTCTCTAAATACATTATTGGTTTTTACTGTTGAGCTTTGCAAGTTCTTTACGTTCTAGATACAAGTCTTTAATCAGATACTGTCTGCTTTGCACAGATCTTATATTCATCAAGTTCAAATACTATAGCTTCAGTAACCCTGTTCTCCCAACACTACTCAAGTTTCAGTTACTCCAAATTTCATTTAACTGTAACTGCATAAATTACAAACTTTGCCACTGGATCTTTAGTCCACAACTCACTAATGTAACATAAATGCTTATGATGAGGAGTGGCTGGTCATAACACTTCTTTCCAAGTCCATCCGATGGGTCACTGCAAATTCATCACTCAGTTCATATACAGATGTCAAGTGTGTAGTTGTAGGATATCCTCATCCTCCAGTGACAAACCCAAGTAACATTTTATAAAAAATGGATAATCAAAAGAAAGAAGTGGCCAAGAAAAATGAAAGTACAGTAAAAAAACTAACAGTGATAACTCTGACAGTGAAATCCACATTGAATGTATATGGAACTACAGAAGATGTAATTTTTGCTTCAACTATCAAACATTACTTTCATTTTTTTAAAAAATTTATTTATTCATGAGAGACACACACACACACACACAGAGGCAGAGACACAGGCAGAGGGAGAAGCAGGCTCCCCTCAGGGAGCCCGATGTGGGACTTGATCCCAGGACCAGGGATCACGATGCCTTGAGCTGAAACAGATGCTCAACTGCTAGGCCACTCAAGCGTCCCTGGTCTTAGTAGTTTCAAATGAAAAATGCACTGTCAATCATTGTCCCTAAGGTAGCATGTTGTTTCTGACTGTTTTCAACATTTTTTCTGTATTTACTTTTCAGAGGTTGACTGTGAAGAGTTATAGTGTTGATTTCTCCAGAGAAATCCTACTTTCATCCTACTGAAAATTCAGTTTCATGGATCTATTCATTTATGCCCTTCACCATATTTGGGGATTCTTCCATCTTTATTTCTTAGTGTATTTTTTCATTATTTTTCAGTACTCTTTCTCCCTTCCTAAGACTCCAATGACAGAAACATTAAGTATTTTGTTGTAATCTCACAGGTCCCTAACCCTGTTTTCATTTTTTTCCCCTATTTATTTAGATTTTGTAGTCATTTTTATCTCTCTTCAAGTTTACTGGTTCTTCTCTTTCCCTGCTGAGCCCTATTCAGTGATTTTCAAACATTTTTAGTTGTATTTTTTGAGTTCTAAAAATTCCACTTGATTTTTTTATATCATCTACTTCTTTGCTGAAGTTGTCATTTTTTCTAGTGTTCATAATCATTTGCTGAAGCATTTTTATAACTGCTTTAAAATCCTTGTTAGGTAATTCAATTTCTGTGTCATCTCACTGTTGGCATCTGTTAACTATCTTTCCTAGTTCAAGATTTGATTTTTTGTATCCTGGACATTGTGGGTGTCAAGTTTTAAGATTCTGAAATCTAATACCTCTTCCTTTTCAGCAAGCAGTTAAAATGTTTCCTTTTTTTTTTTTTTAATAGATTTTATTTATTTATTCATGAGACACACAGAGAGAGAGAGGCAGAGACACAGGCAGAGGGAGAAACAGGCTCCATGCAGGGAGCCCAAAATGGGACTCGATCCTGAGTCTCCAGGATCACGCCCTGGGCCAAAGGCGGCGCTAAACCTCTAAGCCACTGGGCCTGCCCAAATGTTTATGTTTAATACACTGGTTCTGTCCTTGTCTTGCTATGATTCTAAGACAGTTTAGTTTCCAGACCCTTTGCAGAGTTGTTTTAGTCTGTTTCCTTTATATCCTATCAAAGGCTCATCTAGAAACCTGGCAATATTCCACACTGTGTTTCAGTTCCCAAGTCTTCTGCTGTGTTAATTCTAGTCAGTTTCTCACGTGGGTCACCAGAGAGCAAGCCCAAGACTTCATTTGTGAAATCCATTTCCCCAGCTCCCTTCTCTCCAAAATCCTACCATTACTCTCTAGTTAGGAGGAGGAAGAACATCAATTGTCACCACTGGACTCTACAATAGGCAAGATGTCCTTCCTTGGCCCCTTTATCACCTGGTAGGGGAACTGAAACACTGCTTCATTACTGCTGGTGTGAGGGTGGAAGTTCAGACTCCTCACTTACCCTCACTGACAACTCCATGGAGTGGGGAGCAAACTGATGCCTCACACTATCTCAGTGCCATCAAGCATAAGGTCAGACTACAGACCCTCCAACACCACCACCTCTCACTCACCAACACACACACAATGGCATCACCTCTGCTCCACGTGAAAAACCACCTTGGTAGTGTCAGGTAGGGGAAGACATTCAAATATCCTTCTTGGCCTCTACCACCACCATCCCAACAGAAGAAGCAGCCTTCTACTCCCATATGGAGGGTGGAAAATCAGGCTCTACACTTGGTGTCTGCGGGTACCACACCAGGAGGAGAAACAGAGAATAGTCTCCTACCATTGGGCAGAGGACAGAAATTCCAGCTCTCTGTTCAATACTCACTGATGCCACCTTGGTCAAGTAACAGAATACTGCATCACACTGTATCACTGTCATCAAAAGCATGTATTAGTTCAGCCTATCCACTTGGCTTCTGTTGATACCATTCTGGTGGAGGCATGAGGACAGCCTGCTACCACCAAGTGAGAGGTGGAAATCCAAGTTTCCCATTCAACTTCCACTGGTATTAAGGGTGGGGTGGGAGATTACCATGGTCTTTGGCTAAAGCATTGTCCAAAAGGGTTTAGTTCTATTAGGCTGCCCTTTTCCTAGTAATTTCTCTAGAAAGAGTAGGGCTTTAGGACGCCTGGGTGGCTCAGCGGTTGAGGGTCTGCCTTTGGCTCAGGGTATGATCCCAGGATCCAGGATAGAGTCCCACACTGGGCTCCCTGCATGGAGCCTGCTTCTCCCTCTGCCTAGGTCTCTGCCCCGCCTCCCTCTCTTTCTGTGTCTCTCATGAATAAATAAATAAAATCTTAAAAAAAAAAGTTGGGCTTTTTTCTATCTGTACCTGTTAGCATTTCCTAGGTGTAGTCTTCTCCAATGCCCACTCTGGGATATATAAAGGGCAAAAAAATGCCCAATCATGTTATTCTTCAAGAAAGCCAGTCTGCTTTCTTCTTCCTATCTTTTAGAGCCCTCTTATATTTGCTTTTAATATCATCATGTCCAAGGTTTTTAGTTGTACTTAGCAGGAGAAATAGTAAGAAATGAGTCTACTTTATCTTGTTCAGCATCAAAAGTTTAAGAAGGTCGTATTTTTAAATGGAGCAATTTATAGGATACAGGTGAACAACAGCTGACATAATAAAGTACCAAGCCATTTGTATGGTAATAGAGGTATACAAAGATCAGATCCAATAGCAACAGCCCAAATCTGTTTGGCTAGATAGAGCTTTTCCACAAGGCAAGGGATTCTGGGAAGGACCAATTCATTTAAATCTAAGGTACCAACACAAACAAAAGAATTGGTGCCCTTCCCCCTAAAAAACCAAGTTACAAAAACATTCATTCAATTGATAGGATATGCCACAATATTTGACAGTATTGTCTTTATAAATAGCAAAAGCACCATCCTGTTTTTGCAAGCCACCATAAACTTGAGTTTAAATACTGATAAACATAAAATAGAATGCCATTTGCAGCCAGGAGCTTGAGACATGTCAGAAACTCCCCATGCGACTTCAAGTCAACTTATTTGCCAGTCCCAAGGGCACTGATAATGAACTGAGTCAATCCCAACAGGCTCCAAATGAAACCAGCAGAAAAACACCAGGCTCCAACACCTCAAGTGAAGAAGCCAACAATCTATACCTCATAGAAGTAAAGAAAGAGTGTATTAGCTGTATCTTCCAAATGGCAACAGACTTAAACCAGCTTGAAAAGGGATCCTGCATTTGGGTCCTGCTCTTGGGGTCTCCTCTTGCAATGGGAGAAGATTCTTTTTAATTGCAAAAACCATCAACTGAAAACTTCATCTCTTGCTTTTACATTTAATAGATATTTTATTTTATTTTTTCAAATTTTCATTTAAATTCTAGTTAGTTAACATACAGTGCAATATTGATTCAAGGAGCAGAATCCATCACTTACATATAACACCTAGTGCTCATCACAAGTACCCTCCTTAAGACCCATCACCCCTCTAGCCCATCCCCCACACACCTCCCTCTATCAACCCTCAGTTTGTTCTCTATCATTAAGAGTCTCTTATGGTTTGTTTCCCTCTCTTTTTTCCCCTTTCCCATATGGTCATCCGTTTTGTTTCTTATATTCCACATAAGTGAAATCATATGGTATCTGTCTTTCTCTTATTTAGCATAATACACTCTAGCTCCACCCACATCACTACAAATGGCAAGCTTTCGTTCCTTTTGATGGCTGAGTAATGTTTCACTGTGTGTGTGTGTACCACATCTTCTGTATCCATTCATCAGCTGATGGACATTTGGCCTCTGCAGTAATTTGACTGTTGTTGATAACGCTGCTATAAACATCAAGGTGCATGTACCTCTTCAAATCAGTATTTTGTGTCCTTTGGGTAAATAGCTAGTAATGCAATTGCTGTATCATAAAGGAATCTATTTTTAACCTTTTGAGAAACCTCTATACTGTTTTCCAGAGTGGCTGCAGCAGTTTGCATTCTCATCAACAGTGTAAAAGGGTTCCCTTTCTCCATAATCTCACCAACATTTGTTTCCTGAGCTGTCCATTTTAGCCATTCTGATAGGTGTGTGGTTAAAAATATTTTCTTAGTATTCCTATTTTTCTATACAAACTTTACTATGAGAAAGAATACCATTAAAAAAAAACAAAGAGAAGAGATGGAGGTACAGAGTGTCTTCCACCATCCACAGAGAAGACAAGGATCAAGCCCACATGGAGCACATAGTGAGGGGATGATGAGTGAGAATGAGCCCAACCCCTGGCCACAGGAACATCAATCTCTGTTCTAAGCACGTAGGCACACATTGTTCTCCTCTGCTGGCCTCAACTTCACCAGGTGAGAGTATTTGATTTTCCGCACCCTCCTAGCCTGTGGTAGGATGAAATTTTAACTATCACTTTCCTAAAACCACTGTTGCTGCTACTGCTATCCTTCTACTTATCTTCTCATACCATATACCCTCTCCATGTTGGCAAATGTGACTACGCTAAGATGCGGGAAGTCATGGAGAACATGGTCTGCATATTAACACAGCCTAATTAGGTCCTCTCTGACACCAGGAAAAAGAAAAAGGCTCATTTGTCCCAGAAACGCTTAGCTCTGAAGGATCTGAGTGATCTAAGGTTTCCTCCACTTAACATACAAACTGTCAAGAACCTGATGCTGCCCTTCCAAGATAGTGCCAGGATTCCAGGGCACTGGCAGAGAGACAGACAAAGCAAAAGAGGACTGTAAGGAGGATAAGAGGAAGAGAGAACTTAGAAAGGTCTCCAAAGTAGCCATCAGAGGAGCTTCTTTCAAGGATAGGACTCAAGTGGAAATGTAAAAAATGATGTGGGACATTCTCTGGCTATCACATCAGTTCATGATCCATCGCAAGTGTAAGATTTCTTTCTGGTATAAGCCTGCACCTACAAGCCCTCCCAGACATTAGGGGCAAAGGGCTATGATTCTCTCTCTTTCTCCTTTTCATTCCCTTAGTTTGTACACAAATTTAGAACTGGAGGAAACCTCAGCCATCCTCTTGTTCCACCACTGTGTTGTACGTTTAAGGAACCTGAAGCCTGGAATAGGCAATACATTTGCTATACATGTTCAAAGGACAAGGACAAGGATCAAGGCTTCCTTCCCAGCCCAGCTGCTCTGTTCCTTAAGCTTGTATCTGATCCAAGTGTGAGAAGATCTGTTTTAATCTCTATACTCCTCACTCCTGTCTGTAATAACGAAGAGTATGATTATCTCTGCTTTATGCCTCATTTTCCCCATGTAATGCAAAGTTGGATCCTAAACAATGAAATGCTCCCAGCACTGGTATATTTTTTTAAGTAGTCTATAAAGGATTTCTTATTTGGTATTAACTGCCCTTTAAGTTATTCCAGTATTATTGCCATAACCCCATGCTTATTTTAACAGCTTCAGGAAGAAGTGATTCCCATCAAGGCCATTCAGTAGGCTTACTAACTCCCTGGAGAGATCACACACCTTGTCTTCCTTTGAACTCTCCACTTCTGCTCCCTCCTTGAATTTTGCCAGTGCGCTCTTGAGGTCCTGAGATGTGTAGGTGTTGGTGTTGATGTCCAGCCTGTCCAAAGATAAGGTTAGAGTCAGGAAGGAAGTATCATCTTTCCCAAGAAAAAACCACTTCTCCCACCATAGGGTAGGCACTCCAAAACAAAGCAAGCCAGGCCAGCTCAAACTCAGAGTGTACCACTCTAGCTTCACCTTTGGTTAGCCACAAGTCAACAGGTAGTTTTACCTTGAAGGTAGAGGAGAAAATACACAATTGAAGATGGTTCATTTCATCAAAGAGGAGGAAATGCATGGGCCAGACAGAGGCCTATCATGGACGGAGAGCTCTCAGCAAGGTACTCAGCAGAAGTAAATCTGGAATGTTTGTGCAATGCTATTCTGCAGCATGTGACAGAGCAGGACCCCCTGGAGGAGAGTGGGCACAGCACCCTATTTATATTCTTCTAGTAAAGGGACAAGTCGGACCTGAGCCTCCCTTACATGTACATGGACTGATTTCACAAGGCAGCCTTCCTTCACAAAAACAGGTTGGATAAATTCATACCTTAACATCAATTCCTGGGCACAGAGTAGATGCAGGAGGGATGTGTTAACCTGACCAAGGAATGAGCTTGAGATATCAAAGACTAGAAGCAAAGCCAACCATCTTCCAAAGTTGGCCTCCAAGGAGAGAGAGAAAAGCAACCAGGGCTTTACTCATTTAGTCTTTGATTCAGCCTAGAGACCCCTTGGAGCCCTGAGAAAAACACTCACCTTTTCCAAACCCCAATCCTCATAAACTAATTAATAATAGCTAATACTCCCAGTTTTTGAGGACGTAACCATGTGAGTCACTGTTCTAATCCTTTAAAATTATTTCATTCAACTGATACCACAATCCTAAGAGGCAGGGAAAATGATCCCTCTTCCAGAAAAGCATCACCCACAGCCAGTAGCATGAGGATGCCACTGCCCCTTATCCCTAAGAGAGAGGTAACTATTTGAGGGTACAGCTTGAACAGATTACCCTTGCCCTCCTCTAAGACTTGGTCAGGACAAATCCCATTATGTATCTTATCTCTATTTACGGCCCTAAACTCCCACTCTTCCAGACCACTAGCCATCACCCATTCTCAGCCCAAACTATACACCCACCCAAGTGTGCACATGTGTGACTGCACACAGAGACATAAAACCACTTTCAGCTGGTATTATCACTTCATTCTTCACTCAGAAAAATAGATGCTATCATCAAGAACCCCTTCATATTCCCCTCATCAGCTCTATACACCAACTTCCACCAAATCTACATTCTCTGCTTTCCCTTCCATGGCAATGGATAACAGTGTCCTTGCTCCTATTTTTTTTTTTTAATTTTTTATTTATTTATGATAGTCACAGAGAGAGAGAGAGAGGCAGAGACACAGGCAGAGGGAGAAGCAGGCTCCATGCACCGGGAGCCTGACGTGGGATTCGATCCCGGGTCTCCAGGATCGCGCCCTGGGCCAAAGGCAGGCGCCAAACCGCTGCGCCACCCAGGGATCCCTGTCCTTGCTCCTATTAACCTTATGTTCCAGATCCCACTTCCCTTTTCAAAAGCTTTAACTCTCATTATTATACTGCTCCCTCCTTTCTGCATCCTCAATTTCTCTCTTTGGTTAGATTATTCCTTTGAATATATCAAGACTCTTCTGACTCCAGAGTCTCTAATTATCATGCCATTTCCATGCTCTCCTTCAGAGTAAAACTTTATAAACACATTTCTTAATTCACTATTCTCATATTCGTGACTGCTACTTACACTGCTATTCGTTCTAATCTGGATTCAGTTCCCACACCCTACTAAAACTTCTCATCAAAATTACTAAAATAATTGATGATATTAATGGACTAATGGACTCTTTACTCATGTCATGCTCCTCAAGCACTCTGCAGCATTTACACAGTTCACCCTTCCCTCCTTGAAACACTCTCCTTCCTAGTTTCTTGTTACTACATTCTGTTGCTTCTTCCCCTTCTTCCCTCCTTTGACTCTTTTGCTGGTTCCTCATCTCCTACCTGAACCCTATATACTGGAATGCCTTATAGTTCAATCCTGAATAATCTTCTCTATCTCCACATTTTTCCCTAGTTCTTTTAAAAAATCTGTCAGGCAAAAAAAAAAAAAAAAATCTGTCAGGCAATGATGCCCAAATTTCTATCATTGACCCAATCTTCTCCACTGAGTATCAGCCAGACTCTGGGACAACTACCTGACACATCATGGATCTCAGATGTTCATCAGGCACCCCAAACTTACTATATCTAAAACACAGGTCTTGATGTTTCTCCTCATAAATCTGTTCCTCTCCCAATTTTTTTCTATTTCAAAAAAATGTTGGTACTTCCAACAACCTAACTGTATTAAATCTCCAAAACAAAGCTTTATCTCAAATACCTCCCCATCACCTTCTTTAAACCCCTAAATCTATATTGTAAGCAAGTCCTGCTGCACTACCTCCAAATTAAATCTCCAAACCCATCCCTCTCCATCACAACACTCTAGACTAAGCCACCACTATGTTTTACATCATCCACTGAAACGACACCCTAATTGTCTCTCTGTGCTTCTTCTTTTGTCCACCTTCAACCTATTCTCCATATACACAGCAACTACACTAACTTTCCTAAACTGTATTATATTAAACCACTCTCCCACCCCAAATCTTCCATTGGCTTTCCATTATATTTCTAGTTAAATCAAGAATGCTCAACATGCATCATCAAACTCCACATGATCTGA
This sequence comes from Vulpes lagopus, assembly GCF_018345385.1. Classification (NCBI taxonomy): domain Eukaryota; kingdom Metazoa; phylum Chordata; class Mammalia; order Carnivora; family Canidae; genus Vulpes; species Vulpes lagopus. The sequence goes on along the minus strand of NC_054830.1, from coordinate 105,903,137 downwards.
CCCCTCATCAGGCTGCTCTTCAAAATCATTTATTACTCTTCCTTCTTCCCTTACTCTCTAGTCACCCTAGTCATTTTCCTGTTTTCCAAATTTGATGAAGACTTTTCTGTAACTAGCTAGAGACTCTTTTTCCCTCTGCCTGAGATGCTCTAACCTTAAACCTATAAAATTAACTCTTTGCATGACTAAATCCCAGTCATTCTTTAGGTCTCAGTTCAAATAGCATTTTAATGAGGTCTTTCAAACCATCCTATCTAACGGGGCCTTCTCCAGGGACTGATTACCTTGTTTATTTCTCCTCTACTTTCTACCATTATCTACCAATTTCTATCATTAAGTAATTACTTTACTTGCATTTTGATTTTTCTGTTTTCCTGGCTGTCAGCCTCCGTAATGCTGGCATCCTGTTTTGTTTACTACTGTACCCCTAATACATGGCACACAGGCACTTAATAGGTCTTTTGTGAGATGAATGAAGGGAGCAAGGAAATGGTCATCTGGCCCACTCCCTAAACCACAATGCCATATTGTACCATGGTAAACGCTCAACTCAAGATGGGACAACCTGGATGTACTCTGTTCCTCAGCCCTCTGAACATAAGAAGGTGATTGAAAGAAGATGGTTGTTCCAGGGCAAAAAGATACAATCTCAAGATGTTGACAGGGATATAGACTAACACCAATGGAGGTGACAATGCTCAACACATAAATAGTAAGAGAAAACCCTGTTTCTAGGAACCAAATACACACTGAAGGCAATGCCAGAAGAGGCCTCTAAAACAAGTCAGAGTCAGATGCCTTGTCCTAGGCATTACAGCTCTAGTTAGCAGTGTGGCCAGTCACGTATCCAGCAGAACTAGTGGAGAGCTGGCCATGGATTAGGCTAAATGGACTGTCCCCATTCCTCCTTAGCCAGTGGTTCTGAACTCTGTGATCATCAACTTCTTTGACAATCTGATGGAAAACTGTGGGTCTTGTTTGTCTTGTCCCCCAAAACAGAATAAGCGAATCAGCAAAATACTTTAACAACTGTGGAAATAAATTCTGCCCTTTAGCCTCTATTCCCATTCTGGTACTGAAGAGCCAAGAAGACACTTTTAAGTGGAATTGGAGGAGCCCAAGATGAGGTGCACCACGGAGGAAGAAGTCACCATCAAAGGCAGCCAGAAACTCACTGAGCTCACAGCAGTGAGACCCACACCACCTTGTCAATGCCTTTGGGTCACAAACCTGTTCAGACTGGTTTGCCACTATTAACAAATGCTGAGAAGGAAGAGGGTATGTCCAGTATACCCTGGAGGCCATTCCAGACTAGAACCCTCAGAAACATGCCAAAGGAGAAAAGTAAAGAAGCAGAAGTTGGGCAGTTATCTCTCTCTTATGGTGTGCCTATCACAGACCACATGAATGACTCTGATTTCTATTGTAAAAAGAGAAGAGTAACAGATAAAGCATTAACATTCCTCCTAAAGATCTATGGTCAGGTACTGGAAAACAAACTTTCCACAACAGTAAAACCAACAAACAAATTCCAAACTAATCAAGCTCCTAATTCAATATTCTTAAATCAAAAATAAAATAGGCTTTTTATTTAGAAAGTAAGACTTGGCATAGATAATGACAAAAGATCTCCTGACATACTCTGAGACACGGATATATGCATATATATGTATGTGCTAGGGATGGAGGGAGCTTGGTAGGGGTTATAACAATGAAATTTTATTCCTTCTTAGATGCCTGTAAAAAATGAATCATCATATGGCCTCTGGGTATAGGCCTATCAAGAGGGATGGGAGAAGATAAAGATCCTTCCCAGTTGGAGAGACTGTGTGGAGGACAAGTATCTCTTTATCTTATCACAATATACAGTCAAATTTTATAACCGCCCACATCTGAACAGGCTGCTCTATGGGGCTGTGGTGCTACAGGACTGAAGGTGCATATACAGGCGGGATAACCTGAGTACATCAAGGAAAAGACTCAGGTAAGAACTGGGTCTCTGCACTCTCCGTCTTATATCTAACTACAGAATATTATTGAAATAATGAAATTTCAAGGACTAACTTTGCTCAGTCCATTACTGATTGCCAATACTTGCATTATTAAAACAGGGGAATCAAACTCTTTGTTACGACCACATCATATTTTAGGTTTTGTGTGTCTTAGGGCAATTGTTCCAACTACTCAGCTCTGCCAGGTTTACAGGAAAGCAACCACAGACCATCCACAAATGAACGAGCATAGCTGTGTTCCAATAAAACTTTATTTATGGATACCAAAACTCTAAAAGCCATGAAATAGCATTTTTTTTGCTTTTTTCCAGCCATTAAAAAATGTTAAAAACAACTTAGCTTATGGGCTGTACAAAAACAAGTAGCAGTCTCAATACGGCCCAGGGGCCATAGTCTGCTGGTCCTTGTGTTAGAAACCTCATAATTGTTTTGTTTTTTTTTTTTAAGATTTTATTTATTTATTCATGAGAGACACAGAGAGAGAGCGAGAGAGAGAGCGAGAGAGAGAGCGAGAGAGAGAGAGAGAGAGAGAGGAGAGGGGCAGAGATACAGGCAGAGGGAGAAGCAGGCTCCATGCAGGGAGCCTGACGTGGGACTTGATCCTGGGTCTCCAGGATCAAGCCCTGGGCTGAAGGCAGCGCTAAACCACTGAGCCAACTGGGCTGCCCTCATGATTGGTATTTATGACCTTTCAAATTGCCAAATCTAGCAGCCCCTGCAAACTCCATGCCTCCTCCACTCTCATGTAAAAAGGAACTTGCATATAATACTGAATAACTCAAGCCAAAGAATAGAAAAAGAGAGACAAATTGTCCAAAAAATTAAGTAATCTAAACTGGTTATTAAAAAATAAAGCAATCTCTTAGCATTGGAAAGTTTTATCCTACAAGAAAGCCTGTTTTAGTATGGACTAACAAGAGAAAAAGTTAGTCTGAATTAAAGACTTTAAAATGCAATTTTATTGTTCACCAAGGAAGTATTACTGGCAAAGCAGAAGGCCCAACAGGCCTGTTTTAATGAATAGATGACTCATCTGTAATCAGTGCATTAATTGTTGAGATTCAAATGGGTGCTCTTAAAGTACTGGGAAAAATAGCTTCATTTTTAAAACAGGTTAAGCATTCCCCCTACAGTCTTTTCTAAAGTATCCATTTGCTTTGCAAACTATTTCCTTCCAAAGATTCTACAAGTAAACTTTCTCAAAACCTTGACAGATTTATCACAAATTCTATACTACTAAATTTCAAATTTTAAAAAAAGCCACATGAATTTGGGTAAGAAACATTACCTTGTCGTTACTTTCAGTATTACAAAATCAATGTTGTCAACCTCCCAGTCCCGAGGGTTGTCACTGTACCTTTTGCCTTTTCTCAACCCTTTCAAATTATTTCTGTACTTGTCCTCTTCTTGGAGTTTCACTTCTCTTGCCCCAGTCTGAAGATTCAGCCGTACATGGGATCCTACAGGGACAGCCTGACCTGAAAGCCAGGAAGAAAGAGGGCTCATGAGGTATACGGTCCTTGAAGGGACACTGCAATGGAATGGTTGACTAACAAGCCAACAGATTTATTAATTCATGAAGACCAGACTCTGCTGTGTTCCATTACCTGAATCCATCCCTCCCTCTAACACACACACACACACACACACACACACACACACACACACATACACACCTCATACATATTTTCTCCTTTTGCTAACACATATCAAATGAAGGAAATGAGGCAGATGGGCAAGGGCATCTCACTTCAATTCAGAGACCAATAACCCCAGTTAGAACCTGCATCTTTAAGCTATTCTGTTTTCTTTAAAATGAGCTATAATAAGCTTTTCTGTTAATGTGCAGGTGAATAGTAAATATCTACTCATCCTTAAGGACATGGCTACATCACTGCATTCTCCATGACACCCTTCTTGCATCTCTCCTGACATTCTAAGAAAACCCCAGAGAGCTTGCCATTCCAGCAACCTCAGACCTCACCACCTCTATCTATTCATCATTAAGCTCCTTCTATGCAGCTCTCTCCTTGATGAGCTCAGGGACTGGATCTCCTCCTATTTTATTTCCAAGTCCCTAGGCCATGGAGTGATTGGAAGGTAGGAGGACAGAGCAAGCCAAGGAGGCAGGGAATGGAATCAATAGAAACTAAAAACCTATGCCCACCCATCTCAGAAGAGTCAATCCACCAGCTGAAAAAACAAGTAATGTGAACGGATGAGCTATTCGCATACATTGTACAAAAGTACTCAATGATAGTTAAAAAGGAGGTAGAGACACTACAAAAAAAGAACTGTAGGCCATTATCTCTGATGAACACAGATGTAAAGATTCTCCACAAAATATTAGCAAACCAAATCCAACAAAACATTTAAAAAATCATTTACCACGATCAAGTGGGATTTATTCCTGGGATACAAAGGTGGTTCAATATTTACATATCAATCAGTGTGATAGGTCATATCAACAAAAGAAAGCACAAAAACCATATGCTCATTTCAAGATATGCAGAAAAAGTATATGACAAAGTACAACATCCATTTATGATAAAAATCCTCAACAAACCAAGTTTAGAGGAAACATATCAACATAATAAAAGTCATCTATGAAAAACCCAGTTAACATCATGCGCAGGTCTCAAAAAAACCAGAGCTTTTTCCCAAAGATCAGGAAGACAAGAATGGTTCCCTCTCATTTATTCAACTTAATACTAGAAGTCCTAGCCACAGCAATCAGACAAGAATAAACAAAAGGCATCCAAATCAGTAAGGAAGAAATAAAACTTTCACTATTTGCAGATGACATGATATTATATGTAGAAAACTTTAAAGACCACACTAAAAAACTACTAGACCTGATAAATCAACTCAGTCAAGGCACAGGATACAAAATCAATATACAGAAATTTGATGCATTTCTATACACTAATAATGAAGTAGCAGAAAGAGAAATTATGCAATCTCATTTATAACTGCACCAAAAGTAATAAAATACTTAAGAATGTAACTAACCAGGGGCACCTGGGTGGTTCAGTGGTTGAGCGTGTGCCTTCAGCTCAGGTCACAATCCCAGGGACCTGGGATCAAGTCCTGCATCAGGTTCCCCTTGGGGAGCCTGCCCTTTCCTCTGCCTAAGTCTCTGCCTCTGTCTCTGTCTCTCTCATATAAATAAATAAAGTCTTTTAAAAAATCTATACATTTAATGCAATACCTAACAAAAGACCAAAAGCATTTCTCACAGAGCTAGAACAAATAATCCTAAAAATTGTATGAAACCACAAAGACCCTCAAAAATCAAAGCAATCTTGAAAAAGAACTAATCTGGAGGTGTCACAATACCAGATTTCAAGATATACTATAAAGCCGTACTAATCCTAACAGTATGGTACTGGCACAAAATGGACACACAGATTAATGGGACAGAATAGAGTCCAGACGTAAACCCACAATGATATGGTCAAGTAATATACGACAAAGGAGGCAAAAATATACAGTGGCAAAAAGAAAGTCTCTTCAACAAATCAGTGTTGGGAAAACTGGACCACCTTCTTACCCCATTCACAAAAATAAACTTAAAATAAATTAAGGACCTAAATGTGAGACCTGAAACCATAAAAATCCTAGAAGAGAGTACAGGCAATAATTTCTCTCACACTGGCTGTAGAAACATTTTTCTAGATATATCTCCAAAGGCAAGGGAAGCAAAACCAAAGAAAACTATTGAGACTATATCAAAATAAAAAGCTTCTCCATAGCAAAAGAAACAACAAAACAAAATGACAATCTACTGATTGGGACAAAATATTCCAAGTGATATATCTCGTAAGAGGTTAGCATCCAAAATATATATAAAGAACTTATACAGATCAACACCAAAAAAACAAATAATCCAATTGAAAAAATGGGCAGAAAATTGTGCATTATTGGTGCAAAAGCAAACTGATGCAGCCACAGCACCAGCAGAAAACAGTACAGAGGTTCCTCAAAAATTAAAAATAGAATTACCAAATGATCCAGTAATTCCACTATTGGTATTTACGTAAAGAATACAAAAAACACTAACTTGAAAAGATATATGTACTATGTTTACTGCAGCGTTATTTATAATAACCAAGATATGGAAGTAACCCAAGTGTCCATCAATAGCTGAATAGATAAGATGTGGTATATGTACAATGGAAATATTACTCATGGGCACCCCAGGTGGCTCAGCAATTTAGCGTCATCTTCAGCCCAGGATGTGATTCTGGAGACCCGGGATTGAGTCCCACGTAGGGCTCCCTGCATGGCGCCTGCTTCTCCCTCTGCCTGTGTCTCTGCCTCTCTCTCTCTCTCTCTCTCTCTCTCTCTCTCTGACTATCGCAAATAAATAAATTAAAAAAAAAAAAAAAGAAGAGACGAAAAACCGGCTCTTAAATATAGGTAGCAAACTTGCAGTTACCAGAGGGGAGGTGGGTGAGAAGGAAGGCAAAACAGGTGAAAGGGATAAAGAATATACCTATCATGCTGAGCACTGAGTAATGTATAGAATTGTTGAATCACTATATTGTACACCTGAAACTAATATAGCACTGTGTTAATTATACTGGAAATAAACAAGAATTTTTTAAAAACACTGGTTAAAAAGCAAGTGTGCAAGATCACATACTACAAACAAAATGTTACACTTCTTCATTCATACATGCAATTAACGTTTTTCAAGCAACTACTATATATATCAGGCCACTGTGGTAGGTTTTAACAATATAAAGAGCAATGTTAATGGCCACAGGGTTAGAAAATTTTAGGGAAAGGGTTCAAGATACTAGAAATCTAGAAGAGGGATCCCTGGGTGGTGCAGCGGTTTGGCGCCTGCCTTTGGCCCAGGGCGCGATCCTGGAGACCCGGGATCGAATCCCACGTCGGGGTCCCGGTGCATGGAGCCTGCTTCTCCCTCTGCTTGCGTCTCTGCCTCTCTCTCTCTCTGTGTGTGACTATCATAAATAAATAAAACTTAAAAAAAATAAATCTAGAAGAAAAACTGCTCTAACATCTCAACTTTGACTGTGTTTTCTCCTGCCAAAGGATGGCATAGCCTTGCTGATGCTGAATTTGCTTCAAGGATCAAAAAAGGATGATGAGGGGTAGCCCGGGTGGCTCAGTGGTTTAGCGCCACCTTCAGTCCAAGGGGTGATCCTGGAGCCCGAGGATCGAATCCCACGTCAGGCTCACTGCACGGAGCCTGCTTCTCCTTCTGCCTTTGTCTCTGCCCTTCTCTCTTCTCTCTCATGAATAAATAAATAAGATCTTTAAAAAATTATTTTAAAAAAGGATAACGATATAAAACCATTCTTTTAAGGGTAGTATATAGCACAAGTTCTCTCAGAACTTGATCAGATAAACCCTGACTATAAAACGGTAATGATGTAGTAAAAATTCAAGTTTTCTCAATTCTGACAGAACCGCAGTGAACTCCAAGTCCCACCAACTACCGTGTCCCCACCAGAGAACAAAGGAGCCATGAAAACACCACGCCCTCATGCTATTCTGTTCCTGCTGCTCCACTTCAGTAGGGAGTTTCTGTATCTTTGGCTAAAAAGTTAATGGGAACTTAAGTACATGAGTGTATGTGCATAATGATCTCCTTTCAACCTCAAAAGCAACCAAAATTCTTCAAGGTTAAAAAAAAATCTGTCCCAAGTAGAGTGGGAAAACCTTACTCTGGGGAGATTTTCTGAATAGGGTTAAATTGAGGGTTTAATGTGGCAAAAAGTGAGACCCAGACTGGAAAATAGGGAATCCAAAATAGAGCTGTGTGTGTAGACCAGACACACAAATCGACAGGAGACCAGGAGCACAAGAAGCAGGGAGAACTGGAAAGGCTATGGACGCAGCAGAGGACAAGGTGAGGCCAAGTGGTGGCAAGAACAAGGAACTGGCAACTTCTTTTTTTAAAGAATTTATTTATTTGTTTGAAAGAGAGAGAGAGAGAGAGAGAGAGCTAGAGAGAGCTACAAATGGTGAGGAAGGGCAGAGGGAAATGGGAGAAGCAGACTCCTTGCTGAGCAGGGAGCCTGACATGAGGCTCTATCCTAGGACCCTTAGATCATGACCTGAGCTGAAGGCAGACACTTAACTGACAGACCCACCCCAGCACACCAGACCTGGTAATTTCTGTTTTTCCTAGATCATGGGGCAATAGGTAACTTCTTCAGCATTAATCTCTGAATGTGTGAAGGCAAAAGGTTGTCAGTTTGGAGAGATCCCAAACTGACAAAACAAGAGTATATTCATGCACTTTAGTGCATGGGCTAAAAACAGGTCATCCTTGATATTCCCTTTACCTCACCAATTTCCATACCCAATGCATCTCTAAAACCTAATAATTTTTCTTGCCATAAAGTCTCTTGAATTCATTCTGTCCTCCTTACCACTGTTTTGTCCAAACCATCACCATGTCTCTTCTAGACACCACCATAGCCTTCCAGCTGGTTTCTCTATTCTACTCTTAGCTCCTGGTCCAACTTCTTTACAAAGAGCATTCTCTTTTTTCCGAAATACAAATCTGACTATGTCATTATCCCACTTTGAACCTTTTAAGGGCTTATGACTTCTCTCAGAATAAAGATGAAAGTCCTCACCATGGTCAGTGAGGCCAGTTACTATCTAGGCCCTTGTCCACTCCCTATTCTCCAGGCCACACTAGCCTTTTTCTATCCTATGAAAGAAGCATGTTCACTCCTATGGTGGGGCTGTTACCCATGCTCTTTGCTTTGCCTGGAATGTTCCTTCCAACGCCAACCTCCATCTCCCCATCTTTCCAATCCCAGCTAACAGTCACTTCCTCTCAGTGGTATCCTCTATTTCCCCAGACCAGACCTGGCCACTCCCTATAGTCTTTTGCAGCACCATGGACCTTTTCTTTACAGCAATTACCACAATCAGTGGTTAGAGTTTAGTTTTTTAATTCATCTGGTAAATTGAAATGGTCACCATTTTATCCCCGGGGTCTATCCCATAGTCTAGGATACAATAAATCCTCAATAATTATTTGCTGAGTAAAACTTAAAAATGAGAAAGAGAAAATTCTAGCTCATCTAGAAGTGTATGCAAAGGCCAACAAGGATTTTCACTAGCTCAAGAGGATTCATGATAGTCATGTTAATAGTTTCTGTAGTAGTAAAACTAGTAAAAATAATACAACCAACAATAGTATTTTGAGTTTTCAGACATTTGATCAAAATCAGAAATGGACAAGGTGAAAAAAAATACGTGATTAAAAGTTTCAAAACATTAACAGGTTATACTGTGCCAGAATGGCCAAGGAACAGACTAGAATCTTATGTGAATCAATTTATTTTATTTGGGGAAAATTCCAAAATTACTCCCTTCACATAAGTCACCACAGGGGGCAGGAGCAACCACAATAGCATTAACTTAAAATACAGGTTACTCTCATTTAAGATACACAAAACCAGCAATGGCAGCGGAAGAGGCAGAAGCAGTAGAAAATAGAATATTTTAAATGTTTCCACCCTACTGGGAAGAAGGCCAAGTTAGCATGCAACCTGACCTGCATCCTTCTGGGGCCTCTGTCAAGGGACCAGGGCGCTCAGAAAGAGCAGAGCGGAGGCAAGAAGTTAAAAGATACATCCAAGTAAAGAGTTAGGGATTAAAAGGTGGAGGGCAAGGAGACAGGCAGAAAATACGACAGGGATCCAAAAGGCAAACAGGTATGCAAAGCCTACAGTGTCTATGTCTCTACCACTAGCTGGGCACAAACCATGGCCTGAAAAAAAAGTCTCTGTCAAGAAGCAACTCTGTCCAAATTAAGTAAGGCCATATAATACTTGAATTTTTACTCTTACTAGGAATCTGTCACTGACTTTAATCACAGTCCAAGACCAAAGTAACAACTCTTGTTTTTCCAAGGGGGTAAGTCTGTAGTGGATTTCATTATTGTCACCAACTGTCTTCCCCCCATGCCTGTACCCACACCCTTTGTCAGGTGACCTTACAGTTCCTCCTACCAGTGGTGGAGTACCTTTCCACCCCTTGACTCTGCACTTGGCTTATGACATGCTGTGGCCGGTGGGATGTTAGCAAATGTGCCACAGCAATTTAAAATGTGCTTGTGTGTTTTGCTAGCTTTAGCCTCTTGGAATTCTATCACCACCATGAGAAACGTTCGCTAGCACTCTGGCGTGAGAAGGATGAGCGACCCATGGAGTAGATGTGGACCCACACTGCAGACTGGAGCTAAGCCCAGCTGAGTCCAGCCATGGTCAACTAGGTATAACTGATCTATAGACATATGAACAAGAATAAAAGACTGGATTTCTTTTCTAGCTTTTCACTCGGAACTACCTTTAAACTTAGACAAAAACTGCAAAAATAATACATTTTCCATATATTGCCTACACAGCCTTTCCTAATGTTAATATATTACATAGTCATAAGTAATTATCACAACTGGAAAATTAACAATAACACTAACCAAACTATAAAGATCCTTTTTCAAGCCTTACCAATATTTCCACCATGCCCCTTTTTGTTCTAGGATCCCACATGGCCTTTGTTATTTCTCCCTAGTCTCCCATAGTCTGCAAGAATCCCTCAATCTTCCCTTGTCTTTCATGATCTTGACACTATAAGAAATACTGATTAGGTTTTCAGGATTGTCTGGTGTCTTCTCACCAGAGAATCCTAAATATTTCTTTATGCACCTCTAAAAAAATCACCTCATGATTAAACTTAGGTTGTGCATCCTTCACAGGAGCACCAAAAAAAAATGACGCAGTGTTCTTCTCAGTGCATCATATCACGAAGTTTGTGGTTTAATGTGTCTTACTGGTGATATTGGCCTTGGTCAACTAATAAAAGTAGTTTCTACTGAGCTTTTTTCAATGTAGTAAACAAAAATCATAGCAAACTACCAAACTGAGAAAAGTAGGTTGACAACTTCTTAACAACTTAAGCTTACCGTATGAATCCAGCAGCCCCACATCCAGGTGTTTACCCAAGACAATTTAAAAGCATACGTTCACCAAAAACATGAATGCTCATTGTAGCATCATTTATAATAGCTAAAATGTGGAAACAACCCTAATGTCCATCAACTGATAGATGAAGAAAAGATGAAGATAGATGAAGATGGATATATACACATGTATATACCATGTGTGTGGTATATACACATGGAAGAACACTATTCAACCATTAAAAGAAATAAAATACTGACAAACACAACATGGATGAACCTTGAATACATGATGTTCAGTGAAACAAGATGGAAAAAGTCACATATCATAGGATTTCTTTTTAAATAAAATTTAAAAAGAATAGGCCAATCAAAAGACACTGTATGGGGCGCCTGGTGGCTCAGTTAGTTAAGCATCTGCCTTCAGCTCAAGTCAAGACCCTAGGGTCCTGGGATCAAGCCCCACATCAGGCTCCCTGCTCAGTGAGGAGCCTTTTCCCTCTCCCTCTGCCGCTCCCCCTGCTTGTACTCTCCTTCCCCCTTCCTCTCTCTGTGTCAAATAAATAAGTAAAATCTTTAGAAAAACATAGATACAGTACATCGGTGGTTGTCAGGAGCTAGGGGGAGGAAGGAATGGGATGTGATTGCTAATGGGGGTGGGGTTTCTTTCTGGGGTGATGAAAATGTTTTGCAATTAGACAGTGGTAATTGTTGCAAGTCCTGGGCATATATTAAAAGCCACTGAATTGTTTTTAAAAATTACAAAGGAAATACTTTGAGATTACAGAAATCCCCTATCTCCTCAAACCACACCATTAGAAGAATCCTTCTATAACAATTACCACCATGGTGACAGTCTAATGGCAATTTTCTACTTCCCTCCTTCCTAATACGTTAATTGAAATTTCAAGTAGAGTAAGAAGAACACAATGAATACGTACATTTATATCACTCAGACTTAACTTACTTTTTTGTCACTCTTGCTTCACTTTTTTGTACTATGAAATGTTAGAAACATAATACACACAAAAAAAATCACAATATGTCAATTCTAAATATTTCTGTATGCACCTCTGAAAAAATAAAGAGGGCAGCCCAGGTGGCTCAGTGGTTTAGTGCTGCCTTCAGCCCAGGGCCAGATCCTGGAGACCCGGGATCGAGTCCCACGACGGGCTCCCTGCATGGAGCCTGCTTCTCCTTCTGCCTGTGTCTCTGCCTCTCTCTCTGTCTCTGTGTCTCTCATGAATAAATAAATAAATAAAATCTTTAAAAAAGATAAAAACATAAAAAAAGAAAAAAGAAAATTTGCTACAAAAAAAGAGAAGAGAGAGAGAGAAACAAAAAGAGAAAAGAAAGAAATTCTATTACAAGAAGACTGCTCAGTCCTCTATCTACTTAACAATTTACTTAAATAATAAATATGGCCTCACGGATATTTTCTTCTATGAGTTATAATTCAATACTTTCATTATTTATTTTGTTGCTCAGTTGTTTCAGATTGGACAATTAGGAATTCCTTCAGGTTGGCTCTTATATCCTTTTAACTAGTTCCTTTCCCCATCATTGTCTTTTTTCAAGTATTTCCTCACTTTCTAGTTCTATAAGATATTACAAGTTCATGTTGTACTTTCCTTTCCTTGCCCTGGAATCAACTATTTCTCAAGGAGCCTTAGTTCTTTTATTGAAGAACAGTATTTAGAAACCACGATCTGGGGGCTAGGTATGCTCATTACTACTAGGTGCCATGGCTCTTATACCCTTTCAGACATAGCTAAGAAATTCACAAATGTGTCTACATTTGCACATATGCTCATACACCTATCTCTATTTCTTTATCTATTTTTATTAAAAACTACAAGTTCATACTGATATCTCAGATTTCAATCTAACACCACAGAGTTCATTTGTCTTTCCCCTTTCCTTACGTGTAACTTCTTTCTCCAACAGAAAGAAATTTGGCTCTTTTTACCTGCAGTGTATTTATTTATTGTTCAATTCTAGCATGAATATAGCTTCAAAATTAGTGACCCAAACCCCTACGAGAAATGCACTTACCAAACCAGATTACACCATCTATGTGCAGTTCTTTTGTCTCTGACTTTATAGTATCTAGTCCAAGTATCTTTTCATAAAGTCACTTAGCTTAGTTCTTGTCTTTCTTATCCCTGAGTAGAGTGACTAATGTATAATGTTTATTAGTTCATTTATTAGTGTCTATATTCCATTTTGTGGTATATATATTTCTTGTTCCTCCACATGCTGGTTGGTTTAATTTTTTTTTATTTGGGGGCATCTTAAGGGTATGTGAACTATTTCTAGAGTTCTAAGACAGAATTACACAAAGAGAAATTACTGTTGTTTTAAGCCAAGTTTGGAGGTGGCTTGTTTATTGTGGCAATTCATTCCAGTGGTCCCGAAACAAGGAATTCCAATATAAGGAATAGTTTTTCGTTCTGAAATTATGTGGTTTTTATCTTTTTAGTGTTAAAATGTCTTTTTATAAAACGAGCTAATGATGATGATGGATGATAGCAGGTTGTTTCTATGTTAAGGCTCTTAACTCAGCAAAGTAAAAAAGTTGGCCTTTGGTCCCCAAAATTTGCTTTTCAACTTCTTTTCCATCAAAGACCAGAGTCTGGAAACTCCCATCTATTCTACCAACCTTCTCCAGGACATTTGAGAATTATTCCCATTGTACACTTTAAGTAAAGTGTATTTTATGGCATATAAACTGTATCTCAATAAAACTGTTTTAAAAACACATTTCTTTGGATAAAGCATTACTTTCTCCTTTCAAATCCCGGAACAGCAAAAAAAGTATCAGATACAGTCCAAGGTGACACCAAGTATATTTCTAGGAGCCAGGAGAGAGAGCTAAGCACAGAGCCTACACAGCCCCATGATAGTTGTGGGTATGGCAAAAAGAAGAAAATGGACCAAAGAAAGCCTGAGGCCATGAAACACCTGGGCAAGAGAAAACCCTAGTAGAAGGGCTGGGAAGAAAACAGTGACCCAGGGATGCCTGGGTGGCTCAGATGGTTAAGCATCTGCCTTCAGCTCAGGTCATGATCTCGGGGTCCTGGGCTTGAGTTCCATGTCAGGCTCCCTGCTCCATGGGGAGCCTGCTTCTCCCTCTCCCTCTGCCTGCCACTCCCCCTCCTTGTGCTTTCTCTGTCAAATAAATAAAATCTTGAGAAACAGTGATCCAAGAGGGAGGAGCCAACAGAAATGTGCACTGGAGGCAGGCAAGTAAGGCAGACAAGTGAGATGGGCCATCTATAAGGCAATAGGCAGGGGTAAAGACTGAGAAAAATGCTCCCTCTAAAAGCATCAAATTTTAAAACATAAAAGCAAAACAAAATGTATCTATAAATGGAATTCATTCCATAGCCAGTTTGTGGCTGCCGGAAAAGATGTTTCACCTCCTGATATATTTTGCCTGACTCAGTGTTTGTTCCAACTCATCCCAGTTTTTGGTGATTAGAAATCCGCCCCGCCTAGACTCACAATAGGAAGGTCCTCCTTGGGTAGTGCCCACAGTGAGGGTCTATGCAACCTGGCTGCCCTGCTTCAGCAGAGTCAGGGCCAACTCAGGTGTGTGCCCTTGTTTTTACCTTGCCATCAGATGCTCAGCAGATATACAGCTTTGGGAGAGATGCAAAGTACGGGCTGTCCTCTGTGGGCTCATGCCTGGAAACCTCCCCCTCCAGGGGGACATCTAGGCTCTTTCCAGTCATCCCTGGATGCACTGCCAGAAAATCAAGGGTTACCCTCACAGCCTGCTCGGATGAGAGCTGGCCACGCAACCATGAGCTCTGGACTCTGCTCCCCACTCAGCTCTGCCTTTGAAAGCAGGATAAAGTTAGCCAAATTCCTTTTTCTTTCTCAAAATCCATGCCCTTATGTGCCAAATGAAAAGAATCTATTGTGTCTGCTTTCCCTCATGTGTTAGGTTGTTGTGAAGAACAAATGAGAAAATACTGTGTCAGTTTCTGAGGAAGTTAAAAGTGCTTCAGGAAACATAGCCCCAAAAAGGTAAATGTCAGCCTGGATAAAACAGACATCTTATTTATCCAGTCCTATAGGTATATGTCAACAAGAATAAAAATTCCCTATTATGCTGAGTTCCTGAACCAATTACTTGTGTCGGTAGCTCAGGCTCAACACCAGGTACACAGGAGGCCTCCAGAAAGGTCAGTTTGGATGCCAGCCCCCTGTCCCTACTTCCCCTAGAACCTAAGGAATAGAAGGATTATGGAACAGGAAGCAGTGCCACTCACCTCACCAGGGCCTCCAAGCCCCTAACCAGTGCTGGTCAGAGCTGAGACTTTACAGGCCCGGTTGCCATGACTACCACAGCCCTCTCCTTCTGCTTTTTTATTCAAAACCCTCAAACAAGTCCTGGCAAGATCCCTGCCTCACACAAATGAGCATCTATCCTGTCTCTCAGGCAAAACTTGAACTGAACCACTAACAAAAAAATGTGCACAAACCTCTCCAGAGTGCTGAACCCTGAACCAATCCTTTATGTTATTCTTTATGAAGGGTAACACAAATAGAGACCTTTATTTTTTTTAAACAATGAAACACACAGCAAACTAGTCTGGACTGTAGTTATATTTATGCATTTTTTAAAAAGTACTAAACAATGACAAAATGAGAAAAACATTAAAATATTCTCCAAACTGATTATTCTCTGAGTCACAGAGTCTAAGAATCTGGGCAAGGCCATAGAAGAATTATCTGGCATGGCTTCCAGGGGTAGAAATCTCTCACCTGCGTTAAAGCCCCTCAGAATGAGAGACTCCGCTGTTTTCTTCAGGGAACGGTTATCTTGACAGCTTCCACTACCCTCTCCAAAATCTCACCTGCTGGGACCTACGCAATGTCTCCTTCCCAGACCTCAAGGAGGATAGACAACAGGTGGTCACCAACCTCCTCATACAGAATTCACAAGAAGAGTGTTCTTCAAGGAAAAGGACTAGCAATGCTACTTAGAAGACTTCCTGTGTTAGAATCAGAGAGATACAGGATAAAGGCTCAAAGTAACCATATGTAGGACACAATAAGCCTCTTTTCATAACTAGCTTTTCAACAAGCATTTACTGAGGGTTAGGCAAGAGCCTGCTCTTTTCTAGACATACTTTCTCCCACAGCTTACTGCACACTCACTGAGGGCCACTTGCTGTATTGGCCACTGGGAAGAATACCACATGAACAAGACCAACGGCTGCCCTGAGGAGCAGGAAGTAAATGAGGAAGAACAGCAGTAACATCTGGAGTTCCAAGTCCAGAGAATGGCTTTCAAGCAAGCAAAGAAACGAACGTATTTAGGGGGCCATGAGTAACTGCACTTGAAGCATCTGGAGCTCAGTATATAAAAAAGGGATATGAGAAACAAGGATGCCAGCTGAAAAGCTATTGTACTTTCCCTAATCATACATAATAAAGCCTGAACCAGGGGAATGGGTAGAATGAGATAATAGTAAGGAATGATGATTATTTTAATGAGATAGACTAGGAATCCTATCCTGACCATCAATCTTCCTTCCCTCAAAAGCGCCAGGCCTGGACACCTGTCAGAATCCTCAAATTTAAGAAAGCCAGGGGGTGGAATAAAGGAGAACAGTGGTGAGGGGCAGAGAGGTTACTTTTACCCACAAACCCATAATGGATGCTCCATGTCTGTTTCCTCACCTGCTGATGGCCTCTGTTCCCCTTCCATCTCTATCCTCAATGTGTACCATGTACTTCTTTAGCTTAGAAAACAACCAGTAAGTAAGAATAACAGATATAGCCTCCTACTCAGAGCACTTGGGATGCTGCATCCTTGCTGGAAATCTGGTTTCCAAGAACTCTGTTGACTGTCCTTAAATTAGTTCCCGTGCTAACTCCTACCATGTCTCTCTTTTCAAAGATATACTCCCTAGGGCACCTGGGTGGCTCAGTTGGTTAAGCATCTGCCTCTTGGTTTTGGCTCAGGTTGTGATCTTAGGGTCATGGACTGAGCCCTGTGTCGAACTTCAGGCTCAGAAGTCCTGCTTGAGATTCTCTCCCTCCTCCCACCTCCTCTGGCTTATGTTCTCTTTAAAGTAAATAAATAAAATCTTAAAAACAAACAAACAAAAACTGCCCAGCCAATTCCTACTCTCTCAACCCTACAAAATCTTGAATATATCCAGATTTTAATCTACTTTCAATTGTATACATGTACATGTGCTGAGGGTGAGGAGATGGAGAAAGCCTCAAGAAATTTTGACAAGAAACCAAAGGCCAGGCAGAAGTTTTTCCAGCCCTCTTATCTCACCTAGTAATTATTAATTCAAATAAAACTGCATCTGTAAAAGTCTCAGTATAATTGATATTAACCACGAGAGACTGGCAATGAGCTTCACTTAATACTGAGGAGGGAGAAATGCCAAGATGGAAGTGAAGGAGTTAAATGTGTCCATTTCTCAGGGGTCAGGGGCTTTGGCTCCACAACTGCTCATTTTCTGGAGGAGACTCTTGGGGATTTCAGAGTGCCTGCAATTCCCACCCAGGCACAATTTCATTAGCAGCTCATTAGCAGGAGTGGCAACCATTCTTGACTCTTGTTTTTCATAATATTTATTTGTTAATTGACACTTTGAACACAGGTTGACTGAGAACCAAATGAAAGTGCTAAAACCACTCATTAGTCAAATTTAAAACACAAAGATTGTATTCTAAACATACCCTTTGTTCTCATTTATTTTCCTCAAACAGAAGTCATAATTTAATAAGGGGGTTACAAAAGCAAAGTGCAAAGATATTGTACTTTAATTTTTAATCCTTTTCCCCCTCATCCCATCTATCCCCAGGGCTCCTGACATCAAAATGGCTCTGTTTGTTCTCTCTTACCTGTTACCTCAAGGGCTAAACGTGTTAACGTGTTTTGTTTTTTTTTTTAATTTTTATTTATTTATGATAGTCACACAGAGAGAGAGAGAGATGCAGAGACACAGGCAGAGGGAGAAGCAGGCTCCATGCACCGGGAGCCCGATGTGGGATTCGATCCTGGGTCTCCAGGATCGCGCCCTGGGCCAAAGGCAGGCGCCAAACCGCTGCGCCACCCAGGGATCCCCTAAACGTGGTTTTATGAATTATTCCAAAACAATATTACTGACTCCTGACCTCTACAATTCCCCCAGGGCCTGCTGAAGAAGCCCCTCAGCTTGGAAGCTCCCACGGTGCAAAGAGAGGAAATCCATAGGTAGGAGTGGAACAAAATTCCTAAGGCAGAATTTTTCTCTAGATCAGCTCTAAAGGATGAAACACTTAAATTTCTCCCCTCATGTGGGCATGCAAATTAGAGTGGGAAAAGAGGTAGATGAATAAACAGATACAGTGCAGAGAAAGCAATCAAGTCCCAAGATCTTCCCCCACCATTGTGGAGGACTTCCCTTAAATGTAGGCAACTTGAACAACATGAGGTCACATGAGCCTTTTTCCACCTATCAAAGTGTGATGATAATCCCAATTTGTTGCTTCTTAGCTTAAAATTTGCGATCATCAGTATTAAGAGACCTAATAGCGCTGTGCTTTGCTTCACTTGTACTGCCAACTTCACCAGGAGCTAGAGCCCCTAACATCTGGGTGACCTGGGTAGTGATCCACAGGTCTGAAAGGGGTAGAGGACAGAGAGTAAGGAAGACACAGGTTCCAGCTCCAGTTCCACCAGTTAGTATTTCCTAGAACTTAGGCAAATAACCCCCTGACCCATAGAATGGGGTTCAGAGTACACACTCCACAGATTCACTGTGAGGCATAAGAGATTATATATGTGGGATGCTTAGAGTTGAGTCCACAGAGCCCTCAATAATGGTATTTCATGGCTCTTGTCTCTTTTTTTTTTTTTTTTTTTTTTTTTTTTTTACTTATGGTACAAAAGTATTTAATAAGCGCCACACATTAGTACAGAAAAACACAGTCTATAGCTCATACTTTAAAACCACAACAGCCAACTGAAATCAGTAGAGTCTTGTTTTTACTTAGGGAAAAAATATAGAAGGTACACATTTCCCAACTTTGAGATAGGGACTATCACCATGATAGATGGTCACACGGAGTATAAATAGGTTCTTAATACACAACTGATTGAGTTCTGTAGAAGAGAGACAAACACATGATTTTTGTAGAATTTTCACATCAAACTGCCTCATTAAAGGCTACAAAAAGTTCAACAGGGGATCCCTGGGTGGCTCAGCGGTTTAGCACCTGCCTTCAGCCCAGGGCATGATCCTGGAGTCCCGGGATCGAGTCCCACATCAGGCTCTCTGCATGGAGCCTGCTTCTTCCTCTGCCTGTATCTGTCTCTCTCTCTCTCTCTGTCTCTCATGAATAAATAAGTAAAATCTTAAAAAAAAAAAAAAGTTCAATAACAATAAAGGCTTCAAGGCATCCAAACTGAGAGCATAGGAAATGAGCAGTTTAAACCAAGTCTGTACCACACTGAAAATACCCACCAATGCTTTTCTTGACTGGGACCATCAGCAAGGGACCAAAACCCCTTTAAGATGGGGAGGTTTCTATACCACTCCCCCAAGACATCAAACCAGAAATCAAAAAGGCTGTATCCAGAAACATAACTTAGACAAACATGGGGAGGGTTTAAACGAGAACTGGCAACCAGCAACAAGGGAGAAGGGTTTCAGGCTTCCTGATAAACTGAACTCAATCACAGGCTAAAGCCAGTTTTGCAACCATGCACCGTGAAGTTTATAGAAGCAGCTGCCTTGCTCTGGCTCCTCAGGGGACTATGTTGGCAGGTGCCTACCCAAGCATGGGCGAGGAGACCTAGTTGTTTTGGGCCTCTGAGCACAAGGTTGGTGCTCCGGCAAACCTTCTGATCGGTACACTTTAGACAAGCAGCTGTTCCACACCTTCATCCCATCATCCTAACAGCTGATGCTGGCCCTGGCTGGGCCTCCCCACAGTGCCAATCTGAAGCACCTAATGTGAATTTTGCAAATACCATTTGATTACATACACTCTACCCATTATACAGTCAGGCTGTGCTTCAAAGTTCTAGCCTTGGTACTCCCTCCCACTCAACTAGATTCATTCCCTACTAAGTATTTCTGGTCTGAATCCCTTTTGATAAAAATCACCTCCCTAAAAGCCATCTCCAAGACACCCTCTGACACCCTCTTTCTCTTTCCCATTTCCAAACATGGCAAATCCCTCAAAACTCCAGGGATGCCAGTAACCTAAGCTAGAAGCAACGTTAGAAGGATCACTACTGAAAAGATAAATGGTCTCTCTTGGTGCCATGCCTCCTACCACTACACACAGGCAGAGAAGGTGTCACTTAAGGACAACTCTGTTGGCACTTCACCTCTTAAGAATCCTCAATGGTTCTTTGCTGCCCCCAAAGTACCCTTGCCTTTGCTGGTGTCCAAGGCTAATCTACTAAGGTGCCTGCATGATCTTCTCTGCCTCATCTCCCCTCAAACACAGGTACCCTATGCTCTAGCCAAACACACCCTATGCTTCCCTTTGTCCTTGATACTACCTCTTTCCTTGCTTTTAAGTCTTATTCAAATCCATTTTTAATGGCCTAGAACAACTCCACCTGGTTTTATACATTGCCCTCCCTTCCTTTCAATCTCCAGAGTGTCTTATTTATTCCTCTCTAATGGCTCTCTATTTATTTTCTCTTGGTCATTTGGGTTCTTGTTACTCATTGAACAGACATTTACTGGCCACTTATGATATACTAAGTCTTAGGGCAATCAAAGACATGTCCTCTCCATAATTAAGGCAATCATTGGTCTAGTGAGGGAAACATCCATAAAATTCTAATACTTGTCAAATTTTCCCTGTAGGTTATATTCCTCTTGAAGTCAAGACATCTTTATATTCCTTACGTTGCTAAATGGAGTGCCTGGTACATAGTAAAAGTCTACTGTGTATATGTTCCACAACAAAAATGAGTTAGCTTTATGGGAGAAAAACAATTTCATCTTTCTGAAACGCAGGGCAGAAGAATGTATTGCTGCAAAGACAGTCTTTAATTTGGGACTAGGGGAAAACAAAACTTAATTTCAATGTATTTTTAAATGTGTTTCATTTCCACAGTATCACTCCTCAACTCAGAAAGAAAGTGAAAGAGAGGTACAAAGACTAAGAATTACACAGAAACACAGAGTGAGAGATCAAAAGAGAATGAGAGGGACACATGGTTTAGTTCTTAACTGTTAGTTAAACACACACATCAGACTGCACTGCAGACTTGAGTATTATCACCTCTAATTATAAGCTTTAGTAGATGAACTGTTGGTCACAGCTCTATAACTGCTCTTTATCCTGAACTCTTCAAGTGTTTCCAAGTCCACCAACAGAAACAAGATAGAACTGGTGGTTAGGAATGCAACAAGAACAACATCACCTGAAACCACCTTGTGAAGACTGAAATTGTATGTGAAATATTTAAGTACACAATTATGTATTTCTGAAAAGCTCCACAGCCTTCATCAATTTCTTAAAGAGGTCTATAAATCACTCTCTAAACACACTATCGACATGCATACCTTGGAGAGCCTTTAGGCCAATACCGGCAAGGCCACTCAGCAAAAAGCATTCTAATACACCGTACGTTAAGGATATAAATTAATGCAACACCTTTGGGCAAGTGGCAATATCTATTAAAATTGTAACTGTTCATTTCACTTGACCCAGCAGATCCCACTTCTAGGAATTTCTCTAATGAAGACATTCAAAGAAGTGCACAATGATATATGGATAGAATGTTCATTACAACATTTTATAAACTATGTTAAAACGAGCAACAAATAGGGACCAGCCTTGAAAATTCTCTGAGCAGACAAAACCAGTTTAATCATACAAAGAAAGCATAATTTAACTTATTTTGCAAAACTAACCTAACCTAGGTCATTTCTTGCTTTTGCCTCTGGACATCATAAACAAAACCTGAAGCTGTTTTCCAAGGCTGATAGGAGGTAACAACTGAGCAGTTCCCTATCATTTAAGGAAATTCTAATATTATAACCAATCACTGTGAAGAATAGTCTGCGCTCTCTCACTATATAAACTGCATTACAACAATATAATACCCTGAGCTTCACTTGTTGTTTTGGTTTGAGTGTTCCCAGTTTGCCAATTGCCTTTTTGGTGTGTGCACAATAAAGTTTACTACTTTGGTGGATCCTTGATTTTACCTATTTCTGAACTTTTGTTAATTGTGAGCAATAAGAAACAATATAAATGTCCATCACAGAGGATTTGCAGCCTAACACAGCACATCCCTTCAATGATACACAAGGAAGAGGGAGATTTGTACTGACATGAAAAGATGACTAAGACTAAGCAAAAAGAAAAAATTGCAAATATATGATTTCATCTTTCCTTTTAAAGAACATATAATGTTAATGTCACAGCAGCATAGTTTCCTAATCTATCCAAATCCCCACACAAAAACAGACTCAGCAACTAGATAGCAAAACCAAATCCATAAGCAACATTTATATCAAAACTAACTGAGAAAATATCTATGCATCTTAAAACTGAAACAAATGAAGACAAATCACCAAATGACATCAAATCTGAATGGTATCAGTCTCTGTATGAGAGGACAGAGGAAGCAATGAGATGTCTTCTAGACTTTAGAAAGGGAAACCCCAAAGTAGTCAATAGGTATCCACTTAAAAAAAAAAAAAACAGCTGGGCCAATGGGCGGGAACCTAATAGGGATTTTTTCCCAGGCCAATAGTGGGCAAGTCCACGAAACCCATGGTAAATTCTCAAGGGGCTAGAGAAGTTAAGTCCCAGTGAACTCTTGATTTGATCAACCAACGCCCTCTATCAGTACAGGGTCCCGTAATAAGACACTTTCAGAAGTGGAATCAAAAGTGAGCAAAACTGGAAAAACAGAAATAAAGGAAAGAGGAGGTCCAGATAAAACTGGGGGAAGAAAACAGAGGCCAGGAAAGCTCATATAGGAAGCTGCCATGTTTGTGAACACTACATGAAAACAACAGAAGAGGGAGCACTATGAATTTAGAAAAGGTAATTAAAACCATTCTTCTTTCTAACAGTTCAAGAGATCTTATTTCACCTAAGAATAAGCAACAGAAAAGTACTAAGGTCAAATCCTATACAGTAAAATTATTAGAAGATAGTAAAAAAGAATGTGGACAAGAGTAACACCCACAGATAACACAATCAAGCCAGAAAGACATGGCTACAAACAGATCAAAACTTGAGCTTGCTATTTCAAAATGAGCTAAATACTTTTTTTTTTTTTTTTTTTTTTTTTAATGATACAAGAGGGATGCCTGGGTGGCTCAGTGGTTGAGCCTCTCTCTGCCTTCAGCTCAGGGCATGATTCAGGGGTTAGGGGATCTATTCCCACATCAGACTCCCTGCATGGAGCCTGCTTCTCTCTCTGCCTGTGTCTCTGCCTCTCTCTCTCATGAATGAATGAATGAATGAATGAATGAATGAATGAATGAATGAATCTTTAAAAAAATAAATTAAAAAATAAGATTTTTAAGAACAAAAATAAGAAATGAAAGTGCCAAAACTCAAAGAATTAGAAATAAAATAATCACAACAGAAAATGCCTTAAGATAAACAGAAGGTTAAAGGAAGAAAATTTTAAAACCAAAAGGAAATGAAGAAAAAAATAAAACTTGTCAGTAACTGATAAACAATGAAGATAAAGAAGATCCAATATGAAGAGTAAAGCCCAAACAAGGGAACAGAATACTAAAAACTAGGGAACAGAATACTAAAAACTATAATTTGAGACAAATTTCCTAAAATTAAAAAATAAGTTTTTTACTATACATTTAAAGAACATATTGTGTACCTGATAGTAACAGCCAGGATTTTTCAAAATCAAGACATATTCTAGGAAAATTGCTGGATTGCAAAGTAAAAGATGATTTGGGCATTTACACGAAAATAGCAAATGACTTATAAAATTTTAAAAATTAGATTGTCAGCAGTGTTTTTGACAGCAGAGCCTACTGCCAGCAGAAGATAAAGTAACACATTTAATACAGTCAAAGAAAGAAAATGTGAGCCAAGGACTTTCTATCTACCAAAGTGACTTCTGGATATAAAGACAATAGATAAACTTATCAATACATAAGAACTCAGAGAACATTGTTTCAATGAGCCCTTCCTGAAGAATCTACTAGAAAACTCATTTCAGACTATCAAAATCACTAGACAGACACTGGTAGTATTACCAATTCAGTATACCATTCAATACTGGTAGTAATGAATATATACTTGTTTATGGAAATAAGACAAAACAAGGGTTAAAAGGAAGAAATTATATAATGGCTATCTACTCTGACAGCATACACATACTTATGTAGCTATTGAAAAACAATGAACATACACAGATGCTTTAAACTGTTTTCAATTATTCCACCAACAGTGGTAATACTGCCATTCTCAAACTGTTATATGTATAAAATAACACAGAGCAAATACATAATATTAGATATTTTAAGTTTATTCCCTATGTCCTAAAACCAGAATTCTCAATGTGGAAGAAAAGAAATATGGATTTAGTATCAAAGAGGTTTAACAAAAATCCTGTCCTCCTGAATATGAATAGCCTTTTGACTGCATGAGGTCTGTTACCATATATATATTTCCTAGCTACTGTCAACAGAAAAGGCTTAGAAACAATGATCAACACAGGGGCAATGAGCATTCCTAACAACCAGGCTATAGACTTAAGATACAACTCCTTGTAAATGAAACCAAGGTTTCCTACAGCAATGCCTGATTTCAGTCCTGAGCAGGAATTAAACAAGGTGAGCCTAGAATATCTTGTCACACCAGATAGTAAGAAAGCTATCAATAACTATTAGGTAAACATCAAAAGAACTTTTTTGAAAACCTTCAATTGACCAGTGATGGGTCAATTTCAGTTTCAGTAAAAAAAAATTAACTGCAAGGGATTAAAATATAACAAATACACTCGAATCCATGAGTTTATAAAGGGAAAAGAAACAAAAAAGGGATCCCTGGGTGGCGCAGCGGTTTAGCGCCTGCCTTTGGCCCAGGGCGCGATCCTGGAGACCCGGGATCGAATCCCACGTCGGGTTCCCTGCATGGAGCCTGCTTCTCCCTCTGCCTGTGTCTCTGCCTCTCTCTCTCTCTCTCTCTCTCTCTGACTATCATGAATAAGTAAAATCTCTAATAAAAAAAAAAAAAGAAACAAAAAAAACTTAATCACCTTCAGAGGATAACCAAGAACCAACACATCTTGAAAACTGATAAGGAAAAAGAACCAAGCATTTATTCTGTCTTTCCTTTGCAAACTGTAACCAAACAGTGTATGAGGTGATGTGTCTCTATAAAAATAATGCATCTAAAAATAAAAAGAAAATGATAGATTTGAGTATCACCATCCTGCAACCCCATGAAAAAGAGAGGCAATCAGACATTATATACTTCCTAATACAAGAACCCAAAACTATTTATAGTTTTGCCATAGGGACAGAACCTGAGTCTGATTGAGCCTCTGGACCCTGCTGACAATTTTTAAGAAATACTGAGATCTGAGGAACATGTTGAACTGCATCATGAGTATGAAATCAGCAAAATTCAATCTGGGAAATGACCCGAGCTCTTCAACAGACAAATTATAAAGGAAAAAAAGAAATGGAGGAATAACCTGCAGAATCAAAGAAATGAAGGATATAACAATTTTTTTTAATGGGAAGCACTAATGGACCTAGGTTGTACACTTGGGTAACAAAATATTCTATAATGTAAAGAAGCAATTACTATAGGACTCAAGCTAACAGTTAACATCTGATGGGGCATGGGAGGGGCTTCTGAGGTACTTGGTAAATTTCTATTTCTTGATTTGGGTAGGATTTCAAGAATGTTCACCTTCTAATAATTAAGCTATACACTTTTAGTTTTCTGTATCTGTATTTACTTTTAAAATAAAAAGGGTTTTCAAAAGAATATACACCAATATATGTTATATCTGGTGAAGAAACTGGACTTAAAAAGACTTTACTGCCTATGTTACATATTTCCGCAATTATGACTTTTTAAATAGTGAGCACATATCAGAAAACTAAATAAAGGCATATTTTAAAAAGAAAAGATGAGGGGAGCTGGAAAGAACAAATCAACCAACCATTTCATGTCTTTCCCATAGGATGAGTTCATTTGGGCTCCCTTTAAATATACTGTTATAACTATATAATATACTTATTATATACCTACAACATATACATTTTCTAAAATGAGAAGTAATGATGTAGAATACCATATCATCATAATCAACATACACTACAACACACATTCTAACACATTCTGCTAAGTGGAGATAAATCAAATCAATCAAATGTAAATTGCATATTTTCAATGAAGTACCTGACAGGTATTTTGCTAGGGTTATGGCTTTACAAGAAGGTGGTCCAGAGGACTGGGAACAGGAAGGAGCCTCACTCAAGCACAAACTAACAAGATGCTGGGTTCTTGTCAGTGTTTTTGTCCCCAAATGATCTTCAACAGAGCCCTCACCCAACCAGCCAATCTGTCTTTTAGGTTGAAGTAGGGAAACCGAATCATGGAAAAGGATGGGCCCTGGTGGGAGTTAAGGGTAGAGAGGATTAAAGAGTTTTTAAAATAGGACTCATTTCCCTTTATCCCCTCTTGTCTTTAAACCTAAGCATCTCTGAGCTCTATTTAATGCTTGCTATGGACTGAAAGTTTGTGCCCCATGTCCCCCTATCCCCAATTTATATTTATATGTTGAAATGTAATCCCCAATTTGATGGTATTTGGAGGCAGGGCCTTTGGGAGATGAAGAGTTCATGGTGACAGTGGAGCCTTCATGAGCAGGATTAGTGCCCATATGCAAGACACGTCAGAGAGCTCCTGTGCCCCTTCCACCAAGTGAGGCAACAGCAAGAAGACAGCCATCTATGAACCGGAAGCCAGCTCTCACCAGACACTGAATCTCCTGGTGCCCTGATGTTGGACTTCCCAGTCTCCAAAACTGTGAGAAAGAAATTTCCATTGTTCATATGCCACTCAGTCCATGGTATTTTGTTAGAAAAGCCCCAACAGACTAAGGCCATTTTAAATACCCATAATGACTGAAAATGACAAATCATCAAGCAGAGTTTGTGAGCTATATCCACAGAAATCTCTGAAATTAGTTTCTAGACAGGATTCAGGGCAGCTTGGTCTAGAGGCAGGTCAATGGAAACATGACTTTTTAAAAATTTCTATCCCTTAAACTTTAGTTTTCCTTTGTAGCAGGAGATATCTCAAAACAAGGACATCGGACCAAACTGCTCTACACAGTACAAGCAATACATCAAGGACTCTTCCGAGTGTGTGGAAGCCATGGAGTGGCATGAAAATGATAGATGTGCTTAGTTTTTATGTCCAGTCCTACTAACTATACAAAACTGAAACTAGTTTCCTAACTAAAAATCAACTACTCCTACATGCCATAAGCAGTCCCTACCGCTTCCCCTGGCTCTGCAGACATCAATAAAAGAGCCCATCACAAGGAATAAAACACAATCATAAGATAATGCTACATAAATGCTAGTGCATTTATGGGGAATAAATGTCAAGGTAAAGCAGGAATATTTATTTTCCATGAGGGAGATGGTGATCTTGTGTGTCAACGCCTCATTATGCTGAATTGATTTTCGTTTTTACAAATCACTAAAATATTTCACATCATCACTTCGGATGGCTATGGCTGCCACAATGACAGAACCTATAGTGGCCTTCAACAAGGTCTAGTTTTCAGACCTGTGGACATCTCCTCTATTCTGAGATGTCATATTCCCAGAAAGAGGCATAGCAGAGCATGGAGAACTGGCAAATTGTGATTCCTAGTAGGTTGCCACCAGCAGCTTCATCCAATACTCTTGGCCTCTTGGAATTACAGAGAACATGGACCCCAGGTCTTTGCAAGGACCCTCATGTCCTGTCATTTACTCCTTTCTGAAAGTTGCTTAAAAGTGACATAAAGAAAAAAAAGTGACATAAAGGAAGCAGCTAATTTACAACACTATTCTTTTAATCTTGGTCAGCCAGATTTTCACAGACATCAGTTTATTTCACTTTATAATATATTAGACAAAACAACAGTACCAGAGTCAGCTCCAAGGCAGCAACTCACTCTCAGGGGTTCTGCTGACATTTATAAACTGATCCTATTTCTCTAGTGTGTTTTATGTTATCAGCTAAACCTGTCAACTTAAATTATTGCCTTGTAACCAAATCAGAGTTATCTATTACTCTGGTATGTGTACATTTCTGAAGCTTTGTACCTATATCAAGTTTTGCAAGGGTAGAAAACAAGACCATAAATAAACAAATGGAAAACAGAATATGTTACCATTACTTTAGCAAGGAAACTAAAAGTCAAATGTATTACATGGAAAGCCACTAAAATGGCTGAATATATAGGCCTTGGTAACAGCAAAAGCTTGATATTGATACTGTTTTTTTTGCACATTGTCCCATCCTATGATCAATCTCTGGGCTCAGAGCACCTCCATTTACAAGAATAAATGATCATTCTCAGGGCTTGTGCCAGGTGGCTGGACATTTGAAAAACTGGGGAAAAGATGTCAAAAAGGTCAGAGTTATAACCACCCCGTTATTTCACCAGCAAAGTGACTAAGAAACCAATTTTCCTTCAATTGGTATAGCTAATGGTCACTCTTATTCAAAGACCATTGTGACCCAAATCGACTAATAAAAAAGCCTTCAGAAAGAGATCAAAAAGCTACTTCCCTCACAGGTCTAATTCTGATTCTTCAACCATCCTCTCTTCCACAATCTAAAAACAAGTTTTCAGGAATTCATGTTCTTAAACACATGATACCTTTATGAACAAAACACGGAAGTCCTCCTTCACTTCCAGAATAAATAAATTATTTCAGGGGATCCCTGGGTAACTCAGCAGTTTGGCACCTGCCTTTGGCCCAGGGCATGATCCTAGAGTCCCGGGATCGAGTCCCACGTCAGGCTCCCGGCATGGAGCCTGCTTCTCCCTCTGCCTGTGTCTCTGCCCCCCCCCCCTCTCTCTCTCTCTCTATCATGAATAAATAAATAAATAAATATTTTTAAAAAAATAAATAACTTCAGAGCTACAAAAAGCATACAAGTGACATATATCTCAACTTCCCCCAATTTTTATTATCCAACCAAGACTTCCTCATTATGTCACATTTTTAGATAGTTTTAATATCTGCTCATAGGCATCAGTTAAATGTCCTCCACAACTCTCAATTATAAGCTCACAGTGGCCAGGGACAGTGATTCTTTTTAACTTAAATTTCTTTTTTTTTTTTCTTCTTAGATTTCATTTATTTATTCATGAGAGGCAGAGGGAGAAGCAGGCTCCTTATAGGGAGCCTGATGTGGGACTTGATCCCCAAACTGGGATCACACCCTGAGTGCCCTGAGCCAAAGGCAGACGCTCAACCACTGAGTCACCAAGGCATTCCTTTAACTTTAATTTCTGTAGAGTTCTCAGCATGGTAGCATGTTGCCAAAAAGAAAAGGTGCTGACTGCAGGGTCAAAGGAGTGGAGGAAGCCTTTTATGACCTACAGAGAAATGTCAAGGCTTGGGGGGGGCGGGGGGGAGATCACCTTAAGGACCACCCATCAAGCGGGACTGGTGTTTCTCTGAGCTCTTATCAGCTTTCGCAACTGAAATTTTAACAGCTCCTAATCCAGGAAGAGGAGGCAGGAGTCCCAACCTACACCAAAACTCCATCTTCCCCAAATTTTCTTATCTAGATGGTGATTCCAATCTAACAATCTTTTTAATTCTCTCTGGGAATTTGCTATTTAATCTCCCTTAGCTTTTCCTAACAGCTACCATTATACCTCCCGAGCCCAGAAACTGAGGCTTTGGCACACATCATGAGGAACTTTCCCCAAAGTCTCCTCTCTGAATAAACTTGCACTCAGCCTGAAGGGGCACAGTAGTCGGCACAGTTCTACACAAGAGGCACCAAAACAGTCATTGATGTGCTAGGACTAGAGAACTACTAGGGAGACATTGCAATACCAATACCCACTTTCCAAATTCTACTAATCAAATCCCATGGTTAAAGAGTTATCTCTTCAGATCATATCTTCAGCTTACCCTAGGACAAATCCTATGCTTTAATGCACTTAGGATGAGGGAATGGCAGGGTAGGATGTATATGAATATGCTTTACATTGTCCTCATTCCCTCTAATACACCACAGACAAACTAAAGCACTGAGCAAGGAAGCATGTATCTAGATCTGGCATTTGGGAAGATTTTATATTGGTCCAGGGACTCTCAATGTAGCAACTATGTCTTTCCAGGGTCACTATTGCAATATGGCTATATTATTCAATGTAAAATCTCACATTCACATTTCTGGGTACCCAACAAATAATTCTGGTTACTAATGGCTTTAGGTAGCAGTATCTAGCTATTTTCACTTGATGACTTAAATTAATAAGGCAACAAAATAATAATAATCATTTAGGAGCTATTTAAGATTTGGTGCAGGAGGGGTGGCTGGCTGGCTCAGTTGGTAAAGCATGCAACTCCTGATCTCAGGGTTTTGAGTTGAGTCCCACACTGGGTATAGAGATTACTTAAAAATAAAATCACAAAAGAAAAAAGATACAGTGTAGAAGATGAAGCCGTGTTTTCATATCAGCAGTCAAGTAAGGTAGACTAGCATTAGCCATCCACTTTCTAGACCAGGGCTAACAGAACTTTCTGTGACAATATAAACGTTCTAAATCCATGCTGCCTCTTACAACAGACCCCAGTCCCACATAGACACTGAGCAACAGAAATATGACTAATGAAACTAAGGAACTGAATATTAAATTTTATTTAATTTATTACTTTTTAAAAATTTTATTTATTTATTCATGAGATATACAGAGAGAGAGAGAGGCAGAGGGAGAAGCAAGCTCCATGCAGGAAGCCTGACATGGGACTCGATCCTGGGACTCCAGGATCACACCCTGGGCCGAAGGCAGCCAAACCAGTGAGCCACCTAGGCTGCCCTAATTTATTAGTTTTAATTAAAATTGTCACAGATGGCTAGTTACAACCATGTTCAGCAGTGCAGAAGTAGATCTTTATTTCACAAAGGGCATATCCCTGGAGTACTGTGAGGGCTGAGTCAAACTCTAGATGGAAACAGGCTTTGAGGGGCATGGTATCCAGCACAGACAGGCTGGAACCGTGAGGCCTTGCAGCACAGGCACCTCTATGGAATTCAAATCTGGTTTACAACCCTGAATGCCTTCTGCCAACTCCAATTCAGGAGACCCTGAGCCAAGGAGTAAAAAAGAGCAGTGACTCTCCAAGGAGTCAGATAGGAGGCCAGGGATCCTTTAGCCCTCCATGTCTTCTGAGGAAAAGAATTATGGATATTTCCCCTCTCTTCAGAGCTTACTGTTGTAACAGATACCTATTCCTTGAAACAAAAATGCTCAAGAGCCATCTCCATAATTGAAAGGAAGGCTGAGTATAATTGACTGCCAGCATAAATAATGGATATAAACAAGTAGAGAATACCCTGCCCTCCCAAACAATTCAGGTACCACTTTAAGAGAAGGAGGGTAAGGGGATGAAAAATAACTTCCTAATGAGGGCCAAAGGGATAATGAACCGGCCTGGATTTCATTAGTTCAGGGGGGCGGCAAAAAGAACTAAATGGAAAATTAAACTCTAGTGAATAGCTTCTTCTGAGACTAATGACAATCAAAAGGTTCAACAAAGTAAGAAAATCACTTCATAATAACTTTATTCATATACAACTTTCTGGTTTTCCTCCCTTTCCAAATTCTAAAGGAATCCTCTCTATTAGCAAAAAAGCGTCAGCTATATCCACATTTTCCAAGGACTTTCTTCTTCCCCAAACCAACATTCAATATCCCAAGAAGAGAAAAACCAAAGGTAACAGATAAGAAAATCTGGAATTTTTATTTTCTCTCACATAGCCATAACTAACATCTCTCACTAAGTCTCCTGGGCCTATATTTATACTTTTGATCTCTAACAAAAGAGTTTCTTATGTAACTAAAGGCTACATCTTCAGCACGGGAATGGGAAAAGGGGAGTTAATGTGTATTACGGCAGTTAGCAATAGATTGTGTAGGATATATTTTTCTCCCAAATAAAAATATACATAAGTACAAAAGGTACTGGATACAGATTTTACCATCCACTGGACACACTAATGAAAATAGTTATATAATTCATTAGTTTTTTTTTATTTAAAAGTCGATTATGTGTGCAGTCAATTTCACATCACCACAATGCATACAATATTGACATATATGGATCATTCCTGATAAAGGGCTGTGGGTTAAGGATGTCTTGAAAATGAAATATAGTCCCAAGTCCTGACTACAGTTGCAGTCTTCATCTGACTACCATTCAAGTCCCTGCTAAAAACCAACTTAATAGAGCAAGAGTGTCAGGAAGGCAATCTAAGGACAGCCTCTGTGTCCATTCTGCTAAGGGGAGTCTATATTGCATCCCAGTTAAAACAGAACAATGTTCACTGGATTTGTTCTCTACATTACAAGTTCATTGGACCCTGACTTCTTATATGCCCTCAAATTTTGTTCAAAGTCTATATAAGGAATAGACTGGAGAAGAAAAAAAAAATTTCTGCACTTTCTGAAAAAATTTTTGATAAAAATACTGTCTAGTACATGGTATAATGTCTACTATAGAAATGCTTTTTTAAAAAAAAGATTTTATTTATTTATTCATGAGAGACACAGAGAGGCAGAGACACAGGCAGAGGGAGAAGAAAGCTCCACGCAGGGAGCCCAATGTGGGACCCGATCCCAGGACTCCAGGATCACACTCTGGGCCGAAGGTGGTGCTAAACTGCTGAGCCATCCAGGCCACCCCTATAATAATGCTTTTAATTGCACCAAAACAATAAAGTACTTAGGAATAAACCTAACCAAAAAAGTAAAAGATCTGTACTCTGAAAACTGAGGAGGACACAAAGAAATGGAAAAGTAGTCTATGCTTATGGATTCAAAGAACGAACACTGTTAAAATGTCTCTTTTTACCCAAAGAAAACTACACATTTAATGCAATCCCTATCAAAAGTCCACCAGGAGGGGCACCTGGGTGGCTCAGTTGGTTAAGGGTGGCCCTTTGGCTCGGGTCCTGGGACTAGAGCCCCACCCCATGTCAGGGAATCTACTTCTCCTTCTCCCTCTACCTGCTGCTCCCCTGCTTATACTTTCTCTCTCTGTCAAATAAATAAATAAAATCCTTTTTTTTTTTTTTTTAAGATCCTATCCATTCATGAGAGACACACAGAGAAGAGCAGAGACATAGGCAGAGGGAGTAGCAGACTCCCTGCAGGGAACTTGATGCAGGACTCGATCCCAGTACTCTGGGATCACAACCTAACTCAGAAGCAGACACTCAACCACTGAGCCACCCAGGCGTCCCTAAATAAATAAAATGTTACAAAAAAAATTCCACCAGCATTTTTCACAGAGCTACAAGAAACAATCCTAAAATTTGTATGGAACCAGAAAAGACCTCAACTAGCCAAAACAATCCTGAAAATGAAAAACAAAATTGGAGGCATCACAACTCTGGACTTCAAGCTATATTACAAAGCTATAGTCATGAAGAAAATATGGTATAAAAACAGATACATAGATCCATCATATAGAATAGGAAACCCAGAAATGGACTCACAAGTATACAGTCCATTAATCTTCATCAAAGCAGGAAAGAATATCCAATGGAAAAGACAGTCTCTTCAACAAATAGTGTTGGGAAAACTAGACAGCAGATTGAAGCTGGGTCAGTTTTTTATATCATATACAAAAATAAACTCAAAATGGTTGAAAGACCTAAATGTGAGACAGGAAACTATCAAAATCCTAGAGAACACAGGCAGCAACTTCTTTGACCTCAGCTGCAGCAACTTCTTATTAGACATGTCACCAGAGGATAGGGAAACAAAAGCAAAAATGAACTATTGGGACTTCATCAAGATAAAAAGCTTCTGCACAGTGAAGGAAACAATCAACAAAACTAAAAGGCAGCCTACAGAATGGGAGAGGATATCTGCAAATGACGTATCTGATAAAGGGTTAGTATCCAAAATCTATAAAGAACTTATCAAACTCAACACCCCAAAAAACAAAATCCAGTTGAGAAATGGGCAGATGGACAGACATTTCTCAAAGAAGACATACAAATGGGTAACAGACATGTGAAAAGATGCTCATCACTTATCACCAGGAAAATACAAATCAAAGCCACAATGATACCACCATATACCTGTCAGAATGGCTAAAATTAACCACACAAGAAACAACAGGTATTGGTGAGGATGAGGAGAAAGGAGAGCCCTCTTATCCTGGTGATGGGAATGCAAACAGGTGCAGCCACTCTGGAAAACAGTATGGAGGTTCCTCAAGAAGTTACAAATAGAAGTGTTCTATAATCTAGCATTTGCACTACTAGGTATTTACCCAAAGGACACAAAAATACTGACTTGAAGGCATACATGCACCCCAGTGTTTACAGCAGCATTATCAACAATAACCAAACTACAGAAAGAAGCCAAAGTCCATCAACTGATGAATGGATAAAGATGTGGTACATATACGCACACACACCATTTGCAACAACATGGTTGGAACTAGAGTTATTATGCTAAGTGAAAACAGTCAGAGAAGGACAAATACCATATGATGATTTCAGTCATGTGGAATTTAACAAACAAAATAGATGAACATATGTGGGGGACCAATCATAAAATATTCTTAATGATGGAGAAACAAACTGAGGGCTAATGGAGAGAGGTGGATAGGGAATGGACTAGATGAGGGATGGGTATTAAGGAGGGCACTTGTTATGATGAACACCGGGTATTGTATTTAAGTGATGGATCACTGAATTCTACTCCTGAAACCAATATTGCACTGTATCTTAAATAACTAGAATTTAAATAGAAATTTGAAAAGAAAAATAAATTTTAGGGACGCCTGAGTGGCTCAGCAGTTGAGCATTGCCTTTGGCCCAGGGCGTGATCCCGGGGTCTGGGATCGAGTCCTGCACCGGGCTCCTTACAGGGAGCCTGCTTCTCCCTCTGCCTAGGTCTTTGCCTCTCTCTGTGTCTCTCATGAATAAGTAATAAAATCTTTAAAATAAAAAAAAGAAATTTAAAAAATGAAAATGCTTTTAGATCAGTTCTTACTAGTACCAAGAAAAAGCTTGTTTCTCAGCAGAAAACCAATATAAATATTGGCAATCTTATTAAATGATAATTATGTAATTTATCATATTTACCTTTTTCTCTTGGCTGCCAGGACATTCAGAACTACTTAATCTTTAGGTCTTATAACCAAAGTAGCCAAGGTGATTATAATGCTTGTTTTCTCCAACCTCATAACCACAGAGTTTAAATTATTTTTAATTTATATTTAAGCAGTCTTCTATATATATTCTTTTACTAAAAGCTACTTAAGGTCTTTTTAATTAGCAGGCAAACTAATAAACAGTATACTACCACACCATGAGGACAGCATTAATCACTGTTATCACAATATGGTGTCAATGATGGTTCACTTGGTAAGTTTCTAACCTAAGACAGGCATTCAGAAGTGAAGTAAACACAGGCAGGGCAGTGGAGAGGGAGGCATACAACAGGACACAGCATCCTTCAGGAAAACAGTGGGGGAAAGGGAATGTGCTCTCAAACATAGGTAGATAGGGATTGCAATATAAATTCTACAGAGGGAAGATACTACTTTTTTACAGATAGGAAGACAGATGGCAACAAGCTCAAGTAACTTGTCCCAGTCCTCTGTTCTCTCCACCGTATGACACTGCTGTGCCATGAGCCACTGCTGTTAACTTAGCCTTCAAAGATCATGGAGATGGCTGTAAGGACCATAGAAGACAACCACAGATGGGGAAAGAGACCACATCTGCTAAAAAATGACATTAACTCAAGGCATTCTCATTGCAGCTTAGTAAGTATGTACACAGTCTTACCATTTCTTTTTTTTTTTTTAATTTTTTATTTATTTATGATAGTCACACACACAGAGAGAGAGAGAGAGAGAGGCAGAGACACAGGCAGAGGGAGAAGCAGGCTCCATGCACCGGGAGCCCGATGTGGGATTCGATCCCGGGTCTCCAGGATCGCGCCCTGGGCCAAAGGCAGGCACCAAACTGCTGCGCCACCCAGGGATCCCAGTCTTACCATTTCTAACATTTAAGAGTATAATGGGGAAGGGGTGGCAAAGAGGAAACCTGCAGTTAACAAATACCTCTTGGTGCCAGGGACTAGAGTAGCTATTACACATCCCATTTCATTTTCACAACAATCCTATGAGACAGGTATTCCCATGTGAGAATACTTTGGTCCTACCAATAGTCCAACTCGACAAATATTTACCCAACACCAGATTACCAGCCACCTAGTAGTA
This sequence comes from Vulpes lagopus, assembly GCF_018345385.1. Lineage (NCBI taxonomy): Eukaryota > Metazoa > Chordata > Mammalia > Carnivora > Canidae > Vulpes > Vulpes lagopus. Next base: position 105,866,667 of record NC_054830.1, on the reverse strand, counting down.
TCCTGCAACCCACAGTATTTCCTGCCTAGAGTAGCCTTCTAGCTAGTATTAGAACTGGGTCTCCCACCCAGGTATGCCTAACTTCAAAAGCAGTTCTTGTCCCACCACCAGACACTGTTGCTGCTTCTGAGCTTTGCTGAGGATGTGCTGAGCCCAAAAGCACTTCAGGAACAACCAAACCCTTAGGACGCCGGGGTGGCTCAGCGGTTGAGCAACTGCCTTCAGCTCAGGGCGTGATCCTGGAGTCCCACATCGGGCTCCCTGCATGGAACCTGCTTCTCCCTCTCCTTGTGTCTCTGCCTCTCTCTGTGTCTCTCATGAAAAAACAGATAAAATCTTTAAAAAAAAAAAAAAAGGAACAACCAAACCCTAACTATAACTACCAAACACCTCTGCTGTCAATTCCCAAGAAAAACAAATTCAGGTCAAATAGAAAAGTCTCTCACTATGTGCTATAAGCCCCTTAATACAAAGACCAGAATCTGCTGATCTGGAGCCTGGAAAGACCCACAAGGCTCAGCAGAGGGATTGGTGGGCCAGTAGAATAATGGATACCCCAAGGACTGGACAGCTCAGCCCTTTAGCCAAAAACTCTTCTATCATTTCCTCCTGCCATTCTTGGCAGGCACTAATCCACACTTCAATTACTTTATGTGTTGACGGATTGCTGAACTGAATTTATCTAATGCTAGGTTGGGCCTAGGTTGCCATGTGGGAATGGATTCCTCCAGGGATCAGTAAGAACACAGATGAGATTTCCAATCACATCCTTATCAATCATAATCATTAGGATCCTATGCAGGAAGCTGGTAATGAATTAAAGGCCAATTTATCAGCCTCATCAGGCATATAGCTCTTGCTGTGGAAAAAACAGGGCCTTCAGTCCCTCCCAAACCAAAGGAGCACTAAGGTCCCAGGATACCCAGAGATGCCCAGGGCGTGGCATCCCAGCTCAGCCAACGCTGCTGGAGCACCACCAAGGACAAGCACCAGGCCAGGCCCTACAGGGGCTCCAGGATGCAAATGATATCAACTGGTTTTAGCTCAGGATCAAGAAAGGGGTATAAAGCAAATCCATATATTACTATAATATAAGGCTTTACGCGAGCTTCAAGCAAGAGGGTGTGGTAAGCAAGAGGAATATAAGTAAGACTACTGGGAGCAACAAGAGAGGAGAAAATTCGGAATAACCCTGAAATAGGAGTAGAAAGGACAACTTTTTTCTCACGTTTTCCTTGCTTTACGTTTTCTGATTACTACAGAAATATATAATCACCATATTTTAAAAATCAAACATTACAGGAATATGTAATCATCCTATAATCCCTATAATCATCACTTTTCTTCAAGAATAATGATTGGAGCACCTAGGTGGCTCAGTTGGTTACACAACCGACTCTCAGTTTGGCTCAGGCCATGATACCATGGTCATGAGATCAGGCCCTGCAACAGGGTCCATGCTCAGCAAGAAGTCTGCTTCAGATTTGTTCCCCCTCCTTTTCCCCCACCCTCTACTTCTTCCCCCACACCTCCCACCCCATTCACACTTTCTTTAAAAAAAAAAGCTATTTTTTTAAGATTTTATTTATTTGAGAGAGACAGAGCAAGCACATGCATGTAAGAAGACGAGAAGTGGGGGAAAAATGGGGAGAAGCAGACTCCACACTGAGCACGGAGCCCAACATGAGGCTTGAGCTCAGAACCCTGAGATCATGACCTAAGTCGAAACCAAGAGTTGGCTAACTAACTGAGCCACCCACCCAGGTGCATTCCCAAAATAGTAATTATTAATATTGCACACTTTTTTCTATATAAACATTCATATACATTATTACTAATAATTTTTTCAAGAATAGGATCACATCATATGTATTGTCATATGACACATTTTCTACCATCTAGCAGTATACTTTCGGTATTATTCCATGTACAGCACATGTGCATCTACCTCATTTCTCAACAGTGACACAGTATTCCATTGAAATGGACATAAAAATCAGTATGGGGATCCCTGGGTGGTGCAGCGGTTTAGCGCCTGCCTTTGGCCCAGGGCGCGATCCTGGAGACCCGGGATCGAGTCCCACGTCGGGCTCCCAGTGCGTGGAGCCTGCTTCTCCCTCTGCCTGTGTCTCTGCCTCTCTCTCTCACTGTGTGCCTATCATAAATAAATAATTAAAAAAAATTTTAAAAAATCAGTATGATTTTAACAGGTAGAAATTATGTAGGCTAAGAGGCAAGAGAACAGAGAAATAGAGAAGTAGGAAAAAAGCTTCAGAACAAAAAAATAACATGAATATAGGCAAAGAAGAAGTCAAGTTCAGGACAATCAGAGAACAGAAGCAGTTCCATGCCTAGAAGATTAGGTTAAGTGTGTAAAGGGTCATTGTAGGAGATAAGAAGGAAAGAAAGAGGTTGTGGAGCCTCAAAATCCATGCTGAGAAATTGGACCTTAAATCTTTAAGCAATGGGGAAGCATTTCTTTGGGGGGAAAATCATGTTAGAAGAACATTGGCTAATAGTAGAGAATGTATCTGGAGAAAGATACACCTGTTGCTGGGGAAACTGGGCAAGGAGACATACTTTAGTAAAAAGTCATGCAGTGTGAACGTGACTGGGCACTGGGAATGAAAACAAAGTGATGGGACCAGGTAGAGCAAGGCGACTGTTAAGACTAAGCTGATGGGGAGGGAGGAGGAAGGGAGACTACAAAGTTCAAAGGTAGGGTAACTGGGAGGATGATGATGTCAACAATTAAGTAAGACATTAAGGGCATGAAGGAGTTTTGAAGGATATTATCCTAAGTTTGGCTTAAAAGTGTGTGTAGCACCAATGAGACAGGTGGATATATATCAAGCAGCTGAAAATATGAGTTCAGGACTTAGAGGGTGAGGCTAAGGCTGGAAACACAGGCTTGGGAGTCATCTGCATAGCAATCAATGAGGCTGAAGCCAGAAATCTCTGAGGCAGAAAGGAAAGAGAAGACACAGTATTTATGACAGCTTTGAAAAATGGCTACATCTGAGAAATAGGAGGGAGAAAAAGTATCAGGTTAGAGGTAAGAAGGGACTTTAGTGAAATAACAGATATAGAAACAATATGCCAAATTTAACTTCTATGTAAATGAGTTATTAAAATAATAAATTATTATATTTCTTGGCTTCTTTCCTTCCTTCCCTCACCTAGCTGTAACTACTGTAACTTCCTAGGGTTAGGAACCAGACAACAGCAGCCCAAACTCCAGGACTCTAAGCTGCACCCCATAGCCATTCCTTCATTCGTAACCCAACATTCTGCTCAGTCCTACCTCTCTCCCTATCTAACTAACAGGTGATAGGTACCCAGAGGAATGACAATGAATAGTGTCTTGCAAATGACAGGTGCCATGAGGTCCATGCTCTGTGGTGAAGAGCAAGGCCACAAGGACACTGAAAGACTCTTGAGAACTAGGATGGGGCTGATGGGCCACAGGTCTGAGATGAAACAACAGCTGGTGGGTCAATGGACTAGAGTAGGGGGCAGTCATATTAAGTTCTGGGGCAGAAAGCGATAAAGCAGGTGTGAGGCTAGAGGCAGAAGCAGCTAGAAGCAGAGGAGAACTACAAAGTTCTCTAACAATGGGGAAGGAAAAAGCCTCCCCAGGGAAAAGGTTACCAGACCACCCCCTCCCTGTCCCAAGGCCACATGTGGCAAGTATCCAGTCACCCATCCACTTCCAGGTGCCCATCCTCTCTTCCCACAAGGCAGTTGAGGCAGTTCTCACCTATGTCTACCATACTCAGGAACCTCCCTACCCTGACCCTGTACCACACTGTGCCTCTGCTCCAGGCTCTATCCTTCACCCTCTCTTTCCATGGTGAGCTATTATTAAGCCCATCAAGCTTCTACCTCTGGAGCACAGTCTCCTCTGAAAAGATGACACGGAAATCTGACCCTCTGCTTCCTTCCTGCTGCTGCTCAGCTCACAACAGTTCTTTCATTCACTCGCTTAGCAAACATTTGCTGACTGCTGACTAGGTGCACTTTCCTTTTTGTCATTTCTCTTACAAAGAATAGTGAAGTCAAAAACATGATGAAACATTTTCAAAATCCACACCACTCCTGGTCACTTGATTGACTGAGAATAAAGCTTTTTTAATAAGCAAGACTGCACTCTCCATGGGAACACATGCCTATGTTCTCAAATGGCAGGGCTCAGCTCATTCTACCTGAGAAGCAGAGGGTAACTTTTGGTGCCAACTCCACCAGCCCACCAGGCTCCTATCCACATACTTAGTTGGGGCAACTTCTGGGGCAGTGAATGGAAGAGCTGTCCTAAAAAAGGTTGCTTCCCACATGCCTCAGCTCCAAGCTATTCTAGCTAGAAGCCCAGCAAGACTGCCTATCCTGCAGCAAATATGTCCAAATCAACTCTTTCAGGAAAGACTCGCTTCCATCCCAAGGGAAACTACATTGTCAGCTCCTTCAGGGCTGTCTCATATGTAAAAAGCTACTTTGGTCAAGCTCATGAGCTCCTGAGGCAGCCCGTAAGTGATGATTCCACCAGGTATGGTTATAAAAACATAACCATTTTTACCTAATGTAGGACCACCTAAAGGACTACTCACTCCCAAACTCCCCGATGGGATGGCCATGGCTTTAATGGGCTCACGTCATAGTTTGACTTCTTTCTTGGTCCAATCCTGCTTCCTTCCCTTTCCTATCACAAGTGTTAGAATAACCATACTGCACCCCAGCCTCTATCACAATGTCTGCTTCAGGAAAGCCCAACCGAAAACTTTTTTAAACTTGTGAGGGTGCCTACACCATGTGCGCCCTACTCATAGTAGGACCCCAAGTTCCAGTGTGGTTAGAACACTGCCTTAGAAGAACCTAGAAACAAGTAAATATTCCCTCTGTGACTATGCAACATCTGGAGGATTCCCCCAAAAGACCTTTTGTGAACTCAAGTAAACAGTGATCAAAGATTAAAAGTGTCTTGTACCACCACCAATCATAAGCACGTTTCTTTAGTTAGAGCAACCTACCCCTCTATTCAATCACTAGTTCAGATCATCTACCCTCCCTGGAACCTCTGACTCCCCTCTCTCAGTGGAGGTCTGGCCATCTCCGTCACAGACCACACAAAAGCTATCAGATAAGGTTTCCCAACTTCCCCTTTCCAAATAAATGGAGTTCACCTTTCAAGAACCTTACCTCTTACCCACCCTCTTTTCTAGATCTTTCATCTGTCTGTGTACTAGAGTCTTTACAACATCATTTATACATAGTCTTGAGTTTCTTCAACATGAAAGAACTTTGAAAATGTTGTACTACATGGAAGAAAAACAGACACAAAAGTAACATATTGTATGACTCCACTTGTAAGAAATACCCAGAAGAGGTAAATCTATAAAGACAGAAAGAAGGCTGGTGGCTGCCAAGGGCTAGAAAGAGGGGACAATGTAAGAGTAACTTCTTAATAGGTATGGGGTTTCCCTTTGAGGTGATGATAACGTTTTGGAACCAGATAGAGGTGATGATTTCGAATGTATTAAATGACACTAAAGTGCTCACTTTAAAATGGTTAACTTAAAAAAAAAATAAAAATAAAAAATAAAATGGTTAACTTTAGAGACACCTGGGTAGCTCAGCGGTTGAGCGGCTACCTTCAGCCCAGGGCATGACCCCAGAGTCCCAGGATCGAGTTCCACATCGGGCTCCCTGTATAGAGCCTGCTTCTCTATCTGCCTATGTCTCTGCCTCTCTGTATCTCTCATGAATAAATAAAATCTTTAAATAAATAAAATAAAATGGTTAACTTTATATTATGTGAATTTCAAACAGAGGAAAACTTCCCTGTCTTACACTCCTTCTAGGTACTACATTTCTTTATTTCCTTTCTTTTCTCTTATACGGAGAAACTTCGCCATAGTTATCTACACCTGAATGTACCACCTCACCTCCCATTCACTCCACAGCCCATTCCACACTACTCCCAACCAGTGATACCGACTGATGCTTCTTACTCCCCACATCTTGAGATTTTGTGGCAGCACCTGACACAGAGATCAGTATCTCAGTCCAGAAGTACTCTGCCCTGACTGGAGACTGCAAATCTCCGATTACCTCCTATCTCTACAGTCTCTCCTTCCTGGGGTTTCTTTGCCAGCTTACCTTCTTCTGCCTACCTTGAAGAGTTAAGATTTCTCAGGAATGAGTGCTTGGCTGTCTTCTGGGGCATCTCTCTCTCTCTCTCTCTCTCTCTCTCTCACACACACACACACACACACACACACACACACACACAAAGAATGCACAGAAATAAAACAGAAGGATCTACTAGGTCGTAAAACATATTGCAAAGTCTATATAAAAAAGGTCTGGTAACTGGCACATGAATAGACAGAATTAGCAATGGGACAGGGAAGAAAATTAAAAAATAGACCAAACTGCATATGAAAATCTAATACATAATAACAGTAACATCTCAAATCTGTGGAGAAAGGAAGACTTTTTAATAAGCATCTTTGGGATAATTTAACAGACATATGGAAAAAGATAAAATTAACTTCATTCCTCATGCCTATGGATCAGGATAAATTCCAAACAAATTATATTTAAACATTAAAAAATGAAACTATACAAGTACCAGAGGAAAACAAAGGTGAATTCCTCTATAACCTAAAAATAGAGAGTAAGTTTCCTATTCATCTTTCAAAATGTAGAAAAAATAACAAAAATATTAATAAATTTGATGATGCAAAAATAAGTTCATAAAAATTTTAAGATGCATAGAAAATATCATAAGTAAAAGACAAATGACAAACTAGGAAAAAATTTGCAACTTAATATAGACGAAGTGTTAAAAATACTAATCCATTAAGCGCTTTTAAAAATACAGAAAAGTCCCATAACCCTATAGAAAAAAAAAAGATGTAAAAGGTAGTTCACAGAAAAATAAATACAATGCCACTTAACTAAAAAAGATGTTCAACTTTTCCTAAATATGAGAAAGGTCCAAAAAAACTGTAGTAGGCCTTCTGCATCATAGGAATGAAACCATTTATCACCTATCAGACTGGCAAATATCTACCTACAGGTAAGACTACAGGCAAAGGGGGAGTTACAAACAATGCTGACAGAAATGCCAAATGGTACAATCCCTATGGAAGCAACTGGACAACCTCTAATACAAATTGTAACTGCACTTATCCTTTGATCCAGAAATGTGATCTAGGAATTGTTTCCAAAGACGTATTATCAACAAACTGAATGATCCTGGAAGCCAATTCTTCTGACCTAAATGATGGGGGAACAGAAGACTAGCTGAGGACAAAGCACCAGCCCCGGGTTGCACATTGATAAGTCCTTGTAACAGGTAGAAGGCCACTCCTCTACGGACTCAGCTGCCTCGATGTTCATACTTTGTTAAGGGCAGAAGGCAATCTTAGCCCGACCCCCAGGAGCCTATAAGTCTACTTTAGCATATAAAAATTCCTTTAGAAATCTTTAGAAACGCCTGGGTGGCTCAGTGGTTGATTATCTGTCTTTGGCTCGCCTGGGTGGCTCAGTGGTTGATTATCTGTCTTTGGCTCGGGTTGTGATCCTAGGGTCCTGGGATTGAGTCCCACAATGGGCTCCCTGTGGGGAGCCTGCTTCTCCCTCTGCCAGTGTCTCTGCCTCTCTTTCTTTGTCTCTTATAAATAAACAAAATCTTTAAAAAAAAAAAAAAAAAAAGAAAGAAAGAAAGAAAGAAAGAAATTTCCTTTATCTCTAAACTCCCAAGATACGTGTTGGCGATCACCCCCCAAGCACATGGCCCACAGATACACATCTGAAGGGTCTCATGACTCAGGTTTTATTACACAGTAATAAATGAGCTTTTCCCAACAGCAGCTAGCCCCTTCAAGGTCCTGGAAACCTTGCTTCCAAAATTCTTTAGAGAGTACAGCTATCCCCAAACCCCTCCCAACTCCCAGGTACATAATTAGCCACCCCTCACAGGCCAGAGGCAGCCGCTCTTCCTGCCAACAGGTACTGTCCCCAGGCTTTAATAAAACCACCACTTTGACCAAATACATCTCAAGAATTCTTTCTTGGTCGTCGGCTCTGGATCTCACCTATATTCCAAAACTTCATCATATAGACACTGTGAACTAAGCCACTACACCACCAAATTTGGGTAATTTATTACACAGCCCTAATTGGTAATATGGCTCTGAAGATGGGAGAAGGGGTTCACATCAAGACCCAGTAAATCAGTTTTATGAGACCTTAAGCCATCTGGTTTGGCTGGAGAAGCAGGCAAGCAGAGCTAGGGACTTAGAACAGCTAAGGTTCTTGAGGCCAGCTCTCTTTGCCTGATCATCCATCCAACAAGGGTGTGGAAGTGAAAGGTAAGGAAGAAGGTAGAGAAGGGGAAGCCCCTCACAGGCTCCACTGCTGGTAAGGAACATATGATCTCCCAGTCTTCAGATTTACACTAAAAAATCTTTAAGTACTTTAGTTTCTTTTTTTCTTTCCTTTCTTCTTTTTTTATTATTTATTTTTCATTCTTTCCTGGACACTCAGACTTTCAACTATATGGCCTTTAAAAAGAAAAAGGAAATTTAACAAAAATGTAGGCTGTTATTTGGTACAAATTTCTCCTTTGTAAGCTTCCCTTTTATATATGTATCTATTTCTGCAGATAATTGACCCCAACTGTGATATCTGAATAGTTTTAAGAAAGTACATTCTGCTCTACTTGCAAAGAAAGTGGAACCTTGGCCTCTTCCTTAAGACAGGCAAAATGGAGGGGGTTGCAAGATGCCTGGCTTATTTGTTTCCAAAAGGAATCCTGCCCCTAGGCGTAGGCCCAGTTCTTGTGCCCAGCAGGGAGCAGGCCTTTGTTCAGAGAGCACCACAAGTGTGATGCATGGGCACAGCACCAAAAACAAAGCAGAAATGTTCCATCTTTGGACTCAGGACAAGCGCAGCCTGAAAACAACAGGAGATGGAGAGTGCTGGTTACCAGTGAAATATCTTTTATAGTGTTGTTGTTCCTGATGACTTTGTTCAGGCCTCAAATCAGTGTGACCTCATTCTTTACTAAGTATGTTCCATGGAGGCTTTAAAATAAATCATGAGATAAATCCAGTTCCAACACAGGAGAAAGCTGATGCTACTGAGCCAACATTGTCGGCAATCTTACAGAGATCATTAGGACCCATCTCTCTTCCAATATTTCTCCACGTCTCATGCCTGAAAAGGACCCAACAATACAATTCTCCAGCCAACATCACCTCCATCAAAGCATCAGAGTAACCTACAGGACCCTCCTGGCTTGTTCACCGAGTGTGAAAAACACTGTTCTTCATCCATCGTGATCAGTGGAGGTCCTCAAAACTCTCTATACAACTCTTGCCCACCACACTGCTATCATCCACACATTTTTCTAAGGCACTTGTGAATCCATATTTAAACATGCATTTACTACTGATTGTGAGGGGTAGGTTATCTCTAGTTTGTCCTAGATTTAGTTCCCCCTGATCTAGTGACCAGGACTGGTTGAACCTGTCCACGTTTCCAGGATCTTCACCCTTCAAGTTTGTGTTGGGTAAAGAGAAGCTCAGTACATATTCAAGATTAAATGAATTTTTCTTGACTAACTTTAATTTTCCAAATCAAAGAATCCCATGCTCACTGTCCTTATATCCAAACACACTTCCCTTGATCCTATCCAAAAGGTCAAGTAGCAATCCCATACATGCTCACATTTGTCATACTAAACCAGCGAGTCCAGGATCACAGGTTTAAACAGCAGGGGAATGCGTAAAGGAGGAAGGGTGTCTCTCATAAACCAGCGCTCACCTTCAGGAGGGGGACAACATCTGTAGGAAAGTGGTAAATGATGACATTTACTTGTTCTTCCTCCTGGTGGGTGAATACACTGGAAGCATAGAGCCTACTTCTGACATGACTCTAATTTCTATGTGTGCTAAAGAAACAAGAGGTGTCCTTTCCCCCACTGGAAAGGCAAGCCACTAAAAATCTCAAAATTTTGAGAAAGGCAGAGCCAAACACAAAATCCTCACACTGCTTAATTAAGGACAAAAGGGTGATACAGAGGAATTCATTCTGTCAGTAATGAGCAAATATTTATTGAATGCCTGCTTTGAGCTAAGCACAGCGCTGGGCCTTGAAGATCCAAATGTGAGCAAGACTAAGACCAAAATCCCTATTCTTTAAGAGTTTACATTGTAGCATGGAAACAAACAACATGAGTAAAATACATGCTATGAGACAGTAAGTACAAAGGAGCAAAACAACACAGGGAAAGGGATTTGAAATGTCAAGGAAGGAAAAAAAATTTTTTTCAGATGGTGGCCAGTGAAGGCCTTGTTTGAGAAAGTCACTTCTTTCTTTTTTGGAATAATTTTAGATTTACAGAAAACTTCCAATGATAGTACAGAGTCCCAAGAACTCTTGCACACCTTTTTTTTTTTTTTTCTTGCACACCTTTAATCCAGTTTCAGTTCCCCTAATATCACCTTATACTACTGTGGTACCTTTATCAATATTAAGAAACCAACACTGGTACATTAATAGTAACTGAACTCCAGACTCATCATGACTCACTAGTTTTTCCATTAATGTTTTCTTTCTGTTCCAGCATACAAATTAGAATATCACACTGCATTTAGGTGTCATGTCTTCTCTGGTCTATACTTGGGGTTTTTTTGTTTGTTTGTTTTGTCTTATTTTTTAAGTAGGCTCCATGCCTAGCATAGGTCTTAAACTCGTGACCCTGTGATCAAGAGTCATATGCTCTACTAACTGAGCCAGCCAGGCATCCCTGTGATAGTTTCTTGGTCTTTCCTTATCATTACCATGACAGTTTGAGGAGTACTGATCAAATATTGTATAGAATGTTCCTCAATTTAAATCTATTTGATGCTTTTCTCATTAGTCTGGGCTTACTGGTTGCAAGGAAGAACACCACAGAGGTGAAGAGGTCCACATTCTCACATCCAACCAGGGGGTCCCTCCTATCCATATGACAGCACTGGTAAGCTCCCTCTTGATGACAGGTAACACTAACACTTACCAGGTCTCTCCACTGAAAGTCACTATTTTTCCCCTTTCCATAAATGGTTCTTTATAAGTGAGTCACTAAGTCCACACCACACTCAAAAGATTTAAGCTCTACTTAAATCCTAGAGGGAAAAGCACCTATATATATTATTGGAATTTTTCTGTAAGAGAGATTCTTCTGTAAGAGAATCTTCTGTAAGAGAGATTTATCATTTCTCTCTTATTTATTCATTCAACCATTTGTTTATACAAGTTCATACTGATATATATTTATTTTATATTTTGGGTTATAATATAATACTACATTACATTGCTTAAATCATTCCAGCTTTGGCCATCGGAAGACAAGTTTACTTCTGATTAAAGACCTAAGAAAAGTGAGGGAGCTGCCTACAAACCTGTCTCGGAGAAGAGTATCCTAGGTCCCAAGGTGTGATGGGCCTGATGCATTCAGGGAACATGAGGGTGGCCAAGGTGGCTAGAGGATAGGGAACATGAGAGAGTAGTAGGAAATAAATCAAAAAGGTAATGGTGAGCCATATCACAGGGATGTATGTGTAAGCCATGGAAAGGATTTTGACCCTTTATATGAGAAGGCAGGCCAATATATATTTTTGGGCACAGAAATAAATGATAAAAGAATCACTCTAGCTACTGTATTGAGAAAGGATTGTAGATGATAAGGACAGAAGAACGGCCAGTTAAGAGCCTACTCCAATCATGGTGGTCGGAGGAGTGATCAGACTCGGCATATACTCTGAAGAGAGAGCTGCAGGAATGCACTGTCAGAATCTGAGTATGAGGGATGCCTTGGTGGCTCAGCAGTTGAGCATCTGTCTGCCTTTGGCTCAGGGCGTGATCCTGGAGTCCCAGGATCGAGTCCCACACCAGGCTCCCTCCAAGAAGCCTGCTTCTCCCTCTGCCTGTGTCTCTGCCTCTCTCTGTGTCTCTCATGAATAAATAAAATCTTTAAAAAAAAAAAAAAAAAAAGAAGCTGAGTATGAGTGGGGCACCTGGCTGGCTCAATTAAGCATATGACTCTTGATCTTGGAGCTTTGAGTTCTATCCCCACATTGGTGTAGAGATTATTTAAAAATGAAATCTTAAGTGGTGCTTGGGTGGCTCAGTTAGGCTTTTTTTTTTTAAGATTTTATTTATTTATTCATGAGAGACACAGAAAGAGAGAGGCAGACACACAGGCAGAGGGAGAAGCAGGCTCCACGCAGGGAGCCCGATGTGGGACTCGATCCCGGTACTCCAGGATCATGCCCTGGGCTGAAGGCAGGTGCTAAACCACTGAGCCACCCAGGGATCCCCATAGGCATCTGACTCTTGATCTTAGTCCAGGTCTTGCGAATGTGGGTGTGAGAGAAAAGACTCAAAAATGCCTAAGAGGATTCTGTCCTGAATAAGTATAAGGACAGAGTTGCCATTAACTGAAGTGGGGAAGGTTACAGGAGCTCCGTTTTAAACATGTTAAGGCTGAGATGCCTATTAAATATCCACAAACAGATGTCTAGAAAGCAGATGGAGAGAAGAGTCTGGAATTTAGAAAAGTATGGGCTGGAAATTTTAAAAAATCTGGCAATCATCAGCATACACATGAAATTTAAGGCCACTACCCCAGATGGGCTCACCCAGAGCTTTAGTGTAGAACAGAGAAGAGTGGAGGCCCAAGGACTGGGCCTGGGGGCCCTCTGGCTCTGAGAAAAGTCAAGACCTTTTTACCTGTCCTTAAATCAGAGACAATTTTACCAAATTATTTCCATACATTGTATACCAAATACTGATCTGAAGCCCTTCACGCTCAGGTCTCTCAATATGCAATCTTGACCCTTACTTGCCTCTCGGCCTGCTCCTGTGCTGCTGTGCAACTGCTCTCCACCATAAAACAATCATTACTGCCACCACCTCTTTGCAAGCTGTTCCTCTCACCTAGAAAACCCTTCCTACTCTACCTCATCAAATGCCAGCTCTTTTTCAAGCCCCAACTAGTGTTCTTTTTTTTTTTTTTAAGATTTTATTTATTTATTTATGAGAGACCCTGAAAGAGGCAGAGATATAGGCAGAGGGAGAAGCAGGCTCCCTGCGAGGGGCCTGATGTGGGACTCCATCCCAGGACCCCGGGATCATGACCTGAGCCAAAGGCAGGCGCTCAACCACTGAGCCACCCAAGTGCCCCCCAACTAGTGTTCTATTTTCTCTCTGAAATCTAACTACTCTGACTCATAATGAATGACCTCCTTCTCCAAAGCAGCCAATCTCTCTAATACTTTCTGTCTGCCCGACTAGATATTTATCGCTTATTGACCTGTGTGGCTGGTTAACTTTACCTATAAACAGCTCTTATTTATATGTGCTGCAGCTTCCTTTAAGGAGAACAGCATCTCAGCCTTCTCTGTTCCCTCAATAGTAGCCTGGCACAAGTACCAACATATAGCAAATGCTCAATAAATGTGTGAGTTGTTTCTTTTTTTTTTTTAAGATTTTATTTATTTATTCATGAGACACACAGAGACAGAGAGAGAAAGAGAGAGAGAGAGAGAGGCAGAGACACAGGCAGAGGGAGAAGCAGCTCTATGCAGGGAGCCCGACATGGGACTCGATCCCGGGACTCCAGGATCACGCCCTAAGCCGTAGGCAGACGCTTACCCTGAGCCACCCAGGCGTCTCCATGTGAGTTGTTTCATGTCAATTCCATCATCCAGTCAGTCAGCAAGCTCCTCGAAGGTAGGGGCCTGACTTTTATCTCAGCCTCATGGGGCACTGGGCAGGGCATAGATGGGCAGGCCCTCAGTATTGCTTATCATCAAAGAGGTTGATGACAGTGTCCCTGTCCCTGGGGGTTCTATCATCTTGGCACAAAACAATAGGAACATGTGTTCTGTGCTTGCTGCCCTATCTTGCCTGAAGCCACCTACTTCCTTGTCAAGAGAGAATTACCCAGGGACCACAGGGAGAGGAAATCCTAGGGCATCTGACATGTGATATGGAAGAGGGACAAGAGATACTCAAACCCTGGTGCTGTCCTAACAACCCAGAATAGAGGTTGTCCCAGCTGAGATGCAGGGCAGAAGAGAAGAATCAGAAAACATGAGCACTTCAACTTTGGTGAATCTCTTCTAAGAACATAGTCAGAGGGTACATAAAAATATACACAAGGAAAAAATACACACACACACACACACACACACACAAACACACACACACAAGGATGTTCACCATAGAATTACTCAGAACAACAGAAAACTGGAAACCACCTAAATGCACAACAATAAGAATCAAATAAGCATCACTTGGTATATTCATACAATTGATAAAGACCAGCGCTTGGATAATGTTCACTGTGTGCCTAATTATGTGCTAGGGGCTCTACCTTTCAAAACTCTGCAAAATGTAAATCCCAATTGCTAAAGGAAAAGTTATCAGCCTCAAAATACGAGGTTCAGAATGACAGCACTTGTGAAACAAAAACTGGAAGAACATAAGCTATTATGTTATCTTTACTTGAGGATGGTGGAATATGAGTGGCAGTGGTGTTGTTGTTTCCCTTTGTGCTTTTCTGTGTTTTCCAAGTTTTCTGCTTAGAAAACATATTACTTTGTCAGCAGGCAAAAAAAAAAAAAATCTATTTTAAAAACAAACATGTAAGAGCCAAATTCTCAACTCTCTAAGCATATGACTGTTAGAAGATTCCTCCTTCTGATGTAAAATATAAGACTCATAGCTTGAATTCTCCCTTCATCCCCCTCCACCCCTACCCACACACCCAAGATAGAGAAAACCCAGGGAAACTGTTAAGACTAACAGCTTCTTGATGAAAAGATCCTGTTTTGTTGATCTTTGATTTTCCACCCTGGAGTTGTCAGCACCCTGTAAGGCATATATTTGGGCACTCGGTAAACATGAAAGGGAAGGAGGAAGTGTGGTGACCTTACAAGGCACAGATGTCACTAATGCAACCAGAGTACCCTACCCTTATGCTACCCCCTCCCCTCCATCGGAGGTCTGATCCTTTACTCTCCTATTTCTAGGCATTGCTCAGGCTGGCCAAGAAGCTCTTAGAACAGACAAATTGCTGACTCTTTGCACCAAAGCATTCATCTTTTTTGTTTTTTTGCTTTTTTCCTTTCCTTTCTCCCTCTTCTTAAAAGGTGATCTTGCCTTTCAGCTAGTATAATGCTCCACACTGAACCAGTGTGGCAGTCTACAGAGAATCATTGAGAGAATGAATTTGAATAATAAAAGCCAGAACAAGGCAATACCTTGGAGACATACTTGGTGTAGTACCTTCAATTTAGAACCTCATTTCAGTGGCTAATGCAGTTGTTGGAGACATTAGCCTAATTTTTGCCAGGAGAGTCCAGCAACACAGCGGTACTAAACATAGGCACAGAGGACCCTGCTCATCTCAGAGACAGAGTGCAGAGAATGAAATTAGCAGCTCTGCACTTCTGGTACAGAGGAAAGCAAATCCTTGCTCCCTTCCCCCAATTCATCACCAATCATGTATAAGATGAAAAAATACAGGAATGTATGTGGGAGTCAGAACCAAGTTCAAGGGGGCAGCCTGGGTGGCTCAGCAGTTTAGCGACACCTTCAGCCCAGGGTGTGATCCTGGAGACCCGGTATGGAGTCCCGCATCGGGCTCCCTGCATGGGGCCTGCTTCTCCCTCTGCCTTCTCCCTTCTCTCCTGCTTCTATCTCTGCGCCTCCCTCCCTCTCTCTCTCTGTCTCTCTCTCTCATGAATAAATAAATAAAATCTTTAAAGAAAAAAAAAAAGAACTAAGTTCAAGGGAAACCAAGACCCCTGAAGAGGCCCCCACAGGGCACTTTGGGACTCCTGGAAAGTTAATTTCAAAGCACATCCAGTAAGTGCAGTCCTACCACACATCTTGTCATTGCTAAGCTCTATATGACCATATGCCTGGGAAGGCTCCACAACCTGCCATCAGGTTAGTTCTGAGGCCAGAGATGCGGAGGAAGGCCCACAGTAATCAGACTGGAAGGGAAAGCTCCGGCTCTAGACATGTCTACAGACTCAGGGACCAGGGCGTTTGTTCCTACAGCAAGAGCTTCCTACTAGCTTGGTTAAAAAGAATCAACATCTGATTTGGCCCAGACTTGCCCTAAGTCTCTCCCCTTGTGGCCAGTCTCCTGGCTGCAGGAGCCAAACAGCTGAGGACCCTCTGCTTTCCAGCAGCTAGGTCAAGAGGGGAGCAGAAGCCTCAGAAGCAGCAACAGAAACAGTCTCTGATGCACTCACCACACACTCTACGTGCCAGCAGTGGGCTCAGCTCAAGGTCTCCTGGCTGCCAGGCCAAGAAAGTCCTGTTCTAACAGGTGAGTGAGCCAGTAGCTCACTCTCTTTCTCAGTGTTTCCCGGTACACATCTCATTGTCTCTGGTACCCCAAAGTCCTATTCTGCCCCCTGTTCTGTTACCTTAGATTCTCCTGAACTACCCAGGGATAGGTGAGAAGACGATGTTTAACCAAGTCTTCATAGCCAACAATTTCCCCAAACCCAATGCTTTTTTCCTCCCCTCTCCTCTCCCCCACCAGAGGGCAAAGGAGGGCCCTAAGTCACCAGTAACTCAATCTTAACAGCATCATGGCCTCACAGGTGCTCACCTGGAGGCCTCAATGACTTTAAGAGGTCAACACTGTAATAACAGGTACAAAGACATCTGTGTATCTGGTCGTGTGACTGGAGGGGTGGGGCTGCCAATCCTTTTAGTCAAATGAATTCCCAAGTGGGCTCTGTTGATGAAGGCCACAGCACACTCCCCTACTCTCACTGCACTTAACATAGTGGCGGACAAGTAACAAGCATGGAAACACCTCAGGGCTTGAACTTCATAGGTCTCTCTATAAAGTCCCTGAGATATGAGAAACTGTTCCCTGTGCCTCACGGATACTAAAGGACAGCCTTATAGGAGAAGCGGGGGTTACCTGGGAGGAAAAGCAGGAGAAGAGAAGCTAGACACCCTAGACTCCACCCAAGAAGCATACGCAATAAGGGGAGCAGCACAGGGATAGGGAGACAGGACACTTTCTCCATACACAGGATCTGCCTGCCAAAATTTACTGGATGGCAGGAATCCTAGATCTGTGGGCGAGGATTGAGTCATGATATAAATCTCCTTTTTCTAAGCAGCATGTGCAAAAACTCCTCCATCTCAGGAAGGGAAGGTGGGGAGGAGGGGGCAATATGTGGGGAAGGTGGTCGTCTGCAATTAGAAGCACAGATTTCATTTTAATACTAGAGCAGCCTCCTCAAATTACAAAGAGTCCATTTTGGAAAAGACTAGGAAGTTAACCTGGCTTTGGATAGGGTCAAAATACCACCATTGTGAAACCATATCATTGCAGTGTTGAAAATTTCCTTGTAAAAAGCAAATTTTCTTATAACTGTAAATCAGTCCCTCACTGCAATTTTAGAAATCTATCCCCCACGACCCATCCCCCCCCCCAAAAAAAAACAACAGCTATTACCAGAAATTCTAGATGCAAGACAGTAGAAGCTGAGCTCCAGTATAATGAGGAGAGACTCTGAATGGTGCCCTGAGGCAGACCATACAAGAACAGGGTAGAAAGGAGTCATATACACTTAGAAAGCTCATTTAGGGAAAAGGCTGTGCATAATGCAAGCAGGCCTCAGAGTACAGACACTCCCTCCCGGCCTGCTCAGAGGCAGGCTGTGAGCCACGACACTGGCAGATGGCTGCCCCAGTGGCAATTGTGCATGCTCCAATGGCCGCCTCCCTCGTCCACCCTCAAGCACAGGCTTATGCGCCCATGAGGGGTGGGGAGCACCAGCAAACACTACCCCCAAAGAATAATGCCTTTCCCTAGGTAAGGTAAACAATTCCATCAGAAGGCAGAAGCCATTTCTCTCTGTGCAGGAAAAAGGAGATACAAACATAAAGTTGCTCGTTCAAAAGAGACAGATGATCTCCGCAAGCCAAGCAGTGCCAAACCGTCTGCAAAGGGTTTGCACATCAATCAGTACAGTGGCTATGTGGGGGAGGGGAGCAGGAGTATGGTAGGCCCACTCAGGGTGCAGGACTCTCTGGCCTCGGGCCATTTGTTTTTTGACTGGAACAGGAGCCCCAGGGGAGAGTAGAAGCCAGCAATCTTCCCACGGGGGGGGGGGGGGGGGGGGGGGGGGGGCTCTAGCCTGAGCAAAGGTGCAAGCAAAGGTTTGATCTGGAGCGCACTCTTTCTATTCCAAATGCTCCCAGTCCTCCCAGTCCATACCCAAAGTCTGTCCACTTCAAGTATCCACACTTAACAAGATTTCAGGGGTGGTTTATTGTCGCGTTTTGAGCCAGACACTTCTCCCTCCCACCACTAACCCCCACCTTTTTTTTAGTCACATGTGACTAAAAGAGAAATGGCAGTTCACTAGTCTTATGCCTAAAATAACCTACTGAGAAATATGGTTTATGAACTCTCCTGTAATACAATATATAATTCAGAGCCCAGCCATTTGTCTGTCACACTATTGAGTAATCCACAGGCATCCCAAGGGTCTGACAATAAAATTTGTAAATCAATAGCAAAAAGCAATGCACCTTAGCCACTCAGGTAAAACATTAAGAACATTTTTTAGCAATGACTTTTTTTTTTAACTTAGAAAAAATGAACTTCTGACTACAAATACTTGTGAAGGAGCTGTATGCCAGAATGAAAGACTTTATGCTTTCTAGACCCCCTCTGACAGCTGATTTCAATGGAAAAATAAAAACCCCAAGATTCACATTTTCCCAATTAAAATAATGGCTTTCTTCTATAAACCCTGGTATTAGCATGACAGAGATGACCACATCAGTCGTAAGAAAAGCACCTGTACCTTCTGCACCCAAGAAGAGCAAGCAAAATACCTGCTTTGTG
Source organism: Vulpes lagopus (assembly GCF_018345385.1). Taxonomy (NCBI): domain Eukaryota; kingdom Metazoa; phylum Chordata; class Mammalia; order Carnivora; family Canidae; genus Vulpes; species Vulpes lagopus. The sequence continues at coordinate 105,847,715 of NC_054830.1, read as the reverse complement.
CAAGAGCAAAGCACTTAAAACAGGATACAAAATAATAAATTATTGCAGTGCTGGGTCTAAAGCTATTTTTCTTTCTTCTGGATGATCAAACACTGAGTGTGAGCGTAGGGGTAGGCATCTTGATCTGCAAACATATTGCCATAGTGATTGGTGCTGAGATAGAAAGATAAAACAGGGAGAACTTCATTTATATTCCAAGGAACAGAAACAAGTGCCCTGATGGTTCAGCCCTACAGAGAGTCCTAATGCCAAATGAATGGTCTCCACCTCACCCAGGGCATAGCACCCTTCAGGATCAGACATGGGCTATGTGTCTAAACTGCTGACCAATTATTGGCCTATAGCAGACCTCTCCTCAGGATGCAGCAGGTACACAGGGGCTAAAGACGCAGGCATTGGGGCCCCATAGTAAGATTTCTCCCCCTGACAAAGAAGTGAGACAGAGTCAGGTGTTTCTCTTTTTACCTAACATGTCACTTGGACGTTAAGTGACTTGGTTTTAATTTTTTTTTATTTTGGAATAATTTTTGACTAGGAGAAAAGTTGCAAAAAAAAAAAAAAGAAAAAAAAAGTAGAACTCCTTTAAACCCTTCACTCAGCTTCCCCGGACATTAACATCTTACAAAACCATACAGTTATTGGAACTAAGAAATTAACACTGGTACAACAGTACTAACTAGAAACTTTATTCAGACTATACCCGTTTTTCCTCTAATGGCTTTTTTTCTGTTACAGAATCTTTTTTTTTTTTTTTTAAGATTTTATTTATTCATGAGAGACAGAGAGAGACAGAGACAGAGACAGAAGCAGACTCCATGCAGGGAGCCTGATGTGGGACTCGATCCCAGGTCTCCAGGATCATGCCCTGGGCTGAAGGTGGCGCTAAACCGCTGAGCCACCTGGGCTGCCCTGTTACAGAATCTAATCTTGGATACCACACTGCACATAGTTGTCATGTCTCCTACAATCTGTGACATCTCCTCAGTATTTGTTTCTCTTGACCTGGATGTACTTGCATAATAATGGCCAGCTTTTTTCTAGATCACACCTCACTTTAGGTTTGTCTGATGTCCACTACTATAAGAGCTGATGCTATGAACCTGGCACTACAGTGGACACTTTATATGTTCACTGTATGTACTACTTAAGACAACTCTCTGAGGTAGGTATTAATTACTACCCCTACTTTGCAAGTGATACTTCATTAAATCTTAGTAAAATTAACAAACTTGCCCGAGACTACCCAAGCTATAAAAGGCAGGGCTGAAGTATGGGCCCGGGGACACCAACTCTACAATACTCCACTGCCTGCTATACTCCAGGCACTCAAACAACAACAACACGCCAAGACACAGGCTGGACACTGCCTTCTGGCCATTCCTTCTCTGGAGGACATTACTCTGAAGAAAGGGCACTCTAGCTTTTGTCATTTTTCCAAAGGAGACAAACTACTCCATTTTAACTTCTAAGTTCTGTCCAAACAACCAGTAATTTGTTTCTCTTAACAAGAAGCACCTCCCTGGCCTAAGGACAGAGAAGAGGCCACTGTTCTGAGACTTCATTCTGGACTAGCAGCAGGCAGAGATGAAATATATGAGCATGTAGGTGTGCTCCACTCAAAAGAACCCCCTTCCAATGGCCTCTGCAGGTGGAGACACTGCAGTCAGAGGAATTAAAAACAACAACAAAACCCCAGAAAAAAAAATTTTAAGGTCTTATATTTATTTATTCATGAGAGACACACACAGAGAGAGGCAGACACACAGGCAGAGGGAGAAGCAGGCTCCCTGCGGGGAGCCCAACGTGGGACTCCAACCCAATCCCAGGACCTCTGGATCACGCCCTGAGCCAAAGGCAGATGCTCAACTGCTGAGCCACCCAGGCGTCCCAAAACCCCAGAAACTTCTGACTGCTTTTCCATGTCACACCCAGAAATGTCCAACACAACCTGGCACTTCCTCTTCTTTTTTTTTTTTTAATTTATAATAGTCACACAGAGAGAGAGAGAGGCAGAGACACAGGCAGAGGGAGAAGCAGGCTCCATGCACCGGGAGCCCGACGTGGGATTCAATCCCGGGTCTCCAGGATCGCACCCTGGGCCAAAGGCAGGCGCTAAACCACTGCGCCACCCAGGGATCCCCTGGCACTTCCTCTTCCAAATTAGGCTCTTTGGGAAAGCTGAGGTACAACCCATTCCTGCAGCACAGGAGCAGGGGGTGAGAGGGAACTGTCAAGGGACAGGGCTATGGGAGACAGGCTGGGAAGAACTCCAGCTGCACTCCAGGATTTGTTTCTGATGCTTAGAACTTTAGATCACTCAGTTGCACAGACTTGATTTTTCCCAAATAGCCTCTCTGGCAATGCTAATATGTTTTTCCTCTCATTCTGACTGATCAGCGAAATACATGGCTGGAAGGACTGCCTTGGAAGTAATTTCTTTGATGCTGGCAAAACTGAGAAAATATTCCCCTAGCTACACACCCTCACATCTATCCATCCCTGCCACCTGCCACTTAGCTACAGGTAAAGGCCATTACGGTAAAGAAGCAAAGGAGGCAGAGAGGGCAGACAGCAAGGAAGGTAGAAGGGAAAAGGGCTCAGTATGAAAATAAGGAAGGGAGAGAGAACATTTTGTTCAAAGTGAGTCACTACAGAACTCAGACTTTCACTGACATGCATAAGCAGGGTTAGATGATGCCAGCAAATAGGTGAGAAGAGAGCCTTCTTTTGATTTGTCTCTTTTCCCCCACTGCCCTTCAACTCCCGAAGTGCCCCAGCCAATCTCATCACTAAGATGGACTCAAGGAAATTCGACATTTCAACTGGCTGTCCCTATTAACTAACTGTTGATCTCATGCAAGAGTCCCTCCCCTTTGAAATCTCCCATTCTATACCTAACTCCAAGGTATCTTCATTTAGGATATTTTGATCAAATACTGGAAGTTGAAATGCTAATGGTCTTTAGGAAACAATTCCTCCAGCTTCTCCATCTGCAATCTAACCTAGGGAGAATCTAAAACCAGCTAAGAGCCCTCAAACCTGACTGCAGACAGGGCTACTTAATCCACTGTTTTTAGGGACATCTGGATCTACCCTTAAGATCCCTAAGATTTAATCCAGGAAACTTAAATAATTAAATATAGCTTTAAATAATTTAAAATAAAGCTTAAATAGTTCTGCATCCTCTTGAATAATTTCCCCCCCTCAATGTCAACAGTCCCTAAAATATACATTACTTGGTTCCCACAGAGATCTCAAATAACATTGCTTTCAAACAATGATCCTGCAGATTGAAATCCTAGGAAAAGCGATGGGATTTGGGACCCTTCACTGAGGGACGATGGGCTCCAAAAGAGACTAAGAGGTAACCACTCCTTTATGCTGCACCTTGAGATCTCCCTCAATTAGTGTATACAAAGCACCAGGCACAAGAGGGTTCCCAAAAAAATGTTGGTTTTCTTCCCTTTCCCAACAGCTAGACTAGAGTCTCTGGGTCCTATTCTGCCCCAGTCAATCATTCTTGGCCATGGTAGACTAGACAACCTCCTCACTGTCCAAAAGCCTGACTTGGCAAAGCCCGGATGACAGAAAGGAGATTAATAAAATAATGTTTATACAACATGTAGAGGGCTGCTGGGATGGGGGGAGAGAGGTAGTTTTATTTTTCCCCCTAGGCAAAAAAAATTTTTTTTACAAACATACCCTATTACCATTGCATGAGTACTCCACCTCTACCCAGATAAACTATATCTACAGCTAATCAAATCTGAAAACTTTTAATTCAAAGAAATAGTTCTTTCCTTTTAAATAACTGCTTATGCAAACCTAAAACAGATTATATTCTGTAAATAAATTAAAATACAACTCAATCTTTGTTTGACCACATCAACCTATTATGGGAAATAAGGCAAGACCAACAATCTATTAGTTTATAAACAATATCAAAACAAAACCCCCACAGGAACAAAAATATATCAACCTAATTACTTAGAGCACAGGCACCAAGAAGCTCACAGAGCCCCTTGTACACTAGTTCTGCTTCATTCAGGTTCTTCTCAAGCCTACACCTAAGATCAGTGGCTAGTAGGGTACCACACCAACTCTGACTAATGAAATTGCCAGGAACCTACAAAAGTCTTGATATTCCCTGGTTCAGAAAAGACAAGGTTGGATCAAGCTCAGAGGAGCTTTTGGTAAAGCTCTCCAGCTTGCCCCATAGGTCAAACAAAGGTCTCCTTATTAACTCCACCAGGACATTCCAAAAGTCCCCTGAATGATGTGCCCATCGGGTCTCACACTCCACCTATGCAGTGTCTAGGGCTTAGATTGCTCTAGGAAGGGGATCCCTGGGTGGCTCAGCAGTTTAGCACCTGTCTTCAGCCCAGGGTGTGTTGCTTACGTAACTACATTCCTAGTTTATAGGAGGACCTACAACATAAGCCCAGGCAGGCATTCAATGCCCCCCATGTTATCTCTACCATCAAGCATTGCATCTGAAACATACAACAAACATAACATGAAATAGGTAAGTTTTTTAATGTCACTGTCTCCGAAATTACTGTTTCAGTTCTCTTCTTCCACTTATTCTCAAACACCTCAAACCTAGGATTTTCTATCATCTTTCTTCACTTTCTCATCTCCCATTCACAGCACAGACCCTGCCTGGACTCAACTACACACTCATAGCTTACACTTACTTACATCTTTAGTTCTACTGCCTCGTCAGCTCTCCTCATCTCTCCTCCAGCCCTCTCTCCCACTGACTCCTATCTCTGACAGAGGGGATGCTGTCCACCACAACCATGCCATTATTCCCTATATATCTCTGCCTCTCCAGCCAGAGAGAGGTACTCTCAATCTGAGATCTCTGTTCATGCCATCCCCTCTCCATCCACTTATGCGTCCTACCTATTCTCTTCTCTACCTCGTCCATGTTTACTTCCTCTTAAGTTACCCTTAAGTTACCACTAACAAAACCAAGAATGGGACAGTTTCTGGAAAAGAGCCTCTTATTCGAGTTCCAAGGCAGCCCTTGAGAGCTATTTCCAGCCCTGGTTAGTCCCAACCTTGGAGATGGCCTAGACAGTCTTAGCCAGCAGAGTGAGGCCAATATGAAAGAAAGAAAGAGAAGTCAAAGCTACACAAATCGTCTGAGCCAAAGCCAAGCCCAGGGCATGAGGGCTGGGACTGGTTTTGGCAGCTTGTTTTCCATTATCCCTACTCCAGTTTAAGCTTTTCCTTTCAGCCAGTTTGGGTATCCCGATCTTTGAGAGCTGAGGCTGTGCCATTATGCTCAGGAGCCTTTATTAAACCTCAGAGAGAACAGGTAGATGCAAGAAGCAAGGACACAGAGAGTAAGGGCCTAGGATAAGCATTAAGCATACAAATTCTTGTTAGAAAACAGCCAGCCAATAGCTGCTCTCCATCACCACCCAAGTCCACAGACTGCAGACTAGACCTTGGTCTACACCATCCAGGAAATGGAAGGCCAAAGCCTGGGCAGAGATGCTGTGGTGCCAGTGCAGAGCTCAGCCAGCTAGTTTCAAAGCAGCCTCAGCTTTGGCAGTGACTGCCCTGGAGTTCACAGGCTTTTCTGCCCTGGCTTCCACTTTTTCCCCCAGGAAGCATGGGATTTGGCTGCTAAGGAGCAGTAATGAGCCATACTAGGAGAGAACTCCACAAACGGAAAATGAGGATTCTCTGAAATGGAGAGATCTAAACTGTACTCATGGAATCTTCTGGGGCCTTCATGTATTCCAGCCCACCTTCCTTTTCTCTCCCAGGACAAGGTAATTTGGAGTGTCAGAAAATGCTCATATGAGCCTCAAAAGGCCTGGCATCCTTCTGCTCTAAGCAGGTCTCCTGACAAATTCTTATTACCAAGGTACAAAAGAGATGCTCAGAGCAGAGAACGCTTGTTAAGCGTTAAGCCTTTGTTAAAGGCTTGGTAGACGGTTATCGTGAGGGAGATGGGCCAGAAGTATAGGTAGGAAAGAATAAAAAAAGCTCTCAGAGAATCCCCAGAAGACTGGAAAGCCTTCAAAATGGAAGTAGGGGGTCAGGAGGAGGCACTGTGCAGAAAAAAGTAGCACCAAAGATAAGCTATGTTGAACATGTCATCCTGAAAAGTTGCTAGAGATAGCAACTTGAGTTCAACAGAAGAGAGAGACAACCCAAACACCACACAAAAGCTACCCTATTTCCTCTATCCAGCCCCTGTTATATCTTGTTAGTACCGCACTCAAGCCAAGCCGAGCCAGGGAAGAATCAAGAGAGGCCTACTGCTGTAGACATTCCTCAGGCCACTACCTTCTGGTGACAACCAAGTCCCACTGCACCACACTGATGAGACAGAGGGGCTCAGGTATAAACTGCCCCTGACCAACACTCCACTGATCACCTATGCTCATGGGCCTAGATATGTATGCATGTGTGTGCGTGCGCGCACACGTGTGAGATTGTGCGTATGTATGTATGTGTGTGTGTACACACATACACATGCAAGGCAGGGCTGGGCCAGAAGCAGGTCATATGCTTGTGGAGCACCCTGAGGAAGATCTCTGCACACTAGGGAAGGAGGGATGTGGTGGAGGGCACAGGTGTCCCACCTCAACTCAGCCTATGGGATAATAAAAAAAAAATATCTGGCCTTTATCCCTGGTTCTTGGCAAAGAGCTCCTAAAATCCCTGGAATTCATGAGTGACAAGAGTATCTTTGTTATTCCAGAGTTTATGCTGATGCAATAACTCGAGGGGCAGAGGGAGGGGAGAAAACAGCTTTAGATAATTTCAGAATGAGGATAGATCACCAGAAAGAGTAAGTCATGATTTTTTTTTAATTACTTTCCTATTTATTTTTTAAGAATTTCATTCATTTATTCATGAGAGACACAGAGAGAGAGAGGCAGAAACACAGGCAGAAGGAGAAGCAGGCTCCATGCAGGGAGCCTGATGTGGGACTCGAACCTGGGACTCCAGGATCACGCCCTGAGCCAAAAACAGATGCCCAACCGCTGAACCACCCAGGCGTCCCAACCCATGATTAATTATAGAGCTGAAACTTTTAGCCCCATCTGCTGACCTCCAGGAAGAGGTGGGAGGGCTGGAGATGAAGTTCAATCACCAATGTCCAATGACTTAATCAATCATGTGTATGAAATTCAAACTCCATAAAAGCCCTTGAACAACAGGTTTCAGAGAGCTTCCAGTCTGGTGAACACACCTAAGTTGTGGGAGGGTGGGTGTCTAGAGATGGCAGGGAGGTGTTGTATGCCTTCCCCCGTACCATACCTTGCCTTATGCATCTCTTCCATTTGGGTGTCCCTGAGCTGTAGCTTTCACAATAAGCCAATAAATTAAAGTGTATTCCTGAGTTCCCTGAGCTAGGAGTTGTCCTAGCAAATTATCGAACCTGAGGAGGGGGTTATGGAAATTTCCAATTTACAGCTGGTCAGTCAAAGACAGGGTGGCCTGAGGCTTGCAACTAGCAGCTGAAGTATATGCAGTGTCCCTGAGACCCTTAACTTACAGGATCTGACACAGCTCTAGGAATATGGGGTCAAAATTGAACTGCTGGACACTCAGGTGGTATGTGAGGACTCAAGAATCACATGGCCCCTTCCAAGCTGCAAGGGGCCAAAGGCCTCCCAGAGGCAATCCCACAGAGTCACCCAGACCAGACTCAGGTGCTCCTTAAGACAGATGTCCAGGGCCTGCAGGAAATCAGGCTCCTCTCTTAAATACTTGAAACAGAGTAGTTGGTCTACTATAAATGAGGTTTTTAAAATTCAATTCCCTCCTATTGCTCGTGCAGATCTGAAATGATCTGACCAGATGGCTGGTGCTCTATAATTCTTGGATTGCTCTCATCAGTTGTTGATGATTTGGATTTTTTCTTTTCCTTTTTTTTTTTTTTTTAACCCCCTCACATGAATGTGTTCCTGCAGAGGCTGTCTGCATGCTCCCATTAAGTGGGCTCTTTGTGCTGATGCCAGTACTTCTCAGGTTCTAAAAGCCTCCTCTTAGAAGTCAGCTCAGGTCAATAGGGAACCCCAAGTTTGAGCTTCCCTGAGCCCACATGGGGCCAACAAGCAGCACTAGCTCACAGCAGGACAATGGGGCTCTTTGCTCAGGCTGCCTTATTACCTTTACTTCTCCTTCAGGTCCCCAAGGAAAGGAAGGCAACAAAGGTGTATTTTTTTTTTTTTTTAATGACAACTTCAGCCACTTACTGAATATTTCTTATGTGCCAGGACCTGTGTGAAACATTTTACATATGTTAACCTTGTTTTACAGTCTCACATCATCTCTGGGAAGCAGATATTTTCAGATGAGGAAACTAAGGCTCAAAGATTCTCATCAACCTAGCCAAGAACACACAGCTCAAAAAAGAGAATTTTCATAGAGTTGGAAGTTCAGCATTGTAAAATCTGACTCACTGAGCTATCAACAATACAAAGAAAAGGAAGGCCCCAGCCTCACCAGATCCTCCTTCATGCCCTCAGGGATCACAGGACACTTCCATTAGGACATTCAAAACATTCTAGTGCCTCTTTCTGTCTCTACATCTTCTGGGAAACGGTAAGGTACTGAAGGTAGGGGTCATGTCTCATTTGCTCCTCAAAAAGACAGCACAGCATGTTGATGAGGAGCTCAGGCTTAGGGCCAGACAAAGCTAGTTTTGAATTCTGACTCTGCCACTTATCAGTCATTTGACTAAGTCACTTCTGAGACTCAGTTCTATCTATAAAAGTGAGGATAGTTGCAGCACCTGCCCTCAAAGAACGGCCAGCACAACCAACACTCAGTAAATGTGACATATTACCTGTATCTCTGGCACAGAGGATATTCTGAGAAAAGCCCAGGGAGCAGAGACTCTATCACATTTGGATATGCCCAGCTTTCTGCAGTAACAGGTACACATCACAAAGTCCTAGGTGTCAGGGGTCCTTAGCTCCAAGACAAATTTCTGAATTGTTTGCCCAGAACGCATAGGACCTGCCAGCAAACAGTTTTCCTCTGCTTGCTTGTGAAGAGCTGATGCTGAATCCACACTCAAATGCTTGCTGTGCCTCCGTAAGGTGAGACAGATCCCAAAATAAACCAGAAGACAGAGAGAGACAGGAAAATCACTTCCAGGAACAAGCGGCTCACAGTGAGGATGCTGACAGTAATAACAGAGGCAGGCAGACTTCAGGAGAGTGACCTGCAGCAGCTAGGGCTGCAAGGCTGGGGCCCAATTTCCACCTGGCCTGGTGGGAAGACCCCTAAAGCCATGGGTAGGTCCCCTGGTGTTCCAGGCCACAGCAGGCAGCCTGGAAAGCTACCCTCATATGAGCCCAGACCATGTATCCCAGGATGCCCTCCTGGACGCCTGAGGACAACAGAGCTGAGGTTCTCCCTTCAGAGACCTGAAGGGACAAAAATTACTGAATTAGGCGTAATACCTGTCAACAAAAACTAGCCATTTCCTTAAAAGTCCCTAAAAGATACTCCATCATCTTCCTTGTGCCGAGTCCCTGACTTCCAGGCAGAAAAAGTCCCCCCCCCCCCCCCCATCAAAAATCTCTGTGGAGGGAGGGACAGAGGGCACTTCAGGACCAAAGAAGTCTCTCCTCCTCACCCTAAGTACCCCTCCCGACTGAAGACCAGAAGCCTACACATTCATGCACCTTCCCTGGCATTATCAATTCCACAATCAAATTGAAAGGATAGCACAAATGGACAATTTACTATGTAAAATCAGAACTGAGCATATTGAGTGATATCTTCATGTCAAGAATCCTCACAACAGGCAGGGTAGAACATTTCCTCCATGTCACCAATAGGGAAACTGAAGAGAAGAAGGATTCAGTAATTCGCCCAAGATCCATCCTCTAGATAGCAAAGCCAGAATTTGAACCCAGGATTGGTTGAGTCTGAAGTCTGTCCTCTTAACTGCTAAATTATACTACCTCCTCATTCATGTACCCATCAAACAGGTTCCCACTACAGACTACATTCCTTTTAACATTCCTTCAAGTAGCTGTGTTAGAAGCTCGCAGGTAGCATTCAGAATGTGGAGGATTAAATATTTTACTCTGATTGAAGGCAAGTGCCAGCTTTTCCACAGAGACCACCAAGAGGTCAATTTCCTGCAAAAAGACACACATACAAAACCTTCTTAATATAACAAACAGAACATCTCAATCCTATACTGGTGCCCTACAAAGTCTTCTCTACCTCCCCTGGTCTGACTCCACAGCCCTACACTCTGAATCACCCCACACCTAATCTTCCCTTACCCATCTCACTTTGATGGTGAGTGTAGGCAAAAACTTTCGTGGGATGAGGCCGGCATAACTGGAACCAGACCTGCTTTGCCCCCTGAGCTGTGGGCCTCAGTGTCTGTGCTCAACCAGAACACACCAGCCTTTGAGGGCAGGTTCAAAGTAATCTGGTGCAGATTTTATAAGAGGCTCTTGGGAAACCAGAAGGCAAAGGTGAAGTTAATGGGGTATTAAGTTAAACGTAAAAAAATCAGTGTTCCGCTCTAATTCTCCAGGAGACACTCACAGCCCTCAGCTTGGCCTTGTCACCAACGCTCTGGCTCTCCCTCCTAAGGTGAGAGAGACAGGCTCCTTTGTTTAGCATTAACACAGCAGCCCCACTGCCGGAGGGGACTGGGCCAAAGCCCCAGGTCAGAACTTTCAGGCTTGTTCTACAATGTAGACCAGGGCCTTGAAGATTGCCACAGGAAAAGAGACCCTAGGATTGGAGGTCACGGGACACTGACCTCATCTGCTCTAAGCACTTGGCTGGTTACAAGTGGTACAAGCATTGTTAACCACATAAACAGTGGAAATAGCCCACATACTCCATGCCCCATCCTGGTGAGCCCTCTTATTTTGGTCCTCAAGGCTCAGGGAGCTCAGTTCTCAGAGAAGCTGCTGAAGGACAGCCAGAGGTTAGAGCTGCTGAACCCCATACCTCTGTTCCTAAAAACCTCCCTCTACCCCAAGCCATTGGCTTCTACTTCACTTCCTTGGTGTTTCATCACTCTTCGGTGGCACCCACTACCTGTATGCAAGCCCAGCAGGAGTGATATTGCTACCAGAAAGTTGGCTGGCACAGTAAATGCTGCCCCTGCCAGCACAGCAGCAACGGGAGGCAGTGAGGACACGGTGATAAATACTGGCTCAGAGCTGATGAAACTCCATTGTGGCAGCTGCCAGGGCTTGCCATCCACCTTGCCAAGTGCCAGCAGCCTAAGCTTGAGAACAGACCCAAGTGTCACCATAGTGGGGCACTAGTCAACAACGGCTGGGACTAGAAGGACAAAGGGGAGAAAGGTGGGTCAAGGCTCTGTGGTCACTGACATAGGACAAGTCAGCTGAGTGACACAGGTCAATGAGCCTCAATGTTTGCACAGGAAAATTAAGATGATCATGTACTCACTGTTGTGAAGATTGAACAAGATTATGTACATGAAGCAGATATCATAGTACCTGATTATGGTAAACTCTCCACAAAAACTGTTACTTTCTAGGCCATGGGCCCAGGTTCATAAAAGGGCTAAAAAGATGCTCCTTCTGAGGATGCCCCATTTAAAAACCAGGCCAGGACCAGCCCCTGTTTCTTGGCACAGGTTCCTTTAGCAACAGAACACTCCTGCCCCACACCAATGCTCAGTACTCTCCTGTGAACAATATTTCAGTAGCACTGAGCCGAGCAGCAGAGCCTAAAATAGCATTTGCAGAGTGAGGCACATGTCATTGCTTCTCCTGTGTTTCAGAAGTGCAAGGAAATAAAGTTTTCAATCATTTACTCAGAAAGCTCGGCCACCCACCACCTGCCTTCCCTTTCAGGGCACTCACATGCCACAATCTCTCTTCTGCTGGAAAATGAAGGTCCTAAGGCCTGCAGCAGCAGCCATCCCTTGGAAGGACCACACTGTTCCCCTCCAGTGGGCCACAGAGTGACTGCTCTTTCAAAGAAGCACTGTGGGGACAAAGAACCTATGCACTTAGAATTCAGAGTGTGTTTCACAGGGAGAGGGCTGGGCTTAGTACCTGGCCGAAGGGCCTGCCACTCATAGGTCGGGTGAAACACCTCCAGGACCTCAGAGTCCAGCTCCTCTTCAGCTGTGGTATCCTTTCTCTCCGCTTCTTTGGTGCTGCTCTTCTCTGGGCTGGTGAGCGCAAACTCCTTCAGAGAAAGGAAAACACAGGGCGTGACCCACTATCAGGCATCAGGCAAACAGAAAGAACTTGGCCTGGGTGGTACATTCTTCTCCTCTATACTCCTCCCCTTCCCATCCTTACTTATACCCTTCACAGGCTTAGCCTCAAAACCAGTATGAGTGAGGTGATACAGTTAATCAACATGTAGCATATGTTATGTGTATATAGCACTTCTGTATATGAGTAAGGAAAAACTCCACAAAATTCAATACTATCTCAAGGGGGCTAAGGAAACAAACTGGGGAGAAGGGTTGTCAAAGGAGACAATAAAAGCCTTTTGCTTTTTACTTGCTGTGTTATTATACAGTCTGACATTTGAAACTCTTACCTAGTTGCTCTTACAAGTAAAAAAGATATATATAGAAGAAAAAAATGCACACATGAATGGGAGAATAAGTCTTCAAATGGTCACCCTGGACATACAGAAGCTGTCAGCTGGGGCCCAACTGGTTCCAATGAAGCCCAGCAGGGCACAAAAGGGGCCTGGCAATTCCTCAGGGTGCCCACAGGGCATAAATGACCTCTTGGGACGTTAAAATCCATGGTGGTGGAAGGGCTACAAATAGGAAGCTTGAAAGTCTGGCTGGAGTTAGGGAGGAGTGAGAGAGGAAGAAGTCAAAGCTGAAAACCAATTCCTAAAACCTGTTTCCTTCCACCTCATGGAGAGCATGAAGGATTCACGAGATGATGTCTGTGGAGCACTTTGAGCTCAGGAGACAGAGATGCAAGATAAATACAAAGTATTATTCATTTTGCTCCTTTACAGCCTCCCGTCCTTCCTGTCCCATTTTTAAATCTTTCTTGCATAAGAGCAGTAGAGCCTCAGGAAACTATAACCAGAGGGTTCCAGAGCTCTGAGATAGCCAAGGAGGAACCCCCACTAGCACACCAGGAGGTTAGTTCAGCCTTCCCACCTCCTGAATCTTCCCCTAGTAACAGTGTATTTCATGATTTCCTACAAACCTAAACCTGAGCTAGGACCTTTACACACATCTCATTACGGTTTCCCAACAATTCTAACCTTGCATGGGAGGGAGCAAGGCATCTCTTCCAAGCAGCACCCCAGCTCCAAATAGGTATCCCCACCTACCCAGTTCCTTAGGGTGTCACCTTTAATTAGCTGTCAGAGGGAAGGTAAGGTCAAGGTGTTAGTTACTGGTAATGACAATGGAAAGTCCCTTCAAGGATTTTTACATTTTAACAAGAAATAAAGGCATGATATTCAAATAGCAGGATTTCAGGTCTTGTTAAGGACCAGTAAGGAGGCAATCTTGGACAAGAAGAATTCCCCAAATCATGTCACAAGCAATGAGAGGCAGAGACTACAGCATGGTGGTTAAGAACTCAAGCTCCACATCACATAACCCAAAGTTTGAATCCCAGTTTCTTACGCCTCCCAGAAAGTTAATTAATTTTCTAGGCCTGTTTTCACACTTGTAAAGTAGAAGTCATGGTGACATCTAGTTCATATATTACATGAGGCACCACCTTGTAAACTACTAACCCTGGGTACATGGTAGCCATTACTCTTATTACGTGTAAAGACAATCATAGGTTCCAGGTTGGATGAGTCTGTGCTATGACATCCAACAGTGACTATACACTATGACATGATTCAGGCAGGTCAGGTTTGGGTTGTCGTCACCTGTGCAGCTTGGCCCATTGAACCCTTCCTACTCTTTCAACATGAAATTCACACAGATCTGAGCCAAAAGAAAACTAGGAGAAGAAAAGCAGGCATGCTTATGGGACTACAGGAAAGACAGAATGGCAGGAGACACTGGCCAAAAGCCAGATTTCCTAAGAGCGGGCTCTGGGTTTTTCTCTTTCACCAGCATATCCCCAGAAAAGGACTCAGTTTATGGTCATCCAAGAACAAAGGAATGGAGAAACAATCCACTCCCACAGGCATATACATCTTCTGGATGCTTTGGACTGAGGCAAACCCAAAGTAGCCATATCTACTAGAACCCAGGTACTAGGCCCACATTCCAGAACAAAGAGTTCCTTGTCCACAAAGTACCTGAAGCCTATGTAATCCAGGGCCCATCCATGCCGGTCAGCCTCTGCCATAAGCACCATACACTAGACCACGGGACTAGGAGAATGTTAGTAAAATCTGCCTCCAAAGTGTGGGGGTCAAATGCCTCCAAGGGCCAGGTGGGGCCAGGTGTACAATGGGGAGTGGTACTGCGAAAGTGCTGTGAAAAGTGGAGCCCTCCTGCCTTGACTGAGGAACACAGCTGTTACTCAGCTGGCCCACCACTGAAAAAAAAAACAACAGGAAAACAGATTTTTATGTCAACTTTTCCTATTTTAGAACACTAAGAGGGACAAACTAAATGTTTCTAAGCTTTAAACTGCAGCTCTTGCTTTAGTCTATTAGCCAGGTAACTCCTGGCAGGTGTGGCTGTAAGCAAACAACCAAATTCTCATCACCAAGAGAAGCAGAAAGAGGCAACAGGAATGGTAATGATGAAAACATGGCAAAAAGCCCTTCAAACTCTAGGCTGGGCCAGTGTTTATTCTCTTGATGAGGCACTGGGAAAGCCTCTTTTTCTAGATTTCTTTCAAGATTAATAAACTCAATAAGGACACTGATGAACCACTGAGCCACATGCCTCAAGCCCTAGAGAGGCTACTAATCCCACCACTGTTCAAAATGTTTTTTGAGCTTCCACCTGGTGTCACCTCTGAAACAGATTTTAAGCTCATGCTCACACACGCACGCACACATGCACAGACACACACACATGATCTGCCATTATTTTACAGTCCAAATCTGCTTTTAGTAAAGGTGATACAAAACTGGTGCTCCTCTGATCAGCTCACCCTATTCAAATCTAACTCTGAGTGACTTTGGACAGTTTGCCCAAATCACATCTGACAAGTACTGAGGGCATCAGTCAGTTCAAAAGGGGCATTTCAGAAAAGGTTTTGAGGAAAAGCAGGTAACCAGGTTGAGGCTATAATGATAAATCAGCAGCTACCATTGGGAGCTCCAGGCTATAAAGTGCCTTCCAAGCCTCACAAATCATTCAAGTTTCAACTGTGAAGCGTACGTTTTTATTCCCATTTTACAGATGAGGACAGGTACAGGGCTTATGCAAAAAATCACACTGCTGAGAAAAGTACAGCAGAAGATTTCAGTCAGGCTTGCCTCTCTCCAAAGCTCATGCATGACTTTTGACTCCCTTCTGTGCATCAGTTCTTAGTCATGGGTCCTACTGGTTGTGCCCTACATGTTGAGGGAATTAAAAGTGGAGGGGGCGGGATCCCTGGGTGGCGCAGTGGTTTGGCGCCTGCCTTTGGCTCAGGGCGCGATCCTGGAGACGCGGGATCGAATCCCACATCGGGCTCCCGGTGCATGGAGCCTGCTTCTCCCTCTGCCTATGTCTCTGCCTCTCTCTCTCTCTTTGACTATCATAAATAAATAAAAAAAAAAAAAAAAAAAAAAGTGGAGGGGGCAGAGTGAGATCACCTTAGCATGTTTGCCAGCGCATCCCCACTCCCAGGAAGGGAAGACTTTCATGGAGCAAGTCAAAAACCAGTCCAAGAGAAAGGACAACCAAGACTAGCCCCTCTGTACTTAGGCAGTACCCTCAATAGTAGATAAAGACCAGGAGGTGAGAGAAGCCAGCCAGCCCTTGGTCAGTTTTCAAGTAACCCTTATGTTCTAGTGCCCTCTCAGCTGGCTTCCCACGGCTCCCTTCAGTACTGAAACCTTAGCACTCTCTTTTCCCTGCCACTATCACTCCAAATACCAATTTCTTCTCAACTGACTGGCAAGACATTCCAGCTAAGGTGTTAGCTACAACTTACCATGTATCACTTCCTTGCACTTGCATCTGAGTAAGAGATTCTTAAGGACCAAAGCCTTAAAGATCCAGGAGAATGAATGAATCTCTAATGGTAAGCTGAGAGACACTGTGACAGAGACAGACTGCCAGGGCAACATTTTGGGACGGGATCCCTCCCTGACAAAGCCCTACATTAAACCATTAAAGCAGCCACCCCCTTACTAAAAATAACAGCTGACATTTATTGACCATACTCTGCCAGTCCCAATGCTAGGTGTTCTCTATATAGAGTCACACTTAATCTACACTTAAGATAGAGATTATCAACCCTATTTTATGGATGAGGAAACAAAGCTCAGAAATGGCCAAACTGCCAAAGTAGGTGGCAAAGGGAACTTACCAAGGGCCTGTGCTCCTTCCACCGGTTCCACTACCTCCCACATCACTATCTTTCTGAAGCCCAGTAACCACACACCCACAACTGCAACCACACTGCTCCTAAGCTGTGGCATCCCAAAGAGATCTGACAACAGAAGCCAGGAAAGGTGGCTAGCTCCAGATCACACCCTCATACACACCAACAGTCTTTACTCGGTGGCCATTAACTTGCACAAATACCCTTGGGGCCACTAGGAGCTCCTGCCTGGACTCTAGGTTCTGTAGAAAGGATCATGACCACCTCCACCTCCCCCACCACCCATTTTCACTGTTGTGAAGGTGGATGGCTGCATAATTTGGATTTTAAATGCCAACAGGGCAGCAATTTTTATGGTATGAGAGAAAAGATGCTTCAACTCCTATTTGTGCTTTAGCACATGATGAAAGATTATGACAAATGGATACAGCTTAGGAACAGACATAAGGATAAAAGTAGCTTCTGTTGATGAAAGTCAGTATTAACATTTTTCTGAGACTAAACTCAATAGAGCTAATATAAATGGGCCAGAATAATTATGGCTCTGAAAGCTCATCTATTTGGTTGGACTATTATCCAAAAGGGACTTACTAACACACAGTCCTTAAGCAAATTCATCAGCACGTTTTTGTTAATTGTGCATCTGCTAAAGCTCATGATGGGGAGCACCAGCTCCTGTGAGCTGCAGGTTGTGGGGGGGGGGGGGGGGACACTGAACCCTGATTCCTTGAGACACTTGGGTGCTTTTCTGGCCAAGGCTATGCCAAAACAGCCCCTAACTCATGCTGTGGGCAATCCTACCCTCAGGGGCCAATGGGATCTCAATCCTCATTAGCCCTGAGGAAAAGGAAAAAAAAAAAAAAAAAACACCACACACCAGCACCAGCAAGATCTTAAGGAACATAAAAAGCTCAAAAGAGGGCAGCCCTGGTGGCGCAGCAGTTTGGCGTCACCTGCAGCCTGGGGTGTGATCCTGGAGACCCAGGATCGAGTCCCACATCGGGCTCCCTGTGTGGAGCCTGCTTCTCCCTCTGTCTGTGTCTCTGCCCCTCTCTCTCTGTGTCTATGAATAAATAAATAAAATCTTTAAAAAAAAAATAAAAAGCTCTAAAGAATTCGTGACTCCTAACTGCACTTTCTCTTATGCTCCACAAAGTGGGGAGAAAGGCAGAGAGAAAACAAATGACTTTAGAGAGAAGGTGGAAGCTTGCCATGAGCCAGAGGTGAACCTCAGCTGAGTTGGATTGTTATTAAATTCATCACAATTGTCATTTGCACTTCAAGGCCCTCCTGCTCCAAAGCGTGCAGCACTTACCCAACATTTAGTAGGAGCCTCTGAGGTTGGGGAAGGTGGCCAGGGGAGGTTGAAACTGTCAGAAAGCTGACAGTCGAGGCTTCTCAGGAAAGAGGAAAAAGGGGGCACTGGGAGCTGGTCAAGGGCAGACTCTTGCTGGGGCCAGCCAGGAGACAGAACCAGGAGTCTTGGCATGCTGCAGCCAGGCCAAGCTCAGAGCCTTCTCAGTCATTCTACTCCTGCCTGTGGCAGCGACAGAAACCCTGAGCAGTCAGGTCTAGGTTAATGAAGAGAGGCCTGGAAAGAACAGGGAGAAAAGGACAGAAGGAAAGAAGGAAAGAAAAAAGACAGAGACAGACGAAAAAGCACAAGGCAAAAAAAATAATGGGCAGCCCGGGCGACTCAGGGGTTCAGAGCCACCTTCAGCCCAGGGTGTGATCCTGGAGACCCAGGATAGAGTCCCACGTCAGACTCCCTGCATAGAGCCTGTTTCTCCCTCTGCCTGTGTGTGTGTCTCATGAATAAATAAATAAAATCTTAAAAATAAAAAAAAAAGAAAGAAAGAAAAAGTACAAGGAAGACAGTAGAGGGGAAGAAGCAGTCTTAACTTGGTACTCACCACACAGGCAACTAGCTCTTGGAGAGAATCCTGACCTTCCCAATTCTGCTACAAACTGGCTGAATTATTCTGGCCAAGTTACTTAATGTCTCTGAGCCTTAGTACCCATCTCAAAAGGAGGATAATAACTGTAGCTGTCGGCGTCATCGGGTTGTTGAGGAGATTAAATGAGAATACACAAAAAGCACTTAAAAAACCATTGGATACATGGTAAACTCATCATCATTACTGGTATTATTATTGTATCATCATCATCATCATATTTTCTCCAAAGAGAACGTATGCCTTGAGACCACAGGAGCAGGGCAGGGGAGGCAGGGGAGAAGTACACATACTCCTTGACCCAGTGCTGCCCATATTCCCTTAAGAAAAATAAAAGCTAAAAAAAAAAAAAAAAAAAGAAAGAAAAAGAAAAGCTTACCCTACTTTCACAGAAGCCCAGGTAGCATGGAGGCTTTCTTGGACCTTACAGGGACTTTTCTATTTATGCTAAGGAAGATATTTACCGGGTTCTGATGACTGAGGCAGAAGGTGAAGCAGGAAGCCATCAGCAGCCCAAGCAGCATTCCCAGAAAAGCCATCCTAGAAGGGGGCAGGCCCTGGGGAGCCATAGTTATAGACCTGAGGAATGTAAAAAAAAAAAAAAAAAAAAGGAAAAAGAAAACAGAAGGTCAGCAGGAAGCTGGTGCCTGATCCCCTGGCACAGTGATCCTCATGATGTCCTTGTTCAATGAATAATGACATTTTCTGCATAGAGGAATCACAGGTCTTCTACCACAGAATAAGATTTAAAGGAAGTCTCCATCTCCCATAAGGAGTTCAGCCACTCACAGGCAGATATGCATAGAGCCAAGTAGGACCATTACATGAGATACAATAGGCTGTGGTTCCTTCCTTCCACATTATCAACTTTTTGTCAGGTTGTACAAGGTGATATTGGCTATAACAGTGAGAGAAAGAAACTAATCAACTGATCTGGGTGTGAACAAACCTTAGCCCAAATTTTCATAAGCTTTCATAACCATTCATTTCTAAACCATGCTCACTGTGATACCTGAAGAAAGATGAAATCAGCATCCCACCAACCAGCAAAGTTCAATATTCCCAAGCCACAAAGCCTTACACATCACTTTTAAAATGGCCTAACAATCTAAAGTACAGGCCCCAGTAGCTGTGAAAATTAAGACAAAAGGTTAAAAGGATATCCCATGTTCATGGATTAGACTTAATATTGTTAAGATGACAATACTACCCCCAAAGCAATATGCAGATTCAGTGCAATCTCTATCAAAATACCAATGCTGTTACAGAAATGGAGAAATCCATACTAATACACATATGGAATGTCAAGGGACTGAGAACAGTCAAAAAGATCTTGGGAAAAAAAGAACAAAGAAATACTTCCTGATTTCAAAACTTACTACAAAGCTACAGTAATCACAACAGTGTGATACTGGCATAAGGATAGACATAAAGACCAATGGAATAGAACTGAGGACCCAGAAATAATCATGTACAGTCAACTGATTTTTAACAAGGGGGCTAATAGCACTCTATGGGGAAAAAGTCTCTTCAACAACTGTTCTGAGACAAGTAAATAGTCACATCCCTTACACCACATACAAAACTTAATCCAAAATGGATCAAAGACCTAAATTTAAGAGCTAAACTTTTATTTATTTTTTTTAAGATTTTATTTATTTATTCATAGAGACAGGGAGAGAGAGAGAGAGAGAGAGGCAGAGACTCAGGCAGAGGGAGAAGCAGGCATCATACAGAGAGCCTGACGCAGGACTCGATCCAGGGCCTCCAGGATCACGTCCTGGGCTCCAGGCGGCGCTAAACCGCTGCACCACGGGGACTGCCCAAGAGCTAAACTTTTAGAATAAAATATATAGAAAATCTTCATAACCTTGGGAAGCACCTGGATGGCTCAGTCTTAAGGTTAAGCGTCTGCCTTCGGCTCAGGTCATGATCCTAGGGTTCTGGGGCTCAGCAGGGGTCTGCTTCTCCCTCTCCCTCTGTGCTCTCTCTCTCTCTCTCAAGTAAATAAAATATTTTAAAACAAAAATTTTTTAAAGAAAATCTTCATAACCATGGATTTGGCAGTAATTTCTTTAAAAGGATACCAAACCCACATGTGATTTTTTAAAAAATAGATAAATTGAACTCCTTCAATATTTAAAAACTTTTGTGCCTCAAGGATATTATCAAGAGAGTAGAAAAACAACCAACAAAATAAGAGAAAATATTTGCAAATCACATATTTGATAGGGTTTAAAAACCAGAATATAGGGGCGCCTGGGTGGCTCAGTAGTTGAGCATCTGCCTTTGGTCCTGGGGTCAAGCGCTGTATTGGGCTCCCCACGGGGAGCCTGCTTCTCCCTCTATGTCTCTCTGTCTCTCATGAATAAATAAATAAAATATTTTTAAAAAATTAAAATTAGGGGATCCCTGGGTGGCTCAGCAGCTTGGCACCTGCCTTTGGCCCAGGGCATGATCCTGGAGACCCAGGATTGAGTCCCACGTCAGGCTCCCTGCATGGAGCCTGCTTCTCCCTCTGCCTGTGTCTGTCTCTCTCTCTCTCTCTCTCTCTCTCTCTCTGTCTCTCACGAATAAATAAAATATTTTTAAAAATTAAAATTAAAATTAAAAAACCCAGAATATATAAACAACTCCTACAACTCAACAACAAACAAGCAACCCAAATTATTTTTTTTTAAATTTATTTATTTATTCATTCAGAGAGAGAGAGAGATAGGCAGAGACACAGGCAGAGGAAGAAGCAGGCTCCTTGCAGGGAACCTGATGTGGGACTCGATCCCGGGTCTCCAGGATCACACCCTGGGCTGCAGGCGGCGCTAAACCACTGCGCCACTGGGGCCAAGCAACCCAAATTAAAAACAGGCACGGACTTGAACAGACATTTCTCTAAAAAAGATATACAAATGCCAACAGGGACATGAAAAGATTCTCAACATCATTAATCATTAAGGAAATGCAAATCAGAAGGGAGACAGAACATAAAGACTCCTAACTCTGGGAAACGAACTAGGGGTGGTGGATGGGGAGGAGGGCAGGGGGGTGGAGGGGAATGGGTGACGGGCACTGAGGCAGACACTTGACGGGATGAGCACTGGGTGTTTTTCTGTATGTTGGTAAATTGAACACCAATAAAAATTAATTTAAAAAAAAAAGGAGGGGATCCCTGGGTGGCGCAGCGGTTTGGCGCCTGCCTTTGGCCCAGGGCGCGATCCTGGAGACCCGGGATCGAATCCCACGTCGGGCTCCCGGTGCATGGAGCCTGCTTCTCCCTCTGCCTGTGTCTCTGCCTCTCTCTCTCTCTCTGTGACTATCATAAATAAATAAAAAAATTAAAAAAAAAAAAAAAAAAAAGGAAATGCAAATCAAAGCCACAATGATTTACTACTTTACATCCACTATGATGGCCATAATCTTTCTAAGAAAGGAAAATAACCATTAATAACAAGGATGCAGACAAACTGGAAATCTCATTCATTGCTGGTGGGAATGTAAAATGCTGTGGGACAGATTTTAGTGGTCCCTCAAAAAAGCAAGGGCAGCCCAGTGGCTCAGCGGTTTAGTGCCGCCTTCACCCCTGGGTGTGATGCTGGAGACCTGGAATCAAGTCCAACGTCAGGCTCCCTGCATGGAACCTGTTTCTCCCTCTGCCTGTGTGTGTGTCTCATGAATAAATAAAGTCTTCAAAAAAAAAAAAAAAAAACCAAAACACAGAATTACCTTATGATTCAGTAATTCCACCGCTAGGTATTTATTCCAACCAACACATCTGAAACAGTGACTCAAACAGATACTTCCATGTGAATTTCATAGTAGCATTATTCACAATAGCCAAAAAATGGAATCAACCCAATATCCATCAACAGATGAAGTTTTTAAAATTTTGAATATAGGGCAGCCCCGGTGGCACAGCGGTTTAGTGCCGCCTGCAGCCCAGGGTGTGATCCTGGAGACCCAGGATCGAGTCCCACGTGGGGCTCCCTGCATCGCGCCTGCTTCTCCCTCTGCCTGTGTCTCTGCCTCTCTCTCTCTCTCTCTGTGTCTCTCATGAATAAATAAATAAAATCTTTAAAAAATAAAATAAAATAAAATGTTAAATATACATAAAATGGAATATTATTCAGCTGCAAAAAAGAATGAAATCCTGACACATGCTTCAATATGAACCAACCTTGAAAACATTATGCCAAGTCAAATAAGCTAGACACAAAAGAACAGATATTGTATGATTCTACTTAAGTGAATTCTCTTCAACAGGAAAATTCAGAGAGACAGAAAGTAGATTACAGGTTACCAGGGGAGTTACTGTTTAATGGCTTTCATGGTGAAACAATTTTGGTCAGTACAGCAGAGTGGCAGTCAAGAGAATGTAATCTAAATTGGTGAATCACTATATAGAGTATACCTGAAACTAGTATTACACTGTATGTTCACTAACTGGAATTTAAATTTAAAAAAAAGAGAGAGAGAGAGAGAGAAACACGTGTGGTTTTAAAAAGATTGGCAAATGATCTAGGCAAGAAAGAAAAACAAAATAAAACATGCTAAAAATTAAGAAGCCTTAGAAAAAGTCAGAACGTGTCAGTATTAGTCTAGACCCTCATAAAAGGTTTGTGTTTTGGTCACTCAGCCCTCATACACCTTATTAGGCGGTTTACTCAATAGAGGCTCAATGGTGTTCGTTATAGGGGAACATCTCTGAAGACTACGGTGTTTACCTTTCCTCTTTCCTATTCCTGCCATACTTCACACTCCACCTCAGGAAACTGGTCCTGTAACAGGATTGCAGGGGGACCCAAAACCCAATCTGAACCCATTCTCAGAGGTTATTACCCCCTTGCCCAGCCCACACCTTCTCAGAGGCAGACAGAAACTTTCCCTAAGGACATCTGGAGCCATAAAGGAAAACAGCCCTGCTGGACCGGCCCTGTGCTAAAAAAGCATAGCCAAATGGAAAAGCAAAGGCTTGGGCACTAAAAATAGCTGCTACACTCACCCAGCAGCAAAAGCCTTTGCTTTCTGCCAGCTTCTCCCCTCTTTTTTCGTCGACAAAATGGAACGGCTGAGTGCCACAAGAGCTTTCCCCAGCAACCTGGTTCCCTGGGGCACCAATCACACTGACAGACAGGGAGTGAGTTCACAGCACAGCATTAGGTTCTGGACCGGTGCCTGACCATGCAGGGGGCGGTGGGCAGGTAGGAGACAGGGCTTGGCAAGGATGAACAAAGAACAGAGGCTTCCACATCACAAGTGAAAAGGCTGGAAAGGCCCAGGAGATGGATCCTGAGAACACACGGCCCTGGAGCTTCCTATAATGCCCCCATACCTTTCCTAATCCACAGCCTTGGCTGTGGAGAAAAGGAGAATGAAAAATGGGAGCAAGGGCGCAAATTGGGAAATGCACCGTAAGAGAAGACAGAGACTCACCCCAAAACCACAGACTTCCCCTCCCTGCACGAAGAGTGTTCACATGTGCATGGATGGACACACACACACAGCCAAACACTCCCTTCTCGCAGCCAGGGACAAACATGGGAGTTGATGCTGGGGGAAAAGAGGAGGAGAAAGAGATAAATGAGAATGAATTAGTCAAGGGCAAAGAAGACAAATGAGCAGGAGGAGGAAAGACAGAAGAGACAGAAGCACGAGGTTGGGGGCAGCCAGTACACACGGCAGCTTCCCTGCCTCCCGGAGCGGGACGTAAAGTGGGGGCGAGAGAAACGGCAGCTCCCACAGGGCTCCAGGCCGCCTCCGCCTCCTGCACACACGCTCGTGCCCTCAGAAGCATGTTATGCCAATACTAAGGATGAGAGATCGATTCGCAAATAGATCCTTCATCTCCCCCCCGCAATTCCACACGGACTGCACACCTGACCTATTTATAGCCTCCATATATTTCTGTGAAACAGTAAGAGAGAGAACATGTGTGGGAAAAAGGTGCCGGGGGACAGAGCTAGGAGAAGTGAGGCTGGGAAAAAGGATGGAGACCATTTCCCAGGCTCTGCAGGGTACCCTAAGAGCCAGTGCATGTTCTGCAACATGCATGGGTGATGGCATCCTGGGTCCTGCCAAGGCCTGGCCT
Source organism: Vulpes lagopus (assembly GCF_018345385.1). Classification (NCBI taxonomy): domain Eukaryota; kingdom Metazoa; phylum Chordata; class Mammalia; order Carnivora; family Canidae; genus Vulpes; species Vulpes lagopus. The sequence goes on along the minus strand of NC_054830.1, from coordinate 105,823,242 downwards.
GCAGCCACATCAACTTGGGCTTGGTCCTTATTCAAGCAGCAGCAGGTGGAGAACACACAGGCAGTTTTCTCTAGGCTTTATGCTCAACCTGGGATGCGGGGTATGGGGGTGAGAAGCGGGAAAGCGGAAGTGGCACACTGCTGTTTTATCAGGACAGCCCACAACACAACCAGGGATTTTGGCGGCCAGGGTGCAGCAGCAGCAACAAAATTAAACACTACCCTGACATGAGTAAAGATAAAGTCACAGCATCCCTTTGAGGAATAGTTGGCATAGGTTAGTGCCTGAGGTTAGTGCCCTTCCTAAACCTTCCCAAACCGTACTTGCCACCCACTAACCTGGATTTGCCTCATCACCTGACCCTGCACACACTACAGCACAAACCTCTCACTGGAGCACAGAGCAACATCTTTACATCTATGGTCTTTTGACTTAAACCACCACCACTCAGTCTGGAAAAGGAAACCTATTTCAACGTCCTACCAGTAACTCTTTCCTTAAGTACCTTTGGGCTTTGGGACAAAAAAAAAAGAAAAAAAAATGGTAATAAGGACTTGAAATGCCCCTTTTTTTCTATCAAAACTGGCCTGGGATCCCTGGGTGGCGCAGCGGTTTGGCGCCTGCCTTTGGCCCAGGGCGCAATCCTGGAGACCCGGGATCAAATCCCATGTCAGGCTCCCGGTGCATGGAGCCTGCTTCTCCCTCTGCCTGTGTCTCTGCCTCTCTCTCTCTCTCTGTGTGACTATCATAAATAAATTTTAAAAAATTAAAAAAAAAAAAAAACTGGCCGGGACACCTGGTGGCTCAGTGGTTTAGTGCCTGCCTTTGGCCCTGGAGTCCTGGGATTGAGTCCCACATCAGGCTCCCTGCATGGAGCCTGCTTCTCCCTCTGCCTCTGTCTCTGCCTCTCTCTGTGTGTGTCTCTCATGAATAAATAAATAAAATCGTAAAAAAAAAAAAAAAAAAAAAAACTGGCCATCTGTAGACTGCACCTCTACTTATGTAGAGGTTGGAGGCTCTCGGCAAACTGTATTTTGAGCTTACTGTACTATACAGCTTACCAGAGTGGATGCTTGGGGCATGGGTGGGAGGAGGCCTTTGGACTCACCAGCCTTTGCCTCTGTACCTCATGTCTTCTATTCCATTCAGACAGGACGGGGGGGCGGGGGGAGCTGGATAAAAAAGACAACATCCTGGAACTTTTATCTTCTCTCAAGGCAGGAAAACAAAAGAATGTGATGAAGGTGGCAAGAAGTCAACAGAGGAAGGAGAAGTGGGACCGCTGGATCTCTGGAATCCTCTTACATGGGTGGCAGGCCCCATGGACAGTGCTATCGTGTCAAGGCCAGAGCACAGGGAGAAGAGGAAAAGGTCACAAGTGTCCCGGACAAGCAGAACCATCCCAGCAAGTTTCCTGGGAGCACTCTGAACTCCACCTCAAAAAATGCTCACATTCTTAACCTACAGAGTGTGTCCATGTATTTGTTTCCCCAAATCTCGAAGTGAAGAAAACAAGAATTCCTACTTCCATCTTAAAAGAAGGAAAATGAAGCAAAGTGATAAAAACCTTTGATAGAAAGTATAGTACATGAATTTAGAGCCAGAATTACCTAAGGCCAATTCTTAGCTCTGTCAATTCCTACCTATCCTATAAGATCTTTTTTTTTATCCTATATGATCTTGAACACGACTGCACTAGGCCTCAGTTTCTTATCTGTAATATGGGCGGAGTAAGAGCTCCTACTTCAAGGAGTATCAGGGAGGATTAAATAAATGTATGGAAAGTGCTTAATAAAGTATCTGGCACCCAGTTATCATTAGAGTAGGGATGACGACTCACTCTTGGACCCACAGGCCATCAGGGCCAGGCCAGGCACCCTGGAACCACTCTCCAGGGTTCTACCTTCTGCAGAATCTATACAAAACTTTAATTGACCCTATAGCTCAAACTTTAGGACCAAAGCCTTCTCTTAGGTATCTACTCCCAGGTAAAAGAAACAGATGTTACAGGACAAACCACACACACACACACACACACACCTGAAAATGTAAAGATGAAAGCCAATTTTCTGCTGAGCCCCTAGCAGACCCAACACATTCAGGGCTTTTTCCCAGCATACTGGTGGCCACAGAGAAAGGCCAACATCGTGCAGAACTGCTGGCTGCCACAACAGCTGTTAAACAACCTTCTGCTTTACATACTGAAGGTTAGAAGATGAGCTCTTCCTACAGACACACATTCATTACTATTTATGGGCTGCACAAACTCATACATACATACACAGAGTCACTCACCTCTGCACAAACAGAAACTCGCTGCCTAATTTGAGCAAATATGAAGCCGAAGAAACAAAGCAAAGAGGACACTGAAAGGACAGCCCTGACAGGAGAAAACAATGAGCAAAGGCTTAGGAAAAGAAATGGATTTTTAAAGAAAAATTTAAAGGACAAGAGAAGTAAGTTTGGAACAGTCAAGCAAACAGCCTCTTCCCCCTAAAACATGAACTAAATAGAAAGTCAGGAGGTAAAGAGCAATTAAATCCAAAGAGCCTTTGGACAACAAAAGAAATGTGGCTTCCAATGCCAGTCTAGCCCAGGTAACCAGCTGGGTGATGGACAGGGAACATCCTTAACCACTACCATTTGTGTAATGGGGCCAGTATTTATTTGTCTCAAATACTGAAGTTATGCCTAAAGCCAAGCAAATGGACAGGGGTCTCAACAGACCCGAGGTACCCAAGAAGTAAAGTGATTCGAGGAAGCTGTTGGAAATAGAAGGTTCACAAGAGACCTAAGCCTCTGCCTGGACCAAAATCCACTCATGCAGCCTTCAGAAGAGAGTCCATGAGAGCCCTGTCCAGGAGTGGCAATATAAGGACAGGTGCTGGCCCCATGAGAGAGCACACGGAGCCCAGAAGGACTCCAGGAGCCCAATGGGGCCTAGAGCCCTGGAAGGAGGGCAACATGAGATGGCGTAAAATAGGAACAGAGCATTCCTGATCCCTGCTCAATACTCTGTATTCCAAAAGGTGAGGAACACAACCAATCCCTGGAATACCCCAGCAGGGAAGAAAACACGTCTTCAAGAAGGTAGCTAAGCATATTAGCAAAAAACCTGCGATCTCAGAGACAAAAGACAGTGGCTCCAGCTAAAAGAAATCAAGTGATAAGAGGAAAGAGAGCAAAAGCAAAAGAGACAAAGCAAATAGGGGCACAGCCTGGCCCTCTCCAGACCTATGCTACTCAACCACAGCCTTCAATAAATCTGAATGCTAGAAGAGAGTTTATGATTCAATCTTCATTTGGACTGCTAAAGATCTAAAAGACAGTGGGCACTCAATTGCTACATAAAGAATAACCAGAGTTCAATGCCTTTAGGCATGAAGCTTGTCAGTGGATCCAGGAAGGCTCTGGCAACTTCACACCCATCAAAGACAGAGAGGGAGAGAAGGCTAGGGCAGGGTCAAAACTTTGGTACCATCAGCACAGAGGTAATAATCAAAGCAACAAGAACAGCATCCCTAAGACAGGAGAAAAAAGAACAATGGGCAAGAATAATCTTCAAGTCATGGCTGGAATTTAGGAAAAGAAAGCAAAACAAGGCTATCAAACAAGGAATAATGACAATAGTGCAGAATCAAACAGGTCAACAGAGGAAAGAACTCATAGAAAATTCAGTTATAGCCAATGATGTCAAGGGATCAGTCAGAATGAGGATGAGAAAAGCCACTGGATTTGGCAACAAGGAAGCCAGAGGGCCCTGCAAAGGAGGGTCCATGGGAGAAGAAATAGAGGCACAAAAGTAGAATACTTGAGTAGGTTCAGTGAAGTGTGAAGATGTGAGACCACTTCTCTAAATCCATTTTTTTTTTTCAATATTATCACTCGACTCTTAATGATCACCGAGAAAAAATTGACTCCAGTGGTCAGGTCCTGCAGATGGATCCTCCAATGCCACACAATAGTCTCCTATGGTGGTGTAGAGCTACACCCTCCAACACACACGTCCTTGGGATAGTGACAGGCATAGTCACACAGCAAAAAGAGGGGGCAGAGAGGCAAACTCTTCAAGAACAAATTCCCATTAGACACAACTCCACCTTTCCTAAGCTCTCAGCCATGCCTCAGACTGCTTTGAAGCTTTAGTCCTTGTACTGTGTAATATGGGATAGAGAGAAATACTCCAATGACATCAAATCCCCTAGGACTCAAATGCAGTATCTGGGCCACCCACAGGAAAATAAAATCTGTCTCACGGTAATTACAGTCAACATTCATAAAGCATTTGCTATGCTCCAAGCTCACTGACTCTTCTTAATAACCGCTGACAGGGTTCTAATATGAAGGAACTGAAATTGAGAGAGGTTAAATAACTTACCTGAGCTCATGCAGCCAAAGAGTGGTAGGTAGTAAAGAATTCAAGCCAGTTTGGCCCAGAACCCATCCTCTTTCCATAGGCCATGCTGCCATTCCAGTGGTCTATGAATCAGCCACAGAAACTGGACTCATTTTACTTATTCTACAACAGTGTGACTACAAAGGCACACATTTTGTGTCAGGAGAGAAATTTTTAAATGAGCTTACTGGGGCCCTCTTGTGGAAAGACCACCTCTACCATGTCCAAGTTTCTAGGATGCACACAGGTGCACACAACACACACACATTTTGATTGGTGAATGCCCTCAGGACAGCACAGCACACAAATGAGGCACAGACACTCCAGAGTAAGAACACCCTTGATTCGAATTGCAGTCAGATCACTGGCACCCTGTGTGGCTTGACCTCTTAACTTCCCATCACGCAGGCTTCCCAACTGAACAGGAAGTAGAAGTATCGCTACTCTACAACCTCAAGCAACCCCCTCATATATACCCAACTTTCTGACAAGAACTCAGCAGGGGGAGGGGAGAAGGGCAACTATATTGGTCAAGATGACATACAAGCTTCTTTCCAACTAGTCTGTGATCATAACATCCCCACTTTCCATCCAGGGAACACTGAGGACAGGATTACCTCTACATGGCAGAAGAAAAGGGAGCCCAAAAAGGTGAATGTCATGTGCCTAACACCACATGTAAGTGACCAAGTGAGTCAAAGAAATATCCCAGACCTAGTCAGTGTACTCTCCTAGGCCCCAGATTACAAGCTCCCAGCAAAGAGTGGGCAAACAGACCTACCTCTTATACTTGCTCCCTGACCCTGCCTGAGGTCCTAATAGTGATGGGTCTTTGTCTGATAAAAGTGAAGGGTACTAGAAGCTCCACTCTACTCTGCTCCACCTCCACTCCAGTGTAATGAAAAGAATGTGGGCTCTGGATTTCAACCCAGGTCTCCTCAACTAGTTGCAGGACTTTGGGCTAGTTGTTTACCCTCTCCAGGCTTCAATTCCTTTATCTACAAAAGGACTTGACAGTAACTATTTTACTTTGTAGGATGGTGATTGGTATTAAGTGAGATGTTATGAAGCACACAGCACAGCACCTAACATGAAGTGAGGGCTCAAGAAGCTTGTAGCTTTCATGAACAATTCTTCTTTTTTTTTTTTTTTTTAAGATTTTATTTATTTATTCATGAGAGACACAGAAGGAGAGAGAGAGGCAGAGACACTGGCAGAGGGAGAAGCAGGCTCCACACAGGGAGCCCAATGTGGGACTTGATCCCAGGACTCCAGGATCGCGCCCTGGGCTGAAGGCAGGCGCTAAACCGCTGAGCCACCCAAGGATCCCCATGAACAATGAACAACCATTCTGAGAGAAAATTCTGAGTCAAGGACAGGATAAACAAAAGCAGTGAGAGCTTCATTCTCTTTCAGAATCGTCTTGTGTTCTGAGAGCCAAGTCTCCCTTTGGAACTCAGTTTCCCTGAGCCACAGGCCTGCCCACGCACCTGGACTACACTCTAGGTGGCTACATAGGCATTTCCACGGAAACCTCAGCAATGTGGACTGGCTCGGCATCGGTGTCCACGAAAAAAATGACTGACAGCGCCAGCCACTTCAGAGCCCAGCTTCCTGGTGACTCGGGCCTGTCTCTAAACTCTAATATCTCTAAGGAGAGAATAGGAAGGCCAGGAACAGCTGGGGCAAATTTAGCAGATCTAGACTGCTTGGACCACCCTTAATAGGGCCAGCGGGCATCCAGAGAGTAAGGCACCAGGTCCTCCTTCTCCCTCTCCTTTAAAATAATAAATGGATCTTCTGACAGTAGGCACAATGGGCTCTCTCTATAGCCTGCTCCCAAAGAATGCCAGGGACTTTCACATACTCATGCACATACAACCTGGGGTGGGGGCAGAATCAGAAGTCATCTTTCCTTTCCCCTCCTGCCTCCAAGCTTCCAGAGAACGTCAGGTCCTCCTAGTGAAACTATGATAGGGAGGAAGGTATGACTTCCAGCCCATAGCTCCAAATGGACTATGTGCAAATCAGTAAGTACACCAACCCTTTTTCTGTACTAGCCACTGTGGCACTTTGGACTGTAAGCATTCAGCATTCAGAATCTAGAAACAGGTACTTCATAAAGACATTTTACCGTTAGCCTCCATCTCCTGAGCACACTGAACACCATACTATAGAACAGAACATACAAAAGATACATTGCTGCCCTCAGGTAGCTGATGTCCCATTCACAATGAATGGATAACATGGTCTTGCACAAATGAGTTTCAGATGGTACAATCACCAAAAAGAAAGTCCTCTTAAGAAATAAGGCACAAGAAAATAGATGCCGTTCTATGCAACTTGAGACACAAATTACAACTTTGAAATGATGAGATGAACAACAATTAAGTTCTTACTTAAACTAATTCAGGAGCCCCAAGAAAACAGCATTAACTTACAGAAACAATTAGTGCAGCATGAGGACAGGTCACCAAGCATGGAACTTGCTACTACCATGTTGGCACTGACTATGTCTTCCAGGTAAATCAGCAACTGAAACATCATATTTTATTTTTAACATGCCTGAAAGTCCAAGACTATTTATAATCCCAGATCCTTAAAAACTTGAAAGGAGGATAAATTTTAAAATGTACACATTTACATACGTGGGCAGAAACACAAAAATCAGATGCCTCTCAACACAGCTTAGGGAGCCATAACTCACGGCTTTCACAATCCCACCTAACACCCAAAGAAAATCCGGGTGCCTTCTCCAAGAGATGGTGGGAGGCTGGTAGGTAGCCAAGAAACAAAGAAATCTAAACTCAGCACTTGGCAGGACCATTAAGGATCAGAGGATTTTAAATGCATTGTTTCTGACTCTAAATATGTGTACATTTATTACCAATTTGGGATCAGAAACCACATTTAGTTCTGCCGTGACCACGCACTAAAAATATTAAGCAGAGTATTGCCTAGGAAACAGCAGTCTTCCCTGCTGCAGCAGCCCCATTTCTGACTCGACTCTGCCATGGTCCCAGGGCTCCCCATCCTGGACTTCACAAGTAGAAATGCCACTGTCCGGCCAAGGCCTCAGTTGCTATTTGGAAGGCAAAGATAGGCGCCGGGGCTAAGGACCACACAACCTTGTCATCCTCTCCAAAGCTGTTACACGGTCAATGAAATTCCATTTCATGGGCCTGTAACAACTAGAACCCACCAGAACGGGAGCTCCATTAGGGTAGGGACAATTGTCCACTTAACGCACTGCTGTATCCTCACTGCCCAGTACTATGTCTGGTACTCAAAAATACCTGTTGATTGAATAAAATCAACACCTTAGAAAGGGGTCATCTGGGGTGCCTGGGTGGCTCAGTCAGTGAAGCATCTGACTTCAGCTCAGGTCATGATCTCAGGGTCCTGGGATCCAGCCTCCAGCCCAGCTCCCTGCTCAGCGTGGAGTGGCTTCTCCCTCTTCCCCTCCCTCTGCTAGTGCACGCTCTCTCTCTCTCTCAATCTCTCTCAAACAAATAAATAAATAAAATCTTTTTAAAAGGCGGCAGCAGTAGGAGGGGGCAATCTGGAACAGCACAATGTAAAACAGTATTGTCATTAGAACAGGTGAAAAAAAATGTTTTAAATAGGTGAAAATATGGACAATGATGATACATGGAAACAAATACATGTTTTTGAGCAGACACAGAACATTATAGCACACATATATGAATTACTATTTTGAGGGATCCCTGGGTGGCGCAGCTGTTTGGCGCCTGCCTTTGACCCAGGGCGTGATCCTGGAGACCCGGGATCGAATCCCACGTCAGGCTCCCGGTGCATGGAGCCTGCTTCTCCCCCTGCCTATGTCTCTGTCTCTGTCTCTCTCTCTCTCTCTCTGTATGGCTATCATAAATAAAATATAAAATAAAATAAAATAAAATAAAATAAATAAAATGATAAGGTCCTTTTAAAAAAAATGAATTACTATTTTGAAAAAAAGTATGTGTGACCACTGCTATGATCAGATATGAAATTAGAATTATGGAAAGCTGTGCTCAATGGAGTCTTTCTTCCTGAACTACTAGCTATATGAGAATACACTTAAAATAAATATTATTTTGGGGGTACTAGGTGGCTCAGTTGGATCTGACTCTTGGTTTTGGCTTAGGTCATGGTCTCATGGTCTGTGAGACTGAGCCTGGCATTTACCTTTGTGTTCGGTGGGGAGTCTGCTTAAGATTCTCTCCCTCTGCCCCTCTCCCCACTTGCATGTGCACATGTGCATGTGCACTCTCTCGGTCTCCAATATATAAATCTGTAATCAATCAATCAATCAATTCAACAGAGAGCCCACTTCCTTTTCATTTGACTTGATCCAGTCCTTGGGATGGCTCGAGGCCTGCTCTTGATTGGCAAGCTCAAGAACACACCATCCATCCATCAGGCCAAAGAAAGAGTACAAGGGCAAAGCCACAGTCTTAAAAGTCTAACTTATCAACTTGATCCTGTTTGCCAGAGTAGCTGCCAGTGTGCATCATCAGTATGATGGTAGCCAAGATGGAGGTGTTAAAACGAGAGAGTATGTAAAAGATGACTTGGCCCAGCTTCACGGCCAGAATTTCAGATACCATCATGTCACATAGCCCAGGGCCAGCTAGCAAAGTGACTGTTAAGAAAGGTAGCAGTATACCAGTCCTTTCAAATCCTCAAAAAAATACAAGAAAAGGGAACATTTTTTTTTAACTTATTCACAAGAGATACAGAGAGAGGCAGAAACATAGGCAGAGGGAGAAGCAGGCTCCATGTAGGAAGACTGACGTGGGACTCAATCCGGGGGACTCCAGGATCATACCCTAAGCTGAAGACAGATGCTCAACCACTGAGCCACCAAGGCTTCCCAAAAAGGGAACACTTTTGAACTCATTCTGAGTCCAGAATTATCCTGGACACCAATGCAAGACAAGGACGTACAAGAAAATTACAGACCAATATCCCATAGGAATATACATGCCAAGATCCTCAAAAGAGTATTAGCAAGTGAAATTGAGCAGCATACTAAAAAGGCTTGTATAGAGTGCCTGGGTGGCTCAGTGATTGAGCATCTGCCTTTGGCTCAGGTCCTGGTCCCAGGGTCCTGGGATCAAGTCCTGCATCGAGCTTCCCGCAGGGACCCTGCTCCTCCCTCTGCCTGTGTCTCTGCCTCTCTCTTCCTGTGTCTCTCATGAATGGATAAATAAAATCTTTTTTTTTTAACTTAAAAAAAAAAAGAATCTACAAAAAACATGTTAGAGTTAATAAACTCAGCAAAGTCATGATGACAAAAATCAATACTTAAAAATCAGTTGTGTTTCTATACTTTCAAAAAAAAAGGTTCAAAAAAAAAAAAAAAGATTCCAAAAGGGAAATTAAGAAAACAATTCCATTAAAAATAACATCAAAAAAAAAATTTAGGAATAAATTAAACAAAGAAGACTTTACCAAAGGGAAGAAAATATGTACAATGAAAATTACAAAACATCACTAAAAGAAATTAAAGACAACCTAAATAAATGCAGAGACATTTGGAAGGACTGGAAGACTGGGTGGATTAGAAGATAATATTGGTGGATTGGAAGACTTAATATTATCAAAAAAGCAATACTACCCAAAGTAATCTACAGATTTAATGCAAACTCTGTCAAAATCCCAACAGCATTTTTCAAGGAAATGGAAAAAAACCCATCCTAATATTCATATGGAATCTTTAAAAGGAAGAACCAAGTTAGAGGATTCACACAGGCCGACTTCAAAATTTCACCACAAAGCTAACATAATCAAAACAGTATGGTATTGACATAAAGGTAAGTATATACTATCCCATCTATATAGTCAATAATTTTTAACAAGGGTGCCACTGACTAAAAATGGATTAAAGTCCTACATTTTACAGTAAAACTAAAAAACTCTTAGAATAAAACATAAGGGCAAAACTTTATGATCTTGGATTGGGCAAAAGCTTCTTTAATATGATACTAAAACCATAGGCAGGACACCTGGGTGACTCAGATGGGTAAGCGTCTGCCTTTGGCCCAGGTCATGATCCTGCCTCAGCAGGTTCCCTGCTCAGTGAGGAATCCACTTGTCCCTCTCCCTCTGCTCCTCCCCCTGCTTGTGCTTTCTCTCTCTCTCTCAAATAAATGGAATCTTTAAAAAATAAATAAAACCACGGGCAATAAAAAGAAAAAACAGGGATGCCTGGGTGGCTCAGCAGTTTGGCGCCTGCCTTCAGCCCAGGGTGTGATCCTGGACACCCAGGATCGAGTCCCACGTCGGGCTCCCTGCATGGAGCCTGCTTCTCTCTCTCTGCCTCTCTCTCTCTGCCTGTGTCTCTGCCTCTCTATCTGTATCTCTCATTAATAAACAAAATCTTAAAAAAAAAAAAAACAGATAAATTGGATTTCACCAAAATTTTAACACTTTGGTGCCTCAACACTAGCAAAAAAAATAATGAAAAGAAACCCCAAAGAATGGGAGAAAATATTTGCAAATCACATGTGATAAGAGTTTAATTTCCACAATACTGAGCAACTCCTACAACTTAATAACAAAAAGACAAACAACTCAATTTAAGAAATGGCAAAGGAAATATACAAAGACAGTATTTCCCCAAAGAAGATACATAAATGGCCAAAAAGCACATGAAATGGTGCTTAGTATTAGTCATGGTTACCGAAAGGCAAATCAAAGCCAAAATGAAATACCATCTGACACCTATTAGGATGGCTATAATTAAAAAAAAAAAAAAAAAGGAAACAATTGTGGGCAAAGATGAAGAAAATGGTATATTGCCAGAGGGCATATAAAATGCATAGCTACTGCAAAAAACTTTGGCAGTTTTTCAAAAAGCTACACAGAGAATTCTATGACCCAGCAATTCTACTCATAGGTATATACCCAAATATCTGAAAACAGTGACTCAGAAAGATCCTTGCATGTCAGTGTTACCAAAAGGTGGAAACAACCTAAGTGCTCACCAAGAGATGGACAGATTTTTTAAAAATGTGATATATACATACATACAATGGGTTCTTCAGTCATAAAATGGAACAAAGTTCTGACACATGCTACAATATGGATAAACCTTAAAAATATTATGCTAAATGAAATAAGCCACACACAAAAAGACAACTGCTATATAATTCCACTAAAATGAAGTATCTACAAGAGGCAAATTCAGACATGAAAGTAGCTCAGCAGTCACTGGGGCTGGGGAGAGAGGGTAGGAAATGGAAATGCTTAATGGATTCAGAGCTTCTGTATGGGATGATAAAAAAAGTCTTAGAAGTAGATAGTGGTAATGGTTGTACAACACGGTAATGTAATTAATACTGCTGAATTATACACTTAAAATGGTTAAAAAAAAAACTAGTTAAAATGGCAAATTTCATAGTATATATATTTTACCACACTAGAGAACGTAAGACTGCTCTCAAGTTGGTAAGTGCTAAAACTGGACAATAGGCACATGGGTACATTTATCACACTATTCTTTCTTCTAAAAATTTAAGAAGTAAAAATGATGTTTTCTGTAGTTTTTCTGGTAAGTATTTTTGTCAAAGAAGCCCCCTTCTATTTCTAAGCGGCTGCTTTCATCATGAATGGGTGTTAAATTTGCCATGTGTTTTTTACATCTAGTAGGATGATCACATGGTTTTTTCCCTTTTTAGCCTATTAATATAACAAATTTTGTATGAAGATCTTCTAATGTGAAACCACTCTTGCATACCTGGGATAAGCCCGACTTAGTCAGATGATCATTTTTATATCTTGTTAGGTTTGATTTGCCTTATTTTGTTGGTTCTCCATGTACTCCCATAATTCTCTGTGCAGCTCTCCTAAGACCTACCAAACTGTACTGTAAATATGAACTCCCTGAAGGCAAAGACTCCTTCCTCATCTACCATTCCATCCCTAGCTAGTCCAAGGTCTAGGCAAGCACTGAATAAAATTATGGCTGATAAGTAATTAAATAAATCAAAGAGGGGACCTGGGTAGCTCAGTCGGTTAAGCGTCTGCCTTTGGCTCAGGATGTGATCCCAGGGTCCTGGAATCGAGCCCCACCTTTCTTGGGGCTCCCTGCTCAGTGGGCAGTCTGCTTCTCCCTCTCTCTGCATTCTTCCCCATCTTGTGCTCTCTTTCTCTCAAATAAATAAAAATAAAATCTAAATAAATAAATAAAATGAAAGAGTAGTTAGAGAGATGAACAGGTGAGCAGATGAACACCTTAATCCAGAATACGGACATCCACCCAGGCAGATGTGCAAGAGCAGATTTTTCAGGCAGAGAGACCTTGCAAGGGCTCACCAACCACTCCATAGAGCTGTCTTCTCTATGGGCAACTTAGTTTGTCTGCAGCCCTGTAAGCTGAACCCCAGCCCTAGATTCTCATCTTCCCATTTTCCCTCACAACCCAGTTAACAACATTCCCAAGTTCAGTGTCTGCTTCCACCCAACAGGATGCAGCCCTCCTCATATCAAAGCACACCCCAAAGGTTAGATCCTGTGCTGGGGTTAAGAATGTGGTATTAGATTCAAGCTTAAAAATGTTCCTCCCAATCTCCGAGTTTATTCCCAACAATCAAAATGGCCTCATCCCAACCCTGATTGGAACAGCCAAAGCCCATCCCATTAACAATTCACTGCATCAGCAGCACAGAGGAGGAGAGCAATCAGCAAGGGAAACAGCTGAATTATTTCAGCAGCTGTAAATTATGTGTTCTCTCTTCCTCTCCTCCTCCAAGTCCATGCTCAACCGTGCCCCACGCCTCCACACTGAACTTAGCTCTGTCAAGTATCTACGTCAACTACAGCAACCAAACTTGAGTTCAAGAAGCAATATTAAAAAGCACTAATTAGCTGATATTTAAATAACTGTTTAATGTCAACAATATCACACTTTAAACATCTCCTAGTCTATTAGTTACTTAATTAAATTCCTTAAAATCCTTGGACACTGGCACAGAGCACATTGCCTGGGGGAGCTGTTCCCAGGCCCTGGCTTTGGCAGGCTGTAGAAGAGGACAGGCCCGTACACTGGCCAGGAGAGCCCAGTTTCCTTCTAGAGTCTCCTAATGAGACTCTAGACTTTTCATAGCTCCACTGGTCTCCATAGGGTATCAAGAATATGACAGACAGGGGATCCCTGGGTGGCGCAGTGGTTTAGCGCCTGCCTTTGGCCCAGGGTGCGATCCTGGAGACCCGGGATCGAATCCTGCGTCAGGCTCCCGGTGCATGGAGCCTGCTTCTCCCTCTGCCTATGTCTCTGCCTCTCTCTCTCTGTGTGACTATCATAAATAAATAAAAATTTAAAAAAAAAAGAATATGACAGACACATTCTGAACATGGAAAATTGCCGAACCAGGCCATGATTTATTGTTTAGTATATTTTAAAATAAATACACACATGATAAACCCAAGAGAAACACTTCTCCCATCTGGTAACTGTTCTTCTTAAGAGTGGTGCATCACAAGATATTCAAACATGCATACAAAAGGGATATAACAGGATTTGTGACAGCAGGTAGGGTCAGGGAGCTCTGCAAAATGCCACCAGCCAAATCCAGCCTGCCAGGAGTCATCAGCCTGCAACTGACAGGGGTACACTCAGCCAACAGCAGCATCCTAGAATGGAGCCTCCAAAGGGACTCTAGGTTCCAGTGAATGAGCTTGTGATGGGGATGCCAATGGGACCATAGGAAGTCCCTCCTGCCACAACAGGCTCCATGGGGACAACTTGCTGCTAGCCTTATCACAGTACCCGGTTTGTTGAAAGGAGATGACATATTGGCCACCTGCCCAGGTAAATATACCCTGGAAACAATCAGTCTCATAATAGGTCTCTAGGCAGAGCACATCTGGACAAGGATCAGTAGCATTTGAGCCCATGTTTTGGGCAACAGATGCTCTGAATCCAAATCGACTGGATCAGACAGCATCACTTAAGATTATCAAAGGTGTAGGTGATGCCAAGTAGCCCTCCCTTGCCCCACCCTTACAGCAGAGGCCCTAGTTCTTTCTAGTTTCCTTACAAAACTACCACCTCACCTCCTGATTGGCCTTATTTTTTTTTGTCTCTGTTACTCAAGACCTTCTCTACATCTTCTTCTATTTTGCCTGAAGTATCCTGCCTTGCCACAGAGTAAGAGGCAATTCTTTCCAATTATTCCATCCTGTCTCTCACTGCTCAGGGATTCCTCTTGTGGCAGCTCTCCTTAAAACAACCACTGCAGCCCCTGGTAATGCCAACAGAAAACACTGTAGAAAAAGCATGGTTAATATTACAGACTCTTACCTTGAAAGGCAACCACTTCCATAAGCAACTAGGCATAAGCCCTGGGTTCAGAGAAGCCAGGTGTTTGGGTTGTTGCTCACAAAACGAGGAGAGCATCCAGAAAAATAGAAAATCACCAAGCTCATGCACTTCAGACATGCTGCTCACTTACTACCTGCAATTTCTCACCCATACCAAAGCTATTTCAACCTCAGATGAGCGTTAACAGCCCCACCAATTCAGAAAAATATTTTTGCAAGACCTCATTCACTCTCCCATATTGGAGAACTACCAAAAGGGCAAAATTTTGTGCACCCTGAAAAGACGAAGGAACCCTTACTGCCTTCTAAGAAACATATATGCAGTTGCCACCACCTCCAACACCTCCAAACGGGCAGATCATTCATCCTTCAACACCTATGTATTGAGACTTGCTACAAAACCCAGCCATGGACCAAGTGCTAGAGATACAAATGCCAAATAAATCAAGGTCCTGTCCTCTAGGAGCCCTCAAGATGGACAATGGAGACGGAGGAGTCCATCAGTCGTTTAGAGCAAGCACTGGGTTGAAAGAGCCCACACACACATTGTTGGACAGATCTGAGGCAAAAGAGAACAGATAACTTCATTGAAACACAGAGGTCAGAAAGGACTTCCTGGAATAGGTGAGCTTTAAAGATGAAAAGAGTAAAAAGAATCAGCCAAACAAAGACAATGAGAAAGGCATCCCAAGCAGAGGCAAGAGGGTTTTTGAAGACCCGGAGACATGAAGCTAGGAACATGCATTTATTTCAACAACGGCTGGAGCAAAGGGCTTACGGCAGGTGGCATCAAGACGTACAAGAACTCTCTTTGCCAGAAAGGTTGGATGAGTTTCAAATACATAGCTCACTGCGCTATCTTGGCAAACCTCTGGAACCTGAAGAACCACCCACAATGAAAGGGAGATTAGGAAGGGGAAGAGGAGACCTGCTACATGCCTGCTAAGACAAGACAACAGGGTCACCATTGTTTGTGAACTCTGCTTATGAACTCATTCCTTTGCCTTGCAGTTCAGTGGTTTGTTAGTTCTTGCAAACTCTCAGCATCTATTAATAGAAAGAACCAGTCAACAGAATCTGGATTTGGGCTGTATTACTGTCTAAAACCACAGTAGATAACTTGAACAGGAAAGCAGCTTGAGAATCTAGGCAGAGTTGTTTTTTTTTTTTTTTAAGATTTATTTATTTATTCATAACAGAGAGAGAGAGAGGCAGAGACACAGGCAGAGGGAGAAGCAGACTCCACACAAGGAGCCCGACGTGGGACTCGATCCCGGGTCTCCAGGATCACACCCTGAGCCAAAGGTAGCACCAAACTGCTGAGCCACCAGGGCTGCCCTAGGCAGAGTTTATGACATCTCCCCCTAGAGGATATGTTTGCTTTCCCCTCCTCTTATATGTTTCGTATTCAGCAAGTTAATAGATAAGCTCATGCTCTTCCCCCCACGCTCCTGAACCTCTAGGCTTGCCCAGCTCTACTGGGCAAGCCTGAAACCCAGGAGCTCTCCTCAATACCTCCCTCTCCATCTCCCCACCTACACTGCCCTCCCACACCCCTGCCCATCCATCACCAACCAGTCAATTTTATCTACTATTTCTTCCTGCTCACCTGCCCAAATTGCTATAGCCACCCCCATCTCTCAGGTGAAGGCAACCCAAGGAGGCTTTCAATGAAGCCAGAACCAAGCACAATGAGGAAGCAGAAGGCACACAGCTTTACTTAATCTCTTATTTGCTCAGCCCAAGTTTTCTGGAGTATCCAAAATCCAGTCTCCTGAGTTCCTCTGAAAGGCTCTCAATAAAAAGCACTTTCTTCCTCAGATGAAGAGTCACACTCAGGGAGGCCATTCAACCACAGTAATGGGGGCTGGAACGTGGGCTGAGGGAGGATTTGATGCCTGCGTCCTCTGGAGATGCCAGTGTGTCGGGAGTTCAGAGCCCAAAGCCAGACCCATGATTATGGGAATCAAATTCCAGGGGAGGAACGCTTGGCTCCCCAAAGCCCCTCAGAGCACATGGAGACACCTTACGGGGACAGCCAATGAACTCAGGAGTCTTAATCCCTACTGCCTCTGCCACCCTCCCTCCCTCCCCACAAGGGAAGCCATTTCCTTCCACCAAAGCAAGCACAGGCAGAAGAAGGCAACATTTGGGAGGATTATGTGGGTGCCCACAACAGCCTAAAAACCAATGTCCCAAAATAAAGGACAAAACAAGCATTAAAGAGGAAGAGATTTATCAGGCCATGTTTCTCAGCCTCAACTCAATGCATTCCCTATCAATGGCCTTCACATCTGTCGAGAAGGAAAAATGTATGTTGAATGAATGAACAAAGGGATAATGAAAGGAACAAATAGCAGGCTGAGGAGCTGGAGGGACAGGGGAGCACAAAAGAGGGACCTGCTCAGGGGCACCTGGGTGACTCAGGTCATGATCCCGGGATTCTGGGATTGAGTCCTGCATCAGGTTCCTGCATCAGGCTCCCCACAGGGAGCCTGCTTCTCCCTCTGCCTATGTCTCTCTGCCTCTCTCGCTGTGGGTCTCTCATGAATAAACAAATAAAATCTTAAAAAAAAAAGGGGGGGACCTGCTCAAAACGAACTGTTCATTCATTGACATGACATTTATTAAACATCTGCACTTCTGTCTCCAAGCACCTACTAGATACCTGTACCTGTGCAGAGTGCTTGAAGCACACAAGCATGCACAACCTATAAAAGAGAAAGGGGGCAGGGAGAAAAGCAAACTCCTTCATCTCCCTGGGAAGGCATATTTTCAAATACTATTTTAACAGCACCTCCTGTTTTCCTGACATTAAAGCCATACCTAACAGCACATACACAAATAAAAACTTCACTTTTTATTGTATCCAGTACTTTGAGGCCTTGTGGTTTCTTTTCTGAGGAAAAACCTGTCATTCATCTCCTTGATTAAAAACTGATTTAATTTGGCTTTCATTAGGTAGGTACAAAGGGAAAAACATACAGATTCACAGAGATAATTCACCCAGCAACAGGACTGTGATGAGCTCTGGCGACTGCACAGTTGGGTCTCAACCCACCTCCAATGAAAGACAATTAAAAAAGCTCACAACGTGGAGCTTAAACTCCAGCCAAAAGGAATTATCTTCCCACAAGCATCTCTACCAGATTTTTGGTTAATATAAAAATTTTCAAAAGGAAAGGAAAGGAAATCCCAAGGATATTTAATATAGAATTAGAATTTCTACATTTTTCAAATTCCCTTATAGGGAGAAAAGGCAAAATAAGTATTTTTAACTCCTACTTTTCAAAACTTATCCCATTATTTGACAATCTCATAAAATTTTCCAATTTGTTGAGTGCACAGAGCAATGTGCAGTGGATGAGGAATTGCAGGCTGCTGTGAAGGGGCTGAGGTGATAGCAGGAACAGCTGCAGAAGCTGTGGGAGCTGCAGTCCTTAACACCATTTGCTCAGCAACAGAGCAGCAGGCTCAGAGCCTGAGATCAAACACCAGGGACGCAGGACTATGGCAGGTAGAACTACCTCTCCACCATACTTCAGGCTCCTGAACTCACAGATTTCAAGCAAATGCGCAGCATTTGCTGCAGTGTCAAAGGATCATGGGGTAAGATGTCAGCAAATTACAAGTTCACACCTTGATTAAATGTGAGATGGATGATTCTCTAGCCAGAGCATGAATATGATCTTACCCACCTGTTTGCAACCATCCAATAGTTTCCCAGGGCCCTGAGGAACAAGACCAAATTCCACATGCAGGTTGTCCACCATCGAGCCAGGATCAACACCACCAGCTTTACCTCTTTCCTCTCCCTGTCTATGGTTGGCTCTATGGAACTTTTTGTCCAGTGCTCTAAGACATCTTGTCCTTTGCACATGACTTATCCTTGTCCTTTTATATGTCATTTCCTCTGCTCTGAATTGTTTCCCTTCCTCTTTATGTGGCAAATTCTTACCATCAAAAAAGGTTTTCTCCTTATTCTGAAAGACACTTCTAGGAGGTTGTCACTGACCCTCTCCATTAGACAGAAGGCATGATGGAAGAACACCCATACTCACCTGGATCACAGTGCTTATTACACTTTATAATATACTTGTCCTGGGGATGCCTGGGTGGCTCCAAGCGGTTTAGCACCTGCCTTCAGCCCAGAACGTGATCCTGGAGTCCCAGGATCGAGTCCCACGTCGGGCTCCCTGCATGGAGCCTGCTTCTCCCTCTGCCTGTGTCTCTGCCTCTCTCTCTCTCTTCTCATGAATAAATAAATAAAATCTAAATTAATAATAATAATAATAATAATAATAATAATAATAATATACTTGTCCTAAACATCCTAACGACAGGGACCATGTACATAATGCCCAGCTAGCTTGGCACTTGACACAAGAGAAATGTTTAGCAAATTCTTAAAGCATGATTTAGATTCTATGTCAGGCTCACTTCTCAATTCTAGCCTAATTTACCCTCCTACACCCCAGCCAGTTATGTGCTCATCGCCCCTATGCCCCAACCTCAACCTCTCATATTTCAGTTCTTAATGGATGACTCACCCAGGCCTTAACCTAACACATGGTCATCAATCATCTGGGCAGAACATCCCATGTGCTGGACACAGTGTCAAGTAACCCAGATAGAGATGACCAAGCCACTTCTCCTATCTTCTAGGCTTAAGAGAAGGCCTATCAAGAAATAAATGCCACATAGTATGACAAGTATCATAATGCAGAGAAACATGGGGTGGGGGCAATGCAGGGAAGATTTCAGCCATTCTACCCACTGTTCCCTCCCCTCCCCGGATCCCAGACTAACTGCTCTCTAGCTCTCCTCATTCTCACTCTTTCCCTAGATACCTAGCCCAGATCCATATTCCCTAAGCCAGGCTCCCATTCAGCTCCAGATTAATTCAAATCCTTTCTGGCTTCTGTTCTCTCACTTTCTTCAGTTCTTTGCCCAGGCATCTCACATACACATCTCTGCTTTTGCCCTAACCTGAACCAACTTGTTGAAACAACTATTTTTCCATCTCCTCCCTCAACTGTCTTGGGTGATTACTTGACATTTATTAAACATGTACACTTAACACGAACATACTTAACAGTCCCTGTCTACAATGAAAGGAAAAGGGTACCCACAAGGCTGAAATACAAGAAAAAATTAAATGCAAAATAAAGCATCCTCAACACACTGTTCCTCTTCTACTGCTTCCTCTTGCAGATCCAACTGCTAGAGCATCATGGCCTTCACAAAGATGAGCCCAATTGTGTTACACTTCCAGGAGGTTATAGCACAAATCCCAGGCCTGTCCCTTCAGTCTCTCTGCTTGCTAAGGTCACTCTATTTTGCCACACATTCACTTAAATCAACATGCACTGGGAACCCCTGTGAGCCAAAAACCACATTCCTCATAGTGCTGTGCACATGTCCCGTACATAGCATATGCTCAATTAATATATCATTGCATCTCTGAAAAGAGAAGAACCAGGTGAGCCTCTGCTGCCCCTTGCCCAGGAATATACCAATGCAAAAGTTATTCTGCTACACAGCTTTCGGTCAGAGATCCCTGCCCTTCCCTCGCCCCTGCAAAAAAGCCTCTTACTCATTTAAGCCCAGACCAGGGAGACCTTCACCCCGGCTAAGAAGATGCTGACACAGCCCTCCTATCAGTGTGCCAAGAGAGCCAGAGAAACCAATGTTGTAAAACACCCTTTTAATCAAGTGACTTGTCTCCAGTTAGTGTAGATTTAGGGAAAACTTTTCTCAAGAAACCAGTAATAAATGGAGGGGAAGAAAAGAACAAAAATTAACAAACATAGTAATAATCCCCCGAAGTTGCAAATCAGAACAATTCCTCACTTGAAGACAAGTATGAAAAACAAGATTAAAATGCTTCAGGGGGGATCCCTGGGTGGCGCAGCGGTTTGGCGCCTGCCTTTGGCCCAGGGCGCGATCCTGGAGACCCGGGATCGAATCCCACATCGGGCTCCCGGTGCATGGAGCCTGCTTCTCCCTCTGCCTGTGTCTCTGCCTCTCTCTCTCTCTGTATGACTATCATAAATAAATAATAAAAAAAAAAATAAAATGCTTCAGGGATGTGTTCGTGAAGCAGCAGGTAATAGAACAGATAAAATGTATTTACAGTACCTCACTGGGGACATGTACCTTTTGGCTAATAGCGATCAGATACTAAATACCACTGTAAAAATAATATTCTTCCGTGCTTCATTATGGACTTACAATTATCCATGGTAAAGCAGCAATACAGCAAACTATACTGAATGGTAACTGGAATAATTCCAGAGTCCAAGCTTCTACCTAAGTGTCTGGAACAAGTGGGTGTAAGGGCCCGGTTATGTACACCCTTCTATTAGTCTGCTAGGGCTACCATAACAAAGCACATAGACTTATACATGGTAGCTTATACAACAGAAACGTATTCTCTCACAGTTCTAGAGGCTAGAATTAAAAGGTCAAGGTTCTGGCCCATTTGGTTTCTAGTGAGTGTTCTCTTCCTGCCTTGTACACAGCATCGTCTCCCTAGGTCCTCACATAGTCTTTCTTTTCTTCTCTGTACCCATGCACTGAGGAGAAAGAGCTCTCTCTCGTGTTTCTTCTTCTAAGGACAACCGTTCTATCAATGGGGATGACGGCCAAAGATCCTAGGGCTGTAAGGGCCATGGTGGATGTTGGGGGGGGTGAGAGGGGGATTGCACCACGTCAAATAAATTCTTAGGGAAATATTCTTTCTCAGAAAATAGTTAAGTAACAATAATAGTAACATAACAGTAATGAATAACATATATGCATACAAATAATACTAGGTACTAGATGCCAAGTATTTCACATGCAAGATTTCATTTAAGCCTCATGGAAATGAGGTACAGGATATATGATTACCACTTTTTTTTTAAAGATTTTATTTATTTATTCATGAGAGACACACAGAGAGGCAGAGACACAGGAAGAGGGAGAAGCAGGCTCCATGCAGGGAGCCAGATGTGAGACTTGATCCCGGGTCTCCAGGATCACCCCTGGGCTGAAGGTGGCGCCAAACTGCTGAGACATCTGGGCTGCCCTGATTACCACTTTTTAGAGATAGGACACCAACTTACATTGGTCAAAGTCACTTGCCAAGGTCACCTAGTGTGGCAGGCAGAGACAGCCTTCCAAAGAGATCAAGTCCTAAGGCCTGGAACCTGTAAGTTTTACCTTTTAAGGAAAAAATGGTATTTGCAGATGTGATTAAGTTAAGGATCTTAAACTGATTATCCTGAATTATCAGAAAGGCCCTAAATACAATCACAATGTCCTTATATGACATAGGCCTAGGAAGATTTGACACAGTCACAGAAGAGAAGGTGATGTGAAGACGTAACAAAGATTTGAAGATGCTGAACTTGGAAGTTGAGTCATAAGAACACAAACCAAGGAATGCCAGCAGCCACCAGGAGCTGAAGAAGCAAGGAATACGGATCCCTGGGTGGCTTAGCAGTTTAGTGCCTGCCTTTGGCCCAGGGCTTGATCCTGGAGTCCCGGGATCGAGTCCCACGTTGGGCTTCTGGCATGGAGCCTGCTTCTGCCTCCTCCTGTGTCTCTGCCTCTCTCTCTCTCTCTCTATCATAAATAAATATCTTAAAAAAAAAAAAAAAAAAGCAGCAGCAAGGAACAGACTCTGCCCTAAAGCCTCTGGAAGGAGTGCAGCACTGCCAACACCTTGATTTCAGCCCAGTGATACTGACTAGACTTTTGGCCTCCAGAACCAGGAGAGAATACATCATCTGTGTTCTAAGCCACCAAGTTTGTTAGTTTGTTATAGTAGCCACAGGAAACTAACACACCCAGCCAAGAGAGGCAAAGCCAGGTTCCAAACCTGGGACCTGGTGACTCTAGGCCTGCACCCTCAAGCCCCATGCTTTGCTCCTTTTCTGCACACAGCCTCACCAAGCCAGGGCTATGCTCTGTCTGATGGGTGACTCTGCCAAGACTTGAAGGAAAATTAGCACCGACAGCTCCTCTGCTGCAGCGCCCCCAGACAAGTCTCTCCTTCCCCCCCAACCTCATATCACAGGAAAGGCATAAGAGAGGCCAAACCATTATCTCAGTGTTTTAATTCGCAGGTAAGGAGTGAAACAGCCCATACTCCAACATCCTGATGAGGAGGCACACACACTGCCTAATAAAAGTTTTCATCTAACCTGTTTGCACTTGACTGTTTGGCACAACACCGAGAAGCTCCTAACCTCTGTTGCTCTGCTCCATCCAGCCCACGATTTATTCTAACCACCCACCCCACCCCCCACACACATATATTTGGGAAGGAGTTATTAGCTCCAAGTAGTTCAGTGTCGTCCCGTCCCCACCCCACCCCCACCCCTTACCACTGATGACTTTCCAGGAACACAGAGAAAAGGACTGAATTATATTGAACTCCTCTTCCTAAGGCTTTGGGGTAAATATGGGGTAAGCAGGCTGGCCCAGAGGTGCCTCAAGTTAACCAACCCTGGCATTAACAACAAGCTAATAAACACATTGTCAGGGCAAAAGCATAGCATCCCAAAATGCACTTTTTGAACCTATTCTGACAAGTATGGTTCAGCTTTAATTATTTATAACACTTCAAAGGGCAGGTGGTAAACACAGCAGTGTGATTTGTAAAGATAATGATGTCTTGGTAATGGTAGACAGTTGTGGCTACTGTGGCTTGTTCAATCTTTGCTGAGGAGCCATGACACAGTTAGGGTTTCTAGGAGAACAATCAACTTGGTGGATTAGAAAATAAGACTTGGAACTTACTAAAATAGTGAAAAAGTAATTCATTCAAGGACACAGAGTTTTCCCACTTTTGTTTTTGCCCCTCTCCCTCAACCCCTTATCTTCTATCAAGATTTTTCAAGCAACGTTTTACCTTCTTTTCTCTTGCCAAGAAGTTTCCATCTGATTTTCCGTCAGTATCTCAAAATAACAATCATAGCTAAGTCAGGGAGTATTTACTCACTATATATTAGGCTCACAACAACCCTATGCGTAGGTACAATCATTATCCCCCTATTACAGATGAGGACACTGTGACTCAGAGGGATTAAATCATTCTTCAAGGTCAGAGAGCTAAGCAGTGGCAGAGCCAGAATTACAAAACACATCTAGCTCCAAAGCCAAGCTCTTAACAACATCACATTCATATGACATCAATTCATCAGATGAATTGGTGGCCTTACTACAAGCACCTAGAGAAGCCCTTACAGAGACAAATCTACGTATTTTTTGCCTAAGCTTTTGAGTGCTCAGAAAGACTGACAAAAATGATCTTAGAATCATCCACAAAATTTCCTTCAATGCTCATTTCTCAGAATCATCTGGAAAATACAGTCAGTCCCAAGGAATCCTTGGGGGAATTCGAATGTATTTGGAAATGAAAGCAAGCTTACCCCCTTCCCCACATGAACCGAAACTCCAAGGTTTAACGTTACCTGAAAGCACCCCACCTCTGCTCTACCTGAGACTCAGCAGGCAGTCACCAACAGCATCCTCATTCCACCACCAGGGGAATAATAGAGAGTACTCACATTTTGGGAAGAAAACCAAAAACCATAATAATGTAAAAAGGGAAGGATTAAGTAAGAAGAGCACAAAGCTCCAATTCCTATTTATCATGTATCAGCAGGTTCTGGTTTTTTAAGCTTCTTATTAAAATATTCTGGCTCCAAATTAGTTTTCTTTGCTTAGTCATAATTACTGCTTTAGCTCCCTTCAAATGGGTCCCCAAAGATGCTGAAAAATATAACTGAAAGGTCGACTTGTTCCATGGGAACTGCAGGGAGACTCCCTTACATCTCTCTCTGAAATGCTATTTTTTTACTTTGTAGGATAAAACCCCAGAATTAATCATGCTACAGAGTTCTCGATTTCATTTCCCCTGGCAAAAGGACTCACTGGGGCTAGGCAAGCAGAGGGAAAGAAAGATGGTATCAACATTGAAAAAAGCCCAATTTCCTCAGCTAGCAACACATGCAGGTAACAGGCTCCCAAATTCCTCCCAAATAGCTGGCTGGTACTGACATCAAATTCCAAAGATACCTGTCACTGGAGGTACTCTGCACTGACTGGAGGGTTTGGCAGGAAGCTGGGAAATCAGGTTCAGGAACAGCAAAGAGAGGGAATGGAAAAGAAACATAAACCACAAATTAGGGCTGGAACTCCTGATGCTTCTCCTGCTATGGGCTGGCAAGGAAAGATTGAATTGACTTTCTAGAAAGGTAAGATCATGAAAAGGGATGTTAAAATAAATAGAGAGAAAAGGGAAAAAGACCAGAGAAGAGAATGAGTCTTACTGCACCAGATTTGCAATTTGTCTGCTTTCAGAGCTGAAGCTCAGGGTAGCAAGTTTTTTAAGGTTTATTTTAAGAGCTTTGAGGCCTTTTGGAGGGGGGAAAAACGCCTCACTAATTTTACTTTTCACAAAGTCTCAAGAGTTTTGGTGTAATGGAAGCCGTTTACATGAAACAGGATGAATTCCTCTTAGAGAAGTGTCCATTCCTCAGAAAATCTATGTGTTCAAATGTGTGCACGTGTGTTTAAGAGAAACATGTGAGAGCTGTTTCCAAAGCAGTCCATTATTTTTTTGTTATTTGAGTACAGCTGACACGTTAATTTCAGGTGTACAATATAGTGATTCAACAAGTGCAGCTACCACCTGTCACCACACAATGCTACTATAGTATCATTGACTATATTCTCCATGCTGTGCCTTCATCATTCCATAGATGAAAGCCTGTATCTCCCATTCCCTTTCACCCATTTTGCCCACTTCCCCCATCCCCTTCCTTCCCTTCCTTCCAGCAACCATCAGTTTGTTTTCTATTTTATAGATCTATAGCAGTCTATTATTCTATTGAATACATAGGTGAAGAATACGGAGGCAGAGCTGCACGCAAGGCCTGATCCTCCAAATCCTTGTGAACACACAAAGTGAGAACACATAGAAGTTCTCACTCAGGGACCCCTGGATGGCTCAGCGGTTTAGCGCCGCCTTCAGTCCAGGGCGTAAATCTTGGAGATCTGGGATCAAGTCCCACATCAGGCTCCCTGCGTGGGGCCTGCTTCTCCCTCTGCCTGTGTCTCTGCTTCTCTCTCACTCTCTGTCTCTCATGAATAAATACATTTTAAAAACCTTTTTAAAAAATAAATAAATAAAATTAAAAATTTTTTTTTAAAGTTCTCAGCATTTAAGAAGCAGGGAAAAAATCAGTGCAAATCAAAATAAAGAGATGCAAGCTTGTCTACTTTTTAACCAAAGGGAAGCTAATTAAGTAATTAACTAAATAGCCTGATGAGGGATCAGAGAAACTTAGGCCATCACCACCCACAAAGGTCAAGAGCACCTTTGATTGGGGACTTGCTGGCTGATCCACCTTTAAATTAAACAGAATTATGAAGGACAGTCAACACAGGGTGTGAGAGTACAAAAGGCATTTTGCCCACCCCAACCAATACTAAGCACCCCAAAAAAGACATGTTCTAGCCTGGCAGGTGGAAGAGATACCTGCATGTTACCTACAACTTTGGCCAGAAGAAAGGTGTGAAAAATTCTAAAAGCAAATGCTCTTCTAAATAAGAACTGCAGAAACACAACCAAGGCAAGGAAACAGAGCACAGGAGAAAAGATTAAAGGAATAGAGATTCTCAATTAGCCCAGAAAAGACTGAAGAGGGGAAATGAAAGAATTAAGAAGAGGCTTAATTACTTTTGAGCCCAGAGAAAGTTGGTCAGCAGAGCCACTGTCCTACCACCTTCTGGGTACCAGAATCTTCAAAAACCTACTTGCTGACTTATAACTGAAATTCCTGCTATTATGAGGGGTTGGGAGCTTCACTAAAAGTTGACTTCTAAATAAGTTCAAACATAAATTAAAGATTACCCCAGATGGATAGAGGATGGTTAGTAACTATAGCACATTAAGATACTGACTTTACAGAAGAGTTCAACTCTTGATCTTGGGGTCATGAGTCTGAGCACCAGGTTGGATGTACAGATTACTTAAAAATAAATTCTTAAAAAAAAAAAAACCCACTGACTTTAAAGTAGTTGCCTGAGTGGAGCGCCTGGGTGGCTCAGGTGTTTAAGCGTTTGCCTTTGGCTAAGGTCATGATCCCAGGATCCAAGGATGGAGCCCTACATTGGGCTCCCTGCTCAGCAGGGAGTCTGCTTCTCCCTCTCCCTCTACTCCTCTCCCCTGCTCCTGTGCTGGCTTTCTCTTTCAAAGAAAGAAGGAAGAAAGAAAATCTTTTAAAGAAATTCTTTTTAAAACTAGTTGCCAGAGTGACCAAATAATCCTGAGTTAATCACAAAGTTAAGACCTTCTTAGAAGGAAAATAATCAAAGGACATAGCTGACAACAAAGCTGTCCAATGTCTTTCCTTTGAGAGTTTATCAACAGGGACAACCCAACGATATTTAAGGCAGGTTAAGATAACCAGGCTTGGAGGCAGCTTTGGTGGGAGAAAGGGAGAATAGTACCTACAGGGCTACAGTTCTCAATCTACACAAAACCTTTTAAGCAATGTAAGTCCATCCCTGTCAGCTCAACTTGCTCCAAACACCTTCTTCTGATCATATCCATGCCTGGGAACTTATGCTTTCAATTCAAGACCAGGTCTTTGAGGACCAGTAACACTTAGGACCCAAACATTTACCAAGGTGGCTGGAGTTCCCCATCCTCCTGAGCACCACCCCTACAGTTTTCTAGATTCCAGACCCTCTGAAAAGCGAACAGTTTACTAGTCCAGAGTCTTACTCATACCATTCATTACTAAGACCCATGAAAAACTAGGCTACTGCCAGAAAGAAGCACTATCCCCTCTGACCTCTGTCTTACCATTACTCACATTTTGTGAATTTGTTTCTATCTGGCCAGTTTTAATTTGCCAATTCTTGTCTAATGTCCTTGTCTAAGAACGTACACAACATTGCAAAAAGTGTCGGTAGAAAATCAGAGTAAGATAAAGTTTGCCATGTCCTGGTGAGATTTCATGTTTGTTTTATTCCAAGCAAATGCACTAAAGCTTGCTTCCTGAGAACACCTAAAAATCAATGTATGAAGTCTCACAACCACAAACTCCCCTTTCCAATAACAAAATGCCAAGAAGAAAGAGAGCCACATAAAATGAAACCAGGGAAAATTGCCTCTCCTCCGAAGGTTCCAATTAATGGGGGAAGGGAGAGACATTTAATAAGTAATGTACAAGAAAGTCATCTTAGTTACATTTATGAAACAAAGCAGTATGAATATGAACACCTATATAACCAGATTCTGAATAACAACAGAATCCATTCTCATATATAAGCTCATTCATTCAAAAAATGTTTGATCCTCTACTATGTGCCAGGCACTGTTCCTAGCCCTGTGAATACAGCTGTGAACATGACACACAAGATCCCTATTCTCATGGAATTTATATTCTGGTGGAAAACAGAGAACCAATAAGAAGCAAACAAACAAGAAAAATACCTGATGTCTATGTTAACAGTGACATAACTAGTTACTTTATAACAGAGGAAAGGCAGGCTCCTTCTCCTAAGTAACATCAGGACTGAGATATGAATACAAGGAGTCAACCAAGTGAACATAAGGGAAGTGTAATCCAGGGAGAGGGTACAGTTGTAACAAGGGCTCTGCAGAAGGTCACAAGGCAAGGAGCAGAGTTAGGACACACAGTTGCCAAGGCTGGCAGGGATCTGTTCATGAATGGCTTAAAATCAGGGTACAGAGTTGGGACTTTAAGTACACGGCAGCCAGCAAAGGGTGAGAGGCAGGGGAGTGACATACTCCTTAAGTACTTACTGAGGCAAGTTGATAACTGAATCCAAGGTATAGACTGACTTTTCAAAAAATTTATCTGGCCACAGAAATTTACAAGAGTTTAATTTCCCAAGAAAAATGCTTAATTGCTTTGTAATCCATCAATGCTATGACAATTATCATTACTTATGAATATGCACTATGTGAAAGCATGTGCATGTTATTTTATTTTGTTATTTTATTTAAACACTCTAAGTAGATATTATTTATCTACATGTTATTTATTTAAATAAATAAGTGTTATTTTATTTAAACACTCTAAGGTAGGGATTCCTGGGTGGCGCAGCGGTTTAGCGCCTGTCTTTGGCCCAGGGCGCAATCCTGGAGACCCGGGATCGAATCCCACGTCGGGCTCCCGGTGCATGGAGCCTGCTTCTCCCTCTGCCTGTGTCTCTGCCTCTTTCTCTCTCTCTCTCTCTCTCTCTCTCTGTGACTATCATAAATAAAAAAAATAATAATAAATAAAAAAATAATAAACACTCTAAGGTAGATACTATCATTTCCATTTTACAGATGAGGACACCAAAGCTCAGAAAGGAAGGGATATAGCTTGTCCAAGGCCACACAGCATGTACATGGAAGAGCCAGCACTAAAACCTAGCTTGGTCTGACTCAAAAGAGCTGGGGTTAGGGCACCTGGGTGGCTCAGCGGTTGAGCATCTGCCTTTGCCTCAGGGTGTGATCCCAGGGTCCTGGGATCGAGTTCAGCACCGGGCTCCCCACAGGGAGCCTGCTTCTCCCTCTGCCTATGTCTCTACCTGTGTGTGTCTCTCATGAATAAATAAATAAAATCTTTAAAAGAGAGAGAGAGAGAGAGAGAGAGAGATGTAGTTCCCAGCTACTTTGCTCTAATGACTCTATCCTCTTCCCTGACAGGTGGAAGAGAGAATACCACTCAAGCCTTCTGCCTACTGCTTTCTGTTCTAACTGAAGCAGTCACTTACCTTACCCAGTGAGGGACACAGACTGGAAGCCTGACTCCAAATACTCTACCTTGTAATCTACCCTAACAAGCCAAATCCAGTCTCACTGTTCCATGTCTTTGAGCCAGCCTTCCTCAGCACCTATGGTCCCATCTGTGGCTTCTATCTCAGATGGGGCTTGAATTCTTTGAAGACATTATAATCCTTACCATCCAGAGGAACCTACCATGTGCTAGAAACATGCTGCGTATTATCTCATTTCATCCTAACTGCCCCAGGTGGTATACCCTTATTCAGATGAGAAAACGGAGTCCCAGAAGTACCAGGAAAGGTCAAAAAGGTAACAATTAGCTGAAGTGGAATTCCGTTCCCTTCTACAGTATGCAGTATATACAGCTTACTAAATGGTGAGTGAATGAAGGAACATCATGGCAGCCTCCACCACCATGAATGAGGAAGAAAGCATGAGCATAGGACAGGGCCTACACACCCAACTCTAGACACTATGGATAAGCAGATCCTCTTCTCTGGCAATACAGGCTCCAATTCAGAGACTGCTAAAGGCTTTGTCCTTTCTTCCCAATCACTCACCCTCACCCACCACAATCAAAGAAAATGAATCAAATTAACCTTCCCCAACACCTTCACAGAAAACAATCGCATTACAAAGGTCATCTCCCCCAAGACCACTGGGGAGCATTTTATTTCAGTGACTGGGTACTAAACAAACCTTTACAAAAATACAACCCAGCTTATTTTTCATGGTCTCTTTTAGGTCAATTATCTTAGTATTTTACAAAAGAAAATAAATAGCAGCAATTGAATATTTTAAGGAGCAAACCAGAGAATCTAGGAATGCTACTACCAGAAATGGGCACTCATGGGGCAGCAAAAAGAGAATGCTTTTTTTTTTTTTTTTTTTTTTTTTTTTTTGAGAATGCTATTTCAGATGGTACAGTCCAAGCAGGAAACAGCTCTACTCCCCCCAGGAGCAGAGCACCCTCTACCCCCAAGCAGCAAACAAACCAGAATCAGGGCAATAAAAGAGAAGGCCCAGAGGAGAAGACAGCATCACCAAGTGGACACCTAATCTGGAACCCCTTTAGGAGACCCCCTAGATCTCTTTGTTTTGCTGAAGCATTACCACAGAGAACAAGACAAAATGCAGCAAAGATGACAAGACTGAGCACATCAAGGTCAGGACCATATCTTTATACTATCACTGGCATGGGGCCCCTCAAAAAACAGACATGGAAGAAAAAAAAAAGTTACCCAAATAAACCTTAACATCTATCATTACCACTTTTTACTCAGTATTTACCCTATGAACAAACCTAAACACCTTTCATATGTTCTCATTAATACTTCACAATTGGGACTCCTGGGTGGCTCAGCGGTTGGGAGTCTGCTGTCAGCTCAGGGCGTGATCCTGCATGATCCTGGAGTCCTGGGATCGAGTATTATTCTTTTAAAGATTTTTATTTATTTATTCATGAGAGACAGAGAGAGAGAGAAGGAGAGGCAGAGACACAGGTAGAGGGGGAAGCAGCCTCCATGCAGGGAGCCTGACGTGGGACTCGATCCTGGGTCTCCAGGATCACGCCCTGCACTGAAGGCGGCACTAAACCGCTGAGCCACTGGGGCTGCCCCATACATGTATTATTATTTCCTAGTTGGAGCTAAGAAAACTATCAATCAGGGAAGCAAAGTAACTCGTCTAAAGTCACAGTTTGCAAGTGGTGAGGCTAGGACTGAAGTATGCCTGAGTTCAAAGGCCATGCTCCTAACCACTGTGCAGCACAGCCTTCCTACTGCATATGTGAAGGAACAGTGGGCAACACTACAGTATCACTGAGGAAGGGCTCTGGCCTATGGTCTGAAACCATCTGCCATGCCTTTAACACTCAATCTGCTAGCATGTGACCCTGACCCAGGCTTCTTTATAATCTAGGTTTCTCCTGGACCTCAGTCTTCCTAGCTACACAATAGCAAGAGCAACTACGGCCCATTGCCAGCCCTCCAGACATTGGCGGCTGCCAAGAGAAAACATGTACACACCTACATCAACCAGAACTAAATGTTACATAAACCGCAGGTGCTGGCTTTGCTAACTTGGCACATCACATTTCAGGTAGTTGCCCGTGTCAGTGGCTTAAGCAATCCAAAGTGAAAGGGGTTAAAAAAAAAAAAAAAGTGAAAGGGGTAGCTTTTGCCCAGTAGTGACAGCCAACAGAGGGACAGCAAGACAACGGTTAACAAAGGGCTCTGTAGCTGTCAGATATTAACAAGTGACAGGCCTGGAACCTCCAGGCCTTTTTCTGGCTTGGTGCCAACACCCTCAGCCACCTCTGCTGAGTGGCCAGGTGGCCCTGACAACACAGGACTAGCCACACTTGGGTTGGGGGGTCAGTCCCAAAATTACCATTTAGCTTACTAAAGGAAAACAAGTCACCTATCACAGTAATGCTCCTTTTCTGATCTTCATTTTCATCCCCTCATCAAAATCTATCCAGTGTTTTTTTTGTTTTGTTTTGTTTGTTTGTTTTAGCTGGAAACAACATTTTATTGAGCTCTCCTCAGCCATCAAATCTATTCCAGCAGATTTTCTCTTCACCCTGGGGGCCTCCCCGACATGGGGGTGTGGCCAGCACTCCACCCACCGCCAGAGGAAGGCTCCAGGCTCCTTCCCTGCTGGGTGGTGGTGCAGTAGCAGCACGCAGGCCACCGCAGGGGCTGAGGCCAGGAGAGTGGCCCAGCCAGGCCTTGGCGCGGGCAGTTAACCAGTAACGACCCCCGAGGTATAATGAATTCATTTCTCTTACAAAAAAGAAAGAAAAAACTAGTATGAAACCTCAGTAGTGTCCCAGCACTCGGAGTTTAAATATAAAAAAAGGGATCAGCAGAAAACAGTTAAAAAAGACAACAAAACCAGCAAGGCCACCTCCAGGGTGGCGGTCAGAGGGGGGTGGGGGGGAGGCCAGCCCTGTCCCCAGAGGCTCCAGCTGGTGTCACTGGAGGAGGCGGAGGCCCCAGCCTAGTAGCAGCAGCAGCAGCAGCAGCAGCGACAACACCAGCCCGCGCCCCAGGTTGGGGGACACCCTGTTCCAGAAGGTCAGAAAGCTCCAGATGCGGATGTTCTCCCTGAGGTTAGCGAGACCATCCAGGAAACTTCTAAGAACACCTCTCAGGCCTGTCTGGTTGTAGGTAAAAGCCAAGCCATCTGACAGAGTGATCTGTTCACAGTGCAAATCCAATCATCTCACCATCATAGCTAACAACCCTCCAAAGGTTTCTGTGCTCTCCAGTTAAGTACAAAACACCTTGCCCGGGCTGACCAGGCCTGCCGTTGCCAATCCCTCCAGTCTCATCTTGCATCTATCTCCTCTCATTCTCTGTGCTCCAACCACTTTTTCAGTCCCTCACAGATGTCACTTCTTTGCCCCCCACTCCATTCCAGAGGCTTTATAAAAGCTGGGCCCTCAGTCTTAAATACTCTTCAATCTCATGTCAAACTATTCAATAAACACATCTTTGTTTAAACCAAAGTGATCTTTAAACCAAAGATCACTTCCTCAAGAAGCTTTCCCTGATACCCTCTCAATCCCAGGAACAAGTCAAATCTCTGTCGTAGTTCTCGTGGTATCATTACATTTATGAGTGTGATTATAATTTTATCAATGTCTATATTCATCAATACACTCTAGTATATGTGCTGCTGAAGGGAGCACTCATCAACTCACTCTAAGGAGAAAGTGTATATGGCTTGGTCATGACTCAGGACTTACCATAGTGTCTGGAATGTAAAGCATGTTCTATTTAAGTCTGTTGACAGAAAGAACAAAATTCCAGGGAGAAGGGAAATGAAGTTCTGTCCAAATCAAATGGTTCTGCTTAGAGAAGCTATTGTCCCCTAGTGACCTTAAGCCAAACTATTCTTTCCCCTTTGCCCTTCCTCTTTCCCAAATTTCTGATAGAAGTGACTGCCTATGTCCTGCCATTCTTCAGGCAGGTGGTAGCCATAGTGATAAACTGGCCTACAGCCAAAAATATAGTCTAAAAAGATATCACCTTGTCTGAGTGCTCCAGACTTCCAAAATAAAAGTCCACAGCAAAGGCCCAGGCAGATGGAAACACAAAAACCTCTACTCAGTAGAGATTAAGCCAAACAACTAACAGATTCTTCAAAATACAAATGCCCCTCCAAGCAGACAGTGCCCCCAAGCAACCTACCCAAAGGAAAAAAGAGGAGAAAATAAAGCTGCAGGGGGCAGAAGCAAAAAAAAATCTATGAATGGGATTTTATTTGTTTATTTGTTTGTTTATTTATTTTTATTCATAGAGACAGAAAGAGAGAGAGAGAGAGAGAGGCAGAAGGAGAAGCAGGCACCATGCAGAGAGCCTGACGTGGGACTCGATCCAGGGTCTCCAGGATCATGCCCTAGGCTGCAGGTGGCGCTAAACCACTGCGCCACCGGGGCTGCCCCTGAATGGGATTTTTTTTTTTTTTTGAAAATTTTTTTTATTATTACTTATTTATGATAGTCACAGAGAGAGAGAGAGAGAGAGAGAGGCAGAGACACAGGCAGAGGGAGAAGCAGGCTCCATGCACCGAGAGCCTGATGTGGGATTCGATCCCGGGTCTCCAGGATCGCGCCCTGGGCCAAAGGCAGGCGCCGAACCGCTGCACCACCCAGGGATCCCTGAATGGGATTTTAAACACCACCTTTCACTCCCTGGATAAGGCAGGGATTTGCCCAAACATTAATATCAATGTCTCCCCCAATGAGGAAACTTCAAAAGAAATCGAGTATAGCTCTGAAAACACCAGAGCCTGAAAAGGCTCACATGAATCTCCAATTAAAGCCAAAATTCCCTATGGAAGCAAGAGGGTCATGTCCTTGTCCTATTCTTTAGGGTAGGTGGGCAGCATTGGGTAGGAGTAGCAGCATTGACTAAGAACTACTTAGTGACAGGTACTTCAGAGGCAAGGCCAGTAGTGAAAAACAGTGAAAAATAAATGAGCGAGAGAGAGAGAGAGACCCCCGAGGTGTAGTGAAAAACAGTGAAAAATAAATGAGCACAAACAGTCTGGCAGCTGAGGTTCAGCAAGGCTGCCTAACAGCTAGTGAACAGCGAGGTCAGGAGACAGCCCAAGTCTGCCTGAAACCAAAGACTCTTCTACCCCAGGACTGCCTCTGTGGGTCACTCATGAGCCCAGCTGTTCCTCACCCCTTGACCAGTTCACCAGAATGGGAACATAGTTCCAAAGAGCATCCTGAGTAAGGAAAGGCTGTCTTCCATGAGCATATTCCCCCTCAATAAGCATGCATATAATAGGTCCACCACCACACGCCAGGTACAGAGTGCAGTTTGCTAAACAGAGAAGAGTTTGTCATTTGTAGCTGTGGGAATAAGGCTACATTTTCTGAAAATTCCAAATAAGCCCCCAGGGATGAAACCTCTGGGTTTTTGAGAACCCACTGGTGCTGGGTGCTTGGGATGGCAATCCCACAACCCAGGGCACCTAAACCAAAGGATGAAAGATGTTCCCTGGCACCATGAGAAAGACAGTACCTGCAGGACAGACGACCCCAGGGGAAGGCTCCATACCTCCTCAAGCTGTGCAGAAAAGGTCACAACCCTATACCTGAATCATACACATTCACACAGCATCTCCTACAAGGTAAAGCACCCCTTCATTGTGCCATAGTTCAAGGTTAACCTTTCCCCCTGCACTCCTTTCAGGATCTGCCTCTTATCAAAAGCTTTGCTAGCTGATTATTATAATGATAACTACTATGCCATTATAATAACATTATTGCACTTTTTTCTTGCACTTGACATCTGTTGGCTGATAGGTTTAACTGGTACATAAGCAATAATTATGCAGTGCTCTTTTCTTTCCAACCAAGCCTTTTGTGTGACTGTTAAAGCTAAATCCAACTGCAGCCAATTCCCAGCTCCAGCAGCAGTGGGAAACATGGCTCATGTGGGCTCAGCCATTGTGCCTTCAGTGACCATGGTGCCAGAAAGAGAGGCTCAAATAGGTCCCCAAACATTGACACGTTCCCCTGCTCCTGGGAAAGTGACAGAATTTAGAGGAACGACCAACCAGCAAGAAATTTATTGATAAGAACCCCAAAAGGGCTAGTGGAGTCCTACTCAGGCCTCTGCATTACCCAGAGATAAGCAGGACCAAATCACAAGACCACACACCAAAGAAAGAGGAGGGCAGGCCAATGCAATTCTCTGCTGAGAGTTCTCAAATAAATGGTTCTCAGAGCAATTCTCCCTGCTTTCCCACACACACTTCTTGCCAACTTCCAGGAAAACTGGCAACAGAAAGAGAAAGATGGAGCAGAGGACTATCTTCAGGCCTCTATTTTGAAACTGAGAAATCCATCAACCTGGCTGCTGGCCCTTCTATATACCAAACCCAGTAGGGGCCAGAATGCAGTGAGTCCAAAGTGGAGAAGCAAGTACAACTTCCTGTCGACCAAACCCCCTAAATCTGCTCGCCACACTATTTATGCAAACAAGGTAGAGAAAGATGTGAGATCCTGGGACTGCAGAATATAAAGATGCCTGAATTACAGATTAGCCTTATTAAAGGAAAGGTAACCCATAGTGAGGCTACATAAAAAATACACGTGATAAAACAAACCCCACTGGGAAAACCAAGGCTGGCCTGCTTTGTTCTCTACCCCATAATACACAGAGCGTTTTTTTTTTTTTTTAAAGGCGGAGAGGGGGTGGAAGGTTTTTGAATTTAAATTACCAGTGAACACTATAATCTATGTGCAAGGAGAAAAGGAACATTCAAGAGTGCCAAGAACAGGCTCTTGGGACATGTGTGACCGAGGCAGTAGTAGCCTGCGGGGCTCTCTCCTTCAGCCTCAGCACGCTGCTCTCATTGTCTGCGAGCACGCAAGCCAGCAGGCAAGGCCCAGGCAGCACAAAGGGGCACTGTCCCCTACATCTAGGGAGAAGATTACGCTCTCAGAAGCAAATTAGTATGAATCAACAAAGAATGAACAGGACTAGTTACCCAAAGAAGTAACCCATCTGAGGACGGGTTTAGAGTGGTATTACTGAGGGCAGGGACTCTATCTGTCTCGCTCACCACTCAATTCCTGTGGCCAAACAGTAGCAGACACATATAGCCAGTTCTTAACAAAGAACCATTGCTTGAATGATAACCACAAAGACTCCTTAGGTCACAACCAACTGATGAAAGGTAGAATCAAGTTGTTCCCAGTGTAACCTGTGGTAAAAGAAGGGCTGTGGTCTATGAAAAACACACAAAAAGGTATGCAGAGAATTAAATCAGTCTCTCCCAAATACACTTCTGGTGCTCTAAGAAAGTAAGAGGTGTACTTTGGTCACACAGATATAGCCCTAAAAGTACAGTGCTGTGAGGAGAGAGAGACAGTGAATAAATGGTACAAAACATATACTGAAAGCACACTGAAATGTGAAATGAAATCCCTGAGGAGTTTTACAGATGAAGCAATAGGGAGAGGTCAAATAACTCTTCTGAAGTCTCATGGCTAGTACATGGTTAAACCTGGATCTAAATAAATAAACAAACAAACAAACAAACAAACCTGGATCTATCTGATGCTACAGCCAAGAGCTTTCCACCCTACTTCACCTTGACTTCCTCCAGGGGTGAGCTGGCTTCCGGCTAACCTTATCCATATAGGAGACAAGGCTCCCGCCTGTTCACACAAATCAACCTGCTAGGAATGTTTCTCAGAGTTAGTTAACTGAAAATGTAGCTGAATTCACTCATGAATTTCATGTGCTTGAGAAAGCCCACGGGAACTTAAACCTGGGTGAACTGGCTGAGGTTCCAGGCCACAAAGCTGCCAGCCAGTGACTAAGCCATCACCTGGGCAACTCTTTTGGCACAGTGCAGGTCAGGGCTGGGGAAGGAAAAGACAGCCCAAGCATTATCTCTACATGCCCCCAATCTCTCTTCAGAGATTGCAAGAGCCTCTCTCACTCTGAGCTGTCAGTAATACAGAGAATTCTCTTTGAACGTAACCTAATTTTAAGTAGAAAAAGAAAAGGTAAGAAAAAAAAAAAGAAAAGGATCTCTACTCCATCTTTAGAAGCAACTAAGCCCTCCCTCCATGTTTTCCACAGCCTCTCTAGAGCTTTCAGAGACCTTCTACTACTATGATGCCAGGGGCATGAAGAGTAGAAAGGACAAGATGATTTTCAGGGTTGTATTCTGAAGAGACCAGTAGTGAGGATCAGCTAGTCTTTTTCCCTTCCTCCCTTCCTCTCTTCCTCTCTCTCTCTCTCTCTCTCTCTCTAGATTTCATCCGTTTATTTGAGAGAGCAAGCACGAGCTAGCGTGCACAGAGGAAGAGGGAGAAGCAGACTCCCAGCTGAGCAGGAAGCCTAATGGGGGGCTCGATGCCAGGGCCCTGAGATCATGACCTGAGCCGAAGGCAGATGTTCAACTAAATCACCCAGGCGCCCCTCAGCCAGTATTTCTAATGGGAGTGAATACCCTGGGTGAACTCAGGGGAAGCTTAGTAGTACTAAAACATACTGTCCCTCAGGGCTGTCTGTTTATTTCACCTCCTATGTGAGGGCTTTCAATAGTTAATATAGGATTTTCTTCTCCAGAAGCTTAGGAAAGCTGATGATTCACCCAGGTGCACAACAGCTGCTGGGGAGACCTGAGGGAAGGGGCCACCCGGCAAAGACAGGCTATGTACGGTGAGAAGGGTCTCCCAGGAGTGCCCTACATGCCAAGCCATATGTTGTCAAGATATTAATCCAAACCCATCTTGCTCACTTTACGATGTTTACTCTCTTTGTGATGTGGAACATTAAATTATATCCAAGAACAACACAAGTCCTTCTAGTTCTATTCCACACTTATTTCTTTGCTAAAGAGATTTATAACTTGGAAACAAAGCCCTCTGCCTAACAGCAGCAATAATACTCAGCAAAAAAAGGGAAACAAAACTGTTAATTCAAGCTTCCCTAAAAGGTACTACCCCAGTGAAGCCTTAATTCAACCTAAGTAGAAAATGGAGAAACCTTCTACTGATCACTTTTTTCCAAAGAGGCCTACATCACTGAGAGTCCTAAAGAGGTAAAGCCCAAAACTAAAAAAACAGAGAACATCACAGCTTCACACCTGCCCCAACTGAAACAACTCTGAAAACCTGTAAGAGAATTCCAAAAAGGGAAGACTAACTCACCGACATAAGTATTAAGAGCGAGGGGCAGGAATATGAAGTAAGGCTACCTGGATTAGTCACAGCCCTACCCTAACTGTATGACCCTCAGTAATTCAGACTCTCCAAACCTCAATTTTTCATGTCTATGGAATGGGGATGTTTTAAGGATCTATTATTTGAAAGCCCTTTTATAAACAATAAAATGTGAAGCGTACTTTAGGCCTGACGGTTATTCCAAAGACCTCTGGCTGAGAAAACCTAAGACACTTCTGAGGAACAGAAAAACAAGGCTGTCACTTCCAAGGGACAATCTACAGTAACTAGTTCTAGGTGTTTATTATTTTTTTTTTTAATTTTCTTGTTTATGATAGTCACACAGAGAGAGAGAGAGGCAGAGACACAGGCAGAGGGAGAAGCAGGCTCCATGCACCGGGAGCCCGATGTGGGATTCGATCCCAGGTCTCCAGGATCACGCCCTGGGCCAAAGGCAGGCGCCAAACCGCTGCGCCACCCAGGGATCCCAGTTCTAGGTGTTTAAAGGAATAAAGTGAGGACAGAGTGGAATTTGAAGAAGAGACCACACTTGGGTCTGCCCAGAGATATTTTTAAAAATATTAATAATACATGTGCACAGCTCAAATTTGAAAAAGCACACAAAGATATTCAGTGAGAGGTCAGTCTCTCTTTTCCCTCACTGCCCAGACACCCGGGGTTCCTCACCAAAGACAACCACTCTTCAGTTTCTCATGTACTCTTCCAGAGATAATCCAATCAGCTTGTTTCTGCCTCAGATGGAGATACCACTGGTGGCAACATTTTTAGACCTAAAAGGTAATACCAAGCAAAGCAGTTCTGCCAGAGGTCCCTAACTAAGGACTATGAAAAGAACAGGGCAGGATAAGATACTGCCCTGCAAAAGCCTCCATGGAGGTATAGATTTCCTCTGGCTATTAATACTGCTTTGCCCTTTGGCCAACCACATTTAAGCAATAATTTTGTACACTGTACCTCTTCCTTTCACTTGTGCCAGTTCATTCAGAACTCCTTCTCAGAGAAGCCATTAACAGAAATGATCCCTGGGACCTCAGTCTGTACCAGGATGACCACCAGGCCCTTAGAAGTAGATAGGAGCTAGAACAACCATCAAACCTGCCTCAGCAGAGGCTGGGCAAAAGGGTAAAAAAAAAAAAAAAAAATTTACATAAATCCTTAGGTTGCCATCTTTCTAGGCTCAGGATACAAGGGAGGATAAAGCAAAACAGGTGGTCTCTGTAGGACTTGGCTCAAGAGACCAAGTCTCTATCCACAGAAAATTACAGAACACTCTCAACCAAACCTAGGCTTTCAAAAAAAACTCCCTTGAAAGCTCTTAGGTTGGGCAGCCCAGGTGGCTCAGCGGTTTAGCGCCGCCTTCAGCCCAGGGCCTGGTCCTGGAGACCGGGGATTGAGTCCCACATCAGGTTCCCTGCAAGGAGCCTGCTTCTCCCTCTGCCTGTGTCTCTGCCCCTCTCTCTGTGTGTCTCTCATGAATAAATAAATAAAATAAAATCGAAAGAAAGAAAGCTAGTTTTTAGGTTATGTCCACCTCTCCCTTTCTTCTTCCACAAGGAACTTAAATATGTGAAATTTCAGCCTACATCGAAAGGTCACAAATGGGTAGCCTTGATGCCAAATCTGAACCACAGATATACTTTGATAGTCCCTGGAGATTTAATATAAAAATCTAGATTTGTGGCTTCTCTTGTAATATAAGATGAAGAGAACAAAAGAGACGTACTTGCCATGACTATACACTCAGTAGCAGCTGTTCTACATGCAGCTCTACATCCAGGTCCACCATTCCCTGTTGCTCACACGGTTTCCTATCTGGCCCTGAAAACATCTTTGAAGACCCGTGGCCAGTAAGTGACAGAGAAGGCTGAGATAGGCATATCAGCTGACAAAGAGCAGGACTCCTACATTCAAAAGCACTTGTTAAACACCCTCTGTGTACCAGGAACTGTGCTGGGGACCGAGTACACAAAAAGGAATGAGGAATGCACTTTCTGCCCTCTAGGAATTTCTAATCCAGGTGGTAAGCAAAGACTTACTCTATAGAATCAAGACTACTTAGACACAAAGGGCTCTGGGAGTTGAGCATGCCAGACTCACTGTGAGGAGCATTTCAGGAAAGCTTCAGGAAAGAATTGGGAACTGAACAGCACTGTTATTTCTCAGGCTTTCATGTATTCCTTCATTCAACAAGTATTTATGGTGTCCATGTTATACTCGGCATTATGCTGAAGACACAAAATCAAGCAGAGTCCATGTCCTTGAGATGTTCATATAGTAACAGACAAAATAACTAACCAGGATAAAATATGCTAAATTCTATAATCAAAGTGTTGCTATGGGGATATAGATGAGGAGGTATTCACCAAGGTTCACTGAAGAAGGCAGTTGTGCTGCTTAAGCAGGAAATGAAGGAGAGGGCACTCTGGGCAGAAGAACTGGCCGAGTCACAAACATGAGGCCAAGTTTAGAGGGTCACATGGACCAGTTTATCAAGAGCCAAGCATACATGTGGGTAATGGTAGAGGACAGAATTAAAGCAGTGGGACAGGGATACATCGTGATAGGCACAGAACATGGGAACGTTCAGACAAGAGGGTGCCACTGAAGGCTTGGAAGTCTGAGGGCTCTCCAGTCAGCACTGTGTTTAGGAAGACCCCAAGAAGCAGTGGTACACAATGTCCTAGAGGAAACCGAAGTAAATGATAGGAGGAGGCTCCCATAGTAACTCAGGAGCAGTTACAGGGAACAGGGGAGCATTAAGACTAGGTAAGAAAGATACTGCAGAGGCTTGCCAAAAAATTTAATAGCACTTCTTTGAAAAAGACTATTTTTTTTAAACCAACTCAGACTGGTCTTCC
Source organism: Vulpes lagopus (assembly GCF_018345385.1). Lineage (NCBI taxonomy): Eukaryota > Metazoa > Chordata > Mammalia > Carnivora > Canidae > Vulpes > Vulpes lagopus. The sequence continues at coordinate 105,781,624 of NC_054830.1, read as the reverse complement.
CTCCCAATAAGGTTTCAGCCTATTTGTTTCATTCATAGAAGTAAGGCACCAGCTATAATTACGATACTCAGGTTTTTTAGAAACTCAGCTTGAGATCAATAATAATGAGGGGTAGTAGCTTCAGGGGTTTTCCCCCCACTCCCACCCCCACTGCTCCACTGAACCAGTTGTAAATCTCAAAGAGAAAGGAGTCAACTTAAACACAAAATCCGAGTCAGTGTATTTGACTGTGCCTCCCTGACCTTGTGCAAGGACCAGAAATGGGCATACAAATCAGAAGAAAGCGTGACAGAAGTCAAAGTTCCTATAACAAGCTAATTGCTTCACATCTGTCTGAAGAGCAGAAGGCAAGAAACAAGGAGAACATACTGTCAGAGGGCCCCAGGCAAGCTCTGGACAGCCAGCCCTGCTCCAGTAACATCCCCACATCGGTCAATGGGCCGGGAGAGCGGGTTAAAGACAGCCTTGGAAAAGCGAGGAGTAAGCCAAGTAAGGGAGAAGATGACAAAGAAGCACCAGAGTTCCTTGGTATTCATGACTTTTAGTTACTCGGCACAAGCCAGCTGTGACCACTGATATGAACAGTCAACCAACAAAGGAGACAGGCAATGATGCAATGGTGAAGGTAACACTTGCTTGGTCAGCATACCTTATCCTGGAACCAAGTCTCAGGTCAGGAACTAGAAATTAACTATTGTTAACATGATTGGTAACACAGAGTACTTAAGACTGTGCCAGAGGAACCACTTTCCATATGTATTCTTTCAAGTATTTCTCAAGACAGTTCCAAGAGGAACTATTACTATTCCCATTCTATAGATCATGAAATTAAGGCTCAGAGAAAATGGGTAATTTGTCCATGACTTGACAGCTATTAAGTAAACAGCATAATACAAAACCAAGTGAGCTGACTCCAGAAATGTTTTAAACCACTAACACACCATTCACTCCCTCACTCTTCTTTTAGTGGTATATTATGGGTTTGCTTGGGTCACCAGATAAGGTCCACTGGTGCACTGGCCCCATTCTTTACAGAACACCCTCAGAGCATCCTGGCTTGAGCATTTGTTCTTTGTTTTTAAAATAGGGGGAAGCTTCAATTCTATTTCCTCTGGGGTAAGATCAAGAGAAAACATACTTCAACATGAATAGGAAAGAAATCAGCATGACAGCCAAAAACCTCACCAGCAAGGGTTTTAAGATAATGAACAAGGCAGTCATTGGAGGCAGGGCCTTCTTCCTCCCTGGAGATTTTTAACTGCAGTGGCATCTTGCATCTTTATAAGGCTTTAAATAATTTTAACAACTTCTATGGCCACCCTCTGTGAGCCCTCTGGCTTGAGTCTCAGCTCTGCCAGTAATATGCTGATGGCCTTAAAAAAGGTATATAGCCCATTTCACTTCTCTGGAGCTCAGTTTTGTCATCAGTAAAATAAGAACCCATCGAATACAAAACTCAAGCACTGGAAGGTGAAAGACCACAAGGGTACCTCCTGACTCTTCACTCAACCAAGGAACCACCAACAGCCATTTCTTGGATCTGAACCAGACCCAGCACTGAGGTTTCCAATAAAATTGATATAAAGACCTCTAGGATGATGTCTTCTAGCCCATAAACACCACGATTTCAGACTTTAGCGGCCAGCCAGGCCCAAGGATAGAGACTCTGCTTCACGAATACAATCAAACAAACTCCCCATGACCAGCAATGGGGAAACTCATAAAATCAAACTTAAATACCTTCTTTAGGATCTTGCCCCTTAAGCTTCCAAAATCTACTACCAACTGAATTCAAAGTGTGACCAATCAATGTTGTCTGTATCAATTGTCCTACTTTTTGTTACTTCCACTGAACTAGTTTTCTGGAGTTTGGTCAGATGGTTGCTGACCCCATGGGAGCCTCACAGAAATGAAAGAGGCAAAAGCATGAAGCTATTTCCAGACATAAATAAACACCCATTTGAAAGTCCACAGTATCAGCCTCCCTCACCTGACCTAGGAGATGCATCTGTGATTCTTCTTTCAGTTTCTATGACTCCTCCCTTCATTTTTTTTAAAGATTTATTTATTTATTTATTCATGAGAGACACACACACAGAGAGAGGCAGAGATATAGGCAGAGGGAGAAGCAGGTTCCCCACAAGGAGCCTGATGTGGAACTCGATCCCGGATCCTGGGATCATGCCCTGAGCCAAAGGCAGACACTCAACCGCTGAGCCACTCAAGTGTCCCTATAACTCCTCCCTTCACAAGACAGAAATGGCAGAGAACTCACAGTAAGTCAAGTAGCTAGACATGGATCAGTTCACTGACTGCTGTGATTTTCCTCTGCCTAGAATGATAAATGGTAATTAAAAGGCCCACAGTGCCCTGACACAGCCAGCAAACGGACCTCAGAAACATACCCCCTTCCCATTTCTCTGCGGATAGGACATGGGACATGGGCTAAACATCAGACACTATCCAAAGGCTCCAACTTCTGGTCCAGGAACACCTGAGCCAATATAGCAGCTTCAGCTATGAAAATAAGACAAAGGAGGCATCAGAGACACAGATGGTAAATGGAACACCTCCAAAGTCCAAGATTTGGGGAGCACCTGGGTAGTTCAGTCAGTTAAGCATCCAACTCTTGATTTTGGCAAGGGTCATGATCTCGGGGTCATGAGATTGAGCCCGGAAGTCCAGCATGGAGCCTGCTTAAGATTCCCTGTCTCCCTCTCCCCCACCCCTCTTCTATCTCAAAAAAAAATTTTTTTTTACAAAGTCCACAGTTTGGAAGAAAATAAAAGTAGTCAAGACTAAACTCAATTCTAGCCTCTTTGGAGAAGGCCAGGTAAAAATTATCCCTCCCACCTCTACCTCCACACATATTCCATTTCTTCTCGAGCTCTCTCAACAGCATTAGGTTTTGAGGCAGACAATATGGAATAACATCAGAAAGGGACAAAACAGGGACACCTGGGTGGCTCAGCCGTTGAGTGTCTGCCTTTGGACGCTCCTGCAGTTCTGGGATCAAGTCCCACATCAGGCTCCCTACAAGGAGCTTGCTTCTCCCTCTGCCTATGTCTCTGCCTCTCTCTGTGTGGTCTCTGATGAATAAATAAATAAAATCTTAAAAAAAAAAAAAAAAAGAAAAGAAAAGGGACAAAACAACCTCTGCCCTGAATTATTAGGGATATTAATAAGAAAAGAAATGGCATTCTTATTAATCCTCATGCTTACAAACATGTAATGGCCAAGGAGTTTCCTGGGCCTGCTATATACTTTATACAATAGGCTCAGCGATTAGAAACAGCTCAGCCGGGGGATCCCTGGGTGGCGCAGTGGATTGGCGCTTGCCTTTGGCCCAGGGCGCGATCCTGGAGACCCGGGATCGAATCCCACATCAGGCTCCCGGTGCATGGAGCCTGCTTCTCCCTCTGCCTATGTCTCTGCCTCTCTCTCTCTCTCTGTGACTATCATAAATAAATAAAAATTAAAAAAAAAAAAAAAAAAAGAAAAGAAACAGCTCAGCCGGGCAGCCCTCGGGGGTGGGGGTGGGGGTGGGGGTGTTCAGCGGTTTAGCGCCGCCTTCAGCCCAGGATGTGATCCTAGAGGCTCAGGATGGAGTCCCACATCAGGCTCCCTACATGGAGCCTGCTTCTCCCTCTGCCTGTGTCTCTGCTTCTCTCTGTGTCTCTCTCATGAATAAATAAAATCTTTTTGAAAAAAGAAACAGCTCAGCTGGTTGGCAAATGGAACGAGGAGGGACATTCACAGCTTTGACCCTTGTAAAGGCCAACTAGCTCAAATCTTCCCACGACAATCCTTAGCTATTGCCAGCCATCTCAGGAGAAGTCAAACAGGAATGATTAACAAGAGAACTACCCTAAGGCATCCCATCCAAACTTTATTGAGCTCTTCAAGAGCAGGAACTCTTTCTCACTTAAGTGTCCTCAACATTTTCCATTGGGCCTGGCCCTAGGAAGGCCTTGAGAAAATAAATGGTCTCCTATTCTGCTGATGATAGTAGGCTCCTGGTGAGAGGAAGAGGGGTAGCATAGCCCAAAAGAATCACTGTGGTTGGGATGCCTGGGTGGTTCAGTGGTTGAGTGCCTGCCTTCCACTCAGGTCATGATCCCAGGGTCCTGGGATCGAATGCCACATCGGGCTCCCCACAGGGAGCCTGCTTCTCCCTCCATCTATGTCTCTGCCTCTCTCTCTGTGTGTCTCTCATGAATAAATAAAATCTAAAAAAAAAAAATAATAATAATCACGGTGGAGTCAGAACTGGGTTTAAAGCCTGGCTACAACAAACTTTTTGACTTTGGTCAAGTCACTTAACCTCATTGAGCCTATTTTTTCATTTGTAAAATGGGGATAATACCAACTATTTTACAAGGTTGAGAGTAAGATTGAATGAGATAATGTTCTACCATTTTTGCCAGTGTGGCATGGTGATAGCTCGATCTTCTAGGTATAAAACATGCCTTGATTAGATTATGCCTAGATTAGGCTGTATTAGAGAGACAATATAAGTAAGACCATGCATTCTCAATGAGGGCAGTATCACCCCCAAGCAGAAGAGGTTGGGGAGCGGGGATTGATTCTTGGGGAAGAAAAATCTTACATATTTTAAGTTGATGGCCCTCCAAAGGGCCACAGTACATAAACAGATACATAGTATTAAAATTCCATGGGCAGTGGTATTAAAATTCGATGGGGGGAAAAAAGTCCCAAAAGATAATAAAGAACAAAAGGTTGAGAATCACTTAATTAGACGTCTCAATAGCTGAACCACTACATTTAAGAACCTCACCATGCTGGCACCCTAATCTCACACTTCCAATCTCTAGAACTGGGAGAAATATATGTTTGTTATTTAAACCACCCAGCCAATGATATATATTTTTTTTTTAAAGATTTATTTATTTATTTATGATAGAGAAAGAGACATGAGGCAGAGACACAGGAGGAGGGAGAAGCAGGCTCCATGCCGGAAGCCCGACGTGGGACTCGATCCCGGGACTCCAGGATCTGCCCTGGGCCAAAGGCAGGCGCCAAACCGCTGAGCCACCAGGGATCCCTCAGCCAATGATATTCTAATACAGCACCATAAATGACTTAAGACACATCTCAATGCCTAAAACACCAAAGCCAAGGGACTGTTAGGAGAATGAGACCTGGCCAGCCAACAAAATCATACCCTTACCTATGTGCTGCCTGGTGGAACCTGAAGGAACTACAGTCTGTGTTGAACATAATTCTGTTGTTCCTGGATTCTGTCTCCAAGGTGGAAAACAGCACAAGAAAGGATGCTAGTTGTAAACCTTCCCAAGTCAGTAAAATTCTCAGAGATTCTTCACATGTGTCCTGAGCAGCTTCTATCTTTTACAAGGTTCTTATCCCAAAGGCAAACTCAATTACTGTCTACGCTAGGAATCAGGGGTTACCCAAAGCCCCACCTCAATAGCAAGGGGCTATTTTCTTCCTCCCTTACTCAGCATCGAAGCTCTTGATGAAAGAACATGAAGAAAAGAGCAGAATATTGCCGCTTTAGACTACACATAATTAAAATAAGAAGCTCTATGCTGTGATAAACTAAGGCCTGCAGCTTAAGGCTGACTCAGAGAAGGATAAAGTATTCATCCTTGTTCAGAAAGAGAAAAGATTAGCCTCACAAGGAGAGGTCTCCAAATTGACACCAAATCCAGGAGTTAGGGATGCCTGTGCTACAGAGCATGAGCTAAGCACCAGCTGCGGCCTCAGAGAAAAATCCCCAGGAATATATGACCAAGGGGCTAGCATTGTAAGCATGTTCAGATTAGCTCTCCTGAAAAGAAGCTTACTCCAAGAGACTGGCAGAGAGCCTCTGCAGCACAGCTTCACTCAGGATAGAAAATGAATGGAAAAAAAAAAAAAAGACAAGAAGTAGGATGAAGTCAGAGCATGAATCCACAAACATAATGAACAAAGAACTGAAAAGCATCTACCTATTTTGGAAAAGGTACAACTTGATTTTAGAGACTCATTTTTCAAAAAATACTCTCATTAATAGCAAATCTTCATTCTTTAAGGGTAGAAACCGTTACTGCATTCCTATGTCATTAACGTGTTCCTCATTTAATCACTCTTCCAAGTAAGCATTACCATTTTTTTTTTTTTTAAGAATTTTAAAGTCATCTCTACAACCAACATCAGGCTCGAACTCACAATCCCAAGATCAAGAGCCACGTGTTCCACTGACTGAACCAGCCAGGCACTCCAGTATTCCCGTTTTTATGCAATGGAAAACTAAGCCTAGGAAGTGACTTGTGCAAGGTCATACAGCTAATAAATGATAAATTCAAAACATGTTCACCATTACACCAAAATAATCTATTTTGTCCACGTCAAAAGAACGTCTTACTCATATGAAGACAAAACAGGTGACAAGGTTGCTTTAACCATGTCATTTGGGGTAAAAAAAAAAAAAAAAAAAAAGGCAAAAAAAACCAAAACCCAACAGCATGGTATTCTGTATCAATGAAACTGATCACTAACATGGTTCAAAATGTCTCTGAAGACCATTTCAGAGGTAGATTTCAAAACTACTTTGGACAATGACCCTATCACTGAAGCCACACTCCCACCACTCACACCTACACATACCACTCTAAAGGAGAACAGCACTCAAGGAAGTTCTGGCTGGTTTATTTTAAAACCCATATTGTCAGTTTTTCAGTTTTATTTAATTAGCCTTTCATCAGGTCAATGAAACACACCAGGGCTCAAAGTTGGCTTCTGCAGAGAATAACTGGCCTCCAAAGACATCAGGGAAGGTCAAGAAAATAGGAATCCAAGAACAAGGCAACTTCTCATTCCTAGGTTACCATAGGTGTACTAACCAATTCCCCAGTCCCACCATCTGTAAAATGGAGGCAGTCTTTTCTGTAGCCAATTTCATCAGAACATCTCATGTATGAATTAGCAGATTAAATTCATGAAACTTAGGGATCGCTGGGTGGCGCAGCGGTTTGGCGCCTGCCTTTGGCCCAGGGCGCGATCCTGGAGACCCGGGATCGAATCCCACGTCAGGCTCCCGGTGCATGGAGCCTGTTTCTCCCTCTGCCTGTGTCTCTGCTTCTCTCTCTCTCTCTCTCTGTGACTATCATAAATAAATTTTTAAAAATTTTTTTAAAAAATAAATAAATAAATTCATGAAACCTAAAGAAAAACTAAAGTCAGTCTGGTGTGATGACACCTTCTGAAAAACCTAAGGGCCAAGAAAAAAAAAAAAAACCTAAGGGCCACATTTCAACTGAAACCACACACTGGAGGGATCCCTGGGTGGCGCAGCGGTTTGGCACCTGCCTTTAGCCCAGGGCGCGATCCTGGAGACCTGGGATCGAATCCCACGTCGGGCTCCCTGCATGGGGCCTGCTTCTCCCTCTCCCTCTCCCTCTCCCTCTGCCTCTGTGTGTGTGTGTGTGTGTGTGTGTGTGTGATGTGACTATCATGAATAAAAAATAAAATCTTTAAAATAGAAAAAATAGGGATCCCTGGGTGGCGCAGCGGGGATCCCTGGGTGGCGCAGCGGTTTGGCGCCTGCCTTTGGCCCAGGGCGCGATCCTGGAGACCCGGGATTGAATCCCACATCAGGCTCCCGGCGCATGGAGCCTGCTTCTCCCTCCGCCTGTGTCTCTGCCTCTCTCTTTCTCTCTGTATGACTATCATAAATAAATAAAATTAAAAAAAAAAGAAAAAAGAAAAAGAAAAAAAAATAAAATAAAAAAAATAAAGAAACCACACACTGGGGACAGCTGGGTGGCTCAGCGGTTTACCACCTGCCTTTGGCCCAGGGTGTGATCTTGGAGTTCTGGGTTCGAGTCCCACATCAGGCTCCATGCATGGAGCCTGCTTCTCCCTCTCTCTCTGTTTCTCATGAATAAATAAAACATTAAAAAAAGAGAAAGAAAGAAAAGAAAGAAAGAAAAGACCACACACCAAGTTACAATCCATAATACAAACATCAATCCTAACATCCTCAAACCCTGGCTCCTGTCAAAATCCTATCCAAAACCCAAATCTGGCTCTATTTTTATCAGAAAACAACCACAGGGGATCCCTGGGTGGCTCAGCGGTTCAGGGCCTGCCTTTGACTCAGGGCATGATCCTGGAGTCCTGGGATCGAGTCCCATGTCAGGCTCCCTGCATGGAGCCTGCTTCTCTCTCTGCCTGGGTCTCTGCCTTTCTCTCTCTTTGTGTGTCTATCATGAATAAATAAATAAAATCTTTAAAAAAAAAAAAAAAGAAAAGAAAAGAAAACAACCACAAAAAAAGCTTGGGTGGGGCGACAGCTAAAAACACACATACAAAACAAAACATCTTTTACGCTATCAAAACAATCACTGCCACTGCTTATAAACACATCAGTTTCTTTTCTTATCAAACATGGAAGATTCAGTCTCCTCATGCCTACCTACTCTCTGTTAATCTAACCCCTTCAATCCCCCAGAGCAGTTTGTGGTTTGGTTTGGTTTGGTTTTACTGAGGTCAGAAAGCCAGACAGGCTTGAATCAGTGCCAGGTATTTTCACTTGTTTGGTAGAAATCTGACACTACAGATAGGTGGTCAATATTTTTTTAAAGACATAGAATGGGGCAGCCCGGGTGGCTCAGCCGTTTAGCGCTGACTTCGGCCCAGGGTGTGATCCTGAAGTCCCGGGGATCGGTCCCGCGTCGGGCTCCCTGCAGGGAGCCTGCTTCTCCCTCTGCCTGTGTCTCTGCTTCTGTAGGTCTCACATAAATAATAAATAAATAAATAAATAAATAAATAAATAAATAAATAAATAAATAAATAAATTCCTTATAAAAAATAAACCGAACGTCCCTCTAGCTTCGAGAGTGCAAGGAAACCCTCACTGGCCTCTCGGTTCTTAGGTGTTGTTTGCCACCCAGAGCCCCATTTCAGGGGCTCATACGGCAACGGATTCCCTCCAATCTTCTACAGCAGAGACTCTCAAGGCAAGAGTTCCAAGACCATCAGAATCAGAACACCTGGGAAGCACTGCAGGCATCCATACTCCACCTTAAACGCAACCTTCTAGGTGATTGGAAAAACACCAAAGTCTGTAACCTGTGCTTCCGAGCCAAGTCTTCCATCTACCGGGAAAAGGGAAACGCAAGCGTGGAAATAGCACGCGGGTAGAGGGCAATCCCATATGGCGAAGAGGCACAGAGGCCTCGGCCAAGAACCAGTGTCAACGAAACAGCAGTTAGATGCAGAAACTGAGGGCGGGAGAAGCAAACAGGGAAGGAAGCTGGTAGAAATCAAAAGCTAGTCTCGGAATCCCCACCGCCTCATCTCCTGGCACTTAGGAAGAGTTACTGGAGACGCTCTGGAAAGAAAAGGTAGGGAAGGCGACTCCTGGGCTGAGGCCGGGGCTCAGTCAGACGCCCCGCTTCGGAGGGACGAGGTGTAGTGGGGGCAGGGGTGACCTGGGGGGGATCCGAAGAGTGCTGGGAGGGCGCCGGGCCGGCGGGAGGAGGCTCCCACCGCGCCCCGAGCCCTCTCCCGGCTCCGGGGCCGGGCGGCCCGCACCGCCCCTACCTTGGGCTTCCCGCCCGGCAGCCGAGGGGCAGACACAACCCCCACAATTCCAGGCGGCCGCAGCGGCAACCAGCTCCCCGTGCGCAGACGCGGCGGCGACCCTCTGCAGCCGTGAGCGCGCAGTTATTACGTCGCTCGCCGTCTCGCCCAATGGCCGCCTCCCTCCCCTTTCCTGGCTGCGGAGTGGGTAAGCCCCGCCTTCCTCCCCGGCGCTAAGCCCCGCCCCCGCGCGCAGCCGCTGCGCTCTCCCGGATCCCCTCCGCGGGAGGGAGGGAGACGCGGCAGGAGGTCTGACTGCGCTCACAGGCTGAACCAGAACGGTGCTTGGAAGTTTCATCTCTGATTTCCCAACAGCCTTATTTCTTTCGACCGGAAGGAACAACAGAAGGAAACCAGAAGATATGAGTAAAAATTCAGCCGCTGCCATTCGGTGTGGAATATATCCGAGAGTCTCAAGCACTAAAAACAGTCCTTTGAAAATTCGTGCATATAGTTCACCAGCAAGTCATCTACTTTGTATTGTGTGACTTAACAACGACCTATCATTTTCTTTTTTTTGTAAAGATTTATTTATTTATTCAGAGAGAGCGGCAGAGGGAGAAGCAGGCTCCACGCAGGAAGCCTGACGTGGGACTCGATCCCTGGTCTCCAGGATCACACCCCGGGCTTCAGGCGGCGCTAAACCGCGGTGCCACCGGGGCTGCTCCGACCTGTCATTTTCAAAGTAAAAGTCATCTACAGCTGAAATTCTGCTCTACCTCTGAATGTCTTACACGTGCCAGGTGCTGCATATATTATTTACTTCTTACAACTGCCTAAGATCAGAACAGTCATCCCCTTTCCATAGACGGGAAGCTAAGAGTCAAAGAAGTTGAAGAACTTGTACGAGGTCATACAGTCAGGAAGTGACAAAATAGAATGTAAGCCAGAATTGGGTGCTTCCCAAAGTCCCCTTCTCTGCGTGATAAGACCTTCCCCTCCCTGACCAGAGCAGTTTAATCCGACTGGCAAAATAGAGTTCTCCTTCAGGCCCTGAGAGTCCAGACGCAGTGATTCCTAGAGAAAACGACAATTCAAACAAGCAGTAACTTCCTCCAAACAGCAGGTATTCTCCAAGAGGAAACAATCAACCTGTCTGGAGTTATTTTCCATAATCGATGTATTACGTGGGCTTCTAGCAGTTGGTCTACTTTCTTGATTATGTTTACTTCAAACAGATGCGAAATTACCTTTAAGCTGTGAGCAAATTGGTTAGTAGCCTGGGGAAGGAGAACAAGCCTTTGGGCAATAGTTGAGTGGGAAGTGCCAGTTTTTTCAGAAAGGTCTACATAGGACACTTACCTGGGACTGGGTAGGAAAGGATAAGTATCAGCTCACTTTTTCCATGGAACACCCAGGAGGCTACTAAGAGTAGCGTGGGGGGGGGGGGGGGCGGGGGCGGGAAGAGTAGCCCAGGAATAATCCTAGCTTGTGTCACTGCCTAGTACCATGGGGATAAATAGTAAATTTAAAAAATAACTATGGCCTCAGTGATAAGTTACAGAATGAATATATAAATTCCAATGGAGCCTGATGCAAGTTATAAAAAGACATTAACAAAGTGCTACAAGAGTAATATGCTTATAAATAGAATAAGCTCAAGTGTTAGAATGAATAAATAAATGCATGGGCCAAGAGAAGACTCCAGCTGGACACAGAGCTGCCAGCACTCAAGAACCTGGCTTCCTTCTTAGGACAGATATAACCAGTTTAAGTGTGTGGGAAAGGGAAATTCTGAGTCCCACCAGTTCCTAAAACCTTGACTGAAAACCGCCTTCCCAGGAGAACTAGCTCTGAGCTCAAGCTTCCTCAGCTGCTAAAACCAGTGTGCAGGGCTGTGCCTAAGCAGAGAGCCACACTTTCATGGCCCCCAAACAAGGAGGACCACTGTAAAGGTGCTAAGTTTGAAATCCAGGGATCAGAGTGGGTGATGGGATCACAGAAGTCTCTGTTTCCTTGGATTAATCTTGGAATTGAGCAGAAATAAGTTTTAAATTTCCTCTTAAATAAGTTAACAACAAACAAAAGCCACGTCTTCTTACAGCTCTATTGGAGAGCTTCAAAGATCCCTCTTCCACTCCTCAGAAGAGCAAAAGTTTGTAGAGGTAGAAATCCTGAGAAATAGCCCTCAATCTGGCCACTATCAATCAAAGGAAACCACAGCATCCATCCCCAGAGCCCTGCTAGGCAGAGATTTAAATGTTCAATCTAGCCTTCTTCAATAAGCAAAGTGTGTTGAGTAGATCATTTCTCTCCTCTGATCACCCATTCTCAATTAAGCTCCCATAAACCTGACACCCAGTTGTGTGAAAGCATTCCTGGCATCAAGAATTGACTCCCTGCTCTCTCTGGATGGGCCTAGACTGTTGAGCATGGGGAGCAGGAGCCCCAGCTCTGTCTCACCACCATATTGTTCTGTCTCGCTCCTTCCTCTCTTTACCCCTCCCCCCTCAGCTTTCACCGTACACTTTAAATCCTGCTGCCAGAAATCCCTTCTGGACTCCAGATATTTTATTCACTTGAACATGAATACCAAGCTACATGCCAGCTGTTGGCTATGAGGATATAGCTGTGAAATAGTCCCACTGGGTTCATACCCTCAAAGAGCTCAGGGTCAGACAAGAGACACAGAAATGCAAGCAGATCAAATCAACACAGTCCAGCAAGGGCTATAAAACAGAAATATTAACAGAGCTATAAGAGTAAGCCCACTCAGTTCTTTCTTGCGAAATCCTTTAGGTGAGTACATCTTTTCCCCATTCATCAACTTGTTTGCTCCAGACAGCCTTGTGATGCAGATGGGGCAGATTTAATTCACATTTTACAGATAAAACAAAACTCTTTGAACTCATCAGATCTCTATTGTTCAATATGTTAGCCTATAGCCACATGTAGTACTTAGATTTAAATTACAATGAAACAAAATATAAAACTCAGTTCCTTAGTCACACTACCCTCATTTCAAGTGCTCAGGAGCCACATGTGGCTAATGTGTACCATATCAGCATGGATTATAGAACGTTTCTGTCGTCACGGAAAGCTTTATTGGACAATAGCACTTTAGAAGTCCTGAGAGGCAATGCAAGGGCAGGAGTGTGAAACTAGAGCTCTCAGTGTTCCCAGAAAAGCTGAGTAGGGCCACCAACATAGAAGAAGCAAGAAGCTGAGTGGCACTGCCAAGACCAAGAGGAATTGGCCTCCTAAACCAGGATCCTCCACTTCCTGGGCTGCATTGAGATGATGTGGGTGGCAGCAGCCAAGGCAGGCCAGAAACCAGATAATCTCTACACTGAAACCTGGGCACATCTGAGTTCCCTGGTGGAACTCAAGAATTCAAATGTCTCTACTCCAGGAGACATCAAGGACCCCAGTGACTGCATTTTCCTCCGGTTCATTTCTGAAGGCCTCATTAGCAGAAAAGGAAAAATAACAAAATAGACCCTGCAAAAGGAATGTGAGGCCTCTGTATGACAGCTTCTCACCTGCTAGAAGGCTTTGGCAGGGGGCTTTGGCCAGAAAAGTCAGTACATTTAAGCTGCATTTGCTCTCAGCTATACAGGTCTCTCTGGTTCAAAGGAAAAACACTCAAAAGAAGAGACCTACAAGACAGACAAGATTTCAAAGGTTTCTCACCAAACAGCTCCCACTGAGGCCAAACAAACCCCAAGAACCATGATTTTCTCTCCAGAAACACTTTCAACTACATGCCTACTCAGCAACACAGCCATCTGACACAAATGCACTGTCTGCAGATACCCACAAAGACAGTGAACCACAGGAACATGCACACAGTTAGGGCAGGCACAGCTACAGCCCCATTCCTGCTATCCATGGCTGCATAACAAAGCATCCCAAAACAATCATTTATTTAGCAGTTTGGGTAGGGCTTGGCAGGGAAGAATCAACTCTGCTCTATGTACTGTCAACTGGCATGGTTCAATGAAGGCAAGATGCTCACTCACATGGCTAGCAGTTGATGCTGGCTGTCGGTTGGGACCTCAGCTGGTACTATCAGCCAGGACACTGGCAAGTGGCCTCTCCCTGTGGCTGCTTGGCCTCCTCACAGTTTGGTAGCTGGTTTCTAACAATGAGCATCCCAAGAGAACAAAACATAAAAGTGCATGGTATTTTTATGATCTAGCTTCAGAAGATCATGAAGAAGTCACATAGCATCTTTCCTGCCATATTCTATTGGTTGAGGAAGTCAAAGAGGTCTGTCCACATTTAGTGGCACTTTCTTACTTAATTACACAATTAGATGTGCCTAGTGAAACATGAAAACATATACACGGGAAGTAGCCTTGAAAATCAATCAGAGACTTTAAGGAAACCAGACTAGGAGCAGATGGAGTATAACCTTGGTATGAGCTATCTCCTCATCCTGCTCTATTTCCTCACCAAGAACCCATGGCTGCAAAAGCATCAGTGTGAAATAAAGAATTTACTGCAGATATCCCGGGGTGATGGAGGAGAATGTTAATCCCATACACCCCACAGCAGACAATGTGAAAATCTACTTGAGCAGTTATTTCCTCCCAAGTCCCTGGCTCACTTCTATTGCTCCATGAATCTTCTTTCTCTTGCGTGGTATCCAGTCAGCCAGTTCACATCTCTAGTCTCCTGGATTCTCCCCCAAGCCTCCAAATTCTTTATCCCTTTATCATACAAAGTAGTTCAAGTTTGCCCAGATCCATTATAAAGGGCTGATGTAAAGACAGACAGGCAAGAACTGGAGCTGGAACCACAGTGGTCTGAAGACAGGCTACTTTCTCTTCTCTCTTTCTCACAGACCACCTATCCTCTTGCTCTTGTCATCTGCATCACACCAAGGTGTCTGGCTGGCCAAGATAGTTTAATTCTACATTCCTGGCTGAGTCAAGTTGACTGAATAGTTCACTGCAGTCTCGACCCCCCCCCAAAACACACACCTGAAGGATCCCTATAATAAGGCCACTGCAGGGCTGTTGTAGGGCAGCCTGTGTGGGCCCTCTCCTAGTCCAATCTACACAAGGCTGCTTCTCCAAGCACAGAGCTGCGGAAGGGAGGTTGTCTGCTATAGGGAATCCTGGGCATGACAGGTACAGTGACTGACCATGTCTGCACCTCCTAACACGGTCCTGGGGCAGTAAGCCTATAAGGAGAGAACCCTTCCCTCCTCTGACACTGTCCCTAATAAAGGCTCTGAAGCACCAAAGCTTTGGGAGATCACATACAGAGAATGAAGCTGGCTGGGTGGCATGTCTCAAAATATTAGATCATCAAATCCAGCATCATTGTCAGCAGGGGAGCCTGGATTTGGGACTGTGGGGCAGTTTAAGAACAGGCTTTGGAATCAGACAAGAGCTCAAATCCTGACTGCCCCTCACTAGCTAAGCAGGTTGCTTTAACCCTAAGCTACCTTACAGGGGTGTTTCCCTATCTGTAACATGGAGATAATACTAGTGCTCCCTTCAATAACTGTTATAGAGATTTAATGAAGTAATATATATAAAACGTTCAGCCCAGTACCTGGCACAGTAAGTGCTGAATTGATCTTAGTTACGAGTACTATTCTTTTCCTTGCACATCAGTTACACAGACATGGTGCTAGAAGCCAGGGAAAGTTAAATCACACATAAATACACATATGGACACTTGCAAACTCACAAGAGATCCTGATTTCTATTCCCACTTAATATTCTAACTAATTATTCCACTTACAGACCCACACATACCACACACACATTATATACATCATGCCCAGGCTATACACGAACTTTTGTGGAAAGTTTGAAAGAACAGGTATTACTCAAGCAGACACACCCTTCCTCTGGTCAAAAATGAGGTACACATGAAATGAGAGGCATGGGAGTATCTCTGGAACAGAGGATCTTGGGAGCTCCTCTGGAGAAGGCATACTGCATTTTCTGGGCTAGGTGAAGATGACAAGTTCAATGTGGTTTTTCTCAGCAGCATCTTTATTACTGCATATGTTGAAGCACACAATAGGCCAGCTCCGGCAGCAAAGGGCTGGCCACATGCAACTAATCATTCTTATTTGTTTAGCTAGTGTGGCTTCCCATTTCCCCACGGCCTCTACAGAGACACCCAGAGTGGGAGGCATTGGCACCAAGATCATTATGGAATTATGAGAACAATCGAACCATCACTAGAGCCACTGTGGGGAAATAAATCTCTGGCTAGAAGTGGATTGCAAAGCCACAGGAGCCCTACTTCATTCTCCTAATGCTGACTCCTCAGTGATTGGTAGGGGGAAGAGATGGAGAGCTAGGTAAGGTTGAGGGATCCTACTCCAGGGCAGGGGACCTAGGGGCTCTGGCCTTGTCAACTGCCCACCCTGGGCAACAATGAGAATAGTAACAACGTTAAATAGAACCTCACAATTTGGGCAGCCCCGGTGGCTCAGCAGTTTAGTGCCTACTTTCAGCCCAGGGCATGATCCTGGAGACCCAGGATCGAGTCCACGTCGGGTTCCCTGCATGGAGCCTGCTTCTCTCTCTGCCTCTCTTTCTCTCTGTGTGTCTCATGAATATATAAATAAAATCTTAAAAAAAAAAAAAAAACCTCACAATTTATAAAGCTCTCTCATGTACGGCATTTAATTTTCATGAGCAGCCTGTGAGATGCAGGTGTTACTGCTCCTCATTAACCAAAAAGGAAACTGAAGTTCAAATACTCTGAGAGAGATGCATCACAGTGCCAGGATGGTGGTAGCTCCAAAATGGAATAACATGGAATATTCCTAAGGGTCTAAGTAGACCCTTTGTTCTAGTTCCAAACCTAATATTACAAATAGGTCAGATTCCACCTATTACAGTGTGTCCCATTAGTTAACAAATTTATTGAGTTCAAGTGCCAGGTGGTGTGCTAAGAGCTGGGGATTTAATAGTGAGCAAGCAGACTCTTGAAGTAAATTAAAGGTAGTCTCAAATTCTTTGCATTCCTGTCATCGAGGGGTGCAGCATATATGTCATCCCTGTGAATCTAGATTGCTTTAAACTACAGAGTACAGAAGAAGTGATGCTATCCCATCTTAAGTCTACTCTGCAAGCCCCCACAGTTGGTCTCTTTAGAGCCCTGAGCCATTCTGCAATAAGTGCATCCACCCTAATAGTGAGACAGCATGGACAGGGAGAGGGGCTCAACTGAGCCAGCCTTCCAGCCACACTGCCAAGGTACCAGAGGTTGAGTGAAGCCTTCTTGGACCTTTTATACAAGACCAACCTCCAGCAGAGTACCCCCTGAGAGGTCCCAGTCAACATCATATAGAGCAGAAGAATCATGCAACCAAACTCTTCCTGAATCCCTAGCATACAATATCATGAGCCATTAACAAACTGGCTGTTGTTTTAACCCACAAATAGGCAATGTTTTCCTATAAAGGGCCAGATAGTAAATATTTTAGGCTTTGCAGACCATGTACTGTCTCTTTACATACTGTTCTTATTCTGGGTTTTTAAAATAACTCCTTAAAAATGTAAACACACACACACTCACACAGTTTTCTAGTTATATAAAAATATGCTGTGACCTAGATCCGGCACATAGGCCCTACTTTGCCAAACTCTGTTGTAAGCCACTAAGATTTGAGGTAGTTTGTTACCTAGAAACAGCTAACCAGAACAGTCCTTTCCTGCATGAGGCTAAAAAATTGCAAGACAGATGTGAAAAAAAGAATAATAATTAATCAAGTAACTACATGAGATGGGCCAAGCACAATGGGATTTAATATCACTGAGGCTTTAGGAAAAGCCTCCCCTGAAAGTCAACATTTAGGCTGAGACTTAAAGGTTAACTAGAAGTCTGGAGGTGAAAAGGAGCAGAAAGAGTATAATGGCCCAGCTGTTTTCCTTCAGTGTGGGACCTTCTGAATGGCAATACTACTTCCAGAGCTTTTGCTGGATTGGTCAAGAGCCTGCATCACATTCTGACTTCTTCCTCTGCCTAATCCTTCTTCTGCTTTCTTCCTTTCATAGGTTCCCTAGTAAACGTCTTGAACCCTGAACTCTGTCTTGGTGCCTGCGCCTGGAGAACCCAACCTTTTACACTTGCTAAAACAAAAAGGGAATTTACCTTTGTAATTGAAAAGTCCACAAGTAGAATCCTGAGTTTCAAGCAGAAGTAGATTTAGAGATCCAACCAGGTGACCAACATGGACACAGGGTTTTCAGTACTAAAATCAGGAAAGTTCCAGGAAAACTGGGATGATTAGTCTTGCTCCAAACAATATCTAGCCAGGTCGTGACGTCTCTTCATTTCTTGACTCCACTTTCAGCTAGGTTGATGGTTCAATCTCAGGCTCAACGGATCAGCAGAATATAGACCAAAGAATTGTACTGAATTGGACTGGCTTTCATTAGCCTGCTTGAGCCATGTGGCCATACATTTTATTTATAGTTTTGTTTTTTTAATTGAGATATAATTCACATACTATAAAATTCATCCTTTTAAAGCATGCAGTTCAGTGTCTTTTAGTCTATTCACAATGTTGCACAATTATTACTACTAGCTAATTCCAAAATATTTTCATCACCTGAAAGAGAAATCCCATGCCCATTAGCAGTCACTCCCCATCTCTTTCCAGTCCCTGACAACCACTAAGCTACTTTTTCTGTCTCCATAGATTCTTCTGGATATTTCATATAAATGAAATCATGTAACATATGTTTTTTTGTGCATGTTTTTTTCACTTAGCATAATGTTTTCAAGGTTCATCCATGTGGTAGCATGCATCAGTACTTTGTTCCTTTTTATGACTGAACTGAATATCATTCCTATTGTATGGATACAACATTTTCGTTATCTATTCATCAGACAATGGACATTTAGGTTGTTTCCATTTTTTTACTTATAAATAATGGTGCTATGAACATTCACATACAAGCCCTTGTTTGCACACCTGTTTTCAATTCCTGTGGGTATGTATTGAGGCATGAAGTTTTGAGAGCATATGGTAACTCTATGTATGCCCCCATTTTTTAATCAATAACTGTGGATTAGAGGAGAGGATGGTCTAATTGGTTTAAACCTAAGTCACATGCTCTATTCCTGGTGCTCAGAGTGGAGTCAGTTTCATGGACTGAGGAGAGAATGATGGCTCACCAGAAGAAAATGAGGTACAGTTACCAGACGGAAGGTGAATGGACTCTAAGCAGCAAATCCACAGATGATCACTGCAAATAACTATACTTATTAAATATTCACTGTGAGCCAGATACTGTGCTAAGTGATGTAGGAAACAAAGGCAAATGAAAAAATTAAATTTCCTTGCTACTTACAGCTCACTGACAAGTCTTTGAAACAGGCAGAGCAACCTTTCCCTAGGAACTCAATGTTGACACTTCCCTAAATGCAAAAGGCTATTGTAGCTTAATATTATCTTGACCCCCCCAGGATCCTGTAAGCCTACTTTAACATATAAAAATTCCTTTGGAAACTTCCTTTACCTCTCTCCCCCAAGATATATGTTAGTAATCATCCTCCAACCATACGGCCCACTGAGACACATCTGAAGCATCTCATGACTAAGGTTTTATTAAACAGTAATAAACGGCATTTTCCTAACAATAGTCAACCCCCTAAAGGTCCTGGAAACCTTGCTTCCAAAATTACATAGAGACTTAGGCTATCCCTAATCCCCTCCCAAATGGAAAGTACATAATCAGTCACCTGTCACAACCCAAGTGCCACTCTTTTTGCCCATGGGTCTTGTGCTTTAAAAAAAACAACCTTTTTGCACCAAAGATGTCTCAAGAATTCTTTCTTGATCATTTGCTCTAAACCCCAACATTTCCACATCACAAAATATGTACATTATCTCATTTAATCTTCACAGCAATCTCCTAAAGATTCTGCTACTCCTATTTTACAGATGAGGAAACTAAGTTTCAGAAAAATTGAGTAAGTTGCCTGAGTCTGTATAGCTGAAAGGTGGAAATTTGAACTAAAGTCTGATTGCAAAGCACAGTGTTAGAAAAAAAAACCGATTCTAGGGATCCCTGGGTGGCGCAGCGGTTTGGCGCCTGCCTTTGGCCCAGGGCGCGATCCTGGAGACCCGGGATCGAATCCCACATCAGGCTCCCGGGGCATGGAGCCTGCTTCTCCCTCCGCCTGTGTCTCTGCCTCTCTCTCTCTCTCTGTGACTATCATAAAAAAAAAAAAAAAAAAAAAATTAAAAAAAAAAAAAAAAACCGATTCTAAGCCATGTTGACTTTTTTTTTTTTTTTAATAGGCTGCATACCCAGCATATGAGGCTTGAACTCATGACCCTGAGAACAGACCTGAGCCAAGACACTTAAGTGACTGAGCTGCCCAGGTGCCCCAGTGATTCTGACCTATGTTAAAATATATCTCCTAGAGGCTCTTTTATTTTATTTTCCCAATATTAAAAAAATATTTATCTATTTATTTTAGAGAGAAAGAAAATGTGGGGGTTGCCAGAGTTGAAGGGGTACAAGGAATTACATTTTGTTGCCCCACATTTTCTACCAATTCCAAAATGCCAGCCTTTGGAATATCGCGGCAGCATAACTTCATATTAATCCGCATACTGTACCAAGCTTCATCCTAAGAAGCAGGCTTATAGTATTACACTGACTCTTCCTTGAGAGACCCCTTTCCACCACCTCCCCCTCCCAATATACACACATTCCCACCAAGGAAACTTGCATCCTAAGCCCTTGAAAGATTTACTGCCAGTACCACAGACAAATTAGTGAATACTCAGGCAGTTGATTCCAAAGACAGGATGCTCATTTGCATTAGAAGTTGCATGTCATTTGCATTATATTTGCAATCCATTTGCATATCACGTCCTCCCTGTCAAAATGTACATAAATCCTTTCTACTTTCTTTTTTCTTTCTTTTTTTTTTTTTTCTAAAAAGGACTACGCCTCCACATCCTGCCCAGACTGGTAAAATTACTAGTTGAGTATTCCTAGCTTGATTGTGAAGAGCCTCACATGCCATGCTGAAGAGATCTAACTACAGAGAATCCCCAAGAACTCAGTTTGAGATATTTCATTCATTGATTGATTTATTCACAATTCTTTATTGAATACCTATGATGTGCCAGGCACTGTTCTAGGTGCTGAGGCTATATCTGTGAACAGAGAAAATGAAAATAATTACAACATTAAAAATTAAATGCTGTCATTTCAGATTACTTGGCAACAACCTGATGAATAAATATGAGTGGAAACATACTAAAATCTCCTCAAAGTACTTGGTTATAAGGGGGGCCATCTGGGTATTATAGACTATGCTTACATTTTTAAAAAATTAAATAATGAATGTTCTAATGGGTACTGAAGACCCCTGACAATGATGATCCATGAAGAACCCCAGGTTTGAGAAGAACCAATTGGGGAGTTTTGGAAAGATCATTCTGGCAGCTACATAGAGGGTGGGCTGGAAGCTGCTTGGGGTCAGAGATCAAAGAAATGCTTTGATAGCCTGGGTGTGACTCATATGTGGGGTTGCCCATGCTGCCAGCTTTCTAAACCTATGGCTCCCTCACTATTGTCTGTCTGAAATCGAGTCATATCACATATATGGTAGCTTCGGAAGTATTCAGTCAACTGCCCCACCCTGGGCAACCATGGAGAATAGTAACAACGTTAAATAGAAACCTCACAATTTGGCAGCCCCGGTGGCTCAGCAGTTTAGTGCCTACTTTCAGCCCAGGGCATGATCCTGGAGACCCAGGATCGAGTCCACGTCGGGTTCCCTGCATGGAGCCTGCTTCTCTCTCTGCCTCTCTTTCTCTCTGTGTGTCTCATGAATAAATAAATAAAATCTTAAAAAAAAAAAAACCTCACAATTTATAAAGCTCTCTCATGTACGGCATTTAATTTTCATGAGCAGCCTGTGAGATGCAGGTGTTACTGCTCCTCATTAACCAAAAAGGAAACTGAAGTTCAAATACTCTGAGAGAGATGCATCACAGTGCCAGGATGGTGGTAGCTCCAAAATGGAATAACATGGAATATTCCTAAGGGTCTAAGTAGACCCTTTGTTCTAGTTCCAAACCTAATATTACAAATAGGTCAGATTCCACCTATTACAGTGTGTCCCATTAGTTAACAAATTTATTGAGTTCAAGTGCCAGGTGGTGTGCTAAGAGCTGGGGATTTAATAGTGAGCAAGCAGACTCTTGAAGTAAATTAAAGGTAGTCTCAAATTCTTTGCATTCCTGTCATCGAGGGGTGCAGCATATATGTCATCCCTGTGAATCTAGATTGCTTTAAACTACAGAGTACAGAAGAAGTGATGCTATCCCATCTTAAGTCTACTCTGCAAGCCCCCACAGTTGGTCTCTTTAGAGCCCTGAGCCATTCTGCAATAAGTGCATCCACCCTAATAGTGAGACAGCATGGACAGGGAGAGGGGCTCAACTGAGCCAGCCTTCCAGCCACACTGCCAAGGTACCAGAGGTTGAGTGAAGCCTTCTTGGACCTTTTATACAAGACCAACCTCCAGCAGAGTACCCCCTGAGAGGTCCCAGTCAACATCATATAGAGCAGAAGAATCATGCAACCAAACTCTTCCTGAATCCCTAGCATACAATATCATGAGCCATTAACAAACTGGCTGTTGTTTTAACCCACAAATAGGCAATGTTTTCCTATAAAGGGCCAGATAGTAAATATTTTAGGCTTTGCAGACCATGTACTGTCTCTTTACATACTGTTCTTATTCTGGGTTTTTAAAATAACTCCTTAAAAATGTAAACACACACACACTCACACAGTTTTCTAGTTATATAAAAATATGCTGTGACCTAGATCCGGCACATAGGCCCTACTTTGCCAAACTCTGTTGTAAGCCACTAAGATTTGAGGTAGTTTGTTACCTAGAAACAGCTAACCAGAACAGTCCTTTCCTGCATGAGGCTAAAAAATTGCAAGACAGATGTGAAAAAAAGAATAATAATTAATCAAGTAACTACATGAGATGGGCCAAGCACAATGGGATTTAATATCACTGAGGCTTTAGGAAAAGCCTCCCCTGAAAGTCAACATTTAGGCTGAGACTTAAAGGTTAACTAGAAGTCTGGAGGTGAAAAGGAGCAGAAAGAGTATAATGGCCCAGCTGTTTTCCTTCAGTGTGGGACCTTCTGAATGGCAATACTACTTCCAGAGCTTTTGCTGGATTGGTCAAGAGCCTGCATCACATTCTGACTTCTTCCTCTGCCTAATCCTTCTTCTGCTTTCTTCCTTTCATAGGTTCCCTAGTAAACGTCTTGAACCCTGAACTCTGTCTTGGTGCCTGCGCCTGGAGAACCCAACCTTTTACACTTGCTAAAACAAAAAGGGAATTTACCTTTGTAATTGAAAAGTCCACAAGTAGAATCCTGAGTTTCAAGCAGAAGTAGATTTAGAGATCCAACCAGGTGACCAACATGGACACAGGGTTTTCAGTACTAAAATCAGGAAAGTTCCAGGAAAACTGGGATGATTAGTCTTGCTCCAAACAATATCTAGCCAGGTCGTGACGTCTCTTCATTTCTTGACTCCACTTTCAGCTAGGTTGATGGTTCAATCTCAGGCTCAACGGATCAGCAGAATATAGACCAAAGAATTGTACTGAATTGGACTGGCTTTCATTAGCCTGCTTGAGCCATGTGGCCATACATTTTATTTATAGTTTTGTTTTTTTAATTGAGATATAATTCACATACTATAAAATTCATCCTTTTAAAGCATGCAGTTCAGTGTCTTTTAGTCTATTCACAATGTTGCACAATTATTACTACTAGCTAATTCCAAAATATTTTCATCACCTGAAAGAGAAATCCCATGCCCATTAGCAGTCACTCCCCATCTCTTTCCAGTCCCTGACAACCACTAAGCTACTTTTTCTGTCTCCATAGATTAGCCTCTTCTGGATATTTCATATAAATGAAATCATGTAACATATGTTTTTTTGTGCATGTTTTTTTCACTTAGCATAATGTTTTCAAGGTTCATCCATGTGGTAGCATGCATCAGTACTTTGTTCCTTTTTATGACTGAACTGAATATCATTCCTATTGTATGGATACAACATTTTCGTTATCTATTCATCAGACAATGGACATTTAGGTTGTTTCCATTTTTTTACTTATAAATAATGGTGCTATGAACATTCACATACAAGCCCTTGTTTGCACACCTGTTTTCAATTCCTGTGGGTATGTATTGAGGCATGAAGTTTTGAGAGCATATGGTAACTCTATGTATGCCCCCATTTTTTAATCAATAACTGTGGATTAGAGGAGAGGATGGTCTAATTGGTTTAAACCTAAGTCACATGCTCTATTCCTGGTGCTCAGAGTGGAGTCAGTTTCATGGACTGAGGAGAGAATGATGGCTCACCAGAAGAAAATGAGGTACAGTTACCAGACGGAAGGTGAATGGACTCTAAGCAGCAAATCCACAGATGATCACTGCAAATAACTATACTTATTAAATATTCACTGTGAGCCAGATACTGTGCTAAGTGATGTAGGAAACAAAGGCAAATGAAAAAATTAAATTTCCTTGCTACTTACAGCTCACTGACAAGTCTTTGAAACAGGCAGAGCAACCTTTCCCTAGGAACTCAATGTTGACACTTCCCTAAATGCAAAAGGCTATTGTAGCTTAATATTATCTTGACCCCCCCAGGATCCTGTAAGCCTACTTTAACATATAAAAATTCCTTTGGAAACTTCCTTTACCTCTCTCCCCCAAGATATATGTTAGTAATCATCCTCCAACCATACGGCCCACTGAGACACATCTGAAGCATCTCATGACTAAGGTTTTATTAAACAGTAATAAACGGCATTTTCCTAACAATAGTCAACCCCCTAAAGGTCCTGGAAACCTTGCTTCCAAAATTACATAGAGACTTAGGCTATCCCTAATCCCCTCCCAAATGGAAAGTACATAATCAGTCACCTGTCACAACCCAAGTGCCACTCTTTTTGCCCATGGGTCTTGTGCTTTAAAAAAAACAACCTTTTTGCACCAAAGATGTCTCAAGAATTCTTTCTTGATCATTTGCTCTAAACCCCAACATTTCCACATCACAAAATATGTACATTATCTCATTTAATCTTCACAGCAATCTCCTAAAGATTCTGCTACTCCTATTTTACAGATGAGGAAACTAAGTTTCAGAAAAATTGAGTAAGTTGCCTGAGTCTGTATAGCTGAAAGGTGGAAATTTGAACTAAAGTCTGATTGCAAAGCACAGTGTTAGAAAAAAAACCGATTCTAGGGATCCCTGGGTGGCGCAGCGGTTTGGCGCCTGCCTTTGGCCCAGGGCGCGATCCTGGAGACCCGGGATCGAATCCCACATCAGGCTCCCGGGGCATGGAGCCTGCTTCTCCCTCCGCCTGTGTCTCTGCCTCTCTCTCTCTCTCTGTGACTATCATAAAAAAAAAAAAAAAAAAAAAATTAAAAAAAAAAAAAAAACCGATTCTAAGCCATGTTGACTTTTTTTTTTTTTTTTAATAGGCTGCATACCCAGCATATGAGGCTTGAACTCATGACCCTGAGAACAGACCTGAGCCAAGACACTTAAGTGACTGAGCTGCCCAGGTGCCCCAGTGATTCTGACCTATGTTAAAATATATCTCCTAGAGGCTCTTTTATTTTATTTTCCCAATATTAAAAAAATATTTATCTATTTATTTTAGAGAGAAAGAAAATGTGGGGGTTGCCAGAGTTGAAGGGGTACAAGGAATTACATTTTGTTGCCCCACATTTTCTACCAATTCCAAAATGCCAGCCTTTGGAATATCGCGGCAGCATAACTTCATATTAATCCGCATACTGTACCAAGCTTCATCCTAAGAAGCAGGCTTATAGTATTACACTGACTCTTCCTTGAGAGACCCCTTTCCACCACCTCCCCCTCCCAATATACACACATTCCCACCAAGGAAACTTGCATCCTAAGCCCTTGAAAGATTTACTGCCAGTACCACAGACAAATTAGTGAATACTCAGGCAGTTGATTCCAAAGACAGGATGCTCATTTGCATTAGAAGTTGCATGTCATTTGCATTATATTTGCAATCCATTTGCATATCACGTCCTCCCTGTCAAAATGTACATAAATCCTTTCTACTTTCTTTTTTTCTTTCTTTTTTTTTTTTTTCTAAAAAGGACTACGCCTCCACATCCTGCCCAGACTGGTAAAATTACTAGTTGAGTATTCCTAGCTTGATTGTGAAGAGCCTCACATGCCATGCTGAAGAGATCTAACTACAGAGAATCCCCAAGAACTCAGTTTGAGATATTTCATTCATTGATTGATTTATTCACAATTCTTTATTGAATACCTATGATGTGCCAGGCACTGTTCTAGGTGCTGAGGCTATATCTGTGAACAGAGAAAATGAAAATAATTACAACATTAAAAATTAAATGCTGTCATTTCAGATTACTTGGCAACAACCTGATGAATAAATATGAGTGGAAACATACTAAAATCTCCTCAAAGTACTTGGTTATAAGGGGGCCATCTGGGTATTATAGACTATGCTTACATTTTTAAAAAATTAAATAATGAATGTTCTAATGGGTACTGAAGACCCCTGACAATGATGATCCATGAAGAACCCCAGGTTTGAGAAGAACCAATTGGGGAGTTTTGGAAAGATCATTCTGGCAGCTACATAGAGGGTGGGCTGGAAGCTGCTTGGGGTCAGAGATCAAAGAAATGCTTTGATAGCCTGGGTGTGACTCATATGTGGGGTTGCCCATGCTGCCAGCTTTCTAAACCTATGGCTCCCTCACTATTGTCTGTCTGAAATCGAGTCATATCACATATATGGTAGCTTCGGAAGTATTCAATAAAAATTTGTACAGTCACAGAGAGGGGTCATAACACATGTTTCACTTGAAAACTCAACTCTAGACATATCTATTCATATTCTCTCATGTAGCCATAAGTGGTACGTGCTTCTCAATTCTTCTATCACCCAGCTCTCAACTGACTCTAGTTTTTCACTTCTTGATCCTTTAAACTCTGGGACTCTAAACTCATCACCTCTTTATCTTGTGGAGCAATTCAGCTTCTATTCTGAAATTCCAGGGAGTGTGGAAAAACAAAGGGTCCTTCAGTCCCAGCATCTATCCCTGTGAGAGGTTATAAGTAACATTTTTTTAAGGTCTGTTCTTAAGAGAAAGCTGGTAAGGATCTTATCAAGAGCAATACCTCTGTAATGCAGAGAAGAGAAAGAGTCATGGCAGTGGGAGTGTCAGGACTATAGTGGAGAAGGGAAGCCCATGGCCAAATAAAAAGTCTCAAGGGGTAGACCACAAACAGCTCTGTTAGATGTTAGTCACATGGGTAGGATGGATTGCTTAGTTTAGATGCTCAGAGATGTTAAGACAGGATCTGGTAAAAAAACAAAACAAAACAAAACAAAAAACATGGTAACACCAGGGTAGGGGAGAGCCCGGTGGCTCAGCGGTTTAGCGATGCCTTCAGCTCAGGGTGTGATCCTGGAGACCCGGAATCGAGTCCCACGTCAGGCTCCCTGCATGGAGCTTGCTTCTCCCTCTGCCTGTGTCTTTGCCTCTCTCTCATAAATAAGTTTTAAAAAATCTTAAAAAAAAAAAAAAAGAAAAGAAGAGTAGTAGGGGGAGCTTAAGCAGAAGTAATCAGAGAGGTAGAGAGAATGTATAGCGACAAACAAGAAAAGAGTTTCAAGAAAGTGAGAGCCAGCAACACAAAACATCACAGAGAAGTCAAGTGCAAGGACAGCTGGAGAGAAGTCATTGAACCTAGCAATTAAGGTGACCTTCTAAGAGTAGTCTAGAGAGGTTTTGTGGGATACACTGGTGATTACTTACCCAAAAGTCATTTTTCTACCCTTTTTCCTTACCTTCCACTACAGGGGCTCAAAAATGCCAGATACTTTCTCAATATCCCTTGCCCCACCCTTTCAAACCTAAGGATAGACAAGTGATCTAGTTCTGGACAATGAAACCTAGAAGTCTGGAAGCCTCTGGAAAAGATTTTCCTATTCAATTCAATAGATATCTTCTTCATCCCTTTTTTCCCCCCCACCTTGGAAGCCATCATGTGAGCTCATGCTGTTCAGAGGGGTAGCAGCCATTTTAGGACTATAAGGGGACAAGCCACAGAATGTAACAATACCATGAAGATGGCAAATGAGAAAATCTGGATCCTGATGACATTATCAAATGGCTAAATTAACTAAATGTAAAGCTACTAACCTCTAGTTTTCTCATTACATGAGATAAGTAAATATCCTTACTCCTTAAATCACTGTTAGTCAACTATTTCATTATTTGCAATCATGATACATGGTGGACGTGGAAGCCAGAATCATATCTATTCAGGAGGGAATGTAAAACCTGAAAGCAAATATTTTGAGTGCTCTCCAGTGGTTTCCACATGCCAAGTAATGAATTAGCTGCATTAAAATTACATGGGGAGATTTCTTTAAAAACACAGCTTCCTGAAACAAACAAACAAACAAACAAACAAACAAACAAACAAACACAGCTCCCTGGGGGTACCTGGCTGGCTCAGTCAGTAGAGGGTGTCACTCTTGATCTCAGGGTTATAAGTTCCAGTCCCACATTGATTTACAGCTTACTAAATAAATAAACAGCTTTCTGATCTTTATTCCTTGGACTTTATTCCTGGAATATTCTGATTCAGTAAGTCTAGCATAGAACCCAGGGATCTTTCTTTGTAATAGGCCACCATTTTGGAAAATTGTTGGTATTTTCTTATAAATTTAAGTCACCGGGCAGCCCTGGTGGTGCAGCGGTTTAGCGCCACCTGCAGCCCAGGGTGTGATCCTGGAGACCCTGGATCGAGTCCCATGTCAGGCTCTCTGCATGGAGCCTGCTTCTCCCTCTGCCTGTGTCTCTGCTTCTCTCTCTCTCTCTCTCTCTCTCTGCATCTCTATGAATAAATAAATAAAAAATCTTAAAAATAAAAAAAATAAAAACTTTTTAAAAAAATAAATAAATTTAAGTCACCTAACCTATAATCTCCAATTCCACCTCTTTTTTTTAAAGATTTTTTTTATTTATTTATTTATTTATTTATTTATTTATTTATTTATTTAAGAGAGAGAGAGAATGCGAGTGAGTGCAAGTAGGGGAGGGGCAGAGATGGAGAGGGAGAATCTGAAGCAGACTCCACAATGAGCACAGAGCCTGATGTAGGGCTCAACCCTACAACAGCTAGATCGTGACCTGAGCCAGATCATGACCTGAGTCAAAAACAAGAGTCAGACATTTAACTGACAGAAGTGTCCAGACACCCCTACAATACCACTCCTTGATATTGACCCAAGAAAAAGAAAAACATGTGTCCACAAAAAGATGTGTATAAGAATATTCATAGCAACCTTACTTGTGATGGCTGAAACTGGAAAAGAGCCCAAATGCCCATAACAGGAGAATGAAAAAATCATAGTCTGGGGATAGTTAAAAAGATTACCAATGGGCATTGAGGCCTTCAATGCCTCACTAATGCCTCACCAATGCCTCACCACACCTGGAAATTGGACATTGGAACCAGTAAGCATGGTTCTGTGGTTTTCTCTAGCATCCTGGAGACAGTTGCAGAGAAAAATGAAAGTTGTGTGGGAATTACAGTGGGAGGGACAAAATGACAAGAGGCAAAGGAACTAGAAGAAGGAGCAGTAAGAATGAAGTCAAAGTCTATTTTGTCTGAAAGTGCTTTTGAAACACCCCTGTCCAGAGCTTCCCTGATTCCATCCCCTTTAGCTCTGCCCTCTATGTGTTTCATACCTTCTGTTGTTGTTGTTGTTGTGGGTTTTTTTTGTTTTTGTTTTTGTTTTTGTTTCATACCTTTTATGCAAAGGTAGGAAAACCAACCAACCCATTTTGCACACTGGGACTAAGGACAGAAATTAGGAGAGGTTGGAGTCAGTGTGGCAGGAAGCTCAGCATCAGCCCCAGGGCAAGGCAGAGGTGCTCAAGATGTGCAGTCCACCTGGGGACCCCAGAATGAGCAGAGACAAATCCCAACTTTGAGTAGCCTCCAACGAGGATGACACTGGTCTCACTGAAGGTCTGAGGAGCTATCATCTATGAGATATGGTGACTCATGGCCTGAAAAATTAATTAGCCTGCTTCACATAGGAAGGAGATAAAAAGGAAATTCAGCCCAAGCAGGTGTCACACTAATTTGGCAGGAGGCAGGGTAGTGATTTGCACATGTCAACATCCCCCTTCCCTCCACCTCCTTCTCCCCTTCTTCAGTCATGACTAGTTCCAAGCTGTTCCCTAAAGAGGAGTATCAGAAAAATGTAGCCTTCCTGGGATGAGAAGGAAGCTTTCTAAGGAGAGAAGTCCAGGATGGGAGAGGAGAGAAACTATAATATCATAGCTCTAACTTTCTTCCCCTCTGTTCCCGCAGGCTCAGTGGAAGAAAAGGAAAACAAACCAATACTATCAAAGGTCTCCTTTGCATCCATTCCTACGTTGAAGGCTTTCACTTTAATCTTCTCAACGACCATGCAAGTCCAAGATCAAACTTGAATAAGGAAAATACAATTTGGGGGAAAGGGGAGTGTCACACTACTAGGAAGGGGCCACACTATGGCTCTAGCATGGATCAGTCTGATTTAAACTCTGGGCTCTTTTCCCCATAATGAGCTGAGTAGTACTTTCTGTGTCAAAGATTAATTGACCCTGCAACCAGTGTAGACATTAAACTGTAGAGCACTGCCTTGCAGGAAAGGGCTCAATTTCTCTAATTCCCAGAGCTCCCAGTGACACACAGAGGAACAACTAAGATTGTCATCCACCAACAATAATAACAAAACAACGAGAGCCACCACTTCATGAGGTGTTACTAACTGCTAAGCACTGTTTTAAGTGCTACATAGGTGTTATCTAATATTTATCTTCACAATAATCCCATGAGGCAGCCAATGATTATCCTTTCAAGCACCCATGGAACATCTAAAACACTGATCACATACTAGAATGGAGAGCTTATTGATTTATATATATATATTTATATATATATAGACTACTTTCTCTAATCAAAATAGAACTTAACATCACAAAGAAAACAAGGCCCCCATGCATTTGGAAACACTTCTAAACTCATGGGACAAAAAAATAAATCAAAATGGAGCTATTTAGAAATGATAGTTAGCTGTAGAAGGCAGACACAGTGGCACTTAAAAGGAAATATATGGGGATGCCTGGTGGCTCAGTGGTTGAGTGTCTGCCTTCGGCTCAGGGCGTGATCCCAGGATCCAGGGACTGAGTCCCATATCAGGCTTCCTCTAAGGAGCCTGCTTCTCCCTCTGCCTGTGTCTCTGCCTCTCCCTTTGTGTCTCTCATGAATAAATTTTAAAAATCTTTTTTTTAAGTTAAATATATGGATTTAAAAGTTTATGTAAGGAAATCAAAAGCTGAAACAAAGTATTCAACTCAAGAAGCCAAAAATCCAAAAGACAGTAGGAGGAAGAGATCATAAGACAAAAACAAAAATTAACGAATTAGAAAATAGAGATACTATAGAGGATCCAGAAAACTTTTGATAAGCTCAATCAAGAAAAAGAGAAGAGGGGGATCCCTGGGTGGCTCAGCGGTTTAGTGCCTACCTTTGGCCCAGGGCGCAATCCTGGAGTCCTGGGATCGAGTCCCATGTCGGGCTCCTTGCATGGAGCCTGCTTCTCCCTCTGCCTATGTTTCTGCCTCTCTCATGAATAAATAAATAAAATATTTAAAAAAGAATAGATATAAACAATATCAACAAATATTTAAAGGATACACACCTGAAGATATGGCAGAAAATTTAGTCATGAGAGAATATTGTAAAAAAAAAAAAAAACAACAACTTTATTTTAGGTCAATAAATCTTAAATTTTTGGCAAAGTGGATAATTTCCCTTAAAAAGGAAAGATAATCCTCTAATAGAGATACCCATTATTATTATTACTTTTTCCACAGATATTCATTATTATTACTACTTTTCCATTTATTATTATTATTATTACTTCTTCCACAGAAGAAACTGAAGAAAAGAGAGAAACAAATTCAGATTCCCATAACTAGTAAGATGTAGAGTCTGTACTCTAGGCCTAGGCAGTGGAACTCCAATTCATCCTTCCTCCCTGAGCACCTGCCTGGCACCAGTCCTTGAATTGGGGATTACAAGAAGAAAAGACAAAGTTCTTGTCCTTGGCAAGCTTGCAGTCTAGAAAAGTCTAGGACCAGGATTAGGGTGAGTTAAGTGAGGTAGAAAGGGCACAAAAGTGAAGGGTGTGTTCACTGTCACCTGTACAACTCCCTTAAACTTGGCACCCTAGTCCTGGCCCTGTTAATAAGCATAATAACTATTGCAAAATTACATGCTTTGTAACTGTTTCTCAACTTGAAACTGTAAGAATTCTAAACCATGGTTGTGAGGAAAGGGCATTCCAGGTAGGGGACAACTATGGGCAAAGGACAGAGCAGGGAGATAGCATGATCCCTGGTGGGAATTACAAGCAGTTTGGTATTTTAAAACATACAAATCAGTGCAAGGAAGAAAATGGCAGAAGAGAGTCTCAAGAGATGACCAAGATCCAGGTCATCAAAGTTGTTTTATATCATGCTAAGGAGTTTAGACTTTACCCTAAGGGTTTAAGTAGCGGAGTGACACAGGCATAGCTGCATTTCAGAATGATCCCTCTTGCAGGAACGTGGATGAGGTGAGGGTGGGAACAAGGCTGAAGACAGAGGAATGAGTTAGGAGGCTATAACAGTATCCAGGCAAGAGATGAAGAAAGCATGCACTAGAGCAATGAGCAGTTGAAATGAAGAACAGGAAATGGATTTAAGAAGTATTTGAGATGTAAAATTGGCAGGATTTAGTGGTTGATTGAATGTGGAAGAAGAAAGTGGAAGGAATCAGGAATGAGGCCCCCTCATCACCCACTTTCTATCATGAATAACTGGAATGCAAAGTGGTAACACCATCTTCCATCCATTTCTCAATTCATTCATACATCTAATAATCTATCCATCTATTCAATTTATTCATCCATTTTTAAATTTATATATCCTTATGTCCATTAACGTATCGATCCTTTGATCAAATTCTTTTTTTTTAAAGATTTATTTATTTATTTATGATGGACATAGAGAGAGAGAGAGGGAGGCAGAGACACAGGAGGAGGGAGAAGCAGGCTCCATGCCGGGAGCCCGATGTGTGACTGGATCCCGGGACTCCAGGATCGCGCCCTGGACCAAAGGCAGGCGCTAAACCACTGAGCCATCCAGGGATCCCTTTTGATCAAATTCTTATAAGTGTCAAAGCACCTTGAGGAATGCATGTATATATATGATCTGGTAATTCCACTCTGTTTTTTTTTTTTTTAGGTTTTATTTATTTATTCATAAGAGACACACACACACAGAGAGGCAGAGACACAGGCAGAGGGAGAAGCAGGCTCCATGCAGGGAGGCAACGTGGGACTCGATCCCAGAACTCCAGGATCACACTCTGGGCTGCAGGCGGTGCTAAACCACTGCGCCACCGGGGCTGCCCCACTCTGGTTGTTTAGACAAAGAAAATGAAAACACTAATTTGTAAAGATATATGCACCCCTGTTTACTGCAGCATTATTTACAATAGCCAACATACAGAAGCAGCCCAAGTATTCATCTATAGATGAATAGAAAAAGAAGATGTGGTATATGTATACAATAGAATATTACTCGACCATAAAAAAAAGAATGAAAAAAAAAAAAAAGAATGAGATCTTGCCATTTGTAACAACATGGATGCCAGAGGAGAGGTGGCTGGGGGGGATAGGTGAAAACCATAAATGGGATTAAGAGTACACTTGTCATGATAAACACTTAGCAGCATACAGAATTGTTAAATCATTACGTTGGACACCTGAAACTAATGTAACACTGTATGTCAATTATACAAGAATTTTTTAAAAAGAATGCATGTATATAAAAGGTATATACTTGGCCTTATTCATTTGCTCATTCATTCAGTACACTTTTATTGATATTTTCCTGTGTGCCAGATACTGTTCTAGGTAATGGAGATTCAGCAGTGAATAAACAGAAAAGATCCTGTTTAAGGACCTAATGTCCTAGTGGGAGATACAGATAGAATGCAAAGAAATAATATCATTTCAGGGAGTGAAACTCCTTTGTAATAAAAAAAAAAAAAATCAAAAAACAGAGCTCCTTGGAGAAATGGCTGATTCTAGGGCTGGGGCAGGAAATATATAATATAAGCCTGGAGCATCTTAAAGCATCAGAAAGAAAGGGCTCAAACAAAAACCCAGGGATGGAAGTTTATCAAAGGGAAGTAGCTAAGTGAAAGAGCTCCCAGTAACCAAACGTGAAAATTTTTGAGTAACAAAATAAGGTTGATTGAATTATAACCTGAAGTGTAAAATAAATAATTATGAGCTCATATTGATATAAATTAATAGACTAAATAAATAAATAGAGAAGAGACAAATCCCCTTTATAGGATTCCAAATAATACATAATCCACCTTCAAGGATTCCTTAAATGTGGGCTATATATAGTGACATCATTCCAAAGAGTACAGTATGAAAGGAGGGCAGGGATGGTGGAAAGGTAACTTTATAGTGGAGAAACCTGGCAAACTTAAACTCAATCAGGTATCAGGGTTAACATCAGTAGTAATCAATCCTGTCAATTGATATGATATGGTGAGAATAGCACTTCTATAGTCTTCCTCCCAAAAACATGTAACCCTAATCTAATTATAGGAAAAACTCAGACAAATCCCAATTGAGGGACATTCTAAAAAATGCCTGGCCAGTAATCTTCAAAAGTGTCAAGGTCATCAAAAGCAAGGAAAGTCTGAGAAATTGTGTCATACTCAAGCGGAGCCTAAGGAGACATGACAAGTAAATGAAATGTGGCATCCTAAACAACAACAAAAAAGGACAGTAGGCAAAAATGTGAGTCAAATATGGACTTTAGTTAATGATGGTACGTTAGAATTTGGCTTAACAGGTGTGACAAATGCACCATACTAAAGGAAGATACTGATAACGATGGGGCGGCAGGGAAATAGGGTGTGCAGCATATGGGAGTTCTGTAGTGGCTTTGCAACTTTTCTATAAATCTAAAAGTATCCCAAAATAAAAACTGACACTAAAAGTGTGAGTGTCGAGGAAGCCAAGTGGAGAAAGTATTTCAAAAGGAAGGGTGGGATCAACTAGGTCAACAGCTGCTGAGACACAGAATAAATGAGTACTGAAAACTGACACATGGATTTGGCAAATGACTTCAGGTTGTTTCTTATCCAAGGGAGGAGCCAAGAAAAGTGAGGAAAAAGGGGCGCCTGGCTGGCTCAGTTGGTAGAGCATGCAACTCTTGATGTCAGGGTTTTAAGTTCGAGCCCCACATTGGGTGTAGAGTACTTAAAAATTAGAAGAAAGAAAAGTGAGGAAGAAAAGAACTACCGTGTTGCTCTGGGGGATAAAAAGATTAAAAAAAAAAAAAAAAGCCAGAATACAATCCTTAACCAGGCTGTCTGGGAATGGAGATGGGAGTGCTTCAAAAGAAAGATGAAAACCTTCAGACTGTCAACATTGAATACTTGTATCTCAGCCCAAATGGGACAATTACTAAATCTTCACACTGGAAAGATCAGCACTAAACACAAAAATCTCTCTGTGTCTTCCAGGGGACTACACCTAAACTTGCAAGTTAAGGGCTTGCTGGATAAGGGACTATCCTAGGATTTTACTTCTTTTTTCATCAAGTATTAATGGATGCCCTACTATGTGCCAGGTAGTCCAGGCTCTATGGAAACAGCAGAGAACAAAACAGACCAAACTGCCTACCCTTGGGATCTGTGTCCTCACACTTTGCTCTAATCTTCTGTGCCCAGAGGCTATAGGGCAGAGCTGCACCCTGATCTGTGCTTCACTCCATGAGCCCTCGTAGGACAAATAAAAGTCTCCCTTTCAGAATAGAGTCAAGAGATCAGCACCCTTGGGAGAGGGTGAATTTTCCCCAGAGCCAAAGCCAGGCTGAAAGCAGAGGCTCCACATCTGGAGTGCCATTAGTTTGGATGTCACTGCAATTATCACGTTGGCTGCAGACAAAGCCGAGTCACAATTGAAATCAGGATTTTAAATCACGACTTTCCAGAGTCTCATTAGGTAATTGATGCTGATCACATTGCTTAATGGGGACCCATAAAATGCTTGCTATTTATATTACAAAGGGCAGAGAAAAGGCTCAACTAACCAGATAATTGACAGATGATATTGAGGAACTAGGATGAAGGGGTGGGAAGAGACAGGGAAACCTGGTGAAGTTTCCATGCCTCTCTGGATTTTAGCTTCTTAGTAGGGATGATTGTTTGGCCGGATTCAGAAAAAACTGTGCCTTGGTCTTCACAAAGCCCAGAGCTGCTCTTCCCAGGAGCCAGGGACTGAGATAAGAATTGTGATTTAATAGGATTTTCTACGCAGGCTAAATCGTTTGCTAAATGAGCATTTTCAATCATCCCTTTTCCTTCCACTAGGAGGGAATTAAGCTTACTTCTCCAGCCTGTCTCCCCACCTCCCATATCCTCATTCCCTCATCAGCTCTTAAAAAGAAGTATGGTCTGGTTGAGATACAGAAGGTACAGATTGTAGCAAGACACTTTGGGCTCAGCTAAGTTCACAGATGATGAGGCTATAAGAAACTTACAGCCCCACTCCCCACCCCACATGCTCCAAAGCACCTATGGAGACCCAGGCACAGCCTCCATGGCCCAGTCCCCTGAGAACTGAGGTCCCAGGGCAAGCTAAATTTCCCTAATACTCACCAAGAATGGGCTGTAGCACTTCTTACTGCAGAAAAGGGGGTAGGAATGAGATTAGTTTCTTTTTTTTTTTCTTTTTTTTTTTTAAAACTGATGTTTAAGTCTTTTTTTTTTTTTTTTAATTATTTATTTCTGATAGTCATACAGAGAGAGAGAGAGAGAGGCAGAGACACAGGCAGAGGGAGAAGCAGGCTCCATGCACCGGGGGCCCGACGTGGGATTCGATCCCGGGTCTCCAGGATCGCGCCCTGGGCCAAAGGCAGGCGCCAAACCGCTGCGCCACCCAGGGATCCCGATTAGTTTCTTTCCATTATTGAGATGTGGGATTTTTCAACGGGAATTTCAATTAAATCCCACAAATCAAGGCATATAAGGCATCCTCATAACTTCCAGTTATTTGGAAGAGATCTTAGGGAAAAGAAAAAAAATATTTGGGGAAGGAAGAAGCTGTACTATTTACCAACATATGAACCGAAATTGTGTTAATGGAAGATGTGTCTGGTGAAGAATTCAGTGTTCCAGGATTCTGACTCTTGATTGGCCCCGGGGCCTCCCCACATGTGGATTCATTTCTGCTTATTCCATATGGATAATCACTCCTCTTCCTTAATTCTCTTCCTCCTTTCTCCTTCTCTCCCCCGCCTCTTTCTTTCTCTCTTTGTCTTCCGTATGATTTTCCTGTCTCCTTTTGCATTGTAAATGATAGGTGGTATGGTATCCCAACTAGGAGTGAGGGCTTTCTCTCCAAATTGATCTTGATTCAACATAATCCCTATCAAAATCCCAGCTGGGTTCCTTGTAGAAATTTATAAGCCAATCCTAAAAATCACATAGAAATGCAAGGGACCCAGAACACCAATAGCAATCCTGAAAAAAGAGAACAAAGCTGGAAGACCACACTTTCTGAAGTGAAAACTTACACAAATCTATAATAAATAATCAAGATAGTGTGGTACTGGTGTAAGGAAAGACACATGGACCAATGGAATAGACTTGAATCTTAAAAAGTAAAGCCTCACTTTATAGTCCTTTCATTTTATGTCAAGGCAATTTTATGGTGAAAGGGTAGTCTTTTCACAAATGATGCTGGGACAACTAGATATTTACATGCAAAAGAATGAACTTGGATCCCTTTCCTCACACCATACATAAAATGCATCATAGACTTACACAGCTAAAACTATAAAACTCCCAGAAGAAATGAGGAGTAAATCTTTCTGACTCTGGGTTAGGGAAAGCCTTCTTAGGTATGACAACAAAAGCCTAAGTGACAAGAAAAAAAAAAAAAAGCTAAGCTGGACTTCATCAAAATTAAAAATTTTGTGTTTCAAAGGATTCCATCAAGAAAGTAGGGGGGGAAACACAGAATGGGAGAGAATATATATCTGAGAATTATATATCTGATAAGGAACTTGGATCTAGAATATATAAAGAACTCCACAGTTCAGTAACAAAAAGACAAATAATCCGGGCAGCCCCGGTGGCGCAGTGGTTTAGCGCCACCTGCAGCCCAGGGCGTGATCCTGGAGACCGTGGATCGAGTCCCATGTCAGGCTCTCTGCATGGAGCCTGCTTCTCCCTCTGCCTGTGTCTCTGCCTCTCATTCTCTCTGTGTCTCTCTGAATAAATAAATAAAATCTTAAAAAAAAATAATAATCCAATTTTCAAATGGGCAAAGGATCTGAGTAGATATTCACTGAAGAAGATAGGCAAAAAGCAGATAAAAAGGGATCCCTGGGGTGGCGCAGCGGTTTGGCGCCTGCCTTTGGCCCAGGGCGCGATCCTGGAGACCCGCGATCAAATCCCACGTCGGGCTCCCAGTGCATGGAGCCTGCTTATCCCTCTGCCTGTGTCTCTGCCTCTCTTTCTCTCTGTGTGTGACTATCATAAAAAAAAAAAAAAAAAAAAGCAGATAAAAAGATGTTCAAAATCATTAGTTATCAGAGAAATGAAAAACAGAACCACAATGAGATACTACTTTACACCACTAGTATGGCTATAATAAAAAAATATAACAACAAATGTTGGATGGATGTGGAGAAATTGGAACCCTGATGCACCTCTGGTGGGATCATAATATGCTACAGCTGCTTTGGAAAAGAGTCTGGCATGTCCTCAAAAGGTTGAACATAGAGTTACCATATGGTCTAGCAATTACACTCCTAGATATACCCAAGGGAACTGAAAACAGGTGTTCATACAAAAATTTGTACATGAGTGTTCATAGCAACATTATTCATAACAGCCATAAAGGGGAAGCAATCCAAATTTCCATCAGCTGATAAATGGATAATACGTGGTACTGCATGGTATTTCCATACAATATCCACACAATGGAACTGTTATTCCATTCCATTATGTTAATGGAATATTATTTGGCAGTGAAAAAATGAGAGACTGATAAATACTACAACATGGATGAAACTTAACATTATCCTAAGTGAAAGAAGTCAGTCACAAAGGCCACATATTGTATGATTCCACTTACAGGAAATTTCTAAAGTAAGCAAATCTAGAAAGACAGAAAGTAGACCAATGGTTGCCTAAGCCTGAAGATGTTGAAGAAATGGATAGTGACTC
The DNA here is from genome assembly GCF_018345385.1 of Vulpes lagopus. Classification (NCBI taxonomy): domain Eukaryota; kingdom Metazoa; phylum Chordata; class Mammalia; order Carnivora; family Canidae; genus Vulpes; species Vulpes lagopus. The sequence continues at coordinate 105,742,618 of NC_054830.1, read as the reverse complement.
CAAATGGGTATGGAGTTTCTTTTTGCAGTGATGAAAATGTTCTAGGATTGATTGTGGTTAATGGTTGCACGACTCTGTAAATAGACCAAAACCAATGAATTGTGTACTTTAAATGGGTGAATTGTATGTATGTATGTATGTAAATTACATCTTAATGAAGATATATACACACATATATCAGTATATATGAAGAGAAGCAACAGGAAACTCAAAAATTAAATACAAATTAAAAATTCTGAATGAGGGCAGCCCCAGTGGTTCAGCGGTTTTAGCGCCGCCTTCAGCCCAGGGCATGATCCTGGGGACCGGGGATCGAGTCCCATGTCAGGCTCCCTGCATGGAGCCTGCTTCTCCCTCTGCCTGTGTCTCTGACTCTCTCTGTGTGTGTGTGTTTCTCATGAATAAATAAATAAAATCTTTAAAAAAAAAATTCTGTATGAAATTGTTACAACTAAGAGGTCTCATTTTTGTAATTTATTTTCTTTTAAAGATTGTATCTATTTATTTGAGAGAAAGAGAGCATGAGCAGGGGGACAGGCAGAGGGAGAGAGAAAAGAAGACTCCCTACTGAGTGTGGAGCCTGACCAGGGGTTTGATCCAGGACCTTGAGATCCTGACCTGAGCCAAAGTCAGACACTTAAATGATTGAGACACCCAGGCATCCCTTCATTTTTGTATTTAAAAAAAAAAATAAGGGTGCTTGGGTGACTCAGGGGTTGAACATTTGCTTTCAGCTCAGGTCCTGATCCCAGGGGTCCTGGGATCGAGCCCTGCATCAGGCTTCCCACAGAGAGCCTGCTTCTCTCTCTGCCCGTTTCTCTGCGTCTCTCTGTGTGTCTCTCATGAATAAGTAAAGACAACCTTTTAAAAAAATAATAAAAAATAATAAAAATTCTCAAACAAATCTGAGAGCTTTGCTGGCAAATTTCAGTTCTGGTACCTGTTGACTCTGTGATCTTGGACTAGTTACTCAATTTTCTCATCTATAAAAGTTTTCTCATCTACTGCAGATCAATGTGACAAATAAATTAACATGTAAAAATACCTGCCACGTAGTAAGTGCTCATTAAATGGGAAACATGAAGAGTCAGGAATAACAATAACTAGAGAGCGAGAGGAGAAAAAATAGTATTTGTAGGCCAAGGCCACATCCATACATTTATGTCTAACCTTTAGCTGGGCTCTATGGACATAAAGAAGACTCTGAGGAGCCAGAAGCCTAAGGGATCAGGCATTCCTGAAGAAAAATAATCCCAATGAAATGACCCAGTTGCTATGATGCAATTAGAGACAGATTGCTCCGGGTCAGAGGCAAAGGCTTTTAAGGGGAGGAGACTTTAAGAGTTGGCCAGGTGGGAAAGGGATGAGTAGACCCGTGTCCCCTTCACCACTGTAGGTTAGCAAAAGGATATGAAGTACCCCACTGTGGGGAAACTGAAGAGAGCCAACCCAGCACAGACAGAAGCAGATGTCAAAAGAGCAGTTATGGATCGATTATTGGCAGCCAGGATGGGCACAGTGAAGCTGGCACAGGAGATGGAGGCTAGGGCCTGCCTCCTCAACCTTCCAATAGGTATGGGCTCCTCCTCTCTCCCCTTGTACCTAGCTCCTCTCTACCCCTAAGCCTCGGAGATCTTATCCTTTTCCCTCCCATCAGCCCTCTTTTGGGGAACAGACCGATGATCTGTGGGCAGAGCGTGACACCTCCATCAGGCCTCCCTCTGGTGATTCATTCCCAAGACTGGGGGTGGCAGGAAGTGTCAGAGCCCCAGAGTTGCAGCCCCATCCAGATTCTGGCAGCTTAGAAACATCCTATCTTTTTCCCTCCTCCCCCTACCCCCGCCACCTCCCCCACTTCCAGCTTTGACTCTTGACATTTCTGCATAAGAAACACCCACCTCCCCCAAAATTCTTCTTGCCTTTCTATGGTCTCTTAGGGTCCCTCAACTCCAGCCCCCTTGGGGCTGCTGGGTTCTCAAGATAAACAGGCACAACCCAGACTTAGGGACCTTTTCCTGGGGTAGGTAGCCAGGCAAGGTTTGTATCCCCATGGCCAGGCCTTCGAGGAACAGGGCCAATGATGTAGAAAGCATTCTCAGCAACACTTGAAACAACAACGAAATTATTTCACTACATGCTAAGTGCTTCACAAGCTTTGTTTCATTTATTCCTCACAATGACTAGATGAAAAGATGCTATTATCACTGCTATTTGGCAAATGAGAAAAGTAAGAGAGAAATAATTTGGAAAGCAGCAGAATGGGAGTTTAACCCAAGACTCATATATTGGGATCTGAACCATTAGGCTCTTCTGCCTGCCTGTTTTGGGATAGAAGACAGTGTAGGTCTTTCTGGACACAGCCATCAGGGCATCTAGGGCAGCACATGCATCCCTGAGGCTCTCCGTACAGCTGCCCTGAGGTCTGCTGGGGCTGAAGGCTTTGACCCTAGCTTCCCTCCTAGCTCTACCCATGGTTCTTCAACCCACCCCACTCTTTACTCCTGAGTGGTGAGAATGTGGTGGGCCATTCAGGATTCTCATCCCTCTTGAGAGCTTAACTTCCTATTAAACTCCTAGGACAAACATCAATGTGATCCTGGGGTGCCCAGGGGGTACCTAGAAAGAGGGAAAAGAAGGAGCATTGCTTATAGGTTCAGGAGGCAGAAGGAGATTACAGACACCCAAGCGTGGGGTCAGCCTAGGCTTGCAGACACAGCAGCCATCTGTCACACAGAAGAGGCACAGAGATGGCCCACATGACAATGGAAATAATAATACCCTTGAATTATGTAGCACTTTAAAATTTCTCAGGCACTTTACAAACATTTGATCCTCCAGATGACCTCCTAGGTCCCAAGGAGGAAGAAAGCATCTTTTACAAGCTGTAATCACCTGTCAAGCTTTCCCCTAGAGGGGAAAGGCAGAAAACAGGCAAGGCAGTGAGGGAGTTAACCAAACCTAAGCTCCAGTGGGTAATTGATAGTTTTTATGGTGTCTTTATCCTCAGACTCCTCAGATATCATATTTCCACTGGATTACCACATTTACATAACAGTGCAGGGTGAGAGACCCTGATAAATCTTCTCTGCATGGGGATGAATACAGTGGAAATGTACTTTGTTGACAGCAATTTGTTTTACTACACTACTGCCCTTCAATTTAGGGAGGAAAGAGCAAGGCTATTGCCTTATGAAGGGAGGGTGGAAAGGAGAGAAAGGAGAAAGGGAGGGAGGAACATGAGCGATCTGGAAAGGGACGGATGAATGAGAGAGGAAGACATAGGGAGAAAGGGAGAGTTTTAGGCAGAGTGGAAGAAGGAAGGACAGAAGAAAGGATGAGAGGGAGGGAGAATGGATGGATAACAGCAAGGAGAACTCACTCTATGCCAGGCACTGTGCTAAACGCTTCCATGGATTAATTCTGCTAATCTTCATAGCAACCCAGTGAGGACAGTCCTGTTAGTGTTGCCATTGCACAGACAACACCCCATTCTGTTACACCCATTTTACTTTCTTCATAGCGTTTGCCATTATCTACAACGGGCTTATTAACTCACTTGGATGCTTATTGCCTTGTTCACAGCTATCGCCCCAGCACTTTGAGCAGTTTCTGACCTGAAGCAGGTTCTTAGTAAGAATACTTGTAGAAGGCACGATGGGGTGAGAAGCTCCTGGGGAATGAGCCCCAGCCCGCCTCCCACGCAGAGTGATGTGATGGGGAGGGTGGACGGAGGTGGGGGGGCAGGTGCTGGAGGTGCTCACTGGCTCTCCACCAACAGAGGGAAATGTTACCAGCTGGTGTGTGTCTAGTGAGGAAGAAACCCATTATCTCCTCCATCCTTTACAGCTGTTTTCTTTTTTTTATTTTTCACTTATTTTTTAAATTTTTTATTTATTCATAATAGAGAGAGAGGGGCAGAGACACAGCCAGAGGGAGAAGCAGGCTCCATGCCGGGAGTCCGACCTGGGACTCGATCCCAGGGCTCCAGGATCGCGCCCTGAGCGCCAAACCGCTGAGCCACCCTGGGATCCCCTATTTTTCACTTTCATCAGATTTTGCACCCTTCCTGTCCCACAGATCAGTTCAGCATCTACTAATCCTATCCTCAAGTTCTGCTTCACTCTCATTCTTGTTCTTTTTTGCTTCCTTGCTTGCTGCTCTTTACCATGCCTCTCTTGAGAGAGAGCTCATCCAACGAAATTGCAATTGGTGATTTCAGAGGCCAACTTCCATTGCTGAAAGTCCAGTCTTGTACCAAAACCTTCCCCCTGCAGAGGGCATTTTTCTCCCCCTATAAAATAGAGGGTTTTTTATGGGTTTTTTGAACCAGCGCTGGTGGGCCTATGAGGGAGGAGGTCTCAGAACCATAGCACTGACCTTCCCACATCCTTATCTAGAGAAGCCTTGCCAAAGCCTTGAGACCACAGGAATCCAATACCCAACAGAGAGCTATTTCCTCTCCCACGGTATGTGCTATTTAATGTAACTTGCAGTAAATATAAATCAGAGGATAATAAGCCTTGCTTTGCCTCTCTCAGGATTTTGAAAACTCCTCAATCCATTGAATAGCAGCATCTTCTGAAGGTGTAAGTGGCAAGACTGTGGGGGTAAGTGTAGGAAGACTATGCTTCCCAAGGGCTGGCAGTGTATCAGAGTGGCTGGGAATGTGGGCCTTGAGATTCAGACAGCTTTGAGTTTGGAGTCTGGCTTCTGTATGAATAGAGTATTGGTGGCAAGGGTGGAAGTTGAGTGTCAAATGAGTCCTTTGGTACTTTCCCCGAATCAGGCATTCCTCCTAGGCCCACCAGAGTTTCCTGTCCCAAATCAGTTGTAGCACTTGGCCAGTTGAGTTGGGATTATTTCTTGCAGCAATGTCCACCCCACCAGACTCTGAGCTCCTCAAAGTCAAGAACTCAGTTTTTCCTTTATATCCCTAGGGCCAAGCCACATGTTGGACATAAAAGAACCTAAGCTCCAGTGGGTAATTCAGTTACTTCCAGACAGTGGAAGGTACTCATTTTCTTCCTCAAGGGACTGCTATTCCTTGAGACTTTGAATTTTTTTTTATTTTTTTTATTTTTATGATAGTCACAGAGAGAGAGAGAGAGAGAGAGAGAGGCAGAGACATAGGCAGAGGGAGAAGCAGGCTCCATGCACCGGGAGCCCGACGTGGGATTCGATCCTGGGTCTCCAGGATCGCGCCCTGGGCCAAAGGCAGGCGCCAAACCGCTGCGCCACCCAGGGATCCCTCCTTGAGACTTTGATATGCTTAGCACCTACTGTATGCCAGGCCCCCCAGCTATGTTATCTTCTCTAATCCTTGTAATGGGCCTTGAATTAGGGATTGAGGCAATAAACATATCTCTCTCCTGTTTTATGGGAAGAGCCTCTTTCTGGAAGAACACAGTTCTTTCTCATCTGATACCCAACTTCTGCTCTTCCTATCTACAGTGTATGCACACAGCAACCAGAATGATCCTTTTAGAATCATGTCACTGTTCTGCTCAGAACCCTTCAATGGCTTCCCATTTCACTCAGCATAAAATCCAAATCCTTACTATGACCCGCAAAGCCCTACATTACCTACCTAACCCCCAGCCCTCAAACTTAATGACCTCATGCCCCACCACTCTTCCCCTTGCTGTCTCTAGTAAGCCACATGGGCTTCTTGACATACTCCTTAAACACTGCTGTGCACATTGCTGCCTCAGGCCCTTTCTGGCTGTCCCTTGTGTCTAGAAAGCTTTCTCTTAATCTCTCTGTGGCTCGTTCCCTTGCTTAATATGTTTTGTTCAAATGTCACTGTATCAAGGAGGCCTTCCTTGACTCCCCTGTGGTGATTTTGAAATATGCCCACAAAATCTCTGATACTCCTCCTTTCAAGAGGTAGAACCCAATCCCCCCACCCTCTTGAACGTTGGGTTGACTTAGTGTCTACTTCCTAAATAAAAGAATACAGTCAAAGTAACAGTGTGTGACTTCAAAGACAAGGTCATAAAAGGCTTTATGGTTGCCTTAATCTGGCAATGAGAAAACATCAGGCAAACGCAAATTAAGGGACATTCTACATAATACCTGATCAGTATTCTTCAAAATTGTCAAGACTATAAAAACAGTGCTTGCTTTGGCAGCACATATACTAAAGTTGGAATGATACAGAGAAGATTAGCATGGCCTTTGTGCAAGAAGGACATGCACATTCATGAAGGGTTCCATGTTTTCACCATCAGCGAAATGCAAATCAAAACTACAATAAAATAGGGCATCCCTGATGGCTCAGTGGTTTAGCGCTGCCTTCAGCACAGGGCGTGATCCTGGAGACCCGAGATCGAGTCCCATGTCAGGCTCCCTGCTTGGAGCCTGCTTCTCCCTCCACCTGTGTCTCTGCCTCTCTCTCTCTCTCTGTGCCTCTCATAAATAAATAAAGTCTTTAAAAATAAAAAAAAACCTACAATAAAATACACCTTACACCTATCAAAATGGCTAAAATCAACAACACAAGAAACAACAGGTGTTGGCAAGGATATGGAGAAAGGGGAACTCCCTTTCACTGTTGGTGGGAATGCAAATTGGTGCAGCTACTCTAGAAAACAAGATGGAGGTTCCTCAAAAAGTTAAAAACAGAATTATCCTAGGATCCAGCAATCTAATGACTGAGTATTTACCCAAAGAAAACAAAAACACCAGTTCAAAGGGATGTATACACCCCTATAGCAACATTATTTATAATAGCTAAATTATGGAAGCAGCCCAAGTGTCCATCAATTGATAAAGAGATAAACAAGATGTGGTGTAGGGACACCTGGGTGGCCCAGGGATTGAGTGTCTGCCTTTGGCTCAGGTCATGATCCCAAGGTCCTGGGATCGAGTCCCAAATCAAGCTCCCAGTGGGGAGAGCCTGCTTCTCCCTCTGCCTATGTCTCTGCCTCTCTCTGTGTGTCTTTCATGAATAAATAAATAAAATCTTTTAAAAATATATGTATCACATTATATACATGATGGAATATTACTCAGCCATAATAAAGAATGAAATCTTGCCATTTGCAACAAGGATGGAGCTAAAGAGTACAATGCTAAGTGAAATAAGTCCATCAAAAAGAAATATCATATGATTTCATTCATATGTGGAATTTAAGGATCAAAACAAACAAGCAATGGGGGAAAAAAAGAGACACACAAACAAAAAAAAAAACAGACTCTCAATTCTAGAGAACCAATTGATGGTTACCAGAGGAGAGGTGAGTGGGAGGATGGGTGGGGGGATGAGTGAAATAGGCCATGGGGGATTAAGGAGCATACCTGTGATGAGCACTGGGGGATGTAGTATGGAATTGCTGAATCACTGTATTGTATACCTGAGACTAAGCATACATTGTATGTTAACTAACTGGAATTAAAATAAAAACTTTAAAAAAAAAGATTATGAAAGAGTAGAAAATTATTGTTGATCACAGGAGACTAAAAGAAACATGATGACTAAACCATAATGTGATCTCCTGGACTGTATCCTGGAACAGAAAAGTCATTAATGGAAAAACTGGTGAAATCCGAATAGTGAAATCTGAATAAAGTCTGTAGTTTATTTAATAGTAATGTACCAACCTTAAATCTCTTGACTTTGAGAAATGTACCAGGATTATATAAGATATTAATGTCAGAGGAAGCTGAGTGCAGTATGTAAAAGAACTCTCTGTACTATCTTTGTAACTTGTCTATAAATCTAAAATTATTCCTAAATAAAAAGTTTTTTTTAAAAAAGGCATTGTGTCTTCCTCCTTGCTTTCTTTCTTAGATCATGCTCATGCTGCCATGTCATGAAGATACTCAAACAGCCCTATGGGGAGGGCCACCCATATGTGAACGACTGAGATGTCCACCCAACAGCCATGTAAGTGAACCATCCAAGAAGAGAATCCTCCAGGCCCAGTCAAGGTTTCAGGCAACTGCAGTCCTGTCTGACATTTTGACCACAGCATCAAGAAAGACCATGAGTGAGCAGCCCGGGTGGCTCAGCGGTTTAGCACTGCCTTCCGCCCAGGGTGTGATCCTGAAAACCCGGAATCGAGTCCCATGTCGGGCTCCCTGCATGGGGCCTGCTTCTCCCTCTGCCTGTGTCTCTGCCTCTCTCTCTGTCTCTCTCTCTCTGTCTCTCATGAATAAATAAATAAAATCTTAAAAAAAAAAAAAAAAAAAAGACCATGAGTGGGACACCTGGGTGGCTCATTGGTTAAGTATCTGCTTTCGGCTCAGGGTATTACCCTGGGGTCCTGGGATCAAGTTCCGCATCGGGCTCCCCATAGGGAGCCTGTTTCTCTCTCTGCCAATGTCTCTGCATCTCTCTGTGTCTCTCATGAATAAATAAAATCTAAAAAAAAAATTTTTTTAAATGAAAGATCCCGAGCCAGAATGGCCCAGTTAAGCCACTTCTGAATTCTTGACCCTCAGAAAATCTGAGATGATAATTTATTGCTGTTATAGGCCTCTGAGTTTTAGAGTAATTTGTTATGCAGCAACAGGGAACTGATACATCTAGAGAGCATACATTTCAATAGGTAACTCTCTAAAACAGCCTCCTTCTAGGCACACTCACCGCCCCCCCCTTTTTCAACCTCAATTTTCTTCATAGCACCTATTAGGTAACACCACATGACACGTTTGTTTATTTAACTTCTGTCTCCACCATAGAATGTGAGCTGCATGCAAGGGGAAACTATTCAGTTTATGTCCCTCGCACCTCGAACTGTGCCAGACCCATAGGAAATGTTTGATAAGGGATAGTTGTAATTATTATTTTTTGGTAACAGAGAGTTAGGTAAAAAAAAAAAAAAAATCCCTTCTCTATCCTCACCCAGAAAAATACAAAACAAAACAAAACTCAGCCCCTGGAGGATGGAGGCCAAAGTAGTTGAGGTTGAGGCAACATAGAACTGGGAAATATAAGCAGAGATGAGTCGGAAACTCTGAGATCTGATGGAGTTCTTCATTCACTGGGAGACCTCACACAAGTTTCTTCCCCGCTATGGGTCTCTGTTTCCTAAAATATAAAATGCAAGACTGGGATGACCTGCAAGATCACCAAGATCATATATATATATATGGTGTTTTTAAAATTCTTGGGGCGGTGGTGGGGGCAGAGAGAGATAGGAAGGGATATATATATATATATATGATATATTTATCATATATAGATCATATATATAGATCCAGCTCTAATAGTCAGTGACTCTAACGGGGGCCTGGGAGGAGGTGCAGGAGCTCAACTGGGAGATGGAGGCAAGGAGGATGAGCGAAGAATATACTCTATCCTCATGCGAACCAGGCAGAATCTGCCCACCTTCGTGCTGTGCTCACCTCCTAGAAACCCTTGTCCACCTGATAATCTATTCCTTTGCCAAGACCCAGCTCCCTGCCTCTGCGAAGCCCACAGGCTCCCATAACCCTCTGCACAAGTCTTCATAATGCATTTCCCACACTGAATTATAACTGGACCTTTGGGGACGCCTCGGGGGCTCAGCGGTTTAGGGCCACCTTCAGCCCAGGGCGTAATCCCGGAGTCCCGGGATCGAGTCCCACATTGGGCTCCCTGCGCGGAGCCTGCTTCTGCCTCTGCCTGTGTCTCTGCCTCAATCTCTCTCTCTCTGTGTCTCACGAATAAATAAATAAAATCTTAAAAAAAAAAAAAACTGGACCTTTGTATTCTGGGGTCTTAGTTCCTAAAAGGAGTTAGTCTCAGGTCAACATTCTCAGGCTTGCAATTCCCTCCGAGGGAATTTAGGCCCTAAAGGAAGAAAAGAAAGAGAAAACAGAGGAGGCGGTGGAAGATCAGGCATATGCTGGGACACCCTTAAACCTCTGCCCTTTCTCTCCTCTCCCCCAGTCTTGGCCTCACCACCAAGAGAAGCATGCACATCAGCCTGCGTGGCCCTCTGCCTCACCTAGATACTAAGTCAAACGCTATTTATTTGTGCCTTATGAGCTTTCCCCTGCTCCTCCCTCCCTTGGTCCTCCACTCCTTTCCCACAATATATATACCCACAATATATATTCCCTTACCAACCTTTGTTCCAGGTAGCTGACAGGTTCCTGATATGTGGTATGAAGATAGGTTTGAGGGACATTTTTTTCTCCACAACAGCTCATGGGAAGGCTTGAAGAACTTGCTCTGTTTTGGGAATCACAGGTGGTAGGATCACATTTAGTCTGTAAAGGGAGGTTGGGAGCATCAGGAAATGTAACAGGACAGGTAGGCAGGAATCAACTTTGGTGGAGGATTTTGTCCCATGGGCCATGTAAACCCCTAAAAAATTCTGCACAGATTGGAACTCACTTGTCTTCCACTCAGCCCTCCCTACCTATATCCCTTCCTATCTCTCTCTACCCCCACCACCGCCCCAAGAATTTTAAAAACACCAAGGATTTATTGAGAAGCTTCACTGTGTAAGTTTACTGTTCAGATTACTTCATTTCCACCTTTCAGCACTGATGAGGTAGGTGTTACTGTCCTCATGTCAGGTAAGGAAGTGATTTGCCCTCTTGGAAACCAAGGAAGAAACAGAGCCCGATTTCTTAACCGTTACACTAATTGGTCCCTGCTCTCTACCTTTTTGCAACTCTCTTCTTTGGGGGAAATGTCTTCTTTGGGGCAGATGTCTGTAAGGAAGTCTTCGAGGTCAGGAGGTAGAAGTGGGAAGAGTGAGTGAAGAATATATTCTAGAATTGGGATTTTCAAGTTCTGATGAGACCCATCTCACTCAGCCTTGCTCCTCTCTCTGCTTGGCAGGAAGTGTTTCCCATTCTGCCCACTCCCTGTCTTGATCAACTTGCTTATTCCAGTTCCCACAACCCCCTTTACCTCCTTATATATTGTTTGCCCTTGTCTTTCAGGATCTAGGTGATACATTTGTTTTGAAAATGCCTGGATGGATCAGGACCCTCTGGAACACCTGCAGATATTTTGAGTGTCTGGAGAGAAAGGCTCTACAGACCCATCTTGTCCTCCCCAACTCTAAAGAAGAATCTGGCCTGACCCTGGGCCTTAAAAGCTCTTCAGGAATGGCTAGCTCCTCTCTACTTAATCTCCTACGACCTAGCCCTGTGCCCTCTCACAGGCTACAAATATATAAATAACCACATGTGCTTCCCCAAACACGCCAAATTCTTAAAATATTTACATGTGCATTTTTTCTCTCTGGGATGCCAGCATCCCTTCTACCCCAAGTTTTTCTTCAGGAACATTCCCAATTATCCTCAGGCTTGGCTCAAACATCATCTCCAGCCCCAAGGATGTCATTATCACTCAAGCTATCATTTCTTGCCTGGATTGCTTTCACTGGTCTCTAGGAAACCTCTCTAGCCCTACACCATTCAATGCCCACACTGCACCAGAGTAAACTTTTTATTTTTTTTAAAGATTTATTTATTTATGACAGACATAGAGAGAGAGAGAGAGAAAGAGGCTGAGACACAGGCAGAGGGAGAAGCAGGCTCCATGCCAGGAGCCCGACGTGGGGCTCGATCCCGGGTCGCCAGGATCGCGCCCTTGGCCAAAGGCAGGCGCTAAACCGCTAAGCCACCCAGGGATCCCCCAGAGTAAACTTTTTAAAATCCAAATTTGATCTCATTGCTTCCCTTCTTAAAAACATTCAAATGGTTTGCCACCCCCTGAAAGTAAAGTCATAACTCATCCTGGTTTGGGTTGCTTCTTCCACCCCACTCCCACCCAATTCTCTTGCTTCATGTCTTCTGGTCCTGCTTACCACCCTACTGGTACTCCAGCCAGATTTCCTGACACTTTACTCTGTTCTTGAAACCTGCCTGTCCTCTTTTGACTACACAATGTTCCCGTGGCTGTAATTCTCTTTCCCTCCTTTTCCCCAAGCTGACTTCTACTAACTTTTCAGGCAAGTCTCAGCCTGGACTCACTTTACCACAGAGCTTTCCAGAGCCCCCCTCATGAAGTGAGATGCCTCTGCTTTCTGCCCCCACTGCCCATTATTTCCCCGAGGACAGCATTTATCTGGTCTGTTACTACCTATTTCTTTGCTCATATGTTTCCCACACCCAACTGGGAGCCTACCTTCTTCCCAGCTATAACCCAAGAGTAGAGTCTAATACTGGTAGGCTCTCCATTGAGAGCCTAATTGTTGAATTAGTGAGTGAACAAAACCTTCCCTATGTTCACAGTGTGGACTCAAGCACCCACCTTAGTAGTTACTATTCTGGATTATGGGTGATTGCTCTCTTTATGGATGGAGATGTTACCTTGAATGTACTCCAGTGCCTAATGCAAAGGTCAACATTCACCTTCCATCCATCTACTTTTATTTTTAACATTTAAAAAAAGATTTTATTTATTTATCCACAAGAGACACAAAAAGAGAGAGAGAGACACAGGCAGAGGGAGAAGCAGGCTCCACACAAGGAGCCCGAAGCAGGACTTGATCCCGGGACCCCAGGATCATGCCCCAGGTGGAAGGCAGGTGCCAAACCACTGAGCCACCCAGGTGTCCCTATTTTTAACAAATTTTTATTGAATAACTACTATTTACTAGATACTTTGGATGTAGCAGTGAACAAGGTAGCTGACACCCTGCCCTCAAGCTCACATTCTATTGGCATATATGGGTGCCTAGTCAGCAGAAGGTTCAGTGTTAATCCTACTGGGAAACTCCTGAGGGCTTTCCTGTCTGCAACTACAAAGCAAAGGGCACAGCCTCTGGGGAAAGAGAATAAATTCTCTTGGTCACCTCTGCAATTCCGTTTGTCTAGGTCTCCATGGGACTAGCCATCCAGCTGCAGCAGCAAGTGGGAGGGACGGAGGAGAGCAGACAATGGTGTTGCATGCCAGTGCCTCCAAACACTTCATCCAGGAAGTTTGGCAACTGACTTATTTTTCCACCCTGGAACAGAGAAGGTGATCCACAGAGGGAACGACATAAATGGATAGAAATGACAGAGGAGGAACACCTGGGAGGCCCAGCAGTTGAGCGTCTGCCTTCCGCTCACAGGGTCCAGGATCCAGGATCAAGTCCCTCATCCGGCTCCCCGCAAGGAGCCTGTTTCTCCCTCTGCCTGTGTCTCTGCCTCTCTCTCTGGGTCTCTCATGAACAAATAAATAAATCTTTAAAAAAGGGGGGGGGGTACGAAATGACAGGGGAGAAAGAAGGAGGGAAAAAAGTGAAATAGAGTGAAGGAAGAGGAGTCAGAAACACACAGACAGGGAAGGAGACTAAGGCAAAAACAGAAGGCCTATAGGAAAAAAATTAAAAAAAAGAAGGCCTACAGGATTAAGCCCTGCCAATCTCATCTGGGTCACTGAGGGGGGTGAAAAAGATTCAGTTTTGAGCTCTTGGGATTCCCTAGATGATCCCTCAAATTATCTCTGGCCCCATCTTGGCCCAGGAGCCTTCTGCCCAGGGACCTCCCAGCCCCCAAGCTCGATATACTCCTTATGACCCTCATGAGTAGGGACAAGCAGTGATGGAAAAAACACAGTTGCTCTGGGAACAGCAGTCCCTGATTTTCATCTTTTTCAGAAAAGATCATAGAAAAGACCCTGTGTTCACCATCTGTTTTCTAACTGGGGGCTCCAGGCTCTGCTCTCTGAGATACGGGCCTAACAATATCCCAATCTGCAGGCACAGCACAGACACTCTACTGAGCTGGAAGCTGTGGAAGCAGCTCCCACCCCCAGGAACCCCCAGATGCCAAGCATGAGCCTGAGTTGCTAATAGTGCCCTCCTCTTGCCAGCAGCTTCAGCTGCTTGCTTCTGAGGCTGTGATGCCATCTGCTGCTCAATTTAGGAAGCTGGCCGACTCTGGCTGCACAACCATGGCCAATCAAGGCAGGAGTTGGGAAGGGGGCCCACTGGGTCTCAGAAGAGCCAATCTTTGTGGATGGACCCAGGACTGGGCGTCAGGGATAGAACAAATGCTCTGTTCTCTGTCGCCATTCTTAGACAAGGCTGGATGCCTCTCTTTCACAGAAAGATACCTCAGGGTTCTGGAGGGATGCATAGGTTGGCTCTGCCCTTCATCAACATCCAGTGTTGTCTCCAGGTTAAATTGCCCAGAGGGGTCCCAGCCTGCCTTTGAAGTTCTACAGCTCTCCTCAAAACATTTTTTTTCTTTGCAGGTTTAAGCAAGATTATTCCAGGTTGTATTAATTGGGTGAATGAAATAATGAGGCCAAGCCTAGAGAAAGTGGGGCTTTGAAGAAATAAGCATGCTTCTGCAGAACTGAAATAGACCTTCAGACTCTCAGCGGGTTTCTGATGTTCCTGCTGTGTTGTCTCTTTTCAGGCCTCAACCCAGGTAAGGTTGTGAGCTCCATGATTATAGGGGCCACACTAATGCCAGGCACATATTTTTGATATTCGTTCAACTAATAATTAGCTTGAAGAAATTTCCTGCAAGCCAGTTGAGGGAGCCCCCCAATGAGCCCCATCTCCTAAAAGTTACCCAATTATAGCCCCCCTCCTGTACAAGGGTTAATTTGTGTGGCCAATGGAATATGACACAAGGAATTGTGTGTAATAACCTAGAATCTGAAAGACTCTATGGCTCCCTTCTTCATGTCCCTCTCTCCCTCTGTCTCTCTGCCTTTCTTCTTCATCACTTGTTCTGAAGGAAGCCAGTTGCCATGTTGCGAGTAGCCCTATGGAGAGGCTCCTGTGGTAAGGAACTAAAGCCTCTGTCAACAGCCACATGAATGGGATTGGAAGCAGATCCTCTCAGGAAGCCTTCAAATGACTGCAGCCCTGGCAGGCCGCCTGACTGCAAATTCATGACTGACCCTGAGCCAGTTCAGCTGAATTCTCCCATATCCTTTACCCACAGAAACTGTGATATAAATGTTTAAAGTTTGGGGTAATTTGTTATGCAACAACATAATACATCTATCATATGATATTATTATATAATAGCATCTCATATGCATTATATCACTTCACTCCCTTATAAGATGTAGTATGTGGACCCCACCCCCTCTGTAACCACATCTCCTACTACCCCACCATCTTCTCAGCTCAGCCTCACCCAAGGCTCACTCCTGCTTCACTCCAGCCCACTGAAATTGCTTTTCTCTCTGCTGGAGCCCCTTCCTAGCTACTCCTAAATCTCTGCATGGTTGGTCACTCTCTTATCTCCTTGAGGTCTATATTCACATGCAGGCTTTTTAATGTAGCTTTCCTTGACTCTCTGGGCACCTGAACTACAGCTCCCACTCGTACCTATTCTTTTCCCTAATTTATTTTTATCCTTAGCCCTTAGGATTATATAACATATATAATAAAATATATTTTACATATCTTATAATTTCTATCTCCCCCCTTGAATGTAAGCTCTCCATGAAGGCAATAATTTGTTTTTGTCTATTTTTGTCACTGCTCTAGCCCCCCAGCACTAGGATTAGTGATGCACATAAAAAATGTTCCATACATACTCAGTTGAATGAGGAAAAATGTCATGTGTATCTCCTAGAAGCCATATCATATATCACATGCCAAGTTAGGATGTCACATACATATTGTATTTAAATGCAGTGTAAGGTAGTGCTAGAGCCGAGGACCATAAATAGCAAGACCTAGCTTTGTTGCTTCCTGGCTTGCTACGTTACTATGAGTGAGGCATTTGTTACTCTCTGAGCCTCAGTTTTACTTATCTGTAAAATGAGATTATTATAACCTTCCCGTCCTACCTATGCCGTAGGTGTAGAAATCAAATAATGAATGTCACAGTATTTTTTTAAAAATCTAACGTATGTTTCTGAAATTTTTCAAAGGCCATGTGTCTCAGGATATACTCTTTGGGGTTGCGGGGTGGGGGTTAGATAAAAAGGTCAAAGAGGTCTGGGAAATTTGGGTTCCCAGTATTTCACTAACTCCTCTTGGACATTCACAACCATTAACATATGAAAGGTTCTAAAAATCCCACAGGAAAGGTCTTTCCCTAAAGCACCTGACTAAACTTGGTCTTGATCTCTACAAATACACATAGAGCTGCGCCTGTGTTGTCAAGATGGTGTTGCTACTTTAAATCAGAAGGAAGGGCAGCCCCAGTGGCCCAGCGGTTTAGCGCCGCCTTCAGCCCAAGGCGTGATCCTGGTAGACCCGGGATCAAGTCCTGCATCAGGCTTCCTGCATGGAGCCTGCTTCCCTCTCAATGTCCCTGTCTCCCACCCCCCCACCACCACCCCGTCTCATGAAGAAATAAATTCTTTAAAAAACAAATAAATCGAGAAGGAATTCTGAAATTCTTGAAACAGAAATCCCGGTGGAGTGGACAATGAGCTCAAACAGCTGAAATGGAGATTGGGAGGAGAGAGAAGGAGGACAAGGAAAAGGAGGAGGGGGAGGGAAAGAGTGGACAAGGAGAAGGAAGAAAGCAAAATGGTGGTGAAGAGAAAAATGGACAACTAAATTCATCCCCTTTTAAAAGAACTTTGCAGAACAAAGGCAACCTGAAACTTCCCAGGGGGGTGGAGGAATCCAGGAATCCTGCGCTGCCCACGGAGCCCAGCTCATTCCTTTGAGCGTTGCCTCTGCCAATTTCCGCAGCTGGAGCTCAGGCTTCCTTTTCAGCTTCAAGGAATCTCCGATTGAAAAGATTTCTTCTTTATCAGGGAGGAGGAATCAGGTAAACCAAATTAGTGGCTTCTCAATTTACTTACTAAGTGCCTGAAATGGCAGCTGCAGTGAGCAATAGCCTTCCTGGCAGCGTTCATCTCCCACAAGCATGCCTAGCATGGAGAAGGGACAGAAGCTGCATTTCCTCCTGCAGACTCCCTAAGCTAAGCGGGAGGGGAAGAGGTCCGTTTATTCTCAACCTCCAGGTAGGCCTGCTCCAGCCCAGTCAACATGCTAACGGAAAAGGATGCAGCTCTCTCTGGCATCCACTCACATTTGCAGGCTTCATGGCTAAGAAGCCCTTTGTTGCATTTCATTTCAGTCTTTTTCCTATAACTTCGTGTTTTACTGCCTTTCCTTTACACTAGAAGGAGGGAGTGATTTGACTGTCCTAAGTTGCATACATAGAGCAACTTATACTAACCAGGATAGTTATAACTCACCTCTCTGGGCATATGATTGGTGAATACTATTGGAGGAACTCTGTTTCCCACCAACTGAGAGACTGGGCTCTCTCTGTCTTTTTACAATTGTGTGATTCAAAGTGGGGATAGGGAGGTCATGAGAAAGGAAGTAACATAGGTTGAGCACCTGCCCGGTCCCTTATATAAGGCATCTCATCCCATCTTCACAACTGCCTAGAATGTAGAAATTATAATCCCCATTTTATAGGTGAAGGTTTTGATGTCCAGAGTTCACTTAGAGTCGAACAGCTGACATGTAGGGTGGTGGAGTTAGAATCTCACTAAATCTGACTCCTAAATCAGGTTCTCTCTACCCAGAGGGCTTGGCCCTATCACATAGAAATCCATATCTGGTTTCTTTCCAATCCTTTTACTATATTAGGTTCATTCCCTAACCCCACAAACATGCTGGGATTCTGGCTATTTTCACATGCCCATTTACCACAGGGTACACTTAATATCAGAAAAGTGCATGTAAGTCTCTCAAGTCGTTCCTGTGGCCAAATCTGGACTCATTCCACCTGATGTCCACCTTCCTCATCAGACTATAATCTCCATAATGGTAAGGACCATGTTTGTCTTTTTTGTCACTCCATTTCTCCTAGTGCCTACCACAGGGCCTGCTACGTGGTAGATACTCATTATGTGTTGACTGAATGAATGACGAGGACAGAAAGGGAAGACTCTGTAAAATAAGATAAGAGAACCTGAGAAACAGATTTAAAAGGCCAACATTTAATTTAAAGAAGGAGAAGAGAGGTAACTAGGAAGAGACTGAGTGACAGCAAGATAAGAAAACTCAGCACAAACAAGCAAGATAAAAATAGCCTCTTGCCACTGTCCTTTTAAAATTACTTTCTATATTTGAGCCTAAGTGACAAGTGAAATCTCCTCTGTAATTTCCCATGTGTTCAGCTTAATGAATTTCTGGCAAATGGTTTCAGCATTGGAGGGCCAATTTGGACACTGTGGGGGTGGAGTTGGTGAGAAAATGAAGGGTATGGAAATAGACTAATTGAGTCTAGAAACCAAACGGAGAGGTGATTGGAGGCATGTGAGGATGGAGCCAACTCTTGGAACTTGCTCAACATCAGGAAGGACTGGGAGTTGGTCTTGCTCTAACTGATGTCATTATGATGTTTCCCTATATGCTACAGAAGGCGTCCAGAATCACAAGATGCCTTGCAATGATTCTTTGTGTCACACTATCTCCTAAAGAGCTTTATTTGTTTATATAGACAGCATTATATTAATGATCTAATTTTTGCCATTGGAATAAGTAAAGAAATACTGTCTCTTTCAGGTCCATAGGTCTTTTTTTTTTTTTTTTTTAAGATTTTTAATTTATTTACTCATGATAGAAAGAAGAGAGAGAGAGAGAGAGAGAGAGAGAGGCAGAGAGAGAAGCAGGCTCCAGGCCAGGAGCCTGATGCGGGACTCCATCCCAGGACTCCAGGATCACGCCCTGGGCGAAAGGTAGGCGCTGAGCCACCCAAGGATCCCCCATAGGTCTTATACACAGTAGGTATGTTATAAATGTTGAACCAAATCGTTATGAGGGAGGGAATTTAGGGGGTGCAAGGATGGGAATGCACAATCTACTCCTTTGCATCCATTTGTGTTGCCACTCAGATGCATTAACTTCTCTGTATATTGAGGGAGGAGATCTGAGGGGCCATTGGACCCAGAAGTCCTTTCTAAAGCTTAAAATTGGCAATGACCATGCAGTCATTTTTAATAGGAATTGCATATCTTCCAGGTCCCCAACTACATTTTTCATTGCTATTTTAATAGCTTCTTTGGTATAGAAGTGACATACCATACAATTCACCCATTTAAAATATAGAATTCATAAATAAAAATTAAAAAAAAAAATTTAAGGTATCCCTGGGTGGCGCAGCAGTTTGGCGCCTGCCTTTGGCCCAGGGCGCGATCCTGGAGACCCGGGATCGAATCCCACATCGGGCTCCCCGTGCATGGAGCCTTCTTCTCCCTCTGCCTATGTCTCTGCCTCTCTCTCTCTCTCTCTCTCTCTCTGTGACTATCATAAGTAAATAAAAATTAAAAATAAAATAAAATAAAATAAAATAAAATAAAATATAGAATTCAGTGGTTTTTATAATATTCACAGATATGTACAACCATCACAATTTTAGAATATTCATTATCATCTAAAAAACAAACAACCCTATAACCTTGAGCTGTCACCTCCCTTCCCTCCAGATCTAAGCAGCCCTTAATCTAATTTCTGTCTCCATAGATTTTCCTATTCTTGACTTTCCTATGAATGGAATCAAACAATATATGGTCAGCTTCTTTAACTAAATGTAACATTTTCAAGGTTCATTCATGTTGTAACATGAATTAGTACTTCATTCCTTTTTATGACCAAATAATATTCCACTGTATGGATATCCTACATTTTGTTTATCTGTTTGTAAGCTAATGGACATTTGGGTTATTTCAACCTTTTAGCTATTTTGAATAATGCTGCTATGAAAATCTGTGTACAAGTTTTTGTATGGACATATATGTTCATTTTCTTGGGTATATACCTAGGAGTGGAATTGCTGAATCATAAAGTAACTCTATGTGTAATCATTTTTTTAAAAGATTTTATTTATTTATTCTTGAGAGACAGAGAGAGAGAGAGAGGCAGAGACACAGGAAGAGGGAGAAGCAGGCTCCATGAAGGGAGCCCGTCGTGGGACTTGATCCCAGGTCTCCAGGATCACGCCCTGGGCCGAAGGCAGGGTTAAACTGCTGAGCCACCCGGGCTGCCCGTATGTTTAATCATTTAAAGACTGTTTTTCAAAGCAGTTGCACCACTTTACGTTTCCACGGGAAGTGTATGAGGATTCCAATTTCTCTATATCCTTGACAATCCAATTATGCTTTTTAAAAAATATTTTATTTATTTATTTTTAAAGATTTTATTTATTTATTCATGAGACACACACACACACACACAGAGGCAGAGACACAAGCAGGCTCCATGCAGGGAGCCTGATGTGGGACTCGATCCCGGGTCCCCAGTATCATGCCCTGGGCTGAAGGCAGTGCTAAACCGCTGAGCCACTGGGGCTACCCAGATTTTATTTATTTATTTATGAGAGACACAGAGAAAGAAAGGCAGACACATAGGCAGAGGAGAAGCAGGCTCCATGCAAGGAGCCCAATGCGGCACTCGATCCCGGAACTCCAGGATCATGCCCTGAGCCAAAGGCAGATGCTCAACTGCTGAGCCACCCAGGCGTCCCTCAACTATGCTTTTGAGAAATAACAAGGACAATTGCAGGCACTCACTCAAATCTGGATAGCTATTACAAAGAAGAAGCGGGAGGAGTAGAGTACAGGGATGAAGGAGGGATCCCTTTTCAGCTCTAAGCTCTTAGGATCATCCAGAGGGAATGCTGCCCTCTCTGTACTCTCCCTGACTACCCCAGCTAGGTTAACTGTCCTCTGACATCTGCTCAAGGATACCTATACTATTTGTCTTTTTCCCCCCAGTAGATTGTAAGCTTTAGGTAAGCAGAGCTCTCTATGGCTCTGACTTATCTACAGCTCTGACTTTATCTGTAGGGTCTGGCAAATGGTAGATGCTCAGTAAATGCTGGTTGACTGAATGACTGAATAAATGATTGAACATTTATCTACTGATGGTTCCTGTCCAGGGAGGAAAGGAAAAGGATCAATCTCAGGGGCAAAAGTCTTCAAGAAGGGAAGCAAAGAGAGTAAAGATGGAGGAGAAAGGGAAAGGCACGCAAGAAGTTTGGGGACCTAGCATCCCTTAGGCCCAGGCTTCTGATTATGAGGTCAGACTCAGAGCTAATGGACCTACCCTAATCCTTTGCCTTTTATCTGGCTGCATTTTTTTTTTCTAGAATTTTTCCCTTTTCTTTTTTGTTATTATTCCTTTTTTTTTTTTTAAGGATTTTATTTATTTATTTGAGAGAGAGAGAGAGAGAGAGAGAGGCAGAGACACAGGCAGAGGAAGAAGCAGGCTCCATGTAGGGAGCCCGATGTGGGTGGGACTCCATCCCGGGTCTCCAGGATCACGTCCTGGGCTGAAGTCGATGCTAAACCACAGAGCCACACGGGCTGCCCATTCTTCCACATTTTAATTTAATGTTTCTTATTCTTGCAAAGAAAAAAAATGTTAGGAATAATAACAAAAGGGCAGCCCGGTTGGCTCAGCAGTTTAGCGCTGACTTCAGCCCAGGACGTGATCCTGGAGACCCGGGATGGAGCCTGCTTCTCCCTCTGCCTGTGTCTTTGCCTCTCTCTCTCTCTCTCTCTCTCTCTCTCTCACATGAAAAAATAAATAAAATCTTTTTAAAAAAATAAAGTGTGGAAGAAAAAAAAGATTAAGAAACACAGTAGAAAAGTAGTTGCTTTTACAGGTTAAAGACCACATCAGGGGATCCCTGGGTGGCTTAGCGGTTTGGCGCCTGCCTTTGGCCCAGGGCGTGATCCTGAGGTCCTGGGATAGAGTCCCACATTGGGCTCCTTGCATGGGGCCTGCTTCTCCCTCTGCCTGTGTCCCTGCCTCTCTCTCTCTCTCTCTCTCTCTCTCTTTCTCTCTGTGTCTCTCATGAATAAATGAATAAAATCTTTAAAAAAATAAAATAAAAAAATAAAGACCACATCAATCAACTCACCAAAATGAATTCAGAATTTAAAGGTTAGAGGTTAAGAAGGTTGACTAAGAAGAATTTTTTAACTAGGACATGCAGAAATCATAATCTTTTTTTTTTTTTTAAGATTTTATTTATTCATGAGATACACACAGAGAGAGGCAGAGACACAGGCAGAGGGAGAAGCAGGCTCCATGCAGGAAGCCCGACGTGGGACTCTATCCCAGGTCTCCAGGATCATACCCTGGGCTGAAGGCAGTGCTAAACTGCTGGGCCACCCGGGCTGCCCATAATCTTTTTTTTTTTTTTTTTAAGATTTTATTTATTTATTCATGAGAGACACAGAAAGAGAGAGACAGAGACATAGGCAGAGGGAGAAGCAGGCTCCATGCAGGGAACCCAATGTGGGACTCCATCCCGGGACTCCAGGATCACACCCTGAGCCGAAGGCAGATGCTCAACCGCTGAGCCATCCAGGCATCCCCAGAAATCATAATCTATCTAGGTTTTCCTCCTTAGGACACTGAATGCCCTATAACCTAAAAAATATGACTACAGTTTCAATGACATGACAAGATGTCCCAGCATTCAGCCTTACTCGTAATGGCTGGCCTTCCTTCCACAGAAATCCTGCCTCCCTCCTGACTAATCTGTAAATCCAGTAGTCACCGGGTCATTGGCCCTTCTCTCCCCAAAGGCCCTATATCTCTCTAGCTTCAATTACTTCCTGTCTCTTCTCTGGAAGCACACATGTACATATTCACACAAACCTCATCTTTACTTTTCATGAATCCTCAGGGTAGCTCTCCTCCATTTTGTGTATTTGGAAGAAAAGAAAGCAAAATATATTAGATGCCAATGCAATTTCTCCTTTAGCAGAGCTCCACAGGACAATTACCACCCAATCTGCAGGATTTTATAGCTCTCATAACCTTCCTTTATGAACATACTGTGACAGCCGGATGCAGGCATTGATTATGGCAGCAGTCTTCAGCCACATTCCTATTTAACTGCAAAGTGGAGCTCCTGCCTACCAGCTCAGCACTGCTCAGTGAGTTTTTTAATTACTGTATTTATGTAAGCCTTTTTCCAACTAGAGCTTGTGTCCAAGTCCATCAGAACTGGAGGATTTGTGCTTACCACTTCTAGCTCTCTCTCTGGCCTTAGAGCCTAGTGTTTTTCTATACCTGGAATCAATATAGCACTCTGGCCTTTCTCAACAGAGGTCTTTTGAGGACTGGGGTGCAAAGGAAGCACATTTTTTTTTTTTTCATAATGATAGCTGAGGGAAGATAATAAAACATCTTGGCAGGTGCCAAGGGCAGTGGCTGATTCCTAGGGGCTTGCCTGGCAAAGGTGCCAGGTACAACAGATGAGCAGACCCGATAGGCTGCTGTGGGGGCTAGGAAAGAGAGGGGCTTCAGCTTTACCAACTGTTCACCAGGACAGAATCGACCTGGCTCCGGGTAATGCAAGAAGGAAATTTTAGTGTTCAAAAGACATGCTGATAGGGACGCCTGGGTGGCTCACTGGTTGAGCCTCTGCCTCCTGCTGGTGTTGTGATCCGGGGTCCTGGGATGGAGTCCTGCATCAGGCTCCCCGTGGAGAGACTGCTTCTCCCTCCGTGTGTCTCTGTCTCTCTCTGTGTGTCTCTCATGAATAAATAAGTAAAATCTTAAAAAAAAAAAAATGCTGATAACCTGGTGGGCAATCTGTCTAAAGATGTAGCCTCTTTGGCTGATTGTGCCACGGTACAAGGCAATTCTGGCAGAGAAAACCGGTATTCTTTAGCGACTGCAACTCGGCTAAGGATCCCACTGCAGGGCACCAGCGATGCTGCCCGCAGGGTTAGGCTGTAGAGTGCCAGGCATAACCCCTCCCCCCGATCTTCGGGCGAGACCCTGAAAACTAAGGTGATCTGTGTGGGTAGGCAAGTCATCAGCCGAGGAACAACTACGGGAGAAAGCCTGAGAGACGTCAGTGGGAGGTGGAAGGGCGGGCGGGCTGCGCCTGCTGGAACCCAGAGGCCCACAGGCGCAGCGGCTGCTGGGGCAGGCGGGAAGCGCGCCCCCCGCGCGGGGACACACCGGGCTTCGTCCTCAGCACCTCCACACCAACGCCCCCTTCCATCTGTGAGTAACAAAGAAACGTAGCCCTCGTCCAGACTCCCACCCCCCGTTTCCGGAGGCTCCAGCTTCCGGGCCGCCGCGGCTCCCGCCCCTCTCCGACCCGGACCTTCCTGGGCGGGGCTTCCGGGCCCGCCCCCCGGCCCCTCGGTCCCCGCCCCGGGGCGGGGCTTCGCTCGGCGGCCCGCCGGCCTTTCCGCTGCGGCCTGTGCCCGGGCTGGAGTGCCGCGGCCGCGCTCCAGACACGTGCGGGTGAGTAGGGGCCAGGTCGGGGGGAGCCTCGGAGGTCTGCTGGCTCGGGGCGAGCCGCAGCTTGTGGGGAGGCTTCTTCCGAGGCACGGGACAAAATGGGTTCGTTCCATCATGACCCCGGGTCTGGAGGGCATCTTGAGGGGTCGCCCCCTGTTTTGCTCCTTTCCCTCTTGTCCCTGAGACTCACCTAGGTCTGGTCTCCGCGAGCCTCACTTCCCAGGCGTCTGGCGCCAGGGCCCGGGGGCTGGGGAAGATTTGTGACGAACACGTGTCGGGGCAGAGCTCCGTCAGGTCCTTAAACCCGAGCTCCTGAAAGGGGCAGGCACTTTTAAGGTTCGTTTTTGGATCTGAACAATGAGTCCCCTCTATTTTACTTTTTCTCTCCATTGTTTGGAGTTGGTTCAGAGTGAAATTAGAGGGACACCTGGGTGGCTCAGCGGTTGAGCGTCTCCCTTCGGCCCAGGTCGTGATCCTGGGGTCTTGGGATGGAGTCCGCATCGGGCTCCCTGCATGGAGCCTGCTTCTCCCTCTGCCTGTGTCTCTGCCTCTCTGTGTCTCATGAATAAGTAAATAAATAAAATCTTTTTTTAAAAAAAGTGAAATTAGAGGATGGCTGGAGAAAGATACAGTTTTGGACACCCTAGATAAATAAATAAGGTAAATTATAATGGTAAATGGATAGGGATATTTGTTAACATTCTTGCCAACATTTTGGTTACTGCTTTCAACCAATAGTTAAGGTCATTGGCAGGAATGGCAGCCTGTCTCCAGTTCCTTTCATACCCATTATCACATTCTGTTGTTTTTTTCTAAAGTATTGCCTTTTTTTTTTTTTTTAAGATTTATTTATTCATTTATGATAGAGAGAGGCAGAGACACAGGAGGAGGGAGAAGCAGGCTCCATGCCGGGAGTCCGACGCGGGACTCGATCCTGGGTCTCCAGGATCACACCCTGGGCTGAAGGCAGGCGCTAAACCGCTGTGCCACCCAGGGATCCCCAAGTACTGCTTTTATTGTACCTCAAAAAGTCTCATAATTGACGTCCTCTCCAATCTAGTTTTTTAACTATCTTTTTTTCTTTTTTAAGATTTTTATTTATTTATTCATGAGCGACAGAGAGAGGCAGAGACAGGCAGAGGGAGAAGCAGGCTCCACGCAGGAAGTCCGAGGTGGAACTCAATCCCTGGTCTCCAGGATCACACCCTGGCCTGCAGGCGGCGCTAAACCGCTGTGCCACCGGGGCTGCCCTTAACTATACTTTCTATATTCACTGCCCACTGGTAACTTTTTCCTCCCTACTCTCCCCTATTCGTCTCCTTGGCTGGAATGTAGCTCTTAATAACAAGTGTTTACTGACCACATACTTTATACCAGATATTCTTGGGCTTAATTTGTATTCTTTTTAGATCTAACAGCCACCTTGTGTACAGAGTGCTATTGATAACATTCCTATTTTATTTTAAGATTTTTTATTTATTCATGAGAGATGGAAAGAGAGAGGCAGAGACACAGGCAGAGGGAGAAGCAAGCTCCATGCAGGGAGCCCGTTGTGGGACTCTATCCCAGGACTCCAGGATCAAGCCCTGGGCCAAAGGCAGGCACCAAACAGCTGAACCACCCAGGTGTCCCACATTCCTACTTTACAAATTATACTGAGAGGTACAGAGAGGTTAAGTCACGTGTTCATTGTAACTTAGCTGTTGAGGGATAGAGCCACACTTCCTTCTACCTGTTAACTAGACCATTAGTTTACTGTCGTTGAGGGGTGCCTGGCTGGCTCAGTCACAAGAGCATGCAACTCTTGCTCTCATGGTTCATAAGTGCGAGCCCCATGTCGGGTGTAAATTACTTAAAAGTAAAATGTTTTTTATTTATTTATTTATTTATTTTTAATTTTATTTTATTTATGATAGTCACAGAGAGAGAGAGAGAGGCAGAGACACAGGCAGAGGGAGGAGAAGCAGGCTCCATGCACCGGGAGCCCGACATGGGATTCGATCCCGGGTCTCCAGGATCGTGCCCTGGGCCAAAGGCAGGCGCCAAACCGCTGCGCCACCCAGGGATCCCTGTTTTTTATTTATTTTTTAAAAAAGATTATTTATTTATTTATTCATGACAGAGAGAGAGGCAGAGACACAGGCAGAGGGAGAAGCAGGCTCCACGCAGGGAGCCCAATGTGGGACTCGATCCCGGGACTCTGGGATCACGCCCTGGACTGAAGGCGGCCCTAAACCGCTGAGCCACCCGGGCTGCCCAGTAAAATGTTTTTTAAAGGATTGCTCCTGTTGAGTTGCTGTGGTACATAGGTAACAAATAACATGAGAAAATAAATCTAACCAAGGAAAAGCTTTGTTTTATTGTCTATTTCTGTGACTCAGAAATAAGTTCTGGAGTTTTGTGGGTAGAGGTCTTGAACTTCACATAAGTGTTCACTACTGTTGGCTGACTCTAACCAGAAGTGCTTTGATTACAGAGGGAACAGCCGAGGGCTTTGGAGAGATGCAGCCCCAGGTGAGTGCAATTTCATTAGCCTGCCTTTGGCCCCAGCTGTAGGCAGCTGCCTAGGTTGCTGTGTACCTAGGCACGTGTTACACTGCTGGGAGAACAGCAGCGGATAGCTGGTTGGCATTCTGGGCCTGGTTCATGCCACCTCTGTTGTTAACTATACCAGGATGCCAGCATAATTGTTTATCTATTAAGGTTAAATCGGTAAGGGCATGATGTTATGGGGAGAAACCTAAAAATCCAAAGCTTTTTAAGTGTTTCTGGCTCAACAGGTTTGGCTAGTATGAAGTTACTTTAATCCTACCTTGGAAACAAAAGAAAGGTAATGAATCCTTGGAGGAATGCAGAAGTAGAGGAAGAAAGTCACCTTTTTGTTTTTAGAGTGACTACCAAGTGCTCCAAAGGGGGTTTGTACAGTGAAAAAAGACCATGCGATTTTTTGCAGTTTTCACTGAAATCCAAATACCTGGGCCTTACTTCTGCACCACAGAAAGCTTGTCATGCTGCTCCCTCCTATGGGGTTTCATAGCTGCAGTTACCTACAGGAATGCCTTATTAGGGAAATGGTATGAATTTGCTTTAAAATTATAGGCATTCTTTAGCTCTTTAACAAAATATGAAAATCCCAGTTGACAGACTACCTACAACCATACTAATTTCTGTTTTAGGCTGACAGTATATTTGTCTTGGTTTCTTACTGATTTTCAGGAGTGAACAGAGTTGTTGCCCCTTTGGAGCAGTATATACTGGGTCTCTTTGTAGTGATTTTGCTTTGGATTGCTAATTTTCTGAGAAGAGATGCTTTTCAGTTCTAGGCAAACACGTGTCCCATAAGGCTGACTTAGTTGGTGCTTCTGTGATAAGTGACATCCTGGTTTCCATAGGAGGAACCGGTGAGGATGTTGGGAGGCAAGGGAGTTATTTATAAAATATAAATAGTTATTTATAAAAGCTATCAATTGACTTTCCCTAAAAAGGATTCACTTAGCTAAATGTTGAGTGCTTGGTGTAAATACCTCAGATGTTCATTGTGAATAACCTTTTACAGATGGGGTCTTAAAACTAGTGATAACTAGACGGTTTGGGGGCATGGTTAGCTTTAGTGGTAATTATAGGCAAGAAAAAGACAATGGGAAATAAAATTTGGAGGACATTGAAAATGGGGTAAATCATAAATGGCCGACAGTATTGTTTGCATTTCTACAGAAAAGCAGCTTTAGGAACTGTTTTAGTCTAGGGTGTTGAGCAGTGAAATCTTTTTCTTTTTTAGGATGACTTGAAAGTAGGGCATGTTTGGCCCTCCTGAAGAGAGAAAATTAGTGGTTGGTGAATAGTCTGTATGGCATTCTCAGGTAATGTCTCTTTTCATCCAACAGGGACTACTTCCTGTGTGGCAGGCCTGTTTGCTTGTTGGTATCCATCAGGAAACCATTGGGTGGCACAATCTGCCCCCCAACAAATTTGGCCTCTGAGCAGTGAAAAGCTAAGTGTGATTTTGGTAGCTATGGTCTAAGGCCCGTAGGATCTTTGAGATTATCTGTATCATTCCATCTGAGGACTTTTTTTTTTTTTTTAAGATTTTATTTATTCATGAGAGGCAGAGGGAGGCAGAGACACAGGCGGAGGGACAAGCAGGCTCCACACAGGGAGCCTGATGCAGGACTCAATCCTGGGACCCCAGGATCACGCCCTGGGCTGAAGGCGGTGCTAAACCCCTGAGCCACCCAGGCTGCCCCCATCTGAGGAATTCAGAACAAGATTATAAAAGTCCAGGATAGAAAGGATGGTGTATCTTGTGTGGTCACTGCTAAATCTCAATCCTAGTGCCTGGCACATATAATAGGAATTCCCTGAATATTGGACCAAAGGGATGGGAAAGAAGTTCCTGTTGCCTATTTGTTCAAATAGTTTGGCACCAAAGTCTGCCATCAGTGCTTCCAGGCTTCTGGTTGGCATCCCATGTGAATTCATGGGGATATGTGTATCCATATCTTCTACTTGGGGTGCCTGCGTATCTGAAACAAAGCTGTTCCAGGAATCACCCAGCGGTTGTCAGCTATCCAGGCTAGTATGTTGCCTTGGATGGTGTTACACTGTTGGAAGAGCAAACACTGCCTTTTTTGAGGTCTGGCTCCGAGCACTGTTTTGGTGTTGTGGCTAAGTACTCTTGGGCAGCGTTTTGCACCTCTGAGAGTGGAAGAACTCCTCCGGTGGAGTTGGTCCTAGTCTGGGTGCAAACAGTTTTTTTTCTTTTTTCCTTTGAGAAAAGGACCCTGTCTGAGGACCCTTAGGATCCTTCTTTGTCATTCCTTTCCTCTTTGAATCCTAGATGCCTTTACCTGAGGGAGAAATCTGCCTCCATTCAGACCTCAGATGTCTCTGACAGCCCTATGTGACACCGGGATAGGTAATGTATATAATCCTTTTGTCATGTAGGTTCTAATTAACTTGTTTCAGCTCAGATGGGTGGTGTGAAGTAATAGAAAATTATATATTGGCCTCTGCTCCCATTCTTGGCACAAAGTTCCTAAAACTCTTAAGATTCCCTAAGCAAGAAGTACATTAGGAGCATCTTTTGTTCTGCTATTTGGTCTTTAACTCTGATTCCTGGGTGATAAGCATGTCTTGTTCTAATGAGGTTGATCACCAGAAAGGCCAAGCAGTGATTAGAAGCTTGGAATTTTCAGCCCTATCACGATTCTTCAAAAGGGGAAAGGGGCTGGAAATGGAGTTAATAATTGATCATTCCCACATGATAAAGCCTCCTTAAAAATCCCAATAGTGTGGGGTTTAGAGAACTTTTAGGTTGGTGAACACAGGCGCTGTGTGGGAGAATAATGCACCCAGAGAGGGCATGGAAGCTCGATGCCACTTTTTACCTAGACTTGCCCTGTGCATTTCCCCTCTGGATGTTTCTCTATATCCTTTATCATGTCCTTTAAATAAACTGGTAAACAGTAAGGAAAATTTTTCTGAGTTCTGAGATTACTATAGCAACGAGTAGGGGTTTGTGGGAACCTGTGATTTGTATCTGATACTGGTCAGAAGCACAGGTAACAACCTGGACTTGTGATTGGCATCTGAAGTGAGGGAGAAGCAGTCTTGTTGGACTGTGCCCTTAACCTGTGGCTCTGATGATACTTTAGGTATACAGAGTGTCAGAACTGTGGACACCCAGCTGGTGGCACAGATTTGCTTGGTGTCGGGGGAAAACCCACATCTGGTGTCATAAATATTGAGAGTGGCCATAGTGTGAGAGTAAAGAAAAATAGAGGAGCAACCCAGGGCTCAGCGGTTTAGCACCACCTTCAGCCCAGGGCATGATCCTGGAGATCCAGGATCGAGTCCCATGTTGGGCTCCCTGCATGGAGCCTGCTTCTCCCTCTGGCTGTGTCTCTGCCTCTCTCTTTCTCTCTCTCTCTCCGTCTCTGTCTCTCATGAATAAATAAATAAAATCTTTAAAAGAAATAGAAAGTGAGGTTTTCTTGGGGCGACTAGCTGGCTATTCAGTAGGTAGAGCATGCAACTCTTGATCTCAGGGTCCTGAGTTCAAGCCCCACGTTGGGTACAAAGCTTACTTTAAAAGAAAGTTTTTTTAAAAAGTGAAGTTTCTTTACACGTGGAAAAAGTTCAGAGTTCTAAAATATTATGGAGAGTATGAGAATATTAGAGGATACTTGATCTAAAGTCCAAGGCTTAAACTAGGATCTCATGTTCTAGAGCTGTGCTATACAATTCATGAAGATATTTCATCTGACAAAAATTAAATCTGGTTTTCCAGATCTCAGTATTTAGTGACTACCATATTGGACAGCTCAGAAAACATTTCCACCAATGTGGAAAGTTTTATTATACACTGCTGTTCTAGAGCAAGGGTAGGCAAACTTGCTGTAAAAGGCCAGATAATATTTTAGGCTTGTGTACCATAGTGTCTCTTGTAACTACTCAGTTCTGCACTTGCAGTATGAGAGCAGCCATAGACATAGACAGTGTGTCAACAGATGTTCAGATAAAACTTTATTAATAGACACCAAAATTAGAATTTTGTAAAGTTTTCAATATTATAACTAAAAAAAATTCCCTGAATCATTCTAAGCTTGACGGATTTTCAAAAACCAATTGGCATGCCAAAATTGGCCTGTTAGCTAAAGTTTTTGCAAGCCACTGTTGTAGAAAATGAAATTCAGGCCTTGAGAATTGACAGCTCATTAGTGACATGTTCAGGGGCAGTACCAACATGTCTCAGAAAAGTTCCATGTTATCAGTACTTTTGCCTTATAGCAAGCCTTTACCATATAGCCTTAAACTCTACCTCTTTTAGAGGACTAAGATGACTTTAGTAAATTATCCAGTACTAGAATAGTCCTCATTTCTTGTGTTTGGAGTTCGTTGTGTACACTTTTTGCACAGCTTACTTCTGTCATAATGGTTCTCTTTATTTTTGATGTTTACTGGAAGGAGAGGTCCTAAGAAAGAAGAGCAATCTTCATTTCCAGTAGAGCCTGATCATAACTTTCAGTCCTAGGTAGTGCAATAAAAATGGTCCCTAAGGAAGGAGAAAAACTTTGTCATGAAGTCGGGGGTTTAAA
Source organism: Vulpes lagopus (assembly GCF_018345385.1). NCBI lineage: Eukaryota > Metazoa > Chordata > Mammalia > Carnivora > Canidae > Vulpes > Vulpes lagopus. The sequence goes on along the minus strand of NC_054830.1, from coordinate 105,711,420 downwards.
ATCTGGGATGAGGGCTGCCCGGTGGCTCAGCGGTTTAGCACCGCTTTCGGCCCAGGGTGTGATCCTGGAGACCCGGGATCAAGTCCCTTGTCAGGCTCCCTGGATGGAGTCTGTTTCTCCCTCTGCCTGTGTCTGTGCCTCTCTCTCTGTGTGAGATAAATAAATAAAATCTTAAAAAAAATAAAATAAAAATCTGGGACGGTAAGCTCCTGTGAGCATACAGAGGCATTCCTGACCTTTAAGGCTACCCAGGTGCAGGGAGGGGCCTCTTTGTCGCTATTTAAAGAATGATACTTTGTTGACTTCTGTGCATGTATTTGATAACCCCCGGAGATTAACCCCAGTGGCTTAATCATGCCCATTAAAATAATCTAATGGGATTTCCTAGTTGATAAGTGAAGTTAATTAGTCACCTACTACTCCCAGTTGACTTGATTTTTTTTTTTTTTTAATTAATTACCTGGTGAGGAACCAAAGAAGATGAAGTAAAACATTTCAAAGTAACTATTTAACCCCAAGCTGCCACCTCCTGTCTCAGGTAGCAATTGGTAGAGGCAGTGACCCTTTTCATTTCTCTGCTCAAGTTTCAAGCCTCAGTCCTATACCATACTAAGCGGAAAAACTAAAGCAGGGTGGGTAAGGGAGATGCAAGTATTAAGGAGACCATCCCTGGTGCCTATCAGTAATTTTACTTCCTTCATTGTTGAAACCTGTCAGTGGACTTTTGCATTAAAATTGTGGATCAGGTCTCAAATTGTAATCAGGAAAATAAAGCCCCAGGAAAAAAATTGTGCAGGCCCCAAAGGGACACAAAAAGGTGGATCCCTGCCTGGGAATTCACACAAAAGAATACAATCTTGTAAGAGCAACTAATTAAGTACTTAAAAGAGTGACAATGGCTCCTTGAATCTTGTTGCTTAATTAGGGCTTTTTATGAACAGCTCCAGTTAATGGACCTGTCAATATTCTCTTGGAAAACAATTTCACTAAATTAACAAATCAACTCTAATGCTTAGAATGTCTGCCTAGCAATTCTTTTTCTTTACTGCTATTTAGAAATAATAAGCCAGCTTGCTGGGTCTCAGAAAAGGCTGATAAAATAGACCTTGAAATTTATTTTATTTTAGAATAGTTGTATAATTACAGAAAAGTTGCAAAGACAGTACAAAGAAGGCCCATGTACCCTACACCGTTTCCTCTAATACCATTTTACATTAGGGTAGTACATTTGTCACAATGGGCTAATATGGATACGTTATTAACTAAAGTCTGTATAGGGTGCTGGGTGGATTAGTCGTTTATTTTTTTTATTTTTTTATTTTTTTGATAGTCACAGAGAGAGAGAGAGGCAGAGACACAGGCAGAGGGAGAAGCAGGCTCCATGCACCGGGAGCCCGACGTGGGATTCGATCCCGGGTCTCCAGGATCGCACCCTGGGCCAAAGGCAGGCGCCAAACCGCTGCGCCACCCAGGGATCCCGGATTAGTCGTTTAAACATCCACCCTTTTTGTCCTTTACCCTCACCACCTGCAGTTTTGTTTTTTTTTTTCCACCTGCAGTTTTTTAATCTGAGATTTGGGAACATTATGGTTGCTCAACTAGTGTTTGCCAGAGTTAGTTGAACGTTTTCCTATCTTCGCCTCTACCTTTCAGTCTTTAACACCTAAGCAGTACTCATGTTCTTTTTTTTTTTTTTTTTTAAGATTTTATTTATTTATTCATGAGAATACACAGAGAGGAGAAAGAGAAAGAGGCAGAGACACAGGCAGAGGGAGAAGCAGGCTCCATACAGGGGAGCCTGATGTAGGACTTGATCCAGAGTCTCCAGAATCACGCCCTGGGCCAAAGGCGGCGCTAAACTGCTGAGCCACCCGGGCTGCCCAGTACTCCTGTTCATGTGAGAAAATTACTGCTATCTCCTTGCTGAACTGATCAGACTCTTAGGTTGGCATTCAAGACTTTTCTAAATTCTGGCGACACCTGTATGGCTCAGTCAGTTAAGTAAGTGTCTGTTCTTGATCCCTCATGATCCTTGGGTCCTGGGATTCAGCCCTGTGTCCTGTTCCCTCCTCAGCAGAATCTGCTTCTGCACCCCCACCCTGACCCTCTTTTGGGCTCTCTTTCGCTTTCTCAAATAAACACAATTTATTTTTTATTTTTTTAAGATTATTTATTTATTTATTTATAGAGACCCACAGAGAGAGAGAGAGAGAGAGAGGCAGAGACACAGGCAGAGGGAGAAGCAGGCTCCATGCAGGGAGCCCGACCTGGGACTTGATCCCAGGTCTCCAGGATCACGCCCTGGGCTGCAGGCAGCGCTAAACCGCTGCGCCACCAGAGCTGCCCAAATAAACACAATTTAAAAAAAGGCTGGACTTTATTCAGATTTCCTTCGTTTTTACTTAATGTCCTTTGTCTGTTCCAGGATCTCATTGAAGATATTACATTCAGTTATTATATCTCCTTAGGCTCCTTTTTAAAATTTTATTTATTTATTTAAGATTTTATTCTTTAAAAAAAATTTTAAAATTTTTTATTCTTTTGAGATTTTATTCTTAGTGACCTGCACCTAGCATGGGGCTCCAACTTACAACCCTGAGATCAAGTGTTGCATTCTTTACCAGCTAAGCTGGCCAAGAGCCCCTTCTTAGGTTCCTTTTAGCTATGACAGCTTCTTAGACTTCCTTGTTATTTATTGATGGCCTAGAATTTGAGACAGGTATTTTGTAGAAAGTCCCTCAGTTAGGATTGAGTTTTTCTCATGATTAAGCTGAGTTTAAGTGATTTTGAGAGGAAGACCATAGACCATTCTCATCCTATCAGCCTGACTTAGTGTTGCTGTTAACCTTGATCACCTGGCTGAGGTTTGTCTTGCCAAATTTCTCCACTGTAAAGTTACTCCCCCTGGCCCAATTCTGTGTGCTTTGGAATGAAGTTACTATGTGCAACACATACTTAAAAAGATGAGAATTGTGCTTTCTTTGAGGGTGGAATATTAAATGTTACATACTTATTCATGAGAGACACACAGAGAGAGGGTGGCACAGACACAGGCAGAGGGAGAGGAAGAATCAGGCTCCATGCAGGGAGCCTGACCTGAGACTCAATCCCAGGTTTCCAGGATCATGTTCTGGGCTGAAGGCAGCGCTAAACCACTGAGTTACCGGGGCTGCCCTTAAGAAATAAATTGATCTCTTCTCATTCAATGTATTTATACCATTATGAATCCATGGATATTTGTTCTATTTTGGGGATAACAGTCCAATAATACTTTATTCAGTGTTCCAGCTTTGGCCTTTAGGAGCTCATTGGTTGGCTACTATATCTCTCCTTTTTTATTTTTTTATTTTTATTCTCTTAATTTTTTTTCTTTTTTAATAAAGTTAAACAGTAAAACAAAAATTCACAATCTGCCTCCCTGTCCACCCCCCACTCAACACAGACATAGGGGTATCCAACTAAGAAAACGCAACTGCTCTAAGGACGGGGAGATGAGATGAAGGGAGGAAGTGAGCTGTGCCCACGTTCAAGGTTACATTGAGCAAGTCTGTACCTTCTGGGTTCCGGATGGTTTCCTTTCATTAGCCAAATTGAAAAAAGAAATTCCCTGGACCAGATGCTTAAAGCTGAAGCCCCCAGGACCGCCAAGGAATGCCTTGAAGATATTGTTTGCGTCAAAATTGCCCATATTCATGCCTTCCTCATCTAGGTCCTGTCCACTGTCATAGCGAGTCTTTTTCTTGGGATCAGAGGATGGTAAAAGCTTCTCCAACTTCCTTGAACTATTTCTCCTCTTCCTTCTGAACTTCGGCACTGGCTCCATTGTGCCAATCTGGATGGTGCATCAAGGCCCGTTTTCGGTAAGCTTTCTTGATTTCATCCTCAGAGGCATTCTTGTCCACTCCCAGAATTTTGTAGTAATCTTTCCTCTTACTCTTCTTCAGTTCCAGCTGTGCATTTTTTAGGAGCTGTTTGTGTTCTTTTGTTTTCTCCGTCTGATATACTTTTTCATAGTCCCGCACTGCTTCTTCATAGTGTTCTGTGTCCATGTAACACTGAGCTCTTCTCAAGTAGGCTTTTATATAAGTGGCATCGAGCTTCACTGCACTCGTGCAGTCTTCTATTGCATCATCTAGTTTCCTAAGCTTGGAGTTAACCTTGCCCCGATTATAGTAGAGTTAGCATTTGTTTTTATATTGTTAGGGTCTATCCTCAGGGCTTCTGTGTACAGTTCATAGGCTAGCTTGTGATTTCCTTCTTTAAATGCTTTATTCCCATCTTTCTTCGCTTTAAGTGCTTTAGCATTTCTGCAAGCAGTGCAGGCCTTCTCATGGTCAGGAGCCATTCTGAGAGCCTGTACAAAAAACCGAACCGCCTTCTCAATACAATCTTCATAATAAAGGCAAAGACCTCGTACATACATCTCATGGTCAGGAGCCATTCTGAGAGCCTGTACAAAAAACCGAACCGCCTTCTCAATACAATCTTCATAATAAAGGCAAAGACCTCGTACATACAGAGCATCCGCATTGGTAGAATCCATTCGTAAAATGTCACTGGCCACAGACTGTGCTTCCAGTTAACGACCTAGCATTGCTAAACCTGCTTTGAGGATTTTGAAGCGATGGCAGGCAGGGGCAAATTCTAGGGCACGGTCCGTGCAGAAAACCACCTTCCGAAAATCTCACTCCTCGAAATCCGTTTCTGCTATTTTCTCATATTCTATGACTGCATTAGCATTCTTGAACTCCTGTTGTGCCTGAGCATTTTTGTGATCCAGTTCTAGGGCTCTCTGGAAACTCCGACATGCTGCCATGGCATTCCCTAGAGATAGGTGGCATTTGCCCTGTCGTAGATGTCCCCGGACAAAACTGTCATCCGACCTGACTGCTGTGCATCTCCAAGAGCTGCCCGGAATTTTCCAAGCATCATCAAAGTGGCTGCTCGATTCCCATAGCAGCTAGCATTTTTAGGACACATATCTATAGCTTTTGTATAATAGTTATAAGCTTCATTGTAATCTTTCTTGGCATAGTATGCATTTCCTTGTTCCTTGAAAGACCCTGCTTCACTCTTTGCTTCCTCGTCCTCGAGCAGCTCTGGCTCGGTCGCCGCCATTACCACATCGCACTCCGCGGCAGCCGCCATCTTACTGCCGGGACCAGAGAGTATCTCTTCTTTTTTTTTTTTTTTTTTAAGATTTTTATTTATTCGTGAGAATACACAGAGAGGAGAGAGAGAGAGAGGCAGAGACACAGGCAGAGGGAGAAGCAGGCTCCATGCAAGGAGTCCGACGTGTCGGACAGCTGATCACCTCTGTTCTGAATTAGAGAGAATCCAGAACCTTCTGGGAATAAAGCAGAGCGAAGCAGATGCCCTAGCAGTACTGAAGAAAGCATTCCAAGACCAGAAGGAGGAGTTGCTGAAAAGCATTGAGGACATTGAAGAAAGGACAGACAAAGAGAGGCTGAAGGAGCTTACCCGCCAAGCTCTTCAGCAGAGGTAGAAAGAAATGGCTGGAGCCGGTTGTTCTATTTTTTTTTATTTGTTCTAGAATTAACCTTTATGCAACATTTGAACAGTGTCACAGCAACTTCCTTTAATATTTTGAGGATAAAATTAGTGACTAATAGGCCTCCTGCGAAGTACTAAAATTTCTTTGGTTTCCTTAAAGATTTTCCTAAGGGCTCTGTCTATATAAGCCTCTCTAAGATCTTGTTTATAACAAACGGTAGAGCATATTATCTATTTTTAAGCAACGGTTAGCTTTTAGGAGAAGGTCCCCATCTTCTGTAGTAAGAATGAAAGACTCGATCCCGGTCTCCAGGATCAGGCCCTGGGCCCAAGGCAACACCAAACCGCTGAGCCACCCGGGCTGCCCTATCTCTCCTTTTTAAAAATTTTTATTTATTTATTCATGAGAGGCAGAGAGGCAGAGACATAGGCAGAGGGAGAAGCAGGCTCAAGGGGATCCCACTGTGGAACTTGATCCTGGGACCCCAGGATCATGACCTGAGCCAAAGGCAGACGCTCAGGCCTTGAGCCACCCAGGCATCCCCTACTGTATCTCTTCAATATGCCCCCATCATTGTGGGGTTTTTGTTTTTAAGCACTTCTCAATTTAAGGCTCTATTAAGATGATCCATGCTCATCTTGTATCTTTTCTGTCCCAGTTGTCAAACATTTTTCTAGCAAGCCCATTACTGGTGAATGGCATTAAGGAACAAAGACCTGGGCACTAGATAGACTCTTGATAATCAACTGGTGTTGCTTCTAGGCCCTGTCCACTGGTAGAACAATGAACTATATAACCAGGATCCTTAGTTTATAGTCCCCTATATTTTATAGACATTCCATTTTTAATTTTTTTTTTTTTTAACTTTTTTTTTTTTTTTTTTTTTTTTTTTTATTTATTTATGATAGTCACAGAGAGAGAGAGAGGCAGAAACACAGGCGGAGGGAGAAGCAGGCTCCATGCACCGGGAGCCCGATGTGGGATTCGATCCTGGGTCTCCAAGATCGCGCCCTGGGCCAAAGGCAGGCGCCAAACCGCTGCGCCACCCAGGGATCCCGAACGTCTTTTATTCTATAGACGTATATTCTCATTTAGAATAATGGTTGACCTTCTTTTCTTTTACAGTGGATGGTTTAGTTTCTAGATGACTGATTATTTTTACCCTATGAGCTCACAGTATAGGATGGGACTTTTTAACTGCTGCTGAAGGGGAGGAGCCACGCTCAGGCTCTGTCCTCAGAATGGGTTGGAGGGAGGAGGTGCCCTCAAGGCATAAAGCCTTCGAGTTAGAATCTGGGCTTTACCTAGAATCTGGGCTTTACCGGAGTGGCAGCTAGTAGAACTCCCTCTCCTCAATTATAATATTCTAGAGGAGAACTCCAGGAGCTAAGGTTGCAATATGCTGGCCATGCTGCCAGTGAAAGTTTGTATATGAAGCGATGAGTAGGGGGGGAAGGCAGAACAGAAAAGCTCTGTCCCGGCCTCTACTACCCCTACTCTCATGGCACTCTGCCTTTTTCTACACTAGGCTTCAATTTCTTGCCCCTCTATATAGGCTAGGACTCAATCATGATCCGTTCTTCCAAAGGACTCTTCATATTTAATTTCTCAGATCTCTCTTTCTTTTAAAGATTTTATTTATTCATGAGAAACAGAAAGAGAGGCAGAGACACAGGCAGTGAGAGAAGCAGGCTCCATGCATGGAGCCTGACATGGGACTCGATCTCAGGTCTCCAGGATCACACCCTGGGTCGAAGGCAGGCGCTAAACTGCTGAGCCACCCAGGGATCCCCAGTTTCTCAGATCTCTAATTTTACTTCTTGTATGTATAATCTCCAGGGCTGAGTTACAGGAAGACAATGATCTGGGCTAATTACACATCTTATCAGAAGATTGTCATTTGACTCCTCCTTTTTATGGGTTTACAGCCTTTATTAGCTGAACTCTGCTAGACATTGGGGATGAGTGGTGGATAAGACATAGTCCTTGCTTGCCATAATATATCCTGTCAGGCCTTACACAGTCTCTTACCCCTCTCATCTTTAACACCCTCAGATTTCCTTCTGGCCACACTGGTTTCTTTCAGGGATTTTTTTTAAATTTTATTTTATTTTATTCATGAGAGACAGAGAGGCAGAGACACAGGCAGAGGGAGGAGCACACTCCTTATGGGGAACCTGATGTGGGAATCCAAGCAGGACCTTGGGGTCATGACCTGAGCCAAAGGCAGATACTCAACCACTGAGCTACCCAGGTGCCCCTCTTTCAGTCTTAAGTAAGCCTTTTGCTATTAGGCACATGCTATTTCCCTTTCTGGTTTCATCTTCCTTCTCTACTTTGTCTACTTTACTTTGAGATCTTAGCTCAGGCAGCCCTTCTGCACAGAAGCCACCTTCCCTTCTCAAGGTTTACTTATTTCCCATACAGCCAAGCTGTCTGACTTCTAAGGACAGCTGACTAAAGACCTTCAGCTGATAAATATTAATCTTTGTGTCAAAATGTATCCAAAATAGAGTAATGCCATTGGCATATGGCTTTTCAAGATTACCTCAGTAATTGAGGGTATCAACAGTGCTGGTCTTGTTCTTTAACAGTTTGAAACACAATCATGAAAACAAAGGTGTCTGATTTCCATTTGCTGTTGGACTCTAAAGATGTAACCTAGTGCACAGCTATTTAAAATTAAGTTTAAGGGCAGTCTGGGTGGCTCAGCAGTTTAGCGCTGCCTTCAGTCCAGGGCGTGATCTGGAGACCCAGGATCGAGTCCCACATCAGGCTCCCTTCATGGAGCCTGCTTCTCCCTCTGCTGGTGTCTCTGCCTCTCTCTGCCTCTCTTTCCCTCTCTCCCTCCTTCTCTCTCTCTCTTTCTGTCTCTATGAATAAATAAATAAAATCTTAAAAAAAAATTTTTTTTAAATTAAGTTTAGCTTCAGTATGTATTGAATGAAAATAATGGATTTGTAGAAGATTTGTTGTATCAATTTAAGACATGGGTTAACTAAAATATACATGTGGCCTTTTGTTACTTTTTTTGGTAACCTATGTCTTTATAGTTAAAGTTTGTGAAACAGCTTTGTGTGTAAATTATAACTGGAAAAACCTCTTAACTAGTGGTCATTGTGCTGACAAATAGGTGCCAGATTAAAACTTAGGTTATAAGCAGACTTAAAAGGATAATTTTAGTATGTTTACTCTGGGGCTTTATAAAAATAAATAACCTTTGAATCTATGGTTTTGTCATTTTAGGATATTCCTGTAAGTATACTGCAGGACATGTGGCGTTCTACAACATTGACAACATTCACTGCATGTTGATCATGTGCCAGAATTGGTAAACTCATTCTACATATCTTAATCTTCTCAACAGGCCTAAGAGATACTGCTGTTATTTGTCCAAGGTCACACAGTGGGCCCAGGAACTACTGTTGTGTTCAGTTAATCTGGCTCCAAATCTAGAGTTTGACTTGGAACTTTTAAGTATGGTGCCCCCAAGTCTTTCCAACTAATTCTAATAAATAATTGCTTGCTTTCTTCAATCATCAAACTCATTTAGACTAAGGATTAACATCTTTCAGGGATTACTGAAATTATGTTTTTTTGTAGTTTCTTAAAACTATTCCAAATGCCAAATACCTTCTTTCAGGCTATCAGCATCTTGGCCACTGTTGCTGAAGCTTGAGGAGGCTTCTTTTTGCTCTTAACATACAAAGAATATATACAGACAAACCTGTGAGCCTTGCCTTTAGCACCCATCCACTTCATTCTTCCTATCATATCACCTATGAATTTCTTAGATTTTTTAAGGAAGGTCTCAGTGGGTCACACATTTCCACACTCAGGCTTGCCCTATGATAAATAATGTGTGTCATATTTTATTAAAATTATTTAGTGCTAGCCCTACTAAACTATGAGTTCAGTGAGGTTCAGAATAAGAATTTCAAGACATTAAAAAATTGATCAGATATACTTTTTTGTCTTGTTTTTTTTTTTTTTTTTTTTTTTAAGATTTTATTTATTCATGAGAGACACACAGAGAGAGGCAGAGACACAGGTAGAGGGGGAAGCAGGCTCCATGCGGGAGCCCAACGTGGGGCTCGGGTCTCCAGGATCACGCCCTGGGCTGAAGGTGGCACTAAACCGTTGAGCCACCTGGGCTGCCCTTGTTTTGTTTCTTTTAGAAAAAGAATGCAGGAGGAGAGGGAGAAAGTATCTTAAGCAGGCTCCAAGCCCAGTGTGAAGCCCAATACTGGGCTCAGTCTCACGACCATGAGATCATGACCTGAGCTGAAAATCAACAGTCGGACACTCAACTGACTAAGATTCTTTTTTAAAGGATAGAGTTCCCTTTTTATTTTTTAGTACTACACCTGCTAAAGTAGGGGCATAAAGACTTTATAGATACATATTATAAACAAACTTACATAATGGTACAACACAAGAAAAGTCATTCTGAGATTATTTCAACAATATATCAAGAATCCTCTCCCTATATGCTAAAACAGCATTTCCTAAAATTGCTAAGGGTCAACATTCCTAACCTATTAAAAGTGTCTTACTCCAAAAGGCTGTGTGATGCTTAATGAGGAAACCCTAGAAGTGATCCTACTAAAAAAAGAGCTTTGTTCAAAGTTGCTATCAAAGATAATTAGCAAAAAATTAAAAAGGGGGGGAGAAGTAAAAATCACTCATACATGGTAAGTTTACTTGGAAATATGTCTATGGGTGTCAGCTGAAAGGGGTTCATTGAAGTAACAAGTGATAGGTTTGAAGATAAGTTGGAAGGAAAATAAAGATAGGAATAATCACACATACAGAAGTTATGTACAATGAAGAAAACATTAAAGTACTGACAGACACAAATGAGACCTTAAATAGCAAATCATACCATGTCCAAGGAATATGAACATAAAAATAAATCTCCTAAAGAAAATGAAGTTAATAAAAATTCCAATAAAATAACAGGATTATTGGGCAGCTCGGGTGGCTCACTGGTTTAGTGCCACCTTCGGCCCAGGATGTGATCCTGTAGACCTGGGATCCAGTCCCACATCTGGCTCCCTGCATGGAGTCTGCTTCTCCCTCTGCCTGTGTCTCTGCTCTCTCTCTCTCCTTGTGTCTCTCATTAATAAATAAAATCTTAAAAACAAATAACAGGATTATTTTTGTTGCTCCACAAGTTGATTGTAACATTCATATAGAAAAATAAGAATAACCTTAATGTTGTGAAAAATTAGAATCATAAAGGATAACTACACCTGACAGGTGTTAAAATGTTAGAAAAGGAGTAAAATGTTGATACTGGCACCTGAATAGCTCACTCCATGAAAAGAACAGATAAAATGAAGTCCAGAAATAGACTCCAAATTAAAATTTAAAAGTACAGTAAGAAAGCATGATTTTCCTTTATATAATCATGTAGTTAGTACCTTTGCATTCTAAGTTAAAAAACAAAACAAAACCAGTACTTAAAAGTAATGAATGATGTGACTAGATTTTTTAAAAATTCTGTATGAAGGGGCACCTGGCTGGCTCTATTAGTAGAGCATGCAACTCTAGATTTAAAGTATTTAAAAACCAAATCTTTAAGTATACCACTATATAACAAACCACCTTAAAACTTAGTGGTTCAAACAAGTATTAAAAATTCTTTAGGTTGATAGGGCTCAGCTGGGTGGTAATGTTCTCCCATGGAACTCTAGCCATTTGGAGGCTTCACTTGGCTGGAGCTATAGACTGAAGTGCTTTGGTTCTTTTGATGTGGCTTCTTCATAGTGTTTGGGATTCTCACATGGCAACTGGGTTCCAACTGGATGAGAAGATTTTAAAGGTCTAAAAAAGTCACTTCTGCATTCTGATGGTCAGCCATTTATAGGGCCCTTCCAGATGCAGGTAGAATGGAGATTGATTCGACTATGAGGAGTGGCAAAGAATTTGGGCATGTTTAGAATGTACATGTATGTACACAAAGTGATAAATGGGTTTATGTAGGGGAACACAAGTTGGGGAAAACTATTGTGTTCTTTGAATCTTATATTTATTACCTATTCAAAAATTCCTTCTTAAATTCCCTCTTGGGATACCTTGTGGGGCTTGAGGTTGAGCATCTCCCTTCAGCTCAGGGCATGATCCCAGAGTCTCAGGATTGAGTCCCATATCAGCCTCCCCAGAGGGAGCCTGCTTCTCCCTCTGCCTGTGTCTCTGCCTCTGTGTGTTTCTCATGAATAAGTAAATAAAAATCTTAAAAAACAAAACTCCCTCTTGTCTGCACCTACCCCATGCCACTGCTAAAAGAGCCATTGGTTAACAGTTGTCTATTTTTAAAAAGCTTAAAGTACAAGAATGACCTGGTTTCAGGGCATTAAATCTGTCAAAATAAGTAGATGGTGGGTTGTCAAGAGATTCTGAGGCTACAGCTCTGGTGAAAGCAGTATCATGTAATGCTGAAAAGCTCTGGGTTTGGATTTATATAGAACTGGGTTCAAATTCTGACTTGTCAGCTGCATCACCTGCAAGCTTCTTAATCTCTTACATAAAACAGGAATAATGATACTTTACCCTTAAAATTATGGTAACAATTAGAAAGCATCAGCTGCTTAGTGATTGTGGTATCAAAATACATGTCCTCAATATGTCTCCTGTGCAAAACTGTAAAAGGTCTTCATTATCAGCTCAAATCCAGACTCTCCTGGTGTTTAAAGTCTTATATAACATAGGTGTACCAAGCTTGTCGCTTGACCTTTCAGAGTCTCAGCAGAAATTCTTGCTTTGTAGCCTCATTCTTTACCATCATGGTACACACTTCTACTCCCAAGTAACCCAAACCAGTATAGAGCTCTTAATTCATCTCTACTCAGAGCCAGGCCCACCTTGAAACCAGATTTCTTGTTCATTCACCATCAGACTATACATGATCCTCAAGACCAGGTAACTGGTCATTGAATCCCCACCCTTTGTACTGTGTCCTTCGTGAAATAGGCATTTGATGAGTGAAATCTTGTATCAAGTTTGGTTTCCAATGTGTCTTTTTGCTGATGAGCCACTAAACAGATCCTCAGTAAATACTCATGATAGTTCGACTTTCTTTGTATGATCACCAGATGGCATTACAGCCTTCTACAAAAACATGGGTAAGTACATTATCTTAGTTCTAAGATGCATTCCTGTTTCTTCATGAGGAACAGAGCTGCTTGTTTCATCTAAGAGCTGGAAACAACATAAAGGGAAGTCTTAGCCAAGATTACTTGGAATCAAAGGCTCACCAAGTAGGAAGCAGGTAAGATTTTCAATGGAAGATGCAAGATTCACTGAAGAATTAGGATCTCCCAAAATTTGATTCCATAACTAACTAGTAGACTTAAACATCACTTGTTCAGAGGAGCATCAGTTCTTCATGGTTATACAACATACATGGAAAATACGGGATTGCAATTCTACTCTTCACCATGGCTATTTAAAAATTGTCCCTCACAGAAAACTTAGTCACAAAATTGAAGGCACCTAACTATAATTCCCAAGTCTTCAACCAAATCTATTAACTCCACACCATCCTCTCCATGCCTCCAAGTACATGTCTGCTTTCTCTGGATCCTTTTCTTTGAGTGTCCATTACAAATTGTCCCTTCTTTAACTTTTTTTTTTTTTATTTTTTTTTTTTTATGAGTGACACACAGAGAAAGGCAGAGACACAGGCAGAGGGAGGAGCAGGCTCCATGCAGGGAGCCCAACGTGGGACTATCCAGGGTCTCCAGGATCAGGCCCTGGGCTGAAGGCAGTGCTAAACCCCTGAGCCACCCAGGCTGCCCTAACTTGTTTTTTCAGCCAAGCCTTTCCTGCCAACATTTTAATTGTGCTCAAAATTCCCATAGTAAGTGGTGCCTGGATGGCACAGTCGGTTGAACATCTGACTTAGTTTCAGCTCAGGTCATGATCATAGGCTCCAATGCCCCCTTGAGATTCTCCCCTCTTCCACTTGTGCTTTCTCTAAAGTAAATCTTTTTCTAAAAAAGCCACAAAACTGGGGTGCCTGGGTGGCTCAGTCAGGCATCTGCCTTAGGCTCAGGTCATGATCCCAGGGTCCTGGGATTGAGCCTCATGTCAGGTTCCCTGCTCAGTGGGAAGCCTGCTTCTCCTGCTCTCTGCTTGCTGCATCCCGTGCTTGTGCTCTCTTAATATGTCAAAATCTTTTAAACACACACACATAAAATTGGCATAGTAAAATGAAAAACTCAACCTTGCTTTCTCTAGTCCCTTCATAGCCAAACCTTTCCTGCAGTGGGTAGTTTGCAGCTTCCATTTCAATACACTTTGCACCTCCAGTCTGACTTCCTCTCCCACTTTACTGGAAACAAGTCCGTAACATTAAAGATGATGTCCACACTGGCTAAATCTTTTGTAGATGTTTTTAGTCCTAGTTTTCCCTGTTCTTGTTTCATTGAAGAGCTGGAAACAACATAAAGGGAAGTCTTAGCCACGATTACTTGGAATCAAAGGCTCACCAAGTAGAAAGCGAAGATTGAAAGCCCAGTCCATCCAAAACACCACCACTTTGAATTTGATTGAATGTAAAACATTCTTGAGTCTGATGGAGGTTCCTGAATTGCACATGTGAAAATCCTGAGGTAGACTTTGAGAAACTACAGTAAGGCTGGTGGAAAGGGCCATCTCCCTGGGTTTTCAAATTTAAAAGCAGAGGGCCCTGCAGTTACCTGGAACCTGAAGTAAATTAGTGAATACAAATACTAATAGCTCTCAAATTTCACTCCCCTTCGCTTAGAGGACTCGACCTCTATTTTAGCTGTCAAGGCGGTACAATTTCTGTGCCTCCCTGCTCTTCCCAAAACTTTTTGTTCCCACCCTCTGTGTGCTCAATTTGGTCTCCTTTGCCATTCAACTCTGCCTGATAAGCTTCTCAAGGTACTAAGTCCTCTATTTTCACTGTATTGTCTCCAGCTTCTTTCAAATCCCATTGCTTCACTTATGTCCTTAACTCAGATGTGCCACTAACCCACATCTTTTCCCCCTGCGCTCAGGACCCATAAATCCACTCCTTTAAAATTGATGCCAAATAAATAAAAGCCAAACATCTTACCTTATGGTCTCTCCTCCTGGTACTCTGCAAGTGCCAGTTAACAGCACTGCTAACCATTGAGCTGTCATTCATCCAGAACACTTATCTTCCTCATCTTCCATATCTAGTCCTAGAGGAGCTCTTCAATTTTCTCCTGGTCTCCACTATCTTCTCAGAGGACTCTGATTTTTCAAAGATGTGAATTTGATTCAGCACAGTCAAGATCTTAAAAATTTGAGTGCTATTAGTATTTGTATTCACTAATTTACCTCGGTTCCAGGGGACTGCGGGGCCCTCTGCTTTTATTTTTTATTTTTTAAATTTATTTATGATAGTCACACACACAGAGAGAGAGAGGCAGAGACAGGCAGAGGGAGAAGCAGGCTCCATGTACCGGGAGCCCCATGTGGGATTCGATCCCGGGTCTCCAGGATCGCGCCCTGGGCCAAAGGCAGGCGCCAAACCGCTGCGCCACCCAGGGATCCCTATTTTTTTTTTAATTTATTTTTTGGGGGGCATTTTATTTATTCATGAGAGACACAGAGAAAGAGAGGCAGAGGGAGAAACAGGCTCCATGCAGGGAGCCCGACGGGAGTAGATCCCAGGTCTCCAGGATCACACCCTGGGCTGCAGGCGGCGCTAAACCGCTGCCCCACCGGGGCTGCCCCCCTCTGCTTTTAAATTTGAAATCCCCGGGAAATGGCCCTTTCCACCAGCCTTACTGTAGTTTCTCAAAGTCTACCTCAGGATTTTCACATGTGCAATTCGGGAACCTCCATTAGACTCAAGAGTGTTCTACATTCAATCAAATTCAAAGTGGCGGCGGTGTTTTGGGTGGACTGGGCTATCTTTCCGTCTGGCGCTCGCTACTATTCCTCGGCAAATACTGAGAGAATAATCAGAATAGAAATCGGGTCTAAGCTAGTGACCTGCGACTCGCTTCTAACACATACCCTTATTTAAATTTCGCACCATGAAGTTTAAGGGTTGGGAAAAAGCTTTGAGGACTGGGACTCGAACCCGTAAATTGCGGCTCTCTATCCATTTCCCGCCACAGGCGGGCTGCAGGATTAGGGAACAACGACCGCGGTGGAAGGCACGGTGGTGTGCGCGCCGAGAGTAGGGGGGAGGGGCCGGCGCGCGCCGAGACAGGACCTGGGAGCGGGGGGCGGGGGGGTGGACTCTCTCGCGAGAGCGGGTTTGTTCTTGGGCTGCAGCCGCCGCTGCCACCTCTTACCAGCGCCGTTGCTGCGGGGGATTGTGGGAGCCTCCGCGTCCCGCTCGCTGGGAGAGAGGTACCTCTCCTTTTCCCTCTCCCTTTCCTTAAGGTAGGCGTGAAGCGGGTAAGAATCGGGGTGGGGTGGCCGGGGGCTCTCCGCGTCCGCCGGGAGGAGGCAGCGACGGCGACAGGGGCCGCGGGGAGCCGGCGGCGCGCCTTTCTTGCTCGCTCCCGCTCGCCCGCTCTGCCTCCCTCCTCGCTGCGTATGTGAGCCGCCTGATCGGCGGCCGCCATGTTAGGAGCGCAGTGGCGGCGCAACCAGCCTCCTCGGGCGGCGGAGGTGAGCGGTCCCGGAGGGAGACCTGCGGCCAGCCAAGGGCCCGGGGTGCGGAGGAAGAGTCAGGGGGCGCCGAGGGCAGCCGATCGGCCGAGCTTACCGCGTCCTGGGCTTGCTGTGGGCGGGGGCGGGACGAAGAGCCCGTTACACGCGGGCTGGTGCTCTGAGGCGAAGGGAGGAGCGCGCTCGAGGCCTGAGGGACTGACTGTCCATAGGGGGCCTGCCGTTTGGGGAGAATAGTTAAAGCAGCGAAGTCTTGGGATAGCGCCAGCCCCAGATAGGTGTGTGTTTGTTGTTTTTTTTTTTTTCTCTTTGCCCCTTTAAAATGTGCCGCAAAATGGAGGATTTCGCAGATTCAAAAGCTGCCATTTGAGTAGCGTTTCTTTCTTCTCTTGGTGTCACGGCCTTCGCTCTGCTTTTGGCCCATAGCTTCATAGCGCCCCCTAAGACTCCCCTGTCCCCCGCCCACGCACATGCGCGCGGGATTTTAGTCGGACCTCAGAAACAATTCCTCCCCACCCCCATCGCGTAAAAATGGCCGAAAAATGAAACGTTAACGCTTGTTTTTCGTATTGCGTCGTGGAGAAAGCCTTCTGCTGTAGCTGCGAGCCAATAGACTTGTTTAAAGAATCCCCTCCTATTCCTTTTCTTTTTATTAAGGTATTATCAGTCTGCGTTCCCCTAAAGAAGATCGTGTGTTGTGGGACCTTCCGGTTTCCAGACAAAGGGTTTGGAGTACCGTGGTGTATTCGGCGCATCGTTGTTCTTTTCATTGCTAGCCTTGTGCCGTGTTCGGGGTTTTACAGGGACTTTTCCCGTTTGCCGTGGAAGAATTCTCCTAGATGTTTTTCTTCCTGTGTGCCCTATACTGTGGAATATTCCTATTGGATCAGTTACCGTTTTCCAGACAGATATTTCTAGAACGCTTATGGCGATTCCGAAATTTCTAGTTTTTCAAGCGCACTGGAATATGTGAGAGTCGTTGATTTCCCAGGTCTTAGTCATAAGATTTTTGTCTTGATGCTGCGTTCTGTGGAATAGACTTTGGTTTAAGATTTTTAAGTAGTGGATAAATTTAAACAGTTGTACTCCGCTGGCAAAAATTCTATTTTAGGCTGTTTTCATAAAGGTTGAAAATAAAATTTCCTTTTGAAAAGTCAATAGCTCAGTCATCTGCGCAGTCTGTCGTCATAATTTTTCAACAGTAATGTTTTAGAAATGGAAGGTGGAGAAAGATTTTTGTTGCAAATACGCTGTTTGCCTTTTGCACTTAAACAGAATGTTTTTGCAAACTCAAAATTGAACACAAAAGTACGAAAGAATTGTTCTGGTTTGTTATGTAAGATTGGGAGAAGAGATCTTTAGCTGGAATATGTTTGTGGTGAAGTGCTTTAAATTTAAAATTCTTCCCTTGCAGTTAACGTTTATATTTATATGGCTAAATCATTAACGTGTATTTTACTCAGAGAGGACGTTTTCACTTTGGCATTTCACTCAACTCCCTTCTCAGCTGTGTGTAAGTGAAGTTGCCTTTACAAAGCATTTTGAAGTAATTTGAGAGGACTTAGCCACTTTTGATCTGATGATTACGTTAAAGAAGTTTTTAAACATACAAAATTCGTTAATGCTTTTAGGATATGCAATCGCTAAATAATAGTACAAGTGAGTTAATGATATGTAAACAAAGGGTAACATGAGGAAAGCAAGAAAATTGTCTTAGGTGACTTCAGAAATGTGATTTAGATTCCTAATTTTATAGAAAAGATTAAACTCAAGAAGGTGATGGCAATATAAACAGGGGCAGTGCTGCGGGTGTGTTCTAGAACACTTGAAATTTTGGGGGGTACTTGATTCAGACTCCTGTTATAATGCATAGCCTTAAAAATGGAAGGACTATACTTAAAGGAATTTATCCTAGAGGAAGAGTATACAAAAGATTTGTGTACATAATGTTGATATAAGTTACCAAGTTTACTACAAATATAAAAGATTTAACACTTAGAGATGTGCTAATTTTACAGTGTGGTCATTGGATGTAAATCTATATAGCTTTTTCTTTTTTTTTAAGATTTTATTTATTCATTCATGAGAGACAGGGGGAGAGAGGGACAGAGACACAGGCAGAGAAGCAGGCTCCGTGCAGGGAGCTTGATAAGGGACTCATTCCAGGACTCCAGGATCACGCCTTCAGCTGAAGGCAGGTGCTCAACCGCAGAGCCACCCAGGCGTCCCTATATAGTTTTTTTAAACCATTTTTTAAGAGGAGGGTGATGATAAGAAAATAATAGAATATAGTATTTGAAAAGAACATAGTAAAACTGTTGATCCCAAATTTGATGCCTTTTTGTTGTTGTTCTTTTTAAAGGAACTTGTGAATAAGCATAAAAATAGAGATGTGCCAAAACATGTTAGCTCTGGATTTGGTGTTGGCATTATGGGTGATTTATATTTCTTTCCTTGTGTTTTTCTGACATTTCCACAACAAATTAGTTATTTATGGGGGGGGAGTGGTGAAACATTTTTATACATGCTATACTGCTTTTTTTTTTTTTTTTTTAAGATTTATTTATTTATTCAGAGAGAGCGAAAGAGAGGCAGAGACACAGGCAGAGAGAGAAACAGGCTCCCTACCGGGAGCCCGACGTGGGACTCGATTCTGGGTCTCCAGGATCACACCCCAGGCTGCAGGCGGCGCTAAACCGCTGCGCCACCGGGGCTGCCCTACATGCTATACTGCTTAAAAGACCAGTATCTCATGTTGTTTTGTTTCTTTAGGACCTCAATTATTTTTAAGGGGAATTGAGATAAAAGTGAACCAATTTGTTGAAGTCTGAAATGCAGAGTATTCAAAAATGACAAAAAGTATTATTATATGATACTTTGGTTATTACCTGTAGACAATGGAGGAATCCGAAGGCATCCTTATGTAAGAATATTTAATTAACCAGTATGGGGACTGATGGTGATGAGGTTACAGTGTGAAATGAAGTCATTATAAACTATTTTGAGAATGATCAAATCAATGGGGAATAATAATGGGGAATAATAGTTTGTTAAATTGTTCTTCGAAGCACATCTTTTAGTTAAAGGTACTTTTATTTATTTTTTTAAAGAGATCTTATTTATTTATTCATGAGAGATACAGAGAGAGAGAGAGACACAGGCAGAGGGAGGAGCAGGCTCCATGCATGGAGCCCGATGTGGGACTTGATCCCGGGACTCTAGGATCCTGCCCTGGGCTGTAGGCAGACGTTAAACCGCTGAGCCACCCAGGGATACCCTGGTTAAAGGTACTTCTTAAAAAAAAAAAAAAACATACTTTTTTATTTATTTATTTTTAATTCTGTTTTTTTTTTTTTTTTTTTTTTTAAGATTCCATTTATTTATTCATAGACACAGAGAGAGGCAGAGACACAGGCAGAGGGAGAGGGAGAAGCAGGCTCTGTGCAGGGAGCCTGATGTGGGACTCGATCCCGGGTCTCCAGGATCACACCCCAGGCTGCAGGCGGCGCCAAACTGCTGTGCCACCGGGGCTGCCCTACTTTGTTTTTTAAATATAGTCTTCTTTTACTTAGAGTTTCACTAAAGCTGTCCCACATTTGTGCCAACAGGTTCTGAGTGGACTTGACTTTGGGGTGAACAATACTGTGTTCTTTGAGGGTGGGATGGAAGGGTTGTTGACAGTGTAGTTTCACAATATTTTTTATATAATGGTTATTCCATGTATATGGGGTAACACTATCCAAGGAAATAAAGCTCTGTAATTTATAATTCTTGGCTATGTATCGGGCCTTCTTGTTGGATCATTAAGATTGAGAGCTCTGAAAATCTTGATTTAGAGAAAAAGTTCACATGTAGAAAATTTTATCAGATAAAACTAGAGCAGAGAGAAAAGCCAGTGGTTTGAGAGAATTGTATGTATGTAGCCTTCAAAAGATACTTGTAAATGGTTTTTAAAGTTTGCTACTTTAGCTTTTTATTTATTGCTGCCTGTTTATCTTAAGCTTAAATATAAACTTGTAATACAATAGGAGTTACATGATAAAGTGCTGTGTTATCTTGCCTGACAAAATTACTGTGACAGGTCTGAGTAGATGGAGTGCCTTTGATATGATGCAGCTTCCATATGATTTCCAACTGTTTATCAAACTTTAATGTTCTCTGCGTATATAAGGCTCAAAACTTTGAAATTAAACAATTTACAGGAAAGAGCAATGAAATCTTAGGTTTAAATTTTTTTTTCTTTTAAGTTTTTATTTATTTATGATAGTCACAGAGAGAGAGAGAGAGAGAGAGAGATGCAGAGACACATGCGGAGGGAGAAGCAGGCTCCATGCACCGGGAGCCTGATGTGGGATTCGATCCCGGGTCTCCAGGATCGTGCCCTGGGCCAAAGGCAGGCGCCAAACCGCTGCGCCACCCAGGGATCCCAAGAAGAAAAATACTAAATTTTTTTAATTTATTTTTTTATTTAAAGATTAAAAAAAAACTTATTCATGAGAGACATGAGAGGGAGAGAGGCAGACACAAGCAGAGGGAGAAGCAGGCTTCCTGCAAGGAGCCGGATGTGGGACTCTATCCCTGATCCCAGGATCATGCCCTGGGCAAAAGGCAGACACTCAATCGCTGTGCCACCCAGATGTCCCAAATTTTTAAAAATTTAGTTAAAAATTTTGTTTTCACTGTAAGTTTTTCCAGAGTTTAAAGGCTAATTGATATAAAGAACCTGCTTTTTTCTGGAAAGTGTTTTAAATGGCAGATCTCTGACATTTCTCTTTGACTTAGAGTTCCAGTAGTTTGTGGTGGTTGATGCTTATCTTCAAATACAAACCAATTTAGTAGGAAAACAAAAAAAGATGAATGAAGAGGGGGAGGGTGGGGTAATTCATCCCAGCTATTGCTGCTGGATAAAAGCAAAGGGTGATACCTATGGTGGATGTCATACTGGGCAGCAATAAACGCAGTGAGTATGGAAAATAATCAGTTGATACTAGGTCTGAATTGGATCTTTGATTTGTAGTATACTGATTGCTAATGAGGATAAATAGCCTTCGGATCTTTCAAGGTGATTTGTATGGTTGTTTTTTTTTTCTCCTTTGTGGTAATTACTAGGATATTAAATATCTTCCTCTGGTATGGTAATTTATAGAAGAACCTAATCCATATGTAAAAATTTAAAGTGTTTCAGCCTCTATTGGAAAAAGAAAAATAGTATCAAAGAAGTACAAACATTTGTACTTAAAAATTCTTAAAGTAAGAAAATGTGACAGTGGGCTTTTAATGCCTGAGTATCCTTGTGTGGGCTGTAGTATTCTGGAAGAGTACCACAGAGGGAGGGAGTTTAAAACTTGAAGCTTCAGGAGACACCAATAAATATTTATACCAACATTCTTGGTAATGGCAGGAAACTGGAAACAGCCTAAATGTTCATCATCTGCGGAATAAGTGAGCATATGTGCCATGTGGTGTGTATATTGCTGTGAAATGTAGGTTTATTTCATGTATAAATGAGTTTTTTAGAAGTAGGTAAGAAAAGTACATATAAAGTCAGTTTGTATGAAATGCAGAAATGCAAAGTTAACACTTTTTAAAAAAATGATGTATATATTAAATAAAACTTAAAAACAAGGGATTGCAGAAAGGGAAGAGCAATGCACTGGAAATTGATAGGTAGAAGGTATCTAAGATGTTGTTAACATTCCTTTTCTAAACTTGAGTATTTTTATACCCTGGTTTGTACAATGCATGATATAAAGGGGGGCAGTGCTGAGTCTTAAGAGAATTACTAGTACTAAGTGAAGAGAAGGAGAGTCCAGCAAATACATTTACACAAGTAGTGAGCAGTCCCTGTAACTGTTTATAAAATTTTTGGCGCAAGGTGTTGGCTATGGTGGAAAATAGATTGAGAGAAGTAGAATGAATGCAACTAATAGCTGAAAGGTACTGAAAATCATGGTGTATATTTGATGTGGTAAGTAGTAGGGGGCAGTGTGGGGTGTTTTGTTTGCTTTTTGTTTTGTTTTGTTTTAGCAGGGGAGTATATAAAATAGTTTTAGGGGTTTTTTATTGAAATCTGTAAACATTGATGCAAAGAGGGATCAATGAAAGGCAAGAGGACTAGTGATCTCCAGTAAGGTTATGGCAGAGAGATAAGGCCTTTGTTTTCTTGTTTGTTTTTAAAGATTTTATTATTCTTGAGAGGCAGAGAGAGAGGGCAGAGGGAGAAGCAGGCTCCCTGCAAAGAGCCCAATGCGGGACTCTGTCCTGGAACTCCAGGATCAGGCTCTGAGCCAAAGGCAGACACTCAACTGCTGAGCCACCCAGGTGTCCCGGATGAGAAGATAATTTAAAGGTAGATTGGTAATAGAAAATAAAGGAAGAGATTTAATCTGTCCAATTCCCCTAAGCCTATCCTGCTTTTTCTTTAGCATGATCTAGGTTAATACCAGTGTCATTCATTCATTCTTTTTTTTTTTTTTTAAAGATTTTTATTTATTTATTCATAGACATACAGAGAGAGAGGCAGAGACACAGGCAGAGGGAGAAGCAGGCTCCAAGCAGGGAGCCTGATATGGGACTCGATCCCGGGTCCCCAGGATCACACCCCAGGCTGCAGGCAGCGCCAAACCGCTGCGCCACCAGGGCTGCCCTCATTCATTCATTTAAAGATATTATTTATTTATTCACGAGAGAGAGAGAGAGAGAGTGAGAGAGAGAGAGAGAGAAGAGGCAGAGACGTAGAGGGAGAAACAGGCTCCCTGTGGGGACCGTGATGCAGGACTCGATCACAGGACCAGGGATTATGACCAGAGCCGAAGGCAGATGCTTAACCACTGAGCTACCTAGGTGCCTCACTACCAGTGTTTATTTTTTTAATTTTTTAAAAGATTTTATTTATTTATTCATGAGAGACACAGAGAGAGGCAGAGACACAGGCAGAGGGAGAAGCAGGCTCCAGGCAGGGCGTCCGGTGTGGGACTTGATCCCAGGTCTCCAGGATCATGCCCTGGGCTGAAGGTGGCGCTAAACCGCTGAGCCACCGGGGCTGCCCACTACCAGTGCTTTTTAAAGCTTACTTGCAAAAAAATAAAAAATAAAAAAAAAATAAATAAAGCTTACTTGCAGTTCAGTAGCAAAATTCAAATATGAATTCTGACTTTGAATATAAATGAATGAGATGCTAAAGTTGACATAGGAAATAGGGAATACAGTGCAAGGGGAAGGTTTATAAGCTCTTTATTGGTATATTTCTGGGTCATTCCTTTTTTTTTTCCTTTTTTTAAAGATTTTATTTATTTATTATGAGACAGAGCAAGAGAGGGAGAGGCAGAGACAGGCAGAGGGAGAAGCAGGCTCCAAGCAGGGAGCCTGATGTGGGAGTCCATCCCAGGATCACGCCCTGAGCCGAAAGCTCAACCGCCGAGCCACCCAGGCATCCCTGGCTCATTCCTTTTGCATCTAAAGTTTTTCTCGTTGGTTGTTGTTTGGATCATCTATATAGAATTCATAGAAGTAGATGATTATTATGATATTGACCATGTACCAGAAACCATTCTAAGTGTTTTGTGTGAGCTAATTTATTAAATGTTTATAGCCTTATGAAATAGGTATTATTTTCATTCCCATTTTACAAATGAAAAAACAAACGTTGATTAGCGCAAAGTCAAGCAATTTTGTAGTAGAAGTAGCATTCACGTGAAGGTATTTGGTAAAAATCTCCATATATACCAAATTAAAGAGTTGTACAAATATTTGTGGAAATCAGGAGTTGAACATAAAGTGGAAGGAAAAGTCTTGAGGGTGCAGAATGGCACCTTGAGGAAAACCACTAAATATAAGTAGAGAAAAAAGTAAGCCAAGCTAGTATCAAAATCAAATTGAGTCACAAATGTCAGGTAAATGGAGTAACTTTATATCCTGTATTGCTTTAATCTAAAAATACTTAATGTCTAATTGAAAAATCGCTAAGAAAAATGTTTTAAGTGTAGGAAAAAGAAAAATACTGCAAGCCTCAATAGAAGTCCCTTCTGATTAACATGTTTTCTGTTTTAGCAGCTGAAGGCACTTTGCAACAAACACTCTTTTATCATTAGATGCCTAAGGACCAAGAAGTGGGCTAGAAGTTGAATCCAGGTCTGTAAAATGGATTAAAAATGATAATTGTAAAGGACTTTTAAAAAATACTGGAATTTTATTTAGCCTTCTCAGTGCTACATTTTACAGTGTTTTTGTTTCTCCTATTGTGTAATGAGGCACATATGGCCTTACACAAAACTTAAATGAATTGAGCTGGAACTATATTTCCTAAGAGGCTTACTATTAGTAGTTCATTTTATTCTGGGTGGGGGGGAACCTTTTAATTCACTCAAAGGTATACCATACTAAAATGAGATTATAGCACCGAAGAACTGCAGATTAAAGTATAAGGTTTTAAAGTGTTTTTTTTGTTTGTGTTTTTTTTTGTTTTTTTGTTTTTTTTAGATTTTTAATTTATTTATTCAGAGAGAGAGAGGCAGAGACAGAAGCAGGCTCCATGCAGGGAGCCTGAAGTGGGACTGGATCCCGGTCTCCAGGATCAGGCCCTGGGCTGCAGGCGGTGCTAAACCACTGTGCTATCCGGGCTGCCCCTAAAGTGGTTTAAGCTCTATATAAAAGATTGAATAATTCCTCAAGATACTAAGATCCATTTTTAAAGACCAAACCTTTTTATATTTTATTTTATTTTATTTTATTTTATTTTATTTTATTTATTTTATTATTTTATTTTATTTATTTTATTTTATTTTATTTTATTTTATTTTATTTTATTTATTTTATTTTTTCATGAGAGAGAGAGGCAGAGACACAGGCAGAGGGAGAAGCAGGGTCCCCACACGGAGCGTGGTGCGGGACTCGATCCCAAGACCACAGGACCATGACCTGAGCCAAAAGCAGATGCTCAACCACTGAGCCACCCAGGCATCCATAAAAACCAAACCCTTAAAACGAGATACAAGTTAGAAAATCTCTAAGGAAAGATAGAGATGTGAACTAACATTAAAATGAAAATTTACTGACTGTAAGATAGAAACTATATTGGTGAATTTTAAGATCATTATAAAATTAATGAGTGAGAAGCTTTAAAATATAAGGAATAATTAACTCTATAGTATAATGGGAAATGAGTTAGGAGCTTGGTTTAAAAATTCTGACCACAAGAATCCATGCTTTTGTGCGATTGATGAGAAAAGTCAAGCAGCTACCTTCAGAAATGATGCTTCTTTGAAATTACTGGTAGTGAACTTTCCCTGCCGTCTGTTGGTGACAAGATTAGAATTTTTTTTGCTGTATTTGTATTGTTGGTTGATACCTTAAACATATTTGGCATATTTTCACATGAAGAATTTAACATATCACAAGAGTGTTTGGCTTTCCTAGAACTTTTGGGAAAACCTGAAAATTTCTTAACACACTTGTGTGTTTTTAATTCAGAAGGGGAAAAATAAGCTACAGTGTTCTAGCTGTTGCTTTTTGAGTTTTTGTAAGATTAAAGGGTTAAAATAATGTCAGTATATTTTTTTTATAAGTATCTTTACTAGCTTTTATGATTATACATGAATTAAATATGATTTTTTTAGGGCACATTTATTTCACATATTTGAGAACATAGTTTTAAGAAATTGTTATTTTACATAAGAAATGTAGATGTGGAACAACCATTTGCTTCTCTTCACCATGAACTTTGAGGGTGTGTTAAGCTATAATCGTTTTCTGTAATATTTTAGTATTCCACTTTTAATTGAAGAAAGTTAATCCAACCAAACTATTGATGGAATGGGGAAAATTGAATGTTAACTATAAATGAAACTTTTGGGGGGAACCCTGTTGGCTTACCGGTTTAGAGCCACCCACAGCCCAATGTGTGATCCTGGAGACCCGGGATCGAGTCCCACGTCAGGCCCCTGCATGGAGCCTGCTTCTCCTGCCTGTGTCTCTGCCTCTCTCTCTCTCTGTGTCTCTCATGAATAAAATCTTAAAAAAAAATAAATGAAACATTTCTTAACCGTACATATAGTTATTCGGATGTTGAATGTGAAGTTAACATTTTTAGTGGCATTTACACTTGTCATGAACTAGCTTAATTTACGGTTAATTATTTAGAATTGTCTAATGTTTCCTGCTTTTAGGGTGTGTTGCTTTTTTTGGGAGTGAGAGGGTTTTTTTTTTGCATTGATGGGGATTAAGATTTTAAATGGATAAATTAGATTTTGACATTATATTCTAGATTAGGAATCACAAAGGAACTACTTTTGAACTTTCTTAACCTCTAGTATAGCATACTATGGGAAGGCAATTTTATGATACGGGGAAGAACAGTATAATCTTAAACATCTCAGTGTTGTGCTAACCTTAATAGGCAGTAGGTCTTGCTTATATGAGCCTTTTAAAATGGCTTGTCATTTTATTATCACTGACCAAAGATACTAAAGGAACTATTTTCATAAGTGCTCTTTAAACAGTGCTTTCATGTCTGATTTCTCTCAATTTCTTTGTTTTAATGAAAAAAATTTAAGACTTCAGTTATTTGTGTTTCAGTCAAAAGTCTGACTTAAGTCACTTTTCAAAAATAATGTTCTCATGTCCTTGTGTGGGGCTGCATTTAAGTTGAAACTCTGAGTCTCAAAAATATTAAGGTTAGTCTTAAGAGATTACAAGTTGTCATGGGATTTACATTGTTTGTCTTGCTCTTTTTCTGAGTTTTTCTGACATCCATTTTCTGTTTTGTCTTAAGGTTATCTTTTATCTTTACTTCTCTTAACCTTTCCTTTTTACAGATCCACCCTTTTTATATGTGCTACAAAAAATAATTGAGATCTCTAATCCAGCAATCATTTCTTTAAAGTATGATCAATTAAAATTTTTTACATAGTCACGATACTATTGTATAATTTTCCTGAGGGAAAGGAATAGTCCTTAAAAAAAAAAAAAGAAAACTGGTTTTTCTGTACGAAACAGCTTTGTAACATGAAGGGC
This sequence comes from Vulpes lagopus, assembly GCF_018345385.1. NCBI lineage: Eukaryota > Metazoa > Chordata > Mammalia > Carnivora > Canidae > Vulpes > Vulpes lagopus. The sequence goes on along the minus strand of NC_054830.1, from coordinate 105,684,269 downwards.
AAAACTGCCATTAATAGTAATATTGCTACTTCAAAATGCTGGTTTTGAAAAGCCCTCTATAAAGATTTTTATCTTTTAAAATAAATAAATGAAAATTTAGAGGGTCCTACTAATGTTTGCACAGTATTTCAAATGCCATTCTCTATGGCATTTTTTGTAAGATAGACCAAGGAAACTGTCATCTGAAAATGTTCACTTACTCTTGTCTTAATTATTCTTTAAGTGGTCTGGTGTAAATAGTTTATATAGTAGATCTCATCTAGAACTAGTTTCTTTAGTATCTTTTCTCAATTTCATCTCTCTTGGTGTGCAAAAACATCTTCTGTAATTCCAACCACCTCTGATAGCATTTCGTGTCTTTTTAACTTTGTTACATCTTTTTGTAAAATCTAACTAAGTCTTGCCTGCAACTTTTTTTTATATTTCCTCTACCACTGTTATGTCCAGTGTTTCCTCCTTGCTTTATTCGATCATTGGTGGAATTGGTCCCATAATAGACTTGTAACTATTGAATATTGCCCAATTTTTAATGTAATAAAGTTTAATAGTATTAAACTACCAGTGTTTAGGTATATGAATGATCATATGTATGATACTTAAGACAGCAATGCTTCTTAATTGAATTACATAGCAAACAACTTTAGACCTCAATATATAGTTGTGATAATAAAAAATTATTTCATCAAGAGCATTTGTTATGTATGTCATTTGATATTTTATGAGAGTCATATGAAAATGCCTTGCATATTCCTCTGTAACAAGTTGAGATGAAATACGGTTTAAGGAAGGTAATGAAAGTAAGTTCATCCAGAAACATTTCTTGGGGGATTGATTGTGTTCAGAATTTAAAATTTCCAGGTGATTGGGTTATTCTCGTGAAAAGTTTATGGAAATCTATGTAAGCACAATATCATTTTCATTTTTACCTGTATTGAGCTCTAGAGGTTCTGTCGCTCTGAGTATCAAATGAGCTTTGATGAATGTTAACTTAGAGGGGAGTTTCACTTCTTTAAATCACCTGTACTTCCTATACCTGGGTTTTTTCTTGGAAGTTCTCCTATTTCTATATTGACCATACTTAGTTCTCCTTACTTTTTAAAATTAGAAATGAAATAAGCACTGCCTGATTGAGGATGGACAATAAGAAGGCAGTTAGTTATATGGCTTAAATTTGTGCAGAAATCCTTAAACTAGGAAGTCACTTATTTTTTTCTTCACATCTATCTTTACCTTAAATTGATTTTGCTGCATAAAGGTCTCAACTATTGTGTTTGGTCTTAGATCTTAGACTAGGTACTTGACTCCTAAGCTTCATTTACTTGTGATTTTGCTTGGTTCTTTCTGATAGTAATAAATAGATCTCATTTTCTAAAGCAGAATACAACTGATTCATCTTTGACTTGCTGACCTTGATTTTTTTTGTTTGTTTTTAGTCTTCTCCTGGAACTTAAACATCATATTATAGGGTGTATTTTTATTCTTTCAAAAGAAGAGACCCATCTATATTTTTACTGAAATTTTGATGTACTCAGACATCTAATCCTTCAATTGAAAATGTTTTTAAATTCAGTATGAAATTCCCTTTAATAAACTTTAGCATGAAAGACTTTTTAAATATCTATATGCAGGCTCTGCATACTTCTGGAATCTGTTTAAGATATGTAATAAATTCCTTGTAAGTTTGAGATCTTAAATGTTTTTTTTTTTTAATCAACATGATGCATAAGTTTTTTTTCTAAAAAAAACAGCATCTACTTAAAGGGATTTATGACTAAAATTGCTTATTTTTCTACAGAGTTGTCTGCTGGTTCTCAGCTTGAAGAAGATTCTACAGTCCTTATTGATCCTTTTTTCTTGGCGTTACCATTTTTTGAAGCAAAGTTAACCTAGTTTGCTAGTTCGAGCTTTCTTTTTGGCCTTCTTTTAAAAAAAATTTTTTTTAAGTCTATAAACTAGACAAGAGATAGTTCTACAATGTCCAAGTCATTCCAGCAGTCATCTCTCGGTAGGGACTCGCAGGGTCATGGGCGTGACCTGTCTGCAGCAGGAATAGGCCTTCTTGCTGCTGCTACCCAGTCTTTAAGTATGCCAGCATCTCTTGGAAGGATGAACCAGGGTACTGCACGCCTTGCTAGTTTAATGAATCTTGGAATGAGTTCTTCATTGAATCAACAAGGAGCTCATAGTGCACTGTCTTCTGCTAGTACTTCTTCCCATAATTTGCAGTCTATATTTAACATTGGAAGTAGAGGTCCACTCCCTTTGTCTTCTCAACACCGTGGAGATGCAGACCAGGCCAGTAACATTTTGGCCAGCTTTGGTCTGTCTGCTAGAGACTTAGATGAACTGAGTCGTTATCCAGAGGACAAGATTACTCCTGAGAATTTGCCCCAAATCCTTCTACAGCTTAAAAGGAGGAGAACTGAAGAAGGCCCTACATTGAGTTATGGTAGAGATGGCAGATCTGCTACACGGGAACCACCATACAGAGTACCTAGGGATGATTGGGAAGAAAAAAGGCACTTTAGAAGAGATAGTTTTGATGATCGTGGTCCTAGTCTCAACCCAGTGCTTGATTATGACCATGGAAGTCGTTCTCAAGAATCTGGTTATTATGACAGAATGGATTATGAAGATGACAGATTAAGAGATGGAGAAAGGTGTAGGGATGATTCTTTTTTTGGTGAGACCTCGCATAACTATCATAAATTTGACAGTGAGTATGAGAGAATGGGACGTGGTCCTGGCCCCTTACAAGAGAGATCTCTCTTTGAGAAAAAGAGGGGCGCTCCTCCAAGTAGCAATATTGAAGACTTCCATGGACTCTTACCGAAGGGTTATCCCCATCTGTGCTCTATATGTGATTTGCCAGTTCATTCTAATAAGGTGAGTTAATGCAACAGATACTTCTAATTTCTTTTACATTGTAGTGCCTATTCTGTATTTACCTATATCTTTTACTCTAATTCTGTAGTCTGGTGACACTGAGTTGATCGAGAATTTTTATGCTTTTGAGAACACTTTATTTGGAAGGTAATTGTTTTTGAGCGTTAAACCAGGGCTTTACATTAATACAATCTACCTAGATTACTTCTGGCCACAAAGCTGTCATCCACTGAGATTATCTTGTTGGTTTTTGGCATCAATATGTTCTTCTTAATCATATATTTAAGCAGGTTTTTTTGTCTGCTTTGTTGAATTGTTTTAAGTATTTTTTTATTTTTTTATTTTTATTTTTTTTGCAGTCAATGTGCTCTGCCATTCAGGATGCTAGATTTTAGCTCTCCATCTGTCTTGATTGCTGATTTGTATGTAGTAAAGATGTATTCTTGAACAATTCTCTTTTTTTCCTTATCTGTGGCTACAGGGAAAGAGTTAATGTAGAGCCCTGGTGTTTGTTTCAGTATGTTTCATATTTTAGATTAGTTCATTCTTCTTTTTTAATTTCCCTTTAACACAAACTCTCATACTATGACTGAAATTTTTCATCATTTTTTTTCTCCTTTTCCACAACTTTCTTAAACATACTTCAAAACTCACTTTTTATTATCCCATATTGCATCTGTCCCTTTAGAAACTTGGAAAAATCAACTATTGCAGTATCCTGCTCTATGTTCCTCATAAGCATATTCTTTTTCTGACTTAGGTTTAGACTTCTGGTATAGTCATTTGAGCAAAATATATATGTATATATCTAATTCTCCTTTGCTTTAATTATCACATCTAGCAAAATGGGAGCTTTTTCAAAATGCCCTTTTAAATACTTTGTCCTTTCTCTTCCAACGTTTTCAGTGTTACTCATTCTCACTGATTTTTTTTTCCAATACGCAGTGCAGTTGGCTTAAGAGTCAACATAATAGCACTCCACTACTTGATCTATGATCTCTGACCGTCCATATTTCCTGATGTGCTGTACAGTTACTCTACTTAACATGTTGCTGCCATGAAATTGATGATGATTACTATTACAGGGTTTTTTCTTTACAGTAACATTTGGAAGGATCATTTTCATATCTATCCCTTTAAAATGCATTTTTTAGTGACTGTTGATTTTTTTTTGAGTAAATTAAATCCTAGATCTGAATGATGTTTTTAAAGTATTACCAGTCACACTCTTTTTCTATTTGTTTCTCAGTATTTTTGCCTCAGATAATTAGGAGACTTCTTTTGTATTTGAATTCACGGAATACTTTGAATATATCTTTTGAATTAATCTTTTGAGTTAATGTATTGTTTAAGTACAGCACAAAGAATATTTTAATCTTTAATCCAAATAAAATGAACTAACATTGAATGCTAAATTTAAATTTTTAGATTAATTTTTATTGAAGACATAACCCCAAACTCAAAAGTTAGAGAATTTTATTTGCTAGGTGTCTTTAGTGTTGTCTTTTTTCAAATATGTTGCATAAAGTTTTAGCTGTGATAGGAGTTGATTTAAAGAAAAGATCCACAAAACTTTGGTGACTCAGTTTTTCTGTTACTTCTTGCCTTTTGCAGAACTGGCAATATGATCAGTGTCCTCAGGATCTCTAAATTCCAAGGGAAATAGCTAGTTACAGTGACTCAAATGAAAGTGATTCTAAGGGACTTAAAATCTTTGCTAATGGAGTCCTCATACATCAAGAGCTGGTGCTAGAAATCTTATTCTGACTTTGGGCAGTAATTTACCCTTGTTGCTTGCACATAGAAAAACAGTAAAGGAACACAAAAGGAAACCACAAGAGGGCTTTAATCAGAGAAAAGTTTGTTATTATATGTGATTAATCTTTCTCTCCAAATTTTGCTGCCTATTAGTTCCTTAACAATAATATTAATAAGTAATTATAGTTAAATGGATCTAAATTAACAAAAGAACAGTTTTTAATTATCTGATGAAACTTTGGATTCAAGAGTAAGATACCCTGCCTATTGCAGGAGGTATTTTAAACCTGTAACAATGCTTAGGCCCTAGCTAGTTTTGGTATTATATCACAGTATTGGGAACATTTAAGAATTGCTTGAGGCCCATTGATTGATTGATTGATTGATTTACAAAAGTTATATTTGTAAATTGGACCATTTTTAAGAAGTTTAAGCACTTGGGTTCTCTTAATGTATTCCAGTTTCCTTAACATAGCTCATGTTTTCTGGGTATCTGCGTTATTGAAAAAGTAATTATTTACCTTTAGTTTTGGTCCTTTCTCATTTTATAGCTGATATAGAAACAATGACTTGAGAAAATTCCTGTGGTGAAAGTAGATAATGAAAATTTTTAAACATTTAATCCTGCTCTCCGGTATTGCTGCATAACTTGGAAAATCTGTTCTAGTCACTTAGTGGTAGTGTGTTAAAAAGCTTACATGATCAAAACTTCATCTTACTATGAAAGAAGGAACTTTAAGTTGAAAAAGTGATCTAATTTGTCATCATTATTTGATATTTTAAGTGACTTTCAGTGATGGTGTTGCTTTTATTTCTTTCTAGGTCATTTTAGAATGTCAAATTGCTTTTCTCCACAACCTTAAACTTCCCTCAAATTCTTTTCACTTAAAGAAAAGTGCCCACTACAGCCTTTTCACTGTCTTGTCACTTGAGTTCATAGTTTTCCTTTTAGTATTATTCTAGAAGCCCTTAAATTATCTTTATTCTGCCATTCCAGAAGTGCTTCTCCAAATTATTCTTTCTTTATATAACTTAGATATCTCAAAGACATCAAGGTGAAGGAAATTTTTCTACAGAACTTCTGCATTCAAAAAGTGAATCCTTTTTCCTTTATTAATCTGATGTGAAAGTTAACTCAATGTAGAATCAAGGATAGAGGTTTTTTAAAAAACCCTTTTGACTCTTAATCCTCATTTTAAAACCAAAGATCTGGTGTGGTAGTGCAGGTTAGGAATGGGTGGTCTTGGGAGGTACATAATGATTCTTTGATCTTGGCCTTCCTTCTAGTACTTTGAAAGACTAGCTACACTTTTACCATAAGTTTGAACCTTTAAAGAGCATAGAGGATTGGATATAAATAGTTTTCTGCTCAACTAGATACCCTTTCCATCTCCTGTGAATTAGAAATGTGCCTAATAGGGTAACTTTTACTCCTCTCCCAACACACGGCTTCTCAAGGACATTTTAAATAAAATCTAAATATTTTTAGTCCAGAAAATCCTAAGTTAAAAGTATTTGTTTAATCCCTCTGACTAATTTTGTGAACTTTACCTATGGCGCTTCTTCTTACAGCCATTTTAAAAGTATCCTCCAGTAAGTCAGTGGTCTGTTGCTTTGCAAGTACAAACTTTTTATATCCCAAATAACTGGTTGTGGAGCCAGCTGTGGAGAGATTCTTCAAGTTCCTTAGTGATTAGCCATTATTTTTAAAAGACAACCTAGCTTTGAGATCTAGCTTCCATAGTACTTTCATGGGATTTTAGTTAGTTCTTTTAGAGCAGAGGGGAAGTATGTAAATTATTGTAGTATAAATCTATTTTTAAAGATTAGGTTTATAAAATACCATTCTGAAGCTTTTTAAGAAGGTATCTTGTAATTGGGTTTATTTTAGTTCAGCTCTAAGTGAGACCCCCTTTTAAAAACATTGCCTGACCGTGTTTTATATTCCAAATATAATGTATTAGGTAGTGTGGATGTGACAAAAGTTGCCTTATTTTGTGGGAATTTGTGAAGCCATGATACTTGTAAAGCAGGAATTGTAAAATGATAGCTTTATAAGCAATGTAATGACAGTTCACTTTTTTCTTTTTTGAGCACTACTTCTGTGCCTGGCAATGTTCTGATAAGCAGATTACCTTAGTCATTCACTTTTCACAATATCCTAGAATATGGAGTCATACTAAATTTCAATTTGTGTACCAAGGATTCATGTCGACTAAGTGGCACCTTGGAGTAGAACCTAGGCAGTCTGACAGCAGAGCCTACTTTTCCTAACTTCTCTTTCTGATGTTGTTTAAAACATTGATTGTTTGTATGCGGATTTTTAACTAGTGAAAGGAAAGCTTATTTGCATAAAAAGAAAGAAGTTAATCCCTTACATTTAAAATAACCACAAAGGAGCACAAATATTGATGAATAGAATGTTTCCCTCCCTAAAATTTGGAAACATATTCCTGAAATTTGATTCTTTACTTTTGGGAAATAATGTGAGCTTAGTTTTTTGATAAATGGGGAGCATTCTCTAGAAAAGCCATTCCTGTTGAATCTTAGTTTTTCATGGCTGTAGTACACTTGGAACATGCCTCAAAGCTGGATAAAATGAAATAATTCTATTTTAAACTAATTGTTCACATTTATAACATTTCTAGAAAAGTAGTTTAGAAGCGTGGATATTTTATCATAGAGTTTTATAAAAGCAGTTTTAATGATACAATATATATAATCCAGTTTGGTCCACAGCAGAGATTAGTATGTCTAGCTGATCTCAAGGTCAGTTATTCTTGATCTTTATTAACTCTGTCTTTTCCCTGTCAGGTCTTTTAGTATGTTAATCAAGTTACCCAGTTTTTCCAAGAATGTGCATGGCGTATTTGAGGGCAGGATCAAGCTACAAGGATTCAGAGAAATGTTTTAAATTAAATCATTGTGACTAGTGAATGGTCAAGTGTTTCTACAGTCTGTGATACTGCATATAGATTAACTTCCTAGAGTTTGAATGGTTCAAATATTTTAGCTTTATTTTTGTTAATTCTACTAATTTACTTTGCTACAGGAGTGGAGTCAACATATCAATGGAGCAAGTCACAGTCGTCGATGCCAGCTTCTTCTTGAAATGTAGGAGTTTGAAATACCTTTAAAGCATCTGTAACGTGAATCAGAAACAGCCATTGATTGGTTTTGGGGAGTTCATCATTTACTTGTAATATCCACATTGTTATCACTGCATATAGTTAATAGTGACCGGGCATTACCAGTTACAAACAAATGTTTAGATGGAAACTGATTTCAGAATATTAGATATTCAGTGGTAGTGCTATTTTGTTGTTTAATATTATTTGTAGGGCAAATAAACATTGGCTCTTTTTCTGTAAATTGCAAGAATACTTAAAGATGGCTTTTGATATGTACAGTAGATTCAAGCGTTTTCAATAACAGTAATGCTCTAAAAATATAGAAGATAGAGAAAAGGGAAAAAGTCATTAGAAATTACAAGTTGTCAAACAAAATCCATCAAGATGTATTTTTTGTTTTTGAGACACCTGTGGTTCTGATTTAGCTGCTGGAATAGAATTCCTAAGGAATTTCTCTGCCTAAACACACATACCCTTTGTTCACTGGAGTGCCAGTTTTCACATATACCTAGCTCTCTTGGGGCTTTCTTTTCTTGTGTCACAATTCAACTCTGTTTTTGGTATTGGTATTTAATATTGTAGAAGGAAAATCTGTGGTTGGTCCTTATTTCCCTATATACCCGCATTTCCAATTCCCCATGCAGTACCTTTTCCTTCTTATGACTTAACAAATAAATTTAAAAATTAAACTTCAACATATATTACCTACATTTTCAGTACAGAACAAGCTTATCTTGTTCATTTGGATTAATTTAAACTTCTGGAGGTTTTTTTGGAAGTCTTTGTTTTAAACTGTAATATTTCTAACACTTAAATTCTCTTATAACTTTACTAATAAACTCTGTTTTAAAGGCCAAACAAGGCTATTTTTGTGAAAAGGACAGTTTTATTTTAAAGTTAATTTTCTGGTCTCTTTAAAGCTACCCAGAATGGAATCCTGACAATGATACAGGACATACAATGTAAGTTAAAATTTTTAAGCTCTTGTTTATAAAGGAGATCATTGTAAGGAATTCAGGTTAAACTTTCAAAATTTATAAACAAAACATTTTTTGAGTATTGAATATGAGGGTTTGGTTTAAGTCAGTGGGTAAAAAAAAAATCTTTAGAATTCTGATTGTAGTAATTTTTATTTTATTGCTGTTATAGCTTTTCTGTAGTTAACTTGATGCAAATACTTGCCAAGATTGGAATTATAATCATTAAAGGGGTGTTTTAACAATAGATCTTAATTATTTCTGATGGATCTCTTTGTCGTTCATTATATTTTATGTCTCATGTTACTAGGGGTGATCCATTCATGTTGCAGCAGTCTACAAACCCAGCACCAGGAATTCTGGGACCTCCACCTCCCTCATTTCATCTTGGGGGACCAGCAGTTGGACCAAGAGGAAATCTGGGTGATTATGAAACTTGTTAACTTTCCCTAAGTGCTTTTATCATAAAAATTAAATACGGTGATTAGAAGTAAAAAGTAAAATATGAGCTTGTCGAAAAATTACTCAAAAATAGTATCATATGAAAAGACCTGGTTCTTAAAATACTAATGGTAACCTCTAATTTGTGTTTCAAAGATGTCCTGTTTTTTGAGGCACCCTGGGTGGCTCACTGGTTAAGGATCTTGACTTTTTTTTTTTTTTTTTTTAATTTTTATTTATTTATGATAGTCACAGAGAGAGAGAGAGAGAGGCAGAGACATAGGCAGAGGGAGAAGCAGGCTCCGTGCACCGGGAGCCTGATGTGGGATTCGATCCCGGGTCTCCAGGATCGCGCCCTGGGCCAAAGGCAAGCGCCAAACCACTGCGCCACCCAGGGATCCCAAGGATCTTGACTCTTGATCTCAGCTCAGGTCTTGATCTCAGGGTCATGAGTTCCAACCCTGCATTGGACTCCACGCTGCATGTGGAGCCTACTTTAAAAAAAAAAAAAAAACACAAAATAAGGAATGCTTGGGTGGGCTGGAGTAGGTTAAACATCCCAACTCTTGCTTTCTGCTCATTTCATGAGCCTCAAAGTCATGAGATAGAGCCCCTTGTAAGGCTCTGCACTCAGCAGAGAGTCTGCTGCTCTCTCACTCCTCCCCCCCCTCCAACCCTGGTCTTATGTTCGATCTCTCTCTAAAATCTTAAGGGGAGAAAAAAGAAGGAAGATATCCCATTTTTCACTTACAATAAGTATAAGACTGAAAAAATAATTTTTTCTCATAAAGGTGCTGGAAATGGGAACCTGCAAGGACCAAGACACATGCAAAAAGGCAGAGTGGTCAGTAATACAGCTCTTTCTTTTACTTGTTATTTTGGGAAATGTGATTTAATTTCGAAATCCCTGTAAATTGAATTTGCATTGTAGTCCTGTACGATAGGAAGACTGCTATTATTTTTTAAAAATAAGGCTTTTACATGACTTTAATAATAGTTGTAAGTTTAATTTTCATATACCCCAGAGTATAGAGATATTACCTTGAGTGTAACAAATTTTGCTGTCTATGTGCATAGTATTCCATTTAAAAATAACTGCAGAGGCTTTCTGAACCCCAGTGCATCTTATTTCCTATGTAGTCTTAAAATTCTCTAGAATATTAAGAGTTGTTTTAAATACTTAATCTGTTAGCATTAAACTTTGAAAATTCTAATATATAACTTGTTTCATCCTGATTCTAAAGAGACCTCTTGACTTGATTTTTTTCTTAATGGATAGGAGACAAGCCGAGTTGTTCACATCATGGATTTTCAGCGAGGGAAAAACTTGAGATATCAACTATTACAGCTGGTGGAACCATTTGGAGTCATTTCAAATCATCTGATTCTAAACAAAATTAATGAGGTATGAATAGAAATACATGTAGTATTTATTCATTACTAATATATTTCCTAAAGGAATTATATGATTTTATATTAGAAGAAGAACTCAGTGTAATACTAAGTCATTAACATGGAATGTAATAGAGAAAAAAAATCATTGAACTATTGTCAATAATGTTAATTTCTAGGGAACACCTGGGGTGGCTGAGCAGTTGAGCACCTGCCTTTGGCTCAGGTCATGATCCCATGTCCAGGATTGAGTCCCACATTGGGCTCCCTGCAAGGAGCCTGCTTCTCCCTCTGCCTGTGTCTCTGTGCCCACCGCTGCCTGCCACCCCACTCCAGTGGTGTCTCATGAATAAATAAGTAATCTTTTAAAAATTATGTTAATTTCTAGGCCTAATGGATTATTTAGTAAATCTATTAATTGTTATCCCCCCCCCTTTTTTTTTAAAGATTTATTTATTTATTCATGATAGAGAGAGAGAGAGGGGCAGAGTGTCACAGGTAGAGGGAGAAGCAGGCTCCATGTCAGAGGGAGAAGCAGGCTCCATGCCGGGAGCCTGATGTGGGACACGATCCTGGGACTCCAGGATCGCGTCCTGGGCCAAAGGCAGGCGCCAAACCACTGAACCACCCAGGGATCCCCTATTAATTGTTATCCTTAAGCAGTAAAATTGTCACTGATTACTATAACGACTATAAAAGGATGATGATTCTTTGGGAAGCCATTCCAAACTTTTACCAAAATGGATGCCAAATTAAAGTAGATATAATAAATGACAATTGAGTAGCATGAAGGTAGTAAAATCTGAAATGACCTTTAATAAAATAAATTAGCTGGGCAGCCCGGGTGGCTCAGCAGTTTAGCGCTGCCTTCGGCCCAGGGCGGGATCCTGGAGACCCTGGATCGTGGCCTACATCAGGCTCCCGGCATGGAGCCTGCTTCTCCCTCTGCCTGTGTCTCTGCATCTCTCCCTCCCTCTCTCTCTCTCTCCCTCTCCCTCTCTCTCTCTCTCTCTCTCTCATGAATAAATAAAATATTTAAAAAAATTTTTTTTAAAAAATAGCAATGTTCTGCTTTTAGACTTTTAAAAATGTATTAATATTTATACATTTGTATATCATATTAATGATTAAATATGTCTAGAAAGACTTGGACCTGTTTTTTTTGTTGTTGTTCTTTTGTTTTGGAAATAATTTTGTCCAATTTTAGGCGTTTATTGAAATGGCAACTACAGAGGATGCTCAAGCTGCAGTGGATTATTATACAACCACACCAGCATTAGTATTTGGCAAGCCAGTGAGAGTTCATTTATCCCAGAAGTATAAAAGAATAAAGGTAATTACAGTTTTCTCCAGATTTGTACCACTTTCGCTACTTTAAGTTGTTGCTAATAACTAGAACTACTTAAATTTTTACAACTAATTATAGCATACCTACCACCATTTGACTTAATTTTTTGTTTGTTTGTTTGCTTGTTTTTTAGAAACCTGAAGGGAAGCCAGACCAGAAGTTTGATCAAAAGCAAGAGCTTGGACGTGTGATACATCTTAGCAATTTACCTCATTCTGGCTATTCGGACAGTGCAGTTCTCAAGCTTGCTGAGCCTTATGGAAAAATTAAAAATTATATACTGATGAGGATGAAAAGTCAGGTAATACCACATACAGACGTCTTTAAGGAAGATGATAAGGGAAGAGAGGGAAAAATCAGAGAGGGAGACAAACAATGAAACAGTTAACTACAGGAAACAAAATGAGTATTGCTGGAGGGGAGATGATTGGAGGAATGGAGTACCTGGGTGATGGGCATTTAGGAGGGCATGTGTTGTAATTAGTACTGGTTGTTGTATGGAACTAATGAATCACTGAATTCTGCCTCTGAAACTAATAATATACTATATGTTAATTTAAATAAAATATCTTAAATTTTTAAGGTTATTAGAGGGCTTTAAGGTTTTTTTGTATCTTCATTTTTAATAAAGGGAGAATAATTTTCTTTTAATTTTTATTTATTTATGATAGAGAGAGAGAGAGAGGCAGAGACATAGGCAGAGGGAGAAGCAGGCTCCATGCACCAGGAGCCCAACGTGGGATTCAATCCCGGGTCTCCAGGATTGCACCCTGGGCCAAAGGCAGGCGCTAAACTGCTGCGCCACCCAGGGTTCCCGAAAGGGAGAATAATTAAATTTACCTTCTCATAAACTTTCTTTGCCAAACTGCTAAATGGTCATTAAAAAAAAAAAACTACAGTAGATTCTCAGTGTGTAAAACACTGAAAAACTGTAAAGTGGAAAGTAAAGATGGTATCACTGTTTGTTTCCAAGGTTTGCATCCAAAAAAATCTTTTCTGTATGTATGTAGGTATATTGTTTCTTTCTTGGCTCAAGTGATATTATACTGTTGCTTTCTACTTTATATGTGATTCCATTGAGTAAAACTAATTTCCTGAGTGGATGGATATTTAGAGTTTTTTGGACTGTACCTTTGGTGCTATGGACTTGGCAGCTTGTAAATGTTTATATATTTGTATCATAATTGAAGGATAGAATTTCAGAATTGGAATGTTGTATTCTGATACTTTCTTTACTTTGATATTGCCAAATTGGTCTGCAAAAAATACCAGTTTATAATCACACCAGCATTGTCCAAGAGTGCTTTGCTAACACTGGGTATTTTAGCCTTTACAAGTTTAAGTGAATTGAATGGGTTGGATTACGTCATTCACTTGTGGTTTTCGTCTTAAAATTTCAGAGTAAAGAGCATCTTTATTTTGTTGTCGTTAATGCTTTTGTAACGCCATTCTGAGTTTGTATCTTTCTAGGCTTTTTTTTTTTTTTTTTAAATTTTTTTTTTTTTAAATTTTTATTTATTTATGATAGTCACACAGAGAGAGAGAGAGGCAGAGACACAGGCAGAGGGAGAAGCAGGCTCCATGCACCAGGAGCCCGACGTGGGACTCGATCCCGGGTCTCCAGGATCGCGCCCTGGGCCAAAGGCAGGCGCCAAACCGCTGCGCCACCCAGGGATCCCTCTTTCTAGGCTTTTTAAGCTAATTTCTTTCTTGCCTTATTTTGAGTAATACCTTCTAAGCTGATTGCTTTAATTATTTTATGTGTGTGTGTGTTTTAGGCCTCCATATAGATGTTTTAATGTTTGTTGCTACTTTGTGTAAATCTCTGATAAAATATTTTTTTTTTAATTGGGTGACTTTTAACTTTTAGGGGATCTCTGTGTTAAAGACTAAATTTTCGGGATCCCTGGGTGGCGCAGCGGTTTGGCGCCTGCCTTTGGCCCAGGGCGCGATCCTGGAGATCCAGGATCGAATCCCACATCGGGCTCCCGGTGCATGGAGCCTGCTTCTCCCTCTGCCTGTGTCTCTGCCCCCCTCTCTCTCTGTGTGTGTGTGTGTGTGACTATCATAAATAAATAAAAGAAAAAAAAATAAAAAAAAAAAGACTAAATTTTCGTAACAGACTGGAAAAAATAATAAGCACCAGAGTTATATGCAGGTCTTTGAAAACTAATGTCCCTGTTTCTTTTTCTTTTTTTTTTTTTTAAGGCCTTTATTGAGATGGAGACCAGAGAGGATGCAATGGCAATGGTCGACCACTGTTTGAAAAAGGCCCTTTGGTTTCAGGGGAGATGTGTGAAAGTTGACTTGTCTGAAAAATATAAAAAGTTGGTACTGAGGGTATGTAGTAGTGGATTTATCATCCTTATAAAGCTTATTTCACATATTTCAAGCCACCACATTTTTATAAACATTTTTATTTGCTAAGAATATAGGATTTGGTTATTTAAAGATAGCAACCTTTTTTCCCCCAGTATTCTTCAGTACAAGTTTTTGGCTTGTTTGTTAATGGTGTTACGTACAAAAACTCCTACTTTTATCTATCTTATTTAAGATTTTATTTGAACAGAGTTCTACCAAAATGTTTATTATCCATTGCTCTACTGCTCTGTTGAAATGTTGATTGTAATGAACTGCTTACTGTGGTCAGCTTACATTCTTAGGTATGGTTAATGGGATTGAATAAGCTTAGTTGATGATATAAAGGTTGTTCCTCAACCATTTGTTAATTGGATAATTATATAACCTGTACATGAACATACTCTAATGCATTTATTTAACTGATACAAAATTTTGTCTTGTAGATTCCCAACAGAGGCATTGACTTACTGAAAAAAGATAAATCTCGGTAATTTCATTTTGTGTGTGTGTATACACTGGTATATTCAACTTCTGTTTTCCAACTCAGGAGAATTAATTGAGGGGATATCCTTTTGATTCTAGGAAGAGATCTTATTCTCCAGATGGCAAAGAATCTCCAAGCGATAAGAAATCCAAGATTGATGGTTCCCAGAAGACTGAAAGTACGACTGAAGGTAAAGAACAAGAAGAGAAGTCAGGTGAAGATGGTGAAAAAGATGTAAAGGATGACCAAGCTGAGCAAGAACCTAATATGCTGCTTGAATCTGAAGATGAGCTACTCGTAGATGAAGAAGAAGCAGCAGCACTGCTAGAAAGTGGCAGTTCAGTGGGAGATGAGACAGATCTTGCTAATTTAGGTGACGTGGCTTCTGATGGGAAAAAGGAACCTTCAGACAAAGCTGTCAAAAAAGATGGAAATGCCAGTGCTTCGGCAGCTGCAAAGAAAAAGCTAAAAAAGGTAAAGGAAGATTGTATATATGGACCTGTTTTGATAGAGAACTAGGTTAGATAAATATTTCATATTATTTATACTGGCAGAGTCAGATTAGAGAATTATTCATTTATATTAGAAAAATCAGTTATGAACCATAATAATAAATATTTAAAAGTAAACTCTGCAATAAATAGGTTAAATGAGACTTTTTATAATAGTTGTTAAAAAGTGCCAACTTCACAGAAGGAAATTTTTAGTAAGGAAGGAGGAAGACTTACATCTATATATATTTGGGTATTGTAGTGGTAGCATGTAAGGACTAGTAGGCGGCCTTGTAGTCAGCTTTTTTTTTTAAAGATAGGATATGGGACTCCTGGGTGGTTCAGCGGTGAGCATCTGCCTTCAGCTCAGGGCGCCATCCCAGAGGCCGGGATCGAGTCCCCCCAGCAGGCTCCTTGCAGGGAGCCTGCTTCTCCCTCTGCCTGTGTCTCTACCTTTCTCTGCATGTCTCTCATGAATAAAATAATAAATAAAATCTTAAAAAAATAAAAAGAATAGGAGCTTATAATTGATCCAAGATACTTAAAACATTTTACCACTCATTTAAAAGTTATTAAACTTGGGGCACTCGACTGGCTCAGTCAGTGGGGCATGCAACTCTGAATCTTGGGGTTGTGGGTCCGAGCCCCAGGTTGGGTGTAGAGATTACTTAAAAATAAGTAAATAAAAATTGTTAAACTTGAAGAATTTTCCTATTTGAGACACATAAGCTTGATCAGATAATTGAGTAGCTTTTAAGACATTTTTCTTCGAACAGTTGTCACAGATAAGCATATAAGGTGAATACAAATATAAAAATACATAGAGCATAAAGAATAGTAAAACAAAACAGCATGGTGTGCTGATTATCTACATTAAGGATTAGAGCACTAAAATGCCCTTTGAAGCCCCTTATGTTAAATGGGTCTCATACAGTGAGATCCATTGGTTCCTTATAAGCAATGTTCAGCTATTGGAAGACTAATTTTTACCTCCAGATTTTGATGGCTTGGTCACATAACTTAGCCTTAAAGTTATTTTTTGGCTGAAGTGAATGATTGTTGTGTAATACACTTGCACCCTTAAGAGCAGATATTTATTACATGATATAAATTTTTCTAAGCTTTATTTATGCTAATGAACTTAATCCTCCTTGTAACAGTAAGCACTAGCTACCTTTGTTAACCCAATTTTATAAATGAGAAAATTCAGGCATAGAGAAATTCCGTAAATTGTCCTTGGTCATATTGCTTGTAAGTGGCAGAGTCAAAATTTAAACATAGGCAGTCATGCTCTCCAGAGCTTGATTTCCCCCCCCCCCCCCTTTTTTTTTTTTTTTTAATTTATGTAGTCATACAGAGAGAGAGAGGCAGAGACATAGGCAGAGGGAGAAGCAGGCTCCATGCACCGGGAGCCTGACGTGGGATTCGATCCCGGGTCTCCAGGATCGCGCCCTGAGCCAAAGGCAGGCGCCAAACCACTGCGCCACCCAGGGATCCCTTTTTTCCCCCTTTTTAAACCACTATTTTATTCTGAGTGTTCTCTAAATAACAGTTGTATCATAAGATACTGTCTTCCAAAGGATACCATGGAACTATTTTTTATCAAATCACATCTTTGATATAGTCCCCTGCAGCATAATAGTTTTAAGAAGTGTAGACTATAATGTCCTCTCCGATTTATTTTCTGCTCTTCATGTTGAGGCAAGCCTTTAATTATTTAGTTTTAAAACCAACAAATTTGTTAAAACAAATCCGTGATTTTGGGGGAGAAAGGAAAAAGTCAGCATTTTGAGAGAATAAAGACAAAGACGCTATCCCTTTCCCTTCAAGTAAAACAAATGGAAGGGATGCTGCAGGATAATTGTTGCAGAGTAAATTTGTCTTTCTTAACAGCGTCGTTTCCCAGGGAGTATGGAAGGTTTTGTCACTCTAGATGAGGTTGGTGATGAGGAAGATTCGGAACTTCAGAAACTTCGTAAATCGGGCATGGCATTTAAATCTGGTGACAAAAATGATGATGGTTTGGTTGAAATTAAGGTGGACAAGATCGAGGAACTTGATCAAGAAAACGAAGCAGCGTTGGAAAATGGAATTAAAAATGAGGAAAATACAGAACCAGGCGCTGAATCTGCTGAGAGTGCTGATGATCCCAGCAAAGATACAAGTGAAAATGCAGATGGCCAAAGTGATGAAAACAAGGAGGACTATACAATTCCAGATGAGTA
This sequence comes from Vulpes lagopus, assembly GCF_018345385.1. NCBI lineage: Eukaryota > Metazoa > Chordata > Mammalia > Carnivora > Canidae > Vulpes > Vulpes lagopus. Next base: position 105,666,775 of record NC_054830.1, on the reverse strand, counting down.
TAGAATTGGACCATATCAGCCCAATGTTCCTGTTGGTGAGATTTAAGGCTTTCTTCTTCCCCTCTCACCCTTCCCAAGTTATTAGTAAATAAGATTTTTAAATTGGTCTTAAGTAAACTCTGATACCATTTAAAATTTACTTCTCTGCAGAATAATTTGTAAATTTTAATTAATATATTGTTTTCCAGTTAACCAACTCTCATTTTGTATTATCTTTTGTTATCATTTCACAATATGTTCTTTCCCCGCGTAATTCCCCACGTAAAGGTTTCTGAGTATTTCGTATTGCTTTTTATCTTTTATATTACTGTCTTTTCAAGAATACAAGTTAGGTATGGGACCTTAAACATCAGTTAAGTAAAATTAACTAATGATGTCATGGTTTTTGTTTTGTTTTAACTTAGGCTATATTGGACTTCTCACAAATATTCTCTCATTCAAATAATATTGATGGAAAAAAAGATTTGGGAACGCTAATGAAAAATTTCGATTTACTAAATTTTTAAGAATGTATGTTTGTGTTCTAGGTATAGACTATGTGATACCTAAAACAGGGTTTTACTGTAAGCTGTGTTCACTCTTTTATACAAATGAAGAAGTTGCAAAGAATACTCATTGCAGCAGCCTTCCTCATTATCAGAAATTAAAGGTAAGGCTGAATATACAAGAGAGTTTTTTTATTAAGTCATGTAAATTTATGCAAAGTAAAGTGTGTATGGTGCTTTCTGTAGACCCATTGCAGTGCCTTCTCCTGGAAGTGACACTTACTTCTTTGTTGATGGGCCTTAAGCAGTTTAATGCATTTCTAGAAACATTTATTGAGCCTTTTTTTATAGTACATTCTAATTAAAAATTGAATGATATTCTAGCCGTGTTATAAATTCTGATATAATCAGAGTTATCTCAGTATTTTCAAGTGAATGTTTGACTAATTTCTCTAATTTGGAAGAATCTGGAGTGGAATCAATAAAAAGCTGTTTCAATTTTATGAGGTGCCATGTCACTTCATACTTAATGATTTTTACAGTTGACATTAAATTATTTATTAATAATGATATTCTGTGACTTTTATGATGAGATATAAGGATAAATAAATAATAAAATGTAATGAAGCATAACACATTTCTATTTGGATCTTTTGAAATTTGGTATTTTAGTTGACTTCTTGAAAGACGAAGTGTTAAAACAGATAATGGGGAAAAACATGAAAGGAGGTAACTCATTAATTACAAAAATCCTGTTTTTTTTTACACTTTTTAATTATAGTAGAGAGCTACTAAAGTATTCCGTCATCAAACGTATTCTGTATGTTGATGTAGATGGATGAAGATAACCATAAATTTGGTGGGGGTGGGGGAATGATAGCCTTTAATTTAGGAAATCATGCCAGTCCTTGGCTGTGTCACTAATTTGAAATGTAAGTGTTCTTTGCTACCTAGATGTGTCTTAACATTTAGCATATGAAAAAAGAGTGGTGGCTTAATTCCATTAGTAGTAGAAATTATGTATTACATAGAAGAGTATTCAAGTACAAAAATTGTATTGGTGTTTGATACTTTATAGATGATATGCTTTCTAATATTTTCTAGATATTCTGATTTTCATTTGTTCTATTGTGGCTCTTTATTATTTCTATTTTAAGGAAACTTTGTCAACTTCATTAAAATTTATTATGCAGTATAGTATTTTGCTAATGCGAAATGAGTTGATAACTTCTTGAGTGGTTTTTTTTTTTTTTTTTTTTTTTTTTTGAGGATATTATAATGGCTTTTAACCCTCTCATCAATTGGTAGTAACTATAGACTTGAGAAATTCTACCCAGAATTAAAGAAATTGAGTGATTTAGATTTTGGGGGGAAGAACATTACTTATTCATGTCTTAATATGTCCAAGAACTCTAGAAATTACAGGTGCAGTACAGGGGTCACTGCTTTTGTAAATGAGGGGTTTTTTGGAACATAGCCACAGTCATTCATTTTATTATTATTTATGGCTGATTTTATTCCCACAACAGCAGAATTGAGTAGTTGAACCAAAGAACAGCCCACAGACATATTTACTGCCTTTCTAAGAAAATGTTTCCCCACTTTAATGAAAGCTCACTAGTTGAATAAACCCATGTTATTTTAACTACTGTGTTCTTGGAGCAGTGTCAGTTCACCTATGCGAGTGTGGTCTTTGTTTTCTTATCTCTGCAATTTAATGTTAATTGTAAACTTAAATAATCTTTACATTTTACTGTTTTTTTTCACATGTCCTACTGTGGTATATACTCTGATCTAGTTTAGTATTGTACACTTACTTAACAAGAATAACTGAATCTTTAAAATAGTGATAGTTATGTTAAATTATGCTCAAATTCATAAATCTGGATAGAATATTTTGGAAGTTATCCATTTAGGTTTTCTTAGGTGACTTAATCACTCTAATTACTTTTTCTTTTCAGAAATTTCTGAATAAATTGGCAGAAGAACGCAGGCAGAAGAAGGAAGCCTAAGATGTGCAAGAAGCTTAATGATTTCAAAGAAAATAATGGTTCTTTGTTTTTAATGTTAACCTTTTTTAAATACAATACTGATAGTTAGAAGAAAACTATTGTACTCTTTTGTTTTAGTGGAAAAATAATAGATGTCTGTTCATGTGTTACGTGTTATAGCAAAAATACATATACGGTTAAGTTAATGAAGAATTTTTTGTTTTATCAGAATGGTAACAGACCGAAGTACTTTGTAGAGACTGACTCGTAAGCTACTTAAGACAACTTGCACCAAGAAAAAAGATGTAGAATCATTCAGAGAAATGAAATTTAGTTCCAAGCTTCAAAGAAATGTCAAAACTTTTGATTCCATTCAATAAAGAACAAAACCAATTGTATTTTTATTACTTTCATCTGAAACATTCCACATTTTAATCTGAGCCTTGCAGACTTTTCATTTGGAGTTTGAAGCTTTTTTGGTTGCTTTTTATTTGGAGATCTTCACTAATATGAGATTGGCAATTAAAAAGCAGGTGCAGTTTTCTTTTAATGTCATGCTGTTGTTAGGTAATAAGAAATACTAAGTAATTGGCTTTAGATTTTTGTAATTTTTTCCCATAAGTTCCTGCTAGATTTCGTATTCTAGTAGTCAATGTATTTTCAGTGAAATGTAAAAATATTCCCGTTCTCTTTGAGCAGTATTAATTTCTTGAGATCTTATTGCTTGTCACTTGAATCCTGTAGCTGTCATACATCTGGTATAAGCAACATTTGATTTTTGAAGTGTGTAGACCATCTCTTCATATTTCAAGATGTAATTTTACATTTCTGCATTTTAAAAACAGTTTGGCCATAATCTAGACGCACGCTTCTAATTCATATACCTGCACATGTGACCTTTGTGAACAGAAATTTGCATGTATAATCTGTGTTTACTTGTAACTTTCTGGTAATATACTGCTTATATCTGTGGATTCAAGTTTCTGAAGTGAATACCAATAAAAAAAAAAAACCTAGGCCATGTTCATTGGTTATACATGTTTGGAATGTTAACCAATATTTTTGTCAGTTGTGGTTTTTATTCACTGTTACACTTTTTTGCATGCTTTAACAAATTATTACATTTTTAATCTAGAGTGTTCTAAAGACTGCTACTAAAGATCTGAGTTTTAAAGTTTTTGGTGCTGGTGGATTTCTTGTTCCTGTTACATAAAAATGAGGCTATTCATTATCTTTAAAAACCTCTGGAGGTTAAAATACTGAGGGTGAAGAAATGGCAAAAGCTCATGTTTAGACCTAAGTATCAAAGTTGGAATTAACGTGGAATATCAAGAATTAGTTCTACCAGCTTTTCAAAATCTTTTGGGGTTCTTGCTGTGTAAGGGATTTACCTATTGTCAAAAAGCAAATTTTTAATTTAAAAAATACAAGAACTTATTAGGAATTCTCTTTGAGACTAGGTTTTAATGTATTTAAAGGACATAATCAAGATTTCATGGTGTATCTCTGAAAGGCAGTTAAAGTTTTTTTAATGTGACATGCACAAAAAATCCTTGCCAGTTTATTTCTGCAGTTTAATTTTGGCCTTTACTAATTACCAACACTTCTGTTTGATTGTAACTGTTAACTAACAGCAAGCAAAACAAAGCATTATGTGTGTTTCAGAATCCCTACTTGTTTCCTGTCAGTGATAGCCTTTTTTTTCATAGTTCATACTTTGTTGGCTGTATCAAGCTATAGAAGAGAAAGTTCAGTATCTTCATTTGCTAATATTTGGAAAGCAAAAATTCTCAGAAATATGCTATTAGTAATTCCCAGATTATGGCAAACCTTTTTTCATAGGAATGTTTTCACTTAAACCTGGTAGAAAATTTAAGAACATTTTTTCCACCATCATTTTAATTTTAGCCTTTAGTTTAATCTTAATGTTAATCCTCTGTGAAGGAAATTCCTTGAGTTTGTATTGATTTTTTTTTTTTTAAGCCTACTTTGGTAAATTTGGATTTGATTGTGAATTTACTAAAGACTGGAGTTGGCCAGCTATATTGATTTAGGTCTCCTAAAAATTTGATTTAAAATTTTATTAATGAAGAAGGTGAATTTCTCACCAGAGTACACGGTCTTTTTTTTTTTTTTTTTTTTTTTTAAGATTTTATTTATTTATTCACGAGACAGAGAGCCACAGACACAGGCAGAGGGAGAAGCAGGCTCCCTGCCAGAAGCCTGACGTGGGACTCGAAGCCTGACATGGAACCAGGGTTCCCCAGGATCATGCCCTGGGCCGAAGGCAGGCACTAGACCACTGAGCCATCCAAGGATCCCTCAAATTTTAAAGTTAATGAGGCTGGTGGCGTGTAGTACAAGTCTGCAGGAATGCTACAGAACATTTTTTAAATAGAACAATGGGGTTCTTGCCTGGCTTAGTGGGGCATGCAGACTTGATCTTGGGATTGTGAGTTTGAGCCCCACATTGGGTGGTGGAATCTACAGATTCCCCCCCCGCCCCCCCAAAAAAATCTTCGAAACCGAATCAGAATAGTAAAGTGGTCCGGTCTATGTGGGTTATTTAAGATCATTTGTACTAGGGCTAGCAGCGGCTGTGTGCTCTTCTATTGTTTCCATTATAGAATATGGCTTAGTGTAACTGAAAGTTCAAATATTGAGCAGTCAGGCGTTTAGGATTGGGTATTCCCTGGTAACTAATCTATTTGTTGAGCTGGGGTTTTAAATGCCCTTCCAGGGTACCTGGTTGACTCAGTGGGTAGAGCATGTGACTCGATCTCAAGGTTATAAGCTCTAGCTCCATGTTGGGTGTATAGATAATTTTTTAAGAGCATTACCTGGTAGAGGAAGGGTAGATAGAGAGCCCAGAACAGGGCTTCATCTCACAACCCTGTGATAATGACCTGAGCCCAAATCAAGAGTGGATGCTTAACCTCACTTGAGCCACCCAGGTGCCTCAAAAATCTAAAAAAGTGAAATAAAATAAACCCTTTCACTTCTATGCAAGTCCTGTGATGGGTACGGGTGAGGCCAAGATGGTTAAAGTAAGCACTAGAATACAAACAAAATGATTTTCCTTTAGTGATTCTGATGTTATGCAGCAGAATTACATGGAGGCTTTGTTAAAATACGGGTGTGCTCCACTAGAAATTTCAATTTGTGTTCCTCCTTGTTTGGGGTGATCTTCATATTTGTATTTTAACAAGTTAACAGGTGATGGTCATGTCAAGCGAAAAGGCCACACTTTGATAGTTTTACCTGTAGCTAAAGACGTATGGGCTAGGCAGTTGTAATCACACGTGCTTCAGGTACTCTTGCTTGAAGTACTGTTTTTGTTCCCTTTCCAAACCTAGAACTGGGGAAATGCTAGAAAATAATCACCAACGCAGGGGGCCTGGGTGGTTAAGATAGTTGAGTGACCAACTTCTGGTTTCAGCTCAGGTCATGATCTTCGGGCCCTGAAGGAGTCTCCCTATCTCTGCCCCTCCCCCCACTTACTCCTCTAAAATTTTTTTTAAAATAAAACCACCAGTGGAAGAGACCCTATTTTGGAACCTTACATACTGCTTTCCTATTTGTGTCTTATCTTGCTCAGAACCTTAAAGTCTTGTAATTTTCTGGGGGACTTGGTACAATCGACATTTCAAGGAAAATTACTGGAGCAGTAATAAAATTACTGAAGTCTTGGGAATAACTATTTTGCCTGGCTAAATGTTTTTCCTTTTTTTATTTTTCCACTGTGTTGCTTAACATAGTAACTCATGAAAACTTGGTGATAACTAGTTTGTTGAAGTTTCAAGTGAGTGGCAAAATGGAAACGACTACCTCATCACTCAAGTACATCTAACTTGCTGATTAACGAGTTGATACAGGGCGGAGCTCAACTACAGTACTAATTACTAGGTAGAAGTCTGAAGATAAAAATTAAATTACAGAGATTAGATTGAAAAAATACAGTGAGAATTGTTGAAAGATAATATATGATTAGCTTTTAAAACTATGTTAACATACTTTAAAGTATGTTAAATTTGTTAAAATTTTTAGGCCTGGCTTTTCTGTGAATTTAAAAGTTCTAGCCTTAGAAAGTTTTATAATTTCTACACATTATTTAAGAACTCTCTAAAGGGAATCCCTGGGTGGCTCAGTGGTTTTGCGCCTGCCTACAGCCCAGGCAGGGCATGATACTGGCGTCCTGGGATTGAGTCCTGCGTCGGGCTCCCTGCATGGAGCCTGCCTCTCTGTGTGTGTCTGTTTTTCATGAATAAATAAAACCTTAAAAAAAAAAAAACTCTAAAGCTAGATGTACAGTAGGGAAAATGAAAACTAAGTGAAAAGGAAAAGGAAAGGTACGTGAGGTCTTATTATTTATTGGATCTAGTAGACAGAAAATGGACATTAATGTGTACCCCAATAGCATGTGTAAACTTGGAGTGAGAGTGGCATTAAGTACAGCTTTAATGACCTGATCGGTGATGTCCCTGTGCTTCATGCATGGTAACGATGAAATACTGGTTCTTTTTATTTATTTATTCATGATAGACACAGAGAGAGAGACAGAGACACAGGAGGAGGGAGAAGCAGGCTCCATGCCGGGACTCCAGGATCATGCGCTGGGCCAAAGGCAGGTGCTAAACCGCTGAGCCACCCAAGGATCCCCTGAAATACTGGTTCTAAAGGCCTGGTGCAAATGGAATAAGTGAAGAGCAGCAGGAATGTGTCTTACCTTTGATTAGGACAGTACTCAAGTTTCAATTATTGCGCTTGTCTATTTTTGTAAGGCAGGACCATTTATGTGCCTAACTTTGCCAGGGTGGTTATGTCAGAAGTAGTGGTTTCTTGTCTGCTATTTGACTCCAGATTTAAATGACCTTTTTTCCTTCACCTTTTTTTTTTTTTCTTAAGATTTTATTTATTCATGAGAGCCAGAGACACAGGCAGAGGAAGAAGCAGGCTCTTTTAGGGGACCCTGCTGTAGGACTTGATCCCAGGACCCTGGGATCACAACCTGAGCCAAAGGCAGACGCTCAACTTCTAAATCACCCAGGCATCCCTTTTCCTTCACTTTTAGAGTTGGCTCTAGGGGTTCCCGGCTTGTTTGGGTGGTAGAGCATGCATCTCTTTATCTTGGGGCTATAAATTCAAGCCTTATGTTGGGCGTAGAGATTATTTGAAAATCTTAAAAGAAGTTGGCTTTGAACATCAAAAGGCATTAGTAATTGGATTCCAGCTACTTTCTTGGCAACCGCAAGTCTATATGGACTTCCTTTTTCTTATTACTCCACTTGTATAGGTAATCCCAAGTTTATGCTCTCTTGTGTATGAGTTCTGTAGTCTATTTTATGGTGTCATGAGAGCCTGTGGGGAGGTGTTATTAGTGTGGTGGATGGTAAAGCTGAAGTGGTCCCTCTAATTCATTTTCCTGATTGTGGCTACTTCTCACAAGTGCTAGGTGTGTGTCTGACTTTTTTTTAAGATTTTAGAGCACACAAGTGGGAGGGGCAGAGAGCGAGGAGCGAGAGAAGCACACTCCCCACTGAGCTCCGAGTCCCACGAGGGGCTCCATCACAGGACCCTGAAATCATGACCTGAGCCACCCAGGTGCCCACAGGCCCCTCTTATCAGCTGGGAAGGGCTTGGCCCAACCTAGAGGAACTGTCTCTGCCCCTCAGTATCCTGCAGTATGTAGGCACATACCACCCTTCTTTAAAAGCCTTTACCTGCGCCACAGCTACACTTTAGTTTGTAAGCCCTGTTCATCCGGCTTAATTAACCTATACAAATTTGATCCTCTTTATTATTTTTTTTAAAAGATTTTTATTTATTCATGGGGAGGGAGAAGCAGGCCCCATGCAAGGAGCCCGACGTGGAACTCAATCCCAGTACCCCAGGATCTCACCCTAGGCCGAAGGCAGGCGCAAACCCCTGAGCCACCCAGGGATCCCCTTGATCCTCTTTTTAACTCAATGTTTTTTGGTTTCTTTTTGGAATTTTTTTGTAAAATACAATTTATCATCTTAACCATTTTTTAAAAAGATTTTATTCATGAGAGACAGAGGCAGAGACACAGGGAGAAGCAGGCTCCATGCAGGGAGCCTGATGTGGGACTCGATCCCAGGTCTCCAGGATCAGGCCCCTGCCCAAAGGCAGCGCTAAACCGATGAGCCACCTGGGCTGCCCTCATCTTAACCATTCTTCAGCACATAGTATAGTGGTATTACATTCACTTTGTTCTTCAACCATCATCCATCCCCATAACTTCATCTTGTAAAACTGAAACTATTAAGCAATAGCTCTCCATCCACTCCTGGTGCCTCACAACCATCATTACAATTTGTTTTTGTGATTTTGACTGTCTCATAGAAGTGGAATCCTACAGTATCTGTCTTTTCATCTTTTTTCACTTAGGATACATAAGTTTCATCCATGATGTAGTATATTGCAGAATTTCCTCCTCAGAGGCTGAGTAATACCTCATTGTATATATATTCCATGTTTTGCTCATTCATTCATCTGTTGATAGACTTGGGCTGCCTCCACATTTTACCTTTTGTCAATGCTGTTACGAATGTGGGTGTATGAATATGTCTGAGACCCTGTTTTCAGTTCTTTTGGGTATATGCCTTGAAGCAGTATTGCTGGATCATCATGTGGTAATGTTATTTTTAAATTTTTGAGGAGCTTCCATACTGTTTTCCACAGCAGCTGTACCATATTACATTTCCAAATGCATAAGGGTTCCAGTCTCTACATTCTTGCCAACACTTACTATTTTTTACTTGATAGTAGCTATCTTAACGGATGTGATGAGGTGGTATCAACTTTTCTAGGAAAAGATCATGCCACTTACTGCCTTGTGTGTCTAGGACTGTGCTAGCACGTAGTAGGCATTCAAAATTTATTGCATATTGCTTTTGTATCCTCACCTGGATTGCAAATATTAAGATCAGGAACCGTAGCTTACCCCCACAGTGCTAGGCCCTTACTAAAGATTCAGTAATGCTGGGATACATGCTATTCCCAGCTTCCCTATGATACAAGAGAGCATAGGGACAAGGCCATTACTAAACTGCTAAAGGGGGGATCCCTGGGTCACTCAGTGGTTTGGCACCTGTGTTCAGCCCAGAGCATGATCCTGGAGTCCAGGGATCGAGACCCACATCGGACTTCCTGCATGGAGCCTGCTTCTTTGAACTCTGCTTGTATCTTTGTCATCTCTCTGTCTCTCATGAATAAAATCTTAAACTGCTATAGGAACATAAGGTGAGTTTTATTCCAAGTGTGGGTTTTTTTCCTGAGATAAATGGAATTGACAATTCAGACCATAAAAACTATACAGAAGACAGGAAATCCTTTAAAATCTGAACTATTGGGGATCCCTGGGTGGTGCAGCGGTTTGGCACCTGCCTTTGGCCCAGGGCGCGATCCTGGAGACCCGGGATCGAGTCCCATGTCGGGCTCCCGGGGCATGGAGCCTGCTTCTCCCTCTGCCTGTGTCTCTGCCTCTCTCTCTCTCTCTGTGACTATCATAAATAAATAAATAAAAATTAATAAAATAAAATCTGAACTATTGTTTATTCTAAGCTTTGAAACCTAGAGATACCATGCAACCTCCTGAATGCTGAGGAACTAGCCTTCCTTTCCCTTGAAGGAAACTTTCCACTAGTCCCTCCCAGGTGGAAGTGGCCCTGGCTCCACCTGAGGCTGGAGACCTAATGGAACTCATTATCCTGAACCCTGGGCCCAAGGGTCCCGTGAGGGCAGCTTTCCACTGCCATCTCCGGGAAGGGCTTGAGAAGCCAGCTGCTCAGGAGGTTCCCAGGGGCCCTAGAATGTGCTGTCCAGCTTTAGGGGACACAGGCCTCCCTGGAGTGTCCTCTGGCAGCTCACTTCTCACCTCAGGGAGTGGAAGCAGGTGTCTCAGCAGTGGTGGCGGCGCCAAGGGAAAGTAGGCTACTTTCCTCTGAGGATAAAGCTCCCCTTGACTTTTCTCACCACTAGGCAGGCCTCCCTCTCCCAGAGGCCTGGGAGACTCCGCCTCCCCAGCAGTTGTATGGGGCGTAGGGGAAATGAGCTGGCCTGAGTTCTGAGGCTCAGGCCTTCCTAGAAGGCTAGCTTTTCTTTTCTTTTTTTTAAAGATTTATTTATTGGGATCCCTGGATGGCTCAGCGGTTTGGTTCCTGCTTTCAGCCCAGGGCGTGGTCCTGGAGTCTCGGGATCGAGTCCCACGTCGGGCTTCCTGCATGGAGCCTGCTTCTCTCTCTGCCTCTCTCTGTCTCTGAGTAAATAAAATCTTTTTTAAAAATTTTATTTATTCATGAGAGACACAGATTGAGAGGAGAGGCTGAGACACAGGCAGAGGGAGAAGCAGGCTCCTCACTGGGAGCCCGATTCAGGACTCGATCCCCAATCCGGGGATCATGACCTGAGCCAAAGGCAGGCGCCCAACCTCTGAGCCACTCAGGCGTTCCAAGGCTAGCTTTTCTATGAAGGGAGTTAAAACCTGTCTCCCCACAAGGTGTGGAGAGGATGTCCCAAGCACTGGAAGGCCTCTGGGACACCACAGTTCCTGAGTGCAGCTCTCCACTGGCCCCTTCCATGAGGAAAGTCAAACCTCTCAGCCCAGCAGACAGAGGAGCCTGGGCAGTTTGGCAAGCCTGTGGGCTTCAGTGTGAGAACCAGACCCTTCTGGAAGGAACCTTTTAATGTGCCAGCTCTCACATCTGAGGGAGGTTAGCCAGCTAGCTCCACCCTCGGTAGTGGATAGGCAAGGGCAGAGGCCAGGTAGTTTTCACTGAGAAAGCATCTTTCCTGTCCTGGCCTGCAACTTTCAAGTAGCCTACCACTGGAATGAGTTACAACCTCTCTCAACAGTAGGATTAAAGTGTAGGTAAGGTTTGGGGTGAGGGTAGATTAGGTGTAGTGGTAGAGGTAGGGATAGGAGTAGGAGCTGAATTAGGCATAGCACTAGGGTTAGGGGTAGGAGTAGTGTTTGGGGTAAGGTTAGATTTAGGGGGAGGGGACGTGGTTTAGGTTAGGGTAAGGATAGGATTTGGTGAGAATTGGGGTAAGGGTACGCATAAGTTTAGAGGTGGGTGTAGAGTCAGGGCTAGATTTGGGGTTCAAGTAGGGTTAGGAGTAGGTGTAGGGTAAAGGGTAAGAATAGGGTTAGGGTAGGGGTAGGGTAGGGTGATGCTCAGGGGTAGGCATAGGGACAGCAATATAGTTAGGGTTAGGGTTTAGGGTAAGGTGTTAGGGTTCAGATAAGGGGTTAGGGTTAGAGTTAAGGTTAGGGTTCAGGTTCAGGTTACAGTTAGGGTTAGGATCCGGGTGTGGGTATAGGTTTGGGTTCAGGTTCGGGTTTACAGTTAGGGTTAGGGTTTGGGTTTAGGGATTAGGGTTTGGATTACGGTGGTCATTAGTGTTCAGTTGTATGTGTTAGGGGCTTGTGGTGGGTGTTTGGTTTTCTGTTAGTAATAGGTTTAGTGTTATTGGTAGGTTAAAGTTAGGATTAAGTTTAGGGTTAGGTTAGGGTTAGCATTATTGTCTCTGTAGAGTTAGAGTTTCTGTCTCTTGAGCTGAGATAAGGAAAGGATTTGTGGCTCTAAATACCTTTTATACAGATATTCAATTTACTTTCTGTTTTTATTCTTGTGTGCATCTGTTTCATCAATACTAACAGTTGTTATTTTAAAGTTTTACTTGAATTCCTGTTTGTTAACATAGTATAATATAGTTCCAGGTGTACAACATCACTTGGATACAATGCTTGGTACTTATCACAGGTGCCCTCCGTCATCCCCATCCTCCCCTCCCCTTCCTCTGGTATTCATTAGTTTATTCTCTATGATTAAGAGTGTGTTTCTTGGTTTGCTTCTCTCATTACTCCCCCCCCTTTGCTAGTTTGTTTTGTTTCATAAAATTAATGAATGCAATCCTATGGTATTTGTCTTTCTCTGACTTATTTCAGTTAGCATTGTATAAGACCCATTTAACATAAGGGGCTTCAAAGGGCATTTTAGTGCTCTAATCCTTAATGTAGATAATCAGCACACCATGCTGTTTTGTTTTACTATTCTTTATGCTCTATGTATTTTTATATTTGTATTCACCTTATATGCTTATCTGTGACAACTGTTCGAAGAAAAATGTCTTAAAATCTACTCAATTATCTGATCAAGCTTATGTGTCTCAAATAGGAAAATTCTTCAAGTTTAACAATTTTTATTTACTTATTTTTAAGTAATCTCTACACCCAACCTGGGGCTCGGACCCACAACCCCAAGATTCAGAGTTGCATGCCCCACTGACTGAGCCAGTCGAGTGCCCCAAGTTTAATAACTTTTAAATGAGTGGTAAAGGGATCCCTGGGTGGTGCAGCGGTTGAGCACCTGCCTTTGTCCCAGGGCGTGATCCTGGAGACCCGGGATCGAATCCCACGTCGGGCTCCCGGTGCATGGAGCCTGCTTCTCCCTCTGCCTATGTCTCTGCCTCTCTCTCTCTGTGTGACTATCATAAATAAATAAAAATTAAAAAAAAAAAGAAAGAAAAGCTGCTCTTAAAAAAAAATAAATGAGTGGTAAAATGTTTTAAGTATCTTGGATCAATTATAAACTATCCTTTTTATTTTTTTAAGATTTTATTTATTATTTTATTCATGAGAGACACACAAAGAAAGGCAGAGACAGGCAGAGGGAGAAGCAGGCTCCCTTGCAAGGAGCCTGCTGGGGGGACTCGATCCCGGCCTCTGGGATGGCACCCTGAGCCGAAGGTAGATGCTCACCGCTGAACCACCCAGGAGTCCCATATCCTATCTTTTAAAAAAACAATCTGGACTACAAGGCCGCCTACTAGTCCTTACACGCTACCACTACAATACCTTAAAGCCCTTTAATAATCTTAAAAATTTAAGATATTTTATTTAAATTCAATTAACATATAGTATATTATTAGTTTCAGAGGCAGAGTTCAGTGATTCATTAGTTCCATACAACAAGTGCTAATTACATCACATGCCCTCCTAAATGCCCATCACCCAGGTACCCCATTCCTCCAATCCTCTCCTCCAGCACCCCCGCCCCCACCGCGGAGGTGGGTGCCGGGAGGGGGGAGAGCGCCTCCACGGTAAGCTGGGCCCGCTGGGGATTCCTCGAGCACTGCTGCCAGGGGGCTGTAACACCAGGTGGGTGGGCCCCAAGCCACCATACCCAATGGCCTTCCCAGCCCTCCCGGGGCGGATCCGGGGGCACCGCCAAGGTGGAAATGTGCCACCTCGTAGCAGTCTCCGGCGGGGGGAGGGGGGACGGGCGGTCCACAGCTGACCCCACTCTCAGCTCCGCCCCCCACCCTGCACCCGCTGGAGCCCCCCTCAGGGGAGGAGGGACCACAGGGGAGCGGTGGGGAGGAACTGGGGGCGGGAAAGATCCACCAGGGCACTAGCACTAGCAGGGCCACCCACGTGGGCTTTGCATCTTCCGGGCTGACTGCGTGGACCCCACCCATTTACCTCTTAATCGCCCTCTTGAATTCACTTCAAAGCTCTTCTCAATCTTCCCTTACAGTACCTGTTGACTATTGATTGGTCTTGTGCCGGTACTTATAGCACTAGATGGAGTTTACACCGCTTTGGGCTGCATTCCCAAGCAACCCCACTCCGGGGAGACCAGGGCCCAGTGCGCCGGGTCCTCTAAACGCCTCACACCTGCACGGGCTGGGCCTGGATCAGAAGACCTGGGCCCCCCACCAGTGGCGCCGGGGAGTGGGTCTTCCATACCCGCATTTCCTGAGCCCCACCGAGTGGCGGGGATTCGGCGCTGGGCTCTTCCTTGTTCACTCGTCCTTACTGAAGGAATCCTGGTTTCTTTTTCTCTGCTAATATGCTTAAATTCAGTGGGTCGCCAACGTCTGATCTGAGCCTCCATCTCAGAGGGCACGCCCAGGGCAGGACGCGAGGGGCCGTGAGGCCGGGAGAAGAGGGGAGGGAGATGCAACCGGCCCCATGGAGGACCCCGGCATGCAAGCACGTGGCGGCGGTGCAGGCGGGGGGCATGCAGGCACGGGCGGCGGTGCAGGCGGGGGCCATGCAGGCACGGGCGGCGGTGCAGGCGGGGGGCATGCAGGCACGGGCGGCGGTGCAGGCGGGGGCCATGCAGGCACGGGCGGCGGTGCAGGCGGAGGGCATGCAGGCACGGGCGGCGGTGCCGGCGGGGGGCATGCAGGCACGGGGCGGCGGTGCAGGCGGGGGGCATGCAGGCACGGGCGGCGGTGCCGGCGGGGGGCATGCAGGCACGGGCGGCGGTGCAGGCGGGGGGCATGCAGGCACGGGCGGCGGTGCCGGCGGGGGCCATGCAGGCACGGGCGGCGGTGCCGGCGGGGGGCATGCAGGCACGGGCGGCGGTGCCGGCGGGGGCCATGCAGGCACGGGCGGCGGTGCCGGCGGGGGCCATGCAGGCACGGGCGGCGGTGCCGGCGGGGGCCATGCAGGCACGGGCGGCGGTGCCGGCGGGGGCCATGCAGGCACGGGCGGCGGTGCCGGCGGGGGCCATGCAGGCACGGGCGGCGGTGCCGGCGGGGGCCATGCAGGCACGGGCGGCGGTGCAGGCGGGGGCCATGCAGGCACGGGCGGCGGTGCCGGCGGGGGCCATGCAGGCACGGGCGGCGGTGCAGGCGGGGGCCATGCAGGCACGGGCGGCGGTGCAGGCGGGGGGCATGCAGGCACGGGCGGCGGTGCAGGCGGGGGGCATGCAGGCACGGGCGGCGGTGCAGGCGGGGGGCATGCAGGCACGGGGCGGCGGTGCAGGCGGGGGGCATGCAGGCACGGGCGGCGGTGCAGGCGGGGGCCATGCAGGCACGGGCGGCGGTGCAGGCGGGGGGCATGCAGGCACGGGCGGCGGTGCAGGCGGGGGGCATGCAGGCACGGGCGGCGGTGCAGGCGGGGGGCATGCAGGCACGGGCGGCGGTGCAGGCGGGGGGCATGCAGGCACGGGCGGCGGTGCAGGCGGGGGCCATGCAGGCACGGGCGGCGGTGCAGGCGGGGGCCATGCAGGCACGGGCGGCGGTGCAGGCGGGGGGCATGCAGGCACGGGCGGCGGTGCAGGCGGGGGGCATGCAGGCACGGGCGGCGGTGCAGGCGGGGGGCATGCAGGCACGGGCGGCGGTGCAGGCGGGGGGCATGCAGGCACGGGCGGCGGTGCAGGCGGGGGGCATGCAGGCACGGGCGGCGGTGCAGGCGGGGGGCATGCAGGCACGGGCGGCGGTGCAGGCGGGGGGCATGCAGGCACGGGCGGCGGTGCAGGCGGGGGCCATGCAGGCACGGGCGGCGGTGCAGGCGGGGGGCATGCAGGCACGGGCGGCGGTGCAGGCGGGGGCCATGCAGGCACGGGCGGCGGTGCAGGCGGGGGGCATGCAGGCACGGGCGGCGGTGCAGGCGGGGGGCATGCAGGCACGGGCGGCGGTGCAGGCGGGGGCCATGCAGGCACGGGCGGCGGTGCAGGCGGGGGGCATGCAGGCACGGGCGGCGGTGCAGGCGGGGGCCATGCAGGCACGGGCGGCGGTGCAGGCGGGGGGCATGCAGGCACGGGCGGCGGTGCAGGCGGGGGCCATGCAGGCACGGGCGGCGGTGCAGGCGGGGGGCATGCAGGCACGGGCGGCGGTGCAGGCGGGGGCCATGCAGGCACGGGCGGCGGTGCAGGCGGGGGGCATGCAGGCACGGGCGGCGGTGCAGGCGGGGGCCATGCAGGCACGGGCGGCGGTGCAGGCGGGGGGCATGCAGGCACGGGCGGCGGTGCAGGCGGGGGCCATGCAGGCACGGGCGGCGGTGCAGGCGGGGGGCATGCAGGCACGGGCGGCGGTGCAGGCGGGGGGCATGCAGGCACGGGCGGCGGTGCAGGCCGCGGGCCCTGCCGGGCTTGGAGGACCGGGAGAGGACGAATGAGGGGGAAAGGAGGGGAGCGAGGGTGTGGGCGCCGCGAGGGGAGGCGCGGGCACCAGGGCACCAGGGGGCAGGGGGCGTCGAGGCACCGCGGTCACCCTGGACCGCCGCCGCCGCGCCACCCGCAGGACACCCTTTCCTCCTTCCTCGCCCGCGACGTGCCCCCGGCTCACTCTGTCGCAGGCTCCTCGCCGGGCGCCGGACTGGCGGCGCCTTCCCCCCGACACCCCTATTTCCCCGTCGACCCCGAGCACCCGCGGCCGCAAGCCGTCCCGTAGGCCGCCACCCGGGCTCTCGTGTCCCGGAGCCTCCGCCCCGCGCGCGACTCGGCCTCGGCGCGAGACACGCCGACCGGGGGCAGGCCGGGATCGCCAGCTGGGAGGCGAGCGGGGCGCGGGCCAGGGTGGGGGGACGGGAACACGGCGGGGATGACCGCGGCCGCCGCCCACCTCGGCTGGCCACGACCCGCCGGCGGCGCGGGACCACAGCCCCCCCAGCACACCCCGGGTGACCGCCAAGGCCGCGGGTGGAACCACAGCAGCCACCGCCCCGGTCGCGAGCTCTCGCCTCTGCCCCTTTCTCGGAGGCGGCCCCGCCCCGACGCCCGCCCGGTTCTCGACCCCAGGCACCGCCCACCGTCCCCGCACGCCCCCGGCGGGGCGGGGCGGGGCGGGGCGGGGCGGGGCGGCCTCCGAGTCTGCCCTTCGGGGCCCGGAGCGTCCGCACAACGGACCTTGCGAGGGAACCCCCCCGCCCCCCCCGGGCGGTGCTCGCCCGGCGACGCTCAGCCAGGCCGTAGCCCCAGAGGAACCGGGGCCGTAAGCGGTCTGAGGTTTCCCCATCAGTGTGTCCTGCGTGCACGGTCGTTCCCGCAGCTGGCTGCGCGCTTCACCACCGCCGGAGCCGAGCGACCCTCCGCTGGGTCCCACGAGGGTGGAGCGGAGGGCAAGCCCCGCCCCTGGTTCGGCACCTCCCGAGGGAGCCTCCCGCAGGCCCGGAAAAACCCCAGGACACCACACTCCAAGAATTTCTGAAGGGTGGGACGGCGGGGCGACCGGCCACCGACCCCGCGGGGTCCTCAAACCCCGGGACCGGGACGCGCGCTGTACCTGGACGGGGGTGCGGGACGGCGAGGCCTCATGGGGGAACCGGGGCACAGGCGGCCGCCACGACGGCGCGGGGACCGGGCGCGGCCAACACTCAGCAAGCGGCACGAGCCGCTGACGCCGCCCGCCCGGGACGCAGGCCCCGCCACCGCCCGGTGCTATCCTCTCTCCCGGGTCCCTCCCCGCCCCTAAAGCCACGGGGGCGGGCCTGGCTTGACCTTGCTGCCGAAGCAGCCCCAGCCCCAGCACCCTAGAATACCGCCCCCCGCCCCGGCGCCCCCCACATCCGCGACCCGGGCTCTCTCGCCAGAGTGCGGGGCTGCTGCAGCGGGAAGCGAGGCGCGAGCGGGCAGGGCGCGCGAGTAGGGCCGGCGGAGGTGGGGACGGAGAAGGCGGCAGGATGACCCAGGGCTGGGGCGGCGGGCGGAGGACGGAGACGCGCTAAGCGGGGGGCGGGGGCGGGGCAGTAGTCCGCTGGCCGGGAGAGCGTTCCTGGGCGGGCGCCCCCCGCGTGAGCGGAGGCTCCGAGGCCCCCCGGGGTCGGGCGGACCCGACCCTTCTTCCACCTGCCTCACACAACCCCGTGCATACGCGCTTCTCTGGTCCCTGAGGCTCGCAGGTGGCCCCACGCTGGCCCGCCCGCACCGCAGCGGTGAAAACTCCGCAAGCTGAAGCCCGCACCCGCAGGCCACGCCGCTGCTGCATTCTCGTTAACGATCCTTCTGCAGGTTCACAAATGGA
Source organism: Vulpes lagopus (assembly GCF_018345385.1). Lineage (NCBI taxonomy): Eukaryota > Metazoa > Chordata > Mammalia > Carnivora > Canidae > Vulpes > Vulpes lagopus. The sequence goes on along the minus strand of NC_054830.1, from coordinate 105,648,522 downwards.
AACCTTGTTAGGACTTTTACTTCCTCTAGTTAAGTTGGACCATCTTCTCAGCACTCTGCCAGGACGTTGGCCAAGCGGGGGGGTGGGGGTGGGTGGGGGTGGGTGCGGGGAGCGATCCGGAAGGCGTCGCTAAACCATCCAATCGGTAATAGAGACGGGCAGTGTGTACAAAGGTCACGGACTTAACGCAAGCTTATGACCCCCCACTTACTGGGAATTCCTTGTTCATAGGGAATCCTTGCCATCCCCGATACCCATCATGAATGCCGGGTGGCATAAGGTAGGCACGTGCTGAGCCACATGCAGCCCCGGACATGTAAGGGCGACACAGACCTGTTATTTATTGCTCAATCTCGGTTGGCTGAATGCCACTTGTCCCTCTAAGAAGTTGGGGGACGCCAATCGCCTGGGAGTCGTGTAACTACTTAGAATGACAGTCTCGTTTGTTATCGGAATTAACCAAATTGCTCCACCAGCTAAGAATGGCCAAGCACCACCACCCACGGAATTGAGAAAGAGCTATCAATCTGTGTCCGGGTTGGGTGACATTTCCTGTGTTGAGTCCAACTAAGCCGCAGGCTCCACTCTTGGTGGTGCCCTTCCGCCAAATCCTTTAAGTTCCAGCTTGGCAACCATACTCGCCCTGGAACCCAAACACTCTGGTTTCCTGGAAGCTGCCCCGTGGGTCGTGGGAATAACGCTGCCACATCGCCAGTGGGCATCGTTCATGGTCGGAGCTACGATGGTATCTGATTATCTTGGAACCTCCGACTTTTGTTCTCGATTGATGAAAACATTCTTGGCAAATGCTTTCGCTCTGGTCCGTCTTGCCCAGTCCAAGAATTTCACCTCTAGCGGCACAATACAAATGCCCCTGGTCATCCCTCTCAGTCATGGCCTCAGCTCCGAAAACTAACAAAATAGAAGCGCGGTCCTATTCCATTATTCCCAGCTGCGGTATTCAGTCGGCTTGGGCCTGCTTTGAACATTTATTTTTTTCAAAGTAAATGCTTCAGGCCCTGGGGGACACTCAGCTAAGAGCATCGAGGGCCCCCGAGAGGCAAGGCTGGGACAGGCGGTGGCTCCCCCAGCGGAGGACCGCCTGCCCGCTCCCGAGATCCAACAAGGAGCTTTTTAACTGGAGCAACTTTAATAAACTGTTGGAGCTGGAATTACCGCAGCTGCTGCAGACACCACACTTGCCCTCCAATAGATCCACCTTTAAGGACTGATTGGTTGATTGATTGATTCACCTTTAAGGATTTAAAGTGGACTCATTGCAATGACGGCCTCAAAGAATCCTGGTATTTTCGTCACTACCTCCCCAGATCAGGAGTGGGTAATTGCGCGCCTGCTGCCTTCCTTGGATGTGGTAGCCGTTTTTCAGGCTCCCTCTCCAGCATCCAACCCTGATTCCCCATCACCCCTTGTCACCAAGGTAGGCACGGCAACTACCATAAGTTGATAGGGAGGACGTTTGAATGTGTCGTCGCCGCCACGGGGGTGGTGGAGGAGTGCGATGGGCCAGAGGTTATGTAGTCACCAAAGCCAACCGCCCCCGAACCCCCCCGCCCCAGCTGGGGGGACGGCTGACTGGGTTGGATTCGATCTGATAAACGAACGCCGCGCGTCCGTCTGGTCCATCCGGGAGTCAGGACCCGGGAAACGCCTCCAGGCGAGAGCGGCCAAACCTGTGCCCGCCACGCCGCCAGCTGCCGGCAACTCCGGTCAGGAGCGGGCGGGGAGGCAGCCGCCTGAGGGCCACGCGGGAGGGCGCGGCGCGTGGGGGGGGCCCAGCCCCTCCGATACACAAGAGAGGGGCGGCCTCGCGCGCACTCGCACGCGTCCGGGCAACACCCCGCACCCGACGCCGGCCAAGCCCGGGCGGATCCTCCCCCCAGCTCCAAGCGGGGAGGCGAAGGGGCAAGGCACAGGTCGGGGTAGGCAAAGAGCGGCGCTCGGCCCCGCCGCGGGCGGCAGACCCCTCCCGGAGGGAGAGAGCTCTGCCCAGCACGCAACGGTAGTCACCCCGCATTCGTGGCCACACTACGCGCAAAGGAGGGGCAGCGGCTGGGGTCCCGGTACCCCAAGGCACCCCTTCGGATCGCTAGAGAAGACTTTCTCGCGGAGGGCGCATCGCCCCCTACCCATTCGTCTCCGCAAATGGGGCCCCGCGAAACGGCGTTTCCAGGACGACTGGGCTGGGGGGGGGCGTGGATAGGTCTCGTGCAAGGGACAGTCCTAGGGCAATTCTGAGCGCTTGCAGCCGGGGCCCTCTCCAGGAGACCGCCTCCAGCTCCCTCGCACCCGGCGGGCTTGCGTAACTGCCCAGAGGGGACCTTCGAGCCTTCGAGCCCGCGAGGCAGAGGAGAGAGACGGAGACTGCCACGACCTACGCACCAGGGCGCTGGCTCATCCCGCCGCGGGCGCTCAGGCGCCCCGCCAAGTCCAAGTCCCACCACCCCCCGCCTGCGTGGCGAGGGGACCACGAGGCGCCTGCACCCCTGCCAGGGGAGCGGGTGTGCCTCCCTTGCCGACTTCCACCACCCGCTCCTCGGACACGCCACCTACGGCGGCGGCCCAAGGGGAGTCGCTGGGAAAGGGAAAGGAGCCACCGCTCGGCCTCAGGCACCTGTGACGACCTGGAGCGCTCCAGGGGCACCACGCTTAGCACGCCCAGGCGGTGAGCAGCGCGGCGTGCGGCCGGCCCTCCCCGCCGTCCGAAGGGCCGCTCGCCACAAAGGCCTTTGGAAAGGCCAGCGAGAGCGTTGGCTGAGTCAGAGGACCCTGGTCCCGCCGGCGACCTGAGGCAAAGGAGGCGGGAGGGCGGGGTCTGGCCGGAGTTTGCACCCACCCCCCGCGTCCCCCACGCACCGCCACAGCGAGCGCGCGTGGAGGAGTAAGGGCGTACGCGGCCCGAGGGGCTCCCTAGGAGAAAAAGCCCGGGGAGGACAGCGACCAGGGGGACCTGCTTCAGCCTCGCCGACACCCCTCGACCCCAGGGGCGAGAGCGGCCAGACAACCCAAGACACAAGGAGTATGCCTGACACGTGGTGCAGAGCCTTGCGGGACACGGGTTGTCCCGGCTAACAGCCAGGTGCTCATGGCACGGAGCGCGCGGTGTAAAAGACCCACGCCGCCTGCCCACACCGCCCTGGGGTGCCAGCGACCAGAGGTGACACCACGACCTGGGCCACCTGGAGGCGCAAGAGCCGGCACACAGGCCCAGGCGGGCGGCTCAGGCTCCAGCGAGAGAGGACAGAGCCAGGCTTGGCAGCAGGGTCAAGCCTGGAACCCCGCACGTGCCCAGAGGCCCACAACTCTAAGGCAACTGTCGAGGAAACGACGTCAGCACCTCTGTGGCAACGACAACAAAAGTCTTTGCTTCAGGCAAGAAAATAGCCGTGCGGGCTGGCAGGGACCGCAGCCCAGCACTGGCCTCAAGCCCTGTGACCTCCGGAGCCCCTAGGGCCATCTGGTCGGCCCGCAAGTGTGGGGGCAAGGCAAGGGAGATTTGCGGGAGGTGCAACTGGCCCGGAGGCGTCTGCCTTAACCCCGGGTGTGCTGGGAACTGAGACTCAGAAAAAGTTCTGAGGAGGCACCTTCCTTCCGTGGCCCCCAGGACCGCCCCATGCCGGTCCCCAACCCCGGTTTGGGCCGCGGGTGGCAGGGGGCCCCACGGGCAGAGGCACCCCCGATGGCGGGACCTCACAGAGAATCACAGCCGGGGCCAGTGTGGCGCCGGGTCGGGCCCACCGTCGCGCGGGCCTTGGAAAACCTGGTGACAAAATTCGGTCCAACACATGGGACCCCAGGCGTGCCTGCGATGGGGCCCGGCCCGCCGTGCGCGAGATTCCCCTCTGGGCTAAGACCGGTCCCCATCACCCAGGCGGGGCACGGGGTGGGGTGGGGACCGATGACACGGAAGGCCCGCCCGAGGGCTGGCCGAACTGCGTCCAGGCTCCTGGACCGAGGACCCAGCCCATCTAAGTCCACCTCAGCGACCCAAGTGGGTCCGCGTGGGCAGAGGAGGGAGCCCCGACGGGTGCTGGCTGACTGATGCAGGCGGCCCCCTCACGGTCCTCCCGGGGCGAGGGGGGGGCAGCGTGGGCGCTGCTCCCCCGCACAGCTGGAGGTCCAATCTCCGGCCAGCGGATCGCGCTGATGCCACAGGGGCAGCCGGACGCTCTCGCTCGGGCTGCGGGCCTCCTGGAACTCAGCCCTGGGCACCGCCACCAAATCCCTTCCCTCGTGGACGGCGCCGATGCTCTGGAGGGAACACGCTATACAAAAGCGGCCACCGGATGACCGGCGACAACCGGAGTGAACGACAGCTGGACAGATCCGGATGGCGAGGCCGTGAGGGCGCACCGCAGGCTGCCCGGCCACCGACCTCCTCCCGGCCCAACTCGGATCTCGCCTCTTGGCGGGGGACAGCAGAGGGCCTCGGGGGCACCTGGCCGGGCACCGCGCGACCCCCGGCCTCCCAGGGGAGCCTTGGAAAACTTGCCCGGGCCTGCTGCTGCCTGGAAAGGGGGTCGAACTAGACGCGCGGGGCTCCCAGGGGGACTCACACATTTCGGAGGTCAGGGAGGGACCATAGAACAGAATCCAGGCAAGGACTCCTAGAACAAAAACGGATGCACCATTTTTCTTCTGTCCTTCCAAGTATACGAACAAAGCTCAGAAGGACAGAAAGGGGGTGTCTGACACACGCCTGCAGAACAGTGCAAACACAATCCCTCTAAGCACGTACCAACAGGCATGGGGAACATCGGTGTAAAGGCAAGTAGTGCCTATAAGAGCATCAGCTTTGGCATCACAGACCTATTGGTACTACAGAAGGGCAGGGTGGGGAGGCGGCATGGTGAGGAAGGGGGTTAAAATAGGCATTCACTACAGAAATCCAGTTCTAGGACAGTCTCGGGGCGCTGGAAAAGAGGTACATTTTGATCATGAGCTGGTCCAGGATATTAAGGGAAAAGGGAAAACAAGGCATAGAAATTCTTTTGGCATGCACAAAGCCTTTTTTTTTTTTTCCTTTTAATTTTTTTTTTTTTGGTTTGGTTTCTCTCTCTCTCTCTCTCTCTTTTAGGATTTTATATTTATTCATGAGAGAAACAGAGAGAGAGAGAGAGAGAGAGAGAGAGGACATAGGCAAAGGGAGAAGCAGGCTCCATGTAGGGAGCCAGATGTGGGATTTGATCCCCAGGGACTCTAGGACCACACCCTGGGCCAAAGGCAGGCACTCAACCTCTGAGCCACCCAGGTGTCCCGAATAAATAAATAAATAAAAGTAAAATAAAAAAAAAATGGAATGGAAAGATAATGTGGTGAGGAGGATGTGAACCGTACCTAATATTGATGAACTCTAGTCTTAGAAATGGCTAATATGCTCCATTATAGGTGATGTCTATTTTTTTGAAAAATTTTTCAAAGATTTTTATTTATTTATTCATGAGAGACACACACACACAGAGACACAGGCAGAGGGAGAAGCAGGCTCCATGCAGGGAGCCTGACGTGGGACTCGATCCCTGCATGGAGCCTGTTTCTCCCTCTGCCTGTTTCTCTCTCTCTCTCTCTCTCTCTCTCTCTCTCTCTCTCTCTGTGTGTGTGTCTCCAGGATCAGGCCCTGGGCCTAAGGCGGCGCTAAACCGCTGAGCCACCCGGGCTGCCCGGTGATGTCTATTTTTAACCACAACTTAAAAACAAAACAAGTCCCCTGTCCTTGGCTCAGAGTAAGGGAGTTCTTGGGTCAAGTTTGAGCGGATCCTGTAGTCCACCATGTGCAAAACCAGGGTTCAGCAATCTGGAATATTTTCTTCCTCTCCAGGTAGACAGATGTGGTCACTGACGTCATCCCTGTAAAGGCAAGACAAGAAGGAAGAACTTCAGCATTTCAAAGCACCTTTTAGGGGGGCAGCCCGGTGGCTCAGCGGTTAAAGCGTTAAAGCGCCACCTTCAGCCAGGGGCGTGATCCTGGAGACCTGGGATCCAGTCCCATGTCAGGCTCCCTGCGTGGAGCCTGCTTCTCCCTCTGCCTGTGTCTCTGGTTCTCTCTCTCTCTCTCTCTGTGTGTCTCTCATGAGGAAATAAATAAAATCTTAAAAAAAAAAAAAAAAAAGCACCTTTTAGGGGCACTTGGGAGACTTGGTCCGGTTAAGCCTCTGACTCTTGGTTTCATCTGCCAGGAGGTGGCACTCTTGACTCACCTGGTAAGGCTGAGGCAAACTCTGTAAGAAAGGTATTAGGCCAACATTTTGCAAGGGGTTTTGTTGGCTCCAGAAAGTTGATCTGAGTTTCTCAAAGCTGTCTGACCCTATCTGAGTCTATGCACGTGTCTTAAGGATGGAATTCCTGGGGCATCTGGCCTGCTCAGTCAGTAGAGAGCACGACTCTTGACTTCCAGATTGTGAGTTTGAGCCCTATGTTGGGAGCAGAGATTACTTTGAAAAATAAAACCAGGGTTGGGGGAGAGGAACTGGGAGGAAGAATTAAAAAAAAAAACAAAAAAAAAACAGATGCCATTCTACTCAAGGCCTTGGTAACGCAACCAATCCTTCCAACAATGTCTGGTTACAATGAAAACAGATTCCCAAAGAACTTACAGACAATTTACAATTGCCATAAAAGATCAATATTTTAATTTGTTTACAAAACAACGTTTTCATAAAATTTCTGTAAGTTATTGATATCTCTAGAGACAAAGTTTCCTTCAATCTGGAGGAGGAAACATCAGGGGATCAACAATGTTTTGAACAATAGTCATTCAAAATGGTCATCATTGTTCTTCACTCATTCAGTTCCATGTTGTTCCTTTTTGTTTTCTTTGAATGCAGCTTTTTCGTTAGTTCTGGCAATTCACAGTGTAGTTTTATGATCTCAGGGTGACCAGAGAAGGGTATTTGTCAAAAGTCCTTTTTGTGAATCTTCTGGAAATTGGACCATATTTTTGCAAGAGCATCAGAACAATACCTGTAAATGACAGGGTAGTCAACAATGGACGGACGCGGTTAAAGACCCAATGAGAGTTCATTATAATGCAGTAGATTAGAAAATTTGATTATTTTTTGTAACACACAGGACTTTAACAATTCGAATGTCGAGTGATGGCACTGTACCAGGACATGTTACAACTTTAGGAATTTAATTTAATTTTTGGAACAGCGACAGCATTCATGCACCCAATATAATCTAAGAGGGCTTATCATCATTTCTTTGACAATGCTTCTCATGTGACTTAACATAGCAGGTAAAGTACATTAATTAGTCAAGAGACTCTATTTAGGGTTTGACTTTCTGCGAATCTGTTGAAAATCAATGACCAAATGAAAGAAGAAGCGAATGGCCAGCCAGCCAGCCAGCCAGCCAGCCAAACCAACCAACCAATCAACCAACCAACCAACATCTCAGAAGTTTTCAAGGCACGTGCCTACAAAGGATCATGGATCATTACAAAACTGAAAACTTCAGTGTCTGTTTCACCAAGGTGGCCCTAGGAGAATCTACAGTTGGTTATAGAGTTGTCACCAAAATGTAGCTCCTTTAATATTGAGAAGTTTTCACTCTCTTACTTAGGTAAAGACCGGATAAAAACAAATGTAAGAACCGGTTGTTTCAGGCAGGTAAAGAAAAAAAAAAAGTCTTTTCTTCTCTGTTTACAATCTTTTATCAAGAGTAGACTAACAATGAGGAAAATTTTGTCATTTTAACAGAGAGAAGAGCCAAATCTCAATGATATATCAGTGTACTTATAAAAATTACTTCTCCCAATCTCAGTCAGTCCTGACCATGTATAGGATTCCTTTTCAAAAAGTCTCCTTCTTCTTTTTTTGTATATTTTTTTTATTGGAGTTCTATTTGCCAACATGTAACACCCAGTGCTCATCCCGTCAAGACCCCCCCTCAGTGCCCGTCACCCAGTCACTCCATCCCCCTCAGAAACCCCTTCTACAATGTCCTTTTTCATTCTGAGTCAGTCTTAAGTTTTCTTCCTCTGAATAGCCAGGCTCTGGGACCCCTGGGTGGCTCAGCAGTTTGAGTGACTGCTTTCAGCTCAAGGGAATGATCCTGAAGTCCCAGGATGGAGTCCCATATCAGGCTCCTTGCATGGAGCCTGCTTCTCCTGTTTCTGCCTCTCTCTGTGTTCTCATGAGTAAGTAAATAAAATCTTTAAAACAAAACAGGTTCACCTGGGTGCCTCAGCGGTTGGGCCTCTGCCTTAGGCTCAGGGCATGATCCTGGGGTTCAGGGATGGAGTCCCACATTGGGCTCCCTGCCCGGAGCCTGCTTCTCTCTTTGCCTATATCTCTGCCTTCTCTCTGTGTCTCTCATGAATAAATAAATAAAAGATTTTTTAAAAAAGATTTATTTATTTATTCATGAGAGATGTAGAGAGAGAGAGAGAGAGGCAGAGACACAGGAGGAGGGAGAAGCAGGCTCCATGCTGGGAGCCCGACGTGGGACTCGATTCCGGGACTCCAGGATCGCGCCCTGGGCCAAAGGCAGGCTCCAAACCGCTGTGCCACCCAGGGATCCCTTGGGAGGTAGTTCTATGTGAACCTCAGAAGGAGGTGGTCCAAGGCTTGGGGGATTTTTGCTCCTTGCTGGGGATGGGGAGGTGGGGAAGTGATGGCACTGGAGGCACCTGGGATGGCATGGAGTTGACCACTCCAGCCACAGGAATGGTGCAGAAACAGGGGTAGGAGGAGGGGGATCAGGGGGAGGAAGAAGGGGGAGGGAGAGGTGGAGGTGGAGGCTGAGGTAGAGGAGGCAAGGGAGCCCCCCAGCCCCCGCAAGGCCTGAGGCAGATTTAAACTTTTTTTTTAAAAAAGATTTTATTTATTTATTCATGAGAGACACACTCACACACACACACACACACACACACACACACACACACACACAGAAAGAGAGAGAGAGAGAGGCAGAGACACAGGCAGAGGAAGAAGCAGGGAGCCTGATGTGGGACTGGATCCCGGGACTCCAGGACCACACTCAGGGCTGAAGGCAGGCACTAAACCGCTGAGCCATCCAGGGATCCCCGTTTTTTTTTTTTTTTTTTAAGATTTATTTATTCATGAGAGACAGAGAGAGGCAGAGACACAGACAGAGGGAGAAGCAGGCTCATCATCAGGAGCCCGATGCAGGACTGAACCCCAGGACCCCAGGATCACACCCTGAGCCAAAGGCAGAAACTCAACCACTGAGCCACCCAGGCATCCCTCTTCTCCTTTGTCTTATCTGGCACCTTCCACCCTTCTCCCTCCACCTCTGCCTGTTCCTTCATCTCCAACTCCTGTCTTTTCCTCCTGCAATACAGGCTTCGTCTGTGGTTGCCTTGCAGCCCTCTGAAGGAGGTGGAGGAGCAGACAGTGGTTTGGGCATCGGTTCTGGTGCTTGTGCTTGGGGAGGAGGAGTGGATTTTGAATTTCTGGCATCTGCCTGGCCTGCTCTCCCCCTCTTCTTCATGATTTTGATTTTTGGGAAGTGGGGGGTCGGGTCAGGTGTGTAAAAATTTCTTCTGTACTTATGTCTCCGGACTGCCTCTTAGGTCCCATCCTGGGAGGCTTCTTTCTAATGGGGTGACCTAGAAGTTTGAATGTAGGGAATTTCTTTTTCCTTTTGTCCTTTTTAAAAAGATTTTATTTATTTATTTATTTATTTATTTATTTATTTATTTATTCATGAGAGACGAGAGAGAGAGAGAGAGAGAGAGAGAGAGAGAGAGAGAGAGACCTAGGCAGAGGGAGAAGTAGGCTCCATGCAAGGAGCCCAATGTGGGACTTGATCCCAGATCCTGGGATCATAACCCTGAGCCAAAGGCAGGCGCTCAACCACTGAGCCACACAGGTGTCCCAAATGTAGGGAATTTCATCCCAGATCATGGGAACTTGTAAAGCATTGGAGCTTGTCTTTACCTTTCTGAGCTGTACGGGGGCCCGATTTTTTAAAAAATTATTTATGATAGTCGCACACAGAGAGAGAGAGAGGCAGAGACACAGGCAGAGGGAGAAGGAGGCTCCATGCACCGGGAGCCCGACGTGGGATTCGATCCCGGGTCTCCAGGATCGCGCCCCGGGCCAAAGGCAGGCGCTAAACCGCTGCACCACCCAGGGATCCCCGGGGGCCCGATTTTTACCTGCACCTGCCTTTCTTTTTTTTTTTTTTTTTTTGCACCTGCCTTTCAACTCATGAGCTAGAGTTCCTTTAAAAACGCATGTTAGCAATAGCATCCAGAGGCAGAGGAAACCTCTTCCACGTAGAACACACAGACACAAACAAGATGCCAAGGAACTCTAGTCTTTATCTCACTCCTATTTGTGTACAGGTCATGAAAGACCCGATGTTCCAATCTCAGCCACTTATGAAAACAACTCTAGTTGCCAGGTAGCATGACCATGTCTGGATCCCATCCATCGGTTGTTTTCACTTCCCAAGTCAGAACAGAGCTGCTTTCATGCAAAGACACCAAAAGCTGCAGCAAGAAACCAACCCAATGAAGACCAGAGTATCTCCCCAAGGGACCCGAGCATTGATTCCTCTCCAAAAGTCGGGGCTTTCCTGATGGAACCATATATGAGATGCTAGTTGAAAGCTGCTTTCAAGGAATGCTTGTTTCTGAGAGTTAAGCACAGTGAGTTTCCATTGTGTCCCCACACCTACTGTTCACATAGGTTCTTAAGCAGTATTTGAGAGGCTAGTGGAAGTCACGTACAAGGAAGGGTTCATTCTCAGAGGTAAGACAGAGCCTTTCCATTGCTCCTCCTGTTGAGGTAGTTTCTAACTCCCTTATGTGAGAAGCTAGTTGAAAGCTGCATTCAGAGGATGCTTCTTCCTCAGAATTAAGTACAGCTCACTTCTAGTGTGCCTCAGCCTCCTACTGTTGAGATAGAGTCAAGCTCCTTTTTCTTAGAGGCAAGTTGACAGCTGCTTTCAAGAAATGGTTGTTTCTTCGAGTTATGTACACTGCATTTCCACTGGGCCTCCACACCTACTGTTGACAAAGTTCTAACTCTCGTATGTTAGAGGCTTGTCAGAAGCTGCCTTCAAGGAATGCTTGTTTCTCAGAGTTAAGTATATCACAGTATCCTCGAGCCTCCACACTTACTTTTGATATGTTCTAATGCCTCTATGTGAGAGGATAGTAAACAGTTGCCTTCAAGGAATGTTTGTATCTGGGAGTTATGCATACTGCATTTCCATTGAGCCTCTATACATACTGTTGACATAGGTTCTAACTCCCAAATGTTAGAGGTTTGTCTGAAGCTGCCTGCAAGGATTGTTTTTTTATCAGATTTCAGAAGACAGCATTTCTCTCAAGCCTCCACAGGTTCTTTTGATAAAGGTTCTAATTCCGGTAGGTGAGAGGGTAGTGGAAAGCTGCACTCAGGGAACGCTGGGGGCTCACAGTTCACTGCATAGCACTACCATGGCCCCTCCACTCCTGTGAGTTAGCTTCTACTGCCCTTAGGTAAGAGGCTAGTGGAAAGCTGCAGCCAGGAATGCTTCTGTCTCACAGTTCAGTACAGTGCATTTGCATGGCACCTCCTCACCTACAGAGGAGCTAGGTCTAACTCCCATAGGTGAGAGGCTAGTTGAAAGCTGCGTTCAGGGTATGCTTCTTTCTGAGAGTTGAGCACAGGGCTTTTCCTTTGGGCCTTGACTTTCCTTTGGGCCACCTACTGTGGACATAGCTTCTAACTCCCTTATGTTAGAGGCTTGTCAGAAGCTGCCTCCAAGGAATGCTTGTTTTTCAGAGTTCAATAGGCCGCATTTTCCTCAAGCCTCCAGGTCCTTTTGATATAGGTTCTAATGCCCGTAGGTGAGAAGGTAGTGGAAAGCTGCACTCAAGGTACCCTGGTGGCTCACAGTTCACTAAATAACTTTTCCATGGGACCTCCACCCCTGTGGAGATAGCTTCTACCTCCCTTAGGTGAGAGGCTAGTGGAAAGCTGCAGGGCAGGAATGCTTGTGTCTCAGAGTTCAGTCCTTGCATTTCCCCCTTTTTTTTTTTTTTTTAAGATTTTGTTTATTTATTCATGAGAGACAGAGAGAGAGAGAGAGAGAGAGAGAGAGAGAGAGAGAGAGGCAGAGACACAGGCAGAGAAAGAAGCAGGCTTTATGCAGGGAGTCTGACATGGGGCTTGATCCTGGGACTCCAGGATCACGCCCTGGGCCAAAGGCAGGCACTCAACCGCTGAGCCACCCAGGTGTTCCAAGTCCTTGCATTTCCATGGCACCTCCTACCTCCAGTAGAGCTAGATTCTAAGTCCTATAGGTGAGAGGTTGAAAGCTAGTTGAAAGCTGCATTCAAGGAATGCTTCTTTCTAAGAGTTGAGTACGGGGCCTTCCCATTGGGCCTTCACACCTACTGTGGACATAGCTTCTAATTCCTTTATGTTACGTCTTGTCAAAAGAAGCCTGCAAGGAATGTTTGTTCCTTAGAGTTCAGTAGTCTGCATTTCCCTTGTGGCTCCACAGGTGTTTTTATATAGGTTGTAATGCTGGTAGGTGATGGAGTATTGGAAAGCAGCACTCAAGGTTGCTGGTTGCTCACAGGTCACTACATAACATTTCCATGGCCCCTCATACCTGTTAAGATAGCTTCTACCTCCCTTATGTGAGAGGTTAGTGGAAAACTGCAGGGCAAGAATGCTTGTGTCTCAGAGTTCAGTACAGCGCATTTCCATGACACATACTCAGCTACAGGGGAGCTACCTTCTAACTCCTATAGGTGAGAGGCTAGTTGAAGGCTACGTTCAAGGAATACTTCTTTCTGAGAGTTGAGCACAGGGCCTTTCGATTGGACCTCCACAGCTACTGTGGACATAGCTTCTAACTCCCTTATGTTAGAGGCTTGTCAGAAGCTGCCTGCAAGGAACACTTGTTTCTCAGAGTTCAGTAGTATGCATATCCCCAAGTCTCCAAAGGTTCTTTTGACATAGGTTCTAAGGCTTGTAGGTGAGAAGGTAGTGGAAAGCTGCACTCAAGGATTGCTGGTTGCTCAGTTTACTAAATAGCATTTCCATGGCCCCCCACTCCTGGGAGATAGCTTCTACCTCCCTTAGGTGAGAGGTTAGTGTAAAGCTGCAGGGCATTAATGCTGGTGTCTCACAATTCAGTAAAGTGCATTTCCATGACACATCTTTACCTAGAGTGGAGCTAGGTCCTGACTCCCATAGGTGAGAGGCTAGTTGAAAGCTGCATTAGGGTATGCTTCTTTCTAAGAGTTGAGCACAAGGCCTTTCCATCGTGCCTCCACACCTACTGTGGCCATAGGTTCTAACTCCCTTATGTGAGAGGCTCGTCAGATGCTGCCTGCAATAAACGCTTCTTTCTCAGAGTTCAGTAGGCTGCATTTCCCTCGAGGCTCCACTGGTTCTTTTCATATAGGTTCTAATGCCAGTAGGTAAGAGAGTTTTAAAAAGCCTCACTCAAGGAAATCTGGTGACTCCCAGTTATTTACCTAGCATTTCCATGGCCCCTCCACTCCTGGGGAGAATGCTTCTATCTCCCTTAGGTGAGAGGTTAGTGGAAAGCTGCAGGGCAGGAATGCTTGTATCTCAGAGTTCAGTACAGCACATTTCCATGGTACCTCCTCACCTACAGTAAGTAAGCTAGGTTCTTTTTTTTTTTTAATTTTTTTAAAATTTTTATTTATTTATGATAGCCACACACACAGAGAGAGAGAGAGAGAGGCAGAGACACAGGCAGAGGAAGAAGCAGGCTCCATGCACCGGGAGCCCAAAGTGGGATTTGATCCTGGGTCTTCAGGATCGCGCCCTGGGCCAAAGGCAGGCGCCAAACCGCTGCACCACCCAGGGATCCCAGTAAGCTAGGTTCGAAATCCCAAAGGTGAGAGATGATTTGAAAGATGCATTCAAGGAATGCTTCTTTCTGAGAGTTGAGGACAGGGCCTTTCCACTGGGTCTCCATACCTACTCTGGACATCGGTTCTAACTCCCTTATGTTAGAAGCATGTCAGAAGCTGCCTGCAAGGTATTCTTGTTTTACACAGTTCAGTAGGCCACATTTCCCTCGAGCCTCCACATGGTCCTTTGATATTGGGTGTAATGCTGGTAGGTGAGGGGGGTAGTTGAAATCTGTACTCAAGGCACGCTGGTGACTCACAGTTCACTACATAGGATTTCCTGGGGGATCCCTGGAAAAGGCTTGGTGAAAGCCTATGGAAAAGGCTTGGTGAAAGGTGCAAGAAAGCTTGTGGGGAGACATGTTAGAACTCCACTATTCAAGAAGCTAGCCTTCTAGGAAGGCCTGATCCTTAGAACTCAGGCCAGCTCCTTTCCATTGTGCCCCCTAATTGTTGGGGAGACAGGGTCTCACAGGCCTCTGGGAGAGGCCTAGGTGTGAACTTAGGGAGAGCTTTGTCCTCACAGGGAAGTAGCCTGTTTCCCTTTGGCACTGCCACCACTGCTGAGACACCTGTTCCTACACCCTGAGGTGAGAAGCTACTCTCCAGGGCAGATGATAGGAAGGCTTAGGGCACCTAGAGGTGGAGAGCACATTCCAGGGCCCCTCAAAACTTCCGGAGGTGCTGCCTTCTCAAGCCCTTCTTGGAGAGGCCAGTGGAAAGCTGCCCTCCCTGGCTTCTTGGGCCCAGTGTTCAGGACAGCGAGTTTCATTGGGTTTGAGGCTTATTGTGGGGTCAGGGACACCTGCCACGTGGGGGGGGGGGTTGCTAGCTGAAAGTTTCCCTCAAGGAATGCTAGTTCAGGGTGTCTCACAGGGCCATTTGACCTCCACGACCACTGTGGAGATGGTGTACTAACTCACCCCCGTGACAGACTCCTGGTCAGCTGTAGGCCAGGAAAGCTGCTTTCTCAGTAAAAAGTACCTGACCTCGCCCCTTGCCCCTCCCCCACCGAGGGCCAGTGGAGAGCTCCACTCAGGAACTGTGGTGTCCCAGAGGCCCTCCAGTGCTTGGGACATCCTCTCCACAACTTGTGGGAGACAGGTTTGAACTCCCTTCATCGAGAAACTAGCTTTCTAGGAAGACTGAGCCTCAGAACTCAGGCGAGCTCATTTCCATTGCACCCACACAATTGCTAGGGAGGCAGGGTCTCCCAGGCCTCTGGGAGAGGCCTAGTTGTGAGCTTAGTCAGGGAGAGATTTGTCCTCACAGTAGAGTAGCCTGCTTTTCCTTGATGTCACCATCACTGCTGAGACATCGGTTCCCATACTCTGAGGTGAGAAGCTAGTCTCCAGGGGGCACTCCAGGAAGGTCTAGGTCCCCTAGAGGTGGACAACGCATTCCAGGGCCCCTCCAAACTTCCTGAGCAGCTGGCTTCTCAAGCCCTTCCTGGAGAGGCCAGTGGAAAGCTGCCCTCATGGGACCCTTGGGTCCAGGGTTCAGGACAGTGAGTTCCACTGGGTCTGGTGCCTATGGTACAGCCAGGGCCACCTCCAACCTAGGGGTGGGTAACTGAAAATTTTCCTCAAGAATCCTACTTCCTTAGCATTCAGGAGGTCTCAGGGTCATTTCACCTCCACAACTTCTGTGGAGAGGGTGTGCTAACTCACCCCCATGACAGACTCCTGATCAGCTACAGGCCAGGAAATCTGGTTTCTCAGGGAAAAAGTACCTGCTCTCTCCACCTCCCCTCCCTTACCCAGAGTGGATCTAGCTGCTAACCTCCCTCAGCTGTGAAGGGGGCATGTTGAAAGGTTCTCACTGGGTAGACTTGGTTCTCACACTGAAGCCCACAGCCTTGCTTATGCCCAGACTTCTCTGTCTGCTGGGCTGAGAGGTTTGACTTTTCTCATAGAAGGGGCCAGTAGAGAGCTGCACTTGGGATGTGGTGTCCCAGAGGCCCTCCCTCGCTTGGGAAAGCCCCTCTGTACCTTGTAGGAAGACAGGTTTGAGCTCCCTTCATTGAGAAGCTAGCTCTCTAGGAAGACTGAGCCTCAGAACTCAGCCCAGCATATTTCCATTGTGCCCCCACAGCTGCTGGGGAGGCAGGGTCTCCTAGGCCTCTGGGAGAGGGAGGCCTAGTGATTAGGTTAATCTGAGAGAGCTTTCTCTTCAGGGGAAAGAAGCCTGCTTTCCCTTGGTGCTGCCAACCCTGCTGAGATACATGTTCCCACTCTCTGAAGTGAGAAGCAAGATGCCATGGGACACTCCAGGAAGGCCTTGGGCCCTAGAGGTGGATAAGCACATTCCAGGGCCCCTGAGAACTTCCTGAAGTGCTGGCTCCTCAAGCCCTTCCTGGAGAGACCAGGAGAAAGCTGCCCTCAAGGTACCCTTGGGCCCAGGATTCACAACAATGAGTTCCATTGAGTCTCTGGCCTAAGATGGGGCCAGGGCAATCTCCCACCTAGGAGGTGCTAGCTGAAAGTTTCCCTTAAGGAAGGCTAGTTTCTCAGCTTTCAGAAGGTCGCAGGATCATTTCACCTCCACAACCACTCTGAAGACACTGTACTAACTCACTCCGTTGACAGATTTGTGGTCAGCTAAAGGCCATTAATTCTGCTTTCTCATTGAAAAGTACCGGGCCTCTGCCTTTGCCCCTCCCCCACCGAGAGTGGTGCTAGCTGCTAACCTCTCTCAGCTGTGAGGGCTGGCATGTTGAAAGGTTCCCCCCAGAAGGGTATGGTTATCAGCCTGATACCCAGCCTTGCCACTGCTCAGGCTCCTCCGTCTGCTGGGCTGAGAGGTTCAACTTTCCTTATGGAAGGGACCAGTGGAGAATTGCACTCAGGAGCTGAGGTGTCGCAGAGGCCCTCCAGTGCTTGGGACATCCTCTCCACACCTTGTGGGGAGACACATTAGAACTCTTCTCTTTGAGAAGCTGGCCTTCTAGGAAGTCCTGAGCCTCAGAACATAGGCCAGCTCATTTTCAGCATGGACCCACAGCTGCTTGCTAGGCGGGGTCTCTCAAGTCTCTGAGGCCTTAGTGGTGAGCTTAGGGAGAGAGCTTTATCCTCAGAGAAAAGTAGCCTGCTTTCCCTTGGTGCTGCCACCACTGCTGAGACACCCGTTCCCACTCCCTGAGGTGAGAAGCTAGCCGCCAGAGGGCACTCCAGAAAGGCCTAGGTCCTCTAGACAGGAACAGTGCATTCCAGGCTTCTCTAACATTTCTGAGGAGCTGGCTTTTTAAGCTCTTCCTGAAAAGGCCAGTGGATAGCTGCCCTCACTGGTCCTTTGGGCCCATGGTTCACAACAGCGAGTTTCTTTGTGTCTCCAGGGTCATTTGGGTCTGGGCCTACCTCCCACCTGGGAGGGGCCAGCTGAAAGTTTCCCTCAAGGAATGCTAGTTCCTCAGCGTTTAGTCAGTCCCAGGTTCATTTCCCCTCCACAAGTACTGTGGAGGTGTGCTATCTCACCCTGGTGTCAGACTCCTGGTCAGCTGCAGGCCAGGAAAGCTGCTTTCTCAGTGACAAGTACCTGGCTTCTGCCCTTGCCTCTCACCCCCAATGGTGGAGCTATCTGCTAACCTCTCTCAGATTGGGGACTGGCATGTTGAAAGGTTCCCTCTGGGAGGGCATGGTTCTTAGACTAAAACCCACAGCCTTGGGATCCCTGGGTGGCGCAGCGGTTTGGCGCCTGCCTTTGGCCCAGGGCGCGATCCTGGAGACCCAGGATCGAATCCCACATCAGGCTCCTGGTGCATGGAGCCTGCTTCTCCCTCTGCCTATGTCTCTGCCTCTCTCTCTCTCTCTCTGTGACTATCATAAATAAAAAAAAAAAAATATTTAAAACCCACAGCCTTTCCACTGCCCAGGCTCCTATGTCTGCTGGGATGAGAGGTTCAACTTTCTTCACAGAAGGGGCCAGTGGAGAACTGCACTCAGGAATTGTGGTGTCCCAGAGGCCCTCCAGCACCTTGGGACTGCCCCTGCACAGTGTGTGGGGTGACAGGTTTGAACTCCCTTCATGGAGAAGCTAGCCTTCTAGGAAGGCCTGAGCCTCAAAACTCAGGCCAGCTCATTTCTTGTATGCCCCATACAACCTCTGAGGAGTCAGGGTCTCACAGGCCTCTGGGAGAGGAATGTCTAGTGGTGAGCATATTCAGGGAGAGGTTTGTCCTCAGAGGAAAGTAGCTTGTTTTCCCTTGGCGCTGCCACCACTGCTGAGACCCCTGTCCCCAGACTCTGAGGTGAGAAGCTAGCCACCAGGGGACATCCAGGAAGGCCTAGGTCCCCTACAGGTGCAAAGCACCTTCCTAGGCCCCTCCAAACTTATTGAAAAGCTGGTTTCTCAAGCCCTTCCTGGAGATGGCAGTGGAAAGCTCCTCCATGGGCCCCTTGGGCCCAGGATTCAGGACAGTGATAAAGGTTCTTTTTTTTTTTTTAAAGATTTTATTTATTTATTCATGAGAGACACACAGAGACAGAAGCAGAGACACAGGCAGAGGGAGAAGCAGACTCCACACAGGGAGCCTGACATGGGACTTGATTCCGGGTCCCCAGGATCACGCCCCCAGCTGAAGGCGGCGCTAAACCGCTGAGCCACCAGGGCTGCCCGTGATACAGGTTCTAATGCTGGAAGGTGAGAGGGTTGTGGAAAGCTGCACTCTAAGAATGCTGATTGCTCACAGTTATCTATATAGCATTTCCATGGCCCCTCCATTCCTGTGGAAATAGATTTTACCTCCCTTAAGTGAGAGGCTGGTTGAAAGCTGCAGTGCAGGATTGCTTGTTTCAGAGTTCAGTAAAGCGTATTTCCATGGCACCTCCTCACCTACAGTGGAGGTAGGTTCTAACTCCCATAGGTGAGAGGATAGCTGAAAGCTACATTCAAAGAATGATTCTGAGAGTTGAGCACAGTGCCTTTCCTTTGGGCCTTCACCCCTGCTGTAGACATAGGTTCTAACTCCTTTATGTTAGAGGATTGTCAGAAGCTGCCTGCAAGGAACACTTATTTCTCAGAGTTAGGTAGTTTGCATTTCCCTCGAGCTTCCACAGGTTCTTTGGATATAGGTCCTAATGCCTTTAGTGAGAGGGTAGTGGAAAGCTCCTCTCAAGAAACACTGATTGCTCACAGTTAACTACATAGCCCCTCCTGTGGAAACAGCTTCTACCTCCCTTAGGTGAGAGGCTGGTTGAAAGCTGCAGGGCAGGAATGCTTGTGTCTCAGAGTTCAGTACAGTGTATTTCCATGGCGCCCCCTCACCTACAGTGGAGCTATATTTTAACTCCCATATGTGAGAGGGTAGTTGAAAGCTGTGTTCAAGGAATGCATGTTTCTGAGAGTTAAGCACAGTGCATTTCCATTGGGCCTCCACACCTGTTGTTGACAGATTCTAACTCCCTTACGTTACAGGCTTGTCAGAAACTGCCTTCAAAGTCTTTGTTTCTCAGAGTTAAGACCACATTTCCCTCGAGGCTCCACAGGTACTTTTGATATATATATTTTTCAATTTTATTTATCTATTCATGAGAGACACAGGCAGAGGAAGAAGCAGGCTTCAAGGAGGGAGCCTGATGTGGGACTCGATCCCGGGTCTCCAGGAACATGCCTGGGCCAAAGGCAGGCACTAAACGGCTGAGCCACCCAGGGATCCCTAGAAAGCATATACATTCTAATGCTTTTCTGTGAGAGAGTAGTGGAAAGCTGCACTCAAGAAACGCTTGTTTCTCACAGTTAACCATATAGTATTTCCACTGCACTTCTAGTCCTGTGGAGATAGCTTCTACCTCCCTAACACGAGAGGCTTTTTGAAAGCTCAAGTGCAGGAATGCTTGTTTCTCAGAGTTAAGTACAGTGCATTTCCAAGTCACCTCTTCACCTACAGTTGAGCTACGTTCTAACTGCCATAGTTTAGAGGGTAGTTGAAAGTTGCATTCAAGGAATGCTTGTTTCTGAGAGTTGAGTACAGTGCATTTCCGTTGGGCATCCACACCTACTGTTGACATAGGTTCTAACTCCCTCATGTTAGAGGCTTGCCAGAAGCTGCCTTCTAGAAATGCTTCTTAAAGTATATCCTATTTTCCTCAAGCCTCCACAGGTTCTTTTGATATATTTTCTTTTTTATTTTTTTTAAGATTTTTATTTATTCATGAGAGATGCATAGAGAGAGAGGCAGAGACATAGGTAGAGGGAGAAGCAGGCTCTATGCAGGGAGCCTAATGTGGGACTCGGTCCTGGGTCCAGGAGGACACCCTGGGCTGAAGGTGGCACTAAACCGCTGAGCCACCTGGGCTCCCCTTGATATATTTTCTAATGCCTTTATGTGAGAAGGTATTGGAAAGCTGCTTTGAAGGAATTCTTTTTCCTCAGAGTAAGTAGATTGCTTTTCCAAAGTGCTTACACACCTCCTGTTGAGTTTGGTTCTAACTCCTTTATGTATGAGCCTAGTAAAAGCTGATAGGTGATGAGCATTGAGGAGGGCACTTGATGGAATGAGCCCTGGGTGTTATATGTTGGCAATGCTTGTTTCTTGGAGTTAAGAACATCACATTTCCTTTTTTTTTTTTTTTTTAAGATTTTTTAACTTCCACACCTACTTTAGACATGGTTTCCAACTCCCTTACGTGAGAGTCTAGTTTCAAACCTCTTTCAAGGAATGCTTGTTTCTCAAAGTACAGCACATTTCCATGGTACCTCCTCACCTACAGTTGAGTTAGGTTCTAAATCCCATATGTGAGAGGCCTGTTGAAGCTTCATTCACAACTTTGTTTTCTCAGATTTAAGTACATCATCTTTCTGTTGAGAGTCCACAGCTAGTGTTGAGAAAGGTTCTAACTCCCATATGTGATAACTTAAGTTGAAAACTAAATATCGAGCAGTCCGGGTGGCTCAGCAGTTTAGCGCCACCTTCAGCGCAGGGTGTGATCCTGGAGACCTAGGATCGAGTCCCACGTTGGGCTCCCTGCATGGAGCCTGCTTCTCCCTCTGCCTGTGTCTCTGCTTCTCTCTCTCTGTGTCTCATCAATGAATAAATAAAATCCTAAAAAACAAAACAAAACTAAACTAAAAATCAAGGGATGCTTGTTACAGAGAGTTATGTACAGTGAATCTCCATTGTGTCTCCACCCTCACTGTTCTTTTTTCTTTTTTAAATCTTTTTAATTGGAGTTCAATTTGCCAACATATAGCATAACACCCAGTGCTCATCCCGCCAAGTGCCCCCCTCAGTGTCCATCACCCAGTCACCCCAACCCCCCACCCACCTCCCCTTCCACCACCCCTTGTTCATTTCCCAGAGTTAGGTGTCTCTCATGTTTTATCACCCTCACTGATATTCTCACTCATTTTCTCTCCTTTCCCTTTATTCCCTTTCACTAATTTTTATATCCCCCAAGTGAATGAGACCATATAATGTTTGTCCTTTTCCGATTGACTTACTTCACTCAGCATAATACCCTCCAGTTCCATCCACGTTGAAGCAAATGGTGGGTATTCGTCGTTTCTAATGGCTGAGTAATATTCCATTGCATACATAGACCACATGTTTCCTGTCTTGTTAATTTTCACCATTCTCTCTGGTGTGAGGTGGTATCTCATTGTGTGTGTGTGTGTGTTTTAAAGATTTTATTTATTTATTCATGACAGACACACAGACAAAGACACAGGCAGAGGGAGAAGCAGGCTCCATGCAGGGAGCGAGACATGGGACTGGATCCCGGGTCTCCAGGATCACACCCTGGGCCGAAAGCAGGCACTAAACCGCTGAGCCACCGGGGCTGCCCTCATTGTGGTTTTGATTTGTATTTCCCTGATGGCAAGTGATGCAGAGCATTTTCTCATGTGCATGTTGGCCATGTCTATGTCTTCCTCTGTGAGATTTCTCTTCATGTCTTTTGCCCATTTCATGATTGGATTGTTTGTTTCTTTGCTGTTGAGTTTGATAAGTTTTTTTTTTTATTTTATTTTATTTTTATTTTATTTTTTTTTTATTTTTTTATTTTTTGATAAGTTTTTTAAATAGATCTTGGATGCTAGCCCTTTATCTGATAGGTCATTTGCAAATATCTTCTCTCACTTTGTAGGTTGTCTTTTAGTTTTGTTGACTGTTTCTTTTGCTGTGCAGAAGTTTTTATCTTGATGAAGTCCCAATAATTCATTTTTGCTTTTGTTTCCCTTGCCTTCATAGATGTATCTTGCAAGAAGTTGCTGTGGCCAAGTTCAAAAAAGGTGTTGCCTGTGTTCTCCTCTAGGATTTTAATGGATTCTCGTCTCACATTAGGTCTTTCATCCATTTTGAGTTTATCTTTGTGTATGGTGTAAGAGAATGGTCTAGTTTCATTCTTCTGCACGTGGCTGTCCAATTTTCCCAGCACCATTTATTGAAGAGACTGTCTTTTTTCCAGTGGATAGTCTTTCCTGCTTTGTCGAATATTAGTTGACCATAAAGTTGAGGGCCCACTTCTGGATTCTCTATTCTGTTCCATTGATCTCTGTTTTTGTGCCAGTTTCACACTGTCTTGATGATCACAGCTTTTTTTTTTTCTCTCTCTCTTATTCTTTATTAATTTTTAAAAATATTTTATTTATTTATTCACGAAAGACACACACAGAGAGAGGCAGAGACACAGGCAGAAGGAGAAGCAGGCTCTATGCAGGGAGCCTGACATGGGACTCAATCCCAGGTCTCCAGGATCACGCCCTGGGCTGAAGGAAGTGCTAAACCACTGAGCCACCCAGGGATTCCCTGATCACAGCTTTGTAGCTTAACAAGACAGGAAACAACAAATGTTTGAGAGGTTGTGGAGAAAGGGGAGCCCTCTTGCACTGTTGGGGGGAATGTGAACTGGTACAGCCACTCTGGAAAACTGTGTGGAAGTTCCTCAAAGAGTTAAAAATAGATCTGCCCTACGACCCAGCAATTGCACTGCTGGGGATTTACCCAAAGATACAGATGCAGTGAAAAACTGAGACACCTGCACCCCAATGTTTATAGCAGCAATGTTTACAATAGCCAAACTGTGGAAGGAGCCTTGCTGTCCATCGAAAGATGAATGGATAAAGAAGATGTGGTCTATGTATACAATGGAATATTACTCAGCCATTAGAAACTACAAATACCCACCATTTGCTTCAACGTGGATGGAACTGGAGGGTATTATGCTGAGTGAAGTAAGTCAATCGGAGAAGGACAAACATTGTATGGTTTCATTCATACAGGGAATATAAAAAATAGTGAAAGGGATTAAAGGGAAAGGAGAGAAAATGAGGGGGAAATATCAGAGAGAGAGAGACAGAACATAAGAGGCTCCTAACTCCGGGAAACAAACAAGGGGTAGTGGAAGGGGAGGTGGGCGGAGGGATGGGTGACTGGGTGATGGGCACAGAGGGGGACAGTTGACAGGATGAGCACTGGGTGTTATACTATATGTTGGCAAATCGAACTCCAATAAAAAAAATACATATATATATATTTAAAAGAAAGAGGCCCCAGTGGAGAGCTACGCTTAAGGAACCGTGGTATCCTAGAGGCACTACAGAGGTTTTGGTCTGCCTGTCCAAACCTTTTGGGGAGACACTTTTGAACTCCCTGTATTGAGAAGCTAAACTCTAGGAAGGCTTGAGTTTCAGAACCAAGGCCAGCTCATTTAATTGTGCCCTCCATTTGCTGGGGAGGCAGGGTCTCACAGGCCTCTAGGAGAGGCTTAGTGTTGAACTTAGTTTGGGAGATGTTTGTTCTCAGAAAATGTAGCCTGCTTTCAGTTGAGCTACTACCACTGCAGAAACACATATTCTAACTCTCTGAAGTAAGAAACTAGTCTCAAGGTGCACTCCAGGAAGGCCTATGTCCCCTAGAGTTGGACAGCACCTTTCTGGGCCCCTGCAAATTTCCTAAGGGTCTGTCATTTCAAACCCTTCTTGGAGAGGCTAGTGGAAAACTGTTCTTATGGGACCCTTGGGCCCAGGGTTCAGGACAGTGAGTGTCATTGGGTTTGCAGCCAAATGAGCCAGGCAATTCCTGGGAGGGGCTAGCTGAAAGGTTCATTCAAGGATCGTTAAATCCTCAGCGTTCAGTAGATCTCTTCGTCTTTTCACCTCCAACAACTGTGGAGAGGGTGTGCTAACTCACACCAGTAACAGACTCCTTATAAGTTGAAGGCCGGAAAAGATGATTTCGTGGTGAAAAATACCTTGATTCTCCAGTGTCTCTACAACACTAAGGCTGGAGCAGGTAGCTAAACTCCCTCGGCTGTGAGGGCTCATTTAAAGGTTCCATAAGCAAGGCCATGTGTTTCAGACCCAAGCCCACAGCCTTGCCACTGTCCAGACTTATCTGCTCATCTGAGGTGTTTGGTTTTCCTCACAGAAGATGCCAGAGGAGAGCTGCACTCAAGGAAATGTTGTGTCCTAAGGGGCCTTACAACGTTTTTGGACTGCCCCTCCAAAATTCTAGGGAGATACTAAATGTGTCTGCCTTTATTAAGAAACTAGCCTCTGGGAAGGCCTTACCTCAGAACTCAGACCACCTCATTTCCATTGCGTCCCCACAGCCACTGGGTAGCCAGGGTCTCACAGGCCTCTGGGAGAGGCTTAGAGGTGAGCCTACTCTGGGAGAGCTTTGTCCTCAGAGGAAAGTAGCCTTCTTTCCCTTGGAGCCCCCATCATTGCTGAGACACATGTTCCAACTTCCTGAGATGAGAAACTTTTCACAAGGTGCACTCTAGGAAGGCCTATATCCCTTAGAGTAGGACAGCACCCTCCAGGGCCCATCCAATCTTCCTGAAGAGTTGGCTTCTCAAGCCCTTCTTGGAGAAGCCAGTGCAAAGCTGCCCTCACAGGACCCTTGGGCTCAGGGTTCAGGACAGTGAGCATATTGGGACTCCGGCCATATGTGGAGCTAAAAAATTGCTCCCACCTGGGAGGGGCTAGCTGAAAGTTTCATTCAAGGAATGTGTTCAGTATTCCTCAGCATTCAGTAGGTCGCATAGTCTTTTCACCTCCATACCAACTGTGGAGAGGGTGTGTTAAGTCATCCCGGTGAGAGATGTGTTGTAAGCTAAAGGCCAGGAAAGCTGCTTTCTCAGTAAAAAGTGCCTGGACACTCCAATGGCTCTCCACCGCGGATATACCTGCTAAAATTCTTCAAATCTGAGGAATAGTTGAAAGGTTCCATCTGGGAGGGCTTGGTTCTCAGACTGAAGCCTTCAGCCTTGCCACTGCTGAGACTTGAATGCTTTGCTGGTGTTCGACTTTTCTCATGGATGAGGCCAGAGGAGAGCTGTACTCAAGGAACTGTGGTGTCCTGGAGGCCTTCTAGCACTTTTTCAACAGGCCCTTCAAAACTTCTGGGAGATCAGTTGAACTTCCTTCATTGAGAAGTTAGCCTTTGGGAAGGCCCGAGCCTCAGATTCAGGCCAGCCCATTTCCATTGTGCCCCTACATCTACTGGGGAGGAAGAGACTCACAGGTCTCTGGGGGAGGCTTAGTGGTGAGCTTAGTCAGGTAGAGATTTGTATTGAGAGGAACATAGCCTGCTTTCCCTAGGTGCCACCACCACTGCAGAGAAACATGTTCCATCTCCCTGAGGTGAGAATCTGGTTGCACGGTGCACTCTAGGAACGCCTATGTCCCCTAGAGGTGGACAGAGCTTTCCAAGGCCTCTTCAAACTTCCTAAGGAGGTGGCTTCTCAAGCCCTTCTTGGAGAGGCCAGTGGAAACCTGCCCTCTAGGGACATTTAGTCCCAGGTTTCAGGATAGTTAATATCATTCACTCTCAAGCCAAATGTGGAGCTAGGAAATTCCTCCTAACTGGGAGGGGCTAGCTGAAAGTTTCATTCAAGGAATGCTAATTCCTCATCTTTCAGTAGGTCGAATAGTCTTTTAACCGCCACAATAACTGTGGAGAGGGTATGATAAATCACCCCAGTGACAGACTCCTTATAAACTGAAGGCCTGTAAAGCTGCTTTCTCAGTGAAAAGTACCTAGACTCTCCAATTGCCCTCCACCACTAAGGATGGGGCTAGCTGCTAAAATCCCTCAGCTCTGTGGGTTCCAGTGATAAGCTGCCCTCATGGACAATTGGGCACAGTGTTCAGTACAGTGAGTGTCATTTGGTCTCCAACCAAATGTGGAGCTAAGAAATTTCTCCCACCTGGGAGGGGCTAGCAGAAAGTTTCATTCAAGGAATGCTAATTCTTCAACTTTCGGTACATAGCATAGTCTTTTCAAGTCTAAACCAACTGTGGAGAAGGTGTGCTAATCATCCCGGTGACAGATTCATTGTAAGCTAACGGCCAGGAAAGTTGCTCTCTCAGTGAAAAGTATCTGGACTCTCGAATGACCCTCCAACACCAAGATGCATATACTTGCTAAACTGCCTCAACTCTGAGAGTTCATTGAAACTTTCCATCAGGGAGGACTTGGTTCTCAGATTGAAGCCACAGCCTGTCCTCTGCCCTGACTCCTCTGCTGGGCTGATGGGTTCGACTTTCCTCAGGAAGAGGCCAGAAGAGAGATGCCTTCAAGGAACTGTGGTGCCAGAGGCCTTCCATCACTTTTGGACCGGCCCCCCAAAACTTCCAAGAGACTGGTTGAACTCCCTTAATTGAGAAGCTAGCCTTTGGGAAGGCCTGAGACTCAGAACTCAGGCCAGATCATTTTTCGGTCCCTCACCTGTACGAGGGAGGCAAGGACTCATAGGTCTCTGGAGAGGCTTAGTGGTGTGCTTAGTCAGGGAGAGATTTGTATTGCGAGGACATAGACTGCTTTCGCTAGACGCTGCCACCACTGCAGAGGCACGTGTTCCATCACCCTGATGTGAGAGGCTGGTTGCTTGGTACACTCTAGGAAGACCTATGTCCCCTAGAGGTGGACAGGGCTTTCCAAGGCCCCTCTAAACATCCTAAGGTGCTGGCTTCAAAGCCCTTCAAAGTCTATCCACTGGATAGACCAGTGGAAAACTGCCCTCAAGGGACACTTGAGCCCAGGATTCAGGACAGATAGTGCATTTGATCTCCAGTCAAATGTAGAGCTAGGAAATTCCCCCCAACCAGGAGGGGCTAGCTTAAAGTTTCATTCTGGGAATGCTAATTGTAAGCTGAAGGCCTGGAAAGCTGTTTTCTCAGGGAAAAGTACCTGGCCTCTCCAAATGTCCTCCAACACCAAGGATGGAGCTAGCTGCTAAACTCCCTCAGGTCTGTAGACTCGTTGAAATGTTCCATCAGAGTGGGCTTGATTCTCAGCCTGAAGACCATAGTCTTGCCACTGCCCAGACTCATCTGGTGGCTTGAAGGGTTTGACTTTCCTCATGGAAGAGGCCAGGGGATAGCTGCACTCAAGAAACTGTGGTCTCCCAGAGGCCCTACAGCTGTTTTGGACTGTCTCTCCAAACCTTCTGTGAGACACATTTGACTCCCTATATTGAGACTCTAGCTTTCTGGGAAGGCTTGAGCCTCAGTAGTCAGGCCAGCTCATTTCGATTTTGCCCTCACAGCTGTTGGGGAGGCAGTGTCTTACAGGCCTCTGGGAGAGGCCTAGTGGTGAGTTTAGTCAGGGAGAGCTCTGTCCTCAGAGGAAAGAGCATGCTTCCCCTTTGTGCTGCCACCACTGATGAGACACATGCTCCAACTTTGTGAGGTGAAAAAATAATCGCAAAGTGCCTTCCAGGAAGGCCTATGTCCCCTAGAGTTGGACAGCGCCTTCCAGGGCCTATCTTTTTTTTTCAGATTTTGAGGATTTAATTAATTAATTTATTATTGCAGTTTGATTTGCCAAAATATAGCACCCAGTGCTCATCCCGTCAAGTGTCCCCCTCAGTGCCCATCACCCAGTCACCACACCCCCCTGCCCACCTCCCCTTCCACTACCCCTTGTTCGTTTCCCAGAGTTAGGAGTCTCCCATGTTCTGTCAGCCTCTCTGATATTTCCCCCTCATTTTCTCTCCTTTCCCCTTTAATTCCTTTCACTATTTTTTATATTCTTCCAGGGCCCAACTAATCTTCCTGAGGATCTGGCTTCGCAAGCCCTTCCTGGATAGACCAATGGAAAGCTCCCTCATAGGACCCCTGGGCCCAGGGTTAAAGACACTGTCATAGGGTCTCTAGTCAAATGTGGAGCTAAGAAATTTCTCCCACCTGAGAGGGGCTACCTAAAGTTTCATTCAAGGAATGCTAATTCCTGAGCATATAGTAGGTCACATAGTCTTTTCACCTCCACACCAACTGTGGAGAGAGTGTGCTATCTTATCCCAGTGAGAGACTCGTTGTCAGCTAAAGGCCAGGAAAGCTGCTTTCTCAGTGAAAAGTACTTGGATTCTCCAATGGTCTTCCACCACCAATGATGGATATACCTGCTAAAATTCCTCAAATCTGAGGAATCATTGAAAGGTTCCCGTAAGGGAGGGCTTGGTTCTCAGACTGAAACTCACAGCCTTGACAATGCCAAGACTCTAATGCTGGGCTGATGGGTTGGACTTTCATCTTGGATGAGGCCAGAGGAGAGCTGTAATCAAGGAATTGTGGTGTCTGAGAGGACTTCTAGTGCTTTTCAACAGGCCCTCCAAAACTTCTGGGAGACCAGTTGAGCTCTCTTGATTGAGAAGCTACCCTTTGGAAAGGACTGAGCCACAGACTCAAGCCAGCTTGTTTTCATTGTGCTCCCAAAGCTGTTGGTGAGGCAGGGTCGCACAGGCCTCAGGGACAGGCCTAGAGGTGAGCTTAGTCAGGGAAAGCTTTGTCCTTTGAGGGATGTGGCCTGCTTTCACTTGGCACCACGGCCACCAGCCACAGCAGAGACTCATGTTCCGTCTGCTGAGGTGAGAAGCTAGAAGCACGGTGCACTCTAGGAAGGCCGATGTCCCCTAGAGGTGGACACGGCTTTTGAAGGCCCCCCCAAACTTCCTGAGGTGCTGGCTTCTCAAGCCCTTCTGTGATAGACCAGCGGAGAGCCACCCACAGGGGACCCTTGGGCCCAGGGTTCAGGACAGTGAGTGCCCTTGGGTCTCTATTGTATGGTGGAGCCAGGAGCCAGGAGCCAGGGCATACCTCCTACCTGGGAGGGACTAGCTGACAGTTTCATTCAAGGGACGCTCGTTCCTCAATGTTCAGGTCGTCGCACGGTCTTTTAACCTCCACAAAACCTGTGGAGAGGATGTGCCTAAGTCACCTGGTGACAGACTGGTTGAAAGCTCAAGTCAGGGAAGCTGCTTTCTCAGTGAAAAATGCCTGGCTTCTCCAATGTCCCTCCACAGCAAGGCTGGAGGTACCCACAAGCCTCCCTCAGCTCGGAGTGCTCGTTTCAAAGTTACATCTTGGGGGGCTGGCTTCTCAGGCTGAAGCCAACAGCCTGGCTGGCTACAGGCCAGACTCATCTGCTGGACTGAGCAGATCGACGTTCTGTTCAGAAGGAGCCAGTGGGGTGCTCTCCTCAAGGCAGTGTTGTGTCCCAGAGGCCTTCCAGCACTTTTGAACTGACCTTCTAAAAGTTCCAGGAAGAGGGGTCTGAACCCACTTCACGCAGAAGCTGGTCTTCGGGAAGGCCTGAGCCTCAGAACTCAGGCCTGCTCATTTCCATTGTGACCTCACAACTGCCGGGGAGTCGGTGTCTCCCAGGTGTCTGGGAGAGGCTTCGCTGTGAGCTCAGGCAGGGAGAGCTTTGCCCTCAGATGAATGTAGCCTGCTTTCACTTGGTGCCACCACCACCCTCGAAACAGATGTTCCATCTACCTGAGGTGACAAGGTAGACACATGGCGCACTCTGGGAAGGGTCTATATACCCTGGGGGTGGACGGGGCTTTTGTAGGCCCCTCCAAACTTCCTGAGGTGCTGGCTTCTCAAGCCCTTCCCGGGCAGAGACCAGTGGAAATCTCTCTCGGGATCCTTTGGCCCAGGTTGCAGGACAGCCGAGTACCATTGGGTTTGCAGCCTAAAGTGGAGGCAGAGCACACCTCCCGCCTTGGGGGGGAGGTGAATAGCTGAAAGTTTCGTTCAAGGAATGCCAGTTCCTCAACGTTCAGCAATTCACACGGTCTTTTCACCTCCACACCAACTGTGGAGAGGATGTGTGCCTTGTCACCCCATTGACAGGTTTGTTGTACGCTGAAGGCCAGGAAAGCTGCCCTTTCTCAGTGAAAGATTCCTGACCTCTCCAATGGGCCTCCACCCTCAAGGCTAGAGGTGCCTGCTAACCTCCCTCGGTTCTGAGTTGCTCGTTGAAAGCTCACATCATGGATTGCTAGCTTCTGAGACTGAGGCCAACGGCCTAGCCCAGTGGCAAGCCTCTTCTGCAGGGCCGAGAGGTTTGACTTTTGTCTGGGAAGCAGCCAGCAGAGAGTTGCCCTTGAGGAACTGTAGAATCCTAGAGGCCCTACGGCACTTTTGGATCTTGCCTCCAAACCTTCAGTGGGCACAGGTTTGATCTCCTTTCATTGTGAAGGCAGCCCTCTGAGGATTCCTGAGACACGGTGCTCAGGCCAGCTCATTTCCACTGTGCCCTCACAGCTGCTGGGGTGGCAGTGCCCCACAGGCCTCTGGGGGCCTAGTGGCGAGCTTAGCCAGGGAGAGCTTTCTTCGGGGGAAAATAGCCTGCTCCCCCTTGGCCTCATCACCCCTGCGGAGATCCCTGTTCCACCTCCCTGAGGTCTTTTCACGTCCACAACAATTGTGGAGTTTCTGTACTAACTCGCCCTGGTGACAGACTCCTTGTAAGCTAAAGGCCCAGAAGCTGCTTTCTCAGTGAAAAGTACCTGAACTCTCCACAGTTTCTCCAACACCAAGGCTGGAGCTAGCTACTAAACTCCCTCAGCTGTGAGGGATCATTAAATGTTCCCTAGGGCAGGGCTTGGACCTCAGACTGAAGCCCAAAGGCTTGCCACTGCCCAGTCTTGTCTGCTGGGCTGAGAGATTTGACTTTTCTCATTGTAGGCACCTGTTGAGAGCTGACCTTAAGGAACTGTGGTATCACAGAGGCTCTACAGCACTTTTGGACTGCCCCTCCAAAATGTCAGGGGAGACAGGATTAAACTCCCATCATTGGGTAGCTAGCCTCCTGAGAATACCTGAACCTCAGAACTGAGGCCTCTTCACTTCCATTATGTTCACACAGCTGTTAGGTAGGCAGAGTCTCACAGGTCTCTGGGAGACTGACTAAGCTATTTTTCAGAGGAAAATAACCTACTTTCCCTTGGCTCTGCCACCACTGCTGAGATCCATGTTCCACCTCCCTGAGGGGCAATGTTAGTCACATGGTGCACTCCAGGAACACCTATGTCGCCTAGAGGTAGACAGGGCTATCCAGGCCTCTCCAAACTTCCTGAGGAGCTGGCTTCTCAAGCACTTCCTAGAGAGGCCTGGAAAGCTGCTCTCAGGTGACCCTCGGGTTCAGGGTTCAGGACAGTGAGTGCCATTGGGTCTCTGTCCTAAGGTTGAGCAAGAGCACACCTCTATACTTGGAGGGATAAGCTGAAAGTTTCACTCAAGATATACTAGGTCCTCTGTGTTCAGTAGATACAGTGGTTTTTCACTTCCGCTACTGTGGAGAGGGTATGCTAAATCACCCTTGTGACAGGCTCCTGGTAAACTGCAGGTCAGGAAATCTGCTTTCTCACTGAAAAGTACCTGGCCTCTCCCCTTCCTTTTTTTTCTTCCCCTTCCTTTCCAACACAAAGCCTGGAGCTAGCTTCTAAACTACCTCAGTTGTGAGGGCTCATTTAAATATTATCTAATGGAGGGTTTGGGTCTCAGACTAAAGCCCTGAGCCTTGCCACTGCCCATACTTGTGTATTGGGCTGAGAGATTCAAATTTACTCACAGAAGGTGCCAGTGGATAGATGCCCTCAAGGAACTGTAGTGTCCCAGAGGCCCTATAGTGTTTTTGGACTGCCCCTATAAACCACCTGAGGAGACATGTTTGACCTCCCTTTAT
Organism: Vulpes lagopus; assembly: GCF_018345385.1. Taxonomy (NCBI): domain Eukaryota; kingdom Metazoa; phylum Chordata; class Mammalia; order Carnivora; family Canidae; genus Vulpes; species Vulpes lagopus. The sequence continues at coordinate 105,616,729 of NC_054830.1, read as the reverse complement.
TGAGAAGCTAGACTTATGGGAAGGCCTGAGCCACAGACTCAGGCCAGATCATTTCCATGGCTCCCCCACGACTTCTGGGAAGGCAGGGTCTCACAGGCCTCTGGGAGAGGCTTAGTTGTGAGGTTAGTGATCCAGAGCTTTCTCCACAGAGGAATATAATCTGCTTTCACTTGGCTTCACCACCACTGCTGAGACATAAGTTCCAATTCCTAAGGTGAGAAACAAGTTGCAAGGTGCACTCCAGGAAGGCCGATGAACCCTCAAGGTGGACAGCGCCTTCCAGAACCTCTCCAAACTTCCTGAGGAGCTGGCCTCTCAAGCGTTTCCTGAAGAAGCCAGTGGAAAGTTGCCCTCACTGGACCCTTGGGACCAGGATTAGGATAGTGCCTGTCACTGGGTCTCCAACCTATGTGGAGCTAGGAAATTCCTCCTCCACTGGGAGGGTCTAGCTGGAAGTTTCAAGAAACACTGATTCCTCAGTGTTCAGTACATCCCATGGTCTTTCACGTTGAAAACAACTATGGAGTTTGTGTGCTAACTCACCCTGGTGACAGACTCCTTGTAAGCTGAAGGCCTCGAAAGCTGCTGTCTCAGTGAAAAGTACCTAGACTCTCCACTGTCTCTCCAGCACCAAGGCTGGAGCTAGCTGATAAGTCCTTCAGCTGTGAGGGAACATTTAAAATTCCCTAATGGAGGCGAAAGAACAGCAAATAAAACCTACACTCAGCAGAAGAAGAGAGTTAAATAAAGATTTGAGCAGAAAAAAGAAATAAAAAATAAAAAAATAAAGATTTGAGCACAACTCAATGAAATAGAGACTAGAAGAACTGTGGAAGAGATCAACAAAACCAGGAGTTGGTTCTTTGAAAGAATTAATAAGATAGACAAAACATTAGCCAGTCTTATTAAAAACAAAGGAGAAACGACTCAAATTAATAAAATCATGAATGAGAAAGGAGAGATCAACACCAATACCAAGGAGATACAAACGATTTTAAAAACTTATGAGCAGCTATATGCCAATAAATTAGGCAATCTAGAAGAATAGACACATTTCTCGAAAACCACAAACTACCAAAACTGGAACAGGAAGAAATAGAAAACCTGAACAGGCCAATTACCAGGGAGGAAATTGAAGCAGTCATAAAAAACCTCCCAAGACACAAAATCCAGGGCCAGATGGCTTCTCAGGGGAATTCTATCAAATGTTTAAAGAAGAAACAATACTTATCCTACTAAAGCTGTTCAGAAAGAAAGGGATAGAATACTTCCAAACTCATTTTATGAGGCCAGCATCACCTTAATTCCAAAACCAGACAAAGACCCCACCAAAAAGGAGAATTATAGACTAATATCCCTGATGAACAGAGATGCAAAAATTCTCAAGAAGATACTAGCCAATAGGATCCAACAGTACATTAAGAAGATTATTCACCATGACCAAGTGGTGGGATTTATCCCCAGGATGCAAGGCTGGTTTAACACTCATAAAGCAATCAATGTGATAGATCATATCAACAAGAGAAAAAAAAAGAACCATATGATCCTCTCAATAGATGCAGAGAAAACATTTGACAAAATACAGCATCCATTCCTGATCAAAACTCTTCAGAGTGTAGGGATAGAGGGAACATTCCTCAGCATCTTAAAAGCCATCTTTGAAAAGCCCACAGCAAATATCATTCTCAATGGGGAAACACTGGGAGCCTTTCCCCTAAGATCAGGAACATGACAGGGATGTCCACTCTCACCACTGCTATTCAAGATAGTATTAGAAGTCCTAGCCTCAGCAATCAGACAACAAAAATAAATAAAAGGCATTCAAATAGGCAAAGAAGAAATCAAACTCTCCCTCTTTGCAGATGACATGATACTGTACATAGAAAACCCAAAAAAACTCCACCCCAAGATCGCTAGAACTCATAAAGCAATTCGGCAATGTGGCAGGATACAAAATCAATGCCCAGAAGTCAGTGGCATTGCTATACACTAACAATGAGACTGAAGAAAGAGAAAATCAGGAATCAATCCCATTTAGAATTGCACCCAAAACATAAGATACCTAGGAATAAACCTAACCAAAGAAGTAAAGAATCTATACCCTAAAAACTACAGAACACTTCTGAAAGAAATTGAGGAGGACACAAAGAGATGGAAAAATATTCCATGCTCATGGATTGGAAGAATTAATATTGTGAAAATGTCAATGCTACCCGGGGCAATTTACACATTTAATGCAATCCCTATCAAAATACCATGGACTTTCTTCAGAGAGCTGGAACAAATCATCTTAAGATTTGTGTGGAATCAGAAAAGACCCCAAATAGCCAGGGGAATATTAAAAAAGAAAACCATAGCTGGGGGCATCACAATGCCAGATTTCAAGTTGTACTATAAAGCTGTGATCATCAAGACAGTGTGGCACTGGCACAAAAACAGACACATAGATCAATGGAACAGAATAGAGAATCCAGAAGTGGGCCCTCAACTCTATGGTCAACTAATATTCGACAAAGCAGGAAAGACTATCCCCTGGAAAAAAGACAGTCTCTTCAATAAATGGGGCTAGGAAAATTGGACAGCCACATGCAGAAGAATGAAATTAGACCATTCTCTTACACCACACCCAAAGATAAACTCAAAATGGATGAAAGATCTAAATGTGAGACAAAAATCCATCAAAATCCTAGAGGAGAACACAGGCAACACCCTTTTTGAACTTGGCCACAGCAACTTCTTGCAAGATACATCCATGAAGGCAAGAGAAACAAAAGCAAAAATGAACTATTGTGACTTAGTCAAGATGAAAAGCTTCTGCACAGCAAAAGAAACAGTCAACAAAACTAAAGGGCAACCTACAGAATGGGAGAAGATATTTGCAAATGACATATCAGATAAAGGGCTAGTATCCAAGATCTATAAAGAACTTATTAAACTCAACACCCCAAGAAACAAACAATCCAGTCATGAAACGGGCAAAAGACGTAAACTGAAATTTCACCAAGGAAGACGTTCATAAGGCCAACAAGCATATGAAAAAATGTTCTACATTACTTGTCATCAGGGAAATACAAATCAAAATCACAATGAGATACCACCTCATACCAGTGAGAATGGTGAAAATTAACAAGACAGGAAACAACAAATGTTGGAGAGGAGGTGGAGAAAGGGGTGGGACTGGGGTTGCACTGTTGGTGGGAATGGGAACTGGTGCAGCCACTCTGTAAAACTGTGTGGAGGTTCCTCAAAGAGTTAAAAATAGAGCTACCCTGGGATCCCTGGGTGGCGCAGCGGTTTGGCGCCTGCCTTTGGCCCAGGGCGCGATCCTGGAGACCCGGGATCGAGTCCCGCGTCGGGCTCCCGGTGCATGGAGCCTGCTTCTCCCTCTGCCTGTGTCTCTGCCTCTCTCTCTCTCTGTGACTATCATAAATAAAAATTAAAAAAAAAAAATAGAGCTACCCTATGACCCAGCAATTGCACTGCTGGGGATTTACCCCAATATACAGATGCAGTGAAACACCGGAACACTTGCACCCCATTGTTCATAGCAGCAATGTTTACAATAGCCAAACTGTGGAAGGAGCCTCGGTGTCCATCGAAAGATGAATGGATAGAGAAGATGTGGTCTATGTATGCAATGGAATATTACTCAGCCATTAGCAATGACAAATATCCACCATTTGCCTCGACGTAGACGGGACTGGAGGGTATTATACTGAGTGAAATAAGTCAATTGGAGAAGGACAAATATTATATGGTCTCATTCATTTGGGGAATATAAAAAATAGTGAAAGGGAATAAAGGGGAAAGGAGAGAAAATGAGTGGGAAATATCAGTGAGGGTGACAGAACATGAGAGACTCCTAACTCTGGGTAACGAACAAGGGGTGGTAGAAGGGGAGGTGGGCAGGGGGACAGGGTGACTGGGTGATGGGCGCTGAGGGGGGCACTTGATGGGATGAGCACTGGATGATATGCTATATGTTGGCAAATTGAACTCCAATGAAAAAGAAAAAATTCCCTAATGGAGGGTTTGGTTCTCAGACTGAAGGCAGAACCTTGCAGCTGTCCAGACTTGTCTGCTGGGCTGGGCTGATAGATTCGAATTCCTCATGGAAAAGGCCAGTGGAGACCTGCCCTCTAGGAACTCTGGTGTCCCAGAGGCCCTATAGCACTTTTGGACCACCCCTCCAAACTTTCAGGGGAGACAGGTTTAAACTCCCTTCTTTGGGTAGGTAGCTTATGAGAAGGCCTGAGCCTGAGAACTCGGCCCTTCTCATTTCTATTGTGCCCCCACAGCTGCTGAGTAGGCGGTGTCTCACAGGCCTCTGGGATAGGCCTAGTAGTGAGCTTAGTCAGGGGCAGCTTTGTCTTCATAGGAATATAGCCTGCTTTCCCTTTGCTCCATCACCACTACTGAGACTCATGTCCCATCTCCCTGAGGTGCAATGCTAGTCACACTGTGCATTCCAGGAATGCCTATGTCACCTAGAGGTAGACATGGCTATCACTCCCCTCCAAACTTCATAAGGGGATGTCTTCTCAAGTCCTTCGTAGAGAGGCCTGGAAAGCTGCCCTCGTGGGACCCTTGGGCTTAGGGTTCAAGACAGCGAGTGCCATTGGGTCTCTGTCTTAAGGTGGATCCAGGCATACATCTAACCTTGGAGGGGCAAGCTGAAAGTTTCATTCAAGAAATGTTAGTTCCTGTGTTCAGAAGGTAAAATGGGTTTTTCACCTCCACATCAACTGTGGAGATTGTGTGTTAACTCACCTCTATTATACAGTCGTTGTAAGCTACAGACTAGGAAAGCTGCTTTCTCACTGAAAAGTACCTAGACTCTCCATTTCCCCTCCACCACCAAGGCTGGAGCTAGCTGCTAAACTCCCTCAGCTGTGAGGGCTCATTTAAAGTTTCCCTAAGGGAGGGCTTGGTTTTCAGACTGAAGCCCAGAGGCTTGCCACTACCCAGACATGCCTGCTTGGCTGGGAGATTTGACTTGTCTCATGGAAGAGGACAGTGGAGACCTGCCCTCAACGAACTGTGGTGTCCAAAGGCCCTACAGCTGTTTTGGACCGCCCCTCCAAACCTTCTGAGGAGACACGTTTGACCTCCTATTGAGATGCTAGCCTTCTGGGAAGGCCGGAGCCTAGAACTCACACCACGCTTATTTCCATTGCGCCCCAAAGCTGCTGGTGAGGCAGAATCTCACAGGCCTCTGGGAGAGGCCTAGTGGTGATCTTAGGGAGAGTTTTTTCCTCAGAGGAATGTAGCCTGCTTTCACTAGGTGCTGCCACCATTGCAGAGACACATGTTCCAACTCCCTGAGGTGAGAACCTAGACACATGATGCACTCTAGGAAGGCCTATGTCTCCTAGAGGTGGACAGGGTTTTCCAAAGCCCCTCCAGACTTCCTGAGGTGCTGGGTTTTCAAGCCATTCCTCGATAGAGCAGTGGAAAGCTGCCCTCAGGGGACCCTTGGCCCCAGTGTTCAGGACAGAGAGTCCCATTGGGTCTCTAGCCTAAGGTGCACCCAGGGCATACCTCTCACCTAGAAGCGACTAGCTGAAAGTTTCATTCATGAAACGCTAGTTCTTTAGCATCAGTAGGTCACATTGACTTTTCACCTCCACAGCAACTATGGAGATGTTGTGCTAAGTCACCCCATTGACAGACTCGTTGTAAGCTAAAGGCCAGGAAATCTGCATTCTCTGAAAAGTCTCTGACCTCTCCAATGGCCCTCCACCACTAAGGCTGGAGGTATCTGCTAACCTCCCTCATATCTGAGTGCTTGTTGAAAGGTTACATCAGGGAGTGCTTAGTTCTCAGACAAGCGCCAACAGCCTTGCCACTCTCCAGGCTTTTATAGTGGGCTGAGAGGTTTGACTTTCCTCTTGGAAGGGGCCAGTGGAGAGCTGCCCTCAAGGAACCGTGGTGTCCCAGAGGCCTTCCAGTGCCTTTGGACGATCCTCAAAACCTTGATGGGAGACAGATTGAACTCCCTTCATTGAGAAACTCCCTTCATTGAGAAACTAGCATTGGGAAAGACTGAGCCTCAGAACTCAGGCCAGATAATTTCCATTGTGCCCTCACAGCTGCTGTGTAGGCAGGGTCTCACACATCTCTGGAAGAGGCCTAGTGGTAAGCTTAGTCAGAGAGATTTTTGTCCTCAGAGGAAAGTAGCCTCCTTCTCATAGCTTTGCCACCAATGCTAAGACACATGTTCCAACTCTGTGAGGTGAGAAACCAGTGGCTGGGAGATTTGACTTGTCTCATGGAAGCACCAAGCACTTCAGGAAGGGTTATGAACCCTACAGTTGGACAGGACCTTACAGGGCCCCTCCAAACTTCCTGAGGAGCTGGCTTCCCAAGCCCTTCCTGTAGAGGCCAGTGGAAAGCTGCTGTTACAGGACCCATGGACCCATGGTTCAGGATATTGAGTGTCATTGGGTCTCTAGTCCAATATGGAGCTAGGAAATTCCTCTCACCTGGGAGGGTCTAGCTGAAAGTTTCATTCAAGGAACGCTAATTCTTCAGCATTCAGTAGGTCCCATCATCTTTCACATCCACAACTGTGGAGAGGGTGTGCAAACCCATCCCCATGACAGACTCCTTGTGAGCTGAAGGTCCCGAAAGATGCTTTCTCAGTGAAAAGTACCTACACTCTCCACTATCTCTCAACACCAAGGCTGGAGCTAGCTGCTAAACTCCCTAATCTGAGGGCTCATTTAAAGGTTCCCTAAAGGAGGACTTGGGTCTCAGATTAAAGCTCAGAGCCTTGCCACTGTCCATACTTATGTATTGGACTGAGAGATTCAAATTTACTCACAGAAGGTACCAGTGGATAGATGCCCTAAGGAGCTGTGGTATCCCAGAGGCCCTACAGCAGTTTTGGACCGCCCCTCCAAACCTTCTGGGGAGACATGTTTGACCTCCCATTATTGAGAAGCTAGACTTCTGGGAAGGCCTGAGCCACAGACTCAGGCCAGTTCATTTCCATGGTGCCCCCAACAGCTGCTGGGGAGGCAGGGTCTCACAGGCCACTGGGAGAGGCTTAGTAGTGAGCTTAGTCAGGGAGAGCTTTGTCCTCAGAAAAATGTAATCTGCTTTCACTTGGCCTTGCCACCACTGCAGAGACACATGTTCCATCTCCCCGAGGTGAGAAGCTAGTCACATGGTGCACACTAGGAAGGGCTATGTCCCCTAGAGGTGGATAGGGCTTTCCAAGGTCCCTCCAAACTTCCTGAGTTGCTAGCTTCTCCACCCCTTCCTGGATAGACGAATGGAAAGCTTTGCCCACGGGACCCTCGGCCCCCTGGTTCATGACATCAAGTGCCATTGGGTCTCCAGCCGAAAAGCTGCTTTCTTAGTGAAAAGTACCTGGCCTCTCCAATGGCCCTCCACTACCAAGGCTGGAGGCACCTGCTAACCTCCCTCAGCCCTGAGTACTTACTGAAAGGCTACAGCAGGGATGTCTTCATTCTCAGACTAAAGCAAACAGCCTTACCAATCCTCAGGCTCTTAGACTGGGCTGAAAGGTTCGATGTTCCTCCTGGAAGGGGCCAGTGGAGAGCTGCCCTCAAGGAACTGTGGTGTTCCAGAAGTCTGCCAGTGCTTTGGGGCGACCATCCAAAGCTTCTGGGGAGACTAGTTGAACTCTCTTCATTGAGAAGCTAGTCTTCAGGAAAGCCTGAGCCTCAGAACTCAGGCCAGTTCATTTCCATTGTGCCCTCACAGCTGCTGGGGAAGCAGTGTCTTACAGGCATCTGGGAGAGTCCTAGTGATAAGCATAGTCAGGGAGAGTTTTGCCAACAGAAGAAATAGCTTCCTTCCCTTGACTCCACCACCATTGCTGAGATACATGCTCCAACTTTTTGAGGTGAGAAAGTAGTGGCAAGGTGCACTCTAGGAGGGCCTATGAACCCTAGAGGTGGGCAGGGCCTTCCAGGGCCCTTCTAAACTTGCTGAGAGCTGGCTTTTCAAGTCCTTCCTGGAGAGGCCAGTGGAAAGCTGCACTCATGGGACCCTTGGGCCCAGAGTTGAGGACAGTGAGTGTCATTAGGTCTCTAGTCTAATATAGAGCTAGGAAATTCCTCCTACCTGGGAGAGGCTAGCTGAAAGTATCATTCAAGGAAAGCTAATTCCTCAGTGTTCAATAAGTCCCATGGTCTTTTCATTTTTTTAAAAAAAGATTTTATTTATTCATGAGAAACACACACACACACACACACACACACACACACAGAGAGAGAGAGAGAGAGAGAGAGGCAGAGACACAGACAGAGGGAGAAGCAGGCTTCATGCAGGGAGCCCGATGTGGGACTCGATCCCGGGTCCCCAGGATCATGCCCTAGGCTGAAGATAGCACCAAACCGCTGAACCACCAGGGCTGCCCCAAGTCTTTTCATCTCTATAACAACCATGAAGAGGGTGTGCTAATTCACCCCGGTGACAGACTCCTTGTAAGCTGCAGGCCAGGAAAACTGCTTTCTCAGTGAAAAGTACCTGGACTCTCCACTATCTCTCAACACCAAGCCTGGAGCTAGGCTGCTAAACTCTCTCTTCTCTGAGGGATGATTTAAAGTTTCCTAAGGGAGTGCTTTGTTCTCAGAATGAAGCCTAAGCTTTGCCACTGCCTAGAAATGTCTGCTGGGCTGAGAGATTCGACTTCCATCATGGAAGAGAATAGTGGAGACCTGCCCTCAAGGAACTGTTGTGTCCCAGAGGCCCTAAAATGATTTTGTACCGCTCCTCCAAAATGTCAGGGGATACTGGTTTAAATTCCCTTTATTTGGTACCTAGCCTTCTGAAAAGTCCTGAACCTCAGAACTCAGGTCACCTCATTTCCATTACTCCCCCACAGCTGCTGGGTAGGCAAAGTCTCTCAGGCCTCTGAGAGAGGTACACTGGTGAGCTTAATCAGGGAGAGCTTTGTCTTCAGAAGAAAATAGCCTACTTTCCCTTGGCTTCGCTACCTCTGCTGAGATCCATGTTCTACCTCCCTGAGGTGCAATGCTAGTCACACGGTGCATTCTACGTCGCCTAGAGGTAGACAGGGCTATCCAGGCCCCTCCAAACTACCTAGGGAACTGGCTTCTCAAGCCCTTCTTGAGAGGTCTGGAGAGCTGCCCTCATGGGACCCTTCGGCCAGGGTTCAGGACAGCGAATGTGATTGGGTCTCTGTCTTAAGGTGGAGCCAGGGCATACCTCTACACTTGGAGGGACATGCTGAAAGTTCATTCAAGAAATGCTAATTCCTATGTGTTCAGTAGGTACAATGGTTTTTCACTTCCACAACTGTGGAGAGGGTATGCTAAGTCACCCTGGTGACTGACTCCCTGTAAGCTGCAGACCAGGAAAACTGCTTTCACACTGAAAAGTACCTGGACTCTCCACTTCCTCTCCACCACCAAGGCTGGAGTTAGCTACTAAATGGCTCAGCTATGAGGGCTCATTTAAAGGTTCCCTAAGAGGAAAGGAGAGAAAATGAGTGGGATATATCAGTGAGGGTGACGGAACATCAGAGACTTCTAACTCAGGGAAACGAACAAGGGGTAGTGAAAGGGAGGTGGGTGGGGAAATGGGGTGACTGGGTGACAGGCACTGAGGGGGGCACTTGACAGGATGAGCACTGAGTGTTATGCTATATGTTGGCAAATCGAACTCCAATAAGTGAATATACAAAAAAAAAAAAAAGTTTCCCTAAGGGAGGACTTGGTCTCAGACTGAAGCCCGGAGCATTGCCACTTGCCATAATTATCTATTGGACTGAGAGATATGACTTTCCTCGTGGAAGGCGCTAATGGAGAGCTGTTCTCAAGGATCTGTGGTGTCCCAGAGACGCGACAACAGTTTTGGACTGCACCTCCAAACCACCTCCAAACTCCCTTCTTTGAGGAGCTACCTTCAGGAAGGCCTGAGCCTCAGATCTCAGGCCAGTTCATTTCCATGGTGCCCCACAGCTGCTTGTGAGGCAGGTCTCACAGACATCTGGGAGACTCCTAGTGGTGAACTTAGGGTGAGCTTTGTCCTCAGAGGAATGCAGCCTGCTTTCACTTGGCACTGCCACCACTCCATAGACACATGTTCCATATCCCTGAGGTGGGAAAAGGGGTCACATGGTGCTCTCTAGGAAAGCTTATGTCCCCTAGAGGTGGACAGGGCTTTCCAAGGCTCCTCCAAACTTCCTGAGTGCTGGCTTCTCAAGCTTTTCTTGGATAGACCAGTGGAAAGCTGCCCTCAAGGGACTGTTGAGCCCAGGGTTTAGGACAGCGAGTGCCATTGGGTCTTCAGCCTAAAGTGGAGCCAGAGCATACCTCCCAACTGGGAGGCACTAGCTGAAAGTTTCATTCAAGTAACTAATTCCTCAGCATTCAGTAGGTCGCATGATCTTTACACTTCCACACCAACTGCGGAGAGGGTGTGCTATGTAACCCCACTGACAGACTCATTGTGAGATAAAGGCCCAGAAAGCTGCTTTCTCAGTGAAAAGTACCTGGCCCCTTCAATTGACCTCCACCACCAAGGCTGGAGATACCTGCTAACATCACTCAGCTCTGAGTGCTCTTTGAAAGGTTATATCAGGGAAGGCTTGGTTCTCAGACTGAAGACAACAGCCTTGCCACAGGCCAGGCTCGTCTGCTGAAATGAGACATTAGACTTTCCTCTTGGAAGGGGCCAGTGGAGAGCTGATCTCAAGGAACTGTGCTGTCCAGAGGCCTTCCAGTGCTTTTGGACCACCCCTCCTAAACGTCTGAGGATGCTGGGTGAAATCCCTTCATTGAGAAGCCAGCCTTTGTGAAGGCATGAGCCTCAGAACCTGAGGTAGCCACCTTCCCCTGGCTCTGCCACCACTGTTGAGACACATGTTACAAGTCCCTGAGGTCAGAAAGTAGTGGCAAGGTGCACTACAGGAAGGCCTATGAAACCTAGAGTAGGACAGCACCTTCTAGGGCCCCACCTAACTTCCTGAGGACCTGGCTTCTTAAGCCCTTCCTGGAGAGGCCAGTGGAAAGCTGCCCTCATGGTACCCTTGGTCCCAGGGTTCAGGACCATGAGTGTCATTGGGTCTCTAACCTAATGTGGAGCTAGGAGATTTGCCCCACCTCTGAGGGACTAGCTGAAATTTCATTCAGCAATGCTAATTCCTAAGCGCTTAGAAAGTCCCATGGTCTTTTCATTTCCACAACAACCATGAAGAGGGTGTGCTAACTCACCCCGGTGACAGACTCCTTGTAAGCTGAAGGCCTGGAAAGCTACTTTCTCAGTGAAAAGTACCTGGATTCTCCATTGTCTCCTAACACCAGGACTGGAGCTAGTGGCTAAACTTCCTGGAGCTATATGCTAAACTCCCTCAGCTAGAGGGATCCTTTAAAGGTTCCCTATGGGACTGCTTGGTTCTCAGACTGAAGCCCATAGCCTTGCCACTGCCCAGACTTGTCTGCTGGGCTGAGAGATTTGACTTTCCTCATGGAGGCCAGTGGAGAGCTGTACTCAAGGAACTCAGGTATCCCAGAAGCCTTAGAGGGCTTTTGGACTATCTCTCCAAACCTTGAGGGGAGACAGGTTGAACCCCTTCATTGAGAAGACATCCTTCAGGATGGCCTGAGCCTCAGAACTCAGGCCAGCTCATTTCCATTGTGCCTTTACAGCTGCTGGGGAGGCAGCATGTCACAGGCCTCTGGGAGAGGCCTAGAGGTGATATTAATCAGGGATAATTTGTCCTCAGAGGAAAGTATCCTGTTTTTCCTTGGCGCTGCCACCACTGCTGAGAGACATGATCCAACTTCCTGAAGTGAGAAACTAGTGGCTAGGTGCACTCTAGAAAGGCCTATGAACCCTCGAGGTCTGCAGCGCCTTCCAGGGCCCCTCCAAACTTCCTGAACAGCTGGCTTCTCAAGCCCTTCCTGGAGAGGCCAGTGGAAAGCTGCCCTCATGGGACCCTTGGGTCCAGGGTTCAGGACAGTGTGAGTCATTGGGTCTCCAGCCTAATGTGGAGTTAGGAAATTCCTCCCAACTTGGAAGGGGCTAGCTGAAAGTTTCACTCAAGGAACACTAGTTCCTCAGCATTCAGTAGGTCACACGGTCTTTCCACCTCCACAACAACTGTGGAGGGCATGTGCTAACTCACCCTGGTGACAGACTCCTTCAAAGCTGAAGTCCTGGAAGCTGCTTTCTCAGTGAAAAGTACCTGGACTCTGCATTGTTTCTCCAAGACTGGAGCTAGCTGCTAAACTCCCTCAGCTGTGAGGGATCATTTAGATTCCCTAAGGGAGGGCTTCATTGTCAGACTGAAGCTCACAACCTTGCCACTGCCCAAAATTGTCTGCTGGGCTGAGAGATTTGATTTTCCTCATGGAAGAGGCCGGTGGAGACCTGCCCTCAAAGAACTGTGGTGTTCCAGAGATCACACAGTGGGTTTGGATTGCCACTCCAAACCTGGGGAGACATGTTTGAATTCTATTGAGAAGCTAGACTTCTGAGAAAGCCCGAGCATCGGAACTCAGGCCAGCTCATTCCCATGGTGCCCCCACAGCTGCTGGGAAGCCTTGGTCTCACAGGCCTCTGGGAGTTGCCTAGTGGTGAGCTTAGTCAGGGAGAGCTTTGTCCTCAAAGTGGCCTGCTTTCACATGATGCCACCACAACTGCTGAGATACAGATTCCAACTCCCTAAGGTGAGAAGCTAGTCATAAGGGGCACTCCAGAAGGCCTACCCTAGAGGTGGACAGGGCCTCCAAAGCCCCTCCAAAATTCCAGAGGTGCTGGCTTCTGACACCTTCCTGGACGGGACAGTGAAAAGCTGCCCTCACGGGATACTTTGGCCCAGGGTTCAGGACAGAGAGTGCCATTGATTCTCTAGCCTAAGGTGGAGCCAGAACAGAAATCCCACCTCGAAGGGGCTATCTGAATGTTTCATGCAAGGAAACCTGGTTTCTCACCTTTCAGTAGGTTGCATGGTCTTTTCACCCCCACAACAACTGTAGTGAGGTTGTGCTAACTCACCCTGGTGACAGACTCCTTGTAAGCTGAAGGCCAGGAAAGCTGCTTTCTCAGTGAAATGTACCTGGCCTCTCCAGTGGTCCCCCACCTGCCAAGGCTGGAGCTAGTTGCTAATCTCCCTCTGCTGTGAGGGCTCACTGAATGTTTCCCTCAGGGAGGGCTTGGTTCTCAGACTGAAGCCACAGCCTTGCCACTGCCCAGGCTCATTTTGGGGTGAGATATTTGACTTTTGTCATGGAAGGGACCAGTGAAAAGCTAAAGTCAAGGAGCTAAGGTGTCCCAGAGACCCTCCTGTGCTTTTGGACCACCCCTCTAAACCTTCTGGGGAGATGGTTTTGAATTCTCTTCATTGGAAAGTAGCCTTCTGGGAATGCCTGAGCCTCTGAGCTCAGGCCAGCTCATTTCCATTGTGCCCCCACAGCTGCTGGGTAGCCAGGGTCTCACAGGCCTCTGAGAGAGGCCTAGTGTTGAGCTTAGTCTGGGAGAGCTGGTGTGAGGAAGGGGGTTAAAATATCTATTCAGTACATAAATCCATTTCTGGGACATCTGTACAGTCCCCTGGGCGGGGGGTTCGCTGGAAAAGAGGTAAATATTGATCATGAAGTTGTCCAGGATATTAAGGTGAAAAGGAAAATAAGGCACAGAATTTCATTTGGCATTGACAAAACATTTTTTCTTTCTTTTTCCTTTTTTTCCCTTTTGTTTGTTTTTCTAGTCCAAGTATTAGAGGGCACCTGACTGGCTCCATGTGCCTCTTGATCGGCGGGTGTTCTGAGTTCCAGCCAGCACCATGTTTGTTGGATGGGTGTAGAGATCACTTGAAAATAAAAAGGTTTTGGAAGCCTGGGTTGCTTGGGGGATTGAGGCTTTCCCTTAGGCTCCAGGTGTAATTCCAGAGTGGCTTCCCATGGGAGCCTGCTTCTCCCTCTGTGTAGGTCTCTGCCCCACTCCCCCACTCTGTTTCTCATAAATAAGGGAATTTTTAAAAATCTTAAAAATCAATCACAATAAAAAGCTTTGAAAAACAAACAAAAGGGACCACAGAGGACAAGGAGAAGCAATAACTATCAAAGATATACATCTGTGAGCATTAAGCAGTCATAGGAAAACATAAACAGTGGTGGCAGATAATAGGACCCTGGAGGTGACAAAGCAGCATCCTGTCTAGGTGTCTATGGCACTTTAATGCTTTCTGAGACCAGTAGGGACCTTTCAAAAACTTCACCCTCTGATCCAGGCAGGAGAGGGCACAAGCCCCTCCAGCAAGTATTCCTCTGATTAAAGGTAACTCTTATCACGTTAAGGATCACCAATTGACCATGGGCTTTTAAGGGTTTCATTTCTGAGCCTCTATCTTGGCCTTCTTCTCACCTGTATGAATCCCTGATTCCACTTCACAACATCCACCCATCCCAGGATGAAAATTCTTCCCTGTAAACCCTACATTCTGAGCACTATGAAAGCTACTGATGAGACGCCCACAAGAGAGAAATCAAGCAAGTCATGTGACTCGGAAGGCTGGCCATCTAGCAGGTTGAAAGCGTTGACTGAACATCAGAAACTTGAAAATAAGGGTTTCCTTTCAAGGGAATCCTTCCTCAGTTGGCTAAACTATGTGCATTACTCGTATTTCCTCCACTCAGAGAGGGCAACGGAGCAAAAGGCTGCTCAGCAGGAGAAAGGTCATGGGTGATGTCTTCATGTTTGTTTTACAAGGACATGTATTTTAGGGCACCTGGCTGTGGCTAGAGGAGCATGCACCTCCACGCATGATCAGAGCACATCCTGAGGGCCAGCACCGCATCAAATGGGTGTAGAGATGACCCTGACAAGCTAGACAGGCAGAGGATTTAGAGACGCTATGGCTCTCTGCTTTCGCCTCCTCTGGGTCACCCAGGACTGATCCCAAGGAGTGGGATGGCTGGATCCTCCAGTAAGAGAGTGCGCAGCTCACAAAGGCATAGCCTCTATCCAGGGTATTTTTTGAGATGGTGGCTGAGAGGGGGCATCACCCTGAAGGGAGCGAGGAAGACCACGAAGGAGGTCAACCCCAAATTCACTGGAAAGGAAGGCATCCCTGAGGCACCCACTTGACCTCCACCCTCTCAGCATCTGGGGCCCAACTCCGAGGATGACCTTGAAGTCAGTCCTACAAACGAAGGAAAAGGAGAGGACAAGTTTGTCCCTGATAAGCTTCAAGTGGCAGAGCCCTCCTGAGCAAACAAAGACCCCAAGGAGTGGCAAACCCTAAATGCTTGTCTATTGGGCTGAAAAAGGAGAAGAGATTGTGGAAGAGTAACTCAACTATGTGGGGAGGCTAAAGGAGCATAAGGATTTTCTTTTTTTAATAACAAGATCTGTTTTTCCAGAATTCTCATGCTCATGCTCAACTTCCTGTCCTTGAAGGTAAGAATGTCATTCACTCCCTTCCTGGCACTCCCCTCCAAGGCACCTTCCAGGGACATGGGAAGGGGTGTGCTGCTCGGGAGGAAATGGAGAGGAGTCAGCACACCTTTCACCTGCTGGGGGTGGGGGTGGGGTCCATGTGTTTCTTTGCTGCTGCCACTACATTTTAAAAATGTCTATAGTTCAAAAAACTATTCTGGTTTTCTTTATATCCAAGTCTTATCTCAGATTTGACTTTTGACAGGAGGAGGGAGGGCAGGCCACATTTTCTTCTGCCAAGGTGAAGAAAGACAAGATGGGTGCAGACCTGTGCATATTCTTCTCTTTCTGTCATGGGGGTGAGCAGAGGATTCAGATTCATCTCTTGCGGGATGGGATCTAATTGCTCCGTGAACAATCAGGCAAAATATCAGGCAAACTGAGGGCGAGTAAAGGTTAAAAGAACATGGACAAGATTGGCTATAGATGCTGGAGTTTCCAGAACAATGATTTCATCAGAGGCATGTGAACGTCAAAGATTTCTGGGGACCATGTTTGTGGATGCCTTGGCGTGTAGGTCCTTTCAAATTGACAGTGCTACCATCTGGTCACTTTACCATATTTCTCCAGCTCACGTGAGCCGTGTGGTCATACTATTATAATATGGGCCTAATGGGGGATGGAATTGTGCCAGAGAAAGAGAGACAGCATCAAGTCATTGAACCTAAGGCATTTCTAAGACAGTGACTCTCTACAGTAGAATCTACAGTAGATTCTGAGGCAGAAGGAGGCCAGCTGGATTTTTGTTTTGTTGGTTGGGTATCTGTGGCTATGGGGTGGTTGTGGGTAGCTGTTGTTTGTTTTCTGGATGAGGTGTAAGAACTTTTCAAGTGGAAGTATTTGCAAAAGTGGTCTGGCGGGATGGGAGGGTGTGGGTCAGTCCATTCACTGAGAAAACAGGAGAATCAGGCTTTTTAAGAACTAGGCAAAGGGAGGAGTTTAGCTTTGTGCATCACAGCAACTGACAGCTCAGCAGAAAAAAAAGAATGATCCCAGCATGAATCAAGTTGCAGGAGCCAGCTAGAGCATGCCCCACCACCCTCAGTGCGCACCGGCACACACACACACATATCTGGTCTTCCATTCCCAAATTCACTGGAGGATGGGGTGGCTGGTGGCTGAAGAGAGGTTCCAATGGGCCTCAAACATTTCATTCAAATGGGCTTCAATCATTTCATTCAAATGCACAAGGTTGTCTGTTTTTGTTTTTGTTTTTTTTAAAGATTTTATTTATTCATGAGAGGCACAGAGAAAGAGAGACAGGCAGAGACAGAAGAACCAGGCTCCATGCGGGGTGCAGGGTGTAGGGAGCCCAACATGGGACTCCATCCCGGGACTCCAGGATCAAGCCCTGAGCCAAAGGCAGGCGCCAAACCGCTGAGCCACCCAGGGATCACCAAGGTTGTCGGTTAAAGTCAGAGTCTGGGATTTCTCTACATTGAATGGTCTTCTTCAACTCTCCCAACCCTCAGGCTGCAGCTTCCAAACTGTGGGGGGAGGGGAGGGGAGGGAGAGAGAGAAAGAGAGAGAGAGGGAAGGAAAAAGGAAAGGGAAAAGAGGATGTCTGAAGAACTTACCTTGTCTGGGGGCCAAAAGAGTCACCTCCTCATTTCCTAAACCAGGAAACACCAATAAAACCTTTGGGAATTATTGATGTGGAGGATGACATCTCACTCTAATGCCTTCCAGGGGTGGGGGTGCATCTGGGAGGGCATGGCATGGTGTGGCATGCTGAGTCTGAGGGGGACTTAAATACATGATGGTAGTGTCTTAGGGTTCAAAGGCCAAACACAGGCATGGAGTGATAAGGGCGAAGGACTAAGGGAGGCCTGGCAGAGGACAGCTCTGACTCATCCACCCTGGGTGAGGGCCCCACAAGCAGATTCTTTCCTCTAAAGCAATGCCAACAGTTTACTGGTTCTCCATTGACCTATTCTCCCTCTCGCACCCACTTCCTAAGGGAAATCCTCAGTCTCTCTTTTTTTTCCTCAGTCTCTTTTGACATAGTCACTGGCTGTTTCACAAGCTACCTTCTGTCTACTAAAAGGAGGAAGGAAGATGGACAAACATGAACCAGCCTGACAGAAGTCACCTCTGCATGGAGAGTTGGGGAATGGGGGGGCCTCACCAGACAAATGGTGACTCTGAGCCATGATCCCAGGGTTCTTGAAAAAATGAAATGGCAGGAGCACCTGGCTAGCTCAGTCAGAATAGGACTCAACTCTTGATCTCAGTCAGGGTCGTGAGTTTGAGCCCTATGTTGGGTTTGGAGATAATGAAAAATGAACAAACTTTTAAAAAATTAAGTATGTATGGGTGCCTGGGTGGCTCAGTGGTTGAGCGTCTGCTTTGGCTTGGGGCATTATCCCAGGGTCCTGGGATGAGTCCCGCATTGGTTTCCCTGAGGGGAGCCTGCTTCTTCCTCTGTCTGTGTCTCTGCCTCTCTCTCTGTGTCTCTCATGAATAAAGAAATAAAAATTTAAATTTAAATTTAAAAAGTGGAATGGAAAGATAACGGTGTGAGCAGCATGTAAATGTACCTAATACTGCTGAACTCTAGGCTTAGAAACGGCTAAAATGCTCCATTGTAGGTGATGTCTATTTTTTAAAAAAGATTTTATTTATTCATGAGAGACACACAGAGAGAGGCAGAGACACAGGCAGAGGGAGAAGCAGGCTCCATGCAGGGAGCCCAACATGGGACACAGTCCTGAGTCTCCAGGATTAGGCCCTGGGCCCAAGGTGGCGCTAAACTGCTGAGCACCGCCCCCCCCTCCCCCCCATGTCTATTTTTAACCACAACTTAAAAGCAAAACAAGACCTCTGTCCTTGGCCCAGAGTAAGGGAGTTCCTGGTTCAGGTTGGAAGGAGTCCTGTCGTCCGCAGTGTGGAAAACCAGGGTTCAGCAATCTGCAATATTTTCTTCCTCTGCAGGTAGGAAGAGGACCATGCAGACACGGTCACTGACCACTGACGTCATCCCTGTAAAGGCAAGGAGTGAAGGAAGAACTTCAGCATTTCAAAGCACCTTTTAGGGGCACCTGGGAGGCTGAGTCAGGTTAAGCCTCTGACTCTTGTTTCATCTGCCAGGAGGTGGCACTCTTGACTCACCTGGTAAGGCTGAGGCAAATTGTAAGAAAGGTATTAGGCCAACATTTTGCAAGGGGTTTTGTTGGCTCCAGAAAGTTGATCTGAGTTTCTCAAAGCTGTCTGACCCTATCTGAGTCTATGCACGTGTCTTAAGGACGGGATTCCTGGGGCACCTGGCCTGCTCAGTCAGTAGAGAGCATGACTCTTGACCTCCAGATTGTGAGTTTGAGCCCTACGTTAGGAATAGAGATTACATTAAAAAAAATAAAACCGGGTGTGAGGGGTGAGAAAAACAGATGTCATTCTAGTCAAGACCTTGGTAATGTAACCAATCCTTCCAACGATGTCTGGTTACAATGAGAACAGAGTCCCACCCAACCTATGCAGATGATTTACAATTGCCATAAAAGAAAGAATACTCACTGAGAGTTTCTGAAATCTGGAGGGTTACAGGTAGGGGGAAAAATAAATATTTTAATTTGTTTACAAAATAACATTTTCATAAAATTTCTGTAAGTTATAGATATCTCTAGAGACAAAGTTTCCTTCAATCTAGAGGAGGAAACATCAGGGGATCAACAATGTTTTGATCAAGAGTCATTCAAAACGGTCATCATTTTCCTTCTCTCATTCAGTTCCATGTTGTTCCCTTTTCTGTTTAAATGCAGCTTTTTCATTAGTTCTGGCAATTCATACTGTAGTTTTATGATCTCAGGGTGACCAGAAACTGGTATTTGTCAAAAGTCCTTTTTGTGAATCTTCTGGAAGCTGGACCATATTTTTGCAAGAGCATCAGAACAATACCTGTAATTGACAGGGCGGTCAACAGTGGATGTGGTTAAAGTCCTTATGGGAGTTCATCAGAATGCAGTTGAGAAGAAAATTTGATTATTTTTTGTCACACACAGTATTTTAACAATTCAAATGTTGAGTGATGGAACTGTACCAGGACATGTTACAACTTTAGGAATTTCATTTAATTTTTGGAACAGCGAAAGCATTCATGCACCCAATATAATCTAAGAGGGTTTATCGTTATTTGTTTGACAATGCTTCTCACATGTTGACAATGTTCTCCCAATCTCTTTCAGTCCTGACCATGCATAGAATTGCTTTTCAAAAAGCCTCCTTCAGAAACCCCTTCTACAATGTCCTTTGTCATTCAGAGTCAGTCTTAAGTTTTCTTTCTCTAAGTACCCTGGCTCTGGGAAGGCTGGGTGGCTCAGCGGTTGAGTGCCTGACTTCAGCTCAGGGCATGATCCTGGCGTCCCGGGATCCAGTCCCATATTGGGCTCCTTTCATGGAGCCTGCTTCACCTGTCTCTGCCTCTCTCTGTGTCTCTCATGAGTAAGTAAATAAATTCTTAAAAAAAAAAATTAGGGACACATGGGTGACTCAGTGGTGGGGCCTCTGCCTTAGCTCAGGGCTTGATCCTGGAGTTCCAGGATCTAGTCCCACAGTGGGCTCCCTGCAGAGAGCCTGCTTCTCCCTCTGCCTATACCTTAACTTCTCTCTGTGTCTCTAATGAATAAGTAAAATATTTTAAAAAATAAAAATAAAAAAACCCAAACAATAGCCAGGCTCATTTCAGGACAAAATTATTTTCCCTCAACCAAAAATGTATTCTCATGCCTTGTACCTCTTCTACACATCTTCCACCTTCTCAAACATCGAGTTGCTTTCCTTATTATTTTTCAGCAGTCTCGAATCCATGTAGCAGACTTTTTTAGAAAATTATCTTTATTTCCTTTTTTAGAGAGAGAGAATGTGTGTGAAGGGGGAAGGGGGAGAGGCAGGGAGAAAGAGAGAATCTTTCCTTCTTTCTTTTTTTTTTAAAGATTTTGTTTATTCATGAGAGACAAAGAGGCAGAGACACAGGCAGAAGGAGGCTCCCCATAAGGAGCCAGACGCAGGATTAAATCCCAGACCGTGATCATGCCCTGAGCCAAAGACAGATGCTTAACTGCAGAGCCACCTAAGGGTCCCCCCATGTGGCAGACTTTTAACTCGTAGAAACCTCAGTCTCTGGTGAAACATCAGTAGGAACCAAGGGCGCACTGTCTCTTGTACCAGAATTCTTTAGATTGACAAATGTATGAATACATGTCATAGTTTTTAGAAACACAGTGTGTGTGTATGTTTATAATACAATTTTTAAGAAAGCATGAAACATGTTTACTAATGCACCCAAGTATCTACAGTTTTCCTGAATAAGACAAAGGACAAAAAGAAAAAAGGGAGGGGGATGGAAGAAAAGGGGGAAAGGGAGGAAAACACAGCGAAACAAAACAAAAACCCACCTTCGGTGTCTTAGTGACTCATGCTTTAGCATTTTACCTTATGTTGAAAAGACGTAGGTATTCGATGAATTCAACCCAATTTATCAGTTAACCTTGCACAACTTCAAAGTTTCAGGTCATCAAAGATTTTGGAAGTTATTGTAAAGATTTACCTATAAACCATTTTTTAACCTTTACCTATTTGCTCTTAACAATGAAAAGTATACGAGACAGACAAAATAGGCCATTTTAAGTAGTTTCTGTGGACACATCACAACAGGTGAATTTAACTAATCAACTGAGGTAACAGCAAAGCTGTGTACACCCCTCCCTTGGGCCTGGACCCTCCAGCATCCAGGTCGATCTGGGTGGAACAAGGGCAGAAGTAGTTCTCATTTTCTTTTTTGTGCCTGTTATATAACAAGACAGCAAATGTGGTTTCTTTGTATAAAGGTGACTGAGGGGTCTATTTTAATCACCACCATTCCAAGCTCACAAACTGTGATGGGAGTGCAGCACATCCCACTGCTCACCCCAACAGTAGACAGAACTGAAAATCAAGTGAGTTTAGAACTTGAGGGGGCTGGGGAGTAGATAAAGCTGGTTATCTGTATAATGTGTGATGTTGATAGCTCCAAAGACATGTCTTTTTAAAATAAACCAACAACCTTGAATTGGCTTGAAATCCATATATGTCTCCCCTGTGTCCACTAAAAAGTCAATCCATTTGTTCCCCACTCCCACAGTCAGGCTCCTGTGAGAAAGTCTGAGGTGGGCAGTTTAAGTCCAGGGGAGCCCTTGGGCCCCATCCTGCCTGCAGATTTGGGAGGTACTCCAATGTGAGAAGGAGGAGGGGGAGAAGAGGAGGAGGGGGAGACGGGGAGGGGGAGATGGGGTAGGGGGAGGCAGAGGTGGCAAGGGAGCTGCCTGCAAGGCTTGAGGCAGATTTAAAGTTTTTAGGTCTTTTTTAAAAAAGTATTTATTTATTTACTCATGAGAGACAGAGAGAGGCAGAGACACAGGCAGAGGGAGAAGCAGGCTCCCTGCAGGGAGCCTGATGTGGGGCTCCACCCCCAGGAACCCTGGCATCACTCCCTGAGCCAAAGGCAGAAGCTCAACCACTGAGCCACCCAGGCATCCCTCTTCTCCTTTGTCTTATCTGGCACCTTCCACCCTTCCCCCTCCACCTCCACCTGTTCCTTCATCTCCAACTCCTGTCTTTTCCTCCTGCAATACAGGCTTCTTCTGTGGTTACCTTGCAGCCCTCTGAAGGAGGTGGAGGAGCAGGCAGTGGGTTGGGCATCGGTTCTGGTGCTTGTGCTTGGGGAGGAGGAGTGGATTTTGGATTTCTGGCACCTGCCTGGCCTGCTCTCCCCCTCTTCTTCATGATTTTGATTTTTGGGAAGTGGGGGGTCGGGTCAGGTGTGTAAAATTTTGGTCTATCCTCATCTCTCTGGACCACCTCTTGGGTCCTGTCCTGCGAGGCATCTTTCTGATGGGGTGACCCAGAAGTCCCAATGTAGGGAATTTCTTTTTTTTTTAAGATTTTATTTATTTATTTATCGGAGAGATAAAGAGAGAGAGAAAGAGAGAGAGAGAGGCAGAGGCCTAGGCAGAGGGAGAAGCAGGCTGCATGTAAGGAGCCGGATGTGGGACTCAATCCTGGACCTAAGATCACGCCCTGAGCCAAAGGCAGACGCTTAACCACTGAGCCACACAGGTGTCCTGAATGTAGGGAATTTCATCCCAGATCATGGGAACTTGTAAAAGATTGGGTCTCATCTTTATCTTTCTGAGATGTACGGTGCCTGAGTTTTACCCGTGCCTGCCTTTCAACTCATGAGCTAGAGTTCCTTTACAAATGGATGTTAGCAATAGCATCTGGAGGCAGAGGAAACCTCTCCCACGTAGAACACATAGGGACACATTGGCACAAACAAGATGCCAACGAACTCTAGTCTTTGTCTCACTCCTATTTGTGTACAGGTCATGAAAGACCCGATGTTCCAATCTCAGCCACTTATGAAAACAACTCTAGTTGCCAGGTAGCACGACCACGTCTGGATCCCATCCATCTGTTGTTTTCCATTTCCAATCAGAACAGGGCTGGTTTCACGCAAAGATACCAAAAGCTGCAGCAACAAACCAACCAAACGAAGACCAGAGTATCTCCCCGAGCTAGCCGAGCACTGGATTCTTGCAGAATCCCACCCTTACCTTAACCCTATCCCATTTCCTATCCCACCCATAAACTTACCCTTAACCATGCCCTTAACCTTCCACATACATAATATACCCATACTCCTACTCCTACATCTACAAGGAACCATAGACCTACCCCTACACCATAACTTACCACTTCCCTACCTCTACCGTTAACCCTGCCCCCACAACTTCTATTACTCCTATCCCTATCTGTAACCCTACCCCACACCCTACCCTACTCCTATCCATAACTATACCTGTACCCCTATTCCTAGTTCTACACCTAACCCTAACCCTACACCAATATCTTTATTTTTTTATTTAAAAAATTTTTTTTATTGCAGTTCAATTTGCCAACATATAACACCCAAGGCTCATCCGCCAAGTGCCCCCCTCATTGCCCATCACCCAGTCACCCCAACCTCCCGCCCACTTCCCCTTCCACTACCCCTTGTTCATTTCCCAGAGTTAGGAGTCTCTCATGTTTTGTCAACCTCACTGATATTTTCACACATTTTCTCTTCTTTCCCTTTATTCCCCTTCACTAATTTTTATATTCCCCAAATGAATGAGACCATATAATGTTTGTCCTTTTCTGATTGACTTATTTCACTCAGCATAATACCCTCCAGGTCCCTCCACGTCGAAGCAAATAGTGGGTATTTGTCATTTCTAATGGCTGAGTAATATTCCATTGTATACATAGACAATATCTTCTTTATCCATTCATCTTTCAATGGACACTGAGGCTCCTTCCACAGTTGTGGACATTGCTGCTATAAACATTGGGGTGCAGGTGTCATTGGGGTGCAGGTGTCCCAGCGTTTCACTGCATCTGTATCGTTGGGGTAAATCTCGAGCAGTGCAATTGCTGGGTCATTGGGCAGATCTATTTTTAACTCTTTGAGGAACCGCCACACAGTTTTCCAGAGTGGCTGCACCAGTTCACATTCCCACCAACACTGCAAGAGGGTTCCGCTTTCCCCACATTGTCTCCAACATTTGTTGTTTCCTGTCTTGTTAATTTTCTCCATTCTCACTGGTGTGAGGTGGTATCTCATTGTGGTTTTGATTTGTATTTCCCTGATGGCAAGTGATGCAGAGCATTTTCTCATGTGCTTGTTGGGCCATGTCTATGTCTTCCTCTATGAGATTTCTGTTCATGTCTTTTGCCCATTTCATGATTGGATTGTTTGTTTCTTGGCTGTTGAGTTTAATAAGTTGTTTTTTTTTTTATAGATCTTGGAAACTAGCCCTTTATCTGATAGGTCATTTGCAAATATCTTCTCCCATTCTGTAGGTTGCCCTTTAGTTTTGTTGACTGTTTCTTTTGCTGTGCAGAAGCTTCTTATCTTGATGAAGTCCCAATAATTAATTTTGCTTTTGTTTCTCTTGCCTTCATGGATGTATCTTGCAAGAAGTTGCTGTGGCCAAGTTCAAAAAGGGTGTTGCCTATGTTCTCCTCAAGGATTTTGATGGAATCTTGTCTCACATTTAGATCTTTCATCCATTTTGAGTTTATCGTTGTGTATGGTGCAAGAGAGTGGTCTAGTTTCATTCTTCTGCATGTGGATGTCCAATTTTCCCAGCACCATTTATTGAAGAGACTGTCTTTTATTCAGTGGATATTCTTTCCTCCTTTGTTGAAGATTAGTTGACCATAAAGTTGAGGGCCCACTTCTGGATTCTCTATTCTGTTCCATTGATCTAGGTGTCTGTTTTTGTGCCAGTACCACACTGTCTTGATGACCACAGCTTTGTAGTACAACCTGAAATCTGGCATTGTGATGCCCCAGCTATGTTTTTCTTTTTTAATATTCCCCTGGCTATTCAGAGTCTTTTCTTATTCCACACAAGTCTTAAGATGATTTGTTCCAACTCTCTGAAGAAAGTCCATGGTATTTTGTTTTTTTGTTTTTTGTTTTTTAATTTTTAATTTTTTAATTTTTATTTTTTTAATAAGTTTATTTTTTATTGGTGTTCAATTTGCCAACGTACAGAATAACACCCAGTGCTCATCCTGTCAAGTGCCCCCCTCAGTGCCCGTCACCCATTCACCCCCACCCCCCCGCCCTCCTCCCCTTCCACCACCCCTAGTTCGTTTCCCAGAGTTAGGAGTCTCTCATGTTCTGTCTCCCTTTCTGATATTTCCTACCCATTTCTTCTCCCTTCCCTTCTATTCCCTTTCACTATTATTTATATTCCCCAAATGAATGAGAACATATGTTTGTCCTTTCTCCAATTGACTCATTTCACTCAGCATAATATCCTCCAGTTCCATCCACGTTGAAGCAAATGGTGGGTATTTGTCATTTCTAATGGCTGAGTAATATTCCATTGTATACATAGACCACATCTTCTTTATCCATTCATCTTTTGATGGACACCGAGGCTCCTTCCAGAGTTTGGCTATTGTGGACATTGCTGCTATAAACATCGGGCTGCAGGTGTCCCGGTGTTTCATTGCATCTGTATCTCTGGGGTAAATCCCCAACAGTGCAATTGCTGGGTCGTAGGGCAGGTCTATTTTTAGCTCTTTGAGGAATCTCCACACAGTTTTCCAGAGTGGCTGCACCAGTTCACATTCCCACCAACACTGCAAGAGGGTTCCCCTTTCTCCACATCGTCTCCAACATTTGTGGTTTCCTGCCTTGTTAATTTTCCCCATTCTCACTGGTGTGAGGTGGTATCTCATTGTGGTTTTGATTTGTATTTCCCTGATGGCAAGTGATGCAGAGCATTTTCTCATGTGCATGTTGGCCATGTCCATGTCTTCCTCTGTGAGATTTCTGTTCATGTCTTTTGCCCATTTCATGATTGGATTGTTTGTTTGTTTGCTGTTGAATTTAATAAGTTCTTTATAGATCTTGGAAACTAGCCCTTTATCTGATAGGTCATTTGCAAATATCTTCTCCCATTCTGTAGGTTGTCTTTTAGTTTTGTTGACTGTATCCTTTGCTGTGCAAAAGCTTCTTATCTTGATGAAGTCCCAATAGTTCATTTTTGCCTTTGTTTCTTTTGTTTTCGTGGATGTATCTTGGAAGAAGTTACTGTGGCCGAGTTCAAAAAGGGTGTTGCCTGTGTTCCCCTCTAGGATTTTGATGGAATCTTGTTTCACATTTAGATCTTTCATCCATTTTGAGTTTATCTTTGTGTATGGTGCAAGAGAGTGGTCTAGTTTCATTCTTCTGCATGTGGATGTACCACATGCAGAATTTTCCCAGCACCATTTATTGAAGAGACTGTCTTTCTTCTAGTGGATAGTCTTTCCTCCTTTATCGAATATTAGTTGACCATAAAGTTGAGGGTCCACTTCTGGATTCTCTATTCTGTTCCATTGATCTAGGTGTCTGTTTTTGTGCCAGTACCACACTGTCTTGATGACCACAGCTTTGTAGTACAACCTGAAATCTGGCATTGTGATGCCCCAGCTATGTTTTTCTTTTTTAGAATTCCCCTGGCTATTCGGGGTCTTTTCTGATTCCACACAAATCTTAAGATGATTTGTTCCAACTCTCTGAAGAAAGTCCATGGTATTTTGATAGGGATTGCATTAAACGTGTAAATTGCCCTGGGTAACATTGACATTTTCACAATATTAATTCTGCCAATCCATGAGCATGGAATATTTTTCCATCTCTTTGTGTCTTCCTCAATTTCATTCAAGAGTGTTCTATAGTTTTTAGGGTATAGATCCCTTACCTATTTGGTTAGGTTTATTCCTAGGTATCTTATGCTTTTGGGTGTAATTGTAAATGGGATTGATTCCTTAATTTCTCTTTCTTCAGTCTCATTGTTAGTGTATGGCAATGCCATTGATTTCTGGGCATTGATTTTGTATCCTGCCACATTGCTGAATTGCTGTATGAGTTCTAGCGATCTTGGGGTGGAGTCTTTTGGATTTCTATGTACAGTATCCTGTCATCGGCAAAGACGGAGAGTTTGACTTCTTTGCCAATTTGAATGCCTTTTACTTCTTTTTGTTGCCTGATTGCTGAGGCTAGGACTTCTAGTACTATGTTGAATAACAGTAGTGAGAGTGGACATCCCTGTCATGTTCCTGATCTTAGGGGAAAGGCTCTCAGCTTTTCCTCATTGAGAATGATATTTTCTGTGGGCTTTTCATAGGTGGCTTTTAAGATACTGAGGCATGTTCCCTCTATCCCTACACTCTGAAGTGTTTAATCAGGAATGGGTGGTGTATTTTGTCAAATGCTTTCTCTTCATCTATTGAGAGGATCATATGGTTTTTTTTTTTTCTTGTTGGTGTGATCTATCATGTTGATTGTTTTATGAGTGTTGAACCACCCTTTCATCCTGAGGATAAATCCCACTTGGTCATGGTGAATAATCTTCTTAATGTATTGTTGGATCCTATTGGCTAGTATCTTCTTGAGAATTTTTGCATCCGAGTTCATCAGGAATATTGGTCTATAATTCTCCTTTTTGGTGGAGTCTCTGTCTGGTTTGGAATCAAGGTAATGCTGGCCTCATAAAATGAGTTTCAAAGTATTCCATCCCTTTCTATCCTTCGGAACAGCTTTAGTAAAATAGGTATTATTTCTTCCTTAAACATTTGTTAGAATTCCCCTGGGAAGCCATCTGGCCCTGGACTTTTGTGTCTTGGGAGGTTTTTGATGACTGCTTCAGTTTCCTCCCTGGTTATCGGCCTGTTCTGGTTTTCTATTTCTTCCGGTTCCAGTTTTGGTAGTTTGTGGTTTTCCAGAAATGCATCCATTTCTTCTAGATTGCCTAATTTATTGGTGTATAGCTGCTCATAATAAGTTTTTAAAATCGTTTGTATTTCCTTGGTATTGGTTATGATCTCTCCTCTCTCATTCGTGATTTTATTAATTTGAGTTTTTCTCTTTTCTTTTCAATAAGATTGGCTAATGTTTTATCTATCTTATTAATTCTTTCAAAGAACCTACTCCTGGTTTTGTTAATCTGTTCTACAGTTCTCCTGGTCTCTATGTCATTGAATTCTGCTTGAGTCTATATTATGTCTCTTGTTCTGCTTGGGCAGGTTTTATATGCTGTTCTTTCTCCAGTTTTTTAGGTGTGAGGTTAGCTTGTGTATTTGAGTTTTTTCCAATTTTTTGAGGGAGTCTTGTATTGTCATGTATTTCCC
This sequence comes from Vulpes lagopus, assembly GCF_018345385.1. Lineage (NCBI taxonomy): Eukaryota > Metazoa > Chordata > Mammalia > Carnivora > Canidae > Vulpes > Vulpes lagopus. The sequence continues at coordinate 105,588,583 of NC_054830.1, read as the reverse complement.
TCGTAGGATTGCTTTTGCTCCATACCAAAGATTTTGAATGGTTGTATCTTCATTTTCATTAGTTTCCAGAAATCTTTTAAATTCTTCTCTAAGTTCCTGGTTGACCCATTCATCCTTTAGTAGAATGCTCTTTAAGCTCCATTGTTTGAGTTTCCTCCAAATTTCTTCTTGAAATTGAGTTCTAGTTTCAAAGCATTGTGGTCTGAAAATATGCAGGGGACAATCCTAATCTTTTGGTATCAGTTGAGACCTGATTTGTGACCGAGTATGTGGTCTATTCTGGAGAAAGTTCCATGTGCACTTGAGAAGAATGTATATTCAGTTGCATTAGGTTGGAAAGTTCTGTATAAGAACATAAAGACTCCTAACTCTGGGAAACGAACTAGGGGTGGTGGAAGGGGAGAAGGGCGGAGGGTGGGGGTGAATGAGTGGCGGGCACTGAGGGGGGCACTTGACGGGATGAGCACTGGGTGTTATTCTGTATGTTGGTAAATTGAACACCAATAAAAAATAAATTTATTATAAAAAAAAAGGAAAGTTCTGTATATATCTGTGAAATCCATCTGGTCCAGTGTATCATTTAAGACCCTTGTTTCTTGACAAATACCCACCATTTAGTTCAATGCGGATGGAACTGGAGGGTATCATGCTGACTGAAGCAAGTCAATCAGAGAAGGACAAACATTATATGGTTTCATTCATTCGGGGAATCTAAAAAACAGTTAAAGGGATTAAAGGGGGAAGGAGAGAAAATGAATGGGAAATATCAGAGAGGGAGACAAAACATGAGAGACTCCTAACTCTGGGAAATGAACAGGGGTAGTGGAAGGGGAGGTGGGCAGGAGGACGGGGATGAGCACTGGGTGTTATGCTATATGTTGGCAAATCGAACTCCAATAAAAAAAAATATACAAAAAAAAAAGACCCTTGTTTCTTTGGTGATGTTCTGCTTAGAATACTCATTTGCTAAAAGTGCCTTGTTGAAGTTTCCCACTATTAGTGTATTATTACCTATAAACCTCTTTACTTTGGTTATTAATTGATTGATATACTTGGCAGCTCCCATATTAGGGCCATAAATATTCATGACTGTTAGGTCTTCTTGTTGGATAGACCCTTTAAGTATGACACAGTGTCCTTCTTCCTTCTTACTACAGTCTTTGGGATAAACTTTAATTTTTCTAAAGAGTTCTCCACCCTTTCATTTTCAGGCTGAGGTGTTCTTAGGTCTAAATGAGTCTTTTGTAGACAGCAAATAGATGGGTCTTGCTTTTTTATCCAGTACGGTACCCTGTGTCTTTTGATGGTATCATTTAGCCCATTCACATTCAGAGTAACTATTAAAAGATATGAGTTTAATGTCATCGTATTTCCTATTCAGTCCCTGTTTTTGTGGATTATTTTTTTGGGCTTCCTCCTTCTTTTACAGGGTCCCCCTTAATATTTCTTGCAGAACTGGTTTGGTGGTCACATATTCTTTCACTTTCTGCCTATCTTGGAAGCTCTTTATCTCTCCTATTCTGCATGAGAGCCTTGCTGGACAAAATATTCTTGGCTGCATGTTCTTATCATTTAGTAACCTGAATGTATCCTGCCAGTGCTTTCTGGCCTGCCAAGTCTCTGTGGAGAGGTCTGCTGTTATTCTGGTATTTCTCCCCTTATAATTTAAGAATCTCTTGTCTGTGCTGCTTTTAAGAATTTTCTCCTTATCATTGAAATTTGCAAGTTTCACTCTTGAAAGTTGAGTTGTTGAATGGTTTTTATTGATTTTTTTTTTTGAGGGGAGGGTCCTCTCCATCTCTTGGATCTGAATGCCTGTTTCCCTCCCCAAATTAGGGAAGTTGTCAGCTATGATTTATTCAAATATACTTTGTGGTCCTTTCTCTCACAGCCTCTTCTGGTATCCCAATTAGACATATATTCTTCCTTCTCAAGCTGTCATTTATTTCCCTAAGCATTTCCTCATGGTCTTTTAATTGTTTTTCTCTTTTTTACTCTACCTCCTTCCTTATCATCAACTTGTTTTCTATGTCACTCACTCTCTCCTCCACCTCATTAAACCTAGTAATTAGAACATCCAGTTGGATTGCATCTCATTTAACCTATTTTTAATTTTTAACTTATTTTTATTTTAATAGATCTCAGTTCTGCAGTAATGAAGTCTCTAGAGTCCTTTACGAATTTTTTCAGAGCCATCAGTAGCTTTAGAATTTTACTTTTAAATTGACTTCCTGAGGGACAGCTGGGTGGCTCAGCAGTTGAGTGTCTGACTTTGGCTTAGGGTGTGATCCCTGCAGGATCGAGTCCCACATCAGGCTTCCTGCATGGAGCCTGCTCCTCCCTCTGCCTATGTCTCTGCCTGTCTCTCTCTGTGTCTCTCATGAATAAATAATTAAAATAATAAATAAATAAATGAATAAATAAATAAACAAACTGACTTTCTGACATCATATTTAAATCCAAATTCTGTAACTCTATGGCAGAGAGTATTGTTTCTGGTTCTTTCTTTTGTGGTGAATTCTTCCTTCTAGTCATTTTTTTTTCCAGTTCAGAATACTGTATGGCTGGGCTGAGTCAAAAATATCAATCATGACCTAAGTAAAATACACTCTATATGTTTCTGAGGAGGTTAGAGACCAAAAATAAAAGATAATAAGAACAGAACAAAATAAATGAAAAGGACCACTAAAGTGAAAAACAAATTTTAAAACTACGTTATAAAGATAAAAAGTCAAAAACCAAAAACAAAGAAGAAGAAAAAATAAAAAAAAAGTAAAGAGGAAAAAGAAAGAAAAGGGGTGGTGGTGGTGGCGGCGGCAAGGAATGGTAGTGGAGATAGAATGTAGTCTGCCTGAGAGGTCCTAGAGGGTGATACTCTTGGTTCTGAGTGTTTTGTGTTCTGTATGTTAGAAGATAATCCCAAATTTATATAAACCAGCAATAATTACAGAAAGCCCCAACATCGACCACAAAAACATAAACAAGATAAAAGGAGGGCAGGATGGGAAAGTAGAATATAATCTTATAGAATGAACTAGCACAGTGTTTCACTTGGTTTTGGGGGTATGTTGGTCATGTTTTAGAAGGTACTAACTTCCACCATTGTAAAACAAAATGAGGCAGGAAAAACAAAAACAAACAAACAAACAAACAAACAAAAGATAAAAACCCATATCTCATATATCTACCAAGATTAAATTGAATACATTGAAGGAAATCCAGAAGTGAAAAATATATCTAAGACATGTAATTGTAGAAATATGAAAGTCAAAAAGGAAAAAAGCTTAAAAATGAAGAGCTGGTAAAATATTGTAGTTAAGGTGGGAAAAGTGAAAAATATTGCACATTTTTAGTGTGATATAAAAATGAGTCATAATGGAAAAGTAAAAAAAACAAAAAACAAAAAAACAAAAAAACCCTCTAGTTTTATATACTATTTTCCCTCAGACCTGGAGCTTTCCAGCACTGCTTGGTCAAGAATGTGCTCTTCCCATCCTTCCAGCTGGTCTTCTGGGGGAGGGTCTGCTGTGCTGTTCCTCAGGTGTCTGTACCAGGGGGAGATGCCCCACTTCCTGCCAGGTGCCGGGCTCAGTGGGAGCTGTTTATTCCGTGAGGCCTTTGTCCCCCAGCGGCCCCACCTCTCCCAGGCACAAGGTGAAACAAGGAGGAAAAGTAACAATGGCTGTGCCCAGATTTCCAGCTCTGGAGTCGAGCTCCCTGTGAGTAACTAACTGCAGTCTTCCCATCTGCACTGGCCTAGATGCTCCTGGGGCCAATGCAGGTGGTCCTGATCTGCACAGCTTGTGGGGTGCCCAGCGGCAGGAGAGTTCTCACTTTCCTGTGCCCTCCCCAATTCTGCCTGTCCCGGGGGAATGAAGAATCACTGGCTTTGTCCCCTTGGACACTCTGGAATCTGGGGCCCTGTGCTGCTGGACCCACACTCCCACGGATGCATCTCCCAGAGGGAATGGTGTACATCCACCTCTGTCTGGAGCTAGCCTAACCAACTGGCATCTCCCAAATGCTCCAGAGAGCTGAGGCACTCCAGCCTTTTACCAAGATCGGACTGTGGTTTGCAGTGAGCTTTCCCTCAGGCACCCCTCTTTATACTTGACCCCAGGAATCTTGAGGCTTCACTGACCCTCCGGGGATTTTGCCTGATTCCCCTGCTAAGCACTTTTCTGCCAGGGAAAACTCTGGTGTGGATTTTTAAAGTTCCCGCTTCTCCAGGGCTGGGCTTTCACCGCTCCACTTAAGCTGGGCTACTCATGGGCTACTCATGGTTCCCCTCCCCCAATTTATTCTTTTTTTGTTTGTTTTGTTTTTCACCTTCCTACCTTGTTAGAAGCAAAAACTTTTCTCTCTCTAGCATTCCAGCTATTCTCTCTTTAAGTCTCAGGTTGAATTCATAGGTGTTCAGGATGTTTTGAAATTTATCTAAGTAAGTTTGTGAGGCCAGGTGAGTTAAGGACCCCTATTCTTTTGCCATCATTCCCCTTCCTCAGAAATACATTGATAATAATACAATAGCATGGTGCTTCAACACCCCACTCATAGCAACGAACAAATCATCTAAGCTGTCAACAAAGAATCAAGGGTTTTGAATGACACATTGGACCAGATGGACTTCACAGATAAATACAGACCATTCCATCCTAATGCAATAGAATACACATTTTACTCGACTGCACATGGAACTTTCTCCAGAATAGATCACATACTGGGTCACAGATCAGGTCTCAACTGATACCAAAAGATTGGAATTATTGTGCATATTTTTAAGCCGCAATACTTTGAAACTTGAATTCAATCACAAGAGGAAATTTGGAAGGAACCCAAACACTTGGAGGTTAAGGAGCATCTTACTAAAGAATGAATGGGTCAACCAGGAAATTAAGGAAGAATTTTAAAAATTCAAGGAAACAAATGAAAATGAAATCACAACTTTCAAAACCTTTGGGATGCAGTAAAGATGGTCCAAAGAGAGAAGAATATGCCGATACGAGCCTTTCTCAAGAAACAAGGAAGATTTCAATTACACAACCTAACATTACACCTAAAGGAACTAGAGAAAGAACAGCAAAGAAAGCTTAAACCCAAAAGGAGAAGAGAATTCATAAAGATTAGAGCAGAAATCAATGAAATAGAAACTGAAAGAACAGTAGAACAGATCAACAACTCCAGGAGCTGGTTCATTGAAAGAATTAATAAGATTGATAAACCCTTGGCCAGACATGAGACGATCTTTTTCAAAAAGAAAATAGAAAGGATCCAAATAAAATCATGAGTGAAAGAGGAGAGATCACAAACAACACCAAGGAAATACAAACAATTATAAGAACATATTATGAACAACTATATGCCAACAAATTAGGCAAGCTGGGAAGAAACAGGTGCATACCTAGAAATAGATAAACCACCAAAACTGAAACAGAAAGAAATAGAAAACCTGACCAGATCCATAACCAGCAAGGAAATTTAAGCAGTAATAAAAAAATCTCCCAACTTGGGATACCAAGTAGCTCAGTGGCTACTTGGCTCAGTGGTTGAGTGCCTGCCTCAACTCCCAGGATCGAGTTCCACATTGGGCTCCCCATGTGGAGCCTGCTTCTCCCTCTGCCTGTGTCTCTGCTCCTCTCTTTCTGTGTCTCTCATGAATAAGCAAATAAAATCTAAAAAAAAAAAAAAAAAAAATCTCCCAACAAACCACAGTCCAGGGCTGGCTAGCTTCCCAGGGGAATTTTACTAAACATTTAAGGAAATACTAATACCTATTTTTCTGAAGCTGTTTCAAAAACTAGAAATGGAAGGAAAACTCCCAAACTCATTTCATGAGGCCTGGATTACCTTGATCCCCAAATCAGACAAAGAACCCACCAAAAATGAGAATTACAGGCAATTTCACCGATGAAAATGGATGTCACAATTCTCATCAAGATACTAACCAATAGGATCCACCAGTACATTAAAAGAATTATTCACCACAAGCAAGTGGGATTTATTCCCTGTATGCAAGGGTGGTTCAATAGCCACAAATAAATAAATGTGATAGATCACATTAATAAAAGAAAAGAATTATATGATCCTCTTGACACAGAAAAATCATTTGACAAAGTGCAGCATCTTTTTTTATTAAAACTCTCAGAGTGGGGATCTCTGGGTGGCTCAGCGGTTTAGCACCTGCCTTTGGCCCAGGGTGCGATCCTGGAGTCCTGGGATCGAGTCCTGCTTCAGGCTCCTGGCATGGAGTTTGCTTCTCCCTTTGCCTGTGTCTCTGCCTCTCTCTCTCTCTCTCTCTCTCTGTCTATCATGAATAAATAAAACCTTTAAAAAATAAAATAAAACTCTCAAAGTGCCATCTATGAAAAGCCCATAGTGAATATCATTCCAAATAGGGAAAAACTGAGAGCTTTCCCCTAAGGTCAGGAACACGACAGGGATGTCCACTCCCACCACTATTATTCAACATAGCACTAGAAGTCCTAGCCTCAGCAATCAGACAACAAAAAGAAATAAAAGGCATTCAAACTGGCAAAGAAGTCAAACTCTCAGTCTTCCCAGATGACACAGTATTCTAGGTGGAAAATCCAAAAGACTCCACCCCCAAATTGCTAGAACTCACAGAGGAATTTAGCAAATTGGCAGTATACAAAATCAATGCAGAGAAATCAACTGCATTTCTATACACTAACAATGAGACAGAACAAAGGGAAATTAAGGAATCAATCCCATTTATGATTGCTTCAAAAACCATAAGATACCTAGGAATAAACTTAACCAAAGAGGCAAAGGACCAGTACAGAAAACTATACAACACTTATGAGAGACATTGAGGAAGATGCAGAGCAATGGAAAAACATTCCATGCTTATGGATTAGAAGAATATATATTATAAAATGCCTATGCTATCCAGGGCAATATACACATTCAATGCAACCCATATCAAAATAACATTGACATTTTTCACAGAACTGGAACAAATATTCCTAAGGTTTGTATGGATCCAGAAATGACCTCGAATAGCCAAAAAAATGTTGAAAAAGAAAATCAAAGCTGGGGGCATCACAATCCCAGACTTCAAACTGTATTACAAAGCTGTGACCATCAAGACTGCATGGCACTGGCACAAAAACAGACACAGAGATCAGAGGGAGAGAAGAGAAAACCCGGAAATGACCCTCAACAATATGGTCAACTAATCTTTGACAAAACAGAAAAGAATATCCAATGGAATAAAGACAGTATCTTCAATAAGTGCAGTTGGGAAAATTGGACAGCCACATGCATTTTCATTTTACTGACTGTTACCTTTGTTATGCAATAGCTTTTTAACTTGATGAAGTCCTAATATTTCATTTTTGCTTTTAGAGATGTGTCTTGCAAGAGGTTGCTGCAACCAAGGTCAAAGAAGGTGCTGCCTGTGTTCTCCTCTAGGATTTTGATGGATTCCTATCTCACACTTCGGTCTTTCATCATTTAGGGTTTATCTTTGTGTGTGGTGTAAGAAAATGGTCCAGTTTCATTCTTCTGCATGTGGCTGTCCTTTCGTTCCAGTCCTCTGCAGGTTCCCCTGGTGGAGAGCAGTCAGGGCTCAAGGTCTTGGTGTACCAAGTTGAAAACCCCTTCCCGGGCTTGGGGACCCCAAATAGTTTCCCTGCTCCACTGCTTGGGAATTCCACCCAAGCTCAGGCCCCTAGTTAATTCTGTGACTCCAGGGATCCTGAGACTGCAGGCTCCCACCTAGAATTCTATTTCAGTACCTGAGCATCTTTCAGGCAGGATGTCTCTCATTGGAGCAGATTTCTAAGGGCTTTGATTTTGCCCTCTGGGGCTATGTCACTCTCTATCAGCAGGCTTTTGAAAGCTCCCACTCCAGGCCCCCCACCATTTATCTTCTGATATCTCCCCTCAGATTCACTTCTCTGCACCTCCTACCTTGCAAAAAGTGGCTGCTTTTCTACTTGTAAAGTTCCAGATATTCTTTTCTTACGTCTCAGGTTGAATTCACGGGTAGTATTCAGAATGTTTTGATAGTTAACTAGCAAAATTCAGGGGACCAGAAGAAATGAAGTCCTCCACTCTTCTGCCAGCTTGCCTCCTCCAGACTAGAGCCTCCATTTTTGTTTGCATGTCACTGATAGCCTTTTGAATTTTGACTTGATTGGATTGGATTGATTCGACTTGATTGGATTTTAGTTCTTTTATTTCTCCAGAAAGGAATTTTCTAGTGTCTTCTATGCTTTTATCAAGCCTAGCTGGTATCCTTATAACCGTTATTCTGAACTCTAGTTCAGCATCACTTATTAGGTCCCTGGGAGTCAGTACTGCCCTTTGTTCTCTTTTTGAAGTGAGTTTCATCTTGTCATTCTGTCCACATAAGAATAGATTAATGAGACAACAAAACACTAAAATGGCAACAATGACTCCGGAGAAATATACACTAAGCAAGTCAGAAGAGACCTGTAACAAACAAAATAAATTTTTTTAAAAAAAGAATATAATTAGACAGGTGAACAGAACAGAACAATACACTGGATCCTGTGTATATTTTGGTCTGTTTGTTAGAAAACTAGATCCCAAAATCATAAACAAACAACTTATATATGTACAAAAATAAAATTAAATACAATGAAAGGATAGAATGTAAATGTAAAAATGAAAATTAAAAGACAAAAAAAGAAAGAAAGAAAGAAAGAAAGAAAGAAAGAAAGAAGGAATATAAACAGACTGGTGAACAGAACAGAGCAATACACTATATCCTGAGTGTATTTGGTTGGGTAGAAGAAACTACATCTCGAAATTGTAAAGAAAGAAAAACTTATATATATACAAAATTAAATACATTGAAAGGATAGAATGTAACTGTAAAAATGAAAATTTTAAAAGACTTTAACAAATAACAAAGAAAAGAGAGAATATGATCAGACAGGAAAAGAGAACAGAGCCATACATTAGATTCTGGATATATTTTGGTCTGTTAGAAGAAACTGCATCCTAAAATTTTTTATTTTTTATTTTTTTATTGAAGTTTGATTTGCCAACATATAGTATAACACCCAGTGCTCATCCCGTCAAGTGCCCTCCTCAGTGTGCATCCTAAAATTGTAAAGAAAGGAAAATATATATATATACACAAATAAAATTAAGTACAATGAAAGGATAGAATGTAACCGTAGAAATGGAAATTTAAAAAAAGATTTTTTAAAAAGAGTTCATAAGAAATTAGTTGAAAAAGGAAAGAGAAAATATTAAAATGGAAAGGCTAGAGGATCGTGGGGGGAAAGCCCCTGAATTCTCCCTGCTATATCTCCCAGCGCTGGAGCTCTGCAGTTAGGGCGGTAAATTGGTCTTGGCTGGATGATCTTGCTCATCTCTGGGGGAGGAGCCTGTTGCATTGATTCTCAGGTGCCCCTGCGGAACTGCACCCCCATCACCAGGGGCCCGGCTAAACAAGGGGCTCTGGGGTGCTCCACGTGGCTTTTGTTCCCTGAAGGCTTTCTGGGCAGCTTTAGAGGATGAGAGTGAAAATGGAGGCCTCCCAACCTCCAGTTCCGCAGCCTGAGAGCTGGGGCCCCCTCCTCAGCGTGCTTTCAGGGAAAAGCAGTCAATCCCTCCTGTCTCCCTGCTGTCCTTCTGCATGCCGTGCTCACCAACAGCCTATGACCAAGCATTTCTCTCTCAGGTTTATATATGCCCCTGTTTCAAGTCTCTACACCCTACAGAGTACTGCCCTGCGCACCCAAACTGCTCCTCCCAGGGGAACAAGAGGAGTCTCACTGAGGTTTTGCTGCTCACTGGGACCCTGCTCCAGTTCGCAGTGTATGGTAACTCCGAGCTGAGAGCCTAGTCCCAGGCTCTGTGACTGCAGCAGCCTTCCCTGCTCCGATGCCTGGGAACTCGGCCACACTCAGCCCCGCCCCCGGCCTCCTGTGACCCCAGGGACCCCGAGACCACACTGTCCCACCTAGGATTCCACCCTGCTTCACCACCTGAGTGCCTTTCAGCTTTCCGGATGGATGACCCTCACTGGAGCAGACTTCTAAAAATTCTGCTTTTGCACTCTGCTGCTCACTTTCCCGTGCTGGCTTACAGAGGCTCCCTCCTCCCATGGTTTATCTTTGATGTATTGGCTTGCATTCACTTCTCCACACCTCCTACCTTGCAGAAAGTGGTCACTTTTCTATTTGTACAGTTGCAGCTATTCTTTTCTTAGATCTCCGGTTGAGTTCACAGGCATTCAGAATGATTTGATAGCTATCTAGTTGAATTCCTGGGACCAGATGAAACTAAGGTCTCCTACTCCTCCACCATCTTGTTTTACTGATTTTGGTACAGAATCTTCTGAATCAGCCTGGGTTCTGGAAATCCAGACTAAGTCCTATTCTGTTACTCTGCCTCAGGGTCTTTGTTCTAGTTCTTCTCTGTCTGAAATGCTCTTCCTCCATCTTTGTATGACTCCTTTTTTGTCATTTAGATCTCAGTTTACATTTTCCCTCCTTTTCAGAAAAGCTTTCCCTCTTTAACCTAATAAGGATCAATCTGTCTCTTTGTCTTTTCTCTCTTTTGCCATTTCCAGTGATGATTATCCAGTATCCAGTAAGTTGATAATGCCCTCACACAGAATAGACCAAAACAGAAACTGGAAAGCCATAGTATTGTGAAGGTGTGGGGACGTTGGATGTTATGGGGAAAATGATCTTAGTAGTTATGTAATCTAAGTCCTCATTTGATAAGAATTGTCACATTCCTTAATTCTGGTGGGTGTTTTGTTTCGTTTGCCCACAACAGTCACAGAGAGCTGGTGAGCAAAGGTAACAGTTGTGTCTATTGGAATGCTTCTAGGGGCTATACACGGTTGACTCTCAGGATAGATGATGATGATGATGTCAGGTCAAATCAGGCCTGGTTTCAGTTAGTTTCTAGGCAGGTCATATCTACCTTCAAAGAGAAAATTTTGTCTGCTCCTTGAACATGCACAAAACCCATTCTCCCCAGGGGATTGTTATCTCTGAATATGTCACAGAGAAATCAGGGACCTTAATGTTACAGGATTTTGTGATGCCTTAGTGCCCACAGTTCTTGGTCACACTGCTTCAAAGAATGAAGAGGTAGACCAGACAAAGAGTGGTGGGCACCAGTGCAAAGTGTTTTGAGCCAAAGTATAAAGCTCCGGAGAGGGAAGGGGATCCAAGTGGGTTGTCCTCAGGGTTTCTAAATTTAGGGGTTATTATGAGCTCTTTTGTGGAACTTTCTTAAGTAATCATGGTGTACTGAGTCTTGCCAATCAGGGCTTTGGCCACTTATCTGTCTAGCTATTGGGTTAATGTCCAAGTGCTAACGGTCTTTCTTCTTCTTCTTCTTCTTCTTCTTCTTCTTCTTCTTCTTCTTCTTCTTCTTCTTCTTCTGACATCTGGGGGCTTAGATCTAGCTGCTCCTTGTCTGTGATATTGACAAATGTTTTTGTGGTTAATTGTCTTATTTTAGGACACTTTGCAGAAGTCATTCCTGCAAAAGCTGCAAAGCAGAATGTCCATGCCGTCCTGTCTAAGCTGTAAAGCAGGAGGTCAGTGCTATTTTATTTTAGCTGTTCTGACTCCATATTTTCTTGTTGGGGACCCTGGCCCTGACTACGTAACTGTCCAACTAACATAAGGAAATTTTTTTAGGAGGCTTTAGGGATCTTCTATTTCCTCTTCTTGATCAGGAGAGAGTGGGACTAGATGGTCTCCAGGTCTGAGACCAAAGGCTCTTTGGAGAGCAGATGAGGGAGGGTATAGGGTATAGGGTGCTCAGTTACATTTGAATTTCAGATAACAAACATTTTTTTTTTAAGATTTATATTCATTTGTGAGAGAGTGAGAGACAGAGAACATGAGTGGGGGGGAGGGGAGAAGCAGAGAGAGGGAGAAGCAGACTCCCTGTTGAGTAGGGAGCCTGACATAGGGCTTGATCCCAGAACCCTGAGATCATGACCTGAGCTGAAGGCAGATGCTTAACTGACTGAGCCACCCAGGCACCCCATAAATATTTTATTAGTAAAAATATGTCTCTTCCAGTAAGCAGGGCTTAATTATACTACAAAATGTTGCATGGGGCATAGTTATACTAAAAAATATTCATTGTTTTTCTGAAATTCAAATATTCGATATTTTTTCTGGCAATCCTATGAAGGAGTGACCAATATTTAAAATAAATGGCTTCTCTAGGAGGAAATCCTGAGACTGGGAAAAACAGAGGCCAGAATGAACAATGACTTTTTGAGTAGAGAAATGAAGGCAGTTTCTTTCATGCCAATTAAGCAATCATAGATGACCCTGTCAGAAATCCAAACTCATGACTAACATGGGACTGGAGACCAGGAGAAGCAATTTAAAAGATTAAGAGCCAAAGAAGCAATTGTCACACACAGAGCCAACCAACAGACAGAACAATCCCATCCAGGAAGGTAAGAGCATGGCTGTGTCCAAGAGAACAGGTTTTGGGGGATTCTGGTGGGCTCCTCCTCCCTCCCTCATTGCTTCACAGTGCTTGGCTAATAGCAAAATTTCTCCTCAATGTAAGTCTCCAGCTTCTGAGGGCTCATGAAGTCTCCTCCTAGATCCTGTTCCTAGACTGCCAAGAAGCAAAGCAGAGAACCAGGAAGAGCAGTTATTTAGGCTGCATCCTGCTTGTGATTCTGCTTGTGTATTCACTTGAAAGATTGCTTTTCTTGGTTTGGGATGAGGTACATTTGTTGTCCCTACACTGCAGAGGTTTACATAGATTTACAAAAACAATTTAATGCAGAATTGCGTTTCGTAGCTGTAATTTTGAACATAGGTCTCACCCCTACATCATTCACCTGAGGTGATCAGTGAGTTCAACTATAATTTCTTTTTTACAATAAAGAATGAAAATGTACACAGAAAATGCCCCAATAGAAAGGGTTCGTGTGGCAAATGCCCCACTCTGTTCTTCCACTTCTCTCCTATTGTTTTAAACAGGCTCATTTATATAATTCTATTATCAGATCTTTGAAAATCATAAGAATAAGAGAGAAGAAAAATGCACAATGACAATGAGAGAAGAAAAATCGCTGTTGGTTTTCAACCAGTACTCTTTAATCATGACCTCTGCAGTTCATGAGCTTTTTGTCTATTTGTTTGTATTATGGTTTTAAACTTTGTATTATATATATTCCATATTATGTATATTCTGTGTATGATACACATACATACATATTTAAGCCCTATTCATGAGACTTGAATGAAGGAGAAGCAGAAATTTATTTTAGCGGGAGGGAAACAAATAGACAAAGTCAGGTTATGGGAGTCCTTATCTTAGTTTGGGCAGGGTGAACATGGACAAGCCCAGGTATTTCCTTTGTTAGAAGGTGGACTTGGAGGATGCTGTGCTCAGCTACATACTCATATGTGATCATAACTGTCTATTTGACCAAAGATTGACATCAAATTAATACCTTTGGAGAGAAATAACTCCTTTTATTAACCAGTCTTCTGCCAGTGAAAGTAAGGAATGAATACAAATGCCTTTTGTGGAGGTGTGTGGATGACTAAGTTGTTAAGCATCTGACTCTTGATTTCAGCTCAGGTCATGATCTCGGGGTGGTGAGATGAAGCCTCACATGCAGCATGGAGCCTGCTTAAAATTCTTGCTCTCCCTCTCCCTCTCTCCTCTCACCTCTCTAAAAAAATACAAATAATAAAATGTCATCTTTAAAGAATGTATTTTGTTTCTCTATAAGCTTATGGTATACAGTAAATTGATAGGAAATGAAGAGCATTCCTCCCCCCCAAATAATAACTCAATTTCAAAGTTTTTGCTTTTGTTTGTAGTTTCTTCTTTGAACTCAATTTTCAGTTGTTGGAAGCAGTTAGAAACCTGAGCAATTACCACTGGATATCAATGAAATAAGCAGGTACAAATTCTCTCACAGAGAGAAACCAGAGGGTCCCAGCTATCATTAATGTTCATCTGGAGAGAGTTTTTTGTAGATATTTATGGAATGCTGTGCGAGGATGTTCTGAATGTGTTAAATGATGCCTGTTTGACTCTGCTATTAGGTGTTCTGTGGCCTTGCCCCACAAGATGCCAAGAGAAGAGGCTCACTTCATCCTTGGTTATCCCAAGAAGGGGCATAACCACTCCTACATCACAGCTGAAGAGTAAGTTCAAAATTGGATCCAGTGGGGTTTCCAGTTTGCCATTTGCAGACAGCCTGCTGATTTCCACAAGCGTATGTCTGTCAGTAAATCTCTCTAGTGTTCATTTCTCCAGAGATTAAAACCCTGGCAATGAGGTGATGGGACCCCATGTCCTACAAGGGGCTCACTCAAGCTTTTTTCTGAGGCCATACAGGCTAGGAGATAGGAATGATAAGAAGTTGGATCTTGGCATTTTTGGGGGGTCTGTATTCTTGGTTATTTGGCTTTCACTGTAGGTTCCCAGCTGGAAAACATCTGTCTGGGAGCAAGGTGACTCTTTCCTCAAGCTTTGTTCTGTCTCCTCCACTCGGGCTCCTGGAGGTGGCCTGTGGATAGAACAAAGGTGAGTTGCCAAAGAGCTAGTAAGAATGAAGGGCAGGTATGTGCAACTGCACTCTGACCCCGCTTGTTATTTCTGCATCATAGTTTTATTCTAAGGAAAGGTGTTTAAAAGTATGAATTAATTTAAAATAAATATTTATAGGATTCAGCATTTCTAAGTGCTAAGCAATGTATAGTCAGTCTAAGATGCTATACTTATCTTTGAAAAAAATTTTACAGTGTAGTGGAGAATTAGGCTCAAGAATAATTTTGGCAAGCATAAGTGCTGTAGTGGTAGGACAGGCTGCTGGGACACATTCTGCATGTACTAGAGTACACAAGAGTATGGTGCTCTAGATTGGGTTTCACCCTCTGAGTGAAGACTCCAACAGGACAAATAAGGTACCGGGTTTTTATTTGGACCATGTCTTAAGTGATCTAGTCAGAAATTCCTGCAAATTTGCTCTCCCTTGGGGAAGGAACTATTGAAAAATCTTTACTAGAATGAACTAGCAGGGGCAAGTAAGATATGGAACTCATTAAAGGCACTGAGGAAGACTTTAGGCTGGGAGCATTTCCTCAGAAGATGCCAGTGGGATTTTCTAACATCCCTGCATGGTCAGTTGGGAATGGGGAGATTTTCTGAAAAAATATCCCAAGAGTAAAAAATATATTCTTCGGGGTATGTTTAGAGTACACATGATATTAAGTAGGATGTTGTTTCAGTTTCTGTATGATGATTCAACAAACTGTATCTCTGTAAAACTTTAGTAAGAAGTGAGAGGGCATGCGTCACTCATGGAGGTTTTGTAAAATGCAGTTTCCCAGGCATTTCTGCCAGAGAGGCTGTTTTGGTAGGTCTAGAGGTGGGGCTCAGAGTTTGCACTTTAACATCCACCTCAGGTGACTCTGCTACAGGACGCATTTGGTGACACTCTAGAGAGTCCTGCCCAGCTGCAAACTGCATTATTTTGGTGTGTCTGGCATATCCTGATGTTTTCTAATCTATCAATCACTGAGTGTGTATGTGTGAATGCAATGTGACTGTGCATAAGGAACTGGAACAGAGCTCTGTCTGTGTTATGATATCCAAGGGGATAACCACAGCCTTGGTGGGTGAAATTGGAGCACAAGCATGCCAGGAATTGAATCAGCTGCCTTCAGTCACAAGAGCCCACTGAATGCTCCTTGTGACAGCTTCATATCAGGAAAGGGCGATATGGCAGGAAAGGCACTGGTTGGGTATCTTAGGCCAGTCACTGTGAATTCTGGTTCTGCCACTTACCACTTGTGCATCATTGGGCATTTTACCAGTTTAAAATTATGGGGATACCCGCTGTGACATGAACATCGTATCTACCTCAGAGGATTATTGTGAGGATGAAATAAAAGCCTATATGTGGGGTGCCTGGCACAATGCTTGGCACAAATCAGTGCTCAATGAAGGACAGAGTAGCTGCTAAGGTGGTGGTGATGTTGATGAGTCTCGGTAGGTCTCAGCTTCATGATCCACAAAGTGGGTGGACTGACCTGCATAATTAGGTCAGAGTTTTTATCCAGCACTGTCACCCAACTGGTTTAGAAATGGACAGGATAGACTTGATGCCTCAGCTGCCTTGAGAAGGAGGTGGTCAGGTAGTTGGTACAGGACAAAGATCTCTCCAGGAGAACCCTCAGCTATATTTTGATTCACCCTCAGCTGCTCAATCTCCTATATCACCCAGCTCTGCAGAACCCTTCTTTAGCAAGTCACAGCACTTTCCACTTTGATCATGTTGTGATGTAGAAAATCAGGCAGATGTTAGCTAATTGTTATACAGGGAAAGCACAGCTTTCAGACCTGTTTCCAGGGCCTTTGCAGTAACTAATCTTTCCCAGGGGCCACTGGACACAGGGCTCAAAAGGCTTGTTTGGATGCCCAGATTGCTCCTGCTGCTAAGGAGCAGAACAGTTTCAGTGATGCTACAACTTTGCTGTAGGTTCAGCTCAGACACTTCTCCTCATGATTGAGTCCCAATGCTCTATCTTTTAATAATCCATGCCTGGCTAGTTGGGAGGTGCTTACCTAATATCTGCAATCTCTGACTTCAAATGTCAGCTGGGGTCTCTGACATGGCAGCCAAGCAGGCTGGAGAGATCAGGCCTCTTGTCTCAGCATCCCCAGAGTTCTATCTCTAGCTCCATTCTGGAGCTAGAAATGTCTTTTCCAGATCACTTAGGTGATAACAGAGTAAGCAGCAAGGACTGACCTATCTGGTTTGGTCCTTGGTCATCCTGAACTGGATTCCTTGAGCAAGCAGAGGCCAGATAGGAGCTTGCCTAGCTGAATGTAAACATGAGTCAGATGTCCTGGGATACCCTAGCTGGGCTGGGCTCTGGTAACCCCATGCAATAGGTATAGTCTTGGATATCTCTAAATCCTGCAAGCTCTACTTCCATCCCTTCAGTCAAGATGTGCCAGTTCTAACCCTCGGTGGCTGCTTTAAATGCTCTCTCCTTCTCTTCATTACCTTTTCTTCATCTCCAACCAAAACCTGCTGTGTGGAAAGTTGTGGATCTCCTCATTCTCACTAGAGTGTCAATTCCCACAAGAGGTGAAAGTAACAGAGAATTAAGCGGTTAGGACAAAGGAAGGATGGATCTTTAAAGATGGTATTTCAGATCTTCAGTTCCAATTGCAAATGGAAAAAAATAATGATGTTGGAACTAGCATCATGCCCCAAATCCACATATTTATACATAATTATTTTAAAGAAGATATTAAATGGCTCATTAATTTTGCAGATGTGGATTTGTAATCACTCATAATTCATTTGTTCATTTTTTAAAATATGTTTGGCCATCCATCCAAATGCCTATTCATCCATCTATCCATCTTCAAGAAATATTTTTTGAAACACCAGAGTGCCTGACATTTTCTATGCATTGAGGACACAAATTGAAAACAAATCCCAAACCAAACAACTCATTTGGGAAC
Source organism: Vulpes lagopus (assembly GCF_018345385.1). Taxonomy (NCBI): domain Eukaryota; kingdom Metazoa; phylum Chordata; class Mammalia; order Carnivora; family Canidae; genus Vulpes; species Vulpes lagopus. Next base: position 105,571,081 of record NC_054830.1, on the reverse strand, counting down.
TCCTTTCCTAGAAGAGACAGGTAGGCACACTGCCAATTACCACTGTAGGGCTGTTTATGAGAGAAGCCAGAATAGGTTGCCATCATCCTGGGAGGGGTGATGCTGAGTCTTTGAATGTGAATATATTAGTCATGGGCAAGGAGTGAGGGGAAGAGTTTCAGGCAAAGAGGACACAAACACAAATGAAACAAACTCAAGTTCAAATCCTGGCTCCATCTTGTGCTACCTCTTTATAACCATCAGCAAAGCACTTAACCTCTGAATCTATGTCCTCACCTGTGAAATGGGGATGATAAGTGGTGCCTACTTTACAGGGCTGTTGTGAGAATTAAATAATCTAATATATGTAAAATGTTCATCATAGCAATCTTAAGTTAATTTAAGTATCAATCCTTTTTGTGGACTGATAGTTGGGGGGGGGGGGGGAAACGCCCTGATGAAAAGAAAAGATAACTCAGTCTCTGTAAATACATTGTTCACATATGGGTTAGTTGCTCCTGCACCTCTTGTGCCTGGAACTGGGATGGTTAGGCCATGCCAGTTAGCACTACTTATGTGGGCACACATCGGAGAGGCTCCTAAAGAAGCTCCTGTCCCTTGACACAGGTGCTGGAGGTTGGTGGGTGTTCAGTGTGGGGTCAGGTGGGGTGGGGGTGGGAAACTACTTGGGAAATGGAACATGTGGCTTTGGGATGGGAAAGCTCCTGTGAAGATTGAAGACTGATGCATGATTCATCACAATCTAGAACAAGGTTTCTGTACCCAGATGGATTTGTTTATCTCTTGGGCCAGGGCTGCAGGGATTGGAATCTTGACAGTGATCCTGGGAATTTTGCTGCTCATTGGCTGTTGGTATTGTAGAAGACGAAGTGGATACAGAAGCTTGAGGGTTAGTAAACTTTCTGCTGCTGGGATCCCTCCAGATCCAGGACACCCTTGCCCTTCTTTCTCTGAATTTCTGGGGAGTAAGATAACATTCTTATGATCACCTTTAACTCTCATTTCTGGTTCTGACGAGTCTTTCTCTTCTTCTTGCAGCTTTTCCTTTGCTTTTGCCTAGACATGAACTCCAACCAGAAACTTGGCCCACCTCTTTGGTTTCACTCACAGCAAACTTAAATGCTGAGCACTGATAATTTGTGGAGCCCAGGGGTAGGGGTTCTGATCCTTTTGCACAGCAAACAGCAGCATGTGAGTTGCTCCAGGTCTTATCAATCATCCTGAGGATTCTCAGGGGTTCTGTTCCTCCATTTAGTGGCTGCTCATCTCACCTTGCTGCTTTACTCCTTTCCTCCCAGCTTCCCTGGGAGTTCCAAGTTCTTCTAACTCTGTTATACCAAGCATTTAGCATAAGTAGGACCTATCCAGGCATCAGTACAATAAGTAAACCATCCACCCCTCAGCAGCACAAAGGACCACTGGGTTATTAACAAGGTCCATTCTCTTTTGATGGCCAATGTAGTTTTGACAGAATTTTTTCTTCTTTACCCATATGAGCAGGAAGCTAACAAATTACACAGTCTAGTCTTAGTGTAGCAGTGTCTTCCATAAATGGGAAACATCAACTGAGTTGCTAAACTATAAGAACTACAAGTTTCACTTCAAAGCGGGGTAGCACCTTAGGTCTTAAGCATCCAGAGGCATTATCCATTGTGAGCAGTGGAATGAAAAAAGAATTGCAATTTCTCTCTCCCCTTCCCCCTCCTTCCTTTTCTCTCTCCCTCCCTCCCTCCAGCTTTCCTCCCCCTCTCTCTTTCATTACACATCTGAAAACTGAGTTGATACATAATGGAATAAAAGTATCTTTACAAAAGATGTTGGAAAGTCCCATTGCTCACTCAGCAATTTAGGCAAAATGGTTGTGTGGTGGAGGGGAGGATTGGTGTAGGTGGGGATTTGGAGTTTGGCAGTCTGAAGAGGAGTAGAGGAAGGTGAGAGCTCTAGCTTTGACTTCTTCTCCTTGTCAGGAAGTTTGGGCAGTCCCAAGTGTCCTTTTCCTAATGCCCATCTTGCCAGAGTGCCCCAAATACAAATCATAAAAGACATAGCAGGTTTGGGGGATGACACAGAAACTGAGCAGTAGCCCTTCAGTATACTGACATTTAGCAGAAAGGAGAATCGCGGAGTCTGAATAAGATTCCAAACCAAGTACCATAGGAAAGCTTTGGGCTAAGAGGTTTAGAGATGGACCTTGCGCTCATATGATACCTCATTTGGGCTGTCCACAACAGATTAGGGAGGGACATTGCCTTCTGACACAGAACTCCATTTGTGCCTCTAGCATGGAGTTAACATTGTCTTGTAATTGGTTATTTACTTTTTGCTTCTTTCACTCCTTTTCTTTCCCCCACATATGAACTGGGACCAGAGAATATTTCTTAGACATCTTTGTACCTCCAGTGCCTGGAATATAGCAGCCACTCAATTATATGGCATCAGCATTTGGTCTCATTGTCACTGACTTGCTTGGTGACCTTAGATTTTAACTTCCCTGAGCCTCATTTGCTCTATTCTATACCTAGGCACATGTGATGTGTCTTTATTCAATATATATTTTCTTCTATATTTTTATTTAATTCTGTGCTTGTATACAAAAACACATAATAGTTTAGTCTTTTAAGGAATAAAAGCTCTACAAACTCAATGTGTTAGTACCCTAAATGTCCACAACTACTAGCTTGATGCTTCTGGACAAAAATACAATTTTTTTTCACTTTCTGCTTCAACACTCTCATCTTAAATTTAATTAAACTATAATAGGCAGTCTTTAATGTCATAAGCTCAGACACTATGGACATTTTGCTTAGTAAGGTTCAAGTTCAACCTACCATGTCTCCATTCCTCTAGGTCTAGATCAGTGATTTATAGAGTTTCTGGAATTTTTATGAGATGGAGCTGTGTTTAAATTCTCTGGTTCTCATGTCATCTAAAAATGCTGTCATTTATTTTTTAAAATTATATTAAAATCTCGTTTTGAGACTTAGTCTTGAAAAGCTGGGTTGGAATCCGTAGTTTAAGAAACTTAGGCAAAACTATGTACAATAGTGCACTGAATACTGCATTTAATTACATAATTACCTCCCTGCCTCTCTTTGGAGGTTTCCCCCCTTTCTTTCTTTCTTTTCTTTCTTTAAATAGGCTCCACACCCAACATGGCCCAGTCAATTAAGTGTCTGGCTCTTGTTCTCACCTCAGCTACTGATATCAGGGTCAAGAGTTCAAGTCCTCCATTGGACTTTGCACTGGGCATGGAGCTTACTTAAAAAAATAACAATGGTAAGCCAAAGGACACAAATGACAATAAATGCAAATTTCAGACACCTGAGTTTTAAGCTTTGAAATGTTTATTTCCCCACTTTTTCTGAACAGAGAATGGTAGCAAGATTGGTTGGAATTAAGATCTCCTAAAATGTCTCCACTGACTCACAATTCCCTTTAGCCCCAAAAAACATCTTTTGAAAGATTGCTTTTAGTTGCAACTTGCTTCTGCAGGAAGATGAATTGTAAGGGGATGAAAGTTGTTTTTTGCATTTACCAACTTTATCCTTTCACCTGGAGGTTTAAGACATAATGCTTTTTTGATTCTTGGAGAAGAATTTTGAGGACCCCCTTGACAGCTCAATTTATATTCATGTTTCATATGTTGTGTTTCTCAATGGTCAGGGGCCCCTGCACTCATATCCGGAGCTCTTGCTAAAATGCAGATTCTGGGACCCTCTCTGATGGTAAGACCCAAGAAGCTGCCTTTTAAAATGCATGCTAAAGTTTTAATGCAAATGCAAAGAACTAGCAGTGAGCTGAGTAGATCATACTCCTACCCCATGGCAAGTGAGAAATTTACAAAACAGAAAAACAACAACAGTGATAATTAAGGTAAAGGGAGAAAATTCATTGAATACTTTACCTGCAGTATATTGCTGGGACTTGGGAAGAAAACAAACTTTGCGCATCCTTAAGTCAAGACCAGGCCCTGTGTATATATCCTTCCAGGGGGTAGCATCAATATTAATTTCAGACTAGAGTTTAGGAAAACTACCTTTTTACAGACTGAAGACTGTGTAGTTATCAGCCCCAATCCATGTCTGGCCTCACCTCAGTGATGTTCCAAACACTTCACTTTGGGAAACCTACCTTGATGCCCTCTTCCAACCTAGTAGACTCCAGTGATCAATCACAGTCCTCAGAGAAGCCTGAAGAGCTGCTCAGCATCCACACAGCCTCCCTGATCCAGCCTGTCTTGGCTAGTACCACAGAGTGTATGCTGCGAATGCCCTACTGTCTGGATTTAGCTCACTGATATGATTAGGTCTGTATTTTAAGAAATTGAATTAGGTGCCAACATTTAAAAGTAACAGTTTACATAAAAATCTTGATCTCTAGTTTGTTTTTTAAAAAATCAAAGATCTGGCAAAAACTGTTAGCTGCACAGTGATTGTCCCTTTAGATAAGATATACTCCTTCCTTTCCTGTTGTCCCCACCTGGCCCTCTGATGCATATGCATTATCTGCCCAGTCCTTCTAAGGATCTAAGTATAGCTGGGTCACCCAGGTGCGGGCAATAGGGAAGTGCTCTATGTGCAGAGTGGTGGTTCTCCATGTGGCCCTGGATGAGCGGTTTTGACACTATCACCTGGGAACTTGTTAGAAATGCAGATAATGGGCCTTACCCTAGATCTACTGTGTCAGAAATCCTGGATGTGGGCCCAGCAATCTGTGTTTAACAAGCCCTCAAGTGATAGAGATGCATGCTAAAGTTTGAGAACCACCATTGTGGAGAATTTGATAATAATAAAAGCAACTAAAATCCGCTTTTTATTATGACAGTGTGCCAGCAATTTAAACTATGTCAGTGATGAAATGCTCCATCTCACCACAGTACATCACTCCTGAAGTCCCCATTTGGGTATGTCTCTGTCCTCCACAATCTGCTGTCATTCTCTTCTAGGGATGGAGAATATCACCCCAAAACCTGTGCAAATCACCAAACTGAGCTCTCACCCACCCCTTCCTACAGTGACTCAGGGTGTGTAACTTCACCTTAGGTAGACTTATGTTGCAACTTGACTTGGAAGCTCAGGCTACCACAGCATTCCTACCACAACATGTGTATTTGTTTAAATGCATATGCATAGTGTTTAAGATATTTTGCTGTCATTACAGGGAAGGCAGAAATAGGCAGTGAGTCCCTGCTGCCAAGTTTCTCATATGCTTGTCCTCGCTAGTTTGATCATCTCCACTCGCAATCATTCTCTGAAATTCTGGGTCACCTGGGTGGATCAGTTAAGCATCTGTCTTTGGCTCGGGTTGTGATCTCAGGGTCCTGGGATTAGGCCCTATATCAGGCTCCCTGCTCAGCAAGGAGTCTGCTTCTCCTTCTCCTTTTGCCTCTCACTCCACTTGTATGCTCTCTCTCAAATAAATAAAATATTTTTTTTAAAAAAAAAATCATTCTCTGAGGTTCAGTGTTCAGATTCATTCTTTTTCTCCTTCCCTTTAAAAATATTCACTGACTGGGGGCAGCCTGGGTGGCTCAGCAGTTTGGCACCACCTTCAGCCCAGGGTGTGGTCCTCGAGACCCTGGATGGGGTCCCCATCAGGCTCCCTGCATGGGGCCTGCTTCTCCCTCTGCCTGTGTCTCTACCTCTCTCTGTGTGTGTCTCTCATGAATAATAAAATCTTAAAATTATATATATATATATATATATATACACACATATATATATATATTCACTGACTAACTAATGGGTGTCAGGTGCCATATTAAGTGCTTAACCTTTAGTTTTAACTTCTACAACTCTGAGCGGTAGGTGGCATTCATATTAAAGATGCAAACACTAGAATTCAGAGAAGTAAAGTGACTAGCCTGAGGACACATTGCAGGTAAGTGGCAGAACCAAGATTTAAAAACCCATTCTTGGGGCACCTGGGTGGCTCAGTGGTTGAATGTCTGCCTTTGGATCAGGTCATGATCCTGGGGTCCTAGGATCCAGTCCTGCATCAGGCTCCCCAAGGGGAGCCTGCTTCTCCCTCTGCCTGTGTCTCTGTCTCTCTCTCTGTGTCTCTCATGAATAAATAAACTCTTTTACAAAAATAAACCTATTCTTAAAAAAATAAAAACACCTATTCTTAAAAATAACTTCAGTTTTCTTCTCTTTTCTTACAGAACTCCATTCTTTTTTCTCACCCACTGACCTTCATGTATTCACATTTCAGGACAAAAGTATTCATGCTGGCACTCAAAGTACCTTAACAGGAAGATGTCCACATGAGGGTTTTGGTCACCAGCACAGCAAACTGCCTTTTCAAGAGAGTAATTGTGAACTTGTGGTAGGTTGAGATCCTGCATCTTGGTGTTTATTATGTGGCTGCTTTTTTTTTTTTTAAATTTTTTAATTTATTTATGATAGTCACAGAGAGAGAGAGAGAGAGAGAGAGAGAGAGGCAGAGACACAGGCAGAGGGAGAAGCAGGCTCCATGCACTGGGAGCCTGATGTGGGATTCGATCCGGGGTCTCCAGGATCGCGCCCTGGGCCAAAGGCAGGCGCCAAACCGCTGCGCCACCCAGGGATCCCATGTGTGGCTGCTTTTAATTCCAATGAATAAAATTATTCCAACTTAAGCAAGGGCAATGTGTATATATGTAATGCTATTGAACTCTACACTTAAAATGATTAAAATGGTAAATTTTATATTATCTGTATTTTACCATAATAAAAAATCAAACAATAACATAAAAAAAAAAAGATGGAAGCACAGAGATTTTCTTAAATTGTGTCCTGTCATAGCCAGATTTTCCAGGGTCCATGATGAGATCCCTTACATATGTAAGATCCAAAGAAAGAACTCAATTCGGAATATAGTATTTTTTTGTCTTATGTCTTTTTTTATGTCTTATTTGCCTTTTTCTGAATGTAGATATATATATATATATATATATTTGTATTTTTTTTATTGGACTTCCATTTGCCAACATATAGTGTAACACCCAGTATTCATCCTGTCAAGTGCCCCCCTCAGTGCCCATCACCCAATCACCCCATCACCCTGCTCACCTCCCTTTCCACCACCCCTTGTTCTTTTTCTAGAGTTAGGAGTCTCTCATGTTCTGTCACCCTCACTGATATTTCCTGCTCACTCTCTCCACTTTCCCCTTTATTCCCTTTCACTATTTTTTATATTTCCCAAGTGAATGAGACCATATAATGTTTTACCTTCTCTGATTGACTTACTTCATTCAGCATAATACCCTCCAGTTCTATCCACGTTGAACCAAATGGTGGGTATTTGTCATTTCTAATGGCTGAGTAATATTCCATTGTATACATAGACCACATCTTTATCCATTTGTCTTTCGATGGACACCAAGGCTCCTTCCACAGTTTGGCTATTGTGGACATTGCTGCTATAAACATTGGGGTGCAGGTGTCCCAGCGTTTCACTGCATCTGCATCTTTGGATGTAGATATATCTAAGGGAGGAGGAAAAAAAACATCTGTTATTAATTGTATAAGCTGTGCAGTCTAACAGAGTAGCCACTGGCCACATGTGGCTATTGAGCACTTGTAACATAGTAGTTTAAATTAAGATGTGCTAATACATACTGGATTTTAAAGACTTAGTCTGAAGAAAAGAATATAAATAATTCATTAATGATTTTTATATCAATTACATGTTGATAATATTTTGACATGTGGGATTAAATAAAATATATTATGAAGATTAATTTTACCTGTTTGTTTTTATTTTTGTAATATGGCTACTAGAAAATTTAAAACCAGATATATGGTATACTGTGTTTTCTATTTCTATACTCTATACAGCACTGGTACAGATGCAGTATATTTTAATGGTTGAAAGAACAGACTCTGGAGCCAAATTACTGTGAAGTTGTGTGACCTTGGACAAGTGACTTGACCTCAGTTTTCCAACCTGTAACATAAAAACAATGAAAATACTCCTAGAATTGTTGTAAACATTAAATGAAAGCCTAACACATTGTGCTGTACTGATAATAGCACTGGCCTTTAGACCCAACTACAGAGATCTATATATATGGTATATATGTATATTAGTGGCTTTAAACAGTGTTCAAGAATTCACTATTTAGGGCTTGGGACTTGTACTGACAAGAATAATGAAGATATAAATAAGTTTTTGAGATTTTGGAAAGGCCATTAGCTCTATTTTTCTCTGCTCTTCCCCCTCCTGCTATTTCAGCTTACACACTTATGAAATTTAACAATGATTATCTTGTTGGGTGGGAATTAGATGCAAGCACTTACAAGGTTCAGTCCAGAGAAGTAGTATACATATGATGCTGACCACTAACTTTACCCCTCTTCCAGAAACCTCTGCACTGTTGCCAAGCCCATACTCTCCCTTTCTCATTTTCACAGGTTCCCAATGCACCACCTCCCTATGAGAAACTCTCAGCAGAACAGTCATCACCACCTTATTTGCCTTGAGAATGCCAAGAGGTGCTTAAATGATTTCCTTCACTCTTCTGCTGGATTTTAATGTGGATACCTGATGTTCTGCTTCAGAATACCATAGAAACAGTGTACATTATCTCTAATACTAAGCTTGTTGTTAAATTCTTAGTAGAGCAACTAGCAATACTAATTGAAGGAATGATGAGAAATATTAAAGTGGAAAAAATTTTGTCAACTAACGTTGTAATGCCTGATACAATTTATGCTAGTACTAATTCTAATAAATCTATGGTGTTATTATCTGAATTTAAATTTAAATATGTGTTCTGGGGATTATTCAGTTTTTTTAGTTGAAATTTGGCTAATAACTAACAAACTACTATGCTGATTTTTGAAGAAACAATCTTTTGACCAACATGAACTCTAACAGAATTGTTGCAGATGAGTCTGTGCCATGGAGTATTCACAAAGGATACCTCTACAGGTTTAAGACAAAGAGCTCGCGATGCCTGGGTGGCTCAGTAGTTGAGCGTCTGCCTTGGGCTTAGGGCATGATCCCAGAGTCCCAGGATTGAGTTCCACTTCTGGCTCCCTGCAGGGAGCCTGCTTCTCCCTCTGCCTATGTCTCTACCTCTCTCTCTCTGTGTCTCCCATGAATAAATAAATGAAATCTTTAAACGAACAAACAAGCAAACAAAAAACCAGAGTTGATTGACCTACCAAATTATAGTCAGATTCATCTGATCAGTAAAGTGTCAATAATGGCTGTTTGTGAATCAGTGGCATTTCTATACACTAACAATGAAACTGAAGAAAGGGAAATTAAGGAGTCATTCCCATTTACAATTGCACCCAAAAGCATAAGATACCTAGGAATAAATCTAACCAAAGAAGTAAAGGATCTATACCCTAAAAACTACAGAACACTCCTGAAAGGAATTGAGGAAGACACAAAGAGATGGAAAAATATTCCATGTTCATGGAGTGGAAGAATTAATATTGTGAAAATGTCAATGCTATGCAGGGCAATTTACACATTTAATGCAATTCCTATCAAAACACCTTGGACTTTCTTCAGAGAGTTGGAACAAATCATCTTAAGATTTGTATAGAATCAGAAAAGACCCCGAATAGCCAGGAGAATATTGAAAAAGAAAACCAGAGCTGGGGCATCACAATGCCGGATTTCTAGTTGTACTACATAGCTGTGGTCATCAAGACAGTGTGGCACTGGCACAAAAACAGACACCTAGATCAATGGAACAGAATAGAGAACCCAGAAATGGGCCCTCAACTCTATGGTGAATTCATCTTTGACAAAGCAGAAAACAATATCCACTGGAAAGAGGACAGTCTCTTCAATAAATGGTGCTGGGAAAATTGGACAGCCACGTGCAGAAGAATAAAACCAGACCATTCTCTTATACCCTACACAAAGATAAACTCAAAATGGATGAAAGATCTAAATGTGAGACAAGATTCCATCAAAATCCTAGAGGAGAACACAGGCAACACCCTTTTTGAACGTGGCCACAGCAACTTCTTGCAAGATACATCTATGAAGGCAAGGGAAACAAAAGCAAAAATGAACTATTGGGACTTCATCAAGATAAAAAGCTTCTACACAGCAAAATAAACAATCAACAAAACTAAAAGACAACCTACAGAATGGGAGAAGGTATTTGCAAATGACATATCAGATACAAGGCTAGTGTCCAAGATCTATAAAGAACTTCTTAAACTCAACACCGGAGAAACAAACAATCCAGTCATGAAATGGGCAGAAGACATGAACAGAAATTTCACCAAAGAAGACATACACATGGCCAGCAAGCACATGAGACAATGCTCCGCATCACTTGCCTGATGGAAATACAAATCAAAACCACAATGAGATACCACCTCACACCAGAGAGAATGGCGAAAATTAATAAGACAGGAAACCACCAATGTTGAGAGGAAGTGCAGAAAGGGGAACCCTCTTGCACTGTTGGTGGGAATGTGAACTGGTGCAGCCACTCTGGAAAACTGTGTGGAGGTTCCTCAAAGAGTTAAAAATAGATCTGCCCTACAATCCAGTAATTGCATTGCTGGGGATTTACCCCAAAGATACAGATGCAGTGAAATGCGGGGACACCTGCACCCCAATGTTTATAGCAGCAATGTCCACAATAGCCAAACTGTGGAAGGAGCCTTTGTGTCCATCAAATATGAATGGATAAAGAAGATATTGTCTATGTATACAATGGAATATTACTCAGCCATTAGAAACGACAAATACCCACCATTTGCTTCAACGTGGATGGACCTGACCTGGAGGGTATTATGCTGAGTGAAATAAGCCAATCAGAAAAGGACAAATATTATATGGTCTCATTCATTTGGGGAATATAAAAATTAGTGAAAGGGAATAAAGGGAAAGGAGAGAAAATGAGTGGGAAATATTAGTGAGGGTGACAAAACATGAGAGACTCCTAACTCTGGGAAATGAACAAGGGTTGGTAGAAAGGGAGGTGGGGGGGGATGGGGGTGACTGGGTGACGGGCACTGAGGGGTACACTTGACAGGGTGAGCTTGGGTGTTATGCTATATGTTGGCAAATTGAACTCCAATTAAAAAAATATAAAGTTCTAAAAAATTTTTAAAAAGGCTTTTTGTATTCTAAAATTCCATGATTCTACAATAACACATGGCAGAAATTCTGAATCTTAAGTAACATGTAATGCAGTTTTATTTACATTTCACTTCAAAGAGTCAATGCTGGGCAGCCCGGGTGGCTCAGTGGTTTAGCGCTGCCTTCAGCCCAGGGCGTGATCCTGGAGATCCGGGATCGAGTCCCAGGTCAGGCTCCCTGCATGGAGCCTGCTTCTCCCTCTCCCTCTGCCTGTGTCTCTGTGTCTCTCAAGCATAAATAAAATCTTTTAAAAAAAAAGACTCAATGCTATCACAATTTATGACAAAATGTTTTTGCTAAACCAGAAGGTGGTATAAGGATTTAAATAAGATAGTATAGTTTGGCTGATGTCTTGCTTTAAATGTTTCAATGGTATTTTAACACCTTTATGCTGTCAAAGCCCTCTCAAAAAAAAAACAAACAAACCCCAAATACCCTCAAAAAACATATTTATGTATTCATGAAGGATCACAGATTCTGGAATGGTGTGGAATAGTGGAATGGTGCATAATAACTTAAAAATTTTTTTTTTGTTGACATCTACATATCATATATACTATTATTTATCTAATGTTTATTCTTTCAGTCACTCATTTAAAATTTTTTTGGCTTACTAAATGGAGAATTGGTATCATTTTCCATAAGTAGAAGAGAACTACAAAAATGAAGATGACAAAAGTATTTTTATTCAAACCTAGAAGGATACCAATGTTTGCAGAGGCTATCAACCTGAGAACTGCTGTTTTTATTTAAGAGGGAGTTTAGTAAGAATCAAAGAGCTTTTAACATAATTAAAAGATCTGCAAGAGAAAGAAGTTATTTTCTTGCTATGTGACTCAGTGTTATTTAATGCCAAGTCAGTAAACCACCTAAAATCACCTTGTGTCATCGGAAACACCAGTGTAGCATAATTGCTTCATTTTCTACAAAAGACAAGATTGTACTGAAGAGAAAAAACACCGAATAAACATTTATAAACATTGAAAAAAGTCATTGAACAAAATACTGAAATATGTCCCTACTGTTTCTGATTCTGTCCAGTTTTACCACTTAAAATAAGCCGTCTCTTTCCCTTTTCAAACAAATAAATGAATTCTAAACAAAGTAAACTTCAACAGACATTTGGCCAGCTGCTTTCCTCACCAAAAGTCCTAGTCTAAGCCTCAATCCTCCACGTCTTTAGAACATATGGCTTGGAGTGCCTGGGTGGCTGCAGTCAATGTTTTCGCCTTATCCAGATGTACTAGACAAAGAATATCACTTATCACTCTCTATTTGTACAGTAAGCAAAGTTAGAGAGTTTTGTTTTATAGAGCCTGGCCTTGCCTCCTACTCCTGTTCTGTATTAGCTTTCAGATGGTGTTGTCTGATGTTTGAAACAAGTGGTTTCACTGGAGATTCTGATATGGCCTTCTTGATTGTTTTTATAGTTAGAGCAGGCATGCTTTAAGGAGAAAAAAAAGATCCATACCAAAGATTTTCTGCCTGGGGTTAAAGTAAGTGAAGAGACCAGACTGATTACACAAGCTAATGAAACTCTCAAGTTATCTCTACTGAAGACCAGTTCTCTGAAATCACAAACATTGAGTTTTGCAGCACTTATAAATATCTGGACTGTTCCACCCAACACTTGAGAACATTGTAAACCCTTTCCAAAAAGAACAGAAGGGAGTCCCCTAAACTTTCATTTCATGGCTTAACTTTAAAGACAGACACAATTGCTCAAAGATGCAGCAAAATCCCTCAATCTCAAGTGACTGATGCCAAAACATCTTAAGAGCATCTCAGAAAAACATCCCTTAGAACATCCCTCATGGCTGGCTGGGATAAAAACACTCATTTTTTTTTTTTAAAACACTCATTTTTAAGAAAGCCTAAAACTGCTATTCTAAGAAACTGCAATGTGAGAAATCAATGCTTGATAGCTTGAAAACACAAATGAAAGAGGCTTTAAAATCTCTAAAGCCACACTAAAGACAAGTTTGCTTGCTCTCTTTAGAGATTATGTGGATGATAGCAACTTGAAATTCAGACAAAGAGAAAATCAGAAAACTGCTAATTAGAAGTCGATTTGAAGAAATACATTGATGCTGTTTTTTCTTAATAAGGCTTGAAGGAGAAAAACAAGGACAACTTAAAAAGTTCAGTGAAGAAAAATAAATGAATCCATCACTTATAATTCAAATGAGTGGTCTCCAAATGAACAAACATCTTTGCAGTCTAAAAACATTGTTTGAGATTGGGATTCAAAATTTCAGCTAAGACTTCAAATAATGCTTGAACTACATCAAAAACATGTAATGCATATCTGCAGAAAATCCAAGGAGAGAATTTACTGCTTAGAAATCTGGAAGAAACGTCCCGAAGTATATGAAGCCTTATACATCAGAATTATGACTCCTTCAGGAAGGTGGTCTTGAGAAAGAGCTGGAAAGAAGCACTTCCTTTTATTAGGGCTGGATTGTCTCCCAGGAGAAAAGAGCTGCTTGGCTCAGAGAAAGCTTGCTAAGAAAATAATCACAACCAACAAAAATTGGCTGAAGAAGTGTAAATTCCAGCTTTTCCCAAGTGGCGTCCCAAGTGTTCCAAATGCAGTCCTGGGCAGTGGCTAGAAAGTATCTGCAGGAGAGTCCTTGAATCATCTATCAGGTCCCCCAGGGAAGAGGAAGATTAAACTGTAAGGTCTCAGATGTCTGGGTCACCTGCAAATTTGATTCAGGTTTACAGTAGCGCAGGATATTCATAGTGTAATATCTGTCTTTTCTCTAAAAATAGTTCAGAGCAATATCTTTTTAATTTAACTCTTTTTAATTGATGCTATATTAGCTCAAATTGAAGTTTTTCTAGAATTACAATTCCTAAGATGGTGTTTTGCCAATCTAGAGGGTTTTACTAAAATTCTTCTGGAGATTAGACCATTTCATTTGATCTTTTAGAATTAGATCCAAGTAAGTATTGTATTTGGATGCCTGGGTGGCTCAGATGTTAAGCATATGCCTTCAGCTCAGGATGTGATCCGGGTCTGGGGATTGAGTCCTGCATTGTGGTCCTAGTGAGGAGCCTGCCTCTCCCCCTTGCATAGGTCTCTGCCACTTTCTGTGTCTCTCATGAATAAATAAATAAAATCTTTAAAAACGACAACAACGACAAAAACTACAATACTTATAGATTGAACTAAATAGTTTACTATTACTTAAGCCATAAGTGGATTTTTATATGATCACAGAAAAATATTTAATCAATAAACACCATTTATATATGCTATTAATGGTTGGAGGAAATCTACAAAAACAACAATATTTACCTCAATGAACTTTGGGTTAAAAAACAGGAACCCACCCAAAACCAAAACCCCAAACAAAACAAAATCAACACTAGCCTCCAACTAAACCTATTAGTCTTATTATTAGTTTAGCATTAGATTCATAAATTAATTTAGGGCAGATAATACTTTATTGATGATATTCTTTGCTGTTTAACCATTTTTAAGATTTATGCAAATCTTTCCTTTAAAACAACAACAAAAAACCCTTCCTCTATCCTTCAAAATCTTTTTTTTTCTATATATTTTATTAGAGTTCAATTTGCCAACATATACTGTAACACCCAGTGCTCATCCCAAGTGCCCCTCTCAATGCCCATCACTCAGCCATATTGTATTACCTATTCAGTCCCTTTTTTTTTGGATTATTTCTTTGGGCTTCCTCTTTCTTTTACAGGGTCCCCTTAATATTTCTTGTAGAACTGGTTTGGTGGTCACATATTCTTTCAGTTTCTGCCTATCTTGGAAGCTCTTTATCTCTCCTATTCTGCATGAGAGCCTTGCTGGATAAAGTATTCTTGGCTGCATGTTCTTCTCATTTAGTAACCTGAATAGATCATGCCAGCCCTTTCTGGCTTGCCAGGTCTCTGAGGAGAGGTCTGCTGTTAATCTCATATTTCTCCCCATATAAGTTAGGGATCTCTTGTCTCCTGCCACTTTAAGAATGTTCTCTGTGAAATTTGCAAGTTTCACTATTAAATATTGAGGCGTTGAATGGTTTTTATTGATTTTGGAGGGGACCTCTCTGTCTCCTGGATCTGAATGCCTGTTTCCCTCCCCAAATTAGGGAAGTTCTCAGCTATGATTTGTTCAAATATGCTTTCAAACCCTCAGGCCTTCTCAGTTTTGTGGAACCGCAATTATATGTAGATTCTTTCTTCTGAGGCTATCAATTATTTCCCTTAAGCATTCCTCATGGTCTTTTAATTGTTTTTCTCTTTTTTCCTCAGCTTCCTTCCTCACCATCAACTTGTCTTCTATGTCACTCACTATTTCTTCCTCCTCATTAACTCTCGTTGTTAGGACCTCCAGTTTGGATTGCATCTCATTTTAATTTTTAATTTCGGCCTGATTAGATCTAAATTCAGCAGTCATGAAGTATCTTGAATCCTTTATGCTTTTTTCCAGAGCCACCAGTAGCTTTATAATTGTGCTTCTTAATTGGCTTTGACATCGAATTGCAATCCGAATTCTGTAACTCTGTGGCAGAGAGTACTGTTTTTTATTCTTTTTTTTGTGTGTGGTGAGTTCTTCCTTCTAGTCTTTTCGCGCAGTGCAGAGTGGCTGTATGAGCAGGCTAAATCAAGAATATCAACCACGACCTAAGTAAATTTCACCCTAGATGTTTCTGATGAGGTAAGAGACCAGAAAATGGAATCAAAAATAAGAACGAAATAAAACAAAAGGACCACTAACATGAAAAACAAATTTTAAAACAAAGTACTGAAACATAAAAGGCCAAGAATCCCAAAGAAGAAAAAAAGAAAAAAGAAGAGGAAAAAAAGCAAAAGTAAAGAGAAAAAAAGGAAAAAGAAAAAAGAAGTAAAACGAGGAGAAAAACAAAAGGGGGACTGGGAGATGGTGGTGGTGAAGAAGTTGTAGTGGAGGGAGAATGTAGTCTACCTGAGGGGTCCTAGAGGGTGAACTTCTTGGTTCTGAGTTTGTTAAGTTCTGTGTGTTAGAAGATGCTCAGTCCCAATTTTATATAAACCAGCAATACTTGTAGAAAGCCCCAGCATTGACCATCAAAAGAAAAATGAGATAAAAGTGGGGGCAGAATGGGAATGAAGAGAGTTTATAATCTCACAGAATGTACCAGCACGGTATACCACTTGGTTCTGTGTGCAGGCTGGTCATGTTTTAGAAGGTATTAACTTCCACCATTGTAGAACAAAATGAGGCAGAAAAAGCAAAAGAAACAAAACAAAAAAACATATTTTGTATATCCCCCCAAATTAAATGGAGTATGTTGAAGTGAATCTAGAAGTGCAAAATATATCTAAGACCTGTAATTGTAGAAATATGAAATTCAAAAAGGAAGAAACTTAAAAATGAAGAGGTGGAAAAATATTGTGGTTAAGGTGGGTAAAGAGAAAAAATATTGGAAACTTATAGTCTGATATAAAAACGAGGTGTACTGGAAAATGGGATGGGGAAAGGAGGGTATCCTCTAGTTCTATGTACTATAAATCTCTCAACCTCACCTGGAGCTTTCCAGAGCAGCTCGGTCGAGAACTTGCTCTTCCCCCGTCCTTCCAGCTGGTCTTCTGGGGGAGGGGCCTGCTGTGCTGGTTCTCAGGTGTGTGCATCTGGGGAGATGCTCCGCCCCTGCTGGGTGCCGGGCTCGGTGGGAGCTGTTGACCCCATGAGGCCCCTGTCCCCTGGCGGCCCCGCCCCTCCCAGGCACAGGGTGACACCAGGAGGGACAACCCCACTGGCAGCGGCCAGGTCCCCAGCCCTGGCGTCAGCTCCCGCAGTACCGACCGCAGCTCCCCGTCCGCACTGGCCTGGATGCTCTGGGGGCGGGGGGCGCTGACCCGCACAGCTCGGGGGCGCCCGGCGGCGGTGGCAGGAGCGTCCCCGCTGTCCTGGGCCCTCCCCGCTCCCCTGTCCCGGGGGCAGCGCAGGATCCTGGGCTCCGGGGCCTGCGCTGCTGGGGTCGCTCCCGGGGCCGCGGCTCCCGAAGGCAGCAGGGCGCAGCCCCCTCTGCCCGGAGCCTCCGCCTGACCGACCGGCTGCTCCTCTCACTGCTTGGGATGCTTGCTGCCTCTATAAAGGCTCACTGCAAAACAAACGCTGAATGCTATTTTTGCTTTTTTTTCTCTCTCTCTCTCTCTTTTTTTTTTTTTGTAAAAGAGAAAAACCTCTGGATTTCCTTTGGTTAGCAAAACCAGATACTAATGGAGGTCTTTTGTAAAAGTGAAGTAGAATAATGCAAACTTTTGAAAATTGGGGCAAACCTATAGTTTCTCTTTTTGTCACTTCTCTGTTGCTACCATCACTACTAGATAATGTTTTCATATACCTTCTTGATTCACCTAGAAACTTCCCAATTGTCTTGTCTCTAGTCAAGTAAATGATAGCAGGTACTATTTATTAAACATTTATTTGGTAGCAGACTTTGGGCCCAGTGTGTTACATAAATTATCATATCTAACCCTCACAATGATCTTGCAAGGTAATTTAATTGGTCTTTCTGTTAATACTCATTGCTTCAAAGGCCTCAGTAGCATCCTAACTACTTTCAGAACATTTTTCAATCCTTTAATGCTCTACTCACCTATTTTTTAGTTATTCCCCATTGGCCCTCTTAACTAATAATATCCCATTCAAACTCAATTGCTCTGCTCCCTAAATGCTACTTGTGCTTTTCTTTAAAATTGAGATATAACTGACATATAACATTGTATTTAGGTTTACGTAATTTACATATATATTATAGAACTATCACCACATTGTCTAGTAAACACCTGTCACCACACAGTTACAATTTTACTTATGAAGAAAATTTTTACATCTACGCTTACCAACTTTCAAATGTGCAACACAGTATTAACTTCTCTGTTTTTCTGAGTCCTTGCAAGCTCAGTTCTACAAATACTTCCCATCCCAGCACAAATGCCACCTCTTGTATGAAACCTTTATCACACTGAGGCTAAATTCTTAAGAGTTCTTTATTCTGATGACATTTACTTTTAACTTGTTATATTCTTTTATTGTCTTTTGTGTTGAGGACAGGGATGGGATCTTATTCATCTGTGTTGTTCCTACATCTTCTGCAATTACATGGTTCTCAACAAATGTGTCAAATGGATTTATACCTCTTTGAACTTGAAACTTATGTTGACAATTATATTTTCCAATTACATTGATAATTACCTTAAGAATGATATTAAGGATTACATACACATAAAAACATGTTTGATTCTTTAGTACTTCTTCATATATTAACTACAGAATTCTCACACTCAGATTTTGTCTCCAAGTTAAATTCTAAGAATCTGAACTCTGTCATGCCCTTCACCTTTCCTGTCAATAAACCAAACACCAAGTCATGCATAATAAATTCTTGCTGAATAAGTTAGTAAAAATGCCTGGGAGGATTGACAGCATTATAGCAGCAATGAGTCTTCAGGCCCAAGTGACAGCAAAACCACCTCTGGAATGACTTACGGTAAATTGTAGACCATCTCTGTTACAGTACAGTGTAATTCCGGATAACTCATCAAATTTCTTAGATCACTTTCAGAATTTGCTACATTCTCAAATTTTTAATATTAAAGATTTCTTAATCCACTAAGTTAATGTGATATACTGGATCAAGTAAACATTTTCATTCATTTTAGTGTACATATTATAGACATTACTGCTTTAATTATAAAGCTATTGATGTCAATTAATTAAATGCACCCAAAAAATTGGAGACTTGAAATGGAAACAGGGATCTAAAGAGACGTTTAGTACTTTACATATAATTTTTTTTTTATTACTCACAAAGGAGAATTAAAAATTTTTCAGCAAAAACCATACAGGAAATGAGAGGAAAGAGCTAACATACCAGGAAGAGATGTTATTTTAGCATGTTTTAACTTAACTTTTAAAATGATGCTGAATAGGGATGCCTGGGTGGCTCAGCGGTTGAGCATCTGCCTTGGGTTCAGGGTGTGATCCCGGGGTCCTGGGACGGAATCCTCCCCCCCCTTTACATTGGGCTTCCCGCAGGGAGCCTGCTTTTCCCTCAGCCTCTCTCTCTCTCTGATGAATACATAAGTAAATCTTAAAAAAAAAATGATGCTGAATACAGACTTCCAAGTGTCCTAATTCTACACTATGTGTGGTAACATACTATTCCAGTACCATAAAGCCATTCAGGTAGCATTGTAATGACTTTTCTTCCTTTGCATTAATGCCTTTATAAACAACTGTTGAAGAATACTTAATGATAACACTGTATACAAAGAACTGAGTAGTTTGACTTTGTACTCGTTGGCCAAGATCCCAGGAATCCACCTGACCTACCAAACTGGAAGCAAAGGAAAAAGAATTTGGCTTTTGATTATACAAATCCATTAATTCAGTCAAATTTCTAGTAAAAAGTGGAGTATTAATTTTAAAAAGTAAACAGACCTTAGATAATGTAAGAAGCTATCTAGATTTTTCACTGATTTATTCAACAACTATATGTTGAATGTCTATTGGGTGCCAGTGGCTGAGGTGACAATGATGGAGACAAATGACAAGGTCCCTCTTTAAAAAGGAAGATAGGCTTTAAATAATTGCATATAAATAATCTCATTACAGTAGTATAAGTACTATGTCCTTTTCAAACTATGTCCTCAATCTGTAAGTGACTGCGGTATCTCATGCTGAGTGTGGTAAGGAGAGGGAGTTATGTCATATGTAAGGAGATCTGTAATGAAACATTAAGTCAAAGAGAACAAATGGGAAGACCCCGATTTGTCTTGAACAATTTTAGAAACCAAAAGAAAACTAGAGTGCAAATAGCAAGGAAAGAATATGTTGAAAAGAAGCTAGTGAGGGGAAAAAAAAAAAAAGAAGCTAGTGAGGTAAGCAGGAATAGACTAAAGAGCTTTTTAAGCCCTAAGGGGATGGGGGTAGGGGCCTGGGCTTCATTGTAAAAAGTTCACCAGATCACAGAGTTTCAAAGGTCATATTAGGATTTTGTATTTAAGAGTTAGAAAAGAATTAGTGGTTAATAATTAGTTTAGGTCTCTCACTGGGATTAAAGTTGGGCCATAGGTAATTCAGTAAATTAGTTTCTGGAAATGGCTTAGAGAATTCTTTTCAGGCAAAAGATGAATAATTCCAGGTTGTTTTGCTTTAAAGTATGTAAATATATTCATTTATTGAGCACCATCTAGGCACAATTCAATGAATTTCCAAACATTACCCAAATCCCCTTGAAATCCAAGGTCTTCCTAAACTGATAGGGAGAGGGGAAGGGTGACCACATAGTAAAGCATAGACAAAATTGGCAAAGGTACTGTTTTAGAACATAACTATAATTTTTTGAGAGCCTTTAGCAACTTTCCACGAACACTCTCACTGCCCTCTCCACTTTGATAACTAATAAATTTCAATGTAGTTTCAAAGAAAGTCTTAGGTCTACTCTTCTCTATTTTCAACTCCAGACTATAACTCCACGTGACGAGGTTTAACAATATCATTATAAACGTAATGTGAAAGAGTATACAATCAGTATCCCAAATAAGATAATGGATATAAAGATTCAATAAATATAAAATCTTTTTTTTTACTTTTTAATATAAAATCTATCTTCTTGCTTTGTCTTTTTAAAAATATTTATTTATAACTAAACAATTACATTGTGTGTGTGTGCGCGCGCATGTCTTCCCTATGTTCCTTTGTTCTTCTTTTTTTAAATTTTAATTCCAGTATAGTTAACATACAGTGTTATAGTTTCAGGTACACAATATAGTGATTTTAACAATTCTATACACTACTCAGTGTTCCTCGTGAAATAAAATCTATCTTTTATTTAAAATGAGGCATAATCTGAAATACCACAAAGTCAAACCCTGAGAATAAGCTGACCAATAAAAATTGCTTGCTTTACAACAGAATATAAGTAACTGCTCTGTGATCGAAAAATACAATAAAAGCAAAGAATACTTATAAATAATTGAAGGTGTCCATATTCATTTGTTATTCTAAATTTAAAAAGAAAAATTCATGTTTTTATCATTTTGGAAAATCAGTTAATTATGAAAAAACACCTCAGTATAAAAATAGACATATCAGAGGGAAACTAAAGAGTATGTAGAACCTTTTCATACTAGCATCAGAACTTCTTGTGAATCTAAGATTTAAAAATAAAAAGTTAATAAAACATATCTGAGGTGCATAAACACATACCAAATATACTGGGCCCGAAAAAAGATTACTTATTTTGGTCAATGTAGAATTTGGTGGTGAAATAAGAGAAAAAACTTAAAACAATGAAATCCAGAGTGAAATTTTATACCAGAAGTAATGCACAGTCTATGGAAAAAAGATTTAAAGCATCAGGTCTACCACTACCAGCTCAAGTTTACCACCCACTAGCTGGGTGACCTTGGACAACATCACGTAACCTTTCAAGAGTACTGTGAAAATTAAATATGTGAAGTAAAGTTTGTAAACTGCAAAACATTGTGCAAATGCTAGCCATTAATTCAAATTTCCCAGCCTTAATTCCTTTTTGTAAAGGGCTATCTTCATTTTATATAATGTATTCTTTCAATGGGATAAGAACGCACTTTAAAAATGGTATTCAAACGCAGAAATACAGCAACTCAATTTATTACATGCAGATTCCTCTGCATTGTTGCTAACAGTTCACTGGTCCAAAATTACTAAAATACTTAAAAAACTATACATTATGTAAACAAAACATAAATAAGACAACATAGTTCTTTGTACATATAGTTTAGTACAGGTTGTTAGGGATTTAGGAATATGTACAATTTTACACAATGGACTGCATTTTCACAATGCATAAATATATATATATATATTTATATTTTTACAGAAACAAAAACAAGATTTCACTAATGACACAAGATATCGTATTGTAGATACACGTTCCAAAAGTCCAAATTCAAGAAGAAACATGTCAATGCAAATGTGCAACAGCTAGCTTACTCCAAACTAGTGAAACTTGACTGTTCAATTTATGTGACACAGACAGGTAAATCCTAACTGTCTATTTTAAGCATTCTTTGAAAACATACTCATACCAATGAGAGAAATGGAATAGATCTTTTCTTCCCCAAGAAAACAAAGCCTTGTTGCAAGCTAATGAAAAGATACATTAATACACACACACACACAACTATGTATAGCATGTTTTCAACAGTATAATAAAGTTAAAATTTTTCTGAGAGTCAAAACAATGCCCCATTATTTAAAAACTGGCTCATTTAGTCTAAATTCAAGATGCAGCTGTGTCGGGATTCTCTAAATCAGATGAATGAAAAGTAGGGAAGACAGAGGCAGGATTTCGACTGGCAGATACGACAATTTGAGACAGAGATGGAGAGACAGAAGAAACCTTAGATGCTGGAGTATTTATGGTATTCAAAATGGCTCCTTCTGGGCTAACCAACAATTTTTTGACTGATGTGTCCAAATGAAATACTGATGTATTACTTGGCAGTGGAGGATTAGTAGAGCAAATGGCAGAAACCAAAGATGTCTTAGCCAAAAGAGGAGCGGGAGGAGACTTAATTACTGAAGTCAATGACACTGTTGGTGTGGGAGGTGGAACAGAAACTTTAGCAGTTGTGTTTATGATTTGTGGAGTTGTATGTACTGTGGGTAGATGACTGGCATTCCCAAGAGAGTTTACAATTTTTGTAGAGCTTCTTAGAGACTGTTTCACAGGCTGCCCACTTAAAGAATTATTTGATGTTAGTGTAATCTCGGCAGGGTTATCTACTGATGTAGGTGGAAGGCCTTGGCCACTGTTAAGAACTAAGGGAGGTCCATATTTTGGATTAGTAGATATAAGAAGAACATGGCTGCCAACTCCAAGACCTTGTGGTGGAACAATAAACCGGGTTCCATTAATCATGATCTGAGTGCCAGGTGCCAAAGGTGTACTGGTGTTGATGACTATTTTTTGCTGAATACAAGATTCACTGAACTGACCCCCTATCACACTATTTACATTAGATGGTGCTGTAGCAGTGTGAATGGCAGAACCACCTGGAGCTGAACTGTAACTGGGAGTTGATTTTACTAAAGCAGGAGATATTTTTTGCTGGTTTGGCAGAGAAGCAAAATTGGAAATATTAATTACTTTACCTGGACTTGGTGAAAGGGGTGGCAATTCAGTCTGAGGTTTATTTGTGTTTATATTTGTTGGCACTGTAGTTGAAGTCCCTGGTGACTGAAACTGGACAGAAGTCCAAGATTGTCTTTTAGAAAGAGATATAGAACGTGTGGCTCCTGGTACTGTTGCCACTTGTGGAACTGTGTTGATTATTTTAGGGGATATAGTCACAGGTGTAGGCAAGCCAACAGTAACAGGGATTTGCAAAGCTGACGTTAAACATTTAGGAGACACTGTTGGTTGTGTAGCTGAAATCAGAACAGATGATGCAAGATGTCCTGTTTTCACAGTTGATATAGCCACAGTGTTTCCGAGATTTGATGTGCAAAGTCTATTTGACAACATAGGCATAATTCTTGAAGAGGTATCATTTCCACTGACTAAAACAGGAGGTCGTGTCCCAACAGAAGCAGAGGTTGAGGTCACTGAAAGAGAACCCAAAGACATATTTGCTCCTGTTACTGAAAACATGTTTGCTGCTCTTGTTGCAGAAACCACTGATTCATTAACAGGAGTAATATTTTGACTCACAAAATTTGAGCTTACGGGAATTGAATTACCACTTGTTGACAATGGCAAAACATAGCCTTTCGTACTTTTTTCTTCTCCTTTTGGGGTTACGTTTTGCAATATGTTAATTGATGGTACAGCAGGCACACTGCCTGAACTATTTACAATTGCCTGACCTATGTTCAATCCAATTTTCACATCTTTTATCTGAGACACAGTTGGTGATGAATTTATTTTTATTGGTGCTCCCACTGTAGATGGAATTAGCACTATCTGGGGTTGTTCTGAACTCTTAACATATGTTTTATTCAAAGGGGGAGGAAGAGTTTGTTTTAATGGTTCTGCTACAATAGCTGGAGTTGAAGAGCCACTGGGAATTGGAGCGTTAATAAAAACTAATTTCTGGGCAGAAACACCTGTAGATGTTGGTGCAGGTGTCACATTAATTGCAGTTCCACTGCCAGAAGAAAGAATAGATGGAGCTGACACCAACATAAGTTTGTGAACTGCAGTCCCGCTGATCGCATCTCCATCTGTTGCTGCTGTTGCTTCTGATCTTGTAACAGGGAAATTTTTCATGAAATAATCTACTTGTTGCTGTTTATTTGGAGTATGAATAACATTTGCATTGGTTTGTCCAAGATTTCCTGTTGATATGCTAATTACACTTAGTGAATTATTTGCTGTTGATGGTAGTAGAACGCCAGAAGAAACAGAGGACTTTAAGGGAGAAGAAGGCATGTGTGAAGCTTTATCTATCATGTGGCCCAAATTACCACTGCAGGAAGGTTGGCCTAATGTAAGCCTGAGATTCTTACCCACTGACGGATTAAAGCCAGTTGGAATAGAAACAGAAGTTGGTGTTTGGCTAAAAGGTGGGAGACTAGATGTAGTAGTTATTCCAACTGCGGGTGAAAAAACAGAGGATGATGAAGTTGTAGATTTGGGCACCAGAAATGCCTGAAGCTGAGGAGCAAAAGTGAAAACTGAACTTGCAGATAAGCTATTAGGTGAATTTTGATCTGGACTGGTCTGTACTTTTACAACTCCAGTGTTCCCACCTCGTGTCCTAACAAGAATTGACTGTGAATCTCTTATACACACAGTTTTCAGTTCTTGCTTTGCTTCAGAAGAATCAGCAGTTTGTTGTGCAAAACAGTTAAGGGAACTACCAGGATCTGTAGATCTACTTAGTGTAGATGCTGATAACAGAGGCTGAACTGTTGAGGAAATGGATGAAGCAACTGGCTGGGAGAATGTAGCTGCTGAAACTGCATGCTTGCCTTTTCCTGACTCACTCTGGCTAGTCTTAACTGGTGGTGTTAAAAAATTACTTATGGAGGTTGTAGGTGACAAAGGTTGTGGCCTACCACTACTCACATTTGACAAAGGTGTAATAGTCCTATTGAAAACTATATTAGGTAGTTGGTTAGAAACAGTTCCCACTGAGCTGACAAGAACTGATGCTAAAGAAGAGTTTACATTTGCTGTCTGTGGGAAAGATGAACAATGTTGTTCTGTACCTTTCTGTTCAAGTGGCAGTATTTCTTTTGCAACTGCTTTCCCTTCTTTGTGCTGAATCACAAAATTCTTAGGCAGAATGAGAACCTGCTGCATGATTTTTTCTCCTGTTTTAGGATCTAGCACAGGTTGCATCTGAATCTTCACAGAGCTGTTTTGGAGATCTATGGGCAACCACTGGCCACAGGGCATTTTGTAGACCATTTGTAAAGGACCTTTTGTACTGCTGTGGCAGGTCAATGCTGGCTTTATGGGGCTTGCTTCTGGAGGAGACAGAATTGCTTTATCCACTGCAGGAGGACTTCTACCTGTGGAAGGGGACAGTTGATTTGTTAAGGTCACTTTGTTCCCAATATTCTTTGCAAGCAAGGCCTGAATAGGTTTGGTCCCTTTCTGGAGAATAGATACTGGTGTTGAATCCACTGAGGCAAATGACTCTGGAAACAGTGGCTCCGTATGCTTTAATTCATTCACACAGTCAATCTGCATCTCACCTTCTACATTCTCAACTGTTGTCTCATTTGTGCTTAACTTTGCTCTCTTCCTTGGGGAAAGCTCTTTTGTGCTATCATCCAGATAATTTGTTTGTTTGGACTGTCGTTTAAGTGTTTTAGGCAGTATCTTCGGAACATCTTTAGAAGGCAATTCCTTTTTCAACGACTTGCTTCTGGCCATAGGAAAATCTATTTCAGACAGTTTCTTATCATCTAAAAAAAATTACAAAAGTATTTTGTTTAAATAAAACAGCAACTGAATAGCAGTAATAAGACCAATTATAAAAAAGCAAATCAATCTCTGAACGGGTAATTTATTAAATTTACTATAGGATGATTCAAAAGTCTCAGCACCCTGATTGGAAATTAATGTAACATGATCTTTGATATAGCAATCTTGATGACATAACAATAATGAGAAATTTGTTTTTGTTCAAACTACTGATTCTGCTGTCAATACAAATACAAAGGAAAATTTACATCTCTTAAAGAGATACTCAAGCCAGCAATTAGAGCTCAGAATTCTAATCCAATTTCAGAGACTCTAAAGGATGGAAAATGTCCAGTTTTTCCTGGTGCTTACTTATTCATTCCTACAGTAAAAAATTTATGTTCATATATGGTCAAGCTGGGTTGATGAGAAGTTACTCCTTTTCAATGCACCAAAGACATGTAAAACAATATTTCTAACTGCAAATTTTCATACTAAACTCTTATGTAACTAAAGGGAGTTATTTAACTAGATTTAAAGAAAAAAGTAACTAGATTTATGGAATAACATAATCTGATAAATTGAAATGAATTACAGATAATCTTTTTTTAAAATTTATTCATGAGACACACACACACACACACACACACACACACACAGGCAGAGACACAGGCAGAGGGAGAAGCAGGCTCCATGCAGGGAGCCTGACATGAGACTCAATTCCAGGTCTCTAGGATCACACCCCAGGCTGAAGGTGGCGCTAAACCGCTAAACCACTGGGGTTGCCCGAATTACAGATAATCTAATCCAACCTCTTTATTAGAAAGATATGTCTACTCTGAGGTTTCATTTGGCCATCAACCTTGGTCATTCCTCATAAAAGTCTTCACAGTATTAGGGACTTGTCAAGTTGAATTTAAATCAAATTTAAGAACAGTGCTTCAAAATAGTAATAATAAAAAGAAGAGGATGAAGCTGTTTTAGAGATCTATGATTGTAGATCAAAGATGTGTGGTCTATAATGCGCAAAGACATGCCTACAGTTCAGAGACAGGCAGTGGCTCCAAAAACTCCTAGAAATATAATAATGACTCCAAGGAACCTTTTTATAAGGACAAAGGACACTTAAAAATATACCAGATTTCCCTAATCAATACACATCATTAACACAGATTACCCTTTACGTTAACAAAAGTTACTAAAACTTCTCTTTGTGGTATAAGTAATTTTATTTTTTTAAAGATTTATTTATTTATTTGACAGAGAGAGCAAGAGAGCATAGGCAGGGGGAGCAGTGGAGGCTTCCCAGCAAGCAGGGAGTCCAATGCTGGACTTGATTCTAGGACCCCAGGATCATGACTTAAGTAGAAGGCAGACACTAATTGACTGAGCCACCCTGGTGCTCCTTTAGTGTTGATTTTAAAAAAGTTTTAATAACTACCTGAATCAAAGTGTTCTTTTTCCAGGATATCTAGAGGTTCTGTCGCATCTACACACTTGATAATTTCTAATTTAGGAGATTCTTTTCCAGGATCTCCTTCACCTTCTTCAGTAGTCCACAGTTCTCTAGTAAATTTATCATGATCAGGCTGTCTTCTGAAATCATCATAGTCTTTCTTTAGGCGGCTCCTGAAATAAAATGCCCAACATAACAAATAATACACATGTATTAAACTCTTGGAAGCTAAAGTAAATATTTTAAAAAATATCTTGAAATTAAGTCACTAAAAGCTACATTATCAACAATAGCCAAACTATGGAAAGAGCTCAAATGTCCACTGACTGATGAATGGATAAAGAATATGTGGTGTGCATGCACACACACACACACACACACACACACAATATTACTCAGTGAGCAAAAAGAATGAAATCTTGTCATTTGCAACAATGCGGATAGAACTAGAGTGTATTATGATAAGCAAAATAAGTCAGAAAACAGCAACTGAATAGCAGTAACAAGACCATGAGATTTCACTCGTAGAATTTATGAACAAAACAGATGAATATATGGGAGGGAAAGAGAGCAAGAGGGGGAAACAAACTATAAGAGACTTAACGATAAAGGTTAGAGGATAAGCTAGATGGGTGATGGGTGTTAAGGACTGCACTTGTTATGATGAGCCCTGGGTACTGTATGTAAATGATGAACCACTGAACTCTACTCCTGAAACCAATATTGCACTCTATGTTAACTAACTAGGATTTAAGTACAAATTTGAAAGAAAAAAAAAAGCCACTGAAAGCTATGTTTTAATTTCAAATGTGTCTAAGATGCTTAACTCAGATTATATATAATTTCAGAATATAGTGTTTGAACATATCACCAATTTGTCTAAAGGCTGCTATAAGACCTATTAAATGAAACAGAGGTAGTTTTTTTTCTAACTGCATGAGACATAGATTTGATATAGTTTTATAATTACTGATTATAATATGGTGAAAAGGCCATTTAAAAAAGTTAATAAAATTCTAGACACTCCACCAAAAAACTAGAATAAATGAATTCAGTAAAGTTGCAGGATACAAAATTAATACCCCGAAATTGGTAGTACTTCCATATACTTACTAATAACAAGTAGTAGAAAGAGAAGTTAAGAAAACAATTCTATTTATAATTGCACTGAAAAGAATAAAATACATCAGAATAAACTTAACCAAAGAGGTAAAAAAGACCTGCACTCCGAAAACTATAGAACACTGATGAAAGAAATTAAAGATGACACAAATGGAAACATATTCCATGCTCATTGACTGGAAGAATTAATATTGTTAAATGTTCTTATTGCCCAATGCAATCTACAGATTCAATATAATTACCAAAATACCAACAGCATTTTCCACAAAACTAGAGGAAGCAATATGAAAATTTCAAAAGACCCCAAACTGCCAAAGCAATTTTGAGCAACAAAAACAAAGCTGGAGGTATCTCAATTCCAGATTTCTAGATATACTAGAAAGCTGAAGTAATCAAAATAGTATGTTACTTAAACAAAACTAGACACACAGATCAAGGGAAGAGAATAAAGAATGCAGAAATAAACACACACTTACATGGTCAATTAATTTACAACGAAAAAGGCAAGACTATACACTGGGAAAAAGTCTCTTCAATAAATAGTGCTTGGAAAACTGAACAGCTACGTGTAAAAGAATGAAGCTGGACTGCTTTCTAACACCACACATCAAAATTAACCTCAAATTAGTTAAAGACCTAAATGTGAGACCTGAAACCAGAAAAATCTTAAAAGAGAACACAGGCAGTAATTTCTCTAGTATTGGCATAGCAACATTTTTCTAGATTTGTCTCCTAAAACAGGGGATATAAAAGCAAAAATAAATTTTTTTTAAAGATTTTATTTATTTATTCAGAGAGAGAGAGAGAGAGAGAGAGAGAGAGAGAGACAGGCAGAGGGAGAAGCAGGCTCCATGCAGAAAGCCTGATGTGGGACTTGATCCAGGGTCTCCAGGATCACGCCCTGGGCTGCAGGCGGCGCTAAACCACTGCGCCACAGGGGCTGCCCAAGCAAAAATAAATTATTGGGACTATAAAAAACTAAAAAGTTTCTGCACACCAAAGGGAATGATCAACAAAACAAATAGGCAACCTACTGAATGGAAAAAAGTATTTGCAAATGACATATCCAATAAAGGGTTATAACCAAAATATATAAAGAACTTACACAGCGCAACATCAAAAAGCAAATGAGCAGAGGACTTGAATAGACACGTTTCCAAAGAAGACATACTGATGGCCAACAGACATATGAAAAGAAGCTCAGCATCATCAGAGAAATACAAATCAAAACTATAATGTGATTATCACCTTACACCCGTCAGAATGGCTAAAATAAAAAAATCAAGAAGTAACACATATTGGAAAATGTTATTTCTCCATTAATGAAAACAAACAACAAAACAAAGCACCCTCTCTTGATTCCAGCAACTGCCCTATTTCTCTGCTTCACTTTATAACAAAACTCTAATTCCTCTCCCTTAATTCTCTTGAATAGACTCTACCTTACTGAACACTTCTTTTTAGTCTCCTCTACTGAGTCCTACTCCTCTTCACCATCTCTAAACGTCAGAATGCTCCAGGGTTCAGTCTCTCTTCTTCGCTATCTATGCTCACATTCTAGGTAATTTCTACCAGTCAGAGCTTAAATATAATCCATATTCTGACAATTCCTCAATTTATGCCTCCAGTCTGGTTTACTCCCTTGAACGGGGACTCATACTAAAGTGCTGGCTCAACTAGCATCCAACTGGATATCTAAAAATCCTATCAAACTTTACAGGTTGAAATTTTTTTAAAAAACATTTTATTTATTCATGAGAGACACAGAAGGAGAGAGGCAGAGATATAGGCAGAGGGAGAAGCAGGCTCCTTGCAGGGAGCCCAATGTGGGACTCAATCCTGGAACTCCAGGATCATGCCCTGAGCCAAAAGCAGACGCTTAACTGCTGAGCTACCCAGGTATCCCTACAGGTTGAAATTCAAACTCTTAAAGAATTCCTGCCCTGCAGACCCCCTACTCCTTTAGTTTCCCCTATCTAAACTAACAACAATTCCATTATCAGTTGTTTAGACCAAAAATACTGGGCATCATCTTTTTACTGTTCATTTTTTTTTTTTTACACTCTATATCCAATGTTTAAGAAAATTCTGCCAATCCCACTTTCAAGACACATCCAGAATCCAACCATTCCTTGCCATCTGCATTGTTACTCTTGGGGAACATTATCAAAAAGATGAGATGGCCAAGTGACCCATGAGTTGGACCTGGGTAGGTTCTGCTTGCCTTTCCTGTTCCCAGAGGCTGTTCCAAGAACACAGCCTTGAGATAGTGATATAATACTGAAAACACCTGCACACTATATGGCTGCATCCAGTTAACACCTCTCCTTATAAACCTAAGATCTGGCAGGCAGGTGCAGAGATCCATTTGTCTTGCTGCCACCCAAGACAAGCCTCACTGAATTTAAGATCTATTTACTTATTCAGACACCTACAAACCTGGAGTGGCCTGCTTCTTTTTTAATCTCTCCCTGCCCTCTGAATACAAATGCCAGTTTCAGATTATACCAGGGAAACTCCTAAGAGGGTTGTGAATCAAGAGCTACCACCTTGTTCCAAGCCACCATCATTTTTTTTTTTGCCTGAATTATTGCTTTTTGCAACTGATTTTCCTGTTGTCCCACACTACATTAATCTCAATATAAGAGGCTGTGTAAGTGCTTTAAAAGGTAAGTCAGATCATGTTCCTCCTCTGCTTAAAACTCTTCAATGTTCTGTCACCTTAGAGTAAAAACAAAATGTAAAGACATACACAACCTGTCTATGGTTTCCTATACTATTCTTGTTTTTTTTTTTAAATTTATTTTTTATTGGTGTTCAATTTGCCAACATAGAATAACACCCAGTGCTCATCCCATCAAGTGCCCCCCTCAGTGCCCATCACCCAGTTACCACCCCCCCCCCCCCCGCCCACGTCCCTTTCTACCACCCCTTGTTCGTTTCTCAGAGTTAGGAGTCTCTCATGTTCTGTCTCCCTTTCTAATATTTCCCACTCATTTTTTCTCCTTTCCCCTTTATTCCCTTTCACTATTTTTTATATTCCCCAAATGAATGAGATCATATAATGTTTGTCCTTCTCTGATTGACTTATTTTACTCAGCATAATACCCTCCAGTTCCATCAACGTCAAAGCAAATGGTGGGTATTTGTTGTTTCTAATGGCTGAGTAATATTCCATTGTATACATAAACCACATCTTCTTTATCCATTCATCTTTCGATGGACACCAAGGCTCCTTCCACAGTTTGGCTATTGTGGATATTGCTGCTATAAACATCGGGGTGCAGGTGTTCCGGCGTTTCACTGCATCTTCCTATACTATTCTGATTATTGACTCTTACTCCTCACTCACTCAGCTCTTGTGACATTTGTCTGTTTGTACTTCCTCCAAATGCCAAACGTAATGCCAACCTTAGATCTTCTGCCTCTTCTTTTCCCTCAGATATTCATATGACTTTATCCCTCACTTGTAGGTCTCTGTTTGAATATCAACTCATCAGGGGGCCTTTCCCTGAAACCTTAGTAAAAGAGTATCCATCATCTAATCCAATCAGGCATTTCCTGTTCTCCTTATCCCACTTTATTTTTCTTCACAGCGCTTATCACTAACATTTTGAGTTCATCTGTTTCTTCCAAGAATGCAAGCCACAGATGAAGTTAGAAATTAGTAACACAAGGAAAACTGGAAAAATTTACAAATTTATGGAAATTAAACAACATACTCTTAAACAACCAATAGATCAAGAAGAAATTATAAGAAAAATTACAAAATACTTATAAATTGAAATGAAAACAACATACCAAAACAATGGGACATGGTAAAAAACAAAAAAAATCTCAAATCAACATCCTAACCTTATAACATTAGGAATTTGAGTAAGAAAAACAAATTAAATCTAAAGCTAAGGGAAGGAAATAATAAAGATTAGATCAGAGATCAAGGAAACAGAGAAGAGGAAATCAATGAAACCAAAAGACCAAAAGATTTAACAACCCTTTAGATTGATGAACTTAGAAAAAAAAAGAGAGACTCAAATTTGGAAAATCAAAGATGAAAGTGAGGCCATTATGACTGATTCTATAAAAGGAATTTTAGGAGTACTATGAAAATTGCCTCCAAATTGGATAACCTAGATGTAATTCACAAATTCCTAAAAACAAAAATCTACCAAGATTAAGTTACAAAAAAACCTCAGAAAATCTGAATACACCTATAACTATTAAAGGAGAAATGAATCAATAATTTAAAAATCTCTCAACAAGGAAGAGTCCTGATCTGAAGGATTCATTGTTGAATTCTACCAAAAACTTAAAGAACTAATACCATTCCTTTTCAAACTTTCCCCAAAAATCTGAAAAGGAAGAAACACTTCCTAACTTGTTTGAGGCTAGCATGACACTAATGCCAAAGCCTGACAGAAACATCACAAGAAAACTAGATCAGTATCTTTTTATTTCATTTTTTGTTTATATTTTAATTCTTGTTGGTGAACATATAAAGTGTACAATATAGTGATTCAACAATTCCATACATGACCCCCCAGTGCTTATCACCAGAAGTGCACTCCTTAATTGCCACCACATATTTAACTCACGCCCCACTCTCTTTCTGATAACCATTAGTTTGTTCTCTATAGATAAGAGTCTGTTTCCTGGTTTGTCTCTCTCTCTCTCTTCTTCCCCTTTGCTTGTTTTGTTTCTTAAATTCCACATATGAGTGAAATCATATGGTATTTATCTTTTTCTGATTGATTTATTTCAATTAGCATTATACTCTAGCTCCATCCACGTCATTGTAAATGGCAAGATTTCATTCTTCTTTATAGTTGAATAATAATATTCCAGTGTGTGTATGTCTATGCCACTTTATCAATCAATGGAGACTTGAAATGCTCCCATATCTTCACTACTGTACATAATGCTGCTGTAACATAGGGGTACATGTACCCTTTGAATTAGTGTTCTTGGATTCTTTGGATATCCAGTAGTGACACTGCTGGATCATAGGTCATTTTTTAACTTGAGTAGCCTCCATATTGTTTTCCACAGTATCTGTGTATGCATTCCCATCAACACTGTAAGAGGCCTGGTTCCCCTTTCTCTACATCCTAGCCAATATCTGTTTTTCTTTGTTATTGATTTAGGCCATTCTGACAGGGGTGAGGTGATACCTCATTGTAGTTTTGATTTGCAGTTCCCTGATGAGGGGTGATGAATATCTTCTGTGTCCATTTTGCCATCTGGAGGTCTTCTTTGGAAAAATGTCTGTTCATATCTTCTGCCTATTTAACTGGATTATTTGTTTTTTTTGGTGTGAGTTGTATAACTTCTTTATATATTTTGGATACTATCCCTTTATCAGATATGTCATTTGCAAATATCTTCTGCCATTGTGAAGGTTGTCTTTTAGTTTTGTTGGCTGTTTCCTTCTCTGTGCTGAAGCTTTTTTTTTTTTTTTTTGAAGCTTTTTATTTTGATGTAGTCCAATAGTTATTTTTGCTTTTGTTTCCTTTGCCTCAGGAAACATTATCTAGAAAGACACTGCTATGGCCAATGTCAAAGAAGTTACTGCCTGTGTCTTCCTCTAGAATTTTGATGGCTTAAGGTGTCACATTAGGTCTTTAATCCATTTAATTTAGTGTATGGTGTAAGAAAGGGGTCCAGTTTTCCCAACATCATTTACTGAAGCGTCATTTTCCCACTGGATATTCTTTCCTGCTTTGTCAAAGATTAATTGACCATATTAACTGTGGGTTTATTTCTGAGGTTTCTAATTGGTTTCCATTGATCTATGTATCTATTTTTGTAACAGTACAATAAATACTGTTTTGATTACTACAGCTTTGTAATATAACTTGAAGTCCAAAATTGTGATGCCTCCTGCTTTGCTTTCCTTTTTCAAGATTGCTTTGCCTATTCAGGATCTTTTGTGATTCCATGCAAATTTTAGGATTGTCTGTTCTTGGTCTATAAAAAATGCTGTTGGTATTTTGATAGGGATTGCATTAAATGTGTAGATTGTTTTGGGTGGCACAGACATTTTAATAATATTTGTTCTTCTAATCCTTGAACATGGAATATCTTTCCATGTCTTTGATATTCTTCAATTTTTTTTTTCTTCTTCAATTTTTTAAACCACTGTTTTATAAATTTCAGAATACAGGTCTTTTACTCTTTGGTTAGATTTACTTCTAGGTATCTTATTATTTTGGGTGCAAATGTAAATAGGACTGATTCCTTAATTTCCCTTTTTGCTGCTTCATTATTGCTGTATAGAAACAACAGATTTCTGTACACTGATTTTGTATCCTGTGATTTTATTGAATTTGTGTATCAGTTCTAGCAATCTTTTGGTGGAGTCTTTTGACTTTCTATGTAGAGTATTATGTCATCTGCAAATACTTAAAGTTTTACCTCTTTCTTGCTGATTTGGATGTCTTTTATTTTCGTTTTCTGACTTTTGTGACTAGGACTTTCTGTATTATGTTTAATAAAAGTTGTGAGATGGGACATCCTTCCCTTGTTCCTGACCTTGGGGAAAAGCTCTGTTTTTTCCCATTAAGGATGATGTTTATTTATTTTTTTTTAAAGAAGGATGATGTCAGCTGTGGGTTTTTTAATGTATGGTCTTTATGATGCTGAGGATGTTCCCTCTAAACCTACTTTGTTGAAGGTTTTTATCATGAATGGATGTTGTACTTGGTCAAATGCTTTTTTGCATCTATTGAAAAGATCTTTAAATGTCTAGTTATTTTCACCTGTGAAGAATTCATCTGGTCCTTGAGTTTTCTTTGTCAGGAATTTTTTGGTTACTCATTCAATTTTGATTGGTTATCAGTCTTAAAATTTTCTATTTCCTTCTGTTTCAGTTTTGGTAGTTTATAGGTTTCTAGGATTTATCCATTTCTTCTAAGTTGTCCAATTTGTTGGCATATAGTTTTTCATAATATTGTCTTACAAGTATTTGTACTTCTGTGGTATTGGTTATTTCTCCTCTCTCATTTGTGATTTTGAGTTTTTTTCTTGATAAGTCTAGCTAAATGTTTATCAATTTTATTGCTATTTGTTCAAAGAACCAGCTCCTGGTTTCACTGATCTGTTCTATTGATTTTTTTTTTAAGTTTCTGTATCATTTATTTCTGTTCTAATCTTTATTCTATCCTTCCTTTTGCTGGTTTTCAGTTTTGATTGTTGTTCTTTTTTTGCTCTCTTATAGGTGTTGCTATAAACTTCCCTCTTAGAACTGGTTTTGCTGCATCCCAGAGATTTTGGACTGTTGTGTTTTCATTTTCATTTGTTTCCATGTACTTTTCCATTTCTGCTTTGACTGCCTTGTTAACCCATTCGTTGTTTAGTAGCATGTTATTCAACCTCCACATATTAGTGGTCTTTTAAGATTTCTCTTATGGCTGTCTTCTAGTTTCACAGCATTGTGGTCAGAAAAGATACGTGGTAGGAGTCTGATCTTCTTCAGTTTGTTCAGGTTTGTTTTGTGGGTCGATATGTGATATATTCTGGAGAACGTTCCATGTCTATCTGAAAAGAATGTGTATTCTGTTCTAGGATGGAATGTTCTGAATATATCTGTTAAATCCATCTGGTCCAATGTGTCCTTCAAAACCACTGTTTCCTTGTTGATTTTGTTTACATGATCTGTCTGTTGATCTAAGTGGGGTGTTAAAATCCCCTACTATTATTGTATTATTATTGATTAATCCTTTATGTTTGTTATTAACTGTTTTATGTATTTGGGTGCTCCTATGATGGGTTAATAAATATTTACAGTTGTTATCTCTTCTTGTTATTGTTCTCTTTATCTTCATATAGTATCCTCCTTTGTCTCTTGTTACAGTCTTTCTTTTAAAGTCTAGTTTATATAAGTGTTACCACTCTGGCTTTCTTTTGGGATTGATTTGCATGATAGTTGTTTTCTTCATCTCTCCACTTTCAGGTTGCAGGTGTCTTCTGGTCTGAAATGAGTCTCTTATATGCAGCATATAGATGGGACTTTTTTTTTTTATATATACATTCTGTCACTCTATGTCTTTTGATTGGAGCATTTAGTCCATTTACATTCAAAGTAATTATTGATAGTATGTATTTATTTTTTTTTTGATAGTATGTATTTATTGTTATTTTATTACTTGTTTTGTGGTTGTTTCTGAGGATTTTCTCTGACAGCTGTCTTTCATGTTTTGCTGATTTTCTTTAGTGATGTATTTGGATTTCTTTATATTCTTTGCATATTGTTATCAGTGGATTTTTATATATGGTTACCATTGGGGTTATATATAATCTCTTCTGCATACATCAGTCTATATTAAGCGACAGTCATTTAAGTTTGAACCCATTCTCTTCTGTTATTATATTTTATATTCTTTCGTGAGTTTCTTGACTGATATTTTTAACAAATAGCCACTTTTATTGCTTTTGTGTTTTCATTCCTTTACACTGTCACTCCTGGTCTCTCCTTACCACTCAGAGTCCCCTTTAATACTAGCCTTAGCTTTTTTTTTTTTTTTTCTAGCCTTAGCTTTTAAGGCACTTTCTTTATCACCATATTTTGACAATTAATTAGTGTGCCTTGGTGTGGGTCTGTTTTTGTTAATTTTGATGGGAGTTCTCTGTGTTTCCTGGATT
Source organism: Vulpes lagopus (assembly GCF_018345385.1). Taxonomy (NCBI): domain Eukaryota; kingdom Metazoa; phylum Chordata; class Mammalia; order Carnivora; family Canidae; genus Vulpes; species Vulpes lagopus. The sequence continues at coordinate 105,533,842 of NC_054830.1, read as the reverse complement.
GGATATCTGTTTCCTTCCTAAGATTAGGGAAGTCAGCTACTATTTCTTCAAAGAAATTTTCTGTCCTCTGATGAAGTCACTGAGTCCCCTAAGTGTATTCTTGTTTTGTGTAATTCTTTTTTCTTTCTTTTGTTCAGCTTGATTGCTTTCTACTACTCTGTCTTCAAGGTCACTAATTTATTCCTCTGCTTCTTTCATCCTGCTATATTCCATCAAGAGTATGTCTCATTTTGTTTATTGAGCCTTTTATCTCTGCTACTTCTTTTTTTTAAGATTGTATTTTTAATTAATCTATATACCCAATGTGGGGCTTGAACTCACAAGATCAAGAGTCTCAGGATCTACTGACTGAGCCAATCAGATGCCCTTTTATGTTAGTCCTTAACTCTGTGTTAAGGGTCTTACTCATGTCTTCTACTCTTTTCTTGAGTCTAGTGAGTACCCTCATGATCATTGCTTTAAACTCTCTATCAGGTATGTTCCTTATATCTGTTTGGCTTAGATCTCTGGCTGTGGCCTTGTCCTGTTCTTTCATCTGGGACAAATTTCTCTGTCTCATTTTGTTTGCCTCTCTGTGTCTATTTCTGTGTTAAAAAAGTCAACTATATCACCTGCTCTTGAAAGAAGGGATTTCATGAAGAGGAGGTCCTAGAGTCCTCTCCAGTGTAGTGTCCCCTGTTTATCAGAACCTGACACTTCAGGAGAGTATTCTATATGTGTTGCTTACATCCTGCTGTTGTGTCTGAGTCACTTTTCCTTTCAGTGCAGTTGTCTGCACTGCCCGTCTGCTTGTGGAATGTGCTTACTCTGTGGTTAGAAGGACTCAGACAGACCTGTTCTCAGGGGGCATGCCCACCAGGGAAGTTGGGAATAGGGCATCAGTGTTAGCCAGATTGCCTTGGACCACTACTCCTATGCAAGATCACCCAAAGTGCTGTGGCTGCTGGGGACATGGAGCTGGTTGACAGTGCGTGACAATGGCTGGTCATGGCCTGTAGGAGTAACAGGTTTGCACTCAAGAGTCTGGGCAGGTTGCACAGGCAGCTTTAAAATTTGCTCTGGGCCCTTGGTCCAGGCTATAAGTGTCTATGCAGCCTCTTCTCCCACAGAAAGTTTATGTTTAACGCTGGGAGCTTGGGAGAACCAGTTTCCTCATTTTCAAAGAAGTCCACCAACATGCTCTGAAATCAATATGAACAAATCTGTCCCCTGTTGGCCTGTGGTGTTGTGTAAACTGCCAATTTTATGTTGCCTCTCTGAACAGGCTGCTGTCTCTTTAAGGGCAGCAGCCCAGCTATCATTTTCCCTTCAGGCTCCCCCAGTGCTGAGTCAGCAGACTTTTAAAGGTACAGATCCAATTCCCACTGGTTTACAAACTCATAGAATTCAGTTCTTCTGGTTTTCTGTTTTATTTTATTTTTAAAGATTTTATTTATTCATTCTTGAGAGACATAGAGAGAGAGGGGCAGAGACATAGGCAGAAGGAGAAGCAGGATCCCTGCGAGGATCCTGATGTGGGATTCAGTCCCGGGACCCTGGGACCACAACTTGAGCAGAAGGTAGACATTCCACCACTGAGCCACCCAGGCATCCCACTCCTCTGGTATTAAAGCCAAACATTATGGGGATTAGTCTTCCGCTTATGAGTTCCCAAACAAGTGTTTATTTCTTTGCCCTCTCTGCATGCGCAGCTCCCTCCCTCTGCAGGTAGATTCCTTCTTTCTGACTTTCCTAACCTTTCAGATACAGCTTCTTCTCTATATTTAGTTGTGGAGTTTGTTCTGCCAATCTTCAGACTGCTCTCTGGTTTATTGACTTGGATGTGGATGATATCTAGCTGTAAACACTGGGTGGTGAGCTCAGGGTCCTCCCACTCTGCCATCTTCCCATGCTCCCCCATATCAGTATCTTTTATAAACAGAAGCAGAAATCAACAAAATACAAGCAAATCAAATTCTGCAGCATACTGAAAGGATTATATATCATGATGCAATGAGATCTATTCCTAGAATGCAAGGATAGTCCAACATATGAAAACTGATTAATGTCATACATTATATTAAGACAATAAGGAACCACACGATTATCTCAAGAGCAGAAAAAGCATTTGACAAAATTCAACATTCTTTCATGATAAAAACACTCAACAAACTAGGAATAGAAGGAAGCTAACTCAACATAAGAACAGCCATACAAGAAAAACCCATAGTGAACATCATATTTAATGGTGAAAGATTAAACCTTTTTCTTCTAACTTTGGGTACAAGGCAAAGATGTTCACTTTTGCTGTTTCTATTCAACATTTAACTGTTCTAGACCATGCATTAGGCAAGAAAAAAGAAAAAGCATCCAAATTGCAAAGAAAAAAAAAATCTCTTTTTACAGATGACATGATCTTATATGTAGAAAACCTTAAAGATTCTAAGGAAAAAATTGTTAGAATGAGGTCAGCAAAGTAGCAGGATACAAAGTCAACACAAAAGAATCAGTTGCATTTTTATACAGTAACAACAATCTGAAAAGCAACTTAAAACAATTATTTTAATAGCATCAAAAAGAATAAAATAACTTAGGAAATATCATCAAGCCTTAAAAAGGAAGAAAATTCTGACCTGTTACAACATGGATGAACCTTGAAAATACAATAGGTGAAATAATACAGTCACAAAACCACAAATGTTTTATATTATATGAGGTACTTAAGAGTAGTCAAAGCATATGGACAAAGTAGAATGGTGGGGGAGGAGGATGGGGAGTTATTTAATAGTTACAGAGTTTCAGTTTTACAAACTGAAGAGTTCAGGAGATACAGTGGGAATAATAACATAACATTGATTATGAATGTATTTAATACTAATGAACTGTACGCTTACAACTGGTTAAGAGGGTAAATTTTGTCTGTGCATTTTATTGCAATGGAAAAATATTGGGGGAAAAGAAGGAATGTAACCCACAGGGTAGGGCTCTATTTAATCAACACTACTTTTTCAAGGCTTAGGAAGTAACTTGGACACAGCAAGCACTGAAAAATATCTGTTGAATTATAAAGACTGAAGAAAGGGAAATTAAGGAATCAATCCCAATTAAAATTGCACCCAAAACCATAAGATATCTAGAAATAAACCTAACCAAATAGCTAAAGGAACTATACTCCAAAAACTACAGAACACTTATGAAAGAAATCAAGGAAGATGTAAAGAGATGAAAAAACATACCATGCTCATGGATTGGAAGAATTAATATTGTGACAAGGTCTATGCTACCCAGAGCAATTTACACGTTCAATGCAATCACTATTAAAATACCAAGGGCGGGATCCCTGGGTGGCGCAGCGGTTTGGCGCCTGCCTTTGGTCCAGGGCGCGATCCTGGAGACCCGAGATCGAATCCCACATCAGGCTCCTGCATGGAGCCTGCTTCTCCCTCCGCCTGTGTCTCTGCCTCTCTCTCTCTCTGTGACTATCATAAATAAATAAAAATTAAAAAAATTAAAAAAAAAATACCAAGGGCTTTCTTCACAGAGTTGGAATAAATCATCTTAAGAATTGCATAGAACTAGGAAAGATCCTGAATAGCCAGAGCAATGTTTGAAAAAAGAAAACCAAAGCTGGGGGCATCACAATGCCCAACTTTAAGCTGTATTATGAAGCTGTGATCATCAAGACAGTACAGTACTGGAACAAAAACAGACCCACAGATCAATGGAACAGAATAGAGAACCCAGAAATGAACCTTCAACTCTGTGGTGAACTCATCTTTGACAAAGCAGGAAACAATATCCACTGGAAAAAAGGACAGTTTCTTCAATAAATGGTGCTGGGAAAATTGGACAGTCACATGCAGAAGAATGAAACTAGACCATTCCCTTACACCATACACAAAGATAAACTCAAAATGGATGAAAGATCTAAATGTGAGACAAGATTCCATCAAAATCCTAGAGAAGAACACAGGCAACACCCTGTTTGAACTTGGCCACAGCAACTTCTTACAAGATACATCTATGAAGGCAAGGGAAACAAAAGTAAAAGTGAACTATTGGGACTTCATCAAGATAAGAAGCTTCTGCACAGCAAAGGAAACAGTCAAAAAAACTAAAAGACAACCTACAGAATAGGAGAAGATATTTGCAAATGATGTAGCAGATACATGGCTAGTGTCCAAGATCTATAAAAACTTATTAAACTCAACACCCCAAGAAACAAACAATCCAGTCATGAAACGGGCAAAAGACGTAAACTGAAATTTCACCAAGGAAGACGTTCATAAGGCCAACAAGCATATGAAAAAATGTTCTACATTACTTGTCATCAGGGAAATAGAAATCAAAATCACAATGAGATACCACCTCATACCAGTGAGAATGGTGAAAATTAACAAGACAGGAAACAACAAATGTTGGAGAGGATGTGGAGAAAGGGGAACCCTCTTGCACTGTTGGTGGGAATGAGAACTGGTACAGCCACTCTGGAAAACGGTGTGGAGAAATTTAATTTCAAGAAATTAAAATTAGAACTGCCCTATGACCCAGCAATTGCACTACTGGGTATTTAACACAAAGATATAGATGTAGTGAAATGACAGGACACTTGCACCCCAATGTTCATAGCAGCAATGTCCAAAACAGCCAACCTGTGGAAGAAGCCATGATGTCCTTTGACAGAGGAATGGATAGGGAAGATACATATATGTGTATATATATGCGCATATATTATACACACACACACAATGGAATATTACTCAGCCATTAGAAAGGACAAATACCCACCATTTGCTTTGACGTGGATGGAACTGGAGGATATTATGCTGAGTGAAATAAGTCAAGTGGAGAAGGACAATCATCACATGGTTTCACTTATATGTGGAATATAAGAAATATTGAAAGGGATTATAAGGGAAAGGAGGGAAACTCAGTGGGAAAAATTAAAGAGGAAGACAAACCATGAGAAACTCTTAACCTTGGGAAACAATCAAAGGGTAGCAGAAGGGGAGGTAGGTGGGGGGGACGGGATGACTGGGTGATGAGCACTGAGGAGGGCACTTGATTGGATGAGCACTGGGTATTGCACTATATATTGACCAACTGATTTTAAATTAAAAAAACGAAAAAAAATCTGTTGCATTATTTATCAATGGAAAGTTACAAAATGATTCCAGGATATCTTCCCATAATCATAAATTAAGAGCCCTAAAACAGGTAAAACAAATTATAAAGCTCAAATTACCTGTTTCTTTGAAAAGCTTTCATCAACTTTGGTTCCCATGGCAGCAATTCATTTAAAAGGCGTATCAATGTACCATGCAATTCTTTTACAGCTTGCCTCCGATGATACCATTTGCCCTAAAAACACAATGTTAAAGTAAATCCTTTAGATTTAATACAAAGTGAATGTTAAGCCTATTTTCTGAGTAAAACACAAAATGAAATGCCAATACTCAAATGAGTATGTCTTCTGCAGAAGGTTGTAAAGGGGAAAAATAACCTGCAATAAATCTTATTTGTAATATTTTAAAGATTCTCAATTCTACAGGAGCAATCTAAAACCTATTTAATCAAACAAGGAGACAAGTTTTAAAACAATTTTTAATTGGATCAATTATAAATATTTTAATAAATCATTTACTAAGTACATGTAAAAATAGATGTATATAAATTCACTAAACATGTAACTGATATGGCTCACTTTTGTAAAGTTTTTATAATTATCCAAAAGCAGTCTTAAACTTCCTTAGAAAATTTTACAATTATTGCATTCAAAAATGTTTCCAGCCCAGACAAGAAGACAAGTGGTCATAATTTTTAATATTATAATGCTATCGCTACAGTAAGAGTTAATAATTACTGACACCCCCTTCTCCATTTGCTAAGTATTAGCCTAAGTATTTCATTCATATATCTATATCTAGTGGGGAAAGGAAAGGAGTGAAGAGGAAGAAGAAAGTGAGGAGGAGAGGAGGAAGGAAGGGGCGGAGCACACATGTACTCAAGCAGTGAAAACCTTTCTAATGTATGTGCATTTTAGACTCACTTAAATGATGAAACTAAGGCTCAGAGAGATTAAATGACTTGTTCAAGGTCCTATGACTTAAACCTAGTTCTATCTGATGCTGAAGTCCAAGTTCTTAGAACTACATCATCACCTCTTAAAAGCTGTATCACATAATTCAATCTGACATATGTTATAAAAATCTCTAGAAAAACACACACCAGTAAGCAAAAGTTATTCAAATACAATAGGAACACTAAGTCTATAGAAGTTGTATCTTAAGGTAGCCCCACTTCCCCCTTCCCCACGTTAGTATATACCTATGAACATCACCACCACCACCACCACCATCATCACCATCTTTATTTACCATTATATAACCATGTTGTATTTTTTTGAGATATAATTCACATACCATTCAGTCCACTCATTTTTTTCTTTTGTAACAAAAAATACACAACTATATATTATGGGTCATATTTAACATGCAAAAATTAGACTTCATCTCATCAACTTTTCAGTTAATCTGCACATATGTAGAACATTAAGGCAGATAAATAAACAACTACATTTCTACTTCTGAGGTTTTTAAATTGTTTATTAGAAGAGCAGGAAGATGTGGAATTACATGTGTATGTGCATATAATGAATATGGAACCTAGGTTCAATGACTAATTCTTGTGTCTTCTTAATGGCATGACAAATGATAGTATTGTGAAAAAAATTTCAAGGAAAGTAAATATTTCATATAATAACCTAGACAGACCTTCTCGCTTGTCAAATACTTTCTCAAAGGGCCTAACAGTAAGTTATAACTTAAAAGTTTCTTTTTCTCCAGGAAAAAAAAGGGTAGGAGACAGTATAAAGCACTTATTCTAACCCATGCAAACAAAACTATTAAACAAAAAAACGATACTTTCCTCTAGGGAGAACTAAGTGACGACGATGAAAAGGCAGATGATAGTTACCCTAAAATCCTTTGCAGAATGATGTAGTATTGTTTCAGTTAAAAAAAAAAAAAAGGCACATCAACATTACTTCTTTACTTTTCAACTATTATTTGGCTCAAAAATGAAATGGTGAGAATAAATGTTTACTAAGCTAAAGAAAGCAGAAAAAGGTATGAGTAATGAATTATACCACCTTTGTGGTATAATTATTTGGAAAAGTGTTAAAAGACTAGAGAGTGACAGGCATATCGAATTCTTTGTATCTGAGAGTTTTATGGGGAAGCAGATGCAACATTAACCTGGGCAGTATGCTGCTGTTTGGATTAGTGTCGTGGTGATGGTGTGGGAAATGCAGGACTAGTGGTACTGTCAGACCTTGGGACTGGGTAGACTGAGGCACAGGAAGAGGAGTCTGCATGGCTGAATGTCATTATTTCAAGACATCTGTCAGTTGTGTTTGTGTCTCTCTAAATTACAGCATTAATTTTTGTAGAAAAGAGTTCTAAAAAGATTAGAAGATTTTGTCTTTTGATTTTGTCTTTTTTTGTTGTCTTTTGATTTTATTCTGATTATTAAATTTTAATTAATCTAATGCCCAGAAAATATATTACTAAACTAGCCAAATATATAGAGAAGGTATCATAAATATTAATCAGAGTAGATTTCTATCTTTCATATAATTCTGTCTTATCTGCTGACCTATTTGAAAATGTCTATGGCCCTCTAACTTTATATAATGCTTCTTGGCCTTCCCTTTACTTTTATTGTATATTCTCAACTTGGGGTTGTGATAGTATGTTATTTCATTATTTTAAAATGCATATGTAATAATTTTGTGTTTGGAAAACAAAAAGTCTATTATTCTTATAACAGAAATTATAGAAAGTAAAGATTGATAAAACTAGAAGATACATATAAAGAATACAGTGACCTCAGTGAAGGATATCACCATATCCAGCCATGGGGTATGTGTGTCCACAGTTTTTATGTTTATCAAAATAGGTTATACATTTAAAAAAGTTTGGAATCACTGCTCTGGGACTGGTATTTTAGGTAAAGTGTTTTAACCAATTGACAGTAACAAAGAAACTCACACTGCCTGCTTCATTATTTGTCTTCTTTGGTCAATACAACCAAAATGGAATTAAAACATGTCCCTTTCTACCTAGAGATAGTCTTAGAGTGTTACAATATACAATGAGACTAATATAAACAGAAAAAAAAGCTGTGAATTTTAAAAAGAAGTTAGACATGGCAACGATTTGCCTTAACTTGGGTTTAATGTAAAATCAAACAAGTATCTCCTGAATTTAAAGCAAGTCAATAACTAAAAGCTAGCAATAGCTTTTCTGACTGATTAACTTTACTTACACAGAAAGGAAAAACTGAGAACAACTAATTGTGTTTCTTCTATGGTGAAATTATTAAAGCTAAAGAGAATGAGGTGAACATAATTTACTAGAAGGAAATTGGCTCAGTGAATCACAGAGAAGAATTTTTAGATAGAAGTACACTTTCAGTTAGAATTCTAGGTCTTCTGAATGTTAAAATCCACTACATAATGCCGTCCCCCACTTGGTCTACACATATGCAATTCCTAAAGAATAAAAGATCATATTGCATAAGTACTTATCCTTACATGTATGTGCCTCTGTAATGCAAAATTTAAAATCTATATAATTTATTTTCATTTAATTACAGTAGTACTTAAAATTACAGTTTCTAAAGTTTAAAAGTGAATTAAAAAAACAAGGAATACAAGTTTCTCATTCTTCAAATATATAAGAAAGCATATGGATGTAATAAAAATCAGAAAGCTCTTATAATCTTTATCTATAGCGATCAATATAGAATCAAAGACAAGTATGAGGATTAGATTAGTAAAAGGTCATTTGTGGAACAGTGTTATAATCATTTCTCTAATAAAAAATATATCTAATAAGCTTTATGTATATAAACGTAGCCTTAACATTTTTTTACAGTTATGTGAAAATAGGGATAAATGAACTGTTTTCATTTGATATTATTTTCATTTACTATTTCATTCAATATTAGAATTCTCACAATATTCAGGGATAAAAATTATCTTCTAAGGTAATTCTAATGTATTATGTGAACTTAATTAATAACGTAAACTTTACTGAGGATCACTTTAAAAAAGAGGAGAGTAGTATTTTTCTTTTATACATTTACTGTAAAGTTTAACAAAGTATGAATTTCAAGCATATACCATGGAACCAAAGACATACAATATGGTCTAAATCTGAAGCTTACCTTTCAATACTTTCTCATCCAATGTCCACAGCAGCTGCAGATTGCCAGCTCCCTTTCCATGAGATGCCCCAAATGTCAAACAATGGAGGTTTTATAACCTCATAGGGATTATTACAAAAAGAAGCTGGTCTATGGTCACAAGATAAATCTTTTATTATATTATGCAGTTTTATAAGTTTTTGAATATGATACATTAGTAACCTAAGGAACCATACGGGAAAAGAAACTTTAAAAAAACTTACAAAACTACACAATATTATAAAACAAAAAGCTGAGTCAATGTGTGTGAAATGAGTGGGGAGGGAAACTTACCTTTCAACTAAAGAAGGACTCCATTCTGCTGCAGTAATCGGGGGTGGGCATGACAGAACCAGCATAAGTGCTGGCTGGGGTGCTGCAAGGACAGGGAGTTGGCAATCTACTGATGCTGGAGACATTGGACACCTAAAAGGAAGAAAAAAAGGAAAACAAATAAATTCCACGTTTCTTATATGTCTCATCATCACGGACATATTTTATACATTTTCATAAATTTAGATGCTTTGAATGTTAAACTTAGGTGACAGTAACTTGTTTACCGAAACCATCCTGTTACTTATGTAGATTTTCTTATAACATTATATGTAAACAAAATAGCTATCAATAGCTATATGAAGAAAACTAAAATCATAAATAAATATACAAAGTAAACAAAGAATGCTTTTATAAATTGAAAGGGTAAGCACCATTACTGTGGAGATAGTAAAAAAACATTTTTATTAAGGAACAGTACAAAAACAGATGTACATAACAAAAGTATCAATGCCATTTTTTCTATACACTTTTACTTATAAATGTTAGATCACAGAAACTGGATCATATAACAAAATATTTTTTTTTCCAGGCTTGGCTCTTGTCACATAAATCTCATTGTGGAAAAGGGATTAAATAACAATAGATCTCACTTTTCAAATAAAATGCAAATAACTCTGAGAAAAGCCACAGATCTATGCACAAAGATGTCACATTTAAAATCACTAGCAGTATCTGAAGATAGCTTGTAAATAATTTAAAAACATATGTATAAAAACAGCACAAATAAAATTAACTATATTAGTAAACCAATTATTTGACATTCTCCTTAGTCTAAACAATATTAAATGAAAAGGTAGTATTTACTTTTTTAAATTGTTTACCTAAAGAAAACTATCACCATACTCAGTTTTAGGTGTAAAACATCACATTCATTTTGTTGATATACAGTCCTTTGAAAAAGTGCTAGTTTGACGGAACAGTGAAATGTACGCATATTAACATGGGAAAAGTCAAAAGGTATTTTAACACTGCCAGAAGTTTTAATATGAACTATCACATGCTAGTATTTTCTCTCATCCATTTTCATTTAAGACTAATTTAACAGAAAAGGAAAGCATTTGTACTTTATTTTAAAGGCACCCTATATGTATATATTTTTTCTTAAGATTTTATTTATTTATTCATGAGAGACACACAGAGAGAGGCAGACACACAGGCAGAGGGAGAAGCTGGCTCCATGCAGGGAGCCCGATGCAGGACTTGATCCCGGGACTCCAGGACTGTCCTGGGCCGAAGGCAGGCGCTAAACCACTGGGCCACTCAGGGATCCCCCTAAAGGCATCCCATATTGAACATTTCCATATTATTTCTAAATTAGCATTTAGCTAGAAAGCATGAAAACAAACAACTATATTAGTGATTAGAATTTACTGCAAATTTCAATGTCCTTTAGCTCTGTAGAGAGGAAAAACTGGATGACATCATGTTCCTAGTAAGGTAGTTACTACTACTGGGGAAGAAAATCTAACAATATATACATATTGATGGTATATAACCACTTTCATTTACAAAGAAGAAAGAATCCTGGACTGGAAATTAACCACTGGCTGAGTATCTGAATTTGACCCATTTCACTACATTAAGGGTAGCAAATTAAGTTGGTAACATTTGATCAAATCTATACTTGATATATCAGAAAGGTAGGTTCTCAAGCAAGTCACTACACAATCTAAATCACTAAGTAATGCTATATTTGGTGTCATTGGAGCATAAAAATTCCACATAAGTGACATGAAAACTGGGAATATCTTAAGAGCAAGGACAGCAGCTTACTTATTTTCACTTTCTCAGATTATATCACAAAGCCTAGCACAGAGTGGGCCCACAAAAAGTATTCAAACTACACGAGTAAATTTCTTAGTTAACTGAGGTTTTCTTCTTACATGCAAAAGGTTTTTTTAAATTGAGAGAAATATGTCTCCCAGATTTTCTGAACAAACGATGAATATAATTTAATTCTTGATCATTATGAACAAATTATGTTACATTTTAATACACTGACTCTCAGGCCCTGTTCAAATTTCTCTCTGATCTATATATTTAAAAAAATATTTTATTTAATTATTTGAGAGATCAACCTCAAGCAGGGGTGGGGGTGGGGAGAAGCCCTGGGAAAGGGAAAAGCAGACTCCCCTGCTGAGAAGGGAGCCCGACTTGGGAGTTGGATCCCATGACCCTGGGATCATGAGCTGAGCTAAAGGCAGACACTTAACCAACTGAATCATTCAGGCACCCCTACAATCTATATTTCTATATTAAATGGTTATTGACAATTTATACGTTTAGACTCCCAAAAGATGCTTTTATAGTTTCTTTTTTCAATTGCCTGTCAGTGTTTCATGTGTCAATAAAACTGTTCCTGTCCTAATAAAAGCACCTGCTACTACTTGTTAGAATCACATCTTCAATTAAAAAAATAGTTCCAGGTAGGCCTTTTCCTATACTATTTTTAAATTTTAATTCCAGTGTAGTTAAATACAGTGTTATATTGGTTTCAAGTGTACAATATAGTGACTCAACAGCTCCATATATTACTCAGGTGCTCATCAAGATAAGTGTACTATCTCCATCACCCATTTTACCCATCCCCCCTCCCATCTCCCCTCTGGTGACCATCTCTTCTAATCTCTATAGTTAGGAAGAGTCTGTTTTTTGGTTTGTCTCTTTTGTGGACTCTGTGCCCTCTATGAGCCTCCTTTTTGTCACTCTGCAGATTCTGGGTTGACTTTTCAACCCAGGAGGAGAGACAGGCAGAGGGAGAGGGAGAAGCAGACTCCCTGCTGAGCAGAAAACCTGATACAGGGCTCAATCCCATGACCCCAAGATCATGATCTGAGCCAAAGATAGATGCTTATTAACCGACTGAGCCAACCAGGTACCCCTAAACTATTCTACTTTTAAATTTTGGGGTCTTTCCCAAGATTTCAATATCTTCTCTAATATAAAAAAACCAGAATGATGTGGAAATTCTTTTTTTTGCCTTAAGTACCCGAAGGATTTCAATTCAATTTTCCAGAACTCTTTTCAGTGTAAGTAACTATTAAGTGGATAATGCAAATTTAGTTGGTGCTTTGAAAATTATTTGACATGTAAGTGTTATATTTGTGTATGATATGTAATTCAGAAGGGTTTAAGGCAAATTATAAAAGCTACAGGTACAGAAGAATCTGTCAACTTCAACCCTTCCTTGAAGCTCACTCCATGCTGGGAATATACAGCATCAATCTGCCTGACGTAAAAATACCAGATAGCCCTTTTCCCTTTTAATTGCAACTTTCTTTGGAAGAAAAGGGATTTTCAAATACTTTTTTTTTTTTTAAGATTTTATTTATTTATTTGGGGGCGGGACAGAACAAGCAAGCGGGGCAGGGAGGAGGAGAGGGAGAAGCAGACTCCCAGCTGAGCAGGCAGCCAGATGCAGGGCTCAATCCCAGGATCCCAGGATCATGACCTAAGCTGAAGACAGATGCTTAACTGACTGAGCCACTCAGGCTGCCCCTCAAATAATTCTTTTTATCAAATTTTCCTTAATGGTATTCAAACTATGCCAAATTGTAGTAAGTAGAAACAATGAGCACTATTGATGAGGGTTAAAATCCATTTCTTAGCAGAGTAGTTATAAAACGTTAAAAAACCCAAAGAACAAAATTTACCATAGATAAATGTAGACAATACATTCTTAGATAATTCAGTGACTAACTGAAGATTTGTCTTACCAGTCATATACTGCTGGTTCACATTTCCTGTCATCTAGCTTTCTTTTCTCACTATTATTTTGAGTATGTCAGTTACCATTTGATTCTTCATAAAATGCATGTTACTTTCCTCCACCCTACTCCCAAACATGTAATTAAGGGAAATGAGCAAGTATCTGGAGTTGTTTGGTTACTTCTGAATTAACATTGCTTGAAAAGATTAAGACTTTTATAAAAGGACAGAAGCTAGCCCAATTTACCTTGATCAAAATTAAAAATTTATCCCTAGGGTTGGGGATAAAATTTTAAGCTCTGTAAGTGAATTCTTTGAGGATAAGGACTTTGTTTTAATTTCTGAATCCCTACCAAGTTCCTGGTACTACCATAACAAACAGAAGACACTAAGCAAGTACTTGTCTTATGAATAAGACTTGAATCTGTAATTAAAATAGGTAAAGAAATATTTTTATCTGTGATGCAGGCCTTCCAAAAGGGTGTTTTAATTTTTAAAAGCTTTAAATATAGCTCTTTAACGACAAAGTGATCCCTGTTCCCCAACAGCTGAGATTATTTTGTTTTCTTAACCAGCAGTTTACCAGAAATCTAGAATAAGAAAATGATATATATAATGATGTAATTGTAAAAAACTTAAATAAAACTCATTTTAAGGTCAATTTAGAGATTATTGTAACCATATCTACAAGAAAATCCATTGAATAAAGTTAATTAGTGCATATTCAGGACTCAATGTATCCAATGTTTCTTACACTCTAGTAAAATAGATTTTGTACTCAACAGCAGCGAGCTATAAAGTAATTTTGATTTGATGCCTCACTGTGAACACATGAATAATGGATATGGAATAGAGGGAGGAGGGAAAAACCTCATAATCCTTCATTATAATAAAATTTCTGTTATGGTATTAGAAAGTAAGATTAATGTATAAATAGTCCCTGTTATACTACATTATTATTATACTACATTATACTACATGCAATTATGTTTTGGAGATCCATATAAACTCATGTTAAGTTTTAAACATAATTTGACTATATTTTTCTATTTATCTGTTTCTATTCCTTACTACATCTTCATTTTTTAAAGAATTTATCACATCATCTTTCTAAAAATAAAATACATATGCAATTATGTTATTTATAACTTCTTCATTTCCTATACAAAGGAAGATAAAGAGTGAACATATTTGAGAGAGGCCATAAATCATAATAAATTGAAAATAGTTGGCTATAAAGTCAAGAATCTTTTTAAACTGATGGAATTACAAAGGGTAAAGGTTAAAACTAACATTCACAAGTTTCACCAAATGTGAGTCTAAATTATAAGTATATGTTCTAATAAAGTACTCTCAATTATGGGATCAGATGTCTGATTCCACTTACTTCTAACTTTCAAAATATCAACTTGTTTTCTCCCCACAGTAAATTTGCAGTGGCAGGCAAAGTGAGAGAATAGGGCCCTTAGCAAATACATGTTTATGCTAGGGCTTTGCAATTTCCACACAACTGACATTTGAGGCCAGGTAATTTTTTTGCAGGGGATTATCATTTGCATTACAGGGTCATTATAATGTAGGATATTTTTAGCAGCATTGCAGGCCTCTATCCATTAAATGCCAGTACTATCTCTTCAACAACCAAAAATGTCTTTGGACATTGTCAAAAGTCTCCTTGGGGGTGGAGGGGTGGGGTGGGGGAATCATTCCTGATTCATAACAGTGGCTTACACAGAACTCTGTGACCAAAAAATGGGGTGTCACAATCTGATCCAAGCTTCTGAATTCTCTATTTGGTCTTGCTAATGTACAGCCTTTGGTTAGGCAAGGAAAATATTATTATTGTATGATGAATTTAAATTATCTTAAAAACATAACAAAGATTAATTTTAACCATTACTTGAAATTCCTTTCCCATTCTTAACAAGTCTTTTTATATGTTGTAATCATTAGTCACATATTATTTTGTGTATTTAAAAAATTTAACATTTCACAAATACTTCTATATAGTAACAAGTATTTTATTTTTCTAGCTATATGATATACCATTTTGCTAATATTGTTTGGCTAATCATCTCACCACTGTTGGTCATATAGGCTTTTTCCAAATTTCCACTATTAGAGGTAGTCTGCTGAACACACCACTGTGTAAAATGCTTTCTTTGGGGAGAAGGGGCAATGAAATGGGAAAAATGAAAGTGAAATTCCTTTTTTTTTTTTTGAAAGTGAAATTCCAAACAGGATTACAAGATCAAAGAGCTAGGCAGTTTTATAGCTTTTCTTACATATTGATTATGATATTTATCCTAAGTGTTGAGTTATTTAATTGCTAAAAGATGTATTAGAAGAGAAAAAGGTCTTACATTTTAAATTTTAGTTTCTCTATATTAATAAGACTATTATTCATCATTATATAATCCAGACAAGGTTTCTTTTCTATTCAATAACATTTTTTTTTTTTTTGGACAAATTGTTCACACTTTTCCTTATACCCAATTTCTATATGGATCTTTCCTTATTAAAGAAAAATAGGTTGAAACCTCTTTGAAAATCTAAATTATGATATAAAACATAAGGAAATTAGGCAGATATGAGGGGGTCAAAAGGGTCACACAAAAAACTCAGAAATACAACCACTTCTGTTGTAAGCCTGGCAGAGTTTTCCAATTTTGATGATTTAGAAAGCAACAATGTCTAATAAATTTCAAACACAATAGGATGAGGCAAACTTATCAATATCTTAGCTCTATCTTTCTGGAAAACTAATATATTTCCTCAATTTAAAAAGATATTTTCCAAATAATTGGGCAAAACGCAAATTTTCTCTCTTAACTAAAACCACAAAAATAAAATGTTATTTCTCCTTTAACTTACTAAAGAATCCTATGATCTAAATAATAATGAGAAAGATAAAATTTAAAAACTATATACTTCTAATTTATCTCAACCAGATGTCTCACTTTAAACAAATCTCAGGTAGATAATTAAGTCTAACTCAGCAGGATCTAAAGGATGTTGAGACTTTTTAGAATAATTTGCTAAATGAAGTAATGGTACCACTAAGTGTGCTAGAACAAACTCAAGAAAACTATTTTTCTCTCCTTATATTATTATTATTTTTTTCTCCTTATATTATTAACTATAAGTGGAATCAGTTGTCTGGCAAAAATAAACAGTCTAGATTTTATAAGACTATAAATCTTCCAATACAATGAGTAGCTCAATGGCAAAAACTCTAAGAGGTTAGGAAAGCTTTTATAATGGAATGTTGACAACGGGTAAGGAAATGGGATAATTCTTCCTTGTTGCTTTGGTGGAAAGGCCCCGCAGAGAAAAAATCCTCTAAAGAAGTGAAGTATTTGTATGGATCCATGTTAAATCCTCTATCACACAAATGTTTCCATCTTTAGCAATGGCATTCATGACAACCAAATGTCCATATGGAATACAACCTTTTTGTTATTAGAGTCATTATTATAGATATAAAGGTTGATGATGAGTAAAAGAATTGTTTTGACTCTAAATACTATTTTGACAGTGATATGTTCTTATGAAGATCAAAATTAATACTCTATTTGGCAATAGTGAAGAAAGCTGAGAGGCAATGAATCAGTCAAAATGGCTATCACTATCGCTAAGGTCAGGCTTTAATTATTAAGAAAGTCTCTTGGGTCCTTACTCTGAGTCCAATTCTTATAAATATTGTTACTTGTTTTGTAATTTATAGTGTATCAGCTAGGCAAATACATGGACAAACACAAGAAACAACAGGCGGACAATGAGGAAAGAGAACAAAAGCAAAAATACAAACACGTACCTTAAAAATATAAAGGTCTTTTGGTAAATGTTTAATTAGAGTTACTGATATCAATACATTTTTAGGGTATCAGTACAATTATGGATATTCATAATGATCCTTGAGTCATCAAAAAAGGGTTAAAATTTTGTTCAATATAGTAAAAGGAGGCATGGAAGTTTCTCATTAAATAATTAAAATAAGAATTTTTTTAAAAAAGAAAGAAATTTAGTCCTAAAGTTCAGGTTTCAGTTATCTAGAAAATTCAGTTAAGTAAAACACTTTATTCCCAAATGACAGAATGGCAGACAAATAACCTAGTATTTAATATTACTATAAATATTCAATAAAGTTAATTTCTACACCATCTATGACAATCAGTATTAGCTTCTGGAGAAAAATAAGGAATGATACTAAAATGTAAACATTTACTGTCTATTGCTACCTTTATGCTTTGGGGCCATTATAAGCTGTCCATGAAAACAACCTTTTAGGCAGTTCAAAGGTAAACAGCTTATATGTTAGTAATCTCAAGAAGATTATCCCTACTAAGTACAGTCCTAAGAATTTCTATTTCTTGAAGAACAGAAAACATATTTTAAAACTAATATGTGGGGCACCTGGGTGGCTCAGTCGGTTGAATGTCCAACTCTTGGTTTCAGTTTAGGTCATGATCAGCATCCTGCACTCAGACCAGAGTCTGCTTGTCCCTCTCCCTCTGCTCTTCCCCTTACTAGAGCTCTCTCTCTCAAATAATAAATCTTAAAAAGAAAAAACTAATATGCAAATACTAGGAGTCATGGACAAGTTAAAAATTTAGAGTCACAAAATTTAATTAAACCCCATATGTAACCTGAAATTTTCTTATAAACATGCCTTCAAAGACTACAGTGTTAAGTATTTGTAATCTGTGTTTTCTTTTACCCTTCTAATCATTTCTGTAAAGGAAGGCAGTATGTGTATACCTCCTATCACTAATGTAAGTGATGTGGAAGGCTTTACAGAAAAATTCTAGGATGCTTGCAGAAGTCTTTTTCTCTTACAATGCATGCTATAATTACATAAATCTATTATGCATAAAACTATTCATTAAAAACAAATAAAACACTAATTTATAATATGGGAACAAGTTCAGATGCATATGTTATGTTTACCTGCAGCATAAAAAACAATTAGCAAATATATTTAACAATTCTATTTAGATTCATGAAGAATAGACAACTCACTAAAAATAAACAGCTTCTGCAAAAATTATAATAGCCTGATTAAAAGAAGAGAATCAGTCCTTTATGAGGATATAATATCAAATATACTAAAAATAACTTTGTTGAGAAAATATTCTAAATGTAAAATGTTGTTTGAGAAATATATTACAGAGGTAAATTTTAAAACAACCCCTGGTGTTCCATATCAAGTAACTGCCCATATACCAAAGTATGTGTACATACACCACACACACATACACACACACGAACACAGAAGAATTTAATAAGGATTTAAACCATTTTTAATAGAAATATTTCTAAAAATATACAGTTTTCTGTATTCTTGGATTGTACATTGAACATAATGTTTTCCTGTTAAGTAATGGCTTATCACTATAAACAGTATTCTCTTAGACTATACTGATATTTTCAGGGATATCACATGAAACTTCTGAAATGCTTAAGGCTGTTTTACACCTATATTAAATAACCTCAGAAGGTTGTATTTTTATGGCACTTAAGTCTCCTCCCTTCAGAGTGCTACCAATATGTCTTTTCTAAACAGCATATCAAATGACTACCACAAATCTGCTGATATGAAGCTTGCTGTATCACTATCTTTATTTTATACATAATTCTAGATTAATAGGTTTGAGCAAAGACCTAACTAAAACTGAGTGGCTTCATGGCATTCCTAAGACATAAAATAAAGGGATTTTTAAAAAAATGATTTATTTTCTTCAGTGCTTCAAGACTTCCCTATTTATTTACTGATGTATAATTGTGTTTCAAATCTGTAATATCACTGAATGTCAGTTAAGTAAGTATTACTGATTTAATAGCATAACTGAGTGTTTTACCAAGTGTTGAGTGAATAAATATAATGGTATATACTCTACACTCTCAGAGAACAAAAAATGAAGCTAAAATTGTGAATTTTGAATATACAGTGAAAGTTTAAAAATGACCTCTAGCTAATAAAGGTGTTTTAAGAAGACATACTGTTAAATATATATAAAAAACATCTGGGGCAGGACTAAACAATTTATATCTGTTATTTATGTCACAGTTAACTAAAGTTTTTATTTTACTAAGTGATAAACTTCCATTAAAAGCATATGCTTATTAACTAAGAATATTTGCAAGGTAAGCATTATCCAAAAAACTACCAGTCAGAAAACAACCAACCAGTATATTGGGAAATATCTACAACTATACCTGATATAAACCAGGCAAACAAATTAAATTACTTGCCTTGGTACCATTTTTTTCTATGAAAAATGAAAACTAGACCACACAGGAGAAATAAAAGGAACAATGTTTCTATTTTTCATTGCAAATTTTTATGTAATCCAGAGAACAAGATTTTTTTTAAAAAGCTTTAGAAAAAAGCAGGAATAAGTTTTAATGCTGACAATAACAGATAGAACTTTTGGATCAACACCTACCGATTTTTTTCTACTGTTTTCCAGATCTTTGAGTTCATTCTCGATTTTTGTGATTAATTCCCTGAGTTCATCAAGATTAGTGCAAATAAGCTAAAATAAAACACAAAAACACAGCTTGATAACACATAATATAAAACACCCAAAATGTGGTAACAGAAGTTGTTTTAACATACACTAAATTCACAATTATTTGTATTTGTCATAGCAAAAAGCAAAGAAAGCCCCACAAATTTATGTTTTAAAAGATATTACTTTTATAATGTATAAACTCCAGGCTTAGTAAAAATAGCTGAAATTTCAACATTGGTGGTTTCATACCACACCCCCCTGTCTCAGCTTGCTTTATAATCCAGGTACTTTCTTAACATTATTAACTCTCAGCCCAGAATGACAAAGATCTGGAAACTCACCCTAGATTTCACAGGTTACTGAATCACCTTTAAGAATCATCATCAGGCAGTCTCCTAGTTGGTGAATAATGCAAACTTGGAGAACTGTCTTTATACCTTTGCTTTGGTTTGCTAACTATACACGATTAAACTAATTGTATTGCTGTTGGCATTGCTCAGAAAAAAGGATTTCCATGGTCTGTAATATATTCAAAGAAGTAAATGAAATTAAGTACACATTCTTAATATCATCTTAGTAGTCTTTAATAAAACCATCTCCATAGATAGCAAGTATTTCCTCTCACAATTTTGCGGCTCATTTTACTTCACCTTGGTAATTTTGGCAAATCACCAAAATAATTGGGTTTTAGTTATGAATAATCAAACTAGTTTGGCTTAACTACTAAAGCTTTAAACAGTGAAGTGTCAGCAACAACAAAAATATTAATTACTACATTTTAGTTCTTGTAAAATTATATGGAGTTCCCCCTAATATATTTAACTTTTTTCCTAAAATAATTTAAATTCATATTTAAAAAAATCTATTATGAAAAAGAAATAGGTTTCTAGAACAAAACTACAAGCACATAAAGAGGAAAAGTTTTAGATTAATGAAAGTCTTGTAATGCTTATACTGCGATAACTTTTTTGAAATTCTACATTTATAAAACTATTAATCATCATAAGATTTTATTATTCCATGTTTGTGACATTCATTAATCTTTGTGTAAGGGTACTGTTTTCCTAAAAGGCATATTTCTTGTAAGAGAAAACAAAAACAACAAAAGAAGTTACAGCAAGATCATTCCTAGTGACTACTGTGACAAAAATGGGAAAGCAGGACTCCTTTAAACTTCCTTTATTAGATTAAACCATATGAAATCACTGATATGCCTTTGATCTACATAAGTGGCAATATATGGCCTACTCAATCTAATAGGCTAAGAAAAAATATCACAGATATTATAAATTATAATTAGTATTAACAATTATTATTAGAAATGTTTACATAATTTCAAACTCACAGACCTGACAATGCAGAGAAAATATGCATAAGTAACCCAACTTAAATAATTCCAGAGTAGAAAACAGTTCACAATAATAGTGCTACTGCTATTTATTATAAATTACACATTGCCATTTGCCAAATCTAGAGGTATAGAAGAAATGCTGATAGGCAGGGGACTGGACAACTATGTAATTCCTCTAAAACTTGATAATGTCTTCAACTTCTATTTTGTTGGCCCTACATCAGGTTTTCAGTAAGTACTCAGCAGGAACTAAAACTTCCCATTGTATAATTTGCTATTTTTGATTGTCCTGTCAAATTTGCCCCAGAGCTTGCAGATGGTTACATGCCTTTTTACTGAACTTGGTGCACTAATTAATATCACAGCACAGATTCCTCATTTGCACGCATGGCAAAGCTCAGAGTTGTTTTTACTTGCATCTTAGGTATCTCATTATACAAAGAATAAAGGTACATTTTGCATATATATATAGTTTGTAGAAACTTACAGTAACAATGAAAACATACACCATTACAACTAGACACACTCTAAGACACTTAAAACCTTTCAATTCATGGGATCAACAAATAATATTTCATTTGAAAGAAGAGGTAACACAGTTCTGAAGGCAGATTTCCACAGCTTAACAGCTAGGTAAAACAGTACGTTGAAGTGGCTTACCTAGTTAGTAAGTTGTACAAAATCAATGCTTCTCCAACTTTAATGTGCATAAGAATCACCTGGGAATCTTGTTAAAATAGAGTTTTTGATTTAGTAAGTCTGAGGTGCGGACCTGAGATTCTACATTTCTAACAAGTTCCCAGGTATGGGCTGCAGATCATACTTTTAAGCAGTAAAGGTACTAAATGATTATGAATTCCAAATCTTCATGGCTCTTGAAACATTATGGTACTATGTAGCTAAAGAATATGAAGATTCAAAAAGACTAATTTCCAAATAGGGGATGAAATACTGATTTAAATGCACAATGATAAGATAAATATTCCTTAAATGACATGACTCAAATATAAATTTTGCTGAATTTGAGGGTGAAAATATTTTTTAGCAATATTTACTTTGAATTTCTCTTAAAATGAGTTAATAGCTATATAACAACTTATAATCTCTTTCTATACTCTCTACAATTAGATATGATATACACCTAGTAGAGATACTCAACATATAGAGCCAAGTAAGGTCTGAGAAAATTCTTGTATAAGAACATAATTTTTTTTTTTTAAGATTTTATTTATTTATCCATGAGAGACACAGAGAGAGAGGTAGAGAGACACAGGTAGAGGGAGAAGCAGGCTCCATGCAAGGAGCCTGACGTGGGACTCAATCCTAGGTCTCCAGGATCACGCCCTGGACTGAAGGTGGTGCTAAACTGCTGAGCCAAAAATAAATAAATAAATAAACTGCTGAGCCACCGGTGCTGCCCTAGGAACATAATTCTGATTGTGTTACTAACACTGAAGGAAAAAAATAATCTGATTCATGTCAATATACCCTCTACTCCTTCTCTTTTACTAGTAAGGCGTATGTGTGGCCTTTAAACTCGACTCAGCTTCAAATGGGTGCTTTTATAAACAGAATCAATCCAGAACTTCACCTATATAAGGGAGAACAGATGCATTTTTTTTGATCAAGGCAAAACATTTTATTAAAACATCCTTCTTGTTGCCTTGAATTTGGAAAAACCAATCTGAGACTCAGGGCCTCCAGGGGTGAAAAGGAAAGCTCCCCAGTAGATCAGATTACAGTTGGATCACACTGCCAACACACAAGAGAAGGCTTTTCAGTCATACTGCAGAAGTTACAATAAGAATCACCCAGGAAAACCTCTTGAAAGCTATCACACTCTTCCTCAAGTTAACTTTTCACTTGAGGCAACCCATTACAAAGCCACAAAACCATCAATCTTAGAGCTGAAAGGACTAAAAATATGTAATTTTTAGACTAAAAAGGTTACCTCTCCACTTCATATATGAACTAATTAAAACTAACAGAGGCAAAGTATAAGATGACACACTGGTAGAGGAGACCACAGAATGTAGGACTCATCCACCTCCTACTCTATCATGTTCTTTAAGGAGTCTTTCTAAACAAAACAAAAAAATCTAGGAACTGAACATGTATAACAGTTTTAGGATTTAATTTATACCTAAGCTTTCATTTCTATTATTTCATTTCTATTAGTATTCTAGTGGTAAATATCTTCAACTCAAGAAGCAGGAATGTTTATATACAGAGGGAGAGGGGAGGTCCTATAGAAGTAAAAAGAATTCCATGACACATCTCAGAAAAATTACAAGATTAAATCATTTCTTACTTTAGCATTACTTCAAACTAGAAATTGTGCTCTTAGGGTTTATACTCAATAGATCTGAGAGGTATTTACTTCATTTGTTCCAAAAAGGACATAGGTAGCATACAAAACTAGAGCAATAGAGCAAATCATATTAAAACACAAGGGGAAAGTAATGCAGAAGTCAACATTAATAGGTGCAAACTGGACCTCTCATTCAGTATCATGCTAATACAGCAAACCTACACTTTATTATAAAAATTATAAGCAAAATATTAAATTCATGGTATAAATTTAAATTTCATATTGTATTTAAACTAAAATTACATTAACATCTTAAAACTATGAGGACAGGAAAATTCCTTCTCATTCCTTATGATCACCATACCAAGGAGAATGACTGCTTCAAAATCTGCAAATGCAGTATTGTGTGATGTGAAAAGTAAGTCTGATTAACAAGATGTTTATATTTATTAATGAGATACGTTTCTCTCAATGCACAATATTTAAAAATTGAAAGAATTTAAAAAGGGAAGTAAAGCCCATCCTGTTAGAAATGAAAAAGATGAAGCTGAAAACATTTACATTAAGAGGTAGCAATTCAAAATAATAATATAATCAAAAGGTCCTTAACACAGTGAAGTAGTTGAACTCTAACTTTAATTTTTCTAACTTTAATTTTTCATTTTGTTACACTGAGGGCCTCAATTTGTTACTTTATTTCATATCTTTTATTTTATTTTTAAGATTTTATTTATTTATTCATGAGTGACACAGAGAGAGAAGCAGAGACATAGGCAGAGGGACAAGCAGGCTCCTGCAGGGAACCCAATGAGGGACTTGATCTTGGACCCTGGGATCATGCCCCGAGCCAAAGGTAGAGAGGCTCAACCGCTGAGCCACCCAGGCATCCCTATTTCATATCTTTTAGTTTTGCCATTGGTTAAATGGAGATACAGTTTTTTTCAGAGGTATGTCAAGGATCTGTGAGTTTATGCTTATGTTTGAAAACAATACTAATACATAAGTCTTAGCAGCTGGATTCTGGATTTCCTCTGCAAAATAGGCTTTACAGCAAATCATACGTATACTACAGTAGCGAGTATGCATTACATTCAAAGATCTTGGTTACCAATGAAAAGCAAAGTCAAGGTAACTAAGGCTCTCACATTATTTTAGAAACTGACCTCATTGAGACTTGACACACTAAGTTTTAAAAATACTTTCTATGACTTTGTAACAATTGCATACAAAATGAAAATTCACATAATATTAGATTCCTCTTTTAAATATTAAAATAAAAGGCTTTTGGCAAAAATTAATTTTATGAAGAAAATTGATATTTAGTTTTCAGTTTAACAGTCTTATAAAACTGATTTTAAAAAGTCAATTTAACAAAGTCGTAATTGTTAAAGATGATATCAAAGCTTAAATCACCAACATGCTAAATACTATAAATAAAAATATTTCCTAATTTTTTTGCAACTACTACTAAATAAAAAAAATCTAAAAATTCCCCTACATGCCAACTATATAACCACTATAACACTACAGTAGGGCTAAGCATAAGTTTTCCCTTTGATTAGACATAATGATGCAAATAATATTACTTGGTTTTTCACTTTTCAAATTCTTGCAGGCTTAATCATGACATTTCATGATTTATGAAACATGACCAACTTCAAGATTTCAAGGTCTTAAGTAGCTGAAAAAAGTGGTAAAGGTCAATAATAGATGCTTTTAAGCCAGTTCTTAGTTGATTTTCCTACTCATAACACTATTTATGTCTGAAGCACCTGACATGCTTTTTTGAAAAAAATAAGAATAAATAAAATAGTAAGCTCTATCATTTAATCCTCACAATACCCTATGAAGTAGGTACTATTATTACCTGACTATACAGATAAGGAATTGGAGGCACAAAGGGGTTAAGGATACAGAGTTAGTGGTAAAGCTGGCATTAGAACCTATATCGCCTGGTCCCATAATCCATATGTTTAACCACTATGCACATTACTGGTATCCACCTAGATCCACTGAATCAAGGATGAAATCTTGGAAGATAAACCCAGGAATTTTCATTCTTAATAAAGGCATTAGATTATTTTTATGCTATCTAAAGTTTGAGAATCACTGACATAACTCTTGGAATAAACGGCACAGATATGGTTAGTCCTTTTATAATACACACAAAAAAACAGATCCAATCCACCATTTGAATATCTATAGTGTATACCTTAAATAAAGGTGGGATAATTATCTTCTTAAACTGAGATACAGATATTAGGTATACATGTAAGTAAACATGGATTCCTCCTAAGCAAATAGGCAGACAAGGTTAATTTCTAGCTTTAAAAAAAGTCAACAAAAACACTACCAAATTAAAAAGTAAATGAGGGGTTAGGGTGACTGGGTGACGGGCACTGAGGGGGGCACTTGACGGGATGAGCACTGGGTATTATGCTATATGTTGGCAAACTGAACTCCAATTAAAAAAAAAAAAAGTAATTGAGGCCAAAACAGGATTCACTCATTAGACTTAACAAAAAATAAACTTCACAATTTAATTCCTCAACACATTTATCTCTTAGCATGTTTTTAGAATATATACTACAAAGAAAACCTTCCAGCAATATTTTTCTATAAAGTATTTTTATATTTAATGCTAGAAATGTGATCTTTAAAGAACTTGGATAAAATGAATAATTTGCAGGGGCACCTGGGTGGCTCATTTGGTTAAGTGTCCGACTCTTGGTTTCGGCTCATGTCATGATCTCAGGGTTGTGAGATCAAGCCCCACATCAGGTTCCTTGCTGGGCATGGAGACTGCTTAAGACTGTCTCTCTCTCCCTTTCCCTCTGCCCCATAGCCCCCCCCCCCGACACCTTTCTCTCTCTCCTTCTCTATTAAAAAAAAGAAAAAAAGAACAATTTGCAGAATCTGAAATGCTTTTGCGAAGGAAATAAATTCACTTCTTTATTATATAATAATCAGTTTCTTACATGTGGGGAATTTCCAAATAATCAAAGAAACAAACTATATAAAGTTATTTTGAAAGGCAAAACTGTAGGTTTCATCCATAACAAAGTTTACTAGTAACTAATACTGTCTTATCTCCTGTTCTTTATTTGAAGCAAATGATGTATTTCCTAGGAGACAGCTGTCAATTTTCATTTTTGAGTGATACCATGGTATTTGTATTATAAACTAGGCATAAGAACCAGTTCTCATGAGTCTATTCCCCATCCTAACCACACACACACTCTCTCTCTCTCTAGGACACCTTAAGAACCAGGAAGGGGATTTTACTTATTTATTTTAAACACCTCAATTTGGCAAAACGCATACTTTCACTTTAAGTTTCTGAGAGTGGTAAGCAAATGGTCAGTAACTGACAAAGCATCACTTAGTACTGTGCCTTTCTAATTTTTTTGCTCATGACCCATAGTCAAAAATATATTTTACGTTGCATGCAAACACAACATCAAAACCAAACTTTCATGAAACAATATTACCCTTGCTATATCTGACACAATCATAATTTCTTTTCTATTTTAACTGTTAGTTTAAAAAAGGAATGCTGGTCATGTAATCCACTAGATTATCATGCCTCACTAATAAATACCATTTGCCATTTTAACACTGTCTATGCCACTTATAACATATGAAAGTCCATCCACTAAGACAGGAATGGAGACAAGTATCAACAGCAGGCCAGATCTCTTCTGAGATTTATATCCCTGGACCAATATTTTAAGGGATTGAGAGGGAAAGTGAATGGGAAAAATAGCATAGCAGAGGCTATGATGATATCAGTGACAGAATGACCATATACTATTCAAGTACTGAATGAGAGATACAAACAATAGAAAGGCCTCCCAGTAAAAACAGTAAATACATATTTTTCACTAAATATTCTGTAACCAAGGTTACATTATATAAAATGATTTTGTAAAAATGTTTTTAATTCATTCTAAGATCATTAAAAATATTCTATCATAAAAAACTAAAAGAAAATGTCTATTTTCTTTCACTGCTTATTTAAAAATATTAAATTTTTACTAATCAACTTCTATAAAAACACTTCCAAAAATAAGATTTTTACTGAAAAGTAGGTCTACATTTTTGAATAAATATATTAAATTAACATTACAAATTACCAATATTTTCATAGTTATTACTCCTTTATTTTTTTTCTTGACTTGAGACCGACAAAAATTAATTTTAACATCACTTTTATTTTTTGGCAATTAAGTGTTAGGTTATAAAACCTTTGGAACTGGATTGGACACAGTAATACAAAGAAATTTTTTAAAAAGAATCATTTGAAGAAAATACATCTTTTATAAAACAGGAAATAAAAGTATTATTTAGAGTTAGATTCTCTATCCTAGTACCAGCTACAAATGAAAAACTCTTCACATAATAATATAACAAATATACTTTTTTATTTTTGCAGAAATATTTAAAGACCATTCAATTAAATGTTACTTAGTATTCTTTCTGAAGTTCATATATAGCTAAGAGTTGAAAGATTTGTTTTGAGCTAATACATCTAACCATTTCTACAGTGTTCAAATAAATGAAAGTAAATTGCCTATTTACAATTACGCTTTGTTCTTGAAGAGTTTCATGTACACATTTATTTTCATATATAAACACAGAATATATAAATATATAAATGTATAGAATTTATAATATATAATATATATTCTATTAAACTACTTCTGCAAAGCAATATAGCATATTAAAAAAACCAAAGAAATTTTTGGCTATCAAGGACAAAAACAGAGGTAAAAAATATTGAAGATTAAATCTTAGCTATGCCTTGCACTTGAAGGGAAAAAAGTCAAAGATGGAAACATTTCATTGAAAGTATGTGTGTTACAGTGGAATTTAGCCAATCTCTTGAGGAGCAATATAAACACTAAAACAGAAATTTAAACTAAAAAATGCTAAGACAAAATTGAAACATTACCTGAAATTCTGGTACAGTAGGTGACTTTGTGACAGTTTTCCTCTTCTTTGTGATTGCTTTTTTAGATATGGATTTTTTTCCTTTCAAGATTAAAAGAGAAAAGCTTCATAATACTGTTTATAGCACTTCATTAACAAAAAACAAATTACATAGAACCTTGAAAGTTAAAATATAACAGATGGTTGCTAGTGAGTCAAATAAAAATGATGAATCAAAACAAGTCCTAGTAAAAGCAAACATTAAACTATAACTACCTGTAACAGACATATTAACAAACACGGGTTTCTTTACATATGAATGAAACTATCACAATCTGCGATGACTTGCACAGTATCAGAATTTACTGTAATAAGATTTGGCAAAAAAATGTCACATTACTACTGCTTAGTTAAAATCTAATTCACAACTTAAAATGATATTACATAAGGAAAAAAAAAAACTTACCTTTTAACAATGACTTCCACAGTTGGAAACTTGCATAAAACTATACTCTGAAGACTATGGTCTTAAGCCAACCTAATGTGAAAATCCTCTCAGCAGCTTAGGAAACAAGGTTTTTCTATCCCTTTAGCTCTGCACTCACCTAATGGGCTGGGCTGCCTTTGAAAGTATTCAATAACCAGATTTAAAACAAAGTAAAGATATCCCTTTAAAAAGTGCAACTAGTCATTTGTGCAATCAGAAAACACTGGGGAAAAAAAATCCACATTCTTGAAGAAATCTAATTCATACCATATACTGAAGTATATCTATTCTGGTGTATTTAACATGACAAAAGAGATACTATATGCATATAATCTCTATTTTTTGAAAGGAACATCTTAAATTATGTTTTGTTTCCACTTGCATTTAGCAAAATCAATAACAAACTGGCTGTTAATTATTCTACAAACATGAGATACAGGGCACTGGACAACTGATGGGGAAAACAAAGAATTATAAAATGGAAACCCTGTACTGCAGGAGATGAAAATCTATGTAGGGGAATAAAAAATTAACCGGAAACACTTAAAAGTTAATTTTAGTCCACAATCATTTGTAAACTAAAACCAGTTTAAAAGTTACTATTTTTTGCAGAAGGGAAAATGAGTACACAAAGTAACTCTGCTCAACACAACCCCTTTGCTCCTTTCTAAGTATTCTATATAGATTATGATCTGTCATGCAAACAGTCCATTTGATTGCAACATTTTATTCAACTTGTAGGCACAATTCCATTTACAATATAATTGTATTTTCTTCTGTATTCCCTTTTTAACCATATCACAGAACTATAATTTGATAATTTCTAACTTTTGACTCAATCAAATGCATGTATACTATGTCCGAACTACTACAAATTTTGAGTTACTGAGGTTCACATGGATTTTACTGTCTTATTCTAATAAGTATCAACTGCTGCCAAACGACATTTACTTTTAATTAAAATGACCTGTCATATTCAAAACCCTTATCACTATTATTTGTTTCTGTGCTTACACAGAACCTATACTAAAATTAAGCTTCTACAAAATTAGGTTAGGGAGTGGTCGGTTTAACCAATATTTAGGGAGAAGTGATTAAATTCCTGGTATCTCTATAATATAGCTAGAGTAATTTCTAAACTGGGTGCAATAGATACATCTGAAGGTATCTCATGACTCCAGAGAGAAGAATGCCTTTCCTCTATAAACTACCATATTTTAAAGTTCATAGGAAAAGATTTAATCACCTCACTGAGTCTGGGAAAGTTATAGAAACAATTTGAAGGAGATGAAATCCTTCCTTATCCTCCCCTCCCCCTCCTCACAGCACTGTTCTAATTAGCTTTTTAAAAATCATTTGATTTTGTTTTTACTCATAAGCACAAGAGGTCACCCTTGATATTCCCAATAAATTCCATATTGTAGCCTCATAGGCACTAATATCAGGTACATTTTCAGTTAATTCTAGAAGTACTCTTATTTTAATGGATTAAGCACCTCAAATGGTTACTGGGTATTTCCTTTCACCATATCATTAGTATATTTATTTATTTTTTATTTTTATTTTTATTTTTTTCATTAGTATATTTAAATGTGATTAAGTAAACAGAAGTAGTATTCTGGTTTAAGCTTGAGTTTTGGAACTAAACTACCTGAGTTTGAATATCAGTTCTAATCAACTATTAGCTGCAAGTTACTTTATTTCCTTGTGTAGTTTTTTTTTTTCCTTGTGTAGTTTCTTGTGTGTTTCTTTTTTTTTTTTTTTCTTGTGTGTTTCTTATCTAGAAAACAGAGATAATGATATCACCTACTTTCTTTATGAGAATTAAAGGAATTAAGACATGTAAAGAACTTAGACTACTGTTAATCACATGGTTAAGTGATTGTTATCTCCCTTAGGTAAGCCATGATGATAAAGGTCTAAACCAAATATTATCTTTAACCTTCTTCAAATTCTTTTACTAACTTACTCCTGCTCTTAGCCCTTCTTGCTCATATGTCCTCTGTGCTACCACTCTACTTTGTATGTATATTAGTGTAACATTTATCATGCAGTATTATAATGATTTGTGTTTCTCGTTCTTACTAGGCCGAATTATTAACAGAAATCACATTATTCATTTTGTATTTACAGCATTTTTCATTAAAGAAGTTATGAGAAATGATCCTTAAATAGAATAACCCTATTTTTCTATTTCAACAGAAATTTCACCAATCTGGAGATAGGAAAAGGAAAGGAGGTAATTGTCTATAATTCTTAGGGCCCATCTGAGTCCATTATTTTTTTAATAAAGAAAACACTGACAATAAATAGTTTACACAATTTACCAAAGAGTTTTATAACATGATCTAAGAGTGGTAGTAAGAACACTAACATTTATTGAGAGCCTATTATATATCAGACATTTAGCAAGATAATTTATGTAAACTATCTCAGTTAATTCTCAAAACAATCTTCTAAGGTATGCAATACCTCACTTTAATGTGGGATAACAAAATTTAATGTGGGAAGATAAAAAATATTCCTTAAGTTACCCAAGTGTTACACTGTAAGTAAGCACCATAGCCAGGGATTCTAACTCCAAAGTCCAAGTTCTTTCCATTATGTAATTTACCTCTTGAAAATCATGGTTACCATTTATTGATTCCTATCACATGCCATGCACTATGTTAGTAGTATGCATTTGCTATTCCAATTAATCTCTGTTAATGATTGTAGCAAGGTAGGTATTACCTCATTTTTCATAGATAAAGAAACAGACTACCAATAAGGTAAATAAACTGATAAAGGACTTGTAGCTAATAAGCACTGGAACATATATTTGCACTAGATCTGTCTCACTTCAAAGCTGTGCTCTTTTTATGATAAAATACTGCATTCCTTCAAATGTTCTGCAGGAATGTAATCTGCTTCTGATTGATTTTCAGCATCTCTTTTGGTGAGAAGATTTGCATATACTATTAATATCTTCATTCTATACCCTCATAAGAATTTGAATTCAAATTTTCTGTATTCTTCAGTAAAAATCTGCTCTTCCTTTTTATTATACTACTTTTAAAATGGAGCATGGGAAACTACAAAACCACATAGCCTTATTTGGTAATCTGTTTTTATTCCATGGCAAGATATATACAGGCAAGTTACATACTGCCCCCCAGTGGGCTTCCATTCCTCTACCAAGAGCTTGATCATATTACCCACCTCCACCCCCCACCTCCACTGCCCTAAGTCACCTGGTCCCATAAAACAGATTACAATTCTCAGATCTAGGATTGTACTAAAGTCAGAAGTCACTTTAAAGCATTTACAGAATTTCAACACAATTCTTGGGCCTAACACATAGACATGGGTAATATAGTTTTAAGAAGCTTCCTTAGGCTGCACTTGAACACTAATTACTAGGCCATATTAAGTTTTCCTTATCTATTTTCCAGGCACAAGTTGACATATGGCCTAGTAATTAGTGTTCAATGCAGCGTAAGGAAGCTTTTTAAAACCATAACCGCTATAGTAAGGAAGCCTGACTTGACAGAAAAACAATATAACTAAAAATATATTTTACATTTTAACTTAGACTCAGAATTCCAGTCTTTCAGAATGTGGGGATACACCTCTTAACTAGAAAAATGAAGATGTGCCTCAGTTTTTTAATTCTATAAAATCTATATATTGGAGAATAACAATAGCATTTAGTGGAGTTTTTATGAAAATTAAATGAGACAATATGTATAAAAGGCTTAGACTATTGCCTGGTATACAGTTAGCATTACAAATATTAGCTTTTGAAGAGGAAAAGAGCACAAAGCATTAAAGTAAAAGGACAAGGTGTTCTATCAGTTCTTTCATTCTCTTGTATCTTGGCACCTTAAGTTGGTCCTCTAAAAATTTTCCTATGTGTATCGAAAGCCACATAGAACCTGTAGTTAGGTTCTATAATGTTTATCAACAAAATACTGTGAAATTTCTTATAATAATGGGCCTGGATGTGATCAAATATTGCAGATTACATTGCTGTCTCAGTTATTCCCTATAAAGAAGCTTACTGCTTTTTGTACATTAAGTCTTATTTTAAGCTCATTTCCTTGCACTGGGCACCTGGTGCAATTATTTAAAATAGCACTGCCTGCCCAAAAAGAGATCACCCCAAATTGGCATATTCTTCTCATCATTCAAACTGCTTCTAAAACCTCAACTTTGCAACTTTTTCCTTAAGCTTTTCTGTGTTTTTTTTTTCTTCAGTGATACCAGCTTAATTATACCTCCACACTTATGCTCGTATTAGTAACCAATTTTCATTTATCCCATCCCCATTATTTTTCAGTCCTTTATCCTCCGTGAAACCTTCTGAGACTACGATAGCACACTGATTTACCCTCTGCTTGATCTTTTATTATATACTTAACAATTATTAAAACAAATTACTTACCATTTCTGAACCTTAGTTTACACACTTATGAAAGAATAACACCAATTGTCTTACTTATTTTAAGCAGTCTAGAGAAGATACCACAAAATGATTTCATTAAAAATAATGACCATGTGAGGAGGGGGAAAAGACCCTCCAAACCAAATTGGTTTAAACGAATAACTTAAAACACAGTAAGCTTTTTCTAACAATTGATGTATATTTAATCATTTTGCCTATTTTTTCAGATTTTATAAAAAGCTTTCTAACTTTTAAAATCTACTTGATTTCAGCCAACTCTACCTGCTCTACACAATCTATAACAAAACATCAAAAACAACCAAAAGGTTGGTAAATAACTACAAAACACACATGACAGAATCCCATGCAGTCATTTAAAATGCTACAGAAATCTGTTTATCACACAAAGATATTTACAGTATATTGTTATGCACAAAATAGACCGTAAAATGGTATGTATTAATCCAATCCTATTCAAAAATAAAAATGCTTGAAAAGATACAAAAGACATATTAAGGGGTTAAGCTCAGTTGTATCTGAGTTAACCATATTATGTGTATTCATGTATTTATTCAACAGATTCTTAATGTGTTGTGCTAACCTTCTGTCCTCAAGAATGTTATAAAATAAGAGAGACAATGATCAAAATAATCTAGAAATAAATGCAACCATTATAAATAAATTTTACAAATTTTATAAAGTAGAAGTATATGGTGCTATAAGCATGTACAACAGAAACTATTCCAATGTTTTTCTCTTCTATAATGTTTCTAAGAGTAAGAAACAGACTTAAACACTTGCCATCAGGGAAATACAAATCAAAACCACAATGAGATACCACCTCACACCGGTCAGAATGGTGAAAATTACAAGACAGGAGGATGTGGAGAAAGGGGAACCCCCTTGCACTGTTGGTGGGAATGTGAACTGGTACAGCCACTCTGGAAAACTGTGTGGAGGTTCCTCAGAGTTAAAAATAGAACTACCCTACCATCCAGCAATTGCACTGCTGGGGATTTACCCCAAAGATACAGATGCAGTGAAATGGCAGCACACCTGCACCCCCCCAATGTTTATAGTAGCAATGTCCACAATAGCCAAACTGTGGAAGGAGCCTCAGTGTCCATCGAAAGATGAATGGATAAAGAAGATGTGGTCTATATATACAATGGAATATTGCCATTAGAAATGACAAATACCCACCATTTGCTTCATTGGTCTCATTCATTTGGGGAATATAAAGAATAGTGAGAGGGATTATAGGGGAAAGGAGAGAAATGAGTGGGAAATATCAGTGAGGGTGACAGAACATGAGAGACTCCTAACTCCTAACTCTGGGAAACGAACAAGGGGTAGTGGAAGGGGAGGTGGGCGGCGAGATGGGGTGACTGGGTGATGGGCACTGAGGGGGGCACTTGGCAGGATGAGCACTGGGTGTTATGCTATATGTTGGCAAATTGAACTCCAATAAAAAAATATACCAAAAAAACCCAGGCTTAAATAACCAAATTAAAATGAACTGAAAAATTAAGAACTAGAAAGAAAACTCTGAAAAATAGATAAAAATGCTTAAAAGTTGCAAAACTGCCTCACAGTGCTCTAAAATTATCAAATCATTCTCAATTGATTTTTCTTTGTACTTTCTATTAAAAATTATCTCCCAGCTACTAAATGCAGAGATTCTACCAAAAATTAAAGCCTGTAGTAATTAATGTAAGATGGATATTAACTACACATAGAATTTAGTTCATCCTAAGTGAAGATTCGTGGATGACATAACTTATCCCATAGCATGTTCTACAAGAATGCTATTACTTGAAAAAAAAAAGTTCTATGTTCAAATAAACTTGAAAAATACCAGGTTAAACAAAACTAAACAGTTCCTTTTCTTCAAGACTTCCCAGTCCTTAAAACACAGGCCCAGAATCACCTATCCACAGTTCTTAAGTTCAAAGAGTTCTCAAAACTGGGACACCTGGGTGGCTCAGCAGTTGAGTGTCTGCCTTTGGCTCAGGGCGTGATCCTGGAGTCCTGGGATCAAGTCCTGCATTGGGCTCCCTGCATGTAGCCTGCTTCTCCCTCTGCCTATGTGTCTGCCTCTCTCTCTCTCTCTCTGTGTGTCTCTCATGAATAAATAAATAAAATCTTTTTTTTTAAATGGTTCTCAAAACTAAAGTTTTAAGAATAATTTATATGGTAGCAAAACCTGAACAAACTGTTCTACGGTTCTTTATCGTCTTTATCTCATTTAATCTATTCACACATTTTTCTGTAGAAATTATGTTTACTTACAGGTGCTACCCAAACTCAACAGGAGATGTAACTTACTAAACATATACATCATAATATCCTTCTATAATCTAATGATTTCTGAATTCCAAAACATACCCGATACAGGAGTTTTGTAAAGTGCATGGACCTGTACTAATGCACAAAGTGAACTTATCAGAGGAGGATTTCCACATTTTCCAAACTTGTCACCATGGAGCCCACTTTTAAAAAGACTGAAAGAGGAAACATTGAATTAGGGTTTGCCCAAAACTGACTGTAAAAAGCCACAATGTCTCACAACTAATAAAGGAGCCCAGGGCAAAGCCTCAGAAAGACAAGTGTAGAAAATGATCTAAAACAAATGTTTTGTTGTTGTCGTAACATTTTATGTAACACTGTTATAACAGAAGAGAGTTTAGTATCTGATAAAGAGAGAGAGAATGGGCATATGCTTACCCAGTACTATTAAGGGAAAAAGGAACTGTATTTGCCAGATTTAAGAATTTTTGTTACTGAAGACTTTCTAAAATTTGCTCTGAAGATAAAATTAGAAAGTATAGAGGCAAGTGTATTATTTTATTTCATACCTGTAAGACTTCTGTACCCACCTAAATAAACATGCTCAGAGAGGGTACATAAATAACTTGCTGAATTTGCTTCCAAGTTTTTTTTCATTCACTCTTCTAAAACTGGACATGAAACTCCCACAAATTTTCTCTCTGATCTACAAATATTCTGAACTTCCATTTAAAAAATGTGGTAACACTTTAATTGCTTACAATATAAATTCCTTTTAATCCAATGCCAAGCAGTTAATATTGGTATAGTCTGTATAGGAACTACATCAATATCTACCCCTGTAAGTCATAATCACCTTAGGTCATGAATAAACACTTAATAAAAGGTTTCAGATGACAATGGTAATAAATAATACAATATTGCATACTTATGTATGAACTAGACAAATAATTATAATTTAAAACAATTATTTAATATTTTAGAGGCTAACAATTCAAAGAGAACTTGCCAAATCAAACTAATTTATATAACTTAATGGGTTTTTATAAAAGTTAAAAGGCTTATTTCTCAAAGTTACTTTAAGCAACTGTAGTTTTTCATCACCTGGGTCAATGTAGACCACTTTGCAATTTTCAGTTTAACAAATTAAGCCTGTTAATAGTACTTTTATGCTTCCTTATCAATGATACATTACATATTATAAAATATATTTGATTGTATTTATTTAAATAACTAAGATATAACAGTGACTACATCAGCTAAACAAAATTCACTCCCTCATTTGCCAACTTATTATTGAATTATCTTTGTTACTGAGCAAAGACATAAAAACTGAAATCCAGAAATAATGATGATAAACCGAAACTCGTTTTAGTGAACAAGTTTTTCCCAACCAGACAACTTTTATAACTTTTTAATACATGGAGTTAATCATCTGTTTTTATCTCACATATCTTCTCGACAAACAAGACATAAACTGATTAAAAGGCAAGCAATAGGAAAAGCAAAAACATCTGAGTAAAGAAAAGACAGAACAACCAAGCATTGAAGTATTGGTTCCTATCATTTATGAGAAGTGGTTTTATTTTTTCTTAGTATTTTTTCTTAGTATACAAAACCTCTTCTGCTCTGGGTTTTAATCATGTGGCAAAATATAAAACTTCACCCCTTAAATACACACACACACACACACACACACGCACACTTTTCATTCTATTAGAGTCTTCCATGATGCCTAATTGAAAGAATAACATGAAGTATGCTTAAATGTAATCCTCACCCATTTGTGTTAGCTTACCGGATTTGTGCTTCTTGTGTTTTGCTTTCTTTTTGATGATCAGTAACTTATTCTGGATCTCAGGTTTGTAAGATTTGAATGCCAGAGAATGAAGACTTTCACGCTTTCTCTGTAAGTTTTCATTTAAAACATCTTTCAATTTCTTTTTTTTCTTTTTCTTTTTTTTTGCCCTCATTTTAGTTAACTTGATTTTCTTGTGACTCTGCTCTAACAGAATGTCCCTTACAACTTTGTGGCAGTTAATTTCTGGATGATCACTGTGACTTCCATTTACATGTATTTGGCAAGATTTTAGAGCATTTTCTTTTAATGGACTGGGTTCAGGCTTTACTCTGGAAGCTTCACCATATTTTTCTTGATTTTCTATAAACCTTATTTCACCTGGACTAAGAGGCTCTCCAAAGCCAGTAACTTCCCCTGGACTCCCTGGTTCCTCTAAATTTTCTTTATAACAATCAGTTTTTTTAATTTCACAGGGCCTGTGAATTCTAATTTCACAGCTAGATTTCACATCCATTTCATCAGAGATGTCATGATTATCCAAGTTCATTTTAGTAGAACCCCAAGTTGCATCAAAATTAAGTTCTTGCTCTTTCTTGAAGCCAGAGGACAGGCCTCTACTACACCTATGTTCACCATTGCTTGTACTGACATAGTCACACTTTAATTTCTCCAGTTTAATCCGAGGTACTCTTTGTATTTTAATGGGTGGAACTGGAAATTCTGGGGCCTGAAAAGGTCTCTGTTTATAAATCCGTACATCTGCACCACAAAACTGTGGAAAATGCACATAAGCATTTTCCAAATAATCATAACCAAGGATAACTTCCCTGCATTCATGAATAGGCTGTCCAAGTACAGCATCTTGAACTTCTTTTTGTGTTTCATAAACAAAGTCACAGAGACCCTTAAGTAACCACACTTTTTGGTAAAAAGGCAGTTCATGAAAAGGTTTTTCTTCCAATGGATTAACTTCTCCAAGAACTTTAAAAAACTGAGGACATAACCCAAGCTTTTCAGCACAGTTATCGGGATTTTCAGTCTGCCCTACAGCAGTGTACCACTGCTGTACTTTCTGCCTTAGTGCTGCTTCCCAGGTCCTATAAGGCAAAGTAGGTCTTCGATGTAAGGTAGGTCTGCGATGAGGAGGACTTAACAGAGAAGTCATTATTTTAGAAAGAAAAGCATTACACTGAGGCATTAGAAGACAACGTTCCAGTTCGTAAAAGACTATTTCTGGCAAATTTAGAATTTGCTGGGCTAAACAAAGAAAATGCCCAATAGCTGGAATTTCCCACAAGGTCTCCATACAAGTTGGAGCTGCTTGAGCTAGTAGTTTTCTTTCCCATTCTTCCATTTCCTTTTGACTAGCTTCTTCTGCTTCTTTTCTTTCCTGCTCCCGAAGCCTAAAGAAAATTTGACAAATTATACTCTTATTAAAATAGAAAATACTAAAAATACTAAGTTTTTAGTGTCACATTAATCTTCAGTTAACAAGGCAACTAGCTGTTCCAGTTTTTAGCATCAGAACAGTGTCCCATTAAGATGTACACTCTTTGTCTTCAGATGACGAAATATACATATAATTTGATCCTGGATTTTATCATTGACATAACTGCCACCCAAAGTAAAATTCTTCACCTTATGATATGTATAAACTTCCAAATAAATGAAAAAAAATTTTAAGCATATTTATTAAACAAAAGCATAGATTACTTTCTAAAAGTAATATGTTGTCATTTAAGAGCTAAAAAGGTATTTACATCCTTTGACTCCATAATTCCACTCTTAGAAAATTATACTAAGATTGTATTTGTCAGGGCTAACTGGTCAGTGTTAGCTTTAAACCATATGACAAAAGCAAAATTATAAAGAAGTTGTACTATTAGAAATAGAACTACCCCATGACCCAGTAATTGCACTACTAGGTATTTATCCAAAGGACACAAAAATAGTGATTCGAGGGGGCACATGCATCCCAATGTTTATAGCAGCACTGTACACAATAGCCAAAGTATGGAAAGAGCCCAGATGTCCACTGACAGATGAATGGATAAAGAAGATGTGAGACAGATAGACAATGAAATAGTACTCAGCCATCAAAGAGAATGAAATCTTGCCATTTGCAATGACAGGGATGGAAGTAGAGTGTATTATATGCTATATGAAATAAGTCAGAGAAAGACAAATACATATGGTTTCACTCGTGTGGAATTTAAGAAACAAAACAGATGAACATAGAGGAAGGGAAGGGACTTATTTTATCAAATAAAATAAGATAAAAACAGAGAGGGAGGCAAATCGTAAGAGACTCAACTATAGGGAACAAACAGGGTTAGGGTTGGTTGTAGGGGGTGGGTGGGTGAGGGGATGGGGTAATTGGATGATGGGCATTAAGGAGGGCACTTGATGTAATGAGCACTGGTGCAACTGATGAATCACTAAATTCTACCCCCGAAACTAATACACCATATGTTAACTAAACTGAATTTAAATTTTAAAACTTTTTAAATAAAGAAAGAAAGGAAGAAAGAAGTTATATTACACAACTGGGAAATAAGCTGGCTATTATTATGTAGCCATATGATCTAAGGGACGTACATACCCAAGAGAAATGAAAAGACCTATCCCACAAAAACCTGTATATGAATGTTCATAGCATGATTACTCACAATAGCCAAAGAATAGAAACACCCCAAATGTCCATCAATTGCGCAATGAATAAATAAAATGTGGCATATCTGTACAATAGAATATTTGGCAATTAAAAAGAAAAATAAAGTGCTGATATATGTTACAACATAGATGAACCTTGATACTATGATACTAAGTGAAAGAAGCCATCCACAAAAGACTACATTTGTATAATTAAATTTACACGAAATGTCCAGAAATCTATGGAGATAGAATGTAGGTTCATAGTTTCTTAAGATTGGAGAGCTTGAGGGAAATGGAAAATGGGTATTTTGGTTTTGTTTTGAGAATGACTTGTTAGTAGTCTTTCTTTTTCCAGTGATGAATGTTCTAACATTGACTGTGGCCATGGGTGAACAAGTCTGTGCATACAATAAAAGCAACTGAATTTTATACTTTAAAATAGGTGATTGTATGGTGCATCAATTATATTTCAATGAAGTTGCCAAAAAAAGAAAACATAAAGTTTGGGAAGGAGAAATAACAGCAACAAAGGAGGGAAAATATAATAATTTATTTTACTTGTGATTTTTCAAGAGGACTGTTCCTCTAGAAAAGGTGTGTAAAAGTACTGAGGTATTTCTATTCCCTGAGCTCTAGAGGAAAACCGAGGCATGGTATCTGACACTGGCTATTCATCTATACTCTCACAGTGTTATCTGCAAAACAAATACACAGTAAGAATACCACTCTGGCAATATCAGAACATTCTCTTTTACAAAACAGGCCTACTTATATACTTCTAGCTAAAGGATCACACTATAAATACCTTGGCATTACAGATACAACAAATTATCTTATCAAGTAGTCCTGGTTTATTTTAAACAATTAAAAAAAAACTTTCATAAGTGATTGGACATTTATGCATACTGATTACATTTAAGCAATCAATGTTAGATAATCTCCATAAAATTCAAATTTTTTTCAAATGTACTTATAGTTTTGAAGACTGTAAACCTTTACAAAATGGAGGTGCTGGTGGGCTGGTAGAATCTGGTTTCCTAAATACAAAGCTGGGACTCTGAAACCCCACACAATCAGTAGAAGGTTGTACCAGAAACGACAGTCCCTTCCTGTCCCCAATTAAGGAGCTATAAGGAAAATTGTCTTCACAATAGATGTGGTAGATGGAAAAAAATAAAATCTCTCCTAAGAAATTGTAACTATAAGCTGATTCTCAATGGATCTATTGTCACTCACATCTCTGGGAGCTCAGAAAAACATCACACTAAGAAAGAAGTTTAATGTGGTCTCAGCCAAATTTGTTGTCTGGTACTCAAACAGAAAAAAAAAAAATCTCTAAGGAAGTGTAACTTACACCTAGATCTTTAAAAATCCCCACTGATATAGTGACAAAAACGTAGGTCACAAAGATTAACAAAATATAAAAAGAAATAAGGTACTATGAGGGGCACGGAAAAAATATGGTCCCTCAAAACCAAAGATATAGGAATTATAGAACATACAAAATACAACGTTTAGTGAAAAGAAAGTGAAAACATGGTTGAAAAAAAGACTACAAAAAACAACTAAGCACTTGTGGAAAGAAACTGAAGAGAACTTCTAAACATGAAAAACATAAAAAAATGAAAAAAGTTAACTCTTCAATAGCCATAATGAAGGCCAACAGACAATGGAAAATAGTTAATATACTTAAAAATAACTATCAATGTAAATTCATATTCAGAGTAAAAATAACTTTCAAAAAGGAAGACAAAATTAAAATATTTCAGACAAACAAAAACTCAGTATTTGTGATGAACAGACCTCATCTATAGGAAATTCTAAAAGATGTTTTTCAGATGGGAAGACAGGCCTCTGCCTAAATATCAGAGACAGGAAAAGAGCAAAAAAGTGGTGATATATAATCTAAATACTCATGGTATAAAATAATGATAAAAATGTTTTGTGGACTTTCTTTTTAAAAAAAAGGTTTTATTTACTTCAGAGACAATGAATAGGAGTGGGCAGAGGGATGGGAGAGGGGCAGAGGGAGGGGAGAGGGAGAAGCAGGATCCCCACTGAGCAGAGAGCCCAAAATGGGGCTCAATCCTAGGACCCCAGGATCACAACCGGAGCTGAAGATTAACTGACTGAGCCACCCAGGTACCCCTGTTTATAGACTTTAAAAAGAAGATAGAATTAAAATACATTATAACAATAGGAAATAAAGTGTGCAAAAAACTATTAAAGTATTCCAGGGTGCCTGGGTGGCTCAGCAGTTGAGTGTCTGCCTTCGGCTCAGGGCATGATCCTGGAGTCCTGGAATTGAGTCCCACATCAGGCTCCTCGCAGGGAGCCTGCTTCTCTCTCTCCCTGTGTCTCTCATGAATAAATAAATAAAATCTTAAAAAAAAAAAAAAAAGTCAAAGTATTCCAAGGTTTCTGCATTAATCAGGAAGAGGGTAAAAATATGGATTGATAGATTGATTTTAGGCTTTGATAGTAAACAACGAATGTGAAAATGTCTAGGGTAACTACTAAAATAATAGACTTTATAATATTCAAATTAGCAGAGATGGAAATATGGAAGAAAAAATAATACAATATTCAAAAGTGGTGGGGTGCAGCCAAAGCAGTATTTTGAGGGAAATTTATAAATGAAGAATATATTTAAGATGGTGGAGCAGGAGGATCCTGAGCTCACCTCATCCTATGGACACCAAGGCAACTACATCTA
This sequence comes from Vulpes lagopus, assembly GCF_018345385.1. Lineage (NCBI taxonomy): Eukaryota > Metazoa > Chordata > Mammalia > Carnivora > Canidae > Vulpes > Vulpes lagopus. The sequence continues at coordinate 105,491,084 of NC_054830.1, read as the reverse complement.
ACTCATGGAACTAACTGAAAATGACATGAAGACTGGCAGAACAGATTTCTATAGGTAGTCACTGAATGGCCACCCATTGAAAAAGGTAGAAGAGGCAGACACATAATCAGGAACCAAAGCCCTGGCAAAACTAACCACAAAATGGGAGGGATATCACAAGGACAGGAGTGAGGGGATTAGTCACTACACCCTGGCCTTGGGGATCCACATGGGTAAGACAAGTCTCCGTAACATCTAGCTAGCTTTGAAAATTAGTGAGGCTTAACTCCAGGAGTTTTAAAAATAAACAGAGCTTAACTACAGGAGAGCAAGAAGGTGAGAGCAAGACCATGTCCCTGCCCCTAAAAGCCAGTATGCTAAATAGCTTGGCCAAGGCACAGCACAGAAGTAGTATTTTGAAAAGTGCCTGGGAAGACTTATTGACTAATCTTAGGACCTTTGCCAGAACGGCAAGGATACGTAGATCTCTCCAGGGAGAAAAGCTCTACCAAGCACCATTTTTCTTACCCTCTCCCAGTGTAGATAGTCAGATGCAGTTAGAGAGGTAGTGCTATCACTCTTCATCAGTCCTTCTAGCAAAATGGGCCTTGCCCTGGCATTATTACCCTGCAGACCCAAGCCACTCAACCTGCCTACACAAGAATGCAACCTTCCGAAACAGCCCCTGCCCTGCCATACCATTAGGCAGTTCCAGCTGGGACTGACACCACTCCAAACTGACTCCCTGGATGGGGGTGAGGGATGTGTGGAGGACGAGATAACCCTATATGCCAGCGTGTCCATAGTGTCCATAGTTTCTGCAGCCAGACCTCTTAGCTGGCTGTACAATGAGCAAGCCCTGATCTTCAATACACCTGTAGCTGTTACAGAGGCTAACTGCAGCCAGCTAGTTTAGGGCCCCACTGCTCCTACCAGTGCGGTCACAGCAATGGCTCAGTCACAACTGGAGGGAATGTGCACCCCACATGGGGGGGACACGATGGAGCACCTAGTTTGGGTGCCTGGGGGGGGATTGTGTTACAGGGTACCCTCAGGACCTCTACAGGAGGCCACTTCTTTTAAAATTTTTTAAAGTTTATTTATTTAGGTAATCTCTACCCCAAACATGGGGCTCAAACTCACAACTCCAAGATGAAAAGCTGCTCGTTCTTCTGACTGAGCCAGCTAGACGCCCCTCAGGAAGCTACTTCTTACAAGGTCATAAAGTGCAGCTGACTTACTTAATTAGTACAAAGACACACAGGGAGTTTGAAAAAAAATAAGGACAGAGTAACATGTCCTAAATGAAAGAACAAGATAAAAATAACAGAAAAACAGCTAAACAGAACAGATATAAGCAAAATGATTAATAGAGTTCAAAGTAATAGTCATAAAGATACTCACTAGCCTTGAGAAAAAGTGGATGAACTCAATGAGAACTTCAACAAGATAGAAAATATAAAGAAAAGCCAGTCAGAGAGGAACAATACAATCAGTGAAATGAAAAATACACTAGAGGGAGTCAAAAGCAAGTCAGAGGATGCAGAACAGATCAGTAATCTGGAAGACGGGGTAACAGAATGCAACCAAACAGAAACAAACTACCAAAAAAACAAAATGAGAGCAGGTTAAGGGACCTCTTTGACATTATAAAATATAGTAACATTCACATTATAAGGGATCCCAGAAGGAGAAGAGGAAAAAGGGGGCAAAAAACTTATTGAAGAAATAATAGCTGAAAACTTCCCTAATCTGGAAAAGAAAACAGACATCCAGGTCCAGGATTCAAAAAAAGCCCAAACAGGATGAACCCAAAGAGGTCCAATCAAAATGCATTATAATTAAAATGGCAAAAATTAAAGATAAAGAGAGACTGCTAAAAGCAACAGAAGAAAAACAGTTACATGTAAGGGAAACCCCTAAGGCTATTTCAGCAGAGACTTTTCAGGTCAGAAGAAAATAGCATGATACATTCAAAGTGCTGAAAGCAAAAAACCTGCAACCAAGAATAACTATCCAACAAGGTTGAAAGAGATAAGAAATCCCCCAAACAAATGCTAAAGGAGTTCATCACTACTAAACCAGTGTTACAAGAAATATTTAAGCAGAATTCTTTAAGTGGAAAGAAAAGACCGTAACTAGAAGAAAGAAAATTATGAAAGGAAAACATTTCAATGGTAAGTGCAACCATATAGTAAAGGTAATAGATTAATCATTTAGAAAGCCAGTATGGAGGCTAAAATACAAAAGTAGAAAAATAAATTATATCTAGAAATTAGTCAAGAGATACACAAAATAAAAAGATGTAAAATATGACATTACATAAAACATGGAGGAATAAAAACTTAGTGCTTTTAGAATGTGTTTGAACTTAAATGACCATCAACTTAAATATAGATTGCTATACACACAAAATGTAATACATGAATCCACTGGTAACCACAAACCAAAAACCTGTAATAGACAAAAAAAAAAAAAAAAAAAAAAAAAAAAAAAGGAATTCAAGCACAATACTAAAGAAAGAGGGAGGGCGGGGCAAGATGGCAGAAGAGTAGGGGTCCTCAACTCACCTGGACCCACTAGCTTACCTAGACAACTTTCAAAACTTCCTGAACACCTACGAATTTGACCTGAGATTTAAAGAGAAAACAGCCAGAACACTACAGAAACGTTTTCACTTCCAGCAAAGTAGGAAGGTGGAAAAAAATAAAAAATCAAGTTGGGGAGGGTCACCTTGAGGACCCAGGTGAAAGCAGAGTGGCGAGAGCCTCCCGGGCAGTAAAGCCCAGCCCTGGAGAGGCAGGAACTTTAAAAATCTGTCCCGGAATTTTCCCTGGATGGAAAAGTCCTTAGGGAAATCGGACAAAATCTTAGGAGGGGCAGTGAAGCCTCCAGATTTCCCGAGTCACTATTAGAGGACGGGAGCAAAAGGGAAAGTGCACCACAAACCGCCTACGGATCTTGGTAAAGGGTTGGTGCTCGCAGCCCTGAAGGCGATTGGTTAGGTGGGCCGGCTCCGGACAGAAGTGGCTGAGTCTCCAGCCTTCGGGAGCCACGCCCCCCTAGCAGACAAAGCTGGTGTTCCTGCATTACCCCTGGAACACATGGGACAGCAAGGACTCTCCTGCAACTGCTGTGTAGATCAGTGCACCTGCGTCACCGCCAGGAGCATCTAGGCCAGTGAGTAATGGGAGACTGCATTAGTTACTAGCAGGGAGCTGACTGACTCTAGAGCTGGAAATCTGGGTGCAGCCATTGTTGTTTTCCTTCCTTGTTTCACGTGTACCTCGGAGAGGCGGGGCTGCCAGGGAACAAAGGCCTCACAGGATAAACAGCTCACACTGAGCCCTGCACCCAGCAGGGAGCCAGGCATCCTTGCCCAGGCACAGACACCTGAAAATCAGCATAGCAGAAGACCAGCTCGAAGAACAGGGTAAGAGCCAAGTTCTTGACAAAGCAGGGCTGGAAAGCTCCAGGGCCAAGGGAATATTAAGGGAATAATATAGTATATAGAACTAGAGGGTCCGTCCCCCTCTTTTTTAAAAAATTTTTTCCTTTTCTCATTACAACTTGCTTTTATATCAGACTAAAAATTTCCAATATTTTCCCTCTTTTCCCACCTTAACTACAATATTTTGCCACCACTTCATTTTTAAGTTTCTTCCTTTTTGACTTTCATATTTCTACAATTACATGTCTTAGATATATTTTTCATTTCTGGATTTCCTTCAACGTACTCAATTCAATTTTGGGAGATATACAAGATATGTTTTTTTGAGTCTTTTGTTTTCTCTGCCTCATTTTCTTCTAAAATGGCAGAGATTAGTAACTTCTAAAACATGATCATCATACACACAGAACCAGCAAGTGGAATACCAAGCTGGTTCATTCTGTGAGATTATATACTCCCTTCATTCCCATTCTGCCCCCCTCTTTTGTCATTTATATTTTGGTGGTCAATGTTGCAGCTTTCTACAAGTATTGCTGGTTTATATAAATTTAGGATTGACCATCTTCTAACATATAAAACTTAATACACTCAGAACCAAGATCACCTTCTAGGACCCCTCAGGTAGACTACATTCTCCCTCCACTACAACTTCTTCAGCACCACCATCTCCCAGTACTGCCTCCCTTTTTTTCCTAATTTCTATTTTTCCACTTTACTTTTTCCCTTCTTCTTTGGGATTCTTGGACTTCTATTTCTTACTATTTGTTTTAAAGTTTATGCTTTTTCACTTTTTGGTCCTTTTGTTTTATTTTGTTCTGATCTGCATTTCATTTTCTAGGCTCTGACCTCGTCAAAATCATCTAGGGGAAAATTTACTTAGGTCATAGATGATATTCTTGACTCAGCCCGCTCATACAGCCACTCTGCACTGAAGAAAATGACTAGAAGGAAAAATTTATCGCAAAAGAAAGAATCAGCGACAGTACTCTCTGCCAGAGATAAAGAATATAGATTACAGTTCAATGGATTACAATTCAATGTCAGAAAGCCAATTCAACAGCACAATTATAAAGCTACTGGTGGCTCTGGAAAAAAAGCATAAAGGATTCTAGAGACTTCATGACTGGAAAATTTAGATCTAATCAGGCTGAAATTAAAAATCAAATAAATGAGATACCATCCAAACTGGAGGTCCTAACGACGAGGGTTAATGAAGTGGAAAAAAGAGTGAGTGACATAGAAGACAAGTTGATGGTAAGGAAGGAAGTTGAGGGAAAGGAGAGAAAATGAGTGGGAAAAATCAGAGAGGGTGACAAAGCATGAGAGACTTCTAACTCTGGGAAATGAACAGGGGGTAGTGGAAGGGGAGTTGAGCAAGATGGGGTGACTGGGTGATGGGCACTGAGGGGGGGAACTTGATGGGATGAGCACTGGGTGTTATACATTATGTTGGCAATTGAACTCCAACAACAACAACAACAAAAAAAAAGGGAAGGAAACTGGAAGAAAAAAGAGAAAAACAATCAAGAGACCATGAGGAAAGGCTAAGGGACATAAATGATAGCCTGAGAAAGAAGATTCTATGTATAATTGGGGTACCAGAAAACACTGAGGGGGAGAGAGGGTCAGAAACTATATTTGAACAAATCATAGTTGAGAACTTCCCTACTTTGGGGAAGGAAACAGGAATTCAGATCCAGGAGTTAGTGAGGTCCTCGCCAGAATCAATGAAAACCATTCAATACCTCGTATTCACCTTTAATAGTGAAACTTGCAAATTCCAAAGATAAAGAGAAAATCCTTAAAGCAGCAAGAGACAAGAAAGGCTTAACTTATATGCTGAGAAATATCAGATTAACAGCAGACCTTACCACACAGACCCAGCAAGCCAGAAAGGGCTGGCATGATCTATTAGGGGTGCTAAATGAGAAGAACATGAAACGAAAAATACTTTATGCAGCAAGGCTCTCATTCAGAACAGAAGGAGAGACAAAGAGCTTCCAAGATAAGCAGAAATAGAAAGAAAAAGTGACCATTAAACTAGCTCTGCAAGAAAGAGTAAAGGGGACCCTATAAAAGAAAGAGGAAGCCCCCAAAAAATAATCCACAAAAAACAGGGACTGAATAGGTAATAGGATGACACTAAATTTCAATAGTTACTCTGAACGTTAATGGGCTAAATGATCCCACCAAAAGATGTAGGGTGTCAGACTGGATAAGAAAGCAAGATCCATCTATATGCTCTCTACAAGAGACTCAGTTTAGACCTAAGAAACTCCAGCCTGAAAATGAAGGGGTGGAAAACCATTTACCATCCAAATGGTCCTCAAAAGAAAGCTGATAGCCATCCTATCAGATAAGTTTATCCCAAAGACTGTAGTATGAGATGAAGAGGGACACTATATCATACTTAAAGGGTTTTCCAACAAAAAGACCTAACAATCATGAATATTTATGCCTCTAATGTGGGAGTTGCCAAATATATGAATTAATTAATATCCAAAGTAAAGACATACGTAGATAATAATGTGCTACTAGTAGAAGACTTCAACATGGCACTTTCTGCAAAAGACATACCTTCTAAGCACATCATCATCAAAGAAACAAAGGCCTTAAATGACACACTGGACCAAATGGATTTCAAGATATATACAGAGCTTTCCAACCAAACGCAACTGAATACATATTCTTCTCAAGAGCATGGAACTTTCTCCAGAATAGAACACATTCTGGGTCACAAATCAGGTCTCAACCAACACCAAAAGATTAGGATTGTCCCCTGCATATTTTCAGACCACAATGCTTTGAAACTAGAACTCACTTACAAGAAGAAATTTGGAAGAAACTCAAACACATGGAGGTTAAACAGCTTCCTACTAAAAGATGAATGGGTCAACCAGGAACTTAGAGAAGAATTTAAAAGATTCATGGAAACTAATGAAAATGAAGATACAACTGCTCAAAATCTTTGGGATACAGCAGAAGCAGTCCTAAGAGGGAAATACATTGTAATACAAGCCTCCCTCACAAAATTGGAAAAAACTCAAATACACAAGCTAACCTTAGACCTAAAGGAATTGGAGAAAGAACAGCAAGTAAAACCTACACCAAGCAGAAGAAGAGAGTTACTAAAGATTTGAGAACTCAATGAAATGGACACCAGAAGAACTGTAGAACAGATGAACAAAACTAGGAGTTGGTTCTTTGAGAAAATAAGATAGATAAACCATTAGCCAGCCTTGTTAAAAGAAAAAAGACTCAAATTAATAAAATCATGAATGCAAGTGGAGAGATCACAACCAATAACAAGGAAGTACAAATGATTTTTAAAATGTATTATGAGCAGCTTATATGCCAATATATTAGGCAATCTGAAGAAATGGATGCATTTCTCGAAAACCACAAATTACCAAAACTGGAACAGGAAGAAATAGAAAACCTGAACAGGCCATTAACCAGGGAAGAAATTGAAGCAGTCATCAAAGACCTCCCAATACATAAAAGTCTAGGAACAGATGGCTTCCCTGAGAAATTCGATTAATAAACGTTTAAGGAAGAAATAATACCTATTCTACTAATGCTGTTCTGAAGGATAGAGACTGATGGAATACTTCCAAACTTATTTTATGAGGTATCACCTTGATTCCAAAACCAGAAACAGACCCCACCCAAAGAGAGAATTATAGACCAATATCCCTAAAATGAACACAGATGCAAAAAGTCTGAACAAGATACTAGCCAATAGGATCCAACAGGACATTTTTTTAATTGGAGTTCAATTTGCTAACGTATAGCATATCACCCACTGCTCATCCCGTCAAGTGCCCCCCTCAGTGCCCGTCACCCAGTCACCCCAAACCCCCCGCCGATCTCACTTTCCACTACCCCTTGTTCTTTTCCCAGCGTTCTTTTCCCACTTAGAGTTCTTGTCTCTCATGTTCTGTCATGAGAGACTCCTAACTCTCACTGACATTTCCACTCATTTTCTCTTCTTTCCCCTTTATTATCTTTCAGTATTCTTTATATTCCCCAAATGAATGAGACCATATAATGTTTGTCCTTCTCCAATTGACTTATTTCACTCAGCATAATACCCTTCAGTTCCATCCACATTGAAGCAAATGGTGGGTATTTGTTGTTTCTAATGGCTGAGTAATCCATTGTATATACAGACTACATCTTTATCCATTCATCTTTCAATGGACACCGAGACTCCTTCCAAAGTTTGGCTATTGTGGACATTGTTGCTATAAACATTGGGGTGCAGGTGTTCCAGCGTTTCACTGCATCTGATTCTTGACAGTAAAGCCCCAGCAGTGCAATTGCTGGGTCATAGGGTAGTTCTAGTTTTAATTCTTTGAGGAACCGCCACACAGTTTTCCACAGTGGCTGTACCAGTTTACATCCCACCAACAGTGCAAGAGGGTTCCCCTTTCTCCACATCCTCTCCAACATTTGTTGTTTCCTGTCTTGTTAATTTTCCCCTTTCTCACTGGTGTGAGGTGGTATCTCATTGTGGTTTTGATTTGTATTTCCCTGATGGCCAGTGACGCGGAGGAGCATTTTCTCATGTGCTTGTTGGCCATGTCTATATCTCCCTCGGTGGAATTTCTGTTCGTATCTTTTGCCCATTTCATGATTGGATTGTTTGTTTCATTGCTGTTGGGTTTAATAAGTTGTTTATAGATCTTGGATACTAGCCCTATATCTGATATGTCATATCTTCTCCCATTCTGTAGGTTGTCTTATATTTTTGTTGACTGTTTTTTCTTTTTTTGCTGTGCAGAAGCTTTTTATCTTCATTAAGTCCCAATAATTCATTTTTGCATTTGTTTTCCCTTGCCTTCATAGATATGTCTTGCATGAAGTTGCTGAGGCCAAGTTCAAAAAGGGTGTTGCCTGTGTTCTCCTCTAGGAACATTCCTCATCATCTTAAAAGCCATTTATGAAAAGCCCACAGCAAATATCATTGTCAATGGGGAAACACTGGAATCCTTTCCCCTAAGATTAGGAACATGACAGGGATGTCATGTCCACTCTCACCACAGCTATTCAACAGAATACTAGAAGTCCTAACTTTAGCAATCAGGCAACAAAAAGAAATAAAAGGCATTCAGATTGGCAAAGAAGAAGTCAAACTTTCCCTCTTTGCAGGTGACATGATACTGTACATAGAAAACCCAAAAGACTCCACCTCAAGATTGCTAAACTCATACAGCAATTCGGCAGTGTGGCAGGATACAAAATCAATGCCCAGAAATCAGTGGCATTGCTATACACTAACAATGAGACTGAAGAGAGAAATTAAGGAGTCAATCCCATTTACAATTGTACCCAAAAGCCTATGATACTTAGGAAAAAACCTAACCAAAGAGGTAAAGGATCTATACCCTAAAAACTATAGAACACTTCTGAAAGAAATTGAGGAAGACACAAAAAGATGGAAAAATATTCCATGCTCATGGATTGGAAGAATATTGTGAAAATGTCTATGCTACCCAGGACAATTTACACGTTCAATGCAGTCCCTGTCAAAATACCATGTACTTACTTCAGAGAATTGGAACAAATCATCTTAAGATTTATATGGAATCAGAAAAGACCCCGAATAGCCAGGGGAATTTTAAAAAAGAAAACCATAGCTGGGGGCATCACAATGCCAGATTTCAGGTTGTATTATAAAGCTGTGGTCATCAAGACAGTGTGGCACCGGCACAAAAACAGACACTTAGATCAATGGAACAGAACTGAGAAGCCAGAAATGGGTCCTCAACTCTCTGGTCAACTCATATTCGACAAAGCAGGAAAGATTATCCACTGGAAAAAGGACAGTCTCTTCGATAAATGGTGCTGGGAAAATTGGACAGCCACGTGCAGAAGAATGAAACTAGACCAACCTCTTACACCATACACAAAGATAAACTCAAAATGGATGAAAGATGTACATGTGAGACAAGAATCCATCAAAATCCTAGAGAACACAGGCAACACCCTTTTGAACTTGGCTACAGCAACTTCATGCAAGATACATCTAAGAAGGCAAAGGAAACAAAAGCAAAAAGGAATTATTGGGACTTAATGAAGATAAAAAGCTTCTGCACAGTAAAAGAAACAGTCAAGAAAAATATAAGACAACCCTACAGAATGGGAGAAGATATGACATATCAGATATAGGGCTAGTATCCAAGATCTATAAACAACTTATTAAACCCAACAGCAATGAAACAAACAATCCAATCATAAAATGGGCAAAAGACACGAACAGAAATTCCACCGAGGGAGATATAGACATGGCCAACAAGCACATGAGAAAATGCTCCTCCGCGTCACTGGCCATCAGGGAAATACAAATCAAAACCACAATGAGATACCACCTCACACCAGTGAGAAGGGGGAAAACTAACAAGACAGGAAACAACAAATGTTGGAGAGGATGTGGGGAAAGGGGAACCCTCTTGCACTGTTGGTGGGCATGTGAACTGGTACAGCCACTGTGGAAAACTGTGTGGCGGTTCCTCAAAGAATTAAAACTAGAACTACCCTATGACCCAGCAATTGCACTGCTGGGGATTTACCCCAAGGATACAGATGCACTGAAACAGCAGGACACCTGTACCCCAATGTTTACTGCAGCAATGTCCACAATAGCCAAACTGTGGAAGGAGTCTTGATGTTCATTGAATGATGAATGGATAAAGAAGATGTGGTCTATATATACAATGGAATGTTACTCAGCCATTAGAAATGACAAATACCCACCATTTGCTTCAACGTGGATGGGATTGGAGGGTATTATGCTGAGTGAAATAAGTCAATCAGAGTAGGACAATCATTATATGGTTTCACTCTAATGAGGAATATAAGAAATAGTGAAAGGGATTATAAGGGAAAGGAAAGAAAATTAAAGGGAAAAATTAGGGAGGGTGATAGAACATGAGAGACTCCTAACTCTGGGAAATGAACAAGTTGTGGAAGGGGAGGCAGGCGGGGAAGGATGGGGGTGACTGGGTGATGGGCACTGAGGAGGGCACCTGAAAGGATGAGCACTGGGTTTCATAGTATATGTTGACTAATCGAGTTTCAATAAAAAGGTATATATATAGGGATCCCTGGGTGGCGCAGCGGTTTAGCGCCTGCCTTCGGCCCAGGGCGTGATCCTGGAGACCTGGGATCGAATCCCACGTCGGGTTCCCGGTGCATGGAGCCTGCTTCTCCATCTGCCTATGTCTCTGCCTCTCTCTCTCTCTCTCTCTCTGTGACTATCATAAATAAATAAAAATTTAAAAAAAGTTAAAAAAATGTATATATATATAAAGAGAAAACTAGAAGCCAATATACCTTGTGAATGGAAAAATATCGACAAAATATTAGGAAACCAAATTCATCAATACATTAAAAGGATAATTCACCACCAACAGGTGGGATTTATTTTAGGTTGCAAGGATCGTTTAATATTTGCAAATAAATCAATGTGATATACATCATATTAACAAGAAGGATGAAAACCATATGATCCTCTTGATAGATGTACAAAAAGCATTTGACAAAATATAGCGTCCATTCATGATAGAAAAAAAAAAAACCTCTCAATAATATGGTTTTAGAGAGAAAATACCTCAACATAATAAGGCCATTAAAAAAGAAAGAAAAGTCTCACAGCTAACATCATAATCAATGTGAAATCCGATACAAGGCAAGAATATTCAGTCTCACCACTTTTATTCAACATACTATTGGAAGTCCCAGCCACAGCAACCAAATAAGAGAAAAAACTAAAAGGCATCCAAATTGGTAAGGAAGTAAAACTTTTACTATTTGCAAATGATGTAATACTATATATAGAAAACCCTAAAGAATCCACCACAAAATTATTAGAATAAGTGAATTCAGTAAAGTTTCAAAATATAAAATTAACATAGAAATCTGTTGCATTTCTATACAGTAATCACAAAATAGCAGAAAGAGAAATTAAAGAAAAAAATCACATTTACATCTGCACCAAAAAAAAACCTTGTAAATAAATTTATCCAAGGAAGTGAAAGACCTATACTTTAAATATTATAAGACATTGATAAACGAAACTAAAGATAACAGAAATAGATATACTATGCTTATAGTTTGCAATAATTAATATTGTTAAAATGTCCATCCTACTCAAAGCAATCTACAGATTAAGTGCAAGCCTTATCAAAATACTGACAGTTATTTTTTACAGATATAAAACAAATAATCTTAAAATTTGTATGGAACCACAAAGGCCCTAAATAACCAAATACTCTTAAGAAAGAAGAAAGCTGGAGGAATCATGACCCACAATTTCATACTATACTATAAAGCTACAGTAATGAAAACAATATTACGCTGGCAAAAAACAGGTATATAGATCAACAGAACAAGAGAGCCCAGAAATAAACCCACACTTACATTGACTTACATCGTCAATTAATCTACAACAAAGGAGGCAAGAATTTACAATGAGGAAAAGATAATCTTTTAAATAAATGGTGATAGTGGGAATGTAAACTGGTACAATCAGTGTGGAAAACAGTATGGAGGCTCCTCAGAAAATTAAAATAGAAATGTACTGTGATTGAGGAAGACATAGACATGGTCAACAAGCACAGGAGAAAATGCTCCGCATCACTTGCCATCAGGGAAATACAAATCAAAACCACAATGAGATACCACCTCACACCAGTGAGAAGGGGGAAAATTAACAAGACAGGAAACAACAAATGTTGGAGAGGATGTGGAGAAAGGGGAACCCTCTTGCACTGTTGGTGGGACTGTGAACTGGTACAGCCACTCTGGAGAACTGTGTGGAGGTTCCTCAAAGAGTTAAAAATAGATCTGCCCTATGACCCAGCAATTGCACTGCTCGAGATTTACCCCAAAGATACAGATGCAGTGAAATGCTGGGACACCTGCACCCCAGTGTTTATAGCAGCAATGTCCACAATAACCAAACTGGAAGGAACCTCCGTGTCCATCGAAAGATGAATGGATAAAGAAGATGTGGTCTATGTATACAATGGAATATTACTCAGCCATTAGAAATGACAAATACCCACCATTTGCTTCGACGTGGATGGAACTGGAGGGTATTATGCTGAGTGAAATAAGTCAATCGGAGAAGGACAAACATTATATGGTCTCATTCATTTGGGGAACATAAAAAATAGTGAAAGGGAATAAAGGGGAAAGGAGAAAAAATGAGTGGGAAATATCAGAAAGGGAGACAGAACATGAGAGACTCCTAACTCTAGGAAATGAACAAGGGGTGGTAGAAAGGGAGGTGGGGGGGATGGGGGCGAATGGGTGACGGGCACTGAGGCGGGCACTTAATGGGATAAGCACTGGGTGTTATTCTATATGTTGGCAAATTGAACACCAATAAAAAAAAAAAAAAAGAAATGTACTGTGATCTACTAATTCCACCACTGGGTATTTACCCAAAGAAAATGAAAATGCTAATTTGAAAAGATATATGCACCCTATTTTTATTGTAGGATTATTTACAATAGCCAAGATATAAAAGCAACTGAAGTAGAGTTTGAATAAATAGAAAATGTGGCAAGTGTATATAGAAAGGAATAAAATTCAGCTACATAAAAGAATTAGATCTTTCCATTTGCAATAACAAGAATGGATCTAGAGGGTATGAGCTAAGTGAAGTAAATGTGACAGAGAAAGACAAATACCATATTTCACTAACAATGTGGAATTTAAAAGAGTAAACAAAAGAATTAACACAAAAACAGAAACAGAATCCTAAATAAAGAGAATAAACTGGTGGTTGAAAGGAGAGGGAGTGGGAAAATGAGAAAATAGCTGAAGGGAATGAAGAGATAAAATCTTCCAGTTATAAAATAAGTAAGTCAGAGATGAAAAGTACAGTAGAGAACTGTCAGTAATACTGTAATAACACTGAATGTAAACAAATGGTGACTGTACTTATCATAGTAAGCGCTGAGTAATATACAGAATTGTTCAATCACTATGTCATACACTTGAAACAAATAGAACATTGTGTCAACTATACATCAATGAATATTTTCTTTTTTAAAAGAATGTACATTTAGGAGAGAGGTAAGATAGTGAGGAGTAGAGGAGCCTAATTTCGTCTGATTCCTAGCAATCAGCTAGATACTCATCAAATCATCCTGAACACCTGCAAAATCAACCTGAGATCTAAGAAAAGAATTGCTGCAATTCTACAATATAAAAGTGACCACTTTTTTTACAAAGTAGGAGGTGTGGCAACGTGGTTCTGAGGAGATATATCAGAAGATAAGCCATGCAAGGGAGGGAGGGAGCCTCCGTAAGCTGGGTACCAGAAAGTGTTATAAGCAGTAGAGTGCAAAATCAGAGCTATTAGAAGTCTGCCTGAAAGACACCCAGGAGGCAAAGCAGGGCAGAATCCCAGGTGGGACAGCATGGTATATCAGGATCCCTAGAGTCACAAAAAGAAAGGGGGTGCCTGAGAGTGAGAGTTTACAGGCATTGAAGTAGGGAAGCCAGCTGCAAGCAGTGAGGCCAGGCACCTCCTTTCTGCTCAGTATTGCCATAAACCATGAATCACAGTACACCTGTGCAACCACTCTCCCAAGCTGGGGGCCAGCAGGAGGCAGAACCCCAGCAAGAATCTTCTCTTTCCTTTAGGAGGAGTGGTTAGGGGGAGTGCTGGAAGAGTCCATAAAGTTTGGAGACTTGAAAGGGGGTCCTGTGCCTGAAAAAAAGAACGCTGGGTCACAGGATAGGTGAACACAGATTTCCAATGGAAACCACGCAGACAAGAGCTATTGCTTTTCTGCAAGGACTCACTGAAGAATGGGGGGGACAAACTTTCAACTCCAGGGCTAGAGATGAAGGCACTGCCATTTCAATCCTCCACAACAGTTCCAGAGAGACAAACACTGAGTTCAGCTCCCTGCCAAAGGCAGTGAAATTCTGCTTGGGCAAAAAAAATTGAAAATCACTACAAAAGGCCCCTCTCCCAGAAGAAGAGCAGGAACTTCCCGCTAATACCAAGTTTATCAATCATACAGAATTGTAAAAGTCCAATTCCTGGGTAAAGACCAGCATTCATGTTTTTTTCTTACTAGTCTTTAATCCTCCAGTTTTATATTTTATTTTCCTTTTCAGCAATCATCTTATTTTATCAATTATTTTTAAAGACTTTTAAAATTTTTATTGTTACAGTTATGGTGTGTGTATATATATATATTTTTCAGTTTTATATGTACATACACACACACGTATGTTTTCATTTTTGGCTTCCTTTCATTGGATTCAACTTCATTTTTGTATCCACATACACACCTATATTAGGTTCTAGCTTCCTCTAACAGGCCAAAATACACCCAAAATCTAGTTTATTATTCTGTTCTATAAAATTTCTTGTTTGTTTTTATTCTCATTTTTCCTTTCTTTTCTTTCCTTTTCTTCTTTTTTCTTTTCCTTTTCTTTCCTTTTGTTTTGATTTTGTTTGGGTTTCTGTTCTCTTCTGATTTGTGTAGTATATATTTTCCTGGTGTCCCTGTTGTTATTATTATTATTTTTTATTTTCCCTCTCTTGCATTTACTCTTTTCTGGACATAATGACAAGTTGGATGAACTCACCCCAAAAAACAGGCAGTACTCAATGCCAGAAATTTAATTAATATGGATATAAGTAAGGTGCCAGAACTAGAATTCAAAGCAACAATTATAAAGATACTAGCTGGGTTTGAAAAAAGCATAGAAGACACTGGAGAATAACTTACTGGAGAAATCAAAGAACTAAAATCTAATCAAGTCAAAATAAAAAGGCGATTACTACAATGCAATCAAACAGGGAGGCTCTAACTGCTAGGATGAATGAGGCAGAAGAGAGAGTGATATAAAAGACAAAATGATGGAGAATGAGGAAGCTGAGAAAAAGAGAGATAAATAACTCCTGGATCACCAGACATCAGCAAAACCATAAAGCAAAACAATATTAGAATAATTGAGGTCCCAGAAGAGGAAAGAGAAAAGGGGCAGAAAGTTTATCTGAACAAATTATAGCTGAGAACTTCCCTGATCTGGGGAAGGAAACAGGCATTCAAGTCCAGGAGGCACAGAGAACTACCCCTCAAAATCAATGAAAATAGGTCAACACCTTGACATATAATAGCAAAGCTTGCAAATTTCAGAAATAAAGAGAAAATCCTGAAAGCAGTTTGGGACAAGAGGGCCTTAACCTACAGAGTTAGAAACATAAGGCTGGTAGCAGACTTATCCACAAAAATCTGGCAGGCCAGAAAGGGCAGGCATGATATATTTGGGGCGCTAAATGAGAAACATACAAATCCAAGAATACTTTATTCAGCAAGGCTGTCATTCAGAATACAAAAATATAAAGAACTTCCAGGACAAACAGAAACTAAAAGAATTTGTGACTATCAAACCAGCTCTGCGAGAAATAGTAAAGGAGACCCTATAAGCAAAGAGAGAGCCCAAAAGTAACACAGACCAGAAGGGAAAAGAGACAATATACAGAAGCAGGGACTGTGCAAGTAATACAATGGCACTAATTTCATACCTTTCAATAATTATTCTGAACATAAATGGGGTAAATGCTCCAGTCAAAAGGAACAGGGTATCAGAGTGGATAAAACAAAAACAAAATCAAAACAAGACTCAAGATACCTCCAGATTGAAAATGAGGGGTTAGAGAACCAGTTTTCATGCTATTAGACATCAAAAGAAAGCTGGGGTAGCAACCTTATATCAGACAAAATAGATTTTAAACCAAAGACTACAATAAGAGATGAAGAGGGACATTATGTCATAATAAAAGGGTTTAACCAACAAGAAGGTCTAACAATTATAAATATTTATGCCCTTAACTTGGAAGCAGCCAAATATATAAACCAATTAATAACAAAATTAAAGAAATACACTGATAATAAAATAACTGTATGGGACTTTAACGCTCCACTGACACCAATGGACAGATGATCTAACCAGAAGATCAACAAGGAAATGAAGGCTTTGAATGACACACTGGACCAAATGGACTTCACAGATATATTCAGAATACTCCATATTCATGAATTGGAGCTGTCTACATAACCCAAAACAATCTACACATTCAATGCAATCCCTATCAAAATACCGTCAACTTTTTCCACAGAGCTGGAACATAATTGTAAAATTTGTATGGAACCAGAAAAGACCCCCAAGTAGCCAAAGGAAAGCTGAAAAAGAAAACCAAAGCTGGTAGAATCACAATCTCAGACTGCAAGCTGTATTACAAAGTTTTAATCATCAAGACAGTACAGTACTGGCACAAAAACAAGTAACAGATCAATGGAACAAAACAGAGAATCCAGTAATGGACCCTCAGGTCTATCACCAACTCATCTTCCACAAAGTAGGAAACAATATCCAAAGGAAAAAAGACAGTCTCTCCAACAATGATGTTGAGAAAATTGGAGAGCCACATACAGAAGAATGAAATTCTACCGTTTTCTTACACCACACACAAAAATAAACTCAAAATGGATAAAACATCTAAACTGAGACAGGAATCCATCAAAATCCTAGAGAAGAAGACAGGCGTTGAGCAACCTCTGTCACCTCAGCCACAGCAACTTCTTGCTAGATACATCTCTAATGGCAAGAGAAACAAATGCAAAAATGAACTATTGGGACTTCATCAAGATAAAAAGCTTTTGGGATGCCTGGGTGACTCAGTGGTTGAGCATCTGCCTTTGGTCAGGGCATGACCCTGGGATCCAGGATCAAGTCCCACATCAGGCTCTCTTTGAGAGCCTACTTCTCCCTCTGCCTATGTCTTTGCCTCTCTCTCTCTGTATCTTATGAATAAATAAATAAATCTTTTAAAAAAATTTTTTTATTTTTTAATTTTTATTTATTTATTTATTTATTTTATTTTATTTTTTTTAATTTTTTTTTAATTTTATTTATTTATGATAGTCATACAGAGAGAAAGAGAGAGGCAGAGACACAGGCAGAGGGAGAAGCAGGCTCCATGCGCCGGGAGCCTGATGTGGGATTCGATCCCGGGTCTCCAGGATCGCGCCCTGGGCCAAAGGCAGGTGCCAAACCGCTGCGCCACCCAGGGATCCCTAATTTTTATTTATTTATGATAGTCACACACACACACACACAGAGAGAGAGAGAGAGAGAGAGAGAGAGAGAGAGAGAGGCAGAGACATAGGCAGAGGGAGAAGCAGGCTCCATGCACCGGGAGTCCGACGTGGGATTCGATCCCGGGTCTCCAGGATCGTGCCCTGGGACAAAGGCAGGTGCTCAACCGCTGCACCACCCAGGGATCCCAATAAATAAATCTTTAAAAGAAAAAAGGTAAAAAGCTTTTGCACAGTAAAGGAAACAGTTGGCAAAACCAAAAGACAACTGACAGAATGGGAGAAGATATTTCCAAATGACACATCACATAAAAGGCTAGTATCCAAAATCTGTAAAGAACTTACCAAACTCAACACATACAAAAAAACAAATAATCCAATCAAGAAATGGGCAGAAGGCATAAACAGACATTTCTCCAAAGAAGACATACAAATGCCCAATAGACACATTAAAAAATGCTCCATATCACTCAACATCAGGGAAATACAAATCAAAACCACAATGAGATACCACCTCACACCAGTCAGAATGGTGAAAATTAACAGGATAGGAAACAACAAATGTTGGAGAGGATGTGGAGAAAGGGGAACCCTCTTGTACTCTTGGTGGAAATGCAAACTGGTACAGCCACTCTAGAAAACTGTGTGGAGGTTCCTCAAAGAGTTAAAAATAGAGCTACCCTACAACCCAGCAATTGCAGCACTACTAGGTAGGTATTTACTCAAAAAATAAAATATAGTGATCCAAAGGGGCACCTGCACCCCAATGTTTATAGCAACACTGTCCACATAGCCAAAGAATGGAAGATCCCAGATGTCCATGGACAGATGAATGGATAAAGAAAATAAATGTGATATATATATATATATCCGATATATATATAAATATCTGATGAAAGATATATATACTTACACATACATATATACATGCATACATACACACACATATATACACAATATTACTCAGCCATGAAAAAGATGAAATCTTACCATTTGCAACGACATAGAACTAGAAGGTATTATGCTAAGAGATATATGTCAATCAGAGAAAGAATATTATATGATTTTACTCATATGAGGAATTTCAGAAACAAAACGGAGGAGCATAAAGGAAGGGAGGGAAAAATCTTTCCTTTTATTCAGAAAGACAAAATCAGAGAGGGATATAAACCATAAGAGACTCTTAACTATAAGAAATAAGCTGAGAGTTGCTGGGGGGGCTGGGGAGGATGAGGTAACTAGGTGATGGGCATTAAGTATATGTGCTGCTGAAGCGAGCACTGATGGACATTAAGGAGGGCAATAATGATATAATGAGCACTGGGTATTACAAATAACTCTTGAATCACTGAACTGTACCTCTGAAACTAATAATACACTGTAAACATACAGTGAATTTAATACAGTGAATTTAATTCATACTAAATGAATTTAAATAAAACTTTTTTTTTTATAAATTAATTTTTATTGGTGTTCAATTTACCAACATACAGAAAAACACCCAGTGCTCAGTCCCACATCGGGCTGCCTACATGGGGCCTGCTTCTCCCTCTGCCTGTGTCTCTGCCTCTCTCTCTCTCTCTCTCTGTGTCTCATGAATAAATAAATTAAATATTTTTTAAAAATTAAAAAAAAAAAAAGAACAAAAAAGCAGCAGCAGCGCTACCACCACCGCCTAAGCCCATGGCTAAAGTAGAACTACAGTAATGTGATCTTTCCATACTTCAATGTCTCCCAATATGACCCTTTCTTATGAGGATTTCAAAGTCCCTGTCTAGAACTGACTTTATAGTATTCTCAGGCACTCTCTGACCGTTTGACAGAAGAATTAAAAGGTTGACAGAATGTCAAGTATCATGATAGGAGGCAGGTTAATTATACACGGGAAGGAAAGATTTGTTTAGCACTCCCACGTTATCATACAACATGTTGTTGCCTAAATGTCACACTTCCCTTCTGAGGACTCAAATCTTGGGATAGGCTAAAAAAAACCCTTAAAAACCTGCCTATCCCACTATCTGTATGGCACATTACAAATTCAATATTTATTTTATGTTTAATTTAGGATGCTAAGGTCAGAGAAAGAAAAGCATGCTTAGGTCAGAAAATTTAGAAAACAGAGTTTAAAAAAAAGTCTCACCATTCCTGTGTTTTTATGTGAACTCCAATTTGGTTCCACATAAGTTAATAATTTCTTGGCACTGAAAAGAAGGCAAAAGGCCATTGCAGCTAGGAAGCAAGAATCAGGAAAAGAATGATAAGAGGTTAGACAGGTATGGTGAAACTTAAAGGTGAAAGAGGGTCTTATTAATAATATTAAGCCATTAATAGTTTTTGTGTGTACTTGCTTTGTTTTGGGGAGATCACAGGTACTAGGATAGGTAAGTGGCACCATCAAATTTGCACGTGGGAAAATTCACTCTAGCTTTAATGTAAAAAACAGCCTGGAATTATGTAAGTATGGACACTGTTAAACCAATTAAGAGAAGATTACCACAGTCTTAAGTGAGAAATAAAGGAACTAGACGGTGGTAGAAAACAAAGAGGAAAGTGGGCAAATTCAAGAAAGATTTAAGAAATAAAATGGTCAGGATTTGGGGATGGATTTGTGAGGGAAAGGAAAGTGTCATGGATGCATCCCAGGTTTCTAAGTTTAATGATCAAATAGATGGTGGTGCCTCCTGCCAAGGTAGGGAACACTACAGTGGGACAAAGTTTCAGGGAAAATCATGCTTTCTTATTTAATTTTGGACATAATCATTTTGAAGAAAATACCTACAGTATCTTTTGTTTGCCACCAGCTTTACACTCTATCCTTCTGTATAGCTTATCTGTATATTCTGTATAGCTTATCCGTGTCAGCAGGCAACCTCACCCACTAGCTTCCCTTTGGTTCAGTCAAGGGAACCCCGGCAGATGATCCAAGAGGAAAGTAGGGTGAAATAGTTATTCCCTTGGCTCCTTCTCTGTGAGGCTGTTTTGGGCTGTGTCCTTCAATAGGAGGTGTCATCTCAATACAGTCTCTTCTTTGTAACTCTCTTCTGGGTATGAGTAACTACTCCCTTTTCCTCATTCTGGTTAATAGCGTTATTTCCTAACATTCTGCTATATTTCAACCTCTGAAAAGAAACCGTCTTCGAATGATCTTAAGTTGAATGTCGCACTTATTTCCAGACAGATGAGAGACACTGGCACTGACAGAGCCCACATCCAGAAAATGTGTGAAGTAGGCAATTAGATCTGAACCTTAGAGAAGAAGTTTGGGCAAAAGACATGTATCTGTGAGTCTTCTGCAATAGGTGATATAGGAATAGATGAGATCACTTACAAAGAAAGTAAAACATGAGAAAAGGAAAGCTCTTGGACAAAAACTTGAGATTTGGCAACATTTGGGCAGTAAGAACTAGATGGAACTAAAATATTGGACAAGGATGACACTTAAGGCCAAGGGAAAGTGAATGGAGTTAAAAAGTTGGAAGATTCATGTGTTGTTGGAAAGGAGTAGGTATATTAAATTTACTTTCTAAATTAACAATGCATAATGAGACATTTTATTGCTATAGTGTATTAAACACTATACAGAGAACCAGTAAGATGGTAACTACTTTATCTTCACAACCTTAAGAGTATATTATAATGGTGGGGCACCTGAGTGGCTCAGTGGTTGAGCATCTGCCTTTGACTCAGGTCGTGATCCTGGGCTCCTGGGATCAAGTCCCACGATAGGCTCCCCACAGGAGTCCTGCTTCTCCCTCTGCCTATGTCTCTGCCTCTCTGTGTCTCTCATGAATAAATAAAATCTTAAAAAAATAAGTATATGATTATGGCAACATTCCTTAAAATATTAAAGAACTTGCTACAACATTTAATTAAAAACATACTGAATTCACACACACACACAGACACTCCTATCTCTATCTTCATCCTTAAGGAAGACATGTACAAGAATGTCTAAAGTAGCATTCTCTAAGAACAAAACACTACAAAAAATCAAAAATATCCATCCCATCAGGTAAGTAAACTATAATACAGTCAATAACATAATATAGTAGCACTTGAAATAAACTAGAATGAAATAAATCAGCACAGATAAATCTGAGACACAATGTTCAATGTAAACAGAAAGCTGTTAAATCATTTATATAAAAGTTAAGTCATGCAAAAAATGCTATATATTATCTACAAATACATACATGTGCTTAAAACAAAAACTGCATAGAAATGACCTCTTTTTATGGTCATGAAGGAGTAAACTGGAGCAAACTTACCTTCTGACTATAAACAATTACAAAACTGAACAAAATATATGAGGTGGAGCCACAGTGGAAAACAGTATGGAGCTTTCTCCGAAAGTTAAAAATAGAACTAACTTATGATCCCAATCGCACTATTGGGTATTTATCCAAAGAATACAAAAACACTAATTTAAAGGGATATATACACATTTACATTTATAGCAACACTATTTACATTAGCAATGTTACGAAGCAGTCCAAGTGCCCATCAATTGATGAATGGAAAAAGGAGATGTGTTAATACATGCAATAGAGTATTATTCAGCCATAAAATATAATGAAATCTTGCTATTTGCAACAACACGCATGGAGCTAGAATATTAAGTTAAGTGAAATAAGTCAGCCAGAGAAAGACAAAAATCATACAATTTCACTCATATGTGGAATTTAAGAAACAAAACAAAGAGGAAAGATGAAAGAGAGAGTCAAACGAAGGCATAGATTCTTAATTATAGAGAACAATCTGATGGTTGGGAGGGAGGGGGAGGATGGGTTAAATAGGTGATGAGGATTAAGGAGAACACTTATTGTGATGAATACAGGGTAATGTATGGCACTATGAACTTACTGTGTTATATACCCCCAACTAATATAACACTGTATGCTAACTAATTAGAATTAAAATTAAAACTTTATATTATAAATATATATTTATATATTTTATATATATAAAAATTTATATATATATGAATGAATCAAATGTTTTCAGATCTGAATATTAAATAGTGCAGGACTGTGATCTCCAAGAAATAAAGCAAATTAAGTGATCCCTACAACTGACAAGCTTTCTGAGTAAAGACAATTTCCAAACTCTGAATACAAAAACAGGGCAACCCAAACAGTCCAATGGATTTCAGCTAAAGAGATGGAAATGAGCATTGGGGGAAAACAAGGCACCTAGAAGTTGTGAGATAATTCTGAAAAGAAGGCAGCTATGCAGAAAAGAGCTTCAGAAATCTACACAAAGATCCTCTTCAGGTTTGCTGAGTACTAGCCTGTGACTGCACAGTGTAAAACTGCAAAAAGTTTAAAAAGAATGACCAGGACACTGTAAGCACAGAAGCTTAAAGACAATGGGGAAAGCATCTGGAGTGGAAAGTCCTCATCCCTTGGAAGCATTCTGTGGAGAAGCCCCAGAGGTCATGCATTAGTAAATAGGGCCAAACTGGAGGGAATACTATTCTAAATCCACTCTAGAACTTAAAATCTGGACTTGAAATGATCATCAAGCTGATCTACAAAGAAGCTAACTGCTAGCCAGAATAAAGCCCAATTCTCTTTTTTATTTTTTAAAGATTTTTAATTTATTTATTCATAGAGATACAGAGAGAGAGGCAGAGACATAGGCAAAGGGAGAAGCAGGCTCCTCATAGGAAGCCCGATTGGGACTTGATCCCCAGACCAGAATCACGCCCTGAGCCGAAGGCAGAAGCTCAACTGCTGAGCCACCCAGGTGTCCCAAGCCCAATTCTCTTTAAGAAAGAAAATAAAATTTCAGATATGCATCAAGGTAACATTCATATTGTCCAAATTCCAATTAAAATACAAAAACAAACAAACAAAAAATCACTGTACATGCCAAGAACAGAAACCAGGAGAAAACAACCAGGAGAAAAACTAGCCAAAAGGAAGACCTAAAAAAACTAAGATAATGGAGCTAACAGAGGAGGACATTAAAACCCAAACTTAATGATGAGAACTTCTATATTCTTAAAAAGAACTAAGTATCTAGAGTTGAAAAAAATACAAATCTGAAAAAGTTCTCTGGATTAGACACTGCAGAAGAGAAAACTGGTAAATTTAAAAACTTTCACAGAGAAAATTGAAAGCCTATACATCAGAAAACAAAATGAAACCTAAGCAAGAGAAAGATAGCAGAAAATTTATCTGAAGAAATAACTGCTGAAAACTTCCTTTGTCTGAGAAAGGAAACAGACATCCAGATCCAGAAGGCAAAGATAACTCCCAACAAAATCAACAACCACAGACCCACACCAAGACACGTTGTAATTAAATTGGTAAAATATAGTGATAAAGAAAATATCTTAAAAGGAGCAAGACAAAAGAAGTCCTTAGTTTCCAAGGCAAAATCCATAAGGCCACTTGTAGATTTCTCAACAGAAACTTGGCAAGCCAGAAGAGAGTGGCATAATATATTCAATAGGCTGAAAGGGAAAAATCTGCAGCCAAAAATATTTTATCAGGCAAGGTTATCAGTCAGAATAAAAGGGGAGATAAGGAATTTCCCAAACAAAAGCTAAAGGAGTTTGTGACCACTAAACCAGTCCTACAAGAAATATTAAAGGGGGCACGTCTGAGTGGCTCAGCATGGTCCCAGGATTGAATCCTGCATCACGCTCCCTGCATGGAGCCTGCTTCTCCCTCTGCCTCTCACTCTCTGTTTCTTATGAATGAATAAATAAATAAAATCTTAAAAAAATAAGAAATATTAAAGGGGATTCTTTGAGTGGAAGGGAAAAACCAAAAGTGACAGTAAGAAGGAAGGAAACATAAAAACAGTAAAAGTGAGTATTTCTGTAAAAATCAGTCAAGGAGCTCATTTAAAAAAAGATGGAATATAATATATACCAAAGTTGTGGAGAGGCGAGGGGAAGATTAGATTCAAACTTGAACAACCATCAACTTAATGTAGACTGCTATTTGCAGAAGAAGTTATATACAAACCTAATGGCAACTATATATAAAAAGCACTAATAAATATGCAAAGAATAAAGAAAAAGAAATCCAAATATATTACTAAAGAGTATCAGCAATGGGACACCTGGGTGGCTTAGCAGTTGAGCGTCTGCCTTCGGCTCAGGGTGTGATCCCAGGATCCGGGATCGAGTCCCACATCCCCAGGATCTGGGATTGAGTCCCACATCAGGCTCCTTGCAGGAAGCCTGCCTCTCTCTCTGCCTCTCTCTCAGTGTGTGTCTCTCGTGCATAAATAAGTAAAATCTTTAAAAAAAAAAAAAAAAAAAAAAAGAGTATCAGCAAAATATAAAAGGATCAGAGAAAATTTCCAGGAACAACCACAAAACAAGTAATAAAATGGCAATAAATATATTATCTATCGATACTTTCAATGTAAATGGACTAAATACTCCTAATAAGACTCAACTCTATGTTGTCTAAAATAGACACATATCAGACCTAAAGAAGTTGCAGATTGAAAGTGAGAAGATGGAGAAACAGTTACGCAAATGGAAGTCAAGAGAAAGCCAGGTAGCAATACTTGTATCAGGCAAACCAGACTTTGAAATAAAGACTGTAACAAGAGACAAAGAAGAGCACTCTATAATTATAAAGCAGACAACCCAACAGGAAGATATAACAATTGTAAATATTTATGCACACAACATGGGAGCACTCAATATCTAAAACAATTAATAACAAACATAAAGGAACTCATTAATTATATTAGTAGGGGCCTTTAACATCCCATTTGTTTCAATGCACAGATCATAACACAAAATCAACAACAAAACAATGGTGTTGAATGACACAATGGACCAAATGGACTTAACAGATATATTCAGAACATTCCATCCTAAAAGAGCAAGATACATATTTTTTTCAAGTGCACACAGAACATTCTCCACAATATATCACATATTAGGTTATAAAACAGGCCTCAACAAATACAGTAAGATTGAAGTCATACTATGCACCTTTTCTGACAACAGTATGAAACTAGAAATCAACCACAAGAAAACACTTAGAGACCACAAATACATGGAGATTAAACACATGCTACTAAACAATGAATGTGTCAACAAGGAACTCAAAGATAAATTTAAAAACGTGGAAATAAATGAAAATTGAAACACAAAAGTCCAGAATCGTTCGGATGCAACAAAAGCAGTCCAAAGAAGAAAGTATATAGCAATATAAGCCTACCTCAAGAAGCAGGGAAAATCTCAAATAAACAACCTAACCTTACACTGAAAGGAGCTAGAAAAGAACCATAAATGATGTCTAGAGCCAGTAGAAGGAAGGAAATAATAAAGATTAGGGCAGAAATAAATAATGTAGAAACTAAAAAACAACAGAACAGATAGAAAAAACCAGGAGCTGCTTCTTTGAAAAAATTAATAAAATTGATAAACCTCCAGCCAGACTTATCAAAAAAGGGAAAGGACCCAAATAAATAAAATCACCAATGAGAGAGGAGATACAATAGCAATCAACAACAGAGAAATACAATTCTTAGAAAATATTATGAAAAACTATATTTCAACAAATTAGACAACCTAGAAGAAATGGATAAATTCCTCGACACTTATAAATTACCAGAAGTGAAACAGGGAGAAATACAAAGCTTGAACAGACCAATAACCAGCAAAGAAACCAAATCATTACCCAAAGAACTCCCAATATACAAAAGTCCAGGGCCAGACGGCTTCCCAGAGGAATTTTACCAACCATTTAAAGAAGAATTAATACCTTTTCTTCTCAAACGATACCAAAAAATAAGAGAAGGAAAGAAAACTTCCAAATTTATTCTATAAGCCTAGCATTACCCTGGTTCCAAAACCAGATAGATATAATTAAAAAGAGAGAACTAAAGCCATTATCATTGATGAAGACAGATGCAAAAATTCTCAATAAAATACTAGCAAATGGAATTTAACAATACACTAAAAAAATCATTCACCCACCATCAAGTGGGATTTATTCCCAGGTTGCAAAGGTGGTTTGATATTCACAAATTAATCAACTTGATAAAACACATCAACAAGAGGATAAGAAGCATATGATAATTTCAAAAGATGTAGGAAAAGCATTTGACAAAATACAACAAAGAACCACCTCCATTCATGATGAAAAGCCCACAATAAAGTAGTGTGTTCCAAATCTAACATAATAAAAACTATACATGAAAGATCCACAACCAATATCTTAGATGAGGAAAAACGGAGAACTTTTTCTCTATTATCAGAAACAAGACAGGGATGTCCAGTCTCACTAGTTTTATTCAACATAGTATTAGAAGTCCTAGTCATAGCAATTAGACAATGAAAAGAAATAAAAGGAATCCCAATCAGCAAGGAAGAAGTCAAACTTTCACTCTCTGAAAGGAGCTGATGTTATATACAGAAAAGCTAAAAGAGTCACCAAAAAACGGCTAGAACTAACAGACCAACTCAGTAAAGTCGCAGGACACAAAATCAACATACAGAAATCTATTACATTTGTACATGCCAGCAATCAAGCAGCAGAAAAAGAAATTAAGTAAGTGGAATCCGTTCCATTTCCAAGTGCACCAAAACCTATATGATACCTAGGAATAATCCTAACCAAAGAGGTAAAAAACCTGTACATTGAAAACTATAAAACAATGGTGAAAGAAATTGGAAATGCACAAAGAAATGGAGAAACAGTCCATGCTCTTGGATGGGAAGAGAAATTTTGTTAAAATGTCTATACTACCCAAAACTATCTATATATTCAATGTAATCCCTATCAAAATAACAGCAGCATTTTTCATAGAGCTAAAACAAAGAATCCTAAAATTTGCATTGGAACCATGAAAGACCCCTATCCCAAATAGCCAAAGCAACCCTGAAAAAGAAAAGGAAAGATGGAGGTGTCACAATTCCAGACCTCAAGCTACATTACAAAGCTGTAGTGATCAAGACAGTATGGTACTAGCATAAAAACAGATCAATTGAACAAAATAGAAAACCCAGAAATGAATCTACAATTATATGGTCAACTAATTTCAAAAGAAGCAGGAAAGAATATGGGAAAAAGCAGTCTCTTCGACAAATGGTATTGGGAAAACTGGACAGTAACATGCAAAAGAATGAACCTGAACCACCTTCTTATACCATATTCAAAAATACACTGAAAATGGATTAAAGACCTAAATGTGAGACCTGAAACCTTAAAAAATACTAGAGGAGAACAAAGGCAGTAACTTCTTTGACATCAGCCATAGCAACTTCTTTTTAGCTATTTCTACTGAGGCTAGGTAAACAAAAGGGAAAATATACTGCTAGGATTACACCAAAATAAAAAGCTGTGTACAGTGAAGGAAACCATCAACAAAACTCAAAGGCAACCTACAGAATGGGAGAAGATATTTGGAAATGACATAGCTGATAAAGAGCTAGTATCCAAAATATATAAAGCACTTATAAAACTCCACACTCAAAAAACAAATAATCCAATTTAAAATATGGATGACATGAAGACATGAATGACAGAAGACACAAATAAGACATTTTTCCAAAGAAGACATTAAGATTGGCCAACAGACACATGAAAAGATGCTTAGCATCACTGATCATTAGGGAAATGCAAATCAAAACTACAATGAGATATTACCTCACACCTGTTAGAATAGCTAAACATCAACAAAACAAGAAACAACAGGTGTTGGCAAGGGTGTGGAGAAAAGGGAACCCTCTTGCACTGTTGATGGGAATGCAAATTGGTGCAGCCACTCTGGAAAATATTATGGAGGTTCCTCAAAAAGTTAAAAATAGAACT
The DNA here is from genome assembly GCF_018345385.1 of Vulpes lagopus. NCBI lineage: Eukaryota > Metazoa > Chordata > Mammalia > Carnivora > Canidae > Vulpes > Vulpes lagopus. The sequence continues at coordinate 105,462,720 of NC_054830.1, read as the reverse complement.
ACCCTATGATCCAGCAATTGTACTACTAGGTATTTACCTGAAGTATACAAAAATACCAATTCAAAGGGACATATGCTCTGATGTTTATACCACCATTATCTACAATAGCCAAATTATGGAAACAGCCCAAGTGTCTACTGACTAATTTATGGATAAAGAAAATGTGGGGTATACATACAAGGGAATATTACTCAGCCATAAAAAGAACACAATCTTGCCATTTACAAGGACATGATAGAGCTAAGGTGTATTAATAGTAAATAAAATAAGTCAGTCAAAATAAGACTTATGATTTTATTCATATGTGGAATTTAAGAAACAAACAAGCAAAGGTTAAAGAAAAAGAGAGAGACAAACCAAGAAACAGACTATCAACTACAGAGAACATACTGAGAGTTACTTAGAAGGAAAGTAAAATGGGGGACGGGTTAAACATCATAAAAAGATATGCATGCAATAGCAGACTTTCAAACTACATGAAGCAAAATCTTTCAGAATTCAAAGACAAAGAGACAAAGGTCCATACACTAAAATCAACTGTAGTTCTACATATTAGCAACAAAAAATTGTAAGCTGAATATAAAAATGATTTATAGTTTCATCAAAAATATGAATATGTGGATAAAGATAACCAAATATGTAGAAAATGTAATCACTGAATACTAAAAAATATCACTGAAATTTACAATTATCCAGAAACTTATATTCAAAGTACTTACATCCATAATATATAAAAGACAAAATCCATGCAATTTCAATCAAAATTTCCTCAGGCTGTTTTTTTTTTTTGGTAGGAGTTTACAATATGATCTAAATTCCACAGAAATGAGAAAATCCTAGTATAGCCTAATAATTTTGAAAACAAAAAAACAAAATACAAAGCTGGAAGACTTTTATTATCAAATTTCAAAGCTTACTATAAAGCTATAGTAAATGGACTAACCATATGGAAAAAAATAAATTTTTACCTTTACTTCAAACCACACACAAAAATTAACTTCAAATGTATCACAGGCCTAATCATAAAAAATAAAATTTAGAAGTGCTCCTGGGTGGCTCAGTCGGTTGTCAAACTCTTGATTTTGGCTCAGGTCATGATCTCAGGTTGTGAGATGAAGTCCGTGCAGGCTCTGTATTAGGCATGGAGCCTGCTTAAGATTCTCTCTCTGGCCCTCCTACCCCTACTCTCTCTCTCCCTTTCTAAATATAAATTAATCAATCAAAATAAAATAAAATTTAGAGATTTCTGGGGGAGAAAGGGAGAAAATTCATAATCTTAGGTAAGCTTTCTTAGGTCATAAAAAGCACAAAACATTAAAAAAAGAATAAATCTAAAGTGAAAATGTTCTGTTTCTTAAAAAACACTGAAAATGAAAAGGTAGGCAAAAGACTAGGAGAAAATATTTGGAATAAATATATATCTGACAAAGCACTTACATCCATAATATATAAAAGAATTCTTAAAATTCAATAATAAAATGCACAGGAATGATAAAGTGAGAGTAGTGGTTTCTTCTGGGGACAAAGGAAAAATGTAGGGAATACTGATTTAACTATGTTAATTTCTTTAAAAATTACTGAATAGTGGGTACACAGACTTTTATTACAATTTTATTTATTCCTTGCTTCATGTTTAAAATATTTATAATTTAAAACTTAAAAGTTAACACTAAACTCAAATAAAAAGTTTAATTCATATTACTATATGAAATTATTGTAGACCCTAAGATATTTAGTGGATTTTTGCCTGTATCTTATTCACCTATGTTTGACATTAAGCACAGGACACACAAACATATGTAAAACTGGAGAAAAGAAAAAGACTCAGATTCCTAGTTTCCTACTAGATATTTCCCTCATTGCTTCAAACAACTTACTGAAAAGAGTTCACTGATCTTTCCTCATACTATAGACTCAGGCTCTTCTCTTTGCTGGTTCCATCTTTATACGTCATAAGGACAGTGTATTACTTAGGAGCACGAGCTTTAAAGCCAAAATGCCTGGGTTCCAATCTTGATTACCATTCAAAAGTTGCCTGACCTTGGGCAAGTTAATGAATCTCTCTGTACTTCAGGGTAAATGTTAAGTACATTAGAGCTAAACCTGGCAAATAATCATGTTCCGTAACTATTAACTATTCTTTTTATCTTCTTATTGCTGCTATAACTATTATTACAACTATATCCTGACTTATCTTTGTCTCTTCCTTTGTTCCCCCTTAGTATTAAGGAAGGTACTAAGTCTTTACTTGACCACACAACAATCTGACCTCTCTCTCCCTATTTCTGGTCATCAGTAGTGAAGATCTAGACTCCTATAGCTTTCTTCCTACAGGCCTTTTCTCTATTTTCTCTCTATTCCAATCTATTATATACTATTGTCAGATTAATCATTATCCCTTTTCATAAGATCCCCTTTCCTACAGCAGGAGTAGTTCTGTGAGGTTCTGTAGAAGGGGAAAAAAAGGATTTCCAGTGGTTCTGAATTAATCACTAGAATAAAAAGTATGGGGGATAAAGTCTCAAGGTTGAGTTTTAATCATACAAATATCAAAGCAAGCTAAATTATGAAAGTAGCAAAGACATATAAATTGCCTTTGAGTAGCAATAGCAGTTCCCTATTACATCAGCAATCACTCCTACTATAGTTTGAGTCTGAGATTTGATTTAGTATGAAAATCACCAATCATTTTTGAGTAATCACTTACTTCTTAGGGCCCTAGTCTCTTTTGTTATAAATAGTTATATAAATGCCATCAATCTATGCTCCCAGACAGTAGAAGGTAACACTGATTAAGCACAACATTTCTGATGAGCCCAGGGTAAGCTGAGTTAGCCAGAAAGTTAATATCCAATGGAGGAACTGGGAGAGGTGAACTTATGCATCATTTTGAACTACATAATCTCTGAAGTTTCTCCTAATTTTAAAGACTGTGAATCTATTCTAAATATATACAAATCTATATAAAACTCTTCTAATTTAAAATTTGATAACACTTCTATATTCATTTATAATTCATTTAGTAATACTTCTAGAAATCTAGGAAGCATTCTGAAATCTTCTGTAAAAATTATTTTTGTATAGCTTCAAGTAATTTGGTTTGAAATTTAAAACTGTATTTTTAAACAAATTTCATTATGAATTCATACTAGGGTGGCAATATATTTTGTAACACTATAAAATGCACCCAAATTTGATATGAGCACACAAAGGTTATATAGCTGTTCTTTGAAAACCAGTCCTAGAAATCTAAACATGAAACTTTTTTTTTGTTAACATTTACCTTTTTTCTTCTTTTGCTCTCAGCTGTTCTTCCTGTCTCAAAACTTGGACCATTATAGATTCAAAAACTCCACTTGTCAAGCCTGCCAAACTTCGTGGTGTTGACCGACGCCTCGTTGAGGTACATGCAGTTCCCTTTTCATCCTCCAATCCGTAATAGCCTTTAGATGTAACTGCTATCGTTGTCTTTTCTCTCAAGTGCCTTGGAGAAGAATAAGTCAATTCATAAGGTCAAATCTTCTGGGTAAGCAACAAGTCCCCTTAACCAGCATCTTAAGAATAATCTCTTTTGCTAACTGTATAAAAAGTATATAGTTAAACCTTACTTAGCTACACTCAAGATTTTTATCTGCCCTATATTTAATTTCTAATTTTCTATACCCATATCATAAAAATCAGTCTTAGAGACAGTCCCTTCCCTACATTTAAGAAATACACAAATCTTGGTGCACTTAGGTGGCTCAGTTGGTTGGGTGTCTGACTTTGGCTCAGGTCATGATCTTCGGATCCTGGGATCAAGCCCTAAGTGGGCTCCCTACTCAATGGGGAGTCTGCTCTTCCCTCTCGCTCTCCTTCTGTACCTTCCCCTGTGTGTGCTCCCTCTCTAATAATTTTTTTTAAAAACTTTCTTTTTAAAAAAAAGAAATATATAAATCTTTCACATTAAAATTAAAGATTAAAACACTATTAAGGGAAAAAAGTTTATTGTTTGCAAAATTAAATGCAGCTAATCTATACATTTCTTCATATATTTCATACTACCTATTATTGGTATAGGAAAATGTAGAATATTATCAAAACATTTTAAAAGAAAATTCATGGTACATAAACACTTGGGAGAAATTATAAACAAATAAGTACTATAATATATTAAGTATAATAATATGTAATTGCAAATCTGGAAACCTGACTTACCTATAAAAAGAATCTAGGAATCAAGATTCTCTCTTCAATGTCACACCTATGTCTCCCTACCCTATAATATTCATTCTATTAATGCACTAAGATACTAATCTAATACTTGAAAATAATACTGATAGAAAAGTTTCTCAGTAGTTTAATTATCCATAAATCCCCTTAGTGAATTTGAAATAATTGATTAAAAACATTTATACTAAAAAGGAAACATTAATCTTACCAAGTTTTTTAGTCTAAATCAAAACCTGATTCTGAACTTTCATCTATAAAAAGGGCTTATCATTAAAAAGGCATCAGGGAAAACATCTGCTTTTCTATCTTTGTAAAATATGCCAGAACATCTGAAGTTTTTTTTTTAATGGTATATACACTTTTTAAAAGATTATTTATTTATTCATGAGACACACACACACACACAGAGGCAGAGACATAGGCAGAGGGAGAAGCAGGCTCCCTGAGGGAAGCCTGATGTGGGACTCAATCCCAGGACCCCAGGATCATGACCTGAGCCTAAGGCAGATGCTCAACCACTGAGCTACCCAGGCATATGACATCTGAAAATTTTAAACATGTTGTTTCTACAAGGGCAAAATCAAGTCAATACCCCAAGTAAGTATTAAATAGGCTAGATGAATTGTATGTAAATTAAAAGTTGACCCTGTAATCAAATTTTCCTGCTTTCCTGTAGGCTTTTCCTAATACAAAATAGGGTAAGGTTTAACAAAACAAACCTTTACAGCATGAAATACAATCAAATGCCTTTCCATCTTGGACTTTGTTCACAGTGGTTTGTGATATATAATAAACACAGTGGTTGTGATATATAATAAACACAGTGGTTTATTACCCCAGGAAGAACTGATTGCTATAAGCAATCTCAGTCTCAAGGCCATCTGAAGCAAGGTTCTATTGAACTATGGCACTGCTATATGTTTTCTTTGTTATAAGGACATAATGTTGTAACCAATTCAGCTTTAAGTAACACATGAACTTTTAGTTTTCAAGTAATCCTGAAGAACCTAGGCTGATCGAGCAATAATGTTTCAGGCTGTGATTTTTTTTATGTACAATAGCATATATCTATCTGTACGATGGCTAACTGGGCCAAAAGGAATGTGGGCCAAAAGATAATAAGCTGACTGGCAATAACAGACACTGAATGAGTATATCTGAGATCATTTTAAAGGTGAACTAACTAGTTCTATAATTTTAATTACTTCTTCATCAATACTATTGGAAGAGAACATTAATGAACAATATTGCATTGAAACATGATAGCTCAAAGGTCACAGTGTATGTAGAGCACTGGGGATAAAAGGAGTTGAGGGAAATAGTAAGTCACATGGCTAAATTATTATGTAATAAACGAGTCAGAAACTTTATCCTTTAACTTCACTCCTACTTTTTTAAATAGTTATTTTCTCAGAACAAAGACCAAAGAGAAATTAATATCCTTCACTTGTAATCAGAAATTAAAAAGGTATGTATTTTGATATTTGTCATTCAAGATTAAAATACAAGAGAGAAAACTATGATGTCTCTTTCATATCAACGTGCAAAGATTAAAAAGATATATCACTCAGTGTTGGGGAGAATATGAAAAGAAAAATTTTCATAAAACATTATTGAATATATAAAATTGGCACAGCATTTCTGGAAATCAATTTGGTAATGATCATTAAGATTTAATGTGCACATATCTTTTTGACCCATCACAGTCCTAAGAATTTACCCTACAGACGTATCTCCACAACTGTGAGCAATCTCTTTCTCTGCCCCCTCTTCTCCCACACAGAGTATTACTGAAAAAGAACAACCTGTAAACATAAATGTCCTTTTATATACAACATGGATTAAACAATGTATACCATAATATGGAATAACATCCATTCATCAAAAGGAATTAGGAAGTCTGTATATACTCACTGTAAAAGATGTATTACACCGCTGAATGTAAACCAGTTTCTGAATATATCTTTTAACCCAAAAGGAATTATATATATGTAAATGTAAAAATACATATGGCACTAAGCAGTATGTGTGTTTGTTTGAAGTTCTAACTCTCACCTAGACTATTGCAATCTCTTCATGACAGGCATCCTGGCTTCTATTCTGATCTCCTTACAATCTATTCATGCAGCAACCCAGGTAATGAGATCATATCATTCCCCTACTCTGTCTCCTCCAAAGACTTTCAGTTACACTTAAAATCCATAATTCTGAAGACCTACAAGATCCAGTGTAACATGACCCTTATCTACCTCAGACTTCACTTTCTACCACTCCGTTCATTATAGCTTTGTATTCTGGCCACAAACGTCTGTGTTATTCTCAGTCACACCAACATCAGCTTTGCCTTTCCCCTTGTCCTCATGTAAGGCACTCCTCTCCCAAATATCTGTATGGCTAGGTATTAACATTTCTTCCAAATCAGTTCAAATGCAGCTTATTTGAAAGGACTTCCCTGACCAACATAACTAATAAAGGATTCCCTGTCACTCCTCTTTGTTCCCTTACTCATTTCTTTTTTCTCCCCTGTTTATCACTACATTATACTGTATAATTATCTATTTATTTGGTAATTTTCGATCCTACCAGAATGAAAGTTCCAGAAGATAAAGATTTCGTTTGTAACGGATGTAACCTCAGAGCCTCAAACACATACACATACACACACACCCACACGCAATATTTGGAAGGATATAAGCAATTTATTCGTCATTTTAAATTTACATACATAATTTAAGATGAAAAATTCCAGTCAACTATTTTCTCTACAGTAAAATACCTATTAAATATTTGTTACTAACTACCTAGTCTTCATTTATCAGAGAATAAAATGCAGAAAGATAAAAATAAGTAAGTCTCACCTCCAAATAATACTTGTCAGATAATTAACAATCAAAACACTACACTAAAATAACTCTCCTTTTCTAAAATTCAAGTTTTCCTACCTATTAGGAAAATTATTTTATAAAATCAGTCTGACAATAGTTTGAAAATAACAGATTGCTAACTATTAGCAAAAGCTTAGCAATAATTACAGTTGACTCACTGAGTTTAGTTATCCTTTTTTCTTTTTCACAAAGCATGAAATGTCTTTTCTGTGTTGCTAATACATTCCAAATTTCAGAATTCAGAGGCTTAATTCTGTTTCAAATTATTAAAGTAGTAAGAAAGTGAATTGATATTAAGCTTTACTTATGGTTAATGTATGTACTAACACTACCCTCTCCCCCACTAAAAATGGATGTTTGAAAAGGTTTCATTATGTGATTTTGTTGTTGTTGTTGTCACCTATAAAATTCTATCTGCATAATTATAACTTGGAAATAATTATCTAATCTGTTTAAAAATACTATAGTGTTTCAGTCATTTTTGTAATCTATTTACTTAAACATTTTTTCAATGCAACTATAGCCCTCAGGGTCTTGGCAAGATAAACTAAAAAGTAGATGATGCTTAGGGATGCCTGGTGGCTCAGTGATAAAGCATCTGCCTTCGGCTCAGGTCATGATCCTCAAGGTCCTGGGACAGAGTTCCACATCGGGCTCCCCATGTGGAGTCTGTTTCTCCCTCTGCCTGTCTCTGCCTCTGTTTCTCATGCATAAATAAATAAAATCTTAAAAAAAAAAAAAGGAGGTGATGTTTAATGAAGAGACTATTCACAAATGTATAGCCAAGGTTAAGGAAAAACTAGAAAGGGATGCCACTCTTGGGCCAGGTAGGTAGCTATGCTCAAAAGGAGAAAGAGAAGGGATAGTTATGGAACAAAGAATCCTATAAGTATCGAAGAGGGCCACAGAATGATGGAGCACAGTTACTGACAATTTGTTGCCCAGCAAAGAGAAAGCTGTTAGAATACCCCAACCCTCTCTGTCCTCCTGTCAGTGCCTCCCACCGACTGAACCCAATCAGATGCCAGAGCACAGGCAGACCGGTTGATGCAGTCCTTAGAAATCAACCTTCTGGAACACGGAGCACAGAGCACACTGCACAAAGATGGAGAATAGATTTGGAGGGACAAATGAAAATTATCCAGCAAAACAGAACTTTCACATCAGTATTCAAGAGCAACTAATTAAAATTAGGGAAGACAGGACTCTTACTGGTGAATTTCAACAAAAACTTTTGCCTGTTTGATAAGCATCACACTGTAGTCAGCCCAGCTTACAATGCCCTTCTTCTACCTGGATTTATGCATCTTTAGGAGTTCTGAACTACAAAAGCTATTAAAACCAAGTACCAAAATAAACTTAAAAGAAACCTTTCAAATAGCTTTATAGCTAACTATTGAACCAAGATTTATAAAACTAATGAAGTATCACAATGCTCTCACCCATACTAATGTTTTGTAACATTATGTTAAAACTTATTTTTAAAATAAGCTTAAAAAAAAATAAAATAAAATAAAATAAAATAAGCTTAAACTTTCATGTTTAAGTATCTAGACTGTAACACTTTACAATATATAAAACATAATAGTACAGAATATGATTAAATGATTCATATAGAAAAATTGAGGGTACATAGTCAAAATATTTTCTTCTTTGGAAACCAGATCATTAAAGTTTGGAAATCACTGCTCTCAGATTCAGCTGCATCAAATACTCAAAAAAGTCTTCAGGAAAAAATAAGTCTTCATACCTACAAAAAGTATTTTTGCATTTATCAGACTATGAAATTTATTTCTCACTTGATATTCTTTACATTCTATTCTCTCAGTTAACTTTTATTCCCCCCCACATTTTTAAAAAGAGGCTTTATTTATTTTAGAGCAATAGAGCACAGGGGAGAAGGGGCAGAGGGAGAAAGTCTCAAGCAGATTCCACAATGAGCACAGAGCCCACAGGAGGCTCCATCTCACAATCATGAAATCACAACCTCAGCAAAACCAAGAGTCCCAGACTTAACCAACTGCCACCACTCAGGCATCCCATCCCCTCTGCCCCTACATTTTTAACTCATCGTGTCATCCAGACCTCCAATCCTTTATTCGATTCCTTCATTTGCTCTAATGATAATTCAGCCTCTTTTAGCCATTCACATAGACAAGTATTGGGACCAACATTAAGACAAACCTCTTATCTCTCTTAACAATTATCTGTCTCAGGCATTCCATCTCTTTCTTGCATCTCAGCCAAAAACTCCTTCATTCCTAATACCTACATTACTAAGCACTACAGGAAAAATCACCACCTTGTACTTGGTTGCCTGTATAACCTAAATTGAATTCAACCCCACCTAAGAGGACTTTTTTAACAGCAATTTAAAAACACTATCATTATTCAAACAGCAATTTCAAAATATAATCAAACACTTCACTCCATTACCCATCATAAAACTTAGTAACTGATTTTCCCCACCACTTGTTTCATAGAGAGAACGGTAGGTTTTTTGTCTTTTTCTTTATGTAGGCTCCATACCCAGCATGAAGCCCAATGAAGGGCTTGAACTTACAACCTTTTTTTTTTTTTTTTAAATTTTTTTTTTATTTATTTATGATAGTCACAGAGAGATAGAGAGAGAGGCAGAGACACAGGCAGAGGGAGAAGCAGGCTCCATGCACCGGGAGCCCGATGTGGGATTCGATCCCGGGTCTCCAGGATTGCGCCCTGGGCCAAAGGCAGGCGCCAAACCGCTGCGCCACCCAGGGATCCCTTGAACTTACAACCTTAAGATCAAGACCTGATATCAAGGGATCCCTGGGTGGCGCAGCGGTTTGGCGCCTGCCTTTGGCCCAGGGCGCGATCCTGGAGGCCCGGGATCGAATCCCACGTCAGGCTCCCGGTGCATTGGAGCCTGCTTCTCCCTCTGCCTGTGTTTCTGGCTCTGTCTCTGCCTGTGTCTCTGGCTCTGTCTCTCCTTCTATCTCTCAAGAATAAATAAATAAAATCTTTAAAAAAAAAATAATTAAAAAAAAAAAAAAAAAAAGAAAAAAAAAAGACCTGATATCAAGAGTCAGACGCTTAACCAACTGAGCCACCCAGAAGCCCTGAAGTTTTTGTGGAAGAGCTCCCACTTCCTACTTCTCACTGAACAAAATTATCTAAATGTTACTTTAAATTGCAGTGAAAAAATGTGCTCTTCATTCTCTTGCCAAAAGCTAATCCCACCACAAGTTTTCAGAATTCATATTCCATTTACTATCTTCTACAAATTCAACATCTACATGCTAGCTGTCTTTATAGCATACAAACATGTAAAACTTTATCTTAAAAACAAACCACCCCCCTCCCCCCAAAAAAACCCCACCATTCCCCTTGATGGGACAACTCAGTCAGTTAAGCATCTGACTCTTGGTTTTGGCTCAGGTTCATGATCTCAGGGCATGAGACTGAGCCCTGAGATTGAGATTCTCTACCTCTCCCTTGCCCCTCCCCCTGCTCTTGTTCTCATGCTAACATAAAATCTTTAAATGAAAAAAACCATTCCCCTTGAAAAGAGTGACATCTAAATTCTCTGCCATTTCATGTTTCATTCACATACCAACCTAGCATTTGCCTGCACTTACTGAAATCACTATTCCAAATGATCTATTTTTAAACCTCAAACAATATTTTAATGAAATTTTTTATTTGAATTCCATTATAGTTACCAAACGCTATTTATTGTATTACTTTTAGGTGTATGAAATAGTGATTCAACAATTCCATACATACTCAGTGCTCATTATCCTAAGTGTACTGCGTAATCCCCATCGCATAGTTCACCTATTCCCCACCCACCTCCCCCCTGATAACTATCAGTTTCTCTATAGTTAAGAGTCTGTTTGTTTTGTCTTCTCCCCCTCCTTTGCTTGTCTTACTTCTCAAATTCCACCTATGAGTGAAATCATACAGTATCTTTTTAAAAAAATATTTTTACTTATTCATGAGAAACACAGAGAGAGAGTGTGAGAGAGAGAGAGAGAGGGGCAGAGACACAGGCAGAGGGAGCCCGATGTGGGACTCGGATCCTGGGACTCCAGGATCATGCCCTGGGCTGAAGGCAGGCGCTAAACCACTGAGCCACCCAGGGATCCCAGTATCTATCTTTTCCTGACTTATTTTAATAGCTTCATCCATGTCATTGCAAATGACAAGATTTCATTCGTTTTTATGGCTGAATAATATTCCACTGTAGATCCATGCCACTATTTCTTTATTCATCTTTCAGTTGATGGACACTTAGGCTTCCTCCATAATTCCTCCTTCCACCATAATTATCTACATAAATTGTAGACAATGTTGGTATAAACATAGGGGCACATGTATCCCTCTGAATTAGTGTTCTTGTATTCTTTGGGTAAATACTCAGTAGTTCAACTACTGGATCACAGTCATTCTATTTTTAACTTTTTGAGGAAACTCAATACTGTTTTCCAGAATGGCTGCATCAATTTGCATTCCTACCAAGAGTGCACAAGTGTTCCTTTTTTCCACATCCTCACCAACATTTGTTTCTTGTGTTGTTGATTTTAATCTTTCTGATGATAGCTTACTGTAGTTTTGATTTGCATTTCTCTGATGATCAGTAATGCTGAGCATCTCTTCAGGTGTCTTTTGACCATTTGTATGTCTTCTTTGAAGAAATGTCCTCCCCAATTTTTAACTGGATTATTTATTTTTTTGGTGTTGTTTCATAAATTCTTTATATATATCTCAATACTGACCATTTATCAGATATGTCATTTCCAAATATCTTCTCCCATTCTGTAGGTTGCTTTTTAGTTTTGTTGATGGAAGTTTCCCTTGCTATGCAGAAGCTTTTATTTTGAGATAGTCCCATAAGTATATTTTTGTTTTTCTTTCCTTTTGCCTGATGAGACATATTCAGAAAAAAGTTGCTACAAAAAAAAAAGAAAAAGAAAAAGAAAAAAGTTGCTACAGCTGATGTTGAAGAAGTTAGTGCCTGTGTTCTCTTCTAGGATTTTCAGAGTTTCATATTTTACATTCAGGTCTTTTGAATTTAGTTTTCTATATGGTATCAGAAAATGGTTCAGGTTTCATTCTTTTGCATGTTGCTGTCCAGTTTTCCCAACACCATTTGTTAAAGAGATTTAATTTTTTCTCAGTTGATATTCTTTCCTACTTTAATTAGCCCTGTAAGTTTGGGTCCACTTCTGGGTTTCCTATTATCTATGTGTTTATTTTTGTGACAGTACCATACTGTTTCGATCACTACAACTTTATAATGTAACTTGAAATCCAGAATTGTGAAGCCTCCAGCTTTGCTTTTCTTTTGCAAGATTGCTTTGGCTATTTAAAGTCTTCTGTGGTTCTGTGCAAATTTTAGGATTCTTTGTTCTAGCTCTGTAAAAAATGCTGGTGGTATTCTGACAGGGATTGCATTGAATCTGTAGATAGTTTTGGGTGTTATAGACATTTTAACAATATTTGTTCTTCCAATTCATGAGCATAGAATGCTTCTCCATTTCTTTGTGTCATATCCAATTTCTTTCACCATTGTTTTATAGTTTTCAGAGTGCAGGTCTTTTACCTGTTCGGTTAGGTTTATTCCTAGGTTCTTATGGTTTTGGTGCAATTATAAATGGAACTGATTCCTTAATTTTTCTTTCTGCTGGTTCATTACTGGTGTATAGAAATGCAACAGATTTCTGTATGTTGGATTTTGTGTCCAGCGACTTTACTGAATTTATGTACCAGTTCTAACAGTTTTTTGGTGGAGTCTTTAGGGTTTTCTTTTTTTTTTTTTTTTTTTTTTAAATTTTTTTTTTTAATTTTTTATTTATTTATGATAGTCACAGAGAGAGAGAGAGAGGCAGAGACACAGGCGGAGGGAGAAGCAGGCTCCATGCACCGGGAGGCTGATGTGGGATTCGATCCCGGGTCTCCAGGATCGCGCCCTGGGCCAAAGGCAGGCGCCAAACCGCTGCGCCACCCAGGGATCCCAGGGTTTTCTATACATAGTATCATGTCATCTCCAAATAGTGAAAGTTGACTTCTTTCTCATAGACTTGGATTCCTTTTATTTCTTTTCATTGTCTGATTGCTGTGGCTAGGACTATGTTGAATTAAAGTCCTAAGAGTGGACATCCCTGTCTTCTTCCTGACCTTAGGCAAACAGCTCTCTTTGGAAAAATGTCTATTCATGTTATCTGCCTACTTTTCAATTAGATTATTCATTTCTTGGGTGTTGAGTTTTGTTAAGTTCAACATCACTGATCATCAGGGAAATACAAATCATAAACCACAATTATACTCCGAGGTATTTACCCCTCAAATACAAAAATACTAATTCAAAGGGATACATGCACCCCAATACAATAGCCAAATTATGGAAAGAGCCCAAGTGTTCATCAACTGATAAATCGATAAATAAGATGTAGGCTATATATACATGGGAATATTACTCAGACATAAAAGAAGAATGAAATCTTGCCATTTGCACCAACACAGATGGAGCTAGAGAATTTTTATGCTAAGTGAACTAAGTCAAAAAAGATAAATACCATATGATTTCACTTATATGTGGAATTTAAGAAACAATACAAATGAGCAAAAGGAAAAAAGATAGAGGCAAACCAAGAAACAGACTCTTCACTGTAGAGAACAAACTGATGGTCACCAGAGGAGAGATGGGCAGGGGGATGGGTTAAATAGTAGGTGAGAGGGATTAACAAGGGCACTTATAATGAGCACCAAGTAATGTATGGAAGTGTTAAATTGCTATATTGTACACCTGAAACGAATATTACACTGTATGTTAACTAAATGGTATTTACATAAAAACATAAAAAAATAGATTGGAACACACTAAGAATTCAATGTATTATATAAATGGTATAACAAAACAATGGAAAAAATAATGCTGCAACAACTGGCTGAATGTGAGAGAAAATAAAGGTGGATTTCAACCTCACTCCTTGAACAAAACAAAGTCCAGAGAGATCCATTCATTTGTTCGTTCATTCATGTATTCCTTCATTCGATATTAATTACTTATAGATAGTGGACTAAGTGTTGGCAACACAAGATCAACAAAGGCAAGATTCCTATCCTTACTGAAAATATACAAAATAATATACAAAAAGTGAGTGAACAAACACATACATACAAACATAAGTTCTAACTGTAAGTTACATACTGTAAGTTCTGGGAAAATGGTCAAGAACAAAGACAGTCAAGAACTGACAGGAGGAGCAGCCATGACAAAAACAAACAAAAAAATAAATAAATAAAATCTTGAGGATAGAGCATTCTAGATAAAAGAAAGAAAAAGTATCAAGGCTTTCAGGTGAGGAATGGATTGGCTGGTAGGTACAACGGAAAACCAAACTCCTTACTATAGTTTAAGTGCCAATAAAGTACTTTAAGCAGGAGAGTGACTTCCCTTACTGTACATTTTTAAATGTTCACTCTGGCTGCTAAGTAGAAAATGGGACTCTAGGAGAAAAAAGCAGAAAAAAAAAAAGAAAACAACTTGTGAGTAAATAATACATATGATACAGATGAGATAAAAAGACTACCAAGTGATAAGTGATTACCTCTGTCTGATGGGATGGGTGATTTTTTATTTTAATTTTTTGACAACTTTCTATTTTTTTCAAATCTTCTTCAAAAAAGAGTATGCTTGGCAGAGTATTTATAGAATATGGAAAGAAATGAATAAATTTTAACTATTAGAGAAAAAAGATTTAAACTGCTATTAAAAAACTAAACTAGGGCAGCCCCGGTGGCTCAGCAGTTTAGCACCAGCTTCAGCCCAGAGTGTGATCCTGGAGACCCTGGATCAAGTCCCACGTCGGGCTCCCTGCATGGAGCCTGCTTTTCCCTCTGCTTGTGTCTCTGCCCCCCACCCCACCAACCTCCTGGTCTCATGAATAAATAAATAAAATCTTAAAATAAAATTAAACTAGATCTCAGTTATCCTATAGTGAAGGATATAAATGGTTCTCCTACTTGTTCAGTACTCTGTGGATCACCATGAAATACTGTCATATTTAACTGTTTCTTAAAACCTTTTATCTAACATGTTATTTGAGATTATATTCTTATAAATTACATTACACATACATATTTGGGTCTATAAAAACTGTCAAATTACCATAATTAGCTGATACTGTCGATGTGTATTTGCAATTTATTAATTATATTTGCCATATTCTTTTTCTTTTTTTTTTTTTTTTGCTTCCTGGCAAACAAAATTGTTCAAAATAACCTATAAAACTTGGTAGACAGAATGACATATTGGTAGAATTCTGTATTGTACCTACCTTTTCTTTCCTGTGAATTGGGAGAAGACTGAAATTATTCAATTAAAAAACACCCAAAGTCCAACGTAACATTATTTAGATATTTAAATATAGCATCTAATCTAAATTATTTGGCAAAAACAGTGCTGTCTTTCTCTTCTTTCTAGCATTATTCTTGGACTTAATATAAAACAATTTTTTCCAGATAGATTTCTATATAATCCTCCACCAAACTTGCTACTGAAGAGAAATAAAGTCAAATGCAAAATTAAAATTGAGAAGCCAAAAATTAAGGGATAGAAAACAATCAAATTAATGTAAGTTTTCTTTTCTAATTCGTGTCATTTAAGTGTCCTTTGTAATTCTCCATCTTAAAAGCTTTAATAACTAATTTAGAATATCAAACTCTGTATTAGGACAGCACATTAGGCCCTATGTGATCTGGCTCCATAATCTGCACTGCATAAAACCTGCCACTACTTTTCTATATATAACTACACTCCAGCCAAACTGCTGGTCATTCCCAGCAAATGGCGGTCATTCCCTAGCATATGGTGGCTTTTTTTGCCTTTATACTTTTGAATATTCTATTCTTGTTGACTGAATGACCTTCACATCAACTTAGTTTATCAACTCCTATCTTTCCATATTTATCTCTGAATCCCTCTACAGTGCCTTATCAAATAGTAAGCACTGTAAATACATGTTGAATATAATTAACTGTCTTAATACATTAACATACACTACCTTCTATTATGCTTTTAAATACTATGTCCATCCTCTAAGGGAAGACACGGTTATCTGCATTAAACTTAATCATTATCTACTGAACTTCTTCTGTACTTGAAGAGCCAGATTCTGGCGATACAAAAATGCATGACATAATCTTAAAATTTAATGACGCAAATATATATGCAAACAGACAAACAGTATCATGGTATTCAAAAACTTCAATACAAACCATATGAATCCAAAAGGTATACCCTGTAAGAACAGAGAAGTACACCTACCCCATGCTGAAAAGAAGAGAGAGGAAGAGATGGGCAAAGAAGTTTTCTTGAGATGACAACTGTGCTGAGTCTTTAAGAACAAGCAGGAATTTTGACTTCATGTAACAGAATATTTCATTTGATCTTTTTTTTTCCATATGCTCATCTATTTCATTAATTTAAGAACTACCAAACAACTATTATATATGCCTTAGACTCTGAAGATGCAATGGTGAATAAAACATATTCCCTGATCTCTTGGAGAGTACAATAAGATAGAGAGCCAGATATATCCCTAACAATTTTCTTACATGCTATATATAAGCAGATGCAAAACGAAGAATCATAAAGTACAGGGGAAAGAGCAATTAATTCTGTATCAGGCTTTGGGGAGGTGTTAAGATCTGAACTGAGTTTCAAATAATAATTAGGAATAGGAAAAAGAGACTTCTAATTAAAAAAAGGTACTCTAGATGTTTTGAAATTGTTCTGAATTTGATAAAGTTAATTGTCAATGACTATAAATGGAATTCTAGAGAAAACCAATATCTAATTCAGTACAAGTGTCGGTGGCAAAACCAGAAGTAAATTCACTTTACTCACAAAGGTATGACATCTCTAGTATAGTAAGTCATACATTCACTATCACTAAATTCTAGAATATCAAGAAAACTATTTTAAAGACATTCTTCCTCTAACTCAACTGCAAAGTAAAACATTACTCAAAGGTCAGAGTTATACAAGTCTCTTTAAACACTTAATAGTATAAATGTGGGCATAATGTAAACATATTTACCTTCGGGTAAATACTTGGGTATTATTTCTGTTAAAAGCCTAATTTTTCCTTCATTTAGTTAACTGGAATTTTTTTCCATTTTAACCAAACATTATTACAACTTACTGGATACTTACTAATTTTGTGGTTTAAATACTAATTTTGTGGTTTAAACCTATCCTTCTTAATCTTTCTTGGTCTATGCGACTCTGCTGACCTAATAAAGTTTTTTTTTTTTTTTTTTGCATTCTCTCCCTAGAAAAATTTAAATATACACACAAATACACACACTCTTCTGCGTACTGTATAGAGGGATGGGGGTGTGTAGAACTCCGGTTAAAAAGTTCACATTTTATAAAGGCTTGGAACTCATACTGAACAACAAAAGAGAAACACAAAATTTAAAAATCAGCCAAAAGGCTATGAGGTCAATTAATATAATACTTTACCTGATATAGTGCAGAGCAACGCTACAATAGCTAACCTTTGATCTCTTTCCACTGCTCCCAAAAATAACATAAGAAACACAAAGAATAGTATTCATGTCCAAAGGTGATATATAAGATCATACAAACAAATTTTAATGGATACAAACAGATGAGAATAAAACCCATAGTCTTTAACCTCAGACTTTTAAAAATATTGATGTTATTTTATAGTAACATAACATGATAATATTAACCCAATGTAGTAAAAGGAATTACTCCTAGAATTAATGTTTTAATATGATTCTAAGTTAAAAATTTTCTCAGATTATATATAAAGTAGCTTGCTCTTGAAATTACTTTCATGTTCTAAACTCCACTAGAGGAAGAAACTGAGAAAAAACTACTTGTCATATAAAGTTCAATAGATTAATTTTAAACATGAAGAAAAAACTCCAAAAACCTCATAAAATCACTACTCATAATACTCCTTTAGCAGAGTCAGCCAAATTACATTATGCCATCATGCTAAATCTAAAAATTCATAATTTTTTAAAAAGATTTATTCATTCATGAGAGACACACAGAGCGAGAGAGAGAGAGGGAGAGGCAGAAACACAGGCAGAGGGAGAAGCAGGCTCCATGCAGGGAGCCCGATGTGGGACTTGATCCTGGGACTCCAGGATCACAGCCTCGCCTGAAGGCAGGCACCAAACCGCTGAGGCACCCAGGATTCCCCTAAAAATTCATAACTGATTTAGAAGGCAAAACTAGAAACTGATAAATTCATCATAAGCTCAGGAACTAATCTTGACCCTTGCCTCAAAAAAAAAAAAAATTTGATTCTAAATTTGATGGAGCTTCCAGAACCAGCTACCTATTTATAGGAAATACAGAGAACAAAAGAATGGAATGCTATCAGCAAAATCCAAAACTAGACTCCAAATAACCTGGTTTCTTCAACAAAACCAATGCAAGAATGAAGGGGAAGAGTAGGGGAGAAATAAGAGAGAGAAGGAAGAAAGAGAAATCTATAAAGAGACATACAAACCGATCACAAATGTGTGGACTTCCGTTTGAATCATGTTGAAACAATATAAAAATTTAAAAATTACAATTTTTGAAAAAACTGGAAATGTGATTTTTGCTATTAGGAAATTTTTTTTGGTTTATTATGGTACTATAGTTACATTTTAAATCAAAAAGTTACAAACTGAAGCATTTACAGAATAATCTGTTGTCAATGATCTGCTTCAAAACAATACAGAAAGGAGGTATACAAAAGGTATGGATGGGGCAGAACCAGCCATGAATAAATACTATAGGGGACTGAGTAATAGGCATGTAGGGGTTCAAACATTCTGTTTTGCTTTCATGTATATTAGAAATATTCTAATAAAAGGTTTTAACACAATGTGAAAAAATCTAAAATCAGAAATTTTTCTGTGTAATAATTTGTGACAAACATGACTTTCAAGGTCTCTCAGTTTTTTTTCAGAGGAATAATACAAATACCAAGTATCGTCTCCTCACCCCATCCCCAACACACTCACTTTTTACCAGTTATTTCTGCAAACACTATTCCACATGAAAACATGAGTATAGGATTCTCCTCTCACTTCTCTCCTGCCTCCCCTTCATTCCAACTATAATTCAAACTGCAATGCAAATAAGGGCTGACAAGGGTAAAGGCAGTAGTAAATACTTCAACCAAAACTCTAAATTCTGAGAAGTCAAACATGACACAGTGTTACTATATCCTGAAGTAACAGTCCTCAAACTTCATTGTGCATAAAAGTCATTCAGGGAGCTTATTAAAAAGGTAGATTTCCTTATCTCCACTCTGAGAATCTCAGTTAACAGATTTAAATATGCTATTCTGCAGCTAGGAAATCTGCTTTTTAACACCATTTTATGTTGGGGATCTAGGAAACACCTTTTGAGGGATATGCCCCCAATACCTTTGAAAATGACCTTTAGGACTTATAACCATGTACTGCTTAACTGCAAGCCAACATTTATAGAAGTCAAACAGCAACAAACCAAAGCAGAAAAAGTCCCTGCCCTCATAGATTTTACACTCTAGCAAGAGAGGAGAAAAAGGTACAGGTAATTACTCCTGAAACTAATAATAAACTATAATGTTAACTAAATTGAATTTAAATTAAAAAAATTTTTTAAAAAATATACGTAATTAAATCCTATTTTAATGCTACATTGCATCGCTTCTCGGCCTTTTGGCTAAGATCAAGTGTAGTATCTGTTCTTATCAGTTTAATAATATCTGATACGTCCTCTATCCGAGGACAATATATTAAAATGGATTTTTGGAGCAGGGAGATGGAATAGGAGCTTGCTCCGTCCACTCCGCGCATCGACCTGGTATTGCAGTACCTCCAGGAACGGTGCACCCCGTCGGGGGAAACACTCGATTGTCAAAGAGAGACAAGAAGCTGCCTGGAGCAGCGCTTAGGGAGGCTCTTTACTGTTCTCGGGGAGAGTTGGGGAAAGCTCAGAGCGATACTTGAACCGAGTTGATTTCTTGCCTTTTTTTTTTTTTTTTCTCCAGCTTTGCTAATCCCTGGCGTAGTTTCACAGTTTGTGAGAACACTGACAGTTGTACTAGTGCTTTTCTCTTTCTGGTTTAAATTGTTCATTTCCCTAAAGCTGTTTTTAAGTTTTATTTGTATCTTTTTTTTTTTTTCTCAAAAAAAAAAAAATAATGCTACATTGCAATAAATGCTTCCTTCATAGGAAGGAAAACAAAGTTAAGGAGGATAGATAATGACTAGGGAGAGGAACACTTTTTTTTAAATTTAAATTCAACTGGCCAATATATAGTACATACTTAGTTTCAGATGTAGTGCTCAATAATTCATCAGTTGTTTATAACACCCATGCTCATCACTTCATGGGTCTCCCATTATGCACATCACCAAATTATCCCACCCCTTACCCACTTCCCTTCCAGCAACACTCTGTTTCCTACTAGTCAATGCAAGTCTATGAGAGTCAAGAGTCTCTCATGGTTTTTCTCCCTTTCTGATGACTTCCCATTCAGTTTTTCCTCTCTGACCCTATGATCCTCTGCCCTGTTTCTTGTATTCCACATGAGTGAAACCATACGATAAGTGTCTTTCTCTGGTTGACTTATTTCATTCAGCATAATACCTCCAGTTGCATCCACTAGGATGCTTAGGAAAGACCTGCAAATAAGGTAGCATCAGAGAAGTGAGTAAGTTGAGAAATGAGTTTATCTCTAGGAAGGGTCTAAATTTAAACCTACTTTTCCTCAAGTACAAGTATTTAAGACAAACATAAAATATATCTTCAATTTTATTGATTATATTCTAACATTTTTACCTTCCAATTATATTAATTCAGATTTTTAAAAATTAAGCTTAGGGGCACCTGGGTGGCTCAGTCAGTTAAACATTTGCCTTTGCCTTAGGTCATGATATAAGACCAGGGTCCTGAGATAGAGCCCCACACCTGGCTCCCTGCTCAGCGGGAGACTGCTTCTCCTTTTCCCTCTGCTATTCCCCTTGCTTGTGCTTTCTCTCTCCCTCTCTCCCCCTCTCTCTCTCGAATAAATAAAATCTTAAAAAAAAATAAAACAAAAATAAAAACTTAAGCTTATAGGCTAATTGTTTCCATGAGAAAACATTTCTATGTTGTAAGTTTTTCAGATGACCTGTTCTTCTCTTTCAATGCAAATGAAGTGGACTCTGTTCTTATTTTTAGAACAAACATGAGAAAAGCCCCTGAATTCACTTGGAAGTATATATTTCCAGATATGCTAAGACATTTAAAGAGATATAAAAGAGCTATCGGAGAAGTTATTTTTGTGAACATATTTTCAGATAGATGGCTATACTCAAAGCTTTAAAATAAAATTCTGGGGTGAATTATCATTAACTATTTCAACTCCTTAAAAGTGTACTTACAAAATCTATATATTTTATATTTTGAATGGTAGTACAAAAATAACAACAGTAATACATGTTCATTATAAACAAACAAAATTAGGAATGGAAGGGAAAATTTAAAACACCCACAGTTCCACTACCCAGTTATGACATTTTACATGTATATACTACCTTACAACTTTGGTGTTACAAATTTTTAATCTGATTTCTTAACGTACACACTTTTTCCAGTTGTAAATACTAATTTCCTTTAAATAAAATATTTTTTTAACCAGAAAGTAATATATTTAATACAGATAATCTAGGACATACAGAAAAGTTAAAAGAAGAAAATGAAAAATATTCAGAATCTTGCTACTTAGCAATAACCACTATAAACACTTTGTTCATGTTCCTAAGTCTTTTTTTTCAAAGTGAACATACTTAATATACTAACTTTTAAGCACAATTAATTCTGGAACACTCCGAGGTCCCAAGTGGAAGATGATATAACAAAGAGCATGGTGATAATACTACCACTGGGGTTTATTAGTCTTTCCCAATTAAAAAAAGAAGAGCCTCAAATAATTTCAAAGATTCATATTACTATGCAAGTTCCTTGGAAATGAAAACAGCTATTATTTGCTATGGGCATCTCTAATTTTATGGAGATAGCCTAGAGATGATTTGAAAGTTGAACTACAACTATGAAAGGGATCCAATCTCTCTGAAACATGAATTTTCCCTGCTCTAGTTTTTTTCCTTAGGAAAAATAATAAATAAAAAGACACAATACAATGAGAAACATGCCATAAAGGCAAAACATATTTGAATCTATTAAGATTTTTATTCTACTAAACCTAAATCATTCTCAAATTAACAAGTGGAACAAAATCTCCTAAAATAATAGACTATAAATTTACAATATTCCCAATAATACCTTTTACTTATTCCAGAATGAACTCACTTCAGTTTTATTAATTGCCTATCCTTAATTATTTCAACGTTTAGTATACGTTATACAGATTTTAATTGCATTCTTCTTATGTCTCATCTTTCCAGTTTGAAGACAATCAATCCTCACACAAAGTTCTGTTTTTGGTCCTCTTGTATTTTTACTAGATTCCCTCCTCAGCAATTTTAATCATTCCATTTCTTCAACCACCATCCTTCCACAGATTAATTCCTTTTTTTTAAAGATTTTATTTATTTTATTTATTCACGAGAGACAGAGAGAGAGAGAGAGAGAGAGAGAGAGAGAGAGAGAGAGAGAGAGGCAGAGACACAGGCAGAGGGAGAAGCAGGCTCCATGCAGGGAGTCTGATGTGGGGCTTGATCCCAGGTCTCCAGGATCACACCCTGGGCTGAAGGCGGCGCTAAATGGCTGAGCCACTGGGGCTGCCCAAATTAATTCCTAATTAAACATCTCTAATCTAACCCTAGTCACTCTGCTGAATTCTATCTGCAGCCTTCTAATAATTCTCAGTTGCGTATCTTCAAATGAATGCCTCATGTTCCCTTAGCATCACTATCACCTGGGCTCAAGTTCACTTTGTATATCATCCTTTCCTTCATACCCCACATCCAACAGCTTGCCATTTGATCACTTTCACTAACAAAAAAATCTCATAATACAATTAAACATAATTTATCAATATTTCTCAGTGTTCTGCAAATGGTACCATACTTCCAGATCTGACAATGGCACAGGTTAGAGAATCACAGTTTTAACATATTTAACCTTTTATTATAACTGTGTATGTACCACCTTTTAAACCTTTTGGGCGGGACGCCTGGGTGGCTCAGTGGTTAAGTGTCTGCCTTTGGCTCAGGGCATGATCCTGGAGTCCTGGGATGGAGTCCTGCATCAGGCTCCCTGCTTCTCCCTATGCCTATGTTTCTGCCTCTCTCTTTCTGTGTCTCTCATGAATAAATAAATACAATCTTAAAAAAAAGTAAACCATTTGGGGACAGGAACTGTTCTCTAAATTCTAACACATAACAGGTGCTCAATAAATGTCTTATTAATTGAAATCCTTCATCCTTTCATCAGTACACTTAAACATTTTCTGACTCTTCTCTCAATAACACAGTAATTTTTTTAGAATGCAACTGTAATAAATAGAACTACATGGAGTTTCAAGGTCTAACATTCTATAGTTCTGAACACGAGGTAAATCCAAGTTCTATTACCAAAGGTCCCCAATTTTTAAAGATTTACATTAAAAAGATAGAATTACAGAATCCAGTAGAGGTGAGGGAAGTTAGATTACTAGGGAGAGAGAAATATCCTGTCTAAATTCCCAATTAATTTCTGGAATTTGATCTCAACTGAGAATAAGCAAGTCAACAAAATTCAAAATTTTATCTAGGAAGTAATTAAAATTGGTCTATAAAATTTATTTTTCAGTTTGTGTACTTGGGAACCTCTAGTATTTTTACATTTTTGAGGTTTATGATGATGCTGTTGTACTCTCACCCCCAAGAAAAACATTCTGTCAAAAAGCAATCACAAAACTAAGAACCTTTAGCTATATTTTAAGAAAACATTTAAGTCCATTACATGTACCATTTTTTAACAGCAAGTTAATTCAGAAATCAAAAATAATTTTAACAAGGAAGTATTACAGGTGACTTTCACCAAAATATTATTTTTTAAGTTTTTAAATTTTAATTCCAGTAGAGTTAACATATAGTATTCTACTAATATCAGGTGTACAATTCAGTGATGCAGCAATTCTACATTGCTTAGTACTCATCATAAGTATACTTTTTAATCCCCATCACCTATTTAACCCATTCCCCCCCCCCCCAACTTCTCCCTCTAGTAACCATCAGTTTGTTCTATATAGTTAAGAGTCTCTTTCTTGGTTTGTCTCTTTTTTTTTACCTTTGCTTGTTTGTTTTGCCAAAACATTATTTTAAGTTGCCAAAATTAAAAATTTAAATTCAGCTCTGTTGGAGGGTCACAGGTGGTAACTCTTCTACAGCTATAGCCTTTCAAAACTACAAAAAGCCATCTTCTAGCTACATAGCAATATTCTTAAAGATTTCAACAATATTTTGGGATGCCTGGGTGGCTCAGTGGTTGGGTGTCAGCCTTCAGCTCAGGGCATGATACTGGGTGCCCTGGATCAAGTCCCACATCAGGCTCCCCACAGACAGCCTGTTCCTCCCTCTGCCTGTGTTTAAATAAATAAAAACTTTCAACAATATTTAAAAATTTAAAAGCTTTCAAATATATCATTATTTAAAATTTGGAGGAGTCAAAAATTCTTATTCATATTTGACAGTTTCTACAGATCTGCACATAACTTTCTATTAAGTATTTTTTATTCTTTTTCACTTAGCAGATGAATTTCTCCCTATTTCTAATGCTAACTGCTATTTCTCTCAGTTGTTTCAAATAAACGAATGAGATCCCTTCTAAAATAGAACTTTGAGAATAGTTATGTTGTCTTAGTCCTAGTTCTATCACAAATTATACATATAAAACATATTGTTATTTATTGCTATATTTATATATAAAATTATATTTATGAATTCATAGATTTTTATACATGTAATGCTATTATATACATGAAAGGCAAAACAAAAATAGATATTTAAAAAAGAATTTAAAAAACAACATTATACTATAGTTGTAATATTTTCTTCTCTCACCTCAATCATTCAATCATCCTGTATACCTGCTGTGGTGCAAACACTACTCTAGAGACCACACTGTAGCCATAGAGAGGTACTTGTAATTCCCAGAAACACTATACTGTTTCATAGCTTGCATTCACTGTAGTTGAGCATTCTAGTAGACTGCCCCCCTCAAGCCCTCTAAAAAATATCCAGCAGCAATCTTCAACTTCTTTAATAATCAGGTCACATATAAGCTTTTTTTTTTTTTTTTTTTTTAAGATTTATTTATGAGAGACACAGAGACAGAGGCAGAGACATAGCTAGAGGGAGAAGCAAGCCAACTCCCTGCAGGAGCCTGATGTGGGTCTCGATTCCAGAACTGTAGAATCAAGCCCTGAGTCGAAGGCAGAGGCTCAATTGCTGAGCCACCAGGCATCCCACGTATAAACTTCTTTACCAAACCTTTTACCTAATCTCTTTACCCCTTTTCATTTCCTCCTCTCATTTGCCACGCCCATGTTTCAGACTTAGGTCTCCCTCTTAAATTCTCCTTGCACCTTTTCATATGCCCACTATAGAATCATTATCTTTTTAAGTTTCTGTTTCCCTACTCACTATAAATCACTTTAGAGCAGGGGACTTATCTTTTGATCTCAGGGACTTGAACGTCTACCTTTGGCAAATACTCTCATATTTGTACAATTAACTTACCTAGCCTAACACTTTCACAGTATGAATGACTGAACTGAGATTCAAATTAAACACTGTGTCCCCAGTCCAGGGTACTAATGCCATTGGGCTGCTCTATGATAATAATGTGGCATCTTCTCTAATGTACCTCATTTCTTATTCATAAAATACTCATAAAAGCTCAGCAGTATATGAAACAGCTGTAAAGTTCTCTTTACAATAATCTAAAACTAAGAATTCAGTATTTCACAAATATATATAAATATATATATAAAAATATAAAAGAAAAATTATATCTAAATAATTTTTTAAATTACTAAAACACCACATAATTTACAAATAAAGTATCTGAATCAACTGCTGAAAATCATACTCATGTGTCCAGTCTATAGAATGTTGTTCTGTAATGTCTATGTATCTTAATTGCATACCAAACAGTTATAAACAATGCTTTTCTCAAAGTTATGCCCATTCAAAGTATTTATTTAGTAATAACTCAGATTTTAGGCTCTTGCAGAAAAAGAAATGAATTCCTAATATCTACAAGTGTGGACCAGCAAACCTATTATTTACAAAATGTTTACATACATCAAATACAATAAAAGCAAGGGACTCAAAACTTAAATCTGAGACCATCATATTATTTTTTTGCTACTAAATTGCAAGAATTTTATCTCTCTTGAATTAAGAATGCCAGAAATACATTATTACGTTTATAAACAACATAACATTTTAAGTTTAATTTCTTTTTTTTTTTTTAAGGTTTTATGTATTTATTCATGAGACACACAAAGAGAGAGAGGCAGAGACACAGGCAGAGGGAGAAGCAGGCTCCCTACAGAGAGCCTGGTACTGGATCCGGGTCTCCAGGATCACACCCTAGGCTGAAGGCGGTGCTAAAGGGCTGAGCCACCCGGGCTGCCCTTAAGTTTAATTTCTAAGTATGGATTTAACTATTAGATCATATGGGAATACAGTATTCTGAGCATTGGCCACCAGGAATCATTCTAAGCATTCAGAAATTAAGTTTATGAAGAACAGAAATAATCCCCCTGCTTTTTGTAAGACTCAAGAAGTATTTATTATACACCCATTGACTCTGAAAACACCTGTAATTCATCCAAACCAATATGCTACTTCTTAGCAACCATTTTCTCTCATTCTATATCCCTGTTTCCACACTTATAAAACTGGATGCTGGGCCTAGATGAATTCTATGGTGCTTTCCAGGTCTAAAATCTTGTGACATCAATTTGGAGTATACCTTACTACTTTAAAAAAATGACATGTGAATGGATTTTTTAAAGGAGTCATAACTATAATGACTGTGGAGACGAGTAATAAACCCACAAATATAACATCATTAAATAAAATATTAAAAGAAAACCCGTGAATAATTATTACTGAATAATTCTACTTTATGAAAGAATTCAAGAAGGGATTCCTTAAATAGAGACCCTCTAGTGAGTCAGGCACGATGTTAACTAGTGTTTTCAGTAAAAGAAGTCACTGACAGTCTTGCAAACATCATATGGGAAGCCAGTGACAGATTAGACTACTTTTAAATTACCATTATAAATTAAGGAGCAAAAACCTACAAGTTCTCAGGAGCTATTCATAAAAGTACTGGTATAATGCCCGGTTTCAGATATGAGGAAAATATTCACTTTATTCAACTATTACTAATACTGTCATGGTTATAATTTACATGAGACTATGGAATCGACACTGTTGACTTTACATTTATTACCTCATTTAATCCTACAGTAAACCCCATGAGGTACTATCCTCATTTTACAGAAGAAACTGAAGCCAAAATGGTAAAGTGACTTGCTCAAGTTCACTCAGCTCATTTAAAAAAAAAAAAAAAAAATCAAACTAGTATTCCACTTCAACTACCATTTCCAACATTGAATCATTTTTCTATTCTATTCTATTTTTCTATTCCTGAAGCATTTCCACTTGAGAAAGCAATTTGGTCACATCAAATATATAATTATAAATACGTTTATTTTGTACTTACTGTGTTACATTACTTCCTCTCAGTTAAGAAAAATAATTGAATATATGGGTGTAGAATACCAAGAGCACAGTGCCACCTGAATTGACTATGATTTCTGGTCGAATAAACACAAATGTCTAAACGTCTTAAAAATTTTTTGTTGATGTATCCACCATTACGGCCAAAATGTAGTCTGCTCACATGAAGCTAGGAGAAAAGATCAGGAACACGCCAGAGTAATTATTAATCATTTAAAAACAATCCATAAATTTACGACGGCCGACGTAGGTAGTGAAACATTTTTTTAGTGGTTTGAAACGACTACCTTTTTACATGAGCCAAACACATTTTTCTAACAGTATTTCATTCCAGAAACTTTTTAAATGTCATGTTAAAACTGTCTAAAAGTTGTGACCTAACCCACTAAAACTTTTTCTCTACCCTATCCTATCCCCGTCATTCTTCCCGTGGGCATCACTTTACACCTACAAACTTGACCTGTTTTTCGGCGCTCAGGGCTCTAATCCCTTTCAGGTCGGTCTTCATCTGGGTGTCCACCTCCAGCACAGCCCTGAAGGCCCCCAATCAGAGCCGCTCCTCCTCCTCGGGCTCCCGGGCACCAGCTCAGCACCTATCAGCTACGCCCCCGGCCCCTGGCCCAACCCATCCTCGGACACGTGCGAGGCAGTTTGTGTCACTCCATCAGTCCCAACGGGGATCAGTCCCACTTACCGAGAGAGAAGCGCCAACTTTTGCTCCAGCATCATCTCCAGCTTCTGGCCCTGTTTGGAGATCCAATGGTCCACCCCATGCAGGCGGTAGCACGTTTCCAACATCAACCTGAAGTCCGCCACGAAGTCGGTGATGCCCCCATACAGGCCGCTGGCGAACTTCTCCTCCATCTTCAGCAGACACATGCCCTGCCCGAGCTGCGGCGGGAGGGTGCGACCGCCCCGGCCCCAGCTGCGCGGCCCCTCGGCCACCTCCTCCTCCCCGGCGGCAACGCCCCCCAAGGGCTGCAGGAAGGGGGCGGTGAGGCCCCGGTGCTTCTCCTGCAGGAACTCGCCCAGGATGCGGTAGCCCTGCTGCAGCTCATAGGTCAGCTCCTGCTCCTTGCAGCCCCCGCCCCCGACCACCATCGCCTCTTCCTCCTCCTCCTGGTCGCCCTCATTCTCCCGCGACGAGGCACTCCTCCCTTGGGCCGGCCCTGAGGCCGGGACCGCCGCTGCCATCGCCTCCTCGCCGTCCTCTTCCTCGGGCGCGGGTGGCGGCCGCTCCTCCTCCCCGGCCGGCTCCATCTGCCCCGGCGTCCTGGGCACGCTCATGGCCCCAGCGGGATCAGGTGGGGCGGTGTGGAGCCGCCGCTCGAGGCGCGGGGGACGCGTGAGCGCGGGCCGCCTCCTCAGGGCACGGTGGTGCAGCGCAGCCCCAGCCGCATCGGGTTCTCTCTCCGCCGCCCGCTCCGCTCACTACGCCGGGGGTGGGGTGGGGGGGAGTGGGGGGGTCCTGAGCTCGCGGCCGGCGGGGCGGGGTTACATGGCGCGCGGGGGAGGGGGAGAGAAGAGGAGAGCCGAGGTGCCCTCCCCCCCTCCCCCCAGCGGCGGCGCGCGCCAGGCCCTCCTCGGCCTCACCCCTCCGCGCCCCTCCCGCCCGCCCGCCCGCTCTCCGCAGGCCCCGCAGGGCCAGGCGGCCGAGGCCTCGGCGCCCCACCCCCTCCGGGACGGCTGGGAGGGGGCGAAAAGGAAGTGGGGCTTCTTCTCTCACCGCCCCCGAGGGGGCCGCAGGCCTGGGCTGCGGCGTCTGGGGCTCCTCCTCTCCCTCACACCCTCTCCCGCCCCTCTCTACCTGCGGGGTACCCGGGCAGGAGGAGGCGGCGCGCGGACCCGGCCCGGCGGCAACTGTCAGTTAGAAGTCCCGCTGGGCCGGGGGCGGGGGGGGCGGGGAGGAAGGGGAGGGGCAAGGAGAGAAGGGGGAGGGCCCTCAAGCTACTCCCGGGCTCTGGGGCAGGCTGTGGAAAGACGCAAATAAAGAGACCCTGTCGCCATCCATGGTGCGCATGCGTGGTAGGACAGCCCCACCCACTCTCTCGCGTCCCGCCGGGCTTCGCGAAAGCACAGGCTTCGGCTCAACTGCCCGCCCCGAGGCTTGGTAGGTGGCGCGGCCGAATGATGTCATCAGTTTGTAGACGACTGTTAAGGACGGAATGGAGAGGGTCGCAGCTGTACTCGTCGCTGCCAGAGGCCAAAAAGGGCTTTTAAAAACGTGTACCGCAAGCCCTTCTTTCTTTTGCGAGATCCTAATTAGCCCTGAAAACTAAGATTAATTCTGAAGGAACTTGCTAGATAACTCTCCTTAATGGCAAATGAATGGTGAGAAGGCACAAAATGTAAATCCTATCCTGTTGTAAATTTTATATCCACTGCATCCACCGTCCCCTTTGTGACTGCCAGATTTTTAATATAAAACTAGAATTTTCAAAAGTTTATAGAGAGGAGGTTCAAGGACTCAACCAGCTGAATCCTACGTTCACATGCAAAAGAACGAGATAATTTGTAGAACTCAAATTTCTAAAACTCCGGTCTCCGGAGTTCCTATTTAAGTAAAATCATGTCATGCGTTAAAATTAAAAACCTATTATCACCTCGATTCTTGAGATTTGCTAAGAATAAATGAAGGGAATGGAAGCTTATTAAAAATCCTTGGGATTAGAAGCAGTCTTCAAATAATTCAAGTCTAAGTTGTACAGCTTTAGTCAAGTCGTTAGCCTTAAAACGTCACTACCCATTTAAAAATTACTGTTGAGAGAATGTCTAATAAGTGGAATCATTCACTTTAATTTATATATTGCTTAAAGTAAGTGGAGAGAAAGGAGCTAATGGTTCCATAAAGCAGGTATTACTATTTTCTCATGTTCTTTTAGAAAGATGCACATATCTTTTTACTTACACAGAATGTTCTAGCTTGAAACCTGCAATAACTGTCCTAGAAGCCAAGCATTTTAAAAGTACAAGCTATCTGGGACTCCTGGGTGGTTCAGTGGTTGAGCCTCTGCCTTTGGCTCAAGGTGTAATCCTGCGTCTGGAGATTGAATCCCACATTGGGCTCCCTGTGAGGAGCCTGCTTTTCCCTCTATGTCTCTGCCTCTCTGTGTCTCTCATAAATAAATAAAATCTTTAAAATAAAATAAGTACAAGCTATCTAATCAAATGGTCAGGATACTTAATTTTTGGTTATTGTGAACTTTCAAAGTACTGATAACGTCAAAACTTCAAAGCTTGGTGGGGGGCAATAAGTTAAATAGCAATATTAGGTAAAATAGTTAAATGGGAACAGTTGAGTATTGACACTCCCATAGACACATCCATTATCCAGTTTTCAAGGTCGTCTCTCATCAGACATTTGTAATTTATTAGGCATTTACAGCATTCTCTCTCCTCAGAGGCCTTATATGTATCTCAGCTCACAGGAACAAAGCCAGGGACCAGTCTAACTTCAGCAACAGGCAAAGAAAAAAATGTGTCTGACTGGACATCCCTCATTTCTTTTGACAAAGCTCAAGAATCTGGACCTACCCTCCCCCAGCAAATATCCCCTCATCTTTATCTACCAACCCTATTTTATATAATACAGATTGCATTTATTGAACCCTGTGCCACCAAGCACTTTATGTGATTATCTCCTTTAATTCTCCCAACAATCCTAGATATCATGCCTATCTTACAGATGTAGAAACTATAACTGATGCTTAGGTTGAAAAAGTAGTTTGCCAAATTCAAATTTACGTCTATCATACTTAAAAATTCTCTATGATGTCTTATTCCAAGTCATCTGGCAGGATTTCCAGTTCCTCATGCACAAGAGTGTAGGGAATTGCTAGAAATTTGATCAAGGGCTTCTGAAAGAATATTAAGATAAATAGGTTTGAGTTGAAGAACATCAGCTATAAGTCATGGAGAAGCCAAGATGATTGCGATCTTAGCTATTACAAAAGTAAGATTGGGTCCTTAAACTTAAAAAAAAAAAAGACTGTCATACAAGAAATACATTGGTTGTAGGTAAATTAGAAAATATAGATTAGAAGGAAAACTGCCATTTAATCCCACCATCCAGAGAAAACTTCTATTAATACTTCGTGGTAGGATTTTTCTATTTATTCATGTATACTTTTATCTATCTTAAATAAAATTAAGGCTATACCATACTTAATGTCCTTTCCTTTTTTCCCCATATTAATAATAAATCATTGCAATAAATATAAATTCCATAGCTAAAACCTCAACTTCATATTTAGTCCACAACAGCCTAGATGGCCTGTTTAACTGGCAGGGAGTGAATCAGGGAAAATCTAATGAAAAAGGAATTCTAAACCATAAAAAAACACAGTAGCGGTACAAACAACAGCACTAACAGGTACCATTTATTAAGCACTTACTTGGTCTTAAATATTTGCTAAATACTTTACATACACAGTACTCACAATAACCTCAGGAAATCATGACATATATTTCTTCTTAAGTTTTGGATCAATGATTTGCTGACTAGAAAGCTTTTCTTCCATATAAAAAGCTTGACATTAAAGATCAACATTCCAATTAACAAAATTAACTCTAGATTTATAGAACAGTTTTCTTAAAATGCACATCTACTGCTAAATGATCTCAAAGCTTTTTTTTCATGCTTAAAGATAAAATTAATTTTGCTTCCCTTTCATTTTCATAATACAATAGTATCTATTAAGAACTTCTAAATAGAAATCTATCTAAGCCCCATTTTGAACCAGGGCTTCTCTTTTTGTTGGGCTGCTTTGCATGGGGAAAATGGCATACATACACAATGTAATATTCTGCTCAAACACATAATATGATAGACTCCCACAAATATTGATTACTATTTGTAAACACTGAGTAATAGTGTTACATGCTACCAATGTTACATGTACCAGGACAGCCTATTCAGTAAACATAGTTCTTAAGAGTCCTGAATAACTTGAAAAATAAGAGACCAGTCAGGCTAAGATTTTAAAGTTCTCTTAATTCTCAGCTGGACACCTGGGGGACTAGAATATGAATATGCCTCACCCTGTTCCCAGGAGGACAATATGAAAAAGTTCACACACTACATAGAGAAGACTCCCTACATCCATGGCAATATCTCAAAACTCTCTCCCAATTTCAGCATCCTCCTATTACCATGATAGTATCATCAAGGAGGAAGAAGCTTGCCACTATTTTTCATCCACAATTCCAAAGATATTTGTCCTGGAAGTTCTCCTATCTTTGTAAGCTCTCAGCATCTTGTGATAGGCAGTATAACATCTTAACACAAGTATATTGTTTGCCCAGCATCAATAATTCATACAAGCAGCAACAATTTATACACTTCACATCAACTAGGGGAAAGTTGACAAACATTCTAAGACAATGGAAGCATGGTTATCACCAAGTTCTGTGTTTAAGAGATAAAACATGCAAGGTGAACACCAGGCTAGAACACTGACTAATTCTGGAGAAACATATAGGAAAGGAATATAACTGTTTGGCAGGGAAAGAACAGTTCTCTCAATTATAATGGAATACATTCACAATAGTTATTTAGAATTACTTTTATGGTAAAAGACAGTCAAGTGACATTAAAGTGCATCAAGCAAAATTTAGCAGCTCCTGTAAAGCTTCCTGCTGCTCATCATCAAGTTGGGATATGCATTCCAACCATAATTCTTCAGAAGTCTGTACCTGACGCACAACATTAGCTAGGCGTTTGGCACAAGGATCTTCATAGTTAATAGTCTCATTAACTTTTCCTTCTGCAATTATACTGATTATTTTGGGAAGATTGGAATTATTTGGACCAAGTACAACTGGATGATTACTTTCAATTAAGTCACAGAGAAAACTCAAAGACTGAATAGCTTCCTCTTTATCCTCATGCAGTGGAAGCCATGATAACCAATGTGGAAGAACTTCATCTACATTTACACAGTTAGGCTTAAACCTCAAAATCTTCCCTACTGCTGAAATACAGTTCTCTGTAGCAATGACATTTTTTTTGGTTTTGGAATTTGCACACTTAATAACTTTTACCAGCAGTGGAACAGCTTCTGAACATAAAGAACGATAATCATCTCCACCAAACTGTGCCATAACACCCAGGCCATAAGCAGCAGCTTGTCTGACTTCAGGGTTATTGTCTCGCATATTTAGTAGCATTGGCCACCTAAAATATTCTACATATTTAAATGAGGTTGGACTGCAGTGCTCTATAATATCATCAAAAATGCACAATCCCCACTGTCTGTCTGGCCATGGCCTACTTGAACAAATTAGATTTACAATTAATGGAAGCAGCTGTTCAAACCACGGTAAAATCTTTTCCTTATAAGTACTAAATAATGAGTGCAAAATATCTGATACTTTGGTCAGAATATAAACATCACATTCATCCTCATCTTGTAGAGACATTTCAACCTGTTGGTCATAGTTTTCTTCCTGTCTTTTAACCTGTCTCAATTCTTGGTTTTTAAAATGCCCTTCAAGTTTTGCTTTCAGTATTTCTCCTAGTTCTTCCAAGTGTTCATCATTAAGGCACCCATCTCCCATTACTTCAATGGATTTTGCAAAAGAATTCATTACTTCTGAGAGTACATCTGTATCAGGTTCAGTCCCAATAGCCTTGATTAAAGGATCACATATGAATTGCCACATCTGTGCAAGATACTCTGGGCCACGAATTCTTGCACATTCCAGGAGAAAAGGCATAGACTCTGCTGCTGCCACTCGAACATTGTCATGGAAATAAAATTTCAATAAAGGAACCATAAGCTTTACAACTTGTTCTGTATATTCCACAAATCCTTCCCCTAATTCCTTAGCATAGTAAACCAACATTTGACAAGCAGTTGCTTTTGCTTCAAGTCCTGAAGTTTTAATTCCAAAACTTTGTTGGTCTCCAAGATTTACAAATTGCCATCCATCATCATCACTCATATTTTCCACATCTTGTGTGTCTAAGAGAGCAACATCAGGTTTTGCTGAAGCAGTCTTAATGAGAGGCTCAATAACCAGTGGAAGATACTGCTGAAAATCACTTCCAAGAATTTTACACATTCTGGCCCATGCTGAAACCATGTAAGATGTCTGAGGGTCATCATCTTCCATATTATTTAAGTCTGATTGTGTCTTCAACAATAGCTGCATCACATTTGATGCATCTTGCATAAATTTTTCCTTTCCAACAGCAAGACCAACATGGCTAATGCACTCAATAGTTTTTCCTTTCAGAAGCTTGAGTTCCTTTTGAATAGCAAGCTCAACAATGTGCTTTAGTGATGGCATAAATATATCATAATATGGAACAAATTTTTCTTCTATCGTATCTGCAACTGAGGCAATGGTTGTCACAAGCTGTTCCAAGGCCAATTTAGTTCCATTCCGAATCAACTCTTGAAGTTTAATCACCAAGATAGAATGTAGATTTCTCACCATACTATCCAAATATAGAACTAGCAATGCTTTGGGGCAGTCTTCTATAAAAATAATAAGTGCAGAAGCCGCATGTGATTGCACACGCTGATTACCTTGATTTTCCATGGTACGCAACAGAGCTGCAATCACTGTTTCATGGAATTTCTTTTGGAAGTTAGGCGCAAAATCTGTAGCCATCTGTCCAAGCGTAGTACAGGCTGCAGCCCTCACCCTTGGGTGAGGATCCTGAAGAAAAAGCAAAACAGAGTTAACTGTTTCATCTAGAATTGATTCCATTTGCTGATGGCATCCTTCTCCAATGGCAGATAAGGCCATTAATCCAGCATGTCGATATTTCCAGTCAGGGCTCTGAAGCATCTGCATGATGTGCTCCTTAGTCATTGGTAAAACAAGTTTTCCACCGAGCCCACAAGCCAGTCTGTCTAGTGCACTCTCAGCGGCAACTGCATTGCTGTCAAAATCATCTTCTTCCATCTCATCAGCATTTACCCAGTCCTCATCATCTTGTAGATCAACCATCATTGCTAATATATGAGGAACTGCCTGTGCAATTATATTTGTATGTTTTTTCAACATTGGGGTTGCAGTTTCAGACAAGGTCACTATTATTTCAAGGGCCAGCTGGCGTTGCAGATTACTAAGTCTAGAGTCTCCACATAACTTCAGACTCAACTGCAGAGTGTCTTCTAAATAAGGACCCAAGTATTTAGGTACAGTATCTGCAATCTCAACAAGGGATTCTAGCACTGAATCATCATCCTGGTAGCATGAGTCACTCACAGCCTGTAAGATTCCGGGAAGCAAGTCTGAAAAGTCTTTGAAAAGAGCAATATTATTCTCATTAGCAAGTACAAATGCAGCTGCAGCTCTAGCAGATAATGTCCTGATTGCTGGATGTTCTTGATCCTGAATGCACTGGTCCAACAACCGTTTGATGATATCCAAATCATGCCGCTCTTGGTTCCCAAAGATCCCAGGAAAGTGCCAGAAAACATGAAGTGCAACTTCCCATAGAACTACATTTTTAGAGTAGATTGAATCGATAAGGAAC
The DNA here is from genome assembly GCF_018345385.1 of Vulpes lagopus. NCBI lineage: Eukaryota > Metazoa > Chordata > Mammalia > Carnivora > Canidae > Vulpes > Vulpes lagopus. The sequence continues at coordinate 105,426,372 of NC_054830.1, read as the reverse complement.
TTCAGACCTTCGGGCCAGTGGTTAGTGCCATCCTCATCTATCAAATTCCTGGCCAGCACTGCAAAAATATCACAAAGTTTTTTCCTCATGCTAGCATGTGTTTCTAACTTAACAGCCAGTATCAGTTCAATCTTGACGTCCCTCTGAACATCAGAAGGCAGATTTGGATAGACTTCCTCAAACCCAGAGGACAAAAGCCGTCGTAGCAGTGCGGCAGCCATTTGTCTCACCTCATAACCTGCTCTTCTATTTCTGACAGCATCTAAGAGGAATGTAGTCTTACACAGACCTGGGATATTTTCATAGATTTCCTCTGCCTGCCTCCGCACCATACAGCTTGGATTGATCAAGTTCTTCAGAAGCTGATAAAACTCTTGCTTTCCCGACACAGTAGCCGGTCCCCCTGCAGACACGGCCGCCGCCATCGCGCTCTGTCAGAGAAATCGCGACCGGGAAGGAAAGAGGGGGTCTGCGGCCAGAAGCGGTGACGTCAGCGGAGCGCCGGCGGGGATGGGAGGGGCCGCTGGCCCAGGCAGCCGGCGGTTTGGCGGCGCAGCGGGGCTGGGCCGCCGGGCGTCCGGGGATAGCAGGATGCGGTGGGGGCAGCCGCCGTCCTCCAGCTGTTGGCCAATCAGATTTAAAATGGATTAAATCTGATCTAAAATGGATAACTTTTTCAAAAAAAAAAAAAAAAAAGCACTTGCAGAAAGAGAGAGAGAGAAAAAAAAGAAAATTATGATATTGAATGTATTAGAATGGGATTATGGGTGATTTTTCCGGCTTTATTTCTAAACTGTTGTTACCCTGATAATTTTAAAACAATAATTACATCTTGAAAACTCCCCAGGTGAAAAGCCAGTCACAAAAGGCCAAATATTGTATGATTCCATTTATAGTAAAGGTCTTGAAAAGGCAAATCTATATAGTAGATTAGTGGTTGCCAGAGGCAGTGGGAACGAGAGAATGTAAAATGACTGCTGTCAGGTAATGGGTTTCTTTTGGAGTAATGAAATGTTCTAAAATTAATTGTGGTAATGGTTGCACAACTCCGTGATTATACTTAAAATCACTGCATTATACAATTGAAACTGGTGAATTGTATAGTATGAATAATAATACCTCAATAAATCCGTTTATCAAATAAGTGCGATAAAAGATAATGATTACCATCCCACTACCACATCTAATGAGTAAGAACAGTGGTGCTCAGACTCTAGTGTGTCATCCATCCTGGCCTATGGATGATAATAAAGAATGAGGAAGACAACTAAATATAGTGGACAGTGACCTGGGCTAGTAATCAGAAGACTTGAATCCTGGTCTTATTTGTAAATTAATTTTGTATCTGTGGTCATGTCACTCAAGGTTTTCTTTGTATATTGCCTAACTTAAGATGCTTTTACAGTTTTCCTTTTAGTAGGAAGATGCTGAGATTATTCCAAGAAACAAAACAGTCTCATAAATTACATTGTAATATGAAATACTATACTCATTTAGGAACAAGTATTACTCTCTAAACTGTGGGCTTAAAACCGACAGCATCAGAATCACTTGAGGTACTTACTTTTAAATATACATATTAGGGCCCAAGATCTAAACTACTGAAGCAGAATTTCTGGGGAATGCAACCCAAGAACGTTTAATTTTAACAACATACTGGGTTTTCATTTTACACCAAAATTCGAGAACCCCTGATTAGATTAGTTCTGGTTCTGATTCCAAGATCTTGACTACAATTTTATATCTTTCTCCAGATTACTGGTTTTCCTACTGTTTCTTAAATAAGTTTAACTGCAGGGCCTTTGCATTTGCTATTTTAGTAAATGTTAATAATTATATGAGGGTCAGGGGAAGGAGAGGAGGCTTCTCTTAACACCATATCTATTAGTATATTAAAGACTTATTTAAAAATACAATAATATCACCATAGACCTACCACAATGTTTTAAATTTTAAAATTTGACAATAGCAATGGTTGGTGACAATGCGAGGAACAAGGAACTCAGTTATGTTTTTGGTAGTAGTATAAGTAAATTGGTACAACTACTTTGAAAAAATGTTTGGAAAATGCTAGGCTAAGATTATGCAACTATTCATTCAATCTCTCAACAAACATTCATTGAGGTATACTCAAGCATGGTGCTGGGTGCTGGGGTTAAAGATTAAATACATGAGGATGCTCAGGAGAGACAGTAAATGCCACTTGGCATAGTTATCTCTGTGGGGATGCCAAGTTGGCCAAGGAACCAAATGAGATTGTAGAGGCAACTAATCTTCTCTGAGTGTGAAGGAGATCAGGTAAGGCTTCCCAGAGGAAGTGATAACAGGGCCTTCTTTTGAAGGATGAATCTTCATTAACTATTTGGGAAAAAAAAAGAGAAGCAAGTTATTCTAAATGGAGGAAACAGCTTTATTTAAGGGCAGAGAGGCATTAGAGCCTGGTGTAGTTAAGTGTTCTGCCACTATTTCAGAATTGCTGGAGCACTGAGGACAGGACTTGAGGGGGCCTGAGATGCCACAGGAGGCAGAAAGGAGGAACACAGAAAGTTAAATAAAGGCCACACCATGAAGGGTCTTATATTCCGTGTTAAGAAATGTAGATTTTGGGATGCCTGGGTGGCTCAGCGGTTGAGTGCCTGCCTTTGGCCCAGGGCATGATCCTGGAGTCCTGGGATCGAGTCCCAAATGGGGGTCCCTGAGTGGAGCCTGCTTTTCTCTCTGCCTGTGTCTCTGCCTCTGTATGTGTGTGTGTGTGTGTCTCTCATAAATAAATAAAATCTTTATTTAAAAAATGTGGATTTATTTTCTAAAGGCAACAAGCTGTTTAAGGATTTTAATCAAGGACTGTGATATAATCAATTTACAGAAAGATTACTTTGATAATAGTGTGAAGATTGGAGGCAAATAGGAGGCCAATTAACAATTTTCAGTTAAGCTGAAAGTCTAAACTATAACAACGTGGAGGGGGGGGGAAAAGAGGGCAAGGATTCAAGAGTTTTTAAGAAAGAATGTCAGTGGCACTTAGAGAAGGGGAAGCTTTGGAAATTTTCCCCCAAGTTTTAACCTGGGCACCTGGCTGGAGGTACTACCATTTATCTATTTATTCACCTATACATTGATAAATAGAAGTGTTAATGTGGACCAAAAGATGGCTAACTCTAGATGAAAAAGAGGCTTCCTTAAAAAGTTGAGTCCCAGAATCTATATTGAGTTCTCTAGTTGCTTCCACATGCTATAGTGACAGTCATCATTTCAATAGTAGGAGGTAAACTGAATCCATTTTAGGAAATGTATGATCTTTTATTTTAGAAAAACCACACATTGATTTAAAATCTTAAAGTACTTCCTCTCTATGTTGTATAATTTTCTTCTACTTACTCGTTGCTCTGTTATTTCCTCCCCTCCACTTCTGCCCCAGGAACACATACAATAGCCAAGATTTCAAGACTAGACTTGCAGAGTTGGTTAGAATTGAGAAACTTTATTAAATTTTATAATTAAAGTTGGCTTTTTAAATTGTTTGTACTGTTGAGAGGCCACTTAAGAATGTTTCCATAAGATAGCTCAACACCAGACAATTCAAGTGTTTATTAGCAGCTTACTAAGTGGAAAAAGTGCGAAATAAGTTGCAAATTTCTTCCAAGATCTGACAGATTTAGAGTCAAATGGGAGAGGGGACAGAATTAAATTGGACATAGTTGATATTTTTATAAGAATTAACTAGAATAGGGTAGCCCGGGATGGCTCAGCGGTTTAGTGCTGCTTTCAGCCCAGGGCCTGATCCTGGAGACCCGGGATGGAGTCCCACTTCGGGCTCCCTGCATGGAGCCTGCTTCTCCCTCTGCTTGTGTCTCTCCCTCTGTGTGTGTGTGTGTGTGTGTCTCTCATGAATAAATAAAATATTTTTTTTTAAAAAAAATAACAATGCCTATAACGGATTTAAAAATATCAAGTATATAAACAAAAGTGATGAGTCTCTAATATTAACAAAAGCCACTAATTCATTGATTATTTTTAGAGGTTGCTAGGTCACCATGAAATCAATAGAAATAATCAAGATTTTTCCTGTCTTTCCTGTACAAATTGTATTTTAGGATAAACAAATTGTTCATGAGAATACATTCTTCTTCACAGAACTGCAGCTAATGAGGGTGCAAATAATACTAAAATCAGAAAATTTCTGTGTTGTAACCCCAAATGAAATCATGAATCTAGGTAATAATAACCAATAGATGTTAAAACCATTAAGTGAAACAATGATTGGGAATGTAATAACAGAGGGATTAAGCTGAAATCACCTGAAATTACTGATTAATCTTATTATTAAAGTGGGATAAATCAGACATGTCATTGACCTGTTGTCTTTCAGCTCCACATCCATACTTCCTATAATTTGTTCTCTGATCCTGAGATTAGGCTCTTGAAAAAAAAATATTTTTTTTCTGGGTGCCTGGTGGCTCAGTCGGTTAAGCGTCTTCCTTTGGCTCAGGTCAGGATCAGGTCATGATCCCAGGGTCCTGCTATTGAGTCCTGTACAGGGCTCCCTGCTCAGCAAGGAGTCTACTTCTCCTTCTATCCCTTCCCCTGCTCATGTTCTCTCTTACACACACACACGCACACACACACACACACACACACATTCTCTTTCTCTCAAATAAATTATATTAAAATAAAAAATCTTCAAAAAGATTATTTTTCATAGCTGAGTTCCTGATGATTTCACCAATAGGAGCCATTAGAGATTTGGAGGATTTAAAAAAGGACAGAAAAAGGATTAATCAATCATTCCTGTTTTTCCTTTTCTTGTCATTGTCCCAGCAATGGCCCTTCCTCCTGGTGGCAACCATTTCCTCCCTCGTGCAACACTCAGAAAATCTATGCAGAGATACCACCAGTAGTCCGGGGGGGGGGGGGCGGTACCCCTTCCTCAGAAGTTTCACCCACAGCTCTGGAAAGTCCCTCCTCTGAGCTTAACAAGACCAATTCCATTTTGTTTCCTCAACTTTAGGGATTTTAACAGTTCTTTCAGCTATCATCTTTTGATTATCTCAATTCTATTGATTTACTCTTTCAAATCTCCCACACCTGCATAACCAATCCCTTAAATAAAATCTCTTCTTGAAGTAGAAACCCAGCATGTGATTTGTTCTCCTAACTGGACTTTGACTCATGCCAGGCATTAAGTGATACAATAGAAAGTATACTGAACCAACTATGAAGCATTTGTATTTTAAATCAGGTTTATTAAGATATAATTTATTTGCAATAAAATTCACCAAGTCCAGTAACCATGACCACAATTATATATAGAATATTTTTGTTACCCAAAAAAGTTCCCTTGGGTCCCTCAGTAGAAAATCTCCTTCCCCTACTCCTGGCTCCAAGCCACTACAGATCTGATTTCTGTTGCTATGGCTTTGTTTCTTCCAGAATTTCATATAAATGAAATCATTTAGTATGTGGCTTTTTGCGTCTGGCTGCTCTCTCTTAGCACAATGCTTTTGACATTCATCCATTCTGTTACATATTTGTTTATTTTTATTCCATCATATGAATCTGCCACAATTTGTGCATTCATCAACTAAGAGACATTTGAATTGTTCTCAATTGTTCTCAATTTTAGGTTATTATGAATAAAGATCCTATGAACATACTAGAACAAGTTTTTATGTGAAAATATGTTTTAATTTCTCTTGACAAATACTAGGAGTGGAATTGTTTGGTTTAATGATAAGAAGTGCTCTTCAAAGTAGTTGTACCATTTTGCATTCCAGCAGCAATGTATGAAAGCGCCAGTTATTCTACATCGTTGTTAGCACTTGGGATTGTCAGTATTTTATTTTAATTTTTATTTATTTATGATAGTCACACAGAGAGAGAGAGAGAGAGGCAGAGACATAGGCAGAGGGAGAAGCAGGGTCCATGCACCGGGAGCCCGACGTGAGATTCCATCCCGGGTCTCCAGGATCGCGCCCTGGGCCAAAGGCAGGCGCCAAACCGCTGCGCCACCCAGGGATCCTCGTATTTTAAATTTTAGTCATTCCAGTGAGTATGCAGTGGAATCTGACTGTGATTTTGGCTTGCGGGGTTATTTTTTTTTTTAAGATTTTATTTATTTATTCATGAGAGACAAACAGAGAGACGGGCAGAGACACAGGTAGAGGAAGAAGCAGGCTCCTCACGGGGAACCTGATGCAGAACCCAATCCCTGGACCCAGAATCATGCCCAGAGCCCAAGGCAGATGCTCAACTGCTGAGCCACCTAGGCATCCCTAGCTTGCGTTTTCTTAAGAACTAACAGTGTTGACATCTTTTCATGGGCTTGAGTACCCAGTTGTATATCTTCTTTGGTTAGGTGTTTATTCAAACTTTTGCCCATTTTTATTTTTAAGTAATCTCTATGCCCAATATGGTGCTCAAACTCATGACCCTGAGTTAAAGAGTCACATGCTCTACTGATTGAGTCACTTAGGAGCTCCTCCTTTGCCCATTTTTAAAATTATAAATTTTTTTGTCTTATTTTTGAGTTTTGAGAGTTATTTTGGGGGGAGGTCTGGGGGTGGGGGCTGATGAGCTGACACTGGGTGTTGAGTTCTTTATATGTATTGTATACAAATCCTTTACTAGATACATATTTTCAAATATTTTCTCCCTTCTTCCTTTTTCTTCATTATGTTTTAGAAAAGTCAAAAGTTTTAAATTTTCATGAAGTTAAATTTATCAATTTAAAAATTTTAAGGTTTGTGCTTTTTATAACCTATTTAATAAATCTTTACCCAACCCAAGATGACAAAGATTTTCTCTAATGTTTTCTTCAATAACTCTATAGTTTTAGGTTTTATATTTAATTCTAGGATTTATTTCAAGTTGATTTTTGTAGATGGAGTGAGGCATGTGAGGTTCATTTCTTTTTGCATATGGACTTAAAAGTTGCACTTTTCCCCCACTGAATTCTCTTGATACCCTTGTTGAGTTGACCATATATACATAGATCTATTTCTGAGCCTTTTATTCTGTTTCATTTATCTATGTCTATACTTACTCCAATATCACAATGACTGTCTTAATTACTGTAGCTTTATGATAAGTGTTGACCCAACTAGTTATACTCTTCCATCATTCTGTTTTTTTGTAATAATGACCCAATTTCTCATCAAAAAAGGGAAGGAAAATTGTTACAGAATAAAAGAAACAGAAAAGATATAAAATCACCACTCCCATTGAAAATGTTAACTTAGTGAAGATATTTATTTTTTGTTTTTTCAGCCATTCATTCTGCTAATATCTCTTTTGTTATGAGCTCATCTCCTTTCAGTGCTCTACTTTTGCCTTTAAAGTAAATAGGAAACATCTATAATCCAACTTATTAATGTAGGTCTTTTTTTTCTATATTTATTGTGAAGAATCATCGTTAATAAGATTCTGAATAGGAATTAAGATGGTGGCATAGTAGAATGATCCTAGGCTTGCCTTGTCCCATGAACACAGCTAGATAGTTATCAAATCGTATTTCTTGAATACCCAAGAAATTGACCTGTGGATAACTAGATGGAGAGAAGAGGCCAAATTGTGGAAAGTAAGAGGTATGGAGATGTGGTTTGGGGGAGAAATAGATCGTGAGTATTGCAGAGGGGAAGAAACGCTCAGCACTGAGAAAGGTGTGTGTGTGTGTGTGTGTGTGTGTGTGTGTGTGAGAGAGAGAGAGAGAGAGAGAGAGAGAGAACAGGGGAATCACACAAAGAGAACACTTCCCCAAAGCCATTGGCTAGAAAAACAAGAGGGGCTGATTTCTATGAGTTTTTGCAACCACTTGGACTCAAAGACTGGAGTTTTAGAGGTTCCAGGCTTGGCTGGGATAGAACCTTGAGGGTGCTGCCCTACTCCTGGAGAGAAGGCATATAAGCAACCTGGGGGCAGATGGGGCAATCTGAGGATCACCTAAGAGACACAGGGAGAGACCGTTTGCTTTTCTTGGAGTGTATCTGTGAGAAGTGGGGTTCACAGAGATGCCTCTCCAGAGACAAAAGAGCCAGTGGGTTCCATTTCCCTCCTCAACCCCTCAGCAAAGGTGCAGAAACACCTACTAAGGGTGGCTAACAAGGACACTAGCTCTTTAGCCATCCTTGTTCCGAATCCCATGCACCTACACTCTGGTGCAACTGCCCTTTATAATCAAACCTGCATCCATCCCAGTGTGGAAAGGCCCTCCTCAGAGGACTAGCACAAACCCCTGCCACATCATATCCCTAAAATTTGGAGTTTTAAAATTTAGCAAGCTTGGCTTAGATAGAGCAAAATACACTGTACTGCTCCAGGCAGGGAAGCAACCCGGAGAAAGCATGAAAAAGCAATCTTAAAAATTCCTGAGTTTCACGAAGGGGATTATTCATTCTTCTGAGAGTTTTTCCTTGACAGCAGCAAGCAGAGAGAGGGGTCTGAAGACCACTCTCTGGGGACAAAGAAGCTGATGGGCACCATTTCACTCCTTGCTCTTTAGCATAAACCAATTTCAGTAAACAGCACAGTGACAATACCACTAGCTGCCTAACATCAAATCCCACACACACCTCCACCCCTCCACACTCCCCTCCTGTGCTCTGCAAATACTGCTTTTCTCAGGAAAGTGTGTCTAAGGACCAGCACATGAGGCCTCTTCCCATGAGACCAGTAGAGACCCCACAGGACTACGTCTACTAACCAGAGAGTTCTTCCAGTCTTCAGTTCAAGCTTCACTCTCATTTAACAAGCAGATCAGAGCATACCTAGTTAAAACTCACCACACTCTAGCTAAGGTCCAAACACTGCCAACTACAGGCAAGAAGAAACTCTTCAAGAACACACCTGAGACATAGAGCAGCCAAAACACAGCAGCAGAGTGTATGCAGCACACACCAGAGATATTCCCTAAAGCACTGGGCACTGAACACTATATGACCTCTTCTTCATTAAGCCATTACTCTCAGAAGCAGGAAACACAGCATACTTTTCTAATAGACAGAGACATAGACCTAGACAAAAATGCCGAGATGGAGAAATTCATCCCAAAAGAATGAACAAGAAAAGGTCATGTCATGCCAGGGATCTAGTCAAAACAGATATAAGCAAGATGCTTGACCCAGAGAAAAGCATGGAAAACATCAGAGAGACCCTGACTACAGAGAAAAAAGAGTTAAAAAACACTCAGGAATTAAAAATGCATTAACTGAGATTTGAAACCTACCGGATGTAATGACCTCAAGGATGGAAGAGGCAGAGGAACAAATAAGTGATATAGAGAATAGAATAATGGAAAATAATGAAGCTGAACAAAAGATAAAAAATTGTGGATCATGAAAATAGAGTTAGGGAACTCAACGACTACATCAGATATAATAACATTTGTATCTAAGAGTCCCAGAGGAAAAGGAGAGAGAAAAAGGGGCAGTAGGTTTATTTTGGGACATAATAGCTGAAACCTTCCCTAATATGGGAAAGGAAATAGACATCCAAATCCAGGAGGCACAGAGAACTCCTATCAAAATCAACAAAAGCAGGCTAACATCAAGACACATTGTAGTTAAATTTGAAAATATATTGATAAAGAAAGAAATCCTAAAAGCAGCAAGACAAAAGAAGTCCTTAACTTACAAGGGAAGACTAATAAGGCTAATTGCATATGTCTCCACAGAAACTTGGCAAGCCAGAAGATAGTGGCATGATATATTCAACATACTGGATTGGAAAAATCTGCAGCCAAGAATACTATCCATCAAGGCTATCATTCAGAATAGAAAGAGAGATAAAGAGTTTCCCAGGGTAGGGGAACTAAGGAGTTTGTGACCACTAAACTAGTTTTTCAAGAAGTATTAAATGGGACTCTGAGTGGGAGGGAAAGAAAGTGACAAAGAAAGATAGAAAGGAACAGAGAAAATCTCCAGGAACAACAACAAAACAAGTAATAAAATGGCATTAGATACATATCTATCAATAGTTACACTGAATGTAAATGGACTAAGTGCTCCAATCAAAAGTCATAGGGTTTTAGAATGGATTTAAAAAAGAAGATCCATCCATATAATGCCAACAAAAGACCTAAAAACAGCTATAGTATGAAAGTGAGAAGATGGAGAAACATTTATGACACAAGTGGAAATCAAAAGAGCTAAAGTATATAGCAAAAATTATATCAGATAAATTAGATTTTTAAAAAGATCTATCCACTTATTTAAGGGGAGAGAGGCAGAGAGGCTTAAGCAGACTCCACACTGAGCACAGAGCCCAATGAGGAACCAACCTCATAACCCTGAGATCGTGACATGAGCCAAAGCCAATAGTTGGACACCTGACTGCACCACCCAGGTGTCCCTAGACAAACTAGATTTTAAACCAAACTATAATAAGAGATGGCGAAGGGGATTGTACAATGAGAAGATCTAGCAATTGTAAATATTTGTGCCTCTAACTTGGGAGAACCCAAATGTACAAAATAACTAATAACAAACATAAAATAACTCATTGGTCATAATACAATAGTCGGGGCAGCCCGGGTGGCTCAGTGGTTTAGCGCTGCCTTCAGCCCAGGGCCTGATCCTGGAGACCCGGGATCAAGTCCCACATCGGGCTCCCTGCATGGAGCCTGCTTCTCCCTCTGCCTGTGTCTCTGCCCCCCCCCTCTGTGTCTCTCATGAATAAATAAATAAAATCTTAAAAAAATAATACAATAGTGGTTAGGGACTTTAACACCCTACTTACATCAATGAGGAGACCATCTAAAAATAAAATCAACAAGGGAACAATGGCTTTGAATGAAACACTGGGTGAGATTACTTAACAGATATATTCAAAACATTCCATCCTAAAACAGCAGGATACATATTCTTTTCAAGTGCACATGGGACATTTTCCAGAATAGATTATATACTAAGTCACAAATCAGGCCTCAACAAGTACAAAAAGATTAAGATCGCACCATGCATATTTTCCAAACAAAATGCTATATGAAACTTGAAGTCGACCACAAGAAAAAATTTGGAAAGACCATGAACACATGGAGGTTAAAGAATATGCTACCAAATAATAAATGGGTCAATGAGGAAATCAAAGATGAAATTAAAAACTACACGAAAAAAATGAAAATGAAAACAGGAGAGTCCAAAACCTTTGGGATGCAGCAAAAGCATCATAAGCATATAACACAGGCCTACCTCAAGAAGCAAGAAAAACTTCAAATAAGCCAACTAATTTTACACTCTTACGCCTAAAGGAGCTAGGGAAAGAAAAACAAGTGAAGTCTAAAACCAATGAAAGAAGGGAAATAATAAAGATTACAGCAGAAATAAATGACATAGAAATTAAGAAAACAGCAGAACAGATCCATGAAACTAGGGGTTGGTTCTTCGAGGAAAAAAATAATAAAATTAATAACCCCCTGACCAGGCTTATCAAATAGAAAAGAAAGGACCCAAATAAATAAAATCACCAATGAGAGAGAAGAAATAACAACTAACACCATAGAAATACAATTATAAGAGAATATTATAAAAAATTATATGACAACAAAATAGATAACTTAGAAGAAATGGATAAATTCCTAGACTACCAACACTGAAAGAGGAAGAAATAGAAAACTTGAGAATACCAATAACCAGCAAAGAAACCCAATCAGTAATCAAAAATCTCTCAACAAACAAAAGTCCAGGGTTAGATGGCTTCCCAGGGGAATTCTACCAAATATTTAAAGAATTTAATACCTATTCTTCTCAAACTGTTCCAAAAAAATAGAAAAGGAAGGAAAAATTCCAAATTAATTCTATGAGGCTAGCATTACCTTAAATTCAAAACCAGACAAGACTCCACTAAAAAAGAGAACTATTGGAAGGAGGCAAGATGGCAGAAGAGTAGGGGTTCTTGACTCATCTGATCCCACAAACTCACCTAGATAACTTTTAAAATATCCTGAACACCTAAGAGTTCAACCTGAGATATAAAGAGAGAACTGCTGGAATACTACAGAGAGAAAAGTTTTTGCTTCTGACAAGGTAGGAAGATAGATAGATAGATAGATAGATAGATAGATAGATAGATAAAGTAAGTAAGTGGAGGGGAGAGGAGCCGTGACAAGCTGGGCAAAAGCTGAGCCACAAAAGCCTCTGGGGCATGAAAGCCCAGCCCTGGACAAGGAGAACTTTGAAAATTCGTGCCTGAGTTTTCCCTGACTGAAAAGTGCTGAGCAAGGAAATTGGGCAGAATGGCAGGAGCAGCAATGAAACCTCAAGATTCCTGGAGACACAATAAGAGTAGTGGCACCCAGGAGAAAGCTCACAGCAAACTGAGGTCCCATATCACTAAAGGGGTGGAGTGCTGCAACCCTCCAGGACATTTGAGAGAAGCCAGCTGGTTATGCAGACTGGCTCAGGGGCTCCCTTTACCCTAGAGCCCAACAACAGATGGAGGCGGCTGTCCTCTGTTCCCTTCAGGAGGGATGGGTGGTCCCCAGGAGTCCAGGTCCATAATCAGAGGGTGCCTAAGTAGACAAAGCCGTTTATCCTCCATTCCCCCTGGGACAGGCAGAAGTGGGGAGGGCACAGGAAAGTGAGAACTCTCCTGCTGCTGGGTACCCACAAGCTGTGCAGATAAGGGCACCCACACCTGCACCCAGGAGCATCTAGGCTAGTGTGGACTGGGAGACTGTGGTTTGGTACTTGCAGGGAGCTCTTGGCTCCAGAGCTGGAAGGCTGGCCACTGCCAATATTTTTTTTTCTTTTCACCTTTCACCTGGGGGAGGAGGGGCTTCTAGAGAACAAAGGCCTCACAGGATAAACAGCTCACACTGAGCCTGGCACCTGGCAAGGGGTGGGACATCTCTACCCAGGAACCTGAGAATCAGCACAGCAGACCCCCTCCCCCTAAGAAGAACTGCTGGAAGAACAAGGGAAAAGAAATTTTATTAAAGAAACAGCACTGGAAAGCTCCAGGACTGAGGGAAAATAGTATGTAGAAAAGTGTTTTTTCTTTTTTTTTCATTACGACTTCTTTTTATATCAGGTTAAAAATTTCCAATATTTTTTCTCTTTTCCCACCTTAACTACAATATTTTGCCAACTCTTTTTGTTTTTAAGCTTTTTCCTTTTTGACTTTCATATTTCTACAATTACATGTCTTAGATATGTTTTTCACTTTTGGATTCCCTTCAACGTATTCAATTTAATTTCGGTAGATATATGGGATATGGGTTTTTGTTTTTTGTTTTTTCTGTCTCATTTTGTTTTACAATGGTGGAAGTTAGTACCTTCTAACACATGGACCAGAATACACCCAGAAGCATGTAGAACACCACGTTGGTTCATTCTGAGATTATATTCTCTTCTCCTTGACATTCTGCTCCTCTCTATTTTGTTTATGCTTTTGTGATCAATGTTGGATCTTCATATAAATTTGGGGGATTATATAAATTTGGGATTGATGGAGAAGGACAAACATCATATGTTTTCATTCATTTGGGGAATATAAATAATAGTGAAAGGGAATATAAGGGAAGGGAGAACAAATGGGTAGGAAATATCAGAGAGACAGAACATAAAGACTCCTAACTCTGGGAAACAAACTAGGGGTGGTGGAAGGGGAGGAGGGCGGGGTGTGGGGGTGAATGGGTCACGGGCACTGAGGGGGTCACTTGACGGGATGAGCACTGGGTGTTATTCTGTATGTTGGCAAATTGAACACCAATAAAAAATAAATTTATTATTAAAAAATAAATTTGGGATTGAGCATCCTCTAGGATACAGAACAAAATACACTCAGAACCAAGTGGATAACTCTCTAGGTCCCCTTGGGGAGACTATATTCTCTCTCCACTACCACTTCCTCACCACGAACCCCTCCTTCTTTTTCTTCTTCTTTGTTTTTTCTTTTTTAATTTTTACTACTTTGTTTTAAAATTTTGTTTTTCCTCTTTTGTGGTCCTTTTGTTTTATATTGTTCTGTTCTTCTTTTTCTTTTATTTTCTGGTCTCTGACCTCTTGGAATCATCTAGGGTGTATTTTACTTAGGTCATAGTTGATATTCTTGACTCAACTCACTCATGCAAGCACTCTGCACAGGACAAAACGACTAGAAGGAAAAATTCACCAAAAGAAAGAACAGGAAGCAATATTATGCCACAGAATTACTAAACATGGATTTAAATATGAAGTCAGAAATTCAATTCAGAAGTACAATTATAAAGTTCCTGGTGGCTCTGGAAAAAAGCATAAAGGACTCTAGAGACTTCGTTACTACAGAATTGAGATCTAATCAGGCCAAAATTTAAAATAGATTAAATAAGATGCAGTCCAAACTGGATGTTCTAACTGCTAGGGTTAATGAGGTGGAAGAGAGAGTGAGTGACATAGAAGACAAGTTCATGGAAAGGAAGGAAGCGGAGGAAAAAAGAAAAGCAATTAAGAACCCACAAGGAAAGGCTTAGAGAAATAAATGATAACTTTAGAAGGAAGAATATACATCTAATTGAGATTCCAGGAGGAGCAGAGAGAGAGAGAGAGAGAGAGAGAGGGGGGACCACAAAATATATTTGAACAAATCATAGCTGAGAACTTCCCTAACCTGGGGAAAGAAACAGGCATTCAGATCCAAGAGATAGGTAGGACCCTCCCCAAAAAATAAATAAAAACTGCTTAACAACTTGACATTTAATAGTGAAATTTGTAAATTTCAAAGGTAAAGAGAAAATTCTTCAAGCAGCTCCAGACAAGAGATTCTTAATTTATATGGAAAGAAATATCAGATTAACAGCAGACCTCTCTACAGAGACCTGGAAGGCTGGCATGATATATACAGGATCCTAAATGAGAAGAACATGCAACCAAGAATACTTTATCCAGCAAGGCTCTCATTCAGAATAGAAGGAGAGATAAAGAGCTTCCAAAATAGGCAGAAACTGAAAGGATATGTGAGCACCAAACCAGCTCTGCAAGAAATATTAAGGGGGACCCTGTAAAAGAAAGAGAGAGCCCAAAGAAACAATCCACAAAAACAGGGACTGAATAGGTAATATGGTGACACTAAATTCATATCTTTCAATAGTTACTCTGAACATGAATGGGCTAAATGATCCCATCAAAAAATGCAGGGTATCAGACTGGACAAAAAAGCAAGACTCATCTATATGCTGTCCACAAGAGACTCATTTTAGACATAAGGAAACCTCCAGCCTGAAAATGAAGGGGTGGAGAACAATTTACCATTCAAATTATCTTCAAAAGAAAGCTGGGGTAGAAATCTTCATATCAGGTAAATTAGAGTTTATACCAAAGACTGTAATAAGAGATGAAGATGGACACTATATCATATTTAAAGGGTCTATCCAAATAGAAGACATACAATTATGAATATTTATGTCCCATATGTGGGAGCTGCCAGTATATTAATCAATTAATAACCAAAGTAAAGACATACTCAGATAATAATATACTAATAGTGGGAGACTTCAACATGGCACTTTCTGCAAATGGCAGATCCTCTAAGCAGAACATCACCAAAGAAACAAGGGCCTTGAAAGATACACTGGACCAAATAGATTTCACAGATGTATACAGAACATTCCATCCCAATGCTACTGAATACATATTCTTCTCAAATGTACATGGAATGTTCTCCAGAATAGACCACTTACTGGGTCACAAATCAGGTCTCAACCAATACCAAAAGTGTAGGGCTGTCCCCTGCATATTTTCAGACCACAATGCTTTGAAACTAGAACTTAATCACTAGAAGAAATTTAGAAGAAACTTAAATACATGGAGGATAAAGAGTGTCCTACTAAAAAGATGAATGGGTCAACCAGGAAATTAGAGAAGAATTAAAAAGATTCATGGAAAATTGATGAAAATGAAAATACAACAGTTCAAAATCTTTGGGAGACAGCAAAAGCAGTCCTAAGAGGGAAATACATTGCAATATAGGCCTCCCTCAAAAAATTGGAAAAGACAAATACACAAACTAAACTTGCACCTAAAGGAATCGAAAAAAGAACAGCAAATAAAGCCTAAACCAAGCAGAAGAAGAGAGATAATAAAGATTCAATAATAAAGAGATAATAAAGACTCAATGAAATAGAGACCAGACGAACTATAGAACAGATCAACAAAACCAGGAGCTGGTTCTTTAGAAGAATTAATAAGATAGATAAACCCCTAGCCAGTCTTATTAAAAAGAAAAAAGACTCAATAAAATCACAAACAAAAAAGGAGATCACAACCAATATCAAGGAAATACAAATGATTTTAAAAACGTATTGTAACCAAGAAAAAGCCAACAAATTAGGCAATCTAGAAGAAATGGATGTATTTCTGGAACCCTTAAGTTACCAAAACTGGAGCAGGAAGAAACAGAAAACTTGAACAGGCCAATAACCAGCAAGGAAAATTGAAGCAGTCATCAAAAACCTTCCAAGACAAAAAGACCAGGGCCACATGGCTTCCCTGGACATTCTATCACACGTTTAAAGAAGAAATAATACCTATTGTACTAAAATTGTTTTGAAGAATAGAAAAGGAGGGAATACTTTCAAACTTGTTTTATGAGGTCAGCATTACTTTGATCCCAAAACCAGACAAAGACCCCATCAAAAAGAATTATAGGCCAACATCCCTGATGAATATGGATGCAAAAATTCTCACCAAGATACTAGTCAATAGGACCCAACAGTACATTAAGAGGATTATTCACTATGACCAAGAGAGATTTATCCCCAGGATCCAAGGTTGGTTCAACACTCATTAAACAATCAACATAATGGATCACATCAATAAGAGAAAAAACAGGAACCATATGATCCTCTCAATAGATGCAGAGAAAACATTTGACAAAATACAGCATCCACACCTGATCAAAACTCTTCAGAGTGTAGCGATAGAGGGATCATTCCTCAGTATCTTAAAAGCCATTTATGAAAAGCCCACAGCAAATATCATTCTCAATGGGGAAGCACTGGGAGCCTTTCCCCTAAGATCGGGAACAAGACACGGATGTCCACTCTCACCACTGCTATTCAACATAGTACTGGGAGTCCTAGCCTCAGCAATCAGACAACAAAAAGACATTAAAGGCATTCAAATTGGCAAAGAAGAAGTCAAACTTTCCCTCTTCGCAGATGACATGATACTGTACATAGAAAACCCAAAAGACTCCACCCCTAGATTCATAGAACTCATATGGCAATTCAGCAATGTGGCAGGATACAAAATTAATGCCCAGAAATCAGGGCATTTCTGTACACTAACAATGAGACTGAAGAAAGACAAATTAAGGAGTCAATCCCATTTACAATTGCACCCAAAAGCAGCATAAGATACCTAGGAATAAACCTAACCAAAGAGGTAAAGGATCTATACCCTAAAAACTACAGAACACTTCTGAAAGAAATTGAGGAAGACATAAAGAGATGAAGACATATTCCATGCTCATGGATTGGAAGAATTAATATTGTGAAAATGTCAATGCTACCCAGGGCAATTTACACATTCAGTGCAATCTCTATTGAAATACCATGAACTCTTCACAGAGTTGGAACAAATCATCCTAAGATTTATGTGGAATTAGAAAAGACCCCTAATATCCAGAGGAATGTTGAAAATGAAAACCTCGGGGCATCACAATGCCTGATTTCAAGCTGTATTACAAAGCTGTGATCATCAAGACGGTGCAGCACTGGCACAAAAACAGACACATAGGTCTACGGAACAGAATAGAGAACCCAAAAATGGACCTTCTATACTATGGTCAACTCATCTTTGACAAAGCAGGAAAGACTATCCACTGGAAAAAGGACAGTCTCTTCAGCAAATGGTGTTGGGAAGATTGGACAGCCACGTGCAGAAGAATGAAACTGGACCATTCTCTTACACCATATACAAAGATAAACACAAAATGGATGAAAGATCTAAATGGGAGATAAGAATCCATCACAATCCTAGAGGGGAACGCAGGTAACAACCTTTTTAACCTGGCCACAGCAACTGCTTGCAAGATACGTCTATGAAGCAAGGGAAACAAAGCAAAAATGAACTATTGGGACTTAATCAGGATAAAAAACCTCTGCACAGCAAAAGGAACAGTCAACAAAACTATAAGACAACCTACAGAATGGGAGAAGATATTTGCAAATGACAAATCAGATCAAAGGCTAGGATCCAAGATCTATAAAGAACTTACCAAATCAACACCCAAGAAACAATCCAGTCACTAAATGGGCAGAAGACACGAACAGACATTTCTCCAAGGAAGACATACACATGGCTGGTAAGCACGTGAAAAAATGCTCCACATCACTCAGTATCAGGGAAATACAAATCAAAACCACCATGAGATAGCACCTCATGTGAACCAATGAGGATGGCTAAAATTAACAAGACAGGAAAAAACAAATATTGGTGAGGATGTGGAGAAAGGGGAACCCTCTTGCACTGTTGGTGGGAATGCAAACTGGTACAGGGACTCTGGAAAACAGTGTGGAGTTTCTTCAAGAAGTTAAAAATAGAGCTACTCTACAACCCAGTAATTGCACTAATGGGTATTTACCCCAATGGTACTGATGTAGTGAAACGCCAGGACACCTGCACCCCAATGTTTATTGCAGCAATGTCCACAATAGCCAAACTGTGGAAGGAGCCACAATGTCTTTGGAATGATGAATGGATAGGGAAGATGTAATATATATATATATACACACACACACACAATGGAATATTACTCAGCCATTAGAAATGACAAATACCCACCATTTGCTTCGACGTGGTTGGAACTGGAGGGTATTATGCTGAGTGAAGTAAGTCAATCGGAGAAGGACAATCATCATATGGTTTTACTCATACATGGAATATAAGAAATAGTGAAAGGGATTATAAGGAAAAGGAGGGGAACTGAGTGGGAAAAATTATGGATAAAAACCATGAGAGTTCCTAACTCTGGGAAACAAACTAAGGGCTGTGTAAGGGTAGGTTGGTGGAGTGGATGGGGTAGCTAGATGATGGACACTTGATGGGATGAGCACTGGGTGTTATGCCATATGTTAGCAAATTGACTTTAAATTTAATTTAAAAAAGAGCTATAGGCCAATGTCCCTGATGAACATGCATGCAAAAATTCTCAATAAAATACTAGCAAATCCAAAGCAAAAGTACATTAAAAGAATAATTCACCACAATTAAGTAGGTTTACTCCTGGGTTGCAAGTGTAGTTCAATATTCAGAAATCAATCAACATGAAACACATCATTAATTAAAGAAAGGATAAGAACTATACGATCCTCTCAATAGATGCAGAAAAATCTTTTTACAAAGTATAAGTTCCATTCATGATAAAAGTCCTCAATAAAGTAGGGATAGAAGCAACATGCCTGAACATAATAAAGGCCATATAGAAAAACCTGACATTTAATATCATCCTTAATGGGAAAAAACTGAGAGCTTCTCCTCTATGGTTAGGAACAAGACAGTGGTGTCCACTCTCAGCACTGTTACTTTTTTTTAAAGATTTTATTTATTTGATAGAAACAGAGAATGTGAGAGAGAGCATGCGTGCAAGTACGAACAGGGGGAAAGAGGAGAGGGAAAAAGAGAAGCAGGTTTCCCACTGAGTGGGGAGTTTAACAGAAGACTCAGTTCCAGGATCCTGGGATCATGACCTGAGCTGAAGGCAGATGCTTAACTGAGTGAGCCACTTAGGTGCACCAACACTGTTATTTAACATAGTACTGGAAGTCCTAGCCTCAGCAATCAGACAATAAAAAAGAAATAAAGGGCATACAGTTGGCAATGAAGAAGTCAAACTTCCACAATTTGCAGATGACATAATACTATATATAGAAAACTAGAAAGGCTCCACCAAAAAGTTGTTAGAACGGATACACAAATTCAATAGTCACAGAACACAGTCAATGTACAGAAATCTGTTGTATTTTTATACACCTATAATGAAGCAGCAGGAAGAGAAATTAAGGAATCAACCCCACTTACAATTGCATCAAAAACAATAAAATACCTAGTAATAAACCTAACCAAAGAGGTGAAACACCTGCACTTTGAAAACTATAAAATGGTGATGAAAGAAATTGAAGATGATACGGAGAAATGGAAAAATATTCTATGCCCATGGAGTGGAAGATCAAATATTGTTAAAATGTCTATATTACCCAAATGATTCTACCCATTTAATGCAATCTCTGTCAATATACCAATAGCATTTTTCACAGAGCTAGAATAAACAATCCTAACATTTGTATGCAAGCACAAAATATCCCTGAAGCCAAAGTAATCTTGAAAGAGAAAAGCAAAGCTGGAGGCATTACAATTCTGGACTTCAAATTTTATTAAAAAGCTGTAGAGATCAAAACAGTATGGTACTGGCACAAAAACAGACACATAGGTCAATGGAACAGAACAGAAAGCCCAGAAATGAACCCACAACTCCATGGTTAGTTAATCTTCCACATGCAGGAAAGAATATTAAATGGGAAAAAGAGTCTCTTCAACAATAAGTGTTGGGAAAACTGGAGAGTAACTTGAAAAAGAATGAAACTGGATCACTTTCCTTTACCATACACAAAAATAAATGTAAAATGAATTAAAGACCTAATGTGAATCCTGACACCATTAAAATCCCAAAAGACAGCACAGCCAATAATTTTTCTGACATAGACTTTAGCAACATTTTTGTAGATATGTCTTCTGAGGCAAGGAGGAAAAAAGAAAAATACACTATCGGCACTACATCAAAATTAAAAGCTTCTGCACAGAGAATGAAACAATGAACAAAACTAAAAGGGAACCTACTGAATGGGAGAAGATATTTGCAGATAAGTTATCTGCTAAAGGATTAGTATCCAAAATATACGAAGAACTTCTAGAATTCAACACTCGAAAACCAAATAATTTAATTAAATAATTAGCAGAAGATATGAACAGATATTTCTCCAAAAAAGACAGCCAGATGGCCAAGAGGCACATGAAAAGATGCTCAACATCACTGAATCAGGGAAATGCAAATCAAAACTACAATGAGATATCACCTCACACCTGTCAGAATGGCTAAAATTAACAATTTAGGAAACAACAAGTGTTGGAGAGAATGTAAAGAAATGTAAAGAAAGGGGAAACTTAACTGTTAATGGAAATGTAAACAGCTGCAGCCACTCTGGAAAACAGTATAAAGGTTTTTCAAAAAGCTCAAAGTAGGGAAGCCTAGGTGGCTCAGTGGTTTAGTGCTGCCTTCAGACCAGGGCCTGATCCTGGAGACTCGTCAGGATCGAATCCCACGTCAGGCTCCCTGCATGGAGCCTGCTTCTCCCTCTGCCTGTGTCTCTGCATCTCTCTCTCTCTCTCTCTTTCTCTCTCTCATGAATAAATAAAATCTTAAAAAAAAAAAGTTGAAAGTAGAACTATCTTATGATCCAGCAACTGCACTACAAGGTATTTACCCAAAGGATACAAAAATACTGATTCAAAGGGATACATGCACCCTGATATTTATAGTAGCGTTACCAACAATAGCCAAATTATGGGAGAAGCCCAAATGTCCATCAACTGATGGATGGATAAAGAAGATGTGGTACACACACACTGGACTATTATTGTTCAGCCATCAAAAAGAATGAAATCTTGCCATTTGCAATGATGTGGATGGAGCTAGAGGGTATTATGCTAGGTGAAATATGTCAGAGAAAGACAAATACCATATGATCTCACTCAAATGCAGAATTTAAGAAACAAAACAGATGAACATAGGGGGAAAGAATAGGGGGAGGCAAACCATAAAGCAGACTCTTAACTGTAAAGAACAAACTAAGGGTTACTGGATAGGAGGTAGGCAGGAGGATGGATCAAATGGGTGACAGGTATTAAGGAGGGCACTTGTGGTGTTGAGCACCAGGTGTCATGTACAGGTGATGAATCACTAACTCTACACCAGAAACTAATATTACACTGTATGTTAACTAATTGGAATTTAAATAAAAACTTGATAAAGAGATTCTAAAAATCAATGAGCATTGTAATTTTTAGAAAGTACTCTCTAGGCTACGGTAAATTTAAGATAGTTTTAAGCTGGTTAAAGTCCATACCAATTTGTTAAATCTAAATATAAACTATTTTTAATCCATATACACTGTGCATTAAAAAGTTAAATGATGAGCTAGAAAAAAATTATTATTTTTTCTTCTATTATTTTTTTCAGTGTCAACTTAGTGATTTTGAATATTTCAACTTTTCCACTCAGACCTCCTCCCAAAAATAACTGAAGAGAAAGATATTCCTGACATATAGGGCTGTAACCTGAAGCAGTTTATGTTTTAACCTAAAATTTTTATGTGAATATATTTCAATTGCTAATATTTTCAAGTTTATTCCTATGAACTTGTTTTCTTCCTAAGCCTTTTATATTTCATTTATTTAACAAGTATTTATTGCTTGCCTTCTATGTGTCAGCCATTGTGCTGAGGCATTGGGGATACAATGGTGAATAAAATAGACAGAAAGCCTACCTTTTTTATTTTTTAAAGATTTTATTTATTTATTTATTCATGAGAAACACAGAGAGGAGAGAGAGAGAGGCAGAGGGAGAAGCAGGCTCCATGCAGGGAGCCTGACGTGGGACTTGATGCTGGCTCTCCAGGATCACACCCTGGGCTGAAATGAAGGCAGCACTAAACCGCTGAGCCACTCAGGCTGTCCAAAGCCTACCTTCATGAAATTTATAATCTAGTCTGGAATTCATTAGCTAATGCCAGGAAGACCATCCATGGTCAAACTATGGTTTTGTGTATTTTCCAGCATATTAGCTCTTCCCTCCAGATGTATGAGAAACACAGTAGTAAAATATTGTTGTCATCTTTAAGAATTGCATGGCAATAACTCAAAGTATCCAAAGTTGAATAAAAATATAATGAATTGGAGGGAACAGAAAACTCACTGTGTGAGTACTCAACTGGTTTCTTCTCTAAGTGATTGGGAATATTTACATAGTTCTTCCAAACAGCAATCAATTTAATGCCACAGGGTCTTCCTCCATGGGAGTTAATTTAATGCTCATAACAAATAAAGAATGACACAGACAAGTTTTTAAATAAAATACAGATTAAATTACTAAATAATTGATGCGGAGAAAAGTTATAATAGTGATTGATGGAGGATATCAACCATCCAGACATTTTATGTCATTTGTTCTTAAATTAGGATGTTTGGCTCCTACTCCCAGGATGTGAGAGAGCCCAGTAGAAGCAATGCCCAGGGACAGAAGTGGTGGGGAATGAGAAAAAATCCAAAGTAGGCATCAGATTTGGTTCCACTAAAATCAACTGTAAATTATATCAGCTATAATTTTAAGAGAAAAGACAAAGCAGACATTAAACTCTGTTATAAATATAAAAAACTCAGAAAAGTGTTTCTATTATTCTGCTACTAATATTAAGATTATAAAAATGAGGATATATCTGATTAGAGACAATGTTTTTCACAATTTCTTGTGTAATAGACAAAATAGAAGTTACAAAAATTATAATGTATTCGGTAACATAATCCTGAAAGATGGTAAAACATTGTTATTTGCATTTTCAGCTGATGTGAGAAATAACCGTGACTTTCTACATAAGTTGAGGAAATTGTACATTTATGTAGAAATAATAATGAAATAATAAAGAATAAATTATTTATCTGCTTAATTGGAGTTCTTATTAGTGTAAAACTGACATTGGTGTACTGATCTGTTTTACAGCCATTGTATTGTCATGGGTCTAACTGTATTGGTTTGCTTAGAAATGGGCTTTCTTGGTATGCTGGATTTTTCAGTTCTGGAACAGTCCCAGGCAAAGAGGGAGAGTTCGTTTTCCTAACTTTTAATCAATTTTTAAGTATTAGAAAAGTATGGTTTCTTTTTTTTAAATTAATTTTTATTGGTGTTCAATTTACCAACATACAGAAAAACACCCAGTGCTCATCCCGTCAAGTGTCCACCTCAGTGCCCGTCACCCATTCCCCTCCAACACCCGCCCTCCTCCCCTTCCACCACCCCTAGTTCGTTTCCCCGAGTTAGGAGTCTTTATGTTCTGTCTACCTTCCTGATATTTCCCAACATTTCTTTTCCCTTCCTTTATATTCCCTTTCACTATTATTTATATTCCCCAAATGAATGAGAACATACACCGTTTGTCCTTCTCCGATTGACTGATTTCACTCAGCATAATACCCTCCAGTTCCATCCACGTTGAAGCAAATGGTGGATATTTGTCGTTTCTAATTGCTGAGTAATATTCCATTGTATACATAAACCACATCTTCTTTATCCATTCATCTTTTGATGGACACTGAGGCTCCTTCCACAGTTTGGCTATTGTGGCCATTGCTGATAGAAACATCGGGGTGCAGGTGTCCCGACGTTTCATTGCATCTGAATCTTTGGGGTAGATCCCCAACAGTGCAATTGCTGGGTCGTAGGGCAGGTCTATTTTTAACTCTTTGAGGAACCTCCACACCGTTTTCCAGAGTGGCTGCACCAGTTCACATTCCCACCAACAGTGTAAGAGGGTTCCCTTTTCTCCGCATCCTCTCCAACATTTGTGGTCTCCTGCCTTGTTAATTTTCCCCATTCTCACTGGTGTGAGGTGGTATCTCATTGTGGTTTTGATTTGTATTTCCCTGATGGTAAGTGATGCAGAGCATTTTCTCATGTGCCTGTTGGCCATGTCCATGTCTTCCTCTGTGAGATTTCTCTTCATGTCTTTTGCCCATTTCATGATTGGATTGTTTGTTTCTTTGGTGTTGAGTTTAATAAGTTCTTTATAGATTTTGGAAACTATCCCTTTATCTGATATGTCATTTGCAAATATCTTCTCCCATTCTGTAGGTTGTCTTTTAGTTTTGTTGACTGTATCCTTTGCTGTGCAAAAGCTTCTTATCTTGATGAAGTCCCAATAGTTCATTTTTGCTTTTGTTTCTTTTGCCTTTGTGGATGTATCTTGCAAGAAGTTACTGTGGCCGAGTTCAAAAAGGGTGTTGCCTGTGTTCTCTTCTATGATTTTGATGGACTCTTGTCTCACATTTAGATCTCTCATCCATTTTGAGTTTATAGAAAAGTATGGTTTCTTAAAAGATATTAACTCTAAAGGTTAAATTAGATGCAAGGTAAACATTTTTGACAAGAATCCTTTATAAGTGATGCTATATACTTCATACACATCACATCAAGATGTGCATAATGTTTGTCCTATAATTATTGTTACTAAGCTTTAAATGGTAACTGCTTAATCTCTGTTTTGTTTTTCCCCTTGAGCTCAGTAAGTTATCTTTGGGGTGATACTTTACAACCTGCAAACTATTCTTGCCTGAATAAGTTTTTTCTTCCAGGAGTGGGAAAAGGGTGATTAATTTTCTAGTTTCATAATTTCGTCTATGTTTATAAGGTGGCATTTTTCTTTATTGAAGAACTCTCCCTAGTTATCTCAGTCCATTCAGCCACTTTGAAGGAGTGATTAATTCTTTCTCTTTTATTATCAATTTTCAGAGTAAGGAGTTGTGTAATAGCCACCTTCACTGGCCTTCTCTTTTTTTGAATTGTCAAGAGCTGTGAAAGGTCTGGTTTTATCCTACTTCAGAGCTAACAAGTTAGCTTGCCATAATTTCATGAATGACATTAAAAGATATAAGACTCCTGCATCAGAGACAAAAAATAGTTTATTAATCACAGTAGTAGCAGTAAAGTATCAGCATTTTTCACCAGTTCCCAACTCCTAATTTCTACAGCATGATGCAAAGAGGGATAGGTGACAGCTGCATACACTGTGGATTGTGTTGTAGGAGAGAAACACTGAGAGTTTAGATCCTCAAATCTTTTATAGCAAACAGTAAGTTTGATTTCTTTTTCTCCAGAATGAGATATATCTTTTTAGTCTGTACAGTAATTATGCTTACTCTTTTCCCCAGAGGGAGTTATTATCTCCAGCCTCTAGTATAATTGCTTCATAAAAATCCTCAGTAAGATAGTTCAGAATGGCTTTAAATACAAGATGTGAAATGTGACAGATGACAGACCATAAGTATCATTATGTGCTGGTTCTCCTTTGTCTCCTTCCCTTCTTAAAATTCCCTGACCTGGGACGCCTGGGTGGCTCAGTGGTTGAGTGTCTGCCTTTGGCTCAGCACATGATCTCGGGGTCCTGGGATTGAGTCCCACATTGGGCTCCCTGCAAGGAGCCTGCTTCTCTGTGTATTTCTCTTCTGTGTATGTCTCTGCCTCTCTCTGTGTGTCTCTCATGAATAAATAAAATCTTAAAAAATAATCCCTGCCCCTTTCTGTAGCCAAGAGGTTGACATCTACAGACTGCCTCACCCAGGCTCCTTTGCTCTCTGGCTTCTGATTGGATTAGCCAGTAAGGCATCAGCAAGAGATTTGGAAGAGGGGTTTAGGTATTCATTCCCTTCTCTCCACCCTGTTCTGTCTTCATCTTGTTGCAGTTCTGGTACTGGCTGCATTTCTTATCAGGAGGCCCTTCTTCCATGCTACAAACTGTATCTACACTCACTCTCTCTCTCATATCCCCTGTCTTAAAGATGGTAAAAGTATATCATTCTTCCTAGTGCCTGAGCTTTGTCATGTTCTATTAACCTTGTCTGGGTCTTTATAAATAATACGTTCAAGGGCACCTTGGTGGCTCAGTCAACTAAGTGTCTGTCTGCCTTTTGCTCCTTTCATAATCCCAGGGTGCTGGAGATTGAGCACCACATTGGGCTCCCTGCTCAGCAGGGAGTCTGCTTTGCCCTTTCCGTCTGCCCTTCCCCCCCAAATCGTGCTCTCTCAAATAAATAAATAAAATCTTTTTAAAAAACTTTCAAAAAATAATATTCTTTCAGTACACTCTCTCTAGTTACATTTTAAAAATATATTTTCTGTTTTTTGCCAGGACACTAACATGAACTCATAGATTCCATTAATTTTGAAAAGAGAAAAAAACAGAATTTAATGAAACCAAGGATAAAAAAGTAGTTTAAGCAAAAAAAGATATTTTTAAAATAGGAAAATACTATTAGTTTCAGTATGCTAATTTGTGTGACTATATTTGTATAACTATAAGATCAAAACCAATAAAATCCTTTAAGGATAATTTACAGAATGTGACTATGCAGTAGCAATGAGATTATTTGAAAAATCAAAGACTCAAAAGTTCAAAAGATTTTTATCTAAATTGATAAATGGCAGGAGCAGATGATTTACCAACAAAGAAACATAGACTCTAAGTCCTAACATGAAAAATTTTCCAATTTTGGTAGCAATTAAAGCAAAGCAAATTAAAGGCACAACTACGTTTCTTCATAATTATAAATCACACCAGCAACACAGCATTGGTGGACTGTTAGAAAATGAATATATTGCTGGTGGCCTCTGATGTCTTAGTTGATGATCTAGAATGGTAGTTACAAAAGTCTTCGATGCAGCAAGTACACTTTGAGCAATAGTTCTGTGTTGTCTTAATTTTTTTATAGCCATGTATCTCTGCCCTAATTGCATAAAAAAAAGGAAGTATGAAGTGGTGGTTTAGTAAAGGCTAGGTTTCTGAAGATGTTCCCATCTCCATAGAGATCATGTAGGCCCTATTCTACAGTGACTTGAAGCTTCAGACCCAGAAAAAGTCCTACTTGTCTCCTCTCAGCATAGCTCACAGTTGCTCCATAAGCCACATGGCTTAAAACAGAGCGAGTATTTGAAGTTAATGGTATCTGGTTCCACTATTGCTGTAGTGGGAGATTCCAACTGCTCATAATGCTTTAATCTGTCCAGAAAAAGCTATTTAGACTTGGAAAAGATCTGGAAGATTCGTAAAATTACTTTTTTCCCAACTGCTGAAAAATATACCTATAGGGAATTTCCTTCCAGCTGATGGGAGAGTTCTCCAGGTTCTGTTTTGGCACCTATGATGAGCGACAGTCACAAATATGCATGGCTGGCCCAGAACATAAGTGACTTTCTTCTTTATATTTATATGTCAATATGAATTTAAAGCAATGGCAATTAATTTCTTGAAATAGTTCTAGTCAGTGTGATTTTCCCGAGAAGACTAATTCTACAGAACAAGACAGGGAGATGTCAATGATACATAAAGGAACATTGAATAAGCAAAATTCTTTTCTTGGTAAAGAGAAATTGAACATTAAAGACCCTAAATAAAAATAAAACCATCCATACTAATTACCTTACATTTGTAGTGGGAAGACCTTAAGAGGTAGACAGGGCTAGTTTAGAATTTGAGCTTCATCCTTTAAGAAGTGTGAGACTTTGGACTAGAGGCTGGGAAGATGTCAGAGTAGGAGGACCTTAAGCTTTGATAGCCATGAGACAACTGGGTAATACATCAGCATAAATAACCCATAAAATGACCCAAAGATTAGAAAAATAAACTCCACAACTAAAGGTAGAAAAGAAAAAAAAAATAAAGGTAGGAAAGAGGCTTCATTAAAGAAGGTAGTAAGAGGGGAGATGTGGTTTGGTAGTGAAACCAGACTGTGGCCATCTATGGTTAGGAGGGAGCTAAGGTCTCAGAGGAGAATGAAAATCAGACTACCAAATCATGGAGCCTGCATAGGAAAGACCAATCCCTTTAAAATTTGGCTTTGAAAGTGAGAGGGGCTGAATTTTGTGAGTTCCCAATCAGCAGGACTTAAAGCCTGGAATTTTAAAAAATCAGCAGGTTTAGCTCTGGGAGAGCTCAGAGGGTGTTAGGAAGCTGAGTTCCTGCATTTAAGAGACAGCAGATGGATGCCTGTGTGGCTCAGTTGGTTAAGTGTCCAACTCTTAGTTTTAGCTCAGGTCATGACCTCAGGGGCCTGGAATTGAGCCCTGCAATGGGCTCCGCATTCAGCAAGAAGTCTGCTTCAGGTTCTTTCTGTTGTTCCCCTCTGCCCCTTCCCCCATTCATACTCTGTTTCTCTCTTTAAAATAAATAAATAAATCCTTAAGAGTGAGAAAGATAAGGAGAGAGAGAGAGAGAGAGCAGAACCAGCTGTTTGAAAACACGTGGGATAAATAGGAGTGAGAGTTAATGACTTAGAAGACAGAGACATGAAAAATCAATCAAGTATAAAAATTAGAGAAAAAAAGTATGCAAAATAAGAATAGACTTAGGGAACTCAGGAACTCCATCAAGCCTAATAACAATGGTCTTACAGGGATCCCAGAAGAAGAGACAGAAAAGAGGATAGAAAAATTTATTTAAAGAAATAATAGCAGAAAATTTCTCTCATCTGGGAATCAAAATAAGCAAGGAAGAAGTAAAACTTCCACTACTTTTAGATGACATAATACTATATATAGAAAATACTAAAGTCTCCAACAAAAAACTACTAGAACTGATAAATGAATTCAATAAAGATGCTGAAAATTAATGGAAAGACATTCCATGCTCATGGGTTGGAAGATCAAATATTGTTAAAATGTCTACAGTACTCAGAGAAATCTACAGATTTAATACATCACTATCAAAATATCAACAGCATTTTTCATAGAACTAGAAAAAACAATCCTAAAGTTTGTATGGAACCACAAAAGATCCTGAAGAGCCAAAGCAACCAGAAAAAGAAAACCAAACTGGAGGTTCACAAGTTATACTACGAAGCTATAGTAAACCAAACAGTATGGTACTGGCATAAAAATAGACACATAGATTAATGGAACAGAATAGAAAACCCAGAAATAAACCCACAATTATATGGTCAATTAACTTTTGATAAAGCATGAGAAATATCCAATGGGAAAAAAAGCAGTTTCTTCAACAAATGGTGGTGGGAAAACTGGACAGCAACATTCAAAAGAATGAAACTGTACCACTTTCTTACACCATATACAAAAATAAATTAAAAATGTATTAAAGACTGAAACATGAGAAATGAAACCATAAAATACTAGAAGCAAGCACAGGGTATAATTTTCCTGACATAAGCCTTAGCAACATTTTTCTAGATATATCTCCTGAAGCAAGGGAAACTAAAGGAAAAATACACTATTAGGACTACATTAAAATTAAAAGTTTCTGCACAGAGAGGGGAACATTCAACAAAATAAAAGATAACCCATGGAATGGGATAAGATATTCAAAATTGACATATGATAAAGGGTTAGTATCCAAAATATACAAAGAACTGATACAACTCAACACCCCAAAAAACCATGTATTCCAATTAAAATATTGGCAGAAGACATGAACAAACATTTCTCCAAAGAAGATACCAAGATGGACAATAGACACATGAAAACACACTCAACATCACTGATCATCAGGGAAATGCAAATCAAAACTACAATGAGATATTACCTCATACCTGTCAGAATGGCTAAAATCAGCAGCACAAGAAAAAAACAGATGTTGGTGAGGATGTAGAGAAAGGAGAGCCCTCTTGCACTGTTGGTGGGAATGCAAACTGCCGCAGTCACTCTGGAAACCAATATGGAGGTTCCTCAAAAAGTTAAACATAAAACTACACTATTATTTAGCAGTTGCACCACTAGATATTTACTCAAAGTATACAAAATACTAATTTAAGGGATACAGCACTCCAAAATTTATTCCAGCATTATCTACAATAGCCAAATTATGGAAACAGCCCAAATGTCCATTGATTGATGAATGGATAAAGAAGTGAATATTTATATCCATAAATATTTATAAATGGAATATTATTCAGCGATAAAAATAATGAAATTTTGTCATTTGCAATGACATGGATGGAGGAGAGAGTATTATGCTAAGCAAAATAGGGAAAGGCAAATGTCATATGATTTCACTTATGTGGAACTTAAGAAACAAAACAAATGAATGAGAGAAAGAAAGAGAGAGGATGGGGAACTACATTTCTTCCATAGGCTGGATCCCCACAGGTATGTGGTGTACAGGTGAGACTGGATACTAAAACTTGGGTTCCCAGTTGTGGTAAATATTACTATGCTCAAAGGAAGGTAACCTGATAACTGAATAATACCAAGGGACTACTTAGGTTTGGTTAATGAACATCTCAAGTGGTGGCCTGAATTGTGTATCAAAGCCTGGTTCATTTATTTTGCTCTTTGGAAGACTCAGGATCCTTTGTGTAACTTTATTAAATGGGAATACCTTTTTCCCTTATGCCCTTGAGCTGGCAGTTTGAGATAAGGGCTTGGGTGTAGCTAATTTATTTGGAAAGTAATCCTATGGAGTAGGTGTATGGGACAGAAAATGGAACAATGGAACATAATGTTGCATTACTGAGCTGGTTACAGGCATGAACTGAAATCCGAATTGCTGAAGGGACTATTTGAACAAAAACAAGTGGGAGACTTATTCCTCTGCTCCTGCCTCTCATTTTGGGGACATTAATCTCTCTGGTCTATACCTTTGTGAGTGCTAAGCAGGCACTATGAGCACTCACAGAAAGGAACCAGAGCAGCCCTCAGGCAGGAAGTGAGAGAAACAAGGCACAGGCTTGAAGCGAGGTGTTGTCAGTGCCAACAGGAAGGAAGCCTGAAGGAAGGAAGCCTGCAGTGCCAAGAGGAAAATGTGTTTGCCACAACCATGGCTGAGGCTTAGAGGATGTGAAGTGGGGTTCAAGATAGATATCTCTACCAAAGGGAAAGCCTCAGTAATGACTGAACAATATAGGGTGTGTAGATACTTTTAGAAATTTATCTTCCTTCAGGTTAAAAGAACACATATATTTTTTTAGACTGGAAACTCATTTAATTTGATTAAATACAAATGTAATCTTTTTGGTATTTCCTTATTTGTGGTCTAAGGTTGAAACCTGCTAACTATCACAATACCTTACATAACAGGTGCTAAACACAAACAAACCTCTCTCCCCAAAATAGGATGTTTCCTTCTTCTTCTTTTTTTTATGTTTCCTTCTTCTAATCACACATCAATACATACAAGCACACACACATATAACACATACAAACACACCCTTATCTCTTACATCTCTGGACACTTATCACACTGCCTAGTACCCAGTACTCAGGTCTATGAACACCACTGCTCTTCTCCGATGGCCCACATAAGTCAGAGGCGCTTTGGGGCCCACAGGCCTCACATTGACTCAGACCTCAGAGTGAGTCCAAGAGGAGGAATCCTAGAAAACAAGAGCAGAAACCACCCCAAAGCCCAGTCATGTCTGAAATAACCCTGATTCATACCAGTTACAGAGCTTGGGGGGAATGGGCCCCCCAAAGCAGTTTTCTAAGCCTTGAGACTCCACAAGAAGAATGACTGGGGTAGGGGTATGGGGGAGAGGTGAGGAAACTCTTTCCTGCGCTCACCAACCTCGAAGCACGTGGAGAATAGCAAGTAGCACAGGGAATATATGTCGGGGTGGGTAGATTGGTTGTGTGTCAAATGGAAAAGCAGGCTGATGGTTTCCTTGTTGGAAAATCATTCATGGAATCAGATGGACACAGGCAGTGAAGAAGGTTCACACTACAAATACCGTGTTCTCATCTCAGAGCAAATTGTAGTTCCACAGGAAGTATATGTGTCAGCTAAGCAGACAGAACACAATCTTATACCAGAATGTGTCCCTCTGCCCCTGAAATGGGGCTTCTGTCAACCCCCCAGCAGCGATGGGTAACAGCTGCTGTTCTCAGCTCACCTGACTGAGCCAATCCGGAAATTCTTCATGCCCTGGGGAGGCTGCCTCCCACTGCACCCCTGGGCGGTTAGGGAGGGGTTCTGCTCCAAGGAAGAGGACTTGTCTTCTGAAGAGACAGCACCTGTTTGCCTCCACTGCAGCTTTTGGCTTGAGCCGAGCTCCGCCGAAGTGGGGACACCGAGGGGAGATGGCCCTCAGTTCTCCTCAGCCTCAGTGTGTCTTTTTGTAACGTGGGCTGGTGTCATACAAAGGGCAGGGAAGCACACACACGCCCAAAACTCTTGCTGGTCAGAGATTCCCTGACCAGCAGTGTCCTCGCCGGAGCTTGTTATGTGTGTCTGTGTTGTGAAGCTTGGGACTCTGGAGAGAAACTGGGAGTGGGAGGGGTAAATGTTGACCTAAGAAAGCTGATCATTCTTTGGTTGTTGGGATCTGTTCTTGGGGCAGGTGGGGGTCGGGGGGAAGCCTGACCTTGTGTCTTGGTCAGTAAACTCATTTACACAAAATGAAAATAAATAAAATAAAATAAAATAAAATAAAATAAAAAAATAAAAATAAGAGGAAATATTTTTTTAGGAAGTGCTTTGATTCCATTGTGAGTTTGTACCTGTGTGATTTTAGCATTTGACTCTGAAAATCCAAGAAACTGACATGGGATCTCCCTGCTTCCCAAAAAGATCTGGCTTGATGTCTGATGTGTATCTCTATTTATTATTCTGAAGAGAATTCCTATAAGGAATAATACTTCATTTACAGCACAGCTCCTCAAACTTTAATCTGCGTACAAATAACTCAAATAGACACTCATCTACCACTTCTGTTTTGTGTTTCTCCTCAGCACTTATCATCTCCTAATATACTACATATATAACTTATTTCTCACATTCATTTTTGTGTCACACCCTACAAAGTAAGCTTTACAAAATCAGGGATTTTTGTGTGTTGTATAGTAATGTCTGGCTCATAATAGGCACTCAATATTTGTTGAATGAATGAATAAATATTTAACTCATCTATCGAAATTGCATTTTAAAGAATACTAAGCACTTGTTAGATATCAAGCACTGCAAGAGGCACTTTGTGGAATACTAAGATAAAATAACCCTGGGCAAAAAGGAAAAAACTAAACACTGGGCCTGCCCTCCCTTCAGGAATTGACAGCCTAGTAGGGAAGACAGACGTGTATAAATAAATGTAATAAAGGCAGGAGTGATCCAAGGAATTAAGTATCTATTCTGACGTGAGGTAGCGTGGGGACACTAAGTGGAGGAGGTAGCACTTAAAGGGTGGTAGAATTTTTACCTATGGGGAAGAGGAAAAAATTCCAGACAAAGGGAACAATTGGAGGAGAGACCAGGAGAAAGAAAAATATTCCTAATGTTTTTTCGAGGGATATTAATTTCTTTACTGCAACTGAAGCATGGAGGAGGGTTGTGTGGGCAGTAAAATTAGAAAAGGTTATGTGGAACTTGTTATTATGGAAACATGAGATCATGGTCTTTCATAAGGGTCCTTAGTTGTAGCCAAATACAAAAAATACACTTGCCCAAGCCCCTATTGACCTATGCATGTGTATTTGCAAGGTTCCACCAGTATCCCTGGTGGCTGCCTAGAGCTAAAGTCCACTAACTGAAAAGATGATTTGGGAGACAGTGTAAGATGTGAGATGACTAGGAGGAGGCTGAGGCTTGAGACAAAGAATTGAGGTAGAAAACTTGCAAACCCCAGAGAGGGTTTGTGGAGAAAAGAGAAGAAAGATCCAGCTCAAATCAGTGAGAAGAGATCGGTAGGACTCTTATCTGCTAAATGTTATTGGGATCTATAGACTAGAAACTAGCTTTAGCACTCCTCCTTCTTGCCTTCCTGGTTCCATATATTTCTCCTTTCTCTATTGGGACTGTGTAATGCAGGTTCTAAAAAGTCTTGGGAGGTAGGATAACATAGTAAAGAGAAACAATATAGATTCAAAGGACTTGCCTTGCTTCATGACATTGGTAAGTACTTAAACTCTTTAAGCCTCAGTTTCTTCATCTGAAAAATGGAAAAAAAGAGGAATAAATCCATTGAAAAGCTTGAATAGGAAAATATTTAAGCACTTAGTTGAACATCTTGCTGTGATAGTTGAGATAGATTATGTTATACTACACTAATAAATAATCCCTAAATATCTGTGGTTTAAAATGAGCTTTATTTCTCAATCATGCTACATGTCCACTATGAATCAGCAGGAGAGCTCTTTCCATTATAGTGACTCAGAGACAGAACCAGGCAGACAGAGTAGCTACTATCTGGAAAATCACCCTTCCCTATGTCAAAGAGAAAGAGAATCCTGGAGGGTCTCACACTGACAAATAAATGCTTGGCCCAAAAGAGATACATATCACTCTCACTGATGACTCATTGGCTGGTGCCAATTTTATGGCCTCACTTACTACAATGGGGCCAAAAGTGGAATCCTACCATATGCCCAGGAGATAGGAGAGCCTGAAATATTTGGTGTTTATTATTCCTATTATAATCTAAGATCTATGATGTTGTTTTCCTTTCTACACTCCCAGCCTCCTTTCTTGAACTTCCATTTCAGGGGGCTGCAGTACAGTAACCGCCTCTCACTTTAATGGCCAGAGAATCCTCACAGTGCTTTCTAGTGGTCCTAGAGTTACTTCATTAGCCCTTGGAGGGAAGTTAATTTCAACCCCCCAGAGTGCAATTTACCTAGCAGAGCTAATAATAGCATTAATTGTAATAGCATTAATTGTCCGGTTTGCCCCTTTGTAGGCCTCATAAAAGCACTCAGGATAAGTCTTTATGTTCCAAGACCACCCTTTCAGGAGTACTCTGAAATTCATCCTTTCTTCCTGGAAAGAATACCCAAATTTCAAGTATTTAAAGGGCTGAATACAAAACTCAACATTTTTTCACTGTTCAGACTGTTTTTATTGAATATAAACTCCCCTCTGGCTTCAATACCTTCTCCCTTCTTATAATATATATTATGTGTGTAAATATTCAGAGATTAAGCCAAAACTGTTTCATAATTCCTGAAGACCTATCTGCAAATCCAACTAGAATAATGATCCTTAATTACAAATAATAGAGAGGAGTTGCTTCTGAAGGAACCATAATTTCATGTTTCTAAGTCTCCCATTGTGTCTTCCTAACTGGAGTTCAAGGACACTTGGTTACAACAAAATTTCAAATAATTAGTTTCTTTTGTAATTTAATGTATTGTATTTTCTGCATTTAAAACCATTAGTCTGAGAGGACATCCAAAACTTCACCAGACTGGGACGCCCAGGTGGCTCAGTGGTTGAGCATCTGCCTTTGGCTCAAGGTCCTGGGATCAAGTCCTGCATCAGGCTCTCCATAAGGAGCCTGCTTCTCCCTCTGCCTATGTCTCTGCCTCTCTTTCTGTTTCTTTTTTTTTCTTTCTCTGTTTCTATCATGAAAAAATAAATAGCATCTTAAAAAAAAAAAAAAAAAACGGCTTCACCAAACTGCTTAAGTTACTTGGCCTGTTTAAGAACAGCTATAAAAAGTTCTAAATGCTAGTTTGGGGCAACAATTTAATCTTACCACTGGGTGGTGCTATTGCTCTAAGTAAGGAAGAGCAAGGCACACTCCTTGAGGACTGGAGGAGTAGAGGTCTTGTGGTCACAGTTACAATACTCTTAGACATAAAAGACATTTTCAAATTCTTAGCAGATGAAATGCAAATCTGTTAACTGACACGCTGTGATCTAGTATATAAAATGTGATCAGTAATGGGTTTTACTACTTTAAAGATGTAATAGAAATGCAAGGTTTTGAGGACCTGTTAGCCAATCCTAAAGATTTATTCTACACAATATTATAGATTTTCTTCAAAGCACAGATGGCTCATTAGGTATCAGGATATCTCCCATTGTCTCCATTCTGGATTTTGTTTGTAGATAGTATACTTAAAATGCAATAAATTCCAGCTAGATTCAATCATTTATTAGGTGCAATGGCAAGTTCAAAGTTGAAAGTTATGTAATTGAAATTATAGGAAGAACCCAAAGAAGAAACAAAATAGAACTGGTTATGCTGACAAAAGTAACATATACTTGAAACAAATTGCTTAAAAACAATGAAACAATTTGCTTCAAGAGAATCTGAGGGAGAAGAGAAGAGGGAAGATGGTGGAAGAGTAGGGGATCCTTATTTCATCTGGCCCCTCAAGATATCACCTAGGTATCTATCAAATCATTCTGAATATCTGTGAATTCAACTTGATATCTAAGAAAAGAATTGCTGCAATCCTACAAATAGAAAAGTGACCACTTTTTGTAAGGTAGTAGGTGTGGAGAAGTGAATCTGAGGGGATATATGGGAAGATAAATGCCAAGGGAAGGGAGCCTACACAAGCTGGCTACTGACAAGTGATATAGCAGCTAAGTGCAAAATTGGAACTTTTACAAGTCTGCTCCTGTGAGGGACGTCCCTGCCTGAAAGGAGCTCAGGTGGTGAAGCAGGGCAGAGTCCTGGGTGGGACAGTGTGGTCTCAGGATCCCCCGGGGTCACAGAAAGAATGAGGTATCTGACTGTGGCAGAGATTGTAGCATTGGAGAGGCCTCTCAGCTGGGTGTTGCCATGAATCCTGAACCATGGCACCATTGGCCTACCACCCTCCAAGTAGGGGCCCAGCAAATGACAACTGCTTCAAGACCCTGCTGCTTCCCTGGGGAGGAAGGCCTGGGTGCTCCTGTGAATAGGCAACTGCTCCACAGCAGGGTCCCAGCAACCAATGAGGCTTCCATAAGAACCATCCTTTCCCCCCATTCCCTATCCTGGGAGGATTGGTGCAGGTATGGACCACAGGAGTCTGCATAGTTTGGCTTACACAAAAGGGATTGACTGCTTTTCCCTGAGGGTGCACTGAAAAGTGGGGGCAGAGATCACTCAGCTCCAGGGATGGAGATCAGGTCTAAGCAATTTTTACTGTTTTTTTTTTTCATCCTCCAAATTTGCAGCAAAAGCCTTCAGGGAACAAAAGCCACACAGAGCAACTGAAAGCCTATTTACTGAGCCCCCCCTGGAAGGGGCTGTGCAACTCTACTGAGACAAAGACACCTGACAATCAGTGTAGCAGTGCTCTGCCCTCAAGACCAGCAGGAACATCAGGCTAAGACCAAGTTTATGGATTACACAGAACTGAAAAACTCTGATGCTAGGGGAAAATAATATACAGAATTCAAGGTATTTTCTCATGAGACTTTAGTCTTTCAGTTTAAAATTTTCTTCATTTTGGCTTCCTTTCACTGTATTCAATTTTATTTTTGTATACATATGTTTTTCTTTACAATTTTGGGATTTAGTGTCTTCTAACAAAAAGATCAAAATACACCTAGGACCAAGTGGATCATCCTGCTTTGTCCACCTGTAAGATTATATTCTCTCTTCTCTTGCTTTTCTTTTTTAGATTCTATGGGTTTGACTAGTGTGTATTTCACTGGGATTGTGGTTGATATTTTTTATTTTGTTCTCTCTTTCCTCTACACTTCTCTGGACAAAATGACTAAAAGGAGAAATTCATAACAAAAGAAAGAACCAGAGGTATACTCTCTGCCATAGATCTAATTGATAAGGATATAAGTAAAATGTCAGACCTAGAATTCAGAATGATTATAAAGTTACTAGGTGAGCTTCAAAAAAGCATAAAAAATCCTAGAGAATATCTTAGTGCAGAAATAAAGCTAATGAGGCCAAAATTAAAAATACTTTGACTGAGATGGAGTCTAAAATGGATGTTTTAACAGCTAAGGTAAATGAGGCAGAAGAGAGAAAGTCAGGGATATAAAAGAAAATTATGGAAAGGAAGGTAGCAGATGAAAAGAGACAAAAACAACTAATGGACCATGAAGAGAGGCTTCGAGAAATGAGCAATACCACAAAGCAAAACAATATTAGAATTATTGGGGTCCCAGAAGAAGGAGAAAGAGAGAGAAAAGGACAGAAGGTACATTTGAGCAAATCACTGCTGAGAAATTCCCTAATCAGGGGAGGAAAACAGGTATTGAAGTCCAGAAGGAACAGAGATGCCCCCTCAAAATCAATTAACACTAGATCAATACCCCAACATAGAATAATGAAGCTCGCAAATTTCAGACAAAGAGAAAATTCTGAAAGCAACCTGAGACAATATTCCATTGTGTATGTACATATATACATAGATATATGTAACACATCCTCTTTTTAAAAAAAGATTTTATTTATTCAGGAGAGACACACAAAGAGGCAGAGACATAGGCAGAGGGAAAAGCATGCAGGCTCCCTGTGGGGAGCCCAAATGGGACTCAATCCCAGGATCCCAGGATCACCACTTGAGCCAAAGGCAGACACTCAACCACTGAGCCACCCAGGAATCCCTATACCACATCTTCTTTATCCATTCATCTGTCAGTAGACATCTGGGCTCATTCCATATTTTGGCTAATGTGGACATTGCTGCTATGAACATTGGGGTGCAGATGCCCCTTCATTTCACTAAATCTATATTTTAGGGGTAAATATCCAGTAGTGCAATAGCTGGTTGAAGGGTTGCTCTATATTTAACTTCTTGAGGAGCCTCCATACTTTTTCAAGAGTGACTGTATCAGCTTACATTCCACCAACAGTATAAGATGGCTCCCCTTTCTCCACATCCTCACCAACATTTGTTGTTTCCTGTCTTGTTAATTTTAGCCATTTTACTGGTGTAAAGTGGTACCTCATTGTAGTTTTGATCTGTTTTCCCTGATGACAGGTGATGTGGAGCATTTTTTCATGTGCCTGTTGGTCATGTGTATGTCTTCTTTGGAGAAATGTCTGTTCGTGTCTTCTGTTCATCTCGACTGGATTGTTTTTTGGGTGTTGAGTTTAACAAGTTCTTTATAGATCTTGGATACTAGCCTTTTACCTGATATGTCATTTGCAAATATCTTCGCCCATTATGTAGGTTACCTTTTACTTTTGTTGGCTGTTTCCTTTGCTGTGCAGAAGCTTTTTATCCTGATTAAGTACTAATAGTTCATTTTTGCTTTTGTTTCCCTTGCCTTTGGAAATGTGTCTTGCAAGAAGTTCTTATGGCTGAGGTCAAAAAGGTTGCTGCTTGTGTTCTTCCCTAGGATTTTGATGGATCCTTGTCTCACATTTAGATTTTTCAACCATTTTAAGTGTATCTTTGTGTATGGTGTAAGAGAATGGTCCACTTTCATTCTTCTGCACATGGCTGTCCAATTTTCCCAACACCATTTTTTAAAGAGACTGTCTTTTTTCCAGTGGATATTCTTTCTTTCTTTGTTGAAGATGAGTTGACCATCCAGTTGAAGGTCCATTTCTAGGTTCTCTATTCTGTTTCATTGATCTCTGTGTCTGTTTTTGTGCCAGTGCCACACTGTCTTGATGATCACAGTTTTTTAATACATCTTGAAGTCAGGCATTGTGATGCTTTGTTTTTCTTTTTCAATATTCCTCTGGCTATGGGTTTTTTTTTTCTGGTTCAACTCAAATTTTAGGATTATTTGTTCCTATTGTTTCTGTGAAAAATG
Organism: Vulpes lagopus; assembly: GCF_018345385.1. Classification (NCBI taxonomy): domain Eukaryota; kingdom Metazoa; phylum Chordata; class Mammalia; order Carnivora; family Canidae; genus Vulpes; species Vulpes lagopus. Next base: position 105,386,192 of record NC_054830.1, on the reverse strand, counting down.
TCGATGGTGTCTTGATAGGGATTGCATTGAAAGTGTAGATTGCTCTGGGTAACATAGACATTTTCACAATATTTATTCTTCAGATCCATGAGCATGGAATGTTTTTTCATCTCTTCCTCAATTTCTTTCATAAGTAGTCTGTAGTTTTTAGAGTACAGATCCTTTATCTCTCGGAATATTACCTTACCAGATATCTTATGGTTTTTCATGCAATAATAAATGGGATAGATTCTCTAATTTCTCTTTCTTCAGTCTCATTGTTAGTGTACAGAAATGCCACTGACTTCTGTGCATTGATTTTGTAGTCTGCCACATTGTTGAATTTTTGTATGAATTCTAGCAATTTGGGGGTGAAGTCTTTTGGGTTTTCCACATAGAGTATCATGCCATCTGGGAAGAGTGAGAGTTTGACTTCTTCTTTGCCAATTTGAATGCCTCTTATTTCTTTTTGTTGTCTGATTGCTGAGGCTAGGACTTCTAGTACTATGCTAAACAAAACTGGTGAGAATGGGCATCCCTGTTGTGTTCCTGACCTTAGGGAAAAGCTGTTTTTCCCTATTGAGAATGATATATGCTGTGGGCTTTTCATAGATGGCTTTTATGATATTGATGTATGTTCCCTCTATCCCTATAATGTGGAGAGTTTTAATCAAGAAAGGATGACACATTTTGTAAAATGCTTTTTTCACATCTATTGAGTTGATCATATGGTTCTTGTCCTTTCTTTTATTGATGTGATCTATCATGTTGATTGACTTGCGGATCTTGAACCACCCTTGCATCCCAGGGATAAATCCCTCTTGGTCATGGTGAATAATCCTTTTAATGTACTATTGGATCCTATTGGCTAATATCTTGGCCAGTATTTTGACATCCGTGTTCATCAAGGATATCAGTCTGTAAGTCTCCTTTTTTGATGGAGTCTTTGTCTGGTTTTGGAAACAAAGTAATGTTGGCCTCATAGCACAAGTTTGGAAGTTTCCCTTCCATTTCTGTCTTTTGAAACAGATTGGTAAAATAGCTATTATTCTTTCTCTGTATGTTTGGTAGAATTCCTCTGGGAAGCCATCTAGCCCTGGACTCTTGTTTCTTGGGAGGTTTTTGATGACTGCTTCAATTTTCTTGCTGGTTATAGGTCTGGTCAGGTTTTCTATATCTTCCTGTTTCAGTTATAGTAGTTTATATGTTTCTAGGAATGCATCCATTTCTTCCAAATTGTATGATTTGTTGGTATATAGTTGCTCATAATATGTTCTTAAAATCATTGGTTTTTCTTTGGTGTTGGTTGTGATCTCTCCTCTTTCATTCATGGTTTTATCAGTTTGGGTCTTTTTTCTTTTTGATGAGTCTGGCAAGGAGCTGATCTATCTTATTAATTCTTTCAAAGAACCAGCTCCTAGTTTCAATGATCTGTTCTACTGTTCTGGTTTGTAATTGCATTGATTTCTGCTCCAATATTTATCATTTTCTTCTCCTGCTTCATTTAGGCTTTATTTGTTGTTCTTTCTCCAGCTCCTTTAGCTGTAAGGTTAGCTTATGTACTTGAGACTTTTCTAATTTCTTTAAAGATGTTTGTAAAAAAAAAAAAAAAGAAGCTGCATAAGTGAATTTTTGGTGATTAGAGTTAGATATGTGAAAATACATACCAACTCAGAGAATTAGTGAAAAGAAAAGATGAATACTCATGTAGAAAATTTTTTAAGGTACAGGAAATGAATAAACTGGAGGAGACTGTTTTACTGAGTTTTATTACTCAATTTTCATTTATATTAAGCTCTTTTGTCAAGGAAAAGATTTTACAACACTTTCTTATCAGATCTAAAAATCAATTTTCATGAAACTTAATGAAAATTAATGTCTCATGAAACATTAATTTTCCTGGCCTTTTGTTTGGGGGTAAGGAGATGTTGAGAGAGTCAGCAAAGAACTAAGTGTTAGGAAACATGACAGACTCTTTTCAGCATTTTTAGGTAAAAGGGTCTGGAAGAAAGCTGCTCTTTCCAATTAGATTCGTAAATTCTTCATGGCTTTAAAAAGAGAAGACTTAATTTGTTCATTTTTATTTTCTATGGTCCACATGAAGACATATATTTTGAACCAGAAGTCTGGTTCAACTCTACTGACAAAAAGGGATATTCCCAGGTTGTTACAAATGTATGTGTATGGGATGTAATATTTCGGAGAGGTTGAATAAAACTGGCTTTTATCCATGAATACCTCAATTTCTGCTCTAACCACAAGAGGAAAAAAATACCTTTAGCGTAATTTTTCTTAGCACTCAGAAACCTCCTCATTTTTTACTTTTCCCAGGATAACAGAAAGAAGGCGTTTCTACTGGGCACCTGAGTAACTCAGTCAAGTTAAGCACCTGCCTTCCACTGGGGTGGTTATCCTAGGGTCCTGGGATAAAGCCCCACATTGGGCTTCTTGCTCAGTGGAGAGACTACTTCTCCCTCAGCCCATCCCCCCACTTGTGTTCTCTCTCTCAAATGGATAAATAAAATATTTTTTAAAGAATACATTTCTATTCTTAGTTTTACAATGACTAGTAGGAATCAGAACTTACTTTCTGTCAATATAAGTGTAGTATGCTGTCCTATTAAATAAAATAAACAATTTATTAATAGTAATATTTTGCATTTTTATTTAAGCTAAAAACAATTTATAATCCAATTAGTCATGGAATTAGTTCATATGTTGAGGGAGATAATACTTTGAATTACCTCAAATTTAAGTAGTCTTAGGACGGCTGGGTGGCTCAGCGGTTGAGTGTCTGCCTTCAGCTCAGGGTGTGATCCCAGAGTCTCAGGATCGAGTCCCATCTCAGGCTCTCCTCCAGGAGACTGCTTCTCCCTCTGCCTATGTCCCTGCCCCCCCCCTCTCTCTCTCTGTTTCTCTCATGAATAAATAAATACAATCTTTAAAAAAAATCAAGTAGTCTCATTAGTAAACTGATTTTTTTGCTCCCACACTATTAAGGTTCAGCCATGAAGTTGGAATCTAGGAGAAGGAGAATATGACTTACAGGAAGTCTCAAGTTTGAATGTTGCCTCTTTGGGCCTGTTTCAGTCAATGTTCTTCAGATAAAGAATAAATAGGATAGATGATAGATAGATAGATAGATAGATAGATAGAAAAGAAGATTTATTGTAGCAATTGGCTCACATGATTATGGAGGCTGAGAAATCCCATGATCTTCTATCTGCAAATTAGAGACCAGGAAAGTCAGTGGTATAATTCAGTTGAGTCCAAAGGATTGAGAACCAGAGAAGCCAATGATATAAGCTCCAGCTTGACTCCAAAGGCTCAAGAACTAGCAACACCCATGTCTGTTGTCAAAGGGCAGAAGAAGATGGATGTCACAGGCTTCTTTGCTGTGTGGTGATCTTGGATGTTGGAGCAGCATCCCCAGCCTCTACCTACAAGATACCAGTATCACTTTCCCCTCCCTGCAGTTGTGAAAAATAAATATGTCTCTAGATATTGTCAATATCTTCCCTTGGAGGCAAAACTTCCCCAATTGAGAGCCAGCTCTCTAAAGGTGGGTAGTTATTCCACTGACTTTGGGAGCCAGTGTGACTTACTTTAGTCAAGGAAGAGATTGAAATATATAGGAAATTTGATCTCTTGTGCATTTTCCATTGCCATGAGAAAAATGTCTCCAAGATAGCTGCACCCTCTCTAGCCCTAGGCTCTAGAATGAGACATATGGAGCACAGCCACTTCAGCTGTGAGAGGTGCCTCAGCTACTACAGCCTTATTCAACCTCAGGCATTTGGGAAATAAGTACTACACATATTATATGCCACTGAGATTTTGTAGTTGTCATGCAGCAAAAGCTGACTGTTACAGGCCCCTTAGCCAAAGTAAAGTATGTCCAACTCTTAGTAATACTGATTGGATTCTCTAATTGCTTACTACATCTTAAGACTATCCCTCATTCCTTATTTCCTTCCTTTGATTGTAGATAATCCTCTAGGCAGAGGATGCTTCTGCTTCATACCAAACAAATCCATCTAGCTCTCCCTGAGAGCTACCTGTAACCACCTGGCCACCTATTAGAATGAACTTAGGTGATGAAACTGGTTTGGTTTTTTATTATTGAATTTTATGAGGGGTTCTTTATGCATACAGGATATAAGTCCTTTGTCACATATATGGATTGCAAATATTTTCTCCAAATTTGTGGCTTATTTTTCACTTTATTAACAGCACCTCTTGATGAGCAAAAACTTTTAATTTTGATGAATCTGTTCTATCACCTTCTTCCTTTATGATTAATGCTTCTTTCTTCTAAGAAATCATTGCTTAGATTGCAAATATAATCTCCTATATTTCCTTTATCATTTTAGCTATAGTGCTTAGCTTTTATAGTTTAGTTTTTATATTAGGGCTATTATTTATCTAGAATTAATTTTTGTAAATGGTGTGAGTTGTAGGTCAAGATTAATTGTCATCTAAAAAAAAAGATTGTCATCTGTGTAATTGCTTAATTGTTCCAGCAATATTTGTTGAAAAGATATTTCTTTCCCCATTTAATTGCTTTAGGTACTTAGTCATAAATTAATTGATGATGTTATATGGGTCTATTCGTGGGCTCTATTTATTCTGCTCATCTATTGGTATATCCTAATGTCTATACTGTCTATTAAAGTTTAGTAAATTTTAACATGTTTTATGTTGTTGCAAAATAGCAGGGCACAAAGTAAATATTGAAGGATCAGAACCATTTTTTAAAGGCATAGAAGTGATTGAAAGTAAATGAAATCAGATTATTTGGTATACCTTGTTATTGGTAGGACTTTTTCTTCTTCCTACTTTTACATATTTTCTAAATTTTCTACAATGAAATTGTACTATGTTCATAATTGGGAGGAAATTTTATTTTGTTTTGGTTTTGTTCTTTTTAAAGTTTTTGTTTAAATTCAAGTTAGTAACATACAGTAATATTAGTTTCAGGTGTACAATATAGTAGTGATTCAGCACTTCCAAACAACACTTGGTCCTCATCATAACAAGTGCACTTCTTTAATCCCCATCACCTATTTCAGCCATTCCCCTTTCCATCTCCCCTCTGGTAACCATGTTTGTTCTCTATAGTTAAGAGTCTGTTTTTCGCTTTGCCTCCCTCTCTTTCCTTCCCCTTATGCTCATTTGTTTTGTTTATTAAATTTTACCACATGAGTGAAATCATATGGTATTTGTCTTTCTCAGATGAGCCTATTTCATTTAGCATAATGCTCTCTAGCTCCATCCACATCATTGCAAATGACAATTTTCATCTTTTTTATGGCTAAATAACATTCCATTGATACCACATCTTTATCCATTCATCAGACACTTGGGCTGCTACCATAATTTGGCTATTGTAAATAATGCTGCTGTAAATATAGGAGTGCATGTATCCTTTTAAATTAGCATTTTTGTATTCTCTGAGTAAAAATACCTGGTAGTACAATTACTAAGTCATAAGTTAGTTCTATTTTTTAAAACATTTTATTTATTTATTCATGAAAGACACACACAGAGAGAGAGAGGCAAAGACACAGGCAGAGGGAGAAGCAGGCTCCATGCAGGGAGCCCGACGTGGGACTCGATCCCGGGTCTCCAGGATCACACCCGGGGCTGAAGGCGGTGCTAAACCACTGGGCCACCCAGGCTGCCCATCTATTTTTGACTTTATGAGGAATCTCCATACTGATTTAAGAAATTGAAAACAACACAAAGAAATGGAAGACATTCTATGATCATGGACTAGAAGAACAAATATTGTTAAAATGTCTCTAATACCCAAAGTGATCTACACATTTAATCCAATCCCTATCAAAATAGCAACAACATTTTTTTTTTTAGCAACAACAGTTTTCACAGAGCTAGAACAAGCAATCCTTATATTTGTTTAGGAATTAAAAAAGACTCTGAATAGCCAAAGCAATCTTGAAAAAGAAAAACAAAGCTGGGGGCATCAAAATTCTGTACTTTAAGTTATACTTCAAATCTGTAGTAATCAAAACAGTATGATATTGCCTCAAAAACAAACAGATCAATGGAACAGAATAGAAAACCCAGAAAAAACCCCCACAACTATATGGTTAATTAATCTTTGATAAATCAGGAAAGAATATTCAATGGGGAAAGTCTCTTCAACAAATAGTGTTGGGAAACAAATGGTGTCAGCTACATGCAAAAGAATGAAACTGGACCACTTTCTTACACCATACACAAAAATAAATTCAAAATGGATTAGAGACCTAAATGTGAGACCTGGAACCATAAAAATCCTAGAGGAGAGCACAGGCAGTAATTTTTCTGACATCAGCTGTAGCAACATTCTGCTTGATATGTCTCCTGAGGCAAAGGAAATAAAAACAAAAATAAAGTATTGGGACTACATCAAGATAAAAAGCTTCTGCACAGTGAAGGAAGCAATCAATAAAACTAAAAGCAACCTACTGAATAAGAGACGATATTTGCAAATGACATATATGATAAAGGGTTAATATTCAAAATATATAAAGAATTTATATAATTCAACCCCCCAAGTAATCCAATAAATATTGGCAGAAGAAATGAAGACATTTCTCCACAGAAGATATCAAGATGACATGAGAAAAAGCTCATCACTCATCATCAGGAAAATGAAAATCAAAATTACAGTGAGACATCACCTCACACCTGTTAGAATGGCTAAAATTAACAACGCAAGAAACAACAAGTGTTGATGAAGATACAGAGAGAAAGGAACCCTCTTTCAGTGCTGAGAATGCAAACTGGTGCAGCCACTGTGGAAAATACAGTAGGGAGGTTCCTCAAAAGTTAAAAACAGAACTATGATACAATAATTACACTACTTTGGAGTATTTACCTCCAAAATACAAGAACACTGATTCAAAGGGATAAATGAATCCCTTTGTTTATAGCAGCATTATTTGCAATAACCAAATTATGGAAACAGCCCAAATGTCTATTGACAGATGAATGGATAAAGAATATGTAGTATGTACACATTATGGAATATCATTTAGCCATAAAAAGAAAGGTAAATTGCCATTTGCAGTGTGGGTTAAGTTAAGGAGTATTATGTTAAGCAAAATAAGTCCGTAAGAGAAAAAAAAAAACCATAGGATTTCACTCATATGTGGAATTTAAGAAACAAAACAAACTAGGAAAAGAGAATGAGAGAGAGAGAGAGAAACAAACCAAGAAACAGACTCTTAAGCTATAGAGAACAAACTAATGGTTACCAGAGAGGAGGTGGGTGAGGACGGATGGATGAAATACGTGATGGGGATTAAGAAGGGCACATATTGTGATGAGCACTGAGCAATGATTGCTGAATCACTGTATGGTACACCTGAAATTAATATAACCCTGTATGTTAACTATACAGGAACTAAAATTTTGAAAAAGACATAAAGAAAACTGAAATGCATATTATTAAGTTATAAAACTGGATATGAAAAGGCTACATACTGTATTATTACAAGCTATGCCATTTTGGAAAAGGAAAAACTATGATAATAGTGAAAATATTAGTGGTTTTCAGGGGATTGGGGAGCGGAAAGAATGAGTAGGCAGAGAACAGAGGATTTTTTTGAGCATGGAAACTATTCTGTATGATATTGTAATGATGGATGTAAACTAAGGACTTTGGGTGATAATGATGTATTAAGGGATGTTCATCAATTGTAACAAATATACCACTTTGGACAACCAAAGATGTTGATAGTGGAGGCGATTGTGCGTGTGTGGGAACAGGAGGTATATGGGAAATTTATATATATTTTTTAACATGAAACTGCTCTAAGAAGTAAAGTTTATTAATTAAAAAAAATCACAGCTCTTAGGTATAATAGCTCTTTTAAAAAATCACATCTAAAAATTAATTAATATTTCTTTAATATAATCAAATTTTCAATGCCAGGGCTTAAATTTCCCCATATATACATGAATATCTTTTTATGCTTAATTTGTTTATATCTCAATCTGTATACTTTACAGTTAAGTTGATGTATCTCTAAAATTCTCTTACTCTAAAAGTTTGGTAATGATGTTTAATATTTCACTATGTATAAATAAATATATTTGAATTTTTAAGCCATGGATATATATTTTTTAAAGGCTTAAAACGTATTTTAATAAGTTGATGCTGCATCACTACTCCATTTCTCAGAAAAACTCCAAAGGTAAAAAAAAAAAAAAACAACTCCAAAGGTATCAGAGACAAATCAAACATGGTACACCAATTTAAAAAAAATGCACAGCATAACTACCTAAGATAGGCAAGGCTAAGAGCTACTGTCTGACCTTCAGCATACAGCAACCCTGTTCCCAAGATTGTACTAAGGCTATCAAGAAAAGCTGTGAACAGCATCATAGACATAAAAGGGCCATTCCTGGGTTGTCCTTACCCAGAAAAAAGATGGAGACAACTTAACACAAGATTTTTTAAAGATACACTAAAATGAAAATCTCTAAGAGAAAGGTCTTGCTTCAGACATGAAGGGGTAATATATGGGATATAACAGAATCATATGTATGTTGTCTGTGACCTCTGTGGACATTTGCCTGAATTCCCACCTGTGAGTGAATGGAGTGGGGCTAAGGTCATTGGGGGATATTTGTTTTTGTGGTGTATGTGGTAGTGTCTATGGGGTTGGAGGATATAAGAATAAGAAAGCAAAAAGAACAGGATGGACAAGATTGGAATGATCAAGATTAATGGGGGCTCTAACTGGATTTTTCTAACCATTTTGCCATGGTTCCACCCCTCAAGACCTTCAACAATCACATGAGACTTCAGGAATGCACCACACAGAATCAATTAGTTAAACGATATACCACACAGAACTGATTTGTTAAATATCACCCCTCCCTTGCCCTCCGCCTCCAGTAAACTCCCTCAGAGTAGTACAGGCAAGGAAGACCTAACTATTGGGAGGAATCCCTAACACTTTTCCAGGGCTGAATTCTGACTAGTTCAAAAAGGCTCCTTCTTTTAAGGGTTTTTGGGAAACTAGACATTGAAATTTTTATTAGTATCTGTGACGTTTGTTTGGAGCAAATTCAGCTCCAGGAGCTGCATGGTTGAATGCAGGAGGGGGTCCACCAATTGCCCCAATTCCTTCCATTGTAGCAGCCTGGCCAAAGCGTTCAGTTGTTGGTGGGGTCAACCCCAAGGTTCCGTCTGGCATCATAGTGGCAGGTCCTGGAGGAGCTGGGGTACCAGGTGGCACTGGAGCAGGGGGCATGGCACCTCTATTGTTTATGCCCATAGCACCTCCCATAGCCATCTGGCCCACCCATATCTCCTGTTCTTTCGCATCAGGGAATGTTCCCTTGAATCCTGCCTGCTGTCGCCGCATCATTTCTTCTTTTTGCTGCCACATTTCTTCCTCTCGGTGTCTGAGCTCCTCCTCCTGCCTGAGCTCCAGTTGCTTTCATTTTTGCACTTCTTGGTTGTGCAGCAATTCCATCCTCCTAAGTTCTTCTTGACGCCTCATCAAATCCTGTCTCATTAACATGACCTGGTGCTCATGGCGGGCAGCCTCCACCTCCATCTCTAGCTTCTCATGAGCTTCCTTGATGTGGCAGCCCACTTGGTCCTGCTGCTGCTTCTCCATCTCAGTCAGTGCCTTCCAGCACATGGCATACTCATATTCAAAGGATCCAGGCTGTGCAAATCTGGGTGGCTGCTCTCGCTCCTTGTGAAATTGCTGATTCTTTATAACCAGTTTCTCTGGAAGTCCCTCTTCATCATCCAACTGGTCCATGGGCTCCACAGTCCCAGGCCGAGAAAATGTGGTTAGCAGGAAGGAGCCTTCCCCTGCACCTGTCCAGAGCTTTCCGAGCAGCTGGCTTCCCTGAGAATTCAACAATGCCTTTTCCTGAGGGCCTTCCTCCATCATCCATGATGAATACAGCCCTTTCCACCTGGCCAAATGCAGAAAAGGCTTCCTCCAGCAGTTCATTGGAAACATACTGAGGAAGGTTTCCGACCATAAGGGATGCACTATAGCAGGCAAAGCGCACACGCAGCTGCTTTCCATGAAGTGGCATGTTGTCCAATTCTACTTTAGCAATCTCCACTAGGGTTTGTGTTTCCAAGCAGATAAAGCCAAAGCCCTTATCCTTATGAATGAAGACTTCACCTGCTTTCCCATATTTCTCAAATAGTTTCCTCATCTCCTCCTCAGTGATATCAGGAGGAAGATTGCCCACAAAGAGCCGGCTACGTTGGGTGAAGGTCTTCTCTTCTGGTTCCCAAAAATTCCTCAGGTCAATAGTCAAGCCTTCATTTTGGCTGCTGGCTTGTTGCCCATTTGCAGGTATTGGTAAGCCATGGATATATTATTTGTAACCACTAGTGTATCATTTGGGGCTTGTCTATATACTAATACTTACTGGTATTAAGGAAAGCTTATTTTTTTTTTTTTAAAAAAAAAGCATAAATCTTTGTTTATACTTTCTCTGCTGAAAACCCTTCAATTGTTTCTCTCAGGTTCCCAAAAATTCCTCAGGTCAATAGTCAAGCCTTCATTTTGGCTGCTGGCTTGTTGCCCATTTGCAGGTATTGGTAAGCCATGGATATATTATTTGTAACCACTAGTATATCATTTGGGGCTTGTCTATATACTAATACTTACTGGTATTAAGGAAAGCTTATTTTTTTTAAAAAAAAGCATAAATCTTTGTTTATACTTTCTCTGCTGAAAACCCTTCGATTGTTTCTCTCAGCCTCCAAAAAATGTCCAACTTCTACAGGATTTTCAAGATTCTTGAAAGTTTTTCAAGAAGGTGTTGACTCCTTTCTTTCTTTTGTTCGAACTCTCATCTTTTCCAACTGTCCCACTGCAATCACACTGATTCCTTTTCAGGTTCCAGAATAAGCTATAATCTTCATCTTTAGTGTTTCTTTGAATAAACTGCTTCCCTACTTGATGGCTTCCCTACCTCCTATTTCTCCTGTGACATCTACTCATTATTTAGCTTTAAATTAGGAGATGATTTCCCTAACCTAAGATTCAGTTACAGAGCACTCTGTGCTTACTGCTATCACAGGTCTTATTACACTGGAAATCAACTGTCAATTCATACATAGTTCTCTTGAATTGGATTATGTCTTATAATTTTTGTAACTTTGATTGCTCTTAGAAATGTTCGATACATGATAGGTTCTTATTAAATATTTATTGAGTGCATGAGTTAGATATTTTGCCCAAGGTCACAACTTAACAATTTTTTGTTAGAGTTAGTATTGCCAAATGCTTAATTTTGAACCATTTAGGCTTATAATTTTCTTTTCTCCCTCAATTTGTGTTCCTTTTCTTCTTTCTCTTGTTAGAATGCAAGCTCCATGATAACAGGGATCTTCATCTGTTTTGTTCATTGATAATACAAACCTTACAGAAGAAAGCTAGGACATAGTAAGCACTCAAGAAATATTTATTGAATGAATAAACTCTCTTCTCTAGAAATAATGTAGAGCAATGCTTTCTTATCAACTTTATTGAGGTATACTTTACATATGGTAAAATATATCTATTCTAATTGTATAGTTTCATGTGTTTTTGATAAATCATTATGCCCATGTAACTACCATTATAATCAAGATATGGAACAATTTCATCACTTCAAAAGTTGCCTTGTACTCTTTCTCAGTCAATAAGTCCAGACCCAGGGCAGCCTGGGTGGCTCAGCGGTTTAGCACCGCCTTTGGCCCAGGGCATGATCCTGAAAACCAGCTCCCTGCATGGAGCCTGCTTCTCCCTCTGCCTGTGTCTCTTCCTTTTTTGTCAGTCTGTCTCTCTCTTTGTGTGTCTCTCATGAATAAATAAATAAATAAAATCTTTAAAAAATAATAATAAGTTCAGGCCCAGGTAACCACTGATGTATTATTAGTATAGATTAGATTTGCCTTTTCTAAAGTTTCTCATAAATGGGATCATATGATATGTATGTTTAAAAATCTAATTTTTTCCCCTCAGCATAATGTTTTAGAGATAATGATTTATAGTAAATTTCTTGTTTTATGTGAGTTTTGTTGTATCCATGTCATGGCTTGACTTGTAAGCATTCTTTCTCCCCACATTTTAGCCCAGTACTGGATATTCCTATGCCCAGTGTTCCTGTTTCCAGTTTCCTGCAGTGTTATTGTAGGAACCAGGTGGTGGCACCAGCCCACTGCACAGAATCCACTTCAGAGTTCTGAGCCCATGTCTCAGTGTCCTCTAGTTAGATGATGTATGGCTGAAAGAGGGTCTGAATATGATTCTTTCTCTAAATGATTAATTGTGGCAATGTTTTTCCTTGGCAAATTTTCTTTATTTTTATAATTCTTTCTTTAAGAAATGAGACTTGATAGCTTTAGATTTGGGACCACAACTTTTAGAAATAAAATGTATGAGTCCTGAAATCAGACTTCAGAATTCAAATTCTGTCTGTATCACTAACTAGCTATGTGACCCTGGGCAAGTTAACTAGTCTGTAAACTACAGGTGCTTTTTAGGGTCACAGTGAGGATTAGATATGTTAAATTGTGCTAAGTACTTAGAAGAGTGCCCAGCATGCAGTACCTCTCAGTAAGTTTTTGTTGATATTGTTACCTATGTCGTTGAAGGAATATTTTACGATATATAAATACAAATATATTTATCTCTGAAACCTGAATATATACACAGGAGTCCTCAAAACTTTCTGGCAGTAACTTACTTTTGAAACTTTGATATGTTCTGAGTGCTCTGATTTACTTTTGAGAAACTTCCATATTTTTATTATACAATTCAAATCCTGCTCAAATCCCATGAGAAAAAAGATCTCGTCCAAATCTTATGATGAAGTGACAACCCCTTAGACATACTTACTTTCCTTGAGGAAAAGACATTTCCTTATAAGTGAATATATTTTCTCAATAAATGAAGGTTTAATTTCCACATGGAAAGATGATGTCTGACAAACTGAATTATTATGTCAGTCAGAAATAACTTTTAAAAAGTATAACTAAAAATATAATTTTAAATTTTAAATCACTTATTTAAAAGCAAAGGATATTTTTGTAAAGCAGAAGTGGAAAACACTAACATCTAAACTAATATGTGTGTAGATAGTTAAACTATTATCTCTTAGCTTCAGATCCATTCTCTGTTCACCTTTATGATGTAGGGGCTGGGATTCTCAAACCCCATTACTTCTTTGCCAGCTGGCTCCCTGTTAAGCCAGGTCAACAGTGCTAGAAGGAGACCAGAAGACTGGAGGAAGCAGAAAAGCCTGCCCCATCCTGTCTCCTTCCAATTTCTTTCCCATCAACCAAGCAAAGGCACCTTGAATGCAGTGACTTTCATTAACCACAGTTGATTCTAGTTTGCAATGATCCAATACTCCTAGAACCAGCTCCATTGTACCATCCAGAGACATTAGCGCCAGCTAGCTCATGTCCCTTCTTCAGAGGTCTCTGTCTTGCTCTCTGGTCCCTCCTCCAAACACCTGGAGCTCCACTAACTGCTGAGCAGCAAAGATTCCTCAGGGGTCTGAATCTTAGCCTGAAGAGTTTCTTCCTTCAATCTTCTTAGATTTAATTTCCAAACACTTCTCTTTATTCTATATCTATAGCAGTGATAACTGCTTTCTTCAATATCCATTTTCACAATAGTTTCAGTATTCCGTTTGCTTTGTCAGTTTTCCAATACCTGTTAATAATACTTTATATTAAATATGTGGCAATATGTCATGTAAGTCATCATCAGTAAACTTCCCAGACGATCTGTCCATTTATTTATTTATTATCAACCTGCCTTTCTTTTAATCTATTTATCTATTTATCTAGTCAGTACATTTTTATCAAGAGGTTTATATTTTGTGGAGAGCACTTGTCAGTCTGAGTTGGGGTAAACAATTCTCTTTGTGGTGTGGTTTGAAATATACTTTCTGGCACCAGCATATCTCTCTCTTTAGCTTGTTGCTTACTAAAATTTCCATCATGAAGAGAGTCATCCTTTTGATGAGTGATGAGTTTTGTATCTCTGGAGATCCTCTTAAAATGCAAATACTCAGGCATCTGGGGTGGCTCAGCGGTTTAGCGCCGCCTTCAGCCCAGGGTGTGATCCTGGAGACCGGGGATCGAGTCCCACGTTGGGCTCCTTGCATGGAGCCTACTTCTCTCTCTGCCTGTGTCTCTGCCTCTCTCTCTCTCTCTCTCTCATAAATAATAAATAAAATCTTTAAAAAATGCAAATACTCCTTAGAGGGTAGGGTATAGTGTCATTGATATTATAACATAAATTAATGGATCATATTGGAACATTGTAAGTCTTCATAACTAGCCTATGAGCCCTGTCTTCCATGTCCTCCTGTATCCTCTGGACTCTCTTGGTGACCATTCCCTCAATGAGTATGTGTCAAATGCATGGGGCAATTGAGGTAGGGAAGACTTGAGGTATAGGACAGGAGGCAATGTCTGAGTGTGGTGATCTCATAGCCAGGAAGCAGCCTGAGAGCAATGGCTGTCTGGGAAAGAGGAAGGAGCAGAAAAATGGCAGGAAAGAATGTTGAGGATAAACTTTATTTCAAAAATTATGTCTCATGCTGGCTTCCTGAGGCAGAGATTGTGTTTAAGAGAAATAATAGAATAGAATAATCTTTTATGGGAAAAGTAATAAGAAATTATTGATTGAATCATAGTATTGGCCCACCCCTTCCTCTACTCTATCCCATCTATATTAATGTAAAATTAGTCATGAAATCAAGTTTACTAAGAATCACTGACCTAGGCAAACTAAGTAGGTGGAATAAATCAGAGATAAAAAATTGTATTCCTTGGGGCACCTGGGTGGCTCAGTCAGTTAAGCATCCAACTCTTGATTTCTTCTCAGGTCATAATCTCTGGGTTGTGAGATCCAGACCAGCAGTGGGCTCTGCACTGGGTGTAGAACCTGCTTGGGATTCTCTCACCCTCTCTCTCTGTCCCTCCCCCCAGTCCCACTTATGCTATTGGTCTCTCTAAAAAACAAAACAAAACAAACTGTATTTCTTCTGTAATCCATTTCCTCCCCTCAGGCAAGATCAGTTTTCCTTAAGCAGTTATGGGGGGGGGGATTGATAAAGACCAAATCAGCCCCTGTTATCTCCATCTCTCCTCACTATCATTTACAAGGTTTCTAGCACTGACATTTTTCATCAGCTTTTTTCTTGTCTCCAAAAATTGTCAAATAAATGTTTATTTATATCAATATCTATGTCCAAATCTATATTTCTTTTTTTCTTAAGAGAGTTGTCCTTACAAAGGGCTTCTTTGTAGGATAAACTGCATTGTAGAAGTATTACAAAATCAAACGAAAAGATGGCTCAAAGGGAGTAATGTCAACATCATGGTAGAAAAATAAGACATCTTTTGTTTTTGTTCCCCAACTCAATGACAATAATTTGGTATTTATCCATAGATAAAAGAGCTTTTATGAAACCTGTGGGATCAAGTACCATCTGACAAAAGACCCAGGAGGAGTCTCATTCACATGTGTATTGAGCAATAAGTATACAAACCTAAGTACTGGCTGTGTTTTCTGCAGCGGTCCATGAACCTGCTCCAGCCCACCTTAACCACTGTCCACTGTCTAGGGCCTCCTCAAAAACACTGTCATAGACACTCACCTATAGATGAGAGAGACTTTGTGAAAGTCCAGGCTTCTGAGAAGTTCCAGCACACTGCTGGAGGAAACACAAACAAACAAACAAACAAACAAAAATATATTTATATATACATATTTTTTTTTCTAAGTTTGGACATACTGGATTAAGAGAATTAGCTTGACTTTACCCATATCACCCTTTTCCTCAGGCAGTACAGCTCAGGGTCAGGAAAGATCTTCCTCAACCTGTGATTTATCCTGTGGGGGAAAGGGAGAGCATGTGAGTGCACTGGCTTCCCCAGTTGTGCAGGACACTGCAAAAGGGGATCATTTCTCTCTTACCTACTCAGAATACTGAATAATGAGATATAAAGTTTAGGGCATGTAGGGGGTCCTGGGTGGCTCATTTGGTTAAACATTTGCTTTCATCTCAGGTCATGATCCAGGGTCCTGGGATCAAGCCCCTCATTGGGCTGCCTGCTCAATGAGGAGCCTGCTTTTTCCTCTTCCTCTGCCTGTCGCTCCCCCTGTTTGTGTATGTGCTCTCTCTCTTTCTGTCAAATAAATACATAAAATCTTTTAAAAATTAGGGGAGGGAAGAGACTGGGAGAGAGGCAGATAAGACTCTCAAGGGGCATTAAAGGGGTACAGATCCTAACTTCACTGTGGTCCCCATCAAGAGGCTTGCTTACGAGCCACTGGGAATGCCACACTTGTGGATGCCCCCAACTAGCCTACAGGCATCCCCAGCATCTAATGAGCCTTGCCCTCCCCTCCTATGACCAACAGCACTCCTGATAGCAGTGGTGGGAATAAACTTTGATAGATATCTGGTTGAGAATGTGGCGAAAGCTGGGCTGAATTTGAGGGTCGGGCAGAGATCACAAATTTGAGCTTTAGTGCCACCTTTGGGAAAACGAAAAAGAAGCTATCCTTACTCAGCCGAATGGAGAGAAGGCATAAAAACTTGAAAATCCTGCCACAAGAGGGAATAAGTAGCACAGAACAGTTGTATCTATATAGAAAGTTTGAGAAAGTCTCAGAATCCCTATCAGGGTTAATGGAAGATATTTCTTATTTGAAGACAATTGGTAAAGATGGAGAAGGTGACTGCTACTTCAAATGCAAACACAGCAATGCAACACTTTAAGTAACATGAAATTGAAAGAAACATGACATAACCAAAGGATCACAATAATTTCCAGGGACCAACCCCAAAGACATGGAGGTCTGCAATTTAAAGAATTAAAAATAGCTGTTTCAAGAATTCAGTGAGGTACAACAAAACACAGAAAGACAATTCAATGAAATAAAGAAAATGAGAAGTTAAACAGAGATAGAAACCCTAAAAATTCAGACAAAAAGTTTTCGAGCTGAGGAATATAATGAATAAAATTAAAAATAAAATAGAAAACATCAGCAAAAGAATGACTCAAGCAAAAGAAAAAAATATTTGAGAAAGAAGACATGAACTATGAAATTATGTAGTCAAAGGAGAATCAAAAAAATTGGGGAGGGAAAGGAGTTAAGACAGTCGAATAGTAAGGGGACCCTGCGCTTGCCTCGACCTTCCAACACAGCTAGATCAATATCAAATCATTTTGAACACTTAGAAATTGATCTAAGGATTAAGAAAACAGTCTTCAAAATTAGAGGGTGAGAAACCAGCAGGTATGACGTGTGGAGACATGAATTGAGGAAGAGAAAAGCCAGGGTGCCACAGAGGAAAATGAGTCCTTTCTGCAGAGAAAGTGTTGCAGAATTGCAGGGTTCTTGTCTCAAAGTCGAAGAATGAATCTTAAAAACAAAAACAAAGAATGAATCTTGTGGACACAAAATGGTAAAGCAAAAGTTTATTAATTGAAAGTGAGAGCAAAAAGGAAAGATGAAATCTCTCTAGAGTGAGAGGGATCCTGAAGATTGCCACTGAGGGCTTTTAGTGGCAGTCTTTTATTAAGAACTGACTGGGATTCTTGTGGCCTTGAGGTTCTTGTGCTGACTTGGTTTGTTCCCTTACCTTTTGTTCAGCTCTGTCTCCACTTGCCGGGAATAGTTTTGGAATCCAATCAGGGAAGTCAGGGCTTCCTATCCCACCTGCCTACAATTTAATCCCTTCCCTACTCACCGGACAGGACCTGTAGGCAGAAAGAGCTATACTGGGAGTGTAAAGAGTGACTCATTGTATACTTTTTAGTTACTAGGGGTTAGGGAGAGTGCAAGTCTCCAAGAAATCTGGAAGCAAAACTTTCAGGACCTTGAGGGGCCAGATGCCACCAAGATATGGTTACTTTTAAACATTAAGATAGAAACACAGCCATGAGTTCCTTGAGGAAGGTCATGCTTTTTATGTTTCAGATATCTATCAGTGGGCCGCAAGCTGTAGAAGATTTTGATTTAAGCTACATTTCTTATGCCTTTGTTTCCCACATCAAGAGGACAGAGAGAGACAGAGAGAGAGGGAGTGAAAGCAGCATGTTGGGTTCATGCAAGAAAAACACTCCCCCAAAAGCATTGTTTGGGGAATTGAGAGAAACTGACTATTGAAAGTTTTTACAAAAATAGAGCCCAAATTCTACAGGTTTAGAAGTCCATGCCACTTGCCAGAGTCAAGCCAGGCACTCAGCAGTGCTCATATGGAGAGGGAGGGCAAACAACTAGGATTGGACAGTGGACAGGGTTCCTCTAGTTTGCACAGGGAGAGAACATTCCCATTCCTGGAGCAGATTTGAAAGAGGGTATATTGCCTTTCCAAGGACAAAAGACCCACCAGGTGCCATGAGTGGCTGTTCATCAGTAAGGGACAGAAACATGCACAAAGGTAGATAACCTGGTTGCAGCTCTTTGCTGTGCTTCACCATAAACTCCAATCACTTGTGCAGCCCGGAGACTGCTTTTCTGGGGGGGAAAAAAAACAGCAACAGAAACAGCTCTACAAGTTTCTCCTCCAGGGGATGGGAGTGGGTCTGTGCCTTGCAGGGTCCTTTAATATTTGGAATGTTGAATCCCAGCCCAGGACCAAACACAGGAGAACTGTGGCATATCATTGGCCTGGACACAGGCGGGTTGAGGGCAGGGATCTGATGGAAGCTTGGGACTGAAGAGATTGTTTGATTTTATGCGAGGGCTTCCTGAACAGCAGTAGGTGGGCCTCCCCTTCCTGGGATGGGGGGTGGTGGAGGTGGGAGTGGTGGTGACACCATCTTCCTCTCACCCACTAGCACAGACTTCAGTGTGCAACACAGCGCCCCCCAGGGGAGGCTGGAGGCATTTACACCAAACCCTGCCCCCGCCGCACCCAGGAGGGCATCTTTATAATAGGGGAGGTCTGACTGTGAGACAGCGCAGTGGGCCTCTCTCCCAGAGGACCAGTACCGGCTGCCCCACATCCATTAAGTCTACTGATCATAGAGTGCTTCAAAACATCAGCTTCGGGATCCCTGGGTGGCTCAACGTTTTGGCGCCTGCCTTCGGCCCAGGGCGTGATCCTGGGTTCCCGAGATAGAGTCCTGCGTCAGGCTCCCTGCAGGGAGCCTGCTTCTCCCTCTGCCTCTCTCTCCGTGTCTCTCATGAATAAATAGACTCTTAAAAAAACAAAAACCAAAAACCAAAAAACACCGGCTTTAGTTGTGGTGGAAATAGGACCAGGCTTTTTTTTTTTTAACTTTGGAATCAGTAAAAAAAAAAAAAAAATCTATCTATCTATCTATCTATATATGATATATTTTGTCTTCTTACCTTATCTCTCTTTAATTTTTTTTTATTTTTTTATTTTTAAAGATTTTATTTATTTATTCACAGAGATGCAGAGACAGAGAGAGAGGCAGAGACACAGGCAGAGGGAGAAGCAGGCTCCAGGTAGAGAGCCCAACGTGGGACTCAATCCAGGGTCTCCAGGATCACGCCCTGGGCTGCAGGCGGCGCTAAACCGCTGCGCCACCGGGGCTGCCCTTCACTCTCTTTTAAAATCAGAATTCCTTTTTATATTCTTTCTTTATATTCTTTCTTTTTCTTTGGAATCAGGTTTATAGTTTTTTGTTTCTTTTTTGGTTCCTCTTCATCTTCTCTTTTGGGTCAGGCTTTCTTTTCTTCTCTCTCTCTCTCTTTTTTTTAACCAGGTTTAACAAACAAATCAAAGCACACCTAGTTAAGTGTCCAAATTCACCACTACAAGCAAGGAGGAACTCTGCAGAGGACTAAGCTAGGAGAAAGAGTAGCCAAGACACAACAGCAGAGAGCACACAGCATATGCCATAAACACATCCTGAAGCATTAGACCCTGGACAATGCATGACCTCTTCTTAATATAGCATTACTCTCAAAAGCAGAAAACATAACAAGCTTTCATTACACGCAAAAGACAGAAACTTAGCCAAAATGACAAGACAGAGGAATTGCCCACCCCCCCAAAATCAAGAAGAAACCACAGCAAAAGATTCACTTAAAACAGATATAAGCAATATATCTGAACAAGTATTTAGGACTATAGTCATAAGTATACTACTTGGGCTTGAAAAAAAAACATAGAAGACATCAGAGAAACCCAGGCTGCAGAAATAAACAACCTGAAAACAAGTCAAGACAAAATAACCTCTTATTTTTCAGGGTCTTTTCTAACTCCACACAAATATTAAAATGATTTGTTCCAAATCTCTGAAGAAAGTCTATGGTGTTTTGACAGGGATTGCATTGAACGTGTAAATTGTCCTGGGTAGCATAGATGTTTTCCACAATATCTATTCTTTCAATTAATGAGCATGGAATGTTTTTCCATCACTTTGTGTCTTCCTTAATTTCTTTCAAAAGTGTTCTGTAGTTTTTAGGGTATAGATCCTTTACCTCCTCGGTTAGGTTTACTCCTCGGTATCTTATACTGCTTTTGGGTGCAATTGTAAATGGGATTGACTCCTTAATTTCTCTTTCTTCAGTCTCATTGTTAGTGCATACAAATGCCACTGACTTCTGGACATTGATTTTGTGTCCTGCCACACTGCCGAATTGCTGTATGAGTTCTAGCAATCTTGCAGTGGAGTCTTTTGGGTTTTCTATGTACAGTATCATGTCATCTGTGAAGAGGGAGAGTTTGACTTTTTTGCCAGTTTGAATGCCTTGTATTTCTTTTTGTTGTCTGATTGCTGACGCTTGACTTCTAGTACTATGTTGAATAGCAGTGGTGAGAGTGGACATCCCTGTCTTGTTCCTGATCTTAGGGGAAAGGTTCTCAGTGTTTCCCCATTGAGAATATTTGCTGTGGGCTTTTCATAGATGGTTTTTAAGATGCTGAGGAATGTTCCCTCTATCGCTACACTCTGAAGAATTTTGGTCAGGAATGGATGGTGTATTTTATCAAATGCTTTCTCTCTATCTATTGAGAGGATCATATGGTTCTTGTGTTTTCTCTTGTTGATATGATCTATCATGTTGATTGTTTTACAAGTGTTGAACCAACCCTGCATCCTGGGGATAAATCCCACTTGGTCATGGCACATCTTCTCAATGTGCTGTTGGATCCCATTGACTAGTATCTTGTTGAGAATTTTGCATCTGTGTTCATCAGTGATATTGGTCTATAATTCTCCTTTTTGGTGGGGTCTTTGTCTGGTTTTGGACTTAAGGTGATGCTGCCCTCATAAAATGAGCTCGGAAGTATTCTATCTTTTCTATCCTTTGGAACAGCTTTAGTAGAATAGGTATTATTTCTTCTTTAAACGTTTTATAGAATTCCCCTGGGAAGACATCTGGCCTTGGAGTTTTGTGTCTTGGGAGGTGTTTGATGACCGCTTCAATTTCCTCCCTGGTTATTGGCTTGTTCAGGTTTTCTATTTCTTCCTGTTCCACTTTGGGTAATTTGTGGTTTTCCAGAAATGCATCCATTTCTTCTAGATTGCCTAATTTATTGGCATATAGCGCTCATAATACGTTTTTAAAATTGTTTGTATTTCCTTAGTATCGGTTGTGATCTCTTCTCTTTCATTCATGATTTTATTAATTTGAGACTTCTTTCTTTATAATAAGGCTGGCTAATGGTTTATCTATCTTATCAATTCTTTCAAAGAACCAACTCCTGGGTTTTTTGATCTGTTCTACAGTTCTTCTCGTCTATTTCATTGAGTTCTGCTCGCATCCTTATTATTGCTCTTCTTTTGCTTGTTGTAGGTTTTATTTGCTTTTATTTCTCCAGTTCCTTTAGGTGTGAGGTATATTTGAGTTTTTTCCAATTTTTTGAGGGATGTTTGTATTGTGATGTATTTCCCTCTTAGGACTGCTTTTGCCGTATCCCAAAGATTTTGAACAGTTGTATCTTCATTTTCATTAATTTCCATGAATCTTTTAAATTCTCTAATTTCCTGGTTGACCCTTTCATCTTTTAGTAGGATGCTATTTAACCTCCACATGTCTGAGTTTCTTCCAAATTTCTTCTTGTGATTGAGTTCTGGTTTCAAAGCATTGTGGTCTGAAAATATGCAGGGGACAATCACAATCTTTTGGTATCGATTGAGACCTGATTTGTGGCCCAGTATGTGGTCTATTCTGGAGAAAGTTTCATGTACACTTCAGAAGAATGTGTATTCCATTGTATTTGGATACAAAGTTTTGTATATATCTGTGAAATCCATCTTATCTAGTATATCATTTAAAGCCCTTGTTTCTTTGGTGATGTTGTGCTTGGAATATCTGCCATTTGCAGAAAGTGCCATGTTGAAGTCTCCCACTATTAGCGTATTATTATCTAAGTACCTCTTTATTTTGGTTATTAATTGATTGATATACTTGGCAGCTCCCACATTAGGGGCATAAATATTCATGATTGTTATGTCTTCTTGTTGTATAGACCCTTAAGTATGATATAGTGTCCCTTTTCATCTCTTGCTACAGTCTTTGGGATAAACTTTAATTTATCTGATATGAGGATGCTACCCCTATTTCTTTTGAGGACCATTTGAATGGTAAATGGTTCTCCAACCTTTCAATTTCAGGCTGGAGGTGTCTTAGGTCTAAAGTGTGTCTCTTGTAGGCAGCAAATATATGGGTCTTGCTTTTTTATCCAGTCTGAAACCCTGCGTCTTTTGATGGGATCCTTTAGCCCATTCTCCTTCAGAGGAACTATTGAAAGATATGAATTTAGTGTCATAGTAATGCCTATTCAGTCCCTGGGTTTGTGGATTATTTTTTGGGGTTTCCTCTTTCTTTTAACAGGTCCCCCTTAATATTTCTTGAAGAGTTGTTTTGGTGGTCACATATCCTTTCAGTTTCTGCCTATTTTGGAAGCTCTTTATCTCTCCTTATATTCTGAATGAGAGCCTTGCTGGATAAAGTATTCTTGGCTGCATGTTCTTCTCATTTAGTAACCTGAATAGATCCTGCTAGCCCTTTCTGGCCTGCAAGGTCTCTGTGGAGAGGTCTGCTGTTAATCTCATTTCTCCCCATATAATTAGGAATCTCTTGTCTCTTGCTGCTTTAAGAATGTTCTCTTTATCTTTGGAATTTGTAAGTTTCACTATTAAATGTTGAGGTGTTGAACATTTTTATTGATTTTGGTGGGGGGACCTCTCCATTTCCTGGATCTAAATGTCTGTTTCCCTCCTCAAATTAGGGAATTTCTCAGGTATGATTTGTTCAAATATGCTTTCTGGCCCTCTGGCCCTCTCGGCACTTTCTGGAGCCCCAGTTATACATAGATCCTTCCTTCTGAAGCTATCATTTATTTCCCTTAACCTTTCCTCATGGTGTTTTGTTTTTCTCTTTTTTCCTCAGCTTCCTTCTTTGTCATCAACTTGTCTTCTATGTCACTCACTCTTTCTTCCACCTCATTAACTCTGGTTGTTAGGACCTCCAGTTTGGATTGCATCTCATTTAATTGATTTTTAATTTCAGCCTGATTAGACCTAAATTCTGTAGTCATGAAGTCTCTGGAATCCTTTATGCTTTTTTCCAGAGCCACTAGTAGCTTTATAATTGTGCTTCTGAATTTGCTTTCCGACATCGAACTGAAATCCATATTCTGTAACTCTGTGGCAGAGAGTACTGTTTCTGCTTCTTTCTTTTGTGGTGAATTCTTCCTTCTGGTCATTTTGCTCAGTGCAGAGTGGTTGTATGAGCAGGCTGAGTCAAGAATATCAACCACGACCTAAGTAAGTTTTTCCCTAGATGATTCTGATGAGGTCAGAGATCAGAAAATGGAAACAAAGATCAGAACAAAATAAAAGGACCACTAGAGTGAAAAACAAATTTTAAAACAAAGTAGTAAGAAATAAATGGCCTAGAATCCCAAAGAAGAAGGAAAAAGAAAAAAAGAAGAGAAGGAAGCAAAAGTAAAGAAAAAAAAACAAGAAAAAAGAAGAAAATGCAGAAAAAAAGGGGAGGACTGTGAGATGGTGGTGGTGAAGAAGTTGTAGTGGAGGGAGAATGTAGTCTGCCTGAGGGGTCCTAGAGGGTGATCCTCTTGGTTCTGAGTGTATTAAGTTCTGTAAGTTAGATGTTCAGTCCCAAATTTATATTAACCAGCAATACATGTACAAAGTCCCAGCATTGACCACCAAAACATAAATGACATAAAATATGGGGGCAGAATGGAAATGAAGAGACAGTATTATCTCACAGAATGAACTAGCATGGTATACCTCTTCGTTCTGGGGGCATGCTGATTTCTTTAGAAGGTATTAACTTCCACCATTGTAGAACAAAATGAGGCAGAGAATACAAAAAACACAAAACAAAAAAACATATCTCGTATATGTCCCAAAATTAAATTGAGTATGTTGAAGTGAATCTAGAAGTGCAAAATATATATAAGACATGTAATTGTATAAATATGAAAGTCAAAAAGGAAGAAACTTAAAAATGAAGAGGTGGTAAATATTGTAGTCAAGGTGGGAAAAGAGAAAAAATATTGGAAATTTTTAGTCTGATACAAAAATGAGTTGTACTGGGAAAAGGGGGGAAAAAGGAGCTGGGTACCCTCTAGTTGTATCTACTATAAATCCTTGGACTTCCCCTGAAGCTTTTCAGCCTGCTTGGTGAAGAACCTGCTCTTCCCCCGTCCTTCCAGCTGGTCTTCTGGGGGAAGGTCCTGCTGTGCTGATTCTCAGGTGTGTGAGGGAGTTGCCTTGGGGAGTTGCCCCACCCCTTGCTGGGTGCCGGGCTCAGTGGGAGCTGTTGACCCCGTGAGGCCCCTGTCCCCTGGCGGCCCCGCCCCTCCCAGGCACAGGGCGACACCAGGGGCACAACCCCACTGGCGGCGGCCAGGTCCCCAGCCCTGGCGTCAGCTCCCGCAGTACCGACCGCAGCTCCCCGTCCGCACTGGCCTGGATGCTCCGGGGGCGGGGGGTGCTGACCCACAGTGCTCGGGGGCGCCCGGCGGCGGTGGCAGGAGCGTCCCCGCTGTCCTGGGCCCTCCCCGCCCCCCTGTCCCGGGGGGAGCGCAGGATCCTGGGCTCCGGGGCCTGCGCTGCTGGGGTGGCTCCCGGGGCCGCGGCTCCCGAAGGCAGCAGGGCGCAGCCCCCTCCCCCGGAGCCCCCGCCTGACCGACCGGCTGCTCCCCGAGGCCCCGCCGGGCGCTCCAGCCCTTTACCGCGCTCGGCCCGCGGGGTGAGGGGCGCCCTCCCCCGGGCGCACGTCCTCTGTCAGCGACCCCGCGGGGCTGGAGGCCCCACGGCCCCTCCTGCAGCTCTGCCCGGGCTCCCTGCTCAGCGCCTTTCCCTCCGGGAAGAATCCGGGGCGGATTCCACGTTCCCGCTTCTCCGGGGCGGGGCCTCCCTGTGCGGAGGCTTTCACCGCGGCTCGGCCCGGCTCCTCGGGGCCCTCCCCCACTGGATTCTTTTTTATTTCATTTTTTCCACACCTCCCTACCTTGCTAGAAGCGCAAACCCTTCCCTCTGTAGTGTTCCAGCTGTTCTCTCTAAGTCTCAGGTCGGATTCACAGGTGTTCAGGATGGTTTGGAAGTTATCTAGGTGAGTTGGTGGGGCCAGGTGAGGTGAGGACCCCTACTCTTCTGCCATCTTGCCCACCCCTCTAAATTTTTTTTTTCTAAATTTTTTAAAAATAAAGCACTGTTCCTAAGGATACTCACTAGACTTGAGAAAAGAGTGGAAGACATAAGTGAGATCCTTAACAGAGAAATAATGAATAACATAGTGGAGATAAAATACTCAATAAGTAAAATGAGAAACATGCTTTATGGGATGAACAAAAGAATGGAAGAAGCAGATGAATGAATTAGTGACCTAGAATACAAGAGTAATGGAAAGCAATCAAGCAGAATAGAGAAAAAAAGTTACACACACCGAGAATAGGTTAGGGGACTCAGTGACTCTATCAATCATAAGAACATGTGTATTATAGGAGTCCCAGAAGAGAAAGAGAGAGAAAAGGGGGCAGAAAATCTATTTGAGGAAATCATAGCTAGAAACTCCCCTAATTGAGAGTAGGAAATAAATATACAGATCCAAGAAGCACAGGGAACTCTCATCAAAATCACAAAGCAGATGCACATTGAGACATGTTGTAATTAAATTTGCAGAATATAGTGATAAAGGAAAAAATTTAAAAATAGCCAAAGAAGTTCTTACCTTACAAGAGAAAACCCATAAGGCTAGCAGATTTTTCAATAGAAGCTTTGCAAGCCAGAAGAAAGTGGCAGGACATATTGAAAGTGCTGAATGGGAAAAGTCTGCAGCCAAGAATACTCTGTCTAGAGAGGCTATCATTCAGAATACAAGGAGATATAAAGAGTTCCCCAAACAAAAACCAAACGAGTTTGAGACTACTAAACAAGCTTGCAAGAAATATTGAAGGGGACACTTTGAGTGAAAAGGAGAGACCAAAAGTGACAGTATTAGGGTAGGAAACACAAAGGCAGAAAAAGGACTATTTTGTAAAAAATCAGTCAAGGAACTCATCAAAAAAAAAAAAAGATATAAAATATAATAGCATATACCTAAAACCTGAAGAGGAAAACAGAAAGGAATGGGAAAAGAATGACTATCAATATAGATTGCTATTTGCAGTAGAAGTTATATACAAACCTAATGGTAACTATATTTCAAAACCCACTAATAAAAATTCAAGGAATAAAAAGAAAGAAATCCAAATATATCACTAGAGAAAATCAGCAAAACATGAAAGAAAGACAAGATCAGAGAAAATCTTCAGAAACAATCACAAAGAACATGATAAAATGGCAGTAATGAGTATCTATCAATAATTACTTTGAACAGAAGTGGGCTAAATGCTCCAATCAAAAAACATAGAGTGATAAAACAGACTTTTAAAAAAGACCCTTATATATGCTGTCTATAAGAGGCTCATTTTAGATGTAAAGATACTTACGATTGAAAATGAGAGAATAGAGAAACGTTTATCATACGTTTATATCTAAATAGATATAAAAAAGAAAGCTGGAGTACTGATACATGGAACAAACTAGAATTTAAAACAAAGACAGCAACAACTGTATGGTCAATTAATCTTCAACAAAGCAGGACAACGGTTTTTGAAAATGGTGGAGTAGGAGGGCCCTAGGCTCATTTCACCCCATGAATACAACTAGGTAACTATCAAATCATCCTAAGTGAAACTAACCTGAAGACTGACAGAACAAACTCCATAACTAAGGGAGGGAAGAGGCCACATCAAAGAAGGTAGGAAGAGCGTTGACATGATTTAGGGGAGGAACAGATTGTGGATGCTGTAGAAAGGAGGGAACCATGGTCATGGAGAAGGGTGAGAGAGAGAGAGAGGACAGGAGAATGCACAAGGAGAACATTTTCTCCAAAGCCAGTGGCTTGGAAAATGAGACAGACCAAATTTCATGAGTTCTTGGAACCAGCAGGGCTTAAAGCTTAGAGTTTTAAAAGTCACTGGGCTTGGCTTGGATAGAGCCTGGCAGCACTGCCCTGATCTTGGAGAGAAAGTAGGGAAACAAAGTAGGGACAGACTGTGCAGAAATGGTGATCTGAAGAATGCTTGAGGTACACTATAGGGGGCAGTAGGGATACAAATGCCTTTCCAGGAGCCACTTGAGGGAAGAAGCTCAATGCCAATACAGGCTACCTAACTTGCTTATACCAAGCCCCATCTCTCTTTGCTATGGTGGGACTGCCTTTTTCAGTCAAGCTTGCCTATTCCAGCATAGTGGGCCCCACCTGCAAAAGATGAGCACAAACCCATCCACCGACACTACATCTCCTAACCAACATTCTTCTGCAGGGCTTCACTTATGGTGGAGTTGGTGTCAGGTCTCAATTCATAAGCAGACCAGAGCACATCTAGTTAAAACTCAGAACATTCAAGCCAGGGATCAAACACTGCCCACAGCAGCCAAGGAGCGCCTCTGCAGATGACTGGCCTGAAGGTTAGAGCAGCCAAAACACAATAGCAGGCATATGTAGCACACACCAGAGACACTCCATGGGCACTACATGACCTTCCTAAGGCCATGAATTTCAGGACCAGGAAACATACTGGCTTTTCTAACACAAGGAAGAAGACAGAGACTTAAACAAAGTGCCAAGACATGGAATTTATTCCAAATGAAATAATAAGATAAAGCCATGACCAAAGATCTAAGTGAAACAGATATAAGTAACATGCCTGATGGAGAATTTAAAGCAACAATCATAAGTATACTTACTGGGCTTGAGAAAAGAATAGAAGATAACAGTGAGACCCTTACAACAGAATAAAAAGAGCTAAAAAAGAATCAATTGTGCAATAAAACTGTGTAATAAACAATAAAATATAAAATAAAAATTAAAAAAAAGAAAAAAAAAATAAAATAAAAATTATATTGCAGGTAAGTTGTGCAATAAACAAAGTTGGAAACATACTTGGTGCAATGAACAGCAAACTGGAAGCAGAGGAATTAATTAGAGACCTGGAAGATAAAATAATGGACAAAATGAAGTTGAAGAAAAGAGAGAAAGAAGAATATGCAATGTAGAATAGACGGGGAACTCAGTGACTCCATCAAACGTAATAACATTTGTACTATAGGCACCCCCAGAAGAAGAGGGGGAAAAGGGGGCAGAAAATTTATTTCAAGAAATAATAGCACAAAGCTTCCCTAATGAAGGGAAGGAAATAGGCCTCCAGATCCAGGAGGCACAGAGAACTCCCATTAAAATCAACAAAAGCAGGCCAACACTAAGACATGTTATAACTAAATTTACAAAATATAAGGAGTGGCATGATATATTCAAAGTGCTGAGTGGAAAAAATCTGCAGCCAAGAATACTCTATCCAGCAAGGCTGTCATTCAGAATATAAGGAGAGATAAAGAGTTTTCCAAACAAAAACTAAAGGAGTCCATGACCACTAAACTGGCATTGCAAAAAATATTAAAGGAGACTCTTTCAGTGGAAAGGAGAGACCAAAATTGACGAAGACAAGAATAGATCAGAGAAAAACCTACATAAACAGCAAAAAACATGCAATAAAATGGTAATAAATGCATTATCTGTCAATAATGACTTGAATGTAAATGTACCAAAAGCTCCAATCAAAAGATATAGGGTGTTAGAATGGATTAAAAAAAAAAAAGACGTATCTATATGCTGCCCACATGAGACTCATTTTAGACTTAAAGACACCTGTAGATTGAAAATGAGGGTGTGGAGAAACATTTATTACACAAATGGATGTCAAAAGAAAGTCCAAGTAACCATACTTGTTATATCATACAAGCTAGACTTTTTTGTTCTTGTATTTTTATCCTACTTTGGAATCAGGGTAGCCCTGGGATCATGGGACAATTTCGATGTGTTTCCTCTATTCCATTATTTGTAAAAATTTTGATAAAGGCAATCATTAATTATTTTCCTAAAATGTTTGGTGGTATTCACCAATGAAACTATGTGGTCTTGGGCTTTTCTTTGGGGGAGATTTCTGATTCTCAATTCATTCTTGTTATTGGTCTAAGAATATTTCCTACTTCTTGGATTGAAGATTCATGATTTAAACGTGGCAACTTGGTGTGGTTTTAGGAATTATCTGGGTTTTTTTTCCCCCTAAGTTATCTGATTTGTTAGTATATAATTGTGTGTAGAAATCTGGTATCTTCTGTTACGTCATTTTATCTCCCATTTCTCATTTTGGTTTTTGAGTCTTCTCTCATTAATTTCTTAGTTAATGTAGTTAAAACATTACCTTTTATTTTTTTTAAAGGTCATTACTTTCAATGTTATGTTATTGTTTATTCTTGTCTCTATTTTATTTATTTCTGATTTTTCTTTGTTATTTCTTTCCTGTACTAAATTTCAGCTAAGTTTTTTTCTTTTTTCTAGTTCCTTGTGGTATAATGTTGTTTATTTCAAAATTTTTTCTTAATACAAGCACTTACAGCATAAATTTCATTCTAACATCTACTTTTGCCACATTCCATAGATTTTGGAATTTTGTGTTTTCTTTTTCCTTCATTTTTTAGACATATTTTGATTTGCTTTTTGATCCATTGCTTGTGTTGTAGTGAGTTGTTTAATGTTTACATATTAAATATTTACATTGTAGATTTTCCAGGTTTCTTTATTGTTGATTTTTAGTTTTGTACCACTGTGGTTGGAAACTATACTTGGTATGGGGAGCCTGAGTGGCTCAGTTGATTGAGGATCTGATGTATTTTTTAAGATTTTATTTATTTTATTTAAGATTTTATTTATTTATTCACGAGAGACACACAGAGAGAGGCAGAGACACAGGCAGAGGGAGAAGCAGGCTCTCCCTGGGAAGACCCATGCAGGACTGGATCCCCAGACCAAGATCATGCCCTGAGCTGAAAGCAGATGCTCAACTGCTAAACCACCCAGGCATCCCTGTTATGTCTCCTTTTATATGACTTAAACAGGAGATTTTTCTGTATATACTTGAAGAAACCGTGAGTACTATTTTTTGAGGGATGGAAAGATATATCCAGGAGGCACAGAAATATATATATATATATATATATATATATATATATATATATATATATATATATATAATTTTGACATTTTAAGAATAGTTTAATTAACTTTTGCCTTATTCTTAAAGAGTTCCTTCGATGGGAACAGAGTAAGAATTTTATATCAGAAGGAAATAAAAAATCACTTATGAACATGTATAATGCCTCCTCAACGTGCAAAGCAGTAACGATAATAAATAGCAAAAATCAGATAAAAATACTTCTATTATAATAGACACCATATTGAAAGTGCATTTAAAATTAGCAATGCATAACATTTATTTCCTTGACATTTGTCTTCCAAAGAGTTCACAGTGTTTCAGTGTCAGTTGAAACAGGGGAAGAATCTCAGGGAAGAATCCTTCACATAATAATAGGACCATTGGTGATAACGTCTCTCAGTTCTTTCCAAATCCATAAAGATGCATTTCCTGATGAGTGACCGAGCTTGGGGTCCAAGTCCCTGCTCCGCTGTGTCGGGTATACTTGGACACAAGCTCGAGCTTGTAAGTAAACCCTCGTGTGTTTAGAATATATATATTCTGGATTTGGATGTCTGTTTCATTCCCTTCATTAGGGAAGCTTTGTGACATATATATATATATATCTTTTACAACCATGTATTTTGGAGTATGCTTCAAATAAAAAACATTCTTGTTTAAAAAAAGAAGCAGGAGAGAATACACAATGGGAAAGAATCTCAGCAAATGGTATTGGGAAAATTGGACAGCAACATGGAAAAGTATGAAACTGGACAACTTTCATATTTGCAGATGATATAATACCACTATATATAGAAAATCCTAAAGACTACACCAGAAAAACCCCACTAGAACTGATAAGTGATTTTAGTAAAGTTGCAGGACACAAAATTAATATACAAAAATCTGTTGCACTTCTATACACTAATAATGAAGTAGCAGAAAGGGAAATTAAGAAAAAAATCCCACTTACAATTATACCAAAAAGAAAAAAATACCTAGAAATAAACTTACAAAGAGGTTAAAGACCTGTGCTCTGAGAAATATAAAATATTAATGGGGTCCCTGGGTGGCGCAGCGGTTTGGCGCCTGCCTTTGGCCCAGGGCGCGATCCTGGAGACCCGGGATCGAATCCCACATCGGGCTCCCGGTGCTTGGAGCCTGCTTCTCCCTCTGCCTGTGTCTCTGCCTCTCTCTCTCTCTCTCTGTGACTATCATAAATTAAAATAAATGAAAAAAAATATTAATGAAAGAAATTGGCATTAAAAAATGGAAAAATATTTCATGCCCAGAGATTACAAGGATTAATAGTGCTAAAATGTCCATACTACTCAAAGCAATCTACAGATTCAATGTAATCCCTATCAAAATACCAACAGCATTTTTCACAAAATAAGACAATCCCCAAATTTGTGTAAAACTGAAAAAAAAAAAAAACCAGAATAGCCAGAGCAATCCTGAGAAATAACAAAGCTGGAGGTATCACAATTCCAGATTTCAAGATATACAAAACCGTAATAAAAAAACCAGAATAGCCAGAGCAATCCTGAGAAATAACAAAGCTGGAGGTATCACAATTCCAGATTTCAAGATATACCAAACCGTAATAATAAAAACAGTATGGTGCCAGTACAAAAACAGACAACGTAGACAGAATAGACAACCAAGAAAAAAACCTATGTATATGTGGTCAATTTCTCAATGACAAAGGAGGAAAGAATATACAAAGGGAAAAAGACAGTCTCTTCAAAACATGATGCTAGGAAAACTGGACAGTTACATGCAATACAATGAAACTAGATGATTTTCTTACACCATACACAAAAATAAACTCAAAATGGATTAAGGAGCTGAAACCATAAAAATCTTAGAACATAGGCAATGATTTCCCTGACATTGGCCAGAGCAACATTGTTCTAGATATATCTGCTAAGGAAGGGAAACAAAAGCAAAAATAAATGATGGGACTTTATCAAAACAAAAAACTTTTACACAGTGAAGGAAATCATCAACAAAACAAAAGACTACTTACTGAGTGGGAAAAGATATTTGTAAATGATATAACTGATAAGGGGTTAATATACAAAGTATATAAAGAACTTGTACATCTCAACACCAAAAACAAACAATATGATAAAAAATGGGCAGAAGATACCAACAGACATTTTTCCAAGGAAGACAGATGGCAAGTGGACACATGAAAAGATGCTCAACATAACTAGTCATCAGGAAAATATAAGTTAAAACCACAATGAGGGGATCCCTGGGTGGCGCAGTGGTTTAGCGCCTGCCTTTGGCCCAGAGCGCGATCCTGGAGACCTGGGATCGAATCCCACGTCGGGCTCCCGGTGCATGGAGCCTGCTTCTCCCTCTGCCTATGTCTCTCTCTATATATATATATCATAAATAAATTAAAAAATAAAAGTAAAAAAAAAAACACAATGAGATATTATCCTATACCAGTCTGAATGGCTAAAATCAAAACAAAAATAAGTAGGAAGTGTTGCTGAGGATATGGAGAAAAAGGAAACTTCATATATTGGAAATATAAATTGGCAAGCCACTGTGGATAATGGTATAGTAGTTCATCTAAAACTTAAAAATAGAAAAACCATATGATCCAATTATTTCACCATTGGGTATTTATCCAAAGAAAATAAAAACACTAATTTGAAGAGATATATGCACCTCTATGTTTATTGCAGCATTATTTACAATAGCCAAAGTATGGATTCAACCTAAGTGTCCATTGATTGACAAATGGATAGAGAAGAAGCAGTGTACAAACACACACAGACTCACATGCATGCACTGAAATATTATGCAGCCATAAAAGTGATGCAGTTGTTCCATTTGCAACAACTTGGATGGATCTAGAGGGTATTATGGGAAGTGAAATAAGCCAGACTGAGAAAGACAAACACCATGAAATATTATATATATAAATATATATAATATATATATGGAATCTAAAGAAGAAAGTGAAAAATATATATGGGATCTATCTATCT
Source organism: Vulpes lagopus (assembly GCF_018345385.1). Classification (NCBI taxonomy): domain Eukaryota; kingdom Metazoa; phylum Chordata; class Mammalia; order Carnivora; family Canidae; genus Vulpes; species Vulpes lagopus. The sequence continues at coordinate 105,352,647 of NC_054830.1, read as the reverse complement.
ATCTATCTATCTATATACACATATATATTTGTTTTTTTCACTTTTTTCACAGTGTGTGTGATAAATACCTACCATTTGCTTCAACATGGATAGAACTGAAGGGTATTATGCTGAGTGAAGTAAGTCAGCCAGAGAAGTACAATCATTATATGGTTTCACCCATACAGGGAATATAAAAAATAGTGAAAGGGGATAAAGGGGAAAGGAGAGAAAATGAGTGGGAAATATCAGAGAGGGAGACAGAACATGAGAGACTCCTAACTCTAGGAAATGAACAAGTGGTAGCAGAAGGGGAGGTGGGCAGGGGGATGGGGTGACTGAGTGACAAGCACCAAGGAGGGTACTTGACAGGATGAGCACTGGGTGTTATGCTATATGTTGGCAAATCGAACGCCAATAAAAAATATATCAATCAATCAATCATGGGGGATATAATGTACAGCCTAATGAATATAGCTAATAATAATGTATTGCATATTTGAAAGTTGCTAAGAGAGTAGATCCTAAAAGTTCTCATCATAAGAACAAAAATGTGTAACTGTAGGATAATGAATGTTAATTAGACTTATTGTGGTGATCATTTTGCAATAACATGAATATTGAATTATTAAATTGTATACCTAAAACTAATATAATGTTACATATCAAGAGGAATTAGAATGGCTGGGGAGTAAGGAGACCTTAGACTTGCCTCATCCCTCAAACACAGCTAGATAAATATAAAATCATTTTGACCACCCAAGAAATCAATCTGAGAACTAAGATAGTAAAATGCACAACTAGAGTTGGAAAAAATAGGACACCATGGAAAGTAGGAGCTGCTGAGAGTTGATTTGGTGGAGAGAAGAGCTGCAGCTGCAGTTATGGGGAGGAGGCCTTGATTGTGGGGAGAGGAGCAAGGGAGAGAGAGAGAGAAATACACACAGGGAATTGTACAAGAAAAACTCTTTCCCAAAACCATTGACTGAGAAAAGGAGAGGAGCTGAATACTGCAAGTTTTTATAAGCAGTGGAGTACAGAGACTGAAGTTTTGGGGGCCTGACCATCACCAGGACATTCTTGGTGGGTTTAGTGGTGCTCTGGTGAGGAAGGAGGGCAGACACCCAGGTGCTGGCAGTGTGGTCTAAGGATACTCTGGGTCAAATGGGGGAGAGCAGTTTCCCCGCTTGGAGTGCATTTGGGAGAGGGCGCACAACTTCTCTTGGGACAAAAGACCCACCAGGCGCCATTGAGCTGCCCCATTCACTAACATAGGAATGGGGACACTGGCTGAGGGCAGCAAGCCTGGCTACTGGCTTTCTGCTGCACTCTACCATAAACTCTGAACAGCTGTCCTGTTGCACAACTGAATCCTGGAAAAAACTGGCAAATGGCCAGAGTGCAGCAAGACTCTCCCCCAGAAGATCAGCGTGGGCCCATGCCATGTGGATCTCTAAAATTTGGAGTTTTGAAACCCAGCCCTGTGCCTAAAATAAAACACAGGAGTGCTGTGCCACCTGTCAAGTGGACAGCTCAGATGCAGGAAAGGTGAAGGCAGGTAACTGGCAGAATCCAGAGACACAAGAGAGGGAATTGTTTTCCCTTCTGTGAGGCCTTCATGAAGAGTGGTGGGCATGAGCCCCCCAATACCAGGGAGGAGTAAGCAGGGCAAAACCATTTTCACCCAACCCATCACCACTGACTGACTTCAGTGAGCAAAACAGTGCCACCACGAGGAGGCCCAGAGTTGTTTACACCAAGCTCTGTCCCCTTGTGCTCTACAGGTGCATCTCCTCCAAGGTAAATCCACCTTAGATTAGAATCAGCACAATAGGCCCCTCCCCCAGAAGCCCAGCACAAACACTTCCTGCACACCAAGTCTACTAATCATAGAGTGCTGCAAAGCTTCAGCTCCAGGGGGAGAAGATATTTATTTTTTTGTTTTTATTTTATTGTTATTGTTATTTTTTATTTTTGCTTTATTTTGGGGAGAAGGGTCTAGATTCTTTAAATAAGTAAACCAAAACACACCTAGGATCTAATTTCCTTTTTTTTTTTCTGGACAAAATGACAAGACAGAGGAATTCACCCCAAAGAAAGAACAGGAAGAAACAACAGCCAGGTATTTAATCAATACAGATGAAAGCAAGATGTCTGAACTAAAATTTAAAACAACAATCAGAAGGATATTACCTGGGCTTGAAAAAAGCATAGAAAACACAAGAGAATCCCTTACTTCAGAGATAAAAGAAATAAAATCTAGTCAGGCTGAAATTTAAAATGCTATAACCAAGATGCAAACTCGAATGGATGCCATGACAGCAAGGATGGACAAATCCAAGGAAAGAGTCAGTGATATAGAAGATAAAATTATAGAAAATAATGAAGCTGAAAAGAGGAGGGAAAGAAAAGTATTGGATTACGAATATAGACTTAGGGAATTCAGCAACTCCTTAAAGCATAATAACATTCATATTGTAGGAGTCCCAGAAGATGAAGAGAGAGAAAAAGGGACAGAAAGTTTATTTAAGCAAATTATAGCTGAAAACTTTCCTAATCTGGGGAAGGAAATAGACATCAAAATCCAAGAAACATAGTGAATTCCCATTAAATTCAATAAAAGCTGGCCATCACCAAGTCGTTCCATAGTCAAATCCACAAAATACACAGACAAGGAAAGAATCCTGAAAGCAGCAAGGGGAAAAAATTCCTTAACCTACGAGGGAAGACAGATAAGGTTTACAAAGATCTGTCCACAGAAACTTGGTAAGCCAGATGAAAGTAGCAAGATATGTTCAACAAGCTGAGCGGGAAAAATATGCAGCCAAGAATACCTTATCCAGCAAGGCTGTCATTCAGAACAGAAGGAGAGACAAAGAGTTTCCCAGACAAACAACACTAACGGAGTTCATGACCACTAAACCAGCCCTGTAAGACATATTAAAGGGAACTTTTTTGGGGAAAAAAGACCAAAAGCAACCCAGCTAGAAAGGAATGGAGAACATCACCAGAGAAACTAACTTTCAGGTAACACAGTGGCAGTAAATTCACATCCATCAATAATCACTCTGAATATAAATGGGTCAAATGCTCCAAGCAAAAGACATAGGGTATCAGAATGGATAAAAAAACCCAACCCAACTATATGATGCCTATAAGAGATTCCTTTTAGACTTAAAGACACCTGCAGATTGAAAGTAAGAGGATGGAGAACCATATATCATACTAATGGACATCAAAAGAAAGGTGGAGTAGCCATGCTTATATCAGACAAAGTAGATTTTAAATCAAAGACTGTAGCAAGAGATGAAGAAGGATATTATATCGTAATTAAGGGATCTATCCATCAAGAGGATGGATTGTAAATATATATGTCTCCTACTTGGGAGCACCCAAATACATAAATGAACTAATAACATTAGAAACTCGTTGATAATAATATTAGTATGGGACATTAATGCCCTACTTACAGCAAAGAAGTGATCATCTAAGCAGAAAATCAATAAGGAAACAACGGCTTTGTATGATACACTGCACCAGATGGACTTAACAAATATATTCAGAACATTTCATCCTAAGGCAGCAGATACATGATCTTTTTGAGTGCACACAGAACACTCTCCAGAATAGGTCACATACTGAGTCACAAGTCAGCCCTCAACAAATACAAAAAGATTAAGATCATGCCATGCATCTTTTCAGGCCACAATGCTAAGAACCTTGAAGTCAACCATAAAAAAAAAATTGGAAAGACCACAAATACCTGGAGGTTAAAGAGCATCCTACTAAAGAATGAATAGGTCAACCAGGAAATTAAAGAATTTAAAAAATACCTGGAAACAAATGCAAATGAAAACATGACAATCCAAAACTCTTGGAATGTAGAAAAGGCAGTTCTAAGAGGGAAGTATATAGCAATAAAGACCTACATCAATAAGCAAGAAAAGTCTCAAATATACAACCTAACCTTACCTAAAGGAGCTAGAAAAGGAACAGCAAATAAAGCTTAGAGCCAGCAGAATAAGGGAAATGATAAAGATTAGAGCAGAAATAAACAATATAGAAACAAACAAACAAAAAACAAGTAGAATAGATCAACAAAACTAAGAGATGGGTCTTTGAAAGAATTAATAAAATTGATAAACTTCTAACCAGACTTATCAAAAAGGAAAAGAGAAAGGATCCAAATGAATACAATCAGGAATGAAAGTGAGAGTTCATAACCAAATACACAGAAATACCAAGAATCAGAAGAGAACATTATGAAAAATTATATGCCAACAAATGGGCAATCTGGAAGAAATGGACAAATTCCTAGAAACCTACAAATTACCAAATCTGAAACAGGAAGAAAAGAAAATTTGAACAGAGTCATAACCACCAATAAATTGAGTTAGTAATCAAAAATCCCCCAACAAACAAAAGACCAGAGCCAGAGTGCTTCCCAGGGGAATTCTACCAAATATTTAAAGAAGAGTAATAACAATTCTTCTCAAATTGTTCCAAAATATAGAAATGGAAGGAAAACTCCCAAATTCCTTCTATAGGCCAGCATTATCTTGATTCCAAAACCAAATAAAAACCCCACTAAAAAGGAGACTTACAGGCCAAAATCCCTGATTAACATGGATGTGAAACTTCTCAACAAGATTCTAGCAAATTGAATCCAACACTACATTAAATGAATTATTCACCACGATCAAGAAAGATTTATTCCAACAATAAAATTTTTTTAAATAAAGTCCTTTTTAAAAAACTCTCTCTTCTTTAAACTCTTTTTGAATTAAGAAAAAAAAGAAAGATTTATTCTTGGGCTGCATGGGTGATTCAATATTTGCAAATCAATCAATGTGATACACCACATTAGTAAAAGGACAAGAATCACATGATCCTCTCAATAGATGCAGAAAAAACATTTGACAAAATATAGCATCCTTCTTGATAAAACCCTGAACAAAATAGGGATAGGTGGAATAACACAACATCACAGAGGCATATATGAAAGATCCACAGTGAGTATCATCTTCAGTGGGGAAATACTAAGAGCTTTTCCTCTTAGGAACACAGAGATGTCCACTCTCACCATCACTACTTCACATACTATTGGAAGTCTTAGTCTCAGCAATCAGACAACAAAAATAAATAAAAGGCATCCAAATCTGCAAGGAAGAAGGCAAACTTTCACTATGTGCAGATGACATGATACTCCATATAGGAAACCTGAAGATTTGACCCCCAAAATTGCTACAATTAAAGTATGAATTCAGAAAAGTTGAAGGATACAAAATCAATGTTCAGAAATCTGTTGTATTTCTATACACCAATAATGAAGCAGCAGAAAGAAAAAATAATCTCATTTACAACTGCACTAAAAACCATAAGATATGTAGAAATAAACCTAACCAAAGAGGTAAAAGATCTGTACTTGAAAACTATAAACACTGAGGAAAGAAGTTGAGGAAGACACAAAGAAATGGAAAAACATTCCATGTTCATGGATTAGAAGAACTAATATTTTTTAAATGTCTAACTACCCAAAGCAATCTACATATTTAATGCAATCCCTATCAAAATACCAACAGCATTTTTCACAGAACTAGAAAAAAACAATTCTAAAATTTGTATGGAAACACAAAAGACCCTGAATAGCCAGACAACCATGAAAAAACAAAGCAAAGCTGGAGCATCATGATTCCAGACTTCAAGTTATAGTACAAAGCTGTAGTCATCAAGACAGTATGGTACAGGCACAAAATAGACACATAAATCAATGGAAAACAACAGATACTCCAGAAATGAACCCATACTGAGTTATAGATAATAGAATTCAAAATGAAGTATTACTCAGCCATAAAAAAGAATGAAATCTTGCCATTTGCAATGACACGGATTCAACTAGAGAGCATTATTCTAAGTGAAATAAGTCAAAGAAAAACAAATATCACGTTTTCAATCATATGTGGAATTTAAAAAACAAAACAAGTAAAAGGAAAAAAGAGAGAGAGAGAGAGACAATCCAAGATAGACTCTTAATTATAGAGAGCAAACTGATGGTTACCAGAGGGAAGGTGGGTTGGGGTATGGGTGATATAAGTGATGGAGATTAAGGACTGCACTTGTCATGATGAGCACTGGGTAATGTGTGGAATTATTGAAGCACTGTACACCTGAAACTAATATTTCACTATTACTTTTGTACTATTGCAGTGGAATTTAAATAAAAACTTAAAAAATGAGGGACACAGTGGTTGAGTGCCCGCCTTTGCCGGAGTCCAGGGATTGAGTCTGACATCGGGCATGGAGTCTGCTTCTCCCTCTGCCTATGTCTCTGCCTCTCTCTCTCTCTCTCTCTCTCTGTCTCTTATGAATAAATAAATAAAATCTTTAAAATAACTTAAAAAACGAGAAAGAGAGAGAGAGAGAAAAATAAATAAAAGCTATTTCCTTGAAAAGACCGATGAGAACAACCTTCTTGAAACTGTTTATGGCAAAACAAAAAAACAAAAAAAAATTAAATACAAAAAATGCATAAAATTAAGAATTAAAAAAGATAGTTATCAAATAAAAATGTAAAATTATGAGACTATTTATGCAAATCTATAGCAACAGATTTTAATACTAGGTAGAAATTGATGGTAAGCTAGCAAGATACAAATGGCTAGAATTGACCTAAGAAGAACAGAACATAAAGAGATCAATTTCTAAAGAAAAAATTTAAAAGGTAATCTGGACCAAAGAGGTCCATGCCCTAATCTTCTGAACCTGTGACTATGTTGTTTTATATGGCAAAAAGATTTTGTAGATTATGCTTAGGAGATAGATTATCCTTCATTATCTGGGTGGGTCCAGTGATGTAATCTGGTCCATATATGAGGAAATACAATAGGGTAAATAATAGCCCCCAAATATATCCCTGGAATTTGTGAGTGTTAGCTTATGTGGGAAAGCAATTTTTGCATGTATAAATTCGAATTTTGAGAATGGAGTGATTAACCTGTATTATCTGGGAGTGTCCTAAATATAATCATAAGTATCCTTGTAAAAGTGAAGTAGAGGGTAATGTGATCACGAACAAAATGTGAGCATGGAAGCAGAAAGAGACTTGAAGATGCTATAATGCTAACTTTGAAGATGGAGGAAAAGACCAGGAGCCAAGTAATACAGGTGGACCCTAAAAGCTGGAAAATGCAAGAAAATGAATTCTTCTCTAGAGCCTGTAGAGAGACTGCAGCCCTGTAGTCACCTTGATTTTAGCCCAGTAAAGGTGATTTTGCATGTTTGCCCTCCAGACCTGTAAGAGAATACATTTTGTTGTTTTAAGACACTATTTGGTAATTTATTATAGTAGTAATAGGAAACTAATGCTGGTGATTTTCGGTCTACCGTTAAAACAAGGCACCAAGACCAGATGTTTCATAACTATGCTCTCTCTTAAATAACAGATAATTCTGATGCAATGTAAGCTCCTTTATATATTTTATAAAGCCAGCATAATCTTACTACCAAAACCAGATAAAGACTATGAAAATGTACAACTTTCAGTCCAGTTTCACTAATGAATCCAGACATAAGAATTCTAAATAAATTATTAGTAAACAAAACAGCACATAATAAAATGAATGATATATATTATTACTAAGTGGTGTGTATTTTAGGAATGCAAGTACTAGGTCCAAAATTAATCATTTAATATAATTCATTACAATAGCAAATTAAAAAATAAAAACCATGTGATCATATGAATAGTTGTTGAAAAGGCACTGATAAAATTTAGCAGTCTCTCCTAACAAAATCTTTACATAAAACAGAAATAAAAAGAAATCAGTGAAAAAATGAAAAAAGGCAAATAACATAATAACTGCTCATTCCTTCAATAAATATTTAATTATGTACCAGTATTAGGTACACTCTTGGGTTCTAATAGTGAACATGATATAATTTGTTCTCCCTAAATATTACAGATAGTGGGAGTGTCAGGCAATTTACTGAAGCCTTTGATGTACAGGTAGGATATGAGAATCCATGAGAAAGCAATAAGCCCATTCAGGGCCATGTCATAATGGAATTCATGCAGAGAGTGATTTCAACTGAGATCAGAAAAGTGAGTAAGATATATCCAGATTAAAGGGAAACTGATTGGAGAAAATATTTCTGGAACTGAGAATAGCCCTTACAAAGTTCTATACATGAAAGAATTAAACTAAGTTGAGTGTAGCTAAAGTATAGAGCAGGAGGATGGTGAAGTGTGTGATAAAACTGGTAAAGAAAGCTCAGCCTAGATCAAGAAGGATCTGGAAGCCTTATCAAAGATCTTGGATTTTATCTTATGTGTAATGTGAAGACATTAATGAGTTTTAAGCAGGGGAGTTGTGTTGGCTCTTTTCTGTTTCCCTTACCTGCAGATCCATTCTCTGCTCTTCTCTGCTCTAGAAATCTGATCACCACAGGGTCCAGTCTGTCTTGCCTACTGGCTTCTAATTGGGTTCAGACAATGAGTTGTCTATGCTGTGCCTCCATGCTTCAATGCTATCTCTGACAATAGGTGTGTCTCTCCTAGACCACAGGTTTTTCCAGGTTTTCATTGAGTAACTATTTTTTGTCCCCCAGGTCTTAAAAATGAATACAACTTCCCCTATATCTAGTCTTATCTTGCCCATATCTCTGTAAATAGCCTTTTTGTCAAAGCTTTCCATTTGGACCATCTCAATTAAAACATATTTCCTTTTGAAAAAAAAAAAACATATTTCCTTTTGAGAACCTGACTGATACAAGAATGATTAGATCATGTTTCTGTTTTACAAAGGTCCCTTTGACAGCTTTATGGGGAACATATTGGAGGGTGGCAAGGCTGGCTTTAAGGAGACCAGTGAGGGAGCTGTTCTGGAGGTAAGAGGGGATGGTGGCTTGGGGTGAGGTAGTAGGACTAGAGAGTGAGCAGTCCAGCTCTTGGCCAAAATCCTGTGTGTGATTTTTCAGGGCCTACAATGGACAATTACAAAGGCCTTACCAAGCAGTTATCATGAGGGAAAAGCTGTCCTCTCACACCAGACTCAGTGCACTGCCAGTGTACTACAGTGTGTTGTAATGAAGAGTTCAAAGCCTTCTGGCCAGCCATACTTAAATATATCTGCATTCCTAACCCAGACACCTGCATTTGGAAGTCCCCTTATCAGGGGACCTGGAAGACATTTTCCCTACTCTAGCAGAGTACTCAGTATTTTTTCCACTCCTAGCCCTCCTCATCCCTCTCTTCCTCTTCTTTGGCCCCACAATCCATAAAACTGTGGAAGTGTTTTGTTTGGGGATCCCTCAACAGTGAGTTAACCCTACCTGCACACTGTTCCATGGCAGAAAATGAAATTGTGGAAGTCAACACTTTTTCTGGTTTTAGCTTCTTTGTACTATTGTAGTAAGTGGCTAAAGACTTAACTGTTAGTGTCATTTTGGCTCCTTTTTGATCAACATCTGACTGCTCAGCTCTCTCCAGGTTATTTGAACTCTTAGCAGAGAAAAGTATGTGGATTTCAGAGACAATTGGAAGAAAGTGCTGATACGTTTGACTATTGGTTAGATTTGGGGTAAGAGGGGTAGAGAACAGTGAGAAAAAATAAGAAGCCAGGGAAGATGTCTAGGTCTCTTTTTTTTTTCTTTTTCTTTTTTAAAAAATATTTTATTTATGTATTCGAGAGAGAGTGAGTGAGACAGAGTGCAAGCAGGGGCAGAGGGTGAGGGAAAAACAGACCTCCCATCGAGCAGGCGGCCCTATGACATGGGGCCTGATGTCAGGACCTGGAGATCACGACCTAAGCTGAAGGCAAACTCCCAACAGACTGAGTCACTCAGGCACCCCACTGTCCAGGTTTCTTATTTGGACAACTGAGAGGATTATGTTCCTGTTCACTGGAACATGTAACAAGGAGTACGAGCAGAGTGGCAGGGAATACTTCCTTTTGGGGTCTGTGGGTCATCCAAGTGAGATATTCAGAAGACAGTTGGATATGTGAAAAGGAATTTAGAAGAGAAGGATCTGGATTGTGATATAGATTTCAGAGTCATTGATTTATAAAAGGTAACTATGGACATAAATAAAATGGCCCTGGGAGAACACATATACAAGAGAGAAAAAGATGTCCTAATTAATCTTAAAGGTCACCTCTTGAGGTTCTCTAGATAATTTTCTGATATATTTTTCTATGACTATATCAAAGCCTTTCTTAAACTTAGTGAATTGGGATCCCTGGGTGGCGCAGCGGTTTGGCGCCTGCCTTTGGCCCAGGGCGCTATCCTGGAGACCCGGGATCGAATCCCACGTCGGGCTCCCGGTGCATGGAGCCTGCTTCTCCCTCTGCCTGTGTCTCTGCCTCTCTCTCTCTCTCTCTGTGTGACTATCATAAATAAATAAAAAATTTTTAAACTTAGTGAATAGAGATAGCAGGTTATAATAAAGAATCAAAATTTAGAGTTAGCCCCATCATACTCTCCTTTGATCTCCACATTGCCCTCCCCCCACTCCCCCACCACTGTCAAGCTGGAGAATGATGACCCAACCAAGTCATCTCTTCTCTTATCTTTCCATGGAATCACAATACCAACCTACCCAAAATTTAGAGCTCAACTCTTTGAATTTTTCTTTATTTGAAAACAGTAATGAAAATAATACCATTTACCTCATAAATCCTATATTAAATGAGAAAATATAGATAAATTAAAGTACCCATGACAGAGTTTGGAACATTTTAGATACTTAGTATATGTGAACACTGCTGAAAACTCCATGTCATCATAATTGCAGACGGTATATTACTTGAAATAATATGTTTGTACATTTGTATCAATTTTGTAAAGGATTCTTTTTGTTTACAAATTATCTCTCCTAAACAGCAAAGGGTACTCTCTCTAAACCAAACCTGAATAGGCTCTTTACAAAGAAAGGGAATAATTTCTTGAAACTTTAAAATTTCTTTACATTTTCTATCGTGAAACCGAATCAAGCAGAAAGCTAAATTCCCAAGTAGCCAGAAATATGGGGGCCACTGTACATAACCTCCCAAAAGGTTGAGATTAAAACAATTTGATAAAGATGGGGATTTCCTGATTTTCTAGTTTTATTTATATTGTCACATCCTTTTGTCTTATCTAAAATGTTCTTTCAAAATAAAGACCTGGCAAGAAGCCTGTGTAGACTCCCTGCTCACTCTTCCATCTCTTGTTCCCCCATTTTGGGAGGCAGTACAGATCCCACAATTCTATGGAAGGAATACAGGTTTTGGAATCAAGCAGATGGGTTTAAATATGAGCTTTACTACTTACTAACCAGATATGCAGCTTTGAATTAGTTACTTAACCTCTATAAGTTTTAATTTTTCCACCTGTATTAAGAACTTCACTGGGATTCTGGTGTGTATTAAACTAAGTTATATGTGTAAAGCCCCGTACGTACTTCAATTATCTCATTTGATGTGTAATGTACCCAATGAATGGCAGCCATGATGACATTTATTATGGAACTTAGACCAGTCAGGAGAATAGAGTGGGCCCAGAAAACATTCCGTGAGAGGGAAAAATAATGGAAAGGAGTAAAGAGGGTGGGAAGATATTGTTGTGGCCTTTTATTCACTTCTCAGGGAAATTGGGAGGAAACATGAACACATGAGGTTCACTTGGGAGCTGTCCTGGATACAGAAAATGCCAAGAAGGGTTAATCAGGTCAAAGAAAGGAGTTAAAATTTCATTAAAACTTCTCTTTTCTTTCAAACAAAATTTCCTAACAAAAATAAAAATCCACATAGAAATGGGGCTGTAATTCTCAGGGAGGAGGAATAGATATTATTATTCCAGAGAAATCCAGAATTGGCTCAAGGTAGGAGGAGGACATCAAGATAATATCTGGCAATAGGGACTGCAAAGATAGCTGGTTTTGTTTGTTGGTTTGCATATTTGGTTTGTTTTCTGCCCCCAAACCATTTCTATATCTTCAAGTGACAGATCACTATTTCACTTTAGGAAAATTTCCTTTCTCAATGAAGTTGACATCCTTTCCAATATTGCCCAATTTGATTCTCTTCCCTTTGACTTTGGATCCTCAGTGGGGATTTAAAAATGTAAAATAGAGTGAATCCTCTTAAGCAGAAGTGCCTTGTAGAAACCCTACATTTACCCTACCTATGCCAGCTCCTGGTTCCCAGGTCCTATTGTTTGCTAAACTGAATTCTACATGTTTCCCTTAAATTCTGAGTCATCTATTATCCTTCCAATAAATCCCTTTTATGCTTAAGTCAGAGACACTCAGTTTCTCAGCCATGGCACTGAATCACAACACAGTTTATGAGAAAAGAGGGTTCTAAAACTAAGGGGATGATGGGAGTCAATACTGTGATACTACTCCCTGGGAAAACTGATTTTTAGTTTAATTCCTGTCCTTTTTTCTATATTGCAGGGTGCTGGAAATCTGCAAACTAGATTTTTCTCAGTTTCCTTGCCACGTAGTTGCCAGTTTGACTCCTCCAAAAGAAGGTCTGAGAGAAAGACTAAAAGGCAAGGGGAAGGAAGAAGACATCCTTCCAAATTTTCTGCCTTATGATCTATCAACGGCAGCAAATCACAAGCTCCAGAAGTCCTGACACTGATCCCAGTAGGGTCTGTGTGACTGTGGGCTGTCAAGGTCCTGCAGCTTAGTAAGAGTGCAGATTCTCATCTTCCAAGAAGACAGTAGCGCCAACCACAGAGGGGAGTCAGTAGCATAGCTCTTGTTAGCTTTGGGTATCATCACTGGTCCCCTTTGGTCCTTTTAGAATTTATTCCCTCTATTTGAAATGCCTAGGGTAATTTTGCTTTTCTGACTGCACACTGACCAATAACTGAGAGTGATTTCATATTAAACTTTTGGCAGGAATGTTAATACCTGAGTATAATTCACAAGGTATAGTGCAGTCAGACGTACCTGTGTTTAAACCTGGTTCCCAGGGGGACCCCTGGGTGGCTCAGTGGTTTAGTGCCTGCCTTCAGCCTGGAGTGTGATCCTGGAGTCCTGGGATCGAGTCCCGTGTGAGGCTCCTTGCATGGAGCCTGCTTCTCCCTCTGCCTGTGTCTCTGCCTCTGTGTGTGTGTGTGTGTGTGTGTGACTATCATAAATAAATAAAAAATTAAAAAAAATTAAAAAAAAGAAAAACCCACAGCTAATATCATATTCAATGAAGAACTGAGAGCTTTTCACCTAAGATCATGAACAAGACAAGGAATGTCTACTTTCACCACCTTTATTAAACCTAAACTGGAAGTCCTAGACCTAGCAATCAGACAAGAAAAAGAAATAAAAGGCATCCAAATTAGTAAGGAAGAAGTAAAACTTTTACTACTTGCAGATGACATACTATAGATAGAAAACCCAAAACACTGCACCAAAGAAGACCTCCTAGAACTGATAATTTAGAAAGGGTGCAAGATACAAATCAATAAATTGACATCTGTTGCATTTCTATGCACTAATAATGAAGTAGCAGAAAGAGAAATTAAAAAAACAATCTCATTTACAATTGCACCAAAAAGAATAAAATGCCTAGGAATAAATTTAACCAAATATGTAAAAGACTATAAAGACTCCAAAAACTATAACATATTATGGAAGTTATATAGAAGGGGCACCTGGATGTCTCAGTCAGTTAAGTCTTCAGTATATGTCATGATCCCAGGGTCCTGGGATCAAGCCTCACATTGGCTTCCTGCTCAATGGGGAGTCTTCTTCTCCCTCTGCCCCTCCCCCGTTTGTGCTCTCTCCATCTCTCTCTCTCTCATAAGTAAATAAAATATTTTTTAAAGAAAAGAGAGAGGGGCACCTGGGTGGCTCAATGGTTGAGTGTCTGCCTTTGACTCAGGTCATGATCATGGGGCTCTGGGATCAAGTCTCACATCAGGTTCCCTGTGGGTAGCCTGCTTCTCCCTCTGCCTATGTCTCTGCCTCTCTCTGTGGGTCTCTCGGGAATAAATAAATAAAATATTCAAAAAGAAGAAAGAGAGAAAGAGAGAGAGAGATAAAGAAGCTGAAGATGCAAAAAAAAAAAAGAAGAAGAAGAAGAAGAAGAAGAAGAAGAAGAAGAAGAAGAAGCTGAAGAAGCAGACAAGTGGAAAGATATTCCAAACTCATGGACTGGAACAATTAATTTTGTTAAAATGTCCATACTATCTAAAACAATCTACATATTCAATACAATCCTTATCAAAATAGCAACAGCACTCTTCACAAAAAGGAAAATAATCCCCAAATTTGTATAGAACCACAAAAGACCCAGAATAGCCAAAACAGTCTTGAAAAAGTAAAACAAAACTAGAACTATCACAGATTTCCCAGATATACTACAAAGCTGTAGTAATCAAAACACTATGGTTCTGACAAAAATAGACATATGGATGAATAGACAGGATAGAGAGCCCAGAAATAAACCCACAATTATATGGTCAATTGATATTTGAAAAAGGAGTCAAGAATATGCAACGGGAAAAATTTTCTTAAATGAATAGTGTTGGAAAAAGTGGACAGCAATATGCAAAAGAATGAAACTAGATCACTTTCTTACACCATATGCAGAAATAAACAAAATGGATTAAGGACCTAAATACGATATCTAACACCATATAAATTCCAGAAGATAGCACAAGCAAAAATTTCTCTGACATCACTATAGCAAAATTTTTCTAAATATGTCCTAAGGCAAGGGAAACAAAAGCAAAAAATAAGCTATTGGGACTACACCAAAATGAAAATTTTCTGCACAGGAAGAGTAACAATCAACAAAACTGAAAGACAATATACTGAGAGAAAATATTTGCAAACGATATACCTGATAAAACTTTAGTATCCAAAATATACAAAGAATTTATAAAATTCAACACAAACCCAATTTTAAAATGGGCAGAAGATATGAATAGATATTTTTACAAAGAAAATGTGGCCAACAGATGCATGAAAAGATGCTCAATATTACTCTTCATCAGGGAAATGCAAACCAAAACCACAATGAGATATCATCTCATCCCTGTCAGAATGGTTAAAATCAACAACACAAGAACTAACAGATGTTGGTGAGGATGTGGAGAAAAAGGAACCCTCTTGCACTGTTAGTTGGAATGCGAACTGGTGCAGTCAGTCTGGAAAACAGTACAGAGGCTCCTCAAAAAATTAAAAATAGAACTACCTTATACTCCAGCAATTGCAGTACTAGGTATTTACTCAAAAAATTAAAAATATTAATCCAGGGGCAGCCCTGGTGGCTCAGCGGTTTAGCACCATCTTCAGCCCAGGGCGTGATCCTGGAGACCCAGGATCGAGTCCCACATTGGGCTCCCTGCATGGAGCCTGCTTTTCTCTCTGCCTGTGTCTCTGCCTTTCTCTCTCTCTCTCCCTGTCCCATGAATAAGTAAAATCTTTAAAAAATATATTAATTCAAAGGGATACATGCACCCCCATGTTTATAGCAGCATTATCTATAATAGCTAAACTATAGAATCAAACCATGTCCATTGACTGATGAATGGATAAAGAAGATATAGTGTGTGTGTATGTATATACATATACATATGTATATAGTGGAGTATTTCTCAACCGTAAAAAATAATGAAATCTTGCTCTTTGCAACTACATGGATAGAGCTAGAGTATTAACAAGTACCATGTAATTTCACTCATATGTGGAATTTAAGAAATAAAACAAATGAGCAAAGGGAAACAAAAGAGAGAAATAGAGGCAAACCAAGGAAAAGATTCTTAACTATACAGAACAAACTGATGGTTACCCGAGGGCAGGTGAGCATGGGAATGGGTTAAATAGGTGATAGGGATTAAGTGCCCTTGTTGTACTGGGCACTGGGTGTTGTATGGCAGTGTTGAATCACTATATTGTACACCTGAAACTAATATTACACTGAATACTAACTGGGATTCCAACAAAAATTTCAATAAACATAACCCAAATAAGTGTTGGCGAGGATATGGAGAAAAAGGATCCCTCATGCAGTGTTGGTGGGAATGCAAACTGTTGCAGCGACTGTGGAAAACAGTATGGAGGTTTCTCAAAAAATTAAAAGTAGAATTAACATATGATCCAGTAATTGCACTACTGGGTATTTGCCCAAAGAATACAAAAACAATAATTCAAAAAGATATATGCACCTCTATGTTTATTGCAGTATTACTTAAGAGAGCCAAAGCATGAAAGCTGTCCAAATGACCATAGATAGATGAAGGGACAAAGAAGAAGTGGTGCATATATGGAATACTATTCAGCTGTAAAAATGAATGAAATCTTGCCATGCACAACAACATGGATAGAGCTAAAAAGTGTGCTGGCGAGCAGCATGGCTGCGGCCTCGGGTGGGGAGAAGGAGAAGGAGCGGCTGGGGGCGGGGGGCGGCTAGGGCGCGGCGGGCGGGAACAGCACGCGGGAGCGGCTGCTGTCTGCGCTGGAGGATCTGGAGGTCTTGTCGAGAGAACTTATAGAAATGCTGGCAATTTCAAGAAACCAAAAGTTGTTGCCGCCTGATGAGGAAAACCAGGTCCTGGAGTTGTTAATTCACAGAGATGGAGAATTTCAAGAACTGATGAAGTTGGCACTTAATCAGGGAAAAATCCATCATGAAATGCAAGTTTTAGAAAAGGAAGTGGAGAAGAGGCACAGTGGTATTCAGCAACTACAGAAACAGCTAAAGGAAGCGGAGCAAATACTGGCAATAGCTGTTTACCAAGCAAAAGAAAAACTCAAATCAATAGAAAAAGCAAGAAAAGGTGCCATCTCCTCTGAAGAAATAATTAAGTATGCACATAGAATAAGTGCAAGTAATGCTGTGTGTGCTCCACTGACCTGGGTTCCAGGGGACCCACGGAGACCATACCCAACTGATTTGGAGATGAGAAATGGATTATTGGGTCAAATGAACAATCCTTCCACGAATGGTGCAAATGGTCATTTACCAGGGGATACACTTGCAGCAGGCAGAATGCGGGATGTCCTTGCTCCGCAGTACCCATGGCAGTCAAATGACATGTCAATGAATATGTTACCACCAAATCACAGTAATGACTTCTTGTTGGAACCTCCGGGGCATAATAAAGAAAATGAAGATGATGTAGAAGTTATGTCAACAGACTCCTTGAGCAGTAGCAGTGACTCTGATTAAAAACATAAAAGACAATTTATACAGAATTGAATATCATGGGGAACACTTGGGTGGCTCGGCTGAGCGTCAGACTCTTGATTTTGGCTCAGGTCGTGATCTCAGGGTTGTGAGGTTGAGCCTCGTATCTGGCTCTGTGCTAGGCATGGAGTCTGCTGAAGATTCTCTGAAGATTCCCCCTGCCTCTCTCCTTCTCTAAAAACCAAACAAAACAGAATCGAATGCTGTAGAATTCTGTTTCTAAAACTATTGTAAACCTGTAAAAAATAGCCAGGTAATACTGGCTATAGTGGAATGGTGCGGCCCATCAAGAATCACTGGACTTTTCTTTTAAAAGCCAAAAATCATGGTTTCAGTTCTAAACCACTAAATAAATATTTAAAGAATAATCCAAATTTATTGTTGGGAAAAAAATTACTCAGTGCTGTTCTATGCTGTTATATTCCAGTTATGTTGGACTTGTACATAGTAGGTCTGGAAATACACGCTGAGGGAAGTGACTGCTGTACATACACTAATCAGCCCCTGGAATTAGTTAGAAAAGCATTTTAAATAAGGGCAGTGGATCACTGAATGTCTATCGTATCTCAGAATAACAAAACCCTCATTTTAAAGTGAAGGCTGGTAGCTTCAGTCACAGTAACGGGGGAAATTGTCTCAATTTGTACTATCTGTAATTATTGTAAGTTTTGTAAATAAACTCACTTTTTTGTAAAAAAAAAAAGTATTATGCTAAGTGAAACAAGTCATTCAAAGACAAAAACCATATGATTTCACTCATATGTGGAATTGAAGAAACAATAAAAATTAGGGGGAAAAAGAAACAAAGCAATAAACAGACTCTTAACTATAGAGAACAAACTGATGGTTTACCAAGGGAGGAGGGTGGTGGTTGGGTGAAATAGATGATGGAGATTAAGAGTATCCCCAAGATACTCATCATGGGAACTGGTTAATGGATTGAATTGTTGAAATACTATATGGTAAAACTGTAATCATCAAGATAGTATGGTACTGACATAAAAATAGACACATACAACAATGAAACAGAATGGAAAACCCTCAACTCTATGGCGAACCAATCTTTCACAAAGAAGAAAGGATATCCAATGGAAAAAAGTCTCTTCAACAAATGGTGTTGGGAAAACTGGATAGCTACATGTAAAAGAATTAAACTGGGTCATTTTCTTACACCATACAAAAAATAAATTCAAAATCGATGAACTACCTAAATGTGAGACAGAAATCCAGCAAAATCCTAGAGTAGAACACAGGAACCAATCTATTGACCTAAGCTGCAGCAACTTCTTGCTAGACACATCTCCAAAGGCAAGGTAAACAAAAGCAAAAATTAACTTCATCTGGATAAAAAGCTTTTGCACAACAAAAGGAGTAATCAACAAAACTGAAAGGCAACTTATGGTGTGGGAGAATATATTTGCAAATGACATATCACATAAAAGGATAGTATCCAAAACCTATAAAGAACTTATCAGATTTCGGAGTTGAGAAGATGGCAGAGGACTGGGGTCCTCACCTCGCCTGGCCCCACCAACTCACCTAGATAACTTCCAAACCATCCTGAACACCTGTGAATCCGACCTGAGACTTAGAGAGAACAGCTGGAACGCTACAGAGGGAAGGGTTTGCGCTTCTAGCAAGGTAGGGAGGTGTGGAAAAATGAAATAAAAAAGAATCCGGTGGGGGAGGCCCCGAGGAGCCGGGCCGAGGCCGCGGTGAAAGCCTCCGCACAGGGAGGCCCCGCCCCGGAGAAGCGGGAACGTGGAATCCGCCCCGGATTCTTCCCGGAGGGAAATGCGCTGAGCAGGGAGCCGGGGCAGGACCGCAGGAGGGGCCGTGGGGCCTCCAGCCCCCCGGGGTCGCTGACAGAGGACGTGCGCCCGGGGGAGGGCGCCCCACACCCCGCGGGCCGAGCGCGGTAAAGGGCTGGAGCGCCCGGCGGGGCCTCGGGGAGCAGCCGGTCGGTCAGGCGGGGGCTCCGGGGGAGGGGGCTGCGCCCTGCTGCCTTCGGGAGCCGCGGCCCCGGGAGCGACCCCAGCAGCGCAGGCCCCGGAGCCCAGGATCCTGCGCTCCCCCCGGGACAGGGAGGGGTCAACAGCCCACTGAGCCCGGCACCGGCAGGGGCGGAGCATCTCCCCAGGTGCACGCACCTGAGAACCGGCACAGCAGGCCCCTCCCCCAGAGGACCAGCTGGAAGGACGGGGGAAGAGCAAGTCCTTCACGGAGCAGCACTGGAAAGCTCCAGGGGAAGTCCAGGGATTTACAGTGTATAGAACCAGAGGGTTCCCCCTCCTATTTTTTTTCTTCCTTTTTCCAGTACAACACGTTTTTATATCAGACTGTAAATTTCCAATTTTTTTCTCTTTTCCCACCTTAACTACAATTATTTACCACCTCTTCATTTTTTAAGATTCTTCCTTTTTAACTTTCATATTCTATAATAACAGGTCCTAGATATATTTTCCACTTCTAGATTCCCTTCAACATACTCTACTTAATTTGGGGAGATATATAAGATACGTTGTTTTGATGTTTTTTGTTTTCTCTGTCTCATTCTGTTCTACAATGAGGAAGTTAATACCTTCTAAAACGTGACCAGCATGCACCCATAACCAAGTGGTATACCATGTTGGTTCATTCTGTGAGATTCCTCATTCCCGTTCTGCCCCCCTCTTTTATCTCATTTATGTTTTGGTGGTCAATGTTGGGGCCTTCTACAGGTATTTCTGGTTTGAATAAATTTGGGACTGAGCGTCTTCTAACATACAGAACTTAATATACTCAGAAATAAGAGGATCACCCTCTAGAACCCCTCAGGTACACTACATTCTCCCTCCACTACAACTTTGTCACTACCATCTCCCAGTCCCCCCCTTTTTTCCTTCTTTTTTTTCTCCTTTGGCATTCTTGGCCTTTTATTTTTTGCTACTTTGTTTTAAAATTTGTTTTTCACTTTACTAGTCCTTTGTTTTATGTCATTCTGATCTTTGTTTTCAATTTCTGGTCTCTGACCTCAGGAGAATCATCTAGGATGAAATTTACTTAGGTTGTAGTTGATATTCTTTTTTTTTTTTTTTTCCCACATAGCTGGCTGGCCTACCTGGCTGGCCTCCTTTATGCAGTTGAATTTATAAGGTGACACCAAGGTTAAGACAAGTAAAGTTCCAGTTTGAGGGCCTCCATCTCCCCCCCCTGAATCCTGATTCACTGGCTGCCAAAGCTGGAAGGGGTTTGGGATAGGGTGCTTGGTCACAGGAAAAGCTGCTATGGTTGGCCCAGCAGATGGCAAAAGGGAAGGTTTCACTTCTTCACAATTTGAATGACATCATCGTCCTCCAAAATAATTGCCAGATTTTACATCTCTCGTGGTGCTGCATTATTCCAGGACTACAGTGGAGGATTTCTGCATGAAGATTCACCAAAATCTTATCAAAGAATTTAAATACACTCTGATCTGGGGTCTGTCTGTGAAAAATAATCCTCAAAAAGTGGGTATATTTTCCTGTTTCCTTCCACCACATCAATGAGGTTTTCTGCTGTGGCATCACTATGCAGAGTGACATCAGCATTGTGAATTTTGTATTCAGCCAGAATGCTCTTCACAGTCTCAGCATCCAGCTCAATCAGAGGACAAGAGATTAATCAGTGGCCATGAGATTAATGCCTCCTTTATCCTTCTTCTTAAAACTAATGTTGGGGGGGTTTGCTGTTCAAATGAAGGCCTTCCAGCTAATTTTCAAATATCTTTTTATGTCCCAAGGATTTCAGGACATCCAGAACAATCAAGATCAAGTTACATGTTCGGGCCACTGCAATGACTTGATGGCCTCTACCTTTCCCATCCTTGGCACCCTCAATGATACCTGGAAATTCCAAAGGTGGATCTTGGCACCTTTGTATCTGATGACACCAGGCACAGTGGTCAGAGTAATGAACTCATAGGCTTCAACCTCAGAATATACACCTGCCAGGTTACTAAGTAGTGTTGACTTCCCCACTGATGGAAAATCCACAAACCCAATTCAAGCATCACCTGTCTTGGCCACATCAAAACCTGCTCCTGGCCCACCACCACCACCACCTTTTGGGGTAATGAATTCTCTATGAAGCTTAGCAAGGTGAGACTTAAACAGCCCTAGGTGGTGTGCTGTGGCCATGTCCTTTTGAGTCCGAGCCATCTCGACTTCGATCTCCGTGATCTTCACTATGGTGCTGCTCATGATGGCAAGTCACTGGGAGGTTGCTGGGGAGTGTAGTGGTCTCTGCACAAATTACCATCTCTCACACAAACCGATATTCTTGACTCAGCCCGCTCATACAGCCACTCTGCACTGAGCAAATGACTAGAAAGAACTCATCACAAAAGAAAGAGTCAGAAACAGTACTCTCTGCCACAGAGTTACAGAATTTGGATTACAATTCGATGAAATAAAACCAATTCAGAAGCACAATTATAAAGCTACTGTTGGCTCTGGAAAAAAAGCATAAAGGAATCAAGAGACTTCATGACTGCAGAATTTAGACCTAATCAGGCTGAAATTAAAAATCAATGAAATGAGATGCAATCCAAACTGGAGGTCCTAACGATGAGGGTTATTGAAGTAGAAGAGTGAGTGACATAGAAGACAAGTTGATGGCAAGGAAGGAAGCTGTGGAAAAAAAGAGAAAAAAATTAAAAGACCACGAGGAAACATTAAGGGAAATAAATGATAGTGTCAGAAGGAAAAAATCTACGTATAATTGGGGATCCAGAGAGCACGGAGACGGACAGAGGGTCAGAAAACATATTCAAACAAATCATAGCTGATAACTTCCCTAAATTGGGAAGGGAAACAGGTATTCAGATCCAGGAGATAGAGAGGTTCCCCCCGCCAAATCAATAAAAACCGTTCAATGACTCAACACTTAATAGTGAAACTTGCAAATTCCAAAAATAAAGAGAACATCCTTAAAGCAGCAAGAGACAAGAGATTCTTAACTTATATGGGGAGAAATATGAGATTAACAACAGACTTCTCCACAGAGACCTGGCAGGCCAGAAAGGGCTGGCAGGATCTATTCAGGGTACTAAATGAGAAGAACCTACAGCCAAGAATACTTTACCCAGCAAGTCTCTCATTCCGAATAGAAGGAGAGATAAAGAGCTTCCAAGAAAGGCAGAAACTGAAAGAATATGTGACCACCAAATCAGCTCTGCAAAAAATATTAAGGGGGAGCTGGTTAAAGAAAGAGGAAGCCCAAAGAAATAAACCAAAAAACCAGGGACTGAATAGGTATTACTATGACACTAAATTTATATTTTAAAATAGTTCCTTTGAAAGAGAATGGGCTAAATGGTCCTATCAAAAGATGCAGGGTTTTGAACTGGGTAAAAAAAGCAAGACTCATCTATTTGCTGTCTACAAGAGACTCATTTTAGACCTAAGGACACCTCCTCCTGAAAATGAAAGGGTGGAGAACCATTTGTCATTCAAATGGTCCTCAAAAGAAAGCTGGGGTAGCAATCCTCATATCAGATAAATTAAAGTTTATCACAAAGACTGTAGTAAGTGATGAAGAGGGACACCATATCATACTTAAAGGGACTATCCAACAAGAAGACCTAAAAATAATTAATATTTATGCCCCTAATGAGGGAGCTTCCAAGTATATCAATCAGTTAATAACCAAAGTAAAGGCATACTTAGATAATAATACACTAATAGTAGGAGACTTCAACACAGCACTTTCTGCAAATGTCAGATCTTCTAAGCACAACATCACCGAAGAAACAAGGGCTTTACATGATACACTGGACGAGATGGATTTCACAGATATATACAGAACTTCACATCCGAACACAATGGAATACACATTCTTCTCAAGGGCACAAGGAATGTTCTCCAGAATAGACCACATACTGGGTCACAGATCAGGTCTCAACTGATACCAAAAGATTGGGATTGTCCCCAGGATATTTACAGACTACAAGGCTTTGAAACTAGAACTCAATCACAAGAAGAAATTTGGAAGAAACTCAAACACGTGGAGGTTAAAGAGCATTCTGCTAAAGGAAGAATGAGTCAGCCAGGAAATTAGAGAAGGATTAAAAAGATTCATGGAAACTAATTAAAATGAAAATACAACTGTTCAAAATCTTTGAGATATAGCAAAAGCAGTTCTAAAAGGGAAATACATTGCTATACAAGTATCCCTCAAAAACTTGGAAAAAGTTAAATACACAAGCCAACCTCGCACATAAAGGAACTGGAGAAAGAACAGCAAATAAAACCTACACCAAGAAGAAAAGAAATAATAAAAATTCGAGCAGAACTCAATGAAATAGAGACCGGAAGAACTGTAGAACAGATCAGCAAAACCAGGAGTTGGTTCTTTGAAAGAAGTATTAAGATAGATAAACCATTAGCCTTATTAAAAAGAAAAAAATACTCAAAACAATCATGAATGAAAAAGGAAAGATCACAACCAATACCAAGGAAATACAAAGGATTTTAAAAACGTATTATGAGCAGCTATATGCCAATAGATTAGGCAAGTAAGAAGAAAAGGATGCATTTCTGGAAAACCACAAACTAGCAAAACTGGAGCAGGAAGAAATAGAAAACCCGAACAGGCTAACCAGGGAGGATACTGAAGCAGTCATCAAACACCTCGAAGACACAAAAGTCTAGGGCCAGACGGCTTCCCAGGTGCATTCTATCAAAAGTTTAAAGAAGAAACAATACCTATTCTTCTAAAGTTGTTCTGAAGGATAGAAAGGGATGGAATACTTCCAAACTCGTTTTATGAGGCCACCATCACCTGAATTCCAAAACCAGACAAAGACCCCACCAAAAAGGAGAATTATAGACCAATATCCCTGATGAACAGAGATGCAAAAATTCTCAACAAGATACTAGCCAATAGGATCCAACGGTACATTAAGATTATTCACCATGAGCAAGTGGTATTTATCCTGGGATGCAAGGGTGGTTCAACATGAGTAAAACAATTAACATGATAGATCATATCAACAAGAGAAAACACAAGAACCATATGATCCTCTCAATAGATGCAGAGAAAGCATTTGACAAAATACAGCATTCATTCCTGATCAAAACTCTTCAGAGTGTAGCGATGGAGGGAACATTCCTCAGCATCTTAAAAGCCATCTATGAAAAGCTCACAGAAAATATCATTCTCAGTGGGGAAACACTGGCAGCCTTTCCGCTAAGATCAGGAACACTACAGGGATGTCCACTCTCACCACTGCTATTCAACATAGTGCTAGAAGTCCTAGCCTCAGCAATCAGGCAACAAAAAGAAATTAAAGGCATTCAAACTGGCAAAGAAGAAGTCAAACTCTCCCTCTTCACAGATGACATGATACTGTACTTAGAAAACCCAAAAGACTCCACCACAAGATTGCTAGAACTCATACAACAATTCGGCAGTGTAGCAGGGTACAAAATCAATGCCCAGAAATCAGTGGCATTGCTATACACTAACAATGAGACTGAAGAAAGAGAAATTAAGGAGTCAATCCCATTTACAATTGCACCCAAAAGCAAAAGATACCTAGGAATAAACCTAACCAAAGAGGTAAAGGATCTATACCTTAAAAACTATAGAACACTTCTGAAAGGTATTCAGGAAGACAAAAAGAGATGGAAAAATATTCCATGCTCATGGATTGGAAGAATTAATATTGTGAAAATGTCAATGTTACCCAGGGCGATTTACACATTTAATGTAATCCCTATCAAAATACCATGGACTTTCTTCCGAGAGTTGGAACAAAGCATCTTAAGATTTGTGTGGAATCAGGGCAGCCTAGTGCTGCCTTTGGCCCAGGGCCTGGTCCTGGAGACCCGGGATCGAGTCCTACGTCGGGCTCCCTGCATGGAGCCTGCTTCTCCCTCTGCCTGTGTCTCTGCCTCTCTCTCTCTCTCTCTCTCTCTCTCTCTCTCTCTCTGTCTCCCATGAATAAATAAATAAAATCTTAAAAATAAAAAGATTTGTGTGGAATCAGAAAAGACCCCAAATAGCCAGGAGAATATTGAAAAAGAAAGCCAAAGCCAAGGACATCACAATGCAACTTCTTGCAAGATACATCCATGAAGGCAAGAGAAACAAAGCAAAAATGAACTATTGGGACTTCATCAATATAAAAAGCTTCTGCACAGCAAAAGAAACAGTTAACAAAACTAAAAGACAACCTACAGAATGGGAGAGGATATTTGCAAAGGACATATCAGATAAAGGACTAGTATCCAAGATCTATAAAGAACTTCTTAAACTCAACACTGGAGAAGCAAACAATCCAGTCATGAAATGGGCAGAAGACATGAACAGAAATCTCACAGAGGAAGACATAGACATGGCCAACAAGCACATGAGAAAATGCTCCGCGTCACTTGCCATCAGGGAAATACAAATCAAAACAACCATCAGATACCACCTCACACCAGTGAGAATGGGGAAAATTAACAAGACAGGAAACAACAAATGTTGGAGAGGATGTGGAGAAAGGGGAACCCACTTGCACTATTGGTGGGAATGTGAACTGGTGCAGCCACTCTGGAAAACTGCGTGGAGGTTCCTCAAAGAGTTAAAAATAGAACTGCCCTATGACCCAGCAATTGCACTGCTGGGGATTTACCCCAAAGATCCAGATGCACTAAAATGCTGGAACACCTGCACCCCGATGTTTCTAGCAGCAATGTCCACAATAGCCAAACTGTGGAAGGAGCCTCGGTGTCCATCGAAAGATGAATGGATAAAGAAGATGTGGTCTATGTATACAATGGAATATTTTCAGCCATTAGAAATGAAAAATACCCACCATTTGCTTTGACGTGGATGGAACTGGAGGGTATTATGCTGAGTGAAGTAAGTCAGTCGGAGGACAAACATTATATGGTCTCATTCATTTGGGGAGTATAAGAATTAGTGAAAGGGAATAAAGGGAAAAGAGAGAAAATGAGTGAAAATATCAGTGAGCGTGACAAAACATGAGAGACACCTAACTCTGGGAAATGAACAAGAGGTAGTAGATAGGGATGTGGGCAGAGGTTTGGGGTGACTGGGTAATGGGCACTGAGCGGGGCACTTGATGGGATGAGCACTGGGTGTTATGCTATATGTTGGCAAATTGAACTCCAATAAATTTTTTTTTAAAGAGAGAAAGGTGTGGAGGGGAATGCATAGAAATAAGCACAAGGAGCACAATTCTCTCAAAGTCATTGGCTGGGAAAATGAGAGGGACTGAGTTTCATGAGTTTTTGTTCTCAGTGGGAGCTCAAAGACTGGAGTTTCAGAGATCCCTGAAATTGGGTGGGATAGAGACCTGAGGACACTGCCTTACTCCTTGAACAGAGGCAGGCAGGCAATCTCAGGGCAGACTGCCTGATCTGAGGATTGCATAAGTGGCTAAAGGAGAGAGACTCTTTGTCCTTTTTCGAGCACATCTGTAAGAGATGGTATTGCCTCCTCAAGAATAAAAGAACCCAGCAGGTACTATTTCCCTCACCAGCACCTCAGCATAGCTGCAGAGACATCAGCTCAGGGTAGCTAACCAGCACAGGCTCCTTAGCCAGTTTGCTCCAAATCCCTTGCCCACACACTCTGATATGACTGCCCTTTTCGGTCAAACCTGTCTCAGTCCTACAGCAGAGAGACCCTTTACCAGAGGACCAGCACAGATCCCTGCCACACCAGGTCCCTGAAGTTTGGAATTTGAAAAGGCAGCAGACTGGCCAGTCTAGAGCCCAAGGTGTACTACAGTGCTCCAGGCAGGCAAATGACCCAGAGACACGGTGAATTCAGTGATCTGAAAAAAAATACAAAACAACTTGTTATGCATCAGGGAGAAATTATTCACTCCACTGAAAGCGTTTCCCTGAGAGCAACAAGCATGGACTCCCCTCTCCTTGGACAAAGGTATGGGCTGACACCATTTCAACCCCTTTGCCCATCAGCATAAACCAACTTCAGTAAACAGCACAGTACCAACACTGGCTGCAAAATCTGCCTACACTAAGTCCTATCTCCTGTGCTCCACTGGTACTGCTTTTCTAGGGCAAGTGTGCCTAATGACCAGCACAGCAAGTCTCTCCCCAGAAAACCAGTAAAAACAACAACAACAACAACAACAACAACAACAACAAAACCCTACATGTACCATATCTGCTGGCCAGAGAGTTTGGCAAAGCTTCATTTCTAATGGAAATAGCATCAGGTCTTTTTAAGCAAGCCCAGAGCATACCTCGTTAAAACTCCCACACTCTGGCCAAGGACCAAAAGGAAACTTCAGTCAAGAGGAAACTCTGCATAGGACTGATCTGAGAGATAGAGAAGCCAAAACACAGCACCAGAGTGCACACAGCACATACCAGAGGCACTTCCTGAAGTGTCAAGCCTGGATTTTATATGACTTCTTCTTTACAAAGCCATTATTCTCAGAAGCAGGAAAACATAACAAACAGGCTTTATTAACACAGAGAAGAAAACAGAGACCTAGAAAATGCCAAGATAGAGGAATTCATCCCAAAAGAAAGAACAAGAAAAGGTCACAGTCAGGGATCTAATCAATACAGATATAAGTAATATGCCTCATCCAGAATTTAAAGCAACATTCAAAAGGATACTTGCTGGATTTGAGAAAAGCATAGAAGACATCAGGGAAACTCTTATAATAGAGATAAAAGAGCTAAAAACTAATCAGGCCAAAATGAAAAATGCAATAACCGAGATTCAAAACCTTCTGGATGTACTGACCTCAAGGACGGGTGAAGCAGAGGAACAAACCAGTGATACAGAAGATAGAATTACGGAAAATAATGAAGCTGAACAAAACGGGAAGAAAAATCTTGGAACACAAAAGTAGACTTAAAGAACTCAGTGACTCCATCAAGCATAATAACATTTGTATCATGGAAGTCCCAGAAGAAGAGAGGGGAAAGGGGGCAGAAGTTTTACTCTAGGAAACTAGAGCTGAAACTTCCCTAATCTAGTGAAGTACAGGCATCCAGATCCAGAAGGCACAAAAAACTTCCATCAAAACCAACAAAACAGGCCAACACCAATACCTATTATATTTAAATTTGCAAAATATAGAAATAAAGAAAAATCCTGTAAGCAGCAAGACAAAAGAAGTCCCTAATTTACAAGGGAAGACCAATAAGGTTAGCAGCAGATCTCTCCGCAGAAATGTGATGGCAAGAGGGAGTGGTATGATATATTTTACATGCTGAATCAGAAAAAGTCTGCAGCCGAATACACTCTATCCAGCAAGGCAGAATACAAGGAGAGATAAAGATTTTCTCAGAGAAACAAGAACTAAAGGAGTTTTTGACCACTAAACCAGCCCTCCAAGAAATATTAAAGGAGACAATGAGTGGAAAAGAAAGACAAAAGCAAAAAGGAGGGTATCCCTGGGTGGCTCAGCGGTTTGGTGCCTGCCTTTGGCCCATGGTATGATCCTGGAGTCCCCAGATCGAGTCCCGCGTCCGGCTCCCGGAAGGAGCCTGCTTCTCCCGCTGCTTGTGTCTCTGCCTCCCTCTTTCTCTCTATGTCTATCATGAATAAATAAATAAAATCTTAAAAAATAAAAGCAACAAGGACTAGAAAGCAACATAGACAATCTCCAGAAACAATACAAAACAAGTAATAAAATGGCGTTAAATTCCTATCAATAATCACTCTGAATGTAAATGGACTAAATGCTCCAATGAAAACACACAGGCTGTCAGAATGGATTTAAAAAAAAAAATCTATATGCTGCCTTATAAGAGGCATTTTATTTTTTTATTTTTTTTAAATAAATTTATTTTTTATTGGTGTTAAATTTGCCAACATATAGCATAACACCCAGTGCTCATCCCATCAAGTGCCCCCCTCAGTGCCCATAACTCAGTCACCCCCACCCCTCACCCACCTCCCTTTCTACCACCCCTAGTTCGCTTCCTAGAGTTAGGAGTCTTTCATGTTCTGTCTCCCTTTCTGATATTTCCCACTCACTTTTTCTCCTTTCTCCTTTATTCCCTTTCACTATTTTTTATATTCCCCAAATGAATGAGACCATATAATGTTTGTCCTTCTCCGATTGACATTTCACTCAGCATAATACCCTCCAGTTCCATCCACGTCAAAGCAAATGGTGGGTATTTGTCGTTTCTAATGGCTAATATTCCATTGTATACATAAACCACATTTCCTTTATCCATTTATCTTTCGATGGACACCGAGGCTTCTTCCACAGTTTGGCTATTGTGCACATTGCTGCTATCAACATCGGGGTGCAGGTGTCCCAGCATTTCACTGCATCTGTATCTTTGGGGTAAATCCCCAGCAGTGCAATTTCTGGGTCATAAGGCAGATCTATTTTTAACTCTTTGAGGAACCTCCACACAGTTTTCTGGAGTGGCTGTACCAGTTCACATTCCCACCAACAGTGCAAGAGGGTTCCCCTTTCTCCACATCCTCTCCAACATTTGTGGTTTCCTGCCTTATTAATTTTGCCCATTCTCACTGGTGTGAGGTGGTATCTCATTGTGGTTTTGATTTGTATTTCCCTGATGGCAAGTGATGCAGAGCATTTTCTCAGGTGCATGTTGGCCATGTCTATGTCTTCCTCTGTGAGATTTCTGTTCATGTCTTTTGCCCATTTCATGATTGGATTGTTTATTTCTTTGCTGTTGAGTTTAAGAAGTTCTTTATAGATCTTGGATACTAGTCCTTTCTCTGATACCTCATTTGCAAATATCTTCTCCCATTCTGTAGGTTGTCTTTTAGTTTTGTTGACTGTTTCTTTTGCTGTGCAGAAGCTTTTTATTTTTATTTATTAAAAAAAATGTTTATGATAGTCACAGGGAGAGAGAGAGAGAGAGAGAGAGGCGCAGAGACACAGAGAGGGAGAAGCAGGCTCCATGAACCGGCAGAGGGAGAAGCAGGCTCCATGAGCCCGACGTGGGACTCAATCTCAGGTCTCCAGGATCGCGCCCTGGGCCAAAGGCAGGCTCCAAACTGCTGCGCCACCCAGGGATCCCCGCAGAAGCTTTTTATATTGATGAAGTCCCAATAGTTCATTTTTGCTTTTGTTTCTCTTGCCTTCATGGATATATCTTGGAAGAAGTTACTGTGGACGAGTTCAAGAAGGTGTTCTCCTTTAGGATTTTGATGGAATCTTGTCTCACATTTAGATCTTTCATCCATTTTGAGTTTATCTTTGTGTATGGTGCAAGAGAGTGGTCTAGTTTCATTCTTCTGCATGTGGATGTCCAATTTTCCCAGCACCATTTATTGAAGGACTGAAGAGACACATTTTAAACCTAAAGACATTTGCAGGTTAAAGGTGAGGGGATGGAGAACCATTTGTCATGCAAATGGACATCAAAAGAAACCCAAAGTAGCAATACTTATATCAGACAAACTAGAGTTTAAACCAAAGACTGAATAAGAGTTGAAGAAGAGCACTATACCATAACAAAGGGCACTATCCCACAAGAAGATCTAACAATTGTAAATATTTGTGCCCCAACTTGAGATCACCCAAGTGTATAAAGCAATTAATATCAAACATTAATATCATTGATAATAATAAAATAATAGTAAGGGACTTTAACACCCTACTTACAGCAATGGACAGATCATCTAAGCAGAAAATCAACAAGGAAACAAGGGCTTGAATGACATGCTAGACCAGATGGACTTCACAGATATATTCAGAGCATTTTATCCTGAAGCAGAACACACATTCTTTTCAAGTGCACATAGGACATTCTCCAGAATATGCCACATACTAGGATGCAAATTAGTTCTCAACAAAAGGATTGAAATCATACCATGCACATTTTCAGACCACAATGCAATAAAACCTGAAGTCAACCATAAGAAAAAATTTGGAAAGACCACAAATACGTGGAAGTTAAGGAACATCGTATCATCCTATGAAAGAAGAAAGGATCAACTAGAAAACCAAAGAAGATATTTTAAAAAATACATGGAAACAAATGAACATGAAAACATAACAGCCCAAAACCTTTGAGAAGCAGCAAAAGCAGTCATATAATAAACAGGCCTACCTCAAGAAATAAGAAAAATCTCAAATAAGCAACCTAACCTTGTACCGAAAGGAGCTAGAAAAAGAACAACAAATGAAGCCTAAAGCCAGCAGAGGAAGGGAAACCATAAAGATTAAAGCAGAAATAAATTTTATAGAAATAACAACAACAACAACAACAACAAACAGTAGAATAAAACAATGAAACCAGGAATTGGCTCTTTGAAAAAATTAATAAAATTGATAAACTCTTAGACTTATCAAAAAGAAAAGAGAAAGAACTTAAATACATAAAATCACCAAGGAGAGGGGAGAAATAACAACCAACACCACAAAAACACAAACAATTAAAAAAGAACATTATGAAAAATTATAAGCCAAAAAGTGGATAATTTGGAAGAAATAGATAAATGCCTAGAAACATATCAACAACCAAAAATGAAAGAAAGAAATTAATAACTTCAACAGACTCATAACCAGCGAGGAAACTGAATTGGTAATTAAAATCTCTCAATAAACCAAGTCTAGGGCCAAATGGCTTCTCAGGGAAGTTCTACCAATGATTGAAAGAAGAGTTAATACCTATTCTTCTCAAACTATTCAAAAAATAGAAGCAAAAGGAAAATTTCCAAACTCATTCAATGAGGCCAGCATTACCCTGATTCCAAAACCAGAGAATAACTTCACTAAAAATGAGATCTACAGACCAATATCCCTAATGAACATGGATGCAAAAATTCTCAACTAGCAAATCAAATCCAAAATAGTCATTCACCTCAGTCAAGTGGGATTTATTCCTGGGTTTCAAGGGTGATTAAATATTTGCAAATCAAACAATACACTACGTTAATAAAAGAAAGGATAAGAATGATACGATCACTTCAATAGACGCAGAAAAAGCATTTGAAAAGTATAACATCCATTCATGATAAAAAAACCCTCAACAAAGTAGGGATAGAGGGAACATACACCAATGTTATAAAGATTATATCTAGAAAATCTACAGCTAATATCATCCTCAATGAGGAAAAACTGAAAGCTTTACCTCTACAGTCAGGAACAAGACAGGAATGTCTACTCTCATCATGGTTATTTTACATAGTAGTAGAAGTCCTAGCCTTAGAATTCAGACAACAAAAAGAAATAAAAAGCATACAGATTGACAAAGGAGTCACACTCACTATTGCAAAAAGATAATACTCTACATAGAAAACTCAAAGAGTCCACCAAAAATTGCTAGAACTGATACATGAATTCAGTAAAGTTGCAGGATACAAAATCAATGTACAGAAATCAGTTGCATTTCTATATACCAATAATGAATCAGCAGAAAAAGAAATCAAGGAATTGATCCCATTTACAATTGTACCAAAGTCTATAAGATACCTAGGAATAAACCTAACCAAAGAAGTTAAAGACCTGCACTCTGAAAACTATAAAACACTGACGAAAGAAATCAAAGATGACACAAAGAAATGAAAAAACACGCCATCCTCATGGATTAGAAGAACAAATATTGTTAAAATATCTATACTACCTAAGGGATTTTACCCATTTAATGCAATCCCTTTCCAAATACAATGAGCATTTTCCACAGAGCTGGAACAAACAATCCTAAAATTTATAGGGAACAAGAAAAGACCCTAAAGAGCCAAAGAAATGTTGAAAAATAAAACCAAAGCTGGTGGCATCAGATTTCCAGACTTCAAACTATATTACAAATCTGTGATCATCAAGACAATATGGCACTGGCACAAAAACAGACACATATACCAATACAGTAGAATAGAAAACTCAGAAATGGACCCACAACTATACGGTCAACTAATCTTTTACAAAGAAGGGAAGAATATCCAATTGAAAAAAAAATCTCTTCAACAACTGGTGTTGGGAAAACTGGACAGCAACATGCAAAAGAATGAAACTGGACCACTTTCTTACACTACACAAAAACAATTCAAAATGGATGAAAGACCTACATCTGAGACTTAAAACCATCAAAATCATAGAGGACACAGGCAGTAACCTCTTTGGCATGGTTATAGCAAGTTCTTATTAGATTAAGTCTCCTGAGACAAGAGCAACAAAAGCAAAATTAAACTACTCAGACTTCATTGAGATTAAATGCCTTTGCACAGTAAAGGAAACAATTAAAAAAATTAAAAGGCAACCTGAATGGGAGAAGATATTTGCAAATGACATATCTGATAAAACGTTAGTACCTGGGTGGCTCAGCGGTTTAGCGCCACCTTCAGCCCAGTGGGTGACCCTGGGGACCCGGGATCCAGTTCCACATCAGGCTCCCTGCATGGGGCCTGCTTCTCCCTCTGCCTGTGTCTCTGCCTCTCTCTCTTTCTGTGTCTCTCATGAATAGATAAATAAAATCTTTAATAAAAAAAAAAGGTTAGTACCCCAAATTATAAGTTATGAAACATCCCAAAAACAAATAATCCACTTAAAAATGAGAATATGTAAACAGACATTTCTCCAAACAAGACATGCAGATGGCCAATAGATATATTAAAAAATTATCAACATCATTCATCACCAGAGAAATACAAATCAAAACAACAATATCACTTCACACCACTCAGAAAGGCTGAAATTAACAACACTGGAAACAACAGGTGTTTTTGAGGATGCAGAGAAAGAGGAACCCTCTAATATTGTTGGTGGGAATGCAAACTGGTATAGCCATTCTGAAAAACAGAATGGAGGTTCCTCAAAAGGTTAAAAATAATATCCTATGATCCAGCAATTGAAATACCAGGTATTTACCCAAAGGATACAAAAATGCTGATTCTAAGGGATACATGAACCCCAATATTTATAGCAGCATAATCAACAATAGCCAAATTATGAAAAGAGCCCAAATGTCCATTGACTGATGAATGGATGAAGAATATGATTATTTAGCCACAAAAATAATGAAACTATAACTTAAACATAACATACTGAGTAAAATAAACAATTACCATATGATTTCACTCATATGTGGAATATAAGAAACAATACAGAAATCATAGAGGAAGGGAAGAAAAACTGAATGGAAACTCATCAGAGAGGGAGAAAAACCATGAGACTCTTAAGTAAAGGAAACAAACTGAGGGTTGCTAAAGGGGGGGTGGCTAGGGGATGGGTTAATTTGGGTGATGGCATTAAGGGGAGCATGTGATGAGCACTGAGCATTATATGCAAATGATGAATTACTGAACTCTACATCTGAAAGTATTGATATATGTGGCTAATTGAATTTAAATTTTAAAAATGAAAAAAAAAAGAGAAAGAAACGTATGCTGTTTCAGACTATCCCATCCACCGAATCTCCCATGCCTTATTTCAGCCATATTATAATCATCATCCTGTATAACATTTCTTCTTCATTAAAGATTTGATTACTAACTTAGTCATTCTCCATCATTTATCTTGTCATAATTATTGGTGATTCTAGTACACATGAAGGTAATCCAAGCAATATCTAAGTTATAGCTCCTTTATCTCTTCACCTGCGGTGAAGTTGTCTTCCAATCCACTAAAGGTACTCCTTCCAATGGTCATGCCTGAAAGTAATTATTGTACCATTAACGAAATCTGTATTTCAAACATAACTTCTTTCCAGTCAGCTATTTTTC
Source organism: Vulpes lagopus (assembly GCF_018345385.1). Lineage (NCBI taxonomy): Eukaryota > Metazoa > Chordata > Mammalia > Carnivora > Canidae > Vulpes > Vulpes lagopus. The sequence continues at coordinate 105,317,812 of NC_054830.1, read as the reverse complement.
CTATTCCCACAAGTCTTTGAACTCACTAGCACCTTCAACTCACTGATATTACCACCTTTGTACTATCCATAATTTGCATTCTCGCTTTCTTCTCATCTAGTTGACATTTCATTATCAGTCATTTTTATCACTTTCTTGCATACATTCTCAGCTCCTTTGCTCCTATCTCCCTTCATCATTCTCATCTAACGTATTCCAACCTTTGTTATATCCAATTCTCTGTTTACTCAGCACTTTCACCAAAGTGTATGAACGTAGTCCAAGAAAAACAGTCAGCTAGCTAAAGGTCTCACTTTAAATGTAAGACCCTCAAATAAAGTGGTCCTCAAGATTATCCAGTATTTTTTCAATTCTATTAACATTTAGCAGCTTCTTTACCTTCCTCACTCTGTTCACGATCTTTCTTGTTTTCCCTTGAAGAAAATAAAAGAGAACTTTCATATCTTCCCACATCCATCTATGCCACGTACTCTGCCTTCCTTTTTAAAATAATGGATATGAGCTTAGCTATTCCATGTGTGCATTAGATCCCATCCCCCTAGGTCTGCTCAAAGATTTTGACACTGTGATTACTCCTTTTACCTTCATCATCGCATTCCCCTTCTCTACTCTCTAATTCATATCAACATACAAACTGTTGCAATAATCTCTCATAATATCCTTCTTTAGGTCCACATCACCCCTCTATCTACCATCTTTTTTTCAGCAAAATTCTTGGAGTTACCTACATGATTTCTGCATTTGTCCTGTTCTCTCTCTTTAAGGCTTTTGTCTCCATCCTCCAACTAAAGCAGCTCTTGGTAAGATAATCATTATCTCCACACTGTCAGAACCAATGAAGAGTGCTTAGTCACATTCTCCCCTAACTTTTTTTGAAGAAATTTGACACAGTAGCAACACTTAAATACTTTTTCCATTTAACTTTCAAGACATAACATTTTTCTGGCTTTCTTCTTACTTATTCAAGCTTCTTCTTACCTTAGTTGTTAGACTCTCTCCAATCCATTAATGTTGGAATGCTTCAGGATTTCATCTTCAGATATCTGCTCTTCACAGTCTACACTCCTTTATGTTATGGACAGAATGTTTGCATTCCCAAAATCCATATATTGATGCCCTAATCCCCAATGTGATGTTACTTGGAAATGGGGCATTAGGGGTAATTAGAGTTAGATCCTGAGGTACTGAGGATGAAGCCATGGTGTCTGATAGTATTATTCCTCTTAAAAGAAGAGAGACAACAGAAAGTTTGCACTTTTTCTCCACACATACTCAAAGAAGAGGTCATGTGAGCACATAGCAAGATGCAGTCACTTGCAAGTCAAGAGAAGAGGCCACAAATTTCTGTGAGAAATAAATTTCTGTTGTTTAAGCCACCTAGTCTATGGTATTTTGTTATGGTAGCTGAAGGAGACTAAGACACCTCCCAATGCACCTCAACAAGTTATATGATTTTCTTTTAAGTTTTAAAAAAAACACTTTCAATATGCTAAACATCATTACATTTCCAGCATACACTTGCATCCCCTAGTAGATGCCTAGTAGACGTCTTACATTTAATTCAGCCCCAAATTAACTTGGTCTCTCCCTGTTCCTCAGTATCTCAGTTAGTGACACCTCCTCAACCCCTTGGGAGGACCAAAATCTTGGTATTATCATTGATGCTCTATTTTCACATTTCACCTGCAATTTTTAGAAAATCCTACTGCTTACATCTTCAAAATATACCCCAAAGTCCTGTTACCCTTTGATCTAAGCCATTATCATCACTTTCCTGGATTATTGTAATAGCCCCAAACTGAATTCCTCAAAAACAAAAACAAGACTCTTGTCCACTCTTGTCTCTAAGTTTTTATAGCAGACAAATAACTTTTTAAAAACATAAGTTACAGAATGTCAAATGACTACCAAACATCCTCCCATAGATTTCATCATACATAAAATAAAATTCATAGTCCTTACCATGGTCCACAATGCCCTACATAGCTTGGCCCCTTGCCTACTCTGATCTCTCTTCCTTTTCTTCTCCTCATGCACTAACCGTCAGACATTTTGCATTCATTATTCTTCCTTGAACATATTAGCTTGCCTCAAGGCTTCTACATCTGCTGTTCTGTCTGCCTGGAGCTTTTCTCCCAGATAAATAAGTAAATTTCTCCTCATTTAATTAAAATTTCTGTTTAAATGTTACTTACCTAAAGAAGACTTCCCTGATCAGTCTTTTTAAAATACCAGACCTTGACATAATCTGTGCTCTTATCAAGCTTTATTTTTCTTTATAGGTTTTACCACAGCTTGATATATCATACATCTGTATGCTTATATTATTTCTCCCTCACTCAAATATAAGCTCCCCAGGGTCGGGGGATTTTTCTGCCATTTTTACTGACGTATGTTCTGTGTATAGACTAGTGGTTGGCACTTCAGAGGTGTTCAGTAAATATCTGTTGATTGAATGAGTGTATTGAGTTGTAAAAACAAGAGAGGCTATTACAACTTGTAAGTTTTTCCAGAGGATGGGCGTTTTCTTTAAGTAATATACTGGAATTCTAATGTTGCCAGAGTAATTTTCAAATTTTAACTATTCAATATTGAAAATATGAGGAAGGAAAACAACACAATGCAGAAATTATGCTTCTCATTCATTCATTCATTCATTCAACAAATAGTTATTCAGTGCCTACTCTGTGCCAGGCCCTGTCCTAGGTATTGAAAATGAAATAGTAAATAAAACATACAAAAACTCATGAGGCTTATATTTAAATAGGAGGATGAGGAAATAAATGAGATCAATTAGTAAGCTATATAACACTTTAAAGAGTGATAGCCCAAGAAGTAAAAGGGGAAAGAAACACTACAGGTTAAACAACCAGAATTCAATATATTCATTGTAAAGAAATTAAGGGAGAACCAATATATGAAAAAGACTTTAAAATATGACTAAATTATGGTGTCTAGAAATAAATATTTGGAAGACAAAAATAAAAAGTGCAAGATAATGTTTGCTATATATGTCAAGGTAGTTGTTAATTATGAGAGGAGTGACAGAATTATAATAGGATGGGGCATGTGGAAGGGGCTTCTGAGGTGAGTGACAGAATTCTGTTTCTTGCTCTGGAAAACTGTTACAAGGGTATTCACTTCATAACGATTCATTCAGCTATACAATTATTTTGGGTAGTTTTCAGTATCTGTGTTTTATTTTACAATAAAAGATTAACCAAAAAAATAATAATGGAAAGCAAAGAACCAATACCAATAAGATTAATTACCAAACCAATACTCTTGTAGTTAACTATCAACTCTGAACAAAATATAAATATAAATACTTAAAGGAAACTGAATCATGAACTGAAGGGGGTCAATACTTGACAGAAGGGAACAAAAATCAATCTCCCATTTTGTTAGTGTAGCCTTTAGCTATGTGCAGTAGATAATACTCTGATAGAAAGCTGTAGTTTTTACTGCCTTAGGAAACAGAAAAGAGGGTTTGAGTTTAGGGTAACACATCCACTGGAAAGGTAGAGAGGAGATCTCAGGAAGAAAAAAGCCAAAAAGTAAAAGTCCAAAATTCTGGGTATAAAATTTGCTCAAATCTCTGACCCTTGATCATGTATATTGGGGAAAGACTCAAAGTAGATCAGTTAAGACTAAAAGAACTGAACTAAAATTTGATCTACACCCATTGAAGAGGAAAAGTTAACTATATTCTTTTAAAAATCAATATTCTTCATAGGAACGCTCAGATTCCAGAGCTCCTACAATATATAATTCACAATATTGAGGGTATAATCCAAAATTACATGACATTCAACAAAGCAGAGATAATATGATTAATTTATAAGAGAAAATATCAACATAAAAAAATCTAGAATTGCCCTGATGTTGGAATTAGCTGATAATTATTTTGAAGTTTATAGCTGAAGCTGTGCTTGGTGATATAAAGGGAAATACTCACAATTAATAAAAAGATGGGAAATTTCAGCAGAAGAAATGAGACTGTTTTTTACAAGCCCAACTGGAAATTCTCAAACTGAAAAACAAAATAGCTGAAATAAAAAATTCACAGGATGGACCTGAGAACAGACTGAAATAGCAGAGAAAAGAAGCAGTGGACTTAAAAATAGAGCAATAGGAATTATCCAATTTGAAGAGCACAGGAAAAAAATTTTTTTTAAGTTAATAGAGCCTTGTGGAACAATAGGACAATATCAAAAGTTCTAACATGTATGTAATTGGATATCTGAAAAGGAGTAGAGAGAATTGAGAAGAGGAAAATGGCTAAAATTCCCAAATTTAGCATTAAGTCATAGATTCACAAATTTTAAAAGACCAGTGAAGGCCATAAAGGATACATAAGTAGGAAAAACCCTTCCCATTTACATCATGGTTAAGCCAATAAAAATGAAATAAAAATGTTTGAAAGCAACCATAGAAAAATAATACATTGCATACAGAGAACAACAATGTAAATGACAGCTTCTTCCTCTTTTTTTAAAAATTTTTTTAATTAATTAATTAATTAACTTATGATAGTCACACAGAGAGAGAGAGAGGCAGAGACACAGGCAGAGGGAGAAGCAGGCTCCATGCACCGGGAGCCCGACGTGGGATTCGATCCCGGGTCTCCAGGATCGCGCCCCGGGCCAAAGGCAGGCGCCAAACCGCTGCGCCACCCAGGGATCCCCAGCTTCTTCCTCTTAATAGGAATTGGGGCCAGAAGACAGTAAAATGATATCTCTAAAGTACTGGGTATGTGTGTGTGTAACCTATTAACTCAGAATTCTATATCCAACTAAAATATATTTTATGAATGAATATGAAAGAAGATTTTCAGATAAAATCTAAGAGAATTCATCACCATCACATCTGCAGTCAAAAAATAATACTGAAATAAGTTCTTCCGTCTGAAGAGAAATAAAAGCAGGTAGAAAGTTAGGTCCTCAGGAAGGAATAAAAGATCATTGTATATAAATATAAATATAAAAGACTGTTTTTCCTTAATTTCTTTAAAATTCACATAACTATCTGGACCAAAAACTATTACATTGTATTGTGGGGCATATGTAGATGTAATGTATATGATAACTATAGCATCAAGGGGGAGTAGGTAAATAAATGGACCTGTGTACTTACAAGGTTTCCACATGTTATGTGAAGTAGTACAAAATTAATTGAAAGCAGACTGCTAAAAGCTAGGGATGTGAACCAACATCCCCAGAAAAGCCTTTAGAAAAGTATAGCTAAAAAGCCAGTAGGTAGCCCTTTTCCTCCTTGGCTGCTTGAAGTTCAGCCACCATCATGAATGACACAGAAACTAGTTAGACCAGGAAGCTCATGACCAACCAGCTACTTCAGCAGGAATTAATGGTCACCAATGGTCTTCATTTCAGAAAGGCAACAGAAAGTAAGACAGAAATTCCAGAAAAACTAGCCAAAATGTACAAGACCACACCAGATGTCATCTTTGTATTTGGATTCAGAACCCATTTTGGTGGTGGCAAGACAACTGGCTTTGGCATAATTCCTTGGATTATGCAAAGAAAAATAACTTAAACACAGAATTGCAAGACATGGCCTGTATGAGACAGAAAAGGCCTCAAGAAAACAGTGAAAGGAACACAAGAACAGAATGAAGAAATTCAGGGGCTGCAAAATCCAATGTATATGCTGGCTAAAAGAAATGAAGAATCTAGCAGTAAGCTGGGGATTAAACAACAGAAGGAGTAAAGATGCCACAGTGACTTTATTTGTGGTGATTGTACAGATTTTTCATGAGAGAGGACTAATAAAGACTTTTAAAAAACAAAATAAAAAACCAATAGGTAAATTAAAATGAAATTCTAAAATATATTCAATTAATCAAAAAGAAAATTGGAAAGAGGGAAGAAATAAAAAAAAAACACAAGAGTCAAAGTGAAAAAAATAGTAGAAAGGTAGACCTAAATTCAATCATATCAATAATTACATCAATTGTTAACAGACTAAATATTCAAATTAAAAGGCAGAGGCTGTCAGAATGGAGTAGAAGAGAAATCCATCAATATGCTGCCTACAAGAAATTTACTTTAAATATAAAGACACCGGTTTAAAGCAAGTGGATGAAAAAGATACACAAACAGTAAGAATAAAACTACAGTAGGTCTATTAATATCAAATAGATTTGAGGGCAAGATATTATGAGGAAAAAAGAGAAACATTTCAAAAAATAAAAGGAAGACAAAACAGTAATGAGGGGCACCTGGCTGGCTCAGTCAGTTAAGCATCCAACTCTTAATTTTAGCTCAGGTCATGATCTCAGGGTTATGAGATAGATTCCCATGTCAGACTCCTTGCTCAGTGAGGAGTGTACTTGAGATTCTCTACTTCTCGCTCTGCCTATCCCCCAACTTGAGCTCACTCTTGCTCTCTTGCTAAGATTGATAAATAATTCCTTTTTAAAAAACAAACAATAATGAATATCCCTGTACCTACTAACAGAGTTTCTAAGTACATAATGTCAAAATTGACAGAATTAAAGAGAGAAACAGACAATTTCTGCTAGATGGCTGTAGATTTTATACTTCTTTTTTGACAACTGATTAGAGCCAGATGAAAAGTTCTGTGAAAACATAAAAGATAATTACAACACTATAAGTCACCTTGAGCTAACTGATATTTAGGGAACACTATATCCAGGTGAGAAAACTTTGGTGACTTGGACAAGGTGAAGATTAGTGAAGTGATGACAAGTGATCAAATTTTAGATATATTTTAAAGACTGACTTGTCAAAACATTGGTTATAAATCAGTAAAATGAGGATAAAGAATATTAACCTCACTGAGTCATTATGGATTTAAATGAGATAGTACATCTAAGGTGCTTAGCATAGCACATGACTCAGAGTGTGCAATCAGTACACTTAGCAATTAGTACACCTAGCAATTAGTCTTACTATTACAATCTGGGGAAATCATTCACTCAGAAAACACTTATTGAGTCTTCCTGTGTACCAGGTCCTAAGTTATGTACAGAGAAATCATATTTGAGTAGAATGAGGCTCATCAAAGAGCTCACAGCAGCATATGGATGAAATGGAAACCAAACACTGCACTTGATTATAGTAACAATGGGAGCAGGATGCCCAGGAGCAATAACAATGGGACATAAAAGCTACCACTTTCATTGGTTAAAATGTCTTTCAAGAGGACACACCTGTAATTCTATGCATTTTACCACTTCCACAGTTTTATTTTTGAGCCCCTATGCAGCGTCATGCAGGGTCAAATCACCTAACAATAGCTTCAAGTCAAGAGAATATGGTGGAAGAGAGTGACACCTGATTCAGGTTGTCAGGGTTCAGCTTTAGATTCTTCTAACCAAACCCAGAGTATTTGGCTTCTGTGTTTTTTCACTTAAGGAAAAATGGCCTAGATTCTGTGGAATTAGACTAGAAAAATAAGGAATCTAAGAGCTGGGGACTCAAGAGAGAGCATTTACAGTAAATATTTGAGTAGCATATTGTCCAAGTCATACCACACTTTGGACAAGAAATATTTTGACAATGGAGAAAAGAGCCCTTTCAAATTAAAAATTTTAAAGAGATTAATCCCAGACATTCTATATGGGTTGGAAGAGGTTGGAAGAGGAATAAGGAAATTGTGTAAAATGATCCTATGAAACCAGTGGGTCAGAAATAGTTTCTACATGCATTGTGTTAGCATCTACATCTTTATTACATCTCCCATGAGCAAGTGCTGGGCACAATGGGTACAAATTAAAATGACGCACCATTAGAGGTTTCCTTCAGGAAACCTATCGCTATTCTGGGAGGAAAATCAGTGACTCAAGGTTCATGTCATCAGCTCTGACTCAGGCTAGTTTCCCGACCCTCAGAGAGAGATAAATGCCAAATACAAAGCCTAAAGAAGGAAACCCCTTAGCCTTTTGGCTGGATTCCTTCTGTACGCCCTTCTAGGCCCACACTCTGCAATCCCACATCCCAGCTCTGTGACCACAGAGGTTAACACCATGGGCTATCCTACTTGACTTTACTGCTTTCAATCTTCTGATAAACATTCACTGAATAATGCTGCATAATCAACAAGTTTACATTATTACAATAAATTTCTGTTTCATGTTACACAAGAACTAATCTAAAAAATCTGTTATAAGGTCATGAAGATTTATCCTTATTTTTTTTCTAAGGTTTTTATAGTTTTAATCCTTACATTTAGGTCTTTAATCCATTTTGCTGTACTTTGTATATGGTGTGAGGCAGGGTCCAACTTCAGTTTACTCAATGTATATAACCCATTGGCACAATATAATCTGCAAAAAAGACTATTCCTTTTCCCCACTGAATAAATAGCCTTGGCACTCTTGTCAAAAATCATTTGATTATATATGTGAAGGATTACTTTTAGGTTCTATTCTATTCCACTGTTCTATATGTATAGTTTTATGCTATTGTCATACTCTTTTGATTATTTTAGCTTTGCAGTAAATTTTGAAATCAGGAACTATGAGTCCTCCAATTTTGTTCTTCTTTTTCAAGATTATTCTGGCTACTCTGGTCCTTTGCAGTTCTACATGAATTTTAAAATCAGTTTGCCAATTTCTGCAAAAGAGCTGCCTTAGAATTCTGATAGAATTACTCTGTAAATTAATTTGGGGAGTATTGCCATCTTAACAATATCAAGCCCTTTGATTCATGAACATGGGACATTTTCCCATTCATCTAGTTCTGTAATTCCTTTCAATAATGCTTTGTAGTTTTCAGTGTACAATTTTTACACCTTAGTCAAATTAATCCAAAGTATTTCATTCTTTTTGGCATTGTTGTAAATGAAATTGTTTTCTTGATTTTTTTTTAATTCACTACTCTTGTATAGAAATACAACTGATTTTTATGGCTAATGTTGTAACCTGCAACTTTGCTAAATTCATTTATTAGCTCTAATTGTTGTGAGGTTTTTATGGATTCTTTGGAATTATCTGCAAGTATCTGCAAACAGATGCATTTAAAAGCAAGTATCTGCAAATAGATGTATAGATGCTTGTCTCTCACCAAACTTAATGACATATTTAACCATTAATTTTTCAAATATTCTCTCTGTCCCTTTTTCTTACTTCTTTCCCACTGAAACTTCTATTATGTATATGTTGGTATGCTTGATGGTGGCTCACAGGTCTCTTAGACTCTGCTCATTCTATTTTTTTTTTCTCTTTTTGGTCCTCTGTTGCTTCCTAGTCTGGCTTGGAAGGTTCAGAAACTGAAAGTGCAATGTGCACGTGGAATTAAAGAAGAGACAGACACAAAATCGTGTGGGGATTAGGGAGCGCATGCAAAGCCGCAAAGGACCTGAGCTCATAAAGGCTGCTACTTTTATTAAGTGCATTGCTTAGCTATACATGTTCAAAAGAGAGATCCTTACATCAAGTCTAATGTAGAGACAGGCTGAAAATAACTTCTAACAAACATCCCTCCCATATAGGGTGCACAAGGTAGTTTCAAATATGATGAACAGCCCACTCTGGTGTTCCAGTTGGTTGCATCCTGCATTCAGGACTTACTGTTCTTCTCTATGTAGAAACTTCTCTTTGTTGTGCCATGGGAGGTATTTCTCAGGATTATACATTAACAGCCTCTTTTCTTAGATCTATTTATGATACAGCAGGCCTGTTTCCCACAGTCCTCAGACCAAAAAAAATAAATTCACCTATCATGTTCCTTTTCATTGCTCAAATCTACTTCTAAAATCCTCTAGTGATTTTTCACTTCAGTTATACTTTTCAACTCCAGAATTTCTAGTTGCCCTTTTCATAATTTCTTTTTCTGTATTGTTATTCTCTCTTTGGTGTGACATCATTATCTTGGTCTCCTTTAGCTCTTTGAACATATTTAAGACAGTTAATTTAAAGTCTTTGTCTAGTAAATCCCACATCTGGTTTTCCTAAAGGTTGGTTTCTCTCAATTTCTTTTTATCCTGTGAATGGGCCATATTTTGTTATTTGCATGTTTCATATTTCTGTGGAAAACTGGACATGTTAAATACTATTATGTGGCAACTGTGGAAATTCAATTCTTCTCATTCCTAGGGTTTTGTCATTATTCAATAATAACCTTATTTAGGTGTACTTTTTGCCTTAAAGCTTAACATAAAGTAATATTATTTCTAATGATCAAGGTTTTCCTAATATATTTTCATATATTTTCCTATCCTTTAATTTCAGTTTATAGATTTTAAAATATATCTCTTAAAAACAGCATAGATAGATCTTTTCAAGTCTAATAATATAAGTTCTTTGACTGGAGTAGTTGATTCATGTATTAAAATCATATTTTTGTGTTAAATCTCCTATATTTTGTCTTGCCTTTCCTATGTTTTGTTTTCTCTTCTTTCTTGATTTCCATTGTACAGTATATAGATTGCTATTTTTTTCTGATTTTATTTTTCTCTTCTCAGTTTTGAAATTAGTTTTGTGCCCAACACCTAAATTTTGAAAATCTTCCTAGAAAATGTAATACATAGGCTTAAAGTATCAGAACCTACTATGATCAAGCACACTACTAGATACTTACCCAAAGGATACAAAAATATTTATTCAAAGAGGTACATGCATTCTGATGTTTATAGCAGCATTGCCAATAGCCAAACTATGGAAAAAGCCCAAATGTCCATCTGACTGATGAATGGATAAAGATGTGGTATACACATACACACACACACACACACACACACAGGAATATTACTCAGTCATCAAAAAGAATGAAATCTTGCCATTTGCAATGACATAGATAGAGCTAGATGTATTATGGTAAGTGAAACAAGTCAGTCAGAGAAAGACAAACACAATGATTTCACTGATATGTGGAATTTAAGAAACAAAACAGATGAATATATGGGAGGGGGAAATTAAAAAGAGAGAGAAAGAAGGATACAAACCATAAGATATGATAGAGAACAAAACTGATGGAGTGAGGTGGGTGAGGGATGGGCTAGATGGGTGATGAGTATTAAGGAAGACACTTGTTATGATGAACACAAGTTGTTATATGTAAGTGATGAATCACTGAATTCTACTTCTGAAACCAATATTGCATTATACATTAACTAACTAGAATTTAAATAAAAATTTGGAAAAAAAGTATTAGAACCTAAAATTCAGCAATATTTTTATTTCTTCCCTGGTTAATATATGAACTTTACAAACTTTCATTCTTATCATTAACTTCCAGACCTATGGGCTATATTTGTCATGTATTTATTTCTGGCTTATTTTTCCTAACATTACAAAATATTATTATCATCATTTACGGTTAATATTTGTTTAGCATTCCTTCCATATTTATTATATCCTTTGTTTTTCAATTCCACTTGAATCTCAGATATACTATTTGGGGACTTCCTCTGCCTAAGGTGTTTCCTTTACAATTTTATTTTTTAAAAATCTGTTTAAAGCAAACCCTCGGTTTTAGCTTTCTTTCTTTAGAAACAAAATAACATCACTAGATGTTGCATATATTCATATCTACCCTGAAAAGAGGTAGCTGGAAGGGCCGATTTGATATTTGAGAAGGAACAAAGAAGGAAAAAGAACTATATAAAAATGATAAATGCAAGGGCATCTGGGTGGTTCAGTCAGTTAAGCATCTGCCTTCAGCCCAGGTCATGATCCCAGGGTCCTGAGATTGAGCCCTGAATTGGGCTCCATATTCAGTGGAATGCTTGCTTTTCCCTCTGCCTGCTGCTCCCTCTGCTGTGCTCTCTGTCTCTCTCTGTCAAATAAAGAAAGAAATAAAATCTTTTCTAAAAAAGTCATAAATGCAGCTGAAAGAACCAGTGAATCATTAGGGTGACCACATCTGTGTTCACCTATTACTCTGACCTAATTATTAATAGTAATTATTAATAATACTTTTTTCATTATTAAAGATTTTATGGTATTGAATAATAAATTTTATGGTCACTTGAATAAAGCCCAAATGATAGAACGCCTGGGAGCTCCATAGTTGAGCATCCGCCTTCAGCTCAGATAGTGATCCGGGGTCCTGGGATGGAGTCCTGCATTGGGCTCCCAGCAGGGAACCTGTTTCTCCCTCTGTCTATGTCTCTGCCTCTGTCTTAAATAAGTAAATAAAATCTTTTAAAAATTAAAAAAAAGTCCAAATGATCTGTAGTCCTCCTAGCTTTGGGAACCATCCTTTCATTTGCATTTAACTTAAATAGGGACTCCTGCTTAGATGCAATGAAGTACTTTGTGGCGGTCCACTGTTGCCACCGAAAATAATCAGAAAGGGCAGATAATGTACCTCCCAAAAAGTTTAAAAGTAGGAGAAGGCAGTGAAAGCACTAAGGATGAGAAGTCAACATTCCCAGGAAAAATGAGCTGATAGTTATAGATGCTTTTTCTCCAGTAGAATTTGCCCATTCTGCATGCAGGACATAGGGATCTGAATTTGGGGCAGAAGGCTAAGGCTAGGAGACAGCAATCAGCAGGGCCTTTGGTTTTCTTATAGAACTGGAGAGCAGACCCAGAGTCCTGAAGGGCCAAGAACTCCATGACAAATAGGAGTGGAGCACTGAGTCTGACATACAGTTTTCTCCTTAAAATATTTGCCAAATTATGTAGTTGCATGGAGGCAGAGACTTTAAAAAAATCAAAAGGCTTCTTAAAAGCTGAGCTGTAGTTTTTTAGTCTTACTATATTGATGAGACAAGAATTATAGTGCATGATTGCTAGGGGAAATTTAATCATTTAAAAAAATGTATTAGGGGCAGGCTGGGTGGCTCAGCGGTTTAGTGCAGCCATCAGCCCAGGGTGTGATCCTGGAGATCCCAGATCGAGTCCACATCGGGATCCCTGCATGGAGCCTGCTTCTTCCTCTTCCTATGTCTCTGCCTCTCTCTGGGTGTGTGTCTCTCATGAATAAATAAAAATCTTTAAAAAATGTATTAGTCCAAAAGAAGCAAGAAAAGAAAGAAAATAAAGCATAAGCAGGGGAAAATAAAGCAAAATAAAACAAGATATTACGAATACATCCAAATATATCAATAATTATAATAAACGTAAATAAAGTAAATATTTCATTTCAAAGACAAATGATAAACTGGTTTTAAAAAGATACACTGCCGAGATCCCTGGGTGGCGCAGCGGTTTGGCGCCTGCCTTTGGCCCAGGGCGCGATCCTGGAGACCCGGGATCGAATCCCACATTGGGCTCCCGGTGCATGGAGCCTGCTTCTCCCTCTGCCTGTGTCTCTGCCTCTCTCTCTCTCTCTGTGACTATCATAAGTAAATAAAAATTTGAAAAAAAAAGATACACTGCCTAGAACACTTCTTATATATATATATATAATTTTACATATATTATATATATATATATATATAGTGTTCTATATATATGTGGAACATTGTGTAATAATGAAGAGTTCAGCAATCATAAGGCCACACTATTTATCTCTTGTAATCTCAGTATTTGCAAGAATTCCCAGGGTAGAGCAAGCTAACGTTCCTTTGGCTGTTACTTGTCATCTCTACCTCCCTTTATTTCCTGATCAGAACTGGTCAATTTTGGCTTCTGATTGCTTGCCTTCTTTCTATAGTGCTTTATCCCAAGAGTAAAAAAGCCTTCTTCCTTCATTCTTCACAAACACAACACTGGCTTGTAGCAGACTATTGCTCAAGTTTGGCTATGACAAAAGGACATCACTACACAGAATAGGAAATAACTTTAAACTGAGTAACAAGTCAGTGTTCCTCAGTTACTCTGTTGTTTTTTCCAAAGGGGACTCAGTCATGATCATATCTTTCTCAAGACCCAGTCAGCCACTGCTTGCTATCTCATTCTCATTTTCCCATGGATTCCAGAACCTAACATTCTATTCTTCAGTATGCCAAGAGGAAAACTAAAAGTTCCTGTTACTTAGTTTTACAGAACACTTATTCTGCCCCTTTGTTTCAAGATCACCCTTCTAAACATGTAAACTGACTGGCTGGGGTGGGGTAGGGGTTGCTAGGCACAAACAGTCCCATTCCTTCCAAGTACAATAGAAAATCTCCCTCTGATGTATAATTTTAGGATGCAGAAACAGTCCAAGTTTTTTAACATTTAAAGTATTCCTTCACCCCTTTATTTCTTGCTATGGTTATATTACAGATGTCAAAAGAGGGGAAAAGGGTGTGTAGGAGCAAATTTTCTCTTGAGGTAAGAAGATCTGGGATCTACGGTGCAGGATTTGCTTCTGCAACAAAAAAATATGTCTTCTGAGATTTTGAGATGAATGAAAGGATAGATAAACAATGTGGAGCAGAAAGGCAGGTCAGGTATGCTGCGATGCATGGAGTATCTTGAGAGGTTTTATTTGCAGATGAGCAGCATATTACTGATAGGCAATATGGAGCAACCCTATATAAAAAGGAATTTGGAAGAATAAACTGACTCTTAGTGAAGGTTGTAAATGAAGCTAATGGCCAAAATTAAAAATATAAATGAAAAATAGAATTTTTTTAAGGTTTAGAGTGCTTTATTTTTTTAAGATTTTTATTAATTTATTTGAGATAGAGATAAAGAGAGAGCATAAGAAGTGGAGAGGAGCAGAAAGAGAGTGAAAAGCAGACTCCCCAGTGAGCAGGGAGCTGAATGTGATGCAGGGCTCAATCCCAGGGTCCCAGGATCATGGCCTAAGCTGAAGGGAGACACTTAATCAACTGAGCCACCCGGACGCCCCTAGAGTGCTTTATTTCTATTTTGATTGCTGTTTTTAAATTTTCACCTTTTAAAATGATCTATTTCTTGAAAATCCTTTACAGTATATATACCACATCACTAAGTAGCATATAATTTACTAATAACTAGCTAATGATTAACCATCTCCTTGGTGGCCATCTAGAAAATCTTTTTCTAAATTGAAGTAGAAGTGACTTGTAAAATTATTTTAGTTTCCGGTATACAACACAATGATTAGAAATTTGTATACATTGTGAAACAGGAGTCATCACATTAAGTCTAGTTATCGTCTGTCACCTTACAAAGTTAATATAATATTATTGACTATATTCTCTATGTTGTACATTGCATTCCCATGACATCTATTTTATAGCTGAAAGTTAGTACTTCAAAATACCATTTACCCATTTTGCCATCCCCCAACCCTACTCTCTTCTCTGGCAATGATCAATCTGTTGTCTGTATTTATGAGTCTTGGTTTTGCTTTATTTTGTTCATTTGTTTTGTTTTTTAGATTTCACATATAAGTGAAATCATGTAGTATTTGTTTCTTTTTGACTTATTTCACTTAGCATAATACCCTTAAGTTCCACCTATGTAATCATAAATAGCAAAATTTCATTATTTTTTTATGGCTGAGCAATATTTCATTACACACACATACACACACACTCCGCATCTTCTTTATCCAGTAATCTGTTGATGGACATTTAGGCTGTTTCTAGAACTTGGCTATTGAAAATAATGCTACAATTAATATATACAGTCTATTTTTTCCAAATTAGTGTTTTCATGTTGTTTGGATAGATATTGGATAGATAACCAGAAGTGGAATTTCTGGATCATATGGTAGCTTTATTTTTAATTTTTAAGAAACCTCCATACTGTCTTCCATACTGGCTGCACCAATTACATTCCCATTAACAATGCACAAGGGCTCCCTTTTCTCTACAGCCTTGCCAACACTTGTTATTTTTTGTCTTTTTGATAATAACCATTTTGACTGGTGTGAAGTGATATCTCGTGTTTTTAATTTGCATTTTCCTGAAAACTGGTGATGTTAAGTATTTTTTCATGTGTCTGTTTGTCTTTTCTATGTCTTCTTAGAAAAAAAACTATTCAAATCCTCTGTCCACTTTTTTTAAAATAAAGATTTTATTTATTTATTCATGAGAGACACAGAGAAAGAGAGAGAGGCAGAGACACAGGCAGAGGGAGAAGCAGGCTCCAGGCAGGGAGCCCGATGTGGGACTGGATCCCGGGTCTAGAGGATCAGGCCCTGGGCTCAAGGCAGGGCTAACCTGCTGAGCTACCTGGGCTGCCCTCTGTCCACTTTTTAATTGAATTGTTTGTTTTATTGTTGAGCTGTATAAGTTCTTTATAGATTTTGAGTATTAATCCCTTATCAGATGTATGCTTTGTAACAATGTTTTCCCATTCAGTAATTTGTCTTTTCATTTTGATGATTTCCTTCAGCATGCAAAAGCTTTTTAGTTTGGTGCAGTCCCAATTATTTATTTTTGCTTTTGTTTCCACTGCTTTTGGGAAAAGATCCAAAAAAACTGCTAACATCACTGTTAAGGAGCTTAGTAACTCTGTTTTCTTCTAGTTTATGGTTTTGGGTTTTACATTCATGTCTTTAATCCATGTTGAGTTAATTTTTGTATATGGTGTAATATAGTCCAGTTCCATTCTTTTGCATTTAGCTATCCAGTTTTCCCAACACCACTGATTATAAAGACTGTCTTCTTTCATTGTACATTCTGGTCTCTCTGTTGTTGTAAATCTATAAAGCATATATATTGACCATATATTCTTGGCTTTATTTCTGGGCCCTCTATTGTGTTCCATTGATTTATGTGTCTTTTCTTAATGCCAATACCATATTGTTTTGATTATAATAGCTTGGGAGTATACTTTGAAATCAGTGAGTGTGCTATGTTCAGCTTTGTTCTTTCTAAAGAATGTTTTGGCTATTAAGGGTCTGTTCTATTTCCAGACAATTTTAGAATTATTTGTTCTAGTTCCATGAAAAATAGTGGAATTTTGATAGGGATTGCGTTGAATCTGTAGATTGCTTTGGGCAGCATGGGTCTGTTAACAATATTAATTCTTCCAATCAGGGATCATGAAATATATTTCCATTTATTAGTGTCTTCTTCAATTTCTTTCATTAATGTCTTACAGCCTTCAGAGTACAGGTCTTTCACCTCCTTGGTTAAATTTAATCCAAGGCATTTTATTCTTTTTGATGCAAATGTAAATGGAATTTTTTTCTTGATTTATTTTTCTGAGAGTTTATTACTATATAGAAACACAACAGATTTTTGTATATGCACTTTTACTGAATTCATCAATTCTAACAGCATTTTGGTGGAGTCCTTGGTTTCTTCTATACAGTATCATGTCATCTGCAAATAGTAATAATGTTGCTTCTCCCTTTCCAATTCGTTTGCCTTTTATTCACTTTTGTCGCCTAATTGCTGCTGCTAGGATTTCCAATACTATGTTGAATAAAAAGTAACAAAAGTAGACACCCTTGTCTTGTTCCTTATCTTAGAGGGAAAATTTTCAGCTTTTCACCATTGGCAGTAATGTTGGCTGTGGGTTTGACATATATGTCTTTATGTGGAGATATGTTCACTCTGTACACACTTTAAGATTTTTTTCTAATCTTGTCAAATGTTTTTTCTGTATCTATTGGAATTATAATATGATTTTTATCTTTCATTTTGTTAATGTGGTTTATCATGACTGATTTATGGGTGCTGTATCATCCTTGTATCCCTGAATAAATCTCACCCCATGATGGTGTAAGATTCTTTTAACATATTGTTGAATTCGGATTGCTAATATTTTCTTGAGGATTTTTACATCTGTGATCATCAAGAATATTAGTTTATAATTTTCTTTTTTTGTGGTGTCCTAGTCTGGTTTTGGTATCAAGATATGCTGGTTGCATACAAGTTTGGAAGTATTCTCTCCTCTGAAATTTTTTGAAAGAGTTTAAGAAACACAGGAATTAAATGCTATTTGAGTGTTTGGTAGAATTCACCAGTAAAGCCATCTGTTCCCGGATAGGTTTTTTGTGGGCTTTTTTTTTTTTTGGTAGGATTTGAGTTACTCATTCAATATTCTTAACAAAATAGGTCTATTCAGATTTTCTATCTCTTCACGGTTCTGTCTTGGAAGATTATAAATTTTTAGGCATTTGTCCATTTCTTCCTGGTTGTCCAATTTATTGGTATATAATTATTCGTACTAGTCATCTATGATTCTTTGTATTCCTGTGGCACCAATTGTAATTTTATTTCTGATTTTATTTATTTGAACCCTTTTTTTTTCTTGGTAAGTCTGGCTAAAGGTCTGCCAATTTTTTTATCTTTTTGAACACATTCCAAAACTACATTTTTATTTCCCTTTTATGTTATTGATGCCACTCCTTATGTCTTTTTATATATTTCTAAACTATTATGGTTTTAGTTGATTTTACTACTTTTGTCTTCAAAATTCTTTTTTTTTGTCTTCAAAATTCTTAATAGCTTTATAAGTGATTAGTCCTCTTCCTTTACTATATATTTAAATTTTCCAGTGAGATTTTTACTTTTGTCTTTCTTATTATTTGTTAGTGCCATTTCTTTTCAGCTTAAAGAAGTCTCTTTAATATTTCTTATATGGCCAGTTAGTAGTGATGAATGCCTTAGCTTCTGTCTAAAATTTTCTTTATCTCTCTTTCAATCTGAATGATACCTTGCTAGGCAGAGTATTCTTGGTTTGAAGTTTTTCCCTTCAGTGCTTTGAATATATCATTCAATTCCCTTTTGGCTTGCAAAAATTTTGCTAAGAAATCTGTTGACAGTCTTCGGGGTTTCCCTAGTATGTAACAATTTGGTTAAAAAAAAAACGTCATGCTGCTTTTAGATTCTTTAACTTTTGACATTTTAATTATAATGTATCTTGCCATGGATTTCTTTAGGTTCATTTTATCTGGAACTCTCTGGGCTTCCTGGATTTGGAAGTCTGTTTCCTTTCCTAGGTTAAGGCAATTTTCAGCCATTATTTCTACAAATAAGTTTTTTGTCACTTTCTTTTCTCTTTCTGTGATCCCTAAAACACAAATGTTATATCCCCTTGATGTTATCCCAAATGTACTTTCAGTTATTGCCATTTTTTTCTTTTTTCCTCTGTTACTCTGTCTAGGTGAGTTCCACAGTTCACTGATCCATTTCTGTTTCATCCAGTCTGCTGTTGAACCCACTAGGTTATTTTTAAGTTCAGTTATTGCATTCTTAAACTCTGTGACTTCTTTTTGGTATTTTCTTAAGTTTTATCCCTCTACCTGAAGTTCTTATTGTTTCATCATTTCTTCTACAAGTTCAGTGAGCATCTTTATGACTATTACTTTGAATTCCTTATCAGATAAATTACTTATCTTCATATCATTTATGTCTGTTTCTGAGGCTTTGTCCTGTTTCTTTTGTTTGGAACATATTTATGTTTTCTCATTTTGCTTGACTCTTTATTTTTATGTATTATACAAAAGAACTACCTCTCTCAGCCTTGAAGCCTTGTATAAGTGATGACCTCATTCAACTTCACCCTAGCTCTTGGTTGTCTCTCAAACCTTTGTGATTCTCAAAATAACCTGATTTATTCTTGATATTCCCCCATTGTAGAGAGTGTGCTAAGACCTGTCAGTGATTCAAGGGGAAGAATCTCATTTAGCATCTAGTTTCAGGCTGATTGGAAACCACACTCTCAGGCATCAGCTTTTAAAGTATGCAAATAGGGATCCCTGGGTGGCGCAGCGGTTTGGCGCCTGCCTTTGGCCCAGGGCGCGATTCTGGAGACCCGGAATCGAATCCCACATCAGGCTCCCGGTGCATGGAGCCTGCTTCTCCCTCCGCCTGTGTCTCTGCCTCTCTCTCTCTCTCTGTGACTATCATAAATAAATAAAAAATTTAAAAAAAAAATTTAAAGTATGGAAATATATAGTCCTCTGGGTCACAATCATAATTCCTGCTGGCCTCCAGACCAGGAGATATGGAAGTGTCCCCTGGGTGGCAGTTGCAATAATTGGGGCTCTAGAAGAGTGTATAAACTCTTTTCTGGGAAGTCTTATCAATCTCTAGCAAGGCCAAGGGGGTATGCAAGGATGGTGTATCTTTGTTTATATTGCCCGGATGCACTCCTCATCCTCTAGATGTATGGGATACCTAAAGCCTGTCCCTCAGGTTGAAGCTCCAGGCTAAATAAATAGATCTTTTTCACAGGTAGATTGGGGTTGTGTTTTAGTTTGCTGTCTGTGTAGTGCCTTGGGGTTGATGGCCCACCAAAAACTATCTTTCCAATTGTTACAGTCTTGGCCACCAGGGTCAGGCAATCAAGGAGTGTCCCTTGTATGGATTGTGCATGCTCGCTGGTTTGGGCAAGACAGCTAGAGAGTGTAGGAAGTGGGTTGTCCTCACCAGCTTCAGAAATGCAGTTGAGCAGATGTTTTCACTACATATCTGCCCCGCCTCCCCCAGCCTTCAGTAATGCAGTGCAAAATACCAGCTTTGGGCTGAAAGCTGGAATGTAGTAACACTTGCTCTTGCCTACCCCAGCCAGGAAGTGGAGGGGCACTACAACTGCCCCTGTGCTCTCTGGCCTCAGCACATGGTGTAAGTGCTCCCCCTCTCCATCACAGCAAGGTTGTAAGAGGGTGCTGCATCTGAGCTCACCTGCCTATGCTTGCAGGCTACCTGGAGAGTGCAATAACTGTGTCCACCAGTATCTCCATCTCCAGGAAGAACCTTAACTGTCCCCTGCCTCTTCAGCCAATGTTTCCAAATTGGCAAATGAATGTTCCTCATATAGTATAGGTGCTTTTCAAACTGCTGTTTTTTCACTGGGTCTTGGGACAAGTAAGACTATATATGAGCTCTCCAAGAAAAGAGTCTCAGTTTTTTATTGTATTCTGGGACTCCTTGTCATCAGACACACTGGTTTTCCAAACCAGATTTTGGAGTTTGTCTTTCCAGTGCAGATCCCACAGGCTGGGGCACCCAATATGGGAGACTAACTTTTTACTCCTCTGGGAAAAGCACCCATCTGGTGGTGTCTCCTTCTCTATTGTCTGTTGCCATGCCAGGGGTCAGATTTATTTTTTTGTGAGATTCTGTCTGTACCTCTCCTACCCATCTTGATGTGGTTCTTTTTGTTGTATACTGTTGCTGCTATTCTTTTTGTGGAGAGCAGTTCCTCTAGTTTGCAGGTCTTTTTCATAGGGAATCGATCCAATATGTAACTGTAGATTTGGTGTGTTCATGGGAAAAGGTAAGTTCAGGAACTTCTCATCAACAAATAAAACCCTCTCCAAGAATTTCCATATGGACAGTGCTGAAGGTGAAGTTCAACTCTAAAGAGAGCCAAATTGTAATGTGTGGGGGCAGAGGAGGACTGTGAGTTAGAAATGGGAGTGGGAGGTTGCATATAAGATAATTCTGATGTGAGTTGGAAATTTTTTAAAAACCATGAAATCTACAATTCTCGTATTAAATTTTAAGATGGAGATGGGGAAAAGACAGAAAACAGGGAATCTTGAATGTTGACAGGATTGTAACTCTGTTGGCTCTTTGAATGCAACCAAAATCTCACTTACTCAGATCTCTTTCTTACAGTGATTTGGTTCTCTGCCAAACTTTGGGTAATAAATAGAATCTGCAAGCTCTCTGAACACAGAGCTGCAGCTTTTCAGAGGAGAAATCAAAACAAGATTACACGGTAAGAATAAAAATAATATTCTGGTACTTTTTTTGTCAGGTTTGGTAAAATAAGATCTTGGGAACCACATAGAACTGGTTTTTCTTTCTATAAAATAAAGGATTAGGCTGATTTGTTTTTTATTGCCAATACCAGTAAAAGTTGTTAATAATAATTGCTACTAACTTGTAATTCCACTTCAATTTCCTTTGGATGATTTGGGAAATTATTAATAAGTTGCTAAAATTGATTATAAAATGTCTTTATAGTAAGCTTCCCTCCTCTACCACAAAACTTTGTAAAACAAGTTGATAATTCTACTTCATATTCCTAACACTTATCCAAAATAAACCTACTCACTATTATTTACCCGTAGCTTAAAAAAAGGGGGACAAATAGAAGAACTGAGAGGGGGCATCCCTTCAAAATAATCTGCTCAAAAATAAACAATTTTTGAAAAAATAAGGAATTGGTATCCTAAGTGAGTAAATTCAAAAGCTCATAGTTTTGCTACTATTCATTTAAACACTTTCTTTATAAGATTGTTTTATTCGCTTTATTTCTTGCTGTCTGCCTTGTGGCAATTTTTTTTCTCCTGCACTTTTCTCTGCCTTATCTTCCCACTCATAAATACATGCCTCCAGACTATTTTAATAAAGAAAATTGCATGAATCCTAAAGAATTGTGGCTGCACGAAGTTGATTTCAGGTCTTTGGAATTTGAGAGTTTAGGAATAGGTGTAGTTGGGTCTTCCTGATCCCTTCTCAGCACTGTGCCTCTTCAGCTTGAATCATCCCTGTATGCCACTGTGGTCCAATGCTGTTCCCAATAAATCCCTACCTATTGCTTCTTACATTTGTCTTTAGAATATTTGTGCTCCTCTTTAAAATTTTTCCCTAAAAAGACATAGTTCTGTGTTCAGTAAACTTTAGAATCCTCTATTTCCCAAAGTTTAGAATGCTTGAAAAGAATCATACAGTTGAGTAGTCTCCTGAAAATTCTTCCCTCTTTATAAATGGGAAAGAGAAAGAGGTACATCCTGGCTGTAGATATTATAAGCTAAATAGTGATGGGAAATAGAAAACGATCTGGGTTG
Source organism: Vulpes lagopus (assembly GCF_018345385.1). Classification (NCBI taxonomy): domain Eukaryota; kingdom Metazoa; phylum Chordata; class Mammalia; order Carnivora; family Canidae; genus Vulpes; species Vulpes lagopus. The sequence continues at coordinate 105,295,259 of NC_054830.1, read as the reverse complement.
TTGCTGAGAAAATGAACTAGGCTGCTACAAGTCGAGGACTATAGGAAATCTAAGATCCTTTCAGAAAAAAATGGAAAAAATGTGAAATTTGAGCTGCAGAGAGCAATGCTTGCACAGAGAGTTCGTAACTACTTAAGGATAACTTTTCTTAGATTTTGAAACAGAGCCAAAAGTAAAGCAAGAGATTGAGAAATGGGAGCTGCCACCTCTGGTTAGGGTCAGCAGAGGGTTCAAGGAACAGAGCTTCTTCTTCCCAGAACTAACTTCTGGGAATGTGTCTGAGATTCTATTGTAAAAAGTTCGTCCGTGGGGGAATTAAATCATTACAGGGAAATACTGTGGGGTGTGTATGCATGTGTAGCACTGAAGGGAGGAAGAAAAATAAACACCAAATATTTTTGCCAGTAAATCTTGAGAAGAATCATAGCACAAGGCCTTTTTTGGAGATATGCCTGCAGAATTAACTCTTTACAAAGAAGTTCTGCAGAGGGAACTGCATTGAGGGAAGAAAAAAATGTACATGGGGGAGTTTTTATGTCAGTAAATCTGGTAGTATGAAATCATTTTTGGAGATGTGAGTATGACTGTGCCAAAAATCAATGCATTTTTTACTCAACAAGTTGAAATTTTGGCAAACACGGTGGAAATCAAAAGTCAGATTTTTTTTTTTATATCACAGCTTGTAGCGACATTTAGAAACATTAAGACCAAAAATCATCTCCTTGAATAGCAGAAAGAAATCTTAATTCCTTCAAACAAAATGATACTTAGTTCAAGGATTTCAGGAAATTATGGTAGAACCTCTCATCTTTTTTCAGTTTCCCTCCAGGTTCTCTGCTCTTTTTCAGTTTCCCTCTGAATTCTTTGCATATTTATATGCAAAAGTAAGCTTTAAGAGAACACAGTCTTACTGGGCAGGCAGAGTTCACTGTTGCAGAATATGGGGAAGTAAGGAGATCGGGCGCTTCCTCCCTGTGACAGGCTCCTGGCAGATACTCACAGGCTGGCCCGGTTATTGTCCGTAGATCACGCTGTATCTGTGAACATAATTGTTTTTGTTTTGCTCTATGCAAGGAGTGCAATATAACATAATAGCAAAAATACACAGATTTTTCAAGTCAGACAGGCTTTAAATCCATCATTTATCTACTGACTACCTGTGTGATTTGGGATCTTATTTAACTTTCCTGGCCCTGATTTCTTTTCCCTTTGGTGTAAAATATAAAACAAACAAAACGGTACCTATGAAGATAAAGCAAGTCAGAAGAAGTCATTAAATGTAACTTATTAGTCATGGATCATGTACTAAATGTTAGGTATTGTCCCTGTATTACCTATTTAATCTTGAGAGCATCTCTGTGAGATAATATCCTCCATTTATAAAATTCAGCAAGAAAAATTTGGAAAGATTGTACTGACCCAAGAAGACCCAATCATTAATTTTCAAATCAGAGGTTAAAACCCACAGTTAAGCCCCATGAGGGAAAAGAACCAAGAAAAAAGAAGATGGATTCCAAACACTTCATTTAGTGAGACTTTAATTTGTAAAGCCATTTTCTATTTAAAGTTCCCATAATTTTCGAACAGAAAAATATTAGTGAGATGACATTAAAACCCTGCACTTATTTTTTTAGGGTTACACTCATTGCCATCTGCGGGAAAATTTCCCTGTCAGCCACCATTTTCTTTCTTTCTTTTTTTTTTTTTTACCATTTTCTTATGTAACGTCCTTTCCCATTGGTATTACCAGAACCAAGAGGAGTCGACCCACAAACTTGACTGCCTGCTTTCACTTTTAATTAGCTATATTAGTTACTGGAGGAAATGAAAACTTGTCTAACAGTTCATTTATAAGTAGAATGTTAACTGAAGTGTGATATTCAAAGTCCTTCCAAGTCATTTCATTTGTCACTATCTGTCCAACCACAATGACCTATTGAATATGTATCATATGTATATGATTTTCATAATAAATTTTACTTAATTTTTCTTATAATCAGTTTTACACACAAGTTTACACACACACAAATTTTGGTAAACAAACCCAATTGATGTTTTGCAAAAATAAAATAGTAGTAATACTACTATATTGGTAATCTGTAAAATTAATAGTAAAAATAGTAATAACAGTACTGCTAGGGCAGCCCAGGTGGCTCAGGGGTTTGATCCTAGTGTCACTGGCCCAGGGCGTGATCCTGGAGTCCTGGGATCGGGCCCCACATCGGGCTCCCTGCATGGAGCCTCCTTCTCCCTCTGCCTGTGTCTCTCCCTCTCTCTCTCTCTCTCTCTCATTTTCTGTGTCTCTCATGAATGGATAAATAAAATTCTTTAAAAAAAATTAACAGTACTGCTATCGGCCATTTGAATTTTTTTTAAGATTTTATTTATTCAGAAGAGACACAGAGACATAGAGAGGCAGAGACACAGGCAGAGGGAGAAGCAGGCCCCATGCAGGGAGCCCCCATGTGGGACTTGATCCCGGGACTCCAGGATCATACACCAGGCTGAAGGCAGGTGCTAAACTGCTGGGCCATCAGGGCTGCCTGAATTTTTTTTTTTTTTAAGATTTCATTTATATATTGGAAAGAGACAGCAAGAGAGAACATGAGCAGGAGGAGGAGCAGAGGGAGAGGGAGAATCACACTCTCTGCTGAGCAGGGAATTTAATGTGGGGCTCCACCCCAAAACCCCAGGATCGTGACCTGAGCCAAAGGCAGACATTTAACCAACTGAGCCACCCAGGTGACCCTGGCCATCTGAATTTATTTTTAAAAATGCATTTTAGTTACTTATAAGTTTTCAAAATCTTGTCCTGATACAAAAAAATTTCAGTTTATCCTATATCATGCTTTTTCTTTCATACATAATATTTTATTGGTTTTAATGTATCAATTTGTATATCCATACTATTATGCTATAATTTTGTTTAAATATAAAATTATTTAAATATTAAACTGTTTAAACTAGCTGATATGGAAAACAGAATGATGATTCCTCAAAAAATTAAAAATATAACTACCATATCACCCTGCAATCTGACTTTTGGGTATATAACCAAGAGAATTGAAAGAAGGATCTTAAAGAGATATTTGTATACCCATGTTCATTGCAGTATTATTCAAAATAGCCAAGAGGTAAAATCAACGCAAATTTCCATTCACTGATAAATGGATAAAGAAAATGTGGCATATAAATACAATAGAATATTATTCAGTCTTTGAAAAGAAGGAAATCTTGTCACATGCTGCAACATGGATGAATCTTGAGGACATTATGCTTAGTGAAATAAGCCAGATACAAATACTGTATATTATATTATGTCACTTATATGAAGTGTCTACAGTAGTCAAACAAATAGAAACAGACAGTAGAACAATGTCACCAGGGGCCTGAGAAAGAGGGAAACATGGAGTTGCTCTGCAATGAATAGAGCTTCAGTTTTGCAAGATGAAAAAGTTCTAGATATCTGCTGCAGAACAGATTTAGTTAACACTACTGAATTTAATACATTTAATAAAATTTAATTACAAATTAATTAAGGGGCAGTTGGGTGACTCAATTGGTTAGCGTTTGCCTTTAGCTCAGGTCATGATCTCAGGGTCCTGGGGTGGCTCTGCATCAGGCTCCCTGCTCAGCAGAGAATAAGTTCTCCCTCCCCCTCTGTCTCTCCTCCCTCTCATGTTAAATCAATAAAATCTTTAAAATAAAATAAAATAAAATAATAAAATTAAATTAAAAGAAAAAAAGAAGAGCTTTGAGCATGGGGGGAAGGGGGAAAATGTTTAAATAATCCAGCTGTATTTAAAGATAATATTAAATCAGTGTTGAGAATACATTAGTGGTTTGCCATTTCATTTTAGGATTTAGAAGAAACCAATGTAGATTACATTTAGACAAAAAAGAAAGATAATTTGTATCACTTGATATGCTTTGGATGCCAAAATAGAATAATGCATTGAACATGGCTTAAAATATAAGGACACTTGTTGGTCACTTAACAGGAAGTTCTAAAGTGGGCAGTCCCACAGTTGATGCAAAGAATCAGTCATCCCCTAAGACCCAGGCTCTTCTGATCTCTCCCTTTATGGGAGATGGTTGGCCCAGCTCTGAACATCATCACATCCTCACAGAGGCCAGTGCAAGCCAAAAAGTGCTTACCCTTAAGGAAAAAAATTTTCCAAAAGCCCCAGACACAACTCCCCTTTGTTTCACTGGCAAGATCTGAGTCACATGCCTATTGCCAGATGCATTATTGGCAGACAGACAGGATTGACGTGAATGGCTTATGTTTCTGCATATCTAAATTTATTCTTTGGGGAAAGAAAAGAGATTTGTCAGCTAAGAAACAACATTCATCCCAGGGAACTCTCAACATCCTCTAATTCCTGCAGAACTCAACCTTTTTTGTTTTTGAGAGCTTTACGAAAAGAAAAGAAAGAACTTCTGAGAAGGGCAGCCAAACTCTTCAAAATTACCATGAGGAGTCTGCCTTATTTCAAAAAACACCTCAAAAATCTCTTTTAATCTAATTTTCAATTTCTTCAGGTCAGAAAGCTAAGTCTTTAATTGGGCATAACAGAACCACTTATTTTGTACTAAGAAGAGAATGTGTGCATTTCCTGTCTGATAATTTTCCAAATAGCTCAATGCATTCTTAAACACAGATGCTGACACTTCTTTAATTATTTTAACCATAATATAGAGTGCTTACTTAATTCTGTCAATGAGTCTCTTTGACCACTACACTTAAGGATGTGGAATGTAGAGGCACCTGGGTGGCACAGTGGTTGAGCATCTGCCTTTGGCTCAGGTCATGATCCTGGGGTGCTGGGATTAAAGTTCCACATCAGGCTTCCCTCAGGGAGCTGCTTCTCCCTCTGCCTCTGTCTCTGCCTCTCTCTGTGTGTCTCTCATGAGTAAATAAATAAAATCTTAAAAAAAAAAAAAAGAACGTGGAATATATATATTTTAGAATTCACTGACAGTCTCCCTGTTTTTTTGTTTTTTTTTGTTTTTTTATTTATTTTTTATTTTTTATTTTATTTTTTTTTTAGTCTCCCTGTTTTTAACTTAATATTTTTTCATTCACATATAACACACATACAAAACTGCACAAATCATGGCTGTATAGCTTAATAAGCTGTCGCAAAGTGAACAAATGTAAGTAACCATTTAAAGAAATACAAGGATATAGAACTCTAAGATCCTCCTCATGTCCCCTTCTAGTCACTATTCTGTACCTCAAGAATAGCATTATACTTTCTAATATGTCACATTCAATTTGCCTGTGGGGTTTTTGAACTATTTATAAATGAATTCATACAGTATTTACCCTTTTGCTTCTAGCTTTTCACTCAACATTGTGTTTGTGAGATCCATCTTTTAGCTGCACATAGATGTAGCTTGTTTATTCTCATTTTTGGTTAGAATTCCAATTCTAAATAAATGTGCAACTGTTTATCTATTATACTGCAGATGAACATTTTCAGTGTTTCCAGCTTAGCATTATATGACTAAGACTACTATGAACATCCCATTATTATGTCTTTTGGCATTTTTATACCTTTCATATATACCTTCAAGTAGAATTGCTGGCCCAAAAGTATGCACATGTTCAGCCATAGTGAATACCATCAAATTATTTCCTAAAGTGGTTGTAGCGATATGAACCCTAATCAGCCATGTATAATAATCCCATTTGTCCCAAATCCTTGTAAATACTTGATATTTTCTATCATCTTCATTTTAGCCATTCTGGTAGGTGGGCATTGTGGCCCTCCTTTAATGCATGCATTTTCTTTACCTTCCCTAGAAATCTATTATGTCAGTGTAAGGCAGCTAGTAATTTCCCCCCAGACTTGAGTTAGCTAAGCAGACACAATTTAGAAAAAAACAAAAACAAAAAAACAAAACAAAACAAAAACATGTCTTCCCTAAGATTGTAATTTTGGAGTTGATGCATTTGTCTATTGTTTCCCAGTTACAAAGCAACATTAATTAGGGAACAAAACAAATCATCATATTGTATTTGCATTCCAGGGGGGAAAAAGTCAAGAATCACTTTAAGTATCATACCATAGAAGGAAAAAAAAGGATTATTCTCTTAACCCCATGGTCACAAATTTAGTTTTTATGGACTTTTTTTTAAAGCAAATCTATACCTTTATTTATTTACTTTTCAGTAAGTTTAGATCCTTGAAGGGTACAGCATCACACGGATTCTGTGGCTTTAGCAGGAAGGTTACTTCAAATTTGGCATAACTGTGTCACTGTTTCCATGAGCATGAGTTACTTTTCCCCAAATTACTCAGGTTTTTTCAGTTTGCTACCAGGAGTTACTGTGTTGTTCTTTGCTGTGTGCACATAAGCACATCTCTTGCCTAGATAAAATCCAATTTCATCTCTGGAATAAACACTTTCAATTTCAAAAAGAGCTGTGTGCTCCTTCTGGTTCCAGAGACCTCACTTATAGCCAGCAAAAATGCCCGTGGACCACAGACATCCATCGTTTTAGGATTCCTGTTCCTACCAGGCCTCCAAAGTTTCCAAGACAGAGGAAGATCTAGTTTTTATAGACTATACAACAAACTAAAAAAAAAAAAAAAAATTAGTCAAGGTATTATTGAATCATTATGAGCTAAAAATCTACTCTGATTAATTTTCTTAATTAAAACATTGTTCAAATGACATATAATTTAACAAAGTATCTGCTTTGTGAAATGTATCACAAGCACCTGATAAAGCAGGTCACATCAAGATCACATGTGACATCAAAATAGTAAAGGCTGACTAGCTGACCAGTTTTTGTTTTAGCACAAGAACAATTCTTATCTTCTGGTTCGGTGTCAGGAGCCTGGAATTTATTTTTGAAACTTATCTTTAGTCTTCATAATATAATTTGTAAGTACTTGGCTAACCAGTAGTTGGTTTTTGCTCTTAAAGAGAAAACTTTTTTTGTAATGTTTTTATTTTTAAAGGAGGTCTGCTACATTTATCTTCCACCAATGCAATGTTTTGTTACCTCAGTTACTGCTTAAGGCTGCCCTCTCTTGCTTCTAAATTTTAGAGATTAGAACTCCTCTTTCCCCATTTCCATAAATATTTGGCTCATCCTTTTAGAAGTTCCTTTTGTTATTCCTTAGTTTTCCAAAGCCTACTAGCTCCCAGGATCAATTCCAGAAGTATCTAAGCGGCATCCCTATGCACTGGAAATTGAAGTTAGGTATACTTTCCTTGGCTTTAAATATATATTGGTGGCATCTGGAATAAATTTCTCATCAATGCTTTATGTGGTTGAAAAATGTACCATACCCAAGTCTGCTTCTTTAAAAATGAGCCATTTTAAAGATATATATTACATTCTACTCTGAAGATGAGCTTCAAAAATGTAAATATGCCTGTCTAAAAAATCTCATGTTTTCTCTTAAAAAACAGCAAGTCATCTGATACAATTTAGGATACTGCACAAAGAACTGTATACTTGTTAGGATCTCAAATTATGCAAATATTAAGGTACTTTAGGCTTTGGAGTCAGGGCACTATCCTCAGAATCAAAATTAACAGTAATGTGCAAGTTTTATTCTTAGTTAAGGAATCTACTTATGTTATTGCCAAGTCCAGATGTTCTTACACATGTTGGTATATATTTGTAGAGAATTAGGCAAGACTCAGGAATAATTCTTCCATACATACATATACATAGATGCAATTACTATCTTTTCATGAACAGAGATGATAGATTTTAAAATATATACAAATGATATATACATTTATCTTGGGACACAACCCTTTCAAGTTATCTTTCTTTGTGGATCTAAGCATAAATAAAGTTTTTAGAAAGCAAAACAAGTCAGGTCTAAAGCAGTGAACTGAAGCAAAACAGATTGTACTTCATCTCCAGCTTTGGGTGCTGATTCATGACTCAGTGACTCAGGTATATATACATACTGTGGCTTGGCACCTGCTTTCTCTGTGTGTATTTCTCAGCAAAGCCTTTCTCCAGATTGAGATTTTTGCATCTATTCTGACTTGTTCTGCCACCTTCTACAGAATGCTGTGTCAGAACTATTTTCTGTAACTCTGCTTTAATTACATCTTCTAAAACCTTTCTCATTCTACCCTCACATTATATTATAAGCTTAAAGGAAACAAAGCTTCATCTCCTTACCCCCACCTGAAAACTGAGCAGCTTCACTGGTTCCTAGAGATGGGACACGGTACTATGTAAAAATGTATTAAAACAGTTATTAAATCCCATACATGAAACATAAGGACAGCGCCAAAAAATTCCCTGATAAACTAAAACTGTTCTCTGTACTTTCTTCACACTTTGTTTTTCTTTGCTATTGTTTAGTATTGTAAACAGCAGAAGGGTAGAGAGGAAAGAGCAGTGACAGCTACCACCTTGTGAGCTGGGAAACCAGAGTTCTTGTCCTGACTCCACATGTACCCATTCACTAGCTATGTGACTTTGAGTAAAGATCTGCTCTTAATCGTTCCAAAAATACCTAATGTTAATTTCACAGATCTAGGGGCTACTCTAAGACTTCCTATGTATCCATAAACCAAATCAAAAAAAATTTTTCCTCATCCCAGTAGCTTAATTTTCCTCAATGACTGACAATACAACTTTCTCTCTTTTTAAAATGTTCTGCAGGTTCATAATTAATTTATCAAAATATGGATTTCTTTAATTTTTTTAAACTTGCTTGGGATTCTTAGATCTGAAGATTGGAGTCCTTCAATAATTTTGGAAGTTCTCAGCCTTTATACCTTCAAATATTTCCCTTCCCTATTTTGTCATCTCCTTCTAAAATTCCAAATAGATACACATTATCTATCCTCCAAGTTTCTCACCCCCTTTTCCATCTCTATGTATCTTTGAATTGTATTCCAAATAATATCTTTTTTTCCCAAAGAAAATCTTCAAATATATTTTCTAGTTGACTGAGTCTTCTTCATCAAGTTCAGGTGCTATTTAATCTGCTGTTTAATGAAGTTTTAATTTCAATATTAAATTTTTTTTATTTTTAGAGATTCTATTTGGATCTTCCTTAAATCTAATTTTTTCTGTTCCTGTTTTCAATAGTGTTAGAACTCTATCTAAAGATATTAAAATCAGTTGTTTTATATATCATTTCTGATAGTTCTAACCAACTTTACAGGTTGGGTCCTGCCATCTGTTCTTACTGTGGCTCTCACCATGGTGCCTAGTGTTCTTGTTTGTTTTATTGATTGCAAACTACTCATTTGCCCTGGAAATTTTTCTGTAAATGAATACTTTGCGGCTTGGGCAATAGCCAAGTTCATCAAGATAAGATTTGTGTTTGCCTTTCCCATTTTTCTTGAGACACTACCAACCTAAAGCTATTTTTTATTTAATTCTCTATTTCAGACTTTTGGAAACACACAGATAGTGTGATTTCATACTGCAAACCCTTATGGGGGCTGACTTCTCATGAGGAGAGAAATCCTCAGAAGAATGGTTTACTTTCTATCTATTGCCAAAGTTAAGTCAAACATGCTTCCTAGTGGTCCCCTTCTGCCAAGTGAGGTTATTTATCTCAATCACCCTTACACTGCAAAGAGCAGCCCTTTGGGTGTTCAGGCTTAGGCCATGCATTATTAGAATCCCCATGTTAGGCATATCCTGGGCTTTATCTCCTGGGCCCTGCACTTCATGTAGTTGTCTACCCTGTCTCCAGGATGTAGCAGACAACTTTAGGAAAAAGCCAGGGTTTCTTGCCTCCCAGTATTTTGAATACTATACATTCTTTACTTTCATTCCAGTTCAACAATGAGTTTGAAAAGATCTTTTTGCATATTTCTTTCAGAATATTGATTGTTTTTGGCAGGAGGATTGGTCATAGTAACTAATCCATCATTATAATGAAAACAAAGTCTCTGATTAACTTTATAATGGGCAAATATTAAAATTTAAACGTATAAGCCAGATTTATTAATAAATAAATTACTTATTTTTATTTTTTTAAGATTTTTAATTGATTTTTAAAAATCTCTTGGGGTTCTATGCAATAATACTTTTTCAGACAAACTTTCCACTTCTAAAAAAGTCTTTGAAACTTCCCTCTTCCAACCTTAAACTGTGATGATTTTTTCTTATGATGCTGCTAAATCTACTCACCAACTAGACCACCAATGATGACCACTGTCAATGAACTGGCTTTAATCTCATTCTCTCTTTATAGGGCTAAATAATCCAGGTGGCAGGGATTTATGCCAGATTATCAAAACTTTAATTTGTTTTCTTGTAGCAAAACCGTTTTGATCAAGTAAACTTTAAGCAGAAACCAACTATGGATAAGGAGTTTCTGCTCTGGGTGTGGGGTATAGGCAGGAAGATCTGAAACCCAAGAGGTTTGGATTCCTCGACCCTTTTCTAGAGCACCTTATGAATTCTGAAAACGTTTGCTTCAGGTTTTAGCCATGGAATCTTGGGCAAATTATTTGATCTTTCTTCGCTCCAGTTTTCTCACCTATATAATGGGGAAAATAATAGTACCTCCCTGACAAAATTGCTCTGATGATTGAGTGATTTAAATATATAAAGCACTTGGTACAGTAGTTGGCACACAGTAAATATTATATAAGGGTAAATTTTTTAAAAACACAGAAGGACTCTTATTTTTTTATAAATTTATTTTTTATTGGAGTTCAATTTGCCAACATATAGAATAACACCCAGTGCTCATCCCATCAAGTGCCCCCCTCAGTGCCTGTCACCCAATCACCCCCACCTCCTACCCACTTCCCTTTCTACCACCCCTAGTTCGTTTCCCAGAGTTAAGAGTCTCTCATAAGAACTTTTATTTTAACTCTACATACTCCTTAGAACTTTTCTTTTAACTCTGCATACTCCTATTGAATTTTTTATGTTCCACTGAATTTTTACAAAAATCCATAATTTGTGTATTACTTGTCTAATTTTACTTAAAAAATTTTGTTAGTAAAAGAAAATGATCTCAACTTTAAACTTCAGAATTAAACCAAAACCAAAGACCTATTTGTTACATGTTGCTTCTTTCCCATATATTGCTTTCCTCAAACACTTAAGAGTTTCCCAAATCCATTAAAAAAAAGAAAAAACTACACTATAGACTTTCTCTCTGCAGTTTTGCCCTAAGACAGAATGTAGCCAAGTCCATGGCTCACCTGGATTTCAAATCTGTCTCTGCCTGAGATATGGCTCCAGGTTACTTAATTCTCCCCTTGTCTAACTCTATCATCCTATCATTGTGAAGTAGCAAAAGGAGAGGAAGAAGGCACAGGGCTGAGGCAGAACTTGTGCATTTTTCTGAGAATGACATCTTTTGGGGAGCATGGGGCTGGTACAGCTACTGTTATTGAAGAAGTAACCCAGGGAAAGGGAAAGAAAGGGACTGGAGTGGGAGCCTGTATAGGAGCACAAGAAAGAGTCAAAGGGATAAGAAGATCCTGGCTTTCATGCACCTTCTTCATTTTTGAGATGAGGAAACTAAGACCTAAAGAGCTGAAGAGCCCTGCAGGGCAGGAGCAAATCTTAAGTCTAAGCTTGAGAATGAAGGTCATTCTACCTCTTCTTCAAAAATCATTAAAGATTTTGTTCAACACATAGTTAGGTCTCCAAAGTATGTGAGACATGAGGAGGGGCACCAGAGGGGAATAAAACAACACACTCAAATGAATGATTTGAAATGTTTGGTCACACTAAAACCACAGGGCTTTAGGTCAAACAGAAAGTCAGCTTCCTTAAATTATTTAGAAAGAACATTGACCCAGGAATGAGAAGACCTGAGTTCTATTAGGGTGAGTCATATAAAACTGTCATCTTTGTAGGCCAAAATGTAGTAGTACCAATCCCACACTGCTCAATCCACAGTTCCAGCTCCACCAGTCAATAGATCTTTGGGATTTGAACAAGGTCTCCACATCTGTTCAGTGTATAATACCTTCTTTACCTAGTATGTAGGGTTTTTGCAAGGACAGATCCAAAGTACCCAGTATTTCCTGGATGGCTGCTATTGATAATTGCTTGGGAAACAAAGATGACTAAGGTACAACCCTTGTTCCCGAGGAGCTAGCAGTCTAGCTGAGGAGTTAGGTAATTGAATATAGTTTGATGTGATAAGCAAGTAAGAAAGGAAGCAATAAATTTTGCTTGACTGTGGGTGATTAAGGAAACAAAGGCATTTGAATTGGGCTCTAAGGGTTAAATAGAAGTTTCCCAGACAAAGAGGAAGAGGCATCTCTAGCAAGAGGGGAAGTTTGAGCAAAAGCATGGAGGTATGTAAGTGTGTGGTGAATTGTGGAACAGTGAGAAGTCCAGTGGGTGTAAAATGTACAGCGGGGAATGGGGGGTGTTGTGTGATGTTAGAAAAGTTGAAGGAACAGGTAGTGCTAGTGAATAAAAATGATGGAGTAAGACTACATCCAGGAAAACTGTGGGAAGGCATAGAAGTACTTCACAAATGCTAAGTGAAGAACAAAAAAAAAAGTTTTCCTAAAAACATAACATCTCTACCCTCCTCTCATAGTGGTTTGACTTGAGTTATACATTGATTTGCTAAGTTGCTTCCTCTTTGGGACAATGTTGTCTTCTGGGTCTGGATGAGGAGCATGTAGAAACTTTCAGAATGGCAGAGACTCAGAGACAGGAAGTGATTCAGTTTGAGGAAAGGCAATGCTATCTCACGGTTCCTCAAACTTCAACCTCTCCTTCTTCCACATCACTTTTTCTGATCTCCCTCAAGAAAGAAGTGAAACCAGTGTACCCAAGGGAACAGAGGATAATGTGATTACTCTCTCATCTCACCCTCTTTCTCCTCCTCCTCTATAAAGTCTCCCAACATGATGTCATATAGTGTTGCCAAGCTTAGTCATACTGCCCATTTCCTCTCCCTCCTACCAGCCAGGACAAGTTTTGGGACACTGTCTTCTTCCAGTAATTTTCTAGTACCCAACAATGGTTTGCATAATTACACAATACCTTCATAGGTCCTCTGCCCATGCAAGAGCATGCAAGCTTCATAAGGTGATGTTAATTACGCCTCATTCTACCAATGGGTCCCATGGAATAAAAGAAAGAACCAGATGGACTTGAGTTCAGATCCTAGCTTTGGTACTTACATTTTTTAATCTTTCAATCTCTATTTCCTTATTTTTAAAATGAAAGCAATCATACTCAAAGACCAGAGTCATGGTGACAATTAGAGATAATATATGTAAAGCATCTGGCCCACAGAAGAGGCCCATCACCATTATTAAGAGCTTGAACTAATGCACAATCCTTGCTGACTTCATTCCTTCCCTCTATCTGTCCTCTATCTGTTTTTCATATGGTAGCCAGAGTGCTCTTTTAAAAACAAAAACCAAGTCACATCTCATAATACTTAAAATCCTTCCTTGGCTTCCCACTACATTTTGAGTAAAATACAAGCTCCTTCTCCTGGCCCCCAGGGCTTAGCCTTACCTGGCTTCTGTCCCCTTTCATCACCAAATCCTTTACATTATACTATCCTCATTGGCCACTGCGTCCCAGCCACACTAGCTTGATCAGCATCCTAAATATTACAAGTTCTGTCAGGACCCTTGGCCCTGGGGTTTTCTCTGCCCAGAGGGCACCCTCTGTCCCTCCCTTCATTCTTTACACCCTTAGGAGTACAGCATAAATGTCACCTTCTGTGACCACACTACTTTAGTACTACTCTTTATCTTTTTTACCAGCCTAGTTCTTATTTATCACTGTTTATAAATGATTTATTTGTATGATTATTTGCTCAATATCTATCTCCCCAAAAGAAAGTAAATTCTGGGAGGTCAGGAAAAAGTTTGTTTTGTTCACTACCATACGCCCAGCATCTAGCCCAGCACTAGACAAGTGTTTGAGTTATTACTGTGACCATTAGTAGGGAGCACTCTGTGCTGTGGTACAGATAGATGCAAATTCAGCATCATTTGGGACCTTGGGATCTTAGGAGGGCAGAATTTCCCTACAATGATTACTAGGTATCTTTCTTTGCAAAGCATTTAATTACTTTTCAGGGCATCAAAGGTTGAGTTTTATATTTTATAATCCAAATTTTCCATAATTAACATGTATTTTTAATAAAATTTCTTATAAACTCTGCAGGTTAACAACAAGCCTCCTCACAGGAAATCTAATGAAATGAATTTATTTTAAAAGCAAAATTTACAGTAAAGAAAGAAAGACCAATAGGTTTAACATGATAAAGTGTATTGGTATTTTAAAATCAAAGGGCATTGCCTGACATATGAAAGGTGTTTAGTGATTTAATAAATGACTTCAGTTGATCAGATGTAGATAATAAGACAAAGTGAAATGAAAATTTTCATGCAATCTCCCATGGGCTAATGCTGTTGGACTACATGGTCCCTGACAAGTTATGGGCACTAGATATTTGTTGAGTATAAATTTCTAGAAACCTTCTCCAGGCAAACAAACACACATATTGCAACTTTGGAAATGACTACCCTTCATACATTTTCTATTGTTGTTGCTCAGATGGGAATCACCAACTAATGAATTTCTATGTATTTCTATGTTATTCCTTGTTAGATTAAAATCTTCTTTCAAGTTGTTTGGGTTTCTTTTTTTAATTTTAATGTGTATCATTTCATCTGGAATGTCTTCTCCATCCTTTTTTCTTAAAAAGCTTCTTCTATTTCCTTTTATTATCTAAAACGTGGCTTTCCCCTGGCAACACCACTATTATCAAAATCCACTCCACTTGTGTGCCCATCTCCCAGGGCTAACAAAGAAGTGGCACATTTCTCATTTTCTACTGGGTCTAACTACGTATCTTAATTTCTTTACATACATAGGGACCCTGATGTCCTTTTCTGTTTGATATTGCCTTAGCTGATGTCACCATTGGTGACTCCAGTGCTTGCTTTGAAGACTCTTTAATACTCTTCCAAAGTTCACCCACAAAACCTCATCCTGACAACCATTATTATCAGAACTTTTCTAACTCCAAGATCGGGAATATTGGAATTCCTTGGTGTACAAACAACCTCATCTTCCTACTTCTCCCACTCCCATTTTTGTATTCTTTTTAAAATCATTTTTTAAATTGTGGTAAAACTTATCTTTTTAACTATTTTTATGTATATAGTGCAGTGGCATGAAGTACATTCATATTGGTGAGTAGCCATTACCACAATCCATGTCTAAAACATTTTTGTCTTCTAAAGCTGAAACTCCATATCCGTGAATACTTGTTCCTCATTCCTCAGTAAATTCTTTTTGCATTCTTCAAGCAAATATTTACCCTCAAAAATTAAAACTCATGCTTATTTCTCTTAATTTCTGTAATTCTCACAACCTACTTTATGAAGATTCAGGCCATTTTTACAAAACTATCAAGTTTGTGTAGCTTAAAATTTCACATCTCTCCCATTCTCTTGCTTTTCCTCCTCTGCTACAGAAAAAGTATGCATCTTCCTTTTCAAAGCCACCCCTCCACTAATATTCTTTCCCCTCTCTCTGTCTCCTCTGGGACTTTATTATATCAGTTTTTTCCTTTTCTTTTCTCTTTTTTCATTCTCCTTTTATCTCTACATTGAAACAAGCCCGAGAGTCCCACATCCCAATTAAAAAACAAACAAACAAACCAATAATATCATAATAGCATGTATTCAGTTCCCACTATGTACCAGCTACTGTGCCAACTGCTTAAAACATACCTTCTGGCATAATTCTTGAAATGAGCCACTGAGTTCAAATTATGATAATGAAACTGAGAGCTTAGAAATATTGAGTAACTTCCCAAGACTAACTAGTCAGCAGCATTTTCCCTTCTCCATGCCACTCTTTCAGGATACCATTTTCTCTTTGTTTCCTTTTCATTATTGTATTTCTTTAAAAAGTCTCAGTTTCTCCTCCACATTGTGCAATCCACAGCAGTTTCTTGGAGAGTCCCATGCTTAACGGACTCTCTCCAAGGTCTCTAATCTCCAGCTGGGTCTCTGTAGTGCTCATCATCAAATGTTCCTTCTTGAGATGATTTTCTCTCTTAGCTTTAATAATATATGACCTCTTCTTTTTTCTGGTTCTCTTTCTGGTTTTCTTTGCTACTTCCTTATCCTCTCTTACCCCTTAAATGTAAGATTCCCTGTAGTTCCATCTAGACATAGCCTGTTCTTCCTCTTCCACACCTAGCTGAGACAATCTCATTTGTTCCTGCATCATCAACTCTCATGCTGTAACAAATGCAATACCCATGTAGCAAATCCACATGGCTAACTCTGGCCTCACCCACCCACCCACAACCTAATTCCAGCTAAGTGCTAAAATTTCCATATTTGTTCCTCAAGTATCTCAAACTCCGTCTATCCCACATCAGACTCATTACCCGTGCCTGACAATGGACTCCTGAGTTTCTATGCTGAACCACTGATACCCCCCTTTACTTCCATTTTCACCTCCTCACTTCCCCAGTCCAGAACTGATACAAACACATCCAAAAAGAGCTGTGGAGGCTTTGTGATGGACGCAATCCTGAACTGAGAGTGAAACTTGCATTAAAATCCTGATTTAGCCACCAAGGAGCTGAGTGACTTAGTGGAGCTGGAACAGGGATTTCTGGGGCTCTTTCTGACTCTAATATTCAAGGACTCTATACAATGACTGCAGCACTCATCACCTTCATCCCTTCCTTATTGGCTTCACTAACATTGTCCTGGTCCTGTCCTCACTGCTTTTTGCCTGGACTATTTTAATTGGCCTCCTGACTGGCTTTGTTTGCTGTTTTTCTCTTCTTTCATTATTTCAGATGGTCTTTCACACAACCATAAAATTACATTCATCAAACACATTTGTATAATACTTCTTACTAGCTTAAAAAACTTTTAAAAGATTCCTGTTGGCTAGAGGATAAAATTTGAACTCCTTATTGCTGCGTTCACAGCCCTTTACATGCTAGTCTCAATAAAATGTATGAAACTTCACTTTGTCTAAATTGGATTACATGTGTGGTTGAGATAAGCACTGGAGGGGAAAAAATCCTATTCTTTATACTAAAAGTAATAGTGGACCAGAGATTTAGGTATTAAGTAGTAGACAATACAATTTTAGAAAATGGTGTGATAAATTTATTTTTATTTTAGAGGAGTGGAGGTCTTTTGAAGCAGGACACAAAATCCAGAAATTATAAAACAATATTCTTTTTAATTTCTTTTTATTGGAGTTCAATTTGCCGACATACAGCATAACACCCAGTGCTCATCCCATCAAGTGCCCCCCCCTCAGTGCCCGTCACCCAGTCACCCCAACCCCCGCCCACCTTTCCTTCCACTACCCCTTGTTCGTTTCCCAGAGTTAGGAGTCTCTCATGTTCTGTTACCCTCTCTGACATTTCCCACTCATTTTCTCTCCCCTCCCCTCTACTCCCTTTCACTATTTTTTATATTCCCCAAATGAATGAGACCATATAATTAAAACAATAGTTAAATTTGACCACATGAAATTTGAAAATTTATGTATGGCCAAAAAAAAATGCTATTAACAGTATAAAGATAAATGGTGCTGGGGAAAATTTTTCAACACATGTCACAGGGTTTCATTTCTTAAGTTACAAAGAATTCATATAAATCAATAATTTATAGAAATTGATAAATACATTTTTAAAAAGATGCTTAATTTCATTAAATAAATAAAATTCAAAACCATGAGATATTTTTTACTCTTTAGGAAGGCAAGTTTTTAAAAAGTTTTTATTTAAAGTCCAATTAGTTAACATACAGTGTAATATTAGTTTCAGGTGTACAATATAGTGATTCAACACTTCCATATATCACTTTATTTTCATCAAGACAAGTGGTCTCCTTAATCCCCATCACCTATTTAACCCATTCCCTACCTATCTCCCTTTGGTAACCATCAGTTTGTCCTCTATAGTTAACTATAGACTGTGTTTCTTCGTTTGCCTTTCTCTTTTCTTTCCCCCTCTTTTCATTTGTTTTGTTTCTTAAATTCCACTAGAAAGGCAAACATTTTGAAGATGCACTACTACTAAGGCAATGGTAAAAAGAGCATTCACCTGGATCATTGAAA
Organism: Vulpes lagopus; assembly: GCF_018345385.1. NCBI lineage: Eukaryota > Metazoa > Chordata > Mammalia > Carnivora > Canidae > Vulpes > Vulpes lagopus. Next base: position 105,277,186 of record NC_054830.1, on the reverse strand, counting down.
AAATTATAAACCAGTACAAATTTTAGAAATTCAAAGGGGTAATATCAGCATATAAGATGCACAAAGCCTTTGTTTTTTTTTAAAAAAATAATTATTTATAATAGACAGAGAGAGAGAGGGACAGAGACACAGGAGGAGGGAGAAGCAGGCTCCATACCGGGAGCCTGATGTGGGACTCGATCCCAGGACTCCAGGATCGAGCCCTGGGCCAAAGGCATACGCCAAACCTGTGAGCCACCCAAGGATCCCCTGCACAAAGTCTTTGATTCAGCAATCTTACTACTAGGAATTTGTGCTACCAATGAAAATACAAAAGTTTACCAAGAATCACAACACACACACACACACACACACACACACACACACACACACACACACAGATGTCAGTTGCAACATTGGTGATATTAGGAAAGAAGAAAAGAAAGGAAAAAAACAAAACAGGGCAGCCCTGGTGGCCCAGCGGTTTAGCGCCGCCTTCAGCCCAGGGTGTGATCCTGGAGACCTGGGATCGAGTCCCCTATCGCGCTCCCTACTTGGAGCCTGCTTCTCCCTCTGCCTCTCTCTCTCTCTCTCTCTCTCTCTGTCTGTCATGAATAAATAAATAATAAATAAATAAATAAATAAATAATCTTTAAAAAACAAAACAGAAACAGCCAAAGTGTTAATCAATAAAAGATTGGTTATAGTATACTTATATGATTGAATGTTAGTTATAATGTTTCTTGTATAAGAATGTTTCTGACATTAATTGGAAAATCAAAAAAGCAGCTTACAAAATAATACTTGCAGTAGATTCTCTTCTTTTGTGAAAAAAATTGGTATGCATAGTATTTCTGTATTGGAAAAAGAATGTCAGGAAATAAAGCATATCTGCTTTCCTATCATTTATCCATTTTCTGAATATACACCATCATTTTTATAATCAGAAAAAAATTACCTAAAGTTTTCGACTTCCCAAAAGAAAAGAGAAAGGTAATGAAAGTCTGTGCCCTTGCATGCTCTCCATTAAGCAATAAACAGTACCTAGAATCCATGTCATAGAGACTTCATAAAAATTAATGATTAACTGAGTATAATTCATTGAAAGTGTTGCAGTTAAAATAATCTAATAGGTTTGTTTAGTATTTGGCTGTGGAAATAAGATATACTCCCACTCATTCTAACCCATTCAACTAGCACTATTTGCATTGCCTCATTCATCAAACACTGCCACCCAATGTTGCTTAATCCAAGTGCATATATATAAGTAGAGTTGGAATATAGCATCAAATATTATCAAATGCTGATGACAAGAAACTTCATTATTTGAGACCAGCCCCTCATGTTTATAATTAAGGTAAGTTATCATAACCAGTGTGCATTATACTTGCCTGTTATTGGGAAAAACAGCATGAAAGAACAAGTGGTTTTTATATTGCTATTTATTCTGAAATATCTCTGACTTAAAAATAGGAGAGTAAAGAGTAAATTTTAAGTCTGAAAAAATAGTGAAAACAATTTAAAAATCTTTTTTAAAGTAAAAGATTTGTAGGTTTAAAGAAAATGTTTTGTTCTTAGAATAGGGTTTGAAAATACTTATTTCCTCACTATGCTTTTTGACTCATCATTCAATTCTTTAAAAGCATCTGATTTTCTCTATGTCAGTCATTCCATTGTAAATGTATTCATTTCTTATCTATGTTGCTCAAATCAGAAAGCTAATTTGGTTTAGAGCAGAGATCCCCACGTGTGTTATCTCAAATTAGTCTATGTTAATAGATAGTCCATGTTAACTGGGGTGTTCATAGAGGTAGAGGGAGAAATTACAAGATCAAATAATTACCAAAAATAATTAGTTAAACAAAAGTACCATGAATCATCAACATCTTTACTATGCTAATGTGGTTCTGACTTCACAAGAGTTGGAATATAGATAGAAACATTTCCTAGATTTATTTGAAAATGCAACAGTTTGTTGTGGGTTTTTATTTTTTTTTATTTTTAGAAGTTGATTTGTTTTGTTTTGTTTTTTAAAGATTTTATTTATTTATTCATGATAGACATAGAAACAGAGAGAGAGGCAGAGAGACACAGGCAGAGGGAGAAGCAGGCTCCATGCAGGGAGGCCGATGCAGGACTCATCCGGGACTCCAGGATCCTGTCCTGGTCCAAAGGCAGGCGCCAACCGCTGAGTCACCCAGGGATCCCCATGTTGTGGGTTTTTTTTTTTTTAAATGTCCATCCAGGACAACTTCTCTCTGGGATGTAATGATCCTTGGATAAAAAAGAAAACAAGCAAACAAACAAACAAACAAAAACCAATCCAGCATTACAATGTTCATGTTTTCAGTAAAGTGTTAGCTGCATACCCACTGAGTGTAGGGTATTATTTGAACTATTTTCTGTAAAACTTAAAATTTAACTACAGTAAGATTACCTAACTGCACTATTCTACATTATGATTACCAATTAACTACCATATTTAGAAATTTACTATTTCTGAAGAGGTTGGACAACTGGCCAAGCATTTGAAGTTAAATTCCCAGTTCTGATTATTTCCTTCCTACATTTGGAGGAGAGAAATAGAAGACACTGTGTGGAAGCTCTAGCTTAAAGATGGAAATCAGACTAGATTCTGGTCCCAGTATTGCTTTTGTGATCCTGGGTAAGGCACATTATCTTTCAGTCTTAGCCTAATCATTCATAGATTTATGGGCTCAGACAAAATGATATCTAAGGTTCTCTGCTTCTAAATATTCTCCATTAAAGATTTTTGTTCATAAAGCCAGTTATAAATAGGATGGTTGCATGTAAGATTCTAGTTCTATCTAAACAAGACAATTTTTAATTTCAATCTATTCAAGGTTGTTCAGAAAAAAAATAAAGTTGCATGAAGTTTATCTTCCAAGGAGTCCTCTAATGTCCCTTATCCCTCTAGATGAGCTGATTCATTTAAAGTTTGTAAAAGATTTAATTAGCAACCACTCCTGGGATAAACTGAATATATTTTTTTTAATCTAGGGGGAAAAGGGCAATGCTTAATCCAAGTAGAAGTAACTATTAGAATTTCAAGCAATGTAAAGGAGAATTAAGACTGGAGAAGTCCTGTTCCCTCCACAATTCAAAGCACCACTACCTTACCTTGATGATGAGGCCAGGCAGTGGTACCCTACTGAATTAATATGGGGCTTCCTACAATTTATAATAGAAAATGTAATATTCTTACAGTAAGGTACCCTGACCCAGCTTGATACTGAAGGCACAACATTGACTGATGATCCTTGCTTGAATCAAATATTACATTGGGGGGTACGAGACTTATTTTTCTGATTCTATCATTCCTTCTGTAATGAATAAATCCCTTGTTTATTCATTCTTGAGGAATGCTATGGACTAGTGGGTTTCCTTTTGCATTAAATACTTTATAGTGAGTTACTATCATTATTCTTTCTGATACTCAAATTGTGCCAAATTTGGCCAGTGAGAAACCCTTTAAGGGAGCTCCTGTGTCCTTTGGACACAAACTCACACATTTTTGAATGACTACTTTCTGGCATAACTGAATATTCCATATTTACTTCTACATTCTGAGCCCAGACCTAGCAAGTCCTGGTTCTCTTTAGTGGAAAAAGTATTTAGAAACTAAGATATGGGCATACTAATATTGCTTATTCAGATTTAACATTACAGAGATTTTCCCTTGACTTCTTATATTTTATATTTGTATCCTGCAGTAAAAATTCTATAATATCAATACATCTACTTATTTGCTCCATCCTATAGTATAGCAAAAACATTCAGAATCCCAATATCAACAATACTACGAACAATAAGCCCACTAAGTGAAGTTTAAGAATTCCTTGTAGTTCTTTTTGTCCTCTGAATGTATTCTGGATATACTTTCAGAAAACTATATTCAAATTTCACTGAAATAATTATTTTCTTTATGTAGCTATGTTATTAATGTTATTTTGAGTTAGTCACAGTTGTTTCTGTTTATTTTCAAATTGAGGCAATTGAACTAATATTACATTTTAATCCACAGAAGCTTCAACAACAAAGGCTAAAATGAAGTATTCAACCACGAAAATCCCCCCAGCAAAGATGAACAGTTCAGCAGACAAGGCTTTGGTAAAATCTCCTAAGCTGAGAAGTAAGGACTTAAGCATTTCTCGGTTTACACACTATTTTTATCTGTTATCAAATTCTTATTATTCTGATGTTCATATATGCTACCTGCTAATAGTGATAAACACACATAGCCCTTTATATCAATTCCTTCTCTCTACCCACCTCTTTCCAACTAATCTCAAAATCTTTTTCCTAGATTAACAAAATTTTAAACTGATCTTCATTCAACCAACATTTATTGTATATAAAATATACACCTCTGATGTATCAAACTGTGGTCTTGATTTGCAACTTCTGATAAAGGAGAGAATAAGAAGTGAAGATATTTGAAGAGGCATGAAGATATCCATGCTTCAAATAAAGCAGAAATGATCAAATGATGCTCGAGTCTATCCAATTGCAAACTCAAAGGATTTGTAATAAATTGAAGGGTAAATAAAGTCAGGTAGTAGCCATAGCTTTAAGATGAAACGGCTATATCTTTGATGCTGAAAATTATCCTAGGGGACATCGGGGTGGCTCATTTGGTTAAGTGCCCGACTCTTGGTTTCTGCTCAAGTCATGATCTCAGTGTGGTGAGATCCAGTCCCACAACAACCTCTGCACTCAGCAGGAGTTGGTTTGAGATTCTCTTCCTCTGCCCCTTCCCCCACTCGAATGTGCCTACACACCCATGTGCTCTCTCTTGTAAATAAATAAATCTTTAAAAATACATACCCTAGAAAATAATTATGCAAATTTATACTCACATTTTTTTTCATACAAAAGAGGGAACACAAAAGAAAGTAATGGAACCCTGACCAAACTAGAGAGAAAAATAGAAGATGAGGAATGATGGCAGGAACTGGTATGCCTTTGTCCTTTGTTCTCTTCATTTCCTTGAACCTCTTTAAGGCTAGAAGAGAAAGCAATGTTAAAGAATATCATTTTCTGTCTTCTCTAAGGCTCTGGCCCACTCATGCTGGTTTTAGTAACCAGGGAAAACATTCATTTGACTATGGTTTTTGCATGGCCAGAAAATCACAGTTAAGTTAGTCCTTTTATTTGTGTCTGAGTCAAAATGCTGTGTATAGAAGCAGTGACTCAGTGGAACTGACTCTGTGTCTTCAAATTCCCTCTTAATAATTCCCTCTGCCCTCCCCCAACCTGTCATGTGCATGCCCTCTCTCTCTCTTTTCTTTTTAAAGATTTTATTTGTTTGACACAGAGAGAGAAAGAACACAAGTAGGCAGAGTGGCAGAAAGAGGGAGAGAGAGAAGCAGGCTCCCAGTTGAGCAGGGAGTGCGATGCAGGGGCTCCATCCCAGGATCCTGGGATCATGACCTGAGCAAAAGGCAGACACTTAACCAACTGAGGCTTCTAAGGGCCCCATGCTCTTTCTCTCTCATAAACAAAGAAAAAAAGAAAATAGGGATCCCTGGGTGGCGCAGCGGTGTGGCGCCTGCCTTTGGCCCAGGGCGCGATCCTGGAGACCCGAGATCGAATCCCACATCGGGCTCCCGGTGCCTGTGTCCTCTGCCTGTGTCTCTGCCTCTCTCTCTCTCTCTCTCTGTGACTATCATACATAAATAAAAAAAAAGAAAAAGAAAAAAAGAAAATAAAGAATGAAAGAAGAAGAGAGAAAGAAAGAGAAAAAGAAAGAAAAAGGAAAGAAAGAAAGAAAGAAAGAAAGAAAGAAAGAAAGAAAAAAGAAACATGAGGGAGCAGACTGGAGTTTATGTCAGAGTTGCTGGCATTGATGCAAAAATTAAAATGTAACCCCTCCTTTAAGGGTGCTATGGCCCTAACAGCTCATTTATACCATTTAAAAAGTGATAAAGATAATCCCCAAACCATTTATATAGCTTTGGAATGTAGCACATTTTTTTTCATTGTCTCTTAGCAGATCTTCTTTTCCAAAGATACTGGCTCAGTTTAACACTAAGATTGTCATTATTTAGATACTCTTGGCCAAAATTTCCAGATATCTATAAAGTGTGTGGCAGGTATGAACCAGTTCTCAAAATTCAAGGTACAGCAACGTCATATCTCATTTTTCTAAATGAACTGCTCTGAGCCCCCAAGCAACAAAGCAAGAAAGCTTGTTTTAGTTCCTTCTCCTAACTTTGGGCTAGCAGGATCTGACACAATCACAACATCACAAAACCCAATATCCACCCACTAGAGGTACACATACAAACAGGTTCCATATCAGTCTGGGTCATCACCAGAGTATTTCACCTCTAGTGCCAACAAGGTACAAGACTTAATGAGCTAGAGAAAAGCCCCTCCCCAAATTCATTCTCTTCCCAATTTCCAGGAAGCTGCTCCCAGAGTCAGGGCATTTTTCTCTGCTACTTTAAGTTCTCTACATCCATCAACCCTTTCCCTGCCTTGATAATCCAGCTTCCTTAGGGATCTAGTCAGAGCTTAAAATATGGAGGCCTTGGGACAGATCCATCCAGCAGAAACCTTTTATTTGGCCTTAACACTATTATTGTTGTTTTTTAATTGAGGGAACATTTTAAAATTAGAAGACTGTGTATAAAAATCTGAATCTCTTGAAAAACCTGAAAACCTAGCAACACTGGGCACATATCCCTACATGGCAATAATTGCATACAAAATGAGTAGAGGTCACACCCGTTAATTTGGGTCTGTCCAAGGAATATCTTCTGTTACAGTGAAAGAGCTTCAACTTTATTCTATGGACAGTAAGAAATCATAGAAAACATTCAGTTGGGGAATAACAAGATATTTTTAGAGAGATCACATTGATGTTGGTGTAAAGATGGAGTGAGGGAGCAAGAATAGAAAAAACTGGTTAGAGGTCTGCTGCATTCATCTAAGGGACTGAAGACGAGGGCCTGACCTAAGAGAACAGATTGGAAAGTAAGGATTAAATGTCAGATACATTCAGAAAGTGAAATCAGTAAGATTTAATGACAGATCAAATAAATTGAAGGATGGACAGAGAGGAAAAAATAGATGATTCTCAGCTTTCAGGATGACCTAAGAATTGGGCAGACAATGGTAGAAAGTGGTACTTTTTCAAGATAGGAATTCAGGAAGGATATACATAGTAGGTAGAGAAAAAAAAAGATTTTTTTTATTATGAGTATATTTGAATGGGGGTAAATGTAGGTCATTTAGGTAGAGAGGTCCAGAATTCTGAACGCTCTCCACAGATAGATACAGAGATGCCTCAAGCTAACTGAAGTCAAAATACCCTGTGAAGAAAAAGCAATAGACACAAGCCTCAAGAGAGAGACCAAAGGTAGAGTTGTAGTTTGGAGAGGCATCAGCATATTAGGGGTGACAGAAGTCATTGGAGCAGGCAGTATTGCCCAGAAAGAAAGTCTTGAGTAGAGGAAGAGGCAAAGGACAAATACTGAGGAGCACAAACATTTTAGGAGCAGTCAGACAAGGAAAAACTAACAGAGAAAGAGAAATGGATGATCAGAGAAAAACAAGAACCTAAGAAGACTGGTGACATGACAATAGGGGAAGAAGAGTTTTAAAGAAATATGTGGTTCCCAAAGTCAAATGCCACAGATAAATCAAGCGTAGTAAGCAGTGAGAAGAAACCTTGGTGAAATAGGTGTTTGGGGAAGAAATGAAAGATGAGTGATTCACTTATGTTGTTCCCATCAGCCACAGTCTGGCCCTTTCAGTGGAAGAACTACAGGAAGATTTCCAGGCCCCTTCCCATTTACTCACCAGAATTACGTGAGGGATTTCATCGTGCTGTTGCTATGATGAAATTACTCATGAGAATTTCCTTACAAGCCATGCTAAGACACTGCCCTCAGACATCAGGCAAGATATAGACATAGGAAGTGACAACAGCCCTTACATAAGCTTGAGTTGACCCTCTGACCCCAGTGGAGCACTCTCTCCCACAAAGTCCCCAAGGCCATGCCAGCTTTGTGCTTCCCATCTGAGAACACAACCCTCACATCACACTTTCAGCTTCCCCAAACACCAAAGTATACCTTCTTCCAAATTCCCCAATGTTAAGTAGCTTCAATACTTCAAATGTAATCACGCCTCAATATAGTATACCCAGTGTTTGTCCCACTAGATGCTAGCCCCTACATTAATATCTTTAGCCCCTCTCTACTTCTACGCCTATAATGCTTCCTCAGTATCATGACCCTTACTTCTAACTACCCAAGACCCACATCCTGCTCTCCAGAGAGTCCATTCTTTTTTTTTTTTTTTATGATAGTCATACAGAGAGAGAGAGAGGCAGAGACATAGGCAGAGGGAGAAGCAGGCTCCATGCACCGGGAGCCTGATGTGGGATTTGATCCCGAGTCTCCAGGATCGCGCCCTGGGCCAAAGGCAGGCGCCAAACCGCTGCGCGACCCAGGGATCCCCTAGAGAGTCCATTCTTAATATTAGACATGCCTGTCAGTCATGTCCCATGGGATTCTGACTATAACATAAAGATAAGCATACAAGGAATGAGCATCCTTACAATATCACCTTATGCCCTTTGGGCCTGGAGAGATGATGTGTTACAGTTAATAAAGTATTATATTAGATTACTTATCAGGAGACCAAGTTCAATGTTGGCTCAGGCCTAGCTTTATAAATTATCTTTACAATTGTAAAAGCACTACATAAATATGAAATACTATAGTTGATATTTATAAGCTGTAATGCAATGTTGGGAAGTTTCAGGATAAATGTGAGTAAAATTAAGGGGTCTTGCCCTGTTCAGACAGCTGAAGATACTTAAAGGTAGATGCCCATCTGAACTGGAGGCAAGATAGCTGTTATTTTGAATTATCTATAACAGAGGTTAACTCTACTTAACCTTGAAAAGCATATCAGGAAAGCAAATCTTTTAGAGAATTAGAAAAAAATCATAGAATGGATCTCAAAGTCACAAGTAACTATTTTCATTTTCTGAACTACTGTGAATAATTGAAATTTGGCTCTATTGTACAAATTGCTTGATAATTCACTTACTATGTTAAAAGTTGAGATGCCATGACTCAAGTGTTACAATTTTCTTTTCTGTTTCACTATGAAAGGCCTTTTATGAATTCCCAAGTAATAAATTTAATTTTTTGTTTGAGACTTTTTCTTTGACTAAGTATTACTAAATAGGTGATTAAATTTTTAACTGATTTAACTTGGATTTATTTGTATTATGTCAGTTCCTAAATACAGGAACTGTACTGTATTGCAGTACAGCATTTTCTTTTCTTAGGTGGAAGGATGGAAAGAGTAGCTTTAATATTAGACATACTTGAGTCAAAACTTCTCACCAAACCTGTAATCTTGGGCAAGTGTCATGACTTCTAAGAGCCTTAGATCATCATCTGCAAAATAGGAAGAATAATAACTTCCTTGTAATATTAGTGTAAAGGATTAAGTGAAATAGTATATAAAATTACTAGCACAGTGCTTGGCCCACTGTGGACACACTAACATTTGACAAGCGAGCCAAGAATACTCAAAGGAGAAAAGATAGTCTTTTCGATAAATCGTGCTGAGAAAACTGGATATTCACATGTAAAAGAACTCACAAAAACTCACCTGAAATGGATTAAAGACTTAAATGTAAGACCTGAAACCATGAAACTCCTAGGAGTTTAGGGGAAAAGGCTCCTTTCCTCCTGTTTAACATGGACCAATTATTTTTAATATCAATAAACTCTAGAGACTATAGCTATCCCTGTAAAATTATTAAAAGTATATTCCAGGTACGTAAAAAAGATTATAGATTTCATATGGTCATATAAGTTCCCCCTCAGACAAAGAATGATCTATGTTGGATGTAGATCCACACTCCCTTATACAGAATTCTGAAAACCAAAATTTTTCTAAAGACCTAATTTTTCATAACTTATTTAGTAATAAAATATGATCTGAACTTATTATATTTGACAGTTAAATTCTGACCTGAACCAACATGAAATGTTTATTTCGCCTTATGTAAATGTTCCTATATTTCACTATAAAATCAGTATTAATTTTTTATGATGTGAGTACTGCCCTAATCCCTGTTGGGAGTATGACATATATAACAGCATATACTCTACATGACAATTCTAAAATCTAAAAAAACTGTGAATTTTGAAACACAACTGGCCCCAAGGTTTCTGATAAGATACTGCAGACCTTTAGTTGATTTCCTGGTTTGGTATGCTCAGGATTTGTATAAGGATAAAAGGATAAAAATGGATGGAGTGAAACAGTCTCAAAATTTTTCAATTGTTTAGAATCCCAAAAGAAGCCTGAAGAAGTTTGCCAGATGTACTTTATGCAACTGCGTTCTGGCCTTATCATAGAAAAGACATCCTGTTACTTTAGGAAAGAAATCACCAAAAGGTATTCACCAAGAACAGGTAAGGGGAAACTATACATTTCCTGGTATTTCTTCAATATATTAATGGGCATCTATTTGCCTTTATTTACAACATTTTGGATATATAATTTTTCCCTTGAGCAAATTTTCCTTCTGAAAAAAAGTAAGGATATTGAACTATTTTTTAGCCATTTTCAATAGGACATATAAAGAGTTTTTTTTTTATATAAAGAGTTTTTATAGCATGGTAGAAATGGGTATGTTATAATATTAAGTGAAAATAGAGGATATAAAATTATAAATATATTTACAATATTTTTAAGAGATTTTTTTTCATTTAAAGGAATTAAACTAAAATGTTAATAGCAGTTTTATTTTTTGGGGTGTTGAGAACATGAGTAACTAGCTTTCTTCCACCTGGATTCCAATGGGTATGCCCCACTGGGGTTTTAAGTGTGCAGGAGGTATTGATCACTTCAGACTGTGGAGAGGCTATAGTCCTGGGGTCAGTCCCAGCAAGTATCTTTGACTCAAAGAGGGGTAAAGAGGTTTGGGCAGAGTGGGAACTGACAGTCCACTCCTACTCTCCCCCTGTCCTGTAGCTGAAAAGTGCAGAAAGCAATGTCTGGTATTCACTGCCTGTCATCAGCAGCTGAACAAAGATTTCACCTCTGATGTCCCTATGTTACAGAAATGTTTTGGAAGAGCTAATGTTCCAAGTATCCAAGGTATGACTGCTGATAGGGGTGGTGTGGGTGTGAGGAGGGAGATAGACACAGGACCACAGCAAGTGCTCCTCTAGGAAGCAGCTCCGTGTCTATGCTTATTTGTGTAACAGAAACTTCTGCCTCTTTGCTGCCCACATACCCATTTAGTGGTATTCAAACTAGGGACAAAGTAGCTGCCCTGACAATGAATGTACACTTTAGTTGGCCCTCTATCATTATTTTGAAATGCTTGTTATGGATTGGAATCTCATATACATTATTCCTGGGGAAAATATATCATCCTTTGGGGTCGGGCGGGCAACCATATCGCCCCCGCAACCTCAACATTTTGACACTAAAAGAAAATGAAGAACTATTATATTTTTAAAAATATAATTTCAATTCTTAAATATTCTAAATAATTGTTAAACTCTCTTAAATATTCTAATAATTGGCTTTAAGTTGTATTACCTACTTGTGCAAATAAAGTCCAAATTGATGCTGACCATCAAGAAGTGAAGAGATTATTAATTTGACCAGGAATTGCACATTGCTATTTCAAGCATAATCATGTTATAAATGTCCTAAGCTCCAAAAAGTATACTCAAGTTTCTCATTAAGTATTTTTAAATCATTTTACTTTAGAAGTTCATATACAGACTCAATATTTAACATGCTTCTGTTTTGTATATTATTTTTCCTAGCATAATTCTATAAAATAAAGAAAATATAATTTTTTTCTCCAGGACCAACATAGGTAGTACCTAATTATACACCAGTTTATCCCAGCATGCCATAGAAATATTATCATTTTCTATGTGTGCTGGGACATTTTTTAAAAAGTTAGGAATACTGTTATTTAGCCAGAGGACAGACACACCCTCCCGAACTGTTGGAAGTTCCTCAGTAACTCCACACCTTAGAGATGAGTATTCATGTAACCATGTCTATCAAAATACAGTCTCTTCTTGTCCACAGTCCCCCTGACCGTAAGAAGCAAAAAAGCAGAGGCTTCCTCAGGCAAAGTATGTCGCTTTTCCAGCTACTTTCTCCCCACCAAATCCTCCCATAAGCACACAAATATGACCTATACCTATGATTTTCTTTATTTTTTCTTTTTTTTTTTTTTACCTATGATTTTCAAGCAAGAGACTACCATCTTTAATCCCATTCAAGTGGCACACCTTACCCTTTGAGCTACATTAAGCTTGTGCCAAAGGCTTTTATCTATCCAACAGTGGTGAGCAAAGTGCAGTTCAAATTGGAAAGAAAAAAAAAGCCTTTAAGGAAGCATTTCCTTTTAATTGTGAAAGATTGTTCATGGGAACAAGTCTTTTTGAATTTTTAATGACAAGCTTTTCCCTTGTTACAGAATATTCTGCTTCTCTGAGCACATACAATGATCAATCTATTACTTTCGTTTTTGAGGATGGAAGTTATGAGATCTATGTAGAAGACTTGAGAAAAGGCCAAGAGAAAGGTAGAATATTTCCTTTTGTCTATAATGATATAATGATGACTAATAAAGTAAAAAATAAATTTACCAAGGGGTGCCTGGGTGGCCCAGTTTAAGCTTCTGACTCTCGATTTCAACTCAGGTCATTGATCTCAGGGTCTTGAGATCAAGCCTCACATCAGGCTTGTGCTGGGCATGAAGCCTACTTAAGATTCTCTCTCCCTCTCCCTTGGCCCCTGTCCCTCCAGCTCCACCCCACCCCACTCTCTTTCTCTCTTAATAATAATAAAATAATAATAATAATAATAATAATAATAATAATAATAAATTTACCAAACCATAAACACTGGCTTACCTCAGATATGGCAAATAGATTTAATGCTGTCTACTAACTCCAATGAATTGGCAGTAAATGCCTAAATACCACTAAGTTGAGGAGGATTCAGAAGCTTAGTCAGGGTTTTTTAGGGAAGAATGGTGATATTGAGAAGTGGTATTTGTTGTAAAAGATGAAAGGAGAGACAGCACATATTTGCTATTGCTAAATTACCTACTAGATCTTTCTAGCCTTATCAATATCACCAAAGTACAACCTCAAGTAAAGGAATATACCAGTGCTATAAACAATATGCTAAATATTTTAATAATGACTGTGTTAGAGAATTTATCAGAGCATACTTATACATTTTTGAGACCTTAAAATCACAAAAGTTTTGCTTTTATTAATATATAATAAAATAAGGTATTTTCTGAAGTTATATGTATGTTGAAATTGAAACCTTTTGATAAAATTGTCTCAACAAAGGGATTTTATGCATTCTCTTTCAGATAAGGTGTTATTCCGTTATTATGATTCCCAATCCCCCTCACGTGAAACAGGTAATTTGGAGGGCTGGGTACCTGTAGTGCTTGAATTCTTGAATTTGAGGTGAGGACAAATCCAAAAATCCTCCACGAAAAAGGAAAGCAGCCTCATAAGGTTCTCTCCAGCCCACATTCATGGTAAAATCTTAGATTCTTAGAGGATTTATTCCCTCCCATTGATTGTGCAGTTTAATAATTAGGATAAAGGTTTACATTTAAAAGAGATCCAGAATAATTGTGGCTTAAGCTACAAAAATTTTATTTCTATCTTAGCCAGGACTGGAATGGCAGTTTTGCTCAACAAATTGTCCAGCAACTAACCCTGATCCTTCTCTTTGACTCTGCCAATACCTACATGGTTCAAGATTACTTGCTACCATGGCAATGCCCAATCAGCAGGACAGAGGAAGACAGGTGCATGAGTTCTCCTTCCCATAAAGGATAAAACCTTGAAGTTGCACCTGACACTTCCATTCACCTCATCTTGGTCAAAACTTAGTCACATTGCTACACTTAGTTACAAGAAAACAGACTGAGAAATGTTCTATTATACAAGGAAGGTAGATGGATATTGGGAGACAACTATCAGTGGCTTTACATGCAGACAGAGAAGGTGACACCCAGACAAATACCCAATAGAATCACAGTTCTACAATCAGAAAGGATATAAGAAAATTAAGGAGCTTAAAATTACCCCCAAATTGTCCAATGACTCTTTGGTTTCATTTGGGTACAAATACTTCTAAAGGATATGTTGGGTAATGAAGCAATTATTTTCCATCATATTTTGAACTCTTTTCCTAGGTGTTAAATTTATTTAAATTAAAGTGAGTTAATTCTTAACTTTATAATTTACATTTTTAATTATTTTTTTTAATTGCAAGGTGATGATGTTGATGGCCAGACATTATTGGTAAACCTGAGTCCTACAAAAGATAAAGATTTTTTGCTGCATGCCAACAACGAGGAACATTCTGTGGAGGTAATAGAAATATGCATTTAACTGCCGTAACTTATTCCACACATTTGTACAGATTTGCGTATTCAGAATATTTCAAAGAAGTTTTGTTTGTGTATTATATGTAAAACACAGTAAGTTACTACTAATAACTTGCTTCTGGAGTAGGGAAGGGAAGGAAATGGCATATATAGCCTTGCTACTGAAAGTCTGGTTTCTGCCAGCAGTGCAGCATCACCTGGGAGTTTGTTAGATATGCAGAATTTTAGGCTTCCTCACAACTGAATCAGAATCAGCATTTAAATAAATCTCCAAGAGATTCATATGCACGTTAAAGTTTGAGAAGCATTGCTATATAGAATTATCTCAAATCCTCTTTATTTGACTTGAGGAACAACTTTGTTCTTCCAGGAAGAATTTCTTGATAAAATATAGTTTTCTTAGGCAAATTCAAAAATAATTTTACATTCTGAGCCTGCTAAAGGGAAAGTCATAAACATTTCCATATGCCGATATTTACAACGAAAGCATTATAATCACATTCTAATCATAGGATTCACTGCATAGTCTTTTTCAGCTAGTAAGTCACAGTGTAATATTGGTCATGATGAAAAATTATAAACATCTTCAGAAACAAACAAGCCAAAGATAGGGACCAGGAAGAAAACATAAGACTATAATACAGATGACAAATGACATAAATACAAAATTATAAATCTAACTAATACAGCCAGCTAAAGTATTAACATAAACACTGGATGGATGGTAACCAGCATCTCCCTTAATAAACATTCCTAAATGTATATAACAGTTGGACATATATAACTACTCAGTAATAAGAGCTGACCCCATACAGAGCTCTATTACATGCCAATTACTGTACTAAATGTTTTACATGCAGTTTCCTTTCATTCTTGTAGTAATTCTATAATGGAGTTGTTGTACTGTTCAAATATTACAGTATAACAAACCATCCCCAAAACTTATCAACCTAAAATAATGATCACTTATATCATTCACATATCTGCTGGTAAGTTGGAGGTTGACTAATCTAGAAAACCGATTAGACTAAAAAAATTGAGGTTTGAGAAGTAAAGCAATGTGCACGTCTCAGAGATAGTACATGGCAAAAGTTTCACACAAATCCTGAGCTGCTGCATCCAAATCCAGTCATTCTAAGCTATAATGTTTCTCAAGGTATACTGATTATCAGGGAATCAAATCAAATCACCCCCCTCCACTTCAGCCCTCCCTACTCATTTCTTCCTTCTCTACCATTCCCATCCCCTACTTAGTAAGTAGTCTTGCCAAAGATACTAAGTTATAATCATTCCCCTTTAGTTTCTAATACAGGGAGGTAAGGTGACTTTGGACTTCCCACTTACATACCAATTGCTTTCTTTCTTGTTTCCTCAGCTACAAAAATGTGAAAACCAATTGCCAGACCAGGCCTTCTTCCTCCTTCATAAGAAGTCTTCCAAATGTGTTTCATTCGAATGTAAGAACAATCCTGGAGTGTTTATAGGAGTAAAGGATAACCACCTTGCTTTAATTAAAGTAGGAGACCAAACTAAGGATTCATATATAGAGAAAACCATATTTAAGCTCTCTTAAATTTAATGGGATGAAAAAAGTTGTCAATCATGGGTTGGGTAGCCTAGATAGCTACTGCTGGAGAAAGAATAAGAGATAAAGAGATAGACAACATTTAAGGGAAATAAAGAGTACTTAGTATGCTATGGAATGTTTTTCTTATTATGTGTAAAATATATTTTTATAATCCTTCAGTTCTGTTTTTTATTACCCTTGTCTCACTACATATTCAATAGTGTATTATTAAGGAGACCTCAGAAAATATACAACCTGACTTTTACTTTTTTCTACTCTGTCAAGAAAGAGCTTAATATCTAATTAAGCTCTTCTGAGACCTCTGGAGACAAGGAAGGGCCTTAATCCAAGTTTCATTTTAGACAAGGATTTCAAAAAGCCACATAGAGACATAATTTTCCCTGGTTCCAAACAAGTTCAAACAGTAGAGCTGTTGGTGAAAAGACAATCAGCTCTACTTAGACTGAACATTTCACAAATGGAATAAAACACCAAATTTGTTTGAAGATGCCCAAAATTTCAGATACTTACACAGGTAGGCAGATAATATAAATATGTGAAATGACAGAGACAATTGAAAAAATTAAGAAAAATAAATCCTGTATTTGTAAAGTAAATAATTTTACTTCTAATTGTTTCATTTTTAAAATGCTGATTTTTATAGATGGAGTTAAATTTAGCAAGACATTCTTACATTAGGAAATAAAATAAGTTTTAGGGATCCCTGGGTGGCGCAGCGGTTTGGCGCCTGCCTTTGGCCCAGGGCGCGATCCTGGAGACCCGGGATCGAATCCCACATCAGGCTCCCGGTGCATGGAGCCTGCTTCTCCCTCTGCCCGTGTCTCTGCCTCTCTCTCTTTCTCTCTGTATGACTATCATAAATAAATAAAATTAAAAAAAAAAGGAAGTAAAATAAATTTTATCTCAGACATATAATTGAATCATTGGGAATATCTCACAAACTAAAACATTATTTTAAAGCACTGAGACACAACATACCTTAAGACATCCAAGTACCATGGGATCCAAGTACCATGGTGAGGCCACAAGTTCCCTTATCTACTAGAACCTAGATTGGACACAGCATTAACATTACAATTTTAATAACTGGCTATCCCTTATGTTCATTGTATACTGTCTTTCTGACACTATGCTCCAGGGATCTGTAACTTGATATACATGTCATCCTGCACAAAATTTCTTATAATCCTTTCTTACCATGTGTACAAGTGTTTTTCTTGTCCACCTTCCTGATTAGTCTGCTTACTATGGAATATTTATTGACTTTTCTTCCTTCATTTCTTTTGATCAACTCTGTTCTTGATATACATTTTGTGCCCCATGAGCTTCATTCCATATCACCCGACCTCTGGATACCAACATATTTTTCTATTTTGTCTCTCTGATGTAGAATTTCACATAAGCCTATTGATGGGAATATTTTTTTATTAAACATCTTTGTATTTTACATTACTAAGGTAGTAAAATTTATTCTCAACCATATATGATTTTTCAACTACTAAAGGAATAATTTTTGCTTATTTTAAGTCTTAAATTCTACTATAACTTTTTCATAGGCTTAACATTGACAATAAGTGATAAACTAGTAACAGAACACTTATGAAATACAACTGTTTCTGAAAGTGTTGGCTTTTTAATTTCTAATTTGTTGAGATCTATTGGATATAATGATGGTGGAACATAAGATAAGAAAGGCTGAGAATTACTGCGTGAGGGTAAACAATTGTAAACAACAATATAGCTTTCATTACATTGTCAGTTTTATTATGAAGACAAAAATAAAAGCAGAATATATATCATCTTCTCTGAAAAACACTAAATGTTGACCATATGCATCTGTATGATATACTCGAAATGATTTAAGTAACTAAATATATTAATTACATTAAATTCTCAAGTTGTATTTTTTAAAAGTATGTGAGGTCATGATGATTTTATCATAAAATAACTATTCTGAAATTTTTAAGTCAAAGCAATCTTACCTTAATCCACTGATGTTGGTATCTGGGGTAGGTCATTTGTCTGGTAATTCAAAACTAAATAAGATATTCCAAAGAGGAGATTGTGTCTTTTTCACCTTTGTACTCCCAGTGCCCATCATAAGTGGCCAGCACAAAGGAGCTATTCAGCCACTTGTACCTGAGATCAAACAGTCAATATACACCTGCAAAAGGAACTTTAACCTGACTTCTGACTCAGTTAGGTATCTTTCATCCTGAGTATTTGATTTCTCATGTTCAATTTTCCTTTTTAAAAAAATAATTTCCACCATCACTATGGGGAGTATTATTTGATTAAAATATTCAAATGTGTGGTGGATTTTTGTGACTTACTTTCATGTGTTTTGATGGCCCATAACACACACATTCCTGGAAGGAATTTGTTCATTTCATTGTATCAGAAATAACAATAATGTCAAAACTTACTTTTCCCTCATTTTTATATATATTTCTTAGATTTTTATGCCTTTATTGGATACCTTGAAATACTACCAAGAAAATTTTATTTGAATGAATAATATGGCTTGGAATTGGAAAGGAAAAGTAAGATTTGAAATTCAGGGAATTTTGAAAAAAGTTGCTATTTAGAATGCAAAAGCTTGATTAAAGCTAAAAATAATTGACTTATAACCCCCACATCTGCAAAACAAAACAAGTCAAAAAACAAAAACAATTTCAACCCTTGTGCCTCATGCCAAGAAATTGTATGATAGATGAATCTTAAGCTAGGGTACTCAAGTGGGGATTGGGCCAGGCTTGTCCCAAAATTCCTTCCCCCCATCGTACAATGACCTGTATAGCTCAGAAATCTTGTCCTCTAGCAGTTGTTCCTTAAACACATGCCATGTATTTTGGACTTTGCTAAGTACTATGAAAGCACCAGAAAAACAAAACAAAACAAACTGAACTATGCTCCTTGTCTACATGGGACTTAAAACCTGTACCATTTGCGTACTAAAACTCCAACTCTGCAGTACACAGTTGCCAAAGGTCAGAGACACCAATGTGAGTTTCTCATTTGAGAATGACATAGGACTGAATACTCAATCCCCATATCCTAGTACCCACCTTGGTTTGTTCATATATCCATTCCCAAGCTCACGTTAAATACGTTCCCTCTGCAGGTCCCAGGCAAAAGAGGATCAATTCACTTACTACAAATTCCTTAATAGTCATGGTCGGGGTTAGAGGGCTTAGGAATCTGAGAAACAGATGCAAGAGATAAAAGTTAAAGCCAATTGGAAGAGTTAGAATCAATGAGGTGCTTTCTGTTGAGATGCCAAGATGATGAAATATTTGTCCACGTCCAATTACAGTCCCTAGCCCATAAGTTACTCCCATAAAGAGAATACATGAATCACTACCCAGCATATTAAAAATATAGGTTTGTCTCTTGCACTGTTGGTGAGAATGCAAAGTGGTGCAGCCACTCTGGATAACAGTGTGGAGGTTCCTCAAAAAGTTGAAAATAGAATTAAATCCAACAATTGCCCTACTAGGTATTTACCCAAAGGATACAAAAATACAGATTTGAAGGGGTACATGCAACTTGATGTTTAGAGCAGCATTATCAACAATAGCCAAACTATAGAGAGACCCTAATGTTCACTGACTGCTGAATGGATAAAGAAGAGGTGTTAAATATATATAGGAATATTACTCAGCTATCAGAAAAAAAAAAGAAATCTTACATTTGCAATGATGTGGATGGATCTAGTGTGTATTATGTTAACTGAAATAAATCAGTCTAAGAAAGACAAGTATCATATGATCTCACTCATATCTGGAATTTAATGAAGAGAACACATGAACATATGGGAATGGGGGAAAGAAAAAAAGAAAGAGGGAAACAAACCATATGATATTCTTAATGATAGAGAACAAACTGAGGGTTGATGAAGGCAGGTGTGTGGGGGATGGGCTATATGGGTGATGGGTATTAAAGAGGGCACTGGGTGTTATATGTAAATGATGAATCATTGAATTTTACCCCTGAAACCAATACTGCACTGTATGTTAACTAAAATTTAATAAAACTTTAAAATAAATAAAGAGATTATCCTGGCTTATCAGAATGGAGTGAATGCAATCACAAAGATCCTTTAAATGTGGGAAAAGAAGGCAAAAGAGTCAGTCACTTTATGATGTGAGAGAGATTTGACTAGTCATCACTGGCTTGGAAGATGGAAAGGCACCGTGACACCAAAACTGGGGATAGCCTCTATCTAGCAGTTGGAAAAAACAAAAAGTGAAAAAGAAAAAATTCTTCTCTAAAATATTAAAATATCTAGAACTTATTCAATTATGTTTTAAAATCTCTGTGATATGGTATTGATGAAGGAATGGACAGATACACAAATTAGATAGAAAAACATTATATAGTCTTAAATGCATGTGCAAATTTAGTATATGATAAAGATGACATCTCAGTTAAGCATGGAAAAGGAAATCTTTGTAATGGAGATATTGGGTTAATTGGCTATCCATAAGGACAAAAATAAAATTATGTTCATGTATCACACTGATACTGATACTAAGAGAAAGAGATCTAAATATAAAAAGTGAAATGATGGAAAAATCTTCTAATATTTGTTAATAGTAGAAGCCCTTGCTAACTATGACTCAAATTCCAGATGCAGTTAATAAAAATATTGTTAAACTGATCATAAAAATCTTTAAATCAAAAGTAAAATGTTACACGAGAAAAATAATTGCAATTATACCATGAACAGTTATGTGTTTAATATATAGTTTCTTAAAAATAGAGAAACAGCCAATAACCCTACAGAAAAGAAAAAAAGGACAAGATACGGACAAGTCACAGAAAAAAGGTGCAAATGGCCCTTATTTCAATTCTATTTCTAGAAATCACTTGTAAAGACACAATTTTCTGCCTATACTACCCAAAGCAATCTATACATTTGGTGCAATCCTTATTAAAATACCAGTAGCATTTTTCACAGAACTAAAATAATCCTAAAATTTGTGTGGAACTACAGAGACCCTGAATAGATAAAGCAATCTTGAAAAAGAAAAGTGAAGCTGAAGGCATCACAATTCCACTTCAGGCTGTAGCCATCAAAACAGTATGGTAATGATGCAAAAATAGGTACATAGATCAACAGAACAGAATAGAAAATCTAGATATGAACCCATAATTATATAGTGAATTAATCTTTGACAAAGAAGAAAGAATATCCAATGTGAAAAAGACAGTCTTTTCAACAAATGGCGTTGGGAAAACTAGATAGCAACATACAAAACAATGAAATTAAACTACTTTCTTACACCATAAACAAAAATAAATTCAGAATGGAAATAAAGACTTACATGTGAAACTAGATACCATAGAAATCCTAGAAGAGAACACAGGCAGTAATTTCTCTGACATTGTCCATAGAAACTTCTTTCTAGATATGTCTCCTGAAGGAAAGCAAAAAAAAAAAAAAAGGCAAAAATAAACTATTGGAACTACATTAATATAAAGAGCTTCTACATAGCAAAGAAAACAATCAACAGGGGATCCCTGGGTGGTGCAGCGGTTTAACGCCTGCCTTTGGCCCAGGGCGTGATCCTGGAGACCTGGGATCGAATCCCACGTCGGGCTCCCAGTGCATGGAGCCTGCTTCTCCCTCCATCTGTGTCTCTGCCTCTCTCTCTCTCTCTCTCTCTCTATCATAAATAAATAAAAATTAAAAAAAAAAAGAAAACAATCAACAAAACTAAAACAATCAACCTACGGATTGGGAAAAGATATTTGCAAATGACATATCAAATAAAGGGTTAGTATCCAAAATATATAAAGAACTTATAAAACTCAACAGTGAAAAATCAAATAATCCAACTAAAAAAATGGGCCAGAAGACATGAACAAACATTTCTCCAAAGAAGACATACGGATGGACAACAGATACATGAAAAGGTTCTCATCATTACTTAGCATCAGGGAAATGTAAATCAAAACTATGATGAGACACTTTATGCCTGTCAAAATGGCTAAAATCAACAACACAAGAAACAATAGGTTTCGGCAAGGATATAGAGAAAGGGGAACCCTTTTGTATTGTTGGTGGGAATGCACACTGGTGCAGCTACTCTGGAAAACAGTATAGAGCTTCCTCAAAAAGTTAAAAATAGAACCACCCTACAAACCAGCAATCACACTACTGGGTATTTACCCAAATAATACAAAAACATTAATTCAAAGGGATAGATCCATACCTATATTTATGGCAGCATTAGTTACAATAGCCAAGATATGGAAGCAACCCAAGTGTCCATTGATTGATGAATGAAGAGGATGTGATACACATACACACACACACACACACACACACACACACACACACACATTGGAATATTATTCACCCATAAAAAAGAATGAAATCTTGTCATTTGCAACATAGACGGAGCTAGAGAGTTTAAAGCTAAGCAAAATATGTCAGTCAGAGAAAGACAAATACCATATGATTTCACTCATATATGGACTTTAAGAAACAAAACAAATAAGCAAAGAGGAAAAAAAAAAACAAACCAACAAACAGACTCAAGTACAGAGAACAAACTGATGGTTACCAAAAAGAGAGGGGGGGGAGTGAGTGAAATAGGAGATGAGGAGTAAGTAGTGCACTTGTAATGAGCACCAACTAATTAAAATAAAAACTTAAAAAATAAAAATAAATTTGAAAAATAAAGACACATTTTTAAATACAAGAAAAGATGTATTTCAACAGAAAACTATTGAAAGAACTAATAATAATTAGGAAATGGTTGGAAAATCTAGGGCCTATCAACATAAAGTGTTATGTGACCATATGAAAAAAGAGAACTAGTGCCTGTGCCTGGTGCCTCACTCTTAGTTTTGGCTCAGGTCATGATCTGAGGGTCAGGAGATCGAGCCCTATGTTGGGCTCCACACTGGGCATGGAGCCTGCTTGAGATTCTCTCTCTCTCTCTTTTACCCTCTCCCCTACCCACTGGCTGTCTCAGTTGGAAGAACCTGCAACTCTGTCTCAGGATGGTGTTGAGCCCCATGCTGGGTATAGAGATTACATACATACGTAAACAAACAAAATTGTTTTCTGCCATTCTAGTCTTGTAATGTTAATTGTAAACTTACTTATTGAGAGAGAAAAATAAACCCATGTGTGTTTAAGCTAGAGTTGGATTTTCTGTTGAATGTGGCTTGAAGCAAACTTCAACTATAGAAGAGATGATAGTAACACCTGCTTCTTAGGACACTGATAAAAAATGTAGAAAGCACTCAGTGAATGTTAGCTTTAAAAGGCAGACAAATCTGACTTAATATTAAGAACAACTTTTCTTAGGTACAATTAGTACATAGAAAAACACAATCAACTTCCTCTACAACTTTTTTTAAGGTTTATTTATTCAGCTTAGAGTGTATGAGCATGAGCATGAGGAACTGAGGGAGAGAAAATCTCAAGCAGAACCCATGCTCAAATGAAACCCAACACAGGGCTTGATCTCACAACCCTGAGATCAGGACCTGAGCTGAAACCAAGAGTTGGATGCTCAACTGGCTGCACCACCCAGATGCCCCCCTCTACAACTTTAATATAAGTTACCCTGCAACCTGACAGGTATAGAAGTAATCCACCAAGTTCATAGGTTTTTATTTTATTGTACTTCTTAACCTACCAGTTATAGATAGTCTTTCATATGTATGAAATATTACATTATAAATATAAAAAATGTAACAGTAAAAATGAAAAGATCCATATTTCTTCAAAAAGATAACTGGATAAAAATATAGATGTTCCAAGATACAGGAAAAACTAAAAAAATATATAATAATTTGTTACTATTAAGTAGATCAGAAAAACAATAGAGAAATCAATGAAACCAAAAGCTGGAGATCAGAGAAAAAATAATAAATTTGATAAGGCTTTAGCCAGACTGATCAGGAAAACAAAAAGAAATAACACAAATTACCAATATCAATAAGAGAGTTGGCATTAGTATAGTTTCTAGAGATATTAAAAGGATGAAAAGGAAAATACCATGGACAATACTTTGGTAATTTTAGTAAAAATAGAGAAATTCCTTAAAAGGTACAAAATATTAAGACTCACTCAAGAAGAAATAGGCAATATGAATAGCTCTATATCCATTTTTTAAAAGATTTTATTTGTTTATTTATGAGAGACACATAGAAAGAGGCAGAGACATAGGCAGAGAGAGAAGCAGGCTCCCTGCAGGAAGTCTGATACAGGACTCGATCCCAGAACCCCAGGATCACTACCTGAGCCAAAGGCAGATGCCCAACGTCTGAGCCACCCAGGTGCCCCATAACAATTTTTTTTTAGTGAATTTGTAGTTTAAAATCTTCTTATAAAGAAAATCTCCAGTCTTCACTGGCAATTTCTTTTAAACATTTAAAGGAAGAAAGAGTATGACTTCGAAACAAATTCTATCAAAAAATTGAAGAGTAGAGAATTCTACTGAACCTATTTTATGAGGCAAGTATTTTCCTGATATCATAACCAAAGACATTACAAGAAGAGAAAAATACAGATCAATATTTTTCATGACCATAGACACAAGAATTAAAAAATCTATATGCTAAAGTTTTAATCAAACCCACAAATATAAAAAGTTGATATATAATATATAAGGATATGTATATTAAAGAAATATAGAACGGAACTTCCTCAGCTTGATAAAGGGCATAGACCAAAGCAAACTTACAGCTAACATCATAATTAACAGTCTAAGACTGAATAGGAGATTGATTAAGATCAAGAACAATAAAAGGACTTCAGTCTACTATCCAGAATTTTACTAGAGGTTCTTGTCATTGCAATAATGCAAGACAAAGAAATAAGTAATCTAGATTAGAAAAAAAAAGTAAAACTGCCTTTATTTAAAAACATGATTGGGGTACCTGGGTGGCTCATTTGATTAAGTGCTGACTCTTGATCTCAGCTCAGGCCTTGATCTCAGGACCACGAATTCAAGCCCTATATTGGGCTCCATGCTGGGTGTGGGGCTTATTTAAAAATAAATAAGTAAATAAAAAATAAAAATAAAAACAACATGATCATCCATGTAAGAAATCCAGTGGAATCTACAAAGAAGCTAACATAACTAATGAGTTTAGCAAGGATGCAGAATGCTACAGTATCAGTACACAAAAATCAATTGTATTTTATGTAATAACCAAAGACAACTAGAAATTGAAATTTTTAAATACCATTTATAAAACAATTAAATTTTTTTAAATACTTAGGGAGAAACCCAACAAAGATGTACAAGGCCTATACACTGAAAACCACCAAACACAACTGAAAGAAATTAAAGATGATCTAAATAAGTGGAGAAATATACCTTGTTTATGGGTCAGAAGATGCAGTATGGTAAAGATGTCCATTTTCTCCAAGTTGGTATATAGATTTTGTATAATACCAGTCAAAATCCCCAGCTGATTTTAAAATTTATACAGAAATGCAGAGGACTTAGAATAGCCAAAAAATTTTGGAAAAAAAAAAAGAACATCAGAAGCCTCTACCACCTACTTTTAAGATTTACTATAAAGTTACATTTATGTGGGGATGCCTGGGTGGCCCAGGTGTGATTCTGGAGTCCCAGGATCGAGTCCCATATCAGGCTCCCTGCATGGGGCCTGCTCTCCCTCTGCCTATGTCTCTGCCTCTCTCTGTGTGTATCTTATGAATAAAAAAATAAAATATTTTTAAAAAAGATTACATTTATGTAGACAATATGGTATTTCCATAAAGAGACATGTATTTGCAGTGAAATAGCATACAGAGTTCAGAAACAGATTTAATCATATATACATAAATGATTATTTACAAGAATGCAAAGGTAATTCAGTGGGAAAAGGATAGTCTTATCAACAAATGGTACATATACAACTGCGTATCCATATGCAAAAAAAAAATAAAATAAAATGAGGCAGTACAAGATAGCAGCATAGGAACCCCTGAATTCATCCCTTCCCAAGGAAACACAGAATCTACACATCTACATATATAGCAATTCCTCCTGAAGAACTGAGGGCTAACTGAACAGCTTCTGTACAACAGATGATTGGGAAGTCACAGAGAAGGGTAAGAGAGATGACAACACAGTAATTATGGTAATATCCTCAGGCAGCAACCCGAAGCAGCAGGGCTATCAATGAGTCATTGCCACACGGACTCCACCTCTCTGGGCACAGTAAGACACAGCAGTTACAAGGACAACTAGGAAGTTAAAGAAATCTATATACTAACTCTAGAGCATCTGCCAAACTAGAAACTGCTGGAACTCTCTCTCTCTCCTGGGTCAGGGGTTCTAGCAACTGCTATTTTTTACATTCCCTCTACACCTTGATAGCACAGAGGAAACATGATCCAGGAGCTCTAGCAGAACTAGTAGGGCCACCCCAGATTGCCCTGAGCCCTTGGCCCATACCAACCCCAGCTATCCACCCCACCCCCACCCCACCAGGCAGCTGAGTACAGCCTGCTTTAGTCCCTCCCCACACACACCCTTGTTGGTCCACTCCAATTCCAGCCCTCAAGCCAGAAACAGCAAATCTATAGAAACACAAAGTAGATTAGTGGTTGCCTGGAGCTAAGGATAGAAGCAGGTGTTTTTAAGGTGATGAAAATTTCCTAATGTTGGACTGTGGTTATATATAACTCTGTAAATCAAAATTCATTGAACTGTACATTCAAAATGGATGCATTTTAAGGCATGTAGTTTATACTTCAATAAAGCTGTTTCTTTAAAATATTTTAAAATAAATGAACATACATATATCATATGATCTAGCCATTTCACTCATAAGTATATACCCAAAATAAATAAAAGAATATCTCCATACAAAGACATGAATATTCATATCTGTTTTTTTAATAACAGTAAAAAACTGGAACCCAAATATCCATCCACTGGAATGATAAAAGAAATGGATAAAGAAACTACAGTGTATCTATACAATAAAATTATTCCTCACCAATAAAAACAAACTATTGAGATTCACTTCAACATGGATAACTCTCAAAATAATTAAGCTGAGTGAAAGAGCTGGATTAAAAAGAAGAGTGCATACTAAATGATTCTATTTATAAAAAATTTAGATTATGCAAGTTAATCTATAGTAATAGCACATTAGTGGTTGAGGGTAGGAGTACATGGGAGCATGTACAAAAGAAAGGAGTAATAACAATAGGGTAAAAGGAAACTTCTGGGCATGACTGACATCCTCACTATCTTGACTGTACTATGGTGGTGTCTCAGGAGCACTCATATTTCAAAACTTATCAAAATGTCCATCTTAAATTATGTTTATTGACTGTCTATTAAGTTTCAATAAAACTGTCAGAATGTTTAAAGATATTTAATAGGCATTACAGTATCAGTAATTAATAACTGTATTTTTATAATGTTTTAGCTTATTCAGTTTCTTATTGATCTGTCCTTATAGTTATTTACCACTGACTGCTTAAAATATATGATTAACTGAATTAATAAAAACTGTAATAGAATAAAGTAACCCACCAAATGAAGTTGCATGTTGAAATTTTAAAAAACAAACAGTTTTCAGTTGCCAGACCCAGGCTGGAAAGTCATGGCCTTAGATTTATTAGTAAGTTACTTTTAACATCATTCAGCCCCTGTTTCAGTCAATGAAGTGGGATGACAGTAAGACGTTCCTCATAGACCTGTTTTGATTATTAAAGGTAATACAATGAAGATGCCTTATTACCATGCCTGGTGTCTCATACAAGCTCAATAAATGACTATGTCTTTTCTCACTTGTAAGCCATAATCTGGATGGTAGAAGCATTTAACTAAATAAAACTGTTTCTAAGCAATTATCTGAAGACTGTGTAAACAGGAGGTAGGGAAGGGGAAACTGGGTGATTTTCAAGAATTAGACAGTATTTATTCAAAACTTTGGCAAACAAGAACTTCTGTCCCTACAAAGATATACTTAACAATGTAGGTATTTCACAGCCTAGCTGAAATAGCCCTTCAAACTATTGCCCTCCTCCAAAAGCTAACAGTTGTTATCATTGGGTGAGTGGAGTCATGGACAATTTTCATTTTTATCTTGGTAGCTATTTGCATTATCTGAAAGCATTTTAACAACAAAGATAATGAGAAAAATAGTTATTTCCATTTTGAAAATAAAATTGTTTGAAAAAAATTAATTAAAAAAAAAAAAACACTTTGTACCTACCGGGGGAAAAAAGTTAAGAAGGAAAAAAATAATTGTTGGCAAGGATGTGAAAAAATTGAGACCTTCACACAATATTTATGAAAAGATAAAATGGTACAATCAATGTGGAAAATGGTTTATTGATTCCTCAAAAAGATACTATGACCCATATTCTACTCCTAGGTGTAGACCAAAAAGAAATGAAAACATTCACACACACACACACACACAAAAAACCTCCTACCAAATGTTTGTAGCAGCCTTGTTTATAAATAGTCCAAAAGTAGAAACAATTGATAATAATCACACAATGGAATATTATTCAGCTTCAAAAAGGAGTAGTAGTAGTCCTACTATAGTAGTGGTCATGTCCCAGCTTGGATTCATGAAGAATTTAAAAACTTCTATTTTTAGTGTATTAAGAGAAACAAGTACAGCATGTTCACATATTCTGACATTTTACTTAAAACAAAAATCACACTGAACTTTACAGGGGAAGAAATCAGTCAATTATCACTACAATCTTAAAGAGGTGGGTGGTATGTAACCCGAGAGGAGCTTCTTATACTCTCATACAGTTTGATTCTTGTCTATGATGTTATCTCTTCTTCCTGTATCTATAGCTAAAGCTTCAAGGGGTAAAATGTTAGATATCAACATTGCCCTACTCAGAATAGTGTGAAGAAGTCTCTTAAGAGCTTTAGGATTTCTGTTCTTTGGTTCATCTTAGAGCACGGACCTTCCTGGAAATAATGCCAATGAAATATCAATGAAAAAAAGTTTACCAGAAGAAAAAAAAATCAGATATGGCACTTGCAAATATCTTTTCCCATTCTGTTAGTTGCCTTTCAGTTTTGTTGATTATCCCTTCATTGTGCAGTATACTTGACTCTGTATATTGTACACCTGAAACTAACACTCTATGTTAACTAACTGGAATTTAAACAAAAACATTAAACATTTTTTTAAAAATTAAAATGACCCTGCTTAGAACTAGTAAATTGGCTAGTATGCCACCACTAGAACAAGTAATAGAGTAGGAATTAAATGTTATAAATATGAAGATTAAGACTCAGAGGGATTAAATGTTGCCTCTGTTCCCTTTAGATCTGGTGTGGTCACTAGGAATAAAAACTTTCTCAAAGTTGCTCAACAAAAAAACTTGTATTGGTTCACATTTTTGAGAGAGAATCAGATTGCCCCAGCATATCTACCTGTCAAGGTGTTCTTGATTGCTGGTCCATTCAGCTATGGTCATGGAGTCACATTAACATAATATAAATACAAACATCTTCATCAGGGGCTACCATGGAAACAGCAGAAAAGTGGGTTGTAGACATCTCAGAACACATCTCCTACTTTATGCCAGACCCACAATCAGTGAGTGATGGAGCCAGAGAATCCAATGAGAAAGAAAATTCAAAAGACCTCATGCCTAAACAATCAAGATTAACTCCTAGATATTGAGCCTGAGACACTGGGGAAAATGATGCTCTCAGAAACAGAAATGAGGAGGTGGGAAACAGGAAAGTGGTAAGGAAGAGAATGAGTTTGCTGGTATGGGTTGAGTGTGAGCTGAAATGACCATGATAAGGAAATACAGCCAGAAATAAAAATGGTGTAGTCCACAACCTCAAGTATAGTTGGTGATCAAAACATTAATTGTCTTCTATATGTCATCCCTTGATTCAACTTCTGCCTCTTATACTTTTCCTTTTTTTTAAGTTTTCAAGTATAACATTTTATTTATTTTTTAATGTAGATTTTATTTATTTGTTTGTTTGCTTACTTATGTATATTTTTTAATTGGAGTTCGATTTGCCAACATATAACATAACACCCAGTGCTCATCCCATCAAGTGCCCCCTTCAGTGCCTGTCATCCAGGCATTCTTTTTTTTTTTTTAAGATTTTATTTATTTATTCATGAGAGACACAGTGAGACAGAGACATAGGCAGAGGGAGAAGCAGGCTGCCAAAAGGGAGCCTGATGTGGGACTCCGTCCCCGGACCCAGGATCACGCCCTGAGCCAAAGGCAGATAGATGCCTATATGCCTTTCTGGGACCCACTGAGCCACCCAGGCATCCCTCTATTCATTCTTAATAGACAGTCCTACTGTCATATTAAGGTTCAAACACAGTCTCAATTCAGTAATTAGAATGTCCAGTTCAGCAAAATTGTCAAATCTCTGAACTTATTAGCATCACATCTTCTTCCCACCCCTACTCTTCCTACCCCAAACCCAAATCCTGCTTCAGGCTAGAATCCTGTCTAGAGGAAAGGGGCTTGGGTCTTCTGCTCAAATTCTCCTTCACTTGCCACCTGAAGATTTGCTCTCCCTAAGGATTAAAGTTTGGTGAGGAAATGGAGAACCAAGGGAATGCAGAAGACAGGAAAGGTAGAGATATAAAACAATTCTTTATAGTTGGGTGGCTTTGAGCTTGTCAGGTTTAGCAGGCAATTAAAGCTGATATCCCTGAACCAAACTGGCATATGATTAAAGTTGATGCTTTCTTTCAAAGGGCAGCTTTAAAAATCCCCTGTTGGCTCCTCTCTCTTGCTGCTCTCCTGAAAAGGCTAGAGGGTTATAAGAGTTGTAACATATTACAATTTCTTCCTCAGCCCCCCATCATTAGCTGATACACCTTCATCCTCTTTCCACTGGGGTCTCCTTATCCTCTCCCAAATGTACCCTTGATGGCTTTCTTTGCTGCATGACACCTTCTGGTCCATAAGAAACACTGACATTTATTATGGATCATTCTGAACACATCATAAGTTTTAGAAAATGATCTAGGAATAGAATAATGAGACTCCATCAGATAGTTCAACAATTGCCAATTATCCTCTGTTCTTGACACTTTGGGGGAGTAGTTAAGGTAGCAGAGTAGTAGGAGGACCCCAGGCTTGCCTCATCCCTCAAACATAGCTAGAACAACATCGAGTTATTTTAAACACCTAGGAAATTGATCTGGGGATTAAGAGAACAATCTGCACAATTAGAGGGAGAGAATATAGGAGGTACAAGGTGTGGAGACATGAATCAGAGAGAAAAACTGCAGTACTGTGGAGGGGAGGGAGCCCTTTTTCATGGAGAGAGGATAGAGTAAAAGAGAGAAGGGGAGAGAGAACAGCAGTTCCTCAGGTTCACCCTAGAAAGACACTCTCTCAAAACTATTGACTGGGGAATCAAGAGGAACTGACTATTGCAAGTTTTTACAAACAGTGGAGCTCAAATTTTGAGGTTTTAGAAGTTCACACCATTCCTTAGAGTCAAGCCAGGCAGGCAGTGGTGTTCCCTGGGAGAGGGAGGATGGAGCCCCAGGAGCAGAGAGCAAACAACGTGTTGTAGGGATCCCATGGGTCACATTGGGAGAGAACATTCTCCTTCTTGGAGCACATTTGGGAGAGGGTATGTTCCCTCTCCAAGGACAAAAGACCCCCTGGGCGCAAACGAGCAGCCATTCATCAGCAAGAGACAGAAGCATGCACAGAGGGCCGATAACCTGGTTGCAGTTTTTCACTGTACTTTACCCTAAACTCCAAGCACATGCATAGCCATGCAACGGCCTTTCTGGGACAAAATGGCATCAGATACAGCGCTGGGAGGCTATCCTCTAGAGAAGGGGAACAGGTCCACACTTTGCTGGGTCCTTTAAGATTTGGAGTGTTGAATCCCAGCCCAGGACCAAAGATAAAACACAGGAGAACTGTGGCCCTAGGCATGCCATTGGCCTGGGCACAGGCAGGTTGAAAGCAGGCATCTGACAGAGGCTTGGGACACAAGAGAGGAGATGTTCTCTTTTCTGTGAGTGCTTCCTGAACAGCAGTAGGTGGATCTCCCCTCCCTGGGACATCATCTTCCTCCCACCCACTAGCACAGTCAGACTTCAGTTACAACACAGCGCCCCCAGTGGAGGCTGGAGACACTTACACCATACCCTGCTCCCCTGTACCCAGGAGGGCATCATTTACAGAGGTCTGTGAGACAGGAAAACTGGCCTCTCCCCTAGAGGACCAGCACCAGACACTTCCCCCTCCTCCAGCCCCCAGCCTGAAGCATCAAGTCTACTGAACATAGAGTGCTCCATCACTCTATGTTCACTAAAGTATCAGCTTTAGTTCTGATGGAAATAGGACTATTTTTTTTGTTTTGTTTTGTTTTTTTCCCCTTTAGAATCAGGCTTATAGTTTCTTGTTCATTTGTTGGTTTGTTTTTTAATTTCCTTTTCTCTCTCACTTTTTTTTTTTTTTTTTATCAGGCTTCGCTTTTCTCTCATTTTTTCTTTCTTTCCTTCTTTTTCTTTGAAATCAGGCTTATAGTTTTTTGTTTGTCTGTTTGAAGCTTTTGTTCCTTTTCCTTTTTTCTTTTTTTGGATCAGGCTTCCCCCCCCCCCCCCCCCCCCCCCCGCCCCCGGGCTTATTTTAACAAACAAATCAAAGCACGTCTTGCTAAGGATCCAAACACTTCCCACTGCAAGCAAGGAGGAACTCTGCAGATGACTGACCTGTTGGGAAAAAGCAGCCAAAACACAACAGCAGAGTGCACACAGCATACACCAGAAACGCTTCCTGAAGTGCTAGGTCCTGGAGAGTATATGACCCCTTCTTAATATTACTGTCAGGAGCAGGAAACATAACAAGCTTTCATAACATGTAAAAGACAGAAACCTAGACAAAACGACAAGACAGAGGAATTCTCCCCAACAGAAAGATCAAGAAGAAACCACAGAGAAGAGAATTGCTCTAAACAGATATTAACAATATATCTGAATAAGAATTTAGAACAGCAGTCATAAGAATACTAATTGGGCTTTAAAAAAGGCATAGAAGACATCAGAGAAACCCAGGCTGCAGAGAAATCCTTGCTAACTAAAGAAGAGAGAAAGAAAACTCTATCAGATTATGAATATAGACTTAAGGAACTCAGCAACTCCATAAAACACAATAACATATGTATCATAGGAATTCCAGAAGAAGAAGAGCAGGAAAGGGGGGGCAGAATGTTTATTTGAATAAATTGTAGCTGAGAACTTCCCTACTCTGGGGAAGGAAATAGGCATTCAAGTCCAAAAGGTACAGGGAACTCAAAATCAATAAAAATAGGTCAACACCAAGACACAGTGAAACCTGCAAAATACAAAGAGAGAATTCTAAAAGCAGCTAGGAACAAAAAATCCTTAACCTACAAGGGTAGACACATAAGATTAGCAGCAGGCCTCTCCACAGAAACTTGGCAGGCCAGAAGAGAATAGCAGGATATATTCAACATGCTAACTAGGAAAAATATGCAATCACGAATACTTTATCCAGCAAGGCTGTCATTTAGAATAAAAGGAAAGATAAAAGCTTCCATGACAAGCAAAAACTAAAGGATTTCATGAAC
This sequence comes from Vulpes lagopus, assembly GCF_018345385.1. Lineage (NCBI taxonomy): Eukaryota > Metazoa > Chordata > Mammalia > Carnivora > Canidae > Vulpes > Vulpes lagopus. The sequence goes on along the minus strand of NC_054830.1, from coordinate 105,243,576 downwards.
ACTAAACCAGCTCTGCAAGAAATAATATTAAATATTCCCTTTGAGTGGGAAAGAGAAACCAAAAGCAAGACTAGAAAGGAATGGAGATAATCCATAGGAACAGTGACTTCATGGGTAATACAATGACACTAAATTCATATCTATCAATAATTACTCTGAATGTAAATGGGACTAGATGCTTCAATCAAAAGACATAGGTATCAGAATGGGTAAAAAACAAGACCCATTGATATGCTGCTTACAAGAGACTCATTTTAGACCCAAAAATACCTCCAGTAAGCTGGAGTAACCATCCTTATATCAGACAAACTAGATTTTAAACCAAGACTATAATAAAAAAAAATTAAGAAGGTCACCATATCATAATAAAGAGTCTATCCAACAAGGAGACCTAGCAACTTTAAATATTTATGACCTCAACTTGGAAGCAGCCAAATATATTAACCAATTAATAACAAACTTTAAAAAATTCATTGATAATAATACAATAATAATAGAGGATGTTAATACCCCACTCACAGCAATGGACAGATCATTTAAGCAGAAGGTCAACAAGGAAACAAGGGCTTTGAATGACACATTGAACCAGATGGACTTCACGGATATATACAGAACACTTCATCTGAAAGCAGCAGAATACACATTCTTTTCAAATGCACACGGAATGTTCTCCAGAATAGACCACATACTTGGTCACAAATCAGACCTCAACCAGTACAAAGACTGAGATCATACAACACATATTTTTAGACCTCTGTTCTTATTTAGTTGATTCCCCAATCCAACTCCATTAAAATGTTGATGTTGCTGGAGTATTAAAGGACATCATTTCTCCTGTGAATACTTTAGTATCTGTTCTTTCTGAATTCATTGTTCCATGGTTTCATCTTTCTTTCTCCAACCCCTCCTATAACCCTTCTCCACACATATCTATACACACACATTCCATTAACACTATTCTAATAAGGTAACATAAAATACCTCCAAAATGACAAATCCAATATTCACTTTTCAGTTTCTTTCTATTGCATAGTCTTTTTTTACTTGGGCTCCTATGATATATTTCCCTTGGTTTTGTTCCAATTTCTATTACAACTCTTCTTGGCTGCCTCTATGCCCTTTTTCTCTCTGCCATCTCAAGTATTTGTGTCCTATATACACATATTTGGTCCACTTTCTCAGATAAACAAAGGCTGAGATCTCTAGACCCAGGCTTAGAATGCCAAGTCTGGGTATCTGAATCATTTAAGAAACACAGGGCACTTTTCTCTACAAGAATGGGATGGTAATCTGACTGCCAGCTGAATTTACAGCCAGGATGATTGTCCAAACCCATTGTCAATAGAAGGATGTGTGTGTGTGGAGGGAGAGAGAGAAAGAGAGAGAGAGAGAGAGAGAGGTGGGTGCAAGGGAGATAACAGGCTGTGAGATGAAAAGCAAAAGAGAATAAGAGGGCTTTAGTCCAGAGAAGCTCCCTAAGAAGAAAATTATTGATGAAGTGGGACTTCCCACATGTGCTGATAAATCATAAAATCTGAAATTCCATGTGCTGCCTTGAGAGAGTTCCAAAGGCTTATCATGAGTTCCCTTGCTCCCCACCCAGATATCTCACCTATCAACCCAGCTAACAACACCCTACATGGTCCTCAACCTAATTGGTTTCATCTCTTTGCCAGCCTGAGTTATTATTCAAACAAACCACATCCTCCAACAGGGTTAAAGGGTCACCTCACCCTCTCATCGTTATAAATCCTGCCTCCCATAGCCCCTGCTGGTTCACTCTGCTCCCAAGAGAAACCCCTGTGGGTCCTGCCTGGTATATGGTGTCCTGCTTTCCCCAAGCTATAAGCATATGTGACTAATAAACAGCTGCCAATCTCATCCAGTCACATCAGGTGTTGTGTATTCAACTATTTTATACTACCTTAGGCAAAGGATCACCACCCCCCTTTCAATAACAGAGTAACTAGAAGGTAGTCAGAACACCTGGCAGCCTGTAGCTGGTTGGGAAGGGAATGGTTATCAAGACCTCAAGGAATTTCGGGCATTTGACCCTTTCATTCTTCACTCCATATTGCCACCCCCCAACTCAACCCCACCCCACCCAAAACCATTAGGATTTAGCTAAACCCAAGGGTTTAGCTATTCTTTTATGGACTGATAACTCTTTAGACCATATATTTTTCTGAGTACAGGCCAACTGTGCTTCCTACTGCCTATGGGACACTAGATGTGCCTTAGATTCTTCAAACTCAACACAACCAAATGTATTATTTTCCTCTATCTCAGCAACAAAGGCACTCTTATCCCTTCATCTCTGCTTTACCAGCATGTAACACAATGCCTGGCACTTCCAATATTTTTTATTTAAATTTTAGTTAGTGAATATACAGTGCAACATCAATTCTGGAGTTCATCACTTACATACAATACTCACTGCTCATCACAAGTGCCCTCTTTAATAGCCATTACCCTCCCCCCATCCACCTCCATTCATCAACACTGTTTGTTCATTATCCTTAAGAGTCTCTTATGGTTTTTCTCTCTCCTTTTTTCCTTTTCTCCCTTCCCATATGTTCATCTGTTCTCTTCCTTAAATTCCACATATGATGAGATCATATGGTATTTGTCTTTCTCTGACTTATTTCACTTAGCATAATACACACTTCTTTATCCATTCATCAGTCAATGGGCATTTGGGCTCTCTCCATAGTCTGGCTGTTGTTTATAATGCTGTTATAAACATCAGGGTACATGTACCCCTCCAAATCTGTATTTTTGTATGCTTTGGGTAAATGCCCAGCAATACAAATGATGGATCATAGGGTAGTTCTATTTTTAACTTTTGGAGTAACTTCCATGCCATTCTTCCAGCCATTCTCCATTCCATGGCTGCACCTGTTCGCATTCCCACCAATAGTGCAAGAGGATTCTCCTTTCTATACATCCTTGCCCGTACCTGTTTCTTGTGTTGTTAATTATAGCCATTCTGACAGGAATGAGGTGATATCTCATTGAAGTTTTGATTTGTATTTCCTTGATGATGAGTAATGTTGAGCATCTTTTCCTATGGCTGTTAGCCAGCCAGATGTCTTCTATTTCTAATAATTCTTTATTAAGTACATGAAGGAGTGAGTCAAGCTTCCATGACTTGGTTTGCTCCTTCCTGCTACTTATTGCTCTGTACCTCTAGTTCAGAGGTTCCCATGTATTAACATGCATATGGATCATTTGGGAATTTTGTTAAAGCAGGAATTCTTGAGCCCCAGTCAGAGATTCTGATTCAATAAATCAAAGTGGAACTCATGAAGTTGTATTTCTAACAAATTAATTGTGATGGCAATGTTGCTAGTCAGAAAATCATATCTTAAAATCAATTTTCCAATTCATACAAGTGCATGGTCATTGATGACCTATTTTTGGGATTTTTTTCTCTGCATGATTATTCTTTCTTATAGCAAGAAAGAATTGGGTCTCTGATAACTGTTTTGCCTTGAATTCTGATACCTGAATTGTCTGTCTACCAGATTTCTCATTTCTACTGGCCAACCTTGCTACACTTTGAACTTTCCTAATTCTCCCTCCTTGCCTAGATCAAAGGCCTTAAGCTGCTCTCTGTTCAGTCCTCACATTAAACCTAACATTTATAAAGGTTGAAGTCCAAAGAGATGTCAGTATTATATAATGCCAAATTTATCAAAGACCAAAATATCGATTTTCTGCTTAAGGTACAATGTGTGATCAAAGCTTTCCTAAAACAGTGAGTCTAAAAAGAAAGATATCATTCTGTGCCAACCACAATTGCATAACATTCCAGAAACCACAAAATTAATCAATAAAAACTGCAGTGGATTGTGGGTTACCTTTGTGTCAGACCTCCATAGTAATGGAAGCATGATGGACAGCAAAGAGCATGAATTTTGGCTCTAAAAAGATCCTGGTTCTAATCTTAATTTCTGCCTTCTATGGGACCTCATGCTGCTCTATAGCTCAGTGTCATAATTTGTAAAATATGACTAATGTATATCCCAGATAGGGATCTTGATAACATCAACTAAAGAAATGGTTGTAAGCACCTAGCACAGTGTCTGGACTATACTGAGATCAACAAAAGTTAATCCTATCTCTCCCTTCCACATGCATTCGTAATTTGATGCCCAGTAGAACTTTTTTTCTCCTCCAGGAAGGCCTGCTTTTCAAAAAAAAAAAAAAAAAATCACACTCAAGGAAAACAAAACTGGTTAAATCAGGTCAAAACATTGCAGTTGAACGGGATCGTCCTATAGAAGTACTTTGTAAAATTAAACATAGACAAGAAGAAAACTAAATATGTTTCTGCTTTTTGCTGCTGATAACATACTACTATTGTATCATACCGGCTTTTGCTCCTATTAAAAGAATGATTGAATATTATCTAAGCAAACACTTGGGAATTTTAGAATAAGCCTCCACTGACACATTACCTCTGTGACACAGTCTTTCTCAGTGAGAAGTCTTAACTATAGTATAGAATTTTAAGGATAATAGTATGAACTAATTCAGTATTCAGTTCCACACAAGTGTAACTTATTTAACAGGACTTTTTTTATTTTCCCCTGGATTATTACCAAGTCCCCATTGCTGGAAACAAAACAGGTAATTACCCAATATTTGAAATTCAGCTATTTGAACAAGTAATCTCACCTTTTCTCTTTAATGCAGAAGAGAACTGAGAAGAGATGGAAGTCATCTGTTTCACATTAAGCTTGTGAAGAAAAACAATCCACTCCCTTCATCTCCTGGAAACCAAAAGTAAACATTTCCCATAAAATCACTAATAAATTTTTGGAGCCAGCCAGAGGAGATTGACATTTAATTGCCTGGCTGATGCTAGCTCTACTATAGGCCCTGCCTTAGTACTGCTGAGCCAGAAAAGGCACACTTGGGAAAGAATGTAAGGATGATCACAATTAGAGCTTCGATGTGGAAGGAACTGGAGGGTATTATGCTGAGTGAAATAAGTCAATCAGAGAAGGACAAACATTATATGTTCTCATTCATTTGGGGAATATAAAAAATAGTGAAAGGGAATAAAGGGGAAAGGAGAGAAAATGAGTGGGAAATATCAGAGAGGGAGAAAGAACATGAGAGACTTCTAACTCTGGGAAACGAACAAGGGGTAGCAGAAGGGGAGGTGGGTGGGGGATGGGGTGACTGGGTGACGGGCACTGAGGGGGCACTTGATGGTGAGCACTGGGTGTTATGCTATATGTTGGCAAATTGAACTCCAATAAAAAATAAAATAAATAATAAATAAATAAATAATAAAAAAATAAAAAGAAAACTTTAAGACTTCCCCTTCAGTATTTGACAGAACAAGTTGACAAAGAAAAAAAAATTCAGTAAGGATATAGAAGACTGACAACACTGTTAACTAAATTGACCTGAATGACATTACAGAACACTACCCAACAACAGCAATATACACATTATTTTCAAGGCACATAGAACATTCACTAAGCAGGAAATAGAAAGGAATTGAAATCGGGGGAATTGAAACATCGGGGGGCAGGTGTCCCGGCGTTTCATTGCATCTGAATCTTTGGGGTAAATCCCCAACAGTGCAATTGCTGGGTCGTAGGGCAGGTCTATTTTTAACTCTTTGAGGAACCTCCACACAGCTTTCCAGAGTGGCTGCACCAGTTCCCATTCCCACCAACAGTGCAAGAAGGTTCCCTTTTCTCCGCATCCTCTCCAACATTTGTTGTTTCCTGCCTGGTTAATTTTCCCCATTCTCACTGGTGTGAGGTGGTATCTCATTGTGCTTTTGATTTGTATTTCCCTGGTGGCAAGTGATGCAGAGCATTTATCATGTGCATGTTGGCCATGTCTATGTCTTCCTCTGTGAGATTTCTCTTCATGTCTTTTGCCCATTTCATGATTGGATTGTTTGTTTCTTTGCTGTTGAGTTTAATAAGTTCTTTATAGATCTTGGAAACTAGCCCTTTATCTGATATGTCATTTAAATATCTTCTCCCATTCTATAGGTTGTCTTTTAGTTTTGTTGACTGTATCCTTTGCTGTGCAAAAGCTTCTTATCTTGAAGAAGTCTCAATAGTTCATTTTTGCTTTTGTTTCTTTTGCCCTCGTGGATGTATCTTGCAAGAACTTACTATGGCCGAGTTCAAAAAGTGTGTTGCCTGTGTTCTCCTCTAGGATTTTGATGGATTCTTGTCTCACATTTAGATCTTTCAACCATTTTGAGTTTATCTTTGTGTATGGTGAAAGAGAATGGTCTAGTTTCATTCTTCTGCACGTGTCCAAATTTCCCAGCACCATTTATTGAAGAGACTGTCTTTCTTCCAATGGATAGTCTTTCCTCCTTTATCGAATATTAGTTGACCATAAAGTTCAGGGTCCACTTCTGGGTTCTCTATTCTGTTCCATTGATCTATGTGTCTGTTTTTGTGCCAGTACCACACTGTCTTGATGACCACAGCTTTGTAGTACAACCTGAAATCTGGCATTGTGATGCCCCCAGCTATGGTTTTCTTTTTTAAAATTCCCCTGGCTATTCGGGGTCTTTTCTGATTCCACACAAATCTTAAAATAATTAGTTCTAACTCTCTGAAGAAAGAACATCCATGGTGTTTTGATAGGGATTGCACTAAATGTGTAAATTGCCCTGGGGTAACATTGACATTTTCACAGTATTAATTCTCCCAATCCATGAGCATGGAATATTTTTCCATCTCTTTGTGTCTTCCTCAATTTCTTTCAGAAGTGTTCTGTAGTTTTTAGGGTATACATCCTTTACCTCTTTGGTTAGGTTTATTCCTAGGTATTTTATGCTTTTGGGTGCAATTGTAAATGGGATTGATTCCTTAATTTCTCTTTCTTCAATCTCATTGTTAGTGTATAGAAATGCCATTGATTTCTGGGCATTGATTTTGTATCCTGCCACGCTACCAAATTGCTGTATGAGTTCTAGCAATCTTGGGGTGGAGGCTTTTGGGTTTTCTATGTAGAGTATCATGTCATCAGTGAAGAGGGAGAGTTTGACTTCTTCTTTGCCAATTTGATGCCTTTAATGTCTTTTTGTTGTCTGATTGCTGAGGCTAGGACTTCCAATACTATGTTGAATAGCAGTGGTGAGAGTGGACATCCCTGTCTTGTTTCTGATCTTAGGGGAAAGGCTCCCAGTGCTTCCCCATTGAGAATGATATTTGCTGTGGGCTTTTCGTAAATGGCTTTTAAGATGTCGAGGAAAGTTCCCTCTATCCCTACACTCTGAAGAATTTTGATCAGGAATGGATGCTGTATTTTGTCAAATGCTTTCTCTTCATCTAATGAGAGGATCATATGGTTCTTGGTTTTTCTCTTGCTGATATGATGAATCACATTGATTGTTTACGAGTGTTGAACCAGTCTTGTGTCCTGGGGATAAATCCTACTTGGTCATGGTGAATAATTTTCTTAATGTGTTGTTGGATCCTATTGGCTAGTATCTTTTTGAGAATTTTTGCATCCATGTTCATCAGGGATATTGGTCTGTAATTCTCCTTTTTTGTTGGGTCTTTGTCTGGTTTTGGAATTAAGGTGATGCTGGCCTCATAGAACGAATTTGGAAGTACTCCATCTCTTTCTATCTTTCCAAACAGCTTTAGTGCATTGGTGGTATAGTGGTGAGCATAGCTGCCTTCCAAACAGCTTTAGTAGAATAGGTATGATTTCTTCTTTAAATATTTGATAGAATTCCCCTGGGAAGCCATCTGGCCCTGGACTCTTGTGTCTCGGGAGGTTTTTGATGACTGCTTCAATTTCCTCCCTGGTTATTGGCCTGTTCAGGTTTTCTATTTCTTCCTGTTCCAGTTTTGGTAGTTTGCCGATTTCCAGGAATGCGTCCATTTCTTCTAGATTGCCGAATTTATTGGCGTAGAGCTGTTCATAATATGTTTTTAAAATCGTTTGTATATCCTTGGTGTTGGTAGTGATCTCTCCTTTCTCATTCATGATTTTATTAATTTGAGTCTTCTCTCTCTTCTTTTTAATAAGGTTGGCTAATGGTTTATCTATCTTATTAATTCTTTCAAAGAACCAACTCCTGGTTCTGTTGATCTGTTCCACAATTCTTCTGGTCTCGATTTCGTTGAGTTCTGCTCGAATTTTAATTAACTGTCTTCTTCTGCTGGGCGTAGGGTCCATTTTCTGTTTTTTCTCTAGCTCATTTATGTGTAAGGTGAGCTTTTGTATTTGAGTTCTTTCCAGTTTTTGAATGGATGCTTGTATTGCCATGTATTTCCCCCTCAGGACTGCTTTTGCTGCATCCCAAAGATTTTGAACGGTTGTATCTTCATTCGCATTAGTTTCCATGAATCTTTTTAATTCTTCCTTAATTTCCTGGTTGACCCTTTCATCTTTAAGCAGGATGGTCCTTAACCTCCACGTGTTTGAGGTCCTTCCAAACTTCTTGTTGTGATTTAGTTCTAATTTCAAGGCATTATGGTCTGAGAATATGCAGGGGACAATCCCAATCTTTTGGTATCGGTTCAGACACGATTTGTGACCCAGTATGTGGTCTATTCTGGAGAAAGTTCCATGTGCACTTGAAAAGAATGTGTATTCAGTTGAGTTTGGATATAAAGTTCTGTAGATATCTGTGAAATACATCTGGTCCAGTGTATCATTTAAAGGTCTCGTTTCTTTGGAGATGTTGTGCTTAGAAGACCTAACGAGGGTAGAAAGAGCTAGATTGAAGTCACCAAGTATAAGTGTATTATTATCTAAGTATTTCTTCACTTTGGTTTTAATTGGTTTAAATATTTGGCAGCTCCCACATTCGGGGCATATATATTGAGGATTGTTAAGTCCTCTTGTTGGATAAATCCTTTAAGTATGAGATAGTGACCCTCTTCATTTCTCACTACAGTCTTCGGGGTAAATTTTAGTTTATCTGATATAAGGATGGCTATCCCTGCTTTCTTTTGAGGACCATTTGAATGGTAAATGATACTCCAACCTTTTATTTTCATGTTGTAGGTGTTCTTCTGTCTAAAATGAGTCTCTTATAGACAGCAAATAAATGGGTCCTGCTTTTTTATCCAGTCTGAAACCCTGCTCCTTTTGATGGGGTCATTAAGCCCATTCACGTTCAGAGTTACTATTGACATATATGAGTTTAGTGTCATCATGATATCTATTCAGTCCTTGTATTTGTGGATTGTTCCACTGAACTTCTTCTTAAAGGGGAATTTTAAGAGTCCCCCTTAAAATTTCTTGCAGAGCTGGTTTGGAGGTCACATATTCTTTCAGTTCCTGCCTGTCTTGGAAGCTCTTTATCTCTCCTTCCATTTTGAATGAGAGCCTTGCTGGATAAAGTATTCTTGGTTGCATGTTCTTCTCATTTAGGACCCTGAATATATCCTGCCAGCTCTTTCTGACCTGCCAGGTCTCTATGGAGAGGTCTGCTGTTACCCTAATATTCCTCCCCATAGAAGTCAGGGATTTCTTGTCTCTTGCTGCTTTAAGGATCTTCTCTTTATGTTTGGAATTTTCAAGCTTCACTATTAAATGTCGAGGTGTTGAATGGTTTTTATTGATTTTAGGGGGTATCTCTCTATTTCCTGGATCTGAATGCCTGTTTCCCTTCCCAGATTAGGAAAGTTTTCAGCTAGGATTTGTTCAAATACATATTCTGGCCCTCTGTCCCTTTCCGCGCCCTCGGGAACCCCAATTAAAGGTAGGTTTGTCTTCCTCAGGCTGTCGTTTATTTCCCTTAATCTGTCTTCATGGTCTTTTAATTGTCTGTCTCTTTTTTCCTCAGTTTCCCTCTTTGCCATCAACTTGTCTTCTATGTCACTCACTCGTTCTTCCACCTCGTTAACCCTTGTCGTTAGGACTTCTAGTTTGGATTGCATCTCATTCAATTGATTTTTAATTTCTGCCTGATTGGATCTAAATTCTGCAGTCATGAAGTGTCTTGAGTCCTTTATGGTTTTTTCTAGAGCCACCAGTAGCTGTATAATAGTGCTTCTGAATTGGCTTTCTGACATTGAATTGTAATCCATATTTTGTAACTCTGTGGGAGAGAGGACTGTTTCTGATTCTTTCTTTTGAGGTGAGGTTTTCCTTCTAGTCATTTTGCTCAGTGCAGAGTGGCCAAAAACAAGTTGTATTGGGAAAAGGAGAAAAAGAGAGAGAGAGAGAAGGAAAGAAAAGAGAAAAAGAAAAAAGGAAGGAAAAAAGAAGAAAAAGAGAAAGAAAAAGAAAGAAAGGGGAAAAAAGGGTGGGGGAAGCAATCTGAAATCAAAAAGAAAAAAAAACACGGGGGAGTATCTTCTGATTCTGTATACTTTAAGTCCCTTGGCTTCCCCTGGAACTTGTCCGTCTAGCTGGTCTTCTGAGGGAGGGGCCTGCTGTGCTGATTTTCAGGTGTTAGCACTTGGGGGAGCTGCTCTGCACCCTGCCTAGTGCAGGGCTCAGTGGGGGTTGTTTACCCCGTGAGGCCCCAGGAGTAAGAGCCCCAGTGGCGGCGGCCAGCTCTGGAGCCCTGGAGTCAGGTCCCGCAGTAACTCCGGGGCTCTCCGTCTGCAGGGCCTGGAGGCTCCGGGGCGGGGCCACTGATCTGCTCAGCTCCGGGCAGGAGCGTCCTTGCGGTCCTGGGCCCTCCCGGCCTCTGCCTGACCCGGGGGGACGCCGGAATCTGGGCTGTGTCCCGGCGCCCTGTGCTACGGTGCCTGCGCTGTTGGATTCGCCCGCTCCCGGCTGCCCAGCCGCCTCCGCGGAGCCACCGCCCGAGCCCCTCCGAGCTGCTCCGGGTCCCGCGGCGTGCTGCAGCCCTTAGGGAGCTCGGGGCACTCTCCTGCGCCCACTGCAGGTGCCTGTTATTGTCTCAGGGACCCCTCCTGGGTCCTGCTCTAACTCCCTGCGAGCCCCTTTCCGCCCGGGAAGGTTGGTGCAGCTCCTGCTCCTCCGGGACGGGGCTCTCCTGTCTTGGGGACACTCGCCCCGGCCTCAGCCCGGCTCCTCGCGGGGCCCCTCCCCCTTGGTTGCCTTTTGTTTCTTTCTTTTTTCCCGTCTTCCTACCTTGAGAGAAGCACGAACTCTTCTCACTGTAGCATTCCAGCTGTTCTCTCTTTAAATCTCAAGCCAAATTCATAGATTTTCAGGTTGATTTGAAGGTTATCTAGGTAATTTGGTGGGGACAGGTGACTTGGGGACCCTACTCTTCCGCCATCTTGCCCCTCCCTCCTGGTTTTCTTTTTCAATATTCCCCTGGCTATTAAGGATCTTTTCTGATTTCACACAAATCTTAAGATGATTTGTTCCAACTCTCTGAAGAAAGTCCAGATGGTATTTTGATAGGGATTGCATTACGTGTAAATTGTCCTGGGTAGCACAGATGTTTTCACAATATTTATTCTTCCAATTAATGAGCATGGAATGTTTTTCCATCTCTTTGTGTCTTCCTCAATTTCTTTCAAAAGTGTTCTGTAGTTTTTAGGGTATAGATCCTTTACCTCCTTGGTTAGATTTATTCCTAGGTATCTTATGATGCTTTTGGGTACAATTGTAAATGGGATTGACCTTAATTTCTCTTTCTTCAGTCTTATTGTTAGTGTATAGAAATGCCACTGATTCCTGGCCATTGATTTTGTATCCTGCCACATTGCTGAATTGCTGTATGAGTTCTAGAAGTCTTTTGGCTTTTCTATGTAGAGTATCATGTCATCTGCGAAGAGGGAGAGTTGACTTCTTTGTCAATTTGAATGCCTTTTATTCCTTTTTGTTGTCTGATTGCTGAGGTTGGGACTTCTAGTACTATGTTGAACAACAGTGGTGAGAGTGCACTATTGTGTTCCTAATCTATTGTGTTCCTAATCTTAGGGGAAAGGCTCTCAGTTTTTCCACACTGAGAATTATATTCACTGTGGGCTTTTCATAAATGACTTTTAAGATCTTGATAGATGTTCCCGTTATCCCTACACTATGAAGAGTTTTCCTTTAAAGATTTAATTTATTTATTCATGATAGACACAGAGAGAGAGAGGCACAGACACAGACAGAGGGAGAAGCAGGTTCCCATCAAGGAGCCTTATGTGGGACTTGGTCCCAGCTCCAGGACTCCAGGACCATGCCCTGAGCCAAAGGCAAATGCTCAACTGCTGAGCCACCCAGGCATCCCTGAAGAGTTCTGATCAGGAATGGAGGCTGTATTTTGTCAAATGCTTTCTCTGCATCTATTGAGAGGATCATGTGGTTCTTGTTTTTCCTCTTGTTGATATGATCTATTATGTTGATTGTTTGCGAGTATTGAACCAACCTTGCATCCCAGGGATAAATCCCTCTTGGTCATGGTGGATAATCCTCTTAATGTACTGCTGGATCCTATTGGGTAGTATCTTGGTGAGAATTTTTGCATCCATGTTCATTAGGGATATTGGTCTATAATTCTTTCTGGTGGGGTCTTTGTCTGGTTTTGGAATCAAGGTGATGCTGGCCTCATAAAACAAGTTTGGAAGTATTCCATCCCTTTCTATCCTTCGAAACAGCTTTAGTAGAATAGGTATTGTTTCTTCTTTAAACATTTGGTAGAATTCCCCTCGCAAGCCATCTGGCCTTGGAGTTTTGTGTCTTGGGAGATTTTTGATGACTGCTTCAATTACGAATTTGGCCTGAGATTTAAAGAATGAACAGCAGGAATGCTACAGAGAGAATTTGTGCTTCTAACAAGGTAGGAATATGGAAAGAAAAAAAGAATCAAGTAGGGAGAGGCCCCAAGGAGCCAGGCTAAAGCCGGACGGTGAAAGCCTCCAGGACAGGAAAGCTAAGTCTTGGCGAAGCAGGAACTTTAAAAATCTTCCCAGACAGAAAGGCGCTCACAGGGAACTGGGACAGGACCCCAAGAGGGGGCAGTGGAGCCTTCAGTCTCCCAGGGTCACCAACAGAGGAAGTGTGCCCCAGGGAGAGCGCACCACACATCACAGGCCTAGCGCAGTAAAGGACTGGAGCATGCGCCTGGTGGGGCCCCAGAGGAGCTCAGGCAGCAGCTCTGCACCTAGAGGGGGCTGCACAGCCCCAGGACTGCGATTCCAGTGGCACAGGCCCCGAGTCCCAGGGCACTGGGGGACACAGCTCAGGATCCTGCATTCCCCCTGGGACAGGCAGAGTGGGGAGAACACAGGACAGTGAGGATGCTCCTGGCGCTGGGTGCCCCCGAGCTGTGCAGATCAGTGCACCTCCCGCCCCTGGAGCATCCAAGTAAGTACTGACTGGGAGACTGCGGTAGTTACTGCAGGAGCTGACTCCAGGGCTGGAGACTTGGCCACTACCAGTGGTAGTGTTCCTCCTGGTGTCACCCTGTGCCTGGGAGGGTCAGGGCCAACAGGGAACAGGACCCTCACAGGAAAAACAGCTCCCACTGAGCTGTGCACCTAGCAGGGGCGGGGCAGCTCCCCCAGGTGCACACACCTGAGAATGAGCACAGCAGCCACCCCCCCCCCAGAAGACAAGGACAGGGGAAGAGAAAGTTCTTGACTGAGTAGTGCTGGAAAGCTCCAGGGGAAGTCGAGGGATTTATAGTATATAGAACCAGAGGATACCTCTCCTTGTTTTTTTTCTTTTTTGTTGTTTTTAGTTTTGTTTTTTTGTTTGTTTGTTCCCTTTTTTTCTCTATTTTTTCTTCCTTTTTCCAGTACAACTTGTTTTTAGCCACTCTGCACTGAGCAAAATGACTAGAAAGAACTCACCACAAAAGAAAGAATCAGAAATAGTACTCTCTCCCACAGAGTTACAGAATTTGGATTACAATTCGATGTCAGAAAGCCAATTCAGAAGCACTATTATAAAGCTACTGGTGGCTCTGGAAAAAAGCATAAAGGATTCAAGAGACTTCATGACTGCAGAATTTAGATCTAATCAGGCCGAAATTAAAAATCAATTAAATGAGATGCAATCCAAACTGGAGATCCTAACGATGAGGTTTAATGAGGTAAAAGAAAGAGTGAGTCACATAGAAGACAAGTTGATGACAAGGAAGGAAGCTGAGGAAAAAGGAGAAAAACAAAAGATCATGAGGAAAGGTTAAGGGAAATAAATAACAGCCTCAGAAGGAAAAATCTACATTTAATTGGGGTTCCAGAGAACGCTAAAAGAGACAGAGGACCAGAAAGTATATTTGAACAAATCATAGCTGAGAACGTACCTAACTTGGGACAGAAACAGGCATTAAGATCCAGGAGGTAGAGAGATCCTCCCCCTAAAATCAATAAAACCATTCAACACCTAAACATTTCATAGTGAAACTTGCAAATTCCAAAGATAAAGAGAAAAGCTTTAAAGCAGCAAGAGACAAGAGATCCCTAACCGATATGGGGAGAAGTATTAGATTAATATTAGATTAACAACGGACCTCTCCACAGAGACCTGGAAGGCGAGAAAAGGCTGGCAGGATATACTCATGGCCCTAAATGAGAAGAACATGCAGCCAAGAATACTTTATCCAGAAAGGCTCTCATTCAGAATAGAAGGAGAGATAAAAATCTTCCAAGATAGGCAGAAACTGAAAGAATATGTGACCACCAAACCAGCTCTGCAAGAAATATTAAGGGGAACTCCATAAAAGAAAGGGGAAGTCCAAAGAAACAATCCACAAAAACAGGGACTGAATAGGGATTATGATGACACTAAATTCATAACTTTCAATAGTAACTCTGAATGTGAATAGGATTAATGATCCCATCAAAAGATGCAGGGTTTCAGACTGGATAAAAAAGCAAGACCCATCTATTTGTTGCCTACAGGAGACTCATTTTAGACCTAAGACACCTACATCCTGAAAATAAAAGGTTGGAGAACCATTTACCATTCAAATGGTCCTCAAAAGAAAACAGGGCTAGCAATCCTCATATCAGATAAATTAAATTTATCCCAAAGACTGTAGTAAGAGAAGAAGAGGGACACTATATCATACAAAAAGTATCTATCCAACACGAAGACCTAACAATCATGAATATTTATGCCCCTAATGTGGAACACGCCAAGTATATCAATCAATTAATAACCAAAGTAAAGAGGTATTTAGATTAATAATACTTATTCTGGGAGACTTCAACATGGTGCTTTCTGCAAATGACAGATTTTGTAAGCAAGACATCACCACAGAAAAAAGAGCTTTAAATGATACAAGTGGACCAGATGGATTTCACAGATATTTACAGAACTTTACATGCAAACGCAACTGAATACACATTCTTCTCAAGTGCACATGGAACTTTCTCCAGAATAGACCACATACTGGGTCACAAATCAGGTCTTAAGCAATACCAAAAGATTGGGATTGTCGCCTGCATATTTTCAGACCATAATGCTTTGAAACTAGAACTTAATCACAAGAAGAAATTTGGAAGTAATTCAAACACGTGAAGGTTAAAGACCATCCTGCTAAAAGGTGAAAGGGTCAACCAGGAAATTAGAGAAGAATTTAAAAGATTCATGGAAACTAATGAGAATGAAGATACAACTGTTCAAAATCCTTGGGATACAGCAAAACCAGTCCTGAGAGGGAAATACATAGCAATACAAGCATCCC
This sequence comes from Vulpes lagopus, assembly GCF_018345385.1. Classification (NCBI taxonomy): domain Eukaryota; kingdom Metazoa; phylum Chordata; class Mammalia; order Carnivora; family Canidae; genus Vulpes; species Vulpes lagopus. Next base: position 105,228,008 of record NC_054830.1, on the reverse strand, counting down.
TCAAAAAACTGGAAAAAAACTCAAATACAAAAGCTAACCTTGCCCCTAAAGGAACTGGAGAAAGAACAGAAAATAAAACCTACACCCAGCAGAAGAAGAGAGTTAATAAAGATTCAAGCAGAACCCAATGAAATACAGACCAGAAAAACTGTAGAAGAGATCAACAAAATCGGGAGTTGGTTCTTTGAAAGAATTTTTAGATAGATAAACCATTAGCCAGCCTTATTAAAAACAAAAGAGAAAAGACTCAAATTAATAAAATCACGAATGAGAGAGATGGCCACCAATACCAAGGAAATACAAACGATTTAAAAAACATATTATGACCAGTTATATGCCAATAAATTAGGCGATCTAGAAGAAATGGATGCATTTCTGGAAAACCACAAACTACCAAAACTGGAACATGAAGAAATAGAAAACCTGAACAGGCCAATTGCCAGGGAGGGAATTGAAGCAGTCATCAAAAACCTCCCAAGACACAAAAGTCCAGGGTCAGATGCCCCCTAGGGGAATTCTATCAAACGTTTAAAGCAGAAACCATACCTATTCTACTAAAGCTGTTCCAAAAGATAGAGGCAGATGGAATACTTTCAAACTCGTTCTATGAGGCCAGCATCACTTTAATTCCAAAACCAGACAAAGACCTCACCAAAGAGGAGAATTATAGACCAATATCCCTGATGAACACAGATGCAAAAATTCTCAACAAGATACTATCCAATAGGATCCAACAGTACATTAAGAAGATTATTCACCATGACCAAGAAGGATTTATCCCCGGGATGCAAGGCTGGTTCCACACTCATAAAGCAATCAATGTCATAGATCATATCACCAAGAGAAAAAACAAGAACCATATGATCCTCTCATTAGATGAAGAGAAAGCATTTGACAAAATAGAGCATCCATTCCTGATCAAAACTCTTCACAGTGTAGGGATAGAGGGAACATTCCTCAGCATCTTAAAAGCCATCTATGAAAAGCCCACAGCAAATATCATTCTCAATGGGGAAACACTGGGAGCCTTTCCCTTAGATCAGGAACATGACAGGGATGTCCACTCTCACCACTGCTATTCAACATAGTACTAGAAGTCCTAGCCTCAGCAATCAGACAACAAAAAGAAATAAATGGCATTCAAATTGGCAAGAAGTAGTCAAACTCTCCCTCTTTGCAGATGGCATGATACTGTACATAGAAAATCCAAAAGACTCCACCCCAAGATTGCTAGAACTCATACAGCAATTCGGCAGTGTGGCAGGATACAAAATCAATGCCCAGAAATCAGTGGCATTGCTATACACTAACAATGAGACTGAAGAAAGAGAAAATCAGGAATCAATCCCATTAACGATTGCACCCAAAATCATAAGATACCTAGGAATAAACCTAACCAAAGAGGTAAAGGATGTATACCCTAAAAACTACAGAACACTTCTGAAAGAAATTGAGGAAGACACAAAGAGATGGAAAAACATTCCATGCTCATGGATTGGAAGAATTAATATTGTGAAAATGTCAATGCAACCCCAGGCAATATACATATTTAATGCAATTCCTATCAAAATACCATCTGGACTTTCTTCAGAGAGTTGGAATAAATCATCTTAAGATTTGTGTGGAATCAGAAAAGACCCTGAATAGCCAGGGGAATATTGAAAAAGAAAACCAGAGCTGTGGGCATCACAATGCCAGATTTTAAGTTATACTACAAAGCTGTGATCATCAAGACAGTGTGGTACTGGCATAAAAACAGACACATAGATCAATGGAACAGAAGAGAGAACCTAGATATGGGCCTTCAACTCTATGGTCAACTAACATTCAACAAAGCAGGAAAGACTATCCACTGGAAAAAGGACAGTCTCTTCAATAAATGGTGCTGGGAAAATTGGACAGCCACGTGCAGAAGAATGAAACTAGATGAATCTCTTATACCAGACACAAAGATAATCTCAAAATGGATGAAAGATCTAAATGTGAGATAAGAATCCATCAAAATCCTAGAGGAGAACACAGGCAATACCCTTTTTGAACATGGCCCCAGCAACTTCTTACAAGATCCATCTATCAAGGCAAGGAAACAAAAGCAAAAATGAACTATTGGGACTTAATCAAGATAAAAAGCTCCTGCACAGCAAAGAAACAGTCAACAAAACTAAAAGACAACCTACAGAATGGGAGAAGATATTTGCAAATGACATATCAGATAAAAGGCTAGTATCCAAGATCTATAAGGAACTTACTAAACTCAGCACCCTTGAAACAAAAAGTCCAATCACGAAATAGACAGAAGACATGAACAGAAATTTCTCCAAAGAAGATATACACATGGCCAACAAGCACATGAGAAAATGCTCTGCATCACTTGCCATCAGGGAAATACAAATCAAAACCACAGTGAGATATCACCTCACACCAGTGAGAATGGTGGAAATTAACAAGACTGGAAACAACAAATGTTGGAGAGGATGTGGAAAAAGGGCAACCCTCTTGCACTGTTGGTGGGAATGTGAACTGGTACAGCCACTCTGGAAAACTATGTGGAGGTCCCTCAAAGAGTTAAAAATAAAATTGCCCTACGACCCAGCAATTGCACTGCCTGAGATTTACCCCCACACATACAGATGCAGTGAAACTCCAGGACACCTGCACCCCAATATTTATAGCAGCAATGTCCACAATAGCCAAACTGTGGAAGGAGCCTCGGTGTCCATCGAAAGATGAATGGATAAAGAAGATGTGGTCTATGTATACAATGGAATATTACTCAGCCATTAGAAACGACAAATACCCACCATTTGCTTCAACATGGATGGAACTGGAGGCTATTATGCTGAGTGAAGTAAGTCAATCAGAGAAGGACAAACATTATATGGTCTCATTCATTTGGGGAATATAAGAATTAGTGAAAGGGAATAAAGGGAAAGGAGAGAAAATGAGTGGGAAATATCAGTGAGAGTGACAGAATATGAGAGATTCCTAACTCTGGGAAATGAACAAGGGGTAGTGGAAAGGGAGGTGGGCGGGTTGTTGGGGTGACTGGGTTATGGGCACTGATGGGAGGCACTTAACGGGATAAGCACTGAGTGTATGGTGTATGTTGGAAAATTGAACTCCAATAAAAAATTTTTTAAAAAATTAAAATTAAAACAGAATAGGCAAATAAAATAAAATAAAATTGTTTATATTTCCTTGTGGTTGGTTGTGATTTCTCCTCTTTTGTTTGTCATTTTATTAGCTTGAGTCTTTTTTTTCTTTTTAAGACGACTGGCTAGGGGTGTATCTATCTTATTGATTCTTCTAAAGAACCAGCTCCTGGTTTTGTTGATCTGTTCTACGGTTCTCCTGGTCTCTATTTCATTGATATGTGCTCTAATCTTTATTATCTCTCTTCTGCTGCTTAGTTTAGGCTTTATTTGTTGATATAAAAATGAGTCATTACGAGACAAAAGAAAAGAAAAAATAAAAGACCCTATAGTTCTATATACTATTTTCCCTCAGTCCTGGAGCTTTTCAGGGCTGCTTCTTCAGCATACTTGCTTTTCCCTTGTTCTTCCAGCAGCTCTTTTTTGGGAAGGCTCTGCTGCACTGACTCAGGTGTCCATGCCCTGGGCAGAGATGCCCCGCCCCTTGCCAGGTGCTGGGCTCAGTATGAGCTGTTTATCCTGTGAGGCTGTTGTTCCCTACGGGCCCGGCCTCCCCAGGTGCAAGGTGAAAAGAAGAGGGAAAAAATTGGCGGTGACTAGATTTCCACCTCTGGAGTCAGGCTCCCACAGCAACTGACCACAGTCTCCCAGTCCACACTAGTCTAGATTCTCCTGGAGGCAGTTGTGGGTGCCCTGATCTGCACATCTTGTGGGGCACCCAGTGGTAGGAGAGTTCTCACTTTCTTGTGCCCTCCCCAATTCTGCCTATCCCAGGTGGAATGGAAGATAGCCAGCTTTGTCTGATCCAGGGCCCTGCGCCACTGGACCTGTGCTCCAAAGGGAATGGAGGACAGCTGCCTCCATCCATTGCCAGGATCTAGGGTAAAGGGAGCTCCGGAGGTGGCCTGTGGAGTGGCTGGCTTCTACCAAATGCCCTCGAGGGTTGTGGTGCTCCAGCCCTTTATTGAGATTGGAACAGCAGTTTGTGGTGAACTTTCTCCCCGATGCCCCTAGTCCTATAGTGTCTCCAGGAATCTTGATGCTTCACTATCCTTCCTGCAATTCTGCCTTATTTCTGTGCAAAGCACTTTTCAGTCAGGGAAAACTCAGATGCAGATTTTTAAAGTGCCCCCTTGTTCAGAGCTGGGCTTTCGTGCCCCAGAGGCTTTTGTGGTTCTGTTTCCACCCGACTTGTCACAATTCCCCTCCCCCACTTGATTTATTTTTTCTTTTTTTCGCCTTTCTACCTTGTTAGAAATGAAAATTTTTCTCTGTGTAGCATTCTAGCTATTCTCTCTTTATGTCTCAGGTCGAATTTGTAGGTGTTCAGGATGTTTTGAAAGTTATCTAGGTAAGTCTGTGAGACCAGATGAGTTGAGGACCCCCTACTCTTTCACCATCTTGCCTTGTCCCCCCCGCAAAATTCAATATCCATTCAAGATTATAAACTATCACCAAACTAGAAGTAAATTTCCTCAACCTGATAAAAAGTTTCTACACAAAACATAGATTTAACTTCATCTTTAATTCTGAAAGACTTAGTACTTCTCTAAGACCAGGAATAATATATGCAGGGATGAGTCTTCTCACCACCTCTATTTAATGTTGTACTGGTGATACTAACCTGCACAGTAAGGCTAATGGATTGGAAAACTACTTTGGTTAAAGATGACATGATCCTACATAGATAAAATTCCAAAGAATCAAACAAAAAAGCTATTAGAACTTATAAATAAATTTAGTAAGGTCACAAGATACAGGGCCAATATACAAAAAAAAATGTCTTATTTCTATGGAAAAAATAATTATGTGAAATGTGAAATGTGAAAAACAATGGCGTATATAATAGAATAAAAACATAAAATACTCAAGAACACATTTAATAATAGATGTCAAGGTCTATACATCAAAAATGATAAAAAATATTGCTCTGAAAATAGTTTTTAAAAGATCTAAATAAAGGAAGAGGTATACCATGTTTATGTAGAGGAATCAATATTGTTAAGATGTCAAATATAGCTATTTCTAGACTTTCTACTCTGTTCCTTTGATCTATCTTTAAACCAATACCAATTTGTCTTGATTACAATAGCTTTATAGCTTATCTTAGAATCAGGTAGAGTTAGACTTCCAGTGCTCTTTTGAACTTTTTTTTTTTCTCTTCTAGGTCTTTGGAGTTTCTATACACATTTTAGGACCATCTTGTCAATTTTAGAAACAGCTTCTCAAAACTGGTTATAGTTGTGGTAGAGATAACCTACATATAATACCTATAGATAACCTATATATAATAACCTAGATCAATTGCCTTCAACAAAGATGTAAATCAACAGAATAAAAGATGGTTTTTCAATAAATGGTGCTTGAACAACTGAATGTCCACATGGGGAAGGACAGAAGGAAGAATAAACCTCTACCCCTACTTCAGATCATTAACAAAAATTAATTTGCAAAGATCATAGACCTAAATATAAAAGCTAAAAATAAAAAAACTCTAAGAAATCACAGGAAAAAAAATCTTTGTGATCTTGAGTAAATCAAAGACTGCTTATATAGAATACAAAAAGCAAAAACCATAAAGAAAAATTGTTATTATATGTCAATATGAAAAACATCTGCTCCTTAAAGGACACCAAGAAAATGAAAACATAAACCTTAGACTGGAGGATATATTTCCAAAACATTTATCTGATAAAGGACTTTTATGAAAGGATAAAATATGAAGAATTCTTATGACAACAGTACAAATAACCCATTAAAAATGGACAAAAGATTTGGAGGGGTGCCTGCGTGGCTCAGTGGTTGAGCATCTGTCTTTGGCTCAGGTCATGATCCCAGGGTCCTGGATCAAGTCCAACATCAGGCTCCCTGGAGGGAGCCTGCTTCTCCCTCTGCCTATGTCTCTGCCCTCTCTGTGTGTCTCTCACGGATAAATAAATAAAATCTAAAAAAAAAAAATGATTTGGAAAGACACTGAAGAGGATATATGGATGGCAAATAAGCACATGAAAAAATGCCTAATATAATTAGTCACCAGTGAAATGCAAATTAAAACCACAATGACATACCAACTACTATAACAGACAAAATCTAAAATACTAGCAATATCAAGTACTGTCAAGGATGAAGAGTAACTAGAACACTATCACATTGCTAGAAGGAATGTAAAATTGTTCAGTCATTTTGGAAAATAATTTTTCAATTTCTTATAAAATCGAATACACACTTATACATCCCAGAATCTCTACTTCTAAGTATTTACCTAAGAGAAATGAAAACATATTCCCACTACTTCTATGAATGCTTATAGTAGTAGCTTTATTTGTAATAGCCAAAAACTGGAAACAACCAAAAAGTCTATCAACTTGTGCATGGATAAACAAAATGTAATATATCCATTCAATAGAATACTAATCTGAAATTAAAAGACACAAATTATTAATACATGCAAAAACATGGCTGAATCTCAATAGCATTATGTTAAGTGAAAGAACACATAAATAAAGGGGGATATACTTACGATTTTTTGTTATATGACACTCTGTAAAGCCAAATACCATATAGACAGAAAGTAGACTTGTGGCTGCCTAGGATGGTGATGGATTACAAAGAATCATAAGGGACCTTCTTGCAGTGATAGAAATGTTCATATCTTGACTAACGTGGTGATTATATATCTATATGCTTTATCAAATTCACCAAACATTTAAAAGAGTGAATTTTACTGTATAAAATTATCCCTCAGTAAATGTGACTAAAAAGTAACATCAAACAGCAGTTTGGCCTCATGCCATGAGTGTAGACTCAGTCTGCTAGCTAGCCTGTAAGTGAAACTGTTTAGCATTTTTAGAGACAGATGAAAGTACAATAGTATTTTGGTTTGCATTTTCGTTGTTTTGCTTTATTATTTCATTAAAAACTGACCTAAAATTTGTCACAATGTTAAATTTCTTCATGAAATTGGAATTTGCTTTTGCCTAGAATAACAGGAAAATAAACTGCTTCCAGTGAGAGGTAGTAGAACAGAGTGGCTAAAGAGAAGACATGATTAAAATGAGATACCACTGCATACCTATTAGAATGGCTAAAATCAAAAATACTGACAACACCAAATGCTGATGAGAATGTGAGGCAAAAGGAACTCTCATTCATTCCTGGTGGAAATGTAAAATGGCATGGCATCTTTGGAAAGACAGTTGACCATTTTGCAAAGCTAAATATAGTCTTACTATATGATCCAGCAATGTTGCTCCTTGGTATTTAGTCAAATGAGTCTACACAAAAACCTGCACATAAACGAGTACAGCACTTTTACTCATAATTGCCCCAAACTGGGAAGCAACAAATATGTCCCTCAACTAGTGTATGGACAAAAATACCATTGTATATGCATAAAATGAAATATCATTCAGAAATTTTAAAAATAACCTATCAAGCCACAAAGGGTCATGTAGAAACTCCAAATGCATATTGCTAAGTGAAAGGAGCCAGTCTAAAAGGCTACATATTGTATAATTCCAACTATATGACATTCTGGAAAAGGCAAACTATGGTGACAGTGATGCTAGAGGTTCAGGGAGGAAATGGAACAGAAAAGGATATGAGATGGTTAATGGGACTTTTAGAACAATGAATCTATTCTGTAGGACACTATAATAGTTGATACATGACATTATGAATTTATAAAAACCCATAGTACTGTGCAACAGAGTGAACTCTAATGTCAACTATGGTTTTTAATTAATAATGATTTTCAACACAGGCATACCTTGTTTTATTGTGCTTCATAGATATTGCATTTTTCAAAAATTGAAGGTTTGTGGCAACTCTGCATCAAGCAGGTCCCGCAGAACCATTTTTTAAAAGGCATGTGGTCACTTTTGTCTCTGTGTCACATTATGGTATGTCTCACAATATCTCAAACTTTTTGTTATTATTATATTTTTATAGTGATCAGTGATTTTTGATGTTCTTATTGTAATTATTTGGGGGCACCACAAACACACTTATATAAAACAGTAAACAATGCATCAGTGTGTGTGTTCTGACTGCTCCACCAACTGGCCATTCTCTCATCTCTCTCCCTCTTCTCAGAATTCTTTCCCTAATCCCTAAGATACAATAATCAAATTAGAGCAGTTACTAACCCTATAATAGCCTCAAATGTTCAAGTTAAAGGAAGAATCACAAATATCACTTTAAATCAAAAGCTAGAAATGATTGAGCTTAGTAAGGAAAGCTTACTCTCAAATCTGAGATACACTGGAAGCTAGGCCTCTGTGCCAGTTAAGCAAATACTGAGTGCAAAGGAATACTTCTAGAAGGAAATTAAAAATGCTAATCCAGTGAACACATGAATGATTAGAAAAAAAAAAAGATCAGTGAGGGTGACAAAACATGAGAGACACCTAACTCTGGGAAATGAACAAGGAGTGGTGGGAGGGGAGGTAGGCGGGGGTTGGGGTGACTGGGTGATGGGCACTGAGTGGGGCACTTGGCAGGATGAGCACTGGGTGTTATGCTATATGTTGGCAAATTGAACTCCAACAAAAAATTAGAAAATTAAAAAATATATAAAAGTAAAAATAATAAAAAATTTAAAAATTTTTAAAAATTTTAAAAATAAAAAAAGATCAAGGAGAGGTGGAGTTAAGATGGCAGAGGAATTGGGGCACCGTAAGTTTGTCTTGTCCCATGAATATATCTAGATAGTTATCAAATCATTCTGAACACTTGAGAAATCAATTGGAAATGTGAGAAAAGAAATGCTTCGCGTCTACAAATAGAAAAGTGACCACCTTTTGGAAGGTAGGAATCTGAGGCTTGGCAGAGGGGAGGGAGCATTCTTAAAGAAGCTACTGCAGTGTTATAAACAGAGGAGTGCAAAATTGGAATTTTTAGAAGTCTGTTACAGAGGGGGGGAAACCCTGGCTTTTAAAGGTGATCAGGTGGTAAAGAGAGGCAGAATCCGAGGGAGGGGCAAGACGGCGGCAGAGCAGGGTCTCCAGGTCACCTGTCCTCAACAAATTACCTAGAAAACCATCCAATCATCCTGAAAATCTACGAATTCGGCCTGAGATTTAAAGAGAGACCAGCTGGAATGCTCCAGTGAGAAGAGTTCGCGCTTCTATCACGGTAGGAAGACGGGAAAAAAGAAATAAAGGAACAAAAGGCCTCCAAGGGGGAGGGGCCCCGCTAGGAGCCGAGCTGAGGCCGGGGCGAGTGTCCCCAGGACAGGAGAGCCCCGTCCCGGAGGGGCAGGAGCTGCACCAACCTTCCCGGGGAAAAGGCCTCCCGGGGACTTGGAGCAGGATCCCCAGAAAGGCGGGGACGCCCTCGGGCTCCCTGGGACAGTAACAGAGGAACCGCGCCCCGGAGATGCGCCGAGCTCCCTAAGGGCTGCAGCGCTCGGCGGGACCCGGAGCAGCTCGGAGGGGCTCGGGCGGCGGCTCCGCGGAGGGGGCTGCGGGGCTCCGGGAGCAGCTCAGCGGCGGCGGCTCGGGGGGAGGAAGAAGCTCCGCGCGGAGGGGGCGGCGCGGCTCCGGGAACAGCTCGGAGGGGCTCGGGCGGTGGCTCCGCGGAGGGGGCTGCGGGGCGGGAGCGCGAATCCAACAGCGCAGGCCCCGGAGCACAGGGCGCCGGGACACAGCCCAGGATCCGGCCTCCCCCCGGGACAGGCAGAGGCCGGGAGGGTCCAGGACAGCAAAGACGCTCCTGCCTGGAACTGAGCAGATCAGCGGCCCCGCCCGGGAGCCCCCAGGCCCTGCAGACGGAGAGCCCCGGAGCTACTGCGGGAGCTGACTCCAGGGTCCCAGAGCTGCCGCCCCACTGTGGCTTCCTCCCGGGCCTCACGGGATGAACAACCCCCACTGAGCCCTGCACCAGGCAGGGGCAGAGCAGCTCCCCCAAGTGCTAACACCTGAGAATCAGCACAGCAGGCCCCTCCCCCAGAAGACCAGCGACAGGACCAGTTCCAAGGGAAGTCAAGGGACTTCAAGTATACAGAATCGGAAGATACTCCCCCGTGTTTTGTTTTGTTTTGTTTTGTTTTTTTGTTTTTTTGTTTTTTGTTTTTGTTTTGTTCTGTGCTTTTTTTTCTTTCTTTCTTGATTTCTGATTGCTTCCCCCACCCCACCCCCCCTTTTTTTTCTTTTTTTCCTTTCTTTCTTTTTCTTTGTTTTTCTTCTCTTTTTCCCCTTTTTTTTCTTCTTCCTCTTTTTTCTTTCTCTCTTTTCTTTCCTTCTCTCTCTTTTTCTCCTTTTCCCAATACAACTTGTTTTTGGCCACTCTGCACTGAGCAAAATGACTAGAAGGAAAACCTCACCTCAAAAAAAAGAATCAGAAACAGCCCTCTCTCCCACAGAGTTACAAAATATGGATTACAATTCAATGTCAGAAAGCCAATTCAGAAGCACTATTTTACAGCTACTGGTGGCTCTAGAAAAAAACCATAAAGGACTCAAGAGACTTCATGACTGCAGAATTTAGATCCAATCAGGCAGAAATTAAAAATCAATTAAATGAGATGCAATCCAAACTAGAAGTCCTAACGACGTGGGTTAACGAGGTGGAAGAACGAGTGAGTGACATAGAAGACAAGTTGATGGCAAAGAGGGAAACTGAGGAAAAAAGAGACAGGCAATTAAAAGATCATGAGGATAGATTAAGGGAAATAAATGACAGCCTGAGGAAGAAAAACCTACGTTTAATTGGGGTTCCTGAGGGCGCGGAAAGGGACAGAGGGCCAGAATATGTATTTGAACAAATCCTAGCTGAAAACTTTCCTAATCTGGGAAGGGAAACAGGCATTCAGATCCAGGAAATAGAGAGATCCCCCCCTAAAATCAACAAAAACCGTTCAACACCTCGACATTTAATAGTGAAGCTTGCAAATTCCAAAGATAAGGAGAAGATCCTTAAAGCAACAGGACAAAAAAAGTCCCTGACTTTTATGGGGAGGAATATTAGGGTAACAGCAGACCTCTCCACAGAGACCTGGCAGGCCAGAAAGGGCTGGCAGGATATATTCAGGGTCCTAAATGAAAAGAACATGCAACCAAGAATACTTTATCCAGCAAGGCTTTCATTCAAAATGGAAGGAGAGATAAAGAGCTTCCAAGACAGGCAGGAACTGAAAGAATATGTAACCTCCAAACCAGCTCTGCAAGAAATTTTAAGGGGGACTCTTAAAATTCCCCTTTAAGAAGAAGTTCAGTGGAACAATCCACAAATACAAGGACTGAATAGATATGATGACACTAAACTCATATCTATCAATAGTAACTCTGAACGTGAACGGGCTTAATGACCCCATCAAAAGGCGCAGGGTTTCAGACTGGATAAAAAAGCAGGACCCATCTATTTGCTGTCTACAAGAGACTCATTTTAGACAGAAGGACACCTACAACCTGAAAATAAAAGGTTGGAGAACCATTTACCATTCAAATGGTCCTCAAAAGAAAGCAGGGGTTGCCATCCTTATATCAGATAAATTAAAATTTACCCCGAAGACTATAGTGAGAGATGAAGAGGGACACTATCTCATACTCAAAGGATCTATCCAACAAGAGGACTTAACAATCCTCAATATATATGCCCCGAATGTGGGAGCTGCCAAATATTTAAACCAATTAATAACCAAACTGAAGAAATACGTTGATAATAATACACTTATACTTGGTGACTTCAATCTAGCTCTCTCTACACTAGATAGGTCTTCTAAGCACAACATATCCAAAGAAACGAGAGCTTTAAATGATACACTGGACCAGATGGATTTCACAGATATCTACAGAACTTTACATCCAAACTCAACTGAATACACATTCTTCTCAAGTGCACATGGAACTTTCTCCAGAATAGACCACATACTGGGTCACAAATCGGGTCTGAACCGATACCAAAAGATCGGGATAGTCCCCTGTATATTCTCAGACCATAATGCCTTGAAATTAGAACATAATCACAACAAGAAGTTTGGAAGGACCACAAACACATGGAGGTTAAGGACCATCCTGCTTAAAGATGAAAAGGTCAACCAGGAAATTAAGGAAGAATTAAAAAGATTCATGGAAACTAATGAGAATGAAGATACAACTGTTCAAAATCTTTGGATGCAGCAAAAGCAGTCCTGAGGGGGAAATACATCGCAATACAAGCATCCATTCAAAAACTGGAAAGATCTCAAATTCAAAAGCTCACCTTACACATAAAGGAACTAGAGAAAAAGCAACAAATAGACCCCACCCCCAGCAGAAGAAGACAGTTAATTAAAATTCGAGCAGAACTCAATGATATCGAGACCAAAAGAACTGTGGAACAGATCAACAGAACCAGGAGTTGGTTCTTTGAAAGAATTAATAAGATAGATAAACCATTAGCCAACCTTATTAAAAAGAAGAGAGAGAAGACTCAAATTAATAAAATCATGAATGAGAAAGGAGAGATCACTACCAACACCAAGGATATACAAACGATTTTAAAAACATATTATGAACAGCTCTACGCCAATAAATTCGGCAATCTAGAAGAAATGGACGCATTCCTGGAAATCGGCAAACTACCAAAACTGGAGCAGGAAGAAATAGAAAACCTGAACAGGCCAATAACCAGGGAGGAAATTGAAGCAGTCATCAAAAACCTCCCGAGACACAAGAGTCCAGGGCCAGATGGCTTCCCAGGGGAATTCTATCAAACGTTTAAAGAAGAAATCATACCTATTCTACTAAAGCTGTTTGGAAAGATAGAAAGAGATGGAGTACTTCCAAATTTGTTCTATGAGGCCAGCATCACCTTAATTCCAAAACCAGACAAAGACCCCACCAAAAAGGAGAATTACAGACCAATATCCCTGATGAACATGGATGCAAAAATTCTCAACAAGATACTAGCCAATAGGATCCAACAACACATTAAGAAAATTATTCACCATGACCAAGTAGGATTTATCCCCGGGACGCAAGGCTGGTTCAACACTCGTAAAACCATCAGTGTGATTCATCATATCAGCAAGAGAAAAACCAAGAACCATATGATACTCTCATTAGATGCAGAGAAAGCATTTGACAAAATACAGCATCCATTCCTGATCAAAACCCTTTAGAGTGTTGGGATAGAGGGAACTTTCCTCGACATCTTAAAAGCCATTTACGAAAAGCCCACAGCAAATATCATTCTCAATGGGGAAGCACTGGGAGCCTTTCCCCTAAGATCAGGAACAAGACAGGGATGTCCACTCTCACCACTGCTGTTCAACATAGTTCTGGAAGTCCTCGCCTTAGCAATCAGACAACAAAAAGACATTAAAGGCATTCAAATTGGCAAAGAAGAAGTCAAACTCTCCCTCTTCACCGATGACATGATACTCTACATAGAAAACCCAAAAGCCTCCACCCCAAGATTGCTAGAACTCATACAGCAATTTGGTAGCGTGGCAGGATACAAAATCAATGCCCAGAAATCAATGGCATTTCTATACACTAACAATGAGATTGAAGAAAGAGAAATTAAGGAGTCAATCCCATTTACAATTGCACCCAAAATCATAAGATACCTAGGAATAAACCTAACCAAAGAGGTAAAAGATCTATACCCTAAAAACTATAGAACACTTCTGAAAGAAATTGAGGAAGACACAAAGAGATGGAAAAATATCCCATGCTCATGGATTGGCAGAATTAATATTGTAAAAATGTCAATGTTACCCAGGGCAATTTACACGTTTAATGCAATCCCTATCAAAATACCATGGACTTTCTTCAGAGAGCTAGAACAAATTATTTTAAGATTTGTGTGGAATCAGAAAAGACCCCGAATAGCCAGGGGAATTTTAAAAAAGAAAACCATAGCTGGGGGCATCACAATGCCAGATTTCAGGTTGTACTACAAAGCTGTGGTCATCAAGACAGTGTGGTACTGGCACAAAAACAGACACATAGATCAATGGAACAGAATAGAGAACCCAGAATTGGACCCTGAAATGTATGGTCATCTAATATTCGATAAAGGAGGAAAGACTATCCATTGGAAGAAAGACAGTCTCTTCAATAAATGGTGCTGGGAAAATTGGACAGCCACATGCAGAAGAATGAAACTGGACCACTCTCTTTCACCCTACACAAAGATAAACTCAAAATGGATGAGAGATCTAAATGTGAGACAAGAGTCCATCAAAATCATAGAAGAGAACACAGGCAACACCCTCTTTGAACTCGGCCACAGTAACTTCTTGCAAGATACATCCACAAAGGCAAAAGAAACAAAAGCAAAAATGAACTATTGGGACTTCATCAAGATAAGAAGCTTTTGCACAGCAAAGGATACAGTCAACAAAACCAAAAGACAACCTACAGAATGGGAGAAGATATTTGCAAATGACATATCAGATAAAGGGCTAGTTTCCAAAATCTATAAAGAACTTCTTAAACTCAACACCAAAGAAACAAACAATCCAATCATGAAATGGGCAAAAGACATGAAGAGAAATCTCAGAGGAAGACATGGACATGGCCAACATGCACATGAGAAAATGCTCTGCATCACTTGCCATCAGGGAAATACAAATCTAAAGCACAATGAGATACCACCTCACACCAGTGAGAATGGGGAAAATTAACAAGGCAGGAAACAACAAATGTTGGAGAGGATGCGGAGAAAAGGGAACCCTCTTGCACTGTTGGTGGGAATGTGAACTGGTGCAGCCACTCTGGAAAACTGTGTGGAGGTTCCTCAAAGAGTTAAAAATAGACCTGCCCTACGACCCAGCAATTGCACTGTTGGGGATCTACCCCAAAGATTCAGATGCAATGAAACGTCGGGACACCTGCACCCCGATGTTTCTATCAGCAATGGCCACAATAGCCAAACTGTGGAAGGAGCCTCGGTGTCCATCGAAAGATGAATGGATAAAGAAGATGTGGTTTATGTATACAATGGAATATTACTCAGCAATTAGAAACGACAAATACCCACCATTTGCTTCAACGTGGATGGAATTGGAGGGTATTATGCTGAGTGAAGTAAGTCAATCAGAGAAGGACAAACAGTGTATGTTCTCATTCATTTGGGGAATATGAATAATAGTGAAAGGGAATATAAAGGAAGGGAAAAGAAATGTTGGGAAATATCAGGAAGGGAGACAGAACATAAAGACTCCTAACTCGGGGAAACGAACTAGGGGTGGTGGAAGGGGAGGAGGGCGGGTGTTGGAGGGGAATGGGTGACGGGCACTGAGGTGGACACTTGACGGGATGAGCACTGGGTGTTTTTCTGTATGTTGGTAAATTGAACACCAATAAAAATTAATTTAAAAAAATAAAAAAATAAACACCAAAAAAAAAAAAAAGAGAGAGAGGCAGAATCCGAGGTGTGACAGCATTGTGTCAGGATCCTCCAGAGTCACAAGAAGAATGGGGGGTGGGGGGGGCTGAGATGAAGAAGGATACTATACCATAACAAAAGAGTCTATCCAACAAGAAGATCTAACAAGTAAATACTTATGCCCTTAACTTAAGAGCAGCCAATTATATAAACCAATTAATAACAAAGTTAAAGAAACTCATTGGCAGTAATAAAATAATAGTAGAGAACTTTAATGCCACACTCACAACAAAGGACAGATCATCTAAGCAGGAGATCAACACAGAAATAAGGACTTTAAATGACACACTGGACCAGATAGAGTTAACAGATACATTTAGAACATTTCATCCTAAAGCAGCAAAATACACATTCTTTTTTGAATGCACACAGAATATTTTCCAGAATAGATCACCTACTGGGTCACAAATCAGGTCTCAATCAGTACAAAAAGACTGAGATCACACCATACATATTTTCATACCACAATGCTATGAAACCTGAAGTCAACCACATGAAGATATTTTTAAGGGCCACAAATACATAGAGGTTAAAGAATATCCTACTAGAGAATGAATGGGCCAACTAGGAAATAAAGAAGAATTGAAAACTAAATGGAAGCCAATGAAAATGAAAACTCAACAGTTCAAAACCTTGGAGATACAGCAAATGTGTTATATAGCAATACAAGAGGGCAGTATATAGCAATGCAAGCCTCTTTCAGGAAACAAGTCTCAAATACACAACCTAACCTTACACTTCAAGGACCTAGAGAAAGAACAGCAATTAAAGCCAAAATCCAGCAGGAGGAACTCCTGAGTGGCTCAGCAGTTAAGCACCTGCCTTTCACTGAAAGTGTGATCCTGGAGTCCTGGGATCGAGTCTTGCATTGGATCCTTGCGGGGAGCTTGCTTCTCGCTCTGCCTATGTCTCTGCCTCTCTCTTTCTCTCTGTGTCTCTCATGAATAAATAAATTTTAAAAATCTAAAAAAACAAAATCCAGGATGGAAAGAGAAACAAAAAGATTAAAGCAGAAATCAATGAAATAGAAACCAAAAAATAGTAGAACAGATCAACAAAAGTAAGAGCTGGCTCTTTGAAAAAATTAATAAGATTGGTAAACCCTTGCCAAACTTATCAGAAAAAAGGACAATCATCATATGGTTTCAGTCATATGTGGAATATAAGAAATATTGAGCAAAATAGTGAAAGGGATTATAAGGGAAGGGAGGGGAACTGAGTGTGAAAAATTAGAGAGGGAGACAAACCATGAGAGACTCCTAACTCTGAGAAAAGAAACAAAGGGTTGCAGAAGGGGAGGTAGGTGGGGGGATGGGGTAATTGGGTGATGATGGGCAATGAGGAGGGCCATTGATGGGATCGGCAAATTGAATTTAAATTTTAAAAAATGTAAAAAATAACAAAAAGAAAGATCCAAATAAATAATATCATCAATGAAAGGAAAGATAATAACCAACACCACAGAAATACAAATATAATAACATATTATGAGCAACTATATGCCAATAAATTAGGCAATCTTGAAGAAATGGATAAATTCCTAGAAATATAAAAACTACCAAAACTGAAACAGGAAGAAATAGAAAACCCGAACAGACCCATAACCAGCAAGGAACTTGAAGCAATAATAAAAAATCTCCCCCCAAAACAGGAGCCCAAGGCCAGATGGCTTCCCAGGGGAATTCTACCAAACATTTAAAGAAGAATTAACACTTATTCTTCTGAAACTGTTCTAAAAATAGAAATAGGAGGAAAACTTTCAAACTCATTATATGAGGTCAGCATTACCTTGATTCCAAAACCAAATGAAGATCCCACTAAAAGGGAGAATTACAAACCCTTATCCCTGATGAACATGGATGCAAAAATTCTCAACAAGATACTAGCTAATAGGAGCCAACATTATATTAAAAGGATATTCACCACAAACAAGTGGGATTTATTCCTGGGCTGCAGGGATTGTTCAACATCTGCAAATTAATCAATATGATACACGACATTAATAAAAGAAAGAACAAGAACCATATGATCCTCTCAATAGATGCAGAAAAAGCATTTGACAAAGTGTAACATCCATTCATGATTAAAAACCCTCTGCCATGTAGGGATAGAGGGAACAATACCAAAATATCACAAATCTATATACAAAAGACCCACAGCAAATATCATTCTCAACAGGGAAAAATTGAGAGCTTTACCCCTAAGGTCAGGAATATGACAAGGATATCCACTCTCACCACCGTTGTTCAACATAGTACTGGAAGTCATGACCTCAGCAATCAGGCAACAAAAGGAAATAAAAGGCATCCAAATCATAAAGAAGTCAAACCTTCACTCTTTACAGATGACATGGATACTCTAAGTTGAAAACCCAAAATAGTCTACCCCCAAATTACTAGAACTCTACAGGAATTCAGCAAAGTTGCAGGATACAAAATAAATGCACATAAGTCAGTTGTATTTCCATGCACTAACAAGGAAGCAGAAGAAAGAGAAATTAAGGAATCAATCCTGTTTACAATTGCACCAAAAAAACATAAGCTACCTAGGAATAAAACTACAGAGAGAGGTAAAGGATCTGTACACTAAAAACTACAGAACACTTATGAAAGAAGTTGAGGAAGACACAAAGAGATTGGAAAACATTCCATGCTCATGGATTAGAAAAACAAATATTGTTAAAAATGTATGTGCTGACTAAAGCAATCTACACATTTCATACAAACTCTATCAAAATACTATGAATATTTTTCACAGTGCTGGAACAAACAATCCTATAATTTATAGGGAACCAGAAAAGACCCTGAATAGCCAGAGGAAAGTTGAAAAAGAAAACCAAAGCTGGTGGCAGCACAATTCGGGACTTCAAGCTGTATTACAAAGCTATAATCGTCAAGACAGTGTGGTATTGGCACAAAAACAGATACATAGATCAGTGGAACAGAATACAGAACCTAACGATGGACACTCAATTCTATGGTCAATTAATCTTCCACAAAGTAGGAAAGAATATCCAATGGCAAAGAGTCTCTTCAATAATGATGTTGGGAAAATTGACCGCCACATGCAGAAGAATGACACTGGATCACTTTCTAACACCATACACAAAGATAAACTCAAAATGGATAAAAGGCCTAAGTGTGAGACAGGAATCCATCAAAATCCTAGAGAAGGGGCAGCCCGGGTGGCTCAGTGGTTTAGTGCCGCCTTCAGTCCAGGGTGTGATCCTGGAGACCCGGGATCGAGTCCCACATCAGGCTCCTTGCATGGAGCCTGCTTCTCCCTCTGCCTGTGTCTCTGCCACTCTCTCTCTCTCTGTGTGTGTGTCTCTCATGAGTAAATACGTAAAAAACCTTAAAAAAAATCCTAGAGAAGAACACAGGCAGCAACCTCTTTACCTTGGCCACAGGAACTTCTTGCTAGACATGTACCTAAAGGCAAAGGAAACAAAAGCAATAATGAACTATTGGGAAGGCATTAAAATAAAAAGCTTCTGCACAGCAAAGGAAACAGTCAACAAAACTAAAGGCAACCTAGGACTGGGATAAAATATTTGCAAGTGACTTATCAGATTAAGGGCTAGTATCCAAGATCTATAAAGAATTTATCAAACTCAACACTCAAAAAAATCCAGTCAAGGAATGGGCAGAAGGCATGAGTAGACATTTCTCCAAAGAATAATACAAATGTCCAACAGACACATGTAAAAAATACTCCACATCACTTGACATCTAGGAAATACAAATCAAAACCACAGTAAATACCACCCCACACCAATCATAATAGCTAAAATTAATAAGTCATGAAACAACTAATGATGGCAAAGATGTGTAGAACTCTCTTACACTGTTGGTGGGAATGCAAGCTGGTACAGCCACTCTGGAAAACAGTATGGAGGCACCTCAAGAAGCTAAAAAGAGGGTTGGTCAGTCTTTGTATTTACCCCAAAGACACAAATGTAGTGATCAGAAGGGGGACCTACACCACAATGTTTATAGCAGCAATGTCCACAATAGCCAAACTGAAAAGACCTGAGATGTCCATCAATAGATGAATGGATAAAGAAGAAGTGGTGTATATATATATACAATGGAATATTACTCAGCCATCAGAAAGGATGAATACTGGGATGCCTGGGTGGCTTAGTGGTTGAGCATATGCCTTTGGCTCAGAGCATGATCCCAGGGTCCTGGGATCGAGTTCCACATTGGGGTCCCCACAGGCAGCCTACTTCTCTCTTTGCCTATGTCTCTGCCTGTCTCTCTGTGTCTCTCATGAATAAATAAATAAAATCTTAAGAAAGAAAGAAAACTTACCACTTACATCGACATGGATGGAACTGGAAGATCTTATGCTGAGCGAAATTAAGTCAATCAGAGAAAGACAATTATCATATAGTTCCACTCATTTGTGGAATATAAGAAACAGCACAGAGGATCATAGGGGAAGGTAGGGCAAACAGAATGGAAAGAAATCAGGGAGGAAGACAACCATGAGACACTCTTAACTATAGGAAACAAACTGGATTGTTAGAGGGGAGGTCGCTGGGGGAATGGGGGAATTGGGTGGTGGTCATCAAGGAAGGCATGTAACGTGATGAGCACTAGGTGTTATATGCAACTGATGAATTATTGAACTCTACATCTGAAATTAATGATGTACTATATGTTA
Source organism: Vulpes lagopus (assembly GCF_018345385.1). Lineage (NCBI taxonomy): Eukaryota > Metazoa > Chordata > Mammalia > Carnivora > Canidae > Vulpes > Vulpes lagopus. The sequence continues at coordinate 105,207,807 of NC_054830.1, read as the reverse complement.
GCTAATTGCATTTAAATTTAAAAAATAAGAGATAATGCCTATTCTCCTCAAACAATTCCAAAAAATGGGAGGGGAAGGAAAACTTCCAAATTCATTCTATGAGGCCAGCACTACCATGATAACAAAACCAAATAAAAACACCACAGAAAAAGAGAACTACAGGCCAGTATCTCTGATGATCATAGATGTAAAAACCTTTAGTAAAATACTAGCAAACAGATGCCAACAATACATTTTTAAAAATCAAGTGAGATTTATTCCTGGGACTCAAGGGTGGTTCAATATTTGCAAATTAATGAATGTGATACATCACATCAATAAGAGAAATAATAAAAATCATATAATCATTTCTGTAGCGCAGAAAAAGCAATTGACAAAGTACAACATCCACTCATGATAAAAGCCCTCAGAAAGTAGGTTTAGAGGAAATATATCTCAACACTATAAAAGCCATCCATGAAAAATCCACACCTAACATTATACTCATTGGAGAAAAACTGAGAACTTTTCCTCTGAGGTCAAGAACAAAACAAGAATGTCCACTATCACCACTGTTATTTAACATAGTCCTAACCACAGCAATTGGACAACAGAAAGAAATAAAAGGCATCAAAATCAGCAAAAAGGAAGTCAAACTATCACTATTTACAGACAACGTGATACTCTACATAGAGCAAAAAGATTCCACCAAAAACTTGATAGAACTGACACATAAATTCAGTAAAAGTTGCAAGATACAAAATCAATGTGCAGCAATCTGTTGCATTTCTATATACTAATAATGAAGCATAAAGAGAAAGAGAAATTAAGTCATAAAGTCCATATACAATGCACTAAAAAACAATAAGATGCCTAGGAATAAACCTAACCAAAGAGGTCAAAGATCTGTACTCTGAAAACTACAGAATACTGATGAAAAAAATTGAAGATGACACAAAGAAATGAAAAACCTTTCCATTATCATGTATTGGAATAATATTGTTAAATGGTCTATACTACCCAAAACAACCTACACATTTAATGCAATCCCTATCTAAACACCAACAGCATCTTTCAGAGAACTAGAACAAAACATCTTAACATTTGTATGGAACCACAAAAGACCCCAAATAGAGAAAACAATTTTTAAAAAGAAAAACAAAGCTGGAGGCATCACAGTTCCAGACTTCAAGTTATATTACAAAGCTATACTTCATCAAGATAAGAAGCTTTTGCACAGCAAAAGATACAGTCAACAAAACTGAAAGACAACCTACAGAATGGGAGAAGATATTTGCAAATGACCTATCAAATAAAGGGTTAGTTTCCTAGATCTATAAAGAACTTATTAAACTCAACAGCAAAGAAACAAACAATCCAATCATGAAATGGGCAAAAGACATGAACAGAAATCTCACAGAGGAAGACAGAGACATGGCCAACAAGCACATGAGAAAATGCTCCGCATCACTTGCCATCAGGGAAATACAAATCAAAACCACAATGAGATACCACCTCACACCAGTGAGAATGGGGAAAATTAACAAGGCAGGAAACAACAAATGTTGGAGAGGATGTGGAGAAAGGGCAACCCTCTTGCACTGTTGGTGGGAATGTGAACTGGTGCAGCCACTCTGGAAAACTGTGTGAAGGTTCCTCAAAGAGTTAAAAATAAATCTGCCCTATGACCCAGCAATTGCACTGTTGGGGATTTACCCCAAAGATACAGATGCAATGAAATGCTGGGACACGTGCACCCCGATGTTTCTAGCAGCAATGTCCACAATAGCCAAACTGTAGAAGGAGCCTCGGTGTCCATCAAAAGATGAATGGATAAAGAAGATGTGGTCTATGTATACAATGAAATATTGCTCAGCCATTAGAAACAACAAATATCTACCATTTGCTTCAACGTGGATGGAACTGGAGGGTATTATGCTGAGTGAAATAAGTCAATCGGAGAAGGACAAACATTATATGGTCTCATTCATTTGGGGAATATAAAAAATAGTGAAAGAGAATAAAGGGGAAAGGAGAAAAATGAGTGGGAAATATCAGAGAGGGAGAAAGAACATGAGAGACTCCTAACTCTGGGAAACGAACTGGGGGTGGTGGAAGGGGAGGTGGGTGGGGGGTGGGGGTGACTGGGTGACGGGCACTGAGGGGGGGCACTTGATGGGATGAGCACTGGGTGTTATTCTGTATGTTGGCAAATTGAACACCAATAAAAAATAAATTTATAAATAAAAAATAAGCTAAATATATATATATTACAAAGCTATAGTGATCAAAAGATATGGTACTAGCACAAAAACAGATAAACGGGTCAATGGAACAGATTAGAAAAACCAGAATTGAACTCACAACCATATGGTCAATTAATCTTCGACAGGGTAGGAAAAAATATGCAATGAAAAAAGTCTCTTTAACAAATGCTGTTGGGAAAAATGGACAGCAACTTGCGAAAGAATGAAACTGGACCACCTTCTAACACCATATACAAAAATAAATTTGAAATGTTTTAAAGACCTAAATGTGGACTGGAAGATAAAAATCTTAGAGGAGAACCCAGGCAGTAGTAACCTCTTTGACATCAGCCGTAGCAACTTCTTTCTAGACACAATCACCAGAGGCAAGGGAAACAAAAGCAAAAATAAACTACTGGGACTTCATCAAGATAAAAACTTCTGCATAGTGAAGGAAATAATCAACAAAACAAAAAGGCAACTGACAGGATGAAAGAAGATATTTGCAAATGATATATCAGATAAAGGGATAGTATCAAAAATCTATAAATAACTTATAAAACTCAACACTCAAAAAGTGAATATCCACTTAAGAAATGGGCAGAAGACATGAATAGACATTTTTTCAAAAAAGACATCCAGATGGCCAACAGACACATAAGAAGATACTCACCATCACTGATAATCAGGGAAATACAAATCAGAACCACAATAAGATACCACCTCGCACCTGTCAGAACAGCTAGAATCAATAATACAAGAAACATCAGGTATTGGTGAGGATGTAGAGAAACAGGAACACTCTTGCACTTTTTGTGGGAATGCAAACTGGTGCAACCACTCTGGAATATAGAATGGAGTTTCCTCAAAATGATAAAAATAGAACTACCCTATTTTCCAACAATTGCACTACTAGGTATTTACCCAAAGAATACAAAAATACTAATTCAAAGGGATATGTGCACTCTAATGTTTATTGCAGCATTATTTACAATAGCCAAACTATGGAAACAGCCTAAGTGTCCACTGACAGATGAATGAAGCAGATGTGGAATAAGCCACTCAGAGAAAGACAAATGCCATATAATTTCACTCATACGTGTATTTCAATTAAAAAAAAAACAAAACAGTGACTGGGCGACTGGGCAGCCTGGGTAGCTCAGCCGTTTAGTGCTGCCTTCAGCCCAAGGGAATGATCCTGGAGACCTGGGATCAAGACCCACGTCGGGCTCCCTGCATGGAGCCAGTTTCTCCCTCTGCCTGTGTCTCTGCCTCTCTCTCTACCTCTCTCTCTGTGTGCGTGTCTCTCATGAATAAATAAATAAAATCTTAAAAAAAAAAAAAACAGTGACTAAGGAGAAAAAAGACAATTAAAAAACAGACTCTTGTCTATAGAGAACAAACAGATGGTTACCAGAAGGGAGGTGGGGGGGAGGGGGGACACATGAAATGGGTGATGGGGATTAAAAATACACTTATGTTGATGAGCACTGAGTAATTTATGGAACTGTTGAATCTGTATACCTGAAATTAATATACTCTATGTTAGTTACGCCAGAATTCAAATAAATAAAAAATATTTTTAAATAAATAAATAATTTTTTAAAAAGCCATGTCAACATCATATAACCCTTTTATGATGAGGTAAGAAGGGGACAATAGCACTGCTATAACATTGTTGCCAAAACACAAAGCTTCTATATAATTATGAGAATACATCAAGCAATCTCAAATTAAGGAAGATTACAAAAAATAACAAAACAGTACTATTTAAAAGTGTCCAAGTCAGGAAAGACAAGGAAAGACCTAGGAACTGTCACAGATGGTTGTATACTAAGGAAACATGGTAACTAAATGCAACACTGGATTGGGTGCCAGGTCAGGAAGAGAACATTAATGGGAAAGTTGGTAACTAATCTATAGATTAGTTGACAGCATTGTATTAATGTTAATCTTTTTGGTTTCAATAATTTACCTGGCTATGTAAGATGTTAACATTAAGTAAGGTGGCTGAAAACTATATAGGGATTCTTGTACTTTCTTTGCAACTTCTATGTGAGTCTAAAATGTTTTCAAAACAGTTTCTAAAAAAAGACTGTGTTAACACAAAGAAATATGTGTCTTTTATTACTACAGTTCCAGAAAAACTTACCCTGGGTTTTAATCTTTTATTATAAACTAAGCTACTTTTCCAATTGTTGGATATATAAATGTGCAGACCAACAAAGAGTGAGACTCAACCTTAATTTTCTCCCATCCTTAATAAGAACATTTGCTAGGCCTCCCATTTCCTATGAGATGGGTGTACAGATCTGGGAAGGATGTTGGGCCTTCAGGAAGCTTTCAGGATTTACCAAGGAATAATGGATGATAGACTCAGCCCTTAAGGCAAGGTTTTCTTATTAGCTTGTTAGTGGTTCCACAAAATCTACAATTTGTTACTCAAATCATCTTCTACTTCCTCTACTTCTGGAGAAAATAGCCAGGAAATCTTACCCAAGCCACAAATAGTAAAACCCAACTTTGAGAAACAGATTTAAGTCACTGATTTTAAAATGCGTGTGTGTGTGTGTGTGTGTGAGTGTGTGTGTGTGTGATCTCTTCTCTAAGGAGCATTCCTTAAAATGCCAAGTATTCTGACCATCTTCAACACTCTCTAGTATAGTTTAGATTCTCCTCTCATGTACTGTCATAACACTATTCTTCCTTCACTCTTATTAAATGGTATTATAATTGTCTATATATTTCTCTGTGAGAGCAGGCATCATGCCAATCTTGTTTACCATTTTATCCCTAAGTACCTAGCAGAATGCAAGAATACAGCAGATGCTCAACACGTATTTTTTGGCAGGCACATAGGGTTCAGGGAAACCCCAACACGAAAGTGAAAAAACTTAAGCCCAGATAGGTACTAACAGCAATAGTGAGTGATAGGAAAGCATCCAGTTCAATCAGTGATTGAACATCTATAATTGTGTAGGAATACAACTGCCTGAAAAAAAGAAAACATTCTCCAGCATGTGGTGATTCATAGATATAATTAGACGTCTAGGTAGATGGCTGCCAAAATATAACATATCCAAAAAGTGACATGGAGATTGACATCATCAAGATGGCCAAATACGACATCCTTCGCTCATATCCCACCCTAATAACAATAATTTGGCATTCATTGATGGACAAAAGTGCCTTTGTGGGAGCTTTGGGATCCAAGTAGGAAACTATGAATCTGCAGTTCAGTCCAGACTGAGAAGAGCCATTTTGAGAATACAGGTCCATACACAGGCAGCTAACTTACCAGCTGTCATCCTGGCTACAAACTTGGACATAGCTGGCCAAAACAGAACCTGGCCAAAACACAATTTGGCTTTGATTTTGCCACCAGTACAATATTCCAAGCACCTGGAAGGACCTGCATGCCCACTCATGTAGAGCCAGTTCTGCAGACCTCCATCTTGGCTGTGGAAACTGAAACAGCCCTAGGGCTCTCAGCTCCAGCCACTCTTAGTCATAGTCAAGGGTAAGTCTTACCTATCCAGGGACCCACCTAATGACCTGGCAACAGCCCTCTTGGTGACCTGGTGGGAATGACACCTGTCTACACAGTTGGTAATTGGCTCACTGTCTGAGGACCTAACTGTGAACCCTGAAGCAGACCTTATTCAGCACCACTCTACTGAGCAAGGTACTGTAGGCAATCTCATATACCCAGGGACTGGACAGGATGCACACCCACCCAAGGCCCTGGCAACAAGTCCACAAACCACAGTCACCACTTTAGACCTAGTAACAGCCCATCATCAGCTCCAGCCCAGTACAACTATAATTCCAGATAATCCCATCTGCCTGGAGAACTGGCAAAAGAAGTTCTATTTACCTGCTAAAATCAGTTCTTTTTCACAGAAACAAAAGGCAATTATAAAATGTGTGTGAAACTACAAATTGCCAAAGTAATCTAGAGAACAAAGCTGGAGGCTTCATACTTACTGATTTCAAACTATATTACAAAGCAGTAGTAATCAAAGCAATATACTGTTGGGATAAAAACAAACACATAGACCAATGGAATAAAAATGACAGCCAAGAAATAAACCCATGCATGTACAGTTAATGAATATTTGAAAAGGGAGCCAAGAATACTCAATGGAGAAAGGATAGTCTTTTCAATAAATGTTGCTAGGAAAATTGGACATTCACATGCAAAATGATAATATTAGACCTCTATCTTACACCACTTAAAAAAATTACTCTAAATGAATTAAGGATTTAAATTAAGACCTGAAACCAAGTAACTCCTAGAAAAAAACATAAAGGGAAAGCTCTTTGACATTGGTCTGGACAATGATATTTTGGGTATGACATCAAAAGCATAAGCCACAAAAGCAAAAATAAACAAATGGGATCACATCAAACTAAAAAGTTTCTGCACAGCAATAGAAACAACAAATGGAAGACAACCTACGTAACAGGAGAAAATATTTGTAAACTATATATATTAGATAACTTGTCCATATCCAAAATATATAAGGAACTCCTACAACTCAACAGCACACAAACACATAATCTTATTAAAACACAGGCAGAGAAATTGAATAAACATTTTTCCCATGAAAACTTACAAAAACCCACCGGTACATGAAAAGGCACTCAACATCACTAATCAGGAAAATGCAAATCAAAACCACAATGGGATAGATATTATCTCCCACTCATTAGAATGTCCACCTTCGAAAAGACAAGAGATAAGTATTACAAGGATGTGAAGAAAGGGTCCTCTTGTGCACTGTTAGTGACAATGCAAACTGGTGCAGCTACTATGGAGAACATCATGGAGGCCCCTCAAAATATTAAAAAAAGACCTACAGTATATGACTCAGCAATCCTACTTCTGGGTATACATCTGCAGGAAATAAGATCACTATATTGAAAAAATATCTGCACTCCTGTATCTACTGCAGCATTGTTCACTAGAGCCATGACCTGGAAACAACTTAAAGTGTCCACCAACAGATGAATGAATAAAAAAGATATTGGTCAAAGGTTATAACCTAAGAGAAAGAGAGAGAGAGAGACAAACCAGGAAGCAGACTCTTAACTATATTGAAAAAAACAAGGGTTGCTGGAGGGGAAGTGTGACTGGGAGGGGGGTGGGGACCTGGGTCAAATGGCTGATGGGTTAAGGAGTGCATTTGTTGTGATGAGCCCTGGGTGTTGTATGTAAATGATGAATCACTAAATTTCACACTTGAAACTAATATTACACTGTATATTAACTAACTGGAATTTAAAGAAAAACTTGAAAAAGAAAAAAAAAGAACAAAGGTTACAAACTTTCAGTTGTAAAATGAATACGTTTTGGAGATCTACTATACATCATAGTAATTAGCTAACTATAATACATCCTTGAAAGTTGCTAAAGAGATCTTAAATGTTCTCACCACAAAAAGAAAAAAAAATTATGTGGATGTGTTAACTAACCTTATTGTGGTAATCATTTCACAAATCAAATTATCACAATGCATACCTTAAATTTACATGTTTTATGTCAATTATATCTCAATAACCGGAGGGGGGAAAACATTTGTTGACTGAATATAATAATATATGAAGAAATACATCTATTCTCACTATAGCTGGTGACTATATAGCAATAATTCCTAGAATCATTCTTTTCTGTAAGAATCAGATTTAAGTGTGTGTTTAAAAAACATATCCAAGTTTTTTTTTGCGTGTGTGAGTATTTTATTTTATTTTATTTTTGATGAGAAACTTCTTTTTTTAATAATAAATTTATTTTTTATTGGTGTTCAATTTGCCAACATACAGAATAACACCCAGTGCTCATCCCGTCAAGTGCCTCCCTCAGTGCCCGTCACCCATTCACCCCCACCCCCCGCCCTCCTCCCCTTCCACCACCCCTAGTTCATTTCCCAGAGTTAGGAGTCTCCCATGTTCTGTCTCCCTTTCTGATATTTCCTACCCATTTCTTCTCCCTTCCCTTCTATTCCCTTTCACTATTATTTATATTCCCCAAATGAATGAGACCATATAATGTTTGTCCTTCTCCGATTGACTTACTTCACTCAGCATAATACCCTCCAGTTCCATCCACGTTGAAGCAAATGGTGGGTATTTGTCATTTCTAATGGCTGAGTAATATTCCATTGTATACATAGACCACATCTTCTTTATCCATTCATCTTTCGATGGACACTGAGGCTCCTTCCACAGTTTGGCTATTGTGGACATTGCTGCTATAAACATCGGGGTGCAGGTGTCCCGACGTTTCATTGCATCTGTATCTTTGGGGTAAATCCCCAACAGTGCAATTGCTGGGTCGTAGGGCAGGTCTATTTTTAACTCTTTGAGGAACTTCCACACAGTTTTCCAGAGTGGCTGCACCAGTTCACATTCCCACCAACAGTGTAATTAAGGGGGACTCTTAATATCCAAGTTTTAATTAGAAAATTTTCCCTGAAAATAGATTGCCCCCAGAGTACACAGCCAATTTTCTAGTAGCCTATGGAGTAAACTATACTTTCATTACTTTGCAAAGTATCTAAAGGAAGCAGTAACAATTTGGTGGAGTTTTATCTGTAAGAATGATCCAGCTCTGGTCCAAGCAATAAAGCATGTCTTAGCCTTAGTTTAAAATTCAGATCACTATTGATATTCTCTTTCTTTACCTGTAGGGTTTCTTAGTCTTTCATGCCCTAAACAGGGACCATTGTACTATAACTATAGTTGGAACATTCTTTGAATGTCTCATCAAGGATCTCTCCTGGAGGGGAATCCATGTGAGACACATTCAAAGCAGTCTCCCACTCAGGTTAAGAGAAGAGATATGTACATGTATCCAAGGTAGACAACTAATACTCATAAATGGTCCCTAGTCTCTAGATCATCTCATCTTTCTGAGTTCTTGTGCATTTTCTTCTATCCTTTCCTCCTTTGAGTAGTGTCCCTATCATCAATATCCTAATCATTCCTCTGAGGCACAGCTCACCTATTTTTAGCATGTTAGGCTAATAAATAAAGTGTCTAAATATAGCTATTTTTCAATATCTTCATTAAAAGAATGCAGTGCACCATAATAAACTCAATTGAAAGAAGATAAATGCTTAGTTCATCTTTTAGACTCTCCTTTTTCAGCATATGATACTTTTTTAAAGATTTTATTTATTTATTCATGAGAGAGAGAGAGAGAGAGAGAGAGAGAGAGGTAAAGACACAGGCAGAGGGAGAAGCAGGCTCCATACAGGGAGCCTGACGTAGGACTTGATCCCAGGACTCCAGAATCATGCCCTGGGCCGAAGCCAGGCGCTAAACCACGGAGTCACCCAGGGATCCCCAGCATATGACACTTTAACATCCCAGATCGCTTCATGATTTTCTCTAATTGTTAACTTAAGGGCTCTTACCTTGCAGGGAAACTGTCATCCCTATGGGCACTAATGAGGCCAAGGTTCCAGGTACACCACACAACTTCTCTCTACGCCATGGGCACAAACTGCACTTGAACTGTTATTATTAGCACTTCTGACATCAAATGTGTGGGTTTTATCAAACACTATCCAATTCACCAACTCTCTAGACACTCACTACCCAGAGTTAGTCTCAGACTCCACAGGTTTAAGAGTTCAGTCCTATAAGACTGTCCCCACTTTAGATGCTAGTCACAAGACCAGGTTATTACTAGTTCTTCTGAATGACTTTCCATAAATCTGGAAGTTCCCATAACCCCCTCCTCAGATTCAATAATTCACTAGAACAATCACAGAACTCAAGAAAACACTTTATTTGCTATTACCAGTTTATTATAAAGGATACCACTTAGGAAGTCAAAGACAAGAGATGTATAGGGCAAGGCATGGGGAAAGGGGCAAGAAGTTTTCATGTCTCTAGGCACACTACCATCTCAGTACCTCAATGTATTTACCAACCCAGAAACTCTAGAAAACCCATCATTTAGCTGCTTTTATGGAAGTTTCATTACATAGGCATAATTGGGCAAATCACTGGCCACTGGTAATTAACTCATTTCCAGTCCCTGTCCACAGAGGTGGGGGGTGAGGAGTGGAACTGAAAATTCCAACCCTCCGATAATGCTTTTCACAGTGTTTCTGGCTATCTGAAGCTAGTTAGGGGCCCCCAGCTTCCAGTCATCTCATTAGCCTGCAAAGGACACACTGTTCCAGATATTACAAGGTTTTTAGGAACTATGTATCAGGAACTGGGAATAAGGACCAAATATTTATTTTTTATTATATGACAGCACCTTAATTTCTACCTCATTTATGCCATCCATGCAAACTCCTGACCTTAGAGATTCATCTAACAATACAGAATGGATTACATTTTAGAAATTCATCATTAAAATTTGGAAAAATGTATAAAGGCATGTTACTGAAAAGTCAGTAACAGCATCTTTATTTACAAAAAGTTCTGTAATAGTATAAAAGCAATCATAAGATCTGAAAAACAAGGTTCACTACTGGATGTACTAAGTCCCATGAGCAAATCATTAGTCACTCTGAGCTTTGCTTTTCTTACCTGGTCTGTAAAATGAATGATAATCCACTTTACCTTATATATTTTCTTTATGCCCCAAATCAGATCATATATATTGTGCTTAGATAACTGTATAAAGTGTTTTATGAAAATATTCTACAATGGATAGGATTTCATATTTGGCTTCCAGAAAATTGTTCAATTTGACCAAACAACTAATTCAATTTGACCAAACAACTATTACAAAGAAACTCTTCTATTATATTTCTTGCTATTTATACTAACTCTGATATTGCCTTTTTGAAATTGCACCTTTAGCCTATTTATCTCAGTTCGGTTTTGAAAATAGAGTACTAGCTAATTCTACCTAACTGTAAAGGTTTTCTGAAAACCACTGTGCTTTGAAATGCTGAGCAGCAGTTTCATAAGTTATTAAAATTTTTAAAACCTGATTCTATTTCAGAATGGCTAAAATACGAATGGGAGGTATAAAATACATATTTACATATTTATTTGTATAAATATGCAAATGTACATATAAATTTATATAAACAAGTAACAGGAGATTTGGCTGACCTTTGTCTCTGGTTCCTGAAAGATACACTTCAAATCGATGGAAATTTCCTCAGTGATTGGAGTGTCTTTGTTATTCAAGGTAGGTCCTTCAAACCAAACTTGAGAGTTTATTCTGATGAGGTAACTCATGGTGGGCCCCTAGATAGTTTATGATAATTAAATGATTCAGGATTGGGGCTGGCCGCACCAGAAAGACCGGCCATGTGATTAGATGATTGAGGCTTTGAGCCACATATACCAGCATGACCTCCAGGAAGGGTAGTAAACTAGAGATTAAGTTCAACCTCCTGGCCAAAGGTTCAATCAATCATACCTATGCAATGAAACCCCAATAAATTTTAGACACCAAAGTTCAGGTAAGGGATGCCTGGGTGGCTCAGCGGTTGAGCATCTGCCTTTGGCTCAGGTTGTGATCCCGGTCCCAGGATCAAGTCTCATATCGGGCTCCCTGTGAGGAGCCTGCTTCTCCCTCTGCCTGTGTCTCTGCCTCTCTCTGTGTGTCTCTCATGAATAAATAAATAAAATCTTAAAAAAAAAAAAAAAGTTCAGGTAAATTTCCCTGATGAACAGTACTCAGTGCCAACTGTTACATATCAATGACCTGGGAGGCTGATGTGTCCTGAATGTGCCAAGAAAGGACATGAAAGCTTTGCATTTTAAACCTTCCAGACTTCTCCCTAAGCACTTCTTCGTTGGGTTTCCTGATTTTTTTGTTGTTGGTGGTGGTGGTTGGCTTTTGCTATAATGAAGTTTTTATGAAAAATACAGCACTTTTCTGAGCTTTGTGAGTTTTTCTAGCAAGTTACTGAAACTGAGGGGGTAGTGGAAATCCTAAATTTGCAGCCAGTTGGTCAGAAGTGTGGATGTCCTGGGAACTCTCACTTCCTCACTTTTCCTTTAACTGAATTATCAATTACTATCAGACAATTCTTTGACATGCTTGAAATATCCTCTTGCTTCTTTTCCATCAATGTCATTCCCGTGCTTCCTTCAAAATTCAGCTATCTCCATTATTTTTTCAAGGATTTGTGGATGACTCCAGCTAATTGTCATTACAAAGTTGGTGGTATTCTTCCTCGCACTGTATGTATACATGCTTTATCTCCCATACAAGGTATACAAACCATGAGGCCATGTGTCTACTTGGCTTTTATCTTCCTGCTGAGATACATAGTAATCTACAACTAGGAAAGTTAACTTTATCCTGTTCTTACTTGTACCTTCATTCCATGATTATGACAAAATTTTGTCCAAATATGTCTTTTAGAGTATATGCTAAATTTCCATTCTTGATTGATTCTATGTTATTTTATTTTCAAACAGCTATTAATGACTTCATTAATGTTGTAGGTCTTGGTACAGTCTTTTCAAGTGTACCACATTACTAATGCTAAGTTCTCAAACTGGGAAAATTGAGTTCCCACATTAACCTAATGTAACAAGTAAAGGAGGGAATAGCTGAAAAACTAGGCATAGGACGTATCATTCAGGGCTTAATATGTCATGTTAAAGATTCTGGATTTATCCGATGTGCAAAGGGAATCCACCAAAACTTTGGAACAGGAAGATAACAAGATCCAATGGATTGGAGGGGAATAAGAGTAGATGGTGAGGTACTAGTTGGAAAGCTTTTGCAGTAATACAGATTTTAACAAAAAATGATTTGGATTAGAGTGATGGCCATAGGGATGGGGTGAGTAGACAGACTGAAGATATATTTGGAGGAGCTTCAAAGAGCACTTGGAGATGAACTGGATAAGAAGTAAGGGATGAAGGAATCATGGGATAGTTCCAATATTCACGGATGGAGGAGCAAGTGCTCCATTTTAGGTAAGTTGAGATTGAGATGTCCACATGCAGGTACCAAGTAAATTCCTATACATATAGGACTCTGAAGCTCAGAGGCATTTTTCTCAGGAATAAAATCTGTACCATAATTGTCTTGCTACTACATAATTTCATTTTCAGTGAGAGGCTAATTTCATCATTGTATCTTCCAGAGCTGGTCACCATACTTTAAATTCTAGTATAAACTTGACAGTATGGAGTCTCTCTTTAAAGACTGTCACAAAATCATTTTCAGAGCGACCTTTGACAAATGAAATGAATCACTGAGCTCAGGACCCAAGGTCCTCCAATTTAAAGTTTATTGTGCATCTACCATGTGCTAGGTTACATGCTTTACATCGCACTATCATATTCACATAACAATCCTGCAAGGCAGCTCTATTACTCTGCCACATTTACAAATGAAGAAACCCAAGGCTCAAAAAGATTAAGCAGCTGGTGCCAGGGTGGCTCAGTCAGTTAAGCATCTGACTCTTGATTTCAGCTCAGGTCGTGATCTCAGGGTTGTGAGATTGAACCTCATATCATGCTCTGTGCTAGGTGAGGAGCCTGCTTTAAGATTCTCTTTTCCTGTCCCTCTGCCTCTTCCCCCTCCCTCTCTTAAAAAAAAAATTAAGCAGCTAGTTAACATCACAGCTTATTCAGTAACTGACAGCCAGAACCAGAAGCCAAGTGTATCTGATTACTTCAATCTTTCAGTGTTTTCTTGGGGTATTGTTTTGCATAACATGACAAACTAAAGTGTCAGCAGTATTTTTTCCCCCAGATTATGAAATACAACTCCCCTCCCCCACCCTGTGTCTCTTTTCCCCAGTTTCCTTACTTTCTCCCTTTCTTTCTTTCTCCCTTTCTTTCTTTCTTTCTTTCTTTCTTCCTTTCTTCCTTTCTTCCTTTCTTTCTCCTCTTTTTTAACAATTTTTATTTATTTATTCATGAGAGACACACAGAAAGAGAGGCAAAGACGTAGGAAGAGGGAGAAGCAGGCTCCCCACAAGGAGCCTGATGTGGCACTCCATCCCAGGCCTCCAGGATCAGAACCTGAGCCAAAGGCAGATGCTCAACCACTGAGCTATCCAGGTGTCTCATCTTTTTTTTTTTTTTTTGAAAGAAACAGAAAAGTAGTTCTATCTGAGTGATGAACAAAGAAAGATGAAGAGGATTCAATACTCCAATGATGCTGATAAAATCAGGCTTTTAAGCTACTGTTAAATATGCTCATAACTGTGAGCTACAGAAAGAAAACATTTGTCTTACCTTTACTAGAAAACCATTATAATTTAATGCACGGGGTGTGAAATACTCCTAGAGCAGCTTACTCAAGTAGGCTTAGCTATGAGGAAAAGTCAATCTGTTCAAGTATTTAGTCTATTACAATTGCAAAACCAACTGATCACACCCTCTGTATTATGTTTGCAGCTTACTCAAGTAGGCTTAGCTATGAGGAAAAGTCAATCTGTTCAAGTATTTAGTCTGTTACAATTGCAAAACCAACTGATCACACCCTCTGTATTATGTTTGTGGTCTCATTTTATTAGGGTATAAATCAGCTTTGAAATTAATAGAAAGGAAGCATGCAAGTTAAAGACTGCCAAATTAATTTAAGGGTTGGTGTTGAATTTGTTTTTAAAGTCGTTTTTTTTTCTTTTTTTTTTTTTTTAAAGATTTTATTCATTCATTCATGAGAGACACAAGAGACAGAGACATAGGCAGAGGAAGAAGCAGACTCCTTACAGAGAGCCCAATGGGGTACTCGATCCCAGACCCCACAATCGTGCCCTGAGCCAAAAACAGACCTCAACCACTGAGCCACCCAGGTGCCCCTAAAGTCTTTTCTTCTATTCTCTCAGTCTTGACTTTCCAGAATGCAGAGGTTCAATTCAGCAAATTATTCCTCTCTTACAGCCGATTGTTGACACCATATTCTTTACCCCTAATGAAAGAACTATGGATCATATTAACATTTCATTGGCTTAAGAATAATTTGTGTTATTTTTAATCATTCAGTTAGATAGTATGGCAGACGCTGTTCATGAAATTTATAACACTTAGGATAATCATACCATGCTTCTTCCATGCTTCTTCCCTGTTCGTGTACAATGAAGCTTATACTTGTCAATGGACATTGAGTTGTTTTTTTTTGTTATCACAAACTGCACTGCTATGAATATTCCTATACTTTCTTCACATGTCCCCCAGTGCAAATGTGCAAGAATTTCTCTTGAAGTGAGACTGATGAATCATGGGGTATTTTTATTATAATTTTGTATTCCAAAATGGTTATACCAATATACATCCTGATCCACAGTATATCTGTTCCTTTTGTAATTTCTGCCATAAAGTACTTGAACTTGTTAGGTTTCTTCTTGTTAGGTTGCTTCCAAGAACTTAATATATCTTAATACTGTTGTAAACTTTGTTGAATTACACTCCCTATTGCTATTGCATAGAAATGCGATCACTTTTTAGTAGATTTATATTTTGCCTAATAGACTTGCCAAACTTTCTTAATAATTCTAATGGTTTACTTATTGACTAACTTTCTAATCTTTACACATTTTATTCCTTTTTTATTGCCATATCACATTAGCTAGAACCTTCACTATGGTTGAAAGAAAGAAGATGATAGACTTTCCTCTTGTTCCTGTTATTTAAGGGAATGCTTTTGACCTTTCAACACTTAAATATGCTAATACTTAAAGTTGAAAAAAATCATGCTGCTGAAAAGTAAAGCAGCTGTTCAAGATCATAAGACCTCTAAGTGATAAACTCAGGATTCAGCATTGATCCAAGCCCCATGTTCTTTTTTATCAATTTATGTCAGTGAACAAATACGTTTGCTAGTGGGACTTAAAACAGGCATAGGCAAAGAAATACTTTTGGATTTAAGACAATCTAAATCACAGTAAAAATAAACATCTTTGCTAAAACCTCAGAAAATCCTAGGAACCATTCTGAGAGGCAAACATAAATATAATTTTTCCTTAAAATTGCTTGATGGCTCCCTGCTAACTCACAGGGATAAATTCTCCATTCTCAGCACTACCCTTCAAAATTTATTTCTAGCCATCCTATCCCCCAAATACCTTCAACTTTACACCATTTCCAACCGTGCTATATATTTTCATGCTTCTGTGACACTGAACATTTAGTCCTTCCCACTGTTATATAATTATGACTCCTAACCATTCATTCGTTCAACAAATACCAAGAGCCTAAAATGTGCCAAAAGTGCAGTAAGCACTGAAGATACATTAGTAAAGAAAACATTATTAGTGTCAGCATTTGTCAAAGCTTCAAAGAAGAATTTGTGACAGAGGAATAAGAAAATGAATAGTACTCTTCTAAATGTCTTTATATTTGTTTTAAAGTGAGTTTTTAATTTGTAAGCTGGATTAACCATTCTGAACTCCCCTATCTTATCTTCACTTCTTATTTTAGTTAGGGTTGTTGAAAAAATAGAAGGATGGGGCAGCCTGGGTAGCTCATCAGTTTAGTGCCAACTTCAGCCCAGGGCCTGATTCTGGGGTCCTGGGATCGAGTCTTGTGTCAGGCTCCCTGCATGGAGCCTGCTTCTCCCTCTGCCTGTGTCTCTGTCTCTGTCTCTGTCTCTGTCTCTCTCTCTGTGTCTCTCATGAATGAATAAATAAAATCTAAAAAAATAAAAGGATGAATGTGTGTGCATGTATACACATACATATATACATAAATATATGTACAATAGGGGTGAACATGTATGTATATACACATACACAATGCACACATATATATTTATGTATGTATATATATAGAGAGAGAGAGATTGGGAAATTTATTTTGAGGAACTGTACATGATTGTGGAGGCTTGGCAAGTTCAAAATAAGATATGTAGACCAGCATGCTGGAGACTCAAGAAGCAGTTGCAGTTTGAGTCTAAAGGTAGCCTACTGGCAAAATTCCTTCTTACTTAGGGAAGGGTTGGGGAGAGGGATCAGTCTTTGCTCTGTTAAGGCTTTCTTCTGATTAGATAAGGACTGCCCACTCATATTATAGAGGGCAATTTGCTTTACTCAAAATTGACCAAATTAAATGTTAACATCATCCAAAATTTAAATGTTGATCTCACAAAACATCCAGAATAAGGTTTGACCAAATATCTATGCACCATGGCCCAACTAAATTGACATATAAAATTAACTGTCACATTTCCTACACTTTTTCTTTCCCACATCCTTGAATTCATTTTTTTAATTCAATTTTTTAAGGAGAATTGAGTAGAAGAAGAAAAAGAGGGATAAAAGAAATGTGTCAACAGGCAGAGTTAAGATGCAAGAATAGTAGGGTGACCCTGAGCTTGCCTTGTCCCTCTAACACAGCTAGATCAACAGCCAACTATTTTGAACAACTAGGAAGATGATCTGAGTATTACAGAAAACAATCTGCACAGTTAGAGGGAGTGAAGGTGGCAGATGTGAAGTTTGGAGCCAAGGACTAGAGGAGAGGAAAACTGCAGAGCCACGAAGAGGAGGAAGTTGTTTTTGTGGAGTGAAGACATGGAGAGGGAGAGAGGGAGAGACAACACAGTGGGTTAGGGATCACACAATAAGCAGCAATGAGAAGATCCCCTGAGTCACACTGGGAGAGATTGCTGCCCTTCCCAAGTACATTAAGAAGAGTGTATTTTGCCACCCTAGGGACAAAGGTCAGCTGGGAGCCACTGAGCAGAGCTCAACAGCAGAGACAGAGGTTAAGACCACAATAGGTTTAAACCTCTGTATCTGCTTTTCTGGGAAGAAGTGAACAGAGAGAAGAGACACAGGCAGGCTGAAGATAATCTGGTTGCTGCTTTTTGCTTTCTACCATAATAGATTCAAGCCTCTGTACAACTGTTTTTCTGAGATAGAACAGGGTAGGAGACTGAGTCATACATAGTTGATAAACTGATTCCCACCCATGCTCACCAGTAGAGTCAGACTTCAGAGACAAAGGCAGTGCCTCCAGTGGAGGAGGCACTCCCCTACCCTAAAACCCACCCTTCTACACCTGGCAGAGGCATCTATGAAAGGGCAAGGCAGCTTGTGAGCCAGCCCCACAGGCCTCTCCCTGGGAAGACCAACATAACACAGGCCCCGACATGTACCAAGTCTATTGAACAAAGAATGCTTCAAACCATCAGCTTCTGGTGAATATAAGACCAGACTGCTTTCTTTTATCCTTTCTTAGCTTTTTAAGTATTTTCCTTTTTCTTTTTCTTATTTTTAGTTTTTTATCTTTTATTTTATATATTTTTTCTTTTTGATTTCTCTTTTTTTTCTTGGTATCAGGTTTATAATTTTTTTGTTCATTTGTTAGTTTGTTTGCTACCTTTTCTTATTTTTCAGATTAGTCTTATTTTTTTCTCTTTTCTTTTTTGCTTATTCTTTTTCCCTTCTTTTTTTATTCTTTGGAATGACACTTAAGGTTTTTTCTTTATTTGTTTGCATTTTTCTTCCTTTTTTTTTTCTCTTGTTTTGGATCAGGCTTGGTTTTTTCTGTCTTTTTTACCCCAAGCTTATCTGAACAAACAAATCAAGGCACACCTAGTTAAATGTCAAACACCTCCCACTACAAACAAGGAGGAATTCTGTAGAGGAAAGACCAGTGGGAAAGAGAAGCCAAAACCCAACAGCAGAGTGGATAAACCATACAAAAGAAACAGCTCCTAAAGTTTTTTGTGGTGGTGGTGGTGATAGTGGGTTTTTCTTTCTTCTTTCTTCCTTTCTTTTCTGGACAAAAATTACAAGATGGAGAAATTCACTCCAAAAGAAAGAACAGGAGGTAGTACTCACTATCAAGAATTTAATCAATATGGATATAAGTAGGATGTCTGAACCAGAATTTAAAACAACAATTACAAAGATACTATCTGGGCTTGAAAAAAGCATAGAAGACATTAGAATCTCTTTTACTGAAGAAATAAAAGAATTAAAATATAGTTGGGCCAAAATTAAAAATGTAATTACTGAGATGCACTCCCAAGTGAAGGCCATAAAAATGAGAATAGATGAAGCAGAAGACTGAAAAAGTGATATAGAAGATAAAATGATAGAAAGTAAATAGCTGAAAAGGGAAAAATTGCAAAGGGAGACTTGGAGAACTCAACAATTCTATAAAGTGAAATAATATCCATATTCCAAAAGATGAGGAGAAGGAAAAAGGGCAGGCTTATCTGAAAAAATTATAGCTGAGCACTACCCTAACCTGGAGAAGGAAACAGGCATTCAAGTCCAGGAGGCACAGAGAACCCCCCTCAAAATCAACAAACATAAGTAAACACTTCAACATATTATAGTGAAGCTTGCAAATTATAAACATAAGAGAAAAGTCTTGAAAGCAGCTCGGGACAAGAGGTCCTTACCTGGGATACCTGGGTGGCTCAGTGGTTGAGTATCTGCCTTCAGCTCAGGGCGTGATCCCAGGGTCCTGGGATTGAGTCCCACTTTGGGCTCCCTGCATGGAGCCTGCTCCTCCCTCTGCCTGTGTCTCTGCTTCTGTGTGTGTGTGTGTGTGTGTGTGTCTCATGAATAAATAATATGGAATCTTTCATTAAAAAAAAAGAGGCCCTTACCTACAAGGGTAAACACATAAAGCTGGCAGAGACCTGTCCACAGAGACTTGGCAGGCCAGAAAGGACTCCCATGATATATTCAATGTGCTAAATGGGGAAAATATGCACCCAAGAATACTTTATCCAACAAGGCTGTCATTCAGAATAGAAGGGAGAGATAAAGAGTTTCCAGGACAAACAAAAACTAAAGGAATTTGTGATCACTATACCAAGTCCTGCAAGGAATATTAGAGGGGATCCTTTCAGTAAAGAGAGAGAGAGACCAAAAGTAACAAAGATCAGAAAGGAACAGAGGCAATCTACAAGACCAGCAACTTTACAGGTAATACAGTGGCCCTAAATTCATATCTTTCAATAATTACTCTGAATGTAAATACACTAAATGCTCCAATCAAAAGACATAGGATATCAGAATGGATTAAAAAAAAAAAACAAGAACCATCAATATGCTGCTTACAAGAGATGAATTTTAATCCAAAGACACCTTCAGCTTAAAAGTGAGGGTATAGAGAACAATTTATCATGCTAATGGGCCTCAAAAGAAAGCTGGAGTACCCACTCTTACATCAAACAAAGTAGATTTTTAAACTAAGGACTGGAAAAAGAGATGGACACTATACCATAATAAAGGGGTCTATCCAACAAGAAGATATAACAATTGTAAATATTTATGCCCTTAACTTGGCAGCAGCCAAATATATAAACCAATTGATAACAAAATTAAAGAAGCTCATTGATAATAGTATAATAATAGTAGGAGACTTTAACACTTCACTTACAACAATGGATAGATCATCTATGCAGAAGATCAACAAGAAAACAAGGACTTTGAATGACACACTGGACCAGATGGAGTTGACAGATATATTCAGAACATTTCATCCTAAAGCAGCAAAAAACACATATTCTTTTCAAGGGTACCTCAAATATTCTCCAGAATAGATCATCTCCCACATCACAAATCAGGTCCCAACCAATACAAAAGGACTGAGATCATACCATGCATATTTTCAGACAACAATGCTGTGAAACTTGAGGCCAACCTCAAGAAGATATTCGGAAGGACCACAAATACATAGAGGTTAAAGAATATCCTACTAAAGAATGAATAGGTCAACCAAGAAATTAAAGGACAATTATAAAAATACATAAAACTAATGAAAATGAAAACACAATTCAAAACCTTTGGGATGCAGCAAACATGGTCCAAGAGAACAGTATACAGCAATACAAGCCTCTCTCAGGAAATGAGTCTCAAATATACAATCTAACGTTACACCATAAGAAGCTGGAGAGAGAACATCAGGAGAAGAGAAATAATAAAGATTAGAGCAGAAATCAATGATACAGAAATTAAAAAACAACAACAAAGTAGAACAGATCAACAAAACTAGAAGCTGGTTCTTTGAAAAAATTAATAAGATTGATAAACCTCTACCCCTTTCCAAGATGCATTCTTAGAAACATACAAACTACCCCTACCCAGACTTATCAAAAAGAAAAAAGACCCAAATAAAATCATCAATGAAAGAGGAGAGATCACAACCAACACTACAGAAATATAAACAATTATGAGAACATATTATGAGCACCTATATGCCAACAAATTAGGCAATCTGGAAGAAATAGATGCATTCTTGGAAACATACAAACTACCAAAACTGTCACAGGAAGAAACAGAAAACATGAGCACACCGGTAACCACAGGGAAATTGAAGCAGTAACCAAAAATCCTCTAAAAACAAGAGACCAGGACTCAATGGCTTCCCAGAGGAATTCTATCCAACATTTTTTTTATCCAACATTTAAAGAATTGATACCTATTCAGGAATGGAGGCAAGATGGCTGAAGAGTAGGGGACCTTGTTTCATCGGGTCTCTTGAATTTAGCCAGATAACTATCAAATAATTCTGAACACCTATGAATTCAACCTGATATGTAAAAAAAGAATTGCTGC
The DNA here is from genome assembly GCF_018345385.1 of Vulpes lagopus. NCBI lineage: Eukaryota > Metazoa > Chordata > Mammalia > Carnivora > Canidae > Vulpes > Vulpes lagopus. The sequence continues at coordinate 105,186,107 of NC_054830.1, read as the reverse complement.
AATTCTACAAATAGAAAAACAACCACTTTTTACAAGGTAGGAGGTGCAGAGAAGTGAATCTGAGGAGATATATCAGAAGATAAATTGCATGGTGGAAGGAGCCTCCATAAGCCAGCTAGAGCGCAAAATCAGAAGTTTTAGAAATCTGCTCCAGTGAGAGACATCCCTGCCTGAAAGGTGCTCAGGCAGCAAATCAGGGCAGAATCCTGGGTGGAACAGCGTGGTCTCAAGATCCCTGGGGTCACAGAAAGAATGGGGGTGCCTGAGCTGGCAGTTTCCAAGCATTGGAGCAGGGAAACCGACTATATATAGTCGACTATATACCGAGTCAGTGAGCTTGAGAGGAAGCTCTCAGCTTGGTTTGAAATAAACTGTGCACCAAAGCACAATCAGGCAACTGCTCTCCATGCAGGATTTCTGAAAGCCCAGAAACTCAGTGACTGCCTGCTCTTCCCTGGGAGGATCCAAGCAGGTGCACACCACAGGAGTCTGCTGTTTGGCATACACAGGAGTGAAGACTGCTCTTCCCTGAGGGTTTGCTGAAGAGAGAAGGCCTCGATCTTTCAGCTTCAGGGCTGGAGATCAGGGCCTGGTCATTCTGCTTTTGACCCTCTAAAGCAGTAATGAAAGCCTTCAGGGAACAAAAGCCACATAGAGCAACCAGAAGCAGCTTACACTGAGCCAGACCTGTGGCAAGGGGCAGTACAACAACACCCAGGCCGATGCCTGGGCAAAAGTGCTGCAGGCCCCTTCCCCGAGAGACTGGCTGGAACAGTAGGTGAAAACCAAGCTCACAGAGTACACAGAACTACAAAACACCAACACTAGGGGAAAATACTGTGTAGAAGTCAAGGGTTTTTTTCTCATGATTTTTTATCATTCAGTTTAAAATTTTCCTTTTCTTTTATTCTTTTTTTCCTTTTCAAATAGTTTCTCATTTTATCAACTATTTGTTTTTTAAGTCTTTTTTAAATTTTCATTTTTACATTATATTTTATAGATCTATTCTCCATTTTTGTCTTCCTTTCACTGTATTCAATTTATTTTTGTATACATATTACGATTTTGGGATTTAGTGTCTTATAACAGACTAAAATACACCTAGGACCAAGTGGATCACCCTGTTTTGTCCACCTGGGAGATTATATTCTCTTTTTTCCATTGTTTGTTTCTTTTTCTTTTTTGGTTTCTGACTTCTTTGGATTTGTCTAATGTGTATTTTGCTCCGGCCGTGTTTGATATATATTTTTTCTCTTATTTATCCATTCATCTCTAGGAAACATGACTAGTAGATAATACTCTCTGCCAGAGACCTAACCAATATGTATATAAGTAAAATGTCAGAGTTGTAATTCAGGATAACGATCATAAAATTACTAGCTGACCTTGAAAACACTAAACAAGACACTAGAGAACCTCTTAGTGCAGAAATAAAATCGAATCTGGCCAGAATTAAAAATGCTTTAACTGAGATACATTCTAAAATAGATACTCTAACAGCTAGCATAAATGAGGCAGAAGACAGAGTCAGTGACATAGAATAAGATGATGGAAAAGAAGGAAGCTGTGGAAAAGGAGAAAAACTAATGGACCATAAGGGAGGCTTCAAGAAATCAGCGATACCATAAAGCAAAACAATATTAGAAATATTGGAGTCCAAGAGGAAGAAGAAAAAAGAGAGACAGAAGGTATATTTGAGCAAATCATAGCTGATAAGTTCCCTAATCTGGGTAGGGAAAGAGCCATAGAACAGGAAGGACAGAGAATCCTCCTCAAAATCAATAAAAATAGATCAGCACCCCAAATATAATAGTAAAACTTGCAAATTTCAGGGATAAAGAGAAAAAGCATCAAGGATAGCCATCTGATTCTCTTTTTCTTCTATTTTGAACCTGTGAGGAAGGTGTAGTTAAGGAACGGCTCAATTGTGCAGTCTGTGTAACCCTGGAACCCCAGCAAACAGCAATGTCTTCATGATCACCTTCCTCAGAAGCTCCTGGTACATGCATAGATTACCAACCTTGCTGCAGGTAAGGGAAAAAATCTTATAAAGCAGAGTATTAATTTTCTTTATTAAGAGACAATTAACATAAAATCGTTTGGGATTTCTATTCTTTTATGGTAGACACAAAAGTGATTTCCCAAACTAAAAGAAACTAAATTTCAATCTGGAATATCAGAAATAACAAAAATTATTATTTAACATCCTATAAAATAAGAGTATAGGGAAGATAAAATATATTAAATACAAAACAAGAGGGCCCTTGTGGGGATACTGGAAGTACATATGTGTTTGTTTTTCTCTTTTACACAGATGAAAAAAAAAGAAAAGAAATACCGAGTAACAAAATGTATTTCACTTGTAATATCATATAAAATAGTTTCTTCAGGTTAAGTATAAAGCTCATTTACCAACAGATAAATAACAATCATAAAGCAATGTAAAATAAGGATGCAAATAAAGAAATCTGAATCCACGAGAGGCAGGGCAAGACGGCAGAGGATTAGGGTCCTCACCTCGCCTGGCCCCACCAACTTACCAGATAACTTTCAAATCATCCTGAAAACCTATAAATTCGACCTTGGCTTTAAAGAGAGAACAGCTGGAACGCTACAGAGAGAAGAGTTTCTGCTTCTAACAAGGTAGGAAGGCGGAAATAAAAAAGAATCCGGTGGGGGAGGCCCCGAGGAGCCGGGCCGAGCCGCGGTGAAAGCCTCCGCACAGGGAGGCCCCGCCCCGGAGAAGCGGGAACGTGGAATCCGCCCCGGATTCTTCCCGGAGGGAAAGGCGCTGAGCAGGGAGCCCGGGCAGAGCCGCAGGAGGGGCCGTGGGGCCTCCAGCCCCCCGGGGTCGCTGACAGAGGACGTGCGCCCGGGGTAGGGCGCCCCACACCCCGCGGGCCGAGCGCGGTAAAGGGCTGGAGCACCCGGCGGGGCCTCGGGGAGCAGCGGGTCGGTCAGGCGTGGGCTCCGGGGAGGGGGCTGCGCCCTGCTGCCTTCGGGAGCCGCGGCCCCGGGAGCGACCCCAGCAGCGCAGGCCCCGGAGCCCAGAATCCTGCGCTCCCCCCGGGACAGGGGGGCGGGGAGGGCCCAGGACAGCGGGGACGCTCCTGCCACCGCCGCCGGGCGCTCCCGAGCTGTGCGGGTCAGCGCCCCCCGCCCCCGGAGCATCCAGGCCAGTGCGGACGGGGAGCTGCGGTCGGTACTGCGGGAGCTGACGCCAGGGCTGGGGACCTGGCCGCCGCCAGTGGGGTTGTGCCTCCTGGTGTCACCCTGTGCCTGGGAGGGGCGGGGCCGCCAGGGGACAGGGGCCTCACGGGGTCAACAGCTCCCACCGAGCCCGGCACCCAGCAGGGGCGGAGCATCTCCCCAGGTGCACACACCTGAGAACCAGCACAGCAGGCCCCTCCCCCAGAAGACCAGCTGGAAGGACGGGGGAAGAGCAAGTTCTTGACCGAGCTGCTCTGGAAAGCTCCAGGTGAGGTTGAGAGATTTATAGTACATAGAACTAGAGGATACCCTCCTTTCCCCACCTCATTTTCCAGTACACCTCGTTTTTATATCAGACTATAAGTTTCCAATATTTTTTCTCTTTACCCACCTTAACCACAATATTTTTCCACCTCTTCATTTTTAAGTTTCTTCCTTTTTGAATTTCATATTTCTACAATTACAGGTCTTAGATATATTTTGCACTTCTAGATTCACTTCAACATACTCCATTTAATTTGGGGGGATATACAAAATATGTTTTTTTGTTTTGTTTCTTTTGCTTTTTCTGCCTCATTTTGTTCTACAACGGTGGAAGTTAATACTTTCTAAAACATGACCAGCATGCACCCAGAACCAAGTGGTATATCGTGCTGGTTCATTCTGTCAGATTATATTCTCTCTTCATTCTCATTCTTCCCCCTCTTTTATCTCATGTATGTTTTGGTGGTCAATGGTGGGGCTCTCTACAAGTATTGCTAGTGTATATAATTTGGGACTGAGCATCTTCTAACATACAGAACTTAATATGCTCAGAACCAAGAAGATCACCCTCCAGGACTCCTCAGGTAGACTACATTCTCCCTCCCCTACAACTTCATCACCACCACCATCTTCCAGTACCCCCCCTTTTTTTTCATCTCCTTTTCTTTCTTTTTTCTTTTTTTTTAACCTCTTTTTCTTTCTTTTTTTTCTTTTTCATCTTCTTTTGGATTCTTGACCTTTTACTTTTTACTGCTTTATTTTAAAATTTGTGTTTCACTTTAGTGGTCCTTTTGTTTTATTTTGTTCTGATCTTTGTTTTCAATTTCTGGCCTCTGACCTCGGCAGAATCATCTAGGGTGAAATTTACTTAGGTCGTGGTTGATATTCTTGACTCAGCACACTGATAAGCCCACTCTGCACTGAGCAAAATTACTAGAAGGAAGAACTCACCAAAAAAAAAAAAAAAAAAAGAATCAGAAACAGTACTCTCTGCCACAAATTACAGAATATGGATTACAATTCAATGTCAGAAAGCCAATTCAGAAGCATAATTATAAAGCTACTGTTGGCTCTGGGAAAAAGTATAGTGGATTCTAAAGACTTCATGACTGCAGAATTTAGATCTAATCAGGCCGAAATTAAAAACCAATTCAATGAGATGCAATCTAAACTGGAGGTCATAAATGAGGGTTAATGAGGTAGAAGAAAGAGTGAGTGACATAGAAGCAAGTTGATGGCAAGGAAGGAGGCTGAGGGAAAAGGAGAGAAACAAAAGTCCACAAGGAAAGGTTAAGGGAAATAAATGATAGCCTCAGAAGGAAAAAATCTATGTATACTTGGGGATCGAGAGAGTGCCGAGAGGGACAGACTGCCAGAAAGCATATTTGAACAAAGCATAGCTGAGAACTTCCCCAACTTGGGGAGGGAAACAGGCATTCAGATCAAGGGGATAGAGAGGCCCCCCAAAAAATCAATAAAAACCATTCAACACCTCGACATTTAATAGTGAAACTTGCAAATTCCAGAGATAAAGAGAAAATCCTTAAAGCAGCAAGAGACAAGAGATCCCTAATTGTATGGGGAGGAATATTAGATTAATAGCAGACCTCTCCACAGAGACCTTGCAGGCCAGAAAGGGCTGACATGATCTATTCAGGGTACTAAACAAGAAGAACATACAGCCAAGTATACTTTATCCAGCAAGGCTCTCATACAGAATAGAAGGAGAGATAAAGAGCTTCCAAGATAGGCAGAAACTGAAAGAATATGTGACCACCAAACCAGCTCTGCAAGAAATGTTAAGGGAGACCCCGTAAAAGAAAGAGGAAGCCCAAAGAAATAATCCACAAGAACAGGGACTGAATAGGTAATACGGTGACACTAAATTCATATCTTTCAATAGTTATTCTGAATGTGAATGGGCTAAATGATCCCACCAAAAGACGCAGGTTTTTGGACTGGATAAAAAAGCAAAACCCATCCATATGCTGTCTACAAGAGACTCATTTTAGACCTAAGGACACCTCTAGCCTGAAAATGAAAGGGTGGAGAACCATTTAGCATTCAAATGTCCTTCAAAAGAAAGCAGGGCTAGCAATCCTCAATCAGATCAATTAAAGTTTATCCCAAAGACTGTAGTAAGAGATGAAGAGGGACACTGTATCATACTTAAAAGGTCTATCCAACAAGAAGACCTAACAATACAATCATGAATATTTATGCCCCTAATGTGGGACATGCCAAGTATATCAATCAATTAATAACCAAAGTAAAGAGGTACTTAGATAATAATACACTAATAGTGGGAGACTTCAACATGGCACTTTCTGCACATGACAGATATTCTAAGCACAACATCAAAGAAACAAGAGCTTTAAATGGTACACAGGGCCAGATGGATTCTACATACAGAACTTTGCATCCAAACGCAACTGAAAACACATTCTTCTGAAGTGTACATGGAACTTTCTCCAGAATACCTCACATACTCGGTCACAAATCAGGTCTCAACTGATACCAAAAGATTGGTTTCTCCCCTGCATATTTTCAGACCACAAGGCTTCGAAACTAAAACTCAATCACAAGAAGAAATTTGGAAGAAACTCAACACGTGGAGGTTAAAGAGCATCCTGCTAAAAGATGAATGGATCAACCAGGAGGTAAGAGAAAAATTAAAAAGATTCATGGAGACTAATGAAAATTAAGATACAATGGTTCAAATTCTTTGGGAATAGCAAAAGCAGTCCTGAGAGGAAAATACATCGCGATACAAGCATCCCTCAAAAAATTGGAAAAACTAAAATACACAAGCTAACCTTGCACCTAAAGGAACTGGAGGAAGAACAGCAAATAAAACCTACACCCAGCAGAAGAGAGATAATAAGGATTCGAGCAGAACTCAATGAAATAGAGACCAGAAAAATGGTAGAACAGATCAACAAAACCAGGAGCTCGTTCTTTGAAAGAATTAAGAACGTAGATAAACCATTAGCCAGCCTTATTAAAAACAAAAGAGAAAAGACTCAAATTAATAACATCATGAATTAAGAAGAAGAGATCACAACCAATACCAAGGAAATACAGATGATTTTAAAAACATATTATGAGCAGCTATATGCCAATAAATAAGGCAATCTAGAAGAAATGGATGCATTTCTGGAAACCCACAAATTACCAAAACTGGAACAGGAAGAAATAGAAAATCTGAACAAGACAATAACCGGGGAGGAAATTGAAGCAGTCATCAAAAACCTACCAAGATACAAAAGTCCAGGGCCAGATGGCTTCCCAGGGGAATTCTATCAAACTTTTAAAGAAGAAACCATACCTCTTCTACTAAAGCTGTTCCAAAGGATAGAAAGGGATGGAATATTTTCAAACTCATTTTATGAGGCCAACATCACCTTAATGCCAAAACCAGACAAAGACCTCACCAAAAAGAATTATAGACCAATATCCCTGATGAACACAGATGCAAAAATTCTCAACAAGATACTAGCCAATAGGATCCAACGGTACATTAAGATTATTCACCATGACCAAGTGGGATTTACCCCGGGATGCAAGGTTGGTTCAACACTCGCAAACAACCAACATGATAGATCACATCAACAAGAGAAAAAACAAGAACCATATGATCCTCTCAATAGATGCAGAGAAAGCATTTGACAAAAAAGCATCCATTCCTGATCAAAACTCTTCAGAGTGTAGGGATAGAGGAAACATTCCTCAGCACCTTAAAAGCTATCTATGAAAAGCCCACAGCGAATATCATTCTCAATGGGGAAACACTGGGAGCCTTTCCCCTAAAATCAGGAACACGACAGGGATGTCCACTCTCACTACTGCTATTCAACATAGTACTAGAAGTCCAGCCTCAGAAATCAGACAACAAAAAGAAATACAAGGCATTCAAACTGGCAAAGAAGAAGTCAAACTCTCCCTCTTCACAGATGATATGATACTGTATATAGAAAACCCAAAAGATTCCACCCCAAGATTGCTAGAACTCATACAGCAATTTGGCAGTGTGGCAGGATACAAAATCAATGCCCAGAAATCAGTGGCATTTGTATGCACTAACAATGAGACTAAAAAAAGAGAAATTCAAGAATCAATCCCATTTACAATTGCACCCAAAAGCAGCATAAGTAACTAAGAATAAACCTAACCAAAAAGGTAAAGGATCTTTGCCCTAAAAACTACAGAACACTTCTGAAAGAAATTGAGGAAGACACAAAGAGATGGAAAAACATTCCATGCTCATGGATTGGAAGAATTAATATTGTGAAAATGTCAGTGCAACCCCAGGCAATATACATATTTAATGCAATTCCTATCAAAATACCATCTGGACTTTCTTCAGAGAGTTGGAATAAATCATCTTAAGATTTGTGTGGAATCAGAAAAGACCCTGAATAGCCAGGGGAATATTGAAAAAGAAAACCAGAGCTGTGGGCATCACAATGCCAGATTTCAAGTTATACTACAAAGCTGTGATCATCAAGACAGTGTGGTACTGGCATAAAAACAGACACATAGATCAATGGAACAGAAGAGAGAACCCAGATATGGGCCTTCAACTCTATGGTCAACTAACATTCAACAAAGCAGGAAAGACTATCCACTGGAAAAAGGACAGTCTCTTCAATAAATGGTGCTGGGAAAATTGGACAGCCACATGCAGAAGAATGAAACTGGACCACTCTCTTTCACCATACACAAAGATAAACTCAAAATGGATGAGAGATCTAAATGTGAGACAAGAGTCCATCAAAATCATAGAAGAGAACACAGGCAACACCCTCTTTGAACTCGGCCACAGTAACTTCTTGCAAGATACATCCACAGAGGCAAAAGAAACAAAAGCAAAAATGAACTATTGGGACTTCATCAAGATAAGAAGCTTTTGCACAGAAAAGGATACAGTCAACAAAACTAAAAGACAACCTACAGAATGGGAGAAGATATTTAAATGACATATCAGATAAAGGGCTAGTTTCCAAAATCTATAAAGAACTTCTTAAACTCAACACCAAAGAAACAAACAATCCAATCATGAAATGGGCAAAAGACATGAAGAGAAATCTCAGAGGAAGACATGGACATGGCCAACATGCACATGAGAAAATGCTCTGCATCACTTGCCATCAGGGAAATACAAATCAAAACCACAATGAGATACCACCTCACACCAGTGAGAATGGGGAAAATTAACAAGGCAGGAAACAACAAATGTTGGAGAGGATGCGGAGAAAAGGGAACCCTCTTACACTGTTGGTGGGAATGTGAACTGGTGCAGCCACTCTGGAAAACTGTGTGGAGGTTCCTCAAAGAGTTAAAAATAGACCTGCCCTACGACCCAGCAATTGCACTGTTGGGGATCTACCCCAAAGATTCAGATGCAATGAAACGTCGGGACACCTGCACCCCGATATTTCTATCAGCAATGGCCACAATAGCCAAACTGTGGAAGGAGCCTCGGTGCCCATCGAAAGATGAATGGATAAAGAAGATGTGGTTTATGTATACAATGGAATATTACTCAGCAATTAGAAATGACAAATACCCACCATTTGCTTCAACGTGGATGGAACTGGAGGGTATTATGCTGAGTGAAATAAGTCAATCGGAGAAGGACAAACAGTGTATGTTCTCATTCATTTGGGGAATATGAATAATAGTGAAAGGGAATATAAAGGAAGGGAAAATAAATGTTGGGAAATATCAGGAAGGGAGACAGAACATAAAGACTCCTAACTCGGGGAAACGAACTAGGGGTGGTGGAAGGGGAGGAGGGCGGGTGTTGGAGGGGAATGGGTGACGGGCACTGAGGTGGACACTTGACGGGATGAGCACTGGGTGTTTTTCTGTATGTTGGTAAATTGAACACCAATAAAAATTAATTAAAAAAAAAAGAAAAAGAAAAAAAAAAAAAAAAAAGAAAACCAGAGACGGGGCATCACAATGCCAGATTTCAAGTTATACTACAAAGCTGTGATCATCAAGACAGTGTGGTACTGGCACAAAAACAGACACATAGATCAATGGAACTGAAGAGAGAACCCAGAAATAGGCTCTCAACTCTATGGTCAACTAATATTCAATGAAGCAAGGAAAGACTATCCACTGGAAAAAGGACAGTCTCTTCAATAAATGGTGCTGGGAAAATTGAACAGCCACGTGCAGAAGAATGAAACTAGACCACTCTCTTACAACATACACAAAGATAAACTCAAAATGGATGAAAGACCTAAATGTGAGACAAGAATCCATCAAAAACCTGGTGGAGGACACAGACAACACCCTTTCTGAACTTGGCCACAGCAACTTTTTGCAAGATACATCCATGAAGGCAAGGGAAACAAAAGCAAAAATGAACTATTGGGACTTAACAGGATAAAAAGCTTCTGCACAGTAAAAGAAACAGTCAACAAAACTTAAAGACAACCTACAGAATGGGAGAAGATATTTGCAAATGACCTATCAGATAAAGAGCTAGTATCCAAGATCTATAAAGAACTTATTAAACTCAACAGCAAAAAAACAAACAATCCAATCATGAAATGGGCAAAAGACATGAACAGAAATTTCACCAAAGAAGATATACACATGGCAAACAAGCACATGAGAAAATGCTCTGCATCACCTGCTATCAGGGAACTACAAATCAAAACCACAATGAGATACCACCCCACACCAGTGAGAATGATGAAAATTAACAAGGCAGGAAACAACAAATGTTGGAGAGGATGTGGAGAAAGGGAATCCTCTTGCACTGTTGGTGGGAATGTGAACTGGTACAGCCACTCTGGAAAACTGTGTGGAGGTTCCTCAAAGAGTTAAAAATAGAGCTACCATATGACCCAGTAATTGCACTACTGGGGGTTTACCCTAAAGATACAGATTCAGTGAAAAGCTGAGACTCCTGCACCCCAATGTTTATAGCAGCAATGTCCACAATAGCCAAACTGTGGAAGCAGCCTCGGTGTATATCGAAAGATGAATGGATAAAAATGTGGTCTATGTATACAATGGAATATTACTCAGCCATTAGAAACGACAAATACGGGGTATCCCTGGGTGGTGCAGCGGTTTGGCGCCTGCCTTTGGCCCAGGGCGCGATCCTGGAGACCCCGGATCGAATTCCACATCCGGCTCCAGGTGCATGGAGCCTGCCTTCTCCCTCTGCCTGTGTCTCTGCCCCTCTCTCTCTCTCTCTCTCTCTCTCTCTCTGTGTGACTATCATAAATAAATAAAAATTTTAAAAAATATATTTAAAAAAAGAAAAGAAAAGAAACGAGAAATACCCACCATTTGCTTTGACGTGGATGGAACTGGAGGGTATTATGCTGAGTGAAGTAAGTCAATCTGAGAAGGACAAACATTATATGTTTTCACGCATATGGGGAATATAAAAAATAGCGAAAGAGATTATAGGGTAAAGGAGAGAAAATGAGTGGGAAATATCAGTGAGGGTGACAGAACATGAAAGACTCCTAACTCTGGGAAATGAACAAGAGGTAGTGGAAGGGGAGGTGGACAGAAGGATGGAGTGACTGGGTGACAGGCACTGAAGGGGGACACTTGATGGGATGAGTACTGGGTGTTATGCTATATGCTGTCAAATCAACTCCAATAAAAAATATACAATAAATAAATAAACAAACATCTGAATTCACCTTAGGATCAATGAATAGTGAACCATCAGAAGAGTTTATACTACCATCTAGTGGTTCCTTTAGGAAAAAGACATTTGAAAAAAAAGGGGGGGAGGGCGGAAATCCCTGGGTGGCACAGCGGTTTAGCGCCTCCTGCCTTTGGCCCAGGGTGCGATCCTGGAGACCGGGGGGTCGAGTCCCACGTCGGGCTCCCGGTGCATGGAGCCTGCTTCTCCCTCTGCCTGTGTCTCTGCCTCTCTCTCTCTCTGTGACTATCATAAATAAATAATTTTTAAAAAAATTTTTTAAAGGAAAAAGACATTTGTACCATTCAAAATGTTTCAACTAGGGATCCCTGGGTGGCGCAGCGGTTTGGCACTTGCCTTTGGCCCAGGGCGCGATCCTGGAGACCCGGGATCGAATCCCACATCGGGCTCCCAGTGCGTGGAGCCTGCTTCTCCCTCTGCCTATGTCTCTGCCTCTCTCTCTCTCTCCCTCTGTGACTATCATAATAAAATAAAACAACTCAATTTAAAACATGAGCAATGTAAACAAGCAGGCAATTTAAAAAAAAAAAAATGTTTCAACTAGATAGGAAATATAACAGATAACAGGCTATTTTCCTGAGAGAAAACAGGCTAAAAGCATTAAGACAAACACTGCAATATACAGTAGGCCATTATAGACAGGTTTTTTGGCTAAAAATCTGATTTTTGAGTTCTAGCTCTGAGCTCTACTATTCACAGCTGTTTGATTTTGAAAAAGTTTTACCTCTCCAAGCCTGTTTCTCATTTGTAAAATAAAGTGACTACACTAGACTGGTGTTTCTGAAATGACAACTTATAACACGATGGTCATACAATCAATTTAGTGAGTCATGGCCAGGATTTTTTTAATTTAAATGTAATCCCCCCCCCCAAAAAAAATATGAGAGTACGTCACAGACTGTAAGAGTTTTGTTTGATGAAGTGAATAACATATATGTTGTGTGAGTGTGTCTGTGAATGTCTCTGGAATATAATATAAAATGTATCTGTTCCTATGGGTCACAACCAAAAAAAGTGGAAAGCCTCTAAGTTTCCTATCAGCTACAAATTCCATGTTCCTATTAATTGTGGTCATGAGTCCTGCATCAGAGTACTGATACAGGGTTTGAGCCTGTATAATTTATAGTTAGATGTTTGATAGACCTGTCTGCTGACAGTGAGATGTCTTTGTTTCTCTCTTACAGTAACTCAAAAAGAGAGAAGTATTTTCCTGGCTTTGTTTAAGTGTTTTTATTTTATTTTATTTTTCCTAAGACTACTACTAATCTTTTTAACATAGTGATTTTTAAAATAATGGTCCAGGAACCAAATGCCTTGGGTTTATGTCAGGTGGTTGTTTAAAATATACATTTTTAGCTCCCCTCCCCACTCACTACCAGATCTACTGCATCAGAACCCTAGGGCATAGAACTCAATAATCTGCCCTAAATTTTTGAGAAATATTAGTTTAATTTTCAATAACATTTTCAAGGAGAGCTCTTAGCAAGTAATTTTTGTTAATACTTGTTCATCCTCTGTGCTGTCTCTATCCTTCTTTCCATTTATCCCTCCCAAAAGGAGGTAATCCTTGCTCATCACCATCTCCAAATGACAGGTCTCTACTCTCTACAGAGAATTAGGCCAATGGAAGCAACTGGTAATTTCCAGTCATAAGATCTATAATATCTAACATACTACCTAAGACCAAATATGATTAATATATTAAGCTATACTGAATACAAATCACACAGCAATTATTTGTTTGCATGTACCCATGCTTGATAACTTCTTAAGCAAAGCCCCAATCTTTTATTTTCCAATTTTCCAAATAAATACTTCTGAGTATATATGGTTACATATATCCTTACTACTCAAAGTGTTGTCCTATTCCAGCAACATCAGTGCTACCTGAGAGATTGTTGGTAATGGATAAACTCTACTTCAGAATCTGAGTCATCTGCATTTTTTTAATTTTTTTTTAATTTTTTATTTATTTATGATAGTCACAGAGAGAGAGAGAGAGGCAGAGACATAGGCGGAGGGAGAAGCAGGCTCCATGCACCGGGAGCCTGATGTGGGATTCGATCCCCGATCTCCAGGATCGTGCCCTGGGCCAAAGGCAGGCGCCAAACCACTGCGCCACCCAGGGATCCCGAGTCATCTGCATTTTAACAAAATTTCCCAAAGTGAACTGTATATACACTGAAGTTTAACAAGCACTATAAATAGTGAATGTGAAATAGTCAATCAGTACATGTACAAATGACTGCAACCAGAATTTTTGATGATGCTATTAGAAGAAAAAAGTAATGGCTTCTATGCATTGTTATGGACTGAATGTTTATGTCCACTCCAAAATCATATATTGAAGCCCTAACCTCCAATATGATGGTATTTGGAGGTGGGGGTCTTTGGGAAAGTAATTAGGTTTAAATGAGGTCATGAGTGTGGTTCTTATGATAGGATTAGCATCCTTCTAAGAAGAGACACCAGAGCTTTCTCTCCATCATGTGAGAATACAGTGAAAAAACAGTCATCTGCACACCAGGAAGATAGCTCTCAAAAAGAATCAAATCTGCTGGCACTTTGATCTGGACTTCTCAGCCTCCAGAACTTTGGCTGTTTGAGCCACTTAATATATGGTATTTTGTTCTAGTAGCCTGAGCTAAGACAATGTACTAAACTATCTTTTTAAACCTTTTTAAACCTTTTTTTTTTAAAAAAAAAAAAAAAAAGTAAGAACCCTAATACCATCCTGCCTATGTAGGAAAGCTCAGAGTAATACACAAGAGAGAGACAGAGACAGAGTCAGAGAGAGAATTTTTTTAAGAACCACACATCTCCACTTAGTTATTGAACGTTATGCACCAAATGAAGTAGTTGCAATAGAGAGACAGAGAAATAGCTAATATCAATATGAAATCATTGATACAAGGATATGAGAAAATCAATATTAGACACAGAAAAAGTTCAAGGCCAATATAAACCAGTTAGATGCCAGAACAAGACATTTGCCAACTGCAGTAGAGATTCCATTACTTAAAGTCACCAAAGCAGAGATTATTGCCAGGATGTTCACATGTTATATAAACCCCACGATTGCTGACAAAATACTTTTTAAAAGTTGAGTCCATTTGGGGAAACTACCTAGACAGAATGAACACAATTTTAAGACTTAAGATTTAGGGGCTCAATGTTTTTGGTACAAAAGGAAAGTGATAATAACACCATAATTGTAATATCCTTGACATCAAAGGCCATTTATTCTTAAGAAGTGAGGTAGAAATGAGATGTATAAGAATCTAATATAAATAAATGCATCTCCTATCTTGCTCAAACTATCTTTCAGTTTTTACTTTCTTTCCAACTTGATTTTGTTTCCCTAGTTTGAATTAACCTCCACTCTGCAAATAGTGTGAATCAGGACTTGAAACATTCATATGTGTCAGGTAATCTATTAATTGCCTCTTCTTAAAGAAGCCTTCTGAATGCTCCATTCTGGACAAGTTGCCTTCAATGCCTTGTTGCATAACTCTCATCCTGGAATATTTCTTCATCATCAATCTCAGGAATTCCTTTGACCTCATAAGTATCATCTATTTCATGTACCCTATGTCTTCCTCTTCTTTATTTTGGTGGAGCATATCCTCCAGTAACTTCTAGGGAAGGGTGAATTGTAGATAAAATATATTTAAATGTTTTTATTCTACCTTCACAGTTGATCAGTAGTTTGGGACAGAATTCTAGGATAAATCTTGAAGGCATTGCTCCATTGCCTACTAGGTTCCAGTATTGCTTCTAAAAAATCTGAAGCCACTGTGATTCCTAGCCTTTTGTATTTGACATTCCTCTGTCTCAGCCCCTCCTTGTTCATAGAATCTTCTCTTTGTCTCTTGAGTACTAGAATTTCACAATGATGTGCCTTATAAAACTAGGTTGAAACTGATTCCTATGGTTCTGAGAATATTCTTGACTGATGTCACTGACAAATTTCTCCCCCTCACTTTCTCAGTTCTCTTTTTTGAAATCTCTAACATTCAGCCATTAGATCTGCTAGAATCTAACTAAATGTTCTTTTATTTTCTCTCTTATTTTTCATTTCCTTTTTTTTTTTGCTCCATATTCATTCAATATGTCTTCAATTTCACTGCCTGATCCTTTTATTGAGTTTACCATTTTTGTGATAGTTTTCGTTTCTATGAGTTCTTTTTTTTATTCTTTAAATATTCCTTTTTTTTGTTTTGTTTTTTTTAAAGGTTTTATTTATTTATTCATGAGAGACACAGAGAGAGAGAGAGCCAGAGACACAGGCAACGGGAGAAGCAGGCTCCTTGCAGGGAGCCCAATGTGGGACTCGATCCCAGATCCCGGGATCATGCCCTGAGCTGAAGGCAGAAGCTCAACCACTGAGCCACCCAGGCGTCCCTAAATATTACTTTTATAGTATTCTCTTCCTGTTTCATGATTATAATATTCTCTTATCTCTCTGACAATACTGATAATTTTAAAACTTTTTTCTTCTCCCTACATTGTCTGTCTTCTCCAACTTATTTTTTGTTTACATGCTTTGGTATCCTTCATGTGTAGTTTTCCCCGTATATATGATAATCTTTGGCTGTCTTCTCATAGTTAAGAGAGGAGTACTAAAAAGCCAGTTGGAAGCCCTGAGTATCTGAGTAGCATTTGCCCACTATAAGCTTCATCACAAGATATTTTGGAGGGCCTGTTGGGTTGGGAACATTCCATGCTAGTATGTAGTATGGTGTGCCAAAAGCTATTTGATAGCTAACCTGTCAGTCATTCTTCCCTCCATCCTTAATAACATAACATCTATTTTTTTAGGGTGGTAAATTTGCTCCATCCAAGGTATAAAATATAGTCCTGTGGGAGCAGCTGGACAGCCTATACTATAACATCCAGAGTACACAGAAATACTTGGCTGTGAGTTGAACAAGTATCAATGTAATCCAGGAGTAAAGAACAGCACCGAGGTGACAGATGTCCTCAAAGTTCCATGGGAGCTCTATCATGATTTCAGGCTATATCCGTCCATTTGCAGCAAGAGAACAGAAAATGACTGGGGAGAGGGGAACCAAATGAAGTAGTATGTACCAAAAGTTATCAGGTACCAAGCATACTGGGGAAGGAAACTGAGGCAGAAGTCCACCCTACTAATAAAATCAATATTGAGAGATGGAAGGGAAAGCTACAACTCAGGGATTACCTAGATAGCCAGGGCTCTTGTTGGAGAGCAAGTGCTAGATTGCTGATGTTATTGATTAGACTACCACCATCTTCAGGGTTGGCTCAGAACTAGTGAGAGCCTGAATCTAATATATGGGATCCATCATGTGTAGAAAGCTGGGAAAGATATTGAGTAGAGGAAATAAGGAGTGACAGACAAAATAGGTAAAACATATGTTAAAACAACATCTACAGCATCCTTAAAAGGGTAAATAATTCACATTAGGGCACCATGGTTGGAGGAAAGGGAAAGGCTCAAAGTTGATAATTAATTATATATACCATTGTGGTCTACCTACCATAAAATATAAAAATACTTCTATACCAGTTGACAAATAGGAGCTTCACTCAGCCTCAAATTATTCCCCTTCCCTCACTCTGCCCTTTCCTAGGCCTCCCCAATGGCCCAGACCATCGCATGATCCAGCATATAAACGACCCAGCAGAAGGCCTCCTAGACCCTATTCCAGCCACTGACAATTCTGATTATCTGTGCTCATGCATCATCAGTTATTAAATATTTTGCAATTTTCCTGAGAGGTTTAACTTGAATTATGAATATAATAAATGTGTACCTGTCTGATTAATTAGACTGCATGCAAATAAGCAACTTCACAAGTTTCTTGTATGAACAACCCAACTGTTTGGTACCTTTAAAAATGTGAGTGCAGAGATATTCTAAAAGATCATGAATAGAATTTTCATCAATAAAAGAGCCTTCCTTATACTGATCTGGAGCATCTACAAGGCTCTCTGGTTTCAACAGCTATCCTTTATATCCATTATGAATCTATGAGATATTTGTGGTACTTACCAACCTAACAAGGCCCAGCAAAACACTTTCAACTTCAAGATATAAATTCAACTCAAGACTTCCCTGTTAAAACTCCATGTCCCCCAATAAAGAGTAAAATAACAGCAGAGTGAATTATATAATTCAAAAAAAAGTATATACTTAAAAGTATATACTTTTAAGGTATAGTCTATAAGGACAAAAAAGATTAGGAGATGAGATAACCACCACAAAAATGAAGAAGATGGGAAGCACAAGGGAGAACAGTAACTTACTCAGAAGACCTGAGAAAAGTAAATCTTAAGCTGGCAGTGGAGAAAGTCAAGAATCAAAGCAAATTACATTGTATAACCACCAAAAGGCTTGGGAATTGGCAGCACCAGGTATCTCTGGAAGTAGGAAGAGGTGGGTAGTGGTGTGAAACGGGACTAAAAACATTAACATGGGTTGAAAATCTAGTTAAGGAGATAGACACTTTTATAGCTCTCCCTAAGATCTAGTAAAGCAACTATGGCAAAGATCATCACAAAATACTAAATGTTTACTCTCTGGAGAGAGTAAAACAGAGGACTATGGATTGAAGGGCACTAGGTACAAATGAAAGCATAGAATTTAACAAAATAGCACAGCCACAAATGTTCAATGAAGATCTTTTTTATTTTTAAGTTCAACTAGTAATCTAGAAATATAAATTTAAACTGTAAGATGTAATTTTTTCTATTAAACTGACAAAGACTAATGATAACACCTTGTGTTAATGAGAATGCAGGGAAACAAACTCATATTCTCCTGGTAGAGGGTAAATTGTTAAAATTTTTCTGAAGGTGTTCCAGTCCAAGATAGCAACATAGAAGATTCTGAGCTCATGTCCTCTAAGGACACACCAAACCTACACCTATTTATAGAGCAATTCCTCCTGAAGAACTGAGACCTGTCTGAATAGCTTCTACTCACAAAAGAAAACCGTAAGAAAGACAGAGACATGGTAGCAACGGGAACCTCCACCGCTGATACTGCAAACTGTAGTGGGTAGGAATAGTATAAGAGACAGGGTGGCAGATTCCTATGCCCTGAGGCAAAAAAAAGCCTTGGTTTCAAAGAGCAACTAGACTGTAAAGAAACTAGCCTAGAGCCCTGCCAATAGTTAAGGAGCTACTGAAACTCTCTCCAGGTCAGAAAGGCTGGCAGGTGCCACAGTTTATGCTCCCCTTCCACCATTATAGCATGAATAAGAGCAAGGTCTATGCACCCTAACCCACCGACTGCATCTGTGAACCGTG
This sequence comes from Vulpes lagopus, assembly GCF_018345385.1. Classification (NCBI taxonomy): domain Eukaryota; kingdom Metazoa; phylum Chordata; class Mammalia; order Carnivora; family Canidae; genus Vulpes; species Vulpes lagopus. The sequence goes on along the minus strand of NC_054830.1, from coordinate 105,167,629 downwards.
AGCCCCTAGCCCACACCAGCCCCAGGCATCCCACTAAGGCAGTTGCAGGGCAGTGCACTGGAACACCCCGGACAGCGCTCACTACAGCTCCAGCCATCACCTCACAGTAATACAGGCATAAAGCACCCTGGACACTCTAGGCCCCACTTTGGCTTCAGATAGCTTGCTAGGGCACCCCCAGGGCACAGCACTCTGGGTGTTTCCAGCTGTCCCACATCAGGACATCCCAGCTTGCACCCATTTCAGCTTTTGCTGTCTTGCCTAGGAACCCTTTAAACAAAGAGCCTTAGGACCACCTCAGCCTGCACCCACTTTAGCTATAGCTGTCTTACCAAGGCACTCCTTGTGCAGAGCACTCTGGAACCCCCTGGTTTGTGCCCAACTTTAGCTCCAGCTGCACCACCAGGGCACCTTCTGCACACAAAGTCCTGGAACACCCAGCCTAAACACACTTCAGCTTAAGCTATCCTCCCAAGGTGCCCTCTGTACATAGGGTCTTTGGATTCCCCAGCTTGCACCCACTTCAGCTTCAGTTATCCTGCCGGGGCACCTTGTGCACAGAGAGCCTCAGAACTGCCCCCAGCCCACCTGAGTTCTGGCTATCCCATCTGGGTAGCCCCAGCACAAACTGACCCACAGCATGCATTGCACACCAGACACAGCTCCAGCCAGCCATAAAAGTCACCAAACACAGTCTACACAGGGGATAAGCATACATAAGACTATTCCTTCGAGGTTAAGAGAAGTAACTATTCCACCCAATTCAGAGAACAACACAAAATCAAGCTAAATAAGGAGACAGAGAAATATGCTCTAGATTAAAGAATAAGACAAAATCTCAGAAAAAGAACTAAATGAAATGGAGATAAGCAATACGTTTGACAGAGTTTAAAGCAATGATCATAAAGATACCCACCAGACTAGAGAGTAAACTCAGTGAGAACTTCAATAAAAAGATAGAAAACAAAGAGAAACCAATCAGAGTTGAAGAATACAATAACTGGAATGAAAAACACACTAGAAATATACAACATTAGATTAGCAGATGCAGAAGAACAGATCAATGATCTGGAAGACAGGATAGATGAAAGCACCCAACCTGCAAAACAAAAAGAAAAAAAAATAATTTTTTAAAAATGAAGGTAGGCTAAAGGATCTCTTAGGCAACATTAAGCAAACAAACATTCATATTATAGGAGTTGCAGAAGAAAAAGAGAAAAGGTGGTAGAAAACTTGACGGGATGAGCACTGGGTGTTTTTCTGTATATTGGTAAATTGAACACCAATAAAAGTTAATTAAAAAAAAAAAAGAAAACTTTTTAAAAGATTTGTAGATTTGTTATATAAATGAGAAGCGTAGAAGCAAGTAGAAAAGAGGAAGTCTGGAGGAAACCGTTAATCCAGTATCCACATGTTCATGGAGGCATTTTATTTGATGTCCATGACAATTGTTGCAGGTATGCTGAAATCCAGTAGAAGAGCCAAAGCAAAACAAACGTGCAGCTCCTGCATTGCTAGTATTAACTCTTTAATTCTACATTCTTATCAACTTGCAAATCTATCCATCCCTCTCTTTTTTGCAGTTGTTTCCTAAGTCATAGATTCTACCTCTTAAATACTCCTCAATCTATTTCCATAGAGACCAGAGTGGAAGATGGCGGAAGAGTAGGGTCCCCAACTCACCTGTCTCCACCAACTTACCTAGATAACTTTCAAATCATCCTGAACGCCTACAAATTTGGCCTGAGACTTAAAGAGAGCTGGAACACTACAAGGGAAGAGTTTGTACTTCTAACAAGGTAGGAAGACGGAAAAAATAAAAATAAAAAAGAATCCATTGGGGGAGGGGCCCCGCGAGGAGCCGGGCTAAGGCTGGGGAGCGGGAACCCCCAGGACAGGAAAGCCCAGTCCTGGAGAATCAGGAACTTTACCAATCTTCCCGGACGGAAAGTTCCTGTCTAAGCAGGAACTCGGGCAGGATCTCAGGGTGGGCAGTGGAGCCTCCAGCCCCCCGGGGTCGCTGACAGAGGACGTGCGCCCAGGGGAGGGCGCCCCTCACCCCGCGGGCCGAGCGCGGTAAAGGGCTGGAGCGCCCGGCGGGGCCTCGGGGAGCAGCCGGTAGGTCAGGCGGGGGCTCCGGGCGGAGGGGGCTGCGCCCTGCTGCCTTCGGGAGCCACGGCCCCGGGAGCCACCCCAGCAGCGCAGGCCCCGGAGCCCAGGATCCTGCGCTCCCCCCGGGACAGGGGGGTGGGGAGGGCCCAGGACAGCGGGGACGCTCCTGCCACCGCCGCCGGGCGCCCCCGAGCTGTGCGGGTCGGCGCCCCCCGCCCCCAGAGCATCCAGGCCAGTGCGGACGGGGAGCTGCGGTCGGTACTGCGGGAGCTGACGCCAGGGCTGGGGACCTGGCCGCCGCCAGTGGGGTTGTGCCTCCTGGTGTCACCCTGTGCCTGGGAGGGGCGGGGCCGCCAGGGGACAGGGGCCTCACGGGGTCAACAGCCCCACTGAGCCTGGCACCCGGCAGGGGCGGAGCATCTCCCCAGGTGCACACACCTGAGAACCGGCACAGCAGGCCCCTCCCCCAGAAGACCAGCTGGAAGGACGGGGGAAGAGCAAGTTCTCGACCCAGCAGTGCTGGAAAGCTCCAGGGGAAGTCCAGGGATTTACAGTATATAGAACCAGAGGGCACCCCTACTTGTTTTTGTTTGTTTGTTTGTTTTGTTTTTCCTTCTTTGTTTTTTTTCTTTCCCTTTTTCCCTCTTTTTTTCCCCTTCCTTTTACCAGTACAACTTGTTTTTAGCCACTCTGCACTGAGCAAAATGACTAGAAAGAAGAACTCACCACAAAAGAAAGAATCAGAAATAGTTCTCTCTCCCACAGAGTTACAGGATTTGGATTACAATTCGATGTCAGAAAGTCAATTCAGAAGCACAATTATAAAGCTACTGGTGGCTCTAGAAAAAAGCATAAAGGATTCAAGAGGCTTCATGACTGCAGAATTTAGATGTAATCAGGCCGAAATTAAAAATCAATTCAGTGAGATGCAATCCAAACTGGAGGTCCTAAAGACGGGGGTTAACAAGGTAGAAGGAGTGATGACCTAGAAGACAAGTTGATGTCAAGGAAGGAAGCCGAAGAAAAAGGAGAAAAACAATTAAAAGATCATGAAGAAAGGTTAAGGGAAATAAACGACAGCCTCAGAAGGAAAAATCTATGTTTAATTAGGGCTCGGGAGGGCCCCGAAAAGGACAGAGGACCAGAAAGTGTATTTGAACAAATCATAGCTGAGAACTCCTCTAACTTGGGGAGAGAAACAGGCATTCAGATCCAGGAGATAGAGATTCCCACCCCCCCCCCCCCAAAATCAGTAAAAACCATTCAACACCTCAACATTTAATAGTGAAACTTGCAAATTCCAAAGGTAGAGACCAGAGTGATCTAAAACACATTTGATTTGAGTACCTTTAATACCTTTCTATATCATACAGAATACTTTCTGAGAGCATATTAGACTCTTATCTTGCCCATGCTATTTCTCTACCCTCATCTCTCTCTAGACCCAATGACTTACTGGTATTTCCTGAAGCATGCCATTCTATCACATTCCTACATGACTTAGTTTCTCTGGATATTCCCTGGAGTATTCTACTCTTGTCTGGTAAATTCCAGCTAGTATCCTCTGACTTTCTGCCTCTCTGAATTCCTTTCTGACCTATCAAGGCAGAGTTAAAACTACTTTCTTCATAGACTTTCTCTATTGTAGTGCCCAATGCAGAGTCATAGTGATTTGAAAATTTGTTTCTAGAGAGCATAGACTATGTCTAATTTCTGTGCCTTCAGAGCCTGACATATGGTAGTCTTAAATTATCTTTGAATAGGGAAGCAAAATGCTTTGTTTAAAAGTAGGAGGAGGGCAGCCTGGGTGGCTCAGCAGCATAGTGCTGCCATCAGCCCAGGGCATGAACCTGGAGACTCTGGATCGAGGCCACATAAGGCTCCCTGCATGGAGCCTGCTTCTCCCTCTGCCTGTGTCTGCCTCTCTCTCAATCTGTCTCTCTCATGAATAAATAAATAAAATCTTAAAAAAAAGAAGTTGGAGGAACTTGTCAACATGTTGTTGATAACCTCTTTGATCCAAGATTTGATGTCTGAAGTAGGTGATATTAATTCCTTCATTAATTCAAGTGTTTTTTGAACATCTACCCTAAGCTAGGCATGGGAATACAATGATGAATAAAAAGAGATATGTTCTTTACTTTTCTTAGGGAGTTGAAGATTTATTGGGGGAAACTGTTCGTTTGCTTGAATTATTAAATAAAATAGAACATATTTTGGGTTTGGTCCATGATGTCAGTCTGAGATTTTCCCTAACACAAAGTTTTCTGCAGTATAAGGTCAAAGCCTTTGCCTGTTGGGCTACTTTAACTTTATGTATGCTGCAAGTCTGTCTTTCGTTCTTCAGCACAGAAAAACCATTTTGGCTTATGGACACTACAAACTAAGAAACAACCATATAGAACAGGTGAACATCTTGTTTTAATCGAAGCAAAGTTTGTGTTTGGATATCCATGGAGGGTTGAGATACACAAAAGTGCCTTTACAGTTTACCTAATGCATTTGCTGTGTTTTTGGTTTTGCTTATAGGAAAATCAAAGGAATAGGGAAGCATTCAAGAATCAACAAAACAGGATCACCTTCTTAGATTGGAGGGACTACCTTTAGTTAGTGACATGTTATAATATATGCCCAAGCAAATAGAAGTTTTATCCAGAAGGATAGTGTAGTGATACATTTAACCTACCAACTTTAGTGTAAAACAACTGGGTACAAGATGTTGGGTTCTCTACCCCAACAGAAGCAAATGCCTATGTACAAATGGGAATTACTTTTCTCAAAACTGGACTCTGTCCATTTCCTCAATTAACTTTACAAGCGTGGTTTAGTTGCTTGTTTTTGATGGGCAGGGTAGCAATTGTGATGAGAAAAGGGGGTTCTTGCACTGGTTAGGTGGCCAGGCAAGGTTACCAAGGGGCTCATTCTGGCTCCAGAAAGGGCAGCAAATCATGCCCACTGCCTGCAACCAGATCATCTCCACTCCTCAGAACTTGATCAAGTCTACTTCATTGGATTGGGTCATTCCCACTCCGGGAAAGTGGGAGTGGGTCATCCCTACTGCCTGAAGCCGGGAGATCGTCCCCACTCCCAGCTGAAGAAGGCAGGCAGTCACTGCTGAGCTCTCTTCCACCAGCAACTCTGGATTTGATCACTCCCATCAGACCTTCAAAGGATCTGAATGTGGCTGACTTCTTCATGTCTCCAAGCTTCCTGCAAACGGCAGAGCCCATGGTGGACAGGGCAGCTGGCGTCTTTTGTTTCATGTAAACATCGGACACTTGAACGTTGTGCCAGCTCTTGGACGGATTCTGCCTTAGTGCCACCAAGGCTACGAGGCCCAGCTTCCTTTTGAGATCCGTGCAACGCCTTTCTTTGGCTGCCAGAGTGTGGCGTAGGGTTACAATTTCCTCCTCCAGTTTAGTGAGTTCGGATTTGAGCTCCTTTCGTGCAGCCCCTGGGAGATCCTCTGCTTCGGCAGTCTGGCAGGATTCAGGGGCGCTCGCTGAAGTCTCTGTCGTGGTGCCCGGCATGGACTGGGAAAGATCTTCATGAAGAGAGTCCAGGTCCAGTTCCTGGCACAGAGAGTTGAACTGGTGGCCAGTGGAGAGAGAATCTCGGCCAGCAGAGTGGAAATCCAAACCTGTGGGGTCCGACTCCCGGCCGCTGTAACAGGACTCTGGGAGGGATGGATCCATATGGTAGTGGGTGGGCGGGTCTCCTCGGTGGGCCTCAAGTCACTGACACGCAGGGGCGATGCGTCGGCTCAGTGCATCCACTTCTGGGTGGAGGGAGGGAGTGGGCGGGCAGGGGCAGGGCAGGGCAGGCCCTGGGAGCTCAGGGCGCTAGGCGGGGTTTCCGGGTTCAAGGAACCTGGACTCCCCCGAAATGACTGCACGCTCCTGGTGGTGTTTCCACGTCACAATGAACATGTGAGGTGGTCAGTAGGCAGATTATTATCAGAGAAGAGAGGTATTTTTCCTTTTGCCACAGTCCAGGATAGGTCTCCGCCTTCGAACAAAGTCTGGCTTCCTTTACAGACCTCTTTGCACCACCCCAGACTTGGCCAAACTCTTGAAAATCAGTTGAACCCTTTGTACGAACAGAAATTTATTTAAAAAGCCCAATACAGAAAACAAATGAAAACTGCCCAGAAGTGGGGGCACAGAGTTTAGAACTCCTAAATTCCATTTTCCCTTCCCTCGCTACCAAAGAGCCCGAGAAACTCCTAGGACTTCTCATAAAGTGGATTTGAAGGCTCCTCATAATCTTGAGTCTAGGTGATGATGAACATGCATGCTCCTGTGGCGTGAAGTATCAACGGTGCCAGAGGCTTCGGATAGTGAAACTCAGAAAAGGAGTCTGACCAGTCATAGTTGCCTGTTATTTTTAGGAAGAGAGAGAAGGAGAACAAGTAAATCTCTAATTGTTGTGGCAAATTTAAGCTTAATAAAAGCAAAGACTACTATCCTCAGAATTTAGGAGAAGAGAAATAAGACATATGCACATGGACAGTGTGTAGGTTTTTAATATTGCAGTTGCTTTTTTTTCTTCCCAATCAGCCACTTATTTCTGAAAGCATGTCTGCCCACACACATGGCTATCAGATGTGGGAAATGGTCTGCAAAGTAAAGTCATAGTTGGATAGTGTCTGTCTGGATATAAAATTACCATATCCCTTATTTCCAGTCAGAGCTTATAATTCATACAGTGGAAAAATCAGGACTTTAATCCAGTGAGAGCAGGTGATCATCTATCACTTAGTCCATTGCTAGGCTGCCCATTCCCAGGGAATAGCCTTGAGCAAGCTTTAGGTTCTAGCGATTTTGTTGGAGATTCTGGTAGTTACTGCAAGCATGATCTTATGGTACATGATGTGATCCTTAGCAAATTCCAGCCTTTGCCATACACATGCCCTATGTAGCTACAGTGAAGCATCTAGCTGGGCATCCAAACTAACTTAAGCCTTTTGGGTTTATATTAAATAACTCTTTCACATAACTTAGTAGTGTTTATTATGTCTTGCTCTGAAGTGTGTACTTCTTTAGATTAAAAAAAAAATGAGGATTGTTCTTGTTGAAAGCATGAAAGTTTGGCTATGGGTATAAAGGCCTGAAAAGGGCAGCAAGGACTGCCCAAAAAGTGTTTTGTTTGGGGCACCTGGGTGGCTCAATGGTTGAGTGTCTGCCTTTGACTCAGGTTGTGATCCTGGGGTCCTGGGATGGAGTCCTGCATTAGGCTCCTGTCAGGCAGCCTGCTTCTCCCTCGCCAATTTCTCTGCTTCTCCCCCTGTGTCCCTCATGAATAAAAAAATAAAATCTTTAAAAAAATGTTTTATTCCACAGAGTGAACTTTTCCTCCATTGCCTGCAGAAACACTAGTGGTTTCAGGAATGCTCTCTTTGAACTGGAACTCTTTCAAAACTGAGGATGAAAGTTAAAGAACACCCTGAATTAAGCTAAATAACATGAAACACACATTGTCCATTCAAAGTTAAGATTCCAAATGACCAGATTTGAGAGTGGGAAATATCAGTGAGGGTGACAGAACATGAGAGACACCTAACTCTGGGAAATGAACAAGGGGTGGTGGAAAGAGAGGTGGGCAGAGGGTTGGGGGCACTTAATGGGATGACCACTGGGTGTTATGCTTTATGTTGGCAAATTGAACTCCAATAAAAAAAAATATACAAAAAAAAAACCCACAAAAAAACCCCAAATGACCAGATTTGAATTTGCGTTTGATTATCCTTCTTTAACTATTTCAGCTACCAGCTTTACTGCCTGTTCTTTTTCTATGCTTCCATGCCCTTCAGTTCAAAGAATGAAATCTCTTGTTAAACTTTGATTCTTGTAAGTAGTGTAATGATCCAAAACAAAACATGGCCTCTGGAAGGGGGCCTCCTAGCTAGCTAGCATTGTTCTGACCTCATGAATAGACCTACCTGTGCAAATAAGTAACACAATAGACAATCCATTTTATTAGGCTTATGTATAACCATATACAAAACATTTATTTTTTGAAAACGTAGATCTAATGAAATTTCATTTAATTTACAGTGATTCTAACCAATTGTTTGAATAAACTATCCTATAAAGTTGTAAAATATTGAACTATTGCCCCGTGGTTTTAGAATCTTACATCTCTAGTTTAGACAGTGAAATGATTTTTTATTTTATTTTATTTTATTATTGGAGCTCAATTTGCCAACATATAGCATAACACCCAGTGCTCATCTTATCAAGTGCTCCCCTCAGTGCCTGTCACCTGGTCACCCCCACCCCCCGCCCACCTCCCTTTCCACCACCCCTGTTCGTTTCCCAGAGTTAGGAGTCTCTCATGTTCAGACAGTGAAATAATTTATATCACATAGAAAGGTTCACAAAGTTGTTAATCTGAAGCTGAAAGCTTATTGATGCTATTTAGGTACTAAAAACAGCCAAAATATTTGTTTCAGTAACCTATGAAGAAAGCGTTTGAGAATTATTTTCAATCCTATAACAGTTTGCTATCTTTTATTTCCAAGGAAAACATTATTGACCGGTTTTTATTTTATTTTTATTTATTTTTCATTTTTTATTTTTTTATAGTTTTTAAAAAATAATTATTTTTTATTGGTGTTCAATTTACCAACTGCAGAATAACACCCAGTGCTCACCCCATCAAATGCCCCTCTCAGTGCCTGTCTCCCATTCACCCCCACCCCCCTGCCCTCCTCCCCTTCCATCACCCCTAGTTCGTTTCCCAGAGTTAGGAGTCTTCATGTTCTGTCTCCCTTTCTGATATTTCCTACCCATTTCTTCTCCCTTCCCTTTTATTCCCTTTCACTCTTATTTATATTCCCCAAATGAATGAGACCATATAATGTTTGTCCTTCTCCGATGGACTTATTTCACTCAGCATAATACCCTCCAGTTCCATCCACGTTGAAGCAAATGGTGGGTATTTGTCATTTCTAATGGCTGAGTAATATTCCATTGTATACATAAACCACATCTTCTTTATCCATTCATCTTTCGATGGACACCAAAGCTCCTTCCAGAGTTTGGCTATTGTGGACATTGCTGCTAGAAACATCGGGGTGCAGGTGTCCCGGCGTTTCATTGCATCTGTAACTTTGGGGTAAATCCCCAGCAGTGCAATTGCTGGGTTGTAGGGCAGGTCTATGTGAACTGGTGCAGCTACTCTGGAAAACTGTGTGGAGGTTCCTCAAATAGTTAAAAATAGACCTGCCTTATTGGCCGTTTTTAGTAACGAATGAATGTTAATTATTTCTCTAGTAAGAGTGATGAATTTATATATCAGTCCTTCTTAAACATAAAGGTAAATGGTACAACAAAAATGATGGGTTTTTTCACCCTACTACTATTTAGTAGTTTGTATGTTATGATTTATAAATAAATTATTGAAACTTGAATGTAAAAGCAAAGCCATAGCCTTCACCAGGTCTGGATTGTTTGGGATAAAAGAAGTGAGATTGTACTAACTGATACTTGAGTCTAGAAATGACTAGAGACTTGTACCAATGCCAGCAGTTTTAATCAATGGAATTCTTTTGTTATAAAGGATCAATATAGAGCTTCCTGATTACACCAACTTGTAAAATAATCCACATTGGTGGTTAAGATTGCTTCTGAAGAACTGACAATTCACTCTGCTGGCCAATCAATTGCACTGTTAGATTTAACCATAGTGAGTTCTCTAGGGCTTATTTCTGATACTGCAGTACTTCTACCATGAACATTTTGTTAATTTTAGCTGAATACCAGGAAAAATGTTTAAATATTTAATTAAGCCTGAAGACAAGGCATGTAGTTGAAACCCTAAGCCAGTCAGAATGTATCAAGAGTAGGAAGAGAAAATTGGTAGTTAGACCTTTCTTGTGAAAAGCCAGAATAGTATGTTTTATTTCAGTTTGGAAGTTATTTTCACTACTATCTCTTATCATTACCCAGTTCCATCAATAATATATGCAGTGTGTCACCACCCCCCAGCAGAGATTTTCTCCATATGAACTGGAATATTTTCTGCAGTTTACAGCTGCAAGCATTATTACTACCAATACTTATATTTCAGTTGTTGAGTTTGTCTTCATTTTGGATGACATTTCCTTTCAGCAGCCCTTCTACATGGACTAATTAGCTTTAAAAATACTAGCTATATTATAGAATAGGATTTTCCTTTCTGAAGCCCAAATATACAGTCAGGATATTAAGTTGGAGTTACTGTTATTCACTCTCTTTGATGGTGTATAGAGTTGTGGCAGGAATCCCCACAGGAATGAAATTAAAATTTAGAATCTGTTCTCCTTCCCACAGCTGCCTATTTTCATGAGATGATACGTATAGGGTGAATGGGCTTGTTAGCAATTTTGTCATACAGATCCCAGAAGAAGAGAAATGACAGGGAGATGGAGAGGTGGAGATAAGAAAAGGAAAATGATCAAAAGATGTAGAACTTTCCATAGATTAAAAACAAAAATTCAAAAAAAAAATAAATAAAAATAAAAATAAAAACAAAAATTCTTCTGGTTGGAAACATAAAGATGTTAGGTGTGTATATAAAGGCCTACAGAATGTAGCAGGTGCTCCTTAAACACTGTATTTTGTTCTAGAGAATAAACTTTTCCTTTGGTGCTTGCAGAAATGCTAGTGTTTCAGGAATTCTCACAGACTTTGAACCAGAACCTGCCCTCTTGGTTTAGGATGAAGGGCAAAGAAGCCTAGGAACTAAGCTTAATAAAAGGCAGAATGGGCAAACTTTAGAGGGAATTTCACAGTGTAGGATGTTCTCATTTCCCTTTTTTCATTTGGATGAGGAAAGTGTGGGGCTACTGATTCTCCCTTCCTAGAAGTTTGACTTTTGTTTTCTTTTTACATGTTGGAAAATAGCATGGTGGAAGATAAATACTGGGGCAACAGTGGGGAGTCGTCTAGGAAAGAAAGTGGGCAAAGCTGGTATGCGAGCCAGAGAAGATTTGGTCAGTTATGGGCTGGTAGATATAGATTGTTTGTGTTTTGTGAAGGGACTGAGGGCTTGGCGTGTTGTTGTAGTTACAATCTAGAAGTTCAGAGGATGCCTTAAAAGAGAGCAGGAGATTGTAAAAAGACAAGATTGGGACTTGCTTCTCACTATCACCCTCCTCCCCAACCAACACACTTTCCGGATTACATGCAATTCCAACATGTGTAGACTGCTGCTAGAATACCTGCAGTACGACCAGACTACTTGACCCTTAACCAAGCAGGAAAATTTATCTGGATAATATTTAGATTTTGTATACCAGGAGATACATCTTTCCTCGTGACTCGACACAGAGTGGACATTTACAGAGAGGACAGTGTAGAAGTACATGGAAAGGCTAGCCCTGAACATAGAGGACCCCCAGAACTGACTGGGAAGACTTGTGGTTGGGGTGCTGAAGTCCTGAAGCTTGGCACTGACGGTTTTGAACCAGCAAAATGTGGGTGCTGGGGCGGGGGCGGCAATGCAGCTTGACTGATACAACTGCAGATTACAAAGGCCTGGGAATAATCAGGTTATTAATAGAAAACTCATGATTTTTTTAAGGTTAGGGTCATTGTGGTGGATTTGCTGTAACATGAAAAACCTAAAGACTGTACTCTATTCCCTGGTTGCTTAGCTATTCTGGTCTTAAAATTGTCGCCCCTGCTATGGCAACAGCATAATTACTTTATTTTCTTGATTCTGAGATACAATCAATTGTACATCTCCATTTTAATAAGAGGTTTCTAGGGGGAAAACCTACTCTATTAAAGCATACATTGATTTTAAGATGCAATCCCAATTTTAGAAACATTAAAATATCACAAAATGTGCATTTTAGAATTAAAGGAATACAGTAGTAATGCAACAAGCTACAAGCAAGCTAATGGCTCTGCTTGAGTCTTCTACTGGAATTCAGAATGGGCTTTCTTTTATTTGGGAAGAGAGTAGTCTTTTCTGTCTAGAATATCTTTGTTATTAAAAGTTTTTTAAATTCCAGGGGCCCCTGGGTGACACAGTTGATTGGTTGTCCCACTCTTCGTTTCAGCTCAGGTCATGATCTTAAGGTCCTGAAATCAAGCCTTGAATTGGGCTCCAAGCTCAGCAAGGAGTCTGCTAAAGTTTCTCTCTCCCTCTCCCCCTCCCTGTGAGCTCTTTCTTTCCTTCTCTCTCTCTCTCTCTCTCTCTCTCTCTCTCAAATAAATAGATCTTTTAAAATTCCAGTATAGTTAAACATATAATGTCATATTAGTTTCAGGTGTACAATATAGTGATTCAACAATTCCATATATCACCCAGTGCTCATCATGACAAATGCACTCTTTAATCCCCATCACATATTTAACCCTTTCCCCTCCTCCATTGCCTGTCTGGTAACCATCAGTTTGTTCTCTATAGTTGGGAGTCTGTTTGAGTCTGTTTCTTGTTTTGAGTGTGTGTGTGTGTCTTTTCCTTTGCTCATTTGTTTTGTTTCTTAAATTCAACATATGAATGAAATCATATGGCATTTGTCTTTCTCCTTCTGGTTTATTTCATTATACTCTCTAGCTCCATCCATTGTTGTTGCAAATGGAAGGATTTCAATCTTTTTTACATGGCTGAATAAGAATGGATTTTGGTTTTCACTGGTTCCTCTCTCCTTTCTGAAAGAAAGAACAGAAGGAAATAGCATTTTTTACATATCTGCTGTAATAAATGGAAGGGAAACTTCCAAACTTTTATACTATCCAGTATCCAGTTTGGACTAGTATAGTCCAAACTTTAATACTCATGAAGATACTAGCCGGTAGGATCTAACAATACATTAAAAGGATTGTTGATCATGACCAAATGGAATTTATTCCTGGGATACAAGGGTGGTTCAACATTTGCAAATTAATCACCATGATAAAGCACATTAATAAAAGACAAGAATCATATGATCCTCTTAATTGATACAGAAAAATCATTTGACAAAATACAGCATCCCTTTATAGCATCCCTTCTTGATTAAAACTCTTCAATGTAGGGATAGAGGGAAAATACCTCAATATTATAAAAGCCATATACAAAAATCCCATAGCGAATATTATTCTCAATGGGGAAAATTGAGAGCTTCTCCCCTAAGGTCAGGAACATGACAAGGATGTCCACTCTCACCACTGTCGTTCAAAATAGTACTAGAAGTCCTAGCCTTAGCAATCAGACAACAAAAAGAAATAAAAGACTTTCCATTGGCAAAGAAGAAGTTAAACTGTCACTCTCACTCTCACCATATACATAATACTGTATATGGAAAATCCAAAAGACTCCTCCCACAAAATTGCTATAACTCATATGGCAATTCAGGATTGTGGCAGGATACAAAATCAATGCATAGAAATCAGGTGCATTTTTATACACTAACAATAAGACTGAAAAAAAGAGAAATTAAGAAATTAAGAAATTGACCCTGTATACAATTGCACCAAAAACCAGAGGATACCTAGGAATAAACCTAACCGAAGAGGTAAAGGACCTGTACTCTAAAAACTATAGAACACTTATGAAAGAAATTGAGGAAGCACAAAGAGATGGGGAAACATTTCATGCTCATGCATTGGAAGAATACATATTTTTTCATTAATGTGGTGTATCATGTTGATTGACTTGTGAATGTTGAACTACCCTTGCGGTCTAGGAATAAATCCCACCTGATTATAGTGAATGACTCTTTTTCTGTTGTTGTTCTTGTTAATGACTCTTTTAGTGTACTCTTGGATTTGATTTGCTAGTATGTTGTTGAGAATTTTTGGATCCATATTCATCAGGGATATTGGTCTATAATTCTCCTTTTTGGTGGGGTCTTGTCTGGTTTGGAATTAAGGTAATGCTGCCCTTGTAAAACAAATCTGGAAGTTTTCCTTCCATTTCTATTTTTTTGGAAGAGTTTGACAAAAATAAGTTATTAATTTTTCTTTAAATCTCTGGTAAAAATTGCCCTGGAAAGTCATCTGGCCCTGGACTTTTGTTTGTTGGGAGATTTTGATTACTGATTCAATTTCTTTGCTGGTTATGGATCTGCTCAAGTTCTCTATTTCTTCCTGTATCAGTTTTGGTAGTTTGTATGTTTCTAGGATTTTATCCATTTCTTCCAGGTTGGCCAGTTGGTTGGCATGTAATTTTTCCACAATATTCTCTTACGATTGTTTATATTTCTGTGAGGTGTTTGTTGTGACCTCTCCTCTATCACTCATGACTATGCAGGCCCTTCATCTCTTGTGATAGTCTTTGTTATTATTTATTTATTTATTTATTTATTTATTTATTTATTTATTTATTTATAATATTTTTATTGGAGTTTGATTTGCCAACATATAGTATAAAACCCAGTGCTCATCCTGTCAAGTGCCCTCCTCAGTGCCCATCACCCAGTCACCCCATCATCCTTCTCACCTCTCCTTCCGCAACCCTTTGTTCATTTCCCAGAGTTATGAGTCTCTCATGTTCTGTCTCCCTTACTGATATTTTCATTCATTTTCTGTCCTTTCCCCTTTATTCCCTTTCACTATTTCTTAGATTCCCTGAATGAGTGAAACCATATAATGATTGTCCTTTTCTGATTCACTTCACTCAGCATAATACCCTCCAGTTCCATCCATGTCGAGGCAAATGGTGGGTATCCATCCTTTCTAATGGTTGAGTAATATTCCATTGTATATATAGACCACATCTTTTTTATCCATTCACCTTTCGATGGACACCAAGGCTCCTTCCACAGTTTAGCTATTGTGGACATTGCTGCCATAAACATTGGGGTGCAGGTGTCTTGGCTTTTCACTGTATCTGTATCTGTATCTTTGGGGTAAATCCTCAGCAGTGCAATTGCTGGGTCGTAGGGCAGTTCCATTTTTTTTTTTTTTTGGCAGTTCCATTTTTAACTCTTTGAGGAACCTCCACAGTTTTCCAGAGTGGCTATACTAGTTCACATTCCCACCAACAGTGCAAGAGGGTTCCTCTATCCACATCTTCTCCAACATTTGTTGTTTCCTCTCTTGCTAATTTTCCCCATTCTCACTGGTGTGAGGTGTTACCTCATTGTAGTTTTGATTTGTATTTCCCTGATGGCAAGTGATGCAGAGCATTTTCTCATGTGCATGTTGGCCATGTCTATGTCTTCCTCTGTGAGATTTCTGTTCATGTCTTTTGCCCATTTCATGATTGGATTGTTTGTTTCTTTGCTGTTGAGTTTAATAAGTTCTTTATAGATCTTGGATACTAGCCATTTATCTGATATGTCATTTGCAAATATCTTCTCTCATTTGTAGATTGTCTTTTAGTTTTGCTGACTGTTTCTTTTGCTGTGCAGAAGCTTTTTATTTTGGTTCAGTCCCAATAATTCATGTTTTCTTTGTTTCCCTTGCCTTCATAGATGTATCTTGCAAGAAGTTGCTGTGGCCAAGTTCAAAAAGGGTGTTGCTTGTGTTCTCCTCTAGGATTTTGATGGATTCATGTCTTACATTTAGGTCTTTCATCCATTTTGAGTTTATGTTTGTGTATGGTGTAAGAGAATGGTCTAGTTTCATTCTTCTGCACGTGGCTGTCCAATTTTCCCGGCACCATTTTTTGAAGAGACTTTTATAATATGGATAGTCTTTTCTGCTTTGTTGAATATTAGTTTCCAATAGAGTTGAAGGCCCATATCTGGGTTCTCTCTTCTGTTCCATTGATCTATGTATCTGTAATGTGCCAGCACACAGTCTTGATGATCACAGCTTTGTGATCTGGCATTGTGATGCCCCCATCTCTGATTTTCTTTTTTTAATATTCCCCTGGCTATTCAGGGTCTTTTATGATTCCACACAAATCTTAAGATGATTTGTTCCAACTCTCTGAAGAAAGTCCATGGTATTTTGATAGGCATTGCATTATATGTGTAAATTGCCCTGGGTAGCATTGACATTTTCGCAATATTAATTCTTCCAATCCATGAACATGGAATATTTTTCATCTCTTTGTGTCTTCCTCAATATCTTTCAGAAGTGTCCTGTAGTCTTGAGGGCAAAGATCCTTTACCTCTTTGGTTAGGTTTATTCCTAGGTATCTTATGCTGCTTTTAGGTGCAATTGTAAATGGGATTGATTCCTGAATTTCTCTTTCTTCAGTTTCATTGTTAGTACATACAAGTGCCACTGATTTCTGGGGCATTGTTTCCTGCCCCACTGCCGAATTGCTGTATGAGTTCTAGCAATCTTGGGGTGGAGTCTTTTGGGTTTTCTATGTGCAGTATCATGTCATCTGCGAAGAGAGAGAGTTTGACTTCTTTGCAAATTTGAATGCCTTTTTTTTTTTTTAGAGCATGTGCCAAGTTTATTTATTTTTATTTTTTTATTGGAGTTCAATTTGCCAACAGATAGCATAACACCCAGGGCTCATCCCATCAAGTGCCTCCCTCAGTGCCAGTCACCCAGTCATCCCCACCCCCCGCCCACCTCCCTTTCCACCACCCCTTGTTTGTTTCCCAGAGTTAGGAGTCTTTATGTTCTGTCTCCCTTTCTGATAATTCCTACCCATTTCTTCTCCCTTCCCTTCTATTGCCTTTCACTATTATTTATATTCCCCAAATGAATGAAACCATATAACGTTTGTCCTTCTCTGATTGACTTATTTCACTCAGCATAATATCCTCCAGGTCCATCCACGTTGAAGCAAATGGTGGGTATTTGTCATTTCTAATGGCTGAGTAATATTCCATTGTATATATAGACCACATCTTCTTTATCCATTCATCTTTCAATGGACACTGAGGCTTCTTCCACAGTTTGGCTATTGTGGACATTGCTGCTATAAACATCGAGGTGCAGGTGTCCCGGCGTTTCATTGCATCTGTATCTTTGGGGTAAATCCCCAACATTGCAATTGCTGGGTCGTAGGGCAGGTCTATTTTTAACTCTTTGAGGAATCTCCACACAGCTTTCCAGAGTGCCTGCACCAGTTCACATTCCCACCAACAGTGTAAGAGTGTTCCCTTTTCTCCGCATCCTCTCCAACATTTGTTGTTTCCTCTCTTGTTAATTTTCCCCATTCTCACTGGTGTGAGGTGGTATCTCATTGTGGTTTTGATTTGTATTTCCCTGATGGCAAGTGATGCAGAGCATTTTCTTATGTGCATGTTGGGCATGTCTATGTCTTCCTCTGTGAGTTACTCTTCATGTCTTTTGCCCATTTCATGATTGGATTGTTTGTTTCTTTGCTGTTAAGTTTAATAAGTTCTTTATAGATCTTGGAAACTAGCCCTTTATCTGATAGGTCATTTGCAAATATCTTCTCCCATTCTGTAGGTTGTCTTTTAGTTTTGTTGACTGTATCCTTTGCTGTGCAAAAGCTTCTTATCTTGATGAAGTCCCAATAGTTCATTTTTGCTTTTGTTTCTTTTGCCCTCGTGGATGTATCTTGCAAGAAGTTACTGTGGCTGAGTTCAAAAAGGGTGTTGCCTGTGTTCTCCTCTAGGATTTTGATGGAATCTTGTCTCATATTTAGGTCTTTCATCCATTTTGAGTTTATCTTTGTGTATGGTGAAAGAGAGTGGTCTAGTTTCATTCTTCTGCATGTGGATGTCCAATTTTCCCAGCACCATTTATTGAAGAGACTGTCTTTCTTCCAGTGGATAGTCTTTCCTCCTTTATCGAATATTAGTTGACCATACAGTTCAGGGTCCACTTCTGGGTTCTCTATTCTGTTCCATTGATCTATGTGTCTGTTTTTTTGCCAGTACCACACTGTCTTGATGATCACAGCTTTGTAGTACAACCTGAAATCTGGCATTGAGATGCCCCCAGATATGGTTTTCTTTTTTAAAATTCCCCTGGCTATTCGGGGTCTTTTCTGATTCCACACAAATCTTAAAATAATTTGTTCTAACTCTCTGAAGAAAGTCCATAGTATTTTGATAGGGATTGCATTAAACGTGTAAATTGCCCTGGGTAACCTTGACATTTTCACAATATTAATTCTGCCAATCCATGAGCATGGAATATTTTTCCATCTCTTTGTGTCTTCCTCAATTTCTTTCAGAAGTGTTCTATAGTTTTTAGGGTATAGAACCTTTACCTCTTTGGTTAGGTTTATTTATTTATTTATTTGGTTAGGTTTATTCTTAGGTATCTTATGCTTTGGGGTGCAATTGTAAATGGGATTGACTCCTTAATTTCTCTTTCTTCAGTCTCATTGTTAGTGTATAGAAATGCCATTGATTTCTGGGCATTGATTTTGTATCCTGCCATACTACCAAATTGCTGTATGAGTTCTAGCAATCTTGGGGTGGAGGCTTTTGGGTTTTCTATGTAGAGTATCATGTCATCAGCGAAGAGGGAGAGTTTGACTTCTTCTTTGCCAATTTGAATGCCTTTAATGTCTGTTTGTTGTCTGATTGCTGAGGCTAGCACTTCCAGTACTATGTTGAATAGCAGTGGTGAGAGTGGACATCCCTGTCTTGTTCCTGATTTTAGGGGAAAGTCTCCCCGTGCTTCCCCATTGAGAATGATATTTGCTGTGGGCTTTTCATAGATGGCTTTTAAGATGTCGAGGAAAGCTCCCTCTATCCCTACACTCTGAAGAGTTTTGATCAGGAATGGATGCTGTATTTCTTTCTTTTGAGGACCATTTTAATGGTAAATGGTTCTCCAACATTTTATTTTCAGGCTGTAGGTGTCCTTCTGTCTAAAATGAGTCTCCTTAAAGACTCCTAACTCTGGGAGATGAACTAGGGGTGGTGGAAGGGGAGGCGGGAGGGGGGTGGGGGTGAATGGGTGACGGGCACTGAGGGGGACACTTGATGGGATGAGCACTGGGTGTTATTCTGTATGTTGGTAAATTGAACACCAATAAAAAATTAATTTATTAAAAAAAAGGAAGTAAAAAAATAAATAAATAAAATGAGTCTCTTATAGACAGCAAATAGATGGGTCCTGCTTTTTTATCCAGCCTGAAACCCTGTGCCTTTTGATGGGGTCATTAAGCCCGTTCACGTTCAGAGTTACTATTGAATGGTATGAGTTTAGTGTCATCATGATATCTATTCAGTCCCTGTTTTTGTGGATTGTTTCTTTGGACTTCCTCTTTCTTTTATAGACTCCTCCTTAATATTTCTTGCAGAGCTGGTTTGGTGGTCACATATTCTTTCAGTTTCTGCCTATCTTGGAAGCTCTTTATCTCTCCTTCTATTCTGAAATAGAGCCTTGCTGGATAAAGTATTCTTGGCTGCATGTTCTCATTTGGGACCTGAATATATCCTGCCAGCCCTTTCTGGTGTGCCAGGTTTCTGTGAAGAGGTCTGCTGTTAATCTAATATTTCTCCCCATGTAAGTTAGGGATCTCTTGTCTCTTGTTGCTTTAAGGATTTTCTCTTTATCTTTGGAATTTGGAAGTTTCACTATTAAATGCTGAGGTGTTGGGTTTTTATTGATTTTAGGGGGAGATCTCTCTATCTCTTGGATGTTAATGCCTGTTTCCCTCCCCAAATTAGGGAAGTTCTCAGCTATGATTTGTTCAAATACATATTCTGGTCCTCTGTCCCTTTTGGCGCCCTCTGGAACCCCAATAAAATGTAGATTTTTCCTTCTGAGGCTGTCATTTATTTCCCTTTACCTTTCCTCATGGTTTTTTAATTGTCTTTCCCTTTTTTCTCAGCTTCCTTCCTTGCCATCAACTTGTCTCCTAGGTCACTCACTCTTTGTTCTACCTCATTAACCCTCGTCCTTAGGACCTCCAGTTTGGATTGCATCTCATTGAATTGATTTTTAATTTTGGCCTGATTAGATCTAAATTCTGCAGTCATGAAGTCTCTTGAATCCTTTATGCTTTTTTTCCAGAGCCACCAATAGCTTTATAATTGTGCTTCTGAATTGGCTTTCTGACATCGAATTGATATCCAAATTCTGTAACTCTGTGGTGGGGAGTACTGTTTCTGATTCCTTCTTTTGTGGTGAGTTCTTCTTTCTAGTCATTTTGCTCAGTGCAGAGTGGCTAAAAATGAGTTGTACTGGAAAAAGGAAGCAAAAAAAAGGAGGAAGAAATAGGACAAACAACAAACAAGCAAAGAAAAAACAAGTAGGGGTACCCTCTGGGTCTATACACTGTAAATCCCTGGACTTCCCCTGGAGCTTTCCAGCGTTGCTGGGTCAAGAACTTGGTCTTCAGGGATCCCTGGGTGGCGCAGCGGTTTGGCGCCTGCCTTTGGCCCAGGGCGCGATCCTGGAGACCCGGGATCGAATCCCACGTCAGGCTCCCGGTGCATGGAGCCTGCTTCTCCCTCTGCCTGTGTCTCTGCCTCTCTCTCTCTCTCTCTGTCTGACTATCATGAATAAATAAATAAAATCTTTAAAAAAAAAAAAAAAAGAAGAACTTGGTCTTCCCCCGTCCTTCCAGCTGGTCTTCTGGGGGAAGGGCCTGCTGTGCCGGTTCTCAGGTGTGTGCACCTGGGGAGATGCTCCGCCCCTGCCGGTGCCGGGCTCAGTGGCAGCTGTTGACCCCGTGAGGCCCCTGTCCCCTGGTGGCCCCGCCCCTCCCAGGCACAGGGTGACACCAGGAGGCACAACCCCACTGGCGGCGGCCAGGTCCCCAGCCCTGGTGTCAGCTCCCGCAGTACCGACCTCAGCTCCCCATCAGCACTGGCCTGGATGCTCCGGGGGCGGGGGGCGCTGACCCGCACAGCTCGGGGGTGCCCAGCGGCGGTGGCAGGAGCGTCCCCGCTGTCCTGGGCCCTCCCCGCCCCCCTGTCCCGGGGGCAGCACAGGATCCTGGGCTCCGGGCCTGCGATGCTGGGGTCGCTCCCGGGGGGGCTCCCGAAGGCAGCAGGGCGCAGCCCCCTCCGCCCGGAGCCCCCGCCTGACCGACCGGCTGCTCCCCAAGGCCCCGCCAGGCCCTCCAGCCGTTTACCGCGCTCGGCCCGCGGGGTGAGGGGCACCCTCCCCCGGGCGCACGTCCTCTGTCAGTGACCCCGGGGGGCTGGAGGCTCCACTGCCCACCCTGAGATCCTGCCCGAGTTCCTGCGAGCCCCTTTCCGTCAGGGAAGATTGGTAAAGTTCCTGATTCTCCAGGACTGGGCTTTCCTGTCCTGCGGGCTCCCGCCCCCCAGCCTTAGCCCGGCTCCTCGCGGGGCCCCTCCCCCAATGGATTCTTTTTTATTTTTATTTTTTCCGTCTTCCTACCTTGTTAGAAGTACAAACTCTTCCCTTGTAGTGTTCCAGCTCTCTTTAAGTCTCAGGCCAAATTTGTAGGCGTTCAGGATGATTTGAAAGTTATCTAGGTAAGTTGGTGGAGACAGGTGAGTTGGGGACCCTACTCTTCCGCCATCTTCCACTCTGGTCTCTATGGAAATAGATTGAGGAGTATTTAAGAGGTAGAATCTATGACTTAGGAAACAACTGCAAAAAAGAGAGGGATGGATAGATTTGCAAGTTGATAAGAATGTAGAATTAAAGAGTTAATACTAGCAATGCAGGAGCTGCACGTTTGTTTTGCTTTGGCTCTTCTACTGGATTTCAGCATACCTGCAACAATTGTCATGGACATCAAATAAAATGCCTCCATGAACATGTGGATACTGGATTAACGGTTTCCTCCAGACTTCCTCTTTTCTACTTGCTTCTACTCTTCTTATACATTGCTTCCTCTCATTCTTCTCATTCTGTGGTCTATCTTCATAATTTGATCCTTCTGTTCATCTAGCCCTATTTGGATCTTGTAACCCAGTTTCAGTCTATTTAACTTTAACCTCACCACTTTGAGATGCAATTTCCACTAGTGTATGGAATATGTGTATCCTCAAAGATGCCCATTCCTAGGTCTGGCTCAACTCCTAAGAACCACTGGTTGGGAGGGATATTGTAATAAAACTCCCTGAGGCTCTCAGTTTTCTTGATCTTCCATTGCCTATATGAGTGTAGAAGTTGGGGTAGAAGGTAGAGACAAGGGTTGAAAGTTCTAACTCTCACAGATGATACTCCACATGCAATTGGAAGGATGGGAGTTGAATACCAAGCCCTTGTATATTATCATCATACATACCCCAGCATATTGCTAGCATCACTTCCAGAGAAATTCACCAGCAACTTCTGGAGGCTACTTCTAAGCTCCAGATTTGACAAAAACTATATCACATACCTACTCTCACGGCTTTCATATACTGCAGAGAGGCAGCAGTAGCCACTGGCCCAGAACTTTGTAGGTGTTCTGATAATGGTAGGCAATGTGCTTGATGGTTCTACCCATGAAGAAGATGGTGCCATGTGTTGATTATGCTAGAGTATGAGGTCAGTTGTATCTGTGCTATGAAAGTATAGTTCTTGCTCATGAACTCCAGTGTTAGAAAAAAGAATGAGTGCCATTCTATCAAAACTACTGGTCCTGGGGCACCTGGGTGACTCAGTCAGTTAAGCACCCAACTCTCGGTTTCTGCTCAGGTTGTGATCTCAGGGGTAGTGAGGTTCAGCCCCATGTTGAGCTCCATGCTCAGCAGAGAGTCTGCTTGAAGATTCTCTCCCTCTGCCCCTCCCCATCCTCTCTGTCTCAAATAAATCTTAAAAAAAAATAATAATGGAGCCTCAATGCAGTCACCATCTGAGACCATGCCCCATTCCTGCTAACTAAATACTTGGTGGGAAACTCAGTGATGCCATAACTTCCAGTGTCCGAAGCCTCACTCACATAAGCCAAGGGAAGAGTAGAAGAATGCCTTACGGATAATGGTGAGCTAGTATCAGCACATTATTATACCTCTTGATAACATCTCAAAGATTACTAAGTAGGTCCCTAAAACAGTAAAATACGTCTAGCAGTTCCTGAGAGTTCACCAGGTAATTTAAAAGTTCATTCCCTGTTAATTTCTATTACTATTTAAATAATTGAGCATCTCAAGAAGAGAAATGGATTCTTCTGGAAATTGAAGGTTTTGATCACCTCTACCTCAGTCCTGGCTACCCAGCCTCAGACCCATGGCATCAAAAGCAATGCATCCAACATAGTGCCAGCTCTCCAAGAAGACTCTCCTCTTCTCTCTCTCCTACTCCCAGTAACTTGTAGCCAATGGACAAGAAATGGTTACCTACCTCAGAGGAACAATTCATAGACTTGGCTGAGCTCAACTTTCTTTTTAGAACATTAGAACTAAGAGATAAAAAGATTCAATCAGATAGGAACTGGTCTGTTCAGTCATATAAATGTAAACTCTGTTCCTGCTTTTGTTTTTGGAACATATCCAAGCACAGAAGGTAATCTACTGAAAGATGAGAGCAGATGTGCTGAGAACTGCCACATGACTACCTAGACTCACCCCTTAGCTAAGGCTGATGTCAATCCACAATCTCAAAGAAGTGAGTATGAGCTGGGCTGTGAGGCCAAAACAAGCAACACAGAAATCTTCTCTAATACTCCTCAAGTGTGTATCCATGCCAGAAAAGAGCCACCTGGGTTTTTAAGGTAACAGAGATCAGTTATTATTACCACTTGGAGAGCTATGGGTCAGATGGGCAGTCTTTGGAACCACTGGGAAAACTAGGAAGATACTGGTACCTGGTCACCTTCCTGGAAGAGGAGGAATCTTTGCTCCTAACATGTTTCTTTAATTATGAGTTTATTTGCTTATTCAATAAATATTGAGCATCTACTGTGTGCCAGACACAGTTTAAGTGCTAAGGATTCAGCAGTGAACAAAACAGACAAAAAAAAATCCTTGCCTTCATGGAGCTTACATTCATTTGGGCGAAAATTAAATTATAACATGACAAACACCCATGCATTCACCACACAACGTAAGATCAAGCATAGCTATTTACCAGAGGCTATGACTACTTTATGAAAAGCGCTGGTGAAACTGATTCCTTCCTAATTAGCCTGGTTTCACATCATTCTTAGCCTCTCTTTCTCATTTTGTTATGTTTTAACTTGAAAAAAATGGCTTCAAATATCCTAATATTGACCTAGAAACTTGTATTGTAACCCAGGGCACACATACTTCTGACCAACTGGCCACAACCCTTCAGGGGTTCTTGCTACCCTTTCAAATTCTATAATTCAGTGAAATGAGTCACAGAACTCAAGAAAGCACCATACTTAAAATTATACTTTTATTATAAAGGGCACGAATTAGGACTGGCCAAATGGAAAGACACATAGAATTAGATCTGGCAGGAAACCTGAAGCTTCCTCATACTCAGAACGTATCACCATCCCGGCACATTAATGTATGATTACTGACCTAGGAAATTCACCTGAGCTTCAGGTATCCAGAGTTTTTACTGAGGTTTCATTACATAGGTGTATGATTGATTGAATCACTGGCCACATGACTGAATTCAATCTCTGGCCTCCTTTCCATCTCCAGAGGGTCAGGGATTAGGCTAATATTGTGTGGCTCAAATCCACAAACCTCGAGACACATAAGTGGATCTTTCCAACATGGCCAGTCCCCACTCTAAAATTATCCAGGGACCTACCATAAACAACAAAGATACTTCTATCACTCAGGAAACTCCAAGGGTATAGAGACCTTCTCTAAGGAGTCTGGGATAAGGACCAGCCAAATTCTTTATTATACAACAAAACCAGGCAATACAAAGCTGCCCTACAAAATGGTCCCCCAAAGCTCCACAAACACAAGCAAAGGGCTCTGTGCCTCCATGCCAGCCTGTAAATATTTCTTACAAAAAACTTGGCTGGTCAACATCCCTTACTACCACAAAAATCTCATATAATAATTTATTGCATTGCTCCACCACCCAACATATACCATTCCATAGTTGTTAGAGTTTCCAGACCATTATTTACCCAATATTTCCAAATTACTGATCATTGGTAACATAGTAGTGGTTGGCACCTAGAAAAGCCACAGACTACCAATGGAGCGGTATAAAATACCTTTAAATACACCATTAGGTTAAGGCAGCACTGGAGATAGAACATCTGTTCCACTCAACCCTGAACAAAACTGGAAGGTACCTTTCTTAGCATATTCAAAATTGTTATAACCTATGAAATCTCATATCTCATTATTCCCCTCTCTGCATATTTATCTTGCCTTCCATTGATCCTTGCTGGACCTGGTGGTGCATCTGGACCTTTATCCATCTTCATATTTAATCTCCCAGCCCCAAAAACCTGGCTGGGAAGCCGGAGCACGTAGAAGTATTAGCCACATGCTGGTTGTTACTTTGGCTCCCTCTATGCTTAAAACCATAGAAAAGATATAGAGCCAGAAAAAAATGGTAGTGGAAATCAACCATCCACTGCGAGCATACCCTAGACCCTGGTCAAGGTCTTTCATGGAGCTCTCCTGATGAGATTGGGTGGAGAGTTAAGGGGAGTGGAGCAAACATTTGCATCAAACATTCTGACATCCTTTCCCTTATTGCTGGCTTGCTGACACTCTGAACTCTCTTCCTCTGCCCCACCTTGTCTGACCCCAAACCTTTGGCATTCCAAACTTTGAGCTATCTCTAACCCAGTGGATTTGGTATTCAAACCAAGTGTTCCCATCAAATGGCTCTTGTCTTTTCCCAATGGACTCTTTTTTATTTAGTTTTTCCTTTGGTCTCTGATTCTGTGTTGTCTATGAAAGCCTGATAAGCCTGTCTGAATGTTACGGGACAGGTGATGGGCAACTCACACACCTGAAGTCACTAAAGACTGTCTAGTTTGCAGTGTGTATAGTTGCCAAGAAGACAAACATTATTTTTTTAATTTAAATTTTAGTCAGTGAACATACAGTTCATTATTGGTTTCAGGAGTAGAATTCAGTGATTCCTCACTTACATACAACATTCAGTGCTCCTCACAGCAAATGCCCTCTTTAATATTCATCACCCATCTAACTCACCACCCACATCCCTCCATCCATAAACCCTCAGTTTGTTCTCTATTTTTAAGAGTCTCTTATGTTTTGTTTCCCTCTCTCCTTTTTTCTCTTTTTCCTCTTCCTATCTGATCATCTGTTCTTTTCCTTAAATTCCACATATGAGTGAGATCATATGGTATTTGTCATTCTCTGACTGGCATAATACAGTCTAGCACCATCCATGCCATTGAAATGGTAATATTTCATTTTTATTGTGTGTGTATATATATAATCTGTTCATTTTCTTCATCTACTCCTCAGTTGATGGACATTTAGGCTAGCTCCATCATTCGGCTATTTTTGGTAATGCTGCTATAAACATCAGAGTGCATGTATCCTTTCAAATCTGTATTTTTGTATCCTTTGGGTAAATACCTAGTAGTGCATATGCTGGATTGTAGGGTAGTTCTATATTTAACTTTTTAAGGAACCCCCATACTCTTCTCCAAAGTAGCTGCACCAGGTTGCATTCCCACCAACAGCACAAGAGGGTTCACCTTTCTCCACATCCTCATCAACATCTGTTGTTTCTTGTGTTGTTAATTTTAGCCATTCTGACAGTTGTGAAGTGGTATCTCATCATGGTTTTGATTTGCATTTCCCTGATGATGAGTGATGTGAAGCATCTTTTCATGTGTCTGTTAGCCATGTCTTCTTTGGAAAAGTGTCATGTCTTCTGCCCATTTCTTAACTGGATTCTTTGTTTTTTGGGTGTTGAGTTTGATAAGTTCTTTATAGATTTTGGATACTAACCATTTATCATATATGTCATTTACAAATATCAAAAAGTCAAACATTTATAATAATAAGAGCTAACATCTCTATGCAACTTATTATGCACCAGAAACTATTCTAATGTATTTCATGATGTAATTGATTTAATCCTCACTGTAGTCCCTTGATGTATGATTTTTATTGTCCCAATTTTACAGATAAGGAAACCACAACTTAAAGAGGTAAAGTAATTTTCTCTAAAATCTACAGCTAGTAAGAGGCAAAGCCATCTGCAAGACAGGTAAAGAGGTCTCACCAGAAACCAACTCAACCAGCATCTTGCTCTTGGATTTTCAACCTCCAGAAGTGTGAGAAAATAAGTATCTGCTATTTGAGCAGCCCAGTCTCTGGTATATTTTTATGATAGGACTACCAGATTAGTACAGTCTCCTTCATTTTTATTCAAAAGTCATCCCTTTTGGCCACCCTATGCACAGTTTTAACCACCATATCTCCATCTCTGGCTTTAGAATATATAAATCATATATTTTTGCTATTTATGTTGTTTATTGTCTACATTTTCTACTAGAATATAAATTCCATAAGGAAAGAGATCTTGTCCATTCTGTTCGTTATTATACCCCCAGCATCAAATGTAGTGTCTGGGACACAGTAAGTGCTTAATAAATAAATGATAGCAGGGAAGAAAGTCCAGGAGCTGACTGGGTCCTTCTCATGTCTCATCAAATTCCATAGGACAGGAAGGAGACAGGGCTTGAGCAATAAGTGAAACCTGGTCTATACATAGAACAGAGTCAGATGATGACAAGTATCAACCTCAACAAAATATCAAAGTAGCCAGATTCAGAAAAACAAACTAAGTCCAAACCAAGGAGTCATCTGAAGCCACTAAAAGCTTAAGGGCATGTAGGCAGTCAGTAACAAACTCTGCCATATACCTGGCTGTTAAGCCTTGTGTCTTTTACTTCTGCTTGCTTTACTTGCTCAGATGTTGGCCTCCAGAATTCTTTAAAGGCTTCTCCTTTCTATGTCAACATTCTTGCCCTTAGCCTAAGCAAGATTGGTGGTGATCTGTGGAATGATATACAAGTTCACTCTGTGCCTTCAGAAGTTTCCTTCCCTCCTAGAGCTTGAGAGGCCTAGAAAGGCAAGTGCTTATATCACTCCCCACTGGGAGTCTCCCCAGGCCCAATCAGGAATCTCTTGCTTTGGCCTAATTTCTCCTACTGTCCTATCTCATTGCCTGCCACTTGGGTTTCACCTCACTCTCTGGTCCCTTTTGATGGTGTCTTAGCTGTGACTTAATTTCTGGATGTTGTCTCTTGAATTGCCTTTAAGAAGTCTCTCAGCAGCCAAATCAAGCATAGAGGGCTCCTGCAGAAGTGGATTTGGACCAACAGAATAGAAACTGTAATACGCCTGTTCTTCCAGCCATCTCCCTACTTCACAGCTTCTCTTTGACGCTAGGGGGCACTACTACTACTACTACTGCTATTTTATTCTATTTTGCACCATACAAATCCCACTGTCATGCTCTTCATCTTAAACCTCCATCAGCCACGTGTTGATGAAATGTTTATCATTAAAGCCTATCTATGATTTCCCCTGATATATGGCTAAACCTCACTTCAACAGTTCCTTAAGTGGAAAAAGACTTATAATTAACTAGGATTTTACTCTTAACTTGTAGAACCTACCTGCAATACTGAAAAGGGTCCAGGGGGAATTTTTTGTTGTTGTTAACTCTATAGAGTATTTGAAAAGTTTATGTATTTGGTTCAGGACCAGGGAAGTAGAGGGAGCTCCTTATTCTGATCCAAAATAAGCAGGAAGAAATCTTTCTCTAAAGGAAGAGATTATTTGTGCAATGGAGGGAAAAAAGGGGGATCAATTATTAGGGTCAGTGGTTGAAAAGAAAGGGAAAAAAAAGAAACTGCTCTGAAGCTGAGCAAGGGAAAATTCTCAGCTTCTTACAGCACATTGTTCCCCTGTTCCCAAACTTTGTCCCCAGCTCTATACCTCATTACTCATCTTCTACTCATCTCCTAGGAAGATTCCCTGCCCTACGTGACAGAGACTCAGAAGTGGGGAATAATGAGAGAGGGAAGAGTCTCCCATTCCTGGCATCCTTTGTTGGACCACTGAACACATTTCCCTGTAAAAATATCATTCATCATATGGCCAAGTCCTATTATTTCCATTGGCTCTCTACTTCAGAGCATTATGGGTTAAACATAGCTAACCATAACATGGTTTCTATAGAAAATGCATCCTGAATTCCACGTAACTTACTTCAAATGAGACACTGGAATTCTGTCATTCTGACATGATGATTGCCTGTTCAACATTCAAATGAGGGAGGAAGATAGATTCAGAGGACAAGGAAAGATTGTAGGTTCTTTTTGCTTGAAAACTTTCTTGTATTGCCTTTTGATCATTATAAAGATCAAGAAATATATTTCAAAAAAAGAAAGAAAGAAAAATGTTTCCTTTTTTCTAGCTAGGTCTTGAAGGACTCTAAGGCTACTGACCAACACATCCATTGATTCCTGTAGAGTCAAAAGCAAAGGTGTTAGCATCTCACTTGCTTAGAAATGTAAAGGAACAAGCAAAAATTTGAAGGTAATTTAATTTTAGTTTCCTTGGGCATTTGGGGTTTTTTTTTTAGTTAGATAGGTTTATTAATTTGTTTTCAGATGCTTTCACTGTGATTTAATATTAAGTCGGCCAACAAGAAGTATAATTAACATATGTGAGAGAGAAACAAGTAAAGGATTGGTTTCAGGCTTCTGGTGCCTCCCGGTTCTTCCTGAGGACATACCTATTAAAGAAAGGGATCTTCCAGGTTAGAGAAACCTAGAGCTATGGGCTCACTGATTTTTAGACTATTAGACTGATGGAAGGGACTTAACATTTAAGGCCTACTATCTACTACTCTAAAAGGTAATTCTTGCTAGACCATAGTAATGTACTTTCTTGTACTATTTTCTACATGGCAACCAGACCTCTAGACCATTTATTCCTTATACCTTGTACATACATACATGAGCTAATATTTTTCTGGCTTTTTGTCTAAGCTACTTGTCAGAAGTAATGGTTATAGGGAATGATGTCAGTGACATATTGCCCTTTTGTTTCTCTAAGTCTGGATTTCTCAACCTCAGCACAGTTGGTAGTTTGGAGCAGACAATTCTTTCTTGCAGGAGACTGTCCTGTGCATTGCAGGATGTCATCATTGTCCTCTACCCACAAGAAGCCAGTAGAATTTCCTGTCCCCCAATTTGTGACAAACAAAAGTGTCTCCAGATATTTTTAAATGTACTTTGGGGGCAAAATTAATCCCAGTTAAGAAACACTGCTATAGAGTCTCTAAATTTTACTTTTGGATTAAGCTAGAATTATCAGAAAGCTACATAATGAAGCCATAAGAGAGTCTTTAAAAAAAAGAGTTATATTAAGATATAATTCACATACAATATAATTTTGTGGGTTTTTGTTTCTTTAGATTTCATTTATTTATTCATGATCAAGGCAGAGACATAGGCAGAGGAGAAGCAGGCTCCCTGCAGGGATCTCAATGTGGGACTCCATCTTGGGACTCTGAGATCACAACCTGAGCCAAAGGCAGATGCTCAACCACTGAGCCACCCAAGCATCCCTTCTTGGGCTGTTTGATCCAGAAAACTACTAAAGTATATCTGAGCTTTACTGAAGCTCAGAAAATTAAGTTATCTAAATTCAGGTTATTAAAGTGTATTTTATTTTAGCTGCTTTAGTTTAACTGTGAGTGTGTATACATACATACATGTGTGGATGTGTGTGTGTGTGTGTGTGTATAAGGGAAGGAGGGCAGGGAGAAAACAACTCATGCAATCTTCTTAGTGAAATTAAAAGTTTAATTAGCTCTGAAGATCCCATTACTATGTGAGCTATAGCTCATTGTTTATATACAAGCTAGCCACCAAATCATATTTATCCTTTGGGGGGGGGCGGGCTTAGCAAAACAATGCAATCAACTTCTAGTACATGGAAATATTCCTGTTTGCAAATTGTTTTTCTAAGGGAAAAGAAACCCCATAATTTGAAATAGCAACAGATGAAACAGGCTTTTTCATATGATAATTTTGTAATTAACATTTTTACATATAAGAAATGTCCTGCAGTGTCATGCTTGTGGATCCAGGAGACTCAGCTGAGCTAACCCAAGAAAAGCTGTGACAGGACCTTCAGCATCATGCAGGAGCTGGTGACACATGTCACCATGGAGCATGTGGGGGGCCTGGAACAGAACAACCATGTCTGCTACTGGGAAGAGTGCCCTCACAAGGACAAGGCAAAGTACAAACTGGGCAACCACATTCAACTGTATACTTCCCATGCCCCTTCTCCAGGCCGGAGGAAGATCTTTGCCCACTCTAAGAACCTCAAGATCCACAAGAGCACTCACACAAGTAAGAAATCTTTCAAATGTGAATGTGAAGGCTGTGACAGACACTTTGCCAACTGCAGTGACGGCAAGAAGTACATGCATTTGCACGCCTCAGACAAGCCTTATATCCGCAAACTGTGCCACAAGTCCTATATACAGACTGAGCCTTTCGTACAAGCACATGAAGGTTCATGAATTTCAAGGGTCAGATTCCTCCCCAGCTGCCAATTCGAGCTATGAATTCTCCACTCCACAAGCTATAGCTTCTGCAAACAGCAAAGATATTACTAAAACTTCTTCTGTAATTCAGATTAACACCAGCCACAAACCTGGACTTCCTCCCAATTTTAATGGCATCTATGAGGACAAAACACAAATACAAATCCCGTTAACCATGGAATGGATCAAATGCATTTTTTTTCAAATGCATTTTAAAAAGAAAACTAACACCAATCAAATGGAAATGCAGTTTTAAGGCAAGAGGTCATACATATGATTACATTTTGTGAATTGCAATTGTCCAGGAAGATTTGGAGGCAAGATCCAAAAGTAGCCACACCCTTTTCCCAGGATTAGAAAATATGTTTTGGGATTAGAAAGATTTTTTTTTTTCAAAAAAATTTTGTCACTGCTTTTCCTCCCATTTTTTCTTACTTTCTGTACACCCCATTCCTAAATTCCTTCGGTTCATTTTCAAATCTGTCCTGTTTCTTGAGAGGAAGTTTTAGAAGGCTTGGCAGTGGTGGTGATGTTAAACTGATGGAAATTCTTCACCTTAGTGGTGATTGTTTAAACTTTCACAGTCTTAAACCATGCCAAAGTCCTGTTATGTCTTTCTTGAACTTTTCCTGAAAGCATTTTGCTTGTGAATTTATTTCTGTCAAATGAGATTGAAACTGTCATTCAGTATTTTTTTCAGGCTGAAGATGCGGTGTTATCTCTACGCAGATTGTGACATTTAGTATATAGTTGCCTTTTGTAACAATTTTTTTTGTAAATACATATCCACTGATGCCATTTTTATCATTTGTAATTTAATTATTGCTATAAGTGCCAGAACTAAACGATATTAGTGGAAAAATGTTTTCCAACAAATGATGTACAGCTTTTGATTATAACTGCTTTAGCATTAAATTTTGTTGTTTTGAAAGAGAACACAATTTACTGTTTTGAACCACTGATTCCTTTCTCTTGCCTTGTAACAGCCTCCTTCTATAAAGAGATATAAGCAAATGAAATATTCCTTGTTGTCATTTTTAACTCAGATCCCTTTTTAATTGCTAAATTAAATTATTTTTATTGCAATATAGATTCCTTACAGTGTCAGTTTACATCTGGGGAGACCCTCCTTTCTTTATCTCTAGCTCAGATGGTTGTTAACTTGGGAGTTTGAAGGTGTTTGTCCTGGATTTTCGGCATGCAAATCAAATATTACTGATCAAGTTCAGTTAGTGGCCATGACATCTCAATCTTGTATTTCAAAGCCTGAGGAGCTGGATTTAATCATCTCTTTCCTACATATGTAGGTAGGCATAAGGCAACCTAACAAGTTTTATGTCCCTTAGTTCTTTATTACTTTACATAAAAATGAACATTTCAGCGGGATGCATGTCTGTATATTCTACCAAGAGATCACCCATATGCATATATATGTTTGCATCTGTGACCTATCTAATCTGCCTGTCAAATCTAGCTATATATATTTTTTTCAAAAGTAACTATGTGTCTGAAACAGTGGTGATGAGTAAGGCTAGTTGACCTATGCTTGGGGTTAAAGTGCTTCCTAAAAGAACCACAGCCTACTTACAGTTTTAGAAGGCAAAGGCTGACTTGTTTTGCATATATAGCTCAATTCATAATTATCAGAATTATTCAAAAGATTTTTATAGCAGTGTAATAACTGTAGCGGTTCTAAAATGATATTATGGAAAGAAAAAAACATTTGCAAAATATGTATTTTTAAAGTTTGTGGTTTGTAGGCACAGATGTTAAGAGTATTGTTTTCATTATAATCAATAACAATGAAAACTGGTTGTTTGCTTTGTGATAAAATAGTAACAATCCATTTAGTCTTCAGTAAAGCAAATCATTTGGACAAACAGTTCTTTTACAGTTGTTATATGAAAAAAAAAAACCACCTGATTTCTATATTGAGGTGTTGGAGTGGGTAGAATATCAAGAAATTTTTTAAACTAATTCAGGATACTGTCTAATATTGATAGCCCAGACTCTACATAAATAACCAGCTTGCAAATCAGCAAATAGAATGGTGGAGACAAGGAACTGTAAAGAATTTAGAAATATAATGAATAGACTTAAGTACCTCCTTCTCCTGAAGGGGCATTGCTCTAGGTTTTTCCTAGCAGTCATTTTGGTATTATACATAATCATTTTGAATTATAGAATTTTATGTATTGTTCTTTTTATTTTTTTAAAAAATTTTTTTATTTATTTATGATGGTCACAGAGAGAGAGAGAGAAAGAGAGAGAGAGGCAGAGACACAGACAGAGGGAGAAGCAGGCTCCATGCACCGGGAGCCCGATGTGGGATTCGATCCCTGGTCTCCAGGATCGCGCCCTGGGCCAAAGGCAGGCGCCAAACTGCTGCTCTACCCAGGGATCCCTGTATTGTTCTTTTTAAAGAAATAATATCTTGGCACATCTCTTTTTAAAAAGGAAGAAAAAAGAAGAAATGCCCTGCAAATATTTAAAGAGCATTCATAAGCATGAGCACAGTGATAAAGTCCTGTAAACCTTCATGTCATGCATTTATCTGAATGCTGTGCTAAAGACTTTACATCTATTATCTTCTTTAATCCTCATCAAAGTCCCTTACAGGAAGAAATTTCATAACTGAAAAAAATTAAGGCAGATAAGAAACTTGCCCAAGTCTCTGCAGCTTGTAAAAGGCAGAGTGAACATTTGAATCCAGGTGCATCTGACTCAGATTCAGGCTCTCAGCTATCTGCTGCCTCCCAAAGGGCAGAAGTCCTGCCACCACTGTTAAACATTAGTCATTGTTACCAAGGATTGTCCAGGAACATCTTCATAGTGCAAGTATCATATACAAAACATTCCCCAAAGTTTCCTCTTTTGATTTTGATTTTCCTCTGTATGAGGGGGAGCACTTGCTGGAGGAGGTGTTCCTGAATATTAATTGCCAATAATATTTTAATTTCCTTAAAATTAATCTATACATTTTGTGCAATAGATGATCTTTAAGCAAGTATCTTTTAGAAGTAGAATAGGAATAATGCAATCTGCATAAAAATAGGCATGATGTATGACAGGGATATAGGTACCCTGCTTGCGGGAGCTGGCAAACAGATGGGGACAAGTACGCACATGTACACACATGTGCATACACACATGCACACATCTTGGGAAAGTAGCCCTGCTACTACTGAGAGAGAAGAGAGAGAGAAAGAGAAAGAGAGGCATAGTGTGTGCTAGTCCCATTTCCAGCCTTGTCCAGAGGCTTGTTAATATTGAAAGGTTCAAAAAAATAAAAAATAAAAAAAAAATTATATATATATATATATATATATATATATATATATATATATATATATATATATATAAAGGCTCAAGCCTGGTGTCCTGAGCAAGCTTATTACATAATCCTTTCTTGAGGCTGTGGCTAAATTATGGTGGCAGTTTGGATCACCCCACCTCATTTCCTCCAGGATGGCCCATAAAGCTCTAGAAGTGTCAATTCTTCCTCCTAGCAGATAAGCAATATCTATCAGTTCTTACGCGTGGACCTTCCTTATTCCCCCTCTGGACATGGTTTTTGGGCTTCAGGAGCAGAACTATCACCGTCCACATCTTTTTAGGATATTAGAAATGAAATCAGTTTGCACCCACCAGCACCACCCCCTTCCTCTAATTCCCAACCAAAACCAAAGCTCTGGATATTCAATGAATTATTATGACTATTTAATTTCTGAGATTTCTGCTAAACTGTCTCTACATTTCCTCTGGATGGGTAAACAGAGACAGGCCTAGCTGCCTACAGCAACTGCTAGCCCCAGTCTGTGAAAGCAGTCTGTATCTGCATCCCTACCTCTACCTGGGTAGACCCAACAGGAACCTGTCCTTGGAGCTCTGAATTTTCCTTCTGTAGTGTCATATCCTCCAAGCCCAGGGACTAAAGAAAAGCGGAGCCACTGCCTTGTTGCCAGGGCAACTGAGCAGGTGCTCTGAATTCAGTGGTTCATAACAAAATGCTTAATTTCTCCTTGCTGGAGGCAGAGGTTATTCTAGCTAGGGCAGAAGTTAGATTGCAAGTGGTCAGAACTGGAACAGTGGTTGCCATGTGGCACCAGGAGGTCAGACAGGCCAGCTAAGTCAGGCTCTGTTAGGGAAAGCTTACTTTGGAAAGCTGGCAAGACAAAGAGCTAATACTTAATCTAAGGCCAAAGGCTGGAATTGCAGAACCAGGATTTGAGATTCAGGCAAACAGGGGTTCAGTTTACAGGAAGACAGAAAGAAAAGAAAGGTCCAAGGGCACTGCTGTAAAGAACCTCAGGATGTTTGTAAAGTGAAACCAAGACAACATGAAACAAACATTTGTCAGCTTCATAGCAAATTTTAACTTTCTATCTCCTACCCAGCTCTTAGGTGAGCTAAAATTGGCCTTGCTTCTAGTTATAGGCTCTGAGATATACATAGTGAATAATATTATGAATAAGTTCTTTTCTCAGAGCTATGATATT
Organism: Vulpes lagopus; assembly: GCF_018345385.1. Taxonomy (NCBI): domain Eukaryota; kingdom Metazoa; phylum Chordata; class Mammalia; order Carnivora; family Canidae; genus Vulpes; species Vulpes lagopus. Next base: position 105,131,784 of record NC_054830.1, on the reverse strand, counting down.
ACCTTAGCTGCATCTGAATACTCTGGTCTACTTTGACCTCTGCTTCACCACAGACTATCTGAAATCTCAAGCTTTCGTTCAGAAGGTCTCCTGTCCCAAAGTTTTGCAGATAAACCTCAGACAATGTCCTAATCAGTTCTTACTGAAGGCTCTGCAGACCTAATGCAGTCTGACTGGCAAAGAAGCATATAAAATTCTAAATGCCTTATGATCTTCAAGGTTTATCTCATCAATCTCATCCTGTTACCACAACCTCTCATTTTTACCTCCTTCCAGCTTCACCAGTCCTTTTGTTCCTTAAACATGCCAACTTCCCATATTACCCATAGACCCAGGCCCTGCCCCAAATCCTGTCATTTATAGTGGCCCATTTAGCCTTCCTTCATCCATGCTCCACCCTATGGAATGAGGTCCACAGGTCAAGGGATGTACCTATGAAGACCCAGTATCTCCCACCCTTCTAAATTACATATGGAATTGCTGGAACCACAGAAAGCTTTGTCCAAACAGCATCAAGCCTGCAAGAGTCTGCAAGGACCTCGTCCTCAGGTGTACCCTCCTGAGGCAGCCACTCCCACTGGTGTGTATATCTGTAGAACCTGTGGTACACAGCATATCGTAGAGTACAATGACATGGAAAATAATTATTAAATAACATGTTTGGTTAAAAGGATTAAATTAAAAGCAGTGCTTTTGAAATTATTCTCTGAAGATCAACTCATTAAGGCTTTATTAAACCAGAAAGGCAGGGAAACTCAGAACTCAAGTGCCCCTCAAGACACCTTTATTCTTATCTCTTTTGATAAAACTTCAGGAATTTGCTCCTAGTCTTCCAATAAACTCAATGCCTAAGTCTGAGGATTAAGTTCAGCACTTCATAAGTTCACTGGAAACTAATGCTACAACACAACTTTTATTATCGATGGTCAAAACTGTCTCCTTAAAATATTTTCCAACTCAGAATGTCAATCATACTTGGATTCTGGTGCAGAGATTAGAACATTCAGTACTTACAATCTAAAACAGTTGTTTATAGATACTGGCTTGCTGACATGAACTAAATGATAAATATAAGTAAAAATGATCAGATGCTATACAGCTATTCAGAAGGTTTATAGCTCCAAGCGATATTAATGAATAGTAAGTTAATTTATAGTCTAGTCTGGCCAGTTATTACAGACGTAAATAGAATTTATATTTCTATTGTGCAAATTTTTTTTTAAGATTTATTTATTTATTTTAGAGAGAGAGCAGGGCTGGGGCAGAGGGAGAGGGAGAGAGAGAATCCCAAGCTGTCTTCCCTTTGAATTCAGAGCCTGACACAGGGCTCCATCTCAGGACTTTGAGATCATGACCTGAGCCAAAATCAAGAGTCAGTCGCTTAGCCCACTGAGCCACCCACGCGCCCCTTTATTGTGTAAATATCTTTAAATACGATCTGTAGTTCATTTTTAAGCAATCTTTTGGAATTTTATTTCATCTTCTCCACTGATTTTCATAGAAATAATGGAGAGCAGCTGTCTTTCAAAACTAACATGTGCTTACCTACACATTTATGTTTCCTTTTCTAAGTTCATCTAGTTGGTGTTGGGTAAGTAGAGTGTGGAGAGCCATTTTCTTAGCTCAGATTCTTAGAAAAAAACATGAAGCAAAATTCTGCTATTTCTTCCTTGGAGATTCAGTCCCAGAGAGGCAAGTAACAAAGGGAAAATGTAAATGAGGCAAGGAAGGACAAAAAGATAATATAATCTTTAGTGTATTTACTGAGCTGGTCATACTTATAAAAGAGACTTAAGTTCTTTGGTAATGTGGGATATCTTTGAAAAGGCATTTTGGAATTGCTGCATCTTGGAATCTTTGGAAGACAGGCAATTTATCTTTCAGGGTTTTTTTTTTTTTTAAGATTTTATTTACTTATTCTTGAGAGACACAGAGAGAGAGAGAGAGAGAGAGGCAGAGACATAGGCAGAGGAAGAAGCAGGCTCCGCATGCAGGGAGCCTGATGTGGGACTTGATCCCAGGGAGCCTGATGTGGGACTTGATCCCGGGACTCCAGGATCACGCCTTGAGCCAAAGGCAGACACTCAAACGCTGAGCCACCCAGGCATCCCTCTTTCAGTTTTTTTTCATCTCCCCTTTCCCATAAGTAAAAGTTTGCCCCAGGGACAATTAACTCCATGCTGTTCCTACCCTATAAAGGCAAACAGATTTTGATACTCCCTATGGATGAGGATTGGAAGACACACATTCATTAAACCAATACCCACATGGCAAACACCAGAGAATAAATTAATGTGCTTCTGTTAAGATAACCATATCCTGCCTACGAGCTATGACTGAGACAGTCACTACACTGGATGTATGGTGGTCCACCATCATCCACCAAAATCCCACAGTTTTAAGAGAGTGAAGAGGTGACCTGAAAGGAAATACAATGGGGACCACAACCCCACATACTTCAAGTCTGGTAGTGGTGCTAATCATTGCAATCCCTTCTGGGATAAGGCATTATTTATAATTTACAATTTTTACTGAGTGAGCAGTCAGTTTCTGGCACTCTCACTTGGCCTTTCTGAAAATAATGGCCCCTAACCCACAGAGTTACAAGAAACCCATGTAAGAGTCCTGATACCTGTTCCAGCTGATAGCTATTCCATTTATATATTCAAGGAATAACTAGAATATATGTAGAGAATAACTCAGAGCAGGTCTGCGGACTCATTGATACTATTGTGCATTGGACTTGTGCTAATACTCCATTTATCATCTGGCTACCATAACTCCCATTCTAACTGGAAGAGAGGATGGTATTTTGGGACTCTTAATGTTAATGCCAGTGCCAGTTCAGATCTCATATATAACAGATTTGAAAAGCCTGGTTATTTCCCTTTCCCCTGGCATACTCACAAATGACCAAAGATCCCCTTCAGGAAGGATCAGAAGAATATTTGTCAAAAGTACTCTAGCGGCATTGCTAGGTTCTTCCTCAAGGAAACCTGATCTCCCCTTGAGTCAATGGACTCTGGGTCTATTTAGTTCTAGAAACTGGGTGATTTTTACTTGTACCGCTGATGTCAGCTTTCCAGCTCTCAATTTTCCATTATCCAAATCAGGCAATGCCTGATTAGTTCTCCATGCATCTTGCCCCTAAAATCACTAGATTCATGTAGATCAAGGCACTCAAACTGCTACTCTAATTTTGATGCCCATTGCATTAATTATGTCCATCTTGCCTCTGAGAATTAAGTCCTGCCAAAGGTCTCTGTCATTCTGGAATCTCATTGTCCTCATTTATATTAGCCTAATTTCCACGCCACATCCTCAGTCATCGTCTGAGAGAGCAGGATCACTAAGCTTCCTAAAGAAACTGGTATACCCAGCACTAACATATTTCCTTCAAGATAGGAGGGAGCTCTGAGTCCTTCCTGGGAACTTAGAATCAGTGAGAGGTCCTCAGGTTGTACGTAGTAAATCCATTCTAACATTCCTGCTTCCCTAATCCATATGGTCTTCATTGCTCAAAATAACGCCAAGACAACTAGTAAATTCATCTCACATACTCTACGCCATTATCATGGCCAAGTTTCAAGGAGCCAACCTGACAGTGTGTTTAGAGCAACTCTAGGTCCTGGAACACTGAATCCTGAGTCATACAAGATACTCCCATACCTGTGAATTCTCCCCTATCCAGGATTATGGCCCCCCAATCAGATATCCTCAAAAATCTACTTCTATACATATTCCCTTATTCCCTTATTCATGGGAATTCCATTATTCCCATGATACATAATGGCCAGATTATGTCATTTGTTTAATAGGTAGTCTATTTCTTCCCTAAGCAGGAACTGTACCTTTCTTCTCAGGCTGTGCTGAAACATGATCCTGGCTGTTGGCCTGGAGGCAATGAGTTGTGGCAGATGCAGCTTTTATTTTTATTTTTTTAAGATTTTATTTATTTATTCATAAGATACACAGAGAGAGAGGCAGCGACATAGGCAGAGAGAGAAGTAGACTCCCTGCAAGGAGCCCCATGCAGGACTTGATCACGGAACTCCAGGATCATGCCCTGAGCCGAAGGCAGATGCTCAACCCCTGAGCCACCTAGGTGTCCCAAGATCAGCTTTTAAAGAGAACAAGTATCATCTTGTTAGGTGCCTGCTTGGGTGAGGCCACTGTATGGACTCTAGGAAAGGGGAAGGTATTTTCCTTTGGCAAGGGAAACAAGTAGATTCCACTGGCCCAGGAATATTTCAGGGAATTTTTTTAGTTCAGTGTCCTTAGATTTATCCATTGAAATATCCTTATCACAGATCTTTTGTGCCCTCTTCCCCATCTGGGTCCTGGTTTTAATATAGTATGTATATATGGAAGCTACAAATTTAATTTCCTTTACCTCTCTACTGTCCTTATAATTAGAATCTGGATCTGATTTTCAACCCAGTCTACCCTGAGGCCAGACTGCCATTGACACCTCTGGTTTTCAGAGGATCCCTTAAGTATGCCACTAGCTGCCCTGAGTATATCATTTTCTTTTTCTTTTCTCTTTTCTTTTCTTTTCTTTTCTTTTCTTTTCTTTTCTTTTCTTTTCTTTTCTTTTCTTTTCTTTTCTTTTCTTTTCTTTCTAGAGAGGGAAGTGGGGGGAAGGACCAGACAGGGAGGGGGAAAGAGAAAGAAAATCTTGTGAACTGGTGCAGCCACTCTGGAAAACTGTGTGGAGGTTCCTCAAAGAGTTAAAAATAGACCTGCCCTATGACCCAGCAATTGCACTGCTGGGGATTTACCCCAAAGATTCAGATGCAATGAAACGCTGGGACTCCTGCACCCCGATGTTTCTAGCAGCAATGTCCACAATAGCCAAACTGTGGAAGGAGCCTCGGTGTCCATCAAAAGATGAACGGATAAAGAAGATGTGGTCTATGTATACAATGGAATATTACTCAGCCATTAGAAACAACAAATACCATTTGCTTCAACGTGGATGGAACTGGAGGGTATTATGCTGAGTACAGTAAGTCAATCGGAGAAGGACAAACATTGTATGTTCTCATTCATTTGGGGAATATAAATAATAGTGAAAGGGAATATAAAGGAAGGGAGAAGAAATGTGTGGGAAATATCAGGAAGGGAGACAGAACATAAAGACTCCTAACTCTGGGAAACGAACTAGGGGTGGTGGAAGGGGAGGAAGGAGGGGGGTGGGAGGGAATGGGTGACGGGCACTGAGGGGGACACTTGACGGGATGAGCACTGGGTGTTATTCTGTATGTTGGTAAATTGAACACCAATAAAAATTAATTTATTAAAAAAAAAAAAAAAAGAAAATCTTAAGCAGGCTTCATGCCCAGCACGGAGCCCAACTTGGAGCTCAAACCCGTGACCCGAGCCAAAATCAAGAGTAAGTCACTCAACTGACTGAGCCCCGAGGTCCCTCCATTTTCTTAAGAGTCCTGTTCTTTTTTTTTTTTTAAGATTTTATTTATTTATTTAAGAGATAGAGAAGGAGAGAGCGTGTGCACAAGCATGGGGGAGGGGCACAAAGAGAAGCAGATTCCCTGCTGAGCGGGGACCCAGGTGCAGGGCTTGATCCCAGTCTTAATGGACTAAGCCACCTAGAGTTCAGCTATTTATTCAACAGTTTACCGAAGAGGTTTAGTAAAAAACGAACAAAACAAAACAAAACAAAAAAACAAACCCCATGTCATCATCAGTCTCCTCTGATTCTTCTTTTTTGGCTTCTACTTTCTTCTCCTTAGCTAGGGCAGCAGTGGGGGAGGAAGCAGGACCAACCTCCTGCTGGTACAGAACCAGTTGCTGGGTCAAGTCCACCAGCCCTTTCATTGTAGATAAGGCTCCTGATGTTGACATTGGCCAGGGCCTTTGCAAACAAGCCTGGCCAGAAAGATTCAACATTTACACCTGCTGCTTTAATGAGGGCATTGATCTTATCTTCCATGACTGACACCTCATGGTCATGCACAATGAGGGCTGAGAAGTTGCAGGCAAGCTCCTAGACAGAGGCCATGTACAAGTGAATGCTGAAGGGCACTGCCAGGCTCAGTGCTAGCTGCCAGATAAAGTAAGTATCCTCAATGCAGACTTAGCTGCTTCAGAAGGACTGAGCACCTTAGTGGCAGCTGAGGAAAGTATCATTTTCTTTTTAAAATACTTCCACTGCGGTCAAAACCAGTCACACCATGTAACAATTCTTACAATTATTATTTTCCACATAATGATCTCAGAATGTCTTGCCTTCTACCTTGCATCTCCTCCCAACTAACCACAGGCAAAACTTCATAAATTGTGATTTCACTGCCAGGAGTCATTATTGTCCCACTTACCATCAGCAGTGAGGTCTCTATTGCTTTTATTCAAGTAGGTAACCCAACTCCAAAATTCCATCCTGAGAGTTTTCTTTCTAGGGATAATCCCAGAATCCATTTTCTTAGCCTTGATTTCCTAAGAAAATAAAATAAAATAAAATAAAATAAAATAAAATAAAATAAAATAAAATAAAATAAAATAAAGAGCCTGTGCTAATGTCTTAACGAAGAGTATAAATCTCAGGAAAGCAAGAGTGAAAAAAAAAAAAAGAATTCATTCAGGTAGGGAGAGAAAGCAAACACAATAGTGCATTACTAAATTGGCCATAGCTTCATAAGCCCACAATGGATTGCTCAGTTTCACAGGACCTCTCTAGAAGAAGCCATATGAAGCCTCTCCATCTTGAAATCTTCTGTTAGAAAGGGAGGGCAATTCATCTGCTGATTTCTTCCTGTTTCCTATCTCCTTTTAGTCATGACCACCTATATAACACTAATGCCCCTACACTTCCACGTTCCCTCTGGACATCCACTGGTTCCAGCTGGATCAGAAAAGGCCCTAGAGTTACTGTGATAAGCAGCCAAGAACCATGGAAATTGTGGGGTTGAATGGATCAGTGGAGCCCTGGACTTTCAGCCTGATGCTTACCTATGTTTACGCCCCAACTTCTCTGAGAAAGCTGAGGCCTTTAACACATCCTGCCTGATTCATAGATGAAAGCCTCAAGCACCTTAGAATAAGACTCTTGCTTCAGCTTCCTAGAGCCACAGATAGCCTCTTCAAATTTCAACTATTCCCTGACCTCTGGGCATTCTCCTCCTGATATCTATTGACTCCATCACACTAGCCCTGGCTCTCCAGGCTAACTCAGTGTTCTAGGGCCCTAGGTTGGCAAGAAAAATTCAGAAATATTCATTCCAGTATGAAAATCATCTTCCTTGTGCAGCTGAATATCACTTCTCAACCTTGAAAAAATAGCAAAAAAAAAAAGATAAAAATCCCCTCACTCCCTCTTCTCTGCAAGACACTAAGTAGCTACACTGTAATTTAGTCAAGATTAATGAAGTCCTTAAACCTTTAAAAGTGTTAATAAAGGGTGCCTGGGTGGCTCAATCAGTTAAGCATCTGCCTTCCGCTCAGATCATGATTCCGGGGTACTGGGAGCAAGCCCAGCTTCAGGCTCCTTGCTCAGCTGGGAGTCTGTTTCTCCCTCTCTCTCTCTGCCCTTCCCCTTGCCATCCCCCTTCTGCCCTCATGCTCTCTTTTCCACTCGCTCTCTTTCTCAAATAAATAACATCTTTTTTAAAAATGTTAATAAATTAACTGTGGTTTTCTATTCCCCCCAAGATGAATATTTTGTTGTTGTTGTTTTAGAAGATGATGGGCATTACTTACTTATTATAAATTCAGGTTTTAACATCATTGGCTTACAAGATACATGGTTTTTAGAGAACAAATTCTTTCATTACCTGGCTGGAAGCTTATTTAAATTCCATTTAATGTCAAAGTGACCTGGGTAAAAACTAAGGTAGAGGTTGCCCCTATGAAATTGTTTAATGTATATATTAAATATATATAGGCAAGAATCTGAGTTACCACATCTGTCATCTGTCATAATGGCTAAAATAAAAAAAAAAATTAAGTGTTGGTGAGGATGTGGAGAAAAAAAAATGCTCATGCACTATTGGTGGGAATGTATATTGGTACAGCCACTGTGGAAAATAGTACAGAGGTTCCTCAAAAAATTAAAATAGAAATACCATATGATCCAATAATTCCATTACTGGGTATTTACCTTAAAAAAAAGCAGAAACAGAGGACACCTGGGTGGTTCAGTCGGTTAAGTATCTGCCTTCAGCTCAGGTCATGATCCCAGGGTCACATGGGGCTCCCTACTCAGTGAGGAGCCTGCTTCTCCTTCTCCCTCTGCCTTTTCCCCTGCTTGTACTCTCTTTCTCTCTGTCAAATAAATAAATAAAATCTTTAGAAAAAAAAGAAAACAAAAATATTAATTTGAAAAGATATATGCACCTTTATGTTTATTGAGCATTATTTACAATAGACAAGATGTGGAAACAACCTAAGTATCCATCAATCGACGAATAGATAAAGAAGATGTGAGATAGATATAAATATGGATATATAGTTATAGATATAAAACACAGTAATACACAGTCCTGAAAAAGGATGAGATCATGCTATTTGTGATAATATGGATGGCCCTAGAGGGTATTATGCTAAGTGAGGTAAGTCAGACTGAGAAAGACAAATACCATATGAATTCATTCATATGTGGAATCTAAAAAACAAAACAGGTACACCTGGGTAGTTCAGTGGTTGAGTGTCTGCCTTTGGCTCAGGTCTTGATTCCGGGATCCTGGGATTGAGTCCCACATTAAGCTTCCTATGGGGAGCCTGCTTCTCCCTCTGCCTCTGTCTCTGTCTCTTCCTCTCTCTGTGTCTCTCATGAATAAATACATAAGATCTAAAAATAATAAATAAATAAATAAATAAATAAATAAATAAATAACAAAACAAATGAATAAACAAACAAAAAGCAGAATCAGACCTATAAATATAGAGAACAAACTGATGCTTGCTAGAGAGAGCGAGGATAGGGGTGATGAGCAAATTGGGGAAGGGGTGGAAGATACAGGCTTCCAGTTATGAAATGAATAAATCACAGCATAAGGAATATAGTCAATGATATTGTAATAGCATTGTATGGTGACAGTTACACTTGTGATAAGCATAGCATAACATATAGAGAAGTTGAATCACTATGTTGTACACTTGAAACTAATATAATATTGTATGTCAACTATACTCAAATTTAAAAATTAAAAAAAAAAAGAATCTGAGTCATCTCTTAATCCTAATCCAACTTTGAAAAATCGTATCTGATGTGTGTTAGAGGATCTATTCCCTACTGCTAAGAGGCATTTAGATTTTTCAAATATCTAGTTTAAATTTTTCAGAAATAACTCTGAATGCTTAGATTGTCAAAATCTCTATAATAGAAAAGCTGAACCAAAAGAATTCTTTTCCTACATGTTATCTTTCTAGACCAAGAGAATTCTTTTCCTAAAAGTTATCTCTCTAAAAGTTTCAAAGACTTCCTAAAAGTTACAGAAAAGCTGGACCAAGAGAATTATTTCCCTAAAAGTTATCTCTCCAAAATTACCTAAGTGGGTAATTTTGTTACTTTAATCAAATTTTGTTAGAAGACTGTGGGTTAATGAAAATCATAGAATCTCATATTTGAGTTAAATATTTTGACCTGATCACCTAGGTTGATATTTTGCAGATTTCTTCAACTTGCCCCAAATCAGAATCTATTAGAATGGTGTGTCATGAATCTGCATTTTTATTTATTTATTTTTATATTTTTAGGAATCTGCATTTTTAACAAACTGAATGATTCCTATGGGCACTGAAGTTTGAGAACTAGAGTGGAAGCAGATAAGCACTTTCATATCTTGCTGAAAGTCAGTGGTACTTTACTGGAAAGCAGTTTAGTAGTAACTCTCTCAACCAACTCTGAGTTAACTAAATTATCAGATAAACTGACACTCTATCGTTTCTATAAAACACACTTGCTGGCCAGGACCCATTGAGTCCTTTATATGAGTAGACTACTCTTTGAACTGCTCTTCACATTTTGAATTTTCTGCTTATCAAGAGTCAGTAGTTTGGTTTTTAAAAAATACTTTTATGTTGATTGTACTTGGTTTGTAATTATATTATTTAATCAGTATTATGTAAAAGAAAAGAAAAAGAAATGATTCAGGAAAAACTAATTTGAATGCTTTGGATAGATTCTAAACGCACATCACACACATACAAATGTCAAATTAGGAGCAAAAGATTGGAAGGAGCATACATTTTTTCAGGTCTTACTCTACCTTAAAAAAAGGAAACTAAAAAGCCTAAGCAATTCATTGCAGATGTTATTCATTCAAGAAAGATTACATAGAACTTTAATCATGGGTCCCATTGTCAACAACAATAAATTCCTTAGTCCTAAAAAGAAGTTCTAAGTTCATCTAAATTAGTGGATGCATATGCATGTATATTTTTTAAGTAAAAATAAAATGCTTAAGATATGTGTATGTGTATATACATTTTATATGTATATGTGTGTATGTCTCTCTGTGTGTGTATATATATATAATATTTTTATGATTCTTCTCTTTAGCCACTTATTTTGATTAATAGGGCATTTACCAGTTTTTATTTCTTTGATTAAGAGGGCTTCTACCCATCAAAATATGCAGGCTCTTTAATCCTGAAAAATATATCTAGGAACTTATTCTAAAGAAATATCATTTATCACTTATCATAAAAATGGATAGGAATAGATAAATATATAGATATAGCTATAGACATGTTTGTGTGTGTCTGTGTGTGTGTTCGTGTAGGCTTTGATTACACTAGCAAAACTTAGAGGCTTCCCAAATATCCATCAATGGGAGTTTGTTAAACATGTTATCCATTCAGTGGAATATTATGCAGAACCATCAAAAATACCAAAATCTACTTGTAGTAACAAGGAAACATCGTTCAGGTTATTCTGTTAAGTGTTAAGCAAAAGTTACATACACATGGAAAAATGTCTAGAGTATTTATATTAAAAAATTCACAATGCTTTGCTCTAGAAGATGGTAGAAATTCAAGTAAGTTTCCCTAATTTCTACAATGTATATATATTGCCTAGGTATTAAAGATAACAAAAGACAAATGAAAAGGTTTGGGGCTCAGAAAGATAATAATTGATGTTTTAAAATTGACCAATTCTGATTATTTGACCACTTAACACCACATTTATCTTTCTGGACCTCAATAGAAATTACAAAAATGTTCTCTAAATTTTCTCCTAAAAAGCAAGTTACTACAATGTTTAGAAAGCAACTTACCATAATGGGGTTTCTGTGGGTATTGCAATAGATTTTTATCACTACTTTATATCATTGAAGGGTATTTATTTACCAATGCCAGAGGGGAAGAAAGTCTTTTTCCATTTTTATTTTCATAAGCCATTCTAGAAACTACTAAAATTAGGCATACAGGTATATAAACATTTCTTTCAGAAAACATCATTAAAAAAAAAAAGAAAACATCATTAAACAGGAAAGACAAAAAAATCCTACCTAGAATTTCAAGGAAAAATTAAGATATTTGCAGTGGATAAAACCTGTGGCTATAGGTGCTTGGGAAAGAAACAGATTGTAAATTTTTCTAACTTTAAAAGTAAATTAAAAATGTCTTTCATATCTATAACTTTATGTGACCATAATATCATATTTTAAACTCTAATTAAGGGTTTGGACTTTGAAAATAGGAAGAATTTCTCTGAGAACGAGCCATCAAAACTTGCCAACACACAAGAGCTTCTCCAGATTTGCAGAAAAACCACAGGCTTCTTTTCTTGTATCCACACCATGTTTATTTTAAAAGTAAGAAAGCCAAATCAGAACAACAATCATTTTTCAAAATGATTTATCTCAGTACTCTTTCCTCTTTTTCTAGAAGGAATAGCTATTCTTAACACAAAACATACATATCACTTCTATCTCTTTAAGTTATAGATACAAAGCTCGCTCTTTTCTCACTACATATCTTTAGAACATATTAATTTACATTTTGGGGTTCTTTGCTTTTTTAAGGATAATGTTGCATCTTAACTATTTAGTTTTAGGAAGCAAAACTCTTTACTTTGGCTATTTTAGGATGTAATATGATTCGTTAAAAGGAAAAAGCTTTGGGGGTGCCTGGTTGGCTCAGTTGGTAAAATGGCCAACTCTTGATTTTGGATGAGGTTGTGACGATCAAGTACTGGGATAGGCTGCGCACTTAGGCACTTAGTGGAGAGTATACTTGAGGATTTTCTTTCTCCCTCTGCCCCTTGCCCCCACCCCTGCTCGCTCACTCTGTCTCTGTCTCTCTCAAATAAATAAATTTTTTTCTTTAGTTTCACTGATTTTTTAATTTAAATTCAATTAATTAATAAGGTATTGTCAGTTTCAGAAGTAGAGGTCAGTGATTCATTAGTCTTGTATGATACCCAGAGTTCATTACAACATGTCTCCTTATACCCATCACCCACTACTCCGTCTCCCACCTTCCTCCCCTCCAGCGACCCTAGTTTGTTTCCTATGATTAAGAGTCTCCTATGGTTTCTCTCCCTTTCTGGGTTTGTCTTATTTTATTTTTTCCTCTCTTCCCCTATGATCCTCTGTTCCTTTAATTTCACATATAATGAGATCATATGATAATTGTCTTTCTCTGATTGATAATATCCTCTAGTTCCATCCACATTGTTGCAAATGATAAAATCTCACTTTTTGATGGCTGAGTAGTATTCCATTGTTTAAATAAATATTTTTTAAAAAGGAAAAAACTGTGAAAAAAATCTAGATTCTCTTAAATTTGCAAAGTGAAAAAGATCAGATCCATGTATTCTTTCTCACAGTTGTTATTTATTTGTCAGTGATTTTATTAACAGATAACTGAATTTTCTAAGAATATCCAACATGTGGTTATAATTCATTCAGCTCTTAGCAATCTGAGGTTCTACCTGGCTGAAATAAATTTTAAAATCCCTAAGTTAGTTCCAAGGGTTTCTCCAATAATAATTAAAATTAATTATTATTAAATAATTAATCCTTTACTTAAGGTATTTTGTTGCTTATAACGAGCAGGAAGTTATCATCTTAAAAGGAAAGTGGATAATGATAGAATTTCAAGATCGTAAGTGTGGCAATATCCCACAAACCGAATTGTGTCCCCTTCCCCCCAAATTCAAATGTTAAAGTCTTAACCCCCAATATAATTGTATTTGGAGATGGAGCCTTTAAAGAAATAATTAAGGTAAAATAGGAGATATGAGTGGACCCTAGTTCAATATGACCAACATTCTTATAAGAGGGAAAGACACCAGGAATGCACATGCACAGAGAAAAGACCACGTGAAGACAGAACAACTAGGTGACCATCTACAAGCCACAAACAGAGGCCTCAGGAGATATCACACCTGCTAATACATTGAACTTGGACTTCCATCCTACAAACTCTGAGAAAACAAATTTCTGTTGTTTAAGCCACCCAGTTTGTGGTATCTTATTATGGCAACCCTAGCAAACTAATCCAACATCTGAAGCATTCACCAAGTATTTGTAAGCCACAAACAAATGTCTACCAATGAGAATAGAAAAAAAATATTTCAGGAATCTTGCAGATAATTTAACAGAAAAAAAAATAAACTGGTTCTATACACAATAGCAAATAGCAAATACAATGACTATGTGGGTCTAGATGCTTTAATGACTGACTACACACCATGGTAGAATTGACTGCTCCAAAACTGGGCAACATTCAGAGTTACCATCTTAATCACTATGTATGGATTCGGACTGAGCCCAGAAATGACACAGGAAAATCATACTAGTCCTAGTATTGGTCTGATTGGACTTTCACATTCAAAGAAGATATTCAGGGGCATATATTCTGTTTCTACTTACATTCCAAGACTATGGAGAATATAAAATTTTCTGGGGATGCCTGGGTGGCTCAGTGGTTGAGCATCAGCCTTTGGTCGAGGTCATGATCCCAGGGCCCTGGGATGGAGTCCTGCATCGGGCTCCCTGCATGGAGCCTGCTTCTCCCTCTGCCTATGTCTCTGCCTCTCTCTCTGTGTGTCTCTCATGAATAAATACATAAAATCTTAAAAAAATTTTTTTCAAGTAATATTTAAAGAGTTGCTTTGAAGTTACTGAATACAAAAAATGACAAGGGCATGCCTCTGCCTCAATTGCACTTACTTTCCTTGAGTTTCTTTTGACATTTTTGACAATTAAAAGTAGGTAGCCTTTTTGCTGACTTTAGATAAAGTTGCTGAAAGTATCCACAATGTCACCACATTCATTTCTAATCCATGACTTTCCCCCCATTGATCTATGAATAATTCAGAAAAATTTAAATCCTCAAGTAATATATTTTAAGTCTACTTCAAAAATTTGTTCTTAGTTTCTATATGTTCCCATAATTTCATGAATCAGAAAGCTAAATGCAGAAGCATTTTTGCTTATTATTTTTGCTTTTTTTTCTTAAAGATTATACTTATTTACGCATTTATTTATTAGTGAGAGAGAGCAAGAGTGGGGGAAGGGCAGAAGAAACAAAAAGGACTAAGAAGGGACAGGGAGAGGGAGAGCGGCTGGGGGAGAGGGGCTGAGGCAGAGGGAGAGGGGCTAGGAGGGTGCTGAGGGAGGAGAGGAGCTAAGGGAGAGAAGAGGTGCTGAGGGAGAAGGAGAGGGGCTGAGGGAGAAGGAGAGGGGCTGAGGGAGGGGGAGAGGGGCTAGGAGGGTGCTGAGGGAGAGGAGAGGAGCTGAGGGAGAGGAGAGGAGCTGAGGGAGAGGAGCTGAGGGAGAGGAGAGGGGCTGAGGGAGAGGAGAGGGGCTGAGGGAGAGGGAAGAGGGCTAAGACTGGTTCATGTTGTGGCATATATTAGTAGCCCATTTTTTATTGCTGTGTAGTATTTCATGATGTAAATATAGTACAATTTGTTCTTTCTCATATTTATAGATATTTAGGTGGTTTCCAACTTGGAGCTATTATAACTAAAAGCAGGGGCACCTGGGTGGCTCAGCTGTTGAGCATCTGCCTTTGGTTCAGGTCGAGATCCCGGGGGCCTTGGGACTGAGTTCCACATCAGGCTCCCCATGGGGAGCTCCTCTCTCCCTCTGCCTATGTCTCTGCCTCTCTGCCTCTCTGTGTCTCTCATGAATAAATAAATAAAATCTTTTAAAATATATATAACTGGGGGATCCCCGGGTGGCTCAGCGGTTCAGCGCCTGCCTTTGGCCCAGGGCGTGGTCCTGGAGTCCCGGGATCGAGTCCCGTGTCCGGCTCCCTGCATGGAGCCTGCTTCTCCCTCTGCCTGTGTCTCTGCCTCTCTCTCTCTCTATCATGAATAAATAAATAAAATCTTAAAAAAATAAAATATATATAACTAAAAGCACTAAAAGTAAAAGTATATTGTTTTACATATATTACTGGACATATGCATTAATTTCTATAGCATATATGCTTATGAGTAGAATTGTTCCTAGGGTAGGTATGTAGAAACTGCCCAGGTTTCAAATTTGGTTCACTTCCCATTCCTATTTTGTAAGGTATGAAAGTCCCAATTGCTCTTTATTCTTGCTAAAGCTCAGCTTTGTCAGCCTTTATTTTTAGTCCATTTTCCTGGTATTTGTAGTAAGTTTTAAGAAACTAAACATTGTTGTGATATTCTCAAAAACATTTTTTATTGCTATGGCTATAAAACAAAACAATGATTCCTCAGGTCTTTCAGATTGCATCATAATAAGTTCTGAGGGGTCACTCAAGAAAGAATATAATTTTGCCCTCACTGCGACTAGATAAAATGATACTGGGTCACAAATTTGAGGTAGATCAAAGTTTACCAGCATCAACTGGCCATATGACAAAAAATTCGGCTTGAACCAGCAAATACATGAAGCACATTTATACTAACAATGTAGGGTTAGACTGAGAGATTGAGGATTATGAGAAATAGAGTAACAAGTTTACTAATGCCATATAAGATTACCAATGGATAATCTATTACCTCTAGGATTAGTAGGAGATGGTGTTTTATTTTTTTATTTTTTTAAAAGATTTGTTTATTTAGTCACAAGAGACAGAGAGAGGCAGAGACATAGGCAGAGGCAGAAGCAGGCTCCATGCAGGGAGCCTGATATGGGACTCGATTCTGGACTCCGCAATCATGACCTGAGCAGAAGGCAGACGCTCAACCACTGAGCCACCCAGGTTTCCTGGAGATGGTGTTTTAGATTAATTACAAAAATGCCCATGATTATTCTCCTCCCTACCCCTTTGCAATTAGTCTTTGCAGTTCCTTCTCTTAAGAAGGGGAGTCAATTTTCCCTCTCCTTGAATTTGTGCTGGCCTTGTTACTTGCTTTGGTCAATAAAATCTGATAAATTGACACTGTGCCAATTCTAGGCCTAGGCCTCAAGAGGTCTTATAGGCTTCCACTGATTTTCTTAGAACCCTGCACATCCACCATGTGAACAAGCCCATGCTAGACTCATATGGTGCAGCAACAGATCACTTCAGGTGAGGACATTCTAGACCAGCTTTAGCTATCATGAACCTAGGCCAAATTGTTAAAACATAGAATAATTAAATAAATGGCTATTTATTTAAGCCTCTGAGTTTTGAGGTGGCTTGCTATGCAGCAAAATCTAACAAATACAGGAAGTATAGTACAAGCACTTGATTAAAAAAATTCTTAAAGTATCTTTATGAAAAACTCAAACATAAATTGCTTCTGAGTCCTGCCAATAGGTGTTGCTGCTGATAATGGTACTCAGCATTTACTGAATTGTAGGTTAAGTACTTACATATGATATCTCATTTATTCTTACCATAAGTTGAGAAAACTGAGGATTGCCTCACAGAGTTGACTCTGGAGCTATCAGCCACCTCACTACCAGCTAATTACTAGTAGTTTATTCTAACCCAATACTACTTTTCTTGCTCATTACAATTTAGAGATAGGAAATCGGTAGCCAAGAAAAACTGATTTGCTCAAACTAGTCCCTGCTACCTCCTAGTCTAATGTAGTCTTTCCTAAAATTCTTTGTAGTTTATAAGTTATATCAATGTTCATAATAAAAAAATCTCCATGGTAGTTTGTAAAAGAAAATATGTAGGCTAAATATCCTTTAAAAATTCTCTTTTGGGATGCCTGGGTGGCTTAACAGTCCTGCCTTTGACCCAGGGTGTGATCTTGGAATCCCGGGATCTAGTCCCACATCGGGCTCCCTGCGTGGAGCCTGCTTCTCTCTCTGCCTATGTCTCTGCCTCTCTCTCTGTGTCTCTCATGAATATATAAACAAAATTTTTAAAAAATTCTCTTTCAAAGACTATACTTTTAGGGATCATTTCTATAGTTTGTTAAAAATTCTCTTTCAGCAACCTAAGGGGATAACAAAATTTCCTCACTGTATGGAAACTTTATAAAATGAAATGTTAACAGTACAATTTTATAGGGAATACATAGATGTATTTGGCTTATTTGCACAGTGTAAATATCCTTTTAGGTACCAGGAATAAAATGAGACTATTATATCACTGTAAATATTTTTGCAATTGTATTGTGATTTTTTTCTTTTAGCTTTACAAAGTTATGTTTTACTTTATTTTTAAAATATTGTATTTATTTATTCATGAGAAGCAAAGAGAGAGAGAGGTAGAGACACAGGCAGAGGAAGAAGCAGGGTCCATGCAGGGAGCCTGACGTGGGACTCAATCCCGGGTCTCCAGGATCACACCCTGGGCTGAAGGCAGCACTAAACCGCTGAGCCACCCAGGCTGCCCCAAAGTTATGTTTTAGATTTTAAACTTGGAATCTGTGAGTGAGCAGAGAGAAGGCAAACAGTGGATCTTTCTGAGTTTTGGAAATCCTCTGGGACTTCATAAGAGGATAGAAAGTGAGGGGGGCACTTGACAGGATGAGCACTGGGTGTTATGCTATATGTTGGCAAATTGAACTCCAATAATAAAAAAAAAAGGATAGAAAGCTTCTTAAAGTGCCTCATAAATATTATCATTTGCTTGATGAACTAATGAAACACAAAAATAATTTAGATATACATAAATCTGCCAAGCAGAAGTTAGCACTTCATAATTCATCTCCATGTTATGCTGACTTGAACCCTATTAGAGTTTCTTTAAACTCATAAAACCAAATCCATAAAATGGACTATAAATGACAACGCTGCTTCCCAATCCAAATTCTTTATTGTCTCAAATCACCAACAGAATCATTTGAAAAACAGAATAAATTCTATTGACAAAATGCATTTAAATAATGTGACAATGGGATCCCTGGGTGGCGCAGCGGTTTGGCGCCTGCCTTTGGCCCAGGGCGCGATCCTGGAGACCCGGGATTGAATCCCACATCGGGCTCCCGGCGCATGGAGCCTGCTTCTCCCTCTGCCTGTGTCTCTGCCTCTCTCTCTTTCTCTCTGTATGACTATCATAAATAAATAAAATTTAAAAAAAAAATAAAAAAATAAAAATAAATAAATAAATAAATAAATAATGTGACAAAACAGAGGAAAGTATCCATTATCAAGTGCGTATACAGGGACACCTGAGTGGCTCAGCGGTTGAGCATCTGTCTTCAGCTCAGAGCATGATGCTGGAGTCCTGGGATCAAGTCCCATGTCAGGCTCCCTGCGAGGAGCCTGCTTCTCCCTCTGCCTGTGTGTCTGCCTCTGTGTCTCTCATGAACAAATAAGATCTTAAAAAAAAAAAAAAGTGCCTATACAAACAGATTTTGTCTCATTTCGTTCTTGTGGCACTCTATTTCCAGACACAGAAATCAAGGCTTGGAGAAATTAAGTAAATTGCCCAATGCTATGACTCTGGCAATTAGCAGATTGCAGAGTCAAATTCAGGTCTCTGATTCTAGAGCCCATATTCTTTCCATCATGCTACACACTTTCATTAAACCTGCATTAAACAAACTAATTGCTAAATAGATATGGATCAGTTATAAAGGATTTCTTGCTCATGCAAATCAGCAAAATAATGTCAACATGTGTTTTCAATTGGAAAATGGAGGAAAGCACCTTTCTTTGGAAAGTATTTACATTAATAACTTTTCCCCTTCATAGGCAGTAATCCTAATAGCAAACCAAATACTATATTAGCGAAATTGAAACACTTTATTTTTTCCTCTGTAGCAGTCTAGACAAAAACCTATTTTTTATTACTCCAATTTTCTTATCCTTCTTCATAAATGATAGTTTTAAAGGTGTTCAACCTCTTAGAATTTGGGATTTTAGAATATAAGAAAAAGGTACAGCAAAGTTTTTTCTACACAAAAATTATAATTATCTATATAAAAGAATACATGATTTATCTATCTGCCTGAAAAGATGAGGCAGGAGGGCATGAAGAAATGCTGTAAGGTGAGGTGGGATAGAATGATGAAGAAAGATGTATTGCCACCTTTAGAGGCTTGCAGATTATGCGAATTTGTTTCTTGTTCCTATTAGACACCTAAATAGACTCCAGTTCTTCCCTCCCACCCATCCATCCTTCAACAACTCCTTATTGAGTATACAGGTACTAAGCACTGACTTTTGTATTGGAAACAAAGGTAGACTAAGTCCCTGCCCTCTAGGAAATAAAAAATTTAATGGGGAAAGACAGCTATGCAAACAAATAATTACAGCTTTGAGTTAAGTGTTAGTAGAGACATGAACTAAGTATGAAAATACAGGAGAAGCATTTCCTTCAGCTGGGAAATATCAAGAAAGGCAGCCTGGAGGAAGTGGCATTTGAGGGAAACCATGACATATGAGTTGAAATTTTGTTTTTTTGTTGTTGTTGTTTTGTTTTGTTTTGTTTTTTACAATCCTGAGGTCTTTTATTTTCTTTACAGTTATCATGCCATGAATTCATAGGGAATGGGTTCCAGCAGTTCAGGCTCCTTTCCATTGGTTCTCACAAAGTGTGCTTCTCTGGGTGGGGCAGGCTGGCGCTTCAGTAGGGCCCAAGTACCTTTCTCTTTGGCTTCCTTCTTTTTCTGATCATTTTCCTTCACACGCTTCAGGAAGCTATCTCGGCTCTTTGAGTGTTTAATATGCTCAATGCGGACATTAATTCTCTTGGCAAGAATCTTGCCCTTAACTTGTTTGTTTACAACAATGCCAACAGCATGCTGAGTAACATTGTAGACTCTTCCAGTTTTGCCGTGGTGACATTTGTGGGGCATTCCTTTTTGAACAGTTCCCATTCCCTTGATGTCACAATATCACCTTTCTTACAGATTCGCATGTATGTGGCCAAAGGAACAACTCCATGTTTTCTAAAAGGCCTAGAGAACATATAGCAGGTACCTCTCCTCTTTCCCTTTGTGTTGGCCATTTTGGCAAATTACTGGAAGATGGCGGTTCCCGAGTTGAAATTTTCTAGGCAGAAAAGACATGGTAAGAAAGAGCCTGGCCACATTTAAAAGTAGGTGGCTAGAGGGGCTTAAAGACAGTAGTTTACTGACCTTTACCTTAAGAATAAAAGGTGAAAACTAGCATCCAATAGGCTTTCCACAAATCAAAATTTAGCAGATCTGCCAATTTCATTGCTAAGCTGGTGTTGCTCAAAATTTCTTAAGGAAAGGATTACGATAAGAATGGAATTGGAGATGGGTTATAACCTAAAGTAACTTTTAGGGAACTCAAGATATCTGTAGTGTTATAATTTTTATATTAACTAGGGGGTCAGCAATTCTGCACTCTGCCACCTATTTTCATAAATAAAGTCTTATCAGAACACAGGCACACTATTACATATGCTTTTGTATTACAACTGCAGGATGAAAAGTTGCAAAGCATCATCTATCCACAAAAACTTAACATATTCCCCATCTGAACCTTTAATAGTTTGCACTAGAGCTATAGATTAATAAATCTCAGAAAAATAATGAGTTAAAACATGTTTCAATATTATAAAGAATCATGTCATATAAACCTTAAAAGGACCTCAAATTTACCATTTTTTAGAGATACATGCATTAAAAGTATAAAGATGGGCATGACAATAATAAATATCCAGTTCAAGACAATGTTTCTTTCTTTGGAAAAGGGAGAGAATGTAAGCAGAGTTTTAACTACTTGAAATGCTTTATTTCTAAAGCAAGGTGGTAAATACAAAAGTGTTTATTATATTATTCTCTATACCTTTTTTGTATGACTGATGTATGTCATAATTTAAAAACTCTTTGGTTACACACACAAAAAAATAGATGGAAAAAATTAAATGAAGAAGTTATAGAAGTTTCTATTTCCCCAAAATGGCTGCAACAATATCTTCCATCCCATATGCTTTTCTTATAATATGATTTTTGACACCTCTCCCATCAAGAGGTAGGGTATCCATCCCCTCCCCCAGACACTGGATGAACTTTTATAATGTTTTGGTCAAAAGAGTATGGTAGAGGTGCTACTATATGACTTTCAAACAAAGCCATAAAAAGTGATGCAGCTTATACTTTGCTCACTTGAAGTCTTCAGCTACCATGTAAGAACCCTGACTATTCTAGGGCAGCCACACTGTAAGAAAGCCCAAACTACCCACAGAGAGAAGTCCACAGAGAAGTCCTAAGACTTCCCAGGGAGAGATGCCTGGTTAGTTCCCAATTGCTCTAATCTCCATTCTTCCAGTTTTAGCTGTATCTGATTACAATAGCATAATAAATTCTGAGCCAGAACTCCAGCTTTCCAACTGAGCCAATTCAGAACTCCTGTGCTACAGAAACTGCAGGAGACAGTAAAGTCACTGTTGTGATTTTAAACCTCTAAAATTTGTTTCATAGAGCAAGTTGTAACTAGAACTGACCCCATCGTCAGAAAGTAGAGCCTTACCTACCTTCAGTGGGGAAATCTAAGCTGAACTGATCCAAAGAAAGAGATGAGGACCAATTCTAGAAGGCAGGAGGGGTGCCTGGCTGTCTGTCTCAGTTGGTAGAGCATGCAATTCTTAATCTCAGCATTTTGAGTTTGAGTTCTATGTTGGGTGTAGACATAACTTAAAAATCTTTTTAAAACATTTTTTTAGAAGGCAAGAGAAAGCATGTGACTGAAAGCATGGATAAATTGTAAATCTTGGGATGCCTGGATGGCTCCGGGGTTGAGTGTCTGCCTTGAGCTCAGAGCACGATCCTGGAGTTCCAGAATCGAATCCCACATCCGTCTCCCTGCGTGGAGCCTGCTTCACCCTCTTCCTGTGTCTCTGCCTCTCTCTGTGTGTGTCTCTCATGAATTAATAAATAAAATATTTTTTAAAAATGTAAATCTTTAGTGAGAATCTGAGACCCCTGCTTCTATCTGAAGGACAATGATTATTCTCTGGACAAAGTGAATGGAGAAGCCTTGAGATAAACAAAAGAGGGAAAGCTGAAGGATAAAGAACATTGGCTAAAGAGGAAGGACACGAGGTAGGGGGGTGGTTCTAAGCTCGAACACTGTCATTCATTGATTACATATCCTTGTTCACATCATTTTCCTATTTGTTAAAAAGGAGGTGGACCAGAATGATCTCTAAAACAGATGTCCACAGTAAAAATCTGTGATTCTATTAAAAAGGAGAATGCCCTCTAAAATATAGATAATTTAAGTAATGAGCCACAATATGAAGTGTTTTTTAGTCAATGGAAATTTTCATTACATATAGTTTTTTTAGAAATAGCACTAGAGATTGGAACAAAACCTTCAGTTAAGGTACTTTAATGGCACGCACGCACGCACGCACACACACACACACACACACATAGACACACACAGCAAGGTACCAACTGGCAGGGTGTGGGCCATACTACAGGGAATGGAAGGAATATGCATGAATCTAGGACTGTAGAACTATCATGATCTGTAGACCCAAAGCAACAAGAGAAAGATTATCAAAACAGGGAAGAGCGAGTCACGTAGACTAGGCTACTTTAAGAGTAGTAGTGACTTCTCAGGAAGGCAACAGACAGCTAAAGATGAACTTTCAGGGAGAAAGCCAGTGAAATAAATATACTGACCTAACTCCTTTAGTTTCCTATTTGTGCTTCCTCCCCACTGGCCAGATTCAACTGGAAACCTGAGAGCACTGATTCCATTGATATATTCCTTAACCCAGGACAGCAAACAGGTAGAGTGGCTCTGATGGAACTAAAGGAAGACCACCAACATAGAGGTGCTGGTGAAAAGGTGAGACTCAGCTTCAGGGAGCAAATTAAAAATCCCCTCTTTAAAATACACAAAAGTTCTGGATTTTAGGACATTAGGTGAGAAAACTGGAGATATTCTGTGGTGTGAGGAGTCTAGCTAGAATAATCAGTTCAAAAATCAAACTTTCTGTTTTGCCTGTTTTGACTTGAACAAATATTGAGTCATGACTGATGGCATAAATTTTAGTATTTGCTTTGTATCCATGTAAAAAGTTCCTCTTTGTTCACATCCAAGTTGTTTCAGTTACTTGTGTGATAATAAGGCATGTTATGTCAGAACTGTCTGATATTTTGTTTTTTGTCAGAGAACTTTTGTCTTGCTTTTTCAACTGCGCCACTTCCTAAGCAGACAAAAGCTTGTAGGCAAAGAGGGGAAACCTTAGTTACAATATGTACTGTGCAGAGAAACTCAGAAGAGTGTGTTTTGCTACATATAGAATCACATTTGCAATTACTTATTTATATCCTAAGTGGCTTACTACACACATAAGCTTATGTTTCAAGAAGTAATTAATTGGGTCTCCACAGAACAATATATCTTTCCTGAATCTCACACCTCTAAGTTCTGTCCTGTGGATCCTTTGGGATCTATATTGACTAGATTAACACAAATCCTGTACAGTCCAAGTAGATACCAATTTTGACTGTATCCTCCCGAGTTTACCACCTTAACGAGGATAAATCCCCTCATGAGAATGAATACAAAAGGTTTTAACTAGTTCCTCTTTCAGAACTTTTCTACCTCCCTTCAAAACTTTGGACTTCTATTTCCAATGGTCCGTTATACATCCCCATCTAGTTTAAGAGAATCACCATCTATCCAAGACATCCATTTTTCTCCCAAACTAGAAACTCAGAAATTAATCTCAGCATTTCACATTTCCACATCTCTCATATTCACACATCTTACAAGTCTGGTAGGCTTGATTTTCTGGAATATTCTGGAATCTGCTCTTTCTTCTCTTATCCACTGCCACAAAATTTCACTGAAACTGACACAGTTGCCTCTTCACTAAACTTTCTTACCAGTCCTTTAGTTTTTCCCTAAAGTATCCTTCAACATTCCGTTATCTTTCCAAATGCATATTTAATCACATCAGTGGACTCCTTAAAAATTTTAGTTTCTCCCTGGGGCCTGCAAAATCTACTGTTTTGAATACTAATCTTTACACTATCTAGTCAACCTTTCTCTGACATGCAATCTCTTCTGACCTGTAAAAATGCATACCTCTGTCTGTGTGTAAGTACTCTCTTCTCTTTGAGCATTCTCTGCCTAAGTAAATCCCCTCCATAACAATAGCATGAAAATAATTTTTGTATCCTACCAACACATGAGCGCTATGCTATGCTAAGCACTATACACTCACTAAATGTTATAGACACCATTTACACCAAGGAAATTAAAACAGATAACGAGTCCAAGATCATATTTTAAATAAACATCAAAAATGAGATTATAATTCAGATCTATCTCAGTCTATGAGCTGAACATTTAAACGCTGCCCCCATTACAATATACCATGGAACTCAGGTCAAGTTGTCCCCCTATCCTTACACTTCCAGATCATTCTAGTCTCCCTTCTTTCATTACTAATTACTGTTTAAACTGACAACTACTTAGTGCTAAAGGATTCTTTAGTATTTCATCTTTTCTACATCTTAACTAAAGTAGGTTGTAAAATTCTCTATATGCAGGGAATTAAACTCTTAACATGTCTGCACAAGGGTATAGCACATTCTTATAATAGCAAATAGCTATTCCTTATTGGGGCAGGTTAGAAGTGTGCTTTACATATCTCCATCACCTCATTTACACATGTAATGAATATTCAATATTTGCTGTACTTAAATGAGGAGCAGGCAAGATGAATTATATTTAGAGGATATAAGTGAATGTAAAATTTTCATCAAGGGCAGAGACCCAAAATATGTGTATGTATTACATTTTTTGTCTCTTGCATGTTGGGCCATTCTTTTTTTATGTTACCTCTGGACTTTGCCAGACTTATTTGAATCGGTTATTACAAAAAATTGCTGCGCTACCTTTAGGGTAATAATAATTAGCACCAGCCAATATTTAAGTTATGGATTTTGACAAGTATAAAGTCCAAATTTTATTATATACATTACTTTATATCTTTCTCTATATTTCTACTTTCATATGTTCTCTTCCTTCTTAGGAAGACATTTTCATTTTTCTTTAAAGATTTTATTTGGGACAGAGTGTGTGAGAGCACAAGCGGTGGAGAGGGAAGAGCAGGCTGCCCATATCCAGCAGGGAGCCCGGGGGAGGCTCCCTCCCAGGACTCTGGAGTCATGACCTCAGCAGAGCAGCCCCAAACCCACAGAGTCAGCCTGGCGCCCCGGGACATTTTCATTTTAAATAAATCTACTGTAAGGTAATGCTACTTTGGGCTTATTTCTGAGCATCTATTCCTGGTAAGATCTCTGGAGCCTTTTCTTCTGAGGTGTGGAGCTGCATCCTTTACGAGCGTTTTCCACGACCCCTGGATCCCTCGGGTCAAAGGCGCACCAGCAAGGAAGGCCCGCAAACAGGGACGTCCGGTTCTGGCGAGCGGCCCTGCGGCGGCAACCCCGACACCCCTGCGGCCTACGGTCCAGGTGCGAGCGCGCCGGGTCGGAGAGGGCGCTGCCGGCGGCCCGAAGCCCCCACCCGGGCCCAGCCGGCCCAGCGGGCCCAGCCGCGGGAGACCCAGGAAGCAGGTTTCGGCGCGAACGCGGCGCTCGGGCCGGCGGGAAGGTCCTGGGTACCCGCCCCCCCCCCCCCCCCGGGCGGCGGGTCCCGCTGGGCGGGCCGTGTCCGGCCGAGCGCCTGGAGCAGCTCCCTAACCCCGGTGCTCTCTCGGAAACACAGGCCGCGCCGCCCGCACCCCACTGTAAGGATCGCACAGGCGCACGCCAGACCGGCTTATTTTGGGTGTTTGGGACCAAAGAAACGGTCCCCGCTAGGTCTCAGGAGCCGCTCGCCCCCTGGGTCCCCAAACCAGGACTCCGACGGGAACCCGTGGGTGGGCTTTGTAACTGCGCGGCAGCGGGAGAGGGAAGGCGTAACCAGGCCCGGGCGCCGGCCGGGCGCCGAGGAACAGCTCTCCGCAGCCCTGCTCCCCCCGCGCCCGCCCCCCAGCTCCCTCCGCTCGGGTCCCGAGCCTTCCCTCCCCCGCACACCCCGCCCCCCGCCGCTTCCTCTTTAAGGCGGAGCCTGGCGCCCATCTCGCGAGATCCGGGTTGGCGCCGTGACCTCCATGTGGGTGCCGGAGCTCTATAAGTAAACAGTCGGCGCTGCACAGACAAGGCTTCTTCCTGTGAGGCGGGGGCTGCGGTAGTAGCGGCCCCTGCGACTGGTTCCGGTTTCCTTTCCCTCTCAGCCCCGCCGGGCGGGCGCGCGGTTGAGGGTCGCCGCTGGCTGTAGGGCCCGGCGTCCGGTCGGTTTCCCTCACGGGTGCGCGCTCGCGCCCGCCGCCCGCCGCCCGCCGCCCGCGGAGAGCCGGAGCCGCCGGGGAAGCGGGCCGGGCCGGGCGGGGCGCGGCGTCCGGAGCGCCGGGGGAGACAAAGCCGGGCCAGCCCCGCTCCCGGCGCCAAGATGTGGATTCAGGTGCGCACCATCGACGGTTCCCAGACGCGCACCATTGAGGACGTGTCTCGCAAAGCCACGATTGAAGAGCTGCGCGAGCGGGTGTGGGCGCTGTTCGACGTGAGGCCCGAGTGCCAGCGCCTCTTCTACCGGGGCAAGCAGGTGAGGCGCCCCCCGCGCCCCCGGGAAGCGCGGGGCGAGGCTGGGCGGGCCCGAGGGCTTGGTGCGCCGCGCGCCTCGAGAGCACCCGGCTCCGCTCGGGGTGGGTAGCCCACGAGGTTCAGAGCGCAGGCCCAGGGCCCGCCGAGGGGGCGCAGCGGGGTCCCACCAGCCCCACAGTGCAGGTGCGCCCCGTGGGGTCAGGCGGGGGCGCCCAGAGCGCGAGACCTTCCCGTCGTCGGCACAGCCCGCCGGACGCCTGGGTTCCTTCGCTTCCCGCGCTTAGCGGGGTCGGGGCTCCCGGAGGCGGGGGGCTGGGGGGGGCGGCGGGCTCTGGCGGCCATGCCTCGGTGCCGGCGGGGAGGGCCGACGGCTGCAGCGCCCGGCGGGCCTGACCCCGCTAACGGCTCGCACTGCTTCCGTGGCCCCTCCGCGCTCCCGGCTCCCAAGTAGGGCGGAAGCGTGCAGATCGCTTCCTCTTAGGCACGAGAACCCTAGTTCTGCTTCTTCACTGTGAAGGTATTTGAACGCACTGAAGATTCGACGGGTGTCTAAAACTTTTGGCTCCCCTCCCTCGCTCCCCTCCTCTCCTGGAATTGGAATCCGTCTTGAAGATTAGAGACTTGGGCTGGAGGAGGGAGCTACTGATGCAACTCGGGATAGGGTTTAAACTCCCAGGTACAGGCAGAGGGGGCTATTCCGAGTGGAGAGGAGTATGAAAGACTGTTTTGCTTTTTTTGCTTCTCACCTTCTGACGTCCCCTTCAGACAAGCTTTTAAAACAGCAACTGGAGCATAGCCAGCAGTACATACTTGAAGGCTGAAAGTGGTTTTGGCACTGAGGGTGTCTGTGGGTGTCTCTGGTACTTGTATGGTATGGCCATACTCTGGCCCATTGAAGATTTTTCTTATCCCACAAGTCTATACCTAGAGACCCAAGCCCACCCCCGGCCCCCAAAAGGTGGCATTCTCCAGTTGGATAGTTTGGCTTCAGTTCTGTGGTTTGGAATAGATGTAGCTCTTTGATTTGGTGGAAGTAGTGTTTTCCTATAGCCACAAAGGATTTGAAAGGAATATTTTTCTTCCCTTCGTGGGCTTGGCTTCAAAAACTGCCCAGAAATGTCAGAGTAACAAGATTACACTGAGAGAGAAAGAGCCAGAGTTTATTTTAATTTTTTAAATAAGTGATAGCATCTCTGATAGGTGTTTGGAGCAGTTTTATATTGATCCTTTACTGTTTGACTTGTAAAAACAGGTGTTCAATTTAGTTGTAGACTATGCTTTTGAAATCATTATGTGTTAAACACTACCTAGCTTTGTTACTACACCTCCGGTGACTGATACCTTTTTTTTTCTCTTTTGGTCAAAGATAAAAATTATGTAATTGGATCTTCTGAATTTTATTTTCTAGCTAGAGATAATACTACATAAATTGCTAGGATACTTTGGTGACTTCAGCACCAGAGAATGAAATGAAGCCTGAGGATGTATTCCTGGGAAACACTCCTAAAGTCTAATTATTAAGTATATTGGGGGGAAAAACAAACAAAAAAACCTGCACCTGGCTGTCTTGAGGAAAAAGTACAAATTGAGTTAAATTCAGATCAACAAAGTAGACTTCCAGTAAACCAGGAAACTCATTCCGGGAAAAACTGTTGAGGAAAATTACCCTTTTGTACTTCTTCCCCCAGAACAGTTGATAATTCACTACTTTGATTTCTTCAGCTCAGTAAACCAGTAGGGATGAGGAATGGGCCTTTGGTGCCCGCATTGAGGTGAAGACGAAAGGAGGACACTGCTTCAGCTGTGTCTACTTTGTGAGCTGAGGAGTAAGCCATGGCAATGATTATTACCTCCATTCTCTTATTCTTTGGAGTTCACAGTCCATGAACAGAGTAGTAGATAACTACTGGGGATTGGTATCACAGGGCTGCCCCTAAAAATGCCTTTGTGCTTATTTGAATAAGGTACCCCTTTACTGCCACATAGTGAAAAATATCATAAAAAAGAATTTACAGTGTGATGTAAATGGTACCCTTTCCCCCTTATTCCGCACCCGTTTTATGTTAGGTCTACTGTTTTTAGTCTTTGGTATATATCAGAATCGCTTGAGGATATTTATTATAGGTGCACAGCCCATCTCAGAATTGCAAGTGGTTTCATTTAACAACAAGGCCCCCATGGGAGATTCTGATGACCAGCAGAGTTTGAAAATGGATGTTGAAGAATAGTTGATCACTTAATTTCTTAACATGCAAAGTATGGTCCCTGAATCAACAGGACCTGAAGCATTAGCTTCACCTAGGAGCCTCACACCTTTTGAAGTAGAATCCATATTTTTTAACAAGGTCCCTAGGTGATCTCTATGCAAATTAAATTTGAGAAGCAGAGGAATTCTGTAATTGACTCCTTTTGAAGGTAGGAATAGAGGGCAGCAATTCAGGACTCTAAGTTCTGGTTAGAGTAGGGTAACCTCACTTGTTCTATTACTCTGGGAGGTTGAGAATGCTTCCTGGGATCAGGTCTTTAAGGAAGAGTTACATTGATAGATCTTTAAGTATTTTGAGAATCCAGAGCTTTTCCTACTTTGAAAGGATTCTATCACCTCCTCTCATTCTTTTGTTTATACCACTGTAGGTGGGACATGAACCAGAGCTGAAGGAAAACTGGGTAGAACTCTTGCCCCTGGACTCTTTGTTTTTACATGGAATACAAAGTAAAAGTGTTGGCCTATTTAAAGGGGAGAGAGTGTGTCATATCAATGTTTTATATATGTATATATACCTATATATGTGTATATATATGTACGATGTGAAAGTTGTTAAGGGATACAGGTAGAGGGCATCATTAGTAATCCCTTGGGAATGACTTCTCCCACTGCCTTCTCAGCTATTGCCAGTACTAGTATTTGTTCCTAGTTTTACTTTGCATAAATGTTGCAGTTCTTCCTGTTACCTGGAATTTCTTACTTAAACACAGTACAGATTCAGGACAGCAGTCTGGCAAAACAAAAAACAAAACAAACAAACAAACAAAAAAAAACTCTAGGGCCTTTCTTGCCTCTCTAGTATTTTAAATACTGCGCTCCCATCTTCTGGGATGGCAGTTCCCAAACATTTTCAGCTGTGAGACATTGATGATTGATGGACTATAGTTACGTGCCTGAAACTCACTGGTGTTTGTAATTCCTAAATGACTCCACCCTTCTCTGCTTGGTGTATAAGTGATAATAACTTCCAGTCTACATTTTCATTAAGTTTGGGAGAACTTTACTACTTTTATGTAACAACTGTTTCCAAAGTTCTTCACAAAAGCCTGGCTGTATGGAAATTACTATGCAATGGATAGTAGTCACTGTTTTAGGAAAACAAAAGAATACCTATGAATTAGGGAAGGAGTAGATAATCTGAGTAAAAGTGGCTATCCTAGCAAGCAGGAATAATGGAAGGAAAAGTTACACATTAATGTGGGCCTAACTTCTGTGATAGGGCCTCATGCCTTGATATGCTTAGTGTTTTACTGACTTAAGACATTGCTCTTCCTTTCAAACCAAATACCATTTAAGCAGTTTGTTATTTTGACCAATCACTTAATAGAAACTTGTCCGAGGGCTTGATTATAAAAATGTCCCTTCCCATTGTCCTTTTGACTCTTGTGCCTTAGATTTCAATGGAAAATTGTTTGTGGAAGCACTTTGAATTTCCAATTATTTTACCACCTTAACCGCTTTTCGTCATTTTGGGGAATGTCCTTCCAGTTAATTTGCATGTTGTATACTGGGTTTTTTTGTTTTACATGCTCTGTACTGCAAATTTTTTTTTCTACTTTGAACACTCGTAATATACAACAGTTGTATGTTTAATTAAGCTGTACTTTTTCAACTGTTTCAGCATGAGTTCTTATCTTTTGGGGGGGAAAGGGGTATTGGAGAATGTCAAAATGGAAATGTGAATGTATAGTTTTTTTTGCTTCTTGAGTTTTTCTCCAGGAGTTCAGGATTGCAAGGGGGTGGGAGGTTGTTGTGTTTTGTTACTATTGCTTACCTTATTAAAAAACAATCTCTAACCCCCACTGGGAAATTTTTGAAGTCTTCTCTCCCTTATGTAGTTAAAATTGTGAATATCTACATGCAGGATTGTGCTAGATGTATTTTGGGACCACTTGAATTAAAATAATTTATGTGTATATTAGTAAATTTATCATTTAAGAACAAATGCATTCTTCCCTTTGGTGGATTTTGGAAATATAGCCTTATTGTGTTAGGGAATTGAGGATGGTGACAGGTATTATAAAGAAGGAAAATGAACCGTGATTAAATTGTTAATGTTTCTGGGGAAATGATAGTTTTGATCTTCATAGAGTTTGGTCTTCATTCTTTTTTTGGGGGTGGAGGGAGTTTGGTTTTTCTTACTGTATTGTAACATAGCCAAACTGAATTTTACAAAGAAGCGAAATGGAGACTATTAGTTATTAGTTTTTGGGGTTTCTGTAACAAAGGACCAAAATCTAAGTGGCTTAAAACAGTAGAAATTTATTGTCTCCCTGTTTCCAGGGACTGAGTCTGAAGTCAAAAGTATCAGTAGGGTTATGTTCTCTCTGAAGGTTCTAGTAGAGAATCCTTCCTTGTTTATTTCAGCTTCTAGTGTTGCTCACACTCCTTTGTAAATTCCTTGGTTTCTAAATGCATTGCTCTAGTCATGTGGCTACTATTACATCTTCTGTGGTCCAAATTTAAACTTTTCATAAGGATGTCCATTACAGTGGATTATGGCCCACCCAATATGACCTAATTTTAACTTGATTACTGCTGTAAAGACCATATTTCCAGATACTCACGTATTAAGATATTTGGGATTTGCATTTTAGTATGATTGAGGGAGGGGTTGTCACAATTTAATCCATTGCAGAGACTTTGCCAAAATATGGGTAAGTTGCAAGATAATTTTATTCATTTTTCATCCTGGAAGACTTTTCATGATACAACTTGACAGCCTTTACAAATGGATAGAATTAGAGAACTTTAGGCAAGTGGAATAGCATGAACAAGATTTGTAATTACTGCTGCTTTAATTTTTTTCTGCTTTATTAAAAAAAAAACTACAGTGCTTCAGAATCTAAAATTGTTAATGTCTTTATGAACACAAGGTCATAAAACCACTCACCTTCAAAATTCACCTTTCTTAACAGTGGACTCAGGTACTGTTAATTTAAATAAAACTTGGTGAGAAATCTAGAGTTTTTCTGCCTCCATGTTGAAGTCACATAAGCAGTGATATATTTTTGGTTTCAGTGGCTATCCATGTTCCTGATAGATAATAAGGAATGATTCTTAAAAATATTCTTAAGTCCTGAGAAGGTACTACTGTTAGAGGCCATAAAGTAATAGGAATGGTTTCAAGGTCACTAAATTGCATTGCTATGAATTTTATAATTTGGCTAGGACATTTGGGTAACTAAAGATGTAGAAAGATCAAGTTTTAAGAGAAGCATTTTAATCTTTTTTTTATCCTTTTTTTCCAGTTGGAAAATGGATATACTTTATTTGACTATGATGTTGGACTGAATGACATAATTCAGCTACTAGTTCGCCCAGACCCTGATCTTCCTAGCACATCTAAACAGACTGATGTACAGGCCAAACCCTGTTCTAGTAGTCCACCTAAAGTAAAGAAAACCCCAAGGGTGGGACCTTCTAGTCAGCCGTCTACATCAACTTGTGATTTTCTTATTGATCCTGGCATTGGGCTGTATAAGGTATGTTGTCTTTAGACTTGATAGTTGTGAGAATACAGATGTCTGTTCTTTAGGATGTTGCAAATAAGTGAAGATGGATTGCCATTTCAAAGTAAAGACTGAGCTGTTGATACGCTAACTTTTAAAACTAGTCTTTAAAAATTGTGCAGTATGTAGATAAGTATATAAAATGTGTAAGTACAGCCTAAAGAATATAAAGCAAAAACCTGTGTAATTCCACCGAGATTAAGTTGAATAATATCAGTTCCTTTTTAAAGCCTGTGTGTGCCACTACCACAACATGTCTCCCTCTCTAAGGGGTAAACTACTTATTCTGACTATTCTGATCTTTTTTGTTTTAGTGTTACTACTTCTGTTATCTCTTAAATTTTTTTTTTTTTTTGCTTTTCCTGTATTTGAAGTTTATATAACAGAACTCTTTTTATCAGCTTTGATTCTCATGCTTATAGTTGTATTTTATTTTTTCACTATTCTATTAACATGCCACATTTAATCCATGATTAATAGGTAAATTTAGGCTTTTCCCAGTTTCAGCTGTTTTGAACCTTCTTTGTATAACCGGGTACACTGTTGTAGAATTTCTTTAGGAATTTTTACCTAGAAATCCAAAGTGCTGGTTCACTCACAGGATACTGCCAAATTGTTCTCTACTCTCTTCTGTGGGTCTGCGTGTGTGTCTCTGCTTTTGCTGTTCTGAATACTGTAGCCTAGTTAACTGTTATCTCCCTATCCCACATCTCCCAAATCTATTCCTATTTAAGTGTGTCTTGGTGTTTGGCTTTTAACACTTGTATGTAAAGAATTTTAGAATTAGTTTGTCAAACTCTAAAGATAAGTAATACAGGATTTGGTGGGGATTATATCTATAAAATAGCTTGGAGAATTGACAACTTTACAGCATTGAGTCCATTCATGGACAGAATAGATGTCTCCACTAACTTAGATCTTTGATCTCTTTATCAGTTTTCTCTACATATCTTATTTCTAGTGGATGCATTTTTAATACTCTTATAAGTAGTTATCTTTTAAAATTGTGATTTGTTTGCCTACATAGAGAAATGTACTTGATACATTTATTGACCCTTATATCTGCCAACTTTTTCAAATTCTAATAAATTTTGTAGAAATAATGAAAGTTTTGCTTCATCCTCTCCTATTCTTAAAACTTTTTTCTTAATTCTTACCATTTAGGACAAATTGGGACTCAATTTTTCAGGCTAAAAATAAAAAAATTAGTAGCTGAAGTAAATTGTTTAAGAAAATGCAAATAGAGATAATTTTTTATCTAAGGAAAGATAGAAATCCATATATATAGAATCAAGAAAACTGGTCAAGAGCTGTATCTCAGAAGTCTCTGGACTAGATGACTATACTGATGGATTATCTTAAAGCTCTGAAGAATAATTATATTATCTAAATTGATTCACAGCTTTAAAAAGTTTCCCATTGCTTTTTAACACTGATACTCAAATATAACAAAAAGCACACTGATATCCCTGTATATTGATGTAAAACCAAAGTTCTATTTAGCAAATAAAATTATGACTGTATGTTAAAAGAACATAATACCTTGATCAAGGATGGTATGTCAAGAAGTGAGATAGTTCATTTTTTGGATTTTTTTCAATAGAAGTTTCAGGTATATAGCTTTATCATTTGCCTTCTAAAATTCAGGATTATAACTTTATAATTTGACACACTACAAGATGGTCACCACCACAAGTCTAGTTATCATGCATTATCACACAGTCAACCCCCTTCACGCATTTCACCCAACCCCAAATATAGTAATATTAATGTAATCATTGTGGTAACCAAAGAAAACAAATGATCTAACCTAAAAATCCATTTCTAATTTTAAAAAAAATCCTTTGTAAGTGGAACAGATGGAATAGATGAATATTTTAAATTCTACCCGGCATCATGCTTAATGGTGGGGAAAAGCCAGAAGCATTCCCATTAAAGATAGGAGCCAGACAGGGAAGCCAGTTAATGCTGTTACTTAATATCTTTCTACATGATAGGAGAACAACAAAGTGTAAATATTGGAGTAGGCAAAGTTATTATTTATGAATATCTGGAAAGACTAAGATAAACATATTAGAGTATTATGAGCAATCAGTAAGGTGGCTTTTTAAATACTAATAGTGTTCCTTGCTACAATCATTTAGTAAAAGAAATTTACAATTCCAAAATGTAGAGTCTGGGAGTAAATTTACGTAATAAGGGCAAGACTTACATCAATTAAAACAATGCTTTTTATGTAGCCAAAATTTAGAATTCTTAATATTGAATGCCTACTTTCCATATTGTCTACATCACCTGTTGATTTCATCCTTCTGAGTAAGCAGTCTTTTCTACGTTGTTTTCTAAAAAAATTTGTTTAATTTGTTTTAGAACAGTTTTAGATTTATAGCATAATTGGGAAGATACTACAGTGTCCATATATCCCATGCCTGGTTTGTCCTGTTAACTAACACTTTACATTAATGAGTTATAAAAAATTAACCATAACTGTTTAGCTTTTATCTAACATCCTTTTTCTATTCCAGAATCCCATCTAGGATACCACATTATATTTACATTAGTGCTATACTAAATAGTTGTTGAATCTCCTTAGGTTCCTCTTGGCTGTGACAGTTTTTCAGACTGACTTTGTTTTTGAAGACCTTGACAGTTTCTAGGAATACTGGTCAGATACTTTGTAGAATACCCTTCTATTAGTATTCATCTTGTTTACATATTTTTTGGAGGAAGACCACAGAAGTAAAGTGCTGTTTTTATCACATTCTATCTAGGGCACAAACTACCAACATTCTATTTGCTAATTATACCTTAGGTTTTTATATTAGTAGGAACTTACACTGTTGAGAGCCTTAATCACTTGGCTGATGAGGTGGCATTTGTCGAGTTTCTTTACTGTGAAATTACTCTTCCCCTACCCCTTTTCCATACTGTATTTTTAGATGAAGTCTGTATATATAGCCCACACTTAAGAAGGTAGGATAGTTACAAACTCTACTTCCTTGAGGGTAGATTATTTAAAAATGTATTAGGAATTCTACATGGGAGACTTATCTCTTTTCCCCTATTTATTCAGTTAGTCATTCACATCAGTAGGGATATGTGTTCTCTGTGAGGGTTTTTTTTTTGTTTGTTTGCTTATGTTAAAGCACTCTTTCTTTCTGGCACTAGAAGATGCACCTGGCTCATCTTAGTTATTCTTTGCCCCAGACCTGGAATCAACGTTTCTTCTAGGGTCTAAGTATGCTCCTTGCTACTGGAATATTGTTGCTTTTAGGGCTCTCAGCTGACAAACTGAGGAGGTATATGTATGTATATATAAGAACCCCTGTATCTCGATGGTCTATAAGTACGTAGCCATCTGTATATTAAGCTTACATTATTTTAACTTTTTGGTTAATGGCAATAGTTCAGAAGCTGCTACTTCTGACTTAATGTTTTGGGCAGTGAAGGCCTGGAATTTGTTTTTAAAGAGGGCCAGCTTATATATGTATCAGTTAGGTCTGAGCTTAAGGTTAAGCAGTTCTAGTTAACTTAAATTCTTTCTGTTGAGCAGGGGTGCCTGGGTGGCTCAGTCAGTTAGGCAGTCTGACTCTGTTTTTGGCTCAGGGTCATGATCTCAGGCCCTGCGTCATGCTCTGTACTCAGTGAAGAATCCGTATGAGATTTTTCTGCCTCTCCCCCTCTCTCCCCTACCTCCTGCTCCTGGGCACCTGCACATGCACATGCTCTCTCTCTCTCACATAGCTATTAAAAAAAAATTCTGTTGAGCATATTCATCAGTACCCTGCCAAGTCTCCAACCTAATTCAAAAGAGTATTATGTGAAACTACTTCTCTCAGCATATCTGTGCTTTTCTTGTGTTAGTACTTTGACTGTCAATACTTCTAGTAACTTTTTTAATATATATATTTTGTTGTTGTTGTTGTTGTTTTAAGACACAAAGAGACTATGAGCCCCAGGCGGGTGGGGAGGGGGCAGCAAGAGAAGCAGACTTCCTGCTGAACAGGGAGCCCAATGCAAGGCTTGATCCCAGGACCCGCAAATCAGGACCTAAGGCAGATGCTTAACTGACTGTGCCAACCAGGTGCCCCGTTTTTGTTTCTTTTTAAAGAGATTTATATTCATAGGACACAGGAGTGGGTTTTTTTGTTTTGTTGGTGGTTTTGTTTTTGTTTTGTTTTGTTTTAAGTAGGCTCCATGCCCATTGTGGAGCTCAATACAGGCCTGAAGTAATGATCCTGAGACGAAGATTCAAGCTGAGATCAAGAGTTAGGCACTAGCTGACTGAGCTGTCCAAGTGCTCCTATGTTATTTTGTTTTTAAAGTAAGCTCTGCATCCAATGTGGGGCTTGAACTCACAACTCTGAGATCAAGTCACATGCTCTACTGACTTACCAGTTACTAATATCTCACTTTTTAAACAACTCTTATATTAATATATAGCACAGAGGTTAAGAAATCCACTTTTGTCATCAGACTTGCTTTCAGATTCCAATTCAGCTTCTTCCCAGTTGTATAAATGTAGTTTATATTGTCTTCCTTTCCTCATTTAGAAATACACATGAAAGCTAGAACTTAAACTCTCAAAAGGGTATACTATTGTTTATAATGTTTAGTCAGAGCTGCATTTAACTTACTAGTTGAAGAGGCTAGCAGATTTATTTGCTTTTTTGATGAAGCTCAGTAATTGTCATAGTTATTTGAAATTTTCACTTTTTTTAAACCTAGAAGTGCTTACTTCTGGATAATTCATTCATTGGATGTATATTTGGTTGTATAGTATATATTCTAGATATTAGAGATGGAAGGATAAATATTACTCCCTGCTTTCACAGACTCTTACTAGCTATTAAAACTTAAATTTGGCTAACCTGAAAACACTTAGAAGCTGCTACTTTTAAATTGATTTGTTTTGAATATTATCCTTTGAGCAAGTCTGTGAATAGTATATCAAAATTAAATTGTTCTAGATCACTAAAATTGGGAGAAGTTTTTTGCCTTTATCTTGAATTCCCACTTATGTCGCTTGTACTTTATAAAGAGTTTCCTTTTATAGACATAGGGCTTTCTATAATTGAAATTGCTTTATGGATGAGCAAACAGATTTGGGGCTTTTCCTTTTTGCCTAAAATTTTCCTTGGACCTCAAGTAAGTGGATACAAAGAGTGAATTTTCAAGTCAGTATTTCTCAAAACTGGCATAGATAAACATTTAAATGTAATACATGAAGATAGAATTTTAATCTGAAGTTTTTGTCCTCCATCATTCTTGCTTTGCCATATTTGATAACTACATGACATTTGGTCAGTTTTAGACATCTTTTTATATGTTGTAAGAAGTCCGATAAATCATTATCACACTCAGATAACCTGTGGAAGATTGTACAGAGGCTAGGTCCATCTGTTTCCATGATCTCTGGGAAATAATTTTCTCAAACACGGTGGACTTTTGATACCTAAATAGAGCTAATTCTGGTTTTTGGACCTGGAAGTTTTGGATAACTCACAGTAGATCCTCCTGTTGAAATAACTGTCCTCTTGGCCTAAACTCTAGAATGAGGATAATAAAGCTTTAGAGTTCAGATAAGTGTGTGGCACTGTTAAAGTTTTACATATATTCTAATATTCATTATAGGAAATAATGGAAAGGGGAAATTTCTCAATAATTAAGTAAAAATCATGGATATTTTAGTATCTCCTAGCTTTTATCTACAGTACAACTTTGCTTCTTGATTTTGAACCTTTTTGAATAGGAAACAAATAATACAAAAAAGTAGAGCTTAGTGAAATAGGAAGTCAATGTCTGCAAATACCACCAGATTGGGAAATACAAAGCAGTACCCCAGGAACTTCTCATGGGCTCTCCTCTCTTATTCCTTCCTCCCTAGTTGTACTAATATCCAAACTTCTATAGCAGTCATTTCTTCACTTTTTATTAACTTGATCCTATCATTACCCTTTAACAGCCTCTTAATAACCTTTAACCTATGTGTGTATCCCCTATTTCCTTTCTGAAATTTATGTAAATGGAACCACATTGTAGTTTGATTTGTAAATTTTAGAAAAAAACATGTTAAAATGAGAGATCCTGTTCAGAGTCAGAAAAATCTTTATCGGCTTGTTTCCCACTTCTAGCTCTGTATCTCCTGAGGACTAGTGTATTTCCTTCTGTGCCTCATTGGAAAATAAGAATGACTTTGTATTATAGGTATTAAAAGAGGTAATAGGGGCCCGTGGTTGGCCCCAACGGTTAATCATCTGCCTTCAGCTCAGGTCATGATCCCAGAGGCCTTGGATTGAGCCCCCCATAGGGGCTCCCTGCTCAGTGAGGAGTCTGTTTCTCACTTTCCCTCTGCCCTTCCCCCCCCAAATAAAATCTTTAAAAATAAAGTAGATAATATACATCAAGTAAATTGCTAATATCTTTACTAAGGAGACCATGGTATTAAGACTATACTGAGATTTAATGAGTCTTAAAATTGGACATGTTGATACTTAGTGGAAAGAGACAGTTGTTTCATTGGCGCATCATGTGGATTTAGTCACCTAATCTCTTAATACACAGGAAAGTATGTTATTTTATAAAGAAACCGAGGCTGAGACAGGTTAATTTATTCAGGGTTATATCTGGTAGATGATAAACACAAACATAAACCTAGGTTTATCTGTAAAGCTGTGTGGGGTTTTTTGTAGGGGTGTGTGTGTGTGTGTTTTATTTGTTTTTTAACTAAGTTAGGAGCTGGTTCTTAAATGAGAGAGCTGGTGTGTTTTAAATGGAACATATAAAGTGCTTAGAAGTATGCCTGATACAGTAAGTTCTCCAGTATTTGTTGGCATTTCATTTTTTTAATGATTTTTTTTCTTGCCTCCCATACCTTTTATTTCATATCACCTACTTGAATATGGAAGATTCTTCTCTAAATATTCTTTATATGAATAAGTCTAGCTTTTCAGCTAACATTTATGTGATTGGGTTTGTTTTTAACTTTATCTCATGACTTCAGCTCAAACACTCCTCCCCCGTTAATTTGTTTCCCTTTATCTCTTATGATTTGACATCTTCGAGGGAGGTACTTGCTGGCCAAGGTTAGGCTACCTCTTTCTAGAAAGAGACAGGAAACAATTTGTCAGTGAGCCAATCCTCCAACCCATGCCCTATGGTGGTAAGATGATTTTTATTTTAAAATTAATTTACTTATTAAATGTAGAGAGATTTAGATTTTTTTAAAGTTTTTATTTTATTTCCAGTGTAATTAACAGTTATATTAGCTTCAGTTGTGCAATAGTCTATTTTGTGATTTTCCCCCCTTTATTTTCTTAGATTCCATATGAATGGAATCATACAGTATTTCTCTAACTTACTTATTTCATTTAGCATAATACAGTCTAGCTCTATCCATGCTGTTGCAAATGGCAAGATTTCAGTCTTTTTATGGCTGAATAGTATCCCATCATGTGCATGTGTATGTGCATGTATACACACCTGTACCTCTTTGTCCATTTGCTTATCAATGAATACTTGGGTTGCTTCTATAATTTGGCTATTGTAAAGCTGCTATAAACAGGGGTGCATAAAGTCTTTCAAATTAGTGTTTTTTGTATTCTTCAGGTAAATTCCCAGTAGTGTGAATACTTGATCATAGGGTAGTTCTATTTTAACTTTTTGAGGAAACTCTGTACTGTTTTCCACGGTGGCTGCACCAGTTTGCATTTGCTCCAACAGTGCAAGAGGGTTCTTTTTTCTCCGTGTCCTCACCAATATTTGGTGCTTCTTGTGGTTTTGATTTTAGCCATTCTGACAGGTGTGAAGTGGTATCTTCTTGTAGTTTTGATTTGCATTCCCCTGATGATGAGTGATGTTGAGCATCTTTTCATGGGTCTCTTGGCCATCTGTATTTCTCTTTGCAGACATTCTATTCATGTCCTCTGCCTATTTTTTTTAATCTAGATTATTAGGATTTGGGATTGTATCAGATCGTATCATTGTATCAGATCTTTATAGATTTTGGATACTAAACCTTTACTGTATTGTTACTTGCAAATATCTTCTCCCATACAGGTTGCCTTTGAATTTTGTTGTTTTCCTTTGCTGTGAAGAAGCTTCTTAACTTGATGTAGTCTCAATAGTTTGTTTTTGCTTTTGTTTCTCTTAGGCATATTTAGAAAGAGGTTGCAACAGCTAACATCAGAGACATTACTGCCTGTGCTCTTGTTCTAGGTTTTTCATGGCTTCAGGTCTCACAATTAGGTCTTTCATCCATTTTGAGTTTATTGTTGTGTATGGTGACAGAAAGTGGTCCAGTTTTATTCCTTTCCATGTGGCTGTCCAGTTCTTCAAACATCATTTGTTGAAGACAGACCTTTTCCACTGAACATTTATCCCTCCTTTGTTGAAGATTAATTGACCATGTAATTGTGGGTTTATTTCTGAGTTTTCTATTCCATTGATCTAGGTGTCTTTTTGTATCAGTACGATACTGTTTTAATTACTACCACTTTGTAGTAGAACTTGAAATCTGGAATTGTGATACCTCCAGCTTTGTTTTTCCTTTTCAAGATTGCTTTGCCTACTTGAAGTCTTTTGTGGTTCCATACAAATTTTAGGATTGTTTGTTCTAGCTCTGTGAAAAATGATGTTGATATTTTGATAGAGATTACATTGAATGTGTAGATTGCTTTGGGTAGTATAGACATTCTAACAATATTTTTCCAATCCATTAGCATGTCTTCCCATTTCTTTGTGTCATCCTTAATACCTTTCATCAGAGTTTTCAGAGTATAGGTCTTTCACCTCTTCGGTTAAGTTTATTCCTAGGTAATCTTACTGTTTTTGGTGCAATTGTAAATGGGATTGCTTTCTTAATTTCCCTTTCTGCTGCTTCATTATTAGTGTATTAGAAATGCAACAGATTTCTGTACATTGATTTTTGTGTCTTGTGACTTTACTGTGAATTTACTTATTGCTTCTAACAGTTATTTGGTAGAGTCTTTCAGGTTTTCTTTATATAGAATGTCATCTGCAAAAAAGGATTTTACTTCTTATCAATTTGGATGCCTTTTATTTCTTTTTGTTGTCTAATTGCTGTGGCTATGATCTTTAATCTCTTGCATGCATTTCAGCCCATTCAAATCTGACCTAATTCACCATGTCTATGTAATGTGCAAAATCCTTACTTTTCAATTTAGAAACTTTTTTTTTCCACCTGGTTTTTATGCATTGACATGAGTGGTTAACTAAATGGAGAATTTATAGTTCTTGTTTATGGTTATAAATCTAAGATTCTACTTAAAGAATGCCCTGTGTTTATGAGATAGTAATTTCTTTTTTGTGGGATAAATAAATGGGAGATTTTTCAGATTGCCTTATGTTTCTATTAGCTATATCAGTATCAACTCTGTGCCCCATTCTCTGCTATAATAATTGTGTAGTGCTACATAAACCCTTAAATTTTGATTTGCTATGAGAGAGAAGTCTCAGTTTATTCTCCCAAGTATGATTGACCTTAACATTGATTATTTTTTGTTTTAGCTAATGTTGCCTGTAAGAAAGTATGTCTTTAAATTTATTAGTGACTATTAAGAAAGGAAAGCACTTGTGTCCATTTAATGCATAGAGTAGTTTATGTGATGTATATTGTGTTTCATCTCTGATTCTTTGTCTAGCCTGGTTGATCTTTACATCTTTTTCTCTCCTACTAAACTCTTCTCATGTCAAACGTTGTTATAGCTTCAGGCTTTTTATTTGCTGTCATGTTCATTTACTTATAGTGCTTTTGGTCAGATATTGTACCTCATCTGCAGTGATCATTAATAATTTTTTATTTTGTCTGTAGTCTACCTTCTGTGTTAGCTTGGTGGTTTGAAACCTTTTTTACCTTTTAAAACCTTATTTCATCACTTAACCTAACTTAACCTTTGGAGTCCTGCTTACCTATCTTGTCATCTTTTCATCAAGCTTCCTAATACAGTAGGAAAAACAAGCTTCAAGGTCAGTGTCTGCAGATTCTAGCTTTACATTTCATTAGCTTTCATTTGGAGCAAGTTAACTTGTCAGAGCTTTTTGTTTTCTTATCCTGTAAAAGAGGAATTATTAAGCTTGTAAGAGTTAGACAAGCCTAAAGAACGCCTTGCATAATATATGGGTATTTAACTTTTAATATAAGCCCCCACCCCAGCCCCAAGCTATACCATCTGTCAGAATTCTATTGGATACCTTAAGTGGTCTCTAATACCCTCAGGAAGAACGAGCTTAAGTAGGTGATCATCCTGTGACAATAATGACACAAAAAAGACAATAATGTCTTTTTTTTTTTTTTAAGGGGCTTAAAAAAAATGGGGAAAAAATGGATGTCTCTTGGTTATTGCTCTTGAAAGAGCCCTGACCTAAAGGCTTGACCAGTTTCCTCAGATTTTTTAGAAGAGATTTTGTGTGTGTGTGTGTGTGTGTGTGTGTGTGTGTGTTTTATTTAACCAGCTTCCATATTGTAACTCTTCTGATATACGTGTTTTCTAATGTACTGTTTTCCTTTTATCAGATTGCGTTTTTTAGTTCTGGATCATCCACTAGACTTGCATTCATCTGTTCTGTGTCTTACAGCTCTGTCTTCTGTTTTCTTCTTTGAGGTACTAAGTAGTGCATTTCCTAGTGTGTTATTAACTGGTGATAGAACTTACTCCATTTTGAATAGATGGGTTCGCTAGATTCTTTTCCTTTATACTTGTATAATTCCCCCATCAAGTTTTTTCTAATATTTAACTGTTTTCTGTTAGACTGACTATAAGTTATCTCTAGGATTCGGAAGAAATTGATGAAGCAAATCAGCAACAGCCACAATACTATGAAGTCTTGACTTTTCACTAAGTGACATTCTTATTTAATAACTTACTAGAATAACACTTGGGTACATAAGAATGATATTTTTAAAAGTGTGGTGTAGACCCAGGCAAGGAATAAAGAAAATATCTATTTTATTGAAAATTGGAAGGAAAGTTAATTTTCGTAATAGTAAATAACAGATTTGACAGTATAATCCAAAAAGAATAGTTTTGATCTAATATTTCTAATTACCTTAAACGGGAATAGCTGCAAATGTTGTTAACCATGATAACGCTCAAAATAACTTGAGTTGTAGTATGGTTTTTGAAGCAATAAATGAAATTAAGCTTCATTAACTAATTTTAAACTTTTTTTAGGTAAATGAATTGGTGGATGCCAGAGATGTCGGCCTTGGTGCTTGGTTTGAAGCCCGTATACGTAGTGTTACTAGAGCTTCTGATGGACATTCACGTGGC
Organism: Vulpes lagopus; assembly: GCF_018345385.1. Classification (NCBI taxonomy): domain Eukaryota; kingdom Metazoa; phylum Chordata; class Mammalia; order Carnivora; family Canidae; genus Vulpes; species Vulpes lagopus. The sequence goes on along the minus strand of NC_054830.1, from coordinate 105,087,828 downwards.
AAAACTCCACTGAAGAATGGCAGTTCTTGTAAAAGGACTAATGGAAATGTAAATCATAATTCCAAAGAGAACACAAATAAATTGGACAGTGTACCCTCTACGTCTAATTCAGACTCTGTTGCTGCTGATGAAGACGTTATTTATCATATCGAGTATGATGAGTAAGTGCTCATGTTATTGAGGACTTCATTCATATTATTGTTTATAGAGGCAGAGACTTCCATGTCAAGATTGTTTTCAAATAAGTCTGAAGAAATCTTTTAGAGGTCATTTTCGGTCCGTTACCCTTTGTTTAGTGGTTGTAATAAGGGCTTCTTAACGTTCAGTCATCCCTGGCTCCTAAGTGGTTTGTTGTTGGTATCCTAATGCCTGGTTTAATTTAGTATGTAAAGAGTTTCTTGGTCTCTTTCTTTATGATGTAGTTTTCTGGGTTTTGTTTTGTTCTGGGGTTTTATTTTGTTTTGTTTTTTTGGTATGTTATAACATGTAGAGCTATTGGGATGAGATTGAAATGTTTTTCAAATAGCTTATTGAGAAAACTCACACTTTACTCTTTTAAAGGGTACGGTTCACTGTTCTTAGTGTATTCACAGGATTGTGCATTACCACAAACCAGTTGTAGAACATTTTTATCCCCTCCCCACAAAAAGCCCCATACCTGGCAGTCACTCGCTTTTCTTCCCTCATCCAATGAAATGTTTTTAAATGTTCTTGTGAAAGCGGTATTAAGAACTTGCCTTGAGGGCCAAGATTCTAAATTTGATTTTTTTTTTTAACCTATTTTCAATATCTTAGTATAAAAGTTACCATTGGGGCAGGTTTAGTATTTTTTCAACATACTAAATGAACTTGAGTAATCACTCAAGTGATAACCTTAATATGTATAGAAAATATTAGGCTACCAAATCTTTTATTGAGTATAAGGTTCAAGATCCTAAAATGCCTTGCTTACCATATGTGTTATCAACAAGTAAAGTTCTTGATTTGCCTTGAGTTTTATTTCTTAAAATATAGAAGAAGAGTTATTTGGCAAATATTATACAGAATGGCACAGTATGGAAATAGTGTAATAAGCTTTAAAAACTAAGTGAACTAAGGCTTACTAAATTTTTAAATTTGGGGGGACTCTTGGTTTGGACTAAGACTTCCCAAGGGATAGGCCTGAGTTTGGTATAACGTTAGGGCACAAATCCCTATACCTTAGCATTTATTTGGCTGGTTTTGGGGGGTTTGTTTGTTTTTTGGAAGGAGAACTTAGTCTTAATTAGAATAAATGTTAGTAAAAGTCTAAATTCAACATGCATGAGAAGACTAAAATTGCTTGTCCTAAATACTTTTATGTGATATATAATTACATGTAATTTTACATGTTTCACTGCTGGCAACTTAGATAGGATAGCTGAACTATCTTTGAGAAATATGACAAAAACTTAAGTGGTAGATAATGTCATTCACATCTTTAAGAAGAGAAAAATATATATATAAAACAAAGTATAACATAGATGAGCTTTTGGTTAAGAGTCTCAAGTAACAGAAGGCTGTTGTATCTACCCAGAAAGAATCATGACCCAATATGGATATGATAACAAATTCTGTTAGTTTGTTCCTCATGGTTATTGGAAAACTATGTTAAAAACTCCAGTAAAGTACTTCTTGATCTCAATAAGTTAATAAACTTATCAAGTTCTTGAGAAAATCAAGTTCTTGATTTCTTGAAGGCTGATGCATTGAGGAATGCTGTTGGGATGTGATAGTTTTTGTTTTGTTTTTGTTTTGGGGGATTTTTTTTTTTTTGAGTAGTAAGCTCCAAGTGAGTCAATAGAATGTGGCTATCAAATAATTACACTGTAAGGATATTTTATAAAGATAGCTAGAATAAGCAGGGTGATGTTACTGTTGTACTGAGCTGGTTATTCCCTACTTGGAATATTGTTTTCCATCTCTCATGCTTTAAGAATACCAACAGGACCTAGCGCATCTTCAGAATAGAACCCAAAATGTAAAATTATGAAAAATGACCTAAGGACCCAAGTATTTAGCTTGAAAAGACACGGATCATTATAGCTTTCACATTTTAAAAGTTCTGTATAGGAGAAAGTTCTATACAACATAAATGGTAAATTTAGGATAATCTAAACTTCAATCAAATCTTGAAAGATAGAGAATGGTCTGCCCTGAAAGGTACAAGCATTGGCGATTTTCAGCCATATAAACAGAGAATTAGTAGAGATGCTACATTGCAAAGAGAACTTATAAAGTTTGAGTGACCCCTAACTTAGTGTAACTTCTGCGACAGAAGTCCTCGGGTTTTTTGTACTTAAGCTTACTTAAATAGGCGCTAAGTACTTATTAGGCTACCATCCCATTCCATTTTTGATACTAATTGAGTGTTGTCATATCCCTCAGTGAACTAACCTCATTTCTCTCCTGTAGAGTAAATTGAAAGTAATCTGCTTAATTAATCATATCTACAAACCTCTGTGCATAGTAGTGTGATTGAGAAAGCTGTCATTTCGCCATGGCAAGGAGGTACTTTGAATCAGAGAACCCCAAAAAGCCAAATAACATATAGTGGTGGACATGGTTCTACAACATAAATGAATTTTTTTTTCCTAATCTTCATTTTTCCTTTCAAAAATTAAAGATTAAAACATTATAAATCCATAAACATGTTAAGAGATTTATTTGAAATATGTTAAGATTTTTTAAAAAATATTTATTCATGAGAGAGAGAGGCAGAGACATAGGCAGAGGGAGAAGCAGGCTCCATGCAGGGAGCCCAACGTGGGACTCCATCTGGGGCCTCCAAGATCAGGCCCCCGGCTGAAGGTGGCGCTAAACCGCTGAGCCACCTGGGCTGTCCAATATTTTAAGATTTAAGAGTTTTACTATTTGTAATGTTCCCTTTTCCATAGATTCTTTAAAACAGAGACTGAATTATTGAGGGCATTCTAGTGGAAGATTTTGTAGTTGAATCATAAGGCCTAGATTAGTCTTGTTAGCTTTATGATTCACTTCTTACTGCAAATAATATAAAGCAGACATGTGGGTTAACATCAGAGTGCATGGTACGAAGTAGATATTTGTGGGGGGGCGGGTAAAAGGGGAGTTCCTAATTGCTGTTCTATACCACTTATCTGTTGTCACCCTTGTCTTACCAAGGGCTTTGTATTTGTAGAACTCAACCATCCTCGTAAGTACTTGAGAGGAAAGGAGTTGGCATTAAATTTATACTTAAAAGATTTAGATTCCAAGGGATTCTGAAATCCTCAAAGTTTTTTAAAAGTACCCAGTTAACAGGAATGTACAGAATGGCTGTGAGGAAAGCTACCATTTTTCCTCCCAAAGCCATGATTACTGGGGAGACTATGTCTGAGGAAAATGTATTTTTTGTGGTATTTTGGACAAAAAAGGGGGAAGAAGATTCAGAAATAAGCATTTGTCAGAGTAATACAGGCAATTATAAATCATGAAACGGTTAAGCAGTCAAGAGAGGGAACATAAAATGTTCCCTTATTTCATAGTAAGCTTGTACTGTATACTTCTATAGCTTTCTAAAAGTTGTATTTCCATTAACTGTACTCTCTGTAGGTAAGGTATTCAAAGTTTAACACTATTAACAGTCCTGAACATCTAAATTCACAAGGGTGTGGGGATCCCTGAGTGGCTCAGCAGTTTGGCACCTTCCTTTGGCCCCGGCGCATGATCTTGGAGTCCCGGGATCAAGTCCCATGTTAGGCTCCCTGCATGGAGCCTGCTTCTCCCTCTGCCAGTGTCTGTCTGTCTGTCTCTCTCTCTCTCTCTCTCTGTCTCTCCTGAACAAATAAAATCTTTAAAAATAAATTCACAAGGGTGTGAATATAATCTTATAAGCACCCTGATGTTGACTGAAGGGGAAGAAGTAGACTTGGGAAGGACAATAATTTTTTTAGTATTTCTGGTAGGTTAATGTTTCTAGGTAGCGTGTGTATGGCATAGCTTACAGCCATTTCGATTATATCTTAGGTACCAGACTCTGAGCTAACTTCTTATGTGGATGCTCATGTGATCTTTAGCATTAACTACAGTGTTCATTTCATTAACTCCCAAATAAAGGTACCAAGGCTTAATTATGTAACTTGCCAAAGGTAACATCTATGAATGCTCTGACTCCAGAGCCAAGAGTTAACCAATATGCAGTATTGCCACTCAGCCTAAACATGGTACATGGGATTGAGAGTAACTTACATTTCTGTTGCCTTCAAAAGTCAACCATTTTGTACGACTTAAGGACTTACCTTACTTAGACTTTGCCTAGGATCTAAAGCAGACAGTATACATGAAACTTCTGTTGAGTTTAACCCTCAGTATGTAAGCAACTGAGGCCACCATAATAAATTTAATCTTGACTCCTTATTTGGCTGCCTTATCAGCAGATGAGGGCTAAAAAAAATCTTACCTTGTTTTTGTATTAAGCAATATCTATTCTCAATGGATTTGGTTTAGATTTATTTTAATTAACTAGACAAGTGGTTCTCAGCCCTGGGTATACATTAGTTGTCTAGAACTTAGCTCTAGAACTTCTGGTGTGATTGTTCTGAGGGACTCCCAGGCATTGGAATTTACAGAAGTTCCCCTGTGATTCTAACATGCAGCCATGGTTGAGAACCACTGCCTTTCGACTAGTGGTTCTCTGTAAAGTGTATTCCTTAGCCAGCAGCAGGGGCATCATTTGTTTAGAAATGTAGGTTTTGGGGCACACTCCATATACAATGAATCAATCTTGGAGTAGCCCAGCAATCTGTTTTTAATAAGTCCTCTGGGTGAATCTGATGTACATTCATGTTTGCAAACCACTCATTGATAATAGCTGTTAAGGCTGGGCCAAAGACAATTGACAGATACCTGCTACTAAAGAGCAATATGGAGAAAGGGGATTGATATGACAGTTTGAGTAAATATAGTTTATTAAAGGTCAAAGGTGATATGTAATAGCTAAGAAATCTGAGTGTTCATCCTATTTTGCACATGTCTGGGTGGTTTGTAGCTTGTTTTTCATTTTGTCTTCATATAGACAAAATTATTAGGATTAAGTTTCTTAATGAGATATTTCAGTCAAGCTAAATCATCTATATGTAACTTTGAAAGGAGAACTCTGTTCCACTATGCAGTAAATTATCTGTACTAACTTTGCATAGAAAGCAATGTCCATAATGGGAATGTCCATTTTGGGAAACTGATCTATTATGATGTGTTGGTAAATTCTTGAGTGGAGGGAAAATATAATGCTTTGTTCTGAGACTAATCCTGGTTTCCCTGTTAAGTTGGGCTCTTAATTATAAAGTAGAACCTTCTAAGAACTTTCTGAATTTGACCTAGGGTTAAACTAGATCTCAAAAATCTACCCTGATATGTTCTTGCTTTTAAGGTTCACAGTGCACCTTTAGGTTAGTCTTATTGCCTGTTAAACAAGTGAATTTGGGAATATTCTTGTTGATGATTTGATCTTTTTTTTTTTTTTCTTTAAGATTTTATTTTTTAGAGAAGAGAGTGTGAGAGCATCTGAGAATATGAGTGGGGAAGGACAGAAGGGCTGGGAAAGGGAAAAAGAATCTGAGGCAGACTCCATACTAAGTGTGGAGCCTGACTTGGGGCTTGATTCCACGACCCATGAGATCATGACCTGAGCCAAAACCAAGAGTCCAACTATTAGCTCACTGAGCCACCCAGGTGCCCCAAGTGATTTGCTTTCTTAATTGCTTTATTAAACTTAGTAGTTTAATGTAGAGATCTTGATTTCCAAATTGTAGCTGATTTCTATAAAGAGAAAAGTAAGCCAGAAAATACCTACTAGTTTGAATAAGGAAATATGTATATGTTAAGAAGGAAAATGTTTATGGAGGTTATTTTTAAGGAAGCTCTACACCCAACATGGGGCTCAAACCTTGAGATCCAAGTCATGTGTTCCACCAACTGAGCCAGCCAGGCACCCCTTATTTCTATATCGTATGTTAAGAATGAGTAATTATTGTCTGTAGGTAGACAAAGTTGAAATCTTTAAACATGAGTAAATGGTTGCTCAGAGTTTTCATGCTCTATGGTGTTCCCATTTAAAATAGAAATGTCAGTTTACCTCAGAAACAAATGTTCTTTTTTGTTTTGACTTTTAATAATTCCAAAGTATTTTTAAAGTATAGTAGCTTAATAATCCTCTTGTACAGTGCCTGAGAGTGTTTTTTTAGCAGGTACTTTACCTAGATTGTTTTATGTAATCCTCATAAAAACTCAGTGAAGTGTAGGTACTTTTTTTTATGTGTTAAGTGGAAAGAACTGAGATTTAGAGGTTCTAACTTGCCTGATGGTGGTCAGCTAGTAAGTGGTAGACCCCAGTTCATGAAAGCACATACTTGCAACCATTCTACCATACTATAATTTTGAGAGAAGCATGCTTATAAAATATAGTAAAATATCTTTATGTAGCATATAAGGTTGTTTACATAATTAATTTTTTTTTTCTCTCTGCAGTTAATGATGGCTTTAGCAGAACAGATACCTTGAACCAAAGGTTCTTTACTTGTCCATACATGCCTGTTGTGCCCCTTTTCTGTGGGGAGAATCCATAGTTCGTTAGTGTTATGACTTTTTTTTTTAAGATTTTATTTATTTATTCATGAGAGACACAGAGAGAGGCAGAGACACAGGCAGAGGGAGAAGCAGGCTCCTGATGTGGGACTCTATCCCAGGACCTGGGGATCATCCCCTGAGCCAAAGGGAGGCACTCAACCACTGAGTCACCCAGGCATCCCAGTGTTAAGACTTTTTAAATCAAATAGGTTAAGCTGCTTTTAACAGTGTCAGGGCTCTACCAAGGCATGGAGATCAAATGGAAATGTCATAGCATCATTTAGGACTTGGAAGGTAACTTATGCTAGGCTATAATTAAAAGCTCATCTGGCAAGTATCTTAGTATAATGTTGTCATTGCTTTCAGCATCCTTTAAGATTTTTCAAGCTATTCCCAGCCTGTGTTGCATGTCTTTGAGTAGTCTTAATTATTGCATATAGAAGTCAGCCAGTTCTGAATCAAGTGGTATTTTTAGATTAAAGTAGTTTTTTCTGTAAACTAACAAAACTGATTTACTTGACTGTATTGATGTGTAGTGATCTATTTCTGATGGACTCCCAGAAATACTTTAAAAGCAATGTCAAAATAGAATTTCTGGGTTTTGATGGGAGGGAAAGTAGGAGATTTTTCTTTAATCAAGTCAGTGTACTGTTGATTATTTTTAAGTATAGAGAGCAAGAATGAGAGGTTTAGTTTCAGAACTCATGTGCAGCAACTGGTCTGCCCCATTGGTACTTGACTATTACTAATATATTTATCAAAGACTTCAAATATTTCCTCCGATGTTCTCTGACATGCCACATTCTGAATAGATTATAATCAAAAGGAAGGCGCAAGAAGTTAGGTCTCTAACTTTATCATTGCTCTTGTATTTTATTCTAAGATAACTTAGTGCTTAGAAGAATGACTTTACAGATTAATTTCACCTTTTCAAATTTGTATATCATCCCTTTACGTTAGTGTTTCTCAGAAGGTTGGTCAGCAGATGCTCTGGGGAAAGGTGTTTAAAATGTAGATTCCAGACGGACACCAAACCTCTACTTCAGCTTAGAGTGGGCCTGCGGTAGGGCCCAGGAATCTGCTTTTCAAATAGGTACCCTCCAGAGATCTGTTAAGTATTTAGAATGGTAATTCTTTTACAGTACAGGCATTAGAATCAGAATTTGGTTTGATTCTAGGTTTATTGGTAAGTTTTTTGTTTTGTTTTGTTTGAACTCTTAAGCTTTGACTCCCTCATCTGTAAATATCTACTTGACCTATTTTTTTTCCTAATAACCTTAAAGTACCCAGTAATAGAATCAAATTTTCTGCATTTCATTTATTAATAAAACCAAGTTGGTAAGTATTCTTAAATAGAGTTTTATCTTTGGCATAGGTATTTCTTCACATAATTATGTTGTTTACATTACTAAAATGGTTGTCTACCATTGTTAATGGGTTATACAAATGAGATTTCCATGTAATATGTAAAACCCTACTTCAAGCAGTTATAAATTGTCTGTGAGTATGCTTTACATTTAAGATGTGAAACTTAGCAGTGTTATCTATTAGAATAAGAAATGCTTTAGTGATGAAAATGTTACTGAGAAAACTTAAGCTTAGGGGTTTTTAAAAATTTTAATTCCAATATAGTTAACATACAATGTTATTAGTTGCAAGTGTACTATAGAGTGAATCGACAATAAGCTTGGAGATTAAGGCTTATCTGAGTGATCCAAACTCTAAAGGATGCAAAGTAAAGTAGCTCACTAGAATAATTTATATTAAAATAACCTTGACTTTCACTTCTGTTTCTAAGAAGATCAAGAACAATCTAAAAAGCCCTTATTTAGCTCTTCATTGAATTCTGTGATCCTATTTATCTAGCTCAAGGATGAAGAGGAGATACAACAAAATCAAGAGAATCTTTTTGAAATCTAGTAGTCATAGTTTTTGGGTTTTTTTAAAGATTTTATTTATTCATGAGAGATGAGAGAGAGACAGAGGCATAGGCAGAGGGAGAAGCAGGCTCTATGCAGGGAGCCTAATGTGGCACTCAATCCCAGGACCCCAGGATCATGACCCAAGCCAAAGGCAGATGCTCAACCCTGAGCCACCCAGACATCCCAAGTGGTCATAGTTTATTATAGTTGATTAAAAGCCTTAGCTATTCAAAAGCAGACTTTTCTATTTAATGAATTATGTGCTTCCAAAACATTTGTAGGCCTTGGTATATCCTAGCCACATCAAAGTGTGAACATAGTACCTGTTCCTCAATGAAAACTTGCTATTTTATAGTTTAACTACTGTGATAGAAACATGCACCCCTTGCTTTGAGAGTACCCAGGGCTCTAAGCAGAGGAGATAACTTCTATATTCTTGAAGGAGAATAGCAAAGTAGTACTCTAAAAATTTTAATTCCAATTTAATTCCAATTTAATTTTAAGATTTTAATTCCAATTCTAAAAAATTTAATTCCAATTATTCCAAGGATAAAAAGTAGGAAATAACAGGGTTACCTGAGGGTAGATAGATTACTATGGCTGGAACGTAGGAGGTACATAGTAAGTAAGAAGTGAAACTAAAAGTGAATATAAAGACTTTCACTTAAACATGGCAGATTAAGATGCCTGTCTCCACTCATTCTTAAACCCTTCTAGAAGACAGTAAAAGAATCAATGCATAAACCCCCAAGGATAAAAAATGGGGTAGGAGTAAAAGACACAAAAAAGAAAGCAACAGACTTGGAAGGTAAGAAGCTAATGGGTAAATGATACCTAACTTAGCAGGCCAGAGAAAACTGGAACCTAAGGATGAGAAGCCAACAACAAGCAACTGAACTGGCATTGAAGAACCTTTGGAAGGCTCAGGCCTTTATGGAATAAAACTGAGAACAAAAGGATTGGTTAATTTATATGTAAGATCATTTTAACCACTCCTACCCTACTCAGGTTTTAAACCAAGAAAGAGGGAGACAGTGGCATTCAGGAAAACAGGAAATAATGGAAGGAGATCCCAGCATGAAGCTGTGGAACAGGTCTAGGTCTACAGAGCAAGCTGTCCAGATTAGAATGTGGTCTCTAAAAGATGTTTTGAAGCCCAAAAGATTGGTTGAATGCCTGAAATGTCTGGATGCCTTGGAGTTTAACAACCATGGCAGAATGGAGATAAAATAATGATGCAGAACAGTTAAGCATTCAATGGAAACCAAAGCTGTGGAAGAAAGGTATTAATTAAAGCATACTTTTTTATTTACCTGTGATTTCTACTTAATCACCATTTTTTTTTAACTGTAAACCCCCCCCCAAAAAAAAAAGTTTATGAAATTTGTATAATGTGCATAAGAGCAGGAAAATGTTTCTTTGCAGGAATACGGGTTTAGAGCCAGATAATCAGTTTGAATCATGTCTCTGGTCCTCCTTTCCAATAAAAACCTGTGCTTCATCTGCAAAATGGGAGGTAGAATAGCACTTCTATCCTAAGAGTTGTTAATATGTGAACACTTAAAGCAGGGCCATGTGTTACCAATTAAAAGGAAGAGGAGAATGGAGACAAATGAACTGTACATGAGGGATGGGTAGAATAATAAAGTAAAATACAAAGTATAAGCGTGTTACTTTAAAATACAGATGTAAATAAAAGCAATAGCTAACAATTGAAAATGGTTGCATTCGGGGAATACGAGCCAAGAATATGGTGGGCTGGGGCAGGAGACTGTCCTCATTGTAAGGCTTGAGTGTTAACTTTCTGAATTTTGTACATATATGGGGAAACTGAAAAAGGATGAGCCTTTTATTTGGATTTTACCTTGAACTACAAAACACTATTATTTATTATAGAAAGCTTTAAATTTATTCAGAGGTTGAGAGAACAGTATAATGAATCCATCCCCTAGCTTCAACCATTATGAATTCCTGGCCAGTCTTGTTTAAACCAGCATCCCCAAGCACCGCTGGATTATTTTGAAGCAAGTCCCAAACCTTAGCTCATTTCAACCAGTAAATGGCCTAAGTAGCTATGGTGGGTGCACTCTTCCTCCCTTCAAGGAAAGGGGGGAAAAAAAAAAAAAAAAAAAAAACTTGACCAGCTGCAAGGAATGAATGCAATTAGCTGAAAACTTTTAGCAACAGCACTTTGGAGACTTGCCACAGTGTTTGAGCCAAGACCACACTTTCCTGGCATCCTCCAACCAGTGAGCAAGTGTGGCCTGGCCATTTCTGCCCACTGTGGGATCCCTATGGTCAGTTTCTGTACTGGAGCTCACCATTGGACTGGTCAAGACTTCGTCAGAGTTGTACCACAGTCTGATGCTTTTCTTGCCCAGCTCTCCTTTCTTCTTTCAAAGTGGCAGACGAACATAGTCTAAGGGCTTTTGCTGCCTAGTCCTACTCTTTCTCCCTATCTTTTATAGGTTCACCTTCATCATAACCTTTCAGAGCATTCAACTGACAAAATAGCCAAAAGGATTCTTTTTCTAAAGTATGTAAGAAAAGAACATTTCAGATCTCAGGCTGATTTTCTTTGAAAAGTCTGCACAGTGGACCTTTGGCTCATGTTTGCGAACTTACCTTTCAGGAAGATTCTCATCATTTCTTGACTTAAAAAAAAAAAAAAAAAAAAACTCACTGTACCTGACCTGCAAACAGTATGGTTTATGCTGAACACCTGCTTCGAGGAGTGCATATGTGGTCACCCCCTAATAAAAACCATGTATTCTTTACTGAACATCCCTGGTAGATAATATTTCACATATTATGTCTATGTCAAAATTTGTTGCTGGAGGATTTAAACATATTTTGTGTGACTCCTGGGAGAGGATTCTGAGTTGTACTTGGTTTCCTCTGATTTTACCCTATGCACCTTTTTCCTTTGCTGTTTTTTGTTTTGTATCCTTTCACTGTAGTAAGTCATAGCTGTGAAAATAACCACATGCTGTCCTATGAAAAAGAGCCCTTTGAGTTTCCCAAGTAAATCACTGAGCCTGGAGATGGTTTTAGAGATCCTAACAAATCCCGCATAAAATTCTTAATGATTCATAAATATCAAATAACCTGTCCATAGGCTTGTCTTTTCAAAAAATATATTCAAGTTGTCCAAATAAGGATTAAAACCAAGATCTACCCATTGCTTTTAATAGATGAGTAAAACCTGTAAGTTAAGACTTAAATCAGCAAAGAGGGAAAAAGGTTATCTATACAAGGCAAGTGACAGTTTATTCAGTTTTCCCAGAGTCTGGGCTTTACTGATTACATCCCCATAGTAGTAGTTAACTTTTCCTCTGTTAATGTTAGTTTCCTGAAAGCTTATACTTCTATCTAGAAGTTTGATTGCATTCAAATTCTTTATTTGATAAGACTAGTTGAGAGACAGTGTTTACTTACATATTGTGTAATATGGGAAGGCACATAATACCTGCTTCTTGTGAAATATGCTATTAGCTTTTAATGGTGGTTTGACAGCCATTAATCTTTACCTAGATCCATTATTTTGAACTAATAGATTTTTAACACATGTTTTAAAGTTCTTGGTGCCCAAATTGTCCCATCTCTGGCCTGTGGAGGCTCCTTCAAGTTGAACTTGACATTACCGTTCTTGAGGGCTTCTTTGCATTCAGGTATAGCAAGATGTCCCGAGCCCTTCTATTTCCTGCACAGACATGGATTCAGCCATTTCTTCACGGAACTCTAGTTCTTCTTAGAGATGGTATTTAGAGCACATAGTTTGGGCTGCTCATAGATACTTGTTTAATCATGTTTCTAGGTCTTCTCATTGGACCCTGCCAGTAAATACTTAAATATACCATAGGTTTATATTGATATTTCCAATGAAATTGAGAGTGATAAATTAATCTCTTTAATCTTCCATTTATTATTTTTTTCTCAAAAATCATAGTTCCTAATAACATTGATTTGCCTTATCCTACTCATTGTAGTTTCAGACTAGGCAGTTACATTGCAAACAATATGATTACTGAAAAAGTAGTTTTTTTACTTTGTGTCCTTAGAAAATAACCCTATTTGGGATGTATTGTTAACCTAGTGTTTTTAAGTCACTTGTAATGGTTTGTCCCTATGTAGTTAAGTCACTATGCTTTTGATTTTTAGGGGTTTCTTAGATTTTTTAAGTTTTGCTTTGTAATTACAAAAAACATTGCATGGTTCTGTAGGTAAATCTCCATACAAGATACATGAAGAGAAATAGAATGTCATCATGGTTTTTTCTATCTCTTACCTCTTTTTATGGTAACTATATTAGTTTTGGTTTATCCTTCTGTTTTTAAAAACATATAATTGTGTATATTCACATCTGTATGTGTATGTATACAAATATATATTTGTATTTACACACACACTAGGAAGTAGCACGCTATGAACACAACATCTTGCTTTTTATTACCATAGCTCTCCATATAACTCCATTGTAGGTACTTTTTTTGCCTTTTTAATGAACATAATATTCCATTATATAATTCTACCATATGCTATTTCAAGTGGTTTTCTACTATAGACATTTGATTGTTTGTAGTCCTGTTACAGATAATATAGCTATAAATAGATTTGTGTATGTGTCCCTCGAAGGGGATTTTTGTTTAATGTTTGGGATGGATTCCTAGAAATGGAATTCCCGGATCAAAAGGTAAACATAGGAAATTTTGCTGGCTATTGCTAAATTCCTCTCTACAGGGGGTTGGTACTACTTTGTATTCCCATCAACAGTATGAGAATACTTGTTTTCCCACAGTTTATGAACAATTATCAAACTTCACAAAATACTTTTAAGTAGGTCTGTGTCTTAGACTTCAGCAAAAGTGTGATGATTTAAGATGTGATCCTAAAGATGGAGCTATATTATGCTTTTATGTCAGGTAGGCTTAGAGAAATGCAGGCCTTCATTAAGGGGTTATAGTTTAGTGTTAAAGAAGTGTTAAAAGGCACAGCATAAGGAGGAATATCTGTTAGGAATGTAGTTGGATATATGAATCTGAAGGAAAGGGGTTATAGTGGAGCTTATGTGTTCATTCTATGTGTGTTAAGATGTCTGTAGATAAAGATGCCCAGGAAAAGAGTAAGGATATTTGAGCACTTGGCATGTTCTTGACTTTGGTAAGAGTTTTATGTACTCCTTCCATGTTTGTTTTTATACAATGCATTGACTTAACATATTTTTGGCTGGAATTAGGAAACATATGCTTCATTTTCATGAGTTACCTCTTATAGACTAGTTTATACATACAGAGTATATGTAAATATAATTACATTATGAAATTTTACAAATTTATTTCCAGGGCATATATAGCTTAAATTCTCTTGCTCTGATGTAAAGGTTGATTTATTTTGCCTTATCTCTGATGAACATGATTTTTATATACAATTTTGAGACATGGGTCAAGATTTCTACTTTGTTTAAAATATTTCCTTGGTATCTAGTTTTGACAAACTTAGGCAAATAGAATTTTGTGGGGGTTTTTTGCCATTGAAATATGCTTTCTTACTCTATTAAAAATACAGAAATATATAATGTCATAATGTCAATATAATTTTCACATTATGGCTGAGAAAAGAATCTCCCTTTAAAAAGCTTTCTATCCGGGATCCCTGGGTGGCGCAGCGGTTTGGCGCCTGCCTTTGGCCCAGGGCACGATCCTGGAGACCCGGGATCGAATCCCACGTCGGGCTCCCGGTGCATGGAGCCTGCTTCTCCCTCTGCCTGTGTCTCTGGCTCTGTCTCTCCTTCTATCTCTCAAGAATAAATTTAAAAAAAAAAAAAAAGTTTTCTATCCTATGTGGTTTTAAGAATATTGAAGCAGGAAACAAATTCACAAACTTCAAAATTAGAGAAGTCCTTAAAAAAAAAAAAAAAAAAAGAAGTAATCTAACTTCATTTTACAGATTAGGAGAAATGTTGGTTATTTTTGTGACCAAACCAGAATGAAACAACATAAGTGTATAAACCCCAAGTGTTAGGCTAGAGACTTCCCAATTTAGGTTTAACCATAGAATATGAGATTGAAATGGGAGAAGAACAGAACCATAGACGTGATTTTTGTACTTGTCAGTTTCTTTAGGATTATTTCTGTGGGATAATGACAAAATATTAACTGATGTTTAACCCATTATGTACTGTTTTAAGCACTTAACAAGTCTTCTCATTTTAGTTCTTGAAACCACGTGTGATACAGTTGTCATTAAGGTACATTTTACACATGATGGAGGTTTATAAAGATAGTTTTCCCAAGGATACTCATTAGTAAGAAGCCAAAATGGGAATTTAAACCCAGCCAGTGAAGATACCAGGATGATAAAGGACTCAAAACCTTTTTATATAAGTTGAAGGAAATCTGTTTTAAGTATTTTTACTTAAAAGAGAATATTGAGGGCAGCCCTGATGGCTCAGAGGTTTAGCACCACCTTCGGCCCGGGGGTGTGATCCTGGAGACCCGGGATCGAGTCCCACATCAGGCCTCCTGCATGGAGCCTGCTTCTCCCTCTGCCTGTGTCTCTGCCTCTCTCTCTCTGTCATGAATAAATAAATCTTAAAAAAAAAAAAAATATTGACGGTGGCAGGGGCCTTTAGACTGTCCAGTATTAGGTCTTTTGTGGACAGAGTGTAGATTTCTTCATGGAACTTAGGCATAAAATGAGTTCCAAAGCTTATGTTTGATCCAGTGTCAAGTATCTTCTCTTTGCTATGTCAGAGTATTTATGAAGATAGAATGGCGTTTCTTAGGATTAAAACTGCCCTCTTATCACTGTCCAAGCAGAGGTTACATGCTTATTTGGAAAGCTTGTAAAAGGGAATTATGGCACTAAGAAGGCAAATGGACAAGATCCACTCTGACATCCTTTGCTAATCCTGAGATTTTTTTCAATTAGCTAAAATATGAAGAGACTTTGTTAAATTGGATGATTAAAGATCCCACCCAGAATTTATACCCATTTACTCTAAATGAGTTGGGTATACTGTGAGAGTCCTAGACTTGCTGCATAGTACTTGGTTTCTTCAGAAGACCAAGGCTTTCCCTGTTAGAGTTGCTTCCGACTTCGGGCCCACTTAAATTTTGAGCAGGCCTCTCAGTTAAGGGTTAATGGTCTTTTCTCTTAGTTTCTACCTTAATACTGTCACACTAGGATATGATACTTATTCACAGTAGGTTTATCAAACTTGAATGTGCTTTTCAATTACTGACAGGATTTATGAAAATCAATTGTTGGGTCTTATTCCCAGATTATCTGACTCATTAGATCCAAAGTGGAGCCCAAGAGTTTGCATTTGTAACATCTTCCTAGGTGATGTTAATTGCTGGTCTGGGGCCCATGCCTTAAGAAACACCATTATAGTAGTATGGCCTACCCCAACAGATTGAGCTTTCCAAGAGTAGGAACCAGATACTACTCCTACTCCTCTCTTTGTTCCCCTACTACCAAGCAATACATAAAGGTGACTGGTCTTAATTTTTTAGGATCCAATGTGGACTGTTATATTGCTGTCTTTGGCTTGTTGATACCAGAAGTTAGGCCTAAAACTCAGGAAACTTCTAAAGGTTTGGGTTCAGATGAGGTTTCAGTTTAAGTTAAGCTTAAAGAAGCACAGAGTCAAGATCCTGCTAGAATTATTTCACATGGTTCCATTTTGGGGGGAGGGGGGCATTACTAGGCTACATGTAAGAACTAGAATTTTGCCGCCTCCTGGAAAAATGGAGGCTGTTGAAACATACTGAAATGTACTAAGTTCATGTTTTTATTATATGTAAAACAAACAGCTGATCACTGTGAACTGACTCCCAAGTTCAAGAACAGTTCAGTGTCTAGTCCTGTTAAAGTAATTTTTAAGCTTAGGTTAAGAAAATGGAGAAGAGCTTATGTTTTTTTACCTACCCCAGCCTGTACCCCTCAAGCTGGCAAAGAAGGTCTTACTAAAATGTTAGCAAGAACTGTTTATTTTGGCAGTTAAAATCATGAAAAAATATATGTTGTGTATACTTCTAGTCTTTGGTAGTAATCATAAACAGCATTCTCTGATTCTTCTCTTTTTCTTTCCTCAGATATCCAGAAAGTGGTACTGTAGAAATAAATGTCAAAGATCTTCGACCACGAGCTAGAACCAATTTGAAATGGAATGAACTAAATGTCGGTGATGTGGTAATGGTTAATTACTCTGTAGAAAATCCTGGTAATAGAGGATTTTGGTTTGATGCAGAAATTACTGCATTGAAGACAATCTCAAGGACCAAAAAAGAACTTCGTGTGAATATTATCTTAGGGTAAGATTACTTACACTATGCCCTTTAGCTACTGAAGTAATCAGTGAATATAATTTTTAGATATTACACAAATGTTCTTTAGGAAAAAAATCTATGAAAGTTAGAAATTTATATACTAAAGGAGAACCTTTTAATATAAATTGAGATTTTTTTTTCTTTTTTATTGGGAATGTCCCTTAAATGTCCATCACTACTTTAAGGCTGGAGATAGAGATATTATTTGAAAGCATCATGGAAATAATTGAATATTTGAGAAATCCTTGTTTACCTCACAGGATTCTTAAAGGTAATATACAAAAGCATTCAATAGCTGTGGTTGTATGAAAATCTGTGTTGGTGAAACAGTCAATATCAACCTTACCAGCTCTCTGCTGTACTTGTAAGACTAGCTGAAATTTTCCTTCATAGTAATTTTCTTCAGTTTACAGAATTTAACAAGCTTAATAAAGAGAATTCAAAATGTAAAATGTTACCCAAATGCCAAACTGCTTCACTATTTCCATCATTAATTCTTTTTAAGAAATATTTTGGTGTTTCCCTCAAGTGACGAAGTGTACTGTGCATTGTTTCACAGGTACTTTTTTACTCGTAGGAAAAAATTACCACTATCTATGTCTAGTTCTTTTGAATAGAGTTTACTGGATGAATAATCACTAATTTTTTAAAAGTCTGTTAAACTGCTTCTAGTTCTTACAATATTCAAACAATGTCATATATGTATTTTGTGCTTTGCTTTTTTTTTTTTTTTTTGGAATGAATTCTTAGTACATTTTTGTGGAGCATTAGCGATTCTAGAATTACTTTGGCAGGTGTGTGGGTGTGTATGTATATACAGGAAGCAGCCACACTCATATTCTTGTCACATTCTGATTAACAGGATTATTATGTTATATATAGTATATATTGGATAGATATATAATTGGATCAGATAATATGGAATATATGTTAAACATAATGGATATAGTATAACAAATCTGAGATGAAGCAAATGTTAGGAACATGAGAGCTAAAAAGGAGCAAGTGTGGCATGTGGCTATGGATAGGATTTTTTTTTCATGATTAGAAATATTTTGTCTTTACTGGAAAGAGTGGGTAAATAATCAGAATGAAGGTCTAAATGTATTCTGCTGTTGATAGTTTGGGGTTGTTACAAACTGTGCTGTTGTAACATCCTACTGTGTTCTGGTGCTTATGTGCATTAGTTTTTGTAGAGTGTATCTTGCCTAGAAGTAGAATTGCTGGGTGTAGAACCTGTCCATCTTTGACTTGAATAGATGTGACCCAAATATTTAAGTGGCTGTATCAGATTACACATCTACAGCAATATTAGAGGTCCCATTGCTCTCATTCTCCTCACACTTAATTTTGTCAGACTTGAATTTTTGCTAGGCAGGGGGCTGTATAATAAAATAGTATATCATTATGGTTTTGATTTGCATTTCCTTGACAACTAATGAGATTGATAGCCTTATGTTTATTGGCAATTTAGATATCTTTTGTAAAGGACCCTGTTCCAGACATTAATGTTTTGTTAGTCTGTATTATTGACTTTTTTTTTTTTAGGAGTTCTGATTGTGGAGACTTGACCATTTCAGTTATGTGTAGAGAAAAAATTCACTTTTAAGCTTTTTCTCATGTTTTGAATAATAGTCTTAATTTTAAGTAGTTTATCAGATTATTCCACCTGATGCTCTGCATTCTGTGACTTAAACCTTTTGGAGTTTGGGTAGGAGGTGGGGGAAATGGGTGAAGGTGGTCAAAAGGCACAAACTTACAGTTCCAGGGACATAATGAACAGCATGGTGACTATAGTTAGCTATATTACGTATTTGCTAAGAGTAGGTCTTAAAAGTTCTCATTACAAAAAGAAATTATAACTATCTCAGGTGATGGAAGTTAACTTTTTGTGGTAATCATTTGTCAGTGTATACATCTATCATATCATTATGTTGTACACCTTAAACTTGCACAGCATATGCCAGTTATATCTCAGTAAAACACGGAGTGGGCTGGGAACAAACTTTCCTACCCAAAATGCATTAAGTATATTCCATTAGTATTTTAAAAAGCTTTGTGGTTTTGCCTTTCTTTGGTAGGTCTTTAATCCATTTGAAGTAGGTTTTGAGGTAAGGAGTTGACTTACCTTGATATGTATGGATAATTATTTTTCCTAGCATCACTTACTAAAAAGCCCATTTTTCCTTCGCTGGTCTTTAATATCACTTCATATCAAGAATGTATATATGATGCATCTATCTGATTTCTCTTCTGTACTACTGGTCTATTTTGTGTATCCTAATAGCAGTTCCACATTTTAATGATAATGACAAAACAGGGCCTCGTTCCTTGGTCTTCAGTAGTTCTGTTTTCTTAGGTCTGTGTGCTTTCATTTGAACTTTCCAAGTCATCATGGTAATTTAAATATAAAAACCATTGGGAATTTAATACATATTGTGATGACTCTAATCCAGGAATGTGCTTTTTTTCTCCATTTATTTAGGTCTTTAATGTATTTTTATCATATTTTTATTAGCTTGAACCGTATAAAATGTTTTTGTAGGTTCAAAATAGAGTGATGGCAATTATATGGTAGAATTTTATTTAATACTCACCAGAGATCTGATCTTATGACTCTGTTATCTTTAGATACTACTTGTTCCTATAAATACTATTTTTCTTTTTGTTGTTTCTGTTACTCATATATAAGTAACCTTTGTGTTTATTGATTTGTTTTTAAATATTTTATTTATTTGCTCTCTGCATGAGAGGGGTGGGGCAGAGTGAGAAAGAGGAGGAGACTCCCTGCTAATCAGGGAACCTGACTGTGGGCTCAATCCCAGGACCCCATCATCATCACAACCTGAGCCCAAGGCAGCTGCCCAACCAACTGAGCCACCCAGGTGCCCCTATAAGTAACCTTTGATCTTGGATCTAGTAGTCTTACTAGATTTACTAGTTTTAATTTACATGTAGTTCTTTTTTGGAATTTTTATAATAAGCATCTTTTAACTGCAACATTTTTGTCTTTTCTTTTGATTTTTTTTTTATTTACCAGCTGCCCTTTAGTACATTGTTGAAAGAGATTTCTCCTTTATCTCTAAGAAATAAACTTCAAAATTTCACCAATAGGGATCCCTGGGTGGCGCAGCGGTTTGGCGCCTGCCTTTGGCCCAGGGCGCGATCCTGGAGACCCGGGATCGAATCCCACATCAGGCTCCCAGTGCATGGAGCCTGCTTCTCCCTCTGCCCGTGTCTCTGCCTCTCTCTCTTTCTCTCTGTATGACTATCATAAATAAATAAAATTAAAAAAAAAAAATTTCACCAATAACTATAGTATTTGACATGAGCATTTTGGGGATATACTGTCCTGATTTGCTTTGACAGAATTTCCTGTGGGGTTTTTGCATTTGTGTTAATGAGTTAAATTTGCATGTTAGTTTTCCTATCTAGCTGTCTTTCACAAATTACTCGGATTTTTAAAAATAATTAAAATAGATAGAATGAATATTCTGTCTCTGTCTTATGGTGAGGTTTTGTGTCCTCTTAACTGGTAGAGCTACACAGTAAAAGCGCTCTTGGGCTGAGTTTTCTTGTGGGAAGGAT
The DNA here is from genome assembly GCF_018345385.1 of Vulpes lagopus. Taxonomy (NCBI): domain Eukaryota; kingdom Metazoa; phylum Chordata; class Mammalia; order Carnivora; family Canidae; genus Vulpes; species Vulpes lagopus. The sequence continues at coordinate 105,067,382 of NC_054830.1, read as the reverse complement.
TCTTTTTTTTTTTTTTTTTTTTTAAGATTTTATTTATTTATTCATGAGAGAGAGAGAGAGAGGCAGAGACCCAGGCAGAGGGAGAAGCAGGCTCCACAGAGGGAGCCTGACGTGGGACTCCATCCCGGTCTCCAGGATCACGCCCTGGGCTGAAGGTGGCGCTAAACCAATGAGCCACCCGGGCTGCCCTGTGGGAAGGATTTTTATGATTGATTTAATTTCTGTAATGATGACAGGGTGATTCAAATGATCTGTTTCTTAAAATAAAACTTTATTTTTTAGGAACTTGATTTTACCTAAATTTTATTTATTGTCATAAGTTTATTTAACTTCATCTTTTAGTGTGCAGTCTTTATTGTGATGTTCTCTTTTTTATTCCTGAGTTTAGTTTGTGCCTTTTTAATCTGCCCCATCAGAGGCTTACAAGTTTTATTAGGCTTTTACAGATAACTAACCTTCAGCTTTGATACATTCTCTACTATATTGGAAGTGCAAAGTAAGAAGTAAATACAGGACATGGTTTTTAATCTGCCTCGGATATTTGATAAGGGAACTTGGAGTTAAAGTTCATGCTCATTTCTATTTTTAATTTGTGAGTACCAAAAACTGAATATGCTTAAGCTGTCTAGTGATCAAATTCTATTTAGTATTATTTTCTGTTTCTATTTTAGCTTTGAGGAAAATTCAGAACAAAAATTTGGAGTTTAAATCCATTTTTCAGAATGCTTTGTTCAGTTACTATTGTGATGCATATTGCATTTAATACCATATGAAGTTAGACTAGTTTAGATATTTATAAGAATTTGAATTCCTTAACAAGAAAATAATTCACATGTACACCTTAACAAAATAATTTAAAGCTTAAACTAAAACTACAGATGTACTTTATTTTCAGGGCCTTTTTTTTTTATAAGGTTTTATTTACTAAATTTTATCTATACTCGTTTATCATCAAATCTCTTTAGTGATATTTTTAACATTCTTATACAGCACAATTCTGATGTCCCTTATCAAGTTATAAATCAAAGCTCACTGTATTTTAACCAGATTGGCTGCCGTGTGATACCTAATCACATATATTAGCTTGTGTCTGCTTCAGAGCCTTTGCATTTCTCTGCTTGTTCTCTGCATAGATACTCATTTGGTTTGCTCTCTCTTGTCTCAGTTCTTTGTTCAGACATCACTTTAAAAAACATCTTTCTTGATGTATAAAATTATATATGCACATACCAAGCATAGATTCCTTGAATTGTCTCCTTAACTCTTTTTTTTTCCTTTATGGCATTGATTATCACCTAACACTGGTTTCTCTTAGCCTACTTGTAGTGTTTCCTATTCTTGCTGCAATAAATTACCACAAACTTAGTGGTTTAAACAGTAGTACTTATCATTTTATAGTTTGTAAGTCAGAAGTCTTGTGCGAATTTCGCTAGGCTAAAAGTGTCAGATGTTACTTTTTTGGGGACTCAAAAGGAGAATCTGTTTCCTGGACTTTTTCAGATTTTAGAGGCCGTACCCCAATTCCTTGGCCCATGGCCCACTTCCTCCCTTTTTAACATTACATATCTGACTCTCCTACTTTTTAAGTTCCCTTATAATTATCTTGGGCCTACATGCATAATCCTATTTCAAGGTCATTAACTTTTTTTTTTTTTTTAAAGATGTATTCATGAGAGAGAAGCAGACTCTGCAGGGAGCCCAGTGTGGGACTCGATCCTGGGACCTGGGATCATGCCCTGAGCTAAAGGCAGATGCTCAACCACTGAGCCACCCAGGCGTCCCTCAAGGTCATTAACTTAATCATGTCTACAAAGTCCCTTCTGCCGTGTAACATAATATTCGCATGTTTCCGTACTTAGGACATAGACATTTCGGGCACCCATAATTCTGCCTGTTATACCACTGAAATGTTAATGCCCTGATTTTTGTTAGCTGTTGTGTGCCAGGCCCTGTTCTAGGCACTAGTTATAATGAGTATTCAGTAAATAGAGTGTTTCACAGAATCTGAGATAGATTTTGTGTTTTTGTTTTTGTTTTTTAACATGTCAAAATGTATCTTAAAATTACTATTGAACTGAGGTTGGGTTTTTGGTTTTGTTTTTTGTTTTTTAAGATTTTACTTATTAGAGGCACAGAGGGAGAAGCAGGCTCTCTATGGGGAGCCCAATGCAGGACGCCATCCTAGGATCATGCCCTGAGCCACCTGAGGTTGGGTTCTTTCAGAGATTTCAGTTTGCTTCTGCTAGGCACCTCAAGTACCAAATAACTTAAAATTCTCTGCTTGAGCTTTAGACCACACAGGTAGTATGAATTCATATCTGCAAAACTTGTTCAATTTTTGGGATACTTTTTCTCCTTGTACCCAGTGATAAAATTGAAATAGACATTTTTTTTTGGGGGGGTGGTATTTGTTTTGACCTGTTTATTTTCTATCTCTACCAGGAAGGTAGTTTATTTACTTATCTTAATCTGTGAGAAGAGCAAGAGCCATATAGTTTTCTAGCTTTATTTGGAGGTCCTTCTTAGGCCCCTCATTCCAAACTTCTTTCTTTCTTATAATTTCATAAAATTATCGTTGGCTTCCATTTAGAGTACCAACTTTGGGAGTTCTTCTTAGACTACCCCATTGCAGGCCAGTTTCTTTTTTGGTAGTACATAAAATAATGCATTTTACAATTGTCAGTTTATTAGATTCATAGTATTTCTTGAAGGAAATTTTTTTTGTGTTTGACTTAGGACTTCATCAGCTTTGTGCAAAGGAAGTGGTAATCATTCAACTAAAATGATAGGTGAATAAGTGAACAAGTGATTCTAGTTTTGAAACTTTTTTTGATATTTGTTGAAGCACCTAATGAAGTACATGGAAGGTTTGTGTTTCCAGGTAGAATGGAATAGCTGGCAGTGATTAGCATTTTTATAGAAGATCCAGATTGAATATCATTATCATCTGTTTGAAGGCAACAGAGAGGCAAGGAGAACTACAGGGCCTAGGACTCTGGAATGGAAAGAACTTTAGAAGGCAGTTAGTTGGTTTTTATAGTTGCTTTTTGCCCTGGGAACTTTGCTAGTAATGGATGCAGAGCAGATGTAGTTTAAAGCAACTAGGGGCATGGTAGAGACAGAAATCAGAGCTTTGGGCAGTTAATTGGGATGACCTGTTTTCTTCACATGACTTTTGCTGAATACTGGCATTTTGCTGAGCAGGGAGGCTAAAAATTTAGGTAAACAGGATAGTGGAATTTTCAGCAGTCTTAGAAAGCAAACATGGATTTTGGGATCACTGGTGGTTGGAATGGTCCCACAGAGTATACAAAAAAGGCTCTTAGTTGAAAACTGTGGATGTGTAGACTAAGCCTTACCAAGACTGTAAACGAGCCTTGCCTCAGTGTGGTTGCTGATTAAGATGTTGAAACACCATATTATCTCCCCATCAGAAGGAAGATTGCTCCCTCCTATGGCATAGAAACATCTGAATGTTTTATATTTATAATACTGAATTTTAAGTTTGGTTTGGTAACATCTTTATCTTGGCTTCTTCTTCTTCCTTTTTTTTTTTTTTTCAAACTGTTTTCATTAGAAATGTATTTCTAAAGAATTTTTTGTGTTTTCAGATGCTGTTCCATTGTATTCTAGTTTACATTGTTTCTGGTGAAAACTTAGTTCATATTCTCTTTGTTTTTATTGTTTTTCAGCAGTGTTATTCACAGTATGCCATTGTGTTTTCTTTATATTCATCCTGCCATGAAGCCAAAAACATGCTTCCAAAAGACGACAGGTCTACATAATCAAAAACTAGAAGAAAAAAACAACAATAAAAATGAAGCTTATCTTGGGGCACCTGGGTGGCTCAGTCATCAAGCGTCTACCTTCTGCTCAGGTCATGATCCCAGGGTCCTGGGATTGAGGCTCAGAGTCAGGTTCCCTGCTCAGCAAGGAGTCTGTTTCTCCCTCTCCCTGTGCCCACTTGTACTTTCTCTCTCTCTCAAATAAAATCCTTAAAAAAAAAAAAAAATCTTGATAACTCAAGTTACCAGACAGGGGTTTTAGAATAATTATGATTAATATGCTCCAGAAAATAGATGAGAAGATGAATTTCAACTGAGAATTGGAATCTCTAATCACATGGAATCTGTGAAATCACTCTAGAACTAAAAAATACAATATCTGAAAGTAAGACTTCATTAAATTGGCTTGACAGTAGAAGATAGTAGTGAACTCAAAGGCAAGTCAGTGAAAAATATCCAAATTGTGAAACCTGGAAAAAACTAGGAGAAACAACAGAAAAAACTGTTGAACGTATGGGACCTGGTGAAAGATATGCATTACATCTATTTGTAGTTCCTGAAGAAGAGAAGGGTGAAACGATATTTGAAAATCATCCTACTTTTGAAATTTCTAGCTTTTTTTTTTTTTTTTTTTTTTTTTTTTTTTTTTTTGAAATTTCTAGCTTTTAGCCCAGATTGAAGTCCTGTGAACCCTAAGCAGGATAAATACAAAGAAAACACAGCGGCATATTGCAATAATGCTGCTGAAAACTAAAGATGAAAACTCAGCTCATGTTCCTTTTGTTTTTATTAGAAATAATATAAGCTATAGAACACAATGGAACAGCATCTGAAACACTGCTAAAAAAAACTCAGAGATGTTACCTGTTTTCATTAGAAATTTCTATCTTGGCTTCATTTTTTGGTAATCAAACCATACCTAAGAATTCAGTACCAACAGACTTGCCCTAAAATACTCAAGAGTTCTGTAGACAGAAGGAAGGTGATCTCAGATAGAAACATGGAAATACAGGAAGGAATGAAAGAACAGAGGAAGGATAACTATATGAGTAAGTACAGACAAGACTATTCACAACAGTAGTAAAGTTTGTGTAGAATAAAATGCATGACAACCATGCAAAAGATGGGGGTTGAAAAATGAAGCTATGAAATTCTGACATCAAGGAAGTAGTGAAATTAAACTTAGATTGATTTCTAAGGTTTATTTACATGGTATATTCTCTAAGAACCACTAAATTAAAATATATTAATAAAATTATTAAAATAAAATTTTAGTCATTAAAATTATGTAAATATTAAGCTATTAACAAATTAATAGGGTGAAATGGACTAATCAAAAAGCAGGCAGTTAAGAAGAGTAAAAGAAACAAAAGGGTAGGTAAAATAGAAAACATAGCAAAAGAGTAGAAATAAACCCAAATGTCAGCCACTTATATTAACTAAAAGTGAGCTAGATATTACTGGTAAACACAAAAATCAACAGGATTAAAACAAAAACAAAACTCATATGCTGTTTATGCAAAAGACTCCTTAAAATATGAAGTCACACAAGTTAAAATTACAAGGATAGATGGAATTCCAGGTAGATGACAACAGCATAGGTTTTTAATCTCCCTGAATGTCCCTATGCAAACATATAGGGCAACTAAAATATCTAATCCAAATCTCATGGGCAACATCTTTAACCATTCAGGGTATTTATAGTATCCCCTACAAACATCAAAATAGCTGGTGGGATAAATAGCTGAAAACTACAAGACCAATGTGGTATCAGTACCTGTGCAAGAGGTAGGAAAGGGTAACTATAGGATATATGCTGGACCCAAGAACTCTGAAATAATAAAACTAGTTGAGCAAACGGTTTTGAGAAGAGCAACTATGGTGGCCATCTCTCAAGATGACCCCCAGTGATTCCTACTTCAAATATTCACACCGTACCCTCCCACATCTTTCTTTAGGGTTATTCTTGTGACCAGTAGAATATGGCAGAAGTGTTGGTTTACCACTTCCAAGATTCAGTTATAAAAACATTGAAGCTTCCATTTTGGGCTCTCCCAGATCAATTCTTTTGGGGAAGCCAGCTGCTGTGTTGTGAGGATTCATACATCCTGGTGGTCTTGCCCTATTTGAGCCTTTAGGTCTAGATATCGCAACTCTGGTCAACAGCGTGACTGAAACTTTGTGCAAGATCTTGAGCGAGAACTACCCAGCTGTGCTACTCCCAAATACCCAATTCACAGAAACTATGAGGTAATTTTTGTCTTAAGCTGCTAGTTTGAGGATGACTCGTTATGTGACAGCAAAGACTAAAGCTAAAAGGGGTATGCACACCAGTTTAGATGAGTACAAGCAGTGTGCAGTAAGATTTTGAAAGGATTAGAGTCCAGCAAGCTCTCAAAATAATCTAGCTAAAACTATTCAGGACAAAGCCCCATACAGAAAAACTACTGGAAATGCAATCCAAATTGACTAGAATAGGGACAATGAAGACAAAAGAAAAAAGATTTAGTTAAAAATAGGGAAGGAGAATAGAGCTAGGAGATTTCAAAAAGTAAGCTTCCATAGTACCTTTTTTTAAAAAAATAATTTGGGGCATAATTTACATGAAGCAATATGTAATATTTTAAGTGAATATTGGCAAGTGTATATAGCCATATCACCACGATAATCAAGATAACATTTTCATCATCTCAGGAAGTTCCTTCGGGTTTCGTTGGATTTCACCACTACCATCAGCATTGGCCCCAGACAACTACTTACTTGCTTTTTTGTCAGATTAGATTTTAGCTACTATGGTTTTGAATACTTCTCAAAAAAAATAACAATTAAAAAAAGTGAGTTCTATGGAACTTGGTAGCTGTGAACTAGTAGAGCTAAGTGAAATTATACCCTCTAGGGGTTCAAGAGATATGTAATTTGACATCAACGCCTTTTTAAAATTATATTAAGTTAGAAGAAAAGGGGAAAAAAAAAAAGTAAGTATGTTAATCCTCATTCCTTTTAAGGAGAGTCTCCCAGAAAGACATGCATGAGTCGAGAAAAGATGAACCAAGGATTTTTTTTTTTTTTTTTTTTTTTTTATGATAGGCACACAGAGAGAGAGAGAGAGAGAGGCAGAGACATAGGCAGAGGGAGAAGCAGGCCCCATGCACCGGGAGCCCGACGTGGGATTCGATCCCGGGTCTCCAGGATCGCGCCCTGGGTCAAAGGCAGGCGCTAAACCGCTGCGCCACCCAGGGATCCCAAACCAAGGATTTTAAGTGTAGCTAAACTGGCCTTCAGAATAAAGGTTGGAGACCCCATCATTAACTTGGAAGAACTAGGGGAGCTGTTCTCATGGACACTTCCTGGGGAATGTTCTAGAGAATTAGCTTCAGGCCATCAAGATAATTGAAGAAAATTTGACCTAAAGAGTAGTGACAAACATTAAAAAATATTTTTACATTTAGAAGTAAGGACTAAAGGAGGTATATAAAGGAGAAAGTATAGTATGTAAGGATTATATGATCTGACATCATAGATACAACTGTAAGATGGCAGAAATACACAAGAGAATTTAAAACTGTTTTCAGTAATCATGACAACTGGTAAGAATGTCCTGTGTGTAATGTAGGATAAGGCAAAGAAGTATTTGTAGCATTCTAATTTAGACATCCCTGGTGTCTTTGATAACTACTTTTTTCTAATTGGGGGAGAAAGGAGAAAGAGAGACATAATTGTTTTATAAAAAGTATATTTGCCCTTTGGTCCTGAATTTGAACAAAATATTTGTGTGAACTCATGAAGTATTTTGTATGTATATTCCTGTATATGTTTAAATTTTGTAGCTCTGTCCACCTCAAGGTGATCAGCCCAGTTGCACTAAGTTTTTCTAGTGCCTGAAGTATTTTGAAATATTATTTCCACCCAAAAGAAACTGGGCTTCCTTATAGATAGGACTCCAGGGTAGAGACAGAAAATGTGCAAGATGAACTTGGCACATCTTGTCTTAGGGATAACATGGAAACCCACAGGCTGCTAAGTTGTTAGAAAGATTGGGAGTCAACTGGAAGTTCCTATTGGTCCAAGATAGTTGGAACATCAACAAAGAAGATAACTATGTTGGATTGAAGCACCTCAAGTATGTATGTGAATTCTTAGTAATATAGAAGAAACTCATTGGTCACCTATATAGGACATTAGAGGCTGTTTATTAAAGTTGCCAAAGAAAGCACTTAATCCATATTTTTTATATGATGTATCACTGAGTCACCAAATAATTGATGGAGTCAAGTTTCCTTTTATGGAATTTTAGCAAATAAATGAGAAAGGAATGCTAGAACTAGAACATCAACACTTTAAACCCCGGTGAATTCATCTTAGCATTGAGTATAGATAGCTGCTGTCATCATAGGAAAAGACAACTAAATTAACTGGGTGCTTCCTAATAGACCTATAAATCACCAAAACATGAACCTGGATTTGATGAAACATTTCTTAAATGCAAGGATTGGCAAAAAGGGCCAGATAGTAGTTTTAACCTTTGACAGCCAAATGGTCTCCACTGTCACAACTACTCAACTCTGCCATTGTAGCACAAAACCAACCATAGAGAATACATAAGTGAGTTAGGTGTAGCTATATTGCAGTAAAACTTTATTTAAAAAACAGGCAGTGGAACAGGGTTTTCAACCTCTACTCTGGATACAGCTATCAATTTACTGAAAATACAAATATCAAAAAAAATCTACTTAAATTATGCTTTGGGAATGCAAATACCAAAATCAAGATAAGACTTGACTGTCAGATAAAATATAGAGGCAACTCTATAGGACAAATGGTGATGGTTCTTCAGGTTGTAAAGAAAAAGCTAATGTGGGTAATTGATAGTCTCTAAAACACAGGCAAAGCTATATGATATGCTTAGGAAGACAGGTGGTAAGACTGAGGAAAATTAAGGTAAATATAACTCCTGGAATAAAAGAGATTGATATTGGGAGGGAGCTTGTCAAGGGCTTCTGAGGTAAACTGTTCTGTCTCCTCATGGTTGGTGACTACAGGATGTATACCTTATAACTGATTAAGCTATATACATTTATGCAGTTGTCTGCATTTGTGAATATTTGACATTAAAAGTTTTAAAAGTGTTGCATGTGAAAATATGTAAAAGTTCAAGCACATTCTAACCCCCAAAAAAGTACACTTGTGATACAGAATGCATTTCTAGAGGTAGAGACATTTCACAAGATGATTTAAGAATCCTAAATCTAGGGCAGCCCGGATGGCTCAGCAGTTTGGCACTGCCTTGGGCCCAGGGGCCTGTCCTGGAAACCTGAGATTGAGTCCCATGTTGGGTTCCCTGCGTGGAGCCTGCTTCTCCTTCTGCCTGTGTCTCTGCCTCTCTCTTTTCTCGCTCTCTCTCATGAATAAATAAATAAAATTTAAAAAAAAAATCCTAAATCTATAACCAAAGTTGACAGAGTAAAAGGAGAAATCTATATATAATATCCATAATAATAGCAGGAAACTTTGAAGAAGCATATGCAAGCAGGTGTAAATTCAATACAAAATATTGAATATGACTTAGTATCTGAAGGACTTTTCATTTTAATGTCCTCTTTTTACCCAGAGACTATATTTACTAGAAATATGTTGTAAAGAAATCTTTTATTTTGGTTGATAATCATTTCATCTAGTGTTTAAATTTACTAGATAACCAATTCAAGCCATTATCTTGCTTGGTGAAGTCTGTAACTTTTTTCCTAATATTACACTAAAATTACACTTAACTTTGAATAGTAACTAATCACTGTTGGACTTTTCCTGCCATTGGAAACAATAGCTCAAAGTGATTAGAATAGCTACAATCCCAATTTTAAATCAACAAAGTTCAGTGGGTTTCCCAAATGACTCTTAATTGTTTGTATATGGCTTAGATTTTGCTGGCAAAATTTAACTTTTCTTCTTTTTTTAAACAGGGGTTCTGAAGGAAAACTAAATGACTGCCAGATAAGATTCGTAAATGAAATATTTAAGATCGAGAAACCTGGAGCTCATCCCCTGTCGTTGGCAGATGGAAAGTTTTTAAGTATGGATTTTTCTTGTGGATTTAGAGTACATATGTTGTATTTGGTTGGTATTTTAACCACCCAGGAAATAACTTTTGAGAAAATATAAAACTTGTAGATCATACAAACATTTTCAAGACAATAATTTTGATGTAAGATCCATTTTGGTTTAATGGATTTAATGGAGTTTTCTCAAATGGCAAAATTTGTTTTCAAAAAAATATTTTCTCGGCATTTTATTGACATTTTCTTGGTTCCTTGATTGTAGATTCTATCCAAATAACCCATTTAGTAATTTTGTGACTACCTAAGATTGATTTTTCATAATGAGACCTATTTTATATGAGTAGATAGAGTCTGACTGATAGTAATGGATCGTTGAGCCTTGAATTTCTAGGAGGTAATAAATGAAGTTTAAACAATTGTAAGAATATTAGAATGTAGCCCTACCTTTTCATTGTACATATTGTATTTGCTTAATATCCTGTAGCTAGTTGATAACAGACTAGATTCTGGATCTTAAGTCATGGTTCAACCACTATCTTTCCAAATAGATTACTGTCTCATACTCTATTAATTCTGGATTTTTTGTGGGAAGCAATTTATTGGCTTTGTGCCATATGTCAATATCTAGTATATTTAATTTTTTAAAGATTTTTTTTAAGTAATCTCTACAGACAACGTGGGGCTCAAACTTACAACCCCAAGATCAAAAGTCGCATGCTCTACCAACTGAGCCAGCCACAAGCCTCAATATCTTAGTATTACTTTAGAAAAATACTCCCAACTAAAGCCTTTTGTTTAATATTGCAAGATTACAGCAAGACGATATTTTTTTTTGAGACTGCAGCGCTGATAGATCTAGATTTGAATTAAGAACCTTCAGGCATACTCTGTATGAGGACTTGTATGATTATATCCTAGAAGTAAAGGTAACTTAAGTACACCTATTTCTTTCTTTCTTCTTTTTTTTTTTTTTTAAACTTATTTATTTTATTTTTTAGAGTGCAGGGGTGTGGTAAGGGCAGAGAAAGAGAATTTCTCAAGCAGACTCCCCCCTGAGCCTGGAGCCTGAAGCAGGGCTCCATCTCACAACCCAGAGATCATGACCTGAGCTGAAATCAAGAGTCAGATGCTTAACCAACTGAGCCACCCCGGTGTCCCTGAGTAAACCAATGTAATGTGACTTAGTCATTCTCAGTAAAACACAATAGAAAACCAAGATAGATGAGGGTTATTTTGTCTTTGTTCTCTCTCAGTTACATCTGCATGTATTCTGCTCTCTCTCATTGTCCATATCTCTCCTCTGCCTAATACTAATTACAGAATAGCCACAACTTTAAACTTGTATGTAAAGAAATCATTTCAAAGCCACAGCCAGACTGTCTTTGATCACATCACTCTCCATACCAGAAATCTACACGTCAAAGGCATGTTTGTAGATCTCTTATGCATCCATTACTTATATGTTATCATGGCTCCCTTAGTGGAAATGAAACAGAGTTATCATCTGCCATTCATTAGCAAGAATAGCAGTGACCATTCAAAGAGAGTACTGAAATCCATGCCTTTCCCCTCCCCCTCTTTTTCCCCCCATATGATTCCCCATTTCTCACATATTTGCCAGATCAGCTCAAATACGGTAAATTTCCTTACAAATGTATTGTGTACATTTGTCAGAAATTCAAAATCTAGAACAATAGTAATTTAAATATAAGACTCCTAGGATGTAATCACCCTAGCAATGTATATCATTGTAGACATCTTCCATTATCTACATAATTCATCTTTGTGTATTAAAAATAAAATTTCTGCAGTTTCCTTTTTGAATTTTAGATATCTTATTACCTCTGTGTTATAGTTCTTGTAAACTTACCTTATTTTTAATAAAATCTTTCCAGCCATTTCTCTTTAGACATTTAAATTTGATTTTTGGTATTACAAACATGAAGATTTTTTCATGTGCATATGTATATTTTAGAATTTCAAGGGAACACTTTGACAAAGGTGTTTGTATTTAGATAGTTTAGGGAGGGTAATAAATGCTACACCTCTCACTTGCCAGAGTTCTGAATCAGTTGACAAATAAGATAAAAATCAACTGAGTTTAGAAATGCTATTTCTGTTACTGCTAAAAAGTGTGTTGGGGGCATAGCTTGAATGGGATTCAAAATGGGCTTGCTTACTCTTAACAAAATCAGTCCTCCTCCTCCTAGGTTAGCCCACTCAAGGAAAGGTTTAGGTCTGAGGAGAATACATGGTATTTAATAGTTCCATGTATTAAATAGTTTGATCCAAACAACTTTGCTCCACAGAATGTTGTATTCCTGTGAAATTTAAAGATACCTTTTGGTGCCCTGGTGAGTTCACTGCATTGCCCCTGGAACTTTCAGTCGAGTCAACACAAATTTTAAAGGCAAGAGTATACAAGTATAGAATGAAGCTCAGGCATTTATTCTTAAAGTCTCACTCTTGATTATTCTTTGTAGTTTTTCCCTATTCATTAAAAAAGCTGTCTGCTATTTTATGTGTTTTTCTTTATAAGATTCATAGATGTAAAAATTATCTTAAGACTGGGCTTGTTACAATTTTATTAATAGGGAAAAATGATCCTGAGTGTGACATTTGTGGTGGAGATCCAAATAAGAACTGCCGTTCTTGCTCCTGTCATATATGTGGTGGAAAACAGGAACCCAACATGCAGCTTCTATGTGATGAATGTAACATGGCCTATCATATTTACTGCCTGAATCCACCTTTGGATAAGGTCCCTGAAGAGGAGTACTGGTATGATCATCAGGGTTTTTTGTTGTTGTTACTGTGTTAAGAATTGAATGTGAAATATGTATTTGAACCACCAAAAGGAAATTTCTGAAGATATATAATGTGTATTAAAGATCTTAAAACTTTTATAGCCAGTGGTTACTTGGCATTGACAACTTTATTTGGTTATTACAACAGCTTGTGAACTGATCTGTAGCTCCATTTTTCAATCCTTGCAGTCCTTCTTCTAATAATGAGTCTGTATTCTTTCAAAAATGCAAATCTGATTGTGTTAACTCCTTTACTTTAGAGGCTTTATGTCGCCCTACAGGGCCTTGCAAAATACTTTTTTAGTTGATTTCTCCAGATGTATTTCTTGTCATTTTCCTCTTTCATTTTCCCAAATGTTCTATACTCTGGCCAGATTAAATATCTTTCAGCTCCTTAAGTAAGTTGTATTCTTTCTCTCCTCTGGGCTTTTACACTTGACACATTTTCTCTTGGAAGCATTTTCATCTTTACTTAACCTTCAGGATGATATTTATCCTTCAAGTTCTCACTTAATTATGACTTCAACTGGGAAAGCCTTTGTGGGTTGTCCCATCTACCCCCCCCCCCAGTTATTTTATTATTTTCATTTCTTACACTTTTTAATTTTTTAAATTTAAATTCAGTTAACATATGATGTATTATTAGTTTCAGAGGTAGAATTCAGTGATTGATTCTTCAGTCATGTAGTACCCAGTGCTCTCACTACATTGTGTGCAATTCAATTTATATATATAAAAAAACAAACACATATCTGTGAAGTGCCATAAAATAAGGTGTGCCTGTAATAACCTCACAATTGGGTAGCTGGTATGACTGTGAAGAATAGATTGTTTTCATTCCTTTGGCCTCTCCCCACCTGCTGGGAAGGTGGTTACTGTATTACCACAGAGGCTGTAAGGGTGGGAGAAGGGAAGGCATATAACTCAGTCCTTTCATTCCCTACCTCTACCTTGCGTGGTCATCAATTGAATTTTACCATCTATAAACTGTAATTATATTTCCTCTAAAGTCTCATTATTTTACTTTTTATTTCTGTTTAGGATAGTTCTTCTTTACAGTGTAAACTCCTCTACCTGCTCTCACAGTTCCATAACTTTACATTTTCAGGAACTTCACTACTGTAGTTCTCAAATTGCCATTAGTGGGTCATTCTCATTAGTATCCTGGAATCTATTGTATTCCAAACACACAGACCTTCTTCTCTTCATCCCATTTCTTTGCTTCCTTTTATGGCAAAGCTTCTGAAGAGCTCTCTGCATTGATTTCTACTTCCTCTCTTCCCATTCATACCTTGGCTCTCCAGTTGGACTTTCCTTCCACAGCTACACTGTATTTATGTTAGCCTCCAAGACACTTTCTGTGTTGCCAGATCCAGTGGTCACTTCTAGGTCCTTTTGTTACTTGTACTTCTCAGCTCCCTGTCTTTATAGGTTGTATGATACCATATGACCTAATTTTCATCATACTCACTTGGCCTGTCCTTCTGTTTTCTCCTATCAGATTTGAGTTTTCCATAGCACTACTCACTTGGCTTTTTGTCTCCGTGCTTGTTCCCTGGATGACCTCCTCCAGTCATGAGACTTTAAATATCTAGCTAACAAGGTTTTAAATTTTTCAAGATCCTTCTATCTAATCTTCCCTGAGCTCTCTATTCCTGTATTCATTCAACTGTTTACTTCATGGGCATCACAAGATTAGTCCAGGTGGAGATCTTGATTTCCATAAACACATCCCCTAAAATCCTGCTTCTTCCTCAGTCTTCAGTAAATGCTGTAATTATCTACTTACTCAGGCTGAAAAGCTAAACTTCATGTTTGATTCTCTCTTCATCCTCCTCATGTATTGTACATCTAATACATGAGTAGGTCTTGTCAGTTCTCTGTCCTCTTTCTCCACTCTCCCCCTTCAGTCCAAACCAGCACTTCCCTGAAACTGCATAATAAATGCCTGACTGTGCATTGCTTTACCAGCTATTCTTTCTCCCATAGCAGCAGCACGATCTTATTAAGTCCTGAATCAGGTTACTCCTCTCTCTAAAACCCCCTCATGTCTTCCTCTTGCACTGAGATGGCATGTGCTTAGGTTTTCTTCAGACTTGGCCCTGCCTGCTGTATAACCTCATTGCTTATTTCTGTGCAGTTTATTTTGCTAAACTTCAGACCCACCCACCTTTATGTTTTTCAAGCATACCACTCTCAGGACTTTCCTACTTGATGATGTCTGTTTGCCCATAATGCACTCCCTGGCTTCTTCATAGGACTGATTTCCTTTGGTCTTAACTGTAATAGCACCTCAAACTACTCTATCTAAAGACACATACCGGACTAGCACTGGGTGTTATACTGTGTGTTGGCAAATCGAACTCCAATTAAAAAAATATACAAAAAAATAATAACACATACTATTTCTAATCACTCTTAGCACCCACATAACCCTGATGTATCTCCTTTATAGAACTTTCTGAAATTGTTTCACTATATGTACTAGTTTTCTTTACTCTGTACAAACATTCTGATCAGTTATCCCCAGCACCAAAATGGTGCCTGATATATCTTTTTTATTTCTCCAAATCCAGTTGTTCACATGTTCAACCTCTGAACTAATTTTCTCACCAGAAATGGTATCTGCTTTGCCCCTACACGCACTGATGAAATTATAGTTTTAGAGGTTAGCACATTGGGTAAAATCTAGTCTTAAGAACAAATTAATTTTTTGAAGCCTCCTGATTTCCCAATTAGAAGGGGTTTTACTTAATAATATTTATTACCTTCTGTATTTTAATTTTTTGCCTTGATTTTGCATCTATATATTACAACCTAATTAATTTTCTTAGAATCAGGGACAGAATTAGGTTTTCTTTCCTCTAGTACTAAACAAAATATTTTGTAATTAAGCAGTCAGAATTACTGGTGGGCATAGATGTCTTTTTTGCTCTAGAGACTATATGGAAAAATAATTAAAACGGAAAGCATAGGCACATTAACGATTAATGAGGGGGGCAGTGGCCAGTTGATCTTTGTTCAAGTTTGCATTCCTTGGTGATATAGGCAGCTTCATCTGATTCTACAGACTTATTTATACTTTGCTTTTTAGGAATGATTTAAGGTAGCTCATAATGATAAATTATAGTAGTGTGACCAACTGCAAATAGGCTAAAAGACAAAAAGTATAGGAATTAAAATAGAACCTAGAGATAAGGCTAATATAAACAAGCATCCTTGGATCCTGTATATTACATCTGATAGATTATACATTTTTGACTTTGAGAGTTTTAATAACCGTTTTCGATGGAGATGTAACCAATTCATTTGCATCATTAAATATTCAGTCTAGGATCATTTATTCTTGCTACTTCTTAGTATTAATAATTAGGAACTTCAAATGAATAAATTCTGTTCTCCAGGTTAATGATAAGATCAGAGTTTATAGTACTATTTGAGTTGGACAGCTTTGTCTGGCTTTTGAATAATCTTTTACATTCTTTAAAGGAATGATAAGGTTTTGGTTTGGGGTTCTTTTCCTGCTAGCTTAACCATGTAAATATTTTGAAAAGTTTAATACTTAAATGCCACCTGAAGATCTGTGATATGCACCAAGTATTACATCTTAAAATTTGTTCTGACCTAGAAAGGCCATTCTGTCACTGCTTTAATAATATGGTATTATCAAAATTCCTTTTTCTTTTAAAGGTATTGTCCTTCCTGTAAAACTGATTCCAGTGAGGTTGTAAAGGCTGGTGAAGGACTCAAGATGAGTAAAAAGAAAGCAAAGATGCCATCAGCTAGTACCGAAAGCCGGAGAGACTGGGGCAGGGTAAAGAAGAAATTCTCCTTTTCCTCCTAGTTGTAACATTTATAACTATAATGCAAGTTATAACGTTTCAATACCAACAGTAGTAGTGATATAAATTACATTTTCTATCTCAAAAAGATTAATAAATTACTGTATTGTTTACTTTTGCTATAACTGTTATGTTAATTATATCAGTAGGTTTCTGTTTTATTCTCATTTTATGGGAACTAAGGGCTTTAATATTTGACATAACTAGTTTCTCAAACAGCTTATTTGTTAACTTGTAGGGAATGGCCTGTGTTGGTCGCACTAGAGAATGTACTATTGTTCCTTCTAATCATTATGGACCTATTCCTGGGATTCCTGTTGGATCGACATGGAGATTTAGAGTTCAGGTATGTTTTATATTGGCTTTTTGAAAGGGTGAAGTTGGAGATAGTTAAAACTGTAGCATTGTTAATATCTATTGATTACAAGTGGACTAAATAGTGTTAGAATGAAAGATTCTCTATAGGATGTGTAAGCTCTTCCTTATACTTTAAGACAGAGGGCCATACATTATGGAATTAGGCATCACCTATGCCTTTTCATCACTTAGTTTTAATGTTCTGAAAGTTAACATTATTGTTAAGCTTTCTAGAGGATTTTTTTTTGGCTAAGAATTTAATATTTGAAAATATTAAATTTTTTTTCTTTATGTAAGTTCTCATTTAATGTCATTGAAGTTCAAGAAAGCTTGCTTCAGGTGTTTTGCCTGGGGCTTATCCTTTTGAATGAATGTTAAGTTGTTGATCAGAGGAAGTGATCAGATAACCCAAGGATAAAAGTACTTCTCTCTTCATCTTGAAGGCTCTATTGTATTCATTTCTAACTTCTTGTTTAGAATGGTTTTATCATTATAGAGAACTTAAAAGTTTTTCATCTTTTTGTTTCAAAGATAACCACTTTAAATAGCTTGTTTCTACTGCTTTTGTCTTCATATTTTAGTTTATGAACTTTTTTCTATGGAAGATGAGCTTTTAGTTGAACACATTCTTTGTTTACCCATCCTTGCAATGGTTATATTATAATTTTGGCTAAATCCATATGCATGTTTTATAGTATGACTTTAGCTCTTTAAATACAGTAAAAAAAAAAATACAAAGAAATATAAATAGAATAAAAAGTACACTTAGTATATTCTTAATTGCCTTGTTTGTTTGCTTCATTTTTTTGTATCCTTGTTACTAATTTATTCCCAAACTCTAAAAGCTCTAGTGGTACAGTCTTAGATGAGTTTAAGGTTGTTGGCCTGAGCACAACTACAAGGATGGATATGCCATTTAGGAAATGGGGAAGAGTTAGATTTATTTTCATCAGAGTTGGTGAGGTTGGGAATCAAGTGGTCCTGTCTTCTGGAGTACCTGGTGTCTTCAAGGTCTAAACTTGGGTTCTAATGCTTTTATTAGCTCTCATTGGCTTCTAAAGTGTGTCTTTCCCTACCCCACTATGCAGGCTTGGATTTCAGTTTCTTTTTCTCTAAGAACAATAATATGATAAATAATTCTAATACTTATCTCAGGGATCTTGAAGTACACAAAGTGACACTGTTTTAGTGAACCAAAATTGAAGATACGTGGGAAGAAGCAGTAGGCCAGTGGAGTAATAGAATAGCATGAATAAATTTAACATATTAGGAAGCATGTGTGGGTAACATGGCATAGTTTTGGCTCCAACATATATGTTCTATGAAGGAGAAGCTGGGATAAGAGTTAAGGCTGAGAAAGTAGATAGGAGTCAGACTGAGAGAAGGTAATATGTAATACTTGGGGCTTACTATACAATATGACCATTTAATTATGATTTAAGCAGTTGAATATTAAAAAGCAGATTTGTTCTTCAAAGTATCCTTCTGTTTGTAATGGGTAGAATGGGGTTTGAAGGGAAAAACTGGAGGCAGTGAAAAATGATGTTTATAGCATTCATGACTCAAACTAAGATTATAGCAGTTGAGTAGAAAAAGATGTATTTGAGAGATTTAGGAGATTGAATCAGCTGTATTTGTGACCAAAATAGGTTTGAAGAATAGTGGAGAAGAATGAGGCTAAAATGACTGTTGCCTGGGATGGCTGGGCTGCTTAGTATGCTCAGTTAAGCATCCTATTACTTGATTTTGACTCAGTTCATGATCTCAGGGTCATGAGATTGAGCCCCTGCTTAAGATTCTGTCTCTCCCTCTCCCCTTCCCCCACTTATATGAACTCTCTCTCACAAAAAAAAAGAAAATGATTCTTGGCCTTCTGATGTGGCTAGCGAGCAGTGCCATAATTAGGAGAAATAAGATAGGAAGGCATCTGGACCACTGATAACAAATTCTATTTTACCCATGTTTTGCTGTAATGACCAGTAGACATTAAATGATAATTATTTAATGATTATTTTGAAACTCAATATTGGGTCTGAGCAGTTTTAAGGTCATCAGCCTAGTACCTAAGGGATATATGGTTGGGGAAAAAATAAGATTGGTGAGTAGAAAAGAACTGTAAATGACATTCAGTTCTTAGTTGGAGGCTCTTAGGCTCCAAGAATACATGTGAAAACATTTTGTAAATATAACTACTATTCAAAAGTATTTTGAGACTCTCTTTATTTCATAGGTGAGCGAAGCAGGTGTCCATCGGCCACATGTTGGTGGAATTCATGGTCGAAGTAACGATGGGGCTTATTCTCTTGTCCTTGCTGGTGGATTTGCAGATGAAGTAGTAAGTCATGATACAGTTTTGTTCTTTAGAACTTGTCCTGATCCTTCAGTAAAATGCAGAAGCTTTTTCTCGCATATATCAAATCCCATCTTTATTTTTAGCATAGTTTTTATGTTGAAGTGGTCACTTCTATAGAAATTACAGGATAAAAAAAAAAAAAAAAAAGAAATTACAGGATAATGGGATCCCTGGTGGCTCATCAGTTTGGTGCCTGCCTTTGGCCCAGGACGTGATCCTGGAATCCTGGGATCGAGTTCCACATCAGGCTCCTTACATGGAGCCTCCTCTCCCTCTACCTGTGTCCCTGCCCCTCTCTCATCCTCCCCCCCCCGCCCCCCCGTGTCTCTCTGTGTCTCATGAATAAATGAATAAAATCTTTAAAAATAAATAAAAATAAATTTTTAAAAAATTACAAGATAAATCAGTTGGCAGTCTTTATTTTTTTTTTTTTTTTTTTTTTTTTTTTTTTTTTTTTTAGTTGGCAGTCTTTAATCTTTATATGTTCTGATTTATTTATATTTGTGGTAACTGTGGCAATGAAAATACATTCTCTGTACAGTTCATCTTCTTAAACTTATTTTGGGATATTGTAGATTGGCATGTAGCATTATAAATATTACAGAGGTGCCCTTTACCCATTTCACCCCCAGTGGTGACATCTTGCTAAACTGTAGTACAATATCACAACAGGATATTGACATTAATAATTTCAAGTCACTGAAAATTTCCCTTACTACACGTGTCCCTCATGTTGCCCTTTGATAGCCACACGTACTATATCTGCCCTCCCTGAAACTCTCCTTAACCCCTGACAACCACTAATCTGTTCTCCATTTCTATAATTTTGTTACTTCAAAAATTTTTATAAGTAGAGGAGCACATGGGTGACTCAGTTAAGTATCTAACTCTTGATTTCCACTTGGGTCATGATCCTCAGGGCCATGGGGAGGGGGAGCCCTGAGTGGGGCTCTGCACTGAGTGAAGAGTCTGGTTGAGATTCTCAGTCTCCCTCACCCTTGGCCCCTTCCCCTCCCTCATTCGGGTGCACATATTCTTTCTCTCTCTCTCTCTCTCTCTCTCTCTCTCTCTCTCTCTCAAAATCTTTTAAAAAATTTTTGTAAGTGGAATCATAGTGTATGACCTTTGGGAATGGCACTTTTCACTCAGCACAATTCTCAAATTGTGGCATATATTAATAGTTTATTCTTTTTTATTGCTGAGTAGTATTCCATGCTATAGGTCTGCCGCAATTTGTTTAACCACTCTTTGAAGAGCATTCAGATTGTTCCAGTTTCTGAGTTTTACAAATGACTGCAATAAACATTTGGGTACAGGTTTTTTAATAAATATAAGTCTTCATTTCTCTGATAAATGCCTAGAAGCGCATTATGGGGTTATAAGGTAGTTGAATGTTTAGTTTTTTTTATTTTTTTTATTTTATTTTTTTTAATTTTTATTTATTTATGATAGTCACAGAGAGAGAGAGAGAGGCAGAGACACAGGCAGAGGGAGAAACAGGCTCCATGCACCGGGAGCCCGACATGGGATTCGATCCCGGGTCTCCAGGATCGCGCCCTGGGTCAAAGGCAGGCGCCAAACCGCTGCGCCACCCAGGGATCCCCGAATGTTTAGTTTTTTAAGAAACTGCCAAATTGTTTTCCAAAGCACTGTACCACTTTACATTCCTATTAGCTGTGTGTAAGTGATCCAGTTTCTCTGCATTCTTGCCCTCATTCAGTGTTGTTGCTTTATTTTACTTTAGCCATTCTGATAGATATGTAGTGAGATCTCATTGTGGTTTTAGTTGATAATTCCCTAATGGCTGGTGATGATGGACATGATTTGCTTTTTTGCTATGTGTATAGCCTCTTTGGTGATATATTTTTATCTTGCCCATTTTCTGATTGAGACATATTTAGATTTTTTTCTGGTATTATTTGAATATGTAGTTTGCTGGTATTTTCTCCCAGTCTGTTTTATTGGTTTGTTTCAATGGTATATTATAATGATGAATTAAAGCAACTATGTAGAGGCTAAGATGTATGTTTTCAGACAAAGGTAGAAAAGTTTGCCATTTTTCTGACAGGCAGATTTGGCAGTATATTTACATTAGCATGGCAAAGGAAACTGAAGATGGAAATATGCAAGGTAATTATTTGAGTACTCATTTAACATGCATTTTTTAAGCTGTATTTTTCAGAAATACAAGGATTTTTTATGTCTTTTTACAGTTGGCACTTAATTTTTTTTTAAGGCTTTTTAAGGAGACAAGCCAACTAAAAGTGGGATCTTTTCAACATGTTTTTAGCATCAAGTCAGTTGTGTTTGATCTGGGCTCTGACATTTGTGTGTGAGACCTTGGCCTAATTGTTTTACTCCAGTAAACCTCAGTTTCCCCGTGTGTAAAATAGAAAAAATAGTATCACCATTTTATATCAAAATTCTTGATATTAAATGAGGTAATTTATGTAGAATTAGTATATAACAAGGATTCAAACAATTGTATTGTCTATAGCAGAAGCTTATCTTAATATACAAAATATAAACATGTGGAAGTGAAAACAAGTACCAAGTTGAATTGGGATGGTTATTCCCGTTTTCCTCATCTTTTGAATATGGTTACTAGTCAAACATTAAACATTTGTAGAGAAAAGTACTGTTGAGCTTTTAGTTATGTGTCTTAAGCAATTAACTCTCAGTCAATTAAATAATGTAACGGTAATTCATTTTGGAACTAAAACACATGGGCTTAGATTGCCAGCTAACATGTATCTGGAGATGTTAATATATTTTATAAGCAATTTCAATCTTTTGATCTCTTAGTGCAGGCAGGTCATATCTACAGATATAGGAGAAGGAAATGTGAATAAATTTTTCTCATTTGAGAAAAAATTTTTTGAAACCATTAGTATAACATTCATGGAGCCCATGATCCTTGTTCTGTTCAGATAAATGGAAGTGAAACTACTGAATACCTGTTGATAAACTAGTTAATATTTTAGTCTAGTAATTTGACAATCAAATGCTAGTTTTAGTGCCCTTTGTTAGGGTGACCTTACATGAGGAATGAGGACCCAGAAAGATGATCTGCCTTTTACAATTGTCCTGAGAAGTAGTTTGCTCAGTGATCAGAACAGATTCTGAAACCAAACTCTTTGGGTTTGTGTCCTGGTGCCATCTCTTACTAGTTTTAAATGACCTTATGCAAGTTAATGAACCTCTGCCTCATCTATAAAATAAGGCAGAGGGAAATTAAAAATTACTTACTTCATAGGGTTAATGTGAATATTAAAAGAATCATGTGTATAATGCTTAGCCTAACTTCACACAGACACAGAGTAAATGCTAGGTGGGTGTTGTTATCAGCAGTAGTGGTAGTATCCAGTTTTGCAAACAGGCAATATTTTTTAATATATGTTTATTCATGAGAGACAGAGAGAGAGGCAGAGATGCAGAGGGAAAAGCATACTCCCTGGAGGGAGCCAGATCTGGGACTCAAACCCAAGACCCCGGAATGATGCCCTGAGCTGAAGGCAAACACTCAACCACTGAGCCACCCAGGCATCCCAAACATAAGGGATATTATGAGAGAAACTGGCAGAGATTAAAACTCTATTCTAGATAGCTTTGAGTTAAGGAATCATTAAAAGTGTCTGGGAAAAGTTTAATGATCTTAATTATGCTTTAGGATATTTACCTTATAGTCTCTGGTCACAGGTAGTGAGAAGATTGAGATAAAGGTCTTTTGCTTGATAAAGGTGATGACAGGAATGGGAGCATCCACCTTACTGTGTTAGACAGCTACTTTACAACTTGAGAGAAGAGTCGAGATTGGGAAATTGAGTCACTCTGGGGCAGTATAGTATTTCTCCTATAGCTGATGTCTTCTTATGTGATGAGGTATTTCCAGATAAGCAATCTTCTTTAGGCTATTGACCCATAGGGATACAACTTTGTGGAGCATGGACTAGAATAAGTAACAAATTTGGGCTGATCATTTTTCCTTAGGGAAATTAATCTGAACTAATATATTGGCTGAGCTCTGACAGTCCAACAATTCTTTTTTCCCCTAATAATTAAGGGTTTCTGTCAGTATGATGATTGAAGTATAGATGAGTTAATGACATAGAATTTTAAGTACCCTTACTTGATTATTTGCGTTTTGAAAACAATAATCAGAAACTTTCATTTTTGTTCTTTCATTTTAAACACTACTGAGCTTAGGTTGCTCTCCTAGTCACAGTACCTTTTCCTTTATAGCTACAACAAGTGTAAGTTGACAGGGTTACGAATATGAACTTTGTGAAGTCCATCCAGATACCATTTGGAAGACTGTTTCTGATTAAGAAGTGTTCTGGGCTTGTAGTTTTATCAGATTTCCTTCAAATGGAATACACACTAAATATGAAATTCCTTAATGCCTTAGTCTTTAAAATGTAGTCTTCAATATTAGATGAATAAAAAGTGAAGTCAAGACTTTGGATAGATAAAAACATTTTTAAAACCATGAGATTTGGGCAGCCCGGGTGGCTCAGCGGTTTAGTGCCACCTTTGGCCCAGGGTGTGATCCTGGAGTCCCGGGATCGAGTCCCACGTTGGGCTCCCTGCATGGAGCCTGCTTCTCCCTCTGCCTGTGTGTGTGTGTCTCTCTCTCTCTCTCTCTCTCTCTCTGCGTGTGTGTCTTTCATGAATAAATAAAATCTTAAAAAAAAAACATGAGATTTTAGTTATGACTTAATCCAAAGGAAAAGATGAAAAATAATTGACCTTTATTATAGACAAGGACTTAGTAGGGAAAATTCTGTTATCTTAAGTTCAGCCTAATAAAATCTTGAAATGAAGAAGAAGCACTATTGGGTGGGGGAAATGGGTGAAGAGGAGTAGTAGGAGGTACTCTTTCTATAACTGGAATACAAGGTACAGCATAACAAGTACAGTCAGTGGTATTGTAATAGCACAGTACGGTGACAGTAGCTATATTTGTGGTGAGCATAGCATATTGAATATATGCATTTGTATCACTAATACACCTAGACTAAAAATGTGCATCAACTGTAATCAGAAAAAAAAAACACCACTATTTTGATGTTAGTAGAGTTAATTTGTATACTCTTACTCTTCTCAACTCATTTTGAGTACTGAATCAAATAGAGACTTAATAATATCAATATAAATTTGTAGCTATCACAGAGGTATTTGTGGTCCTAGTTTATGTAAGATCTACTTCCTTTGGCATGTTTTTTTTTCCTCATATTTAGTAGACACTTTATACAAGTTTTACGTTTTAAATTCTTTTCCAATGTTCTTTATAATGATAGGCAGTTATTTCACCTGAAGGTAATTTGAGTGAACCTATACAGTATGAAATGTGGGGAATTTACTGTGCTGTTAGGATTTTAATTTTGAAGTTCTTTTTTTTTTTTTTTTAATTTTGAAGTTTAACAGCAAACTTGAGTATGGCATAGATTGCTGACAGGAAATCAGATATGAAGTATTTACTAAAATGGTAGTCTATAAAAACCTATAAGATAGTATTGATGTTTAATACATTGAATTAAATGAAACAATATTCCTAATCCATAAGATCTTATTTTGTAACATTCTAGAGATTATTCAATTATATATATAAGAATGGCCACATTTGGAGGTACTAGAAGTTCTAACTTAAAAATGATCAAGTGAAAAAAAAAAAAATAAATAAATAAAAAATAAAATAAAATAAAAAAAAAAATAAAAAAAAAAATGATCAAGTGATATATAACTTGAAGATATACTACATACACAGCTGCATTTGAGATACTTTGGCAAATATCTCTCAACGTACCTTGAGAGAATGTGTAAATTCATAACATCCTAACCAGATGTTCTCACTGTAAAATAAGAATTGGCAAGAAGAATATACTTGGGTTTAGGTATCTTAATGCTGAAAATCTTTTCCTGTAGGACCGAGGTGATGAATTCACATATACTGGGAGTGGTGGTAAAAATCTTGCTGGTAATAAAAGAATTGGTGCACCGTCGGCTGATCAAACATTAACAAACATGAACAGGTACTCTTTATTAGAGTTTGTAAAGACTAGTTGGGCTTTGTATAAAAGTTTGATTATAGTAATATAATTTGTAAGTTAGACTGTAGGGGAGAATCTTAAATTAAGAGTTAAAAGATCTAAATTTAAAATCCCATTACCTTATTATATAATTGTATGTAAGCATTCTAACTTACGTCTTCATACTGTTTTTTAAATGACATAATTCCCAGTCTTAATATATGTGCTTTGTATTTGAAAACATGTTAAAACATTTGAAGGAAGGGAACCTTAATAACTGAAATTGAGGACAAGGTGGCATATCTACTACCCCATAGGTCAAAGTTATGTTTTACTCAACACAGATTTATCTTTTAAAGTAATAAACTTCTTTTTAAAGGAAACTCACTAGTGAAATACGTTTATTTTTGGGAGCCACATCAGATAACTTAATCAGAACCACGCTCAGGGTGCTTTTAGAATTTATAATACTGTCTTTTAAGTGTTATAAAAGAGAATGCTTAGTTATAAAAGTGACCTTTTCTAAGTAAATACTCATAAAGCATTATGAAAAGAGCCACCTTGTGCAGCTTTGTTCTATAGGAGTATTAATGATATTCCAACTTCATGGAAACAAAAAAAATGACTTCAAAATGTTTTTATATGCATGCTAGTAGCAATAATAAAGTGAACCAGATCATCATATAGCAATGACCATACTATAACTTGTCATATTGATAATTTTTTGATCAATTTCATAAAGTTGAAATTTCTATATCCTATTGTTAAAGGTGTTTCATGGATTATTGAGTAAAAATGAGTATTTTTCTTTCTTGAGTCTAAATCACTCGGTTTTAAGTAGTGTGCCCTTAATTTCTGATTACCGTGTGAAGTAAAGAATATGCCAGTATGATTTCAAGAATTTGTTGCATACCAAATTATATACAGTCTGTTTTTTATGTCTTCCTTCTATATTATTTCTGACAGTAGGATTATTTAACTGAACCAGCAGAGGAGACAGGTCAGATTTGCTGGTGAAAACATTCCTGAGGCAGGAATCCAATCCCTAGCTAGTCTTTTTCTAGCAAAATAGCAGCTCTTCAATAGGAATGATCTTGAAAGTAATTAGAGATATTTTGATGTATTTTTGTCAGTGAAAGTGCAAAAGGGCTTGAATTTGCAAAGGGGCTTTTTCAAGTTGTCAAATCTGAAAATTATATTTATCTTTTAATAATTATTTTGCTTGAATGAAGTTTGTTTACTAGCTACCTGTACTTGTAATATACATGGTAAATATTTTCCAAGCTTTTAAAGAATCAAGTATAACCCTGTGTACCATATGTTATATAATCTTATTAGGAAATAATTGACAAGTAGTAAAAATATTTATATTGAAAGGAAGGTAGTAAATATAAAACACTAACTCCAAACCATTTAGGATTGACTTATCATAAGGACTCTGACATCCATTCAGTAAGTTAATACATGAAAAGCTTTGAGTACGCATTGTGATTGTAAAGACCTCTGGGCAAGGATACCTGTATTTTTTATAAACATGAAAACTGAGATGAAAGACCCTTAGTTCTGACACATATTATACTCTTTCCTAATATATGGTCAAGTTCATTTTTGCTTCTCCACTAAAAGGTAGTTTGGCGGCTGCTTCTTGCTTTGAGAAGTTTGTTCCTATTTCTTCTCAGCTCTTTCATTTATGAAACTGAAGAGGGCAGCAAGGTAACCTGTCCTTCCTTTATCAGAGCAGTTACAAGCAATTGATTGAACTGTAGAGTTATGAAAAAGCCTTGTTTCACCTAGTTTAATCTTCCTGGATTCTTCACATACTTATGTGAAGCTAGAAGTGAGTTATTTATGCCAGTTAGCGGTGACAATCATTCTGAATGAAGGTGCCTGTAAGCACCAAAGTATTCCCCTCATTAATATCAAAAGAGTATTTGTCCTTTTCCTAGCTCTTTGAGATGAAGCATGTATATCTTAATAGGTATTACATTAATAAGATGGAATACTAGCCCTAGAAGGTTGGCTACATTTTCTTCTACCTCTGAGAGATTTTAATGGATCTCCCTTTGAGATGAAAAAGATAACTTGGTAAACTTTAACTATTTGACCACATTTATAAGACTTCTTTTTTTTTTTTTTTTTTTTTTTAACAAAACACTTCATTTACTTTAACAATATAACTGATCAAGAGATTTGAGTAGATTAGACATTTGGTCATGAGGCCTTTTTTTGTGTTTTTGTTTTGTTTTTTTGGTTTTGGGTGTTTGTTTTGTTTTTTTAGCCTTCATAAAAAGAATTATACCTTGAAAAAGTACTTTGTATCATATCTGAATTTACCAAATTCGGGGTGTGTGTGTGTGTGTGTGTGTATTTTAATCTTATATGTTCTCAGTAGTTTCTTTTCACTGAAGTTAGGAAGTAGATATCTGAGAAGAAGAAAATAATTTCTAGTTTGGTGGGGGTTTTTTGTTTTGTTTTTTGGGTTTTTTTTTTTTTGTTGTTGCTGTTTTTGTTTTTTGGCAGGACTAAGTTCTCCCAAGAAAGGTCTTCTAACATAACCTTACTGATTAATTACTAAGTGAGTACACATACTAAGGAAGCTTCAAATAAATCAGGCACTTTGCCCTCAGTGTTCCTCCTTGTTCATGTGTCATTGTAAAAATAGTGATCTGGAGGAGCCAAAAATCTTTATCGTCATGACTTAATACAGGCATTTGAATGCTTCAGTTTTATTTAAACTTTTTACTGGAAGTCTTTTTAAACGATACTCTCATATTAAATTTGTTCTTTAATAGCTTCTAAACATTAAGGAATCTCTCTCGTCTGGAATGTGGAAAGTAGACTTAGAAAGGTCATTTGTACCTTGCTGACAAATTTATTTTCCTGAATTTCTTTCTACATTATTCCAGCAATTTACCTCACTCCCTTATCAAAAATAAATACTACAACAATCACTTGCTTTAGTTTTCCAACTTTCTCCCTTCCCTCAACAAACGTTATTTTTAAAAAATTCCATGTATTTCTAGTTGTTTTCTATTATACGTGGCACAGATGTTATTACTTTCAGAAGAACCCTACAGGCTATCTGAGAACCAATCCCCTGGCTTGGGGGTGACATCAGAAAACTGATTTGTCTTCTCTGCTGGTGGGGGAAAGCATAATCCTATTATCTGGAATAATATGGAAAGAATCATAGAATCTTAACCATCAGGTAAGGCATAATTCACCTTTTAATTGAGCTAATAATGCGATTATATACTTAAAGATTACTTGGTATAAAGACTTTGTTTTATTTTTTTAGGGCATTGGCCCTAAACTGTGATGCTCCATTGGATGATAAAATTGGAGCAGAGTCTCGGAATTGGAGAGCTGGTAAGCCAGTCAGAGTGATACGCAGTTTTAAAGGGAGGAAGATCAGCAAATATGCTCCTGAAGAAGGCAACAGATATGATGGCATTTATAAGGTGCTCTATCTGGCATGACATCTTGTTCGTCATTCTTCCTGGGCTTTCAAGACAGGGTTGCCATGGGGAACTACTCTACTGGGGTGGGCTAAAGGAAACGGTAGATCACCTTAGTTGGTATTTCTACTTTTTCTAGAAATGTAACAGATGCACAAAGTGAGCCTCCTAACTTTGATGCTTTTCCCTTAATGCTTATTTGAAATCTGTAAGGGCAGAGTTAAATTTGGGGTTACAAGTATATATTCTCTATGATAAAACTGTTTGCATAATGTGGCCGTTGTAGATACTGATTCTTTACATCTTTATAATTATTTTAATTGTAATAGATTTCAAAGCCAAGCATGTTACAGTTTGTAAAATAGGTTGTTTTCTTTGTTTAAAAAACAGAAGCATTTACTGCCACCATTTTTATCTACTGTTATGCAAGATTCTATTAGCATAATCCTGTTAATATTTCAAATTTATAGCAATGTGTACTTAAATGGAAACTATCTTAATTAGGAAATAAAGTCAAAGCAATGTTTTAGTGCTTTGAAAAAAAAATATCTTTTATTTACTATTCCTATAGCAAAGCAAGTATCTTTTGAAGTTGCATTTAGTTCAGTCAAGTGTAAACTAATAATACATTATGAATAAGCTTAAATATTAAATCTCAGACTACAAAATACTATGATTTAGGTGGTGAAATACTGGCCAGAGATTTCATCAAGCCATGGATTCTTGGTTTGGCGCTACCTTTTAAGAAGAGATGATGTTGAACCTGCTCCTTGGACCTCAGAAGGAATAGAACGGTCAAGGAGACTTTGTCTACGTTTACAGGTTAGATTACATTTGTCTAGGCTACTTGTATGTTCACAAAAACGCATACCTCTGTAGTATCTTTGTGCCTTAACACTGGATACAACTCACAGCAATCAATCAGTAGACTGTAAGGGGTGAGGAATGAAATCATGCAAGTATGCAGGAGGAAAACAAGCAAAAAGGTAGCATTCTCGGTGTCAAGACTCCCCTAAGACCAACCATTGTGCTTGGGAAAACCTGGGCCTTTAATGAAAAGTAAAATATTTCCAATTCAATTTGGAAATGACTTGAACAATGAGGGAGATGGGGTACATAAAATTTACATAAAGGAGGCCTTAAGAAGGGACATGTATTCTAGAGGGCACGGGGTATGTTTCTGGTAGGGGAACGGGGAGGTGGCTTGAAAGAGTGGTCTGCTTCCTACCCTTCTCACTTTTCCTCACCCCTTTTTTCTCTTCCCCCTCAAAGCTGCTTCCCTGTCCTGTCACCACCTTTAGTGCTTTGCCTTTTTTTTCCCCTTTGCCCATGTTCAGCTGTTAACCCATATAAGACTTTGTTGGTTTTGTGTGCATAATGGATGGTATGGCTACATTCCCCATCCACTGCCTATGCACCCTAGACTGTCCCTGACACTGACTTCAGAGCATGGTTTGAGTTCATCCTCCATCATTCCCCATTGTTGTGCTTCCTGTAAAGACTACCAGCTTTTCATTTCCCCTGGCTCTGCCCACACTGCATGTGTAGGGGCTGAACTATGGGCAAGTGTCTGACCACCCAGGCAGGTGAGTGTGTGTTTTCTAGTGCAAGTCTGTCTGTTTTTGTTTTCTTTTTAAACTTGAAGAATTAATTGTTTCATTAATTAAATGAGACCCATCAGCTGCTAAAATAACTGCCAAAATAATTCTTTTTATAACTTATTAAATCCATTTTCAAAAGATTTTTTTAGATTCATTGTTCAGCAGAGCAATGTTCTAGAAAGGTTAGATGTGAAACTGTAAGCAGAAGCATGTAAGCCCATCTACTGTGATAATAATGTTGATGGGGCCTGAAACATGTTAAGCTTTAAATATCAGGGTTATCTACAAAGCATGTCCCCCCCCCCCCCCCGCCAAAAAAACGGGTATCCAATAAAACACAAATAGGTAGAATTTATTCCTTAAAATCTGACCTTTAGCTGATAAAGAATTCAGTAATTTAGTGGCTTTAGGTCTTTTAAAAGCCCCATTTCCCCTCTTATTTTGGGAGATAAGAAATTTGGCCCTTAATGTTGGGAGGGTGGGAGTTGTTTTCTTTTTTAAAGATTGGATCCACAACTGAGTGTAATACCATCTGTATGAGGACTATCCTGTGCTCTCTGGTTGATCTCTTCACTTTATATCTAGATTCTTCTCTTAAACTTTTTAAGCCACTTAGGCAAATCTGCTGAAAACTTGTGTTTCTTTTAGAGCTGAAACTAAGATCATTATTTTATGAAATGGAATATCTTAACAGTCAAAACTACATGGTCTTACACTGAATTGGGGATATTGATGGTCTTCTGTCCTTTAAATGTCTGTTTCCTATATATAAAAGTCAGTTTAGGAAAAATATACTCTTACCCCTCCCCTTTTTAATTTCTCAGCAGCATCTAGAAACCACCCCGTTCTCTGTGAAGCTTAAATCTATATTGTACTTTTCCCCCCACCTCAGTATCCAGTAGGTTACCCTTCAGATAAGGAAGGGAAGAAGACTAAAGGACAGTCAAAGAAGCAGGCCAGTGAGGCCTCGAAAAGGCCGTCTACAGATGGTAGGTAATGATTGTGAACATAAATACTGTAAAACATATTTACTGATAAAAATATTAAGACAATAAATTGAGAAACTCATAAGAAATTAAACATTACTGGTGCCAGTTAACTCTTTGATCTCATAGTTCTGCTTGGAACCACTCATAAGTCTGCTTATGTATTTTTAAATAAATTTAGGTGATTGTCCAAGTGCCTCCAAAGTGTTAAAAACATCAGATTCAGCAGAAGCAGTTGAGGCTTTCCAACTAACCCCTCAACAACAGCATCTAATTAGAGAAGATCACCAAAACCAGAAGCTATGGGATGAAGTGCTTGCATCTCTTGTGGAAGGTCCAGTATGTAAAGGTTTTTTTAATAATGTAATATTAACAAATAGTGAAAATTAATATCCTTACAAGTCAGTCAAAACTTCGTTTTTATGTAATCATCTCATCCAGGGCCACTACCTTTCAGAAATAATCTAAAGTAAAACTTTTAAGTGCTTTTTAATTGATTTTAGGCCTCTTAGTTTGTTGGTTTGACCTCTCTGTGCCTGAACCTAATCATTTATGTTGAAGGCACCTTTCATGGGAAGAATTTTAAGTTTGTATAGCACACTTAATTTAAAACTCATCAGGAAATTTTTTGCTGTAGTTCAAAGTTATCTGATGGTGTAAGTCTTAAGCAATTCACATGCTTAACCTGGTAGTAACAAAAAACAAAAAAATAATGTTGATTTATTTAAATACTTTATGTTTTGGATTTTTTTCCCACTTTTTGGTAGTCATGAAATTTTAAAGAGAAAAGAAATTAAAATTGATGTGTGGATTTTGTTTTGTTAAGCAGTATTATGCAAATGCTTATCAAATCCTAGAAGCTGGAATTTTCAAATGTGAATTGTCTATTCCTTCTTGGTTCACTTTTATTAGGTCTTTAATTATGCTTGAAGTTGGAATATTCCATTTTATTAGATAGCAACCCGTTGCTAGGTGTAATATAGTTACTTTTCTGGGTTTGTTCCCTGTGTGCAACTATTGTGAGTGAGCTTTAGCCTCCTCTTGAATTTTTATCCTGTCATCTTCTAGTAATTTCTTTCCAATGTTCCCTTTATTTCTGTCTGTGCAATACAGAACTTCTCATGTGTCTGAAATGGGGTTAGTTCTCTCTCTGTCTAAATTTAAAGAGAACTCTGTTTTTGTGTGGCTTTTTATTTGAGAAATAGTCACCAGTATTAAGGAAGAACGTTCCCCAGTACAATTTTTAAACATTTGTATATTCATTTCAAATATATATTTATATATTCATATAAAATATATGCTTTTTTTAAGATTTTACTTTTAAGCAATCTCTACACCCAGCATGGGGCTTAAACTCAGAACCCCAAGATTGGGATGCCTGGGTGGCTCAGCAGGTAAGCATCTGCCTTCAGTTCAGGGCATGATCCCAGAGTCTCACATCAGGGTCTCCTTGAGGAGCCTGCTTCTCCCTCTGCCTCTCTGTGTCTCTCATGAATAAATAAATAAAATCTTTAAAAAAAAAAAAAAACCCAAGATCAAGAGTCACATGCTCTACCAGCTGAGCCAGATTTAGCCAGGT
Organism: Vulpes lagopus; assembly: GCF_018345385.1. NCBI lineage: Eukaryota > Metazoa > Chordata > Mammalia > Carnivora > Canidae > Vulpes > Vulpes lagopus. The sequence goes on along the minus strand of NC_054830.1, from coordinate 105,034,532 downwards.
GCCCCTATTTATTCATTTTATTTTATGTATGTATTTATTTCTGAGTAATCTCTACCCCTACCATGGGGCTCAACTCACAACACCAGTATCAAGAGGCTCATGCTCTACAGACCGAGGCAGCCAGCCAGGTGCCCCTAATTTTTAAGCTTTTAGAGATATATCAAATACCTTTTTTTTTTTTTTTTAAAGGAGAGCACCATGGGTGGTGTTGTGAGGATAGAGAGATAGAATCTTAAGTAGGCTCCACAGCCAGTAGGGGGAGCCTGATGCAGGCTCAAGTCTCACAACCCTGAGATCATGACCCGAGCTGACATCTAGAGTCAGATGCTTGACTGACTGAGCTACCCAGGCACATCATACCCTTCAAATAGTCTTTAGATTTATATTGGAGTCATCATTTCCTTTACTTATAAAAGTGAAATGTTGGATTATTCTTGGTAAATGAGACTTACATGCTTGGAGGACAGAAGGAAATTAATTTAGTTCTATGTGAAGTGTTAACTTGCTTTTAGCCAAGAGACCCAGGCATAATGAGAATCTGATTCTGGTAAGTCATTTTCACTTAGAGAAGGCAAGATACAGCCAACAGTTGTTGACCATAGTCTAATTATTCTGATTGGAGAGGATACAGCTGGTTAGGGATAACTCAGGTGAGTTCCAGCTCCTTTGTAGGCAAGAGACAAAGTAGTAGATATAGGTGAAGGAAAAGGCCACATAAGTGTACTGGGAAGTTCTTTGGCACATCTGTTGACTGGATTGGACATGTGTATTTGGGCTTCGGTGTGAGACTTTTAATATGTATATCTTGTTTATCAATTAAAAAAATTATTGAAGTAATTATATCCTGTGAGACTTGGCAAACGTATGCAAATCAACACTTGTCAACTCTTCTTTCACTGTTATTTTTATATGAAATAGTCACCAGGTGACAGTTTTCAAACCACCAAAAAAAAGACAAAATACTCTGTAGGCTGTCCACTATTGGCAGGATCTTACTGCCTGAGATGATTGTGACCTTGCTACTAGTAGTTATTCTGGATGTTTATATACTATTGTCGTGGGCAGATTTTATGATTTTATAACCAGGAACACATTCATTAAACCAGGAAACTTCAAGTATTAGCTAATGGTGACTTTTAAATAAATGCATATATTTTATATGCTACCCTCTCAGGCCCAAACTGCTTGAGCTACAATGACCTCTGTGCTATATAAATACCGGTTCCTGCTCCTAAGCCATTATACCTATTCTGCTTCTCTACACCTTCTTGTGGCTCACTCCTTCATTCCTGTAAGTCTATGCAAAATACTAGTCCTCAGAGAAGCCTTCCCTGACTACCCTTTCAGAAACAGCCACTCTTTACTCATGCTTTAATTTACTTTGTTTGCTCAGTTACTACAATCTGAAATTGATTTTTTTCGTCTGCTTACTGAAAGGTATATAAAGTTCCATGAAAATACAGACTTTGCATTTTTATCACCACTACACAGATGAGTACTTGACACATTGTAGGAACTCATAATATTTGTAATACATGTTAGAGATATCATGGAGATACCAGAGAAATTATCAGTCATTAACAAAGTAGTGTGTCATGGAGAAGGGTACCTGGTATTAAAGTTTGAGTTTTTTTCCATATCTCCTCTAAATGGTATATTCTTTCAGTGTGTTGTGTAATACTTTGTTGATAATTTATATAGTGTTCATAAATAAGTTCCAAGGTAAAACTTAGAAATGAGATCTTTGATTTAATTTTTGCCTGAAATTCTTGGACATTCTGCTTTTTTATTGACCAAAAAAACAGACATAAAATATATTCTTGTGAGGATCCCTGAGTGGCTCAGCAGTTTAGCGCCTGCCTTCGGCCCAGGGTGTGATCCTGGAGTCCCGAGATCGAGTCCCACGTCAGGCTCCCTACGTGGAACCTGCTTCTCTCTCTGCCTGTTTCTCTGCCTGTCTCTCTCTCTCCCCCCCACTTCTCATGAATAAATAAAATCTTAAAAAAAAAAAATAATATATATATATATATATATATATGTATATATATATTCTTGTACTACCCAAAATAACTGAATGGAAGATTAGCATGTGACTATTCAAAAAAACTACTTATCATTCTAGTTTAAAAGAAACAATTGGGTAAAATGGAACAGTAATGGCTTTTGATGAGCATAAAAGTACCTACCCATTTGATCATCTTTGCTTTAGATGGCTCTGACTTTTTTTTTAAGATTTATTTATTTGGGGAGATCCCTGGGTGGCTCAGCGGTTTGGTGCCTGCCTTCGGCCCAGGGCGTGATCCTGGCATCCCAGGATCTAGTCCCACGTCGGGCTCCTCGCATGGAGCCTGCTTCTCCCTCTGCCTTTGTCTCTGCTTCTCTGTGTGTGTGTGTCTCTCATGAATAAATGAATAAAATCTTTAAAAAAAAAAAAAGATTTGAGAGAGAGAGAGAGCGTGAGCACATGGGAGAGCCACAGGGTGAGACAGAGGGAGAGAGAAGCTTTAGCAGACTTCTTGATGTGCTCAGAGCCTGATATGGGGCTTGAGCTCAAGACCCTGAGATGATAACCTGAACTGAAACCAACTATGCCACCCAGGGGCCCCAAGATGGCTCTACTAGACTTTATAATTTAGTCCCAGTTTGAATAAAGATTGGCATTAGGAAAATATGGGATTTTTTAATATTTGAGGCAACATACCACAGAAGATAATCCTATGAAAATAAATGTTGATTCTTCACAAAGCATTAGATACAGAGTATTAGTACTTTTATTTTTTTAGCTTAAAAAATATTAAAGTAGGGCAGCCCAGGTGGCTCAGTGATTTAGTGCTGCCTTCAGCCCAGGGCGCAATCCTGGAGACCCGGGATCAAGTCCCACGTCGGGTTCCCTGCATGGAGCCGGCTTCTCCCTCTGCTTGTGTCTCTGCCTCTCTCTCTCTCTCTCTCTGTGTCTCTCATGAATAAATAAATAAAATCTTAAAAAATATATATTGAAGTATGATAACAGCAAAAGACTGAATAAATAATATATGTTCACATACTAGAATACACCAGTGTTTTTTGAAAAAAGATCTGTATGTGCTGACTTTGAGACAAGCTGTCCATGGTTGTTTTTTTTTTTTTTCAGGTTTTTATTTAAATTCCAGTTTATTAACATATGTCTGTGATTGTTTTAAAGGGGATAATAGTCATCTCTGGAATGTGAGGTTTAAGGGGAACGTTCACTTTTTCTCTTTTTTTTTTTTTTTTTTAAAGGAATCCAACTTGGTTTCCTTTTTATTTTTTATTTTTTTTATTTTTTATTTTCTTGAGAGAGAGAGAAAGGCAGAGACATAGGCAGAGAGAAGCAGGCTCCATGCACCGGGAGCCCGATGTGGGATTCGATCCCGGGTCTCCAGGATCGCGCCCTGGGCTAAAGGCAGGCGCCAAACCGCTGCGCCACCCAGGGATCCGGGAACGTTCACTTTTTAATGCTGTATATTTTGACTTTGCACCTTTTCCAATCCAATTCTAAGGTTTAAAACTAAGTGTATATCTTAATAGAATGAATAGAGTTTCTTCAATTTTATTTTATATGTTTGCTTATGGTTATCATCATTTTTTTAATAGAAAATGTATTATAGTGACAAAGACATTTTTTCCCTAATTACTTAAAATCTTATTACTATTTTATGAAATGCTAATAACCCTTTTTTCTTCCCCTTGGGTATCATTCTAGAATTTTCTGAAAAAATTGGAACAATCTTTTATGTGTGTCTGCTGCCAGGAGCTAGTTTACCAGCCAGTGACAACAGACTGCCTCCATAATGTCTGTAAAGTAAGTAGATTTCTTTCTCATTTTCCCTTGTTAGGACGAGAAAGCATACACTAACCCCCAAACATGTTTTTAGCATGTAAAGCATATTTCTGTGCAGCAGAACAGTTGTGGAACCTTGTCAGTTAAGAATTAATTCATTACATTTTGGTGGCAATGTTTGTTTTAGTTCTGCAGTAATAGTCGAATATGTATAGTTGGGGTATGTTATCATGTTTGTAGTTATTGAGAAGAGGTTGAAATGGAGAAGAAAGTGTGGTGTCATTGCTGTTTTTTACGTTATAGCTTATATAGGTTTCCTATATTATAATGCAAACTGAAATAATTGCATCCACTTAATGGAATCCAAAACAGATGCTGTCTGGCAGCATGCCCAGAGGAGTTGAATATTATATTATTAGTGTGGTGTGAAGGGAAAAACTGAGTTTTATTCAAACCACAGATGGAGTCCTGCTCTACTGCTCAGTGGTTATGTGCCCTGACCTAACTTCTGAACTTTAGTTTCTTTACTAAAATGGAAGTAAACCCTCCGCATACATGTTTGTGCCTGACCTATATATTCTGGAAGATACGTTCTACGTTGGTGATTTGATGAAATGTATAACTTAGTTCTGAGCAAGGGAATCCTAAATTTTTTTTAGGTGTTCTATCATGAAAGAACAGGATTAAAATCCAACCTGGAAGATCAAGGTAGTGGAAACCATACATGAATTCTAACACTCTCATTTTATTGGATGAGGAAAAATGAAAGCACACAAAAGTTGGTCATTTACCAAAAGTCTCACCATGTGTGCTAGAAGTAGAACTTGAATCTGTGTTTGTAGACAAGTTTTCACAGTGCAGATTCATCCTAAGTTTCTAGTTCCTATTTAAAAGTATAAATCATTGACTTTTCTACATACTATTACTCTGATGAAATTGGGTATGTTCTTGTGTTTTTGGTTTTGCCTTAGGATTGCTTACAGCGCTCCTTTAAGGCTCAAGTTTTCTCCTGCCCTGCTTGCCGACATGATCTGGGCCAGAATTATCTCATGATTCCCAATGAGATTCTGCAGACTCTACTTGACCTTTTCTTCCCTGGCTACAGCAAAGGACGATGATTTGTCTACTTCTACTGTGTTGCTCTTGATGGCTTTTTGGACAATAAGGAATCTAAAATGGTTGGGGGGAGCGGGGAGGGTGGAAGCGCAATGGTGGACCATATCTCTCACGTTCTGAAGCAGCTAATCCTCTTTCCTACATAGCCATTATGTTGTTTGTGTAGTAAGAGGCCCATTTCTCAACTGTCTTTTAAATATCAAAAGGTAGTTCCTGTCAGTAACAACTAGTTTTAAATGAGTAAGAAGTCAAAGCCTCAGCTCTAGTTGATATCCAAGTTATGATTTATTTTGCAACTACCTCAGGACAGAAAAGACTTATGGGGATTTTTTAAATCATTGAGTAATTAGTTAAATGAAATTTTAGCTACGCACTGCCTCCCAAATATTAGTTGTGCCTGGTTCGTGTAATTTGATTTTACAGAAAAGGAAATGACACTCAAGATCTTTGGAACGCAGCTTCTGTATTGTGCATAATACACATTATGTATTTTTAATGTCTTCTTCCATTACAATGTGTTTTGCAAGGACAGGTTCATTTTTTAGCCCATTTTGTGAGCGCCATTGTGCTTTTTTCTGGTGTTTTATGCAAGTTGACTACTAATGACTAATGAGAACAATATGAATGCATTGTTGCTGCATTAGTGTAATGTGGTGTGGTTTTGCACTTACAAGAGGTATTCAGATGCTCTAGTTGTAAATGTTCATGAAAGCCTGTTCTGTACTAGTCAAACTGCTTTTAGTGAGTCTCACCAGTGGTTTTACATCTGCAGAGCATTGAGGGCTGGGCTGACTTTTGAGAGGACTGAAATTGCTTCATATTGTGACCCTAAATTTTATATTCACTATATTCCCTAAAGTATACCTTAATAAATATTTTATGACCAGAAAAATAACTCATCTTGCTTCATTTATGTACATTTGTCTGGCTAATAGTGCATATTTTTAAGAATTAATCACAGAATATTTCATATATATACATATATTTTTTTAAGATTTTATTTACTTATTCATGAGAGACAGAGGCCAGAGAGACATAGGCAGAGGGAGAAGTAGGCTCCTCAGAGGAAGCCTGATGTGGGACTCAGCCCTGAACTGAAGGCAGATGCTCAACTACTGAGCCACTCATGTGTTTCTCATTTTATATTTCAAAACAGACATTTTCTGGGCAGCCTGGGTGACTCAGCGGTTTAGCACCACCTTCAGTCCAGGGCATAGTCCTAGAGACCCGGGATCGAGTCCCGCATCAGGCTCCCTGCATGGAGCTTGCTTCTCCCTCTGCCTGTGTCTCTGCCTCTCTCTCTCTGTGTGTGTCTCATGAATCAATAAATAAAATCTTAAAAAAAAAAAAAAAAAGATTTTATTCGAGAGGGAGGGAGAACAAGCAAGCAAGAGCACAAAAGCAAGGGGAGGGAGAAGCACATTCCCCACTGAGCAGGCAGTCTGACATGGGACTCCCATCACAGGATACTGGGATCATGATCTGAGCTGAAGGCAGAGGCTTAACCAACTGAGCCAGCCAGATGCCCCAAGGAATTGAACTTTTTAAATGGCTTTTTAATAATTTGGAACTAGAACTTCCACTGTGTTCAAACTAAATTTTATTAATCTAAATCAGTTGAGTACAAGCTATTGATAAATTGGCTGTGGTGTGGTAGGCAACCTCTAAGATGGTCCCCAATGATCTCCAGCACCTCATCTTCATTCCTGTAGTAATCTCTTCCCATTGAGTGTGAGCTGGACTTTTTTTATATTTTTTTTTAAGATTTATTTATTTTAGAGGGAGCATGGTGGGAGAAGGGGAAAGAGTCTTAAGCAAACTCCACACTGAGCATAGAGCACCCCTGGACTTACTCTGGTAAATGAATAGGATGTAGCCAAAGTGATAGGATGTCACTTCCAAAGTTAGGTTAAAATTAATGTGTTTTCCACTTTATTCACTCAGAGAAGCTACCTATGTTTTGAGCTACCTTATGGAGAGGCCCATATGGCAAGAGACTTTGTCTCAAACCAACAGCCAGTAAGATCCTAAAGCTACAGGAGGGAGCTTAGAAGTAGATTCTCTGGGATCCCTGGGTGGCTCAGCAGTTAAGCCCCTGCCTTTGGCCCCATGATCCTGGGGACCGGGGATCGAGTCCCACATTGGGCTTCCTGCATGGAGCCTGCTTCTCTCTCTGCCTCCCCCTCTCCCTCTCTCTGTGTGTCTCATGAATGAATAAATAAAATCTTAAAAAAAAAAAAGATTCTCCCCCAGATGAGCCACCCAGGTGCCCCTGGATCACTCTTCCACCATACACAAAAATTAATTCAAAATGGATGACCTAAATGTAAGACAGAAATCCATCAAAATCCTACAGAATACAGGCAGCAACCTCTTTGACCTTGACCAGAGCAACTTCCGTCTCCAGAGGTAAGGGAAACAAAAGCAAAAATGAACTATTGGGACTTCATCAGGATAAAACTTTTGCATAGCAAAGGAAAAAGTCAACAAAACTAAAAGGCAACTTACAGAATGAGAAAAGATATTTGCAAATGACTTATCAGATAAAAGGCTAGTATCTAAAATCATAGAGCTTATCAAACTCAACACCCCCCCAAAAAAAAAATCCACTCAAGAAATGGGCATCAGACATGAACAGACATTTCTCCAAAGACCTACAAATGGCTAAGAAACGCATGAAAACTCAGCATCACTGTTTATTAGGGAAGTGCAAATAAAAACTACAATGAGACATCACCTCACACCTGTCAAAATAGCTAAAATTGACACAAGAAACAATAGGTATTTATGAGGATGTAGGAAAAGGGGAACAACCTTCTTGGCACTATTGGTGGGAATGTAAACTGGTGCAGCCACTCTGGAAAATATGGAGGATCCTCAAAGCTAAAAGTAGAAATATCCTATGATCTAGCAATTGCCTTACTAGATATTTATCCAAAGGCTACAAGAATTGTGATTTAGAGGGGCACCTGCACCTCAATGTTTATAGCAGCAATGTCCACAATAGCCAAATTATGGAAAGAGCACAAATGTCCACTGACAGATGAATGGATAAACACGATGTGCGTGGGGATGTGTGTATATACATATACGTGTAAACACATTTAAATCAAATATATATATATACACACAGTATATGCATATATATACACATATATCAAAAATGAAATCTTGCCATTTGCAACAATGTGGATTGAACTAGAGGGTATTATGCATAAGCAAAATAAGTTAGTGGAAAAATACAATTTCACTTGTGGAATTTAAGAAACAAAAAAGATGAACATACAGGAAGGGAAAATAAGATGAAAACAGGCAAACCATAAAAGACTCATAACTATAGGAAACAAACAGGGTGGCTGGAGGAATGGGGTAATTGGGTGATGGGCCTAAGGAGAGCACTTGATGTGATGAGCACTAGGTATTATATGCAACTGATGAATCATAAAATGCTATCTCCCAAACTAATAATACCCTATATGTTAACTAGAATTTAAATAAAATCTAAAAATAATGTGCCCCAGTTGAGGGCTGCCTGGGTGGCTAAGTGTCCAACTCTTGATTTCTGCTCAGGTCAAGATCTCAGGGTGGTGGGATCAAGGTGCACCTTAGGCTCCACACTCAGCAGGAAGTCTGCTTGAGATTCTCTACCTCTACCTCTGCCCCTTCCCCACCCACATGCTAGCTCTCAAACACTCTCTAAACAAATCTTTTTAAAAAAATAAAGTGTTCCAGTTTGGGTAAGATCATATTGATAGACTCCATTAAGGTCTCTAGCAACCTGTGTGGGATCAGCACCAAGTTGGGCTCCATGCTTGGCAGGGAATCTGCTTGTGTTTCCCTCTGCCTCTGCCTCTCCTCTCCAAACTCTCTCTCTCTCTTATATATATATTTTGCCTGGAAATGGTCTCCAAGCAACTTCTAATTAGATCTCTACCAGACACTAGGAAAAGTTTGAGGTTTGCTTTACTTCTCACATACATCCATTGTTCACTCTGTTTGTGTGGAAGATCATGGACTATGTTGCTGAGATGCTTTACTTAGAATTTGCCTAATTGGTGTCTAATAAGAAACCATAGTAAAATTTGCATGAGTTTTTGAGCTAATTTGCAGCCGCCACTAAAGTTACCTATTTTCCCCTACATAGACTGTTTTAATTTGGGTCCCAGATATTTCTCTACCAAAAATACTCACAAACACATATGATCTTAACAAATCTATAAGTCCTTATAAAATACTTCAGTTTTATAGAGTATAATACTCCTAACTCACTTTCACTTTTTATTTTAAATTAATTATACACTGATAAGTTCCAATAGTGGTACAGTTCTGTACTCTTCACTTAGCTTTACCTCAATGATAGCATTTATATAACCATAATAAGCTTTCAAAACCAGGAATTTGACACCGATACAATAATATTAACTATATCTTACTCAAATTTCACTAGTTTTGACCTGAACTCATTTAGACAAATCTATAGAGACTTGTCTATGTATACAGATGTAACGGTCACAATAAATATACTTCAATGTTCCATCATTACCAAAAAAATTGCTTCATGCTACCCGCTAAATATTCACACCCTCCCATTAAACCTAACTCTTGACCACCATTAATCTGTTCTCCATAAATATAATCTTGTCATTTCAAGAATGTTAAGTAAATAGAAATATACAGTATGTAACTTTCTGAGATTGGCATTTTTCCCCATAGTATGAAGTCATTGCATAAATCAATAGCTTAATATTACTGAGTAGTATTTAGTTTTATCTTCTATTAACTGATCAAAGGACTTTTGGGTTGTTTCTAGTTTTTGCCTATAAAAAACAAAAAAACATGTAAATGTAAGTTTTCATTTCTCTAGGATACGTTCTTGGCAGCACAGTTCTGGGTTGTGATACATGTATGTTTCACTTTATAAGAAACTGCTAAACAGTGATGCCTGGGTGGCTCAGCAGTTGAGCATCTGCTTTCGGCTCAGGGCATGATCCTGGAGTCCCAGGATCTATCCTACATCGGGCTCCCTATGAGGAGCCTGCTTCTCCCTCTGCCAGTGTCTCTCCCATTCTCTCTCCCTGTGTCTCTCCTGAATAAATAAATAATTCTTAAAGAAAAAAAAAAAAACCTGCTAAACAGGTTTCCAGCTGTACCGTTTTTTATTCCTGAGAGAATCCAGTTGCTCTATGTTCTTGTCAGTACTTGTTATTGTCAATTTTTTTAGCCATTCTAATAGATGTGTCGGAGTATCTCATCATGGCTTTATTTTACATCTCCCTAATGGCTAATGATTTAATCAGTCTTTCATGTGCTTATTTGCCATCCTGTGTATTCATGAAGTGTCTAAGCATTTTGCCTGTTTTCTAACTGGATTGTCCCTGCTGTTTGTTTAGAATTCTTAATATATTCTGAGTACTAGTCTTTTGTCAAATATGTGATTTGTAAAATACTTCTTCCCAGTCTGTGACTTATGTTTTCATTCGTAACAATGTTTCTCAGAGGAAAGCATGGGTGTCTCAGTGGTTGAGCATCTGCCTTTGTCTCAGGTCATGATCCTGGGGTCCTGGGATCGAATTCTGTATCAGGCTCCCTGCGAAGACCCTGTTTCTCCCTATGCCTAGGTCTCTGCCTCTCTCTCTCTGTCTCATGAATAATTTTTTTTTAAAGTGTTTCTCAGAGAAAACGGTTATAATTTTTATTAAGTCTAATTTATGAATCTTTTATTTCATGGGTAATGTTTCTAGGGTTAAACAACTTTTAAAACTCTAGAGGAACATTGTTTATCACATTTACCCAGATATTTTCCCCTTACATTGTTCTTTCCAAGCTTAATTTTCCACTTTTCTGTTATTTCCCTTATGCATGAAGAACTTACTATAGAATTCTTATAGATCAGATCATCTGATGACACCTTCTCTTTATTTTCCTTCATCCAAGAATGTCTATTTCACTTTTACTCCTGAGAGATTTTCACAGGATATGGAATTCTGATTAGCATTTCTAGCACTTGAAAATATCTTGCCATTTTCTTCTGGCCTTCATGGTTTCTGGTAAAAAATCTGCTGTTGATTGATATTGCATTACCTTGTGGGTAATGTGTTGTTTTTCTCTGGCCTCATTCAAGATTTGTCTTTAACTTTAGGAAATTTGACTATGATACAGTTGAGCATAAGTTTCTTTGGGTTTATCCTGCTTTGGGTTCACTTTCTGTCAAATTTAGAAAGTTTCTAGCCATTTTTTCTTCCAATAGGGTTTCAGCTCTGTACTATTCTTCTGGAACTACAGTAACATAAATGATACTTCTTTTGCTATTGTCCCACAAGTCTCTGAAACTCTGTTTTACTCCACTTATATTCTGTGTTCAGATTAGATAATTTTTAATGATCCATCTTCAGGTTCACTAATTCTTTCCTCTGTAGATGACAGAGGAAATCAGTAAGTTTTGTGTTTTGTTTTGCTCTGTCATTATATTTTTTAGTTCTAAGATTTATGTTTGGGTCTTCTGTATTATCTCCTGTTCAAATTGGGATTTTTCTGGTTCTTGATGAGTAATTTTGCATTGTATCCTGGACACTTGAGTATTATGAAACTCTTATCCCTATTTAAATCTTCTATTTTATAAGACAGTCAAACCATTTAGGTTCAGAATGCATATCCTGTCTAACTTATGTGAGTTCATTGTCAGTTTAATTTTCTAAGCCTCTGCATTGCTAGTCCAGTTTGCTGTATTATGGTCAATTTTATGTATGCTCTGCTTGAGGAACTCCCCAAGACTTCATATACAGATTTAAAGGAACCCTTTCTCCAGCTCCCTTCTCTCTGTAATCCTCCCTCAGTCACCAACTGAGATGGTTAAGATGCTGCCTCTTTGCAGCTGGTCATTCAGGGTAGGGCAGGGATGGTCTGCAAGGCTCCTTCCCATAGGCCTGGCCACATCAGTGACTGAGGGGCTGGGTGTTCACCAGGAGTGGGACAGGTAAAATCAAATGAGTTTTTCCTATAGGTCACCCTTTTCCCATTCCTTTGGCTTTTTTTGAAAGCACATTTTTGGGGGTGTGGGGGCAGCAGGAGGGTGTTGGGGCAGCAGATGTTTTTAGGTTGTAGACTTCCCTTCTACCCAAACTAAAAGAATATAAAAAGGCAAAAGAAAAACCCCAGGAAACTTATTGCCAGATCATTCCTTAAGTTCCATAATGCCTAGGCAAGCTACCTTCATTTTTCCACCTTTCAGTCTTTTGATTGTTGCTTTGCATGTTTCATCCAGGGTTTTTAGTTATATTTAGCAGCAGGGATAGAGTGGGATATACTTATTTCATCTTGTGTGAAACTTGAAGTCCTCCAAGTAGCCTTTCAAAACCGAATTTTTTCTACTAAGAAACCAAAACACATTTAACATTAAAGGGACTCATTTGAGAGGAACCTAACATTTATTAAGCATTTATGTATCAGACACTATACCAAGAAATATTAAAATTTTCCAAACAGACCAACAAAGAAGATAATGTCCTTTCAATTTATAAAACACACTCGAGTCAGGGAAAGGAAAGAACTGTGCCATGTTCCATGCTTGTTAGGGTTTTTTTCTTTTTTCTTTTTTTCTTTTTTTTAAAGATTTATTTATTAGAGCAAACTCATTGGGGGAAGAGCAGAGGGAAAGAAGCAGAGTCCCTACTGAGTGCAAAGTCCAAACTCCAACCTACCTAGGACTCAGTCTTATGAACCTGAGATCACACCTGAACCAAAACCAGAAGTGACTGTTTTGACTGAGCCACCCAGGTGCCCCTAACTGCTTATTTTTAAAATACAAAGAAAATGACAAACTGTAACAGACACCTTGCATATAGACTATTCAGTATCAATCATTGTGAACATACTTGTTTTAAGTAAGTTAAAGAACAAAATATTAAAGATGAAGTTGACAACTTTCATTGGTCATCCTGCCCATATTCCCCTCCTCCACCCCGGGAAATCATCCTGAATTTAGTGATGCTTTCTCAGTTTACTTTTTATTATGTGTTCATGTATACGTATTCATAAAAATGGAGTATTTCAAATGTTAAGTTTTATGTAAATGGTATATTGTATGTATTCTGCAATTTGCTTTTTCATCAACTTTAGGCTTTGGGATAGTTTTCTCTTTTAAAAAGTAAATTCATTGTGATACTGAAATATTTAAACTTACCCCTCTCGTTGCACTTTGTTTTCTATTTATCTTTATTATGAAAAGGGTAGATATAATTCCTTTCTTGCCTTTCCTTCTTGTCTTTACCTTAGCAAAGATGGTTTGAACCTGCCTTCTTCCCCTTGTACTGACTAAAAGTTATTCACTTATTAAATCAGTTTTTTATTTTTTACTCATTTCTTTTTATTTATTTTTATTTGAAAGAGAGAACAGAGGGAGGGGCAGGGTGAGCAGGAGACAAGCAGACTCCTCACATGGAAGAAGCCCAAAGCAGGGCTCCATCCCAGGACCCTGAGATCATGACCTGAGCTGAAGTCAAGAGTCGGATGTTCAACCGACTGAGTCATCCAGCCATCCCAATTTTGTTCTCATTCTTAAGCTTTTAACATACCTGTATACTTTAGAGTATATGAATATTTATAAAATAGCCATTGTCTCTGTTCTTTCCTGAATAAGTATCTTGCCCTATTTTTATTACACCTCAAATACCTCTTCTGATCTGTTTTCCATGTTAATGTTTATATTTTCATTAGAACTTTTTAAAACCTGAGCTGTTTTTTAAATGTGTAACTTACTGATTTACTGGCAAATTTTGTCTATTTCTTTGCTCACTATTTCTTGTTGAATACTTAAAAATGTTTTTGTACCATAGACCTTCTAGAGAATGTCCATTTTCAGTAAATATTCTCAATCTTTCCATGTCCTAAAATGTCTTTACTTTTCACATTGTTAGAAAGAAAAATTGGCTTGGTTTAGATCTTGGTTGCTAGTTATCTTCACCATCTTATAGACATTCCATTGTGTTCTGACATCTCTTGTTGCTGAAAACAGTTGGTGTCAATTTGATTGTCATTTCTTTGAAAGATATAGCCTCTCTAATAGCTTCTGAATTTCACTGAAATCCATCTAGGTGTATGAATTAGTTTATATTTGCTTGTATTGGAACTCATTGAATACCTTTAAATTGGGAATGCATGTCTTTATTCTGGCAATTTTTTACTTTCTTCTAAAAACATTGTACTTTTCCTGTTTCCTCTTTCACCTTCTTGATCTGCTTTACCTTAACACTTCTTGTATTTTTCATCTTTTTACCCTCTCTGTGCTATGTTCTAGGTGATTTCTCATATCTTTAACTCACTGAATTTTCCTTTTTAGTCTAACTTGCTGTTTATCATCTAAATAAGTTATATTTTAAGAACTATTTTCTTCTAATTTTGTTTTCAAGTTTATCTGTTTTCATTTCATGATCTCCTATTCTCGTTTATGGATTTTAGTCTTTCCATTTTCTCTTGAGCATTTGAAATATATTTGTTTCAAAGTTGTTTTCTTTATGTTTCCTTAAGTAAGAATTCTGCCATTTGTTGGTGCTTAACAATGAATTTTATTGTTTTGTAAATTTACGAGCTCATCTTCTGTGGCATTTTCTTCTCAGAGGGTTTTCTTTATGGGTTGTTTCTGTGTGCAGTCACTTCCTTTGGAGAAATTTTTAGATTGTTTCCTCTGGGGCCCTTATAGGCTTCCTGAAACTGAACCATTTGTTACGTATCACTGAATCCTTGTTTCCACCCGTGGTCTGGTATGGAAAGCTTATTTCCTGCTATGACCTTGGGCTAGCAGATACTGATATTTCAGTCCTCATATTGGAATAAGGCTTCCCCAGTTCTGAACATGCCCCATTTCTGCTCCGTACTATCTATTATAAATGCTCCTTAATTCCTAACATTTATTCCCTGGCATCAGTGAAATCCCAATCCTATGACACACATCTAGTCCAGCCTTCTCCATGGCCCAGCTGATCTCAAGCCCTATGGGTTCCCTCTTCATTGCTGCCACCTGGAGGTTTCCATTTCTTCCTTGCTAACCAGTTTTGTTTTCCTGTTTTTTGTTTTGTTTTGTTCTGTTTTAATTGGGGGAAGAAGAGTATTTTACCAACAGATCCAATGGGAGCAGGGATCCATTTGGCTGTTATTTAAAGCACTGAAATCTTCAGAGTCTCACCAAGTACTTTTTTTCACATCTGTGGAACTTGTGTCCCAAAAGAAGAGTGCTGTCAGCATTTTTCATACATTATTTCACTTCTCATACACACTTTGTGAGGTAAATAGCATTATGTCCATTTTACAGACAAGGTAGTGATTTCAGCGAGTTACTCACCCTAAGTCACAGGTAGTCAGCAACAGATAAAATTTAAACACAAGGCTATGTGTTACTTTCTACTACTTTTTCCTGCTTCACCGTGTTATTTACTGCTCTATTTACTTTTAATCTATATATCTTTGCCCGTTGAATACTAGGTTTGGATACTATCTTAAATAGAACTCATGTAAGGGGCACCTGGGTGGCTCAGCTGGTTAAGAAGTTAAGCATCTGCCTTTGGCTCAAGTCATGATCCCAGGAGTCCCTAGATCAAGCCCTACATTGAGCTCAGTAGGGAGTCTGCTTCTCCTCCCTCCCACCCTCCCCCTGCTCGCTCTCTTTCTTTCTCTCTCTCTAAAATAAGAGAATTCATGTGCAACCTAACTGAATTTCATCTAAAACTATCCAAGTGGTTATTGCATGGTGCATATTTCTTTTAGAGCCTCTTCTCATTTTCATACTCTAAAAACCATGGATTTCATTAACAGCAACTAATTTCTAGGAAAAAATGAAATTGTCCTAAGAACTGTGGTGAGCCTGTCTAACTGTGACACCTTTCAGCCTCTCCTCCTAGAACTGCCTCTTTTAGAAGCATTAGACTTCAGATTAACAGCAATTTTCTGAATGGCAAGTACTGCCCCAGGCTAAATAAAGTCTTTTTGACAAAATACAGAAATAGTGCTAACCCTTCACAATCCACCCTCTCCCTCTCAAAATGGCTGGCACCACATACTATACTCAATCCTTTGCTATTTGCAAGTTTATTTAACAGCCTACCCAGCTGTCTCCTTCCATGGAAAGTATTTTCCTCATTGTCTTTTGGAATGCATTTGAAGCAGCTTCTTTAACCAATAAAAACATCTAGTTCTTCTATTTTGGGGAACTTTAATATTCCTCTGTAGTTCACATTGGATAGAATATCTTGAACGTAAGCAAATTATTTTTTTTCTTTCCATTCTTTATGCCCAGACTTTAAGAAAGGATCTGTTTGCATCTAATTTCTACTTTGGCTGCTCCTACCGCAGTGAGTAGCAGTTCTGGATCAAGTTCCCAGTGGCAGCACTGTTGGGGATAGTCTGCATATTTTAAGGATGACTGACATCATCCTAAAAGGTTGGATTACACTCTTTTTTTCTGAAAATTTATGACTTTGGCTGTTATTTAGAGCACTTAAATCTTCAGAGTCTCACCAAGGTTTTTTGTTTTGTTTTTTTTTCAAATGATCTTCAGAAGTGTATTGTAGATATGCCACACCCTGAATGATAACACTCTTATTGGTAAAGTTACAGCACAGTGCAACAAACAGATCAAAAGCACACTACAATTTCTCTTCCATTGGTTCTGAAAACCCTAGGCCTCTACTTTAAAAGAGATCCAGACTCCCCAAGAGTCCTATAGGTCCACTAAAAAAAAATTTGTAGTTGATTTTTTTCAACCCCCCATCAATTCTATTGAACTTAGAAGAAATTACAGGCAATCTCCAACATGCATTTTAGAACTGAATTTGTATAAGAATGATGGCCATGATCTTTGATATGATGAAGGTTGAAAAGGCAAAAAATCTCATTTGTATGAATTTGTGCAAACATTTCCTGTGGAAGAAATGATACAGAGAAAAGGAGTGAGTTCCCAGATTCGCATATAAAAGCCTATTAAACCATAATTTAGCAAAACTACTTTTATGGAAAAAGTATCCCTTGCCAGTCCCAGGCATGAGAGTCCATCCCCTGTCCCAAAATAACTACATCTTTCCAAATTTTGAGACGGGTGATCTGAGATCATGAACTGTAACTTCCTTAATATCAGAGACTTATCTCCATCCCCAGTGAGTTGTATGTATGAGAGGTGGGGAGGAGCTATGGGAAAACCTCTAAATGAAAGGAACAACGTATACAAAACTGGGTGGTTAGAGTTTGGCAGGGTAAAATAAGTGGGTCTTCCAGCACTTCAGCCTCCCATTCTGGGTTACTGCAACCGTCCTGGGAAGCCCTATCCCCAGGGCTTCACTGCAATCTGGGCTCAGTTTTCAATTTTGCAGACATTCTAGGGAATGCAGGGCATTCCTTTCCCTGACTCCCACTTCCCTACCTCTGGCCTCAAGTTTAAACCTCATTGGTTTCCAAAAAAGACTTCTCTTCCTTCTTCTCTCAGGGTCCTCCCCTCTCATGCATCTTTCCTTTCCAATCCTGGGCTTCTCCCTCTACCTCTTTACTAAGAGGCCACCCTGCTGTTGACCTATGCCCCTCACATACTTTTGTACTCAGCATACTTTTTAACCTTCCCCTTTCCCCATTCTCTTCTTGTTCTCTGTCCTCTTTCTAATTTGATGGGAGTCCTCTCTCACTTCCTGACCTGTGCCTTATTTCTCATCCTCTTGACTCCCTTTTCTTACTTCCACTGTGGACAACCTTCTCCTATCTCTCCTATCCCACTTCCTGACTCTTTCTTCTGTCTGGTCATTGAGCTGATAATGTTCTTTCTCTTTCCACGTCTTATTCCTTTCCTTCTCTCCATCCATACTAGAGGCCCTTCTCTACCTCCTCTCCCACTTCCTTCCTGCATCTTTCTCCCACTTTCTATCCTACTCTCTGTCTGCCTGTCCTCCATTACAGATCCTTCCTCCTCTTCCTGACCCAAGGACCTCCACCCACCCCATTCCTTTTCTCTGTTTCTTTTTCCTCAAAGTCCTTC
The DNA here is from genome assembly GCF_018345385.1 of Vulpes lagopus. Classification (NCBI taxonomy): domain Eukaryota; kingdom Metazoa; phylum Chordata; class Mammalia; order Carnivora; family Canidae; genus Vulpes; species Vulpes lagopus. Next base: position 105,016,611 of record NC_054830.1, on the reverse strand, counting down.
ACCTGAGTCAGGGTCCCTTTCTGCTCTGGACTGTATTTTCAGTCCCTGTGTTTTTGACTCTAGGCTAAAAACGTGTCTTCACCATTCCTAACTCCTAGGAGTCCCACACCTCTAACCAACCTGAGCTTTTATTCTTCATCTCTCTCCCCTCCATATTTCCCAGATATTCTTAAAACTTTTTACATATGAAAATAACCAAATGCAGCAATGGAGATACTAATATGCTTCAAACATGCTTCTTGCTGTTCCTGAACACTCCCCTTACCCTTTCCCCACATCTGGCTTCTTTTCTTGTTCAGATTTTAGCCTAAAAATCACATCCTCAGAGAATCCTTACCCACTTACCCAATGTAAAAGGGCTCCAATTCCACACACATACCATTTGATTTGTTTTCTGAAGAATATTGAGAAAAAAGTAAAGAATATTTAACATTGATGTCTTGATGTGGTGTCTGTCCATCTAGCATTGAAGCTCCACGATTAGAGGTATCAGTTAGAATGGTGCCTGGCAGGAAGCCCAGGTGGCTCAGCGGTTTAGTGCTGCCTTCAGCCCAGGGCGTGATCTTGGAGATCTGGGATCAAGTCCCATGTCGGGCTCCCTGCATGGAGCCTGCTTCTCCCTCTGCCTGTGTCTCTGCCTCTTTCTCTGTGTGTCTCTCATGAATATATAAATAAAACCTTAAAAAAAAATGGTGCCTGGCACAAAATGGCTCAGTCAGAATTTGCAAAATAAGTTCGTGATTTCTGGGTGCCAGACACCATGCAGAGTGCTCATTTTGTATTACCTCATTTAATCCTTACAACAAGCCTGATAAAGTACTTTATTATTGCTATTTTACACCCTAACAAACTGAAGTGCAAAAAAATAAATAAGTGAATTTCCTTATTGTCTCAAAATAATTGGCATACTGGGAATTTAATCCAAATCCTAGCCTGTGTTCCTTCTACTTTCTCTGGCTGTCCAGAGGTGCATAGGAATGGAAAGGAAAGGAAATGGATCTGAATGCAAGATAGGCCAAATGGGGATCAGAGCTCCATTTCTGGAGCAGGGAGTGCAGGGATTTACAGTAAAGACACAAGATCCTAAGTGAAAAGGAGAATAAGAGCTAACTAACTTTGTGTCAGGTACTGTTTGGAGCAATATATTGAAACTTCCACCTAGGAGAGGTAGGTAATATCATTTTACAGGTAAGAAGACGGAGCCTGAGAGATGCCATTTATCTTCTCCAAGGTCATATGTCTAATAAGATATGGGGAAGCTGGGATCTGACTCCAGAACACATACTCTGATTGCTATCCCTCCTTACTACCCTTTTATAAACAGATATAGAAGAATGGTATACTGTGTGTTGGGCACTAACTCCTGCTTCCTGGATTTTGTTTTCTTCATGGAATGACCTCAGGCAATGTGACACTCCTTCCTCCTGGCCTATTTCTCACTGCTCTCCATAGAGGAGACAATTGATGATGACATCTGTTCATCCGGGTCACTCCACTGGCACTGGGGAGACCCCTCCCCCCGCCTTTGAATCTTTCCTGTTCACCTGGGAAATGCATAGGGCAGTAGTTCTGCACTGGTGCATCTGCTCTACGGATTAAAATTTTTTCCTTGAGTGAATATCCCAGGTTTAGATTGGCCAAGCATCAGAGGGACAAAAATGGAGAACAAGCCCTCCTGACCTTAACTAAAACACTATTTGCTAATCAGCTTTATTGCTAAAAACCAATTTTGAACTCAAAAAAAAAAAAAACTTCCTTGATCCTTGATGCAATGCTGGTAAAACTAAGCCTACCAGGGGGATTCCTGGGTGGCTCAGTGGCTTAGTGCCTGCCTCCCGCCCAGGGCCTGATGCTGGAGATCCCTGATCGAGTTCCACATCGAGTCCCACATTGGGCTCCCTGCATGGAGCTTCTCTCTACCTGTGTCTCTGTCTCTCTCTCTGTCTCTGTGTGCATATGTGTGTGTGTCTCTCATAAATAAATAAAATCTTAAAAAAAAAAGAGTAAGCCTACAGATCAGAGAGCCCAAGAGCTGGTTGCTTCTCCTCCTGGGCCCTTGCCCTCTATCCTACACAGCAGCAAGGCAATGATGGCTCCAACAGTGGCCCGTCTAGGGCTGGAGAAGGCAGACGGGAATGCCCCATTTATATGAAGTATGCACATGTCCACCATGGATCCTCATCTCCAAAACTTAAAAAATTTCTACACAACATTGTTTAAGTACTTAATGCTACTGAATGGAGTAATTTGAAATGGTAACTTTTATGTATACTTTACCACAATAAAAATGAGGTGGGAGGCGGGAGAGGATCCTATACAAAGCCTTGCTTTAAGGCCTGGAAGACCTTGGCTCAGCCGTGGAAATCCAATGATGAGTGAGATATAGTGCCTGCTCTCAAGCAACTCAGCCTAGTGAGAAAAAAGCCAAGTAAAGGGAGTAATTACTAATTGTGCTAAGGGTAAAGGAAAACAAGCTGAGTGCCAAAATAATAGCATATTTCACAGATGTGTGGAAGACCTCCTTGAGGAAATGCTAAAACGAAGAACAAACAGGAGCCAGTAAAGCAAAGGTAGCAGTGGAGAGTACTCCACATGGAGGACATCACATGGGCAAAGACCCAGAGGTGGGAAACATGGGCACAAACATCAGGTGAACATATGATTGATGTAACAGTGAAGTACAATTTGAATATTTGATCACCTGCATTTGCCTCTGACATACTTTACGGTCTGATAAAAAGAAAAGCCTGATGGCTAGTCTGTGTTGAGACCCTGGTTTCCACCTCAGGAAGGGCAGAGTCACCAGCTATATAGAGACTATAGCAGTGTAATAACCTGTTTTGACCAGCTGTCATTGGAGTTGTGCAGCCTGGGTTCAAATTCAAGCTCTCCCTCTAATCAGCTGTGTGACCTTAGGCATCTCTCCATACCCTCATGTGTAAAAGTGGACAGTTGTGAGGTTCCAATGAGATAATACACCTTAAACACTTAGAATAGTACCTGGCCCCCAAGAAGAACTCAATAAATATTAACTAATTATAATGTAAAAAAGAAACCATGGATCCCATCACTTCTCTAATGCTTAGGCTGAAATTGTTCTACATACATTTTAAGTGTGAGAATAAGTGGACCACTTGCAGAGTACTCAATACAGCACTAAGACCTTTCTCCAGATGACTATCATTTGATTGAGCAGCAACCATGCAAAGAACCAAGTAATCAGGAATCATACAAGTGCTCACAATCAGGGAACAAAATCTGAAGCATTTGCTATTTCTAGGGAAAAGTTATTTTGTGGCAGGCATGCTAGTTGACTTATCTAACTCCTGATTTTCTTTGGGGCACTAACATACCCAGGTAAAAGGCCTTATACTACCTAGAACTGGCAATGTAAAACAATTGACCAGATAAAAGCAAGCAGAAATTACTGGGTGGAATCTGTGGAAACTCATTTCAAAAGAAGTCAATATGGATGGAATCTGCCTTTTGGGGCAGCCCAGGTGGCTCAGTGGTTTAGCGCCACCTCCAGCCCAGGGCCTGATCCTGGAGACCTGGGATCGAGTCCCAGGTCAGGCTCCCTGCATGGAGCCTGCTTCTCCTTCTGCCTGTGTCTCTGCCTCTCTCTCTCTCTCTCTCTCTCTCTCTCTCTCTGTGTGTGTCTCTCATGAATAAATAAATAAATCTTTTTAAAAAAATCTGCCTTTTGTCTCTTGTTTTTCTCCCTTTCTTCTATCTAGAATGGTTATGTGTTGTCAATATGCAGAGCCATCTTAAGATCATGAGGGTGAAGACTGCATACAAAGGGAGGCAGAACAGGAAGACTGAAGGAACATTAGACTGTGGCTTATTATCTCTGGACTTAGTGTATAAGGAGGAAAAACTGCTAGACAAAACTGATAATGTGAAAATGGCTATTGGGTTGGATATTCTCATTGCCCTTCGAATACCTCTGAACCTAGGGCATATGGAAATAAGATTGAAAAATGGACAAAGAAGACATTCTTCAAATTGAACTGCTTTTATTAGAATACTAGTAATTGCAAATAAAAGAAAAAAACACAAGGGGAAAAGAAAAAACACTCAGAAATGCTATTACAGATTAGGCAAATTAGAGAAAAATTTTCTTCAGTGTATACAAAATGTAAACATTTGCCCTGGGATTCCTCACAGATGGCACAGTCCACAAGGACTTATTTGGAACAAGAATCTGTCTCTCGGAGTCTACAGTATAACCTCTATTATGTCTCTGAACTTCCTAAACTTCTTAGCACACCCAAAATTTTCTATGCAAAAAACTAAATGGCTCCCAATCAAGGCAACTTGAACATCAACTGCTACATATGGAAGCAGGCACTGAGGCAAATCAGTCTTCCAACAGTGAGTTTCCACTCACTATGCTAATGGTATTTACAATTACCTTGACAGAGATTACAAAAATATACACAGTATATAAAACCCAATTTGAGTCTGGGATGGAAAATTATATAGTTATCAAATGCTCCAGAGAAAGACATCAAGTCAGTCACTTGAACTTAGGGGGACAGGACTAAGAAGAGGCCCTCTTCTGTTCAGAAAATGGGGACTCATAAACTTCCATGGGTGGGCAGGTGCAAACCAGGTGTTGATCTCCATAGATGTCATCAATCCGGGCAATGGTTGGCCAGAATTTGTTCTCTGGTTTCACAAAGGGCTGCAAGGGACAAAAGATGGAAATGTTCTGGGGTATTCTGAAACATTTCTCTTGGGGAAAGAGGAGCTTGCAGTGATGTCCCCACAGCCTAGTAAGTTCCAAAAAGTATAATGTAAAACCCACACTCCTATTTTTATTGCAGCATTATTTATGGTAGCTAAAATAGGGAACCAACCCAAGTGTCCATCAATAGATGAAGTGATAAAGATATTGTGTATGTATATGTATATGCACACACGTATGTACATACACGTGTACACACACACAGGAAAATTACTCAGCCATGGAAAAAAAATGAGATCTTGCTCTTTACAACATGGATGGACCTAGAGAGTTTTGTGCTAAGTGAAATACATCAGAGAAAGACAAATACCATATGATTTCACTTACATATGGTATCTAAAAATTAGAAAAAGAAACAGACCCATAAACACAGAGAACTGATAGTTGCCAGGAGGGGTTTGGGGGATGCGGAAAATGGGTGAAGGGGAGTGGGAGGTACACACTTCTAGGTATGGAATGAGTAAGCCAGGAGGATAAAGGGTACAACACAGGAAATATAGTCAATATTATTATAGTAGCACTTTTTCTGGTGACAGATGGTAGCTACACTTGCGGTAAGCAGAGCAGAATGTATCGAGTTGTCAAATCACTATAGGGTACACCTGCAACTAATATAACATTGTGTGTCAACCATATTCCAATACAAAAAAATAAATGGGACACCTGGGTGGTCAGCGGTTTAGCGCCTGCCTTTGGCCCAGAGTGTGATCCTGGAGTCCTGGGATCGAGTCCCACATCGGGCTTCCTGCATGATGCCTTCTTCTCCCTCTGCCTGTGTCTCTGCCCCCCCCTCTCATGAATAAATCTTTTAAAAAAAAAAAAGCTAAAAGCCACCCCTTTATTATTGTCCCCCAAAATCCAACTTTTGACCCTTGGCTCCACTCTGCCAAACAGACTAACGAGCACTTTTTTTAAAATGTAAGAATCAGAAAGGAAAGAAAGACTCTATTTGGTACATTTGGGGCTATTTCCCTGTTGGATGATAGTAGAAATTTGACGAGGACTCTAAATTGGTCTTCCTCTACTTGTACCCAGCTGATTCTCAAGCTTGTGGCTGACACTCTGACCTCAGAGCTCTGAAAGTCAATTCCTATGCTGTGCATCATGTGTCATGACCCAATTAAGAAAGTATCCAACAGGGACGCCTGGGTGGCTCCGCAGTTGGGCGCCCGCCTTCGGCCCACAGCATGATCCCGGAGTCCCGGGATCAAGTCCCACGTCGGGCTCCCTGCATGGAGCCTGCTTCTCCCTGTGCCTGTGTCTCTACCTCTCTCTGTGTGTGTCTCTCATGAATAAATAAATAAATCTTTAAAAAAGAAAAAGAAATAAAAAAGAAAGTATCCCACAGAGGGGCACCTTGGTCACACAGGTAAGCGTCCAACCCTTCACTTCAGCTCTGGTGATGATTTCGGGGTCAGGAGACTGAGCCCCATCATGCTGGGCTCCTCAATTAGTATGGAGTCTGCTTGTCCCTCTGGCTCTGCTCCTCCCCCGACTCACACACTCTCTCACACTCACTCAAATAAAATCTTTTTTTTTTGTTTGTTTAAAAAGGTGTCCCACATAAAGTTACTATAATGAGGCTGCAAGGCTAGGGGCCCCATCAGGTAGGTGATGGCCCTTCGTACGCACATGAACACAAGAGCCGCCGGCACGTTCGGGTTCAGAGAACTTACGAGTGGGAATGCAGCCACCTCTCTGGAGTAAGGCCGATCCCAACGGGAGGATGTGACGCAGGTCAGGGAATGTGGAGACATCTGAGACAGACACACAAATGGAAAGAGATCAGAGTAGAGCACTGCCTATTCCTGTGCTTTGTTTCAACCTATGAGCTGATGGAAGCCCAGGGACAGAAGGCCACTGCTTTGTTTTATTTCAATTTGAGGGAGAAAGTGATTGTGATATGAAACGTTTTATTGTGAAATACTTAAAATATCAGAAAGTCACAGTAATATATTTGCACATCTATCACCCAACCAAGATAAATCAACATTTTGTCATATTTGCTTAACCTTTTAAAATAAACATTGCAGAGAAGCGCCTGGACGGCTCAGTTAAATGTCTGACTCTTGGTTTTGGCTCAGGTCATGATCTCAGGGCCCTGGGATTGAGTCATGTGTCGTCCTCACTTAGAGAGGAATCGGCTTGAGATTCTCCCTCTGCCCTGCCCCCACTGTGCTCACCCTCTCCCTCACAATAAATAAAATCTTTAAAAAAATAAAGTAAAACAAACATTGCAATCACAGTTGAAGCTGCCAATATATCCCCTCCATCCTATCTTTTACCCTACTCCCCAGTGATACCCAGTATCTTCAATTTGGTGTTCACCATGCTTGTTGTGTTTTTATACTATTATTGTATATATCATAGATTATAGCATACCTGGCACATTTTAGAATCATCATCATCCTCTATTATTCTCCACTTGTTTTTGTAACTCAGTATTATCTTCTTTAGATATCTATTGCCATTTTTAAAAAATAGCCTAAATCTTTAAAGAATCAGCAGTATCCACAGAAAAGAGAAAATAATAATAAACAAGATGCCTTCTCCTGCCAGCCATTGGCCCCTGTACTCCACCCTCCGCTGGGCACTTTGGAACTTGCCTGAGCTTCCCCCAGCATTTCAGACTTGTTCTCTGGCTTGGCCATAATAGTATAACCAGTCACAGTATATTCAATTCATGATTCCCTCAGCTTAATAATGTCTGGACCTAACAAGAGACTTAGAGCTCACAAGCAGGTATATAACAAACATGTTTTGGATTTTCTCCAAAATAAGCCATAACATTGCAAAAAGCCAAGTACCAATTAGTTGTTCTAAGAGATAACTGCTCCAATATAAGAGCTTGTGTTTATCCAGACTCAGTGAGGTAAATAATCCATGAGACTGCATCAAACAGATATAGAATAAGACTTCCTCAGCTAGATAGAGTTCTTCAGCCTCTGCTCCTTCCTTTGGCAGCGAGTTGGGTACATGTGGGAGGTATACCTCCCATAATGACAAAACAATTACACAGGAGCCCTGGGTGGCCCAGTCAGTTAAGCATCTGCCGTCAGCTCAGGTCATGATCGCAGGGTCCTAGGATAGAACCCCACATTGTGCTCCCTGCTAAGTGGGGAGCCTGTTCCCCCACCCTGCTCCTGCTCTTTCTCTGTCAAATAAATAAAATCTTTTTAAAAAGAACTACATAAACAAAACATATAGCAAAGCATCCACATTATACTTGAATAACTGCTACTATGATGTTCAAGAAGATTTAAATTTGCAAGTAATGAATTTATCTTTTCAGAAGAATGGTCTTATTCTAGGCAAGAATAATATCATTTTCTGATAGGAGTCCAGGGGGTTCCTGGCACACTATTCATATCCAATCTTCTCTGTGGGACATTCTGGATAAAGTACCAGTGCCTACACACCTTCAGTGGATTGACCCTGGGGTCAATGCGGCCCTCCTCGATGTCTGCGATTTCCTGACGAATGCTGATCATGGCGTCACAGAATCTATCCAGCTCTGCCTTGTCTTCTGACTCAGTGGGTTCAACCATGAGAGTCCCTGCCACGGGCCAGGACATGGTAGGGGCATGAAATCCTGCAAAGGAGATAGGGGAACTTGTGTCACTAAATTTGACCTCCCTGATTTGGAAGAAGAAACCCTCCCACTTCATAATTTATCCTAAGGAAATCACTGGATAAATGTGATCATATATGCAAATTATACGTATATGGATTTTATATGCATGGATTCATTTCAGTACCGTTTATGCAAGAAAAAAACTTTGGAAATAAACTAACATCAAACAATGGAGAATCAGTTTAGGAAGTCTTACAGGGTAACTATACAATAGATATGTGGCCATTCAAAAATATCTAAATTTATATTTGGTAAATTGGGTAAACATTAAAAAAGATTAAGTGAAAAAAGCAAACTATATAATGACATCCCATTTTTATAAAAAAAAAATTGACAAAGTGTTTATGCACATATATCTTAAGAGGGAAGACACCTTGAAGAATAAATGCTAAAATTTTAACTTGGGTTATAACCAAAATATGAGAATGGGATTTTTATTTCACTTTAATTTTGTTTTAGAATCTCTCTATAATGCTTATTATTTGCAATTAAGAGAAATTAAATCATAGTCTATCAAAAGTTAAATAATGAGATAGCAACCATAAGCCTAAAGTAAGTATTGCTATCCCCATTTTACAGAGGAAACTGAGACTTGGCTTGTACATGGAAAGTCTTTGTCTTTATACTGATTACAGGCTGAAGATATTTGTTTCCAAAAGTTTTCATATGTAAGATGAATCAACAAGACACATGCTCAAGAGAGATTTTCTGGACAAAAGCCATAAACGAACTTTTCACATTTTTTTACCCTTTTTCTGTGAAACTGTAAGATGATGAAGAGCCCCAAAGTTGATATATCTGTTAGCTAAGTTTAAATGGTTCCCAAATTCTAATCTGTGTAAATCACATGGGGAGCTTTAGGGTCACACCTGCATGCTAAGGGATTGTCTCCTAAACATGTTATAATTTTAAATAGTAAGTTGAAAGAATAAACACCCATATTACCTCTCACCTAGATTCTACAGTGATGCTGTTTGATTAATCACATACCTACTCATCCATCATCCACATATCTACCATGGATGAGTAGATATGTGATTAATCAAACAGCATCATTATAGTTGATGATTTTTGATGCATTTTTGATGCATGTGATTTTGATGCATGTGATTTTTGATGCATTTCAGTCATCAGTACACTTCTCCCTTAAATACTTTAGCATGCGTATCATTAACTAGAATTTCATTATCTGTTCATATGTATTTGTGATAAAATTCATACAGTAAAATGCACAAATCTTAAACTTCTCATTTAGTAAGTTTTGACCAATACATATTAATTATGTCACTCAAACCAGAAAGGGATTTTTTTTTAAAAAAAAAAAGCTAATCTCTTTACCCATTAAGTCCAACCTCAATTTCATGTGAGCAAATTCAGCCCAACATATTCTGCTATAGTGGTTCACATATCTGAAACCATCAGAATTGTCTTGGGAAGACAGATTCTTGAATCTTCACCCTGATTCAGGAAGTCCAAACTAAGGCTCAGAAACCTAGGAGTCTTAAAAACTCCCCAAGTGACTCTAATCACTTGCTAAGTTTGTAAACCTCTGCCCTAAAGCAGTGTGCCCCACATTTGGCTGTTAAGACTCATCCATTGGATGCTTGTTAATTATACAGGTTACTAAGGCTTCTCCCCTGGAAACTGATTCAGTAGGTGTGATTAAGAATCTGTGGTGTCAATCTCAATTGCTGTTTATTTATTTTTTTTACTTAGCCATTCATTCATTCTCTCACATTTTTTTTAAAGTTTTATTTAAGTAATTTCTACATCCAATGTGTAGCTCAAACTCTTGACCCTGAGCTTGAACTCTTGAGTCTAATATCAAAAGTCACATGTTCCTTGGATAGCCAGCCAGGTAACCCATTCTCTCACTATAAGTTCTGAGGTGCTTACTAAGTGCTAAGCACCTGTACAATTCTAGACTTAAGGCAAGTGTGGCAATCACTCTATCAAACATCAAAATCATGTCAAGGTTGGAGATAGACCAAGACTTGGAAATACTGAGTCATAATTTCAATTACAACTCCCTCCTCACCCACCCCCTCCCTCCCTTGCAATGCTGCTGCTGCCATCAAATGTGAGGCAGAAGTGAAGCTATAGCCTGCCTGAATCTGCCATCATTCAGCCATTAGCCAGGAGGCTGAGTCAGGTTACAGAAACAACCAAGAGATTTTGAAGGGATAATTGCTAATTTCATCAATGAAAACTTTTTCTGGGTTTCCCATTTTTTTTTATCAGTATAATTCTGCATAATCAGACCTTGCATTAAGGAGACAAATGAGTCACACATGTGGAACTCCCATTGTGATACAGTAGTAAAACTATTAAATTATTGAAGCTTTCACTTTCCTTATTAAAAGAAGTTATCCAAATTATTAAAATTCAGATAGAATTTCACCCATTGAAAGACCAAGTTCTCCCTACCTTAGTCTTTCTGATAATTGAAGGGCCTTTGATATTATTGATAATGTCACTAAAACATGGATTTCAATAAGGACTGAGCTGAATGAATATCCACGAATCCATGAAGGGTACTGCATCTTTCTAAATTCTCCCAGGAAAATTACACGGTCTTTATGAAACCAACATGTGCTTATTCCTACATCTATAAAAACAGCTGAAACAGCCATGCCCCATGTCTGAGGTGATTATAAAACTCAAATGCCTTTTGTCTCTAACACTTCTCCAAGGCTACCTGCTCTACTTCTTTCACCATTATATCAACTCATTTCTTCAAAGAACAGGAGTAAGAAAATACCAGAAACATAGGCAAGACAATGAAAACAAAAACCCACAAACCCAAATAATCCAATTAAAAGTAGGCAGAAGACATGAACAGACATTTCTCCAAAAAAGAAATCCAGGTGGCCAACAGACATATGAAAAGATGCTCAACATCACTCATCATCAGGGAAATGCAAATCAAAACTACAAGATATCACTCATACCCCATCACAACGGCTAAACTCAAAAACACAGGAAACAACAAGTGTTGGCAAGAATGTGCATAAAAAGGAGCCCTCTTGCACTGATGGTGGGAATGCAAACTGCTGCAGCCACTCTGAAAGACAGTATGGAGGTTCCTCAAAGTTAAAAATAGAGCTACCCTACAATCCAGTAATTGTACTATTAGGTGTTTTACCCAAAGGACACAATACTACTGATTCAAAGGGATACATGTGCCTCAGTGTTTACAGCAGCATGGTTGACAATAGCCAAATAATGGCAAAAGCCCAAATGTCCACCAACTTATGGATGGATAAAGATGCTGTATGTGGAATATTTGTCCACCATAAAAAAAAATAAAATAAAATCTTGCCATTTACAACAATATGGATGGAGCTAGAGAGTATAATGGTAAGCAAAATAGTAGGAGAAAGAATATCATATGATTTCAACCATATGTGGAATTTAAGAAACTAAGAGTGGGGAAGGAGGAGAAGCAAACCCAGAAACAGACTTCAGAGAACAAACTGATGGTTACCAGAGGGGAGGTGGGTGTCGGATGCATGAAATAGGTGCTGGGAATCAAAAAGTACACTTATCACGATGAGTTCTGAGTAATGGATGGAACTATTTAATCAGTATATTGCACACCTGAAACTAACAAATACTGTATGTTAACTTTAATGGAATTTAGATTAAGAACTTAATGAAAAATGTAGAAAAAAAAGAAAAACACAGGAGACAGCAATCATTTTTGGGGGGATTTTTAAATCTGTAAATTACAAAGACTTCTTGGATGGCGATGGATTCAAGATGTATGATTTAATAACTTTCTAAAGGGATTACCAATGCCGTCACAGGGCAAGTTCTTTTCTCTATCATTTTGAAGGTCGTGTAGAACCCTGGGCTCATCATTTAGCCTATGGATCAGTTTACTATGGTGGCTGCACATTTGGTTTGTGCCTTGAGGAAGTGGCCCATAGCCAGAATGGGCAGCTGCATGAATGTCAACAACCTGGGTTGCCCTAAAAAGGAGTTGCTCCCACAAGGTCACTCACCATAATCCTGAAGCCTCTTGGCCACATCCACAGCTTCAATATTTGCAGACTTTTTAAAGGGTCTTGTATCCAAAATAAATTCATGAGCCACGTAACCTGGAAAATTATTTCAGTTCAAGATTAGCATCAGCTTGTTTTACCCATGCAAATGAACACATATCAGTGATTACTTGGCAAATTTATAGTTGGCAACAAAGATGTTATCTACTTTATAATTATAAAATGTAAAAATAATTGTAAAAATAAAAATGTTTTTAAGATGTCACACCAATGTGTCCAACCCTTAGTGCTGAGAGGCTGATGGGAGATGGGACTTTACTGCCAATACAATGCTCGAACAACATTTGCCTAGAGATTCCTGGGGATAAAATTATTTCTACTCTGAGGTTATAAAATCTCCTTCCAACACTTCCAACATATCATCACAGGCCTGACCTTTTTATTACAAATTATTTCTAGAGCTAAAGATCCATTGATACCATTTTTAGTAACTCTGCCCCCTGAATCAAATAACTTCCTTCTGCATGTATGTAAATATATAGAAAACATATCTCTAAGGCACCTACATAACTGGACGTGATTCTTCAAAAGGGCTTTTGAGGTTTTGGTTTCAGGCTTCAAACTGAGAATTAGAAATGGAGGCTGTCAAACACCACACCACAAAATGGAAGAAGCTGATGAAGCCAAAGTCTCTGGGAGTCAGTTCACTTTACTCTAGTTGGTAAACTGATTGCCTGTCTAGGCCCATGCAGCTATCTCCCCAGCATGAGCTATTTGACCACCCATCCATCAGCAGAAATAAACCATCAACGAGTCAGCATTTTCATAAATAGAACAACATTTCTGGAGGCCTTCCAAATTACATGGCCCACACAACTGATGAATTTCCTTCTAGGAAAGTATCTGCTCATGAGACAATAATTTACTCCTTTTTTTTTTTTTTAAGATTTTATTTATTTATTCATGAGAGACACAGAGAGAGAGGCAGAGACCCAGGCAGAGGAAGAAGCAGGCTCCATGCAGGGAGCCCGACGTGGGACTCGATCCCGGGTCTCCAGGATCGCGCCCTGGGCCAAAGGCTGGCGCCAAACCGCTGCGCCACCCAGGGATCCCCTAATGTACTCCTTCTTAACCCACTTTCCTAATTCTCAGCAAACACTGAATCTACTTACAGATATGTGGAGCAGATATAATTCCTCAGGCCTGAGAAGAATAGCTCCAGTCAATAAGAGCCCGAGACCATCTATGACTCTTCTGCCCTTATGTTGCAATGAATAGATAAGGACTCGTTTTGTTAGAAAATAAAAGCATGAGAACCTGAAGCTTTAAATATACTGTCACTGAATATTTTTTAAATATTCTAACAATGATGGGATAAACTTGTAAGGAGTGGGATTCAAAAGTAGAAAGTTGTATTCACAGCTAAGTCAAGTCAGAGGGGAAAGGTACCTAAAAGGAATAACCACTTGGAATATGGGCGTTGGGGGCAGCATTGGGGGGTGGGAATGGTGAGATCAATTAAATCTAGGAATCCTACAAACCCAATTATCCCTACCCCATTTTGGAAGCCCAGCCACAACCTTTGACCTTTCTTCTCTGAGCATCCACCCCACCACTGTGATGGTGACATAAGAAAGAAGCTAATGAAGCTCACTGCTCTGAACGATGCTCAGTGGGCATGTAGGAGGGGCAGAGGAGAGGGACCCATGACAGAGGAAAGGAGTCACTCTTGCTGGTAGGCAGAGGGCAGTCTTCCAAGGAGAAGTTCCGTCACGCGGAGCCCAGTTTGGCACTAACACAAAGCCAGCGTCTGCACCCCCCTTCCCCGCCCGAGCCAGGCGGTTTGGGAAGAGCTCCATTTTCAAAATGAGATGCAGATGTTCTTTTCTAAATCCATATCCTAATGTGTTCAAATGAAAATGGTGGAATTTCAGCATATTTCTGTCTTTCTGTACTTGAGCCTTCAAAGGGGTGAAATCAACACTTGCTGGCTGTTACAGGCCAGATCCCAAGATGTTCATCTTTATACTTAAGGAGAAAAGATACACAAACCTTCTATTGCAATATGGGGAGTCAAGACAATCTGAAGTCGAAATTATATAAACTGATCAGCACAAGTGTTAATTTCCTCTGAGTAGGTGTTCCTGCTGGACCTAACCATGACTATAGCTGAAAGTCTGAAAAGATACCAAGTCAAAGGAACAAGGAGGGGAGGGGTGGCATGATGGCAAAGCAAAATAAAAGAGGCTTGGCTCTAAGCTTGGAACATCTTCCCTCCTGCTCCACATCCTCAGAGTGACTGACTGCCTAGAGATAAATGGAACTCACTGGCAATCAATCACTCTACAAAGCTTAGGTAGGCAATCAGTACTTACTCAAGCTTTTCCGTTGCAATCCAGGAACCATAACTAATAGAACAAAACTGAATGAATTTTTTTAATTCATCATCTTAAAAAAAATCCTCAACTGGATGTCTTTCAATAAATAAGAGTTTGTCACTAAAACAAAAAGGTACAGGGATCCCTGGGTGGCGCAGCGGTTTGGCATCTGCCTTTGGCCGAGGGCGCGATCCTGGAGACCTGGGATCGAATCCCACGTCGGGCTCCCGGTGCATGGAGCCTGCTTCTCCCTCTGCCTGTGTCTCTGCCTCTCTCTCTCTCTCTCTCTCTGTGACTATCATAAATAAATTTAAATAAATAAATAAATAAATAAATAAATAAATAAATAAATAAATAAAACAAAAAGGTGCAATCTTACCTGAGGTAATTCCTTTCTGTCCTCATCCTAAATCCTACTGCTTTTTCCCCATCCCAATTCTTGCTTGCTACTTCCTTGTTTCACAAAACCATAAGTCTCAGTACTTTAGCTGGTATTTTCAAATCTCTCAAAGAAATGGTTCATAAAGGGAAGCCTCGAGTTCATTAAAATTATTTCCTCATAGTCATTTATAATTCTTATATAGAGCTATATAGTCTTATATAGAGCTAGTAAATATGATTAAGATGAATAATCATCTTTTAATATTGTCATTAGACATTTCAGAATACAATGTGTTTATTAAGAACATTTCTATTTGGGGCCATAAGGAGGTATAGTGCTAATACTTCATTAGGCCCTAGAACACTCAGCTTCAAATTATATAATGAATATGTTTACCAAACCAAACATGAGACAGTTTTTTATTTCATGAACTTTGGGATGGGATAATAAAGTCTGTAATACCAATATATCTCTGCATGAGATTAGAAATACAATTCATTATTTGATCCTGGGATAAAATGTCAAAACAAATGGAAATTGCATCTATCATTTTGTGCTGCAAATCCCCTAGGACTGAGAGAGTCTCTGCTTAAAGCAGTCACTCAAATGCTAAGTACACGGCAGGCACCTGAGAAAGCCTTGCTGTTCACTTTCCTTTCTGCTGGACTGCCACCAAACCCCTGTGGTCCAGATCACACGCATTTTTGCTTTAAAAAACTAAATTTTGCATTGCACAACTTTGTGAACACACTAAAAATCAGTGAATCGTACATTTAAAGAGGGTGATTTGTATGGTATATGAATTGTCTCAAAGTTTTCAAATGAAGTAAATTTCAAATACTGTAAAAAAAAAAAAAGGAAAAGAAACATAAACCTTGTCAATTAAAGCAAAAAGATCATTTTTCAGCCACCAGAAGGGAAAAGACATTTGTTTTGGGTTGGTATTATTTTTTAGACTTGCATTTGGTGTTCACTAGGCCCTGGTGTGATGGTCACTTCATATTCTATTAGCGTGAAATACATTGGTGAGTCTCTGTGGGGACAAACAGGCCTCACAGACCAAGAACTTAAATGTATTCACACTCTGAGATAATTTCTGTTCTACAGCTTTAACCTCAGGAAATAATCAGAAATGTTTTTTAAACATCTAAATAGGAGCTATTTGTTGCAACAGTGTTACAAATGCAAAGCAAACAACTAGGGGGGAAACATTATAGAATTACCTAAATCCTAGTATATCCATACAATGCAATCAATGTAGCTACTTTCAAAAGACATTTAATGATATGGGCTTATAATCACAATATAAGATAAAGTTAAAAAACAGGATACAAACTGCGTTTGTAATATGATCTCAATGGTCTAAAAGTAAGATAAGGGGAGCCCCGGTGGCTCAGCGGCTTGGTGCCGCCTTTGGTCCAGGGTGTGATCCTGGGGTCCCAGGACAGAGGCCCGCATCAAGCTCCCTGCATGGAGCCTGCTTCTCCCTCTGCCTGTGTCTTTACCTCTCTCTCTATCTCTGTGTCTCTCATAAATAAATAAAATTTTAAAAATTAAAAAATAGAAGATGAGAAGAAATATAGCGAAATAGTAGTAGTGGTTATGTCTGCTGGATGCAACCCTGAATCATTTACATTTCCTTCCTCATGGTTTTTATTTTCCAAATTTTCCATGTTGAGCATATGGACATTACTTATATAACCAGACAAAACAAGCACTTAAACTAATCCTGAAGGCCGATATAGAAGCAGGACGCATTTCACAGGGCAAGAGTTATATTTGAATGAATGAATTAGTTGTTCTTGTGTATTCTTTAATACCCACTTCAGAAGTATTTTATTGTGTTGCTTAGAGACATATTGCCCTAACTTTCTTCCCTAATCTCTGGGGGGCATTCCTAACCAGAGCTTCTGGTTATTGAGCGCTTTTCTATTTTCAAACTCCAGAACCACGCCTTTGGATGCATGTGTTTAAGGCAAGACCAGACTTTAAATTAAAGATCACAGAGGTAGAGGTGTTCTCCGCCTGAGCTGGAGAAACAAAGAGCCAAAGAGAAGCCGTCTTCCTGCGGCCCATGCTGCTTACGGCCTGCTGCCTCTCTGCCCCCATCCCCACGTCCCCATCTGCCCCTGTGCCCCAGTCCTGCGCCCACAGCAAGCCTGCTGCGTGTCTGCCCGGCTCTTACAGACACCCCCTGCCATCACCTCCAAGATGACTGTTCTCCCATCTATTATTCCCTCTATTTTAGCTTCACTCGCCCTCTTCAATGCCTGTTCTCTGGCAGTTCAAAATCATGTTCTTATTTCAAAACAAAACTGCATCCTCCTGGAGCAGCTCCCACCTACCTGGCCCCCTGCCTTCACTACCAAACTCCGCCAAACCATAAAGGCCTCTCCTGTCATGTCCCCACCCTCAGTCCACTTCTCAGCTCATTCCCATTTTGCATCTGTCTTACCATTTTTACCCTGATTCTTTCAAAGGTGACCAAAGTGTTCTTAATTGTTAAAACCAAAGTTGTTTTTAGGACTATCATAAGACCAGTCTGTCTCCCCCTTTTGTGTAACACCCCACACATTTATGGTGGACAAAGCCTGACCAACAGGTAGAGGTGCTGGAGAACAGAAGCAGGCACAGTCTCCACTGGCAGGAGTTCAAGGTCTGATGGACAGAGCCAGATAATAAACGGACTGGGAGAAATCCTCAGAAGAGGAGGGAGCCAACAAGAGGGAGTAATTCTCTCTGCCAGGAAAAGGATGCTTCCGGGAAGAGGAAAGGCCTGTAGAACAGCAACTGACAGGACACACAGGGGCTTGACTATGGAGGGGCACTGTGACAAATGCTGCAGGGGCTGTAAAGCTGCCTCAAGCATGGGGCCCTCCATCACCAGGTACCCCTTTTCTGCTCATGCCTTTCAATACAGCTATCTGCTGGAGGGGTTGTGCTCTCTAGCTTCTCCAAACTCTTTCCTTAGGTTTCACCATTTCTAAGAGTCTGCTCTTAGATTCTGTGCCCCTAGCCAAATGTCTGCAAGTCTGTCTGGCTCCAACCACTCCCATCACTTACAGGGTGACTGTGTTCCCCCTTCTATTATTCCTACTATTATACCTCTATTATAAGCATAAGGGAATGACATAGAATTTCTCTCCACACTCAAATAATCAGTAACTGAGTCCTACTGATTCTACTTCTAGCAGGATGTTCATCCCCTGCCATTTCCTTAATGACTAACATTTTCTTAATCCTGTCATTCCCCTGCTCAAGAAAAACTTTTGTGGCTGTCATCTGGTTCAAGGGTAAAGTTGAGAGCCTTCCAAGATCTTCAAGGCCCTAAGCTGCCTCTCCAGCTTAGTTCTTCATGTGCTCTCCCTCCTCCTATCCCATCCATCAACCACCCAAAGCCTCCACCACGACAATCCTGGCTTGCTCCAATATCTCTGTTTACTGGGGTCGGCCCCTCTGTCTTCCATGCTCATCATGAATGGCTCCTCCCAGAAGGATCTCCCAATTATTCTGTCTTTCTGCCCTTTCTGAATTACTCCACTGTTCTGGAGGCATTTGCGTAGCACTTTGTGAGGTAATGAGCCTGCAATATTTATGTATATGTCTCCCAGTGGTATGGCTCCTTGCTGACCTGGGCTGTGTGTATCGCACAGCCTTCGAAATAGTGATACTCCTAAACTGTTCACTAAATGGAGGTTATATCTTTTAAAAATAAAATCAATGCTTTTCTGTAGTATATGCTAAGAAACAGAAGTTTCCTACCCACTGCAGAAAACCACATCTACTAGGTCAAACTTGGCCCCAAAACACCCAAGGTGATGGTAAACTAAGGATGATACTTGCCTCTTGCACCGCGGAAAAGGACTCTGTAGTGTTTTTCTAATCGCTTGGCCATGTAGTTGGCATTTAATATAGCAATTTCTGTGGCCTGTTTAAGGCCCTTGCCTCCCATCATCTGCCACAGAGAGAAAAAGAGCCATCAACCATAGAACAGGTAAACCCAGTGGACAGACCCCAAGTAATCCCACCCATAAAGGGAATCAGCCCACCATTACTGTGGATTATAGATGGGTATAAAATCCCAACAAGGAGGTTTGCCAGTCTTCTCTAAGCCTGAAATAAATTTTGGTTTTCTCCTCTGAACTTAACTTTATATTTCTTATAAAAATAATGAAGTAGTAACAAAGTAACAACAAGGAACAAAGTAACAAAGCTTAAAATAGGGCAAAATTGGCTGCTGACTATTATCTAAAGAGGAAAAAGAATCTTAGATTCTGTTTTGGGGGGAGATTTTGTTTGTTTACTATAAATTTGAGATGTCTTGATAATTGCCAGGAATCTCCAGGGATCTTGACCAAAATCTCCACTAAATCAATTTTGTATAATTTGTCTTCTGGTTGTCCATAGTTAGGGTTATTTATATGTTTAACGACTGCCAGGTTTAAGCTTGCGCTTTTATGGTAGTTTCTAAATCCCTGTGTTTATATAGAGTAAACATTATCACCAACAAGGAGCTTAAAATCAGGATTGCACCTATTTTTACTGCCTACTACTTTCCTCCCAGAATAGTTCACGTATGACGGAAGCTGGGTATGTAGTAATAACTAGTATAAAACAAGTGAGAAAGCACTAAATAAAACAGGGACACCAAAGTACAAAGTAAGGAGAGGACATATCTTGCCAAGCTAGACAAAGAAGGGTTCCCAGAGTAAGAGTTAGAACTTGAGTGGAAATCTAAAAATGGGGGCACCTCGGTGGCTCAGTTGGTTGAGCGTCTGCCTTTGGCTCAGGTCATGATCCAAAGGTCCTGGGATGGAGCCCCACATCAGGCTCCCTGCTCAGCGGGGAGTCTGCTTCTCCCTCTCCCTCTGCCTCTGCCTGCTGTTCCCCCTGCTCATACTCGCTCTCTCTCAAAGAAATAAAATCTTAAAAAAAAAATCTAAAAATGGGTAGAATTTGAGAGGCAAAAAGAAAAGGGAAGGTGCTCCGGGTGAGATGAATGGCAAAAACCCAGCTGTACAAGAGCAGTCCAGGGATTACTGTAGAGGCTGGTGGGCTGTGTGACCTTGTGCAAGCCTTGAACTTCTGCTATGAAGAACTTGGAATGGGTTCAGCCAGCCAGTGGCTCTTAACTCATGCATCAGAGTCACTTGGAAAGTTTGATGGCCCAAGCCCTACCCCTCATATGCTGAGAGTGATTCTCTCTGGGATGGGGCCTAGGCATGTGCACTTTGGGAAGAATCCCTTAAGGATTCTGTGTAGGCTCCTAAGACTGAGCAGTAAAGGCAAAAAAGGAAACCAGAAGATAATTTGAGCTCTTAGGGGAAATCTAGCAGCCCTCTAGGGAGTGTCCGAGATGGACTGCAGCAGGGAAAAAAGGTAATTCTAGAGCCTAAGTGACCAGTAATAACAGCCTGAAATAAAGAGAGGGGTCAAGGTCAGAGGGGTAGTTTAAAACCTATTTCATTTCTTTTTTTAGATTTCATTTATTAGAGAGAGAATGAACATGAGAAGTGGGGGAGGGTCAGAGGGAGAAGTAGACCCCCTGCTGAACAGGGAGCCAGATGCAGGGCTTGATCCTGGGACTCTATGATCATGACCTAAACTGAAGGCAAATACTTAACTGACTGAGCCACCCAGGCTCCCTAACTGAGGTTCCGTCTGGTATTCCTGGCATATGGCCAAACCAGCTTTGGGGCATTTATTTTCTGTATGTGGGAAATAATCTCTAACCCAAATACATCCATAACAAATAATCCAAGTTTATACAATCTAAGGACCGAAAGGAACCTGGGAATAAGATTCTAATTGCAAAGAAGCAGACCTTGATTATGATAGTTTTTGTTGTTACTATTTGTAAAACAACTCAAGTATTGTTTTAGGTTTTAGTCTCTGAGGTACAGAATTGTTGTTCCAGCCTCCCAGAAAGTTTTCATTAAGAATCATAAATGCCACACTGTTGAAAAATAACAGCCAGCCCCAGAGAACCATCCAGCATGATTTGCATAGCTGAGTTGTGGAGTCTTGTTTCAGCAGAAGCCACGTTCTTTTAAGGAGGGAAGCCAGTTTGGGAAAGCTGCCCTAATTAGCTGCTGAACAAGTGTTCCTATCCAATGCATGGTCTTGTCAGCCCAGGAGGTAGGCAGGCCAGTTTGAACAAGAGCTGTATTGAAGAAACTCTGGCCCTAGAGTTTTTTTGGAGAAACACAAAGAAACGAAAGCCGTTCTTTAACAAAGTGTAATTACCCTGGAGAGTTACAGTTCCACAGGCTCTAAAGGGCAAAGAGCTTTGGGAAACTACCACATAAGCAAAATTTCTGCTACTTTTTAATCTTAGCCTCCAGATATCCTATCCGTATATTCCTACGAAATATAAAGCAAAGTGAGATTTAGTTCCTAAAATTTATCCCAGAATCTCAACCAAGTGTAATAATTAGTATGTGTTTTTCACCTACAAGAAGCTATCCAAATCCTACAGGAAACTAAATGACATACCCAGAACATCCATATGACTCATGGAAAAATATATCTGGCATCTCAGTTTCTGTGATGTTAAACCCACTATGAGAACGCAAAGGAAATAGCATCATGAAGAAGAGATGAAATAAAGTTAACTGATCTCTTTAAGATTTCTTCTACCTAAGTCAACAATCTTCACTGAACCACATCTCATCCATGGATTTCTTCTTTTTTTTTTTTTTTTTTTAGAGATTTTTTATTTGCTTTTTATTTGAGAGAGTAAGGGGAAAGAGGCAGGGTCAGCTAGAGAGAGAATTTGTAGCAGACTCTGAGTTGAGCAGAGAGTCTGATGTGGGGATCAATCTCAGACCCTGAGATCAAGAGTCAGATGCTTAACTGACTGAGCCACCTAGGCACCCCTGGATTTCTTCATTTTTAAGGAGGAGTATGCAGTCTTAGTTTCCCACCCACATATCACATCCCTTGCCCACCTAACATAGTCACAGGCCTCACCTTAATGTAGGCCCATGAAATGGGCAAGATGGAACTGGAGCCCCATGGGGCTGCACTGACAGTACCCACAGGCTGGGCATCCTCACTTGGCTTTACCGAAACGATGGGATGATTGGGCAGGAAAGGGGCAAGATGCTTCTTCCTGTTATTTTTAAACGCAAATTCAGAAGATATAAAAAAGATCCAGACCAACCAAACAGGCAAGGGCTGAGTCCTCCCAGAAAGCTCTGTTCCTAGTAGAGGAACTCAAAGGATTGACACCTGCTAAGAAATATATGTTCAGGAAGTATTCTTTCCCTCCTCTTCACCAGCCATCAGTGTCCCAGTGGCTCACCCTAGAACTATGGTAGAGGATTTGGCAGAGATAGGCAGCCATGAAATACCTTGCAATGGATGGACTCACCAAGATATGGAGACCTCCCAGCCCCACACCCCCACATTCCTTCCCAAGACAACTAAGGGATAGACAATGCTGGTAAGAAGGAGGCCCATGGGCCTATATATATCAAAGGCCAGCATGTGAACATCACTCACCCACCTCCCCCACAGCTGAGGTAATGAGGCGCCCCTACTTGCTACGAATAATAATCAAAAAGAAAAGCGAAAAAAAAAAGCAAGAAGGCCAGCCTCCCAGGATCCTGAAGACTGGACCCCTTTGGTTCATTTTTGGAAAACTGAAGAAACTTAAGAAATGGCTGTTCAGCATCGTTTTCAGAAGATGATTCAACTTCACAGTGTAAAAATTTATCAGCAACTACAAAATATTCCTTTAGTGTTATTCTGACCTCATCCAATTATTTCTAGTAATGAGGTTTGTTTCCTCCTCACTTATCTCAGATGTAATAAGAATCTAGGCTGCAAAATGTTCAACATTTTACATCCAATTCCTTCCTTCCTTCCTTCCTTCCTTCCTTGAGAGCAGTTAAAATTCTATTCTCTTAGCAATTTCAAGTATACAATACAGCATTATCAACTAGAATCACCATGTTAGACATCTTATAGCTTCAAGTTTGTACCTTTTACCAACTTCACCCTAACCACGTCCCTGTTCCCCAGTCCTTGGCAAGCACTTTTCTCCTATGAATTCGTTTTGTTGGTCATAGATAATTCACTTTCAATGTAACCATCAGCTGATTTCTTTTTTAGAAAGAAAGAAAGAAAGGAGAAATGAAAGAAAAGAAAAGAACAGAAAAGAAAAGAAAAGAAAAGAAAAGAAAAGAAAAGAAAAAGAAAAAGAAAAAGAAAAGAAAAAGAAAAAAAAAGAAAAGAAAAGAAAAAGAAAAAGGGCTGCTTGGCAATCTAAGTTCAAGTCTAAGAGGTCCCTGTCGGTGCTAATAATCCAGTTCAGATCCATAATGCTCCCGAAAAAAACCCTATTCATTGTTCTGTTAACAAAACTGCGCTAGTCATGCACGACTAGGAGCTTCGTGTGGCCAGTCAAGCACTGTGGTTAGTAAAATCCACTTATGCTCTTCTTTGGACATTCCCTGAATCACCCTCACTGCTTCTCTCCCAGCCCCCACTGGCAAAATAGATTGAAGGTGTCCGTGACACTTGAAGACCTTGACGAGAGGAACAGCAATTTTGGGGTCATTCTTTCATCCTCAGTCTCTAAAACCTTCCTGAAACAAGCAGCCCAGAACTCACACGCCGATGGGCCCCATGCCAGGGCCGCCTCCTCCGTGGGGAATGCAGAAGGTCTTGTGAAGATTTAGGTGTGAGACATCAGACCCAAAATCTCCAGGTCGACAGATTCCCACCTACCACAAAGGGAAAGAGCCAAAATCAAAAGTCAAGAGCTTGAAAGTCTAGAAAGGCGGCCATGCTGTTTGCTGCGGTCTCTTCCCTCAGAGAAAAGGCATTCAGAGTTCTTCACAGAAATGTTCTCAATTCTGGCCAAGTTCTGCAGTCAAAACCTTGCATCCCATAGGCAGCCCGGTTTATGGTTTCTATGGAAACAGCAACTGACCATTTAGCCTAATTTAGTTTTTAAAATACAGATTTGAATATATCGTCAATTCCTAATTTTCCACCACAAGAGGGAGGAGAGGAAGCACACTGAGCGAAAGAAAGGGAGGTACCTCCTTGCTGCAAAAACAGATTACTTTTACCCCAGCAATGGTACCACCCGTTGCATGGTTAGCTTTGAGTATCATCCACTTTGGGTAGCTGAGAGGATGCTGAGCCAAGGAAAAGGAAGGAAGGCTGATAGTTTTCCTGAGGCCAACTTAATACCAGCCACAACATTCAACAGGCATTCCTGCCACTTTGGCATTAGGGCTAATTTTCAACATGGTCAAAGATGAAGAGTGCATTAATGCTATTGAAGCAATAAACAATCTCTGAACCACACTTAAAAAAAAGGGAATCAGACAGAAATAAAGAAGAAAGAATTTGAAATGGTAAAGTAAAACCAAACAAACAAAAAAACAAAAACAACCCACAATCATAACCACAACAACAATGACCAAGAAGTCAGGAAAGCTCTGAAAGATGATGACCTCTTCTACTCCAATAGCCCCTATGGCATTCGCTCAGTGGTGTACATTACACAGAACCTTCTCCCTCTCTCCTCTCTCTTCTCTGTCTCTGTCTCTTACACACACACACACACACACACACACACACACATATACACGCACACATAATCAGGATTCGCCCTTCAAGGACTGAACTATTCAGCTACTATACACTTAGCAAGTTGAAGCCAGATTAATGGCTTATCCATTGTCATGCCATGCTGTGGGGGACCAAAATCCAGTGACCAGAACTTGGGTCTGAGATCCCTTAGGAAGGGAGTCAGTCGGGTAACTTTCTTACCGGTAGCACCTTGAGAAAGATCATAATCTCTGACAAACTGAGGACATTCAGTTCTCATTCTCTGTTTCCTGTCAATCTCTTTACTTACTCCCCCAACCGCTCCATCACTTCCGTCAAATCTAATCTCAGTGAAATTGCAGTACTTTGCTTGAAATTGGCAATAAAAAAAGCCAACCACCAGTTTGAATTCAGTATCATGTTTCAGACACTGTCTAGAAGTCAGAGGAAAAAATCTTTTTTTGACTTAACCATTGTTTCAGGAAGTCCCTCTTGCATTGCCCACCTGTGCATTCATATTTGCCCCATCTAGATAGACTTGTCCTCCATTTTGGTGGATCAGGTCACACACATCACCAATGTTCTCTTCAAACACTCCATTGGTGGATGGATATGTAATCATGATTGCTGCCAGGTTCTCCTTGTGTTTATCCACCTGTAAGATAAGAAAAGAGCAGAGGGAGACAAAGGAGGAAATGTATCTTTATTGGCAATTTGTTTTTCTTTAAAGGATTGGGAAAGATGAAGTCTTGGTCTTTTCATTTCTGGAATTATCTCAAGATCTGATGACAATAAAGATTAACCGCCATTACTTTAAGTCATTCCAGAAATAACAAAATCCCATTCAGGCTAAGTCTCCATGATCAAGACCTAAAAGACTATTAGGAAGATTTTGGAGTATTTTAGACTCAACTCCCCAAGGTTTTCCTTTGGTTTTAGTCAAATCAATAATTATTTTATTTATTTATTTTTTCAATAATTATTTTAGATCTTTTTGGTTCCAGATATGTCTGTTCTCACAGTTAATCTCTCTCTGCTCATCTTGCCATACCCACCCCTATTCCATTTCCCTCTCATTCTGTTGAAATTAGAATTCCCATAAAGGAGTGTTCTGCTCTGGTAAAAAGAAATCTTCCTTACGTTTCCTTTCCACAGAAAGCAAACATAAGAGGCACGTTCCTGTTTTTCTGGCCAGTGAGTCAGAGCATACTCATGTGGAAGCGAAAAAAAACATTTTTTAAAGGTCATATCCTATATTGGGGAAACTTAGCAATTACAACTACTGTCCCAGAATATCTATTAGTAAAACCTTCATGGGGCTCTGGAAGGGTGGGGATGGATGAGAGAGATGAGCAGTGCTGTGGGTTTTCACCTTCCTTTGAAGGTAGTTACATGAAGTTCTTGGACTCCATGCCTAGTAATCCCAACAAAAATCACATTGCTATTCAACTGATTTCCTTCCCTCTTAAGATGCAGCCTCTAGTCCACCAGTGGAAGGCAGATACGGTTGCTAGGCAACCTCCTCCTGGAGGTTGTGAGGTTGGGAATGGGGGTTGGTGTTGCAGGAAGGAGGGTGGCATGTGGTCCGAAATTTGGCAGGTGATGGCTGGGACAGTCACATCCATTTGCAAAATCTACATTTATGTTTTAATTCCCAATACAAAGATAGATAATAACTGTGACTGCCAGTTTGATTATTAATGGGGGGAAGAAGGGAACGGAACGGCTGGGCAGGAAGGAGGAGGCAGGCAGGCGCTGCAACGGGTATCCTTACTACCCATGAATAATTCATTTAGTTTCTTACATATGCATTAAGAGGATGGGATTGCAGTTTAAAAGACCTTCTGCCTGCTGGTGAAGGAAGTAGACTATGTTCAGTTTTATTATGGACCAAAAATGTGACTGTTGCTTTTTATTTTTCTAATAGAGATGGTTTTCTGATTTATGCTATTTTCCCCAGACCCATTTAGAGGGGAAAGTGCAGTCTTTTCATTAGAATGCAAAGCAAGACAATATTGATCTAAACTATCCAGTCCCTTCTCCCCACCATCTTTTCCCAACCCAGACCTCGCCCATCTGTTTAGTGGAAGATGGGTACCATGGCCTTAAGGTGAGCTGTGTCGATATTCCCGTATTTATCCACCTCCACAGGCTGAATCTTCATGCCTGCCATGTGGGCACTTGCAGGATTGGTCCCATGTGCTGATTTTGGAATGAGGCAAACCTTAGGAATGGAATGAAAGGAAGGAGAAAAAACTATCACCATGTTATCCATGGCAGAAAAGTCCTACAACATGCTTGGAGCACACATTAAATAGGCACCACGTGCTCTATTTAAACTGATTATTAAGGGATCCCTGAGTGGCGCCGCGGTTTGGCGCCTGCCTTTGGCCCAGGGCGCGATCC
Organism: Vulpes lagopus; assembly: GCF_018345385.1. Lineage (NCBI taxonomy): Eukaryota > Metazoa > Chordata > Mammalia > Carnivora > Canidae > Vulpes > Vulpes lagopus. Next base: position 104,989,481 of record NC_054830.1, on the reverse strand, counting down.
TGGAGACCCAGGATCGAATCCCACGTCGGGCTCCCGGTGCATGGAGCCTGCTTCTCCCTCTGCCTGTGTCTCTGCCTCTCTCTCTCTCTCTCTCTGTGACTATCATAAATAAATAAAAATTAAAAAAAAAAAAAAACTGATTATTAAACCTTAAAATCTATAACAATTTCATTATTACTGTATTGTAAAACAACGTCCAAAAGAGGACTCTGCATTTGAAACCACAAATATTACTATTTAAAGACTTGTGTATTAATTAGTACTCTCCTCCCTCATCTCAAGCACACCAAAAACCAGACCCAAGCTTATTCTGACCCTGCCTCAGCTATAATATGTAGAAAGCATCTTATAAGAACATGAGGTTATGAGGTACTTAGGTGGCTTAGTGGCTGAGCATCTCTGCCTTTGGCTCAGGTCCTGATCCCGGGGTCCTGGGATCAAGTCCCACATTAGGCTCCCCAAAGGGAGGCTGCTTCTCCCTCAGCCTTTGTCTCTGCCTCTCTCTGTGTGTCTCTCATGAATAAATGAAAAGAAAATCTTAAAAAAAAAAAAAAAAAAGAACACAAAGTTAGAAATTAAACACTAGGACCCAAGTGCCCACATCACAGCTTCAGTGCTCTGGCTTGGCATTGCCAAGGTCCAGGAGAGATGATGACAGTAGACTTAAGTCCAAGGCCTTTCAGTGCTGATACATCAATTACGTTTACTGGATGCTTACTCTGTGCAATGAATTGTTAGTTGCCACAAGAATCATAAGGTGAACATGAAAACCAGTCAACCCCTGCCCTGTGTTCAACAGACAATGCTGGCAAATGTATAAACAGGTGCCAGAGGAACTCAGAATAAGGGGGTATCACTTCAGTAGAAGAGGTAAAGGGAAATGTTTCAAGACCCACAGCCTAAGCTAGCATTTAAAGATGAGCTGAATTTTTGCAGAAGGTGGATGGTGGGTACAATTTTAGAATTCCCAGATTTAAATCATTTATGTCCTCCTACAAATCACATGAACACAAGCAAACACACATGCTCTGGTAGATCTGATGATGCTGCACTACAGGAAAATGCATCACAGAGCTTCTACCAACAGAAAGCAACAAGGAGAAAAGCAATGATCACCCTGAAAATAATCCTCCTTCTTCTGAATCCCAGGGCCAGTAGTGCTGCAACCTCTTGGAGAGAAATGGATGGGCATTATAGAAATGGGCTTGTGAAGGGAAACCTTCGCTAACAGCTATTTCCTCCAAAACAGTAAAGTTGTCTACTCAAGGAAACACGTGTGCACACAAAGGCAAGCTGTCACTCTTCTGTTGACAGAAAGCTTGTGCCTCTTTGGAACTGTGACTGATCTCACGCTGGTTATTCAGTGTTGTCCTCAAATCTTCTTTCTACTTTAAATGCTTCCCTATTGGGCAGCCCCAATGGCTGCAGCAGTTTAGCGCCTCCTGCAGCCTAGGGTGTGATCCTGGAGTCCCATATCAGGCTCTCTGCATGGTGCCTGCTTCTCCCTCTGCCTGTGTCTCTGTGCCTCTCTCTCTTTCTCTCTCTCTGTGTCTCTATAAATAAATAAATAATCTTTAAAATAAATAAAAAAAATAAATGCTTCCCTATTGTATCTCTGTGTGTCTCCTATAAATAAATAAATAATCTTTAAAAAATAAAAAAAAATAAATGCTTCCCTATTGTATTGAATTTCTTTAATTTCTCAGATCCAAAGTCACTTGTCCTTTCCCATAAAGTATTTTTATTCTCCCACACGACCTTTGGATAAAAGGATCCCTTCTGGGCAGAACACTGATCAAGAAGGAAAAGGCAAATATTAAAAATGAATATATTCAAATTTAAAAATTTTAATGAATATAAAATATTGATTCAAAGCCTACGTTAAGAATTTATACCAGGGAAGTTCTGCTGAAGTAAAAAAATTCAAGAAAAAATGTCAACCATCCTGGGATACACTGAATAATGGGCCCCCCGAATGTCCACATCCTAATCCCCAGAGTCTGTGGATGTTATGTTATAGCAAAAAGGATTTTGTAACTGTGATTAAATTCAGGCTCTTGAAATGAGAAATTAAGGATCTTGAAATCTGGATTATCAGTTGGGTTCTAAATATATCCCCCAGTATTCTTAGCAGAAGGAGGCAGAAGGAGGTTTGACTACAAAGTAAGTAGAAATTTCATGAATGAAGAAGAGGATAGAATCATGGCAGGAAGGGACCCAAAGCCAACGAATACAGGAAGCCTCCAGAGAGGCAAAGAATCAGATCCTCTCCTGGATCCTCCAGAAGGAGCCAGCCTTGCCAACACCTTGATTTTAGCCAAGGGAAACTAATTTCAGACTCCTGGACTCTGAAATGGAGAAAACAATTTTTGTTTTTCAAGTCACGAAGTTTGTGAGAATTTGTTACAGCAACCACAGGAAACTAATACATATCCTAATATAAGGCAGCAGAAAGAAAAAATATAAGGTTTTGATCATGACTCATTTATATGTTGCTATTATACACTTCTGGTTTTCTATGTGGAAGTAAGAAACTAATAATTTGGGGGGAAATTTTTTAATGTTAATCTTTCCTCACTTTCAAATTGTGGGGTCACAAAGGTCAGGGAAATAATAGGACTCAGATTTGATTCTTTAGTTTATACAAAACAATCCTCTTTTATGCATTAATGCCCATTTAGGTAGATGCTCTATTTTTCCAAGTCCCCAATGTACCCAGTGTAGACTCAACCAACAGCTCATCCTCCAACACTTGCTGGATGAGTAAAGTATTAAGGAGTGCTCCTTTGCAAGGGAAATAAATTTTTTACTACTAATAAAATCTAACAACCAAAGGCTACTACTTTGTCTCAGGCAGTTGGGAAGAGAAAAATATTCCCATACACATTCAGCAGGCAGGAGTGGGTTTTGGTGTTTTCTAGAGGTTATTTTCATCTCTGATCAGCAATCTGAGTTACTATTTGACTAGCAAATTGAATTATTAATTATGTAGGGTTGAAGACAGTGCCTGGTAAGTATTTGTTAAATTTGTAAAAAATAAAAATAAATAAATAAATTTGTATTCTCCCAAATTAATGTAGTAAATCAATCAGTAGCTATTGCATTTTAGGAACGTCTGAAATTTAACCTAAGACAAATGTGAAAATAACTGACCAAAGCAGCTTGATATAAGAGAAGCATAAGGAATCTGGAAGGTTCTATTGTACATGATTTCCCTACACTCCTTTTCAAAAAACGGTATATTTTACTGGATCCCATTAGAGTCTATTGTGCAGGAGCAGCTGCCTTCGACTTCTCTGATGTGGAAAAATCCTCCCTGATTATTTGAGCAATAACTCATTTTCTTCTCCAACTGAAAACGTTGGCTTTAATTAAAATCTTTCATCTAGAAAGGATCCCAACATTTCAAAACTTAAGAGTTCTGTATTTCTACAAGCTCACAGCCTGGGTGGCCTTCTCTGCCTCTCTCTCCCTCAGCCCTCCCCCAACTGCTGCGTCCTAGCTTCCCTCTGTCCTTCAGAACAGAACATGGACACTGGTGATGGCAGTGTGGACAATGGTCAGTGAAGAAACATCACACACTGGGGGACAGAGAGAAGAGAAGGCTAGAAAACCTAGAGAAGGAAATGGAACAAGAAAAGATCCATGAGGGGATCCCTGGATGGCGCAGTGGTTTGGCGCCTGCCTTTGGCCCAGGGTGCGATCCTGGAGACCCGGGATCGAATCCCACGTCGGGCTCCCGGTGCATGGAGCCTGTTTCTCCCTCTGCCTGTGTCTCTGCCTCTCTCTCTCTCTCTGTGTGTGACTATCATAAATAAAAATTAAAAAAAAAAAATTCTTTAAAAAAAAAAAAAAGAAAGAAAAGATCCATGAGTCAGAAGAACTCTGCCCAGGTCCAGTCAAAAGTTCTTTCAAAATCTTTTCTCCTTGACCTTTCTGCTTTGGTCCCCAACTCCTGGACATTCACAGACCAAGCTGCTTTGGTCAGTCCTGCTGGAGAACTAAGAAACAATGAGGGGTGGGAAGCATCAGAGTGGACAGAACCTGGATGTTAACTGGCACTTTGTTATTAGCTCATTGCTGGCCTTGCAGAAGTACCACCTCTCTCTAAGGCCTCTGGGCAGGTAGGGCATGAGGCAAAGGAGGCAATGTGGAGATGTTCACACAGGATGAACGGATCCCTTCCCAGGATCCCCAGGTAACTTGTGGGTAAGAGTAGAACAAGGAAGAATTCCAAGAGCTACCTCAGTACGAGGAAGCCAAAGAAGAAAAACATAAAGGGGACTTTTAATGTCACCTGCCATCCTTTCCCTGGATAAGAGGACTTTCAATGTTTCCCTTCTGATACTATGACAGTGCTGAGCCTGAAGTCCAGAGAATAATTCTAGTTCTAAACTAACCTTTCCTTAGAAAATTAAAGAATTCAAAACCACTAAAAAACCAAGTTGGTGTGTCAGGGACTACGTGTGTCTGATTTATGACCTGATTTAACTCTGGAAGGGCACACATAGTACATTGTATGTGACCAGTACTGAATAATTATTCAACTAGTGAGTGATCTCTTTTTCAAAATTCTTTAAAAATCAATTCTACTCAACTAGGATAAAGGCCTGGGAAAAATACATGAGTGGAATCAGGATAGACACAGGAGAAGGGGAAGAAAATGTTTTTTTTTTTTTCCTCCTTTTTTGAAAGGGAAGTCAAACAGCTTTTAGATTCTTTGGTGCAAAATACAGGCAACGAGCCATAAATAATCTTCTAGTTGCTTTTTTTATTTTTAAAGATTTTATTTATTCATGAGAGAAACAGAGAGAGGGGCAGAGACATAGGCAGAGGGATAAACAGTCTCCTCAAGGAGAGCCTGTGATGGGACTCGATCCTGGGACTCCAGGATCACACCCTGGGCCAAAGGCAGGCGCTAAACCGCTGAGCCACCCAGGGATCCCACTTCTAGTTTTAATAAAAAGCAGGAATGTACTGAGATTGGGCCACCACCTACTGTATCTCACTTACTGGGGCAGCCAGAATGAGCCTGGCACATTTTTCTCTAAATCTCGTGGGATGACCTGTCACTTTTGTCCTGCTCCCAACCCCTACCCACTGCTCCCTCTAAGAACTCCAGTCCACAGCTCAGTGGAAGTTCTAGTTTAGTGTTAATCATCACCAAAATGAAGACTTCAGAACCATACTGTCTTTTACCACACTTTGAAGCCTATGTCAGATAACTGCTAGAAACCCTGAGTCTAGGGATTAATGGAACCCAGTTAAGCCTATTAGCACCTGATGGTCCCTATACAGGCACAGATGAGCAGTTTGGACCCTAGAGATAGACTCTCATACCTAAAGCAAAAATTGAAGCAGAACCATGAACTCTGCTCCACTTCCTCTTTTGCTGCTTAGAGAGGACAGTCCTCAAAAGGGAATTTAATTACTCAGTAAATATTTTATTAAAATTTATGGGGCACCTGGATGGCTCAGTCAGTTAAGTGTCCAATTCTTGATTTCAGCTCAGATCATGATCTTGGGGTGGTTGGATCCAGCCCCACATTGGGCTCCATGCTGGCCCTGGAGCCTTGCTTGGGATTGTCTCTTACTCTCTCCCTCTTCCTCTATACTTTTTAAAAGTAATATTGATACCCAACATGGGGCTCGAACTCCTGATACTGAGATTAAGAGTCACATGCTCTACCACCTGAGCCAGCCAGGTACCCCTTGATAAATATTTTTTGAGTATACAGAAATGAGAACTGTGCCTAGTCACAGTAAGGTACAGAACAATTAAAGGTGGGTTTCTGTCCTTTGCCCAGGCCTAAGGCCAGGGCTGAGCCAGGGAAAGGAGACCTGAAACGGTAATATTCCTGTCTTTTCCTTTGCTCCCAGGAGAGTTAGAGAAAAATGTGCCAGGCTCATTCATGCTGCCCAAGTAAATGAGGTACAGTAGGTGGTGACCCAATCTCAGTCCATTTCTGGTTTTATTACAACCAGAAGATTAATTGTGGCTAGTTGCCTGTATTTTACTATGAAGAATCTAAAAACTGGCCAACTTTTAAAGACTCGGTTTGAACAAAAACCTTTAATCTCCAAATGGTCTCCCTTAAGATGGTCCAGTGAAATATCTTGGGGGCAAGGACTGTAATGGCCAGTTCAAAGAAATTGGTTTCTTGATTACCTGTTCCCTAACTGCCTTTAAGAAGGCTTAGAGGGAGTGTACCACAAAACAAAGGGATGCTGAGAGTTAGACCCACTGCCACCTGGTGGTGAGCAACCACACCATGTGTCCATACTCACTGTCCTGTGTCCTTCTCCTTTCCCATCGAGGTAAGCTCGGATAGTGGCCAGCCCAGCATATTCCCCTTGGGCTCCACTGCAAAGATAAGAAGGAGAAGCATCAGGGCTTTGAGCGTCTTTGCTTTCATTTACTCATTCAGTATTCATTGGGCACACGTTCAACATGTGACAGACACAAAAACACTACCCAACACCATGGAAACCTCACCTAGGATCTGCACAAGCTAAAGGGACTCAAACAACCACAGAATGGCACTTTGTGTACTAAAGTTCACTCACTGCTACTCAGAGATGAGCCTTTCAAGCCTCGCTTAGGACTACGCACCTAAGAATTCATTTCTATTGTAGAAAATTGCAAAAGTATACAGAAATGGAAGAATATAAGGAACTGCCAGGTACCTATCACTCAGCTTGAACAATTCTCAGGTCTTTTCCTAACCGTTTCCCTCACTACCCCTCAATCGGAACTAGATTATCATTTAAGTAGGCTCCATGCCCAACATTGGGCTTGAACTTACAACCCTGAGATCAAGAGTTGCATGTTCTACAGACTAAGTCAGCCAGGTGCCCCAAACTATGTTATTTTGAGGCAAAATTAAATACCATATCATTTTATCAATTCAAACTTCAGTGTGTATTTTTCAAATATAAAAATTATTTTTAAAAATTTAACTACAAGGGCTCCTGGGTGGGACAGTTGATTGAGTGTCCAACTCTTGGTTTGGGCTTGGGTCTGATCTCAGGGTCGTGAGATCAAGCCCCACATTGGGATCCATGCTCAATGTGGAGTCTGCTTTAGACTCTTGTTCCCTCCCTCTCTCTGTGTTCTCTCTCAAAAAATAAATCTTAAGAAAAAAGAGTAAGTCCAAAAGGAAGAGTCTACAACACTCAAAGTTAGAGATTACAACAGGGAATGAAGATGAGGTGCTTAAGATCCCCAGAGAAGAGTCTGCTTGGGTTTCTCTCTCCCTCTACCCCTCCACATGTAAGTGCACACTCTTTCTGTCTAAAATAAATAAAATCTTTAAAAAATTTATAAATCCAATCATTACACCAAAAACCACAATTTCTCAATACCACCACGTTTTTAGTCAGTGATCAGATCACTCCAAAGGAACTATGCACTTTGAATGTGGCAACATTCCCATTAGTCTCCTGGGTGAGACTTCTCAGGCACAACATGAAGGTGGCTGCTAGAGGCTGGCCATACCCAACTAAGCAGTCCTTGAAGGCACCACTTCTAGAGCACAGTTAATGACAAACAGTCCAGTGAGTGATGCTGAGTCAGTCAATCATAAACTGTTACTTAATGTTCTCAGTAATCTCTGCAGGAAGGAAACGGAAGTGAGTAATAGTTTTTTAAATCCTATTCAAAACGCATATTTCCACTATTTCGCAAAATTATACCATTCTTTAACTCTGTAGAAGGCCTAATGATTTTGGCATTTCATCCTTTCTAATCACCCTGCAATACTCAAATCATACTCTATAAGCACAAGGCTTACGAAGAAACTAGATAAACTTTCATTTCTAAACCAAAAACTACAATTTTGAGCACTGGAATTTGAGGGAACGCTAGGACAAAACCAGCTGGATCTGAAATGTTTGCAAATTATTATGGGGACACGGATGGTCTGGTATCAGGAGACAGCAGAATTGAGGGCTTAGGAGAGGGCAGAGAACAGGAAAACATCTGGAGGTGAAGAGCTTAGAGTGTGGTTGGAGAAAGAGAAGGAAAGTGGTGATCTGCAGAGCAATAAAATAGGGCCGATGAGCTAAGTAATAGTAATAAGTATAAACTGCTCTGTTAATTAAGCACTTCCTATTTACCAGGCACTCTGCACAGAGGAAACACAGGGAAACTGTAGGCCTTGTTGTGGTGGCTGCCACCAAGCATATTCATCATCTTATTTAATCCTCACAATATCCCCATGAGGCAGATACCATTGCCCCATTTTGCACATGAAAAAAACTGAAGTCTGAGGATGACAGACCGCCATGGTCACCAGTGGCAGGTTCAGACGTCAGCACAAGTTGACCTTTCAAGGAGGCTCATACTTCCCATGCTTTCCCAAGGATTCCAAACCGTGGTTTTCCTTCACAGAACCCTTGTCTGACTGACAGAATGAAGAGGTTTAGCTACACATAACAGCTACAGGTCTGTCCCTGTAAGACCCGGGGCACCCAGTTCCTCCTTGCTTACACCAAGCAAGCTCTGCCTCTGCTCTCTTCCAGGAGAGAGGCAGACACCAGTCTTCCATTTTCCTGGCTTTAGATAAACAGTGGCAGGGAGGATCCCTATGTGGTTCAGTGGTTTAATGCCTGCCTTTGGCAGGAAAAAAAAAAATTCTAACAAAGAAGTTTCAGTGAATAGCTGAGCATTAAAAATGTAAGCAACTGGGCAGCCTGGGTGGCTCAATGGTTTAGCGCTGCCTTCAGCCTGGGGAGTGATCCTGAAGTCTGAGGATCGAGTTCCACATCAGGCTCCCTACATGGAGCCTGCTTCTCCCTCTGCCTGTGTTTCTGCCTCTCTCTCTCTTATGAGTAAATAAATAAAAATCTTAAAAAAAAAAAAAAGAAAAGAAAAGAAAAACAGTGGTAGGTCACGTTTTTATTCTGGGAGCAGAAAAATGAACACGCTTCAGCAAACCACCCACACTACTAGTTACTTAGCCTCTCTGTACCTCTGTGCTCTCATCTCTAAAATAGGGATAATAAATTGTACCCATATGCTGTCGTGGTATTCTGCTCACTATTCTGTTAATACAATCTTATACGTGTATGTACCTTGAAAATGACTGTAGAGCTCACATTTACTTTGTGTGCCTGTCTTATCTCAGAGCGTAAGCTTGAGATCTAGGTCTCAGAATATACAGAACAGTACTCTGCATGGAGTAGCTCAGCAATAAATACAAAGCAAATTTGCTCAAAATTGAGCTCCCATCTTCAGTCCAGGCAGGCAACACTGAAATCCTTTCCCCCATAAGAAGGGTCCTCAAAAAATGGCCCTGTATTTATCTCACAACTTTTGCTCATCTTGTTTGTTGGAAAGCCAGTCAAAGTGTTCAGACCACGAATGAAAGAGACTGGAACTATGAGCCAGTAATCTAAGAGAAAGGCAATATGCTAAAGACTTGATCACAAATGCTGGATGTGGCAACTCCTAAGTACAAAAAAAGGTATGTTCTAAAGGCCACGGAAGTCTTATTACTGGGGTTCTATTAAAATAAGGGGAATTGGGGCACCTGGGTGTCTCAGTCAGTTAAGCATCTGCCTTCGGCTCTGGTCATGATCCCAGGGTCCTGGGGTCCTGGGATAGAGCCCCACATAGGGATCTCTGCTTAGTGGGGAGGCTGCTTCTCCCTCTGCCTGCTACTCTGTCTTTCTCTCTCTTGTCAAATGAATAAATTTTTTTAGAGGGTCATTATAAGTGCCACCTGTTGTTGGAAAAATATGAAAAGTAGCTGCTTGACTCCATAACCCAAAGTGAGAGTCTACATGTGGAAAATTCCCACATGTGGAACAGCCCCAAGGATAGTGGTTTTCTGACATCTATTTAAATTGAAGTTGTTGGTGGCCTGGATCTGCAGACCTGGCCACAGAAAGAAGGATACCAGTGGGTGGGGAGCCTTAGACCCACAGAAGCGCCAAGTGAGTATAAGTTTGAAGTGTCTGAGAAAAAGAAGGTCCTCCAGTCATGGCATTTATTCAGGCTGATGAAAGAACTGCTATATATTATACTGCTTAACACATAACAAGTGAAATCTAGCAGACTACTTCCTCCAAAACCCAGACTCATTCTATAGAGTAGAAGAAGCTAAAACAAGTGCAATGTCCCACAAGGCAAAAATAAGATACAGTTGATGCGATTCAACGGTTTTGGAACAATTTTACCGAGATTCTATTAGTATCAGTGTAGCATCCTAAGAGCAATTTCAGGCAGGTACTCACTGTGAATTTATCAAAAAGGGGAATGGGGAAAGAGGGAATTTTAAGATGACATGACAGAGTCAGGGTGATAGTTGAGCTCTTTGCAAGACTAAACAAGAGTTTAAGGACACAATAAACGTCAAACATTATCATTTTACCTTTACTAAGAACCCTGGTCAAAAAGGTTAGAATTTATAAGTACTACAAGTACTTATCTATCTAGTTCTATCTAGAAGGGTTAAATTTTTAGATCTTTGGAACAAATTTTTATTTTTACTTTAAGATTTTATTTATTTACTCACGAGAGACACACACACACACACACAGAGCGAGAGGAGAGAGAGAGAGAGAGAGAGAGAGAGGCATAGACACAGGCAGAGGGAGAAGCAGGCTCCCTGCAGGGAGTCCGATGTGGGACTTGATGCAGGGTCTTCAGGATCACACCTTGAGCCAAAGGCACTGAGCAACTCAGTCCTCCCGACACTATTTTAAAAATACCACCATCAAGTGCTAGGGAAGTGACCAAGTAATCCGAGTGAAACATTAGCTAAGAAACTGACATGGTAAATCTGATCCTATAAAAAAAAAAACAAAACTGATCCTAGTAAGATGCAAAACAGCTACTGGGTCAAAATGACCCACTTTAGTCCATGGCAACATGATAAGTCACTCCCAGAAAAAGAAGCTTAGAAAACAAAAAATGGTACTGATTCTTATCTTACGAATGGAATAAACAGGGTGAATGACAGTTTTCCAATACACATACCTAAGAAGCAGTGGGATTTTCATCAATATGATTCTGTTGCTTACCTTGAGTACCCAAACACTACCTGGATCTCCATTCCAATGAGCTTATAATAAAAACCTCTCAACATATCATTCTGGAATGTTCTTACTATTCTGCATCTAATTTGACATAAACTAAATTCTATATTTAACCTTCTAATTCTGGTTAAAAAACATCTGAATAGATCCACCTGTTCTAACCATTCTGATAGCTGAATAGTATCTTAAAGTAGCCGTTCTCAAATTCCAAGTTCCCAAACAAAGCATTGGCATCACCTGGGAACCTGATAGAAATGCAAGTTCTCAAGTAATGAATCAGAAAATCCTGCATGTGTCATCAAGTGTTAAGAATGGCTGCTCCAAGTCTTACAAACTGTAAGAATCAAAATACACTTTAGAGAGTTAAGGAAATTGGGGAAGGTGAGGTCCTCCACCTCACTGCATTCTATGTCGCCAAAGATGGTTCTCTTCATCCTTCACCCTTCTTTTTCTTCTTCCTGGTGTTCTGAGTGCGTCCTTAGGAAATCAGTTTTTAACCAAAGAGGGTCTCTGCTATTTGGCCTCCCAGAGTTCTGAGGGGGGTTGTGAAGCTGCACCAAGTTCAGTAGGAAAGCATTATCAGAGATTATTAATAATATGAGTCGTTATAGAGCTAACAGTAACATCAATCATGAGCTCAAGAAAGGGGGTGTGGGATGTGGCAACTATCAGGCATTTGATTCTCCTTATGGTGAACTGTAAACTGTCTGATGGGCAAATGATGGTAGTGACTTAGTCTTCAAAGGGCACTTTTAAAGCTCAGTCCACTAGGAGATATTAGTCCTCTAACTAAACCTTCCTCTTTTGCTGTTTCTTCCGGGCAACATACTCTCCAACCCAATGATGCACATCAGAGTCACCTAAGGAGGTTATTAAAAACCCTGATTCCTGAACTCCCCCCACACGAGAGGAAATTTTGATACAACTAGTTTGTGGGGTAAGGAGAGTATCAATATTCAAAGGCTCCCAATCCTCCCCGCCCCCCCCCCCCAACTAATTCTAATAAGCAGCCAGGACTCTGAATACCAGCAACCCGAGTGGTTTTCACCGTATGGTAGCAAAACCAGCATATTAACATCATCCAGAAATTTGTTAGAAATGCAAGTTCTCAGGCCCCAACCCAGACTTACTGAATCAGAAACTCTGGCAGTGAAGCTTAGCAATTTAGCCAGAAACCCAGGTGATTCTCATGCACGATGAAGTTTGAGATCCATAGATTGCACCATGTTTGTTTAAGAACCTTCCAAGAGGAGATTCTGGGAAAGCAACTGACAGCTCAATCTACTTTCAAGATCATAGTTTGCTGTTTTTAAAGACAAAAACAACTTCCTTACTCTTACATGCCAAGGAGCTAATAATAATACTGGCTTGTCTTTCACTTTGGATATCCGTGGAAGGTGTTAATTACTGTTTCTGTCTGCCTTAAACATTACATCATAATTCTAAACGAGCAATTCCTGGAGTGTATTTGTGAGCTGCTGAATGATTTTAAGAGTGTCATAGTGTTATGGAGAAATAAGTCAAAACAAGTCATGCTGGGCATAGCAATTTTCTTCACTAAACTGGAAATGCTCCCCAGGTTTGTAGATGGAGTAAATAAATAGGAGAAATGGGGACAAGTTGCTTGACATTTTTGTTTCAAGTCTTTTAAACACCTTTAGAATCTAACACTCCTAGGAAATAGACCATGTAAAAGTTTAGCCACATGAGTGAAAAATTTCATGCCAGAATTTATCATACTAAATCCCTTATCAACTGTAATTATTGGTCATTCCTCAACTTAACCTCAATCAGATCAATAACATTGCATTTGCTTTCTTGCTTTATGGGAGAGAAACCCACATCAAGACTAAGGAAGAAGCCGTGTAGAGGTCTCAATATCCTGGGTGCTAATCTTTCCTCTGAGCTGCTGAATTCCCTTTCAGGAAAAAAAAAAAAAAAATCCACTGAAGAGAAAGGTCCTATGGCAGTCTATATCTAGGCAGAAACTATTAGAGAAAGAACAAGAGTGTTCCATGAGCATAATGTAGAACTGTACTGGATTAGAAGACAGTATGAAGGGCCCAGAAATCCAAACAAGATGGAGCAGTCAGGGCCATGTGCAGAAACACTCAAGTTCATGCCTGACAACTGTAGCTCTCCTACAAAGTCATCTCAGAACCAGAGAGCTGTGTTCCGAGTCTACATGGTGTTAAATATTATTCTCTTCTGCAGAGCTGGGTTCGTTGCCCTTTGTTGCAAGACTTTCTCACTTTATGTTTGAGTTCTATGTTGCTGCTAAGACTGAGGCAGTAGTGGTTTGCCTCCAGCCCCAGGGCAAGTGTCAAAGCCAGCTTCGTCATGCCATTGGTTGATGGAGAAATCCTCTGAGATCAGGAGACACAGGGGAGAATGAACCTGCAAGCATCTTACACTGTGTTTACTTGCGTCATAATATGCCTGTTCCCACAATAAAAATAACTTATTTTTACATTATATATTAATGCCTTGGAGAGGGCATTTCCTCATCTCCCATAGCAGTTCCTACTACGAACATGAAATATCCTTCATCTAAGCTTCAACTTCCGGCACAGCTCCTATCACTTTCAAATTGGCTCTTGGAAATGAATGTTCTAGCTGGGAATCTGTATAAGTGGAGAAGGCATCACTGACAGAAATGACATCCTGATAAAGATCTCCTTCCTTCCTATAGGACTGCGATGGGGTACTGAATCTCACTGCCAGTCATATGAGTGTGTTCAGCAGGACAGAGAAAGAGTGTTAGGTATATTAAGAAAAACAACAGAAAAACTTTGAAGACAGTGGTTCCTAACTTTGCCACCCAATTGGGATCACCTGAGGAGCTTTAAAGAACTAGTCATGCCTGTGTCGACTCCCTCACCCCTGTCTTTCCCTATCAAGATTATGATTCAATCTGGGATTGTGATCAGGACAACAGAATCTTTTTATAAATTCACAACATGAGTCCAATTTCCAGCCAAGATTGGAAACCATTGCGTCCTCATTCTTAGATCAGTCTTTTAGGACCCTGGCTGGGCCCTCAAAATGAGCTGCGAAAGTTAAGATAGTCCTAACAATTACTCTCCCATATGACACAGAAGATGTAATCCTATGCCATCACTAGAGGGCGAAGTTTCTTCATTTTCAACATTTAATTAAGGTATTATTGCCTCAGATTAATAATTCACTCGCGTTCCTCTTTTCTTAAAAGGGGGAGTTGGGGTGCTGGATGAAGATATTTTAACGAAGGCATGAAGCCTGACTTTCACGAATGTCATTCCTTCCTTATTTGCCATATGCTCCCTTCCTATAGGGTTTGTATTTTGTAGGCTACATACACTGTTTTTACAAAGTGCATGGTTTTGCTGTATAGTTTATGTTGCCAAACAGGAGGTAGGACTGGATTGTATCTAAGATCTGGTTACTTTCTGTTTCAGGGAGTGAGAAGATAAATGTCTGTTTTAAAATTGATTTTTGGAGTACCTGGGTGCCTCAGTCAGGTAAGCCTCCAACTCTTGGTTGTAACTCAGGTCATGATCTCACAAGCCCCACATTGGGCTCCTCACTTGGTAAGGAGTCTGCTCGAAGATTCTCTCTGTTGCTCCCCACCCCTCAAATAAATAAAGCTTTTAAAAAATCATTTGATTAAAAAAAAAATGAATAAAAAATTATTTGATTTTTGTATATTAAAATCTGGATTTCTAAAACAAGCTCCTGGGTAATGTCAACGCTGAGGCTGCTGGTAGAAAATTACACGTTGAGTAGTGAAAGATGAAGAAAGTGGCAGAAATGCAACTCTTCTTCTGAATATACTTAAAATGTGAACTCATGCTGATAAAAGTGTTTGTCCATCGATCTATTCCCAAGAAGACATATAACAAAAACCCAGTGGATTCGAAATTGGCTGTATACCATTTTAATTTTAAAAATAAAGTTTCTTGGGGCACCTGGGTGGCTCAGTCAGCTAAATATCTGCCTTCGGCTCAGGTTATGACCCCAGGGTCCTAGAATAAAGCCTCGCATTGGGCTCCCTGCTCAGCAGGAAGCCTGCTCCTCCTACTTCTGCTCCCCTTGCTTGTATTCTCTCTCTCTCCCACTGTTGAATAAATAAATAAAATATTTTTTTAAAAATAAATGAAGTTTCTTAGTCCTAATCCCTGGAAATTATGATCAGTAGGCCTCAAATCGAACACAGACATTTGTACCTTTAACAAGAATCCAGAAAATGTTGCTAGAGCCCTCTGCTTAAAAATAAATAAAAACCACTATTTGTAGAAGTTCTTACTTTACAGAAGCCAGAGGAAAAAGGCAGGGGACTTTCAAAGTTAGTGACAGAACAAACCAGTACATAGTTCTCCAGCCCCTACTGGATTGAAACATTGTTGCTTGTTAGGAGTTAACATTTGTGCTGGATTCTGATTCTTGTTCTATGTCATTGATGGATATAGTAACTAGTTTCCAAAGATGGCCCACAATAAATCACATCTCTGGACAGTCACAACCATGTGTTGTGCCCTCCTGCATTCAAACTGGTCTGGCCTTGTCACTTGCTTTAATTGATAGAATGCTCTGAAGTGATGCTGTGAAACTTCAGAGGCTGAGCCTTAAGAGGTCTGCAGCTTCCACATTCTTCCACTGTGGAACACTCCACTTTGAACCTAGACATCATTCAGGGAGGAATAAAGCTCAAGCAACCACATGGAGAGGTCTACATGAACAAGAAACAAGGCTTGGGTCAACATCCTCAATTGAGGCTGCCAGCCAACAGCCCATCGTTAACTTGCCAGCTATGTGGATGTGGCTACTTTGGACCTACCAGCCATGCACCCCAGGGAAGTTGAACTGTCTACTCGACTATCACAATGATACAAAATTGTTTCAAGCCTCAATGTTTTGGGGTGGGTATTATACCATAAGAGATAGCTAAACTGACGAGACAAGAAATCTCATACCTGTTAGGCTGGAAAGAGATTCGGTCATAGCCCGTGAGTTCACACAAGTCTTTCTCAAGCTCTCGGAAAAGTTGCTGATAGCCTTGAGCTTGGTCCAGAGGCACAAATGGGTGGATGTTTGCAAATTCTTTCCATGTGATAGGCTGAAGAACAACAGGGGAGAAAACACATGCATATGTACAATTGTAACAGTAATAACAATACTAACTTTAATAATGATGATGATGACAAAGTGCTTACTATGTGCCAGGCACTGTTTTAAGCACTTTAAATACAGTAATTCATTAAATCTCACCACAATTTTACCAAGTGCTATTACTACCTTCATTTTATAAGTGGGTCACAAAGGCCTAGAAAGGGAACTTAGACAAAAATGCAAACTTTTTCTATTTTTTCAGAAACAAAAAGTCCCCAGATATATTTGTATACATGAAACCCAATGAGTTGTTTCAGGTAGTTTATCTGAACTCCTATACAGCACACATATTATTCTCTCTTCAACGAACAGAATAAGACACAAACAAAAGCAAATGGGGAAAACTCTTCTGATCACAATATAAAATGATCTCCTCTACCTGATATGATTTGTCATATCAGAGTAATCCTGGGGAAAAAAGGAAAGGGACACCTGGGTGGCTCAGTGGTTAATCAACTGCCTTTGGCTAAGGGAGTGATCCCTGCAGTCCCGGGATCCAGTCCCACATCCGGCTCCCTGCATGGAGCCTGCTTCTCCCTCTGCCTATGTCTCTGCCTCTCTCATAAATAAATAAATAAAATCTTTTTTAAAAAAGGAAAAAGACAGTTTTGCTAAAATGGATCCTAGCCTAGTAGAGCTACTTAGCAACCACAAGAGCAGGTTACATAAATCTGCTGTTGATAAAAGAAATAAATGAAAACCTCCAATCTCTACCTATCTGGTACTGTGAGTGGATTTCTCGAAAGAAGTCTTAAGGTTCTAAATTCTACTGAGCTTAACAACTGCAGGTTGCTAAAAGCTTTTTACATCCAGGTTTAAAAGTGGGAGTAGGAGGGACACCTGGGTGGTGGCTCAGTGGTTGAGCATCTGCCTTTGGCTCAGGTTGTGATCCCCAGGTCCGGGGATTGAGTCTGGCATCAGGTTCCCTGCAGGGTGCCTGCTTCTCCCTCTGCCTGTGTCTCTGCCTCTCCTCTCTCTCTCTCTCTCTTTCTCTCTGTCTCTCATGAATAAACAGATACAGTCTTAAAAGGAGGGGGGATAGGAGTGGCACCTGGCTGGCTCAGTCACTAGACATGTGACTCTTGGTCTCAGGCTTACAGTTCAAGCCCCATAATGGGTGTGGAGAGTACTTAAAGATAAAATCTATAAATAAACAAATAAACTGGGCAACAGGAAAGCATAAATGTTATATATTTAATTTTTTAATTTTTAAATTTAAATTCAATTAACATAAGTGTATTATTAGTTTCAGATAATTTTACTTATAAATTTAAACAATCAAGTTGCAACAAAATTGGGGTTTCTCATAAGATTGAACAGCAAGGTAAAGATGGGATGCATGGGTGGCTCAGTTGGTAACCATCTGCCTTTGGCTCAGATCATGATCCCAGGGTCCTGGGACCGAGCCCTTCACTGGGCAACTTGCTCAGCGGGGAGCCTGCTTCTTCTCCCTCTGCCCCTCCCTGCCCCACTAGTGCTCTCTTTCTCTCATGCAAATAAATAAATAAAATCTTTTTTAAAAAAGAATAGTAAGGCAAAGAATTATTCAGGTAGTTATTTAATCACAGTCCTAGTAGCTTTCTCTAGTTATCTACTTATGTACAAGCTAGAACACTGCTCCTCATAAGTTCCCTCTTAAGAAGTGTCTTACTTACTGTGAGTTCAGATGAGCTGTTGAGCTTCATGGTGCAGGACCCCTTTAAGGACATCCAAAATGTATCACGTTAGTTATTTCCTCTTGACCCTCTATCCCCCCACACAGCCACCCCTTCATCCGTCTTTTGCAACCCAAAGATATGGGACCAGGGATGGGATTCGAAGTAGGAATAACAATTACCAGTGGAATCATGCTGTGAACAAGGGAAATGTCTTTGTTTTCCAATTTCTTCATATATCGGACAATGTTTGTTTCTGAGTGATAGCTGTAAACACAAAACACGTGATTTGAGGCATTATAATGAGATAAGAGTCCACATACATCCTCCTGATGAAAGCTAAGACACACAGATCTACCTTCAAAATACAGATCAAATTGAGCCAGGGGCAACATGCCAATAAAGCATCAGAAGGAAGGACATGGAACCCTCACCCCCACCCCGCCCAATCTCAGGGAATACACTAGGACAAAAAGCTTCTGTGGGCAGAAGAGGAAGAAGAGTGGGAAGAGGATGTTGAGTTCCTGGATATGAACTTCAATCTGGCAACCAAGCATCCATACTCCCCTCTTCCTTACGAGTGGGCATAGGGGTTACACTGCCAATGGAGCAGAGCCATACCAGGGGGTGGCTTTGTCAAAATCAGGAATGGAATCCTTATGGTAATGGTTTTATTAGTGAGCCACAGCTGAGCCACAATAACCAAAACCACATCATAGTTGGATCCAGAAGCCACACTCTAGGGGTGCCTGGATGGCTCAGTTGGTTGAGTCCCCCACTCTTGGTTTTGGCTCAGGTGATGAATCTCATGGGTCATGAGATCAAGCCCCATGTCAGGCTCCGGGCTCAGTGGGAAGTCTTCTTAAGATTCTCTCGCTTTGCCTCTCCCCCAACTTACACTCTCTCACTCGATCTCTCTATAATAAATAAATATTTAAAATAATTGTTTTTTAAAAAAAAAGCTGCCACTCTATATCCTACTCCCAAGCCACACAAACCTGTTGAACACTTGATGTGTGAGGAATGAGCTAGTTCTCTTGAAAGCAGTTCCTGGAATACCTCTCTGCTCCTCACCCATGCTTTCAGCAACCAGCTCCTATTTGGAGAGACCACAGACTAAATGGCAAGAAGCATGCCTGCAAGCACATGTGGCGATCCAGGCTTCTATTTGGCATGAATCCCAACAAAGCACTAGAGATCTACTACCACCACCCAACCCCCTAGCATTTGGCCTGGTGAGGTAACAGGTATCAGGAGTCACGAATTGTGGCAATTTTTCAGAGCAACATTTTTAAATTCTATTAACCTTTGCCAGAGGAAAAATGAATTAGTCTTCCACCCCCAAAAGACTTATCCAGCATGTTCCTTGAATAATGAAGCAAGTTCCAGTAAGTTATTTTAAAGAGCTATCAAAAAGTCATGATGGGGCACCTGGGTAGCTCAGGCAGTTAAGCATTCAAATCTTGACTTCCACTCAGGTCACAATCTCAGGGTCTTGGGATTGAGCCCTACTTCCAGCACTGTGCTCAGCAGGGTGGCTGAGATTCTCTCTCTCTCTCCTTCTGCCCCACCCCTCTGCATTGCACAGACTCACACACTCTCCCCTCCCCCATCAAATAAATAAATCTTTTAAAAAACAGTTATGATGGGGCGTCTGGGTGGCTCTTGATTAAGAGTCTTCCTTCAGCTCAGGTCATGATCCTGGAGTCCCAGAATGGAGCTCGCCCATGGAGCCCCACCTTAGGCTCCCTGCTCAGTGAGGAGTCTGCTTCTCCTTCTGTCCCTCCCCCTGCTCCTTCTCTCACTCACTCTTAAATAAATAAAGAAAAATCTTTTTTTAAAAAAGTAATGATGACAACTTTCAAGTGGGGACTCTCACTTGACACTGCTTTTATCTTCGAGGACAATTCTAATAAAACACATATGCCAAGAGCATTCAGTGGGCAAAAGGACAATCTCTTCAACAGTCAATGCTGAGAAAACTGGATATCCACATGCAAAGGAGTGAGTTGGACCCTCACCCTATACCATATACAAAAACTAACTCAAAGTAAAGACCTACATTTAAAAGCCAAAACTATAAAACTCTTAAGAAGAAAACACAGGCACAAATCTGCAAGATCTTGGATTCTCAAATATGACACCAAAAGCATAAGAAACAAAAGAAAAAGTGAATAAAGAGGACTTCAATTAAATTTAAAAACTTTTATATATCAAAGGAGACAACCCACAAGGGCAACCCAGGTGGCTCAGTAGTTTAGCACTGCCTTCAGCCCAGGGCCTGATCCTGGAGACCCGGAATCAAGTCCCACATCAGGCTTCTTACATGGAGCCTGCTTCTGCCTCTGCCTGTGTCTCTGCCTCTCTCTCTTCTCTCTCTCTCTCTCTCTCTGTGCCTCTCATGAAGAAATAAATAAAATCTTTAAAAAAAAAGAAAAGAAACAACCCACAAAGCAGGAGAAAATGTTTGCACATCATATCTAAGAAGGGCTTAATATCCAGAATATATAAATACAATAGCTTGGTCTCATTCTGCATCAGGCTGATAGTACAGCTACCAAGAGCCCTCGGTGGGTGCTCTATAAATTTCCCTTAAATGTATGGAACCTGTGATTAAATTTAACAGAGAGTTCTAGGGAGAAGATGGCTTATTCAGTCCTATTTATTAATTAAGGCTTAATACAGTGTGATATCTCATTGATGATTTACAACTGTTATCTGGTACTCAATTACTCTCTTAAAGAGTACATTGACAACCAGGATGCCACCATTCAGTGCTCTGGAACCACTGGTATAATAAACATTTCCTTCCACTGATCCATTCAATCATATTCATTGAGTGCTTCCTGTGCACCGGGCCCTGACTGTTGTGATTAACATCTTGCTCCTGGTTACGTATGTAATGACTGCTCCATCTTTCCATCTTCATCCCAGGGAACTGTAGTATTTCTCCTCATGTGGCCCTGATGTTTTTCATTGGTTTTAGAAACCAACTCAGTCACATTTAACTGCCTACCCCTAGTTCACATTGTAATCTTCCTCCTTAAGCTTTTATTGTTTATTTTGCCAGTGTCTCACCTCTGACCCCATCCTCCCTGTTCCTCAACTATGCCATCTTAGATTGGAGAACTCCTACCCATCATTGTTCAGAACTCAGCTTAGGACAATTTCTCCAAGTATTGGTGAGAAGCCCTTCCTTTGTGCTCACAGAGCATCTTTGGATATCATCTATCATAACATATCACTTGGATTTGAATCTTGTGAGTGTCTGAGTCCCCATTAGACTATAAACTCTATTGGGCAGGAATCATGTCTAATTCAGCACCATCCTCAGGGCCTAGTATAGTAGCTGCCACGTACGCAATAAATATTCAATAAATGCCACAAACTCAATAAAGGTGTTCAATAAATGTTACATGAACAAGTATTTTCCCAGAACAGACATAACCAAGACGCCAGGGCCATAATTCTCTGTATCATGGACAGTTTCAATTGAATACCATTAACAATGCTCCCACATAGCCTGGCTGCAAGGTCCTAGCTAGGGCCCACAGCAGTGACAATAGCTATCAGGGATGGTCAGGGGTAAATTGTAATAGCAGGCCACCCAATGTCACACTGGAGCCACAAGAGGCCAAGTCATCTTTGACAATACCGCAAACAGTCATTATGAGAAATGTATCTTTTTTTTAAGGTTTTATTTATTTATTTGAGACAGAGAAAGTAACAGAAAGCACAAGCAGGGAAGAGAGGAAGAAGCAGGCTCCCCATTGAGCAGGGAGCCTTACTTGGGGCTCCATCCCATGGCCCGGGACCACGACTCAAGCTGAAGACAGATGCTCAACCAACTAAGCCACACAGGCACCCCAGAAATGTATCTTCTTAATATACTTACTGCAGATGACTCACAGCCAAAGATCCACAACAAGTCATCCAGATCTTTTTCATTCACTGTTTCATCAAGAGAAATCCCAAGCTATAGAAATGAAATAAAAGGGAAAACATTAGCCCTAATCACCAACACCAGTGGAGAAACCCCAAGAGGTCAATGGGAGTTAGGTGCTGGATAAAACTCTCAGTTATTCCAAAATATCTGGGTGCCATTATATCCAAGTTTGGACCTTAGGTGAAGATGACTAGATGAGTACCAGACTTCATAAAATTTAGAGTTTTGTGAGCCACTTCTAGACTCTCGCAGTCTGGTGTCTACAGGCCATCCCTATTGACACTAGATATATTTACCCTTTTCTTCCCTTAACTTTATCACTTATCATACTCATTACCTTCAACAGTCATATTTGAAGGGTATTATGAGCAAAATATGTGCCTAAGAGTCCCATACACGAAATCACAGTCTTAAGTAAAACTAAGAATGAATTATTCTTTATTTGAAAGTCACAATGTTTTATGAGTTGGAAATGAAAATTTTTTATAAAGTATAGATTGTTCCCAAGATTCCAAAACTGATTTTAAGAAGAAAATTTTTAACAAGTCAAGAAATTTTTTTTAAGTTTTTTTTTTTTTTTTAAATTCATGAGAGACACAGGCAGAGGGAGAAGCAGAGACACAGGCAGAGGGAGAAGCAGGCTCCATGCAGGGAGCCCGACATGGGACTCGATCCCGTGTCTCCAGGATCACACCCTGGGCTGAAGGCGGCACTAAACCACTGAGTCACCCGGGCAACCCAAGAAATTATAGAGTACTGTAAAAATGGAAAACTTTTACTTACTGTGCCATCCTCGAAGAGCCGAAAATTGACTTGCCGCTGAGTGGCCCGGTCCAGGACCTCCTTCACTGAGCAGCCACACTGAATCTTCAAAGTGTCAAAGAATAAGTCATGCTGGAGTTGATGCCCTGCTCGCTTGAGACCTAGACAAGATAGGAGAGCCACCAGTCCCCAATATAGAAATCTGCTCCTCAGCCCCTGACATTTTACAGAGAAATAAAGAGGTAAATTTTTTCTAAAGATTTTATTTGTTTGTTTGTTTGTTTCTTTGTTTGTTTGTTTTAGAGAGATTACAAGCAGGGGGAAGGGGGGAACAGTAGACTATGCACTGAGTGCAGAGCCTGAAGTGGGGCTCCATACCACGACCCTGAGATGACCTGAGCTGAAATCAATAGCAGGATGCATGGGGCACCTGGGTGGCTCAGTCAGTTAATCATCTATCTTCAGCTCAGGTTATGATCTAAGGGTTGTTGTTTTTTTTTTTTAAGATTTTATTTATTTATTCATAAGAGACAGAGAGAGAGAAAGAGGCAGAGACCCAGGCAAAGCAAGAAGCAAGCTCCATGCAAGGAGCCCGATGCAGGACTCGATCCCGGGTCTCTAGGATCATGCCCTGAGCCAAAGGCAAGCATCCAACCGCTGAGCCACCTAGGTGTCCCTACCTCAAAAAATTCTTAATGAATATCTTGCTTTTCTACAGATTGATATCCATCATTATTTTTAATGTCAATAGAATATTCAAATATATACATGTAACATAATTTGATCAAATATCAGGCGTTTCGGCTGTTTCTAAGATTGTGGTATTATAAACAATGTTTCCATTTTATTATAAGCAATGTTTCAATGAATACCCTTTACATCTTTCCCTGATTATTTCCTTTAGATACATCTCTAGAATTAGAATTTTTGGGGATCCCTGAGTGTCGCAGCAGTTTGGTGCCTGTCTTCAGCCCATGGCATGATCCTGGAGTCCCAGGATCGAGTCCCACATTGGGTTCCCTGCATGGAGCCTGCTTCTCCCTCTGCCTATATTTCTGCGTCTCTCTCTCTCTCTCTCTCTCTCTCTGTAACTCTCATGAATAAATAAATAAAATCTTAAAAAAACAGAATTATTTATTCAAACTATAGGCACATTTTAAAAGCTTTTGATATGTATTGCTTATGTGCCCTCATAAAACTTGTACCAACATCAGCATTCTTTTTGTCTTTACCAAAGTAATGAGAAAACACTATTGTTTCAATTTACACTTCCTTAATAGTGAGATTGAAATTTTACATATTTATTGCCATTTATTTCTATATTTGCTTCTTTTAAAATTACATTTAGGCACTTGGTAATGCAGTCAGTTAAGCACTTGACTTTGTTTCAGCTGAGGTTGTGACTTCAGGATCATGAGACGGATCCGACCCTCTGTCAGGCTCCGCACTTAAGATTCTCTCTCCCTCTCCCCCTGCCCCTCCTCCTAGTTCTCTCTCTCTGTCTCTCTAAAATAAAATAAATAAATCATTAAAAAAATAAAAATACAATTTAAGTCCTTTGCCTATTTTTCTGAGTGATCATCCCTTTTTTAAGGGGTTAGGGAGTAAATAAGGTATCTTCATATTAAAATTTTTAATGCAGGGGAAGCCTGGGTGGCTCAGTGGTTGGGCGTTTGCCTATGGCTCAGGGTATGATCCCAGAGTCCCGGGATCAAGTCTCACATCGGGCTCCCTACATGGAGCCTGCTTCTCCCTCTGCCTGTGTCTCTGCTTCGCTCTCTGCGTGTGTCTGTCATCAATAAATAAATAAAATCTTTTAAAAAATAAAAAATAAAAATAAAAATTTTAATGCAAAATAAATAAATAAATAAAAACTTTTAATGCCTAGTGTATCAGAAATGTCGAAAGTTTCTTTCAATTTTTTTATGCAGAATTGGACATACAGTGAGTTTTTTACTTACTCAGGCTTATCACTCTTGTTATATCCCAAAATTATTAAACAGATAAGTGACTCACCTTCAGACAAAATCAAAGTGGCATTATGTACCCTCCTAGCAATATGCTCCAGCCCACGGGAACCATGGTAGATTGCAAACATGGCAGCCATGTTTGCCAAGAGAGCCTAAAACAACAAAGAACATTAAGAAATCACGTTCAACAATGTGTTGAACACAATTAGCGGGAAGGAGTATTATTTTCACTTGAAGTGTCAAAATTGAAAACAGACAAAACAAAATGATCAGGTTTCCTGCATTCTCTATTATAGTAGACAATTGTTTATAACCTCTGACTATCTCAGAGCAAACACAGGATCCAAGATCCCCTGGAATCACGATATTAAACCTTCAAATTTGGCCACTATAATGGAGGAGTTTCATCCATGCAATATAATCATGTCACACATAAGGGGGAAGATAGGGTTGTCATTAAACATTGAGAAGCAGTATTTCATGTTGAAAAGACAAGAGGAGCAATAAAGGTGTCAGGAAAAAAAATGAGATCCAAGAATTTTATATTCAGTTAAACCGGTCTTTAAGGATAAAAGCAACAGTAATTTTCAAATACACAAGAACTCAGAGCAGCATTAGAAGCTGAAATTCAGCCAACCAAGGGATGAATGGCGATTGTGTGGCAAAGGACTACCAAAAATGAAAATGCAGGACACAAGGGAATAAAACCAAAATGAACTGGCAGCACTTATATTAGAAAGAGAAAATCAGAGCCTCTTGGTTATTCCTAGCTCAAAGCAAGGTCACTTTCTCAGGTAAAGATATCTCCCTTGACTACGGGATTGAGGTTTCGCAAAAACATTTACAGGGAAGCATGTGTTTTTTGTGTAACAGAAAATAGAAAGGAATCGATCAGAATCTCTCAGAGGTAAGGAGCACAGACAGCTTCAGGGAAGCTTCAGTGAGAAAGCCCTGCATGGGGAACAAAAAAGGCCTCATTGTGATGGCATATTGAGTTAGGGAAAAGGATAAAAAGAGGATGGCTATGATTAGAGACCAAATGAGTGACAATGTGGCAAAAAAGGATGGAGGCTCATCTCGTGCTTGTCTTGATCCCTTCCCTTATCTTCTTTATCACCCTACATCCTGCCAATCAGCAATCTAGCCATGCAGTATCATCCCTGCCCCCAGGTAACTGGTCCCAACTCAAGTCTCAGATTCCTCTCCTGCCCAGTCTAATCTATTCTCCCACTGCCACTCCCATTTTACTGCTCCAGTACCATTTTAGTTTCTGAAGTTTCCAGTCCCACTAGGGACTTTTCTCCTAATGTCCTAAGTCAGTTAAAATCATCTTCCCAGCCAATCACCCCAGAGTAGGAAGGGCATCTAAGAAAACATAGTGCTTTAAAGTTGGATGATGTTCAATATAGGTTCTATTTTGTTAGGTACACATTTTCCCTGCTAGGCTACCAAAAAGAATCCAAGGAACCACTGCAAAACAAGAAACAGCTCTCAAAAGATGCTAGAAAGTGAAGCCCACAGTCAATAAAGACAACGCAGAGGAAAGGAAGACCCCTGGGGTGCCTGGGAGGCTCAGTTAAGCAAGTGACTCTTGACTGTGGCTCAAAGAACACAAAAATAGACTTTCTTGGACCAAAATTCTGAGAGTATAGATGCTCTGTGGACTCAGTATAACAATTAAATAAATACAGAAGCACTACCACACCTTCCAGTTATGGAGAGGGCAAATCAAACAATCTATGACACTGTGTATCCAAATGCTTACAACTACTGCTGGGAAAAAAAAAAAAAACTCAGGCCTGATATTCACAGAGTCCTCTGGAATCTTCTTATCACAACAACCTTGTAGAGAGTGGTTCATGTCCCTTTTTAATGTAGAGATGATTCTTTTCCACAAACAGGAGACTGTATCAAATGACTGGCCAACAATGTGATGACAAATATTAAACAATTTTTAGAAATCTTAGAAAGATGTTAGAATTCCAAAGAAGGGATGCCTGGGGGCCCAATGGCTGAGCGTCCACCTTTGGCTCAGGTCATGATCTTCATGTCCTAGAATCAAGTCCCACATTTGGCTCCCCACAGGGAGCCCGCTCCTCCCGCTGCCTCTACCTATGTCTCGGTCTCTCTCTCTCTCTCTCTCTCTCTCTCTGTCTCTCATGAATAAATCAGTAAAATCTTAAATATAAAATAAAAAATAAAGAACTCCAAAGAAAGTTCAGGAAATAAAGACCAAGAAAATTCAAATTTCCCAGATAATTTGGACAAACTTAATATAATCAGTAGACTTAAAAGTTTTTAAAAAATAATCAAAAGCTCCTGATTAAAGGTTGCTCAAAACCATTAGTTTTGGGACGCCTGGGTAGCTCAGTGGTTGAGCGTCTGCCTTTGGCTCTGGGTGTGATCCCAGAGCCCTGGGATCGAGTCCCACATCAGGCTCCCTGCATGGTGCCTGCTTCTCCATCTGCCTGTGTCTCTGCCTCTGTGTGTGTCTCTCATGAATAAATAAAATCTTTAAAAAAAAAAAAAACACATTAGTTTAAGAGAAATGCATATGAAAACCACAATGAAATATCACTTCAAACTCACTAGGATGGCTATAGCTGAAAAGACAGGCAATAACAAGCATTGGTGAAAATATGGAGAAAGAAATTACAACCCTCGTAACACTTGTGGAGGAAATACAAAATAATGAAGCCACTTTGCAAAACACTCTGGAAGTTCCTCAAAACTACCTCAATGTAGGTTCATAACATGGCCCAGTAATTCTACTCTTAGGTATATGCCTAAGAGAACTGAAAACATATCAACTCACAAAATCTTGTACATGAATGTGTGTAGTGGCTTTATTCAAGGTACCTAAAAGTGGAAACAACCCAAATATCCATCACTTGATGAATGGATAAACAAAAAGTAGTATGTCCATACAATGGGATATTATTCAGCCTTTAAAAAAAGAAGCACGGATTCATACTACAATAAGGATGAACCTTGAAATCGTTATGCTAAGTGAAAGAAGCCAGGCACAAGAGGCCATATATTGTAAAATCCCATTTATATGAAATGCCCAGAATGGCAAATACATATAGAAAGAAAGTAGTTAGTGGTTCCCAGAGGCTGCAGGGAGGGGAGAAGGATGGGGAAGGATTGCTTCATGGGAACAGGTTTCTTTTGGGGATGATGAAAATGAAAAGCTAGTAATCATTACAGCACTTCATAAAAATAGTAAAAACCACTGAACTGCATACTTTAAATGGGCAAATCTTATCTCAGTGAAAGAGTTAATGAAATGTAAATTATAAATTATACCTCAACACACCAGACTTTAGAAAAAGCTAATGAAAAGACTGCTTGTGGTAGTACCTAAGAAATAAGAAAATACATAGAATAGGATATGGGACGCCTGGGTGGCTCAGCGGTTGGGCGCTTGCCTTCAGCTCAGGTCATGATCCCGGTATCCAGGATTGAGTCTCACATCAGGCTCCCTGTGAGGAGCCTGCTTCTCCCTCTGCCTACATCTCTGCCTCTCTTTCTCTCATTCTGTGTCTCTCATGAATAAATAAATATTAAGAAAAAAGAAAAACAGGATATGATGAGAATTCAGGTATCTGTGAAATATCACAAGGTCACAGAATTTTTTAAAAGAATGTGTGTTCAATAACACACATTCAGAGATTTTTTTTAAAAAAATGCTCTGTGCAACCAATGATGCAAAACTAAGAAAAGTCCAGTGTGGAGCCTAGTATGCATGCTCAAGAGGAAAGGGGCAGCCCTGGGAACATGGAGCAGTTGTTATAAGAAGCAGAAGGCTGGAGTTAAAGTCAGAGTGCTTAAGAAGCACCTCAAAAGATCAGTCATCTCCTAACAAAAATCATTAATTACATGCTTATAGAGAATAACAATGGAGTTATTTATGAGCAATTGCTTTAAAGAACTCACAACATGAAATAGACAATGTGTAGCTGGAAGCAATCCAGAATAAGAAAATAAAAATACAGAAGAAAGACAGGGGCTTTGGGTGGCACAGTCAGTTAAGCATCTGATTTGCTTTCACCTCAGGTTGTGATCTCAGGGTCCTGGGATTGAGCCCCCAATCAGGCTTCACACTCATAAGTCCACTTGCAATTCTCTGTCCTCCCCTCAATCATTCTCTAAAATTAGTAAATAAGTGTTTAAAAAACAATGGAGAAGACTGAGTTGGGCTATTTCTGAGGCAAACATCACTTTAATAATTGCTGAAAAAGATACCTTAATTCAGCCCAAGTTCATCTACAAAATTAATTTCAAACACTGAAACAGAAAACCCTATAACACACTTATAACCAGATCGACATCTTTTGGAAGAACATGAGCAGAAAGGGCAAGACAGCTGATTGCTGTTTGAACAAAAAAATTCAACAAATAAAGGGTAAACTACAGAAAGAAATAGCATCAAATAAAGTTCAATTTGCTGTCAACATAGGAAAAGCTCTTGAAATCTGGCCCCTTCCTGTGATAATAGAAGAGCTCTTTGCTGAAAAGAAGCAGCCACCTTCTTGAGGCAACAGATAATACAATAAAGATTGTATTCTTATCTATTGAACCTATAGATATTGAAGAAATCAATATTTCTTCAATATTGAAGAAATCAGTCCATAGACCAATGGCTATAGAACCACCTAAAAGAAGACTTTATCTACTGCCCCTGAGGAGTCTTTCTAAAACCTGGTGGCGGTGCTTTGAGCCAATGCTCTGAGAGAAAAAAAGCACTGTATTGCCCACTGAGGTGTTGGTCATCTCTTTCTCTCACCCTGAATAGAAAACATGGACCTAGAATGGACTGGATGCTCAGGAACAGTCCTCTTCCTAAGCCTGGAAACTGGCTGTGTCTCAAACACTGCTTACTCTGACATGAGCCCTGGGCAACTTCCAAGATTATGAGGAACTTGGGAGGCTTCCCTTTTATTCCATCCATTTCAAGAATGACTGTCCTGAGTCCCCAGTAAGAGTATCCCACAACCACCACCAACTTGTCAATCTTGGTCATATCTCAAGCATAGTCATATTGCCTTCCTCACCACATTCCTGCAGGGCTTCCATTTCAGCCCTAAGGTGCCAAATCACCCACCACCCATAATGAACCTGCCCTATAGTCAAGAATGCTACAGACACTGAAGTATGAAGTACATCCACACACAGAGATCCAGGAAAATACATTATATTTTGGTTCTGACAAGACCACAGGGCTTCTCTACCAATAAGATCACACCATTTCTGGTGTACACAGTGTCAGTAAGTGGGGAACAGACGAAAAGATGATTGAGTGAATCCATGAGCTCATTGCTATAGATTATAAGGCATTCAGTGGGAAGAGCAGGCATGTGATGTACCTGAGCTGTACAGATGTTGCTAGTAGCCTTGTCTCTCCGGATGTGTTGTTCCCTGGTTTGAAGAGCAAGACGATACACTTCTTTCCCAGTGGCATCTCTGGCCCGAAAATAAAACATCTAGTTAACACACATAATCATAGCACCAAGGGTGGTCAAAAATGAACCTGTTTCTTTCCTTCCCAGTTTGAAGGGAATCCAGCAAAGCTAGGAGGCTGCAGGGCCATAAACAAACAATTCCCAGAACAACTGGGTGGCTCAGCAGTTGAGTGTCTGCCTTAGGCCCAGGGAGTGATCCCAGAGTCCCAGGATCGAGTACCACATCGGGCTCCCAGCATGGAGCCGGCTTCTCCCTCTGCCTGTGTCTCTGCCTCTCTCTCTCTCAATGTCTCTCATGAATAAATAAATGAAATCTTGAAAAAAAGAAAAAAAGAAAGAAACAATTCCCAAGCCAGCCACTTCTGAATAGGACTACTAATTTTTAGTATGTACTTTGAGGGAGGAACTGAGATACACAATAAGATGAGCAACCTTGAAAGGAAACTTCCCAGGAATTACTCAAACTAATATAATGATGGTGAATGGTTGATTCAATTTAAAATTAAATTTAGGGAGAATTAAATTTCACTAATAGCTACTTGGTAGACACAGGAAAAAGGGAAATATGTAACAAATGAATAACTTGTGCAGTGGAATCTAAAGCAACTGTACTGCACAAAGAAAAAGAATGTGTTGAATCACTACATTGTACACCTGAAAATAGTATTACACTGAATGTTAACTGGAATTTAAATAAGAACCTATAAAATGAGTGTTAATAATCTTACTTGTCTCTTAAGAAAATTTCCCTCTTTCCTAATACAATTAAGAATTTGGAGAGGGACACCTGGGTGGAGCAGTCAGTTAAGCAACTAACTCTTGGTTTCAGCTCAGGTTGTGATCTCAGTGTCCTGGGATCAAACCCCGAGTTGTACTACAAGCTCAGAATGGGACTCTGCTTGAGATTCTCTCTCCCCCTTCCTCTGCTCCTCCTACTTGTTCTCTCTCTCTCTCTCTCTCTCTCTCAAATAAATAAAACTTTTTTTTAAAAAAAGAATTCGGATAATCAAAATATTTAGCAGTCTTATTTTTTATTTCATCAAGCTATGGGATCCATTTTTCAGAAAGATAAGAAGTTCAGGGATCCCTGGGTGGCACAGCGGTTTGGCGCCTGCCTTTGGCCCAGGGTGGATCCTGGAGACCCGAGATCAAATCCCACGTCGGGCTCCCGGTGCATGGAGCCTGCTTCTCCCTCTGCCTGTGTCTCTGCCTCTCTCTCTCTCTCTCTCTCTCTCTGTGTGACTATCATGAATAAATAAAAAATTAAAAAAAAAAAAGAAGTTCAATATAAAAATTAGCAAACAATAAGTAATATATCAAATTATTTTTAATTAGAAAACTCTGCCTCGGGATTCCTAGGTGGCTCAGCAGTTTAGTGCCTGCCTTCAGCTCAGGGCATGATCCTGGAGTCCCAGGATTGAATCCCATATCGGACTCCTTGCATGGAGCCTGCTTCTCCCTCTGCCTGTGTCCCTGCCTCTCTCCGTGTCTCTCATGAATAAACAAATAGAAACCTAAAAAAGAAAAAAGAAAACTCTGCCTCATCTTGCCTGGTGAAGTCACATCACTAAAAGAAATGAATGTAAGAATACTTGAAGAAACTTAGTTTTACACTAAAAAGTGAGGTACCTCATTATATTATGTGTTAAACTGCATTTGAAAAATTCACATCATTCATTAATATTGACTGTTCACTTAGGCTACTAAGTCCAACTTCTTTCTATGGAAGGTCTAAAAGATCTAAATTAACTGAGTAATAATCATGAAAGTCATCTTAAATTCCTAATCTGAGGAAGCATGTAAATGAGAAGCACTCAGGGGAAAGGAGAGAAAATGAGTGGAAATATCAGTGAGGGAGACAGAACATGAGACTCCTAACTCTGGGAAACGAAAAAGGGGTGTTGGAAGGGGAGGTGGAGGGTGGATGACTGGGTGATGGACCCTGAGGGGGGCACTTGATGGGATGAGCACTGGGTGTTATGCTGTATGTTGGCAAATTGAACTCCAATAAAAAATAAAATAAAAAATAAAATAAAATGAGAAGCACTCAAGAAAGTACATTTAGAAATTACTAGAATAAATAAGTGGTAGGCCACTAGGAAGTAATGTAGATTATAATGTAAATGTGGTAATCTCTCACTGCGCTTGTCTTTTACCTAACTGTGTGGAATAATGCTTGAGAATGAAAGTGGCTAGATATAAAACACACTTAAAATGATCTGTCTTGGGGATCCCTGGGTGGCTCAGCGGTTTGGCGCCTGCCTCTGGCCCAGGGCGTGATCCTGGAGTCCCGGGATCGAGTCCCGCATCAGGCTCCTAGCACGGAGCCTGCTTCTCCCTCTGCCTGTGTCTCTGACTCTCTCTCTCTGTCTATCATGAATAAATAAATAAAATCTTAAAAAAAAAATGATCCATCTCTTAACTCTTTCATCAACCTAATTAAATTCACTTATATGACTTCAATACAAATACGTTGCAAATTATTGTGCATGGCCCAGAAATTCATAGAAAAATCAACAACTTTTGTGATCAGAAGAAGGAACAGGAAAAACAATAAGCACAGGCAAAGGGCAGAAACATGAGCTGCTTTACCTTGTTACCCCTACCATTCTCCCGGGCATCATCCTCACCAAGCTTTCTCTAACAGCAAAGAAAGCTGCATGTGGTCCACCATAGCCCAGTGGCACTCCAAATCTCTGTGAGCTGCCTAGGGCAATGTCTACCCCAAACTCTCCAGGAGGCTTCAAGATACACAGAGCTAAAAGGTCAGTAGCACAGCAGGCCAGACTCTAGAAAGAACACAAGAGAGAAAGTGCACATGGCTGTGACCCTCCCCAGAGAGCAGTGAGAATGTAGCAAATTATCTCCAATATAAGCAGACAGACAAGGTTCCTTTATATCCTGTGAATTCCATTTTTACACTGATTCATTCAAAAATATTGACTGAGGGGCACCTGGGTGGCTCAGTCGGTTAAGCATCTGACTTCAGCTCAGGTCACAATCTCAGGGTCCTGAGGGCCTGCTTGTCCCTCTCCTTCTGCCCCTCCCTCCCCATTGCTCATGCTCTCTCTCAAATAAATCTTTAGAAAAACATTTATTGTGCTTAGTATGTGCCAGGAATTAATGAACAGAATAAACTTGAAAAAAGGAGGCAGAAAGGAGAGAGTTTTACCAGGTGATATAGGTATACAAACTAAGCTGCATCAAAGAATCATAATTCAAAGTTGGGACACACCTCCGTGGACCCCCACATGGAGAGCTTTGCCTACCCCCATCTGATGGGCCCTCTCCACAAGCTCTGTGAAGTCTTCCACCTTCCCCTCAGTATCTGGGTACTGGAAGAGCACTCCACTAACATCTTTCCCGCTGAAGTCCATTTCATGGGGCAATTTCAGCTCAATGAGAACTCCATTGTATCTAGAAAGACAGAAGACAAAGAGCAATCATGCTTTTGGTTTTCAAGACAAAATAAAATCCCTTACAATTTATTTTTAGTGATAATAGCAATCATATTCTGTGTCCTCCTTCATTGCCCCCCACCCCCACCTCATCCTGACACACATGCATACACACCCATCTCACACCTGATTCTTCATTGGTTATAGAGCTTAACATTTCAAGTGCTTCCAACAGTTTGACTTCTGTTTCTGTCTCCCACCCTTACTACTCCCATTCCCCTTTTCCAGCCAGAACTTGCTCCTTAGAGGGTCAGGAACATGGATTCCTAGGACTAAAGAACCAATTCCTACAACTACAGGGCAGTCACCACTTTCAGCAAGGATCAGCATTAAGGGAATGGAAAACCATCAATAAGTCAAAGACAAACATCTTTCTTTTCTTAACCATCCAGCTCCAATCATGCATAGAACACTCCTGAAGGAATGGTGCTATGCGTATGGGAAATATTGCTTGGTTCTCACAAGAAGAAAGCTAATTAACACATTTGCAAGTGATAGTTTTTCTGTGTTTATCTGATTACAGCACTAAAAAAATATAGTATGTTTGCTTTCATCTATATCATACCACATCTAGGTTTTATTTGTTTATTTTTAAAGATTTTATGTATTTATTCATGAGAGACACAGAGAGAGAAGCAGAGACATAGGCAGAGGGAGAAGCAGGCTCCATGCTGGAAGCCTGATGTGGGACTTGATCCCGGGACTCCAGGATCATGCCCTGAGCCCAAGG
Organism: Vulpes lagopus; assembly: GCF_018345385.1. Classification (NCBI taxonomy): domain Eukaryota; kingdom Metazoa; phylum Chordata; class Mammalia; order Carnivora; family Canidae; genus Vulpes; species Vulpes lagopus. The sequence goes on along the minus strand of NC_054830.1, from coordinate 104,955,304 downwards.
CAGGTACTCAACCACTGAGCCACCCAGGCATTCCACCACATCTAGGTTTTTATATGGATTCCCTAAACTATGTTTGCAGTACTACACACAAAAAGCTAACAGTTGTGTGAGAATTCCATTTTTTTCCTCTGCTTTTCAAACTTCCCAAAACATTGCTGAAATTATTTTAATATTTTAAATTTTATTTTTACAAAAATAAAACAGGGATCCCTGGGTGGCGCAGTGGTTTAGCGCCTGCCTTTGGCCCAGGGCGCGATCCTGGAGACCCGGGATCGAATCCCACGTCGGGCTCCCGGTTCATGGAGCCTGCTTCTCCCTCTGCCTGTGTCTCTGCCTCTCTCTCTCTCTCTCTCTCTCACTGTGTGCCTATCATAAATAAATAAAATAAGAAAAAAAATTTAAAAAAATAAAAATAAAAAAAAAATAAAACAAACATGGTAATTCAATGTAAAGCAAAGGCAACTAAAGCCACTTCTGTATTCTCTCAATTCTGACACTTTACTTCCCAGCAACATCTCAGTAAGAAAGTGGGAGGGAAAGTAAAACTCAACAACCTCAATTTAAACCAGGTTCACTTCCGGGCACTTTAGAAGTAAGAAGGATAAAAAACAGATATGAGCATGATATTATCCCTGAGTTCAAAATATGAATGAAATTAATTACTTGGCTCGAGTCTGGACGACAGCTATTGTCTGTGGATGGCAACGGGGGTCAACAAAAAATCTCTTCCTCTTGTTGTGTCTGTTGAAAAGGAAATCACATTCAAACATGAACGTTAGAGAAATCAACGTATCTTCTAATAATGCAAATCAAGGATGATAGGGGAACTCTGAGCACAGCATAAAAATGTGTCATTAATTCTACTGATCAGAATTCGACTGAAATCCAATTTTCATTGTTTAAAAGAAAATCACAGGCCCAAATAGTCACTTGGGCTAGGATCAGGTGACCAAACTAGGGCTTGATACATATGTGATTATAGTTTCAACCTTCCCCAGGACTATAATCTTAACTGGTCAGTCTAGAATTTCCTGATAAGCACCAATGAGGTAATTCACCCAATAAGACCATTTTTGTCCCCAAAGGAAAGTGACCTTGCTCTAAATAAACCATAAAAAACCTAGACAAGAACAGTAAACTGTTTCACATTGGCCATAGCAATTTCTTACTAAGGCAACGGAAACAAAAGCAAAAATGAACTACTGGGACTTCATCAGGATAAAGCACTTCCCCTCAGTGAAGGAAATAATCAACAAAACTAAAACGCAACCTACTGAATGGGAGAAGATATTTGTAAATGACCTATATGATAAAGGGTTAGCATCCAAAATATATAAAGAACTTGTAAAACTCAACATACAAAAAAACAAATAACTCAGTTTAAAAATGGGCAGAAGACATGAATTGACATTTTTCCAAAGACATCCCATCCAGATGGCCAACAAACACATGAAAATATGCTCAACATCACTCATCACAGGGGAAATACAAATCAGTACTGTAATGAGATATCACCTCGCACCTGACACAATGGCTAAAATCAACACCACAGGAATCAACAGATCTTGGCAAGCATGTGGAGAAAGGGGAACCCTCTTGCACTGTTGGTGGGAATGCAAACTCTGGAAAACAGCATGGAGTTTCCACAAAAAGTTAGAAACAGAACTACCCTACAATCCAGCAACTGCACTACTAGGTATTTACCCAAAGGATACAAAAATACTTATTCAAAGGGGTACATGGACCCCTGATGTTTATAGCAGCATTATCAACAATATTTCCAAGTCATGGTAATTATGGAAACATAATAATGGAAATTATGGAAACAGCTCAAATGTCCACTGATGAAAGGATAAAGATGTGATATATATATTATATATAATCAATACTACTCAGCCATAAAAAAGAATGAAATCTTGCCATTTGCAATAACGTGTATGAAGCTAGAAAGTGTTAAAAAAGAGGCAAACCAGGAAACAGACTCCTAACTACAAGAAACCGAGGAGTCCTAGAGGAAGGTGGATGGTAAGGGGGCTAAATAGATGCAGATTAAGGAGGGCACTTGTGATGAGCACTGGGTACTGTTAAGTGATGAATCACTAAATTCTATACCTAAAACTAATATTACACTGTATGTTAACTAACTGGAATTTAAAAACTTAATTAAATCATCAAAGGTTTAAGAAAAAAAAAAAAGAAAAGCCTTTGCTTTCTGCAGCCCTTTGTCACTCCTCTTTACTTGCTAGATGGGATGTTAGGATGCTGCCCGATTCATGAGACTGAATAATGTCAATTAGATCTTCGAATTTACTCAGTTGAATTTTGCTTTTTTTTTTAATACTATGCCAACCTCATTTAGCAAAATAAATCTTAAACCGGCTTAAATTTTTAAAAAACATTCTCGCAAATCAAAGCAATAAAAACTTGATTGGACACAAGTAGAAATAAAAAACTAACTCTTGAAATAAAAATATGAGAATGTTACTGCCAAAGAAGCAGTTAGAGATTATCTAGAGATTATCCAAATGAAGATTATCATCTTCATTTGATAGAAGATGAAAAGTACTCAGAGAAGTGACATTGGCAGGACCACACAGCTACTAAAGGATCTAAATCCTGGGAGTTTCCTAAAAGTTCGTGATTTCTGGAAACAAAATTGATGGAGATTGTTAAAAAGAAAACCATAAGCACCAAATGTTTCCTAGGCCAGACCCAGTCACCAAACCAAGCCTTAATATCTAAACTAATTGCAGTTTCATGTCCTCTAGAAATGTAGTCTTACCTGTGAGTCAGGAATTTTCTGATAAGCAGAAAGGTGGAAATCTGTCACTGAGGCCTTCTCCATCCAACAGAGGATAGATGAGGTAATCTGCATAATAAGACCCCCTGCTCTTTTGCCTAAGGGAAGGTGATGTTGCCTGGAACAAATCTTTTTTTCTTTTGCTTATCACGTTCTTGCCCCACCCTCCTTCCTGTGAAAAAGCTTTCATTTTGTACAACTCTTCAGGGAGCCTTTTTACCTACTAAATGGAATGCTGCCCAATTTATGAATCACTTAATAATAAAGCCAATTAGATCTTCAAATATACTTAGTCGAATTTTGTTTTTTAACAGGATACATAACAGTTGTGTACTATGAGCACATCTGGGTAAAAAGGGGGGGGCCAGGGGAAACACATATACATTTTAATTTCCCAGAAAGATATATAATGACCAGTTAACAGCTTTCTCAGTGGAACAGGACTGAGAAACAGGTTTCACTTCATTATATTCTGTTTTCCCACTCTGAACAGGTATTTTTATAATAAACATAAACTTAATAGAAGATTAGAGTTAGTTAGAAAGGTGATTAATTATCCAAAGCACAATGTTCTTCACAGTGTGAATTTAAAAAAATTGGAAGAGCCACCTCAGCCTAAATGACCTAAGATGGAAACAAAAACATTGCTACATTTTTTCACTTGTTTTTCTGTTTTTTTATTATTATTGGAGTTCAATTTGCCAACATATAGCATAACACCCAGTGCTCATCCCACCAAGTACCCCCCTCAGTGCCCAGTCACCCTAGTCACCCCCACCCCCCACTCTTCTCCCTTTCCACCACCCCTTGTTTGTTTCCCAGAGTTAGGAGTCTCTCATGTTCTGTCTCCCTCTCTGATATTTCCCACTCAATTCTCTCCTTTCCCCTTTATTCCCTTTCACTATTTTTTATATTCCCCTAATGAATGAGACCATATGTTTGTCTTTCTCTGACTGACTTATTTCACTCAGCATAATACCCTCCAGTTCCATCCACGTCGAAGCAAATGGTGGGTATTTGTCGTTTCTAATGGCTGAGTAATATTCCATTGTATACATAGACCACATCTTCTTTATCCATCATCTTTCTTTTTTTTTTTTTTAAATTTTATTTATTTATTTATTTATTTATTTATGATAGTCACACAGAGAGAGAGAGAGAGGCAGAGACACAGGCAGAGGAAGAAGCAGGCTCCATGCAGGGAGCCCGATGTGGGATTCGATCCCGGGTCTCCAGGATCGCGCCCTGGGCCAAAGGCAGGCGCCAAACCGCTGCGCCACCCAGGGATCCCTATCCATCATCTTTCGATGGACACTGAGGCTCCTTCCACAGTTTGGCTATTGTGGACATTGCTGCTAGAAACATCGGGGCGCAGGTGTCCCGGCGTTTCATTGCATCTGTATCTTTGGGGTAAATTCCCAGCAGTGCAATTGCTGGGTTGTAGGGTAGTTCTACTTTTAACTATTTGAGGAACCTCCACAGTTTTCCAGAGTGGCTGCACCAGTTCACATTCCCACCAACAAAAACACTACTATTTTAAGGAACATTTTCCTTAAGATAAAAAATCACAAGGTTGCTTTTTAAGGGTCACACTAAATGCAGGCCCAAAGGTATGAGAACCAAGAGAGAGGAAGCAAATCAAGCAGTTGCAGAGCTCATTAACTCAAATCAGTAGAGGACAGAACTCCTGAACCTCGGAGCAGAAAGGCCTTGGCTTCTCCAAGTGTGAAGTGGGAGCTCTTAGAGAGGCAGGGGGAGATAAGGTGGACAAGGAGAGAAGATGAACATAACAGCTGGGAGAGGCATTCCTTTTGGCTGTCCAGCCAGGGTCAGGACGCAGGGCCAGGGCCCAGGCTGGGGGAGGGGAGCAGAATCACATGTGGCTGGAAATGTGGAAGCTTCTGTACCTGCCAGGAAGCTTGGGGCTCTCACTCCTGCAATGTTGTGATTTATAAGAGATACATATCCAGTCACTCAGATGACCAAAATACATTTTTTCATAGATATTGAGTCTTCATCCAGTTTTTGGCTCATAGCCCCCCAAACTTCCTACTGTGCAGAATATAAAGATATCTTTTTTATGTTAATTAGGTGACTTTTGGGAACCGTTGGTGGATGCAGGGAGCCAAGCACGGGCTGGGAGGGCTGGAACCTAGAGGACCCCAGGCAGGGGAGAAGGTTGAGATCCATTCCATAGCCAGTGGTTTAATCAGTTTGGCCTCAGCTCTGAAGCTGGTTGGAGGAAGGGGTCAGGGCAGAGCAGGGCGGGGCGGTCTTGTCAAACAACGCTGAACCTCTGGAATCTGACGCCAAGTCCAGATAGATTGCCTCAGAATTGAGTTGCATCCTTGGCAGCCCTACTGCTGTGGAAGAATTGTTTGTCAGTCGGGGGCACCTCCGTGCACACATTGGAACTGGTGCCAGAACCGACGGCATACCCCTAAGTCTCTGGAAGCCAAGAAAGAGAGTACCGCGGACGCTCAGGGCCAGAGGCACAAAACCCCAGAGACACACGTGAACATGGGCACATTTCCCAACTGGGTGACATCTGCGAGAACTCGACCAGGAAGGTGAACTCAAACATACTTACAAGCAAAGAACAAAGCAACTCAAGGAACTGGAGAACAGTTGTTAACTAGATACCTTGACCCAGCTATTCTACTAGAAATGCATCCTCAGGAAACTATCAGAACTTTTGACGAAATTGATTCTAAAGAGGTAAAACAGTAGCATCAGTAACAAAGATTGTATCGAAGTCAGTGTGTAACAATAGTGGTGAGGTTACATAAACTATGATATAAAACATTTAAATACAATATACTTCATAAAAGATGGTATTTATCTATTACAATACAGATTGCCAGTTGTTACCCAATATCCATTCTCCCCTTTACCGACAGTAACAGAACCCCAATATGTAGAGGGCAGCAATGTGCCCACCCAATAAAAACTGCATTTCCCCAAGTCCCTTGTAGGTAGGGGTGGTCAATGAAGCATAAACTTGCTGAGTTGAAGTTTCCAAAAAACTCTTTCAAAAGGACTTATTTAGCTAGCACCACCCTTTACCCTGCCCCCTTCCTTCTTCCTGGGTGCAGAGGTCATGGTTAGAACCCCAGCAGTCGGTCATCTTGTGACCATGAGGACAAAGGCCTCCCACTGAAGATGGCACAGAGGGAAGAGAGTTTGACACTATCTCAGTTCCTGTAACATCCATGAACTTAACACTATGGAAGAGGCAACCCAAATGTTTTTCTTGTGTAATGTTACACGGTAAACATGGTGGCTTTAAAAAGTGGTCACTTTGTTTTCTCAGCTAACTGGTATAACACTACTGTGTGCGTGAGAATATGTGTGTGTGTGTGTGTGTGTGTGTGTGTGTGAGCGTTTGTGAAAGAGATGAGTCACTGGGCACTAACAGGACACACTAGAGAATGTCCTTCACCCTGGGGGCCTCTCACCTGTGGCACAGCTGCATTGCCTCTGCAGCTGCTGTGGCCTCATCCAGCAGGGATGCATTGGCCATGTCCATGCCTGTGATGTCGCACACCATGGTCTGGTAGTTGAGTAAACTCTCCAGTCTCCCCTGAGATACTTCTGGCTGGTATGGAGTATACTGGGTGATCCTGTGAGAGACAGAAAAGGCCATGTCCAAACTAACTCCACTATTCAAAAAGGTTCACAAAATGTCTTCATTTCGGAATTCGATACCTGAAAACTGAGTTTGCCTTTTTTGAGAACTGGGAACAAGTAAGCTTCTCTTGAGAGTTGTGTTTCAGTAAGGAAGCTCAGAGTTAAACCATTGTAACAATATTATCTTTTGTTTGGGCACATTCAGTACTTATATTTCTATCTCTTTAAGTTACTTTATAATCTTACACTTCTATTTTAATAACCTTATTATATCTATGTATTTTATTGTAAGCTGGTTCTTAAAATCCACTTGAGCTTACCTACGGTAATTTAAACAAAAATTTTACTTCCTGTTATCTTTCATCTAGCTAAACGCCTAGCCCAATCACAATTCACAATAGGAAAGCAACTAAGAACCTACTATCTAATACTCAAAACTTTTGTTTAATGGGGATCTTTGTTTTATACTAACCAGGAGAAATTCTACATGCTCCTAGGAAATAAACAGTGGTCTATTAAGAATCCTCACTAACCAGTTACTAAGAGTCTGAAAAGTTAAATCCATAGCGATCAAAATTCAAGGATTCAAATGGTTAGAAGGCAGCATAGACATGAGTTTTAATCTTATATCCTCTAGTTATTAGCCAAAAATATTTTTTCAGGTATTTGAGTTAACCCACTTAGTGCCTTCATCCGTTTTTTCATTCCTTCATTAACTTGTCCTACAAATATTACTACATGCCTACTAAGTGCCAAGAACTAGGATAGGTTCTGCTTGATGACACATCATTAGCAAATGAATAACAGTTCCTTATCTCAAGAATATATTGTACTATGGGGAAGAGACAATAAATAAAATCATTTCAGAGTGATACTTTAAAGAAAAGGAAGGTGATACAATAGAGGGTAACTGAGGACTTGTGACACAGCTTTTATCTTTACACCAAGAATCCATTCTGTATCTACCATCAAAGTGTTTCCGATTAGGTCATGCTCCCCCTTGTGATTGATATTGTTTTCTATCTATTGTTTTTGTTCTTCTAAGCCAGAAAAGTATTAGATGTCGGCTTTTTGTGTCTCTCCCCCCGGCCCCCATTTTTTCAAGCCCTATCCCTTTCTCTCTTGCTCAAGTAATCATATGCAGGCTATTTCCATCCTTTATTTCTTTTTTTGAAAGGTTTGAAATCAATACTTCATATGTTGGAGGGGGAATGGGTGGGGGAACATGCCTTACTAAGCAGTACAATCTTTGAAATAATTTTCCCAAAACTTGTATATGTATAATCGTGTGTGTGTGTGTGTGTGTGTGTGTACAGCAGACACTTTTTGCTTCAGTTAACTCCTTGAACAGCTTGACTTAGCAACTGTAAATCAATTTGCCAAATTCTAAGTGGGTGATGAACTGGAATGAATGAGGCACACAATACATGTTAAAGACAAAGTAGAAAAGGAATCCAAATAGAAATGGGGTCACACAAAAGGCATAGACAAGGAGCAAATGTCACCTCACATTAGATAGATAAGACTTTCACATACAGCATAGCTTGACACCAGAAAGACATGCTTAGATTGCCTGGTTAACATGAAACTTTGATTTTACTCAGTCGTTATTTTACACATAGACACACAAACTTGCACATGCACACAAGCATATGCTTATTAGCTAGCCCATCCAATGAATGGGGAAGATTCAGCATACTCTTAGACATAGAATATACAATAGGAATAGAAAGAGCAGTGCTCCAAAGAATTCATCACAACACTGAATATTGAAAAATGAGTAACAAAAAAAGAGCAACAAAACCAAGTGTCCACTGAAAAGAGAATGATTAAATAGAAGTTATGCATGCATAATACTGCATTTATTGAAAATGATGTATAAAAGAATAATTCCTGCCATGGAGATGCTCTGGATATATATTTTTTAAAAATATAGTGTGAAATACCATGATCCCATTTTTGTAAATTTGTAAAAACAAATGAACCAAAGTGTAAATAGTTTTTCTCTGGGTGGTACAATTAACAGTAATTTTACTTTCTATTTTTATTGTATTCTTAAAAGACCTCAGCTACCATTTATTAACCATTTTCTGTGTCAGGAACTTATTTTTAGCCATTTTTGCTGATTATCTTACACTAGTTTATTGTAAAAAGTTGGAAAACACATAACTGTCGAGAAAATAAAATCACCTATTTTTCCTAAACTCCAAGATAACAATTATGATTTACATGTATTTCTTTTTTTTATATATAAAGATTATATTTATTTATTTGACAGACCAAGAAAACACAAGCAGGAGAAGCGGAGGGAGCTGTGCAGGGAGCATGACATGGGGCTGGATCCCAGGACCCTGAGATCATGACCTGAGCCCAAAGCAGATGCTTAACTGATGAGCCACCCAGGCGCCCCCATGCATTTCTTTCCAATTTTTTTTCTTTTTCTATTTTATGACAGGCACACTCAAGTATGCTACCCATCTTTCTGTTGTGCTGTCTGTCCCTTGTTGATTTGTGACTTTATAATTCTTTTTTTCCTCCAGCTTTACTGAGATAATCAACAAAACTGTATATATTTAAAGTGTACAGGGGCACCTGGGTGGCTTACTCAGTAGAGCATCTTGACTCTTGTCTCAGGGTGGTGAGTTCAAGCCCCACTTTGGGTATGGAGCCTACTTAAAAAATTAAAAAAGTGTACAATATAATGATTTGTGTACATATTTTGTTAGATGATTACCACAAATGAGCTAATTAACTTACTCTTTTCTACATCACAGTCATATTCATATTTAAAATAATCTTATACTCGATGTAAAGTTTTTTGCCTGATTTTGTTAACATTATGCCATGGACAATTTCTAGTAACTTTAATATTGTTCAACACAATTTTTTTTTTAAGATTTTATTTATTGAGAGAGAGAGAGAGAGGGAGAGGCAGAGGCAGAGACACAGGCAGAGGGAGAAGCAGGCTCCATGCAGGGAACCTGACGGACTCAATCCCAGGTGTCCAGGATCACACCCTGGGCTGCAGGCGGCGCTAAACTGCTACGCCATCCGGGCTGCCCAACAACACAATTTTAATTATTATGTGGTATTAAATCATTTTACTTACTATTCTTCCTTCACCTAGATCCCCAAACAAACTAGTTTCTCTTCCTGAATATTCTTATTCCTTCTCAAAAGGTATTCTGCCAATTTACAAGGTAGAAACTGAGGTTTTTTGAGCCCAAATAATGATCAATTACTTAGTCTTCCTTCCAATGTCCCATTTCCACTGCTTTTTCTTTTTTTTTTTTTTTTTTGATTTTATTTATTCATGAGAGAGAGACAGAGGGAGACAGAGAGACAGACAGAGACACAGGCAGAGGGAGAAGCAGGGTCCATGCAGGGAGCCCAACATGGGACTTGATCCTGGGACTCCAGGATCACACCCTGGGCCAAAGGCAGGCGCCAAAACACTGAGCCACCCGAGTGTCCTGTCCACTGCTTTTTCTTTGTTGCCTTACTGCCCTAGTTAGTGCTGTGCTTAAAATAGGAACATACTGAATATCTATGGTGCAGATGTGTTTAGTATTTGACTTCCCTGCTTAATGGAGATGGCACCCTATTACCTGCAGGAAAAAACCCCCTAACCTCCCAAGCACAGTCCTCCATACCTGAGACCACACTGTTCCTTTGACAACAAATTTGAGATTTAATATTCTCTTCCCTTGCTCAGCCTTTCTCACCTTGCTCAACACTTTCATAAGCCCAAACTTAGACTGATCCTAATTAGCCCTACTAAGGATAGATTTTTATAACTGTTTTCTTGCAAAAATAAATATATGATCCCACTTCTTTTACCTGTGAACTTGTTTTATAATCTATACATTTTCTACACAACTAAAACAATAGATATTAAAGGTCTTAACAAACATCTATTAAAAACCTCAGGCCGGTGAGTCTGAGGCCCAAGGACACTAATAAACCCTCATTTCAGAAGAAAAATGTTAACACAGGGCCTGCTGTCATACATGCATTTAGTTGCCTCAATTAGGCAACATGTGGTGATTAAGAAAATGCGTCTGTGATCTACATTTTCTATATTACTTATTTAAGTTAAAGATTTTATTTTTAAATATTCTCTACACCCAATATGGGACTCAAATTCACAACATCAAGATCAAGAATCACATGCCCACTGAGCCAGCCAGGCACCCCTACATTTTCTATATTTCAACTGACTAACTGAATTCATTTCTGTTTCTAAATGTATTTTAATATATATTTTAAAGCATCTACACATCCAAAAAGGTATTTTGTCTGGCTCAAACATGATGCTTGACATATTCAACATGTCATTAACATTTATTCCAAAATAATCACTATTTTCTATGACTTTGGGCTGATTTTGTGGGTTTGAGAGAGAAAGAGGTAGTGCAGTAGGATGAACATTCACGAGATTCTCTCATTTTAATCCCAGTGCCAAAGTTACACAAAACAGAAATAGCCACAAAGAAAATATAAGACTTTTTATATTAGTGACTAATGTTATTTAGCAGTCAAATATTTGTAACAGTGGACCCCACAAAATAAAATTCTGGATCTGATGTAAATTTTCTTGTAAGAGCCCCAATGTTTGTATTCTTTTGAAGCTATGTTGTCTTATTTATTTTCACCTCACGTCACCGGAATTTGTTGGTTCCGTCTCTATGGAAACCATTCAGAAGGGTGATACTGTGAAATCTCACCCTCATGTGCACAGCCCTCCCTATCAGAGCTGGTGAGGTACAATAGTACCCTCTGGTTCAAATCAGCTTTCAGGGAATGGAAAGGAACAATATTTAAAATGCGCACAAAAGCCAGAACCAAAAAGCAAAAACATTGTTTCCCTCCCAAAATACTGGCAGCTCCTAAAGTAAATTAACACATCCACTCACAGCCAGGAAGCAATATGGTGAATATTCTCTATGGCCACCAAGAGTGAAGACTGATGGCCAGTATTCAGACAGCTGAAATGCTGCAGCTCATTCATGTACTTTTGAGGCTTATTTTGTAAGGAGACAGGCTTTTGAAATCAAACTTGGAGCTCAACCATTCAAACTTGTATCAATAACACAGTGGAAAAGAAGCCTCAGCAATGCAAATACATTTGAACATATACCAAAGGAAAAAAAAATAAAACAAAAGCTAGTTCTTCGATGGTTCTTTCCTGTTCTCTTACTAATGAAGAAATGGAATATATTGAAACTAAAAGCTCTGGCCAGGAATGGCAAGGCAGGCGTGGTTAGGCCAATAGATCTGAATTCTGTAATGATGGGACATGAGCAATGTCATCTAGGACAAAGCACTCTGGTTAACCAGGACTACTTTGCATTTATTCAAAAGCAGAAAAAGATGCAAAGGTGCTGTGCTTCCCATCCATCCAGGTTAACCTCTGCCCTAGCCTCAGAACTACAGGTCTGGACTTGACGGCCAAACTACAGGCTGTATTGACAGCCAAACACAACTTCCACTCCTCAGAGACTCAAAAACACAGAATACCAATTATGCTTTATCGGTGGTGTGAGAGTAAGTGAATATAAGCTCACATGTTATTAGTTGCCACAGCGGTTTATTCCTGGTACTAAGAATACTTTGTGCAAAGATTAAGTGAGGTATCGGGTTTACTTTTAAAAATGCCAAAATTGTCAAAAAGTTTGTATTCTTAGTTGAGTCTGCATATTAGGGTGTGTATATGTGTGTATGCATGTATATTAGAGGTGGCTAGATGTTTTAAGGAGAGAATGAGCAAGCAGGGAGAGGGTGGGGTGAGCAGGAGCTCAGTGGACTCAGGGAAATGAAACATTACACAAATCAGGAAGGAGTATGAAACTCATCTGCATTTGCTAACTAGTGCTCATAACTAGTACTCATAGAAGTAAGGCTCCTACCGTCCTACAGAGGCTGAGAGGGCCCTATCTTCAGGTGTTAATTAGAACAAAATAGTAAATAGTTTGGGCAGCTTTAGAGTTCTTCCAAGTACTTTACATATTTCTGTTTTTAAGGTAAAAAAATGGACTAATAGATGTCTCAATAGCCTGTCTTAGGATGGCAACTGGAGAGCTTCTTATAAAGCAATTATATGAAAATAAGAATTCTCATCACTGAGAATTCAAATTAAATCTAACAAAATTTATTAAATAAAATATTTTACAAAAGATGCAAACTGGCATCTCTTTAAGATTTATTACTGTAGATGATGTACTTGGGCATCTCAAAAGCTTGTGGGGGGCAATTTATGACTTCCCATAGATAAGCCTACCTCCCCTTTACTAAAGTTGATTTTTTTATATATGCTAACCTGAAAGGATCTTAAATCTTGCTATAACTACCTTTGAATTACAGAGGCAATTGCTTATTCTGTCCTCACATAATATTGGTTGTACTAGAAATCAAAGTTACTTCTTTTTTTTAAAAGTTACTTCTTATATCAAGTGGTATGCATTAAGACTTGTTTTTATTTTATTTTATTATTATTATTTTTAAAGATTTTATATACTTATTCGTGAGACACAGAGAGAGAGAGGCAGAGACACAGGCAGAGGGAGAAGTAGACTCTATGCAGAGAGCCCGATGTGGGACTCGATCCTGGGTTTCCAGGATCACACCCTGGGCTGAAGGCAGGCACTTAACCTCTAAGCCACCCAAGCATCCCAAATAAATAAAATCTTAGATAAATAAATTAACTGACACTGTGTATATTAACATAAAACAATGTTAATTTACTCAATTTTTCAGCTTATACTGCCTGGCATATCTGTGTAAGCACTCAATTTCTGTGTACTGTTACAGTTTCAGGTAATTTATATTTGATATTTTGTAAAACTCAAAGACACCTATACTGTACTTACAGACCAAATAAATTGCATCTGCATATTTGTTATCCATTCCTGCATAGCTAAAAGAAAAAAAAAGTTGTTTCTTACACCAACTAACTGAAAAAAGAAGTCATCTAGGAATTATCATTGCCTCCCCATTCCATTTCTATGCTAGAAATAAGTGTACACATTCCTTTTGAGACTAAGTCATCAACTGAAATAAAGTTTCATTTTAAAGATGTTGGTGTATATAATGTCACTGATCCAAAAACAAGAAAAAAGAAAGGTCCAGGAGTCCCCATCTTTCATCCTCTATAACCAGACAATATTTCCCAGTGGGCAAAAGGAGCAGATGGCCTGGTCTGCTCTCAGGCACCTTTGGAGCTATGACCTCTCCCTGTCAAAAATATCCAGTGTCTTTTCTTGTTTAGTATTAAGAGGTGAACCTCTGTTTTATTCTATCATACAGCCAGCTGCAATGGAAAATAGCAAAACAGCATGAAGTGCACTTGGGGGTTTCCCTTAAGTACTAGAGAAACACTTTCAAGGTTGTGCAAATGGTAGCAGCCAGAGTGGGCAGAGATGAGAACACACACACCTAGAAGACTAGGAATGAGTTTCCTGATTGGTGAGGTGAGAACAGAAGAAGCAACTGAGTATGTGCAGCTTAGCCCCTTCTTTTACCGTTTCTAGAAGAGACTGTTCACAGAATACGTATATTTTCTTTCTACAAAGTGCTAAGTAATAAAGCTGATGTTTTAATCTCCATTTACCCGATCCTACATCTGCTTTTTCAGTTGGTCATGTACCCAGAATATGGGGTAGGGGGTGGAGAGAACCAGGTAAAGGATACTCCTAAAATCCTGAGAAGACAGTGGACCAAGATTATGACTCACGACTCACTGACCAAGCTCAGACATAGTCAAGAGAAAGAGAGAAGAAAGAAAGAAAAGAAAAGAAAGAGCCTTAAAACTCCAGGGTCTCCAAAGAATAAAGCCTTGAATATGCCCACCTACAAGTTAACATTTTGCTCAATATGCTTACAAAGACAGAATAAAGGACGAGATTACCAGTATCCACATTTTAGAGCTCTAAAATTGTTTATGGAAATTTAAGTGGGAAGAAATTTTACATTTCCTCTACATCTGAATAAGGAAATTTCCCAAGCCAGAGAAAGCCAGGTAGGTTCCTGGAGGTTAGAGACAACACAGGAGTATACCTGTCAATATAGAAGTTCTGACACTCCAAGGGGGAAGAGGGTGTAGGAAAATGGGAGAATCATGCAAATCAAAACAAAGTACTCCTGCTTTCAATTGAGTAATACATTACCATCCTGCATTCTCCAGTAAGTTCCTCAAGATCGTCTGCGGCACAAAGCAGTTATAATAGCCCATGCCCATATATGATCTCCAGATCTGGTTTTTGCTGGAAATGGCATGTAGTGTTGTAAGGATTTCATTTTCACCTGATAAGAAAGAGAAATATTACAGACAGAAAACAATCTTAAAAGAGAGCTCTAATTAGAGTTTAAGATCACTGTTTTGTTTGAATATATTTGAAAACAGCTATATGGAAAATATAATGAATCCCCCAGCAACTCTCAAAAATCCCAAAACAGCATTCAATTACCCCTCAAGTTTGGTTCCTCAATTTTTTTTTGGCTCTTCTTTTTTTGGCTTTGTTACAAATGCCCAATTTTAATACTTGCCTCATTCTGAGTTTCTTCTGTTCCCTTTACATTTCAGTGGTATTTACGAATAAAAATTCTGCTTCTCTTGGCTGAGCATCTGACTCTTGATTTCAGCTCAGGTGTTGATCTCATTGTTGTACGATTGAGCCCTATGTAGGACTCTGCACTCAGCGGAGTTTGCTCATCCCTCTCACTCTGCTCCTCCTCTTGCACTCTCTCTCTCTCTCTCGAATAAATAAGTAAAATCTTAAAAAAAAAATTCTGCCTCCTTTCTATTGTTTTCCCTTCTAAATTGCCTTATACCAATATTGGTGTAAGTCTTAAACACATGACCTATATTTTCCTCTAAATCTCTTCTAATTGATGCTTCTTCCTTTGTGTCACTGAAAGGGCTACTTATAAAAAGCCATTCACTCAACTGTGTAAAGTATCAGTTGTTATAAATGATGCAGTGTTAACCAGCATTCCCATTAGGACACTCTGATAATTAAGAAGGAATCATAAAAGTTCTTAGACACAGATGAGACCTACTTTGGGGTCATTCATATAATAACAACCAAATCTGATATTTGAGCATTACTCTTTGCCCAGAATTGTACCAAATGCTTTTCATGCAGCTTAGGAATGAGACATGAACAGGATCACTTGCTTAAGGCTACATAGCTTTAAATTGAATGGTTACAACCTAGTCTGTCTAACTCCAGATTCTATACTTCCCCCACTGGGCCAGGTACAGACCTGCTACAGGTATAGCACATATGCTGAAAGATAGTTTCTGATATAAATGACTATGCATGGTTCATTCTCTATGCCTCGGCATATAGATATATCATGCTGCTAAAAATTTAACAGCTTGAACAAATGTCTGGATCCTTTAAGATCTTCTCAGGGACGTGGTCACTTAAATGTTAGAATTGTCTGATTTTTTTGCTATTATATCAGAGAAAAATCTATATACAGCAGTCTCTAAAATGGCAAACTGGCTAAGAGGATGCTTCACTTTGTTTTAACCCTACTGCATTCTATGTGAGTATTACTCTCATTAACTCTTCTTTATCCTCAGTGTAAACACTTATCCTCTGTCCCACCCTCCCACTCTGCGTACTTTCACAAGAAATAAATTCACAAGAGATGGGTCATTTTGCCAGACCAGGTTAAGGAAAGAGAAGATAGTTTTGTTCGTATCAGAAGCATGAGTAAATATAATCCACCTGCCTTATGATGATCTTACCTTCTTCCGTTGAAAGTTTAGGAAATATAAGTGGAAGCTCAATAAACCAATATCTGAGATATGCAAGTACACTATCCTTAGAAGCAATAATGCAAGAAATCCAATCTCTTCCCAAAGTCTTCTCAGGATAGGGTGATTGAGAAGCCCACTGGGAGTTGGGATTGACTTGCAGTACCAGGCAGGCACATGATCAGCAAGGCCAGCTTCACTTAAGATCGGGTGCAAAAGAGACAGACCCCTGTTCCACAGCATGTCATGAGGACTAAAGGTCTAGCTCCCAAATGAGAATGGTCTGTGAAGGGCTTATCTGTCAAATTAAGAGTTCAAGCTTTAGAAATAATAGAGCACTGAATAATACGATCTTTTCTACATTGTAGAAAGGTAATTCTATTGATACTGTCACTAGGTCAGAAGGGAGATCCTGGAAACAGGGAGGTATGGTAAGAAGCTAGTATATTAGTCCAGGAGGAGACAGACAAAGGAGTGTTGTGAATTGAATTGTGTCCTCTAAAAAAAAATATGTTGAAGTCCTAACCCCCAGGACCTGTGAATGTGATCTTATTTGGAAATAGGGTTTAAATGATCAGATCAGGTTAGGATGAACTCATGCTATACTAGGGCAAGTCCTAATTCAGTGGTGTCCTTATAAAATAAGGGAAATTTGGACATAAAACAACATATATGAGAATACCATTTATGACAGAAATAGGACAAACAAGCCTTGATTCTCAAGCTTGACCTTTTCTTATTTACCTTCTTTTGGGAACAAAGTGAGTTAAATGAGCAGTCCTCTGTACACCAAGCTAATGGATACTCCTGAGTCATCAGGAGTAAGGTAGGTTCTTGGCCATGTTTCTGAAATGCTTCCCATTTCCTCCTGAGCAAATCCCACAGCTCTGCACATTCCTTACACTCTTCCAACCTGACAAAAACAGCTTCCTCCTGTAAAGAGGCCCAATTCCAGTAACTGTCTTCTTTACCATGAATGGCCCTGAAACTAACCAGGGCAGAAATGAGACAGAAAAAGAAAGGGAGTGCCCATGAAGAAACACTTGGAGACAATGTGTCATTCTCCAAATGCTTGTCTACAGCCTCACAGGGCAGCCAGTCAGACACTGTGCATTATTGTGCACCCGCAGCCACAGAAGTCCTCAAGCAGTTCCTTCAGGAATTCTATCAAGCAATAAGTTCTTTTCTTACAGAGTAAATGCCTGCTTCTGACCTTGTTTATTCCTCCGCCTCTGAGCATTGCATAATGAATGCCCTGGTTCTAATGTACCAAAAACAGAGTTCAGGGGCCTCAGCACCACTACCTAAGAATTCACAGGTGGATCTCACGCTGTTCCTCTTCGCAGAATTCAGAATGAACACTTTCTCCCTACCTAATTCCACATAAGAGACTTTCCGTTAGCAACGCCCTTGTCACCAGCACCTAAAATCAGGGCTTTGTACCAACCACTACACCAAATAAATACTTGTAACAGGAATAAGCCAATTTAGCTATTAAATAGTCAATGCAACCTAGGCCAGGGTTTTTTTTTTTTTTTTTTTTTTTAGGCCAGGGTTTTTTGTTTTTTTTTTTAGGCCAGGGTTTAATTTTTTTTTTTATTAAGATTTTATTTGTTTATTCATGAGAGACACGGAGAGAGAGAGGCAGAGACACAGGCAGAGAGAGAAGCAGGCTCCATGCAGGGAGCCCGACGTGGGACTCAATCCCAGAACCCTGGGATCACACCCTGAGCCAAAGACAGATACTCAACCACTGAACCACCCAGGCATCCATGGGTTTTAATTTTCTGTGTATGTGAATTTTGAAGAACTGGAAAAATGTCATTAGAATAGATAGGCTGTATGGGTCAATATTCCTGCTATACTAAACACATACGTATGCATACCTGTTCCCCACCTTTAAACTATTATTTCTCGGCAGCCCCGGTGGCTCAGCGGTTTAGTGCTGCCTGCAGCCCAGGGTGTGATCCTGGAGACCCGGGATCGAGTCCCACGTGGGGCTCCCTGCATGGAGCCTGCTTCTCCCTCTGCCTGTGTCTCTGCTTCTCTCTCTCCTCTCTGTGTATTCTCATGAATAAATAAAATCTTTTAAAAAAATAAACTATTATTCCTAACACACAACCCCATGATTACCTTTTGTGTTGATTATGTGAAAAATTTAACCATGCTTTGTTTTTATTTTTTGGTAACATACCTAAAATATTAGGTCTAAGTCTCCACAGAAAATATATGATTCTGCCATTTATATATATATTTTTAAAGGTTTTATTTATTCATGATAGAGAGAGAGAGAGAGAGAGGCAGAGACACAGGCAGAGGGAGAAGCAGGCTCCATGCAAGGGGCCTGATGCAGGACTCAATCCCAGGACTCCAGGATCGTGCCCTGGGCCAAAGGCAGGCACCAAACCGCTGAGCCATCCAGGGATCCCCTCTGCCATTTATATTTTTAAAAAAGAATAGGGGCTCCTGGGTGGCTCAGCGAGTTAATGTCTGCCTTTGGTGCAGGTCATGATCCCACAGACCTGGGATTGTCCTGGGATTGAGCCCCGCGTTGGGCTTGCTTCTGTATTGGGGAGCCTGCTTCTCCCTTCAATTAAATTAAAATGTTATATGCAGAGCAAAATCCTCCTTGTGAAATATATGAGTGCAGGCACCCATCAGTGCCCACGGTGTCCAAAGGTCCACCGAGCATTTTCTGGAAGTCCAGGAGCACCCAGCGCAGAAGAGCCACTCAACTAATGTCAGAGCCTCCCTCCCACTTCCTGCCCTTCGTGTACTTGGCAATATTCTCATAAATATCTCCAAGGAAATCATCAGGACTGAAAACCAACACAATCATATTTGAATTCGTCCAGAAAGCTCTTTTTCTGCCAGAGGCTGAAGGGGAAAGCCGGGGCCAGAATGTTTAGGACAGAGACTGCCTTAGCATATTTTTCTTGCCAACCTGCAGCTCCTTGACTTCAAAGCTGCTCCGAAAACCATGGGGTGGGGCTAAGGATCTCAATCAAGATAAACAGGCCATGAATGATAGAGCATTTGTCAGGAAATTTTCTGATTTTTCTGAGTGGAACCTGGAATTTGCATACAAATTCCATCCTTATGTGTAGCCTTTCTGTAGTATCACACCTAATCATTTGCAGCACCCCTCTCCCCGCCCTGTAACAGCCAGACTTAAACCCACTTACCCAGCCCATAGGCCCTATTCCCTCTTATTTGTCAAATTTCCTCCCCCAACAAAGGACAGTTTCACAACCTGTAACCTTGTTACAAATCACAAGTCTGCAATCATAGAATTTCTTCATTCCAGAAGGGTCAACCAATCTGTAAGCTCTGTGTAGTGTAGAATAGTGACATGAAAACTCTTTGAATAGGAATCTCTTCGAGACTAGTAGAGGGGCTCCCATCCTATGTGACAAGACATGGTTGGGACTGGACCATGCAGGCCTGCCCTGGGGCTCTGATCAATCTGGCCCGAATCCTGCCAGGGTCTTCCCCATCCTCTTGCTCGGTCTCACATTTAGTTCAACTGCATCCCTAAAAGTATGGGCTTCAGAGAAACATTTATTTTTTTTTTAATTTTTATTTATTTATTTATTTATTTATTTATTTATTTATTTTTATTTATGAAGTCACACACACAGAGAGAGAGAGAGGCAGAGACACAGGCAGAGGGAGAAGCAGGCTCCATGCACCGGGAGCCCGACGTGCGATTCGATCCCGGGTCTCCAGGATCGCACCCTGGGCCAAAGGCAG
Organism: Vulpes lagopus; assembly: GCF_018345385.1. Taxonomy (NCBI): domain Eukaryota; kingdom Metazoa; phylum Chordata; class Mammalia; order Carnivora; family Canidae; genus Vulpes; species Vulpes lagopus. Next base: position 104,935,355 of record NC_054830.1, on the reverse strand, counting down.
GCGCCAAACCGCTGCGCCACCCAGGGATCCCCAGAGAAACATTTATAAATGAAAACTCAGCTATTACACAAGTTCTGTGAAATAACAGATGCATTAATTAATGCAGTAATTTCAGAATTTTAGAAATTTTATTTCTTCATTGTTTAATCAGTATATTAATGATCTAGGCATTTATAATCCTTACTAAAACTGCATTTTTGTAAAAACTTTTTTTTTTTTTTTTGGTAAAAATACTACATTCTCAGTACTTGGATGCTCACAATAGCTGTTCTGGAACTTACCTACTTTTCTCTACTGTGTCGTCTCACACCTCCTGTCTCTTACTCAGATCAGACAGGCAACCTCTCAACTCTTCTTGCTTCAGAGTGTCCTTATATCCTCAAGTGGACTTTATTCCCTCTTAAGCCTAAGAAAGGTTCAGGATATGCTAGTAGAGTCCGTAACACCCTGCCTGAAAACTTATCCTCTAGCCTCTACACTTCACTTCAGACAGCTCTGCCTCTTTTTACATGCTCTCTTTCCCAACATCCTGACTTCTGCTTTCCTCCCCATATTCCATCCTTAGGACATCTCACTCCTATAAATTCATTCAGAAGACTTACTAAATCTGGCACTCTCTCATTTCTCTTGAGCTCTAGACTCATTATTTGCCCCTATTGCTTCAACATTTCCAAATGCATCTTCCATGAACACCTCAAACAATTCTACTCAAACACTCACAATTTCTCCTTCCAGGACCCTCTGCTCCTTCCTGTTCACTCTGCTAATGATATTACCATTACCTTGAGACACTCAGCCTAGAAACTGACAGCTAACTTGCTGCCCCTCTGGATGAATCAGCATTTTTTACTAAAACCATAATCTCCAGAGGCTGCTCCCAGCCAATTACTATGAACAGCAAGAGGACTAATATGCAGACCCATCCTTGCAAGATGTGGGACCCTTCCTGGCTAACTTTGGCTCAAAGACTCCCATTTGAACTGACCAAAACTTTAGATTTGTGCTCACAGTCTAAGATTTTCCTAGCCATTCCTCTCCTCTTTCTCCCTTTCCACCAGGGTAAGACCTCCATTGTAATCTAAAGACTCCCCATGCCTTCTCCTGTTCCCACTCTCAGTAAGTTTCTTGCCTATCTATATCATCCTGATATACTTGCCTCTTGCTATATCATCCTGAGTTCTTCCGGGTGGACCTGAACTAATAATGAACATTTAACATCTCACCTCTAAACTCTCCAATAATCTCCAGCTGGTCTCCTTGCCTCTGATCACGGAGGCACTCTGCAAAGGACAATCATGTCATTTCCCTCTGTAATAACTGTTAGTTTCGGGATGCCTGGGGGGCTCATTGGTTGAGTATCTGCCTTAGGCTCAGGGCATGACCCTGGAGTTCTGGGATCAAGTCCCACATCGAGCTCCCTGCATATAGAGCCTGCTCTGTGTGTCTCTCATGAATAAATAAAATCTTTTTTTAAAAAAACTGTTAGTGTCTTCTCACTACAGAGAAAAACAAACCCCTTATGGCCCTGAGCCCTCCATATCTTGTTTGATGTGCCTTTCTGCAGACTGATGTTCTACACACATGGTCATATCACTGAAATAACCATGTATTTCTACACTTCCATGCCTCTTCTCATGCCTCAACCTCAGCCAAAGCATTCATTCTACTTACAGGCCTTATTGCTATTCAATATCTATTTCCCTATTAGTTATAACCTATAGTCAAGAATCATCTTTATCTTCCTTTATTCTTGACTCTTACTTCAGTGCCTGAAACAGTATCTTATCTCCAATAGAAGCTTCTCAGTAAATGAAAAAGGGAAGCAGATGGAGGAAGCTGTAGAAATAGATTTGATGATAGTACCTTTTAACTCATTGCTAACAAATGTGAGTAGGCTGGCACATTTACTGTGTAGGGCAAATGGTTCTGTGTGCCTTTGTACTCCTTAGAAGTAACACTATATGTATGATACAATGATTGATTTCATTGATAGCACTGAATATTTTTAAAAGCTAGATAAAATTCATTATAATTTAAGATAAGGGATCCCTGGGTGGCATAGCGGTTTGGCGCCTGCCTTTGGCCCAGGGTGCAATCCTGGAGACCCCACATTGGGCTCCCGGTGCATGGAGCCTGCTTCTCCCTCTGCCTATGTCTCTGCCTCTCTGTCTGTGTGACTATCATAAATAAATAAAAATTTTAAAAAAAACCTGTTGTTTAAAAAAATGTAAGAGGGATCCCTGGGTGGCCCAGCGGTTTGGCGCCTGCCTTTGGCCCAGGGCGCGATCCTGGAGACCTGGGATCGAATCCCATGTCGGGCTCCCAGTGCATGGAGCCTGCTTCTCCCTCTGCCTTTATCTCTGCCTTGTCTCTGCCTCTCTCTATATATATGACTATCATAAATAAATAATTTAAAAAAATTAAAAAAAATTAAAAAATGATAAGAAGTATGTGCAAATTGGATGAATGTGGTAATTTTAAAAATGTCTGCAGTGGAAAAAAGTGCAAGATGTTTTTAGGGCAGTGAAACTATTTCTATGATACTCTAGAGATGGATACATGTATCCATGTATACATTTCTCCAAATCCACAGAATGAACCTTAATGTAAACTGTGAACATTGGGTGTTGATGCAACAAGGGACATTCAGCAGTTGTCACAAATGTATCACTCGGGGGGGGGGGGGTAGATTTATTGATAATGGGGGAAGCTTTTTGGGGGAAGGAGATACGTGGGAATTCTCTAGCTTATATTTAAATTTTGTGAACCTAAAACTGGTTTAAAAAAGTAAGTCTAGTAAAAAAATACATCTGCAAATTTGTTTACAATCCTCCTTTCAAAAGTTGGAAACTCAGCATAATATCCTCTAGCTCCATCCACATGGTTATAAATGGTATGATCTCACTTCACCCTTCTCTCATGCCTCTCTGTAACACTACCATGTATGCATGTGTGTATACATACATATCACAACTTCCTTATTCATTTTTCTATCCATGAACAAAGGTTGCTTCCATATCTTAGCTATTAAAAATAATACTACAATAAACAGGGGCGCATACATCTTTTTGAAATTAGTGTTTTCATTTTCTTTGGTTAAATATCCAGTAGTTCAATTATTGGATCATACGCTATTTCTTTAATTTTTTTTTGGAAACTCCATTCTGCTTTCCACAGAAGCTGTACCAATTTGCATTCCCAACAACACTACTTTTTCTACACATCTTCAACACCTTTTTTTTTATTTTAGCCATTCTGACAAGTGTAACATGATATCTCATTGTGGTTTTGATTTGCACTTCCCCTTTGATTAATGATGATGAACATCTTTTCAAATGTCTGTTGGCCATTTGCATATCTTCTTTGGAAAACTGTATATTCAGGTCATGTACCCATTTATTAATCAGATTTTCTAGTGTTGAGTTGTAGAAGTTCTTTATATATTTTGGATATATTATACTAAGTGAAAGTCAGACTGAGAAAGACAAATACCCTATGATTCCATTCATAAAGTGGAATCTAAAAAACAAAACAAAAAATAGAATCAGAGCTATAAATACAGAGAATTTGATTGATGGTTGCCAGACAGTAGGGAGGGTGGGGAAATGGGCAAAATGGGTAAGGGGAGTGGGAGATAGGCTTCCAGTTACAGAATAAGCCACAAGAATAAAAGGCACAACATAGTAACAGCATTGTATGGTGACAGATGGTAGTTACATTTGTGGTGAGCATAGCTGAATGTATCAACTTGTACACCTGAAGCTAATATAACATTGTATGCCAACTTAACTCAAATTAAAAACATTTTTAAGTGAAAGTTAATTCCTCTTCCTTTGAATTCAGGCCAGACTTTAATGACTCTCTAATCAATAGAAAGTGGTGTTACATGATGCTAGAGAAATTCCAAGGGTAGGTCATAAAAAGGATAGCTTCTGCCTTAAATCACTTGAATCAAGCTTCTCTTGAATCACTGACTCGGGGAATCCAGCTGCCACGTGGGGATAAGTAAGTGGCTCGTGGAGAGGCCCATGTGAGGAGCTACTAAGCCCTCCCACTAACAGCCAGCACCAAACTGTCAGCTGAACTGCGAGAACCACCGGAGACATGGCCCCTCCAGCCCCAGATGAACATCCTCCAGTGTGAACACATATTATGAAAAATGCTGAGCCAGAACCATCCAGCTGGACTGCTCCTGGATTCCTGACCCACAGGAACCATGAGGATTAACAAATGTTCTTGGTTGTTTTAAGCCATGGGGTTTTGCAGTTAATTTCTTATGCAGCAAGAGTTAATGGATATAATAGCTTCCCTGAGGCCCCCCAAAAAGTCAGTTTTTAAAATAATATTCAAGAACTTCATATATATAAAATATATTTGATGATACTGGATGAATTCCATGATCCATTAGCAAGACAAAGAGGAAAAAAGTTGTTTTTACATTTTATGTTCTTTGTCCCAGTCACGGGACCTATTTTATTAGGCCTTTCATCACCGTAAGCTTACATGTTTGTATCCTCTATGTCAGAAAATAAGGAAGTCCAAAACATATTGTTTTACTCTTAAAAGATTTATTTGAGAGAGAGCAGGAGGAGAGGGAGAGAGAGAATCACAAGCAGACTCCACACTGAGCAGAGCCTAGTATGGGGCTCAGTCTTACAACCCTGAGATCATGATTTGAGCCAAAATCAAGAGCTGGACAGTTAACCGACTGAGCCACCCAGGTGCCCGCAAAACATTTTAATACTAAAAATAAAAACTTACGAAGACTGAGATTTCAGTTTGTATTCTAATTTTAAAATGGGAAAAAATTGATAATTTACTTTAGGATGTACCTCTTTTAAAATTAATGTTAGGGTGAATTACTCCACTTCTATCAGGATATACCTCCAACATTTAACTGAAATATCCCTGTGGCATAATAAAAAAAATATACATGGTCTGTCTTTGGAATTTCTTGAGTAACAGGATTCTTTTGTTATTCCTAAGAAGCCCTTTTGAGGGGCGCCTGGGTCGCTTAGTTGGTGAAGCGTCTGCCTTAGGCTGAGGTCACAGATACAGGGGTCCTAGAATCTTGTTGTTCCAGGTTGGGCTCCCTGATCAGTGAGGAGTCTGCTTCTTCCTCTCCCTCTGCCCCTCCCTCCCCCTTAGGCTCTCTTGCAAATAAATACATAATCTTTTAAAGAACCCTTTTGAACACACTATAAAAGTGATTTAGGGTGGTATCCTTATATAGCCTCAGGATGGGGCTGGCTAGAAAGACCAAGAAAAGCCAATATGAGGGTTGGAACTTTCTTGGCCTCACCCACAGATTTCTGGGAAGGAGAGGGTTAGGGGTGGGAGGCTACATATTAAACTCTATTATAAAAACTCTTAAACAACAAGATTTCATGGGCTTCTGGAACAACTAATGCATCCACATGCCGGAAGGCTGATGAGCCCCAAGTTCCACAGGGAAAGAAGTTCCTGTGTTCAAAACCCTTACGGACCTTGCCCTATGTACTTCTTCATCTGGAGGTTCATCTGTATCTTTTATAATATGCTTTAAAACAAACTGATAGGGCAGCCCCAGTGGCTGCAGTGGTTTGGCGCCTGCCTTCAGCCCCGGGGTGTGATACTGGAGACCCGGGGTCCGAGTCCCACGTCAGGCTCCCTGCATGGAGCCCACTTCTCCCTCTGCCTGAGTCTCTGCTTCTCTCTCTGTGTGTCTCTCATGAATAAATAAAATCTTTAAAAAACAAAACTGATAAATATATGGATCAAATATATTGATCTGAGTTCTGTGAGCTCCTCTAGCAAAATAATCAAACTCAAGGAGGGGGTTGTGGTAACGTCCAAAATATAGCTTATTGGTCAGAAGCACAGGTAGACTTGGGATTGGCATCTAAAGGAAGAACAATTTCCTGGAACCAAGCCCTTAACCTAAAGGATCTGATGCTATCTCCAGGTAGATAGTGTCAGATTGCATTAAATTTGTAGAACACCCAGTTGAAGAATTACTTAGTGGTGTTGGAACTGGAACATACATACGTATTCTGATAACATTCCATTAATGAGACTGCAATGATATTAATATACTTCCCTGATTGTGCTTGCCATGTTGCATTTGCCTTTGTTCTCAGTGAAGATATTGCCTTTATTTCTTTGCATTTTCCTTATATAACACATATATACACCAAAAACAGTCTGGAAAGATATTGCATTTTGCTCTTCAAGTTGTTTCAGAAATGCTATTTCTCTATCAAACTTCACATTTCTGAGCACTCACAGTATTTTATTAATAGTTCTTCTCATGGCACCTGGGACTTTTTTAACTTTCTAGCATAATTTATATTAAGGTAAGATGTAAGCTTCTTGAAGATACTAACAATGTATTCACGTTTTTGTCACGTTTGCTTTGCACATACTAGGATGACCAATGAACATTTAGCAATTTAGGCAATAGACCAATTGTCCAAAGTATCACTCAGATCAGCAGCTGTCTGCCTAACAATAATTAATGTCAAAAATTTAAGGACCAGACAGATTCTATTGAGACTGAATGTACAGACAATGGATAGACCATATATCACCACATAACTTTTACCCACAACCTGCAGCAACCTACTCCAAAAACCAACACCTTTTCTGAAACAAACACCACCAGAAGCCAGCTTACTATACATTAGACCTGCAGAAAGCCAAATTGCTATCTTTGGTGACAACCCAGCAAACTGCACATTAACGTATGTAATAATTGGCCCAAAACTATTGGCTAGGACTTGATTAATAACTGACAGCTTCCTGAAATTTAGTCTTGGCTTCCAATGTAGAACCAACCATACAAAGCCAAATATGCATCCTTAACCAAACCACACAGGTTCCCCTGTTTCTACTTGCTCCCTTACATCTTCTACATGCCAATAGCCCCTAACATGGACATACCTGAAGCCTTTCCTTTATTTCACTATAAGCCTTTCCCATTCCTCTGCCAAAACAAAAGTTTGACTCCCTTGATATAACAAGTTCAGAATAAATAGCCTTTGCTTTTTTCATTTGGTTAGCCTGTATTTATTTCCACCAGAAATATAAGGAAAATCCATTGGTATTATCCTAAAGATGAAAGAATTCACATAAGCTGGGAATTTGATCAGGAATAGGCCAAGGGAGAGCCTTGTCACAAACTCAGGATTCTACAGGCAAAACCTGATGATTGGTATCATCCCTCTGAAAGACACCTAACATTCACTGCCTGGTAAACAGCTGTTCTGTTTAGGTGTCCTGGAGGTCAGTGCCCAATCACACTTACGTGACAGTCACCACCTGCATTATACAACACCCCTCCATTAACATTTATTAAATACCACTCTTAACGATGTGGCTTAGAACATTAACTTCCCACAAGTCTATCAAAATCTCATTGCGACGACAGTTCAGCTGCTTGGTTCTGGTTGAATAATGTGAACATTAGAGGGGTTAGGTTCTCCTTTCTCTTCCTAAGCATTCTCACAAGCAAGTGCAATTTTTAGTAAACGTTAAATCCTGCAGCTTCTGTGAAGTTATGAGCTAATACAGTCTGGTTACCTTGAGATGACTTCACTTGAAAAGCATATACCATAGCTAAAAGTGATTGGCTTGGTTCATTAAGTACTTTTAAGTTTGATAGTAATTACAAAATATATAGTTATAGTTATATTGTAGAAAATCTAGAAAAAGCAATGTAATAAAAAGAAGGCTAAAATCAACCATCATGGCCCACCCAGGAAAATGAATCCTCCCATTGACATATATCCTTTCCATTCTTTTTCTCTTTATGTGTGAATGTGGGTGAGGGATGGTGGACTCACTTGAACAGGTTTGAATTGAGTAGCTTTCCTTGTTTCTTTGAAGCACGATTTACTGAGAACAACTGATAATCAAGATATTCTTTCAAGGCACTTAAATGTCTAAGGCAAGGGGAGCATCCTCAGGACAGATGAATCAACTGTACTTCCTTGATTCTCTCAAGCCACTGTTGCCCTGTACATGATGGTCCCTCTGCCTGCAGCAGCCTCCCCCCGCCCCAGCCTTGTTCAGCAGAGCATCACTATTCATCCTTCAATACCCACCCCGAGTCCTGCACCTGTCACCCCTTGCCTCTCCTTGGTAGTGCCCTGAGTGTTCCCACAATTGCGCTCTCAATATGCCACCACATTTGCCAACAGAGCAGTTGGCAAATGGCAGGGGGGAGCCTTGTATGATTAGATTTGTGCATATCTGTAAACAATGAAGACTGTGGCTTAGGCTAGTAGTTGGGAGGGTGGACCGGAACTGGGAGAATTGTCTCCACTACCAGTTATGACATATCCTCCATATGCCATGGTATCCTTAGCTTTAAAACAGATAATGGTACTTATCTCCTAGGGTTGTACTAAGGACAAAATTAACCCATGAAAAGCACTTTTTAAAGTGCCCAGTACATGGTAAGCACTTCATAAATGTTTGACATTAGTATGTTTAAGAACAACCCAAGTATCTCCATGGTGCCTACAGCTCTGTCTTCTTTTTATTCAGCAATGAGGGCATTTAAGACTCATAACTAGCTCTTCCTAGTTTCCTGTATATACAGTGAACACATATTGGGTCAAGAATACCTCTCCGACTACAATAGAACACAGGCATTCAACATTAAACCATTTGGATAATACTGCTCCACTATTTTTTTTTTTAAATTTTTTTATTTATGATAGACACAGATTGAGAGAGAGAGGGAGGCAGAGACACAGGAGGAGGGAGAAGCAGGCTCCATGCCGGGAGCCTGACCTGAGACTAGTCTCAGGACTCCAGGATCATGCCCTGGGCCAAAGGCAGGCGCTAAACCGCTGAGCCACCCAGGGATCCCCCCCTGCTGCTCCACTATTAAAAGGAATTGCTACTTCTGGAAATTCCATGGACCAATTTGCTCTCCCCATGTGGAACATTCATTAGCTACGACATACGCACACATCAGAATAAAACTTTGATGCCTTTCTGATGCAGTCTGTGTCGGCCTCCAACCAGAGCTCACTCTTCTAAGAAGCCAGCTTTGTGTTCCTTCCAGGCAAGGAAGTAGCAGGGCTGGGGGTGGGGGAGCCTCCTGACTACAATACAATATTTCTTTGAGTCACCTCAGAATAACCAGATGGAACCAGCCCCAAATCTCACAGAAGCCATTGGGTTAAGGTTTACAGGTAAGTTACAAATTTCTTATCAGGAGCCTGCTTCCACCGAGAAAAGGGAGGAGAAATGGAATCCCCAGATGTTCACATTATTCAGCTGGAAATTACTAGCTGAACTTTCTTTTAGATAGACAACTTTGACAGGATTCCTAGGCTCTAATGCTCTTAAAGAACATCTTAGAGTTTACTGTAAAAAAGGGGCTGACCTAAATATTTTCTGACTTTGAAAATCTCAGAAAGGCATTACCTAAGACTTGCTTTAAAAATATACAATTCATGGGGTCTCTAGGTAGCACTGTCGTTTTAAGTGACCAACTCTTGATTTCCACTCAGGTTGTGGTCCCAGGGTTGTGAGATCAAGCCCTGTGATGGGGAATCTGCTTGAGTTTCTCCCTCCCTCTCCATCTGCCCTTCCCCTTTAGAAATACATAAATAAATATATATATTTTTTAATGTATATATGCACATATACAACTCTTTACTTTTTAAACATCCAGCAAAATCAGGAATATGATTTCCTGAAATTTGAAATAGGTAAGGCTTCCAGCTATCCCTAGGTCTCAATCAGTTCAAATGAACAAAATGTGCAGCTTTTCTTCTAAAGGCAAGGTCCCTGCCATCAGGAAAAATAGTTCAGATTTGAAACCAACCAGGCATACAGTCCTCATCATAGCTTGAGTTGCACTAGCCAGCTGGAGCTAGACTGGCTTCATACCTCAAGTTGTCTACTTTATTATTTGGGGGAAGGAGGTGGGGCAGAAGGAGCAGGAAAATCTTAAACACGCTCCATACTCAGCATGGGAGCCTGACATGGGGTCAATCTCATTAGCTCCATCTCACCACCCTGAGATCATATACTGAGCAGAAATCAAGAGTCCAACGCTTAACCCACTGAGCCACTCAAGTGCCGCAAACGTTATTTTGTTTTAAAGTAAACAAGTTGAGGGGCAGGTCGGTGGCTCAGTGGGTTAAGCGTCGGAACTCTGCTCAGATCTTGATCTCAGGTTCGTGGGATCAAACCCCTAGTCTGTACTCAGAGAAGAGTCTGCTGCTCTCTCACCTCCCTCTCATGCATGTGCACTCACTCTCCTGCTCTCTCAAGTAAATAAAATCTTTAAAAAAAAATTAAAGTTTGCCATCTATCTATTCTTTTTTTCCTAAAACCTAAAACAAAGTCCCTTCTCTTCACCTGACTCCAAAAAGAAAAGACAGTGCCTCTATGATTCAAAACCAGATAACCTCCCAAGAGAATTCTTTCCGGTTTAGAGACTGCTCTTCAGCTCTGCCTGACTGAGCCTTTGACATGTAGATTCTTGCCTAAGCCCCTGGAAGTCAAGTGCTCACATTAAAATAGCTCTGAAAGTCAGTCTTCAGACTATCAAAAATATTTAAATGTAAAACAAAATTCTAATTCTGTAAATAAGCTAAGCTTTTTTAACCAAGCACGGATCTTATTTGCACGTTTCTTTATAAAAATCACTTGAACTTCAAGAGTACTGCTGCCTTACACTAGATATAAATAATGAAAAAATTGCATGTGAGATAAAAAAAACGATTTGAAGGGGTGCCTGGGTGGCTCAGGTTAAGTGTCTGCCTTGGGCTCGGGTAATGAATACAGAGTCCCGGGATGGAGCCTCGCATGGAGCTTCTTGCTGAGCAAGGAGCCTGCATGACCCTCTCCCTCTGCCTGAGTCTCTGCTTCTCTCTCTGTGTGTCTCTCATGAATAAATAAAATCTTTAAAAAACAAAACTGATAAATATATGGATCAAATATATTGATCTGAGTTCTGTGAGCTCCTCTAGCAAAATAATCAAACTCAAGGAGGGGGTTGTGGTAACGTCCAAAATATAGCTTATTGGTCAGAAGCACAGGTAGACTTGGGATTGGCATCTAAAGGAAGAACAATTTCCTGGAACCAAGCCCTTAACCTAAAGGATCTGATGCTATCTCCAGGTAGATAGTGTCAGATTGCATTAAATTTGTAGAACACCCAGTTGAAGAATTACTTAGTGGTGTTGGAACTGGAACATACATACGTATTCTGATAACATTCCATTAATGAGACTGCAATGATATTAATATACTTCCCTGATTGTGCTTGCCATGTTGCATTTGCCTTTGTTCTCAGTGAAGATATTGCCTTTATTTCTTTGCATTTTCCTTATATAACACATATATACACCAAAAACAGTCTGGAAAGATATTGCATTTTGCTCTTCAAGTTGTTTCAGAAATGCTATTTCTCTATCAAACTTCACATTTCTGAGCACTCACAGTATTTTATTAATAGTTCTTCTCATGGCACCTGGGACTTTTTTAACTTTCTAGCATAATTTATATTAAGGTAAGATGTAAGCTTCTTGAAGATACTAACAATGTATTCACGTTTTTGTCACGTTTGCTTTGCACATACTAGGATGACCAATGAACATTTAGCAATTTAGGCAATAGACCAATTGTCCAAAGTATCACTCAGATCAGCAGCTGTCTGCCTAACAATAATTAATGTCAAAAATTTAAGGACCAGACAGATTCTATTGAGACTGAATGTACAGACAATGGATAGACCATATATCACCACATAACTTTTACCCACAACCTGCAGCAACCTACTCCAAAAACCAACACCTTTTCTGAAACAAACACCACCAGAAGCCAGCTTACTATACATTAGACCTGCAGAAAGCCAAATTGCTATCTTTGGTGACAACCCAGCAAACTGCACATTAACGTATGTAATAATTGGCCCAAAACTATTGGCTAGGACTTGATTAATAACTGACAGCTTCCTGAAATTTAGTCTTGGCTTCCAATGTAGAACCAACCATACAAAGCCAAATATGCATCCTTAACCAAACCACACAGGTTCCCCTGTTTCTACTTGCTCCCTTACATCTTCTACATGCCAATAGCCCCTAACATGGACATACCTGAAGCCTTTCCTTTATTTCACTATAAGCCTTTCCCATTCCTCTGCCAAAACAAAAGTTTGACTCCCTTGATATAACAAGTTCAGAATAAATAGCCTTTGCTTTTTTCATTTGGTTAGCCTGTATTTATTTCCACCAGAAATATAAGGAAAATCCATTGGTATTATCCTAAAGATGAAAGAATTCACATAAGCTGGGAATTTGATCAGGAATAGGCCAAGGGAGAGCCTTGTCACAAACTCAGGATTCTACAGGCAAAACCTGATGATTGGTATCATCCCTCTGAAAGACACCTAACATTCACTGCCTGGTAAACAGCTGTTCTGTTTAGGTGTCCTGGAGGTCAGTGCCCAATCACACTTACGTGACAGTCACCACCTGCATTATACAACACCCCTCCATTAACATTTATTAAATACCACTCTTAACGATGTGGCTTAGAACATTAACTTCCCACAAGTCTATCAAAATCTCATTGCGACGACAGTTCAGCTGCTTGGTTCTGGTTGAATAATGTGAACATTAGAGGGGTTAGGTTCTCCTTTCTCTTCCTAAGCATTCTCACAAGCAAGTGCAATTTTTAGTAAACGTTAAATCCTGCAGCTTCTGTGAAGTTATGAGCTAATACAGTCTGGTTACCTTGAGATGACTTCACTTGAAAAGCATATACCATAGCTAAAAGTGATTGGCTTGGTTCATTAAGTACTTTTAAGTTTGATAGTAATTACAAAATATATAGTTATAGTTATATTGTAGAAAATCTAGAAAAAGCAATGTAATAAAAAGAAGGCTAAAATCAACCATCATGGCCCACCCAGGAAAATGAATCCTCCCATTGACATATATCCTTTCCATTCTTTTTCTCTTTATGTGTGAATGTGGGTGAGGGATGGTGGACTCACTTGAACAGGTTTGAATTGAGTAGCTTTCCTTGTTTCTTTGAAGCACGATTTACTGAGAACAACTGATAATCAAGATATTCTTTCAAGGCACTTAAATGTCTAAGGCAAGGGGAGCATCCTCAGGACAGATGAATCAACTGTACTTCCTTGATTCTCTCAAGCCACTGTTGCCCTGTACATGATGGTCCCTCTGCCTGCAGCAGCCTCCCCCCGCCCCAGCCTTGTTCAGCAGAGCATCACTATTCATCCTTCAATACCCACCCCGAGTCCTGCACCTGTCACCCCTTGCCTCTCCTTGGTAGTGCCCTGAGTGTTCCCACAATTGCGCTCTCAATATGCCACCACATTTGCCAACAGAGCAGTTGGCAAATGGCAGGGGGGAGCCTTGTATGATTAGATTTGTGCATATCTGTAAACAATGAAGACTGTGGCTTAGGCTAGTAGTTGGGAGGGTGGACCGGAACTGGGAGAATTGTCTCCACTACCAGTTATGACATATCCTCCATATGCCATGGTATCCTTAGCTTTAAAACAGATAATGGTACTTATCTCCTAGGGTTGTACTAAGGACAAAATTAACCCATGAAAAGCACTTTTTAAAGTGCCCAGTACATGGTAAGCACTTCATAAATGTTTGACATTAGTATGTTTAAGAACAACCCAAGTATCTCCATGGTGCCTACAGCTCTGTCTTCTTTTTATTCAGCAATGAGGGCATTTAAGACTCATAACTAGCTCTTCCTAGTTTCCTGTATATACAGTGAACACATATTGGGTCAAGAATACCTCTCCGACTACAATAGAACACAGGCATTCAACATTAAACCATTTGGATAATACTGCTCCACTATTTTTTTTTTTAAATTTTTTTATTTATGATAGACACAGATTGAGAGAGAGAGGGAGGCAGAGACACAGGAGGAGGGAGAAGCAGGCTCCATGCCGGGAGCCTGACCTGAGACTAGTCTCAGGACTCCAGGATCATGCCCTGGGCCAAAGGCAGGCGCTAAACCGCTGAGCCACCCAGGGATCCCCCCCTGCTGCTCCACTATTAAAAGGAATTGCTACTTCTGGAAATTCCATGGACCAATTTGCTCTCCCCATGTGGAACATTCATTAGCTACGACATACGCACACATCAGAATAAAACTTTGATGCCTTTCTGATGCAGTCTGTGTCGGCCTCCAACCAGAGCTCACTCTTCTAAGAAGCCAGCTTTGTGTTCCTTCCAGGCAAGGAAGTAGCAGGGCTGGGGGTGGGGGAGCCTCCTGACTACAATACAATATTTCTTTGAGTCACCTCAGAATAACCAGATGGAACCAGCCCCAAATCTCACAGAAGCCATTGGGTTAAGGTTTACAGGTAAGTTACAAATTTCTTATCAGGAGCCTGCTTCCACCGAGAAAAGGGAGGAGAAATGGAATCCCCAGATGTTCACATTATTCAGCTGGAAATTACTAGCTGAACTTTCTTTTAGATAGACAACTTTGACAGGATTCCTAGGCTCTAATGCTCTTAAAGAACATCTTAGAGTTTACTGTAAAAAAGGGGCTGACCTAAATATTTTCTGACTTTGAAAATCTCAGAAAGGCATTACCTAAGACTTGCTTTAAAAATATACAATTCATGGGGTCTCTAGGTAGCACTGTCGTTTTAAGTGACCAACTCTTGATTTCCACTCAGGTTGTGGTCCCAGGGTTGTGAGATCAAGCCCTGTGATGGGGAATCTGCTTGAGTTTCTCCCTCCCTCTCCATCTGCCCTTCCCCTTTAGAAATACATAAATAAATATATATATTTTTTAATGTATATATGCACATATACAACTCTTTACTTTTTAAACATCCAGCAAAATCAGGAATATGATTTCCTGAAATTTGAAATAGGTAAGGCTTCCAGCTATCCCTAGGTCTCAATCAGTTCAAATGAACAAAATGTGCAGCTTTTCTTCTAAAGGCAAGGTCCCTGCCATCAGGAAAAATAGTTCAGATTTGAAACCAACCAGGCATACAGTCCTCATCATAGCTTGAGTTGCACTAGCCAGCTGGAGCTAGACTGGCTTCATACCTCAAGTTGTCTACTTTATTATTTGGGGGAAGGAGGTGGGGCAGAAGGAGCAGGAAAATCTTAAACACGCTCCATACTCAGCATGGGAGCCTGACATGGGGTCAATCTCATTAGCTCCATCTCACCACCCTGAGATCATATACTGAGCAGAAATCAAGAGTCCAACGCTTAACCCACTGAGCCACTCAAGTGCCGCAAACGTTATTTTGTTTTAAAGTAAACAAGTTGAGGGGCAGGTCGGTGGCTCAGTGGGTTAAGCGTCGGAACTCTGCTCAGATCTTGATCTCAGGTTCGTGGGATCAAACCCCTAGTCTGTACTCAGAGAAGAGTCTGCTGCTCTCTCACCTCCCTCTCATGCATGTGCACTCACTCTCCTGCTCTCTCAAGTAAATAAAATCTTTAAAAAAAAATTAAAGTTTGCCATCTATCTATTCTTTTTTTCCTAAAACCTAAAACAAAGTCCCTTCTCTTCACCTGACTCCAAAAAGAAAAGACAGTGCCTCTATGATTCAAAACCAGATAACCTCCCAAGAGAATTCTTTCCGGTTTAGAGACTGCTCTTCAGCTCTGCCTGACTGAGCCTTTGACATGTAGATTCTTGCCTAAGCCCCTGGAAGTCAAGTGCTCACATTAAAATAGCTCTGAAAGTCAGTCTTCAGACTATCAAAAATATTTAAATGTAAAACAAAATTCTAATTCTGTAAATAAGCTAAGCTTTTTTAACCAAGCACGGATCTTATTTGCACGTTTCTTTATAAAAATCACTTGAACTTCAAGAGTACTGCTGCCTTACACTAGATATAAATAATGAAAAAATTGCATGTGAGATAAAAAAACGATTTGAAGGGGTGCCTGGGTGGCTCAGGTTAAGTGTCTGCCTTGGGCTCGGGTAATGAATACAGAGTCCCGGGATGGAGCCTCGCATGGAGCTTCTTGCTGAGCAAGGAGCCTGCATGACCCTCTCCCTCTGCCTGCAGCTGCCCTGTTTATTCTCTCTCTCTCTCTCTGTGTGTCAATTAAATAAATAAAACCTTTTTAAAAAGATAAAGAAATCTGAAGCTGTCGTCCTATAAAGAACCTTGGGCTGGGAGACCACACGTCTGCATCTCCTCCCATTTTTGTCATTTCCGCAGTTGTATAATCACAGGCAATTCCCTTTTCCCTTCAGGGTATCCTGACTTGAACAGAAGTGAGGACACCTCTCAACCCAAAGGATGTGAGACCCGTGGCCTGGGATGGGCGCCGGGGAAGCGGGGACTCCAGCACACACCTTTGCGCACCGCCTCTGCGGGGAAGTTTGCTGGCCCCTGGATAAGAACCTCCGAAGGTGAGGCTCGGACTCCACCGTGGGCTACAGACCTGCCTGCTCCACGAACTATGCATTCCATCCTCTCCCGCCCCTTGAGGTACACGCCGCTGTTTTATTTTAATAAACGTATTCCCAGTCCTGGGCAATCGTAACCCGGAGTTGGATTTTCAGAAACCACGTAAGACAAATAGGCCGGAGCAAGCGAATTCCAAGGGAACCCTCCCGGCAACTTACAAACGGGGTCTTCCATTTTTAAGGGTCTCTTCAGGCGGATGCTGGCCGGGACCGTCTTCTCAATCAATTCGTCGATGCTCTAAAATTAAACACAAACCCATGGACACTAACGCACGAGGAAAGTGCTTCTGAGTTAAAAGAGTCACTTCTGCGTTTTTGCACCGACTAAGGCTTGTGGGAACCTCATTTAAATCGCCTAATTAGGGTTTCCTTTAAAAAGAAAAGAAGTCTAAGCAAGCCAGAGATCACTTGGAGGAAAGCAAATGAGCTGGGTTAGTGATTCGACCACTCCAGGCTGGATTTCAGCAACCGGAGAGAATCGGCTACACCAGGAGGTCCTCCTTGTGCAAAGTGAGGGTCCATCAGGAGGGCGAGCCGGCTTGAAAAACAAGGTTCTGGGGCGCGAAGAGCGGACGGAGAAAGTAAACGGGTGAGAGCAGGCGGGGGCGCGGGCACCGAACTCGCGGGCTCGCGTCCACGCAGGGCCCCAGCCCCGAGCGCGGGCCCCACGCGCCGCGCCGCGCCCGCAGCTCCCGCCGGCCGGGAGGCCGCGCCCGCAGGAACCGGGCCGCGCGGGGTCCTTACCGCCAGCCCCAGGGCCTGTAGCATCTCCCTCTGGTCTTTGTCCCCAGGGCCGATGTGCCTCCGAGCGAAGTGGTCGTGTCGGGGCAGGAGGCGCTCGAGGAGACGCGAGTCCCCAGCCCCGCTGCTGCCCCCGCCGCGGCCGCTGCTGTCTCGGGCCCGCGGCCCCCAGCGCGGACCGGCCCCCGCAGCCAGGCGGCGGCCGCCCCCGCCCCGGACCCCGCAGCCCACGCGCAGCCCCCAGGCCCTGGCGCACGTCTGCATGGTCGCGGCCACCGGCCCCGGCCCCGGCCCCGGCCCCGGCCCCGGCCCGCGCGGGTCACCGCGCTCTCGGCCGCTGCGGGTCCGCGTCCTCGGGGGCGGCTGCCCTCGGCCTGGAGCCCCTTCGGGGCGGGCGACCAGCGGGACAGACGCGCGGGCAGCGCCCCGCCGGGACACGCGCGCAAAGTTCTGGCTGCTCGGGCGGCACCTGCTCCCACACTTTAAGCGCTGCCCTGCGGGCGGGCGGTGGGATGGGGCCAGGGAGGCGCGGCCAATGGAGGGGTCGGAGGGGCGGGGCGGGGCGGGGCGTGCCCTGCCCTGCCCCGCCCCCCTCAGGCCCGCGGCGGAGCCCGGCTCGCGGCCCAGCCCCGCGGCGCTCGGCGCCCCTCCCCGCTGGCTCCCGGGCGGGTGCGCAGACCCGGGCGATCCTGCCTGCGCTCGGCCCGAGGTCGGGGGCCGCGCAGCTGCGGGCGAGGGGCCGCGTCGCTCCACCGCGATGGGAGACGGTTTGATAGGGAAGCCGGGCTCGATAATTAGTCTCCATTCATTGACTTTAGGGTATCGTTCCCGGTCGTATTTCATGAAAGCCAATATGGGTAGGCGAGCTTTTTTATAGTTATGATTGTGGGCGGTTAGTCAACCCAAGCTTCGGTTTTCCCATCTCAGCTGGGATAAAGAAGTAATATGTTGAAAGAATTGGCCTAACAGTAGGTTCGAATCACTTCTCTTTCTTTCTCTCTCCCCATAGATATGTGGGGAGGGAGGAAACGCAAAAGATACTGAGGTATATATTTTGTACTATCATCCTAGTTGTAAAATGTTGTACAGCTAAGCTCTCCAACTATCTCTTGAGATTTTTATCAAGAACGCACTTTCTGGGGACGCCTGGGCGGCGCAGTCAGTTAAGCGGCCAACTCTTGGTTTGGGCTCAGATCTGATCTCAGGGTGGTAAGATTGAGCCCCTCAGGTGCTGAGCGCTGAGTCCGCTAAAGTTCCTCTCTCCCTCTCCCTCTGCCCCTCCCTCCCTCATACTCTCTCTTTCTCTCTAAAATAGATAAATAAATCAAAGAACTTTCGGGCACCTGGCTAGCTCACTCCGTACAGCATGTGACTCTTGATCTGGGGGTTGTAAATTCTAACCAGCACTGGGAGTAGAGATTACTTAAAAATAAGATCCTTTAAAAAAAATGAATTTTCAAAATTGTGATTGTCCTAATATGAGGAAGAGCACAGGACAGAAGTCATCAGAGTATTACTTAGACTACACATAAGTAGAATCTGTTTTTGTTTTTGTTTTTTTTCCTCTCTCTCTCTCTCTCCTCTAAGCTTCCCCCCTTCAATTATCCTCTGCACATTTCTGGATTCTGTACCTGACAGGCACATAGACTAGGCAGAGAGACAGGAAACTATAAAACAAAACAGTAAGCAAAATGTGTGTGTATGGCACGCAGGAGCAGGTAGTGAGCCAGAAGGGCTGGGGTTAGATGTCTTTGAGCAGTTTTTCATTCATTTGGAATGGAAATTACAGCCTTCATAAAAGTTGGGAGATACCATCAGTGCGCGATGCCATGGGGCAGAGATCTGCATTTATCCATATTCCTTTCTATACAGTCTGTGTGTCACAGAGACTGGAAGCCAGAGCACTATAATTCCCAGATTCTTTTGGCTCCAGGGTTCTGGATGTTATTAATCTTCTGTCAACAAGATAGACTTGTATAAGAACTAGAAAATGGAATAAAGCAGAAATCAGTTTCTTATTTCCCTGGCAGCAGCAGATGGATGCATGAGTGGTAGCAGACATGAAGTGCTTTCTTACCAGCCACCCATGTTGGTACAACAGGGCAGCTAAGTCATTCAATGGAAATGTCTTTTGGTTTTCTAACATAGGAGGCATCAGGAATTTCTCATTGTCCTAGACTAGAACTTCAGTGGTTTACCTGAAGATAATGGTGGTCTATCTACTCTATTTTCTGCTCTTCTAGTCCTTGCAGTGGTTTTATATGCACCTATTCCTGGCATTTTAATCCTCCTCTGCTTGAAACGCTCAACGTTTTCTAAATAAACCTTAACAGAGAGATCCCTGGGTGGCGCAGCAGTTTGGCCCCTGCCTTTGGCCCAGGGCGCGATCCTGGAGACCCGGGATCGAATCCCACGTCGGACTCCTGGTGCATGGAGCCTGCTTCTCCCTCTGCCTATGTCTCTGCCTCTCTCTCTCTCCCTGTGTGACTATCATAAATAAATAAATAAATAAATAAATAAATAAATAAATAAATAAAATAAATAAATAAATAAACCTTAACAGAGACTGCAACTGAGGCCAAAAAGTGGCTTTACGAAACTGATCCCCAAAGATTAATTTGAGATTAGCTATCTGACCTGGTTCTATTTAAAGTAAATGATAACACTGTCACTAGTGGAAAATGAGATCATGATGGTCTTAGCTATGAAATGGAAACAATTAAATTATCAACGGGAAATTAAGTGCCTATTGAAGGCAGGTCTTTGCTAGACAAAATAGTTGCTGGGTTAGACCATTGTGGTGGGAATGATATCTACAAGCACTATAGGGAGGGCTTATGGCTTCCAGATGCCCTGGAGATTTACAGGATAAAATGATAGTTCAGAGAACTAGAGAGCTTCACCACTCTAAAAGGATCTCTTAACTTCTTTAGCTGCAGGGAGAAGATATTTACAACTCAGACCCAATGTCTGATCCTGTGGATTGCCCAATTATCATACAAATTGAATTCACAGCTTTATAATGTCTCACATATGAAAGTTTGGGATTAATTAAAAACCAAATCTTAATTTAGAACAGGAACATTCTGGTAGTTTGGATTGAATTTGATTATCTTGAACCCCCAACTTTCACTGAGACCCTCTGACAGCTGAATTTGTTCCTTATATATATTTGATTCTGTTTCTCTGGAGAATACTGAATAATACTCCAAGAAAAGAAAAATACCCAGACTTTGGGCGGTTACTGGAACCTGGTTTAAGACAATGCTAAATATTGCAGATCCAAAACAAACTACTCTGGTCCACTAATCATAGTGGGATATTATGTAAGTCTGATTATAAATGGAGATTTGGGACTTTTGCTTTCAGTTCCAATGTGTAAAGAGCACAAAAGTTATCACTCCTGTCCTTATAACAAGAAAAAGCTGGATAGACTAAAAATCAATGATTTTTGGACATGTCTGAAAACCGACATTGCAGAACAAAATGCCATCTCATCCAAAGAGACATAGCCAAGATGTGCTTGGCTAGAGCAGAAGATGCTAAGAGCTAAAAACTGGTAGGAACAGGGCAGTACCCGTGGCCCAGCTGTTTAGCGCCACCTTCCACCTGGGGTGTGATCCTGGAGACCCGGGATCAAGTCCCACGTCAGGCTCCCTGCATGGAGCCTGCTTCTCACTCTGCCTGTGTCTCTGCCTCTCTCTCTGTCCCTCATGAATTAATAAATAAAGTATTTTTTTTTTTAATCTGGTAGGAACATGTAATAGTAATTATGATGGATCATGGGATGCTGATTATGGACGAACTAGAGAGGGAGAAGCTCCTGGGGACTACAGTCTTAGTGGGGCTCCCACACTTTCATGGGCTTTACCGCCAGGAGCCCCAACACAGGGTGAAAATCCAAGAAATATCTGGCCCCCTCAGCACTGGTAGGAAAAGGAAAAGAGTAATCACTGTGAAATATGTCCAGAGCCTTCTTCATAACAAAGGCCTACTCTCCAAAGAAAAGAATTTCTAGAGTTTATCCAAGCTACCAAAGCGAGTTCCTCCCACTCCAGCCCCCTCCAGCTTTCTTGTCTCACATAATTAATTAATTTATTTATGATAGTCACAGAGAGAGAGAGAGAGGCAGAGACACAAGCAGAGGGAGAAGCAGGCTCCATGCACCGGGAGCCTGATGTGGGATTCGATTCCGGGTCTCCAGGATCCCGCCCTGGGCCAAAGGCAGGCGCCAAACCGCTGCGCCACCCAGGCATCCCTCTTGCCTCACATAATGAGGGAAGACAGGCTAAAAAGATTTAGCACTTTGAGGGAATAGATTGAGAACCCTACAGCTGAGGAAAGGAGTGTGAGCTGGGATGGAGGTGAGGGAGTTACATCACTGGAAATACAGTTGGAGGTATACAGCCCAAGACATAGGCCTATATTTAACTGGAACATTAGAAAACACTCTTCACCACAACACACCACCACATAAATAGGGCTCCAATAAAACAATTAAAATTGCTGCAAAACGTAGGTTCTCTTTGAGGAAGAGTACTAGGGAATCCCACAAGAAACAGGGGAAAGACAAACAAGGACACTAGAGGAATTTGAAGCCTCTGGTCCTGTTAACTGCAGCAAACATTCAACACAACATAACCCTAGCCAAACTAGCATCAATCATCACTCTAAAGGCCTATTTACCTCAGTTCCTGTCACCCAGTACATCATGTTCAGTTTTCAACAAAAAATTACAAGGCATACAAAAAGTCAAGAAAAAAGCAGTCTGAAGAGACAAATCATCAGAACCAAACTCACACATGATACAGATGTTGGAATCATCAGACAAGGAATTTAAGATAATTATGATTAACTTGTTAAAAGCTCTAACAGAAAAAGACAATTGTAGGAACAGATGGCCAATGTAAGCAAAAGATGGAAACTCCAAGCAAAAGGAAATGATAGAAATCAAAACACTGTTGCTGGGAATGTGAACTGGTGCAGCCACTCTGGAAAACTGTGTGGAGGTTCCTCAAAGAGTTAAAAATAGACCTGCCCTACGACCCAGCAATTGCACTGCTGGGGATTTACCCCAAAGATACAGATGCAGTGAAACGTCAGGACACCTGCACCCCGATGTTTCTAGCAGCAATGTCCACAGTAGCCAAACTGTGGAAGGAGCCTCGGTGTCCATCAAAAGATGAATGGATAAAGAAGATGTGGTTTATGTACACAATGGAATATTACTCAGCAATTAGAAATGACAAATACCCACCATTTGCTTCAACGTGGATGGAACTGGAGGGTATTATGCTGAGTGAAGTAAGTCAATCGGAGAAGGACAAACATTATATGTTCTCATTCATTTGGGGAATATAAATAATAGTGAAAGGGAATATAAGGGAAGGGAGAAGAAGTGTGTGGGAAATATCAGAAAGGGAGACAGAACATAAAGACTCCTAACTCTGGGAAACGAACTAGGGGTGGTGGAAGGGGAGGAGAGTGGGGGGTGGGGGTGAATGGGTGACGGGCACTGAGGGGCCACTTGACGGGATGAGCACTGGGTGTTATTCTGTATGTTGGTAAATTGAACACCAATAAAAAATAAATTTATTAAAAAAAACATAACAGACATGAAAAATGACTTCTAAGTGATGATGAATAGAGTTGACACAGCTGAGGGAAGAATTAGAGAATGCAAACATAAGGCAATAGAATTTTCCCAAACCAAAATACAGAAGAAAAAAAAAAAAGAATGAAGAAAACGAAAACAAAAACAAACCAACAGATTAGGGCAGCCCCGGTGGCTCAGTGGTTTAGTGCCGACTTAACCCCGGGTCGGGGTCTTGGGGACCTGGGATCCAGTCCCAAGTCCGGCTCCCTGCATGGAGCCTGCTTCTCCCTCTGCCTGTGTCTCTGCCTCTCTGTCTCTCATGAATGAATAAATAAAATCTTAAAAAAAAAAAAAAAAAAAAAGATAAGAATATCTAAGAACTGTGGGACAATTTCAAAAGGTGCATAATTAGATTATCAGAAAGAGGAAAAAGTGAGAAAGCAGAGGAAATTTTTGAAGTAATGGTAACTGAAAACTTTTAAAAATTAAAATAGGCACCAAATCACGATCCAGGAAGATCAGAGAACACACTAAGCAAGAGAAATACCACAATGCTTAGGCATATCATTCAGATTGCAGAAAACCAAGGAAAAACATGCAATCTTTTTTTTAAAGATTGTATTTTGGGGACACCTGGATAGTTCAATAGGGTTAAATAACCAGCTCTTGGTTTTGGCTCAGGTCATGATCTCAAGGTCGTGAGACTGAGTCTCACATCAGACTCTGTACTTAGGCCAGAATCTGCTTGGGATTCTCTGTCTCTCCCTCTTCTTCTACCTCTCCCTCTACTTGCATGTGTGCTCTTTCTCTCTAAAATAAATAAGTTAATCAATTAATTTTAAAAAATTTAAAACAAAAGATTTTATTTTTAAGAATCACCCCCCCCAAAAAAAAAGAATCACCCCCCAAAATGTGGCTCAGACTTACAACCCCAGGATTAAGAATCACATGCTCCACCCACTGAGCCAGCCAGGCACCCCAAAAGATAAAGTCTTTTTAAAAGCCAGAGGTAAGGGCAGCCCAGTGGCTCAGCGGTTTAGTGCCCCCTTCAGCCCTGGGTCTCCAGGATCAAGTCCCATGTGGGGCTCCCTGCATGGAGCCTGCTTCTCCCTCTGCCTGTCTCTGCCTCTCTCTGTGTGTCTCTCATGAATAAATAAAAATACAATCTAAAAAAAAAAAAAAAAAAGCCAGAGGTAAAAACACCTTACCTATAGGGGAACAAGGATAAGAATTACAGCAGATTTCTTGGAAATAAAAATATGCAAATAAGAAGAGAGTGGAGTGAAATATTTAAACTATAAAAAAAAAAACAACACTAGAATCCTATACAGTGAAATTATCCTTCAAAAGTGAACAAGATGGAGCTAGAAGTGTGTTATACTAAGCGAAATAAGTCAGAGAAAGAAAAATGCTGTATGATTTCACTCATATATGAAATTTAAGAAACAAAACAGAAGAACATGGGCACAGGGAGGAAGAGAGGCAAACCAGGAAATAGACTCTTTAACTAGAGAACAGACTGAGGGTGATGGAGGGAGGGGGATGGGGAGTGGGTTAAATGGGTGGCAGGTATTAAGGAGGGCACCTGTTGTGATGAGCACAGGGTGTTGTCAGTGATGAATCGCTAAATTCTACATCTGAAACTAATAGTACACCTTGTGTTAACTAACTGGAATTTATTTTATTTTTTAAAGATTTTATTTACTTATTCATGAGACACACACACACAGGCAGAGATACAGGATGAAGGAGAAGCAGGCTTCATGCAGGGAGCCCGACGTGGGACTCCATCCCAGGACTCCAGGATCACGCCCTGGGCTGAAGGCAGGAGCTAAACCACTGAGCCACCTAGGGACCCCAATTAACTGGAATTAAAAAAAAAAAAAAAAAAAAAACTTGAAACTACAAAAGAAAGAAAGAAAGAAAGAAAGAAAGAAAGAAAGAAAGACTTCCTCAGACAAAAATTAAGAGAATTCATAGCTAGCAGACATTACCTACATTTTGTCCTTTCCTTTGTTCCTTCTTTTTTCTTGATGTTCCAAGAGTGTTTGGGTTTTGTTTTGTTTTTTTTAATCATTTTCTTTTTGTTTAGGGAACTTCCTTCAGTTATTTTTTAAAAAGGCTAGTTTCTAATTCTTAGTTTTCCTTTTGTGGGAATAACTTGATTTCCTTTTCATGAATGAAAGACCTTTCACAAGACAAAGGACTGGGTCAACTCTTCCTTTCAGCACTTGAAAAACATGTACCACCTCTTTCTGTCCTCCATGGTTTCTGATAAGAAATCTGTTATCATTCAAAGCGTTTTTTCCTATAGATAATATGTCATTTCTCTTTTGCTTCTTTCAGCATTTATCTTTGTCTTTAGTATTTAGCAATTTGACTATGATATGTCTTGGCATGAACTTTTGGGTTTATCATTTGGGAGTGGGGGTATTTTATTTGAGGTTTTCTCAGTGTCTTAGTCAACTTGGGCTGCTGTAATGAAATGCCATAGAGTAGGTAGAAACAACAGAAATTTATGTCTCACAGTTCTGGAAGCTAAAAAGTCCAATTCAGTTCCTAGTGAGAGCTTTCTTCCGGGCTTGCAGATGGATGCCTTCCTGCTAGGTCCTCACATGGCCTTTCCTTGGTGTGTGCACGATAAAAGAGAGGCAGGGGCTGGGAGCTGGGGAGAGAAAAAGACAGAAAAAAAAAAGAAATCTTTCTCTTCTTATAAGGCTACTAATCCTATTGGATTTGTTCCCCCACCCATACGACCTCATGTAACGATTTGTTACCTCCAAAGCCCTTATTCCCAATACAATCACATTGGGGTTAGGGCTTCAATACATAAATTTGGGATGAGGAGCACAATTCAGTCCACAGAACTCAGCTTCTTAAAGATGTAGGTTTGTATTTTTTACCAAATTTAGGAAATTTTCAGACATTATTTTTTTCTTCAGCCCTTCTTTCTTTTTTTCCCTCTCCTTCTGGGACTTCAATAACATGAATGCTAGACCTTTTGTTATACTTTTTATATGTTTCTGAAGCTTTGTTCATTTATTTCCTCCTACATACCCTCTGTTATTCAGACAGGGTAACCTTTACTGCTCTACCTTCAAGTCCATTGATTCTTTCCTCTGTCTTTTCCATCCTGTGTAAGCCCAGCCATCGATTTTCTTTTTATATTTTTTATTTATTGTATTTTTCAGTTCTAAAATTTTAATTCCTTTTTATATTTCTCATCAAGTTAAGGATTTTCCTCATTCTTGATATGATGAATAATTTTGCATTTTATCCAGGACATATATATGGTTCCTATTTAAATCTTCCATTTTATAAGGCAAACTGTTTATGTTTAGAATGCATGTCTTAGCCCACTTTTGTGGGCTATATTTCAAATGTCAATTAGTTTTCAAAGCCTTTGCAGTGCTATTCTGGTCTGCCCCACTTGGGTGCTTCCCAGAACAGTCTAAAACCTGGGCAGTTCTGTTTGCTGTGTTGATTATGGTCAGTTTCATGCATGGTCCACTCCAAGGTCTCCTCAGGACTTCATCTACAGATTTAAAGAATACCACTGTCCAATTCCTTTTTCTAATTCTCATCCAGTCTCTAGATGAGCTGGAATGGCATTCTTAATGCAGCAATGGTCAAAAAAGTGTCCCACCTGATAGTTTGTACTGCATTTGGTTAAAGGAGTGCTGCCTCTGTTAATGGCCAGCAGGGCTCATCCTACAGGCTTGGCCAGACCCAGCTATGAGGGGATCGGTGGTGTGGCTTTTTTCATGGTGTCTACCTGGAGTAGGATAGGTATTGTCAAACAGGTTTTATCCTGCAGAGTCATCCTTTTCTCATTCCTTTGGCTAGTAAGAGCAGGTTTCTCTTGCACTGAAGCCTGGATACACATGAGGCAAAATAAAAACCTCAGGAATCTCACTGCTAGGTCATTTTCAAAGCCCTAAAGTGCCTAGGCCACCTCCTTTTCTCCACCTTTCATTTCAGACTCTTCTGATAGGTGCCTTATATATTTCAACCAGGGATTTGAGTTATAATTAATACTCCATTTTTCCAGAAGCAGAAGTCTGATTTATATCTCAAACACTCCTGTTTGATCTGCACAGGAGACATAATTTTAGATTGATAATAGTGAAACTTTATGCAGGTAGTAATTCCAATTGGAGCTGCTCCTACTGATTACTAGAACAGAGTAACATAATCCCTTGCAACTGGTATGTGGCTGTTAATCTGGAAAAATTATTTTTCCTCTATACCAATTGGTAAAGACCACCAGATGCACTTAATTTCACCTGTCAATAGAAGCAATATACCTACCAATCTTACCACAGGGCTATGTCAACTTTTCAACTTTCTGTCATGCTCTAATCTGCCAGGACCTTGGACTGTCTTGCCTTCCTGAAGTACATCATGCTTGAAGGACATGGTGAACAGAATGCAGCAAGTTTGTTTGATGCTTTAGTTAAGCCACATGCCAGAGTATAAGATAAATTTCATTAAGATTCAGGAATCCACTAACTCACTGAAGTTCCTAAGGCTCCAGTGGTCTTAGTCATGTTGAGCTATCCACTTCAGAGTAAAAAACAAGTTTTGTGTTCCTTAAACTCTTTACCTTTCAAAAAGTGGCACAATGTTTGGTGGGCCTATTTAGATTTTGGAGGCTGTGTATGTCACATTTATGTGTATTGCTCCAACATATTTACCTATAAAGTTGCCAGTTTTAGTAGAGCCAATGAAAGAGGAAATCTAACCTTTGGGATTCATAATCTAGCAAATCCAATGCTGGCCTGTCTATGGGACATAGGGATACTTTATGGAGCGTCTGGTAAGCACTAATAGGAGAATCACAGAGTAGACACATAAGTTTCAAAGCAAAGCGATGCCCTTTTCTGCAACAAAATACTTTTTTTTTTTTTTTTCAAAATACTCTTTTTGAGAAATAGCTCTTGGATTGATATTATGCCATGAAACTTAATATCTTACAATGAGTCACTTAAGAGATCTTGTGACTTACGATGTCCATCAAGAACTGGCAGTTATCGGGCAGCCCAGATGGCTCAGCGGTTTAGCGCCACTTTCCGGCTGGGGCGTGATCCTGGAGACCCGGGATGGAGTCCCACCTCAGGCTACTTGCATGGAGCCTGTCTCTGCCTCTCTCTGTGTGTCTCTCATGAATAAATAAATAAAATCTTAAAAAAAAAAAAGAACTGGATGTTATCTAACCTACTAATCTTTAAAGCAATGTGTGCCCAGTAGTACTCCATCAAGTAGAAGTGGTATCCATTCCATCATCCAGTGGAAGATGGGTTCAAACAGTTTCTGAAAAAAAAAAAAAAAAAAAAAAAAAAAAAAAAAAAAAAACAGTTTCTGAAGGTTCCAGTAATTTCATGAACAAGTTCATAGTGTAACCATCCAGGGCCTGAACACAATTGCCTGTTTCCCTTGCTGAATCACATGCCTTTTCTGTTTGAGATTTTGAATATATTATTTTGAAAACTATAAAAAGTATTATGTTTACTGTAAAATAACACACAAAATATACAAAAGAGTATAAATAAGAAAAAAAAAAGTGTCACTCCTGTGACACTTACTTGATCTACATTGACTTTTCCCTCTCATTACGTATATATTATCTCATGGAAGAAAAGTTTAGGCTTGATATGTAATTGGTTCTTCTTGGTATTTGACAAAAACCAGAAGGAATTACTATAAAACTATAGCCCCATTCAGGGGTTGCCTTGAAGGACAGCAGGAAAGAAAAATCCTCTAAATGGGCAGAATTTGAAATAGTTCATTTGGAAAGAAAGATATCCAGAGATACAAATCTCACTGACTCTGGGATAGTGGCTAATGGTTTGTAGATAATGGGTTGTTGCAAAACAAGACTACAGGATCAGTGATAAGGAGAGAAGTTGCTTGGGCCTCTTAGAATGGCATAAAATGAGAAAAATAATAGCTTCCCATGTGAACATTCCCCAAAGAGCACTGACTGCAGGTAAGGTTCCCAATAATCAAGTGCACAAGGCTACCCATTCTGTGTATGTCAACCAGAATCAATCCCCAACTTTGCTCAGTGTTGAAAATGGCCAAGGAGTTCAATATGGGCTTAACAGTACACTCATTCTAGTTTTTGGCTCTGTTGATTTAGAGAACTTAGTTCCAAAAAAAGGAGTGCTTCTTTCAGGAAATACAACAATGATCCCAATCAAACTGGAAGCTATGGCTGCCACATGAACATTTGGGGCTCTTCATGCCATTAAATCAACAAGCAAAGAAGAAGATTACTTTACCAGCTGATGCAATTGATGCTAATTATAAACAGAAGATAGGTTTACTGCTTCATATCATTCACATTATTTCCGTATCCAACGGCTAAAACTATTGTAACCCTAAACAGACAGGGCCAATAAGAGCTCAGACTCTTCAGAAATGGAGGTTTGGGTCATCACACTACTGGTGGAGAATCATGATCAGCTAAGGTGCTGGCTGAGGAAAAAGAGAACAGGGTATAGGTACTTGATTAAGGAGATTATAAATACAAGTTATAGTGCAATGATGGATTGCAGAAACATGCATGAAGTTCCTATGTATGCTTTTCCATGTTTTGATATATATATATATATATATATATATATATATATATATATATATACACACACACACACTTTGTCAACCTTTTTTCCTCTTTCCTTTTTGTATTACTTTATATAAGATGTGTTCATGGTAGTTAACATTATAAATTAATCTACTGTGTATAGAATATCAGAGGGAGATTATGACTGAACTAGCAATATCATTCATAAATGATGAGACTTTGGTTGTCCCTGTCCAGAGGAAAAGGTGGGTATGCTTTCCTTTGTATAAGAGATTATTGCATTACATTAGGAGGAAACAGCCTACTTCTGTTGCTGTTATTTGTAAACTTAAATACAGACAGAAAGCTCTGTATGATTGCCAAGTAGCCAAAGAAATAGACTGCTTTTTTAAAATTTTATTTATGATAGTCACACACACACACAGAGGGGCAGAGACAGGCAGAGGGAGAAGCAGGCTCCATGCACCAGGAGCCCGACATGGGATTCGATCCCGGGTCTCCAGGATCGCGCCCTGGGCCAAAGGCAGGCGCTAAACCGCTGCACCACCCAGGGATCCCTAGACTGCTTTTTTCTTTATCGAAAATGCATTCCCATTCCCTTCTATTCTCTTTTCTATCACAAATGTTGGAGAATCTTGGAACCATATTTCTCTGACCCCATTTCCTCCAGGATCCTGTATGCAATTTATAGTCAGACACAAATACACTCATACAATATTTGTTAGGCAGAAGGGAGGCAAAAATCCTTTCTTTCTTCCTCTGGCAGTAGTGGACAGGCACGTGGGATAGGGCCAATGGGAAGTATTGTAACAACCACAGGTGTTCCATTGTTAATCACCCGTCTATATGCAACAGCTATGATGATTGGTGACTAGTTCCTGTAATTTCCTGACCTGTGTGACAACCACAACTTACTGTTTTTCAGGACCACAGCAACAACACAAACCTGGAAGCCAGTGGCAGCTTCCCCTGACTTCAGTGTTGTAAACACCTGATATCTAATATTAACCCTCTGCTTGAAATGCCCAGAGTGATTTTTGTTTTCCTGATTGACCCTGATGGATACACTCTCTCATATCAAGCCAGCACATCTAAAGCCCAGGATACCTAGTACTTATTACAGCCATGATTTGGAGAGTAATTCCTTATAGCTGATAGTCTCTGCTTAGGTTTTTATTTTTATTTTTTTAAGATTTATTTATTTATTTATGAGAGAGAGAGAGAGAGAGAGAGAGAGAAGGAGGTGGAAGGAAGGGAGAGGTAGGCTCCTTGCAGAACAGGGAGCAGGATGCAGGGCTCCATCCCAGAACTCTGGGATCATGACCTGAGCCAACGGCAGACATTGAACTGACTGAGCCACCCAGATGTCCCTGCATAGGTTTTTAAAATCCCAAACCAAACACATAGATGAACTATTTGAACCCTAATAGCCCCTGATAGTCTTTAAGTTGAGATCCGTGTCTAGGGATCCAGAAGAAAGAAAGTAACCAAGCTGTACTGAAGAGTTATGTGACAAGAATTTCTCAGGAATATGCATATAGTTTTCATTTACAACTATCTCACTTCAGTAAAGATTGTCACATTTTTATGGTTGGAAGAAAATGTCTCAATGTTGATCCCAGTTGGTGCTCTTTTGTGTAGCTGTTGCCTTGAGTTCACCTGTAGATGGTGTGTAAAAATTATATATATATATATGGCATTATATATATATATATATAGGGGATTCCTGTGGAACATATATATGTTCAGGGAAGTCTTTTTTTATAACCAGAATGTAAAGATAGCTGTAAACTAATCAGTTGAATAAAGGAGTATTTTGTCTTCAATGGAGTGGAGAGCATAAGAATTTACCACCGAGTCAACATCATAAATGATTATAAAAGAAATCTAGAAACAAACAAGGATGCCTACAATTAACATGTTTATTTAATATTTTGGAAATCATAGTCCTATATATTTTTTCATAGTCCTATATTAAAGCTTGAAACTCCATTAAGTATTGGACAGGTGGAGTCAAGTTTCATTATTTTGATTTTTATAAGTAGTTCTTTACAAATAATGAACCGAAATCAATTTGAACTAATAAGAGTTTCAATAGCTTTTCCTTTACATCAGCAATGATCACTTAGGATGAGAAAAATTGCATTCATAATAGCAATATAATGTAACACTTGGAAACAATCTTAACACTGAATATTCAAAATTTATATTATGGAAAAACAAAACTTCACTGAGAGACAATATTTTAATATTGAAACAAAGAAGATCCTGTAAAGAAAACCTAAATATAGTAAAAAAAAAAAAAAATCACTTCTGCACAAAATAAAGTACACATTTAATTGAAGTCTAGTAAAAAATCTAATAGTGATTGGAACTTTATAAATATGTCTAAATTTTTAAAAACTTTATTTATTTTTAGAAAGAGAGTGAGTTATCTAGTTATCTACTAGTTATCTGAAGTGGAGCCTTCTATACACCAGTTTAGGGAAGATCAGAACAAGCCTTCCCCTATTCTGGTCAGGGCATACATTAACCTCCACAGGGCCCAGAACATGTAACCCTGAGAGAGGTCATTCCACAGCCATGAACAAGATGGAGGGCCAAAGATGGAATCAGTGTTGTCAGCGCTCTTACCCTCCACCCTTAACACCTTTATGGGTACCATCTTTATACGTCATTCTTCCATGATGACCCTAGAGCCAGATGATATCAGGAGGTGACTTGCATCCCTGTGCCACAGTAAGAATATTAATATACCTATCAGACCAAAGAAAATACTTAGAATTATGGTTTCCCAGAAACCTGGTAAAGAGGCCTTTCCACAGACCCAACAGTTGGAGTGATTATGAACTTCAGTATAAGTGGTGGCCCATGACAGGAATGTGATAGAAGCATCAGCAATAGGAAGCTAGGGGTGATAAGACAAATGTTTCATGGGCAATAGATATGGTAAATCTTCATTTAGTAACAACACAGTATGGTTTGGTCCCCGTGAGTCAATACCACCACTGGCTTAGGTATATTCCCTGGGAGGTGATACCATATATTTTTGTCCCTTAGTATTATTAGAGGGTGTATCTATATTGTACATAGGCATCTCAGTTGGCCTGCATACTAACAACCCTACTTTTGTACTAAGTGTCAGAGATTCAGAAGCGATTATTTGCATGTGTGTTGGGCCCTGATCAATGTAGAACCAGGGGTTAAGAATAATACTAGATGTGAGCCCTTGGCCCTAAGGAATTAAGACACCAAGTCACTTGTGTGGCACTCCAAACCAATTCCCAATGAACTAAAGTCTTACCAGGTGGGATAGTCACAAAATGAGTCCTTCTTCCCAGATAGGCCTCAGACCTCTTGACAATACCTGTACCCCAGCAACAGAGCTGCAAGGATGTTGTTGGTTAGGTATTCATATGTTGATATCTGTCCTGCTATAGATAAGGCATTAAGGACTTGAATTGCCTTTGTTAGTCTTAGAGACTATCCTTTAGGGGAACCTTCTGGTGACAAAATCTTTAACTTTTTTTTTTGATACATTCACCCTTCCAATTAGGCCTGCAGCAATGGGACTGTACTGCAGGTAGAAAGTCCATAATATATCCCAGGCATCTGCCCATTTTTGGACCTCATGGCCAGTAAAATGTGTCTCTGGCAATTTGCCATCAGTGTACCATGTGCCCTCTTCCTTTACTTGTAGGACAGAAGGCATAATGTCCTTGACTCCTGGAAGTTGAGTGAGTAGATGTATGTGACCAGCCCTAGTAACAAGTGTGGCTCATGAGATAGTGTGCCATTTCTGTAAGGTGCTTACCTGGGTACAGTGGATATCCTTAATCCATCCTCCTACCAGCAGAGGGGTTCACATCAACATGGGCAGGTAGGCAGTCAGTCCTTCTGTTGTGCAGTGTAAGGTATACAGCTAATAGTTGTTTCTCGATGGGACTACATACCTGGATTCTGTTCCCTTCCATAACTGAGACCAGAATCATAATAGGATTTGTCTCCCATTTTGTCATTGCCATAAGCCCCAGCCCAACCCTTTTGGATATGATTTTACAGCTGATTCACAACTCACATCTGGCATTATATTCCCAGGACCTGTACTTGTTTTACTACCATTTTTGCATATAAGTTAGCACTCCAATCCCATTGGCTTCTCTCTCTCTCTCTTTTTTTTAAGATTGTATGTATTTATTTGTGAGAGACACAGAGAGGGGCAAAGACATGGGCAGAAGGAGAAGCAGGCTCCCTGTGGGAAGCCTGATACAGGACTTGATCCCAGGACCCCAGGATCACAACCTGAGCTGAAGGCAGATGCTTAACAACTGAGCCACCCAGGTGTCCTTGGCTTCTCATCTTAAACCAGGCATCTGTCTAGCTGGAGAATAAAAGGTCTCTAGCAACCTAATAAACCAGTAAAAGCCTGTAATCCCTTTACCATTTCAGGAATTAGGAAGATTTGTATTTTATCAATGATTGCCTTTGGCATCACTTTTTTGTTACCCAACTAGATGACACCCAGGAACTATGCTGATTGATCTGGCCCTTGGATCTTGTTGGTATTTACCTCCCATCCTCGTGACTTTAAGTATGCCTGTAATGACATGGCTGCTTGAGACAAGGAGGATGAATCATCACAAGTTGACATCATCTAGATAATGAGAAAACACCATCTCCTCTGGCAATATCCATTTTTCCAAATCTCTGGCTACATCCTTTGACAAATTGTGAGACTATGGAGATACTCTTTGGGCAAAGCCTGAAAGGTCCATTGTCCTCCATTCCATGTGAAGGTGGATTGGTCTTGGATTCAGGTCCTAATGGAATGCTGAAAAAGGTCTTAGACAAGTCCAATACATAATGATATGTCTTAAGGATGCCATAATTTTATTCTAACAATAAGACAATGTTAGGATGAACAGAGTAATTTAATTGAGTTCCCTATAATCTTGTCATTCCCCAGGTCCCATCAGATTTCTTTATAGGATAAACCAGGCTATTCAATAGGCTTTAGGCAGGCATGATCCACCCTTTTCTGATTCTCTAATTGTGGTTATTATCTTGTTAAGCCCTCCAAGTAGCTTACATTGTATTACATTTATTACTCTTTGGGTATGGTAGTTAAACAGATTCCCATTTTGCATGACCCATGACTATGGGTTTTTAGTACTCAAATATGCAAACTGAATTTGCCTATCATGTGGTTAGATCTAGATCTTGCAAAATATCTATGCCCCCAAATATCCTCAGGAATAGGGGAAATATGCACTAAAAAAGAGCAGGAAGGAAGACTGCCCATCCAGGTGGAGAAGAGCTTATCTGACGATAATTTGTCCTGCATAATCAGCAATAGCTTTTATTTCTTATTGAAATTTTGAGGGGCCTGCATAGATAAGTGTGCACTCAGCTCCAGTGTCCATTAGAGCTAGTAGAGTCTTAGTGAGAAAGCAACCAATAATCATTTCAACATGTGGTCTCTGGTTGCCCCCACTACATGCACTAGAGGACAACTCTGGCCCAAGTCCCACTATTTAGCGGTAGGAGGTATTCACCCCGAAATTACTCTGCCAGTGGAGGGACACTTAGCAATATACCCAACCCTTCTTAGCCTTCCTTCAAGAGAGTAAACTGCCCTCCCTTCACAATGCCTTCCAAAGGCTCACCAAGACTGAACTGAGTTTATCCATATTTTCTCTCTCAGAGTCCCAGATGTTAGGTCTTGCCAAAATTGTTTATGAGAGACTTTGATGCCCTTCCTGCCATTTTTTGGTTGTTGTTGACAGTATCCTCTGTTTTTCTCTATTTTTCTTTTAATTCTAGTAGTTAGCATACAATGTAATATTAGTTTCAGGTATATGATATAGCAGTTAAATTCTACACATCACCCAGAACTCATCACAAATGCACTCCTTAATCCCCACCATCTGTTTCATCTATCCCCCACCCACCTCCCTCTGGTAACCATCAATTTGGTCTATATAGGTTAGCATTATACTCAATAGCTACATCCATGTTATTGCAAATGGCAAGATTTCCATCTTTTTTATAGCTGAATAATGTTTTAAATACATATTATATATATCTATATCTATAGATGTATATATATCTCACCTCTTCTTCAATGGACACTTGGGCTGCTTCCATAATTTGGCAACTGTGAATAATGCTGCTGTAAACATAGGGGTGCATGTGTCCCTTTTGAATTAGTGATTTTGTATTATTTTGTTTTTTGTTTTGTTTTGTTTTTTGTTTTTTTGTTAAATACCCAGGAGTGTAATTCCTGATGTCAGGATAGTTCTATTTTTAACTTTTTGTGAAACTCTATAGTGTTTGCACAGTGCCTGTATCAGTTTGCTTTCCCACCAACATTGTAAGAGGCTTCCTTTTTCTACACATCCTTGCCAACACTTGTTGTTTCTTGTGTTTCTGATTTTTGCCATTCTGATGGGTGTGAAGTGATATCTCGTTGTAGTTTGTTTTGTTTTTTTTTAAGATTTTATTTATTCATTCATAGAGACACAGAGAAAGAGAGGCAGAGACACAGGCAGAGGGAGAAGCAGGCTCCATGCAGGGAGCCCGATGCGGGACTCGATCCCGGGTCTCCAGGATCACACCCTGGGCCGCAGGCGGGCTAAACCACTGCACCACCAGGGCTGCCCTCATTGTAGTTTTGGTTTGCATTCATTCCCCTGATGATAAGTGATGATGAGCATCTTTTCATGTGTCTGTTGGCCATCTGGATGTCTTCTTTGGAGAAAAGTCTGTTCATTTTTTTTTTGAGTTTTGGTTTGTATTAGTTCTTCAAAGGGCACGAGGATGTGGCAGCTGCTCAGGCAGAGTACATTGAGAAGTTTGCCAACCCCTTTCCTGCTGCAGTGAGAGGATTTGTGGATGACATCATCCAGCCTTCCTCTACATGAATCTGCTGTGACTTGGATGTCTTGGCCAGCAAGAAAGTACAGCACCCTTGGAGGAAACATGCAAATATTCCATTGTAAACAGGTTAAAGGAAAATAAACCAAGAGCCAATTACTGCCTGGCCATTCATACCCATTCCTGCCTTTTGCAATCATGATACCTGGAAATCTAAATACCAGTAATAACTTGAAATGGCTGTTTATTAAATTCTAGAAAGATTTCATGTATGCCTTACTGTAAAATTATTTGCTTTATTAAAAATTTGTTTTAACTGGTAAAAAAAAAAATAAAATAAAATAATGCAGACACATCCTTCTGACCTTTCAAAAAACGTTCAATGCTTTTCAGAGGTGAGCCACTGTACTCC
The DNA here is from genome assembly GCF_018345385.1 of Vulpes lagopus. Taxonomy (NCBI): domain Eukaryota; kingdom Metazoa; phylum Chordata; class Mammalia; order Carnivora; family Canidae; genus Vulpes; species Vulpes lagopus. Next base: position 104,898,686 of record NC_054830.1, on the reverse strand, counting down.
ACCAAGCCCTCAACCACCCGCTTGATCAGTTTATTCCAATCTACATTTTGTTTATTATCCAATTTTCCATGGTTTCAAGGTTTAGGAAGTGCTATTTGCCCAGGATTATCAGGATCTTTATCCTGATAATGATGAATCCTTTATTGGAGACTTTTAAAATCCTTTCATCAAGGATTCCAACTCACTGGCTTACTACAACACAGCCAATGGTGCCAATATCCACCTGGCCCTCAAAGAGAGAGGTGGGTGGAAGAAGTAGAGGAGAGAAACTTGCTGTTAGGTCTCAGCCACTGCAGTTTTTGCCTCTCCTGTTTCCCACTGCCACACCCTCTGCCCCAGCCCCAAGAGACCCTGCCTTGCACATTGGTTTCCCTCTTACTAAATTTGGAAATTCAAATTGTCCTGACAAGCTTTCTTCTTCACATGGGTAAGGGAGAGCTTTCTAAGCCAGTCTCCTCCTCAGTGGTCTCTGGAATCCCTTTGTGTTTGAGTCTTGACTTGAGGGGATTAATTTCTTTGAGTAGCATGTTAGGAGATGTGAACTCAGAAATGTCCTGTGGGATAGTGTCATAGTACCAAGTGGCATGTGGCTGATAGAATATGGTTGTTCTCACTGATATATTTTGGATACTAACCCTTTATCAGGTATGTCATTTACAAATATCTTCTCCCATTCAGTAAGTTGCCTTTTAGTTTTGTTGACTGTTTCCTTGGCTGTGCAGAAGCTTTTTATTTTGATGGAATCCCAATAGTTTTACTTTTATTTTTCTTGTTCCAGTTTCATTCATTTGTATGTAGTTGTCCAGTTTTCCCAAACATTTGTTGAAGAGACTGTCTTTTTCCCACTGAATATTCTTTCCAACTTTGTCAAAGATTAAGTGACCATATAATTGTGGATTTATTTCTGGGTTTTCTATTATGTACTGTTTTCATTATTACAGCTTTGTAATATAACTTGAAGTCTCAAATTCTGAAACATGCAGCTTTCTTTTCTTTTTAAAAATTGCTTTGGCTATTCAGGGTCTTTTGTGGTTCCCTATAAATTTTAGGATTTTTTTTGTTATAGTTCTCTGAAAAATGTTGTTGGTATTTTGATAGAGATTGCATTAAATGTATAGATTGCTTTGGGTAGTACAGATATTTTAACAATATTTGTTCTTGCAATCCATGAGCATGAAATGTCTATTTCTTTGTGTCATCTTCAATTTCTTTCATCTTTGTTTTATAGTTTACAGAGTACTAGTCTTTCACTACTTTGGCTACATTTATTCCTAGATATCTAATTATTTTTGGTGCAAGTATAAACAAGGTTGTTTTATTTCTCTTTCTGCTACTTCATTATAAGCATATAGAAATTCAACAGATAAGGCAGCCCTGGTGGCCCAGCAGTTTAGCGCCACCTTCGGCCCAGGGCGTGGTCCTGGAGTCCCCAGATTGAGTCCCATGTCAGGCTCCCTGCATGGAGCCTACTTCTCCCTCTGCCTGTGTCTCTGTTTCTCTTTCTCTCTGTGTTTCTCATGAATAAATAAATAAAATCTTTTAAAAAAAAAAAGAAAAAAGAAATTCAACAGATCTCCATACATTGATTTTGTATCCGGTGACCTTACCGAATTCATTTATCAGTTCTAGTAGATTTTTTGTGGACTCTTTAGGGTTTTCTACATATAGTATCATGTCATCTGCAAATGTGAAAGTTTTTCTTTCTTACCAATCTGGATGCCTTTTATTTCTTTTTGTTGTCTAATTGTTGTGGCTCAGACCTCCAGTACTATGTTGAGCAAAAGTGGTGAGAGTGGACAGCCTTGTCTTGTTCCTGACTTTAGGGAGAAAGCACTTAGTTTTTCACCATTGACTATATTAGCTGTGGCTTTTTGGTATATGGCCTTTATTAATGTTGAAGTGTGTTTCCTCTAAACCTACACTGAATGGATGTTGTACTTTGTCAAATGCTTTTTCTGCATCTACTGAAATGATCAAATGGTTTTTATCTTGTCATTTTATGGATATGATGAATCATGTTGCTTGATTTGTGAATTTTTTTTTTATTCATTTATGATAGTCACAGAGATAGAGAGAGAGAGAGAGAGAGAGAGGCAGAGACATAGGCAGAGGGAGAAGCAGGCTCCATGCATCGGGAGCCCGATGTGGGATTCGATCCAGGGTCTCCAGGATCTGGCCCTGGGCCAACGGCAGGCGCCAAACCGCTGCGCCACCCAGGGATCCCATTGATTTGTGAATACTGAACCACCTTTGCATTCCAGGAATAAATCCCACTTGATTGTGCTGAATGTTTTTTTTTTAAATATACTGTTGGATCCTGTTTGCTACTATTTTTTTAAAGATTTTTTTAAAAGATTTTATTTATTTATTCATGAGAGACACACAGAGAGAGAGAGAGAGAGAGAGAGAGAGAGAGGCAGAGGCACAGGCAGGCAGAGGGAAAAGCAGACTCCGTGCAGACTCCATCCATCCCAGAACTCCAGAATCATGCCCTGGGCCAAAGGCAGGTGCCAAACCACTGAGCCGCCCAGGGATCCCAAAGATTTTTATTTATTTATTCATGAGAGACAAAGAGAGAGAGAGAGAGAAACAGAGACAAGGAGAAGCAGGCTCCATGCAGGAAGCCCAATGTGGGACTCCGGGATCACGCCCTGAGTCAAAGACAGACACTCAACTGCTGAGCCACCCAGGCGTCCCCATTTGCTAATATTTTGTTGAAGATTTTTGCACCTACGTTCATTAGAGATATTGGACTGCAGTTCTCATTTTTGCGTGTGGTGTTTTTATCTGATTTTGTTACCAGGGTGATACTGGCTTCATAAAATAAATTTGGAAGTTTTCCCTTTTTTTTTTTAAGATTTTTATTTTTTTATTTATTCATGAGAGATACACAGAGAGCGAGGCAGAGTCACAGGCAGAGGGAGAAGCAGGCTCCTCGCACAACCTGATGCAGGACTTGATCCCTGGACCCCAGGATCATGCTCTGAGCTGAAGGCAGATACTCAAGTGCTGAGCCACCCAGGCATCCCAGGAAGTTTTCCTTCTTTTTCTATTATTTTTTGCTTTTTAAAAAAAGATTTTATTTATTTATTCATGAGAGACACAGAGACAGAGGCAGAAACATAGGCAGAGGGAGAAGCAGGCTCCATGCAGGGAGCCTGACGTGGGATTTGATCCCGGGACTCTGGGATCATGCCCTGGGCCAAACACTCAACCACTGAGCCACCCAGGTGTCCCTTTCTTCTATATTTGACATCCATTTGCATGATAATATTTCTACATCCTCTCACTTTCAATCTGCAGGCATCTTTAGGTCTCAAATGAGTTTCTTGAAGACAACATAGAGATGGGTCTTGTTTTTTTATCCACTCTGTCACCCTACATCTTTGACTGGAGCATTTAATCCATTTACATTAAAAGTAATTATTGTAAAAAAAAAAAAAAGTAATTATTGTATGTATTTATTGCCAGTTTGTGACTTGTCTTGTGGTTGTTTTTGTAGTTTTTCTCTGATCCGTCTCTTTCTTTCATGGTTTGCTGGTTTTCTTTAGTGATATACATGGAATTCTACTCTGTATTTTTTTTGCAAATGTATTACTGTTTTTTGATTTGTGGTTACCATTCACCTAATATATAACATCTTCTGCATATAGCAGTCTATATTAAAATGATGGTCGCTTAAAACTCATTCTTTACTCCTCTCCCTTCCACATTTCAGATATTTGGCAAATTTACATCCTTTGTTTTGCTTGAGTGACTTTTACAGACATAATTTTTGTTTGCTTTTGTGCTTCCTATTTTTCTTACATTTACCTATGATTTTTGTTTTCCACTCACAGAGTCCCTATTAACATTTCTTGTAGGGATGGTTTAGTGGCCATGGTTTTTAATTTTGCTTGTCTAGGCAACTCTTTACCTTCTAGTCTGAATGACTACTTTAAATTCTAGCCTTGCTAGATAGAATATTGTTGGCTGCAGATTTTCCCCTTTCAGTACTTTGAATACATAATTTCACTCTCTTCTGGCTGCAAAGTTTCTGCTGAAAAATCACCTGATAACCTTATGGAGTTTCCTTTGTATGTAACTGTCTACTTTTCTCTTGCAGCCTTTAAAACTATTTTGTTGTTGGGACACCTGGATGGCTCAGTGGTTGAACGTTTGCCTTTGGCTCAGGGTGTGATCCTGGAATCCTAGGATCAAGTCCCCATCAGACTCCCTGTGGGGAGCCTGCTTCTCCTTCTGCCTGTGTCACTGCCTCTCTCTGTGTGTCTCTCAAGAATGAATAAAATCTTTTGAAAAAATAAAATTATTTTGTTGTTAATGTTCTAGTTAGAGAGAGAGAGACTGTATGTGAGAGTGAGCAGTGGAGGGGAAGAGGGAGAGAGGCTCAATCTCATAACCCTGAGATCATGACCTGAGTAGAAATTAAGAGTTGGATGCTTAATTTACTGAGCCACCCAAGCACCCCTTTTCTTTTTCTTTTTTTTTTTTTAAGAGAGAGGCAATCTTTATTTTTTTTTTAATTTTTATTTATTTATGATAGGAACACAGTGAGAGAGAGAGAGTCAGAGACACAGGCAGAGGGAGAAGCAGGCTCCATGCACCAGGAGCCCGACGTGGGATTCGATCCCGGATCTCCAGGATCGCGCCCTGGGCCAAAGGCAGGCACCAAACCGCTGCGCCACCCAGGGATCCCGAGAGAGGCAATCTTTAAAATTCTTTATCACTATTTTGTGCTGTTTTAATTACTATGTGTCTTAGTGTAGACCTCCTTGGGTTGAGTTTGTTGGGTGACTTCTGTATCTCCTGAATCTGGATTTCTGTTTTCCTCCCCAGATCTGGAAAGTTTTCAGCTATGATTTCTTCAAATACATTTTCTTCCCCTTTTCTCTCTCTTCTCCTTCTGGGATCCCTATAATGTGAATGTTATTACACTTGATGGTGTCCCTGAGTTCTCTAAGTTATTCTCATGATGCAGTATTTGTCTCTCATCTGTTCAGCTTGATTGCTTTAGAGTATTCTATCCTCTGTCACTGATGCATTCCTCTGCTTCCTGAGTCTACTATTTATTCCATCTATTATATTTTTAATTTATTGCATTCTCCACCTCTGATAATTTTTTTTCATCTCTTTGTCATCTCACTGATGTCCTCCACCCTTTTCTGAAGTCCATTCAGTATTTTTATGACCATTATTTTAAATTCTATCAGGCATATTATTTGTTTTACTTAGATCTCTTGCTGTGATTTTGTTCTGTTCTTTCATATTTCTTCATATTTCTCTGTCTCATTTTGTCCACCTCTCTGTGTCTGTTTCTGTGTGTTAGGAAAGTCAACTATATCTTCGATTCTTGAAAGTAGTGGTATTATGAAAAGAGGTCTTGTAGTGCCCTGCAGTTCAGTGTTCCCTGCTCACCAGAACCTGGCACTTCAGGGGAGTCTCCTAGTATGTTGCTTGCATTCTGCTGTTATGTTGGAATTGCTTTTCCTTTCAGTTCAGATGTTTGCACTGACTCTTGGCTTGTTGTGGGCTGTGCTTGCTCTCTGTGATGTTCATGAGACCCAGGCAGGCTGGCTCTGAGTTGGCACTACCATAGAAGGGCTCATGGACAGGGAAGTGATGTTAGCAAAATTGGTACTGAGCTGCTGCTCCTAGGCTGGATCTCCAAGTCTGTTTGCTGCTGGGGCATGGCTGGGGAATAGGTGGGGCATTGTTGCTGGTTGCTGCTGGAGCATGGCTCTTGTCATTGGCAGTGATCAGGGTCTCATGGCTTCTGTGCATGCTGTGGCTGGCCAGGACACTCTCATGGTGTTAGTAAAATCTGCACTGACCTGCTAGTCCTAGGCCAGATCTTCTGAAGTGCAGCAGCAGCCAAGGGTACAAAAGAAGTGCCTTGAGCCTAAAGTGGAGGCCAGCAGACCTGGAGTGGGTGAGTCTTAGGAGAACATGTGCCTGGGGCACACTGTTAGCAGTTAGGCAGTGCTACCTCACACAGTGGGGCTGGGGAAGAAAATGGAGCCTGCCAGCTCTTTTGTTCCCTGGAGAAGTCTCCTAACACACTCTAAAATCAATATAAACAGATCTCCCTCCCCTGGTGCAAACTGTCAATTCTATGTTGCCTCTCCTTAGGCTATTGTCTCTTTAAGGGCAGGACCCAGTTATCATTAGCCCTCCCAATTCACCAGTGCTGAGTCAGCTGACTTTTAAAGGTCCAAGACCCACTGGTCACACAAATTCACAGAATTCAGCCCCTCTGGTTTTCAAGGCCAGACATTATGGGGATTCATTTGCCCTCTGTGGGCTCCTTGGTCCTCTCCCCTGTCCACAACTACAGCCCCTTCCTCCTGCATGCAGCTCCTGACCACACCATTTTTTCCCTTCCTAACCTTTCAGATATAGCTTCTTCCTACATTTAGTTGTGGAGTTTGTTCTGCCATTGAATGTATTATTTTTTTATTTTCCCTTTGTTTGGAAACTTATAATAAGGTAGAAAAAAAAGCAGTGGGGCATTAGTTTAAGACATAGCAGTTAGGCAAATGGAACCAAGCTCTCAAGGCATACCCTAGTGTAAACACTAATACATAAAAAAAGAGAAAGAAAAAAAAGAACATGTAAAAATAAAAGGTAGAGTTTCACTTCACATAAAACTAAATTCCAGATAAATAAAACAAATATAAAATGTAGTTAACACACAAAAAGAATACAGAGATGAACACCTTATCTCTGGTAGTGGAAAGGCTTTGTATATGTTAAAATAATGAACAAAAGTAAATAGCCATGTAATATTAGTAATAGTTATATGATTTTTGACACATAACATAACTAATGCAGTCATTTTCCTATGGGCCCCAGATCCTTTGGCCCCAGCTTTCCTGCTTTGCACATGCTGTTCCCTCTGCCTGAAATGCTCTTGCCGTGATGCTGCTGGGGCTTGTTCCCTCAGTCCATTTAGCTTAAATGTCACATCATGGAACAGATCTGTCCTTGGCACTCATCTAAAATGCCATTAAAACAAATCACACTCTCTCCCCCTCTTTGCTTTATTGTTCTTCACCACACTTATATGTTTGTCATGATCTTTTTTTTTTTTTTTTTAGGATTTTATTCATTTATTCATGACAGACATACAGAGAGAGGCAGAGGGAGAAGCAGGCTCCCTATAGGGAGCCTGATGTGGGACTCAATCCCAGGACCCCAGGATCATGACCTGAGCCAAAGGCAGACACTCAACAGCTGAACCACCCAGGAGTCCCTATTTGTCATGATCTTTTATATTTGTTTTCCAACTTGCTAGATTATAAGCCCCATGAGGTAAAAAAAAATAACTGCCTTTTCACTGGTATATCCCAGTCTAGAAGATTGCCTGGCTTGAGTATGTTCTCAATATAATTAAATTGCATTGTGTTGTATTGTATTACATTATATAAATAAATACAAATTGTGATAATCTAAAAGAAACAGCTGCTATGAGAGATAATAACAAAGGCAACCCAGGGGCACTTGGATAGCTCAGTTGGTTAATGTCCCACTTTTGATTTCAGCTCAGATCATGATCTCAGTCCTGGGCATGGAGTTTGTTTAAGACTCTCCCCACCCACACACTCTCCATCCAGCTGCACCTCCCCCTCTGCTCACACACTCTAAAAAAAAAAAAAAAAAAAAATGGGCAAAGGCAACCTAATTTAGAGAATGCATGGAAGGCTTTGCTGACAAAGTGATATAAGCTGAAATCTGAATATCAAATCAGATGGCAAGTAGGGGAAAAGGCCTTTTCTAGGTAGAGGGAACAATATGGGCAAAGGTTGAAAAATACAATGGCCGTATATGAGCAGGTAAAAAAAAAAAACTGCTATGCCTGGAGCATAATGAGGAAGGTAGAAAGAAAAGAGTAGGGAAAGCTGTTTAAAATGGTATAGAATTTAAAAAGTTGAGTGGGACCTTAGAAATGATAACTTAAGTCCCTTGGTTTATAGAAGTTTATAGAAGTTACTGAGGGCAAAGAGTTGACTTTTATTTTAATTGGCAGAAGCAAGGCTAGAATACAGGTCTTCTGATCTTAACCCCAAGATCCTCTCTCTTGGAACAGGCTGCTTGATCATTAAACTTGTAAATAGAGAAGATCCCTTAATTATTGCTGTGAATATCTGAAGTTCCTGCCTACTCTGAAGCATTCTCCTTGCTTCTGTTAAGAGTACAATCATTTCTTTGGGAAAGCATCTCTCCCACATTATCAGACCATATATCTGAATGGTTTGACCACACCCCAGGCCACAGGCCAGCCCAAGACTTTCACTGTGACTCCTGAGAGAGCTGGGGTTGCATATCACATAGGATTAGATTCATGCATGTAACAACCTACCCCAAAGTGGCTTATACACAGAAATGGATGAGGAAAGGGGTGCCCGGGTGGCTCAGCTGGTTAAGCATCTGACTCTTGATCTCAGTTCAGGTCTTGATCTCACGGTCATGAGTTCATCCCCCACATTGGGATAAAGAAATGGACAAAGAAAAAGAAATATCCAGGGACACTAGGGTGGCTACTAGTGTTTAGCATCTGCCTTTGGCTCAGGTCGTAATCTTGGGGTCCTGGGATTGAGTCCTGCATCAGGCTCCCCACAGGGACCCTGCATCTCCCTCTGCCTATGTCTCTGCCTCTCTGTGTCTCTCATGAGTAAATAAATAAAATCTTTAAAAAAAAAAAAAAAAAAAAAAGAAGGAAAGATCCAGTTCCAGTGACATCAGTTGAGAACCTGGACCCGGTCATACCTAAAAGCAAGATATCTTTAAACTGTGAACTAAAAATGTCTCTGATATCACACCAAAAATATTCCATACCCCACATCTGATGTATTTCATGATTCTCTAGTTTCTTCCAAATGAAATTATATGGTAATATTTAGACATGAGGGTATATATTAACAGAAATTCAGCATTAAGAAAATATTATAGCTTAGTGGTCAAATACACTTTGGAGTCATGTTGCCCAAAATCAAATCCTGACTCCACTACTTACTAGGTTGGTGACTTTGGATGAATTTAAACCCGACTTTTCAACTATAAAGCAGCAATTAAAATAGTACCTAGCTCATCCAGTTACTCTGAGAAGTAAATGAGATATTGTAGGTAGAACAGCTGATGAAACTAAATTCTATAATGAATAAGATATTCCAAGAAATGCAGAAGTGCTTTTATTTAGCAGTGCTTTGGTTTTCTTTTCTTTTCTTTTTTTTTAAGATTATATCTATTTGACAGAGAGAGAGAGAGAGAGAGAGAGAGAGAGCACAAGCAGGGGAGTGATAGGCATTGAGAGAGAGAGAGAAGCAGGGTCCCTACTGAGCAGGGAGCCAGACATGAGCCTCAATCCCAGAACTGGGGACTCTGAAGGCAGAGACTTAACCAACTGAGCTACCCAAGGCACCCAGATTTAGCAGTGCTTTGTATGACTGAGCTAGAGGGAAAGGGCTAAAGAGCTAGGGACAAAGACAACTTGTCTCTTCTGAGCACTCCTGTGCCCATAGCCACATTGTGATTGGGAGAAGAAACCTTGAAAGAAGTATGATCCCCACAAAAATAGGCCCTTGAGAGTCTGAGCAGGGAGAAGCAGTAGGAGCCCAGATTGTGGTCATCTGGTAGCATCTATGTAGAAATAGAAAAGGAGTATACTGCTTGGGTTTAAGGGCTTACAGGGAAGCACCTGGGAAAATGCTTTGACCTATTTCTTCCCCTCCTGTCTTCCACATTATGCTTTTGTTCTTAAGGCCACAGAATTCAAAAAGCAAAATGCAAAAGAGCATCTTTGACATTCCCAGAGCATAGTCTTGCACACAATCAATATTCAGTAAACATCCTTCAAGTCCTAAGGATGCTTAGACCTACAAACATGTGCTTGGATCCATGCTGACAATTTGCTCTGTGAGCAGGACTATATAGCACACCAACTTAGTATCTAATATCTTGTTTCAAAGGTAACTATAAGAGACTAGTTGTATTACATTAAAGAACTGCCACCCCAAAATCCCTGCCCTTTGGAATATATAGGCCTTATTGTTTAGGATTAGGTTAGGTCACAAGTGACAAGAAACCTGAAATAACAATGGTTTATTTTTTTTCCTCTAAATGAGGCCTAGAGATTTGACAGTCTTGGGGAGGAATGATGGAGACACAATCAATTTTCTGTTTCTGCTCTGCCCTCCTTAACATGTGCCTTCTACCCTATGACTCAAGATAGCTACCCAAGTTCCAGCTATCTTATTCACACTCTATCCAGCAGGAAGGAGGAATGAGAGAAATAGGGCATGCCTCTTCATTTAGGGACATTTGTGGGTTGTCATACACACAATTTCCATTGCATCTTGCTGGCCAGAAATAAGACGTGTGGCCACGTTCAGCTGCAAAGGAGGAAAGCTAGAAAATGTAAACTGTATTGGGATGGCTATGGGCTCAGGCAAAAAAATCTGGGTTCCGTTATAAATGAAAAGGTAGGTAATACATACTAAAATGGACAAGTAATGATCTCTTCTACACAGAAACATTCTGGCCAGTAAAGATGCAAATACTGGGGGAAGGGTGTGAAGGGGGTGGAGGAACATGGGGTATTCAACAGGGAAAGGTTCATCAAATCTTCCTTCCCTGAACTGAACATGTATTTCCAGAAAGACCTCAATTACAGGCAGAAAGTAACATATAGAGGGCCTACTGTGTGCCCAGTACTTTCTCACACATTAATGAATTCCAGAGAAGTAAAGTGACTTGCCCAAGGTCACAAAGCTAGGGAGGAAGGGAGGGAGCCAGGATTTAACTTCTAGATATCAGCAACGGCTGCCACATTACTCTTTTTTAAGGGCAGATACCAGGAGTGAAGAAAATTCTAAGTGAATACCCATGTTATAGTAGTGGGTTTTAGTGCTATGCTTTAAACCCATGGGCTTTTTAACTCAGGATAGTGTTAAGACTTATACAGGCTCTAAATTTCCAGTAAGAGAGCCAAGGGAGCTTGGCTCCTACGTGATGCTTTGTTTTCTGAAAGAACCTGAATTGTTGAGAGATTTAGACGCAAATTTAGTACCGAGATTGTATTTCCTGGCTGACTGAGGGGGTTGGTTGTGGGGGAGACAGGAAACAAAGGATTACCCCATGGCCCCTGTCCAAAAATATCACTTCCCACTATACACCAATTAGAGACACATTTGTGGGGATCCCTGGGTGGCACAGCGGTTTGGCGCCTGCCTTTGGCCTGGAGACCCGGGATCGAATCCCACGTCGGGCTCCTGGTGCATGGAGCCTGCTTCTCCCTCTGCCTGTGTCTCTGCCTCTCTCTCTCTCTCTCTCTGTGACTATTATAAATAAATAAAATAAATCTTAAAAAAAAAAAAGAGAGAGACACATTTGTGTTCACCAGTTTCTCCTTTAAAAGCAGTTACTGCCAGGCCAACCCTCATTTACAACGCGGGTGAATTCCCCTAAAAAGACAATTCACTCTGCTCTTAGCTGAGGCCCTGTAAGTGTCCAGCTAGAGTCCCTGGATTTACCAAAGAGCAAATAAGGAAGTAAATACATGTCTCCTTTATTACAATTAAAGTAGGGAAGCAGATTCAGAAAGAAGACTGTAGCAATGGCGGCATAGAAAATGTACTGGAAGAGGATCAGCCTTCATGGGTCTTTCATGGACCAGCACAGGCTGGCTGGAAAGGCAAGAAAGCAAGACTGATTCAAAGCCCAGAAGACCACTAATTCACGGCTAATAACAGGCCATGTGATATAGTAGCATTTGCTTCCAGACCTGGGTTATTCCCACGTGCATAACAGGATTCCAAAGCAGAAGGAGTCACCAGCTCCACACAACTGCTGGACTCTCACAGCCTTGCTCAAATTGTAAATCTCATTGCATAAAAAATAAGTACACCTCTTTCTATAGATCCAGTAGAAATAGACTTTTCTTATTCTACTTCCTCTCTGACATTAATTTTTAAAAAACAAAACCTTTTCTTTTTTAATGCAATGTGCTTTGTAAAGGAAAAAATATCACACAGAAGACATGAGTGTTCTAGGTAAGCTTGAGTGCACTACCTCAAGCAAATGAGCATTTGCTGTGAAAGGAAGGGCAGAGATTCAGCTCTCTGACTGCAGTCCTTGTGGCTGGGTCCTGGTTGGCCACTTACTGGAAAAGTGTGTGCGTTTTAGCCTGTCTCTATTCCTCATTAGCAAAATGCAATCATTGTGAATTATGAATAAATGAAATCTTCCCTTCCCTTCCTTTCCTCTTCTTGTACTGTCAAAACATTCATGTTCACAACCCCAAATATTTATAGAGATTGCTATTTTTATTTGCTTGCATTACAATTTCCTAATTTCAGTAAGTCGACACAAGAAAATCAAGACCTTTTTGGTTATTTACTGGGCTGAAATCTTGTCATACTTGCCTACAGGATCCAAAATGGCAAAAGCCATATCATTCAAAACACCTGAGAATGGGCAGCCCAGGTGGCGCAGCGGTTTAGCACCGCCTGCAGCCCGGGGTTTGATCCTGGGGACCGTGGATCGAGTCCCATGTCAGGCTCCCTGCATGGAGACTGCTTCTCCCTCTGCCTGTGCCTCTGCCTCTCTCTCTGTGTGTCTCTATGAATAAATAAATACAATCTTAAAAAAAAAAAAAACACCTAAGAATATGATAAGTTCAGAGAAGTGTCAGATATAGGATACTGAATGTCAGGGAGTCATCAGTAGGATATTTGGCTAGTTTAGTCGCCGCCCCAAGCCCTAATACATATCTTCACTATTAAATACCACAGATGAGGAGTCTTAGAGCTAATCTTTTTTTTTTTTAAAGGTTTTTTATTTATTTCAGAGAGAGAGAGAGAGAGAGAGTGCGCAAGCAGGGGGAGAGGCAGAGGGAGGAGAAGCAGGCTCCCCACTGAGCAGGGAGCCTGATGCAGGGCTTGATCCCAGGACCCTGAGATCATGACTTGAGCCAAAGGCAGATGCTTTGCTGACTGAGCCACCCAGGTGCCCTAACCTTGAATCTAATCTGATGCCAGGTGACTTAAACATTGAACAAGATGTGAGGCCCCTCTGAACTTCTTATGCAAGATCCAGATGAAGGCAGACCACTCCAACTCTGGCCTAAGCACCAATTCTAGGGTAATAAACCACCAGGAATGAGCCAGCACCAGGGCACCCTTTCATACAGGTTTTTGTAAGGAACCATTTACATGCCTGCCCAAACCCAATAGTTCCACCCCCTTGAGGGAAAATTAAAAGAACAACAAACATTGCCTAAAAGCACCAGTGCAGCTCCCATGAATAAATGGTGGGGTGCCACTACATCTCAAGCAAGTCCTGCCACCTGCCCAAAGTTTGGAATTGTCCTAGAGACTGAGAACACAGGCTGAGCCTGCAGGTACAGGGTGGCTGATCCCAGCTGGAGGGAAAATAATTCCAAAAGTTGTAGATCAGTCAGGACCTTTCTCTTAGCATGGAGAGACGTTTTGCAGTCTCTTGGTGAAAGGAAATGATCTGGGCTGCTGGGGAATAGTTGAGAGTCTTTACAGTGAGGGCTTCAGGGAATTTGGAGGTGTGAATACAAAGAAGGCAATCACAGCTGTGATTTCTCTGAGTGAATTGCTGAATCCTCTTTTCTCAGAATTATACAAGCCAGAACATTATTTGGGAACTTTATTTTTAATAATAATATTAAGCTAGAATAAGTCACAGAGATAAAAGGTACAGCATAAGGAATATAGTTAATGGTATTGCAATACTGTCCTATGGTGACAGATGGTAGCTACACTTGTGGTAAGCAGAGCAGAATGTATCGAGTTGTCAAATCACTATAGGGTACACCTGCAACTAATGTAATACTGTGTGTTAACTATACTTCAATAACTTTTTTAAAAAGCTATATACCAATGAATGTTTATGTTTGCATCACTATTCATATGTATTTTGTCTGCCTTCATAATAAAAATATTTTTATGACATGCTTTTCTTAAGTTACTACACACTTCTTTCCTTATATTTAGGGTCTGACGTGAGGCCAGTCCATCTAACAGTCAGTATCCCTAAGTAAAACATGGGGGAGGAGAAGGAAAAGGTTGGAGAATTCTCGGTCTTCATCAGTTTGTGATTCTTGTATATATATATATATATGTGTGTGTGTGTGTATATATATATATATATATATATATATATATGCCCCTATTACCACCATTCTCCTTTCCTCTTCCTGGGAAGAAGTGGGGCAGGATGATGTTTCTGCTGATAGGACTTTTTTAAAATTGAGGTTAAGTTCATATAACACAAAATTAACCATTTAAGTGAACAATTCAGTGGCATTTAGTAAATTCACAATGTGTGCAAACCCTACCACCATCCAGTTTCAAAAGCTTTTCATTGCTCCCAGATGAAAATCCATATCCATTAAGCAGTTATTTCTCTTTACTCCTACCCCTATACCTTGGTAACCCCTAATCTGCTTTCTGTGCTTCTGACACCATGCTTGGTCACTTCCTCCCTAGAAAATCCACAGAGATGTGCAGGCTGTAATATCTCTCTGACCTCAGAGACCAGGATGTAATTCACTCTGCTAACATGGTTAAACTGTGGACCTCCCTGGGGGAAATTATCCTGGTCCTTTTTTTTTTTTTTTTTTAAGATTTTATTTATTCATTCATGAGAGACACAGAGAGAGGGAGGGAGAGACAGAGACACAGGCAGAGGGAGAAGCAGGCTCCTGCAGGGAGCCCGACGTGGGACTCGATCCCAGGTCTCCAGGATCAGGCCTTGGGCCCAAGGCGGTGCTAAACCGCTGAGCCACCTGGGCTGCCCTATCCTGGTCCTTTAATAAGAAAATATAGGACTTGGATTAAGAAATCAAGTCATCATATACTTAAAGCCGCACCTAATAGATGAATTGGTGAACTTCTTGTAACTCATTGGTCAGACATAGTCTCACAGCCACTACTACCTGCTGGGAAACAGCCTCTCTATTTGTAGCAAGCCAAGAAGAGAGTTTGGATACCTCCACAGTCAGAATAAAAAGTATACATGGTTATATTTAAATGTTAATAATTCAATCACTTAAAAAGGAGACATTGGAGCACCTGGGTGGCTCAGTGATTGAGTGCCTTCTGCTCAGGGAGTGATCCTGGAGTCCCTGGATCGAGTCCCACCTTCGGTTCCCCACAAGAAGCCTGCTTCTCCCTCTCTGCCTATGTATGTCTCTGCCTCTCTGTGTGTGTCTCTCATGAATAAATAAATAAAATCTCTAAAAATAAATAAATAAATAAATAAATAAATAAATAAATAATAGACATTGACCCAGTAATAAATTAAATTATATAATTAAACCTAACATTAGGGAAGGGTAATCATGGTGGGGAAATATACTCCTAAAAATATTTTTTTAACTTTTTTAAAAACAAAAGCAGTACTTGAGATTAGAAAATATAATGAACATTCTTACTATAATATAGATAAAAGACAAGAGACAAAGAATAATCAAAGGTCACTCCCAAATTCTAATCTGGAAAATGGTAGGGTATTGGCATACATAAGGGGATTAGGGCTATCCAGGAGGAGAGGGAGTTTAGGGTGTAGGAAGTTGACTGTGCTTCCAAAAATGTGACTTTGAGGTAGGGGTAAAAGTACTCAAGGGAAGGCACAGAATAGGCCATTGATAATGTGAGATTAAAGTCAGAAGTCAAGCCTAGAGATATGGGGCCTAAGAGCCATCTACTTCCAGCAGGGAAGGTGGGGAGTTAGTATACTGTGTTCAAGCAAGGTCTCTGGAAAGGGGTGTGACCAAACAGATCAGATCAAAAGTTGAGGATCATTTATATTTGAGGAGAGAGAGCAAAGTCTCTGAAGGAACCAAGGAAAAATCTTGAGAAATAAAGAGCAGACACAGGATGGCCTAGAGTCCTGGAGACCAAAAAGGAGAAATGTTAGGATTGGATAAGTAGTGGCACTGTGCCCATATGCCTCAGAGAGGTCAAGGGAAAGGGAAACAGGAAAAGATTCAGTGAAGTTTGCACTGAGGAGACCCCTGTGGCCTTTGAGAGGTCTAGAGCCTATCCATGCAGGGCTGGAATTGAGAGTGATAAGGAAGGGATGTAGCAGATTTCAGTCTTTAAATGTCTGGTGAAGAAAGAAGGGAGGAAATCCAATGGTGGTTAAAGGGAGCAACGACAGAGTAAGTTTTCAAAGCAGGCAGACCCTGACCTTTGTGCCACTGGGTGTCACATTCACATGG
Source organism: Vulpes lagopus (assembly GCF_018345385.1). Classification (NCBI taxonomy): domain Eukaryota; kingdom Metazoa; phylum Chordata; class Mammalia; order Carnivora; family Canidae; genus Vulpes; species Vulpes lagopus. The sequence goes on along the minus strand of NC_054830.1, from coordinate 104,882,437 downwards.
GGTTTCCTGGCTGGTGCTACCCAAGGTGGTGTAATCCAGCACTCACTGGTCAGAGTTTTACACCAACAGGTATCATAGAGTCAATTCCAAAGTTCACTCAGTGGTCAGCTTGTGAAAAAAACAAATAAGCCATGAGTGGTTTTTCTTCAAATCCCATTATCTATACAAAAATGACCTCTGGAATAGCAGATAGAACTTCTATCCCTTTTGGAAAGAAAGTGCATTAAACATAGGGATACTGCGTCAGAAGATGAACAGCTCGTCCATATATTTGGAGAAGCTGGAGTCTAGACAAACACAGTTGCCATCAAAAAGTGGAGTGGAAGAAGGCTGAAAGTGGAGATGAAAGCAAACAGGATGAAAACTCCTAACTCTGTCAGGCTGAGTGGCTGCTGAGGGTGGTGATGCCTCCCCAGGAGGGGCTTAGAGAGTCCAAGATGAAAGAGGGGTCATGGGACAAGTTCATAGTTCAGAGGGTGACATAAGAGTAGGAGTAGGGATCTTTCAGGAGGCTGGAATCTGGGGGGTTCAGCTGTTAGCAATAGCCACTGCCACAATGCAGTGGGGAGGGGATATTTCACCACCACCACGAGCCAGAGCTTGGCATCAGGCAATTAGTTTTTGTTGTTGTTTTTTTTTATGAGGCAGTGGTTCTACCAAGCAGTAACTCCAAAGCAAGGTCCAGCCACTCGAATTTGATGAGATAAATACTCCAATAGCACAGTAAGGAATCCACAAGGCCCTAGAGACACTGGGAGAATAAAAAATCCACTTGGAATTTAAGACAGTTTGAGTGGCAGGGTCACTGAATGATACAGAGTGCCCATTACTAAAAATCGGTCAGAGTCCCAGTTATTGGAACCAGGAAATAAGGTCCAAGTAGATCACCACCCACCCCACCCTAGGATAAGCAGGAAAACTAAGCTCCTAAGTATTTCCCTGTTTAGAGACCAGATTAGTGGATTACTCTCAGATTCTGGAGTAGGTGAAGGCCCACAGCAGAGGATGATGGGGGAGGGATTTGGGGCCAGAACGAGGTCAGTCATTGCCAAAGCTATGTGTCCAGCTCAACCTTGGGCATTGACTCGTGTGGTGTTTTCCACCACCACCAAACAGTTCCTCAATTCTCAGGTGACACCAATGCGGTGTCCTACAAATTTAACTCAATTCTGACATGATCTACCTGGAATTTAAGAAACATAGCAAATGAACATAAAGGAAAGAGGGGAAAAAAAGAGGAAAGCAAAACATAAGAGACTTAACTATGGAGAACAAACTGAGGGTTGACAGAGGGAGGTGGGCAATGGGGATGGGCTAGATGAGTTGACAGGTATTAAGAAGGGCACCTATTGTGTAGAACACTGGATGTTATATGTAAGTGATGAAATCACTGTTCTACTCCTGAAACCAATATTATACTATGTTAATTAACTCAAATTTAAATAAAAAATTGAAGAAAATAATAAAGAATAAGATACAGTGAACACTCAGATGAAAGGGTATATAGGAGCTTGTGTCCCTGTGGAATTAAGATGTGCTACCCTCCCTGCCCTTGGATGTCTTCACCAACCCAGAAACTCATCAAATCTTACCAAGAGTTTTTATAGAGCTTAATCTGCAGCACCCCCTCTACCTTCCCCTCCCTGGAGGCCAATGGGTGGAGCTGAAAGTTCTGACCCTCTAATCACTTGGTCTCTCTGGTGACTAGCCCCATCCTGAGGCTATTTAGGGACCCCACCCTAAATTACCTCATCAGCATAAGCTCAGATATACTAAAAAGGAACTTCTTATAAATAACTGTTGTTTGTTTGTTTGTTTAGAGATTTTATTTATTTATTCATGAGAGATAGAGAGGCGGAGATGTAGGCAGAGGGAGAAGCAGGCTCCGGGTCTGCCTGATGTGGGACTCAATCCCAGGACTCTGGGATCACACACCCTGAGCCGAAGGCAGATGCTTAACCACTGAGCCACCCAGGCATCCCAGATTTTATTTATTTCTTTTTTTTTTTTTTTTAATTAACTTTTATTGGTGTTTAATTTACCAACATACAGAAAAACACCCAGTGCTCATCCCGTCAAGTGTCCACCTCAGTGCCCGTCACCCATTCCCCTCCAACACCCGCCCTCCTCCCCTTCCACCACCCCTAGTTCGTTTCCCCGAGTTAGGAGTCTTTATGTTCTGTCTCCCTTCCTGATATTTCCCAACATTTCTTTTCCCTTCCTTTATATTCCCTTTCACTATTATTCATATTCCCCAAATGAATGAGAACATTTATTTCTTAAAGTAATGTCTACACCCAACATAGGGCTCAAACTTAAAACCTTAAGATCAAGAGTCTCATGCTCTACTGAGTGAGCCAGTCAGCTGCCCTTAAAGGTCCAATCTGTGTCAGTAGTCACATAATTTAAAAAATTAAGATGTAGGGACACCTGGGTGGCTCAGCGGCTGAGCATCTACCTTTGGCTCAGGGCGTGACCCCGGAGTCCTGGGATGGAGTCCCACATGGGGCTCCCTGCCTGGAGCCTGCTTTTCCCTTTGCCTATGTCTCCGCCTCTCGGTGTCTCTCATGAATATATAAATAAATCTTTAAAATAAGATAAGAGTTTTAAAAATAAGAGTTTATTTTCACTTAAAAAAAAAAAAAAACCCAACCCCTAATCCTCCTACTCTCACTTAGGAAATTCCAAGGGTTTTAGCAGCTTTGTGCCAGGAACCAGGGACAAAGACCAAATATATTTTTTTATTAACCACAAGTCTCTACATGGAATCAGAATGGCCTATGCCACTGTGGCATTCTGGCTCATCAACATCAAGTTGGGAATCCTTGGGGTTCCATCAACTCTGACTCTGACCTCCAGTTCTAGGCAACGGGTCAGAAGGCCAGATGCAGGATTGGAGTACTGGCCCTGGCTTGGGTTTTCCTTCTAACTCTGAGGAGCAATAAGCAGGCCCTAAGAGAACTCATTGGTGCAGTGCCTGAGGGGCTCAGTTGGAAAAGTATTTGACTCTTAATCTCAGGGTTGTGAGTTCAAACACCATGTTGGGTGTAGAGATTACTTAGTTAAATGAATAAAGAAAGAAAAAGAGAAACTTAGTCATGACCTCAAAGGTGACTCTCCTCCCCCAAGTCTTCTCTCTACAGAAACACCATGAATGTTAGCCTCTGATCTGAGGACAAGGACAACTAGAAGCCTGCACACTATAGATTATATCTTCCCTTTTTAATTAAAATTTCCACTTCAGTGCAGCCTGATTTCATTTACTCCCTGTGGGATCCTGCTCCTCTAACATTTTCATTGCCAATTACTTTATCACTCCCTTATTTGGGGCATACAGTCTTCCTTTTAACCAACTCTCCTCTCTCCTCTAGGTTAATGAACCCCGGTATGCAGACTGAGGGTCAGAGAAGCTCACGGTCTGGAGAGGTCAGGCAGCAGTCAAAGGCTGAAGACTTCCAAGACACCACCAGAGACCATGTGCTTTTAGGGCCTTCAGCAGCCAAAGGCTGTGCTCATGTACTTATGGAACTCTGTGCAAATGCACATAGAGACTGAGAAAGGCATGAGCACACTGTTGTTTTCAACCTGTGCACCAGCCTCTTTAGAATATGCCTCTACTGCTGGGATCTTCACTTTTCTCTATACAATTTCATCAACTGTGAGTCTGACTCTAAAATCTGTGCTTTTACCATTTTGCATGTACAAGAAAATATAAAGCGACTGGCCGATCTGTGCCCTACTATCTTCTAGTAATGGCCAATTTAACAGGGATTTAGAGGGAGGACCAAGGCAAGGACCCAATAATACTGGCATATGCATATTCACTCTACAGCCCAGTGCTTTAGCATACAGTGGGTTTAGTATCAAAAATTGTGTGTTGAAGGGAAAAAAGTCAAAGCTATTCATATGTGGGAGATTAGAACTTGATGTCCTTCACCTGTCTGAGTTCTGTGGATAAGATCAGAATGTGGAAGGCAGCAGAGAAAACAAACAGGGACTGAACTACAGAACAGTGCTGGGTCAAGATGGAGACCCCTCCTCGTTGATCTGCTTCACTGGTATCTTCCACCCCTGAGCAGACTTTTAAACTCTCTTCTCTTCTGCTTTAAAATGGGCACTTCTTACACACATTTCTATCAGACTATATACATTCCTTTGGTCTCTATGTCTTTGTTCATGCTGACCCAGACCACTCTTCTACTTCCATCCATCCTATCAAAACCCTACCATTCTGTAATGCACAACTATCAGTTTCTATCCTGAAAATATAACTATATTCTTTTTAAGTTGCAACAAAGAGCAGCAATTATTACTCATACATGATGCCCTATTCTACCTCTACCTATGGGCAGGTTCCTACCCTTCTTAAGACTCAATTTCCTGGGATCCCTGGGTGGCGCAGTGGTTTGGCGCTTGCCTTTGGCCCAGGGCGCGATCCTGGAGACCCGGGATCGAATCCCACATCAGGCTCCCGGTGCATGGAGCCTGTTTCTCCCTCTGCCTATGTCTCTGCTTCTCTCTGTCTCTCTGTGACTATCATAAATAATAAATATAAAATAAAGGTAAGAAAACAGTGCTTCAAGGAAGCAATTTACATAAGGTAACACAGCTGGGGAATTATAAATGTAAAATACAGATCTTCTAAAAAAAAAAAAAAAGAAAAAAAAAAAGACTCAATTTCCTCATCCAAAAATGGGAATATTAATAACCAAATAAGTGAAAATTAATTTTTAAAAATGAAAATACATGCAATGGTTTATGTAAAGTGCCTAATAGGGTCCTGGCATATAGTAAAGTTTCAATATATATTCATTCCATTTCTCTCTCTGCTCATCCCATTATAATTCATATATCCTTTGTCATTCAATAAAACTTTTGTGAGAACAAAATGCAAATATTGTACACTTTACCTTGCCCTATTATTAACTTACAGTCTTCTTTCCTTTTCAGTTTACAAAGACTTTGAAGCTTAATTAACCTTATATGAATTATTTCACCTTCCTATCCATGGGCCCCAAGTGACACATTTAGTATCTCAAATACAGTACAAGTATAAAAATATTTGTTTAGTTGAAAGCATGAATAATAAAGGTAAAGAAGGAAAATAATTGGAAAAAATCTATGACAAGGATGAAATAACTTATTATTTTTTTAATGTATTATTTTTTTCAAAGTAAACTCTACCCCCGCTGTGCGGCTCAAACTTTCGAACTCAGGATTCCAAGACCTCTTGCCACATACTCCACTGACTGACTCAACCAGGCATCCCTATTTTTTCTAAGAAATTTCATTTCTAAGAAATTTCTAAGTTTATTTACTCTTTGTTTTACCGTATGTAAAAATGATCAGAATAGTGCCTGGCACAAGTAAATACTATATAAGCTTTCCCAAGTGTACTTCTCTTAGTTTTATCCCTGGCAAGTACTGTCCCTCAATTACTGTTCAAACTGAGATAAACAGGAAGATCACTGGGCTTTTGCTCTGTTGGGGGGATAAGAGGGTTTGGGGCCAGCGGGGGAGAAGCCCATTTGGTTGATGTAGAAAGTCCTGCCTGAATGCTGCCACCTAGTGTTCACTTCAAAAAGGTAGAAATGTCCTAACAGACCAATCTCATTCCTTCCTCTAAGTAAGGACTCTAATATTGTTTTGTTATTGGATCCCAGATTTGAAGAAATTTTGATTACCAAAAGTACAACTTTTGACAGTAATGAGGTGGTAACTAAGAAACTGGAAATTTCCCTAGAATTCTAATAGAAATGACTCCATAGTGAACTGATACCATTGCAACCAAAATCAAAGAAAGGAAATGTGGGTTATCCTGTGAATCCTCCTTACAGGTACATGTGACTTCTGTTGGGGAGTGAGAATACAGCTGTTTGAGTACTTTTCATATACAGTCTCTTTATACAGACATACTCTAATTCAGGTATTCCCCAAGCCCTTCTGAGTTAATATTACTATCTCCATTTTAAAAACAAGAAAATAGAGGCCTAGACAGTTTAACTTGACAGGCTTTTTGAATCTAGTTGAGAAAAGAATTAGGATTTGTACCTGTGTCTACCAATGTCAAGCTCTATGCTTTTTATTTTTTTTAATATATATTTTTTATTATTTATTTATGATAGTCTCGGAGAGAGAGAGAGAGAGAGAGGCAGAGACATAGGCAGAGGGAGAAGCGGGCTCCATGCACCGGGAGCCCGATGTGGGATTCGATCCCGGGGCTCCAGGATCTAGCCCTGGGCCAAAGGCAGGCGCCAAACCGCTGCGCCACCCAGGGATCCCCGCTCTATGCTTTTTAATCTATATTCCAACACTTGTTAGATGTTTAAAAATCCCAGAAATAGCTCACAGACTGTGGTTAATATCCTTATAGATTTCTACTAATGGTGACCTTAACAAAAACTAAAGAAACACAAAACCATTGGCATATTAATGTCCTTAAAAATAAATTGTACCATTGATACCATTGAGAACTGAACCCAGACTTTCCAATACCTAAGTCAGAAACAACAGATGCTAAGCACAAATTGACTTAATTCACCTTTGTAAGATGATGTAAGATGTAAGTATCATGAACTACATGATAGTAAGTTAAAGGGGAAATGATCAATAAATAATAAAACACTAAACTTAAACCAAAAACATCCTACATCTTTGTCTTTAAAAAACAAATTTTAGGGCAGCCCCCGTGGCGCAGCGGTTTAGCGCCGCCTGCAGCCTAGGGCGTGATCCTGGAGACCCTGGATCGAGTCCCACGTCAGGCTCTCTGCATGGAACTTACTTCTCCCTCTGCCTGTGTCTCTGCCTCTCTCTCTGTGTCTCTATGGATAAATAAATAAATAATCTTAAAAAAAAAAACTTGAAAAAATAAATTAAATAAAATAAAAAATTTATAGTTGCTATACTCAACATGGCGCTCAAACTCATGACCCTGAAATTATGAGTCAGATGCTCTACTGTCTAAGCCAGCCAGAGACTCCTCTATATTCTTATCTTCATGAGAACTGAAGCTAAATAAGAGGTTTCACAGTTGTAGAAATCATGGAGATGTTATTTTTAATTCTAATTAAAAAATAAAGCTTGTGCTCAATGGTGAAAAGTTTTTTTTTTTTTTTTTTTTTTTAAAGAGGAAACGGAGGGATGCCTGCGTGGCTCAGCAGTTTGGCACCTGTCTTCAGCCCAGGGCGTGATCCTGGATACCCAGGATGAAGTCCCACATCAGGCTCCCTGCATGGAGCCTGCTTCTCCCTCTGCCTATGTCTCTGCCTCCCTCTCTGTCTCTCATGAACAAATAAATAGATAAATCCTCAAAAAAAAAAAAAAAAAAAAAAGAGGAAAAGGAAACAAAATTAAAAAGCAACACCAATCTCTAAAATTCCAATACTTTGATGTGTATGTAAAGTTTTAAATCTGTATTTGAAAATGTGTGCATGCGTGCATTTGTATGATTTTTATTTTTTATTTTTTAAGTAATCTTCATACCTAATGTGGAAGTGGAATTCACAACCCAGAGATCAAGAGTCTCATATTCTACCAACTGAGCCAACCAGGTGCTCCTGTGTAATTTTTAAAGTATCAACACACTAAACACACAGTTTTCTTTTTAAAAGATCATTTATTTATTTTTAGCAATCTCTACACCCAATGTGGGGCTCAAACTCATGACCCCATGACCAAGAGGAGGCATATGTTCTTCTGGCTGAGCCAGCCAGGTGTCCTAATTGCCTTAAAAAAAAAAACTTGAAGGAATTTTTCATGACAGAATTATTATTCTATATTTTTTAATGGCTGCATTGAGTTCCATTTTATGGATAATTGTATTTTACTTAGACTCAATAGTTTGGTTCAGATTTTTACTACTCTAAGATAATGCAGGGGTAAACAATTATATATCTAAACACATATCTATGTTAACATTTAGAGAGAGATCAGCAATATAAAAAAAAGCAGTTTTAATCAACAGTCTTGAAGAAAGCACAGGGTACAAGGAGTTAAATAGTAAAATAAATGATAAATTAGACTAAGTAACAAAGTTACCAGATAATTAACCCTTTTTGTCCTTAGCGTTCCAAATGAAGTTAAGCTGGGACCCCTGGGTGGTTCAGTGGTTGGGCGTCTGCCTTTGGCTTGGGGCGTGGTCCCGGATCCAGGGATCAAGTCCCACACTGGGCTTCCTACGGGGAGCCTACTTCTCCCTCTGGTCTCTGCCTCTCTGTGTCTCTCATGAATAAATAAATAAAATCTAAAAAAAAAAATAAAGCCTTTCCAAATGAAGTTGATATAAATTGCTTTTTCAGAGGCAGGGCTCTGCCCCTTCCTGTGTGCTATTATGACAAAATTAGAAGGAATCAGGGTGCAGACTCCAGTTAAGAACAAACTAAATTACACAAGGGAAACTGTTAGAAAATCAAGTAATATTTCTTGATGGGCTTGCAAACATATGCAGAGCTAAGAATCTGAAGGAGAGATTAACCAGAGACAGAACCCTATGAAGTCAGAGTTCTGGAGTGGGGTAGATCAGTGTGGAAACCCAGATCTGCTACGTACAGGAATTATGAACTGGGGCTATGCATTTAAAGTCCTTGACCCGGTTTCCACATCTTCCTCATCTTGAAGATGGAAAAAGTGATAATGTTTCTCTCTCAAAGTTGTTAAGTGAAATAATGTAAAGTGGATGGTATGGAGTAGATGCTTAATAACTCGTGGTTATTAACCAGGAAACAGTCTTATTCAATCAGGGTAGAGAAGATATGGTGCTTTAGCCTCTGAGGCTGGAACTAGATAGAGCTCCATCCAAAGGGAGGAGAATGTCTAGGTCACAGAAGGGATGTTGGTGACAGTAGTGAGGACCGGATTATGGGAGGCTAGATCCCAGAAACCAGGATGACACTTCAGGTCCATGAAAGGCAAGGGAAGGCATGTGAGAGCACAGCCAGGTGCTGAGTCCAGAAAGTATATCCTCACCTGGAACTCTTCGAACTCTTCTGATTTTCCTAGGAGCCTCAAAAGCTGTACAACTTTTACACAGCTCCTTTTACAGGGATTTCCCTTCTTCTCACTCTCCCTGTTCACTTCTGTTAAGTTTCATATTGACCAAACTTTCAATGTTTACCATTTCCTAAAAAGTACAGCCTTATTCCACAAAGAGAATATAGAGCTTTTCTTCTAGGTGAAAGAATTCTGAGATTCCTCAGAATCTTGAGGAATTCTCTCAATCACCTAATCACATCTTACCTGTTCCCACACCTCAAGGATCCTACTTTCTGAATGTTTTGTGAATATATACAGTCTCTAGATCTTTATTTTCATCACTATAGTTCAAAATGGCTTCATGTTTTATCAAACATCTACAATTATCTCTAAACTGGAGTCTGCATTTCTACTTGTGCCCATGCAGATCCTTCATTTGTGGCCAGAATGATATTGTATTATAAAAACTAAAATATGATCAAATCTCTAACTTAAAAAACTTTTAATATTTCTTACTATCAAGATGAAGTCACAATTCTTTAATGTTGCCCACAAAGCCTCCTCTTTGTTTATAATGCTGCAGTAGCATAGATTGCTTTTTTTTTTTTTGCTCCTGGAAGTCACTGAGCTTTGTTCAGCCTCAGGACCTTTGCACATAATGTTCCCTCAGCCCACAAGGCTCACTCCACAACTTTCCACCTGACCGATTCCTCCTTACACTTCAGGTCTAATTTGTGACTTATTCACTGACACCTATCCAAATCTTGCAAACTGAGTTAGGTCTTTCTGTTCTATACTTTCATAACACCCTGTACTTTGTCATGGCTGTGCTTACCACAACCCTAATTAAATAACAGTTGTTTGGTTATTGAATATCTAGCTCTTTGGGTTGACTGTGAGGTGAGATCAAGGACTTATATCTTATTATGTTCAAAGCTATATATCAAGCATACAGCACAGTTAATAGCACATAGTAGGCACTCAATAAATAATGAATGTCCATAATTATCTATACTGGCATCCTTGGTCATATAGCTGTGCATATGAATCCTGAATATATAAAACTAGAACAAGAGAAATGTAGCTGATTTCCTGAATTCTCTTTGGTAGTTGGAGATTGTTCCTTGCCTACTTATTCTCTGAGGGAGATTCACTACAGTAAATTTTCTTCAAGTTTGACCTGAAAAAGGTGGTTTATCCATACAAAAAGAGCATGTCAACCATAAAGGATAGGGGGAAATCAGGCTGTTAGCAATCTCTCTATCAAAATTTAATGCTAAAAGAAAATGAAGCAATGACATACAAAACACACAGGTTAAGAAAAAAAGTGTGATACAAGAATGTAACATTCAGCAAGGTATTTTGAGATATAAAAATTAAGAGAGGGGATCCCTGGGTGGCGCAGCGGTTTGGCGCCTGCCTTTGGCCCAGGGCGCGATCCTGGAGACCCGGGATCGAATCCCACGTTGGGCTCCTGGTGCATGGAGCCTGCTTCTCCCTCTGCCTATGTCTCTGCCTCTCTCTCTCTCTCTGTGACTATCATAAATAAGAATAAATTTTTTTAAAAAAAATTAAGAGAATGAAGAAAATGAAGTAAATCTCAAATTTCTATTTCTGGTTATGACGGGCTAGGTTATTCAGATCAATATATCCATATATAATGGGTAAAGATGCTAAATGAACTATAAACATATATAAAAAAATTCCTCCAAGCCACAAAATTGCTGACAAGTTATTAAAGAACTATTATGCCAAAAGCTAAGAGAAGGTAGAAGCCCAGAAAAGCAAACGAGGTAAAGGAGCACAAAAGCTACTCTTGCCTTGAGGACATTTTCTGGACAGGAAACATCTAATACTGTTTTGGTAGCTTCACAGAGCATAGAAAGAGCAGCCCAGGTCTAGGGCTATCCAAAGTGAAAACGCTATTAGGTGAGTCTTCCTACATTAAGTTGGGACTCCACAGGCTACACCCTAAGGGTAGAGGTGAAGCAGTACCCAAGAACTTTAAGAAAGATGGTTTTTTACATTGACTATAAAAGGAGGGGAAAAAAGCACCCCTCCTGCTTAGATTTGTAGCCTGGGTTAGCAATGACTAAGGAACCTCAACCCATGACAACAGTCTGAAAGGCCTCAAACACCTAATGGCAGCAAACAAAAGTCCTTTTTGCAAGAAGCCATAAATACTTTTTCCTCACAAATAGTTTTTCAAGGATAAGCAAATACACAAGAAAACTAGACACCATGGACAATGTACAACAGATATATGAGGCAGCAGAAAGGAACCAAGAAATAATTGAGACATTAGTTATGACACAGGTTACAAAACTAGGATTACTATGTTTTTTTTTTAAACAAAGATTTTATTTATTTATTTATTTATTTATTTATTTATTTATTTATTTATTTATTCATTCATTCATGAGAATACACAGAAAAGAGAGAGAGAGAGGGGCAGAGACACAGGCAGAGGGAGAAGCAGGCTCCATGCAGGGAGCCCGACGTGGGACTCGATCCTGGGTCTCCAGGACCACGCCCCGGGCTGCAGGCAGCGCTAAACCGCCGAGCCACCCTGATTACTATGTTTAAATTAGTAACTATCAATTACCAGGAAATGGGACCGAGGAACGTTGAAACGCTCCGTATATATGCAATCAGCAAAATTCAGACCGGAGGAAACTCCTAGTATCAAAGGACCTAGGTCAGTCAACAAAAAATTGTAAGGAAAAGGACGCTTTCAATGTTGCAGATGCCTTTTATCAGATTAGCTTCCCTCCTATTTTAATTATTTCTTCTACATTTTTTGAGAGGGCATTTTCTCTATCAACCCATTAAATATCTTGAATTCTGATGTTAAAACAACCTAACTTGCTTATAATGTATTGTTCTTTCTATACGATGGTTTCAGTTAATATTCTGCTTAAGGGTTTTTATGTCTACGTTCATGAGCAAGACCGGCTTAAAACTTCCCAACACTTTGGGGTCTCTGTCAGGTTCTTAGGGTTTCTCTAAGCCTCAGGAAACGTTGAAGCGCTCCCTGTGTCTGTCCCCCTATCCCCATTTTGGAAGCATCTGATTAAGACGGCAAAGTTATCTTAGTAATATGTTTGGCTTAACTTCCCAAGGAAATCAGGGTAGCCTGGAGCCTTCTTCGTGGTAAGACTTTCGTACTACCCTTTCAATTACTTTTTAAACGATTTCGGTTTCCTATTTCCCTGCACACGAGCACACAAGTACCTGCCGAGGACTCCTTCACTCCGGAAGCAGGCCGGAGGAGAGATTCGCACTGCAGGGCTGAGAAAACGCGCACAAGATACGTCACTTCCGGCCACGAAGCCGCGAGTAAACACGCAGGACGCAGCCAGACAAGATACGTCACTTCCGGCCACGAAGAAGCGAGTAAACACGCAGGACGCAGCCGGGGCCTTGGAATACCCTTCCTGCAGAAGCCGCGTTCTGACGTCGCCACGCGGCAGCGTCCCCAGAGGACCGCAGCAAAGCCTGTGGCGTGGTGGGACTCGTGCCGACACACCTTTGGGCGTAGTGCGTCAGTGCAGGCTTCTGCAAGGTGCCTATGCACCTGTTCCTCCTCCCTGCTCAAACACATCCGCCCTGTGTTAGGAAGAGGGTGTCCCCATTTTAGGGGGCAAGATTGGGCGCCGCTAAAGGTACTAGAGTCAGACCGGGGTCGTGAAACCTGTCGGAGACTCACGTGACTTGCTAAGTACCACCACTACCTCCCACTGGTGCGTCAGCCCGGGCGAGGGCCCGTGACAGACCTCAGGCTCAGTTGTCACGTGACCGCCGCGCCGGGCGCAACTTCGGAGACCGCCGGCCTCTAGGGGGCGTGTGCGTTTACCGCCTCTCTGCGCTCCCAGCCGCCTTGGCGCCTCGGTCGTTGGCGCATGCGCAGCAGAGTCCGGAAACGCCCGCTTTCTTGGGCTCTGGAGGAGAATGTGATCCGGGAGCCGGCGGCCGAGGGGAGTTTTGCGGTCATCCCCGTCTCCCGCTCCGAGGGTCTCAGGAAGGGCGCGAGCGGCAGGGCTGTGTCGCCGGGGTTCGGGTCCCGGGTCCGGTGTTCTCTCCGGAGCTGGGGCTGGAGTGGAGAGCGCGAGCTGCAGGGTCGCGGTGCGGCTGTGTCGTGGTCCTCCCTTCCCGGCGCGCGCTCACACCGAGGACAACCGCAGCCAGTGTGAATACAAGTGGCCTGGTTCTTGCATTCTTACCTACTGAGTTCAAGAGATACCTTACGTACCATGTAGTGCATGGTTTCCGTACTCACTGCTTGGCGCTAGGACTCCCCCGCCGCTGCCATCTCCAGACACATCTTCCAGCCTCATGAGACTCGGTTTGATGGGACAGGACATCTTTGCCTCTCTTCAGCTTCACTGTTGAAACATGCTTCAAAAATATTTTCTTCTAGTGATTAGTTTTACTGTTAATCGAACATATTTTTTCCCCTTGTACTACCTTGGCATTCCCAACTAAACTATTCAAATCTGATTCTGGGGCAGCCCGGGTGGCGCAGCGGTTTAGCGCCGCCTTCAGCCCAGGGCGTGATCCTGGAGTCCCGGGATCGAGTCCCACGTCAGGATCCCTGCATGGAGCCTGCTTCTCCCTCTGTCTGTGTTTCTGCCTCTCATTCTCTCTGTGTGCCTCTATAAATAAATCTTAAAAAAAAATAAGTGAAACATGATTCGTAAAAGAATGAGAATGTATATGTTTTTAAAGTAATTGCACCAAAGGTGGGGCTCACACCGAGGACCCTGAGATCAGGAGTCACATGCTCCACCGACTGAGCCAGACAGGCGGCCCAAGAACAGGAGTATATTAGGGACAAGAGGACCATTTCACATTGAGATGGTTTCCACTCCCGATATGCAACAGCAAAATTCCTGTTTGAGCAAAATCCAGATGAGGAGGCTGTTTGGTCGTTTCAAAAGCCACGATAAGTAATACTTTTAAAGAGAAGCTTAAAAATAAATCGCTGCCTGTTTGTCTTTACCTGAAGTTTAACTTTTAGAAAACACTTTTACTAACTAGTCTATCACATTATGGAATGTATTTCTACTGAATGGATGAATGGCTCCTTTTTGTGAGATTTAAATATCAAATAGGTGATTTATCTGACAGGTACAGATATTGGTATCCCTGTGCAAATGCTGTTGATAGGTCTGCAATTGACACCAAGGTTTTTTCACTCTGAACCATGAAATAGGGGCACTTTGGCGACTCAGTTGGTTAAGCTACTGTTGTTCTCAACTCAGGTCTTGACTTCAGGTTGGTAAGTTCAGGCCTCATCTTCAGGTCCACGCTGAGTGTGGAGCCTGCTTAAAAAGGACAAAACAAAACAAAACAAAACAAAACAATATTCCATGAAATAAAGCATTTAATGGACTTTGTCACATCAGGAGTTGTAAACAGATCTGCTTTTCCTTCATAGTTAAGCAAACTTAATTCTGAGGAATTGCTTTAAAAACTTCTACTAACAGAGTTTTAGTGATTTTTAAAAATCCCATCAATCTTTTTAAAAGATTTTATTTATTTATTTATCCATGAGAGACACAGGCAGAGGGAGAAGCAGTCTCCCTGTGGGGAGCTCGATGAGGGACTCCTCCCAGGACCCCGAGATCATGAACTGAGCTGAAGGCAGACAGTCAACCACTGAGCCACCCAGGCGTCCCAGATTTTATTTCTTAAAGTAATGTCTACACCCAACATAGGGCTCAAACTTAAAACCTTAAGATCAAGAGTCTCATGCTGTACTGAGTGAGCCAGTCAGCTGCCCCTAAAGGTCCAATCTGTGTCAGTAGTCACATAATTAAAAAAATTAAGATGTAGGGACACCTGGGTGGCTCAGTGGTTGAGCATCTGCTTTTGGCTCAGGATGTGATCCTGGAGTCCTGGGATGGAGTCCCTCACTGAGCTCCCCACAGGGAGGCTGCTTCTCCCTCTGCCTATGTCTCTGCTTCTCTCTGTGTGTGTCTCTCATAAATAAATAAATAAATAAAATCCTTTTAAAAAATAAGTAGAAAAATAAATTTTAAAAATTAAAAAATTAAGATGTAGGAGAATATATAGTGAAAAATCTGTTTTACATCCTTGCAGCCTATTTGCTCAATTTCTAGTGAAACCTATCCCAAAGACAACTAGTTGGTAGTTTATGCATAGCCAAGGAAATTCAAATATACTTTTTTTTTTACACAGTGGCCTAATACACACATAATGTTCTTCATCCTGCTTTTTTCATTAAAAAAATTTTTGAGACCCATAAGAGTATACAATGTTATCACTTTTTGTATAGCTGGACAGAGTCCATGGTATGGATATACTATGTAGTTTTTGTTTTGTTTTTGCCAGTGCCCTATTGGTGGACATTTGGGATCTTTCCAGTCTTTTGTCCATATGAACAATGTTGTGATGAAAAAAAGTTTTTTGCAATTATGCAAATTTATGACAAAATATAAATTCCTAGAAGACCATTTCTGTGTCAAAAGTTATATTCATTTGAAATTTTGATAGATAAATGCCAAACTGCCTCCTGTAAAGATTATACTACTTTAATTTCCACTAGCAATGTATATATATTTCCCCATAGTCTCATCAACAACATATTAGCATACTTATTTCCTTTGATGATGTGTTAAGATTGTCATTGTATCACATAACAGTTTTAATTTTCATTTGCTTGGAAAATGAGCATCTTAAGAGCCATTTATATTCTCTTTTCTGGGAACTCAGTGCAAACCCTGTCTCATTTTTCTATTCATTTGTTTTAATAGTTTTTGACATACATTCTAGGGTTGCCTGGGTGGCTCAGTTGGTTAAGCATCTGCCTTTGGCTCAGGTCATGATCTCAGGGTCCTGGGATCGAGCCCCATGTCGGGCTCTCTGCTCAGCAGGGCATCTCCTTTTCCCTCTACCAAGTTTAATTTATTTGCTGCAATGGGGCTTATTTCAGTCTGAGCTTGCATCAGCTGTGGAAAAAGGGAGGTGTATTTGGCAAAGGAAAACAAATGAGACAGAGAAAAATATTTTAGTGGGTTCTAAAAATTCTAAAAGAACTGTAAAGCTATACGGGGAAAGAAAGGAATCCAGTACTTTGACTTTATTTTGTTTTTTTTCCCCTAGATCAAGAGAAATTTATAGGAAAATGGAAAAGCAGAAATTCAGATGTTTTGCTTTTGATTTTGCCAAGTTAAGTCAATTCCAGAAGTCCTCTTTTCAGAAAGGTAAGAAATTTATCTCAAAAACGAATACATTATACCATATGCATTCTCATTTAGACTGCTGAAAAGCATCTCTAAAAAGCCAACTAAGGATCCCTGGGTGGCACAGCGGTTTAGCCCCTGCCTTTGGCCCAGGGCGCGATCCTGGAGACCTGGGATCAAATCCCATTTCGGGCTCCTGGTGCATGGAGCCTGCTTCTCCCTCTGTCTGTGTCTCTGCCTCTCTCTCATCTCTCTCTGTGTGACTATCATAAATTTTTAAAAAATTAAAAAAAATAAAAGCCAACTAAAAGAAGAATGCTTACCTGCCTAGTATTTAATTCAACTGAAAATGAATACCAGAAAGTCTCTTTTTAATCAAATAAAAATAATTTAAAAATTGAGGACTTTTGAAAGCAGTGATATTATAAGTGGTCTAAAAATAAAGGTCCTATAATAACCAAGTGGTTAATTTAACTACATAGCTTGATACTTTATCTGTTAGAAATCTCAAGAAGAGTCATGTCTGGGCAGCTCAGTCTGTTAAGTGTCTGATTTAAGATTTTCTCTCCTTCTCCCTCTGACCTTCCCCCTGCTTGTACATGCATGTGCTCTCTTTCTCTCCCTCTAAAAAGAAAAAGAAAAAGAAAAAAGAAACCTCAAGAAGAAAAAAAAAATTGGAAATTTACAAGGTGGTGTAGGGACCACTTGGAACCCCAGGGTCGGTATGAAGATTAGTTTAAACTTAAGACATTTGAGAATCAATAGGTGTAGAAAGAAGCCTTCTGAGAGTTTCCCTTATCTGACTAAAGCAGAAACTTCTGGGAAGTGGGGCTGCCAGAATTTCCCTCTTCAGTGAGAGTCTGTCCTCAGTAGAGAAACCAAGAGTAAACCTACCATAAATCCTTTTCCCAGAGGAGATTCATGGCCATGAAAAGGAAGGAAAGACCACTCCACCAGCATAAACATTATTACAAATGTTCTTTTCAGATTTTTTTTTTAAAAAACTGATTTGTTTTTCCTGAGTAAATCTATTTATTGTTCCCATAGAAACCATTTTTACCTACTAAATTAGGTGTATAAGCCTCCGACTAACTGTTCAATGAGCTAGGTTCTTTTGTTAATACCATATGTATATAAGTAAATCATTTTTTCCTGTTAATGGCTTTTTATTAGACCCCAGTTATGGAACTTAAAAGATAAAAAGTTTCCCTCCCCAACAGTAGTCAAAGAGACATCAGTTTTTTCAGTGAGAAAAAGAAATTGGGTGGTGGTGGTGGGGAACCTCGTTTTCCAAAAAGAGAAAATCCAAATGGATAATAAACATTAAAAGGCTTTCAATTTTATAAATATCCAGAAAATGCAAATTTAAATCACCTCTCTGATTGACAAATATTAAGAATCTGACAATAACCAATGTTGGCAAGAATGATGAACAACAGGAACACTGAGAGAGAGAGAATGTAAATCAATGCAACAACTCTATAAATAGTTTGACATTTTCTAAAAAATTGAAGATACAGATACTCTCTCTATGACCAGCACTTTCACTCCCGGCTCTACACTAATCCTTGCTACTCAAGAGTGGACTATAGACCAAAACCCCCAGTATTTTCCAGCAGTTTCTTAGAAATGGACACTTCTGGGCCTTACTACTGACCTTATGAATGAAACTCTGTACCTGTGCCCCATGGATAGGAGTGTTCCTGATAGCCCCAAACAAACAGTGCCTTTATCTATGAACATAAGAAAGTATACTACATTCATACAACAGAAAAGGAACAAATTACAGTTAAATCCAACGTGGATAAATATCACAATGTTGAGAGAAAGTAATAAAACAGAAAATGCATGGGGTTTGAGTCTACATACATAATCTTCAGTTACATTTAGAAGCAAAATGCACTGTTTCAGTATGCACATTAATGTAATGATACTAAAAGTGGGGATAAGTAAAGCAAGAAAGTGATTCCTAAGAAAATAAGGGTGGAATTTATCTCCAAAGGAGAGAGAGAGTTGGGTGCTGCAGAATATATGGTATATATGTTGTATAGTGTCTAAAGGGTTTCTATTTAAAACAATTTAAATGGTATATAATGTTCTGTACAGTTTTCAGTATATGTGTTTTATTTCACATTAGATAAATAAATGCTGAAGACTTATTTCCAACCAATACATGGATGGCTGCCAATGAGAAAAGCAAGCAGCAGAAAGTAACAGCAAAGTAACTTGGCACTGGATAAACCAGAAAGAGAAAAACCAAGATCTCTTAGTATGTGTTCTATTCAAAATAAGATCTGTTTTTGTTTTGTTTTTTTGCTTTTCCACCTGGGTAAGGCTATCTTTATTTTTCATCAGGGAAGTTTGGGCACACAGACCTGAAGAGCAGATGTGCTTTAGTGGGACAGGTAGAGGGAAGCAGCAGAATGTGAGGAGGCTGCAGACCATGCCAAGGTGGAGGAGGAGGTAGGGATGGTGGATGCTGCGGAGGGGTGGGGGTTTGGGGGTGGAAGAAGGTGGTGGTGGTAGATGGACACACACACAGGACACAGCACTTAGGGACTAAAGAGGAGGGCATACCCCAGAAGTCCAGCTTGTCCCCCTTCCTTCTTCCCTTCGTCCTGCCCCCTGTCCACCCCTTTGCCTTTGACCCCAGACTCAGACAGGAGAAGCAGTTCAAAAACACTTTTTTGAGTCAAACATAAAAGGAAAGGGTGGCCCATGTTGGAACAATCAAAGGAATATCCCAAAAATTGAGTTAAGGAAGATTTGGCCACTAGGGTATCTACATAGGAAGTTAGGCAAGGTGAAGAATACCCAGGAAGAAAACAATCAACATCACTTACGCTTCCTGTAGCATTCACACCTAGTTCTGACGGTCATGCAGTGGCCTGGAGGCCTCTTGTTATCATGGCCTTGAGGGAGGTTGGTGAATATATTATTTTAATCTGGAGAAAGTTCTTTTCTATGTAAAACAGAATATGCAAGATAAGTAAAGTTCAAATTGTTGAAAATAAACCTCACTTGAAAGAAAAATCCCAGAAATTCCTAAGAATGTGTCCAAATGTTAATAGAAGATAACAGGAGCTAAGAAACCCTTGGATTCATGGTCACGTCAGAATATGCTTTGGAATACAACTCACTATTAAGAAGGCTGGGCTTAGGGCAGCCAAGGTGGCTCAGCGGTCTAGCGCCGCCTTCAGTCCAGAGTGTGATCCTGGAGACCCAGAATTGAGTCCCACGTCAGGCTTCCTGCATGGATCCTGCTTCTCTCTCTCTCTGCCTCTCTCTGTCTCTCATGAATTAATAAACAAAATCTTAAAAAAAAAAAAAGAAGGCTGGGCTTAAAATTATAACCAGGACTTTAAGAAAGTAGGCAAGAGCAGAGGACAATAAATTTAAGATGGACTTTGAGAAAGAAGTGATGAAGAAATCTGGAAAATGTTACAAATTTCTGGGAAGATAAAACATAAGAAATCACTACAATTTATAGAACCATTCCAGCTGCCGTAACAAAATACCACTGACTAGCTAATTTAAAAAACAACAGAAATTTATTTCTCACAGTTCTAGAGATTGGGAAATCCAAGGTCAAGGTGCTAAAATGCACCCTCATGACCTAAGCACTTCCCAAAGTGCTGCCCTGCCTCCTAATACCATCACATCAGGCATTAGGATTTCAACATAGGAACTTTTAGGGGAAACGCAAACATTCAGACCACAGCATCAGTGAAACAAAAGTTATTAAAGAGACCATCAAATATGAGCTCTTCAAATGCAGGGAGTTGGGCGGGGTGTGGGGGAGATTGAGGCTTTGGAAAATAGAGCAGTTACTACAGAGAGTAGAGAATTGGGATGAGCCAGTCACATTAGGCTGAGTAAAACCTTAAATGTATGGAGGAGGTCTCCAAAAGAAAAGAACAAATCTGTTGATTACAAAGAGAATGGCAAAGAGAATTGGAACAGTTATCTTGAGGAAGTGAATTCTGAAAGCTGAGGACAAAAGTAATGGAAAAACTTAATGCATACACTGAAATAGGCAGTAGAGAATCAGGACCCAAGCTCTGGAAAACAGGAGGACAGAAATGCTTCACTAGGCAAGATAAGTAAAGTGATATCAGCCACTCACAAATCATAGATGGTAGATATAAGTTGGAAGACCACAGAAGGAAGTTGGAAGAGTAATCCTGTTCATTGCAATTATTTGAAGCTTACCTAGAAACAAACTCTAATGCAGAGAATCAAGAAACAAAAACAAATTTTATGTGCTAGGCTGAGTAGCATATCTCCCAAATACATTTCCATTATTTGGAAATAGGGTCTTTGCAGATGCAGTCAAGTTAAAATGAGGTTACGGTGGATTAGGACAACTGGTGTCCCTCTTACAAGAGGGAAATTTGTACAGAGACATACACAGAGAGAATATGTGGTCATGTGAAGACAGGTAGAGTTTGGAGTGATGCTGTTATATGCCAAGAATGCCAAAATTTGCCAGCAACCACCAGAAGCTAGAAGAGGCAAGGAAGGATTCTTCCCTAGAGCCTCCAGAGGTGGTGTGGCTTTACCAATCCCTCGATTTTGGACTTCTAGCCTCCAGACCTGTGAAAATAAATTTCTGTTGTTTTAAGCCAGCCAGCTTGTAGTAATTAACTACAAAGCCCCAGGAAACTAATGCACCCTAGAATCAGATAGCAGATTTTGAACAGAATGAGAAAGGCCAGGAACAGTTAGTTGAAGAAGATGTAAAACAGTGAAAGTAGAGAATTCAACCTCTGGAATACAGATACAAAGCAAGAAGAAGCTATAGAAAGAGAATATTGCCATTCTGTAACACAAAGTGCACTATAATTCAATCCTTGTCTATTACATTCAAAGAACTGTTGCTGAAGAGAAGAAAAACATCTTACTAAGTAATCAAGTTACCAGAATTGACATCTCCCACATCGTGCCTTCAAGAGGCAGTTACACAGAGTTCAGTTCATGATCCTGCCATCATCTGTGTCATGTTGCACCTTTTAGTTAATCTTTGTAAAACACATATTCCTTATCTAAAAAAATGGTAAAAGGTGTTAATTACCTAATGTGGTACAGGCTTTGTAAAGCACCCATCATACAGCAGGCACTCAAATTAGCTCACTTCCTTTTTCCTTACCCCAATGTAAGATGATAAAATGCTACTTGATAAGACTTCACTGGTGCTGTGCTTCCAAAATGTACATGCCAGAAAGTGTATTTTACTCTGACATTTATGTTCCTGTCTTATTTCCCTCATGAGACTGTGGCAGTCTGAAGGGTAGAGGGGTGAACTTATCCAAATATATTTTCTAATTTCCCACTCTTAATGACACACCAAAACATGGACCAAACTGGGCACTGTAAACACTTGACTTGTTGAAGGCATAAATGAAAGAAAAAAATAGACATTTTTTTAAAAGAAAAAGAACAAGCTGAAAAAACCTACTGTTGTAATGAACAATATACTGAGGTTTTTAGAATTGATTAAGAACGATTCCTTTCTCCCCCTGCTCCGCTCTACTCCATCACCACAAAGATGAAATCACTTTGTATTTATTCTTTAAACAGTAAAGTATAATGGAGGGACAGGCTTACAGGTTAGGTTTTTAATTTTTTTTTTCTTTAAGATTTTTATTTATTTGAGAGAGAGAAAGCACAAGGGAGAGGGGAAGGACAGACAGAGAGGGACAGGACAAGCAGACTCCCCGCTGAGCAGGGAGCCTAATGAGGGCTCCATCCCAGGACCCTAGGATAATGACCTGAGCTAAAGGCAGACATTTAACTAATTGAGCCATTCAGGTGTCCCATTTCTGTTTTGTTTTTTTTTTTTTTAATTAAAATATTTTCTCTTCAGAAGTCTCTATAGATGCTTAATTTTTTAGGTTAGTAACTGCTCTCTTGATGGAAGCAGGTGGGAGGGCTCATGGGGAAGCAGGATCCTCTGAGTAAGAAAGGATTTTAGGGAAGACTTGGCTTAAATTTTGTCAAGGAGGGGGGAAAAGAAAATGGGTCATTTTACCCAAAGATGTTGTCTAAAAGCTGCCATCTAGCGTTCATTTCTGAGAATATGTCCTGACATACTATGGTTCTCTATCCCAAGGACCTTTTTTTACCTTTCTTTTTTTAAATTCAATTAGTCAATTTAAATAAATTCAATTAGTACATCATTAGTTTCACATGTTACCAAGGATTTTTATTGATGTTTTATAGTTATGCATCAAATTCTAAGACAATTTGGTTACCAAAAGGAACACAGTTTTAGAAAGAAAAATATGTTTTTCAATTGTTTTCATCACATGCATATAGTACTGCCAAAACAGGACTTTGGAATAATAACTGTGGAATAATATTTCTGAAGGAAATGATTTAATACTGAACTGATGTAATAGCAATTGAAAAAAGGTAACTCAGGTTATCTTATCCATCCTTATTGTTAGTAAATGTTACCTACAGTTTTTATTGGAGAGAGGGTGAGAAGAACCATTTATCGTATATTATCAGGTGTCAAACTCTACAAACATTATCTCATAATAAGTCTTAAAACAATCCCTTGAGTTAAGTATTCTTTTTTCCCTCATCTTAACTGAGGTATAATTGACAAAACAAATTTGAGTTCAATAGTCCTAACACAATTTTTACATGGGAGAAATTGAGGTGAAGTAACTGGCCTTTTATCAAAGAACAGCTTGACTGAAGAACCATTATCCATCATACAGTCAGTGCTTATACCACAAATGCCTGGCAGACCTTTTGAAATTCAGGAGAAGGCTTACAAACCCCTTTAACTGCTTTCATAAACTGTTCAAAGGCCTAAGCAACTCTAGAAACCACTACAGTAAAAGGAACCTCTAAACTCCCACATTGGTCTGCAGGATTATTCCCTTGAAACCAATTGTACTTTTGAGACCTGAACCAAAATCTACAAAATTCATAAAATATATGAAATTTTAAAAATTATACTTTAATTGTAATACATTCAACTAAAACCCCATGTTTTACATTGCATTTACTTAAGCCTTTAGCTGTTCCATATTACTTCAGGAATGCAAATTCTTGCATGGAATCAACCAAATGTACTATGTCTCCAGATCTCAATTTTGCCTTGTGTATAAACTGGATTAATCACAGTAGAGAAAACACAAGAACATACAGGTTTTTTTTTTTAATTAAAGCAAAAACAGGCACCTAGATGGCTCAGTTAACTGTCATGATTCCAGGGTCCTGGGATCCATCCCGAGTCCCACGTTGAGGGGAGACTGTTTCTCCCTCTCCTTCTGCCATTCCCTCCTGCTTGTGTGCATTCTCTCTCTCTCTCTCTCTCTCTCTCTGTTAAATAAATTTAAAAAATTTTAAAGCAAAAAGTTAATTTTTAAAAATTAAAACAAAATATTAAATTTCCTAGATCTATTACCTAACGCATTTAATCAGCTTTTGAAATTTGACAGGAATAAATATTTTAGAGAACCAGTATGATTCCTCAATTAATCATTTAGCAAAGAAAAGGTAACTTGTTGATTTGATATCTATCTTTCTAAAACCTGACCTGCTTTTTTTAGGCAAGATTATTTTTCTTGGGGCTCCTGAGTGGCTCAGTTGGTGGGCGTCTGCCTTTGGCTCAGGTCATGATCCCAGGGTCCTAGAATCCAGCCCTGTGTTGGGCTCCATGCTCCGTGGGGAGCCTGCTTCTCCTTCTCCCTTTACTGCTCCTCCTCTTTGTGGTCCCTCTCTGTCAAATAACTAAAATAAAAAAAAAAAAGATTATTTTTCTTGAATCCCTAAAACAATTCTACAAAGTTTGCAATTATTGTGTGAATTTCAGGCAAACTACTATTGCAAATAACCCCAAATTTTAGGGTGCCCAGCACAATAAATTTTTGTTGTTTATTCTTCACGTCACAGCCTAACATGGATTGGTGGGGGCTATGCTCCATGCATTCATTTAAGGAATAAGGATCCTCTGTCAGGTACTCCACCACCTCTAAGGCAGGTAAAACTCTTTTTTCTTTTTTTAAAGATTTTATTTATTTGTTCACGAGAGACACAGAGAGAGATAGAGGCAGAGACACAGGCAGAGGAAGAAGCAGGCTCCATGCAGGGAGCCCGACATGGGACTCGATCCCTGGTCTCCAGGATCATACCCTGGGCTGAAGGCGGCACTAAACCACTGAGCTACCAGGGCCGCCCAGGTAAAATTCTTTAAATCCCAGTTTTTCCCCTTTAGGAGTCTGGTATCAGAGCCAAGCTTTTTATCTATTCCTTGCCTGTGGCTTGCTCTTACCAACTCACACTTAAATTTCTCTTCTTGAGCCTAAGGTGTGTTTTTGTAAAGTTGACTCTAACATAATTTAATTCAGGGGCACCTGGGTGGCTCAGTTTGTTAAGTGTTCATCTCTTGGTTTTGACTCCCAGATGTGGGATTGAGCCCTGCATCAGGCTCTGTGCTCATGCTAAGTCAGCTTCAGATTCTTTCTCCCTCTTCCTCTCCCTGTGCCCCTTGCCCTGTTCATGTGCATGCATTCTCTCTCTCAAATAAATGAGTGAATAGATAAATAAAATCTTTAAAATAATTTAATTCGTAGGATATTAAGTATCAGACATAGTCATTCACACTGGTGAGTTATCTTTTTGCCTAAATAAATCCATAAATACATTCAGGCAAAATATTCAGAAATGAATTCTTTATGTTTCATACATTTTTATGAATTGAAGCTTCATGATGTTACTTTTGAAAATTTAAAATGTATATAGACATATCTGTATATATGTATCTTGATTGACAAGTTGGTAGTTGTTTTTCGGACCTTAAGTATAAGTGCATACACTCATTTATTTTTATTTTTTTATTTTATTATTTTTATTATTTATGCAAGAGTGAGAGAGCACAAGCAGGGGGAGCGGCAGAGGGAGAGGGAGAAACAGGTTCCCCAGTGAGCAGGGAGCCTGATGTAGGGCTCCATCCCAGGTCCCTGGGATCATCATCTGAGCCAAAGGCAGACACTTAGCCAACCGAGTCATCCAGGCATCTCACATATTTATTTTTAATTTAAGAAACTATAACATTTGTAGCATTATAAGCTCCTTGTTTTTAAAATTATTTATTTTTATTTATTTATTTTTAAAGACTGTATTTATTTATTCATACAGAGACACAGAGAGAGAGACAGAGAGAGAGACAGAGAGGCAGAGACATAGGCAGAGGGAGAAGCAGGCTCCATGCAGGGAGCCCGATGTGGGACTTGATCACGAAACTCCGGGATCACGCCCTGAGCCAAAGGCAGACGCTCAACAGTTGAGCCACTCAGGTGTCCCAGGTTTTTAATTTTTCAAATTTATTTTTTATAAGCTCTCTTCAGAGAGGAAAAGTATTTTATCTGCAAAACAGAGACTACATGTTAAAACAGAGTTGCTTTCATTAGTACATATTCAAATTGTACTATTTACTTAATAGCTCCTGCTACCCTAAGGCTCTATTTCAAATGCAAACAAATTCTGTATCCCTTGGCCTTTAATTTACACTTCCTTTGAATAGTGTGAAATTACCTTATTGTTTTATATTTCCAGTTACTGAAAAGTTAGATTTGGGGCAGTAAAGTGTTAAATTCATCAAAACACATCTGGGGAGCAGTCTTAGGTCCACTTGACATGGAAAGATGGCTTCCATTGGAGTACAAATCTTTTTTTAGGGAGTAGCCAGGTACTCTGAATGCATCCTTTCTGTGGTATGCCCTCCTAATGGCTATGGGCTTTTGGTGATATTGCATGAGACAATTTGGTAGAAGATTCCTGCACCACATAGTTCCTGGCATCCCCAGAAGGAAATCTGGAAGCTTGAATCAGTACAGGGTAGTTTTAAGTTAACAGCAGCATAAGAGGTTGCTGAGGTTTATTTGGGCATTCATTTTTCCAAAGCCATGTTTTTACCATGGTTACATTTTTACTACATGGTCCATTGGATGTGGCCTGTACTTGGTGATTATCATAGGAACCCAGTAAGGCAGTATTAACTCTTAGACCTCAGCGAGCCCTGTACTTTAGTGTCCCCCACATATCACAAACACTAAACTGCTAAGATCTACAGGAGAGGGGGGAAGAGTTCTTTTCTTTCTGTCCATCTTAGGTTCTCTGGCTGGAACCGTGTGAATTAGACTGATGAAAGACAGACTAACAAGACAAAAGCAAGTTTATTAATATGAGAATTGCGTATATATGTGGTAGTACTCAGAGGTAAGCAACTCAAAGAAATGTTTAGAATTTGGTCTTATATAGCATCTTTTTAAATTTTTATTTTATTTTATTTTTTAATAATCTCTACATTCAATGTGGGGCTCAAACTCATGACCCTGAGATGAGGAGTTGCATGCTCTTCTGCCTGAAACAGCCAGGCGTCCCATGGCTTCTATAGCATCTTAACAAAAGAACAATAAATGTTTAGAGAAGTGATAAGACAAAGGAAAGGTCTTTGAGTTTCTAGGAGGGAATTGTGGGAAAGCAAATAAATGGGGGAACTAATGGAATATAAAATTAGTAAAATTTGCTATGGAGATTCCTTTGGTGCAGTCTCTGGGCTGGTAAGGGTCTAGAGTTGTCTCTGGTAATTAACTTCTTTCTGGTGGATAGAAGAGGGGGAACATCTTTATGAGTTTATTTCCTGCTTTTAGGCAAAAAGGGGGAGGGAAGAAAGCTTTTTTTATACTTCTATTCAGTTGCCTTCAGCTCAAAATAATTCTGATGCCAAAATGGTATATTTTGGGATGGTATATTCTGCTACCCTGCAGGTCTCAGGTAGATAAACACTTCACGACATCTCTTGTTCTGTGTCCTCAAAAGAAAATGTGACTGTATCCAGGGGTGTCTGGGTGACTCGGTCACTTAAACAACCAACTCTTGGGATCCCTGGGTGGCGCAGCGGTTTGGCGCCTGCCTTTGGCCCAGGGCGCGATCCTGGAGACCCGGGATCGAATCCCACATCGGGCTCCCGGTGCATGGAGCCTGCTTCTCCCTCTGCCTGTGTCTCTGCCTCTCTCTCTCTCTCTCTGTGACTATCATAAATAAATAAAAATTAAAAAAAATTTAAAAACAAAACAAAACAAAACAAAACAAAAAAAACAACCAACTCTTGATTTCGGCTCAGATCATAATCTCAGGGTCATGAGAGCTAGCCCTGCCTCTGGCTCTGTGCTCAATAGGGAGTTTGTTTGAGATTCTTTCCCTCTGCCCCTTCCCTCTGCCCCTGCTCGCTTGGTGCTTGCTCACTCTCTCACTCTAAAATAAATAAATAAATCTAAGAGAAAAAAAGAAAGAAAACACGACTATATCCAGATGCTCTGCTGGCTCCCCAGTTGTACATGGCCAACATCAGAGATGGATACTGCTGCAGGGAGTAGAGAGTTTTTGAGTAGCAGAAGCACTTAAGTGGGATATCATAACAAGTTACATTTTTTTTGCCAAATCTTTTCAGATAGCATGAATGCAAACCATTCTTACATCACACTTATCGTTTCCTAGTAGTATGGAGCATCAGCTTCTTGCTTCTCTTCATATTTCAACAAGTGGTTCCAGAATTTTTTTAAAAGATTTTATTTATTTATTCATGAGAGACACAGAGCAAGAGAGAAGCAGAGGGAGAAGGAGGCTCCCCACAGGAAGCCCCATGCAGGACTTAATCCTGGATCCTGGGATCACACCCTGAACCGAAGGTAGACACTCAACTGTTGAGCCACCCAGGCATCGCCAAGTGGTTCCAGAATTACACATGAATTAGTTTAGCACAGTATTTGCAACAGCTGTGAAAACATTTATTCATATTAGCTATAAAGTCCTACACATGTATACCAAATTCCAATATACATGAAATATGCTGTTAATATTGTCAACTGGATGAAAAAAAAAACATTGGCAACTAGGTGGAACATTGAATGCTAAAATCATGTTAAGTTTATTTATCTATCTATCTATCTATCTATCTATCTATCTATTTATGTTAGAGAGAGAGTGTACGTGCAAGCAGGGGGATGTAGAGAGAATCTGAAGCAGATTCCATGCTGAGCAGCTTAAACTGAGCTGAAACCAAAAGTAAGATGCTCAACTGACTGAATCACCCAGGCACCCTGTTAATTTTATTTTATTTTATTTTTTTTTAAATTTTTTATTTATTTATGATAGTCACAGAGAGAGAGAGAGAGGCAGAGACACAGGCGGAGGGAGAAGCAGGCTCCATGCACTGGAGCCCGACGTAGGATTCGATCCCGGGTCTCCAGGATCGCGCCCTGGGCCAAAGGCAGGCGCCAAACCGCTGCGCCACCCAGGGATCCCCAATTTTATTTTTTATAACAATATTTAATCATTTAATTTTACCAAAAATAAGATTGTTCAGCTTTGGGATCCCTGGGTGGCGCAGCGGTTTAGTGCCTGCCTTTGGCCCAGGACGGAATCCTGGAGACCCTGGATCGAATCCCACGTCGGGCTCCAGTGCATGGAGCCTGCTTCTCCCTCTGCCTGTGTCTCTGCTTCTTTCTCTTTCTCCCTGTGACTATCATAAATAAATAAAAATTTTTAAAAAAAAGATTGTTCAGCTTTAAATAATTTGGCTTAAAATCTTTACATTCTTTAATTATAACATTTTGCCTTTTGATTTTGGAAGATAATTCTGAATACTTTAGAAGAAAAGTTTCAAAACATGTGAAAGTAACTTTATATTTATTACTCATTGCTGTTCTTACACTCATGTCATCCGGTCTCCTAAGTAGAGTTAGAACCCTGATATTGAAAAAAAAATTAAGAAAATAAGAAAGAGGGCAGCCCCGGTGGCTCAGCGGTTTAGCGCCGCCTTCAGCCCAGGGCCTGATCCTGTAGACCCGGGATTGAGTCCCATGTCGGGCTCCCTGCATGGAGCCTGCTTCTGTCTCTGCCTCTCTCTCAATCTCTGTCTCTCATGAATAAATAAATAAAATCTTAAAAAAAAATCTTAACTCTTTAAAAAAATAATAAAATAAGAAAGAACCCTGATATTGTACACCTTATTATAAATATTCCCCATTGTGTGCTAGTGTAGGAAAAATTCAGTTTTGTGAGTTTGTAAATCATTATTTTTGCCTTTTATCCAGGAAAATCATGTTCCCTTTATCTTCAGTCTGCCCTTCAAAACTAAGGAAACATATGGGTGTAGAGACTACAGAGGTTTTCAAAAAAGCTGAAATGAGAGTTTTGTAGCATTGAAATGGAGTCTTTTCACCAAAGTATAACTTGAAATAGGAAGTAGTAATTAGACTCTGCCCAGATCTGTTGACTAACTTTTTTTTTTTAAATTTTATGTATTTATTCATGAGAGACACAGAGAGACAGAGGCAGAGACACAGGCGGAGGGAGAAGCAGGCTCCACACAGGAAGCCCGCCGCAGGACTAGATCCCGGGACTCCAGGGTCACGCCCTGGGCGGAAGGCAGGCGCTAAACCGCTGAGCCACCCAGGCTGCCCCTCTGTTGACTAACTTTAAGATTGGGCTAATCTTTCATAGTTGGGAACTTTTCATAGAAGAAAGTCCCACAGGGACTGGCAGTTGAGACATTGTCAGGCAATTATGAAAATTCATTTTATTTTATTTTATTTTATTTTATTTTATTTTTTTAGATTTTATTTATCTATTCAGAGAGACACACAGAGAGAGAGAGAGAGAGAGAGAGAGGCAGAGACACAGGCAGAGGGAGAAGCAGGCTCCATGCAGAGCCTGACGTGGGACTCGATTCAGGGTCTCCAGGATCACGCCCTGGGCTGCAGGCGGCTCTAAACCGCTGCGCCACCGGAGCTGCCCTCATTTTACTTTTGCTGAACACTGGGATGTGGTGCCACCTGCCTCTGGCAGCACAAAAGTCCTGAATTTGACACCTTGCAGGGCTGGCATTTGAAGTGCAAAACCAAAGGCCACAACACTTGACTTGGATACAGTGAATGGAACCAGAATGCACCTGCACTTAACAGTTTTCTCAGTATCCCGGGTCTCCAGGATCAGCACCTTCATCAGCAACTACTCTAGAACTCATTCATTTGTGGAAATCCCTGGGCCTTTTTCCACCTCACCTTTCTAGTAGGCTATTTTTCAGGCTCCACTTGTCCTGACAGAACATCCTGCATACAAGTGCTTTAGGAGAGGGCATTTGGCCTCTCCTAAACTTAAAACATGGCCATTGCTGACCTGCCCCCTTGTAAGTGGTCCAAATGAGGATATATAAGCCCACCTATGACCTTACTACTTTCCAGATGCTGCAGAGTCCCCAGGGCTGACAGAGACTTGCCATGTGACACAATCTCTCCATTCCAGAACTCTGAGGCTAGTGATACCTGCAGTTGGTGGGTCAGAGCTCAAACCTCTGATGTCACTGCTTTGGAAGGTCCCAGAAAACCTGTGGAAACATGTTTACTCAGTGGAAGTGTGTTGACTCCAGCTGGTTCCTACCCTAGAGGAATCACACAGGTGAGTAGGCATCATTTCCAATTTGTATCATCTCGCTATAAGAGGACTGGTTGGTCCAACAAGGAAGCTGGATGCTTCAGTGTCTGTGGCTTTAGTTCAGGTGGTGCATGGAGGAAGCCTGAATAACTTAGGTCAGAGGACGCTTGGGTGGCCAGTGGTTGAGCATCTGTCTGGCTCCGGGTGTGATCCCAGGGTCCTGGAATCAAGTCCCGCATCCAGTGCCCCACAAGGAGCCTGCTTCTCCCTCCACCTATATCTCTGCCTCTCTTGTGTGTGTCTCATGAATAAATTAAAAAAATATTTTAAAAAATTAAAAAAAACTTAAGTCGGACTATCAGTTGGCCAAAGTTGACTTGATAGGACCTAGCCTAATGATGTTTACTTTCCCCAGTTGATGCAGGGTCATGTGAGGTACCTCAAACCCAGCAGTTCTCGTGAGGCCCTAAAAAGTTAGGAGCATTGGCATCCAGGTCTTTCTGGCCACATGTGGGCAATCTGCTGCCACCTTAGTGGAAAAAAATTCTCTCAGGTTGAACCCTCAGTACTATGCCACCTTTCTCCTGCTATTTTCCCCTCCAAGGTCCAGCCATACAAGCCCAAGTAACCATCCTTCTTTTTTTTTTTTTTTTTAAGATTTTATTTATTTATTCATGAGAGACAGGCAGAGGGAGAAGCAGGCTCCATGCAGGGAGCCCAATGTGGGACTCGATCCCGGGTCTCCAGGATCAGGCCCTGGGCTGAAGGTGGTGCTAAACCGCGAGCCACCTGGGCTGCCCATAACCATCCTTCTTGGCATGTAGTGCTGGTGGAGGGTCTGGAACCAGGCAGCCAGGAGGTGCTGAGACCACTGGAACACAGATGTTTCCTCTTGTGTTTGCTGTGATATGCCCATTGTCACCTTGAGTGTGTGTGGACACTGACAGCCCACCTATGCCTGTTGGGTTTTCAGTCCCTAAGCTTGCAGGTCTCTGAAGAACCAGAGTTGGCAGCCCTGTCCAGTGGAGTATTGGTGCATGCAGATATCACTAGATGCCAGACTCAGCCCTGTCCCCCACCCCATGGGATCCTCTTTTTCTGAAACCACCATTCCCAGAGAGTGAGTTCCTCTAGGATATTCCCCAGACCTCGTGGCCAGCTTTTCCACTTTTCTCTTCTGGGTTAATATTTCACAGTGCCTGCAGCCAAAATATCTCACTACCAGGAGGACCTTCATCAGCAACTACTCTAGAACTCTTATTCATTTGTGGAAATCCATGGGCCTTTTTCCACCTCACCTTTCTAGTAGGCTATTTCTCAGGCAAAAGACAGCACATGCCTCATACCTATAAAAATGGATCACCCCTTTGGCCCTGAAGACGACATATGTATTAATTGACTCCATCTTTTTTAGACCTAAGCCCTTGAGCTCAGATTGTTCTTTCCTCAAGATCCTTGATTACCAACCCATCATAAATCTAGAGGAACTAATCCACCTTTCCTTTTCCAAGGTAGAAGTTTCTTGGCATTCTTTCCTAAAGCTACTTTGTTAAAACACATTTCAAAATAAGGTATACATTTTCCTTTGGTATTTAGGTTTAGCAATTTTATCAAACAATATTTTTCTCTTTGAGCTGCCCTGGCATCATGCATTTCTGAACCAAACAATCCATATTTGATTTTTATATCACAAGAATGGGTTTGGAATTAGCTACAATGGAAGACCACCTCAAAGCCTGTCCTGTTTGAACTCTCCTGCTTGGACTTCAGCTGCTGCAGCAAGGAAGCCTAAATAAGGCTGAGTCTAGGAGCTCTGAAGCCTATGGACAACACCTCCAGCTGAGCTTCCAGTTGGCATCTGCCAACAGCTTTGAGCTTTGGGAGTAAGATTATTTGGAACTTCTTTCTTATGAACCTCACCAAATGGAGTTCTTTTCAAGATATAGTCCATGAGTGAGGTTTGGAACTTTTTAAAAAAGATTTTATTGGGGATCCCTGGGTGGCTCAGTGGTTTGGCACCTGCCTTCAGCCCAGGGCATGATCCTGTAGTCCTGGGATCAAGTCCTGAGTCGGGTTCCTTGCATGGAGCCTGCTTCTCCCTCTGCCTCTCTCTCTCTCTCTCTCTCTCTCTCTCTCTCTCTCTCCCCTTCTCTCTGTCTCTCATGAATAAATGAATAAAAATTTTTTAAAAAAGATTTTATTCATTTATTTGAGTGTTTGTGAGAGAGAGAGAGAGAGAGAGAGAGTACAAGCAGTGTGAAGGGCAGAGAGAGAAGCAGACTTCCTGCTGAGTAGGGAGCCTGATGCAGGGCTCAATCCTGAGACTCTGGGGTCATGACCTGAGCCAAAGGCAGACACTCAAACAACTGAGCCACCCAGGTGCCCTCATGAGTGAGGTTTGGAAAAAACAGCTATTAGTTGATAATGTTGCAGTAGGATGGGAATAGAATGGCAAGGGCTGGTAGGGAAGAATGCCAGTGGGATCCCCAAGCAGTAGACATTCCAGACAGCAAGAGGGATGAGTGTTCAAATAGCGGGCAGGCTTTTGGGGAGCAAAGAAGATATTATGATGAAGTGACAATAAACATGAGTATTAAGCTGGGAAGAAATAAGGACAGGTGGCTAGATCCAAAGACTAAACAGAGATGTCTTGTAGCAGAAGGAACACCTGTCACCTGTTATAGGTGATTGGTTTAGAAAGGCTTTTGCCTTATCTAGATACTTGAAGAGCCATTAAGGGGACAAAGAAAAGAAAGCTTACTGACACTATTACTAAATCATACTTAAATTTAAAAACATAGGCTTTTTCATTCTTATATTTAAAAGTGCACATTTCAAAAGCTTACATTGTTCACCAGTCTCATTGTCTCATGGGTAATGGGCCTAATAAATAATCCTAAATTTCTCCAGTCAGAATTGTTGGCTTCTGTTTCTTTAAGTATACGGCTTAATATTTCATCACTTGGAAATCACAAAAAAGAACACGTGGAAGTTCACAATTGAAGTAGCAGTTTTTAGAGGATAATTTAGGTCATGCTCAAATAGAGCTCTGCAAATTTCTTATTGCACTTTTTCTCATTTGAGAAAAAAACTAGTTACATAAACATGAAACAAACCCGAAATCTTGAGTTTCATAGAGCTTCATTGACCCAAATAAATGCATTTAATTTATTATTCATATCATTTAATGTAGTAATATGTTTTGAGTTATACAAAACAGTCTTCTGAATATCTACAGTGTAGCAGTTATTTCTAATCATTTACTCCTGGAAATTCACAGGGATGAGCAAACATATTTTGCATGCTGTAGGATTTTTAAAAACCATCTTGGCAAAACTAAAATAAAACCAAGTGAGGTAATCATTTCACGGTATATACATATGTCAAATTACTGTTCTACACCTCAGATGAATACAGATTTCTATGTTGATTATATCTCAGTAAGAAAAAATAAATGAGGGCTTAGGAGTATAGTTGGAAAACACTGTAAAGATCCTGGAACTAGGGACGCCTGGGTGGCTCAGAGGTTGAGCATCTGCCTTTGGCTCAGGGCGTGATCCCAGGTCCTGGGATCCAGTCCCACATCAGGCTCCCTGCATGGAGCCTGCTTCTCCCTCTGCCTGTGTCTCTGTCTCTCTGTGTGTCTCTCATGAATAAATAAATAAAATCTTTTCTAAAACAAAAAAAAAAAAGAGAGATCCTGGAACTAAAAATCATATAATTTTCCTAGCTAAGTGTTTAGTCTGTCTTGGCATAACTACCATGAAACACTCTGATATTAACATCAGTAAATCATATTCCAAGAATATAGTAGCTAATGGTAAATGGAGCTGGAAGTTCATCACAGGCAGAGATTTTTACCAAATCAATTAAAGAGTGTCAGTTTGGGATGCCTGGGTGGCTCAGCGGTTGAGCGTCTGCCTTCTGCCCAGGGCGTGATCCTGGAGTCCAGGGATCGAGTCCCGCATCGAGCTCCCTGTATGGAGCTTCCTTCTCCCTCTGCCTGTGTCTCTGCCTCTCTCTCTCTCTGTGTCTCTCATGAATGAATAAATAAATAAAATCTTAAAAAAAAAAAAGTGTCAAAGTTCTGTTTTTGTAGAAACATCAAAAACTATCATAATGTGTTGAATATTGACAGTGGTTCCTGAAAAATGTTTAGAAGTTAAATTCCCTGGTTCTTTAATGTAATTGTATGTAAATATTGTGGAGTTACTGAAGAGAATCTTCTCACATCAAAAGCAGATTTTCCCCAAATCTACCTTAGTTCCTTAAGGACCCTGACATCCTAACTAAAAGCAGGGAGAAAGGGGTGCCTGGGTGGCTCAGTTGGTTAAACATATGACTCTTGATTTCAGCTCAGGTCATGATCTCAGGATCATGGATTCAACCCCTACATCGGGCTCCATGCTCAGCAGTCTACTTGAGATTCTCTCTCTTCCTCTCCCACTGCCCCTTCCCTACTCATGCTTTCTCTCTTAATTGAAATAATTAAATAAAATATTTAAACAAAAAGCAAAAGAGAAAATATACAGGGTCATTTCTTCTCCAGAGATTAAAATATATCAACTGAAGGCAGAATATGAGAATTTATTACTCTTCTGTAATATTTGTGTGCTAAGACATCTATCAGAGTTAGATAACAAGCTGTCATTTAATGATGCACAATACTTTGCCATGTCAGCTGGGATTAACATTCACAATTGTAAACTAGGGAGGAGCAGAGATTGTGGTCATAGGCATAGTGCAGTGTAACTGTTACAACTCCTTTGGAAACAATAGAAAACCCAACACAAACTGGCTTAAGAAAAATAATTTATTGGTTCACATAATGCAAAATTATTTTTAACAAGAAATAGTTTTTAAAAATAAATGATTACTGTTTCAATGTCTATTTTCCAGAGTCCAGTGGACTTCAAAACATTAAAACCTGACTCTGTAATTTGCTATATTATTAGTATTATGAGTAACTGAGAAACTTTTTTTTTTTTTAATGGCCAAAGAGTCATATGCTCTACCAACTGAGTCAATCAGGTGCCCCCCAAATTTTTTGTTTTTGAGAAACTCCTTTTTTACAAGTAGTAGTGTCTCTGAGGTAATTTCAGAGGTAATTCATCTACATGATAGGCTTCAAAATGATCACACCTACCCTGCAAATATAGTTCATTATCAGAACTAAATGAATTATTCTATCTGGCAATAATATTGTTAATTTTAATTACAATTCAAATTTAATGGTAATTCTACTTCAGGGACATATTACAGTTGTCTGGATCATAATTTAGTTAATTTCCTAATTGGCCTACTTAAATAGTCAAGACTGTGAAACAAGTACAGTATATAACATGTTATATTTCATATAGTGTTGAAAATGCTCCCATTTTTAAAAAACATTGTGTTTGATGTGCATAACAATTCAAGGAGTTCAACACAACTGGTGTAGCACCTTCAATTTTCAGGTAAGGAAACAGAGACTCAGGTATACTTTGTTGAGCAGTTGTAACTTTATAAACAGCACACAACTGGTAAATAGTGGAGATGGGTCCTGAATAGGCCTTTGGACTTTCAGTCGTTTCCCATTACACCAAGTGTGAAGAGTACCACTTCAGAGGGCAGGTCCTGGCCCGTGTGACTTGGAGCAAATTAATCTCACCATGCCACAGTTTATCTGGAAAATGGGAGTAATAGCATGTACTTCACTGAAGATAAAAGGTGCTCATCTTGCACAGCACCTGCGACAGTGTCTGGCAAATAACAAGCCCTGTATAAATGTTAGCAATTCTACCAC
Source organism: Vulpes lagopus (assembly GCF_018345385.1). Taxonomy (NCBI): domain Eukaryota; kingdom Metazoa; phylum Chordata; class Mammalia; order Carnivora; family Canidae; genus Vulpes; species Vulpes lagopus. The sequence goes on along the minus strand of NC_054830.1, from coordinate 104,846,020 downwards.
TATCGCCTTAACTCCTAATGAGATGGAGGTCTCATACACTTTATTAATAATACACCCAGAGGGGATTCCTAGGTCGTTCACGGTTTAGCACCTGCCTTCCGCCCAGGGCGTGATCCTGGAGTCCCGAGATCGAGTCCCGCATCGGGCTCCCTTCATGGGGCCTGCCTGTGTCTCTGCCTCTCTCTCTCATGAATACAGTCTTTAAAAAAAAATACACCCAGAGATTTTGTAAGTGAGGTTAAGAGAGCAAACTGTATTTTTTACTTCCAATATTCCCACTATTTTTGGTTTAATTATATTCCCACAGTGTCTTTATAACCAAGTAAACGTGGCAAACCTGTGTTAGGAACACTTCCCTGGGATGGAGACCACCAAGACCCCGAGTTACTAAAGGAGCTGCAATCAAGGGGACACACCGATCGACGTGTGATCACTTTAACGTGGAAGATGCTGGGTGAAAGCGCCGGCGAGACGTAGCTGCAACACTGCAGACTGTTGAGGGTTTCAATCCTGCTGAACTGCTCCATGGTCTGTCTCCGCAGGCCTGGGCACCGGGACTGGGCAGAGCTTAGTGCAGCAGGCTAGCCTGGGCACGTCGCCGGGACCAGGAGCCACCCCCAGTTCTAGTCACGCCGGTGCAGGCCAAACCTGGCGCCGCCTCCGCGTTCCTGACCAACCCCCGCCGGGTTTCCCCAGGGGCGTCAACCGGGCCTGGCGATCTCAAGTCTCCAACAGCGGGGGCCGGACGCTCTCCGCGCTCCCGCGTTCAGGGCAGAATAAGGGCAATTTCCCCAACAAACGCAGCCATTGCTGCCAAGTCCGGGATAAGGGGCGGGCGGAACCTCGGTCTTACCGCTCGGGCAGGAGGACCCCAAGTGGAAGGCCGAGCGGGAGGCCACGGCCCGCGCTGAGCCGCAGGCGCCGGGGGTGGGGCGGGGGTGGGGCTGGGCCGGCCCCGCCCACTGCGGCGGTTCTGACGTCACCGGCTCGGGCATCCTGGCTGTGGCGTCACTGCGTCTGGCGTCGCGGCTCCGCCGGAGTAGGCGCGGCCCGGGGAGCGCGCGAGGCAGCCGCGTCGGGTCCCGCCCGCCGGGTGGGGCGTCCGTGGACGCGCTTCCCGTCGGTTCCTCACCTGGGCGGGAGCCAGCGCTTCTTACGTCCCGGCGCTGGGCTCCGTGGAGCGCGGACACGGCGGCGTTGGACCGAGGACGTGCCCGGAATCCTGTAGGCCGCGGAGGCTCACGTGGCCCGAGGACCTGGGCCGGGCGCTCGCCGCTGCGGTGGCGCGTCCGGCCGTGCGGCCCCCGTCCTCGGCCCACCGCAGGCCGCCGGCCGCGCGGAGGACGCCGCCGCGGGGGATGCTTCCGAAGCTGGCCGCGGCCTGGCCGTTGGCACCTGCAGTGCCCGCACGGTGGCCAGTCGCCATTTCAGCCCGAGTCTCGGCCGGGCCTTCCAGAGAATCGCTGCTGGGGTGGGTGGGGTGCGGGCGTGGAGGAGGCCTCAGGACAGTTTCTGAAGCCGACGACCTTCCCAGAGTCTGGGGGCGTCCGCACAGAGGCGGCCCCCCAGCGCCCTCCACCCCTGGGACCCGGCTGCAGGCCGGAGCTTCCAGCTGGCCATTACCCTCCTGCGGTGTTGCGTGGCGCTTAGTGTGGCCCACCTCCGCCGCTAGGACAGCTCCCCGAGCTGAAATCCTCCTTCCATCTCCTTTTCCACGAGGCACGCTTTAGGCTGATTAAAACACACACACACACACACACATACACACACACCTAGGTTCTTAAAGTTTAGTGGAGAAGCTGAGTTCAAAATTAAATTTGGAATATTTCAGGTGGCTTAAAAAATATTTGAGCAGTGTAGACAATTGTGTAGTGAGGGTTGGTGCAGATGGTAAGATAAATCTTGATACCCTATGAAAGTGTCTGTATCTTCAGTGGTTTTTGACAGCTGTGCAGTCACACTTGTGATTGATGAGAGCCATGGACTCTTGGACTCTTGGATCCTGCAGGGCAAGAAAATTTGACAGAATAACCTCTCATCTATTCACAAACATATATTTCCAGGAGAATATAGTTTATTATTTAGCAGTCCTATCTTTCGAAAATGCAAAAGAAAAGTGGGTACCTACGATAGTTCTCCATTGTTGGAACTGGAACAATATTGGGAAGCTTGCCAAAGACACTTAGAAACCGCTCACTGCGCAGACCGCTGAAGCGCTGGTCTGTGACCTGAAGGCTGTGGAATGTGTGAAGTGTTCTGCATTCACACAGAAAAACGTGAAGGACGTATTTGACAAAGCACTGTTGGCTGCCTTGTAGCCCCTAGAACCGAGAAATAGCTGCAGGTGAGTACTGCTCTGAAAGTACCTCCCAGCACTTTCTGCACCATTATCATCAGACTAAAAGCAACATATAAATCAAATTAAAATTTAAGATTAACATATAAATTCGAATTTCAATTTTGCGGGGCCTGCCTGGCTCAGTTGGATGAGCGTGTGACTCTTAATCTTAGGGCTGTGAGTTTGAGCCCCACGTTGGGTGTAGAGATTACTTAAATAGATTATTTTATTTTTTTTAAGTTTTTTTATTTATTCATGAGAGACACAGAGAAAAAGAGAGAGGCAGAAACATAGGCAGAGGCAGAAGCAGGCGCCTGACGGGCTGGATCCCGGGTCTCCAGGATCACACCCTGGGCTGAAGGTGGCGCTAAACCATTCCCCACCAGGGCTGCCCAAATAAATATTTTTAAAAATAAAATCTATTTTTGAAGTTGCAGGGGGAGCTGCTCCATGTTGGTTCCCTAATGACCTTATACCGTTTGTTACTCTGTCAGCCTTACTTGACACTTTTGGCATCCAACCTGGGGCTGCTAAGGTTAGGAAGTCTTTGAAAGAAGGAGCTACTTGGGTCAGGGTAAGGGCTATCCTAAGGCTCCCTGGAGGGATCCCTGGGTGGCGCAGCGGTTTGGCGCCTGCCTTTGGCCCAGGGCGCGATCCTGGAGACCCGGGATCGAATCCCACGTGGGGCTCCCGGTGCATGGAGCCTGCTTCTCCCTCTGCCTATGTCTCTGCCTCTCTCTCTCTCTCTCTGTGACTATCATAAATAAATAAAAATTTAAAAAAAATAAAACTAAGGCTCCCTGGAATGTATACTATTGTCTAAGTGATGGACAAGAGGGGAAGATGAGCCTCTTCCCTGCTCTTGTCATACTTGTCTATAAACTGTTGTGTGTTGGGTGAAGTCATAGGAGTAGACTCTCCAGGATATGATAGTATATGTTTCCGGTTAGTGAGTATTTGGAGGCTCAGAGAGGTGTCTGAATAGTGCCTTAATTGTTCATTTGTTGAAACTGAGTGGACAGCCACTTAAATCTGAAAGTAAGTACAAACCTGTGTTTACTGTGTTTGCTTCCTCGTGCACCTTCATCTCCCTCCCTCTTACCCTGATCTCTTCTGCTCTCAGAAAGTTCTGACCTGAACTCTCTGAAGAGATGACATTGTCTTTGGGCAGCTGTAATAACCCCTGAAGTGCCTGTGTTTAACTCTTTGGTTTCTATTTCTCTAAAAAGTATCTGAATTCAGCTGATAGGGTTTGGATGAAACTTAAAAAAGATGAAAAAGCTAATAAGTGAGTGCTCTCAGCCAATTCACTGTACCATTGTGAAAATATAATTTAAATGATATGTTACTCTCTCATAGTATGGATGCATATAAATGGTTAGGGAGAAAAATGTTCTGATATCCAAAGTTTCGACTGTGTATATAATGTGTCTGTTGGTTGACAAATCAAAAGTTTCTGCGTTCTGTTAGCAGATGCTTGCCAGCATGTGTGAGTAATAAACCCTTACAAAATTCTGGACCCCCTTACCGTAATATTTGGGGCCTGTGGGGGTGAATTTACCACAGTGCCTTCTAGCAGTCAAAGAAAAAATGCTTCTCACAAAGTAAAGAACTGTATGATTCTGTGAAGCTGCCATGTCCTGTCAAATTTGTAAGTCCTGCTAGTAGTTGACCTGCCTATTTGGTAAAAGAATTCATATCGTTATGGCCTTTGAAACTTGCCTATGTAATATCTTATTCAGTGAACAGTTCACACACCCGAGTGGTTCTAACTGATAACTTCTGGATTATACAGTGGGAACAGATGTGTACGTGTAATACTTCTCTTGAAGTAAGGAATATTCCCATTGGGGAAATGCCACAAATAGAATGGCACTAGTGGGACAAATATATAAGCAGGAGCACCCCTGGATCTTTCAGCCTAGGTATGAGATGCTAGTACACTAGTAGAGCAGGATAGGATGCCAGGTGAAGGGAGGAGGGGGGTGAGGACATCGCTATACTGATTAAGGAGCTAGTAGAAAGAGGATACATGAGGAAACTATCCCGCAGAATGTACAGACTGCCCTTCAGCTTGGGCTGCTTTGTTCTAATTTGCCATGTGAGCTCTAAGTGATTGACAGTTACATAGACTAGGCGGTGGCACTGGCCTGCAGTGCCCACTCAGGGTTTGGACACAGCAGTGGCTTGACATTGCTGCCTGGTATACTCCATTTGAGGGGCAGTTACTGGCATGTTATTGAGTGCTGGTAGACACTGAGAAGGTAATAAGCCATAGCAGATGTTATTATATTCCGACGTGCCCATTTTGGAATGAGTTAAAAATGAAAACACCAACAAAGTGAACATTGCCTAGCAAGGATGCATTATAAAATGGAAATAGTGTATCTAGGAAAGAAGTAAGCTTCCTATTCCTGCTATAATAAGTAACCCCAATTTAGTGGCTTCAAACAACACAAATTTGTTGGCTTATGGCTCTGAAACCCAGAAGTCAGAAATGGATTTCAGTAGGCTGAAATCAAGTGTTGGTGGAGTTGCCCTCCCTCCAGAGGCTCTAATGAAGGATCTGTTTCCTTGCCTTTTCCAGTTTTTGGAGAGTCTCCTCATTCCTTGGCTCATGACCCCTTCCTCACATTCTAACCTCTGGCTTCCATCATCCTATCTCCTACTCCCTCTTCTAGTCAAATCTCCCTCTGGCCTCTTTATGTAAGGATACTTGTAATTGCTTGTGATTACATTTAGGGTCCACACGGATAATCCAGGTTAATCCTCCCCTTTAGATCCAGTTTGCTGTGTGTTTTTTTGGCTATGCTACAACTAAAGTGAAGGGGAATAGGTACAACCTGATGATACCCTTTTTTGGTCCCTCCTCCAGGTGGGAGGAGGAAATTTCCAAAGGTGAGCCTAAGAGGACCCCAAATATTAAAAGTTTATATTGGTATTTCCTCCAAGTGGGAGGGGAAAATGTTAGATCAGTTCTTAGGGTTGGAGTAAAGCAAATCAGAGGGGGGGAAAGGGGAAAAAAAAACACTCCAGCTATTTCTTCAGTTTAGTTGCTATCAGTATTTGTTAGCCATAACCCCCACCCATTCCAGCCGATTCTTCCTCAGTAGCTGGTAATGCTAATCCTGTAAAAGTTCACTGGTAGAGGGTTGAAAAAATTCCATTTAGAAGCATGAGAGGGCAGATCTTTTTTTTTTTTTTTTTTTTTTTTTTTTTTTAAATTTTTATTTATTTATGATAGTCACAGAGAGATAGAGAGAGGCAGAGACACAGGCAGAGGGAGAAGCAGGCTCCATGCACCGGGAGCCCGACGTGGGATTCGATCCCGGGTCTCCAGGATCGCGCCCTGGGCCAAAGGCAGGCGCCAAACCGCTGCGCCACCCAGGGATCCCGAGGGCAGATCTTTTTAAACGTAGCTATGTGTTTTGTGGCTGTTGCATCTGATGGAGTATAAAAATCGATGTACAATGTTATGCTTATAATTTCATAAGTGCTAGAAGGATCATCCCAATCAGGGAAAGCTGCAAAGAAAAAGTTAGTGGGACACATAGATAATTGCTTTTGGTCACTGGTGGGTGGGTTGAAATTAAAAATTTTTGAGTATTTAAAACTAAAATTCCTGTAACTGAAGATATTTACTTTATTTTTTGCCTATTGGAACCTCTGGATAAAAGGAAACAACATGAAAAGAGAGGCACTCTTTTACAAAGCAGATTGTAGATGCTAATGAGCTTTTGTCACATCAGATGTCTGATTTGTAAAGGCTGATGATTTTCCAAAGTGATATGCATTTTTTAAAGGTTTCGTTTATTTATTCATGAGAGAGAGAGAGAGAGAGAGAGAGAGGCAGAGACATAGGCAGAGAAGCAGGCTCCTCACAGGCAGCCCAATGTGGGACTTGATCCCCAAACTGGGATCACACCCTGAACCAAAGGCAGACGCTCAACTGCTGAGCCACCCAGGCGTCCCTGATAATGCATATTTTTGAGTGGTTCTGTTTGGATTCTAAGCCTGATATAATAATAAGGGTCTAAGAAAGGCTTGCTTGTCTGACTTGGAACATAGCAGTTTGGCCTTACAGCATCTCAGCTTTGCTATTGGCTCTTTTGGGATGCTATTTACTGACTCCAACCTGAAACCTGATACTTCTGGCTTGAGCTATTTCAACCTCAGGCCAGCTTTGCCAAAGTAGAATCTGACAAAGTTGCTCTGCTTAAAAACAAAACCCAGGCTCTGGGACAGTTGCCGATTCAGGACATCACTCTGTGGACTAAATCGCAGACACATCTTGGATGCTGGGTGGACCATCTGGGTCATAAACACCCAGAGAAAATGTCTTATTTCTGATGGGACGATCTGAAATTGAACTCCTGCATTAGCAGCATAAATCTGACACTGAGACTGGACTGTGGTCTTAATTTACAATTACTACAAAAGCTGCAAATTGGGAGAAGGGCACATCACAGGGAGTGTGACCCCGTACTCAAGACTGACAGATGAAACCCCGCACTGCGTCTCAGGCCTATTTCACTGCTGTTAACTTGTTTTGGCTTTACAGATTAGTTACATTTTGCAACAGTGATCTGATAGCCTGACTCTGCATTCCTCACCTTTCTTTTGGTACATACACCTTCGTAAGGCAGTTCATTTATTAAATGCAGCTGTCCCTAGAAAGGGATTGATGTTTTCTAGGCTTCTCCTTAGATAAATGATCAGGACAAAGAAAGGATGGGAGGTTTTATAAACTCATGAAAAAGAATTTTTTTAATTCAAAATTTTATTCTGGACAAGTCTGAATATGATGTCTTTCTGGTTCTTTTTAGTTAAATCATATAAAAATAATTTTGTGAAAATGCTTTTGTGTCTCTTGCATGCAGCCCTTCCAAATGAAAGTCTAGATGAGAATAGGGGATGATTGAAAAAAAAGTTATTATTGCTGAAAAGGACACACATAGTTTGTAATAATGGAAGAAAAAAAAATCCCAGGACCTGGGGTGTGGGGTGGGGGAAGGGCATAATGTTTTTATGTCTGTTTTTCAGCAATGTTCCTGCAAGCTTTGCCGTCTTCCTTTTTTTTTTTTTTTAATTAATTTTTATTGGTGTTCAATTTACCAACATACAGAAAAACACCCGGTGCTCATCCCGTCAAATGTCCACCTCAGTGCCCGTCACCCATTCCCCTCCAACACCCACTCTCCTCCCCTTCCACCACCCCTAGTTCGTTTCCCCGAGTTAGGAGTCTTTATGTTCTGTCTCCCTTCCTGATATTTCCCAACATTTCTTTTCCCTTCCTTTATATTCCCTTTCACTATTATTTATATTCCCCAAATGAATGAGAACATACACTGTTTGTCCTTCTCCGATTGACTTATTTCACTCAGCATAATACCCTCCAGTTCCATCCACGTTGAAGCAAATGGTGGGTATTTGTCGTTTCTAATTCTTTGCCGTCTTCCTAAGGAAAAACTCACTGTGTGCCTTTTCAAGCTGTGAGCCCTTTGAATTCTAACTTCTTGTGGATCCTAGCTTCAAACTTGACCAGCACCGACCATGAGATGGCAGGGGGGTGATCCCAATACCAGCACTTTCCTGCAAAATACCTGCCAATGTTCAGGTTGAACTGATGTTATAGACACATAAAACTGTAACTGGCTGCCTCAGGTAGTCCCTCTGAAACCATGGACTGAACTGCATGATTTGGACTAGACTGAGAACCTAGAGTGGGAGGCCCCACAGTGGAAGGCCATGTTGGGAGCTCTGTTGATCTGTCCTGCCTGGTATGTCTGCTTAGCATACCCCAAGAGTTGAAAATTCTTTGTTTCCATGCATACCACATGCATCCTCTAGAATTGTGTTTCTTGTTTGTGTGCCCTTACCTATCATAAAATTGACTCAGCCCTGGAAGGCTTTCAGGTCAGCTTTAATTTATTGGCTATGCCTGAATTGATGCCTTGGTCCAAGTTAAAAAAAAAATTAAAACAAACTTAAGGATGAAACCATTTGGCTTTCTCAGATCTGTATAGTTAATGGGATTTGTTTTCACTGGTTAAATAAAGGACCTCTAAATTTAGGGCATAATTGAGATCAATATTGCAGGTTGCTTTTAAGGGCCTACTGATAATAGTTTTGCTCTAAAGGTGCCTTGGCAAAAAGCCTTCTTATTCTTAGAAAGTCCTGCTTACAAGGTTGGCCTTTGGCTAGGTGTCTGAAAACTGTGTTTTGGAAGGGTTCCCACCATTTGCAGGGCTGATAAGAGTGACTCACTGTTCCTAAACTGTGCAACCAGTCTGGTTTATGCTATATACCTGCTTTCCTCCTGGAGTCTGGAATTTTGTTACATGGGAGGCAGGGTGCCTACGTGACCAGCCCCTGATAAAAACCTTGGGCACAGAGTCTCTAATGAGCTTCCCTGCTAGACAACATTTCACAGATGTTGTCCCAGCTGGTTGATGTGGGAAATAAGCATGTCCTGTGTGACTGTACTGGGAGAAGACCCTTGGAAACTTGTGCATGGTTTCTTCTAGACTTCAGCCCATTGTGCCTTTTCCATTTGCTGACTTTGTTTTGTATTCTTGCACTGTAATAAAGCTTAGCTGTGAGTACAACTAACCACATGTTGAGTGTTTTCTGTTCTCCTAGTGGTGGGTGGTTTTGGGTTCCCCTACCTACCTACACAGGATTGAACTATGATGTTGTAGCTGCACAGCTCTAATGAAAACTATGCATGACAAAGGGAACTCTGCTCACTGGGCACAGACAGGTGTGAGTTGTGGTGCTTGCTCTAAGAATGCCTCCCAAATGATATGTTTTCATTGAGTCATGACATTAGTCAGTAGGCTAGCAGTGTAGTCTCGGACATGATGTAATTGGATGATCAGGTCTCAGGCTTTGTGGGACCATACATTATGCAGAAAATTGCACAAGACCCATACCCTCTGTTCATAACCTATGTGGACGCCTATGGAAAAGGACTGCTGGAGGATAAACATACATGGAATCAACAAACTGATTTGACCTGAACTTCTCAAGTAGGGATTATAGCCACCTGGATACACTGTCACACGGGGCATGACAATCCATCTACAAGTGAGGGCTGGGCCTAAAAATAAACTCCAGTGATTCTAACACCCAAGACCAAGGAAGCCTAGCACCCAAGCTCAAACTGCTAAACGACACACTCAAGTAGCCAGTGGAACTCATGGACACATAATCTGTGGCACTGGTCTTGGCAAATGGACTATGTAATTAACCCTCTCTTCTTTTTTTCCCTTCTATGTATGCCTCCTGGAGAACTGGGGTACTAGGATTTGTGAATAGCAAAGAAGAGCCAGGGGATGGAAGAGTCTTACTTAGTGTCTGTTTTCTTTTGCTGCCAAGCTAAGCTTGCAGGATTTGGGATGTTATTGGATGATGATAATGATCATGGATATGACATGAAAACTCTAAAGTGCACCTAATCTGGACCAGAAGATGGGAGATACTCTAAGGTGTTAAATGGTGGACAACGAAGAAACTGATGAGCTACCTAGAAATGAACCTGGGCGTGTAGTGTGAGTAGGATGTGGGGAGCACTGGGTGACATTATTGCTGTGGGGACTAATACTGAGCAACTATCATGGCTGCAAGGGAGGGTTAGGGTTGGCGAGGGACAGACTCCCTCAGTTCTAGTCTACAGAGTATCTGGCCAATTCAATGCTGACTGTCACTGCCACCCTCAACTTGACCAATGGCCAATGGGGAATCTTAATCTGAGAACTTTCGGACACCTCCGAGTAGCTGCTGACCTCAGGAGGTAACGACCTGTCCTCAAGACAACAGAACAAGATCAGCTTCCTGGACTACTTCATGATTTCCATTAGTCTCCTCCTATTTACATACTATTGTACCTACTTTATATTTAACTCTTTGTTGAATCTACATGGCCTGTTAGGATATCTGACGGGGTGGCCTATATTGTAGAGTTCTTGGTTGGTGATGTGAAAGGATAGGGGGTAGAATTGTATGGAAACCGCTCTGTCCAAGTGTCCTTTCAAATATCCATATACACAAGGCCACAGACAAGGCTTACTCTCACTTCAGTTAAATTTTAGTAAAGTCCCCGTCATCCTCTTAGAATCTGTCAAAGAATAAGAAGAATGGCAGGCTTGTGAGGAACACAGCCATTTTTTACCTACCTCTTTATCTTCCCTGGAGGCAATGAGACAATTTCTCATTGCCTTCCAGGTTCTAGTAAGGCATAAGGGTTTCTGCCTCAAAATTCTCCTCTTCCCCTTACTTTAAGGTACAGATGGATGCTATAATACTCCAAACTGCTGTGTATGAAATTGGATCCTCAGAAACAGAGCTCCCCATTGCTTATGTTGCGTTGTTATCTGACCTCTTTTGTTTTGGTGGTGTCTGGTGGGGCAAGGGACATAGGGAGCTGGCACCTTAGCTGGTCTTACTATTGCTGTCTGTGTAAGAAATAAACTGCCTCATCTAAAAAGGGTTCATTGTTTCTTTACCAGCTAAATCTCTCAGCCTTGCTTGACAGCAATCATGACAAATGCTCTGTACCCACTTATATGCACTTGTGTGAGAAAAGGTCCAAGGCCTATATGTATGGCTTCTTTCCGCCTCCCATCTCAGTTTAAACACTAGTTAGATTGAGTAATTATGTCAAAAAAGTGATCAGATTTAGTTTTGGTTTTTATTGTTACAAAAATTTTTTGTGTTTAAAAGTAAGGCATGCTCATGATGACTTTTCAACAGACTAATTCTAGGCCCCAAGTTTTGAAGCTGCTCACCAGTTCCTGTCTGGAGAATAATCTGGGACATCTTAGTGTTTAATTTTTCTTTTTTGGCAGTGTGTGTGCTGTTTTATTGTTGTTCTTAAGTCTTGTTTTTTCATTCATTAACCAGTGAGCAGCTTCTAAGTGGAGGATAGATTGATTCCATTTCCTAGGTTTAGTTAAGAAAACACAGGCCTCACTTGATTCTCTTGGAAGGAGATTACAAATGCCTTCTTTAATAACATACACTGTTGGGGCCTGAGTGGTACAGCCAGTTACCTGTCAGACTCTTGATTTTGGTTCAGGTCATGATCTCAGGATCCCTCATCGGGATCTGAGCTCAGTAGGGAGTGTGCTGGAGCTTTTCTTTCTCTCCCTCTTCTCCTCCCTGTGCAATCTTTAGAAATAATAATAATAACATACACTATTTTTTTGAAATTTGCCTTTTCTCTCCATCTTTGAATAGGTATTTGATGAAACTCATGAAAGTGAGTGGAACCTGACTTGTCCCCTTTTTCTAGGATGCAGTGCAGAAGTGATTGTGACTTTCAAGGTAATTTGTTTGCTATTTCCTTATTTCTTTGTTTGCTATTTCCGTATTTCTTTGAAGTGAATTTCTAACTTTGTAAATTGATAATGAAGAAAAATATTAACCTTTTGAAAGGTTATTCATTTGGTACATTCATTTGGTACACAAATGAATTTTTTAAGTGTTATTTATTTAAATAATCTCTACACCCATCATGGGGCTCAAACTCATGACCCTGAGATCAAGAGTCAGTCGTATGTTCTTCTGACTGAGCCAGTCAGGTGCCCCAAATGAACTGACTTTTTAATTTATTTTTATTTTTATATATGATAGTCACGCAAAGAGAGAGAGAGAGAGAGAGAGAGAGAGGCAGAGACACAGGCAGAGGGAGAAGCAGGCTCCATGCACCGGGAGCCCGATGTGGGATTCCATCCCAGGTCTCCAGGATCGTGCCCTGGGCCAAAGGCAGGCGCCAAACCTCTGAACTGACTTTTCAATTTAAAAAGTTTTTCCTTGTCAAAAGAAAAGTAGATGTAGCAACCATTCTATAGTTCCCAAATGTATGTATTTGTATATTAATTAAAATTCTGTGAGCACACACAAGGAACTAGTAATAGAGGTGAGGGAATTGATTGGTGAAGCTAGAGTAGGAACAGGGTATATGTAACAAGACTATAGAGTTCAGAGGAAACAACCAGATTGGACAATGTCTATGTATATCATTTTATAGTTTAAGTTTTTTCAAATGGAAATTGTAACTCACAGTGTTGCAGCCACCTGCCCCTTGTTCTTATGTAAGAGTCTAACATCCACAGAGTTTAGGCAGAAGGAAAAGTCTATAGGGTGGGAGGACTTTGCTGTCTAAAGTTGGTGCTTCAAAGGAACCACTTCTACCCCCACAGTCCATAAGCAAGGGGCCACTCCTGACCTTGCCTCTCTGACCTTGTCACCTACCATTCTTCCCTTTCCTCACTCTGCCCTAGTCCTCATGATCAAGCTATTCTTGGATCTGCAATTCAGGGCAATGTATTTCTAAGTTTTATCTATGGACCAAAGATCAAAGTATTCAGTTAAGGCCCAGGTTCACATTATGTTACTATTTCAGTGTGGCCAGACTTATTTTGCTCCCTGTAAAATCTAGCTAACGAGTTTTCTTACCAATAGCTTCATGACTACTTGCTCATTCAGGACACATGGTCCCCCTTTTACCATCAACATTCATCTCTGTCAACCAAATCAGTTGGAAGAAGACCATTTGAGGGTTGTGGAAATTCAAGGTCTTTGGGATTGGGCACTAGTCAGAGGTCACACTGAAGAGAGCACTAAACACATCCCAGACATGTGAGGGCTGATCCTGGTAGTATTAGGAGCAGGCAGCCTAAGGCTGTGGCTCATGTAGTAATGAGCCACAGAAAAGTTTATGGAGACAGTGATTAGTCCAGTGTTGTTGTTCATCTATAAAACTCCATTTTTAAGACACAGTGGCGAGGCTAGGGTTTTGAATCTTACTTCTTCCCTAGTTTATCATTCTCCAGTTGCTGGCTACTATTTATTGAGCACTTACTAGGTTTCAGGCACTGTGCTAAGCACTCAACTGGCCCTGTCCTTTTTTTATTTTTTATTTTTTATTTTTTATTTATTTTTTTTAACTGGCCCTGTCCTATTAAATCATCACAAGCTGCTATTCTATAGAGAAGAAAACTGAGGCTCATGGAAGGGCTGTATGATCAAGTTTCCACAGTTCACAAGGAGTAGAACTGGGATGTGAACCCAGGTCTGTCTGACATCAGGTCTGTTATTTTAACCAGTCTGTTCTATTAGAAACTACAGAGGAACCCCAGAGGAGCTCATAATCTGATAGGGAATTCAAGGGAGGCCTAAGTTAAGGCATAAGTATGAGGCATGGCCTCCATTTGATTCATGTTGGCACTTATTGTTTGGAGCAGGCCTACCGCAAGAGCTAAAAACTATGGGTTGAAAAGAAATGATACACGTTGGTATCAGCATTCTGAGGGCTTGGTATGTTTACCTCAGTGACTTTGGTGGATGTATTGTGATGCAGAAGCAGCAGGGGAAGCTGGTACACCAAGGTCACTGGTGAGATTCTAGAAATATTCTTCAGCTGTACTGACACAGGTTTCACCCTTCTGTAGATTTCACTGCTGCTCTTTTGTTGCCCTCTCTTAGGAAGTGTTTATGAGCCTGAGAACCTAGGATCAATGTACAGGCAGCCCCATTGCAGTCAGCCTGGTTGCTGCAATTCTCTCGCCTCCATGTGTCTGTCCCTGCTGTGCCTGGATGTCTCCTTCCTGCCTTCCCAGTGTATTACAATTCTTCTATCTCACAATGAACACACACAATGCTTCTGTTTCTTAAAAACACCCTAAGTCATTTTCAAAAATAAAAACAGCACTCTCACCTTCAGTTTTAGAGGCAAATAGACCTGGGTTCACTCCTGGATTTTTCTGCTTCCTATCAGGAAACTTGCCAAGTTTATTTATCTCCCCTAAGACTCAGTTACTGCTCTCAATAAAGGGGTATCTAACATAGTAAAGGTGATATGAAATTAAATTATGTGTGTAAACCACTTAGGTCATTACCTGCCATATAGTTATTCCTTAATATATGTCACTTCCTTCCCTTTTCACTACTCATCCTGGAATGAGATAATCCTCTCTTTTACATCTGTTAAAACTTCACATATTTCATTTTCTACCTGCAACATGGTATTTCTGTAGTCTTATTTTCCCCTTAAGACTACGGTGTCCTTAAGAAGAAAGGGTTGCTCTCGAATGCATGACCCATTCCCCACTCCCCTACATCCACCTCCCTCACCCGCCATTTACACAAAGTTCTTTGTACACACTGTGTTCTTGTGAAAGACTTATTGAAAACATGGTTAAAATAAAAGGAAGAAAAAAATGAAAAGATACGAGACAGTTGCATTAAAAAATTGATTGAAAGCAGGGATCCCTGGGTGAAAGCATAAAAATGATTTAGAAAGAGTTTTTAAAAGATTCCTAATTAATATATCCTCTCTCCCAAATTTCAATGATAAAATATAGTATATACCTTTTTTTTTTAAGAAAATAAAAAATTCTGCAGAATGGATCTGGCTGAATTTCAGTGATTGGTATGTATTTGTTCCTTTTCTCCCCCTACCAAAATCTTCATAGATACTTGCCTCTTCTAATTTGGTTACCTGGCAAGGAAGTTTCCAAATACCTCAACTTTCATCTTAATTATCACCTACAAAGAGGAAATCAGAATTCTGTTCAACTGGCTAGGCTGCAGAATTGTAGAAAAACCCTAATTCATTTATGAGCCAGAAAATCCTGTCTAATATCTGCCACCTAGTGTGGGTTTTGTAAAATTACGCATATTGGACACTTTTTTTAGATTTTATTTATTTATTCATGAGAGACACACAGAGAGAGAAACAGAGACAAAGGCAGAGGGAGTAGCAGGCTCCACACAGGGAGCGCAATGTGGGACTCGATCTCTGGACCGCAGGATTATGACGTGAGCTGAAGGTAGATAGATGCTCAACTGCAGAGCCACCCAGGCGTCCCATTTTTGGACACATTAATCCCATGGTTATCAGTTCCCTCATGGACACAGGATTTGAATTTTTTATTTTTTATTTTTATTTTTTAAATTTTTATTTATTTATGATAGTCACAGAGAGAGAGAGAGAGAGAGAGAGAGAGAGGCAGAGACACAGGCAGAGGGAGAAGCGGGCTCCATGCACCGGGAGCCCGATGTGGGATTCGATCCCGGGTCTCCAGGATCGCGCCCTGGGCCAAAGGCAGGTGCCAAACTGCTGCGCCACCCAGGGATCCCCGGATTTGAAATTTTTAAATTACCAAACAAAATGATTAATAGTAGCATTAAATTTGGTTTCCCATTTGATTTTAATCTTAGTTATATATATATAGAGATAGAGACAGAGACAGAGATGCTGGATAGATATATTGATATGCAAAGTAGAGCTTTTGATCAGCATGGCAAGGTGGTACAGGAAGCCTTTAAACATTAAAATTATCTAATAATGAATTTTTATAATTGGTAATAAAAGCGAGGAAATAAATTCCCTCTGTTTCTTTATTGAGAAATATCATTCCTACTAGGAAAGAGTGAGTAGAAAAGTATCAGTTGTTGAGTACATTCTGTTGTTCCAGGCTCTTTATCTACTTTAATTTTATTTAAACCTCATCTTTTGGTCTTTGAGTTAAAATATTATAATACCTGGGGCACCTGGGTGGCTCAGTCAGTTAAGCATCCGACTCCTGGTTTCAGCTCAGGGTGGTGGGATTCAGCGCAGAGTCTACTTGAGAGTCTGTCTCTCCCTCTGCGCCTTCTGCCCCTGCTCATGCACTCTCTCTGTCTTTCTCTTCAAAATAAATATGTAAATCCTTAAAAAATGTTACATGTCCATTTTACATAAAAGAAAATTGAGACCTAGAAAGTTAAGTAATTGGCTGTATATCACAGCTGGTTAACAAAAGCACTAGGATTTGTAACCATGTGTGTCAACTCCAAAACTCATACTTTTTCCATACTGCCGTTGCACTAGAAATGCCAAAAATAGTGTAAAAACCTCCATTCTATAGTGGTAATCCTCTTTCATTTCTGAGATTGGTAATTCCTGTGTTTTTTCTTTTTCAATCTTGATATGTTTATCAGTTTTTTAAAATTTTTTCAAAGAACTACCTTTTGGTTATATTATCTGTATTTTTCGGTTTTCAATTTTCTTTCTGCTCTTATTTTTCCTTTTCTTCTGATTGGTTCGAAATTATTTTGTTCTTTTTCTTTTTTTTTTTTTTTTAAGAATTTCAGGTCTTTCTTTCTTTCTTTCTTTTTTTTTTTTTAAAGATTTTATTTATTTATTCATGACAGACACAGAGAGAGAGAGAGAGGCAGAGACACAGGCAGAGGGAGAAGCAGGCTCCATCCAGGGAGCCTGATGTAGGACTCGATCCCGGGTCTCCAGGATCATGCTCTGGGCCAAAAGCAGCACTAAACCACTGACACCCAGGCTGCCTCTGCAATTTGCATTCTGCAAATTTTGTCATATATTTTCATTTTCATTTATTTTAAAATACTTTCCAGTTTCATTCAAATTTCATTTTCATTCAAATTAAAATCTTAACTTGAGATTTCTTCTTTGATACATGAATTATTTAGAACTATGTTGTTTAGGGCAGCCCGGGTGGCCTAGTGGTTTTTAGTGCCACCTTCAGCCCAGGGTGTGATCTTGGAGACCCGGGATCAAGTCCCGCGTCAGGCCCCCCTGCATGGAGCCTACTTTTCCCTCTGCCTGTGTCTCTGCCTCTCTCTCTCTGTGTGTCTCTTATGAATAACTAAATAAAATCTTAAAAAAAAAGTATCTTGTTTAATATACAAGTGTTTAGAGAATTTTCTGTTTTCTGTTACCAATTTCAAGTTTAATTCCATTATGGTTAGAGAACATACTTTGAATGATTCGAACTCCTTCACATTTATTAAGATTTAGGAGCAGGGAAGGTGTGGGGGAAATTTTATTAAGATTTATTTTATCACACACATGCACACAAATTTGTTTGATCACAAATCTTATGTCTTGATGGATGTTTCACTTACACATGAAAGTACTCTGCTGTTGATGGCTAGAGTATTCTATAAACATCAATTAAATCCAGTTTAATAGTGTTCAGTTCTTCAGTATCCTTGCTGAACAACTGTTTACTGGTTCTATCAATTAATAAGATAGGAATGGTGACATTTCCAACTATAGTTGTTTATTTTTCTATTTTTTCCTTTCAGTTTTGTCATTTTTTACTTCATATATTTTGAAGCTCTGTTGTTAGGTATACCCACACTTTGGGTTGTCATGTCTTCTTATTGAATTGAGTCTTTTATGACTATGTAATGTTCCTCAGTGGGGCCCAACACCTGAAACGGCTCCTAATGATTCCCACCTCCTGTTGCTGGCACACTTATATAATTCCCTCCCCTTTGAATATTGGCTGGACCTGTGATTCACTTCTAATGAACAGAGTATGGCAGAAATGATGGGCCATCACTTCCAAGATTAGTTTTTTTTGTTTTTTAAAGATTTTATTTATTCATGAGAGGCACAGAGAGAGAGAGAGAGAGGCAGAGACACAGGCAGAGGGAGAAGCAGGCTCCATGCAGGGAGCCTGACATGAGACTCGATCCTGGGTCTCCAGGATCACACCCTGGGCTGAAGGTGGCTCTAAACCGCTGAGCCACCTGGGCTGCCCCCAAGATTAGTTTTATAAAATATTGGTACTTTTTCTTGCTTGCACTTTCTCTCTGGGTTTTTTGTTTTTGTTTTGTGATGCATTTTTGTGAGCACCCTTATGGAAAGGCCCATATGGCAAGGAGTTGAGAGTGTCTGGCCTCTGGCAGACAGCCAGTGAGGAACTGAGGCCTGGGAACAAGGGAATCCTGCCAACAACATCATGAGTGAGTTCGGAAGCAGGTCCTTCTTTGGTTAATGCTTCAAGTGAGGGGATCCCTGGGTGGCTCAGTGGTTTAGCACCTGCCTTTGGCCCAGGGCATGATCCTGGAGTCCCAGGATTGAGTCCTGCATCGGACTCCCGGCATGGAGCCTGCTTGTCCCTCTGCCTATGTCTCTGCCTCTCTCTCTCTCTCTCTCTCTGTCTCTCATGAATAAATAAATAAAATCTTAAAAAAAAAAAAAAAGCTTCAAGTGAGATCACAGCCCTAGTTGCCTTTTGCAACAGCCTTGTGAGAGACCCTAAAGCACAGAATTTAGCTAATCCATACTGAGATTCCCGACCAACAGAAATTGTGGGTTAATAAATGTGTATTGTTTTAAGCCAATAATTTTGGAAGCAATTTGGTACAAAGCAAGAGGTAACTAATGTACCCACTTGGTAATTTTCTTTGTTCTGAAGTCTAGTTTTGACATGAATATAGCTATTTCAGCTTCCTTTAGTATTAGTATTTACATTTTTTCCACCCTTTAAATTTTAACATACCTGTATCATTATATTTGAAATGACTTTCCAATAGACAGTGTATAGTTGGGTCATGCTTATTTATTTACTTATTTATTACATTAAAAATTTTTTAAAAAGATTTTATTTATTTATTCATGAGAGAGAGAGAAAGAGAAAGAGAGAGGCAGAGACGCAGGCAGAGGGAGAAGCAGGCTCCATGCAGGGAGCCCAATGTGGGACTCTGTGGGTCTGCAGGATCAGGCCCTGGACTGAAGGCGGCGCTAAACCGCTGCGCCACCCGGGCTGCCCACATTTTTAAAATTTAAATTCAATTTGCCAACATATAACACCCAGTGCTCATCCCATCAAGTTGAGTCATTTTTTTAAAAAAAGATTTTATTTATTTATTCATAAGAGACACAAGAAGGCAGAGAGAGATACAGGAGAGGGAGAAGCAGGCTCCATGCTGGAAGCCCCATGTGGGACTCCATCCTGGGACTCCCGGATCATGCCTTGAGCCAAAGGCAGACACTCAATCACTGAGCCACTCAGATGTCCCTGGGTCATGTTTTTAAATCCATTATGACAGTCTGTATCTTTTAGTTGATATGTTGGTAGCACTTAGAGTCATATGATTATTGATATTTAAATTTCAACTCTTTATCAGTTTATTATTTGTTTTCTGTTTATTTTCTTTGTTTTTTATTCAACTCTCATCCCTTTCCTACTATCATTTGAAAAATGAGAAGTTTTTGGTATTCCATTTTAATTTACTGATTGCATTTTTAGCTATATCTTTTTGTACAGTTCTATAGAGTAGTTGCTCCAGAGACTATGATGTATATATTTTTCAGTTTCCTTAGAATCAGTATTTTATCATTGCAAATGGACTCACCATTTACATTCTTTTACCTTTCCTCTTTTATGTTATGGTTATCTCATATATTACATCTATATATATTGAAAACTCATTAAGACAATGTTTTAATTATTGCTTTCAACCACCAAATATGTATTTATTTATTTAGTTAGTTTTTAAAGATTTTATTTATTTATGAGAGACACAGAGAGAGAGGCAGAGATATAGGCAGAGACATAGGCAGAGAGAGAAGAGGGCTCCATGCAGAGAGCCCAATGAGGGACTGGATCCTGGGACTCCAGGATCATGCCCTGAGCCAAAGGCAGACACTCAACCACTTGAGCCACCCAGATGCCCCCCAAACATGTTTTATAATTACTTTGTTTTTTAAAAGATTTTTAATTTTTTTATTCATGAGAGACAGAGAGAGAGAGAGAGAGAGAGAGGCAGAGACACAGGCAAAGGGAGAAGCAAGCTTTATGCAGGGAGCCTGACATGGGACTCAATCCTGGGTCTCCAGGATCACACCTTGGGCTGAAGGTGGCACCAAACCGCTGAGCCACCCGGGCTGCCCTATAATTATTTTTAAATATTTTATTTATTTATTTATTTATTTATTTATTTATTTATTTATTTATTTGAGAGAGTAACTCAGTCAGCATCTCTGACTGGCAGAGAAGGGCAGAAGAAAAGGGAGAAGTAGGCTCCCCACTGAGCAGAGAGCCCAACATGGGGCTCAATCCCAGGACCCTGAGATCATGAACTGAGCCAAAAGCAGATGCTTAACTAACTGTGCCACTCAGGTGCTTCCACCAGACATATTTTAAAAAAATTAAGAAGAAAGTAATAATATATTCTATTTACACTTATGTTATTTTTCCTTTATTTCTGATGTTCCCAGTTCCCATTTGATATTATTTTCCTTATGTCTGAACTTCCTTCAGAAATTTTTTAGAACAGAGATGCCTTCTTGATGGCTCACTTGCTTAAGCATCTGATTTAAGATTTCAGCTCAGGTCATGATCTCAGGGTGGTGGGATTGAGTCCTGTGTCTGCTCTGCCCTGGGCATGGAGCCTGCTTAATATTCTCTCTCCCTGTCCCTCTGCCACCCCCTCCCTCACACAAGCTCATTTTTTATCTCTAAAACGAAAGAAAGAAAAAGAAAGAAAGGAAAGAAAGAAATTTTCAGAGCTTTTTTTTGTTTTGTTTTGTTTTTTTGTTTTTTTGTGCAACAAATTCTTTTAGTTTCCTTTATCTGAGTAAGTCTGTGTTTCATCTCTATTCCTGAAGGATGTTTTCACTTGATACAGAATTCTGAGTTGACACATCTGTTTTCTTTTTTTTTTCTTCCTGGCACTTTAAAAATCTTATACTTCCTTCTGCCTCCAGAGTCGTTTGAATCTTTGTTTATCTGTTAGCAATGCATTATTATTAGTCTCTGACTATTTTCAAGATTGTCTTTAGTTTTCAACAATTAGATTGTAATGTATTTGAATTCATATTCATTTCTTTTTTTAATTTTTTAAATTTATTATTTATGATAGTCACAGAGAGAGAGGGAGAGAGAGGCAGAGACACAGGCAGAGGGAGAAGCAGGCTCCATGCACCGGGAACCTGACGTGGGATTCGATCCCCGGTCTCCAGGATCGCGCCCTGGGCCAAAGACAGGCGCTAAACTGCTGCGCCACCCAGGGATCCCCATATTCATTTCTATTTTCCTGTTTAGGGTTTGCTCATCTTGTTGAATCTGTAGGTTCTTGTCTTTTGCCAAATTTGGTAAATTGTATATAGTAGTGCAGTTTTTATCTTCTTTTTCTAAAACCCAATGATGTGAATGTTAGTCCTTTTGGTACTGTTCATGGCCCATGTACTGTAATGTATTTTCGTTTGTTTAGTTATTGTATTTTCAGTTTTCAAAAATTTTTTAACATTTTACCTAATTTGTTTAAAGGATGGTACTATCTTCTAGTATATATAGTTTTTTTCTTTCAGTAACTAGGTTTGAAATGCCAGTTTCTCTTTTTCCTTATGTCTTATGACCCATTTCCACTACCCAAGTTGGGCGGATGCATAATTGTCTGCCAGCCGTAGCTGGTGTTAGCTATGGCAAAGTACGTGCTAAAGTGAAATATCAAATACTAAATAATTTACCCCAAGCTTCCCCTGATTTCTGTAAATTTTCACCTCTTCTGAAATGTATACTCAGACATGTTTCTTCCGAAAGTTTATTTTTTTAAAGATTTTATTTATTTATTCACGAGACACACACAGAGAGGCAGAAACTTGGGCAGAGGGAGAAGCAGGCCCCATGCAGGGAACCTGACGCAGGACTTGATCACGCCCTGAGCCTAAGGCAGACACTCAACCATTGAGCCACCTGGGTGCCCCTCTTCTGAAAGTTTAAATCTCTCTTCTGACATGTTTAAATATAGGTATTTCATTAGGGCAGTTTAAACTTTGGGGGGGAATGTTTCAGTTTTACTTCAAATTTCATTATATGTTATCAGGAGCCTTAATTCTCATTCTTGAAATAAATTATAACTCTTTTACATTTGAATTTTGGGGCTTTTGCTCTCTGATTATGAGGGTGACTGGGAAATGATAGCTTTTCAAGAGAACCTGCTAAAAGTATCCTCTTCATCTTTTTTTTTCTTTTTTATTGAGATATAAGTGACATATTGTGTAAGTTTAAGGTGTATAATGTGTTGATTTCATAGTGGGTATATATTGCAATACGATTATCACTATAGCATTAGCTAACAGCTCCATTATGCAACATAATTATCTTTTTTTTCTTTGTGGTGAGAGCATTTAAGATCTAATCTTTTAGCAAGTATATGGCACAAAATTGTTAACTACAACCACAGTACTATGTATTAGACCCCCAGAACTTATTCAGCTTCAAATTGCAAGTTTGTGCCCTTTGACCAACATCTCCTCAATTTCATTGCCTTCTTCCCAAATCTTCCTCCCCAAATTTTTATTTGACACATGTTTATATCTTTTATTTCTTTGCTGGTAGTTTCTGCCTTTCCATTCAAGTTTGTTGGCAAACTTTTTAACAATAGCTGCTTTAGAGTCTTTGTCAGATAACTCCAACATCTGTATAATCTCAGTTTTGGCATATATTCATTGTCATTTCCTATGTAAATTGATATTTTCATGATTCTTTTTTTAAGATTTTATTTATTTACTCATGAGAGACACACAGAAAGAGAGAGAGAGAGAGAGAGAGAGGCAGAGACACAGGCAGAGGGAGAAGCAGGCTTCATGCAGGGAGCCTGACGCCGGACTCGATCCCAGGTCTCCAGGATCACGACCCGGGCGAAGGCGGAGCTAAACCGCTGAGCCACCCCGGCTACCCTTCATGATTCTTTATATGTCAAGTAAGTTTAGTTTGTATCCTCTACATTTTGAATGTAACATTGAAACTTTGTGTCTTATTTCAACTATATAGAGTATGTTGATATTTTTGTTTTAGTGGGCAATTAACCCAGTTTTGTTCAAACACAAGTTCTATCTAGTCTTCTATGGGTTATAGTTTCTCTCTCTTTTTTTAATGTTTAATTTAATTTAGTTTATATTTTTATTTTATTTAAGTAAGCTCTACATCCAAAGTGGGATTTGAACTCAGCTCCAAGATCCAGAGTTGCATGCTCTACCAGCTGAGCCAGCCAGGTGCCCCTGTGGGTTATAGTTTCTAGGCCATTTCCATTTTCAAAGTCTTTGCAGTGCAGTTTGGATTTGTCCTGCATGTGACCAGTATGAAGACTGTTATTTACTTTAGTTGTCAAAGATTTTGGCATGCTTTTGACATGCTAGGATCAGATCCATGCATATGCAGCTCAGGGGTGAGCTCAAGAGTTCAGACACACTTTTGGGGGGTCACTTTTCCAAAATCTTCCTCTTCTGTGATCTCTTCAGTATTTTTCAGTTGCCTAGGCTCTGCTGTGGTCTTCTCACCAGGAAGCAGGGCTTTATTTATCTTACTCTGCTGCATACTTTCTCTGAGCTATCCAGAATCAATTGCTGGCAAGAGAGGGGTGGGGGGCAATAGTGGTTTGCTTTACTCTATTAGGATCACATATCATCCAATCAGATAGCGTGTTTTTCCCTCTTTCAGAGTTTTAGGTGCTTGTTGCAACTTGTCATTATTAAGAGAGCTCTCTCCCTTTTCATCAGCTGAAACTAGAGGACCTTTAGAGCTATCTTTGTCCACATAGATGTGTCCCTCCTGGTTTTGCTGTGTTGAGACTAGGCTGCATGGGATACAATAGTAGGGGCTGGGAGGGGCAAGCGATGGCAGACTCAACTCAGTTCTCTGGTACTGATTTCTGTTCTTCCCTAATTCCTGCTATTATTTACTTTTCATAGTACTCAGACTATTCTACACATTCTATCTAGGTTTTCTAGTTGGATCAGTGGAAAAGACATAGTAGAGTGTACTTACTTACTCCTTGAATCTGAACTCATGGCGTCTTTTTTATACAAATAAACTTGATACAAATTTGTTGAATATTTATTACTTTGTGAAATGAGCATTAATTTAATACTTTTTCCCCTAAACCCAACACTACATCATTAAATGTGTGAAGCAGGGGGATCCCTGGGTGGCTTAGCAGTTTGGCACCTGCCTTTGGCCCAGGTTGCGATCCTGGGGTCCCTGGATCGAGTCCCACATCGGGCTCCTGGCATGGAGCCTGTTTCTCCTTCCTCCTGTGTCTCTGCCTCTCTCTCTCTCTCTCTCTCTCTCATAAATAAATAAATAAATAAATAAATAAATAAATATTTTTTAAAAATGTGAAGCATGAAACCACTGTATGAATTTCCATATCATAGAGTATAATGGAGATAAAAATTTTTCTAATTACCAATGTAATATATATGGAATTCAAAGATTTTGAAAAGTAAAAAAAAAAAAAGCACAATTTTTTTTTTCATTTTTATTTTTTAAGGATTGTATTTATTTGTTGAGAGAGAGAGTAAGCACAATGTGGGGAGTGGCAGAGGGAGAGGGACAAGCAGACTCCTCACTGAGCAGGGAGCTTGATATGGGGCTCGATCCCAGGACCCCTGGACCATAACCTAAGGCAACGGCCAACAGAAAAGTACAAATTTAAAATGAAACATAAATCTCTGTAATCTCAGTACATAAGAGGAACCATTGTTAAAATTTGGATATATGTGTTACTAAGATTTAGTTCTTTGTAAAGATATAAATTTTAAATAAGGGTAGAAATATAGATGTTGTTTTGTTACTTTTTCTTTAACATAACAATATATTGCCCAGTGTTTTCTTTGACAATAAATTTATACTATAGCAAGCTTTTTTTTTTTTTTTTTTTTTTTTTTTTTTAAAAAAAGACACATTTATTCAGCGTCATGATCAGACTATTACATTTAGCAATCAACAGCATGGGTGCAAAAAAAAAAATCTACATTAAAACCCTTTGTTGGAATGCTTTACACTTTCCACAGAACAGAAACTAAAATAACCTGTTATACAATTAGTCACAAATACAGTCCTCGAGTTTTTTGCCCATACACATGAGTATTGTCTAAAACATGTCTTCTTTGTAGCAGCTAGGCCCTGCCACCACTGTGCTTGGCTGAGTTCACAAATCTGTTGTAACCTGTAGCTTCCCTGTCACTTCTCTGGCTCTCCTCTCCTGCTAAGCTTTGTTTCCTGGCAGTAATTAAAACCTTCTGCCACTGCCATAGCTGCTGCTGCTGCTGGAACCGCCATAGCCACCTTGGTTTCGTGGTTTGGCAAAGTATTGGCCTCCACCACCATAGGGGCCAGAGCTTCTGCCTCCAAAATTTCCTCCTTTCATGGGTCCAAAATTTGAGGATTGATTGTTGTAATTGCCAAAATCGTTATAGCTTCCGCCACCTCCAAAGTTGCTTCCGTCGTTACCAAATCCGTTATAGCCATCCCCACTGCCACCGTATCCACCACCACCTCGACTGCCACCGAAGCCACCTCGACCACTGAAGTTCCCTCCACGACCAAAGTTGTCATTCCCACCAAAACCACCTCCACGACCACCACCAAAGTTTCCAGAACCACTTCGGCCTCTTTGGCTGGATGAAGCACTAGCCATCTCTTGCTTTGATAGGGCTTTCCTTACTTCACAGTTGTGGCCATTCACAGTATGGTATTTTTGAATGACAATCTTGTCTACAGAGTCGTGGTCGTCAAAGGTCACAAAAGCAAAACCTCTCTTTTTGCCACTGCCTCGGTCAGTCATGATCTCAATCACTTCAATTTTCCCATACTGTTCAAAATAATCTCTTAGATGATGTTCTTCAGTGTCTTCTTTAATGCCACCGACAAAAATCTTTTTCACAGTTAAGTGGGCACCGGGTCTTTGAGAATCCTCTCGGGAGACAGCCCTCTTTGGTTCCACGACTCTTCCGTCCACCTTGTGCGGCCGGGCGTTCATGGCCGCGTCCACCTGCTCCACGGTGGCGGACGTGACGAACCCAAAGCCTCTGGAGCGCTTGGTGTTGGGGTCTCTCATTACCACACAGTCCGTAAGCGTCCCCCGTTGCTCAAAATGGCTCCTCAGACTCTCATCGGTCGTTTCGAAGCTCAAACCTCCGATGAAGAGCTTCCGCAGCTGCTCGGGCTCTTTGGGAGACTCTGACTTAGACATGACGGCGGTGGGAGGGGAGACTTTAACGATGCTTACTCGGCGGCGTCCAGGGGCAGAAAAGTATAGCAAGCTTTTTAATGGCAGCATGGAATTCTATAATTTATTTAGCCAGAACAAAACTATGAATATTTAGTGTTTAAAAATTTTAGCTATTGGGGTACCTGGGTGGCTCAGTCAGTTAAGCGGCCAACTCTTGATTTCGGTTTATGTAATGATCTCTCAGGGTCCTGGGATCGAACCCCACATGGGGGGGGGGGTCTGCACTCAGCAGGGAGTCTGCTTGATAATTCCCTCTCTCCCTCTGCTCCTCCCTCCTCAAATAAATAAATCTTTAAAAAAATATGTAGCTATTAAAATAATGAGAGGATAAGGTCTCATACACATAAATGACTCTTACCTTGATTACTAGCAAAAAATGCCTAAAGTAGAATTGCTGGTTTGGAGGCAATGCACATTTTTAAGGATTTTGATACATATATCCAAGTGCTTTCTAGAAGAAGTTTGGAATGTAAATTGATATATATCTTATTAGGTGGGTTTTTCCCAGCTTTTTTATTTTTAAATTTTTATTTGTTTTTAAGATTTTTATTCATTTATTTGAGAGAGAGAGCGAGAGAGAGAGCACGTGCACGTGCATGAACAGAAGGGGCAGAAGGAGAGGGAGAGAGAATCTCAAGTAGACTCCCTACTGAGCCAGGAGGCTGATACGGACTCAATCTCAGGACCCATGAGATCATGACCTGAGCTAAAATAACCAGTTGGCTACTCAACTGACTGAGCCACTGAGAGGCCTGCCTCTCCCTTTTAAAAAAAATTAATTTTAGGGCAGCCCCCGTGGCACAGCGGTTTAGCGCCGCCTGCAGCCCAGGGCCTGATCCGTGGAGACCCGAGATCAAGTCCCACGTCGGGCTCTCTGCGTGGTGCCTGCTTCTGCCTCTGCCTGTGTCTCTGCCTCTGTGTGTCTCAATAAATACATAAAAAATCTTTAAAAAATAAAAATAAAAATTAATTTTAAACTTACAGAAAAGTTGCAAGACTAGAGCAAAGGACTCTTATATATCTTTTAGATTTACCTTTTTTGACATTTTGCTATATTTGCTGTATCTCTCCTCTCTCTTTCTCTACACACACACACACACACACACACACACATTTATACTTTTTCAACTATTTGAGGCTGGGTTGTGTATGTCATGTTTCCTCCCCCCTGAAAAATTTAGTGTATTTCTAAGAAAAAGAATATTCTCCTACATAAATACAGTATAATTCTCAAACTTAGGAAATTTAGCATTGGTAAAATACTTTAATTTTATCAATGCTCTACAGTTTTATCTGCTCTACAGTTTATATTCCAGTTTCTTTAATTGTCCAAATAATGTCCATTATAGCATTTATTTGTTTATTTATTTATCAGTCCAGGACCACATATTGTATTTAGTTGTCATATCTTTTCATCTTCCTTTGATTTGGAATACTTCTCTAGTCTTTCTTAGTCTTTTTTTTTTTTTTTTTTTTTTTAGTCTTTCTTAGTCTTTCATGACATTAGCATTTTTGTAGCATACAGCCTAGTGGTTTTATAGAATGTCTCTCAGTTTGAGCTTGTGATATTCTTCAATAGGATGCTATATCCAGGTCTAAAAAAGATAAATGAAGCTGAAATAGCATCAAACGTGGATATAGCTTTCATCAAGAGACATTCTTGTAATAAAAAATGGTGCTGACAAAGGATTACTCAATATGAAAATAACAAGGGATCAAGAGGACTAAACAATATAGCTGCTAGATAATTAATCCTCTTATCTTAAGTATAGCTAATGAAATTAGGTTGACAAAAATGGTTTCATCAGCAGTAGGGGCTCTTGCCTTTTCAATGGCATCACTGCGGTACTTTGTTCAGGCAAAGCCATACTACCTTATATACAACTATCACAGGCATCTTGGCAATTTAATGTATATCCATTTACTGAGTTAGTGGGTGAAAAGCATTACCTAGAGTCTGTGTCTTTAGTGTTATGGTTATTTTATTTTGTTGTTTGTTTGCTCTCTTTACTAACAGGAAGCTAGAATGAAAGAAAATACAAGATTTTTTTTTGAAGATTTTATTTTATTCATTCATGAGAGACCGAGAGGGAGAGGCAGAGACACAGGCAGAGGGAGAAGCAGGCTCCCTGTGGGGAGCCCAATTCGGGACTTGATCCTAGGACCCCCCTGGGATCACAACCTGAGCCAAAAGCAGACGCTCAACCACTGAGCCACCAAGGTATCCCAAATTTTCTGCATTCTATATGGAATCTGTAGCTAATCTTTCTTCATTTGATTTGTAGAGGAATACCTAATAGTTAAGAGGCTCACTAACATGAATTCCTCTCCAAGTCTGATCTAAATGAACGGCTTTACCAGACAAATTATGTCGTCTCTAGGAAGAATGAGTGGGGAAGCAGGCCAACTTGGGCAGTCTCAAAAGGGACAGTTGTTAGGGGGTGCCTGGGTGGCTCAGTTGGTTAAGCATCTGCCTTAAGCTTCAGGTCATGATCTCAGGGTCCTGGGATTGAGCCCTGTGTCAGGCTTCCTGCTCAACAGAGAGTCAGCTTCTCCCTCTCCCTCTGCCTGCCGCTCTGCCTACTTGTGCTCTCGCTCTCTTTCTCTCTTAAATAAATAAAATCTTTTTTTTTTTAAAATTTTTATTTATTTATGATAGTCACACACACACACAGAGAGTTAGAGAGAGAGAGAGGCAGAGACACAGGCAGAGGGAGAAGCAGGCTCCATGCACGGGGAGCCCGACGTGGGATTCGATCCTGGGTCTCCAGGATCGCGCCCTGGGCCAAAGGCAGGCGCCAAACCGCTGCGCCACCCAGGGATCCCTAAATAAATAAAATCTTAAAAAAAACCTTATTTGCAAACAGAAGAACTCATTATCTAGTTCACATGTGACCTTCTTTTATTTTTTTAAGATTTAAAAAAAACCTATTTATTTAGAGAGAGAGACAGGCAGAGGGAGAAGCAGGCGCCATGCAAGGAACCTGAAGTGGGACTCCATCCCAGGTCTCTAGGATCACAACCTGGGCTGCAGGTGGCAGCTAAACTGCTGCACCACCAGGGCTACCCCACATGTGACCTACTTGAAAGACCAGGAGAAGCTTAACTTTTGCCAAGCAAGAGATCAATGGAGATTTTTTGGCAAAAGATTTGGCAAACATGAAGAGGGGTGTAGGAAAATGGAAGAAATTGAAGTGTGAAGCGTCTGTCAGTCTCTTCTGCTATAAGTGTGCTTTGTTTCTTTGTGTGTCTGTGTGTGCTTTGTTTCCTTAGCAAAGGTTAGCTCATAGGCCATTGATAAATAGGCCTATGCCAGTATAATAATAGTGGGTTCAAGTGGAATTTTTCTCTGCATGTCAATATTTGGGAGCAATTAAGGAAAAAAATATATAATGTAGGAGGACCTTAAGAAAAAGTTGAAAATTCTACGGAAGCCCTCTTTTTGGTGAAAAAAGTGGCTGCATTAGTTATATTTTTAGAGATCCACTAAGAGATTCGAGATCCCCTCAGAGTGCCCACCACACACTTCAGGGGAATTTTAACTGCTCCAGTAGCATGATTGTTAGCACTTTGGATAGGTTCTAAGTGGTCAGTGCAATCCTATTTGCCCCCAAAGTCCTCAGTTGCACAGAATTTAAGATGGTTTTTGGAACGCATATTTGGAGTTACGTCTGAAACACCTGCAATTAGAAAGGCTACCTCTCAGTTTCTATTTTACTAAAACTCAGCAGACCCACTTTATCACCTCCCCCCCCCCAGGCGCCCCCACCCCAAGGCTATCCCTAGTGTCCACGAGGGCGGGATAGGCATACAGACCCTAGGAGCCACCATGCTCCAGGGAAGGGGTGGGAGAGGTAGAGGGAAGCCCGAGGGGCTTTGAGACCTGGGGTCAGCAGCAGGGAGAAGGTGAAACCCTAAGGCCCTGCGCTCTGGCTCAAGGCCGGGAGAAGGAGCAGGGCCTGCCCCCGCTGCTGCTCTGCCTTGGACTCACTGGTGTCCTGGAGCAGGGACGCTGGCGATGCCAGTTCCTCACATGTCAAACACCCAAGGGAGGGAAAGTCGCCTCAAGGAGGGACCTACTAGTAGTTTGGAGGAGTATCCCAAGAGTCGAGGGCTAAAGGAAATTTAGTCTTTTTTATGATATATGTTTATTCTCTCATATGGCATTCAAGGTTTTTGGTCACAGGAGACCCTTCACACTCTTGAAAACTGAGTATATCTGTCAATTAGATTTTAAATATTAGATTTTAAAACTAAAATTTTAAACACGGTAATACAGAAACCTACATTCCATTAGCCTTCACAACAGAAGTGAAATCACTCCTAATTGTAGCCTTAGAAAGTTCCCCAGGGAGTAAGAGTGAATAATGTGGGAAAGGCAAATAAAATCTTAGTTTTATTAAGAAAATATTTTTAGGTGAATCTGGCTCAGTCAGAAGACCATGTGACTCTTGATCTCAGAGTCCTGAATTTAAGCCCCACATTGAGTGTAGAGATTACTAAAAAAAAAAAAAAAAGAAAAAAAGAAAAAATAATAAATTAAAAAAAGACAGTAGAATAAAATGTTTTATAATCTTGCTGATTCCTGAGAAGCTTTGCTCTCAACTTTAAGAACCACTGCTTTAAAAAATTACAGCTTAGGAACAGGGCCTTCATCTCTTCGACAATGTAGGCCTGTGGAACCCAGAGCAGGATCTGCATGGTTGGAGGAATCTAGGAGGGACCTGTGCAATTTACAAGGAGTGCTCTGGGATGTTGTCTTTGTCACTTGTCACTATAACATTTGCCCTTGGGTCTGTTCTTTCCAAAAAAAAAAAAAGAGCAGAACATACCAAGTAACTAAACATTAATTGCTGAGAAGAATAAACTTAATTGAAAGGAAAAAAATTCCTGAAGAGGTGTCAGAATATCAACAAAAGCTTCACAAACCAAGAATTCACTTGAAGAGAACAGCCAACAAAATAGGAATGCATTTGTTTAATGAAGGACTGGCTAAAATCAGGAAACATTAAAAAAATAATATAAAGCCAGTGGGCAAAAATACTTATTATGGTATAAACTAAGAAGAAAATGTAAAGAAATGTAGGAAAGCTTTTTGAGTTTGTAGAAAAAGAAGTAAGAATTCAGTAAACCTCTTAGAGATAGATAGCTCTTAGTGAAGCTATTAACCATTGAAGAGAAAGCTGAGTGTGGTCTCTGTCATACTACAGGAAGATGAAGCTCAGGAAAACCTGAAAGTCTATTATAGGTCTCCAAAACACAGGAAATAATCTCTTGATTATAAAAGTTGTGATGCTAAAGTTTTGAATGATTGTCTTGAGCTGATTGATTCTGAGACTGAGGGAGAAAGTAATAGGAATGAAATTGTATTTTCTATTTTTTCTTTAAAAATTTATTTATTTATTTGAGGGAGGGGAAGAGAGAGAGAGAGAGAGAGAGAATGAACAGCAGAAGGGGAGGAAGAGAATCTCAAGTAGACTGTGTGCAAAGCTTGTACCTCAACGTAGGGCTTGATCTTGTGACTTGAGCTGAAACCAAGAGTTGGATGCCTAACTGATTGAGCTACTCAGGAGCTTCAAAATTGTATTTTCTGAATTAGATGAGGGAGAGCCTGGGAATCACCAAGGTGAGAAAGTGAAGAAGACAGTTCTATCAGGTATCTGTTGCTGTATATTAACCCCAAAACTTAATGGTTTAAAACATTGATGATTTATAGTTTTTTCATGATTTTCTGGGTTGGCTGACAGTTAATCTGCTGGTGTTGCATGCATTCAACTGGAAGGTGGTTGGTTTGGAAGGCCATAGGGGCCTCACTCATATGTCTGGCATATGGTACTGGCTGTCCATTGTGAGATTTAGTTCTTTTACACATGACCTCCTATTCTCTAGTAAGCTAAACTGGCATCCTTATATGATAATGTCAGGGCAGCATCATAAGATGAAAGTAGAAGCTGCAGTGTCCCTTAAGACTTGGCTTTGGAAGTCGCATAACATCAGTCCTGCCACATTCTGTTGACCAAAGCAGGTCATAAGATCAGCCCAAATTCTGGGAAATAGACAACCTCTTGCTGGGAAGAAGAGTAATGTCACATTGCATAGGATCATGGGAGGACTTTGTGGTCATGTTTTGCATTTTATCACAACAGTAAATGGATATGACAAAGGCTCAAGCTACCTTAACTAGTTCAAGGAGAGAAACCATTTACAACTTTAGCTGAGTTACAGATGTCAATTATGCATGATTGAAAGAGAACTTAAGAAGGTGGAAAAGGATACTTGTTAGTTATAGTCAGTGCAAGAAAGTGTATCACAAAGCTGAGAAGTAAAAAAAAAAAAACAAAAAACAAAACAAAGCTGAGAAGTGAACTCATTCATCAGACGATACGGTACTGACAGAATGTAAGCAGAAAAGAAGGATTAGGAGTAGTCAGGTACAGAGAACGGGAAACATTAAAATCAGGAAAATCAACAAAATAGAGGTGAATTGTAGTATGGGAAAATATACAGCAACATTTTATTTTGCACATGAATATCCATGATAATTAGATTCTTGTTTGTGATACAGAGAGCGATTGCTGGAGAGATGAAACAAGCCAGACAGGATTTATTTATTTATTTTATTTTTTTAAATCTTTTTTTTTTTTTTTTTAAGATTTTACCCATTTATTCATGACAGACACAGAGAGTGACAGAGAGAGAGAGAGGCAGAGACACAGGCAGAGGGAGAAGCAGGCTCCATGCAGGGACCCGATGTGGGACTTGATCCCGGGTCTCCAGGGTCATGCCCCAGGCTGAAGGCGGCGCTAAACCACTGGGCCACCAGGGCTGCCCCAGACAGGATTTATTTTTATTTTTATTTTTTTTAATTTTTTTTTTATTTATTATTTACGATGGTCACACACACACACACACACACACACACACACACACAGAGAGAGAGAGGCAGAGACATAGGCAGAGGGAGAAGCAGGCTCCATGCACCGGGAGCCTGATGTGGGATTCGATCCCGGGTCTCCAGGATCGTGCCCTGAGCCAAAGGCAGGCGCCAAATCGCTGCGCCACCCAGGGATCCCCAAGACAGGATTTAATAAGAAACAAGTATAAAGAAGTTCGTAATACTCTGAAAATGAAGGATTGTTAAAGAAACTCCAAGATGACATTTTGTGGTCTCTTTCCAACTAATACATTAATTTCATTTCTAAGATATCAAGTGCTTTGTTTCCTATTGTAAGCAGAGACTATACAGACTTTATAAAAAGTAGCAATACAACAGCTCCTGTCTCCCTCAGTGAAGGGATCTTTTAAGCTCATTGCCTAAGGGTGGAGAGGTATAGTACCCCTTGGTGGTGAAGGATAGCTTATGAAATTACAGGTACTCTATGACCATTAATAGAAGGGATGTGCTTAGACTGGGACCTGGATGCATTATTAATCAGTATCCACAAAAATTCCTCCCCATCTACCACAATGGTTAGCTTGGTTGACTCTTGTACAAATCCCAATCCTTCTCAGGTATGCCCATCACAAACTACCACCAGCAGGACTTCTATCTCCTCCTGGTCAGTTTGAACCACCTTTCCTAAAACTTTAGGAGCATAAAACTTTACTTCTATCCTTATTCATGGAAGGCCTCCACTGCAGGCCAAAGATAAACATACCTGGCCTCTACCTGAAATAATGGCCTTGTTCTATGGTTATTAAAGCTATAAACATTGACCTTTTATCTTTAGTAACATGTTTTTGATAATTACAAAGAATGCTTCTCTCAATATGTATTTTGATGTATATAGACATGCATTTCTGTTGGGTATAATACCTAGGAGAGAAATTACTAGATCACAGGGTATGTATATGTTCAATTTGAGCAAGTAATGCCAGTTTTCCAAAATGTAGTAAGTACTTAAAAGATATATAAACACATAAACAATAGCACCCTGTCTTTCATATAATATTAATTTGCTGAATATCCCAAACAATTTTTTATGGGAAATAAGAATTAACCTTCGAAAAAAATGAAACAAAGTATATGCATATATCAAAAAACCATTAGAATTTGTTTTGATTCTGATTGGGATGAATTCACAATAATTCCTCCACCAAATAAACCTTTTCTTTCTACAATACATATGAGAATACTATTTCCTAGCACATTTCAATAAAAGTTGAATGAAGTAATTAATAGGTTTTCTCCATAGATTAGTTTAGTACTCTGCAGTCTGTTGGTTCAACACACTGGAAATTATATGGTGTTTAATGGTTAGATATATGATAAGATAGACTTATTACTCTGGATAATTTTGTCATGGGGCTTCAGTGTAAGCCAATACATTTCCCCACTAAACCCTTTAAGTAAGTAGGTCTACAGACTAACACAGTTGGTTAACACACAGATGGCCTTATCATATGCTGTCATAAATGGACCTGCTGCCTTGTTTACTATCTGAAATGATTTCAGCAAGCTAAGGTAAGAAAATATTTGCAAAATAATATTTAAAAAATTTTAACATATTCTTAGCCTGCAACTGAAAAGGGTTTGAAATATGAGTATGTTTACAACATATCTGGAAAAGCTAAAGAAATTACTTTTGTTAACAAAATTATTGTAATGGAGTGCTATATTTCTTTCTGATTTATTGACAACTCTGATTGAAAAAAGGAAATTATCTACATAAAAAAGAGTTAAAAAAAAGAAAAATAAAATCCTTTACCCACTGAAATTCCTCTTCCTTTTTTTTTTTTCTCCTGTTACTTAAAATCTTAGGAGTCAATAGGACCGAAAGGAAAAGAGGAGCTCAGTTTGCCATCCACTTGTTTTTGTCTTTAAGTTTTCCCCTTTTAATACAACAAAAATTGTTATGGAAAAGAAAGGGGAAGTTTTACCTTTTAATTTATCAAGTTAAATCAACCTAAGTGGTCCATTTGTCACAAGGTGTGTAAGAAAGTTGATATAAGAAATACACAAAAAAAATTTAAAAAAGAAATGCACAATAATTAACATACTAAATGTTTAAAAAGTCCTTTTATTTTTTATTTTTAAAGATTTTATTCATGAGAGATACAGAGAGAGGCAGAGACATAGGCAGAGGGAGAAGCAGGCTCCCTGTGGGGTGCCTGATGCAGGACTGCCTCCGAGAACTTTGGGATCATGCCCTGAGCAGAAGGCAGACACTCAACTGCTGAGCCACCTAAAATCTTTATTTTAATTTTTTAAATAAAATCTTTTTAAAAATGTCACACATATAAAAGTGCACACATCGTAAGTATACAGCTTGATGAATTATCATGATTACTGTCACCAAGGTAAAAAAAAAAAAAAGCACATAACCAGCATCTCAGAGGTTCCTCACCTCTTCCCTCCCAGCTGCTCTGCCCCCTTTCTCCTCCTCAAATGCAGCCATTACTTTGACTTTTAACACCATAGAATAGTTTTATCTATTTTAAGCTGTTTTTTAAAAACTATTATTTATTTATTTGAGACACAGAGAGAGAGAGAGAGAGAGAGAGAGAGAGAGAGAGAAACAGGCTCCATGCAAGGAGCCTGACGTGGGACTCAATCCTGGGTCTCCAGGATCACACCCTGGGCAGAAGGCGGCGCTAAACCGCTAAGCCACTGGGGCTGCCCTTTATCTATTTTAAAATGTTATATAAATGGAATCTTATAGCATGTATTCTTTTGTGTCTAGCTTCTTCTTTCACTTTACACTGTTTTTGTGAGATGTAGCCATTATCTTTCAGATAGCAGTAGTTCATTTATTTTCTTGTTGTTTAGTTTCTATTGTATAAATATAGCAACATTTATACCTTCATTCTGTTGATGGCTATTTGGGTTGTTTCCAGTTTGAGACTTCACAAATAATGCTGCTACAAATTTTCTTCTATGTGTCTTAGTGCATATGTATCTGTATTTCTATTGGTGTTTTTGCCACATAATCATCAATGTTTGTCTTTTTCTTTTTAGCCATGTTTTTGGTTGTGTATTATTGGTTCTCATTGTAGCTTGACTGTGTGCTCAATGAAGGCAAGGGCAGGTCTGTCCTGTACATAGCTGTATCACTATTCATAAAACATAGTACAAATAATAACAAATGGCAATAATAATAAAAATCAGGATTGATTGAAACTAACATCTATGCTCAAAATTTGCAACTTCAGCTTATAGTTTTGTTAAAATGAATAGTTTCTAAATTGTGTTATGATTCAGGTATCATAAATCATTTCCAATGTTTTCCTTGATATGAAAACCATAAACTACTCACCTATTCCCCTGACAGCCACCCTCCCTAACACACACATGTATAAATTTAGGGCCATGGCCCAGGGACAACTAGACATATCTCCCCTTTAATTTTATCCAGATTTTTTTTTAAATTTTTTAAATTTATTTATGATAGTCATACAGAGAGAAAGAGAGAGGCAGAGACACAGGCAGAGGGAGAAGCAGGCTCCATGCACCGAGAGCCTGATGTGGGATTCGATCCCAGGTCTCCAGGATCGCGCCCTGGGCCAAAGGCAGGCGCCAAACCGCTGCGCCACCCAGGGATCCCTTATCCAGATGTTTTGATAGGAAAATTAAATAATTTAATTAATAACTTTAAGTAATTTTAGGTATGTTTCTTATACTAAAACACGCACAAATATAATGGTATCCAAACTGATTGAATACTGTATTTACATAGGAAGCTTGAGCCACTTCAAAGTCTATCTGTATACCCTTGGCCACCATACTCTTCTCAGCTAAGTCTGAAAAGCTTTCATAATAGGAATTAATGAAGTGTTTCAATTGGATAGAATTATGGTTCAGTTTTTACATTAGGAGGATAATTTTGGCTTGCACTATAGAAGATGAATTGGAGGGGGAAGAGGAGGTGAGTGAAGAAGCACTGGAGGTAGAGATAGCATTAGGAGAATTATGTAATATTAATCCATTATATTATAATTGTTCATTATACTATAATAATCCATGTAAGAGACAAATTGACCTAAACTTCAAAGCACAGAACACAGAGAACAGGCACCAAAATTTCTAATTTTATTAGGTACTTTCATGTTCACTATGATTCTTTAAATCATCATCTAAACATCTAATTATTGGTTGTGGTTTGTGTTATACCTGTATATACAACATACATATGTGATAGGATAAATATAAATGTTAATGAGCATTACTGATATTTAATTCCTTATATTTGCAAAAGTCGAATGAACTTCAATTCATCCAAAATTAGAGATTTAGTAGTTTATCAATTTACTTCATTATACATAAGGAAATTTACAACTGCTGTCACTGAAGTGATCTAAATAGTTCACATAACATACGTGCTTCAAGGGAAATCTTTGTATCCATTATATAACTCCATCTTATTGCAACTGGAATTTTTAATTGGACCTAAGTAAATTCATCTACGATGTGGCTAAAGTGTTCATTACTGTGATTCACAATATATTGGTATTTGATACTTTAGGGACTCAACACTGCCACAAATCCATCTGAATTCCACTTCAATTTCCAAAACTGTAGAGTCATTAATAAATTCTCAGTGCCTTCCAGCTTTTGAAGTGTTTTGGCATTTCCATTATTCTCTTTGATGTTCAACATGCTTGAAGTCAGCAAGGCTGGTATGTCACCCTACTTTTTCAGGTTAAAAAAGCTCTGAGATTTGATTTACTGTGTTCAACAAATGTTATTGGTGTAACATCATGCATCTGCAAACTGTTAAAGGGACCGGGATTCAGATTTCCAGTCTTTTTATTCTGGTGTACCAGGTTGCCAGTCTAATATAGCATATGGCTTCCTGGGGACCCTGATTTTTAGTAGCTATTTGACAAATTTCTTCACCAGTATACTTCAGTTTTCATATCTAAAATAAGGATATAGGGTGATCTGGGTGGCTCGGTCAGCTAAATGTCTGCCTTAGGCTCAGGTCATGATCCTGGGGTCCTGAGGTGAGTGCCGCATGGGGCTCCCTGTTCCAGAGCCTGCTTTTCCCTCCGCCACTCTCCCTGCTTGTGCTCTATCAAATAAATAAAATCTTTAAAAAAATAAAATAATACGTAGTCATTGAATTATTTTAAGGGTTAATTTAGCTAATATTTATGAAGCACTTGAAAAGTGTCAAGCTCTAAATAAACGTTGGGTTATGTATTTATTGTTCTAGCGTATCTAACTGACTTGTAAGGAGGGTTGGGATTCCACATAGTTTACACATTTGAAAATTCCCAGTTGAATGTACATACTGGGCAAGCGCAGACGTGTATATCGGTAGTAGAGCATAAACCTTGTTTCTAATTTAATAACTAAAATGCGGTGGCCCAATAATCCCATTAGCCTTAGTACTTAACCACATTTCATCTGACCTCGATATGCTCTTCCCAGAGATAAAGGACTTCAAGGGTATGGCAAGTGGACCCTTGAGATGTTTTTAAAAAGTAGACATCAGTGGATTCTAATAGGAAACTCAGAAGGGTAGACAGCCCGAGTGTGCTCCGAAGTGTCGCGGTCCGTCTGGGCTTAGCTGAGAGGACATTAGGGGAAACGCTAGGAGGGACCCAGCTGGGCACTCTGCAGGAAGTAAAAAAAAAAAAAATTGTTGAGCTCTGCAAAACATGTGGTGTTAGCCATCTGTCTTGGGCAGTACAAGGGCTTAAGGGCTGTGGGGCTCCTTCTGACACCGCGGGAGGCGGAGTTACAGCGCAAAAGTAACTGGTAGTAGCGGGTAATCGAAGTAGGTTCCCGGGGTCCGGAGACACTCGCACTTCCTGGTACTACAATTGAGGTCAAACTGCTGCCGTTGCCGTTTTTGAGCACTTCCCCAGCCTCGGTTCCTGGTGTTGCCACCCTTGGGTGCCCTCAGCTCCCGCGCATCCCCGGGCGGGGCGGGCCGCGCCACGCCGCGCTCCACCGAGGTGCTCGGAATCCGGGATGGTTTCGCTCTTCTAGCCGGAGGACGCGTCTCCTGCCTGAAAGCTCCCGGTGGGAAAGTCGGCAGGTGGACCCCTCGGCCCCCTCGGGATCTCCCGTTGCTGTCAGGAGGCGCAGGAGCCCCGCCCGGCCAGGAAGCCGCTGTCACGGCCGCCCCGCCACGACCCGCGGGGCATCCGGAGGCCCCACCCACGGCGACGCTGCGCTGACGTCCGCGCGCCCGAGGCCGCCATAGGCCCGCGTCCGGCCCCGGACGACGTGTGGCGCGTGGACTCCGTCAGGTCCAGCCCCGCGGAGCCCGGCAGGCACTTCCGGGCGAGGTTCTGTGCACCTGTTCCTTCCTGCTGCTTAAGTGTCTGCCCCTCTGGGAAAAAGTGGGCATGTCCGTCCCCAGAGAACAAGATGCACCACGGCGAACCTAGATTAACAGAGGCACGGAAGACCAACCCCGAAGCTAGAAGGTGCTGCGCATCCTTAGGCGGTGTGGGAGTTCACGTGACTTCAAGTGCCGGGCCCGGCGGTCACGTGACGGCGCGCGCGCCCTCGCGCGGGGAGAGCCGGCCGGGCTGTGCGCGCGCCTTCGCCGCTGCCTCCCTGCCCCTCGACGGGAGGGTGAGGAGCGGCGGAGTCATCGGGCGTCCGGGCCGCTGCGCGTGCGCGGCGAACAGCTGTCACCCAGTGCGGAACAAGTCTTCCAAATTCCCCAAATCTCCCCGGGCCGGAGGCTGCCGTCTTCCTCCTCGTCTTCCTCCTCTGGGCCGTGTCCCCGTCCCCACCCGCGCGCCAGGTAACCGCTTTTCCGACGTCCGGGCGGCAGGGGCGGCGGGGGAGGGGGAGGGGAGGGGCCGGGCGGTCTTCTCGCCGCTGCCCCCGCCTGCCCGGGGCCGCCGCGGTGCCGGGGCCGGGCCGGCGGAGACGCTAGCCGGGAGGCGCTAGGTCCCCGCCGCCGCGGCTGTCACGCCGGGGGAGGGCGGCCGGCCGCGTCGCGGCGGAGGGAGGCGGGAGCCGGTGACAGTCCGCCCCGGCCCTCTGGGGGTTCGGTCCCCGCGCTCGCCCTTCTCCCGGGGGCCGAGGTCTGGGGCAGAGGAGCGCGCGGGCGGTCCGGGGATGCCGGCTCCTTAACGTGCCGCTTCCAGCCGGGTCTGCGGCGGACCCCGGGGAGGCACGGCCTGCTGCTCCCGCCGGGGCCGGCTCTTCTCCGGACGGTCAGGACCCTGGGGGTGCGCGCGGGGGCCTCCTCGCCGGAGCACCTCGCCCCAGGCCGGCAGCCTCTCCCCGGGGTCGTCCTCAGCCCCGGTACTGCCCTTTTGGTTTTTCCGGCAAGGGGCCATTTCCTCCTGCAGACCTGAAGCCGCGATGCGGTGTAGACAGTGGGTGCTTAATAGGTGAGTTGGACGGCTTGGCGCGGAATGCCAGGCACGCGGGGGACGTGGCGTAGGTGGCAGTGTGGAGGAGGGCGTCCGGCAGGCGGGCCAGGGCTCGGGGTTCGAGCTTGGGTGTTTCCTCCTGCTTGGCCAATGAGCCCAGCGGGGCTCGAGCCCGACGCTCGCCGGGCGAGCTCCGAGCCGGTCTTCCCCTCGACTGCGCAGGCTGGCCTTGGTTGTGGCGATGCCCGGGGGGTTCTGGATGCCTGCTGCTCCTGGAGAAGAGAGGGCAGACTTTTTAAGGACCTGGTAAGTGACCCCTCGAGGCGGTTTATCAAGACCTGCTTTGGAAATGTAGGTCAGAAGTTGGCGTTGGTTCACCCTTACCTCGGTGAAAGTTTCTGGTAGGCTCAGTTCCACCTAGGTTCGCACCGAGTTTTGCCCTGTTTCACCCACTTGAATTCGCTGTAATTTTTATTTTTAATCTTGGGAAATTCGGCTTCACTGTTTCTATGGTAACAGTTACTAATATAATTTCGAAGTGTTGTGGTTGAAAATTAGTGGCTTTAACTCTTAAAGGTCCATTTTTGCTTTGAAGCGCTTGGCTCTCCTTTACGATCATTACTCAGATTCTGCCTTGCTGGTCTCCTCCCAACCCCCAGTGCTTTGTTTTGGAATGCATAACAGGGCTGTTCCGGTTTTTTAGGCCCTCTTTCTCCCAATTTAAAGCGTTATGAAAAGTTTGCACACAATCTTTACAGCATTCAACCAACTGGAATAGTACAATTTATATTGGAGACTTGTTTCGTTTTATTAACAGGTTTTAATTGGTTGCTTTTCTAAAGTTAAAAATAAATGTTTTAAGCCTTGTAGGTACACAAATGCTTTTAAAAAATCCATTAACCTTTCTACAAGAATGGAGATTTTTTTTTTTAAAGATTTATTTATTTATTTATCATAGACAGAGAGAGAGAGAGAGAGAGGCAGAGACACAGGAGGGAAAAGCAGGCTTCATGCCGGGAGCCTGACGTGAGACTCGATCCTGGGACTCCAGGATCCCGCCCTGGGCCACCCAGGGATCCCCAGGCACATGATTTTTAAAAAGTTATTTAGATTTAAATTTCAAATTCAGGATGAAAATCTGGTATTTTGAGTTCTCTACTTGACACCTTCTGAATCACCCAGGACTAAGGTGCCTAACTAACGTTGAGTAGTCTGAATCCTTTTCTTTCTTTTTCTCATTGTTTTGTCATTACATCTTGATTGTTCTCGCCCCCCCCCCCCCCTTAGGTTCTATGCGTTTTTTGCCTTTGCTGTATTTCTAACAATTTACCATAATGCCTGGCGGTGCTAGAAATATCCTCTCTCTTTTTAAATAACAGCTTTATGAAGATATAACTCACATACCATATAGTCCACCCATTTAAAGTGTATAATCCAGTGGTTTTAGTACCTGCATGAAATTGTACAACTCTCACCAGAATCAATTTAGAACATTTTTAGCACCTCCAGAGAAACCCTGTTCCCATTAGCAGTCTCCAACTCTCATGCCTTCTAGCCACAAGCAATGACTAGTCTGCATTCTACCTCAATAGATTTGTCTATTCTGGATATTTCATATAAATATAACCATATAATTGGATTTGGGAGACTGGATTCTTTCACTTAGCATAATGTTTTCAAGGTTCATCCATCATATACCATCTATCAGTACTTACTCCTTTTTATGGCTGACTTATATTCTGTCATATGGATATATCACTTTTTGTTTACTCAATTAGTTGATGGGCATTTGGGTTTCTACTTTTTGGCTATTTTGAATAATGTGCTATGAACATTGGCAAACTAGTTTTAGTGTGTATGGGTGTTTTCTTTACTCTTGGTTATGTACCTCATAGTGGAATTGCTGGGTTAAACCTTTTTTTGAGTGGGGATGAAGGAGGGATAGTTAGTTTTGAGGACCTCTTCTGCTCCACTACGAAGTCCGTTTCTCCAGAGGCCAGAAATCTCTGTGTGGGACTTTGCCCTGTGGAGAGTGGTGTGTTTTTCTTGTCTGGAGGTCTTTGAGATCATCCCTTTATGTTAGCTCAGTTTTTCTTCATTTCTTGGATACTAATTTGTTATATATTTATCAGAGATGTGATAAAGCAGGTGTATTGCATACTATCATTAAACTCTGTCTAGTGCAGACTTTTGGTCTTTTAAAATTTGTGTTTTTTTCTGTTGTTATAAATTCAATACTCCTTTAGTATGAATTTCTTGGGAGTTGTGCAAGAGTTAAAGTCACTGTTTTTCTTCATTTGCTACCAATCTAGAAGGTTTTGTGGAACCTAAAATATAAATTTAAAATATTATTGTAAATAGTATAATTTATTATTTTCCTTAAAATATTGTATTGCACACCCCTAAAGATTCTCATTTCCCCACCCTCCACGCCCTTTGGAAGAAGATGCTGATCACAGCAGTCTGCACTTGCAGGGCTTAACACTTTTCTCCCTTAAGCATTTGGAACATTCCCATCCTTCTTTCCCTGAGGATCAAGTCCTCTCAGCTCTTTCAGTGAGGCTTTGCCCAGCCAATCTTCTTCCACCAAACTTTTCCCCCCATTTCCTCACTCGGTAGGGCCTGTGCCCTGCTCACATTCTTCTGTGCCCTCTGACCTGTGCTTCTTTGTCTGGTTAGTTCCATTTCATCCTTTAGATAGCTTACTTAGCTCAGTAGTTACTTCTAGCTAGTCTTCCCTCAATACTGTACCAACCATAGCAGTATTCTGTAATTTCCTTCATCATCTCAAACAATTAGACCATTAGCTGTGGATCACTGTTTTATTTTCTATCCCCATGTATGCACAGAAAAAGTTCTGTGGAAAAAAAAAAGTTCTGTGCAAATGTTGAAAGTGGTTAATTACTCTGGGTGGTGGATTTATGGGTAATTTTTCTCTTTCATGTCTGTGTGCATTTTGTGAATTTTCTCCCATGTATCGGTATGACATTTGTGAACAGGGGAATAAAGAAAAATCATCAGTAATTGCCGTTTTTATTTTATTTTATTTTATTTGCCATTTTTATTTTAATAAAATTCCTTCTAATCTTTTTGTTTTGTTTTAATAACCTAGGTGAGATTTTTTTTTACTATAGCTTCAAACATCAAACTTTTATTACATTTTAATTCTTTATCATATCTTGGGATAGTAGGGAATGATGACCATATTTAACCATTGGTTGTCTAGGGATGAAATTTCTTGTATTGAAATTAAGCTGATCTTAGGAACAGAATCTAGCTCTGATACTATGAGCATATGATAGTGTAAATAACTCAGTTTCCTTTTTCCCTGAGAAGTGTCCTTGCTATGAAACATCATAGTACGGAGTTTTTCCTTGCACAGTTGCTTGTTTGCATTCTTTATCTTATTTTTGCTAGGTGGTTTGTTCTGCCCAGTAGTGAGTATATTCAATAGATATTTTAACACCTGCTATGTGTCATGTGCAATGTTAGGTGTGGAGCATACAGCAAGTGAACACAATAGACAAGTGATTCTCTACCATTTCCTGGAAGAGGATTGTTTTGAGTATGAATGTGTAGTTACACTGTTGCTCTATATTTTCAGATACACAATGGCTTCAGCTACTGTGGTTATTTGTGAACTATTGCTCCATAGAATCTTAAAAATTTATTTTAGATTCTCTTGGGTTTGTAGTATGTATTGTTGAGGGTAAAGTTTAAGGGGCAGAATCATGTGTCATCAAAATCTCTTTGATGCTTACTTTTTGTATATCTCCATCCAGTTCTAGTTATTAATTTGACATCTCTACTTGTTAACTGTAACTAAGCGAACTGGAATCTTTCCTCTCAGCTCTGCTCCTCTGGGTTTCTCATGCATCTCATCCCATTTTACTGCTCAACTGGGGAAACTTGCGAGTTATCCCAGGTAGCCTATGGTTTTTCAGCCCTCGTATCACATCCAGACTATTGCCAAACCTTGTCATTTCTGTTTCCAAAATATGTATTAGATCAGTCTAGTCTCTCCTTGGCATCATCTCAGTAGCCACTCCAGCCTCCTTCCTACTTCTGTTCCACTCATGATTTTTTTTTGTATATTTTTTTAATTGGAGTTCGATTTGCCAAACATATAACGTAACACCCAGTGCTCATCCCATCAAGTGCC
Organism: Vulpes lagopus; assembly: GCF_018345385.1. NCBI lineage: Eukaryota > Metazoa > Chordata > Mammalia > Carnivora > Canidae > Vulpes > Vulpes lagopus. The sequence continues at coordinate 104,801,402 of NC_054830.1, read as the reverse complement.
CCTCTCAGTGCCCGTCACCACTCATGATCTTTTAAAATGCAAATTGGATCATTCTCATTGCTCTCAGGAGACTTAAAATTCCTGCATTATCTCTTCCTATCTGAAGCAACCCCCAAACTTTACTTAGATGGTTTTAGTTTTCCTAACTGCTCATTGGCTTTTCTTTTTCTCAAACTGTACAGGCCCTTTCCCAAAGTGTTGTTGCCAGGTTTTCTTCGCACTTTCTTTTTGGTACATCATTCTAGTCTTTGCTTGAACGTACTTCCTCAGAGAATCCTGACCTGTCATCCCCACCTCTTCCCCAATCTAAATCAGCTTTCCTCATGATAATCTACCTTAATTCCCTAATTGTTTCCTTCCGTATCATTTAGGCATACAGCAATGAACACAATAGATAAGTGATTTCCAACATTTCATGAAAAAGGATCATTTTGAGTGTGAATGTTTAGTTACACTGTTGCTCTATATTTATGTGATTATTTGATTGTTCCTAAACTGTAAGAATTCTACAAAGGGAGAGACCCAAGTATTTTTACTCACTTGTATCATACCAGGATACTGTTGTCTTAACACTATAGTATAGTTCCTCAATAAACATTTGTTGTACAAATTAATGACTTCTGTATATATGAAAAAAATCAAGGAAATAAAACTAGGGCACACAGTAGGAAGTAATTTTACCCAACCTGACCCCACACACATACACAAAACTGAAACAAAAATTTCATGAAACAATATTTTCCCACCTGTGCTGTACTCCCATATTTTCTATTTTGCTCAATATCACATATAAATATTGATATAATCCAACAAATGGGGTAGGATTGCAGGCTGGGGTCCGAATAACACAGCTCTAAGGCTATACAAAGAAAATGCTTTGTTTACGTTAGCCCCTGTCCCCCTTTTGAAACACAATTGCTATTTTCTAGTTTTTGTCTGATGGGAAGTCCAAATGTGTATAGCTTTTATGTACCATCCCCCTATCCTCCACCATTCCTATTAAGAGAAAAGACTCTTTTCTACTTTAAGAAAAGTAGAAAGCTAGTTCTACTTAGAAGTTCTGGTCTGATTTCAAAGGAGAGTTACTTAAGGTCAGATTGAGAAAAATCTGTATTGGACTTTATTTACGTCTTAATCTCTAGGTTTCACTGGGCCGCTAATAGCCAATACTCTTCTACTGTTTGGCTAAGCTCATTGCAGATGCGCGGTATGAACTTCAAGGTTGGCCTGTCATCACTTTTATTTTCTCAGTTTGTTACAAATCAAACAAAATTCTGAAAATGATGGTAAGGGGATGAAGGCAAACGAGTATTTGTGAAGGTATGAATTAAGGAGCCTGGCTTGGTAAGGATGTCATGTTCAATGGATCATCAGAAGTGATCGCTAGAGCTGTGATTCTTTTTTACTCACTTTAACAGAGCCTTTGCAAGAAAGGCTTGGTGCTCTTTGGTCCCCATCAATGCAGTATTGATCTCTTATCTATTTTGCTAACAAAATATTAGAAATAACCTAAATATCTTGCATAAGGGCTATTTTAACTGCACACTGTGATGTGATATTTATAAGTTGTATGAATATTTTAAAATGTTAGAGTTACTCCAAACCTGTTTAATGAAAGAAAGCATTATAGAAAATTATATATTTCAAATGAGCCCAGTTGTGTTTAAACGTGTTTATAAGTGTACAAATGTTAGAAAAAATACACTGGAATGCTAATTTGATGGTGGGATCACTGATAATTTTGATTTTCCTTCCTCAAATTTCTTTAGAATGAACATTGTTGCGTTTATAATCAGACTTCGTTGAAAATCCTGTACATTAACTTAGGCATTTGCAAATAGTAAAAATAATATCTTTATTAAGTGGTGGATAGAACCCTGGTTTCTGGTAGCTATGTTTTGGGGACCCCATTCAGGTGGGATGTACATTTTACCTTCACAATATGTAGTCTTGCACAGTGATGCATATTTCTTCTCTTAGCCTGTGAGTTTTTTTTTTCCTTTCCTGTCTACATTATTAAAGCCTGCCTTGTTTTTCTTCTTTTTTGTTAAAATAGAATTCCATCTCTTCATGACCTACTTATGCATGTTGATAATGAACGTGTGTTTCACTGTTGGTTGCCCATAGCATGACAATTTCAAAAGTTCTAATATCCTTTATTAAATCCTGCTGTGTGGCATGAGTTAAAGTGATAGGATTTTGGATAACTAGGGATTATACAAGGATGTCTTCTTTCTGTTGAATTTGTCTAGTTATAGTAGGATTTAACAAATAAAATTGAAGGAAACGTATAGTGATAGTTTAAATGTATAATCATCACGTCAGTAAATTTTTCCAAACCTGTGTTTGAAATTGTTTAGTCTTTAAGCATTCATTCATACCTTAGTAGATTATGTATTTGAAAATATATTTGATAGCCATATAAGATAGGTATACTAAATATTTTTTTTTAATTTAATTTTATTTATTTATGATAGGCACACAGTGAGAGAGAGAGAGAGGCAGAGACACAGGCAGAGGGAGAAGCAGGCTCCATGCACCAGGAGCCTGACGTGGGATTCGATCCCGAGTCTCCAGGATCGCGCCCTAGGCCAAAGGCAGGCGCCAAACCGCTGCGCCACCCAGGGATCCCGGGATACTAAATATTGATTTACTATTTTCAAGAGAAGGAATTGGAAACTTTAGAAATTGGAGAGAAATGTCAAAGTATGGACAGTTGGCTGGACCGATAGGACCTTTGGGGGTTGTGCGCATGTGAGACAGCACTTTTAGGAGATTTCATAGTTCTGTTCTCATATTTAGTATGACAGGGTCAGAAATCTGAACTTTCCCAGTTGATCTAGAGTATGCAGGCATTGGAGGACTAATGTCCTCAGAGTCACTCTCTAATTAGACTCATAAGAAGAACTAGGACCTGGATACAAAGCATGCTTGTTCCTTCTTCAGGGCTCTTTCTAGGAAATTTTGCTTCTTGGGAAAGCACATTGTTTAGTGACAGGCAGATTTCAGCAGATGGACATGGGTAGTGTTTTGAGGAGTAACCTAAACTGTATTTTTTATCTGCTGGGCTTCTCTGACCCTCCAGAGTATTCACCTTTCTCATCAGAACATTCTTCCTGCAGATACATTTTCTCCTGTTGAATGAGGTTAAAGAAGAAGTCAAATTTTTCCCTTTGGCTCTGTCTTTATCCCCATTTTTAAACTAGTTTTTCATGTCTTTATCCCCATTTTTAAACTAGTTTTTCATTTGTTTAAATTCCAGTCCTAAGGATATTTGTATCTGATTCAACATTAGTCTTGTTGCTTCTGTTCTGTTCTGAGAATGCAGCAGATACTTAGGACACCTCAGGATACCTTAGGTGTCTCTTTGAGGGGAAGACTGATGGTACAGAATTTTTTTTTCTTTTTCTTTTGCAGGCTGTATATCTCACCCATTTTGTTTTTATCTGTTTTTACTTTCAAAAGGAACCATCACCTGAAATTTGGACACTTTACTGAGAACTGTCAACATTCAGGGCAACTTTCATTAGCAGGAGGAATTTGGACCTGACATAGGTAAACTCATTCTTTTTTGATAATTTAACTTATTAAAAATCATTATAGTATAAACGTATGTAAATAAATTTTATTTATTTATTTAGATTTTATTTATTTATTTGACAGAGAGAGCACAAGCAGGGAGAGTGACAGGCTCTGCAGGGAGCCCGATGCGGTGCTCAATCCCAGGACCCTGGCTGGGATCATGACCTGAGCTGAAGGCAGATGCTTAACTAACTGAGTCACCCAGATGCCCCAGTAAATATTACTTTAAATAGGTAATGCAACAAGGTATACAATTCAAAAGATATAAATGGGGGTGGGGTGCTTGGGTGGCTCAGTCTTGGTTAAGCAGCTGACTCTTGATTTCACCCTCCAAGAGATCAAGCCCTACATGGGGCTGTAGGTTTGCTAAGCAGAGAGTCTGCTTGAGATTCTTTCCCTTTGCGCCCTCCTGTCCTCCCCCCCCACCATGAGTTTGCACTCTTTCTCAAATAAATAAATCTTAAAAAAAGACGATATAAATGGGTAAAAAGTACATATTCTCACTTTTGCCATCAGCTAGCCAGTTTCCTCCTTTTGGTTAACCATTGTTCTACAGTTTCTTTTAGGACTTCCAGAGATATTCTATACAGAATACTCTGTAAAGCTTATATATGTATATGTATACATTTTAAAATGTAAATCATAGTATCTATACTTGCTGTTCTGAATATTTTTTAATTTAACACTAACTTGAATGTGATTTTTAAATTATGAGAACATGGGCAGCCCTGGTGGCACAGCGGTTTGGCGCCGCCTGCAGCCTGGGGTGTGATCCTGGAGACCAGGGATCGAGTCCCATATTGGGCTCCCTGCATGGAGCCTGCTTCTCCCTCTCCGTCTGCCTGTGTCTCTGCCTCTCTCTCTCTGTGTCTATGAATAAATAAATAAAATCTTAAAAAAAAAATTATGAGAACATATGGAGCTCCCTCTTTTTATTTTTTATTTTTTTTAAAGATTTTATTTATTCATGAGAGACAGAGAGAGAGAGGCAGGGACACAGGCAGAGGGAGAAACAGGCTCCATGCAGGAAGCCTGACACGGGACTCGATCCCGGGTCTCCAGGGTCACGCCCTGGGCTGAAGGCGGCACTAAACCGCTGAGCCACCTGGGCTGCCTGAGCTCCCTCTTTTTAAAATCATTGCATGGTATTACATTTCGTACATGTACAGTAATTTATTTAACCAGTGCAATATTAAAAGTCATTTAGGTTGATTCTATTTCTATATATTGATCTATTTATATACCATTATCTCAATGTTTTATTTTTTTTCAAGACTCTTTTTTATTAAAAAAAAATTTATTTATTCATGAGAGACTCACACAGAGAGAGGGAGAAACACAGGCAGAGGGAGGAGAAGCAGGCTCCATGCAAGAAGCCTGATGAGGGCTTGATCCCGGGAATCTGGGATCAGGCCCTGAGCTAAAGGCAGACACTTAACCGCTGAGCCACCCAGGCGTCCCACCTCAATGTCTTAATTGTTGTAGATTTATAACATGTTTTCAGAACTTTTCAGGCGATGCTTGTTTATTATTATTTTTTTTATAAATTTGTTTTTTATTGGTGTTCAATTTGCCAACATACGGAATAACACCCAGTGCTCATCCCATTAAGTGCCTCCCTCAGTGCCCGCCACCCAGTCACCCCCACACCCCGCCCACCTCCCCTTCCACCACCCCTAGTTCGTTTCCCAGAGTTAGGAGTCTCTCATGTTCTGTCTCCCTCTGATATTTCCCACTCATTTTTTCTCCTTTCCCCTTTATTCCCTTTCACTATTTTTTATATTCCTCAAATGAATGAGTCCATATAATGTTTGTCCTTCTCCAATTGACTTATTTCACTCAGCATAATACCCTCCAGTTCCATCCACGTTGAAGCAAATGGTGGGTATTTGTCATTTCTAACGGCTGAATAATATTTTTCTCTCATTATATTTGACTTTAGAATCGATATGTCAAGTTCCAAAAACCTATTGATAGTTTTATTGGGAATGTCTTTAGTTTATGGACTAATAGAGAAATATCTTTCAGATGTTGACTTTTCTTGCCTAGAAATATGGTATGCCTTTCCATTTAAATGTTTTTTATAAGTCCTTGGAAAGGACATTTTAAAAATGTTTTTACACAGATCTTACAAATTTTCTTTAATTTTATTCCTTTTTATTTTATGTTAAAAATAATTTTCCTGTTTTACTTGGGACAATCTCAAACTTTTAGAAAGGTTGCAATTATAGTACAAAGAACTTTTACATCCCTGAAAAGTCTTTTACATTGCCTTCATGCCCCATTGCTTCTCAATACTTGTGTGTATTTCCTGAAAAGTCAGTTTCGTATGTAACCATAGTATTTCCATCAAAATATAAAAGTAACCATTGATAATTACTTTCATCGAATCTTTAGACTTTTTATATATTATCATTTGTAACAGTGACGTTCTTTGTAGCAAAGATATCCAGTCCAGAATGATGCATTGCATATTATTGTTTTTAGATCTTTTAAGCATCCTTTCAGTCTCAAATAGTCCTTAATCTTTCCTTGATTTTTGTAATATTGACACCTTTGAGGATTACAGGCCAATTGTTTTATAGACTCTTCCTTAATTCTTGTTTTTTGATATTTCCTTGTCATTAGATTCTTGATGCAGGAATATCACAGAGGTGGAACTGTATTCTTTTCATTACGTCTTATTAGGTGGTACACAATTTCATTTTGTTCTGCTACTGGTAATGTTTACTTTGATTGCTTAATATCTCCTATGGTAGAGTCTTCTATGCTTCTCCACTCTAAATTTTTTTGTTTTGGTTTGACAAACTACGTGAATACTTTATTAAGTTTTCAATTTATTTTTATTTATTAGGACTTATGGTTTCCTGTTCTAGTCAGTGAGTTATAATCTGTTAATATTATTATTTCTATTGATGCTTAAATTGTCAAAAGTTTGGCCCCCTGGGAATTCTTTATGCTGGTTCTGTGTCCTTCTGACATGTCCCAACATTCTTTGAGCATTCCTTCCCTTTTGGGCACAGTAAGATATGCAAGCTCATCCTGAACTTTTCCTACCCCATATATTTAGGAGCCAAGACCTAGGTGGTTATTGATATTGGGATGTTGCAGTGAACTGAGCTAGAAAATATGTGTATATCCAGATGTACACTTATGCATATTTATCGTACGTACACATGCACACAAACAAAAGTTATATAACAAATGTACTAATATTGGAACATTGTTATACTCTGGAATGACTTTTTAGTCGTGGTTTATTATTTTAATGTACTCTTGGATTTTACTTCCTCATTTTTTTAAAAGAATTTTTTTTTAAAATAATTTTCATCATTGCTCATAAATAAAATTGTGCTGCACTTTTCTTGGGCTGTTTTGCAAGTTTTGTTACCCATTTAGGCTTGCTTTATAAAGAGTTCTAAAGCTTTTCTTTTTCTTGTGCTCAGAACTAGCTTAAATAGCATTGGATCATATTTCTTAAAAATTGGGCGTATTTCTGTGAAACCATCTGGGCTAAGAGCTGCAAGTTTATTCTTAATTTAATGGGCTTTTGGTTTTTTTTTTTTTTTTTTTCTTGGTTGATTTTGTTTTTTGTTTTTTGTTTTTTTGTTTTTTTGTGATAGCTGAAGAGCCTAGCAAAGAGGTCAGTTATATTTGGGGTCTGGATCTCGGGGCTACAAAATGTGTGGTCAATTCATTGCACCCTCTTATTGTTTGACTTCAAGAGAGTGATTTCCATTTCTGAGTGTTAGTTTCATCATCTCTCAAATGGGAATAATTGCAGCTGGCTAATAGCACAGAAAACTTTTAAGAATGAAAACGAAGTATTGTATGTTACAGCACAGTATAGAACCAAACAAATGCAAGTTTTTTTTTTTTTTTAAGATTCATTTTAATAAGATTTCAGTGTTCAAAGAGTTGTCAATGTGGATAGTCTTTAGTATAAGTCTGTTGAAGGAGTTTGTTGCAGATGGCCCATATCACTCTGCAAAAGACCAGGCTATCCACAACAAAGAAAAATTATGAGTCCGTGAAACATAATGTGTTTATTTTTGTGAACATTAATGAGGGTTTGGTCTTGTATTTATTAAAACCATATTTTAAATCAAATAGAAGCATTAGGTAACAGGTTATGATTTTCCTTTGTGCTTGTATCATGTTTATATTTGTGATTTTTATAGTTTGGTTAAATATTTGAGATTTTAAAGAAACTTAAACTCATCTAGGTAAACATTGGAAATGTTTTCATGTATTTAGATGCATTTACATGCTAAAGAAACCCTGTATTGATATTAAGATTAAGACTAAATGAAAAAAAAAAAAGACTAAATGATTTACAAATACCTGTGCAAGGTACTATGCCAACATTGCATACAGGATGAGAATATAGTAAATCCTTTTCTTGCAAGCTTGGTTTTTTGGACAGGTAGTTACGAAAAAATGTCCAAATTGCCATGGTTTTTAAATATAGTATTCCTGGGACTCCTGGGAGGCTCAGTCAGTTAAGCATCTGCCTTGGGCTCAGGTCATGATCCCAGGGTTTTGGGATTGAGGCCTGCATCAGGCTCCTTGCTCAGTGGGGAGCCCGCTTCTTCCTCTGCCTGCTGCTCCCCCTGCTTGTGCTCTCTCTTTCCTCCTTCTCTGACAAATAAATAAAATCTTAAAAAGAAAAAAGTAAAACAGTGTTTGTTGCATTCATTAATACTGGAATAGGCAAGGACAGTTCAGAGTGTCTGACATTTTCCAGCCGTTTTTTTTCTCCCCACTGGGTATAGCTGATAACGTGTATGGCTTATATGATTGTGAATCTTTAGAAATAATTTAAAAGTTTGCATACAAAATTACATTTAAATGTTTTCAAAATATTTCAGATTTTAGACGTTTAGATGTTAAGACATCTGTTAGTTTGAAACTAATAATAAGTGATTTACTTGGCTTCTCATAAGTTCTTCTGATAGGCCTAAATAGTTTAGGTAATTTCATTTGTAAATGTGAAATGTGCTTCACTGTGGAGCTGGTGGTAGTGATACGGGTTCCACCCCAGGCACTGAGCTGATCTGCTCCAGACTTTGTGCAGGTATTGCAGTCCGTAAGTCAGTGAGGAACTGGCCAGTACTCCTGCCAGGGTGCCGGGTGCTCAGTGGGCCATGTGGGCTTTTGGTTGTAACGATGCTGCAACAGGTGGCTCGGGTCTGGGTGGGCATTGGGACCTGGGCGACTCGGGTAGGTCTTCTTGCCTATGCCAGGGAGCATTTCCTTTTCCCAGGTCTTCTGATGGAGGAGATGATCCAAGCCCAGCAAACTATATAGTTGGAATTCACAATTATGTGCAACGCAAGTTTTGGAAACTTGAAATCGCTTTATTTTCTTTTGCTGTTTTGTGTGTCCTTATTAATCCCCCTGCATAATAATAGGGATTTAGAAAGCGAATCAGGTTTCTAAATTCACGGTCATAGGAGAACAATCCTTTTTTTTTTATGCATGCAGAAATGTTAGTTGGCATTGATTACATATTTTTTGCTCCTGTCTGGACCCATATTTTAGGTGTAGTTTTGTGGATTTTCCTAAAGTTGGCATTAGCAGAGAATTAGGTTTTTATTTTTTTTAAACTTGTATTTTAAAAAACTTCAGTTTCTCTTTTTAGCCCTTTTCATAAAGGTCATGAGTCTCAGATACAAATTTGCATGTTTTACTTTTTATTTTTATTTTTAAATTTCTATTTATTTATTTATTTATTTATTTATTTATTTATTTATTTATTTATGATAGTCACACACAGAGAGAGAGAGAGGCAGAGACATAGGCAGAGGGAGAAGCAAGCTCCATGCACCGGGAGCCTGACATGGGATTCGATCCCGGGTGTCCAGGATCGTGCCCTGGGCCAAAGGCAGGCGCTAAACCGCTGCGCCACCCAGGGATCCCAATTTGCATGTTTTAAAAATGATTTTTACATTTTTCATAACTTTTAAAGCATTTTTTGTTCCATGCTTAGATGTTTTAGAGATTATGTTTGGCTTTAAATTTAAAATAGTAGATTTAGAAGGAGTCCAGCAGTAAAGAAAATGTTGGTCATTTTTAATTAGTATTTTCCATTCTTAAAAAATAAACAACGGCAAGATGATGCTTTCTTTGCCTTGTGATCATTGTCTATCAGATAATTTACTATTAAATGTAGTACCCATATTACTTTAGAATATATTTTTTACTTTCTTCAAAGGATTTAGCATTGTGTCTACATTTATACTTACTGAGTTTTTTCTTTTCTTTGACTGTATTCTCTTTACCTTGACCAATTGAATTGTAAGATCTGATGTGACATTTTCCTGCATTGCAATGTGAGAAATTGCTTTTATGAAACAGTACAAACTACTTCCTAGATAAAAAGATTTATTATTTAGAATTACTGCTGTTTGTAAACTTTCTTTTCCTCTGCTATTAATGATGCATTTATGTCCAAATTTTCTCCCAGATCAAAGGGTATTGGTAGGATACATAGTTCATATAGCTAGAAAAGATTATCTGAGTTCCTAGTGTACAAATGATTTTTTTACACAAATTACCTTTTAATGCCAAAATCATTGTTGATGTTATAGTTGATGATTATATAAAATTCGGTTATTTAGCCACTTGATTGTTCATTCAATCTGTAAATTTAAAAGTATTTGTAGTGTGTTGTGGGTTGTATAACAGTGAGACTAAGGGAAGGAGACCCAGGCAATTTATGGCCATCTTAAGTTTTTTTTTTTTTTTTTTTTCATTTTAAGTATTTGAATACAACTACATAACCCAATCACCGACTTTTCAATTTAAAAAATGTCACAAAAGATAGTTAGAAAGCAACTTAAAGCCCTGTGTTGAGATCTTTATTAGCCATGCAGATTTTAATTTAAAGTATATTTCAATTTTCTAGGTATTTTCAGAAACGTATCATTGGTATTCGTTGTTTCATCAATTTAAAAAAGGTTTTATGTAATAAGGTGTGCAAAAGACATGGTATAGTCCTATGAATTCACCCAGATATAATTGTGTAATTCTCTTGTATTCCATCTGCTTTCCTTTAGCAATCTTGTCCTGAATTTTGTGTTCAGTATTCCCTTGCTTTATCTCTGTATGTGTGTGTGTGTGGGTGTTTTAAGATTTAAAAGAATCCTTGTATATGAGGAGAGGGGCAAAAGGGGGAGAAAGAGGATCCCAATCAGATTCTCTACTGAACACAGAGCCTGATGCAGGGCTTGAGCCTCACATAAAGATTTTTGTTTTTTTTTTTAAACTCTAAGCCCAATGTGGAGCTTGAACTCACAACCTGGAGGTTAAGAGTCATATGCTATACCAACTGAGCCAGCTGGGTACCCCAGTATTCTCTTGTTTTAAAAAGATGGATTTATTTTATATGCGTTTATCATTAAAGAAGAAATTTTTATTTTTTACATTTGTAAAAATAGACATACGGTTTGAATAGTCCAAGACTTAACTTTCTGAGGTACATATGTATGTTGTTGGGAGTAGCTTTGGTTTGTTCGTTTTCACAACCATATTCCATTGGTTGAGTATATTCTTCTCTATTGATTCTACTATAAATGGACATTTTAGTTGCTTTCAATTTTTAGCTATTACAAAAATGCTACTGTGAACATTATCATAAAATGTTTGTTATTGAACATATGCTATAGTTTCTTTAGGCTCCATAGCAGGGGTTTTTTTTTTTTTTTTTTTAAAGATTTTATTTATTCATGAAAGACGGGGGTGGGGGTGGGGGGGGTGGGGGGGGGGTGGGGGGGCGGAGACATAGGCAGAGGGGGAAGCAGGCTTCCTGCTAGGAGCCTGATGTGGGACTCAATCCTGAATCTCAGGATCACACCCTGAGCCAAAGGCAGACGCTCAACTGCTGAGCCACCCAGGTGTCCCGATAGCAGGGTTTTTGAACTTCTACACACTTGACATTTGGGACTGATAATTCTTTGTTGTGGGTGCCTTTTTATGCTTTGTATGTTTAGCAGTGTCCCTAGCCTATACCCACTAGGTGCTACTAGCACTTCTCCAGTTGTGACAAATAAAAATAACTGCTGACATTGCTAGTTTCCCCTGGGGATAAAAATCACCTCTGGTTGGGAACCATTGTTACTTTTGACTAATGAACAATTAAAAATTATCTTAAAAATTTCATACATGGGGATTTTATCTTTTGATTTAAAATTTATCTTATAATTTATAACTTAAAAAAATTATAATTTATAATTTAAAAATTTATCTTTGAATTTTATAATTTATAAATTAAAAAATTCCTCTTTTTTTTTTTTGGTAAGCATATATCCCACATAAAAGCTCTTTTTGTTGGGTCCCTTGGTAATTTTTTTTTTTTTTTTAAGTAGGCTCTACACCCAGTGTGGAGCCCAACACGGGGCTTAACTTACCCTGAGATCAAGATCTGAGCTGAGATCTAACCCACTGAGCCACCCAGATGTTTGTTGTCTTTTTGATTGATACACTGATAAATTTTAAAAGTATAAAAGAGTCCTCAGACTAAAAAGTTTGAGTAAACTGTTCTAGGCTTCCAAATTCCTTACTTACAGAGTAGGGTTAATAATAATACTTACCTTGTTAGGCCTCTTGGGAAGACTAAATGGGTGACTGTTTCCTATGTTAGTGGTGTTGTTTGCTACCTATTTCCTATAGAAGGATAGTTTACCTTTTTTTTTTTTTTTTTGATTCAAATGGCATTTATTTTCAAGGTCCATCTCACATTCACCTCTTCACTATGCTCTTCCCCACTGTGCCCAGTTTTTCTTTTCTCTAGAATCTCCTAGAGCATTTATATTATATACTCTGAAGTACATACTGCCTTGTATTGCCAACTTTGCTAGTATTCCTTAGCCTTCTGAATTTTCAGTTTCTGACAAAGGGGAAGAAATTCCTGGTCACTTGTCCAGTCTTTCTTACTGTTGTTTTCCTTCTGATTTTGGTCAAGGTAGGCAGTTATCCTGGGAGGAATTCTTTTTACTATTGGATTCTGTACCCAGAGCTAGGTGGAAGCATATTTCAAGCACCCAAATCTCCCTTTTTCCCTCCTTGTCTATTTAATTTCTATAGTAAAATCTCAATTATACCTATAATTATCTTTTCAAAACTCTTTGACCTTGAGTCAGTTTGTTATCTTTTTAAAAAATTCATTTTAGGGAGAAAGAGAGTGCACGCACCCACAAACACTCACATGCAAGCAGGGGGAGTGGCAAAGGGAAGGAGAGAAAAGCAGATTCCTCACTGAGGGTGGAGCCCACCCTGAAGCTGGGCTCCATCTCCTGACCTGAGTCGAAATCAAGAGTCCGACACTTAATTGAGCCATCTAGGTGCTCCAAGTTTGTTATCTTTTTGATTGATATATTAAGTGCTGCCTCTGCCATTAAAAATGCAGAGATTCTTCCTTTTGCTTTGACTCGGACACTTCTTTAGGGATTCATCGGCAGAGTTAGGATCACTTTGTGGTCTTTTCTGTTATCTTTTCGGTAGCGGGTGTAGCTCTTTCAGTAGTCAGTGCCTGTGTTTTGCATTTTTGAGATGGCTCTCTTATTTTAACCTAAGATAAGACAGTTGTTTTTTCTTCCTTCTTATTCCCTCCAGGTCCTTGAAGTTAAGTAATTTTATCAGACAGATTCCTTGATTAATCTTTGTACTTAGCTATAGAAAGAGAACTATCACTTGAAGGAATGAATGGTTTAGGAGGGATAGGTAGTGAGATCTGAAAATCTCTATGCTTTGGAGGAAAATGATGGGACTAGTTATCTTACGTGTCAAGCTTTCAAGTTAGGTGATTTGCAATCGGAAGCCATTTTTACTAAGAGAATGGTTCAGTAAGAATGTTACGTTTGGAAGATTTATCTATTCAAGTAGAAGTTGGGGGTATTGTGGAGTTAAAAGCTTGGGAATCAAAAAGGTATTGATTAAATAGGGACTTGAACTTAACTAAGTTACTTGATTTTGGTTAATGCAAATAATTAGTGTCTTTCATCTCTTTGCACTTTGTTCCTTCCTCTCTTACATATAACATTGGGGCCATAAAAGACTTAGATACTGGTTCCCAGACTTCTGGATTTGAAAAAATAAGTTGGACTGACATAGGCCTTTCTTTCCTTTTTTTGGGTCAACTTTTAATTTTCTAAAATAAAAAGTATCAAAGAAAGCTTATTATCTATTGTTACTGTCCAAAAAATATCAAGAAAGTAGAAAGGATTCTTTAAGGATAAAAGCTGGAACTGTATGAAAAATCAGAGCACTTTCATTCCTATTTTTTGGAGGACTGGTTCACCAGCATTTAGGAACATAGAATTTGTTCAATTTCCAAAATTTAAGGGTTACTAAGACTTAACATGAACAAAGGTGTAGTGCTTAGGTGAAGTCACACTTCTAGGTATTGATGGAGGCATAGTTCAGCTGACTTCTGTGGCTGTGATCTAATCCACTGGTTCTTAACTATTTTTTGGGGTCATGTGTGATGTATTTTTGAGAGTGATAGGAACTTGTAGATCCTTATGTTGGGGAAGGGGGGGACAAAGGACAAGAATAATATGAAGACTGAAGAGAGTACAGATGAAACTAGAAAAACAGGCATATGCATTTGAATGGACAGTTTTCCAGAAAAGTGTACATTTTAAAAACAGATTCTAGAAGCAGTAGAAATATTGTGACAGATGGTAACTACACTTATAGTAAGCATTTTATATTGTATATATTAAGGTGCAATCAATATTTTGTACACCTGAAACAAATACAATATTGGATGTCAGCTCTATTTCAGTTAAAAAAAAAAACACATTAGAACATGCAAAAAGAAGTAGTAGAAATATACCATTTAAGAGAATTGAATCTCTTCAATTATAGTTATATGTCTTATGTAGTTATATGTCTTACCCCAAAGAAAATGCCAGGTTTGATGGTTTTGCAGGCTAGTTCTATAAAGCATTCCAATAATTCTTAACTCTAACCCTTACAAAGTCAGAGTTTCTCTCAGGAACACTCCCTGGCTTATTTTTTCTTAGGTAGTAAATTTTAATGCTATCATTAGACAAGGACAGTGTGAATAGGAATAAGGAAAATTACAAGCCAACCTCACTTGTGAAAATTGTTTATGAAACCTTAAATGTATTATTAGCACGGATAATTTCAGTGTGTAGTTCTGATAATACAGCCTCAGGTCGTAATACAGGTTAGTTCAACATTAGAATCATATTTAATTGAAATAATAGATAAAAGTAGAAAACCTATTGCAACAGATAAAATATAACATTTATTTGTAACTTAAAAACAACAACAACAACAACAAAAACCTCCTAGAAAAAGGAACCAAGTAGAACTTTTGTAACCTGCTAAAGGGTACCTATACAGAGTAAATATTCTGAAGATAAAGGTTAGAAGCATTCCCTGTATATTAAGGCAGTCCACTGTCACTACTACTCTGGAGCACTAGGATGTCGTAGGTCAATAAGATGAGGAAGAGCAATGAAATAGAATAAGTATTGTGAAGGAAACAACAAAAAAGCACCATTCTCAGATATTTTTCATATGATAGTCTAGATAGAATCGTTAATGAATCTATAGACGAATTATTGAAAATGAGATTATAAGTAGGTGATTGGGTATGAGATTAATTTAGAAATTAATGACATTTTTATATGCCAGCAACAAAAGGAAAAACTTGTAGCTTAAAAAACACCAAAATGAAAAATGTTATATTTAAAACAAATGCACACCCTATTTAAATGTTAAAACAAAGATAACTGAATTCTTAAAAAATTAAAGACAGGCTCTGGAAATATCCCATAGGAAAGGCTACTAAGGAGACATGACAGCTACATGCATTTTCTTTTTTTTCCCCCACACAATTTCTAATTCTAGACTGAATCCCTTACTAGAGGGAAAATAAAGGTATGAAGTATATTATTCAGTTGCTTGAAAAAATTGGAACACAGAAAAAATTGGAACACAGAAAGTGTTGTATCTTCCTAAACTTACCAGAGTTGAAAATTTTATTGTCTCTATGCAAGAGAAGATCCCTGTTCTTAGGACGTACACACTAAAGTTTTTAGGGGTAACGGACCACAATATTATGCAAATTACTCTCAAATGCTTTAGAAAAAAAGTTGTGTGTGGGTGATAAATATATGGAGAGAATACAAATTAATAAGGCAGCAAATAGGGTAAAAGATTAATAGATGAATGTGGGTAAAATGTATACAGGCTTTTTCTTTTTTTCTGTTCCAGCAATTTTTCTGTAAATTTGAAGTTTTTTTTTTTTTTTAAGATTTTTACGTATTTATTAGAGAGTGAGTGTGCATGTACATGTGTGCAAGCCTGGGGGTGAGGGTGGGGTAGGGACAGAGGGAGAGGGGGAGAGAATCTGAGGTAGACTCTATACTGAGGGTAGAGCCTAATGCTGGGCTTGATCCCACCACACTGAGATCATGACCTGAGCCCAAACCAAGAGTTGGATGCTTAATTGACTGAGCCACCCAGGTGCCCTTGAAGTTATTTTTATTTTTATTTTTATTTTTTTGTTTGTTTGAAGTTATTTTTAAAGAGAAAGTTAGAAAAGATAACAATATCAACAAATATAAGAATAAATCCATAAAGCTTTGTGTTTTTCTTTAACTCGGAGTATAATCTGGCAATGTGGAAGAGAGAAAGGTAATAGCTGTGTTTAGTTGCATGGAAAGACTTAGACAATTTCTGACTTTTCATTATTATAAGACACAGACTGGTTCTTTCCTAAGGTATTGAGTAGTTTTTATTTTCATTAAAGATGTAAATAATAAAAAAAGATGTATACATCTATTTTATTTCTACTTAAAACTTACACACACACACACAAAAAAAAAACTTACACAATCATTTGCCTATCTTTTGTTGTAGGGTAGAGCCTTTTCTTTGAGTAAGGGTTGGAGTCCTGCATTTCCTCTTTGGCATAAACTACACCCACAATACAGAATCTGCCACTTTCAGTTTCTGTTTCTTTTCTTTTCTTTTCTTTTTTTTTTAAAGAGTGAGAGTTAAATTCTTAAGGTATTATGAGCTGGAATCCTAGATTTTACAAATCCCTCTACCCCCTAATCTTTTATGTTGCAGTTCCCATACTTCATTTGACATCACCTTTCCCTTTTTTTCTCTCCTTCCCTTTTTAAAAAATCATTTCATCTTTACTGGATCATTCCAAAAGATTCAACTTAAATCTTATAGAAACAATACCATTGTTGTATTCACACGTCATCTATTTAATTATTTCAGATAATTGGCACAACTGGCATAAACTGGATTGGAAATAAACACTTGATTGCTCAGCTTACAAATCAGCTGGTATTTAGACATAATAAACATAGTCTACTAGTCTCTAGTATACAGTGTTTTTTGTATACTAGAAAAAACTAGTGTTTTTTGTATACTAGTGGTGTTTTTCAGAGATAATATAGTATGTTTCCTTTATCTGGTAAATCTGTTAAGTAGAAGGTTATTGGGAGCTTCTACTCTAGTAGGCCAGTTAAGAGTAAGTAACTGGGTATCTAGCTAGTTTGTTTAATGGCTCAATTTCTAATTTATACTAAATATTACAAAATGAATTTTGAGTTATTAAAGTTAATTTCATTTAGATACACCAAGGAACCGATTGTTGGGAAGGATTACTCGTAAAAGGCAAACAGAGGTATGAATAAAACCTTCATTTGATTTACATCTGGTATTTGTATACCAGATTTCTTTTCCATTCATCATTGTTATCAGTTTATATTTGGTAATTTTATCAGCCATGATTCAGTTACAGATAATGGCTACCCCCCTGGTTAACTTCAGCAGAAAGGGATTTGATACTGGAGCTGTTGAAGGTTGGAGAGCAGACTCTTAGCTGGGTCCCCAGGGACACATCCTCTGGAGTGTCTCCCAGAAAACCACTGCTGGAGGTGCTGCCAAAGGAACTGCCATTTCTGCTACAAATAGAGAATTGAAGAATCAGAATTGGGGATCATAGTACTGCAAATGAAATCTGGGGAGCAAGAGGTTGCTGCTGCATTTGTTGAACATGAACATGCCATCTCAGTTGGCATCTCTTCATACAGAGATCAGGAATAGTGCTAGGACTTGTTCTTAAGAGCTACATTACCTGTGCTAGCTCTCTTCCAGCCAGAAAAATGCCTTGTAGTCTCCAATTCTTTCCACACTTTCCCCAGTTCTGAATTCAAGTCTCCTCATACTAGAAGAATTTAAATCGTATCTGGAATGCCTGTTGCAATGTAGATTTCAGCTCTTCAGATTATCCAGTCTCTTGAAGGTGCAGACTCTTCAGGTGTTTACCCTATGACCTGCATAATGCCTAGGATGACTGAGGCTTGTTTTTTTTTTGTTGTTGTTGTTGTTGTTTTAGGCTTGGTTTTTTTCCCCTTCAAATCTTTCTCTGGGGCTGTACGTACTCTTTATTGTGCTTCTGCTAATGTCCTTCCTTGGTCATTCTCTGTTTATGCAAAAGGAAGATAGTGGCTGCCCCAGCCTTTCATAGCTTCATCTGTTCCCCAGTTCTGAGTTTCTGGAGGAGGTATTGAGCTAGTGCAGGCCAATTACAGTATGAAGGATGGATTGCCTGGATTCATTGGTATGAGTGGGAGACATTCTTGAGGGGAGGAGAAGAAGATGGTTTCCATGGGCTGAGGGGTGGGAGTTTTTTATGAATGGTCTCATTACAAGGGCTAAGATATAATTGATTCTCATTATTTTCCATAAAGTAGTTATTTTCTATAAAGTCACTGAGAATGATGAATTAGTGAGTACTGAACCATTGCTCTGAGGGGAAATATAAGGTTAGATTCCCATGAAGCTTTCAACACACATTTTTTTCAACTGATCTATATATCACCTTACTTTATGTGTATTTTTTTAAAGACACCTTACTTAGTATATAATTATTGATTCATTAACATTAAACTCATGCCAGGAGCACTATAACTGGTGCATAAAGTTATATAAGAAGTATGTTTGTCATAGGGCACATCATAGTTTTCTTGCACTTTGAAACTTGGGGGCTATTTTAAGCAGCTAAATCACCAATAAGAGCACAAAAATGCAAAAACCACTGGCACTAAATAGACTGCAAAAGTATGTTTGTTTATAGTTTGAA
Organism: Vulpes lagopus; assembly: GCF_018345385.1. NCBI lineage: Eukaryota > Metazoa > Chordata > Mammalia > Carnivora > Canidae > Vulpes > Vulpes lagopus. The sequence continues at coordinate 104,782,675 of NC_054830.1, read as the reverse complement.
GGCTGAAATGAGGGAGTATTGCCTTGTTGGACCTCCGCTGAAGGGATGTGCCTGTTGGGTGATTCAGATATTTCATCATTATGCATGTCTGTGAATGACCATACAGGTGTCACAAGTATTGGTTTGGGGATTACAAATAAATTCTGGAAAATAGGTGAATTTGCTAATGCTGAATCAGGGATGATTGTATATATGCAGTGAAGGTGAGGAGAGCATTAAAAAATGACACTGTCAATTGGTAGGGAGTGTTGCCAGGAAAGCCTTCACAGTCTACATGTCAGACAAACTTTGAAAGATGGATTTTGCACTATTTCCTTAGCTCTTGCTATGGGACCTTGTGCAAGTATTTTAATCTTCATCATTGGTGAAATAGAGACATTCATGGTTATTTTCAATGGAACTATTAGATCATTTATTTATTTATTTTTGAGCTTTTAGGTTTAAATAAAATACATGAATGTATTTTGCAGGTATATAGCTCACAGGACGTACTCAGTAATGTCGTACATGTGACGTGCATGTTTAGATGCAGTACATTGAAGGAGGGAAATAGCTTGGCACTATTGGGAACTTTGATTAGAATGAAACAAAGATTTCAGGCAGGCTAAAGGGATCTTTGAGACTGGGGGAGAAGGCAGGAGCTAGATCACGGAGGTTGCATCCATGCTGATAGGATACTGAGCTATCAAGGGATTTAAAAAAGGATGGTATGGGGAGCCTGGGTGGCACAGTTGGTTAAGCGTCTGCCTTCAGCTCAGATCATGATACTGGGATCAAGCCTCACATTGGGCTCTCTGCTTGGCAGGGAACCTGCTTCCCCTTCTGCCTCTCCCCTGCTGTGCTCTCTGTCTCAAATAAATAAGTTCTTTAAAAAAAATAAAATAAGGATGGCCCGATCACTTTTGTGTTAAGAAATTTTGTTCTGTGTTTTTGTGGATATATTAAAGAGCATTTAAGGAGTTGAACTAAAGATGAGTAAATCGGCAAAGACTTTTGGAGTAGTTTAGGAAAGAAAGGAGGACCAAAGCTTGATTTAGGATAGTAACTTTGGGAATAAAGACCAGAGAATGGATATAAAAGATGTTCAGGAAGTCAAATAGATAATAATTGGTACCCATATGGATGTGGAAAGGCAGGGCTGAAGATGGCTCCTGGGATTCTGATGTGGGGCTTACATTGGAGGGCAGGGCTTGTGTAGGGAATGCTCTCCTTTTCTGCTTCCCCCTCTACCCTGTTAAAGGTTTGGATTCTGCTGTTCTTGTTCTAAAGGCTCTGGTTGTGATCTGTGTTTCCCTTTATTGTAGTACCTTGCCTTTGTTATTAGAGCCTGGCTGGCTCTAAAGGCTCTGGTCGTGATCTGTGTTTCCCTTTATTGTAGTACCTTGCCTTTGTTATTAGAGCCTGGCTGGCTCTAAAGGCTCTGGTCGTGATCTGTGTTTCCCTTTATTGTAGTACCTTGCCTGTGTTATTAGAGCCATCTGTGTACTTGTTCCCTCTTGCACTTGTAAGTTCTTTGAGGATTGGTGCTGGTCAGTCCTGGTCAGAAAAAGGCAAGCAGGACTGTGGATGGATTGAATGACCCAAAATTGGGACTGTTGGGTAGAGAAACAGATTTTGGAGGAAAGATTGCTTTTTATCCCTATTAAGTTTTGAATTCAGTTTTGTCTCTGTTGAGTTTGAGGATCATCTCCAAATGGCTGTGCCTAGTAAGCACTTAGATTTACTGGACTTGGATTCAGGGGAGAGAGGTCTTTGTTTGCATTTCTGAAGCATTGGTAAGGATAGTTGGATGAAATTTCCCATGGTGTCTGTGTCTGATGGAAAGGGAAGACAACCACAGAAAGAATCTTATAGTATACCAGTAGTGAAGGGTTTAGCTTGGGAGGAACACAGAAAAGAGTTTGGGGTGGAGAGTGGAGTTAACCATAAAAGAGTCAGTGGAGGATGGTGTATGTGTGTGTGCCACCTCCCCCCCCCCAGGTCTGCAGAAGCTGTACAGTTTTAAAGGCTCCAAAGAGACTGGTAAACCTGCAGCCAGTCTTAAAGGCTGCAAAGAGACTGGTAAGAGGACTAAAGATAACATATAGCATATAGCAGCTAGAAGGGCACAGGCAAACTTTTCCAGGGTGATTTCAATGCACTGGTGGCTGGAGATGTCAGATTGTAGTGGGATTGATGATTGAATAGATGAAGTGGACAAAATGAGTTTAGACTGTTCTTTGTTGGGGTTTGCCTATGAGGGGTTGGAGAGAGAAGGCTGTAGCTGAAGTCTTTCTAGGAAGAGAGAGATGGTGTATAGAGAACCTTTAAAAATTACATGGGAAGGACAGCTCGATGGCTTAGTGGGTCAGGTGGCTGACTCTTGGTTTTTGGCTCAGGTTGTGATCTTGCCCTCTGTCCACCACCCCCACCCCTGCACATGTGCTTGTGCACACTCTCTCTCGAAAACATAAAATCTTTTAAAAAAATTACATGGGAGAAAAAAAAATAAAAAATTACATGGGAGAGATTTGAGAATGTGTATAGGTGGTGGTGGGTAAGAAGATAATAAAAGGTACTTAATTTGATTAATTTTTTTAAAGCCACCATGCCGACGTCTATGTGCTTACTATATAATGTAGTAGACTCTTCTATTTAGCTGCCCCATCACAATGCTGTAGAGGAGAAGTGGTTGGGAAACAGAGGTTTTAGTTTAAATAACTTTCCAGAGATCATGTAGTCATTAAGTAGGGGAGACAGGAGGGATTAGAATCCGTTCTGGGGGAGCCTTTGTTGCTCAGTCTGTAGGGCATGCATCTTTCAGTCTGAGGGTCATGAGTTCAAGCCCCACGTTGGGCATGGTGCCTACTTAAAAAAAAAAAAAAACCAATTCCATGGGGCTCTAAGTATGATCTTGCCTCTACCTGGCTGCATCTTACATGAGATAATCATAATTTGAAAGAAATAAACAAGGTGATTTACTTCAACTCCTATTCTAATAGTAATTGTTTTTAAAGATTTATTTGAGAGAGAGAGAAAGAGAGAGAGAGGGAGGGAGGGTAAGGCAGAGGGAGAGAGAGAATCCTTAGCAAACTCCCTGCTTAGCATAGAGCCCAGTGCAGAGCTCAATCTCATGACCCGGAGTCAAAATCAGGAGTCGGACGCTTAACCAACTGAGCTACCCAGGCACCCCAATAGTAGTTTTTTGAAAATATTTTATGTATTTATTCATGACAGAGAGAGAGATAGAGAGGCAGAGACACAGGCAGAGGGAGAAACAGGCTCCATGGAGGGAGCCTGACGTGGGACTCGTTCCCAGGTCTCCAGGATCACGCCCTGGGCTGAAGGCGGCATTAATCCTCTGGGCCATCAGGGCTGCCCATGTTACTGCTCTTTTAATCTTCTTTTTTTTCTTCTTTCTTAACATTATTGTCTCTTGCTTTTCTGTGAAAACTTCCGGTGACCAGTTGTTGACACATATAGTTTTTACTCATATGTATGATGCTCGTATGTATGATGTCCTTTTATTCTGTTACAATCCTTGTTCCCAACCTCTGTCCCACTCTCCTATCTTCTTCTTTTCTTTTCTTTTCCTTTCTTTCTTTCTTTCTTTCTTTCTTTCTTTCTTTCTTTCTTTCTTTCTTTCTTTCTCTTTCTTTCTTCTTTCTTTCTCTTTCTTTCTTTCTTTCTTTTCTTTTCTTTCTTTCTTTCTTTCTTTCTTTCTTTCTTTCTTTCTTTCTTTCTTTTTTTCTTTCTTTTTCTTTCTTCCTCCTCCTCCTCGTCGTCTTCTTCTTCTTCTTCTTCTTCTTTTTATTTATTTATTTATTCATGAGAGACACAGAGTGAGAGGCAGAGACACAGGCAGAGGGAGAAGCAGACTCCATGTGAGAGCCCGATGCGGGATTTGATCCTGGCACTCCAGGATCATGCCCTGGGCAGAAGGGAGGTACTTAAGCACTGAGCCACCCCGGCGTCCCCCCACCCTCCTTTCCCACTGGCATTTGGAATGAAGAGTGTCTCACAGTTAGGATATGGTACATTGCTTTCTTATGTGGTATTTATTTTGTTCCTCTGGCCCCTTATTTCCTGACAACTGGTTTAATGGCTTGGTTTGGATTCAGATTTACTTTTTTTTTTTTTTTTTTTTTAAGATTTTATTTATTTATTCATGAGAGACACAGAGAGAGGCAGAGACATAGGCAGGAGGAGAAGCAGGCTCCCTGCGGGGAGCTCGAAGTGGGACTCAATCGCAGGACCCTGGGATCATGACCTGAGCCAAAAACAGATGCTCAACCACTGAGCCACCCAGGTGCCCTCAGATTTGCTTTTTTTAGATAAAAACAATTAATAGGTGAGACTCTATATATTCCATTGCTTCAAATCATATCTGCCTATTCCAGTGATAATAATGAGATTGACTCCTCCATTATAAAACTTCCTGTTAACTTGTCACCTTGTGATTTTAGCATCCATTGATGATGTTTTCCTAGATTATTTATATTACTAAGGATTGTAAAAAAAAATAGTGATTGTATAATTCTGTTATTTTTTCTGCATTTATTAGTTGGAACTTTTCTATAAAGAAAAACTTTCTGCTATCAATTCTTTGCTTACCCTGAAACCCATTTGTTCTGGAAAAAGCAAGACAAGGGCTTGATTCCTTCTCTTTATTTATTAAGTTTTGGGGTAATATGTTGATATATTCCAATGGTGATTGATGCTTTTTAAAAAAGGAATATTATATACTTATGGATTTAATAATTTTTTTTAAAGAATTTATTCATTCATGAGAGACAGAGAGAGAGAGAGAGGCAGAGACACAGAGTACACGCAGGGAGCCCAATGTGGATGGATTTAATAATTTTTTTTAAAGAATTTATTCATTCATGAGAGACAGAGAGAGAGAGAGAGGCAGAGACACAGACAGAGGGAGAAGCAGGCTCCACGCAGGGAGCCCAATGCGGAACTCGATCCCGGGTCTCCAGGATCACATCCTAGGCCGCAGGCAGGTACTAAACCACTGAGCCACCCAGGGATCCCCCAACTTAATAATATTTTTTAGTATATTTACTTCACTATGGACTCATAGTTTCTTACTTAATTGATTATAGTTCATTATTTATTTTGATGCTCAATTTCCCCCAGATTTAGCCAATGGAAGTCCTTTTAAGTTGGCTTTTATGTCCTTTTGACATGTCCCCCTTTGTTTTTTTGAGTGTTTCTTTACTTTCTGGCACACAACAAGATGTTCTTGGCCTACCTTGTGCTTTTTCTTCCCCTGCCATGGAATCAGTCCAAGAACCCCTGCTTCATTTTAGTGGGCAGTGGTATTTAGAAACCAAGATTTGAGAGCTCATTGCTGCTGTGGTATTACAGCTTCTAAGGCCTCTCAGTGGGGCAGAGCTAAGAAAGTATTTATACATAGACATGTATGTATACACATTCACACATACCCACAAACATTATATACACACTGTGAGCTTACACTGGTGCTCCCAAATTCTCTATTACTGAAGGTCAACTCTAGTTTCCTCCCACTCCATATATGTAAATTCCTTTATCCAACTGGGAGAACTTGGCTCCCGTTATTGGCTAGTGTATATCCAGTCTCCTGTCATTGCTGCTGCTGTGCTTGCAGGATGTTCTCTTCAGCCAGCCAGGCTCTGACATCCTGCCTGGTGCCATTGTGACTGTCTTCTCTAAAGTTCCCATGTCCTTTTGACATGACTCTCATCAGTTGTTGTTTTCATAACTTTTTATTTGGAAATAAACTCAGACTTACAGAAAAATTGCCTAAAGGAGAGCAAGCAAGATATTCCCCATACCCTTCAGACTTCTTAAGTGTTATAGTTGCTCTGTGCTTATCATTTACTTGTTTTTACTCTGTATGTGCGTGTGTGTATATGCATAATGTTTTCTGAACCATTTGAGAGTAACTTGTAATGCCCCTCTAACTGTAAGCACATCATTATATACACCTAAAAACAAGGACATTCTCCAACCAATTGCAGTTATTTCCTCATGATTAGATTTAGGTTATTTAACTTTTGGTAGGAGAGTCATATAAGTGATGTTGTATCCTTCTTAGTACATCTTATCAGGAGGCACTTGATAACTAATTTTCTTAGTGATACTAGTTTTGAAGTGATATGTACTTTCATAGTCTTTGATAGCTTGCTTTCTTTTTGGAACAACATGTTTTAGTCACTTATACATTTCTTTGGTTCTTTTTATTGAGGTATGGTATTTAGAAACCATAATTTTTGTGTAGTGTGTAATTTTTGCTACTGTTTTGTTACTGTTTCCATGCCTTTTTAAGTGGGCGGTACTAGGAGATAAACATTTTAAGAGAAAACAAATCGTGAGTTCATATTGGTATTTCAAATTCTAGTGGTAGACTAAATTCTTATTTATTTATTTATTTATTTATTTATTTATTTAAAGATTATATTTATTCATGAGAGACACAGAAAGAGAGAGAGGCAGAGACACAGGCAGAGGGAGAAGCAGGCTCCATGCAGGGAGCCTGATGTGGGACTCGATTCTGGGACTCCAGGATCACACCCTGGGCCAAAGGGAGGCGCTCAGCCCGTGAGCCACCCAGGCATCCCGAGATTAAATTTTTATGAAATTAAAGGATTTTGTATGATATCTATTTCTAATGAAAATCTTGATCCCTAATGACATTAGCATTATTACCTATTTGCTGTATTTTGTAGCATACTTGTCATAGTTAAAAAAAACCAACACCAATGTTACTACTAACAATCTGACAAATAAATACAATTTATATATATTTTAAAAACTGCTCTTTATTCCAGAGTACGACTTTTTAGAATCTACAGCCTAAATACTGTAATTCAGAGTTACTTAAGCGATTCTTTCCTTTTTTGCTTATGCCACTGACTTATTACACAGTTTAATTTTTCAGTTTTTAGGCCTGGCTTTTCTTTTTAATTTTGTTTTTAATTTATAAATAATTTACATGATTTCAGAGTTAAAACTACATATAGAGCTATTCTCACAAAAGTTTTGCTTCCATACCTGTCTCTTTTCCCTATAGATAACCATTTTTATGGGTTTGATCTTGCTTCCTATACAAAAAGTAGAATATTATAAACTCTGTTCTACACTTTGCTTTTTTAACAGTGTAATTTGGAAATCACTCCAGATCTGTACTTAGAGATCTTTCTCATTCTTTTTATGTTGCCTGTACTGTGTTGTTGGAGGTAACATACTGATTTAACCAGACCTCTATTGATGGATACTTGTGGAGGCATAAGAGATAGAGGAAGGAAAACCAAGAAATGACAGATGTAATTAATATCTGTGCATTTGAAAAATTGATATAAGACTGAAATGGACATTAAAAATTAGATGTTGGGATCCCTGGGTGGCGCAGCGGTTTGGCGCCTGCCTTTGGCCCAGGGCACGATCCTGGAGACCCGGGATCGAATCCCACATCAGGCTCCTGGTACATGGAGCCTGCTTCTCCCTCCGCCTGTGTCTCTGCCTCTCTCTCTCTCTCTCTGTGACTATCATAAATAAAAAAATAAAAATAAAAATAAAATAAAAAATAAAAATTAGATGTTATATGTTGTAAGATTTAGTGCTGGGAAGAAGTTTGGAGTCTGCAACTAGAATCAATTACACTGTGAGCATTTCATGTAAGGAAAATTGCTTTTCCTGACCCACTGAAATCTAGACCTGGCTATAATCTTTTTTTTTTTTTATTTCAAAATAAAAACTGTATTTTTGTTTTTCCTTTTTTCAGTTGTTTTTTGTACAAGAATTCATAATTATCATATAATAACTTATACACAATGGGATCGATCTCTGCTCTCCTTTCCTGTGTCACTTCAAGTCCACATGTTCAGGCTACAGTCCCCAGCATCATTTTTGGATAAATATATTACCACAGTTTGATCTAAATATAGATACATTATATAATACTTGTCTCTGGGAAAAATCAGATTTTAATATTCAAACTTTTATTTATATAATACAGAAATGGAGAAAACTACAAGAGACACACAACCTAATTATGATTTGTAGATGACGATTTCTAGATACTCTCCTACTGTAAATGAATAAAATAGTCTTAAGATTTTATTTATATGTGCACTTGTGTCCACCTTATCCCATATACTGTACACGTCTAATGACAATCTGGGAATTTAAAGGTGCAGCCCTCAAATTGTTAAATCACTAAAAAAAAGAAAAAACTTAGGCCCTATTGAACAAGGAAAAACTCACAAAATTTCCAATTTTAAATTTATCAGTAGGAAAATATTAAAAATAATTTTCTGTATATACATATGGGTATATGTATATATTGTATATATTGAATTACACACATGTCTCACATATCAATACAATTCAAGTGGAGACATTTTGGTGAGTTATTTTCCCATTAAATGACAACTATGTCAAAATTTAAAAATATCTTATTACATCATTAAAATAATTCACTTACCATTTCAACAACTTACACTGTTGTTGTTGTTGTTGTTGTTTAATTTTTAACTCTTCGTAACTAAATTCCCTGATCCCTAGTATTATATCCCCTATTTAAATTAAAATCTGGTGCTCTGTTACTCAGGAACTGATGGATAAAATCACATCTACTTCAAAATTCCATCAATCAAATAAATTTTATTACCTGATTTATCAGAGAAATATCTCAACTCTGAGCTTGTGTACCTAAATTACCCTCCCTATAATAAATAGGTGAGGAAATATCATAAAATATATGGAGGTAACTTACATGATGTCATAGCACATATAATACACGATGATTAAGTGTCTGATATAAACCTTTCAGAGACACCTGAAAACTCACTTTAGAAACTAACTTTAGAAACAAACCATTTATTTTTCACTCTAATATAAATTAATATGTATGTACTTACATACATACACGTACATATATAAAACAAAATTGTCTAGTGTTAATTTGCTGTTTGTGAGTGAAAAAATGGTTACAAATTGATTCATTAGCTTAATTTTGTACTTAACAATTCCATCATTTTGGGGTACAAACAAAGTCAGTGCATTTGTAGACTCCATAGAGTCAGAGACTCAGGCATACACTTTAAAAAAGAACCCTCCTCAACATCACAGGCATTGTACAGCAAGAATATATGGACTCTGATGCAATCCCTAACTCCATAAGCAGGCTAGACAGCACTTGGCTTACTTTTAAAATAGCTTCTTAAAAGAAATCTATAAAGAAATGCATGTTTGCTAAAAGTCTTTTAAAATTACATCAAAACAACATTAAAACTTGTTCATTGAGAAGAGCCTATTGAATTGAATTCCTGTTTGAAATGCCTAGTTAACAGTTCGGAATATTGCCTTGTGAGGTTTGACTAGAGATGTGGTTGATGTGAAGACCCAGACAGAGTACACGGCTCCAATCCCCATAGTCCTCTGATTGGCTGTTTGATGGAAATGGATCCCCTTTAAAATTGCTATACACCTTAAAATGATCTGTAATAAACAGTTCCCCAATTACCATTATTAGTTGTAAATTGAAATGCATTGATCATTCAGAAAAGATTTCTTGCAAAATATATAAATAAATGTAACTGCATATTCTGTAAATATACTTAACATTGCTAGACCAGACCGTCAATGACGGGCTGCTGTATTTCAGTACTGTGTGTCAAATTTATTAGAAATTTAAAAAGAAAAATTTCCGAGGGACTCAGCTGCCTTCATTAGTTGGCTTTAAAATGTGTAATAAAATGGGAGACAATATCTTCTCGTAAATACATGGAATCAATATGGAAAAGTAAACTATACAGTTTTTAATCTTGCAGACAAGATTAAAGAACACCAGGGTGTACCAGAGTGGTCACTGAGTGAAATATCTTGACCTGGCTATAATCTGACCCAGGAAAGGAATGTCTTACTGAGTGGAGCCAGGGGTGAATACTTAGTAATTTTAATGGTTCCATCACCCTCTTCTGCTTACTTAATTCTGAGAAGATGACAGCCTGAGTGCTCTAGTATCTGTTAATCTTGCCAGAACTTTGGCAAACGAGAGGAGAAGCCATGCTCAGTTTGCCTAGTAGGGTGACTTCTGCCTGTTCCCATTCACACAGGGTGGAAGAGGGGTGTGATCAAGATTGTGATTTGGTTGGTATAGATTGTTGGAGAGAATTTCCATGTTTACTTGGATCACCTCTCTTTAGGTACCTTCTTCTGGGCCCCATCCTATTATCTGTGCAGGAAAAGAAACTTTTGCAAAGATTGATTTGTTACCTTGGCTCTTCCATCCCAGATCTATCTCCCTGAGTCCAGCTTCCCGTTCTTACTTCTGGTCTCTTTAGGCTGGTGGAAGAAGGCGGACTGTTGATATAAACGGGACCAAGATGATTAAAGAAGAGCTGCCTGGGTCTCTGGGAGAGGATTGAGGCCTGGCTCAGGCAAAAAAATGATTAATAGGCTGAGAGCTTTTCTTTGCTATCCTGCTTTCCATTTAGGGCTCCAGGCGCCTGTCCTGGGATGACAGAAAAGGGCAGACTTTAAAGCCGGATGTCCTTGTTGTGGTTCAGTTCCTGGGTAGACATGCTGATGGCTAATGTGGCATTTTCTGGGT